>NC_090444.1:1638183787-1647207806 GCF_031143425.1 Pleurodeles waltl | reverse complement strand
AAGCGGTTATAATGTTCCAGTTTATTCCTCGTGATGTCTTTAGATGAAACAATAATCTGTGGCCCAAGGTAACATCTTGGAGCCAGAGTCAAGAGATGACAACAGAAATCCTTTTCAAATGAACATCAGCCCAAATAGACAACAGCCGACACGTGTTTCGTCTGGGTAGACTTTATCAAGGCTGTGGATATACACAAGGAAATAGAGTATCAACTACTGGAAAACAATTTAAATGAGAAAGGAAGTGTTTGTGACCAATGAGGAAAGCAATTATTTGAATTAAATTAAAAGTAGGGAAGCCCGATTGTTAGCCAAAAAACATGGCCCGAATAGAGAGATGTCGTTATTGCTCTCCATATTCATTTAGGATATAAGTCACCAAAAGAGTGTCAGAAAAAGAAATGTTGATCTGAAGTAGGTGTATCACAAATAGAGTGCAAAGGGAAAAAAAACCAGAGCTAGGGAATGAGAATTATTGTTTTTTGAAGAGTACAGTCAAGTAAAGTTAAAAGGGAAACAAAGACAACACACACACCTACAGTATTCTAGTGATGCCATAAAGTATAGGGAAAAACCATGTGTTGAGATAAAAGTGTGTCCTGGATGTTGAACCACGAAAGGGAAGACATGTATCATTGGAAACATTAGTATTATGTGCAGAAAAATGAACAAAAGGTGGATTAACTGATCCGATAATCGAAAAAAACATACCTATGATGCAGATAAATAGCTCAATATTCCAAAGTACCAGAGACAAATTGATGTCTTATGTTTTGAGAAGGAGGTCGAGTAAGAAGAGGCTAGAGGACCATGGTAAGCCTGTATAGTGAGAAAGAGGGCAAAGAAACCTGGTAAGGGCGGTCCATGAAAATATATATTGACCCTATTATAATGGTTATTCAAAATTAGCATGGACTAGTAAGAGTGTCGTTATTTAGAATGTGTTATTGCAAGAAAAAATGACATGGTGATCATAACCCATATGGTGAATGTAATAGATCGCCGAAGTAAGAATATATATAAATAGAGAGTGGCGTTTGCGTAAAACCTAATGTATCGTAGATTATATGTAATGTTTAAAACAAATAGCAGGCGATGTATAGCATCCGTGAAAACTCCCATGGAGTTTCCGGGCTATATTGTTAATGAAAGTGAATGCTTAAGGCCATCGCCAGTGATGTAAAATATCCACATAAACCCCATACAAGACCTGGACTAGCGCACTGCACTATCAATTAATAAGTGTCCATACCTCAGATGTCTCCAAGCGTTTCTTTCGGCGTGGTATGGACGGCGCTGCAAATAGTAATCGCGCGCCGGTGGCGGACTCCCTCTATTTGAAGCCCAATAGGGAGTGGAAATGGAAAAGGGGACTGTAAAGCTAGAGCTGTAGCCAAGTAGGGATGGAAAACGGGCGCCACATTGAAATGTCAAAGAAGGAGATAAAACAGAGGAAAAGAGAAATATATGTGAGACACCCACTAAATAGTGGAAAAGAAAAGGAAAAAAGAAGAATATGGAGAGTTATTTCTGAAGTATAATGTCGTATAGGATCTGAAATTTGTTGAAAAAAATATAATAGTAAAAAATATGAAAATGGCCAAGAAATAGCATTGCATGCTAAATTATAAAATCGAGAGGACGGAAGGGGTAATCTCATATTGTTGCATGTAACAAGTCTTATTCAAATTTTCATAGGTGCTATGCATGAAAGAATGATGCAGAAATTGACAGACGCTAGAAAATAATGTAATTGACCAGTGATATAGAATAGTGAAGAAAAATAAAGAGAAACAAAACAACATTCCTGTACATGCACGGATAATACATGGAGAGAAAAATATTTGCAAAACATCAGAGATCAATGAACAATATGAAAATCGACAAAAAACACATATGTACACTGCATCCTGAAATCAAAGGGGATAAAGGAGATAATCCGATGTCTTTGCATCTAACATATATTTCAGAATATCATAAATACTGTACATGGAAAGGTGATGCAAATAGTGAGGGCAGATTTGGAGATGCCGGAAGTGCTAGAGAAAGACATGTAAGTCTTTGTCCGAGTTTAAACCCATCTCCACTGCTCGCAATCTTATAATCCACCTACTCTCTAATTGCCTTAGTTGAAGGGTTTTATTACCACCCCTAGGGCAGCCGCCCAGGGTGGCGATTCCAAAAGTCTGCACATTTAGCCTCTCTTGTAATGGATGTTTCTTGTTGAAATGAGCTGCAAGGGGGTAGTCAGTGTTGTTGTTTCTGATTGCCCTAATGTGCTCCTGTAATCTTTCCTTAAAGGGTCTGATGGTGCTCCCAACGTATATCTTCTTGCATGTGCAGATGATACAATATACAATGTATTTAGTGTTACAGTTCATGAACTGTTTGATAGTATATGTAACATCCGTGTTGTGCATGAACTGTTTAGTTTTGTCCTGTACATAATCACAGATATTGCAGTGTCCGCATCTATAGAAGCCTAGGGGTGGTGAGGGAAGCCAATTGCTTTTAGTGATCGTGGGCAGGAAGCTGTGACAAAGGTGGTCCCTCAAGGTGCGTCCTCTGCGATAAGTCATGTCCGGTTGTGTCCGTAGACGCTTTTCCAGTGTCGCATCGGATGTAAGAATTTTCCAATGCTTTCTTAAGATTTTGAAGATGTCGGCACTAGCGCAGCTGTAAGTAGTTATGAAAGATGGTGGCTTCCTTGTGCCAGCCTGTCTATGTTGTTTTTTGGAGAGTAATGTAATTCTATTAGCTTTCATGATTCGATCATGTGTGTGACTAAGCAGTTTATTGGAATATCCACGTTTGGCAAAACGGTGTTCCAAAATTTTCAATTGTGTGCCAAACTCCCTGGTCATCCTGACAGTTCCGTCTCACTCTAGTGGCCTCACCATACGGAATAGCCCTGATTTGTGAGTGTGGGTGTGAAACTGCTGGCATGAAGAAGCGAGTTGGTTTGCCGTGGGTTTCCTATATAGTTTAGAGAAGATACAAGTATCTTTGATGTACAGTGTTAGATCAAGGAAGTCCACACAGTTGGTACTGGAATGGCTAGTGAACTGTATGTTGTAGCGGTTATTGTTTAAATACTGAATGAATGTGTCTAATGTATTGAAATCACCTGACCAGAAAAGAAGAACATCATCAATGTAGCGGCCCCAGTAAATGATGTGTTGTGTAAGTTCTGGCGGGCCGCTATTCCATAGATGATGATGCTCATAATGACCCATGTAGAGGTTTGCAAAAGATGGTGAGAATTTGGCTCCCATGGCAACACCCTGTTTCTGTCTATACCAGGTCCCCTCATGTAGGAAGACATTGTTGTCCATGGCAAGCTCAATTAGGTCCATAACCATATAGGAGTGTTGTAGAAAGCTTGCATCCCTCTTGTCCAAAAAGTATTGTATGGCCAACATCCCCTGTTCTTTGGGTATACAAGTGTATAAAGCGGTGACATCTAATGTTGCAAGAATGTGGCCACTGGTCCATTCGAAATCAGCAATGATACTAAGAAGATGGGAGGTGTCCCTGATGTACGAGGGTAAATTACACACGAAAGGCTGTAGATGAAAGTCGATGTATTCAGAAAGTTTTTTCTGTGGGAGAATTGATACCAGAAATGATAGGTCTCCCGGGAGGAAAAAGTAGCCTGTTTGTGTATCTTGGGGAGAGTGTATATACATGGAAAAACTAGGTGTGGGGTTGTATAGATATTTGTATTCTAGATCCGTGAGCAGACCCTTGTTTTTCCAGGAACAGAGCTTTGTCTCTATGGCCTTAGTGATATTTGCAATGGGGTTGCCCTGTAGTTTACAATAGGCGTGTGGGTCTTCCAATTGTCTATCAATTTCTCTGATGTAATCCGACCGATTCATAATGACGATATTACCGCCTTTATCGGCCTCTTTTAGTACTAGGTCCTCATTGAGTTGCAGAGTATGTAAGGGCCCTATGTTCCTGTGGGGTCAAATTATGTGTGCGAGTTTTACGTCCAAGTGTGTATTGGTCTTCAAGATGATATAGTTCCTTAGTGACTAGTTTTTGGAAAATGTCAATTGAGTTATCTGGTGGTAATAGTGGTGTGAATTTGGAAGAAGGTCTAAGACCACTGTTACAGGTTGCTGAGTGAGTCATACCTAAATCAGCCAAAATGTCTTCACAAGTAGGTACTGTGTTGTGGCTATTATCCTCCAAGGAGAGGAGAGTTTGAATGTCCTTGAGATTGCCAATGGACAGATCATAGGGAGTGATGTTTACCACATCATCTATAGTATATGGATGTTTAAAGTCAAAGTGTTTCAAGAGTTTGCACTTCCGCACAAATTTGAAAAGGTCAATATGTGTTTGTGTGAAGTCGGGAAACGACGTAGGTACAAAGCCTAGACCCTTTTTGAGAACACTCAATTGGTCACTATCAAGTGTGGTGTTAGACAAGTTCATGACACAAAGATCTTCATTGTGATTTAAATCTATGTCTAAGTCTTGAGATTGCGGGCTGTCGATCTTGTGATGACCCTGGTTGTGTTGGTTAATGGTTCGGGCACTCTTTCTCCGACCCCTTCTAGTTCTCTTGTATGTGTGGTAGGAGGCATTTTGTTGAATTTTTTGTCCTCTGCGAAATCTTTCCATTTCCAACAAAAAAGTAGATTTATTGCTGGAAGTGGTTGCCTGTTGTGGTGGGACACTGTTGGTGTCATCACTTGCGAGGACTAGAGCAACTAGATAGGTCAGTATCGCTGGCGGTGACATTGGAAGTACCAGCTAAAGATGCTGTAATGGCCCTGTTGTCTGATCTGTCACTGTTTAGGTTGTCGAATTTGCGGGCAAAATGTAAAAACCCTGCCCTATCACTCCCTATGATCTGTCCATTGGCAATCTCAAGGGACATTCAAACTCTCCTCTCCTTGGAGGATAATAGCCACAACACAGTACCTACTTGTGAAGACATTTTGGCTGATTTAGGTATGACTCACTCAGCAACCTGTAACAGTGGTCTTAGACCTTCTTCCAAATTCACACCACTATTACCACCAGATAACTCAATTGACATTTTCCAAAAACTAGTCACTAAGGAACTATATCATCTTGAAGACCAATACACACTTGGACGTAAAACTCGCACACATAATTTGACCCCACAGGAACATAGGGGCCTTACATACTCTGCAACTCAATGAGGACCTAGTACTAAAAAGAGGCCGATAAAGGCGGTAATATCGTCATTATGAATCGGTCGGATTACATCAGAGAAATTGATAGACAATTGGAAGACCCACACGCCTATTGTAAACTACAGGGCAACCCCATTGCAAATATCACTAAGGCCATAGAGACAAAGCTCTGTTCCTGGAAAAACAAGGGTCTGCTCACGGATCTAGAATACAAATATCTATACAACCCCCACACCTAGTTTTCCATGTATATACACTCTCCCCAAGATACACAAACAGGCTACTTTTCCTCCCGGGAGACCTATCATTTCTGGTATCAATTCTCCCACAGAAAAACTTTCTGAATACATCGACTTTCATCTACAGCCTTTCGTGTGTAATTTACCCTCGTACATCAGGGACACCTCCCATCTTCTTAGTATCATTGCTGATTTCGAATGGACCAGTGGCCACATTCTTGCAACATTAGATGTCACCGCTTTTATACACTTGTATACCCAAAGAACAGGGGATGTTGGCCATACAATACTTTTTGGACAAGAGGGATGCAAGCTTTCTACAACACTCCTATATGGTTATGGACCTAATTGAGCTTGCCATGGACAACAATGTCTTCCTACATGAGGGGACCTGGTATAGACAGAAACAGGGTGTTGCCATGGGAGCCAAATTCTCACCATCTTTTGCAAACCTCTACATGGGTCATTATGAGCATCATCATCTATGGAATAGCGGCCCGCCAGAACTTACACAACACATCATTTACTGGGGCCGCTACATTGATGATGTTCTTCTTTTCTGGTCAGGTGATTTCAATACATTAGACACATTCATTCAGTATTTAAACAATAACCGCTACAACATACAGTTCACTAGCCATTCCAGTACCAACTGTGTGGACTTCCTTGATCTAACACTGTACATCAAAGATACTTGTATCTTCTCTAAACTATATAGGAAACCCACGGCAACCAACTCGCTTCTTCATGCCAGCAGTTCACACCCACACTCACAAATCAGGGCTATTCCGTATGGTGAGGCCACTAGAGTGAGACGGAACTGTCAGGATGACCAGGAGTTTGGCACACAATTGAAAATTTTGGAACACCGTTTTGCCAAACGTGGATATTCCAATAAACTGCTTAGTCACACACATGATCGAATCATGAAAGCTAATAGAATTACATTACTCTCCAAAAAACAACATAGACAGGCTGGCACAAGGAAGCCACCATCTTTCATAACTACTTACAGCTGCGCTAGTGCCGACATCTTCAAAATCTTAAGAAAGCATTGGAAAATTCTTACATCCGATGCGACACTGGAAAAGCGTCTACGGACACAACCGGACATGACTTATCGCAGAGGACGCACCTTGAGGGACCACCTTTGTCACAGCTTCCTGCCCACGATCACTAAAAGCAATTGGCTTCCCTCACCACCCCTAGGCTTCTATAGATGCGGACACTGCAATATCTGTGATTATGTACAGGACAAAACTAAACAGTTCATGCACAACACGGATGTTACATATACTATCAAACAGTTCATGAACTGTAACACTAAATACATTGTATATTGTATCATCTGCACATGCAAGAAGATATACGTTGGGAGCACCATCAGACCCTTTAAGGAAAGATTACAGGAGCACATTAGGGCAATCAGAAACAACAACACTGACTACCCCCTTGCAGCTCATTTCAACAAGAAACATCCATTACAAGAGAGGCTAAATGTGCAGACTTTTGGAATCGCCACCCTGGGCGGCTGCCCTAGGGGTGGTAATAAAACCCTTCAACTAAGGCAATTAGAGAGTAGGTGGATTATAAGATTGCGAGCAGTGGAGATGGGTTTAAACTCGGACAAAGACTTACATGTCTTTCTCTAGCACTTCCGGCATCTCCAAATCTGCCCTCACTATTTGCATCACCTTTCCATGTACAGTATTTATGATATTCTGAAATATATGTTAGATGCAAAGACATCGGATTATCTCCTTTATCCCCTTTGATTTCAGGATGCAGTGTACATATGTGTTTTTGTCGATTTTCATATTGTTCATTGATCTCTGATGTTTTGCAAATATTTTCTCTCCATGTATTATCCGTGCATGTACAGGAATGTTGTTTTGTTTCTCTTTATTTTTCTTCACTATTCTATATCACTGGTCAATTACATTATTTTCTAGCGTCTGTCAATTTCTGCATCATTCTTTCATGCATAGCACCTATGAAAATTTGAATAAGACTTGTTACATGCAACAATATGAGATTACCCCTTCCGTCCTCTCGATTTTATAATTTAGCATGCAATGCTATTTCTTGGCCATTTTCATATTTTTACTATTATATTTTTTCAACAAATTTCAGATCCTATACGACATTATACTTCAGAAATAACTCTCCATATTCTTCTTTTTTCCTTTTCTTTTCCACTATTTAGTGGGTGTCTCACATATATTTCTCTTTTCCTCTGTTTTATCTCCTTCTTTGACATTTCAATGTGGCGCCCGTTTTCCATCCCTACTTGGCTACAGCTCTAGCTTTACAGTCCCTTTTCCATTTCCACTCCCTATTGGGCTTCAAATAGAGGGAGTCCGCCACCGGCGCGCGATTACTATTTGCAGCGCCGTCCATACCACGCCGAAAGAAACGCTTGGAGACATCTGAGGTATGGACACTTATTAATTGATAGTGCAGTGCGCTAGTCCAGGTCTTGTATGGGGTTTATGTGGATATTTTACATCACTGGCGATGGCCTTAAGCATTCACTTTCATTAACAATATAGCCCGGAAACTCCATGGGAGTTTCACGGATGCTATACATCGCCTGCTATTTGTTTTAAACATTACATATAATCTACGATACATTAGGTTTTACGCAAACGCCACTCTCTATTTATATATATTCTTACTTCGGCGATCTATACATTCACCATATGGGTTATGATCACCATGTCATTTTTCTTGCAATAACACATTCTAAATAACGACACTCTTACTAGTCCATGCTAATTTTGAATAACCATTATAATAGGGTCAATATATATTTCATGGACCGCCCTTACCAGGTTTCTTTGCCCTCTTTCTCACTATACAGGCTTACCATGGTCCTCTAGCCTCTTCTTACTCGACCTCCTTCTCAAAACATAAGACATCAATTTGTCTCTGGTACTTTGGAATATTGAGCTATTTATCTGCATCATAGGTATGTTTTTTCGATTATCGGATCAGTTAATCCACCTTTTGTTCATTTTTCTGCACATAATACTAATGTTTCCAATGATACATGTCTTCCCTTTCGTGGTTCAACATCCAGGACACACTTTTATCTCAACACATGGTTTTCCCTATACTTTATGGCATCACTAGAATACTGTAGGTGTGTGTGTTGTCTTTGTTTCCCTTTTAACTTTACTTGACTGTACTCTTCAAAAACAATAATTCTCATTCCCTAGCTCTGGTTTTTTTCCCTTTGCACTCTATTTGTGATACACCTACTTCAGATCACATTTCTTTTTCTGACACTCTTTTGGTGACTTATATCCTAAATGAATATGGAGAGCAATAACGACATCTCTCTATTCGGGCCATGTTTTTTGGCTAACAATCGGGCTTCCCTACTTTTAATTTAATTCAAATAATTGCTTTCCTCATTGGTCACAAACACTTCCTTTCTCATTTAAATTGTTTTCCAGTAGTTGATACTCTATTTCCTTGTGTATATCCACAGCCTTGATAAAGTCTACCCAGACGAAACACGTGTCGGCTGTTGTCTATTTGGGCTGATGTTCATTTGAAAAGGATTTCTGTTGTCATCTCTTGACTCTGGCTCCAAGATGTTACCTTGGGCCACAGATTATTGTTTCATCTAAAGACATCACGAGGAATAAACTGGAACATTATAACCGCTTGGGATGTGCCGTGGTTTTTCTTCTTTGCATATCATAACTGCAACCCTCTTCTGGGGCAACAGTTTCCGCACTCTGTGGCTGGGTGCATACCACTTCGAGCACTCCCCCCATCGTTCTACGTCATCATGGACTTTGTAAACAAACAATAGCTTATATTTGGAAAGTGCGCTCTCTCCTTTACACAGCCACCTTTTTTCTTATATGTATTTATATACTCTGTGTCTTAGAGCTGCACCTATAGCTATACATTGATTGTATTTATTTAAATAGTTTGTGTTACTTTATTATACATTGTGTACATGTTACTAAAACTATCCTGTACTGTTAATTTATAAGAATGTCAACTTTCAATGATAATAGGGAAGCCCTATTGGAAGAACTCTTCAATGTGAACACAAACACTACCACCTATGATCACAACAAGAGTAACACGAAAGAGGGACTTAGGATCAAATTCATAAGGTTGGAACGACTAAAAAAACAGGAGCTTTCGAGATGGTGGGACTTCACCATTCTTGAAAAATACATTCAAATCAAACAAGTCCCAAGGGGGCTTCGTGTCATCTTGTTCCCTTCTTTTGGGGATCTCAACCCCGTCCTATTACAAGAATGGGAACAATTATTGATCAATTCCTCCCTCGGAATCATGGACATACTGATTAGGGACGCCAAGGATAAAAGAGAACGACTACTAATAGACATAAAAAATCTAGAAAAGGAGATTCAGGACACCAATCTCACAGAGGCCACAGACAAAAATTATAACATCCTAAATGGTGTACTTCAAAAACATCAGGAATACATAAAAGAGAAGAAATTACACAAACTAAGACGAGATGCAAATGACTATGCCAAGGGCAGGGTTTTTACATTTGCCCGCAAATTCGACAACCTAAACAGTGACAGATCAGACAACAGGGCCATTACAGCATCTTTAGCTGGTACTTCCAATGTCACCGCCAGCGATACTGACCTATCTAGTTGCTCTAGTCTCGCAAGTGATGACACCAACAGTGTCCCACCACAACAGGCAACCACTTCCAGCAATAAATCTACTTTTTTGTTGGAAATGGAAAGATTTCGCAGAGGACAAAAATTCAACAAAATGCCTCCTACCACACATACAAGAGAACTAGAAGGGGTCGGAGAAAGAGTGCCCGAACCATTAACCAACACAACCAGGGTCATCACAAGATCGACAGCCCGCAATCTCAAGACTTAGACATAGATTTAAATCACAATGAAGATCTTTGTGTCATGAACTTGTCTAACACCACACTTGATAGTGACCAATTGAGTGTTCTCAAAAAGGGTCTAGGCTTTGTACCTACGTCGTTTCCCGACTTCACACAAACACATATTGACCTTTTCAAATTTGTGCGGAAGTGCAAACTCTTGAAACACTTTGACTTTAAACATCCATATACTATAGATGATGTGGTAAACATCACTCCCTATGATCTGTCCATTGGCAATCTCAAGGACATTCAAACTCTCCTCTCCTTGGAGGATAATAGCCACAACACAGTACCTACTTGTGAAGACATTTTGGCTGATTTAGGTATGACTCACTCAGCAACCTGTAACAGTGGTCTTAGACCTTCTTCCAAATTCACACCACTATTACCACCAGATAACTCAATTGACATTTTCCAAAAACTAGTCACTAAGGAACTATATCATCTTGAAGACCAATACACACTTGGACGTAAAACTCGCACACATAATTTGACCCCACAGGAACATAGGGACTTACATACTCTGCAACTCAATGAGGACCTAGTACTAAAAGAGGCCGATAAAGGCGGTAATATCGTCATTATGAATCGGTCGGATTACATCAGAGAAATTGATAGACAATTGGAAGACCCACACGCCTATTGTAAACTACAGGGCAACCCCATTGCAAATATCACTAAGGCCATAGAGACAAAGCTCTGTTCCTGGAAAAACAAGGGTCTGCTCACGGATCTAGAATACAAATATCTATACAACCCCACACCTAGTTTTCCATGTATATACACTCTCCCCAAGATACACAAACAGGCTACTTTTCCTCCCGGGAGACCTATCATTTCTGGTATCAATTCTCCCACAGAAAAACTTTCTGAATACATCGACTTTCATCTACAGCCTTTCGTGTGTAATTTACCCTCGTACATCAGGGACACCTCCCATCTTCTTAGTATCATTGCTGATTTCGAATGGACCAGTGGCCACATTCTTGCAACATTAGATGTCACCGCTTTATACACTTGTATACCCAAAGAACAGGGGATGTTGGCCATACAATACTTTTTGGACAAGAGGGATGCAAGCTTTCTACAACACTCCTATATGGTTATGGACCTAATTGAGCTTGCCATGGACAACAATGTCTTCCTACATGAGGGGACCTGGTATAGACAGAAACAGGGTGTTGCCATGGGAGCCAAATTCTCACCATCTTTTGCAAACCTCTACATGGGTCATTATGAGCATCATCATCTATGGAATAGCGGCCCGCCAGAACTTACACAACACATCATTTACTGGGGCCGCTACATTGATGATGTTCTTCTTTTCTGGTCAGGTGATTTCAATACATTAGACACATTCATTCAGTATTTAAACAATAACCGCTACAACATACAGTTCACTAGCCATTCCAGTACCAACTGTGTGGACTTCCTTGATCTAACACTGTACATCAAAGATACTTGTATCTTCTCTAAACTATATAGGAAACCCACGGCAACCAACTCGCTTCTTCATGCCAGCAGTTCACACCCACACTCACAAATCAGGGCTATTCCGTATGGTGAGGCCACTAGAGTGAGACGGAACTGTCAGGATGACCAGGAGTTTGGCACACAATTGAAAATTTTGGAACACCGTTTTGCCAAACGTGGATATTCCAATAAACTGCTTAGTCACACACATGATCGAATCATGAAAGCTAATAGAATTACATTACTCTCCAAAAAACAACATAGACAGGCTGGCACAAGGAAGCCACCATCTTTCATAACTACTTACAGCTGCGCTAGTGCCGACATCTTCAAAATCTTAAGAAAGCATTGGAAAATTCTTACATCCGATGCGACACTGGAAAAGCGTCTACGGACACAACCGGACATGACTTATCGCAGAGGACGCACCTTGAGGGACCACCTTTGTCACAGCTTCCTGCCCACGATCACTAAAAGCAATTGGCTTCCCTCACCACCCCTAGGCTTCTATAGATGCGGACACTGCAATATCTGTGATTATGTACAGGACAAAACTAAACAGTTCATGCACAACACGGATGTTACATATACTATCAAACAGTTCATGAACTGTAACACTAAATACATTGTATATTGTATCATCTGCACATGCAAGAAGATATACGTTGGGAGCACCATCAGACCCTTTAAGGAAAGATTACAGGAGCACATTAGGGCAATCAGAAACAACAACACTGACTACCCCCTTGCAGCTCATTTCAACAAGAAACATCCATTACAAGAGAGGCTAAATGTGCAGACTTTTGGAATCGCCACCCTGGGCGGCTGCCCTAGGGGTGGTAATAAAACCCTTCAACTAAGGCAATTAGAGAGTAGGTGGATTATAAGATTGCGAGCAGTGGAGATGGGTTTAAACTCGGACAAAGACTTACATGTCTTTCTCTAGCACTTCCGGCATCTCCAAATCTGCCCTCACTATTTGCATCACCTTTCCATGTACAGTATTTATGATATTCTGAAATATATGTTAGATGCAAAGACATCGGATTATCTCCTTTATCCCCTTTGATTTCAGGATGCAGTGTACATATGTGTTTTTGTCGATTTTCATATTGTTCATTGATCTCTGATGTTTTGCAAATATTTTCTCTCCATGTATTATCCGTGCATGTACAGGAATGTTGTTTTGTTTCTCTTTATTTTTCTTCACTATTCTATATCACTGGTCAATTACATTATTTTCTAGCGTCTGTCAATTTCTGCATCATTCTTTCATGCATAGCACCTATGAAAATTTGAATAAGACTTGTTACATGCAACAATATGAGATTACCCCTTCCGTCCTCTCGATTTTATAATTTAGCATGCAATGCTATTTCTTGGCCATTTTCATATTTTTACTATTATATTTTTTCAACAAATTTCAGATCCTATACGACATTATACTTCAGAAATAACTCTCCATATTCTTCTTTTTTCCTTTTCTTTTCCACTATTTAGTGGGTGTCTCACATATATTTCTCTTTTCCTCTGTTTTATCTCCTTCTTTGACATTTCAATGTGGCGCCCGTTTTCCATCCCTACTTGGCTACAGCTCTAGCTTTACAGTCCCTTTTCCATTTCCACTCCCTATTGGGCTTCGAATAGAGGGAGTCCGCCACCGGCGCGCGATTACTATTTGCAGCGCCGTCCATACCACGCCGAAAGAAACGCTTGGAGACAT
Source organism: Pleurodeles waltl (assembly GCF_031143425.1). NCBI lineage: Eukaryota > Metazoa > Chordata > Amphibia > Caudata > Salamandridae > Pleurodeles > Pleurodeles waltl. The sequence continues at coordinate 1,647,194,279 of NC_090444.1, read as the reverse complement.
CTGAGGTATGGACACTTATTAATTGATAGTGCAGTGCGCTAGTCCAGGTCTTGTATGGGGTTTATGTGGATATTTTACATCACTGGCGATGGCCTTAAGCATTCACTTTCATTAACAATATAGCCCGGAAACTCCATGGGAGTTTCACGGATGCTATACATCGCCTGCTATTTGTTTTAAACATTACATATAATCTACGATACATTAGGTTTTACGCAAACGCCACTCTCTATTTATATATATTCTTACTTCGGCGATCTATACATTCACCATATGGGTTATGATCACCATGTCATTTTTCTTGCAATAACACATTCTAAATAACGACACTCTTACTAGTCCATGCTAATTTTGAATAACCATTATAATAGGGTCAATATATATTTCATGGACCGCCCTTACCAGGTTTCTTTGCCCTCTTTCTCACTATACAGGCTTACCATGGTCCTCTAGCCTCTTCTTACTCGACCTCCTTCTCAAAACATAAGACATCAATTTGTCTCTGGTACTTTGGAATATTGAGCTATTTATCTGCATCATAGGTATGTTTTTTCGATTATCGGATCAGTTAATCCACCTTTTGTTCATTTTTCTGCACATAATACTAATGTTTCCAATGATACATGTCTTCCCTTTCGTGGTTCAACATCCAGGACACACTTTTATCTCAACACATGGTTTTCCCTATACTTTATGGCATCACTAGAATACTGTAGGTGTGTGTGTTGTCTTTGTTTCCCTTTTAACTTTACTTGACTGTACTCTTCAAAAACAATAATTCTCATTCCCTAGCTCTGGTTTTTTTCCCTTTGCACTCTATTTGTGATACACCTACTTCAGATCACATTTCTTTTTCTGACACTCTTTTGGTGACTTATATCCTAAATGAATATGGAGAGCAATAACGACATCTCTCTATTCGGGCCATGTTTTTTGGCTAACAATCGGGCTTCCCTACTTTTAATTTAATTCAAATAATTGCTTTCCTCATTGGTCACAAACACTTCCTTTCTCATTTAAATTGTTTTCCAGTAGTTGATACTCTATTTCCTTGTGTATATCCACAGCCTTGATAAAGTCTACCCAGACGAAACACGTGTCGGCTGTTGTCTATTTGGGCTGATGTTCATTTGAAAAGGATTTCTGTTGTCATCTCTTGACTCTGGCTCCAAGATGTTACCTTGGGCCACAGATTATTGTTTCATCTAAAGACATCACGAGGAATAAACTGGAACATTATAACCGCTTGGGATGTGCCGTGGTTTTTCTTCTTTGCATCTTAAAATATTTGTTTCCACTACATTATATTCTTAAGTATCTGCAAATTTCATTGACAAACATTTGAAGTTTGTTGTGTGGTAGATAAAAATAGCATCCTAAGGCCCTCCTCCACCACACCCGCAGTAGCTAGCATGATTGTCATATAAGTTCTTTCACTATGAAGTCAGAGAAAGAAAGATAAATGGAAAGCTCCCTGGGAAGGCAGAGCCTGTAATTTGACCTTGGTCTTTGAATGCACAGCAAGTGAGACAAGATAAAAACAATATTTAAAGGCCTGTTTACAGACATCGAACACTGGTGGAAGGATACAGTATACAAGAGATGCTCTAGAGGAGGGACACCTCAAGCAGGACAGCCTAAATCAAATAAAGCTAGCAAACAGAAACCAAGCAAATTAAGTTGCAAAGCAAAAGGTAAGCAATAGGTATAATACATTATCAGTGAAGCTTTCCAAATGCAATCTAAATGACTTTAGCAAACCGGATAGCTTCGATCTAATGAACTCAGCCTTCAGCCTAGTTCCTATATATTTTTATGGAACTCCTCTGTGACTGCGACAGTTAAACTGTATCTTGCTATTTAGGGCCTTTTACATATGCTCTTAAGGGCCAGAGCTGCTATATTGTCCTTTAACATTATAATATGTGTGCAGATTTATGCAAATGCATTGATACGAACACTGTATATCTGATGCGTGGGTTGGCTATCACCAGGGCCACTGAAATTTTGCGATTGTGCGCTGCAGTGTTTTTCACACAGTTATGGATTAGCCGCATTTGTAACAAATTCTAACATCTGCTGCATAATCTGCAAATTTAATCACGGTTCAAAAGTTACTAAAAGCACACAACACATGTTGGTGCACAGTGCAGGGCCCCTTTGCAAAAGTTGACTGCTAACCTTTCTTTTGCTTGTTGCTATATTTAGGTGTTAAGCTGGTACTAATGAGGTACAAACTTAGCTCAGAGAGTGTTAACAAGTGTAACAATGACAAAATAATGAAATACTATCACAAAATGTGTCATGTTAGGTTGCATAATTTGCCTCTTCTGCCTGCATAACTAAGTCAACCCTGCCACATAATTTGGCCCTCCTCTGCTGCATTATGCTAGTGGCCATATCACCAATGTATCCTCATGTAACTGTTATTCTTTATTTGCCATTTTTTCTGACTCTACTCATAAAAGTTGGAAATTAATTAAAAAAAATTATAATACAAGTCAAACGAGAATGTTAAATACAGAAAAGATAATATACTTCAATATGTGTAACCAGTTCTGTGCCGGGGATGGAATGGTTACACCCTGCGGCACAGTGCTCCTGTGCCGAGGACGTAACCATTAATTCCCGGCACCGGAGCTCGGAGGGAGTGCTAGTGCTCCCTCTGTGGGGTTCCCCCCTCCAACCCACATGGCAGGGCAGGAAGGGGAATCGCTTCCCCCTCCACCCCGACCCCCCAGTGACATCTGATGACGTCAGCATGCAATCACGTGCTGACCTCATCAGAGGTCACCTCCCATCGTGTTGGAGGCCTGCTTCCAGCGCGATGCGGAAGAGAAATGCTCAGCATTTCTCTTCCGCTTGTGAGGAGGGGGCAGGCAGAGGCATGAAAGGAAAGGAAAGGCCTTTCCTTTCATGTCTCTGCAAGCATTTCTGTAATTAGGCCGATCTGCCCCCAGGGGGAGGCAGAAACCACTAGACACCAGGGAATTTCTTTTTTTATGTACTTACGCATAAGGGGAGCAGCACCTTGGACAAGGGCCGCTCCCCGGGGGGGCAAAATATTTTTAGGTCATTTCTGCCCCCCCCACACCCTAGATACTAGGGATAAATTTTTTTGTTTTTATTTTGTTTTTTATATGTGGGGAGCGACCCCTTAGGCAAAGGTCGCTCCCTGGGGGGCCATAATATTTTTAGGCCATTTCTGCCCCCCCTGGGGGCAGAAACCACTAGTCACCAGGGATTTTTTTTAAATACTTACGCATAAGGGGAGCGGCCCCTTGGGCAAAGGCCGCTCACCAGGGTGGAAAAATATTTTTAGGCCTTTTAGGCCGATCTGCCCCTGGGGGGGGCAGAAACCTCTAGACACCAGGGATATATTTTGTTGCGTCAGTTTCACACAAGGGGACCCACCCCTTAGGCAAGGGTCGTTCTCCTGAGGGGCTTATTTATTTAAGGCCATTTTTGCCCCCCTTGGGGGCAGATCAGCCTATGTGTATTAGCCTGATCTGCCCCCCAGGGGGGCAGAAACCACTAGGCTTCGGGGATTTTTTTTGCACCAATTTCACGCAAGGGGAGCACCCCCTTACGCAAGGGTCGCTCCCCTGGGGGGGGGGGGGTTATTTTAGGCCATTTATGCTCCCCTTGGGAGCAGATCGGTCTATTTCTATAAGGCTGATCTGCCCCCTGTGGGGGGGCAGAAACCACTTAGGCACCAGGGATTGGTGTGTGTGTAGGTGTGTGTTTTGTTTGGGGGCAGCCCCTTGGGCAAGGGTCGCTCCCCCTGGGGGCACATTACTGTTGGGCATATATGCCACCTTTGGGGACAGATCTGTCTATTTTCAGAAGGCCTATCTGCCCCCAAAAGGGGCAGAAAGCCCACCAGAGACCAGGGAAGATTTGTTTTCAAAATAAGAGTGTGAGGAATGGCCATACCCCCACCCCAAACAAATGGGGCCAAAGTTGTTCTGCCCACCAGTGGGCAGATTGGACAATTACCCCCGATCCACACCCTGGGGGGGCAGAAAGTCTACTAGATGCTAGGGAATTTAAAAAAGAAAAATATTGGGGTGGTGGCTACCAACCAGTATGGGCCTGGTTATGCCCCTACCCCAACTGAAGGGGTAACAGTCTTTCAGCTCTTCCCCAGCACACTAAAACATCTTATCCCACTGCAAGCAAGAGGACATTTGATTATTTTGGGTTTTGGTTTTACATTTGGGCCATGAGAGCTTGGCTAACTCTCAAAATCGACCCACTCGGAATGGTGAGGGCTGCACTTTTTGGACTTTGGGACGCTGCCATGTAGAAAAATCCACAAGACGTAGGCACATCTGAAAACTAAACATCTGGGTGAGTCCAGGGTGGTGTGCTTCACATGCACCCCACACCATTTTCTTACCCACAGTGCCGTGCAAGCCTCCAACTTTGCTGGAAATCCCACCTTTTTCCAACATTTCTGTGATGGAACCTTCCGGAGTCTGCAGGAATCCACAAAATTCCTACCACGCAGCATCGTCTCATCTATACCGATAAAAATTCTGCCCACTTGTCAGCCTAAAAATGATTTTTTTCAAACTGCCCTTTTGGACCCACTTTGGTTCCCCCCTCAATTTCGACATTTTTTTGGCTCTTCCCTGTCACAGGCACTTGGCCCACTGACACAAGTGAGGTATCATTTTTACCGGAAGACTGAGGGCAACGTTGGGTGGTAGGAAATTTGTTCCAGTGCGGTGATCCCACACAGAAATGTGGGAAAAATGAGATTTTTTGGGGCTAAATTTTGAGGTTTGCTGAGGATTCTGGGTAAGAAAACATTGGGGGATCCGCGCAAGTCACACCTCCCTGGACTCCCTCGGGTGTCTAGTTTTGAGAAATGTCTGGGTTTAGTAGGTTTCCCTAGATGGCTGCTGATCCCAGGACCAAAATCGCAGGTGCCCCCGCCAAAACAGGTAGTTTGTATTTGATCATTTTAATGTGTCCAGATAGAGTTTTGGGGCCTTTTCTGTCTTGGGCACTAGGCCTACCCACACAAGTGAGGTACCATTTTTATCGAAAGACTTGGGGGAACACTGGGAGGAAGGAAATTTGTGACTCCTCTAAGATTCCAGAACTTTCTGTCACTGAAATGAGAGGAAAAAGTGTTTTTTTGGGCCTAATTTTGAGGTTTGCAAAGGATTCTGGGTAACAGAACCTGGTGAGAGCCCCACAAGGTGTTGTAGGTTTCCCTAGGTGCCGGCTGAGCTAGAGGCTAAAATCCACCTCTAGGTACTTTGCGAAAAACAGCTCTGTTTTCTTTGGGAAAATGTGATGTGTCCATGTTGTGGTTTTGGGTATTTCCTGTCGCGGGCGCTAGGCCTACCCAGACAAGTGAGGTACCATTTTTATCTGAACACTTGGGGGAATGCTGGGTGGATGGAAATTTGTGGCCTCAGATTTCAGAACTTTCTGTCACCAAAATGTGAGGAAAAAGTGTTTTTTTGGCCAAATTGTGAGGTTTACAAAGGATTCTGGGTAACAGAACCTGGTGAGAGCCCCACAAGTCACCCCATCTTGGATTCCCCTACGTGTCTAGTTGTCAAAAATGCACATGTTTGGTAGGTTTCCCTAGGTGCCGGCTGAGCTAGAGGCCAAAATCTACAGCTGGGCACTTTGCAAAAAACACGTCAGATTTCAATGTAAAAATGTGATGTGTTCATGTTGTGTTTCCTGTCGGAAGCATTAGGCCTACCCACGCAAGTGAGGTACCATTTTTATTGCGAGACTTGGGGGAACACAGAATCGCAAAACAAGTGTTATTGCCCCTTGTCTTTCTCTACATTTTTTCCTTCCAAATGTAAGACTGTGTAAAAAAAAAGACGTCTATTTGAGAAATGCCCTGTAATTCACATGCTAGTATGGGCACCCCGGAATTCAGAGATGTGCAAATAACCACTGCTTCTCAATACCTTATCTTGTGCCCATTTTGGAAATACAAAGGTTTTCTTGATACCTATTTTTCACTCTTTATATTTCAGCAAATGAATTGCTGTATACCCGGTATGGAATGAAAACCCATTGCAAGGTGCAGCTCATTTATTGGCTCTGGGTACCTAGGGTTCTTGATGAACCTACAAGCCCTATTTATCCCCACAACCAGATGATTCCAGCAGATGTAACATTATATTGCTTTCAAAAATCTGACATCGCAGGAAAAACTTACAGAGTAAAACATGGAGAAAAATGGCTGGCATTTCTGTCACTAACTGGAAGGAGGCTGAAAGTACAAAAAATTGTAAAAAATGTGGTATGTCCCAGTAAAATGCCAAAATTGCGTTGAAAAATTGGGTTTTCTGATTCAAGTCTCCCTGTTCTTGAAAGCTGGGAAGATGGTAATTTTAGCACCGCAAACCCTTTGTTGATGCCATTTTCAGGGAAAAAATCAAAAGCCTTCATCTGCAACCCTTTTTTCCAATTTTTTTGAAAAAAAAGAAAATGTTGCTGTATTTTGGCTAATTTCTTGGTCTGCTTCAGGGGAACCCACAAAGTCTGGGTACCTCTAGAATCCCTAGGATGTTGGAAAAAAAGGATGCAAAATTGGCGTGGGTAGCTTCTGTGGACAAAACGTTATGGGGGCCTAAGTGCGAACTGCACCAAAATAGCCAAAAAAAGGCTCAGCACAGGAGGGTAAAAGGCCTGGCAGCGAAGGGATTAAGCATGTGTCAGTAACAACACATAACTAAAGACGCTAGGCAAACTGCCTAAAATGAAAAGTGGCTTCTCCCTGTTAGCCACGCTGTAATCCAACCCTTTATTATTTAGATAAAAAAACATTTGGCCCGATTCACAAAGGTAAACTTAGACATTTAGGCCCTCATTCTGACCTTGGCGGGCGGCGGAGGCCGCCCGCCAAAGTCCCGCCGTCAGGTTACCGTTCCGCGGTCGAAAGACCGCGGCGGTAATTCTGACTTTCCCGCTGGGCTGGCGGGCGGTCGCCTTCAGGCCGCCCGCCAGCCCAGCGGGAAAGAGGCTTCCACGATGAAGCCGGCTCGGAATCGAGCCGGCGGAGTGGAAGCTGTGCGACGGGTGCAGTTGCACCCGTCGCGTATTTCACTGTCTGCGCAGCAGACAGTGAAATACATTTAGGGGCCCTCTTACGGGGGCCCCTGCAATGCCCATGCCAGTGGCATGGGCGCTGCAGGGGCCCCCAGGGGCCCCGCGACCCCCCCTGGATGGCGGTAGGGGGGGTCGGAATCCCCTCGGCGGCGCAGCAAGCTGCGCCGCCTTGGAGGATTCAATGGGGCGGCGGTACACTGGCGGGAGACCGCCAGTGTTGCCGGTCCGACCGCGGCTTTACCGCCGCGGTCGGAATCCCCATTGGAGCACCGCCGGCCTGTCGGCGGTGCTCCCGCGGTCCTCCGCCCTGGCGGTCTTTGACCGCCAGGGTCAGAATGACCGCCTTAGTCTAAATTTATACCAAACATCTAATTTTACGATTTTTGGGAATTCACAAAGGGCATTTACAAGTAGTATCTTTACATCTGCACTTGGGGCGGATCTCCATTACGTGTAAATGTTAGAAAGAGATACCCTTCTAGTAGTTAAATTGTATAGTGTGAAAAGATAAAATCTCACCTTCCCTGTTTCAGTGAATGGTGGGATCCTAGGCAACTACAAATACTCAGGACACAAGTCCTAAAAAAAAAAGAAGTGGGGTGGGACTAACCAAGTTAGGCAGTATGCAAGTGACATCACAATGCATGACATAATGGCGTGTGACAGTGCACTTGGCATCACAGCCCATGACCTCAAAAAAGGTGGCATTAGATCTTAACACCTCAAGACATATGTTTAGCAGGTCTGTCATGAGTATATTTGAGCCCTTTACTATATTTAACAAATTAGATTTTGCTTTGGGGTTGTGCCAAAAAAGTTAGGCAATCTTGACACAAAATCTGGGCCTCAATTTATAAATTTAGTTTTTAGAGGCTCTGCCACCAATAAATTTGGCATAAGGGAGAAATGTGGCAGTAAATCAGTTCTGCTTGTGCAAATTCTGCATTTTAAAATATCTTGTGGGGGTTAAGGCACCTGCTGAAGCGATCTTTGTGTGCCCAGTATACCTCAGGGAATAATAATAATGTGTATGATGTAGAGCGCTTGGACACCCTGCATTGGATTAAGTGGCGTTATAAAAGAAATAAAACAAAATAGTGGTATTTAAATTGTTATTTGTGTAAATACTGGGTCAGACCAACACATCTGACATTCTTACAGTACATACCTATCTCTTATATGTAGGGACTGAACAAAGTGAAAACCATGTCTCTCTTAGATACCTGTAAAGTAATACAGGTTTTGTTTCCTAAATAGCAGTTAGGTGTGAGGCTCCAAATAGCTTCCAACTAGAATAATCAAACAAAAGAAGGCCTGATGGCCCCTTAATTGCAACCTTTGTCCCGGGCCAGCAGAAATTTACAATCGGAAAGCCCTCTTTCATGCTGCCCAGAAGAAATGAAAGCACTTCTGAAAGTGTGTGCAGGCGCATCTGATAATGTCAAAATACATTGGGACGAAATGGCCCTGCAAGATAGTAGTGAGAGGGGAAATTCTTTTGTCCCCGTGTCCCCCACACTCTCAAAATCTGGGGTGGGGGAATTCATCCCCTGCTCCCCCCACACTTCATACGCCCATAGGCAGCAGGGATGTTGCTTGCACACCTTACCGCTCTGATATTGCTACTTCAGCGAATACGTGACAGTTCAGATCAGAAATTACCTATATTGCCATGAAGTCGATGTGTACTATTTTTGATTAATTTTGTTTTCCATTTCTGCTGATATTTACACCTAAATATGCACGTGAAACAGTCAATTTCCTGTCTCGATTTATTTACGAAAACTGAAAAATACAGTAAATGTGCATTTTGGTGACCTCTAATCCTACCAAATCAATGGCTGAGCAGCTTGAAAAAATTAGGTTTTAAACAAGCATTAACATAGTCATTATGTCTGGTGCTGGAAGCTGACCAGGACCGGCCTTAGCGCTGGTGGCCCCCTGTGCGACAACCTTTGTTGACGCCTCCCCCAGTGACCACCAACACCACGGATTGCCTTACTACTACCCTTTAACAGTGCCCCTCAAAACTCCAATCTCTTACCAGGAAGAACATTAATCACCAGCTATCTTGACATTTTTATTGTTGCCTGAAAATTGCTGGAGGCAAGGCACGCTGCAGAAGGTGCTTTTAAATCATAATACAAGGTGCCCCCACCAGAAGTCAGCATCCGGTGCTGTGGCACCGGTCGTACCGCCCTAGAGTCGATCCTGATGATGACTTTATGGTTTGGCCAATGCTTTATTTGTTTGTATGTGTTTTTGTATAAAGGTACACAATGCATGAAAACATGCGTTATCTACAAGCCAAAATATCTATATGTTTTATGTAAAAACACCCATTGAACCAGTAGTCCTTGGCACTGAAGAGGGCTACTTGTGCAGGCGTGCCACCGGCGAGTGTGCTCTAAATCTTTGTCCCATTCTGGATGCTGTGGTGGGAAGAAGCAAAATCCGAATGACTGCGGCAGACCAATAGATGAAGAGGGCTGACTATTTATTAAAAACAAACTGTATTGGTTAACACCAACTAAAAAACGTTAAAGATACACGCTCGTTTATAAGCTGGCTCTGCAGTCATTCCAACTTGGTTCCTACCATTAAATCGCCACCATTACGTGGAGCAAACAAATAACTTGAAGTCAGCAAATAACTAGTTTAAAAGTAACTAAATATTTATATCACTATAGACTGGGTATGTTTACCTTCTTTCTTTATTTCAAATGATTCTAGCTAACGTGATATAACTACATGTTTAAATTTTGCTAGGTTATGGTTGGGATCATGGTACCTTATTTTAACGTAATAAAATTAATATAGGATAGTCACAGCATTTTAAAAATAATTTAATAAAATATTCTACTTGGTTCAAGTGTAAATGGAAATGATACTTCGGTTATGTGGCAAATCAATGAGGCCTCATCAGGGCAGTCTCAAGATCAAGAATTGTTGTTTCCTTAAAGGGTCTAATGGTCTGCTTCAAGGGCAACTGAGTGTACCCAGTTGGTCAAACATTGAGGGAAAGAACAAAAAGACCCTAAAAGAATCAATGACAAGCCCTAAGTATGGTTATAGTTGATCCAGTCAATCACAACAACGAATGGATGTAGAAGCCTGGCAGCACAGCATCACTGCTTGTAGGCAGCACAGCCAGCAATCACTGCCTGTAGGGAGCACAGCCATCACTGCCTGTAGGCAGCACACCATTACTGCTTGTAGACAGCACAGTCAGCAATCACTGCCCGTAAGGAATGCAGCCATCACTGCCTTTTTGATAGTACAGCCATCACTGCCTGTTTGATAGCACAGCCATCACTGCCTGTAGGTAGCACAGCCAAAACTGCCTGTAGGCAGCACAGCATCATTGTTTATAGGCAGGACAACCATCACTGCTTGAAAGCAGTACAGCCATCGCTGCCTGTAGGTAGCACAGCCAACACTGTCTGTAGGCAGCACAGCATAATTGCCTATAGGCAGGACAACCATCACTGCCTGTAGGCAGCAGAACCATCACTGCCTGTAGGCATCACTGCCTGTAGGCAGCACAGCCATCTCTGCCTGCTGGCAACACAGAATCACTGCCTGTAGGTAGCACAGCCACCACTGCCTATAGGCAGGACAACCATTGCTGTCTGTAGACAGCACAGCCAGCAATCACTGCCTTTAGGCAGCCCAGCCATCACTGCCTGTAGACAGCACAGCCACCCCTGCCTTTGGCAGGACTACCGTCACTTCCCGTAGGCAGCACAGCATCAACGCCTGGTGCTCTGACAGAATCTTTCGAGCACAGAGCAACAACTCTGTATTCTTGAGACTGACCTTGTCCTATTCTGACCCGTTGATTTGTCACGGGGTCAAAATGTCTTTTGAACCAAAGGGAACAGTTTATAAAACATGTTTAGAATGTTGTGATTCTTCTGTACTAGTTTCCCAACTGTCTGCCCTTTGATCAAAGGTGTATTTTCATGTACGGATGTTTTACGTAGCACAGGGCGATCACTAACAGTACTGATCACTTTTTGCTGTCTGCACAGGAACTATTTCTATAGATATTGTGTTGATTAGATAAGCAGAGTGCTGTACACATTAATTCGTATGTGTATTCGGATCAATAGAGGTCACTAGTTTCAACAATGTGAATAGGTTAGTATTTAGAAAGCACAACATAAATACCTTCAGAAGTACAGTGCGTACTATAAATCAAACATTAAAACCAAGAAATAAAACAAAATTGCAATATTTGTATACACTGATTTATTAGGACTAGGGTTTCCTACTTTGTAAATGTAATTAATATTGTTATAACTAAGCATTCAGTATGCACTTATCTTTGGTTATAATAGAGTTCCCTTATTTAATTGCAATCATTCAATTGCAATATAGTTAGTACTTTTAGTAATGTGTTTAATATTAACATCACAATTCATAAGTATCATGTCCACTGCTTGAATGAAGAAGGCGGTTCCAGCTGCAAAAGAAAGCAAAGTATGTAGAATTGATGTCTCTTTTACCTTACTCCCAAGAATGACGATCAACAGTAGAACAACTGCCTCCCTTGAACTTGCTCTAAAATGTATTTATAAAGGAGGGTTGCCTAAGAGCTGTTGAATAACATGCAGTCTTCCGGGACAGAATGGATCAAACATTTCGCACAGGATTAACCTGACTACATTCTCACCTCAGGAGCAGATTCACTGCAAGCTGTGGGCAGTCTGGGGAGGTCTTTGGTTTACAATACCCTTCATTACTCTAGATTCAGAGAAGTACTTCCGTTCACAGCGCTTGGGCGCTTTTGTGTTTAAGTCTTATGGAAATTTAATATAACTCATGAGGTTCTTTTTTTAAAATAAAACTGTAATATAATATGTATAACGCTGCTTCATGCAACTAGAAAACTACTGACATCCTTTATGTTTATCATACAAAAACATTTTGGCCAAATGGCTAGCTGCAATTTTATTTTTCACAAAACAAAAAATCAAGTCACATGAATATGAACAAACTGAGAGATAAGTTAATAAAGGTAACTACAAATGAAACTTAAAAATATTAGCCATTACCTCGGGAGTTTTATTTGTGATAAAGAAAAACCTTCAGCGGTGCAAATCAGTAATTCATGTTTCCTAACTTTGTGAAGTGCATGTGAGCTTTAGCAGCAACATTTGTCAATGTTAATTATTCTCGTCATATTTCATGGTTGAAATTTATTTGCATTCATTCCTTCTATGACTTTGGAACTGGCCGATTTCCTTTATGATAAATTTAATCCCATTTAGCAATGCTGCCTTGAAATCTCATGAAAGTGTCTTCAAACAGTGGAGCTGGAAGACACTGCAAGGGGGCGGGGAAATACATTCATCTTTCAAACATTACATCTCTAAGAAGGAAAATCTAAAATGCAAAAGGGATCAGCCCCAGATATTGAAAAACAAGGAGGTATATTGTGAAAGTGTGAAACTGATTACACTGTATATAGCCTCACAGATATTTTGAATTCTCCGTTTGCAAAATTGTGCACATTAATTCATGTTAGCTGCTCAAGGATCCATGGCCGCATGTGTGTGTTCTGTATTCTGCTCAGGTTTTCCCTAACACCTCATGGTCTACCTTCAGAAGCACTTGTCCAGCTAGTAGAAGGTGTATAGCATGTGTGAAAAGTCCACATACCCCTAGCTGTTCCCCTGACTATCCTTGCATTTTAGCATTTGTTTTCGGAAAGTTTTGCCTAAGGGAGACACCGCAAATTTGTAGGGAAAACACACATTCTTAATGTGATGCTTATAATTTTTAAACAATTGTAATTTATTAAATAACAAAGAAACGAAAGACCACCACGCTTTTCACCGATCTCTCCAGACGAGGGGAAGGTGCACATTTGGCGCGTGCGCCAACTGCTTCGCGTGATCGTGCATAGAGTAAAGGGACGTGGCTAGCGAACAATTCCACAGCATCTTAGAATGTGTGTGTACAAAAGACGCACACCTGGAGCACCTTCTTTTCTTGGATATCATGGCCTAGTATACACCTGCTGCAAGAGAAGTATAAACTACAATTTAGTCCACTACTTTCATTAAACGGTATAAAGAAAGTATGGGTGTAATGGCCATAAAACTCCATAGGAAATGTAGGGGGGGCATTAAGGTTGATAGGCACATTTTAGAGCTTGTCCCCAATTTTGTGTGCCTAGGTATAACTATTGACTCAAGGAAGTCGTGGCATCCTCAAATACTCAAGTCAGGCATGGTTATGATACATAGATCCAGGGCTGTTCTTAACAAATACAATGTATCAGTGGGCAGACAGATAACACCGGCTTTAGAACTGTACAAGTATAAGCTGCAGTCGGCTGTGCTATATGGCTCAGAGCTATGGGTGGAATGTTAGTGATGTTACTTGTCTCGTAAAAGGAGAAACAAATTTATGAGAAAACCTTTGGGTCTACCCTTGGCAACCCCCTTAACACCTATGTACAGTGACTTGGACGTCAAGCCCATAGAGCATATAGCAGATCTTCGGCCATTGCTCTAATGGGTCAGATTATGGTCGACACAGAAGTTGGTACATTATAGAGAGGGTATTGAAGAAGTAATGCATCTTGACAGTGGACTAACCTTTCCATGGCTCAGGCATGTGTAAAAATGGTTGTGTAAACTTGGTCTGTCCTATTGGTTCTAGCCTCAAACATTGACACAGAGCTCAAAGGCCCAACTGAAACAAGTGTATTGGGATTATATTCTAGATATGACTAACAAAGACCCAAAGTTGTGTAGACTCTAAGCCCAAATCCTTTTATTTAAATCAATACCATGTTTTGAAGATTTTTAGATGTAACCCAACCTTATCAGGCAAGGACTTTATATATGATGTTCCGTTATGATATCCTTTATATTAATGCCTAAACTGCCAAGTAGAGACCACAGGATGAAGGAATTTACACTGTATGTACTCTGTCCACTTTTGAGATGTGTTGATAATGTTGCACGGTTTGTTCTTTTGCACAGCCTAAAACAAAAGCCAGAGGGAAATGGATTTGACCGCTCTTCAAAAATATGGGATTTAGAAAGCACCTAGATGCTGTAGGAGTATTGAGGAGTGATACCACCTCGTGCATAGTCTTTGCAGTGATCAAATACTTGCTATAAATAGGATTTGTAAGGAGGAGGGTTGGTCTAAAGTTGTAATGCCTCGGGAGTGGATTGTGAACACTGTTATACGGAAAGTACTGTATGCAACAAAGTATTTGTATTCTTTGTCACTCAAGTTTTATTCAAATTGTATTCATTTTATTTATTTTATTGTGAGTGCTTGTAATAGTATATTGCTTTTTATGTTTTAAAAAAAATGAAATAAAGCTTGAATATTGATATTGTTATTGAAGTTCTCTAGTGGGGCGTGGCAGGGATAAAATCCAAATCATTTTAGAATGTGTATGCACTATCATTTCTTGAATATCATGGCCTAGCACACATCTGCTGCAAGAGAAATATAAATTACAATTTCGTCCCCTACTTTCATTAAATGGTACAGAAGAAAGTAGGGGTGTAGTGGTTAGGTTTTCAATATCCAACAACGAGATTGACAGCAGATGTCAGGATAAGCTACTTAATGTATAAGCTCCTTGCATACAGGAAACAGGGTCTGCTCAGCTTCAGTGCACAGCAACTGTATTACAGAATGCTGAACATATCATGTATGCTGCACATTCCTACTTCATAAGTATGCAACTATTACTTCATTAGCATACAACCATAACAAGGGGAGAAAATGCCTGCTCTCTGCATTGTAGACCTGTAGTATTTTCCACTCGTGGTATGTGAGTAGGCAATACTAATTTAAACTACCACCTCTAACTCAGGGGTGGAAGTGTATTTATTTATTTGCAGTCGTAAATGAAAAAAATGACACAAGGGTACCATAGCGATATATGTAGAGTTTCCTTTGGGAAGCAGATTTGGCGGAGCTGCTGACTTTAGAGATGGGGAAAACAGGTTGGAGTCTGGAACTCGGCTCAACATCCTGTGATTCTGGGCATATCACTTACTCTCCCAGTGCCTTTAAAGAATGTGTAATGTGATCTAGTTCTCATGTAAAGTGCTCTACAATCATCGGACTAAGTTCACGTTAAATAAAACTGCAAAACAAAATCCATTGTATACAGCAGTTTACAATAGGACAGTTTAAGTTACTTGTAAAACAAGTTGCAGATTACCCAACTAAAACATGGCAGAACAAGTGGCACTGATCTACATACGGGTGTTGATTAACATTAGTCCATTTGGTACGTGGCCAGAAAGATGGCTGACAACACGTACTAGTCGCTGTCTCACGGACCCCCAGCATGATCCTGCACTATCCTGCACCCTGGAAAGCGCTAGGGCACCCCAAATATGCACCTCAGGCCATTTAGTGCCTGCCATCTCTGCCTTAACATGCCGACTGCCTCAAGGTGCTGGAGAACTGGCGCGGCTGCCCATAAGGTGGAGGCCAAACAACCAACGAAAATGGCAGCCTGACTCACAGAGCAGAGAGGACTGGCCATTATCCACCAGCCTTTTCCCTGGGAGCAAAAAGCTGGAGACCAGAGGGTGCGGCCCCAGGTCAGCACTAGCCCCTGGTACACACTGTGGCAGCCGATGGGCCATCGGACATGCAGAGTGCAAACTGAGCCGGGATGAAGGCTTGGACTGGCACCTGCTGACGGAAGCAGAGAACGGCAACAGCGCCTTGATGACGGGTACTGAGGGAGATGACCTGCCCTGCAGGATGACCCCAGGAGATGGGAGCCACTGGGTACCATGCGGACCGACCTCCCAGGCAGCCAAGGCCCTCAGCCATTGCATTTTCAGTGGATCACAACTTTAATTTCATGATAGTGACCACAATGTAAAGAATTAACGAGGGGTATAACCCTCCTTTGATACACCGCCAGGACTCAGGGAGTTGGTCTCTTGTCATAATTGTTTGTGATGTCATGTATATTTTTATGTTTTGGATACATTTATGTTATAGAATGTTTACCGAATAACCACTGCTAACCTTTGTTATCAAAATAATTCAAATAAATAAGGGAAAGAAATTGACCCCAGAGATCAGGATTGAGCACTTGTTTCTTAAATCAATGATTGTATTTGTCCCGACCTGCTGATATTTTGTATTCATGACCTCCCAGGGGTGAGGAGTCTCGACCCCCGCACTGGACCCTGAGACACCCCCCTTAGGGGAGATCTGCTGGCATTGGTTTGGGCCTCAAAGCTGGAATGTCTGGAGAAGACAGCACTAGACCTCATCATGGTGGGTGGAACATGAGCAGCATAGACCCACGTGGGCCTAGCAGACCCGGGGATGCTGAAAATTTGACTGGGCCAGCTGAAGTGTGGCAACGCCTAAAGGCACAGCCCCAGTGGACATGAGGAAGGCACTCTGAATAGCCGGAGACCAGTGGAGTACCCTGGGCCTAGCAGCTTGCTGACAACCGTGGGAAAAGACAGGCGGCTCAGAAGTAGTCAAAAGACTAAAATGGACCAATACACAACCCCAGGCCTGGCTAAGGAAGGGTCCCTGTCTGTGATAAACAGCTGGGAGATGAGGGTATTGAACACTCCGTCGTAGTTGGACTCTTGCTCTAAGCAAGACTGCTGGTTTAGGGATGACAGCACCTTTGTTTGTAGGCGACTAGGCCAATCCTACAACAAATCTCAACTGTCGGACCAATGCCTCCGGCTCACAAGAAGTACCTCACCAAAAAGCCAGACAGTAAAAGGTGATTTGTGGCAGCCTTTACACATGGACACAAGAGTGCAACATCTCAGGGGAGTTGTGATTAAACAGAGATTACCCTTTTCTCACGTGAGCAACATGTCTCAGTCACACAATGGCAATGAAAGAGGTGCAGTGAAGTTTTCAATAGGCTTTATCAACAATACTGCAATCTACTGTAAATTGTATGGGCTGCAATGATTAGGATAATGAACAATGCAAGAAACAGAATGGTAAAAACAATAGCCATTAATACAAAGACCCCCCACTATCTTGCAACAACATAAAATGAGAATAAGCACTAATACCCTAGCATAATAAACCTAATCTCTAACCTAGAGAGAACTAGGTGTGTTAAACCTAATCTGCCAGTACTATGTCCATCAGAAGAGCCCCCCCAACCCTTGTTACCTTGCAAT
Organism: Pleurodeles waltl; assembly: GCF_031143425.1. Lineage (NCBI taxonomy): Eukaryota > Metazoa > Chordata > Amphibia > Caudata > Salamandridae > Pleurodeles > Pleurodeles waltl. Next base: position 1,647,177,009 of record NC_090444.1, on the reverse strand, counting down.
GAGGTCTCTAGATCAGACTCTGTGGGGACATGAAGGCTGGGTCTGCGTCAAGGCGACGTGTAGCATAGATTGTGTTGATGGCATCTGGTAGGAATCCCCCCTGTCTGCATGAGAAGTATTTATACAGAGCTTGTAAGACCCCTGTCGCAGGTATGTTCCCAAACAATAGATAAGAAGGCATGCTTGGGATGGCAATTATATAAACAATTCCCTGAAAAAGTACATTATGTTACTGTCACAATTGAGTGGGAAAGTACATGATGAGAATACCTATGTACCTCTTATCTTTGACACTTATAGTGACGCCTTCACAGAGTGGCACTGATAGCATGAAATTCAAACATGTTTCTAACTATAAAAATAGCAGCCATCTTGGAAGAAATAATTAAATGTGCTAAAACAGAGAACGCTAAGTAGGTTAAAATTCACTAGGTGACGGGGGCACAGACCTGCGAGCCAGAAGGCTAAGCTATCTCCTGATTCCCAATAAAAACTAAATAGGATCCACTGTACCCTCCCCATTGCCAGAACAAGTATGATGCCATAATGATGACGCCAGAGAAGGTGAAGGAACCCAAGCTAAAATGCTCTGGACTAAACAAGCTAAAATCATATTAAAATATAACTAAAATCTAATCAAAAACTTGTTAAGAAATAGTAAAAACATTCAAAGAGACAAAACGTTGACCATGACAAGCACAGCAGGCCAAAGTTGCAGGCAATGTTGGCAAAACTTTAGAACTTTATACTAGGCCAATGGTCGAAATCACTTAACAGTAGTCATGATCTTGAAGAATGTCTTTGAAGCCATCAAAAGGAAAGGCATTCAGGAAAGAAACCACATCGTCAGATGTTAGATCAATGACAGGATTGGCAGACGGATCCACGGAGCAATAGTGCACAGCAGCCTCAGGCGCAGGATCACCCGCGAGGTCAGCACCATCCAAAGTGCCTAAGTGGGCCAGATAGTCCTGTAAGGGTGGCTCTTAAGTGGCCTCACAAATCAGCCTCAGTCTCATGAGGCACAACTGTGAATGAACCCTCATCAGGAACATCAGCAGTTCTTTGTCCACAGGAGGCACTGGCGGAACAGCAAGGCACACCCAAAGTAGATGTTCGAAGAGGCACTAGGTGCAATGAAAGACTGGTTGTACACACCATAAGACTGGTCGAAATGACAGTGACCAATCATGCTCCAATTCTTCCATCAACAGAGCACCAAGTAACTGCACCATGAGATCACGGCACAGCTGGGCAGGTGGTAGTAACTCCATCACTCTGCTTAGCTGGGAATCAGCGTATCAGGAACAACAGCAGCAGTATCCCGCCGATCAATACCAAAGTCACAGGAAACCTGCCAAACACGCTTGAAAAGAGTGAATGGATGGTTGAAGGAATGACTCTGAAGACAATCTGGAAGATGGACAAGAATCCAGACCTAACAGCCTTAAAGAAGTGCACAATCTCTGTGGTTCTCGAAGCGAAGCGAGGTTGAATATTCTGGATACCAGCTCTCCAAAGTGCTTGGGGAAGTTGGTATTTAATAGGGATTGTATCTCAGCTGATGATATTGCTATCTGGAGAGCATACGTCTCTCTAGCCGATGTCAATGCAACTTGTTTCTGGAACGGTAGCACTTTTAGTCTGCTCTGCTTGTCATAATTTACATTGGTAGTATCATTGTGAGGTCACATTTCTGCTACTCTTATTTCTTGTGTGGGGGGTAATAAAACATGTCCGCAACACTAGACAGTTTTAGAGACTGAAATTGCATAGGCAATTCCTGGTCTCATACCGCAACAACTTTGTTCGTTCAGGACCACATAGCTTTCATTCGAAAGTATATGAAATGCTGTACGAATCAAAGGGACTGGAGTACCCTTCAGAAAACAGGCCAAGTTTGCGACCCCGCATTGCAAAGGCCATGAAGGGACACCTGTTTGCAAATTATTGAATGACTAATAGTAGTCTCGCATTCGCTTCCACTGAGAAAGACCTGTGTTTTGTCATTCCGATTTTTACATTCAAAGGGCAACTCCCACTCTTCTTTAATATAGCTATTGCCTAGCCGCTCGTATCTGCCCACAGCAAGATGTTTCAAGCAGTTTGAAAAACGAAAGGTGGAAATGGGCATGTTTATAATGCCATGCACTAGCCATACTGTTGATGGACTTTCCTCAACTGTGAAAGGCAACTTTTCTAAAGTTTCTATATGAAGCATGGTGAAACTCGCTTCCCTTTTAGCCATTGTCTTGTTGTTCCCTGGATAAATTAGAAGCAGCAAACAGGTCACTACTGTTAATGTGTTTCCATGGAATGCGGCCATTTTTTCAGAATATGTAGTGTCTAACCTAAATGCATGATGCAATGCAGCTGACTTTGTCCATTATATAAAAAGGACATTTCATTCTGAATGATGTCAATAGCAGATGACATTGTGTTGTTAAGGGAATAAATCCTGTTGGACAGAGTGTTCATGCCATTATCGACAACAGCTAAAGCCTTCTCCAAATTGTCCTTATCTATCTACCTTAAACGTGCAGCTGCTTCCATTTGACAAAGCTTCCAGAACTCATTGTATATGGCATAGGTGAATCTTTTAGAGCATGGCTCTCTTGGACCGAACAAGAAATCTTGTAAGTCTATGTCCTCAGATAGCGTATTAAGATGTTCTTTAACTGCAGCTAAGGTGTTAGTCTTCAAGCATTGTTGGCACAGTTTACACACACTGTATGCAGTAACTATACCCGAGTGTTGACCCGAAACAAAGCGAGGGTCCAGCCGGCTAATCTTGAAACCCCCTGAGGAATTAACAAAATGCGCTTGACACCCATTTGCGTCTTTTATCCACAATAACCACGCGCAGGGACTAGACAGTGGAAGAATTATAGGTACCAGCCTAAACCTTTGCATCTAATTCTTCATTGGTGATGTTTAGGAAGGACTGCCAATTGGTGAATATTGCTGGTGTGGGGATACCGGGCACATTAATTTTCTTCATTTTTGCTAACCCTAGACAGGATGTCTGTTGAATTGTGTCATTCCAAAAGATCATTTGAACAGGAATAAGGCATGCTCTAAATAAAGCTTCCCTACCCTGAATTTGCTAATCTTGTGTTCCCCATACACTCTTTCCATCAATAGTGTTCTTCCAGTATTCATATCCTTCAACTGCAATTCGGAAAAAAAGGAATCTGTATAGATCAATTTTGTGTTTGTTAGCAAATCTTCCTAATTTTAGAAGGTGGTAACTTGAAATAGTATGATTCTGCATTCTTAATGTCATGCCCAGAAAAATATGTGAATTTATCCAAATAATGCTTTGGGTTCCTCACAGGCACAGCTGAACAGTGTTCCACTGTGTGTAATTAACTACTGATCTGTGTCTAGTTGCACAGTGCAGATAGTAATGCCTTCAGTTAGTATAACAGAATATTTCCCCATAAATGTTTGTGTTGGTGTACACATCATCACTTTCAAATAAAGTATAATCCTGCAATTCAGCTAGCTTTGAATCAACTGTTTGAACATCCCAGTCATCAGAAACAACACCAGGTGTATTTACATCAGTCATTGATACTTTGAAAACATATGGAATTTAAATGACCTCAATAGGCCCGTATATCAAATGGAAGTTTATCCCACAAAATCCCAACAGGAATTGGGACTGCTGAAATGTTCACACAGGACAAGTCTCTTTGGACCTTATGTGAGGAAAGATATGGTGTGAGAACTTCATCCACTGGTGCGACAGAGGAGCATTCAGGAAGATAATCACCATTTATAAGAAGAAAGAAAACAGTCATGAAACCAATCTACAATAGAAAAGCAAGCAATGTCAGAAATATCCACAGATAGATCCACAGATAAATTAAATAATTATTTTAAGCCATATGTACAGCATACATGTCTTTGAAATAGTTATAGGTGCAAGTGCAGATGAAGTTGAAGAGAAGTAATCAAGATCGATGAAGTAACCAGAAGCAGTCTCTGAAAACACAGGAGCTGATGCATTACTGGTGGATGGATCCACTTTGTGTGGAGGCTCATAGTAGATGATGTCATCAGTTTGTGTTGAGTTGGAGTAGAAGACAGCCATATCTTGTACAGGTGTTGTCATTGAAGTGGTGACAGGAATCAGCAAGAGCTCATTTTTCACCCTTCCCATGCTCGAGGAGGCATTTGTAGCGATGTTGTACATGCTGTTGTAGTCAGAACAGTTGTTTTTCTTTGAAGAGGTATTTCCTGTTGGATAGTGAGAGGGGACCAGGAACTATCCAAGGGACCTCTGGGCCTACTGTGCAGTATTGGCCAAATTATGTAGTTTGATGTTGTTAATGGAGATGAATCTGCTTGCTTTGGAACCAGGCAGCAGTGTTAGGATGATAGTTCTGGTACCTTGTATTCCCAGGGCTTGGACTGGTGCTCTGTAGGATGGGCTGAATTCCTTCTTCAAAGCAACCTTCTCACAAACCAGACCCCCAACTTTAAGTCCGGAACAATCGACCAACTCACCTTGTATGGGAAACGAAGACTATCAAGGTCGTGGACACTGACAAGTGTTTTTTCTCTTCTATGATCTTGGATGACAACCTAAGATTCATGCCGATTCCCCATATTAGTTTTTTCATAACATCCGTTGGACTTTCTAATATACATATGCCTTTGTCTTGAGGAAGTCTTGTTGACGAAACACGTGTTGGCTGTTGCATCTTTTGGATTTGCATTGGATGAATAAAAACCCTCTGGATATTTACTCACCTGCAGTGAACCCAAGGAGCCCCCTTCACCAGCAGAGGGCATGGAACCCCCTCCACCAGCAGAGGGCAAAGAGCCCCCACAACCAGCAGAGGAACCGAAGGATCCCCCTCCACCAGCAGAGGGCAAGGAGCCCTCTCCACCAGCAGAGGAACCCAAGGAGCCCCCTCCACCAGCTGAGGGCATGTAGTCCACTCTCCAGAGACTGTTGGGCAAGGAGCCCCCTCCAGAACCAGTGGTCATGATACCCACTTCAGAGACTGTGGCCTTTCACTCCCCCCCAGAGGCTGTTGGGCAAGGAGTCCTATCCAGAACCAGTGGGCATTATACCTACTCCAGAGACTGTGGCCTTTCACTCCCCTCCAGAGACTGTTGGGCAAGGAGCCCCCTCCAGAACCAGTGGGCATGATACCCACTTCGAAGACTGTGGCCTTTCACTCCCCTCCAGAGGCTGTTGGGCAAGGAGTCCTATCCAGAACCAGTGGGCATGATACCTACTCCAGAGACTGTGGCCTTTCACTCCCCTCCAGAGACTGTTGGGCAAGGAGACCCCTCCAGAACCTGTGTGCATGATAACCACTCCAGAGACTGTGGCCTTTCACTCCCCTCCAGAGAATGTTGGGCAAGGAACCCCCTCCAGAACCAGTGGGCATGTTACCCACTTCAGCTTAGGGGAACCCTACCCCTCTTACCCCTGAGGTGCCTGCCCATTTCCAACATGATGCCCCTGGACAGTGGAGTCCAGATAATGTCAAGAGTCAAGTTGGGCCTTGGACTGTGCCCTGTGGCCATGTGGCCCTTTGGTACTTTGGACTGGCCATTGGCCCAATCTGGACATTGAAGCCTGCATTTACATTTCATGTTTCATTATGGTGGCTGCTGGCAGCAAATTACAGTATTCGTACTTCTAAATTGTTGTCCTTTCACTGTTTGCACGTGGGTCTGGTTCTGTGTATGGTGTGTGTGTGAATGGTGTGTATTGTGTGTTTGTGTGTCACTCTCCTTTTCCTCCCTCCCTTTATTCCCTTGCGTGCTAGGCGGCTGTACTCACCGTTGTCGTCTTCGTCGGCATTGGTGTTCCAGGATAGCCATGGCGTGGAAGAGCATTGGGAAGACTTGGAGTTCCAGTTCCATGGCGGCCTTGGAGTCCTCTGTGTCCCTGATGGTGAGTCTTCATTTTCTGTACTGTGTTTCTGACAGGCTCATGATGGCGTTGGTACCGCCCCAGAAATCCTGGCTGTTTGCTATGTCATAATATGGTGGGTGGTACCTTGTCTTCCGCCTGGCTGTTTGTGGCTATCGCCGTGGTCAGTGGTGGTAATGCCCTGGCGGTTGGTGTGGTACATTGGCTGTCTATGGGAGGTATCACCGCCATGGTCATAATTTGGCGGTAATTACCGCCAGGCTGTTGGCGGTATTACTGCCACTTTAACAGTCACCGCCAATGTCATAATGAGGGCCTATATCTCCTTTCGGAGTTCTCCGGGTGTGGACAATCTTCTCTGTGACTTTGTCTGTCTTTAATTTTCTTTTTCTTTGTCCCAGCGCTTTTTAGAACCCTCTTCTGCTTGTTTGGTACCTTCCTTAGGGGTGGTACTTTGAATTTCAGGGTTTTCAGCTTGGCTCCCAAGCTATCCCATCCTATACTGGTACAGGTATCGGAAATTATTTTCAGTAGTTGTTTCTGGCATATAGCCAACACTACCCCATCCCCTTTAATGTTACTGAGTGTGATGAGGAGACCGCCTCGAAGTTACGCATCAGTTTCATCCCCAAATCTAGGGCTGGAGCAGCCCCATGTTAGTTCTGAATTTGTTTTAACAGTTCCGGTAAATTGGCAAGTGCCGACGTATCATGTGTGGTAGTATAAATCGCAGCTAAGACTGTATCCCATGTGCCGCAGTCTTCCACTGAGGGAACCATCCTGAAGGGCAAGCACATTGTGAGAATTCTAACTTTTTCCTGTGGTCCCGTATGGGGAAACACAGCTTCCAGCTGATTATTTTTCTAGGCAATTCAGAATGGAATTTTCTCTTGTTTCATGGACACTTTGCCTGTGATAGAATGTACTCTCTGTGGATTAATCCCAGAAGTAACAAATTGATATCCAGCAGGTGCTGGTGTTGCTGGTCGCGCTGGTGTTGTGTGTAGTGTTCGCAGTACGAACTGAACAAGACATTTATATAGTGGTACTAGCTCAATGTATAGATTGCACCGATCAGCTGCCTGCAAGTTCTGTACACCAGGGTGAGTTGTTTATGTGGCAAACATTGGCCACGTTGGTCCTTCATTACCTAAAGGGCCTAATCTCACGGGTTGTATTATGTGTGGTAGGGCTACATTAAACCAGTTCTGATGTTTTTGATAAGTAATCAGCATTTCAAGATACTGGTATGCTTGGTACCGTTGAGGTATGCTTGCAATTCTGTATGTGTGGAATGTGAATGTGCTTGGGTCTTCCTCAGGAAAGGTGACCCAAGAGTAGAATGTTTTTGTCTGGTAAGCTTCATGAGCTTCTACAATAAATGTAACATACTCGCCCTCATCTGACAGGCCATGCACTATTAGGTGGATTGTTAATGCATGTCTGACATTCTCTGGGATTGTCTTTGGCGGGAGCCATATTATGAAATGGGTAAAGAGATGGAACACCAAATGGGTAGAAAGTCATTTTAAGAGTTCAAGCTTGAACAACCTACAGCCTAATTAGCTGCTCCCTGTTCAGCTGAGGAGGATCATCCCCAAAACCACAGACGTCTCTGTATAATGGTACATAGGGTACCTGTTGTGTGTAGGACAGTGTTACTCAGGGCATACGTAAATTAGTGCCTGAACACCATTGTTGGTGGCGCCATCTTGTAGTTGGACTCTTGCTCTAGGCAAGAATGCTGGTTTAGAGATGACAGCACTTTCGTTTGTAGGCGACTAGGCCAATCCTACAACAAATCGCAACTGTCAGCCTCCCGGTTCACAAGCAGTACCTCACCAAAAACTTAAACAGTAAAATGTGATTTGTAGTAGCCTTTACGCATAGACTCAAGAGTGCGACATCTCAGGGGAGTCGTGGTTAAACAGAGATTGACCTTTTCTCACACGAGCAACATGTCTCAGTCACACAGAGGCAATGAAGGAGATGCAGTAAAGTTTTCAATAGGTTTTATTAACAAGACTGCAATCCACTGTAAATTGTATGGGCTGCAATGATTAGGATAATGAACAATGCAAGAACAGAATGGTAAACGATACCATCTTGCAACAACATAAACTGTGAATAAGCACTGATACCCTAGTATAATGAACCTAAAGACAGCTAGGTGTGTAAAACCTAATCTGACAGTACCATGTCCATGAGAAGAGCCCCCAACCCTCGTTATCTTGGAATTAGGTCTCTAGATCAGACTCTGTGGAGACACGAAGGCTGGGTCTGCATCAAGGTGACGTATAGAATAGATACTGTTGATGGCATCTGGTAGGAATCCCTCTGATAACCCTGTCTGCGTGAGATGCATTCATACAGAGCTTGTAGGACCCCTGACGTAGGTATGTTCCCAAACAATAGAAAAGAAGGCATGCTTAGGACGGCAATTATATAAACAATTCCCTGTAAGGGTACATTATGTTACTGTCACACGGAGTGGGAAAGTACATGATGTGAATACCTACAGATATCACTTATCTTTGATACTAATAGTGATGCCTTCACAGAGTGGCACTGATAACCTGAAATTAAAACATGTTCTTAACTATAAACATAGCTGCTATCTTGGAAGAAATAATGAAATAAATGTGCTAAAACAGAACAGGCTAAATAGGTTCAAAGTCACTAGGTTAATGGGGCACAGGCCTGCAAGCCAGAAGGCTCAGCTATCTCCTCATTCCCAATAAAAACTAAATAGGATCCACTACAAATCAACATCCTCACTTTAAAACAAAATGTGCACTATGGCCCTTCATATTCACCTCCTGCAGGCAAAGCTACACAAAGTGGTAGAGAAGTCACAGGCAATGGAATAGGATGTTGCAGCCCTGCAGGAAGAAATGAAAAAAAACTCAGGGTCGCAGTCCAATGCTGTCAGAGACCACTAGACGACTGGAAGATCAGGCCGAGGATGAGGAAGGCAGGACAAGGCACGGAAATCTGAGGTTTGTGGGGTTTCCTGAGGGCACAGAGGATACTGCTGCAAAACGTTTCTGGAGAACTGGATATCGAAGACCATTGCCCCAAATTACCTGTTATTTGTCTTCATCATAGAGAGCACCTGCTGAACAGAGCACGTCTGAGGGTGATGATTGCAACTGTCCTCAACTACTGGGATGTGAACCTACAAGCAGTATGGAAGACAGGGGACCCCAGATACAAAAACCACATCAACTAAATTTTCCCATATTACATCCTGAAGGTGCTGCGATTCAGGCTGTGATTTGAGAACACCGGGACTGCACTGTAGGTTACTGTTCCCCACCTGACTGAAAGTCATCCATGGTGGGGACATACCTACTTCTTCAATATAACTGTTAGAAATGGGGTCTTTGGTTGGCAGTCAGGTTACCCCCTGTCCAAGCAAGGACCCTCACTCTAGTCAAGGTAAGTCACACACAATCCAAATTATCCTGTGCCAACCCTCTGGTAGCTTGGTACTGAGCAGTCAGGCTTAACTTAGAAGGCAATTTGTATATGTGCAATGAATCATGCAATAACACAGTATGGCACCACAAAAATAGACCAAACATCGTTTAGAAAAACATATAATATTTATCTGGTTAATTGCAGGTCAAAACGATCAAGATCTGATAAGTACAAGTTAAAATATCACTTCAGAGAATGATAAAGAGTCTTTAGTCTTTAAAAAGTAACAAGTGTCTCTTGCAATCACAAAGTACCTGGTTTGCGTTCAAATTCTCCGCAAGGGACCGCAGAGGAGGCGATGCGTGGAAAACGGTGAGGTGTGCGTCAATTTCTCTGGCACACACAGACGATGCATTGATAATTTTCCACGCAGGGAAGGCTTTGCGTCGATTTCCGTTGCACAGACTTGGATCCTCTTTGGGTGGCAGGGTTTTCGGACATTCCAGGGATGATGGGGAGAAATCCTGGGTGTGCAGGAAGAAGTCACAGGAGATGCGTCGATCTGGTGGGCGTTATGTGGAAATTTCTGTCGCACAGCAGGCACTGCGTTGATTTTTTTCGCAGGAAGTCAGGCTGCGTTGTTTCAGTTCGCTTTGTGTCGATCCAGTGGGCTGTGCGTCGAAGTTCCTGTCGCAACGCTTGCGTTGCGTCGATCTCCTCTTGGGGAGCCGGGCTGCATCGTTACGGTTAGACATGCAGTGATCTTCTCACCGCAATGCAGGCTATGTGTCGTTTCTGGCAGGCTGTGCATCAAATTTTTGATGCACAAGGAGTTCTTAGCAGAAGGAAGTCTTTTTGGTCCTAAGACTTCAAGGAACAGGAGGCAAGCTCTATCCAAGCCCTTGGAGAGCACTTCTCAGCAGAGCCAGCGGGCAGCCAGGCAGCAGGGCAACTGCAGAGCAGCAGTCCTTTGCAGAAAAGCAGTCAGGTGAGTCATTTGGGCAGCCAGGATGTTCCTCTTGGCAGGTTGCAGGTTCTGGTTCACAGTTTCTTCACTAGTGGTATCTTGTCCAGAAGTGTCCGAGTTGGTAGGGTCAGAGGCCCTGTTTAAATGCCCAAATGTGCCTTTGAAGTGGGGAAAACTTCAAAGAGTGGCTTAGAAGTGGACCAGGTCCCCTTTTGAGTTCCATCCTGTCTGCCAGGGTCCCAGTAGGGAGTTTGGCAATCCACTGTGTGAGGGCAGGCCACTGTCCTTTCAAATGTAAGTGTCAGGCCCTCGACCGTCCCAGCCCAGGAAGACCCATTAAGTATGCAGATGTGTGCAGTTGTGACTGAGCATCCTGTGTGTGGGGTTGACTGAGTGAAATGCACAAGGGAGCTGTCAAGTAACCTAGCCAGACGTGGATTGTAAGCCACAGAATGATTTAAGTGCAGAGAAATGCCCACTTTCTAAAAGTGGCACTTCTAAAATAGTAATATTAAATCCAACTTCACCAGTCAGCAGGATTTTGTATTACCATTCTGGTCATACTAAATATGAACTTGTTATTCCATTCAGATCAGAATCTACCACTCAAACAGTATATGTGGGTAGCCCTAATGTTAGCCTATGAGAGGAGCAGGCCTCAGAGCAGTGTAAAAACAAATTTAAGAGTTTTACTTTACCAGGACATATAAACTGCACAGGTACATGTCCAGACTTTTATCTACATAGCACCCTGCCCTATTGGTTACCTAGGGCCTACCTTAGGGGTGACTTATATGTAGAAAAAGGGGAGTTTAAGTCTTGGTAAGTACTTTTAAATGGCAAGTCGAAGTGGCAGTGAAACTGCACACACAGGCCTTGCAATGGCAGGGCTGAGGCATGGTTAAGAGGCTACTTATGTGGGTGGCACAATCAGTGCTCCAGGCCCACTAGTAGCATTTAATCTACAGGCCCTGGGCACATGTAGCACACTTTACTGGGTTCTTACAAGTAGATTAAATAAGGCAATTGGGTATGAATCAATATCACCATGTTTTAAGGGAGAGAGCATATGCCCAGACATGGGTCCCATGCTCACTGTGCCACTGGATTTAAGCTGGCCTGGCTGATGAATGGTGATACTCTGAAACTAGTTCCAGGATGCTTGTTTATGGTCCAGGTAGGACCTGGCCTGGCAGTTCGGGCTGGACTGTTCCCATAGGGAACAGGGTCAAGACTGATTTGCATATGGCTGGGTCCAAACTGGGGTGGTATGATGAGCAATAGTACAATAGATTAAACCCAGATATGTGACTCGGGGTGAGTGTTTGAAAAGAACCATCCCTCCGATCATCATCCTTTTGTGTTGCTAAAGTTGCCCAAAGTGAGACGGGTATGCTCAGACGTGGGTCCCGTGCTCACTGTGCCACTGGATTCAAGCTAGTCTGGCTGATGAAGGGTGATACCCAGGAACCAGTCCGACACTGCTTGTTTCTGGTCCAGTGAAGATCTGGTCTGGCAGTTTGGGCTGGACTGTTCCCATGGGGAACAGGGTCAGGGTTAATTTGTATATGTATAGGTTTAAACTAGGGTGGCATGGTGAGCAAAAGAATGATGGATTAAATCCAGATCTTGACTGGGGGTGAGTGTTTGAAAAGTTTTAGTACTCTGTCTATCATTCTTTTTTATTACTAAAGTTGCCCTAAGTGGGAAAAGTATGCCCAGATGTGGGTCCCGTGCTCACTGTGCCACTGGATTCAAGCTATTGTGGCTGATGAAGGATGATAACCTGAAACCAGTCTCAGAATACTTGTTTCTGGTCAAGGGAGGGCATGGCCTGACAGTTCAGGCTGGACTGTTCCCATGCATATGGCTGGGTCCAAACTGGGGTGGCATGGTGAGCAAAAGAGCAATGGGTTAAACCCAGATCTGTGACTGGGAGTGAGTGTTTGAAAAGTTTCATCACTCTGTCTATCATCCTTTTGTGTTGCTAAAGTTGCCCTAAGTGGGAAGGGTATGCGCAGATGTGGGTCCCGGGCTCAGTGAGCCACTGGATTCAAGCTAGTATGGCTGATGAAGGGTGATACAATGAAATGGGTCCCAAGATGCTTGTGTCTGAGCCAGGGAGGACCTGGCCTGGCAGTTCGGGCCAGACTTTTTCCATGGGGAACAGGATGAAGACGGATTTTCATATGGCTGGATCCAAATTGGGGTGGCATGGTGAGCAAAAGAATGATAGATTAAATCCAGATCTGTGACTGGGGTGAGTGTTTGAAACATTTCAGCACTCAGTCCATCATCCTTTTGTGTTGCTAAAGTTGCCCTAAGTGGGATGGGTATGCCCAGATGTGGGTCCCATGTTCACTGTGCCACTGGATTCAAGCTAGCCTGGCTGATGAAGAGTGATACCCTGAATCCAGTCCCAGGATGCTTGTTTCCTGTCCAGGGAGGATGTGGTCTGGCAGTTCGGGCTGGACTGTTCCCATGGGGAACAGGGTCAAGACTGGGTCCAAACTGGGGTGGCCTGGAGAGCAAAAGAACAATGGATTAAATTCAGATCTGTGAATGGGGGTGAGTGTTTGAAAGGTTTCAGCACTCCGTTCATCATCTGTCTGTGTTGCTAAAGTTGCCCTAAGTGGGAAGGGTATGCCCAGATGTGGGTCCTCTACTCACTGTGCCTTTGGATTCAAGCTAACCTGGCGAATGAAAGGTGATACTCTGAAACCGGTCCCAGGGTGCTTGTTTCTGGTCCAGGGAGGACCTGACCTGGCCTGGAAGTTTGGGCTGGACTGTTCCCATGGGGAACAGGGTCAAGACTGATTTGCATATGACTGGGTCTAAACTGGGGTGGCATGGTGAGCAAAAGAATGATGGATTAAATCCAGACCTGTGTCTGGGGGTGAGTGTTTGAAAAGTTTAATAACTCTGTTCATGCTAAAGTTGCCCTAAGTGGGAAAGGTATGCCCAGATGTGGGTCCTGAGCTAACTGTGCCACTGGGTTCAAGCTAGCCTGGCTGATGAAGGGTGATACCCTGGAACTGGTCCCAGGACGCTTGTTTGCAGTCCAGGGAGGACCTGGCCCGGCCTGGCCTGGCTGTTCGGCTGGACTGTTCCCATGGGGTACAGTGTCAAAAATGATTTGCATACTGCTGGGTCCAAAGTGGGGTGGCATGGTGAGCAAACAAATGATGGATTAAACCCAGATCTTTGACTTTGGGTGAGTGTTTGAAAAGTTTCAGCACTCTGTCTATCATCCTTTTGTGTTACTTCTTTAATATGCCTCAGTAGATGTGGTGCTTGGTGGAGGACACAAGGGCCCATACCTTGCCCATCGCAAATGACTCATCCTTGACATGAATGCCGAGAAGGTGGAGGACCAGATCGTGGGGGCAGTGGACTCAAGGGAACCGCAGAGATACTCAGGCTTTTGTGAGAATCATTGTATGTCAGGATGGCATACTGAACATCGTACATCATACTACAGAAATGGAGGAGGCCAGGGAAAGAGTGATGTCTGTGACAACCAGGAACAATGGGAGGCTCAAACCACTGCCAGGAGATGAGATTCCTGAGAGCACCAAATAAAGGCCCCTCTTGGATATCCATGAACAGTGACACCACAGAGTACTTGGGCCACGTGATGGGTCACTTGAATGCGCCAGCCAAGAGCTCTGTGGCATATACCTATTACATGACCAGTGGCAGTGACACAGAAGGAGGCATGGACAATGCCCATGGGCCCCATTTTCTATGTGCATCTATAAAGTACTGGTTTCACTCATTCCATTTTATTTGCTGTAGCCCTTCTTTAGGACTGAATAACTTGTATGCCTACTTTTCCTACTTGCTACATGTTTTTCAGTTTTTCAAACACACAGCAGTTGCAGGACCTACAGGGCTTGGAAGTTAGTTACAGTCGTTTCTGGGGTGACTTCAGACATTGCTGCTTCAAGATCTTCAGCTGCTAGGGGTGGTACTGAGCATAAACCCCCAACATAGGAACACAATAGTTTAGAAAAGGGTACATGAAACACAACATTTGTTCAGGGAGAAGTTAAACAGTGGTTCGAGACCATAGCTACATGAGACACAGTAGGGGGGTACAAGTGTTTATCCAGGGGTTGGTACTGAGAGTTTGGTTGATTAAAGGCAGCGTTTCAGAACAAGAGGCAGTTGGTGGTGACCAGTGGCAGGCGAAATGCAAGTGAAATCCGAGGAGGCACTCCGGCGAGGCCGCCTCTGCTGACACTGAAGGGGAGAGGATGATTAAGATATAACATAACATGGCAAATTCACTAAGAATGGTCAATTGGAATGTGCGAGGCATCAACACATTTGGAAAGAGATACCAAATACATACTTTTCTTTGCCACCAAAGCATACGCATCACCTTCCTACAGGAGACACATCTGTTAGACAGGGAAGCCTAAAAGCAGGTGAGAAAAAGGGTGAGGTCAATGTACACCTCTACCTATTCAAGTTATGCGAGGGAAGTTGCCATATGGATTGTCCTGGATGTCATGTTTAAGATGACTTATTACAAGGCTCATGTTGAGGGGAGATACGTTCTACTCCAGGGGACACTGGATGGTAGAGAAATCTGCATGCTGAATGTATGTGTGCCCCATTAACGATGATAGAGAGTTCTACAATAAGATTAGAACCCTAGTATTATGGGTGGGAGACTTCAGTTTTATCCCAAAGAGACCCCTCCAAAAAATGGGCACAAAACCACAAATGACAGCTGCACTGAGAGACACTATGACACATCTCAACTACATGGATATTTGGAGTGCCCGGCATCCCACTCTGCGGAAGTTCACTTGTCACACACAGGTATATGGCACATACAGCAACCTGGACAGGTTCCTTGTGACAGAGGAGGTGGTGCAAGAGGTGGGAGAGATGCACTACCTGGTACCTGGGAGGGAGCATGCTGTGACCCATAATCCTGCTTTTGAGACTTTGAGCCAATGAGCTTCAAGACAAGACATTTTGGGAAAGCTTAGGGGAGTTGATCAGTGGGTACTTTGAGGCACACTGAAATTCTGCTGACACATGTAGAACTGAATGGGATACCCTTAAGGTGGTGACATAAGAGGAGTGCCTTTGTAAAATCTGTGGAAGCAGATGCCAACAAGAACCGGACTTGAGGGAGGGGGAAAAGTGACTGAAGTGCCCAAGTAAAGGACGAGGGGAACACCCAAATACTAGGTAATAAAAGCTACCCGGGACAGACTAAACAGATGTAGATTGAGAGTGAGGCAAGCTGACATTGGCCAAAATTACATGAGCAAGCCACAACATTATATCCACATTGTTTCTGGGAACTAATGCATTAACAGATCAGAAGGCTCGTTTGGATTATTTGTTATGCACAGAGGGCCGGGCAAGATGTGTGAAAGCAGCTTCTTATTGATACTTCTAACTGCATTTTTCTCAATTTATGATTCCTCACATTGTGAATATTCCCTAGGTGTCAGGGCAGATCTGGAAGCTTTCAGAGAAGTTCTCCTGTTCACTGAAAGTTGGCGTTATGTAGCTCTGTGCCAACGTTGTTGCAATCTGGATGTAACAAGAGGAGCCACATATATGTGCCACAAATGCACGCTGACGCCAATTCCTTTCTTTCTGTCCCTTCAGAGACATATCTCATTGGTATTTAGACCAATGTATAATCAAAATATTATCCAATAATGCAATGCTAAATGTCACCCCTTAAAACAACAGTGTTTAAACAGTGCTGGGACTGCCACAAACTGATGAGTGTTGATGGACCCTCATGATGTCTGTTTGTGGTGCCTGGGGAGCATAACTCCAGCGCCTGAAGTGACTTCGCCCAAATGAACCCCAAGGCCATACAAAACTGTGAGGCCAAATATGTCGCCAAACACAAGAAGACTTCATACCGCAATGAGAGAGTTGTGAGGAAGATCCTATTCCCACTCCCAAAGTCGTTCCTCCAGCATATGCTCGTGGAAGTGGGAATCACCCCTTTCTCACCACTCCCAAACTCCATAAAGGGCAAAAGAGTATTAATGTGCCTCCTTGTCTCTCTCCTAATTGAGTCAGGGACTGGTCCTGATGCACCCTCAATTTCCAGGTTGGTCAGCGACTTTATAGAAAGTTGAGGTCATTAGGGAAACCATACTGTGTATATTTGGCACTTATGTGCTATGGTCTTCAGTTGGACTTCCATTGGCGGGTTTGCTCTCTGTACCATCTGTGTCCCTTGGGCCCACAGTGGCTTCAAGCTTCGGTCTGGTGCAATCTCATGTGTGGGTCCTTCTTCCATGGACACCAATGCAGACACCATGAATACATGATAAGGACGTACAGTCTGTATTGCTATCTGACTCCGAGCTGAATCAACCATGACCTCAACTGAAATTGTGACTGGCTCGCAGCCTCTCGTTAATGCTCTGACTTCAATACTTACCACATGATAACACCCAGATTTGCCACAATCAGTTTGGCATGAATTCAGACAACGATAACTATGATGATGGGGATGACAATGTTCCTCAGTATGATGAGGAAAACTGGTATGAAGTGCTTCAGGATGCCATGGGAATGGACACTTCAACTGATACTCGTCTTGCATCTCCCTTGGGTTCTGTCACAGAAGAAAGCACCTCTTTTGCTGTGATTATGCAAATAGCGGCTGAGGTTTTAGAAATACATTTACCAACCATGGAAGTAAAAACTAATGTATTACTGAAAGTCTTGCAACGTGGTCAAGCTTCCACAGAGCCACTTTTACCATTTAATGAGGCCCTTGCAAACATTCTTTTAGGACTTGTTTCAAGCCTTGTTCTGGTCCACCTTTTAACAGATAGGTTGCTTGCTGCCATTACTCTACAGCCGGTGACCCTGGCTTTCTTACACTGCACCCGACACCAGAGAGTCTGAAGGTACAGGAGTCTGCCAGCAGTCACTTCCAATGCCTCTGCCACCAATCCACCTGATCATGAGTTAAAGTGAACAGAAACATTTGGTAAATTGATTTTTTTCCATGAGCCTTGCTCTGAGATCAGCGAATGTCAGTTGTCTTCTCGGCTGTGACTCCTGGTGCCCTTTGGTTTGGAACATGGTGGTAGCTATTCTGGGTAACATTCAGGCATCCTTTAGCCAGGCTATTCAGCGATGCAGTAAAATGTATAATCAGATCTGGGCTGGACACAACTGATTTGAGATGCACCACACCTGGATAAGGTCTACAGGCTTCTCCGGGGATATCTAGGCATCATTAATGGACATGCTATTTGAAGGCTCTTTTCTTGTCAGTGAAAAAGTGGACTCTTCCTTGGAAGGTTTCAAGAAGAGCAGAGTCACAGTGTGCTCATTGGGTCTTTCTGCCCCACTATGTACTTCAATCAGCAATTTCTTCCTCTCTCTATGGCTATGATAGAAGCTTTCCATTTCGTCTCTTCTAGCCCAGCAGGCCTTTCAGACCTTTCGTGGCAGAGGCTACTGTTCTCGGAGGCAACTAGGACAGTAGGGACAATGTGTAGCTCACTCACCCGCTCATCCAGAAGCCACAGCCACAAAACCACTTTAAGGTGTCCTTGCCAGCACACAACGTCCATTCAGAGGCAGGATCCAATATTTTCTCCAGGGGTGTCAGGCCATCGCAATAGACATGTGGTCCTTCAAATTGTCCTGGGAGGCCAATCTCTTCTATTCCTTTCTACTGTACATTCCATCACTTTCAGGTGGCTGATGGAGGAACATCTGTCCGTCTTACGCCAGGAAGCGCAGGTCCTTTTGATCAAAATGGCCATAGAGAGGGTTCTGGCCTCAGAAGTAGGAGCTAGGTGTTACTCCTGCTACTTCTTTGTGCCGTAGAATGATGGAGGCTATTGTGCTATTTTAGATCTTTGCCCATCTCAATGCATTTCTATGGAAGGACTAATTCAAGATACTCACGCTAGCCCAGATCCTGCCTTCCATAGACCCTGGAAACTGGATGGTGGGTTGGACCTGTAAGATGCTTACTTCCCTATCCCCATCCCGCAGGCCCACTGTGCTCCTCTTTGGCTTCACCAGTGCCCCATAGGTGTTAACAAAATCATGGCAGTGGTCGCAGCAGACCGTCAGAGGTCAGGGTACCAGTCTTGCCCTACTCTGATGAGTGACTGCTGAAGCTTAGCTTGCCCCAGGCAGGTATCAACCACCTCTAGATAACGGAGAACCTCCTAATATCATTGAGATTCTCTATTAGTGTACCAAAGTAACATTTGGCAACTTTGCAGAAGCTCTGGTACTTCTGAACTATTCTCGGTATGGTATGGTTTCATGCTTTTCCCCAGAGCATAGACTCAAAGACATTCAGGCTATGATTCCGATGTTTCAGCTTCAGTCCTGTATATTGGTATGGATGACTCCGAGGCTCTTGGGTTGTTGGCCTCATCCCACCTGCTAGCCAAACATTCATGTGTCACATGTAGGCTCTGCAATGGGACCTCAAATCCCAGCGAGCACAACATCAGGGAAATCTGTTGGATCATATCCAAATGTTGAAGGCGATTTCAAAAGATTTGCAATGGTGGTTAATAGACTGCAACTGGGTCAGTGGCAGACCCCTCTCTTTACCTCACCAAGATCTGACTGGCCACGGATGCATGACTGCTGGTTTGAGTAGCCCATCTGGGAGAGATGGACATCAGGGGCTTGTAGTTTGTAGCAGAGATAGGGCTTCACATCAATTTCTGGAGTAGAGGATGATTCAGTTGGCACTGAAGGACTTCTTGCCCAGCATCAAAGGAAGGCTGTGCAGGTGCTCATGGAAAACACCACCAACATGTGGTACAGCAACCAGCAAGGCAGGATGGAGTCCTGAACCATGTTGTTGGGAGGCACTGTGCTTCTGGAAGTGGCTATACTGACAAGGGATTTCTCCAGTGTTGAACTAACTAGCAGGATATTTGAATGCTAAGGCAGATTAATTCAGCCATAGTTGCCTAGCATATCATGAATGGCAGCTGCACCCAGAGGGAGCACAGGGTGACTTCCAGCAATAGGGAGAGAACATTGGCTCAATCCTTTTGCACAGCTGAGAATGTTCAATGTAAGAAATCTTTCACAATCCAGGTTCAAAAGCAGATCTCTCTCAGAGATGCCTTCTGTTTAGGGTGGAGCGCAGGACTTTTTGGAAGCTTTGCAGCTTTTATTTCCACCAAAAACCTTTGTGATGCCGAAGTGAGACTATGGGGGTCATTACAACATTGGCGGTAAAAGCCGCTTACCGCCGTGCAGAAGACCGTCAACACACCGCCGCGGCCGTGGAATTCTGCCACAGCTATTCTGACCCACATTTCGGAATCCGACAAAATTCAGACACCCACACAAGTCCGCCACCCCAAAGGTCAGTGATAAACTGTTGAAAACAAAACCTCCACCGTCACGCCAACAGAAACACGCCCATGCATCACGACCCACAAATCCACGCGGCCGTCTTTCAGACGCGGTGTTCCACTGGCGGTACACACCGCTGCGCTCAAAATACACACACATCTCCAAAACACCACCACATTTAACAATTCGAAATACACACACCTGATACACATACACACACCACTCCCACACAATCAATACTATATAAAACACACACCCACATCACCCACAAACCCCTATGACCAAAAATTTCGACGAAGGCCAGAGAGACAGCACAGCATAGACAACCCCACCATACAGAGGCACACAACACCATCACCCACACTACTTCCACGCACAAAACACCACACACCACTACATATC
The DNA here is from genome assembly GCF_031143425.1 of Pleurodeles waltl. Taxonomy (NCBI): domain Eukaryota; kingdom Metazoa; phylum Chordata; class Amphibia; order Caudata; family Salamandridae; genus Pleurodeles; species Pleurodeles waltl. The sequence goes on along the minus strand of NC_090444.1, from coordinate 1,647,156,961 downwards.
ACCACACTCATCACCACATATACCACCCCACACATCACCTACACCACCCCATGGCACGGCAAAGACACCCCAGGTTCTTGGAGGAGGAGCTCAGGGTCATGGTGGAGGAAATCGTACGGGTAGAGCCACAGCTATTTGGATCACAGTTGCAGAACACCTCCATAGCTAGGAAGATGGAGCTATGGCGAAGAATAGTCGACAGGGTCAATGCAGAGGGACAGCACCCAAGAAATTGGGACGACATCAGGAAGAGGTGGAACGACCTACGGGGGAAGGTGCGTTCTGTGGTCTCCAGGCACAACATCGCGGTACAGCGGACTGGCGGCGGACCCCCACCTACTCCCCCACAACTAACAACATGGGAGGAGCAGGTCTTGACTATTATGCATCCTGAGAGCCTCGGAGGAGTCGGTGGAGGAATGGACTCTGGTAAGACAAATCTTAACTATCATATCCCCCACCCTACCTGCATGCTATCACAGACCCCCACCCTCACCCCCTCCCCTATCACTCCAACTCCTCACTAATGTACTAATAACACAAACCACACATCCCAACACCAAGCCCTGCATGACACAACAAAGCATGGATACCCATCACTAAAGCATGCCCACTGTACATACCCATAACACCCCCCTCAACCATCATCACACAAGCCCCCACACAGGAATGCTAGCACTGGGGTACACGGTCACCCACCCATTGCACACCATAACACACACAGATGCAATAATCATGCTTTTATACCCCTGTAGGACCACTACCCAAAGTCACCAGACAGGAGGGTCCAGACATCTCTACCCCACCCACAGAAGAGGCCCACAGTGATGACAGCAGCTCCGTCAAACTGGATCCAGATGATCAGCCCGGACCATCGTGGGCCTCGGGACAGTCGGTTCCCCACACCCAGTCACAGGCCACCACAGACCTTCCACCCTCTGGTAACACCAGCACAGCACCCACCCAGCGGGCCCATACCTCCGTACCCAGGACACGTCAACCAGCTGTGTGTCCACCACTACAGGGAACCCAGGATAACCCACCACCCAATTAACAACAGGGACCTGGGGGCAGTGGTAGTGGGAACACGGTCCAGGGGACGGAGGCACAGGAACACAGGGGAACTGGGAGGGCTGCTGTGCGACAGGGGGCGGACAGGCCTAGGGAACCCACTCTCCACGAGGCCTTCTCCTCTATCATGGGAGCCTACCACCACTCCCAGGAGACGATGGCAACGGTACAGGCCAAGTTTCAGGAGACCCAGCGCATGCAGGAGGAACAGTATATGGGCTTCAGGGAGGAACTCAGAACCATCAGCACCGCCCTGGGCACCATCGTAGGGGTGCTGAAGGAGATACTTAACACCAGGAGGGACACCGTGGCACTCCAAGGGGCCCCTGACACTAGCATGGACAAAGAACTGCCCACCACCTCCGCCGGCGCTAGTGGACAGGAGGCACCGCCACAGGACCACCACACAAGCACCCCACCCCCTGCAGACAGAGAACCACCCCGCAAGCGGTCCCTGAGATCCAGGAACAGGACAGAGCACGATGCCAAGACCCCCGCCAAGAAATGAGACCACCCTGATTGTCATCCCACTGTCCCACTTTGTAACCCTGTCCATATTGGAACTGCCCCAGCTCCACTTCCTATGCCCATATGGGCAGTGCACCTGTGAGACTAATAGACTGGACTCTGCCATGGACATTCTTCCACCATCACCCATCACCATTTTACCACCCCCTCCAATATTTAGCACTTCAATAAACACCCTTGAAGCACAAAACAATCTGGAGTCAGTCTGTGATTATGAAAATGTGTATTAGCAATGACAGTGAAAAAATCAGTTATCAAATGTAATGTCAACATACCTATGTCACACATCTCAAGTCCATGAGGAATCTAAGCAGATGACACACGTTGGTAACCACACCTGTGAAACCGTAATGGAAATGTACAACTCAGTTACCATATACTGGTTGAAATCGACAGACAGGATAGAGGTAGAAGTGTGAAAGTACTTGTAGTAGGCAGGAATGTGTTCTCACCTGTGTGTCACTGGAAATATTGCTGGATAACTGAGTCCCTGTTGTCAATGTCTTCTTTCTCTGCTTCCTCCTCATCACTGTCCACAGGCTCCACAGCTGCCACAACACCGTCATCTGGACCATCCTCCTGCAGAAAAGGCACCTGTCGTCGCAAAGCCAGATTGTGAAGCATACAGCAGGCCACGATGATCTGGCACATCTGCCTTGGTGAGTAGAATAGGGAACCACCTGTCACATGGAGGCACCTGAACCTGGCCTTCAGGAGGCCGAAGGTGCGCTCGATCACCCTCCTAGTCTGCCCATGGGCCTCATTGTAGCGTTCCTCTGCCCTGGGATTCCTCACTGGGGTCAGTAGCCAAGACAGGTTGGGGTAACCAGAGTCCCCTAATAGCCACACACAGTGCCTCTGGAGTTGGCCCATCACATAAGGGATGCTGCTATTCCGCAGAATGTAGGCGTCATGCACAGAGCCAGGAAACATAGCATTTACCTGGGAGATGTACTGGTCTGCCAAACATACCATCTGTACATTCACAGAATGATAACTCTTCCGGTTCCTGTACACCTGTTCACTCCTGTTGGGGGGGACCAGAGCTACATGGGTCCCATCAATGGCACCTATGATGCCAGGGATCTGTCCAAGGGCAAAGAAGTCACCTTTAACTGTAGCCAAATCCTCCACCTGAGGGAAAACGATGTAGCTCCGCATGTGTTTCAGAAGGGCAGACAACACTCTGGACAACACGTTGGAAAACATAGGCTGGGACATCCCTGATGCCATGGCCACTGTTGTTTGAAATGACCCACTTGCAAGGAAATGTAGCACTGATAGCACCTGCACTTGAGGGGGGATCCCTGTGGGATGGCGGATTGCTGACATCAGGTCAGGCTCCAGCTGGGTACACAGTTCCTGGATTGTGGCACGGTCAAACCTGTAGGTGATGATTAAATGTCGCTCCTCCATTGTCAACACGTCCACCAGCGGTCGGTACACCGGAGGATTCCACCATCTCCTCACATGTCCCAGCGGACGGTGCCTAGGAAGGACAACAGCGACCACAGAGTCAAACAACTCAGAGGTATGTACCCACAGTCTACACAGAACACGAAACATAATCCCAAAAGTTTCCTGTATGTTTGTTGAGTCTAGGCCTAGGTATGTGTGACGCAGTTGAAAATGAAGCCATGTGGGCCCCTGAAATGGCGGCTGCCTGACCTCTAAAGTGGGACAATGGGATGTGAGGTAACTGCACTGGCGTTGTACACCGTCGCGGTAGGCGGACGAAGACCGTGGTGCAATGCTGCATTGGTTAACATTGGACCCTATGGGTCCCAGGAGCCAATGACGAAGTGCGCCGTTGGTGATGATACGCACCGCCGCGGACGTCACCGCCGCGGACGTGACCGCCATTTTCTATCTGTTGAATCACTCGATACCTGATCTTCGACAGGAGAGGACCTACACTGCAAGTGCTGCTGTGACCTTGGTCTGGAAGAGACAATGGCTCGTGTGTCTGGGGAAAGGGCCCCTTCCTTCACTCCACAGGAGTTGGAGAAGCTCGTGGACGGGGTCCTCCCCCAGTACACGCTACTCTATGGTCCTCTAGACCAACAGGTAAGTACACAGGAAGCACGTTGTATGGGCTATGCCTGAGTGTAGAGGGCTGGTTGTAAGAAGGAAGGGGCCACAGTTTTGCGTGCATGAAGGACTGTGAATGCATGTGCCACATGGCAAGGCTAAGGATGTGGGCCACTCACTTCGACGGTGCAGTTGCTAATGACTGCACCACAGACGGAGCACCCACTGCCAGAAAAGATGGGAGGACATTCGCCGCTGGAGCAAAAAGATGGTGGAGCGTCAGCTGGGGATGGCCTCCCAACGTGGGAGGGGTGCCCGTCGCACCATGACCCCCCTGATGTTCCGGATCCTGGCGGTGGCCTACCCTGAGTTGGATGGGTGCTTGAGGGCATCACAGCAGACACAAGGGGGTGAGTACAACGTCATTCTGCGGACTTTGCACGCAGTGAAGGTGCCTGGGTGGGGGAGGAGGGCTGTGGGTTCCCCTAGGCCAGGGCGAGTTCCGTAGGCTAGGCCCCTCCGTAATGCAGGCCATGTGGCACTCCACCCCACCTCTGTAGAGTGCCAAGTACAGGTATACATGCCCCTGTGTCATCTATGTGTGCAGATGTCCACCATAGCCATGTAGGCCATATCCCAGGTACTGCATCTGTAGAGACCAACAGCGCAGCGTAGTGCACGGGGCTGCTGTGTCTGTATTGTCCGCCAACTGTAGCGGTAAGCCATGCACTCAACCTGTCTTTCTTCTGTCGTCACCCCCCCTTTTTTTGGTCTCCCTGTTCTTGTGTGCATCAATATCATCAGGCAAAGGTACAGTGGCACCGGAGCACGAGGGAGCTGCATCCCACATGGCCATGGAGGGCCACACCACGGACTCTGAATACACCAGTGGGACGGAGGGCGAGGGGAGCTTCACGGTGGTCACAGGATCTGCAACCAGCGACACGGACTCGTGTCCCCCACTTCTACAGGTACAGCCGCCACCCCCCCTACCAGCACTGCCCTCCCAGCAGCCCCTCAGCCTTTGCCCCGTGCCCGCTCACCCAGGAGGGTGGGCATCGCCTTCGCCCCAGGCACCTCAGCCCCTGCCCCTGTCACCTCTGCTGCCCTCAGTGAGGAGGCCATTGACCTCCTCAGGTCCCTCACTGTTGGGCAGTCTACCATCTTGAATGCCAACCAGGGTGTAGAAAGGGAGTTGCAACACACAAATGCATTCCTGGAGGGCATTCATGCTGGTCAGGCTGCCCTTCATCGAACCCTGCAAACTCTGGCCTCAGCACTGATGGCAGCCATTGTCCCTGTCTCTAGCCTCCCCCCTCCAACTTCCTCCACCAAGACCCAATCCCCTGTACCCCAGCCTATCCCAAGCACACCATCAGACCAGCAGGCACACACGTCAACACACAAGGGAAGCTCAGGCAAACATAAGCACCACACATCCCACAGGCACTCACGCAAGCATCACACACATACAGACACAGCAACATCCACTGCCTCCACTGTGTCCCCCTCCTCATCGTCTCCCTCCTGCCTCCCAGTCTCGTCTACACTCTCACCTGCATGCACTACCACTACAGCCACTAGGTCCCGCACCAGCACACCCACCAGCACACCCGGCTCACCTGCACTCACCACCCCCACTACCATTTACACGTCCCCTGTGTCCTCTCCCAGTGTGTCTGTGACGCCCCCTCACAAAGTACACAAACGCAGGCACACACACACCCAACATACATCCACCTCACGACAGCCTCCAGCGCATGCACCTGCACCCAAAGCCACAAAAGTTACACCTCCTACAACCACCTCCTCTTCCTCCACTCCGAGACCCCCTCCAGCTACCCGTCCCACTGTTCCTAAGAAACTTGTCCTGACCAAGCTTGACCTCTTTCCCACCCCCCCTCCAATTCATAGGTCCCGTACTAGCACCTCAGCCAAAAACTCTCCGGGACCAGTGGTGCCTGTTGTTAGGGGTATGTGGAGTGCACCGGGCACAAGGGCAGCCAGTGTGACACAGAGCCACAGCACAGCCAGTCCCCCGCCTGTGAAGCACCAGAAGTTGGACAGTGCCCGGTGGGAGTTGGGGAAGACTCCAGTCAGCAAAGCTGCTCAGAAGGGCCCCGGGGGGAGTGTCCACTCAGCTGTGACTCCTCCCAAGGTGGGGAAGGGGCAGAAGAAATCGCCAAAGTCTGGGAGGAGCAGCACGGAAGAGAAGACCGCCATCATCCCCGCTGCCCAGGAGGCCACTGCCAGCCCCATCGTCACTGGCCAGGATGCCACCGCCAGAGTCAGTGCCCAGGGGGCAGCCCTATCGTCACTGGCCAGGAGGCCACCGCCAGAGTCAGTGCCCAGGAGGGCAGCCCCATCGTCACTGGCCAGGAGGCCACCGCCAGAGTCAGTGCCCAGGAGGGCAGCACGATCATCACTGGCCAGGAGGTCACCGCCAGCCACAGCTCAGCTGCCCAGGAGGGCCCCGGCAGCCACAGCCCAGCTGCACAATGAAGGACCGCCAGCCCCAGCCCAGCTGGGCAATGAAGGACCGCCATGGCAAAGACCGCTGAACAGGTCAGAAACTGCAAACTCAAGCACCGCTGAACAGGGCAAAGACCGCTGAACAGGTCAGAAACTGCAAACTCAAGCAACGCTGAACAGGGCAAAGACCGCCATGGCAAGCACCGCTGAACAGGGCAAGCACCACTGAACAGGGCAAGGACCGCCATGGCAAGCACCGCTGAACAGGGCAAAGACCGCCATGGCAAGCACCACTGAACAGGGCAAGCACCGCTGAACAGGGCAAAGACCACTGAACAGGTCAGAAACTGCAAACTCAAGCACCGCTGAACAGGGCAAAGACTGACATGGCAAGCACAGCTGAACAGGGCAAGCACCGCTGAACAGGGCAAGCACCGCTAGCCCATGAGCGGCAGGGGCAGTGAGCAACTGGGACCGTCACGGGGAGAATGATGCATTCTGGGCACCAGTCCCCCTCCAGAACCAGTGGAGACATGCATCCACTCCGTCTGTCCTTAACAGGATGAAGCATTCTGGGCACCAGTCCCCCTCCAGAACCAGTGGAGACTGTTATCCACTTGAGAGACTGTGGTTTGCACTTCCCAGGATGGTACAGTGGGCAACCCACCCACTGGAGAGACTTGAGAGACTGTGGCTTTGCACTCCCCAGGATGGTACAGTGGGCAACCCACCCACTGTATAGACTTGAGAGACTGTGGCTTTGCACTCCCCAGGATGGTACAGTGAGCAACCCACCCACTGTAGAGACTTGAGAGACTGTGGCTTTGCACTCCCCAGGATGGTACAGTGGGCAAACCACCCACTGTAGGGACTTGAGAGGCTGTGGCTTTGCACTCCCCAGGATGGTACAGTGGGCAACCCACCCACTGTAGAGACTTAAGAGACTGTGGCTTTGCACTCCCCAGGATACATCAATGGGCATGGAGCCCCCTCGTGGATCTGGCGTGGTGCACTCATCTGGCTGGGGTGCCCCCCCTTTCCTTCCCCCAGAGGTGCCTGTGTTATTTCTATCTGATGCCCCGGCAGTGTTCTCTCCGTTTTGATCAGGTATCTGATGTGGGCCTCGCCCATGCATTTTGGGCCCAGTGGTCCACGGACTATGAGTGGTGCATTACCTGCACTACTAATCGTGATGTCTATTTTGTTGAATGTGTAATTATATCTGTATATATTTGGTTACTGTATTTTGATATATTACAATGGTTGAACTCATTTCCTTTTGTGTTTGCATTCTTCCGGGGGGGTTGGGGGTTGTTACTGTAATGTTTGGATATGCATTGGTGTGTGTGTTGTAGTGGTTGCGTGTCCCTGACTTTTGCCTCCCCCTCCCCTATGTCGTAGGTGCAGTACTCACCGTTGTCTTCGCCGCCGGCGTTGATGATGGTCGTCTAGGAGCAGGAAGACTATTGCAGAAAGAATTTGGAGTTCCGGTTCCATGGTGTCGTCTTTCCTCGTGGGGTGTGTAGAGGTGAGTGTTTTCCCTTTGAAATGGCTGTTTCCGCCATGTTTTTATCCGCGGGGAATCCGCCCCGGAAAAGGTGGCGGATTGGTAGGATGTGATACTGTGGGCGGTACATTGGCTTCTGCCTGTCTATTGGCGGTGACCGCCAAGCTGTTTGTCTGTACCGCTGTGGCGGTCGGAGTGTTAAAGTGGCTGTCTTTGTTGGCAGTTTCCGCCACGGTCGTAATTGCAAATTTTTTACCGCCGGCCTGTTGGCGGTCTTACCGCCGCTTTAACACCGTCCGCCAGGGTTGTAATGACCCCCTTAGTCTTCGCTTTCTTGATGCGCACACCTTTTGAACACTTGTTCTTTGAGACTTCTGATCTTGAAAACAGTCTTCCTCACTACCAAACCATCGACTTGATATGCAAGTGAGCTTAAGACTCTTTCTTTTAATCCATGGTATACCACCTTCTTCCACATAAGTTGAGGAGCCAAGCTGCATTTCTAATGAAAGTGGTTACTCTTTTTCATGTGTGGCAGTCTAACACCCTTCTGGCATTCTGGCTCCTGCTCATCCCTCTAAGGAGGAAGCAATAATCTATTGATTGGAGCCCAAAATAGCATCAAGCTTCTGTATCAAATGTACCAAGGAACATCGAGTGGATGATCAGCTTTTTGTAAGGTTTTCCAGAGTGAAGAAAGGCAAGACAGTGCAAAAAAGGACCCTCTCTTTATAGATTGTTTTCTGCATAAAGATCTGCTATGCACTGGTGAAGAAGCACCCTCTAGAATGTTTCCGAACTCATTCTGTCAGGGCCAAAGCTGCTACCACTGTATTAGTGAGCAGAGTGCCTGTCCTGGTCATGTGTCAGGCACCCATGTAGTCACTGGTATACTTGTTCGCAAAGTACTGATTCCATAGTCAAACAGGTCCATCGAGAGAGGCATTTTGCCCACTTGGCCCTTCAGGACTATTTGACATGAGTCCGTTCACAGACGCACTACCCAGAGATGTTCTGCTGTGTTATCTATTCATAGTGTGAGGAATCTGCGGTTAGAAGTACCTATCTTAAGAACAAGTTATTTACCTTTGGTAATGATTTTTTTGTTGGATACTCTATCTAATCCACAGATTCCTCACTGACTTTCCCACCTCCCTGTTTTGTGTACTGGCTTCTCTTTACATCTAAAATGATCCCAAATGAAGAGATCTCCAAGCTGGTCATGCCAATCTGCTGATGGGTTCTACATCTGAGGGCACGGACAGCCTAGAAGGCAACTGGCATCAGCATGCATTGATAGCATTAATAGACAGCTCCGCTTGTCACTTCTGGAGCAGAATGATGTCTGCGTGGAGCTGCATGAATTTTCCTGTCTGTGCACAGGAGAACTGCTTTAAAAGTTTCCAGATCAAATCCGACCCAGGAAAATATTCACAAGGTGAGGAATCAGAAGGTTCGGATTCTGTGCTCAAATAGAATATCCACCAGAAAGAATGTTACCAAAGGCAAGTAACAACTTCTCCTGTGCTTGCTCCGCATGTACTTCCAGCCATTCCACTGGACACAGGTCCCGGCTGTGAAATGGGATCTGTGGCCAAAGAAACTTCAGCCCCTCCGAAAACTTTGGGGCTATGTATGTAGTGAGCCTACGCAATGCTTATATTTATACACCTTGGTGCATATTTAAGAACTGCTAGCGCCACTGGAGCGTTACTTTTCGTGATGCTCTGGTGGCGCTATGCCCTGCGTTGTATTTACAAGGTGGTGTTAAGCCACTTTTTGTGGCTTAACACCACCTTGTAAATACAGCCCCTTCACATGCTGCACTTTGCGTGGAAGGGTCGTGCAATGGGTGTTGCTGTGTGCGTGCCACTGCAGCACCCATTGCATTTTGACACTGCCCCAGATTTACCAGTTTTCGTTAACCTGAGGCAGCGCCAAAATCTAACGCCAACCCAGGAGTGGTTTTAAGCAGGGAGCAACGAGGAAATGCTTTAATTTCTCCTTGTTTTTTGCTCTTTCTATGTGTGCTTCATTTTGCAGCACACGTAGGGCCAGATTAATGCTGGCCTTGCGCCATTCCAACGCCACATTAGCATCCTTTTGTTGGTGCTAATGTGGCATTGGAAGGGGAAAAACACTCCACTATATTTATTAAGTAACACAATGCTTGCATTGTACCACTTTGGAACCCCTTGTGCCACATTATGCCTGTGGCAGGAATAAAGTATGCAAGGGGGCGCTAAGTGGGCCGTAAAAATGGCACAAGGGGATCTCTGAGATTCTTTTGAACCATTTGTATTTGCATTTTTTAACGCCTGCTAAGTGGAGGCATTAAAAAGAGGCTCCCATTGATTACAATGGGCCTCTGGGTGCTTTGCAGGATTAGTGTCATCATTTTGTACCCTAATCCTGCAAAGCGCCAGACTAGCGTAAAAAATTATGACGCTACTCACTCTAACAACCGCCATGGTGCACCGTATTTTAAATAGGCATTAGGGGGGTGCACTAGGTGCAGCGCCTCTTTTTATAAATCTGCCCTAGAGAACGAGCAAATTGCTATTTAAGATAACACCTTTCTGCACAAAAACAATCTCCCCCTCAATGCAGCCATCCTAGCACTATGGTGCAAGGGTGGCTGCGTTGGCTCACGGCAGCAAATTGCTATTTAAGATAACACCTTTCTGCACAAAAACAATCTCCCCCTCAATGCAGCCATCCTAGCACTATGGTGCAAGGGTGGCTGCGTTGGCTCACGGCAGCAAATTTGCGCAGGCACTGGGGGAAACAAAAGGGTGCACCGATTTCTAGTAAATTCAGCGCTTCCCTGCGTTTTGAAAATTACGGTGCACGACACTGCCAATTTTGGCGCAGCGCACCATCATTTTCCATTAAATATGCCCCCAAATATCTTTGCTTCCTGTATCCGACCTGTTATTTTTTGAGAATTGTCTAAAGAAACATATGCAGAGCAGTGTTCAATGACACGCTTAAAAAATATGTCCCACATTCCAAAAAAAGAAATGAGTCTTCACTAAATGTGCTTAATATGTTCCACAGGCAGATGTTCTATGGTTCCACGAGATTGTGATTTTTTAAAAAATATAATCTTGTGAAATAAAGGGATTCTGACAAGCATTATTGACTCCCCTTGTCTTTGATCTGTATATTTGTCTGCTGTGCTACAATTAGTAAAAACTGGTGTGCTCAGATAATCTGGGTCTGGATGAAACAGAAAAGAAGCACAGCTTGTTTACAACAGCAGGAGCGTTTAATCCCTTGAAAGATATACTGCCTTCAAGATAGTCTCTCAGTGAAGCTTTACAGTGAGCTGTTTCTTGTATTCGCTAAACTATGCTTCCTTTCCAGCATTATTTTGGGGCAAAAGGTTTAACGAAATTGCAAATGTTTATCCTTTATCATCCCTAATATCAGGGTCAGCCAGCGGTGACCTCCCGTGAACTTTTTATGTGTAGCCATTGTTTGCAAATCCTTAATGCGGGGATTGTACAGGCATTACCGGTGCATACCCTTGCACTTCTCCCCTGTTGGAAATCATGCCTCTATTCCACGTAGGAGAAGGTCGAGGGATGCTCTTAGGCAGATGCAGCCGCGTTCACTGACATCCACCACATGAAAATCCCAGTCACCAATTTCACTGCAACATGTGAAACACTAACATCATCTTCTTTGCACATTAAAGGGGACGCCTAGTATAAAGTAAAAAACTTGTCCTGTCACCCAATCCTACATCAACACTCCCCAAAATAAGGGTGGTGGAATATTTCTTTGATGACGTGTGGCTGAGTTGTAAAACCTATTTTGACATCATTCACCAGATGGCCCCTTTAACCACCAACCTATTCTTCTCCAGACTTAAAACACAGCTAGAACTCAAACAAAACAATGGTGGGTCCTCACCTATCAATAGTGGTAACTAAGAAAATTAGGGGCATATTTAAGAAAAGTGGTGCTGCATCCAATTCAGCGCACTTTTTTTAGTGACCCCCTTAACACTACCATGTGTGTGCCGTATTTAATATAAGCCGCACCATGCCACAGGGTAGGGGAAATAGCGACAACATTTTTTAGGCTATTAATGTATTTTGTAGGGTTAGCAGCAAACATTTTGGCGCTAGTCCTGCAAAGTACATAGAGGCCCATTTTAATAAATGGTGTTCCTCCTTTTAACGCAGAGCAGGCCTTAAGAAATGCTGCTACAAATGGTGCAAATAATCTTTTAGATTTAATTGTGTCATTTTTTCACCTCCCCTCCCCTCCCCCAACGGGGTAATCCCCCCTTGCATACAGTATGCCTGGTGCAGGCATATAGTGGTGCAAGGGATTACAAAGTGGCGTAACGCAAGCATTGTGCCACTTTGTAAGTATGGTGCTGCAATGTTTGAAGCCTAACACCACATTAGTATTAAAAAAATGAAGATAATGTGGCGCTAGAGCTTTTTAAATCTGGGGCTTGACCTTTAAAGGCCCACTCGCCATCAAAAGTCCCTGAGCACAGATACGAAATTGACTTGTATTTTTGCAACAATATAGACAACAGGCACTCTTTAGCTTTAGCCACAGCAACGACCAGAGTAAGATGCTGATAGTTTACGACGTCTCCCACCGTCTTGTGTCCCACTGCTTCACGTCTGTGCCGCGTATCCTCTTTTAGAACCCTACATGTTCGTTACCGCTCAGTGGTGTTGATCCTCCCAGTGTGCACCCACAGGATCACTCTATTAAAACTCCGCTTACTTAAATCCATACATTTTACTTTCATTACCCTCAACACGGCATTCAGAATAAGCCCTGGCAAACCTCTGGCCTCAGCAAGCTGGTGCAATGCTTACATTATCGGAGTTTTTTTTTTGTTCAGGCATATGCCGCACGAATTAAAAAGAAAGAAACATGTAGACGCCTAAACAAGGTAGACATATGTTCACAATACAAATAAATTCAATTTAAAAAAATTGCGTATAATTTTATCAGAGCATATGCATGTTTCCTAGCGGGCAAGTGTAATTTTAATAGGTATTTTTAGCTTTAGTACATATCACAGGAAATATGATGATATGATTCCTGTTGGCAAAAAATTTGCTAATAGATTGCTAAAAAAATACAGAAAAGACTAAGGAATGGTAAGGAAACAGCAATGGCAAAATCAAGTATTTGCCCACTAATCCTGGAACAGAAGTGCACTTCTTTCTGAGCGGGTGTGCACGTGGGATCAGAAAAAATTCCCATCACTGACAGTATAAGACGGCCAATGCTGGAAAGGAACGGCCCATTGTACTATGCTATTAAAAGTGAATGACAACTGAACAGACAAATAGATGAAGAGACAGTACTGACCATAAGCCCTTCTGTGCATGGATGTATTTTTATCTTTTTGATTTCATCAGTCCGATAAGAGAGCTGAAGCTGCCTTGAGGTCAGACTTAAAACCAGGATAAAATTCAGCGTTAATAGCTTTGACATGTTTCTGCACCCAATGAAACCAATTGTTAGTTGCATTCATCATGACAAACATTCAGGGAGTAAGGACATCAACCTTCTGAGAGACACAACTAAGACGCACCACGCATGCCAGCTGGACTTCTGCTCCATCGAGGCTTTGTCATTTTGTGCAGCATTTTTGATGCCAGTATTATACAACACTGCTGGGCGAGGGGCGCCTCCAAAGTGCTCTTGGGCCAACTTATGCTGGTTAGTAGAACTTCACATCAAAACCCCCCTCCCCGAAAAGACAAATTGAGATGCAGGGCTCGTATCCACCAATTATATGACCCCTAGTCAGTATCATCTTGATGTCACACCTCTATGTTAGCAGTCTGCACATTGCATCGGCATGTGCTGTTGGTTCGCCCTTCAGATGGTCTGATGCTAAAAGAGATGGTTTATCCGCTGACTTCTGAACACCCTTAACAGGGTGGTAGGAATTAACAGTCCTAGAGTTCGTGGACATGAGCCAACTTTATGCCATAAAACTAGTGAGTGCCTTTACATCACAATACACTTACCATGTTTTTTTTCGCAGTGTGGTTAGTGTTACATCAGAATTTATTACATCTGGAGTCATTATATCGCAGACATACTTTGCATATTAAGGTAAGTTGGCTTTTTATTTAAAAATAGCATTTAGCCAGCAATTTAAAAAGTCAGATATATATTTGAATTGTTTTTGTTACATTTAAATACAAATATTAAAACTCAAAATTGCCTACATGTGGTTTGAACATAATGGGCCATATTTATACTTTTTGACACAAAACTGCGCCAACGCAGTTTTGCGCCCAAAAAATTAGCGCCGGCTAACGCCATTCTGAAGCGCCATGCGGGCGCAGTATTTATTGAATGACGTTATCCGGCGTTAGCCGCCGGCGCTGTCTGGTGTGCGCTAAAAAAAACGACGTACACCAGGCAGCGCCGGCGTAGGGGGAAAATGGAGTATGGGCGTCCACAAATGGTGCAAGTCAGGCTGAGGCAAAAAAATCGCCTCAACCCGATTTGCGCCATTTATTTACAACTCCCAACCCCCATTGAAATGACTCCTGTCTTAGCAAAGACAGGAGTCATGCCCCCTTGCCCAATGGCCATGCCCAGGGGACTTCTGTCCCCTGGGCATGGTCATTGGGCATAGTGGCATGTAGGGGGGCACAAATCAGGCCCCCCTATGCCACAAAAAAAATAAAAATAAAATACTTACCTGAACTTACCTTAATGTCCCTGGGGTGGGTCCCTCCATCCTTGGGTGTCCTCCTGGGGTAGGCAAGGGTGGCAGGGGGTGTCCCTGGGGGCAGGGGAGGGCACCTCTGGGCTCATTCTGAGCCCACAGGTCCCTTAACGCCAGCCCTTACCCAGGCGCTAAAATCCGGCACTAATGCGGTTTTTTTAGACCCGCCCACTCCCGGGCGTCATTTTTGCCCGGGAGTATAAATACGAAGCATATGCATCGGAGTCATTTTTTAAGATGGGAACGCCTACCTTGCATATCATTAACGCAAGGAAGGTGTTCATGCAAAAAAATTATGCTAACTCCATGAACTTTGGCGCTAGACGCGTCTAATGCCAAAGTATAAATATGGAGTTAGTTTTGCGTCGAATTTGCGTCGAAAAAAACGACGCAAATTCGGCGCAAACGGAGTATAAATATGCCCCAATATATCATATGTCAAAAAAACAGTAACGTTTAATTGTAGAAATATTTCTTAAAATATATAAATCCAGCAGGCTAACATTTATGAATTGTTATATATCATGAAATATACATCAAACATTTTAGAAAAAAATATACCCATGTGTATATTTAATTACATGCAACAATGTGTATATTTTTTCAACATGTACTTTTTTTATTATTTCTTTTTTCTTTTCTTTTTTCATCTTTTCTTGTATTTCAGTAAGCAGTATAGTTCTTCTGCCGTCATTTTTTTATAATGCAGACTGTTTTGCATCGTTTTCCTCAGCGTTTTTCAATTCTTAGTGGTTTTTCGGTTTTGGATTGTTTCAAATTTGGATTTTGGAGCTGGATGGATTTGAGGTGCTTTGTTAAAAGTAAATGTGATCATCGGGGATATTGGGACAGAAAAGTCCCTTGCATGGTGACGGGCTTGTGCCGCAGCTGCAAAGATATTTTGATCCCTACTGCTGATTTGTGTTGTCCTGGGCATAAATAGATCATGCGGCTGCGCCATGTCATATACTTGGCTCACAGATTTTGGTCTTGTTGGACAAGAGGGGCACCCCAAGCGCCACTCTCACGCTGGTGAATGGCTACTGTCTTTACCAGCAGTTCAGTGGCAGAAGTTTGGCGGTGGCAGCATACTGTGTATTGTAGTGTTTGCAATCAAACTTGAGCAAATCCAAACAAAGTAAGTAAGTTTATTGACACGGTTAATTAAAACCATCGCAATTCCAAAATACATAATAATATAAATACTTTGCCTATTCAATATGTTAGTGGGGAGCCATAATAAAAAACATAAAAGCTTATTTGAAACTAAAACATATCATGGTTAAAGAGTTGTGCATATCTAAAATGTTCTCCACTAAATCCAACCTTGATCTTGAACTTAACTTTAGGACTTTCTTGCTCCCTTGAGAACACGATAATAGTAAATGAGTGAAGCCGAGTGAGAATCCTAAATGGTGGCCCTTGCACTCTTGGCTTCGACTTTATTCACTAATTCTTTCTGGGCCTGTACCATGAATTTAGTCCCTCGACAAGAAAACGGGATCGAAAGTCCGCTAAGCCAGCTAATGATGGCCGGCCTGCATGAGCGTATGTTCAGTGTCTTAAAAATGTTTTTCAAAAATGATGTCCCGTGGCTTAGCAAAGCCAGGCACACACAAAAAATATGTTCTAATGACTCTTTTCTGTACCCACACAGTCGACAGGAATGTGTCAGGTCCTGCTGTTTCCATGAAGGGACCATATCCTTCGTTTCCATCAACCCAAAGCGGAAAAGTATGAACCGATGTTTCAGCGACTGGTTGAAGGTTGCTGCTAGATATTCCTGTGCCCGTAAAGTTTTGTATGATGTTATTATAGTACAGGCATGCTGTCTGCTTGCCAGTTTTTGTTTGTCAGAATTGAAAGATTTCTTGTTAGTGACAGCGTTTGCCTTCTGAAAAAACTCCTTTTTGTCTGGGTTCCGGTCCCAAGCTTCTAGCAGACCAAGGCCCATATCTATACTTTTTTTAGCGCCGCATTTGCGCCGCTTTTCGACGCAAAAGCGGCGCAAACTTACAAAATACAATTGTATTTTGTAAGTTTGCGCCGCTTTTGCGTCAAACAATTGACGCAAATGCGGCGCTAAAAAAGTATAAATTTGGGCCCTAGTACTTTAATGCAGTTATTTAAGTGATGACCCCAGGTGCTTTTGTCATTGTGACGCTGTTGCTCCTCAATTTCCATCCAACATAGGTTGTTTAGAGTACCAGTCTCAGCTGCACGCATCCTCCAGCATAGTGTAATGAAGGCACATCTACTGTGAAATTCATCGTTTTTCAGACCCAATTCCAAACGAACCTGAGCTGGAGATGCTGGTCGTGGTATCCGAAAAACTGTTTTGTAGGCCTTCGTCTGGACTTGATTGAGAAAAACTGCCTCCTTCCCCAGCATGATTTCGGTGCCATAGGAGATGGTGGGCATTATTCGCGCTGCCATAACAGCAAGCAGGTGAGTGTATGAAGGGCATCTCAGTTTTTGTTTTAGAACTTTAAAACTATAGGTCAGTGAGAGGGCTTTTGCTTGAGCGACAGTAAGCTGCGTTTTAAAAGTCAAAAGATGGTTCATAGTGAATCCCAAGTACTTATATGTGGGTGCAACCTCCACCCGGTATCCATTTATGAACCATGAAGCAGATTTAAACTTCCTGTCAACTAGGCGGACAACCTTGGTTTTACTCAAATTCGGTTCTAGGCCTTGCATTGTTATGTATGTATCAAATGCATCGATGCTATGCTGTAGCCCAACAGGTGTTTGGCTGAGTAAAACTATGTCGTCTGCGTACTGTAGCCATGCAATTCCTTTCTTGGCCAAGACTGACAGGTGGCTATTTACAGGAGCTAGAGCCTCGGCTATGTCTGCAAGATATAAGTTGAACAGCATGGGAGCCAATACACACCCTTGTTTAAGTCCTTTTGCTGTTAATGTTCTGTTGGTGAGGTGGCTGCTCTCTCCGATTTTTACTTGCGCCCAAGTACCTGTGTACAAGTCCATCATTGCGTAAAGAAGGCTGCTAATCCAAACAAAGATGTACTGTCTTCCATTTTGAAGTGACGCTCTACCACACCATGTGATCATAGTTTTGTTATTTCTCAGTTCTTATTAAAGAATTGGAATCTTCCCACTAGAAGACAGCAATGGTTCCCCGGAGCTTCTCGCCATGCTGTACCCAACAAAGGACATCCCAGATGTCCCAGGCTGCCATTCATTCAATATATTTTGACTATTGTACTTGAAAAAACTGTGAGAGCCACTGTATTTAATGTAATAGTATTATGTCATACTCCTTGAATGTGTTCGTAGTAAAATGTTTCTTCTTGCTCGTGTCTCATCAGTGCATAACCTGAGAACCATGTACAGGCTTAGTAATGTATAAAATCCTTTGTCTGAAGGCCTGTAAAAGGATGCACTTTTCCTCTGTAACTAAAATCCCGATTTCCCAATTGTACTGCAAGTCTATGCTGGATTTTTGCATTTAAATTTGCAGAGTTCTCTGTACTTATGATCTGTACTCTTTAAAGATAACCATGCTTATGAAATGTTTCTTGTGTTTTGCTTAACAATACTTTATATAAAATTCCCTAAAATCTTGACCTGTGTCTGTCATTCTTACTGAAAATGCTAGTTAGAAATTGGATCTCTAGTTGGCAGAGGTATGCACCCTAGACCGCAGAGAAAGAGATGCATCGGAATGTAAAGCGATGCGTCAGGTTTTCCAGCGCGGCAAATATGATGCATCGTTTCTTTCCATGTAGCATTGTAATGCATCGATTTTCAGGCGCCCAGCCTTGGTTCCTCACTGTGATATGGGGATATTTTGACATCCAGGGATGATGTGTGGAAAACCCAAATGCGCTGTGAAGAGGCAACAGGTGCTACCTTGCTTTGGCAGGGGATACAGCAAGTTTCCAGACACAAGACAGGTGCTGCATCAATTCTGCAGGTGTTGCAGCAAATTTTGCAGGCATTGAGTCAGTTTTTCCCACACTGTGGATTTTTTCCTTCTGATGAAGTTTTTAATGTCCTGGGACTTCACAATAAGAGGCAAGCTCAGTCCAAGCCCTTGGAGAGCACTTATGGGGGAAGTCAGAGTCCTTCCAGTAGAGTCAGGGGCCAGCAGGCAGCAGGGCAACAAGCAGGAGGGCAGTCCTTCCAGAAAAGCAGTCCAGTTGAGTCATATGGGCAGCACAGCAGTCCCTCTGACAGAATCCAGTTGTAGGTTCAGAAGTGTCTGATTTTAGGGTGTCACTGACCCAGTATTTACACCCAAATGTGCCCTAGAAGTGGAGGAAAACTTCAAAGAGTAGTTTTGAAGTTCAGTTCCTCTTTCAACCCAGTCCTGTCTGTCAAGAAGACCCATCAGTAGGCAGATGAATTGACATGCAGCTGATTGCCCTGTATTTATGGCTGTCTGGGTGGAATGCACAAGGGGAGTTGTCAACCAGCACAGACCTGTGGATTGGATACAGGCTGTAAGGCACAGAGAGCAGTAAGTGCAGAGAAATGCCTACTTTCTAAAAGTGGCATTTCTAAAATAGTAATGTTAAATCCAACTTCATCAGTAAGCAGGATTTCTCACTACCATTTTAACCATACCAAACATGAAAATGCTACTCTTCTCAGATTAGAAATTACCACTTAAAGGTATATAAGGGAATTTCAAATGCTAGCCTAAGGGAGGAACAGGCTTCACAGTAGTGAAAAACAACTTTGGGTGTTTTTCACTACCAGGACATGTAAAACGTACAAGTACATGTCCTGTCTTTTACTTACATTGCAGCCTGCCCTGTGAGCTACCTAGGGCCTATTCTAGGGGTGACATATATGTAATAAAAGGAGGGTTTAAGGATTGACAAGTAGTTTTAAAAGCCAAGTCGAAGTGGCAGAGAAACTGCACACACAGGCCTTGCAATGGCAGGCCTCAGACATGGTTAAGGTGCTACGTATATATGGGTGGCACAATCAGTGCTGCAGGTCAACTAGTAGCATTTAATTTACAGACCCTGGGCACATGTAGTGCACTTTACGAATGGACTTACAAATAAATTAAATATGCCATTTGGGTATGAGCCAAAGTTACCATGTTTAGGGAAGAAAGCACAAGCAGTAGCGCTGGTCAGAAGAGGTAAAGTGCACAGAGTCCTAAAACCAGCAAAAATGAGATCGGAAAAGAGGAAGGAGGTAGGCAAGAAGTTGGGGAAAGACCATCATAAGGTCGTCAGGTCTAACAGCTATAGTTCTGATTCTCGACTTTGGTTCAAAAGAGAGAGAGAAGGGTCCATTGGGGGAGCACCAAAATAGGGACTACACTGCTAAGAGTAATTGGTGTGCATTTGGTAAGGTTATGAGGAGACTGGGTTGCACACCAACAGATCTGGTAGCAGAGCTGATGGTTCTGAATGGATCCGATCAGTACTAGTCAAACCTAATTGGCTATAGAACCAGCTACTGTAGATACATAGTTCAGCCGGTCGCCCCTGAGATTTAAATTGATTGTGGTTTCGGAGGATGAGGTGGTCAAAGGACAACATGAATATCAATAGGGATTTGCAGGTGTGGAGAGGGTGGATGAGATGTGAGTGGTGAGGTAATGTATGTTGTCAATTGTAGTAGGCGTACTGTGGTGGAATGCAGTGGATGGAGTTTGAGACAATTACTATGTGGCCTTAGCTCTTGAATTTGTGGGAATTTATAATTATTGCATTCTTGATATTTCTTGATTTTTTTAACTTGATTAATGTGCGAGTTGTCATATTTTCAGCACAAATTTTAAGAGAGATACCTCGTTAGGTTTGTTCAATTGTTGAACTTGTCTGCTAAGGTAAGGTGTACTGTGAGGTGCTATCAGTCACACCAAGATAGGGACATAACTTTTCTCTTGTATGGATATATTACTTGAACTTGGTGGCAGTTCATTCCTCATTGCACAAGAGTGAGAGCGCTGAGTAAGGCGACTCACACAGGTCGAGAATCTATCATTGTGTGAAAGTAGGTCATTTTCTTTCTGTTATAGAGATTTCTGTTAGGATGAAGTAGGCAAATGAAGAGTTGGAGCGAAAAGAATTTCAGGAAGTTCTGGCTCCAACTCCTGCCTCCCAACTGTCCTCTCCTCCCCCTACTTAATGGCGGCCGCTGCGTGGTAGGAAGAGCAACCTCATTGACCTGGTCAGTGAACTGCTCTGCCTCTGCATAGCTCCACCAGTAAGTGGAAGCCCGTTCTGACTTGAACTCCGACCCAGGTCAGAAGTTCAGGGCCCTTCCTCCACCTGCAGGCTTCTGCCTGTGCCTCATCCCTGGTGTCTAGTGGGAGAGCTCTGCTCTTCTGCTGGGCTGCCCTCTGCCTCTTTTCTCCTTGTTTTTTCTTTTGTGTGTGGTTTTTGTGCCTTTCGCTTTCTGCCCTTTCCTCTATCTTTTCCTCGTTTTTCTCCTCACTCCTCTCATTCTCGTATCTCTCTCTCTCTTTCTCTCTCTCCTCTCTCTCACTCTCCCCACCGCTGCTGCCGCTGCAGCCCTGCCCCCCCTCCTCTCTCTCATTCTTACCACCGCTTCTGCCCCTGCCGCCCTAACCACTTTTTCACACCATTCCCGCTCCTGCCTCCCAGCTGTCTCCTCCTCCCCCCTAATTAATGTCCGAAACTGTGCAGCCGTGCACAGCGGGTGCACAGCTGGTGTGCCAAAGTCGTGCCTAAGGCAAGCCCGCTTGCGGCCATCCACGACCCGACCGCGACCAGCGCAGGACTCCTGGACCTCTCACCCACCATCGCTACACACCAGCAGCACTCATCGCTCTCAACCTGGGACATAACAACAACTGTAAGCAGGCATCACCAAGCACCACCAAGGGAACATTCACCTGTTGCCACTGCAAATTCACCAACCTCCATCACTCAAGCCCACCCCGAGGACCCACAAAGCAGAACACAACCTCAGATGTATCCTGATCAACACTCACTCCATCCACAGGCATGCCATCGAACTCTGGAACCTCATCAACACCACATCCCCAGACGTCGTCTTCCTCACAGAGACCTGGCTTAACCCCTCCTCGGCTCCAGACATCACCATCGCCATTCCAGACGGCTACAAGATCACCCCCAAAGACCTCATGAACCGGCCCGGGGGAGGCATCGCCATCATCCACAAAGGGTCCCTACACCTCTCCACCAGCACCGAAGACTCCACAACCAATATAGAATTCCTCCACTTCCAGATTGAAACCAACCCTAAAACCACTAAGCGGGGCACCCTCATCTACAGGCCGCTGGGCCCCGACCCCCATTTTGCGACACCATCGCTGACCACCACCCATGCACTCGCTTCCAAGGGCTACATCCTCCTCGGACCCTCAAGTTCCACCTGGAGAACCACAATGACAACAACTCCACGACGCTGCTCGAAAACCTCACCAACCTTGGACTCAAGCAACTCATCACCTCACCCACCCACTCCGACGGACACACACTCGACCCCATCTTCACTACCAGCAACCACATCTCCATTAGCCACATCACCGAACTCCAATGGACCGACCACCACTGTATCCACTTTACCTTCAGCAAAAAACCTGACCAACACCTCACTCACCTACCCCCCACAGAAGCTGAAACAAGATCACCAAGGACCAGCTACTCACCAGCCTCAACAACTCATCCCCCAGACGTCTTCGACACTAACACAGCTTCCCAACTCAGGACCTTCCTACGCCCACCACCAGCATATCCACCACTGAAGCTCCTCCAAACCCTAACCACCTACTCTGTTGGGCCAACATCTCCGACGAAGAAACCCTCAACATCATGAACTCCATCCACTCCGGCTCTCCCTCCGATCCCTGCCCTCACCACATCTTCAACAAAGCAAGCAGCACCATCGCACCCAAACTCCAGCACCTCATCAACCGCTCCTTTGAAACCAACACCTTCCCAGAAATCTGGAAACACGCCGACATCAAGCCCTTACTAAAGAAACCCACTGCAGACCCAGACGACCTCAAGAACTTCCGGCCCATCTCTCTGCTCCCCTTCCCAGCTAAGGTCTTCAAAAAGGCTGTCAACAGACAACTCATCAGACACATCGAACTCACCAACATCCTGGAACCCTCACAGTCAGGCTTCCGGAGCAACCACAGCACCGAGACCGCCCTCCTCGCCGCCACAGACAACATCTGCATCCTCCGAGACAGGGATGATACCGCAGCTCTCATCCACCTCGACCTGTCCTCTGCCTTCAACACGATCTCCCACAGCACGCTACAGACTCGTCTCCACGATGCCGGCATCCGAGACAAAGCACTAGAATGGATCACCTCCTTCCTCTCCGACAGGAACCAAAGAGTCTGACTCCCCCCTTCTAATCAGAGGCCACCAAGATCATCTGCAGCGTCCCGCAAGGCTCCTCTCTGAGCCCCACTCTCTTCTACCTCTAGATGGCCCCCTTAGCCACCATCGCCAGACACCACACACTCAACATTGTGTCATGCGCTGACGACACTCAGCTAATCATCTCCCTTCCAACGACCCGCACACAGCCAAAACCAACTTCCACAACGGAATGAGGACAGCCGCCTCAGGCTTAATACCAAAAAAACAGAAGTCCTCGTCATCAGCAACAACCCCTCAGCCTGGGACATCTCCTGGTGGCCCACTGCCCTCGGAAGCACTCTGGCCCCCACCGACCACGTCCGCAACCTCGGCTTCATCCTGGACTCAGCACTCTCAATGAATCGTCAAGTCAGCGCAGTCTCATCCGCCTGCTTTAACACCATGCGCATGGTCCGGAAGATCTTCGAATGGATCCTAACTGAATCCAAAAGAACAGTCACCCAGGCCCTCGTCAGCAGCCGCCTAAACTATGGCAATGCACGTTGCACCAGAACCACCACCAAGGTACAGAAAAGACTGCAACACATCCAGAACGCCTCCACTTATCTCATCATGAACACCCCCAAACACAGCCACACCTCCACTCTACTAAGAGACCTGCACTGGCTCCCAGTAGACAAGAGAATCAAGTTTTTCACGCACGCCTATAAAGCCCTCCACAACACCGGACCAGAATACCTTAACCAAAGACTCCACTTCTACACACCCACCAGACAGCTCTGCTCTGCCGACCTCGCACTCGCCACCGTCCCACGCGTCAGGAAGGGCACAGCTGGAGGAAGATCCTTCTCCCACCATGCCGCCAAGACCTGGAACTCCCTTTTCATCCACCTCAGAACATCTCCCACTTTATTGCAATTCAGAAAGGACCTCAAAACTTGGCTCTTCACCTGATCTCCTCCGTTCATCGATTACCTCTCACTTACTGCCCCCCCATCACCTTGAGACCCTAGCGGGAGACTAGTCGCGCTTTACAAGTATTATGATTGATTGATTGATTGATTATTTGGGCATTACATAATTTGGTGCTGTGCAGGGATTGGCTTGAGAACATTGTAGCCACACTGTTATAGAGTGATCTTTGACAGAGATGCACTGGTATTGGTAGGCAGATCGTGAACACAAAAGCACAAGGGAGTGCGTGAGACTGGGACAAAGGGTGATTGAGAATTTGTCAGCATGGGTAATCCATTCTCAAAAAAACAGGAAGGTGTGAATAAGGAAGAGAATTGTCTCCCGGGCGGCACACCAGCTAGGGAAATGGCGGCAAAGAAAGGGTTACACACGTGCATGTGGCTTAGCCAATGGCACAAGTACACATTCAAAGATGGAGAACTAAGCTTCCCACTGAGCATGACTCTCCATAGTCCTAGAATAGAAAATCTGAGACTGGGAATGTACAATTTTAAACCTCAGCTCAAACCCACACAGTTTGAGGCTTTAAATCTTTGGGAACAGATGGCAAACACAAAGAAAAGTACGAACTTTACATTACAAATACCCAGTAGGAGTTACTCATGGATAAATGTGCAAGATAATGAGAGGCAGAAAAAGTGGAGGGAATACGTTTTTGAAACTATTGGAGCTTATCTGTTAACAGGGAGTGAGAAGACAGTAAAGGAGAAAACTGGGGAGGAGGAAAAATCCAAAGCCAAATTAGAAGCAGAAAGTAAGGAAGTGGAGGAGTGCACCTAGGAGTCTAGGACAGATACTGAAACCATTACTGAAGTTCACACACCTCCCAGCTACTCTGAAATTGCTGTTTCACCCTGTAGGAAAATGCCTCTGATGGCATGGTTACCCCCTAACTTTTTGCCTTTTTTGATGCTAGTTATGACTGAAAGTGTGCTGGGACGCTGCTAACCAGGCCCCAGCACCAGTGTTCTTTCCCTGAACTGTACCTTTGTCTCCACACCTGGCACAGCCCTGGCACACAGATAAGTCCCTTGTAAATGGTACCCCTGGTACCAAGGGCCCTGTGGCCAGGGATGGTCTCTAAGGGCTGCAGCATGTATTATGCCACCCTGGGGACCCCTCACTCAGCACATGCACACTGCCTCACAGCTTGTGTGTGCTGGTGGGGAGAAAAAAACTAAGATGACATGGCACTCCCCTCAGAGTGCCATGCCCACAACCCACTGCCTGTGGCATAGGTAAGTCACCCCTCTAGCAGGCCTTACAGCCCTAAGGCAGGGTGCACTACACCACAGGTGAGGGCATAGTGGCATGAGCACTATGCCCCTACAGTGTCTAAGCCAATTCTTAGACATTGTAAGTGCAGGGTAGCCATAAAGAGTATATGGTGTGGGAGTTTGCCAAACACGAACTCCACAGTTCCATAATGGCTACACTGAATACTGGGAAGTTTGGTATTAAACTTCTCAGCACAATAAATCTACACTGATGCCAGTGTGGGATTTATTTAGAAATGCACACAGAGGGCATCTTAGAGATGCCTCCTGTATACCAGTCCAACTACTAGTGTTAGGCTGACCAGTTTCTGCCATACTGCCACATCCAGACGGGTTTCTGGCCACATGGGGTGAGTGCCTTTGTCACTCTGTGGCCAGGAACAAAGTCTGCACTGGGTGGAGGTGCTTCATACCTCCCCCTGCAGGAACTGTAAGACCTGGTGGTGAGCCTCAAAGGCTCAAGCCTGGTATTACAGAGCTCCAGGGCATTCCAGCTAGTGGAAATGCCCGCCACCAGGACACAGCCACCACTTTTGGTGGCAAGTCCAGAGGAGATAATGAGAAAAACAAGGAGAAGTCACCCTCCAGTCATGACAGCCCCTAAGGTGTCCTGAGCTGAGGTGATCCCTGCCTTAGGAAATCCTCCATCTTGTTTTGGAGGATTCCCCCCAATAGGATTAGGGATGTGCCCCCCTCCCAACAGGGAGGAGGCACAAAGAGGGTGTAGCCACCCTCAAGGACAGTAGCTATTGGCTACTGTCCCCCAGACCTAAACACACCCCTAAATTGAGTATTTAGGGGTGACCCTGAACCCAGGAAATCAGGTTCCTGCAACCTGAAACAAGAAGAAGGACTGCTGACCTGAAAGCCCCGCAGAGATGACGGAGACGACAACTGACTTGGCCCCAGCCCTACCTGCCTGTCTCCAGACTCAGAGAACCTGCACAGCGACGCATCCAGCGGGACCAGCGACCTCTAAGGACTCAGAGGACTGACCTGCACCTAAAGGACAAAGAAACTCCCATGGACAGCGGCTCTGTCCAAAACTGCAACAAAGAAACCATCACTAAAGAGACCCCAGCCTCACTCCGGAAGCTTGAGTCTCCACACTCTGCACCCGACGCCCCCGGCCCGTGTCCAGAAGAACCAACACCGCAGAGAGGACCCCCAGGCAACTCCAATGACGTGGACACCCTGAGACGACCTCCCTGCACACCCACAGCGACGCTTGCAGAGAGGATCCAGAGGCTCCCCCTGACCGCGACTGCCCATTAACAAAGGAACCCGATGCATGGAAGAAGCACTGCACCCGCAGCCCTCTGGCCTGAGAGGAACCAACTACCAGTGCAGGAGTGACCAGCAGGCAGACCTCATCCTAGCCCAGTCAGTGGTTGGCCCGAGAATCCCCTCTGTGCCCTTCCTGCATTGCCAGAGTGACCTCCGGGTCTCTCCATTGATTCCTATCTACAACCCGACACCTACTTTGCACACTGCACCTGGCCACCCCTGTGCCACTGAGGGTATATTTTGTGTGCCAGTTTGGGACCCCCCCAGTGCTCTACCAAACACCCCTGGTCTGCTCCCTGAGGATGCAGGCACTTACCTGCTCGCAGACTGGAACCGGAGCACCCCTGTTCTCCATAGGCGCCTCTGCTATTTGTGACCTACTTTGACCTCTGCACCTGACCGGCCCTGTGTTGCTTGCTGGGTGTTTGGGGTTGAGTTGAACCCCTAACGGTGGGCTGCCTACGCCCAGGAGTCTGAACTTGTAAGTGCCTTACTTACCTGAGAAACTAACCAATACTTACCTCCCCAGGAACTGTTGAATTTTGCAATGTCCACTTTAAAAAAAGCTATTTGCCATTTGCCAAAACTGTGTACCTTAACTGTTTTCATTCAAAGTTCCATACTTACCTGTGTCAAGTACCTTACAATTTATGTACTAACCTAAATTCTGAATCTTGTGGCTCTAAAATAAATAAAGAAAATAATATTTTTCTATATAAAAACCTATTGGCCTGGAGTTAAGTCTTTGAGTGTGTGTTCTCATGTATTGCCTGTGTGTGTACAACAAATGCTTAACACTACCCTCTGATAAGCCTACCGCTCAACCACACTTCCACAAAATAGAACATTAGTATTATCTAATTTTGCCACTATCAACCTCTAAGGGCAACCCTTGGGCTCTATGCACACTATCTCTCACTTTGAGATAGTATATACAGAGCCAACTTCCTACACACCCTCCTTCTCAGCCCTTCCCAAGCATGCCGCTTTTGTTGGACACACCACTTTTATCACTTGTATTGGGTACCCCAATAACTTCCTCTGCTGAGGCAGTTACTAGTACTTCCCTGAGTTGGCCCCTTCCAAGCGTTCTTCAGGGCTCCTCACCAGGATCCAGCATAATTGCATCAGGCCCACTGCAGGGAAAGGTTCCAACCTTTCTATGACAAAATATGTCATACTCCACGCAGACTTTGGGCCATATTTATACTTTTTGACGCAAAACTGCGCTATCGCAGTTTTGCGTCAAAAAAATTTGCGCCGTCTAACGCCATTTGGATGCGCCATTCGGGCGTCAAATTTATACTTTGACGTACGGCGGCGCAACCAACAGGTGGGAGTCATTATTTCGTGACGCACACAGCGTCGGTCTGTCGTAAGGGAAACCCACGTAAAAGTGACGCAAATCACTGTGGGTCGATTTACGACAGCGCAATCGTGAAAATGCCGGTTTTTTTCACGCTATTGCGTGAAATTTTTGCGCGAAAACTGCACTTACAGGAGAGGAGACCCAAAATGGATCCTAGATGCCCCAACAGACCCCAGGAGGATGAGAGCAGACCAGGAACCAGCCAGGAGGAAGCATACAGGAACCAGGACATGTTAAAGAAAAAAAGAAAGTGTCGCTTCAGTGCAGAGGAGCAGGAAATCCTGGTGAAAGAGGTGACGGAACACCAGCACCAACTTTTCATATCCTCAAAATTGCCACTCAGTAGGAGAGAGGCCATATGGAAACAAATTGTGGACAAGATAAACAGTGTGGCTGAAGAACGCCGGACAGTCACCGAGTGTAAGAAACGCTGGCATGACTGTAAACGTAGGACCAAAGAGAAAATGGCCAGGAACAGGAAGGCAGCAATGCAGACTGGAGGGGGGAGTCCAGCACAACAGGAGGCCCTGGACCACATGGAGGAGATGGTCGCAGCCGTCATCCCGGAGGAGATCGTCACAGGGATACAAGGACTGGACAGCGCAGACTACCACGACACTACGCACATGCAGGGTAAGTCGCATGGGGAATTACAATGCAATAATGGGGACTGTAAGCAGGGGGGGGATACCTACTACACAATGCATGTAACTTAGCACATATATGAAGTGGCATGGGGAAAGGGGCACGGCAGGGGGGAATGGCCAGTACTGACCATAGCCGGGGCACGACAAAATACTGCCACCACTACAGTCCCACGGGGACATCCTGTAATTACAACAAGAGAGCCAAGGGAAACCAGTGACAGGTGGGAAGGACACTACCCTGAATCCACATCCAGGCACTTGTTTTGCACAAACTATTCCCCATCAACTAGGTCCCTACCTGAAATGCAGTAGCAAATACACCAACTGCAACTTAACTGCCACCACAGTTGACAATAACACCTCTCATCTCTGGGCAGCTATAGTACCAAATGGCAGGAACCCCACCCTGGAACATACATACCTAAATTAGGGGGTGAGGATGACATCTGCAACTACTCCTAGAAATAAGACAAAGGTACCAGTACACTTAAATGCCGAATGTCCATAACTGACACATACATAAGCCTAAGTAAACAGCAATAGGAGCCACACAGCACTAACGACACACACATGCTGCATACGTCAGAGTCCCTCACGTGCCTGCCTAACAATGCTACATCACAAATGTCATACTGCTCAGACAACAACATTGACGAGGGGACACAGGCAACTGGTCAATGAAACACATCTGCACAGTCTAACCAAAAAATAGGACATTCATACGATAAACAGGCCAATCCAGTAAGACCCACATGAGACCCCATCAGATACAAACATCAACAATGTTTACATCCTAACATTGACATACATAGGTCATGCCACCTAACATGTACAGATCATGCAATGTGAATAAAAAGTGTATGGTGCAGGGCCTGTGAGGCAAGTGTGCTGGCAGGGCAGTCACAACACCCACAGTCAGTCAAAGTGTAGCGTGGCAAGTGAAACGTATACTTTGCGCAATAGCCTCAGGCTGGAGGCCTTTGTGCATCTTACCCTGAATGTACTTATACTCATTTGCTGACATCTAAGTGCCTCAGAGCACTTTGCACTAAATGAATCTCATTGCCCTTCCTATCAGTTAATGTAGCAAATAGTCAGTCCTAAGGTGTTGGCAAATAGTCAAATCACCCTGTTTTGCCTACTTCTGCACTGGAGTTTGCCAGAACATATTCACTCTGTGCCCCAGTCAAGGATACCGTCTGGTTCGTTGATGATAGATGTGGTAGGGGTTAAGGTTTGCCATTCCTGCGTAGGGAAACTTTGTCATCACAATGACATATGTCTTTTAAATTCACTTCCTCGTCCCAAGACACGCATGGGGGAGTTTACAAACAGAAAATCACATCTAGATGCTGCCTGCCTTGCTGCTGATGCACAACCAGATCCCAGCCCATTCCTCTGATATGAGGGATGATGTCTCCCCGGTGATTCAGACAGCCAAGCTCCAAACTTAACATGCTGTGCTATATATAGAACAAGCAGAGGGAGAGTAGAAACTGTTAGGCACCATGATAGCTGTGTACCAATGTATTACTCTCCTGCGGACTATTTCAGTTCTAACTGTGTGTATTGTTTTGGTTATTGGGGCTCACACCTAAATTCCTACAAGTCAGTTGTACAATGAAACTTCATATCAAACAAATACTGTCTGTGTCATTTGTGTATGGGAACATACCGGAAAAGATAGAAATGTGTAGGACCTGAATGACCACCACTTCCCTGAGAAGTCCCAAAGATGTCATGGCCTTGGACTTCTAAACATTCCTCTGTTGTGGGAGACCAGAGGCACTGCTAGTCTGTCTGAGCTAAATAGAATATCTGGGTGACAGAGTTATTTACAAGTGGGTCAAACTTAGTCCCCCACACCATTAGCTATCCTGCTGCCTAGAAAGCCAAGAATCACATGTAGGATAATGAGAGCCCACCCAAACAAATGTCCCTCCATAACAATAGTGAAACACCGAGGGAGGAGTAGGACAAAAAAATGCATATTCCGAAATAATTACAAATCAACACCTAGAGATGACCTGGCAGGCATGTCTGATAGCTCCATATCATACATGTGACACACAGGTGGGCCATAGGCCTACAACAATGCCCTATGATGGACAGCAGATACCAAGACAAAATCAGAGTACAAAGTTAGGGCATCCAAAGGCTTGTATCTTCGTGCAAAATGATCTCAACACAGACACACTAATTGTACCCTGTTTCTTTGCAGAGGAACACGGATCTCCTGCCGATATGCCTGTCCATGAGTTCCCTGATGACATGGATGACAAGACCATCAACCTCACACAAGAGACCATTGACATGGTCCTCGAAAGCCTCCAAACCCCCCCTTCAGTAACAAGGAGGAGCCAAGAAGAAGCAGCCACCACAGTAGAACCACCCGCCACCCCAATTGTAAGACCTGCCAGCTCCAACACAGCTGAGGACTCTGACGACACTGGCGCAAGCTTCGAAAGAACAGTCGTTGGGGTCCAGCGGGAGCTGGCCAAGGAGGTGCGGGTGGGGATGCAAACTATGGCAGCCAGCCTTGAGGGGGTGCGTTCGCGCATGCTGTCAACTGCTGATCAGGCAGCTGCAATGCAAGCCAGAACATCGCTGTTGGAGGAACTTTTAGTAACACAGAAGGCAATCTGCACAGCTGTCATCCAGTTGACCAAACAACTCCAACAGCAAGCCAGTCAGCGTGTGCACGAATGCAACATCGAACCCCTCAGGGCCGACCTGGCTGCCTACCATCGGGATGTGGCTGCCATTCTGAAAAACCAGCACGCCCTCCTTGCTGCAGTACTGCCCTTCATAACTGGACAGGGATCAGCCCCCGGGATGTCTGCCTCCATGTCTTCTGACACTGAGGTGTGTGTTGCCCCTTCACAACCAACAACAACAAGGACACACCAGGCAACACACACATCAGAAGAAGAAGACATGGAACAGATAACATTCACTCGCAAGAGTACCCGGAAGCCCTAGTCCCTGCACCATGCCCTACTCTGACCAAGGTCCTACGTTTTGACACATGCCAGCCTCACTCCAACTACCCTCAATGACTGTTCGGCAATCCACTGTTTAACTTGTCCACATTGGCTGTAAATGTTTCTCTCCTACCATTTGGCAATTCCTGTTCCTCTGCACCGTCTGTGACATCACCCCAGCATGTCAGGAGCATCATCCACACCCTGTAAATAGGATCACCATTTAAGAATGCACCAGAACGGACTCACCTAACATTGTTAATGGACTTTTTGCACTACTCCACCTAAAAATAAATATCACTTGCACACCTATTGTGTCTCTGTGTCATTTCACACTTCAACTGTGCAGTACATAACTCCAAAGTGGCTGTGTGGCAACCATGTCGATTCTCTATACTACTGTCCTGATTTCATGTATACTGAAACATCTGTGCAGTGGCCAGGATTGCATCATAGCTTTACTAGACTGAGGAAAATAACTGATGTAGGGACTAAGCACACACAATCATGCTGTGTTGGACAGAATGAGGCCCCATCCATAGCTATTCTAGACAACTAATGGTGGCTGAGAAATGTAGGCACCTTGCAATACTAAAACAAGAAATTATGCTGTAAAATGAAAGGAATGATAACCAAATTACACTGCATCAATCACCCTTACAGCGTATACTACCATGAAGGAAAGTCATGCTCAAGCAGTACACACATGATGTAGGTCACCAATGACAGCAACAAGACAAGAGTGTGAACAAATACTCATCTACAAAGCTCTCCCTGAACTTCACAATGCTGTCCGACCTATCGATTTACCTACAAAATCAACTCTGGAAGCACTCTTGTGAAGTAGGATACATACCAACCCCAAATCTTGATGATCTATGCACACTACCAATGGTGGCTCTCCCACATGGTGGATACTTACCAAGTTAGCACACGGGTAGCTGGCATGTTAAACCTCAATAGCCTGGGGATAGCGAGCATAGGACACAAATGTCATACTAAAACTTTCTGCTACACTGATGTCAAGGCCATGAAAAGGTAGCACCTAACGCATCAGGTAAAGGGTTAACACATTTTTTATTTCCAATAAGTAATAAAAGAGGCAACTAAGGGAAAGATAAACCTACACTAATCTAACCTGACTACTACTAACCCACAACTGTCCCTAACTAACCTAAGCTAAACTTACTCTACACATGTAACGAAACGATCTAAACATCAACCCCCCACCCACCATTATGAGACAAGACACATGCAGGACAACACTTACTAACCTACACACATACTACACTATCTACACATACTACACTATCCTAAACAAACATATTTTTTTTGTTATTTTTTTTTAATAGATATTTTTTTTTTTCTTTTTTTTTTTTAAACAGGAATCCCAACATTGCCCCCCACCCACCCACCCACACAAAAAGATAAGATATAAAGAAGAAGGACCCCCCACCCTCTTACCTAACACTAACTAAGCTAATTTCCTACACTTATCCTATAACTAACCCCCCAAACCCAACTAACAGTATGAAATAGGAAAGAGGTGAGAGGGGAGGGGTAAAAGTTCTGGAGGGCAAAATGTCTACTGATTTGGCCTCCGTAGTGTTCGCCGGATGGAGCGCACCTTCCTCTTCACCTCAGCCATGTCCTCCGTCAGGGTGTCAACTTTTGCAATCAACCTGTCCAATTTCCTTGACAATGCGTGGAAGTCCGCTGGGTTGATCGGAGGGTCAGTGCAGGTCTGGGTGCCGGTGGAGGTGGATTGTGTTGGTGGAGTGGTGTGGGCACGGGACTGCCCTGCTCCCACCACACGGCTGGGTCCAGGTCTGGATGAGGATGCCTGGTCTGTTGCTGGGTCCACTTGGCCAGACCTGGTGGATGTAGTGGCGGGGGTTGTTGGGGGCACCGTTGGGGGAGCCTGTGGTGTGGCATACCACGCCCCGGAGGCCCGTTCCGAATTGTATCTGCGGGCCATCCTCCGATACCCACACTGCACCTGCAGGATGTGGCTGTACCTCATTGCCCGGCGCTCAAACTGGTTGCGAGCTGCGGCACTCAGGTTTGCAGCTGTGAAGAGAAAAGGCAAATATTGAGCATAGAATTTACAGTGGGTTGAATACCACAATGGGTAATTTGTCCATTACTAGCAATGTATTGGTTGCAGCAATTGTTACAACATAGTTCACGGGAAGGCTCAGAGGAAGTACATGTGAATCATGCATACTGAAGGGCATATCACATATAGCATATCCATGTCTCTACATGATGGATGACATCACCCTAAACTACTCATACAATTCATACCTAAGGCATTATACATTATGGCACCAGCTGGTCCGCATACTGACTTCACTACATATGTCATTCTATGTGATAAGAATCACACTCCTCACTCAATGGCATTTCGAAATAGTTGTGTGCTAAGATTGAACCCCTGGCCATGAATCATATGTCGACACTATGGGCCAGATGTAGGAATTGATGGGAAATCAACCAGCAAATTGCAAAGCTGAACAGTGTCTCTGACACCGTCTGCGAGTCACTATGGGGTCCCTAAATCCCACCTCATGAACATCAATGATGTGGGTTCCAACTTGCACCACCTTAGCAACTATGGGCACTCACGGGGATGGAGGCCTGCTGGGAACAGCAGAACTCCATAGACGTGACTGCTTTTAAATGAAGCAAGTTATTTTTCACCAAGTGTAGGCCCTTTATCTGAAAGGGAAATGAGCTGCGATTTGTTTAAATTCACAACAATAGATTTTTCTTAATTTACACAATAATTATTGCTCCCCTAGACCACTGGCTGTTTTGTGCAGGAGTATTTTGGTCCACTCACAAAGGTGAAGGTTCACAATGAGGACCCCTTCCAGTCAGCAAGTTGGTTAGCATCCACTTCAAGTGGATGATAACAGCTACTCACTTTGCAACCACGTACTCGTTAGCAAATGGGATTGCCTACCACTGTGATTTGCAAGTAGGGCTGGTAAACTCCTTTTTTTTTTTCATTTAGAAAAGCATTTTGCAAATATGTACATGACCACCAAAAACATTTCGGATTAGGAAACAGACATTTGCAACTCACTAACATCAAATTATGCTATTTGCAATGTGTAGACATTTTGCTACATCTGGACCTAAGTACAAACTCAAGTCACAAAAGGTGTTAAGTACGTGTAACATACTGGTTGCTACAGTCCTAGGTACCCTGTTTCACAGTAACATCCCAGTCTTTGTGGGTGGTGTGGGAAGAACAAACAACAATCCCATGATCAATGCACAACCAGGAGTGTACAGAAAGTTCAACAAGCATGTGCCTTCACACACAACACCTATGAAGGGCTAGCAACACGTTGGAGTCAGCCCAACCTTGTCACATCCCAGGTCCACACATGTCAAAATGATATGACTTAGCCCAACATAACATACTATTAGTGAGGCATGTTTTACAACACACACAGAGGAGGTAGAACACCCATTCACATGATTCAACAGAACACCTAGGCCATTGCACTCAAGTCACACACACTTCGAGGTCACCTTGTGGAAGTACATGCCCCCGGAAGATCCGACCTACAGTGTACACAGTCCATCCTCAACTAGGAAGAAGCACTTGTCATCGAAGCCATGTGCCTAAGCTATCTGGGAGACTGTCAGTCTGATATGCTGACTCAGTTAATGGCAAGTTCCTGACCAAGTCTAACATTGACCAGTGTATTCAAAATGAGTCATGCCATTCCCAATTGTCGCACTAATTGAATGACCTACTGCCCCTCAATCTGAGAGATGACTAGGTATTGCTTTACAGAAACATTATTCCTATTTGATATCACACCAAAACAACAAAGCCAATGAACGGCCAGCACATCAAATCATGAATTATCCTGAACACACAGTAATCCATCATGCTTCATTTCCAAACAATGTAAATAGCACTTAGGCAACACTCACTGTAGGTATCGGGGTCGTCAAAATGGGCCACCTCACCAACGGTGTACGGGGCTGGTCCACCTGTAAAGCATGAAAGGAAGATTATACTCAGACTGGGTGAACAGACAAATAATTTCTGTTACAATGACAGTGTGTGAATATTACATGGTAATGATACACTTTCACACATGCTCATCCTGCCTGGCTGACTTTGTATTCTAGATTATCATTGGATGAGTCTCCTGCTCCAGTGACACACCCTACTACACTCATGCAGTGGCCAGGACAGTCATGTGTCGTCCAAGTTAATCCTCCATTAGTAGGCCCCAACAATCATGTGATCCATACATCTCAGCATGTGCATCCCAGAGAGAAACATTCCACAACTGGTTCCATGAGAACTGCATGACCACTCACAATCAAACAGGCTATGTGGACAGGTTCAACACACAGCAACCAGACACACATGTGACATATGTGTGGACAACATGACTAACTTCATATGACGTGAAGGCAACACACATGTGTAGCATCATCATGTGTTTGGAATTTTCGGTCTAGCTATGGCGTCTACATATGTAGGTATGTTGTTTCTACATGACGTACTTACTGGCCATTATGACCAGTAGAGTACAAATAGAGCAGTTCACGTGTTGCTTTTCAGACACAAATGCAACAGTACATTCCATGCAGCTACAGCCATCTGGTATGTGTTGCAAAAATGAGGGATCGGGCTGGTAGCATAGGTCTTCATACACATCCTGCAACAAATACACATTTGGACACATATGTATACCTTTGTAGCGCAGCATTTGCATCATTTTGTGACGCAGAGAGGGGGCTACTTAGCAAAATACAAATAGATGTTGAATTTTACTGCTGTTATTGGGTGTACATGTGTAGCAAAAATGGGGATTTATGTGTATACCCATGGGCCTAGGTTTCCCTAGCATAACACGCAGTCAGCTACTTATTTTGCAGATTGGCTACCAATCATCACATGTTCACGCACACATTCCTATTATTCCCATGTAATTGATTAGTACTCACCAACATAGCCACCAATCCGGAGTCCCAGGTGGTCCAGCAGGTCCTGTTCCCTGCTGATCAGATCTGCCCAGCGGTGCTTGAGTTGATGGATATTCCTCAGACTCCCGTAGACCCAGACCAGGTGATGGCGCACCTTCTCCCAACGGATTTTCCTCGCCTCCGTGTGATACCCCTGTATCACACGGCCCCCAGCCTCCAGCATCAGTGGGAGGAAATGGCTTACGAGCCATATGAAGCCCCCCAATTCGTCCTCACCCATCCTGGACAGGCGAGGCCTACCTGACATGATGAGAGGTGTAAAAAAGTACAAACGAAAAATGAAAGAAAAAGTGGGAAATGGGGAAAGGTAGAGGTGTGAAAGAAAAAGAAGAAGGAGAAAAATAGCCCAACTAACCCCCCAAACTATGCTACCCACAACAGACTCCCACAGACAATACAAACTATCACAGGTATAGACAAAATAACACTAAACAGACTGAGACAATGTTAGACAACAATAAAAGATTGACACAAAGACAAAATACAAGGCACACAGGACACTAAAGCAGTAAAACACAGGACAACACCTTTCACACAACCACACAGTCTAGATAACTCTGAGACTGCAAAGTGAAAGTGAAAGTCAACTCCCAGTACAGATTTGGTAAACAGGATATCCTATTACATCACTTCCTGCATAAAATGGCCGCCGTTTTTCTTTTCGCGTAATGCGTCATATTTTCACGCATACACAGATGTGCGTCATATTTTTTTGACGCATTACAGTGCACATGATGCGGAGTGTAAAAATATGATATGAATATCATTTTTTCAAATTGTACATGAGATGACCAACATATTGTCCATGTAGTGTCATTTTTAACATGCATACATCATGGGCGTCATTTTTTTTACACGTACAGTAGTGCACATGATGCGGAGTGAAAAAATATGATATGAATATTAATATTTCAAATTGTACATGAGATGACCAATATATTGTGCATGTAGCGTCAATTTCACCACGCATACATCATGGGCGTAGTTTTTTTTACACGTGCAGTGGTGCACATGATGCTGAGTGAAAAAATATTATATGAATATTAATAATGAATACTGTACATGAAATGACCAACATATTGTCCATGTAGCGTCATTTTTAGCACGCATACATCATGGGCGTCATTTTTTTTACACCTGCAGTGGTGCACATGATGCTGAGTGAAAAAATATGATATGAATATTAATATTTCAAATTGTACATGAGATGACCAATATATTGTGCATGTAGCGTCAATTTCACCATGCATACATCATGGGCGTCGTTTTTTTTACACGTACAGTGGTGCACATGATGCTGAGTGAAAAAATATGATATGAATATTAATAATGAATACTGTACATGAAATGACCAACATATTGTCCATGTAGCGTCATTTTTAGCACGCATACATCATGGGCGTCATTTTTTTTACACATACAGTGGTGCACATGATGCTGAGTGAAAAAATATGATATGAATATTAATATTTCAAATTGTACATGAGATGACCAATATATTGTGCATGTAGCGTCAATTTCACCATGCATACATCATGGGCGTCGTTTTTTTTACACGTACAGTGGTGCACATGATGCTGAGTGAAAAAATATGATATGAATATTAATAATTAATACTGTACATGAAATGACCAACATATTGTCCATGTAGCGTCATTTTTAGCACGCATACATCATGGGCGTCATTTTTTTTACACGTACAGTGGTGCACATGATGCTGAGTGAAAAAATATGATATGAATATTAATATTTCGAATTGTACATGAGATGACCAATATATTGTGCATGTAGCGTCAATTTCACCACGCATACATCATGGGCGTCGTTTTTTTTACACGTACAGTGGTGCACATGATGCTGAGTGAAAAAATATGATATGAATATTAATAATTAATACTGTACATGAAATGACCAATATATTGTGCATGTAGCGTCAATTTCACGACGCATACATCATGGGCGTGGTTTTTTTTACACGTACAGTAGTGCACATGATGCAGAGTCAAAAATATTGTGGATGTAAATAATAATTTGAAGGTGAAATATCAAGACACTTTTGGATACATTTGTATCTGACTCTGCATTGTGTGCACTCATGTACGTGAACAAATTATGACGGCCATGCTGTATGCGTAGAATATGGAGCAAATTTATCCAAATGTCTTCATGTGTTTATCTTTTGAAAGGTGATTTGTCATGGTAAAACGGTGCAATGTGAGACACATTGGTGTTTGTATATGACAAATGTCCGTACTTTTATGTATAGACGGCCTTCACACTGTGATGTTTGGGATACGTTAACTAATGTATTGACCATATTTGACAACATATTTGGTGTAATTGCTGATGGCTATTTTGAAATGATGTTTTTGATACCATTATGTATTCCGTCTCCAAAATGTCCCCACCTTTATGATGGGGATGCTTTTATCTGTAGTCCTAACAGGGAGTGGGAGAGTCACTTTCAGTTTTTATGGGGCTGACCATGTCCCATTATGATTTTGTGTTTCATATTTGTGTAGGACTTGTGACATGGAGGCCACACATGTGCCTTATGCATGTGTTTAGTTCACAAGTACATGATTCTTGTATGTTTTGGGGGTGGTAGAGGTGGAGTTAGGCCCCCAGCACCCTAGGATTTGACCATCCAGAATAGCTACTGTATCCATGGAGTATTTTTATCATATCCTGGCAAACCTGCAGCAGCGGGCGAATGTAAGGCCATATGGTATGAATGACTGTTGACCATTCATTCATCTCATTAGCCCATTTGACGTTTGCAGTAATGATGATTTGGAGCTAAGTTGCATACCATTTTCATATGACTAAGGGGGTCATTCTGACCGCGGCGGTCGGCGGGCGCCGCCCGCCAAGCGGTGCCCGCCGAAAGACCGCGGCGGTCATTCGGGCTTTCCCACTGGGCTGGCGGGCGACTGCCAAAAGTCCGCCCGCCAGCCCAGCGGGAAACACCCTTCCCACGAGGACGCCGGCTCAGAATGGAGCCGGCGGAGTGGGAAGGTGCGACGGGTGCAGTTGCACCCGTCGCGAATTTCAGTGTCTGCAAAGCAGACACTGAAATGCTTTGTGGGGCCCTCTTACGGGGGCCCCTGCAGTGCCCATGCCATTGGCATGGGCACTGCAGGGGCCCCCAGGGGCCCCGCAGCACCCCCTACCGCCATCCTGTTCCTGGCGGGAGACCCGCCAGGAACAGGATGGCGGTAGGGGGTGTCAGAATCCCCATGGCGGCGGAGCTCGCTCCGCCGCCATGGCGAATTCGCAAGGGCAGCGGGAAGTCGGCGGTACACCGCCGACTTCCCGTTTCTGGCCGCGGCTGAACCGCCGCGGTCAGAATGCCCATCGGTGCACCGCCAGCCTGTTGGCGGTGCTACTGCCGACCTCCGCCATGGCGGTAATTACCACCAGGGTCAGAATGACCCCCTAAGTTTGCAAGACTCTCAGCGTTCACGATGTGATAATGCGAAGATTGTTTTGCTTGTCTGTGTCCCTTTCTGCATAAACTGGTTTAGTGTCATGTTACAATCTTCCTGCTAGGTTCAAACTGGGACACAACTGTGATGGTCTACTTTCAAATATTAGGTTGGTTGTATGACATATGTGTACATGTGTGTGGGAATGTGGATCCAGTATGACCTGTCTGTGTGTATGTTGTCACTGTAACTTCAAGGTCTCCTCCTGAGTTAGTGGCAGCTGATGTTGTTGCAATTGTGTATTGCTCACATCATACACTTGAGAGAAGCCATTGATGACATGTTCACGTACACATGGATGGTCCCACCCTGTCTCTGAACACGTGTGATGTGACTTTCAAAGGATCACCAATTTTGGGCTGGATGAGAGACTGTTTCAGTTGTTTGGATCTGGCATGTGTAATTGTCACATTTGTACTCTTGTTGGGCTCTGTGTATGGTAATGTAACATGTCACATCCTACCCTCTGTGCATACAGTTGTGATGTTTATTTTTGGTGTGATGAATTTTAATGGCATTCTTGATCAATTAGACGACATTCATCTTCAGCTATTTCAAACTAAAGGTGGTCAGAAATGAATAGGTCAAAGCATGATGTGGTGTTTGTGATCTGTGTTTATTTACAAGTGTGGAATACAAGTGATTATAATAAGTTAAGTAAAAAAATTGTTCACAAGCTGTTGGCGCCTACGCACTCCTGCTGCGGTGTTAGGTTGTTCCCCCTCCTGTTGCAGGCCAGCATCCTCCTCATCATCATCCTCAGGCATGTCTGGGTCCGGTTCAAGGAGGGGAATGTTCCTTTGTACACAAATATTGTGTAATATGGCACAAGTGAGTATGATTTTGCATACCATCTCTGGGGAGTATAGGAGGCTTCCGCCAGTGATGTCAAGGCAGCGGAACCTTGACTTTAGGATCCCAAAAGTCCTCTCCACAATGCTGCGGGTCCTCTTGTGGGCGTCATTGTATGCCCGCTCAGCAGCAGTATTTGGGTTCCCATATGGTGTCATTAGCCAAGGCTGGATGCCATACCCCTGATCAGCTGAAAGAGAAACACAGAATGGTATCAATTAGATGTAGGAGGCACTGTTGTACGTATCTTTGATGGCAGTAGTTGTGTTGTGTTGTCTGTGACTATTTTGTGTACTAATGTGACAACCTATGGTTGTTGGTGGAAACTTTGGCATTGTTTTTTTTCCTTGGCTGAGCAAGTGTATGTTGGCTAACTGTTTGTCAGCAGGAGGAATTGGTTTCTCAAGTACAGTGTGCCCTCCCTTGCATTGTGACTTGTGACACAGGTATCCGTGTGTCCTCACTGGGGGTGTGATGATAGTTCCATGCAGAGTTGAAACATGAAAGGGTATTAGAAACGTTCATATGAACATAGCCAGGCCATCTCATCCCTTAAAAGTTATGCATTGTATTAGTGTACAGGTTATTGTGAGACTTCCAATTTGCAAGGTGACATTTAGGCAACCACAGTCATGAATGTCTTCACACTAAGCTGTGAAGTAAATTCAAATGTGTGAGAGGTTCAATGGTGACTTGTGACACATGGCTAGTGATGTGAGTACCTCAGTGTGTTCCTGTCTAGGTGTTGCTATTGTGGTGTATGGGTTGTTTATCCTAGAGGGTTTCTGTGCAGTGAGTATATAAGTAGATTTTTGTCCTTACCAACAAGTAGTCCATTGCCATACCGTCCATCCTGGAAGTGTTGGTTGATGGTGGAGTGACGGAAGATGAATGCGTCATGTACACTCCCAGGATATTTAGCCACAATGTTGCTGATCAGTCCTTGGTGATCGACTATGGCCTGCACGTTGATGGAATGTGTGTGCTTCCTGTTGCGGTAGAGGTGT
The DNA here is from genome assembly GCF_031143425.1 of Pleurodeles waltl. NCBI lineage: Eukaryota > Metazoa > Chordata > Amphibia > Caudata > Salamandridae > Pleurodeles > Pleurodeles waltl. The sequence goes on along the minus strand of NC_090444.1, from coordinate 1,647,115,387 downwards.
TCACTCGCAGCAGGTGGCACAAGGCGTACGTGTGTGCAGTCGATTGCACCAAGGACGTGCGGAAAGCCACTGATGGCGTAGAACCCCTGTTTTGTTTCCTGCTGCTTCTGCACTGTGTTAGGGAAGCAGATGTGGCGGGGTGTCAGTCCAATGATGGCATCCAGTACTTTAGGCAGGAATGCGGAGAAAGATGGTTGTGAGATTCCACCAACCAGGGCACCAGTTGTCTGAAAGGAGCCACTTGCCAGCAGGTGAAGTACGGCAAGCAGCTTTGTTTCGGTTGGGATAGTGCGTGGAGTCACTAAAGTGGGGGCCAATTGCTGTTCAATATTTGTCAGCAGCTGCTGAATGGCCTGCCAGTTCAACCGGTACCTCTGGATGATGTCTCGTTCCCTGAGGCCATGCAGGGTTGTTCGTGGGCGGAATATCCTCTCCTGCCTTCTGCGCTGTCATTGGGGTCCCTGCTGTTGTTGTTGTGGCTGCTGTTGTTGCTGCAGGGCTCTGCGTCTACGTGCACGTTGAAGAAAAAGCACCTCCATGTCTCCCTGTTGCTGCTCTGCTGCTCTATTGTTTGTTCTGTGTGTTCTGATTAAGTACAGGTGTGTTTGCCCCATTTTAACGCCTGCCCTGACCCAGGCGTTAAAATTTCACGCTATTCGTGCTTTGCGCCATTTTTTTGCGCCGCCTGCCGCGCGGGAGTGATTTTTGCCCTGGAGCATAAATACCACGCACCGCTATGTGCGTCTGTTTTTAGACTGGAACACCTTCCTTGCATCTCATTAACGCAAGGAAGGCGTTCACGCTAAAAAAGGACGCTATTTGCCCATACTTTGGCGCTAGACGCGTCTAACGCCAAAGTATAAATATGGCGTTAGTTTTGCGCCGATTTTGCGTCGAAAAAAACGACGCAAATTCGGCGCAAACGGAGTATAAATATGCCCCTTTATGTCTCTCATTTGAAAGTTGAGTTTGAATAAATTGTTAAAGGAAATGTAGGGATAGACTTCTTAGGGAATTACAATGCGAGGGAAAGTGGTGGATGATTGTAGCACTGATGTAACACAGAAAACAAGTTGCAGAAGAATGTTAGGGTTTTGATGGATGGTAAGAAATTGAAGTTGCTAAAGCCCAGTTCATATGACCAGTCCCAATGACAGAGCCTGAGAGGGGAGGAGGAGTGCATTCTTTACGCTGTCCTAGAAGTAGACCAGAGTGGACCGTATGTAGAAGGAAAGGGTAAAAGACATCCATTATATTTTTTGGTAGAAACATGAGCCACTCACTTGACTGTTAGAACAGTCATATTTCCTTGATTTGAGTTAAACTAACATGGTGCAGCAATGTGGCAAATTCATACTTATAGGTCTGGCAGTTGCCATTTCTGTTTCTATGGTTGTCTATTTGCTAGGTAGAGAGATTCCTCATATCCCAGTAAACACCACAATTATAGTTGTTGTCAGCAAGCCAGTGCATGAAAACAAAGTTTCACATGTCCCACAGCTTGAGAGAGTTTATAGTTAAAATGTTTATTTTCAATGGCTAGCTGTTTATGTGAAAATTATGAAGGTGGAGAATTGCTGTGTCTGTTCATACCCTCCAGCCTCCGCAGCCGAAGAGGCGGCATATTTCAATTTGTCTCTGTCTTATTCATTCTCTTGTTCTGTGTTAGAAATTGGGTTTCTGGTTGACTGGGGTGTGAGCCCTGGTCAAGCAGGAACCACAGTTCTTAATCCTAGTCAGGTTAAACCTACCTCTCTCGGGAAAAGAAGTCCAAGTTATAGGCATAACAAATCAGCAGCACACCAATCACATTACAGCCCTGTCCCAGTAAAAATAGGAGATATTAAAGAGCAACATCAGTTTGTGATGTGTGATTTGAGCCCTGTAAACGTGTTATGAAGGAATCTCCTTTGCAAACTCAACTGCATCATTTACTGTACACAAGATGAAGTCGGGATTGTAGTCGTCCCTCATTCAATTTAAATCCTCATGACTCCAACACACATGCAGCATTTCACAAGCAGCTGCTTAACCCGCTATGGGAGAATCATTCTGGCTGCTGAAAACGTCTCTATCAGGAAATGCAATACCATAAACCCTGCCTCTCTGTTAGCAACTCCAGAGGGAGATGATGAGGGAGTCTCCAACCATGATCGTGTCAGTCTTACCCAGTTATGCACAAAACCAAGGCGTTACATGCTGGATGTACCTCCTCCTGAATCTAATCATACACAGTTTTGTTGATGGGTCTTGTTTGAGAGTCCATTGCAGCATTTTAAGAGCCACTTATGCCGTGTGCACATTAAGTGGGGTTGTGGAAGCAACATCTGCACAAGTAGCTGAATTGATTGCACTTACCAGAGCCTTCTGTACATCAGAAGACTCAAAAGTTACCCTTTATACTGACAGCCTGTATTGATTCGTGGTTGTGCATGATTCTGGATAGTTATGGTCACAGTGAGATTTCATGACCTCTGCTGGTACCCCATCTGGAACGAGCTATATGTCTCAAATCTATTGCAAGCTTTGAAAATGGCAGAAGAAATTGTAGTGGTAAAATGTCATTCAGAGAAGAACGGCAATGATTTTGTAACTCGAGCTAACAGCTAAGTGGATGTAATAGCTCAATATTTTGCTTTTGAGTTATCACCTTTCATATGGATGAGCCATCTAATGCGGAAGGAGAAACTGAGACAAAGATGCCATTAAACAGCGTACACTCTTCCAAAGAGCTGAGAGAACTGCAACACTTTGACTCAGAAATAGAAATGGGAAAAGATGGAATGTGTGAAGGATGCCAGTAATATTTGGGTGTCTAGTGATGGGAAGCCAGTGCTCCCCAATTCAATGCTACCTGCTATTGTGCGACATATACATGGTCCAACACATGTAGGCAGAGATGGGATGGTGTCTACCTTTTGACTGTACTAGTACAATGGTTGAAAGTTTGTGCCAATGTTGTGTCACTTGTCAGAAACTGAATGTGGGCAAAAAGGTTGTGGTGACCATGAGCCACTTCGGAAAGTCTGATGGTCCCTTTAATCATCTCCAGATTTACTTTTTGGAGATGTCTCATTATCACCAATTGAGGTATATCCTCTGTAGTGTGTGTGTATTTTCCTGATGGGGCGAGGCATATCCAACCCAGAGATGTGAATTCATCAAACTATTGTTGTGGGAGTTAATACAAGAATTCATCTTGAATCAGATAAAGGACGCCATTTTAAGAATAAGATGATGCAGTTATTGTGCACTGCGCTAAGGATTGACCAGAGATCCCATTGTAGTTACAGACCTGAGGCTTCAGGCTTTGTAGAGAGACTGAATGGGACAATCAAAGCTAAATTGGCCAAAGCCTGTGCCTCTATTTCTCTTAAATGGCCAGATGACCTTCCTTTGATATTGGTGAGCATTCGAAGTACACCCTGTAGATGAAAAGGATTATCTCCTCACAAGGTGTTGATGGGAAGAGCCATGCAGATTCCTTCTGTTCCTGCAGCTGCTCTTGTGAATATAGCATATGATCTGGTTCTCGAGTGCTGCAAGGGACTGACTGATGTGGTAAGTTCTATCTGCCATCGGGTTGATGTTGCTACTTCAGCTCCCCAAGACTCTCCAGGACATGAGCTGAACGACAGCTAAGGGTTCATATAAAGAAACATGTCCACATGTCCAAAATCCTGTCTGGAGAAGTGCTGGAGAGGCCCATATCAGGTGATCCTGGTCACCAACACTGGTGTAAAGTGTGCTGGTCTGCCAAACTGGATACATGCCTCTCATAGCAAGAGGGTCAGACAGGAAGAGGAAAAAGTGGAGCCAACATTGACGAAGACCAGTCTGAGAGTTCACAGTCAAGCACATCAGAGCATCAACAAGAATGAGAGCCAGGCGATGGTGTCTTCAATCCAGCAAAAACTGTGACACCAACCACAGGAATGAGAACACATATTTACAAATGCAATGAAAACTCATGTAAACTGAATCAAGTGTTCCTGAGTCAAGATCGCAGGAATCAAAAAATGGTACAGCCCAGGGACATTCCACCTCTGACAGTGAATCAGCCTCATCAGAGCCAGAAATCACAAGCACTTTTAAGGATCATAGCTCGATTGAAAAAGGCTGGCCAAAGACTACAACAAAATTAAAGAGACTACTGACAACTCAGAAAAGACCAGAGACAAGAAGGAAAGTTAGAAAACTAGAAGCACTAGGACCTGCTGAGCAACTTGAAGTTGTGGATGAGAGCATATATTTGATGACTTCCAAATGCCCTAAGAGAGAGAAAGGTCAATCAAAAGTACTCATGACTGGATTGAACCTATCTCGCAAAGAACAGTATTGAATCTGATCACTGTCTGACTGACATTGACAAGCCTCCTTAAGGACAGGGCAAACCCAAGAGGGAAGACACTTATGCAAGTCACTGCCAAATGTTTAATGGACTGCTAGAGAGCTAGGGTAATGACCAGAGGACATTAGAGCCCTAGCCTTCCTGTTGATGCAGAATAAAAACCACTGTAGCTTTCAAGATAGGATAGTGATGATAGGGTAGAGATTAGAGGACTAATTGCTTCATTACGAGGTTTCAATCATTTCCATGATTTGAGTTAAGCTAACGTGGTGCAGCAATGTGGTAAATTCATACTTATATGTTTAGCAGTTGCCATTTCTATTTCTATGGTTGTTGGACATCTATTTGCTAAGTGGAGAGATTCCTCATATCATTTCATTTGCCTCTGTCCTGTTCCTTCTCTTGTTCTGTTTTAGAAATTGGGTATCTGGTTCACTGGGGTGTGAGCCCTGGTAAAGCAGGAATCACAATCCTAGTCAGGGTAAGTCACAAACATACCCTAAATTAACCTGTGCTCATACTCTGGTAGCTTGGCACAGAGCAGTCAGGCTAAACGTAAGAGGCAATGTATAAAATAGTTGTGCAACACTTCAAACAGTAATACAGTGAAAACACCACACAAAACCAATACCACATCTGGTTAGAAAAATAGAACGTGATTTAATAAATAAACAAGACCAAAACGACAAAAATCCAATAATTAGAACTTGAGATATGAATTTTCAAAGAAGAAAATATGAAATAGCACTTAGAAGCAATAAGCGCTTACTTGGGATATGTGGTTGTGCTGGACTGGGACAAAGTCAAGAGTTCAGGCCAACCTCAATGGAGCATGGGCTGGCTACAGGGACCTAGTGATGCCCGCTGAACAAAAGAACCTTAATCCTGGTTGGAGATGCGGGGAGCAGAGGAGCGTGATGCTCCGGTGTCAGTCCCCGCAGCACAAGAGATGCTTTGATTTTCCCCACACAGTCAAATAGATCTGTCAATTTTCCTCACGCAGCAGCGGTGATGCAGCAATACCAGGGAGCAGTGATTCTGAAGGTGATGCACAGAGCCAATCACCACAGCAGAGTAGATGTATTGATTTTCCCCAGCCAGTAGAGGAGATACGTTGATTTTTCCCACGTAATAGAGGAGCTGTTTTGAGTTTTTCCACGCACTAGCAGCTATGCGGTGGTTCTGAGGTGCAGCAGTTCCAAAGGCGCTGTGCCAGTTCTGGAAGTAAGAAAGGAGGTCCAGCCAATTGACTTCCTTGAAATGCCAAATTGATTAGAGTTGTTGTGAGAGCCCCAACCGGAGGCCTGGACCCTAAACCTCCCAAGTGTTTAGGTACAGAATTTAATTGGAGGTGAGCTCCCACTTCCAGTAATTTGAGATACTGAGCCCAATGCTTCAATGGTGATTAATTCACATGATCAAAGTAGGTTCATTCCAAGGCTTTTTATTTCAATTCCATAAGTGGACTTCTTAAAGTTGAAAAAGAGAAAAGAAATGAATCCCAGAATTGAGAGCTTTATCGTCCAAGTAAAGTTGGTCAAGGATGGAGAAAGGATGAGGAACAATGTTTGATGAAAAACAGCCAACACGTGTTTCACCCCATAAGCGACTTAGCGGGGGCTTTCTCAAGGCTGTGAAAGATATGTGTGGACAGTTATAAGTTACATGTCAGATCTTACCCAAATGTGAGCATGCATTCCATACATATCATGCGGGACATGTTGTGCTGCTCATAGTGACATATATAGGTAAAATGAAATAGTGCCAAGATAGTCTCCCCAGTGTTACCCAAAGATTGAAAACCTACAAAAGTATTAATAAAATGTGATGATAGATCGGTTTAGAGAGGTCCGCTGTTCTTATTTATATTATAAAAGGAAATAGGGTGATATAAGGTAGTTAATTTCCTAATGAGTAGTGAGTGAGGAGAAAGAATCCTTTACAAACTGGCACTCACGTGGTATAAATACATGCTAAAGAAGAAAGGTTATGAGCAAGTGCTTCTTATAAAATCGAGTTGTGTAAGGAAAGACTAGAGCATGCGATATATCCACATTTCTAAAACAAAGAAGAACGTTACTCAGTTCTAAATATAGTAACAGACTTCAGACATCCATGGTCTCAATTGACGGTGCAAATCTGAACGTAGAAACCAAATGGTAACAACTCACTTGTGTAACCCAAAAATATAATACAGAACAAAAAAGAACAACTTTTCAATTCTTAGAAAAAAAAAAAAAAAAAACTACCCTCCACTAACATGATCAAACAAAACCCATTATTGTAATGAGCCTTTAGATCCCCCCAAAATCAGACGCATCATTAACACAGAAATTCTAAGTCCACTCGAATCACATAAGAAATAAATATATACATATATACCCCCATCAGAACAGTAAAAAGGCATCACAATTAAAGAAAATGTAAGAATAATGCAAGTAATTAACAGAGCCACAAGACCTAATTTATGCCTGTAGTGCTTGGGCACGCCATGTAAAAACGTCTAAGGTATGAATGGGAAGTTTTTGAAAAAGTTTTTAGCTGGAAACGTGAGTCTTAAACTCACCATATAGCACAAATTAAAATTGTAAACCGGAAAAAAATGGTACCTGGAAGCGCAGTGGGCGCAAGGTGAAAACGGCGAAAGATCGCCGACAGGTCCCGCGTTCAAACGCTGCAGCCGCGTTCGGACTGCAGTGTGATATGCTTGATCGAGTGTCCCTTCTCAGTTTCGAAAGTATCGAAACAGAAGAGGGACAAAACGGTACCAGCACAAACAAGAACAACGGCGGCCATATTAAAAATTGCCGGGGCAGCTGCTGCACTGATCGTAGTGAAATAGTGGGAAACAGAACTTGAAAAAGAGATATTTTGAACGATATATCGAACTCCAAAGTAACAAAAAAGCCTGATTGGGCATTTGAGATATTTAAAGTCAAGGCGCAGAATAAAAATAAAAATAAAAATAAAAACAGGGAGCTTAAATAGAAGGAGAGAAAAGGAAAACGGAAAGAGCATAGGGATAATCAAAAAAAAAGGGATACAAGAATAACACTAAGTGGTAAAGAAATACTGAAAAGCATATTTACTAAAAAGCATCAACATCTCAAAGACGGATAATCAAGTGAAAAAGAAGAAGGGAATAAATGGAGAAATTAATTAAATTTACCAATAAAGGGGAAAATCCAATGAAGAAACTCGTTTAGACTCTTAAGGAAAGCCAACAGTAGAAAAATAAGCTCATATAAAAAGAAAAAGAAGAAGAATTGTAGTAGGTCTACGAGTATCAAAAGTAAATACAACAGAGCAAAATATACAGTACAATAATTTGAGCTCAGGACAAGTTTTTACAAGAGCCAATAGTGCCATTCATGATCTTGATTCAGGCCATTGTTCACTGTGTCGTATTGGATAATCATCCTGCTTTCTTCCTGGCGGAGGCGTAATTGTAAGTTTCCGCCCCGTGGGGATGAAGTAAGACGACGTATGCCACTGAATTCAAAACGCCGTTCATTATGGTGAAATGTTTTATAGTGATCCACTAGGGGCGCCTGAGTCTCCAGTTTGAGAATGTTTCGAAAGTGTTCTTGGATGCGAAGTTTTAGAGGACGGATCGTACTGCCGATGTAAGCTTTGTGGCATGGACATACAATCAAATAGACCACATTTCTACTTTCACAATTGATGAAATCCTTGATCACAAGTTTGTTATTGTTGATGTATTGGGTAGTTGATCTGTTAAGTCCCAATTTACATATTGAACACTTGGTACAGGTAAAAAAACCTTTAGGTTTGGAAAAATAAGGTTCAGGGGCTGGTTGTTGAAAAAAGGAAGGACAAAGTACATCCCGAAGGTTAGGAGCCCGACGAAACCCCATTTTTGGTTGTTGTGTAATGTACTTTTGAATGGAGGTGTTACTGCTGATAAGATGCCAATGCTTGCGAAGCTGTTTTCGTATTAGATGGTGACCATTATGAAATTGGGTAATAAAGCGGATAGTAGTATCCTCTTTCCGTCGTGGTGATGAATTAATCATCTTGATCCGGTCCATTTGACCCAATTTACAGATGGACGAATGCAATAACTTATGATTATATCCCCAATTCAGCAGTCTCTCTGTTATTTGTGAAGAGAACAGGTCATAATCGTTAGGGTTGGTACAGTTGACTCTTGCTCGTCTGTATTCACCTTGTGGGATGTTTTTAATAATACTTGAGGGATGACAGCTGGAAGCATGTAGAATTGCATTTGCCGCTGTAGATTTTCTGAAAAAGCGTGTCTGTAGTCTAGCATGTTCCACATAGATCAGTAAATCAAGGTACTCAACCTGTGAATCCGAGATGTTATATGTAATGTCAATGCCCCATTTATTTGGTACCAGAGTTTGCAAGAATTGGGTTAGAAGGGTTCTTTGTCCTTGCCAGATCAACAGAATGTCATCGATATAGCGCCCCCAAAAGATGATATTGTGGGAGGAGCCTTCATTTTGATCACTCCATAGCCACTCTCGTTCTACGGCTCCCATTAGGATACAGGCATAGGGGGGCGCAAATTTGGCCCCCATCGCCGTGCCCTGTAGTTGTAGGTAGAACTGACCATCAAAAATGAAATAGTTATTTTCAAGGCAGAACTGTAGCATGTTTAGTATCATACAATTATGAGTGGTGAAGGACACTGGTTTAGTCGAAAGTGCTTGTCTGACAGCATCTATGCCGTCCTGGTGTTTGATAGAGGTATAGAGGCTGACTATATCTATTGTTACTAAAAGGTAGTCAGATTGCCAATCAATATCTTGAAGTTTACGGATGATATCTTTCGTGTCTCTTACATAAGAAGGTAAATTAGTCATGAAAGGCTGAAGAACTTGATCAATTAAAGTCCCTAATTTGGAACAGATGGAATTAACTCCTGATATTATAGGTCTGCCTTTAGGGGGAAAATCTTTTTTTGTGAATTTTGGGCAGTAGATATAAGGTAGGAACAGTCGGGTGGGAAAGAAAAAGAGCTGTACGTTCTTGGTGTGAGATGACTTGGCGGGAGAGCCAATGATCCAAGAGAACCGAAAGTTGCTGCTGTATGTGTACTGTTGGATTCGAATCTAAACGTTTATAACACTGAACATTGTGTAGTTGACGATAGGCCTCGGAAAGATAATCTGAGGTATTTAGAATGACAATATTTCCCCCTTTGTCTGCTTCCTTGATGATGATATTTGGATTCATTCTTAGCTTAGTCAATGCTGATATTTGTTTGTTAGTGATATTGTGGGGGACAAATTTTCGCTTGCTACAATAGTTTTTGTATTCTTTGTCTAGATCTTTCAAAACTGCTTGTGCGAATACATCAATGGAATTCCCTGCTGGTAAAATGGGAGTGAAAGTAGATTTTGGTCTCATACCCGAGGGGTAGTACTGATTGGTGTTCAGCTCCAAATGTTCAGCTAGTGAACAGAGAGAAATGTCAGGTTCAGAAACATTAGCCAGATTACAAAGCATCCCAATTCCTTCAAGATCCCGAACAGAGAGATCTTGTGAAGGAGGTAGAGATGCGGGCCGGAGAGAAGAAAGGGTGGGTGTAGAAAAAAACGATTTTAGTTTAAGCTTGCGTATAAACTTAAAGAAATCAATTTTGGTTTGCGTTATATTCCAAGAATTAGTCGGACAATAAGAAAGACCTTTATTAAGAGTATGAAGTTCAAGTGGAGAGAGAGGATAATCTGAGAGGGTGACAACTAGTTGGTCATCGTGTTTGGGGGCCGGAGATTCTTGCTTCGTGCCCTTGTCTGTATACAGGAAGTACCTGGTGTGGCCGTTGTAATATCTGGTGGTTTTGGCCGTGACTCTTGTAGAGATCCAAGGCGAAAACGCCTTGCTTCCTCTAAAAAATTTACCTTGGGTCTGATACTAGAATCTCTGTCAGAGTTATCAGAAGTTTCAACTTCTGAGGAAGGGATACTGTCTGGACAGCTTGTAGTGTCTAGCGATAGATTAGAGTCTTGAACATGATCGTATTTTTTACTAAAAGTGTACACCCTCCCCTGCTGGTAATCCCGAAGGTCGCGTCTAAATTTTCGATTCTTCCTCTGGATCATATCTGCCTCATAGTTATCCATTATGTTGTTAAGGATGGCATAGTTCTTAGTTGTGATGTCACCCCAATTAGCCTCATCAATCCGTTGTGTTAATTGATCAACTTCTTGTTTATGACGTTCGTACTGTTCCTGAGAAATATCAATCAGTTGATGTATCATGTTCATCGAGGCCATTTTTAAATTAGCCTCCCACTTCTGAAGACTTTCTTGGGAGGTGGTGTCTGTAGGTGGAAAAATCAGTATACGTAATCCCCGGGGGATTCGATCACTTTCCAAATATTTTTTAAGGGAGGCCACCTCCCACCATTTCGCTGTTTCCTTTTTTAATGACTTTTCAAGGGCCAAAAAAGTATTTTTTGCAGAGTTCAAATTGGTGATACCCAGATTGGGAGTGCCAGTGTCTGCAGTATTGAAGACTTGATCCAGTTTAACATTTCGTTGTTCTCTTCTATTGAGCGTGAAGGACATCCTGAATTAAGGCTTGAGCAGGAAGTCAATACATAAGCAACTAGTTGCAACAGGAAGTAAGAAAGGAGGTCCAGCCAATTGACTTCCTTGAAATGCCAAATTGATTAGAGTTGTTGTGAGAGCCCCAACCGGAGGCCTGGACCCTAAACCTCCCAAGTGTTTAGGTACAGAATTTAATTGGAGGTGAGCTCCCACTTCCAGTAATTTGAGATACTGAGCCCAATGCTTCAATGGTGATTAATTCACATGATCAAAGTAGGTTCATTCCAAGGCTTTTTATTTCAATTCCATAAGTGGACTTCTTAAAGTTGAAAAAGAGAAAAGAAATGAATCCCAGAATTGACAGCTTTATCGTCCAAGTAAAGTTGGTCAAGGATGGAGAAAGGATGAGGAACAATGTTTGATGAAAAACAGCCAACACGTGTTTCACCCCATAAGCGACTTAGCGGGGGCTTTCTCAAGGCTGTGAAAGATATGTGTGGACAGTTATAAGTTACATGTCAGATCTTACCCAAATGTGAGCATGCATTCCATGCATATCATGCGGGACATGTTGTGCTGCTCATAGTGACATATATAGGTAAAATGAAATAGTGCCAAGATAGTCTCCCCAGTGTTACCCAAAGATTGAAACCCTACAAAAGTATTAATAAAATGTGATGATAGATCGGTTTAGAGAGGTCCGCTGTTCTTATTTATATTATAAAAGGAAATAGGGTGATATAAGGTAGTTAATTTCCTAATGAGTAGTGAGTGAGAAGAAAGAATCCTTTACAAACTGGCACTCACGTGGTATAAATACATGCTAAAGAAGAAAGGTTATGAGCAAGTGCTGTTATAAAATCGAGTTGTGTAAGGAAAGACTAGAGTATGCGATATATCCACATTTCTAAAACAAAGAAGAACGTTACCCAGTTCTAAATATAGTAACAGACTTCAGACATCCATGGTCTCAATTGACGGTGCAAATCTGAACGTAGAAACCAAATGGTAACAACTCACTTGTGTAACCAAAAAATATAATACAGAACAAAAAAGAACAACTTTTCAATTCTTAGAAAAAAAAAAAAAAAAAAACTACCCTCCACTAACATGATCAAACAAAACCCATTATTGTCATGAGCCTTTAGATCCCCCCAAAAACAGAAGCATCATTAACACAGAAATTCTAAGTCCACTCGAATCACATAAGAAATAAATATATACATATATACCCCCATCAGAACAGTAAAAAGGCATCACAATTAAAGAAAATGTAAGAATAATGCAAGTAATTAACAGAGCCACAAGACCTAATTTATGCCTGTAGTGCTTGGGCACGCCATGTAAAAACGTCTAAGGTATGAATGGGAAGTTTTTGAAAAAGTTTTTAGCTGGAAACGTGAGTCTTAAACTCACCATATAGCACAAATTAAAATTGTAAACCGGAAAAAAATGGTACCTGGAAGCGCAGTGGGCGCAAGGTGAAAACGGCGAAAGATCGCCGACAGGTCCCGCGTTCAAACGCTGCAGCCGCGTTCGGACTGCAGTGTGATATGCTTGATCGAGTGTCCCTTCTCAGTTTCGAAAGTATCGAAACAGAGGAGGGACAAAACGGTACCAGCACAAACAAGAACAACGGCGGCCATATTAAAAATTGCCGGGGCAGCTGCTGCACTGATCGTAGTGAAATGGTGGGAAACAGAACTTGAAAAAGAGATATTTTGAACGATATATCGAACTCCAAAGTAACAAAAAAGCCTGATTGGGCATTTGAGATATTTAAAGTCAAGGCGCAGAATAAAAATAAAAATAAAAATAAAAACAGGGAGCTTAAATAGAAGGAGAGAAAAGGAAAAAGGAAAGAGCATAGGGATAATCAAAAAAAAGGGATACAAGCATAACACTAAGTGGTAAAGAAATACTGAAAAGCATATTTACTAAAAAGCATCAACATCTCAAAGACGGATAATCAAGTGAAAAAGAAGAAGGGAATAAATGGGGAAATTAATTAAATTTACCAATAAAGGGGAAAATCCAATGAAGAAACTCGTTTAGACTCTTAAGGAAAGCCAACAGTAGAAAAATAAGCGCATATAAAAAGAAAAAGAAGAAGAATTGTAGTAGGTCTACGGGTATCAAAAGTAAATACAACAGAGAAAAATATACAGTACAATAATTTGAGCTCAGGACAAGTTTTTACAAGAGCCAATAGTGCCATTCATGATCTTGATTCAGGCCATTGTTCACTGTGTCGTATTGGATAATCATCCTGCTTTCTTCCTGGCGGAGGCGTAATTGTAAGTTTCCGCCCCGTGGGGATGAAGTAAGACGACGTATGCCACTGAATTCAAAATGCCGTTCATTATGGTGAAATGTTTTATAGTGATCCACTAGGGGCGCCTGAGTCTCCAGTTTGAGAATGTTTCGAAAGTGTTCTTGGATGCGAAGTTTTAGAGGACGGATCGTACTGCCGATGTAAGCTTTGTGGCATGGACATACAATCAAATAGACCACATTTCTACTTTCACAATTGATGAAATCATTGATCACAAGTTTGTTATTGTTGATGTATAGGGTAGTTGATCTGTTAAGTCCCAATTTACATATTGAACACTTGGTACAGGTAAAAAAACCTTTAGGTTTGGAAAAATAAGGTTCAGGGGCTGGTTGTTGAAAAAAGGAAGGACAAAGTACATCCCGAAGGTTAGGAGCCCGACAAAACCCCATTTTTGGTTGTTGTGTAATGTACTTTTGAATGGAGGTGTTACTGCTGATAAGATGCCAATGCTTGCGAAGCTGTTTTCGTATTAGATGGTGACCATTATGAAATTGGGTAATAAAGCGGATAGTAGTATCCTCTTTCCGTCGTGGTGATGAATTAATCATCTTGATCCGGTCCATTTGACCCAATTTACAGATGGACGAATGCAATAACTTATGATTATATCCCCTATTCAGCAGTCTCTCTGTTATTTGTGAAGAGAACAGGTCATAATCGTTAGGGTTGGTACAGTTGACTCTTGCTCGTCTGTATTCACCTTGTGGGATGTTTTTAATAATACTTGAGGGATGACAGCTGGAAGCATGTAGAATTGCATTTGCCGCTGTAGATTTTCTGAAAAAGCGTGTCTGTAGTCTAGCATGTTCCACATAGATCAGTAAATCAAGGTACTCAACCTGTGAATCCGAGATGTTATATGTAATGTCAATGCCCCATTTATTTGGTACCAGAGTTTGCAAGAATTGGGTTAGAAGGGTTCTTTGTCCTTGCCAGATCAACAGAATGTCATCGATATAGCGTCCCCAAAAGATGATATTGTGGGAGAAGCCTTCATTTTGATCACTCCATAGCCACTCTCGTTCTACGGCTCCCATTAGGATACAGGCATAGGGGGGCGCAAATTTGGCCCCCATCGCCGTGCCCTGTAGTTGTAGGTAGAACTGACCATCAAAAAGGAAATAGTTATTTTCAAGGCAGAACTGTAGCATGTTTAGTATCATACAATTATGAGTGGTGAAGGACACTGGTTTAGTCGAAGGTGCTTGTCTTACAGCATCTATGCCGTCCTGGTGTTTGATAGAGGTATAGAGGCTGACTATATCTATTGTTACTAAAAGGTAGTCAGATTGCCAATCAATATCTTGAAGTTTACGGATGATATCTTTCGTGTCTCTTACATAAGAAGGTAAATTAGTCATGAAAGGCTGAAGAACTTGATCAATTAAAGTCCCTAATTTGGAACAGATGGAATTAACTCCTGATATTATAGGTCTGCCTTTAGGGGGAAAATCTTTTTTGTGAATTTTGGGCAGTAGATATAAGGTAGGAACAGTCGGGTGGGAAAGAAAAAGAGCTGTACGTTCTTGGTGTGAGATGACTTGGCGGGAGAGCCAATGATCCAAGAGAACCGAAAGTTGCTGCTGTATGTGTACTGTTGGATTCGAATCTAAACATTTATAACACTGAACATTGTGTAGTTGACGATAGGCCTCGGAAAGATAATCTGAGGTATTTAGAATGACAATATTTCCCCCTTTGTCTGCTTCCTTGATGATGATATTTGGATTCATTCTTAGCTTAGTCAATGCTGATATTTGTTTGTTAGTGATATTGTGGGGGACAAATTTTCGCTTGCTACAATAGTTTTTGTATTCTTTGTCTAGATCTTTCAAAACTGCTTGTGCGAATACATCAATGGAATTCCCTGCTGGTAAAATGGGAGTGAAAGTAGATTTTGGTCTCATACCCGAGGAGTAGTACTGATTGGTGTTCAGCTCCAAATGTTCAGCTAGTGAACAGAGAGAAATGTCAGGTTCAGAAACATTAGCCAGATTACAAAGCATCCCAATTCCTTCAAGATCCCGAACAGAGAGATCTTGTGAAGGAGGTAGAGATGCGGGCCGGAGAGAAGAAAGGGTGGGTGTAGAAAAAAACGATTTTAGTTTAAGCTTGCGTATAAACTTAAAGAAATCAATTTTGGTTTGCGTTATATTCCAAGAATTAGTGGGACAATAAGAAAGACCTTTATTAAGAGTATGAAGTTCAAGTGGAGAGAGAGGATAATCTGAGAGGTTGACAACTAGTTGGTCATCGTGTTTGGGGGCCGGAGATTCTTGCTTCGTGCCCTTGTCTGTATACCGGAAGTACCTGGTGTGGCCGTTGTAATATCTGGTGGTTTTGGCCGCGACTCTTGTAGAGATCCAAGGCGAAAACGCCTTGCTTCCTCTAAAAAATGTACCTTGGGTCTGATACTAGAATCTCTGTCAGAGTTATCAGAAGTTTCAACTTCTGAGGAAGGGATACTGTCTGGACAGCTTGTAGTGTCTAGCGATAGATTAGAGTCTTGAACATGATCATATTTTTTACTAAAAGTGTACACCCTCCCCTGCTGGTAATCCCGAAGGTCGCATCTAAATTTTCGATTCTTCCTCTGGATAATATCTGCCTCATAGTTATCCATTATGTTGTTAAGGATGGCATAGTTCTTAGTTGTGATGTCACCCCAATTAGCCTCATCAATCCGTTGTGTTAATTGATCAACTTCTTGTTTATGACGTTCGTACTGTTCCTGAGAAATATCAATCAGTTGATGTATCATGTTCATCGAGGCCATTTTTAAATTAGCCTCCCACTTCTGAAGACTTTCTTGGGAGGTGAGTCTGTAGGTGGAAAAATCAGTATACGTAATCCCCGGGGGATTCGATCACTTTCCAAATATTTTTTAAGGGAGGCCACCTCCCACCATTTCGCTGTTTCCTTTTTTAATGACTTTTCAAGGGCCAAAAAAGTATTTTTTGCAGAGTTCAAATTGGTGATACCCAGATTGGGAGTGCCAGTGTCTGCAGTATTGAAGACTTGATCCAGTTTAACATTTCGTTGTTCTCTTCTATTGAGCGTGAAGGACATCCTGAATTAAGGCTTGAGCAGGAAGTCAATACATAAGCAACTAGTTGCAACAGGAAGTAAGAAAGGAGGTCCAGCCAATTGACTTCCTTGAAATGCCAAATTGATTAGAGTTGTTGTGAGAGCCCCAACCGGAGGCCTGGACCCTAAACCTCCCAAGTGTTTAGGTACAGAATTTAATTGGAGGTGAGCTCCCACTTCCAGTAATTTGAGATACTGAGCCCAATGCTTCAATGGTGATTAATTCACATGATCAAAGTAGGTTCATTCCAAGGCTTTTTATTTCAATTCCATAAGTGGACTTCTTAAAGTTGAAAAAGAGAAAAGAAATGAATCCCAGAATTGAGAGCTTTATCGTCCAAGTAAAGTTGGTCAAGGATGGAGAAAGGATGAGGAACAATGTTTGATGAAAAACAGCCAACACGTGTTTCACCCCATAAGCGACTTAGCGGGGGCTTTCTCAAGGCTGTGAAAGATATGTGTGGACAGTTATAAGTTACATGTTATAAGTTACATGTCAGATCTTACCCAAATGTGAGCATGCATTCCATGCATATCATGCGGGACATGTTGTGCTGCTCATAGTGACATATATAGGTAAAATGAAATAGTGCCAAGATCATGAATGGCACTATTGGCTCTTGTAAAAACTTGTCCTGAGCTCAAATTATTGTACTGTATATTTTGCTCTGTTGTATTTACTTTTGATACCCGTAGACCTACTACAATTATTTTTCTTTTTCTTTTTATATGCGCTTATTTTTCTACTGTTGGCTTTCCTTAAGAGTCTAAACAAGTTTCTTCATTGGATTTTCCCCTTTATTGGTAAATTTAATTAATTTCCCCATTTATTCCCTTCTTCTTTTTCACTTGATTATCCGTCTTAGAGATGTTGATGCTTTTTAGTAAATATGCTTTTCAGTATTTCTTTACCACTTAGTGTTATGCTTGTATCCCTTTTTTTTTATTATCCCTATGCTCTTTCCTTTTTCCTTTTCTCTCCTTCTATTTAAGCTCCCTGTTTTTATTTTTATTTTTATTTTTATTCTGCGCCTTGACTTTAAATATCTCAAATGCCCAATCAGGCTTTTTTGTTACTTTGGAGTTCGATATATCGTTCAAAATATCTCTTTTTCAAGTTCTGTTTCCCACTATTTCACTACGATCAGTGCAGCAGCTGCCCCGGCAATTTTTAATATGGCCGCCGTTGTTCTTGTTTGTGCTGGTACCGTTTTGTCCCTCCTCTGTTTCGATACTTTCGAAACTGAGAAGGGACACTCGATCAAGCATATCACACTGCAGTCCGAACGCGGCTGCAGCGTTTGAACGCGGGACCTGTCGGCGATCTTTCGCCGTTTTCACCTTGCACCCACTGCGCTTCCAGGTACCATTTTTTTCTGGTTTACAATTTTAATTTGTGCTATATGGTGAGTTTAAGACTCACGTTTCCAGCTAAAAACTTTTTCAAAAACTTCCCATTCATACCTTAGACGTTTTTACATGGCATGCCCAAGCACTACAGGCATAAATTAGGTCTTGTGGCTCTGTTAATTACTTGCCTTATTCTTACATTTTCTTTAATTGTGATGCCTTTTTACTGTTCTGATGGGGGTATATATGTATATATTTATTTCTTATGTGATTCGAGTGGACTTAGAATTTCTGTGTTAATGATGCTTCTGTTTTTGGGGGGATCTAAAGGCTCATGACAATAATGGGTTTTGTTTGATCATGTTAGTGGAGGGTAGTTGTTTTTTTTTCTTTTTTTTCTAAGAATTGAAAAGTTGTTCTTTTTTGTTCTGTATTATATTTTTTGGTTACACAAGTGAGTTGTTACCATTTGGTTTCTACGTTCAGATTTGCACCGTCAATTGAGACCATGGATGTCTGAAGTCTGTTACTATATTTAGAACTGGGTAACGTTCTTCTTTGTTTTAGAAATGTGGATATATCGCATGCTGTAGTCTTTCCTTACACAACTCGATTTTATAACAGCACTTGCTCATAACCTTTCTTCTTTAGCATGTATTTATACCACGTGAGTGCCAGTTTGTAAAGGATTCTTTCTTCTCACTCACTACTCATTAGGAAATTAACTACCTTATATCACCCTATTTCCTTTTATAATATAAATAAGAACAGCGGACCTCTCTAAACCGATCTATCATCACATTTTATTAATACTTTTGTAGGGTTTCAATCTTTGGGTAACACTGGGGAGACTATCTTGGCACTATTTCATTTTACCTATATATGTCACTATGAGCAGCACAACATGTCCCGCATGATATGCATGGAATGCATGCTCACATTTGGGTAAGATCTGACATGTAACTTATAACTGTCCACACATATCTTTCACAGCCTTGAGAAAGCCCCCGCTAAGTCGCTTATGGGGTGAAACACGTGTTGGCTGTTTTTCATCAAACATTGTTCCTCATCCTTTCTCCATCCTTGACCAACTTTACTTGGACGATAAAGCTGTCAATTCTGGGATTCATTTCTTTTCTCTTTTTCAACTTTAAGAAGTCCACTTATGGAATTGAAATAAAAAGCCTTGGAATGAACCTACTTTGATCATGTGAATTAATCACCATTGAAGCATTGGGCTCAGTATCTCAAATTACTGGAAGTGGGAGCTCACCTCCAATTAAATGCTGTGCCAGTTCTGGCCTTGCAGCAGCGGCGATATGTCAGAGTTCCTCCCCGCAATAGAGGTGATGAACCAGTTCCGATCCATGCAACAGGAGGCGATGAGACAATTCTGTCTCTTGCTACAGCAGCAATGCGTCGATTCTTACTGGAGCAGCACTTTATATCCACTTCCAAGGGCCCAGGACTAGATTGGCACCACTTGGCAGGGCACGGCTCACAATTGGCATAGTCCAGGTACTGCAGCAGGTGAGTTGGAAGTCTTTTGTGTCCTTGAGACTTCAGAAAACAGGAGCCAAGCCCTTGGAGTCACTTTGGTTCTGGGCTGGAGAGCTGCATGTCCAGTCCTTCTCACTACCAGGCAAGGAGGATAGCAGGCAACAGGTCAGCACACAAGAGCAGGAGACAAGCAGAGTATCAGTCCAGCAGAGTGGCAGTCCTTGTAGCAGCACAGCAGTCCTTCTTCTTGGCAGAGTAGCCACAGATGTGTACCAAGCTGGTGGTGTCTGAGGTCCAGTTCTTATACACAGCCGTGTCTTTGAAGTTGGGGAGACTTCAAAGAGATGTCTTGGAACTGCTCAAAGTCCCTACCCTGGCTCCAAACCCACTACATGGGGTATGCAGCCCTTTGTGTGGGGGCAAGACACAGCCTATTCAGGTGTTAGTGTTAGCTCCTAAATCCCATCCTGCCCAAGATGGCCCATCAGGATGTAGTTGGCCGATTAGTGACACCTGAGCTCCCTTTGTGTGTGGCTTTCTAGAGGGAATGCACAAAGTCCAGCTGTCACCTACCCTAGATGTGTATTCAGAGACAGGCATAAGGCACCAGAAGAAAATGCCACGTTTCCAAAAGTGGCATTTTCAGAATTACAACTTAACATCCGACTTCACCATAAGTTGTGATTTTAAAGTCTGATTCCAGAGATATCCTACTTGGGGTCCCATCTATTCCCAATTGGAAATTACACTTCTAAAAGGTAATAAGGTAATCCCAATGTTATCCTATGGGAGAGATAGGCCCTGCAGTAGTGAAAAACGAATTGAAAAGTTTAAGTACATGTCCTACTTTTTAAATACACTGCACCCTGCCCTTGCGCTGTCCAGCCTACCACCCTGCCCTTGCGCTGTCCAGAAGGTTTGGGCCTTGCAAGAGGGTTAACTTGCCAGGTCGACATGAGAGTTTAAAACTACACACACAGGCTCTGCAATGGCAAGCCTGAGACATATTGATGGGCTACTTGAGTGGGTGGCACAATCAGTGCTGCAGACCCACTAGTAGCATTTAATTTACAGGCCCTGGGCACATGTAGTGCAATTAACTAGGGACTTGTATGCAAATTAAAAATGTTACCATGTTTTAAGCGGAGAGCACGTGCACTTTAGCACTGGTTAGCAGTGGTAAAGTGCCTAGAGTCCTAAAGCCATCAAAATGTAGGTCAGCAAAACAGGAGGTCTGAAGGAAAAAAGTCAGGGGGAACAACGCCAAGGATGGCATGTTTAGCAATCTTTCTTTCTGAAGTTATATTATCTGCAGAACTCCATTAAGCTGTTTCATTCTGATTATGACGATTCTGTAGATATACCAGGTATGACTGATACACATATGTATCTGTGGGCTACTAAACACGTTTATCATCCTTTGAAAGCCTTTAAATCAAAGGATCACCATGAGTATACAAGGAAATTATTTACTTCCTTAACTAACATTAGTGCTACAAACCAAAGCATGCATGATGTAACCTGTCAGATCAACAAAGAAGAAAGAGTTTCTCTGGATGAGTTGAATGAGGGGATAAGATCAGACGATGAGAAAGGGGAAAAGAAAGTTAGTTCACACATACTTGGGAAGGTAATGAGACTTTAAAGGAATCCCCCCCAAGGTTCAGCATTGATACTGCCAAGAAGGGATCCTTATGAATGATAACGAGACAAGAGGAAAACGGAACTGTCAAAGTAATTATCTGGTCAAGGGCAGGACCTTTGCCGAACTTGACGTAAGTTTAAAAGACATTTATTATGTATATTCTAAGTCAGCTTATATCCAGTTAGCACATAACTGGATAAGTTACACAGCTTTAGTCTTCCCTAGAATCTATCAGACAAACAAATTAGATCTTCCCCTTGATCGTTACATAAAACTAAGTAAGCAAAGCTTTAAACACATCCTTAGTGATACCTTCAGGGCACTTATCCCTTCTATAGGTGTTGCACTAAACTATTTTAAGATTAGAAAACTTTCAATCCTTGTAAATCAATGTGCCACTAATACAGCAGGAGCACTAACCGTAATAAGTCTAGAATTGCATGCTAAGAGAGCTATGATCATGCAGGACCGTCTTGCATTCGATTTGCTTCTTCAAAGGAAGGTGGAGTCTGCAAGGTCATCCATCCAAGGGAATGTTGTGCTTACATATTGAAAAAAGATAAGCAGCTTGATAGCTATATCACTAACATTACAAACATTATGCATGAATTAAGAGAATTGGGTGAGACAGGTGCCTGGAAAGGATTGGCTCAATATTTGGATCAATTGGAAGAGGATTTGCTAAGACAGATGAATGGTTAGGTAGTGTAAGTAAAAGAATATTAAAACTGCTTTTAACCCTTCTCTTGAGTATATTAATCAGCATTGCATGTGTGCTTTTCTTCCTAAGATTTTACAAAAGATTTTCATAAAACAGTGAGTTTGGCTGTGTGTATAAGAAGCTGTCACAACGAGGGGAATAAAGAAAAAGATAATTTTTTTACAGGTTTAAAACATAAAAAAAAGTTAACTTTGCAACACAATCAAACATTTGGGAGAATCAAATGAAAAGAAGAACAATAAATTGGTGAAACCTGTGTTGTAATAATGCCCTAGATGTGATGATTTGGAAATCATCAGATGGAGAGTTGTGACCTTGTATCATCTTTATGCTTCTAAACTGCTTGAAATCGAACTTGCGATGTACTGACTTCCATTTTTAAGTGAAGCTGTAGTACACCATGTGATCATTGTTGCTGTTCTTTCTTGGTTCTAAATAAAGAATTGCAATCTTGCCACTAGAAGACAGTGAAAGTTCCTAGGAGATTCTCACCAAGCTGTAACCAAGCAAGGACATTCCAGGTATCCGAGACTATTGTTCGTACAATGTGTCGACTATTGTGCTTGAATAAACTGTGAGAGTGACAGTAGTCAATGTAATAGTATTATGAGAGAATCGTCAAATGTGTTTTTTAGTAAAATATTTCTTCTTGCTTGTGTATCATTGGTGCATATCCTGAGAACCATGTACAGGCTTAGTAATGTATGAAATCCTTTGTTTGAAGTCATATAAAAGGAGCTACTTTTCCTCTGTAAGTAGGATTCCCACTTCCCATTTGCAAGGATTTTTGCATTGAACTTTACAGAGTTTTCTGTACTTATGATCTGTACTCCTAAATGCTAACCATGCTTATGGAATATTACATGCATTTTGCTAAACAATACTTTATATAACATTACTCAAAATCTTGACCCTTGTCTGTCATTCCTACTGAGAATGCTGTTGGGCTCAAAAGAGATTGACGGGTCCAGTTGGGGAGCACCAAGGTTTGCATAGGGATTATACTGCTCCAGGTCTGAGCTGTCGGTGCACATTTGGTAAGGTTATGAAGGAGACTGGTTTGCATGCCAACAGTGATCAGTAGGGATGAACAGGTACTATTTACTTGTGTCACTGGAATGAGTGGGCATTCAGGTAAAGTCCTGCTGTTGTGTGCTTACCCTGCCCTTGACCTATATCAGATTAGTATGTAGCACTGTGTAGCACACCTGTGTTTGCATGCATGTGCTGGGTGTATATGTATGTGAGTGGTACAAGACATGAAAGACTCTGGGTTCCATTCTGGAAGACCTAAGGCTGACTGGAGGAGCATGTGGGGTAGAGGATTCCCCCCCAGACAGATTTGTGGATTGCTGCATCTTAAGACCTGGGTAGGACACACATTGGTGTAAGGAAGAGTCAAGCTCTTCCGTACACTTCAAAGGGCACTCTTTGACTCTGAGAGTGGTCCCTAGGAAGGGGCATGGGCACATGGGAGATGGGGCTGATAAGAAAATCATAAAGAGTAGGGCTGGGGCCCTTGGATTAACCTTTGGTGCACATATCACTGTGGCTGACATTCAGTTGTGAACCTCTAATCATTTTCATAGCCTGTGTTGTGAGTCTATCAGATTTGGAGGTGCTCCTGCAGTAAGAGATTGCTTTCTGAAAAAAGGGCAGGGCAGAGGAGTTCAAAATTAAACAGACCCCCAACATAACTTCAAAAACTCAGATACTAAATCACATTTTGTGTTTGGAGAGGGGCTATAAGCAGGTGAGATTGAGGCCCCCAAAGCTGTCTACTGCCCAGCATCCATTCGGGCTGTATGTCGAGGAGGAGAAGCTCTTCAAGACTTCAACCTGTAACCAGGACTGGGGGCTAAGACCTGCAAGCCTTTCGGCTGGGTCAGGGGGCATCACCCAAGGAAATCTAAGACCACTGGCCCTAGAGTGTGGTGCACCAGTACCTGCCTTCTTGCCAACACTAGTGTTCCCTTTGAGGAAGAGGAGAACACTTGGTGGAAGCAAGGTCCAGTGGGGAATCCTGGTGAGTAGATTTCCTTTGCGAGGTGTGAAGACTGATCAAAGAGCCCAAAGGGCTCAGGGGAACTTGTTCTGTCTCATAGCACTTTAGGTGCTGGAACACTTTTGACTTTGGAAGAGTGGGAGTGGGACTCCTGAGACTTGGACTCCTAGTGGGGCCTAACCTGAACGTCGCGTATAGTGAATGGGCAATAACCACTACTATTAGAGAGAGGGAAGTAGGACTCAGGGAACTACATATCAAAAACAAGAGTACTGACCTTAGGGGACTGTGTGTATTATTTATGTGCACCATATTTTAATTTGTGTTTGCATATAAATTCTCCTTTTTTCATAAAAGCAAGTATTTGGTTGGATAATCATTTATTGCTGCTTTTGAATGTATTTTGAGTTGTAAGATTATGTTCACTCCCCAGCTTCTACCTACCCCTCGAGAAGCCTTGACCTCTTTGACCCACGCTATCACTGAGAGTCAAGTGCTGAAGGGATACTTCGCTCAGTTGCTCAGGACTAGGCTTGGGAGTAATTCAGATTACAGAGGCTTGATCGGTGACGTAGTTCACTAAATTAGCACACACATATTTGTCCATTGGCTGGACTGGCCTTGAGAAGGGAGTCACTGGTGACATTTGTGCCCACATGAGACTGGCAAGCTAACTGGTGGACAGTTTAAAACCTGGCAAATCCTTGCGGCTGGCCAGGGTATGAAGCTTTGCCTGCTGTCTGGCAGCACCACCTGTGGGAACCTCGCCTCCAATGGGGGGGATTACAGGAGCTGTTTAGCCCACAAGAGCCCCAGACTCATTGCCCAGTGTCCGGAGCCCTGGGCTGCGATGACTGGACTTCTCAGTTGAAAGTAATGGCTTTCCCTGCCTCTCACAGGGGATTATGGGACCTGTTCAGCCTGCAAGTGCCCCAGACTCCTCCTTGTCTGACTCCAGTCTGCCCTGGGATCTGCCTGGGACTTCACATTCGATCCAGTCTCCACTCCACCCCCCCAGAGGCACAAGAGTCCTCCCCAGTCATTAGCCAGAATGTCCTGTAGAGAGACTGTCACCCCAGTCAACGTCTAAGGGAGTCCTGGTTCGGTGCCTTCCACCTTCCTGGGGTCTGAGCCTCGAAGCTAAGAAGGGTTAAACCCCACCAGCAGTCTCCCTCCCTACCTTTGGCATGCTTGGAAATCCCTTTTTCATTGATGATCAACCCCACAAAGTAGGGACTTACAGAACCTTGGGGAAGACACAAGTCAGAGTTAGCTGCCGGCAGTCATCTGGTCAGCCAGCCCAGCATCCAGATGGCTCGGGCTGACCTTGTGACCATAGAGCTCAGGCGGTAGACAACTACGAGGCCAGCACTCAAGAGACTCCTTCTTCGAGCCTCTGACAAGCTTTTTGCCTCCAAACGACTATGCTGGTGTCCGCACCGGCCATCTGGTCACCCTGCTGAGGGCGACAAATTGTGTCCTCATCCCTGCAACGAGCGGCACAGGGCAGGAGGGGAGTAGGTGCCATAGGCCTCCACCACATCCCTCCCACTGGTTTTGCGGCAGAGTAACCCTGGGTGGGCACGGGCACCCGTGGATGGAGACAAAATCTTGGCTCAGGCGATGACGTTCAATAGATCTGTTACTCATGAAACCTTGACCCAGAATCAGGTTGTCTACAAATGATTTAGCACCAGGTGCCCCACGAACGTGCAGTGCATTAAGTGCCATGGAGGTGGAGCACTCCAGTTCCCCAAGTAAGCAGCTCTACGTACTGACCCAGAGGCCGGCTATCCCAAGCCAACCAAAGCTCTACAGTACTGTGGTATTGTGGGGGTTTTGGAGTGATTCTGACTTAGACATTCAGTCATAATCCCATGGATGGTGGCTTCACATCATTGGTTCCTCAGCCAAGCACCTATACCACATGCCTTAGCCTGCAGTTCCTGTCATTCTGAGCAGGATTACTATTGCAACAACACATCATTAGTAGGATAATACTAACCTGTGTCATGATGGTCTAACCAAGCTCTTGTTCCCTTTTAGTGAGTGAAAAATCCAAGGCTTAGTTAATTCTGCTTCACAATGATAGGAAAAGCTGACACTGAAGGATCAAAAAGTGACCTTGCTCTGAAAGTATGAACGTTTGGCCCCACAAGTCAATTATCCATGTGGTAACTTTTTTGACACCTCCTGCTTGAAACCCCAAATGTCAGAAGAATTGTGCGGCCCTGCTTTCACAGACTGTGTTCATACTGAAAACCAAGATCAACCAAGCTTTTGCCCCTGGAGATTTCTGTCCTCCCTGAGCTTGCCTACGTACACCTGTGTTATCATTTGACAGGTGTACCAACCCAGTCACTCTCTCCACCTGCTACTGTCCCAAGAGTGGGTCACTGCCAGTTACCCAGGCGCTTGGAGACAGGAGCAAGAGCTCCACTGGGCTCTCCTCTCTCACCTCACCGGGAAAGTGAAAAAAACGATGAGTAGATGTATTTCACCAAAAGCCCAATTGCCTCCCACTTTGTCCTACAACTCTCATGACTCTTCACAGTGTCAGAACAAAGTCAAGCTTAACACATTTCTCATTCCTCTCTAATTCTGCCAAGCCCATTCCCTTGGCTGTGAATTTACCTGATAGTAGGTAGAGACAGTGAGAATCAAATTCATCCATTCATGTGCATCACTGATTGGATGACAATGCATTTGGTTATTCTTGTACCAACTTGTGATGGCTCATTCTAGGTTATTATTGCTGCCCATCAGCATCAAATCGGTCTTACTATCAACAACACAATGATTGCTCTGGAGCAGAACTATGCTTGAAGTTGTCCTCAATAAAACATAAATCACATATCGGATAGAGCCAGTACTCCCTCCAGTACCGCTCTAACAATAATAAATGGTCTATGTCTTACCACACTTCTGGATCATACAGATTTAGATGTCCTGGGAAAAGTAAGGTATGATTAGCATATGATTAACAAACATTGATGTGATCTATACTACTTATGAGTATGCAATTAAGAGAAATCTAGCCCAAATTCACACACACATCTAAGTATAAACATATGTATAGAAATGTATTATTATTAGCTACAACTAACTTTACACACAAAATTATTGGAATAATAAAGCTAATAGATAAACATTAACTATTTCTAATACTATGATCAAACTCCTAACAGTATAACTTTAATAGAATTTAAGTGTTGAACAAACAAATACTAAAAGAAAAATGTTACACATACATTGAACATTAGAGTGTTGAACTAATCAACTAATTGTCCATTAATACTTGCCACATTTTTAAAGTGAATCAAATTAAAGTAGTCAGGCAAACATTCTTCTTGAATGAGAAAGATATTTTGTAGTCCAAGATCAGCTAAAGTACCTACTTTACACTGAGGCCAAATACCCCTACATCCTACAATGAAACCATGAAATTTTACACTGGAACAGTTTATGAGATTTTTTATTTCTTTTCATAAATCCTAGGAGTGGTTTAATGTACTTTCAAATGCTTGTTCATGGGAATTTTGTGAAATGTAATTTTGGATTCAGACATCAATTACCACAGCAGTACCATCTTTGGTGAACATTACTTCGCATTTCCTCAATTCGCCTTGACTATTTTTGATATGAGGGTCACTATATGTCATCCAACCACATATCTTTGGTCTATCAATGAGAAGTTCTAGGATTTTATTGTGTGTTTGTATTTTTATGTCCTTTGTCTTAGGACATGTACCTGATACATGACATTGCTTTGCATGCATTTTTACCGTGATTGCAATTAGCGAACATTCAATGTCTTCCTCAGGAGATGGTTTCTCTAGTGTATAAGACATTCGCTCGCAGCATCAGAGCAGCTATATATTGGTTTTCCTTCAACTTCATGCACTTACTAGTTCAGAAATTTGAAGTTGGACTGTTTTCTCCTTCTTTAATACCGTCTCCTTTTACAGGGAGATTTTCCCATTTCTCAAATTCTTCTTTTCTCCAGTCATATAATCCTAACAATTGCAGAATATAGCTTAGGAATTTACTGTCCAATGTGTTTAGTTTTTAAGGTTTGCTGATATTATCAATTGTATTATTATATCCCCTACGTATATGTAGGATTGAGCAATGTAGAGACCTGGAGTTTCTCTCAGATATAGCAGATTGTTTATTTTGTTGATTCCTGTTGTTGTACACAGCTTTGGTATCTTTAGGTCCCCATTTGATCTTTTCGAATAGAGCAGGCCATCACAGATATTTGTAGGTAGATGGAGGAAGTGTTTGAGATATGTCTTTATTGTTTTGTCTATCTCGATTGGAGGCTTTGCTTCTGAGCCTGCCATTTCTAGTTTTATGTATTAACATACTTTTTCAACTTGTTTTGTGGGTTTGAGTGGTAAACGGTTACGTTTTTTTAGCACATCCTGTTACTACCACATTTATTTTACTGTTTTGTGTATGGCCAGTGGGAGGATCAAAGTTGAATCCGATGTATCTCTCACTGTCACCTGGATGAATGTTTTCAATGCTTTTTTTCCTGAATTGCCGTGGTCTGCACTTACTCACCAGGATTTTGCCTTTTCGATGACTTATGAAAAATCGTCTGCTTTTTCACATTCAGTTATAGGCCTGTTGTTTTATTGAATTTTTCCATGCTCTGCAAATTAGTACACATTTTTTCCCATGTGCTATGTCATCAGCAAAGGCTAGAGTGGTGATTTGCTCAATAAGACTATCTGATCCAGACGTCAACCCCTTGCCATTTTTCTGAAAATCACACACTAGGGGATCCATGGCAATATAAAAACAACAGTGGGGATAGCGAGTCATCCTGTTTTACTCCAGATTTTTTATTGTTATTTCTGGTGAATATTCATTATTTTTACCCTTGAAGAACGTTGACAAATCTGTATAGAAGTCTTTTACTAGATCTCGGATATATGACAGAGCTCTTTGTCTCTTGAGATTCTTTAGAATGTGACTGTGGATGACAGAGTCAAAAGCTTTTGAAATGTCTATGAACACCACTGCAAAAGAGTGTTTTTTCTTTTGTGCCTATTTTATGATGTTCTGTATAAATGTCAGTTTTTCAAGACATTCTCTCACTTTCATTAAGTGTTTTTGATTTGTATTCAAATGAATGAACAAGGTAAGTCTTTTTGTCAGGGATTTTGTAAATAGCTTAATGAATGCTGTAACAACTGTAATCGACTTTCAATGACTTATTTTGTTATTTTGTTTAGCAAGTTAATTGATGCATTAATTGGAATTAGAACTGAATGGTTCTTTTTTTTATACATTCTGGAACTCTTCTCATAGTTAAGCAAGCTGATAATTTTTTGGGCAGCAACCTTGGTTTGTTCACATTTTTTTGTTTTCATAAATTTTTTCCAATTCAAATAGCAGCAGTATTTCTTCTTTTGACCATAGTTTGGATGATTTGCTACAAGCTAGAGCTACGTGTCCAGCATCAATTTGTGCTTTTTGATGTGCATAACTTGCATGTTGCGACAGTCAAATTTTTCTTCCGACTCCGAGGTCACAGAAGCTACAGAGGAACTATGGCTTTTGTTTGTTTACTCTACCTTTGCATTTGGCATAGTGGCATGCAATGTTGTGGAATTTGTCTTTCTTGTCACATTTTGAGTGATATGTGTTTAGGCAAAATGATTTGCGTTAGTTGGCGACATGTTTTCTAAGTTCTTTGAAAGTTCCCACCATGTCTCTACATAAATTGAAGTTGTATTTTTCATTGTGGTATTTCCAGTATGTAACTTGTTTGATGAAATCACTTTGCTTGTTATTGGGTTTATCCTTGACCTTATACACTTCTGGCAGTTTTTCAAATCCTAATGCAATTGTGAAACTCTTGGTTTAAGGTTTCCTCTTAATTGATTTGTATGGAGGGTGAGCAGGGCAATACAGTGTGATTTGATTCACTGTTATTTACTGTGTTGTTTGATCTAGATGTAAATTTCACAAAATTAGTAAGGAGGTTAACAATCTGTGGAAAAGACAGCACCTCCTTTCACCATTCTAACAGGCTTTTCAATATCAAGGCACCACCCCATCAGGAATTGGGTTTTTTAGCGTCATCATTTCTTGCTATCATGCTCACGGCCATGATAGAACCTTGTTTGGCCTATCGCTATAGACTCCTCCTCAATGGGCATAGGGGTATAGAGATAGTTACCAGCAGGACCAGTTGGAGGTAAAGGCAACTAGGACTGATTGGAGTCATAGTTATTTCCACTATTTACCCATGCACCACTACATTTCTTCACTTTGACATTGAGATTACTGGGCAGAAAATACCTCATTTCAACAAGTCTTCATAAGGGTTTGTTTTAATTAAACAGTCAGATTTCCCTGGCCTGCAACCCTTCTTAGTTAGCTGTGAGGCACTGGCTGAGGCAGAATGCCAGCCCTGTGCCCCAGGGAGGGCCAGTGTAGAGATGATCACTGCAACTGAAGTGACCCACAGCAAGGACTCAGCTCGTGCCCAGAGTCGCTGCGACCCCAGAGGGTGATGCCTCATCCAGAACTGGCACATGCTCAGCTCTGCTTCACACCCCACCCGACAGACCCTGTCCTTAGAGCCCATCCTTATCTCAAAGTTATGGATCTGACTTGCCGACTGCATTGTTCCAACATGCCTGAGGCTGTTCACCTTGGAGACCTGCTGTGGATATAGGTATGGCCTGGCACAAGATTTATGCCATCTCCTCTCAATTTTCAAGGACCAGTGAGAGCTCATTGGACGCTGCTCGAACTGCAACACTTTACTAAGCTTGTACCCCTCTCTCAGACGAACCCATTCGAGGCCACCCTGTCCTTAACAAAGAAAAGAAAAGAAATCTCTCTCCAGGACTACCACCAACCTCTCTGGGATGGGATGGTTTGTGTTACCACACTGAACACCGCAATGGAGCCCATCTCTGCCACTCTGGATTTGGGGATCTGAACCTGACTCCCTTTCGATCAGCTGAGGGCAACAGAAGACATCCCCTGTCCCTTCCAAAATGTCAATGACTGAGAGACTCATGTGCAACTGCTGTTGACATGGAACCCTTCTTGACTTCAGATTTCAAAGTTCTTGTTTGACTATTTGCTACTACACCCAGATCTGCACCTGCAACAGGTCCACCTAGGCTGTAGGAGTCCGTCTGTACTGAAGTAGCCTTCTTGCTCGTTGTGGCTTAGCACCCGCAGCTCTCAGCACTTGTGACAGCCAGTTAGGGGCCCAACGCTCCAGTGCCATCCATTTTCAAGGCTAGTTGATTTGGCAGCTGAGTTATTACACACTGTTTAGTGGATTCTGACTTTCATGGCCACTAACACCTTTTCTGTGGTCAGCATCGGGCACCTTACCCAGGTGTTCAATTCATCCTGCATCGCCAGTTCAGTTTACCAAAAATGGCCTGCTAGGCTCTTGCATTCAATGTCCGGCTCCACGTCAGGAGCCAGTCTTCCGACTCATTTAAAATTTGAGAATAGATTGCGATTGTTTTGGCCTCTAATCTTTTGCTTTACCAGATAAAAGTGGAGTTTATGAGCATGAGCTTTCCTGAGGATAACTTCTAAGGGAACCAGCTATTAGATAGTTTCATTAGTCTTTCGCCGTTGTACCCAGGTTGTGTGACTGATTTGCACATTAGGACCTCTATGGACCTATCCAGAGTTTCCAGTGGCTTTGCACTGCCCAGGCAAATTTTACAATTTTTTGGGTCCTATCACACATGCTCCGCTTCCCCGACTGAGCGGGGACAAGGCTGTCTGGAGGGGCACCTGCCAGAAGGTTGTGATGGAGTCTTACCTCAACTGGTGCATGCTGGCCCTCACTTTTACTGTGGCACAGGGTTTTGATCAGCCCTCATGACTCGTGAGAGGTGTTAGACTCCTTGGTTTGTGTTTGAAGACAGCTCACATGTATTACCAACATTACCACATACACCTGGCACCTGGCATGGGCCTCCCCGCCAGGTGGCACAGTTTGGTTAGGGCACACCATGCACCGTCTGCCCCAGTTGACGTGCCCCAGCTGACAGTCACGCTGGGAGCAGGAGGCCCCATCCCCCTTCCATGCCCTGACTCACTGCAAAAGGGGCTGAAGGCATTTACTGGGAAAGGCCACAGAGGCAGTCAATCGCCTTTGGACCCACAAACATGGCAAAGCTGCTGTCAGGGGGGCTATAGCACTCTCTGCTGGAGCAAAGAGCCTCCTGTCACACTAAAGCACTCCCAGCTGACCCAGAGTCAGTTGAGGGATACCATCATGGAGGAAATGCACTCTATGGGGGCCGGGTGCACCCAGGCAGCAGTCCCACAGAGGTGATCCACCCTCCAAGGCAACTGGCCTTATCACCTTATTGTATCCTCTGGGTAGATGACCCAGGCTCGATCAGTTTATCTCTCAATAGTTTCATACCTTCTTGAACTCTCTTCAAAGTTTTTTTCAACTTTCCCTTACAGCACTTGTTGGGTATTTTCTTGCACCCATATTTTCACCCTTGTTGGAGTTTACCATCCTCTTTGGACTGCATTCTCAAGTAACCCAATCCTGAGAAGACCTGATCCCTTCACGCTGGGAGCCACTACTGGCCTAATATGATCTGTGGTGTAAGCCTTGATCAGAAGGACTTGGCAACCTTAACATCATTGGGGGGGGTCTGTCTTCTGTAAGCTACATTTCCTGCGCTCCCCCGCCAGGTGGAGATTGGTGCTGGAATCCTCCCTCTTCGCTCACCTTTACTGAAGGAATTCTGGATAGTTTATTTTCCTCTACTTAGTAATATTCTTAGATTCAGTGATTTGCCACATCCGATCTGAGCTGAAGCATGCAGTAGCCAGACAAATTCCATGGGTGGCAGAAAGGAGGAGGGGTCTTTTTCACACATGGAGTCACAGCAGTGCACCCTTTCCCAGATCAAAGACCAAAGCCTGCGGAGCAACCTATGAAACCAGCACCCGCAGTCAAGCAGGAGACCTTCCTAGCTACAGAAGTGGGTGCCCAAGGTGGTGCACATGGGAAGCACATAGCTAGACACCCCAGCTTTTTCAGGCTTGGGGTGACTGGGTACCCACCCCATCAAGACGAGGAAGACCAGATGTACTGGTGACATACTTCTGCAGTGGAACCGGGGGAGGTCACCCCACAGCCACAGCAGGCAGGAAAGTGAGAGGCTCTCTTGGCAGCAGAGGCAGGAATCTCCACCACCAGCTCTCCCTTTCAGGGCCACACAATTCTTTAAAACCCAGCCTGGCCACATGGGCCCAGTCCACCAGATACTTGGCAACAAAAGAGGGTTGTGTACCTACACATCAGCCATTTGCCACCCACTGGGGCTGGTGGAAGCCAGAACTTAACCCCTGCACATCAAAAGTCCCTTGTCCTTGTGGAAAGTACTAAGAGAAGACGAGTCAGGTTCCTCCTCTATGTAAAAACAACAAATCTGCTTCCGGTACACATGTGGAAGTGCAAGCAGCCCGGGCAGCATCTCCTCCCACTTCTCGGAGCAGTTCACTCTGGCTGTGAGTGGGCCCAGGTGGCAGGGCCTTTAGGGGGTCTCAACTGAGAGAGGCACTGTAATTTTGTTACCCCCAGGTGCATGCTAGGTGAGTATGGGTTCCCTCTCAGGAGGGCTATCACTCACATTGTGACCTTCCCTCCCTGAGGGTCCAGGACGTCATCCCCTCCGGTCCCCTGCATGTCATTGGGTCCTCCCAGGTGAAGGATTCCACCCAGTGCCCGGTCTTCAACCAAGCACCCAGCAGGCTGGATACTCTGCAGGCCAGGGCACACAAGGGGGAGGCCAGACCCTGTGGCTTGGACTGCATTTGAGAGAGGCCTGAGAGTTCAGGCTGTGACTGCCAGTTGCTCAGTCCACTCCACCATTAATAATTCTTCTGCATTTTCACATATGGAAATCTTGTTATGACTTTTACTTCCCCTAGATAGTCAAGTTTGATCGTTTTCTCATTGCTTCACTAGAGCCGTTGCAGACCCCGGCGGTGTCCATTCCTTAGTAACAAGCTTTTGACTCCCACTTGCTGGGAATTCATCATTCATGGGAAATAATTGCAATTCTCAATCCCTGTCACAAATGGGATTCAGCAGGTCACCTGCACCTGTTGGGAAAGGGTAGCACCGATCCATTCAGTGTAGCGCATATGCAGCCGCAGATATCTAAGGGCATCACAGACCTGTTATTGCTTGATCTCATGTGGCTGAACACTACTTGTCTCTTTAAGAAGTTGAACACCAGCAGCTTGGGGTCACGTAACTAGGGCCATATTTATTAAAGATTTGTGTGGCTCTTGCACCACACAATGTGGTGCAAGAGCGACCCTACTGTTAAGGCAGATTTATCAAGCTAGACAAGTCCACTTTTTGTGGCCTTGTCTGGCTTAAAAAAACTGGAGTAACACAATGCAGTGCAAATTGCTGCATTGTGTTACTCTGCCTTATGGGTGAAGCATAGGTGTTCCCATGTATCCACCCATTGATATTGGCACATTCCCAGATTTATCTTTACTAGTAGACCTGGGAATGTGTTAAAAAACCTCCTCCTCCCCAGGTGAGCCATGTAGAGGAGAAATACCTTTATTTCTCCTTGTTACTTCCTCTTTATATGTGTGCTGAATTCTGCATTCTGCAGCACACAGAAAGAGGAATATGTCTCAAGGGGCTGTTTTTGTGCAGGAAGGTATCCTTTCTGGCACAAAAACAATCCTGCTTACAATGCTGGTACTCTTGCACCATAGTGCAAGGATGCCTGTGTTGGCGCTAGGAAGCACATTGCACGCCAGTCCTAGGAAATTACAGGAGTGTGCAGTAAAATGTTAAGTACAGAGCATTCCTGCCCTTTCCCTATCGTGCAGCGCAGCAAGGTGACTTGCTGTGCTGCTCTGCGTGATATATTGATAAATATGTCCAATAGTTACCTTGAGGGAGTCTTGTTCATTATTGGAATTAACTAGACAAATCACTCTACCAACTAAGAACGGCCATGCACCACCTCCCACAGAATCGAGAAAGAGCTGTCAATCTGCCAATCCTTTCCACATCCGGGCTGGGTGAGGTTTCCCATTGTGAGTCAAATTAAGCCACAGACTCCACTCCTTGTGGTGCCCTTTCATCAATTCCATTAAGTTACAGCTTTACAACCATCCTCCCTCTGGAACCCAAAGACTTTGGTTGCCCAAAAGCTGCTCAGCAGGTCATGGGAATAATGCCACTAGATCACCAGTCTGCATCATTTATGGTCAGAACTACAATGGTATTCAATCATCTTATAACCTCTGACTATCACTCTTGATTAATGAAACATTCTTGACAAATGCTTTTGCTTTGTTTTGCCTTGTGCCAGTCCAAGAATTACACCTCTCGCACACAATACAAATGCCCTGGCTGTTCCCCTTAATCATGACCCCCAGTTCCAAAAACCAACAAAACAGAGTCAGCTTCCTATTTCATTATTCCTAACTGAAGTATTCAGGCAACTGGCCTGCTTTGAACACACTAAACGTGTCAAAGTAAATGCTTAGGACCCCAAGGACACTCAGTCAAGAGCATCAGGTGGTACCAAGAGGCAGATGCTATGACAGGTGGTACCCTGCCTCGCGGCGGACCACCAGTTTTATTCCAAGATCCAACTATGCACTTTTTAACTGCAGCAATTTTAAAATATGCTATTGGACTTGGAATTACCACGGGTGTGTCATTAGGCTTGCCACCGAATGGGTCTTCGTTAAAGGGAAATGGTCATTTCTTGCTGCTGCAGATATTCATTGGGTAGAAAATATAGCAATGGACAGATGGGGCCAGAACCACCAGTTAGTATCTAGGACTAGCGCCACCCGATTCCATCCACTCTGGTCAGGCACCTTCACAAGCTGTTAGGCTGCTTGTCCTTCGCTCTGCTGATTGGACTTCCCAAAAGAAAAACCCTTGAGTCGTACAGTCCATGCAGGAGGAAGCTCTTCGCTTGAAACAACAACCAAGGCTGGCCAAGCAGTCCATTCCTGAGTGGACCAAGTGTGCCGAATCAATCAGAGTACAGGGCTGACTGAACAGGATCAGAGCAGGCTCCCCTGCATGGGGATGTTAGCTTTGCATTCACGCCTGCTTTCTGAGAAGTAAGGCTCAGAGGAAAAGCCCATCAGACAGATCTGGAAGGCAGCCACAGACTCAGGCCACTGCGATGGCTGACTCGGGCCCTTGCAGCACCTCGGGAGAAAGAGCGGAGGACAAGGGGAGTACTACATTCCTTGTCCAAATAATCTGAAGGAAGGGCTGCCTCCCTTTTTTGTAATACATGCATATCGAGTAAAAGGGGCATCGCAATGAACACATCCAATCCTCTGGAGCCTTGGATGAACCTGGAGAATCAAATGAGCCTTCATCATGACTTCCATGTCAGTCCGGCCATTGCAATTGCAGTACAATGCTGGCTAAACTACCCTCTGCCCAAGCGGGTCAGGCTGCATGGGGATATCAGCTTTGTATCCCTGCCTGTTCTCCAGGAAGCAACGTTTAGAGGAAAGGCCCATTTGACTGGGCTAGAAGGCAGCTGCAGACTCAGGTCCCTGTGGGTCCCATGAGAGCCCCGCCCACGCTCTGGTGGCACCCGGGTGAGAATGACCGGACAACCAAGGGTTCCTGGATACCCTGCCCCTAATAATCCCAAGCAAGTCTACCCCTCTTTCTTGTAATCCATGCAGGACAAGTAATAAAGTGGGCCTCCTGGATCCTACTTTGGGCTCAAAGAGTCAAATGAGTCCTCATTTGGACTTCCATGGCAGCCCGATCATCACGGCGTACCATAGGAATGCACTGTACCAACCAGATGTCTGCGGTTTGAAGTGACCAGATGTCGAGGCTTGAAGGACAGCCATCTGGTTGCGCCTAGACTTCTGAAAAAGGATTCTGGTCACCCTTGGAGGGGAGAGGGACTTTGAGACCTGGGTTCTTGGAGCCCGAGCTGGTTAATCAGGCAAAGGGCTATGGGGGCAGAGATGGCTGACAGAACTCTGATCCGGGTCCGGTCAGAGCTTCTTATCCCAGGCAAGCAGGGGCATCCAGGACATTTTGAGACATGGCGGGCTGACTAATGAATCCCAATGTTGGGGTCTTCCATCCCAGGGCCCCGCAGGACTCTGACATGGGGCCCGATCAGAGCTTCTGATCCCAGACAGGAAGGCCTCCCCAGGCCTGGGAATCCTCATCCGGGACACTTTGAGACATTGTGGGCCATGGAGCAGAACCCAGACTGGCAGGTCATGGAGCGGGCCATGGAGCACAGCCTGGCTGGGCTCTGACACAGGGCCTGGTTGGAGCTTCTTCTCCCAGACAAGAAGAAGAATAAAATAAACACTGACCACAGTATCTATCCATCCACCTGCACTTACTTTACTATCTATTCTTTCATGCATCAATCATCTGTACACCAATCTATCATTCCATTAACTAGGGCATTCATCTGGGCACGCATGCATCTATCCATCCTTCTAGACACTCTGCCATTCACTCATCCACCCATCAATGTACGCATTCACAAGAACACCATTCATTCATCCATTTGCAATCTTCCATCCATCCATCTATCCATACTCATACCCATCCATCCATACTCCAGAGCATTAATCGATGCATTCATGCATCCATCCATCATTATGGATGCACACACCTGGACATGCATCCACCTGTCACTAGCAGAAATTCCATCTCTTAATTCACCAGAGAATCCAAACATTCCCACACAGTTTCCCATCCATACCTCTTCCCTTCCAACTTTCCAAGCACCCATCCATATTTCCATTCAGTAAAGCCTTAAATTATCGATACATGCTCTCAAATCAAACCATACTCAGGCGTCTACATCCAAAGGATAGAGAATTTGGCATTATCTTGCCCTGCATGAATGTTCTTATTTTTGGTGAGGTCACAAAAAGTTTCCAGCTTTAGGAGCACCAAATGAAAACAACCCCTATGAAGTGCACACAGCGACAGCCTTCGTCTTTATCTTACAACCCCCGCTGAGTGCATGCAGTTCATTCATATAGGATTATTCTACACTAATCCAGCTGCAAAAGGTGCTGATTAGCAGCAGGACGCACACTTCATGTTTTAAAATTATCCCCACTTCCCTGTTTCTTCTCCCTTATGGTTTAGCAGGACACACTGTGGATGCTCGGAACCCAACTGCAAACGGTGCCGAGTAGCAGCGGGACACATAATTCATGTAGCTAGATTTCCAGTGGAGGGGTACGGACATTGGCAGCCGTGTTGCTACATACATTATTGACTACAAACAAGGAGCAAAAACGTCTGTTTTCCTGCATGTTAAACAGAAAGTTCTGCATTTACAATGCTTTTTGGATCATGCGCATTAATTGTATTTTCATAAAGTGCCATCAGATATGTTTAATGTATCAAGTTCCCCGACAGCGTGACAGTAATGTTACTTTGTAGTCATATGACCAGTAGTGGCAGAGGCAACGGCCATGTCACATCACAAGCGCTCCTGTAGAGCTCACTGGTAAGGCTGTATGCCTGTTGTGAAGCTGGGTGTCTTGCCCCTGGAATGACAAGCCAAAGCTCTCCTGGCAATCAATCAATCAATCAATCAAATGCTTGTAAAGCGCGGCTACTCACCTGTTAGGGTCTCAAGGCACTGGGGGTGGGGGGAAAGTGTAGTGTTCACCGGTGGCTCTTAAAAAAGCCATGTCTTCAGTTCCTGCGTGAAGGAGGTGGTTTGTCTGATGTGG
Source organism: Pleurodeles waltl (assembly GCF_031143425.1). NCBI lineage: Eukaryota > Metazoa > Chordata > Amphibia > Caudata > Salamandridae > Pleurodeles > Pleurodeles waltl. The sequence goes on along the minus strand of NC_090444.1, from coordinate 1,647,077,076 downwards.
AGAGGAGGTGGTTTGTCTGATGTGGAGAGAAAGGGCGTTCCAGGTGGTGGCTGCGAGGTAGGAAAAGGAGCCTCCTCCTGCTCTGGTCTTCCTGATGCGGGGTATTTCTGCAAGAGAGAGCTGGGCTAAGTGTAGGGCCCTGTGGGTACGTGGAGGTTGAGTCGATGGTTGAGGTAGTCTGGTCCGGTGTTGTGAAGGGTTTTGTGTGCGTGGGTGAGGATCTTGAAAGTGATTCTTTTCTCTATGGGAAGCCAGTGCAGTGTACGCAGGTGTTGCAATATGTGGCAATGTCGAGGTAGGTCGAGGACCAGTCTGGCGGCGGCGTTCTGAATGTTTTGTAGTTTGGGGATGAGTTTCTTGTTGATTTCGGCGTAGAGTGCGTTGCCATAGTCCAGTCTGCTGGTGATGAGGACGTGTGTGGCAGTCTTTCTATCTTCCATTTGAAGGACTTGCATTGGAGGCGAAGGGTGCTGAAGCAGGTGGAGGTGACTGAGTTGATTTGATGGTTCATGCTGAGATTGGAGTCCAAGATGATCCAGAGGTTGTGGGCTTGGCTGGTGGGGGTGGGTGGGTTTCCTTGGGTGGGTGGCCACCAGGAGTCGTTCCACACGTTGGGTTGAGGGCCCATGATGAGTACTTCTGTCTTTTTTGCGTTGAGTTGAAGGCAGCTGTTTCTCATCCAGTTTGCGACTGCTTCCATGACTTCGTGGAAGTTGTGTCTGGCTTTGTTGGGTTCGTTGGAGAGGGAGAGGATGAGTTGGGTGTCGTCGGCGTAGGAGATGATGTTGATTCCGTAGCTTCTGATGATGGTGGCTAGCGGGGCCACGTAGACATTAAACAGTGTGGGGCTGAGGTAGGATCCCTGTGGAACTCTGCAGGTGGTGGGTGTGGGGTCTGCGAGGAAGGGGGCGAGTCTCACTCGTTGAGTTCTGTCGGAGAGGAAAGATTGGACCTAGTCGAGGGCCTTGTCTCTGATGCCAGGTTCGTGGAGTCTTCGTATCATGGTGTGATGGGAGTCTGTGTCGAAGGCCGCTGAGAGGTCTAGCAGAATGAGTGCCGCCACCTCCCCCTTGTCTAGCAGGGAGCGGATGTCATCTGTTGCGGCCAGGGTGGCTGTTTCGGTGCTATTGTTTTTCCTGAATCCGAATTAGGAAATGTTGAGGATTTTGTGGTCTTCTAAAAATGTGGCAGGTTGGCTGTTGACCGCTTTTTTGATGACTTTTGCAGGAAAGGAGAGTTGGGAGATGGGCATTAAGTTTTTGAGGTCGGTGGGGTTTGCTGAGGGTTTCTTGAGGGCCGGATTGATCTCGGCGTGTTTCCAGTTGAAGGGGAAAGTGGCGCCACCTAGTGAGCGGTTGATGGTGAGGCGGAGCTTGGGGGCGATGGTGTCTGCGGCTCTGTTGAAAATGTGGTGGGGCATTGGTCCGTGGGAGCCCCGGAGTGTATGGACCTCATTGTTCTCAGAGTATCTTCGGTGGTGAGGGGGGTCCAGGTGGTGATTGTTGGTTTGTTGGTGTCGGGTTTTGGTAGAGGGGGTTCTGCGCGTAGGTTGTCCTTGCTGAAACTGTCGTAGATTGTCTTGATTTTGTGGTGGAAGTAGGTGTTGAGGTCCTGTGAGGGTGGGATGTCAGTTGTTTCACTGTTGGGGTGGGCGAACACCATGATGATGCTGAAGAGTTCCTTGCTGTTGTGTGCGTTTGTGTCTTGTATAGCTTTCTTTCTGGTGTTTCTGATGAGTTGGTGGTGTGCGTTGGTGGCGGCTCTGAAGTTGCTATGGGCTTCTGTGGATTTGGTGTTTTTCCAGATTTTCTCGAGGTGGCGACAAGTACGTCTAGATTCTCGGAGATCTAGGGTGAACCAGTTGGCTTTCTTTGCATGGGTGCTGTTGTTCTTTTTGAGGGGGGCTAAGGTGTTGGCTCAGTCGGCGACCCATTTGTGGAAAGTGCTTGCTGCGGTATTTGGGTCATCGTTGTGTGTGATGGTGGGGGCGGCGATGGCAAGGGTGGCGGTGAACTGATCGTCGGTGATTCTTGTCCAGTTTCTATGTGATGGTTGGTGTTGTGGGTCTGATGATGGTGGGTGTGTTGATGGTGAAATGGATGCATCGGTGGTCTGTACAAGGGAGTTCTGAGGTGTGACTGAAGGTAGCGGAGGTTCCTGTGGTGAAGATGAGAACGAGGGTGTGTCTTGCTGAGTGTGTTCGCTCCATCGCGATCTGTCGGAGCTCTATATTGTGGAGGTTGTCTAAGAAGGAAGCGGTGTTGGGGTTTTGTAGGTTGTCGAGGTGGGAGTTGACGTCTCCCAGGAGGGTGTAGTTGGTGACTGTGATGGCTTGTGCGGAGATGTAGTCCATGATAGAGTCGGCAAAGGGAGCACGTGGTCCAGGAGGGTGGTAGATGAGGGTTCCCCTGATGGTGAATGTCGGGCTGGTATGTAGTTTGAAGTGGAGGTGTTCCATCAGGCTTGTGGATTCTTCGGAGTCTTCGGACTGTGTGTTCAGGAGGAGATTGGACCTGTGGACAATGGCGATTCCACCCCCAAGGCAGCTGGGGCGGTCTTTCTGGATGATCTTGTAATGGTGGGGGATGGCGACGGCCGGGTCTGAGATGGTGCTGGTCCAAGTCTTGGTGAGGAACGTGACTTCCAGGGTGGTGCTGTCAAGGAGGTCCCAGATTTCGGTAGCCTGTTTATGGGGAATGCACTTAAGAGATTTCGGGGTAGGTGTGCTGTTGCGAGTGGGTTGTGCCGGGCCCAAGGTCTTGGTGGTGGTGTAGGTTTGGCAGCAGAGGAAGCAGCTGAAGGGTCCGTGGGTGTTGGATGGTGATGCCTGCTTGCAGTTGATGTTGCATCCTGGGTTGAGTGTGATGAGTGCTGCTGATGTGTAGAGGCGGCGGGTGACAGGACCAAGGGGTCCTGCCGCTGGTCGTGGTCGGGGCGCCGTCGGGTCACGGACGGTCAGAGACAGGCTTGACTAAGGCGCGCCATTGGCGCATAAGTGGCACAGCCATGCAGCAGCCACCATTAAGTAGGGACGGGGGAGGAGGGACAGCTGGGAGGCGGGAGTGGGAAACAGCGTGAAAAAGTGGGTGTGGGGCTGCGGGGGCAGCAGTGGCGGGGATAGTGAGAGAGAAGAGGGGGCAGGGCAGCAGCAGCGGGGAGAGTTTGAGAGAGAGAGAGAGAGAGAGAGAGAGAGAGAGAAGCTAGTGAGGAGAGAAATGAGGAAAAAATAGAGGAAAGCAGAGTACACAAAGGAAAAACATCACAAAGACGGCACACAAAGTAAAAATGAGGAAAAAAGAAAAAAGAGGCAGAGGGCAGCCCAGCAGAAGAGCAGAGCTCTCCCACTAGACACCAGGGATGAGGCGCGTGAAGGAGGGCCTCGTACTTCTGATTGAGGTCAAAGTTCGAGTCAGACAGGCTTCACTTGCAGATGGAGCTATGCGGTGCAAGGGCAGTTCACTGACTACGTCAGTGAGGTTGCTCTTCCTCTCGCGCAGCGGCCACCATTAAGTAGGGAGGGTGGAGGAGAGGACAGCTGAGAGGCGGGAGCAGGAAACGGTGCGAAAAAGGGGGCTGGGCCGTGGGGCAGCAGCGGTGGGGAGAGTGAGAGAGAGGGGGGCGGCCCACAGTGGCAGCAGCGGTGGGGAGAGTGTGTGAGAGAGAGAGAGAGAGAGAGAGAAGCAAGTGACGAGAGAAACGAGGAAAAGATAGAGGAAAGCACAAAGCGAAAGCCACAAAAACAGTACACAAAGGAAAAACGGCACTAAGACAGTACACAAAGGAAAAATGAGGAAAAAGAGAAAGGAGGCAGAGGGCAGCCCAACAGAAGATCAGAGCTGTCCCACTAGACACCAGGGATGAGGTGCAGGCAGAAGCCTGCGGGTGGAGGAAGGCCTCGAACTTCTGACCGAGGCCCTCTGTTGAGTCAGATGGGCTTCACTTGCAAGTGGGGCTACGAGGTGGCAGAGCAGTTCACTGACTAGGTCAGTGAGGTTCCAGTGCCTTCATTTTAGCAGGATTTTCATTACATTTTCGGACAATACTTGACAACGGAGAGGGAAATGACGTAAAAGCCAGAGGTGCTGACTTTGGCATTAGAGAACCAGGTTCGAGTCTCGACACGTGTAAAGGACTCCAGTACTTTCAGGTCGAGATGGCGCTATATAAAACTGCCAAAAAAATGAGAAAGAAAGAAAACAGAGTCCAAAAAAATCGACCTTTTTCTAGTTTAACGGGCTATGTTACTGAATTTTGTTTTAAAGTCTAGTACTTTTCTTGGACTTTGGTTATATATATATTTAGCTTGTCAGCACAAGTCACCCATGCACCATAAGGTTTTTCTATTTAATCATGGTGTATTGTTAGCAGTGCTTCATATACGGCATTGTAACTCACCATTAGTGAGTTTTGGGCAATACAAAGATTACAAAGTTGGACATTTAGGCATTGCATTCTTTACAGCATGTATACTGCTTAGTAGTGCTTTTTAACCATACTGTCATCCATCTACACCCACCCTCCCATTCACCACCAACACCCGCCCTCCTGTTCACCACCCTCACTCGAATGCCAAACCCAATAGCTCACCCATGGTGTGACTTATTGGCTTTGTCAATGCTTGTTTAAAGTTTCCATGAAATGATAGATGGTCGGGTGGGGCTTTCCAATTGTGCACGCAAATTAGTTATGCCAACCCTTTTTCACTGTTATTCTTTGCACCCCCTTTAACAGTTGCATCATTCAGTATTGTAACATAGAAGTCTCCTGTGATCTGGCCTGCTTAGGCGACCCATCCAGTTTTCTTCAAAGTAATTTAGTTAAGGGCTCTGGTGAATTCACATACCTAATCAGGTCTTAATGTGCACATAAACATGTAGATACCATAACAGATGATTTTCATCCTCTGTTTTTTTATTGTTATTTGACTTTAACATGAGTACACTTTATGAAAAAGTTGCAGTCCCAATCGCCTTTCAAGGCTTTATTTGCAATAAGCAAGATGCTACCAAGCCTGGCAGTTCCAGTGAGCAACTGTCACTGCTCACAATCTTCCACCTCCCTTCCATTCAATTTCTTCCATTCCATTTCTTCTGCAATAATTACATCTCTAACAATCCACAACATAACCCAACATATCTCACCTCGCACACTAAAACAAAATCATTAATAGTTTAATATCTCGTAACATACCGCTAAACAAAAAAACAAGAGTAAAACAAAAAAAATGATAAACTATGGATTACAATAATACACCAAGCACAACCAGTGCATCAACTACATATCAGTGTTGCCAAATTAGACAACATAATCTTTCAAATAGCCTGGTCTCTTCACAACCCTCTTTTCCTTTTCCTTCAACACCATTTCACTCTCAAACCTTCCATTCTTACTCGCAACATTACTCCACCTCCTCAACTCCAGCTCATTGCACTTCCCCACACTATTCACATTCCATCTCCTTCCATCCTCCAACTCTACACTATACCTTCTCACCTTTGTAATCTGCTTAGGCACAGACCATTTGGACGAACCTTTCTTTGTTCCTTCCCAAATCCTTGTTCGTACCCAATCTCCTACTGGCAATTTACCCTCCTTCACTCCATCCATACCTCTACACTCATACTTTCCTTGCATTTCTATCACACGACTTAATAATTTCTCCTCATTCACTTTTCCCCTACCTGCCTTGCCCATCCAACCTGGTACGGCTTTAGTACAGGGTTGCCTACCCTTCAACAACACAAACAGTGTCTCCATAGTGAAAGAATGTAGGGTGGTGCGATAGCTCGCCAACATATCTTTAATCTCCTTCTTCCAATTCAACCCATTCTGCAATGACAACTGAATATTCTCCCCCAACACTCTGTTAAATCTTTCCACCAATCTGTTCTACCTGGGGTGTGCCATGACAGTTTTGATATGTTTAACTTCACAACTCGCTCAATAGTTTTCAAACTCACTCGACGTAAACTGCGGACCATTATCTGTCACCACTACTTCAGGATACCCCTCTCTTCTCCATATCTCTTCACAAAACTCAATAATCATACCAGATCTAACGTCCCGCACTATACTGACCTCTGGCCACTTTGAATGGTAATCCATCATCACAATAGCGTAGGTTTTGCCACTTCCATCCAGTTCAAATGGACCACACACACACCCATACCAACTTTCTGCCATAGCTCACGTGGAAATGGTATGGAACCACAGGAGCACTCTTGCCAGCATGCGTTTTGTGACTGCATGCACAGCACAAACAATTCCTAACAAACCTCTCAACATCTCGATCCATGCCTGGCCACCAAAAATCCTCTCTAGCTTTCCTTTTCATACCCAACATTCCACCATGCCCTTCGTGCAAAACTTCCAATACTTTCTTCCTTAACTTGCACGGCACAACCACTTTGTCACCTCTTCTCAATACACCATCTTGTTCAGATATTTCGACCACACATTCTTAAAATTAGATAATACATCTGCAACATCTCCCAATTCCCACCAATGTTTGTCCAAATTCGTTTTTAATGTTTGCATCACCACATCCTCCTTCACCCCTGTCTACCATACATCCTCCCCATAATCTTTATTTCAATGGCTTGTATATCCGCTACTACCCAATCTTCATCTTCCTCGCTCTCCACCCCCTCAATCGGTAGTCTAGACAAACAGTCAGCATTCACATTTGCCACGCCTGGGACATATTCAATTACAAAATCATACTCCTGCAGCCTATACAACCATTTCGCTATTCGGGGCGACGCGCGGCTGGCACCCTTTGTAGTAAAGATGTCCACCAAAGGTTTATGGTCCGTTCGTAGTTCAAACCTTCTTCCCCACACATAATTTCTGAAATGTTGGACCCCCAACCAACAAGTAAGAGCCTCTTTTTCGATAGCAGAATATGTAGTTTCTACCCCTCTCAGTGTTCTCAAGGCAAACGCAATCACATGCTCCTTCCCCTTTGTCACTTGCATCAACACTGCACCCAAACCATAATACTGGCATCCGTAGATATAATCGTGTGGTTGTTCGTCACAAATGGTTTCAACTCCACGACATTAATAATGTTCTTCTTCAACTCAACGAACGCTTGTTGACACCCCTCCGACCATTCAAATTTCTGATTCTTCTTCATCAACAAACGCAGAGGTTGAGCAATGTCCGCAAAATTCTTTACAAATTTTCCATAATATTCGGCCAAGCCCAAGAACAATCACAATTGATATTTATCCATCGGACTTGGTGCCTATTCCATCTCCTCCATTAAACCGACGTTTGGTTTTATACCTTCCCCAGACACAGTATGACCCAGGTACTCAACACTCTGTCGCTCAAACTTGCACTTCTTCATCTCGACAGTCAAACCTGCCTTTTCCAAAAATGACACACTTTCCTCAACACCTCATCATGTTCAATCTTATTTTCCGCCCATACTAACACATCATCCTGAAAAAACTTCACATTCCTACCATTGTCTAATAAACTCTGCATAACCCTTTGGAATACTGCTGAGGCAGATGCCAAACCAAAAGGCATTCGCAAAAATCGAAATGCTCCTTCAGGTGTAATGAAGGAGGTGAGGTGCTTTGAATCTGGATGTAACAAGATTTGATGATGTGTGCTAGACAAATCCAGAGTAGAAAACACCTTCCCACCTTGAATGCTGGCCAACAATTTGTGTATATTTGGTACGTGATGTCTGTCAATCCATATATTATCATTTAAATCTCTCAAGTCTACACAAATCCTAATCTTATGTTGTGGAATGTTAGAGATGTAATAATTGCTAAGCAATTAAATGGAATGGAAGGTGCTCACTGGAACTGCCAGGATTGGCTTACAGACGGCATCCCATCCTCGTCGCCACTGAAAAAGACGCGGTCCCAATTCCTTTTTTAAGGCTTTATTTCCAATAAGGAAGATGCTACCATCCATGGCAGTTCCAGTGAGCAACTGTCACTGCTCACAATCTTCCACCTCTTCAGCGCTACCCTGCGGATAATGTTTCCAATGCCGCCAGCCTTTTTCTGGCGGGATATCCCACCAGGAAAAGGCTGGCAGAGTGGGTGCCCTGGGGCACCCCTGCACTGCCCATGCACTTTGCATGGGCAGTGCAGGGGCCCCGGTGAGGCACCCGTCGAGCATGTCACTGCCCTATTTACAGGCAGTGACATGCGCAACGGGTGCTGCTGCATCAACAACAACAACAAATGAGGAGCCACCCTCAATGTTGCGCCCGTGTTCCCTGCCAGGCCGGCGGGCGGAGACACTGTCTCCGCCCACCAGCCTGCCGGGGAGTTCATTTTACAGCCGGTGGGTTCTCCAGGAGGCTGGCGGTCGATGGAAAGACCGCCAGTCCGAACACAGTGGGAATTCCCGCCGTGTTCGTAATGAGGCCCATTGTCTTTTAACTAATAAATGAATGAAGAGTTGATTTGAATAAAGTTGATCAATCAGATGATTTAGAAATTGTAAGCAATAGGGAAATAAAACTTGTTAACCCTTTTCTGAGTAGTGGTTATTCTTGTTAAGTATGGTTTAACGTTGTGATTTCATAGAGTGTTTTCCTGATTTTTGATGTTAGTTATTGATTCAATAGTCACTGCATATCTAGGATACTCCATGCGATTCAAAAGATTCATCGACCTATACGCGTCCCCTTGTAAGTTTACTTACTAAGGACCAGGCACGCTAGCATTCCCCAGGGACATTGGTGGACCACCCATTCCACAAACAGTTTTAGAATAAGGTGTATTGTTCAGTGATACAGGTACTTCTGAGAAAGCAATGTAGATTGACTAATTTTTTTATAGTACTTTCTCAAGTTCTGCACTTTTCCTCCTTTCAATTTTCCATCCTGCTTCTGCCAGTAGATTCCCAGTCATATGCTATGACTGAAAATCTCCTAATAAGGGGCCGGGTTGAAAAGTAAAAAAAAAAAATCATATTTAGCAATCTCACGCCTTGGAGGGTAGAGTAGATTCAGACATCAGTGCTTTTGCTCTTGTTACGCAGAAACGTTGGTTTGCAGAGTAGAGATTTTGCAGTAATCATATAGACTCAGGTTTCAGACAGTGGTAGTGATCATCATTCAAATATTAGCTTTTACATTTAAATATTTGAAAATATATTATCAGGTTGTTCTCTATCATCCGCTTTAGTGTATCAAAAGGTATACATTTTACTAACAGATACAATTCTTCATTTTGTAAAAATTAATTCAACGCTACAAAAGTGAATATTTTCATGACAAAAACTGTTTTGTCCTAATATATATTAGCTTTTCATGTTTTAAATGCATGGCTGCAGCCTAGCCATCAAATTGTCACTCACATCAAGTATTCATTTACACTGCTGAAAAAATGGCGAGATTCTGTCATGCATGCCAACCTATCACCATTTTAAGCCATGGATGCAAACAATGTGTCATGAATTACCACCATTATGTCAGGGCAAACCTAATATCAAGTTGTGGGCATCATGATGTCATGGATGCCTGGTACTGAGCAAGCTTAGTACCAGAGGTGGCACTACCATGCCAGGGATCACCACTATTTCCCAAGATTTAGCACCTTTATGACAGACCAGCACTTTACTGGATATGCTCACCATCATGCCATGGATGCCCACCCTGTGCCGAGAATTACCACCACTATGGTCGATCTGGCATTATCTCATGGGTATGGCCCCTCATTCCTGTCTACTCCATGCTTATGTGTGAATTTCAGGCAGTGAAACATGTTTTTGAAGCCACTAATAAAGTGTAAACTTTGCAAGAGGATACCCAAGCCCTCAGTAAAATGTAACAGCATCAATAATCCCCTTTCAATCAAGAGGAGAACTAGAAAAAACTTTCTTCCCTTGTTGCCTTCTTGGCGATGGGAACTATCTGAGCCTTGCACCAGTAAAGAGGACACACACCACACGACAATATAGCCTTTATCACATCTTTTGAAATGTAGGACCGAAGCTAAGGTAGAAAGTTGAAGGGTTTATAAGAACGTGATCTATTGTGGCCCAGTGATTTATGCTGTCATTCCGTTACAAGTATACAAGGAAACCAGTGGCAATAGTGGCCACCTGAAACATGGGGGAAGATACTGAAGATGTCACTCATGGTTATACTTCATATTAGGTCCATTTTCAAACTGATCGTATTCACTCTCTTTTCTAGTTTTATTGTAATGTCTTGAGTTCCCTTTACTCTCATCTTTGTCTGCTGGCTCAGGTCTCCTGTGGGGGTGTCTCCTGTCTTGGTAGACATGTTGTTGCTGCTTGGATCTGCTTTCTTGGGCTGGGAGTGTTTAAAACATTCATAAAGGGAAGTATTTTTCTCTGCTTCTCGTCTGTTTCGATGGCTTTTCGATGTGACTGCACTGAATACAAACATTGGCAAAGCCAATAGTTCTGGCTTGCATTTTGAGTCCTGCCTAAAAAAAAATTTTTTTAATACTGCTGCGGTGAAAAAAGAACACGAAAAACAGTACTTTTCAAAACATCTATTAGCTTAAAAAAACATAATGCATAATGATTCAATGTGTAACTCAAGCACTCCATAGAAGGTGGAATAATACCCCTAAAAGCCTGTAGCATGTGTTAGACGGAAATACTCAAAGCCCATTATGTACATGTTAAAGAAATGGGAACAGTACGTTTTTCAGACAGCTGCACTGTAGGCCCATGTTGCCCATAGGGCAGGATGCTATGTAAGTAAAATGCAGGACATGTACTTCTGTGTTTTACATGTCCTGGTATCGGAAAAATCACAAATTTGTTTTCCACTACTGTGAGGCCTGCTCCTCTAATAGGCCAGCATTAGAACTACCCTTATATACGTTTAAGTGGTAGATTTGGATGCTAAAGGAGTAGCCCTGTCATGTTAAGTATGGCCAGAATGGTAATAGGAATTTCAGCTTACTGGTGAGTTGGGTGTAATATTACTATTTTAGAAATTCCACTTTTAGACAGTGGGCATTTCTCTGCACTTACTGCCATATGTGCCTTACTGCCTGTCTCCAATCCACGTCTGGTCTGTGCTGGTTGACAGCTCCCCTTGCGTATTCCACCCAGACAGCCATAAACGTAGGACACTCGGCCACATCTGCATTCATCTGCATACTGAATGGGTCTCCCTGGTCAGGAAGGATGGAGGGGCTCTCTCTTACACTTCAAAGGCCAGTGACCAGTTCTCAAGCAAAGGACTGATAACCCTCACAGGGATCCCGGCAGACAGGACTGTGCTGAAAGGGGAACTTGTGTACTTCAAAACCACTCTTTGATGTTTCCCCCACTTCAAAGACATTTTTGGGTATATATACTCGGTCTGTCACCCCACCAAATCAGACACTTCTGGATCTACACCTGGACTCTGTCAGAGGGATTGCCTGGCTGCCCAAAGGACTCATCTGGACTGCTTTGCTGAGAAAGACTGCTGCCCTGCTTTCTGCCTGCTGGCCTCTGACTCTGCTGGATGGACTCTGCTTTCCACACAAGACCTCTGCAAGGGCTTAGACTGAGCTTACCTCTTGTTCTGAAGTCTCAGAGCCACAAAGACTTCACCCCAGTGAAGAAAATCCATGGGCGTCAGAAAAACGACACAACGCCAGCAGAAATTGAGGCAGCACCTGCTGTGCAGCTGAAAATTCACCGTTATCACCTACCGGATCGACACAGCGCCTGCTCCATCTAACAGCACATCAAGGATTTTCAACGCATTGTCCTAGGGTGTCAAAATATCCCTGCATTGCAGTGAGGAACCAAGGCTGCGCTCCTGGAAATCGACGCATCACCTTGCAGTGAGAAAAGAAACATTGCATCATCTGTGCCACGCTGGACAATCCGATGTAGTGCCTTCTTTTTTCATTGCATCTCCTCCTCTGCGGCCCCCGTGCATTGTTATTTTTGACACATCCCAGGTACTGTGTGTTACAAGGATACAACCACAAATTTTTAAGGATTAAGGCCCATATTTATACTTTGTTAGCACTGCATTTGCGTCATTTTCTGATGCAAAAGCAGTGCAAACTGTCAAAATATAATTGTATTTTGTAAATTTGCAACGCTTTTGCATCAAAAAACGATGCAAATGCGGCGCTAAAAAAGTATAAATATGGGCCTAAGACTCTTTTATAACCTTTAAAAAGTGATATCTCAACTTCTGCATACTGAATTTTTGTCTTGAGTTATTGCACAAATAATGTACACATTGCCTTCTAATTTAATCCTGCCTGCTCTGTGCCAATACCAGAGGGTGGGCACAGGATTATTTGGATTGTGTTGTGATTTACCCTGACTAGGATTGTTGTCCCTACTTGGACAAGGGTGTATACCTCTGCCAACTAGAGACCCAATTTCTAAAATGGATCTTAACTGTTACATCGGTATCGATACACAATTTAAGATTTCTAAAGGAAGTGTCAACGAGCAGAACATAAAGTCTGTAAACACCGTGAGATTTAGAGCTTTTAGTATGGTGAGTTCCTTCTGCAACCTCAGACGTTGGGTTTCCGGGTTACGCTCGAAGAATAAGACGTCACTGTTAGTGATGTCAGTTTTTACGTTTGTGTGTTCATCAGCAAAGAAAGTTACTCGTAAAGTTCTCAAGTTGGCACTTTCAACCGTTTTTTTCTGGATGTTGAGGTTTGAGGATAGACATGAAAAAGTTTTCTGCACCTACTCTTAGAGGTTCCACCAATACGGGCCCAATTAAATCACCCAGCCCAACAGTACGCAATTAATTGACCACGGAAGGAGGAATAGTTGTCTCGTTTCTGCTCTAATTCGAAACTGTGACCTGCAGGATGCACACAGATCTCAGCAGTCAGTTCTTAACTCACTCGCTTGTCGTACTCCCTTGATAAAGAATCACCTAAAAGACTTCACCCCCACCCCCCCATAGCATCTCATGCTTGTCCCTGCACTAAACTTGCAGGATGTTACTAGGCCTACACATAATTCTACACCAGCAAAACCTAGTTCTGCTTTATTAGAAAAGTTGAATTCACCCTCTTTAGTGAGTGTAGTAATCTCTAACTTAAAGTGTAACCCATTAATTTCATTAAGAGAAACATCCGACTTGGGAGCATCTCCATATCTCCACTGAGTTTCACTTACCCACAGGAACTCTTGCCGGCTTAATCAAAGAATTAATTTAACCGTACTTATTCGTCTCTAATTATACATGCTTTAATTCATCTGACTGGTTTGTTTAACCCTGCTAGTAATTAAATTGCGATCATGTTAGTAATGTCACTTTTTAAAAACTGTTTTTTGCAAGCTCTGCAAACGATGTTTTTACTCACTAGGTGGGAGCAGGGTGCTCTATTCAAATTATATTGAGACCCAATATTTTTTTAAGATATCATAAATCTGCATTTGCAGGTACTACCTCTCACGGGTGCAGAAAGCAGATTATTAGCCAGTCACAAGGTTTTCCACGTTTACGCCTGTAAAACTATAACTGTCTCAGGTATGGGCGAGTGTCAAGATGTAGCTATCAATAGTGCATCAGATGCAGTGACATCGATACCCAGGGTTTGAGGGGATTCTGGACCCCAATCATGGGTGTATTGTGATACCAACATGTGTACTGAGAGCCCATTTCCCTTGCTTACATGAAGTCCCACGGCTCTTGCTACACCACTGAGGGTGGTCCTGGAAAACATTTTGAATTCCTACTTGCATTTATGCAAAGTGCGTTCTGCAAATACTTTGTACGTAAGGTACAATTAAACATGTCAAAATACCTTAGCAAAAATGCAATAGGGAAGTCAGAGAGAAAATACTTTTCCTGTTGGAGAAACTTCGTTGACATTGTCATTTTGAGAGTATTTCCCCATCTATTTCAGCAATGAAAAGGGATTTACTCTTGTAAATTTCTGGCTTTTTCCTGAGTAGGAATAGGGCAGGAAAATGTTGTGTATGCTCAAAGGCAAGTACGTTTGTGGGTGAACGCAAATGATAAGAAAAAAGCCCACTTGCTATCGTGGGTAGTAGATTTACTTATACGAAAATTTTGGGGTGAGTAACAATTTTCACAAATGTAAAACTAAAACCAGCCTAAAAGAAAGAAAACGTTATTTGTGCCCGTAAGCTAAACTTCTATGACAGCTCCCAGTCCGGCTTCCGCAGCAATCACAGCACGGAGACAGCCCTTCTGGCAGCCACAACGACATTCAACTACTCCTAGACCGCGGAAACACTGCAGCACTCATACTCTTCGACCTCTCAGCAGCTTTCAACACAGTCTCCCACAGCACTCTGCGCACCAGACTCCACCACATAGGAATCCGCGGAAGAGCCCTGGAATGGATCCACTCCTTCCTCTCCGGGAGGACGCAGCGGTCAGACTCCTGCTCTACATCTCCAGACCCACAGGAGTCAACTGTGGTGTCCCCCAAGGATCCTCACTGAGTCCCACACTGTTCAACATATACATGGCCCCTCTTGCTGCCATCGTCAGAAGCCACGGTATGAACATTGTGTCATATGCTGATGACTCACAACTCATCATTTCACTCACCGAAGACCCAGACACGGCCAAAAGGAACTTTCACGCAAGAATGTAAGCCGTCGCCACCTGGATGAGAAAAAGCTGCCTCAGAATCATCTCTGACAAGATGGAGCTCATCATCTTCAGAAACGCCACCTCAGCTTGGGATGACTCATGGTGGCCTACATCCCTCAGTGCCCCCCCTATGCTGACTGAGCACGGTCACAAATTAGGAAACATCCTAGACTCCTCCCTATCCATAACATGCCAGGTAAACTCTGTCACCTCCTCCTGCTGGCACACACTCCGCAAACTCCGGAAGATCTTCAGATGGGTCCCAGCAGACTATCGCAGGACAGTCACCCATGCCTTAGTCAGGACCAAGCTTGACTACGGCAACGCCTTCTACGCCGGCACCTCAATTAGGAACATCAAAAAACATCAACTCATCCAGAATGCCGCTGCCAGACTCATTCTGGACCTCCTTCGCCGAGAACACATCTCCCAACACCTGAGGACCCTTCACTGGCTACCGGTTGAGAAGCGAATCAGCTTCAAGCTTTTCACCCTCACCTACACGGCCATACACAACGCAAGACCAGCCTAACTCAACCACTGCGTCGCCTTCCACACCCCGCCAGATTTCTCCGCTCTGCCCAGATGGCCTTGGCCACCGTCCCTCGCATCCGCATAACCACCGCCGGAGGACGATCTTTTACCTACACTCCAGCGAACAGCTGGCACAACCTCCCCCTGCACCTCAGCTAAAGCCCATCGCTCACCATCTTCAGGAAGAACCTCACGATGTGGCTCTTCGGATGAGCCCCCCCCCTCAGCGCCTTGAGACCCTCACGGGTGAGTAGCCACACTTTATAAATACTGATTGATTGATTGATTGATATGTGCACCTTTGTTGAATCAGGCTCAACTTCTTTAAACTAATTGGTTCACAGTATGAAACTTGTATGTTGTGCATGTATAAAAGCTACACTAATATTTACAAACTTTCCATTTCTGAAGAATACTTCTAACTGCAGATTCCTCACCTTTAAAAATAATTCATGCACTAAACTGGATCAACAGCAATTTCTACAGCAAACTGGTATGTGGATCCAGCAGAATTTGCAATGGCCTCACTCTGCTATGAAAATGACAGCAAGAAGCTGCATATAGAGACCACCCCTGTATTCAGCTGTCAGTTCCTTTCTTTCCATGATATTCGATCTGGAGTTTAGCTCCCAATTTCGTTGGTTGTACTGATGCCAAATTTCAACAATATACGGTGTGCCTGGAAAAATGTGGCCACCCTTTGTCCCAAGATGCCAGGTTTCAAACTGAGCTGCACTCATACAACATATGTTTGTGGTGCCTGGTTCAGATCATCATTCGAAGTTGTGTGAAAAATGAACCCATAGGCAACCCGGGAGCAGGAAATAGGAAGAGGTACTTCTTGAGACAGCAATCCTTCTCCAAGTTGCAGTGCCATTCCAGCATCAAGTCCCAATCTCAATACACATTTTTGGTAAGACTGAGTCTAAGTCGTACATAAGGGCATGAATGCGAAGTAGGATTTACTCCTTTCGCAACTTCATAACAGGCGAGAAGCCATGTAGTTGGCATTTCAAGGGCACAACTCCTCAAGTGTCTTCCGACTGGTTCAGAGTTCCCCACACTGTGGTTCACCCTGCAGCAAAAAAGCCTTTCAAGAAGCTGTGATGCAGATCCTCAAGGTTGGTGCTGGCTCTCCTTGGAGCACCTTTTGGCCCCTCATAGCCACGGAGGCCACCAGTCACACTTCTGCCAGTGGGTCATTCTCTCGCTCTGAATGACCCCACTGGGCCTCCTCCTGGTTCCTCTCCGGAGTTCAACCCTGTTTCCTGATGGTCCGCTGGTCTCTCCCACACCAGCACCGACCCTGACTGTAGTCTGGATCTGGTCCTGACACTGTTGCTTATGTCCAGTCATGGTATACCTATGCTGCACTATGAAATCACCAAAGTGAATCCACCGACATATGATGATCCACAGCTTTTCCCTCAATGCGAAGACTACAGAAGGTTAGAGGCCCTGTTTAGCATCAATTCAGACACAGTTCAGATCTTCAGAACATACCACATGATTATGATGAGGAGACAGGCAATTTGCTTCCCCTTTCTCTAACGATGATGGGTTGTACATGGGCTTACAAAAAGCTAGTAGACTGGACATTTCCCCTGAGTCTGAATTGGAATCTCCCCAGTTCCACCCACACAGGTAAGCCCCCACCCGCGGTGGTTGTCTGCAGGGCAGCTGAAATGCTTGATTTAAATGTCTATAGTTGAAACAAAAATAAACTTGTTGACAGACATTTTACAGCCTGGGTCATGTCAGAGCCTTGTTGCAGTTCAATGAGGCCTTAACAGATACTTTAATAGCTGCTTGGATGAAGTCATGCTTGACTCTCCAGTCAGCCATCCAGTGGCTAGACAACATAGGTTAGCCCTGGTGACCTGGCCTTTTTCACTGAACATCTAAACCTGGAGAGCTTAGTGGCTCAGGTGTTCACGAGCAATGTCAACCTTAACGTGTTTCCTTCAGTGGCACAAGATAGGGAATCAAAGGCATAGACACATCCAAATCTTTTCCTCCACCAATTTACCCCTTTGGTTCGTAAATGTGGTATGTCTACTGGGCTGTTATGCTCTTTGAAACATAATCAGTGAGAGCTTGCCTGCTGTCCCTGATGATTTCAGGACAGCTTTTTCCCAAACAATTAAAAATGGGCAAGATGCTGCTTAATATGTGTTGATGGCCCTCCTTGGCATAATGGACTGTATGGGCTGTGCCATGGGCACCAGTGTCATGATCAGACTTCATGCCTGGTAGTGAAGTACTGGGGTTTTCAGTGACATTCAGGCATCCTTAATGGACATGTCCTTTGACTGATCCTTATTCTTAGGAGAAAAGGCAGACTCAGTGCTAAAACATTTAAAGGCTGCCAGGTTACAGCCCGTTCCCTAGGCTTGCTTTCAACAGCCCACCAATTTCACCAATAACACAGAGCACCGACAGTCTACTTGTGGGATCTAACTTATTGCAACCATCACAACCAGCTTAGCAGCCAATATTAGACTTTTCATTACTCTAGAGGACATGGTGGTGGCTGGGGTCGTGGATTTTCCACCTCCTCCTCACCTGTTACAACAGCTTCCAAGATACTTTGATTTCTCCATGCAAGGTCATCCATTGCTGCTAGAGGGCAGACTCTGATTATCCCTCCCTGTCTGGGACTCCATCACTTTAGATCAGTAGGTGTTGTAAATTGCTCAAAAAGTCCCTACCACTCTTACCATCTACCCCTTGTTTCCCACCCATTGCTACTGAAGTTTCAGTAGATCATAGCACCATCCTTTTGCAGGAAGTGGAGTCCCTATTGGCTGGAGGACCATCAAGAGGGTACTGGGATCAGAAAAGGGCAAAGGGTGTTAATCCCACTACTTCCTGGTGCTCAAGAAGGATGGTCGGCTCAGGTTGATTTTGAATGCCTTCCTACTGAAGGACAAATTCACAATACTCAGTTTCTTTATGCCTTAGACCCAGGTAAATTTATGGTATTCTTGAATTTGCAGGATACATGCTTTCATGTGCCCATCCTACAGTCCCACAGAATCTGCCTTTGGTTCGTGGTGGGGTCAAAGCATTTTCTAATATTCTGGTCTACTGTTTTACCTCTGCCTCTTGAATGTTTTCAAAGGTGACAGCAGTGGTCACTGACCATCTCTGCAGGTCGGGATACATATATTCCCTGAACACCAATGACTGGCTGCTCAAAGTGGGATTGCCAGAGTCAGTTGTGGATTATCTCGGAATGACTATCACCCTTTTTCTACCCTGGTGTATTCAGAAAACCGAAGGCTGATCTAAAGCAAATACAGATTATTTCCTTTGAAAGGGCCATTCTGTGCAAAATGGCATTTAAAGCCTCCCCACCTCTAAATCTTCCCTCAATGTTCATTTTAGGATCCTCATGTCTCAGGCTCAGGTCTGGATTTCTGTGAGGTTGGTTTTGAGTTTTCCTGGACTCCTAGTCTCAGGTAACCTCCTGGTCTTTTGTGCTCGCTGGCAAATGCAGGCCTTTAAATGGCACCTCCATTTCAAGTAGCAGCAACACCAGGGCTGCCTGTTTGACAACATCTACACCTCAAAGGAGTCAGCTCCTGGCAAGTGAACAGTGGCAAGTGAACATTAAATTCTAATTTTGTGGACCTTTCTACTTACCTCATCCAGCGATCTGAGTAGTTACAAGTGCATCATATTTGGGTGGGTGGCATCCAGGGATGACAAGAATTATGTGACTCTTTAGCTATTTGTTTTTTTAGGAGAAAATCAATATAATCTATGTGAACTTTCCTGTAACTCAGAGACAGCCATATTATCCCCCTGATAATAGTCTGCCTTCTACTAGGGCTAATTTTCATCTGGAGGGATTTGTACACTGCACCTTAGAGCAGACTTAGGGGTTGTTAGGATCAGACTAATTGGGATCCCCACTGGACCTGTGCCCCCCAGTAAAATGTCGAGTCTTTCCAGCTCAATCACTCCCTCCATTATGTCCCCCTTCAACTTCTCCATGGACTCAGCCTCAGTCCCCATGGCCTGGAAAGCTGTCCAAGTCTCTCCTATTTTAAAGAAACACAACGCTGACCCAGGAAATCCCTCAAGTTACTATCCCATCTTGCTGCTCCCTCTCTTAAGTAAAATCTTAGAGAACATCCTAAACAAGCAGCTTTCTGCAGTGCTGGAAGAGCAAAGACTTCTGGATCCCCCTCAATTCAGTCGCAGTCACTGACACCATTGCACTATCTATGGCACTCCAATGACGCTTGTGCTTTTGGATTTGTCTGCAGCCTTTAACACGGTCTCCTGTGATATTCTAATTTTCAGGCTATATGACACAGGGGTATATTGCTAAGTGCTTCAATGGTTCACTCACTTTATGAACGATTGTACTCAGACCATCCCTTTGAGTCATTTTAAGTCTCATAGCATGCTTGTTGACAAAGGAGTACCACAGGTTCCTCATTAAGCCCTACTTTATTCAACATCTATTTTGCCCCTTTGGCATAGATCGTCAAGGCATGTGGTTTTGAGATAATTGCCTACACTGATGACACTCAGTTAGTAATTTCTTTTGTTCAGGATTTGGACGGGGTAAAATCTTGCTTTTCTGACTGGAAGAGGAAAATAGCTTTTTGGATGTCCAGCAACTGACTGCAACTAAACAGAGATAAAACTGAAATACTGTTATTCTGTAAAATTCAGCATTTGTGGACCACTGATTAGTGGCCATCCCAACTTGGGCCAGTCCTGTTCCCAAAACAAGTAGTAAAAATATCTCAGTGTAAAGTTAGATCGTACTCTATCATGGAGCATGCCTTGGCTTTTTTTGGACCATGCTTTGCCACTATGCGATTATTAAAAAAAAGCATTTCCTGGGCTTCCCCGAACTTCCAGAAAAACCTTAGTTCAAGCCTTAATTTTGTTTCACTTGGAGTATGGAATGCTTTACTTTAGCAGCCAACGTGACTTTGTTTTCTAAACTGCATGTGGTGCAGAATGCTGCGACCAGATCAGTCTGCAGTCTTCCATCTTATTGTTCTGCTCCAATTTTGAACTCTTTGCAAGAGCATAGGTTCGGGGGGGTGTTGTTTGGGGTATTACATTCCCCTCATAAATGTATTTTCCAATGAATAGTTGGGCACAGGTTCTTTCAGTCGGGTATAGTGAGGTGTCCTAGGATTTTACAAGCACATGTAGACAACATTATAAACACTCACACTCTTGCTCTGTTTTGAAGTACTTAAAACTTCATTATTTCACAGCATAATGTGTTTTATGTAACCCTAACATTGCACTGCTCTCCCTTTCCACTGCCCTTAAGCCCCCTCCCACCGGCTTCTCAGATAAAGTATTTTACCATTATATGCCAGTGTGATTGTTTGGAAATATGAGGGTTACACCCTCCAATCATGTTGACCACGCTACACCCCTGACTATGCATTGGCTACCTATCAGGAAAAGGATGATCTCTGAGCTATGCTGTCTCACTCATAAGTCTCTGAGTGACAATGACCCATCCTTCTTGCAAAATAGGCTCTGTTTCTATCGCCCTATCAGACTGCTGAGATCAGAAGATAAAGCCTTACTTCAGATTCTGTGAATCTGTACTTCAAGATTTGTCTGGATGTCTTTTTCTTTCTTTGCCTCACTCAACTGGAACACTTCTCCTTCAAATCCACTCACATACGGATCTTGGTAAGTTAAAATAAACTTCTAAAAACGTGGCTGTCTTAGTTAGTTTGCTTGCCCCGTGTCAGCTAAGTGCTGAGATATTCCTTTGGGTATGATTCGCTGCGCTATTCTAAGTGATGTTAAAATAACATAACATACCATACCATACCATAACATAACATAACATAAGCCTTTTATCATCTTGAAAATGCCAAACATGGGTAGGTTTACTCCTTGGAATCCTTACGCCATTGGTTAGGTAATCCACTGGGTTCACTCCCAACCACTAGTTTGTGCCAGGCATAAATGTGGCATCTCCAGATACCCACTTCAGAGCACTCTATGGACCTGTGGAAGAAGAGAAGACTGGACCTGCTTTTGTGACCTGAGAAGAGCACTGAAGGCACTGTTGGTGGTGAGGGTTTTCCAGATTATGTAGCCGGTGGCAGCTCTTCCTTCAGAAAAATCAGCCTCTCCCGCACTCCAGTTGAGACAACATATGCAACAGCTGGCTAGATGGGGCATCTGCCAATTGCTGCCCGTTATCACGCAACCCTAAATTACCCCTTAAATATCTAGAAGTACATATAATTGAATACACTGTGGCACTATATGAAGCAAACTAATCATCCAACCTCAAACCAATCAGTAATAATCTCTCTAGATGATTTTTCATCCCTCTAGTTTTAGACATAGGTTTGAGAGAGAAAAGATGACTCTCTCACCCAGACTGTGATAACAGTTTCAGTGCCTCCAAATCTATTTTTCCCCATCAGGTGAAGCAAAATTGAACAATCACATCCCTGCTTATATTTAGTGGGGATGCAACACAAGAATCAGGTCAACTTTCCTGCATAATAATTAATTGAACATGGAGTTGGGGTTGCCTGGGATTCCGATATAAGGAGTCCAGTTCAGTGTCTTTGCAAGTGATTACTGTGAGGGGGTGGGTCCAAATGGACCAGAACCATTTTCATCCCTATCCTTTGAATATATTTCTCCTCCCATCCCACCCTTAGCTACTTAGCCTCCACTTTAAAAAACACTTGCAGCAGACTTTAATGTGGGGAACTTAATACACATCTATAAACTGAGAAGCATATTTAAAAAGAATTGGCAGAAGGCAGTGCAGCACGACTTTCTGCTGTTCTGCCCTACACCAATTGGATAGGGCAGAAATGTACCATATATACAGGATATGGTGCATTTCTGTCCTTTCCCCCTGCACTGACACACAAAGTGCTGCCTAGTGCCAACACATACACCCTTGCACCATGGTGCAAGGGTATCTGTGTTGTCAGCAGGATTGTTTTTATGCTGGACTGGTCACCTTCCTGCACAAAAACAATCCTGGGAGGCATTTTCCTCTTTCTATGGGTGCTGCAGAATGCTGGTTCTACTGATTGCATTTTTGACATTGTGCTTTAAAATAAATTATTACAAGTTACTCTAGTTCTCTAAATTGGTGTGGGATCTTTCTTTTATTGTGTTTTTACTTTATTACTGTTTGTGTTCTGCATAAATACTTTACACATTGCCTCCAAGCTAAGCCTTACTGTTTTTGTGCCAAGCTGCCAGAGGGTTAAGCACAGGTTAATTTAGTGACTTTAGTGGTTCACCCAGATGGGGACTGTAGCTATTGTTTGAGAAGGGCTTACACCCTCCTCAAACAACACCCCAATCTCTCTCATTTTGGTGCATATTTATACTTGTCTTGCGCTGTTTTAGCGTCCAAAATGTTGACGCTAAAATGGCGCATAGCTAACTCCATATTTATATTTTGACGCTAGACCAGTCTAGCATCAATATAGGGGTTAGCGTCATATTGTGGATGCTGCAAACTACCTTGCGCTAATGAGATGCAAGCTAGGTGTTCCCGTCCTCAAACGCTAACCCCCTACCGCCTTATTTATACTCCAGCGCAAACACAACGCGCACGGAGTAGGCAGATCAAAATAATGGTGCTAAGCCTTCTTAGCGCCATTATTTAACACCTGGTTTTGACCAGGCATTAGGGGGCCCATGGACCCAGTTCCATGGCTAAACACCATGGTATGGGCCCACAGATGCCCACCCCAAGACCCAGGAACACCCCCACCCACACCATAGGGATGCCATAGGATGGGGGACCCTATTCTGGGTAAGTAACAGTAAGTTTAATTTTCTTTTTTGTGCCATTGGGGGCCCATTACATGGGGCCCTCTGACTGGCACTGGGTATTATGGCCTTGCCCAGGGGATACTGGTCCCCTGGGCTCCACATTGGGGTGGTGGCCATGACTCCTGTCTTTACCACGACAGGAGTCATGTTTGGGTGGTAGTGCATCAGAAAATGACGCTAGGCTGGTTAGTGGCATA
Source organism: Pleurodeles waltl (assembly GCF_031143425.1). NCBI lineage: Eukaryota > Metazoa > Chordata > Amphibia > Caudata > Salamandridae > Pleurodeles > Pleurodeles waltl. The sequence continues at coordinate 1,647,053,955 of NC_090444.1, read as the reverse complement.
TTTATTGCCGCTAACCAGCCTAGCATAATTTCTGGCCCACTAGCACCTATTCCCCTCCCTCCATCCCCCTCCCCCCACCGGCTAGAATCTTTTCTTTAGACTCTAGACTGTCCTTTGTGCCACTGTTTACCATTCCATAAATATGGCGCCCAACTGGCGCTATGAAATGGCGCAATGGATTTTGACGCAAAACTGCGTTAGCTCAGTACCGCTGCAACATCCATAAATGTGGACCTTAGTATCCCATCCCTTTGAAAGGCAGGCCTTGATGAAAAGTGCTGGGGATGTGGTGGATGGGTATTTTAGGTCACATTTTTAGCTGTGCACCAAAGTCTGACGCGGGGGCAATACTAGAAGGAAGAGATAGGATCCTGGGTAGTATCTTTCCATATGAACCATCCTTCCTGTTTGCTTCTATTTGAATTAGTCCTTGCATACACCTATCGCCTAAGAAGACTTGTAAGAGTCATTAATACATACACACCACAGTGAAGTGGCTTACCAAACTCTGTCACAGCATGAACAGAGTGGGAAAAGAGAATATCAGAGAAGTGAGTTTGGTATTAATACCCACCCTTGTTTAAGGAAAGGTGAACAGGTTGAAACATATACAGAGACGTCATAGTACACCACTCCTACATCCCATGTTAACTAAGTAATCAATGAAAAACAGAAGGACTCGTTCACCTGGCGCCAGTGGCCTTGTCACTCAAATATGAGTTCACCCAAGAACTACAGAATTAAAAACAACAAATCATTTACTAACTCCTGACTATTTGTACTCCTATGGCAATAACCAGGGTCACTGGAATTATGCGAATGGGGAGGAAAATTATTTGAAAGGGTAGGCTAAATTAAGCAGCAAGAAAGGACGAATTATGTGGCATTTCTTTATTGTTTTATTTTCCTGCTGCTGGCTCAGCCAGCATGTGAAGGGAGATGTGGGGCTGGTCCATGGGAGGGGAAAGGGGAGGAGGAATGGATTGCACTAAGTGCGCATGAGTATTTGGCTGGCCGTCTTAGGCCATCCAAACACACATATTCACTTAGGTTCCTCTAACCCCTCTGTGTTGCACAGCCAGGCTGGAGAAACTGCATAGACCCCAGTGCACTGTCTGAGCAGCAGAACAAGCCGGTCAGACTAATCCTGGCACTGCTCTCATGCTAGGTATATTCTGGTGATACTGGCAAAAAGCAACAATTAGCGTTGTTGCTGTTTTCTTTCTCATACCACCCCCATTTGTTTTTATACTAAATGTAATTTGTGCTATGTATATGGACCCTATTTCAAAAGCGTACAAGTTCCAATATGCTCCTTTATAGATTGTTTTCAATAACGGGAATTAAAATTAAAACTTCAAAAACACCTATTAATGATTCTATGTATCTCTATCTTCTAAGACCGGTAGCAATCAGAGATGACATTAAGGGAACAATATAAAATAAGTTCTATATCATTTTAAAAGCTAAGTGAGGAAGTGGTTTCTAGAGCATTTGTGCTCAACCATGATGACTGCAGCAGGCAAAGACAGGCAGGGGCAATTGTGGGGAACTGTGAACATAGCTCGGCTGACTGAAGTTAGGAGACGCACTGTGACTGACAAGGACATATGGTGATTTCTTACTGGTTAGATGTTAGTAGACTTGACTGAAACTGGGCCCGCCCGGTATACTGGTATTACATTAGCCTTGTAAAGGTGTCTTCATTTACACCAGCAGCACAAGAGTGGTGAGTCACCAGTACCCGCCCAATTTTCAGCTTGAGCTCCAAAATCAAGGGTACCAGTCAGGCAGAACAAAGGTGGTAAACATAAGCCAGCTGCCATCCTCCTAAATTGGTAGTGTTTGGTTCAACATTTTGGTGTCTAAATTTCTAAAGATGTCAAAGATCTGTTTACGTATAAGTATAATCATAAAGCTTACCTGAAGGACCTCTACCAGTGTTGCCCTCTCCAAATTCCATTTAGTTCCAAAACACCTCTGCTGTTTCCAGAGCGTAGTGATCTGGCAGGTTAAAATCATCAATAATCCTTGTGGGTGTTTCTTCCTAGCTAGAAAAAAGTAGAGCCTTAAAACACCTGGAATTAGGTGTGAGACGGTAGTTAGACTGTAAGACTGATTCAACAACAGGATATATTATCAAGGTTTCCTTCTGCTGTAAATGTAGTCTTATGATGCCTACAGCACAAAAAACCCTCAAGGAAAAACAATTTGCACAGAAAGACCTACGAGTTTCAAGGCGCTCCGAATTCTTCTAGAGCAGAGATCCTGCTGAGTGCTAAATGCATCTCCTGTTGACGGCACATGCTCTGCACCTGGCTGAAAAGCACACTAGCACAGCAGAGTATGAACGTCCTGCTGGGCATTCACACAAGGATCCATTTACCTCCAGACCAGGAAGCAGAATTTTATTAGGGGAAATGCATTTACATGCTGTGGGGTGTGGTGGAAGGGGTGTGGCCTAGAGGCCTCTGCCTCATTCCTTCCAGGCAGTCTATGATTGCTTTTTAGGTCTTGGCTCTAGACTGTGCGCATGCACTGTTTTAAACAGAGACATGCTGTATCTACATCATGGGCTTCAGCTAGCCCATAGGCTTGCCATTTGCTGGCACCATTGTCGCTCCATTTTGCTTTTCCCCAATTTGGCAAGGACAAGCATATGTAAAGCATTTTCCAGGGTTTAGCCCCCCCTAAGCTCACCACCCAACTACTGCTAAACATACGAAGTGGGCATTTTTTGCCATTGTTTTGGAACTACTTTTTTGTTTGCAAATGGGTGACGGTCCTGCCGCAGGTTAGGAGCGCTGGTTACATCTTATTAGAAGTTGTAATTGTTGGTTCATTTATACATGCTTACATGGAGCTAACATGGCAGTTCTAGAACTTTCACTTCACTTTACAGACATTTTGTAAACTCGCTACTTCCCATATACTGAACCAACGCCGATGCCGATATTTACTTGTGCTGATAGACAAAAATAAATGGGTGTCCATTACCCTCATTTTTTAACATTTAAAAATTTGGCAAAATGGGCTGGGTTGGATGATGCATCCCTCTGGTCCGCTGTCACCTTCTGTTTTAATCTAAAAATGCTGTGTCGTCTTTTGAGGGCAAAGGACTCTGTATTGTTTTATAGCCAACCTAAATGCGTATGCTACTCCTTGCACAGTCTACTTTACAGCAACGTCAACAATTACCACTGTGTAAAATATATGTCGCTCTGCCCCATCGGTGATCTGCCATCAGAACTGTAGCAGTGAAAAATATGGGCTGCCGGTTTCTGACACAGCCACCTGACCTCCCATTCACCAACCCCACTTGCCCTTCCGTTCACCATCCAACATCCCTCCCATTCACCACCTCCACCCCATTACCAAAGGCAATAAGGTGGCCCATTTTTTAGACCTGTTGGCTTTGCCAATGCTTGTTGCCCATTGGGTTTCTGATCCCCTCACGGCAAAAGCATCATAAAACGTTTTCTAGAATAAAAAGTAACGAAATGGCCAATTGTATAGTTTTTATTTCTACCTTGTCTGCTATTACTGCCCGAAACCAAGTCCGCCTGACTTCAAATTGAACTGTTTTCCAGCTATAAACTTTAGTATTTATCCTCCAAATAGTAAAACTGCAGCTTTCTCTGGCAGGCACGGTGTTATAGCTAGCAGCCATATGCAAGTCTCCCGAACTCAAGAGGGTTGGCTGGCCTGATGATGATTTTTACCCAAAAGCTCACTGAATTGTACTGATTGAATTCCAAAACTAGCCAACTCAGTGAACGACCTGATCATCTCTTCAACTGTGTGTGCATGCACAAACATGTATGTAGTACCCTTGATAAAGGTTCTGGCTAATAAACACGTCAAATTCCCATGGCAGTTCAAGTCAAGACTTTGCCTGAAGCAAAGGTTGGACCATTGGAGCAGCACAGTAATGAAGTGCCGTATGTCAGGATGACAGGGTGTGCTGTGAGGGCACAAACATAGAAACTGGTGCACGCAGACGCTCTCTCACTTTTCTGCTGTCCATGATTTGCTGCTCTATCTGTGAGGTGAACTTGAATTCCTGCTGCCCTTGTATGCGTGAGGCTAGGGACTCTTGCACTGCTCCTGGAGGTGTTTTACCTGCTCAGTGTGTATGTGAGGGAAGCTTGAAGTGCAGACAGTGCTTTAGACACTGCTGGACACACGGTCCGTGTAATGTTTGGCAGGGAAAGTGACTCACGCACCGATTATTACAATTTTGCTCTCCTTTCCTGGAGTTTAGAACCACAAAAACATTCCTTAACTTTTGCGTTTAAAAAGCAGTAGTAACATTATACATCCTTACACTGTGTTACAATTTTATCAGTCTCAGTAAGTTAACTGCTATGACATATATACCTCCAAAAATATCAATATAAGAGGGGATACACTCTCAAAAAGAAGGAAACATGGAACTCATTATAGTAACTGTAACGCATAAACAACTACAATCTCAATAATACAATACAATTCAGGTATGTGCAAAACTTATTGTTTTAGGCTTAAACAATTATTATGTACAGCTTTGAAACATTTTTTGGGAAAGAAAGAAGTCAAAGGTCACCATAATATATTTTGTTTAATACCTGCAGAGAAATATTATTCACTATAGCTCATGATTATGACATACACCGTTTTACCAAGATATATACCATTTGTCGAGTTAGTGGTTGTTAGCTGAAACACACTTGCAATTAGCATGTCCACCAATTTACCCTTCACATGGGACACTGACCACTGGTCTAAAATACTACCTGAAACAATTGGTCTTATTTAGAACATGGTGGACTGTACTCCCCTCTGCAAGGTCAGTGGAGGGTCATACCTAGCTGGGTACAGCCTGCCATTCCTAGAGTCCTAACCCAGGGAGAAGGAGATCTCTGTGCCTTCAGCAGAGTTGTAGCCATGGTGGGTGCGCTGAAGACGCTGACACTTTGCTCAGCTGAAATTCAGTGCACCCATACAGCAAAGATTGTTGTTTTTCCAAAACAAAATTGTAATAGCCCCATGCTCCGGGAATGTTTGTCCAGCACAATTGTGTCATTAACCCTATTGCTTCTTTGGGCTTCTAGGTGCTCCTGAGTGAAAACAATGTATGCTGGAACATCTGCCCTAAATAGGGCAGACGGTCTGAGGTATTTTGAATGATGCCCCAGGATCCATTGGTCCATTGGACAAAAGTTTCAGTCATTAGAAGTAGCGTAGGCTCCGCCATCGGAAACAGTGGAGATACCTTGAGTTTGGTGGAGAGGATATCTGCCACATTTCTGTTAGAGTATCCTGTTAAGGATGTCTCTACGTTTGTGTATTCGAGCAAAATTAACAACATACAAAATGTGGTATTACATTTGATTCTACATATACACACTGATAGTGTACTGATTTCTTTAAAACAAGTTTCCCATAATATTCAGAAGTGTGTTTTCCTAACTCTTGTTAACTAGTTACCAATCTTATTCAATATGGGTGCTTTCCCCTGCTTAATTTACTGTTTGTTATTTCTGTAGCACATAGTCAAGCAGAGACATATTTGTTTATTTCGATTGTCATTGTTTATGCTGTTTTCGATGTATCTTCTATAGCACAGTCATGAAACTGTATCTATTGCTAAGGTTCTTCCACTAGTTTACTGAACCCTATCCATGCACAATAACTTGCAGCTGTTCATGTATCTAGTTTGTTCTACCATCTCCGGTTGACATTACAATACAGTGGGCAGAAACAATATTCATGTTGTGGGATAGTGCTTAGGCGCTAACTCAATATGATGTTTAATAAAAACTGTGCTCTGATTTGTTGAGAATGTAACCTTTTCCACCAAACAACAGTAATTCTGCGGTTTTACTAATTTCATATATGAGTAGAAGTAGTAGTAAAAAAATCTTTATTGTTTAGGCACGTCTATAAAACAATATACTCACACACAATAAAAACCCACTACCCCAACCACTTCCCCAAACCAATGTACACCCATTAAAAATAATTTACGACAGCCAGCTCCTACCCCACACACTTGAGCACCCTTTAAAAATGCAACCGAAAATCACTGAGTGGCCATCCTTCTCCCATAACGCAATATAACATTCAACCCATATTGACCAATATTAATCTCTGCTATAGTTGTGCAGGCCAAACGTGTTTTTAAGACATTTGGTATTGCACAGGCCAAGCCAAAGAACTCTATGTTCGTGAGAAGGGCCAATGCCTCATTACGATGACGGATACCATATTTTAAAAACAGTAGCTTTAAAATCTGGTGTTGTATCTTATAAAAGTGGAGGCAGTCTAAAACAAAGTGAACATTTGGATTTGTCAGCCTGAAACCAGAGGTGCAATTATTTGCAGAGTCAAGAAATGCATTAAATACCCTCCCTTTGAAATACCAGAAATTCAGCTCCACCTAGAATTTTAATACCAACATGTGGATCTGGGTGTTCAGAAATGCTGATATATAGGGAGTTCGGAAAGAGTTCATATATGAGATAACTGTATAAAAACCTTTGATTTTGGGGATGAGGCAGAAAACTTCCCAGAGATCTTTCCTATGCTACTAGGGATGCTGTCCAATTCCCTCTTGATTTTGCTGCCTACTTGGACTTAGAATATTTTTCGATTTTGTACTGCTCTTTAATGATCTATTTGCTTAGAGCCTCCATGGCATTGACTCTGTGCCGCATTTCTTTGACATTTTTCCAATAAATTATTTAAATTATCCTGCTGATCTAGAAATCAGTTATTGATCTTGGGCCCTTATTTTTGGCTATTCTGATGTGTTTGGGGTGCCTTACCTCGGGGATATTTTGCCGCATGAAATTGACCTTTAACAGTATGTTCGATTCATCGAATTATCAGCATTCTGATGGAGGTAAATTTTGGGGTGTCAACAAACCCATCCACCAAACTCTAAATGAGAGCCTATATTAGAAACAAACAAAGGAATCAAGGCTTTTAACATGTTATTAATTTTGTTCATGTCTTCAACTAGAAATAATGCACATAAAGGCAGTAAACTGAGATAAAGACCCTTTCTCAGTACAATATGTACAATTAATTAGGTGTTAAAAATAATCTATAATATTCAAATTATAATGTATATGTAGAATTAGCTGATCTGGAAGCAAAGGGAATCATTGACCAAATGTTATCATCCCTTAAATTGTAATGCATAGCAGCATTTCACATTCACCATTAAACATTTTAATATTTTGGCTGACTATGTCACTTGGAAGGAGGGAAAAAAGGAGGACAGACAATTGTTTTTTGAATTTTTACTTAAGGCAAGATCAACATAAATAATGTTGAAGACAACCCACTGCAACAGAGAAAATGATAGTAGGACAGCCACAATTCAAAGCCTGTCTTGTCTGCTTTTTACTTTGTCTTTCACAGTGTTTCATGGCTTCATACATATCTACATATCTTTTTAGGTCTTTTCTACGGAAAGTTTTAGCTGTCTGGCTAAAGCTCATGTCATCACACAGCAAAGACATACGCAAACAGAGACCACATTCATGCAGACACAGAACAGGTTTCTACCTGTGTCAGCCATTGGTTGGTTACAGTGTGTCTGCTTGCTTTAGACATTGGCTGAAAGGGTTATCCATCAGCATTGGTATGAGCCCACAGCTTTTTGCGGATGTAAAAGATAAAAATGTAATTCACACATATTGCCACAAATGTCTTTTTTAATCTTTCATTATTTATTTATTTGTGAGTCAGTGTGAGGCCCTTTTCCCCGTTGCACCGGTGCGTGCACATGTTGATTAGTGGTGCTCTGTATGCCTTGGCTTGGCCCTGTACCCGCCAGCTCACTGCAGGAGACCCAGGGACCAGGCAGAAAAGAAGGGGCACATGAAATATTGAATACTTGTTGCGATTATTTAGTATTCAATATCCCAACAGTCCCCAGGGGCCTTTTGTGATAGTTACGAGAGGTCCATTAACTGTGGATACAAAAGCGAGACTATGGCGAATCCTCCATTCACAAGCATATCCCGGTCAAGGGAGCCTATAGAAGCCAATTTCAAAGGAAAAGCTTACTGAGTATTGTTAAGGCAGGACTCAGAAGTGACGAAACATTAGCTGCTGGGACGGTTAAAAATCAATACTCATGTGTGCCTAACTGCAAGTGAAATGGAGAAGCAGTGGTACTGTCCTAAAATATATCTGAAAGTTGGAAGACCCTTCTTTGAAGGACAAAAGCCCTCACCCACTGAGTAGTGGCATACTTAATAATAGGTTCATCCTCACGCTGGCACCGGGGATGTCCGGCATTGGCTTCATCACTGTACGACAGGGGAGCTCTTTATAGGTGTTCTAAAAGGAGCCTCTGCTGTAAGAACACATGGGGGCAACCAGGAAGGTTGGCAGAGATGATGTTACATTTAACACCCCTAACAAAGAGAAAAAGCTGTTAAAAGTGCCTTGTGGTGGACAACAAATTCTTTATCCATAAGCAAATTAAGGGGAGTGAAGAGATACTGTAGAGCATGGGATAACCCTCCTCTGACACAGAACTTTTCCTAAACTATAGAGCCCAACTCAATTGGATCACTCTAAAAAAAAACTTCCAGTTGGCCTAAGGAAAAAATAATCCTTTTGCTTTAATGAACTTTCACCCACTCGGGGTACCGATTGGTGGCTTGCTTTACCATAGAGTTCCTTCCCGTTCCGTTGCAGTATGGGGCGTGCTACAACTTGTGAGATGCACAGGAGCACTTTGTTGGAAAAGGAATAGGGTAGTGAGTGGGGGTAGGGTTACTCTTTGAAAATACCTGACTGGCAGCTGTAATGTTTTAATATCGCACCAACCGGTACAATTAAAAATGGGAAAAGTTAGGAAGTCTTGGGGCTCTAGTTACAACCATTTCCTCCTAGGGTCAACTTGTTTCTGCCACTTATGTTCCCAAATGCTTCTGGCTTTCGTCAGGACCAATTAGACCAGGACAATCTACGTCTATTCCATTATGCTAATATAACTGGTGTTCTTACCATACATACGGCAAGCACACCTAAACCACCTGCTTGGCGTTCGTAAATAGGTATATATTAAGGCACTTAATAGTTCTCCATAGGTACACGGATGAGAGCCGTGCCTGTTCTCAAACAGACTCCATGGTCCTCCCCTTGCCTGCTCACCCAAAATGTCTCTGTTCATGCCTGCATCTTCTTTATTCAAGTGCCCGTATGGTACAGGTTAAAGGTGAAAGGGGGGGGGGGGTAATTCAACCCCTAAACATGATCAATATATTTCAGCCCCAGAACTATTAAGAGGTGCTGTGGGCTTTCTTCAGGACAAAAAAAGATAATTCTCTGAATGTGAAGCCCTATGTAGGCTGTGTGATGTAGAAGGAAAAAAACCATATGCTTGACACTACAGATCCTTAGGCACATCAGTTGTCCCTTGTATGTAACTTGGAACTAAAGTTAGGAAATAATCAAAGTTAATAGTATTGTTTTCTATTTCTGTGCTTTGAAAAACATTTCAACTGTGAAGAAATGAACAGACACTGCACACACACACACACACAGGCAGATGTAGTGCTATCTTGATCATGCTTTTGAAACATGCATATCACAGGGAGAGATTCTTATAACACATCATGCTCATCAACAGGTCTTAATCTCAATCTTTATGGAAAAGGAATTCACTTGTGTAAGTGGCATAGAGGACCGGCTATGGTTGAATGAAATCATGTCAGACATCAATACACATGAATATCTTAGTTATGTACTTATCATTAAATTGTGATTGAATTAACATCTTAAACACTATTAGTGAATGTAAGACATTTCAGTATTGGGCTTGAATAATGTGAAAGTTTGATTTTGATTTTATAAAACTGTGTGCTAAACATTATGAACAAATCTGCACTAAAATGAAAACACTGCACTTAACGGAACTGTATTTTCCTGTACTTAATTAAAGTAGCCCCATTTTAGGTCTAACATCCATTTTGAATTTGTCACAGCTATGTTTACGTTGCTAATTCCGATGCAGCACATAGCTAAAATGAGCACTGATGCTTTGTATTGACATGTTATGCTCGAGGAACTACCAAGGAGATTCTATGATGGAACCACGCATGCTGGAACCACGCATGCCTTAACAACGCGGTCGGAACCATGACTGTGTTGTTTCCACACTTGCCTTTACCACACATGCCTTTAGTACGAATTTTCGTTGTAAAAGCATGCCTAGTAAAGGCATGTGTGGAAACAGCATGCAAAATGGCATGCGTGGTTCTATCATACCACCCCCCCACCTGCCCTGAGGCCTAAAATCACCCCCACCCCTAATATCTTAATTACCCCGACCTTTTTACCCGCCCTAAACCTAAAAAAAAACCTACCCCAACCTCTCACCCCTGCCCCATAAAAGTAAACTACCCTAACACCCCCAACTACCCTGAGCTCTAAATAAATACAACTATACGGCCTCCCACCCCTCTAAAGCAAACTACCCCAACCCCCACCCGCCCTAAACCCCCCCAAAAAAATACCTCAACCCCCCAACCCCTACCCCATAAAAGTAAACTACCCCAACACCCCCTCCCACCTTGAGCCCTAAATAAATAAAATTATCCAACCCCTACCCCTAAAAAGTAAACTACCCCGAACCCCCGCCGGGCCCTGAGCCCTAAAAAAAAAAACTACCACGAACCGCCACCCCTAAAAACTAAAGTGCCCCGACAATCCCCAAACCTGCCCTAAAACCTTCCCCCTAATAAGCAAACTACCACGACCCCCACCCACCGTAAGCCCTAAAAAAAAAAAACTATCCAGACCCCCTGCCCCAGCTCCTAAAAACTAAGGCCCATATTTATACTATTTTAGCACCACATTTGCGCTGCTTTTTGACGCAAAAACGGCGCAAACTTACAAAGTACAATTGTATTTGCAAGTTTGCGCTGCATTTGTGTAAAAAATGACACAAATACGGCGCTAAAAAAGTATAAATATGGGCCTAAATTACCCCGACCCTCGCACCACCCTTGCCCCTAAAAACTAAAGCTAAAGTACCCCGACACACCCCACCCACCCTAAGCCCTAATCCATCACCACCTCTAAAAACTACCCACCAACCCTGACCCAAACCCACTTACCTCACCGGGTCCTCTCCCGATCCTTCCTTCTCTTCTCTCCTCCCTCCACCTTCCCTTCCTGAAACCTTCCCCCACCCCCCTTTACAAATAAACTACCCCGCCCCACCCTAAATAAAAAATATACCCAAATCCCCCCCCTCATGCCCCTAAAAAAAGGCAGACCCCTCCCTCCCCACCCTAAGCCCTTAAAAAAATACTCATACCCCCCCGGTCCCACCCATTAAAAAAATAGCCCGCCCCTGCTATAAGTAAACTTACAAGGGGACGCGTATAGGTAGATGATCCTTTTGAATCGCATGGAGCATCCTAGTCATGCAGTAACTACTGGACCAATAATTCAATTCAATAATCAAGGAACATTTTGTAGGACATCACCTTAAAAACCATCTACTCATGAATAACCACAACTCGGTAAGGGTTAACAATTTTTATTTCCGTATTGCTTACAGTTCTAAATCATCCGTTAGTTCAAACTTTATTCAATTTATTAATTCATTAATAAAAACATCATCACTTGAAGAAAACATATGCAAAAATGCAATTCTATAAGCTACAAATATCAGCATTAATAGTGAAGTTCAGCAATTAAGTTCGTCAGTCAATTGTCGCTGTCAACATCACCCTTAACAGCCTACCTAACCAAGATTAGCATCAGCATGTGGAACTTCATGCAAAAAACCTCTTAGAGAAAACATTAATTTGAAATAAATCTATCTAAGTAAGAATATCTATAATCAGCGCAGTTGGTACCTAGAAGAAAAGGCATAAAATTTGTCAGTCACATTTTCATAGCTACCTATCCAGGATGGATCAGCAACAAGTCAGTATTCGTCTTCAGGTCATCATTTAGTCAGCTATAGATCAGGCTCACGGGATATGAGCCCATTATCAGCACATCGGACAGCGTCCCCTGATGTCATCAATTTTCTCCCCGCAACTCTCTGATTTTACCCTTTGTCATGACTTTTTATTAGGGTCTCCCACTCCATCCCCCTAATTGCTAATTGGTCAGTCAGTCAGTAAATATGACTTTAACCTATATTTTTTGTTTACAGAATCTACTAATTACAATATTGGCTTGTTCACAAGATGCGGATTGGTTCACCATGCGATGTTCTCATCATCCGGCCCTTCAGGTATCAAATGTGTTGCATGTTCCTCTTCAGTCAGTGGCTCTATTGTTCAAGTCCTGGGAAAATCCATTTAGCCTACTCTACACATAATTGTATCAAACTGTCTTCATCATCTCCTGTCCGCCGGTATATTGCAGAATGTTCTAGTTAAGTAACTTCAATATGAGTGGGTCAAGGCTAGTCCATAGCAGCTTCGGAGCAAATGTGGTTATTGTTTCTGCTCTCAGTGTGCAAGGCCTTGGGAGACTAGGCCTTTAGTTCAGCTAACTTAACACTACAAATTAATGTAAAACATAGGTTATACGTCTCATTATGACATATTAATACGTTTTTCTTATATCTTTTCATTATTTTGCACATTTTCAGTCATATTAGTACACATGGTGATCGCACCCCGAGGGCACATTTTCAAACGCGGACATTATTTTCTCTATGATTAATTTCTCTACGCATTTTCCATTAGTAAACACATATATCATTAATAGTTTTCTTAATTAGCATATCTGCTTCAACAGTCCCTGCTCATATGTCATCACACCTTTCTTTGCCATCACTTTTACAATTCAGTCTCTGATGTTGTTTTGACTTCTCCTTGAATTATTTCGATAGATTTTCCTCCTGGATTGTTCTTCCCTCCTCTGATCAATTTAAGACCTTCTCAATTTTATCTTTTGCCATAATTTACATGTACCCCATATTCCTAATATACAGGTGATCACTATTAATATTCCCTGTACAATTTTCCATAACACCCCATTCCAAATTTGACTAAACGAATTGCCTACTGAAGCAAATACATTTCCAACTTTTTCCCAAACTCCTGGTTCCTTCAATTCTTTCAAATCTTTACTTGAATTAGTTAAGTTAGTAAGTAAGTATCTTATCTCCTTATCACTATTGGATATGTAGGAACAACAATGCCTAGCACTAATCATTTTACAGACTCTACTGTCTTTCGCTAAAATTATGTCTAAAGCAAGCCTATTTTGAGGCGTCATAGCTCTATCCGCAGCTAATTCAGTATCTAACAGGAGTATTGCCCCTGTAAAGTGTGTCAGCATGTTATCCACAATAGTAGACAATTTTCATATTTTAGTTGCATTCAAAATAACTCCTACAGAAGGAATTACCGCACCAAAAATATCTCCCACAATTGCAGAAAAGGTCTCCCTCCTCTGTCGCTCATGATGTAATTCAGTCACTTTCGGAAATTTCTTTAAATCATCTATCTGATAGATTTTAGGGAAAACTATCCCCAAATAGCATGTCCCATACCATCCTCTAGGAAGACGGTGATAAGCATTAAGTCCACAAATATAGTAGATCCCAGGAATTGCAGGGTCCTGACCATGCAGCATAAAAGTCTGTTTACTCTGGAACAAAAACACATGCCTACATTCACTCGTTCCCACAAATAAAGTGCCAGTGCATGATTTTGGCCTATATATACACAAAGCTTCCCTACAAGTAGTGCATCTAAGGCTAATTTCTCTTGCGTTTTAATAGCAGTGTAAGCATAATCATTCTTATAAGTTCTTTTCTCCAATCCTTTTTCTAACTTTTCCTTCAATGCCTTTCTCCTGTCATAAGTATGCCCTATAAAGCTCTTTTCTAACGGGTTAGTAAGCAGGTTAGATTGTTTTTGTGAGCGTATGTGGTGCCAAACGTTAATGGTGGTTCAAAGAAACCTCAAACTAATACTATATCATGCTCCATAGCTATTTTACTCAGATATCTAATAACAGGAACAAAAGAAAACACAAGGTCATAACTAGAATACAAATATTGAATATACTCTTGGTTATAGAATCTTGTTAGTAGCAGACTACAGCTTATGCCATATGTTAAAGGTAAACTATGGTACGTAACCCCTTCTTCCACAGAGAAAATAATTTGCATACACACAAGACAATTCCTTGCATCCATTGTCTCAACATATTCACTCAACAAATGATAGAACACATTAGAAGAAAGCTCTCCTTGAGCATTAGTATAATCATGCAAGTATTTCTCAATTAACTTAAACCTTTCTATAGCTGTTAGTGTAGTAATCTCAGGAACAGACGCAATAGTAGCCTCTTTCATTTCATAAACAGACATTCCCACAATAATTATTATAAACATTACTCCACACATAATTGCCACTCCAACATTCAAATACCTACAATATCTAATATTCCTTATGCGGTTATCTAACTCAGCCATGATATGTAAAGAATCAGAAAGTAGAAACAACTCTTAGATAAAGTGCAATCAAAAAAATAGAAAAAATCAAAATGAAGCAAGAATGTTTCTTTCTCACAGTTCAATTTCACATGTAGGAACCCTTTATCCTTTGACAAAAATTGATTAGCAGCTTGTCACATCCGGGTTTTCAATTATCACATCAGGTTATCAATGTCTTTTCCGGTTTTATTTTTAGCAGTCTCTCTTTTTCAGATTTCTTCAGATCAGCTCAACAAGTCAGTCTATTGATCACTTTCAGGTTACATCAAATTACTGATTCGGAACTTCTCTATCAAAACAAAAGGACATAAACTTGTTTTGCCATTCGCTTGTTGCTGCTTATGCCCACTCAGGACCTGCGTATTTTCGACTTGCTGCTCTCTTTCTTTTCAACCTTCATTCACCACTTAATTCTCCTTCATTTAATTCTTCCTTTCTTGTAGTATCCACTTCTTCCTCTATTGTTTCATTTATGACCAATTCTTTCCCAATTTGTGATTCAGGCCACTTATCTCCTTTTCTCGTTCCTTCTGTCAATATTCTCCTCAGAATTGGACTCTTTTCTTTTTCTTTCTCTATGGTGTTTTCTCTTGATGGACCTGCAACAGGTTCAGGAGGAGTCGCATCACTTTGATTTTGAACCGTCTCAACTCCTTCACCTTCTTGATCAGGCACTTGCTCTGTTTGCTTTTTAGCACCATCTGCTTCTGGGAGAACCCCTGCTGTGGTCGGTTCTCCTGCTGTAGCCGTTGAATTAAGCTCTTGCTCACCCTCCTGTAACTCTTCACTCTTGTCTCTTGCAGGGGTGAGAGACCCATCTTCCACAAGCTCAGGTTCAACTTCGAGTTCAGCTTGCTCTTGTTCTGGCTCATATACAACCACTTGTTTAGCTGTTGCTGGTGCTCTCAACAAAACTTCTTCATGATCTTGCGGACTCACCACTCTCTTTGTATGACTTGCATGTATCCAGTTTGGTAGTCCTGCACACTTTACAGCTGTTGTAGTTGTTAGCACCACTTGGTATGGACCTTTCCAGCGCGGTTCCAAACATGTTTTGTGAACGTGCTTTTTGATATTGACCCAATCTCCAGCTCTCAGATTGTGGCTTGGGTCAGGAATGGTTGGCAGGGTAGCAGCCTGCACCTGCTGAGAGAAAGAGCGAACCACATCAGCCAGACCCTTGCAGTAGTCCAACACCATATCATTGGTAATATTGACAAGAGCATTGGCTGGTATTGCTGGCAATCTCATTGCTCTGCCCATGAGGATCTCATGGGGCGACAGTCCTGTCTTCTTGTCAGGTATATTTTGTATTGACATCAACACTAAAGGTAATGAATCTGGCCATTTCAGATTGGTAGCAGCACACATCTTGGCAATTCTTGATTTCAAAGTACCATTCATTTGTTCCACTAGTCCTGAGGCCTCTGGGCAATTGCTACAATGCTACAATTTCTGCTCAATGTTTAGTGCTGTACATAAGAGTTTGATCACTTCATTATTGAAGTGAGTTCCCCATCTGATTCTAAAGAGATTGGAAATCCAAACCGTGGTATTAACTCTCTAAGTAACAGCTTTGCTACTGTGAGACTTTCATTCCTTCATGTGAGGTCTGCTTCAATCCAATGACTAAAGACACACACAATCACCAACACATACTTCAAACCACCACAAGCAGGCATTTCAATTAAATCCAATTGCATCCTGTTGAATGGACCCCCTGGTCTTCCAATGTGGCTCAAATTCACCACTGTCCCTTTTCCACATTTAGTTGCTGACAAATTACACATCGATGACACACTTCCTCTGCTGCTTGCCTGAATTTTGGATTGAACCAATCAACTTTGAACAGTCTGACCATGGCGTCCCTTCCATTATGCGCCTGGCCATGATAATAACGGCCATCTGCGACAATAAACTATTTGGCAACACCATCTGGCCCTCGTCAGAAACCCAAATTTCATCAGATCTTCGAATACATTTCAGCTTGTCCCAAAGTCGTTTCTCTTCCTTGTCTGCATTTTCCTGTAATGTTTTTAATTCTTCTAGAGTGTCAATCACCTTTAGGGCAAAACTTGTGCACTTGTTCTTTTCTTCAGGCATCAATTCCCACTTGTCCTTAAACGATATACAGTTCATTGTGCAAAATCTTGCGACTTGATCTGCACATCCATTTCCCAATGAAATATAATCCTGTGTCTTTTGATGTGAACTGCATTTTACCACTGCAATTACTTCAGGTAACTGTATTGCATACAACAACCCTTTTATTCTGTAGCCATTCCTCACTGGCATTCCAGTAGAGGTCATGAAACCTCGTTGCGACCATAGCTGACCAAAATCATGAACAATTCCAAATCCATATTGGCTATCAGTATGGATGGTGACTCTTAGTCTAGCAGAAACAGAGCATGCTCTAGTAAGAGCTACTAATTCTTCTACTTGTGCAGAATATACACCTGGAAGCCATGAAGCTTCTAATGTGCCTGTAATTGTGCATACTGCATATCCTGCTCTCAATGTCCCTGTTCCATCTCTGAGACACGAACCATCAACAAAGACAATTTGGTCATTTTCCTCTAAACTCGTGTCTCTAATATCAGGTCTTGGTTTTGTACACAGCTCAGTTACCGCAAGACAATCATGCTCAATGTCTTCTTCTTTTTCAATTTCAACAGCATCACTTGGAAGCAATGTTGCTGGATTCAGCACTGTACATCTCTTCAATGTTACATTTGGAGCACCCAATTTGCTTGTCTCATACCTTGTCAGTCTTGCACCCGTCAAGTATTGTGTTTTTGTCCTTGTCAGTAAAATTTCAACAGTGTATCCCATGACTACCCCCCTCCCATTGGGAAAGACTTTGACCAACTGCGGCTACTGCATGCAGGCAACCTGGTAAAGCTGCTGCGACCGGGTCCACGGTAGCTAAAAAATAGGCTACTCCATGGACCTGTGTCAAAACAGACAAAGAACAAGCATCACGTTCATGACAAAACAATGTGAAAGGCTTTGTGTAATCAGGCATTCCAACGCTGGCGCTCTGCACACATTTTCTCTCAACTTGGTGAATGCTTTCATCTGATCTTCATCTAGGGTAAGGGGATCTGTAACTTCCTTGTGTGTCAACTGCTGTAATGGTTTGGCAATTTCATAAAAAATCGGAATCCACTGTCTACAGTACCCCACCATTCCCAAAAACATCCTAACATCTCTCTGCGAAGTCGGAGGACTTCTCTGCAGTATCATGGTAATTGTTTCTCTGGAGAGTCTCCTTAACCCCTTTTCAATCTGGTGCCCCAGGTATTTCACTGATTTTTGGCAATACTGTAATTTTACAGGTGAAACTTTATGTCCAAATTCTCCCAAATGATTCAAAAGGGCAATCGAGTCGTACTTACATTCGTCCCTTGTTCTGGATGCAATCAGCAGATCATCAATATATTGCACTAGAGTCGATTGATATGGTAATTCCAGGTTCATTTTCAACATCTGATTAAACGGCGATGGTGACTCCATATACCCTTGTGGAAGCCTGTACCAGCTGTAGAATCTGTCTAGGAATTTGAAACTAAGAAGAAATTGACTATCCTCATAAAGAGGCACAGAAAAGAAAGCTTGTGACAAGTCTACCACTGTGAGCCACTCTGCATCACAAGGAATCTGAAACAGTATCACGGCTGGATTTGGCACCACTGGAGAACACTTGACCACCAAATCATTCACTTTTCGCAAATCTTGCACAACATGCACTTTCCCACATGGCTTCTTTAAAGCCATTATTGGTGAATTACATGGGCTGCTTAACATTTCGTTCAAAACTCCTTGTTTTAGAAAATCTCCAGTTATTCGTGCTACCTTCATCAGAACATCTTGCAGCATGTTATACTGTGGAAGCTGTGGAAATACTGCATTGGGCTTTAAAGTGATCTTAATCGGCTCCCTTAATCAGACCTATTTCTTTACCTATCAGGTCCCAGACTTCTTCTTTCACCATTCCCTGTAAGTCTGCATGTAATTCTTTCACAGTAAACATTGGGAAAAATTCCACCAACGGGTATTCTTCACTAGCATTATTGATCACCATTTCAGCCACCTGCTCTTTTTCGTCATCACTATTTGTTTGAACTTTTATTCCGGTGTCTGAACAATTAATGGAACATCTTGTCTTACACAGTGAATCTCTTCCCAGTAGAGATACTGGGCTCTAGTCACACACTACAAACCTATGTAATCCCTGGTAATTGCCGATCTCAACCTGCACTGGTTCTGTGATTGGGTATGTCAACTGTCTATTCTCCACACCCACATCTTGAACTGTTCTGCCTGAAAGAGGTAAATTTGCGACTTCTACACTTCTCACTGTAGAAAGTGTAGCTCCTGTATCCACTAAGAATGAGACCTTGTAACCCAGGACTTTTCCCTTCACAAAAGGTCCTCTCTGATCTACTTCTAAAGATGCTGCAAGCACACATGGTCCTTCATCTGAACTGTCACTCATCCATTCTTCGTTTATTTCATCCTCACTGTAAAATGGGAATAGGTGTACTGTGTTATTACTACTGCCTTGTCTTGTCTCTGACCTGTGACCTGCTGAGTAAGCATCACCTGTTGCTGCTCCATTGGGGCTTGAGGTATCTGCATTTGCTGTCTAGGTACCATAGGAACCTGCTGTTGTATTGGTTGCTGCTGTGTTAATTGTGCACGTGGCATCTGCATTTGCTGCACGAGTGGCATCTGCATTTGCTGCACGGGTTGGAATTTTGGACTCGATTCCGAACATTAGGAATAAATCCTTTCATTCTTGGGACTTTCACAGTTTGAAATGTACTGACATCACCTCCTTGCTGAACAACACCATCCTGTGCCATCCACGGACACTCCCACTTCCAGTGTCCCACGTTTCCGCACAAATGACATAGTAACATCTTCTTCATCTCCTGCATGTCATTCTGGACCACTACAGTACTCAACTCCGGACCACGTATAATGTCAACTCCACGACCTCTACCTCTCATCTGAGGCTGAAACATAACAGCTCTCTGCTGCGGCGGCATGGTTGATACTATAGCTCCTTGCACTCCTGTCTGAGCTGCCTTTATCTGCATCACCATTGCTTTCTCCTTCAGCTTTTTTTGTTTCAATTCAATCTCATCACTACAGTATTTTGCATACTACAACACCTCATCAATTGGCTTTGCCTGCCAACAAATCAAATGACTTTTTATCATCTGTCCTACTTGTGGACTCAACCCTTCAACAAACCTGAACACGAAATGCAAAATGTCTTTTGGCTCAATTGCTTCCTTACCACTGTCCTCTTTGAACGCTTTTAACAATCTTTCTTTGTAAGTATGTATTGACTCTTTGGACTCTTGAACTGTTCTGTCAGTTCTCTGGCAGTCAATATTTTTGGGAGAAATTCTTGTCTTCAGGAACTCGATCACCTTATAGTAATTTTTCATTACCTCAGGTGAAGGTGCACCCGTTACTTTATCCCTTTCCGGTTCACTTGTTGGCCAATCCACTGCTCTCTTACACTCAACCCATAAGTCGGCTTTAACCAGTATCTCCAACAATGGCCCTCATTACAACCTCTGCAGTCTTTTTGAAAGACTGCCGAGGGACCGCCATGCTGGAGACCGCCAGTGCAGGCAGTTTTCCGCTCGGCGAACTATGACTGCTGGCAGCCCTCCGTCCTTTTTTGGACGGAGAGCAGCCAACAGCCATACTGGCGATCGGCGGAGAAGTGGAGGTTGCTCCACCTCCACTGCCACGTCATCAGAACACCGCCCACCGAATCACATTCCCTGATTCGGCGTGGTGGTGTTCTGGTGACGGGGTGCTGGCGGCGGAGCAGCCCCCATGGATCCTGTCCCCTCCCGGAGGATCAACGGACCAGGTAAGTTGATTGTCCGTTAGGGGAGGGGGGTGTTGTGTGCGTGCATGGGGGTGTGCGTGTAAGTATGTAGAGGAGGTGTATGGGTGCGTGTATGCATGCGGGGGGTGTGTTGTGTGTATGGGAAATGTGTGCGAGTCGGTATGTGTGCATGTCTGTTTGTATGTGTTGTGTAGTGTATGTGTGCATGTAGGGGTGTGTGTATGTGCATGTTGGGGGTGGGAGTGGGGAGGGGGTGTGTGTATGTGCATGTTGGGGGTGGGGAGGGGGGTCCTGACACCTTTAGGGGTGTGGGGGGGGAGGACTCTGGGGTGTCAGAGACCCCTATCAGTGCCGGGGAAGGAATTCCCTGGTACTGATAGTGCCTTCCGCCATGGATTTCCTGGCGGTTCCAAACCACCCGAAATCCATGGTGGTATGCAGGGTCTTGATACCGCCTGCGGTCTGGTGATGGCCACCGGGCTGGAGACCAAAGTCTCCAGCCCAGCGGTTGTCACCGCCCTGGCGGTCGGAGTGGAGAAGTGGCGATGACCATGGCAGTAACCGCCATGGTCATAATTCCTTTTTTTTTCCACCGGCCTGTTGGCGGTATTACCGCCACTTCTCCCCCGCCTGCCAGGGTCGTAATGAGGCCCTTAGTCTTACACAACTTATCTGCTCTTCCCCTTTGGATGTATTCTGTGGTGTATTTAGACTGTCTAACCATTCACTCAGTTGCTGCGCTGACAATCCCTGTAATGAGATGTTACTTGCGTTTGGCACTGATACCTGTTGCATCGCTGCAGCTGAAGCTTGAGGCGTCATAGGCTTTAAACTTTGACTCGAGTTCAGCCATTTACTGCATCCGGGAGTGCAACAAGTGGACTAAGATCCATCAAAGGTCTAGAACCATTGAAAGTCTGACCTGCGGATGACATCATTTGCACAGGATCACCCACTCCCCTTCTCACAATACTCTGTGACATTTCATCCTGATCTCCTGCACTAGTTTTCTTCTGCACAAATAGGGGTACCGCTGGATCTACAGTAATTGGTAGCGATATTGCATCCGGAGCTTCCCTGACACTCGTACCTTGTGGAAATGTTACCCCCATCGCCTGGTTCATGACTGGTGTAATATCTGACTGTGTTCCTGTCATTGGTGTAAACTTCGCCAAACCCTGAGGCTGTGCTGCAGGTACTAACATTGGAGTCGGCTCGGTCTTATCTAGCATTGGCCTTGGGAGTACTTGCTCCGTTGGCACCACTAGGTTCGAAACTGTCTCAAGAACTGGCACATCTCAATAAATTCTCTGTACTGATGGTAGATGCATCTGTGCCTGGACCACAGCAGTAGTCCCTGCATTCGGTGTACTCTGTACTACCCCTGGTATCTGTCCACTGTCTGTCTGTCCTGCACCCTCAGTTCCTGTGGCTTGTGCTGGAACATTTGTAGCGGCACTAGTACTTGGACCCCCTGAGTAGGTCGCAAAAGGTGGAGGTCGATCTCTCAACAACTGTGTAATGAGGTCCTCAACATTAGAATCTTCATTGTCTACTTAGGACTTTCTCTTTTTCTTTTTCCCTGCACTCTCATTCGCTTTAGCACTATCTTTCTTCTCTGTCTCATCTTCCTCTGTAATGCAGGAAACAATTTGAAACCCAGTAGCATCTCTGTTCTCCATCTTTTCTGTTCCCAATCCCACCTAGCTTCAGCTAAGGATTTTTCTACTTGTTTCATTCTCTTCTTAAATTTAATCTCTTGTTGTTGTCTGGCCACCACCTCCCAAACCGCTAAAACCTCAAACTGTGCTGGTCTCAATAATGGCTTCTTGTCATCTAATGCCATTCACAATTTGTCCAAAATTCTCAAATTAAATGTTCCATGCTCTGGAAACGCTAAGGACCCTCGCTTCTTTGTTAGCTGACACCGCTGCTTTAACCAAAGACACAGTGCTACACCGCTCTCCTCCATTACAATGTAAGCCAGAGAATTTTCTTGTGGAGTTGGCTCCCCCACTGACGCCTTAATGTAAGTTTCACCTTTCATAGCACTTCTAACGCCTTGAAAAACTTCATTTTGTCTGTTTTATTTATTTCGATTCAATAATGAAATGAGCTTTACTCCCAAGATTCCCTTCACCGCCTACTCAACCAATTGCCTCTTACGGATGGCTGCCAATCTGTTTGCGACTCTTCTCACTAACCAACCTATCCCAGCGTGACACACTCTGATGTCACACCCACACACAGAGGCTGACAAAGACTTGCGGCTTGCCCTCCTGAACTCGACTCACACAACTAATGCAAATTATTGCGAGCACTTTTTACCAAATAACTAAAACAAACCTGCTGGTTTACTACAGGAAGGGGACACAGTCGCTTCAGAGACCTTACGGATTTTCACTAATGGCCCTTTTGCTCACGTAGCTAATCCTCTTTCTCAGTCTCCCACATTCGCAAGCAAAATCCGACTCGCAAATTTTACTCTCAACTGATCAGTGGGTCTGTCCTGGTACACATAGGACTCGCCAAATCTCAGTTGAAATTTTCACTTACTCAGTTAGCTCACACACCGACTTGTTGATCACGCCCAATCAACCTACTAAACCAGACAGATTAAAACATATAACGAAGTGTCTCCTACACTTGCCAATATACTCCAGAGTCTTAGACCACGCAGGGTCCGTACATTACCAACAACCACGTGGATAATTCTTTGAGCACAAAGCGCCACACAGAAGTGAAGTTCGATGACTTCCCTACTCTCATACTGCGGAGTACGCACACCCCTACTAACCTCAACTGGAGTACGCAGACTGCCTACTTTACCTCACATATGTCACAAATCACCTGCGATTTGCCCTAAGCCTGTGCAAGCGCAACTTACCACTTTCATACTATCACAAAATACGTCGAGAACATAACCAACTTTACTAGCTGGATCCAGGATCTGGGAAAGTCATTTCTAGGCTTAAGGGGATATCATCTTTGCTACAATTGCCATTTCAGAAAAACAAAATTCAAATCTCATAAAATACAAACAACTAACCCTAACTTAAACTACTACCATAACCAATAATCACCACATAACTAGTTCTCCAGGGAAACTAACCATCAAGCTGCTACCAAAAACTGCTAGCTCGCCTGGTCCTTAGTAAGTAAACTTACAAGGGGACGCGTATAGCTCGATGAAACGTCTGAATCACATGGAGTATCCTAGTCATGCAGTAACTACTGGACCAATAATTCAATTCAATAATCAAGAAACATTTTGTAGGAAATCACCTTAAAAACCATCTACTCATGAATAACCAGAACTCGGTGAGGGTTAACAATTTTTATTTCCCTATTACTATAAATCATCTGTTAGTTCAAACTTTATTCAATTTATTAATTCATTAATAAAAACATCATCACTTGAAGAAAACATATGTGAAAATGCAATTCCATAAGCTACAAATATCAGCATTAATAGTGAAGTTCAGCAATTAAGTCCGTCAGACAATTGTCGCTGTCAACGTCACCCTTAACAGCCTACCTAACCGAGATTAGCATCAGCATGTGGAACTTCATGCAAAAAAACGTTTAGAGAAAACATTCAATTGAAAAAATGTTATCTAAGTAAGAATATCTATAATCAGCGCAGTTGATACCTAGAAGAAAAGGCATAAAATTTGTCAGTCACATTTTCATAGCTACCTATCCAGGATGGATCAGCAACAAGTCAGTCTTCCTCAGGTCATCATTTAGTCAGCTATAGATCAGGTTCACAGGATATGAGCCTAATATCAGCACCTCGGACAGCGTCCCCTGATGTCATCAATTTTCTCCCCGCAACTCTCTGATTTTACCCCTTGTCATGACTTTTCATTAGGGTCTCCCACTCCATCCCCCAAATTGCTAATTGGTCAGTCAGCAGATATGACTTTATCCTATAGTTTTTGTCTACTGAAGCTACTAATTTCAATATCGGCTTGTTCACAAGATGCGGATTGGTTCACCATACGATGTTCTCATCATCCGGCCCTTCAGGTATCAAAAGTGTTGCATGTTCCTCTTCAATCAGTGGCTCCATTGTTCAAGTCCTGGTTAAATCCATTTAGCCTACTCTACACATAATTGTATCAAACTGTCTTCATCATCTCCTGTCCGCTGGTACATTGCAGAATGTTCTAAGTAACTTCAACATCGAGTGGGTCAAGGCTAGTCCATAGCAGCTTCGGAGCAAACGTGGTTATTGTTTCTGCTCTCAATGTGCGAGGCCTAGGGAGACTAGGCCTTAAGTTCAGCTAACTTAACACTACAAATTAATGTAAAACATAGGTTATACATCTCATTATGACATATTATTACGTTTTTCTTATATCTTTTCATTATTTTGCACATTTGCAGTCATATTAGTACACATGGTGATCGCACCCTGAGGGCACATTTTCAAAAGTGCACTTTATTTTCTTCATGATTAATTTCTCTACGCATTTTCCATTAGTAAACACATATATCATTAATAATTTTCTTAATTAGCATATCTGCTTCAACATCCCCAATCCCTTAATCCACCCTCCACCACTGCCTCAGCCCCACTTACCTCACTGTGTCTTCCACATCCTCTCCTGAACAAAGCTTGCAACACTATCCGTGATTCTGCGAAAGTGCTTTCTCTAATTACCTTAAAGATAGCGTCCGCAATAGTTATATAAAACGCTCTCAATAAAGCTAGTATGATACTATGTTTAATAGGATGAACTCACATGGGTTATTTCTCATATAAATATATATATCTATATATATACATTGTGTTGTATTATTATGTTTTACTAAAGAACTGGAATATTATATCAGGTTATTTAAAATAAGTCAGAAAGTGTATTATTCTTATATATTTTTTCTTTCATACTTTTATACAACCAGGATATTATATCAAGTTATTTTGGAATGAGTAATACGCAGTTTACTCAAAATCAGTTTCAACATTGAGAGGCCTAGGCCCTACTGTAACCCAATCCAGCCCTGTGGCACTCATATCATGCACTTTAAGAGGATGATATATGGAATTATAGATTGCTAAAAGTGAAATACGTGGATGTTTTTCACCAAGGGGCTCTAAGTGACATTAAACAGACAAAGAGAGCAAACGTCCCAACATCCTTGGCCTGTGCTTTCAAATACTGGGCAGAAGCACAGGGGCAATGGGCAAGTGTTGTGTTTGTTGCTTTGAGGTTCTGCTCAGACATGAGCTTGAGGAAGCTATACATAACATGGCCTCTCCTGCCTGTTCCAGTTGTACAAAAAGACCTACCCTTCTGCAACCCATCTCCACCACAGTCTCTGCCTTCCCTTACTTCTATCACTGGAGCTGTGTTCCCTGATTTCCAGCGCTGCTTTGATAGGTTTTAAGATAGCCCTGCCAGAGCAGCCTGGAATCCCTTTATTCCCAGCAACAATGGGTATTAGGTTTGTTAACAAGTGCTGATCATCATAGCAGTGAATTATCAGAATTAGAATCTTGCATTCACACTAGTGGTTCTCAGTGAGAGCCATACATTAAATGCTGAGTGGTTCTTCACAATGGGATTTATTCTTGGGAACTGTAGACTCACACTGTTTTCTTCCCACTCTCCAGCATAGTGTAGTGCGTTCTCCTGGCCTGGACAACATCTTCCCTTTGTTTCCGGTCCCTGTGCAGTTTTCTCGCTTGTTTCTTACCTTTCTCACAGGGCTATGATAAGAGCTCCAGTGTTTATTGAATAATAAAACCTACTGGCATTGATTACTTCCAAATGTGAGGAGGTTTGCCATGTGGAGTGACACTGTGAGTAGCTACCAAGACAAGTGGGCAGGACAAGGAGAAGGCAATGAGCTGATGTTTGGAAAGGTTGTCCGGGAGTATCTAGTGAATTGGACTTATTTGAGTTTGATTCAGATGCTCAAAGGCTTTAGCCATACTCCAAAATGGAAATAAGGAGAGCGAGGTATACAATGTGATCCCTATAGAATATTTTGCCAGCCATGCCTCCTAACTGCGCCGGAGACATGGGCCCTCGGGTTACCACTACATATTCTATTCAGGCCAAGTCAAACCAATTAATGAGATCCTTTAGTTATATCTGTCTGGTAAGAGTTTATGTCTTCACACAGCATCCACATTAGCAACATACACATAAATGCATATATAGAATGCTGCTTTTGGGCAGCGATTTTCAGCCATTGGCTACTGTGGTTCAGCTAACTTAGGCACTGAGTTGTCAATCAGTGCTGGTATCAGCCCCCGGCATTTTGCAGATATGAGCGATCTAAAAAAGTAGTTCACATACACATTGGCATTGAATCCTTTTTTGCCCGTTTTTGTTTACCTTCTTTATGTGAGGGCACTTGTGCTCTTTCTACTTGTTTATCCTCCCCTGCTTATCCATTGCTCCTCATTGTTCTTCCGCCCATCCCAAATCCTCTCTCAAATATATTTTATGCTTATTTCTTTTTTTTATTTTTCATGTGCCAGGCAGCTGCTGACTGCTATTGGGTTGATTGCATACCTTTTGACACCCCCATACACATTACATTTTTATTTTACTTTGCTAATTTGTCATCGGCCATGTTAGAACAGTAACTAAATGAAAGCCTCGAGCAAGCAGGCACTAGGAGGACATGCTGGAATTGAAAGCTTCCAACATGGCTGCCCTGATCTTGCATGCATGCACGTGCATTGTGACTCACCAGAGGGCGTTTTGGCTATCTCTGTGTTCCTTTCCTGAAATGGCTAATTGACATTTTGTAACATTTAAAAAAAAACTTTGGAAAATCGAATATTCCGGCTCTCGCTTTATAGGTGTGAGACAGCTTTGCCAATGCTTGTTTTATTACTCTTTCAGCTGGAGTCTTCATGCATGAGACGTAATAAACATTTCTTCTTTCTGCTTCTTTCACAGTTCTGGAATATTTATGTTGATTATTTGTTGAAAGCTAGAGTTTACTTAAATTACAGTTTTTAATTAAGGAGCAGCCATGCAAGAAATTGATAATTCCTTTGCATCTGTTGTCTAGCATTTCTCCAATTCTGCTAAGTACTGTTTTTTAAAAGCCTTTGTAAAGCACACTATAATGAACCTATTGAGCATCGTCGTAAATTAGGGAAAAGTCCCATGTAAATCTGTATATGAATTGTTTTCTGTGGCCAAGGCGCACGTAGACTGAAACATATTGAATAGACCAGTGGTTCCCAATCTGTGGTCGGGGGACCCCTGGGGGTCCGCGAAGCCTCGTCAGGGTGTCCGCAACTGCTTAGAAAATTTTATAATATTAACAGATTAGGTCCCCAGCTTTCAGTAATGACTCAGTGAAGGGTTCCCTGGATTCCAATAATGATTCAATGGGGGTCCCTGTGTTCCAGTAATGATAAAGTGGGGGTCCACGGAAGTCAAAAGGTTGGGAACCACTGGAATAGACATTTGAAAATGTGACCTACTCCAGTGTATTGATTTTATTATTGCTTCATGTTGTATTCTTTTTCATTGTAGACAACTCGATCATCCAGTTGTTTCTCTTCGGTGCCACCACAGGAGAGCCTCACTTATGCCTTCTGAACTTAAGAAAATCCTGCAAGCTGAAGATGCTGCAAATGGGCAAGGCAAATAATACTGTGACTTGATGGTGGAGGCAAACTTTACAAATCTCTTTTAGAGGAGCGACTGAAAGAGAGACGCAGAGAAGCCTGGTTCTAGTGTGACAAACATCACATTACACGCTTGCATCCACAACGCTGTGACCTGGACGTCACAAGGTCAGATCCTGAGAAGGCAAATCCATCCTTTCATACTTCCAAGATCCGGTACTTCAATTTTGTTACTTGAGTGACAGTGATGTCTATTAATCACAGCGCTCAGAGGTAGCAACCCTGCGGGATGAAGAACTACATAAAACACAGCATTCTTATTAATATCTCACAGGCTATGAGCATATACAAATGAGGATGGCACCTCTGCACTCAGTAGTTAGGACCACATTGGTTTTACCCAACAGGCTGACTGCACATTAGATCCTCACTCGCAGAAGGTCTGTTTCTAAGGAGACAGACACACCTAACCTCTGCGCATTCGCCACATCATTTGTTCTGAGTAGGGGTTCGGCCTGGTCCATGAGGTTATCCTTACGGTGACCTAAGATCAGTTGATTCAGTGTGGCTGTGTCTAAGGTATTCTTGTGTAACTCAACAGCTAGAGGCTTTATATGTGATGCCTGAGACCCTGGAGTTAAAAAATCCTACAGATCCGGTTGGAGATTAAATAAGTTGTGTTTGGTATGGTGTTTGCATCCTATGTCAACATCTGCAGTTGTGATTACTAACATCCTGAGACAGGCCGGGTTGTCAACAATATCAAATCTCAAACGATCCCTCTTTGGTTGATGACGCTCTCACTGCTCAGGTTAGCTTGGGGGTTGGGACTAGATCCTAATGACTGTTGGGTACCTCAGTGACCGGCTGTCAACAAGGACCTGGATCCTGTTAGAGCTGTTACTATGACCGGCTATGCTGCACTTACTGGCAAATTCTGTCTGATTAGAAAAACTAAACCATCTTACCTTTGTTTATTTATCCATTCTCCAATCAATAATAGCATGTGTGTGGTTCAATGCATTAAAGAGTATGAGAACAGGATCCCCCAGATCCTGTGGCATTCTTCCCAACCTCTAATTTGTGTTTGATAACTTCAAAGTGACCTCAGCCCCATCTCTAATGAGTGGGTTTGTCAGGTAATGACCGATTCAGGAATTTGTCTCTAGATTTTTATAGAATCTGTACACCCAAGCATCAGGTGGAGAAGATGATGGTCATCTGGCACGAGATAAGTAGGATCTTGAAATTGAAAGATATCTCACTGAACAGATTAAACTGGTAATATTAATGAGCTTCCTGTTCTCGTCACTTAATACTGTCTTTTTGCATCTTTTGGACGTGTTTGAACCTACCTCTGTGTTCTATACCCATCGTTCAGATGAAACAAACATGTGCAAACATTCTCAAATGACATCCTAAGCAATGGAGCTGCAGGCTGGAGAGTTTCCTGTATGACTCGAAAGATTTGTGTCCCTGTGCCATTCTCAACTTTCTGGTGCTAGCATTCCTTATAGTATGAGGGATTGTAGGGAAATTGTTGTGTTAATTAGGAGAATAGTTGTGTGGCTCCTGATGATGTTGTAGTTCTTGTGGATTCTCCATTGCATTTTGTAGTTTATATCTGTGCTAGCAAGCTTAGAGGAAGAACAATCATGTGATAAGTTAGCTGAAGCTGATGATGGGGCAAATTTAGACTTCTAGGGGCAGATTATTCAAACTTTCACACAGAGCATCTCAGCAAGCGACCTTGCTGCACTGCGCTGCGTAAAAGTACAGCAGTGCAACGTATTTAACGTTACACAGTGCATTCCTGTCATTTTTTTGCTCCGGCGCCCTTTTGGCTGCCTAGCGCCAATGCAGTCACCCTTGCGCCAGGGTGCAAGGGTGCCTGGGTTACAGTCAGGATTGTATGTAGTACACATGAAAAGAGTAAAAAAACGAGGCAAAATAAAGATATTTCTCCTTGTTACACCTCCTCTGGGGAGGGGTAGAATTGTGACACATTCTCAGGTCTAACAGTGATGGTAAATCTGGAATGTGCCAAAATCCATTGGAAAATGCGTGGAAACACCCACTCTCCACCTATGGAGTGCCTTCCTGGGGCACCGTAGTGCAATGCATCGATTTGCACTGTGTTGCATTACTCTAAATTTATCAAGCCGCGCCTGGCGACACAAGGCAGCCTTACATGCCTTGATAAATCTGCCTTAGTAGTGCTGCCTTTGCACCCATGCATGGGGCAAGGGCGACACAACTCAAAGATAAATATGCCCCCTGGGATATATTGATGCTTGGCACGAAGTGTGGATCTCACTTAATCACATGCAATGGGGGCACTGACCTATGAATACCCCTAGTTTAGGTCTTGGATATCGTGTAGAGAAAAGAGTACATACTGACCCACAAAACAGCAAGACATTTGACTGTAAATTTAATATTTAAAAGAAAAGACACATTGGGGGTCATTACAACATTGACAGTAAATGGCGCTTACCGCCGTGCAGAAGACCGCCAACACACCGCCGCGGCCACGGAATTCCGCCACAGCTCTTATGACCCACAGCTCGGAACCCGGCAAAATCTAGACACCCACACAAGTCCGCCACACCAAAGTTCAGTGATAAACTGGCGATAACAAAACCTCCACCGTCACGCCAACAGGAATACGCCCACACTATCACGACCCACGAATCCACGTCATTCAACTGCGGTAAACCATTGGTGGTACACACCGCCACGCTCAAAATACACACACACTTACAAAACACAACCACATTGGACAATTCCAAATACACACACCTGATACACATACACACACCACTCCCACACACCCCATACAATTTAAAACACACACCCACAAACCCTTACGACCACAATTGCGACAGAAGGCCAGACAGAGACACCACCATCTACAAACTAGCATCCACAGGCACTCAACACCATGACTCACACAGCATCCATGCACAAAGCACCACACACCCCTAAACATCACCCCACCCATCACAACACACACCACCCCACACATCACCCACACCACCCCATGGCACCACAAAGACACTCCAGGTTTTCTGAGGAGGAGCTCAGGGTCATGGTGGAGGAAATCATCCAGGTAGAGCCACAGCTATTCGGATCACAGGTGCAGCACACCACCATAGCTAGGAAGATGGAGCTATGGCGCAGAATCGTGGACAGGGTTAACGCAGTGGGACAGCACCCAAGAACACAGGATGACATCAGGAACGACCTACGGGGGAAGGTACGTTCCGTGGTCTCAAGACACCAGATTGCAGTTTAGAGGTTTGGCGGCGGACCCCCACCTCCTCCCCAACAACTAACAACATGGGAGGAGCAGGTCTTGGCTATACTGCATCCTGAGGGCCTCACAGGAGTAGCTGGAGGAATGGACTCTGGTAAGGCAAATCTTTAACTACTTCATCCCCCACCCTATCTGCATGCTATCACATACCCACACCCTCGACCTCACCCCCATCACTCCAACCCCTCACAGATGTCCCACTATCACAAACCACACATCCCAACACCAAGCCCTGCATGCAACCACAAAGCATGGACACCCATCACCAATGCATGTCCACTACACATACCCACACAGACCCCTAAACATTTAGCACACAAGGTCATACACAGGAATGGAAGCACTGGGGTACAGGGTCACCCACCCATTGCACACCATGGCACACACAGATGCAATGATCATGCCTTTACACCCCTGCAGGACCCCTACCCAACGTCACCGGAAAGGAGGTTCCAGACATGTACACTCCACCCACAGAAGAGGCCCACAGTGATGACAGCAGCTCTGTCCAACTGGATCTAGATGACCAGCCCTGCCCATCTGGGATCTCGGGACAGTCGGTTCCCCTCACACTGGCACAAGCCACAACAGAGCCTCCCCCCTCTGGAAACACTAGCACAGCACCCACCCAGCGGGCCCATACCTCTGTCTCCAGGACACGTCAAGCAGCAGTGTGTCCACCACTACAGGGAACCCAGGCTAACCCACCACCCCAACAACACCAGGGACCTGGGGGCAGTGGCAGTGGGCACACGGTTCAGGGGACAGAGGCACAGGAACACATGGAAACTGGGAGGGCTGCTGTGCGACAGGGGGAGGACAGGCCCAGGGAACCCACTCTCCACGAGGCCCTCTCCAACATCATGGAAGCCTACCACCATTCCAAGGAGACTATGGCAACGGTACTGGCCAAGTTTCAGGAGACCCAGCGGCTGCAGGAGTAACAGTATTTGGGGTTCAGGGAGGAACTCAAATCCATCAATACCACCCTGGGCACCATTGTAAGGGTGCTGAAGGAACTCGTCAACACCAGGAGGGACACTGTGGCATTACAAGGGGCCCCTGACACTAGCCTGGATGATGAACTGCCCACCACCTCCACCGGCACTAGTGGACAGGAGGCACCACCACAGGACCACAACACCAGCACCCCACCCCCTGCAGATGGAGAACCACCCTGCAAACGGTCCCTAAGATCCAGGACAAAGACAGAGAACAATGCCAAGACCCCTGCCAAAAAATGAGACCACCCTGATTGTCATCCTTCTGTCCCACTTTGTCACCCTGTCCATCCTTAAACTGCCCCAGTTCCACTTCCTATGCCCCTTTGGACAATGCACCTGTGAGACTAATAGACTGGACTCTACCATGGACATTCCTCCACCATCACCCCTGACCATTTTACAACACCCTCCACTATTTAACACTTAAATAAACACCCTTAAATCACAAAACAATCTGGAGTCAGTCTGTGCTTTCGAAAATGTGTATTTGCAATTACTGTGGAAAACTGCTATATCCATTGTATTGTCAACATACCTATGTCACAAAGCTCTAGTCCACGAGGAAACAAAGCAGATGTCACACAGTGGGACCCACATCTGTGAAATTGAAAGGGAAAGTGACAACTCAGGGTCCATACATTGGGTGAAAGTGACAGACAGATGAGAGGTAGAACAAGGGTATCAGATGTAGCAGGCAGTGATGTCTTCTTACCTGTGTCTCACTGGAAGTATTGCTGAATCACTGTGTTTCTGTTGTCGATATCCTCTTCTTCAGCTTCCTCGTCTACACTGTCCACAGGCTCCACAGCTGCCACAAGACCTCCATCTGGACCATCCTCCGGCAGAAAAGGCACCTGTCGTTGCAAAGCAAAGTTGTGAAGCATACAGCAGGCCACGATGATCTGGCACACCTTCTTTGGTTAGTAGAATAGGGAACCGCCTGTCATATGGAGGCACCTGAATCTGGCCTTCAGGAGGCCGAAGGTCCTCTCTATAACCCTCCTAGTTTGCCCATGGGCCTCATTTTAGCGTTCCTCTGCCCTTGTCCTGGGATTCCTCACTGGGGTCAGTAGCCATGACAGGTTGGGGTAACCAGAGTCACCTGCAAATGTCGAGGGAAATCTGTTAGACACACACTAACTCTTAGGGGTATCCCCAGACACATAGTCACACTTTATAGGGTCCATGTCCTCACCTAATAGCCACACACGGTGCCTCTGGAGTTGCCCCATCACATAAGGGATGCTGCTATTCCTCTCTGTTCACTCACTTGATACCTGATCTTCGACAGGAGAGGACCTACACTGCAAGTGCTGCTGTGACCTTAGTCTGGAAGAGACAATGGCTCATGTGTCTGGGGAAAGGGCCCCTGCCTTCAGCACGGAGGAGTTGGAGAAACTAGTGGATGGGGTCCTCCCCAATACACGCTACTCTGCGGTCCTCCAGACAAACAGATAAGTACACTGTGAGCATGCTGTATGGGCAATGCCTGTGTGGAGTGGTGTGGATGGAAGATAGGGGGGGGGGAGAATGAGGTGTGCATGAAATGACGGTGAGTGGAAGTGTGTCATGGCAAGAGTAGGGATGCGGGACAATGACTGTGACGGTGCGGACGGTTATATCTTCTCCTTTTCCCCTGTACTATTCCTGTAGGTCAGCGCCCACCAGAAGAAGGATATTTGGCGTGCCATCACCAAGGAAGTCCGGACCCTGGCGGTCCACCACAGACGGAGCACCCACTGCTGTAAAAGATGGGAGAACATTCGCTGCTGGAGCAAGAAGGCGACGGAGACCCAGCTGGGGATGGCCTCCCAATGTGGGAGGGGTGCCCGTCGCACCATGACCCCCCCTGATGTTCCAGATCCTGGCGGTGGCATATCTGGAGTTGGATGGGCACTTGAGGGCATCACAGCAGCCACAAGGATGTGAGTAGCTGATTCAGCGCACATTGGAGGTGTCTGGGTGGGGGAGGTGGGCTGTGGGTTCCGTTAGTCCAGGGCGAGTTTAGTAGGCAGGGTCCTTTCGTAAGGCAGGCCATGTGGCACCCCACCCCACCTGTGTTCAGAGCCAACTACACCTAGTCAGGCTCCTGTGACTTCCATGTGTGCAGCAATCGGGCATAGGCCTTGTAACCCATGTCCCTGTGATTAATTAGGGAACTCAAAGTGCACGGCGTAGTGCAGGGGGCTTCTGTGTCTGTAGTGTCCGCCAACAGTAGGTCCCAACCTAGCACCTCAGCCACCACATCAGCGGGAACAGTGGTGCCAGCAGTAACCGGCTTCTGGAGTGCGCCAAGCAGCAGGACAGCCAGTGTGCCAAGGAGCCAGACCACGAACAGTCCCCCACCTCAGAAGCATAAAAAGTTGGCCACTGCCCGGCGGGAGAAAGGAAAAACATCTGCCATCAAAGTCTCTCCCAGGAGTACAGTTGGGAGTGGGAAGACAGCTGCACCACCATCCAAGGTGGGGAAGGGGCACAGAAAGAAAGGCAAGTCGCCACAAACTGGCACAGTGGACAAGACCGCCACCAGCACCACTGTCAAGGACACCGCCGCCACCAGCACCGCTGCCAAGGACACCGCCGCAACCAGCACCGCTTCACAGGACACCGCCGCCACCAGCACCGCTGCCAAGGACACCACCGCCACCAGCACCGCTTCACAGGACGCCGCCACCACCAGCACCGCTGCCAAGGACACCACTGCCACCAGCACCGCAGGCCAATGAGCGCCGAAAGCTCCGACGCTACTGAGGCCGCCACGAGCAGGATGAAGCACTCTGGGCACAAAGGCCCCTCCAGAACCAGTGGAGAGTTACATCCACTACCTCTGTCCTTGGCAGGATGAAGCACTCTGGGCACAAAGCCCCCTCCGGAACCAGTGGAGAATCTCATCCACTACCTCAGTCCTTGGCAGGATGAAGCACTCTGGGCACAAAGCCCCCTCCAGAAACAGTGGAGATTCACATCCACTACCTCAGTCCTTGGCAGGATGAAGCACTCTGGGCACAAAGCCCCCTCCAGAACCAGTGGAGACTGTTATCCACTTGAGAGACTGTGGCTATGCACTCCCCAGGATAAAGCAGTGGGCAAGCCACCCACTGAAAAGACTTGTGTGACTGTGGCTTTGCACTCCCCAAGATAAAGCAGTGGGCAAACCACGCACTGAAAAGACTTGTGAGACTGTGGCTTTGTACTCCTCATGATACAGCAGTGGGCATCCCACCCACTGGAGAGACTTGAGAGACTGTGGCTTTGCACTCCCCAGGATACAGCAGTGGGCTAGGAGCCCCCTCGTGGATTTGGCGTCATGCACTCATCCAGCTGAGGTGCCCCCCCTTCCCTTCACCCTGAGGTGCCTGTTGTATTTCTGTCTGATGCCCCTGCAGGGTTCTCTCCGTTTTGATCGGGTATTGAGTGTGGGCCTCTCCCATGCATTTTGGGCCCAGTGGTCCACAGACTTTAATGGTGCAATACCTGGACTTGTATTCTTGGTGTATATATTTGTTTATAGTGTATATATATTTTTGAGTACTGGATTTTAATAGATTACAAACGTTCAAATAATTTCCTTTTGTCTTTGCATTCTTCCATGGGGGTTGGGGGGGTAACTGTAATGTATCAATATGTATTAGTGTGTGTGTTGTAGTGGGTGAGGGTGGGGGTGTTGCATGTGTGTGTCACTCTTTTTTCCCTCCCCTCTCCCCTGTGTCGTAGGTGCAGTACTCACTGTGGTCATCGCCGCCGGCGTTCATGCTCCTGGTAGAGGAGCAGGAAGACAAAGGCAGGGAGAATCTGGAGTTCCGGTTCCATGGCGTCCTGTTTCCTCGTCGGGTGTGTAGAGGTGAGCGTTTTCCCTTCCAAGTCCTGTTTCCGCCGTGTTTTTGTTTGCTGTGAATCCGCCCCGGAAAAGGTGGTGGATTGGCCTGTTGTAATACTGTGGGCGGTACATTGTCTTCTGCTTGTCTGTTGGTGGTTACCGCCGTGGTGTTTGTTTGTACCGCTGTGGCAGTCGGAGTGTTAACGTGGCTGTCTATGTTGGCGGTTTCCGCCATGGTTGTGATTCCATTTTTTTTACCGCCGGCCTGTTGGCGGTTTTTACCGCCACTTTAACACCGACTGCCAGGGTTGTAATGACCACCTTAGTTCCGTAATCTCCCGAAGAGCATCAGAACTATATCTCACTGAGACCTTTGTGCTATGACCACCAGACATTAGCAAGGTGAAATAAACATATTAGACTAATCAGATGACATGGGTACCTCTATGACGCAAACTTTGGCGATGATGAGTATGTTATTGTGGTTATTCTCTTTTAAAAGAGTAAATGGTGTGAAGGCACTGGATAAACAAAATGGATAATTGACTCCTGTAGAGACTGTACTTTAGCATAACTCTTTCAACGGTCAGGTGAGTGTTCTGAAAAGGCCGAAAAGAATACATCTTCAGAACATAATAATTTAACCCACCAGAACCAATTTATCATTTTACTCAAAAAACACAATTCAAAACATTTCACCCATGCCTTTGGCATGGGCGGTGGATGTGCTGACCTAAACCTTTCTCACTGAAAAGGGGCTCTTGACATCATAGTAAATAATGCTGAAAAAAATGTGAAGTCAGAACTATAGGGCCTGATTTAGATATTGGCGGAGGGGTTACTCCGTCACAACGATGACATATATCCCGCTTGCTGAAATCTAAACCCCTTAGGACATAATGGGATTTAGATTTTGGCAGACTGGATTTCCGTCACCGTTGTGAGGGAGTAACCCATCCACCAATTGAATCAGACTCTTAATTAGGTATGTCATTCAGAAGAAACTGGATTGATAATTAGGAGTAAGAGGAACCCCAGTTTTGACATCGGATGTGGCTGAGCCCTCACAAAGTTCAAAAGGTTTATTGACTAGCAGCAACAGGAGTTTTTTCTGAGGTACGCTGGCCTTACCCTTGGTGAACTGGGAGTAATTGAAATGACATCAGAGCAATCAGAGTAATTTCAGTAATTCCGTGCTACTCTTTGACTTGGAATTTCCGATAATAATGCAATTATGCCTGCTTGTTTAATGAAGAATAATTTGGGGGACAAGTCTTCCTGCAAGAGCGCATCTAATTAGCAAGAGTAGCTGCTTGCACTGTTGTTTATTTTCTGTTGTAATTAGCACTATTTTATTAGCCTAGAAATGCATCCATGCGTCTATTTTGGACGCCGGGATCCACTTGCACTAAAAAAGTAGGGCTAAATGTTTGGAATAAGCTGGGAAAAAATCCTATCCCAAGTACATATTTATGAACACGAGTGGCTGCTTGCACTCACTATTAATTTTCTGTTGCATTTAGCACTATTTCTTAGAGCAAAATGCATCCTCACATCAATTTGGACAAACTGAGGCATTTTTGCAATAGGACAATAGTGTTAAATGCAGAATTACTCTTCTTGCATAATTCCGTGGCCCTTGTCCTCCTGTTCCTTCTGGTAATTCTACACCTGCTCCACCCCCTAGCCTGCCTCCTGATACTCTCTTCCGGTCCTCCTCTACCTCATGTGCTTCCCGCTTTTCTCTGCCTCTTTGTCCTTTTCACAATTCTTTTGGTCCTTCCCCTCCACCTGGTTTCCCTCCTCTTCCTCTCCTGCAGAACTTCACACTTCTGGCTCTCTACCTCCCAGTTCTTGTTCTCTTGCTCCTTCTGGTCCAAAGCTTAATACTCGCTGTCCTACTCCTCTTGGCCATGTGCTACTCCTCCTGGTCATCTTGGTCTTCTTGATTGTGGCACTCCTTGCCTTTTTAGTCCTTGTCCTCCTAGTCTTGGTCATTTTATAGATCATGGTCCTCTTACTCTCATTCCAATCATACCAGCCCTTCTGGTTCTTTGTTTTCACTTGCTCTCAGCTTCATGTTCTCCAAGGTCCTGGCCCCCTAGCCCTTCACTGGTTTTCTTGGCCACATTGCCTGTTCTTGACCATCATGATCTAGTACTTGGTCTTCCTGATACTGTTCCTTGTCCTGTTTGTCCTGGTCCTTTTCCTTCCGATACTGGCCCTGCTGGTCCTGGTCCACATGGTCCTGGTCCTACTCGACCTAGTCCACCTGGCCCTGGTCCTCCTCAATCCTCTTGCCCTAGCTCTAAATGTCCTTTTCATCCTGGACCTTGCTGCCCTCGAGCTAGTCCTCCTGTTCCTCTTGTCCTGGTCCTCTTGGTCTTTGGGCAACTTGTACTCCTGTACCTCCTGATGATCCAGAAACACCTCCAAATGTTCCTCCTCTCCTGCATCTTTCTTTTCTTTCTCTTCTAAGTGATCCTTCTCCTCACTCCCCCCAGATCAACCAGGCACAGCCACAAGCCTGTTACTCAGGATTTTTCTAATGTTGATATGAGTTCATGGATGACAGAAAAACAGAGCACTTCTCTTTCTCTCTCTCAACTAGTCCTCCTCCTCTCCCACCTCCATATCAGCCAGGCACAGCCTCAAAACCCTTTACTCAGAGTGTTTCTTAAATGGTGCTAAGAGCTTGTGGGAGCAGCAAAAAGACAGCCTATGAGTGACCTATCTCAACATCCCATTTTTTCTTTTGCTAGTTCTGAACATCAGTATTCCATAACCCATTAAAATAAAGTGCAGGGATTAACACACTTGCTGCAGAGATTTATGTGTATACACCTATTTCTGGGTATTATAATGGTAAATTTATTTTGCTCATTAATACCCTTGCTGGAGAGATACTTGTTACCATCTGGGAATAAGTTTGAATCATAGTAAAATAGCAAAGAGAGTTAGCTTGTAACATGTAGGTAACAGATTTGTGTGTTATGTAAGATAGCACAGTAGGCTTAATAATCTTATTGCAGAAATCCCTGAGGAAGCATAATGTTCACATTTAAGGATATTTAATGCAATTTGTATTAACCTCTGGGAGGGTTGGGGCTGTAAAGATTGTTTCCCCTGTCATGTCCTCCATCTCTTGCTCTAAGCGAGTCTCATTTGTCATTGGGAGATCACAAACGTTTGCAATGCCTTTTTTGATGCTCATTACAATTCTAAACATATATGTACTAAGTACTTTAGGTAAGACATAGTGGTGTAAGGAATCTGGTAAAGTGTCACAACACCATTTATTGCAAAAAAACTAGATGTATTAACATGGGAAAGGTTTTCCATGTCAAGATGAAAAGGGGAATAAATAAATGTAGAGTTGCATGTCCTCCGCCGTTTGCCTGCTTTCCCAATTATTTATTCAGCTTCCCCTAAGACTACAACTTAAAATGTTCTATTCTGTCAACAATCAGTAGGCATCGGTTTAGGGCTCACAGGCATATGACTAGGAAACTACAAAGTTGTTTTCTGTGGAATAAATTGAGATTGAAGCACTGTATTACAACACCAAAGGGGCTATCCACAAAGGCAAACTTACACGTGAGTAAACCTACACGTGTAATTTCACTTTTACACTTTGTCGTAAATGTAACTCTAACTATAACTGGTGAATTTCTATGGTTTTGCACGTTTAAAATGTGAGCCTAACTATAACTTTCCTGTAACCTTTGTTTTTTTAAGTGCATTTCTATGTTTTTTAAATTCTGTTTTGTATCTATACCGTCCCTGTAACCATTGTTTTTTTCAGTGAATTTCTATGATTTTTTTAACGTACAGTAATTTTAATTACACAGGCCAACCCACTATAAGCACCCAACCTTGTACGTCCTTCACCCATACGTAGGGGTGGTTGCCCACAAGACCTGGCCTGCAGCCAGACCCTGCGGCCAACACCCGCCAACCACCCAAACCCACGCTGTGCACAGCCCTTTTGCTGTGCGTGGAAGGAGTTAGCCGCAGCTTCTCTGGGTGTAAGAGGGTGTATCTGGGGTTGAGAATGGCTATCAGATTGTCTGTCTGGGTGTGAGAGTGCGTACATCTGTGTTTTAGTAAGTGCGCGGGTCTGTAAATAGCTGCATGAGGGTGTCAGTGGGTCTGTGAGTGGGTGCATGAGTGCCTAAGTGGGTGTGTGAGTGGGAGAAATCGATTGAAAGAAAGACAGAAAGTGAGAAAGAAAGTGAGAGAGAAAGAGAGAGTTTTTTCAGGCTTCAGCATCTCATATACTTCGAATATGATATTTTTGTTGGACTAAACATAAAAATGTATTTAATATATCTAAAAAAGTATAATTTCTTTATTTAAAAAAAAAGGAAATGAGTCCAGTTGGACTCGAAACCCATAACTATGGGGGTTTTCGTTTTTTTCGTGTGCTATGTGAGACCACAAGAAAGTCCTCAAGGGTTCCCCCGCGGTCCCTACTTAATTTTTTTATGTTTGAAATTACATTTTTTATTGCAAAGCCCTTTATGGGCTATGTGGGACCGCAAGGGAACCCTCAAGGGCTCCCCCATGATCTCTACTTTTTTTAATGTTATTTTTAAAACAAAGCACCCTTAAGGCTTCCCTCACAGTGCCATTGTTTCAGCAAGTATAGAGCTGCTTTGACAGAAGATCCATGCTTGCTGAAGCATTTCATCTCTGTCTCCTGAAACTTTGGATTTTGACAGTGGGACCTGCTTTAAAGGTCCTGCTGTCAAAACCAGAAGTGTTTGCTGTGGTTTGGCTGCAGCGCTGCAGCCAAGCCCCAGCAAACAGCTATGTCCCGGGGGTGCATAGCAGAAGCCAGCCCTAGGGGGTGGCGGTCCCCAGAGCCATCTGTGGCTCCACAAGGGGGGTTGCGCAGACCCCTCCAAGGAGAGCTTAGCCCCTGGGGGGTGGTGGTCCCCAGAGTGGGGGGGCTATGCGGCCGCCACTCCAAATGCAGTGTTGCCCTGGGGGGCTGTTGGATCCCATCAAAGGTGGAGGGCCACAGGACCGCGCCCAGCATTAGGTAAAAGATCACCCAGGGGAGGTGGCGGCCACTGGGGCAGTGGGAGGTGGCCAGGAGGCCCCCGCCACCTTTTTTTTTAAAGAAAGCCCCCAGGACCTGGCCCACCCGGGGGCATTACCTGGGGGCATTAGGTAAACAAAGAGTATGAAAAGTAGAAGCCCGTGCTTCGTTTAAAAAAACAATTATGAATGGATTTGTGGATCCACTGCATTTCCACTCGAAATAAAATAAATGCTTTTTACCCTGGGAGGGTCACTTTGGGACCCCCACCACCAGAGCTAAAGGGTCAGGTTGTTCCTACCATGGCCCCTTTTGTTTTTTTAACTTTCTTTTTGGGACTCGGTTGAAACCTAGTCCTATGTTGGCTGACAACATTTCAACAGCTTCTGTTGTTGAGGTGTGGTCAGCCAATCAGATCTCAGCATAAGATCGTTAAGGGTTGCAAATCCTTCGCATCCCTAGATATACAGATTTGTTTTCCCCTTAATTTCTCAGAAACAACTGAATGGAATTACACCAAAACACAAAAGGCACTCTTTCTGGACCAGGACCTACCTTCCTGCCAAATTTGGTGTAATTCTGTCCAGTAGTTTTTGCGCTATCGTTGTTCAAAATCACTATGGAAAAATGAATGGGGAAAATGTGTTTTGGGACCCCCCCTTTTTTCTCAGCCCCCCCTCCTTGACGGATCACCCCTAAACTTTCCAGGAAGCAGCTGACGGAACTGGCAAATGTTTTTGGATAGTTTTGTGAAGATTCGTCAAGCGGCACTAAAGATATAGGCAAGTAAAAAAACACTTTTTATATCGAAACTAGGTTGTAACTATATCTATCTAGTGAATCAAGACTGTGATAGTCGAAACACGTTGGTGATGGTTTGCTCTGGTGATCATTAAAATATAGATATCAAGCCTTTTGGAGTGCTGCAGGTCTATTTAGAAGCTAGCTATATA
This sequence comes from Pleurodeles waltl, assembly GCF_031143425.1. NCBI lineage: Eukaryota > Metazoa > Chordata > Amphibia > Caudata > Salamandridae > Pleurodeles > Pleurodeles waltl. Next base: position 1,647,011,840 of record NC_090444.1, on the reverse strand, counting down.
TATATATCTATATATATAGATATATATATAGATATATATATATATATGTATATGTATACATATATCAAACACAGATTCCCCAAAGCCGGTCACTTCCACCATGTGGGGCTGGTGCGATATGCGGGAAAGGGCAGCATTCTATTATATAATTGGGGCACCACGCTAATATATGTGAACACCAAAGAGTTACACTCTTCCACAGAGTTCCAAAAAACTCTTTATTGGCAACGCGTTTTCATCTACACGCTCTTCTTCCAAGCTGTTTTTTGACATTCATACCCAACTTTCCTTCAAAATCACTTCCTTGCACCAAGGAAGGAAAAAGAGGACAGACTCACAAACTTCATGTTGGAAGACAGACTTTTCACATATTCACTAACAAATACTAAAAATGGCCACAAAACCATCATAAATGCATATATAATACACTGAAAGTGAAAATGAAGAAATTTCACCATTTCAAACAGATATCAATAATGCACAATAAAGTGCAAACATTTTTTTTCTTTTTTCAATCATTTCACACTTTTTTAATAAATGAAAAAAGTATCCCTTTTCAGGCAAATTCATAACATCAAAGCCAAGTGGCTAATCTTTTCAAACAACTGTCAATCCCGCTTCTTGAGACCAAGTGGCCTCAGCTTTCTGTATCATAAGTCTGTAAGCCTTTTTTCTTCTCTTTATCCTTCTAACATGATCTAAACATTAATGATGAGCATGAAAACATATAAAAAACAAAAGGAAAAAGCAATTGGAAGAATTATATCATGGGAATCGTCTTCTTTATTTGTTGTCTTAAATTAATCAAATCCCTCAATATCCTAACCATATTTAAAAAATGACAACTAACACCAATTCAAATATGCACAAAAAAAGCTCTTCATCAGAGTTCAAACCTCCTGGTTTGACTATTTAAACATTTAATGAATTCAGATTCCATGATTCCACGTTTCTTCTCCCTGTCACCTCCTCTCTTGCTTAGAGTGACCCTGTCAATTCCATAAAAAGATAACATGTAAACATTCCGATCATGTATTTGGGACCAATGTTGTACTACTGGATACCTGACATCAACATTCTTAATGGGTCTCATGTGTTCTAAGATTCTTTTCTTAACTAGAAAGATAGTACGCCCTACATAAAATAATCAACAAGGACAACTCAGTACATAGATACAATAATCACTACTACATGTAATAAATGTGTTTATGTTCCTAGCTTTATCACTGGGGATACAAAACCTTTTTACATTCTTACTATGTTTACAAGCTTTACAATGTCCACATTTGTAAAAACCTTTCTGGTCTTTCAACTAACTTCTAAATTCTTTCTGCGTAGTAAAATGGCTATGCTCTAATCTATCTCTTAAGGATGGCGGTTTCCTACAAGGTATTGATGTATAATGTGATAACGCAGAGCCAATTGTGATGTCAGTTGTAACCAGATGCCAATGTCTGCAAATTATTTCCTGATTGTTTTGAGATTCTGCATTATAAGTTGTAATCAGCCGCACCTGTTTCAAATTGTCCTTCTTCTTATCTTTTAGAACCAACAACTCATCTCTAGTTTTGAATCCAACCTTCTGTATTGCCTCCTGTAAGACTCTATGACGATACCCCCTAATTTTAAACTTTTCAATCATCCTTGTTACCTCCAACTGATAACACTCTGTACTGCTGCAATTGCGTTCAGCCCTAAGTAACTCTCCATATGCAATACTCCATTTCAAATTACATGGTTGATGGCTCCACCCATGTAAAATACTATTCCCTGCCATGGGTTTGCAGTTTAAGGAAGTGTGGGCTGACCCTTCTTTAATTAGAACCAACACATCCAAAAAATCTATTTCTTCCTTCTCAATCTTATGGGTGAAAGACAAATTTTGGTCATTTCTAGAAACATCCTGAAAGAACTCATAAAAGACATCTTTAGACCCATTCCAAATAATTAACAAATCATCAATGGACCTGGTTCAAAAGACAATATGCTTGGGGCACTTTTTATTCTCATCAGTCTATCCAATCTGTTGTTCCCACCAACCCATGAAGATTCCAGCAAAACTGGGAGCAAAGCAACTGCCCATTGCACTCCCAGTACATTGTCTCTATCATTTGTCACTAAAGAGAAATTCTTCATTCGCCGAGCAAAATCTTAACATGTCCAGCAACATCATGGAATGATGATAATAACAAATGGCTTTATCCTTAAAAGAGTGTCCACATGTAGCAATGTCCTGTTCATGATTAATACATGTATAAAGAGAGGTCGCATCCATTGTAATCATAAAATAAGTGCTCTGCCAGGGTATAGCTATAATCTTCATAACAAAGTCTGTACAGTCTCGGGAATAGGAGGGTAAACTAAGGACATATGGTAATAAGTAGAAATCCAAGTACATATATGTCGACTCCAGGTGGATGAGTTTTATTCTTATGGATTTTTGGCAACAAATAGAAACAAAGGGCTACTGGTATTCTCATAAACAAAAACTGAAATTCTTCGTCACTCAGCAAACTCCTATCCTTGCATTCCTCCAACAAAGTGTGATACTTAGAAATTGACTGTTTATATGGCTCATATGTGGTACATTTATAATCTCCTGATCTGTGTAACTGTCTCTCTGCCTCATGGATATAGTTCTTTACTTCCCATTACACTACATTCCCACCGTGATCATAAAACTCGTATCTGAAATTAATGCTTACCTCTGTGAAGGCATTAAATTCCTCCCATAATTATTCTTACTATTCTTCCAAATTGCTAACATTCACATATTCAGTAACAAATAATAAAAATGCCAACAAAAACCATCATAAATACATATATAATAATACTAAAAGTGCAAAAGAAGAAATTTCACTATTTCAGACAGATATCAATAAAGCACAATAAAGTGCAAACAGTTTTTCTTGAAATGCGTTGCCGCTAAAGCATTTTTGGGAATTCTGTGGCGGTTGCCACTAGGTGCTTATAGTTTTATATATATCTATATATATATCTACAGTATATATATATATCTATATCTATATATATATATATATATATATATATATAGATATAGATAGATATATATATAGATATATATACCCAGTATCAAAGGGTTACCAGTTTTGGCAGATAAGGGAAACAAAGGACTGGCAAATAAAGTCATGTGTTCAATGATAAGTGTGGCCAAGAAGGACACAGAGGTGTTTTATCTTGGGTCTTCGTGTGCCACATTTAACAACGTAACCACTGTTGAATGCTACATCTGAGGTACAAACAAGGACTCAGGGCCTCATTTACGAGGCCCGTGGCGCAGGGCGGCGCAGCAAGTGCCTTGCTGCTCCACCAGGAAAGGGCAGGAATGCGCAGTATCTGCAAGATACGGTACATTTCTGTCCTCTCCCCTTTCACTGGCACACAAATTGCAGCCTAGTGCCAACACAGGCACCCTTGACCTTGGTGCAAGGGTGCCTGCATTGTGGGGATGATTTTTTTTGTGCAGGAAGGGACACAGTCCTGTACAAAAACATTCACAAGAGGTGTTTTCGTCTTTCCTCAGATTGCAGCACACATAGAAAGAGGAAAAAAAGGGGAGAAATAAAGCTATTTCTCCCCTTTGCGCCATTCTTACGCCACCCCTGAGGTAGCGCAGGAATGTGACACATTTCCAGGCTTGTGAATCTGGGAATGCATCAGATTCCTTCATACTCCGTGGGTGTTGCATGGAAACACCCCAAGCAACACCCGTGGAACACCCATTTCACACAGTGTTATGCGTGAAAAGGGTCATATTTACAAAGCCATGAAAAACCACGCAAGGTGTGCCAACGGTACAATAAAAAAATATTATGCTTTGGTGACACAGTATGGAGTGTACTCATGAGACCATGATGTTGGTGTACAAATAACAGGCTAGGGTGCAAAGTGGCTTGTGCCAACCCCACCAAGGGCCAGGTGGACAGCACAGATTGCTCACAAGGACCACCTTTCATCACCTAATTCGTACCCTCACCCTCGTGCTTGTTATTGCCCAGCTTCTGTGCCCCCACACATTTCTGCGTTGCTACCTACTGCTCCCCCAACCCTCTGAGTGCTTCCACTCCTCCTTCCTCTCTGGGGCTAGTGGCTCTCTAATTCCACACGCCAGCACCCACCTCTTGGCTCTACCAAGTAATGGCAGGGTGGGGAACTGTCCTGAATGGATGTTTCAGAGGCCGAGGCCCAAACAGGCATGAAACCAGCAGGTTTCACTAAGTCCCTGTCCCTCATTGGCACGGGGGAATGGCAGGGACATGGGTACAATGATCAAGTGAAGATGCTTCGACCAACATTTTAATGTTAGGCCAGGAGATTCCATTATAACCACCACCTATGGTTATTGTCGAATTCACAAAGTGTGTGTGTCTGGTGGCCATGTTTAAATGGTTATCGAAGGGATGGATCCTGGCATCAGCAGCTAAGGCATTTAGCACAAAAATGGAGTGTAGAATGTCATCTTTTCTGTCCAACCGGAGCTATACAGATTATTTAAATGTCTCTTTACCTGTGGTCTGTGTTAGCACGTTTTCATCCTTCACAGGAGTTACACGCTTCACAGAGGTTGAAAGACCTTTTGACCCAGAAAGAGGTGTGGTGAACCATGCACAATTACTTCAACACCACCCTAACAATTTAAACACTATGACAAGTGTGACTGATGAAGATTCTTTCCTTGAGCTTGAGACCCCTTGACTCTGTGCAGCTCCTTCTGCACCTTTCCTGGTGATGCTTTGGACTGGATTGCTGATGATCAAATTGCTTTGCTCATGAAGAATCCTTGAATGCTTCCCTTGGATAGGTATATCTCTCTGCTGATTGCCATTTCATTTGACATGTCCTTCTTTTTTAAGAATAGAAGCTAGCATCCTGACACTCATCCATTTTATTTTTCCAGTTAGTATTCTGTAGCCCTAGATGTATTATTTTCCAAAATATTTGTGTCTCTTTTGTAGTTTGCCCACATGTGTTAGCCCATCCCCACACATGCATGTCCTAATTTGGTTAGCTGTAGAGACAACCCATGACCAGCCCTGAATTGTGTACTCTGCTTAATTGAGTTTGACAAATGCTAACACAGTCTGACCTGTGATATGTTTCTGTGCCTCTGATTATTTCTTTAATTAATTATATGTATTATTCTTCTTGAATGCTTAATTGTGTTGATGCTAATTAAAATAAACTTGTTTGTGTTGATATATCTTTATAATTTGACATTGTACACATTCTTTATGACATTAGCTTTGTGGTTATAAAATAAAGCTTTGAAACTTTTTATTTATTTGAATTTTCCTTCTGTGGCCACACTGGTCATGGTGTTTAAATTGTTGGGGTGGTGTTGAAGTAATTGAGTATAGTTTACCACACTTCTTTCTGGGTCAAAAGGTCTGCCAACCTCAGTGCAGCATTTGACTCCTGAGAAGGATGAAATACACGCTAACAGTTTTGGTAGCAGAGTGACTCTTTGGTCCCATAAGAGGAGGAACCATATTTTGTCTAGTGCTAGGGAGTTTTCATGTCATTGCCCAGTCTCAATTTTGTTCATCCTGTAACTTGTCCCATAGCCCATTCCAGAGACTGATGAAGTTCGAGCTTCATGCCTACTAGTAACGTGATGTGTAAATATAAGTAGGGATTTTTAAGTGCAGTGCTTTTTGCTTGAAGATTGCCGTGGTGAACTGTGCTGTGAAGTGTTTTGCGGAGTTGTTGGTCTCGAAGAGATTGTGGTCCTTTGTCCTCAATAATTGTCTGTGGTTGTTGTTGAAGGGTCCGTTGAGGCCTAAGTCAAGTGTAGGAGACACTTGGTTAATTTATTTTCTGAGGTGAGGTATGTGTCATGTGGTACCTTTGACAGCGCCCTTACTTTTCCATGGGTGAGTGTGAGTTGTGGTTGGCATTTGGTGAATCCTGAGTGCATGTGGAGGATCGTTATCAACCAGGGTGAAAATTGCTGGTCAAGTTTCCCTCGTGTAATTTCAAAAGCCACAGTCGGAAGTGTAGCCCATACAGCTTTCAAATTGTTGAGCCCTACTCGTAGTGTGCTTTTGTTTTTTGGTCTTGTTCTCAATGTCATGCATTTAGTGTATGTGTGAGCGATTGTGTGAAAGACAATTGCGAAGTGACTGCAGCTGTTGAGTGAAGTGAGTGTGATGTCATTTTGCACCGTGCTGGGATAGGTTGGTTAGTGTGAAGTCGGTCTCGTATTGGTGGACAATACTGCATTGCTATTGGTTGAGAACAGCTTGTGAAAAGGATTGTGGGATTGAATTTACTTTCTGATTTCATTGAAAATCATTGTTATTAACTGAATTTGTGCAAAAATTATATTTTTCAAACCTTTAAGAAGTGTGCTGAGAGATATGTCAGAGAGGGTGAACAGGTAGCACCCGAGGGAACACCAGCTTACGAAGTGTCAGATGCTAAAGAAGTTTTAGCATGCATTTAGGTTGAACAATGGTAAAATAAAAAAAATCCATGATGCACAAGTCAAGATATCACTTTTTAGAGGTTGACATAGGTCTTAATCCATAGTAATCGATGGATGTATCTCTCTAGCACAAAGTACCCGTGATGCGTCCAAAATAAAGACTTTGCCGGCCACAGGGGAGATGAGGTGTCAGTAAGTAAGAGATGTGCCGTTTTTTCCAGTGTGGCAGAACTGATGCGTTGAGTCTTTCCTCGCAGGCAAGGTAATGCGTTGATTTCCGAGTATGCAGCATTGGTTCCTTACTTCGGTGTGTGGTTTGATGATAAATTGATGCCCAAAGACGATGCATGGAAAATCCAAATGTGCTGTGATGATTAAAAAGGTGCTGTGTCGATTCTGCAGACACTGCACCGGTTTTTCAGCCGCGACACAGCTGCTATGTTGATTCTGCAGGAGTTGAGTTGATTTTTCTGGCATAGCTTTCTCTCTTAGCTGAAGTCTTTGAGACTTCTTAACAGGAGGCAACCTGACAAGCCCTTGGAGATCACTTGTTGGAGGAAGGCAAAGTCCTTCTAGCATGCTTAGGGAGCAGCAGGCAGCAGGGCAACAAGCAGGACAACAGTCTTTCCAGAAAAGCAGTCAAGATGAGTCCTTTGGGCAGCACTGTAGTTCTTCTGAGAGAGTCCACTTGTAGTTCCAGACGTGTCTGATTTTAGGGGGTCAAAGACTCAGTATATATACCCAAATTGGCCTTTGAAGTGGAGGAAACTTCAAAGAGTGGTTTTGAAGTGCACCAGTTCCACTTTCAAAACAGTCCTGTCTACCAGTAGATCTGTGGGGTGGAGGGGTTATCAGTCCTTTGTATGGGTATGGTATGTTTGTCCTTTGATAAGGCCACTCACCTTTTAAGTGTAAGTGAGAAGCCTCTCCACCTTTCCTGCCCAGGAAGAACAATCAGTATGCAGATGCAGCTGAGTGTCTTATATTTATGGCTGTGAGGGTGGAATGCACAAGGGGAGCTGGCACCAAGAACAGACCTGACGTGGATTGGAGACAGGCTGAAAGGGACAGATGGCAGTAAGTGCAGAGGAATGTCTACTTTCTAAAAGTGGCATTTCTAAAATAGTAATGTTAAACCCAACTTCACCAGTAAGCAGGATTTCTCACTACCATTCCAACCATACCAAACATGCCAATGCCACTCCTTTCAGATCAGAAATTTACCACTCAAAAGTATGTATGAACTTCCAGTGCTGGTCTATGTGAGGAGCAGGCTTCACAGTAGTAAAAAGGACTTTGAAGTTTTTCATTACCAAGTCATATGAAACTTACATGACATGCTTGCCTTTTACCTACATAGCACTCTGTCCTGTGGGCTACCTAGGGCCTAACTTAGGGGGGATTTATATACCAAGTCAAAGTGGCAGTGAAATTGCACACATGGGCCTTGCAATGGCAGGCCTGAGACATGGTTAAGGGACTACTTAAGTGGGTGACACAATCAGTGCTGCAGGCCCACGAGGAGCATTTAATTGACAGCCCCTGGGCACATATAGTGCACCTTACTAGGGACTTATAGGTAAATTAAATATGCCAGTTGGGTCGGAGCCAATGTTACCATGTTTAGGGAATAGAGCACAAGCACTTTAGCACTGGTCAGCAGTGGTAAAGTGCGCAGAGTCCTAAAACCAGCAAAATGAGATCCGAAAAATTGAAGGAAGCAGGCAAAATGTTAAAGGAGGACCACCCTAAGGCTGTCAGGTCTAAAATGGACATAATGCCTCAATCATACTCTAAACAGCATCTAAATTTGTCCGGAGTTTGAGGACCTTGAGAGAGCGTAGCTTATATAATCTATATTAACATGAAATGTTCATGAATCAATGTGTGATGATTCTGCATAGAAACTATAATGATAGTCATTTTGCTTAGACGTGCACTTGAATTGTGACCACGGGGAGTGGCCATCAATGTATACGTAGACTAATAATAATGACCAAAATGTTTATATTATGTTTAAATAAGTTTATACTAATGATTGCGTTATTGAATCCGTACTGAAATCCTCATAGGCCTTAAGTTAGCATGAGCTGAAGCTTAGCTGCCTTGGCTCTCATATTAAATGCATTTTTCTATTTTTCAGTATACTGACTCACAAGGGGACATGACCCTGCATGTTCTTTTTTTCTTCAAATTAGAAGACAAATGTATCCATGTTAGATCCGTTCTCACAGTTTCTCTCGTTTGCAGAATAAATGTTAAAAGTAATTTGAAACAGTGTAGATTAATGTAATGTACAAGGTCATTCAAACTGGTGAAGACAATGGAACTGCTGACCAAAAGATGTGCAAAGAATTACAGAAAGATGAAATCATACCGGACGTGCCACCTCTGAAGACGTCAATTATGAAGACCAATCAAAGACTTGCAAAACAATATGGGCTGAAGAGTTGGATTACCTAATGTATTTTCTGACAGGCTAAAGATAGTGGGGTATAACAGATGACCAATACAATTTTGGGGGAATGTACAATGGAAAAGGGATAAAAACCCATGTCACGGGGAGTCATTTAGGTGGGTTAGGGAATGCTATTGATTTTATCCAGAAACTCTGTCACTCTGTTTGGTGACTTGGTGGTTTACTTAAAACCATCCTCGCCCTTAGATTTGTCCATGATACACTTTAGCTCCTTATGAGGAAAGTGCCCTTTTTGCCCCGGAACTGAATCCTGACTGATGGCGATTTGACTGATGTCCTGAGGACGAAGACTGAACCTGTGCGCTGACCTAAACTTTGGAGGGTAATTATGACAATACAATTGTGATTTGTCTGTTTGCATTTCCTTTCTAGGTACCAACTGCTTACATTTGATAGAGACCTTAGTTAGATTTTTTCCAAATTAGTGTTCTAAATTGTTTTGCATGAAGCCCAGCATGCAAATTCTAATCAATGGTTAGGGCAGGTGTCCACCAAAACAGACGCAAATAGACAAACGACTGAGACTATGCTTTGTTGAACTGACACGTTATTGACACTCTGCTAAACTTGATCTATGTTCACGCGGTGTTATGTTCTGATGTTTGTGATTCTCGCTTTAATGAAATCTTATCAAAGTTGCTATATCGTGACTATGCTATTATGTTTCTTGGCTTTGAGATTGACATATCTGATATTAGATTTGTAAACAATAGGGAATAAAACTCACAAACTTCTACTAAACAAGGTGTGGTTATTCATGGCTGTAAGATCATGGTAGTGTCCTTGAATTGATTAATGATTTTGACTAAGGTGAAATGCATTGTCGTGATAAATATTGATGACATTATTGATGGATTGATTCGACATATTGATCAGCTATCTCGTCCTAAGGTGTCTCTCAACTGGGTCAAAAGATTCATTGGCCTAAAACGAGTCCTGATATGTAATAAATTATCATAAAGGGACGCGTTACCAGTTCTGGTAGCAAAGCGACGGTCTGGCCCTTTGGGGTCCTAGGACGGAGAATCATTGTTTAAATTGTTTTTCTGAGATAATGCAAATTGGAGGTATGATGTGTTTCTAAATTCACCATGACTTTCCGGGATCTCAGAGCCTGCCTAAGTGAGTTGGGAATGTTTTCGGCGTCATAGCATGTATGGTGTAGGGTTTGCGCTTGCTCAGCTTAAGCATTTTTGCAGATGATTTGTGAAGTTTCTGTGTATTTAGGCCAGGTAAATGTTGTTTTAGTAGGAGTGGGCGCACTCCACAGTATGAGAGTAGGGAAGTCGGCGTACTTCATATGAGTGTGGCGCTTTGTGCTCAAAATAATCCACGTGGTTTGTTGTTCATATATGGACCCGTCATGGTCTAAGACTCCGGAGTATATCGACAAGTGTAGGAGGCACTTGGATTTATGTTGTAATTTGGGCGGTTTAATTAGGTCAATCGGGCGTGGTTGACAAGTCGAGTTTGAGTCAATTGTGTGAGTGAAACCTTCGATGGAGATTTGGCAAGTTCTAAAGTGCACTAGAGAAAACCATTGACAAGTCGAGAGTAGGATTTGCAGGTCGAATTCTGCTTGCGAGTGCGGGAACTGAGAAGGAGAGAGTAGCGGCTGAGGCTTCAAGTGAAATCTCTGTAAAGTCCTGAAGCAAATGTGTTACCCTTCCTGCAGTAAACCGGCAAATTTGTGTTGTTGTTAAAGGTGCTTGCAATAATTTTGCATTGGTTTGGTGTGAATCCAGTGAGGGGCGGACGAGCCGCAAGACTTTGTCAGCTGCAGTGTGTGAGTGTGACGTCAGTGGTGCCGCGCTGAGATAGGTCAGTTGTCGAGAGGGGTCGCGCACGGATTGGCTGCCATCCGTGAGAGGAAATAGGTTGAGAAAGGTGGGTGAAGAGTGTCCTGGGAATTAAAGTCACTTTTTGATTAAATACAAACAAAAGAAAAGACGCAAAAGATGAATTTTGTCAAAGCTTTTAAGAGTGCTCTGAAAGGAGACGCATACATTATGGCGAGTGAAGGGGAGCCTACACCGCCTGAGGGAACTCCAGCTTACATAGTCATGGAGGAAAAAGGTGTTGCGCCTTGTTTGTGGATGAAACAGTGGCGCAAACTGACAGAAAAAGAGGGATGTTTGGCATTCCCAGAACATGGGACGTTCAATACGAGAGTTCTAGAGAATCTAAGGTGGATGTTAAGTGTACAGTAACCACCTCTGAGGCCAGCTCAGTATGAGGCTTTAGCGATTTGGGATTTAATGGCTCTTAAACAGAGACAAGAGAAATTCCAAAGAAGAATAAAAAGAGCAGAAAAGACTTATGCTGAAGCTAGGTGGGATAATGAGAGCAAAATGTGGAGACGGGGAATAGTTGACGGATTAAAATTGTTCCCAGCAATAACACAGGGAGATGAGACGCAGGGAAAGAAAGCCACCTGTAAAACAGACAAAGACTCTAGTAAGCCTAAAGAAACTAAGAGATCTTGGGAAGAAGAAGATGATTCAGACGATGAAGAATTCCTAAATCAGATATTACATGATCGCCCGCCACCTTATGTGGTAAGCGACAATATCCCGAGCATTAGTGCAGGTCTTGGGAACCAGACGCAGGAGAAGGGAGTTACTGATATACGGGTTCGATACAGAATGGTGTCAGTGTACCCACTGTGCCAGACATGCAGATACAGTTGCAACCTCCACCGCAGATACAGAGAATCTACCTAGACGTCCCGGTACTAGAGACTACTACAAACCTGATAGTGCCGCCAGACCCGATATATACAAAATCGAGGTTAATGCAGATTGATTCAACTCCGCAATTGCTGACGCAGCCACAACTGATACCGGGGTATAATCCAGCAGCAGGTCCTCCATTAATACCTGCCCAGGCTTCAGAAAATCAGACCTTTGGAGTTGCTGCTCCACGAGGTTTGGGACCAGGTCAGACACCAGCTGCAATATCATTGCCAATTACTGTTGGTCCACCGGTGCCATTGTATGCACAAGGTAAGCCTGGTGTATGTGATCAGGGAGTAATGACCCAAGATGTAATAAGAGGAGGGTCCATAGGAACCCCTCGGTTAATGGCCCCAGGAGAACAAGCGGTTGAAAACCAAGGTCTTTGATATACCTTAGCCCAGTTGAAGCCCCGTTGGAAGCAATGAGACAGGCAGGGCTAGGAGTATTAACCCCACAGACAATAAATATGAATGCTTCACAGTTGCCAATGATGCATGCAGGAAACATCTCCTTACAAGGTTTTACGGTACAACAGTTGAATGAGTGGTTAGAAAAGAACTTTACTACGCAAAAGACTACAGTAACTGCAGTGGAACCGGAAAGGTTGGGAAAAGATGAGTACCTGAATTTTGTGAGACTGGGTGTGGAAGCTGCTGAATTAGGGGACGGAACAATGGGGGTAAACAGATTAGAGTCATACATAGAAGTAGAATTGAGATACCTGTGCCCTAAGATTACTAAAGAAGTATGCAAGGCACTTCAGAAATTAGCGAACCTGGCAGACAAATACAATTTCGACATTGAGAATACTAAACATTTGAAAAGAAGTTACAGGTTAGAATTTGACTCTAAGGACTTCGAGCATATGAGGTCTGCCGGAATAAAAGCGCATTTAAAAGAAATATTACAAAGTGCGCAAATCTGGGGAGCATTAGAAAAGTGGGAAGGTAGATGGGCTAAGAAAAGAGACAAGGAGAAAGGTGACAGTCCGGGATCAAGTAAAGCTAAAACTACACCAGATACGGAATCGGTGAAAATACTACCAATGAGAGAGACAGCTGGTGGGGTTTTAATTCATGTACCATGGTCCAGGGGAGACATCCTATCTTTTACAAATGATTATCCCAGGTTGAGGGAGAAACCAATCAAGTGGTAACAACAAACAGATAGGTTTGTGAAGCTTGCGAAGTGTCTCTGGGAAGACATGAATACCTTGTTTGAAATCATTGTTCCGCCCGATTTATGTCTTGAGTGCAAGAGAGGGGTAGACTGGCCGACACAGGAGCCGGCAAGGGATAAGGTGACCGGAGCACCCTCTGAGGAGGTGATTAAGTACTATCATAAAGTGACTGAGTTTTTGAAGCAGAAAGTGTCGCCGAAAGTGACTGATTGGCAGAAAATCAACCGGACCTCGCAGGAGGTTAAGGAATCAATACATGCTTACTATGAGAGGTTGTTGAAGGCATTCAAACATTACAGTGGTACTGAGACCATTGAACTGAAAGACATGAACCATCTTGTGTTCAGATTTGTTGAAGGGCTGAGACCAGAGGTTAGCCAGATGATTAAGAATAATTTGATCTGTTGGCAAGAGAAGCCAATTGATGAGGTGTTGCAGTATGCGAAATACTGTAGTGATGAGATTGAGCTGAAGCAGAAAAAGTTGAAGGAGAAAGTGATGGTGATGCAGATAAGGGCTGCACAGGCAGGAATGCAGGGAAATGGGATTCAGCAGATGATACAGCAACAATCGCAAAGGGAATGGCGTGTTTCAGGCACAACCAAGAGGTCGAGGTTTTGTGAATCGCGGTCCAGACTTAAATACTGTTGTGGTTAAAAATGATGCACAAGGGATCAAAAAGATGTCACCATGTCACGCGTGCAGGGCCGTAGGGCATTGGAAGCTGGAATGCCCGAATGTGGTGCAGGATGGTGTCGTTCAACAAAGCACTAATGTCGGTACATTACAAAATATGAGAGGTCAAAAATTGAGAAATCAAAAGCTGAATTTTACAAAATAACATAGTACAGATACAGGGGTTACAGCCCATGCAGCACATGCAAATGCCGCGTGTTCAACCAGCGCAAATACAGCAAGTACAACAGGAGGTTCCCATGGTACCTAGAAAGCAAATGCAACTACCAATGGCTCCAATGGGACAGCAACAGGTGATGCTTCCTCAGCAGGTCACAGGTCAGGTGATGAGCCAAAATAATACAGTACATCAATTCCCATTGCGTGGTGAAGATGGAATGAATGAGGAATGGTCGGATGACAGTTCAGACAGTGAAGAGTGCAGGCTTGCAGCATCCCTAGAGGTAGATCAGAGGGGACTCTATGTAGAGGGAAAGGTAATGGGTCACAAGGTTTCATTCTTGGTCGATACCGGAGCTACACGCTCCACAGGCAGGAGTGCAGAGGTTCCAAAATTGCTACTTTTGGGGGGTACCATAAGAGTGGTCGGGGTAGCAAACCAGTACTTGACGAATCCAATTACAGGTCCGGTGCAAGTTGAGATTGGCAACTTCCAGGGACTACATAAGTTTGTAGTCTGCGATTCAAGTCCGGTATCCCTACAGGGAAGAGACTTGCTGTGCAAGACAAAGTGTTTGATTACATGTTCCAATGATGGGATTGAGGTGCAGACAAACAGTGACGATGAAGGGGATGATGGTCAGTTCTCAGAGTCGGAAGCAGAAACATCAAATGAAGATTACCCTTTGATAACATTATTCCCGATGCTTACAGTGACTGACTTACCAGCCGAGTTGCAGGGAACAGTAACAGAGAAAGTGTGGGACTTGACAGGAAAGGAAGTGGGACTGATAAAAGAAGTGGAACCAGTTAAAGTTCAAGTGAAGCCAAATGCAGTGTTTCCCCAGGTGCCACAATATCACATGACACAAGATGTTCTAATTCCAGGTGGCACAAATAATTGCGGACTTCGTGAAACAGGGAGTCTTGAAGGAAGTATTAAGCAGCCCATGTAATTCATTGATAATGGGTCTGAAAAAGCCTTGTGGGAAGGTTCGAATTGTGCAGGACTTGAGAAATTTAAACGAGATTGTGGTAAAGTGTTGCCCTATATTGTCAAACCCAGCAGTGATCATGTTTCAGGTCCGTGTGATGCTGAATGGTTCACCGTTGTAGACCTGTCACAAGCTTTCTTTTCGATACCTCTTCATGAGGACAGCCAGTTTTATTCAGTTTCAAATTCCTGGTCAAGGTGTACAGTTGGTGCAGAATTCCTCAAGGTTTTTCTGAATCACCGTCCATCTTCAATCAGATATTGAAAAAAGACTTAAGCCCATATTTATACTTTTTTTAGCGCCGCATTTGCACCGCTTCTTGATGCAAAAACGGCGCAAACTTACAAAATACAATTGTATTTTGCACGTTTGCACCGCTTTTGCATCAAAAAATGACGCAAATGCGGCGCTAAAAAAGTATAAATATGGGCCTTAGAATCCCTAGTACTGCCTTTCAATTCGACTCTAGTACAGTACATTGATGACTTGCTGATTGCGTCCAGGACAAAAGATAACTGTAAATATGACACAATTGCCTTACGGAATCATTTGGGAAAGAACGGACATAAAGTGTCACCCAAGAAGCTGCAGTACTGCCAGAAAGAAGTGAAGTACTTAGGACATTTGATTGAGAGGGGGTCCAGGAGAATATCGAAGGAAAGAGTGACTGCTATTTTGCAACTGAACCCCACGACAACAAAGAGAGATGTCAGGATGTTTTTGGGAATGGTGGGCTACTGTCGCCAGTGGATACCCAACTTCTCGATTATCTCAAAACCATTGATAAAGCTAACAGGCAAAGAGATTAAGGATGAACCATACACAATAGCCATATCAAAAGAAGAGCTTGAGTCATTCATGGAATTGAGAGAGTGCTTGTGCAGGGCACCAGCTTTGGGTATGCCTGATTACACAAAACCTTTTCTACTGTTTTGTCATGAACGTGATGCTTGTTCTTTGTCTGTCTTAACACAGGTCCATGGAGGTGCAAATCGCCCTGTAGCATATTTTTCAGCTAGCTTGGACCCCGTCGCAGCAGCCTTACCGGATTGTTTGTGAGCAGTTGCAGCAGTTGGTCAAAGCCTCACGCAGTGTGAAGGCATAGTGATGGGACATCCCTTGACAGTAATGGTTCCCCATTCAGTTGAAATTTTGTTGACTCGAACTAAAACTCAGCACATGACAAATGCCCGACTTACCAGATATGAGACAATTATATTGGGGTCACCTAATTTTTCACTGAAGCGATGTACTGTATTAAATCCGGCAACTCTACTTCCTGTTGAGAATACCGAGATTAATAATGAAGAGGAAGTGGAGCAAGATTGTCTTGGAGGTAACAGAACTATGTACCAAGCCCTGACCTGACATTCAAGATACGCAGTTAAAGGAAAATGACTGCATTATGTTTGTTGATGGATCCTGCTTGAGAGATTCACTCGGAATGCTGAGAGCAGGTTACGCTGTGTGTACCATAGCTGGTATCATTGAAGCTTCCTGGCTTGAAAGAGTGTTTTCTGCACAAGTGGCAGAATTAATTGCCTTTACTAAGGCATGCCACGGAGTTGAAAATCTGAGAGTCACTATCTATACTGACAGCAGATATGGATTTGGAATTGTACATGATTTTGGCCAATTGTGGTCACAGAGAGGTTTCATGACCTCTTCTGGTTCTTCTGTGAAAAATGGTGAACAAATTAAGGATTTATTACATGCAATTCAGTTACCTCTTGAAATTGCCCCAGTGAAATGCAATGCTCACGTTAAGTCGCAAGACTATGGGGGTCATTACAACCCTGGCGGACGGTGGTAAAGCTGCGGAAATACCGCAAACAGGCCGGCGGACAAAAAATGGGAATTACGACCCTGGCGGAAACCGCCAACAAAGACAGCCACTTTAACACTTCGCCCGCCACGGCGGTACAGACAAACAGCTTGGCGGTCACCGCCAACAGACAGGCGGGAGACAATGTACCGCCCACAGTATCACAACCTACCAATCCGCCACCTTTTCCGGGGTGGATTCACCGTGGATAAAATCACGGCGGAAACAGCTCTTGCAATGGAAAAACACTCACCTCAACACACTCCACGAGGAACGACGACTCCATGGAGCCGGAACTCCAAATCCTACCTGCCCTTGTCTTTCTGCTCCTCTACGAACAACAGCGACGTAGGCGCAGAACATACCGGTGAGTACAGCATCTACGACATGGGGGAGGAGGGAGGCAAAAGTTAGGGGGACACCCACCAAGCACCTCCACCCTCGCATATCACAACATACAGACCAATGCAGTCAAAAATTTTCACATGAACAACCCACAATTCCCCCGGAAGAATGCAAAGACAAAGCGAATTGCGGGCAAACATTGTAATGTGTCAATATACATGTCATATAAAAATATACTGAATCATATATCGAAATCAGTCATAATTAAATATACAATACAAGAAGTAGTGCAGATATGTACATAACAATGTCCGTGCACCAACAGTCCAAAAATGCATGGGCGACGCCCACAATAGATACCTGACCAAAATCCGAGAGAACACTGCCGGGGCATCAGATAGAAACACTACAGGCACCTCAGGGGGAAGGGAAGGCGGGGCACCTCAGCCACATGAATGGGGAGCCAGATCCACGGCGGGGCTCCATGCCCATTGATGTATCCTGGGGAGTGCAAAGCCACAGTCTCTCAAGTCTTTACAGTGGGTGGTTTGCCCACTGTGCCATCCTGGGGAGTGCAAAGCCACAGTCTCTCAAGTCTTTACAGTGGGTGGTTTGCCCACTGTGCCATCCTGGGGAGTTCAAAGCCACAGTCTCTCAAGTCTCTACAGTGGGTAGGTTGCCCACTGTGCCATCCTGGGGACTGCGAAGCCACATTATCGCAAGTAGATGCAGTTCTCAACTGGTACTGGGTGGGACTGGTGCCTAGACTGGATGAGTCTCCCCGTGAAAGTTCATGTCCTGTCACTGTCCCACCTGCACATGGGATAAGGATGCCTGATGTGGCGGTACATTCATACCCACACAATGTTTGGCCTGTTCAGCGGTCCTCACCATAGCGGTCTTGGCCTTGTTCAGCGGTGCTTTGACATGGCAGTCTTTGCCCTGTTCAGCTGTGCTTTGACATGGCGGTCTTGGCCTTGTTCAGCGGTGCTTTGACATGGCAGTCTTTGCCCTGTTCAGCGGTCTTCACCATGGCAGTCTTGGCCCTGTTCAGCGGTCTTCACCATGGCAGTCTTGGCCCTGTTCAGCGGTCTTCACCATGGCGGTCTTGGCCTCGTTCAGTGGTGCTTTGACATGGCAGTCTTTGCCCTGTTCAGCGGTGCTTTGACATGGCGGTCTTGGCCTTGTTCAGCTGTGCTTTGACATGGCAGTCTTTGCCCTGTTCAGCAGTCTTCACCATGGCGGTCTTGGCCCTGTTCAGCGGTCTTCACCATGGCGGTCTTGGCCTTGTTCAGCGGTGCTTTGACATGGCGGTCTTGGCCTTGTTCAGCGGTGCTTTGACATGGCAGTCTTTGCCCTGTTCAGCGGTCTTCACCATGGCGGTCTTGGCCCTGTTCAGCGGTCTTCACCATGGCGGTCTTGGCCCTGTTCAGCGGTCTTCACCATGGCGGTCTTGGCCTTGTTCAGCGGTGCTTTGACATGGCGGTCTTGGCCTTGTTCAGCGGTGCTTTGACATGGCAGTCTTTGCCCTTTTCAGCTGTGCTTTGACATGGCGGTCTTGGCCTTGTTCAGCGGTGCTTTGACATGGCAGTCTTTGCCCTGTTCAGCGGTCTTCACCATGGCGGTCTTGGCCTTGTTCAGCGGTCTTCACCATGGCGGTCTTGGCCCTGTTCAGCGGTGCTTTGACATGGCAGTCTTTGCCCTGTTCAGCTGTGCTTTGACATGGCGGTCTTGGCCTTGTTCAGCGGTGCTTTGACATGGCAGTCTTTGCCCTGTTCAGCGGTCTTCACCATGGCGGTCTTGGCCCTGTTCAGCGGTCTTCACCATGGCTGTCTTGGCCTTGTTCAGCTGTGCTTTGACATGGCGGTCTTGGCCTTGTTCAGCGGTGCTTTGACATGACAGTCTTTGCCTTGTTCAGCGGTCTTCACCATGGCGGTCTTGACCCTGTTCAGCAGTCTTCACCATGGCGGTCTTGGCCTTGTTCAGCGGTGCTTTGACATGGCGGTCTTGGCCTTGTTCAGCGGTGCTTTGACATGGCGGTCTTGGCCTTGTTCAGCGGTGCTTTGACATGGCAGTCTTTGCCCTGTTCACCGGTCTTCTCAATGGCAGTCTTTGCCCTGTTCAGCAGTCTTCACCATGGCGGTCTTGGCCTTGTTCAGCGGTGCTTTGACATGGCAGTCTTTGCACTGTTCAGCTGTGCTTTGACATGGCGGTCTTGGCCTTGTTCAGCGGTGCTTTGACATGGCAGTCTTTGCCCTGTTCAGCGGTCTTCACCATGGCGGTCTTGGCCTTGTTCAGCGGTGCTTTGACATGGCGGTTAGGATACTGACATTGGTGTGTGGCATGACGAACTCCACACTGGACATTGGTGTGTGGCATGACGATCTCCATACTTTACATTGGTGTGTGGCATGACGAACTCCACACTGGACATTGGTGTGTGGCTTGACGTTCCATCATCGCCCAGCGGGGCTGTGGGATCCTGGTCCCTTCTGGGCACTGACTCCGGTGGTGGTCTCCTGACCAGTGACGATACTTGGGCCCTCCTGGGCTGTGACTCTGGCGGTGGTCTCCTGACCAGTAACGATACTTGTGCCCTCCTGGGCTGTGACTCTGGCGGTGGTCTCCTGACCATTGACGATACTTGTGCCCACCTGGGCTGTGACTCTGGCGGTGGTCTCCTGACCAGTGATGATACTTGTGCCCTGCTGGGCTGTGACTCTGGCGGTGGTCTCTGGACCCGTGACGATACTTGTGCCCTGCTGAGCTCTGACTCTGGCGGTGGTCTCCTGACCAGTGACGATACTTGTGCCCTGCTGGGCTGTGACTCTGGCTGTGGTCTCCTGACCAGTGCCGATACTTGTGCCCTGCTGGGCTGTGACTCTGGCGGTGGTCTCCTGACCAGTGACGATACTTGTGCCCTCCTGGGCTGTGACTCTGGCGGTGGTCTCCTGACCAGTGACGATACTTGTGCCCTCCTGGGCTGTGACTCTGGCGGTGGTCTCCTGACCAGTGACGATACTTGTGCCCTCCTGGGCTGTGACTCTGGCGGTGGTCTCCTGACCAGTAATGATACTTGGGCCCTCCTGGGCTGTGACTCTGGCGGTGGTCTCCTGACCAGTGACGATACTTGGGCCCTCCTGGGCACTGACTCCGGCTGTGGTCTCTGGACCAGTAACGACGGTGCTGGCAGTTGTGTCTGGACCGCCGAAAATGATGGCGCACTTCTCCGCCATGACACTCACAACAGGCTGGGCAGACTTCCTCGGGACCTTCCCCACCTTCTTTGGAGTTACAGCTGACTCACCAATCGCCTTCGATCCCATTTCACTTTTTGGCCCACCAGCAGTCTTGACACGGTCCCGTCGTCCACTCCAATTTTGGAGCCTTTACAGGGGGTGGGCTGCCAGTGCCTTGGCTCCGGGTCCTACTGACTGTCCTGGTGGACGGTGCACTCCAAAAACCTGGAACACGCACCACTGGCACTGGAGGCTTTTTGGCTTAGGCGCTACGACGGGACTGATGAACTGGAGGGGGGGGTGGGGGCAAACAGGTAAATTTGACAGAGGGACAGTTTCTGACGGACACTGGGATGGGTAGCTGGAGGGGGTCTGGGAGTGGAGGAAGAGGAGGTGGTTGTAGGAGGTGTCACTTTAGCTGTTTTGGGTGCAGGTGCAGGTACTGGAGGCTGTCATGAGGTGGATGGATGTTGGGTGAGTGATTGCCGGCGTTTGGGTACTTTGGGAGGGGGCGTCACAGACACACTGGGAGAGGACACAGGGGACGTGTAAATGGCAGTGGAGGTGGTGAGTGCAGGTGAGCGGCTTGTGGTGCTGGGTGTCCTGGTGCGAGTCCTAGTGCCTGTAGATGTGGTGCATGCAGGTGTGTGTGTAGGCGAGACTGGGAGGGAGGAGGGAGAAGAGGAGGAGGGGGACACAGTGGAGACAGTGGATGTTGCTGTGTCCGTATGGGTGTGATGCTTGTGTGAGTGCCTGTGGTGTGTGTGGTGCCTCTGTTTGCTTGAGCTACTTTTGGGTGTTGAGGTGTGTGCATGCTGGTCTGTTGGTGTGCTTGGGATGGGCTGGGGTACAGGGGATTGGGTTTGGGTGGAGGAAGTCGGAGGGGGGAGGCTGGACACAGGGACAATGGCTGCCATCAGTGCTGAGGCCAGAGATTGCAGGGTTCGCTGAAGGACAGCCTGACCAGAATGAATGCCTTCCAGGAATGCATTACCGTGTTTCAACTCTCGTTCTACACCCTGGATGGCATTCACAATGGTAGACTGCCCAACAGTGAGTGACCTGAGGAGGTCAATGGCCTCCTCACTGAGGGCAGCAGGGGTGACTGGGGCAGGGCCTGCGGTGCCTAGGGCGACGGTGATGCCCACCCTCCTGGGTGAGCGGGCACGGGACACACGCTGAGGGGCTGCTGGGAGGGCGGTGCTGGTAGGGGAGGTGGCGGCTGTACCTGTAGAAGTGGGGCACACAGATGGTGCCGCCACCACAGGGGAGCTCCCATCGGCGGACGAGTCCGTGTCGCTGGTTGGTGATCCTGTGGCCGACGTGAAGCTCCCCTCGCCCTCCGTCCCACTGGTGCATTCAGAGTCTGTGGTGTGGCCCTCCATGGCCATGTGGGATGCAGCTCCCTCGTGCTCCAGTGCCACTGTACCTCCGCCTGATGATACTGATGTACAAAACGACAGGGAGAGCAGAAAAAGGGGGGGGAGACAGAAGAGAGTTTTAGTGCATGGCATACCGCTACCGTTGGCGGACAAGACAGACGCAGCAGCCCCATGCATTACGCCGTGCTCCTGCCCTCTGCACATTCAATTTCTGGGATATGGCCTACATGGCAATGGTAGAAATCTGCGCACATGGATGGCAAAGGGGCAACTATACATCAACTTGCCTCTGTTCTGAGCTGGGGTAGAGTGCCACATGGCCTACATAACGGAGGGGCCTTGCCTACCTAACTCGCCCTGGCCTAGGGACACCCACAGCCCACCTCCCCCACCCAGACACCTCCACTGCACGCAAAGTCCACAGAATGAGGTTGTACTCACCCCCTTGTGTCTGCTGTGATGTCCTTAAGCACCCATCCAACTCCGGGTAGGCCACCGCCAGGATCCGGAACATCAGGGGGGTCATGGTGCGACGGGCACCCCTCCCACGTTGGGAGGCCATCCCCAGCTGAGCCTCCGCCGTCTTCTTGCTGCAGCAGCGAATGTCCTCCCATCTCTTCTGGCAGTGGGTGCCCCGTCTCTGGTGGCCCCCCAGGGTACGGCCTTTCTTGGCAATGGCACGCCAAATTTCCCTCTTCTGGTGGGCGCTGACCTACATGACATGCACAAGGAAAGAGGAACAGTCATTACCTACTGCACCGTCAATATGAGTGGCCCACTCCCAACTATGGCCATGTGGGCCATTCATCCCCATGCTTAACTGTTCTATGTACTCTGCCCCCTTCCCTCTTCCACCCAGCCCTCTCCACCCAGGCCTAGCCCATACAACGTGCTCCCTCAGTACTAACCTGTTTGTCTGGAGGACCGTAGAGTAGCGTGTACTGGGGGAGGACCCCATCCACAAGTTTCTCCAACTCCTGTGCAGTGAAGGCAGGGGCCCTTTCCCCAGACGCAGCAGCCATTGTCGCTTCCAGACCGAGGTCACAGCAGCACTAGCAGTGTAGGTCCTCTCCTGTCGAAGGTCAGGTATCTAGTGATTCAACAGATAGAAAATGGTGGTGACGTCCGCGGCGGTGACGTCCGCGGCGGGCGCATCATCGCCGCCAGCGCACCTGTTCATTGGCTCCTGGGACCCATAGGGTCCAATGTTAACCAATGCAGCATTGCGCCGCGCTCTACGACCGCCTACCGCGACGGTGTCCAACGCCAGCGCAGTTACCCCACAATCCCATTGTCCCAGTTTAGAGGTCAGGCAGCCGCCATTTCAGGGGCCCTCATGGCTTCCTTTACTACTGCGTCACACATACCGAGGCCTACACTCAAAACATTTCCCGGATGGGTTAATTGTCTGTTGTAGTCTTGTGTGTGACTGTGGGTACATACCTGGAGGAATGCTGACAGTTTCTTCGCTGTTGTCCTTCTTAGGCACCGTCAGTTGGGACATATTGGAAGATGGCGGAATCTGCCGGTGTACCGACCGCTGGTGGACCTGATGACAATGGAAGAGAGACATTTGATTGTGACCTACTGTTTCGACCGTGCCACAATCCAGGAACTATGAACCCAGTTGGAGCCAGAACTGATGTCACCGATCCGCCATCCAACTGGAATCCCCCCTGACGCGCAGGTGCTGTCAGTGCTCCATTTCCTTGCAAGTGGGTCTTTTCAGACAACAGTGGCCATAGCATCAGGGATGTCCCAGCCTATGTTTTCCAACGTGTTATCCAGAGTGTTGTCTGCCCTGCTGAAACACATAAGGAGATACATCATTTTCCCTCAGGTGGAGGATTTGCCTACAGTGAAAGGTGACTTCTATGCCCTTGGACATATCCCCAACGTCATAGGTGCCATTGATGGGACCCATGTAGCTCTGGTCCCCCCCCACAGGAGTGAACAGGTGTACAGGAACAGGAAGAGTTATCATTCCATGAATGTCCAGATGGTCTGTTTGGCAGACCAGTACATCTCCCAGGTTAATGCTATGTTCCCTGGCTCTGTGCATGACGCCTACATCCTGCGCAATAGCAGCATCCCTGATATGATGGGTGAACTCCAGAGGCACAGTGTATGGCTATTAGGGGACTCTGGTTACCCCAACCTTTCCTGGCTACTGACCCCAGTGAGGAATCCCAGGACCAGGGCAGAGGAACGCTACAATGAGGCCCATGGGCGGACTAGGAGGGTGATCGAATGCACCTTCGGCCTCCTGAAGGCCAGGTTCAGGTGCCTCCATATGACAGGTGGGTCCCTATTCTACTCACCGAAGAAGGTGTGCGACATCATCATCGCCTGCTCGATGCTCCATAATTTGGCATTGCAACGCCAGGTGCCTTTTCTGCAGGAGGATGATCCAGTTGACGGTGTTATAGCAGCAGTGGAGCATGTGGAGCCTGTGGACAGTGATGAGGATGAAGCTGATGAAGAAGAAAACGACAACAGGGAGTCAGTCATACAGCAATATTTTCAGTGAGACACAGATGAGTACATGTTCATGTTTAACATTACATTAACTTTCACACGTCTACCTCTATCCTGTACCTACATTTCACTCATTATTTGTTAGCTGAATTGTCCCCTTCCATTTCAGTTTCACTAATGTGGTAACCTACGTGTCAACAGCTTGCACCCATGAAAGGCTTGTGATGTGTGACATTGGTATGCTGGCCTTCAAATGGGTAACCATTTTTGACACTGTAATTAACATTACAAAGTTCAAAATCATTAACTGACTCCAGTTTTATTAGTGTTTCCAGGGTATTTATTTAAGTGCATAACAATGAAGGGGGGTTGTGAGATGGGGATGGGTTATGGTGGAAGAATGTCCATGCCAGAGTTCAGTCTATTAGTCTCACAGGTACATTGCACATCTGGCCATTGGAAGTGGAGCTGGGGCAGTTCCGATTTGGACAGGGTAACAAAGTGGTACAGTGGGGGGACAATCAGGGTGGTCTTATTTCCTGGCGGGGTCTTGCCATCTTGCTCTGTCCTGTTCCTGGATCTCAGGGACCGCTGTCGTGGTGGTTGTCCGTCTGCAGGGGGTGGGGTGCTGGTGTGTTGGTCCTGTGGCGGGGCGTCCTGTCCACTAGCGCCGGCGGAGGTGGTGGGCATTTCATCGTCCTGGTTAGTGTCAGGGGCCCCTTGGAGTGCCACGGTGTCCCTCAAGGTCTTTTGAATGTCCGTCAGCACCCCTACAATGGTGCCCAGGGCGGAGCCGATGGTCCTGAGCTCCTCCCTGAACCCCAAATACTGCTCCTCCTGCAGACGCAGGGTCTCCTGCAACTTGCCCAGTACTGTTGCCATCGTCTCCTGGGAGTGGTGGTATGCTCCCATGATGGAGGAGAGGGCCTCGTGGAGGGTAGGTTCCCATTGGCCTGTCCTCCCTCTGTCGCACAGCAGCCCTCCCAGTTCCCCTGTGTTCCTGTGCCTCCGTCCCCTGGACCGTGTGCCCACTACCACTGCCCCCAGGTCCCTGTTGTTGCTGGGGTGTTGGGTTAGCCTGGGTGCCCTGTAGTGGTGGACACACCGCTGATTGACCTGTCCTGGGTAGGGAGGTTTGGGCCCGCTGGGTGGGTGCTGTGCTGGTGTTACCAGAGGCGTTGGGCTGTGGCTGGGCAAGGGGAACCGACTGTCCTGAGGCCCACAATGGTCCGGGCTGGTCATCAGGATCCATTAGGGCAGAGCTGCTGTTGTCACTGTGGGCCTCTTCTGGGGGTGGAGTGGTGTTGTCTGGACCCTCTGGTGTGGTGACGTTCCTTCGGTTTCCTGCGGGGGTATGAGCACATGATTATTGCATGTGTGTATTTCAAGGTATGCAATGGTTGGGTGTGCGTGTACACCAGTGCAGGCATTCCTGTGTGGTTGGTGTCATGGGTATATTAGTGAGGATTTGGGTTGATAGGGGAGGGTGTGAGGGTGGGGGTGTGTGATAGCATGCAGGTAGGGTGGGGGATATGATAGTTAACATTTGACTTACCAGTGTCCGTTCCTCCACTGACTCCTGCGAGGCCCTCAGGATGCAAGATGGACAAGACTTGCTTCTTCCATGTTGTTAGTTGTGGGGGAGGAGGTGGGGGTCCGCCGCCAGTCCGCTGTACCGTGATGTGGTGCCTGGATACCGTGGAACGCACCTTCCCCCGTAGGTCGTTCCACCTCTTCCTGATGTCCTCCCTATTTCTTGGGTGCTGTCCCACAGCGTTGACCCTGTCCACTATTCTTTGCCATAGCTCCATCTTCCTGGCTATGGATGTGTGCTGTACCTGTGATCCGAATAGCTGTGGCTCTACCCGGATGATTTCCTCCACCATGACCCTGAGCTCCTCCTCGGAGAAGCAGGGGGTGTCTTTGGCGTGACATGGGGTGGTGTGTGTGATGTGTTGGGTGGTGTATGTGTTGATGAGTGTGGTGAGTGTAGTGTTATGTGGTGTTTTGTGCGTGGGTGTTGTGTGGGTGATGGTGTTGTGTGCCTCTGTGTGATGGGATTGTCTATTCTGTGCTGTCTCTCTGGCCTTCGTGACTAATTATTGGTTTTAGGTGTTTGTGGGTGATGTGGGTGATGTGTTTTATATTGTGTTGGGTGTGTGGGAGTGGTGTTTGTATGTGTATCAGGTGTGTGTATTTTGTATTTTCCAAAGTGGCGGTGTTTTGGAGATGTGTGTGTATTTTGAGCGCGGCGGTGTGTACCGCCAATGAAATACCACGGTTGAAAGACCGCCGCGTGGATTCGTGGGTCATAATGGCATGGGCGTGTTTCTGTTGGCGTAAAGGTGGAGGAATTGTTTCCGCATGTTTATCGCTGACCTTTGGTGTGGCGGTGTTGTGTGGGTGTCTGAATTTCGGCAGATTCCGTGATGTGGGTCATAATAGCTGTGGCGGGATTCCGCGGCCGTGGCGGTGTGTTGGCGGTCTTCTGCACGGCGGTAAGCGCCTTTTACCGCCAATGTTGTAATGACCCCCTTTGTGTCCATGGGAAATGGCTATGCAGATCAAGTCGCAAGATTTTGCGCATTGAACTGTATATCGTTCAAGGATCAGTGGGAATTGTTATCGCAAACCGAAAATGACACATGTTTGAACCTTGCATTAAGGGTGGTTGATACACTAGATGAGTTAAAAAACACTACAGGGTCGTGCTAGCAAAGAAGAAAAATGCTCCTGGCAGAGAATGCAATGTGTACAAAGAGCTGACGACTTATGGGTCTCAGAGGAAGGGAAACTGGTTTTGCCAAACAGTCTTCTATCACAATTCGCGAGGCTTTACCATGGGCAGGCACATCTTGGTAGAGATGCAATGATCAGGTCATTCAAGATTGACTGGTTTAACCCAAAATTCAGACATGCCGCAGAGGTTACTTGTCACAGATGCATCATCTGTCAACAGATGAATGCCGGAAAAGGGACTGTGGTAACTTTGAGCCACATAGGGAGAGCTGGTGGTCCATTTAGCAAGATGCAAATGGATTTCATTGAGATGCCTGTTTGTGGAGGATTGAAATACGTGTTGAAGATTGTGTGTGTTTTCAGCCACTGGATTGAAGCTTACCCCACACATAGAAATGACAGTCTCACACTTGCAAAGCTGCTGCTTAGGGAACTAATACCCAGGTTCGGGTTTCCGGTCTCTATAGAATCAGATAGGGGCAGACACTTCGACAATGAGGTGATCAAACTCTTGTGTGCTGCATTAGACATTGAACAGAAACTGCATTGTAGCTACCGCCCTGAAGCATCAGGACTAGTAGAACAAATGAATGGTACCTTGAAGTTGAGAATGGCGAAGATGTGCGAAGCTACCAATATGAAATGGCCAGATGCATTGCCCTTAGTGCTGATGTCAATGAGGAACACCCCTGATAAGAAGACAGGACTATCACCCCACAAGATCCTTATGGGTAGAGCTATGAGGCTGCCCACAGTACCTGCAAATGCTCTTGTGAATATCACAGATGATATGGTGTTGGACTACTGCAAAGGTTTGGCTGCTGTGGTTCGCTCTTTTTTTCACCAGGTGGAAGCTAACACATTGCCACCGATCAGTGATCCAGGTCACACTTTGCAAGCCGGTGACTGGGTGGTTGTCAAGAAGCACATGAGAAAGTTGTGTTTGGAGCCGTGCTGGAAGGGGCCATATCAAGTAATATTGACAACAACCACTGCTGTGAAATGTGCAGGCGTTCCAAACTGGATACATGCCAGTCACACAAAGAAGGTAGCATGTCCAACTGATGAGGAACCTGAAGTTTCCGATTCAACAGTTCCAGAGAGGGAAGTCTCAGGGCCTGAAAATAGCCAAGAGAGAACTGAGACTGCTGGAGAGCCCACTGAGAACAGCCTTTTCCCTCAAACAGTAAATGAGTTTGAGAGAGGTGACAGTGTGCCTATCTCAGTAGAGGCAACATGAGAACTAAATCAAGGAGAGGTTCTCTCAGAAGCAGACGGATACGGGTTAGAGCTTGAACCCGTTACAGATCCAGAAGAAGAAGAAGAAGGGGAAATAATAGAAAGAGATCAAAGTACAACGGCATCCCCTGAGCCAGTTGCAGGTCCATCAAGAGAAAACACCACAGTAGAAGAGGAGGGTGCTGTTCAGCGTCCTGAAAGAACAAGCAGGAAAAAGACGCATAAGGGAGATCACTGGCCAGAGAAGCAGTCTTTAAAAGAAAAGGTCGTACCAGGTGAAACAATAACAGAGGAAACCAATACCACAAGAACAGAAGATCTGAGTGAAGTAGAATTTCAAGGCGAACGCCGATTAAAAAGAAAAAGAATCGCAAATAGAAGGTACGCAGGTCCAGAATGGGTATATGCAACAACATCTGAATGGCAACAAGAATTCTTAGCATTCTGTTTTGATCGAGAAGTACCAGGCCAGTACTACGGTACCTGAAAGCAATCAGGGAAAGAGACTGTGTTGGAACTAAAATATTGAAATTGGAAGGATGAGAAAGAGACTTATAAATTACCGGATGCGACACTGATAACCTGAATTGACTTTGAAAACCTGATTATGACAAGCTGCTAACCTGATTTGACGAAATGGTCCTGGAATGAGTGAAGCGCTGTAAATATACGCAGAGAGAAAGAGACTTTTTGCATTAAGAAAAAAAAAAAAAAAGAGTTTTATATCATCCTCAATTGATTATTGTTCTACTCTCTGATTCTTTATAGACATGGCTTATAATAGAGGTAGTAACAAAAAGGATAAGGTGTGTGGTTGGTTGAGTCTTATATTAGGTATTGTGTGTGCAGTAATAATTGTAGGAGTGATTGTGGGAATGCCGTGGTTAGATAAGAAGGCAATTAACAATGCTTCAAAACCTGAGACTACAACACTAACACCGTGGGAAAAGTTTGAGCAGGATGCAAGACACTTGCATGAGGGAACTAACTCAAAAGGGGAACTTTCCACTAATGTCTTCTATCGCTTGCTGAATGAGTACGTTGAAACAATGGATGCGAAAAACTGTTATGTGTGTACCAAGATTCCTTCATCATTGCAAGAGGGGGTCACTTACCATAGTCTTCCTCTGACTTACGGGATAAGTTGTAGCTTGCTATTAACAAGATTCTATAATCAAGAGCATGTGCAATATTTTTATTCAAATTTGGATGTAGTGTTTTCTTTTGTGCCAGTGATTGAGTTCTTGAACAAATTAGCAAAGGAGCATAGTATAAAATGAGTTAGGGGTTTCTTTGAACCAACGCTTACATTTGGGACAGATTATGCACACCGCAATAATCTGACTTGCTTATTGACACCTGTAGAGAAAAGCTTTTTAGATCACACTGATGATAGACGCAAAGCATTGAAAGAAACATTAGAAAAAGGGTTAGAGAAACGCACATATGCAAATGATTATGCTTACACTGCAATAAAGACGGAAGGCAAACTAGCTACAGATGCATTACATGTAGGAAGGCTTTGTACATACAGGCCAAAATCTGAGCAGGACACTTTATTTGTGGGAACGAGTGAATGCAGGCATGTGTTTTTGTTTCAGAGTAAATGGACATTCATGTTAAATGGACAGGATCCAGTGATCCCTGGGATCTATTATATCTGTGGACTTAATGCTTATTACTGTCTCCCTAAGGGGTGGTATGGGACATGTTATTTGGGGATAGTTTTCCCAAAGATTTACCAGATTGATGACTTAAAGCAAATACCTAAAATGTCTGAATTACAACATGCTAGACAAAAATGAGAGACATATTTGGAGCCATAATTCCTTCAGTAGGGGTTATCTTAAACTCCATAAAGATTCAAAAGTTGTCTACTATTGTGGATAACATGCTGACAAATTTTACAGGGGCTATACTCCTGATGGATACTGAACTTGCTGCGGAAAGAGCTATGACTCTCCAAAATCGGCTTGCTTTAGACATTCTTTTAGCAAAAAGTGGCGGAGTCTGCAAGATGCTCAACAAGCGTCATTGTTGCTCATATATACCATATAATAGTAAAAAGATTAGAGGTATGCTTACTAACCTAACTAAAGATAGTACAGATCTGAAGGATTTGAAGGAACCTGGAATGTGGGAGAAATTAGGAAAAGGAATTGCCAGAGTATGGAGCTGGTTTAGCAATATTTGGAATGGGGTACTTGCAAAAATATTAGGGGGTCTATTAATTGTTCTGGCCTGTCTATTAGGATTATGGGGAGCATGCTAAATTAATGATAAAATTAAAAGAAATTGGACAAAGAGAAACAAGAGAAATGAGGAAAGTGAAAGGGAGAAAATGTTTAATGAAATTTGGGAGAGTACACACAAGGGACAAGATGTTGAAATGCGCACTATGCGCAAGGTGAAAAATTAAAGAGAAAGGTCAAAGGCTTGTGTGATGACGAACGTCATCAGAGGAGGGACTGAGAGAGCATAGCTTATATAATCTATATTAGCATGAAATGTTCATGAATCAATGTGTGATAATGCTGCATAGAAACTATAATGATAGTAGTTTTGCTTAGACGTGCACTTGAATTGTGACCACGGGGAGTGGCCACCAATGTATACGTAGACTAATAATAATAACCAGAATTTTTATATTATGATTAAATAAGTTTATACTAATGATTGCGTTATTGAATCCGTACTGAAAT
Organism: Pleurodeles waltl; assembly: GCF_031143425.1. Taxonomy (NCBI): domain Eukaryota; kingdom Metazoa; phylum Chordata; class Amphibia; order Caudata; family Salamandridae; genus Pleurodeles; species Pleurodeles waltl. Next base: position 1,646,981,196 of record NC_090444.1, on the reverse strand, counting down.
CCTCATAGGCCTTAAGTTAGCATGAGCTGAAGCTTAGCTGCCTTGGCTCTCATATTAAATGCATTTTTCTATTTTTCAGCATACTGACTCACAAAGGGACATGACCCTGCGTGTTCTTTTTTTCTTCAAATTAGAAGACAAATGTAACGATGTTAGATCCGTTCTCACAGTTTCTCTCGTTTGCAGAATAAATGTTAAAAGTAAATTGAAACAGTGTAGATTAATGTAATGTACAAGGTCATTCAAACTGGTGAAAACAATGGAACTGCTGACCAAAAGATGTGCAAAGAATTCACCACTGTTAGAAATGGGGTTTTTGGTTGGCAGTTAGGTTGCCCTCTGTCCAAGCAAGAACCCTCACTCTAGTCAGGGTAAGTCACACACAATCCAAAATCAGCCTGTGCTCACCCTCCGGTAGCTTGGCACGAGCAGTCAGGCTTAACTTAGAAGGCAATGTGTAAAGCATTTGTGCAATAAATCATACAACACCATAGCATAACACCACAAAAATACACCACACAGTATTTAGAAAAATATATAATATTTATCTGGGTATCTTCAGGTCAAAACGATCAAAGTTGCAATATGAATTTGTAAAGATATCACTGAAAAGTGATATAAAGTGTCTTAAGTCTTTACAAAGTAAACAGGGTCTCTTTCAAACACAAAGTACCTGGTTTCTGGTGGAAAATCTCCTCAGAGGGCCACAAAGGAAGAGGTGCGTGGAAAAAGGGTGTGTGCGTCGATTTCTCCCCAGCACACACGGACTTGCGTCGTTATTTTCCACGCGGGGAAGTCGGGCGTCGTTTTCCGGCGCGCGGACAGTCTCTTTCTGTGGGTCGCGGGGATTACCAGATGTCCCGGGTCTGTGCGTGGATTTTCCTGCTTGTTGTCCGGCTGCGTGTCGTTCTGCGGGGCTGCGTGTCGAAGTTTCGATCTCACGGCAGGCGTCGCGTCGATTTCTCCTGCGGAGTCGGGCGGCGTTGTCCTTGCGAGGCCGTGCGTCAAAGTTTTGATCTCACGGCAGGCGTCATGTCGATTTCTCCTGCGGAGTCGGGCGGCGTTGTCCTTGCGAGGCCGTGCGTCAAAGTTTTGATCTCACGGCAGGCGTCGCGTCGATTTCTCCTGCGGAGTCGGGCGGCGTTGTCCTTGCGAGGCCGTGCGTCAAAGTTTTGATCTCACGGCAGGCGTCGCGTCGATTTCTCCCGGGAAGTCGGGCGGCGTTGTCCTTGCGAGGCCGTGCGTCAAAGTTTCGGTCGTCCCGAAGGCGTTGCGTTGATCAGCGTCGGTGTGCGGCGTTTTTTTTGCTGCGGAACAAACTGTGCGTCGAAAAGTTCGGCGCACGGAGCGTCCCAGAGGAAGAGTGAAGTCTTTTTGGTCCTGAGACTTCAGGGAACAGGAGGCAAGCTCTATCCAAGCCCTTGGAGAGCACTTTTACAGCCAGGCAAGAGTTCAGCAAGGCAGCAGGCCAACAGCAAGGCAGCAGTCCTTTGTAGAAAAGCAGACAGGTGAGTCCTTTGAGCAGCCAGGCAGTTCTTCTTGGCAGGATGTAGTTTCTGGTTCAGGTTTCTTCTCCAGCAAGTGTCTGATGAGGTAGGGCAGAGGCCCTGTTTTATACTAAGTTGTGCCTTTGAAGTGGGGGTGACTTCAAAGAGTCTCTAAGAAATGCACCAAGTTCCCTTTCAGCTCAATCCTGTCTGCCAGAGTCCCAGTAGGGGGTGTGGCAGTCCTTTGTGTGAGGGCAGGCCCTCCACCCTCCCAGCCCAGGAAACCCATTCAAAATGCAGATGTATGCAAATGAGGCTGAGTACCCTGTGTTTGGGGTGTGTCTGAGTGAATGCACAAGGAGCTGTCAACTTAACCTAGCCAGACGTGGATTGAAGGGCACAACAAGTTTTTAGTGCAAAGAAATGCTCACTTTCTAAAAGTGGCATTTCTAGAATAGTAATATTAAATCCGACTTCACCAGTCAGCAGGATTTTGTATTACCATTCTGGCCATACTAAATATGACCTTCCTGCTCCTTTCAGATCAGCAGCTGCCACTTCAACAGTGTATGAGGGCAGCCCCAATGTTAGCCTATGAAAGGAGCAGGCCTCACAGTAGTGTAAAAACGAATTTAGGAGTTTCACACTACCAGGACATATAACTACACAGGTACATGTCCTGCCTTTTACCTACACAGCACCCTGCTCTAGGGGTTACCTAGGGCACACATTAGGGATGACTTATATGTAGTAAAAGGGGAGTTCTAGGCTTGGCAAGTACTTTTAAATGCCAAGTTGAAGTGGCAGTGAAACTGCACACACAGGCCTTGCAATGGCAGGCCTGAGACAGGGTTAAGGGGCTACTGAGGTGGGTGGCACAACCAGTGCTGCAGGCCCACTAGTAGCATTTAATCTACCTGCCCTAGGCACATGTAGTGCACTCTACCAGGGACTTACAAGTAAATTAAATAGTCAATCATGGATAAACCAATCAGTAGTACAGTTTACCCAGAGAGCATATGCACTTTAGCACTGGTTAGCAGTGGTAAAGTGCCCAGAGGTCAAAAGCCAACAACAACAGGTCAGAAAAAATAGGAGGAAGGAGGCAAAAAGTTTGGGGATGTCCCTGTCAAAAAGCCAGGTCCAACATGACCCCCTACCAGCCTAAAGCCAGGGGAGAACAATCACTATCCTGATGTACTTCCCTGTTTGAGGCGACAGAACAAGGACCCAGGCCCACAACAGCAGGGGCATGCTCCAGTTCTTCGCCTTCCTGACTCCAATTGGATCACTCTGTCCATACTCTCAGGGCCCACTAAGCCAACCCATGGGGAACATTTCTCCTTACCTGCGGATCCCATCTGTGCAGCACCTAACCTTACTTTGCTCACAGATGTATCCCAGGAGCAGGATAGTACCACCATGACCAACACAGTGGTGTTGCCCACTCTACCCCTGGGGTGTGACACTTGTCCCCGCCCCAGGGATAACTCTGTCCACCCGGACAGCAAGCCACAGTGATTACTGACAGCTGCCAGGGATGAGAGCCAGGCCCCAGGCCTCTCAAAGCTCTCCAACCACTGTGGCTGTGGAGAGTGGGGGGCGGTAGCCCCAGGTGCTGGGCACCCTTTAACCACTCTCCCTTCCACCAGGTCAGGGATGACAGCCTGAACCTGGTCCTCCCCTCTGGGGCTTTGTACCCTCCCTCCTGGAGCGGTACCCCCAGAGTCCAACATGGTCAGGGTGCTTACAGAAGTCACCCTGTACCATTCCTCCACCAGTGCAGGGCTGTTAACCTGCAACTGGCCCTCCAACCTGGGGCCTGTACCTTCAGGTTGGACTAGGGCCCGGGGTGAGGCTTCCCTCCCCTGCCCTCCCTTCTGGGGTCCAGCACCCTCCAACTAGGAGTGGCCTCCTCAGAAGACAACATGGTAGGGGCACTGTTATCAGTAGCCCCTCCCTCCAGGTCCGGGGGGACACCCTGAACCTGGTCTTCCAGCCCAGGGTCTGTACCCTCAGACTGGATCACTGCCTGGCAAACCAGGACTTCCTGGGAGGCACACCTACCCCCCACCAGGTCAGAGTTTAACCTCTGCACCTGACCATTCAACTCAGAGTCACCACCCTGAAGTTGAACAATTGCCTGGCACGCCAGGACTTCCTGGAGGGCACACTGACCCTCCACCAGGTCAGAGTTTAACCTCTGCACTTGGCCATTCAACTCAGAGTCACCACCCTGAAGTTGAACAATTGCCTGGCACGCCAGGACTTCCTGGAGGGCACACTGACCCTCCTCCAGGTCAGAATTTAACCTCTGAACTGGGCCATTCAACTCAGAGTCACCACCCTGAAGTTGAACAATTGCCTGCCGCACCAGGACTTTCTGGGAGGCACACCTACCTCCCACCAGGTCAGAGTTTAACCTCTGAGCCTGGTTCCCCAACCCAGGGTCACCACCCTGAGGTTGGGCAATTGCCTGGCACGCCAGGACTTTCTGGGGGGCACACCTACCCCCCACCAGGTCAGAGTTTAACCTCTGAACCCGGTTATCCAACCCAGAGTCAGCACTCTGAGGTTGAACAATTGCCTGGCACGCCAGGACTTTCTGGGGGGCACACCTACCCCCCACCAGGTCAGAGTTTAACCTCTGAACCCGGTTATCCAACCCAGAGTCAGCACTCTGAGGTTGGACCACTGCCTGGTACACCAGGACTTTCTGGGGGGCACGCCTACCCCCCAACAGGTCAGAGCTTATCCCCTGAACCTGGTTAGCCAACCGAGAGTCACCACCCTGAGGTTGAACCATTGCCTGGCAGGCCAGGACTTCCAGGGAGGCACACCTACCTCCCACCAGGTCAGAGTTTAACCTCTGAGCCTGGTTCCCCAACCCAGGGTCACCACCCTGAGGTTGGGCAATTGCCTGGCACACCAGGACTTTCTGGGGGGCACACCTACCCCCCACCAGGTCAGAGTTTAACCTCTGAACCTGGTCATCCAACCCAGAGTCAACACCCTGAGGTTGGACAATTGCCTGGCACAGCAGGACTTCTTGGGAGGCACATCTACCTCCCACCAGGTCAGAGTTTAACCTCTGAACCTGGGTATCCAACCCAGAGTCACCACCCTGAGGTTGAATCTTTGCCTGGCATGCCAGGACTTCCTGGGGGGCACTCTCACCCCCCACAAGGGACACACCGTCCCCAAGGGCCACACAAGAGTCTGGTTGGCGCAGGTCTCCCGACCTCTGCCCATCCAGCAGAGTCTAGGTTTCCCCCAAACCAGAAACGGTTTCACCTGGGTCATTCCTGGGGGGCTCTGCTCTCAGAGCTGTCCCCTGACTCTCAAGGTCCTCCACTGGGGTCTGCAACCCCCTCTCAACCCTATGTCTGGACTTCTGCACCCCCTCACTAGGAGGGGTACTGCCAGACACCAGAACTGTTGGGATGCTGGCTACAGTCACCCCCCCAAGTTCTTCTGACACTGCGGGGCTTCCCTCAAAAGGTGGCCCTACGGTACAGGCTAGGCTTCCCTCCTGGTGTTCCCTCATGGAACCCTCTAGGACCTGGGACCTACCTGGAACACTACAATCCTCTCCCACCACACTCGGTTGGGAACCACCTAGACCACTCCCTTCAGGAGCACCCCCAAATGCCTCTTCAGACTCTCTGGTACTCACCCAGAAGTCTGCCTCCATTGTAAGTTCCCTGGGGTCAGAGAACTCACACTCCACCTGGTGTTGGCGTAGCTCTGGAAAATAAGGACCAGACATATGCTCTCCAGCAATTACATCACTCTGCCCTTCACATGTATTAACCACAGTACCCTTCACCCAACCACCCAGTAACTCAACCTTGGAAAAGCACTCTACTTCACCCTCCTGAGACTGGTGAGACAGTATCTGTCTGTCCCTGACACTGAACCCAAACTCTTCTGGGATGTCTCTACACTCTATATCCAGGACGTCCACCAGGGGGGAACCCTTTTCTCTGTCACTCTCTGCTAGAGTCAGTAAAGTGTCCCTCCCCCAGTAGGAATATGACTCCCTGTGCCAGTTCCCCAATCCTTCTCAGGGACCCTGTGCATAACGGGAACTACCTCATACCCTTGAACTGCCTGGGGTGTGTCAACTCCCTTCTTCAAGTTGGGCACCACATCTCTGGGCTTGTGCCCTTCTTCAGCAGTACTAGATGCAAGATTTTTGCTGCCACCATCTGAACTGGACTCAGCCCTTCCGGCCTCCAGTTTCAGCTCTTTACAGCTCAGCTCTTGAGCTGCAATCTTTTCTTCTTCCAGGGCTAAGAGTCTTTTTGCCTCAACCTCTGCAAGATACTCCTCTAATTGTTGCTCCTGTCGCCTTTGACTTCGGAGCCATTCATCTATTTCTGGGTCACTGTCCAACTCTGAGTAGTCTTCCTCCTCATCTGAGTAGTCCTCCTCCTCATCTGAGGGGTACTTAGTCATTTGGTTTCTTGCTGCCTCTCTCTCTGCCCATCTTTCCTCCCCCCAGACTATGTAGTGATGGAGCATCTCCGCTTTAGTAGATCTCCTTGCTACAGGAAGGCCCCATTGTCTGCAAAGCTTCCTTAGGTCAGCCTTAGTGAGGTGGTCAGTACGAACAAAGAATGAGTAGGTACACAATCCCATTTTGATAAGATCTTGTCAGCAAAAACCAAAATCCAAAGTCCAAAATATCAATAGTATATCCAGGAGGACATCAGAGAACCAAGAGCCAAAAAAGATGAAAAATCAAGTTGACCTTCAACTGTGGGTAGGTAGTGAAATACTTAGCTACTGTATGTCACTGCACAAACACAAGTCCTATCCTCACCGCTGATCACCAATGTTAGAAATGGGGTTTTTGGTTGGCAGTTAGGTTGCCCTCTGTCCAAGCAAGAACCCTCACTCTAGTCAGGGTAAGTCACACACAATCCAAAATCAGCCTGTGCTCACCCTCCGGTAGCTTGGCACGAGCAGTCAGGCTTAACTTAGAAGGCAATGTGTAAAGCATTTGTGCAATAAATCATACAACACCATAGCATAACACCACAAAAATACACCACACAGTATTTAGAAAAATATATAATATTTATCTGGGTATCTTCAGGTCAAAACGATCAAAGTTGCAATATGAATTTGTAAAGATATCACTGAAAAGTGATATAAAGTGTCTTAAGTCTTTAGAAAGTAAACAGAGTCTCTTTCAAACACAAAGTACCTGGTTTCTGGTGGAAAATCTCCTCAGAGGGCCACAAAGGAAGAGGTGCGTGGAAAAAGGGTGTGTGCGTCGATTTCTCCCCAGCACACACGGACTTGCGTCGTTATTTTCCACGCGGGGAAGTCGGGCGTCGTTTTCCGGCGCGCGGACAGTCTCTTTCTGTGGGTCGCGGGGATTACCAGATGTCCCGGGTCTGTGCGTGGATTTTCCTGCTTGTTGTCCGGCTGCGCGTCGTTCTGCGGGGCTGCGCGTCGAAGTTTCGATCTCACGGCAGGCGTCGCGCCGATTTCTCCTGCGGAGTCGGGCGGCGTTGTCCTTGCGAGGCCGTGCGTCAAAGTTTTGATCTCACGGCAGGCGTCGCGTCGATTTCTCCTGCGGAGTCGGGCGGCGTTGTCCTTGCGAGGCCGTGCGTCAAAGTTTTGATCTCACGGCAGGCGTCGCGTCGATTTCTCCCGGGAAGTCGGGCGGCGTTGTCCTTGCGAGGCCGTGCGTCAAAGTTTCAGTCGTCCCGAAGGCGTTGCGTTGATCAGCGTCGGTGTGCGGCGTTTTTCTTGCCGCGGAACAAGCTGTGTGTCGAAAAGTTCGGCGCACGGAGCGTCCCAGAGGAAGAGTGAAGTCTTTTTGGTCCTGAGACTTCAGGGAACAGGAGGCAAGCTCTATCCAAGCCCTTGGAGAGCACTTTTACAGCCAGGCAAGAGTTCAGCAAGGCAGCAGGCCAACAGCAAGGCAGCAGTCCTTTGTAGAAAAGCAGACAGGTGAGTCCTTTGAGCAGCCAGGCAGTTCTTCTTGGCAGGATGTAGTTTCTGGTTCAGGTTTCTTCTCCAGCAAGTGTCTGATGAGGTAGGGCAGAGGCCCTGTTTTATACTAAGTTGTGCCTTTGAAGTGGGGGTGACTTCAAAGAGTCTCTAAGAAATGCACCAAGTTCCCTTTCAGCTCAATCCTGTCTGCCAGAGTCCCAGTAGGGGGTGTGGCAGTCCTTTGTGTGAGGGCAGGCCCTCCACCCTCCCAGCCCAGGAAGACCCATTCAAAATGCAGATGTTTGCAAGTGAGGCTGAGTACCCTGTGTTTGGGGTGTGTCTGAGTGAATGCACAAGGAGCTGTCAACTAAACCTAGCCAGACATGGATTGAAGGGCACAACAAGTTTTTAGTGCAAAGAAATGCTCACTTTCTAAAAGTGGCATTTCTAGAATAGTAATATTAAATCTGACTTCACCAGTCAGCAGGATTTTGTATTACCATTCTGGCCATACTAAATATGACCTTCCTGCTCCTTTCAGATCAGCAGCTGCCACTTCAACAGTGTATGAGGGCAGCCCCAATGTTAGCCTATGAAAGGAGCAGGCCTCACAGTAGTGTAAAAACGAATTTAGGAGTTTCACACTACCAGGACATATAACTACACAGGTACATGTCCTGCCTTTTACCTACACAGCACCCTGCTCTAGGGGTTACCTAGGGCACACATTAGGGATGACTTATATGTAGTAAAAGGGGAGTTCTAGGCTTGGCAAGTACTTTTAAATGCCAAGTCGAAGTGGCAGTGAAACTGCACACACAGGCCTTGCAATGGCAGGCCTGAGACAGGGTTAAGGGGCTACTGAGGTGGGTGGCACAACCAGTGCTGCAGGCCCACTAGTAGCATTTAATCTACCTGCCCTAGGCACATGTAGTGCACTCTACCAGGGACTTACAAGTAAATTAAATAGTCAATCATGGATAAACCAATCAGTAGTACAATTTACCCAGAGAGCATATGCACTTTAGCACTGGTTAGCAGTGGTAAAGTGCCCAGAGGTCAAAAGCCAACAACAACAGGTCAGAAAAAATAGGAGGAAGGAGGCAAAAAGTTTGGGGATGTCCCTGTCAAAAAGCCAGGTCCAACAACCACAAATTCACGATTTTACAAAAAAACAGGCTATGTATAAAAGTCCTCGAATATAAAACATTAGACTGTATGTAAAAGTCCTCGAATATAAAACATTCTCCCTAGAAAAATTTGTGCCATATTATAAAATCGTGCAAGAATGCAAAAGTTTTTCATAATAAATATCATAGATCAAGTATATTCCTAACTAAAGACAATAAATAGGATAAAAATAGAAAATGTTCCCATTTAAAACATATAAGAATATAAAGACATAAAATATTTGTTGAACGGTAGAGAGTTGGTGTATGCATACATTATAATTCACAAGTAAGTTCGTCTATGACCACTCCCATCATCTGTTGTTTTTTTTCCCTGTTTTTTTAACATATTCAATCTGCAATGCCTAATAGATTCTAAAAATGTTGCTAAACAGCAAGCCACTAAAACAGATGGATCAGACTTAAAAACTCTCAGAGCCAATAGGCAATTCCTAAAACCCATTTTTTTACATAATGGAATAATCCAAGAAGCCCTCTGTTTGTGGTATGCAAAACATTGGAAGAGGACATGTGTTATGGATTCTTCCCTTGCGCAACCCATCGGACACATCTTGGAGCTACAGCTTATATTAGACCATTTATAAATTAGAGTGCGCAAAGGAAGAGAGCCTATCCTAAATCTGATGTATAATGCAAGTGCATGTGGGAAAGTAATGTGTCCGTGTATCGCTCAGGTTCATAATGGCATTTGATTTGTAAAAAACTGCCAGTCATAGATGATGGTGAGACTGCAGTCAATTGTAAGAATTGAGCATTAAGCCAGAATGCATCCTTCAGAATCTGAGTTGCATTTTTAGGAATAGATAACGGATCCTTCCAGTATGACCCCAAGCCAAGTGATACAAAGGTCCGTTCCACATAAGCACACCACTTAATTTTTGAACTGTTGTTAGTATCCATCAGGTTAATTAGCTCGCATCTATAGGGAATAAGAGAATCTAGTGACCATAGGCGAATCCAGAACAACAGAGGCCTCCGGGTGGCAATCTGGTTAATTGGAGGCAAATTTAGATCCATTCGAATAGGAAGTGTTGGGGTACTGGAGGGAACTCTTAGCAGCATCTTTAGGAAGGAGTTTTCCGCCCTTGCCAAATCATCTAAATTGCAATGACCCCACAATTCAGCTCCATATAGAACCCCCCCCCCCCTTGCTTGCGATTTATATATTTCTATAGCGGGTGTCATGGCAAAACTGGGGGATCTAGCTGCAAATCTTACAATGCCACTCGCCCTTTGTTTCAAGCGCAGGGTTGCTTTCTGGAGGTGGGAGTGCCATTTATGTGTGTCTTCTAATTTCAGACCTAAATAGTCGAAATCACCGACTCTTTCCAATGTGGCACCCTCTAAATAGATGGGTCTCATCCTGCCTTTTTTGTCCCCAAACTCCATGCATTTAGTTTTTAATCAATTGATTTCCAGGCCATGGTCATTACAAAAGTCTATAAACCTCGAGAGCAGGGTTGAAAGGCCTGTGGCTGTTTGGGATATCAACAAAGTGTCATCAGCAAATAGGAGGCAAGGAATCTTCTGCCCTCCTATTTTAGGGGCGTCATTGGAACACTCCATGAGATAGTGGATACATGCATTGATGAATAGGAGGAATAATGTGGGGGTGAGTACACAACCTTGTCTCACGCCGCGGGCAGTGGGAAACTCTTCAGTTAGTTCACCTCGCGGACCCCATCTAATTCTGGCATAATTGCCAGAATAAAGGTCTGTGATAATATTTAGGATAGAACAAGGAACTCCCAGTTTGTTCAAGACCTCCCACAACCTGTAGCGGGGTACTAAATCAAAAGCTGATTTCAAATCAACAAAAGCCACAAATAGGTGGCCTAGATCCACGTCAACAATTTTCCATTTGATGGAAATAAAACGGAAAATATGATCTATTGTGCTGACTTTTTCTCTAAAACCCGCTTGGAGGTGGCTTAAGATTTGATTTTCCACTATCCATTTCTTCAGCCTGCTCAACAGTTGGTAGCAAAATATTTTTTGAAGATTATCAAGGAGACTGAGAGGTCTGTAATTTCCTGGGGATTTTCTCTCTCCTTTCTTGTATATGGGCACAATAATTCCCTCCTTCCATGAGTTGGGATAGGATCTAGTGGTCAAAATGGCATTGGAGTGCCTATTGACGTACGGACTCCAGTTGTTCTGATCCGCTTTAAACATGTCTGAGGGGATCCCATCCGACCCTGGGGCCTTCCCTGCTTTCTGGGCAGTGATGGCCAACACAGTTTCTTTTAATGTGAAGGGAGGCAAGGGAGTCACAGGCGAGTGAGATGCTGTCATCTCTCCAGGACTTGGTGCATCATAATCCAGTGAGGAGCCATACAGTTCCTTGAAATGGGAGAGCCAGACATCGGGGATATTATGAGACTCTGGGTAGGATGCTCGATTTTGAGCGCTACAAGAAACCAAAAGCCAGAATCGTTTGGAGTCGTGGACCTTGGCTGCCTCAGCTAGCTCGCTCCAGAGCCCCTCTTCATACTCAAGTTTTCTCGTTTTGCATGTTAGTACATAATGGCACCTTGCGTTGGTAATTCCTAATCTATCCTTTGTCCTTAGCACCTTTATCAGGATGTTTTTAGCCTCTCTACACCTCTTGTTAAACCATTTACTGCTGAGTAGAACACAGGAGTTGGTCGGTGGCCTGACACATTTGGAGAACAATTCTTTCAAGATTGCAAAAAGATCCAAATAGAGAGACGTGACTTCGAGTGGGGCAAATGTGAAGTGGTCATCAAATAACTGGTGGGTAGAAGTTAATGCACGCAGTTAATCTCGAAGCTTATTAGATCTCTGGAAGTAGTCCCATCTTACCGTACACCTATTACTAGACAACTTCATGCCACCAGAAGGAGCGGAAGAAGTTGCATAGTTGTCTCGTACGTGATCTGAAGAGGGGCATGATCACTTGTAAACAGGTTACCCACTTCCACGTCTATTATGTGATGCCAAACTCTTAAGTCAAGGAAAATATAATCCAGTGTGCTACTGTATGAGCCCCTAAAAAAACAGGTCTGGCGGGGGTGTCAGCTGGAAAGCGACCGTTGCCAAGACGGAGACCATGGAGTATCATGAAATCTATTATCTGCGTGGCCCTAATGCAAGCTTTATATAAAGTTTGCTGTATAGGATAAGAGGGGATATTCCATATGTTGTCTTCGAGCTGCATAACCTCTATGAGGTCTGCGTTGAGTTCAAGTTGGGCATTAAAGTCCCCCGCTATTATGATGTAATATTTTAAATGGAGGTCCGGGATTAAGGTATTCAAAAGCTCGATAGTAGCTGAACGATGGTTAGAAGGACCAGGCCTACTATAGATGTTTATACATAGGACCGGGGGAGCCTGAGTTCGGTTGAATGGCTATGGCCAAGATGTCGGGGAGTCTACATATATCTCTGTGATTCCTCCCACCTCTGTCGATTTTACCCAAGTACATAAGCCCCCTGCTGCCCTACCTGCTAAAGATGGCTTAGCTGGTTTAAAGAAGGAGCAAAACCCCTGTCTATACGTACGATGTGTCGCCCAGGTTTCCTGGAACATACAGATATAAAAATTCTCGACATATGCCCCCATTCAGTATCAGCAAGTTTACTATTGATACCAGCCACATTCCAGGACAAGAATTTTGCTATCGCTTGGGCAGTGAAGCAGTTTGGATTGCGAAGAGTATCGTCTAAGGCATGGCTATTAGTATGCTCCACAGAAGGTAAATTTATAGGATTATTAATAGTAACAGATTGTATTTTCCATGGCGATGCAACACCTGGACTAGATGGATTAGGTGAAAAGCCTGTAGCTGGTAGATCAGGGCTAGTATTGGAAGTGCAGGAGTTGAAAAGACATAGGGGGTCATTACAACCCTGGCGGACGGTGTTAAAGCGGCGGTAAGACCGCCAACAGGCTGGCCGTCTTTTTTGAGGATTATGACCATGGTGGTTACCGCCATGGTCATCCGCCGCTTCTCCGTTCCGCCCGCTGGGTTGGAGACCTGGGTATTTTGACCCGGCTTACAGCTGTGGATTTCCAGCGGTAGGAACCGCCATGAAATCCATGCCAGTAAGCACTATCAGTGCCAGGGAATTCCTTCCCTGGCACTGATAGGGGTCTCCCCCACCACCACCCGACTCCCTCCCCTACACCCCCTACACTCCTGCCACCCCCCAAAAGTGGCAGGAGCCCCCTCCCCACCCCGACCTCCGACATTACCTTACACATACACACCCGACACACACGCAGGCACCACCAACACACATACACGCACACACACCGACATACATGCCAACATCCACACACACAGTCAGAAATGCACACCCACCTTCAAACATACACGCACACATCCATACAGACATACCCACAGAAAAACACGCACTCATTCCCAAAACACCCAACACCCCTGCAAGCATACACGCACTCACACACCCCCTCTACATACACCCACGCACACCCCCATGCACCCACACAACACACAACGCCCCCCACCCCCATCCCCTAACGGATGATCGACTTACCTGTTCCGTCGATCCTCCGGGAGGGGACATGGGGGCAGCTCCGCCGACACCACACCGCCAACAGAACACCGCCGCGCCGAATCACAGGACGTGATTCGCTGGGCGGTGTTCTGTTGGCGTGGAGGTGGAGCAACCTCCACTTCCCCGCCGCCCGTCACTATGGCTGTTGCCGGCTCTCCGTCGGAAAAATTACGGAGAGCTGCCAACAGTCATGATACGCCGAGTGGAAAACCGCCACCACTGGCGGTCTTCAGCATGGCGGTCCCTCGGCGGTCTTGTGAAAAGACCGCTGAGGTTGTAATGACCCCCATAGTCAGTCACTGTCTGAAATGGCCCCCTGGGAATCAAGTTCACATGCCGTTTGGCTGCTGGAAGCAGGACCCACTCTAATCATGAAGACTGGATCGGAAGGTGTACCATTAAGAACCTGGTGGCCTGATGGCCTAATATCTTGATAGCCTGTAGTACTACTCAAAGCCAAATTGTCAGTTCTGGAGGAAGGATTCAGCCGCGTGTTACCAGCAGAAAAGTAGCTATCGCTGAGAAAAATGGCAGAAATCTTCCTCTTTTTGTTGCGTGCTTCCATATCTAGAAGTCCTGTTACCAAGTTGGCGTTTTTAAGATTAAGTTTTATGAAATCCCGGCTTCCAGGTGGGCCATTTGCTCGTTCAGCCAATAGGATGTCATCGTGGATAACTGAGCCACAGCCTCTGACATGTCTCAGCCAGTGCGAGGCCTTGTTGACAAGTGAGGCTTTATCGTCCCGTACGTTTGGAGACAAGGGTGGAACATTGCACATATATATATAGTTGTTATTAGTCAGATGTAGATTCCGACGAGGAGCTTTTGTAGTGTCCCATTTAAGATGTACATTGGAAAAAAAGGAAGTATTGCTTTCAGGAGGGAGCACATGCGGGCTACAGAAACGATGCCTTTGCGTAGGGCGTGCTGCGCTTGCTGGTGTTGGCAGGGGCCCAGCTGCCAAAACGCCTTTTGCAAGAGGATATTTGGTTGGCACAGAAATTGACTTGGACTCACAGGTGTGAAGGAGATCTTTGTTTTTAAGAAGAGTAGTGATTTCAAGCAGTAAGGATTTCAGCTCGCCTACTTCGCTCTTAAGGCTAAACTCCAATGCTAGCAAGTCATCTTGCGGGGGGCACTCTCCATGTACAGCAAGGTCTGGGGGTTTAGTTGAGGATTTTCCAGATCTTGAGACTCCAAAGGGGAGAAACGGTTAGAACAAGGAATTGTAAAATTTGTTAGGTTGGTTTTGGATACTTCAGATTCGGAGTGGAATACAAGGGGGGTAGGAGAACTGGGGTTTTGGAAGAGCCTTGAAAGGCTGACACCTGGTAGCGAGAAGTAGTAACTTGTGGGTTGTGAACAGTATACGATCCTGAAGTTAAAAACGGAATAAGAGCGCCGGATTTAGGCCCCTTTCGTGGGGCTCTCTCCTTTTTGTTCAAAATCTGTTCCATCTCTTCAATCAGGTTATCAATTTCCTTGGTGACACAATTGGTATGGGATTGCATGGTCTTGTTAATTTTAGGTATTTTGGGTTTAACAGAGCCCAATACTGGGCTACCTTTCGCCTTGCGCTTTCCCATTGAGAAGTAGATACTTCAGTGCAATACAAAGAGTACTTGAAATGATTTCGAGCACTGAATAACCTGGCACCGTACCTTAGGGCTCAGAGGGGGGGCCCAGCCCAGTCTCCTTCGGTCTCTGACGGGCGCGGACGGGCCCGCCCTTGGCCTGGGCTTCGCCCGGGCGTGTCCCGCACGCATCCCACGCAGCGATGGTGCGCGGTGCGCTTAATAGCACCTGCGTTTCCTTGTTGATAGCCCCCAGGTGAGGGGCAGCAGCGAGGGAGCCTGGGACTTGTTGTCTCACCAGGCTTGATCAGGAGCAGCAGCGATGGTGTGCGGTGCGCTTAATAGCGCCCACGTTTCCTTGTTGATAGCCCCCAGGTGAGGGGCAGCAACGAGGGAGCCTGGGACTTGTTGTCCCACCAGGCTTGATCAGGAGCAGCAGCGATAGTGCGCGATGCGCTTAATAGCACCCGCGTTTCCTTGTTGATAGCCCCCAGGTGAGGGACAGCAGCGAGGGAGCCTGGGACTTGTTGTCCCACCAGGCTTGAACAGGAGCAGCAGCGATGGTGCGCGGTGCGCTTAATAGTGCCCGCGTTTCCTTGTTGATAGCCCCCAGGTGAGGGGCAGCAGTGAGGGAGCCTGGGACTTGTTGTCCCACCAGGCTTGATCCAACATGAGTCTAACATGTCGGTATAGTGAACCCCTTTATATCTAGGCATCTCTCGTAACCTTTTCTCTAAACTCTAGGCCTCTCTGATAACCTTTTCTATAACCTCCAGGGCCTAAGTTGCTATTGCTTTAATGTATGTGCAGCTAAATAATATTTTGTCACAGTTCGGCGAATCTACTTGATATTTTTTCAAAAAAGTTCACCTGATTTGGATTTAGCATGAAAGGGGAAGAGTGGTTAAAAAAAGTGACTTTTTCAATTTTTCATTCCCATCGGATTCTTTGCTGTCCAGTACAAAAAACTGCTGGATGGTATTACATCAAACTTGGCATGAAAGTAGAACTGTACTCCAAGACATGTGTTTGCTTGGTTTGGTGTAGAGTCATTCAGTAGTTTTTGAGGATTAGAATTTAAAAAAGTGAGCTTGAAAGGGTTCAAAAGTAGAGCTATCTAGATTGTTACGTCATAGATTGCCAATAAAACCAGGTTCAGTGAAAGTCCATGGGCTTCATTAAAAAAATGAATCCTGAATCTTATCTGATAATGTAAAGCAGGGCTCGTTGACTGAAAAATCTCTGCCAGATCTGTGCCATACAAGATGTGTGGGTAGATCTTGCATCATTAAGTAAATAACGTAAAGGAGCTATAAGGGCAGAGAGTTAACACTCCCTGACTATCTGGCTCGCCTGGAGGGCTCTAAAGAGACTCCAGGTGTCAACTTAAAAAATAAAATAGAAAATTTGGCATTGGTGTGCACGGACCCCAAAGCAGCGTTCACCGACTCTAGAATGCTGCAAGGTCTATGAACCCCTGTCATGCTTGCAAACCCTGGCTCAGGGTCCACTCGACTGCCTGAAGGCCAGTCTATTGAAGGTGGCCAACCCCTGCTGCATCTGCCCTTTGGTGGCCAAGGATAAGTTGGCCTCCATTTTCTTTTTTGAAGGAGGGCACAGTGCTGGTCAATTGTTGCTGCAAATGAGACATAGGCCAGGCCAAAGGTCAAGCCCTGGAGCCACCTTCCACTGTGCATGACTAACGGCAGATGGTGCACAGGCCTCGCTCAGGGTACCCACAGGAAATGTGTTTGTTGTTTTGCTAATAACTTTTGCGCTGAGGAATGAATCTTCACAAAACTTTCCAAAAAAGTGCTCTTTTTCTGTTTTATTTGTGCATGGAAAGTTTCATTGTGATCCATCAAGAAGGAACCAAGAAAAAAGGGGAGTTCCAAAATGCAAAATGCAAAATGGCCAGGCATTTTTGGTAGACTTTTTTTTAACAGTGCTACTGAAGAAACTGCTGAACGGAGTTATACCCAAATTCGTCAGGAAGCTAGATCTTGGTCCAGAAAGCATGCTGTAGTAAAAAGCCCTTTTTGACATGGTCAATCCCACTTTTTGCTCACTGGTTCTGAGGTTTTTTGACTGAGGTGCACTGGGTTCCTGCTAAACAGGTCCCCAGTGCCAGTGCTGTTTCCCTAAATACAGGTAAAACTGTGTACAATTGGAACGCTCTTTTACCTGTGTCAGTCCCTAATAAGTGGTACCCGTGGTACCTAGGGTATGGGTAGAGGAGAGGGTCCCTAAAGGTTGCAGCACATATTGTTCCACCCTCAAGGGGCACCCTAAAAATGAGTGACACACAGCTGCCATCTTACGTCTGTGTGTCCTGGTGCAAACCAAGTGAAAGCACAACATGGCACACCCCTCTTGTGCCATGTCACCGGCACTACATCTAAATATATGTAAGTCACCCCTACAGCAGGCCTTGGAGCCCTAAGGCAGTGCCTGGGCTAGTATGACCCTGTGATGCCCAGCCTCATTGCTGAACGATGCAAGTTCACATGGAAGCCATTTTAAGGCATGTGCTGGACACTTGCCAACAAGAGCGACCCAGTCACATAATGGCTTCACTAAACCTTATGGTGTTTGGTATCAAACACTTTGGCTTAATAAATCCAGGCTGATGCCAGCACCTTAGAGGTACCCCCTGAACCTCACTAGTCCCTGAGTATGTTGGCTGACTGGTCTCGACCAGCATGCCACCACAGATAGGTTTCTGCCCCCGTGGAGGTGAAAGCCTGTGCTCTCAGAGGTCAAAAACAAAGCCTGTGCCAGAGAGGGGTGTTGTCACCCACTCCAGCAGGATGGCTAGCAGGTCTTCATACCAAGGCCAGGGACTTCAAATGCCCTGTTACCTTTTGTATGCAACCCCTCACCACCCGCCGGCTTCCCCACACTGGGGTGTAGCCCCCCTGAGGCTCATTTGGCCCCAGGACAGGTGGGAAAATTAATCAATAAGTGTGTGCCACCTCTGGGCTAGCCACACCCGTAAGGTGTGCTACCCGAGGTGGACACTCAAAGATGGGTTCCACCATCTTCTTTTTGGTTGGAACCAGTTCTTCTGGGATAGGAATATGCCCACTCCCCACAGGAAGTGGTCATATTGGGGGTGTAGGCACCCAAGGGTAGGTAGCCCATTGGCTACTACCCTACACACCCCTACACAACCCTAAATTTATTATTTAGGTGGCTCTCTGACACCCAAAGACTGATTCTCTGGACCCAAGAAGAAAAAGGACACCAAAGAGCTACAGAAAGCAAGAACTGAGGAGCAGCTACTGACTTGGCCCAACTCTGCCAGCCTGTCTGCAGTCCTCAACAACTGCACCAAAGTCGACTCGTCCTGCAGCTGCACTGCCTCCAGAAGCCTCTGTGGGCTGCCTGCACTTCAAGAAGCACCAGGATCGTCAGTGGAGTAGCGGAGCTACTTCTCTGCACCCTACAGGCACCCAAGAAGGACAAAAAAAGGACACCGGAATGCACCACTGCACCTGTGCCCACTAGCCAGAGTCAAAGTGGTCAAATGGTGCCAGTGTGCTTCCCAGGCCCTCCAGGGTCCTTGAGTTCTTCAACTGTGGACTACCCGACGCCTCCTGCAGTCTCTTTGTGCAGGCCCCCTCTACCGCGACCGTCTTCTGTGACAAAGAACCAATGCCTCAGGACACCTCTGCACACGGCCATTCTGAACCAAGGAGAAGAGGACCAAAGGTGTTCCTACGTCCCTGAGCATCACAACACCTGAGCCCCCCAGGTTGGCTCAGTCAGACTGACCCCCCAAGGGTTTTGACGCAAAAGCACCATAAACCTACAAAATATAGGCCCATATGTATACTCGGTTTGCACTGAAATAGCATAATTTTTTTAGACTATTTCAGCACAAACCTAATTCAATATTTATTCTTTGGCGCTACTCATACCTAGCGCCAAAGTTATGGAGTTAACGTTGTTTTTCTGGATGGGAAAACCTACCTTGCGTCAATGAGCTGCAAGGTAGGCATTCCCGTCCAGAAAAGGATGATATGGCCTTTGCGCCATATTTATCCCCCCGTGCTAAAATCCAGCAAGGGGGCATAGGGGCCTTAAATAATGGTGCTAAGCGTGCTAAGGGCCATTTTTTAATGCCTGGGTATGGGCAGGCGTAAGGGGACCTGTAGGTATATTTCCATGGTCAGAGACCATGGAAATTGCCCACAGGTGCCCTTCCCTGGCCCCATGGACACCCCCACCCACACCAGGAGGACACCTAAGGAAGGGGGACCCATCCCAGGGAAGCTCGGGTATTTTGTTTTTTACACCAACACTGCTCGGGGGCCCAGACTTGGGGCCCTCTGCACAGAGCTTGCCCCAATGGCTGTACTGTACTCTGTAACAGTACTCTGTTCACTCTTTACAAAAGACAAGCACACCTATCCTGCCCTCATTATAACACCATCTTAGGAGTCGAGCACTCTGGTATTGCGCCGATAATTACATGCGTCACATGCTGACCAGGCATGTTGTCTGAACAGCTGCAAGGTAGCTGGTGATGGACCGACGACATTATGGTATTATTGTAAAATTGGATCCAGGTACGTGTTTTTATAATATTGTAAAAACACATAGAGTAACTTGTGTCCTTGTTTGCAACCTGATCATTTACTGAGCTTTTCATTCATTTCTTTTTTTATATAGCTCTGAAAGAATAAATTTTCCATTGCTCTCACCATTTGATTTGCTCCAGGTTGTTGAGGACACTGGTGGTAGAGAAAAGAGTTTTTGGACTCCAATGCGATCAATAAAAATGGCCCTTGTTCGGTATGTAATTGTTGGTGTGGCAAAAGTGGGCTATACAGCTTCGTTGCATTAAAGGCATTCCAGCCTATGCAACAAAAGGGAGCACTACAGTGAGTGGTGGCTTTGGCACAGGGGTGGCTGGAGAATGCCCATTCACCCGGGGGATTGGTGAGTGCCATTGCGATCAGAGTTTGAGGCACAACATCCAGTTCCTGAACAAATAGCTTAATCTCTCCATGGCTATGAAGTGCTTGGATACCTTCTTTGGGGTTTGCGCTTTGTGTAAAGTAGCAAATCAATTAAGAAAAAGAACTTCTGAAACCAAAATGTATGAACACAGTACTTGGCCCTCAGGACACTGAAAAGACCAAACACAAGAGGAACAAGCACTGGTAAATGCAAGAACTAGTGCTACAGCCAATAGAACAGAGGAAAAGTAAGTGACAAGCACAAGAACCAATGAAAAGCAACAAAAGCAAGGGAGCAGGAGCCCTTTTTAAGAGTTTTCATGATAATTAAATTAGACACCCGAGTTGTGCCAGAGCCCAGGGGTTTTCTCAAATATGTTTTTGGGGAGGGAAGTGTAGGTGAGCTATCTAGGGCCCCTGGGACCCCATCTCACTGGGCCAAATGTAATTACAAGGAGAGAGAGTCATGTCACCCACCTCGTGGGCTTGTACTGGGCTCCGGGGACTCCATCCAAGTGGTCAAAACAATTGGCTGGAGGAAGGGAGCAGCATGCCCTCTCCCTTATTTTAATACAAAAGGCCCCTGGTAGGTTTCTCCGAGGCCTGGAAAGTTTCGGGAAGGGGGGACCACATTCCCCCCACCTTGCCAAAATAATATATTGGTGTTCCCGGTGGGAACCGGAATATCCACAGTAAATACTTTTTTCAAAAGTGAATTATAAATGAGTGGCAGGAGCTGCTCATTTTTAATTCACAGCTTCTAAGGAGTGCCCCATAATGCCATGCAAGGGCTTTATTTTTTATATTTTGTTGAGCTTGGTGGTGCCCCTAGAATAGAGAGGGGCACCATGAAGTCTCAATTTTAATATTGTTGGGGTCTGCAGAGAGTCAAGCAGCCCCTCCAGCACAATTAAAAAATAAACAGAAAGTCTCCTGGGTCACTGAATCTATGACCGCAGGAGAACTTATCATATTTTTTTAGACCACGCCTAGTTGGAGCTCTAAACTCTACTGCTGGAGTGCAAGGGCCTCTTGTGGTTGTTTTTATGACTGCATTATCTGGGCTGAAAATATTTTTTTTTAAACTCAGACATGTTTGTTTTATTTATTTACTTTAAAAAAAATCTAGCTGATTATTCGTTTTGACATTTTTCACCCACAAAATATAATAATATCTGTGTAAAAAGAGTCAATAAATAATAATAAACTTTGCATTTTGTGAATTATTAAAATATACATTAAATTAAAAATATTCATGATTTTGAGAAACAGATTATCGATCTGCTTTATATATATTGATGTGCTCCCTTCTCAATAAAGCCAATAGGTTCCCTTTTTATATTTTGGTGTTGCCGAAGGCTGTGACTGGTAACTATAACTTGTGCCTTCACCAAGCACAGATAATTATCCCATATATTACATCTCTCATGACATGCTCTATAACATAATTGACAACATCACTGCAACATTTGAAATGGCATCATTGATGACAAAACTGTGAATGGCAGGCATGTGAGCTATAGTTACCTCAGGTCATGAGTTATAGTTACTAGAGATAACTACAAGTGTTGAGATTAAAAATTTACTTGTGATTGAAATTTTCCCTTAACTATAACATCACTTTAACCTTTGTTTTTTCAGTGAGAAAAAATCTATCTATCTATTTATCTAACTATCTATCTATCTATCTATCTATCTATCTATCTATCTATCTATCTATCTATCTATCTATCTATCTCAGTGTGAAAACAACCTGACCACCCGAGGACTTCGGGGGACTCCTCAAAGAGCTGCTCCCACCCCCAATCCAATAGTCAAAAATGTTGTTCTCATGTCAGGGTCTTTGAACTTGTTTTTGGGACTGTGGACCCAACACTCAAGATGGCAAACTGTATCTGAGTTTTGAGGCCCCTAGACTTAGGACCTCAAAAGTCCCAGACACTGCAAGCTCAATGTCCATAGTTTGGTGTCTCAGCACTGAGATTGTGGACTATGAAACTTGAGGACCCACATTGACTCCCCTTCCCAAGTCTGCTATCTCAGTATTTTGACCCTAGACTATGAAACCCAGGGACCATGTTAGGTACCCCTTCTAAGTACGCAGGCTCACTACTTTGCTCCCCCTTTTTGGGACTTTGTGAAACTTGGGTTTTCTGTACTATGTTTAACTTGCTAAATGCTTGCCAAATTTGCATACTTCTTATTTATTGTAGTAATATGTATTATCATTACTAATTATTTTTTTCAATATTATGCATGTATCTTCATTTTATTATTTATATTATTTATATTTTATGCTTATTTTCTTGCTGTGATTTTGTTATTTTGATTTTTTTTTTAATTAGAAGCTTTTTCTATCGATGTATATAAGGAGTTGGACTGATGCTTTGTGCTGAACATATCAGCAAAATCATACAATAAAAAGGAATCCTGGGGCTGATAAGTTTAGGGATTGCAACAATTTCAAAACCTCAGATAGTCTTTAGTATCGCACAATTTCAAATATTCACTGGATCAATTCAATAAAATATGTCATGACTTACACTTGCAGAAAAGAAGGGGCAACCAACCTGACTGTTGTGACCTTTGACCTGGGTGGCCCAGGTGGAGGGAGGACATACCACAGCTTGATTTCTTAGCCCATGAGAGTGGAGTTTAAATCTAATGCTAAACGAACAATACGAAAACAATAAGAAATGTACTTTGTATTACTTCCTGTACATGAAAACAGGTTTAAACTAGAGATTGCGTAATGCTTGTCAAAATCTCAGAGGATATTATGGGGCATACTTATACTTTTTGATCCAAAACTGTGCTAACGCAGTTTTGCATCAAAAAGATTAGCGCCGGCTTGCGCCATTCCACAGCACCAGCCGGGCTGCATACTTAAGGAATGGTGCAAGCCAGCACTAAGCTTGGACTAGTGTCAGAATAAAAGATGCTAGCCAGGTGGGGGTGGCGATAGAGAAGATTGAGCGTAAAACAATGAGGCTAGGCAGGTTGGAGGCAAATAAAATGCCGCTAACCAGCCTAGCATCATTTCATGATGCACAACGACCCATAACACATGACTCCTGTGTTATAAAAGACAGGAGTCATGCGCACCACCCCAATGGCCAGCACTGGGGCCAAGTGTCTCCTGGGCATGGCCATTGCACCCAGTGCCATGCAGGGGGCCCCGTGTCAGGGCCCCAAATGGCCCTGAAATATTTTATGACAATTACTTACCTATACTTACCCTACTTACCTGGGTGGGGGTCCCCCATCCTCTGGTGTCCCCCTGGTGTGGGTGGGGGTGTTCCTGGAGCTTGAGGTGGGCACCTGTGGCTCCATTTCCATGGTGTTTAGCCATGGAAATGGGTCCACAGGTCCCCTAATGCCTGGTCCGATCCTGGCGTTAAATATTGGTGCTAAGCAAGCTTAACGCCATTATTTGTGTCCTACCCGTTCGTCATTTTAGCATGAGAGATAAATATGGCGCTATGGGGAAGGCGTAAATTTTTGGATGGGAACACCCACCTTGCATCTCATTGACGCAAGGTGGTTCACGCATCCAAAAAATGACGATAACTCCAATATTTTGATGCTAAACGGGTCTAGCGTTGAACCATAAATATGGAGTTAAGTTTACACCGTTTTTGCATCTAAAAACATGACTCAAACGGCACAAACAGAGTATAAATATGCCCCTAAGGGGCTTATTTTCAAGGCCCTAGAGCCACTGTTGTGTTATTTTGTTGACGCAGCGGTGGCACTCAGCAGTCACCTATAGTGCGCCACATTTACAAACTGGTGCAATGGGACGATTGCCCCACTTTGTAAAGGCATTCCCCCGTTAAAAGCCACGCAGAACTGGCACTGTGAAATCTACAAGATTTCACTGCATCGTTCTGCGCCTTCAGTGCGTCAAAAATGTAGCGCCTGTTCAGAGCAAGCCTTTTTTAAATGGGATCCTTCCATGCATTGCTGGAGTAGCATCATTTTATTAACGCTTATCCAGCAATGTATGACCTTAGTGCCACAGATGGGTCAGAATTTCTGACGCACCTGTGAAAAATGTGCACCATGGAGCTCTGTATAGTAAATACAGCGCTACCACATTGTTGTTCGGGGGGGATGCAGGGCAGCGCAAGAAATCTGATGTATCGGAGCCGATACATCAGATTCTTGTAAATGAGACCCTAAATCCTAGACCTACTAGGCTCTGCTCTAGTTATTTGACAGAAATATTATGAAACCAAGTCAAGAATACTAAAATACATAAACACACACAAATGCAATACCCAGAGTAGAGCCTAGTTAGTCTAGGATTTAGTGTTCTAGGGTAAAATTGATGGGGTAAATGCATGTGTCACACTCAGTGGTCCCTCATTTTTTATCTTTTCCATCTCATAAGGTAAGAGGGCCAGCATCAAATCTCTTGAGATGTTCTGCTAAGTTTCCTGGTCCAGATCTGGATTTCCAAATAAAGTGGAAGATGCAAGCACAGGATGGAGGCTTCAACAGTGTTCTTCTGGCTTCTGTCCAGCAGCATCCCATTCAGCTCCTATCATTCTCTGGAGCTTGTGAAAGCAAGGTTTTATATTTGACACATCCACTCCCTCTAATTATGGATGGACAAATCAAACTACAATGTTCTCACCTCAGAGCTGAGCAAATCAGATAGAGGTGACATAATTCCTGACTTTTACGCATGTCTTAAAATGTATACATTTATCGACTGATAAAAGTTCTTTGTGTGACATAATCTATTTCTAACCAGATTTACCCTGATGTTACCTCTTTTTCACGCTGTTTGACTTCAGTCAGTAGCTGTACCTGTGTTACACAATTATTTATCCCAGAATTAGAGAATGCTTTTCATACCGAAGATGCTTCCTGCGCATGCCCTGGTCCAGGACATTGGCAGCCATCCACGACTGAAATAACCTTGGATGACATCCAAAGCAAGTCCTCACAATGTCCTCGCAGAGAAAAGGGAGGAGGGAAGCTGCAGGGGAGATGCACGTTGGTGCATCTGACTTACCTTTGAATTGCTTTTTATTCCAATATCGTTAATATTTTAACTGCACAATTTAGTAGGTTAGTGAAAACACACTTTAAATAAAAACACACCTACCTTTAGCACAAGTTTAAAGCTCAAGCACTGGGGATTTGGGGCCTAACTACGACCTTGGCGGATGGGATACTGCATCACAAAAGTGACGGATATCCCGTCTGCCGTATTACAAGTTCCATTATGTCCTATGGAACTTTTAAAAAGTCAGGAGGTCTATCTGTCACGTTTGTGACAGAGTATCCCATCCACTAAGGTCGTAATCATACCCTCAGTGTTAATAGTTTATGATTACTAGCTTTATCATACTTCACCATGAAGTGATAATTTCACTATATGACCCCCATAAGGCTGAACCAAAACAAGCCTGACAGCAGATCTTGGGGTTTGCTTGAAAGAGGATATGCTGGGACTTGGGGGAGGAGGGTCCCACTTTTAGAAGAAATAAGTGGCAAATAGGAAACAGAATTCCATGAAAAAGATGAGTTGGTGTGATTGACGGCAGATGTACAGTAATGATACTAAACAGTACAGCCAAAATCATGTTACTCCCAAAGGTCTCCAGTCCCTTTAGAACTGAATATGATGAAATGTTGTACAGAAGTAAAAACCTCATTTGTGCATTGGAATAGTCTAGGTGAAATCTCAAGACACAGATACAGATAAAAGGTGGCATAGAAAACACCATAAAATTGTTTTTCCAGGCACATTTGTCATGCAACTATGATATAACATTAGCAGAAGACGACAGGTCCCCATAATTTGTAATATCTGACCCTATAGGTAAGACGATAAAAAAATATATTTATCCTCAATGGTACTTTTCCTAAGTGGTTCCCATGATTTTGTGCCTTTTTATGAACTGTTTTTTTGTTAGGAATATGATTTTGGGTACGGTGACACTGTGAATCAGTATCACAGCATATGTGGTCTTCCCCTTTAGCATGCAGTAAAATTGGCTACACCAAATTATTGTATTTAAATTTCATGTAATGCCATGGTAAAGTGGCAGAGGAAACCCATCAGTGGTATGGAATTAAATGTTCCATGTGGGATGTTATGTACATTTATACCACCAATATATATGATGGAAAAAAGTATAGCTGCAGGTTCATGATTGTGACCTGGTGAGCTGCACTTTAAAAACAGCAGTAACACATGCTAACAAGTACTCTTCCATGTGCGGAACCTACATTTGTACATTACATAGGCTACCCATCATGTACCCAGTGGACTACAGGGTTGGGTGCTTAATGCAGAGTACCGAAGCATGCTGGGCTTGCAAACCCATGTACCTACAGTGACCAGCTGCAGAATATTTTTTGACACCACAGGGAAAGGTAGCCTTTTCCTTTGGAGAGATCTCATTTTGATACAACACTGTATTTCCTCAGATCATTTAGGGAACATCTAGGGAAATGTTTCAAAGTTCTTCCTTAGTGTTTATAAGAAATCTAGTCTAATTGTCAAGGTATTTTTGATGACTTACATCTGAAAGGTAACTTTTAATAATCATACTTTGTGCCATCTGAAATGTTAGCAGAAGTAAATCAGTTCTAATGACTTTTCTCCCCTCTAGCGGTGCTAATTAGCATCCTGATTGATTGTAAAAAAGTACACTACCAGAATACAATAGATCAACTTCTAAAAAGTGGGAAATCTGTTCTAGAGCAATGTCTGAACACTTATCTGGGACATGTCATTTGACAGTGGACAGGAACAGAAGACATAATAAACGACCAGAAAAGAGGCTGGCTTTTGATATTAACATCCGAGAGGGTGGTACAAATTACAAAATCCTTTAATCAAGAGAGTCCTTTCAGACGTTTGTCTCCTCTGCCTGCAGCAAGAGGGATGTCTGATCAATAGGAAGGGGTGGTTCCTCATTTCCAAATGGCTAAATCTGCAAGGGAACTTGTGCCATCTTGAACAGTGGGCTGTAGCCAAGTAAGACAGAAAGTTTTGAAACACTGGGATGAGATTTGGAGGCAAGTCTCCACTCAGTGGGCCTAATCACTGGCTAGTGCACTGAATGAAAATGCCATCCCACCGCAGGTTTCCTACACCATTAACTAGATGAAGGGAGAATCCTACTTGAACTGCATGTAAAAAACGACTGAGGTGTCTCCTGCTCTGCACTTGGAATCAAGTACAAAAATGTCTGAAAAGGATTTAATCTTGAATGAGAGAGGCAGCTTCCCAATTCGCAGTGGACCAAACTGGTCCGTGTGAGAGCCCTGTGTGGAGAGATAATTGAGCCTTCAGAGTTATCTTTGAGAGCCCATGAGCTGTGAGAGACACCAAAGAACCTTTTATTAAAAAAATTGGGGGTCTGAAACTACCAGAGTTAAAGGGTGACCTCAGAGGTCAAGATGTCTAGGTTTGTCTCTGTAAGGAAAAGGAAATAAATTGATGAGAGCAACCCCTCAGAACCAAGGGAATAGGGTATTTTGATCTAGACAAACCAACTAGCCTAGGTAACACAGTCTTCAAAGAATATATAATATATGCATCTATGCCTTCATGTTTGAATGACTGCGTAAGAGTCAGTACGGTTAACTAGCGGAGTTGATTTGTCTGTAAGAATATGGCCCTTTAAGTTGTATGGCGTGCACAAGTAATGGGTCAACATTGACCCCTTCACTGGGACCCAACACCCCATTGTCGCTCTTGATTTTCTCAGAATAGCAAAGCAGAGCAGTCCAAGGCCTACTCCAGGGAGGTGATGTGGGCTAGTAATCATGTTCACTGGCATGCAATAATAACACTCAATAAATTACTTTCCAGTCAGTGTTTTTTTATAGAAAAGCAAAGTCTGCTCTGCGCCAGGCTACCTGTGCCCTGTTACCAGGCTGCGCACAACAGTGGTCTCACATGGGCAGCCCTCAGGCAAGTGCCCATGTGTTCATGTGTAACCAGCCAAGTGCCCCCTTATCCTAGCTGAGATGCAGCAGCCTTAACTTAAAAGGCGGACACCGGTGGTAAACAAGTGCAGTCCATTTACCATGAATGAGTCACCAGTTGTGAGGCTCGCCTGCAGTAAAATGGCAAAAAATCAGGTGATCCAAATGTTACAAATCCGGGCGGATTACATGGGCAGAACCCATATTGTTACAGTCTCATTTGAATCTTTTTACTGTGAAGACAAAGCCTTCATATGGGCTTTGCAATGAAGGTGTCTTGCTTCACAGAGCCCTGCCTGTGGAGCCGTGCCCCATTAGAGTGTTCCGGCTAGCCCCACTATGTCAGAAGTTAAAACTTGGGATGGAGGCGATGTTGCCAATTAACCCCAGAACCAAAGTGAAATCAGTGGTTACAGAATCAGAGATTTTGGTGCCAAAACTAAAGTCGTCAGTTGGGGTCTAGACTTGAGCTATCTGACTTGAAAGGAATCTCACTGCTGGAAGAATCAGAGAACCATAAGAAAGTTGTAAATTCGCATGGAAAAGTGTTTGCCAGTGAGACCTTCAAGGCTTACCCCACACCTTCTCCATCACATTCAGCCTGAAATGTTTTGGTCCGAATCTACTGTGAACATTGAGGAAATTGTGCTAGTTTATAATGCAACACAGGACAGCAACTGACTTTGCTGCACTGCGTTGTGCAAGAGTTAAAACAGTGCTGTGCTGTCAGGTCAATATGAACTGGAGGCATACACTTCCTGTACAAATTTCTATGTCTAGACAAACATGGAAGGATACCACCAACTGCATGTGTGCTGTGAACTTCAGCACATATGCACTACTTGGAAATGAAAACAGTTTGCCTGATTCAAGGAGGCATTTTTTGTTTATGCAAAGTCTAGTCTGGTTATTTTAGTAGTCTGGGCTTCATGTAAAAAGCTATGGATGTTTGCATTATAAAGTCCCTTTGATGCAAAGTGACACAAAGTAGTGAAAAATGTTTTTTTTTGTGCTCAGACAGGGCACCCTTTCAGCGCGAAATTACTTTTACGATAGAAAGTAAATACCAATACCTTGTTTTGCACTATTTTTCAGGACTGTGTGTCACTCTGCAATGGCACAACGTGTTAGTAAATCTGGGCCATTTACCTGAATTGGTGCTTTGGACTTTTTTAGGTGATCTTTACCTTAAAACTTTAATAATCTATATCTCTGGTTTCCTTGTTCCAATTTTAACCATTCTGTGAAATTGTGCTTCTTGGTGCTTGTTGAATTCTCCTTACTTCTTCTAAATCGGAATGTTATTCTTATTTTGTTTTCAATGTAATAATGTTTTCCACTGCTTCAACTTATAGTGCACTTTTCTGGAGAATTGCCTGCTGCTCGGGCCACAGCTACCACGGGTTAGGCAGAGTTTTCTCAGAGAACACTTGTAACCTAAAAGAGTGTGTTACATAAAGTTGGGAGGGTCACACCTCTCCAGATGAATTACACAATTTCTCACGCATGTTCTTTTTGCTCTTATCGTATTTCCTATAGTTTGCTCTTTGCGTTTATTTGCCTTCCAGTAAGTACCTTCATGTCTCTTCGGGTCGTGTTAAGTGCTCTAGTAACCCCCATATTACCTGCTCAAGGTAAAGTATTGTACATTGCCCTGCTCTCAAATAGAAAGCTTAACATGTAGATACCCTATCCTAATGTTGATGACTAAACTATCTACCATACATATGTCTGTATTGAAAGCCTCCTTCAGTAGTGTCAATATGCTAAATTAAAAGAAGTAGCCAGTCCCACCAACACATGACCTCAATTAAATTAACCTAGTTTAAGACTATGCAAAGTGATTTTGGATGAATTTAATATGGTTATTTTGTCAAGCCGATAATATTTAGATTGTAAGTTCAAATACACATTAAAATGTTCAGTTTCTTTCTGTAGGAAGAGGGGAGATTTGGGTCTCGAAATGACCAGTTCTGAGTGCTCAAGATACCGCAAGTAAGTATGCTGAAATTAATACACTATGCAGCAAAATATGCATTCAAGTTTGAAAAACTGCACTGCCTTTTCAAGGATTTGAGCCCACAAGTCAGAGCACAATATTAGCACAAATGCAATGCACCCTCTGTGAGAGCACACTAATATTAAACAATTGGTATTATGAAAAGTAAAACAACGGCGGACAACGTTTTTGTTTAGAAATGAAATCAGAACTAATGTACCATCTAGACAGCGCCTGAAAAACTCTGAGTGCAACAAATCTGAAAGTAAATCTACCATGCAGCTGTGGATTTATGACTAAGGACCCAACAGCAATTCTGAAATGTGACAACATGCGAAATGATAACTACCATGTAATGAACAAAAAACCCACATTATAACAAATTGATGAAAGCACGGATAGGCAATTGAGTTACTGATAGCGGCACCATAGCTGATTTCAAAGTGTTGCTGCTATCAAACATGTCAATGGTGATGTGAGACATGATATCGTAATTGATGTTATCCAAGATGCAATTTGTGACGAAAACTGTGACACTATAAATTCATAATGAGTGCATTGAGGGAGTGATAATTTGTGGGACTGGATGCGTTGAAGGTCTGTTCAGTTCTCTTGTGAATTTCATGAGCAAATGGTGACTCCTCCCAGTAGCCACTATGTCACTGTGAACAGTATAACTAACAATGTAAAAAGGTTTAAGTTGTTTCCTTAGAAGAAGCCCACTCAATAGAGAAAAGGATAAAGGAAAAAAAAAACTCTTAGCAATAGTAAACGATTAGAGATGGAGATTTGTGTTGCAACATCAATCAATCAACCACAGGATTTGTAAAGCGCACAGCTACTCAAAGAGTGTTCCAGCGCTAACAGATTCAGCAAAAACCCAGACACCAAACTTTCCCTGGCATCAGGAATCGAAATGAGCAGGCCAAAATATCCACAAAGGGAATCCAAATGGAATGTGTCAGCAAGAAGCAAAAATCTAGGACAAAAATATAATACAAGAGGCTTATGCATAGGATGACAAACAGGGAACAAATGCACTTTTGTGCATGTTTCACTCGTAATTGCCTGAAACAAGGACTGACATCACAAGGAAGGCTCACGTTTCCTCTTCGATTGGGAACCTCCAACTGAGTTCTATGGCTAATGCACCATCTTGGGAGGGGTTGCTTCTAACCATGACACTTCCTTCAGATTCATGGCATCGCTAAACATGCAAGTAAGAAGACCAAGTTTGACATCCTTAGGGGCATATTTGCGACCCCTAGTGCCTCCCTGCACCACATTAGCGTAATTGTTTCTGACGCTAATGTGGCCCCACAAGGCCTAAATCCCGCGCCATATTTACAAAGTGGCACAATGCATGCATTGTTCTACTTTGTAGCTATTTGCCCCACATTATGCCTGTGCAAAGCATAATGTATACAAAGGGGGCATTCCCCGTTAATGGGGGTTGAACAAATGGTGCAAGAAAGTCTAAGAGATTGCCTTGCGTAATTTTTTTCGGCACTTTTAACGCCTGCTCTGAGCAGGCATTAAAAGGGGGCACACCATTGTTTACAATGGGCCCCTACGCACTCTGCAGGAGTAGCGCCAATATTTTGGTGCTGCTCCTGCAGAGTATATCAATAGCGCCATGAAAAATGCCACCCCTGCGTCATAGTGCACTGTATTTTAAATACGGTGCACACATGGTGGTGGTAGGGGGTCAGTGAAAGTGGCACTGCACTGTGTGAACTTTTCTTAAATATGCCCCTTTTTTACGCTGCTGGATTCTGCAGCCCCACCACTGCCTGCACTCTGGGCAGAACTTTCCTCCATGTGACCATGACCACAGTACCATCAGCATATCCCAGGCCAGCAATAGGTCAGTGTGAGTGCACAGTACTCACAGTCTTCCTCTGACTGAAGATAGTCTCTGGCAAGCCCTGGGCACAGATGCGACAAATGTTTGCATAGTTCACTATAACTAGTATTCAGTGACTTATGGGTTTTATTATATACTATACCTCTAGCCAAGTTAGCCATTAGGCACTAAGGGGCACATTCATGAGCCACTAGTGCCACCTTGTGCCACATTTGTGGGATTTATTTCAACGCAAATGTGGCATTAAGGTGGCCTTTCCCATGCACCATATTTACAAAGTGATGCAATGCTTGCATTGCACTACTTTGTAAACCCTTGCGCCCCAATGTGCCTGCACCAGGCATAATGTGTGCAAGGGGGCGTTCCCCCGTTTGGGGGGGGGGGCTGAAAAATGGTGCAAGGAAATCTGAGATTTCCTTGCACCATTTTTTCAGCACTTTTAATGCCTGCTTAGAGCAGACATTAAAAGGGGGCATACCATTATTTATAATGGGCCGCTATGTACTCTGCAGGAGTAGCGCCAACATTTTGGCGCTACTCCTGCAGAGTGCATCAATAGTGTTAGAAATGGGGTCTTTGGTTGGCAGTCATGTTACCCCCTGTCCAAGCAAGGACTCTCACTCTAGTCAGGGTAAAGGAGAATCACACTCAGTTAACCCCCGCTCACCCCCTTGGTAGCATGGCACGAGCAGGTAGGCTTAATTTCAGGGACAAGGTGTACAGTATTTGTACCAACACACACAATAATATAGTAAAAATACCACAAAATGACTCAACACCGGTTTAGAAAAATAGC
Organism: Pleurodeles waltl; assembly: GCF_031143425.1. Taxonomy (NCBI): domain Eukaryota; kingdom Metazoa; phylum Chordata; class Amphibia; order Caudata; family Salamandridae; genus Pleurodeles; species Pleurodeles waltl. The sequence goes on along the minus strand of NC_090444.1, from coordinate 1,646,948,863 downwards.
CAATATTTATCTAAACAAAACAAGACCAAAACGACTAAAATCCAACATACACAAGTCAAGTTATGAATCTTTCAAGATTAAACAAAAAAATAGCGCTTAGAAACACAAAATGCTTCAATGAGGTGTTAACACGGCATCGTGACGGAGTCGTTCCCAGCAATCTGACGCCAACGGTGCTGGGCACGGAGTCACGTAGACCCCCATGTACAGTACCTTAGTAAAGTGTGAAAACAAGCCGGAGCGCGAAGTTGGGGATCGCAGCGTCGCTGGATCCGTGGCAGCACCGGTTCTGGTGCTGCGGGGCAAAGGAGCGGAGGCGCCACCAAGAGGGGTCGGGTCCTTCCTGCGGAGCGGTGGAGGTGAGGCAGTGTCGGTGTGAAGTGTTGAATCTGCGCACTCCGGGCGGAGTCGATGTCTGGTGGTCATGATGTGGTGCGGCGACTTCCATGGAGTCGCGCACTTCGGTGGGGCTGCAGCGGTGTCGGGCCTGCGAGGGTCGTCGCACTCCACTGAGGACCACGGAGTTGGGTGCAGGCGGCGTCACGGGATTCGGCAGCGGCGTCGGTCCGGAGTCGTCCGAAGTCAGTTTTCTTGAATTTTCACCAGCTTCTCCTTTCAAGGGCCCAGGGACTCAATAGGGCACCATTTGTCAGGGCAGGAGTCTCAGCAGAGAGTCCAGGTGCTGGGAGGAGACGTCTTTGATGGCCCTGTGACTTCAGAACAGGGAGCAAGCTCAGTCCAAGCCCTTGGAGATTCTTCTCAAGCAGGAATGCAAAACAAAGTCCAGTCTTTGTCCCCTTTCACAGGTAGAAGCAGCAACTGCAGGATAGCTCCACAAAGCACAGTCACCGGCAGGGCAGCACTTCTCCTCAGCTCTTCAGCTCTTCTCCTTGGCAGGGCTTCCTCTTGATTCCAGAAGTGATTTAATTTTCAGGGGTTTTGGGGGCTCTTCTTATACCCCTTTCTGCCTTTAAAGTAGGCCTACTTCAAAGGAAAGTTTCTCTTGTTTGTGAAATCCTGCCTTGCCCAGGCCAGGCCCCACACTCACACCAGGGGGTCGGAGACTGCGTTGTGTGAGGGCAGGCGCAGCCCTTTCAGGTGTGAGTGACCACTCCTCTCCTCCCTCCTAGCACAGATGGCTCATCAGGATATTCAGGCTACACCCCAGCTTCCTTTGAGTCACTGTCTAGAGAGAGGTGCAACCAGCCCAACTGTCAAACTGACCCAGACAGGGAATCCACAAACAGGCAGAGTCACAGAATGGTTTAAGCAAGAAAAGGCCTACTTTCTAAAAGTGGCATTTTCAAACACACAATCTAAAAACCAACTTCACTAAAATATGTATTTTTAAATTGTGAGCTCAGAGACCCTAAACTCCATATTTCCATCTGCTCCCTATGGGGATATGCACTTTAATAATATTTAAAGGCAGCCCCATGTTACCCTATGAGAGAGATAGGCCTTGCAGCAGTGAAAACCGAATTGGACAGTATTTCATTGTTGACATGTAAAACACATAAGTACATGTTCCACCTTTAACATACATTTCACCCTGCCCATGGGGCTACCTATGGCCTACCTTAGGGGTGCCTTACATGTATGAAAAGTGAAGGTTTAGGCCTGGCAAGTGGGTATTCTTGCCAAGTGGAATTGGCAATTTTTAAACTGCACATACAGACACTGCAGTGGCAGGTCTGAGCCAATGTTGCAGGCCCACTAGTAGCATTTGATTTACAGGCCCTGGGCACCTCTAGTGCACTGTACTAGGGACTTACTAGTAAATCAAATATGCCAATCATGGAAAGTCAATTACACATACATTTTACATAGGAGCACTTGTGCTTTACACTGGATAGCAGTGGTAAAGTGCCCAGAGTAACAACAACAGCAAAAGCAGAGTTGAGCACACATCAACAACCTGGGGAACAGAGGCAAAAAGTTAGGGGAGACCATGCCAAGGTTGCCAAGTCAAAAAAATAGCATTACATAAAATGACACTATTGCCCCCTACCCAGTGCCATGGTGCGCCATATTTTAAATATGGCGCACATATTGTGGCGCTAAGTGGCACAAGGAAAGTGGCACTGCACTGAGTACAGCGCCACTTTCCTTAAATCTGCCCCTCATAACTGTGCCCAGTTTTCCAGCTGTGAGAGTCTGCTCAAGCTCAGCTGACTTTAAACACAGGCCTTCAGCCCTGAGAGTCATAGAGTATGGCCTTCATTGACATCACCAATGATATTGATAGAGATGTGATATGAAATATCCCAAGTGATTTAATTTCTAGTGTTATTTCAAATGTGTGTTATGTTTCACAAGAACAAGGATAGGTGACATAGAAAACAGTTAATATTATTTGTCACCTACTGAAAGGTTGTACAACACATATTTTCTTAATCTGTTTTAATGGCAATAAAGCAAGATAGGAATATACTTGCTGTGTGAAATGCTATTCCATGTATGCCCCAAGACCTGCAGCTTCAACTCTGTATACATCAGGACTTCCATGACTCTGCTCCAAGTTAGGAAATAGATTAAAATATTCCGTACAGCTCTCCACTATCATTCAGCTAGGTTCACTCTTTATACATACACACATACACACTACTCATGTCATGCATGCTTGGGACCATTAGGAAATACAACAGTGCACAATGGTCACAACAGATGAAAACACATAAATATTTTTCATATTCATTTCCCCCCCTACTCAATAAGAGTTTGTTTTCTTTCTCTCTGTGGGGACGGGGCATGTCCAAAGGAGGGATTTCTGTCATGAGGTAGTGTATATATTTCCTGTGCTGCACCACAGCTTGTGAGTGGAGCAAGATTTGGCAGCTGACAGGTCCCCTGGCCTTCTAGGTGAATCACATTAAAGCATGCTTGAGAATTTAATATTTGATGAATGTCATTGAGGGGCGCTAATAAATTATTTATGATGCATGTTTTGTATGTATGCTTTGTTATTTGTAAATCGAAAACCTAGCTGGCTAACTATAGAGCGTTGTTTACAAAGAGCAAGCCCCAATGGGTATACATGAGTGGCTAGAGGACAGAGGGAGGATCCAGCAGAAGGGTTGAGAACTGTGATCAGATTTCTAGCAGATCCGTATTTGAGTGATGTGGGCAGCGGTCAGCCCAGGTTTCCCTTTTGATATATAGTCTAGGGCCCATATTTAAGAAAAAGTGGCACATGAGAGCTGATGCGCCACTTTTTCTGTGCCCCTCTCCTGGCACCTAACAACACCATAGTAGCGCCAAATTTATAATAGGGCACCCCATTGTGGTTGTTAGCACAATAGCGTCAACAATTTTGACACTATTGTGGTGCTTTACTACACTAGCATTAAACATTTTGACAATAGTGTAGCAGAGTGCAAGAATCTCTATAGGTTTCTAAGGGAGCGTCATTGTAACGCCTGCTCTGAGCGGGCGTTAAAAATTATGCCAAAAATGGTGCAGTGAAATCTGTTATATTTCACTGCGCCATTTTTGCGGGCCTCCTAGTGCCTGACTGCCGTCCTTGCATACATTATGCCTGGCGCAGGCATAATGTGGCGCAGGGGATGACAAAGTGGTGCAATATATGCAGTTCACCACTTTGTAAATATGGTCCGTGGAAAAAGCCACTTTAGCACCGGCTTAGTTTTTAAAAAAAGATGCTTTGGCAGCACTAACACAGCGCTAGGGGCTCCTAACCATGTGTGTTCTTTTCACATCAGTCCAAAGTTTTGCTCCCTAGCCCTTCCGACAGGTGAGAACATCAATGAACAGGTTTCCACTCTCAGAGATTACATTAACAGTCCTTGGGCAAGCCCAGAAGTATTGTTTACCATCAATATCATGGGAACGCCACAGACCCAGAAAGAGACAAACATGTATTCCTTTTGAAACCCTGAATGATGGTCTTTTCAAATTGGGGCAGAGTGCACGCAGGGGAGACTTCGCCACTGGTGATTGTCGGTCTACGGAGCTTTTAATTTGCATCTCCAATTTTGTTTTTCCTATTTTGGGTACAGTGTGCTGACTCATGAGGGACAAACAATTTCCCTTACTTTTGGTTGAAAGGGTAGATGTTAAAAGTTGTGTTGAGATAGAAATGTCCTTTGCATGGTGTACAATCGTGTTTCTGCCCTGTGTTCCCAACTGCAAGTATCTGGCATGATTTCTGGATTTTTGCCCCTAGCCTCAAACTAATGTGGTGAGCGTGCAAGAGCCTAAGCCTAGCCTTGACAAGGGAGTGGCCCTCAATCAGTCCTGGACCTGAATTGGCACACCACATGTGCCACTGTAGTGACAGAATACAACAGTTCATGCAATGGGTTCATTAGTGTAGCACCAGGGTGGCAGCATGCCATGTTTTAAAGCAATCGTATTGTTGCGTAGGCTCTCATTATCCTAATGAGACTACTGGATTTTGAGCAACAAGATCGTCCACAATGTGGGGGACTGAGTCTAACCCACAGTAGATGACGCTTGTCACTCCAAATCCAGGTTGTGCTCCAGCTAACTAGCAGTGCCTCATCCCTCCCAAATGGTAGAGACAATTGGGCAACCGAGCGCATGACATCCTAATACTTCTCAGGGAAGTCGTGGTCACTCAGGTCACAACCGGTTCTCTCATACACAGTGCGGTGTCATATATAAATGACAATAGAAGCAGTATAAGTTTTAAAGATTGGTTTAATAAAACGACTGCATTTTAGATAGCAAAGCGTGAGCTGCGATAACCAGAACTATACAACACAGCAATATTAAAATAGTGACAATGATAGTGAAGCACAAGAATAAAGCTATCATAGTGCCACTAGTTTATTCTCTCTCTAAGTTATATTTTCGAGCACAGCATCTTAAGCTCTAAGCCTGTCTTTCAGGTTCCCCCGGGAGGACATAGACCCTCATACCTGAGCAAAGGCCTGTAATCTGCATCAGCATCTGCAACTGGGCACTCGGCATACAGTTGTGGATCCCTGCCTGGAATCTCCCTCTTGACGTGTACTAGGACTAGAAAGTGTTTATATAACTAACACGCAGATGTTCTAAGAAAATGTCCCTACGTAAAGATGTGTATTTTCTACGAATGCTGGAGACTAAACTTCTACCACGTTTACCGGCAATGTACCAGACTGTAGCCTTGACTGAAGCACAGGGCGATCAAGAATGCATTATTTGAGAACACAGTGCTGAACTAAGCTAAACAGTGTGATAGAAGAAAATAAAACAAGACCGTAAAACTGGTTATTTTAAAATAACAGTGCGAAACTGAATAAAATATATCTAGGGCAAAGTGCACAGCGGCCTAGTATATTAAACTAACGTGCATGAAGCTATATTAAAGATGGCTACACTACAGTATTGTGGCCATGCCTGTCACAGGAGTGGGAGCTAACTGGACCCTTCATATAAATTTCTGCTTCTAACAGTCAACCCGGAATCCTAGCACTAAGGTCCTATGCATATGGATTAATATGTTGTGTGTGAGAATTGTGTTACACACTGCACGAGTGCCCAAGTGTACAAGAGTGACACAGGCCTCTGAGTTCCATTTTGGAAGCCCCTGGCCTGTTCATGTGCACAAGCTGGAGGTGAGGTTGCTTTGCCAGACAGTGGAAGTGTGATTCTGAGATTCCCGAGACTGAAGGGAGGGAACACAGACACTGAAGTGGGGGGGGGAAGAGAAGACTATCTTTTCCATAGAAATTTAATGAGGTCCTTTCTGATACAGAGATCTGCTGGAGAGCCTTCCTGAGACTTCTATTTGGAGGATGGTAGGTGTTAAGGTTGTGATTACAGTTTCTGTTGTCAGCGAGTGAAGGTTCCTTTTAGAAAGGTGTCAGACATTTGTCTCCCTTTCCAATCACTGTCATGTGTGGCTGTTGATAGGTGCAGACTGCTCAAAACTTAGAAGTCCTGCTTGAGCAAAAGGCAAGGATCAAGCCCATACTACAGGAGGCACTAACCGTTGGTGTGGACAGAAGTGGTTGATCCAGGTGGTGTGGTCCATCCACCAGAGATACACAATTTATTTGACTAGCATGCTCTAACCTGGCAGCCAGTTATTGAACTCCACAGAGGATCTGCAGCACCTCTGAAGCATGTCCGATTGCTCTCCACCATCACCCCTCTCATTCCAGGCCAAGTGTGCCCGACTTGTCTGCACAACTGAAGAAGGAATTGACACTGTTCTGCTACACTTATTCCTGTGATTGTGATCAGCATGGCTGTGGCACTAGCTGACCTCTGTTTGACTGGTCCCTGCTGCCTAGGAGCCAGAATCCTGCAAACCTGTAGTGCCTACTCAATGATGATTTGATTGAGTGGCTAGCCCAGCAGTGACCCAGTGAATACTAAATGGACTACACTGCTCTGAAGAAAAAAGTTGTTGCTTCAAAGCACTCTGTGCTGAAGCACTGATTGGCTGTCATGACACTAGAGATTTGCTCACTGAATTGGACTTGGTCACCTGTGTCCCACGCTCCACAAACCAGTAAAGTTACCACCAAAGCACTGAACCTGGAAGGTGGACTGCAACATTTCTGTATGCCACTGAGACCAAGCATGAATTCCAGTGAGACTCACCAGATTGGAGGAGCCAGGCTCGCTGCCACCTCGAGGTTCATTCACTGTTGGCACAGACAGGAGTCCAGAAAAAGGCCATGGTAAGAAAGCAGTCACTCCCATTGGTGTCTTACGCAATCTGTTGATTAGTCTGTTCCTGCATCATTTTAGTGGCTCTGTGTGACTCGACCATGGCCCAGCACAACTCCATGGAGCCAGACTGTGAGGAAAGGTCCATTGTGGTTTGCTGCTGCCCAATGGAAAGGATGAGAGAATATTTATCTGGCCTAGCCAGAGATAAACTATCTGCTAACAGAGGGTAAGCACTGCAACAGAAACTATTTCTATGCCACCAAGCCCTAGACTCTAAGAAGGGGAGGGTAGCGTAAGAGGGAACATATTGAATCGTATTGGAATTGCACTCCTATTTAGGGTATCTGATACGTTCTTGTGTTTTGTGTAGTATTGCTATCACTGAGAGTCAAGTGCTGAAGGGTTGTATTTGGTACAGTTTTTACAGAACCATAGCAGGATGGACCATAGGAAAGTAGAGGAAAACAAGCCCAGCCCTCACAGCTGTGGCCCCATAGCCCCTGCTTGCCCCTTGGTTCACTGAACAGGATGTGACAAATTGTATTTTTTATTTTTTTTATTTTGTGTCTAATTTAGAAATCCTGAATCATTATATTCTTCACTTTCAAACCTGGACTTCACTGGTGGAGGAGGGGGCCAGAGGGAAAATGGGTGTGCACCATACACTAGCATTGCCTCATTCTTTTTCAGGGCAAGTTTCTAGAATCAGCATAGCTAACTCTTGAACCTCATGAAGCAACTATGATCACTCCTCTCAGCTAGTCTTATTTTAGTATTTCTAATATCTGCTTGTCGACATTGTGAGGTCAGGAGCTTTGAATTATGGGAAGTTATGGTTGCATAGCTAACTGGCAAATAAAAGTGATTTAAGGTTTTAGGTCATACTTAGATTGTATGAGTGTGTGCGTGGGTGTGGTGTGTTCTTTAGGGGTGCTGCTCTAAGGCATCATAATTAAGGGGGATATTTCACTTGCCTTTAACTTTTGGGGCCTTTGACCAATCTAAGCTAAATAAATGAATTTAAAGCTATAATATGTTCTGCTGACTAGAAGACAAATGATACAGAGGCACGTGTAACATGTAGTCCAGCCAGTTACATGAGGAGTTGTTGCAAAACAGTTCATAAGTTCCAGTAGTTATATTTTAAGGTGTCCCAAATAGTTCTTGAATGTGAATTTGTACACAACTACTGGCAGCCGACAGGTGTTTCATCTAAATGTGACTTTTTCCAAGGCTCAGTCCAAGTTTCGAAATCAGTTAATTGTCAATGTGTGGTCTATGGAATCCACAATATGGAGAATATTTGGATATAATGTTCTCATAAGGTCAAATGAAATTTGAACTGTGTGAAGTATTGATGATTGTGGATTCTGAAAGGTAAAACAGATTGACTCAGTAACTCAATACCACTCAAGAAATGCTCTTTGTGGTTAGGTGCAGTACTGTGATTGAATAACCGGCAAACTGTCTAATACGGTCAAGTAAGTGGTTTAAAATGAAGGCTATGATAAGCTCAGGCTTGGTTGCATGTATCCACCCTAATGTAGGTAAACCTACTTTTGGGTGGTTACATGCAACTCAGCCTGGGCTTATCAATGCCTTCAGGCTGAGTTTACTTTGATACCTAAAAAGGTGAATAATGCACCTCAACTGTGTTTGAGTACATTGTGCATGTGTTATTTCTACATGTGTTCTGCTTATGTGATCTTGGCTACCATCAGGGAAAAGTTGGAGATTAGTGTAGGCAAAAAGCACAACAGGCCCAGTGACATCTTTATGATTTGTAGGGCCTTGGCCCAGATATATTTTGGGCCCTCCTGTTTGGAGAAATTTTTAACGTAATACCCTATTTCTACTTATTCAAACCCTCCTGATGCCAAAGAATATTGAACTATCTGTTAAACTTCAGGAACACGGGCACTGAAAACAGCCTAAAGCTCAAGTGGCATGGTTCCCACCAGCAGAATGGTATCAAACGAAAGCTTAAACAAGTATTGATCAAGCCATTTCTTTTTTAGTGTGGATCTTGAATTTTCTCTGTACAACAACATGTCATGGAAAATTCACTGTTTAATCTACTTGTTACGCCTGAGAGAGAGTATTTTATAAGAATGTTATTAAGCTGTATGAAAGTGTTTATATGCCTTAAGTAAACAGTGCATTTTTGACAAGGGTTTTGCATTTGAAGCCTGCATGACGACAACATGTACTTGGTTGAGCTGCTAACAAGGACAAATTCCTATTTCTTACTGTTCCTTTGTTATTTCCTAATTGTAAGTTTTGACCTGTGTCATGATCATAAGTATAACATCTCACGATCCAAATGTTCCATGACAACAAACAAGTGACTAGAGAGAGTTTTAGAGCTTTGTCTCATGACCATTTAACCAATGAAAATAATTACTGCAATGTTAGATTAATCTTAAAACGGTTTCTTTGTGAATAGGCTTTGCTAGAAAGATATGTGAGAATTGAAATGGAATCATTTGAAAAAAGTATCATGCTGACCTAACTGTTCTTTACCTTATAGACATTGACAGGTGGGAAGAAACTTGAGTGTTTCATTACTGTTTAGATAATAGCTAATTGTATTGTGTATTTAGAATGCTCTTTGTTAAAACTTGCATCTGGACAGAAGCTGTCCTGTTCACATGAAGACTTCAAGTGCTGACTGGCTAGAGCCGAAGATTATCTGCTCAAGCTTTATAATATGTGCAGTCTATATTATTATGAAAGTATGTTCCCAGACCAAGAGGAGGAAAGGCTAGACTCACCATACTCGCTAGACTGGAAGGACACACGAGACTCTTTACTCAGCTTCTGAAAGACATAACTCTGGCTCTGACCTATCGTGTCCAGTCTCTTGCTGATGTCTTGGATTCGTTCTGAGACTAACTTTATCTTGCCTGAACTTATTGCTGAGTGATTATACTGAAAACTCTCAGTAAGATGCCTGACTAGAAATTATATGCTTTCACATCTGAGATGAGAATTCTTCTGGGGTTCTGCTGACCTTTAATTACCTGAAACTAGATTAAAATAGGGACTAGGGCCCTCATTACGACCCCAGCGGTGGGTGGAACACTGGCGGTAACACCACCAACAGGCTGGTGGTGTTCCACCAGCATATTATGACCGTGGCACATTTGCCACGGTCATACCGCCACTCTCTCCACTATACCGCTAGGCTTCCGCCGGGCGGTCATAGCCCCGAGGGCAGTGCTGTAAGCAGCGCTGCCCTGGGAATTATGAGTCCCCAACCGCCAGCCTGTCCATGGCGGTAAACACAGCCATGGAAAGGCTGGCGGTAAGGGGGAATCGGGGTGCCCCTGGGGGCCCCTGCACTGCCCATGCACTTGGCATGGGCAGTGCAGGAGCCCCCAGGTACAGCCCCATCACACATTTCACTGCCCGAATTACGGGCAGTGAAATGCGCGACGGGTGCTGCTGCACCCGCTGCACATCAACATTGCCGCCGGCTCTATTATGAGCCGGATTCAGTGTTGATGTGACTTTTCCACTGGGCCAGCGGACGGAAATGCTGTTTCTGACCGCTGGGCCAGCGGAAAAGGCATAATAGGAGGCCAAGCATACCGCCAGCACTGGCGGCATGTTGGCACCTGCGGCTTCGTATGAGGGCCTAGATCTTTATGACATACACTTTATGCTCAGTTCTGTAATTTGCATTGATTCTAAATGATTTACCAATAAAGATATTGATGAACTAATGATGTGATAAAATCTTGAGAATAGAAACCAAGCTCTCATTATTGACCCTAATCACACTAAATTGAATGCTTTCTATTTATGAATGTGCAGTTCTTAATAGTATATATTATCTTCCTCCAGGGCTCAGTAGAGGTGCAAGACCTTTACTCATGGAAGGCTCCCAATAGTCCTCAGAGGCATTGTTTCAAACTTCGCTTTAAATCTCCCATTTTAGGAAAAACACTCTAAGGGGCATATTTAAAAGCCCTTAGCACCACCTTGCACCACCCTACCGCCATTTTTTTATGTTAAGGCGGTGTTTAGGAGGCCTTTCTCCCATGTCGTATTTGCAAAGCGGCCCAATGCTTGCACGTGGGGTGGGGGAGGCGTTCCGGTGCAGGGAGGCCCGAAAAAATGGTGCAGTGAAATTTACAACTTTTTAATGCCTGCTCAGACAGAGCAGGAGTTAAAATTACACATCCATTTTAATCAATGGGCCTCCCTGTGCTTTGCTGCACTAGAGTCAAAATGTTTAATGCTAGTGCAGCAAAGCGCCACAATGGCATCAAAAATTCTGAAACTATTGTCCTAATGACAGCCATGGTGCACTGTATTGGTGTATTTCACGAAGGAGAAATTTGGTGTAGAGCATAGTTAATAGACAGATGTAAAATAAAAAAAGAGAGCTGTGATATAGAAAAAGAGGAAGTTACGGTGAGGTGGAGAGATCTATAAAGAAGAGGTTTAGAGAAATAATTATGGTGGAGAGGGTGCGCTGAAATAGAGAAGGTGTATGTGAGCGAGATAGAGAGGGAAAGGAGCTGATGATAGAGAAAATTAGGCCTTCTGGAACTCCCCGGGGGGAGGGGAGAAGACACACTCCTTTTGGAAAGCAAAAGCAGCAGAGGAGGGCCTGGAATGGCATGGCGTCCCTGGGAGACCACCCAGCTGCATACAAAGGGGTGGGGGGCAGGGTCGGTTGGGGTGGGATGGGCCCGCAAAGTTGGACAGATTATTGCCATAAGTCCCAGCAGAAGCCTCGGTCGCCACTGGAAACAGACACTAGTGGAAAACAGCGCTGTGTCCTGTGCGAGTGAATGGTACTGGTGCAGATCCCCTGCCAGAGATCTGGGAAGACACAGGGGCTCCCACAGGAAGGCAGCATCGTAACAGAAGTTAAGGGGCATTGAGGAACTCGAGACTTGGGGTCTGCCTAGAGACTGGCTGGGAGAGCTTATGGTGCGGTCTGGGGAAAACCAACAGGTTGCAAGAGTGACTGGTTGTCGGCCTGCACTCCTGGCAGCTGATGGCAGCTACCTCAGTGACCCCTACGACTTCAAGTGCTGAAAACATCAAAATGACTGGGAAAGGGGAGTGTGATTAGTGCAGCAAATGAAACTGACAGATACCCCCTGCCCTGAGATGGCGGAAAGAAAACAACAACCAGGGATACCTGGGAAACAAATGATGAGACCCCTCGAGAAGGGGATGCCACTACACCTATGGACATTATGGCAGCTATACAAGGAGTACGGGGGTCCCTGGAACTTAAGATTGACATCATTGCCACTGAACTTATACTGGTAAGAGCAGCGAGTGAAGGCGGTGGAAGACTCGATCGTAATACTAAGAATCAACACGACCATCTTGGTGAAACAAGTTGCAGAGCTACAGCGGACTAATAGGAAACCTTAAGTGCCAAGCTTGAAGACATTGGGGGGCGCTCAATGTGCAACAATATCCACCTGGTTGGAGTGCCTGAAAGGGCATAGGGTGCTGCTGTGGACATATTTGTGGAGGACCTAATCCTCAAAGTGCTACAGCCAAGAGGTCTGTCAAACCTTTTTTGCAGGGGAAAAAGTACTTAGAATCCCGGGCACCCTTATGCCCTCCCCTGGACAATCATAGGCCGCATATTCAATTTCAGGGAATTCGCCAGGTGGCCTGCTGGGCACCACCAATCAAGGCTGAAAATGTGGAGATTGGCGCTTACCCAACTTCACCCTGAAAGTTCAGAGACTTTGCAACAGTTTCAATGATGTGAAAAGGGCCCTCCATGACGAATAATTGAAATACTTGCTAATGCGTCCTTCTATGTTAATTTATTACACATTAGGACTCGTTTTAGGCCAATTAATCTTTTGACCCAGTTGAGAGACACCGTAGGACGAGATAACTGATCAATATGTCAATCAATATATCAATAATGTCATCAATATTCACTACAACAATATATTTTATTTTAGTCAAAGTCATTAATCAAATTGGCGACACAACCATGACCTTTGAGCCATGAATAACCACACCAGTTGATAGAATTTTGTGAGTTTTATTCCCTATTAGTTACAATCTAAGATGAAGTGCGTTAATCTCAAAGCCAAGAAACACAACAGCATAGTCATGATATGACAACTTTGATACGATTTCAATAAGGCAAGAATCATAAACATTAGAATATAACACGACGTGAACATAGGTCAGAATATAGCAGAGTGTCGGTATTACGTCAGTTCAACAAAGCATTGTCAGTCATTTGTCCATTTGCGTCAATTTGATGATCACCTGTTCTAACCACTAATTAGCATTGGCATGTTGGGCTTCATGCAAACAATTTAGAACACCAATTTACAAAACATCTAGCTATGGTCTCTATCAAAGCAAGCAGTTGGTACCTAGAAAGGAAAAGCAAACAGACAAATTACAAATTGCATTGTCATAATTACCCTCCAAGGATTAGGTCAGCGAACAATTTCAGTCTTCGTCTTCAGGACATCAGTCGAACGCCATCAGTCAAGGCTCAACTAAAGGACATAATGGCATTTCCCTCATAGGGAGGAAAAGTGCAAAATGGGCAGTCTATGCGTGAGGATGGTTTCAATAAGTCTCAAAATCACCAAACAGAATGACAGAGTTTCTGGATAAATCAATAGCATTCCCTACCTAATTCTAAATGACTTCTCGTGACATGGGTTTTTATCCCTTTTTCCGTAGTACATTCCCCCAAATTCTATTGGACACTTACTATACCCCACTATCTCTAACCTATCAAATTTAACATTTGGTAATCCCAGTTGTCACCCCACATTAGTTCATGGTTCTTTGATTGGTCTTCATAATTGACGTCTTCAATGGTGGCACATCCGGTGTTACTTCACTCTTTGGCACGTCTTTTGGGTCAGCAGATTCATTGTCCATCGGTCTAAGTGACCTTGTACATTTCATTAATCTACATTTGTTTCAATTTATTCATAACTTTTAAACCAAGGCACCGAATATGCATTTGGGAACAGAATTAACATAGATACATTCGTCTTCCAAGTTGAAGAAAAATAACATTTGCAGGGTCATGGCCCTTAGGGAGTCAGCACACTGTAAAAACTAAATAAAATGCATTTAATATGAGAGCTGGTCAGCTAAATCTTGCAGCTCACGCTAACTTAAGGCCTATAAAGATTTTCCATATTGATGTATTAACATAAATGTTAATATAAGCTTAATTAAACATAACATAAACATTTTATTCATCATTATTAGTTTGCGTAGACATTGGTGGCCACTTCTTCGTGGTCATAGTTCGAGTACACGTTTAAGCAAAATCGCTATTATTATTATTTTCTATGCAGCATCATCACACATTAATATAAACATTTCATTTTAATATAGGTTTTGTAAGCTACGCTCTCTCAGTCCCTCCTCTGATGGCGCTCGTCATCACACCAACCTTTCCCTTTAACCTTCCATTTTAATTTTTCACTTTACGCATAATGCGCATTTCAACATCTTGTCCCTTATGTGAATTTTCCCAAATCTCATTGAACATTTTCTCTCTTTCACTTTCTTCATTTCTTCTGATTCTTTTGGTCCAATTTCTCTTAATTTTATCATTAATTTTGCATGCCCCCCATAATCCTAATAGACAGGCCAGAACAATTAATAGACCCATTAGTATTTTTGCAAGAACCCCATTCCAGATGTTGGTAAACCAGCTCCCTACTCTGGCAATTCCCTTTCCAAATGTCTCCCAAACTCCAGGTTCCTTCAAATCTTTCAAATCTGTACTATCTCTAGTTAGGTTAGTAAGCATACCTCTAATCTTTTTACTATTGTCCGGAATAAATGAGCAGCAATGGCACTCATTGAGCATCTTGCAGACCCCTCCACTCTTTGCTAAAAGAATGTCTAGAGCAAGCGGATTTTGAAGAGTCATAGCTCTTTCTGCAGCAAGTTCAGTATCCATCAGGAGTATAGCCCCTGTAAAATTTGTCAGCATGTTATCCATAATAGTAGACAACTTTTGAATCTTCATAGAATTCAAAATAACCCCTACTGAAGGGATTATAGCTCCAAATATATCACCAATGACAGCAGCCACTGATTCTCGTTTTTGTCTAGCATGTTGTAATTCAGACGTTTTAGGTATTTGCTTTAAGTCATCAATCTGGTAAATCTTTGGGAAGACTATTCCCAAATAACATGTCCCATACCATCCCTTAGGGAGACGGTAATAAGCATTAAGTCCACGGATGTAATAGATCCCAGGGATCGCTGGATCCTGTCCATTCAACATAAATGTCCATTTACTCTGAAACAAAAACAGATGTCTGCATTCATTCGTTCCTACAAACAATTTGTCCTGCTCAGATTTTGGTCTATATATACAAAGCCTACCTACATGTAATGCATCTATAGCTAGTTTGCCTTGTGTTTTGATTGCGGTGTAAGCATAATCATTTGCATATGTGCGTTTTTCTAATCCTTTTTCTAATCTTTCTTTTAATGCTTTGTGTCTATCATCAGTGTGATCTAAAAAGCTTTTCTCTACAGGTGATAGTAAGCAGGTCAGATTGTTGCGATGTGCATAAGCAGTTCCAAATGTAAGCGTCAGCTCAAAGAATCCTCTATTTTTGGATCCACTAGATCCAACCACGGCAATTTCAAGAGGTAACTGAATCGCATGTAACAAATCCTTTATTTGTTCACCATTTTTCACAGGGGAACCAGAAGAGGTCATAAAACCTCTCTGCGACCACAGTTGGCCAAAATCATGTACAATTCCGAATCCATATCTGCTGTCAGTATAAATAGTGACTCTCACATTCACAGCTGCGTGGCATGCCTTAGTAAGGGCAATTCATTCTGCTACTTGTGCGGAAAACACTTTCTCAAGCCAGGAAGCTTCGATGATACCAGCTATGGTACATACAGCGTAACCAGCTCTTAGTGTTCCGACGGAATCTCTTAAACAAGACCCATCAACAAACATGATGCAATCATTTTCTTTCAGCTGTGTGTCTTGAATATCTGGTCGTGGCTTGGTACATAATTCCGTTACCTCAAGACAATCATTCTCAAATTCTTCCTCATTGTTAATTTCAGTATTCTCAGCAGGAAGTAAAGTTGCCGGGTTTAACACAGTACATCGTTTCAGCGAAACATTAGGTGACCCCAATATGATTGTCTCATATTTGGTAAGTCGAGCATTTGTCATGTGCTGAGTTTTAGTTCGAGTCAACAATATTTCAACTGAATGTGGAACCATTACTGTTAGGGGGTATCCCATGACTATGCCTTCACACTGTGTAGGGCTCTGACCAACTGCTGCAACTGCGCGCAAACAACCCAGTAAGGCTGCTGCGACGGAGTCCAAGGTAGCTGAAAAATACGCTACAGGGCGATTTGCACCTCCATGGACCTGTGTCAAGACAGACAAAGAAAAAGCATCACGTTCATGACAAAACAGTAGAAAAGGCTTTGTATAATCAGGCATACCTAACGCTGGTGCCCTACACATGCACTCTCTCAATTCCATGAATGACTCAAACTCTTCTTTGGACAAGGCTATGGTATATGGCTCATCCTTGATCTCTTTGCCTGTCAGTTTTATCAAAGGTTTTGAGATGATCGAGAAGTTGGGTATCCACTGGCGGCAGTAGCCCACCATTCCCAGGAACATCCTGATATCTCTTTTTGGCATTGGGGGGTTCATTTGCAAAATGGCTGTTATTCTTTCCTTCAATATCCTCCTGGACCCTCTTTCGATTAGATGCCTTAGGTATTTTACTTCTTTCTGATAGTATTGCAGCTTCTTGGGTGACACCTTATGCCCGTTCTTTCCCAAATGATTCAGTAAGGCACTTGTATCATATTTACAGCTATCCCTTGTTTTGGATGCAGTCAGCAAGTCATCGATGTACTGCACTATAGTCGAGTTAAAAGGCAGTACTAAGGATTCCAAATCCTTTTTCAATATCTGATTAAAAATGGATGGTGATTCAGAAAACCCTTGAGGAATCCTGCACGAACTGTACACCTTATCCAGGAATTTGAAACTGAACAAAAATTGGCTGTCCTTGTGAAGAGGTATCGAAAAGAATGCCTGTGACAAGTCTATAACGGTGAACCATTCAGCATCACACAGAACCTGAAACATGATCACTGCTGGATTGGGCACTATGGGGCAACATTTTACCACAATCTCATTTATTTTCCTCAAATCCTGTACAATTCGAACTTTCCCACAGGACTTTTTCAGACCCATTATTGGAGAATTACATGGACTGCTCAAGACTTCCTTCAGGACTCCCTGTTTCAGAATATCTGCAATTATTTGTGACACTTCAATAAGAACATCTTGTGCCATGTGATATTGTGGCACCTGGGGAAACACTGCATTTGGCTTCACTTGTACTTTAACTGGTTCCACATCTTTTATTAGTCCCACTTCCTTTCCTGTCAGATCCCACACTTTCTCTGTCACTGTTCCCTGCAATTCGACAGGTAGATCAATCATTGTAAGCATCTGGAACAAGGTAATCAAAGGATAATCCCGATTTGCAGTCCTTGTCTCTTCCTCTGAGAACTGACCTTCGTCTCCTTCATCATCACTATTTGTCTGTACTTCGATTCCATCATTGGTACAGGTAATCGAACATTTTGTCTTGCACAGTAAGTCCCTTCCCAGTAGGGACACTGGACTTGAATCACAGACTACGAATCTATGTAGTCCCTGGAAGTTGCCGATCTCAACTTGCACTGGATCTGTAATCGGGTTTGTCAGGTACTGGTTTGCTACTCCAACTATCCTTATAGTACGCCCCGAAAGTGGTAGTTTCGGAACCTCCGCACTCCTGACTGTAGAGCGTGCAGCTCCTGTGTCGACCAAAAACGAGACTTTATAACCCATTACCTTCCCCTCTACATAGGGACCCCTCTGGCCCACCTCTAGGGATGCTGCAAGCCTGCACTCTTCACTATCTGAGCTATCATCCGACCATTCTTCATTCATGCCATTTTCATCTCGTAATGGGAATTGCTGTACTGTATTATTTTGACTCATTACCTGACCTGTGACCTGTTGAGGAAGCATGACCTGCTGCTGCTGTCCCATCAGAGCCATTGGTAATTGCATTTGCTGTCTGGGTACCAGGGGAACCTGCTATTGCACTTGCTGCATCTGCGCTGGCTGAAAACGCGGCATATGCATCTGCTGCATGGGCTGTACCCCTTGCATCTGTACCAGGTTATTTTGAAAGTTTGGATTTTGATGTCTTGGTTTTGGACCTCTTACATTTTGCAATGTACCAACATTAGTGCTTTGTTGAATGACACCGTCCTGCACCACATTCGGGCACTCCCGTTTCTAGTGCCCCACGCCCCGCACGCGTGACATGGTGACATCTTTTTCACCCCTTGTGCGTCATTTTGAACCACAACGGTATTCAAGTCTGGACCGCGACTCACGAACCCTCGGCCTCGACCTCTCGGTTGCGCCTGAAACACACCATTCATTTGTGGCTGCTGCTGTATCATCTGCTGGACTCCATTTCCCTGTATTCCTGCCTGTGCAGCCCTTATCTGCATAACCATCACTTTCTCTTTCAGCTTTTTCTGCTTTTACTCGATTTCATCGCTACAATATTTCGCGGACTGCAACACCTCATCAATTGGCTTCGCTTGCCAACAAATCAAATGATTCTTAATCATTTGACTGACTTCTGGTCTCAGCCCTTCAACAAATCTGAACACGAGATGGTTCATGTCCTTCGGCTCAATGGTCTCAGTACCACTGTAATGTTTGAATGCTTTTAACAACCTCTCATAGTAAGCATGTATTGATTCCTTAAACTCCTGTGAGGTCCGGTCAGTTTTCTGCCAATCAGTTCCCTTCGGCGACACCTTTTGTTTCAAAAACTCAATCACCTTATGATAGTACTTCATCACCTCTTCAGAGGGAGCTCCGGTCACCTTATCCCTTGCCGGCTCTTTCGTCTGCCAATTTACCCCTCTCTTACACTCGAGCCACTAATCAGGCGGAACAATGATCTCGAAGAAGGTATTCAAATCTTCCCAGAGACACTTTGCAAGTTTCATGAACCTGTCTGTTTGCTGATACCACTCAATTGGTTTCTCTCTCAATCTGTGATAATCGTTAGTAAAGGATAAGATATCTCCACTGGACCACGGTACATGTACTAAAACATCACCAGCTGTTTCTCTCATGGGTAGTATTTTTACTGATTCTGTATCGGGTGAGGCTTTGGTCTGACTTAACCCTGGACTGTCACCCTTTTCCTTAATTCTTTTCTTTGCCCATCTGCCTTCCCATTTTTCTAATGCACCCCAAATTTGCGCACTTTGCAATAGCTCTTTTAAGTGCGCCTTCATTCCGGCAGACCTCATGTGCTCAAAATCTTTCGAGTCAAAGTCTAATCTGTAACTTCTTTTCAAATGTTTAGGGGCATATTTATACTCCGTTTGCGCCGAAATTGCGTCGTTTTTTTTGACGCAATTTCGACGCAAAACTAACTCCATATTTATACTTTGGCGTTAGACGCGTCTAGCGCCAAAGTCCATGGAGTTAGCGTCATTTTTTTGCGTGGACACCTACTTTGCGTTAATTATATGCAAGGTAGGCGTTCCCGTCTAAAAAATCGACTCCGAGGCATGTGCGTGGGATTTATACTCCCGGGCAAAAATCACGCCCGATAGTGGGTGGGTCAAAAAAAATGACGTACGGCCGCTTTTGCGCCGTTTTTTTTGCGCCTGCAAAAGGCAGGCGTTAAGGGACCTGTGGGCTCTGAAGGAGCCCAGAGGTGCCCCCCCATTGCCCCAGGGACACCCCCTGTCACCCATGCCCACCCCAGGAGGACACCCAAGGCTGGAGGGACCCATCCCAGGGACATTAAGGTAAGTTCAGGTAAGTGTTTATTTTTTATTTTTTTTGTGGCATAGGGGGGCCTGATTTGTGCCCCCCTACATGCCACTATGCCCAATGACCATGCCCAGGGGACATAAGTCCCCTGGGCATGGCCATTGAGCAAGGGGGCATGACTCCTGTCTTTGCTAAGACAGGAGTCATTTCTATGGGGGTTGGGAGTGAAAAAAAATGGCGCAAATCGGGTTGAGGCGAAAAAATTGCCTCAACCTGACTTGCCCCATTTCTTGACGCCCAAGCTCCATATCCCCCTATGCCGGCGCTGCCTGGTGTACGTCGTTTTTTTTAACGCACACCAGAAGGCGCCGGCGGCTAACGCCGGCTAACGTCATTCAATAAATACGGCGCCCGCATGGTGCTTCAGAATGGCGTTAGCCGGCGCTAATTTTTTTGACGCAAAACTGCGTTGGCGCAGTTTTGCGTCAAAAAGTATAAATATGGGCCTTAGTGTTTTCAATGTCAATATTGTATTTGTCTGCCAAGTTTGCTAATCTCTGATGCACCTTGCCCACTTCTTTGGTAATCTTGGGGCACAGGAATCTCAGTTCTGCTTCAGTGTAGGACTCTAATCTGTTTACCCCCATTGTACTTTCCACTAATTCAGCAGCTTCCACTCCCAGTCTCACAAAAGTTAGGTAATCATCTTGCCCTACCTTTTTCGATTCCATTTCAGTCACTGTAGTCTTTTGTGAAGTATAGGTTTTCTCTAGCCATTCATTCAGCTGTTGCACTGCAAACCCTTGCAGTGAAATGTTTCCTGCAGGTATCATTGGCGACTGTGAAGTGTTCGTACTTATCGTCTGTGGAGTTAAAACCCCTAACCCTGCCTGACGCATTGCTTCCAAGGGTGCTTCTACTGGGCTAAGGTCTATTAAAGACCTCGGCTTTTCGACTGCTTGTTCTCCTGGGGCCATTATCTGGGGAGTTCCTATGGACCCTCCTCTTATCGCATCTTGGGTCATTACTCCCTGATCACATACGCCAGATATGCCCTGTGCATACAATGGCACCGGTGGACCGACAGTGATTGGTAACGATATAGCAGCAGGTGTCTGACCTGGTTCCAAACTCCGTGGAGCAGTAACTCCATAGGTCTGTTCCAAAGTACCCGGGACAGGTACTAATGGAGGACCAGCCACTGGGTTGTACCCAGGTATTAATTGTGGTTGCGGTTGGGACAGCAATTTAGGCGTTGACTCAATCTGCACTAACCTTGATTTTGTATATATCGGGTCTGGCACTATCAGATTTGTAGTAGTCTCAAGTACTGGGACGTCTGGATAGATTCTCTGTATCTGCGATGGAGGTTGCAACTGTATCTGCATGTCTGGCGCAGTGGGTACACTGACACCATTCTGTATCGAAGTTGTATCACTAGTCTGTACCGTATCAGTAACTCCCTTCTCCTGCGTCTGGTTCAAAGGGCCCACGCTGGTGCTTGGAACACTGTCGTTCACCGCATAAGGTGGCGGGCGATCGTGTAATAATAGGTCCATGAATTCTTCATCGTCTGAATCGTCTTGCTCTTCCCAAGATCTCTTATTCTCCTTGGACTTACTAGAGTCCTTATCTGTTTTACAGGAGGCTTTCTTTCCCTGTGACTCTTCTCCCTGAGCTATTGCTGGGAACAATTTTAATCCATCAACAATTCCCCGTCTCCACATTTTGTTCTCATTATCCCACCTAGCTTCTGCATAAGATTTTTCTGCCCTCTTCAGCCTTCTCTAGAACCTTTCTTGTCTATGTTTAAGAGCCATCAAATCCCAAATCGCTAAAGCCTCATATTGAGCTGGCCTCGGAGGTGGTTTTTGTGTACTTAACATCCACCTTAAATTCTCTAATACCTTTGGATTGAACGTCCCATGTTCTGGGAAAGCCAAACATCCCTCTTTCTCTGTTAATTTGCGCCACTGTTTCATCCATAAACAAGGCGCGACACCCTTCTCCTCCATACCCATGTAAACGGGAGTACCCTCAGTCGGTGTGGGCTCCCCATCAGTTGCCATAATTTATGCGTCTCCTTTCAGAGCGCTCTTTAATGCCTTGACAAAATTCATTTTGTGATTTCTCTTATTTGTACTTAATCAGAAAGTGACTTAGGGGGTTATTCTAACTTTGGAGGAGGTGTTAATCCGTCCCAAAAGTGACGGAAAAGTGACGGATTTACCACCAGCCGTATTACGAGTCCATTATATCCTATGGAACTCGTAATACGGCTGGTGGTATATCCGTCACTTTACCGTCACTTTTGGGACGGATTAACACTCCTCCAAAGTTAGAATAACCCCCTTAGTTCCCAGGACACTCTTCACCCACCTTTCTCAACCTATTGCCTCTCACGGATGGCAGCCAATCCGTGCGCGACCCCTCTCGACAACTGACCTATCTCAGCGCGGCACCACTGACATCACACTCACACACTGCAGCTGACAAAGTCTTGCAGCTCGTCCGCCCTCACTGAATTCACACAAACCAATGCAAAATTTTGTGACCACTTTAACAACAACACAAATCTGTCGATTTAATACAGGAAGGTAACACATTCGCTTCAGAACTTTACAGAGATTTCACTTGAAGCCTCGGCCGCTACTCTCTCCTTCTCGGCTCCCGCATACGCAAGCAGAATTCGACCCGCAAATTCTACACTCGACTTGTCAATGGTTCGCCCTGTGTTGCACTTTAGAACTTGCCAAATCTCCATCGAAGGTTTCACACATGCATTTTGATTCAAACTCTACTTGTCAACCACGCCCGATTGACCTATTAAACGGCACAGATTACAACATAAACCCAAGTGTCTCCTACACTTGTCAATATACTCCGGAGTCTTAGACCACGACGGGTCCGTACAAAACAACCAACCACGTGGATAATTTTTTAGCACAAAGCGCCACACTCATATGAAGTACGGCGACTTCCCTTCTCTCATACGCGGAGTACGCCCACTCCTACTAAAACAACATTTACTTGACCTAGATACACACAAACTTCACAATTCACCTGCAAAATGTATGAGCTGAGCAAGCGCAACACCCTATACCACACACGCTATGACGCCAAGAACATTCCCAACTCACTTAGATGGGCTCCGAGATCCCGGGAAAGTCATGGTGAATTTAGAAACCCATCATACCTCCAATTTGCATTATCACAGAAAAACAAATTTAAACAATGATTCTCCGTCCTAGGGCCCCAAAGGGTCAAACCGTCGCTCTGCTACCAGAACTGTAACGCGTCCTTCTATGTTAATTTATTACACATTAGGACTCGTTTTAGGCCAATTAATCTTTTGACCCAGTTGAGAGACACCGTAGGACGAGATAACTGATCAATATGTCAATCAATATATCAATAATGTCATCAATATTCACTACAACAATATATTTTATTTTAGTCAAAGTCATTAATCAAATTGGCGACGCAACCATGACCTTTCAGCCATGAATAACCACACCAGTTGATAGAATTTTGTGAGTTTTATTCCCTATTAGTTACAATCTAAGATGAAGTGCGTTAATCTCAAAGCCAAGAAACACAACAGCATAGTTATGATATGACAACTTTGATACGATTTCAATAAGGCAAGAATCATAAACATTAGAATATAACACGACGTGAACATAGGTCAGAATATAGCAGTGTCGGTATTACGTCAGTTCAACAAAGCATTGTCAGTCATTTGTCCATTTGCGTCAATTTGATGATCACCTGTCCTAACCACTAATTAGCATTGGCATGTTGGGCTTCATGCAAACAATTTAGAACACCAATTTAGAAAACATCTAGCTATGGTCTCTATCAAAGCAAGCAGTTGGTACCTAGAAAGGAAAAGCAAACAGATAAATTACAAATTGCATTGTCATAATTACCCTCCAAGGATTAGGTCAGCGCACAAGTTCAGTCTTCGTCTTCAGGATATCAGTCGAACGCCATCAGTCAAGGCTCAACTAAAGGACATAAGGGCATTTCCCTCATAGGGAGGAAAAGTGTAAAATGGGCAGTCTATGGGTGAGGATGGTTTCAATAAGTCTCAAAATCACCAAACAGAGTGACAGAGTTTCTGGATAAATCAATAGCATTCCCTACCTAATTCTAAATGACTTCTCGTGACCTGGGTCTTTATCCCTTTTTCCGTAGTACATTCCCCCAAATTCTATTGGACACTTACTATACCTCACTATCTCTAACCTATCAAATTTAACATTTGGTAATCCCAATTGTCACCCCACATTAGTTCATGGTTCTTTGATTGGTCTTCATAATTGACGTCTTCGGAGGTGGCACATCCGGTGTTACTTCACTCTTTGGCACGTCTTTTGGGTCAGCAGATTCATTGTCCATCGGTCTAAGTGACCTTGTACATTTCATTAATCTATATTTGTTTCAATTTATTCATAACTTTTAAACCAAGGCACCGAATATGCGCTTGAGAATGGAATTAACATAGATAAATTTGTCTTCCAAGTTGAAGAAAAAGAACATTTGCAGGGTCATGGCCCTTTGCGAGTCAGCACACTGGAAAAACAAAAAAAATGCATTTAATATGAGAGCTGGTCAGCTAAATCTTGCAGCTCACGCTAACTTAAGGCCTATAAAGATTTTCAATATCGATGTATTAACATAAATGTTAATATAAGCTTAATTAAACATAACATAAACATTTTATTCATCATTATTAGTTTGCATATACATTGGTGGCCACTTCTCCGTGGTCATAGTTCGAGTACACGTTTAAGCAAAATCGCTATTATTATTATTTTCTATGCAGCATCATCACACATTAATATAAACATTTCATTTTAATATAGGTTATGTAAGCTACGCGCTCTCATACTCAATGATGTTCCCAGTGCAATTTAGAGTGGTGGCGGAAAGGAAACCGTGGTTCTTTGTGACACCAGAAGCCGCTTGGGAATGGCTGGAGGGGAGGAAGAGAAGTAGAGGAGCCAGACCTACACATCAAGAGCAATGACAGTGGGGAGATCGCACCAGTACAGACCAACAGGGATCTGCAGACATGGGGCAAATCATGACAGCATCACCACAGCATCCTCCCTCCCAGCTACAGAATCTAATTTACAGTTGCCTTACTGGTTTGATGGGGTGGGCTGAACGGCCCACCTGTCAGCATTTCCTCCTGATGCTTGGACTTCACAACGGCGAGGCACTAAGAATGACTCGTCATGGCAGTACAGAGACACTGAGAGGAGTTCAGACAAAGAGTGCCAGGTCTAAGGACTCTTGGTAAAGTGTGAGGTTAAAAAAAAGGGGATGTGTGGGATCATTGTGGCAGGTCAACCACAGTCTTCCACTGAATTTTGAAGGGTTATGGGTGACAGGTACTCTGCAAGTTTGGGATGGCGGTAAGTTCGGAGTCCGCTATGCAGGGAGAGGGGAAGAGTTGGGGGCTAATGTTGGGGTTATCTGTTGCCCTCCACAGGGAGCATCTACACCACACACAGGGATAGACATTAAAGATCCTCTTAATA
The DNA here is from genome assembly GCF_031143425.1 of Pleurodeles waltl. Classification (NCBI taxonomy): domain Eukaryota; kingdom Metazoa; phylum Chordata; class Amphibia; order Caudata; family Salamandridae; genus Pleurodeles; species Pleurodeles waltl. The sequence continues at coordinate 1,646,923,801 of NC_090444.1, read as the reverse complement.
AGTACTACTGGATGGTCACCGAGGAAGCCCTAGCTGGGTTACTGAATCTAGTCAACCTCCTAAATGACCATGGGATCTTAAGTGTGGAAGTTTACACTTCTATCTTGGAACGTAAATGGCCTCCAAGCTAAATTCAAAAGGGGTATTGTCCTACAGCACCTTATAAAACATGCTCCAGATGTGGTTCTCCTGCAGGACACTTGATAAATGACAAATGCAGCAAGGGGGCATCTGGGAGCTCCATATTGACCCTGCACGAAAATAGTGGATCTTTGTCACACAGTCACTCGAAAATTGGCCTGGAAAAGGATAATCACACATGCCACTCCCCTCTGGGACACATTGAAGCTGGGAACAATGAGACGTCTCCTGGGCTTTGCCAAGTGGGAGCTGATTGGCACCTCCAAAGTGGGGGACTTATGGCAACAGTGAAATGTGGTCCTTTTTGCAGAACTACAACAGGAGTATCAACTAACTCCTACTGAAATATTTTGGTATCTACAAATCAGACATGCACTCAAATCAGTATTGCTGAAGGTTCCAATAATACTGCAATCAGCTTAGAGGACAGATTGTTGGATAAGCATATGCCTAGAAAAGACATTTCACTGACGTACAAGAAAATACTGTACAATATGCCAGACGGATGACGCTTCTGAGAGAGCAAAGGCCAACCAACCTGGAGGAATTTCAGGATGACAAATGGCAAGAGGCCCTCATCTCTCCTAAAGAGATAGCTATACCCTCAGGTTTTAGATTGGTTCATCTTGCATCGTACATACTATGCCCCCACTATATTGGCTAAGATGGGTAAAACAGCAAATACCAAGTGCAAGCAGGGTTACGGTCAGGAGGTTGCCTCTTTTCAAACACTTTGGGCCTGATCCCACATACAAACTTTCTGGGGAAGTGACTGCGTGAATGTTGAATTGCGATTAATCTCACCCCAAAGGTGAAGCTATACTTACCAATTGTATGAGAGGGAACAGAATTGACCCAAATGTGCATTATCTGTGTTACGCTGGGATGTGCCAATTGCGAAAAGAAATATAGCCAGACTGGGGGGATCTGAACAACTCCCCCAACAGGAGGACTGGAGGTGATTTTCATCCCACTGATGACTTTTGTTTGTGACTCAGTGATTACACTTTAAATTATGATACTCAGTCAGGCATGGAGAGGTTGTGTTGAACTTATACCACAATGCTAAAACTGGGTGGAAAAATGAAATGGGTTGTTGGAATTTGCCTTTTCGAAGGGTCATCATAAATCTTTTTGCCTCCTGCCTTCTATTTTTTCTGACCTGTTTCTGTTGGCTTTTGAACTCTGAGTACTTTACCACTGCTAACCAGTGGTAAAGTGCATATGCTCTCTGTGTAAATTGTATGAGTGATTGGTTTATCCATGATTGGCATATTTGATTTACTGGTAAGTCCCTAGTAAAGTGCACTAGAGGTGTCCAGGGCCTGTAAATCAAATGCCACTAGTGGGCCTGCAGCACTGGTTGTGCCACCCACATTAGTAGCTCTGTAATCATGTCTCAGACCTGCCACTGCAGTGTCTGTGTGTGCAGTTTTAACCTGCCAATTCGACTTGGCAAGTGTACCCACTTGCCAGGTCTAAACCTTCCCTTTTCTTACATATAAGACACCCCTAAGGTAGGCCCTAGGTAGCCCCAATGGTAGGGTGCAGTTTACGGTTAAGGTAGGACATATAATAATGTGTTTTATATATCCTGGCAGTGAAATACTGCTAAATTTGTTTTTCACTGTTGCAAGGCCTGTCACTCCCATAGGTTAACATGGGGGCTACCTTTAAATATGATTAAAGTGTAGATTCCCTTTGGGAGCGGATAGACATGTGGAGTTTGGGGTCTCTGAGCTCATAATTTAAAAATACATCTTTTAGTAAAGTTGATTTTAAGATTGTGTGTTTGAAAATCCCACTTTTAGAAAGTGAGCATTTTCTTGCTTAAACCATTTCAGTGACTCTGCCTGTTTGTGGATTCCCTGTCTGGGTCACTTTGACAGTTGGGCTGGTTGCACCTCTCACTAGACAGTGACACAAAGGGAGCTGGGGTGTAGTCTGCATTTCCTGATGGGCTATCTGTGCTAGGAGGGAGAGGAGGAGTGGTCACTTACATCTGAAAGAGCTGTGCCTGCCCTCACACAATGCAGTCTCCAACACCCTGGTGTGTGTCTGGGGCCTGGCCTGGGCACGGCAGGATCTCACAAACAAGAAAGACTTTCCTTTGAAGTAACCCTACTTTAAAGGGCAAAGTGGGTATAAGAAGGGCACCTAAAACCACAGACTTTAGAAGACTTCTGGAAACCAAGAGGAACCTCTGCCTGGAGAAGAGCTGAAGAGCTGAGGAAGAAGAGCTGCCCTGCCTGTGACTGTGTTTTGTGGAGCTATCCTGCAGTTGCTGCTTCTGCCTGTGCTAGAGGACAAAGACTGGACTTTGAGTTGCATTCCTGCTTGTGAAGAACTCTGCAAGGGCTTGACTTAGAGCTTGCATCCTGTTGTTTGAAGTCTCAGGGACAGCAAAGACTTCTATCTACCAGCACCTGGAGCCTCTGCTGAGACTCCTACCCTGCCAAGTGGTGCCCATTAATTTCCTGGGACCCTGAAAGGAGAAGCTGGCAGCCCAAGAGTGATAAATCCACGCACCGACTGCCGTGCGGGGAAAAGATCGATGCATCTCCAATCTGCGGCTCAAACATTGACGCGCCACCGCCGTTGTGGCTGAAAATTAACGCTCGCCTGCAAAGCGACCGGAAGATCGACGCCCGCGGCTGCAGAAATGATGCGCAACATTGCTGATGGAGACCGGTGAGATCGCAACCCGCGCTGCGTGGTTTTCGGATCATCGTGCGGCAGGATTTCTGATGCAAACATCGCTGGGCGTGCAAAAACAACACAAGGCCTACCCGGACCCGAGAGTGCGGTTCGAATCGACACATTGCTCTCCTGTGGAGAGAAGAAATGACGCACGCTGACTCAACTGAAGGAGAAACGACGCAAGGTCCCGCTCGTGAGTGATATTGACGCATCGCAAGCCCTTTTAGACACACATTCGCCCGTGTTATTTTTGACGCACCCAGGTATATTTTCACGCTAACAGCGTTAGCTTTGTGTTTAAAACTTCATGAAGACTCTTTTTGCTTTTTAATTGATAACTTGACTTGTGTATTGTGGATTTTTGTTGTTTTGGTCTTGTTTTGTTTAAATAAATATTTTCTATTTTTCTAAACCTGTGTGGTGTCATTTTGTAGTGTTTTCATGGAATTACTGTGTGTGTTGGTACAAATACTTTACACCTTGCACTCTGAGGTTAAGTCTGCCTGCTCGTGCCAAGCTACCATGGGGGTGAGCCGGGATTAGCTGAGGGTGATTCTCTTTTACCATGACTAGAGTGAGGGTCCTTGCTTGGACAGGGGGTAACATGACCACCAACTAAAGACCCCATTTCTAACAGGTTGGTGCATGCTGGCATAAACTGTACGATGTCTCCTTCCAAATGTGAGGAAATTGCAAGAAGTTATCCAGGTATCTGACAGATCGCAGGATAGAGGTGATTTTCAGCCCGCTGATTACTTTTGTTTTTGACTCCGTGGTTACATTTTAAATTATGATTCTCAAAGTCAGGCATGAAGAGGTTGTGTTGAACTTACATCTCGATGCTAAAACTGGGTGGAAAAATAACATGGATTGGTGCATGCTGGAAGAACAATTGATCTATGAGGGGCAGGCTGCCCACATAAGTGGACAAAGATCTGGAGATAATGGAATGGATATAGAAGAGACATTTGCCATAACCCATGGCCAGGAGGCACACTCAGGGGGAGAGGGTCTTTTTGGGGAGGTTAGAATATAAGACAAGTCAGGATGTTATGCCTAGACTTAATGTCACCGTAATGTGTTTGCTCCTATTGTTGTTGAAATTAATAAAAAGATTTATACAAAAAAATGCCCCACACTCTATATGTGCTGCACAGTGCGGTAAACATACATTATGTGCCATGGTTCCAGAAATGAAAACATTTCTCCATGTTAGCACCTGCTTCAAGAGGCATTACTGTTTGATGCAAAGCTCGATCAGGCTTTTTGTGAGCTGCTTTGCTTCATTTTGCATGACTTCTTCCTAGGGCAAATCCTTAGTAAATATGGCCCTGGGTTTCTGTTAAGCACATTCAGATATGAAATTAAAAAAGAAGCTGTTATTATAAGCAGTGGTATTCTGGTAGGAATTTGGAATTTCCACTCACTTTATAAGGGGACCCTTTGGAAGGGGGCCCTAGGCGATTGCCCACTCTTCCCATGCCTTAAAATGTCTCTGAATGGACCACAGTTTGGTCTCAACTCTAAAGGGCAGTAGTACAGTGTTATACTGGGAAAGAATACAGGCCTGAGCTCCAAACTAAAAGTGGCCCCTATTAGTGAATTTGATAGCTAGAAAAGTGGGTCATGATTCTAACTTGAGGCAGTTTTGAACTTGTAAAGACAAAGGAGAGGATTTATCAATCTTTCAATGCAGCAAGCCAATTATACAGCACATTCCTGTCCATTCCTAGTGCTGGCCCACTTTTGGCTGCCTAGCACACATGCAGGCACCCTTACATCAAGTTATAAGGGTGCCTGCATTGTAGGCAGGATTATTTTGTGCAGGAAGGGGCACCTTCCCGCACAGAAATGAATCCTGAGAGGCATTTTCCTCTTCTACGTGTGATTCAGAATGCAGCACATAAAGAAAGATGAAAAAACAAGGAAAAATAAAGATATTTCTCTTCGTTACATCTCACCTGGGAGGCGTAGCATTTTGACACATTCCCAGGACTACTAATAATGGTAATTGTGTTAATGCTCCAAAATCTATGGGTGGATGCATGGGAACACCCAGGCTGCACCAATGGAACGTCTCCCTTCCGCAGAGTAACGCAAGGCAGAAATTTGAGCTGCCTTGTGTTACTCTAGTTTTATCAAGCCATGCAAGGCTACGCAAGGTGGTCCTGTGCGGCTTGATAAATCTCACTTAGGTTTTGCATCGCCCCCCTGCGTGGTGCAAGGGCGACGCAAAGCCTAGACAAATTTGGGCCACACTGGCTAAGTGGTTTTCAAAGGATGGCAGGCTGCATGGATTTGAACTTGCTGCAGTCATTATTTGTGTTAATATCAGAGAAACAGACTGTGAAAACTCGTCCCAATAGACTATAAAAAAGGCCCAAAGAGCCAAAAAAACGGACCACACATTGAATTGTCAGACCAGCCCTCCGAGCACTGCCAAACTGCACTATAGATCAGTCTGTCACTGGCCTAGTGATAAAAGGTGCAAACGCAGTCCCATCCCTCTTTAGTACTGCTGACAAACTCTTAAGGAATGTTAGTGTTATTAAAGTCATACTTTTGGTATTCACGAAATGTAGATTCTTTAGTCATTTTACGAGAAAAGCCTCCCTCATTCTGCTTTTCATAAAATAGCATGTTTATTTCCTTTTCTTGAGGGGGCGGGGGGTTGAACTGCACCGTCAATAGAATTTTCATTAACATAAACTGGACCATTTATTCTCCCAAAACTCGAAAAAGTTTTCCAGGTACCTGAAAGACAGCAGGTTAGGGGTGATTTTCAGCCCGGTGATGACCTTTGTGGTTTTACTTCCTGATTAAACTTTAAATTGTGAGACTCAAGGTCAGGCATGGAGAGGTAGTGTTGAACGTACTCATCGACACTAAAACTGGGTGGAAAAAATGCCAACTCAATTAGCATGTAGACCACTTTTCTTCTGTGCTTTGGACCAGATGCGCATCTTCATGGGTGAAGGATGGAAATGAGATGCTCAAGCAGATAGTGCTCCCGCTTTGTGGTTGTTTTTTCCTTATGTGTTACTCTTTAGCGATTGCATTTATCACCCGGAAAGAGTGGTGGTTCCTGCAGCACAAAATGGGAATGATCGCAATTGGCGAACGGCTTCTAATCAGTGATAGTTAATAAGCAGCCTCCTATGTTATATTACACCCATTATACCACTAGTGCTTAGGCAAAAGGGATCAGTTTACTATGGCCTCAGATCCCCTACATGCAAATTCTTTCACTGGCATAGCACAAGGGATTAAAATCTGGATCCAAGTGGTCTTCAGAAGTTCAGGAGAACCACTGGCCATGCGAATTATTTCCATTTTTACGCAACTGTATCTTCTCTGGATATCGTGGAAATTTGACATGGATGCCCCCCTCCTCGACAACACTGTCACATTACAACATTGCATCGCAGCATGCTGCCCTGTCAGCTCCAAGCCTTCCTCTGTAGATCAGCCTATACGTCCTTGTACTCAGAGACCCCTTCTTGCAACAGGAACGCATCTAACAAAACTACAGGACTAGTCGAATGTTTTCAGGTCAAGAAAGACTGCCCGTTCACTGCGGGCCGGTATTATTGAGTAACTTATGAAAAAAAAGTCAATACATAATGTGCGACTGAATTTGGGACCCTGGAAGTGAAGAAGGGACTTACTCCAATAGAACTCTTGCCCTCTTTGTCTCTCTGCTATTTTCATAAAACTGGCCTCGCATAACCAATTAGTAACCTTCTGTTTGATGCTAATATTAGAGAGACCTTGAGCAGCGGGCCCCGGCCTTGATGATGCTCAGATGAATTGAAACCAGCAAGGGAATACACGGGCAGTGTCTGCTGTCAGTCCCTTATCTTGACTGAGCCGGGGAGAGCTTTGATAAAGATAAATATAGAGGGACGCTGCCCCTGATCAGTCACTTAGAGGTCGGACATGAAAAATACTCTGACTTAATTGAGGTATGCTTCAGAGACCAGCCAAGATGAAATCCCACTAATGACCACTGAACCGTGGCCCCCGCGTGGCTCGGCCTCAAGGCTTGCAGAAATGTTCCATCCCGGCCCATTTTCTGAAATTGTTGGCCTGTCAGCCGTATGGTTCAGTGACAGAGACTCCTGGAATTATGTGAGCTGGAGCTGTGACAGGCCCGCCTCGGCAGATGTCTGACTTGACACTGTTATTTTTTACTTTTCTGCTGCGGGAGCAGTAAAAACAAGCATTGCAATGTGATAGGTTTCGCATTTGTGAGAGTTAGAGCTTTTGGCGTTGTAAATGACAATGGGCCAGATGTATGACATTTTCTTTTGAAACTTGCTATTTGCGGGTCGCAGAAGAAAATGTACAACAGTGTCAAGCACAGTGTTTGTGATTTCCAATGAGGTCACAAATGACCTACCTCATTAATATTCATGAGGTAGGTCACAATTTGTGACCCCATTGGGAATGGCCACACTCACAGGGATGGTGGCCTGCCGGGGACAGCAGACCACCATGTCTCTGACTGCTTTATAAATATAATTTTTTTTTTTAATGCAGCCCATTTTTCTCAAAGGAAAACGGGATGCATTACAAAAAAAAATGAAAACGTTTCCTTTTCATTTTTTTCAGAGTAGGCAGTGGTCCGTGGGACCATTGCCTGCTCTGAAAAAATGTTGGCACCCCATTCACAATGCGTTTGCGCATGGGTTACAACCAACCTGAAGTTGGTGGTAACTGAGATTGTTTTGCGACCGAATTCATGGTCGCAAAACAATCGTACATAACACTGCGACTCACTATTTGGAAGGGACACCTTTGGCACACCCCTTCTAAATAGTGACTTGCAAACCTATTTTGCAATTCGGTAAACAGATTACCGAATCAGAAAAACAGGGTTTGCACATACCAAAATGCTTTTATGTTGTCGCAAACGGCACTATTCTGCACATAGGCCCGTTTGCGAAAAGAAAAAAGCTATATACATCTGGCCCAATTTCTTTTATCTATGTGTTTTGGTTTGGAGTGTAGTAGATGTATGCTAGGTGCCACAGCAACCCTCCCAGGCCTGTCACTGCAGGAGAGAGAACACAAGTCCACCATCTTGGGAGTGTTTTTGCCTCACTCCCACAGACTGTCTGTGATACCCTAGAGATGCCACCCTGTCTAGTCTGTTTACCAAAACTTTGTAGCACCAAACAAGCCACAAAGAGGCACCTTCATGGCATTTAGCCCAGAGAATGAGGGGGTCAAAAGAGTTAGAAGCAAACAAAAGGGGGCAGCCATATATATATGTGTGTTAAACTTTTAAAGGAATTATTCCTCTACATTGGCAATACCAGCCTAACTTTAAAAACATTAGCTATATACAAAGAGAATAACTGAAGAGGTACCTTAACTGAACAGAGGGCTACAAATGTGTGCAGGTGGGTCAAACAGAGCTTCAGTGGTAAATGGGCCGACAGGATATGTTCCAGATGTGCGACATCTGTGACCTTAGGTCAGTGTTTTAAATGGAAATATAGGAGGGCTGGTAGTCTGTATTCATTTAAAGCACCTCCTTGGATTATTAGTCTTATGACAGCCCTCAGCTCAGGACTGAAGTCTGTAGAACAGAGACGTGTACCAGAATCTCAAGGGCCTTGATGGTGCCTTTTCGGTGCATACATTTGTGCACTGGCTGATGGTTCTGAAGTCGGAATTATCTCTGTTGGGGTGGCTACTCAAAATTTGAAGTCTTGGTCTTGCTATCTGGACCATGCAGAGTAGAGCTGCAAGCCTGGGTTTGGACGATAGAGTATTTTTCGCTTAGATCCTGAGGCTTCTACAGGGCTGGTTCATTTATATTTTTTCAGCCTATGAAAAGGATTTGAATGTATGTTTTGTTGGGAGAATCCAAGGTAGGTCCAGAACCATGTCAGAGTTTCTTGATACCCACATAAGATAAATTACGTAAAAATAATTTATAAGGAACATATTTACACAGTGGTTACCCTGCAAGCCATGGATCCTGCCTGTCTGTTTGCTGTCTTATACAAAAGAAGACTTCAGTCACAACAACACATTTTGCAGAACTGTGCCCTGAGTGTAATCAAAATCTCGCCGGTTCAATCTGGGCGCTAGCCAATCAACCACAGACAAGGAGTCTGTTAAAAAGTGTCATAAGTTTATTGCATTGTACAATGAGGTGTAACACGCTCAGCAGAGGTCCGAGAGCGTGTCACACAGAGTGCTTCGTCAAGCACGTATTTATCCACTTTTTGCAGGTTACATATGGTGGGTAGGAATGTTCAAGAAAACAGTTCAGGCAATAAATCATATATATCTTAGGAGCGAGAGTAACAGAGAGATGGGCTCTGGCATTTTCATGTGACCCTCAAAAGACCCCAGTACCTGCTATTCATCCTATCTGATTAAAGCCACATCCCAAGCAGTCCTACACCTGCCGAAGTCTTCAGTTTCTCAGGACCTGAGGCAGACAGGGAGGAGCAGGAGCAGGTGTATGCACATATGCAGGTAGTCAAAGGTTCAATAGGTCACAGTACCAAACGTTCAGTCAAGAGTTCAACAGTTTCACTGTCACAGGACCCAACAGTTCATTACACAGGAGTTTGATATGTCATTTGATTTTCCCTCTCAACATTTGGGTTACATAAGTACAAGCAGTGGCTGGTTCTGGTGGCCACAGTTTGTGAAACAACAGTTCTCCTGTTGAAAACATCTCCTGCCCATGGAGTATTTACTCTTACTGTCCAGGATTGACTTTGAGATGTTGTCCTTAGGGTGTGTACCTATATAAACAAACATACATATGTTCCTATGGACACAGGGAGGCGTGGGGAAGCACTGAGAGGAACACCATTAGAAGCAGGAGAGAGAAAAGGGCCACTAGATAGGGCCAGAAAGATATTTTCTTGACATTGATTTTCCATGTACTTGGTAACCACCGCAGTCAGAAATTATGCATAGAGTTTACATCAAATGATGCATTGGAACTTAGTGGAGTGGTTACATGAAGCTTGGGTTGGAAGAGAGGAGAGCAGGTTAAACATTACTGGACTGTGACACACAATGCATGGATCATTATACACAGGAGTCCAGAGGGTGATAGGGAAGCGCTCTGCAATTGTGGAGGGTGTTCAAGGTGGTACCTCTTCAAACAGGAAGCAGTGCTATTCAAGCAATGTTTTAGACAGCACTTCTGGAAGTGGCATCTGCAAGGTCACAGTAGCTGTGAGAGGACTGTCATCAAAGCCATGACACCAATGAATTCTGGGAGGAGGAAGTGATGGAGTTTGCTCCACTTGTGTGCCCTCTGATAAGCTGGTCCTCTCACTTTGGCACCCTTGTGTTAGCTTCTTTGTGCTACAGGGTTAGGAAAATGGCTGCCTCTACTAACTGAACTCTGTTTGAAGAGGCCCAATTTACATCCAAAGGCTAGATGTGTTTTGCTGTCAAGCTTGAGGCCGTGAAGTGCTTAGGTCTGGAGTCATGACTCCTTTTCCACCATTTTGGGGACAACACCTTTTGCCATCTTCTTGTCTAGAACTAACTTATGTGCTTGGTTGGGGACCCTCTGGAGCTGATCAAGAGGACATGCTATTGCCTAGTGTTAAGCTCTACTCAAGGCAGTTGGTTAATGCAACCACTGCAGAGGTCGTGACAGAACGAGAATGTCACAGATTATAATCCTGACATAGTTTTTGCACCTCTTCATCTCTGCAAGGTTGATGCAAATGAATTATAACTATGTTGTTAAGAATGGCACCTGCTTTGCAGCTATGAAATCACAGAACCTGTATTACCAAGTGCTATATAGAAAAAAACCAAGTTACTCCCAGACTGCCCCAACACACACCAGGCAAAGAACCTTAGGAGAGAGAGAATGTGGCGTAAGTGCCAGAGCTGCCGACTTTGGAGCTGGGGAACACGGTTTGAGTCTCTTCACCGGCTCAACATTCTGTGATTCTGGGCAAATCACTTAATCTCCCCTTGCCACCAAAAATGAATGTGTTCTTGTGTAATGTAACTGGTGCTTGCGTAAAGTGTTGTAATATCTTTGTATCGAGTTTGCACTGTATGAAATTGCAAAAAGAAAAAATAAAGCGCTCCAATTCCTTTGTGTCGAGTTCACGCTACATATAATTGGAAAAAAATGAAAAAGACCTTTCAGGCATCGCAAAGTAACAGCAAGATGCCCGAAATCAAGGAAGACGAAGGAACAACATACCGCCATGAGCGCAAAGTGGTGAGGCAAAAGAAAACAAGGCGGTATGGGGCAAGCGGCCATGGTGGCCCAGGAGTTAACAAGCGACAGCGGGAGGACAGTGATTAGGTGGCGGGACAAGCAAGAATACGGCGTGGGGGAGTGCAATTTAAGTGCTATGGACAAAGCAGTAAGTTGCTTGTACAGTGTCCTCAAGTTCAGCATTGTAAGCACATTGACTCACGGAAGCAGTAAACCAAGAAAATAAAGTCCTCCAAGGAACAGATAAACACAACAGAGCGTATTTATACTGTAGTTAGTCCCTGATCCCAAAGAGAAAAAGGAAGGACAAAGAGGCATGACTGACCACTAGCAAGCATGGATTTTTAAATGACACTGAAATGAACAAATGAAATGGCTTTATGCCTACAGAAGTAAGTATACTAAAGATATACAAGAGGCCGTATGCTTAGGCTCAACCTAAAGAAGTGGTCCGGGAAAATCGTCTGCACACGTCTTGTTTTTTTAAACACATGGTCCCATATTTACAGGAAATGACACACTGTTGCATTGCGTCAATCATGCTTAAAAAAAACTTGCATCCAAGTATGACAGACTCCTACGCCATGGATGTGTCGTATTTACAATATGGTGCACCATGGCGTAAGGATCCTGCTAGTGTAAAAAAACTGACGCATCCATGTGTGTGATGCTGTAGCTAAATCTGACACTACTGCTGCAAAAGTGATGCAGGGCCGGCTTGTGGCACGTAAAGTGACACAAATTGACCCTGTATATGTTTTGAGTGCAAAATGCATAAAAAAGTACAAAAAAATGACGCTTCATGGAAAAAAAAATGGATCACTTCATAGAAGACAGCTGTAGGAAGCTGGCCTGGTGTGTGGTGGGTAACCAAGGTACTTACACCTTATACCAGGTTTAGGTATCCCCTGGAGTGAAGTGTGGGCAGTGTCTAGAAGCCAGGCTCTCTAGAGGTAGCTGTGGATGAGCAGCCAAGGCTTATCTAGCAGACATGCAAAGCTCATGCAATACCACTGTAGTCACACAGCACTTACACACATGAAAGAAACCACACAGTGTTACAAAAATAAAGGTACTTTATTTTAGTGACACCACACCAAAATTACTAGAACGGCAATACTCCCTTAGGAGGTAAGTAAACACACTAAATATGTACACTAGTAATCAGAAATAGCCATTGGAAAGGTTAGAAAACAATGCAAATAGCCATAACCAATAGTGACCCTAGCGGGAGAGCTAAACCATATACTAAAAAAATGTAATGCGAACACAGGACCCCCACCTAGGTAAGTGGAATGTGTAGAGGGTAGCTGGGAGTACTACAAAACCACAGAGGTAAGTAACACAGTACCCACGGGCGACCAGGAAAGCTGGAGTAAATCACTGGAATTTCCCCAACCCACTCAAAAGGAGGAAAAAGAAGAAAAGAAGACACCCAGACAAGACTGCAAGAAACCAGCAGTGGATTCCTGGGGAAGAAGACCTGTGGCGAGAGGGGACTAAATCCAAAAGTCACAGTGGAGTCCAGGAGGAGTAAGAGCTACTACCCACGCAGCTGTACATGTAGGAGTTGGTCGACAGTGAAGAGGAACAGGTCAGCGCTGCAGCCCTGGAGCCGGAGAAGAGTTCCTGATGGATGCAGATGATGTCCCACGCTGAAGTGAAGATTGCAGATTGGTGTTGGTGCAGAAATTCCACTAATAAGCCTTGGCAAAAGCAAATTTGCAGTTAGTGGAAAAGTGGTGCTGCCGGGGAGCAGCAAGGCCCAGAGGGACTCATCCCAGCAGGGGGAGCCAGAGGGGACCCTCAGCAACACACAGGACCCACAAAAATGGAGGCAGCACCCACAGGAGTCCCACAGGACTGGGACACAGAAGTTGCAGAAGGAGCCTATGCAGCACTACAGAAAGGGATCCCACGCCGCAGAGGGCTGTACAATGCAGGAAGGAGTGCTGGGGACTGAAGCTACACATCACCTGAATATCCCTTGGAGGAGATGCAAACAAGCCTTCACAGCTGCAAGAGATGTGGTGCACGGGGGTACTGTCCTGCGTGGAAAGGCAAATGCTTACCTCCATCAAAGTTGGACAGCTGGCAGAGAGGACCAAGAGGACTACTCTGGACCACCACCCATGATGCAGGATCCATGCAGCTCAGGAGGAGAGGAGATCCACGCAGCCGGTCGTCTTTGCAGCAGGTACCTGTGGATGGATGGGAGTGGCTCTTTCGCTCCAAGGAACATTCCTTCTTCTTGTGCAGGCTGAAGAGTTGCTGTCTTCTGGGGATGCACAGCTGGGGAAATGTTGCAAAGTTGGAAGGAGCAGTGGAAACAAAGTTGCAGAAGTGTTTTCTTCATGGATGGCAGCGTTGTCGGTTCCTGGAGGGTCAAGTCGCGGTTCAAGTGGCCAGAAGTCAAAGTGGAGGTTGCAGAGGAATCCTGCTGGAGTCTTGCAAGCCGAATCTGAGGACCCACCCAAGAGAGAGGCCCTATGTAGCCCTAAAAGGGGGATTGGCCACCTAGTCAGGTAAGCACATATCAGGACGGGGCTCTGACCTCACCTGCCTGGCCACTCAGATGCTCCCAGAGTTCCCTGCCAACCTTGGAAACAAGATGGCAGAACCCAGGGACCCTCTGGAGGAGCTCTGAACACCACCCCTTGGGTGGTGATGGACAGGGGAGTGCTCACTCCCCTTTCCATTGTCCAGTTTCGCGCCAGAGCAGGGACTGGGGTCCCTGAACCAGTGTGGAATGGTTTATGCAGGGAGTCACTAAATTTGCCCCTTAAAGCATACCAGTTGCTCGGGGAGGCTACCCCTCCCAAGCCAGTCACTTCTATTTCCAAAGGGAGAGGGTGATACCTCCCTCCCCAAAAGGAAATCCTTTGTTCTGCCTTCCTGGGATTGATCAGATCAAGCAGCAGGAGGGCAGAAACATATCTGAGGGGTGGCAGCAGCTTGGGCTGCTTGGAAAACCCTGTAAGACTGGTGGTAGCAATACTGGCAGTCCTCTAAGGAGCCCCCAAAGTGCATAGAATCATGCTTCCAATACATGCAACAGTATTGGGGTATGATTCTGACTTGTTTGATACCAAACATGCCCAGGTTCGGAGTTACCAGTATGTAGCTGGACATAGGGAGTGACCTATGTCCAGTAGAGTTATATAATGGTGTCCCCACACTCACAAAGACCAGGAAAATGGGCCTGTAGTTTGTGGGGGCACCTCTGCTAGTGCAGGGTTGCACTAATACACAGGTACCTGCACCCTGCCCTCTGGGCTGAGAGGGCCTACCATAGGGGTGACTTATAGTGACCTGGTGCAGTGACCTGTAGTGAAAACAGGTGCACGAACCCATTTCATGCAGACTGCAATGGCAGGCCTGCATAACCCTTTGCATGGGCTCCCTATTGGTGGCAGAATAACTGCTGCAGCCCACAGGGATCCCCTGGTACTCCAATGCCTTGGGTACCTAGGTACCATATACTAAGGACTTACATGGGGGGACCAGTATGCCAATTGTGGGAAGAAAAAGGTACAGTTAGCACAATTTACAGGCAAGAGCATAACCACTGGGGTCCTGGTTAGCAGGAACCCAGTTGACACAGTCAAACATACTGACAACATGTAGAAAATGGGGGCAACCATGCCAAGAAAGAGGGCACTTTCCCACAGCAGCCATGGACCAGGCAGCAGGTAGTAGTAGTAGCAGAGACAGCAACCCCAGCACCAGCTAGGATATCCAGACAGACTCACAGGGTCAGAGGAAGAGGAAGTGTAACTTCAGTGAGGAGGAGAATGACATCTTAATCACGGAGGTGACAGAACACCAACATCAGCTATTTGTCACCTCAAAATAGCCAGTAGGGAGGAAAGAGGCCATTTTGGCAGGCTATTGTGGAGAAGGTCAACAGCATGGGGCAAGCAAAGACGACCTTTATTGACAACAAGAAGCACTGGTACAATTAGAAGCATCAGACAAAGGAGAGACTGGAGAAGGACTTGAAGGCAGCAATGCAGACCAGAAGAGGGAGCCCTGCATCCTAGTAGGAGCTGGATGACTTGAAGGAGCAGGTGGCAGCAGTCTTCCCATACAAGTTGGTGGCTGCAGTTCCCAGAAAAGTTAGTGCAGCATTCGATGAACCACCACAGACACAGGGTAAGTAACTGAAAGGGGCAGTGTGTTCAACAAATGCAAGGTATGCACTTCCGGTAGCTATGTCCCAAGGCTCCGCTGTGCTGTCTGCAGGGCATAGGGAAGGAATCTGGATTATGTCCTGTCAAACACCACTGAAAGGTCACTCACACTGCTCAGTAATTTAAATGTGCAGCACCAGTCTTTCCTAACCTGTGGATTATGGCACATGTAGTGCAATGCACAAAATGAGCCTTCAAAACTACAGGCCATATTTACAAGAGGCTAGTGCCACCGGTGCATCTCTTTTTTGGATACACCGACAGCACAGGCTGCAGACCCATATCAACCAGGCCATGCAAAGCCATGCAATGTGGCTTTGCATGGCCTGGTAGATATGGAGTAAGGCAATGCAGCACAAATTGCTGCATTGGCTCACTCTGAGTCAAAGAGGCAGTCTATGGGTGTTGTGATGGGGATTCCCAACTAGCACCCATGGATATTGATGCATTCCCAGATTTACAAGGATTTGTAAACTTGGTAATGCGTCAAAAGCAGAAGTCTCCCCAGGGGAGGTATGAAGGAGGTGAAACAATGAGATTTACCTTCATGTAACCTTGTTTTTTCCTGTTCCCATGTGTGCTACATTATGCAGTGCACACACAGACAGATGAAAAAGCCTCCAGGCATTGTTATTGTGCAGGAAGGTGTCACTCCATGTACAAAAACAATCATCCCCACAGCGCCAACACCCTAGCACCATGGACCAAGGGTGTCTGCATTGAAGGAATTAATATTTATGTGAAGGAAGTGACAACTTCCTGCACAAATGCAATCATGTCAGGTTCTGTCCAGTGTATGGCAGAAGGCAGCACACATATAATAAAAAGTAAAACTAGTATAATCAATGACACAACTCCTTGCTATGGGTCACCTGGGAAGGTGTTTCACTTATTGGCAATACCAGAGTCACAAAATCTTGTAAGTGATGTATGTGCAGATGGAACTCCCACTGTCTGAATGGGGAAACAGTGCATAGCAACTATAACATAATGGATATATGTCCTGAAAGAATAAATATGCAGTGCTTGTCTCACAGTTTCACATTTGTGTTGCAGCTGGGAATGGATGACAGAGAATAGGTCATTGGGGCACAACAGCCTAAATCAGTGATACTCAAAGTATGGCCCGGGGGCTGCATGCAGCCCTCATGACATGCCGCCCCTGGGCTGCTGTTTACTCAACTCAAAGAGCAGTAACATCAAAAAGATGTCAAATAAACAGCCATGTACTTATGTAAAAGTTAAATGGAGTTCAAGTAGGAAGTAATTAGGGTGTCCTGGACCGCTTAACTTTAGGAACACCTTAAGTTTTAAAGACATTCTGCAGCGTTTAAAATTGATAAAGTCTTTTCAGAATTCAAAAAGTGTTTTTCATTAACTTGCAGAACCGTTTCACTTAAATACATCAGAAGTGCACTAAGGGAGTATTTTTTTTAAAGTGATAGTTTTTAAACATGAATTTAGAAACACTCACTCTTCTCTCAACCCAGACAACAATGGCAATAGTGAACTAAGAGACAAATCATTTGTTACAGTACTATATTTGGGTGGCCTGGGTTCTTCTTATACATGAGTAACATTATAGTTTCATAAATCAAACACAGGAGGTGGTTTTGTACAGTGCACATCCTGAAGTCATATATATAACGAAGTCATCATATGCAATAGTGAAGAAAAATGAGGGAAAGTGAACTAGAACAATTGCCTAGATCAAACAATTTGGATAAGTGGGAAATGCGGGATAAATCCCAGGTTTTCTGGTTTCACATTATGCAATTCAGCCCCTAGATGTATATGCTTTGCTTCTCCTACATCCACCTTACCATCACCCTACCTCCTGAAACCCCAGACTGCAGCTGCTGGTATCAATGTGGCCCTCGGTCACATCACAGACTGAACTATTTGGCCCCTTTGACAATATTTGAGAGTACCCATGGCCTACCTGTTATGTGGTTCTGAGTGAGGAAGTAGCATCAGGGAGGAGGGAGTCTGCAGGGAATTTGGGTCACCTTGCTTCATATTTCCCGGATGGATCATGTGAAACATGGATCTGTCAGGGGACATGTTAAAATAGTCAGCCAACTCAAAGGGCAGGAGTCAGTGATGTTTGGATACTGAGGTGGATGCTGTCAGTCATGTTGCAAAAACAGTTGGATACATGTCACAATTTCCAGCATTATTACCATGTGGGGTACAGCTTGGACTATAATCTGTAACAAAAGACAGACATATCAGTATGTTGCACATGGTCCCACATATTGTTGGTGTAGTATGCACAAGGGAGTCAGTGTAGGGCCTGGGGCACATCACTGTGTGGTAGTAAGTAGTGTCCCTGCCCAAAAGGATGAGCTGTATAGGATGATTGTACATGTCCAAGTGAATATACTTCAGTCGAAGAATGTGTCACACTATGCTGATACTCAAATCTGCCAAGTATCACCTTGGATGACTGCCAGTGCTACCAAAATCCCTAGTGTGACATTCACCATAGCTTATGATTGTGCACAAAGTACCATCCACAATGAGGCCCCAAAAGTGTATGCAAGTATTACAAATGAGGAGACCGAAATATGTGCTACATGGGAAGTACATGCCCACCCACATTTCTGCAGTCTATCACTTTTATAATGTGTGTAGGTTAGTGCAGGATAAGGGTAACAATTCCAATCCTTTAACACATTAACACATGATATGCATGGTAGACAGCACAACAATGCAGAGTCTCATAGTGCACCTTGTGAAACTCAGATCGCTGGATCATATCGACATCATGGGCAGAGCCATATCACATGCACAGAAGGAGTGGGATTAATACTGGCACAGGGAATGCAGCCACCATGGGGAATAGGTAGAATCAGAACAATACTGGACTCTACATGTAAAAAAAAACAATATAGGCATCATGTCAACCAATGCAAATCAACTTGACAGATGTGGACAAGATTTCTTTACATATGTCCAGGAATGGTAGGCCCAATTACCTGAGTAACAATGTTGCAATATGTGACCTGAGCCTAAATGGTGGTCGGGTCACACAGTGGTTGTAGTGATAATGCAGATTTGCAAGGCAATTAGAGTGCAACTTGTACTCCCTGTAATATTCATCCTAGACAAAAAAGTTTAGAAAGGCAAACATAACCAAGCTAGACTGTCAGTTTCGTCATGTCAACATATCACAAAGGACACCCTAACATTGCTCTCTGCCATTGCACAGGATGTAGCTACACCTACAGAGCAGCTGTCTTTCTGGAATGACTACCTGGCTGAGGATGACAGCCTGCCCAGCCTTGATCAAGTCACCCTACATAAAATCCTGGGCTCCCTTGACACGCCATATCCAGTTGTGGGAAGGGCCGCCAGTGTTGCAGTATCTCCAGAGGAGCCATCCAGTACACAACAAACACCACCTGCCAGACCAGCCCTGGACTCTGTGAACCCCCCAAGTAGAATTTCAATGTCGGGTGGTAGAAGTCCAGCAAGAGATGCTAGATGGGTGCTGGTAGGAATGGAGACCATGGCGGGCATCTTAGAGGCAGTCCATAGGTGTCTCAGTCCAACTAAGAACACATTATCCGCTAAACCAGGCACCTATACTCTGCTTTGTGACTCCGGCTGTTGTCACTGGTGTCATGAGGCAGAGGAATGAACAACTGCCCTGCCAAAGTGGCACCAGCAAGCTTGGCACACAGCTTGGGGCAATGCATAAGATCCTGGAGTCCATGGAGCAGAAGCAGGACACATACATCGCCATTATGGGTGCCTACCACCATGATCTTGGGGCTGTGTTGGTAAAGCAGCAGGCAAACCAGGAAGCCCTTCTCAGTGCACTGCTGCCTTACCTCTTGGCACAAAGAAATGCCACTGTGGACTGGGAAGCCACGTTTTCTGCCCCTGATGTATGTCCCCTCCCCCCTTTTCCACCACCTCCAGCACATACAATACCTCCTCAAGGGATACAACACACACATCAGAGAAAGAAGAGGTGGACTTCACATGTTTCCAAAGTAAAACTGACCGGTAGCCGTTTTCTGTGCCAAGATGCCACTTTCTCCTTTGCTCAGTGCTTATGACTATGCAACTAAACTGGTAATGATCTCAATTTGTAGTCCCACTTGTTGATCTCACCCATGTGTGTACTCTCAATGAGGCCTTCCCTTATGGCATTTTGTTAATTCTCGTCATCACTGAACCACTCCCCATGGCACATGCAGGGATTCACCCATGGACTCTGTCTGAACAGCCTATAAAAAAACAATGTTTGTGTAGTTGCTGCAACAGCTGTACCTGTGATTCAAACACTGTTGCACATGAAAATAAATGCATGAAAACAATTCTGTGTGTTGAATGTCCATAGGAGTATGTATTAAATCGAACCTGGTGTATTGTGTGAGGTAAAAAGTAAAGCAACTCACCAAAAGGACACATGTGTAATGGTGTCATGGATACAGCTCCACCATCTGAGGGAATTTGGTCATGTGAACCCTATGTGTCTGTAGCCTAGGTTGGAGTCATCCACGGTCCCAAGCATAGGGTGCAACATAAACCATCTAGTCAAAGTAGAGAGTGAATTAAGTCACAGTACTGGTGGGAACTCTATACATGGACACTAGGCTATGAACTACACTGCTGTGATAAGCAAAAAAGGGAAAGCTCTGTGCATAAAGTCCTGCCAAATAGTGTGTGACCACGGAGTGCCTGGATTGTTGACGATGCTTTCACATCACCGCACCAACAATGCATGTGGCATGACACACACACAGAGCAATAAAGTTACAAACATGCTTTGGCCTGTCTCCCTTTTTACATTAACAGTGTCACTTACATAGCACAAATATTTAAGCAATCATAGGGTCATTCCGTGACAAACCTGAAAGATTTCTCTCCATATGCATTTCACAGTCATACATGTCTAACAAACAATGCTAACACATCCAAATGCATGTAATTACCATTACGTAGGCACATACACAGAAAACATGAGCTAGACACTTATGTTTATTGAAAACAGATATTATGTAAAGATGAAACAGATCCTATTAAAAAAAACTATGTGCACTACCTTAACCTACTGAAACTAAACTATACATATTCTAAACTAAGATATATGACCTACACTAACATCCTAAAAACATCTAAAACTACCTTAACTTAGCATATTCTAAACATATAACACAACAGGCTAAACATCAACCTCACACCCACCTTGCTACACATCTACATACAGAAACAACACACACTACACCTATACAAAAAATACCTACACATATAAGCCTAAACAAATAGGTAATATTTTTTCAAATATGTTTTTGCTTTTTCTTTTTTTCAAAACACATAAAAAACAAATCAACCCCCTCACCTAAACTCCCTCAATAACCCTACCCACTAAAATCGTACCCACCCCACATAAAAACTATAAAATACTAAACCAACATTTACACTAACCTTACACTAAGCTATTAAAACATTAACAACTAAAAATAACTATATATATATATATATATATATATATATAGGGAAGAGCCAAAATGGTTCCTGTAGCTCATTGTGGTGGTGTAGGTTTCTGGACAGCCTGCTTCACTTCCTGCAAAAGCTGGATCACTGTGTCCATTTTATATTCCAGCCCAGCTGCCCTGTATTTAAGGTCTGAAATGTCCTTCAGAATAATTTGCTAAAAAGAGACCATCTGTCCTGTGGCTGAAGCTGGTGGTAATGTTGGTTCTGGTAGATTGGCTTCTGGAGGTGCTGGCAATGGGGTTGGCTGTCCCACCCTGGTCTGCACTGTCATCCATGGCTTTTGTACACTGGTCCTTTTTAGTGGGTGCCTCAGGTGTCATGCGCCATTTTCCAGAGGGGACCTCCTCTGTACATCTCCTTCCCATTGCCAAATAGGTCTTTGCAACAAGCTGGATGTGGGTGTAGCGTTCCGCCCAGATGTAATGTGCTCTCTTCTGCTCCGAGGTGATGTTGTCTGTGGAAGCAGAATGAGAAACTGTCAATCCAAAGGTCACTAGGAACTGGGTTGATCGACATGAAACCTACTTTCTGTCACAAACATCGCATGTGGCATTTCCTATTCCTAAAAATGAACCCAAACGTGATAGTGAGCATAAATCCACATATTGCTTCCCTTAAACAAATTGACTAAGTTTAAAGTACCCAGGCTTACCATAGTTTGTCCAATGTTTTTGCATAGGTCTAGTAAGTCTAGGTATGACCATATGAGAACAGAGTAGGCTCTGGATAAATGCTGTGCTGTAACCCTGGTATGGTACACATGTCATAATTACTGATTATTAGTGTCTCTTCTGCATCCTGCAATGGCCTGGATTCCATTGGCATCAGTCAAAGAATGATGAGCAATGTCTCCAAAGTACATATATTGTGTGACAGCATTGGGTACCTGATATAGCAAGGACACATGTCTGGACACATTACTACATAGACTTAACACGTGTCAGGTATGAGATCTCAGAATGGAGGGTGGATAGCTAATTCACATCACACAGGGAGTTCACAAACATCCCCTATATGAACTGATGTAGTACCATGGTGGAGCATGCCATTGCTCATTACATGCAGCCAATGTAAGAGCATGTGTCCCTCTGCACAGCCTAGTGCCTGTTCCTACGTGTCAGATATTAATGTCACCTTTCTGCACATCAGCACTCAGCACATCTATGTGATGGGTGTGTGCATGCATGCTCTACATCTCATCTGCCAAGGTATCTTGTAATGTAAATAGTCATTGCTGTCCAAAGTGTGATTCTGGTTGGTACAAATAATGAAGAGTACTGTGTGCGACACATTATGAAGGTGGATTGGGCAATGATATGTTAGATCACTATGCTGTGCAGACATGCCTCTGGTCAGACACACCTTGGCATTTCAGAAAATAAGACATGGCAAAGAAAATGTACTCACCATGGAGTATAGTGCATTGAACAACATGAGGGGGGCTTTCAAGTGCCTTACCTTGTGTGGAATGGTGACACATGTTTGATACACTTAGGGGCTTATTGTCAAGTCCTACTGTCCCGCCAGAACCGCCTGTGGCCCACACAGCAGTGCCATTTTTACTAGCACACATAAAGCAAGCCTGCTGGACTTTCCATGTTCTGCTAAAGATAGCCCATATAATTCCTAACCTTACTGTTGTCATTCATCACCTCCTGTGTGGACTTGCCAAACAAATTGGACATATAATGCAATGTTATTTACTACATCACAATTGGGCATCTGACATGCATTGGGAAGTGTTACCATCCCCAGCCATGTTCACATAAGAATCCACTACAACATATTTTAACTGGTTATGGCATTTGGGTCATTGTGCCTATGTCAGCCCACATATCATGTGGTCCATCAGATATTGGCAATATATTCACTCCGACACTAGTCAGATGTGTCTGCACATGCCTCCCATCAATTGTAGCCTTCCAATATAACTTTCATATGACATATGTTACTTTGTGTTAGGGATGCACATTGCATACAGCATTGCACACAGCATCCTACATCACACACAACCCTTGCACTACACAATAAGCTTTCAGGATGACACTCACTGATAATATCCGGGACCTTAAAGCTCTCGATCTCGCCAATTGTGTATGGCTAAGGTCCACCTACAAGACATAACTTGATTGTCGAACGCACACAGTGTGAGCAAGTGAAGTACAGTACATATGAATGGCAATTGGCTATGTATGTCTTCAGGTTGTAAATAATCAAAATGCACAGTTGAAATGCCATAATTACACACACTGTTAAGGCAGATTGAAGTTGGCACACATTGACACAACATGCATCTGGTGGCCAGTTTGTGGTACTAGTTGAAGTACCTCACTTCTCAAAAATGTCACAAGGGTAGTTATGGCTCTGGGCACCTAAAGAATTCACATAAAGCACTCTGCAAGGTACTGCATTTTCTGTGCCTTTCTCACATCTTTACATGTCCACTACTCTGCTATACACATCAGACATTGGCCATCCTTGTTCCTTAATTTAGCTGACATCGGTACCTGTCATTTCTGCATGGTGTCAGAGATTTTCCATATACAGTATGTCTTGTGCTGCCCCAAAGATGATAATTTGAAATTAGAACACCAAAATGTATGAAATACTTTCAAATGTGTATTATATAGCCTGTCATACATAGTGACAAAGTTACATGTGAGCGGGGTCCCCTGTAACATACATCTTTACAAGAGGCATGATCAACTAGAATGTCAATTATGAGTTGCAGTTCAGTGGCTCAGCCCTCTCAGTATTGTCTATGAGGCAAAGCCATGCCACCCTGCGTGGCTTGGCAGTGCAAAGCACAGTGTAACCATACTCTACAACAAGGAGACATACCTTTACCATAACAATTGCTGTCCCACACAACAGAAATGTTTCTCTACACCTTCTCAGGATTCACAAACAATGTGGAGCATGTAAGGCCTCCTTACTGGGTAGCTACGGAGGGGAGGCATAACAAGGAGGAGCATCACCATCTACATTTGCCGTTTTCAGTACTGTATGCGTGCTGCATTACAATGCACACATTGTGAAAGGCAAACACCTCCACTGAATGTCTTTGTGCAGGAAGGTGTCCCTTGCTGTCCAAATACAATTATGTCAACAATGCAGACACACCTGCACCATGGTGCAAGAATGGCTGGGTTTGCACATGCCAGCACATTGTGCACCAGCACAGGCGAAAAGGACAGAAATGCTTCGTATGTGATAAATATGTCTTTTTCCTGCACTTTTATTTTGACGCAGGGCAGCACAGCAAGATTTTTTACAGCCCTGCTATGTGCAAGAAAAAGGCAATTGTGCCCCGTAGTTTGGTGGAGGCATGACTCGTTTGTGCATACACATATGTGAAGCACTTAAAGTATTATCCCAATTCATGTATAGGCAAATTAAACATAGGTAAGTAATCACCAAATATATGTACCTGCCAACTTCTCCACCATCTTGCATGGGGAGGTGGTCCAAGAAGTCATGCTCACCAGTTCCGCCCAGCAATGTTTTAGTTGATGGGCTGTCCTCTCTATCTTAAACATGTGAAGCATGTGCCTGCACACTTTCTCCCACTTCTCCTTCCGCTCCTGTGTGGCAGCCTTGAATCACGCATCCAGCACTGGCTATCATGCTTGGCAGATAAGCCACAGGAAAACTCCAAACTCCTGGGCAGTCCTGTTCTTTGCACTTCCCTTACCAGATATTGCCTTCCCCAAAATCAAACCCCAACACTACCTGATTACCCCAACAAATCCAAAACCTCCCCTAAGTACAATGAAACCCCAAAAGACAGACACCCAACAATACACAACACAAAACTATATAATACACAATTACAAGGCAAAATAAAAAAAACATTAGTAACAGTACAGGGGCAGCACACACTACAACACTAGCAAAACAACACCAAACACTCTCCAGCACAGTCCAAACACACCCTCAACCAAGCAGAGACAGAAAGACTGTGAGGCTAAGTGAAACCAACTCCTCACTTAATTGTTTGCAGCATGCCACAGCCATTGCATTATTTCTTGGGTGGATATGTCATGTTTTCAGCTAATGCGTTGTTTTTTCACACAACAAATGGATACATAGAAAATCTGTGATATTTGCAAAAAACCTGTCAAGTCACCATGCGGTAATTCAGAGGCATTTGCTGCAAAAATCCATGAATTACGCAAATGCATGTATTTTGTTGATGGAATGGTGCAAATGTATGTGTTATAGTGTATTGTGTGTTGAAATGCATGTAAAGGAGTACACAGATCAGTGTATTGCATAAGACTATTGGACAGGACATGCTTGGTGTATACATGAATGTGTGGCATGTGCATGTTGGGAGTGCAAATATGTGTGAGTAACTCCATCACTGTAAAGCCAATAATAGGCATATCTACAATCCCTTTAGCACAGGGCAACACAGCAACTAACCTTGCTGAGCTGCCCTGCACCAAAGGGAAAGGGCATAAATTGGCTGTATCTACATGATATGATGCATTTCAGTACTCTCCCCCTGCATTGTGGCAAAATGGGCTGCATAGCCCTGATGCAGACACCCTTGTACCATGGTGCAAAGGAGCCTGCCTTGGTGCATGCCAGCCCAATGTGCACCAGTGCAGGGGAAAAGGACAGGAATGCACTGTATCTTGTAGTTACAGTGCATTACTGCCTTTTTCTTATGACACAGGACAGTGCAGCACAAATCCTTGCAGTACTGTCCTGAGCCAAAACGTCATGAATGAGGCCCTTAATCCACTTTATATGTGTGCTTCAGAATGCAGCACATATAGCAAGACGAGAAACAAGAAGAAATTAATAAATCTCTATTTGTTACGCTTCACCTGGGTGGGTATAAGATTGTGATGCATTCCCTAGTTTACAGTTTGTGGTAAATCTGGGAATGCATCAGAAGCCATGAGTGTTGCATGGGAACATCCCCTGCAAAGCTCATGGCACACCTCCCTGACGAAGTGTGGGGCATCACAAAGACATGCACTGCGTTGCCTTACACCATATGTATGAGGTCATAAAAAGCCACGCAAAGTGCCTTTGCCTGGCCTTGTAGATATGGGCATGCACAATGCACTGCTGCTGCAACACAAAGTATGACTCGCTTGTGGCCCCGGGGGCTTATAAATAAGTCCATACCAATGTTGGACATTTCTGACAATTGACTAACCACATAGCTTACAAGAGGTGCATCCTGCATTAACTCTGAAAATGCACACATTTTTTTTTATTGAACTAAGGCATGGGTTGGGGCAGAGTTGCATTGCTGTGGTGGCTGCACCGTGAAGTGTTACGTGGAGTATTATTTAAAAACAAAACACCTGCATTTTGCACTGTGTATGGGGTACTAAGCTTCCATTTCCTGGGCTATCACACATCCCCTTGCAGGCTAATCAGTGACATTATGCAGTGAAGCTAAGCCAGTTGATGGACTGGATTTTGTGAGAAGGAGAGGTCAGGAATCCACCATGAACAGGAAGAAATAGCGGTTTGGCTGGGCCTTCTTGCACTGATGCAGAGCAGGCAGACTGGCACCAACACAGGCACCCTTCCAGCATGGTGCAAGGGTGTCTGCATTGGTGCATGTCAGCCCATTGTGCGCCAGCTTCGGGGTCAAGGGCAGGAATGCCCCATATCTTGTAGATGTGGTGTATTCCTGCCCTTTTCTTCTGATGCAGGGCAGTGCAGTAAGAAGGCTTGTGGCGCTGCCCTGCATCAAAAGCTTGGAAATATGGCCCTAAGTACCCAACTGACAGTAATCAGACTATGAGTTCACTCTCCTATCCTTCACAAGTAAACTAAAAAAATACTTCTCCACTCGCCCTCCTATACAGACACACAGAAGTATAGATAGACCTATGAGTGAATTATCTATACAGGGCATAATAGACACAACAATCTTGCTCTCTCTTACAAATACTGATGAACAGTCTGTTAATAATAGAGATACAGTTGGGGCCTTGGGCATACATGTGGGTTTGAGCATTGACAGTGAATGTAAGCTTAAATCCAAATGGACTCCCAACTTACCATTGGATAACAACTGTGATGTATTTTTTTAAGAAATGTTTGTAAAGATTTGAACAAATTGAAAGAAAAGTCACAGAGGCCAGTAATTTTTGTTAGAGACAACTTGAATTTACAGGAAAGGAAGGCCCTTAAAGCCTTACAGGATAATGAGACGATTATGATCAGGGAAGCGGATAAGGGAAGGTGTATAGTGATCATGAATAAGAGAGATTATACACAAGAGATACTAAGTCAATTAAATAATACATCATGTTACAGCCCCCTATAGAGAAACTCCATCCCTGAGATCATAACCAAGTTCAACGAGAGGATAAAGCTATAGTATGTTGAAGGCCTTCTTACTTTTGATGTATACCTTCTCATAAAAATTGATAAACCTAGACATCCATGTCTCTATACTCTTCCCAAGGTTCATAAGGAAACCCCTTTTCCCCCAGGAAGACCTATTGTGTCGGGCATTGGGGGGACTACGGAAAAGTTGTCACAATTTATTGATGGGTTTCTTCAACCTATTGTTACTAATCTACCCTCACATATTTGTGATACCAAACATGTCCTGAATATACTTAGTTACATTGCTTGGACAGATGATATGTTACTAGCTACTTTGGATGTAGTTTTTTTGTATACCAACATATTAAATGAAATTGGCATGATTGGCATGATCCATTTTTTAAACAAAAGACCTACAGAATTTCTACTACACACTGAAATGCTTCTAGAGATGATATGTTTAGTCCTAGATAACAATGTGTTTATGTTTGAGGACAAGTGGTATCACCAGACATGTGAGACTGCAATGGGTTCCAGATTTGCTCCCTATTACAGTAACCTCTTTATGAGATGGTTTGAGGGGGAGTGGGTCTGGGGCCCTAAGGGTGTGAAGTGGGTACAACATATTTACTATTGCGGATGATATATAAATGACGTCCTGATGGTATGGACTGGGACAGTGGATGAATTTCTTACATTTGTAACTTACCTGAATAATAACACATGTAATATGTTCTTTACGGTGAAATATGACCCTGAGAAGATCCCATTTTTGGATGTAGGATTATTTGTGAGCAGCACTAGACTAGGGAGTTGCTTATACCATAAGGAAACATCATGTAACTCAGTGATTCATGCAACTGTGCTCACCCCAAACACCACATTAAAGCCATCCCATATGGTGAGATGGTTAAGGCAATGAGAAATCGTAGCTCAGATGAGGAATTTAGATATAACTTAAGAGACATTGAAAAATCTCTATCATAAGGGGTTAGGACAAGAATATGGTAAAAGGAGCATCTGATAGAACTTCTAGACTAAGGAGGGATTATACTCTCAGAGATCAAGGAGTGAGGACAAAGAGGTCTCCAGAACAGATTAGACTCATATCTACATATGGGAGAAACATTGGGGACACCAGTAAGGTTCTCAATAGACACTGGCATCTTTTACTTGATGACGATAAGATTAATCCATATATTACTAAATATCCAAACATAATTTTCTGTAAGGGTATAACATTAAGAAATATTGTTAGCCCCAGCTACCCCAAGTGTACACAATGAGGTAATTGGTTACAAAATGGTGTTAGAGGCCTTTTTAAATGTGGTGACTGCTCTATGTGCAGGATAGCCAAGGATGCCACTTCATTTTCATATAATAATAGTCCAGTTTGCTCAGTGAGGACGGATATCAATTGTATTTAATGCTTTGTGGTTTATGTTCTAGTATACAGATGTAATGGAATATATGTGGGAAGAACTATTAGACCAATGAAAGAGAGGATTTCTGAACACTATAGACCAGTCAAAATGGGCGATGAAAGATGCCCATTTTCTTTACATACCTGCACATGTGTAAAGCAGGGTCTTCACAAAGCTTTTCTATTTCATTATATAGATGTTATTCAGTAAGATCAAAGGGGTGGCAACCAGGAACTACAACTCAGACAATGTGAAACATAGTAGATTTTGAGGCTCAAAGCAGTTGAAGAGGGTCTCAATACAGATTATGATTTACATTATTTCCTTGGTGATTGAGATATAGGATCTAATCATTTTGGGCTGGTACCGGATACCTGGATACATTGCTGGCAGTTACAGTTATATGTAATCTACTATATCTAGGGCCCTTTGGGTTGTGTTACTGAATCTGTGATGTAGAGATTACTAAATACCACTAGCGAGATGAGGTACAACAGAAATTATTGATAGTCACTGGGATACTTCATATCTTGCCATTATGTTACAATTTTGTACATGTTTACTTTTGATGTGTCTATGATATGAAATTTTTCTTTAGAATAATATGATTACAAATGACTTACTTAGATACTTTGTTAGCAATCTGGAACAATGTACCTAGTTGTTGAAATGGTGTATGTGAGTAATGTTGGGGTTGACTGTTTTCCTTTAAACCTGGGACTTGTTATTACTCACAAGACCTTATATAACCTCCTCTTTGGACTGTCTCCCACTGTACCTCTTACACTAATAGGAGCTTTGTTGATCATATGCATTATGGGAATATACGATTGATTAAAATACAGGTTTCTGAATTCAGGATAGTCACATTAGATCATGCAGGGCTTAGTTACTGTAGATTCCTCTGCAACACTAATGAAGTAGTGAGGTCCTCTTGATACAATTGAACTGCATTGTTATAATAGTAAGGGTCAGAGCTTGGCCCGATTAATACCTAAGCTAATATAGGCTCTTTAGCTGGACCTACATTTGTGACACTTATTCTAGTTGAATGTTCGGTTAGTCTGGTACAATTGAGTTTATCACGTGCTGTATAAATTGAGATATTATTGATGACTATGCTTTATGGTTTACTTTTTGATGCTGTTATTATTATAGCTCAAGCTTCTCCGTGATATCCATTGTACTTTTAATTGCATTTGTACTGAGAGTGAAGGTGATCTGAATACATAAGCTGGTAAGCACATTGACATGTATTGTTTATTTATATATTCCAAGTTGTAGGACGCATTCATCTATTTGTAACTGCACACTTGTTACTCGGACATTGAATGAGCTCTGGGATTGATTGTGTACCCTATGGTCGCTTGTTTGTGATTTAAGGGGTTTAAACATGGTGCCCAGATTCCAGGCCACTACAGCGGCCAGGCACCCAGGACACAGGGAGCACTCTCCCCTTCTCCCGTAAGGTATGTTCAAGAGTGACACAGATTACACTTTTCACATAGCGGCACTTGCAAATTTAATTTTGGTAAATGTATATTTGTCTGGAGTACATGCCAAGATGTTAGATATTTATATACTCGTCCATAAGGTACATTCAAGAGTGACATAGATTACACTCTATAAACAGCGGCATATACAGATTTTATTTCAGCGAATGTAGATTTGCCTAGTATTTGTGACATTACGTGAGATGTCTAGATACATGTCTGAATTTCGCAAATACCGCAGTGCTGTATTATTATGTTTTTAACATGGGTGGACGCACCTCATTCTATGATATTTTAGACACTGCCTCTGCTTGAGTTTGCATATTGCGGGACTTCACAATTGTTTATGACTCTCACGTTCTATACATAACTTGGCACCAATATGATCTATGATGCTTAAACATGCCTCGGAGAGTCGTGTGTACTGCGATCAAATTAAATGATGAGCCTTTCGGTTGAGACATCAGTGGCTTATATGTGACTTTGAAATTAAATGTATTTTTGACACCGAGTAATGATTTGTGAAGACTAAATATTGTTTTTTGTGTTTTTCCATTACTCTATGGGACAAGTTGAAAACATTTGCTACCTATATACAAATTTGTCAAGTTTGAAATATGTTGCGTTTGAGGTAAGAGATAAGAAGGGGCTGTGAATTGACTAACCTGGCCATGCACCTGAGTAGGAGACTCTGATAATAAGGTGGTGCTTTTATATTTCAGGATGTGTTGTATAACATAGTTCCTGGATTTTGTATGCTTTATTACAGAGAATTAGGTAAGAAGTATTTGTTGTTGGTGAATTACTAACACACCAAGGGTGTCTGTTGATTATTTCAGATCTGGGCAAATGAGGTTCTCTCTATTTTGATTTGGTAGGATTGTAGTGATCTATCCACCCCCACACTAGGCAGCTCTTCACAATTCAATTTCTTCTCCACCTCTGGTGACTAGGTGATGGTATTTGAATACACATGACTGCTCCTTGAATTGACTTCATATATATCAATTTATTTTAGCCCTGAAGAAGTCCGCTGCCACCCATGCAGCACTGACGAAACACATGTTGGCTTGGGCACTGAAACTGTATAGGGCCTTTTTAGTGAACTGTGGAAGTAAAGAAGAACTTAAGTTGGAGGAATTGATAAAGATGTAATTGGCTGAGATGTTGAAATCTTAGGAAATATCTTCTGATATATTAAGAGAAGAATTAAAGTTGGAACTGTGGTTCATGAACACTACATGGTCTAATCATTGTGTGCTTGAAGTTTTCAAAAGTATCTTGGATGTATTAATTGAGGAAGTCAGAGTGGTTTTCTTCACTTCTTGAGCACCAGTTGCTTCTGCTGCCTTGTTACTCTTCAAACTACAACTGGGGCTCAGTGAGAGTGCCATAATTCCCAACCACCCGCTTAACTTAAGTGTATGTTTCACAAGTATGTGGTAGTACAAATGGGTAGCTAAACAACATATGCATGATATTTAGCAAATAATTACTTTTACGCCACTTTATAATGAGGTACTGGGGTGTGAGGCTTAAGATGGCATCAAGGATGGAGGGGAGAAAGGCAGAAAATGACGGCTGGGAGATTACTGCCAATCTGGCGGTTTGGAATGAGCCAGATACCAGCATGTGTAATACAGCCACCAGCTTAGCCTGAAGAGGGATGTTGGTGGACCTCTGTGATGTTCTCTGCAGCCTTGGTAAAATCTGGTGTAGGAGCTGGACAATGGACTCGCTCCTGAGCCTATGGTAGGTGATGACCTCCTCCTTCCTTAAGTCATTGAGGGTAGTCCTCTGGTAGTATATCCTCTCCCTTCTCCTGCAGTGTCTCTATGGTGGTCCCCGTCTTTGTCTTGGTGCTCCAAGCTGGAGTGGTAGTAGCTCCATGGCACAGTTGAGGTTGCCAGAGTGTTCTGCTTATGTACCAGCGCCAATTGCCATTTTTGCCCCAGGGTTGCCAATGCGTAGGAATTTTGACAAGTCTGTGCGTCATTTTATTGCAATGCATCACTTTCCAAAAATCTTGTTAATATGGATGCATCATTTCTGCATGGGTTTGTAAGTGGGAATGCCTACCTTGCACATGATTAACTTAACCTGATGCAGCCAATTGTAGCACAGGTTAAAAATTATGCACAGGAGAGAAAGGTGATGAGTTTTGCAAATGCAGCACTATGTAAATATGGAGCAGTGAAAGTGCAGTTGCTGTGTCAAAAAAATGATGCAACCATGGTGCAAGCTCCTTGTAAATCTGGGCTATGATTTGCAAAAGCACTGCATGAAAAGACACTCAGCAGTCTAACTCAAACAAGAAGGACCAAGAATATGGGTCTAGGCTCTCTAACATGCAGTGTCAAGCAAAGATTATGGAGCAGATTTAAGAAAGGTGGCACTGCACCCAGTACAGCACAATTTTCCTTGTGCTCCATAGTGCCCCCCCTACTGCCACCATGTGGCATTTAAAATACGGCGCACCATGGTGTAGGGTAGGGGGCAATAACATCAGAATTTTTGACGCTATTGATGTAATGTTCCGGGTTAGTGCCAACATTTTTCCGCTAACCCTGAACAGTAAACAGGGGCCCATTGTAACCAATGGTGTCCCCCCTTTTAAAAATGCTGAAAAAGTGACACATTTTTTCAGCCCCACTAACGGGGGAACGCCCCCTTGTATACATTATGCTTGACCCAGGCATAATGTGGCCCAAGGGGTTACAAAGTGGCACAATGCATGCATTGTGCTGCTTTGTAAATCTAGTGCTGTATTTTTGCCATAATATCGCCACATTAGCGTAAAAAAATGATGCTAATGTAGCGATATTATGGCTTAAGGGGTTCTTAAATCTGCCCCTATGTATTTTGCTGCAGCCACAGTCATGAATCTATTAGTAAAGTATAGGGAGGAGAGTCCACTCCCCAGACCCAGTGATTCTTCCATGCTGACCATTTTTTCTGTGTCTCTAGCTGTTCCCTAGAGTTAGCATTTTAGCAGAATTTGTGGGGGCCTTAATTCTGAGAGACACCACAAACTGCAGATCTGGTGCTCCTTAGTGCCCACAACTTGGGAGGGTCCTGAGAGGAGAGACTACCATTGGTTTCCCTACTATTTATTCTTACTGAGTGTCCCCCCTTTACCGAGTACCTTCTGCCAGCAGCTGGTTGGAAGAGCTTTGGAGTGACCACTGCTCTTAGAGGAGAGGCCTCTTGGTCCCTTTGTTAGTCCAAAGGGTCGCAGAAAAGGAGGCCCTTTGGAATGTCCAGTAAAGATTCATCAAATGTATTTTCATTAACTAAAATGTTTGCTCATATTCGATTTTAGCTTTCTCTGGCATGACCCTTTGAAAACATTATTATGTATGAATTGTGATAAGGGATTACAAATGTAACCTGTTTGCCTAAGTTAGTGTTATTCATACACGTTTGTGAACATTAACCATAATGTACGAATGGTGTTCACTAGATGGGAGAGCGGCTCCAGGAAAACAACCCATTCCCCACACTTCCTTATTGGCTGCCACCTTTGAATTGTAGAGAGGAATTTGTATTGATGGGGCAGCGGTCTGCTGCCAGCTACTCACCTTTGTTTTTATAAACAAAATATGCCATACAGCTTACTGAACTGCTTCTGAACTTAGACCTGCATGGGCCCCTTGTTGCTGAACTACCTTCAGATTGTGAAACCTCAATCTCAGTCACTTCCTCCTGGCTGCGATTAAGGAAAGGCCTGTCTGAAAGGCTATTTGTCTATTCTGCTGCTGCAACTCTTGTAGGGCATGTGTGCATTTTGCAGGTGGGTGTACATTGTATCTACTATAGGCTTTGTACTGGAAGTTTATTCTAGTTATAGTAGTAAATCTGACCTTTGAATCTATGCACTTACCCCAGTGTTTATTAGACTGGGGTTAGAGTAATCAATCTGACCCCCTCACTGTGTGAGCTTTCGTCTAGGTTTGTTAGACTGGAGTTAGAATAGTAATTCTGACCCGAGTCCCCAATACACTCACGTTCCCCAACGGTTGATGGCCTGGAGTTAAACAGTACATTTGTGTTAGACCTGACAGCCTTCGGGTGGTCATCTCCCAACTTTTTGCCTGCCTCCCTCCACTTTTCTGACAGTTTTTGCTGGTTTTAGGACTCTGCGAACTATACCACTGCTAATCAGTTCTGAAGTGCATATGCTCTCTCCCTACAAATATGGTAACATCGGTTTGTACCCAATTGGCATATTTGATTTACTTGTAAGGACCTAGTAAAGTGCACTACATGTTCCCAGGGCCTGTAAATTGAATGCTACTAGTGGGCCTACAGCACTGGTTGTGCCACCCACATAAGTAGCCCCTTAACCATATTTCAGGCCTGCCATTGCAAGGCATATGTGTGCAGTTTCAATGCCACTTCGACTTGGCATTTAAAAGTACTTGCCAAGCTCTAAACTCCCCTTTTTTACATATAAGTCACCCCTAAGGTAGGCCCTAGGTAACCCATAGGGCAGTGTGCTATGTAGGTAAAACACAGGACATGTACATGTGTGGTTTATATGTCCTGGTAGTGGAAAACTCCTAAGTTAGTTTTCCACTACTGTGAGACCTGCTCCTTTCATAGGATAGCAGGGGTACCCTCATATACTGTTTGAGTGGTAGATTCTGATCAGAAAGGGGTAACCAGGCCATATCTGGTATGACCAGAATGGTAATACAAAATCCTGCTTATTGGTGAGGTTGGATTTTATATTACTATTTTAGAAATGCCACTTTTAGAAAGGGAGCATTTCTCTGCACTTAAAATCCATCTGTGCCTTACAGGCTGTCTCCAATCCACGTCTGGGCTAGGCTGGTCGACAGCTCCCTTGTGCATTTCACCCAGACAACCCCAAACACAGGCTACTCAGTCACACCGGCACTCATCTGCATACTGAATGGGTCTTCCTGTGCTGGGAGGGTGGAGGGCCTGACACTTACACTTCAAAGGATAGTGGCCTGTCCTCACACAATGGACTGCCTAACCCCCTACTGGGACTCTGGCAGACAGACCTGTACTGAAAGGGGACCTTGTGCACTTAAAAACCAGACTTTGAAGTCTCCCCCACTTCAAAGGCATTTTTGGGTATATAAACTGGGTGCCTGACCCCACCAAATCAGACACTTCTGGACCTGAGCCTGCAACCTGTCAAGAGGAACTGCCTGGCTACCCAAAGGACTCATCTGGATGGCTTTGCTGAGAAAGAATGCTGCCCTGCTGTTGCCCTGCTGGCCTGCTGCCCTCTGACTTTGCTGAGAAGTGCTCTCCAAGGGCTTTGCTTGAGCTTGCCTCCTGTTTTCTGAAGTCTCAGGGCCGAAAAGACTTAGGCCCTCATTCTGACTTTGGCGGGCGGCGGTCGCCGCCCGCCAAAATCAGGCCGCCGAAAGACCGTTCTGCGGTCAAAAGACCGCGGCGGCCATTCTGGCTTTCCCGCTGGGCCGGCGGGCGCCCGCCAAAGGAGCGCCCGCCGGCCCAGCGGGAAAGGCCCTGCAACAATGAAGCCGGCTCCGAATGGAGCTGCAGGGGTGCGACGGGTGCAGTTGCACCCGTCGCGATTTTCACTGTCTGCAATGCAGACAGTGAAAATCTTTATGGGGCCCTGTTAGGGGGCCCCTGCACTGCCCATGCCAGTGGCATGGGCAGTGCAGGGGCCCCCAGGGGCCCCACGACACCCGTTCCCGCCATCCTGTTCCTGGCGGTAAAAACCGCCAGAAACAGGGTAGCGGTAAGGGGGTCGGAATCTCCATGGCGGCGCTGCTTGCAGCGCCGCCATAGAGATTCAGCCCATGCAGGGGAAATCCGGCGGGAAACCGCCGGATTCCTTTTTCTGACCGCGGCTTTACCGCCGCGGTCAGAATGGGCTGGGAAGCACCGCGGGCGGTGCTTCCGTGGTCCCCGGCCCTGGGTCGCCAGGGTCGGAATGACCCCCTTACTCTCTTCAAGGAACTCCTTGTGCCCCAAAAATCGATGCACAGCCTGCCGGAAACGACGTACAGCCTACCCTGTGATGAGAAAATCGCCGCACAGCCGAACCGGAACAACACAGCCCAACTTCCTGAGTGAAGATCGACACAGCGCCTGTGTTGCAACCAGAAATTCGATGCACGGCCCTAACGGATCGACGCACAGTGAGCCTGACTTCCTGAGTGAAGAATCGATGCAGCGCCTGCTATGCAACAGAAAATTAAACGCATCGCCTACCGGATCGACGCAATGCCTGTGACTTCTTCCTGCACGCCCAGGATTTTCCCTGCATCATCCCTGGGTGTCCAAAGATCACCGCATCGCAGTGAGGAACCAAGACTGCTCACCAAAAATCGACGCAAAGCTCCTTGCAGCATGGAAAGAAACAATGCATCATCTGTGCTGTGTCAGAAAATCTGACGCCCACCTTATTTTTCCACCCACCTTCTCCTCTGCGGCCTCAGTGCATGGTAATTTTGATGCAAACCAGGTACCTTGTGCAAACAAGAGACAACTGTTAATTTCTAAGATTAAGGAGCATATTTATACCCTGTTTGTGCAGAATTTGTGTCATTTTTTTTAACGCAAATTCGGTGCAAACCTAACTCCATATTTATATTTGGATGTTAGACACGTCTAACGTCAAAATATAGGAGTTTGCACCATTTTTTGGATGTGTGCACCTACCTTGCTTGCGTCAATAAGGTGCAAGGTAGGCGTATCCCTATAGCCCCATATTTATCCTGTGTGCTAAATTGACGCACGGGTGAGAGGAGGGGCCAAATAATGGTGCAAAGCTTGCTTTGCACCATTATTTAATGCGTGGGTAACACCAGGCATTAGGGGACCTGTGGACCAATTTCCATGGTTACGCCCCAGGAACACTCCCACCAACATCAGAGGGACACTGGAGTATGGGGGACCGCCATCCCAGGTAAGTCTGGGTAAGTATTATTATTATTATTGTTTTTGTCATTGGGGGCCCTAAATTGGGGCCCCCTGCATGGCACAAGCTGCCATGGGCATGCCCAGGGGAGACTTGCACCCTATGCTGGCCATTGGGGTGGTGGGCAGGACTCCTATCTTTCCTAAGACAGGAGTCATGTTTTTGGTGGTTGTGCGCCAGGAAATGGGGCTAGTCTGGTTAGAGGCATTTTTTGTCCTCTAACCAGGCTAGTGTAATTTTCTGATGCACAACCCCCTCCTTTCCCACCTCCACCCCAACCCGGGTAACGTCTTTTTTGAAGGCGCTAGCCCAAATTTAGCGCTGGCTTGCACCATTCAATAAATACAATGCCCGGCTGGTGTTGTTAAATGACGCGAGCTGGCGCTAAATTTGTTGCTGAAAAACTGCGTTAGCGCAGTTTTGCGGCAAAAAGCATAAATCTGGGCCTAAGACTCTTTTTAAACCTGCAAAAGTGATATTTTAACTTGTGCTTATTGAATCTTTATCGTTTGATCTTAATTTAACCAGATAAATATCCTATATTTTTCTAAACCTGTGTGGTGTATTTTTGTGGTGTTTTCATTGTTACTGTATGATTTATTGCACAAATACTTTACACATTGCCTTTTTACACATTTGCCTATTTGGAGAAGGGTGTATACATCTGCCTGCTAGAGACCCCATTTCTAACAATTTGTCACTCCTCTCTGATATGCATTTTTCCCTGCATAGATTAGACTGGAATAAAAATGTTTTTTCTCTGTACACCTTTGTCAAGTAGGCACACAATTTTGGAGCAAACTCAGGTTTACAAGTCTTTCTAAATCTGGGTTTGCATCAAAATACATAGGTGGGTGCATGGGATTACACCCGACTCAAAGTAACGCAGGATAGCACAGTGGCCTGCCTTGTGTTATTTGTATTTACTAAACAGCACAAAGTGGCTTTGCACGGCATAGTAAATGGAAAAAGTGATGCAACCCCAACCTAAAATCATACTAAATTTAGGCCAGTGTATAGAAGGAAAGAAATAGGTAACTGCGCACAACTTGTATTACTCTACCCTATCTGGAAATGCTTAACACCTGCGTGACGTATATGCATGTGGCTGTGGTGTGTGTGGTGTTTGTGTATGTGTATTTTTGGTGTCTTTGTGAATTGTGTATGTGTGAATCTGGTTGTGGTGTCAGTGTAAGTATTTTTGAGTGTTTTTTGGTGTGTGAATTTGTTTGTGGTTGTATGTTTGTGAAATGTGTGTGCCTTTGTAGTAGATAGTATCTACAGAACTATAAATTGTGTTGCATGAATTGTCTATTTCCGTGCTTTGGGGCTGCATACACCGCTGATTTAAGCACTATATAAAAACAATTCATAGTATTCCAATCTAGGAAAGACTTGTGTCTTTTACTTATCAGGTTGCATGAAAAGTGTTTTTTTTAATCCCTCTACTCTACACACTACTATTCCATATGCTTTGTGAAATGTTTGTGCCTTTGTAGTAGATAGTATCTACAGAACTATAAATTGTGTTGCATGAATTGTCTATTTCAGTGCTTTGGAGCCGCATACACCACTGATTTAAGCACTATATAAAAACAAATCATATTATTCCAATCTAGGAAAGACTTGTGTCTTTTTCTTATCAGGTTGGATGAAAAGTGTTTTTTTATCCCTCTACTCTACACACTACTATTCCATATGCCTTACTGCAAAAAGATTCAAATGTAGGTCTGGATTGAAAACGTCAGCTGTCCGACAGAGCATTTGTGACTACTCTACATTTGGGGGCATATTTATGAGAATGTGACGCAGCACAGCAAGTCACTCGCTGTGCTGCATCACAGGGAAAGGGCAGGAATGCTCTGTATTTAAAATAATAATGTGCATTCCTGTCTTTGACCTTGCACTAGCTCCATTTTGGCTGCCTAGCACCAATGCAGGCACCCTTTCACTATGGTACAAGTGTGCCTGCGTTGTAAGGAGGACTGCACAGAAACAATCCCCTGAGGCATTTTCATCTTTCTATGTGTGCTGCAGGATGCAGGACACATAGAAAGAGGAAAGAGCAAGGAGAAATAAAGATATTTCTCCTCGTTACACCTCACCTGAGAAGGCGTAGCATTTTGGCGCATTCCTAAGTTTACCACTCCTGGTAAATCTGGGAATGCATTAAAATCCATGGGTTTTGCACGGGAACACCCATGCAAATGCATGGAATATCTCCGTGGGGCATAGTAATGCAATGCAGCGATTTGTGCTGCATTGCTTTCCTCCAGATTTATGAAGCCACTCAGGACCACGCAAGGTGGCCTTATGTGGCTTCACAAATCGCATCTTAGTCTTGCGTAAAGCATGCACCACATTGTGAGGTGCAAGAACAAGGCAACCTAAGTTCTAAATATGCCCCTTAGTTTCAGAGGAGTAAACTCCTTAACCTCATTCTATTGGCTGTTTAGAGTATCATGTCACCTCCTAGAGAGTTTTTTTGTTGCAGTTATTAAAAAACGATTATATAACAACTACGATAAACCCTCACAATTTTTGTAACATTT
This sequence comes from Pleurodeles waltl, assembly GCF_031143425.1. NCBI lineage: Eukaryota > Metazoa > Chordata > Amphibia > Caudata > Salamandridae > Pleurodeles > Pleurodeles waltl. The sequence goes on along the minus strand of NC_090444.1, from coordinate 1,646,884,314 downwards.
TACCATAACGCCATTTTAAACATAAACCACTTAGCTTTTTAGGTACGACTTGAATGGCTGACTTGTCCTCTAGATGTCTCGTGAACAGTGGTGTGACAAAACTTGAAAGGGCCCCCTGCAAAGAACATGGAGGGGATCCCCTCCTACTCACACAGGAGCTCTCAGGGCAGGCTGGTGTGCTGAGGGGGTCCGCTGGAGCTCGGGCCCCCTAGACCCGCTGGGACCTTTGTCTCGGCACTGCTCTTGAATAGTACACAGAGAGTGGGCTTTTGGTTCGCCTCTTTCAGCCATTGGTTGCTTTGGGTCATTGTTTACAGCTAGTATTTTGAGATAGTGTCAATTACATCTTGGATCATCCCTAGAGGAATATTTCTGTCTCACGGTCATGCTACTGACTTTTAGATGTATTATTCTGCCTTATAAGGCAATACACTGTCCATATTAAACAAATGTGTACTTAAAGTCTGATATATGGAGGTATGTAGATACTACGTGTCAGGACTCCAGTTTAAGAAAATCACGTTTTGTGTGCAAACAACGCTGCATCAAAAATACAAAACCTGATCGCATTGAAAAAATGCGTCCTCCCAAAAATTAGACTAAGCTGACAAACTTTTTTTGATTGTACTTCAAGTAAACATCGTTTTCCTATATTATTTGTGTAGAATGAAAAACAAAAATTACACAGATGGGCTTTATGATGATCCCTTTCAGCCGCTGGTTTATTTTGGTCGGCCACGACCAGCCAGTACTTAATTAACGTTCTGCTCACTCCAGGCTCTATTAGACATAGGAAGTACAGAAATATTTTTTTATCAGGGGTAGATTGTTGTGGCAAATATGAATGGTGTTCTTGCTTCACAAAACTGAACAAATGCACTGCTTAATCCTATTTTGCAGCTAACTCATCCCCTATTTTTGAAAGTTTATTTTTTATTGTTCAATGTATTTTTTGGCACTTTGTAAAGAAAATGGCAAACATTTAACAAGATGACAGGGATGACAAAGGCAGAAGCAGCAGAGCAATCTAAAGTGAAATACAGGAAAATCTGTGCATCTGCACCCATTTTTAATTAGGATAAAGCGTGCAAGCGCTTTAGCGTGCTGTAATCTCTCTGTGGGCTTTTAACCATGGCCACCATACGCCCATCAGTTTCATTGATTTGTGGGCTTGCGTTTTAAAAATCTCTTGATTTTATTTGTGAAAGGCATGCATACGTCATACCTTTTCAAGTGCTTAGCCCTCCTCGAGCGCACCCATTGTATTGAAAATGCTCGTTTATTTCTTATTTCCAGCAATTCTGTTGTGGTCTATTAGCCAGACGGTGAGCATAAACACTTCCTCCAAGTGGTTAATTTGTAAATAAAAACGTGCCGGTGCCCAAAGCTCTCCTCTGAAACATGCGGCTGCTGCATTTCAATGTGCGAGCACAGAATACTGATGCAGAGTAATCCTAAAGCCATCTTGGCCCCTTTAATTCATTTATGGCCACTCCCTGCCCCTTCAGCTCACTCTTGCAGGTTTCTGCTTTCTCCATCTGTGACGCTTTTCCATCTTTGTTTGCTCCGTCTTTCCCATATGTGTCTTTTGCTCACAGTAATTTCCTGATGTGGAAAAATAATTGCCGACCCTCAAAAATAGGCACTGGTGCCCTCCACCGGCAACCACTGGCTAAAATTAAGTGCAGCTTCCTCCTCTCCTTTTGATACTTGGACACCCCTGTGATGGGTAAGTGTGCTCTGTTTGATCATCAGTGTGTGCGTAATAGATTGAGGAGTGTGAACATTTAGCACATCGTGAGTCGTTGGAAGACAGTGCTATGTACACCCTGCTGGCTTCTAAAGGGACACTTGCTGCTGTTGCAGTATATCTTTTTATCCAAAGGAAGATTGGCTGTAAAACATCCTCCCAAAAACAGGTGGCATGATACTATTTCCACAATTCATTGACAGTGAACAGGCCATGAGAAATATGGCAAAAGCGTGCAGCTTCTTCTAAAACTGGTTAAAGGCAGGGGTGGATTCTCCGCTAAGGCGGAAGAGTGGCGCCCCACTGGTTTGTGGGGAAAGGAAAAATAAAATGATAATAACGCGATGTTATTGTCATTTTATTTTTCTGGAAGTAAGGGGCGAGGCAGGACTGGGCTGGAGAGAGGGGTCCAGAGGAGGGCTTTTGCTGCACAAAGTGCGCATGTCTGTTTGGTATGCCGTGTTGGGCTGGCCAAACAGACATGCGCACTTTGTATGTTCTCTACCCGGCTGTATTGAACAGCAGAGTGGAGAACATGCCCAGGCTTCCACTCGCAGTCTGAGTGGTGAAGCAGGCCCCTCAGACCAATCACGACGCTGCTGTCATGCTGGTAACAGCAGCGTCGTGATAGCAGCGTTGTGATTGGCTTGGCGCCTGTGTGGAGCCAGAAAGAGGAAGAGGACGAGGACGAGGACGGAGGGGAGATAAACGTGTCTCCCCCAAAGGTAAGCTTTTAAAAAAAATATATATTAGCTCGCTTCCCCGTAACGCCCACCACCCCCGTTGAGTGGCAGCCGCCACAGGTTAAAGGGTTATACTAATCCCCAAATTGCTACACTTTTGAAATAATACTTATATAACAGAAGCTTTGTGTTGAAAACTATATAAACAGCATTACTTTCACTATCGATAAGGAGAATATTTTAACTCAAGCACACAACCGTTGACTGTTTCTGCATTACCAATTATGCTTTGGCAATTTAGCTGAATGCTGATTTACAAAGACATTTTGAAGTGGGGTTCTCAAGCAGCTCTGCCGGCTAACCCCCATCCTATCTTGCTGCACCCTATGCATTCAAATGCATGAGTGGTACATAAACCCGAGAAGACATTTGGCATCATTTCTAGCAAGGCCCTATACCATGCTGCTCACTGCTGATGACGGGCTAAATCCAGAAACATGTGTACAGGGATATACAGCACTTGCTGCGCCTACGGAGGTGAAAGACTTTATTACTTTCTGAATGGACTACACATTCGACTGCATTTGACTTGATGCATTGGGGTTGGACTTTGTTGCAGGAGTGCAGGCAGTGTGCTTCCTTTCTTTTTAATAAAAGTGCGCATGTCTGTTTGGCCAGCCCAACATGGCCGACCAAACAGACATACGCACTTTGTGCAGCAAAAGCTCTCCTCTGGACCCCTCCCTCCAGCCCAGTCCTGCAACAACCATTGCTGTTCATTAATCAGATTGTCCCATACATGCACCAGGGTACAGGTCTTTTCCTGCAGCACCCATTGCTGTCCATTGTGAGATCATAACTGTGAACCTGGATCCTGACCTGTAGCCGCCACTTATTTCGGACACTCTTATCTGCTTTCATGAGTTTGGGGCCAGTTGTATCAAGGGGTTTTACCCATTCAGTATCTGTGGGAAAATGTGTTCATACATATGGTCCTTGGATCTTACCTTGCAGCAACCAATGCTGTTAATTTCTGAGACCATTGTCAAACTGCACCAGGACAAAGAGTTCCTGGCCTGCAACCACTGCTGCTGTCCTTCACTGAGGCCTTTACATGGCTGCACCAGTGTATCTGGAACCTGATCTGCTGCAACCACTGCAGTTCATTACTGATGCACTCACACAGCTTCACCACAGCAGCTGGATTCTGCCATGCAACAAACTGCTGTTTATTTCTGACATCCTTATCTGCTCCATTGCACTCAGATCCTGACCTGCAGCATCCACTGCTGGTCATTACTGAGACAGTAACACAGCTCTGACAGCACGAAGCAGCAGAGCACAAGCCAGTGTCCTTAAGATAGCTAGGTCAAATGTCAAAAGTTACCATGTTGACCTGGCTTGTGTGTATTTTCACTGGAGATCTGTGGTATAAATGAGAAATTCTCTAGAAATATTTTCATATGGTCGTATTCCTTCTAGAAAAAGTTACAATCTGAAGAAACCGTAGTAAAAAATCATAGTAATGTTTTCCCAAATATTGAGAAAAGGACAGCTAACACTAACATTCTTGAACGTTTAGAAAGCTAGCCAATCGAAACATGCCTCTTCAGCTACCTCTTGAGAGTCTTTTTTTCAAGGTCCCCATCTCTCTCACCCCCCCAGCACATTCTTTCAACAACCTTTTCATGATTAATCGTCCGTTTTATACAGTGATCTCTGTGGTCAGTGTGATAGCAAGTTTACAAGGTCTCGACTGCCTTTTCTACCAACCCAGATATATCTCCTATCAAAATGCAGGGTTTGACATTCTGCTCAAATTTTCTGTTGAAGAACACTCGAAAATGTAGCTTTGTTTTCCTACTGCACAGATCGCCATAGACTTTTTATTGTAACGTGACGACGTGCAGCCAACCTGCCCCCAATATGGTCCTACCATTTATTATGAAAGCCATATTGGTGTGTATTTTGCAGATCTTTTGACCTAATACAAAGATGGTAACATTAACGCTTGCAAGATCGTTAACAAAATCCACAATCTCATGTGGTGCCTGGGAGGCCATCTTGAGGTCAACCCATCCCGATCTCAAAGAGAGAAATTCCAGTGTTTTTAGCTCTCAGAATCCATGCATCATGCATCAGTGGTGAGAAGGATGATTGAGTGATAAATATAAAACATAACATATTCCCCCCAGTGACTTCTTGGTGCCTAAACATAAAACACTTGCTGAGGAACAGATTGTTCCTAAGACCAGAGTCTAAGTTATTTTAACAGGAAGGCTTCAATAGCTTTGCTAAAGGCCAGATTTTAGATATGTCTGTTTTAAATTGGGGTGCGGTTTCAGAACATGGTGGCGAGCTATCAGCAAGCCTTTCTATGATGTGGAGAAGATAATGACCATATTATCCTAGAGGTCTTTGATATGAGCATCTTGGTCCTACATACGAGACTAACCCTATGTTTGAAATTTTGATTGCGAACCTTGCAAGTGGTGGCCTATACTAGACAATGGTCAAATCATTCACAAATTGCGGACCTATGCACATGCAAGAGGGGAGGCCAATAAACTGTGCCCCATTTGATGCTAATATGCAGCCACGCTGGAGTCAAGAAGGCAGATTCTTCGACCTTTGTTTTTAACTTATGATATTAGGAAGTGTAGCAAGGCTTTAACTTTCTGTCTCTGAACCCATCTAGATTGTCTGCCAAGAGGGTGGTCCTTTACATGTCCTGGGCATAGGCATTGACTAGATCCAACTACCTTCCTTAAACCTATGATCATCACAGCCTCATGAAACTAATAGTGACCAACTCTTAAGCTTATTCGTAGTGTTTTTAATCCTGATTTTACTATATTTTGTTCTGATTACTAAATTTTAACATTGACTGGGCAGGAACAAATAAATACATTGATAGATTGATTGACAGAGGTCTTTGAGTATAATGATGCTTTGGCTGGTCAACTGTGCCAAAGAAGAGAATTTTAACGTTTATCTTTTGATTAATGGCCAACCAGTGTAGACACCTTTGTGACAATGATCGTGTCATATTTCTTTAGTTTGCAGACCTATCTCACTGCATAGTTCTGAATGCACTAAAGCCGAGTAGCTCCTTCTGCTTGTACAGGGAATTACAGTAGTTTAGCGTACGCATGAAACTACTTCTGCACTGATTCATTGGGGAGGAAAGATAGAATTTTCCTAAGTGACTTCAGTAAGGCAAGTTAAGAACTAAACACAGAAGAAATGTGATGGTCAAAACCCAGTTTTTCTTCAAATATCACTCCTCAATGATTTAAATATGTGCCACAGGGATTAGAGAAATTCCCATGGTCCTGGACCATGGGCAGTTTTTCCAAATGAGTTCCTCTCTTCCGAAAGGTAGGAGCTCCATCTTGTCAGTGTTGAGATTCACAAAACTGTGACCCATCCATTCCTGTACTGCAAATAAGAGGATGTGTAGATTAGCTACTGAGTTATGTGCTTGATTGCTTAGCTGGACCTCATACTGTGTATCATCCGTATGAATATGACTGGCATTCAAATGAATGGATGATGTGCATAAGTAGTTAAACATAGATATTAAATAACATTGGGATTAAGAGGAGCTCTGAAGCATGCCATAGCTGATTGGGACACATAGGGCCTGATTACAACTTTGGAGGACGGTGTTAATCCGTCCCAAATGTGACGGATATACCACCTACCGTATTACGAGTCCATTATATCCTATGGAACTCGTAATACGGCTGGTGGTATATCTGTCACATTTGGGACGGATTAACACCGTCCTCCAAAGTTGTAATCAGGCCCATAGTGACCTAAAAGATAGTCAGCCTTAATGACTGAGAGCAATCAGTCAATAGTAGAGCAATTTCTCACTCTGTTGAAACTGGACTCTGCATCATTTTGGTGATCTACTGTATCAGATGCATCTTAGAGACTTATCACTCGCACTGCTTCATCTTCATCTAGGCAGGCTCTGATAATATCTGACACAGTAGCTAGAACCTCAACCACATCATCCAACAATTTGCCATCTTTGAGGGACCCTGAGAGTTATTTAGCTATCAGCTTTTCTAAGACTATGGACCTGATTGTCCAGGCAGTAGTGTTTGGTAAATTTCTACAGGGATGCCCACGTTGCTGCCTGACAGATGTCCTGGACTGGAACTTTGCATGCTAACACAGTCGTTGCAGCTGTCTCTCTGGTAGAATGAGTGCGCAAACCCTCTGGGGATTGCTTTTTAGCCAATGCGTAGCAGATTTTGATGCAGAGAGCAACCCATATAGGGATGGTTCACTTCTGCACTTCCTGACCATTCTTCACACCCACATACCCAACAAAGAGTTGATTATTCACCCGGAACTCTTTGGTACAATCAAGGTAGAATGCCAGCTCTCTTTTTGGGTCCAGGTGGTGGAGCTTCTCCTCTTCCTTAGAAGGATGAGGGGGTGCGTAAAAAGTATACAAGGTGAAGGATTGGCCTACATTAAAGGGCGTGACCACTTTTGGTAACAAGCATTTGCAATGCAGCCGATCTCGCATTATGTCGAGTTAGAGCTATTAGTGTTGTAAACTCTTAACCAGGCTTTTCTTGCCACATTAAATTTAAAAAAAATCGAGCGTGGTCTTGCTGTGAAATTAAGAGAAAAAGTAGACCAGAAACCATACGGAAAATACAAAGCCTCGTATGTTTCCAGTAATTTACATGTGCTCTCAAGGAGGGCTAAACACCGGAAAAGGCATGACGTATGCAAGCCTTTCACAAATCAAAACAAGCAGATTTTAAAAGGCAAGCCCACGTACCAATGAAAGTGACTGATGTGACATGGGCATGGTTAAAATCCCCCTAAAGAGGGATTAGAAGAGGGACAGAGCACTTTGAGCTCGCCCCTTAAAAAGGAAGGCCTGGTGCAAAGCACCACTTTGTCAGGATAGATGGAAAGGTAGTGTGGCGTAGATGACAATGCCTGCAGCTCTCTCACCCTACAGGCAGATGTGATGGCCACAAAGAAGGCTGTTTTTAATGTCCGAAGCCTGAAAGGACAGTTATGAAGTGACTTGAAGGGAACGCACATTAAGAAAGTAAGAACTAAATTCAAACCCCATTGGGGCATTATGAATGGCAATGGAGGAAACATATGGGTAAGACCTTTAAGGAATCTACTAACAATAGGAGATTTAAACAAAGAGGGTTGGTCAGGTAATCTCAGAAAAGCAGAGATAGCAGACAAATAACCTTTGAGGGTGCACAAAGCAGAGCCCTGCTGGGCCAAAAGTATAAACAAAAGGACCTCGGAAAGAGCAGCAGAGAGGGTCGTCAGCAGACTTGTCTGTTAACTGCTGCTGCACAATCTCTGCACAAGAAGGCGGAGACTGGACAGGTTCAGGAGGAGAACCCTCCCCTGCTGCTGCGGCAGAAGATCCTCCTGAAGGAGCAGTCTGATCAGAGGTTTGATGGCCATGCTCAATAGCTAAGGATACCATATTCTTCATGCCCAGTCCGGAGCTGCAAGGATTGCTTAGGCCCGGTTGTTCTTGATCTTCTTGAGAATTCTGGGCAGAAGTGGCATGGGCGGAAAGGTGTACAGGAGGCCTGAGGTCTACTCGAGATGCAAAGTGTCGCCGAGCGAGTGCCACCTTAGAAACTCCATTGTGGAATATTTCTGACTTTGCGCATACTCTGCGGAGGTGAACAGATCTAACCAAGGCCCTCCCCACTGCTGAAAGAGACCTTGCACCATCTCAGGATGGAGATGCCATTCATGATCAACCAGGCATTGATGGCTGAGTTCATCCTCTCTGGCAACCACCAGAGAAATACCCTGATGTTCCAGCCATATCCAGAGGTGCAGAGCCTCCTGACAAAGAGTCCTTGACCTCCCCCCCTGCTTGTTGCAATATCACATGGATGTGGTGTTGACTGTGAACACCTGCAGAGAGGAAAGAAATGCTTTTAATGCAAGTCTGATTGTCCTGAGCACCAAACGATTGATGGGGAGCCCGGACTCCGCCGGAGACCAGGCACCTCTGATCTCCGCCTCTACCATGTGGCTGTCCATCTGTCACATCTGTCACTACTGTCAGATCTGGTTGGGGAGTAGAGAGGGATCTGCCTCTGACCCAACTGTGGTTCAAGAGTCACCACTGCAGATCTTGTGCAGTACCTTCCGAAAACTGGACCAAGTCGGAGAGATTCCTATGATGCTGCACCCACTGGAACTTCAGGTCTCACTGCAGAGCCCCCATATGCCATCTGGCATGTGTCACCAGCAGGATGCGGGAGGCCATGTGGCCCAGTCACCTCAGAGTCATTATCACCGAAATCCAGGATAGAGGTTGAAACATTGGTATCATAGCCTGAATATCCTAAACTTGCAGCTCAGGAAGATAAGCCCAAAACTGCACCGTGTCCAGCACAGCTCAGATGAAGGGGAGTGTATGAGAGGGAGTCAGGTGTGACTATGGCACATTTATAGTGAACCTCAGCAAATGCAGGAGGTCCGCTGTAGTATAGAGGTAGGAGACAATAGCCTGGGACGAGCCCAACTTCAACAGCCAGTCGTTGAGGTAGGGGAAGACTGAAACCCCTGACCTGCACAGATGAGCTGCGACCACTGCTGTCACTTTGGTGAATGCCCGAGGAGCGCTGGTAAGGCCAAATGGGAGCTCGGTAAATGGAAAATGTTCACAGCCTACCGTGAACCACAAGTAACGTCTGTGGGCAGGCAGGATGGGTATATGGAAATAGGCGTCCTGGAAGTCCAATGCTACCATCCATTCTCCTGGGTCCAAGGCAGATAGAACCTGAGCCAGAATGAGCATTTTGAACCTCTCCTTCCTGAGGAAGAGATTGAGGGACCGAAGGCCTAGGATAGGGCTGAGGCCCTTGTCTTTTTTGGGCACCAGACGGTATCGGGAATAACAAAGATGACCTACTTCTGACAGGTACCCTCTCTATGGCTTCCTTGGCCAAGAGGGCTGTAACCCCCTCATGGAGAAGGTGATCCTTCGTCATCTGATTGTAGGATGGTGGTATGGATAGAGTAGTCTTGAAGGGGAAGGAGTAGCCCTTTTGGGCTATTTGCAAAACTGACCTGTCTGAGGTGAAGAACTGCCATTGAGGCAGGTGATGGCACTTCTTGCCTCTGACTGGTCCCTGGTGTTCAGACTAAGAAAAGTTTGGAGGATTTCGGGGGGTAATGGACTGGCTAGATGGCTGGCTCCCTGATCCATGAGGACATTGGATCCCACATCCCTAGCCATGCAGAGGCTAGGCAGCATGCGTGGTATGGTGGCTGAAGGCGAACGGATGTGGAGGGACATCCCTTCCATACCCACAAAAGGGGCAAAAAGCAGACAGGGGGGGGGGCAAGAGGCAGCTGCGAGGCCCAAGGACCTGGTGGTAGCCAGGGACTCCTTAAAGTGCTTGAGCACCGAGTCTGCTTTGTCTCCGAAGAGATGGGTGCCATCAAAGGGCATGTCCATAACAGTGGATTAGACATCCCCCAAAAAGCCCGATGTCCTCAACCAAGCGTGGCATCTTGAGGCCACCATCGATGTAACTGATCTGTCTAGTGAGTCGGTCGTATCCAGCCCACACTGTATTGTGAACTTAGCTGAGTATCTCCCATCAGCAACAGCTTGGGAGAGAATGGCCTAGGCCTCCCCACCGGAACTCACCCGGAACATGTGGCAACACTTGCTCAACTGTGTCCCATAAGGTATGGGTGTAATGTCCCAAAAGGCATGTGGTGTTCACTGACAGCAATGCCAGGCAGGAGGAAGAAAACATCTTATTCCCAAGTTGATCCAGCCTCTTGGACTCCCTATCAGGGGGTGCTGAATAGAATGCGCCTGGGGGCATAGAGGCTTGGATTACCAAGCTCTCAGGGATCGGTGTGTTGCGTCAGGAACACTGTGTCATTCTTACCTGGTCTATGGTGGCCGGCGATTGTCCTGTTCACGGGAGGCCCTGTGCTGGGTTTGGACCAAGACCCCAGCAGGACATCAGTGAGGGCTTCATTAAAGGGGCAAAGGGGTTCAGAAGAAGAAGCCCCAGGCTGAAGCACCTCTGTCAGGAGGTTAGTCCTCACTGCCACTGAAGGCAGCCCAAAGCCCTACACCTCGACCACTTTCCTTACCACCATGGAGTAGGATGCTCCCTCATCCATAGCCACGGTAGGGGAGAAAGCATGTCAGCATCAGGGGAAGTGTCCAGACCACTAGCCACATCCAGGTCCGTTCGCCGGTCCATGGGCTCTTCAAGCTGGTATTCAAAAGCGTCCAGCAACCTCAATCCTCACCATAGCCCAACCCAAGGGAATAGGGTCAGGATCTGACCTAGGGAGCAAGGCCCCTGCCGAAGTTGGAATTGGCGTCACGTGACACCAGTCTGGCTCCATGTCAGAGTCGCCAATAAAGATTGGGGCGATGCTGACCGTGGGCATGGGTGGCATCAGGACCATCATTAGGGAAAGTCCAGATGGTATGATTGATGCTGTTTTGGATCCAGGAACAGATCCATGAGTGCCCTCAGGAGCCGAGGACTAAGCAGAACCTGAGGGGGCCCCTGCCGTTTCTGCAGGACCTGAAGGCGCTCCAGCAAAGTTGGACTGCCCAAATATGAGGCGCATCACCTCATAGAACATGCAGAGTTGGGCAGGGGTTGCTCTGTGTTCTGGAAACTTGGGGAGGTGCAGAGGGACCCAGACACAGGCTCCGAGGATGGAGGCCTGGAACGATGATGCTCCTTTTCCCTCATCACGTCGGCTGACAGACAGGGGGGGTTAAAGAATGTTTGCTTTTCTTTAACGACTTCTTCTGCCTCAACTTACCCAATCGTCCCGAGGACTTGGAGTGGGACGACAAAGAATGGGGGCTCGGTGACCACTCTGCGGACCTTCCTCTCAACGAGATCGGGAGCGGCGCGGAGCACTGGGCCACAAGAAACTTTAGGGACTGCACCCTCAAAGCTTTCAGATTCATGGCCTGGCACTCGGTGCACAGCTTCAGGTCGTGGTCGCCCTTCAAGCACCACAAGCACACGAGGTGTGGCTTCGTCATGGACATCATTGGATGACAGGATTCGCAAGGCTTGAACCCTGTCTTGTATGACGACATCTTGACGCACCAGGAGTGAAAACACTGAAAAATATTCGACAAAACGTTGAAAAAGATGAGTCAAAAAGTAATTGGGGGTATAGAAAGAAAAGATGTGAAATCAGCACGCCAGGGTGCTGCCTATATAGCTTCTGCGACATCATATCTGGCACGCATGACACTGATGATGGAGGCAGAGCCGACCAATGCCACCTAATGATGTATAGGGGTACTGCTCATGAAAAATCTCCGGATCCAGACTGACGCCTCAATTAAATTCTAAGGTAAGGAATCTGCAAGTAGAAGTCTCTATCAGATACATGAAGTCCAGGGAGTGGGTTCCGAGAGAACCCATAGCCCATGCTATGCCCTCCACTGCATTTGTGACACCCAAGCACCGCCTGCTCCAATAGTAGGAAATTAAAGGTGGGGGAGACTTATACCCTCACTATAAGTTGCAGCCAATGGTTGCATATTAGAAAGTAGCAGCTGAATCAGCATGCCTCCAGCTCTCTACCACATCTTCCTGCTACCAAGAACAGAGCACCTCTACTGCAGTGTAATGGAAGCGTTCTTAAAATGAACTGTTAAACCTAATAGCCAATGACATAAAGATGAGAGAGAAATACTTTGATGTCCTGATCCAAAATGTGACTGAATTACCCTGTCATCAAGCAGTGGCTGGATGGGTTGACAGAAACAAAGTAATGGAAACCTAAATCCTCTCTCCATCTATATTTGTATGTTGATAGGATGCACTCTGTTTGACAGATAATGCTATCTACAGCCAGACCCAACATGGCACAGAAAGCCAACTGCAACACTGCAGATTTAATAAAAAAAGCCCCATCAGTGTAAAGCAAAATATTAGCACGAGAAACATTAATGTGATTGCCCAATTCTTCACGCTCTGAACAACTTTCAGCCGTGTCATTACGTACTTGGTAACTGTGTGCGAGAAATAAAATTGTCTGGGGAAAAAAGTCAAATGTTATAAATAATTTATTTTGGGACATATACTGTATTGCAACTTTTTTGGGAAGCTTTGAAAATCCAGGTAGACATCATCAATACACTGCCAATAAAATTGTACGTTAGTGTATACATGTATATACATGATTCAAGGGAATTTCTAAGCAGGCGACGTTTGTTCATAATGCATTCCTCTGACATAGAACTTTCCAGATTGAATGAATGCAAATGAGGTAATATTTAAGGCAGACCTAAAAGGCATGCAAATGAAGTACATTTAGATTTACCGACGACACAAGCACACATGTGGGGAGGGAGCAGACTCAGGAACATCCCCTCTGGTCTGTCCTGCACTACTTTACAGCAGATTCGAAAACGAGGCTTAGTGTGCACAGTTACATCACCTTAGGAATTCAGTGTCACTAAACAGCATTGGAGGTACACAGCTAGCATCAGTAAAACGTACAATAAATATTATCATTAAATGCAGCACATTTCTGATGCGCAGGCTCAGGAGGGTTAGAGTCCTCATGAAATGACATTGCACACGTCACGTGGTGGCAGTTTTTTTTATATATATATATATATTTATATATATATTATATCCTTTAAAATTTTTGTAGCAAATGACATTCTCATGCACACAAGTGTTTCAAACACAAGAAGCAAGTCCATTTATAGGTAGTCCAAGCATTTTTTTTTGTTTGTCGTTGTTTTTGTGGAAATAGCTGCAAACCGAATGGAACATTGAAACTTCTGTGCAGTCCATAATGCATGTATTGTGGGCTCATTTCTGAATGTCACACTGCAGCAGTAGCACAATGGAGGGGTCGCTCTTGGCGGCCTCTTTGAATTCATCCAAAGTGATCTGGTCGTCTTTGTTCTTATCCATCTTGCTGAAAATCTTGTCCACCCGCTGCTCGGGCGTCAGGCCGTCTTCGTTCATTTTCATCATTATCACTGTGCCAACCATTTTATAGATCGCCTTGGGGAGAAAGAGAGACAAAGAGGTGGTCATTAAGCAACCGTTCTGATAGTACATGAACTTTGATCAGAGGCATCCCTGTAAGTGAACTTTGTAAGGGGGAGGGGGTCTGGGCCTACAGATAAAGCTGGTGGGCCAACCTACACAAGATATATCTATATGTATCCAATCACTCTCCTCCACTTATTAAAGAGAGATTCAACGCGTTTCAGCGGCTAGCTTTGGTCATGATGTGACAGGAGTGAATGGAGTTATATCGATGACGGTGATCCCCAGAGAGGATGCCGTGCACCGCCTCTTCTTAGGTCCCTGGGGGCATTATGCCAAAGAAAGGCATATATATATCAGGGGTGGCTCCTCTGTAACGGCGGAGCGTCACACCCCTGCTCAGAGTCAGGCAGTGACAAATAAAATGATAATTAAACAATTTTATTATCATTTATTTGTCACTGTCTCTCTGACAGACATGGAATCTAGGGCGGGCGGGGAATAGGGAGGAGGAGTGATAGGCACTGTAAAGTGCGCATGTCGGCTGTCCAAGGGCGGGCAAACCGACGTGTGCACTTACATTTCTCCAACCCAGCTGTGCTACACAGCCAGGTGGAGAAAGGGTACAGGCTCCCTCTGCTTGAGCGAGTGTCAGACCAGCCTGCTCATGCCAATCCAGGAGATGAATATGTCCATGCGAATATAAGTTTTAATACAAAAAGGAAAAATCTTCTTAAATACATAAACATATACATATATATACAAAACATGAAGAAAATAAATGAATAGCCATCAGCCGACACGTGTTTCGTCCTGACTGGACTTCTTCAAGGCTGAGAAAATCACAACAGACAACAATCAATACACGACAAACATATATATACAATTTTACACAAAAGTTAAAACATATTTACATTTTATCCTATTGTTTTCCAAAATCACCAAACAAAGGTATTCTTTTGGTCAGTTAGGTGTCCAACATATTCTATACAAATCATATTTATAATATTGATTTGAATCTAAACCAGAAACTACACAGGAAGAGAAGAGAACCACCACCACATAGTTTTAGTGGCAAAGTGTTATTTAATGTCCAAAGATATAGCATAGAATACTCCCCACGTCTCAAAAAATTGGTATATCAAAGCCATATCCAAAGTTCAACATGCCACATGCACACCCAAGTGTAAAAAGACTTCTTTTGTTGGCATTCTAACAGTTCATATCTAGAATTCATATTTAGTTAATATTAGACCGCTCAATGCCTCAAGTGACCCCTCCTTATACCATGGTGTAGAATAATTATGTACCTTTGCTCACTTCTATGTCCGTTATATTCATATCACATCTACCATACTCTATAACAAGAGGGGGGAAAGAAAGACCATTTCATTAACCTCCTTTTGCTTTGTCCAAAATACTCCTAAAAAATGTGGAAGTTACTCATTATAATGCCATTACTGACCTGTTTCAAAACCACAATCAATCACATCTTTTCCTTCTTCATAATCAATTTAAATACTGGACATTGCTAGTTTCGTCTATTGGTGAGTCAACTGGAATAAAGACAAATAAAATATCTCTAGTAACCTTTCTACAAAACCAAATAGCCTTTAGTTTCTATCTACGTCCATTCACCTAACAGAATTTATATCAGTGTCTCCATAGTTTCCAACAATGAAACAAACACATTAATATGGCTCAATTTTTCCATTACTTACACTAAATACCATTACCAACTAACGTGCTATTAACTTACCTATTCACCCCTCTTTCTATTCTTTTCTATTTCTATTCTTCAGGAGAGATTTCGATACAAAGATCATATGTATCTCCAAACAATCGCCTTTTTTACAAAATTACTTTTTGTTGTAATTATGGAACTTGATGTAAAAAAGGCGATTGTTTGGAGATACATATGATCTTTGTATCGAAATCTCTCCTGGACATAATAGCCAGAGGACTAACGGAGGGCACACGATTCCCTCCGTCATTGCTATATATGATCGCGTTTTGAAGAAAAAACGCGGCATGCACTAATGCCGGCGAAGGGCTCATATTGATTTTCGGGCCCACAGAAGACTTACAGGAGGCACATACTTCCCTCGACGTTTCTTTGCCGAGATTTATCAGCAGACGGGCTTGGAGAGTAAACAAAAAGAATAGAAAGAGGGGTGAATAGGTAAGTTAATAGCACGTTAGTTGGTAATGGTATTTAGTGTAAGTAATGGAAAAATTGAGCCATATTAATGTGTTTGTTTCATTGTTGGAAACTATGGAGACACTGATATAAATTCTGTTAGGTGAATGGACGTAGATAGAAACTAAAGGCTATTTGGTTTTGTAGAAAGGTTACTAGAGATATTTTATTTGTCTTTATTCCAGTTGACTCACCAATAGACGAAACTAGCAATGTCCAGTATTTAAATTGATTATGAAGAAGGAAAAGATGTGATTGATTGTGGTTTTGAAACAGGTCAGTAATGGCATTATAATGAGTAACTTCCACATTTTTTAGGAGTATTTTGGACAAAGCAAAAGGAGGTTAATGAAATGGTCTTTCTTTCCCCCCTCTTGTTATAGAGTATGGTAGATGTGATATGAATATAACGGACATAGAAGTGAGCAAAGGTACATAATTATTCTACACCATGGTATAAGGAGGGGTCACTTGAGGCATTGAGCGGTCTAATATTAACTAAATATGAATTCTAGATATGAACTGTTAGAATGCCAACAAAAGAAGTCTTTTTACACTTGGGTGTGCATGTGGCATGTTGAACTTTGGATATGGCTTTGATATACCAATTTTTTGAGACGTGGGGAGTATTCTATGCTATATCTTTGGACATTAAATAACACTTTGCCACTAAAACTATGTGGTGGTGGTTCTCTTCTCTTCCTGTGTAGTTTCTGGTTTAGATTCAAATCAATATTATAAATATGATTTGTATAGAATATGTTGGACACCTAACTGACCAAAAGAATACCTTTGTTTGGTGATTTTGGAAAACAATAGGATAAAATGTAAATATGTTTTAACTTTTGTGTAAAATTGTATATATATGTTTGTCGTGTATTGATTGTTGTCTGTTGTGATTTTCTCAGCCTTGAAGAAGTCCAGTCAGGACGAAACACGTGTCGGCTGATGGCTATTCATTTATTTTCTTCATGTTTTGTATATATATGTATATGTTTATGTATTTAAGAAGATTTTTCCTTTTTGTATTAAAACTTATATTCGCATGGACATATTCATCTTTTGGTTAGTTGTATATTTGTTTACAGTATGTTCTGGTCAGATTTATGAATGTTTAGTTCATTTAAGGAAGAGAGAGGACCAAACAAGCATTCTAGGGGAATTTATTATGATATGTTAATTGGTTTCTTCAAGATATTTGACTATCTCTTAAGTAGAGATATTGTTTTGCTTGGTGTGCACCACTGGTTTGTTTTTGTAGTATTAGAACGGGTTTACTTAGAAACTCGGTTTTACACATCAGGGCAACGATGTGTTTCAGTGTATGAGCACCCATAAGTTTCTTCTTACATAATTCGAATGTGCATTGATTTCAACTAATGAGTTGCCATTTGTTTTTGACTATTCATGCCAATCCAGGCACTGCTCTCATGCTTGGTATAGCATGAGAGCAGCGTCTGGATTGGAAGCCAGTGCTTTGTGTCCCAGTTGACTGCCAGGAGGACGAAGAGCACCGAGGAAGCCTGTGCAGGGACCGGAGGGGCAGGTACATTTTTATTTTGTTATTCTTATTTCCTCCTGCACCCCACCACGTTACATTGGCAGCAGCCACCATTGATAAATATATGCACACAAAATAGGATTTAAACATTTTAAGCAAACAATACTGCTTTGCAAGCAAACGTAGTTTGAGAAATGAATGTGTGTAGCAAGGTGCAGTGTTTGCAGGGGTGGGGCAGGAGAAAAACAGCTGAGGCACATACCCTATCTGCCCACAGATACACCACTAAGTGATGTATTTTGGCTGTAGGTGAAATAAAACTCATGTTCACTATAGGTTTAAAATTATGAATATATGGTCTGTTATAATATGTTGAATTCATTACATTTTGTCATACTTCAAATGAATGCTCTTAAACATAGTAGAACTTCCCGTTTTTTGCTCCAATTGATTTAAACCCCTCACTCCCAAATAAAAAAAACAAGTGTTGGGGTCACTTTCTGACTTGCAAAGATGGCCGCCCATCAGCAGGGTTCTCTAGAGGATCACAGAATAACCACACAGAAAATCCCAGGCTAACTTACAGGACTCCTATTCAGTACTAAACATATCACTAGCGTTAAAGCTGGGCGCGCGTTCAGGGTGATGGCATGGCCTGAATACAGGAACGTTGGCTACATGCCCTCCTCAAGATCTGGGGTGACCTAATGCTATAGCAAAGCCGCCTTGGATTCTCATGCAAGTTAAACACCGGAGCCCCTCCCTCCTTCTAGGTAAGTAAAATACAGTCATTGTTCTGGATACTACCCGCCCCTCACCCCACTTCCCTCTGCCGCCACTGCATCTGCTGCACTAACGCAAGCTGCACCCCGGCATGGTCCTTTGCCCTGGAAGTTGTCTGCGAAAAGAAGGAAACATGGTGGCTGTGTCCAGTAGTTAAACTGCACCGAAAATGTGAGTATAACCCACACTGGCAGAGTCTTGGGTAGGCGGCTGGCAGCTGCCATTGGCAAACAGGTGTCCAGCAGACGGGCAGCAAGAGGACTGAAGCGGCCTCCTCTACTTGTGGAGATTAGTCACCTCAATGAGGGACAGTCTGCCCCGAAATGCATTAGGCCGGTACAATTATTGGTTGGTGAGCATTGCCTGCAAGCAAGCGAATAAGATGCTAATATTCTGAACTAAAGAAACTCAGTTTATTGGGTTTACATTTGAAGTGATGCTTCTTTATTTATTTTCTGTCTTACAACATGAGCACTGGGGTGCTTATGCCACACACATTAGACAAGACCTGTGCAAAGAAACAGGGGACAGGACCTATCAAAGATTTATCGGATGGAAAGATTGATTTTAAAAATGAAACGACAAGGTCAAACATTTATAGCAAAAATATAAAATATGCAGGGCAAACGCTGACAATAAAAGGGCAGATCCTACCGTAATAATTTTTACTACTATTTCTAGAGGTATTTGAGGAAAATAGATTGAGAACTTTGGTGAGAGGTATCAAACTAACGTTTAGCCTTCCAGTGGAAAGATGATTGACTCGAAGGAAATACAAACGGGAGAGATTTTGCTGAATAGAAGATTTGAAAAAACTATTGCACAACACACCTAGCAAAAGCTTTATGGAGGAGGCCATGGTAAAGGTCCAGGGCCAGATTTACAAAGCCTTTGTGTCACTCTTGCACTGTGATGCAGGGCAACACAAAGGCTAATTTGGGATTTGTAAATCTAAGCAAGGCCCTGATTTGCTTGGCTTTGTAAAGAAATGTAACACAACCCATTGGCTTGCACTGCGTTGTTTTACATTTTTTAGTGGTAGGCACTCCAAGAGTGGAGCAGAGGTGCTCCAGGGGAAATATGTTAAGTTTTCCTCATTACTTCCTCTTTCCATGCTTGTTGTATTCTGCAGCACACAAGGAAAGAGAAATATCCCTCTAACTATTGTTTTCTGTGTGGGAAGGTGTCCCTTCCCGCATAAAAAAATCCCTGTCCGTAATGCAGGCTGGTGCAAGGGTCCCTGCATTGGTGGTAGGCAACCACAAGTGTCCCAGTGCTGGGCGAGCACTGAAGAGTGCAACATCTTCGTGCATAAAGCTCTCTCTGATTCACACAAGGCAGCGCAGCAACTTGCCTTGCTGCACTGTGTTGCGTGAATTCTTTGTAAATATGCCCCCTCCCCAACAATTCCCTAGACTAAGACCAATGGTCAACCTATTTCTACAATGAAAGCATAAGTGCTATGAGGAGCTTAAAGAAAAACTAGACATTTAGGCCCATATTTATACTTTTTTAGCGCCGCATGTGCGTCGTTTTTTGACGCAAAATCAGCGCAAATTTACAAAATACAATTGCCTACTGGACAATTGTATTTTGTAAGTTTGCGCCAATTTTGCGTCAAGAAACGACGCACGTGCAGCGCTAAAAAAGTATAAATACGGGCCTAAGCTCCTCATAGCTTACAACACAACAGAGGAGCAGTCATTGGCTAGTTTTCAGATAAGCTTCTCACAGCACAGATCACAACAGAAGAGCAGTCATGATCAAGGGCAAGAACAGTAGTACATGAAACTGAGAAGAATGGTGGAATACAGGGGAGGGAATGGGTACCAATCACCAAGCAGGAAGGAAGAGGCAGAAATATATGGAGAAAGGTGTTGAGATACAGACCCGTCAATTAGCTTTTCATTGCAAGCATAGATGAGGCCGAAAAGAGGTTTAAGTTTAACGCTCTTCATAAGTCAGTGTACATCATACTTCATGCACAAATTAGGATACTAACTTAGGCATTAACTAAGCACCCCTAGGTTTCCCTGCAAGAATTTCACCTGGCAAAATGTGTTATAAATTGGGCAGACACACTGCATGAAATCTGAGTTTGCCCAATTTGCAAAAGGGGAGCATACACACGTAGCACACTGTTCCCATTGTTGAGACTGGAAATTTAGAATGATGCACAAGTTGTCCTCCTGGTAAATGCTACATATTAATTTCACATTCTGTGGAATAAGACCCCCAAAGGGGTTCATCTTCAGCCCAAAGAGTATTCAGTTAGTCTAGGAAGTTTTTTTTTCTTAATTACGTTCTTGGTATACCAGGGAGCCGGCCTTTTACTCCAGGTTCTTTTCTACTTGAATGGGACAAAGTGGTTTAGGATCCTTGACACTGTGTCACTGAAGTTATTAGTCAGTTACTTAACATCTTGATATTGTCCAATGCCAATCACATTTTCTCAGTGACTTCAACCTGCACTAGGGAAACCCTGAGCCATCCTCTTTTTTGCCTGAGAATGAAATCCCCTCAACCCACATGTTAGACCTGTCACTTTAGGGTGGTCATCCACCAGTCTTTTTGTCTTATTCCTCCATTTTTGCTGGCCTCATTGTTGCTGGCCTTAGGACTCTACTTTACTACTGCTAACTGTGTGCCAATGCAGCAACCTTGCACAGTAGTGCAAGGATGGCTGCGTTGAGGGGAAGATTTATTTTTGTGCAGGAAGGGACACCTTGCTGCACAAAACAACCTTAAATGGTGATTTGCTCTTTCTATTTGTGCTGCCAGATGCAGCACACATAGGAAGAGCAGATAACGAGGAGAAATGAAAGCATCCCCTGGGGTGGAGTTAGATTTTGGCACTGCCACAGGTTTATGAAAACTTGTAAATATGAGGCAGCGTAAAGATGCAATGGGTGTTGCTGTGGCACACCCACAGCACACCCATTGCACTCTCCTTCCAGACAAAGTGCTGCGTGAGAAGGGGCTGTATTTACAAGGTGGCGTTAAGGCACAAAAAGTGGCTTAACTCCACCTTGTAAATGCAGCGCAGGGCATAGCGCCACTGGAGCGTCACAAAAAGTGACCTTCCGGTGGCGCTAGGGGTCTTAAATATGCCCCTTAATGTTCTCATAAGACCCTAGTAAAGTGGTGCTGCATGTACCAAGGGTCTGTAAGTTAAATGCTATTAGTGGGCCTGCAGCACCGATTGTGCCACACACATAAGTAGCCATTTCAAATATGCCTCAGGCCTGCCACTGCAGCCTGAGTGTGCAGTTTTAAACTGTAATTTTGACTTGGCAAAATAAATCTTTTACCAGGGACCAAAATGTACTTTTTAATACATATATGTCACCCCTAAGGTAGGCCCTAAATAGCCAATATAGCAGGATGCAGTATATTTGAAAAGTAAGTCATGCACTTTTAAATTTTAATGTCCTGGTAGTAAACAACTCCGTTTTCACTACTGCATGGCCTGCCTCTCCCATAGGATAACATTGGGTTTCCTTGTTACATTTACTACATGCTAACCTTAATTTGTGAAAAGGTAGGAATGTTGAGTTTGGTGTGTCTAAAGAACTGTAATTTAAAGGTCTCTTTAACAGTAAAGTCAGATTTTAAGTCACAATTTTGAAAATGACACTTTTAGAAAGTTGGGACCTGCAGCTTTTATCCTTGGTTACATGACTAGGTGTAGGTAGCAGTTGCTCTTTGTGTATTGCTCCCAGACAGTGAGACAAAGGGGGAGTTGATGAAGGGGAGGAACTGTCAACTACCACACTTGCACACATAGCAAAGGCTCTGCCTCAGCACACTCACAAAGGGTCTCACATCAGACTAATGTGCCCCAGACAAGCTGAGGGCAGGGCAGGAAAGCAGGAAATTCCAAACACCTTGGGGGGAGGGGTGGAAGCCTCCGGAACCTTCCCCTACTTCAAAGCTGGCACTAACTATAACTATCAGACCCTCCAACCCAACTCTTCAGTACACTTCTCGACCTGTTGAAGACTCCGAAGGACTGTTGTGCTGTTGTGTAGCAAAGACAGGAGTCATGCCCCCTTGCCCAATGACCATGCCCAGGGAACTTATGTCCCCTGGGTATGGTCATTGGGCATAGTGGCATGTAGGGGGGCCCAAATCAGGCCCCCCTATGCCACAAACAAAATCTGAAAAAAATACTTACCCGAACTTACCTTTACTTTCCTGGGATGGGTCCCTCCATCCTTGGGTGTCCTCCTGGGGTGGGCAAGGGTGGCAGGGGGTGTCCCTGGGGGCAGGGGAGGGCACCTCTGGGCTCCTTCCGAGCCCACAGGTCCCTTAACGCCTGCCTGACCCAGGTGTTAAAAAATGGCGCCCATCAGGCTGTGCGTCGTTTTTTAAGGCCCACCCCCTCCTGTGCGTCAAAATGACGTCAGAGTATAAATAAGGGGCACAGGCCTTAAAGTCATTTTTTGGAAGGGAACGCCTACCTTGCATATAATTAACGCAAGGCTGGTTCCCCCTTCCAAAAAATGACGCACATGGTGGAATTTTGACGCCCGCGGGGTCGGACGTCAAAGTATAAATATGGTGCAGGGTTTGCGCCGATTGTGCGTCAAAATTTTTGACGCACATTCGGCGCAAACAGAGTATAAATATGCCCCCTAGTGTGTTACTTACCTCCTATTGGACAGTTGCCTCTCTAGTACTTTTTGGTAACTGTGTCACTAAAATAAAGTACCTTTATTTTTGTAACACAGTGTTTTCTTTCATGTGTGTAAGAGCTGTGTGACTACAATGTATTGCATGAGCTTTGCATGCCTCCTAGAAAAGCCTTGACTGCTCATCCACAGCTACCTCTAGAGAGCCTGGATTCTAGACACTGCCTACACTACACTAATAGGGGATACCTCGACCTGGTATAAGGTGTAAGTACCTTAGGGACCAACCACACACCAGGCCAGCTTTCTACATTGGTGGTGCACGGTGGGATTAGCACTTACAATTGCCCTATCACTCTATCACTTGGTACTTTCCACAGGAAAGACCACTTACTGACGAGGGGTACACACTGTACTTTAGCATCAGGGATCTAGTCTCCTAAGTTTGGGTAAGCTAGGGGTTTGGCCTAGCCCTTGCACCGAACTTCTGTAAGGAAACTAAGTTAGAGTAGTTAGGGACCCTACACCACTCTAGCTAGCTGACATGTCTTCAGCAGAGCACACCTCCTAGGCCAAGGATTTTCCCTATGAGAACCTGACCTTCCAAGACGTTAGGGAGATGTGTGCTGAGAGAAAGCTGAAGGCAGGGAGAAATCCCAGTAAGAGTCTGCTTCTGGGCCTGCTCCTCCAGGATGACCAGGCACATGCTGGTAGCCAGGAGGAGGGGGAGGAAGAAGTAGAGTCTGACGCTCCAGTGCTAGAAAAGGAAGACTTAGCTACTGAGGTTGGTCAGGTAGCACCCAGGGAGGGTCAGAGAGGCTCTAGGCAAACCCACAGTCCTGTTAGGAACTCTGTTAGCAGTGCAAAGGGGAGGGGGTCACATCAGTAGGTCCACCTTTGGCCCTAGAGGGCTGTTTGAGAGAGTGTCCAAGAATAGGAATAGATCCTCCTTCTCAGTATCTGAGCGGACCCACTGTTCAACCCTAGGGGAAGAATCCCTAGACAGGGAGCTCAAGCAACTGAGGCTGGAGGAGGCCAAGACAAGGCTGCAACAGCAACAGCTAGCCCTAGATAGGGAGGCCTTGGCTGTGGAGAGAGAGAGGCAGGGGTTATGGTCAGTAACCCATGGTGGCAGCGTACTAGTTTTAGAGACACCAGGGTCAGGGAGGATTCCTTTGACACTGGGAACCTGAACAAGGTAGCCCCACCATAGAAGGTGGGAGATGACATCTACAGGTGGTTCACTGCTCTTGAGAAGGCCTGTAAGATAAAGAGAGACCCTCAGAGGCACTGGGCAGCTATTTTGTGTCTCTCCTTCTCTGACAAGGGTAGGGACAGACTCCTCAGTGTCAGAGAAGAAGATGCAGACAACTACACAGTTTTGAAATCTACACTTTTGGATGGGTTTGGTCTGACTACTGAACAGTATAGGATCGAGTTCAGCGAGACCAGGAAAGAGTCCTCCCAGGATTGGGTTGATTTTGTGGATTGTTCTGTGAAGACTCTGGAAGGCTGGGTGCATGGGAGCAAAGTCGCGATTATCAGTGCTTATACAACCTAATCTTAAGAAAGTATATTTTGAATAATTGTGTGTCTGATCAACTGCATCAGTACCTGGTGGACTCTGATTTGACCTCTCCCCAAGAATTGGGAAAGAAGGCAGATAAATGGGTCCGCACCAGGGTGAGAAGGAAGGTGACAACAAAAAGAAGGAAGCAGGTAAGTCTCGGGATAATTCCTATAGTACTAATTTAACTTAAGTCTTTAAAACAGCATATCTCTGTTTTTTTTGGTAGTTTTGGTCTGAAGTATGATTGTTTTTTTGTAGTTTTGGTCTCAAATTATTTATTACATTTTACTCTATTTCTCTAAATTGGTGTGTGATGTTTCTTCCGTTGTGTTTTCCCTTTATTACTGTTCGGAGTGCTACATAAATACTTTACAGATTGCCTCTAAAGTTAAGCCTGACTGCTTTATGCCAAGCTACCAGAGGGTTGAGCACAGGTTAATTTGGGAGTTGCTTGTGAGTTCACCCTGAAAGGAATTGTGGTTTCTGCTTGAGTAGGGTTCCACCCCCCTCAAACAGTAACCCAATTTCCTACACCACACATTTAATAAGTTTCTAATGAGGACTTGACCCTTGCAAAAATGAACTTTCTAAGAATAAATTACCCTCTCCCAGTTGACTAGTATGATCATCTTCAAATTAATTTCCTCTTGTCCTTCTTATCAAAAATTTCAACCACAGTGATTTGCTCTATGTTTTTTGTCCTCTCCCTTATCCTAAGAATAGCCAAGATTTTAGTGAAATGACAAACAACATCTGTGACACACTAGTAAATATCATGAACCACCTTCCCATATTCAAGGATTAAACAACAAAGAGTAAAAGGGTTGCTCCTTTGTGTACACGGAACTTAATTAAGAAAATAACTCCTCAGATTGTGTAAACACTAATGGTGACAAAATGCATCCAGATCTAATGCTGAACAACTCTGTTCACTCAGAAGATAATATTTAAAAAAGTTTTGAAGGAAAATGGCTGTGTAAAATTTTGCAAAGCCTAGAAGAAACGGAAGAATCTCCTTGAGATAGTTAAAGCAGCTTAGTTGATCTTGACAAGAATGCAAATAATGTGCCTGTTTCTTTGATACCAAATTTAAAAAGACTGAAGTGGCCTCTCACTTCAACAAACTTCTACTCATCTTTTCATGTAGAGAGTCACCTAACAACTGGTCTACTTCAAAGAAATCTCCCAGACTGAGCTTCTCAACACCATCCCCAAACCAAGCGCTCTGATCACTTTACAAATCCACTACCAACAAAATAAGCCAAAGAGATGCGTGCTGACCTAGTCCCTCAAAGGTCAAACCATCCTAATCTATCTCACTCAC
Organism: Pleurodeles waltl; assembly: GCF_031143425.1. NCBI lineage: Eukaryota > Metazoa > Chordata > Amphibia > Caudata > Salamandridae > Pleurodeles > Pleurodeles waltl. The sequence goes on along the minus strand of NC_090444.1, from coordinate 1,646,858,818 downwards.
CAGGAATGTTTGTAGATTACCTAAAAGTTACCTAAATGTTGAACAGTATTTCCCTCATACAAAAACGTGTCTGGGTGACATCATAAGAGTATATGGCCTATCTTATCTTCAATATGCTCAGCTCTAGTTAATGGTCTCTTCTCAGAATAATATCACCCTATTAGCCTTGACTCTTGATAATATAAAGTCTTGCATGGCGGCTCATCACCTCAAATGCAAACCCAACTGAGTACCTACTCATCTCACAATATAACTCCATTCCTCAATTCCAAACTGACTGAATTCCACAATTAGAGTGCCATATCACTTGACATTGTTCTTGACAACAGAGGTAACCTTCATAAAACATTAACACCATGGCTATAAATGTGAACCATCTGTGCAAACATAACAGGGGGATCAAACCTTTTGTTCCATAACAAGACATTAAGATCATAATTCCAGCTCTGGATCTATTAAGACTTGATTATGGAAGCCCAATACCACCTGGTATTCCTAAAATTGATCTGACTCCTCTCTAATCCCGCCCGTAGCTCACATGATATCATGGGCTGGATGCTACTACCATATTACCCCACTCCTCCATTCATTGAATTTGGTTTCTATTAAAGGTACTACTAAATGCAATTCTATTAAATTGCATGTTTTGTTCACAAACATATACACTCTGACCACTAGACACAACCTGACCAAGAACCAGAAGACCTCTGGGTGTACTCATAATCTGTTAGCTTTATCTTCTGATTATCGGAACCACAAGTCTGTAAATAAATGTACTTTAAACCAGTGTTTCTCTGGTTGCGCACACAGATGCCCTCACACATACCATCATCTCTTTACCAGCTTTCAAAAAGGAACAATAAAAGAATAACTATTTATTCATAAGCTGTATGTCTTGTATTCTACACACAAGACTTCTGTTTCTTCTGCTAAGCATCTGGAGAGTACTTATCTATGGCCACATCTGTTTTCTGCATAATCATGTGGACTTGTGAAACATCAAAATGAGTGAAGTACAAAACCTGCTTGCTATGGGCAAATTAACTATTAACTTACTTATGGGGCTACCGACTTCTTACAGCATGAGCATATGGGGATCTCTTCTGTCTTGAAACATGTTTCTGTGATGACTCTTACTCAGCCCAGTATGCTGTGTTCAGGGCATCTACAGGTAAAGCGATGATAACTGAGGGCCCAGGGTTAGACTGGCCTACATGGCAATCTGGCATTGCCAGAAGGGATGGACTGACAGGTTAGAATGTTGGCCATTTTTAGGTCTCACCTACACAGCACATGTGCTGTGCAGCAAGAAGTCTTGTTTACAAATTATCGGGCTTACAACCTACCCAGGGTGTACCATTACTTGTGTCTTTTTCACTCTTAGTTGCAATCTTTCAATTGCTGAGTTCCCGTAGGTTTCCCTTCCTTTCTTGTTTTAGCTCCTTTCTGGAGCATGGACTAAGTATAAGTGTTCTTCCTTTTCTTTGTTCTTCCTCCTCTTTTTGCAAAGCACTTTTTTTTTATTTTATACATGTTTCAGTATTATTCCTGGATGCGGAATGTGCTTCCCTACTTTTAATGCAGGCATATTGTAAGGAAATGCCTCCTTGGCATGGTTACCCCCTGACTTTTTGCCTTTGCTGATGCCAAGTTATGATTTGAAAGTGTGCTGGGGCCTGCTAATCAGGCCCCAGCACCAGTGTTCTTTCCCTAACCTGTACTTTTGTTTCCACAATTTGCACACCCTGGCATCCATGTAAGTCCCTTGTAACTGGTACCTCTGGTACCAAGGGCCCTGATGCCAGGGAAGGTCTCTAAGGGCTGCAGCATATCGTATGCCACCCTGGGGACCCCTCACTCAGCACAGACACACTGCTTGCCAGCTTGTGTGTGCTAGTGGGGATAAAAAGACTAAGTCAACATGGCACTCCCCTCAGGGTGCCATGCCAACCTCACACTGCCTATAGGTATAGATAAGTCACCCCTCTAGCAGGCCTTACAGCCCTAAGGCAGGGTGCACTATACCATAGGTGAGGGCATAAGTGCATGAGCACTATGCCCCTACAGTGTCTAAGCAAAACCTTAGACATTTTAAGTGCAGGGTAGCCAAAAGAGTATATGGTCTGGGAGTCTGTCATGCACGAACTCCACAGCACCATAATGGCTACACTGAAAACTGTGACGTTTGGTATCAAACTTCTCAGCACAATAAATGCACACTGATGCCAGTGTACATTTTATTGTAACATACACCCCAGAGGGCACCTTAGAGGTGCCCCCTGAAACCTTAACCGACTACCAGTGTGGGCTGACTATTTTAGCAGCCTGCCACACACCAGACATGTTGCTGGCCACATGGGGAGAGTGCCTTTGTCACTCTGTGGCTAGTAACAAAGCCTGTACTGGGTGGAGGTGCTTCTCACCTCCCCCTGCAGGAACTGTAACACCTGGCGGTGAGCCTCAAGGGGTCGCGCCCTTTGTTACAGCACCCCAGGGCACTCCAGCTAGTGGAGTTGCCCGCCCCCTCCGGCCATATCCCCACTTTTGGCGGCAAGGCCGGAGGAGATAATGAGAAAAACAAGGAGGAGTCACTGGCCAGTCAGGACAGCCCCTAAGGTGTCCTGAGCTGAGGTGACTCTGACTTTTAGAAATCCTCCATCTTGCAGATGGAGGATTCCCCCAATAGGGATAGGAATGTGCCCCCCTCCCCTCAGGGAGGAGGTACAAAGAGGGTGTAGCCACCCTCAGGGCTAGTAGCCATTGGCTACTAACCCCCAGACCTAAACACACCCCTAAATTGAGTATTTAGGGGCTCCCAGAACACAGCAAGATAGATTCCTGCAACCTAAGACGAAGAAGGACTGCTGAGCTGAAAAACCTGCAGAGAAGACGGAGACACCAACTGCTTTGGCCCTAGCTCTACCGGCCTGTCTCCCCACTTCTAAAGAAACTGCTCCAGCGACGCGTTCCACAGGGTCCAGCGACCTCTGAAGCCTCAGAGGACTACCCTGCATCTAGAAGGACCAAGAACTCCTGAGGACAGCGGCTCTGCTCCACAAAGACTGCAACTTTGCAACAAAGAAGCAACTTTGAAACAACACACGTTTCCCGCCGGAAGCGTGAGACTTTGCACTCTACACCCGACGCCCCCGGCTCGACTTGTGGAGAACAAACACTACAGGGAGGACTCCCCGGCGACTGCGAACCCGTGAGTAGCCAGAGTTGACCCCCCTGAACCCCCACAGCGACGCCTGCAGAGGGAATCCCGAGGCTCCCCGTGACGTCGACTGCCTGCTTCAAAGACCCGACGCCTGGTAAGGAGACTGCATCCGCTGCCCCCAGGACCTGAAGGATCCGACCTCCAGTGCAGGAGCAACCCCCAGGTGGCCCTCTCCCTTGCCCAGGTGGTGGGTACCCCGAGGAGCCCCCCCTTGCCTGCCTGCATCGCTGAAGAGACCCCTTGGTCTCCCATTGGATTACATTGCGAACCCAACGCCTGTTTGCACACTGCACCGGCTGCCGCTGAGGGTACACTTTTTGTGCTGACTCGTGTCCCCCCAGTGCCCTACAAAACCCTCCTGGTCTGCCCTCCGAAGACGTGGGTACTTACCTGCTGGCAGACTGGAAACGGGCACCCCCTTCTCCATTGAAGCCTATGCGTTTTGGGCACCACTTTGACCTCTGCACCTGACCGGCCCTGAGCTGCTGGTGTGGTAACTTTGGGGTTGCCCTGAACCCCCTACGGTGGGCTACCTTGGACCCAACTTTGAACCCCGTAGGTGGTTTACTTAGCTGCAAAACTAACAAACACTTACCTCCCAGAGGAACTGTTGAAAATTGCAGTGTCTAGTTTTAAAATAGCTATATGCCATTTGTGTGAAAACTGTTTGTGCTATTTTGCTAATTCAAAGTTCCTAAAGTTCCTAAGTGAAGTACCTTTCATTTAAAGTATTGTTTGTAAATCTTGAACCTGTGGTTCTTAAAATAAACTAAGAAAATATATTTTTCTATATAAAAACCTATTGGCCTGGAATTGTCATTGAGTGTGTGTTCCTCATTTATTGCCTGTGTGTGTACAACAAATGCTTAACACTACCCTCTGATAAGCCTACTGCTCGACCACACTACCACAAAACAGAGCATTAGAATTATCTCTTTTTGCCACTATCTTACCTCTAAGGGGAACCCTTGGACTCTGTGCATGCTATTTCTTACTTTGAAATAGTACATACAGAGCCAACTTCCTACACATATGGTTTCTGATTTATGTTACTTTCACCCTGTCTGCTATCTCTATTAACACTTTAGTTCCTTGCGTCCACAACTCTATTACTCTATGCCACTCTACTCTATGCCACTCTATTCTATGCCACTTAACTCTAGGCCACTACACTCTACGCCACTCCACTGTATGCCACTCCACTCCACCGCACTCTATGCTACTCTACTCCAATCTACTCTATGTCACTCGACTCAACACCACTCCACGCTACTCCACACTGCTTCACTCCACTCTACAGCACTCTACACTACTCTAGTATACGACACTTTACTGTACTTCACGCCACTCCATGCCACTCTGTGCCACTCTGCTCTACGGCACTTTGCACCACTTTACACCACTGTACACCACTCCACTCTACCCCACACCCACTCTATACCACTCAATTCTGCACAACTCTACAGCACCCACTCTACTTCACTTCACCCCACTCTATACCACTCCACTCTACAGCACCCTGCACTACTCCAATCTATGCCACTCTCCTGTACTCTACGCCACCCCACTCTATGCCACTCCACACCACTCTACTCTGCCATTCTGCATCATTCTACACCAGTGTATGCTATTCCACTTTACTCCATGCCTCTCTACTCCCACTCTGTCACTTTACTCTACGCCACTGTACTCTACATCCTTCTACTCTATGCCACTCAACTCTGTGCCATTCAAATCTACACAACTCAATGCCACTCCACAGCACTCTGCTCTATGCCACAGCACTCTGTGCTACTCTAATCTATGCCACTGGATTCCACTCTCAGCCACTGTACTCTAAGTCACTCTATTCAACTTAGCTCTACGCCACTGGCTCTACGCCCCTCTACTCATTGCCACTCCAGTCTGTGCTCCAATATGGTTAAAAGACATTGGGAAAGCCAATAATTCTCACAAAGGTGAGACCTACTGGCTGTACTAATGCTTGTTTTTGCTGTTGTGGGCCTGTTTTATAGTCTGGTGGGCTAGTTTTTTCCTTTTCATGTCCCTGATATTATCACAGTCATTGCCCATAGCAAGCAGAAATGCATGGAGTGGCCAATCCACTGGAAAATACCTATAAAACGTGTTTTTACAAGTTTAAAGCTATACCGATTTGCAAGTGTGGGCCACAATTTTAGCTGATTTGCTAATGGGGTTCTCTTTTGTTTTGGTGCTAGGTCCTATCGTCTTCCCAGTGCGACTCTGTTAGTATCTAGACACATCTAGAATAATGAAGATATTGATTTTTATACTTTCTATTGTTTTAAATTGTAAATTCTTTTTTATTTTTTTAGCTATCACTGTATGCAATGTTTGACCTTTGTTCTACACATTACCTTTGTTTTAGTTACTTACAGATCGTTCTATGTAGAGTGCTCTATTGCTCTACTGCCTAGCGCGTGCTGTAAAAAACATCTGCAAATGAAATTAAACCTCATTAAGATAGTTACATACAAAACACACTGCATGTGTGTTTGGGGGTCCACTTGCCCACTCATCACACCAGATTCTGCTAATGGCCATTTTCTGAGCGCAGTGGAAAACCAAAATAACAATGTATGTTTAGCTGGGACAACGTGAAACTAACATGCATATGTGAAAGCTTGCATAGCAGTGTGAAAACTGAAAGACTGTCACATCATTCACACCTGGGGTCATTCAATCAGCGCTCTGCACGGGATGGCACACTCAACATCATACTTTTTTAAAACACTAAAAATTTGGAAGCAGTCTGGAATATTTCTTTAACTCTCATACAGCCACTGAAAATATCCTGACATAGTGGAGAGGACGCTGGCGCGATAATATAGATTGGGAATTCATTTTATTTTCTGGTCCCCCTAATGTTTGCGTGCCACTGCTAATCGTTAGTACAGTGGACTGTAAACTTCACACTTGTATAGCACACTACTCACCCGTTAGGGTCACAAGGTGCTGTACACATACTGCTGTGGAACCCCTCCTGGCTTTTCCCTGTGAGGCACCCACTCCTGGACAGCCCCAGGGTGAAGCCAGGCATCCAAGTGCTGTGAGGGGCATTGTGGAGATGAAGCAAGCTATTATCTGGTCCAAGGGAATTGGAGCCCAAGACCCTCCAAGGTGGGAATTGAACCCTGGTCCTGGGTCAGATCTCTGCAACAGGGTTTGGTGCTCTAACCATTGTGCCACGCTTCTCCACCTCAGACTCAGGAAGTATCAGTAAGGACAGACTCATCTGAGGCAATATTTCTATCTTTGATGTATTTTTTGAGATGTCTCTTATTGGCTCTAATAGTGTTGGCTCTTACACTAAGCGTGGCTTTGTAGGGGCAATGGGGCTTTTATGTCCCCGTCCATTTATTGTAAAGCTGGAATGAGTGAGCTGTGACTGCCAAGCACAAAATCCCATTTGTGCAGTTCCGTGCACAGAGGTTATTAAATTCAGCACGCATGTGCACACTCAAACTTCTCTAGGCTCGGGAAAGCCTGGAGGAACGTGTGAAGCATCATGGGAGTGTTGGAATATTCACAATCCGTTCTATTGTTAGGAAAACTAGTTCTGCACGAAAAATGCAAGGGCTGCGCTGCATACCTTAAAAGACAGTGTTTGAAGCAGTCACTGGCTTTTCATTTTGCTTAGCATATAAGAGGCGCCCAGAAGAAGACTAAACTGCTTCCCTGCACTTCTAGTGCCAAACCGGGGACAGTCTGCTCTGTATAATAACAAAACACTGTGACCTTTGCAATCTGAACCGGTAGGTGATCTGTGCTTCCGGAAACCGTGGCCACTTCACGCGATTAAAACCTGATACATTAATTCAAAAACCAGATTATTTCACAAAAGACTGTTCCCTTTTTCATCATAACTGTTAGCATCGGACTATACGGCACAAAGCAGAGGTCTGGAGAATTCATTCCAATGATATCAAATTATCATGCACAAAAGCGAAGTTTATGCACATATAAGATAAAATCATCAGAATGCCCTGAAACAATAACATGGGGAATCCTATTAAGTGTCAGAGAAACACAAGCCCTGCGTAAATACAGTACTAATAATGTATTTCGATTTCAGTCGCCAGCTCAAGAGGCATCTGAACAAAGGGATTTAAGAGCTAGAAAATAATGCAAACATTAAGAAATATACAGTTTCCTGGAAAACGTGAGCCTCGTGCAGTCGACAAAAATAGTAACCAAACAGTGGCTTTCCACCCTTGAGTGGGAAGCAGGTCTAAATATTGAGTGGCATTGGGTTGTTTTTTAAATTACGCATACATAGTCAGGCGAAATAAAAAAAAAAGTATTGACCTTCTTGAAGGCAGCTGAAGTTTTCCGCTTTCAGCTAGTAAAAGCGTCTCCTCCGAGTGCCTGTGCTAACTTGCTGCTTTTCTTAGAAGGGGTACCTTGGGGCAGAAAATGGTGGATACACAAATTTGTACCCTGCCTTGATAAAAGGGGCAGGGGTGCTGAAGAGAGTAGCCACAGAGAATAGAGTGGCAGGGCCCCGGACAATGCACAGTGCAGACAGGCTGGCCAGGTGACTAGAGGACTGTGGCGGTGGGCTTCCAAAGCAGAGTCAGATAGAACAACTGGGAGACTGGGTTTGGATCTTAGAGCCGGACGCTGTGGCTAGCCCCTGGCAGCAGCAGCAATAATCTTCCACTGACTCTACCCCTAATTGTAATTTTTAACTCTACTTTGTGAAGGTTTCCTTTATTGTTAAAAAAATAATAATATTGGAGTTCTCCGGCTATGCACCCGGACACTTATAATGATGCCAAGATTACTATTGTTAGGAAAGGACTCACTGAGCAGAGTAACGTCCCTCATTGCCTTTGCGATACACTGTGTGAAACTCAGAATTACAAATACACAGGACTATACAGCAGAGTCAGACCCTGGACCATACAGCAGAGTCAATGAGGTCAAATGAATACAGTGGCATACCTCACCAGGAATTGAAGCAGATTGCATAAACTGGATGTAATAAACTTGACAGACCTATTCTCCTGTTTCTGCGATAAACTTCATTGTAATTATATTGTTGTGGAAAATACAAAGATTTCAATGCATTAAGATTCCTCAAGTGGAGCAGGCAAATGCAACCAAGCACCACCAAACATCGTAGGTATCAGAAACCACCACTTGTGCTAATAGCCCAAAATTAGATAAAATACCACCAACAAAATACCTCCACTACCTACTGAAAGATAATACTCAACTATGATGGATCAACCGCTTTCTATAATTTTTTACATCATTCACACCAAAGAAGTAATCTGTATTCTACCCAAAGGCATCCAAAAACCACAAGGCACATCAAGCAATGTTGCCATCTATGATGTATGGCATAAGCACTCAGGAAAATCACAAGAGCAAGCATGTTGTTCTATAGACCATCAGTATAATCACATGTCATACTGCCATCAACAATCACATGAGCCCTCAAACCCTTGAACAAAGGAACTTTTGAACAAAACAGATCACCAACATTTCAGAATGCTCTACACATTAACAAGCTGACCTTCATCGAAACTTGCATGGTACAAAGGATAGAATCATTAGCATTTACACACCACAAAGCTATTTTTTTAAATTATTTTTGTCGGATTTCAGCATACTAATGGCAGCACTCTCATCATGAAACTCCTATACTTTCTGTCAGAACCTTTGCCCGTTCAAGTATTCACCGCTGAATGCCATATATTTTATCATGAACCTAACACGAGGTCGAATGTCAAACACTCAACTACACAGAAAGAAAAAAAAATATTTTAAGTCATTTGAGCATTGTCAAAAACATTGTAAACCATAATTTGATAATTCTAACACTTTTAGACAGTTACTCCAATTATCTCCAGGTCAAAGGTATATCAGTCACACAATAAACTCGAGTCAAAACCTACAAAGCTAATAAGGGGAACTGAGGCTTTGCAGGCCAAATATGACCAGAACACTACATTTGTGGCTGGCAACGCTGTGGTGCATATTGTAGGCTCATGAGAAAAAACATGGGAGGCATGCTGTAGGAGGCAGTTTTTCGTAGGAGAGCCCATGTTGTAGCATTTTTGCGGGTGCTGGCCCTCCCAATGGTTTCCTAAACAATGAAGCCTCAATTGGCTCCAGTGTTGCAATTCACTGACCTCTAAAAAAGGAGAAACATGGGAAAGCTTTTACAGGGTATAGTCACCACCGTTTGCAACTGGCCCATTACTGCCCAGCTCTAATAGAAAGGGAATGTCACCTCCTGCACAAATGAGATACCCTACAGCAAACTACAAACCACTCTGTCACAATCACTCTTCAATATCACCAGTATCAAAAACCAACCAAATCCCACAATAACTGTACTTCATAAAAAGATTACTTCAACACCCGGGCATGCATCATATTGACATGCCTTCGTCATCTGAGCATGAAACTTGTGTTAGATTTACAGGGATTTGACTATGAAGTTCTGAGGCGACAAGCAAGCCTCTGCAGCAGGTATTTAGAATACTGATCCATTTCACCAGTCAGAAAAAAGGAACTACATTGTGAAGTCACCCCAAAAATCTTCACTGATGGCTAGGCCACATCACTATCAACACGCATTTGCAATGCACTGGGTCTCGCATTTGCTCGAGTTAGAGCTATTAGCGTTGTAGACTCCTAACCTGACTTTTCTTGCCACATAAATTGAAAATGAAAATTAAAACAGTTTCACATAAGCGAGGCGATTCAAAGCATCATGGCATCAGCGTGAAGAGACACACAAAAGGAAAAAGAAGTTCACTCGCAGCTAAACGTATTGGCAAAAGTGCAATTAGCCATGTAACAGGGTCGATGTCCAAGGCAGTAACCAAACCACCCCAAGGAGGGACAAACATAAAGCATTTACCAATGACAACAAAGGATTTTTGTAGGGCAAGCCCATGAACGAGCTATAGTGATGGGCGTGAGATGGGCATGGTTAAAGCCCAACTAGATAAGTCTGAAAAGCAGCGCTTGCGTGCTGCTATCCTTGATCTAAAAACGACTTAACCACAATGGCCCAACACCTTCTTACTATCAATAGTTCACTGTTTATCATGTACTGAAAAAATAAAGCTATCTTTCTAACACTAACACCACATTGCTAAGCACCTGCACAATCTATCAAACATTCAAGAGGAAATCGAAATCACTCTATAAATTTCTGGCTGGTCTCAGTGCAAGCTATCAACATGTGACCCATAAAGGTATTGACCTGCAGCTCTTTGGGCTATCGAAAGAAAAGGACTGTACCTGCTGTGTCCTACGTATGGAGAAGTTACTACCTAGCCAGAAGCAGAAACTCAGGGAGTCAGTTGGCTGACTTCCTGTTCGCAGCACAGGGCCACAAAAGGATGGAGAAGCCTGTTTGGGGGAATTGGTAGGCCAAATTGCAAGATCCCTGCTCTTCGCCCCCTTGCAGCAAAAGGGACTAGCACCCAATGCTCAAAAGTTGCAACCGAGTCTGATGGTCCTGGGAGAGTCGTTGGAATGCAGCTTGGTCACCCAGAAGGAGAAATACTGCCAAAAGGAAAGCTAATAGAGGACACTGCTGTAACTGGAGACTGGTAGCCCAGTGGCAACTGGACTTCTGCTGATCTGGAGAGGACTACGTGGGACTTATAACCCTGTGGCCAGAATCACCTCACCAGGACTGTGGAGCGAGGAGTAGGCCCAGGAAGACTTACTTTTGATTGAACAACTGCTTCGGCAATCTTGAGCATCTTCAGCATCCTGTCTTCCTTGTATCAAGACCACTACATAGAAGTCAATAGCAAGGAGCCAGTGACACTGGAACTGAATGGAAGACTGTTTTTCTTCTGGTGGTAACTGTTTTGCTGGACCTTACTGGTCCCTTTGACTGACTCCATGCCAGGGTTTGTGAACCAAATTATCCCTAAGAAGCTGTACTCCACTCTGACGAAGATTTTTTGGGAAAACAAGAGTCGATTTTGTTGTGTTTGTCAATGCTTGATTGCAGTTAAGTGAAAGGTCGTGATTTATTGTTTTTTGTACAATCCATATCTCCAGAACCCTCTGTGGAGCTATGTAATTTTAGTGCTCATAAATTCATACACATATACTCTTTTTTATATTGGTGATTGATTGAGTGTGGGGTTTCTTTTTTCTTCAATTATTTTGGTGCTGTTTAAAAGCTTTACACTTGCTCCTTTGTGTAAGTATGACTGCTCAGAGCTACAGCTACCCAGGTTTTAGCTAAGGTTTAACAAACGAAACCTGACTGGCCCTTCACGGATTGGTAGCATATTACATGGTGAGGTCACAAAACCACACCATATAATACACCCTATTTCCTCACAGCATCTTCATCCATTGATGTGTTTAGCTGTTGTACACATTTTGCTTTCTTCTATCCACCATAGAATGGGGCAATGTGTCAGTCAACTTTAGCCATTCTCGCTCTGGGTGGGTGATGCTATTTTTCTAAATCACTTGTGCACATTCAACCATTAGCTCTCTCACACTGTGGGTGATGCTATTTTAGATCACTTTTGCACATTTGCTTAACATGAATAGACTTCAGGGCTGGTGTTACCGGTTTACTCTGCCACTGCTTTTTTCTTTCTTTACGTATTTTAAACATTTTAAAACGTTCTGGTGTGTTTAAACCATGCCGTTGTTTCCGTGATTAACAGTCAATGGTCCCTTTCTTTATGCTTTTAAGAATCATATTTTTCTGTGTTGTATATTAAACTTAAAAAGAGTATGTACACGTCGTTCTTTTATTACTGTGGTTCAAAGTTGCAATAAAATCCATAAAAAGTTATCAAAAAAAATCCCAATTTATGTTTCTAATTTTGCAAAGATTCTCACCTGGCTTCAGCAGAAACAAAGTTTTTTCTATAAAATACGTTAACTGGAACTGAATGACAAGGTTGTTCCAGATTTTTGTGGCGCTGACTCTTCTCTGACTTCTCAAACTGACTTTCCCATTCACACCTAACCTGTACTATAGGCCCTCGCGATCATGACTCTAACCACAAATGAGTAAATAGAAACCAGGGGTTAGAAATGTTTGTGTTTTATTCATTGTTTGATGCTTCTTTATGGTTTGTATTTGTTTTAATAGTTTAAAAAATACACTTTTTCTCATTTTTAGCTCTGGCCTGGAGACAACTTAAACTGTCTGCAGACAAACCTATTTATTCCAATATATAACCTATATTTAGATTGGGCTTTGAATCAGCTCCTTGCTCATGATTGGATGGCTTTGTTTTCTATATCATTTGTCTCTTCTACCTCTTCCCACAGTGCCCACAATTGCACCTCTTCGGACTTCCCCTCCTATGATCTGTGATACTTCTGCCCCATTCCTGCTGCCAATTCATTTATTTAACTTCTCATGAGGGCCCAGCAGCTTCATAGTGCTGCTGGGGTGCTAAATTATTTAACTGCTTGATGCACAAGTTCTATTCATTTTTTGTACATTATACTTTACTGTTGTGCATTGTCTGTTGGCTATGTTAAAAAGGTCAATTAAGAATGGCTGCTTCAATGCATCATGACACATGCCCATGCATGCTTCGTGATCCATGTGTGTGCATGCCTCACGATGCATGCATGTGCATTGATAGCTATCTTGGGAAGGGCTATTTTCATACAAAATCCATTGCAAGATTACCAGGCATGCATATTAAAGAATTAGTTTGAATCCCTAGGCAGGAAGCATTGGCAAAGTCAATAGCTCAGCTTTTTTAGAGACAAAACCTGTTGGCTTTGACGATGCATGTTGTATAATGAAGCAGATGAACCAGTCAGTCCCTCAACTTCCGTTATGTTTAATTTGACAACATTTTTTTTGTGTTTTTGGAAAATTGATAATAATTATGTCCTGGCCCAATTGCATTTTGCACCTATTTAAAATTCACATTAAATAAATTCTTCTATGTCAATTGAAATTAAACTAGTTAACCTTGGAAACATTTCTTCTTTCATATGTGGTCTCATATAACAAATGCAAAACGAGAAAGTGCTAAAATGTTTGTTTTGCATTCTTTGCTTCTATGGGGAAAATGATCTGCATTCTATTAAAGCCCTTTCTTTAATGCAGCCCTCCATACTGCACTTTGTCTGTTTCTAAGCACTGTAAATAATAGGTTTTACTATCATCCTATTTATTAATCCTTAATTTACCAACCTCAGGAGAATGAAAGCCTGAGCTGCCTTGTCAGTGACCTGCGGATCACCACAGAACTCACAAGCCAATTTCCAGCATAAGGCGAATTGTGAGTACAGGAATCTACACTCTCTGAAGAGAGGATGCTGTGATCTTGAAAAGCCAATCGTTTCGGAAAGGAAGGCAAGTGTGTAATTATGTCTAGATAACAGGCCACTGTGGACTAAAATGGAGTGATTGAGGCATTGTGCAGTAAAAAGAGAAATGGAATGAACTGGGTCAGCAGTTGTGGGCCAGGAAGATGGCAGGGTTTGAAAATGTAACAGCAACCCATAGGTTACACAGCAGGCACCGAATCAAAACATTTCACAAATGTCTGACATTGTAAATCTGCAAACATAGTGGGAGATGAGTTCATTCAACCGACAACAGCCAATTAAGTAGAGGTCAGTTTAGTTTAACCTGCCTTCAGCTTTACCCTTTGGAAAAACAGAATAACAATTTATAACCAAACACAATTCCCTCGGGGAGAGATAAACTCACATAACAAAATCAGAAGTACCCGTGGCACTGATGAGGTTATGCATGCAACATTACAATATTCCTACTGTTTCTATATGTGGGTGAGAATATTTGCAATTAATAAGCAAAACGGTAGAGAACTCAGCATCAACGTTTAGACCCTCTTGTACAAAACCATTTTACATAATATAGGGCTCCTTATCAGAAATTCAGAGCCTTTACGACCGCAAAATTGCATTTTTTATTCATCAAATCCAAATAGCGATTCGGTAACATGTGACCGAATCTTGGAATAAATACAGGCCCGGTATTTGGAAGGGGGTGTGTTAAGGTACCGAATCTTTTAAGCTATGCATTATCATTTTGTGAATGAAATCCAGTGACAAAGCACTAATATTTGCCACCTCTTCAAAGGAGGTAATAAGACAATCACAAATGCGAAGGGGCTTCCAAGGGACCATTTCCCCTTTGTGAATGTTCAGAAAAATTGTGTTTTATGAGCTGGCAGTGGCCCATGAGACCACTGCAAGCTTATAAGAAAGGTTTGTGTCATTTTTCTTTTTTAAAGACATCCCGTTTTATTTTCGGAAAGCAGGCTCCCCTTTTTTTTCTTCAAAACTTTATTTAAAAACAATCACGGACGGTGGTTTGCTGACCCCCAACAAGCCACCATGCCTGTCATTGTAGACAATTGTAGTGGGTCTCAACTTATGACCTACCCCATGCATATTCATGAGGTCGGTCTAATTGCGACCCACTGCGAATCGGTATTTTGAAAGCCACCCTTTTAATATATAGGTCAGTTCTTAAAAAAACTATGGATTTGTTAGGAGTTGGCGCGCAAATTGCACCCACTTCTAACCAATTCATTTTTGTATAATCCATTTAAGGAATCACAAACTGCTAATCGTTATTTGTAGCAAATTATGATTCCTTAAATGGAAACTGTACATGAGGGCCATACTGTGGAATGACTGCACATGTTGATGTCTCCAATGCAGAAATACCATCTCATCCAAGCAACACATTTTCCCACAATACTACAAAACCTCCTTCGATTGGGGGCGATTCACAAACGCATTTATGATTAAGGGAAGTAGTTCTACAGCAGTACTCTTTTACGTACTCTTATGCCTTTGTGAAACTGTCCTGAAATGCCCAATTCCATATTAGTTCCAGGGCAAAGTCCTTTCTGCCTGCACTAACTGTATATGAATAGTCCCTGAATATTCCCACCTTATACCCATTTTAGATGTTTTGGTGCTAGTTCACAAAGGCATGCAAGAGTACGTGTAAGAGTACTACTTACATACTCCAAAATGTCTTCTTTGTGAATAGGCCCCACTATTTAAAAAAAAAAGTCCTATTCTCCTGATACCTTAAAAATCCCTAATCCCCATATCGGTGTCCTACTCTCCGCTCCCTCTTCTGCATGGAAGTTTGAATACACTTTCTTTGCTGGCGCCCTTGTCTTACTCAATGACCTTTTGAAAATGCTGACGCCTCTCTAACCAGCATGTACCGCAAAGTAACCCTTGGTTTGTTGTGTTAGTAACATTTATACTGCACATTTGTATGGTCCCACAGTACTTTTGGAACGAAGCACTCTTTACATTTATGGGATTCTCGCTGCTGGTAGTCATAGTGGTCTGTGGATGATATATTTGGTTGTTTTTGGTAGTGTTTTAGTTGTAAATTATTTTGGACAGTGGCTTCAAGGTTGCAAAAGACTGATGCATTATTGAGTAATGGATTATATTGTATAGTAGGCAGCTAGATCTGTATGTATACAGCTACCCAAGTGCCACTTGGGGCAACGTTCACGCAATATAAATACCCCAAGTAATATTAGTAATAATTTCGTGTCAGAGCTGCAGAGTAATAATGTTTGCGCCAGAGCTGCACAGATCTGATGAAACATAAAGATTAACAGGTAAACAGCACAAGGAAGGCGCACTCCCCTTGAAGAGGCCTGCCAGTGAAAAGAAAAAACAAAAAAGTCCTAGCGCCATCATCAAGTACCACCAAGAATCCTAGACTGTGCCTTTGTTTGATGATGGCTGCTGGATTTTGAGACCCATTGTGAACCATTTAATCTGCAGCGTTTACCTGCCACCCTCCTCCTCCTCCCCCCCAAGGGCACCAAATACAAAGAAAGCCAGAACATCACTGCCATTAAAACTGAAGTTTTATGGGGGGTTCGCACCCTTCTGGTTGAGTAGTTATGTCATGAAGGGCAGGAGTCCCAGAGGCAACTCAACATATTTCACGTAGATTTCCTCCGTTCCGTTTAACCGGAAGTGCCGAGGCACTAAAGTGTGACTAAGTTTCATCATATTGCACTGCACAGCTGTCTCCATTTGCTCAAAGGACTTTTTTGTGCAGTGTCTAAAATCAGCCATCAGTCGGCCTGCTTAAACAGACTTCCGCTGTAATAAGAGTGCAGTAGTAACTCAAACAAAGAATTCTCTAAGCAGATAGCATTCTCGTGGCTGAGTTGAAAAGGATGCTGTTATTCACCCATTTCTAGTAAGATGTAACAACAAGACTTTCCCAATCCTTCTCATTGCGATGCTAAACCTGAAAGGTTTCAGTCTGCTCTGTCCTATGTAATCTGGGATTTTCCAGCTGTTTCCGATATTGCTATCTACTTTGTTAAATGGACAATTTTCAAGAATAAGCCAGCTTCCCTTACCCGGATTATCTTTTTCATTCTATATGACCGCATCTGTATGTGCCCTTTACACAAACAGAGCCATCACAGGCATATATTGATCACATCGACCAGAGATCAATATATGCCAGAGGAGTCAGCAATTATTCAAATCTCTGAAAATGTATAAATTTCCCTAATTATGCAGGCTAACACAGCCACAGGACGACATGTATCCAATATGTGCCTTTGAAACCCACAAAAACAACCAAGGGCGCCCCTTCTTTTATAACTGATCTAAATGTGTATGATGGCAGTAACCTGAAATATTAAAGCCCCCAGAGGCAAACTAATACATTTCCGGTTTAAATTGAGTGATCAGATATTATCATTAATTTGACACACACATACACACTGTTTCAACTCAGATGATATTCAGTGACAGTCATCCTGTATTTATGCACTGGAAGAAAGAATGACCGTATCTATACATGTGTTTCTGTTGTAAACAAGAAGTCCAGCGGTGCGTGTGGTTAAAAGCAAATAATGATAGAATGAGGGACCCAGTGCTTAATTTGAGCTGGTGGTGTCCGGTTCTCATAGCTTTAGGGGCCTACCATAGTCTGAACTGTGACACATGTAGGAGAGTGATGGTTAGTGGTTGTGTTGGTATTGTTACTGGCAGCCCTGGGAGAACAAATGAGAGGTGCAAGCTGCAGTGATCTCCTGGCTAGGGCACTAGCACTCAGCAGGCCTGTGTTTACAAGGATCTCTTGCAGGTGTTCGTCATCTGAATAAATAATAACTGGTGGTTTCAGTCTAACTGACCTGTATCCACCTAGATGAATTTAAATGGGGGACAAAACCACTGTGCAAGCACAATTTGCAGACACTTCAGAATGTGAAGATGGGCACAAACACCACCTGCACCTGTTTCACCATTACTGTAGGTCTCCTGTGAGTTGAAGCAGCTCCTTCACAAACTTAAATGTGGCTAACTACCAGCTGAGCTTTCCAGGGCTTAACTTGTAATAGAATAAATGCTGGTGCCCAAGGGTCTGATCAGCATCCCGCGGCCGGTGCTTTTCAACATCGGTTCAACAAATGCCAGTGTTGAGTAGTTCTGAATCAACTTTATGGCTCTTCCATCCACTAAAAGACACTCCCTGCCCTTTTATTTCACCCATGCAGGTTACTGCTGTCTCCCTTTGCAATGATTTTTCTATCTTTCTCGGTCCACTTCTTTATCCTTTGTGTTTTTCCCCTCTCATGC
Source organism: Pleurodeles waltl (assembly GCF_031143425.1). NCBI lineage: Eukaryota > Metazoa > Chordata > Amphibia > Caudata > Salamandridae > Pleurodeles > Pleurodeles waltl. Next base: position 1,646,840,979 of record NC_090444.1, on the reverse strand, counting down.
TTGCAGTCAATGTCTGAAGAGGGAAAATAAGTGTCGGTCCCCTAAGATGAGTGCTGGTGGGCCCCACCAGCTGGCACTGGCTCAAATTAAGCACTGGAATTTACACTCCTAAATCAGGCTACCAGTATATATTCCAGGCTATTTGTGTGGCACACAAAATACCTCTATGGCCACTATAAAAAAGTGTATCAATTGTTTCACTTCTTCCTATCGCAGACCCTCTCTGACCTCCCAAAATCAGTTGGCCATCATCCAGCACCCCAAATGACATTGGGACATGCTTTAGTAATCTACAGCTTACTTTGTTTTATGCCCTTTTCATTTGCATATCCACCCGGCTACTCCTCCTTTATGATCAGTGCTTCCGCCCTCGTGTAACTGCTGCTGCTATTCAGTCATTCATATCATATTCAAAATACTTCTCTAGTAACATCAGTATTCTTGAAAGGAAATAAGCCATCACATTTTTCCAATGGTCTGTAAATCACGTTGTCAGTGTATTTTTGAAGTCCGGGCAGTCTGTGCTATACTAGCGGATGCTTTCTCTACTTGCCAAGCTATAGTCATTTTATCAAAGATCTTCAATGACTCAGGAAATAAAAATCAGTACTATCTGTGTAAACTCTCAAAAATGATCAATTCCTTGCACTCGTCATGATGCTTCCCTTCCACACATCAAGGAGGGACATCTCTAGGGCCTCCATCTCTGTGCTTTGGAAGAACACTGCTCTCAGTCCTTTTGTTATCCTTTCTGACTGTAATGAGGGTACGGAGAAAATGGCATATCTTCAACTGCCTTTGACAACCATCACTCCAGTTGAGCACTACCTTTTTCTTATCTGCATTCTATTTACATATCTGTTAGCTGCAAAATTTCATTTATATTTAGGATACATTTCCACTAACCCGAGGAGGGATCCTAAATCATCTTTATTCTAGATGAGAGGTTTCCTTATTTACTGTAAGCCCCTTCACAAGCAAAACGTCCAAAGCCCGAAAATACCTGCGATTGTGTCCTCTTGGCAGCATCCCACAAATAGGGGATAATCGTGGAACTACAACACCCATTCAATATCATTTAGCAGCTGCGCCTCAGTCTTTGAACACCACCAAACTAAAGGCTGACTCAAATGAGATTCTTTTCAACTGGAATGTATCAAGGGCATAAACTTTTGCTGCAACAGTATTTGATGTTTTGCAAACGATAGATCAGTGGGCATACGTACTAAGCCCTCTTATGTTTGCAAACCTGGAAATGTACAAAATCACCAGGTTTGTGGCTGCAAAAGGGCGTTCCCTAATGTACGAAGCCCCCTTTACAAGCTGTAAAAGTATTTCCGACTCGTAATTGGCTGTTGAAATCATTTCCAAATTGCAAATAGGAGGGGGCATGAACAGGGCGTCCCCTTCCTATTTCTGAATTCGAGAGGAATTTATCAAGGTTTTTTTGCAATTGTGGTCGCAAACCGTACCAACCTTCTACCTGGAGGTGCTAAGCCCCCTTGGGACGGTTTCCTCTTTGTAAATTATGTTGGCAGCATCAGGGGGAGTAGGCAGTGATCCAATGGACCACTGCCTGTTCTTCTTGATGAACCACAACATGGTTTTCAAAGCAGCTGGTTTCTTTAGGAAAACTGGGCTGTTTTGAAAACAAAAAAGTTTCCTGATTGAGAATGCAAATACATGGATGGTGGTTTGCTGTGTTTTGCAAGTCACAATCCCTGTGTTGGTAGCTACTCACAGGGTGTCAAAAATAGCGACCTATCTAATGAATATTTGTCAAGCAGGCCGTTCTGCAACTCCCTGCAAATAGATGTTTTACAATGAAACCCAAGAGTGCATAGGTCTCATCGCAATGCAGAATGAAAGGCTGGTCATAAACAAGCATTTGCAATGCAAAGGGTCTCACAATACATCGAGTTAGAGCTATTAGCGTTGTAAACTCCTAAATTGACTTTTTTTGCCAGATTAAATGAAGAAAAAAAAAACGAGCGTGATTGCGCTGGGAAATAAAGAGAAAAAGTAGTCCAGAAACCATACGGAAAACATGGAGCATCGTATGTTTCCAGTATTTTACTGGTGCTCTCGAGGAGGGCTAAACACTGGAAAAGGCTTGACGTATGAATGGCTTTCACGAATGAAAACAAGCAGATATTAAAAGGCAGGCCCACAAACCAATGAATGTGACTGACGTAACGTGGGCGTGGTTAAAATCCCCCTAAAGAGGGATTAGAAGAGGGACGGAGTGCTTTGCTCGCCCCTAAAAATCAGCAATTTGTGACCACTTTCTAAAAAGAGCACTTTAGTGCTGTTCTGGCCCAATGTTACTACACATAATGTGATCATGCACCAATCCCCATATTTCCCCTATATTGAGAAGAATATATCTATCCACTACAATGCTGTTATTTAATCCTCTTAAACTTTACATTAAATTTGACAATGGAATAGGGGGTTGGTACATCCTAAGAAATCATACATTTTGTTCAGTGATGGCTGCAGACTCATATTTATCCGGCCCTGGCACATCTTGCCATAGTGCACTTCTAATTTTGTGCATGTATTGTACAGCTGCTTTCCAAACTTCCTTCAAATTCCCCCTTTTCATACTTCTAAGAGGTAACACAACGTGGTCATCTGGAATCTATTAGAATATTAATGGGAGTTTTTCCGATCAATATATGAGACATATACAGGATTTAAAACTATTTTCTAACTTCAGAACAAAGGAACAATTGTATTCATCAACTCCCTTAGATTTCTAACGTAAATATTGTATTCCAAGTATCGTTTACAATAATAATGTCCAATTGGATGTAACTTTTATATAATTAACACAATATTTCTGTCAGATGTTATTTTTGGTTATATATTGGTCTATATATAGTCACACCCCTGTAGCATATATTTACATTCATATTATTGCTTCTTGGTCATGAATTGTGAAGTTTTTTTTAATGTTTTGCAATGTTGAACCATTTTGCCATGGCCACTAATTCATCATTCCAATGCTGCTATCACTCGGGTTCGTCTTAGCAGCACGGCACAGAGCCTACTCACTTTTGCCATGCATGCCTTGGCAATTGTGTCTTCCAGTTCAGCCTCCACATATACCCATAATGCTCATGCAAAGCTATGATGCTTATGAAACAAACAACACATTAATCAACGATCTCTTCCTTTCCTTGTTTGTTGTGAAATATTTTGTCGGTGTAAATAGGCACATACGTGCTTTGCATATAATTACAATCCGATTTTGCAGGGCTATTAATATATGAATGTCCCTCTTTTAACACTTCCCTCACTTTAATTGCCAATGGTACGTTGTTTCTGAGGATCTATCGAATATAAAACAATAGCTTATAATATTTTAGTGGTCCGCACCTCCACATCCAATGTTGCCAGGTGATTTACAAAATGCCCCTCTATGATTGGCTCCTGAGGTACCAGAAGAAATAACTTAAAAGGAGTAAGTGAACCCTTGCACAGGGTCGTGAATGGTAGGTAAAAACAGTAATCTTCACCACCAACAACGAATGCACTAGAACAGTTCAAGTCCACCTTTCAACACACTTGGAAATGGATCGTTACTTACCGGTGATCTTCATTACCGATTCTTGCCCCAGTCCTTACACAGTGAGGCGACCACACCTCCCGACTGGCCTCTGAAACGCTATTTTTTCAAGTGTTTATTAAATAAACGCATCCCACCCTCCGACATGCCAGCTAGTAACAAGACCAGACAACAACAGCGGGTGGTACGGAGGGAACAGGACTGGGATGAGGAGAACCTTAATCGTGGTATTGAAGATTACTGGTAAATAACGACCCATTACCGCGCATAGGACCTCCTCGTCCCAGTCCTTACATTAGTGAGGACTTCACAAGCCAAAACACAAAAAGAAAGCATGACACCAAAGAGACCTGCTGAACACAGAGTTTTATCAAAGTAAAACAAGCTTAAAACAGAGCTGCGTTCATAACACCAACAGCAAAATTGTCCATGGAAGCATGTAACACATTAAGACGATAATGCTTGACAAGAGTGTGATGTGACTGCCAGGTAGCCATAGACACACCAGCAGCCTCAGACCAGGAAGCAGACACAGACACTGAACATGAGCTGGAGGAGCCAGCCCGATAGGCTTATAAGACTGACAAACTGCTATGTGCACCCACCTACTGGTGGTGGATGTAGACACCTTTTTCCCCTTAGCCAACCTCTCCTCCCCCCTCCCCCCCCCACTGGACACAAAGAGAGCAGGGGAAAGACAAAAGCCCTGGGTACGCTGCAGATAAATCTGAAGGGGCTTCTGAACATCAAACACAGAACAAACTAGAGAATCCTTTTTCCCTGAAAAATCAGGATGAACTTCCTGCTGCAAGTGGAATTTATAAGAGACTTTAGGGAGAAAGGCCAGATCCAGCCTTAAAACTATCATGTCAGGTAATAACTGCAAACAGGAAAAAGGGTAAACAAGGCCCCCAAATCACCCAACCTGCGAGCTGAAGTAGTGGACAACAGGACGGTCAATTTAGCAGACACCTACATTTAACCGCCCTCCAACAAAGGCTCAAAAGGGGTCAATCGGAGACTCTGCAGGACAGTCGGCAGATCCCAACAGGGATCAATCACTGGAGCGACCGGGTGATCGAGGAGAAAACTTTGCAACAGCTGAGCCACCAAAGGAGCCACACCCTCCAGCATAACTTCCGAACCTCTACAGGCTTGCATACCTGCCCAGTAGCTAAAGTAGAGGAGGAAAATTTCTTCAGAAACCCATCCCTGAGAAATTAAACAATTTGGGTCAGTTCCAACGGCAACTTATCCACCCAACGAGAAGCACACCACCTGACAAAGGAGCCCCAAGGCTTATTGTACAACTCAAGGATGGAAGCCCTGCGGGAATGTTGACTATCCAATGTCACCATGGAATAACAACCCAAAGACTCCAATGTTAAACATTCAAGAGTCAGACTGTCAGCTTCAGCTGGCGGAGATGAGGCAATGACAGGCGGGGGAACTGAAGCGGGTATGGGATCACCCGAAGCCAGACAAAACTGCCCCGGACAACCTCAGCAACAGTAGGAACCAAAGGCGGTGAGGCCAAAAATTATCAATCAGGAGAACAGACAACTTCTCCACCTGAATCTCCTGCAGCACCCTCGGGAGGAGGGGAATAGGAGGGAAGACATACAGAAGGCCTGAAGGCCATGGGGTCAAAAGAGGATCCACTGCCCACACCTGGGGACACATCACCTCAGAACAGAAGCGGACAATGAGGCCATTGTGAGGAGATGCAAAGAGGTCGATCCATGGTTCCCCAAACCAAAGACAAATGACCTGAACAGGGGTACTGACAGACGGTACAGAACTGAAGAAGGCAGGTTTCGGCTCAGGCTGTCCACATGAAAGTTCAACTGACCCTGAATATTAACAGCCCACAAGGCCCTGAGGTGTGACTTTGCCCAGGAACAAATCAGGGATGCCAGATGATTCAGAGAGGAGCACCTCACCCCCCCTTGGGGATTCAAGTAACAGTAAGCTACTTGACTGTCGGTGTGGACCAATAGGTTTGCCCCTTGCAGCTAAACCTGAAAGAACTGCATTGCCTGCCAAACGGCTGCCAACTCACACGAATTTAAGGGGCAAGCACTGTCCTCCCAAAACCACTGACCCTTGGCCTCTAAAGACCCCAACATTACTCCCCAAACCCATAGACTGGCATCTACTGTAAGCAACAGAGGAGGAGGAAGCTGGGAACGTATCCCCTTCTCCAGGTTGCGACTGTGGAGCCACCAGCTCAGGGCCCGGAACAGGAGGGAGAGGAACCAGAGAATTGTAATCTGCATGGGAGGGATCCCATCTGAACAACAAATTATTCAGCAGTGGCTTAAGCTGCAGACAAGCCCAGGGAACCACAGCTGTGGTAGCAACCATCAACCCCTGGATCCTAAACCAAGTCTGAGACTGGGAGGACTGCTGAGTCAAGAGATCCAACAGGAGATGCAGCAGTGTAGCAATGCGATCTGGAGGGAGAAAGATCACCCCATCTGAGTGTCGAACAGACTGCAGGTAAACCACAGCCTCTGAACCAGAAATGTTGCCAGGTTCAGCTTAAAGCCCAAGTGTTGGAACATGATCATCGTCGCTTTCATTGCCAGCTGAGCCTTAGGAAGAGAGGAAGAAGAAATCAAACAATCATCAATGTAAGGAAACACAGAGAAGCCCTGAAGCTGCAAAAAACCCACAACCTGAGCCATTACCTTGGCAGAAGTCCGGGGAGCGATGGAGAGTCAAAAAGGCAACACCTGAAACTGGTAATGTGCCCCGTTCACAGCAAATCGCAGAAACCACTGGCTTTCTTGATGCAAAGGCACATGAAAATATGAGTCCTCCAAATCTAGGGGTGCCCAGAAATGTTTCCGGTTGGATGAGTGGAATGATGGACTGCAAAGTGGTCATCAGGAAAGCACCCAGCTTTACCCTTTTGTTCAAAGCCTTCAGATTCAGAATTGGGCGATAAAAACCTTCTGGTATTGGGACCAAGAAAAGAGTCCAGTCGAAGCTCATGCCCCTCTCTGCCTCTGGTACCTCAATATTAGCACCCTTTGTGAGCAATTTCTCCACTCCTGACAACATTGCAGTCCTCTTTCTGGTGTCGCCTGACACTGGAGTATCCCGAAAGGGAGTCTGGGGTGCCCAGGAACAGGATCCAATATCCCTTACTGATGACTGACAAAACCCACGGGTTGGAAATCAAGCTGGACCATTGAACCTGGAACCAACAAAGCTGGGCCCCCACCCTGGCATAGTCTTTTCTGTCCAGACACCTGGGAATGCTGATTCTTGGGTCGGAATTTGTTGGTGAACGCAGCCCCCCTGAACCTAGGTCCATCCACAAAACAGCTGAGAAGAGGAGAGTGCACCCTGAAAACTCTGCTTATGGAAAAATATGTTTTCTTCTGCACAGAGTGAAAAGGCTTCAGCAATTTCTTCTCCTCTGCAGAACGCTGCATCATCTTGTTGGACTCGTCTCCAAATAACTTAGGACCTTCAAATGGCAGCTTATGAATTAAGGACTTTTGAGCTGCCTCCAGACTCCAAAGCTTTGTCCACAGTGACTGTCAACCAGCCACTGCTGCCCCTGCCGAAGAGGAGAAAGCCCACAGGCTTTCAGACTAAAATTGGGCCAACACATTGGGCCAACACCTCCAACTGTGCCAAGAGAGGAGTGGGATCTCCTTGATCCCGGAGACAATCAAACAATTTCTCGAAATCCTTAATAAGGACTTGTGAGGCATAGGCTGAATAAGTACTTGCCCTGATCCCAAAATTAGAGGAAACGTAAGCCCACTTCAAGGCAGCCTCCACCTTCTTCTCAACAGGATCCAAAGGAGAAACCTCTTCAGAAGATGAGGAAGAGGAAGAAACCATGGAGGACAAATGGAATTGACCTTAGGGACCTGCAGAAACTGATAATCAAAATACACCAGGTGGTACCTCCTGTCCAAAAAGCACGGAATACCTTGCTTATTGGTGTCCTTCCATTTCTTCATCAGGATCTCCTTTATGATATCATGCACGTGTAAATCATCCACCACCGATGCACTATACTGGCAACAGAAGCCATTATACCACAAAGATTAAGGCTCAAAACCAACCATGTCCAAATATGAGCCAACATGTCCGAAAAAACTTTGTCTGGACATATTTGCCTTTTGGGGAATTGTCCAGCTCCTCCTCATCATCCCATTTATGCTTTTTTTGCAGAATGCTCAAGCAATGCAGCCTAAGCTGCAGAATACATAAAATCTTGTAAATCAGCCCTGGAAATCTATAAAAGGTCATCCTCCTCCAGGTCCTGAAAATGTTTCCTCTTGGAAACAGACTTGCTTGGCACGGACTCCTCATCCCCCATGATTGTAGAAATTAAGTAGAAAGTATACTGCAACTACTTTCTATTTATAACTGTCTCCTACCAACCAAGTCTCAAGCGTCATGAGACCTTGGAAGCTAACAAGACAGCCTTGCGCCTCCCCAGCAGTCACATACAAATGAGACTTGGCTGCAGGGACCAGGTGCTGCTAGAGTGTTCCCAGCACCCGAACGGCCCGCCCGCAACCGCCAAGAACGCTCACCACCCCAGCCAAGCACATGCGCAGAGAGCACGGTCATAAGAAGAGCAAGTACGTGACCAACCTCCAAACTAAAACGCTGTAAGGGAAGCACGAGAACTAACAAAGAAAGTTGTGAAAAAAGACATCCCAACTGAAAGAAAACCACAAATGTACTCATAGGTCTACTCGATCAGCACAGCACGTTCCACCAGCCCGTCTAGGGACAGGAAAACAAGCCGGTATGGCGGAGGGTGAAAGAGATTTATATAATCAAAATAACAAAAAGAATAGCATTTCAGAGGCCTGTCACTACTGTAATGACTGGGACAAGGAGGTCCTATGACGGGATAATGATTATGATAAATATGAAAAGCAGCCGTTAGTAAACTTCTTTCACAACATATAGGGCCTCATTACGAGTTTGGCGGAGGGGATTACTCCATCACAAACCTGACGGATATCCCGTCCGCCATATTACAAGTTCCATTATATCATATGGAACTTGTAATATGGCAGACGGGATATCTGTCACGTTTGTGATGGAGTAACCCCTCTGCCAAACTTGTAATGAGGCCCTTAGTGTCTAATCCAATGCATACTCAAGTGATGCCATAGTGCCTTAGTATGCTACGTTGTCATGGTCACCAGATAGTCACCAGATGTTCACCAGATCCTGCAATTTATAGTTCGCCCGCCACAGATTTTGCTTTGCATGTGTACTGATGACAGGCTATGCGTCCGTCCTTCTTCAGCCCAAGACTTTCCTGCTTTCTGTTTTATCTATGACTGTGACGTTCCCTAAGTGCATACAATGTTGTGATGCATATGACCCTCTTGCCCTACTAAAAGGCTGCCTTTTAACACAGTCATTTCTTTTGGTGTCTCTTTTCTGTGTTGTTGCATGTTACAACAGTTGCATTCACCTCTGTGTGTTCACCACTACCAGTGCACGATCCACCTAGAGTAGGCCATAACAATCCTGCTCATCTCCAAAATACAGCACAAGCTGATAGTTGTGAGCACTGAAGACCATGCACATACTTTTCCCTGTAAGTGAGTAAACAGTGGGCTACTCAGCCTTTTGCAGATGGTAGTTGGAAGCCCCCCAAATGAAGAGGTATCGCCAACAGGTGCAGAGTCCTGCTCTAGTGGTTCCCTGCAGCTACAGAAGGTTTTGAGCGCAGAACTCTGTATAGCGAGAAGGATATCAAAACACCACCCATATTGTTAGTCCTCCTGTTGTAAGGGTGGGAATTCCTTCAAACCATCTGACATGCCTCCAAGCGCAGCATTAGTAAATGTTTGAACAGGATGGTGGCAGCTGGCTGCAAGGACACACTGGAGCAACTACCTAGGCTGACCTATCTCCAAGCACCACTGAAACCTAGTGGGCCGTAATCAGGAAGTGCAATTGGAGGCAACCATTGTCAAACAGTCATACATTATTTATTTCAAGCACAACCTTCTACTCAGTAACTTACACCAGCATGATCTCCCAGAGCTGTAATTCATAAGGACAACACACATGGCATTCCAAACCATGTGCCCAAGATCTGAGACACCTCATGCAAAGGAGAGGGCTATGAAACAGCAGAAAGTTAGCCCTTGTGCTTGCTTTCACAGCAGGAGGTGTGGACTACAAGCTGTAGACGTCGCCATAACATTTCTATTTTAAGGCACAAATCAGATTCACGTCTTGAAAATGGCCATGTACAGCACGCTAAAAACAAACAGGTCGGTTTCTGTTAGTACTGTTTAGAAGCTGATGGGATCAATTTGAAATCAATGTAGATAGGACAATAACAAGACTATACACCAGAATTTGGTCAACTAAGGAAATACAATCATGTATTTACTGTTGTACCTGCAAGAGATAAAAGGGCATACAAGATCAAAATAAGGAAACCATCCTTCTATAAACGAAGCAGGCCAGATTTGGCACTTAAATATCATTGGAGGAGATACCCAACTCAATGAGAGATGCTTTATTAAACTCAGGAGAATACAACGTTTCACCTTAGAAAGGATCTGATCAACCAACTTGCCATAGGCACAGAAACCAACACACATACTCACCCACATTCGCTCTCTCTCTCTTCGAAGTTATATGTCAAGCTGTACATTTAATTACAAAAAAAATTGCATCACCAATGGGAGTTTCTCGGCTTGCTTTGGGAACATGAGCACAGTCGGATAAGATCCATCCTCACTGTTCCATCTAGAGCTCATCATACATATTCTTGTATTGCCAGCTCCCCTGCATCGTACTGAGGTCTTTTGTTGAGTTATTAAGACTGTGCCTTATGAATCCCGTTCCATGCATACTCACATGTATTGTGCATTAGATGGATTAGCTGCCTCTGCAATGACTCATCCAAGCCCTTGTATATGAGGCACAAAAAGAGGACTGGACTTGATGACCTTACCTGTAGCACTTGAAGGTTGAAGAGGAGCCACAGCTTTACTCTTTGTTCCAAGACTCCTTTTATGAGACACCCAATGCTTCAAACAATCTCTCTAACAAATCCTGTTTGTTATTAATGCAATGTACCTCTGGACTATCACTGTATAATGAGCAGGGCCACTGGAATAATGTGATTGCGCGGCTGTGGTGATTTTCACATAATAACAGATTTGCTGCATTTGCCACATATTTCATCACCTGCTGCATAATCTGTAGATTGTAACAAAATAATTGTTTCTAGCTCAAACGGTTCAAAATATTCTAAAAATGCATGGTACGTGTTGCTGCACAGTGGAAGGCCCTTTGCAAAGCTGGGCTGGTCACCTTTCTGTTGCTTATTGCTATATTTGGGTATTAAACTGGTACTAATGAGGTGCACCCAATACCCAGACGGTGTTACCAAGTTTAAAAATGTTAAAATAATGAAGCAATACTATTAGAAAATGTGCCGTATTCTGCTGCATAATTTGCCCTTTTTGACGCATAATTTATCTAGCCCTGGCCGCTCCTTTCATATAATTCCAGTGACCCTGATAATGAGTTAGTGGGTTAATTCGGAGTTTGTGGCTTTACTAGAAATTCACTTAAATTTCCCATGCATGACAAGCACTTATTGAGTGTGGCTCTAGAAAATATTATTTAGTAAGCATGCATGTTGTACACACAGAATGGTCTTGTACTAGAACACATATATTCGGCAAAGTCACTTTTTGAAAAAGTGTAGAAATCTAGGCCCATATTTATACTTTTTTAGCGCCGCATTTGCGTGCTTTTTTTACACAAAAGCAGCGCAAACTTACAAAATACAATTGTATTTTGTAAATTTGCGCCGATTTTGCATAAAAAAACGACGCAAATGCGGTGCAAAAAAAAAGTATAAATATGGACCCTAATGTTTTGTAGAAGAGAAAGGTGGTCTTTAGATCTCTCTTTCCCTTTTCTGAATTGTGGTAAATCTTTCAGGGGGAGTAGGCAGTGTCCAGGGGACTACATCAAACTTTCAATTAAACTTTTAAAAAACTTTTCTTAAACAGGAAATGTGGCTTTTTTTTTTTTTACATTTTCTTTATTTAAAGACATTCTCAAATATGATGGTTTGCTGGCCCTTGAAGGCCACCATTCCGGTCATTGTGACCAACTGGATTGAGCCACAATTTGCAACATACCTAATGAATATCATTAATTACGTAGGATTGTGACTCAATCTGAATCCTTATTTTGAGAACCAATTATTATAAGTTTCTGGTTCGGGGGTGTGGCCAGGCAAGATGGCCGAATAGATGTTGTTGAGCTTCCGTCCCCAGTAATTAAAATCCTGCATTAATCCTATGTGTTTTGAGACCATCCTCCCCCCTTTAATCTGCTCAGGGGTGGTGCGATGGAGTCTGTTTTGAGGCCTTTTGACTGCTGACTACCAATTTATGGTGTCCTAGCCTCTGCATGACTAATCTGTCTTGAGGGTGGAGCAGAATAGAGGCTAACAGCGGAGCCCCTGAAGATTGAAGGAAGATCTGCGGCGATTGTACCCCTGCCGAGGGGCGCATCCAAAACTGTTCCCATTGGTATTGAGACCTTGGGGACTGCATGAGAAAGAGGATGCCAGGGAAATCCACAGCAGCTGCCTCACAGGCAGATTCGCAGCTGAAAGGCGGTGTGAAACTTGCTACTGTAACAGGGCCTGGGATCCTGGAACTAAAGCCTTGGGGAGAGAACGAGTTGGACAAATACAAAACCTGCTGCAGCTGACTCCCCTGAGCTATGAGTGCCTGGCGTGCTTGAGGCTGGGTAAGACGTGCGCCTGGAGCCATGGAACTGAGGTCTTCTGGGCCTACCACTTTGCAGTGGAGAGTGTTATTGCAGCCTGCAGCGGTTGCTGCCTCAAGGCGATAGTATGGAAACCGGCCTTACGGGTGGGAGCAGAGTGCCGCCAGCTGTTGGAGATAGGCCAGGGGGCCTGAAACTGAGTCAGGGGTTTGTCGTTGGGGGCCTGGAACAGGCCGAGCTCCTGCTACGACCTGTGTGATTATGGGGACCAGCCTTGCCCCAGGGAATAAAAATAATGTAAGTCTGCTGAGTTCCTTCACTGCTGGGGCATATTAGACTGCGCTCCCACCGGGGTCTGGATGGACAAGGCGCTTGGTGAGTGCCCCTGTGATATAAAAGAGGCAAGATGCTGTGGACTGGCCACTGCTTCTCTACTGGGAAGAGAATTATAAGTGGATTCACTAACAGGGAACTCAGACGGGGCCTGCTCTCCATATCTATTCTGCCTCTCACGAACACAGAGCTGATGGCAGTGGGGAGTACGATCATCAGCCAAAGGTGCTTGGCCATCGCTGCCTAAAGACAGGAAAATTCGTCAACAACAGCATACAGATGGACACTTGAATCCAACCCCCTGCGCCCACTTCGGGTATTGGTGTCAGTATTGCGGGGGTCCTGCATGCCTGCATCCCATGGGGGCTCAATAGGGGGTTTAGCCCCGTGCTTGTACCTACTTGGGACGGGAAGCATGTGCACTCCTGGATGCTTCACCCCCTGCTACTCTGAGCTGCTTTGACCGCTCCCCGCTGACTACTGACACAACCCCTGAAGGGCCTGGAGATATCAGTAATCCCTGGTTGGTGCCAGTGGGATTGCTCCACTATTGACAGCTCTAGCCACTATGGTGAAGGATAAAAGCTCCAAGACGGCAAAGACAAACAAAATTGTCAATTATGCTCATTCACTGTCGCCTCCAACTCCAGGTAAGGAGCTGGAACAGGGGAAGGGTCTATCCCGTCGCTGACGTACCTCATGGCGGCGATCCAGGGATCCAAAGTGGAAGTGGTCAACAGGATTGATGGGGGTGCTATAGACATCAAAATACTCGGCGCAGACCTGCACAAAGTACCTGATAGTCTGGCTATAGCTGGACAAAATGTGAATACCCTACAACAAGAGCTTCGCAGCTTATGTACTACCATCTCTGACCTTCAGAAATTGACATCATGCCTAGACACATGTACACATGTATAGAGGACTACGCTGAGGGACACTCCCAAAGAAAAAACCTCTGCTCTGTTGGTTTTCCAGAGAAGGCGGAGGGGCTGTCCACTGACCTGTTTCTAGATGACTGGATAACAACATCCCTCCTGCCTAAGAAGCTCTCCAAGTTCTTCACGAGTGAACGGGACCACAGAGCATTGGCCCCTCTTACAAAACCTGCTCCTCCCCCGAAAGCCATCATTGCCTGCCTTTTTCATTTCTGCAATCATGATGCCATTCTTCAGTGGGTCAGGGTACAGAGGCCGCCACTGTTCCAAGGAAAAACAATATCTATATTCTCAGACTATACCCAAAGAGTACAAGACCAGGGAAAGACTTTCCTAGCTATTAAACAGTGAATTAGAGATCTGAATTTGAAATACAGCTTACTTTTCCCTGCAAAGCACTGAGTACAACATGAAGGTTTAGTCTTATTCTTTTTTAGTTCCGCAGAAGTTAGTGATTGGTTGAATACACTGCCACCAACTGTCGGTCAGAGTGTAGGTCACCGGAAGTGGGGCCCCCTCTAGCGCTCAGCACCAGTCTAACCACCGCTGAAGACAAAATGGACGATGGAGGAGTCTGGATGGCAGTCAACCCTTAGAAAGAATAAAAGTTTGTTCTGATGACCTTCTACAGGCTATAGCTGAGATACCAGGTTCTGAGGAGTCCTTCCGACAGCACCGAAGTGCACCTGACGCCGCTAATGACAGCACTGGCATGGACTCATTCTGAGGGTTTAAATACCAATCAGTGAGTACCAAGTATGATGGGCGAGGTGGCCCCGTGTGCATGTTGATCTAACCTTTCTGGGGCACATCCTGGTGGAACTGCCAGCCCTTTGGACTTCTCACATTTACATGCAACCGTCAAGCCTGAACTAATGCTAGGGGGGAAGGGGCCAAACGGATAACAATGTTGTTTGATGATTACTTATTTGTGCACTTATAATGATGATAGTCTCTAGGTGACAGCTGAGAAATACCGAATGGGAGCTTGAGTGTGATTCCTCTTGCACCCTCTCTGGTATCCTCACCTCTAGCATAGCAGAGAAGTTTAACTATTTTTTGGAGTCCTGACATAGTTAGCTTTCTTTTTTGGGTTAATGGAGTGGCTATGGCAGGCCCTTGGCCGACGTGATGCTGGGTGGGAGGACATGAGGCGGCTGCCCAGGGGGAGGTGGGTGTTGGGAGACTGTTTTTGGTTCAAAGGTTTGAAGAACTGGGGTATTCTTTATTGCTCTTGTGTATGGCTGATCCAACCACTGCTTCTATATCACCTAATCGGGGAGATGCTGGAGACGTAGATGTACCTATAGAGGAATGAAGGAGTCTACCAAAATTGTCCGATGATGGACCAGGCAACTAAATGTATGACATGGAATGTCCGTGGTATTGCCCAGCTGGAAAAACGTAGGAGGGTGCATGCAGTTCTCCAATGCATTCCTACAAGAGATGCATATTAGGGGTGGCTGTATACAGTCTCTCCAAAGGCATTGGAGAGGACAGATATATGCCACCTCCTACTCTGGATATGCCTGTGGGGTACTAATCTGGGTGTCTCCAGGGGTTCCCGTTCTCCACCAGGGTCACGTTCTGGATCCTGATGCCCCATATATAATTGTATATGTTTTGCTGGATAGATATGAGATTTGCTTGATTAATGTGTATGCACCCAATAGCGAATGCCCTGCATTCTACACTACTGTGGCTCAGGCTGTTGCCCCCTTCCTCGCAGTGGATATAATTATGGCAGAGACTGTAATAGTGTTTTAAATGGTAAAGTGGACAGGACCCCGCCCGCAGCACTTTAACCCCATATGATAGAAACACTTAGGAATATGATGCATGAACTGCACGTCAGTGACGTCTGGAGGATTCAACACCCACGTAGTTCTCGTGTTACACTCCAGCTACTGGTACCCACAGCCAGTTAGACTACTCCCTTACTTCCGGTGCTTTCGCTCCTCAGGTGTCCAGCATCACCTATTTGCCTCAATATCTATCGAACCATTTCCCTGTTCTTTTAACTCTGGGAAAATGTAATAGGAGGCTGTTGATCCTGCTCTGACGTCTCCACGCAGGGGCATTGACGGACCCACCATTTGAACACACAGTCGCAAACACATTGGTGTTCTATTTTCAGGAAAACTGGAGTACCTTGAATAGTAAGGCAATGGACTGGGAAGCGATGAAGTCGGTCCTTCGCAGTGTCTGCCTTAAGACGACCTACAGAGTCCGATAACTACTTGAAAAAGACATTCAGGTCTGTTAGCGAGATCGAAGTGCAATAGAAAAGGACCTACCAACACATTCCAAATGATTAATGGAATGGCGTGATACCCATAAATCCTCATTAGATAACTGGCGTAGATGAGAAAAGCACACATACATGGTGAATCATCAGCATCTTCATGCAGAGGGAGAGAAGACGTGAACCATGTTGTCCAGACTGGTCAAACGGGAGAAATACTGAACCCCTATCCTCACTATGACCGACCAAACCAGGCACCTAGTCTGCATGCAACAGGCCATAAGTGAAGTTTTCTGCTGTCATCTCAGTGTCATTTATGCAGAACACACACCTATCCAGTCACGAGACACCATGGATTACTTGCCGAAGGTGCCTCTCCCCAGTATTACCCCTGGCGCTCCGGATAACCTAGATAGGCCTGATATACGTGAGGTGACCTTGGTTGCAATCCGATCCTTAAAAACATCTAAAACACTGTAGAGTTTTGTCGTAGATATGCAGACACATTCGAGGATAAACTGTTGGAGGCCTATGAAGAGTCACTCCAGTGAGGACACATTCCTTCCACATTGCAAGAGGCCATCATAGTAATTGTCCACAAACTGGGTAAGGATCCCACCATGCCCTCGGTTTGTAGGCCTATCTATCTTTTAAACATTGATGTCAAATTGCTGAGCAGTATGCTAGCAGAATAACTTCTTCTGTACCTTTCCTTCCTAAGACATTCCGACCAGTCTGGATTTATCCCTAAGAGAAGCACCTTGCATAATTTAAGATGGCTCGCCCATGTTTATCATTCATCATAACACCTTGATGATGCATTTGCCGTATCACTTTTAGATACTGAACAAGCATTCGATTCTTTGAACTGGATATATCATTGGCACATCTTGAAGAGAGCCAAGCTAACAAGTGGGTAAGCAGGGGTTATCTAAATGTGTTTCTCCTTTGCCCTGACTAGAGTGAGGGTCCTTGCTTGGACAGGGGGTTACCTGACTGCCAACAAAAAAAAACATTTCTAACAATAGGAAAATCTCCGCCATGGCGAGGGAGATATGGCTTACCTTTCCAGATGCCCCACTTTGCTCCAGCACATTAACCACCCTCTTGGAAATGGTGAGAGGATGGTGTTTAGTCTCACATGCCTACAGGGCAGATTTGCTGGAGACACTTCTGCCAATCCAGTCTAAATGGGAGGAATTGATGTTGAAGCCACTATAGGTGAAAGACTGGAACCATATTAATGAGGGAATATGTTTAGCTAGTTCCAATGCACGCTTTAAACTAATACAATATAATTTAATTCACCAAACTTACCTTGCCCCGAGGACCTTACATGCTATTTACCCTACATGTCCTGACACATGCCCTTGATCTGGTGGTCCGAAGATGATCTGAGAATGCACAGCCTTTCGGTATATTAGAGTTTGATCCCGGAGGCCCTTAACAGAGTCTCCGGATGGTGAATACAATTGAATACACGTCAACTCATATTAGACCTTATCACCTCCTAATAAAAAGCTACGCAGAAAGTTTGTTCTATTGGGTCTTACTCTGGCGAAATGTCGAATAGCAACAAAATGACAAAGTGCTGTTCTCCCCCGACACCCAGTATGGGTGCAAAAAATTCCCGAATGGCCGGTGGCTGAGAGGGTCCAAATGAAACATGTTCGCACAGACACTAAATTGAAAGATGATCTCAGAGCCTGGGTGGCTGTGCTCAATGCCCTTAAAGATCCTTCCTCTGATGCCACTGATCATATAACTGACCCAGCTGAAATATAGACCGCATTATAATACAACCGTATCACGCATCAACTTAGGGTTATGCTTTATATTGTTTCACCCTGG
Source organism: Pleurodeles waltl (assembly GCF_031143425.1). Classification (NCBI taxonomy): domain Eukaryota; kingdom Metazoa; phylum Chordata; class Amphibia; order Caudata; family Salamandridae; genus Pleurodeles; species Pleurodeles waltl. The sequence goes on along the minus strand of NC_090444.1, from coordinate 1,646,823,263 downwards.
ATAACTGACACAAGAGTGGGGGGGGGAATTATGCATGTTAGCGGGGAAGTTATGCATGTTTATGTCAAATTGAAATGTGAGCTTTCTGATCTAATATTTATCCTATCTGAATCGGAACATACAGTGCAAAGTATTCTTGCATTTCGGTCTTCTTGTAAAAGTCAAAAAAGATCATATAAGAAAAAAAAGTTTCTGGTTGCAAAAAGAATGGTCACAAATTGCAACTACATTTGTCAATCAGACCTTTAGTACATCTGTCTCAAAATGTTTTACTTAAATGCAAATAAGTAAGCCAACAAACTAAACTGATCATTAATGCTCTAGGCACATTGTATGGACACCAGTACATTGTTGTATTCTGCGCATGCGCACTGGGTTGTCTCATTATGATTTTAGTCTTTGACTTGCCTTCTCCACAGTGGATGCCTGAAAGGCCACAGACTGAAAGTTGTACCAAAGCCACCATATTTTGGGATCACACTATCTATATCGCTGCTGAGATGATCTGGGAAGTACACTCATCAAGCATGCTGCGCAAAGAGACAGGTGCTGTAAAGGACTTGTTTCATTTGACAAAGACAACACTGATCTTACAGGCAAAACCAGCATAATAACCTAATACACTAAATAAGGACATATTACTTCGGGTTGAGAGTTTTGAAAATGTCATGGGCAGTATTTCTCCTCTACGCAATGCAACCACTGCTATGTTGTTGGCGCTAGCAGCATCGTTTGCCAGTTTCTACAGGTAGTAGTTTAGGGGGGGGACATCCTTAAATGTATAGCCTGACTCCTCTCAGAGCTCTTTCAGCTGGTGCAGCTTTCTTCTTTTTTTTTCTCAATAATTTGTATTAGTTTTTTAGTCAGATTCAATGACAAGACATCATTATGACGTTTTGGACAGCATCGCTATAGTACAAAACATAATCGCATACAGCGGTCACACATACATTTCACTTTGAAATAAAACTGGACTCCCAAGTGTCTTGCTGCTGATCATGAGGGAAGGGAGCAACAGTAAACACGATTAGCGAATGAAGACGATACTGTAGGAATCTCCCTTCAGTCTATCCTAAGACTGAATGGAATAACATACTAAAACACATTAGACCAAAAACGTAACAAATATATATGTAAATAAAAAGAAAGGGAGTGGAAACGTCTGGCAGGTATTGGACCTGAACAGTGTAGTCGAATCAGTGGAATGGCAGAAGCAGAAATTATAGGGGTCAATTAGTATGAACTTGAATCTAGGGGAGGGGTGTAGCTCCGGGGGAACATAGGGCCAGATGTAGCAAAGGGTTTTTCCCATTCTATGTCAATGGGAAAATGTGTTCGTACATATGGCCCATAGTTGTTTAAAGCTGAAACAGATGAAGGGCTCTTATGCGTGGATGATATGAGACCATCGGCAGGAACCGCACTAGGGGTCCCCATATATAGTCAAAGCTTTTCTGAGAGTCTGTAAGCCTGTCTGACATACATTCCATAGTGAGCCCTTGCCATAGTCGTGCGTGCCATTGTGACATAGACGGTGCAGCTGGCTTTTCCAAGCCATTGCAAGAGCCATTTTTTATAGCTTTCTGCTATTATTTTGATGTCTGGCCCGACTAAATGAATTGCAGTGCACAGCAAAGTTCTTCATTCTGACCTGCTCTGTTAGACCTGCCAGCCTTAGAGTGGTCTTCACCTTACTCCTCCATTTCTGCTGATCTCGTTTTTGTTGGCTTTAGAACCCTGCCCACTTTACCATAGCTAACCATTGCTTGCACTCTCTCCCTTAAACATGGTAAAATTAGCTTACAACCAAATGGCACATTTAATTTACTTGTAAATCCCCTAGTAAAGCAGTACTACATGAACCCAGAACCTGTAAATGAAATGCTACTAGTGGGCATGCAGCACCTATTGCGCCATAAACTTAAGTAGCTCTTTAAACATTTCTCAGACCTACCTCTGTGGCCGGTGTGTGCAGTTTAACCTGCCATTTTGGCCTGGCAAGATAAACCTCTTGGCAGGCCTAAACCTTCCTTTTTAATACATTTAAGTCAACCCTCGGGTAGGCCCTATACAGACCGCCCATAGGGCAGGACGCAGTGTATTTAAAAAGTTAGACAAATATTTTTAGCTTTTGTGCGTCCTGGTAGTGACAAACTCTTAAATTCATTTTCACTACTACAAGGCCTACCTCTCCCATTTTTTTTTTTTTTTAAACTATATTTTTATTAACATTTTGTTATTATACATTTGTATGTCTATTCAACGTAAACATTTGCACTCATTATACATGATCATTAAAACAATCCGCGCTTGTGGTGTACATTATTCTGCTTCTTTGTATATTCCTGTGGTGCTCACATTAACATTTATACGTTTGTTGGGCACTAACTCCAAAACTCCAGACCCATTGATAATCTGTGCAGCGCAGACCGTTGAACTATAGCATTGATCTGTGTCATGCATATGAGTAACAAGTTAAGGAAGAAAAGACCCGCTCCAATCTACAACTTAGAGGAGAAACCACACAGAGAGAAAAAAAAACGAGAATAAGGGGAGAAAAGGAAGATAAAGGGAGAAGAAGGGAAACTAGGGGGAGGGGTAGGAAGGGTATGTAACTAAACAGAGGGTCAACTTTACAGCGTTATGTGGGTGAGATTTATAGTTGATAATCTACAAGGAACTAGGCACAGTGACATAAATGAGTAAGCCTTGCCCAGGGCGCACCAGTGAGTAAATGGGGCATCAATCTTCACATTCCACCCCCGACCCCCGTGGAGTTGTGGCTGGCAGCGACTCGTTCTTCTCTTTTTCGCATTTCTCCATGGGGACTAGGTATCAGTGCAGGGATCTCAAGGCACCACCTGGGTGACTACCTCCTCGGGACCACCTCCCAAGGTGTGCTAACCCTCTCCCCCTTCCACTTCGGCGTTTGTTGTTCCCTTGGATAGCCCATCCCAAGTCGTTACCAGGTCTTCCCAAGTCGGGGCAATAGGAACCTGTCGAATGCCCTTAGCCTCCTCCGCCTTTAGGACCTGCAGTTCGGCCCTGGACCATTTCATAACATCCCTTTTCCAGTCAGCTAACGAGGGGTGGACCGAGGCCTTCCAGCCCTTTGAGATCAACCTTTTGTAAAGGGCCAGCGTTAGGTCCAGGAAACGCCTGCTTACCTTATCCTTTAACCCAGTAGGCCTGAGACCCAGCAAGCACAGTTCCGGGGTGGGCTGTAGCTCCGCTCCGATTAATTGAGAGAGGACAGCCAGCGCCTCCTTCCAGCCAATTTGAAGTACCGGGCACCCCCACACCATGTGGTCAAAGTCCGCTTCATCCCCCCAGCATCTTGGGCATGTTCTGGGGGCCCCCCGTATATTCGAGATAACCTGTGTGGTGTAAGGTACGTTCTGTGTAGGTAATTATATTGGATGTATCTTAGTCGTGTGTTACGAGAAATCGCCAGAGGGTATGCCAGTGCTTTGTTCCATTCTGAGTCAGACAGTTCCCACCCAATAGCGCCTGCCCAACGCTCCCTCAAGGATTGCAGGGGGTCTGATACAGCTTGGGCTTGAGCCCGATAGATTTTGGCTAATAGATGGGGTTCCCCCCCCGATGTCAACAGGAGGTGCAGTACTCCATGGACTGCGGGCTCTGCATTTATCTTGCACCAGTGGTCTTTCAGGGTGTGAATCAGTCTCCCAAAAAGTAGGAATTGGCCCCGGGGACACCCACTCCCGATAGGGCAGGGAATTCCCTCAGCACTCCCCCATCGAACAGCCCACCCACCGTCTCAATCCCCGCTCTCGTCCAAGGGCCAAGCCTGAGGTTCCCCGGGCCCTTCCCCCCAGATTCCAGAACCAGTGCCGAAAGTGGTAAGGCCGGAGAATACGGGGGCCCACTCCCACTCTCTTCATACATCTCTTCCAGCATGCCAATGCGACACTCATCATTATGTTGTTACCGGGTAGGGCTATTTTCCTGCCTATCATACGTGCCACGATCCATACTGCTTCCATTATCCCCTGGGGTGTGCATAGGTCTAGGAGTCCGCTGCCCGCCAGCCAGCCAGCCACCCACTGCAGTTGGGATGCCAAGTAATAAGCCTCAAAGTCGGGGGCGCCCAGTCCACCCATAAGAGTCGGCCTGCAGAGGGTCATAAGTGCAGTGCGTCTGCGGCCATCGTCCCAGATTAGTTCTCTTAGCAGCATGTTCAGGTCACGGAACCATGACGGGGGGATCAGCAGCGGTAAGTTAACAAAGTAATAGAGGAGTCGGGGAAGCATAATCATTTTGGACAGTGCCACTCTGGCCATTACTGAAAGCTTCAGGGAACGCCAGAACCCAACCGAGGACCTCAGGGATCGTGGTGCCCTGCCCAGATTGCCCTCCCTGAGATCTCCCAATTCGTGGAATATCTGAATACCCAGGTACTTGAAGGTACGTGGGGCCCAGTTCATGTCAGGCGGGCATGTTGCTGGGCGCACACTTCCAGTGGTCAGAGGGAACACATATGTTTTACCGCGGTTTAGGTGTAGCCCTGAGACTTCGCCAAAGTCCTCTAAGACCCTAAGGGCCCAGGGGAGACCACTAGCACCGTCCCTGAGGTATATTAGTATGTCGTCAGCATACAGGGAGATAATATGTTCAGTAGGCCCCCATATTACCCCCCTCCCGACTCCCTCCTCCCGCAGACGAGTCGCAAGGGGCTCAATCGCCAGGGCAAATAGCAGCGGGGAAAGGGGGCACCCCTGTCTGGTTCCGCGAAACACCGGGTATGTTCTGGATATTGTTTTACCTGTCTTCACTCTTGCCAGCGGGGACGAGTACAGTAGGTCCACCCAACTCACCCAATTCTCTTCCAAGCCCATTCCCACCATCACCGATCTCAGGTAATCCCATCTAATTGAGTCAAAGGCTTTCTCGAAATCCACCGCCAGCAGGAGCCCGGCCGGCGGAATCAATTCCTTGGGCATATGCATGATAGAGAAGATGCACCTAAGGTTCAGGGAGGTGCTGCGACCAGGAATGAAGCCGTTTTGGTCTGCATGTATCAGTATGGGCATATGGGGAAGCAGACGGTCGGCCAATATCCTACTGAGGATCTTAAAGTCACTGTTCAGCATTGATAGCGGGCGGAAGTCGGACACCGAAGCTTCCCTGTTGGTGGTCTTAGGGAGTGGCACCACCAGTGCTTCACGTAGCGTGCCTGGTAACTCTCCGCTCTGTACTGCTTCCGCGTCCATCTGCGCCAAGCTAGGAGCTAATCAGGATTTGTATTTTTTGTAAAAATCCATAGGAAGGCCGTCTGTACCGGGGGTCTTCCCGGGGGCTAGTTGTGCTATGGCATCATTGATCTCTTCTACGGTCACCGCCCCCCCCCCCAGGCTGTCCCTGTCCTCTAGACTCAGCACCCGGAGGGGGGTCTGTCGCAGATAATTGTCAAATGTCACTGGTTCAAGGTTACTGGGTCTCCTATACAGGTGCAAGTAATAATCTCTGAAAGCGTCATTGATGTGGCCTGGGCTAAGTCTGCGGTTTCCCTCTTTGTCTGATACACTTGTGATGGGTTCGCTGTCCCCACCCGGACGCACCAGCCACGCCAGAAGCTTGCCCGACCTCCCCTCCTCAGATTGTAGGGATGCCATGTGACTCTGCATGTTATGACATCTGAGCTTTTCTTAGGCCTGGGAGTGTTCCCTACGGGCACGATTATATTCTTCTTCCCCTTGTGTTGTAAGGCCCTGTCTTAGTTCCCCCTCGTGTATGACCTTCTCTAAAACAGTAAGCTCCTTTTCAAGCGTTTTCCTCACTCCTGCCGACTGCCCGAGGCAGAAACCCCTCGTCGCCACTTTAAGTGTCTCCCACTCCACTGCCCTGGAGGAGGCGGATCCCTTATTAATTTCGATGTGCTCTGACAGGTAGTTACGTAGCGCCTCTCTGTACGCCTGATCTTCCAGCGCTGCGGGGGCCAGCCGCCATGATGGAATCCTGTCTATCCTGTGATATTCTCAGTGTTAACAATAATGGGTTATGATCTGAAATTGTGCGGGCGAGGTATTCGGAATATGTCACCCCACGAGCTAGGCCCGGGGTGCAGACCACCCTGTCAATTCTAGTGTGCACCCGGTGGAGGCCCGAGTAGTACGAATAGTCCCTGTCGGTCGGGTGATGCACCCGCCAGACATCCACCAAACCCCATGCATCGAGCCACTTGACCAGGCTTTGTGCTATCTTAACTGATGTTGCACATTATTGGGGCGGGGTGGACCTATCCATGTTTATATCTAGCACTGCGTTAAAGTCCCCACATATTAGTACCTCCCCTACGTGTTGGCGGGTGAGGTGTCGTGATAGGCTCGTCATGAATGGAACCTGGTCTTGGTTAGGGGCGTAGATGCTACTCATGACTAATGGGGTCCCATGTAGTTTCCCTTCTAGTATTACAAACCTGCCCTCCTTGTCTATGTTTGAGGTTTCAATTGTCAGGGGAACACCCGCTCTGATCCATATCATTGCTCCCCTTGCGTAGGCTGAATACTCCGTGGCAAACACCTGCCCCCTCCATCTCCGCCTAAGTTTCTCTCCCTCTCCCGGGGCCAGGTGGGTCTCCTGTAACATTGCTATCTGCACACCCCTTCTCTTTAGGAATGATAGTATTCTATGTCTTTTGGCCGGAGTGCCCATCCCCCTGACGTTCCAGGTTATGATGTTGTAATCTGTCATCTTGTTCTTGGAGTCTGACAGTTGGGGGACCGGTGCGCCCAGTATTCTAATCCACCCACTCCTGTGCCTGTTCCTGTTTTGTAGTCAGATTCTATTGCCCATGCTGTTGATTTAACTCGAAACTGCAAACCCCAACTCCCCCGCCCCAGGGCACCTCCGGAACTATAGGTAGCCCAAAAGATTGTGCAAGAATGCAACTTTTCCAAACACATAACTGCAGTACTCGCCAGCCAAACAAGACAGGTGAGAGGTAAAGTCAGGGGGGAGTGGCCAGGTCCGGAGGGGCCACTCGTTCTCTCGGTTCGTCATGTCTCCAGGCGCAGCCACGCAGCCAGGCTATCCAAGTTCGTCGGCTGTTTGCGGGGTCACCTTTGGTGCTCGGGATGGGCTTCCCGGGTCCCTGGCGGGGGACACCATCATGTCGTCGGACTCTGCCCCCGAGCCCCCGCAAGGGGATACCTCGTTACTCACTCGGGCCACCGCCTCCAGGGCCGCCCTTCTGCCTGTTTCTCTCTGCGTTTGCGTCGGCGCCAAACGCGGATGATCTCTGGACCTCTTCCCCCTGGGTGCGCGGCGGGTCCGGCTCGCTCCAGAGTACACCCGCGCTGCACGTGCTGTTTGGGATCCGCGCCTCTCCAGCCAGTCCCATGCCTCCTCCGGAGATTGGAAGAATGTGGTTTTTCCCTCTACGATCACTCTCAGCTTTGCTGGGTTAAGAAGTGAGTACTGGATCCCCTCGGTACGTAGTGCTCTTTTGACCGCCAGGAATGAGGCTCGCCTGTTCTGAACCTCCAAAGTAAAGTCCGGAAATAGCGTCACTTCCCCATTTGCTACTTTAAACGGGCCTGTCTCTCTGGCTTTCTGTAGGAGAATGTCCCAGTCCTTGAAGTGCAAGAGTTTAGCGATTACAGCACGGGGGTCTGCCAGGAGCAAGAGGCCTCGACGGCACGCGGTGGGCGCGTTCCAGCGTGTAGTAGGGAGTCAGGCATCCCGGTGCAACCACCGTGCTCATCCATTTCTCCAGGAATTCCACCATGTTTGCCCCTTCGGACCCCTCGGGGAGGCCCACCACGCGTACGTTGTTCCTCCTATTTCTCCCTTCCGCGTCTTCAGCACGTTGTTCAAGTCTTGCTACTCTGTCGACCAGTGAGGTTACTTCCGCCGCCATGTCAATTTGCCTCGGGGCGATGTCCGCCAGAGTGGTTTCCGTTTCTTTGACTCTGTCAGCCAGTTTATGATCAGCTCTCAGGAGTCCCACCTCAATCGCGACTTGGTTGATGTCTCGTTGCAGTGTTGACTTTGTGTCCTCTATCGCCCCCAGTATCTTGTCTAGGGTGTCTTGGACCTTGGCATTTGGCTGGTTCAATGGGTCCGCCTCGCCGTCCCCCGGTGGTGTCAGGGGGTCCATGGCTCTGTTCTTGGGTCGGCCCTTGGGGGGCATCGGTCCAAACAGGGGGCGCTCCCCGGGGTGGCCCGGCAGCTGACCCGCGCGCCGCCGCGGGAGTCGCCACTGATCTCGGCCCCTCGTTTCGGTCTTCGCAGTTTTGGTTCTGTTTGTGAGCGCCGCAGGGCGGGCCCCAGGCCCTCCGCCGAATGCGCTCAGCCCCAGGGGCAGGGGGCCCCACTGTTGTCAGTCGCGGTTGCTCGCCTCCTGTGGTCGTTCCGGGCCCTCCGCCTGCCCCGCCGGCAGGGCCCGCCACACCAGTCGGAGTCAGGCGCGCTCCGCCTCCCTTGCCCAACAGATCCCCCGCATAAGACACCCACCTCTTCACTGGTGGTTTCGCTGTGCTCGTGGCCGTTCTTCCGCGCTCGCACGTCGCCTACGCTCATGGGCCTGCGGCGCCCCAGGATGCCCGGAGACTCCTTGGATCCTTCATGCTGACCCCCAAACAGTGGTTCTGAACAGCCCGCGCCCCTACCGGGGGGCGAGGCCAAGGGTGTCACACCCTCTTGCGGCGATCTCCAAGCTGAACATCGCCGGCCCACTGATGTTCCTTCAGGGCATGGATCAGTGCGCACGAGGCAGTCCCAATGGGAGTAGGGCCACTCCCGCTCCTCTGATTCCAGGTGGGGCGCTCCCTCAGGGTGGGCCTCGCCGGGTCCCCAGGTGCCCCCCCGCACTCACCGGGTCCCGCCGTCCAACTGCGGGGCCCGGCCGCTGCCGCCGTCCCCCACGGGCCGCTATCTCCACTCTCGCTGCGGCCCGCCCTTCCACGCAAGGCCGCGGCTTTAAATGGGAGGTGGGGCCGCCGGCCTCCGCTCGGTTCAGGCGGCCCCGCGCAGCCCACAGCGCCCCTCGGGTCCGACGCTGGGGCCCAGCCGCTCCGCCCGCCGGTCAGCCGCACGGCACACAGATTTAGTGCACGGACGGCCCGGGCTGGCGCGCCAGATCGGAGTTCTCCAACTCCGGAGCCGGATCGCTAGGCGTCCGCCATGTTCCGGCTCTCGGCCACGCCCCCAAGGCCTACCTCTCCCATATGATAACATTATGTTGCCTCACTACATCTAATACATGCTAACTTTAAATTGGAAGCAAGTAGGAATATCAAAGTTGTGTCTAAAGAGTTGTAATGTAAACCGATTTGTAATGGTAAAGTCAAATTTAAGTCACTTTTCTGAAAATGCCACTTTTATAAAATTAGCATTTACTTGCCCCAACCATTTGATGCCTGTACCCATTTACTGGCCCAAATGACCACACAGCTGGCACTGAGTCTTTGTATATTTAAGAGTAAGACAAAGGAGCATAGGTGTTGGAAGGATGGGCCATCTCTGATTTGATGAGGGGGAGGCGCTGTCACCTACCACATTTGCACATCAACACACTTACAAAGTTTTTAACACTAGTCTATTGTGGCCCCATCCAAGTTAGGGCCAGGGCAGGAAGACAAGAAATTCCAAACATCTCTGTGGGTGGAAACCTCCAGAACCTTCTCCTACTTTAAGGTGGGCAACAGGTATAAATATTGAATACTCAGACCCAGCTCTTCAGTACACCTCTTGATTTGTGGAAGACTCAGAAGGACTGCTGTGCTGCTCTGCTACAGGAAGAACGGCTGCTCTGCTGCCGTGCTACTCTACTGCTTGAGTGAAAGGACCTGACCTGCATCTTGAACCCAGGACCACCAGAGTCACTCCAAGGGCTAGTTTGCTGGCCTCCTGATCAGAGCCTCAGGGACAGAAAAGCCTCCAACCATCTTGAAACCAGCACCTGGGCTCTATCTGCTGTGATTTTAAGTTACTCTTGTTCAGCGGACCTACCTTGGTCCCTTGTATCTGGCCAGCGTTCCATTGTGGGCGGCCTGAACTTGTGACTTTGTCCTGGCCCGGCATGACCAGATAACCGCAAATGGACACTTTGTGCTTCTAGGCACTTAAAATGTTGAAATTGTATATCTCCGGTTCTACTGATTGGATTTTTGTTGTTCTGGTCTCAAATAATTTATAAAATATAAATCTATTTTTCTAATTTTGGTGTGGAGTTTTTCTTGTGTTGTTTCACTTTGTTGCTGTTTGAAGTGCTGCATAAATACTTTATACATTGCCTCTAGGTTAAGCCTGACTGCTTTGTGCCAAGCTACCAGAGGGTTATGCACATGTTAATTGGATGATTGCTTATGTTTCCTCCTGACAGAGATTGTGGTTGCTGCTTGAGTAGGGTTTCACCCCCTCAAACAGTAACCCAATTTCCAACATGCACTTTCCAATATCTTTGAAATTCTGTTTGTGTAATTTCATTTCTACTAGTTGAAGTTATTTTATTTACCTGGATGCAGATCTTGTTCAAAATAGATTTATGTAAAGCTATGGTATCTTCAGACTTGATGGACTGCTTGATGGATGTATGGCGGCGGATGCAAAACCATTTCCTTACACTAGGTGTCAGCATGACTGTGGTAACTAATGGTAGGCAACAGATTCATGTGGTCTCAAAACTTTTCCACATACTCTTAACCACTGTCTCACCCTATCTTACCCAGTAAAGGTTTGAGGCATCATGAATTAATGAATAATCATGAACTCTGCTCCGCAGACTGAGGACATCCCACAATCAATTCTGCATTGGTTCGCACTGCTTCTCTTTGAATCAAAACGCAGTCTAGAGATATGTTTTTTTTATCTCAGGCAATCTGGAGCACAGTAACAAACTATACTTGTGCTTCCCACAAAATATGAGAACCTGACCACAAACGCTATAATGTCTAGAGTCCACCTAGCAAATAACATCCCCAAATACCAACATATCTCTGTAATACTGGCACATTCTCACTGGTGGCCTGTACTGCAAACAGTTTTATGGTTAGGCCCTTTGTGTTATGCCTTAACCAGTAAAAGTCTTGTGTCGCTGTCCAGGAGTTTACCAGGAGGATGAGATGAGATTTGCACTCTGTCCAAGATATCCCAAACAAGGGGAAGGGCTCGCCTAGATAGTCCCTCCCCTTCGTTTATGCCTGCAAAATAATTATGTCGCATTTAGTGCCCAAGTGAAGAGCCGGGGGGAGATTTATCAAGACTGTGTGCTGCCGCAAAATCAAGCAAAGTGACACAAACCTTTGATATGGTGTTTACTTTCTAGCGCAAACCTTTCTGTGTTCGAAAAGTGTCCTTTTGTTGAGCAACTATCACTTGTGCTGCTTTGTACTACTTTGCAGAAAAATCTGATGAGAACCCCCCCACCCATGTTTTTATGCAAAGCCCTGTCTACAGAAATTGCTAGACTGGGCTTTGCATAAAAAAACGACAACTGCTTGAGGCAGGTGTATGGTAGGAGAAATTATTTTATTTCTGCTTACGTTTCACACAGTGCATGTGTGCTCCAAATTACAGCACAAATCCAACGTGTGAAATGTTTTAAAAAATCTCTAGGCAAGGGATTATTTCACTGGGCCAGTACAAAACCTATGCTAAACAGCATGTATACATCTTTGAACTATGGTACAAAGGTGTGTGTGTAGCACTAAGCAGCCTTAAGCACAGAGGAAGAGAGCAGCAGCAGAACATAATAAGTAAACATGGCTTTGCACAGCTCTTTCCTAGCGCAATGCAGTGCAACAAATTTGTCTGCTGCGCTGTTTTTGCTAAATTTACCTCCTGGTGTTTCACATAATTAGTTTCTATTGTCAAAAGGAGGCTTACACACTACTGCCTAATAAGGAGATTGAGTTCTGCTAATAAACATCTGCCGGTGCCTCCTAAGAATGCAAGGGAAAAAGCTAAAGTGAAGGATTTTCCTGCTTCCTGCTGTGTCCAGCTCTTTATGGAACTCCCTTCTGATGAACATTCCACAGTTTGTCTTTTAGAACACCCTTAAACATGCACCGGTTTATTTAAATTCTCGGCTTGGGCTACAGCTAGTGTTTAGTCACTCCAGGTTAACGGTAGGCCCGAGCATGATTTTAAGTCCGACGAATTTCGATAATTCTGTGTTACTCTTTGATGCAGAATTACTGATAATGGTGTATTTACGTCTGCGTACGTACAATTTGTGTTCTGCTTCAATTAGCACTATTGCTTAACACAAAATGCATCTTTGTGTCCACTTTGAAAGCAAGAGTGCATTTTGCACTAAGAAAATAGTACTAGATGCTGGGAATAAGTCGGTGGAAAATCTACTAGAATATTTCTTAGCCCAAAATGCTTTCTCGTACCTCTTTTGGATGCAAGGTGGGCATTGTGCAATAAGAAAATAGTGCTGAATGCCAGGGGTAAATTGGGTGAAAATCCTACCCCAAGAGCACACTTAGCGAGCATAAGCGGCTGCTCCCGCTTGATATTCATGTTCTATTGCATTTAGCACTATTTCTTAGTGCAAAATGGTTTCTTGCGCCCATTTTGGACGTGAAGGAGCATTTTTGTGTTAATAAATAGCACTAAATGCGAAGTTATGGATAATCTCACAGAATTTTTAGGTAATTTTGTTTGATTGTGCTATAGTGAATTACTCAAGTTAAGCCCACCCCTAATTAGGACCATTGAGTGCTATTTAAATTTTGATTGGATTGAGTATAATAGAACTAAGTCACATTTTCTCAGCTGACACCAAGAAGGCTCAGGTTATTTGAGCACCTTATACATACATATAAATAGACAGAGAGAAAAAATATATAAATAAATAAACAAACAAATAATATGCTGACCAATGTACAAAATTGGCATTTTTTACTGAAAGTATATAGTCAGTGGCTTGTATCTAGTATAGCTTACTAAGACTAGTGATTTTCTAACTAAAATACTCATCACCAATAAGAACATATGAGCCAATGTTTGAAGATTCTTGATGGGCCATCAGCAACTTTGAACGTGGCAATAGTACAAATAGGACATAGACTTGACAGCAGAATTACTTTCCCTACCTTGTAAATTCTGTGCTCAAGCAGTTGACATCAGGGATGGTCATTCAAAGAGAACATTATCAACGTATATGCGGTGTATAAACGTTTGATGAAGTCGGTAAAATCTTAGACCAAATTATAGTTGAATTCGAGGCGCTATGAGGTCTTCTGATAAAAACTGGGCATTCTAACTAGGATCTCAGCGGCCACACCTGCACCTTGACTTGCTTATAGACTGCAATGGCGATCAGAAACTACCATGGGCCGAATTTTCATGCTGGCTTCGAAGATTCTTTGGGAGTTTGCCTCTGCCCACATTCTGTGATTGTGCCAGCACCTAAACGAATCAATTTAATTTTAATCAGTGTGAAGCAGTGATTCCAGAAGGTATAAATAAAGTAACTACTTTTCACCTAAACTGGAGCTGAGTCCAATAAAAAATATAAACCTTGCTTAAATATATTGTCTTTCTGACTGTTATTGTCTTTAAAATGCCTTATACCCGTTCATTGTTCCCCTGTATCTGCATGCAGCTGCTTTGCAATGTTAGAAGTGTACTTTTGTAGTAATCATTCTTACTGTTGAGAATTACCCTCCATCTACCCCGTTAACCGATTATAATTTTATATATGTTTTCTCCTGATACTGGAAAGTAGTGCCTTACTAGAACAATCATCTTGAATTCCAGAATGCTTTTGACCACACTGGCCACACTGTGTAGTTTATCGCCTGGATTTGCAAGCTGGAGTCTGTCTGGGATGTCATTCTTTTTGAGCAATCACATGCAGCAGGTAGGCAAGATGACCACCTATCAGAAATCAGAAAGTGTTGTAGGGTTTGCACCAGATAATGAGTAGTGTGACAATAATAGAACGTTCTGACAGAAAAAGAGCAATACCTCCGCATTTTTTTAACTCTCAACACAGAGATTTGACAGTCACGCCAATCATGGCGCGGATACCCAAACTAAGTGCTGTTGCATGTAGTGACATGGATAGCCAAGAGATTTCAGCAAAGAAGGTGACACGGTGTTGCTTGGGTGGAGCAAATACAATTTTAAGGACTAGAGGAGCTGATGTTGTTGTGCATTGCATAGCAACAGGAGCCAACAATGGATTCCATTGGTTTAGAGTGATGCAGTGATACACTAATGTTCTGCTAGCAAAAATGAATTTTAATAAATTTGGAACTATTCACCCAAACAATAGCAGTCGTTGATGGTATTTATTATAATGAAGAAAAAATGATTGATACCTCTATTATTTCAAGCATCTCTACTCTTGTGATTTTGCCATCGCCATCCAAGTCGTACATGTTGAAGGCCCAGTTCAGTTTCTGTTCAAAGCTTCCCCTAGATGTGATGGACAGCGCACAGATGAATTCTCTGAAATCAATGGTCCCGTCACTGTTTTTATCAAAGGTTCTGAAAGCATGTTGGGCGAATTTTGAGGCATCACCATATGGGAAAAACTGCGAAAAAATAAAACATAAGTATTAAAGACGTGAGACAGACATCAAACACACAGGCCTTTCAACTCAGATATACATTCAAGTATACAGACTTCTGGTGCCCTCTTCTTCAGGGCATACTTTTGGAACATACAGTATTACACACTTTTAAGTGTCTTCTAGGATGTGGTGGTAAGCGGTTAGCACATGTAACAGCGAGTACTAGCCAATATCAGAACTAATGGACTAACATAGAAACTACTCGTGACATTCCGACATCTACTTGAAACATAAATGTGATTCTCCTTAATTAAAATTGAGTACATCATCTTAATGGATGTATTGTTTTCCGTTATATCTGCTTGAGTTTCTGAGGACTTCATTCCTTTTCAATGGATAAATGTGTTGTTTAAAATAGCAGCTCTCACAAAACAAGACAACTCAAGTTTGATCCTTGCTGCAAAAACACTTAGCCTTGACCAAGAAAATAATTAAAATCTGAAACCCAGATGCAAACTGCGCTTTTTATGAAAGTTAATGGTGAAGGTGGTAAACATACAACTTCTAGAGCATTTCATTAGTCAATACCTTCTGTGTAAATACCTGTCTGTGTTCTCACCAAAGTGGATCACAGACACTGCAATGCCTGCCTCACTGTTTAGCTTGACCACTCAACAAATGTTGATACCATCAACCACAAGGTCCTCCATTTTTCGCTTTCCAAGCATACAAGAATATGTGAGTCCTGCTGCACTCATTATTCAGATGAAATTCCCATGATGCCCTGCGATCGCGTTATCATGTAGAATAAACTGGAAGTCGACTTTTGCCACCAACATCTTGTATCTGTCTGCGGGCCACTGGAATTACGCATCTCAGGACACATTCATGGGCTGTCAGGCAATATACTGAAGGAGCCAAGTTATCCTCCTTTAGACACCTAGCAAATCTGGTAATTGGCTGTTCAATTCCACAAAATCAAACTAAAAACTCAACTTCTACTACTGTCCACCCAGAAAGCTGGAGAAATGTGACAATGTGCATCTACACCAACCCTTGTTTTACTTGCCAAATCCTTATGGCTCACCTTTGGTTCTACTAGTAATATGCAGGCCTTGTAACTCCACTAGACAGCAGAATTGTTGGTAAATCCTCAGCATCGCCTACGCAGCTGTAAACCTTCATCATACCCCTTTATCTTATAAACAATTTGCTAATGTTGATGGAAATACCAAAATATCCCAAGTCAAATCTGTAAACCAGGGTTTCTCTTGCTACATACTTTTATGTGTAAGTAATTTTCTACGAACTAGCGTCTTCATGGCTGACCTTTCAGAAAGCCCTTAAAACACAAATATTCAAGGATTTACTATTGAAATAATGTCCTTCGGCCCAGTGGGTTTGTTTATTACCTTGATGCTAGCTGATGTTCTCTCTCAAAGGAAAGATGATACAGTCTTCCTCCCAAATCCAGGCCTGGCAATCGCCTGGTCTGAAGCCACGTACGATTGAAAGGACTATACAAACTAGTTTTGCACAAGCTAAGAGTGACAACAACTTCTTGACGCTCGTTTTGAAATACTTTGCCCTGCTCCAGTGTGCAGTCAGTGCAGGGGAATCCCTGTAATGCCCATTGCACATTAGTGCAAGGCATTAGGGTATTTTAGAACACTGGAATTTTGAGAGTGCCATTAAAGACAATGTAGTGGCTGAAGGCTGATAATGGCTGGTATAAGACTAATAATGTTAGTCTGTGTATTTCTACTTTTTTAATTTAGAACATGTTACCTTCAGTGGGTGGAATGTTTTAAGCTATTCTTTCTCGTGCTATAACCGTTGTTCAAGGCCCTCTCCCTTGTTATACACTGTTTCAGAGCCTTTAACAACCAGTTTAGCTCTCAACGGGGGGTTATAAGGCTATAGTACTAGATCAGATTGCAATACATGTTGATAACTACTAAACTGGCTTGAACCAGTATAAGTGACCTTGAGAAAATAGACTTTTGAGACATATGCAAAAGATTGGGCCATTACCATTGGAAAACAGAAATGTACAACTGCATTCTAGTTCAAATATCAAAAAATAGAAAGACACTCTAAATACAATCCCATTCATCCAGTCTGTTTAAAATAGTGAGTGTTATATTTATATATCTCTCCAGAGGCTGGTTTCTATTTCTAGATGTCTGAAGGACACAAAAAAATGCTTTTAAGAGCCCTGACTATCCCTAAGTGCATTGTTATGTGCACTTGAAATCAAATACATTAACAGATACAGTAATTATAATGGGAACTGGCAAGCTTGTAGCGTACGAATGAGGATCCAATATGCAGCAGTGACATGCCGTTGAGCTAGCTGCACGCCATAGTCAATGGTATGTCGGTAACATTTTAAGTTAATGAGTGAAGTGATACATAAAACATGTTGAAAGTGTGAAACAGGCTGTTCTGCTGCTTACAACATCATGAGAAGTTAGAAACGTAGATGTAAAAATGGATTCAGACCTATCCTCGACAGTGCATGCTAACAGTGTCTCAAATAGTGCCTTCTACACAACAAAAATGCTACATGGGATCTTCCCATATCTTGCATACCAACATAAACTGAAAGCCATCCTCGCGCTCATAATATCCAAGCTTGACTATGGCAACAGCCTATACATTGGAGCACCCGCATTCATTATATGCACAATTCATCCAAAATGCTGCAGTATGGCTTCTTTTGCACCTTCACCCAAGACAGTGCATGACTCGTCCTGCAATCACTCCACTGGCTACCTATAGGTGGAATGGCAATGTTCAACAACCCTTACATTGGCAACAGAGCCTCCCAAGGAAAAGAATCACTATACCTACAAGCTAAATTCAATAAACACAAACCAAGCAAAACAATGCACTTCAGGCTTGCACAACTTATACCACCTCACCATAAGGAATGTGTAGGAGGCACTGTAATCTCAGTACAAGCCGCTAAGCTCTGGAACTCACTACGAGGTGCCATTAGAAGCACTGAGGATCATATACACATCCAAATATAGTTGATAAGTTGGCTATTTCCAAGATACCTACACCACCTCCATCCCAGTAACAGAGGCCAAAAACAGTTGTAGCCTCAAGTGTAATCCTCAGTTTACAACCTAGGAATTGCAAAAAACTCGATTTCATTAAGCAGGTAAGCAAAACAGAGCCTATGGTTTGCTGTGGCATTATATAGTTATGTACAATAGAATTATAGCTCGCTGTAGCGGGCTATACCGGCCATTAAAGGCCCTCTCCAGCGTTAAAGGCCCAAGCCGAAAGGCGTGGGCCTTCAACAAGGGAGTGGGCTTTTAATGGCCGGTGCAGCCCCGCTATGGTGCGCTATAAGGCCATTAAAACATTTCGCCACTATTGGGCAGAATGTTCTAATAAATAAAACATAGGTCTCACAGAACCCGAGGGGACTGAAATCCCCTCATACTCCGTGAGGCCTTTGTTTACAGCTGTTGCTGTGAGACAAACATTGGAATGGTGTTGCTCTGGCCTTTTACCAGCCATTAGAGCCTGCAGCACCCCATTGTCTTCAATGGAGATCCCTACATTCCAATGTTTTAATTCCATATATACCAGTTGTGCCCTGCAATAATACTGAAAGCATAACACGCAGTATTCAGCAACAAAGTGTAACTTATACCTCCTAAATTCACATAAGAGATATCTGCTATGAGGGTCGTCCATCACCACTGCTGTACAGAAAAAAAAAAAAACATCACCAAGTGAATAGGCATGGAATGACTGAAGAGATATGTCACACATTACTGGACAGTTTGGAGGGCTTTAACATAATCATTTACGGCGGGTCCCAAATATCTATGCAATCTGACTGCTTCTTTACAGCTCACAAAGAACCTCAGATGTGGGAAGATAGTAAAAGTATACATCCTAACATATCTCTCCACTTCTCACTCCCTCCAACCATGCTTGCTCAGGAACCCAACTATACACAAAATCTTAGATTGGATACCCCGTGCAATAACCAGATAAGCAGACTTAATCATATTAAATACCATAATGGGAGCTGCTGAACTGTCCAAAGCTACCAGCATGCTGAAAACCATAAAACTGCATGTGTCTCTTACATTTCATCTTCCAACACACTGCGTTCCATAACATGATAACCAAACTGCAATGGTTATCATGCACAATATAGAAACATTTCCCGCATAGGATGAAAACAAAAAAATCCTTCCAGTCACACTCCCCACACGGTGTAGTGTGCTACTCGTGCAGGCAAGCACTTCAGAGCTCCACATAAGGGTAGTGAGTGCTATATAAATGCTGCAGTACAATACTGTAAAATATTTTCCACATTATTCTTTGAAATTATGTATGGGACCAGCACTGTTTACACTTTGAAAGATATTTAATTACTACTATTTCACTTTTACTAGAAAACTTGAAATAGAAACAAACTAAGGCATTCAGGCTCTCATTACGAGTCTGGCGGTTCTAGGACCGCCAGACTCGCTGTGGCCGTTGGACTGCTGCCAAACCGGCGGTCCGAAAGCCACATTTTGACCGTGGTGAAAGCGCCACAGTCCGACCGCCTGCAGCACCACTTTTTCACTGGCCAATGGCCTGGTGGTGCAGGTAGTCTTAATCCTCTAGGGCAGCGCTGCCCTGAGGATTATGATTCCCGTGTCTGCCAGCCTTTGCATGGCGGTTTGACTGCCATGCAAAGGCTGGTGGAGACGGGGTGCCCAATGGGGCCCCTGCACTGCCCATGCATTTAGCCCTCTGTTACTTTGCTAGTCTCACGTGTTTTCACATAATGGTTTGCATAGAGCTCCAGAAAAAAATGGTTCCACTTGGATTCATTCAAATGTTTTCCATCTGCAAAGTGCCACGTGGAGCAGGAGGCTGATGGATGAAAGGAAGGGTGCCACCAGGCTTGATGTTCTTGTAAGTGGTTCCTCCTGAAACTCCAGTCATCCCAGTGTTTAATTTGATCTGGTGGTTGAAACTCTACCCGCCAACACTGATTTTTGGGAACAGGAACTTTTTTCCCTCAAAAGACAATGATCCAGAGCAAGAGAAAGAAAAACACAAAAGGGAACGGAGGAGGAGACAGATGGAAAAACATTACCAAAGGGAGAAAGCAGGGATTAAAAAGAACCTGCAAGACTGAGATAAAGAGGCAAGGAATGTCTGTTGCTGAATTAAAGAGGAATCAAGTTGAATCAATACTACGCAGTCTTGGTACTTGTCACCCTGACCTTAAATAGCACCTGCAGCAGCGTCTGAGCAAACCTCTGTAGCCTGGCACTGATTATTTGACAAATTAAGCGCTGGTCCTCCCATCACTTTCAGTCCAGATTTCATCTACATATGCAGTGTCATCTGGACTTAGAACTTGGTGCTCCCATTTCTTTCAATCATACACATGCTCACCAACACAAATTAGGAACGCTAATCTGTGTAAATTGGGCTGTGATACATTTTACAGGGAAGGCCTGTCTTGTATATGTCATGTTGGTTTTCTTCTCACAGGTAAATCGCAAGTTAGTTTTAAGTAAACAGATGATGGTGAAAAGAGTGTTTCCAACACATCCCTATGGGGCACCTGGAGTTAACTATAACACCCCCTCAGGCTCTGTTTTTGTGGGCATATACCAGTAATTAGGGGGTGACATGGCCGAGGAAGATTCCCATATTTCACCTTAAGCGAAGTTAGGGAGCTCTGACTTTCTGCATGGCGACCCAGACGACTGGAGATCAGCTGATGGTGAAATTGGTGGTGTACCTGCAGCAGCCCTCCGCATAGGTCAAATGCTGTCAGCGACTACAGTGTTTCATCAGGGAGAGTGAGCAGAGTGTGCAGATGTCATCGCCCTATTTGTGACCATCAGATAACAATAGTCGGTGGGTGTGCGGAAACTGTACTCATCAATTACCCAGGTTCCCTTCCTCAACACTCTACCAATGAACCTTAAATTAACGCCATAAAATGACGACTGAATCCTACAGTGGTTCACTGGTATCACTGCAACCGTACGCGTAGCTCACACATCCGGCTCTATCCATCACTTGTTTATTCAACTCTATGCATGACGTTCCAAAGCAGGCAAAACGTGCCCTGTCTTTCTGATATAAGACATAGAAATAAGTATGCAATATATATAAATGTAGTGATAAACCATGTTAAACAACATAGGTACATATGCATTTAAAGCAGAGCAATATTGCAACCACAGTGCACCAGTTCTGATCTGAGGCATTCCTATAATGGGAATGTGTGGCACAGCCGAGGTCTGTTTTATGCGCCTCTGGGGCGTAAACTGAACTCAATTAACCTGATATTTTTTGGTACTAGTACTTTATTTTCATGCAGAACAGCTCGGAAACAGAGAGCCACACCTTGCCTATTATTTCCAAGCTGTACATATAAAAGTAAAGGACTAACTGAAAGCAATATCAGCCTAAATAAATTCACTTTATGCCCTGCGGGCGCATAAAACATGCGCTTGGCTCTGCACTGTGCCAGAAAAGCCCCTCATGATGTGACTCCCAAGATATAACACAGCTCTCTACATCCTCTCCAGTGCGCGGGGGTGCATACTTTTAGGGGACCCACATTCATCTAATAGCCAGTGAATATTTGTGAGATATGAGCAGGGTTTTAAGTGAGATGAAAAAGAGGGGTTTGCTAAAAGGGTTGCATACAATGTAATTAGGGTTGTGGCTTAAAATACAAACTACATTTCTGGGATTTCCAGAGTGTGCCACTCGACCAGTATTTTGGTTCCTCTCTGAACTTTCAGTTATTGATTTCATATATATATATATCACAACAGCTGGGGTACACCTAAAACAGCCAAGAGTATTGGCGTTGTCAGTAGTTGCTAGGTGTTTAAGTTAAATGAGTAACAACAACGATTTTGCTGTATAGAATACTGAAACTGTTCAAATTCCAAAACCAAGCCTTTGAATGAAAAATTACTGAAGTATGTGGAAGGGGTAGATATGTTCAGAGTGCCTCAATCACTTCAGTTATTGTCAAAGACATGCCAACCTGAAAATAAAAATCGTAGTGTGAGAAGGGGGCATGGCTGTGGAGGGGGCGGGCTCTATGCTGAACTGCCTTTGATGCCCGCATTTTTCCTCCACATCTCATCCAGCTGCATATCTGACACTTCATCCCTTCCCTCTAAAGCACCCTCTTTCCTCTCTTGCCTGACTGCACTTCCTTGCATCACCATAACTTCAGCACCCCTAAACACACACAAGAAGAAGCAGGTGGTAAATGCCACAATGCTCGCACCTCCATATAAATATTGGTACAATGTCCATACACAGAAGTCCTTTACCACATCGAGTGATGAAAATATGATGGATGCCAACCCAGCAGGGCACCTTACCACCAGAGGTGTCCAAAAACCACTGACTGGGGAACAGTCAGGGGTTATCAAGAGTATATGCAGAATGCAAGGGCACACCGTAAGTAGTCCTGTGTGGTTGATCCAAGTGGTAGTTCAATCAGAGTCAAAGCCCAAAACGAGGATGAAAGTAGGAATTTATTCACAAAATGAATGGGTATGGTCAATCTCAGGCCAGTGACCCTATGCATCACAATCAGTCTAATATACAGCCAACAGCCGACACGTGTTTCATCTCCTAGACTTTATCAAGGCTGTGGAATAGATAGACAATGTATACATATTGGTATAATAGTACAGTGACTAGTACAGGATGTGAAAACAAAGTCTATAAAAGCTAAAAACTTAGAGGGATGCTAAAAGAAAGAATATATATATAAATAAACAGAAACCCATGTGTGATTGTATAACCAGCATATAAGGAGTATGTGAAGGTATATAGAAAACTGGATGCGCATAGAGCGTGTAAAGAAACAGGAACACAATAATCCCATGCAAGATGTAAAACCGAGAATAAATGCAATCATACCTAAGAGTGAGTGTAGGAGGCTGGCCTGGCTTGTAGTGGGTACCAAGGGGTACTTACACTCTGCAACCAGGTCCAGTTATCCCTTATTAGTGTAGAAGAGGTGTTTCTAGCAGCTTAGGCTGATAGAAGGTAGCTATAGCAGAGCAGCTTAGGCTGAACTAGGAGACATGCAAAGCTCCTACTATACCACTGGTGTCATATGCACAATATCATAAGAAAACACAGTACACAGATATACTAAAAATAAAGGTACTTTATTTTTATGACAATATGCCAAAAGTATCTCAGTGAGTACCCTCAGTATGAGGAAGCCAAATATACACAAGATATATGTACACAATACCAAAAATATGCAGTAATAGCAAAAGGAAGTAATGCAAGCAATGTAAAGTTACAGTAGATTGCAATAGGAGCACATAGGTATAGGGGCAACACAAACCATACACTCCAAAAGTGGAATGCGAACCACAAATGGACCCCAAACCTATGTGAGCTTGTAGAGGGTCGCTGGGGCTGTAAGAAAACAGTGAGGGTTAGAAAAATAGCCCAACCCAAGACCCTGAAAAGTAGGTGTAAAGTGCACCTATAACCCCCAGAGAACACAGAAGTCGTGATAGGGGGATTCTGCAAGGAAGACCAACACCAGCAATGCAACAACAGTGGATTTCCGGACCTGAGTACCTGTAAGACAAGGGGACCAAGTCCAAGAGTTGCGACAGTGTTGAGAGTGGGCAGATGCCCAGGAAATGCCAGCTGAGGGTGCAAGGAAGCTGCCACCGGATGGAAGAAGCTTTGTGTTCTGCAAGAACGAAGAGGACTAGGAACTTCCGCTTTGGAGGATAGATGTCCCACGTCGTGAAGAAGCTTGCAGAGGTGTTCCCACGCAGAAAGACCGCAAACAAGCCTTGCTAGCTGCAAGGGTCGCGGTTAGGGTTTTTGGATGCTGCTGTGGCCCAGGAGGGACCAGGATGTCGCCACTTGGATGAGGAGACAGAGGGGGCGCCCAGCAAGTCAGGAAGCCCTCACAGAAGCAGGCAGCACCCGCAGAAGTACCAGAACAGGCACTTAGAAGAGGAGTGAATCGGAGTCCACCCGAAGTCACAAAAGGGAGTCCCACGATGCCGGAGGACAACTCAGAAGGTTGTGCACTGCAGGTTAAGCGATACAAGGTTGCAGTAGTGGTCTTTGCTACTTTGTTGCGGTTTTGCAGGCGTCCTGAGCAGTCAGCGGTCGATCCTTTGGCAGAAGGTGAAGAGAGAGATGCAGAGGAACTCTGATGAGCTCTTGCATTCGGTATCTGAAGAATTCCCCAAAGCAGAGACCCTAAATAGCCAGAAAAGGAGGTTTGGCTACCCAGGCAGGAGGATAGGCTAGTAAGAAAGGTAAGAGCCTATCAGAAGGAGTCTCTGACGTCACCTGATGGCACTGGCCACTCAGAGCAGTCCAGTGTGCCAGCAACACCTCTGTTTCCAAGATGGCAGAGGCCTGGAGCACACTGGAGGCGCTCTGGGCACCTCGCCCGGGAGGTGCAGGTCAGGGGAGTGGTCACTCCCCTTTCCTTTGTCCAGTTTCGCGCCAGAGCATGGCTGGGGGATCCCTGAACCAGTGTAGACTGGCTTATGCAGAGATGGGCACCATCTGTGCCCATCAAAGCATTTCCAGAGGCTGGGGGAGGCTACTCCTCCCCTGCCCTGACACCTTTTTCCAAAGGAAGAGGGTGTAACACTCTCTCTCTGAGGAAGTCTTTTGTTCTGCCTTCCTGGGCCAAGCCTGGCTGGACCCCAGGAGGGCAGAAACCTGTCTGAGGGATTGGCAGCAGCAGCAGCTGCAGTGAAACCCCGGGAAAGGCAGTTTGGCAGTACCCAGGTCTGTGCTAGAGACTCGGGGGATCATGGAATTGTCTCCCCAATGCCAGAATGGCATTGGGGTGACAATTCCATGATCTTAGACATGTTACATGGCCATGTTCGGAGTTACCATTGTGACGATATAGATAGGTAGTGACCTATGTATTGTGCACGCGTGAAATGGTGTCCCCGCACTCACAAAGTCCGGGGAATTTGCCCTGAACGATGTGGGGGCACCTTGGCTAGTGCCAGGGTGCCCACACACTAAGTAACTTAGCACCCAACCTTCACCAGGTGAAGGTTAGACATATAGGTGACTTATAAGTTACTTAAGTGCAGTGGTAAATGGCTGTGAAATAACGTGGACGTTATTTCACTCAGGCGTCAGTGGCAGACCTGTGTAGGAATTGTCAGAGCTCCCTATGGGTGGCAAAAGAAATGCTGCAGCCCATAGGGATCTCCTGGAACCCCAATACCCTGGGTACCTCAGTACCATATACTAGGGAATTATAAGGGTGTTCCAGTATGCCAATGTGAATTGGTAAAATTGGTCACTAGCCTGTTAGTGACAATTTGTAAAGCAGAGAGAGCATAACCACTGAGGTTCTGGTTAGCCTAGTCTCAGTGAGACAGTTAGGCATGACACAGGGAACACATACAAATAGGCCACAAACTTATGAGCACTGGGGTTCTGGCTAGCAGGGTCCCAGTGACACATAACAAACATACTGAAAACATAGGGTTTTCACTATGAGCACTGGGCCCTGGCTAGCAGGATTCCAGTGAGACAGTGAAAACACCCTGACATATACTCACAAACAGGACAAAAGTGGGGGTAACAAGGCTAGAAAGAGGCTACTTTCTCACACAACCACCCCCCCCCCCAAACGAAGGACAATAAGGCTCACCTTGGTCAGTTGAGACTTTATTGTCTAAGTGGTGATAAGTGGAGAGTAGCTCTGCAATAGACTGATTACTTCCTTTATCATCCACTATATGGTTACTTCCCTGTGGGGATGTAAACCACCCTGTTTGACGTTTTTTAGCTAAGCAACAATGTGAAGATATATTTTCAGAGTTTCTATCAGTAAGTTTTAGTTTAGAGCAGTGGGAATTGTCCACTAGACCTATTTCTAGTGATGAGAATGCCAGACAGGGATGCTACCTCAGTAAAGCCATAGCTGGGCAAAAACTTTGTCCATATGGCTGGAAGAGAGAACAGGGATGCTGTTTCTCTTGAGTTGGAGCAGGGCAGGGATGCTGTCCTATGAGCTCCACACTAGGGCAGGGCTGCTGTCCTAAGTGTTGTGAGGCAGTGCAGGGTTTCTGCACTAAAGTTTCTCTTGGAGGGTTGGAGAGATGCTCCAAGTTAACTAAAATGGTGCTCTTTTTCTCACCAATATGAGTTATCCCACAGAGAGGTACTTCCACCTCAGGGAGTACAGCTATGCCAGCTGATGATTCCCTTGGAACAGGTGCCACCCCAGGAGAGGTTTCTCCCACCACAGGAATGCTATCCTGAATGGCAGGGTGGGTAGGGGATACTGTGATACCCTTTTTACCTGTTGTTGGAGAGGGATCCTGAGTTTTCAGGCCTTTTTCTCTCCTTTGCTTTTTCATTTCAGTAGAAATGAGAGGGAACAATTCCTCAGGGATACCCAGCATGGCTGCATGGGTATAAAACTTTACCTCAGCCCAACCTGAGGTCTCTAGGTCATTACCTAAGAGACAGTCTTCAGGTAAGCTAGGTGATACAACCACCTGCTTAGGGCCAGTAACTCCATCCTAACTAAGCTGAACTATAGCTAAGGGAAGAAACTTAGTGGAGTTGTGGACATCAATAATCTTGTACTGTTGTCCAATGATGTGTTGTTCAGAAGGCACTAAGGCCCGTATTTATACTCCGTTTGCGCCGAATTAGCGTCGTTTTTTTCGACGCAAATTCGGCGCAAAACTAACGCCATATTTATACTTTGGCGTTAGACGCGTCTAGCGCCAAAGTATGAAGAAAGAGCGTCATTTTTTAGCGTGAACGCCTTCCTTGCGTTAATGAGATGCAAGGAAGGCGTTCCCGTCTAAAAAAATGACGGCGACGCAAATGCGTCGTATTTATACTCCCGGGCAAAAATCACGCCCGGGAGGTGGCGGGTCAAAAAAACCCGCATTTGCACCTGAATTTAACGCCTGGGTCAGGGTAGGCGTTAAGGGACCTGTGGGCTCAGAATGAGCCCACAGGTGCCCTCCCCTGCCCCCAGGGACCCCCCCTGCCACCCCTGCCCACCCCAGGAGGACACCCAAGGATGGAGGGACCCATCCCAGTGAAGTACAGGTAAGTTCAGGTAAGTATAATTTTTTTTATTTTTTTATTTTTTTTGTGGCATAGGGGGGCCTTATTTGTGCCCCCCTACATGCCACTATGCCCAATGACCATGCCCAGGGGACACAAGTCCCCTGGGCATGGCCATTGGGCAAGGGGGCATGACTCCTGTCTTTACTAAGACAGGAGTCATGAAATGGCGTCTGGGCGTCGAAAAAATGGCGCAAATCGGGTTAAGACGATTTTTTAGCGTCAACCTGACTTGCGCCATTTTAAGACGCCCTAACGTCATTTTTTCCCAACGTCGGCGCTGCCTGGTCTATGTGGTTTTTTTCCACGCACACCAGGCAGCGCCGGTCTGATTGCGCCGTCTAACGCCATTCAATAAATACGGCGCCCGCATGGCGCTTCAGAATGGCGTTAGACGGCGCAAAATTTTTTGACGCTAAACTGCGTTAGCGCAGTTTAGCGTCAAAAAGTATAAATATGGGCCTAGGTTTTCAGTCACCAAAGTGATACTGGCACCTGTGTCCCTGTAGGCCTGGGCCTCAACACCATTTATTGAAACTGTCTGCCTGTACTTATCCATTGTAAGGGGACAAGCAGCCAGTGTGGCAAGGCCAATGCCACTAGGTGTGACAGAAACTGTCTTGGGACTGACTACCCCAGTTTCTATGATGGACCCATAAGTGAACCCAACTACACCCTTAGTTTGACTGTTGCCAGCAGTCCCACCACTATTACCACTACTGCTAGGGGCACTAGAGTTTGATGTATTAGTGGTGGTTGGCTCAGGGGGTTTACCTGGACAGGACTTATCCCCTTGCCAATGGCCTTTATTTTTACACACATAGCACCAAGGCTTTTTAATGTGTGTATGTTGTGAAGAAGAGGAAGAATTTGATTTATCGCCACCCCCTGAAGAGTGTTTAGGATGTGAAGAAGGATCTTTGGTTTTACCCTTATCCCCATGCTTATCCTGAGATTTCTCACCATCTTTCTTCTTGCCATCCTTGTCACACCATGTATGAACTTTTCTGTTCACTCTTGTTCTGACCCATTTGTCTGCCTTCTTTCCCAATTCTTGGGGAGAGGTCAGATCTGAGTCCACTAGATATTGGTGTAACAAATCAGACACACAGTTATTCAGAATAAGCTCTCTCAGGATTAGATTGTACAGGCTTTCATAGTCAGAAACTTTACTGCCATGTAACCACCCCTCCAAGGCCTTCACTGAATAGTCAACAAAGTCTACCCAGTCTTGTGAAGACTCTTTTCTGGTTTCTCTGAACTTAATCCTATATTGTTCAGTGGTTAAGCCAAATCCATCCAAGAGTGCATTCTTCAAAACTGTAAAATTATTGCATCACTTTCTTTAACAGTAAGGAGCCTATCCCTACCCTTTCCACTGAAAGATAGCCATAGGATAGCAGCCCACTGCCTTTGAGGGACCCCCTGTACCATACAGGCCCTCTCAAGTGCAGCAAACCACTTGTTAATGTCATCCCCCTCCTTGTAAGGGGGAACTATCTTGTGCAGATTCCTGGAATCATGCTCTCTAACAGGATTACTATCAGGAATACTGCTGCTGCCACCATGGGGTCCAAACTCCAACCTCTGTCTCTCCTTCTCTAAGTATAGGGATTCCCTGTCTAGAGCCAGCTGTTGCTGTTTAAGCTTCAGCCTGGTCTCTTCCACTCTCAACTTATTGAGTTCCCTTTCTAACAATTTGTCTTGAAGGTCTGTGGGTTGGGAATGCTTTGACACAGAAGAAATATTGGATTCCACAGAGGGAGACCTGCCTCTAACAGCTTGCACTCTAACAATCTGGCCTTCAGGAACAAAAACATCCCTACTATGATGGTAGCTTCTATTACTACCAGCATTGCTAGGTGGTCTGCTAAGGGGCAGATTAGGAGGAGAACCCTGTACCACTCTCTCAAGGGGCTCCCCTGAGTCAGAGTGTGAGCTATCTATCAACTTTTGAGATGAGGTGCCACCCTGGGCCTTATCATTCTCAATAAGCATATTAGACAATAATTCTCTAGTAGGGTTCTTTCCTACCACTAAACCTCTATCAATGCAGAGACTCCTTAGGCTCTTAAAGTTAAGATTGTCATAAGTTGTATTGACCAAATTAAGAGGAGTTCCTACACCAGACATGATAGAAGAAGGTTTAGAGACAGATAAAAGAGAAAAAGTTTCAGGACATTTTAAAGAACAGAAAAAAAAACTTTTTCAACTTTTTGAAACTTTTTGAAAGTTTAGGAGTACTTTTCAGCACTTAGCAGATAGTGTAAGAGAAGAAAAGCAAAACTTTTTGGTTAGGTGTACATACACTGAACTTGTTTTGTATATTATTCTCTTATGAAAAGTACAAAATGACAAAGTGGTAAGTAGTTACAAGTACTTATCCCACCGCTGCACAACCAATGTAGGAGGCTGGCCTGGCTTGTAGTGGGTACCAAGGGGTACTTACACTCTGTACCAGGTCCAGTTATCCCTTATTAGTGTAGAAGAGGTGTTTCTAGCAGCTTAGGCTGATAGAAGGTAGCTATAGCAGAGCAGCTTAGGCTGAACTAGGAGACATGCAAAGCTCCTACTATACCACTGGTGTCATATGCACAATATCATAAGAAAACACAGTACACAGATATACTAAAAATAAAGGTACTTTATTTTTATGACAATATGTCAAAAGTATCTCAGTGAGTACCCTCAGTATGAGGATGCCAAATATACACAAGATATATGTACACAATACCAAAAATATGCAGTAATAGCAAAAAGAAGTAATGCAAGCAATGTAAAGTTACAGTAGATGCAATAAGAGCACATAGGTAGAGGGGCAACACAAACCATATACTCCAAAATTGGAATGCGAACCACGAATGGACCCCAAACCTATGTGAGCTTGTAGAGGGTCGCTGGGGCTGTAAGAAAACAGTGAGGGTTAGAAAAATAGCCTACCCCAAGACCCTGAAAAGTAGGTGTAAAGTGCACCTATAACCCCCAGAGAACACAGAAGTCGTGATAGGGGGATTCTGCAAGGAAGACCAACACCAGCAATGCAACAACAGTGGATTTCCGGACCTGAGTACCTGTAAGACAAGGGGACCAAGTCCAAGAGTCGCGACAGTGTCGAGAGTGGGCAGATGACCATGAAATGCCAGCTGAGGGTGAAGGAAGCTGCCACCAGATGGAAGAAGCTTTGTGTTCTGCAAGAACGAAGAGGACTAGGAACTTCCCCTTTGGAGGATGGATGTCCCACGTCGTGAAGAAGCTTGCAGAGGTGTTCCCACGCAGAAAGACCGCAAACAAGCCTTGCTAGCTGCAAGGGTTGCGGTTAGGGTTTTTGGATGCTGCTGTGGCCCAGGAGGGACCAGGATGTCGCCATTTGGATGAGGAGACAGAGGGGGCACCCAGCAAGTCAGGGAGCCCTCACAGAAGCAGGCAGCACCCGCAGAAGTACCGGAACAGGCACTTAGAAGAGGGGAGAACCGGAGTCCACCCGCAGTCACAAAAGGGAGTCCCACGATGCCGGAGGACAACTCAGAAGGTTGTGCACTGCAGGTTAGAGTGTCGGGACCAAGGCTTGGCTGTGCACAAAGGAAATCCTGGAAGAGTGCACAGGAGCCGGAGCAGCTGCAAATCACGCGGTACCCAGCAATGCAGTCTAGCGTGGGGAGGCAAGGACTTACCTCCACCAAACTTGGACTGAAGAGTCACTGGACTGTGGGAGTCACTTGGACAGAGTTGCTGAGTTCCAGGGACCACGCTCGTCGTGCTGAGAGGGGACCCAGAAGACCGGTGATGCAGTCTTTTGTTGCCTGCGGTTGCAGGGGGAAGATTCCGTCGACCGAGGGAGATTTCTTCAGAGCTCCTGGTGCAAGAAGGAGGCAGGCTACCCCCAGAGCATGCACCACCAGGAAACAGGCAAGAAAGCCAGCAGGATGAAGCGATATAAGGTTGTAGTAGTCGTCTTTGCTACTTTGTTGCGGTTTTGCAGGCGTCCTGAGCAGTCAGCGGTTGATCCTTTGGCAGAAGGTGAAGAGGGAGATGCAGAGGAACTCTGATGAGCTCTTGCATTCGGTAACTGAAAAATTCCCCAAAGCAGAGACCCTAAATAGCCAGAAAAGGAGGTTTGGCTACCTAGGAAGGAGGATAGGCTAGTAAGAAAGGTAAGAGCCTATCAGAAGGAGTCTCTGACGTCACCTGATGGCACTGGCCACTCAGAGCAGTCCAGTGTGCCAGCAACACCTCTGTTTCCAAGATGGCAGAGGTCTGGAGCACACTGGAGGAGCTCTGGGCACCTCCCCCGGGAGGTGCAGGTCAGGGGAGTGGTCACTCCCCTTTCCTTTGTCCAGTTTCGCGCCAGAGCAGGGCTGGGGGATCCCTGAACCGGTGTAGACTGGCTTATGCAGAGATGGGCACCATCTGTACCCATCAAAGCATTTCCAGAGGCTGGGGGAGGCTACTCCTCCCCAGCCCTGACACCTTTTTTCAAAGGGAGAGGGTGTAACACCCTCTCTCTGAGGAAGTCCTTTGTTCTGCCTTCCTGGGCCAGGCCTGGCTGGACCCCAGGAGGGCAGAGTCCTGTCTGAGGGATTGGCAGCAGCTGCAGTGAAACCCCGGGAAAGGCAGTTTGGCAGTACCCGGGTCTGTGCTAGAGACTCTGGGGATCATGAAATTGTCTCCCCAATGCCAGAATGGCATTTGGGTGACAATTCCATGATCTTAGACATGTTACATGGCCATGTTAGGAGTTACCATTGTGACGCTAAACATAAGTAGTGACCTATGTATAGTGCACACATGAAATGGTGTCCCTGCACTCACAAAGTCCGGGGAATTTGCCCTGAACGATGTGTGCCCACACACTAAGTAACTTAGCACCCAACCTTCACCAGGTGAAGGTTAGACATATAGGTGACTTATAAGTTACTTAAGTGCAGTGGTAAATGGCTGTGAAATAACGTGGACGTTATTTCACTCAGGCTGCAGTGGCAGACCTGTGTAAGAATTGTCAAAGCTCCCTATGGGTGGCAAAAGAAATGCTGCAGCCCATAGGGATCTCCTGGAACCCCAATACCCTGGGTACCTCAGTACCATATACTAGGGAATTATAAGGGTGTTCCAGTATGCCAATGTGAATTGGTAAAATTGGTCACTAGCCTGTTAGTGACAATTTGTAAAGCAGAGAGAGCATAACCACTGAGGTTCTGCTTAGCAGAGCCTCAGTGAGACAGTTAGGCATGACACAGGGAACACATACATATAGGCCTCAAACTTATGAGCACTGGGGTCCTGGCTAGCAGGGTCCCAGTGACACATAACAAACATACTCAAAACATAGGGTTTTCACTATGAGCACTGGGCCCTGGCTAGCAGGATTCCAGTGAGACAGTGAAAACACCCTGACATATACTCACAAACAGGCCAAAAGCGGGGTTAACAAGGCTAGAAAGAGGCTACTTTCTCACAGTGAGCAACATTCAATGCGATATATTGTGCAAGCACTAGTGTGACCTGATCCATGCAGAGAGTGTAGTAAATAGACCACATGTGATAAAAGAAAAAATATCAAGGAGAGCCATAAATTATAAACAGTGTGTGTATAATCAAACCACACGGTAACTAGAATACCTTAAGCGAAAATCAATGAATATGTAAGTGGGCACTGTGGAAAGGTGTGCCTTCCAGAGCATGTAAAGTTTCGGCCTCAGAAAGGGCCAATGACGTCCAAATAGTCAAAGTGAAGTTGGCCCTGATAAGCCTGAGGAAAAAGAAAACATGAAAGCGACAAAAAGATGGAAGGAGGTCCAAGGAGTGAGGTTAATTGGGTAAACGGTGGTGAGTTAAGTGATACAGATACAAACAAAAACTGTATGGAACGTAAGTAGTGCTGGTACGGCCATAATGCGTGGAGTGCATAAAACTGACTTAAACAGTTCTATAAGGAAAAAAAACGATAATGCAAGAAGAGCGATTCCATTGTAAGTATGGATAGCCAGGGCTTGAAAAACTCTAAAATAGATTGCATGGAACCGTATCCAAGCGTATCTATATGGGGACCCGTGAGAATAATATAGAGCATGCTGAATAGTGTGAGGGGGGATTGAGAACGAGATTCTGAAATTACGGCGTAGTACCTTGAACCATAATTCAAAAACATTAGAATAAGTGCACCGCTGCAGAAGGGGTAATATGTGCGGGTGTAAACCGTTATGCACACGCAATGCACGGAGGGACGTAACACGTGTGGGAGTAACAGTAAACACCAAGTTTGCAGCGCGCCAAGAGGTCATGAAGAGAAGCAAAATAGACAGCCATAAGCTCGGTTCTTACCGATTGTCATGAAGTAATGCTGTGCCGATAGGTGTCGGTGGGTGAAGTAATCCACAGGCAGTGTGAAGGTTGTTCCTTAAAACACATGCGGGCACAGAGATATAAAGAGGACTACATTGAATGGAGAGGATGTTTGAGAGGCAAGCGTGGGTGCCATTTTGAAGAAGGTTACAAGTAAGTCACCAGTGTATAGAAACACATACACCAAGGTGGGATGCATTATAAAGTATAAGTAACCCTATGATTAGCATGGTGGAAAATAGATGTCTGGATTTAAAGAAAACCAAAAGGTTAAAATGAAGTAAATAGCCAAAATAAATTGTATGAGGTAGACACATTGTCTGCAGTACAGTAACATGCTCAAAACTGACATGGGCATGAATGTCCCCTAATTAAGTCAAAAGTGATGCTTGTTAGAAACTGAAAAACTAGAATACATACTGAGAGCACAATAAATATGTAGCATTCGTGGAATGTGAACACAATATATTTCATACAGAATTCTGGAAAATAACAGAAGAGAATATCTAGAGTATAACACAGTGTGAATCAAAATGATAGGCAATGAGAGAGGTACATTACAGGAAAATGTGTAGGTCCTTTTCAATGTTAATGCCCTCCTCCACTGCTCTGAGTCTAATGATCCAACTATTTTCCGACTCTGATTGAACTACCCCTAAACACACAGTGTACCTGTTCTGACACAGGCCTGCACCAAAAGGGGGCTTAGGGGCCAGAGCGTTAAACGACGTCAAGGCCCGGCAACGTCCGGTCCTGAGGGATGAAGGGACAAAGGAGGAGCAAAAATGACACCCTCCTTCCCCTCTAAGGTGAGGTGAAGGCGCAGGGGGTCAAGGGCACCAAAAGGTCAAGAACTGGTGCAAACAACCAGCAAATGGAAGGCAGAGCATTATTTTAATTGGGCCCACAGAGCATCAAGCCATTATACAGTGGGGGCAAATTAGGGGCCCAGCCTGTATTCCATGCTGGGATGACCGCTGGACAACAAAAGACCCACCCATGCCAAACAAACAAATATTAGTTGCAGCAGGAAAGGGGTGACCATGACCCAGCGAGTCAACGCCGTCACAACTTCCTGCTTCAACACCCTCCGTATGCTCCGCAAGATCTTCAGATGGATCCCCACCAAAACCAGAAGGACGGTCACCCATGCCCTCGTCAGCAGCAGACTGGACTATGGCAACGCTCTCTATGCTGGAACCACGGCCAAGCTCCAGAAAAAACTGCAACGTATACAGAACGCCTCTGCACACCTCATCCTCAACATCCCACGCTGCAACCACATCTCAGCCCACCTCAGAGACCTACACTGCCCCCCCATCAGCAAGAGGATCACCTTCAAACTCCTCATCCACGCCCACAAAGCTCTCCACAACGCAGGCCCTGCCTACCTCAACAAACGACTCACCTTCCACACTATCCAACCGCCAACTCCTCTCCGCCAACCTCACCCTCGCCACCGTCCCTCGCATCCACCGAGCTACAGCCTGTGGCAGATCCTTTTCCCACCTCGCCGCCAAGACCTGGAACTCCCTCCCCGTCCACCTACAACAGACCCAGGTCCTCCTGACCTTCAGGAAACGCCTCAAGACCTGGTTGTTCGTGCAGTAGCAGTCTCTTTCTCCCTTCCCCCATCAGCACCTTGAGACCCTAGCGGGTGAGTAGTGCGCTTTACAAATGTTTGATTGATTGATTGATTGAGCTAATGGAGCGTAAGGAGTGTTGAAGGGCCACCGTGGGTGGAAGACCTATTACTTACCTTGGGATGCCTCACGGCAGGGTAAGGCGGTCCAAGAGGGGAAGGGACTCACAACACAGCACTCGCAGCCTGGCCTGCCGGTCGGCAGAGCACACCGGTAGATACAAGGTAGCAAGTTGGGTCTAAAGTGAAGAGATGGTGGAATCCCCCTCCCCAACAGCACAAACAGTGAAGCTCAAGGACCCCAATCATCAGCAACAAAGGCTGGACTGACACAGGTTCTAAGTGTCTATCAATCATCATAAAAGTGCCAGGTCATTTGATTTGTGACATAATAACCTGCCAGATTGATTTATGGTTTGATTTAGCATCAGTTGTCAAAGTGTTGATGGATTAATTTACTTTTCTAAATGATTTATGGTTTGCTTTATGATCCGGTGGTGGCTTAATTGAATTACCTAAATGATTTATGACCTATTTACAGTACAGTATTCCCTTATTTTGGGGACAGTAAGATATTGGGATGATTTAAAGATGTCAATAAATCTGCGAAGTATAAGCTGTGCATTTTTGAGTGGGAGTGGCCATGTGCAAAGTTTAACCTACAATCACTGTATTTTCTTTTACTTTTGTCTTGTCAATATATTGACAAATGTGTACCTCCTTCACACACACACACACCTGTTCAGAGTCCCAATTGCAAGTGGAATACTTGAGCATTGCTCTTGTTCTGCAGAGGGGCCAAGAATTGGCTGTCTATGTATTCTAAACACCTTTATGTCCAACTGACAGGTAGGGTGAGAAACTCGCCTGCCTTCAGTCTCAACTCGAGTGCTCTCAGTTGAGGCCCATTATAAACACCTGGAGGAGACTCAGTTCAATGTATGCACTATAAAAGAATAACATGATACACAGAAAAAATACAGGAACACATCTACGAACTAGCTTAATTAATCTTGCATTCCCTCAGAGTGTTAAAGTAAACTATAATCAGGAAGTAAATAGCTGACATGGATTACCTAACCGTTTTCACATTTATTGTTCACAAATTAAGTATTTTACTTGAAAAGTTAAGAATATGAATATAGAGCCTGGTAGCAACCCGTTATAATGTCAGTATTCCATTACTACAGGGTCTGAGACCCGGAGGAAACGGGCCCACTTTCAGCCCTGGATATGGGAGACTCGGGGGCTCCGCCATTTTGCTTTACGTCCCTGGTGCTAATTCGTGAAACTCGGCAAAAGATTCGCCACTCTCGTAAGAGAGATAATGACCTTCTTGCAGAGCTTGAAATGGAAACAAGGAAGTGCAGGTACTCTGTACCAGAGTACCTGCTTATTTCAGAGAAGTGTCGGTACTCTCCAATTAAAAGCATTACGTTTTTCTTCCGAAGAGCAGGTACTCTCCCTCTAAAAATAAAAAAAAGTGCCGGTACTCCGTACCGGAGAGTACCGGCCCATTTAAAGCACGGCCCTCTTGACTTTTCGGTGATGGCCGAACGCAAGTACTTAGAAGCCGGGCAGCCTCGCCGCGCCTCGGCCTGCACTCTCACAAGTTCAGTCAGATGGGCCCTCCACTCCGAGCGCCCCCGGCAGCCCCTGAACGAGCTGCTGCCTGCGAGGATGGGGGGCCCTCGACAAACGGCAACGTGAGGGGCGGTGCACGTTCTGACCGCATCTGCTTATACTTGAGCTGTAATGCAAACAAACATTCCTCTCCCAGGATCCCTAGGCTGACTCAGGCATACATTGACCTTCCGCATTAACCTTGCGATGCTCTTCTTTCCATTCCGCGTCTAATCTTTGATGCTGACATTTCCTGTCACGGCTCACACGCCATGGCCCTAACTGAGAATCTATAAGAAGTGACTTAAATTGAAAGCCGCTTCTTTTCCGTCGGAGATGTAAAACTCCCTCCTGGTAATTGCCTGTACTTTAATGAAGCCTTGTGTCTCTTAATGGCAGCAGAAATGGGGCCCAGCGGTCGGTACTGCGAGCCATGGTATTAAATCAGCATGGCTCACCAGAGAGCCCGCCGGGAGCCGGAGGCCGCCCCTGGAAGCGCTGCAAGTTAGCCTTCTGCATGACTGCGAATAACACCAAGCGGCCAACACTTTCCTTAAAGTGCACACATTAAGACAAATGTCACAGCCTGCACAATACCAGTGTGCTGGCCTGTAATAACCAGCTCAGTAGCAGGGGACATTTACAACAAGCAGGCGGAGTTAAGGCTGAGAGGAAATGGGCTGAGTTTAGTGATCTGATATTTTACGGTGGTGGAGGTGGCTTTCCAAGTTGAAATGCTAGGCTACGGGGCCAGAGCTAGCCATAATGCGTCTCCATCATTCTGTGAGCATACGGCCTAAAAGGCCTTATACACCAATCCATGCTGGCACGGGATTATTTACCCACTTGCAATGTTGTCACATGAAGCGGTAGAATTAACCCTAGCTGACTTTATAGAGCATTGATCTATTGAACTGCCTACACAAAGATATTTTTCCGATTTTTTTCACCACTCATATAGTTCAATGACACGCAATAATAATTCATCTTTACGGGCCCTCAATGTTATTTTCACTCATTTCAACACTTAAGGGGTTATTTAGACACCACTGGTAAAACTAAGTACAAAGGCACTCTGATGCAAATGGCATATGCTCTTGGCAGAGAGTGTATATTTCCACCTAATTTTCAAATGGTGAGTCCTACACACAAGCTTTGTTTGCCCTCGTTTTGCACGCATTTACCTCACTTTTACATTATCACTCAGGTCAAAGTGGCCCAGTTTGGTTTAAAGTGGCTTCACACTCATCCAATACTGAGATAGCAGCACCCTTAGCAACCCAAGGACCCTCCAGACATAAGGATGGCAGGCACGTTTTGGATTGGATTCAGAAATGCACATCTGCCACCTGATTGTGTCTCTATAGCACCTAAACAGAATTCTGCCTTTTCATTGAAGAGAACAAACTTCCATGACAAGTACCTTTCCATCAATTGCTCACTGTTCCACCAAACCACAAAACTAACGAATTATATAGCATTACATTCTCTTGAAGTCCTGTTTATTGCCAGTCCGCTATCAATAGCCCCTTGTGTCAGGTGGGTTGAACCTGTTTAGGGGAGGGACCTTTTAAGGGCAATGGGGTTGCTGATCCAGTGGTACTGCCCACTTGACTGCTGTACTTTAAGAAGTGCCAATAACAAAGATCGAACCTGACATCACGAAGCACTTCACAGAAGAACTCCAATACATAAGAGACAAACGAAACCCCCCAGTCAGACCAGTCCGAACAGGACCCATGCTGATGCCCCATACAGTTCATTAGCCCGTCATGTCCCCCTCCTGTAGGATGTGAACCCTTCCTATTGGAAGCTGATTTCAGAACAACGGTTAAAGTCTTGGTCCTGTCCCACATAAAGACAATCAGAAACGCACAACTACATAGATACAGAAAAAAGCTAAACTGTTGAATGGTATGCGTAAAAAAGCGACACAGAAGTAGGATACAATTCCTTTAAATTTAATGGCAACGAAGTGTTGCGTAGATCAGAGCGCAGGCAGGAGCTCCAGCCATAGCTGCCATCCCGAAGAGTCCTCAAGAAAGAATCCTCGAGGAAGGCAGTTGCAACCAGGACAACAGAACAATACGAAGCACATAGTAAATATAAACAATGCAAGACAAATAAATATAATATAATGCAAGTAAATAACGTAAATACAACACCTCCTCAGACAGTTAGTGCAACACAAGGAGTAGGTACATTGTCAGACTGGAGAGAAAGAAATGCAATAAACTGAAGACCAGAAGACAGGACATCTCCAGCTACAGACCCAGGTTTCGGAACAACGTCCCAATCCACACCAAACTGACTCCAACCTTCCTTCAGTTCAGAAACAGATTAAAGACACATTTCTTCAAAGAGCACCACCACCCTACACAATAGGGATCTTGTTATACTGTGAATGTTCTTGAGTTGCATTTCAGGGCTCACTATTATTGTTCAGTGTTCTGGTGCTCCTCTCGTAGGTTTGCGCCATAAACATAGCAACAAACCAAGGCTCCTAAATTACTAGGCAGCAACCACCTCCTTGCCACACAGTATCTCTTGTTCTTGGTGCACATTCGTTACACTCATTCCTGTGTGATTTCTAAAGTGGGGTCTGTGAGTACGATTAAGCATAGCTGTGCCAGTCACTCATCATCTTTTCCTGCTGTTTTATTTGTGGCAGCCCCTCTCTTAATTACACTAATGATACCAGCACGCATCACCAGCTCTACATGCTGCGCATGCGAGTACTGTTGAACATATGTGACTGTGCAAACCAAAGAAATCAATACATACGTGTCCACACACAGTCCCCTTGTTATTTGTTTTGTTTCTTCAAAAGCATGCAATACTCTTTCCACAACTCTTTCATACAGCCCTGGTTTCCAAGCCTGCGGAATTCATTCCTTTATTCACAATGGTAGAAAATCAATCGTTAGCAAGCAACACAATAATGGATTTTCAATCCTAGCTGTTCTGTAATTAGATTTAAACAACGAGAGTTCCAATATCGCTGTCCTTCTGCCCCAGCTGAAGCAAGTGGTACCAATCAATATCTTAGAATTATTGCTTTAAAATAATTACTAGTAAGCTCCATGGCAGCAGGTCAGGGATGGTGACTGATTGACTGCGTCTTTTAGCTGACTGTGTTTTTTCCCCTTTAAAACACAGCCTGTCAGCCAACAGTCATGGGACATTTTATTTCCTTTCATCATAGCAGAGCACCAACCCAAGGTCAGCCACAGCTACTGTGCTGCTGCGATGGGAGAATTCTGTTATTAATTAGTGCATCCTTTCTGCTGCCACCGAGACTTGGCCTTCCCTAATCTAACTGCGCCCCAGAAGGTGCAGCAGTGAAATTAGCTTTTTCCGGGGAGTCATGCCTTTCCAAAGCCTCTGGCATGCTCACATGTATGCCTCTCCCAAACCTATCTTGAGGCAAGATTTTACTTCTCTGAAGTGCTTAATTTGTGAAAGAAAGAGTGCTAGTATTTGAAGCTCTGCTCAGAAGCCTGCAGTCAGTTCAATTAAAGGTCGACGCAGTGAATATCAAGGCTGGTGATCTTAAATAAACCTCATGCTTCTTTAGTCCACCTCGAGACTGTCCCTTTATCTCACATTTGCAGATTCCTGCTTTCTTCCTTTGTGATAGTTTTGCCGTCTTTTTCTTTCTCTGTTCTTCCCATCTGTGTGTTTTTCCCTCCCTTATACTATGAAAATATCTGTTGAAAAAAATAAATGCTGGTCACCAAAAATAAGTGCTAGTGCCCCCCACCGGCAACCATCAGCTCAAATTAAGCACTGCTTTTTCATGTGGTCAAGGCACGAGAGTATCAATACTTTAAAGAGGTCCTTGTGGTGGTGCCACCTGGCGTGAGTCAGAGTACCCAGCATCTGTCTCGGTCTGTGCCAGGTGTACCCTTGACTGTGTTAACACTGATTTTACTAATGAATAGTCATGTAACTTGAGTGTTGAATTTGTGTAGAATATGTAATAATATAGAGAAAAATAATGCACGCATTTATAGGTGCGCCCACATGAGTGGCCCCCAATGTTCACAAAGTGTACTTATTAATGGCTTATTAATATGAAATATTAAGCTTATGTTTGATTAATGTAGTAATATGTCATATTGAGGGTTATGCATTATGTATTAGCTTTATTAATTTTAGGCCTTAACTTTGCGGAGGTCGTAGCCTAGTTGCACGGCCTCATGTCAAGCTGCATTTCTTAGACGTTTAATAAAATGTCTGCTTAAAGAATTAAATTGTGATTTTCCACTGTGCTCACCAAAGGCTTGTAGCTAAAAGTCCTTCTCATGAGAACTGCTTGCTAGAAGATGATGTACTTGCTAATGCAACATTGTTAATGTAATGTGTGTGAGACTGACTCTTTCAGATGGAGACTCTGACTGGAGTATAAGCTCCAACAATATTGTTACTTGACGAACCGGATGATGAGAGCAGAACGAAAGGAGCCAATCATCGACATGTGAATCATGTACTAGTAAAAGTTGTAAATTTGAAGTTTTAGTTTTATTGGACAAAGTCTGAACATGCGATCCCTTGACCAATAGGGACTTGGGAAGTAGTTTTAGGGAATCTAACTTAGCCGGATTGCGCTGAGGGAAGACAGACCATTTTTGCCCATTTTCCGTTTTGAGAAGAGACATGCTCAATTTTAATGCTTAAAGAGACTTTGCAGTTTCTGAACTTTGATGCTGAATCCTGATGCCTTGCTGACCAGACTGATGTCCTGACAACGAAGACTGTCACAGCTTGCGGATCCAAACTGAGGACAGGTATATCGACTATGATGTTGTTTGCTATGCCTGTTTGCTTTTGTCTCTAGGTACAAACCACTATTTTGATAGAGCCACAGTTAGATGTTTTCCAAATTTATGTTGACTAAATTGTTTTGCATGAAGCCCAAACATGCTATGCTAATTTGATGTTAGTTAGGGTGCTCTCTAATGAGGTTCGCTACATGAAATAACAGCTGATGTCTTTTCTTTGCTGAATCTAAATGTATGTAATATCGTTTGCGCAATTATTCTTGCTATTCATTTGTACTGTAATTTTAGAATGTGTAGTAGCTCAAGCTTTGATTAGACTGCGATTCTTTAGTCGTTTCGGTCAGCCAGTGTTGTTTCTGTATGTTTATCAATTGATTTTGAGATTAACCTACATCACGTTAGCTTTGTTAATATAGGAAAATAAATATTCTAATGTTTGTATAAAAGGTGTGGTTATTCATGACTGCAAGACCATGGTGTGTGACAATTACTGACTCCAACTGATTACTAATGTTATCGATTGTTAATGATTATTGATCTGTAGGTACGGGATATATGGTGGGAACATCTTAAGCGTATTCAAAAGGTTCATCGGCATAATCACGTCCCCTTGTAAGTTTACTTATTAAGGTCAGATGCGTTAACAGTGTGCATGCTGCAGACTGAGACTGTGCACCTGATTTAAATAAAAATATCTCCCCAGGACTGGTGCACGCACAGTGGTGAAAAACGTTGTGCAGAGAAGTACCTCGGTGGTACCAGGAACCATTTGTATCCTCTCAAAAGGCACTTTCTGGGGAGTGCTGTGTGCTCTTTTCTATGTGGCACAAACACAGTGCGCCTCCTAAGAGAATGATTGCTTCTGGTTTTTTTTGGATAGTGCAGCATGAATACCAGGGCCCAGACATTCCCACAATGGCCCGGGGCCAGACCCCTAAACCAATGAGAGAACTCTCCTTTGACACTGTGTAAGCTTTTGCAGTGTATTTTGTAATACAGAGGTGCCACTGGGATTCTAAATGTGTATTCAAACACTTCCTGCACTCTTGGGGCGCTTCTATAATCCAGACCACGGTGTGATCAGCAGGTCACATGCTGGAATCGCAGAACGGTCAAATCAGCCTTTCATCCCTTTGAAGTTGATATATTGAGTACTATTACATCAGGTAATAGTAACACCTGTTACTTATAGAAACTGCAGATATGCTTTTTACAAATAACATTATTATTGTTGTTATAATCATACAGTCAAGGAAGGTCCATTTTGAACAACAATTTGTGCTTTTTTGGTTACAATTTGAGTCGGGATGGCCCACAATCCTAATAGTGAACAGTCACTGCAAATCCTATGAGAACATATGATTAACCCAGCCATTCCCTTAAACAAATGATAGGGCATTAGGATAGGGTACCATATTAGCAACTCATTTAACACTTTCTGAGTAAACTGCAAAACATAATTTGCATAAGTCTGGGTGGGTTTATTGCACTTTTGAATGATTAAAATAGCAAATAGCAAAGAAGATAATAAAACAAACAACTTTTCTCTTTGCAGACGTAGGATTTGAAAATCAACATTGAAAAAAACAGGAATGAACTAATGGTTACGTAGGAAAGAGAGATGTTTGTCAGTCATTTTCAGCCTGAGCTATAAAATAAATGTTCTGACTGGCTTATGCGTGTAAATAGAAGTAACTAATTCCTTTGTAAATTACCTTCAGGAGTTCTAAAACAGATGCAAGTCAGCAAAATAAAAGTGTTTTTTTCTTAAATGTTACTTAAGTGTTTAGATACATCCCAAACAAATGTGATGCACATAACTCAGCTGTAAGTTTTTGGTGATTTACCAGCATTTACAAGTGTATTTCCCTCACTCCGCTGCATACTTAAGTAGCAACAGGAAAGTCTAGACTATGGGTACTCGCAAACATTTTCCCAGGGGCCACAAAATTTGGTCTGTGATGTGACCAAGGGCCACATTAATACCAGCAGACAGGCAGGTGGATTTGGGGAGGGGTTGGTGGTAAGGTGGGTACGAGGGAAACCAGGCATACACATCTAGCGTCCAAATTTCAGAATGTGAAATCAAAAACTTGGGATTAATCCCGGCTTCTCCACTTATTCATATTGTGTGATTCTAGGCAAATTTGTATTTCAATTTCTCTCCTTTTACTTCATTATCACACAGAAGGACCTTACGATACATGGCTTCAGGACGTGTGCTGCACAAAATATTCTCCCTTGTTTGATTTAATAAACTATAGTGATCTTCATGTAGAATAGAAACACAGGCCACCCAAAGGTTGCACAAAACAACTGACTTGCCTCCTAGTACACTATTGGCATTATTTTCAGGGTGGGGAGAAGAATGATTGTTTGTGAATTCATGTTTGAAAACTACCACTTTTAAGAAATACATCTCAATGCATTGATATAATCTGATGTACTAAGCTGAAACCGTTCTGCAGGTTGATGAAATACACTATTTGAATTTTGAACAGACTGTCTAATATTTTTACACTTTTGCTGCAAGATGTTTTTTAAAATGAAGGTGTTTGTAAAGTTAAGCATGGTGCAGGATACCCTAGTTACTTCCTTTCTTTAATTTCCATTACATATTAGTAAATACTCCCAAGCAGGCACAACTTAATATCAGATGTAATTGTAACTTAATAAAGTTGTAAGTTAGGACAATATATGTAAATCCCCCTTCTGTCCTTGACAATGCATTAGAAAGAACTTCATTTGTATCAGGAGGTAATATGCTTTTGTTGCAAAACAGGTAGTCGTAAAGTTAGGTTTCACAATGAATGAAAATTTTCACTGGTGTACTGAGGTGGGGAAAATTATATAAATAGTTTCAATTTCGGATGGGGCATGAGCCCTAATGAAATGCCACATTGTTACTTATTTGAGATCTCTTAAGGTATGTGTAATGCAAGCACGTTCTCTAAATGTACTTAATGTACCAAGGTTTGTGTGCAAATGTACATTTAAATTTGGTTATTTTCTTCAAATAAATTTTTTGAGGGAATTACAAACACGTGGTAAGGCCTTTAACACATTTTTTTGTGAACACTAGTGTTATAGCCACACTAATCTATCAAAAGTATTAAAAAATTATGCAAATGTAGCCCAATCAGTCATTTTGTACCCCAAATGGTTGTAGGGAGGGGGTTAATGGATGCAAATAATAATTGATTCCAGAAAAAATAGTACAGCAAAACTAAATTCCTACATGGGTCATAATCCTACATGTGTAAAGTACAGAACCCTGACACCCTCATGTGCACAACATGGCATCAAAGCAATATAGTTGGCAAATTAGTCAATAGTATCTTTTTCTTACTACAGTAACGTACAACTATCATAAATGAAACAGTAATCTCCATCCAAATACAAACTCCAGTTTCTGGTTGAAATGGCATTACATGTTCCTAGACTTTACTGCACCTAGAATCACTGTGTGCATTAAAACCAAGGCACAAGTCCACCTGCCACAAACAAG
Organism: Pleurodeles waltl; assembly: GCF_031143425.1. Classification (NCBI taxonomy): domain Eukaryota; kingdom Metazoa; phylum Chordata; class Amphibia; order Caudata; family Salamandridae; genus Pleurodeles; species Pleurodeles waltl. The sequence goes on along the minus strand of NC_090444.1, from coordinate 1,646,778,734 downwards.
TGGAATTCTTGCCCGGTAACTGTGTAAACATGCTGGAAATGTACATTCCATTTGTTATTGCCCATTACCAGACCATTAAAGTTTGAAGGCATTGTAGTAGCAGGTTTGTATTTCACAGAAATTCACGTTGCAAAAAATCTCCCCTGCCATTGCAGTGCAATTTGTGATAGTACCCAATTTACCAATCTCAGAAGGACGTAAGACTGAATTGCCTAGCTGGGATTCGGCCACACAGAGGCACACCACACCATCACCCACACAACATCCACGCACAAAACACCACATACCACTACACTCACCACACTCATCAACACATACACCACCCCACACATCACACACACCACCCCATGTCACGCCAAAGACACCCCCGCTTCTCCGAGGAGGAGCTCAGGGTCATGGTGGAGGAAATCATCCGGGTAGAGCCACAGCTATTTGGCTCACAGGTACAGCACACATCAATAGCCAGTAACCTGTAGTTTGCCACAGACATCACGTAACTCACTTATCCACCCTGCTACATATAGACTACAGGCTGCATATATTATGCTTGAGTTGCAAGTGAATGGTCAAACCAGTGTCCAGCACACACATGCTTAAATTTACTTTGCAGCTTACTTACGCAATCTAGTGTTTTTAGTGGTAATGCAATAAAGTTGAGATTCGGATCCGTGGCCTTTATTGGAAACAAAACCTACAGCTGTTGTAACAGTGATCAAAGTTTTTAACAAATAACTTGAAATTGACATGTAAAGAGGCAACACAAACTCCCGGTAGCCCCTCTCGTGTTTGTGATGAAATAACTGTTGCAAATTACGGGGGTACCATGATGGGATACATTGCACTACGCACATGATCGTCACAGGTCGACAGCATATGTATGAGTGCATTCTTCACTATCGCCCACACAGTTCTTTAACCCCTTCTGTGCCGCAGACATAGTGGTTACGTCCTGCGGCACAGTGCTGCTGTGCCGAGGACGTAACCACTACGTCCTCGGCACACAGCCCAGAGGGAGCGCTCTCGCTCCCTCTGTGTGCTTCCCCCCACCCCCCCAAAGTCAGGGATGGAAGGGGAAGCCCTTCCCCTTCCACCCCCGACCCCCCCACCCCCCCATAATGACGTCAGCGCGCGATCGCGCGCTGACTTCATTATGGGGATTTCGCCGTACAGGAAGCCATTTGCTTCCTGTGCGGCGACGAGGAAAGAGGTGAGTTCCTCTTCCCGGTGGGTGGGGGGTTTGGGCTAAAGAGGCACCGGGGGAAAGGAAAGGCTTTTCCTTTCCCCCGGTGTCTCTTTGAGCATTCCTGCTGCCCGATCGCATTGCGAGTGTGTGTGTGTGTGTGTTAGTGGATGGGGGGGGGCTTGGGCAAGGGTCGCCCCCCACTTTGGGGGCACATGTACCCAGGCCATTTCTGCACCCCTTGGAGACAGATCAGCCTATTATTTTTAGGCTGATCTGCCCCCAAGGGGGGCAGAAACCACTAGAACGCCAGGGTTTTTTTTTTATGTGTTTATTTTTGTGGGGGGGCGTCCCCTTGGGCACGGGGCGCCCCCCCAAGGGGGGCATTGACCTGTTGGCCATTTCTGCCCCCCCTGGGGGCAGATGGGCCTATTTTTCTAGACCCACCTGCCCCCAAGGGGGGCAGAAGCCACGTAGACACCAGGGATAGTGTGTGTGTGTGTGTGTGTTAGTGGATGGGGGGGGCTTGGGCAAGGGTCGCCCCCCACTTTGGGGGCACATGTACCCAGGCCATTTCTGCACCCCTTGGAGACAGATCAGCCTATTATTTTTAGGCTGATCTGCCCCCAAGGGGGGCAGAAACCACTAGAACGCCAGGGTTTTTTTTTTATGTGTTTATTTTTGTGGGGGGGCGTCCCCTTGGGCACGGGGCGCCCCCCCAAGGGGGGCATTGACCTGTTGGCCATTTCTGCCCCCCCTGGGGGCAGATGGGCCTATTTTTCTAGACCCACCTGCCCCCAAGGGGGGCAGAAGCCACGTAGACACCAGGGATAGTGTGTGTGTGTGTGTGTGTTAGTGGATGGGGGGGGGCTTGGGCAAGGGTCGCCCCCCACTTTGGGGGCACATGTACCCAGGCCATTTCTGCACCCCTTGGAGACAGATCAGCCTATTATTTTTAGGCTGATCTGCCCCCAAGGGGGGCAGAAACCACTAGAACGCCAGGGATTTTTTTTTATGTGTTTATTTTTGTGGGGGGTGTCCCCTTGGGCACAGGGCGCCCCCCCAAGGGGGGCATTGACCTGTTGGCCATTTCTGCCCCCCCTGGGGGCAGATGGGCCTATTTTTCTAGACCCACCTGCCCCCAAGGGGGGCAGAAGCCACGTAGACACCAGGGATAGTGTGTGTGTGTGTGTGTGTTAGTGGATGGGGGGGGGCTTGGGCAAGGGTCGCCCCCCACTTTGGGGGCACATGTACCCAGGCCATTTCTGCACCCCTTGGAGACAGATCAGCCTATTATTTTTAGGCTGATCTGCCCCCAAGGGGGGCAGAAACCACTAGAACGCCAGGGATTTTTTTTAATGTGTTTATTTTTGTGGGGGGGTGTCCCCTTGGGCACGGGGCGCCCCCCCAAGGGGGGCATTGACCTGTTGGCCATTTCTGCCCCCCCTGGGGGCAGATGGGCCTATTTTTCTAGACCCACCTGCCCCCAAGGGGGGCAGAAGCCACGTAGACACCAGGGATAGTGTGTGTGTGTGTGTGTGTTAGTGGATGGGGGGGGGGCTTGGGCAAGGGTCGCCCCCCACTTTGGGGGCACATGTACCCAGGCCATTTCTGCACCCCTTGGAGACAGATCAGCCTATTATTTTTAGGCTGATCTGCCCCCAAGGGGGGCAGAAACCACTAGAACGCCAGGGTTTTTTTTTTATGTGTTTATTTTTGTGGGGGGGCGTCCCCTTGGGCACGGGGCGCCCCCCCAAGGGGGGCATTGACCTGTTGGCCATTTCTGCCCCCCCTGGGGGCAGATGGGCCTATTTTTCTAGACCCACCTGCCCCCAAGGGGGGCAGAAGCCACGTAGACGCCAGGGATAGTGTGTGTGTGTGTGTGTGTTAGTGGATGGGGGGGGGCTTGGGCAAGGGTCGCCCCCCACTTTGGGGGCACATGTACCCAGGCCATTTCTGCACCCCTTGGAGACAGATCAGCCTATTATTTTTAGGCTGATCTGCCCCCAAGGGGGGCAGAAACCACTAGAACGCCAGGGTTTTTTTTTTATGTGTTTATTTTTGTGGGGGGGCGTCCCCTTGGGCACGGGGCGCCCCCCCAAGGGGGGCATTGACCTGTTGGCCATTTCTGCCCCCCCTGGGGGCACATGGGCCTATTTTTCTAGATCCACCTGCCCCCAAGGGGGGCAGAAGCCACGTAGACACCAGGGATAGTGTGTGTGTGTGTGTGTGTTAGTGGATGGGGGGGGGCTTGGGCAAGGGTCGCCCCCCACTTTGGGGGCACATGTACCCAGGCCATTTCTGCACCCCTTGGAGACAGATCAGCCTATTATTTTTAGGCTGATCTGCCCCCAAGGGGGGCAGAAACCACTAGAACGCCAGGGATTTTTTTTAATGTGTTTATTTTTGTGGGGGGGCGTCCCCTCGGGCACGGGGCGCCCCCCCAAGGGGGGCATTGACCTGTTGGCCATTTCTGCCCCCCCTGGGGGCAGATGGGCCTATTTTTCTAGACCCACCTGCCCCCAAGGGGGGCAGAAGCCACGTAGACACCAGGGATAGTGTGTGTGTGTGTGTGTGTTAGTGGATGGGGGGGGGCTTGGGCAAGGGTCGCCCCCCACTTTGGGGGCACATGTACCCAGGCCATTTCTGCACCCCTTGGAGACAGATCAGCCTATTATTTTTAGGCTGATCTGCCCCCAAGGGGGGCAGAAACAACTAGAACGCCAGGGATTTTTTTTTATGTGTTTATTTTTGTGGGGGGGTGTCCCCTTGGGCACGGGGCGCCCCCCCAAGGGGGGCATTGACCTGTTGGCCATTTCTGCCCCCCCTGGGGGCAGATGGGCCTATTTTTCTAGACCCACCTGCCCCCAAGGGGGGCAGAAGCCACGTAGACACCAGGGATAGTGTGTGTGTGTGTGTGTGTGTTAGTGGATGGGGGGGGGCTTGGGCAAGGGTCGCCCCCCACTTTGGGGGCACATGTACCCAGGCCATTTCTGCACCCCTTGGAGACAGATCAGCCTATTATTTTTAGGCTGATCTGCCCCCAAGGGGGGCAGAAACCACTAGAACGCCAGGGATTTTTTTTTATGTGTTTATTTTTGTGGGGGGCATTGACCTGTTGGCCATTTCTGCCCCCCCTGGGGGCAGATGGGCCTATTTTTCTAGACCCACCTGCCCCCAATGGGGGCAGAAGCCACGTAGACACCAGGGATAGTGTGTGTGTGTGTGTGTGTGTTAGTGGATGGGGGGGGGCTTGGGCAAGGGTCGCCCCCCACTTTGGGGGCACATGTACCCAGGCCATTTCTGCACCCCTTGGAGACAGATCAGCCTATTATTTTTAGGCTGATCTGCCCCCAAGGGGGGCAGAAACCACTAGAACGCCAGGGATTTTTTTTAATTTGTTTATTTTTGTGGGGGGGGCGTCCCCTTGGTCACGGGGCGCCCCCCCCAAGGGGGGCATTGACCTGTTGGCCATTTCTACACCCCCTGGGGGCAGATGGGCCTATTTTCTTAGGCCCACCTGCCCCCAAGGGGGCAGAAGCCACTTAGGCACCAGGGATAGTGTTGTGTGTGTTTTTTTTGTTTTTTTTTGTTTGAGGGCTGTCCCCTTTGGCAAGGGTCGCTCTCCATGGGGACACAGTACTAAAGGTATTTTCTGGCTTCCTTGGGGCAGACAGGCCTATTTTTTTAGTAGGCCCATCTGCCCCTATGACAGAATCCACTTAGGCACCAATTTCTAAAAATGTTTGATGGTGGGGTGTTTGTCAACTGAAGAAGTCTTTGCATTTGTGATAAAAAAAAATTGCCTCCTTTTTGTTCTAGTTCAAAGCTTTTGCTTTATTTGCTGTGGCTCCTTGCGGTTTTGGCGGTGGTTGACCTGCAGTTTGCACAGTTGCATGTTTTAGGTAAGTAAAAACAATTTACTCCAAAGGAGTATTGTTGCCATGCATGAATGACATGTTTGTAGGGGGTGTACTAAATGCAGGATTGTGTGTGAAATTGTCCTTAGGTTTGTGCACAATGATATTTGTTTTGTCTTATTTCTAATTTGCCTTTCTTTCTTTCTTTTTAGTGGGATATCATTGGTGATTGCTGTGTAGTTGCTGGTGAATCAAGCTTTTTCAGGCAAGTGAGCGGTATAGTTTTTGAGTTTGTAACTCTTACTAACAAAGCTACACTTTGTTACTTGTCTTACACAGTGCTGGTTGTTGGTGGTGAATTTGTCCAGTTAATTTTAGCAGGAGAGATCATGGCTAGCCGCAGGATGACCGCTCAGCAGGTGGTTGGTATGCTTTTTGAGTCACAGTCTGATCATGACTATGAGACGGACTCTGCATCTGAGGCAGAGGAGGAAGTCAGAGATTCTGGCAGTGATGTTTCTGTTGGAGGGGAATCTTCTGATGATGAAGCCACTCTCAGTGCAGATGAAGGTTCTGTTTTAGAGGAGGACATTGATGTGCCAATAGTGCAGCAACCTGGGGCTGAAAGGTTTCCCGTTATAAGACCTGATGTCTGGGTTGCCCCAAACATGGAGCAGCCAGGATTGCCTGCCTTTACTGGTCTCCCGGGGTGTAACGCCAATACAGAGAACTTTATGCCTATCAATTTCTTTGAGTTATTCATGGATGATGTGTTTTTGGAAGAGATTGTTGAGCAGACTAATTTGTATGCGGAGCAGCATTTGAGGGACAACGCTGCTAGACTTAGGCCACACTCTAGAGCTGCCCAGTGGATTCCCACAAATTTGGAGGAGATAAAAAAGTTTTTGGGTTTGACTTTTTTGATGGGGTTGATAAGGAAGCCGTCACTGGCTTCTTATTGGTCTACTAGTCCCTTGATGGCAACAGCTATATTTCCAGCTACCATGAGTCGTAATCGGTATTTGCTTCTTCTTAGGATGCTGCATTTTGTTGACAATGCATTAGCCTTGCCACGAGATCACCCAGATTCTGACCGTCTTTTTAAGATTAGGCCTGTCCTTGATCATTTTGTAGATCGGTTTTCGGAGGTCTATGTTCCAGGCAAAGAGTTAAGTGTGGACGAGTCTTTGGTCCTCTTCAAGGGTCGTTTGGTTTTTAGGCAGTACATTCCTAGCAAAAGGGCACGATATGGAATTAAATTGTATATGCTGTCTGAAAGTAGGACAGGATATGTGTATAGTTTCCTTGTGTACACTGGTAGGGATTCCAATATTGACCCCCCTGGTTGTCCTCCCACTTTTGGAGTTACTGAGAAAATTGTGTGGGATCTTGGTAGACGACTGTTCAACAAAGGTCACCATTTGTATGTAGACAACTTCTACACTGGTGTGCAGTTGTTCAAGGAATTGTTTAGAGTGGACACAGTTGCTTGTGGCACAATCCGTTCTAACCGGAAAGGCTATCCAAGGGAGCTTGTCTGTAAAAAACTTGAGAGGGGACAGTGCTGTGCCTTGCGGAACGAGGAGCTGCTAGCTTTGAAATTTTCAGACAAGAGGGATGTCTACATGCTAAGTACCATCCATGATGAGAGTACTTCCCCTGTGACTGTTTGGGGCCAGGTTGCTGAAGTGCGCAAACCTGTGTGCATTTTAGATTATAATAAGCACATGGGAGGTGTAGATAGAGTTGACCAGAGGTTGGAACCTTATACTGCTATTCGTAAGTCTTATGTTTGGTATAAGAAGTTAGCACTTCACCTCTTCCACTTAGCAACCTTCAATGCTTTTATTGTGTTTAGGGATAGGTCTCCAGACTCAAAGATGACATTTGTGAAATTTCAGGAGTCAGTGATAGAGAGCCTTATTGTGGTGGAACAGGCCAGAGTTCCTAGAGAAGCAGTGGTGGAGGATGTGGCTAGATTGAAAGATCGCCACTTTGCTGAGCACATTCCTCCCACACCCAAAAAAGACTTTCCAGCTAAGAAATGTAGAGTGTGTTTTCGAAGAGGTATCCGGAGGGAGTCTCGAATGTACTGCCCAGATTGTCCTTCAAAGCCTGGGCTGTGTGTCGGTGCTTGTTTTAAGAATTACCACACCCAGAAGAATTTCTGGGAACAACCATGAGTGTAAACTCATGTCTGGTTTGTATTTTCATGTGTTTAGTTTCATGGTTAGCATTTCTGTCATGTTCTTAGTTAGAGCTTTTGTGTTTGTTGTTTTGTAATTCTTTCTACTTAGTTAGGGGTTCCTCTGTTTAAAAAAAATATATATATATGATGCCATTGTGTGTGGAGTGGGGCTTGGCTGAGACTGTACATATTGACTTGATGTTGGCTACTGCAACACACTGCCAGCCAAACACCAGTCCACACACTCCCATCAGCTGGTGTGATTGTTGTATCAGGCATGTGGGCGTATGTAAGTGATGGGCCCTTGAGTGGCGCTGTCTGTCGATGTGAGTGTTGTAATGTGCTGGGCCCGTGGCTGGCGGTGTGAATGGCCTTGTGTGTGTCATGTATGAAAGTTGTGTGAATGGACTGTAAAGCGGTTGGTGCCTTGTCGCGGCTTTACAGCTCACGAGCTGTGAGTCATTGGTTCAGTTTTTTGCCTTTCAGTTACTAACAGTGCTTTTCATTTTTGTGAAAGCTCTTGTTAATAAAATTTGATCCACTGAACCATCACTCACCCTCGTGCCAAATCCAACCAGTATGTGTGGTAAAAATGACCAAACCTGCTCCGCTGTAATCAGGCGTCGCAGCACACCTATGACACGCTAGGTGCCTCAGGTGGGACCCCGATGATGAAGCATGCCACCAACTTGGTTGGTGGGTGAGGGGTCTTTTTCACATAACCTAAGTGTGTTTCTTTTCAAAATTTTAGTGTTTGGCACATCACGGACGTATGTGGGCACATCAAAACGATATATTACAAAACTACTTGTGTTTGGGGGGGGAGAGGGCACCTATGTTTTTGGTCCTGTGTGCGGCCTTCATCTAGGGAAACCTACCAAACCCAGACATTTTTTAAAACTAGACACCCCAAGGAGTCCAGGGAGGTGTGGCTTGCGTGGATCCCCCAACATTTTCTTACCCAGACTCCTCTGTTAACCTCAAAATGTGCTTAAAAAAAGCATATTTTCCTGACTTTTCTTTGTACGATCACCACTCCAGCACAAAATTCCTACTCCCCAGTGTTCCCCTCAGTCTCCCAAATAAAATGACACCTCACGTATGTGGGTCCCCAAAGCAGAGTCAGTCTAAAGATGTATAAAATAATATGTCCTTATAAACTCGCAGTGCTATCCCCTGTATCTCTACAAGTTTTGGGCCTTATTCTGTTGGAGGCACCTGGCCCACCCACACAAGTGAGGTATCATTTTTATCGGGAGACTTGGGGGAACGCTGGGTGGAAGGAAATTTGTGGCTCCTCTCAGATTCCAGAACTTTCTGCCACAGAAATATGAGGAACATGTGTTTTTTTAGCCAATTTTTGAGGTTTGCAAAGGATTCTGGGTAACAGAACCAGGTCCGAGCCCCGCCAGTCACCCCTCCTTGGATTCCCCTAGGTCTCTAGTTTTCAGAAATGTACAGGTTTGGTAGGTTTCCCTAGGTGGCGGCTGAGCTAGAGGCCAAAATCTACAGGTAGTCACTTTGCTAAAAACAGCTCTGTTTTCTGTGATATGTCCACGTTGTGTTTTGGGGCATATCCTGTCGCGGGCGCTAGGCCTACCCACGCAAGTGAGGTATCATTTTTATCGGGAGACGTGGGGGAACGCTGGGTGGAAGGAAATTTGTGGCTCCTCTCAGATTCCAGAACTTTCTGCCACAGAAATGTGAGGAACATGTGTTTTTTTAGCCAATTTTTGAGGTTTGCAAAGGATTCTGGGTAACAGAACCAGGTCCGAGCCCCGCCAGTCACCCCTCCTTGGATTCCCCTAGGTCTCTAGCTTTCAGAAATGTACAGGTTTGGTAGGTTTCCCTAGGTGGCGGCTGAGCTACAGGCCAAAATCTACAGGTAGTCACTTTGCTAAAAACAGCTCTGTTTTCTGTGATATGTCCACGTTGTGTTTTGGGGCATATCCTGTCGCGGGCGCTAGGCCTACCCACGCAAGTGAGGTATCATTTTTATCGGGAGACGTGGGGGAACGCTGGGTGGAAGGAAATTTGTGGCTCCTCTCAGATTCCAGAACTTTCTGCCACAGAAATGTGAGGAACATGTGTTTTTTTAGCCAATTTTTGAGGTTTGCAAAGGATTCTGGGTAACAGAACCAGGTCCGAGCCCCGCCAGTCACCCCTCCTTGGATTCCCCTAGGTCTCTAGTTTTCAGAAATGTACAGGTTTGGTAGGTTTCCCTAGGTGGCGGCTGAGCTACAGGCCAAAATCTACAGGTAGTCACTTTGCTAAAAACAGCTCTGTTTTCTGTGATATGTCCACGTTGTGTTTTGGGGCATATCCTGTCGCGGGCGCTAGGCCTACCCACGCAAGTGAGGTATCATTTTTATCGGGAGACGTGGGGGAACGCTGGGTGGAAGGAAATATGTGGCTCCTCTCAGATTCCAGAACTTTCTGCCACAGAAATGTGAGGAACATGTGTTTTTTTAGCCAATTTTTGAGGTTTGCAAAGGATTCTGGGTAACAGAACCAGGTCCGAGCCCCGCCAGTCACCCCTCCTTGGATTCCCCTAGGTCTCTAGTTTTCAGAAATGTACAGGTTTGGTAGGTTTCCCTAGGTGGCGGCTGAGCTACAGGCCAAAATCTACAGGTAGTCACTTTGCTAAAAACAGCTCTGTTTTCTGTGATATGTCCACGTTGTGTTTTGGGGCATATCCTGTCGCGGGCGCTAGGCCTACCCACGCAAGTGAGGTATCATTTTTATCGGGAGACGTGGGGGAACGCTGGGTGGAAGGAAATTTGTGGCTCCTCTCAGATTCCAGAACTTTCTGCCACAGAAATGTGAGGAACATGTGTTTTTTTAGCCAATTTTTGAGGTTTGCAAAGGATTCTGGGTAACAGAACCAGGTCCGAGCCCCGCCAGTCACCCCTCCTTGGATTCCCCTAGGTCTCTAGTTTTCAGAAATGTACAGGTTTGGTAGGTTTCCCTAGGTGGCGGCTGAGCTACAGGCCAAAATCTACAGGTAGTCACTTTGCTAAAAACAGCTCTGTTTTCTGTGATATGTCCACGTTGTGTTTTGGGGCATATCCTGTCGCGGGCGCTAGGCCTACCCACGCAAGTGAGGTATCATTTTTATCGGGAGACGTGGGGGAACGCTGGGTGGAAGGAAATTTGTGGCTCCTCTCAGATTCCAGAACTTTCTGCCACAGAAATGTGAGGAACATGTGTTTTTTTAGCCAATTTTTGAGGTTTGCAAAGGATTCTGGGTAACAGAACCAGGTCCGAGCCCCGCCAGTCACCCCTCCCTGGATTCCCCTAGGTCTCTAGTTTTCAGAAATGTACAGGTTTGGTAGGTTTCCCTAGGTGGCGGCTGAGCTACAGGCCAAAATCTACAGGTAGTCACTTTGCTAAAAACAGCTCTGTTTTCTGTGATATGTCCACGTTGTGTTTTGGGGCATATCCTGTCGCGGGTGCTAGGCCTACCCACGCAAGTGAGGTATCATTTTTATCGGGAGACGTGGGGGAACGCTGGGTGGAAGGAAATTTGTGGCTCCTCTCAGATTCCAGAACTTTCTGCCACAGAAATGTGAGGAACATGTGTTTTTTTAGCCAATTTTTGAGGTTTGCAAAGGATTCTGGGTAACAGAACCAGGTCCGAGCCCCGCCAGTCACCCCTCCTTGGATTCCCCTAAGTCTCTAGTTTTCAGAAATGTACAGGTTTGGTAGGTTTCCCTAGGTGGCGGCTGAGCTACAGGCCAAAATCTACAGGTAGTCACTTTGCTAAAAACAGCTCTGTTTTCTGTGATATGTTTACGTTGTGTTTTGGGGCATATCCTGTCGCGGGCGCTAGGCCTACCCACGCAAGTGAGGTATCATTTTTATCGGGAGACGTGGGGGAACGCTGGGTGGAAGGAAATTTGTGGCTCCTCTCAGATTCCAGAACTTTCTGCCACAGAAATGTGAGGAACATGTGTTTTTTTAGCCAATTTTTGAGGTTTGCAAAGGATTCTGGGTAACAGAACCAGGTCCGAGCCCCGCCAGTCACCCCTCCTTGGATTCCCCTAGGTCTCTAGTTTTCAGAAATGTACAGGTTTGGTAGGTTTCCCTAGGTGGCGGCTGAGCTACAGGCCAAAATCTACAGGTAGTCACTTTGCTAAAAACAGCTCTGTTTTCTGTGATATGTCCACGTTGTGTTTTGGGGCATATCCTGTCGCGGGCGCTAGGCCTACCCACGCAAGTGAGGTATCATTTTTATCGGGAGACGTGGGGGAACGCTGGGTGGAAGGAAATTTGTGGCTCCTCTCAGATTCCAGAACTTTCTGCCACAGAAATGTGAGGAACATGTGTTTTTTTAGCCAAATTTTGAGGTTTGCAAAGGATTCTGGGTAACAGAACCAGGTCCGAGCCCCGCCAGTCACCCCTCCTTGGATTCCCCTAGGTCTCTAGTTTTCAGAAATGTACAGGTTTGGTAGGTTTCCCTAGGTGGCGGCTGAGCTAGAGGCCAAAATCTACAGGTAGTCACTTTGCTAAAAACAGCTCTGTTTTCTGTGATATGTCCACGTTGTGTTTTGGGGCATATCCTGTCGCGGGCGCTAGGCCTACCCACACAAGTGAGGTACCATTTTTATCGGGAGACTTGGGGGAACATAGATTAGCAAAACAAGTACTATTGCCCCTTGTCTTTCTCTACATTTTTTCCTTCCAAATATAGGAGTGTGTGTAAAAAAGACATCTATTTGAGAAATTCCCTGTAATTCACGTGCTACTATGGTCACCCCGGAATTCAGAGATGTGCAAATAACCACTGCTCCTCAACACCTTATCTTGTGCCCTTTTTGGAAATGCAAAGGTTTTCTTGATAGCAATTTTTTACTCCTTATATTTCAGCAAATGAATTGCTGTATACCCGGTATAGAATGAAAACGCACTGCAGGGTGCAGCTCATTTATTGGCTCTGGGTTCCTCGGGTTCTTGATGAACCTACAAACCCTATATATCCCCGCAACCAGAGGAGTCCAGCAGACGTAACGGTATATTGCTTTCGATAATCTGACATTGCAGGGAAAAGTTACAGAGTAAAACGTAGAGAAAAATTGATGGTTTTTTCACCTCAATTTCAATATTTTTCTTTTTCAGCTGTTATTTTCTGTAGGAAACCCTTGTAGGATCTACACAAATGACCCCTTGCTGAATTCAGAATTTTGTCTACTTTTCAGAAATGTTTAGGTTTCTGGGATCCAGCATTGGTTTCATGACCATTCCTGTCACTGACTGGAAGGAGGCTGAAAGCACAAAAAATTGCACAAATGGGGTATGCCCCAGTAAAATGCCAAAATTGTGTTGAAAAATTGGGTTTTCTGATTCAAGTCTGCCTGTTCCTGAAAGCTGGGAAGCTGCTGAGTTTAGCACCGCAAACCCTTTGTTGATGCCATTTTCAGGGGAAAAACCACAAGCCTCCTTCTGCAGCCACTTTTTCCAATTTTTTTGAAAAAAACGAAAATTTCACTGTATTTTGGCCAATTTCTTGGCCTCCTTCAGGGGAACCCACAAAGTCTGGGTACCTTTAGAATCCCTAGGATGTTGGAAAAAAAGGACGCAAATTTGGCTTGGTTAGCTTATGTGGACAAAAAGTTATGAGGGCCTAAGCGCGAACTGCCCCGAATAGGCAAAAAAAGGCCTGGCAGAGGAGGGGGAAAAGGCCTGCCAGCGAAGGGGTTAAACGTCTATATTTATACTTTTTTAGCGCTGCATTTGCGCCGGTTTTTGACGCAAAAACAGCGCAAACATAAAAAAATACAATTGTATTTTGTAAGTTTGCGCCGATTGTGCGTCAAAAAACGACGCAATTCGGCGCTAAAAAAGTATAAATATGGGCCAATTGTATTTTGTGAGTTGACGCCGCTTTTGCGTCACAAAATGACGCAAATGCAGCGCTAAAAAAGTATAAATATGGGCCATAGTGCTCTACCCCCATTATTCCTGTGTGCTTGTACCACTAGCCACAAGAATGATCATTTAAGTTTGCCTTTTATCTCGTGCACATATTTCAAGAACCATACTATTTTGTGGAAAATGTAATTCTTCTTTAAGTACACATTTTAACGATTCAATCTATCTGGTAATGATGCTCTTTGCACCAGCCTTTTCAAGGAAAGCTTGCGGCCATTTTACTAGGCTAACTGGCACGCTGTCATTGTAAGTGAGCCAGTTAATTAATATGAAAATTGGGACATAATGAGCCAAATTCATATTGTGGAATTTCGACACACTTTTTGCGTTGGGCGCCATCGCAGGATTCCAGCAGTCTGCCTTTTTTAATTTTGTCCAAATTGCTGCCAAAAAAGGTGATTTAGAGTGCATGTTTCAAGACTCGATGGGGACAGACAGGAAGCTTTCTGTCTAGTATGGGACTGGAGCCTGGGCCTTATAGATAAGTAAAAAGTAAAGGCCATCCAGACAAAAATAAGCACAACATGGCAACATCCCATGCAGTCTGCAAACGTAATTCACCATCTTGCATCATCAGATTTTCTGGAGGATAAAAGAGCTATAATTTTTAATAGAAGATCCAAGAAAATTTTGGTTGTTGTGAAGAAACTTGTTGATGCCACACAAAAGACAAAAGCACGCAACATAAATGAAGAGTCCTACCCACATTACATCTCACAACTAGTTTTAGTCACACGTGTCTTATTGTTAAGTATATTTCTCAAACATTCCATGCAGGGCCGGCTTTAGCGTTGGTGGTGCCCTGTGCGACAGTCCTTTTTTGGCGCCCCCCCTCACCCTATGACCACCTCCTCAGATCCATCTCTACCACCCGGCAAATGTGCCCCTCATCTCTCCAGAGCCCCCTTTCACATACATTCATTTGTTTTAAAGTGCTTGTAAAGGCTGGCCTTACTAATCCACTCAGCCATCCACACAAAACCATTCTGCTCTTTGCAGCAGGCACATTAACCCTCTATGCTACTTTATGGCGAGTCAAAGCTGCCGCTAGACAATCCTCCGATCTCTCTCTAGCAAGAACATTAATACCAAGAGGAACCTTGACATTTTAATTGCTTCCTGAAGGCTGGACGCACAAGAAACTTTTCAGCAGGTGCTTTTAAGTCCCAAGTTTCCTCCCACCTAAAAGCCAGCCCTAATTCCATGTCAAAGGCACACAAAAAACTATTTCAGTAAAAACAAGATCACATCTAATTTGGCCATTTATTCTAAGTTTAGCAGAGACCCGGGTCATTTGGCGCTGTCATAGCATTCTGCTGATATAGATGTAGATTTTCCTTAAGGTCCAACTGCAACGAGATGTAGTAATTTAACCCCTACGCTGCCAGGCCTTTTCCACCTCAGGTGCCAGGCTTTTTGGGGCAGTTCGTGCTTAGGCCCTCATAACTTTTTGTCCACATAAGCTACTCACGCCAAATTTGCGTACTTTTTTTCAAACATCCTAGGGATTCTAGAGGTACCCAGAGTTTGTGGGTTTCCCTGGAGGAGACCAAGAAATTAGCCAAATACAGCAAACATTTTTGGCTGCAGAAGAAAGCTTGTGTTTTTTCCCCTGAAAATGGCATCATGGCATCAACAAAGGGTTTGTGGTGCTAAAATCACCAGCTTCCCAGCTTTCAGGAACAGGCAGTCTTGAATCAGAAAACCACATATTTCAACACACTTTTGGCATTTAACTGGGACATAACCCATTTTTACTTCCAGTTAGTGCCAAAAATGGGTGTGAAACCAATGCTGAATCCTGGAAAGCTAAACATTTCTGAAAAGTAGACAACATTTTGAATTCAGCAAGGGGTCACTTGTCTTTTCTACAGAAAGTAACAGCTAAAATAAAAAAGATTGAAATTGAGGTAAAACAAAAGAGCCATTTCTGTCCACGTTTTCATTTATAACTTTTTCCAGCTATGGCAGATTTTTTAAAGCAATGTACTGTTACATCTGCTGGACTCTTCTGGTTGTGGGGTTATATAGGGCTTGTAGGTTCATCAAGACCCCTAGGTAGCCAGAGCCAATAAAGGAGCTGCACCTTGAAATTGGTTTTCTTTGTATACCTGGTATACAGCAATTCATTTGGTGAAATATAGAGTGAAAAATAGGTGTAGAGGGAACCTTTGTACTTCCAAACTGGGCACAAGATACGGTGTTGAGAAGCAATGGTTATTTGCACATCTCTGAATTCCGGGGTCTCCATACTAGCATGTGAATTACAGGGATTTCTCAAATAGTCGTCTTTTTTACATACTGTCTTACATTTGGAAGGAAAAAAATGTAGAGAGACACTTTCTTTTCTATTTTGTGTTCCCCAAAGTCTCCCGATAAAAATGGTACCTCACTTGCGTTGGTAGGCCTAATGCCTACATCTTGGTGAAACCCACACAAGAGGTAATTCTTTTATAAAAGACTGCTGGATAAAGTAAGGGATCCAGATCAAGCATCCCTGACTTTATCCAGCAGTCTTTTATATAAGAACTCCCTCTGCTGTAGGTTTCACCAAGAGGTTGAGTCCACCCTGTTGGCATTATTCTACCAGGGTGGGGAGAGGTGGTCAAGGATGAAGCATGACACATAGGCCCTCATTACGACTTTGGGGGGTCTTTTTAAAAGACCGCTAAAGCCGCGGGCGCTAGAAGACCGCAGTGCTGGCGGTCTTCCGACCAGCATAATACGAGTACTGCTGAATTTCTGCCACATTTTGGGCAGAAATTCAGTAGTAGTCATGCTGGCTGTTGGAGGAGCTGTGGCAGTTTCACCACCAGCCCCACCCTGCCAGTATGACTCCACCAGCCATATTATGTGCAATAATACGCCCTGGTGGTGTCCTGCTGGTGGGGGGCTGCCGGCGGTGGAAGCGCCCCTACCCATTCCCTGCCGTATGACCTCCTCCCAGGACCAGGTAAGTTGATCTTCTGACAGGGGAAGAGGGTGGGAGGGTGGAGGGTGTTGTGTGTGCGTGTGTGAGTGTGTGGTGTCTGCGTGTGTTCATGAATGTGTATATTCGTGGTTGTATGCGTGTCTGTATGTGTGAGTGTTGCAGTGAATGTGTGTTTGTCTGCGTGTGAGTATCTGTGTTTGGATGGGTGTATGAGTGGTGAGGTGAATGCGAGTATGGATGCATGTGAGTGAATGCGTGTATGAATGTTGAAGTGAATGCATGTATGAATGTTGAAGTGAATGCATGTATGTAAGTGTAGGTGAATGAGTGTATGCATGGTGCATGTGGGTGTCTGTGTGAATGTGTGTGGGGAGGGAGGTGCTGTGTCTGGAGGAGGGGCGGTGGGGCGCTGTGTATGGATTTAGTGCTTGCAAGGGGGGAGTGGTCTACTGGTGGCAGGGAAGAAATTCCCTGTCACTGGTAGCCTTTCCACCATGGTTTTCCTGGTGGTGTTACCACCACGGAAATCCTGGTGGAAAGGTGGCTCCTAATACTGCCGGCAGTATTCTGTGGATCACCCGGTTGGAGATGATCATCTCCATCCCAGTGTTCCGACCGCCATGGTGGTATGAGTGGAGATGTGGCAGGTTGACTGCGGCCAACCCGCCACACTCATAATGTGGCGGTCTTCACCGCCAGCCTGTTTGCAGTGGGACAGCTACCTTTACCCTGGCAGTCAGAAGACCGCCAATGTCATAATGACCCCCATAGTGTGTGAGACCACTTCTTCTATTAAGATTAAGAACATTTTCTGGCTGATAGACTAGAACGTCATTCTCAAGACAAATGGTGACGAATGGCTTCACCTATCAGAAGTTGACAAAACGTCACACTTTGAGTCCCAACACCACCATACTGCTTGTGATTGGTATTTTTGTTGGGAGGGCGTGTGGTGTGCTTTCCTCTCTTTCTCTCTTTGTGTGTTATTGCTAGGGAAGCTATGGGACATCTCGCTCCCAACAAACCATGATTAGCTTTGATTATGCACCACCACTTACGATATCACCACTCTGTAGGAAGAGATGTGACCAGTAACCATTAGAAATCCTAACTACACAAATCTGATTAACATTATGCAACTACCTTAATTTCAATCATGGCACATTTTAATATATTTTTTTAAGGTTTTTTAGGAGACCTTCTTTCCTTCCTTTTCAGACACCTTATAGCACTATGCAAAAGGATGGGGAGACAATGGCAGAGCAGGAAAGTGACAATGGATGGAAACTCCCCTCAAAGTTGACTGAGGATGGAAATGGACCCATCTACTGATTAAGCAAATAATATTGTACATGTTAAGGTGTAACAGTGTTACTCTGCAAATCATGATTGTGCATCCGCACTTACTAACATTCTAACTCCGACATTAATTAGTAATGCATAGCCAAATGGAGTAGAAAAACTGGGAACCTTTTCATGTATGTGTACTACACATGCAATAACCACGTTATGCCCCATTCCAAGGTCAAAAACAGTAATTGCACCTTCACTAAATGTCACACCCGGCTGTATACATTTTTGGTGGTTCGCAGTTATCACACAGTACTTTAAGTAAGCTCCTTAGTAGTGGAGATCCAACAGAATTTCAATTTATTCCAAATGATGGTGATCAACACAAACCGATCTTAGGCATCTGGCCAGTAGTGGAGGGTACAGAAATAAATAACGTACAGATGGACATGAAATTCATGCAGATATGGCTGGTCCTTAAACCACATAGGAGCTTTATTAAGATGCTTTCAGTCTGAGATGTGCTTCTAGGGCATGCAACCTTCTGACAGTTTTTTTATTTGGTTAGACAGGTGGTGAGGAACAACCAATCGTACATCACTGGAAGGGTATAAATGGAAAGATCTTGGAGAGAGGACCAAGAATAGGACATACTAGGCACTTTCTCTTAAATTTTGATCTTTCGATAATTGAAAGCCAATGTAGGGTCTTGAATATTGATATTATGTCTTGTTTTTCAGACATGATATTAGCTTAGCTGCAAGGATTTGGATTCACAGAAAAATGAAAAACTATTTTTTGTCTAGCCTAAGTAGAAGGTATTGACTTCCTTTCCCCTACGTTACAAATTTTTACTCATTGGAATCACCTTCTCCTGGAAGGCTCCCTGACTGTGCCTACCCCTTTCTGGTTCCCATCTACAACTGCTCACCTGAATATATTTCTACAGTGTTCAGTTGATTTGTGGCAAAGTTTTGCCTCCACATACATAAATAAAAAATGTTGCAAATAGCCTAACGCATGACTGTAGCAAGTGCTGGTGCTATTTTATGCTAGAGATGTCTGAGTGAAAGGACATCAGAAAGCTGACTCAGATGAGAGAATCCATAGAATCCATAGAGCTGCATAAACATCTGTCATAAAGGAAAACTGAACATGGAAACCTTCTGTATTCGGGTGGATTGAGACTCCATCAGGCCTTGGTAAAGAAGTAGATGAAACAGATGAAGTAACTGTAGCCTCCAGAAGCCTAACACAATTTCTGATATTAAGTGGGCATCCAGACTTATTTAATTATGTGAGAAAAGATAGAAATATTTTTGAAGAAAGTGCTCTTTTTTTGGTTAACTCCTTCCTGGAAAGTTTCAGGGTGATCCGTCAAGTGGCGGCTGAGGAAAATGAGGGTCACAAAAATGCAAATCTTCATGCATGTTCCATAGACATCTTTCAAATGTGATGCCGCTAAAACTGCTTAGCGTCAAAATTTGCATATCTCACATATCTGGACAATTGTGTTCCTGCCCTCGCCATGCACTGCTTATGCCCTCATGACATGTTCAATGACACCACTGATAGCCTTACTGATGACAACTGAACTGACATCATTGATTGACAACACTGCACATAGCAATGGCACGAGTTATAGTTATTTTAGGGCATATGTTATAGTTACTTGATATAACTATAACTGGTGAATAATTTCAGTGTCTTTTCAGTCTAAAACATTATTTTGTCACTGAACGTTTCACATACCTACAACATTACTTTAACCTTTTTTCCAGTGGGAATATACGTATATATATATATATATATATATATATATATATATATATATATATATATATATATAAGAAAAACAGGTTGCTTTTTCTGCCACTCCCCCAGACCAGCTTCACAGCAGCACAAGAGCAGATGACTCATGGTCTAATTCCAGATATTTATTTGATTTTTGTTGTTATTTTCTCCATTGGCATCATAATGTTAAATTAAATAAAATGTGAAATGCATTACAAAAAGTTAAACGGCCTACGTGTTTTGGCTACACCTTCGACTGGGCTGCATAGAAACTTACAATAGGCTTCATTTATACAGTACTTTTTCCATTTTCCTAGGTCCAAACACTAGAGCTGTAATCATCCACTGAAATCACATACTTGTGCATCCGCCATTTTTACTCCTTTTTACAAAATGTAGCATAGAAAATATCTAGCATTTCATTTTCATTCATATCATTGTTATTTCCTTATTGTAACCTTCATTATATTTTTTTGTTATTCGTTTGTTTTATTCATTATGGATAAATGTACTAATGTCTATTATTGTTCATAGTGTCGATATTATGAAAGTGATCGTCATCTAGGATCACACAACGCTAGTTGCAATTTCAATTGCAATTCTCATTTTCTACTTCTAATGATATCGCATGACATGAAAACATTTTAATTTCCATTCATAACATTAATATTTTCATATTTTAAAATTCATTATATTTTTTTATATTTATTGTATGGATAAAATTAGCAACTTTCATTGATGTCACAATGTCCACCTTGTGAAGACAATCATCTCCCAAACCACCCAGCACTAATCACAATCTCAAAATATAACAAGATGAAATTACTAGTACTAATTGAATAAATATATTAATATCCACAATTAACTATTTACACAAATAGTTCAGTCAGGCAGTAAAGGACAGTAAGGTGCAGTAGAAATAGATATCTCAATGTTGGGTTGACCACATTAGTGCAAATCATGCAATAAAGTGCCCAAAGTTAGGTGTATCAATATGAAGATAAAAATAATAATAATTGAGATAGTACAAATCACGTAATAAAGTGCATAAGGCCAAGTGCATTAACGTATGGGGGTCCATAATAGTGCAAATCATGCAATAAAGTGCTATGTCTCAGGTACATCCATACCAAAATGGCCCAATTGGTACCACTTAAGCAATAAGGTGCAGAAGATCAAGTGGTAATCAAAGCAGCTCAAATGGTGCCCAGTTAGCAACATGGTGCTAACAGTCAGATACACTTTAAATTTCGTTAATAATTCAGAAGATCCAAATTCAACATGAGAGTCATAAAGTGCAGCAGTGTGTATCATCAAGAATCTACATATAGTTCAGCATCCAAATTGTGTTGTATGGGAGTCCATATTAGTGCAAATCATGCAATAAAGTGACAAGTCCCAGATACATCCATACCAAGATGGCCCAATTGGTACCACATAAGCAATAAGGTGCTGAGGCTCAAGTGGTGATCAAAGCCGCTCAAATAGTACACAGTTAGTAACATGGTGTTGACAGTCAGATACAATTTAAATGGAGTTAATAATTCAGGAGATCCAAGTTCAACATAAGAGCCGTAAAGTGCAGCAATGTGTATCATTGTAAATATACATATAGCTCAGCATCCAAATTGTTTCCATATGGGGCTTCAGTCCCCAACAATAATATTATTCTGGATATATATATATTTATATATATATATATATATATATATATATATATATATATATATATATATATGTATATTTAACCTACTGGCGATTGCCAGTAGCTCGTTATATTTAGAGCCAAGTTTCCATTGAAAAAGCATTTTTTGACTTGGCTATATATTTGTTGTTGTTTGACAAATCTTCACAAAATCTTTCAAAAAAAGTGTGTTTCCCATTTTAATTCCAACATGGGTTTTGAACACGACTACAGCTCGAACTACTGGACAGAATTACATCAAATTTGGCAAAAAGGTAGCTTTTGGTCCACAGATCATGCTTTTTCTTATTTGGTTCAAATTAATTCAGTAATATTTGAGATATTAAAGGAAAACTAAATGTGTATATCTCAGCGGAACCTAAGCACAGATCTTATGGTGAGATCTGATTGGCTATCAGCACTTCAACCAGAAAGTGATGGCAGCTATCTTGGGACCAATATACTTGAGAGCATCCCATTGAAATGCATTGTAGTGAATAGCAGGTTTTAAGGGTCACAAGAAGTAGAACATATAAAGGCTGATAACACATTTTAGTTACATTATAAATCATGTGTTGATGGTAGCATACTAATTTTAGGAATTGTGGTATGTTCATAGGTGATTTTACCCTGCTGGGATTTCATGAATCATTTTTGAGAGAAAACTGTTTTCTCATGATTTTCCCATAGAGGTTATGTAAGGTGCTCCAAAAGGCTAAAATGAGAGCATATTTTCTGTAAAGTCACACTATCCTTCTCAGCCATATGAGAATGAAGTCTGACATTCTCAGTAAAACATGTACTTACAACAGCTGCAGCATGTCACTTGATTCCCTTGTGTTCTATTGCAGCCTCCCAGAGTGTTCTAAAGCACAACTAGAGTGCTAACAGTTCTACTTATGACAACAGTGTGGCACATCTGAAACAATTTTGATTGAATCAAACTCTTAAAACTGCTAAAGCTTAAAGTATTTAATTTAGAAAGGAACAAATTGAGGGGGTTCATTTTATCATAGAAATTAAGGCTAGTGTCGCAGAAAGAAAAATTGGCACATTTCAAGTGAGTTCTCAAACATCTTTTTCTTCTATTTCATTAAAACATTCTGACATGCGGACTGAAACATGCACTTTCAACACCAGCAGCAGACTGCCAGTCTGAATTTATTATAAACGTGTAACACATCTGAATGGCATCTTGAAACGAAGGGAAAAACTAAAAGCATTTTTTTCTACTGAGGATACTGCAGTAGATAAGGAAATTAGGGAGCCGGGCCCTGCGCCCAACACCCCTACTGTGCATTGCGATGGACATTTTACATAATGTTAAAAAACCCTAGAAATTCACTGTAAAAAACAAAAGTTGCAGGGACATTATAGTTAGGAAACAGAATGTAAAAACCTTTGAAATTCACTAAACAACCAAAGGTTACCAGGACGTTATAGTTAGGTTCAGATTTAACACTCACAAAACCATAGAAATTCAGCTGTTCTAGTTAGAGTTAGTTCAGGTAACTATAACTTGTGCCCTCACCAGGAACTGCTAATTATCTGAGATATTACATCACTCATGACATGTTATTTGACATAACTGATAATATCATTGTAACATTTGCAGTAAAATTATTGGTAAAATAAAATTTGCATGGCGAGGGCACGAGTTGTAGTTACTAGAGATAACCATAACTAAAACTTCTAGATTTCTATGGTTTTGTGTGAGTAAAATGAGAACCTAGCTATAACAACCCTGCAATCTTTGTTTTTTTAAGTGAATTTCAATGTTTCCTAACTATAACGTCACACACACATACATGTATACTTGTAAACCATTATATTGGGCTGAGATATTCTTAAAAAGTAGATGATAGTAAGAAGAATAGAGAGCAAGGTTTTGGAGTGACTGCCACCCATGCAGAGCAACTTTGCTGTGGGCAGTAATAATGTAATACCTCCATGTTCTGGAAGATATTGAAGACACCTTAGGACAAGTTCAACAAAACCAAATACAACTACCTAATGTTAAAAATTTTACAAAGTCTTGATGATTACACATCAGTTGCAGTGCTGTTTATAGTCCACCTCAATTAGAGATGACTGTTAGATCTGTCAGCCTTCCACCTAACTTTTTGCCCTCCTCCTCCACTTTTTCTGACCTCGTTTTTGCTGGTGTTAGGACTCTGCACACCTTACCAGTGCTAACCAGTGCTAAAGTGCTTGTGCTCTCTCCTCTAAACATGGTAGTATTAGCTTATCCCCAACTGGCATATTTAGTTTACTCATAAGTCCCTAGTAAAGTGCTCTACATGTGCCCAGGGCCTGTAAATTAAATACTACTAGTGGGCTAGCAGCACTGATTGTACCACCCACTTAAGTAGTCCTTTAAGCATGTCTCAGGCCTGCCATTGCAGAGCCTGAGTGTGCAGTAAACTGCCATTTCCACCTGGTAATATATACCATTCTCCAGGCCAAAACCATCCCTTTTTGTATATATAAGTCATCCGTAGGTTAAGCCCTGAACAGCCCAGAGGACAAGGTGTGGTGTGTTTAAAGGTAGGACATGTACTGTTACATGTCCTGGTAGTGAAAAGCTCTTACATTCATTTTACACTACTGCAAGGCAATATCTCCAATAGGATAACATTGGTATTGTCTTATTACATTTTATAATTGTAACTTTCAAACGAGAAGAGGTAATCCCTACATGTTTAGTGTCTTTGGAATCAAAATTTAAAAAACCCTAACATGGTAAAAACAGATTTAAAATGCATTTCTGAAAGTGCTACTTTTACAAATTTAGATTGTTTTGCCTTAGCCATTTAGTACCTGCAGCCTGTTACATGGCTGTGTGTATTTGGCAGTTGTGCTTTGTGTATTCCTCCTGGACTCTTGGAAGTGGGTCAAAGGTGCTCTGCCAGCCTGTGGAGCCAGTGGAACCGATGCAGCTCCAGTTCTGCACGGCGCATACCTGAGCAGAACCAACTCATCGCCGCCACTGCGTGGATTGGACCTATCACAAAGACTTTAATTGCCACCACAGCCTGCACCGCCCTCGGAACTGCCACTGCGCAATGCACCCTCAGTATAGGCCCTCGCATCTCTTACCATTGGCAACCTCGAATACGACACCAGACTATGCATTGCAGCCTCGCAGCTCTTCTAAACCGATACATCGCCCCCTCCCCCCGATTGTGTGGTGCATCTCCAACACTGGACTTCACATTGAAAGCCCCGTTAATGGGATCCTCAACGCTAACACAATAGGATCTCGCACTGCAACCTCTCTGCATCTCAGAATAGACGCATCGCCTTGGCTGCATGACTTTTCTTTGACGTGGATCCAAGCAACGCTCCACAAACCAGGCTTAAAGGTACTTTTGTTCAGCAGGCCTAATTGGGTTCCTGTACCGGCCCGCTCTCCATCGCGGTCAGCCTGAACTTTTGACTTTGCCACTCTCTGGCATGACCAGATATCCACAGTTTGTGC
The DNA here is from genome assembly GCF_031143425.1 of Pleurodeles waltl. NCBI lineage: Eukaryota > Metazoa > Chordata > Amphibia > Caudata > Salamandridae > Pleurodeles > Pleurodeles waltl. Next base: position 1,646,754,394 of record NC_090444.1, on the reverse strand, counting down.
TTTACGTATTATGGCGCTCTTTTCTTTAAAAACTTAAAAATTCAATATCTCCAGTTCCACTAACTGGTTCTTTGTTGTTCCTCTCTTGTTTTATTTATTAAAAACTTCTTTATTTTTCTAACTCTGTTGTGGGCTCCTTTTATGGTGTGTTTTCACTGTTCTACTGTCTGAAGTGCTGCACAAATACTTTTACAGATTGCCTCTAAGATAAGCCTGGCTGCTCTGTGCCAAGTTATCAGGGAGCTGAGCACAGGTTAATCTGGGGATTGCTTGTGAGTTACCCTGGCAAGGATTGTGGTTGCTGCTTGACCAGAGCTCTCACCCCAGTTAACCAACAGCCCAGTTTCGTACAGTAACTGAAAAGAGGATACAGATGCACAATCTCTTTATTAAAAAAAAAGATCTGAAGATGAACTCTGCATTTTAAGTGATGACTTTAAAAGGCTCACACACCTAAATATTGCATAATAGGTACTTTTGACCAAAGGTCTGTATTGTCGTTCTATATTTAGGAAAGCCTATGTGCACACGTCTTTATTTTGTGAACTAAAAAGCTGTAGACCCAAATGTTATCATGACAACTAGGTAAAACAAAATGAATGGGAGAGGGTGATGAGTGAATAAAACTTTAGCTTTATGACAAGGCACAGCATACAAACAATAAGCCAATTCCAAATAAGAAAGCAACAAATCAGCAATTAAAATGTTATTTCAGTAAAGTAAATACATTAAAGTGCACACACTGGCTATTATCGAACAAAAGGACTACTTGATATTTTCATCACCAAAACGTAATGGTAACCATCCATGAAAATGCCATGGCCTTGATGGACAGCCCACCCAAGCAATGTCAAACAACAAAAGACACATAAAAGTCGATGGCTGAATGGGGCTGACTCAACTCCCTTCCCCTAGCATTTCTTATTGTACTTTTTGGAAGAATTGAGGATATACAGACTTTTAGACAGCTAAACATTTTCTGTGGCCGGACCTACTAACAGTGGCTTAGACCACACATGTGATGGGCTTATGGATATAGAACCCAAAACTGTAGGACTGGAAAGCATTAGATTCAGTATAAACATTAGTTTTTCAAAGGCAATGAATCTGCTTTTCTGCAGCTCTTAAAAATTACAAAACATGTTATTGTATTAAAAGCACTACATAAAACCATAACAACAGTTGTTTAAGAACAAAGGTTTACTGTTGCTGTCGATGCTTCATGAGATCGGCCACTGAAGATCCTTTGAAAGAATCGATGTATGCATTTGATCCCTGCTGAGATCTTTGTGATCAGTGCCACCTCCACAAACCTACTGCCTCAGAGGTCAAGAGACAACATAGTTTTACATAGTCCTTAGCTACAAATACCGAGAAGCATCTGAATCATGGTAACACTTGCTAGTTCTAGTCTGATGCGGTAGCAAAAACAGTGACAGCAAACTCTGTATAAAGATTTCTTATCAGTTTTCTCTATATTTATGATATTGGGGGGATAATGTGAAACAGCATTGTGTAGACTACACAATATGCTCCTATCCTCTGCATAGGCCATTCGGCGCATAGAGCAGAGCACCATCTACTGCAGCCCATGTACATCTAAAGCCGCATCCCGTATAACTTTTCATCACTGGCTGAAATCACTTGTGATGAGTTAAAGTCACTGATGTAACGAGAGAGGAAAGTCTTCCGTGCACACACACTATCACATACAGCAAATGAAAAAGGTTTCAGATTCGAAACAGGCAGCTTTGCTGCACACCCCATTAGTTGTTATGGCAACAGCTAGGCAAGAATAATGAGGAAATAATTGTGCACAGATCCTGTTAGGAGAGGGAACACAGGCCTAATAAAAAGACACATATTTCTGCATCAGATAATAAAAACAGGCGTTCAGAGTCAAATATAAAATACAATATTGCTCTAATCGCATATGAAACAGGGATTCACGAAAGATCACCCTAGAAAGCCCTAAACCAATCTGTCTAGGGAACATTTAGGTGTACATGAACATGGCAGGTGACAGAGACCATCTAAATGAAGTTTGTGAAGTGGAAGGTCTGTACCGCCTTAACACACCTGTGACATCGGTACTGGATTTGGCCAGTAATATTTGCCCAATCATGTCACCAGCCTTGTGTCAGTAGTACTGGAATTTAACTGCGGTATTCGCTTTATCGTGTAAACAGCTTTGTGTCAGCGGCATTGAAATGTGACAGCGGTATTGCCTTCTTCGTGTAGGCAGCTTTGTGTCAGCGGTATTGTAATGTGACCGCGGTATTGCCTTCTTCATGTAAGCAGCTTTATGTCAGCGGTACTGCCTTCTTCGTGTAGGCAGATTTGTGTCAGCGATATTGTAATGTGACAGCGGTATTGCCTTCTTTACGTAAGCAGCTTTGGGTCAGCGGTACTGCCTTCTTCGTGTATGCAGCTTTGTGTCAGCGGTATTGTAGTGTGACAGCGGTATTGCCTTCTTCATGTAAGCAGCTTTGTGTCAGCGGTATGGTAGTGTGACAGCGGTATTGCCTTCTTCATGTAAGCAGCTTTGGGTCAGCGGTATTGTAATTTTACAGCGGTTCTGCTTTCATCATGTAAACAGGTGTGCAACGCGGTATTGTTATTTTACATAAACATCTGTACCTCAGCGGTGTTGGGAGTTGACAGAGATACTGTGTTGGGACAGATTAAGGCCCCCTGCATGGCTTGGACAAGCCTATGGCCTTGCCGCGAGTTTAACATTGCAAGTGGAAGTCTTTTGACTGCCTCCTACCTTTGCTAGAGGCACTTCTGGCACAGACTGAGTCCCGAACTGGGTCCCTGTGGTCTGGAGGGGCACCATGTGCTCTCACCTTACCGAACTTGACTATAGTGAGTTGACTAATCTGTAGAAGGCGACAGTGTTGGTAGCAACAACAAAAAACAAAAAAAGAATTATAGCCGCAAGGGCAGGACTTTTTATACTTGACCCCGCCTGGGAGAGACCCCTACTGGCCTCTTCCGCATTTCAAAAGTAGGACGCCAGTCCCCTAAAAGGGATCCTTTGCTCATCCATGTGGAATGTGTGTATACATATCTTCGTATGTAGAGTGTGTAGGGACGCTGTGTAACACATGACTGTAGCCACTTTTAAATTCATTTTGTATTTGTTACATCCAGTTCCAGAAACTTTGTTTTGGGGCCTGGAGGTCTGTAAATGAGTAGTCAGTAAAGCAGAGAGTTACTGTCCACATTACACTGAAAGGAAAGGCACTCACAATCCCTTTATTTTGGATGATTCACCAGTGAGGTTGAGGTGTTCACGATAAATTATCGAATGGATCAAACCAGGGTCAATAGGAGTCCCTGCAGTGGATGGTAGGACATTTGTGGATCTCTGCACTTAGAAATGTGAGGAAAAGTGAAGTGTGTTTTTACCCAAAGTGTGAGGTTTGCAAGGGCTTCTAGGTATGAAAACCTAGTGAAAGCCATACAAGTCACACACACCCGGACTCTCCCAGGTGTCTATTTTTCTAAAATGTGTACATTTGGTAGGTTTTTTTAGGTGCCAGCTAAGCTAGGGCCCAAAATTCACTGCTTACCAAATTACAAAAAACAGGGTTGATTTGCAGTGGAAAAAGTTGATGTGTTCATGCTGCTTTTTGGGCCATTTCGTGTGGCGGGGGCTAGGCCAACCCACACAAGTGAGGTACTATTTTTATCCGGAGTCTGAAGGAAATACTGGGTGATAGGAAATTTGTGGCTCCTGGAAGATTCCAGTGAGTTTTTAGCCTAAGTTTGAGGTTTGCAAGGTCTTCTAAGAAAATAACCTGGTGAGAGCCACACAAGTCATGCAACCCTGGACTACCTCGGGTGTCTAGTTTTCAGAAATATGCAGGTTTGGTAGGTTTCCCTCAGTCTCGGATAAGTAAGGGTCCAAAACTAAAAGTTAACTAATTCACAAAAAAAGGATAGGGTTTCAGTGGATAAAGTTGATGTGTCCATGTTGCATTTTGGCCCCTTTCTTTGTGTGGGCTAGGTGCACCCTTAGAAGTGACGTACTGTTTTTATTGGGTGACTTGGAGAACACGGGGTGGTAGGAAATGTGTGGGTCCCTGCAGATTCAAGAAATTTGCATCACAGAAACTTGGGGAAAGAGTGTGTTTTGTAGCTAAAGATTGAAGTTTGCAAGGGCTTCTGGGTAAAATATCCTGGTGAGAGCCATGCAAGTAATTCCACCCTTGATTCTCTTGGATGTCTAGTTTTCAGAAATGTGCAGGTTTCATAGTTTTTCCTAGGAACCAGCTGAGCTATGGCACACCTAGGCAAATTGCAAAAAAGAGTTTCATTTTAGTCACAAAAGTTGATGTGTCCATGTTGTTTTTTGGTCCCTTTTGTGTTTCGGAGGCTAGGCCCACCCACACAAGTGAGGTACCATTTTTAATGGGAGAGTTGAGGGAACACTTGGTGGTAGGAAATGTGTGGCTCTTGCAGAGTCAAGAAGTCACGGAAATATGTGGAAAATATGTGTTTTAGCCAAAGTTTGAGGTTTGCAAGGACTTCTGGGTAAAGCCACTTTGTTAGAACCATAGATGTCACATCAACTTGGACAGCCCTGGGCATCTCGTTTGCAAGAAATGTTTGAGTATGGTAGGGTTTCCCGGGTTGCACCTGAGCTAGGGCCCAAAATCCACAGCAACCAATGTTGTATAAAAAGCATGGATTCTGCTGGGTCATAATATGAGGCCTCCAGGTCGCATTTTGGGGTGCATTGTGTCGCAGGTGCTAGGCCTATTCACACAAATGGGGTACCATTTTCATCCACAGATGTATGGAAATAGAAGAATAGCAGAACATTTGTTATTACTAATTTGATATATTTGCATTTGTGCCTTCCAAATGTAAACCAGTGTTTAAGAAAGGACATATTTTACAAAATGTCTTCTGAATCACATGTCCGTGACCAGAAAAGTCTAGCAAACGTACCAGTGTACTACTTTTGTAAATCAGGTATCATGACAAGAAGATACAGATGAAAATGTCATATACAGCTGTTTCTTCATACCCATTTTCATATTTTTATTATTTCAACAGTCACTTCTTTTGGGAAAACCTTGAGGGATCTACACAAATAACCACTTTCTGAATTCAGTATTATGTTTACTTTTCAGAAATGTATATATGTTCGGCATCACTCATGTATTTCACACCAGTTTCCACCACAAATGTGAAGTAGATTTAAAGTTCAAAAATTCATAAAAATGAATTACTTTTTAGAATAATGCCAAAACTGTGGTAAAAATGTTTTTGATATAGCTCTGCATGCTCCTAAAAGGTGGGAAGATGGTGATTTAACACAACAAACCTTTTGCTGATATCATATTAAGGTCAAAAGCATTTTGTTCCCCTAAAGCCCAACATTTATCTATATTTTAGCTAAATGTGGAAAATAAGTTATGGAAGCCTAAGCACAAAGTACCCCAAATAGACAAAAAAGGGCTCAGTATTAGGGTGGAAAAGCCTCAGCAGTTAATGGATTTGAATGCAGCAGAAAGCTTTCCCTACCAACAAATTCCAGTACCGCAGACACATAACTACAAGAAACAAGAGGGGCAACAGGGCAACAGAAGTACCAGCTTACTGCACCCTGGTGACTGTTAAAGTTGTATGAGCCAATTAAATTGATGATCAAGGGGTGAAAGCATATAAAGACATACTGCTGCCCATGGATGTCAGTAAAAAAGTACACACGACTGACTTGAAACAAAGCATAGCTACAATGTTCACACTGCTCAATCATGAGAATAATCCACCAGAAAATCGCTGTCACGCAATTTCAGAAATACGGTCAGGTGAAGAGGAGCTCATGGGTAACTTAGGAGCTCAAAAAAGAAACTCCTGTGTGTAAACTCGACATCTCAACTCATACACTAAGGATCTGTAGACATTTACACTTGCATGATGTTCTAAGTACCAGATGAACCATGCTATAACAGCACATTTTCCCCTAGTCTAGATTTAGAGGTAAGAGCATTAACCTGTGTGTTTTTTCCAGGGGAGGGACTGAAGGGTTACACAAATAGGAAAGTAAGATAAACCACACAACATTATAACCTTGTGGGTATTCATACATCATCTCAATATTTTTTCTAACCTCATTTACACATGGAACCATACTCCAGAAAAGAAGAGACTATATAGTGGAAAGGGGTTCTCTTTAGGGAGAAATGTGATTATAAACAGAAAATAAAAATGCTGAGAAATTCCTTGAAGACAATGAAGTGGCTCAAGGAGCCAGTAATTGATGGTGCATAACTTTTATTCCAATATTCCAGTGCTTGTTTTTATGTCTCTTTTCATTTAGGTATGTTCTAGTCTCTGTGGTTGGAATATTCTTATAGCATTATAGACCTTCTACCTAAAGTCCCCCTCCCTCGGATTAGCTATCACAGCCCTCAGCAGCTGACAATAATGTTATATGATGGCACAATGGTTCTTAACCTGTGGTCCAGGGAGCCCTGGGGGTCCATGAAGCCTACTCAGGGGGCCAGGGACTAGAAAATTAAATATTATTAACAAATGATATATTTTACATAAAAAGGCAAGATTTAAAATTGAAAATGTTAACATGTTCTGTAAATGTGAACACATTTTAATTGGAGGCTAAAGATGAAGTAAGCGTCCTCAGATTGATTCGTGTAAGCAGCGCATCAAACAGAACATAGTATGGATAATGACTGGCCTCAATTGAATCTAAAAAAGCTCCAACCTTCCAATTAAAATTACAATTTTTCTTAGATTTGTTTGTGAATTAAAACGTGTTTTCATTTGTGTGTTTGTTTCATGAATGTTTGTTGCTGTACTTCTGTATATTGTTTTGTGGCGCAAATCATAGTTGAAATTCTTAGGCCGTGGTCCTCGACGTCCACTAATGACTCAGTGGGGGTTTCCAGATTCCGATAATGATTCGTGGGGTCTCCGGGTTCCTGTATTAAGTGTTGGGCCACAGAAGCCAAAAGATTCCGAACTTCTGTTTATAGCACATCATACATTAAATGCCCCATCACGATCATGGTCTTTGTTCTGCGCCTGTCATGTGGGACAACGGGTCATATTACCGCAGTGTTTTGTTCATGAAATGGGAATCTAATCTATAATGTCGATGCTAATGATCTCATAAAGACACCAGGCTCCAGGTAGTCCGAATAATGTTTCCAAACTACCAGCATTCGCTTAAAGGATTAAAGTTATGTGTCACGTGGCTTCCGTTCCATTTTAGTGGAAATGGACGTTATTTTCCATTTGCCATCAATAAACTCAATGGAAAGATGTCAGGTAATACCTGGCAGCTGCAGAGACAGCTTAACTTGAAAGGGAGTTGCGCGCTAATTGTCACTGGAACCCTTCTTTGAAGCACAGTTGATGTATTCTGGGTGCATTAACCTACTTTTCTGATATGATTTGCTCGTGGCTGGAGTTAGGCAGTGCTCGTGCACCTGCTCCTCGGGTACATATAGATCCATATACAGGGAACGCATGAATATATAATTAGGACGTACATACACATACAAATATATATATGTATATAGACACATGTATATACACACTTGTGTAATATGCATACACAAAGATAGATAAATAGTAAGACTGTTAGAAATGAGACTTTCTGCAGGGTTATCCCCAAACATTTTTACTTTCTCCTCCTATTTGTAGGGCCCTCTTTTTGTTGGCTTTAGGACTCTGGGCACTTGATCACTGTTAATCAGTGCTAAAGTGCATGTCCTCTCCCCTGAAACTTGGTATAATTGACTTACACCTGTTTGACATATTTAATTTACCTGTAAGTCCCTCGTAAAGTGGTATACTATATGCCCAGGGCTTGTAAATTAATTGCTACTAGTGGGCCTACAGCGCAGATTGTGCCACCCACAGAAGTAGCCTTTCAAACCTGTCTCAGGCCTGCCACTGCAGGGCCTGCATGTGCAGTTTACTGCCACACGGACTTGGCAATTCCAACTACTTGTCAAGGCCTAAACTCCGTTTTTGCTACTCCTAAGTCACCCCTAAGGTAGGTCCTAGGTAGCCATATGGGCAGGGTGCTGTGTATGTAAAAGATAGGACATATGTCTGTATGAACTACATGCCTAGGTGGTATCTTCTTATCTATAAGGAGTAGCATGGGCATGTTTACATTATTATTTTAGCAATGACAATTTTAGAAAGTGGTAATTTCTCTGTGCTTATAACACTAGTGCTTTGCAGCCTGACTCCAATCCACGTCTGGGGCAGAGTGATGGTTCCATTTGGTGCATACTTTCCGGACTGCCATAACACAGGAATGGCTGGGTGTGACAGAAGAGGCCTCTGCATATTCATAGTCTTCCTGGGCTGGGGAGAGGGAGGGTCGTTCATCCCTTAAATGTGAATAGACTGTGTCCTACCCTCACACATCGGACTGGTTATCCCCTACTGATGTCTAGAGACAGGGCTGGGTTGAAAGGGTTGTGTGCTTCACTTAAAAGGGCTCTTTTCAAGTTACCCCCTGAACAAAGTCATTTCTGAGAATAAGTAAAGGGGCTGTAGCCCCCTGATTTTTAGAGCATTTTTGGAACTAGGACAGAACCTCTGTCAGAAGAGTTACTGGACTGCATAAAGTACTCATCTGGACTGCCCTTCTGTTTGTTGACTTGTGGCCTGGTGTCTGCTGTGGGGCCCAAAGGACTCATCAGGATTGCTTTTCTGATTGTTGCCTTCTGCCAGTGCTCCCTGACTTGGACTTCCCTGGTACTGCTGGACCACCAGGAGATACAGCCACTGTTGGCCTTGGTGTGCAGGCCTGCCTGGCCCTGTGTGCCCCAGTGTTTCTGCCAGGAAGCCCAGTGCAAGGAGGGTGCTGGTTTTGCACCTTCAAGTTTAGCGCATGAGAAGCACTTCCTTTTTCTTTACTGATTATTACCTAGTGCAGGGAGAGCGCTTCATTCAGCGTACCCTGGCCACAAGCACAAAGTGAGTGTTGCCTTATTGTTCCTCAGTGCACGCAGATCGCACTCTGGTGCCAAGGAAGAATGTGTGGTCAGCGCCTTGCTTTCCCTTTAATTTGGTGCAAGGAGAAGGGGTAGTGAACATTCGTACTGCCCACTAGATGCTTGACAGTGCATTCTCTTCTGGTGCCCGGGGCGTGAGGAGCGGTTTCTCAATTGCATGGATGAAGCGCACTCACATCCGTGTCCCCGGGGCACAAGAAGGTCCTCATTCTGGCCGCTACATTTCTGAGTGAGGCTGCACCCAGCTTCTTCGTGTCAGGCTTTGTCACTGCATCAACCCCAGGAGATGGAGAGACCATCATCACCCATGCAGGGCAGAAAAACATTGCGGCCCTCCCGTGGGCGCCAGGAGGCTGCTGCCAGAGATGTGTGGCCGAGAGGAAGCCGAGCCACACACTGGAGGCAGCTGCACCGCATGTTCACGGGAAGCTGCACGACCCTGTTTCTGTACGCCGGGGGGAACTGGGAGAGTTCTCATCACCGACGAGGGAGGTGTGGGGGACTTTTCCCTTCTTACTGGCCAAACCACAGGCACATGAATCCCTAGTGGCTGCGCTGCACACTCACGGGCAGCCACACTGTTAGATCGTGCATGCGGGGAGATCAGGAAAGGTCTCCCCACTGACGTAGTATGTGCGTGGCAATGTTCCCTCTAATTTGTCTTTCTAATGTGCAGCAATAGAATGTTGGCGTGTACACTTTTCTTGCTTGTGTGCTCCACTGAGTGATAAGATGTTCACCAAGGCAAGTCGACCAACTACCACTGAAACATAGATAACAAGCAACAATGGCAATAAGTCTTACTTTTAATTTAAAGTTGCTTCCTAGTGACTGAGTGGTTTAGGCACTGACTAAGTCATCACACATGCACCCTGTCACTCATCCTTGCACTTGTGCACCCATAAAATACTTATTTATGCTTGCATTCACCAACTTACACAATCACAATACACCACATACACAAGTTCAGCCACATATGCAATATAAATTGAAAGAATAAATGAGGAAAAAAATAAAATATACTATTGCCTAAAAATAGCAGACATGTTTACATTAACAAAATTAAACAAAACAGCAGGTGGACGTCTTACAATGGTATTGTACATAGATGTGGATGCCCTACAATGACATTGTACATTGATCCACTTTTATCATAGTGTTTCTTCCCCTTGCACCACATAAGGGGGCGCAAGGGCAACGCAGCACTAATGTCAGATTGATCAAGCCACGCAAGGCCAGCTTGCATGGCTCTGCATGGCTTGATAAATCTGGAGTAATGGAAGGCAGCACAAATCGCTGTTTGTGTTACTCTGCCCCAGGGAGGCGTTCCTCTCTGAAAAATATGCGTAGTCACACTTCCTGTTTTGGGGAGAGGTAGAGGAGGTCTGGCAAAGTATTCACTGTGTTACACTGCCTAAGACTCCCACTGCAGAAAGCTCGATTTTCATTCTCTGATTACATTAATCACTCAAACACCTCTGCACCAATTCACTTAGCTTCTTATTCTCTCACTTGTTCACTGACACCCTCATTTTCTCAGTCACCGCTTCAAAATCTTGGTCGTCATTTGTTCGCTCACTCACTTCATGCTGGTCTCACTCACTTGCTTATTTACTCGTTTGTAAACTCACCAAATCGTTCTCATGTGCTCAGTCACTTACTCATTTGCTCACTCTTTCACTCACCGAACTTACATGCATAATCGTTCAGTTACTTACTGACATCTATTCTCTTTCACTTGCTTTCCCACTCATTTTCATGCTGCTCACCTTTAATTGTTTTTTTGTTTGCTTATTCACACACTATCTTGCACACTTGCGATACAATCCCTCACAGCTTCATTCACATACTCATTCCCACATTCAGTTGCTCACTAACTCACTTGCTCAATCACTTGGACTCTCACTTCTCATCCATTAACCCATTCAATCACTGTTTCACTTATCTACTCACTTGTTTATTCCCTTACTTGCTTTGACAGTCATATGCTCATCCAAAAACCCACAAATCCATTCACTTGACCATTCACTCACACATTCCCTATTTCTTATTCTTTTACCGCTTTTTAATTTGCATACACTCTAATTAATTAATTCAAATAATGTTACTGTATAACATATTGCCTCAGACAAGTATGTGTGACGGGCAGCCAAAATAGTGACTCTACGAGGCACAAAGACAGAGAAAGAGAAACAAAAAGTGGAGGAGTCACAGGTCTGCAGACCTGGCAGACTGGACTCAGGCTACAGGAAAAGCTTCAGAAATTCTCTCCAGTAATTTCTTGCTTGCCCTGCAGGCATTTATATGTCCTCCATTAGCATTTCTAAAGACAAAATCGTGTCTTTAAAGATGCATTTGGAAGCGTAGCGTCACCACTATCAGCGGCACTTCAAAGGCTCCAGTGAAGCTTTTAATGAACATAGTGGTGATTTGGAGTGTGCGCTGATTGTAGGTGCCTGTGCGGAGGGAAACCTAGGCGTGCGCGCTCGCATAGGCACACAGTTTAGAGGGAACTATGGTGCGTGGGCCCCCTTCTTTCTTTTTATCAGCTGCATTTACCAGGGGACTTGCAGGATGGGGAGGAAACCTCGACGGAGGTCCCGTGCAAGCTAAGTCCGCCTCCCTTCTGAGCGGCAATCTGTGTTACACGTGGGCAGGTGGCCTAATAACCCACGCCTGGGGGGCGGGAGACAAGTTACAGCATGTGGTATAATATAAGTGCAGGGGCTCAGTACTGCTGTGGTATTACTAGTAATATGTGATGGCTATAGTGATGTTTCATCTATGGATGTGCTGAGAGAAACAAGTACATTTTTAGGGTTCACGTTGCAAACATTGGGGTGAGTGTATAAGATTTTATGACATTTGCAATATGGAAATGTTTCTCCTGATTCTTGCATTCATAATGATGATGTTCTGACAACTGCTTGCTTGGCAGAGCACCACTTATTTATGTTGTGTTTGGTCTAATATTTTATGCAATACAGTTTATTCTTATATAACTTGTTGTGGCATTTTCTTTATAGTGTATTTATTGTGTCGCTGGGCTGTGTGTGTTGTGCAAACTCTTCACACATTGCCTCTGGGATAAGCCTGACTGCTCTTTGCCCAGCTACCAAGGGGGTGAGCAGGGGTAATCATGGGTGTGTAACTCCCTTACCCTGACTAGAGTGGTGGTTACTGCCTGGCTTAGGTGCCGACACTAGGCAACCAGAAACCCCATTTCTAACACAGACAGACAGAATGGATGGATGGGTGGGTGGATGGATGGATTTGCTGCAGTAAGAGTAGCTTGGAAGACTATAAGAAGCCACTCAAGCTGTTTACTTAGGTTTTATGTTGACAGTGGTCATTGCTAGCACACTGTCCTCTCGCCTGACTAGTTAGAATGTATGATTAAGGGCTATAATGCGTCTACAGCCGAGTCTGTTGCCTTGGTGTTCTGATGATTCCACTGCAGTGATCCGCCTTTAACCCCACTGGTCACATGCTCCAACCCTGCTCTACTGCTCTGCCTTTCATCTTTCTACGTTTGATAAAAAGAGTCGGGTTTGTTGGCAATAAATATCTGTAATTGCAACAAGAACATCCGCGGGGGTTAACGTGCACTCCAAACATGTTTGTTATATTATTGTCATTTGATAACTAGCGCCTACATCCGTCCACGCCTCAGCCAGCAAAATCCCGACGGAATCTGAGGAATTGTTGTATTACTTTATGAACCTCATTTTCGCTGGTTGCAACGAGTGAAAGGAGCTTTCATTTATATTGCACAAATTTCACTCATAGCTGGTTGAAGACTTGTATCGTAGAAAGGTGCCCTTTAGGCGTGCATGTGCACGCGAGGCCAGCATGACTCATGGCATCCTTAACACGGCGAACTCATCCAAAATCACTTTTTTGTCTCTGTGCACGTTTTTCACGTGTATCTCAATGTTTGCACACATTGTATTAGCTCTTCTACTTAAAATGTAGGGGCACGTGCACTTGAGTGAAATGACACTGGTACAAACAATGGAGCTTATTCACAATATTTTGGCGCAGGACAGGCCGCAAGGATTCTTCCTGCGCTGCCCTGTGTCAAAAGAAAAGGGAAGGAATGTGCCATATCCACGAGATAGTACGCATTCCTGTTCTTTTTCCCTGCGCTTTCACACATTTGGCTGCCATACACCAACGCAAGCACCCTCGCACTGTGGTGCAAGGGTGCCTGCGTTGTAGGAATGATTGCTTTTGTGCAGGAATGGACACCTTTGTGCCAAAAAACAAAAAAACAATCAATGGAGGGGTTTTCCTCCTTCTATGTGTCTCCCAGACATTAATTGGCTGTGGGCTAAAGGGAGCCCTCTGAAGGGTCAGGCAGGAAAGGGGGTGGGTTTGGGGGGCTCCCCCACCACTGTAGTGGTGCAGGTGCCCATGTTATGCCCCTGACCGAACCAAGGTTTGTTTTGAAAGTCTAGGGAGGGAGCTCATTGACCTATTCTTTCCAGAGCACACCAGTAACAATGAGGTCAGTCAGCCTTCTGGGTTTTCGTATTTCTTGTGTGTGTGTTGCCTGGCTATTAGTGGCACAAGAAATATTCACCAGATGACCACCAGAACTTCCTAAAACTCTGAAATATATAATCAATCAAACAAGTAACTAGGGATTTGTGGTGACGCCTCTTTACGTCAGTGATCCCATGGAACATTCAGTGTCACCCCCTGGTAATAGTCTTTTAATCCTTGTGTTTTCACTAAATGTGCGGAGATGGAAGGGCACTGTGATCGATCAATGCCATACTGACAGGGCAGAAAAATATAATTTCCCATGTAAAGGTCAAAGGATGGAAGACCGAAGAATTATAAGATGTTTTGAGAACTTAAGATGAACCAATGGTGCATTGCAGTCCAGTGACTGAGTTTCACAGGTTTATTTATGTAAAACACTCAACCCATCTGTATTTGCATTTTTCGTTGTGTAACACTTGAACCAACAGTGTGCATAATTTTTTCTGGTTTTACTGATGTTATCTGGTGATCGTTTTCACTGTGATTGTGTCTTGTTCCTCACAAAAACTTATTGCGAGTTTTCAGTAATTGGCATACTGCAGGTGACCAACCAATGTTATTTTTCCTTTGTCAGTGGAGAAAGAGCTGAAATTGTGAGATGGAGTGTTGCATTTGCCTTTTGTTCAATTGCACACATTTTGACATCACCTTCTGCACTTGTAGTTTCTTGAAAGTCAAAGCCACACGGGAAAATGTATGGCTGACCACTCTGTCAGCTGCATTTGCTCTATCAGCAATTTTGTATTGTCACTGTGCAGTTGCATCCATCTAGTGTTCAACTAGAGATTGGTGGGTGTGTCATAACTGTTGAGTGCATCCCGAATAGTTGATGGGTGCCCTGTGATTTTGAAAATGATTCGAGTATCATCAGTCTACATTTGAAAACGTGCCTCTCAGCTGTTAAAAGATGTTATAGAGCAGCCCGTAGTCCCGCGACCCCTTGGGGTCTGCGCTGCTTTCTTAGGGCATGCGTGACTGCTTAGAGAATTATATTATATTAACAGAATAATAAACTTTTGTTAAATAAATAAGCAAAATGCAAAATTAAAAAATTAAAACGTTATGTAATTGTGAAGGAATTTGAATTTGGAGGCTAAAAATGAACTTAGTATCCTCAGATTGCTATGTGGGAGCAGTACAAATACATCAAACAGAATATAGTATGTACGAGCGGCCTCAATTTAATTTAGAAATGCTCCAACATTCTAATTAAAATAATTTTTTTAACTATTTTATATTTGTGAATTAAATAAAATATTTCATCATTTGTGTATTTGCTTGATGAATGCTTGTTTCTGTATTTTTTATGTACTCTTGTGGTTCAAATCATTGACTATGCTTAGCCGGTGTCCCCGCCTTCCAAAAATAACTCAGTAGGGGGGGGAGGGCCTACGGATTCCAATAATTATTCAGTGGAGATCCCCAGGTTCCAGTAATAATTCAGTGGGGGTCCACAGAAGTTAAAAGGTTAAGAACAGCTAATATAGAGGTTCATATCATATCAATGTTGTCTGAATTTGGTGAATGAAATGCAAAATCTTTATATCAATATAAGCAACAAAAATACATTTGTAATTATAGTGGAACTATGAAGTTCAGGAGCAAAGGGGAAAATGACACAGCAATGTGTGATTCTGTCTACAGTTGAGCGAAAGACTATTTGTAATTGCCAGCCGCTCATCTATTCTGCTAGCTCTCATCGAGAATAAAGCTAAAAGACGGACTAACTCAGCCAAACAGTTCATCAAGAGCCAAATGCGGATCTGCATTTATCGGGTAAATATACCAGCATGCAGAAGGTTCCCTGCATGTCGGACATTAGATACACATGGAGGCTTCAAGCACCAGCATGGAGTGTAGGGGCAGACAAGGACCTTCCAAGAAGAAAGTAATTAGTAAACCCTAGATGTATCCATAGGAACGTGACTTTCTGAGCAAATGTACGGTAATTCATCTAGTTAGGTAAAATAAACATGCCACACCACAATCTGTCAATATACTTGTCTTGGTATTGGACTCCACCCCCTTGTAAGTGGACTTTCTTGCTACGGTCCCAACTCCGCTCTCACTCAATGGAACTTTTATGTCAGAATTTTCCCCATCAGAAATAGTAAGCCTGGGCCAAGTAACACCTTTTTGACATTTTCTTTTGTTGTTCTCAAACAGTAAAAATAGCATGTGCGATAGATAGTCAGTTTAGCGTGTATGGTAGACATTTATGCGGTAGGATAAAAAGAGGTAAATTCTGCTCTAGCAGGTAACATCTGAGCTGATAAGTGCGCATAATCTTTACACCATTCCCTAAAGCTGTTCTGCACACTTGTATCCTGGCCATACAAGTGTTTTTTATGAAAATGTCTTATTTTTAATGAAAACAGATCAAGGTCATTTTCCAAAAGTGGTCATTTGAAATTGTAATTTCTTTCCTTCATAGATCAACGGGTTCGGTGGAATGTATTCCTCCAGCATGCACAAATAACCTATACATGAGCTGCTGCTAATGCTACCAGACATTTGATGGTATTCAAATTATAGAGCTTGTATGAGAGTGGTAATTGATACGAAGCTTTGCAATGTATTACAGTCATTACAGGCGTGACATTGCTAAATGGGTTTCATTACAAAGATGACGGAAGGAATTATGCGCATAGCAAGAATCTATCAGACTCACTCCACCAGGCCTGGTGTGGGAGGCTGACACTTTGATTGGTGATCACGAGGACTGCTGGTTTCCACTTAAAATTAAGGAGATTTTAGTCACTTCCTACTCTGGATGCAGTGCTCTGCCATCCACAGCCAGGCCCCACAATGCACTCTCTCATTGCTAAAACCTCACACATAAGCCTTTGTTTTGTTGGCTCAGTGTTATAATCCTCTTTTCTTTCTAATCTTTGATGCTCGGTTTTAAATGGTGGTTGGAAATAATTTTCAGAGTGCCATTTTCCACATGTCTCTTATTTCAAGTTGACGGTGATGAGCCTGGAATTAGAAGCTTGTTGTTTCAGATTAATCTGCTCAGCCTTCGGGAAAAAAACATTGTTTTTCCAGAAACATGTGACTTTATCACTCTTTGCAAGCCAAATGAGAATTGATTGGGAGGTGCGGCATTCGAGCATTGACAGTGCCTGCCTGTTAAGTTTTGTTCTAGTTTTCTTTTAAAAACAGATTTGTCGCTAGTCATGAGCGTCAATTCACCAACATGGGAGGGGTAGTGAAAGTGACATCTCATGCCCTTTGACCTGTACATTCACTCTCACGCGCATGCTTACACATACACACATTATCACACACACTCTCTCACACAAACACACACTCACCTGCAAGCATGCATATTACATACATTTAAAGGCATTTTGTACTTACCTCAGCTGCCAGGGAGAGTCATGTTCCAGGTAATGGTACTCCATTTTTTAATTACACTAATAGTGACTATTAGTGTAATAAAAAAATGACAAAAACAAGAAGATTGGAGCCCCAATTGATGTTCTAAGGACAAGCTGCCTTGGTGTCCTGGCACTGATTTTGACAACTCTGAAGCCAGGGGTCGCAACGAGCAAGCCTGGAGTTGCAGCTGCGACCCCTGGCGACCCCTGAATGACGTTCAGATGTTGCTTCTTAGTGCAGCCAGGGGACGGGCAATCACCCCCGTGTGTAAATGCTTAGAACATGCAGCTCCCTGAAGGAACCCTACATCCATGACTATACCTAGGAAAAAAGGAGTTTGCTAGTGGAAGCATAACGCTTTTGCAGACATATTAAAGTGGATGCTGTGTTCTGATGGATTCTGTAGGCTAGCACACCACACTCCACCCCCTCCCCCTTCTTTCATAGCAGCCAAAACATGTACTGCCCTGCGAGTCTCTAACATGGCCCCAGAAATGTGCTCCTGATGTACACATTACCTGCCTTCATTAAAAAGAGGTGGCCTGACAGTGGCAGCCTTTCGGTAAATGGCTTTGGCAGGCAGCTGCCGGCAGCGCTAATATGAGTTGATAAACAACTGACGTGTTTGTTTTTTAATTTACTGAGTTTGTTTTACATGTAGTTGCTAATATGATGATTTTCGGTGGTTTAATTAAGTAGAACACATCTATATAAATCATTCAATTTCTTGTAGTTATATTTGTTTTCTAAGGTGCTTTCGTGAAAGCGCTGGGCTAAATAATTTGGACATTCGAACGAGCAACAGTGTTAAAGCAACAACGTAGGATTATAAAGCAGATGTCAATCAAAGTAGTGCCTTGAAGGTGAAGATGGAGATGGGGATTCCTAACCGCAGGATCAATAAAGCAGACAGCAGGAACAGCGAGAAAGAAGCGACTGAGGCAGGGCTTAAGTCGTAAAAGAATGAAGGGCATATTTACAAGGAAGTGGAGCATCTTAGATGATGTGCCACTTTTCTTGTGCCCTCCTTACCGGCACCTAAATACACCATGGTTGCACTTTATTTACAATACGGCGCACCATGGCGGTCGTTAGCACAATAGCGTTAACATTTTTGATGCTATTGTGCCGCTTTTCAACACTAGCATACATTTTTTTGACACTAGTGCAGCAAAGCACAGGGAGGCCCAATGAATATAATGGGTGCATCATTTGAATGCCTGCTCTGAGCAGGCTTAAAAAAAAAAAAAAATGGCGCAGTAAAATGTTGTACATTTCACTGCGCCATTTGTTTGGGCCTCCCTGCGCCGGAAGGCACCCTTTGCATACATTATGCCTGACACAGGCATAATGTGGCGCAAGGGGTCGCAAAATGGCTCAATGCAAGCATTGTGCCACTTTGTAAATACGGTGCAGCAGAAAATCCACCTTAGCGTAAACAAAAATGATTCTATGGCGGTGTTAAAGTGGCCCAAGGTGCTTGTCAATATGCCCCTACGTGCAGGGGCTCAAAGTTTTGCTCAGAAGCCCACAGTTTGTGCTATCAAATGTCTGTGTGCAGAATACCACTGCTGTACATTCTTGATTTCACGTCATGCCTCTTTAATCCACCACCAGACACTCCTTGATGCTTTTGCAGGTTCCCACTTTCCTCCTTTGTCAAGGTTTTTTAAAATCTTTTTCTACCTCCTTCTTTCCTCTTTGCATGTTTGTCTCTCTCTTCCAGCATGTCAGAGCAAGAGCTCAAAGATCTTTTGGGAGCCTGCTACTGGGCCTACTGAATGCCAAGGTTGATGAATACCATGGCTGCCTAGCGTTGATGCCATTTTACGCCTCTTTCTTTCACCACCCTACACTGCACATGCTCTTACCTAACTCTCGTAACTTCTCTTTCATCCATGCTTTCCCCCCTTGTCACTGTTTTCCTATAGTTCACTTCCCAATTCTTTCTACCTTCGCTACCATTCTCTCTGTTGCTCTGCATCAAAGTCTGATAAAAATAGGTCCCGGTCCCTACAAATGAGTGGCGATGCCCGCCACAACCAACTGCCACAAATTAAGGACTAGATAGTAAACAATGAATGAAATCAAGGCTGAGTCCCAGTTGGTGCTCAAACAAACTAGAGAAGCAGAGTGTAAATTGAATGAAGGGGTAATGATAGATGAAGATTAGTGGAAGCCAACCCATTGGAGTACATAGTAACCAACAAGAAAGGAAAGACAAGTTAAGACTGAAGTGTGAAAAACGAGAGAGATTAAGTGGGGATTCTGAGTAGAACAAAAGGCGAGGCAAAACCGGGGAGAAGTAAGATTTTATTTTCAAATTTAAGGCGGGTCACATATTGCAAACTGTGTTCAGTTGATAACAGCAGCTATAGGCATACGACGAATTATAGCTAGCGAAAAGAGATTGTTAACACAAACCTAATGCACAAGTTGCAAGCATCAGAAGGCTGCAGATGAGAAGAACAGAGAAATGAACCAGAGCTGGGAGGAAGATACACATGGAGTTACAATGCATGGTAAAATAAGATCCTGATATTGGAAGGATTGAGATGAAGGCAACAGGACTGGATGGCTCAAAGAAGAACAAATGCAATAGTGTGAAGTGCTTATGATGCTGTGCAGGGCACTTGTGGTTAAATAGACTGGTATGAAGTGTAGTGTGGTCAGGTACATCGGAAGTGTACCAGGCAATATAGAAGCTTACGGCCACGACAGTACATCGTAACTGTGCTATGCTGTACCACATGGTACATGCCGAGTCGCAGTATAGAATTTTATCGTTTGGATGCTATTCAGTGGATTAGTGTCCCTATGGAAAAATTAATTACTATCCTTAAGATGCAGGGTAATACAGTGGGTGAGTGTTTTGAGAATGCAGTGCAGCTGAAGGGTTCAGTATCTTGAAGACTGAATGCAGGGTGGTGGCTTAATGTACCTAGGATGGTATACATTGTCATGGCTTAGTATCTCTTGAATGGCCTGCACTATTACATTATTATCCCTATGCAGTGCCATGTAGAGGTTTAGATTCCTTAGGGTGCAAATATATGCGCAGAATGTATTCCTAGAATGCAGTTCATTGTGGTGTCTTTACGTTGAAGTATTTACGCGAACTATATGGGAACCTCTTTCTGTTCTTAGTCTCACAATGGTCTTGATTGGTGAATACTATACTGCTTTAAAAACTACCTCTCTGGGTATCCTGTTTTATCCAAGTAAATTCCAACAGGCCTAGCTGTTCACCCTCCCCTTTAACACAGAGGGGGTTATTACAACTTTGGAGGAGGTGTTAAACCATCCCAAAAGTGACGGTAAAGTGACGGATATACCACCAGCTGTATTACGATTCCATTATATCCTATGGAACTCGTAATACTTCTGGTGGTATATCCGTCACTTTACAGTCACTTTTGGGACGGTTTAACACCTCCTCCAAAGTTGTAATAACCCCCAAAGTGTCCCAAGATTTCATTCTTGTGCCAATGTTGTTAAACACCTTTATTCAGACAGAGGCCTTGCTGCAATAAAGGACTGGATGTTGCTTCACTTTTGGAAGGTGAATTCCTAAAAATATAGATTTTCACAACTCTTGAAATTTGGCTGAATACACTTTGCCCTCTGGGTATTGTTTCAACATTTGTTTTTAGGGTAATGTCTGTGGCCTTTCTTCTTCATAAAATTCCTACATTAATAAGATGTAAAATAATGGTGTAATCAACAGTCTTTGCTTTTCTTTGTGCTACTTTGCCTCAAAGGGGTATTCCATGGGTAGTACATGGACCTACACAATTAAACCCTCATGGATTGTGACAAAAGCCTATGTACTTAAAAAGGTAGACCGGACTTTGCCCCAAAAATTAACACCTCTTCAAGGCAGAAATAAAGTTAGAAAAGTTATTTGTTTTCTCAAAACTATTCCAACTTTGCATGTGTGCTGTGGTGTACGGCACACTTACAAAGCAGGAAAAGTGTTAAACAATGGCTAAGTACAGTATTTTTTAAAGAAATGGTAAACTTGCAGTTCATCCAGGGTTAAGTTCTCGCTTTTGCCTCGATGTCTCAATCTTTTCACCTTTTCTAAATCCGCAAGCACATGTTCCCAAAATTTATCAATTTTGTTGCCTGGTTTGTTTTCGGAACTTGTGCTTGCGGAGTTAGAGAAAGTGAAAAGATTGAGACATTGAGGCAAAAGAGAGAATTTAACTCTGGATTAACGGCTAGCATTGAAAAATCTAGCAACAAATGATAAAATCATTATAAAACTGGCCAAGGGAGGTAATATAGTGGTTCTCAACACACAGGACTATATGGACTATATGGCAGAAGCATACAGACAATTGAATAATGATAACCACTACAAAAGATTGCAAGAAAATGCAATTAACCAAATAGTTCATCTAGTCAATTCGAATTTAGAAATTTGGCATCAACAACTTCTTCTAAATGATGTTGAATATACATTTCTAAAAATTGAAAATCCAACAATTCCTGTGATTTATTTTCTTACAAAGATACATAAATCAATGACTAATCCTCTGGGTAGGCTCATTGTCTCAGCCTGTGAATCACCTTTTGAAAAAATCTCTGATTATGTGGATTAGATATTAAGCTCCTATATCAAAGACTCAGGAGATTTCTTAAGGGTTTTGGCGAATACCAACTGGAATAATGAGTACCTGCTGGCAACCATCAATGTAGTATCATTGTACACATCAATAAATCATGAAGTAGGCTTAGCAGCATGGAATATTAAAGAACTGGAACATTCCAAAATGCTGCTTTCTATGATATAGCTGTGCTTGAAAAACATCCTTTTTATTTTTAATTATGAACTTTTTCATCAGATGTGTGGCACAGCAATGGGCATTTCTCTATCTCCAAACTATGCCAATTTGGTAATGGGTTGGTGGGAGAAACAAATGGCATGGGGCCCAGCAAAGGAAATCTACCTTGAAAAGATCGCTTTGTGGGTAAGATACATAGATGATTTGTTTAGAATATGGCATGGAACACAGGACAAATTCATGACTTACTTCTCCATCTTAAACTGCAATGAATTAGGACTACAATTTACATGTGAGGTAAGTTGTGAAAGATTACATTTCGTGGACTTTACAGTATATATTCAAAATGATCAGATAGAAACCACACTGTACCAGAAAGAGACATCCACAAACAGCATCTTGCATGGAGAGAGTTTCCATCTGAAAGCATTGCTAACCAGCATACCACAGGGTGAATTATTAAGAATGCGTAGAAATTGCTCAAATGATAAAGATGCGCAAATCAAATTTAGAGACACAGTGCACAGGTTCAAGATGAGAGGATACAAACAGAGTACCTTCAAGAAAAGCATGGAAAAGACAATGAATGTGAAATGTAATGATGTATTAATTCCAAAACAGAAGAAGAAGAACAATGAGGAAGACAACTCCTTGAGCGTACTAACTACTTACAGTAAAGAATGTGGGATCATAAGAATTATTTTTACAAAAACATTGGGATCTGATTTGTAAAGATCCGGATGTTGGCCCTAGAGTTGGAAATAAACCATCAATAACATATCGTAAAACACCCTCCATTAAGGAAAAGTTGGTGAGAAGCCATTTTTCTTTAAAATCAGTAAATAATTGTCTAACAGGGCAACAGATGGGCTTTGTTAAATGTAACAACTGCAAAGCTTGCAAAATTGGACAAACAACCAAAACATTTTTGGTAGAGAACAACACTGAAGTTCATATCAAATATAGAATAGCGTGTGAAACAAAGTTCACGGTATATGTCATTAAATGCCACTGTGGTCTCAAGTATATAGGAAGCATCACTTGTATACTCAGAAAGAGGATCCTAGAGCATAAAAGAGCAATCACAATAATGATCAGACTTATACAGTAGCAAAATACCTACAAACACTTGGGACAAACAATTGGAGATCGTTGAGATATTGTGCCATTGACCATGTGTTGGATCATGAAAGAGGAGGGGACAGAACAAAGAAATTACGTCAACTTGAAAATACATCATTCGACTTTGAGCTAGGATTCCTGCTGGGTTGAATTGCGATGAAAAACTTTACGTTCAGCTCTGAGAACAAAAAATTTCAAATAGTAGCCTTACACAGATTCTGATATGACAATTGCATCATTATTTGTATTAGTGGTAGGATAATAATAATACACAATAATTGTTTTTCTTCATATTGACTTTATCATATTGATTGTGTGAAAAAGCAAACTAACTTTTCGTTTGTGATTTTAACATGGTTTTGACTTTAGTGACCTACTACAGTTCCCATAGTGCCTCATAATGGGCCTTATAAAAGGGAAACCTAGTGAAAGGACTCACTAACTGTGATAAAGACCAGTTTGGTCGAAACGTGTCGGTGCAGTTGCTACGTTTGTAATAATAAAGGATTCACAAAGTTCACGGAGTGTGGTGCAAACTATTTTGGAATAGAGATCGTTAGTGAGGGGTTTGGTCTCCCCTCTCCTCCCAGCCATTGAGCGTGTCATTGGAATGACCGCATTGTGGAAATCAACATATATATATATGTACATATATATATATGATATTCCCTCATCGATCGCCGCCGCACTATACTTGTCAATACCGCGACTCCACCACACCAGACACAAGACACAGCAGGGCAAGTTGATTTTCTTTAGTAGCGTGAAGTGCATCAAACTCAACAAACAGGATGCTAATGAGTTTTGGCTTACGCCTTCGATTGGACAACCCATTGTAGAGTTACCACAGTGTTTTAAAACAGTCCCTCTTCTATTGCACCACCCCATGCTACAAATACTGGACTTTTATGCCTCATCCTCACATCGCTAAGCGGGTGCCATCTTGGAATACTCTGCATACTTCTGTCTCGCATAGAATCATTGTAAACATTGCTCATACATGAATGAATATGGAAAAGATGCAATATAATTGAGCCATCTCCATATCATCAAACGGCCCAAATGCAATATCACACAGTACTATAATAAAGTGCAGAGTGCTATGGTGGACCTAGAAAATATATATACATTAGTGTATTATACAATAACAGATTGATGACTGTCAGCGCATGCAAAAATTAGTGAAAAATATCAGGGGTGCCCTGTTGGAGTGCCCACCATACATCGTAACAGTTTCATAAGGGGAGCAGCATTGTTCCCCAAAGATGACATGCACCTCATTTATCATGGTGAAGCACTATCAAACGGAATAAATGGGCATTTATCTTTTACCACATCAAGAGCCTATTCAATCCAAGATAAAGTGACTCTGGGCAAACTATAAAATATCCCTGAATATGCGATATTAAATATCAATTTATATGGTCCTGCATCGATAATATTTCTCATTTCAATTAAAAACCGTGCCATGAGCTTTACAATCCATTTTTATGGCTCTACATTAGCAGCTCTGCAAATAAAGTGGGTCTGTGCAAAATACAATGAGAGGTAAAAAAGGCCCCTATTTTGTAATACACTGGAAAACAATGATAGGATACCTTATCGAACATTTCTATTTAAAAAAAAGTGCCTTATGCTATAAAATGATTACAATCCTTGAGCTAGCCCATGTAATTGGATCATCTGAGTGGCTCCTTCTCCAAATCCATAGCTGACAACAACAGAGAAGTGAGTGAGTTGCTAAATCCCCCTGGATATAAGAGGTGTTTCTGGGTGGCAAGGTGGCCAATACTGGAGCTCACTCACTGGACCAAAATCATTCACTGTGTGCTGATGTGGTACTTATGCCAAAAGGAAGACGGTGGGGTGTGCGCTGAATTGTGGGTGTCCTCATGTCCTGACATTGTGTCAGACTCTATCATCTGAAGTACCTGGACAACAATGTAGATATATTAAAGCATACAAACCTTTGCCTTTTAATAGCCATACACTGGAATGGTCGATGTGCATAAGTGATGCCAGGGGGATCTGAAAGAGTGCTACAATTCTAAGGAGTACTGGAGAAAAAGCTAGCCATACATCATAAAACAATACAAAGGGGGTTCTTGGTGCAAACTTAGAATGTTCACACAAAATTGTGTGAATGTTGGGACCAAACGAGACACAAAACATAATGTGACAATAAAAACATGAGCCAAATCCTGTAGTAAAAACAAGCCTACGTGTCACATCTCATGAAGTGCTAAAATACCATTTTAACAACAGTGTGTCATATGAGAGATGCCTCGGACAGCTGTGCAAAACCAATGACATATGAGGACAAAGGCAGCTGCAGCCCAGTCTGGTACAGGGTGGAGAATCATCACTGGATCGCTATGTGTGGACATGCAGTTCTGTATCCAGATTGTGTCCCCGTGGTCTCTCTGTTCTCAGTGATATTATCATTCTATACTCAGCTTTGCACAGTTCCAGTTCTCGATCTGTGTGGATCTACTTTGATATATTTAATACCGTAAACAGTCAGACTGCTGGGGCCACCCCCATGTACATCCTAGGATTTAATCAACAATACACGTTTCGGCCCTCACCGCGGCCTTGATGAAGGCCGCAGGGACAGCCGAAAGGCGAAATGTTTATTAAATCCTTGTATTATTTTAGTGCGCATAATTTAATTTGTTGGATTTATAATTATTGCCGGTGTGCTCCGCCGGCGAACGCTCCACCCTCCATGGGGGAGTGGGTCCTCTTCGGAGCACTTCTTCTTTGGACGATATATATATATATATATATATATATATATATATATATATATATATTTATTAGTTTAAAGCAGAAGACATGATCTTGTAGATGGCCTTGTTATGCTCTGTCTGACGTCTGAAGGAGGATGATGGTCATGCACCAGTTCTACTTGGAATTCCTCATTATGCTAAGGAAACTACGAAGCAGAGGTGATTATCGCACCCAGTAAATGCAGTGCATCGCTATATCCAGAGTCTGGGAAATACCTCATCCCATTGTTAAACTGCCCACGATGCTTTTCCCAATCCGGTACAGCGCGCTGCACCACGCTTCCTCTATTTTGTTCCACCTTCTGTACAACCCACAATCCACACTTGACAATGACAATGGCATCATAAACAAAATCAACCAATCAGCAAATCAGCCTGATTTGAATTAATACGATCAATTGTCTCATACGCATAAACAGATGAAAACACTGCGCAGAAAGGGCACAGATGAAGCACAGCAGGACGAGGCATCAGGAGCAAATGTGTGCTGCATGCTCACAATAGCTTCTAATTAGGAAAACAGCAGAGAGGCAGCCTCCTTAATGATAATACCAGGGGGGAGCAGCAGACTGGTGATTGGCATCAAGCAAAGGCGAGTTCTCTCCTCCTCAGCAGCACTTGCTGCACCGTGTACACTGTGGAACAAAACAAATACACGGCCACAAACTATTTATGCAGATATAGATGAACAGGAATTAATTGTGGTGCAATTCCATGCGCAGACCTTTGTGTCTGCTTGTTAGGCTTTTAGCCAAGTCATTATTAAGGCTGAAAATAACATGGTTCATGGCGTTTCTTCAATAATGTCATTGTCTGCTGGAGGAAAGTCTTTTCAGAGCGAAGTAATGGCTGGGCTTGAAAGAGAAAGCCTCTGGAAATGGACCGGGTAGCCGCTAAAAATGGAACTTTAATGGGATTTTGAAAAAAAAAAAAAAGATGTGGCAGGATTTTTCACTTCAGCTCAGGGAGCCATCCAGTTAATTATGAAAGGTCGGTTACCGAAAATAGCTTTTATTTGAAATTAGTCAATTGGCTGTTCACATATCTTTATTTTATGCAGCTGCGTGGTGAGTACAGAACCTCCTACTTCTGACTAGTCTTGTACCTCAAAAAAACAGATGGTTAGAAAACGGACACGAAAGTACTCTCTGCCCCTGAAGGGCATGTGAAAAAAAGGCTCTAAGTTAAAATGACATACTCGCAGGCGTGAATGATTTTATTTTTGTAGGTTTATTTTGCAGAGTTTTATGCGTTTTCAAATCTGTTCCAATTTAAAATGAAATACTTTTTTTTACAGAAATACCTGGCTGCAAAACACAGGCTGCATGGAAACACAGCAAGTGTTGAATGCTGAGAAGAATTTTAGCTGGAAGCAAATTCACAAGATTTGACTGCAGCTACAGAAAACAGAAATAAAGAAGAGACAACGATCACTATAGAGGGCTACATTTTCCCATGGCAATCCCCATGAGCACACCTTGTTTCAAAGGCAGGATGTAGGTGTTTCATTGTCATGGCAACAACACAGACTCACAAGAACATTGTAAGTATTCACAAACTTTTGAAGGGTCCAGTCAGTGTAGAGGAAATAATGTTCCCTATGCCCATTCCTGCATCTCTAACAAAAACCAACAAACGTTAGCGAAGCTCCTGGATCAAGAGTTGTCTGCCAAGTTTTCGGTTTTGTCAGTGCTAGTTCTGTCAGGTTTTTGCAAATCGGTATTGTTGTGGGAGCTGCTGGACCCTGGCTAATGTAAAAAAACATTGGTTAAAAGCAAAGATATGTTTTGGACCCGAAAAGCACACATTTCCGTATCAGTCCCTTGCAACAAAGGGAACAACTTTGTATGGGCATGTCATCCTTGTGAAAGACTGACAGTGAATTTAGGCAGTAACTGAAGTGGGCTGACCCACTGCCCCATGCTGTATCATGCAGTGTGCAGAAGAAAAATATGAATGACACAACAACAGGCCAATGGATAAAGATGGCTTGCATCCTCTCTACAATGTATATAATTTTAGTAATATCAAAAGGACTTTGCTAAACCAAGAAATAAAAAGAGGCATTCTCAAATGTTTATTGGTTTGATGACGTCATCTGGGGTTGAGGTCTATTCTGACATTTTTCATCCTCTGGCCCCTTTAACAGGCTGCTTCACATCCTGAAATCAGAGGCAAAGTGGGATAGGGGAAGGAGCACCCCCCATAATTATTGACGCTCTTGGGCTAGTAGTATTCTGTAAGACAAATTAGAGCGCGTATATCCAAATGTGCCACATTTACTTTTGTACAAAGTGGTTACTTGAGGTTGAAACCAACTAAATAACTTAAGTGGAATCAAAATATTTTACAGCATCTAAACATCTTATCAAAGGGTAAAACAATACAATGATCTGTACCCATTTTTGGCATTGAATAATACAAGAAAACAGCAGTTCATTAGCTCCAGACCCTATGATGAATAAGCTTGGTATCTAACCACACGAAGAAATGATACAGGACAAGGGAACAAAACATGGTGTTTAGGCTCTTCGCCTGCATTACAGAGCAGAAATTAGAAAACTGTGATCCGTAACAGAGATGGCACATCGTATCTTGATACATTTGTGTATTACAAAGTGGCATCTCAAGTACCATGATTAGGGACCCAATCACATAAATCACAAAATAGTTAATAGGCTGCAACTTCTCCCAAACTCAGCCTGTAAGGATACAGGGTTGGAGTGAGACAGAAAACAGACCCAGCCACCAAAATAAAAGTGGCTGCAAATAGTGAATTACAAAGCTAAAAGCGTGGCCCATTTATGTAAATTGAGTCAGTTTGAAACTTGCAAAGACTCACTGTAAGACTGTTTTGCAAGGTATTTGTTGGACCTGGCTTTTTGACAGGGACATCCCCAAACTTTTTGCCTCCTTCCTCCTATTTTTTCTGACCTGTTGTTGTTGGCTTTTGACCTCTGAGCACTTTACCACTGCTAACCAGTGCTAAAGTGCATATGCTCTCTGTGTAAATTGTACTATTGATTGGTTTATCCATGATTGACTATTTAATTTACCTGTAAGTCCCTATTAGAGTGCACTACATGTGCCTAGGGCATGTAGATTAAATGCTACTAGTGGGCCTGCAGCACTGGTTGTGCCACCCACCTCAGTAGCCCCTTAACCTTGTCTCAGGCCTGCCATTGCAAGGCCTGTGTGTGCAGTTTCACTGCCACTTCGACTTGGCATTTAAAAGTACTTGCCAAGCCTAGAACTCCCCTTTTTTCTACATATAAGTCATCCCTAATGTGTGCCCTAGGTATCCCCTAGAGCCGGGTGCTGTGTAGGTAAAAGGCAGGACATGTACCTGTGTAGTTATATGTCCTGGTAGTGTAAAACTCCTAAATTCGTTTTTACACTACTGTGAGGCCTGCTCCCTTCATAGGCTAACATTGGGGCTGCCCTCATACACTGTTGAAGTGGCAGCTGCTGATCTGAAAGGAGCAGGAAGGTCATATTTAGTATGGCCAGAATGGTAATACAAAATCCTGCTGACTGGTGAAGTCGGATTTAATATTACTATTCTAGAAATGCCACTTTTAGAAAGTGAGCATTTCTTTGCACTAAAATCTTGTTGTGCCCTTCAATCCACGTCTGGCTAGGTTTAGTTGACAGCTCCTTGTGCATTCACTCAGACACACCCCAAACACAGGGTACTCAGCCTCACTTGCATACATCTGCATTTTGAATGGGTCTTCCTGGGCTGGGAGGGTGGAGGGCCTGCCCTCACACAAAGGACTGCCACACCCCCTACTGGGACTCTGGCAGACAGGATTGAGCTGAAAGGGAACTTGGTGCATTTCTTAGAGACTCTTTGAAGTCACCCCCCACTTCAAAGGCACAACTTAGTATAAAACAGGGCCTCTGCCCTACCTCATCAGACACTTGCTGGAGAAGAAACCTGAACCAGAAACTACATCCTGCCAAGAAGAACTGCCTGGCTGCTCAAAGGACTCACCTGTCTGCTTTCTCCAAAGGACTGCTGTCTTGCTGTTGCCCTGCTGCCTTGCTGAACTCTTGTCTGGCTGTGAAAGTGCTCTCCAAGGGCTTGGATAGAGCTTGCCTCCTGTTCCTTGAAGTCTCAGGACCAAAAAGACTTCTTCCTTTCACGTGGACGCTCCGTGCGCCGAAAATTTCGACGCACAGCTTGTTTCGCGGCGAGAAAAACGCCGCACACCGACGCTGATCAACGCGACGCCCTCGGGACGATCGAGACTTCGACGCACAACCTCGCAAGGACAAAGCCGCCCGACTTCCAAGGAGAAATCGACGCGACGCCTACCGTGAGTGCGAAACTTTGACGCACGGCCTCGCAAGGACAACGCCGCCCGACTTCCAAGGAGAAATCGACGCGACGCCTGCCGTGAGACCAAAATTTCGACGCACGGCCTCGCAAGGACAACGCCGCCCGACTTCCAAGGAGAAATCGACGCGACGCCTACCGTGAGATCGAAACTTCGACGCGCAGCCCCGCAGAACGACGCGCAGCCGGAAAATAAGCAGGAGAATCCACGCACAGACCCGGGACATCTGGTAATCCTCGCGATCCACAAAAAGAGACTGTCTGCGCGCCGGAAAACGACGCCCGACTTCCCCGCGTGGAAAAGAACGACGCAAGTCTGTGTGTGCTGAGCGGAAATCGACGCACACACCCCTTTTTCCACGCATCTCTTCTCCTGTGGCCCTCTGAGGAGATTTCCCACCAGAACCCAGGTACTCTGTGCTTGAAAGACACTTTATTGCTTTTTAAAGACTTAAAGACTCTTAATATCACTTTTCAGTGATATCTTTACAAATTCGTATTGCAACTTTGATCGTTTTGACCTACAATTATCCAGATAAATATTCTATATTTTTCTAAACACTGTGTGGTGTATTTTTGTGGTGTTATACTATGGTATTGTATGATTTATTGCACAAATGCTTTACACATTGCCTTCTAAGTTAAGCCTGACTGCTCGTGCCAAGCTACCGGAGGGTGAGCACAGGCTGATTTTGGATTGTGTGTGACTTACCCTGACTAGAGTGAGGGTTCTTGCTGGGACAGAGGGCAACCTAACTGCCCACCAAAAACCCCATTTCTAACAGTATTGAAGACTATTTGTATTTGAGCTTATTACAGGTAATTTATTTTAGTTTTAATATTAGGGAAGTCAACATTAAAAAGTGGCCCAGCAGATTGTTCTATAGGCTAGCCCGACCTTCTAAAGATATCAATTATCGTCAAATAAATTGCTAACCATAGGTGCACGGTAAGTAAGGATTAGTTAATTAGCACACACAAGCAGTCATAAAGAAAGGTCATCACAGTGAACATTGAAAGACTTAAATTCAGTTGTCAATATAAACCCCCAAATATGTTTTTAGGTAGTAACGTTATACAAATTGCGACCCTCAATGAACTACGAAATGACAAAGGGCGGCACCCTAAATACTATTCTATGGGTCTTTTCATACTTAATTTGAAGAGAGTTGACCTGTGCATAGATGTGAAACTGCAGACCACTAACAAACAGTCAGAGGCACTTTTGGAATGTAGATGACCTACTCATTTTTGACCATACTACTACATTCACGCCTGTGCGCATGACTGCATGGGAGTAACATGTGTTTACAAAAATCTCCAGAATTACGCCTAGGAGTCCGCAACAATTACAAACTCATAGAAGGATCCCTGATATCATGGATGAATACCATGGTAAGTGGAAATTCACTCCAAATGCAGCTACGAGCCTACAGGAGTACATTACTCTATAAGGTTTTTAACCTGAGAGTGCCTAACAGGAGAAATTAGACAAGCTGGGGCAGTGGTGTATCTAAAAGAACAGAAGTAAGAAGTACGCATTGATGGGACCATTTTATTAGAGCTTCCCTTTGGTTCATGAGATCTTGTATACTGAGGTCGATGATGACATCACATTAATGCAAGAATACAAATGGTTCAAAACATATTCACATAATTTAATTAAGCTGCATGAATATAGATGTGAGGGTTAAATAGCTAAGAGAGCTTCACATAGAACCAACTAAGTTACTTTTGAAAGCAGATTCTATATTGAACTTGACACAGATTCACACAGGCTTCATTAGGCAGTGGAATCCATATTGTAGATTCTCAGAAATTAAATGGAAAAAATGCCTCATCTGCCAATTGCAGTTCTCGCAATGTTGCACAAAACATAAGAAGTACCTCGGTGTTTCTACAGAACATACGAGATAGATCTTCTAGCATACAACCCCACATAGTTTTGATATCCCATTTAGGAGGTTAACATTTACCATCATTCCTCAGACTGTCCTTCTGAAATGTGCTTCCCCAGCAGTTCATGTTCAACAGACCACAATGTCATAAGATATGATGGCACCATGATCATGTAGTTAACAAAGCATTGATATCACAGCGGCTTAACTCAAACATACCATACCTCCATGCACACAGCATTGCAGTGGAGCCAGACAACTGGCTAAAGGTGCTCTTCACTACAGCTCCCCACTCCTGCTGAGCTACTGACACAGTTCAGCCAGCATTATCTAATAACCTACACATCACTTGCAAGAACAAGTCTGGTTTGTTATTTCCATTTCTAGGGCACTCATCTGGATTGTCGCATCCAGACTTCGAGGCCTGATCTGGAGGACTAATTTGTTTCTAAAGGCCATGTCTGGCATGGTTTACCCACTTCTCCGGACCACCTGTGCTCTACTCTAACAGGTTCCTGGTATTCACTTTGGCATATTGGGTATCTGGAGCTGAGAGCTGGTTCTTTCTTCAGGTCGCAAATAGTGCCACTGAAAAGCTGGTGTTTTGAAATTCGCAGCACACTTCTTTATCCTGGCTGCTCACATAGAAAGGAGATGTAACTATGTCTATTATGCACATGTGCATGTCAGACAGAGGCAGTACAAAGGTCCATGCATCTCAGAACATTTTTTAACCGCTTTGGTGCGGGCGTCGGCCACTGGTGCGGGTCACGACCAGTGGCCGACACCAGGAAGGGCATTAATAAATCCTCGGGTGCGTCGCACCCGAGGATTTATATTTTTTTTTTTACTCCCCCCGGGAGACACGGAAGCTACCGTGTCTCCCCCCGCCCCCCACCCGCCCCTTTGTGACGTCAGCGCGCCGCGAGGCGCGCTGACGTTTCAAAGGTGTTTTCCGCTTCCTGCTTTGATGGGGACAACGGCCTTTTCCACGTTCGGGAAGGCCTCGTAAGAAAGGGGAGAGTCTCCCCTTTCTTACGAGGCCTTCCTGAAAGTGTTTCCTGGCCCCCGATCGCAGCACAGCCGGAAAACGGTAGGTGCCCCCTGGGGTGAGGGGGCGCGATCGCGCCCCCCCCAGGGGATTTTTTTTTTTTAAAGTAAATAAAAAAAAAATGAAATGACAGGGGGTCGTCCGTGGGCAGGGTGACCCCCTGTGGGGGCGATTTTTTTTTTTAGATGTTGTAGGGTTTCCCTGGGGGCCATTTTGGCCCCCAAGGAAACCATACAACAAAAAAAAAATATATGTATATATATATCTATATATATCTATGTAGATAGATATATCTAGGTACATGGATATATCTATAGATATATCTATGTAGATATATATATATATATATATATATATATATATAGAGGTAGATCTGTATCAAAGAGATTTATAAAGCGCGCTACTCACCTGTGAGGGTCTCAAGGCGCTGGGGGGAGGGGGACGGGGGGAGGGAAAGGGGCTGGGAGGTTCACTGTTCAAAAAGCCAGGTTTTGAGGCCCTTCCTGAAAAGAAGTAGGTTTTGGGTCTTGCGAAGGTGGGTTGTGAGTGCGTTCCAGGTTTTGGGTGCAAGGTAGGAGAAGGATCTGCCTCCGGTGGTGGTGTGTTTGATGCGGGGGACAGAGGCGAGAGAGAGGTCAGCTGAGCGGACGTTTCGTGTGGGGGTGTGGAAGGTGACTCTCGTTGAGGTAGGCAGGGCCTGTGTTGTGGAGTGATTTGTGTGCGAGGATGAGGATCTTGAAGGTGATCCTTTTGTCAATGGGGAGCCAGTGGAGGGATTTGAGGTGTGGAGAGATGTGTTCGTGTCGGCGGAGGTCGAGGATGAGTCGTGCTGCTGAGTTCTGGATGCGTGTAGTTTGCGCTTGAGTTTTAGAGTGGTGCCGGCGTAGAGGGCGTTTCCGTAATCAAGCCTGCTGCTGATGAGTGCGTGAGTGACAGTTTTTCTGGTCTCTGTGGGGATCCATTTGAATGTTTTTCAGTATACGGAGTTTGTTGAAGCATGAGGAGGTAAGAGCGTTGATTTGTTGGGTCATCGAGAGGGAGGAGTCTAGGATGATGCTGAGGTTGCGTGCGTGGTTGGCGGGGGTGGGTGCAGGGCCTAGCGTGGTGGGCCACCATGGGGGGTCCCAGGTGTTTTTGTGTGGGCCAAAGAGGATTATTTCGGTTTTGCTTGAGTTGAGTTTCAGGTGGTTGGCTGTCATATATATATCACTTTTGTCAATATGTGTGTGGTTTCCCTCGGGGGAAAAGGGTCCGACTTGTCTAGTGGCAGTTTTAGTGCCATAAAGAAGCGCAGAAGGTTTATATGCCTACTGCAAAGAGCACATCTGTATTTTATGTAAATAGCTGAGTACATTAGTAAAGTCTATGGAGAGATGAAGGGCACTTTTGCTGGGTGGTAATGAGGGAATCCGAGGAGGAGGGAGTGGGAGCACCAATAATGATTGTTGGACTGGGCGCAGGAGGTGCTAAAGACTTTGACGAACGGTATGTGACAAGGTGTTTTTTGAGTGTCTTGAAAGTACGTGCTGATTGAGGGAAGAAGCGCAGGTAAGGTGGCCTCTACTGTTGCACGTATCTCACACACACCATCGATTTTGTGACTGTCTACGTAGTCTAGTGTTTTAGAGCAACAAATTAGCCAATAGCAGAGATGGCAACTTGATGGATGACTGCTGCCTGCACTCGGGTTATAGAGGACCGCTCTGACATAGGATCAGAGACTGAGACATCAGATACTGAGACAGCATCTGAGGGATAGGACAATGGCGCAGACTCTGGGAGTGATTTTTCAGTCAGAGGAGTCCCATTCGAAAACTCCTCTTCCAGTACATTATGAGGGAGGTGATGAGGACAGTCCTGCTGTCCCTTCGCAAGCTGTTCGTGCAACTGGGTAATAGTGGGTTAGGCCAACCCAGAGAGCAGGTGAATGCAGCGGCAAGCAGAGAGAGAGTGCTCTCTTGGGAGCTCCCCAATTTAGTTCAGCCCCAAATTCCACCACCCAAATCATATTGTGGAGACATCAAAATTGTCTATGGCAAAACAAACTGGTTTTGTAAGGCAGGCACCTGTGTTTTTGGTCCTGGATTCGGCGGCCATATAGAGAAACACACTAAACCCAAACATTTCTGGAAACTAGACATTCAGGGGAGTCCACAGAGGTGTGACTTGTGTGGATTCCCCAAAGTTTTCTTACCCAGAATACCCTGCAAAGCTGAAATGTTGAAAAAAAACCTTTATTTTTCTCGCATTTCTGTCACACAAACTACAGGAATATGCTGGGATCCACAACATTCCTACCACCCAGTGACTCCTCACCTGTCCTGATAAAAACACTACCCCACTTGAGTGCCTACACCTAGTGCCTGTGTCAGGAATGGATCACCCCAGGGTCAACAGCTGCCTCACGTAAGGACCAACATTGACCGTTGTGTGATCTATTCCTGTCGCAGGCACCAGGCCTAACCACACAAGTGAGGTATCATATTTATCGGAAGACTTGGGGGAACGCCGGGTGGAAGGAAATTTGTGGCTCCTCTCAGATTCCAGAACTTTCTGTCACCGAAATGTGAGGAAAACTTGTTTTTTTAGCCACTTTTTGAGGTTTGCAAAGGATTCTGGGTAACAGAACCTGGTCCGAGCCCCGCAAGTCACCCCTCCTTGGATTCCCCTAGGTCTCTAGTTTTCAGAAATGCACAGGTTTGGTAGGTTTCCGTAGGTGCCGGCTGAGCTAGAGGCCAAAATCTACAGGTAGGCACTTCTCAAAAAACACCTCTGTTTTCTTCCAAAAATGTGGATGTGTCCACGTTGCGCTTTGGGGCGTTTCCTGTCGCAGGCGCTAGGCCTACCCACACAAGTGAGGTATCATTTTTATCGGGAGGCTTGGGGGAACGCCGGGTGGAAGGAAATTTGTGGCTCCTCTCAGATTCCAGAACTTTCTGTCACCGAAATGTGAGGAAAACTTGTTTTTTTAGCCACTTTTTGAGGTTTGCAAAGGATTCTGGGTAACAGAACCTGGTCCGAGCCCCGCAAGTCACCCCTCCTTGGATTCCCCTAGGTCTCTAGTTTTCAGAAATGCACAGGTTTGGTAGATTTCCCTAGGTGCCGGCTGAGCTAGAGGCCAAAATCTACAGGTAGGCACTTCTCAAAAAACACCTCTGTTTTCTTCCAAAAATTTGGATGTGTCCACGTTGCGCTTTGGGGCGTTTCCTGTCGCGGGCGCTAGGCCTACCCACACAAGTGAGGTATCATTTTTATCGGGAGACTTGGGGGAACGCCGGGTGGAAGGAAATTTGTGGCTCCTCTCTGATTCCAGAACTTTCTGTCACCGAAATGTGAGGAAAACTTGTTTTTTTAGCCACTTTTTGAGGTTTGCAAAGGATTCTGGGTAACAGAACCTGGTCCGAGCCCTGCAAGTCACCCCTCCTTGGATTCCCCTAGGTCTCTAGTTTTCAAAAATGCACAGGTTTGGTAGGTTTCCCTAGGTGCCGGCTGAGCTAGAGGCCAAAATCTTCAGGTAGGCACTTCGCAAAAAACACCTCTGTTTTCTTCAAAAAATTTGGATGTGTCAACGTTGCGCTTTGGGGCGTTTCCTGTCGCGGGCGCTAGGCCTACCCACACAAGTGAGGTATCATTTTTATCGGGAGACTTGGGGGAACGGCGGGTGGAAGGAAATTTGAGGATCCTCTCAGATTCCAGAACTTTCTGTCACCGAAATGTTAGGAAAACTTGTTTTTTTAGCCACTTTTTGAGGTTTGCAAAGGATTCTGGGTAACAGAACCTGGTCCGAGCCCCGCAAGTCACCCCTCCTTGGATTCCCCTAGGTCTCTAGTTTTCAGAAATGCACAGGTTTGGTAGGTTTCCTTATGTGTCGGCTGAGCTAGAGGCCAAAATCTACAGGTAGGCACTTTGGAAAAAACAGCTGTGTTTTCTCTAAAAAAAATAGGATGTGTCCATGTTGTGTTTTGGGGCATTTCCTGTCGCGGGCACTAGGCCTACCCACACAAGTGAGGTATCATTTTTATCGGGAGACTTGGGGGAACATAGAATAGCAAAACAAGTGTTATTGCCCCTTATCTTTCTCTACATTTTTTCCTTCCAAATATAAGAGAGTGTGTAAAAAAGACGTCTATTTGAGAAATGCCCTGCAATTCACATGCTAGTATGGGCACCTCGGAATTCAGCGATGTGCAAATAACCACTGCTCCTCAAAACCTTATCTTGATCCCATTTTGGAAATGCTAAGGTTTTCTTGATACCTCTTTTTCACTCTTCATATTTCAGCAAATGAATTGCTGTATACCCAGTATAGAATGAAAACCAACTGCAGGGTGCATCTCATTTATTGGCTCTGGGTACCTAGGGTTCTTGATGAACCTACAAGCCCTTTATATCCCCGCAACCAGAAGAGTCCAGCAGACAAAACGGTATATTGCTTTCAGAAATCTGACATCGCAGGAAAAAGTTACAGAGTAAAACATAAAGAAAAATGGCTGTTGTTTTCAGCTCAATTTCAATATTATTTTATTTCAGCTGTTATTTTCTGTAGGAAAACCTTGTAGGATCTACACAAATGACCCCTTGCTGAATTCAGAATTTTGTCTAGTTTCCAGAAATGTTTAGCATTCCTGGATCCAGCATTGGTTTCACACCCATTCCTGTCACTAACTGGAAGGAGGCTGAAAGCACCAAATATAGTAGAAATGGGGTATGTCCCAGTAAAATGCCAAATTTGTGTTGAAAAATTTGGTTTTCTGATTCAAGTCTGCCCGTTCCTGAAAGGTGGGAAGATAGTGATTTCAGCACCAGAAACCCTTTGTTGATGGCATTTTCAGGGAAAAAACCACCAGCCTTCTTCGGCAGCCCTTTTTTCCCATTTTTTTGGAAAAAACAAAATGTTCACTGTATTTTGGCTATTTTCTTGGTCTCCTCCAGGGGAAACCACCAACTCTGGGTACCATTAGAATCCCTAGGATGTTGGAAAAAAAGGACGCAAATTTGGCGTGGTTAGCTTATGTGGACAAAAAGTTATGAAGCCCTAAGCGCGAACTACCCCAAATAGCCAAAAAAGGGCTCAGCACTGGGGGGGAAAAGGCCCAGCAGCTAAGGGGTTAAATAATTAAAATGTTTATACTGTGCACCTGGACCGAGTTCATTACATACAACACTTTAAGAAGGTCTGTCTTCCAAGGAACAAGGGGCCAGATGTATCAAAGAATTTTGCATTTGCAAACGGTGCGAATTGCAAAATTCGGCTGTTTGCGAATGCAAAATCACCTTTCTGAATGTAAGAAAGGCATTCACAGTGCAATTTTTAGTAATCGCTAAAATAGCGATTCCTTAAAATTGCGACCCCATTTAGAGAATTGCTAATTGCTATTCTCTAAATAAGAAATCGCAAATAAGGAATCCTTATTTGCGATTTCTTAAGCACATGTATGAAGCAATTCCTTAATGCAAAATGGGCATTAAGGAATCGCTAATTACCACCAAGTTGAACTTGGTGGTAACCATGTGCAAAATTAAAAAATGCATTTAAAATGCATTTTTAAATTGTACATGTAAAGCACACATGCCCTTTTGGCATGTGTGCACCTTACATGTCCCCCCCAAAAAAATTGGGGTGCAGCAGAGGGGGCCTTAGGCCCGCAGCACCCTGGGGTTTTGCATTTCCAAAATTGCGATTTCTGGTTCAGAAATCGCAATTTCGGAAATGCAAAAAATTCACAGATATGGGCCAACAGGCCCATAGCTGCGAATAGGGCCGGTATCGCAATTTGCGATTCGGTAATAGCATTTGCGATTTGTAAGAAATCGCTATTAACGAATCGCAAATGTGATACATGGCACTTTGCGAGTCGGAAATAGCGATTTCTTAAAAAGCGCTATTTCCGAATCGCAAAGGGCTGTGATGATACATCTGGCCCAAGATGTAGTATAAATCCATACAGTGATCCATATTGAATTAAGAAACACATATCTGCATGCTTAATTACATTACCGTGAGCATGAAGACCATCACTTGGTGAATCCAGAGAACTGAGACCAAGACTTAGGGCAGAGGAAGGTTGCATGGAGGGATCAGGTGAAGGTAGAAGTAGAAACTGGAGATCTGAGATGCCTCAGAGAATCATGTGGGAGTGTTAAAAAAGGAGCAAGAGGAAGGTAAAAGAAAATAGTGGGAGAAGAGGCACTGAGTTAACGTCTCATGAGGGTTACAATAATTAGGATGAGAAAAATAAGTGTAAGGA
This sequence comes from Pleurodeles waltl, assembly GCF_031143425.1. Lineage (NCBI taxonomy): Eukaryota > Metazoa > Chordata > Amphibia > Caudata > Salamandridae > Pleurodeles > Pleurodeles waltl. The sequence continues at coordinate 1,646,715,196 of NC_090444.1, read as the reverse complement.
GAGATATGGTGAGTCCGAGTAGAGTACAGCAGTTCATTTCTTGTAACTCATGTTGACAGTTCAGGTGATCTAGCAATGGGATGAAGGTTTGGTGTAACAGGAAGAATTAAGATTAGGTGCATGAACCATAAAGTGGAAGATCAAGGGATTAGTGAAAAAGAGAGACGAGTCAGGAGAGAGTTGTAAAGTTGTCAGTTTTAAAGCACAGTCAATTCATATGGATGGGAAGAAGGCGATTCCCGAGCTTTTTCCTAATAGAACACAGGCCAAAGGTATACCTGATGTCTTCTGGTAATGAAATCCAGAGGGCTGGAGCACACCTGAAAAAGCTATCCAATGGTTTAAGAATGAAGCGTCTTTGCTCTTCTGTTTTTTTGCCCGCTGGACATTTTTTAGTGAATTGGGCAGGCATTCTGGTTGTTTTCCAAGGTCAGCTTTGAAAATAAAGCAGGAAGTTTTGCACGTTATCCTCGTTAACCTTGGGAATCAGTTCAGGTCTCTTTCAACAGGGGTGATATGATCAGATTATTTGGTCCAAAGACCAGCATGACACCGAGCAAAGTACTGCTTCTAATGCCTCAGGGTTAGATTTATAGACTAACAGGTAGTATAAAACCCAAATGTTGTAGGAAAGACATTAGCTTTTAAAGGAAGCACAGCCTTGCTCCAGGGGCAGAAACTGTGGAGCATATTTACAAGCCTGTAGCACAACTTTGCTCAGCCATAGTGTCATTTTTTTTTTTAATGCTAAGGCGACGCTAGGGTGGCTTTCCCCTGTGCCGTATTTACAAAGTGGTGCAATGCTTGCATTGTGCCACTTTGCAACTCTCTGTTCCACATTATGTCTGTGTCAGGCATAATGTATGCAAGGGGGGCGTTCCGATGCAGGGAGGCCCCAAAAAAATGACGCTCTGAAATGTAAATTATTTTCTGTCATTATTAACACCGCCCAGAGCAGGCTTTAAAATGATGCACCCATTTTAATCAATGGGGCTCTCTGCTTTGCTGCAGTAGGGTCAAAATTTTTGTACCGAAACCGCCCTCATTGCCACCACCGATGACATAACCATACTGGACAGCGGCGAAACCGCAGTCCTCATCCCAATGGACCTCTCAGCCGCATTCAACACCATCTGCCCCCACACCCTATGCTCACGCCTCAGCAATGCTGGAATCCGCAACAGAGCCCTGGATTGGGTCACCTACTTTCTCATCGGCAGATCCCAGAGAGTACGTCTCCCCCCATTCCGCTCAGAGGCCACCGAAATCATCTGCGGCATACCCCAGGGCTCGTCCCTCAGCACGACCCTCTTCAACGTCTACATGGCCCCGCTCTCTAGCATCGCCCGATCCCACAACCTCAACATCATCTCATACGCTAACGACACCCAGCTGATCCTCTCCCTCACCAAGGACTCCGCCAAGACCTACCTCCATGAAGGAATGAAGGCCATCGTGAATGGATGAAGAGCAGCTGCTTCAAACTAAATTCCGACTAGACGGAAGTCTTCATCTTCGGCTCCACCCCCTCCGCATGGGATGACTCCTGGTGGCCTGCCACTCTCGGAACAGCTCCGACTCCCACTGACCACACAGGTAAGCTAGGATTCATCTTGGACCCCTCACTATCCATGACCCAGCAATTCAATGCCATCTCCTCCTCCTGCTTTAACACCCTCCACATGATCCAAAAGATCTACAAATGGATACCCACTGAAACCAGAAGAACAGTCACCCAAGCCCTCGTAAGCAGCAAGCTGGACTACTAATTCAATGCCCTTTACGCAGGAACCACGGCCAAACTCCAGAAGAGGCTGCAACGCATTCAGAACGCCTCCACATGCCTCATTCTGGACATCCCCCGCCACTGCCACATCACAGACCACCTGAAAAACCTACACTGGCTCCCAGTCAACAAGAGAATCACCTTCAAACTCCTCATCCACGCTCACAAAGCACTGCACAGCACCGGACCAGAATACCTCAACAGACGACTCTCCTTCTACATCCCGACCCGGCATCTCCGCTCCATTGACCTCGCCCTCGCAACCGTCCCTCATGTCTGCAGAACTACAACCGGCGGTAGATCATTCTCGCACCTCGCCGCCAGAACATGGAACACTCTTCCCACCCACCTGCGCAAGACCAAAGACCGCCTTACCTTCAGGAAACTTCTCAAGACCTGGCTGATCGAGCAATAGCAACACCTCCCCCACCTTCTCCCCCTCCACTCCTCAGCGCCTTGAGACCCTCACGGGTGAGTAGTGCGCTTTACAAATCCCTGATTGATTGATTGATTGATTGTCGATAGTGCAGTAAAGTGCCACAATAGCATAAAAAATGTTGATGCAATTGTCCTAACGACCGCCATGGTGCACCATATTGTAAATACGGCGCAACTATGGTGTCGTTAGGTGGGGCAGGGGCAACTCAAGAAAAGTGGCTCATCCAGACCGATGGGTCACTTTCTTGTAAATATGCCCCTGTTTGTGCAATGCTGAAATACACAGTAAGATGGTTATCTAACCTGATACCCAGAGATTTTACCTCCTTTTCTGGAGGGGAGAGCTTCTGATAAACTTGAAGCTCGGACAGCTAACTGAGATGATGTTTAATATCATTAGATTTATGTAATAAGATGCTCTGTTTTTTAGGATTAAGTCTCAGGATGTGTGAGACATTCATTATTAAGTTATGATAGGCAGGATTTTAAGGCTCCGATGTTGTGGCGTTACAATAGATTTAGATGCAATGGATTATTATCTACATATGTAAAATTATGATGTTGTTACCTTTTGGATAATCTGAGTGGCGCCAAAGAGATGTGCAAAGGGATAAGGGCCAAACTAGATCCTTAAGGAACACCACATGATATCAGAGCTGTGGAAGTATTTCAACTGCCAATGCACACTAGGTTTTCATGATTTAATAGGTAAAATGAAAACCGCTGAAGAACTATTCCTTTAATTATCATGCACTGCTCAAAAGTGTGTATATTAATTTATGATAGCCTATAGTGTCAAATGCTGTCAAACAAATACAGACGGAAGACTAGGTAGACATCACCTTTGTCCATGATGGTATGAGCATAATCCATTGTTTCTAATGCAGCAGTTTCCAAGATGTGTCCCTTGGGGAATCCTGATTGATAAGGGACATGTAGGTTATGATTGTCTAGAAATGCAGTCAATTAGTTGGAAACACATTTTCAGTCACTTTCTCCATCCAAAATAAGTAAATGACAGATGTGAAGTTTGAAAGCACATTAGGTTCTGAAGAGGATTTTGTTGCTTACCGAGTAATTTGACAATTGTTTATCATATCTGGAAATATGCCATTTTGAAATGGGCTGTTCATAGTAGAATATGCATCTCAGGGCCGATTTGCGGATTGGAAGAACAGATGAAGGACTGAAACAAGGCCAATGGAGGTTGACCTGAGCAAGCCCAGCTCACAGTGGGGATGAGGCGCTGCTGCAATAGTAAACTGTGAGACGTAGGGCCAGATTTAAAGAAAAGTGGTGCAGTGCGGTGCTGCGCTAAAATTGCCAGCGCTGCTCTTTTAAGGGAATACGGTGCACTCCTGAGTTTCCCCCTGAGCTGGCGTTAAATTTAGCTGCCAACATAGTCATCCTTGCATCGTGCAAGGATGTCTGTGTTGAGGGGTATGATTGTTTATGTGCGGGAAGGTGTCCCTTCCTGCACATAAACAATAACTAATGGCGCTTTGGCACTTCTGTGTGTGCTGCACAATGAAGGGACACACAGAAGTGCCAAAGCGTCATTTTCAAATGATTGTGGATTTTACTCCTTTACGAATAAGCTGTGTTCATTGAAGGCTGAACTTGCATGTGTCAGGATGGGGTTTAACTTGCTTCCAGCAACACAAGAGCGCATTGCTTTATAGCACAGCAAGGGTGTGTAATGGATCTTCATTCATAATGGTGTCCATTTCATTTCTTGAAATATATTATTGAATATATATACTAGGTTTACCCTAGTGGTGCTGGAGCAGTATTATGCAAACACATAGAAAGGAGAGGAGTACTGGCAGACATGAGCAAATAAACCAGCAAAGGTGGATGAACTGTAGCCTCAGGCTTGATGAAATGAATTAAATTCTGAAGGCAATTAGATGATATTCAGAAATAATGCTTCAGAGAAATGTAGGTTCAGTGTCTCTACGCTTCCACTAAATCCTAAATCTAGGATTTTCCAGCTCATGAAGAAAATTCTGGAAAGTTCTCAAAGGTCTAATTTTTCGGGTGCAAATTTAAAGAAGACTTTTAAATCTTTTAAATCTTTTAAATCTTGCCAAGTTATTAAATGCCCTGCATCAAAAACATACAGATTAAAATGGCAAAGCCTGATGAAAACATGGAACACATTTCACTTTATATTTATTCATTTTGTTGCTTTAATGTTGGAGCTGGACCAGGTGAGTTGTCCGAACATATAATCCAGGCTGGCTTGTAGTGGCAGCCATAATCTGTCTGTTTAATATGTTGGTATTTACCTTATACTGTGCTGAGTATGTATCTCATATAGCCCTTCCGGTTTCCCTTCTCAGACAAATCCCTTTGTTTTCAGTAGGTCCTATGTTTTCAACTCTGTATGTGTAACTTCAATTTGAAAGCAATTTTCTCTTGGCAGGGCCCCTAGTTCCTGGCACAGAGTCCTAAGTAGAACTAATTAGAAAAATGCTGCAGGGCAGCAGGAGTTCCAACACCATGGGTGCTCTAAATAGTCTCAGATTGGATTGGAGCGCTCTGTAGAGTCACAAGCAAATTGTAGCAAATGAGGAGAGAAAACGAAGATCCCTGTTTTGTGAGTACTGTGAGAATAAAGGGAACGCGATTTCAAGTAGCACTGATATTTGTTTGTCATGTTATTGTTTTAGGCTGAATATTACACACTGCGTCAATTTATTGTAGTTGGCCAGACAAGGGGTGGGCTGTAGATGTGTGCCCTGGATATCAGACTGCGCTGAAAATATGTTGTTTGGTTTTCTGCTTGCAGAGTTTGGGTTTTGGCTTGTAGAGGGCTCCCTTGTTCTTCTAAGTTCCCATTTCGACCTCTGAACTGAGTGAGTATCAAATGACAAAATGAGTGATTTTTATAGTACTCAGGCCCAGATTTATACTTTCTTTGCGCTGACTTAGCGTCTTTTTTTATGCTAATTCAACGCAAACCTAACTCCATATTCATATTTTGACGCAAGACTAGTCAAAATATTGGAGTTAAAGTCATTTTTGGGATGCGTAAACCCACCTTGCGTCAATGAGATGCAAGGTGGACGTTCCCATCCAAAAATGTACTCTAAGGCCCTGGTGCCTTATTTGTCCTCTCGTGCAAAAACGGTGCACGGGAGGGAGGCAGGCCTAAATAATGGTGTTAAGCTTGCTTAGCTCCATTATTTAACACCTGGGTCAGGGCAGGCGTTAGGGGACCTGTGGGCCCATTTCCATGGTGGAACACCATGGAATAAGTCCACGGGTGCCCTCCCCAGGGACACCCCCACCCACACCAGAGGGATACCGGAGGATGGGGGACCCTATCCCAAGTAAGTAGGGTAAGTAGAGGTAAGTATTTTGTAAATATATTTCAAGTGCCATAGGGGGCCCTGAAATGGGTCCCCCTACATGGCACTGGGTGCAATGGCCATGCCCAGGGGACCCTTGTCTCCTGTGCTGGCCATTGGGGTGGTGGGCATGACTCCTGTATTTTATAATACAAGAGTCTTGTGGTCAAGAAATGACACTCGGCTGGTTAGAGTCATTTATTTTACTCTAACCATCCTAACGTCATTTTTCAGTGCTAAACCCCCTTCTCCCATACTGCCACCCCTACCCGGCTAATGTAATTTTCTTGACTTTAGCCCACCCTTTGCGCCGGATTGCACCATTCAATAATTTTGCCTCCTGGCTGGCGTCCTAGATTAGCACAGGCTGGCGCTATACTTTTTGACGCAAAACTGCATTTGTGCAGTTTTGCGTCAACAAGTATAAATCTGGGCCTCAGTGTTTGTGGAAGGTGCTAGAATGAGCACTGTGACCACTTAGGTATTACAGCTTAGTTCACATATTAATACACTTTGCTCTAACAGTGATTTTGTTCCATTTCTTCTGCCCATGGTCTCTACTCAAGCTGCTAGCAACGTCTCCTAATTTTGATGGTTAGGGTCTGGCTTTGCAGCACAGCTGTTGCCAGACAACTATGTGAGAATGCCAAGAGAGGGGCTTTGGCTTCACCCACATGTTGGAAGTCATGACTACATGTTTTGATTGGGCAGAAGTTGTGTGCTTCCACAAAAACGTGCAGGCTCTCCCCACAACTGTGATCATTTGGTTTATTTATCAAGTTGCTTAAGGTTGAAATTTCAAGGGAACACACATGCTACTAAATGATCTTAGTTAACCAGTGAAATTTATGGTGTTTTTCTCTGACAGAAGCAAGGAAGGCAGACATGACTGTACATGTATTTTTAGATCTGGCTTGGCAGTGCAACTATCAACTGGCCCTTTTACCTACACTAATATTATTCTACAGTTCTTTGCTTGTACACAAATACATATCTATTCTCATGCTATCTACTAGTAATTCCTAACATTACCATACAACTTTCTTTTAAAGCCAGACCTATTGGTGTTGCTAATGTTTGTTTTTTGCTTGTGAATTGTCTTGTAGGCATTTACCAAGCAGAGGAGGAGGTGGACTAGTGTGAGACCTCACTTTCATTTCACAGAGCTCACCAGGCAGTTCAGCATGCATTCATGATAGATCTCACCCCATCTTTACAGAGCGTACTTCTGCATTAGTGCCGTAATCTGTAAATATTCTCAGCCCTGTCTGGGTGATTGGCCACTTCTGACCACCTCTAGCTAAATCCTTCACCTTCAGTGCTAAAAACTTTCATTTTGCGTGTTGGGTGCCCACTTTCAGCACCCTCTTTAATTCACTACTTTTGGTTTGTGCTCGTAGGGAAACACTCCTCTAAAGTGCCTCCCAACCCTGTAGGGTGAGGCATGGCAAGAGGCAGAGTGGGGAACATGTCTAATCTACTTCCCACATTACCATACCTGAAAGCCAGGGGATGGTCATATCACTCAACCTCCCTTTCGATGGAGACCGGCAGTTGTGGTCACCCACAAACTGTAAATGTCTGTCTGCCCATGAGACAATAAGGAGCCAAAAAGTTCAAGGAGTTGGCAAATGATGTGCCCTACCAAAAGACCAACATGTAACCGCACATAAAAACAAGCATTTGCAATGCACTAGGGTCTTGCATTTCTCTGAGTTACAGCTATTAGCAGTTGTAAACTACCAACCGGATTTTTCTTTCCACATTGAAAGAAAAAAACTGCGCGATTGCACTGCTACAGTTCACTCTTAATGAAACCTATAGGCAAAAGTGCAATTATCTACGTAACCGGCAAAAGTGCAATTAACTATGTAACATCGTCGATGTTATGCAAAGCGTTCGACTTCTGCCAAGCAAGATCTTGCTGCGAACAAAAGAGAAAATGTAGGCCACAAACCGGACGGGAAACCGTGAGCCTTGCATGTTTTCAGTACTTGGCGGCTGCGCTACAGGAGGGGTAATAACCGGAAAAGGCATGACGTATGCATGCCTTTCACTAATGAAAGAAAGCTGATTTTAACAGGCAAGCCCATGAACCAATAAAAGACAACTGACGTGACGTGAACGGGGCTCCGAGCCCTTTTCTGACCCCTAAAGCGTCTCGCAAGCGAAACGCATGCACAAGCTCATGCGACACAAGCTCGACCCTAAAAACTGAATGCTTGAAACCGAGGAACCTTACCCTGCACACATGAATTGTTGTTGACTCCGAAAGCAGGGCCATTCTGGCATCCAGTCCTGAGAACTCTGTGCCACATAAGGACAGAAGACATGCTGGCCTTCTGTGCATCTCATTATTTTGTCCAGGAGAATCCATTATTCCAGAATAGGAATGTTGAGACATGAAAACCAGTGTTTCTCACAGTTTATAAGCCCTGAATGCCGTCTTTCAACTTTACGTTTCTAACTCAACGCCTTATATAGATTGCTTTTATGTTAGCTGCTTACTCGGGAGTGTTTGCTTTTGCAAAGGGACACATACATTTGCCAACACTAAAGTTAAAAAGTTAAAAGGGGCAGAAAATACAGTATTAAATCACGGAAGAGATGTGGCTATCTCCTGACTATGGAACAGACGAACCAGGTTTGAGGCCCGATTACCGCTCAACATACTGTGACTCTGGGACAATCACTTAAATGCTTTGTGCCTAAAAAATTGAATCTCGCCTTGTTTAATAATCTGGCGCGCCTGGAAAGCCCTCTAATGCCCTAGGACAAGTTTGTGCTGTGTACAAAAAAGCTTCATAAAGCTTCATAAAGAAAAAGTATGTGGGGCTGATTACACACACAGAATATATGTGTGCCTGCAGGAGGGAATGATCTACACCGCCTGAGAGATCATTTTCTAGACAGGGATTTCTATCCAGGCACTCTTCTTTTAAGGCTTCTTGTTAAGAAAAGCCCCCAATGCTTCTAGCTAAGAAAGCAAGATTTCATGGCAAAAACGAGGGCTCGACTCTTCAATACACCAAACAGTAATGTGCAGTCTGTGCCTTTCACGGTGACCCAAAAACAACACAAGCAATCTCTATTCAAATGATTACATTTACCTCTGTCATGCGTTCCCATTGGGGCCATTCTGGAAACCTGCCTGGACTTTACTGGCTGTGATGGGTGGTAAATTTACTCACATTCCTTCTTTGATGTGCAGATACAATGCTCCCCATCAGCATCATTCTGACCACCCATTGTGTCTATGGCAGCACTGGGAGGCCCCTGGGTAGCCATGCGCTATATAAGACTGCAAGAATAGAATAGAATGCTTTGCAAGACCTGTTGAGATGCTTTAGTTTCCAATGGCTCACTGAGGTATGTTAAGTTTTTGTACTAGAGAATCGGATCACATTTAAAGTAGATTATACAAATCGGCAGTTAAGTAGCAGGTTTCAAGAAAGGCTAAGGACAAATGCAAAATCCAAGGTTAAGGCTGGAAATTCATTTGACATGGCTGGTGGTTCCATCTGTCTGTGCTACTTGTGTTTCTCTTCGAGGGTGTTTCCAATGGCCAAACAGGAGATGGAAGGTACCTACAGGCGATACAAGTCGCAACCCCATTTAAGCCCTTGTTCTAACTTGTGGGGAAACATTGGAATCAGTAGCAAACATGGATTGTGCTTGTCCCTGGCATTCCCAGAAGTTCAGTAATTTTATACTTTTGAGATTTCTCCCTGTGCAAAATCTTCGTTGTGAAATTTGTGTAGAAAAAGAAACCACAGTCAAGGAAAGTGTGCTACAATGCGTGTAGCAAGTCAGATTCCCCCACATTACTACTAATTCCAAACTCGTAACAAGGTGGTAATTTCAAATTGCGGTAAACTGGTAAGCTGGGGAAAAGGATTTACTTGGGGGTGCAATTACGCACGGTAAGTCCTGTGAAGTCAGAATGAGGGTCTAACTACGGTATCTCAATCGAGCCTTCCTGAAGTTGCTTCACCGCGTGGTGCACTCCACATACCCGAGGTAGTCCTACTGGAACAGTGCTGTGGTGTGCGAACATGCATGGACCATGGGATGCAGCATCTCCTGAGAGAGACAAAGGAAGCTTTCCCATTGTAACAGGGGGAGAAAAGGAACAGAAACAGGAGCTGGCCCGAAATCCAGGGCTATTATTCTAAAACTTCCAAATGATTTATAAACATTCCATTTTTGCCGAGAAAAGGTTTACATTTTTTCACCCAACCCCGTGATAATTTCCGCTGAGCTGTTACACGCCGACCAGCTGCCTAGCAACAGAGCCCGAGCTGCCTCCTCAAGGCTGGGGATTCAAAACTCAATTCTACTGAGACACATATTTAGTTACATAAATGCATCGTGCTTTAAATAGCAGCAACAGAACCGCTCTATGGCTTATGTGCTACAGTTCTGAGATCACTCAGAAAAACAGAAGCAGCGATGCCCCTAGAAAAAAGATGCTTCTGCAATTTGCAGGAAGAATGTGTCTTTACTGAGTATGGGTTACTAGTTCCTACATAAATACAGACATTTGGCTAAATAAATCAAAGGCTTTGGTATGTCCTGTAGTTTGCTTAAGCATTGCCGTCTGCAGCTGCAGACTCTGCTGGGAGCACATTTCCCGCCAACGGAAGTAAAATGTCTGAAGCAGAAAGTGAGGACGACGAAGGATAGTTAACAACAATTATGTGGTGTGTTGTTCAGATGAGATCCTGGAAGCTTTAGAGTTTAGATAGAATTCACTCGAGTCCTGAGGGATCTCTGCCGTCTGAGGTGCCTCGTTGTAGTTGGCCCAGTGGTCCTGGAACAATATTCAGAGTGGAGGTGCTGCTATCAATGTTTACATCACTGAACTCATAGTGATTCTGAAAAATACAAGTGTCACACAAAGAACAGGTGCAGCAAAGGATGCACCTCCATTCGTGGGAAGGTTGTAGTATGTAGCTAGTGGTGCATTTTGGAACACTCTGTTAGGATTATATTACTAACACGTAGTGTGGTACTGCAATGTTATTTATGGACAGAACATTCTTCACTGAATTGGCCATTAAATTTGCAAAGACCATTTTACAGATAAAACTATATAGCGCCCAAATGATAATATACAGAAATCAACTTTCAGCTTATTTTTGTCACCTGGGTATCACCAAGTGTTTTTAATTTGGTTTCATCTAATTCAAATTTGTGTTTCCATCACATTTCAAAATAACAAAAAAAGCTCTTCATTTGTACTTTACTGATGATATATTTTGAAATATATGTACAATTAATTATTAGGTATTTAAATGTTGTTGTGTTAGACAAAAATGACATCCTGCAGCCTTGCCTTTCTCACAGACAAGATTATCACATACCTTATATTACAAAATTCTCTCAATCAGAAAAAGAAAGGTAAACATGAATCTCGATGTTAAAAGAATAAGCAGCAACTTGTCAGAAGACACAGCTCGGCATCTGACCTCTGTCATTGAATACACAGCAAATGTGACATGATAAAAACTAAGTTTAAAGGTATCTTTATTATTCATTCACCTTTGGAACTCCAACATGGTTATTTTGGGTGTGCTGCAGCACACCATGCACCCTTACTTCCAGCGCATATGGGCTGGTGTGAGAGTAAAGAATAATAAGCAGTGTGAACCCGGTGCACAAGGAGGAGGGGCATGAGAGAGCAGTGGCTAGGCAGAGTCCCTCTGCCCCACTGTCATTCCAGAGTCTGTGCAGTGGGTAGTGGAGTGTGATGTAGCAGAAACTTTAGTGCTGTCCTTCATGTCACAGGAATCGTCCATATGTGACAGTTTATGCATTTTGTTAAATAAAATACTAATAGTTTGATTGTACAGTGATGCACTGAGAAGCCATTTTAAATGTGCACTTGTATAGACTAATATTAGAAATCCTGGAGGTATCAAAGTTTAATTAAATGTTTGAAGGATTTAATTGATATTATGTTATAATTTAGACTCTAAACTAATAGTGGTTATTAAAACAATATTGCATTTTTAATGATTAATGTTTTAAATGCGTGTGCAAAAGTGGAGAAATGTAGTTCCATCTTATACTGACTGAAATGTATTAACAGAGTAATTTCGTTTAAAGTTACTGTAACATGAATGCTAATGAAGAATTAACGTCAAACTTATAAGTTTGCATATTAAAACGTGTTTATTAAAATGTATAAATTAATGTGCTGTTTTAACTCATTTGCATTAGCTTAAATGAAGCCTGTGACTGTGCACAAAATGCTATATCATTCTGTTAACGTGAATTTTCATTCGGACTTTGCTCCCATGAGAAGACTAGTTTGGTAATAGGCGTCTATTGTTTTACGCATAGAGAGTTATAGGTATTCAACCTTGGATGTGGAATATCTTCGACTGTGGACTAGCAAAATTAAACATTTGTTTCAATATTGTGTGAAGCTACATGGATGGATGCCGTTCTCATGACACCTGGGAAGAAATGGGATTTTTTAACTTGGAGTTGTGTGGTTGATTGCTATTGGATGATACACCTTCAACGTCAAATGAAATGTTATCCTGAACAAATCAGATTGTTGTACGAACTTTGATATAATGAAAACCAGTTAGACTTTGGTCACAAGCAGTCAGAGTCCCATCAGAATCCAGACAGATGCCTTGTAGATGAAGAACCCAGCATGTTGAACCCCTTGGAGAGGTATCTTCCTCTCTGCCTGGTTCCTTTGTTATGCCTTGCTGATACTTAGAGATTGTCTCCCTAACCCTTGCAGAAGACTCTTGACTGAGCTTCTGACATGCTGACGCTTTCCCTTTTTACCTGCCTTTTGCCCACCTTGTAAGTAAGTACCCCCTTTTGGCATGGTTACCCTCATTTGCCTGCTGTCAGTGTGTTTTGACTGTTTTCACTGGGATCCTGCTAACCAGGACCCCCGTGATTGTGCGCTCTCCCTCTAAATGTGGATGCTTAGGACTTTTCACACCCCACAATTGGCATACTGGTGTCCCCATATAAGTCCCTAGTATATGGTACTTAGGTACCCAGGGCATTGGGGCACCAGGGGTTCCCCATGGGCTGCAGCATGTATTATGCCACCCATGGGAGCCCATGCAAAATGCCTCTGCAGGCCTGCCATTGCAGCCTGTGTGAAAAGGTGCATGCACCCTTTCACACCAGGTTACGGTAAGTTACCCCTATGATAGGCCCTCCTAGCCCAGAGGGCAGGGTGCAGGTACCTGTGTGTGAGTGCACCCCTGCATGAGCAGAGGTGCCCCTACGAACTCCAGCTCCATTACACTGGACATCGTAAGTGAGGGGAAGCCATTTTACTTGTGTACTGGACACAGGTCACTACCTGTGTCTAGATACATAATGGTAACTCTGAACCTGGGCATTTTTGGTAACAAACATGTCGGAATCATACCCTAATGCTGTTGCCAGTATTGTTTGCATGATTCCATGCATTCTGGACCCCCAGCATTGCTCCTACCAGTCTTCTGGGGATTTCCGGTCAGCCTGCACTGCTGCCACCCCTCAGACAGGCTCTGCCCTCCTGATGCTTTGCCAGAGGAAGGCAGAACAAAGGATTTCCTGTGGGAGAGGAAGGGTGAAGGGTGCATTTAGTGCCCTCCTTGCATAAACTGGTTTGCAGCAGTCCAGGGACCCCCAGTCCCTGCTCTAGCACAAAACTGTACAAAGGAAAGGAGAGTGACCACTCCCCTGTCCATCACCACCCTAGGGGTGGTGCCCAGAGCACCTCTAGGTGGCCACTTGATTCTGCCATCTTGAATCCAAGGTGGGCAGAGGCCCCTGGTAGCATCTGAGTGGCTAGGTCTGGTAGGTGACATCACATCTCCCTCCTGATAGGTGGTCACCCTGCTAGGTGACCAATCCCCCCTTCCTGGGCTTTTTAGGATCTCCCTCTTGGGTGGGTCCTCAGATTTGATGTGCAAGATTCCAGCAGGACTCCTCTGCATCGTTTGATTAATCTTCTGGCCATTGGGACTGCAACTGGACCCTCCAGGAACCAACAATCTGCAACTTCAGCAACGACTCCGCTCTGCAACATTGTTTCTCCGGCTCCTTCCAGCAACTGCAACATTTCACTGGCTGTGCATCCTCTGAGGGCGACAGGTCTTCAGCTTGCATAAGAAGTAAGAAGGAATCTCCCTTGGAGTGAAGGGGTCACCCCTCTGCATCTGCAGGCACCAACTGCAATGACGATGGCTGCAAGGATTTTCACTCCTCTGAAGCTGCATGGAACCGAACCTGCATCACAGCTAGTGGTCTGGAGTGGTTCCCATGGTCCTCTCTACCAGCTATCCAACTTGGGAGATGGTAAGCCCTTGCCGTTCCTTGCAGGACAGTACCCCTGCGCACCACGGCTCTTGCAGCTACCAAGGTTTGTATGTTTCTCTTCCAAGGGATCTTCAAACTCCATGTAGCCCCGGCCTCCAGCACTCCTTCCTGCACAGTCTCCTGCCTGCTGCTCCAGCAGCGTGGGACTTCCTTTCAGGTGTGCTGAGTGGGCCACATTGCGACTCCTGTGCCTGCTGCCAGTGGGTTGCCTGTGGGGGCTGATTTCTCATCTTGTGACTCTCCCAGCTGCTGAGGGTCACCCTGGACTACCCTTCTTGGGTCAAGAACCCTGAACCTTGCTGGTCCTCTTCAGCCTTACAAAACCTTCTTCTCTGACACTTGCATTTGCCAAGGTTTATTGGTGGTTTTCAGCACCACTGACCAACTGCATCTCGACTGCCAACGTGAGACATCACTTGCATCACTTCTGGGACTCCTCTTCGGCTCCTGTGCTGCACTGCTGACCTTCTTCGTCCACCGTCGACCTGGTCCTGCTTCCACAGAAGGGTGGGTAGTGGCTCCTGCCACAATGAGACACTCCATCTCAAAGTGGACTTAGTCCCCTTCCTTTGCAGAACCTCTTCTTTCTGTCAGGATCCACCTTTGGGTTCTTCCAGTATTGGTTGGGTCTTGCATAATCCTTTTCCAAATTTCTCCTGTTGGTTTTGGCGGAAACCAGGTACTTACCTCTGCCCTCCTGGTCGCTGGGGGTTACCCTGGTCCTCACCTCTTGGAGTTCATAGTTTCTCCATTTCCCCTCTAATGATTCCACTTCCCTGGGTGGGGGACTGCCTTTCACATTCCACTTTTTTAGTATGCGGTTTGGCGCACCCCTAGGGCCCTCACTATCTGCTGTTGCTTTTACCAGTGCCTATTGCTTTCTATGCTATTTACTGATTGCTAATGTGTATACGATAGTGTGTCTACTTACCTCCAGTTGGGAGACTGCCTATTCAATATTCTAGTATTTGTGGTACTATAATAAAGTACCTTTATTTTTGTAACACTCTGTGGTTCTTTCATGTGTGTGAGTGCTGTGTGACTATAGTGGTATTGCATTAGCTTTGCATGTCTCCTTGATAAGTCTTGGCTGCTCATCAAAAGCTACCCCTAGAGAGCACTGGCTTCCTAGACACTGCCTACATTTCACTAATAGGGGCTAACTGGACCTTGTATAAGATGATAACACCATAGTTGCTCACCACATACCAAGTCAGCTTTCTACACACCTTAGTTAGTACCCTGTTGGTGGAGATTGAATTTTTCCAAAATCTTTGGTGCTTTTTAAAAATCTTTTTTATCTTTTGCCGGCCTGTGTTCCACCCCACACATGTTTTCCCATGATTGGCTAACTGTAGGGTTTACCCGGTGCCCAGCTAAATTGAATCTTGATGATCTGAAATTGCATGAATGCTTATTACAACTGAGCAACATTTATTTTCTGTATCTCAGATTCTCTTGTTGATGTTTTGTATAGTCCTTGTCGAATGTTTGGTTTTATTAATGTTAATTTGCCTATACTTGTTTTGTCACCATGGGCAACCCTTCGTGATTTTGTTTCTCTATAACTTTGTCTTGCAAATTGTCTACATGAATTGAGCTTAGGTTTGCAATAAATCCTTTAACTTTACTCTTGACTGGAGTTTTCTTTGTATGACTAAATTAGCCATACTGTGTAACTTAATTGTTTGGTATTGGAAGTGAGTTGTATGGTTCTTCCACATCCTATCTATGCAGGGGTCCAAAGATCTGTTGACCTTATTGAGCTTTGATTCCCATGAAGTATGAAAATGCTCCAGAAGATCTAGTAGCAGAGGAATGGTGGGTCCCACAAGGAGGGAGAACCATTCAAGTATAGTGGTAGGGAGATAGGATTGGCCCCATGCGATTGCCCAGTCCAAATTTTGCCCTTCATAATTGACTTTGACTTCTGTCTCGCAGCCCATTCTGAAGACTGACGAGGTTCCAGTGTTGTGCCTACAAGAGATGGATGTGTGAACATTAACGGTTTTTGTGCTTGCATTGCTTTTGGCCTGAAGACTCTGGTAAAGTTTGATTTTGTCAAGTGGTTTGCAGAGTTGGGTCCATTATGGCTTTAGATCCCGGTATAACGCACAATTGTAGTAGACACTTGGTTAATTTATTGTCTGCAGTGACATACCTGTTATGAGACATCACTGACAGTGCCAGTATTTTTCCTTCAATGAGTGTGAGTTGTGGTTAGTATTAAGTGAATTTTGAGGGCCCATGGAGGATCTCTGGTCAAGTTTTACTTGTTGTATAATTGTGAAATCTACAGCTGAAAAGTGCATCTCCATATAGCTTTGAAGTGTTTGAGTTCTTACCCTGTAGTGTGCAGAAAGGTTCTTGGTTTTGCTCATAATATTTGCATCAGGTGTGTGTGAGTGACTGTGAGAGACAATTGCAAAACGACTGCAGTGCTGAAAGAAGTGAGCGTGACTTCATTGTGTGCTGTGCTGGTATAGGTCGGTTGGTGTGAAGCCATGCTGGTATTGGTGGATAGTGCTGCATTGTTATTGGTTGAGAACACTGAAAGGAAAGCATTGTGGGATTGAAGTTACTTCCTGATTTGACTGCAAGTTATTGTGACTAACTACTTATGGAGACACCAACCAATGGAACTCCAGGTCATTATGTATCATCTGTTAAAAGATTTCATGCATGTTTGTGGCATGGACAAAAGCACAAAATTACTGAGAAAAAGGGTGTTTTAGTATTTCCCTGTTATGGAACTTTTAATCTGAGAATTTTAGACAATCTGAGGCAAGTGCTTTGTGAGATGAAAGCGCCTTCAAGACCTGCACAGTTTGAAGCTCTCAGCATTTGAGAACTCATACAACAAGATAAAGTTACAAACAAATATGAGAACAGAATGCAAAAAAAGCAATTAAGACACTCACAGAAGCTAGATAGGATGCGGAACAGAAAATGTGGAGAGCAAATGTGATTGAAGATGTCAGAATGTATCCAGCTAACACAAATGAAGATGGTAAAATCACTAAACCCAAGACTATGAAAAAGACAGGAAGAGCAGAAGAGACTACAGTAGCTAAGGATAAAAAGACAGCAACATATGAGAGTGATTCAGATGATGAGTTTATAAATCAGACCTTGATGAATTGTCCGCCTCCGTACCTGTTGAGGTAGGTGCAAGAAGTGAAGCAGCACAAAATGTAACCCCAAATGTGCCTACTGCTCAAGTTATACAGTCCCCAAATCAGCAAGTACCAGGTACCAATCAAGTACTTCAAATTCAGTGACACACATTTCTGAAGTGAATCAACCAGTAGAGAGTTTTAATACTGTTCAGCCTATACTAAGTCCAGTTGTGAACCAGGTTGTGTCAAATTCTAATGTGAACCAGATGGTGCAGTCACCTTATGCAAATTCTCCTGTGCTAAATTGTATCCAAAATCAGCCTGTGCCACTGTTTACTCCAGTTCAGTCAATGCCAAATGTTACCCAGAGTCACACAGGACAAAGTTTCAGCACTGTCTTAACAGGACAGAATGTAGGAATCATAATTCCTGAGAATAAGGCAAATTATATGGGTCGAGATGCATTAACGATCCCTGTACCTGTAGGTCTTATTGTTCCTTTGTATGCTTGAGGAAAGTCAGAAAGCAATGCACACTCAATAACCATTCCAACAGTTCCAAATACACCAGTTACATCAGCTGGGATATCACCAATTAGAATGCAGAGATCAGTATATTCCAACAACTCAGAGATAGAGGGAACAGTTTCCCTAGTTAGACTGTTAACCCCTACACAAATTGCAAATCTAAACCCAATGACAAGTCAGACAGGATTTACTCCTGATGCAAGGTTTCCTTTTGGAACCCCACCTTATTTTGTGCCCAGACTGAATCAGATCCTGAATGTAACTTGCAGCACTCCCCAAGAAGTGTACCCTTTAATACACCATCAAACATGTCAAATTTCAATTTCCCAAGTCAGCAGAATGCAGATCCATTAAGAGCAGGAGTATTATTGAATAATAATATCAGTTTACAAGGTTACACTGTACAGCAGTTAATTGAGTTGTTAAACAATTTGAATCCTGAAGGTGCAACAGGTGTGACCAACTGCAATGCGAGGATATAAGACACTCCAGAGAGAGAAAGACCAGTGAATGTGCTTAGATTGAAACTGGAATTAAATGAAGTGATTTTAGGAACATTAGAATTAGCCCAGTTGGAAACTTGCACAGAAAACAAACTGTGGTTTGTGTGCAAAGACATTACTCAACGTGCAGGACAGGTTTATGCTGAAGTAGCAGAGAAATATGATGTGGATTTGGAAAAATCAAAAACCCTAAAGAGAAGTTACAGATTGGAGTTCAGTACAAAGGATATTGTCAGCATAACATATTCTGGAATGAAAATGCATGTTAAGGAATTGATTACATACATTCAGAAATGGGGAGCTATAGATAAGTGGGAAGGGAGAGGGGAGAAGAAAATAAATCAGAAGAAATCAAAGCCTAACTTGCATCAGGCATAAGTAAATCAAGCTGAGGACAATGTAAAAATGCTGTCAGTGGGTGAGATACTAGGTGGAGGCAATGTTCATGTACTCCGGAATAGGAGTGATATTTTGTCATTCACAAATGATTACCAGAGATTGAGAGAAAAATCAGTGGAGTGGTACAAGCAGACAGAAAGATTTGTGAAACTTTCACAATGTCTGTGGCAGGATTTGAACACGTTGTTTGACGTGGTTCTGACTGATTTGTGGACTGAATGTAAAGTTAATGTCGATTGGCCTGACTATGAACCATGAAGAGATCCAGTAAATTTATTTCAAATTCCATGTGAAACAGAATGGTTTACAGAGGTTGAATTGTGCAAAGCATTTTTCTCCAAACCATTGCACGAGGAACGTCATTTCCTCTGCATTCAAATCTGGCAGTTGTGTTTTGGCATGGTGCTGAACTCTTCAGTGGTATACAGAGTCACCAACCATTTTCAACCAGATCTTGCAAAGAAATCTGGAGTCCCTCTAGATGCTCTATCAATCAGTCTTAGGCCCATATTCATACTTTTTTTAAACCGCGTTTGCATAATTTTTTAATGCAAAAATGGTGCAAACTTACAAAATACGGTTGTATTTTGTAAATTTGTGCCGGTTTTGCGTTAAAAAGTGGCGCAAATGTGGAGCTAAAAAAGTATAAATATGGGCCTTAGTGTAGTAACATAGATGATTTACTTGTTGCATGAAACACCCGAGAAGCATGCAAGAGACATAATAGCTCTTCTGAATCATGTAGGAGAAAATGGACATCAGGTTTCCCCAGCAAATTAACAGTATTGCAAGTAAGAGGTCCTGTATTTAGGTCACCACATTGCGAAAAGTGTCACAAGAAAGAATCTCAGCAATAATGAAAATGAATCCTCCTGCCATGCAGAAAAAAGTCAGAATGTTCATCGGAATGGTTGGCTACTGCCATCAGTGAATTCCAAACTTTTCCCATTTGGCCAAGCCTTTACAGAGGCTGAAACATAAAGATGTTTTTGATTTGGTACCACTGAATGATAATCGCATACGTGCCTTCACAGAGCTGAGAGAAAGCCTATGCTGAGCCGCAGCTCTGGGAATGCCTGATAATAACAAGTGTTTTTCTTTGCTTTTCTGTGATAGGGATGGATGTGCTCTCTCAGTTTTGACACAGCTGCATGAAAATGCGAAAAAGCCAGTGGCTTATTGTTCTGCCACTCTTGATCCTGTGGCTGCAGTGCTGCCTGGTTGTTTGAAGGCAGTCACTGCTCTGAGCGTCAGCATAGAACAGTGCGAAGACATTGTTATGGGTCATCACTTGAATGTTTTTATTCCCCACTTAGTGGAAATTTTGTTGACCTGAACCAAGACCTAGTACTTGACCTGTTATGAGCAAGTTATCCTAGCATTTCAGAGTGGTAATATCAAAAGGAGTACCGTTTTGAATCCCGCTACTTTATTACCATATCCTGTTGAAAATGTAAATGACCGTGAGAACGAGGTTGAATATTACTCTTTCGATGTGACTCAATTGTGCACCAAACCACGACCTGACATTCAAGATGTCCCCTTAAATGAAAATGACTATGTCATGTTTGTTGATGGCTCCTGTTTAAGAGATAAATATGGTATCCTGAGAGCTGGTTATGTAGTTTGCACGGTCTCAGGTGAGAGAGAAGCCTCCTGGCTTCAAGGAGTCTTTTCTGCCCAAGTCCCCGAACTGTTCGCTCTTACCAGAGCATGCTGTGTTTCTGAACAGATAAAAGTGACAATCTTCACTGATAGTCAGAATGGGTTTGGTGCTGTTCATGACTTCGGACAGTTGTGGTCCCAGCGAGGGTACATGACCTCCTCTGGATCCCATATCCAAAACGTTGATAAGTTTTGTAATCTGTTTAATGCATTAAAGATGCCTGCAAAAATTGCTGTCATGAAGTGCATAGCACATAGAAAAACTACTGACACCGTGACCTTAGGCAATACATATGTGGACGAAGTGGCGAGATACTGTGCCCTTAGTTGTACCTCCTTTAATGAGAGTAGAATAATGAGAATAATGATGAGACAAGTCAAAATTTCATGTTAACTGCTGTTGATATTAGGGAAGAAATTAAGAGATTGCAGGAAGAAGTGACTGGAAGAAGAGCAACAGATTTGGATTAGAGAAGGATGTGTCAAAAAGAAATGAAGATGATGTTTGCATTTCCAGTGATGGAAGAGCAGTGTTGCCAAATTGCTTGTGGTCACCTATGGCTAGATTCTATGATGGACAGGCACATATAGGTAGAGATGCAATGATCTGAATGCTTAGACAGACATGGGTTAAACCCAGATTATGAGTGATTGCAGAAGCCTTGTGCCACAGATGTGTTGCAATCCAGCAGATGAATGTAGGAAAATGCACAGTTGCCACACTGAGTCATACAGGTAGATTAGGAGGACCATTCAACAGGATGCAGCTGGATTTCATGAGCTGCCTGTGCACAGTGGAGTGAGATTTGTCTTAGTGATTCTATGCATTTTTTCACATTGGGTTGAAGCCTAGTCGACCAGGAGAAATGATTCCATGATTCTGATTCCCGGCTTCTTTAGAGTTAGGCCAATGAACCAATTTCAACTGTTAGGTCCTGAAATTGTTATGTGCAACATTACAAGTTGAGCAAAGATTACATTGCAGCTACATACCTGAGGCTTCAGGACTTGTAGAGCAGATTAATGGAACCCCAAAGTCCAGACTGGCTAAAGTATGTGCATCCACCACTTTCAAATGACCAGACGCATTGCCTCTTGTCTTGATGAGTATGGACAGTGCATCTGACAGAAAGACTGGGTTGTCCCCTCATGAAATCTTCATTGGGAGGGCCATGAGATTGCCAGCAGTACCTGCGAATGCGCCTGTGAACCTTACAAATGAGTTGGGGCTGGATTATTGCAAAGGACTGGCTGACGTGGTTCTTTCTTTGTCTCAACTGGTTGGAGAAGCTACAGTATAGCAGCAGCAGGAGCTTTGTCATGACCTATGTCCAGGCGACTGGGTCATTATTATGAAGCATATAAAGACAAGCTGCTTGGAACTGAGTTGGAGAGGTCCTCATCAAGTAGTTTTGGTAGCCAACACAGTTGTGAAGTGTGCTGTTATCCCTAGCTGGGTACATGCAAGCCATACTCGCAAAGTTCCAGGTCCCCTAGATGATACAGCATCTATTCCAGAAGGGTTGGTTACAGTGAGCGAGAGGGATCAGGTTAGCTAAGCTGTTAGGACTGGACAAGTGGCTGCAACAGCACAAGAATGGTCTGAAGGGAGTCTGAGCAAGTGGATGGTACAGAAGGGTCGAGGCAGAATCAGTTGACTCATGCAAACTCAAATGCTGATGAAAGGCAAGTTGCTGTAGATAAAAGAGCTATACCAGGAGGTAGGTGGTCTAAAGAGCACTCAGTGCCTCCGACTATTGATGAAGAGACTGAAGAGTCAAATCAAAGTGATAGTGAAGCTGAGGGTTGAGTAAATAGAAGATCAAAGAGAAAGAGAGTACCAAGCCATCATCTGAATGGACATATTTTGTTGCAAATGACCAAGATAAGGAATTTGCAACCTTTTGCTTTAACAATTCAAATTCAGTTCAACATTCTTGAGTTTGAAATTGTAGTGGAGCTGTACTTTGAAATATCATTGCTGCTTGATGAACAAAGAAAACAGGTTTTGGGAGTGATTATTAGTGATTACGAGCTGTGCCTTTATTAGATACATTTGAACTTTTTAATATACACTTTGAACATTTGCAAGTAGAGAAAAATCTTGCTGAACTTTTTAGAAGACCAATGAACTTTTGGGAACAGTTTACATCTTTAAAGAGACTATTCTAGATTATTGCTTTGCTCAGTGATATATT
Organism: Pleurodeles waltl; assembly: GCF_031143425.1. Lineage (NCBI taxonomy): Eukaryota > Metazoa > Chordata > Amphibia > Caudata > Salamandridae > Pleurodeles > Pleurodeles waltl. The sequence goes on along the minus strand of NC_090444.1, from coordinate 1,646,692,856 downwards.
AAAGCCACTTTGCAGTTTTGATTTTGAGTTCAAACTTTTTGGTCTTAAATTAGAGAACTGATGGAGTCGATAGTAAGTGCTCCTTGATGCAATATGCATTAGTTGAATGTCAGACACATTCAAGAGTGCAGTTTATGTTTTTAGAGCTTGAGCTTAATATGTTGTTTGGTGAATGCTATCCCCTTCTCCTCGATTTATTACGTTCAGCAGGTATTTTATAGCACAATACTTTTAGGGGGAGCTGAACATTTACCACTTGATTCTACTCCAGATTTAGCCCCTCTTTTTGAAATCTGAGCATACTTGATTGCCAGTAAAAAGCTCAACCAAGTTCTCTACATTTACATATTGTGACTGTTATGTTGAGAATGAATTGTGTCAATATTATGCCCTTGCTGAGAACATATTTATTTGGAATAACTACACTGTAAGCACACAGTTCAAGTGGTGGGAGAACTTTAACAAAGGCAGTAACAAGCCCCATGGAAGAAGTGTCGTAGTAGTTTGCACTCAGCTGTTCTTCATTCGAGTTTTAAACTAAGAATACAACCGCTTGGATGCTGATATGATAACTGAAATAGTTGTGCTGCTCACAACTTCCCAGTCTCCCTTGTTGACATTTTATTTCATGGCCCTCTCGTGCTTTGTTAAAATAAATTGATAGAGCGTGCAGACTGCAATATACTCAGTGTGAAACACAAATAAATCTTTTGGCTTTGTTGGTCATTACCCTGAAAGGATGAGCTGTGCATCACAGGAGCTACAAGATTCTGAAGCATAAGCTATAATTTTGTGACAGTCAATTCATTATTTTTTTTGTTTGTCACTTTATAGGCAACGATTATCAGAAATCTATTATTTACATATGTGTGTATATAAATAGATGGGTTTTGATTAACACATACAGAACCAATTAACAGTAGAAATATATTTGAAGTATATATTAAAATTATTATCCAGACACCACAGAAATGATAAAACTTGTTAAGCCATTGATGCACTTTTCAAGTTGATTAGTTATAAATTTGCTTTGAAGATTGTTCAGGAAAAGTTAACCAAAGGCCGCAGGTAACCTTAGAATAACTAATTCCAGAGTCCAGATGGTCAGACTTGCATTTCCTTTAAAATCTCATAACTCAATCATGCCAGAACAAATCAAAATCACACTCTTTGTCCTCAGTGACACATGGCATTAAATCATAGATGGTTTAATCTATATTGTAAGAGCAGTTGATAGAACAATTAGTCCGTCAGACCTGCAAATGGCCCTTTCTGCAGGGTCATCCCTAGACTTTTCGCCTTCCTCCTCCTCATTTTCTGACCTAGGTTTTGTTGGCTTTAGGTCTCTGGGCCCTTTATCAATGCTACCTGTGCTGAAGTGCATGTGTTCTCTGCTTAAAACATAGTAACACCGGTGTGTCCACAAATGACAGATTTAATTTACCTATAAGTCCCTAGTAAAGTGCACAATATGTGCCCAGGGCCTGTAAATGATAGGCTACTAGTGAGCCTGCAGCACTAATTGGTCCACACACTAGAATAGCCTTTCAAACATGTCTCTGGCCTGTGACTGAGGGCCTGTGTATGCAGTTTTAAACTGCTAATTCAACCTGGCAAGTGCACCCCCTTGCCAGGCTCAAGCCTTCCTTTTTATTACACATGTCACCTACAAGATAGGCCCTGGTTATCCCCAAGGGCAGAGTGTAGTGTATTTAAAAAGTTGGACATGTACTTTTAAGTTTAACATGCCATCGTAGTGAAAAACTGCTGAATTTGTTTTTCCCTTCAGCACAGCCTGTCTCTCCCTTAGGTGAACATTGGGATTGCCTTCAAACATCTTTTAAGTGTAATTTCCAATAGGGAAAAGACATAAATGCAGAGTTTGGTTACTCTGGACTCACAATTTAAAATCACATGTCGTGGAGTCGGATTTTAAATTGTAAGTCTGAAAATGGCACTTTTAGGCAGTTGGTATTTTCTTACTTTAACCATTCTATGCCTGCTGCCTGTCTCCAATACACATCTGGCGTAGGTGACAGCTGGGCCTTGTGCATTCCCTCTGGATAGCCACACATAATGGGAGATTAGGTGTGGTTTGATGGGCCTTAATGTGCCATTAACTGGCTTGATGGAGGGCAGAGCTTAGCACTTCCTCACTTACACCTGAATAGGCTTTATTTGTCCACCCACAATAGGGCTTAACAAAGTTGCATTGTCACTCCAGCCAGCCTGGAGCCATGAAAGGGGAGGCAGGGCATTTGTGCACTTCAAAGGCATGTCTATAGAAGATTCTCCCACCTTCCAGAACCAGGGCACCAAAGTATAAATACTGGACCTCAGACTCTACCACTTCAATGCACTTCTGCCAGGAAGAAGGACTGCTGTCCTTCCAGGAGGGACTGTCATTCTGATAACTACATTGCTGTGCTGGCAAAATGCTTGTTGTGTGCTGTGCTGTAGGAGGGACTGCCACTGCGCTACCTGAATTGCTGTGTTGGTCTGATCCTTGTCACTAAAATGTGAATTTAACGTTTGTTTTAATAGAATAAAATAGATAGATAGATAGATAGATAGATAGATAGATAGATAGATAGATAGATAGATAGATAGATAGATAGATAGATAGATAGCCAGGCATAATACACTGCAGATGCCGGCGCCAGTGTTCTTATAGTTAGGTCAGACTTATGTATGGGAAAGGCACTGTTTGTTTCTTCAATAACTTTGGTGCTGTTCAATGAATCTGCATGAAATGTTTGGCATAGCGATAGATAGATAGATAGATAGATAGATAGATAGATAGATAGATAGATAGATAGATAGATAGATAGATCAGTGTGCTAATGCAACTAGAAACACGTAGCAGATTGGAAACGTTATCCCAAGTGCTTATGTATGCTTATATATAATACTGTACTACACAGCAATCTGTATGAAGAAACGGATTCCTATTCTTGCTCCTGTTTGACAGATATAAACTTGTCACTTCACCACGTCCTTTCCAAGTTACAAAAGCTGATAATCATCCACCTGAAGAAAAATAAAACAATGCTGATGTCAATGACCAGTGCAGCTAGTGACCCTAGGGGTGAGGCAAAGGTATTTAAAAGGAAGATAACCTAACATCAGCACAATACACAGAAAGATAATCCTTTTTGCAGAAGCATAAAATAGGCTTTCGACCAGCCAGAGTTCGTAATGCTACTGAATCTCCTGGTGGTCGATGATATTGGCAATCACCCCAGAACAACTTAGGTATTACTGAGATAGACTCAGCATGGGTCAGACAGTCCATACTGAAATGTACTCAGTAAAGGAAGCTGAGTCCATTGACTTAGCAAAACAGGGAATATCATGAAGGATTAGTCAAGGATTGTCCATGTGTGGTTCTTTAATGAGCACTTATGCTCATTAGTCAGCATGACTGACGGGTATAATATGTACGCAGGTGACATGCAGAACATCATCCACTTAGGAAGACATTGGGTGATCGGCCAGGGTATTACTAAACATTACTACCTGCTAAGATGTCAAACAGCAAACACCTCAAAGTACTTAATGTCACTGTGGCCATTTTATGAACAAGGCAATGGGACCACATTCTGATGTTGTTATGCCAGGCAATGCTTTCTTTCAGAATGGTTGCACAAGCAAAGTAGCAGTGCTATATTCAGAACCATCTAATCCAACAGGTAATGACTGGTCTGGTCCAGGGAGTTCGGGCATTCTGAAGGCAAGCTGCTTCAGGGCGTTAACAAGGAGAGCAGCTGGAAAATGTTAAAGACTGAACTGTGGTGGCAAGATAAGGTGGAGCTGAAGAAGGAACAACGTTAATAAAGAATTAGCTTTATGCATTAGGGATATTGCTTACTTATTTTTTATCAATATTAGGACTCCATCATCCACCTCACTAAATGAATCCCAGTTACTATTGCTACGCACCTACTGAAAGTTTGTAAAACAAGTAAGCATTAATAGTAGATGCAATGTAGCAGATTCAGTGGGCATTTTACATTTATTTGTGAACTGCACATGACTAAATTCATGTTTGGGCATGTGTTCCACTAATCAGAAAAATAAAAAAGAGTCATCTTGCGTTTGTTCATAAAGGATGTATGATGGAACCACGCATGCGGCAACCACTCATGCCTGAACAACGCGGTCAGAACAACAACCGTGTTGTTTCGACGAATGTCTTTACCACGCATGCCTTTACAATGATTTTTCATTGTAAAAGCATGCCTAGTAAAGGTATGTGTGGAAACCGCATGCGTGGTTGTCGCATGCCACTCCCCACCCCCCACCCTAAAAACAGAAGCACTCCGACCCCCCCACCCTCAAAAACTACCCTGATACCCCTCCACCCACCCTGAGTCCTAAAACAGACCCCACCCCAAAAATGAAACCCAACCCCTAAAAACAAAATTGCCCTGGCCCCCCACCAGCCCCTAAAAACAGAAGTACCCCGCCCCTCACCTTTAAAAACCACGCCGATACCCCCACCCACCCTGAGCCCTAAAACCGACCCCCACCCCCAAAAATGAAACTACCCAACCCCTAAACACAAAATTACCCGAACCCCGACCCCCGCCCCTAAGAACACAACCCTTCGCCTGCCCTGAATACAAATTTACCCCAACCCCCCTCCTCCTCCCCTAAATACCCAACCCCCACACCCACCCTAAATACAAAATTACCCCACCCCAAAAAACCCACCCTGCCCTAAATACAAAATTACTTCGACACCCCCACCCTACTCCTAATAACCCACCCCCACCTGCCCTAAATACAAAATTACCCCAACCCCCACCCCTAAAAACCGGACCTCTCACCTGCCCTGAATACAAAATTACCCCAAACCCCCACCCCTACCACTAAAAACCCGACCCCCCCACCTCCCTGAACACAAAATTACCCCAACCCCCCCCCACCTCGTCCCTAAAAACCCAACCCCCCCCATCGGCCCTAAATACAAAATTACCCCGACCCCCACCCCTAAAAACCCACCCTGCACTAAATACAAAATTACCCCGACGCCCCACACCCACCCCCACCCGCCCTAAATACAAAATTACCCTGACCCCCACCTCTAACAGACCGACCCCCCACCCGCCCTAAAAACATATTTACCCCAACCCAAATACAAAATTACCCTGACCCCCACCCTGCCCCTAAAATCCCGATTCCTCCACCCGCCCTACATACAAAATTACCCCAACCCACCGCCCCTAAAAACCCTACCCCCCCACCCCTAAGTACAAAATCACCCCAACCTCCCACCCCACCCCTAAAAACGAAATAACCCCGACCCCCACCCTAAAAACCATAGTACCGGCCCCCCGTTTAAATAAATAAAATAACCTAACCACCCCAACCCCTTCACCCCCGCCCCACCCCTAAAAAGTACACTCAAACCTGCCCCAGCCCCACTTACCTGACTCCTTCCTCTCCCGATGGATCTTCCTTTTTCTCTGCCTTAACCACAAATGTGTGTTGTTCAGAGAAAAAGGCAGAGAAAAAGGCCTGCATTGTTCAGGCAAGCGTCGTTCCGCTTGCGTGAACAACGTAGGCGTGGTTCCGGACGCGTTGTTCTGGATCTTTCCTGTTCAAAAACAGGCTGAATTATTGTCTTGGTTTGTTCAGTTCTTACACACTGTTCTTCTAGTAAGTGATGCAATGGCATTCCACATTTCCACAGCCACAAGACATTTGATGCAAGTGAAGTGTCCACCAACACGGTTGTCACTGGCAAGCAAGCAGGTGCATAACTTCACTGTTTGTATTGACCCCGAGGAAGATGCAAACATTTATTGGTGAATCAAACAAACTTGTAACGATTGATCTGTTAAGCCTGCTTCCAAGGCTTTCTGTCTTTTCCCAGATGAATTGAGTCATACGGTTCTCAAGATTTCAACCTTGGAATAGCAGTGTCTAGGTGATGGTTATTTCTTCTCTTGCCATTATGTTTTTTTTCGTTTTGGCCTAAGGGTAAGGGTAAGAGGAAATAATTTCTGCTTGTACAGCTGAATGCCTGCATGCATACTTGTCGCCCAGTGTTGTCAGGATTTGTGCTTTATTATGAGGGACGCCAATGTATTGCATGTTTCCTGTGTTCTATGTGCCTGGTCAACCTTACAGATGATGCATCTGTTGAATGAGTATATATGATGGAGGAGACTTACGAACTTTTGGTGCAATGCAGCAACCAAAGTTGCTGCAAGGTATTGCGTCAAAGGGAGAACGAAATCTCTTAAGATATAGTGCTATTGTTCTTCCCCCTGTGCTGGCACACTTTTGCATTGTAAACCCTTGCATTGCAGTGTAAGGGTGTGTGCCTTCTGTCAAACTCAGGTTTTGAACTGGAAGGTGTCCATCCAGTACAAAAACAATGCTTTAATATTTTCTTCTCTTGTATGTGTGTTTTACGGTGCAGCACATAGGCAAAGGAGCAAAAATGTGCAGAGTTTTAAAACTTGTTCCACAGTTACCTCTGCCTCGAGGAGGCATGCGATTTTGGTGCAAATCCCGCCCTGGCAATGTAAGCAGAAAGGGATTTGTGTTAAAACCTATGGATGGGTGCATGGGAACACCCATGTACTACCCTCGGAAGGACCTCTTGACGCAAAGTAACGCAAAGATGTGCACAGCTTTCCACAGCTTCGACGTAGATTAGAATGTGTGTTGTCAGCTCCAACACAACACTCTGCACTGGGTTTGAGCCACGTGTCATGCAAACCCGGCACAAAGTGTTAGTAAAACTGGGCCCGTGTGAGTGTGGAACTGTGGGCACTTACCACAGCTAAGTCCGGAGGTTCAGCATTAAAATCTTTGCACCTGATGGAATGTGTAATTTAACTCTTATAATCTGTCTCCCCACCTTTGAGTGCGCCTGAAAAGTGAACTTTAAAGAAAAATTCTACATGAGCAGCAACATTTTCTGGCTCATCATTAAGAAAAACAGATTGCTTTTTTACAATGTGCTTGCATACAGGTAGTGCTATGGGCTACCCAGGGTTGCGGGGGGCGAAGTAGGCAGGGCAAAAGTAGGGAACTGGTATGAACTGCTGAGGGCAAGAGATGTTGCAATATAGGTGAAGGTGGAGGCCATCATTAAGAGACGCAGGTGTGGCTTAGACATAAGGATGAAACCAACTTTCAATTATGGTGATGGGGTCTTTGGACCTACAATCGGAATCAAAGTGGTGGGTTTTAAAGCTAGTCTCTTTGTATGTGAATCTGACCATGAGTAGCAGGAATGACAGGAAATCAGCAGCAGGAGGGAAGAAAAGCTCATAGTCTGTAGCTAGCCTTGTGGTAGAGAGGGATTTAAAACATAGGGTCAGATTAGCACGGCTGCTCATAAAGGCAGGAAAAGGGTGAGGAAGAAAGTAAATAGAAAAAGGAACATGGTGAGAAGAGTGGGTGAAAGTGGAGCACTAGGTGAGAGCTGAGAAATGCTGGGGCTGGAAGCAGTCAAAGAGGTAGGATCGCATTGAAATAGATGATGGTAGGACAAGTTTTGTGGTGCTGAATCGAGGTAGGATGAAGAGCTCTATACCAAAGTAGGGTGGAGGGCCCTGAAATTCAGGACGTGGGAAAAACTATTTGAGTCAGATGTGACGGTGGACCAGGTGAGGAGACTGATAGGTAGGAACTTGTTGTGTGAGACTCGATGAAGGTTGGCTTTTCAAAAAAAGGGAATAGGAGAGTGGGCAGAACAGCAATTTGCTAGGGTGTGTGGCAGGACAGGCGATGGACCCTTGGCATCACCACCTTGCACCGGAAAGGCACAGCTAAGAGTTCTAATTGGAAAGATCATAAAATTGATGTCAATATAAACTGTGACTCCTGTCTGAACGTTTACCAAGCAGCTAACCAAAAAATATTTATCACTGTGAGAGTGTCTGGGAGAAGGGGTGTTGCCTTGGTGAGGGGAAGAGGTCATGGAAGGTGGGGCTTTGGACCCGTGCTCTGTCTGAAAGTCAGAGTTACCGTTCCCCACAGAAATAAGGATTTTTTATCGTGCCACCTTCCATTTTTTGTCGAGGTTTTAATTGGATCGCAGCTGTGTAGAGCATTCACACCTGAGCTGGAAACGCCTTCTATGCAAGGGTTTCCATCTCACCATGTGATTGTGCCTCTTCACTGTGTGATGAGACTTGGAACTGCGCTGTGTTCTAATAAGTGGCACCTTACGAGTTGGCAGGCGTGCATGTGCACTGACATGGCACTTCAATTTTTCAAATACACAATATTATAATTATTGAAAGAACTGAAGTACCACAGGTGTGTTATTAAGACTGAGCACACTTTCTAAATCTGATTTTGGAAAGCAAAGACATTACCCATTACTGAGATGTTTTGCCACTTTCCATCAGTTCTTTAATCTCCAAGCATTAGGATCTTCTTGGTGCATTCAGACCACGCGATCGGCGCATTCTGCTGGAAATGCAGTTGAACACAGAAGTAGCTGTCAACTGGGATGTTTACGTCGTTTGTCAGTGCCCCCACAGATACGACATTACAAGAGAACTGACAAGGTGGAGCTAGGAGACAGACTTCGCATCCATGAGACGCGCGATTGGCTTCCCAGGTCAACCACGCGGTTTCCGTGATTCTAATCGTGCCCTATGTCGTCGTCTACAGAAACAAAACGATCAGATTCGCCGAGGGCTTCAAAAGTTGACCTTGCCAAGGCATGTGAAGTCAGGGCTGTTGTCAAGGAAAATTTTTGTCACTAGCATAACGACATTAACTCTGAGGGCTGACAGAGTGGCTTCTTTGTATTGCTGGTTTTAGAGAACACTGCACAGTTGTAGTACATTTTCCACTCAGCACTGAAACAGAAATGTTTTGTTAATAGCAGGCAGACATGACACAGTTTGGTAATCCCGGCGCGTCACGTTTCATCACAACCTATCCTGATAGTATCTTAGCCCTTTTGGGGCAGCCAATGGCACTGCCTCTCTCCCATCAGTGTACTATGGGTGGAGCGTTTTTAATGCCACGGACCATATACTGACCATGCCGAATACAAGCTGAGGATAGTAAGGTTTCTGCGGTGAGAGTATGTGGAGAATTTGAAGCATGAGACGAAGTAGGCGGGGAATCAATGGTGATGCAAGCTACAGTAAATTTAAGCAGAAAGAGCATAGACCTGCATATGAAACCCAGGCAATCACCGCCTTCAGCGGGAACCATTTCAATGGGGTGTGAGAACTCAAACCAGAGCACGAGGGAGGGAATGGTCATGCCCATCACTAATTTGGATAGTGAGGTGCAAAGATTATTTCAGGGGCGACGCAATATAAGAAGATGAGGCCATGGGACATGCGCAGTGTGATTTATCATTTCTTGTATCTAATGTTGTGGCAACACTATTCCTAATAATATTAAATGGTGAGCTGCCGGCTAACTAAAACATATCTAGTTTCCATCCCCACATTATTTAAGTTATGTCCCGTGCTTCTGCCCCAACCTGGCTCAAAGAATACTAGTTTTCTTTGACACAGGAATAAAAACATACCTACTGCATTCTCCAGGTCAAAGTATACCCGAGGCCGGATTAACTGACATTCAAGTGGTGCATAAATGCATGAAAGTCTGTGGTGCGCCAATGGAAAAAAACTGCGTAGTGCCTATTGCGTTGTGTGCTGAGGATATCACCAGTCATGCTTGCACTAAAATGCTGTTATAGCGACACCAAAAATGTTATTTTCACATTGTGCTACGGTGCAACTTTGAGCTTGTAGCGTCTTGCACTGGATTTGTATTTAAGGTGGACCTTCCAATACAGATCCAGCACAAAGGCAACAGGATCAAGGGTAGCCTGTGTGAGGTATGTAATCTTGCATAAAGTGCATACGTTACGCATAGGAAGGGCCCTTTTTTGCTCCCGAGTTTTTTTGGGATTGGAATTTTGAGTAATTCCAGGTCGTGCTATTGTAGTAAAAAGGGCTTTGCATGAAAACCAGTGGGAGATTGCATTAGTCCCACCAAGCTGTACCTCCTTTTCACAGATAACACAGGGGCTTGCCCTCCACGATTATGGCACTGCACTCATATCAACGTTCGGCGCAATACAGCTTTTGTACGTGAAAGCTGACTGGCACTGCCACTTGCCCAACAAAGCCCTGCCTTGTGTTGCATAACTATAGAGTAAATCTGGGCCATGGTGTCTTATCCAACTTTATCTACTTCCTTGCAATGCTCTCCTCCTCCTTTTCCTGATATATCAACAAATTCTTTAGTTGTGCAAGTCATTGTTAATCTCAAGACACTGAAAGCACTTCACACGTCCATGGTCCAGTGAGGAGGGTACTGCCCTCTCCGCTCAGGGATATTTGGAAGGAGAGAAACGCAGACAAAGCAGTAACGCAGCAGAAAGATGTAGTGAGATTTGTGATGGGGTTGATTGATAAAAAGAGTTTGCCAGTAATGCTTGCTGTGGTACTGGCAGCCAAGGCATTTTACGGAAAATGTTCTTAGAGCTATTGGAAAAGGAGACCTGGTAAAAAAGATATTGGAAGGATGGGCAAGGGAACAAGGAAAAAAGGTGAATCAGAGGTGATAATTTATTGAGGAAATATTGGGTAAAGTAGTGGAACAGGTTTGATATGAGCATCCGCATTGGAATTTGCACTGTTTAGGGCAATGTTCATGTCGATGTCTTCTGGGGCATGTAGGAGGTCTGAAGTAGTAGGATCAAGTTCTTCAGTGGTCTTAGATGGGATGATGTAGGGATACAGGACAACGATGTACGGGTGAACTTGAAAAGGAGCAAGATGAATCAGAAAGGAAAGGGCAGTTTAGTGCATATGAAACCCAAACCAGGGGAGTCCCTTTGCCCGGTGCAGGTGATAAAACTTTGTCTCAGACTCTGGAGGAAGAGGTGGAATCCACTGTTTGGGCACTCTGATGGGAGCACGGTGATGGCACAGCACGTACCTGGTGCTGCGACTATGCCTAGCAATTGAGGGCTTGAATGTGCAGGATTGTGGTACGCACTCTTCTTGTAAGAGCTGTCACAGGATTCAGGCAGGGATTAGGGGAATGGGAGATCAGACAGCTAGTGTGGTGGAAGAGTGACTGTATGTGGGGATTTGTGAGACTGTCATTGGGATGAGATGTGACTGAAGAAGTATTCTTTTGACCGACAGGTCAGGATCCAAGGGGAATGCGGAAACAGGAAGTCTGGACTGTGGACACTTCATCAACAGGTGGGCTTGAGTGCAGGTGGAGAAGCAGAGGGAAGGTGCTCAGTTGGGACTAAATGGGGACGAAGTAGTGGTGTGATGGTATCAGATGGGTGATGCGGTGGATCAGTGACTCTGCGGCACTGCAGCTGTCGTGACTGCGTCACCGCTACAATAAACCTATGAGAACAGCTGTAGAATGCAGAGCCCACCCACTCACCCTGGTACAAACGGAAGTTTGTTAGCACGCTGGCGGTATCGGAGATCAGGAAGGTGACTGATATGGAGAAGGAATAGGCGGGATTAAATGGGAGCAAGGGGTATGGAGGGTGCTAAGGACGAGACTAGGGGTAATAGGCAATATAACAATGGAAAGTAAAAGGAGAATTAGGGAATGAAAGAAAGGCTGGCTTCGTCGAGGGAGGGGCAAGACAGTGAGGCGGAAAAGAAACTGGGGGGCAGCAGAAAGGCCCGTGGGAGCTAAGAAAGACACAAAAAAGAGGTTGTCAAGTTGAAGTTAAAGATTGTTATGTTAAAAGGGAAGGTGGAGCTGTTGAGTGGTGGGGGATGGGTTAGTTGATATTTGTTGGAATATTGTGAGGGCATATTTGTGTGTGGGTCATGAAGCCGAAGTGTGTTTTTGTGTTTGCCCTCCTAGCTCCCCGATAAAGCGCTTCGTGAAAACAGTAAGGCTTCTATGGCAATATTCCTTCCAAGGTCAAAGATCAGAAACTATCTGTCTTATTGATCCCTGCAGTGAGCTGATCCTCTGCTAGTTCCCTGAAGAAAATGCAAATCACAGGGAAATTGGAGAGTTTCTATACTTGGACAAACTCTTTTTACACCTTTGGAAGGAGCAATGTGTTTTCAGAAACAGCTAAAAATGTGGTTGTTTTGTTAAATAAATATACTTACATTGGCTCCATTTCTGGCCCCAAGACTGTTGCTCATTCGATGCCTCGATATGGCCCAACATATTAAATAAATAACTAAATAGATCAAATAATAACAGAAATCCCAATGCCTCGCACAAAGCACTCATGCCATCTACCCTGCCTATCCGGGTATTCACTGAGGAAGGCAAAAATAAAAGAGTGGTCGCTGGTGGCAACTCTGTGGATGCCCAGTAGCATGTTCTGCACACCAGCAGTGAGATCAGAAAGGTGGCTGAACAAGTTTGTGCAGATATTAGATAATGTCAAAATCTGCCTGCAGGATATTGTTGTTGGTGTGTTCATAGTTCAGTTTCCCCATTGTAAGTGAGTCTTCCAAGAAAGTAAATTGTGGGATTTAGTTGTTGAGTGCTCATTGTGATATACTGCGCTTTAAGAAGCTGGCACTATTTTAAGGCAGTTGCATATATTCACCACAAGGAGGCACCCAACTCCTACAAAAGGCCTCAGTTATGGTTCCGCTGCTAGTTAAGCGGAGGCCCAAACAGCAAAATGCCATTTGACCCCAAGTTCTATACAGCTTCCTAAAACTCTACTATGATTCACGATTACCAGTTCTACCAGGCTAGAGGCAAACAAGACATGTAACCCAGAGCATTTGGAAGGGAGATGAGGCCATACATGTATTTCTTTAAATGCCAGGGTGAACAAAGCCTGTCCGCGTGCAGCGGATGTGCATGGCACATTGTGCCAGTGCTCTTTCAAGCAGGTTATAATTAATCTTGAGAAATGACTTCCCTATATGATTCTCAACCTACCACAATAGCCGAATGGCAAAGCAGTAACAATAATGTTAGCATTGTGTATTCTGTACTAGCTGGAATGAACGTAGGAGTAGGCATATTCTTTCAGTTATAAATTTACACTGTGACCTTTAAAATATATGACGGAAATCAGAGGAAATTAGTCACAGCTACGTGAAATGCTAATCTTTCTTTTCTTTTCCAAATGATTCAAAATTGGAAGCAGTTGCTGATTCGGGCACAGCGGAGGCCACATTTTCTTTTTGGTGAGGAAACCATAGAGACCGAGGCTCTCGCTCCATTTTTTGAACTTCACACTGACCTTCAAACAGTGCTGAGCCTAAGACTCAAACACGGATTCTACCAGTACATCAGTGGAAATTCATCTGCCAGCTTTGGAAGAGCATCCTGGCATTTAAGGAGCTAACCTGTTCCTGATTTTGCTGTCTTAGAGGCATCTGGATGAATATGCCATTTGAACTTGCAAATAAAATTGTTTTTGTGGGTTAAAGTCTTACTGTCAAATATTTCTCAGGAAAAAATAGTAATTGAAGATGTACCCCTCAAATAAAGCCATACCTATCGCCTTCTCTGATCAAAAAATTCGGTCGTATTACAGAAACGTCACACTGCTGCAAAAAACATGTCAGGGCAAACTCATTTGCACTACATTTGTTGTTTGTGTAATAGGAAATGGAGCAAATGGTATTTGCAGCACGGCACGGATGGCACAAACTGATTTCATAATATGAAAAGGAGAAAATGCATAGGGGGTCAGTACGACCCTGGTGGACGGCAGTAATTTGGCAAAAGGTACTGCCAACAGGCTGGCGGTACCTTTCCCTAAATTATGACATTGGCGGTTTGGCTCAGGCCAAACCGCCAATGTAGCACTCTGTCCGCCAGGGTGGTAACAGCTTCCGGGCTAGAGACTTCAGTCTCCAGCCAGACGGCCGTCACAATTCCACCCTCGGGGTTATGACCTGCCTACCGCCATGGTTTTCGTGGCAATCTTACCGCCATGAAAACCATGGCGGTAGGCACTATCAGGGAATTCCTTCCCTGGCACTGAAAGGGGTCTCCCCCGCCCCCTCCCCAGAGGCCTCTCCTCTCCCTCTCCCACTCCCATCCCTCCCCCGACATCCACACACCCACACGCGCACACATCCATCCATCCACGCATGCACACGTACATACCCACACACCACAACACACACCAACATACATTGATGCACACACACATTCACAACACACAATATACACATACACTCACATACATTCATTCACACCTGCATGCACGCATCCAAAAACAGACACCCCCCCACACACAACACCCCCCTCTCCTGTCGGAGAACCCAACTTATCTGTTTGCAGGGGTTCCTCCGGCAGGAGGAGGGATGCGGCGCTGCTGCCAGCAGCAGCGTCTGCCAGCAAAACACCACCAGGTGGTCCGCCACCATGACCTTCAACGGAATTCCGCCAGCCTTCTGGCGGAATTCTGCCTACGGTCATAGTGCGGTTGGAGGCTGGTAGCCACATCAACGGTATGTTGGCGGCCGTCGCCGTGGTGGTAGGTGGCATTTGCCGCCAATGTCATAATGAGGGCCATAGTTTCCACCTTTTAAAGGGACCATGGTACGATGCTTGATGCAATCTAGGTTTGTTCTGTTGTTATTATATAAATGACAAAAGCAGCGCACCCTGTTTTCTCTATATTTTATTAAATGGTTGAACATGGAATAGGGTTTGGTAAATTATTTATGCCACACGTAAAATATTTTGCAAGCAAAACACGTCATATAAGTTTAGTAATGGAGCCACAATCCTTTTAACATGTCTGTGCTTTCGCAAACTTTTTCTGCAATTCGCACTTGTGGGAAATGTATTTGCTCCTTTCTATATTCCACATCAAGCATGTAGTGATACAGGACCAAATGTTTTTTCTAACCAGCCTTAATATGGTAAGGTGCCCTGGCAGGGCTCAGCGTACTTACATTTAATAATGCTAACAAAGGTAGATTGCAGCTCATATATTCGCAATGTGACCGGTCAGCAATATGGGACCAAGCCACTATCAATCAGCAAGACTAGCTCAAGATGTTATGACAAGCCTTAATGTGTCAGGGGGTAGTTTGATATCACCTGGAGAGTAGGGTACAGCATTCTGATACTGATAAAGGCAGACTACGTAATTTCCTCACAATGGGAAGGGTCAGCAGGATGAGACCAATTTGACAGCTCTGAGTATAGCTAGCCTGAGACATTGCAACATGTTTAATTTAGTAGGGCTTGTTGGAATGATTCAGAGTACGGGTATCTTCTGACACTGAGAAAGGCAGATTCTGGTCATATCTCCGCTATGTAAAGGTTCAGCAGCTTGGGACCAAGCATCCAAGTCTTACAAATTTTCCCTCTGCAAAGTGGTTGTATGGTCCAAGACTAGGGTTACCACCTTTTCCGAGGAAAAATAACATCCATTCTACATTAACCCAATTTTTAGGTTTCACCAGCAGGTGCGCTTGTGGCGTGCTTGCAAAATCTTTTGTTAGTAAAAAACTTAAAAGGGGCTTGGAACCAGCCCTTTACTTACCTGACCTTACTCCAGTGTCGCTCTGATTTACCTGCTTCAGATTGGCCAGCACATCGTCTTCACGTCACTTCCTGTCATCGTCTTCGTCTTCTTCACTGATCTTGCTGTCGAGTTGCCTGTGGACCAAGTATTCCTTCCGGTCACTTCCTATTGGACACTGGCCAGTGTCCCTCCTCTGGCTGTAATGCTGAAGGTACTTGTTATTTCTTTTTGCATGCCATCTTCTTTCTTTACTGCTGTCTTCTCTGTCTTCTTTCTTTGTTGCTGTCTTCTTTTTTCTTCCAGCATGCCATTGTCTTATTTCACTGATGTCTTCTTTCTTCGATCCCTTCTTCTTCATCTTCTTTCTTTGTTGCTAACCATCTTCATTTTCTTTGTGCATACTGTCTTCTGTCTTCGCTGTCTTCTTTACCACATGCCGTCTTCTGTTTTCCCACATCTGCACTCTTCTCACGTCTTCTGTCTTCTCATGCCTTTTGTTTTCTTCCGTCTTCTATCGTCTTCTCTCTTCTTCCATCTTCTGTAGTCTTCTGTCTTCTCACGCCTTTTGTTTTCATCTGTCTTCTGTCTTCTTCTGTCTTCTTCCATCTTTTGTTGTCTCAAGCCTTCTGTTTTCTGCTGTCTTCTTCTGTCTTCTCTATTCTTTTGTCTCCTGTCTTCTCACATCTTCTGTCTTCTCATGCCTTCCGTCTTCTGTCTTCTTCCGTCTTCTCATGCTTTCTGTCTTATGCCGTTTTCTGTCTTCTCACGCCTTCTGTCTTTTTCTGTTTTCTTCCGTTTCTGTCTCCTTCTGCCTTCTGTCATCTGCCATCTCCTGTCTTCTCCTGTCTTTTGTCTTGTGCTGTCTTCTGTCTTCTTCCATCTTTTGTCTTCTTTCTTCTAAAATGCATGCCAATACATTTCGTCTTTGTCTTTTTTTCTATGTAACTGACTTACAAATATTAGAAAAATGTTATAATAATGTTTGCTTTTAATTTAATAAAACAAACATTATTATAACATTTCTCGAATATTTGTAAGCCAGTTACATAGAAAAAAAGAAAAGTGAAACCTACTGGCTTTGCCCATGCTTGCTATTCTTTCTTACAGTGACTATACAACATATTAATCTATTGTTCTATGAAGGGACGATGCTTGGACAGGATGAGTGGGGTGTGTTAGCTTCAGATTTCCCAACAATCACGGTGGCACATGATGTTAAAATACATTATACAACAAGCAGGGTGCAAGAGCGGGGCTTAAGGGGCAGTGGAAAGAGGGAGGAATGTGTATTGGAAGGTGGGCTACTTGAGAGAAAGCACATTATTTAGTGAAATAACCAACATTTTTGAAGTCTTTCCAAACAGACAGAGGGAGTGTGTGCGTTTTTGTCTGTGGGGGTAAACATTCCTGGTGAAATCCGACAGACACCTCACCATTCCCGACTGAAAGCACCTGCACCCAACTATTTATCACAAAATACGTTTATTAGGGGAGTGCAAAACCACCCACGCCCCCTGAAGCTACGCCCCTGGTTCTTCGGTCCTGTCGTAAAAAAAAGTAAAATAGATTTTAAGCGCCTGTGGGTCTACCACGTTCTCACATTCTGCCACTCTACTGTAAACCTGTCAGCTCGCCCTTTCCTTGTAGCTGTCTCCCACACTGCTTGCTTCAATCTCTTTCAAAATAGCAGGTGCACCCCGACACCCGGCCCCCGCTCCACTTTGGGTTTAGACGGTGTCTGCAGTCCAGCAATTCACAGTCCTAAAACAAGCTGACGTATCTACGGCTCGCTGCTGTAAGTTATATATTTTCTCAGTAGAGTTTGAAAATTCTGCTAACCTGCCTTCTTGGCACGTGCAAGCAAAATTGTCCCCGCTCCACTGACAGCAGCTCTTAAAAGGATTTCTCTTGCTTGTTGGGTAAGGTGGGGTTCTCTCAAGTCTCATCTGCACACTCTGTCCACAATTCCTCAAAGGCCTCGCCTAGTACAGCGCCTCCCAGACCCGGCATCTAAACCTGCTCTCAACAAGTACTGGCGGGCAGTCCAGCTCCTTGGGGCAGGCTTGAGGCGGCTCTTTGAAGCAACAGCGTCTAGCTATTAAATGAATAATAACAAGCCGGGCAAAGCCTGAGGGGGTTCTTAATATTGTACAGTTTTATCTCCACCGTCATCAAAAGTGTTTTCTTCACAAGTTACCACATCTGAGGCCAGAGACGTCAATGCTACTGGTGTTTCTGCACGCAGAGGCCCACAATAGAAATACGAGCTACGTAACTACTGGTGTTTATTAATCACCAGCACACACGGTTGGTGCAGGTAAAATATAGGTGGCACCCAACCCACGACTGAATAAAGAAGTCAGGCAAACGTTCTGCTCTTCCGGAGAGGATCAGCGTTGCAGTATCCAACAGACCTGATCAGCACACACTGCAGCCTGGAACCAGCAATTAGAGGGACACAATCAGGAGCTGCCCAAGACAGGAAATTACACCTATTAGCTACTATTGTTTTGGTCCAAAAGTCTGTCTCTGTAGGGTCTCTCTCTCTCTACCGGGAGGAGAAGAGTGGGTACAGACCAGACCCAGGAGCTTGGGGCGAACTTCGTTTGTGGAGGCCTATATAAAGAGTGTTTTTCACCCAGCACACAGGTCAGAGAAGAGTTGGGCTAAGATTGACTAGTTTGACAACTATCAAATTTGTGCCACACTGTTGTCCTAGCTAAAATAATGGAGGTTGTTCTGGGAGGAAATTCTTGAAGGTCAGGAGACTGACTCACTATGTGAACTCGAAAGAGCAAGGGTTTGTGGGGTTCATAAAATGTAGTGGGGTGCCTAAAGGGGTGAGGACAGCAGCTAAAACAAGGCAAGCCAATTCACTCTTGCGCTGTCAGGGCAGCAACCTAGTGAGTGCTCCTTTTCTCACGCTCACATGCATGACTGCTTGGTGCATGTCGGTGTATAGATTATTGGGCCTTCTATGACTACCCCTCAGTTTAGTGTAGTGCACACAGCACCCCACTGCCCCTGCAGCTAAGCTTTAGTCTTTATTCTAATTATAATTTGCACATTGATCACTCACAAAGCCTCACCTATCACCTCACCTATCACGGTGCTGCGTTTCATAACACAATAACTGCACATTGGCGGCCATGTTGCACAACATGACAACACTTCCCATTTAGTGTCATAACAATGTTGCTAGCTGTCCATGTGGGTAAGTGGTTTAGTGCGCCATACAGCGGTAGTAAACACTATACAAATGCTACAATGTAACATTTGCACTGCTGCTTTACCTGCCCATATGTAGGGCTCAAACCTGCTATCTGTCAGCTGCTTTGGATAGCCAGAAGACCCGCTTTCACCAAGGCATCAATCCATCAAATCATTCACCCCCTCAATGCTTAATCCTGTTTGAACTCTGTGCTCATCTAATTTGTTATCCTTATTCCCCATCCCTTGACACTCTGAGGCAGTCTAACAAACAGCAATCAGTGCTTCACATAAACTAATATTACATAAATACATTTTTCTAGCAAATTTCCAATTTAAGATTCAGTGTTGCTGGCCTATAAGATGCAATATTTTCCACATTCGCTGCTGGCTGCTTATGAGAAAGTCTCCTTACAGCAAATGATCTTGTGCCGCTTTACAGAAAATGTAATTGATTGCATGATTTTTATATTTGCAACGCTAAAGTGTGCAGTAGTGGCACCCCAATCCTGTTTCTTAATATGTTAGCATTAGAACATAATGTATGCTGTCCAATAGCATTGGCTCTTTTTGTGCATCCTTGTCCCAATTCACTATGAAGTTTGCCAGTCTGGACCTGCCCGTCAATGATTTTGTTAAGGCACTGGGGCAGATTTAAGAAGAGTGGAGCTGCACCCAGGGTAGCACCACTTTTCTTGCGCCCCTTAGTTCTGCCCCCCCTACTGCCAGCATGTGTGCAAATTATTAAAAATACGGCGCACCAAGGTGCAGGGGAGGGGGCAACAGCATCAACATTTTTGACGCTATTGATGTACTGTTCAGGGTTAGCGCCAAAATGATGGTGCTAGCCCTGAACAGTACTTAGTGACCCATTGTAACCAATGGTGTGTCCCTTCTTAATGCCTGCTCTGAGCCGGTGTTAAAAGTAGCCGCAAAATATGACAGAGTGGAATCTCTTATATTCCAGTGCGCCATTTTTGTGGTCCCCCTAACATGGCGCATGCATAATGTGGAGCAAAGGGTTACAAAGTGGCGCAATGCATGCATCGAGCCACTTTGTAAATATGGCGTGGCTATTTTTGAAGCCTAACGCCACATTAGTGTAAACAAAAAAATGATGCTACTGTGGCACAAGAGCTTCTTAAATCTGGGCCACAATGTATTAAGGCATTGGAATTCTTGTAGGCGTATATTATGCAAAGTGGCTGGAATCACAGGATGTTAATGAGGCTTCCTATTTCTTTAGTTCTACAGCAGTTAAGCAGAACTATATTCATCTTCCACAAAAGAGCATATAGTGAGATTGAGGTAGTTATTCTAAACATAGAGAGATATGTGAATGTATACTTATTAAGTAAGATATCCTTGTTTATTTATAAATAGATTATGCCAGGACTTCAACCAGATAACATTGGAATGGAGATGTGCTGGAGGTTTATTTCTTTTGAATTTTATCTGCATTTGGAGGATGTTTGGCTGAACCTGGCAGTGCTTGTTTACATGAAGGATGCCTCAGTAAGCAGGGAGTTTACATGTGGGAGGATACCCGGCATTGCTTGTAATATTAAGATGAAACAGCTGTTGCTTTCCATTCGGGGCAGAGCTTGACAGAGGCCCTCAGCTATTAGGACATATAGTCAAGTAGTGCAAGTGAAAGTAAATATTTGAGGACTTAATTACAATGGTTTTTCATAATAACACGTTTGTGGCAGACATGATATGCAATGATGCCTACATTGCCAACGTAGAAGAAACCCATCTTTGGTACATATGGTGAACTTGCTTTTAGATGCTGAGCTGGCACATAATCCTGTGAAAAATAATCCCCCCCGTCCCCTGGGGGAAATTCATACTCCTTTGAGAAATACACTGAAGGGGACAGTTGTAGCTGTCTCTTTTAAGAGAATTATTACTACTGCCCTTTGACTCTCTGGAGCAGTGGTTACAAAAGTGTGGTCCGGGGACCCCTCGTGGCCTGTGAAGCCTCCTCAAGGGGTCCCCGACTGCTTCGAAAATTAAATAATATTAACAGATTATTAAAGTGCATATATATAAAGTGGATAAATATACAGCTCAAACTGTTAGAACTTACTGGAAATGTCAAGGAATTTGAAATTGAAGGCTAAAAATTAAATTAGCACCCTCAGATTGATTAGTAGGAGCAGTGTAGGTGCATCAAACAGAATATATTATGGATGATGTGGGGCTTCAATTAAATTACAAAAGTGCCAACATTCCTATACATTTTTTATTTGTAAATTAAATAAGATATTTTCATTTGTGTATGTGTTTGATGAATGCTTGTTAAGAATTGTTTTGTGGTTCAAATCATTGACATTGTTTAGGTCAGGATCCCTGGCTTCCAGTGATGACTCAGTTGGGGCGGGGTCCCCAGATTCCAATAATGATTCCGTGGGGGTCCCTGTGTTCCAGTAATGATAAAGTGGGGGTCCATAGAAGTCAAAATGTCAGGAACCACTGCTCTGGAGGATCAAAAGTAATTGTGGTATCATGTCCTATAAAGTAGTTTTTGTTTTACTATCTCTTCCTATAGGTTGTCATTCTCGCAATGTTAAGGGAGTCATCGCAGTAACATATGGAGCAAAATTGCTGTCAGCGATCACCCTCACAATTGAACTTCCCTGCGTCCACATTCTAAGAGGGTTTCTTAAATTTACTGTTAAAAATGAAATGACAAAATGTTGCCTCGTCCCTTGGCGGAATTAAGATTTCCATTTTGGTTTGTCTATAGTTTTAGAAAAGTGGCAACTCAAAGACACATTGGCATTCATTGCGGCTTATACCGATAAACACACACACACAGGCACGGTCAACAAGTAGATTATCGAGAGGTGTACCAACTGTTTGTTGCCAGTCAGGAATCAGAATTACCTTTGCAACAATGAACCAATATTAGATAGATATTATGATTTGTAAACTGTTTCAGATTACTTAGCTGGGATGCTTTGATAGATTCTGTTCAGGTGTCTTCTATTGCTGGACATTTTCAAGGATACTGATTGTCTGAGGTTTGCTGGGCCAAACCAGGGTAGATGGTCAACACACACTCACTCACTCGATCGCTCATCCTTTTTTCAATCTGAATTTAGTCTACAAAAATTAAGAGTGGTGACAATTTACAACACAGTGCATCCTTGATACATTAATTTAGTGTTTACTAAATATATAGCTATTGATATAAGAGCATCATAAAAAGCAAGAAGGCAGTACCTTGTAAAATCCAGTCATTAAGGGACGTATTACATCCCTTCAAGAATTCAATGCAATCATTTAACGATTGTTTTCTTGCCATTACAATGTTGATGTGTGCTAAATATACATCCAGAAGTAGTATGCTATTGTTTATCGTTGTTGCCATCAAGTCTCACTTCCCTGTACTCCTTACATACCACTGCTTTGGGTTGTGGGGTTCTACAAGGTGCCTCCCTGATTCCTGTTCTTTTAACCCTTCATGGGTGTCCTTAGGTGAACTCACAGCCTCTTTCAGGCTGCACTTTACTCTATAACTGAAGACGCAGAGATCACGCCGAGAGTGATTGTGATCCTGAGCCGTCATTGCACACTCATCATTGCTGTCTGTCCCATGTACAGACAGACGTGGGCCAATGTTGAGAAGGTTTGGCCCCTACTAAAGGCCTGGATGCATGGACCTCTGCCCTAATCTGACCACTGTGGTTAGGTATTGGGGTTATTACAGGTTGACAAGCTGATCCTAGTTGCTCAATCTATTGTTAAGTAAAAAAAAAATCGAGCAGAAGGCTCAAGAAAATCCTACTTTCTTAACCCACACTCTCTGAGTGTCTTCAGAGCACGCCATCCTTTGCATGAGGCATACCCCCTAGTCACTTGTGCCAAATACCAGAGTCAGTTTAGCATTCTGCAATGCAACTACAGAATCCTTATCAGAGGCTCCACTCCACCAGCTAAACAAGGATCAAAAAATATAGTTCGATACCATCGATAAATGTTCCATTTTCTTTTTCTAAACACTTTATTTGATTCTTTAACTCAAATGATATTGCAAATCTCACAATCAATCCCCTATGTTAAAACATGGGCACACCGTGACTGTGCGCAGTGACTGTGCATGCCTCCACTTTCAGAAGTTCCACTTCATGGACGACGATTCAACAAAATGTTATTGGCTGCAGAAATAACACCAGACTCCCTCTGAGCCCTGAGGACATGCGAGGCTCCTATCCTAGCCCCACCATCCTTTTATTTACTGTTACGGAGGTAGGCGAAGGACAAGGATGGGAAATATCCGAATATAACAGGGCTCATAGTGGACTCATACAGTTCCGGACAAGGTCTTCTGACTAATGAGAGCATCGGTGTTGGGGGGGGTGGGCAGTATCAGGTACAGAGAAGGACAAGCACATGCTACCCCTTGCTGCTTGTAATTGACAACCATGTTACCTTCAGCAGGAGTATGCTCGAGCCAACAGAAAAGTAAATATGGTTGTACAGGGACATATTATTTCTCTAGTTCAAATTGCTTAAGTTTTTTTGCAGTCCAGCTAGATTGTTAATGAGCAATTGTGCCTTTATTTGTATTACTAAAAACATTCTTAAATATTTTAACGTATTAAAAACCGAGAATAAGTTAGATGTTTCTATACTTTTCTACCCTCACCATTTCCTACTACTCGAGGCTCTAATATGACCAGCAGTGAAGCCAATGTTTGACTCTTGGAATACGCAGATTGCTCAAAAAAGGATGAAAGCCCAATATGACCTCATAAACACTAGTGGATGAAGCAGCAATCCGACGAGGGCGGTTGGCTCTACTTTGGTTCTAGTTTTTTTTTTATTTGAAGTCGTGTAGAGTTAACACATGTGAATAACACGTTTCACAAAAAGCTCTTTCAGTGAGGAGAAAAGCTGTTACACTGGTTATAGCGAAGCCATCAAATTAAGCAGGGAGTACATTGTTTCTTATAATGTTTCGTGAAAATGATGCACACGCTGAAGACAAGAACCATGTCTAATAACCTTTTCAAATTTTTGATAATTGTTTTTAGCCAACTGAATGTTGTAAAATATATTTTTTTTCATTATTTAAATTTTTCATGGATGGAAGTTATCTTCAATTGCTTTGGGTTTATAAGAAACTAGGGGCCTGATTTATTTATGGTGGTCTTTACTCTGTCCGTCAGGGTGGCAGGGAACATAACATCTGTCACCCTTACAGAAAGCTGTCCACCATATTTAGAGATCATTGCCAGCCCAACGGTGATCTCTGTGTGTTCACAGGAGCCACCATAGGGACAGCTCCTGTGAAGGCACCGAAAGGGAGGTGCACAGCGCCATCTTTAAGGCAGCTGTGCCCCAGATGTTTTTGTTTTTCAAAACTCCCAAAGTGGAAGTATCTTTCGGTAAAGAAAACACCCTACATCCTGGGAGTTCTCTCCCAGGGTGTGGAGTCATTCATTTTTTTCTCTTCATGACTGCAATGATCTTACCTGCCAGTGATGGACAGAAAGGGGCAACATCATGCTATCTGCTCCAAACAGGTGATCTGATGTCAGTACTCTAGAGGCTCCTACTTTGTTCGGGCTCAGGAGTAAGTTTTTTAATAACAGAGCCAATGAGTGACCCCTGTCGGAACACTGATGGTCCACGCTACTCGTATTTGAGCAGGCAGCAAACCCTAAATTGGGCTCAAAGGGTGTTATTTAGAGTTTGGCGGACTAGATACTCTGCTGAAATGTGGTGGTTACCCCGTACACCATTTTACAAGTGCCATATGCTATAATGCTGTTGCAATATGGTGCACTGGAAATCCGCCATGTTTGTGGCTAAGTAACTTGTCAGCCAAACTCTAAATAAGACCCAATGTAAGCTATTTATTAAAAAAAGACCCACTGCAACGTTCATGAGCATATAAAGATGTATTTTTGTCTAAAAAATGTGAATTTCTCTCCTGCATGCAGCCCACAAGTAATAATACTTTTCCTTTAGTGGTTGACATTTAAATGTCACTTGCCCTCAACAGCATGAACAAACCACATAAATCAAAAGTGTCAGAACCTGGGAGGAAAACTACAATTTTGCAAACCAGAACATCGTGCTCATTTTTCATTTTTAAGTCACAGAGCTTCATTTGTAGCAGAACATGTTTAAATACACTTTACTTATGCTGCATCCAGATCCCTGAGCACTGTCGATCTGATTGTTAATGAGTTAATGTTAAAATATACAATTTATTTGGTGTTTAATTGTGCTTTTCCTTTCTAAAACAATTGTTTTTTTCGGCTCAAAATGTTTAATTTGAAATTATTGAAGAGTATAACACTTTAATTTCTTTATTATTTTTGTGTTTAAATGTCACATCGTGTTACATGCAGGATGACACCAATCTGGTTGATCAAAAGAAAAGCAGGTGAGGCAATTATGGTCAATATTTTTTCAACTGGTGGGCAATTTATGTTTTTTTTTTTTTTTTAATCACATGCTCACCTCCAGCTGCTTCAGAGCAAGACTGCTGCAATAGCCCTTGTGTGCTACTTGGGATCTCACACGAACATTATTTGGTTAATGTGGGAGATCAATTTCAGGATCTCGATGCATTGACAAAGACATTAGGTCTGGCCTTCGCAAAGAAGCAACTTTGCAAATGTTATCAGCACAAAGCTATCCATCATGACAACTACCTTTTATCGTGCCTGCAGGCCAAATTCAATAGAGTTGATGAATATTGCAGTAGGGTTCCTCAACAAATCCCCTGAAATATGAAGGTTATTAGTCTTCAAAGTAACTTTAGACCATGTAATAACATTAGGATAACCCTCTAATCCACCAAACTGAAGATACTCAATGAAGGTACGCAAGCAAAACCTTTTTTAAAATACTGCACAGACTCGGGTCAGACTCGACAAATCTTAACCAGTCACTAGAGATGTTGCTACACAGAACACAGGACTGTGATCCAAAGTGTAATAAAACAATGGTCAAGCATCCACATGGCCATGGTGCAACACTAAGGATCTGTGATTTTATTCTACAGTCCTTCACGATACCAACAGAGCTGTCAATGGTGAAAACTTCTATACAGATCGCAAATAGGCATTACAAATTAAGACTTTAGAACCACAGCAGCAATCGAGCATCATCTATGACCCACCAATACTACTGTTGGAAATCAGGTAGTGATGGTCCCTGGCAAAAGCACCTCCTGCCAAATTATACATCCCTTCTAGCCACATGTATGTTCTATAGAAGTGCAAAGTGTCACACCAGAAAATATATAAAGTCACTCCTGCCCAAACCAGAAATAAACGGCCCTGGGTTAGGAAATATCAAATATAATCAAGGTGGCATTGGGTCTGGAACCTTGCTTTGAGTTTGAAAGTCACAGTTTAATCATTAACTCACAGGTTACGCTCTATCAACGATATAAAGTGCATCTTCATCTACAAGAGTACTCTGGCGCTGAATAACAGATGCTTACTGTCATTCAACTCAGTAGCACCCATTTAATTGATTTCAGAAGGATGAAAGGCTGAGTAGACTTGCAGGGATCCAAATGGGTGACCATGAGACCAAATAGCTTTTTGTAGTAAAAGCATGAGATCCAGCGCTTCAACCAAAGCAAACTGAGGTAAAGGTTAATAGCATAAACACGTTGGCCCAGGTAGGGGCACACGTGACGAGAGTAATAAAAAAAGCTAGACCTATGTCTAGGCATACCCATCCCACTCAGGGTAACACACAAAGGGCCAGATGTAGCAAAGGTTTTTACCCATTCTGTGTCTATGGGAAAAAGTGTTCGTACATATGGCCCTAAGTTATACAAAAAACGATGGATAGAATGCATGAATTAGTCTCAGCCACTGGTAATTACTCGGGTCGCATCTCAGACAATCATTATTGTTAGCGCAGAATCATCAAACTAGAGAGGTTTCAACTTTATGCCTCAGCTGTCATTTGTGGAAACGTTAGGTCAGCCCCGTTTCAGCTCCCCTGTGTGGGTGCCACAAAGGTCCTATCTCAGCCCCACCTTGTTTAATCTCTGTGTGGCCCATCTTGCTATTTTAGTACATTCATTTGGTTTTCAGGTACTTTGCTATGCAGATGACACCCAGATTATAGTCTCGATTTCAGGCGATCTGCTCTCTGTGGCAGATAAGTTTAAACTTTGTATTATAAACTGAGGGATCTGGCTGAAAAACAACTATTTGAAATTAAATGCTGAAAAGATAGATATCCTCATTTTCGGAGCACAACACTTGGTGTGATCAGAGCTGTGGTGTTCAGAGACGTGTGGCCCCCTTCCCACTCCAGTGGAATTGGCAAAAAAGTTTCTGAGTGACACTTGATAACACTCTTACTTTTGTATGCAGGTTAACGGGATTACAAGCTCATGTTTTGACATCATTATGATTTTTTAAAAAGTTTTCCCCTCCTTCCACCGGAACATAGAACGGTAGTATTCATGGCTTTGATTAGTTCTCGCCTTGTCTATTGCAATGCACTATATCTAAACATCAACAAATAATCTCTTAGAAAACTACACTACAGGTGATTCAGAATGCAGCCACCTGAATGGTACTAAATATTCCTAAATGCTCTTTTGTCACAGAAGGCTTGCGTTCTCTTCATTGGCTTCCTGACACAAAGCAAGTCACCTTTTAAGCGGACTGCTACAATGGACAATGCACTGCTGCTGTACTGCTGTAAGGCCAGTTCACAGTAGGATGAACAATGCCTCTTTGCAAGCTGGGGTACAGCACCTGGGGCAAATAGTCATGTTCCTTGCACTGGCATCAGCCGCAGGTAAAGAATAAATTAAATGTTTCTGCACTGGCTCGAGACCAGTCTGCTAATGTAAAAATAGGGATCCCTCCTGCCCTGGCAAGAGCATGCCAATGGGGTAGGATAAACCAAAAAAGTAAGAACAAACCTACCATATGAGCAATAAGTATTGTCTCTGCAGAATGAGGGATTAAAAAAAGGATGTTTCAGAGGAATGTTCCCTATTTAAGGCACTTAGGAGGGGGAAGAGCGAGAGTTAGAACTATGACCAAGATTTACTAAGATTTTGTGCCAGGGTTGTGTCAGGGTTTCGTCACTTTTGTGGTGGAGCCGATGCAAAATTATTTTTGGCATTTACTAAGCCACGCAGAGTCGATTTGTTTGGCTTTACGTGGCTTAGAAGATACAAAGTAATTGTTGTACCTGGCTTTTTGACAGGGACATCCCCAAACTTTTTGCCTCCTTCCTCCTATTTGTTCTAACCTGTTGTTGTTGGCTTTTGACCTCTGGGCACTTTACCACTGCTAACCAGTGCTAAATTGCATATGCTCTCTGTGTAAATTGTACTATTGATTGGTTTATCCATGATTGGCTATTTAATTTACTTATAAGTCCCTAGTAGAGTGCACTATATGTGCCTAGGGCCTGTAGATTAAATGCTGCTAGTGGGCCTGCAGCACTGGTTGTGCCACCCACTTCAGTAGCCCCTTAACCTTGCCTCAGGCCTGCCATTGCAAGGCCTGTGTTTGCAGTTTCACTGCCACTTCGACTTGGCATTTAAAAGTACTTGCCAAGCCTAGAACTCCCCTTTTTCTACATATAAGTCATCCCTAATGTGTGCCCTAGGTAACCCCTAGAGCAGGGTGCTGTGTGGGTAAAAGCCAGGACATGTACCTGTGTAGTTTTATGTCCTGGTAGTGTAAAACTCCTAAATTCGTTTTTACACTACTGTGAGGCCTGCTCCCTTCATAGGCTAACATTGGGGCTGCCCTCATACACTGTTGAAGTGGCAGCTGCTGATCTGAAAGGAGCAAGAAGGTCATATTTAGTATGGCCAGAATGGTAATATAAAGTCCTGCTGACTGGTGAAGTCGGATTTAATATTACTATTCTAGAAATGCCACTTTTAGAAAGTGAGCATTTCTTTGCACTTAAATCTTGTTGTGCCCTTCAATCCACGTCTGGCTAGGTTTAGTTGACAGCTCCTTGTGCATTCACTCAGACACACCCCAAACACAGGGTACTCAGCCTCACTTGCATACATCTGCATTTTGAATGGGTCTTCCTGGGCTGGGAGGGTGGAGGGCCTGCCCTCACACAAAGGACTGCCACACCCCCTACTGGGACTCTGGCAGACAGGATTGAACTGAAAGGGGGCTTGGTGCATTTCTTAGACACTCTTTGAAGTCACCCCCACTTCAAAGGCACAACTTAGTATAAAACAGGGCCTTTGCCCTACCTCATCAGACACTTGCTGGAGAAGAAACCTGAACCAGAAACTACAACCTGCCAAGAAGAACTGCCTGGCTGCTTAAAGGACTCACCTGTCTGCTTTTCTACAAAGGACTGCTGCCTTGCTGTTGGCCTGCTGCCTTGCTGAACTGCCTGGCTGCTTAAAGGACTCACCTGTCTGCTTTTCTACGAAGGACTGCTGCCTTGCTGTTGGCCTGCTGCCTTGCTGAACTCTTGTCTGGCTGTAAAAGTGCTCTCCAAGGGTTTGGATAGAGCTTGCCTCCTGTTCCCTGAAGTCTCATGACCAAAAAGACTTCTCTTCTTCACTTGGACGCTTCGTGCGGCGACATTTTCGACGCACAGCTTGTTCCGCAGCGAGAAACACGCCGCACACCGACGCTGATCGACGCGATGCCTTCGGGACGACTGAAACTTTGACGCACGGCCTCGCAAGGACAACGCCGCCCGACTTCCAAGGAGAAATCGACGCGACGCATGCCGTGAGAGTGAAATTTCGACGCACAGCCCCACGGAATGACGCGCAGCCGGAAAACAAGCAGGAGAATCCATGCACAGACCCGGGACATCTGGTAATCCCCGCAATCCACAGAAAGAGACTGTCCGCGCGCCGGAAAACGACGCACTACTTCCCCGCGTGAAAAAGAACGACGTAAATCCGTGTGTGCTGGGGAGAAATCGACGCACACACCATTTTTCCACATATCTCTTCTTCTGCGGCCCTTTGCGGAGATTTTCCACCAGAAACCAGGTACTTTGTGCTTGAAAGAGACTTTGTTTGCTTTTTAAAGACTTAAGACACTTTACATCACTTTTCAGTGATATCTTTACAAATTCATATTGCATTTTTAATCGTTTTGACCTGCAAATACCCAGATAAATATTATATATTTTTCTAAACACTGTGTGGTGTATTTTTGTGGTGCTATATTATGGTATTGTATGATTTATTGCACAAATGCTTTACACATTGCCTTCTAAGTTAAGCCTGACTGCTCGTGCCAAGCTACCAGAGGGTGGGCACAGGCTAATTTTGGATTGTGTGTGACTTACCCTGACTAGAGTGAGGGTTCTTGCTTGGACAGAGGGCAACCTGACTGCCAACCAAAAAAACAATTTCTAACATTGGTGATCAGCGGTGAGGATAGGACTTGTGTTTGTGCAGTGACATACAGTAGCTAAGTATTTCACTACCTACCCACAGTTGAAGGTCAACTTGATTTTTCATCTTTTTGCTTTTGGTTCTCTGATGTCCTCCTGGATATACTATTGATATTTTGGACTTTGGATTTTGTTTTTTTGCCGGTAAGACCTTATCAGCAATGAGATTGCTTACCTACTCACTCTTTGTGCCTACTGACCACCTCACTAAGGCTGACCTAAGGAGGCTTTGCAGAAAATGGGGCCTTCCTGTATCAAGGAGATCTACTAAGATGGAAATGCTACATGCCTACATAGTCTGGGGGGAAGAAAGATGGGCAGAGAGAGAGGCATAAAAAGATCAAATGACTAAGTACCCCTCAGATGAGGAGGGGGACTGCTCAAATGAGGAGGAAGGCTACTCAGATGAGGAAAGAGAACCAGTGAGAGATGAATGGCTCCTAGCTCGAGAGTGGTGGATGGAAGAGCTAGATGAGTTTCTTGAAAGGGCTGAGGCAGCAAGACTCTTAGCCCTGGAAGAAGAAAAGATTGCAGCTCAAGAGCTGAGCTGTAAAGAGCTGAAACTGGAGGCCGGAAGGGCTGAGTCCAGTTCAGATGGTGGCAGCAAAAATCTTGCATCTAGTACTGATGAAGAAGGGCACAAGCCCAGAGATGTGGTGCCCAACTTGAAGAAGGGAGTTGACACACCCCAGGCGGTTCAAGGGTATGAGGTAGTTCCCTTTATGCACAGGGCCCCTGAGAAGGATTGGGGAACTGGCACAGGGAGTCATATTCCTACTGGGGGGAGGGACACTTTACTGGCTCTAGCAGCAGAGAGTGACAGAGAAAAGGGTTCCCCCCTGGTGGATGTCCTGGATATAGAGTGTAGAGACATCCCAGAAGAGTGTGGGTTGAGTGTCAGGGACAGTCAGATACTGTCTCACCAGTCTCAGAAGGGTAATGTAGAGTGCTTTTTCAAGGTTGAGTCACTGGATGGTTGGGTGAAGGGTACTGTGGTTAATACATGTGAAGGGCAGAGTGATGTAATTGCTGGAGAGCATATGTCTGGTCCTTATTTTCCAGAGCTACGGAAACACCAGGTGGAGTGTGAGTTCTCTGACCCCAGGGAACTTACAATGGAGGCAGACTTCTGGGTGAGTACCAGAGAGTCTGAAGAGGCATTTGGGGGTGCTCCTGAAGGGAGTGGTCTAGGTGGTTCCCAACCAAGTGAGGTGGGAGAGGATTGTAGTGTCACAGGTAGGTCCCAGGTCCTGGAGGGTTCCATGAGGGAACACCAGGAGGGAAGCCTAGCCTGTACCGTAGGGCCACCTTTTGAGGGAAGCCCCACAGTGTCAGAAGAACTTGGGGGAGGTGACTGTAGCCAGCATCCCAACAGTTCTGGTGTCTGGCAGTACCACTCCTAGTGAGGGGGTGCAGAAGTCCAGACATAGGGTTGAGAGGGGGTTGCAGACCACAGTGGAGGACCGGGAGAGTCAGGGGTCAGCTCTGAGAGCAGAGCCCCCCAGGAATGACCCAGGTGAAACCGTTTCTGGTTTGGGAGAGACCCAGACTCTGCCGGATGGGCAGAGGTCAGGAGACCTGCGCCAACCAGACTCTTGTGTGGCCCTTGGGGACGGTGTGTACCTTGTGGGGGGTGAGAGTGCCCCCCAGGAAGTCCTGGCATGCCAGGCAAAGATTCAACCTCAGGGTGGTGACTCTGGGTTGGATAACCAGGTTCAGAGGTTAAACTCTGACCTGGTGGGGGGTAGGTGTGCCCCCCAGAAAGTCCTGGTATGCCAGGCAAAGATTCAACCTCAGGGTGGTGACTCTGGGTTGGATAGCCAGGTTCAGAGGTTAAACTCTGACCTGGTGGGAGGTAGGTGTGCCTCCCAGGAAGTCCTGGCCTGCCAGGCAATGGTTCAACCTCAGGGTGGTGACTCTGGGTTGGCTAACCAGGTTCAGAGGGTAAACTCTGACCTGGTGGGGGGTAGGTGTGCCCCCCAGAAAGTCCTGGTATGCCAGGCAAATGTTCAACGTCAGGGTGGTGACCCTGGGTTGGAGAACCCAGTTCAGAGATTAAACTCTGACCCGGTGGGGGGTAGGTGTGCCCCCCATGAAGTCCTGGCGTGCCAGGCAATTGTTCAACCTCAGGGTGGTGACTCTGGGTTGGATGGTCAGGTGCAGAGGTTAAACTATGACCTGGTGGAGGGTAGGTGTGCCCCCCAGAAAGTCCTGGTTTGCCAGGCAGTGATCCAGTCTGAGGGTACAGACCCTGGAGCATGCCCCTGCTGTTGTGGGCCTGGGTCCTTGTTCTGTCGCCTCAAACAGGGAAGTACATCAGGATAGTGATTGTGCTCCCCTGGCTTTAGGCTGGTAGGGGGTCATGTTGTACCTGGCTTTTTGACAGGGACATCCCCAAACTTTTTGCCTCCTTCCTCCTATTTTTTCTGACCTGTTGTTGTTGGCTTTTGACCTCTGGGCACTTTACCACTGCTAACCAGTGCTAAAGTGCATATGCTCTCTGTGTAAATTGTACTATTGATTGGTTTATCCATGATTGGCTATTTAATTTACTTATAAGTCCCTAGTAGAGTGCACTATATGGGCCTAGGGCCTGTAGATTAAATGCTGCTAGTGGGCCTGCAGCACTGGTTGTGCCACCCACTTCAGTAGCCCCTTAACCTTGTCTCAGGCCTGCCATTGCAAGGCCTGTGTGTGCAGTTTCACTGCCACTTCGACTTGTCATTTAAAAGTACTTGCCAAGCCTAGAACTCACATTTTTCTACATATAAGTCATCCCTAATGTGTGCCCTAGGTAACCCCTAGAGCAGGGTGCTGTGTGGGTAAAAGCCAGGACATGTACCTGTGTAGTTATATGTCCTGGTAGTGTAAAACTCCTAAATTCGTTTTTACACTACTGTGAGGCCTGCTCCCTTCATAGGCTAACATTGGGGCTGCCCTCATACACTGTTGAAGTGGCAGCTGCTGATCTGAAAGGAGCAGGAAGGTCATAATTAGTATGGCCAGAATGGTAATATAAAGTCCTGCTGTCTGGTGAAATCAGATTTAATATTACTATTCTAGAAATGCCACTTTTAGAAAGTGAGCATTTCTTTGCACTTAAATCTTGTTGTGCCCTTCAATCCACGTCTGGCTAGATTTAGTTGGCAGCTCCTTGTGCATTCACTCAGACACACCCCAAACACAGGGTACTCAGCCTCACTTGCATACATCTGCATTTTGAATGGGTCTTCCTGGGCTGGGAGGGTGGAGGGCCTGCCCTCACACAAAGGACTGCCACACCCCCTACTGGGACTCTGGCAGACAGGATTGAACTGAAAGGGGGCTTGGTGCATTTCTTAGACACTCTTTGAAGTCACCCCCACTTCAAAGGCACAACTTAGTATAAAACAGGGCCTCTGCCCTACCTCATCAGACACTTGCTGGAGAAGAAACCTGAACCAGAAACTACAACCTGCCAAGAAGAACTGCCTGGCTGCTCAAAGGACTCACCTGTCTGCTTTTCTACAAAGGACTGCTGCCTTGCTGTTGGCCTGCTGCCTTGCTGAACTGCCTGGCTGCTTAAAGGACTCACCTGTCTGCTTTTCTACGAAGGACTGCTGCCTTGCTGTTGGCGTGCTGCCTTGCTGAACTCTTGTCTGGCTGTAAAAGTGCTCTCCTAGGGCTTGGATAGAGCTTGCCTCCTGTTCCCTGAAGTCTCAGGACCAAAAAGACTTCTCTTCTTCACTTGGATGCTTCGTGCACCGAAATTTTCGACGCACAGCTTGTTCCGTGGCGAGAAAAACGCCGCACACCGACGCTGATTGACGCGACGCCTTCGGGACGACCGAAACTTTGACGCACGGCCTTGCAAGGACAACGCCGCCCGACTTCCAAGGAGAAATCGACGCGACGCCTGCTGTGAGAGTGAAATTTCAACGCACAGCCCCGCGGAACGACGCGCACCGGAAAACAAGCAGGAGAATCCACGCACAGACCCGGGACATGTGGTAATCCCTGCGATCCACAGAAAGAGACTGTCCGCGCGCCAGAAAACGACGCACGACTTCCCAGCGTGAAAAATAACGACGCAAGTCCGTGTGTGCAGGGGAGAAATCGACGCACACACCATTTTTCCACGTATCTCTTCTTCTGCGGCCCTTTGCGGAGATTTTCCACCAGAAACCAGGTACTTTGTGCTTGAAAGAGACTTTGTTTGCTTTTTAAAGAGTTAAGACACTTTGGGGGTCATTCTGACCCCGGCCGGCGGCGGTAGCCGCCGGCCTGGCTGGGACCGCCAGAAGACCGGCGGTCATTCTGGGTTTCCCACTGGGCTGGCGGGCGACCGCCAAAAGGCCGCCCGCCAGCCCAGTGGGAAACACCCTTCCACGAGGAAGCCGGCTCCGAATGGAGCCGTCGGAGTGGAAGGTGTGCAACGGGTGCAGTAGCACCCGTTGCGAATTTCAGTGTCTGCTGAGCAGACACTGAAATTCAAAGTGGGGCCCTCTTACGGGGGCCCCTGCAGTGCCCATGCCTTTGGCATGGGTACTGCAGGGGCCCCCAGGGGCCCCACGACACCCCTCACCGCCATCCTGTTCCTGGCAGTCGAAACCGCCAGGAACAGGATGGCGGTGAGGGGGTCGGAATCCCCATGGCGGCGCAGCGCCGCCATGGAGAATTCCCATGGGCAGCGGAAAGTCGGCGGTACACCGCCGACTTTCCGTTTCTGGCCGCGGCTGTACCGCCGCGGTCAGAATGCCCTGCGGAGCACCGCCAGCCTGTTGGCGGTGCTCCCTCCGGCCCCGGCGGTCTTTGACCGCCGGGGTCAGAATGACCCCCTTTATATCACTTTTCAGTGATATCTTTACAAATTCATATTGCATCTTTAATCGTTTTGACCTGCAAATCCCCAGATAAATATTATATATTTTTCTAAACACTTTGTGGTGTATTTTTGTGGTGCTATATTATGGTAATGTATGATTTATTGCACAAATGCTTTACACATTGCCTTCTAAGTTAAGCCTGTCTGCTCGTGCCAAGCTACCAGAGGGTGGGCACAGGCTAATTTTGGATTGTGTGTGACTTACCCTGACTAGAGTGAGGGTTCTTGCTTGGACAGAGGGCAACCTGACTGCCAACCAAAAACCCAATTTCTAACAAAAATGCAATGCAGCACATAGCTCTGCCTTTCATTACTTTACGTCTGGGAGGTATTAAATGGATGGAGCATGGGCGTTTCCATGCATTCACCTATGTACAGTGATGCAAACCCACATTTACAAAAACTTGTAAACCTCAGTTTGAGTCAAAATGGTGTGCCTACCTCACAGAGGCATAACGAGGAAAAATATCTTAATTATGGCCTCAAGTGATCCCAGAGGGTGCGTCAGGCTCTGGCCAAAAGAAGCATTATACAGATAACAGGGCTTTGTTTTAAGCAGGAGCTTGTTATTACTCTTTTTAAAAAGGTATCAGTACTTAACTGCAATGTTTAAATTGTGAACAATTCCTAGGGGGGCCCAATGATGTTTATTGTTCAAGTGGGGGGGTGCTGCATTAAAATGTTTGGAGACCACTGCTATAAGGATTGTGCAGAAAGATATCCTTTCCTGCGCAAAAACAATCCTGCCTGTAAAGCAAGCACCCTAGCACCACTGCACGAGGGTGCCTGCATTGCTGCTTGGCAGCCTCAAGTGCACCAACACAGGGACAGAGCTTAAGAGCGCCATATTGTGGTGGAGAGGGCACGTTTCAGCTCTCTCCCATTCATGCAAAGCTGCACAGAAACCTTCCTTGCTGCCCTGCGTGAACGTTTAATAAATATGATATATTTCTATTTTTTTTTAAATTTACCTTTAGGTCTCGAATAGGTAAATTCTGTTTGTTGAACGAGGCAAACCTCACTCCTAGGGCTACGACGAGGAAGACTACCTGCGGATAATGATGGTTTTAGTCGTTTGATTGTATAAATCGAATTAAATGTATTTTGCATTTGAATTTGGGTTGTTATACTGGGCCCACTGTCAGGGTAAACATATGTGTTGAAGAAAGAAGGAAAGGAGACAGCCTACATTTGTAGCAAATTAATGTGGGGAAATACAAGGGAACATAATTAATGACTACAAGCATAGCAGCCAGGACATGTTTATGACACAAAAAATGACTAAGATACTTTTCACAAGCAGTACTGTCAGAACAGTAACATGAGCGTTTTGTTAAAAATCTGTCTTTTGAGGAAAAGTACACCTTTTTTGGCAAAAAAGTCCTTCAAAAGGAAAGCACACGAAGTACTCTGTTTCCGGTCTCAGGATGTCTGGACCAAGGCTCAGCACATTCGTGCTTTCCTGACCCAAAAAATGAAAAAGCCTCTGGTCTTTTAAAGTACATGGGCATATGGCAGAGCAAGCTTATGAGCTCTTATTGGTGAGAAGGAAGTGCATTGTATTAAAAATAGCAAAAGCGCTGTCACTAATTGGATAAAAAGCAGTACAGTTTTCTGCACTGCCAAATAACAGACCTCCTTGGCAATTTGCTTCTATCAAGGATATTTCCTATCCTGGAATACATTTCATAAATAAATGAAACCTTTCCTCAATGCTCTAAAGACAGGCGATTTTTCCTTGTGAATTAAGCAATAGATTTTTTCCACATCCAGATTCTATTACAGGAATGGGACAATTAAAGTAATCATAAAACTGAAACACTGAGACCTCTGTTATGCATTATGGTAAAATAGATTGGCAACATGCAGTGCTTAATTTGTGCTTGTTGCTTTCGGTGCTGAGCACCTGCACTTATTTTTGAGGGCCGCGGCTTATTCTTCTGCCTCAAGCATTTGCTGCGAGCAAAAGACACATATGGGAGAGAAGGATGAAGGGGAAAACGAGAAAGCGTCACAAAGGGAGAAAGTTGCAATAGTGAGCTGAAGGGGCAGGGAGTGGCTTTACATGGATTGAAGAGGCCCGAGATGGCCCCATGATTACGCCGCCTCAGTATTCCATGTTCACACATTTAATTGCAGCAGCCGCGTGTTTAAGAGAAGGGCTTTGAGCACCGGCACCTTTTTATTTACAAATTAAGCACTGGCAACATGTTTTTATGTTGAAAATGGGATTATGCGGGAACACCGCTCTTCCATTTCTTTCCCCTCCCACGTGAAATGTGTCTGTGGAAGTCGAGCCAAAACGATGGGCTAACCTGCAGGAATTCAACACCTAGGTCCCCTTTCTCAGAGGAGAAACAGGGGCATGATGTTATATCTTGAACCGGAGTAGCTTCCATTCTAGCAATAGTGATGATGCTTCCACGTAGGAATTCCACACAAAGTCAGTTGGTACGGCTGACTGGTGGGAAAGGACTGCGTGAGGCTGTTTTATATGGACTAAATGTATCCTGGGGCGGCTCCTCCGCAGTGCTGGAGGGGCTGCGCTCCCCTGGATGAGCCAGCAGACGATAAATAAAATGATAGCTTGATATTGTTTTATTTTTCATTTTTCAAATGCTGGCTCAGCCAGCAGGTGCAGGGAGGGGCGGGGCTGGGCCACATGGAGGTGGGAAGGGGGAGGTGGGAGAGTGAACTAAGCACCCAAGTGTGTTTGGCTGGCCGTTTCAGGCTGGCCAAACACACATGCGCACTTGGGTTTCTCCAACCCGGCTGTATACACAGCTGGGCTGGAGAAACACCACAGACCCCAGGCATGTGTCATGACGCTGCTTACATGCCATGTTTAGCATGTAAGCAGCGCCAGAATTGCTGGGGAGCCTGTGCTGGTGTTCCAGCAAATGCTGGGACACCACAAGAGGAGTGAGGCGGCAGGAGACGGTGATGGGAGACAGTGGGCGCAAGGTAAGTGTTTTTTTTTTTTTTTATGTTTCCCCTGTCGTTCCCCCCCCTTGACAAATCAGGCGGCCGCCACTGAATGTATCTCTAAATAAACTGAAATTGTGGAAGATTTCAACTATGACACATATCTACAAGTGGTGCAGCAGGTGTAGAGGCACTGGGGTCCAACTGCATGAGGGGCACATTGACCACTCATTTTTGCTGTATTTTATTACCTAATAAAGAATCGAGGGTGGCGTTTTCCTTATTTGCATTAGGGCCCCTGACACCCTTGCTACAACACTGATGACATCCCGTAATGGCATGGTAATTTTGCATCCTGTCGTATTGCTAATTCTGGGTATGAAATTACCTATGAGGTTCCTCTGCATGTAGTCAAAAAAATAAGAGCCCAAGTGGTCACCCTCTCACAAGGAAACTTACATGCACTCCTATTACATCACTGAACTGCTAGGTGCAGAGGGATACCATGAGTGCCCTTGAGAGGGGAGTTGGGGTAGGGTAACCTTGTATGAAAAGCACACATGCTGCCTCAGTGCTGGTAGTGTTACAGTACACTTATTCATAATACCAGCAAAAATCAGTCCATAAAAAGGTGAACATTTAGATAGCCAGGGTCGTCTTGCATAGAATATAGGATGAGTTACCAAAATAAAAGCAGCATCCATTAGAGAATCACACAGCTTAAAAAGTGGGCCACATTTACAAACAGGGGCAGTTTTGTACTTACTGCAGGCACCTTATGTGGCAACATCAGGGAAATCAACAGTAAAAACTGGCTCGCCATACCTTAAAACTGGCCCAGAAACAGGCAAAAAATAACCCACACACTGACCTGTCAGAATAGCCCCTTGCGGGTTACCATATTGCCCCATAGACAAGTCTGTCCCTAAGGGAGACATACTAAAAGGTTCCCATTGCTATAGAATACAATTAAACCTTCAACCCCACCCACCCACACAACTACCTCACTAATACTGGAACAGAATATGTTTGGGCTCAGAGATCATGCCTATGGTGTTTATATGTCACTATGCAAAATACAACTACATTGAGATACCACTACCTAAACTCAACTACATCAAAATTAACACTGGTGTTAATACCACTATTGAGAATACCACTACATTGAATGATCTAAGTATAAGGGAAATGTACAATCCTTAAGCCTAGCCCTAAACTTGATCTAACTGTAAGTCTAAATATAACCCTAGGTTTAGACATAAGCCTAAGCCTCGTTAGATGTAGTGGTCTTGTCAGTAGTGGTCATTTGGATGAGGTGGAATCTATGTAATTGCACATCAATGTAATTCTAACATCAGTGTATCATTGAGACTTGTTGAAACCAATGTCCCACTTCTATTCTCAGCCTTACTTGCTTGTGATGAATACAAGACATACAAGGCATATATCTTTGTGATCTCTTTGGTGCGATGACATCAGTAAACCACTGATGTTCCAAGTAGTTATGTGATTGATTTATCAAGCTATGAATTTTACATTTTAAAATGTGCAGTTTATTTACACTGACCTGGTCCTAGATAGTCCAGCATCTACTTTTTGGCCTTTCATTTGAAAAGATGTGATTTTCTCGAGAATAGAAGGTAGACTGACATATCATGGGAATAAGCATCACACATGGTTGCAAGGACACCCAGCATCATCTCTGAGCCCCCAGGCGGGTCCATTTGCGCTTGGGATAAACATCACTGCTGATTCACACATGATGGCTATGTTTACCTGTAATTGGTAGATCTGGCCACAAACTCACTGGTGTGGTGTGACGTGTATAGGCAATGTGTAATCCACGCAAAGTGCATAGCTGTTGGCCAATTTGACCACTGGGTTCAATGCCACGGACTGATCCCATCTGAGCGTACGTTTCCATTTCTTCCGAAGTCAGATGTATGCTTGAAGAGTTGTGCCAGGCGTTCTTCTGGAAAGGTTAGGTGACTTTAAAAAAAAAAAAGTTTCGTACTCTGCCTGTGCACAATTCTCCAATATGGAGAAGTCCGCACAGGGGGATTCGAGTGCAAATGTAACTTTGTTTCTCTACAGAAAAATCATTTCTCCCCGTGGAGAATGCACTTTCTCTACACCGGTCTCAAATGCAGAGGTGATTCGTTTTCCTTCCTTCCTGTGAAGGGGACTTACTCCAGTCCTATTCAGCAGTAAATCTCTGAATATTTTCTGAATGTGAGTTGGAGGGGTCTTTGGAATTCCCACAAATATTTAAGGCAAACACACCTTGGAAGACCCTCCGTCCACCCCTTGATTGGGAATTACGAGCTCAGGTTTCTCCACACTCATGGTTGAGAATCTACCCTCATAAACATGCTTACCATAAATATCTTTGTGAATTCCTGGCACGCATAAAATAAGGAAATTCAGTTTTAAACTTACATATATGAGCAAATCACCTGTGTGAAACTGCTCCTTTTTGTGTGTCATGGTGTTTTCAAGTTGTTAGTACCAGTTGGCATTACAGTACTATGCACTGCCCTATGCTATTCAGTGATTGTTACCCTACTTGCTTCTAGTACAGTATAGTGGCCCAGTAACATTGAAGCCACTACAATTGAATATCAATACACTCTGGGCCCTGAAGATCCCTCTCTATCTTATTAGTTTACTATCCTACACTACACCCTGAATGTATAAATATGCAGTAATAACTCTGGCCATATATTTCAACAGGGCTCATTATGAAATCCTGCATCAAATGAAGCAAGCATAGACCAGGCTCCATTGTCCCATTTTGGGGCCAAATACATACGGATGTTACCCACTCTTCAACTCCACCTCCTATAAACAATTTGGAAACATCTCATGATCAGCTTTTGATTCACTCTATAATTATTGTTGTGTTCACTAAAATTCCTATTCCACTGAATTACTCCATTTCTTCTCAGAGACACGGATGCGTCTTGTGTTCAATCAAATTACTCCATAGTTCCCTACCCAGATTAATAATATCCTGCCCAATTCTAGCTTCTGGAAACTCAAGTTGACAGCACTTTATGCATGTCTTCAACTTCATGGCTTCTGCCAACTTCTGCCCTCCACAATCGCTTATCTTCTGCGTAATACCATGCACAAAGGCAGTCACTGACCACCTAGTGTCTATACAACCATCAGTAGAAAGACATTTCCTAACTAGTACATTTTTGCATAATCATGAGGCATCGATTGTCTGTCATATACAGGAACTAAAGGCATTACAGCATTTTTCCTTTATTCAGTGCCCAGCAGGCAGTCAGTCTTGGTGTTGTACGCATGTCTGGTAACCAAACCAGCAACCTATGGTGGCAAGTTATCCAATTTGGCACACTTGGCAAAAGTATTTCCCAGCCATTCAATAATTCAGGGCAAGAACAAAGTCCCCTGGTCACACACAGTGCATGTAACTCAGCATGCATCCATTTCGTACATCTCTCAAGTAGGATGAATAAGTGGGCGCAGAGTGAACCTTGAACATTACTACTATATTCCTTTAAGCATCTACAGTGTTTCAGGAGGGTGACTGCTGACCACTTAATGGGGAGTAGTTTTTCTGGAATGGACAGGAACACTTAGCATTACAATGGGCAGATGTGACTCACCTCTTTTGTCTTGGAGATAGCAAGGGCTTTTTTATTCATCCCCAGGACCCTCCTAGACAGTTA
The DNA here is from genome assembly GCF_031143425.1 of Pleurodeles waltl. NCBI lineage: Eukaryota > Metazoa > Chordata > Amphibia > Caudata > Salamandridae > Pleurodeles > Pleurodeles waltl. Next base: position 1,646,651,284 of record NC_090444.1, on the reverse strand, counting down.
GGTTCCAGCCACAGTAAGAGAGAAAGAGTTTTGACCCTGTCAGATAAGGGAGTTGCCAAGAAGCCAAAGACAGGCCTCCCAGCTGAGTCGCACCACCTTGAAATAAGAGCTTTTAGGTTATTGTAAGAAAATTGTTGGGATTTGACAGTAGAATTCCTGCAAACACTGCCAAGTGTACAGGATAATTCTGACACGTCCTACCACCCACTTCTCAGAACATTCCTGGATCTGGGAACAGCCCATCTGAAGAAAAAAGCCCTCTTGGAAGAAGAATCCTGACTTCTAACTCATGACTCTGAAAGAAGAGGACACACACAAGGACACAAGGACTCCTGAATCCTGCTGGGAATTGCTGGCTAATTGTGCCATAGCTACCCGAGTCATGCAGATATTCTCTCAGAACAGTGTTTTACCTAACCAGAGAGAATTTATCGAGTTGGCAGGGATGCCATATCTCTCAAATTAATAACCCTATTTCTAATAAGACCACATCTATTTTCAAAAAATAACTTGACTTGGTTGCATTTTTCATTTTTGTTGTGGCATGCACGTCTCACCCACAAAACCCCTCTGTAGCCTTTTCTCTCAATGTACCTTTGAACAAGATTTATTTACAAAATGTATAAAAGCATTGGTTACCGCAGGCTACAAAGAGACAAAGCACAAACAGTCTATGAGCGTTTGTGCATGCTGACTTTGCATGCATTGGAAGATTAAAGGCAGACCTACTGGCTTTGCCAATAATTTTTTTAAAGAGTTAGTTTGCAGATGAATGTAGCAACCGCTGTAAAAAAAATGAATCCTTCCTGTGTTCTTCTATGACTAACACCAAATTCAGCCCAATTTGTGGAATACAGACTTCAGGTCAGGAACCGATGACTCATGAATAGGGCTAACTAGGCCAAAGCATCTGAGTCAGTGCTCCATGTGTACTTTGGCTTCACCATGTGCTTTCTGCTTCTCAGTAAACCTACTCACCCCACTGCCAGACATCTATTTCTTTCAGTATTCATAAATGCACATGCTTGGGCATTATACTAAGTATATCACCTATTTCAAATTAATTTAATGAAAGCACTGGCATATGCTGAGATTGCAGTGTTAATATGCTGCCTTACCTTCATGGTGTCACATACTTATGGTAATAGCATTAACAATCTGTGTGCAATTCACTATGTATTTATGCATACACAAACATACAGACGTCTTAACGTTTATATTCTTAAAACAGTGGTATTTAATCTTTTGAATTGTGTGGAACTAAATCATTACTGGGATTGGGAGAACCCCCCCACCGATGAATCATTATTGGTATTCGGGGACCCACACTGAGTCATTACTGGGAGCCCTGGCATAAGGAATTTTAATGATTTGAACTGCAGAATAAGACACAAAATACACAGAAACAAGCATTTATCAAACAAATACACAAGTGATAAAATATTAAATTTAATTCACAAACAAGTATACACAAAAATCGAAATGTAATTTTGACACCTTCGCTGCTAGGCCTTCCACCCCCATGTGTTAAGCCTTTATTTGGCTATTTGGGGTAGTTCACTCGTAGGCCCTACAACTTTTGGCCACATAAGCTATCCATGCCAAATTTGTGTCCTTTTTTCCAACATCCTGGGGATTCTAAAGGCACCAATGGTTTGTGGATTCCCCTGGAGGGGACCAAGAAAATAGGCAAAATATAGCTACATTTTGAGTTTTTTTGGACAAAATGGGAAAAATGTGCGGCTGAAGAAAGTGTCTGTTTTTTTCCCTGCAAATGGCATCAGCAATGGGTTTGCGGTGCTAAAATCACCATCTTCCCAGCTTCCAGGAACAGACAGACTTGAATCAGAAAAACACATTTTTCAACACAGTTTTGGCATTTTACTGTTACTGGGACATAGTCCATGTTTCCTATTTTTGTACTTTCAACCTCTTTCCAGTTGTGGCAGAAACAGGTGTGAAATCAATGGTTAATCCCGGAAAACTATACATTTCTGAAGAGTAGACACCATTCTGAATTCATCAAGGGGTCATTTATGTAGATCCTTCAAAGTTTTCCTATAGAAAGTAACAATTGAAATAAAAAATATTGAAATTGAGTTGGGAAAACAGCCATTTTTGTCTATTTTTTTATCTGTAATGTTTTCTAACTATGGCAGATTTTCAAAAGGAATATACAGTTATTTCCGCTGGACCCTTCTGGTAGCAGGGATATATAGGGCTTGTAGATTCACCAAGAACCGAAGGTACCCAAAGCCAGTAACTGAGCTGCACCTTGCAATGGTTTTTCATTGTGTACTGGGTATACAGCAATTCATATTGTAAAATATAAATAGTGAAAAATAGGTATTAAGGAAACCAATGTATTTATAAAATGGGCACAAGATATTCAGTGTAGAAGCACATCTCTGAATTTGTGGGTACCCATACCAGCATGTGAATTAGAGGGTATTTCTCAAAATTACTTCTTTCTTGCACATTGTCTTATATTTGGAAGGTGAAAATGCAGATAAATGCAATTGGTAATAACACTTGCTCTACTATTCTGTGTTCCCTTAAGACTCCCAATAAAAATGGTATTTCACTTGTGTGGGTAGGTCTTGTGCCTGCAACAAGAAACAGCCCAAAACACAACACTGATACATCACATTTTTCCACACAAAACTGACTTTTTTTGCAAAGTGGGTAGCTGTGGTGTTTGGGCTCAACCTCAGTTAGTACCTAGGGAAAACTTGCAAACCTATACATATTTGAAAAAAACATAGACACTTAAGCGAATGCAGGACTGGGTGACTTGTGAAGCTCTCACCAGATTGTTTTACCCAGAATCCCTTGCAACCCTCAAACTTTGACAAAAAATGTATTTTCCTCACATTTCTATGATGTAAAGTTCTAGAATCTGCACAGAGGCACAAACTTTCACCCAGCATTCTCCTATGTCTGCTGATTTAAATGGTACCTCACTTGTGTGGGTAGACATAGTGCCCCCTACAGGAAATGTCCCAAAATGCAACATGGATACATCCGATTTTTTCTAAGCAAAACTGACCAGTTTTTTGCAAAGTGGGTAGCTGTGGTTTTTGGGCCCTACCTCAGCTGGCACATAGGGAAATATTGTACTTAGGTCTGTGATTTTCCATATGTCAAAGTGAATGCATCTTTAAATGTAGAATGTTGTAGGATCTCTGTTCTAGTATCCTGTGCAGTGCGACTCAGCTGGGTTCTCTCTGGAGACAGTTGTATGCTGACTGGAGAAGAGACACCAATTGTAGCTATCAGTGGCATAATAAAGAATACACTTGAATATCATATGAGCTCCTGAGGGTGTAATTGAAGATTGCCGATGAGTTCCAGCCCATAAGACACTACAGATGACTGCATAATTTTATTGGTCAAGGAAGAGTTGATGTAGGACCCACCTGGTGAAGTAAGACTATTTATTGAGCTCATTATTACCTCATAAATCTCAGAAAGCAGCGATAAGTACTACTGACAACAGCAACATATATTGTGTGAAGTGAAGAAGCGATCAGCATACTTAACACATTTTATGAGTGAAAGACTTGCCTAACGGTTACAGCGGCACGTGTCTAAGCACATGGAAACCACAGCTGTGTAGGCAACCTGTCATGGTAACCAGCGCATGAGTTTTCTTCAGAGTACCCAGTGAGTGAGTCTCCTTTATCTGAATGGTGGCTTAGGCATTTTGGGCTTGTAAAAAAGTGACATACGCCACTCAGGGGAGACAAGCTCTATAGCTTGGGGAAACCACGACTTCCACCACATATGCTGCACAAAGGAAACAAGCTCTATTGTTTGCAAAAAAGCGAAGCAAAACTACACATTGGTGGCCATCTTTTTGCTTGGGAAGCTTCTCATAGGTGTCTATAGTGATTAAGGCATATCGCACAGTGTTAAAGTGGTAACTAACACAGTGATAGGCACACCTTTCAACAAAGCGTCTGACGCATACCCGTAGCGATTGAAGTATCCGAAACGATTGAGGCAAATTGCAGATTACTAAAGAGGAAACTAACAGTGTGACAGGCACAACTCTGAACTAAGTGTCTGACGTATACTAGAAATGGATGCTGTGATAGGTACATCTCGGCATACAGTGCCTGAACAAACAGCTAACTGAACATTACAAAGTAAGTTAATTCACAAATAACGGGGATAGGCACACCAACTGCCTATATTTGACCACTGAGTATGGTGATAGGCACACCTTAAAGAATTGACTGTATAATACCATATTATTTAGGTGCCTAAATTCAACCATTGTGTATGGTGATAGGTACACCTTAAAGAATTAACTGTATAATAGTTGTGACATAGTGCGATTTTGTGACAATAAGTACACCATTATAACATTTTGTTGTGACTAAGGTGAATTTAGAGTGCAATGGAGGCAGCAGTCATACCCCCAACATTATTTCTGTCACAATCAAGTGTTTCACCTATTGAGCGGGAGGAGTGGGCGGAGATATTGGAAAACTACATTGAAGCTTTAGATGGGAGAGAATTTAGAGCATCAAGAAAAAAGCCCTCTTGTTAAGTACATTATGCGAAGAAGGTTAGCATGTTTTCAAATACCTACCATATCAGTTGGTAATGACGGACAACTTATTAGTAATGCGTGCTTAGAAGCAAAAGCAAGATTAGAAAAGCGGTTTGAAAAAGATACAAATATAGTCATGTGCAGACATAAGTTCCATACTTAGCCACAGAAAGTAGAGGAGTCAGTGGAACAGTTTTTTATGAGGTTGTGTGAACTGTCTGTGAAATGTCAATTTAGAACCATGAGGGACAAGATGATATGGGATTGGTTAATAGTACAATGTAGGAACAAAAAGATGCAGGAAAGATGCAAAAAGATAGGCAGCGAAAAACCCATTGTTATAGGATGCCACTGAAATAGCAAAGGTTGTAGAACTGTCAGACCAGTGTATGAAGGAAATGGATAAAAGATAGCAATGTGAAAATATCGGATGTTGAGCAGGAAGAAATAGGAGCACTCAACACTAGGAAAAAGGGGAGTTCTAAGCTGACAAAAGTGTGCTTGACAAGAAAAAACTAATGAAGATAGTTTTAAATAACCAGTGAAAATGTGTACCAGATTTGTGAGTAGGTGACATGATGCTGATTTTAAGAATTGCTTTGCTGTAGGAAAGGAGTGCAGGCAATGTGGCTGGAAGGGGCACTTTGCCCGTATCTGTAGGATGAAAAACAAATACAAAATAGCTGCAGTACAAGAGACTGAAGAGGATGATATTGAGGAAGACAGAATTCTTTGTATATCTGAGAATTAGACTGACATGGGAAGAAGGTGCAGACCCAAATCTACATTTATCTTTACGGGACAAAGAGTTCAACTTATGGTGGATTCTGGATCTCTTTATACAATAATTCCAAAAGATATGTTTATGTAACATTGGCCAAAAGTGCATCTACATTCCCAAAAATATCAACCAAGGAGAATATCAAGGAGAAAAGTTGTACATTATAGGTTTTATGTTGACAAAAATGTAATTTCAAGAAAGATTTGTGAAAGGAAAAGTGTATGTTGCAAAAAGGGACCCCCAATATTAGGGTGGGCCCATGAATACGATCTTCATTTAATTATTGACCCGAGGGCACCCAATCAGATAATGGTAGTTGATGAGGTCACAGTAGAAGATATCATGGAAGGAGCGAGCAAGTATTTTCAAACAGAATAGTTGAACTCAAAAACAATGTTCATAAAATAGTAGTTAAACTGGATGCTGTATCAGTTCAACATTGAGTGAGTTAAGTACCCATTATTGCAAGAAACGAAGTCAAAAGAATGCTTGAGGAGATGGTGGAACAAAAATTGAACCAACAGAACCGTCCAGTTGGATTTTACCTGTTGTGATCATGGGCAATTCTGATGGCAGTTTTAGGTTTTGTGTAGACTTACGAAATGTGACCAGAACATAGTGGTAGACAATTACCCTGTCCCAAACATCGATGAGCTTGTGTTGTTATTAAAAGGGGGTAGTTTTTGTTTTTTACTAAACGTGACTTATGTAATGCATCCCATCAAATTAAGCTTCACCAAGATTCTAAACATCTCACTGCATTTATTACAACGGAAGGAGTATTCCAGTTTACAAGAATGCCATTTGGACTCTCCTCGGCAGCAAGTGTTTTCCAAAGGATGATGGTACAAATTTTTAAAGGAATTAATGGAGTTGTCTATTCCCAAGATTACATTTTAATATTTGGAGAGTCGATTGAAAGTCATAATATGGTTCTCAAAAGAGTTTTGGACAAAATTGCAAACTTTCTGTGTCAAGAAAGTTGACTACTTTGGGTACGCTTTGTCGGCCTCAGGAGTCAAACCAAAGAAAGACATTGGAGACAATAAGGAAAGCACCCATACAAACAGGTAAGGACCAGTTAAAGTCCTTTCTTGGACTAATCGAATACTATGCAAAATTTGTAAAACAAATTGCAGAAAAAACAGAGCATATAAAGAAGTAGTTGAGGAAAGGTTGTTTATTCCTATGGGCGGAAGAACAGCAAAAACACTTTTGAGAATATAAAACTGGAAATTTGTTCAGCCAAAGTATTAACTTTGTTTGACACCAGACTTACAACTATACTTACTGTTGATGCAAGTGCTGTCAGTGCTGTTTTGTTACAATTACATAAAGATGGTAAAAAAATGGTAGCTTTTACCTCCCGATCTTTGGCTGATTTTGAGAGGAATTATTCAGTCATTGAGAGGGAGTCATTAACTGCTGATGATTGTGGCTGGCAAGGGATCTGCAGGACTAGAACGGTTGGCTGCCCGCTTACAACATTATCAATATAAGTTAGAATACATACCAGGTTGGAAAATTTCCCAGGCTGATGGGTTGTCTAGATTGCCTCTGCCTTGGCAAGATATAGACAATATAGAAGTGGAAACATTTGACAAAGAAGGAGCAGTTGCAAATATTTATGACCTTGTGGAGTGGAGTCAGTGTGCTATAGGGAAAGAAAAGTGATTCAAAGGCATGCATAATGAAATAGTACTGTATCAAATGGTGGACATAATTTTAAAAGGAAGTAGGCGTGAGAGTGCTGTGCCAGTTGGAGTGAGACATTTTGTTAAAACAGTGGATGAATTAACAGTATGTGAAGGTAAATTGATATCAAGAAGAGATAAATATATACGCCCGAGAGTTTAAGGTTTGAAATATTTAAGATAGCACTGAAGGTCACTTAGGGCAAACTCTTACTAGGAAAAGATTATGTGAAGGTTTTTGGTGGCCAGGCACAAATCAGGATGTTGCTGAATGGGTGGTGCAATGTTTTGATTGTAAAGATGGAGAGAAAAGGCTAAAAGTGAGTGACCAGTCAGTTGTAGGTGAAATAAAAGATCCAGGATTGCCATAACATACTGTATTTTTAGATTTAATTGGATCGATGAGTGGTGTCGCAGAACTAAGATTTGCTCTTGTGATGGTAGATGTGTACTCCAAATGGCTTGTGGTGAAATTTATGTGGGAGATCACAACAAAGAATTAACTATTAGAGTGTTGAAGGAAATATTCAGGGAAGAAGGTTATCCCATTAAATTGATCACAGATAATGAGACACAAATGATGCCAGAGGAATTGACATGATTTTTGAATTTTTGTGATATCTGACGTTCCAGAAAATGTGACTTAAAATACACATTTTCCTCACATCTCTGTGATAACAAGTGCTAGAATATGGGGGGAGCCACATATTTCCTACCACTCAGCGTTCCCCTCTGTCTCCTGATAAAAATTATACCTCACTTCTGTGGGTAGGCCAAGTCCCTGCGACAGGAAAGAGCAAAAAAAATGTATTTCCAGTGGTTCCTACGGGCAGTTTTAAAAAATATGTTTTAGGCTGACCCTGCATTTGGTACCCACACAAGAGAGGTATCCCTTTTATCAGGAGACAGAAGGGAACACTGGGTGAGTAGGAAATATGTGGTTTATTTTTGTTTCTGGAAGAATATGGCACAGAAATGCAAGGAACATTTCTGATTTATGTTACATTTTGAGGTTTGCAGGGTAAGGTTTGTGGGTAAGAAAATGTTGTCGGATGGATGCAAAGCACACGACCCTGGACTCCCCCATATGGCTAATCTTTAGAATTGTGTGGTAGGTTTTTTGAGGTGGCAGCCTACCCAAACCCAAAAAGTGCAACTGTTCACCATTACACGTGGGATGATACTGGGAGTTAGCAAAACTCTCCAGGCCTAATTTTCTAAAAACAACACCAAATATCCCCTTGCTTGCCACTGGGGTGCAATGCTTTAGACTGTAGGATAGCAGAGAGACTGTTTGCCCATTTGTGAGGGGATGGCATGGCCATGCCGATGCTGGGCACCCTCACCCCTACAAATAAAGTAATCCCTGGTGTCTAGAGGGATTTCTGCCCCACCGGGGAAGGTGGGCAGATGGGAAAAGTGCCCCATATGCCCCCCCCAGGGGCAAAAAGACTGTTTCCCTATTTGTTTTGGTGGGGGCATGGCCACGGCCATGCTGGGCAGCCCTCACCTATACAATTGCAAAAAAGTAATCCCTGTTGTCCAGTGGGCTTTCTACCCCTCATGGGGGCCAGAGGGATTTGGAGCACATGTGATGAAGACGGAATGGTTCCGCCCTCTACACAAGAGTGATAGTGCGCATGATGAAATCGTTCCATCATGCGCCAAAGGGGTTAATGGGAAGGTTGGAGCTTTTTTGAAATTCAATCGAGGCCACCTATCATCCACACTATATTGTGTTTGATGTACTTGCATTGCACCCATGAATCAATCTAAGGCCATCAACATAACTTTTAGTCGCAAATTTCAAATCCTTCACATGTACAGATCATTTAAAAATGTTCAAGTTTATATTTTGTTTCTTTATTTACAAACATTTTGTTATTCTGTTAATATTATTTATTTTCTAAGCAGTCAGAGTAGGTGTTGTGGACCCCCAGGGGTACAAGGACCACAGGTTAAGAACTGCTGTTTTAGATTATACATACACATTCAAGACCAGACTGCAGTGCCCCTAAATTTCAACACATATTTAATATGATTCTTGCTACATCTGTGAGCAGTGATGATAATAATGTTCATTTGAGAAGCAGTCCAATTCCTGTGGTTGATTTCATGTGTACATCAAATCGCAATAAATGCATATGAATACATGCCTTGCATTGCACAGTAATCTTAACTATGGACGTCTGCCCATACATCCATCTATCCACTCATCCATCACACTTATCCATCCATCCAACCACCAATCACATTCTATAAAGCCCTATCACTAATGTGGAACATGGTTACAACGTAAAAGAGTACAAACAAAGCCAGTGATACTTTGTATACATTTATTTATATGACAGTTATGCAGATTGGCATATTGATTCCTGCTCGCTATAGCAGCATTTATTAAAGTGTGTGTGATAAGCAATGAAAGTGTATCATGTTTTTTCGTTAAAACACTATTGGGATACTACATAGTTAAGGCACAGCAAGCCAAGTACTAGTTCTTATTGCTTAAAATTAAGCTTTGTGCTGTTTCTTATGCAGGCTTTTTCTGCTCCTGTAGATAGTAACAGTCATCTACCATGCAATTAAATGGTTGGCATGGTCTAATGTCTTTGTGGACGAAAGTAATGTATACTTTTTTCATCTCACAGCTTGTCTTTTCATAAAAGCAACTAATATTACCAATATTTGACTCATCTTAAAGTGCCAGGCCTACCACCTCCCTGAAAATCTAGAACATGTTCACCCTGTCATTTGGGTCGCTTCTTAGCCATTGCTGCCATTGCAATGCAGACCTTATGGCATGCCTGTTTACATACAGACCAGCGCGTTTATTGAAATTTGTTACTCAGTGAGAAATTAGCCTCTTCCCAACCTCCCATCTCTCCACTCTTGTGGTCAAGAGGACTACCTTGACTGTCTAATATAGTGATCATCATCTCAGTTTAATGACCGCACAGTGTGCCCTACTCAACGCTATCAGCAAGCTTCAAGGACCTGCAACCACTAAACACTACCATCCTGGAGCTCCAGGGAGCCCTACCTGGCCTTTTCAGCTGCTGTGCCTGACGGGATAATGGAATTTCAGTAGACGTGGATGATGGTGAGTGGGATCCGTCCACAATAAGAACATGGTAAAGGTTACTGGACTTGCCCAATTTATTTAAGAAGATCACGAGGGGCTTGCATGGAGCAGATCTACCTCCTTTCAAGAAGGCACCACTCAAATAATAGGGCACGCCTCCAGAAGGCATAATGCATAGACGATGGTCATGGGATTTCAAAGATCAGACTATACACTAGGGATTGATTTCATAAAAGTGTTTCCCATCTCTTGTTGACCAACTTATCCACAATGTCACTCTAAGTAGGGACTGTTTTCTGAATCTAGTAACCATAACCTGGGCAGGGTTGTCAACCTTCCTCAAAGGGTCATGTTCTGGCTGCATGTCTGTCTATACCTGAAGTTCAATGCTTGGTTTCTTGATGAACTAGTTTTTCCTATCTGAATCTTTATGAATGTAACTTAAGGTTCTATCTTTTTTTCACACCTGTACTATCCTCCATCTCCTATAGCTATACGTGTTCCTATGTCCATATATTTCATCTACCTGCTGCTCTCATTTAATTTTCTTAGCTCTTCCTTTGACACCCTTGCTCCTCCCTTCTCCCAGCCATTTGCTTAATTTTTGTTATGCCATACCCTTTTTTGCAAAACTTCTAATTTATTTTTTTCATACTTGTTTCTCAGCCTTTTAGGGGTTTTGTACATCATCCAGATTCAGGATTTAATAACAGGTCTGCATTCATTTTTTCTAATTCCTTTCAAATCTAACCTTAAATATTCTGTTTTTCTTAGTTTAGTTTTTGCAAATGAGTTTTTCACTTATCTCCATGCTACAATTTTTCTATGATCTATTGCATATATCAATGCCATTTTTTAACACTGTGCGACAAAGCGAAGCTATAGATCAGAAAGATCACATCTACTCGTTCCACACCTCTGACCACAAGTTAATTTCTGAATGATTCATTTTGTTTCGTCTGCAGTGTTCTTGGAAATACCATCTCTCTTTTTAGATAAATTAAAATATCTTACTTAGCGTAGATGAAATATTACCAAGTCTGCAGTTCACAGTTCTTATTACAGACCTTTCTATGAATCAATATTGAAGAGGGATGAAGGCTAGGCAGTTTTTAGATACAAATCATGTTTTATGGAAGGCTTGCTGCAAATGAATTGAATATCTCAGAAAATATTTAAACCCACACTGCTGTAAGTTCAAGCAATACGTTTCCCAGCATCTCAGAATATTTAGGCACCAGAACAGCAGTGATCTAAGAGCGAACTTTGTATGTTTAGGTAGAGGTTTACACACTGAAGGGCAGATTTATTAAGTCTTTTCACAGCCATAAAGCCATGCAAAGTGACGCAAAGTGGCACACAGTCTTGAAAGTTCCAGAGCAATATTTTTCCCTGCAGAAAAAAGTGCCTTTTTTTTAGGCCAAATAACATTTTGCCCTGCTTTGCATCTGGGGGCATACCATGGGTGGTAGTTGGCTATTCCAGCACAAACACCCATGGTTTCTGATGCAAAGCCCTATCTACTACAATTATTAGGCTAGACATTGCATAACAAAATAATGCCTCCTTCATGCAGGTGCAAGGGTGGAGAAAGCTTTAATTTCTCCTAGCACTTCACAAATTGTGTGTGCTGCACCGCACAGCACCCATCTTTATTTTAACTTTTGCCTTGGCATAGGATTTCGTACTGGAAGGCTGCCTGTTTGTTCGCTAGGGCAGAAGAGGAAAGGAACAGTGGGCCATAATTAGCCAATATCACTATTTGATGCTCTCTTACCTCTAGTGCAGCGCAGTGCACCATCTGTGGTTGTTGTGCTGCACTGTTTTATAATTTAGCAAGGTGCTGCACACTTTCCAAAGTTCCACTGCAATGGGGGTATGCTGCCAGTTCTTATCCAATGCATCTTCAAAGTCATAAAGTTTGATCTCTACTGGCTGGTACTTAATAGTAGGGGAGGGCGAAACTGGTGTAATTATCTCTAGCATAATTGCAGCAAAATTACTCGTAATTATGTGAGAAATGTAATCCAGGAATTAGTGGGGCTTTTCTTATGCAAAATACACCCTTGCTTCCAATTTGGGCCTGAGAAAATAGCACCAAATGCTACAGAACATGAACAACACTAGCCAGCAACGGTTCGCTCTCTCTTAGATCATTGTTCCTGTGCTCCTCTGGTAGGATTTTTGACTCAAATTAGTATTATTTACTCAAGCTGGTGTTATTGCATAGTTTCTGAAATTTCACATTACATGAGCAATGCGTAATTACTGAAATTACTCCAGCGTAATTAAAACATCACCCAGATCTACTTAAAAGATGTCATATGTACTATTGTACAAGACACAAAAAACAGAATTTCGGTTTGACATTCATATATCAAGTTTAATTAAACTTCTGTGATAACTAGACATATAAGCATGTCTTAGTGAGACCTACACAATGAGCCTAAAACATAGGAAATCAGAGTAAGCCAAAACCCTATATTCTTGCCTATCCACTGCTCCATTTGGGTGCTATTGAACTCCTAGAATTTCTAATGTTCGAAATTAGACATAGGGCCTGATTTAGATATCAGTGGATGGGTTACTCTCTCACAACAGGGACTGATACCCAGTCCGCCGAAATCTAAAACCCTAAGGACACAAGGGGATTTAGATTTTGGTAGATGAGATATCCGTCACCATTGTGACAGAGTAACCCTGCTGGCGAAATTTAAATCAGGACCATAGGGATTTGTACTGTGAAGTTCAAAGCTGTGGAAGTATCTTGCTTAGCTTTGAAACTGGCTTATGTCGTTTCCTAAAGACCGGGGACCAGGCTATTTTCATATGTTCAGGCTTTGTAAGAAATTGACAATAGTGACAATGCCACTCAGATCCTGAAAATGGAAAGCATCCCCACTAATAACATCTCCCCATCCACAGTTGTGAATGATTCTTCATTGACACTCATAGTGACGTCTCAGAGCCCTCTAAAGTGGTAATAGCGCTATGTAAAACATCTTGACAAGCATAGTAGTCAGTAGATCTTACTTATAGGCGAGAAATACAGGCTTATATGGCCAGGCAAAAATAAAGTCCCAACATACCTTTACATAGAGCTGCTGAAACTCGTCAAGATTAAGTCTCCCGCTTGGACAGTCCTTTAGAAATCCCTTGTACCACTGTTTCAGCTCATGTTCGTTGAACTCCGTGCTCTTCACCAGATCTTCCATCACCTCGGGAGCCAGTTTGCTGTTCTGTTTTCCCATGTTGCCCTAAAAAAGGTAAACTTGGAGTTAGCTGCAGGGCACGTGTGGGCCTGGACTCACTCGTGTAAAGCTGTTTGTCATCCCCCCTGCCGTGTCCAGACCCTGCAGAAATCCCACACTTGCATTTGTCAGCTTTATTTCATTACCAGAACAGATATGTTTATTGTTGAAAAAGTACTCTAAACATTTATCTTTCATTTTAACAGAAAGAATGCTGGAGCCAGGGAGTTGGGAATTTGGCTTTAAAAAGATTTAAAAAGCAGCTTTTGTGTAGAAATGTCAGCTGCTGAGAAAAGTAGGTAGTTTTCATCAGCAAGAGAAAAATAATTTCAAATTCTATACACATATAGAGGTTTGAAACAATAACCCATCTTTTGATATTGAGTTAGTTCAACGCTGCTTAAACTTTTGGATTCTATGGACCCCCAATTGATTATTACTGGAATACAGTGACCCCCCCAACTGAATCATTACTTGAAGTCAGGGACCCCCGACCTCAGCAGTCTCTCTGATTTGGATCTCAAAACGATACCCAAAAATACAACAACAAATATACACCAAACAAATGCTCAAATATTTCTATATTTTGTGTAATCCACAATCAAACATAGAACACTTTCACATTTTCAATGCTGCTTCCTTATTTCTATGCAGTTTATTAATTTTCATTGATTAGTTTTAATATTATTTCATTTCATAAAACAGTTGTGATAAAATAGAAACCTTTCATCTGGGATCAGGAAGCTGAGGGGAGAGAGTGTGCTATGGGGGGAATCTTTACCTAAATCTCTGTTCTCTACATTCGACCTGCCACAACAGCTGCTCGACACCATACAGGCAGAAGAACTAAAGTCCTCCCTTTATTTATGTTATCGTTTGTCGAAGTGGAATAAGAGCTGAAAATACAACCAAAGGAAAAGAATAACTGCATCTGCTGTCCTTTGTTTATTTACATATTTCATTTTAGACATATAAAAGGTACTTCTCTGTTGCCTAATGCTGCTCGGAGAATTAAAGCAGCCACCGGTTGGTACAGTGACACTGACAGTGTAGAAGGTGTTGAGATCCCACAATTAAGGCCCATATTTATACTTTTTTGCGCCGCATTTGCGTCATTTTTTGACGCAAAATCGACGCAAACTTTTTTGCATTTTGTAAGTTTGAGACAATTTTGCGTCAAAAAATGACGCAAATACGGCGCAAAAAAGTATAAATATGGGCCTAAGGACCAGATGTAGGTAGAAAGCAAATTGCGAGTTGCAAATTGCGAGTCCTTCCGACTCGCAATTTGCAACTAGCAATTTGCTATGCAGAAAGGTGTCTCAGACACCTTCTGGGACTTGCTATGGGGTCGCAAAGACCCACCTCATTAATATTCATGAGGTGGGTCGCAGTTTGCGACCCCATAGCGAGTCTGGGCACTCACGGAGATGGTGGCCTGCTGGAGACAGCAGACCACCATGTCCGTGACTGCTTTTAAATAAAGCAGTTTTTTTTTTCCTATCTGCAGCCCGTTTTCCTTAAAGGAAAACGAGCTGCAAATAGAAAAAATTACCGAAACCTTTTGTTTCGGTTTTTTTCAGAGTAGGCAAAGGTCCATAGGACCACTGCCTGCTCTGAAAAAATAATTTTGTGATCATTCACAAAGGGGAAGGGGTCCCACGGGGACCCCTTCCCGTTTGCGAATGAGTTACCATCCACTTCAAGTGGATGGTAACTGCGAGTTGATTTGCGACCGCTTTTGCGGTCGCAAATCAACTTACATCGCGGTGCGAGTCGCAAATAGGAAGGGAACACCCCTTCCTATTTGCGAGTCGGAAACACTTTTTGCGAGTGGGTTCCGACTCGCAAAATGTGCTTCTGCATCGCGTGCTGGCATTAGCGCCTCGCAAACGGCGTTTTTCGCCATTTGCGAGGCGCTAATGCCTTGCTACATCTGGCCCTAAGTGTCAGTAGGGCTCACCACCGAAAATTAAGTACCAACATTTAACTGTTATCCAAAATCTGGAGTTGCTTTCTATGGCCCTCACTAATTTTTAATTCTTGTATGCACAGTACTCCTCTCACAGTACGTGCTGCAACATTGTTGGTGAGAGGAACACATGCAAAAGTTTATAAAAACAGGTCCATTTGTTATGGTGAGGATCCCTTTGTCAAGAGAATACATTACAACTATATGGCCTTGCACCTTCAGAGGAAAGTTCATTAACAGAGCTATAGTATGAACAGGAACTGGGGGGTTCGGAAGGGGGATGTAAAAGTTGAGGTTGCAGGCTCAACTTTTTTGAGGAAGGCTGCGGAATTTAGGTGCATTTTACCAAACGAAAGGGTTCTTTCAGCAATTGTTAGATTATTTTGGTAATGCCATTTTATGGGTTCATATTTTGAGGCATTTTTGAGGCAGCGTAGGGTGCAACATTGCTCAGTTGAGCTTGCTTCTCCTTAGCCACAGAGTGCAGATGGAACAAAAACACTTTGCTAATTTGGACTCTATACCCAATGAAAGATACAAATGATTGCTCCTGTGCCTCTTACCTTCGGCTTTCCTTGGTTGCCATGTTGCTAGTCTTCCTTAGAGTACATAAAGCTGTGTCACATCGCAAGTATTTTTAATGAGATTTGAACTTCGAGTATATTGCTGGTATATCTGAGCTTGCCTATCACCAAACTTTTCACAATTCTACAGCGTGTCTGCAGAGAACAAGAGGTAAAGATGTGAAGAAGAGCAGAGAACCTAGTGGAAGAGTCATGTCTGTAGCTGTTGCTAAACTCCTTGATGGCTCTGCGTGCTGTCAATTAGTATCTATGCAAAGTGTTACAAAGGTTGACAGCCATCACAAAGAATGCTCCTCCATCCAGTATGGTTTTCTGAGTTCTGGGGAATGATCACAGAGGTCTCAGATGCCTGGAATGAATGTAATGTTTGAAAGTACTGTAGGTGAGAAGTTCGGGCCCTATGCACTTTAATGCCTTATATGACTGGCACCAGGGCTTGAATTGACCAAACCTGTCAATGGAGAGCGAATGGATCCGTTTCAAGAAGAGTTTTGCTATGCGTCTCCCTTCTAACTCCTGCTATCAAGCAGAACTGCGTTTGGGCCCATTTTGCCCTTCCCTTAATTAAATATCAGTGGCCTGTTATATTGTTTTTCATGTCCTTACTGGTAAATTAAAGCAGTGCTTGGCACAAACATCTCGTGCCACCATATTATGAAAGCAAGTTTCTGGATGCGGTAAATGTCTGACAAGATTGTTTGTGCATATTTGTTGAATCGCATTTTGTTGTACTGGTGGTGTGCTTTGTTGTTCATTGTGCTGCTTTACTGCAATATGATATTGTTGGTTGTAGTGTGTTTGGTGTGCTACAGTGTGGTAGTCTCCATCCGGATTTGAGTGCATATCTGCAGAGGAGCTGGTAGCAGTGCCTGGCTGTGTCACTGAGTTCTTGGTACAGGTTACTGAAGATAAATACATCATCTCGCAACCTTGATCAACAACCCGGAATAATGATCTACAGTTCACAGATATGGAACAGCACAACCAAGTTACACCTTTCTATGTCCAGCTAAGTTATGATTGGCTAACCTCAATTTAGGTTGGGGTAGTCTATAGTAATGTCAATTTCTTACTCAGCTTTCAGGCAGTCAATTGTAGTTTGTACAGGCTGCATTATGAATCCCTTATACTGCTTGACCCCCTCACCCACATAAGACAGTTCTGCTACAGGTCATGTTGACTACCCAATATAGCACCAGTCAATAACAATAATCGACCCATCACTAACTGCACATGCATTGACTAACTAAAGCGATCCGCAACATACTGCTGGCAAACAGATGACTCTAGTCTACCACTGGAAGTTCCAACATGAGATGGAAACACCTCCCCCATAGGAGACAACACCTTTCCAACAACACCTCCTACATGGTGTAGCATGATACCCATCTATTCACCTCAGCGCTCCTCACAGGTTAGTAAGTTCTATATAAATGTTGCAATACCGTACAGTGATTTAGTAAATTTTTTGCTGCAACCAATAATTGTGATTTTATAGCAAACAGAGATTTAAATATTAAACAACAAGCTGTAATACTGTTCCCGTGTTTCCTTCTGCATTTAAAGCTGTGATGTCACCATCGGCTTGTTGCTGCTGCTGATGGGCACGGATGTTCCATGCAGGACAGGAAAGTGATACTACTGAATTTTGTTTGAGGGTGAGAAGCATATTGTATAAATATGCTCCTTACCCTCTCTTAATAAGGCCCTTAGAAATGTATAGATTAGGGGTGTTCGGGCAACAATGAAGTGAAACTATCTAATCGAAGAACCGTATGAGTGCACAGTATTGAAAGCAATATTATAGTACCTACTCTCACAATTCCAGTTCCACCGATACAACAAGATTGAGAATAGTGACAAAACTCTAATGTGTTAAGAAACCGCCAATACCAGGGTTCGTTTTACACCCCGTTTCTCATTCAATCATGTTCTAGCGGTCCAGATCTAGACTTTGCATAGAAATCCTTGAATCCTGAGGTCTCATGTTAGAAAGAGTACATAAGGTGGTTTTCAGACAGACCAATGGGCATGTCTTGCTAACCTTTATTTCCATTTGAAATATAATCATCTGTACCTGTAAGTCAGTTGCTGATCTAACCATATCATTTCAAAGACATGAGGTGGTTTTACTAAGCATTTGTGAAACAACTCCTGGCTGGATATATGAGGGAAATGGCACCTGGATATTCATAGGTGAACCAGTTGGACACCCATGCACAGGCAATATCTGAGCTGTCACACCCCACAGCAGCAAAATGGTGTCCCATACATCCACCCCACATGCCTTTATGTATGTGTAAACAAATGTGGTATTTTTAGAGAGTGAACCTAGTGGAAAGGCAGCGGAGATAGTGTAAGAATGGACCCAGAGTGGTGAGGGGACAGTGACATAACTGAACCTATCAGAACTGTGGACACTTAGGGGCATATATAGGAGAAGCTTGTACCACTTGAGCGGCACTTTTTTGACGCTCTGGCAGCGCAAGCCTCTCAGCCATATCTAGGAGACCACCCAAAGTCACTTTGTGTGGCTTTTCATGCCTAATAGATATGGAGTAAGACAAAGCAACGCAAGTTGCTGTGTTGCTTTACTCATGCACCAAGGGGGCATTCCATGGGCATTGTGGTGGGTTTTCCCATGCAACATCCATGGATTTTGAGGCTGCCCCAGATTTACTTAATCATGTAAACCTGGGGCAGCGCCAAAACCGTATGCCTCTCAAGAGCAGGCATAACGAGGGGAAATATTTTCATTTCGACTCATTCTTTCCTTTTTCCATGTGTGCTGTATTCTGCAGCACACATAGATAGAGGAAAATGCCTCTGGGGATTGTGTTTGTGCAGGAATGTGTCCCTTACGGCACAAAAACAATCCTGTATCCAACGCAGGCACCCTGGCACAATGGTGCCAGGGTGCCTGCATTGGCGCTAGGCAGCTAGTTGTGTTCCAGTGCAGGGGGAAATGACAGGAACGTACCACATTGCATTCCATCCCATTCACATTGGCGTAGGGCAGAGCGTCGAGAAGACTTGTGGCGCTGCCCTACACCAATTCCCCATAATGTATATGCTGGACCAGTAGTGACCTTAATGCAAGATCTACATTTACGTGGAAAGCAAATATGAAGGGTTTACAAATTCCAAATATGTTAGAATTATGTAGAGTCCATCAACAATAGCAGGTAACTGAGATGATAGCGACATTCGGTACCTAGACCCTGGGAAATACATTTAAATTGACCGTCTGCTGAATGATGTAACAATATTCTCAAAACCTAAGCAGACATCACTAAATAAAGTGACATTCTGGAGTGCGTATTGTTGGTTATTGTTACTTATGGAGAACTGGTAAAGGCTGATTGGCACCTTTATACTCTGAGACTTTCTGTTAGTGTGAGGTGGCAAAGGATTATACATGTTGTTACCTGGTGCTGTTTCCCACATAGGGTAGGACTATACATTTGCAGAACTTTAAAGAAATCTCTTTGGCACCTCTCGGCTGAGGTTGTGTTATTGAAAACCCTTTACACTGAAGAAACGTTAAAATACGTGTAAAGGTAACCAATGAAAGGATTTTATTTCTGACTATCTGGCTTATTCTGGACGTAGAGGTGTGAATCCTGAGTGTTTGTAATATTACATTCCTGAATAACATCTTCTGGCAACAGGGAGTGCCAGGATTGGCAACAACGCTTCTCGAGAGTGGTGAAAGTTGAATGCCAGTGGTACTGCATGAGCTGAGCACAACATTCTCTAGCGAACACAGGACTTGCTGCCTCAGAGGTGATTTGTGTTTTTCTGTAACTTTTGAAGTACTCCAGGAGGCGAGTGCACAGCTGTCTGTCTAGAATGCCAATAGAATCAATGAGTCTGGGAAGAGGCAACTGCATCTGGGTTCTGATTGCAACAACATCTGCACTCTTCTAATGAAGCAAGGGCTGCATGTATCCAAGATGCCCTATGCTGCGTGAATACAGTGGAGGAGGTGTATTTTCATCATCTGTTTACCTTGAGCTTTTAAATCTAGTTGTGACGTGCAGTTACCCTTATGTTATTATTAAGCTAATTATTATTAGTAAAAAATATTCTGACATTTCTTCATGAGCCATACAGAAGCCATCACTTCACAAAATACCCGCCTCCCACAAAAGTTCGCATTTCATAACAAAATAAAACAAATAATTTTATTGCTAAATAAAATGATGGAACATGAGCTTTTCAATCTGCAAAGGGAGAAAAAAACATTCTTAATGTGTTGGAGCCTCGAGTGGCTAAATATAAACTTCAAATAGAAATCCATTACTATGCATTACAAGGAAATGGAATAACAGCTGCACAACCCCAAGGCTCTTCAAATGCAGAGGAGGTCACACACTAATGAATAGAATGCGCTGCTATTACAAACTAATTCTTGGTTGTTTGTTCGCGGAGTTATTTTAGTGCGTGGCTGCTTTAAAGCTATTCCTGTACACGTGGTGTGTTCTGGCCTGTTCTGGCACATCTGTTTCCAAGTACTGGCTGTTATGACAGACCATACAATACCCTGCTGACCTGTGGTGACACAGAACATTTTTGTTCTGCTTACTATTTCTGCTTTCAAATTCTGTTGAAAAGCATTTTGTTCATTGAAAAGGATCTAAGGAAACTTATTGGGGACGCACGTTTGATGGTACTTTCATGATTTGGGAAAAGGGGGTGGTCAACATTGGCTAAGATTTGACATTACAAGCGCTTACCACCAGTCTTATTTTGCTGCCCGTCAAAAAAAAAAAAAAAAAAAAAAAACACTGGGTTCCAGTACTAAATATTTCTAGGATAAATTATTGCCACGTTGGGTTATCAAAATGAGCATATATGATGGCAAAAATCCATGCCAGAAGAGTTCAATGAGTTACCACTGGACTATGTAAGTACAAGATATATGCCATTGTGAAGTGGCTATAAATATAAGTAAAATTGAGGGCAGCTGTAAAGTAGATTTAAATAGAAGAGCACACCCAATCGCCAGCACTCGCAATGTAGTCCAGATATCTGCAAGAACAACGCAGGAGAGGGCAGAGGACAATAATGATGTACAGAACAGGAGACCATCAATGAGTCTATGCAAAGTGAACAAGTTGTCGAGGGCACACTAAGCAACATTAAGGTGGACAAATCCGAAATATGCAGATCAGTGATGAAAGAGTCCCACTTTTCAAGATCACTACTTTCCTGCATCATAGTCGCAGGTCACGTCCACCCTCATCCAGCCCACAGCATCACTTTCCACCAAGCTAGCCATTCTTCCTGCATCAGACAGAAGGTCCGAGAACACTCGTCCGCTTAGGACTAATTCAATAAACTAATAGCTCGGTAGACTGAAACAGTCTACAAACACATTCCCTTGGGCATTGAGCAGCAGCAACCAATTGATTTCAGAGAAATGCGTTTTATGGGCAATATTATAACATAGACAAAAGGGCTCAGAGCAATTACACAAACATACCAAAAGGTGAGAGGATTGCATATACTACTCAAGTTTGTTTTTTCTTGCTGTTATGTTTACAAAGATTAACTTCTAATTATTTTTTTGTATCTTGAACTTATTCATGAATTAATAATGTAGTAATTATGCAATATACACAGGCATGCACACACACACACACACATATATATATATATATATATATATATATATATATATATATATATATCTGATAAATTGCATTTACTTTGTTTTCTGCTGGAACATTATGGAAAATGCTGTCTTTAAATTTCTAAAACATGAAATTAAAAACCCTTCTTTCTTTTTGTATAAACTACTTCACCTCTGTCACACTCATATAGCTAATATCAATTCCGAACCAGTTTTCGTGATCGGTCCACAATCATAAGAGCTAGTGGCAGGCTTACAATGTTGACCACAAGCGCAATTTGAACATGCAACACCCAAAAAGTATACGAACATACCAACGAATGGAGCCTTGCATTGTGCTCTGCAGAGAAGTGCACCCAGTGCACAGTTTGTGGCTTGCTCATATCCTTCTAAAAGACTTGGATTTTTATATATGTGTTCGTTTAGTCTCAAACAGAGATCTTACGATGGATTACATTATATAATAGCTTAATCAATCATGGATTTTTGACGTGCTGCACTACTCAAACTAACATCATATAAACAAGTGGGGTCTATTCAATTCGCCTGGAGTATTCAACACAGTGGGAGGCAACTGCATGTTGACGAGAAGTTTTTTTTTTTACTTTGCCAAAAGTAATTTTTCACAGAAGTGTAAATGTAAAAAAGTAAAAACAGAGTTCTTAGGAAGAACTGTAACTTCTGCACCATGAGCGAGACTGATTTACTCAAAATACTCAGGGCCCGAGTCACAACGAGACTTACGACTTATAAAGTTGCACATGTGGAGTCTCCGCACCCAGGGTGGAATCTATGCATTCGTGGCACAATCTATGCACTGAACATCGCAAGACGCAGAGATTCCGCTTGTGTGGAGAGACTCCGCACTCGTAACTTTACAAGTCACGATTCTGCACCTTGGGCTGCCTAGCGGCAATGCAGACACCTTTGGGCTATGCAATGGTGTCTGTGTTGTGTTCAGGATAGTGTTTGTGCAGGAAGGGGTACCTTTAAACACATAAATTATCTTCTGAGACTATACCTGCTTTGTATATGTGCTCAGAATGCAGCACGCACGCACAGAGGAAACAACAAAGAGAAATAAAGAAGTAAAGCTATTTCCCCTTGTTACGCTAGCCTCAGGCAGGTGCATCATTTTGGTTTTGCACAGGAATACCCTTGCACCACCCATGGAACGCATACCTGACACAAAGTAATGCAAGGCCGTACATTGCATTGCGTTATGATACTTTTTCTTACAAAGCCACGCAAATCAACATTTGGGCGTCTTTGAAAATACCCATAAGGATTTTGCGTTACAACTGCGTCACAAAGCCCCGCCACCCCCACGTAAATCTGAGCCAAGGGGTTCTAGTGAATGTTTTGGTCTCATGTTTGGCTGTTGAAAACAGTATTGTGATACATATGTGATGCCTATATCTTAACATTTTACAAGCAGTGTCATTCAGAAGTTCAGTGACATTTACAATTATACTTCCACTCAGTAAAAGCAACATCAACAAGGCCTTAGTCCCATTCTTGATAAAGCTGAGCATTTTTTAAATGTTCTTAAGTATTATAGTTGATTTTTTCACATTGCGGTATGTTTCTTTTATACATATCACAGCATTTACCCGGATAGTGGAGACAAACTCCCCCCCATTTACAATGCACCATATGTTTTGTGTTTCCATGCTATATTTTGTATTTGCTAAGGGCTAGGATTCTTCCATGTGGGCAACCTCATGTTTTGCTAAAAGCCTGTGCAGAGGGGAGATTTGTGGCCTGTCTGGGACATTGGCAGCAACACACAGAATTTGTTATAAGTTGGTTTTCCACATTTATTTATGGAAAATCTGTTCTGTCATGTTACAAATACATGTCTAATGAAATGTTCACATTTTCTGTCTCCCTGCAGCTCCCTTGATGGTTACCAATTTGGTGATGATTTGACCTCAAATGAAGGTTATTCACATTATGAATCATGCTGAGATACCCCTCAGCCTAACCCTCTGTGTGTTAAGAAACCTCAATAATAGCTGACTTTTGGTTGTAGGTTTTCAGTTTGAGAAACCAGTGGGTTCTTCTTGTTACGTATCACCACCTGTGTCAGTATTTTACGATAGGAAATGCCTGCTGCACTAATTGATTTGTTGCAGGCATGTTATGCTTGTTTGTGTCGTCAGCTTCCTTGACAGTATCAGCTGCAATCAGACCTCTAAAAAGCCTGGGATAAAGGAACTAACTTGTCATTGGCAGAGCATCTTTACAAAGGAAAAACAATAGATCTCGATGCCCAAACCAGGCATCATCAATCAAGAAAGAGTTCTGGAATCCACTCATCTGTGCCCTCGCTCTCTCACTCACTCGACCATATTACCATTGGGAATACTGTGGCCTTTTTCACTGTTTTCAATTTACCCTGGTTTCTTTTTACATACTTCAAAGCACCACATATGTGAATGTTATAAATGGCAGAAATGTATTTTCCATGCACCCACGCAATTATTTAATGCAAGTAGACATGGTAAATCCAGGAGTAGGTGAACATACGGGTACTCACAATGATATTTCTTTCTGAAACCAGGAATTCAACTTCAACATTTCACATTAATTGGTTGCAAAACACTCCTCGCCCTGCAATAGCTCAATGCTCAAAAACATATCCCTGGGGCAGTAAGTCAGGAAAATCTAATTTGATTAGTTAATATAAAAAATCATGCTTGGCAAGCTCACATATAATACCTTTTAATTAAAATGGGATTCCCCAGGTTTTGGAATAACTCAATAATTAGAAGTCAGAATACCTGTCAGAAGACATATTCGAAAATCAGCTATAGTGGTAAGCCAGGGAGGTAGCGTGGTAGACTAAAGCATTAATTATAGACATCTACATCCGTGGAACCGCAAGGTTACATGTTTCAATACTGACGCGTGCACTCAAGATTTCATCCTGCCAAGGTCAATCAAATGAGTATCACCTAGTTTGTTAACAATTAACACTAGTTGTCACTACCACAGACCTGCCAACTAAAACAAACACTTCACAGAATGTGAGGAGTGATGGGGTTTAGGAGATGGCATGGCCTTGTGTCAAGAAGCACCTATGATACACTCTTTCCCATGCCCCGTCCCCAAACACACTCCTCCACAACAAGAAAAATGCTGATGTCCTGGGATGTTTTTACACCCCTTAATGGACACAGTTCAAAGCCTCCAAAAACGATCTGGAAATCTAGTGTTCAAAGTGGTTCCCAGCTCTTTTTACCTACCATGTGTGATATTGGTTCCTCACCGGATGACTGTGTGAAGAAAGCCAATACTATGTGTCACATGATGGCCTGTGTGAGTTGACAGGTCTGCTACCTACTTACCAGAGAAATTGTAGAGTGTGTTATATAAGTGTACTAATTATTATGACTGGCTAAATCCAATTTGAGCTGCGACTAGACAAATTACATAAATCCTACTGATGTGTTTTCCAATATTACCTACATTTCAGAGAAAGTTCCAATGGTTGGCTTTAAATCTACTGCATGAAGAAATATTTTAGCACTGTCATAAAGGAGCAGGGCTGCAGATCTTTCCAATCTAATATGTAAACATTTTCGTTCCATGGATTAGGAGGACACCGAAGCATGACTTGCCTTCATTTTGCAACAGTGCAGTATTTAGCTCTGTTTTGTCTTTTCTATGGTCCCTGGAGTTTTGCACCCAACAAAACCAATTTTATACTAGTTTACCTGCAACTAGGATTCTGGGTGTCTGTCCTTCCGGGTCCAGGCAGGTGATACACTTGTCTGTGTCTACTTTTATCTGAGGATGCCTGGACAGTGGGACAGTCTGAAAAGTTTACTGACGTAGGGGAGGAGAGAGGAAATGACAAATGGAAATCAGTGATGTCACTTCTTGTACAGGTGAATGCTGAAGAATGTAGTGATGTAACTTCCAATAGAGACTGATGTGGAAATATAGTGGTCACTTACTATTGAGATGTATGACAGAAAATCTGGAGATTGCGTTCTGTTGAGATGAATTCTGGGAAACACTGTAAGCTTGCCTGGCCTCTTCATTTAAAGGTGGTTTAAACAAAAAAACTAATGATGTTGCCTCTTGTAGAGATGGATGCTGGGAAATGCAGTGATAGTGATGTTAGTGATGCAATCATCTTAACTCACAGGATTAACTTTTAAATAATATTTTATAAACTCTTATGAAATAAACAAATAGCAACCAATCTACTGGGAAAAAGAAAATATATTTGCTAGTTTCATCTTACATTACACATTCCTTTCAATTTTCATCAACGTGTGCTTACAACTAGGAAGATGTGAATTTATGTTTCAGATTACATGAGTGATCAATTTATGATTTGGCTGATGGCATCTTTTCTGTCTTCATGTTTGGCATTAGCTAACACAATGGCAGACAACATCGAAGAAGTTGAAGACAGGTGAAATTTCCTTTACTGTTTACTTTGTTAGTAATACATTGTTAAACAAGGACCAACAACTGGTATGCACCAATTTTATTATGCAATGTATATTCTAAACCTAGTAACTTATTTTTAACTAGTTGAGAGGAAAATGTATGAAGCAGGGTTTTTTGGTCTCCAGATTAATTCTATGGTGCACGATTTGTGGGTTGATTTAGGATTCAGTAGGAGGTTACTTTCCAGAGGGCAGAGATGGAGTGCAATATAAAGGGAAGCTTTCGCTGTGGTCTGGGTACTGAAGAAGCTAAGACCCTACTTGTTTGGCACTCACTTTTGGGTTCAGACAGACCACAGGCCCCTCAAACGGCTAATGCAGATAAGGAGTGAGAATCCTAAACTGTTGAGGTGGTCCATCTCCCTACAGGAATTAGACTTTATGGGGGAACACCACCCTGGAACAGATCATGCCAGCGCTGATGGTCTTTCCAGGTTTGTCCGACATAGTGAAAAGAACTCCCAAGAGGTTGGGTAGTTCTTCCCACTTTCAGCTTGAGGGGACATGTCAGCAAAACTAAGGGCCTCATTTACACGGCCCTAGTGGCACACTGTGCTACTGGAGCATCATTTGGTGGTAGGCAGCAATTTGTGCACCAGCGCAGGGGACAAGGATAGAAATGCGACGTTACGGTGCATTCCTGCCCTTTTGTTTTGACACAGGGAAGAGCAGCAAAAAGGCTTGCGGCACTGCCCTGCGCCAAAACATAGTAAATGAGGCCCTAAATGTAGTATAAAGAACCAATGGTTCATCACTAGAAGTGTTGCTGATATAAGTACTTGGCAAGTTCAACAAGAATTGGAGTGCTAAATGTTGTATTTGCAGTGATTCAGCTATGTATGTGAAAATTTTGTGTGGCAATCTGTCAAAATTAATATCTGAGTTGAAATGCTTCTCTGTACGAGATCCTTGCCACTTGCTAGATGGTATGCTGAAAGCAACTTTACAGTGTGCAGTGTCAACGAGGAATGCTAGTGACTTTGTAGTCCAATGTGGTGCAGTGTTTTGGTATGCATGTGAGCTAAAGCACACATTTTTCTAATTTTGTGTTTGGAGTGGCATCAAAGCATGAGTTATTCCAATAGTGCCATTTAGCCAGTGGTTCACAGTGATAGGGGCTGTGAATGCTATACCTTTAACGTGGTGAATGTTTACAGGCTTTTTTCCTAGTGATGTTGCCACAGGCAGGAAATGTCAGGACCTTCGGTTGCATATTGATAACTTTGTGAAAAATGTACATTGTACTGCACTCGTAGATCTTCTCAGGAAAACATGGCTCTTCTAGTGGACATAACGAAAAACCAAATTTTTTCACCATGTGTGCTGAGAAATTGGTAGAGTTCTGAAACCTCTGATTTAGAGAATGTTAGAGGACACTTTTAGTGACTTTTTCCCTGCAGCATGTTCCATGTTAGAATACTTGCCACTTGGTAAGCAAAAAAATGTTGACAAGCAATTCCAGAAAATGCATGAGAAAAGGCTTGCAATGATGCATACACATCTCCCATCGGCAACAATAGCATTTGAATTCAGCAATGTATGTGATACTCTGCACAAGTTCAGTACCTCTTCCATAAGAATTTTCTCCAGACTTTGAAAAGTAGTGCTTGATTTTTGACCAATTCAATGGCTCTGCATCCAGTTCAACTCAAGTGCCAATGTTAAAAGGGCCTTTTCACAATTGAGGTTTTTATGGGACGGAAAGAGTGAGCATGGATGACTCACTGAAGAAGTATTGTATGGTGTACTATGATACAGTTGATTTATAAAAATTTAATTGAACTTTATATATACTGTAGGAATACTGTCTAGACATAAGCAAGATCAGGACAGAAAGCAAGCAATAATGAAAGCAAAACGCCTCATCAACGCCAGAAATTCAATTTCTATGTTTTTCAAAGACGCAGGAAAGTGTACACAGTGATGCCCACTTAGTGAACTGAAAACACTGGAAACCACTGACAAAACTCCACAATAACTAAACAACATATAACCTGAAAACTGGAAAGCCTGAATATGTGTGTAATTCACATGTCTGTTGTAGTACTGAGCACACCTCTTCTTAACCGGCCCATTCATATGGGCAAATAGAAAGTGTTTTTTAAAGCCATTTTTGTATTAAATGTCAGTATTGAAGACAAACTGATTTTGACTTTTTGTTAAAAATGGCTACCGCATTGCTGTTGGTCAATTATAAGTGTAAAGCATTTCAAACTTTGTGTGCAAAATACCTTATTAAACTTGTTTATTAGAAAACAAAATGAACAGAGATAAGGTCTACACTTTTCAACAAAGGCATACGAGGTCTAAAGCACATTTATAGTTCTTAGACATCAGAGGAGTTCAAAATCCATGGAGCAGCAATAATAAAAACATGTTATGAGTTTCAATAGAGTAGGTCTACTTCACTGAACAAACCATTTATTTCAATAACTATTCTGAAAGTAATGTTAATCAGAGTTTGTGTTGTATCTAAGTAAAATATAACATATGGTGTTTATTAATAGAAAATATTTAAAAGTGAATGTGTTATATCGCCATCACGACTGGACTGTGAACTAATAGCAGCCCTGGCAACCATGTCCAAACCAGCCTCACTCTCTTTAACCTTTCTCTCTCTCTCTCTCTCTCTCTCTCTCTCTCTCTCTCTCTCTCTCTCTCTCTCTCTAATTCCATGCATCCATTGCAATCTCTGTTTCTTTGCTTCCTCTCTCTCTCCGTGCCCTCAAATCTCTCCAAAAATAGCCCTGCACGGGCGAGTGTGCGTCAAAAAGGGCTTGCGATGCATCTATTTCACTCACGAGCGAGACCTTGCATCGTCTCTCCTTTCGTCGGGTTGGGGTGTGTTGTTTCTTCTCTCCGCAGAACAGCGATGCGTCGATCCGGTCAGCACTCTCGGGTCTGGGCAGGCCTTGCGTTGTTTTTACATGCCCAGCGGTACTTGCTTTGGAAATCCAACCGCACGATGATCCAAAAACCACACAGTCCGGGTTGCGATCTCACCAGCCTCTGTCAGCGGTCAGCGATGCTGTGCATCATTTCTCCAGCTCCGTGCGTTGATTCTTCGGTTGCGTTGCAGGCGAACGTCGATTTTCAGCCGCGAAGCCGGCGGTGCATTGATTTTTCAGCCGCAGATTGGAGTTGCGTCAATCTTTTCCCCGCACGGCGTTCTGTGCGTGGATTTCTTCCTCTTCGGATGCCAGCTTCTCCTTTCAGGGTCGCAGGAACTGGATGGGCGCCACAGGGCAGAGTAGGAGTCTCTCCAGAGACCCCAGGTGCTGGCAGAGAGAAGTCTTTGCTATCCCTGAGACTTCAAACAACAGGAGGCAAGCTCTAAATCAAGCTCCTGGAGATCTTCACAAGAAGGAAGGCAACACAAAGTCCAGTCTTTTCCCTCTTACTCTGGCAGAAGCAACAACTGCAGGATAGCTCCACAAAGCACAGTCACAGGCAGGGCAGCTCCTCTTCTTCCTCAGCTCTTCAGCTCTTCTCCAGGCAGAGGTTCCTCTTGGTTTCTAGAAGTGTTGTAAACCCTGTGGTTTGGGATCCCCTTCTTATACCCAATTTCTCATTTGAAGTAGGCCTACTTCAAAGCAAAGTCCCTCTTGAATATGAAATCCTGCCTTGCCCAGGCCAGGCCCCAGACACTCACCAGGGGGTTGGAGACTGCATTGTGTAAGGGCAGGCACAGCCCTTTCAGGTGTGAGTGACTACTCCTCCCCTCCCTGTCTAGTGTGAGGTGCAACCAGCCCAACTGTCAAACTGACCCAGACAGGGAATCCACAAACAGGCAGAGTCACAGAAATGGTATAAGCAAGAAATGCTCACTTTCTAAAAGTGGCATTTTCAAACACACAATCTTAAAATCAACTTTACTAAAAGATGTATTTTTAAATTGTGAGCTCAGGGACCCCAAACTCCACATGTCCATTTGCTCCCAAAGGGAATCTACACTTTAATCATATTTAAAGGTAGCCCCCATGTTAACCTGTGAGAGGGACAGGTCTTGCAACAGTGAAAAACGAATGTAGCAATATTTCACTGTCAGGACATTTAAAAGTCAATACTATATGTCCTACCTTAACCATACACTGCACCCTGCCCTTGGGGCTATGTAGGGCCTGCCTTAGGGGTGCCTTACATGTAAGAAAAGAGAAGGTGGGTACACTTGCCAAGTCGAATTTACAGTTAAAACTGCACACACAGACACTGCAGTGGCAGGTCTGAGACATGATTACAGAGCTACTTATGTGGGTGGTACAACCAGTGCTGCAGGCCCACTAGTTGCATTTGATTTACAGGTCCTGGGCACCTCTAGTGAACTGTACCAGGGTCTTACTATTAAATCAAATATGCCAATCATGGAGAAGCCAGTTACATACAAATTTTGTAAAGGAGCACTTGCATTTTAGCACTGGTTAGCAGTGGTAAAGTGCCCAGAGTAACAAAAACAGCAAAATCAGAGTCCAGCACACATCAACAACCTGGGAAACAGAGGCAAAAAGTTAAGGGAGACCACGCCAAGATGGAAAGTCTAACACATGTCCCCCCCAGCTGAAAGTGGGGATAAACTCCCCAACCTCATAGGAGTTCTCATCACTAAGGCGGAAAGTGTAACAATATGTTTGTGTAGTGCATAAATCTCTGTAGTCTGGGACTCAAGGCCCCTCCAAAAATAACTCTTTCTATAGGAATGCATTCTCTTTTGACTTCTGACATGAGCATCCATCTTCAAAAAGGTATGTGGACTTTGTGGTGCGCCATTCTTGGTGGGCATTCGCTGTCTGCACCACAGTGCCTAATTAAATGGTGCTGCAGTTGGGGGCCAATGGCCTTTGGCAGGGTGAAAAGGGGAGGTGGGGCATTGAGGAAAAGAGCATCCCCATAAAAAACAAAGGAAAGCAGCAATCACCGGAGGACACATTCCTGCATCGAGAATGAGTTGATGTTTGCCCTGCGCTGAAATTTCCACAAAACTTTCAAAAATCAACGTACTCTTTCACAATCCTTTTCTGGCAATGCAGCCTTGTCTAAAATCCTATGCCTCCTGATATACAGAAAACCCTATGATACATACATATAGACATCGCTTCGTTTTATAACCTCAGTAATATAATAATTATTTATATATATATATATATATATATACACACACATTTGTCTTAAATTGTAATCAGGTATTATTTACATGCAAGTTGAACTAAGGGGTCATCTATTATATAGCACTGTTTTGAACCTTTATGTGCAGTAATATAACCTCCTACAGCGAATCTAAATTGAATCTGAATTTAAGCCAACATTATCCCATTTGTAAAGTTTTCTAACACCCCTTGGACTTGCTTTGTGCTCAATAAAACAGCAAATAAATAAATAAATAAACAAACACAGACAGACATAAATGAATAATTAAATAAAACTGTGCTAATTGACTGCAGAGTTCTTATAAAAGTTATGAAACAAATAAGGTGTTAAGCGCCCTGGGATGTCAGGGTCTTGAATAATTGCCATCAGTGCACTGCAGAGGCACGCTCTGCCACGGGTTTTCCAGGGCGTCTGCTTGGGGAGGCTGTTTCCCAACTAAGTAATAAAGAAGGGAAAAGAAACCGTACACAAGTGCTCCAGATGGATGAATCGGTTAACCTTTCAACCGTGAGTCAGCCCTTCCTGATAAAACCATGAACTGCTCTGAAAGAAGGGAGTCGGTATCTGCACTATGCACTGAAAAGAACATGAAGGCACATAATGCATATTTAAATAAAGCATCACTAGCTGTAGCTATTTTGAAGATACTGCATTATTCAAACAAAGTGGACAGAACAGATAGAAACAAGAACTCAAAGAAACATGTTTTTTTTATTCTTTCAACACAGACAAGCACACGAAAACGAATATGATGCCAATGTCGTTTTTTTAAGACACAATATGCTATGCAGGATGTTCTCGCTGCTTTTTCGGGCCCATGATTTAGTTTTCATCATCAGACTTTGACCCAGAGAGAGCGCAAAAGAGACAGGAAGAAAGGGGAGAAACAAGGCAGAAGAGAAGAGAGAGAGACTGGCAAATTGTGATAGAGGGAGAAAACGGGAATGAAAAAGAACCTACAACAGAGCTGAGGAGGCAGGTATAGGGTAGTGGAAGAAAAAAGGCAGCCCTGACATTCAAACATGCTGTCAGAGGGATCCTAAGGAAAGAACTGGACCTTGCATTTATTGTATTTAATTGAATAATCACTAATTACGTTTGCAAATTAGGTGCTCCATCAGATTATTGTGCTTGCCTGGATGAGCTTTTTTTTTTTTTTAATGACATCAAGTTGCAAAATTCACAAAGGTGTAGGGAAAAAAGGCAAACATTCACAGCAGCAGGCTTAAACCTAGCTGAAAGAAAGGTTTGGATATTTTTCAATTCAGAAACAAACACAAGACTACCCCTGATCTCTGTCACAAATGCTCATTAATTCCTCCATTGCATAATCATTTCTGCATAAAGAAATGTGGTGAGGGCACATTTTGGCATACTTAAAGCTAACATTTCCATGTACTGAACTGTCACACACAAGTAAACCAGCAGAAGAAAAACTTGCAATTTTCTGTTTTCCATTTTCTATTTCTGTAGTGTGATTATTTCACCATAATCCCATTTCACCGCACCACCATCAATTTTGAGGGTGTTTTTTCATTGCCGCCACAAAAATGTTTTCACTTCTGTATTTGTGAGGAGTACATATGCAAGCATATTTGAGTAGGAAAATACCTAGATGCTGTTGGTGAACACCACAAATATGCCACTTTGTGGTTGTTCACCAAGATTTGCTCGTGGACATATCTAGCAATGCTAACAAAAAGACCTTTAGTTTTAGATTTTTTGACAAGGAACGTCTGCTATAATTGCATTGTCGTCTGAGCAAATCCCATTTTGCAAGAGCATTATCCGTCTAAGAGAAGGCATTTTTGCACTGCAAAAGAGAATTTATCTGCACAAAAAAAGAATTGTGCTGTTAGAGATGCGCATACTTAAGAGCATTGAGTTGATTAATTCTTGTGAAAGATTTTATTTGCATTAGGTATAAAAATAATTCGAAGTAAATTATATTTTTGTCTTAATATGTCTAGTAGACTTTGTTTTTCAAACGATATAGAGCATCTGACATCGACTCTATGTTCCTTTCTTTCTGATTCCTCCTTAGTCATTCCTAGTCTATTTCTTGGCACCTATGTGCAGTTATTTGCGAGTGGAACTCAGTTTGACATCTCCATAAAGAATGTTCCCTCTCAATATAATATCCAATAAATGTATAGTGTATTTTGTTAACACTGTACTCTAAATGCTGCATTATAAATTGTATTCAAATGGTGGTTTGACTTATGAGCCATGTTAGCTGGGATGTAATGCCAAGTCTTCCTTTGAGGGCAACTCAACCTTGAATACCATGTGGGCATCTCCACGCTATCGCCAGTCAGTCTCTCATACATAATGAAGCCTTTGTCCTCATATCAAAGGGTAAGTATCAACACCCTATAATGTCTTGCTATATATTGATTATAATCGGAAACATAATATGTATGCAGAATTAGCAAAGTATGAAACAAGGACAACGTTTAGCCCAACGAGATGATTTAAGATCACATTCATGAGTAAAAGGAGTAAGGGTGGGGGGACGAAACGTAGCAGTCACAGTATGGCAAATCTTGTGTAGGTGCCAGATGTTGAGCTTAAATAGCACTTATGCACTCATTCAGAATGCCGTGGGTCCGAAATATCGAGTAATCGAGTAGGGAATATTGTTGTACCTTAAAAAAATAGCCAAAATATCAAGCACAACATATATCAACAGGTATGCATAGATTTTCTGTAGCTAACTTCAAACCCATTTATATATATAGATAGATAGATAGATAGATAGATAGATAGATAGATCGATAGATAGATAGATAGATAGATTGATTTATATATACACACACACATATATATACATATTCACTGAAAAAACAAAGGTTACAGGGACATTATAGTTAGGTTGACATGTTACCTGTACAAAACCATAAAAACTCAGCAGTTATAATTATACTTATAGTTACGCTTATGATAAGAAACTAGAACTTGTTGCCTAAAGTTACTTTCCGGCACAAATTATAGTTCATTCAGATAAGTGTAACTACAAGTATAGCTATAACTGCTAAATTTCCATGGTTTTGTATTGGTAAAACATCAACCGAACTATAATGTCCATGTAACCTTTGTTTTTTTTCAGTGACTTTCTATGCTTTTTTTACTGCGCACACTAATATAACCACTGCGGTGCACAGCCTTTGACCATGCACTGCAGGGTTGGGCAACCCTCTAGCATGCACCCACAAAGTATGCTGCACACAGCCCTTGGTCGTAAGCAGTAGGGGGTTGGATGCAGTGGGTGTATTTCTCCCATTTTTTAATGAATCTGCAGATCCTTCCAAAGTTTACACTGGGGTCTCAGGATACCTTTATACTGACCCCATAAACCTTTTTACACTCTTGTTTCCTACCCCTTAGCCTGTGACACAAAGGTAGGCACAACTTTTCTGTCGGGCTGCGGCCAGCCAATCAGTGCCTTGCTTTTCCCCGGGATTCGTGGATCCTCTGTAAGTGGATCCGCTGAGGATCTGCATTCCTATATATCTATTCCTTGAAACCTTAAATAACTCTGAAACTACTGAACATATTTACATCAAATCACAAAAAACGACATCTGTGGACCTCTTCTTGCCAAATTTGGTGTAATTCCTTTCAGTGGTTTGGGCTATAGCTGTGTCTAAGGAATGCAAAATCCCCATAGACACAGAATAGGGAATAAGTATTTGGGACCCCCCCCCT
This sequence comes from Pleurodeles waltl, assembly GCF_031143425.1. Lineage (NCBI taxonomy): Eukaryota > Metazoa > Chordata > Amphibia > Caudata > Salamandridae > Pleurodeles > Pleurodeles waltl. The sequence continues at coordinate 1,646,616,402 of NC_090444.1, read as the reverse complement.
TTTTTCTCGGCACCTACTTGCTGAATCATCCCAAAATGTTCAACACTGCAGCTGAACTGACTGGCATATTAGTTTTGAAACTTTTGTGAAGGTTTGTCAAAAAGTGCCAATCTTATTGGCAAAACAAAAAATGCTCCAGCTATGGAAAACGTTGGTCCTAAATATAACTACCTACTGGTTAGTGCCAGTAGGCAAACAAAAAAAATATATATATATATTTATACCCTTAAAAACCAAAGATTACAGGGACGTTATAGTTAGGCTCACATTTTAAACATGACAAACTATAGTAATTCACCAGTTGTAGTTAGAGTTACCTCAAGTAACTATAACTCATGCCCTAAGGTAACTATAACTCATGCCCCCGCCATTCATCAAAGCTTTTACTGCAAATATTACATTTACATTATCAATGATGTTATCAGAGATGCCATGAGGGCCGTAATTTGTGGGTAATTAGCAGTGCATTGCAAGTTATAGTTACCTCAGGGCACGAGTTATAGTTACTTGATGTAACTCTAACTATAACTGGTGAATTTCTATGATTTAGTACATTTAAAATGCAAGCCTAACTATAACGTCCCTGTAACCTTTGATTTTTTCTTTGAATTTTTATGTTTTTTTTAACATATAGTAATTTTAATAACTATATGCTAATCCAACCGCCGCCACGGCCAACCCCTTAAAGGCACCCAACCTTGCAGCATGCACGTCATTCACCTGTGCACAGGGGAGGTTGCCTGCAAGACCTGGCCTGTAGCCAGACCCTGCGGCCAACACCCACTAACCACCCAAACTCACACGGTGCACAGCCATTTGGCTGTGCGCAGCAGGAGCTGTCAGCGGTTTCTCTGGATGTAAGAATAGGTGTGAGGGGGTGTATCTGGGGGTGAGAGTGGCTGTCAGATTGTCTGTCTGGGTGTGAGAGTACGTATATCAGTATTTTAGTTGGTGTGCGGGAGAAAGAGAAAGAGAAAGAGACAATGTCCATAGATGTGGAGTTCAGAATGGTAAATCTATGCTCTATATTCCCCAATATGCACTTAACTTCCAATATTTTTATCCTCAATATTTTAGCTACAATATTAAGGTATGATATTCCATATTCAAAATAGAGACTATAATCAATGAGCGCCCAGGATGAATTTGAAACAAAGCATAAAGTGGTTTGTTCCTAATGTCACATTCTGAAGCGATAAAAATTGTGCTTTGAGCCGTGGTTTTGCAATGTGCAAATCACTTCACTCTTTGAAAAAATGATATACAAAAAGGAATTACATGAAACAACAAACTACTATTACAATAAAACTTAAGAAGACTGTTGCTGGGAAGGCCAGCGGTCCACCTGATAAAGAAGAAGACTCACGCACACACACAACCTTAAAGTTTTAGAAAGGTGTGAGAAAGAGACATTGAAGCTACCTAGTTGCACATAATTATGAAGAGAGCTCTTGCAGCAAGAAAACTAAAATCTTCTAATGCACTGTGCCTGTCTCTATGGACCCTAAGGACTGTTGTATATGTGGGTTTAGCTAAGAGGACAAGGTAAGATTCAGCATAGGCTCTGGTTAAGGAGAGACCATGATCGGGGCAGGGGTTGATGGCAGGTGCGTCTCTTGCTCTGAAGGCCTACAGGTGGGAGGTGATGGATGCCTTACCAGTATTTTCATGATAAAGAGAATAAATGGTAGATCTAAAATTAAAAGCATTTTTACAAACGATTCCTAAACTCTCAGTTCATTACAACCTGCATATATTTTCACAACCCAGGTAGTCATTGTTTTTACTACGAAAGCATCTCACTCGGGAACACATAAGTCTGTTTTCCTTTGAGATAAGGAGACAACTAGTTTACTTACCATTATAACTAGGAGCTACAACACTGACTCAAGAGTTCCCATTGGCTATTCAGCATTTAACAAAAACTGTTGTCCCTTTCCCCTTTAATAAATTGTATACTGCAGCTGCTGTCAGCGATGGCCGGCGCAAATCTGAAGGGGAGGGAGGAGGGACGGAGGAACAAAAAAGAGAAAAATAAATAAATAAACTTACCTTACCGCCGTCTCCCGCAGTTTCCTGCCACCTCGCTCCTGTTCCCTCGATGAGGTGTCCCAGCATTCACTGGGGCACCAGCACAGGCTCCCCAGCAATCCTCGTGCTGCTTTCATGCTACACCTAGCATGAAAGCAGCACCATGATTGGTCTCAGTGGCTCGACCTGCCACTCAGACACAGCCCTGTGGTCTGTGCAGGTTCTCCAGACCTCCCTGAGACGGCCAGCCAAACACACATGCGCACTTAGGTGCACTCTCTCCTCCTCCCACCTCCTGTGGCCCAGTCCCATCCCTCCCTGCACTGTTGGCTGAGCCAGTAGCAGAAAAATAAAATCACTATGTTTTTTTTTACTGCTGCTAGCTCAGCCATGGGGGTGACGCTCCTTCACTATAGCGAAGGAGCCGCTTCTGGCTGCTGCATGTATATTGTAGCTATTCATTTGTGTAGCTGAGTATGTTTTTTCGTTTGACTGGACAGCGATTTTAAGTCGACTGTCATTAATATTACTGCCAAGCATGCTTAGGCCAAGGACACGTCGACTTTGAAAAACATATGGGCTTCCTCACGCTGTCTTCAATCCGTAAAGTATACCCTAGGCACAGCCTAATGTAATGAAATACTTGCCTCAAATCAGAGGTTATGTTTCCTTATATTAAACTGTCTTTCTATACCAATTCTCAGTAGTGACATCTTGTCACATGCCTATGAAAAATGTGACAAGCGCTTCCACCTTTTTTACATTCCCTATTCACTCACACTTAGATCCATTAACTAACACTTGGATACATTACATAAGATTAAAAAGATCTTTAGCTCTACCTATCACCTCTTGGACATTTCTTATGTAAGAATTCTTTATTTTATTCTTTTGCTCTGTTTTATATGGGTATTTATAAAGTCAAACATAGCTTCGAAAATTTATGGAGGTGCTTTACACGGCACAGATAGGGCATTCTGCTCTGGTAGGGAATTCCATTGTATGCTTTTGTTAAATTTTGCTATTAATGAGAGGCTTGATATCTTCAGATGGAATGTGAATGATCTGAACACTAAGATCAAAGAAGTGTGATAGCACAATATGTACACAGCATACCCCTGATCTGCTACTGCTGCAAGAAACCCATCTGATGGGATGCAAGTTCTGTGACAGGTGAGAGTATGTCCCACAATCAAAGGAATTGAGGACAGCTTCTGTCAGTACGAAAGACACTGACATTGAGGGTGTACATATTATCAATCTTTCCAGTATGCTATTAACTTGTGAACAAATAATGGTGTTACACACGGGGCGAGGTTTTTGTCCTACGTCTTCTCCGGATTATGCCCAGATACACATTGACCTTTACAAGTTTGTGAGACAATTGAAACTTTGAGCAAAGACCTATTTATTCCATTTCACCTGCACCACCCACTGTGGAGTGCAACAAGAACCTTAGAGATCTACAGGCCATCCATTTTTAGATGTCCCTGGAACATACAGACCAGCCACCACCATCTATGGAGGACCTGTTAGCTCACCTTGATATCATACCTAACCTGGGACTTGACAGTGGCCTTAAACCTAGGTCTGTCTTCACTCACATTCTTCCGGCTGATAATCATATTGATGTGTTCTATAAGGCTGTTACTCACGATTTGTATAAATTGGAAGACAGACATGTATCAAGGGGAAAGAAAAGAAAAACTAACTTGAGTACCAGAGATTTGAAAGTAGTTCGCCCGCCAGGAACAGGATGGCGGTAGGGGGTGTCGCGGGGCCCCTGGGGGCCCCTGCAGTGCCCATGCCAATGGCATGGGCACTGCAGGGGCCCCCGTAAGAGGGCCCCGCTTGTATTTCACTGTCTGCATAGCAGACAGTGAAATACGCGACGGGTGCAGTAGCACCCGTCGCACCTTCCCACTCCGCCGGCTCGATTCCGAGCCGGCGTCCTCGTGGGAAGGTTGTTTCCCGCTGGGCTGGCGGGCGGCCTTAAGGCGGCCGCCCGCCTGCCCAGCGGGAAACTCAGAATGCCGGCCGCGGTCTTCAGACCGCGGTGCGGTATTCCTGCGGCGCAACTTTGGCGGGCGGCCTCCGCCGCCCGTCAAAGTTGTAATGAGGGCCTATATGTCCTACCTTAACCATACACTGCACCCTGCCCTTGGGGCTATGTAGGGCCTGCCTTAGGGGTGCCTTACATGTAAGAAAAGAGAAGGTGGGTACACTTGCCAAGTCGAATTTACAGTTAAAACTGCACACACAGACACTGCAGTGGCAGGTCTGAGACATGATTACAGAGCTACTTATGTGGGTGGTACAACCAGTGCTGCAGGCCCACTAGTTGCATTTGATTTACAGGTCCTGGGCACCTCTAGTGAACTGTACCAGGGTCTTACTATTAAGTCAAATATGCCAATCATGGAGAAGCCAGTTACATACAAATTTTGTCAAGGAGCACTTGCATTTTAGCACTGGTTAGCAGTGGTAAAGTGCCCAGAGTAACAAAAACAGCAAAATCAGAGTCCAGCACACATCAACAACCTGGGAAACAGAGGCAAAAAGTTAAGGGAGACCACGCCAAGATGGAAAGTCTAACACATGTCCCCCCCAGCTGAAAGTGGGGAGAAACTCCCCAACCTCATAGGAGTTCTCATCACTAAGGCGGAAAGTGTAACAATATGTTTGTGTAGTGCATAAATCTCTGTAGTCTGGGACTCAAGGCCCCTCCAAAAATAACTCTTTCTATAGGAATGCATTCTCTTTTGACTTCTGACATGAGCATCCATCTTCAAAAAGGTATGTGGACTTTGTGGTGCGCCATTCTTGGTGGGCATTCGCTGTCTGCACCACAGTGCCTAATTAAATGGTGCTGCAGTTGGGGGCAAATGGCCTTTGGCAGGGTGAAAAGGGGAGGTGGGGCATTGAGGAAAAGAGCATCCCCATAAAAAACAAAGGAAAGCAGCAATCACCGGAGGACACATTCCTGCATCGAGAATGAGTTGATGTTTGCCCTGCGCTGAAATTTCCACAAAACTTTCAAAAATCAACGTACTCTTTCACAATCCTTTTCTGGCAATGCAGCCTTGTCTAAAATCCTATGCCTCCTGATATACAGAAAACCCTATGATACATACATATAGACATCGCTTCGTTTTATAACCTCAGTAATATAATAATTATTTATATATATATATATATATATATATATACACACACATTTGTCTTAAATTGTAATCAGGTATTATTTACATGCAAGTTGAACTAAGGGGTCATCTATTATATAGCACTGTTTTGAACCTTTATGTGCAGTAATATAACCTCCTACAGCGAATCTAAATTGAATCTGAATTTAAGCCAACATTATCCCATTTGTAAAGTTTTCTAACACCCCTTGGGCTTGCTTTGTGCTCAATAAAACAGCAAATAAATAAATAAATAAACAAACAAACACAGACAGACATAAATGAATAATTAAATAAAACTGTGCTAATTGACTGCAGAGTTCTTATAAAAGTTATGAAACAAATAAGGTGTTAAGCGCCCTGGGATGTCAGGGTCTTGAATAATTGCCATCAGTGCACTGCAGAGGCACGCTCTGCCACGGGTTTTCCAGGGCGTCTGCTTGGGGTGGCTGTTTCCCAACTAAGTAATAAAGAAGGGAAAAGAAACCGTACACAAGTGCTCCAGATGGATGAATCGGTTAACCTTTCAACCGTGAGTCAGCCCTTCCTGATAAAACCATGAACTGCTCTGAAAGAAGGGAGTCGGTATCTGCACTATGCACTGAAAAGAACATGAAGGCACATAATGCATATTTAAATAAAGCATCACTAGCTGTAGCTATTTTGAAGATACTGCATTATTCAAACAAAGTGGACAGAACAGAGAGAAACAAGAACTCAAAGAAACATGTTTTTTTTATTCTTTCAACACAGACAAGCACACGAAAACGAATATGATGCCAATGTCGTTTTTTTAAGACACAATATGCTATGCAGGATGTTCTCGCTGCTTTTTCGGGCCCATGATTTAGTTTTCATCATCAGACTTTGACCCAGAGAGAGCGCAAAAGAGACAGGAAGAAAGGGGAGAAACAAGGCAGAAGAGAAGAGAGAGAGACTGGCAAATTGTGATAGAGGGAGAAAACGGGAATGAAAAAGAACCTACAACAGAGCTGAGGAGGCAGGTATAGGGTAGTGGAAGAAAAAAGGCAGCCCTGACATTCAAACATGCTGTCAGAGGGATCCTAAGGAAAGAACTGGACCTTGCATTTATTGTATTTAATTGAATAATCACTAATTACGTTTGCAAATTAGGTGCTCCATCAGATTATTGTGCTTGCCTGGATGAGCTTTTTTTTTTTTTTAATGACATCAAGTTGCAAAATTCACAAAGGTGTAGGGAAAAAAGGCAAACATTCACAGCAGCAGGCTTAAACCTAGCTGAAAGAAAGGTTTGGATATTTTTCAATTCAGAAACAAACACAAGACTACCCCTGATCTCTGTCACAAATGCTCATTAATTCCTCCATTGCATAATCATTTCTGCATAAAGAAATGTGGTGAGGGCACATTTTGGCATACTTAAAGCTAACATTTCCATGTACTGAACTGTCACACACAAGTAAACCAGCAGAAGAAAAACTTGCAATTTTCTGTTTTCCATTTTCTATTTCTGTAGTGTGAGTATTTCACCATAATCCCATTTCACCGCACCACCATCAGTTTTGAGGGTGTTTTTTCATTGCCGCCACAAAAATGTTTTCACTTCTGTATTTGTGAGGAGTACATATGCAAGCATATTTGAGTAGGAAAATACCTAGATGCTGTTGGTGAACACCACAAATATGCCACTTTGTGGTTGTTCACCAAGATTTGCTCGTGGACATATCTAGCAATGCTAACAAAAAGACCTTTAGTTTTAGATTTTTTGACAAGGAACGTCTGCTATAATTGCATTGTCGTCTGAGCAAATCCCATTTTGCAAGAGCATCATCCGTCTAAGAGAAGGCATTTTTGCACTGCAAAAGATAATTTATCTGCACAAAAAAAGAATTGTGCTGTTAGAGATGCGCATACTTAAGAGCATTGAGTTGATTAATTCTTTATTTGCATTAGGTATAAAAATAATTCGAAGTAAATTATATTTTTGTCTTAATATGTCTAGTAGACTTTGTTTTTCAAACGATATAGAGCATCTGACATCGACTCTATGTTCCTTTCTTTCTGATTCCTGCTTAGTCATTCCTAGTCTATTTCTTGGCATCTATGTGCAGTTATTTGCGAGTGGAACTCAGTTTGACATCTCCATAAAGAATGTTCCCTCTCAATATAATATCCAATAAATGTATAGTGTATTTTGTTAACACTGTACTCTAAATGCTGCATTATAAATTGTATTCAAATGGTGGTTTGACTTATGAGCCATTTTAGCTGGGATGTAATGCCAAGTCTTCCTTTGAGGGCAACTCAACCTTGAATACCATGTGGGCATCTCCACGCTATCGCCAGTGAGTCTCTCATACATAATGAAGCCTTTGTCCTCATATCAAAGGGTAAGTATCAACACCCTATAATGTCTTGCTATATATTGATTATAATCGGAAACATAATATGTATGCAGAATTAGCAAAGTATGAAACAAGGACAACGTTTAGCCCAACGAGATGATTTAAGATCACATTCATGAGTAAAAGGAGTAAGGGTGGGGGGACGAAACGTAGCAGTCACAGTATGGCAAATCTTGTGTAGGTGCCAGATGTTGAGCTTAAATAGCACTTATGCACTCATTCAGAATGCCGTGGGTCCGAAATATCGAGTAATCGAGTAGGGAATATTGTTGTACCTTAAAAAAATAGCCAAAATATCAAGCACAACATATATCAACAGGTATGCATAGATTTTCTGTAGCTAACTTCAAACCCATTTATATATATAGATAGATAGATAGATAGATTTATATATACACACACACATATATATACATATTCACTGAAAAAACAAAGGTTACAGGGACATTATAGTTAGGTTGACATGTTACCCGTACAAAACCATAAAAACTCAGCAGTTATAATTATACTTATAGTTACGCTTATGATAAGAAACTAGAACTTGTTGCCTAAAGTTACTTTCCGGCACAAATTATAGTTTATTCAGATAAGTGTAACTACAAGTATAGCTATAACTGCTAAATTTCTATGGTTTTGTATTGGTAAAACATGAACCGAACTATAATGTCCATGTAACCTTTGTTTTTTTTCAGTCACTTTCTATGCTTTTTTTACTGCGCACACTAATATAACCACTGCGGTGCACAGTCTTTGACCATGCACTGCAGGGTTGGGCAACCCTCTAGCATGCACCCACAAAGTATGCTGCACACAGCCTTTGGTCGTAAGCAGTAGGGGGTTGGATGCAGTGGGTGTATTTCTCCCATTTTTTAATGAATCTGCAGATTCTTTCAAAGTTTACACTGGGGTCTCAGGATACCTTTATACTGACCCCATAAACCTTTTTACACTCTTGTTTCCTACCCCTTAGCCTGTGACACAAAGGTAGGCACAACTTTTCTGTCGGGCTGCGGCCAGCCAATCAGTGCCTTGCTTTTCCCCGGGATTCGTGGATCCTCTGTAAGTGGATCCACGGAGGATCTGCATTCCTATATATCTATTCCTTGAAACCTTAAATAACTCTGAAACTACTGAACATATTTACATAAAATCACAAAAAACGACATCTGTGGACCTCTTCTTGCCAAATTTGGTGTAATTCCTTTCAGTGGTTTGGGCTATAGCTGTGTCTAAGGAATGCAAAATCCCCATAGACACAGAATAGGGAATAAGTATTTAGGACCCCCCCCTTTTTTCTCGCCACCTACTTGACGAATCATCCCAAAATGTTCAACACTGCAGCTGAACTGACTGGCATATTAGTTTTAAAACTTTTGTGAAGGTTTGTCAAAAAGTGCCAATCTTATTGGCAAAACAAAAAATGCTCCAGCTATGGAAAACGTTGGTCCTAAATATAACTACCTACTGGTTAGTGCCAGTAGGCAAACAAAAAAAATAATATATATATATATATTTATACCCTTAAAAACCAAAGATTACAGGGACGTTATAGTTAGGCTCACATTTTAAACATGACAAACTATAGTAATTCACCCGTTATAGTTAGAGTTACCTCAAGTAACTATAACTCATGCCCTAAGGTAACTATAACTCATGCCCCCGCCATTCATCAAAGCTTTTACTGCAAATATTACATTTACATTATCAATGATTTTATCAGAGATGCCATGAGTGCCGTAATTTGTGGGTAATTAGCAGTGCATTGCGAGTTATAGTTACCTCAGGGCACGAGTTATAGTTACTTGATGTAACTCTAACTATAACTGGTGAATTTCTATGATTTAGTACATTTAAAATGCAAGCCTAACTATAACGTCCTGTACCCTTTGATTTTTTCTTTGAATTTTTATGTTTTTTTTAACATATATTAATTTTAATAACTATATGCTAATCCAACCGCCGTCACGGGCGGCAGTTGGCCACGGCCAACCCCTTAAAGGCACCCAACCTTGCAGCATGCACGTCATTCACCTGTGCACAGGGGAGGTTGCCTGCAAGACCTGGCCTGCAGCCAGACTCTGCGGCCAACACCCACTAACCACCCAAACCCACGCGATGCACAGCCATTTGGCTGTGCTCAGCAGGAGCTGAAAGCGGTTTCTCTGGATGTAAGAATAGGTGTGAGGGGGTGTATCTGGGGGTGAGAGTGGCTGTCAGATTGTCTGTCTGGGTGTGAGAGTACGTATATCAGTATTTTAGTTGGTGTGCAGGAGAAAGAGAAAGAGAGAGAGACAATGTCCATAGATGTGGAGTTCAGAATGGTAAATCTATGCTCTATATTCCCCAATATGCACTTAACTTCCAATATTTTTATCCTCAATATTTTAGCTACAATATTAAGCTATGATATTCCATATTCAAAATAGAGACTATAATCAATGAGTGCCCAGGATGAATTTGAAACAAAGCATAAAGTGGTTTGTTCCTAATGTCACATTCTGAAACGGTGAAAATTGTGCTTTGAGACGTGGTTTTGCAATGTGCAAATCACTTCACTCTTTGAAAAAATGATATACAAAAAGGAATTACATGAAACAACAAACTACTATTACAATAAAATTTAAGAAGACTGTTGCTGGGAAGGCCAGCGGTCCACCTGATAAAGAAGAAGACTCACGCACACACACAACCTTAAAGTTTTAGAAAGGAGGTGTGAGAAAGAGACATTGAAGCTACCTGGTTGCACATAATTATGAAGAGAGCTCTTGCAGCAAGAAAACTAAAATCTTCTAATGCACTGTGCCTGTCTCTATGGACCCTAAGGACTGTTGTATGCGTGGGCCTAGCTAAGAGGACAAGGTAAGATTCAGCATAGGCTCTGGTTAAGGAGAGACCATGATCGGGGCAGGGGTTGATGGCAGGTGCGTCTCTTGCTCTGCAGGCCTACAGGTGGGAGGTGATGGATGCCTTACCAGTATTTTCATGATAAAGAGAATAAATGGTAGATCTAAAATGAAAAGCATTTTTACAAACGATTCCTAAACGCTCAGTTCATTACAACCTGCATATATTTTCACAACCCAGGTAGTCATTGTTTTTACTACGAAAGCATCTCACTCGGGAACACATAAGTCTGTTTTCCTTTGAGATAAGGAGACAACTAGTTTACTTACCATTATAACTAGGAGCTACAACACTGACTCAAGAGTTCCCATTGGCTATTCAGCATTTAACAAAAACTGTTGTCCCTTTCCCCTTTAATAAATTGTATACTGCAGCTGCTGTCAGCGATGGCCGGCGCAAATCTGAAGGGGAGGGAGGAGGGACGGAGGAACAAAAAAGAAAAAAATAAATAAATAAACTTACCTTACCGCCGTCTCCCGCAGTTTCCTGCCACCTCGCTCCTGTTCCCTCGATGAGGTGTCCCAGCATTCACTGGGGCACCAGCACAGGCTCCCCAGCAATCCTCATGCTGCTTTCATGCTACACCTAGCATGAAAGCAGCACCATGATTGGTCTCAGTGGCTCGACCTGCCACTCAGACACAGCCCTGTGGTCTGTGCAGGTTCTCCAGACCTCCCTGAGACGGCCAGCCAAACACACATGCGCACTTAGGTGCACTCTCTCCTCCTCCCACCTCCTGTGGCCCAGTCCCATCCCTCCCTGCACTGTTGGCTGAGCCAGTAGCAGAAAAATAAAATCACTATGTTTTTTTTTACTGCTGCTAGCTCAGCCATGGGGGTGACGCTCCTTCACTATAGCGAAGGAGCCGCTTCTGGCTGCTGCATGTATATTGTAGCTATTCATTTGTGTAGCTGAGTATGTTTTTTCGTTTGACTGGACAGCGATTTTAAGTCGACTGTCATTAATATTACTGCCAAGCATGCTTAGGCCAAGGACACGTCGACTTTGAAAAACATATGGGCTTCCTCACGCTGTCTTCAATCCGTAAAGTATACCCTAGGCACAGCCTAATGTAATGAAATACTTGCCTCAAATCAGAGGTTATGTTTCCTTATATTAAACTGTCTTTCTATACCAATTCTCAGTAGTGACATCTTGTCACATGCCTATGAAAAATGTGACAAGCGCTTCCACCTTTTTTACATTCCCTATTCACTCACACTTAGATCCATTAACTAACACTTGGATACATTACATAAGATTAAAAAGATCTTTAGCTCTACCTATCACCTCTTGGACATTTCTTATGTAAGAATTCTTTATTTTATTCTTTTGCTCTGTTTTATATGGGTATTTATAAAGTCAAACATAGCTTCGAAAATTTATGGAGGTGCTTTACACGGCACAGATAGGGCATTCTGCTCTGGTAGGGAATTCCATTGTATGCTTTTGTTAAATTTTGCTATTAATGAGAGGCTTGATATCTTCAGATGGAATGTGAATGATCTGAACACTAAGATCAAAGAAGTGTGATAGCACAATATGTACGCAGCATACCCCTGATCTGCTACTGCTGCAAGAAACCCATCTGATGGGATGCAAGTTCTGTGACAGGTGAGAGTATGTCCCACAATCAAAGGAATTGAGGACAGCTTCTGTCAGTACGAAAGACACTGACATTGAGGGTGTACATATTATCAATCTTTCCAGTATGCTATTAACTTGTGAACAAATAATGGTGTTACACACGGGGCGAGGTTTTTGTCCTACGTCTTCTCCGGATTATGCCCAGATACACATTGACCTTTACAAGTTTGTGAGACAATTGAAACTTTGAGCAAAGACCTATTTATTCCATTTCACCTGCACCACCCACTGTGGAGTGCAACAAGAACCTTAGAGATCTACAGGCCATCCATTTTTAGATGTCCCTGGAACATACAGACCAGCCACCACCATCTATGGAGGACCTGTTAGCTCACCTTGATATCATACCTAACCTGGGACTTGACAGTGGCCTTAAACCTAGGTCTGTCTTCACTCACATTCTTCAGGCTGATAATCATATTGATGTGTTCTATAAGGCTGTTACTCACGATTTGTATAAATTGGAAGACAGACATGTATCAAGGGGTAAGAAAAGAAAAACTAACTTGAGTACCAGAGATTTGAAAGCAAAAATGACTTGAGCAATAATACTGACATTGTTATCGGGGAGGCAGAAAAGGGAAGCAACGTGGTGATTATGAATCACTCAGATTACATCAGTGAGATTACCAGGCATTAGTCTGATAGCAACACATTTCTTAGACTTTTTACTAATCCTCTCACTGATATCACCTATTTCATCACACAAAGACTGACACATTGGAGGGACCTGTGCTTCATCTATGACCTGGAACATACATGCTAAATACTACATTATGTGCACCATGTATTTATATTTCACCAAAAATACATAAACCTGGTCATTTTCCACCTGGAAGGCTGATCATTTATGGAATAGGATCACCAACAGAACATATCTCAGTGTGTATTGCCACCTATCTGCAGCCTTTGGTGCGGAATCTACCTTCTTTCATCCATGACACAAAGAACTACTTTGCCAACTTGAGGATATAGAGTGGACAGCAGCCTGTATGTTTGTTATTCTAGATATTAATTCACTTTACACCTGCATTCCTTTGGAGAAAGGTATTTCCGTCTTTGCTTCTACGCTCTCTTATAGGAATGCTACTTTTCAACACATGGAGATGCTCATTGATCTCAGTAGGCTGGTTTTGGAGGACAATGTCTTTTTACATAATGGCAAATGGTTTAAACTAACCCAGCGGGTAGCTATGGGAGCCACATTTTCACCCCCATATGCTAATTTATACATGGGTCAGTTTGAGAAACATCATTTGTGGTCATCTTGTCCCCCAGAGGTGTCAGAACACAGGTTTTTACTGGGGTAGATATAGCAATTATACTTTTGTCATATGGACAAGAGGTCTAACACAATTGGAAAGACTGTTCGAGCATTTTAATGATAAACAGTATAATATCAGCATCACTTAGCAAGTGACCTCGAAACAAATCAAGTTTCTTGATGTTGTCTTGTACAATGAGGGCCCAAAAATCATGCCGAGGCTATATAGGGAGTCTACAGCCGGTAACTCTATCTTACATGCTCATAGTGCACACCCGGTCACCCACATTAATGCCATCCTACTGGAGGAGCTGACTAGGATACGTAGCAGTTGCAGTGATGATCACATCTTTACTCAGGAACTGGTCTCACTGGAACAATGATTTCATCAAAGGGGTTACGATAACTAACGTTTCCCGGGAATCCTTACTAACCCATAAGACATGTAAGCATAGTCAAGACAGATGTATGACACTGATCACAAGATATAATGCACAAATCTCTGCAATTTATCAAATTATGAAACGCCATTGGTACCTACTTTTGTTGGACAAAGCTTTGAACAAATTTGTAAATAATGGGCCTCAGATCACCTATAGCAGGAGACTGACTTTAAAAAACAGGCTGTGTCCTAGCTATGTCAGTTCCACCTCATGGAAGCAGACCACTAGTTGGTAACCCCCTCAACCTGTGGGTTTTTACAAGTGCAAGTGTTGCAATGTGTGCCAGTTTGCCATAGACAAGAAAATTGACTTTTCGTATAACTCTGCTAACGTGCTTCCTTTACATCACTTCATTAGTTGTAATAACAAATTTACAGTGTATTGCATTGTATGCCAGTGTGGTTTGATTTATGTGGGCAGTACCATTCGGCCTCTGAAAGAACGTATCCAAGGGCATGTTAGGGTTATAAAAAACAATGGGCCAGATGTAGGAAACGATTTGCGCCTCGCAAACGGCAAAAATTGCCGTTTGCGAGTCGCAAATGAGTGTTTCCTATGCAGAAATGCATTTTCCGACTCGCAAATAGGAAGGGGTGTTCCCTTCCTATTTGTGACTTGCAGTGGGATGCAATTCCATTTGCGACCGCGTACGCGGTCGCAAATGGAGTCGCAGTTACCATCCACTTGAAGTGGATGGTAACCCACTCGCAAATTGGAAGGGGTCCCCATGGGACCCCTTCCACTTTGTGAATGGACCCAAAAATATTTTTTCAGGGCAGGGAGTGGTCCAAGGGACCGCTCCCTGCTCTGAAAAAATACCGAAACTAAAGGTTTCGGTTTTTTCTTAAGTGCAGCTCGTTTTCCTTTAAGGAAAACGGGCTACACTTAAAAAAAAAAAAAACTGCTTTATTTAAAGCAGTCACGAACACGGAGGTCTGCTGACTACAGCAGGCCTCCATGTTTGCGAGTGCCTTGACTCGCTATGGGGCCGCAATTTGCGACCCACCTCATAAATATTCATGTGGTGGGTCATTGCGACCCCATAGCGAGTCGCAGTCGGTGTCTGAGACACCGTACTGCATAACATTTTGCGAGTTGCAAATAGCGAGTCGCTATGACTCGCTATTTGCAAGTCGCAAAATGTTTCTTTCCTACATCTGGCCCAATATTACTAGCTATCTGTTGGTGAATCATTACAACTCTGCTCATGCAGGCTCAGAATTGATTGGTATCAAATTTCATGGGATAACACGTTACCAACAATGTAAGGGGGAGGAGGGCAGAGCTGCTAAACTAATGAAATATGAAGCAAAATGGATTGTCAAACTACTTGCAGTGGACAAAGGTCTTATCACTGATAGAGAACTACATGTCTTTCTCTGAGTATAAAATAAGTTTGTTCTTTTTTTTGATGATTAGCAAGGCCCGAAAATGTGCACACATGTGCATACAAACATTATTGTAGTGTCTTTATTAAGACTGTGCATATGTTTGTTTTGATTACCTACTTGTTTATTCTTGTGTGTATTGGGCTACTAATCTAATATTTGATCATTGTATCCACAAGATTATATACATGTGTTCTGTGTGTCCCTGGACACTATGGCCCTCATTACAACTCCGCCGCCCGCCAAGTTAGGACCACCGAGCCGCCGCCTATGCGGCCGTAAACCCACTGGCCGCATTACAACATCCCCGCTGGGCCGGCGGGCAGAAACAGAGTTTCCGCCCGCCGGCCCAGCGGAGATGTTGGCCACAACATTGCAGCCGGCACCTAATGGAGCCGGCGGTGTTGCGGCCGCTTTTCACTGTCTGCTGTGAAAAGCAGGGTGGGGCTGTGCCTGGGGGCGTCTGCACTGCCCATGCCAAGTGCATGGGCAGTGCAAGGGCCCCCAGGGGCCCGCGACTCCCCTTCCCGCCAGCCTTTCCATGGCGGTCTCTACCACCATGGACAGGCTGGCGGGAAGGGGAGTCATAATCCCCAGGGCAGCGCTGCAAGCAGCACTGCCCTGGTGGATTATAACCGCCGGGACAACGATGGCGGGAAACCGCAGGTCCCGGCGGTGCGACTGCGGCGCTACCGCTGCGGTCATAATATGGCGATTTGTTCTGCCAGCCTGTTGGCGGTACCATCGCCAAAACAACCCTGGTGGTCTTTGACCGCCAGGATTGTAATGAGGGCCTATATAATATATGTTTATTATATTTGTTTATGCTTGTGCATCCCGACTTCTCTTATCCTTTAAGTAAGATTGGTGGCGGTCTTCACTTTCTTTATAATGACACCATTGGTTTCAGTAGTACTGGCTTCTTCAGATGCAGCTTTAAATAGAAGTTTGGCATCTCTTTTTCTTAGTTTTTATATTCTATATCGTCTTTTGTTGTTCCATATGTTTGATGGGTGTCGATTTTTTGGGTAAAATGTAGGCAGGAAATCTATTTCACACATCACCAGTATACAGCATATGTAGTTTTCCTATTAGTGTCACTATCAATATGCCTGCTGTCCTTTTACTATAGCTTTTGGGGTGTATCAGTTGTTTCTCATGCTTATTTGAATAGGGAAAGACAAAGTGCTATTCATATTTGAGATGTCACGTTCATACTCTCTAGAACTTCTGGGATGCTTGGATCCTTCTTATGAATGGTTTTAATATTCATGTATGGTTTTGTTCAGTTTGCGTGTACGAATATGACTACCTTTAGGTTTTGAATTACTAACATGGCACTGAGCATGCACCGTGGTTCTTTGGGTCACGTTTGCCCATCTTCCATTTCTGAGATAGTGATTTACATTTGAATTGGGAGAGGAAAATGGCATCTCCTTGTACTGAGGACGCCATGTTTTGCACTATGCGGGCAGTTGGGTACGTTTTTTTTTTTCTGGAAGCTACATTTGGTCTTTTTGCTGTGTATGTGGGGCTGGACTACCAAGCATGATTCTCATCATGTGAAGGTTGTGAATATGGAATACGTCCTGATACCGAGAAATATATTGAACCATGTTAGAAATGGGGTTTTTGGTTGGCAGTCAGGTTACCCTCTGTCCAAGCAAGAACGCTCACTCTAGTGAGGGTAAGTCACACACAATCCATATTATCCTGTGCCCACCCACTGGTAGCTTGGCACGAGCAGTAAGGCTCAACTTAGAAGGCAATGTGTAAAGCGTTTGTGCAATAAATCATACAATAACACAATATAGCACCACAAAAATACACCACACAGTGTTTAGAAAAATACATAATATTTATCTGGGTATTTGCAGGTCAAAACGATCAAAGATGCAATATGAATTTGTAAAGATATCACTAAAAAGTGATATAAAGTATCTTAAGTCTTTAAAAAGCAAACAAAGTCTCTTTCAAGCACAAAGTACCTGGTTTAAAGTGGAAAATCTCCGCAAAGGGCCGCAGAGGAGGAGATACGTGGAAAAATGGTGTGTGCGTCAGTTTCGCCCCTTCACACACAGACTTGCGTCATTACTTTTCACATGGGGAAGTCGTGCGTCATTTTCCGGTGCGCGGACAGTCTCCTTCTGTGGTTCATGGGATTACCAGATGTCCCAAGGTCTGTGTGTGGAATCCTGGGCTTGTTATACGGCGCTGCGTCGTTCCGGTGGGCTGTGCGTGGAATCTTCTCCCTCACGGCAGGCGTCGCGTCGATTTCCTCTCTAGAAGTCGGGCGGCGTTGTCCAGGCGAGGCCGTGCATCGAAGTTCCGGTTGCACCGCAGGCGTCGCGTCGAGCGGCGTCTTTCCGGATCGGCGTGCAGTGAATTTTTCACCGCGGAGCAAGCTGTGCGTTGAATTTTTCAGTGCACAAGGCGTCCAGTTGAAAAAGAGAAGTCTTTTTGGTCCTGAGACTTCAGGGAACAGGAGGCAAGCTCTATCCAAGCCCTTGGAGAGCACTTCTGCAGTAAGGCAAGAGTTCATCAAGACAGCAGGGCAACAGCAAGGCAGCAGTCCTGTGTAGAAAGCAGTCAGGTGAGTCCTTTAGGCAGCCAGGCAGTTCTTCTTGGCAGGATGCAGGTTCTGGTTCAGGTTTCTTCTCCAGCAAGTGTCTGAGGTGGTAGGGCAGAGGCCCTGTTTTATACCCAAATGTGCCTTTGAAGTGGGGGAGACTTCAAAGAGTAGCTAAGAAGTGCACCAGGTCCCCTTTGAGTTCAATCCTGTCTGCCAGGGTCCCAGTAGGGGGTGTGGCAGTCCTTTGTGTGAGAGCAGGCCCTCCACCCTCCCAGCCCAGGAAGACCCATTCAAAATGCAGATGTATGCAAGTGAGGCTGAGTACCCTGTGTTTGGGGTGTGTCTGAGTGAATGCCCAAGGAGCTGTCAACTAAACCCAGCCAGACGTGGATTGTAAGGCACAGAAAGATTTAAGTGCAAAGAAATGCTCACTTTCTAAAAGTGGCATTTCTAGAATAGTAATATTAAATCCATCTGCACCAGTCAGTAGGATTTTGTATTACCATTCTGGCCATACTGAATATGACCTTCCTACTCCTTTCAGATCAGCAGCTACCACTTCAATAATGTATGAGGGCAGCCCCAATGTTAGCCTATGAAGGGAGCAGGCCTCACAGTAGTGTAAAAACAAATTTAGGAGTTTTACACTACCAGGACATGTAAACTACACAGGTACATGTCCTGCCTTTCACCCACACAGCACCCTGCTCTAGGGGTTTCCTAGGGCACACATTAGAGGTGACTTATATGTAGAGAAAGGGGAGGTTTAGGCTTGGAAAGTACTTTTAAATGCCAAGTTGAGGTGACAGTGAAACTGCACACACAAGCCTTGCAATGGCAGGCCTGAGACAAGGTAAATGGGCTACTTAAGTGGGTGGCACAACCAGTGCTGCAGGCCCACTAGTAGCATTTAATCTACAGGCCCTAGGCACATATAGTGCACATTACTAGGGACTTTTAAGTAAATTAAATAGTCCAATCAGGTATGATCCAAGGTTATCATGTTTAAAGGGAGAGAGCATATGCACTTTAGCACTGGTTAGCAGCGGTAAAGTGCGCAGAGTCTAAAAGCCAGCAAAAACTGTGTCCAAAAAGTGGAGGGAGGCAGGCAAAGAGTTAGGGGTGACCACCCTAAGGCTGTCAGGTCTAACAATCCATTACAATGTTGTGGGTTTGGTAGACTCACGCACGGGCATGACTCGATTTGCACTGTGGAGTTCTTACTCTGCGCATGTTGTTACCAATTATTACTAAGTTTGAGTTTGACCTACTGTAATGCAGTTTTCCTTAATAGTGGAATGTTCACTTACTGCCACACAGTTATGACTCTTTAGTTATTTACTAGGTGCACTAGACTATGGATCTGATATATTCATGTTGTTTGTGTACCATAAAGGAACAATGGTTGATGAGATCCTTTTATACTATTTTATGTTAGACATTCAGCAGGGTGTGTACATGTGTACTTTCCAACTTTCCAACTTTCCAACTTTACATATCTTGGTTACTCCTTTTTTATCGTGGCACGGTTGTTTGCAACCTTTTTAGTGACATTACTTCTGGTCTCTATGCACGTTCTGTGGTACAGTTTTTTCTTTCCAGGCATTTGACTTATTATGGTCACCCACCATTGAGAATTTCGGGTTTCACAGTATGTTGGTGTGAGGACAACTGCTGTAAATTCTTGGCATTAGATGTTACTGTGCTCTCTCAAACCCAAATACTTATAGGGTAGGTATTATGTTGTTGAATTACATCCAGATGGATGCTTGGTTTGGACTACCATATACAACCATATACTGTCTTTCTAGTGTTGTGTACAATCTGATTTCAGATAGTGGTTTTCAGAATACTTGTTCAGCCCTGATTGACATCAACTGCCTTTACTATCGTTGTTGCGTTTGGGACACGAGCTACGCTGACTCCTGATGCTTTTTTTAGAGTTCATGGCATTATTTGCAGAACCTAGGTAATCTTTTTATGTGGTCTTTATTGGGGCTTACTTGTCTACGACAATTCAGAGTCTTACACATGTGGCTTGACTTCTTTTTACAGAACTACATTTCACTGCATCACTTCTTGAGTAGCCTGTCTCGGATGTAATTTGTTATGCATTTGGTCAGTATCAACTTGACACAGTTTTAGATTCTTATCTTTTACTTATAGACACAGGTTTTTTAGGTGGTGGCATCCCAATTGATTTTATTTTTATCTTCTTTCACTCCTTTTTTTCTTATTGGTTAAGTTATGTTCCATCTTTGTGTTGATTCACGTTTTCTTTCCTTAGAATATCAAGGTGGACAATCTTTTCACCAATGCATGTTTCTAATTTATCAGCCACTAATATTGTATGGACTGTACACCTGTTGCTTTCCTGTCATTTTCCTCAAAGGATACATCACCATGTAATTGTCTGTATTCTGCATACCTTACAGCCTTGAAAAAGTGACGCTGGTGACGAAACATGTGTTGACTGTGGCTGTGGATGTTTCTACATTTGTACGCTCGCAAGACCGATGCTTTCAAACATCAATAAAAGGATCTAACCTTGCAAGTTTTCTATGGGCTCATCTTGGTTGACAATATATTGTGGACTGTCTATGAGTGTTGTGGTATTCTTGTATCCATTATATGTACTGTTACCTTTCAGGTTGCACTAATATACCTATAGGTAGTAGGGCATAATCTACTGTTCAGCACCACATTATACGGTAAGGGTTGTTTGCTCTTCTTACTTGTTTTTGCCAATTACATTTAGATACATAAAGAATGCGCACCCACAAATACCACTACTACCAGGCTATGCTCAATTAGTATGTCGCATTGACTTGTGGGCTTTACTCAGGAATCATGAGGGTGGGGGGAGCATCCTGGAAAAAAGTCATCCACCTTCCAGATGCCCTGACAAGCCTGCAACATATTAAAATAGGTCCCATAGTGCTGGAAATTGACCCACTCCCTACACATAGTGGGGGTGGACTTCAACGATGTGATGTCATCCAAAATAGAATAACAGTCTCAGTAGCAATGCCCTGAGCACCGACCCATTTGGCACAATTCACTAGGCCTTAGGCATGACAGATATATGAAGTATGGATCACCCAACAGATAACCAATTCTCATGCTTATTCAGAGCACATAGAACGCTGTCATGACTAGACTATTTGTTTCTACCGAGAGAGATTCCTTCAGTATCACAGAGTATCTAGCAAGATGGATATCAGTCCACTGTCCCCATGTAATGATGATAGGGGAAAACAATAGGAATAATAGAAACAATTGAAGATTAAGGGGGTCATTACAAGCTTGGAACCGCCGTGCGGCCGCCAATGCGGCCGCACTCCCGCGGACCCCATTACAACATCCCCGCTGGGCCGGCGGGCGCAAACCTAGTTTACGCCCGCCGGCCCAGCGGGGATGCGGCCGCAACATAGGAGCTGGCTCCTAATGGAGCCGGCGGTGTTGCGGCCGTGCGACGGGTGCAGTAGCACCCGGCGCGCTTTTCACTGTCTGCTATGCAGACAGTGAAAAGCGGCATGGGGCACTGTTAGGGGGCCCCTGCACTGCCCATGCAAGGGTCGTAATGACCCCCTAAATTCCTGGTAATTAAAAGTCCCCAAGATAATGGTTGGAATTCATGCAGATAGTTACATATTTCAAAGAAAGCACCAGATCAGTGGTATCCCCCAGAATACTGTCAGGGCATAGAAAATAGTGGTCAGGCATAGTGTGCAAAATTTAATTGCCGCAATGAAAACCTTAGACAGCTGGAGATACTCTGGAGGAGATAAAAACAAAACAGAGATGCAGTAAAACTGTGATATCTGTATTTGCAAAGAAAGCTGTACAGTGTAGGAGACAAAGCCGGCCGCTTTCTATCTGGTATGACCATCAAAAGAAGGAGGCCAGATGAGTGGTAGAAGTAATCAGTGAAACGGAGACAGTCATAACCAACCTAGAAAAACATTTTCAGACTGTTACAGAGACCTTGCACGGTTAAGCAGGCAGAAGCGGAGGCAGAGCAAGCAGCTTTCCTTGAGGAACTGGATATACCGACTCTACACAAAGAAGATATGGTGAATTAAGAAAGGGTGTTAAGCGATAGATGAAGTAATACAGACTGCTATACAGCTACAGACTAAGAAAGGTCTTGGTCCAAATGAGCTTCCAAAGGAATTGTATAAAAGAGTCTCCCCATCAGATCACCACATCAACGTAACATGTTTAAAAGACGACAGGGGGAGTTATCCCCAGACCTCAGGCATGCAATATATCTACTGAAAAAAAAAACAAAGATAAAATAATGTTATAGTTAGGAGTCAAAATGAGAGGGGAATTAAGGTTGAAAAACCCAACAACCACTGAAATTCATCCGTTATGGTTAATGAACTAATTATAACTTGCACCCTCATCATACACTGCTAACATAGTACATTACCCATGTTAAATGACATCACTAATGAAATCTCAAATTACATCATTGATTTTATTATCCATTATTCAATGATTGCCACAGTGTGCTATATGATTTGGAGACTGGAAGTAATTCAACAAACTATACCTTTGCCCAATTTTCTATCACCAGTCAATTGGTGATAGACACACCTTTTTGCCACATGCTGGACATATAGCTTAACTCAACCAAATTTGGTGGATGTTACCCAGTGTTTACTAGTAGTCACCCACATATCAAACAAAATGTGTTCATACACATTAGTGGGGTCACACACTTGAACACCGTCCAAAAATAGCGTTGTTCTCCTGTCACCCTAACGGAATCACCCTCTTAAAGACCTCAAAGGTTCTTCAATTTTAAGGCAATAGGTTGACAGGTATGCATTAACCACTGAAAAGCCACCTTCAGCCAGGCCATATGGAGAACCCTCCATATACTGCAAAAATACACTACAGACATTACTAAGATCATCAGAAATACATACAACCAAAGGGCCATTGTTTTAACCACACTAGGAGTTACACCAACTCTAAGTGGGTTAATCCTACATTGTACATTATTTCAGAATCTACAGTGGCACTAAATCATCAGGGAAGTCCTGCAAATTAATGTCAACAACTTGAAAACACCTGGAACACTCATTATAACAGTAAACTTGGTGGTAGGTAAACTGTGCACCATGTGACTTTCTCCATGAAGATCCAGACTTGGCTCCAGGGCCTACGCTACTTTCATTCTATACACACAATACTTCTATGCTGCATATGACTATCGCCCTTTACTACTACCATATTTTTTAAAAGATGTAAAGGTTTATTGAGGAATGTGAATAGCACTGATATGGGTGATGCCATCAGTGATGTCATCAATGATTTCCTTTAACATGTGTTAAATTTAACAGCAAATTACAACTAGCAAATTTCAGTGTTTTTGTTTTTTAACATTAGTTTTTATATAATTTCAACACCTAACTATAGTGCTACTGTTTTTGTTAATGTAAGCTAAGATCTTATTACTGTATCTAACTATAACATCAATTTAACAGTTGTCCGTCCATGAGGGTTGTCCCAGTCCCTTCACCCACCCTCCCAACTGTGGTCAATCTCCTGCATCCAACTCCCCACGTGCAGACAAACCCCAAATGTGGACAACTCTGCATGCGCAGAGACTTCTGTTGTGTGCAGCAGATCTTGACAGCCAGGTAGCTTTCTGCTAGGCCCTATGCCCAATACACTACAGGCAGGCACCCCCCCTATGCAGGGCTTCTGGCTGTGCAAAGTGGCAGGTAAGCAGCCAGGCCCTGTGCCCAACCTAACAACAGTGCCCAACCTCCAGGACTGGCTTTTAGCCAGGCGCTTTGTATCCAACCCCCCATGTGCAGACAATCCCTGTTGCACAGGACCTTTGGACATGCGAAGCAGGGTTGGAGGCAGGGATGGGATGGCTGCAGGGCCTGGCCTTCGGCATTCTACTTAACATAACTTGAATATAACAATATGGCAATGGAACAGACACTAATATTTCAAGCCTGTCTGAAGCACTCCCAACAACTATATAATTGTCTTGATTGAATGATTGATTGTTTAAATAAGAAATGAAAAACAAAACCATTTAAAAATTGTATGTAGCAGGGCAGCAAGGGGGAGATATGGAGGAAGCTAGAGATGGCAGTATGGAAAATCTCCCTGTGCTATCTTGCATGGGAGGTAGAGCGATACAACTAAGATATATCTCCCTATTGCTGGTGCACATTTAGGCTGCCAAGTACCACACACACACCTTTGAGCCATAGTGCAAAGGTGTCTGCATGAGTGTTGCATAGGCTTTGTACTGGTAGGGTGTCCTTCCAGTACAAAATAGTTTGCCTAGAAAAACTTTAAAATGTTTACCACTTCGGATGTGTGCTGTACGGTGCAGCACACTTGCAAAGCGAGAAAAGTTAAGAGAAATACAAGCACTTCTCCTTTTTAATGTCTGCTTTCAAGTGATGTTATTTTTCGGCACAAAGCCCTGTCTACTAATATTAGTAGATGGGATTTTGCATAAAAAAAACATGGGTGGCTGCATGGCAACGGCTAGGTACCACCCTTGGAGCACCCTCTTGATATAGAGTAATCTTTCCAGCACTAAATAAGGTTTGTGCCAGAAAGTAAATGAAAAAAAAACATTTTGTGCAGGCTTGCATCACATTTGTGACGCAAAGCCAGCACAAAATCTTTGTTAATCTGGGCCAGAGTGCCATTCAAATTGCGAGAGGGCTTATTATGTTTCTCCTTTTACAAAAATGCCAAACACAGAGTAACAAAAATAAATCAATAATCAATTAAAATGGAGAACATTGTTCGATGGAGGTCTACTTTGTCATCCTGGCACAGAGCACAAACATTAATAGTATTGAAAGACTATATGCAAGGAAGACTCAGAAGACCAATCTTCTGGGAGAGCTGTAGCAGCCAACAACTCAGAACAGTATCTGAATTTATCATACTGTGTTCTCGGCTCTATGGACATTAAATGTATATGTGTATCCAGAAGTATTTATAAAGTGGAAGCCTAGCTAAGACTTGGAGGTACGATTTTGAGTTGTATATACATACACGTAGTTATTCACAAAAGTATTAATACATTTGGGAAGTAGTGTGGTAGGATCATTGTTTTATGTACTTCTACATCCCTTTGTGAATTTGCCTCATAGAAAACATGATCTGGGATGGTAGCAGGGAAGTCTCTTTAGGGTTATGCCTGCCATACCTACTGACTGAAGATTCTGGATATCTTTGCAGTAATGGATGAGGCACTTTTTGAACAATTCCTTTCTTTAGCATATTAAGTTGGATGAATGGAATGCTATTTCATTTAATTATATATATATATATATATATATATATATATATATATATATATATATATACTATTTTTCAATCAGGAAATGTTTGTCTTTTTATGTTTAGCTTTTAGGAATTCCCAAGGCATAGAAAGTTGGTTATAGAGAGATATTAGTAAGGTATATTACAAGTTACTTAAGAGCCTTCCTTGACCCCCACGTGACGAGGCAGTCATTCACCATTCTCCTTCTCTCACTTCTGCAACTGCCTCTCATGTTCAAGTGCAAGTGGTCACTTGTGAGGCTTCCATTCATGTTGCTCACAGTTTTTGTGCAAAACCTGATAGACCACCCATCCTATGTTATCATTCAGCTCTTTCTTGGATCCTCAAAATCACAGCTAAATGATTACAAGAAGTCAGTTTAGTCAGATCAGAGAATAATGCTATTCATTTAGAGCGAGGAAATAGCTAGAGCTAGAAAAAAATAAACAGGAGATGGTAATGTGTTGAAGCCAGTGTAAAAAGATGAAAGTCACATTCCCTTACCGTCAGATGATAAAGGTTCAAGTTCGTAGTCATTCTCACTAAGGCCTCATTGCAAGTGTGTCAGTGTTTATAGACCCCCCTGTGTAAACCAGTTTGCACATGGATTGGAATTCTGTGGTCTGTGGTATTTACCACATTCAGTAATTAAACCATCTATTCAATATCTCACTTTTCGTTAAATTCTGGCATGTCAAACCTGTCAGAATGTATGCAGATTTTGGTGTGCAATGCATAGAAATATGCTTTTTATACTCCAGAAACTCATAATAAGTGCTATTTATTACACCCACTAAAGGACGTACACCAGGACATCGTTATTTATCGGGTGTGATAGAAAGCACTAGGATTGTTATGGTATATGTATTTGTAAAGCGCACTATCATCCTAGATGATATCCTGGTGCTGAGTAGATGTGTGTGCCTAGCCCTCTGGTTGGTTGGTTTGGTAATTGAAAAGCCAGGTCTTAACCTTCTAGTGGAATTGAAAAAGAGAGAAGGAGGCTGTGATGTGGAGAGGGAGGTCCGACAAACTCTGATTCATAGCCTTTGTCTTTTTCACATATTTGTTCAATCCTTGCAGATGATCAAACTAAAGTGGCCTTTGCCTTTTGTATTTAAGTGGGAATCCTGCAAATTTGAGTATTCTATTGGTAGAGAGAAATTATCCTTCTTTACTTTACAATTTTTTGGTCTTTTGTGATCAGATGCTGAAGTTGCTTTTTAGAATATCACATACCCTTTCTTTAGATACAGAGTTGTTGTATTTAGAACAGGGCCATCAAGAACTGATTAGTTAAATCACTACATTCATTAATTTGGTAGGTCAAACTGATTGGCCAGAAGTAATAAGGGCATCTTTGTTTTTATTAAGGCCATCGGAGTGAATGGAAAGAAACCTGAAAATGGGAAAGGCACCTTATGAAGAGAAGATCAGTTACAGAATGAAAATTAAGTGACAGAGAATCCACCACTTATTTTGTATTCAAAGCAGCTGTATGATTATTTTGTTTCATTGATTAATGTTGGTTCAATGTCAGTTAAGGTATGTCCAGAGGGGCAATTGATTAAAAAGGTTTGATTAAAAGAACAAAAAATAGGCATGAAAATGATGGATTGCTGTATCATGCAAATGCAACGCAGAGTAGTTAGGATAGAAGGCTATGAATTGGCTTCATAATTTCAAAATGGCTGGTCATCCTGGAATTGCTAAAACTTTGGCAGCAGTATGAAGACATTTTTGGTTGCCAATGCTAATGCTGAAACCTATATACGAGTATATTCAGTCACTGCCCAAGTGAAGTAAACAAGTGGGATTGTTGAGACCTTTGCATGTTCCACTTAGACCTTGGCATACAGTGTCAATTGATTTTATTGTACAGTTGCCTAAGAGTCAAGGCTGTATAGAGATTCTAGTGGTTGTGGACCATTTCACCAAGGTGGGTCATTTTTATAGCTTTTCCTAACCTACATACATCTGAGTAATTAGTTCAGATATGTTTACAGCATGGTTGTGGACCATTTCACCAAGGTGGGTCTTTTTATAGCTTTTCCTAATTACATACATCTAAGTAATTAGTTCAGATATGTTTACAGCATGCTGTTCAGTTATATGGTGCTCCACAGGTACTAATTACTGACAGAGGGTCACACTTCATTATAATGTTTTGGACTGCCTTGTTTAAAGAGTTAGAAATGGATGTTCATCTATTTACCATTTACCATCCTCAGAAGGGTGGATAGTCTGAAAGATTCAATTAGTGTGCTGAAAAGTACCTAAGATATCACACTTTGGTATTAGAGAATGGTTGGAGCAAGCCGCTGTGATTTGTAGTATTAACCTAAAACAAAACAGAGCATTCTGTTGGGGTGCCTCCTTGCTTTTGAATGCATAGCCATTGTTGTCATATATTTCTTCTAAATCAGTCTGTAGAGGAGAAAGCTTGGTTGTTTGCAAAGAATTTGAATTTGAAAACAATCACTAAAGTGCAGACTAAATTTGTGGGGTTCATTTGTCATCGAGCAAACTGTGAACCCATTTACTGTAAGATTAAAACAGCATGTTTTAGATTTTAAATACTTTAAGCCTGTAAATTAAGAACAGAATGCAAAAAGGATCAGTAAGTGGCAGAAATGAAAAGACAACTTTTGCCAATGCCTAATTTACTTTCAGACTCAGAACTGAAACAAATGCTCTGGCCATTTGATGCACAGCAGCAACCTGGGGAGCAGATTCCTAGCAGCCTGTCACCTCCTCAATGCCATAAATGCAGCCTATGGCCTGGTTGTTCCTGAGACACAGCGAATGCAGGAGATAAAACAAAACCGACCTGTTAAGGTATACTCTTTAGTTAGACCCCAGAAAAAATATACCTGTTGCTGAGCTTTTATGGATGAGCTGCAACTGTTTTGCAGGAACATTGAAAGTGTGGGGACCGGAATGTATGTGTAGGAAGCAGAACATTGAATAGATAGCTAGAAACCTCAAGGATGTGCTCAAAGAAAAAGAAAAAAGTAGTTCCCTGATGTGAGCCATGGAAGAATACAAGTCATCCAACTAAAAGGATGGCAAAGAAGCTGTGCTCTAGGGAAGTGACAAATAAACGCAAAGGAAGGAAAGCCAATGAATAAGAAGTAAGCAAATGAGATTAACAACAAAGTCAACCGATAATAAGCAAAGGGTTGACTCAATTCGCAGTTTAAGTATTGGTTTTGTGCACAATAGCTATTTGCGAACCTCCTGCAGGTGGGCCCTAAATATGAATGTAACTAGAGCAGTTGGAAAGGCTACAAAGATCCCAATTACTTTCATTTTATGTGTGGTTCTTTCTCTTTCTGTGTCTTTGGTGCAGTGAGTGAAATGTTCACTACTGAGAAATGTGGTGATTACTAGGGGATGAGTTCAAACATTGGCAATGGTGACTCAACCTTCCTTTCGAGGACGGTCAACTAAATAACATTAAAAAGGGTAACTGTAACAACCTAAAGGGCTGATTTTACAAGTTGTGTAGGTCTTTTTTGGCTGTTTGTGGACCTGTTTTAAGGTCTGCTGGGCCTGTTTTTACTATTGATTTCTCTAATAGTAAAACAAACATTTCCTGAAGCATGCTCAAATCCATGCAGTCGTCTATACCTTGCAAGAAACATATACAGCCCATCTTAACAAGTTCAAAACTAAAACAGACCCAGCTTGCACACATGAGTCCCATTTTTAACTACTTTATCCACCAATGGGGGCCACTTTTACTTTGGTGACTATGCCTATTTTCTGATGCAGTCCGACCCTGACAATGCAAAAAAAATGCAATCCAATGGAGGGCAGGGTTTCTCTAATGTTCACTGTGTCAGTGTGTCATGCACACAGAAATGCAGATCCTACGAAAAAAGCCACGAGAGGTGCAATATGATATATGGAACCATACCGTTTAGGATGTAGGTGGCAGAATATCTCAGACACACTTTATCAAACACTTCCCTATTTGACAATACAGTTCCTAAATCTGTGGTATATGCATTTTGTGGTCAAATGGACCGTGATATTTATTACTGTTTTTTTCAATCTGTTTATTGATTTTATCAATACACAGTATATAAAGCAATTAAATGTCAAAACGAAAAATGCTTACACATGTTTACATAATAGATAAACTTTATCATGCATCCATTATTTAATATCAAAGAAGGTAGATTTAACAGCAGATCTCAAATATACTTTGCCTTTTCTATGTAAGGTAGGAATTGTGCAAACTGGTGTGGACAAAATGATGAAGAACAATGCATCCCAATGCATTAAACGTTGATAACCCAACTACCTCTCCTATCACTTGGTAAACTCTATGCTTGTGTTTGACTCTGTATAGTGCTCTGCTGTCTTTTGGCTAGGTTTGCGCTATTCAGATACTATATGTACATACATACAGGGACATTTGTGGATGGGCATTGCATATGCACATGCACAAATATTTGAAAAACAACACTTACACAAAAAAAGCTGACACGGTCTGATTATAACATTTTGTTGTGTTGTCTGGGTAGTAAATTTACGCACAAAGCTTATGGTCTCACATGGTAATACAGCACCAGTACTGTGCAATAATGAGCTGAACCCCATGGATAAGTTAACTACCATGTAGAAAAGGATTTACCTTTCTTAAGGCCACACACATTTTCCAATTCAAGGGATTTTAATGCACACATTTACCACCTCTTCTGAGCAGAAGGTAAAGATATGCAGTGCCTTCGGTCTAGGTTGGGGGTGGAGGAAGGGAGTGTGGGGAGAGGGAAAGGGAGGCTGAGTTCAGGGGGAGGGAAGCACTGTATGTTCCTCTTGCAGAAACAAAATGGAGGAAAATTATTGGCTCTTCCTCCTGCCAACGCCTCAAGCAATTTAAATAGATTTAATTACTAGTGTGGGAAAACCGGCCCACTCAGACTCAGGCGGAGCAGGTTTCCATATGGTAGTTCAGCTCTGATTGACTCATAATCCGGGCCTTAGCCCATGTCATTGCCAGTGCAGCCCATTATCATAAAGGGATGCTTTGGTGTGAGCCTCAAAAATTTCCATTTATTCCTGTCATCTCATGCAGTTTCATTTGGAATGTGCATGAACTAGGGATCGCCAACAAACCTCTGCAACAGTCCCCACTGTGCAACTGTTTTCAAGAGTACAGTTCCACCATATTCATTTCCATCCCATGTCTAGGGGTTAACAGCAATGAACTCATCAATGTGGGCTCATTAAGACAGCTCTCCTAGACTACTGTAGGTTTAAGAGGGCCAATGCATGTCATACTTTCTTAGTAATCCGTATGTAAAATAGTTCCATTGAAATTCATTGAGTGCAAATCTCTTATGTGGATATCCCAAAAAACTGACATGGATCTGGCTCTCTTGAACCTAGAGTGGATGGACACTCATGCATTAAGATTTGTCAATGTCAATATATTAATGCTCAGGAAATTAGTTTTTATTCCTTCGTAAGGTTCTGACTAGTAAAGCCTTTATTAAATCAAAGGCTTTTCCTCATGAGCCCTCCCACATCTACCATTCAACACACATTAATCTAGTGTCTCTAGTAAGCCAAAACTCCTCCTCCACATACTTGCTTATTAATGTACCCAGCATTTATTTGTGTGATGGTTGTGCAAAGTTGTGCTAAGCAGTCGGCTGCTTAACATTACAAAAATGGGAGTGTAGACAGACATAGGGCCTGATTATTAGTTCAGCGAATGGGATGACTCATCTGCCGAACTTCTGACGGGGAGGTTGCTGCCACACTGGTTACCTCGCTGCCTGGCCCATTATGACTTTCTGGCTGGGCTGACTGGCGGAATCCATGGTTTCTGCCCGTCAGCCCAGTGCAAAAGTGGTGGCAGCATTGTCGCCGGCTCGTAAAATGTTTTATTTTATATTTTTTTCTATTTTCAACATAATGTATGCATAGACACAAGACATTCACTAAGGAGGTCATTTTGACCTCGGCGGTCTTTTTGAAAGACCGCCGAGGGACCGCCGTGCGGAAGACCGCAAGTGGTGACGGTTTTCCGCTCGGCCTATTATGACCGTTGGCAGCTCTCCGTCCTTTTTCTGACGGAGAGCCGCCAACAGCCATACTGGCGGGAGGCGGGGAAGTAGAGGTTGCTCCACCTCCACCGCCACGCCAACAGAACACCGCCCAGCGAATCACGTCCTGTGATTCGCCGTGGCCGTGTTCTGTTGGCGGTGTGGTGTCGGCGGAGCTGCCCCCATGGCTCCCGTCCCCTCCTGGAGGATCGTCGGACCAGGTAAGTTGATCGTCCGTGAGGGGAGGGGGGGGTGTTGGGTGTTGTGTGCGTGCATGGTGGGGTGCGTGTGTGTATGTGAAGGGGGGGGGTGAGTGTGTGTATGCTTGCGGGGGTGTTGTGTGTATGGGAATGAGTGCGTGTATGTCAGTATGGATGTGTGCGTGAATGTTTGAATGTGGGTGTGCGTGTCTGCCTGTGTGTGTGTATGTAGGCATGTATGTTGGCGTGTGTGCTTGTGAGTGTGTAGGTGGTGCCTGCGTGCGTGTCGTGTGGGAATGGGTGATGTGATGTTGGGGGTCGGGTTGGGGAGGGGGACCCTGCCACCTTTGGGGGGTGGCAGGGGTGGTGAGGGGGGTAGGGGAGGGAGTCAGGGAAGGGTTGGGGGAGACCCCTGACCAGGGAAGGAATTCCCTGGCACTGATAGTGTTTACCGCCATGGATTTCATGGCGGTTCAAACCGCAGGAAATCCACGGCGGTAAGCCGGGTCAAAATACCGGCGGCGGTATAGTGACGGCCGCCGGGCTGGAGACCCAGGTCTCCAGCCCGGCGGTCGTCTCCACCCTGGCGGGCGGAACGGAGAACCGGCGGATGACCATGGCGGTAACCGCCATGGTCATAATCCCATGAGGGGAGACCGCCAGCCTGTTGGCGGTCTTACCGCCGGTTCTCCTCCTTCCGCCAGGGTCGTAATGACCCCCTAAGTGTTTTAGAATAAGACGTTCAAATACAGACATAAGCATCACACCACATGAAACAGGAAGTTCAATATGCTAATAGGTACTAACATAGAAGTGTTTTTATTAAATGGTTTCATGGATTACAGGCCAACACCTCATATAAGAGCATCTTGGACACAGTAGAAAAAAATACAACTGAGCCACTACGTGGAGGTAACATTCTCATTCTTCACAACTATGTGTGGGTTATATCAGGTTATAGATTGAAATAACAGACACAATGGTGGTCCTTCACAATGTCTGAAGTGTCGTATTACCTGCACAATTGTACAGTTCAAATGGGCAGTTTAATTGAAGTTGAGCATGAACACACTCTGGGTCTGATTTAGATCTTGGTGGGTGGAATACTCTATCACAAACGTGACGGATATCCCGTCTGCTGTATTACGATCGCCATAGGATATAGTAAGATCATAAAATGGCGGACGGGATATCCGTCACGTTTGTGACGGAGTATTCCTCTCTGTCAAGAGCTAAATCAGGCCCCATATCTCTTGGCACAGATAATTAATAATCCAATTGAATGTTTGGTATATCTCAGTAAGTGAACTCAGTAAGATATCTAGTTTTGAGATCATGCACCATTTAAAGATGGCCACAATGTTGTAAGTTGTCCATGCACCCAGTTACTACTGTTGTGTAGCCATTTTAGCTATAGTTTTATACACGTTATTTTAGCAAACTAGGCCTGCGCTGTGCACTTTAACCTAGATATGTTTCATTCTAGCTTTGTTATATTATTTTAACAATAGCCACATTTGCGGTCTTGTTTTATTTTCTCTATCTAGCTGTTCTTCGCCTAGGTCAGCACTATGTTCTTAAACAAGACATTTCTTTCACTCTGTGCTTTTCTCAAGGCTGTAATAGGATAGGTTGCTGGCAAAAGTGGTACGCTTTGTCTCCAATGTTCACAGAAACATACACACTCTTATGTGGGGATCCTTTTTTGGAACATCAGCTGTTTTATTATAAAAACACTACTTTGACCCATGTACGTTAGAGGGAGATTCCAGCCAGATGACCACAACTGTATGCTGATTGCTGAGTGCTTCACTGCAGCTGCTTATGTAGACTACAGGCCTCTTGCTCAGGTATGAGGGATGATGTCTTCCCAGGGGAACCTGAAGGGCAGAATTAGAGCTTAACATGCTGTGCTCTAACATAGCCTAGGTAGGAGCTATTCTTAACGATCTTAGGGGGTCATTACAACATTGGCGGTATAAGGTGCTTACCGCCGTGCAGAAGACCGCCAATACACCGCCGCGGTAGACCGCCACAGCTATTATGACACACATCACGGAATCTGCCGAAATTCAGACACCCACACAATACCGCCACACCAAAGGTCAGCGATAAACATGCGGAAACAAATCCTCCACCTCCACGCCAACAGAGACACGCCCATGCTATTATGACCCACGAATCCATGCTGCGGTCTTTCAACTGCGGTATTCCATTGGCGGTACACACCGCCGCGCTCAAAATACACACACATCTCCAAAACACCGCCACATTGGACCTGATACACATACAAACAACACTCCCACACACCCAACACAATATAAAACACACACCCACATCACCCACAAACCCCTATGACCACAATTTTGAGTTGAAGGCGACAGAGAGAGCACAGCAATAGACAACCCCACCACACAGAGGCACACCACACCATCACCCACACAACATCCACGCACAAAACACCACATACCACTACACTCACCACACTCATCAACACATACACCACCCCACACATCACACACACCACCCCATGTCACACCAAAGACACCCCCGCTTCTCCGAGGAGGAGCTCAGGGTCATGGTGGAGGAAATCATCCGGGTAGAGCCACAGCTATTTGGCTCACAGGTACAGCACACATCAATAGCCAGGAAGATGGAGCTTTGGCAAAGAATAGTGGACAGGGTCAACGCTGTGGGACAGCACCCAAGGAATAGGGAGGACATCAGGAAGAGGTGGAACGACCTACGGGGGAAGGTGCGTTCAACGGTATCCAGGCACCACATCGCGGTACAGCAGACTGGCGGCGGACCACCACCTCCTCCCCCTCAACTAACAACATGGGAGGAGCAAGTCTTGTCCATCTTGCATCCTGAGGGCCTCGGAGGAGTCGTTGGAGGAACGGACACTGGTAAGTCAAATCTTAACTATCATAACCCCCACCCTACCTGCATGATATCACACACCCCCACCATCACACCCTCCCCTATCACCCCAAATCCTCACCTATCTACCCATTACACCAACCACCCATCCCAAACCCAAGCCCTGCATGACATAACTAAGCATCGACACCCATCACCAAAGCATGCCCACTGCACAGACCCAGAACACCCCCCAACCATCAGCACACCAGAGGGTCCAGACAACACCACTCCACCCCTAGCAGAGGCCCACAGTGACGATAGCAGCTCTGCCTCACTGGATCTTGATGACCAGCCCGGACCATCGTGGGCCTCGGGACAGTCGGTTCCCCTTGCACAGCCACAGCCCAACACCGAGCTGCCACCCTCTGGTAACACCAGCACAGCACCCACCAAGCGGGCCCAAACCTCTCTACCCACGACAGGTCAATCAGCTGTGTGTCCACCACTACAGGGCACCCAGGGTAACCCACCACCCCAACAACAACAGGGACCTGGGGGCAGTGGTAGTGGGCACACGGTCCAGGGGACGGAGGCACAGGAACATAGGGGAACTGGGAGGGCTGCTGTGCGACAGAGGGAGGACAGGCCAAGGGAACCCACTCTCAACGAGGCCCTCTCCTCCATCATGGGAGCATACCACCACTCCCAGGAGACGATGGCCACGGTCCTGGACAAGTTGCAGGAGACCCTGCATCTGCAGGAGGAACAATATTTGAGGTTCAGGGAGGAGCTCAGGACCATCAGCTCCGCCCTGGGGACCATCGTAGGGGTGCTGACGGACATTCAAAAGACCTTGAGGGACACTGAGGCACTCCAAGGGGCCCCTAACACTAGGCAGGACGACGAACTGCCCACCACCTCCGCCGGCGCTAGTTGACAGGACGTCCCGCCACAGGACCACCACACCAGCACACCACCCCCTGCAGACGGACAACCACCACGCAAGCGGGCACTGAGATCCAGGAACAGGACAGAGCAAGATGGCAAGACCCCCGCCAGGAAATAAGACCACCCTGATAGTCCTCCCACTGTCCCACTTTGTTACCCTGCCCAAATCGGAACTGGCCCAGCTCCACTTCCAATGCCCAGATGGGCAATGTACCTGTGAGACTAATAGACTGGACTCTGCCATGGACATTCCTCCACCATCACCCATCACCATTTTACAACCCCCTTCATTTTTGTACACTTAAATAAACACCCTTCAAACACCCAAAAAAACGGAGTCAGTCAATGATTTGTAAATCTGTATAATCAATTACATTTGCATAATGGGTTACCCATTGGAAGGCTAACATACCTATGTCACACATCACAAGCCCTTCAAGGATGCAAACAGTTGACACGTAGGTTACCACATTTGTGGAACTGAAATGGAAGGGGACAACTCAGTTAACAAATAGTGAGTGAAATTGAGGTACAGGATATAGGTAGATGTGTGAAAGTGAATGTAAAGGTAAAATAGAAAATGTGCTCACCTGTGTCTCACTGGAAATATTGCTGTATGACTGACTCCCTGTTGTTGTTTTCATCTTCCTCAGCTTCATCCTCATCACTGTCCACAGGCTCCACAGCTGCTACAACACCGTCATCTGGATCATCCTCCTGCAGAAAAGGCACCTGGCGTCGCAAAGCCAAGTTATGGAGCATGGAGCAGGCGATGATGATGTCGCACACCTTCTTCGGTGAGTAGAATAGGGATCCACCTGTCATATGGAGGCACCTGAACCTGGCCTTTAGAAGGCCGAAGGTGCGCTCGATAACCCTCCTAGTCCGCCCATGGGCCTCATTGTACCGTTCCTCTGCCCTGGTTCTGGGATTCCTCACTGGGGTCAATAGCCACGAAAGGTTGGGGTAACCAGAGTCCCCCAATAGCCATACACGGTGCCTCTGGAGTTCACCCATCATATCAGGGATGCTGCTATTGCGCAGGATGTAGGCGTCATGCACTGAGCCAGGGAACATAGCATTTACCTGCGAGATGTACTGGTCTGCCAAACACACCATCTGGACATTCATAGAATGATAACTCTTCCTGTTCACCTGTTCACTCCTGCGGGGGGACCAGAGCTACATGGGTCCCATCAATGGCACCTATGACGTTGGGGATATGTCCAAGGGCATAGAAGTCACCTTTCACTGTAGGCAAATCCTCCACCTCAGGGAAAATTATGTATCTCCTTACGTGTTTCAGCAGGGCAGACAACACTCTGGACAAGACGTTGGAAAACATAGGCTGGGACATCCCTGATGCCATGGCCACTGTTGTTTGAAATGACCCACTTGCAAGGAAATGGAGCACTGACAGCACCTGCACGTCAGGGGGGGATTCCAGTCGGATGGCGGATTGGTGACATCAGCTCTGGCTCCAACTGGGTACACAGTTCCTGGATTGTGGCACGGTCAAACCTGTAGGTCACGATTAAATGTCGCTCCTCCATTGTCAACAGGTCCACCAGCGGTCGGTACACCGGTGGATTCCGCCATCTTCTCATATGTCCCAGCTGGCGGTGCCTACGAAGGACAACAGCGAAGAAACAGTCACTATTCTTCCAGGTATGTACCCACAGTCACACACAAGACTACCCCAGACAATAAACCCTTCCTGTATGTGTGTTGAGTGTAGGCCTCAGTATGTGTGACGCATTTGAAAATGAATCCATGTGGGCCCCTGAAATGGCGGCTGCCTGCCCTCTAAACTGGGACAATGGGATTGTGGGGTAACAGCGCTGGCGTTGCACACCATCGCGGTAGGCGTTCGTAGAGCGCGGCGCAATGCTGCATTGGTTAACAATGGACCCTATGGGTCCCAGGAGCCAATGAACAGGTGCGCCGGCGGTGATGATGCGCCCCACCGCGGACGTCACCGCCGCGGTCGTCACCGGCATTTTCTATCTCTTCAATCACTAGATACCTGACCTTCGACAGGAGAGGAACTACACTGCTAGTGCTGCTGTGACCTCGGTCTGGAAGCAATGATGGCTGCTGCGTCTGGGGAAAGGGCCCCTGCCTTCACATCGGAGGAGTTGGAGAAACTTGTGGATGGGGTCCTCCCCCAGTACACGCTACTCTGCGGTCCTCCAGACCAACAGGTTAGTACACAGGGAGCACGTTGTAGAAGCTAGGCCTGGGTAGAAGTCATACTACAGTAAAGCATGGGAATAAATGGGCCACATGGTCAGAGTATGGAGGGGGCCACACACATTGATGGTGCAATTGGTAATGACTGTTCCTCTTCCCTTGTGCATGTCATGTAGGTCAGCGCCCACCAGAAGAGGGACATTTGGCATGCCATCGCCAAGGACGTCCGGACCCTGGGGGCCCACCAGAGACGGGGTACCCACTGCCGGAAGAGATGGGAGGACATTCGCCGCTGCAGCAAGAAGACGGCGGAGGCTCAGCTGGGGATGGCCTCCCAATGTGGGAGGGGTGCCTGTCGTAACATGACCCCCCTGATGTTCCAGATCCTGGCGGTGGCCTACCCGGAGTTGGATGGGCGCTTAAGGTCATCACAGCAGACACAAGGGGGTGAGTACAAACTCATTCTGCGGACTTTGCGTGCAGTGACGGTGTGTGGGTGGGGGAGGTGGATTGTGGGTGTCCATAGGCCAGGGCTAGTTAGTTAGGCAAGGCCCCTCCGTAATGTAGGCCATGTGGCACTCTACCCCACCTCAGAAAACTAGCAAGTTGAGGTATAGTTGCCCCTGTGGCATCCATGTGCGCAGATTTCCAGCATTGCCATGTAGCCCATATCCATGAAATTGCATGTGCAGAGGGCAGGAGCGTGGCGTTGTGCATGGGGCTGCTGCGTCTGTCTTGTCCGCCAACGGTAGCGGTATGCCATGTACTAAAACTCTCTTTCTTCTGTCTCCCCCCCTTTTCCTGCTCTCCCTGTCCGTTTGTACATCAGCATCAACAGGCGGAGGTACAGTGGCACCGGAGCACGAGGGAGCTGCATCCAACATGGCCATGGAGGGCCACACCACAGACTCTGAATACACCAGTGGGACGGAGGGCGAGGGGAGCTTCACATTGGCCACCGGATCACCAACCAGCAACACAGACTCGTCCGCCGATGTGAGGTCTCCTGTGGTGGCGGCACCATCTGTGCGCCACACTTCTACAGGTACAGCCGCCACCCCCCCTACCAGCACCGCCCTCCCAGCAGCCCCTCACCGTTCGCCCCGTGCCCGCTCACCCAGGAGGGTGGGCATCACCTTCGCCTCTGGCACCTCAGGCCCTGCCCCAGTCACCCCTGCTGCCCTCAGTGAGGAGGCCATTGACCTCCTCAGGTCACTCACTGTTGGGCAGTCTACCATTGTGAATGCCATCCAGGGTGTTGCAACACGGTAATGCATTCCTGGAGGGCATTCATTCTGGTCAGGCTGCCCTTCAGCGAACCCTGCAATCTCTGGCCTCAGCACTGATGCAGCAATTGTCCCTGTGTCCAGCCTCCCCCCTCCAACTTCCTCCACCCAGACCCAAAGCCCTGTATCCCAGCCCATCCCAAGCACACCTACAGACCAGCATGCAGACAAGTCAACAAACCCAAGTAGCTCAAGCAAAAATAGGCACCACACACACCACAAGCACTCACACAAGCATCACACCCATACAGACACTGCAACATCCACTGTCTCCACTGTGTCCCCCTCCTCCTCTTCTCCGTCCTCCCTCACAGTCTCGTCTACACACACACCTGCATGCACCACATCTACAGGCAATAGGACTCGCACCAGGACACCCAGCACCACACGCCGCTCACCTGCACTCACCACCTCCACTGCCATTTACACGTCCCCTGTGTCCTCTCCCAGTGTGTCTGTGACGCCCCCTCCCAAAGTACCCAAACGCCGGCAATCACTCCCCCAACATCCATCCACCTCACGACAGCCTCCAGTACCTGCACCTGCACCCAAAACAGCTAAAGTGACACCTCCTACAACCACCTCCTCTTCCTCCACTCCCAGACCCCCTCCAGCTACCCATCCCAGTGTTCGTCAGAAACTGTCCCTCTGTCAAATTGACCTTTTTGCCCCCACCCTCCCCCCTCCAATTCATCAGTCCCGTTGTAGCGCCTCGGCCAAAAAGCCTCCAGGACCAGTGGTGCCTGTTCAAGGTTTTTGGAGTGCACCGTCCACCAGGGCAGGCAGTAGGACCCGGAGCCAAGGAACAGGCAGCCCACCCCCTGTAAAGGCTCCGAAATTGGAGAGTGGACGACGGGACCGTGGCAAGACTCCTGGTGGGACAACAAGTGAAATGGGATCGAAGGCGATTGGTGAGTCAGCTGTAACTCCAAAAAAGGTGGGGAAGGTCCAGAGGAAGTCTGCCCAGCCTGTTGTGAGTGTCACGGCGGAGAAGTGCGCCATCATTTCCGGCGGTCCAGACACAACCGCCAGCACCGTTGTCACTGGTCCAGAGACCACCGCCAGAGTCACAGCCCAGGAGGGTCAAGTATCGTCACTGGTCCAGAGACCACCGCCAGAGTCACAGCCCAGGAGGGCTCAAGTATCGTCACTGGTCCAGAGACCACCGCCAGAGTCACAGCCCAGGAGGGCTCAAGTATCGTCACTGGTCCAGAGACCACCGCCAGAGTCACAGCCCAGGAGGGCTCAAATATCGTAACTGGTCCAGAGACCACCGCCAGAGTCACAGCCCAGGAGGGCTCAAGTATCGACACTGGTCCAGAGACCACCGCCGGAGTCACAGCCCAGGCAGGGCCAGGATGCCACAGCCCCGCTGGGCAATGATGGAACGTCATGCCACACACCAATGTCCAGTGTGGAAATCGTCATGCCACACACCAATGTCCAGAGTGGAAATCGTCATGCCACACACCAATGTCCGTATCAGAACCGCCATGTCATAGCACCGCTGAAGAGGGCAAAGACCGCCATGTCATAGCACCGCTGAAGAGGGCAAAGACCGCCATGTCATAGCACCGCTGAACAGTCCTGAAACGCCATGTCATAGCACCGCTGAAGAGGGCAAAGACCGCCATGTCATAGCACCGCTGAAGAGGGCAAAGACCGCCATGTCAAAGCACCGCTGAAGAGGGCAAAGACCGCCATGTCAAAGCACCGCTGAACAGTCCTGAAACGCCATGTCATAGCACTGCTGAAGAGGGCAAAGACCGCCATGTCAAAGCACCGCTGAACAGTCCTGAAACGCCATGTGATAGCACCGCTGAAGAGGGCAAAGACCGCCATGTCAAAGCACCGCTGAAGAGGGCAATGCACCGGGTAGGAATGAATGGCCCACCACATCAGGCATCCTTATCCCATGTGCAGCTGGGACAGTGACAGGACACTACCATTCACGGGGAGACTCATCCAGTCTGGGCACCAGTCACCCCCCAGTATCAGTATGGACCTGCATCAACTTGAGAGACTGTGGCTTTGCACTCCCCAGGATTGAACAGTGGGCAAACCTCCCACTGTATGGACTTGAGAGACTGTGGCTTTGCACTCCCCAGGATTGAACAGTGGTCAACCCACCCACTGTAGAGACTTGTGAGACTGTGGCTTTGCACTCCCCAGGATTGAACAGTGGGCAAACCACCCACTGTATGGACTTGAGAGACTGTGGCTTTGCACTCCCCAGGATGTAACAGTGGGCAACCCACCCACTGTATAGACTTGAGAGACTGTGGCTTTGCACTCCCCGGGATACATCAATGGGCATGGAGCCCCGTCGTGGATCTGGCTTTGCGTTTATGTGGCTGAGGTGCCCCCCCTTCCCTTCCCCCTGAGGTGCCTGTAGAGTTTCTATCTGATGCCCCGGCAGAGTTCTCTCCGATTTTGGTCAGGTATCTATTGTGGGCCTCGCCCATGCATTTTTGGACTGTTTGTGCACGGACATTGTTGTGTACATATCTGCACTACTTCTCGGATTGTATATATGTAAATAAGAGTGATTTTAGTATACATATCTTTGTTTATTTTTGTATGACATGTATATTGGCACATTACAAAGTTTGACCGAAATTCGCATTGTCTTTGCATTCTTCCGGGGGAATTGTGGGTTGTTACTGTGATGTTTGTGACTGCATTGGTGTGTATGTTGTCATATGCGAGGGTGGGGGTGTGGGTGTTTGGTGGGTGTCCCCCTAACTTTTGCCTCCCCTCTCCCCCGTGTCGTAGGCGCTGTACTCACCGGTATCTTCTGCCCCTACCTCGCTGTTGGTCGTGAAGGAGCAGTAAGACAAGGGCAGGTAGTATATGGAGTTCGGGGTCCATGGAGTCGTCGTTCCTCGTGGGATATGTTAAGGTGAGCGTTTTCCCATAGCAAAAGCTGTTTCCGCCGTGTTTTTATCCACGGTGAATCCGCCCCGGAAAAGGTGGCGGATTGGCCTGTTGTGATGCTGTGGGCGGTACATTGTCTCCCGCCTGTCTGTTGGCGGTGACCACCACGCTGCTTGTCTGTACCGCCGTGGCGGGCGAAGTGTTAAAGTGGCTGTCTTTGTTGGCGGTTTCCGCCAGGGTCAGAATTCCCTTTTTTTGTCCGTGTGACTGTTTGCGGTATTACCGCATCTTTAACACCGTCTGCCAGGGTTGTAATGACCACCTCAGTGACAATATGGTAGTATTATTTTTATGTTTCACTCTCATTGTCACAATTTGAATCCTGTCATGCTTCATAGTTATTGCAATACATGCTTTATTATCTAAGATGCAGTTGCTTCATTAAAACCAAATTGAACTATACGCTGCCTCTGATTGTCCTTGCATATGTGAGACTAATGTAACTGAGAGAAACGGATGAGATCCAAACGACCACGATTTCCCTGAGGAGTCATTTGTGTCATGCGCCTGGTTGCCCCGTCATCCCTGCTCCTGTGTAGAGATGAGGCACTGCTAGCTAGCAGGGACAAAACCCGAATTAGGTCAACAGGTGTCACCTGGTGTGGGTTTAGACTCAGTCCCCCGCAATACAAGTGATTTCGCTGCCCGAATCCAGTAGTTTCATTAGGATAATGAGAACCTACGCAACAGTACATCACTCTTGTATAAGTGTTAAGTGTATTA
Organism: Pleurodeles waltl; assembly: GCF_031143425.1. NCBI lineage: Eukaryota > Metazoa > Chordata > Amphibia > Caudata > Salamandridae > Pleurodeles > Pleurodeles waltl. The sequence continues at coordinate 1,646,574,046 of NC_090444.1, read as the reverse complement.
AGTGAGTTGATTTATATTTTATTGTAGATATTCATGAAATGTGATAATGTCCCCCAGATGAAGGACTTGGGAGGTCAGAAATTCAATGGAGCTATAAATGTATAGAGCATTACAGCAAATTGAATTGATGAGATAATCATGACCATTGACATAATGGATTGATTTGGATTCAATTGATAACTTGAGACTCAATTAGATGAATTTGTTTGATGATTCAAATAAAGATTCACAGTATAATGAATTAAAATATCTATATGCAAAGAGATAAGAGTGGGGTTTCAATCATTAAAACTTATCTGAGCATTTTCAACCCTGTGCACTTTGGGACTGAACTAACAGGAGTACAGCTGTTTGTCAACTGAAGTGGTAAAAGCCAACAAGCTTGCCTTATGTATTCATCTGGTGACCCCATTGACAAAGCCCTTAGGCTTGCCTTATATACTTAGGCTGCTTTATTTAGCATGGCACCCACTTATATTGAGATATTGCATCTATTATAAGTGGGAGTATTGTGATATTGGGGGTCATGACCCACTAAGGCTCAAACGTGATTCAAAACTGTCATGAGATGCCATCTGCCTCATGTATATATTTGTAAATTAATGTATAGTATTTAGCAGTGTGTGTGTGTGTAAAAAATGATTTTTTTCTTTTAAGAATAGAAATCACTGACTGGACAATGATTTATTGAGTGTTGTTGCATGCCAGCAGATGGAAATACTAGCCCACACCACGACTATGAGTAGGCCAGGGTCTGTAACCAACATTAATTGGAATTGTGAGTTTTAAATACAGGTAAACACTTTTCATTTCATATAAAACTGATTGAGCTGCACAAAGCGTTTGCGTTTTCATGGATATCATTCACCCAGTTGAAAGAGAAAACACTTTCATTATAAGTCAGTCACCGGAATGCTCCCCCTTGTCTGCCCTTGGTAGCATGTTATTGACTGTCCTTGATGGTATATTATTAAATGGATGGGAAATCCATTGCCAAGAACATGAATCATAACCTTTTTCTTTTTATACGATACTCGAAGCAGTGGTCAGTGCTGTTCGTGCTTTATCCGAACTATGCTTGAAATAAACTGTTGATGGGCAAAAATACTAGATGAATGTCAAAAAAGGCAGTTTACCTAAAGATTACAAAATACTGTATGCAATCACCCATCACCTTCAAGACTAAGCCTGATTCACAAAGGTAAACTGGGACATTTGTGTAAGTTTACAACTGTTTGAAATTCACAAAGGCATTTTACTAGTAGCATCTTTAAAACTGTGGAGTCTCCAGACATGATAAGATAGGAATGTCTTATCTTTTTATGTACAGAGACTCCGCAGTCTTAAAGATACTACAAGTAAAATGCCTTTGTGAATAGCAAACAATCATACCCAACGACTTAAATATAGAAAGTGTGTCCCAAGGAGAGGACCAGATTCACATTTGCTATGATTTAAATTTTTAGACTTAACGTTCGGAAAAATACCAACATATGGATATATTTGAGCATGTGATTGTATAATGTAATATAAACCTTGAGTTAGCATTTGGAAAATAAGGGAGAAGTGCTCTAGCACCTTGGAGAGTAATAGCCGGGGTACACTTTACAGAGGCCTATCCAGGCTGCATGCGTGCATTTATATTGCAAAAGCCCCAAAAACCCTTAAGAGAGGGAAGGGCTCTCCTGTCACCTTCTCAGGGTGTGCCTATGGACTCTTTGCATTTGAAAGAGGATCTGAGGGTCCACTCAAGGGAAAGTGTGTGGTCCCTGACTACAACAGGTTAATAGCATACCTAGGGTCATATTGCGAGGTTCTCTGGATCTGATCTAGGATGCATAGACCAAGTCATTTAGCTCAGCACCAGAAAACATTTGGCCTGTCTTTAAGAGCAGAGAAAGGCCAACCCTAATCCAGGCAGTTCAGTCTTTGACCGCACCCTCTAGGTTACACAGAGATTCTAATGTAGCTCCCAGACCACATTCTGGCTGGAGGATTATACGATATAAATTGAAGGCCACTGACTTGGTCGTCTACATTCTGTGACTTCATGGAGTGCTGTTGTACCAATGCATTATGTGTTTGGAAATGTATTTCTCATCAATGGACACTGTATTGTGCATGGTAACGTCCAACAAACATGACTGTTCTGAGTGGAAGTCTGTAGCTCATCCTCACTGCTAGAAATATAAATTTTACTTAGGGGAACCCAGAGTTTGGGGGTCATGAAAAGCAAAGTATGACAGTCAGCTTATGCACTTATATTTAAAAAATGTGCAGCAATGAAATTGGTGACAGTAACTTTGTTCTAGGCTGCATTTTAAAACATCTTACAGGATTAACAAACCTGCTGCAAAACTGTGTGCCCAGCAGTGTTGCGGGGATTATAATAATAGTAGGGAAACTCTGGAGGCTAATGCAGTCCTGGGATAATTCTATGTTTTGTCCAGTCACAGTTGTAACTTCTAAAGTAGCATAGAGGGTTAATGTGCCTGCTGCAAAGAACATCCCTTATATAGATAGGTGTGTTACTGCTTTTGAAACAGAGATCATTTTGCTACTTCCAGTTCATAACTTGCAATCCTTCTCATATAGTACAGTAGGCTATGAACCTGCACCCAAGGAGCTGCATGCAAACTGCAAATCATGGGTTTCGATCCCTATTGTATTTTTTCTCAATCTGTTATTCTGGGTTTGCAAAGAAGGGTTCCTTTGAGAGGCAATAATGTCTTGTTAGTACAGACAACCCCAATCATTGTGTTACATTTTAAATCCTGACTGTGCCTATCCCAACCATGCACTCTTAATATATAGGGCCAGATTATTCATTCTTTCATGCAATGCAGTACAGCAAGAAAACTTGCTGCACTGTGCTGTGTGAAAGAGAGAGGGCAGGTGTTAGAAATGGTGTCTTTGGTTGGCAGTCAGGTTACCCCTTGTTCAAGCAAGGACCCTCACTCTAGTCAGGGTAAGTCACACACAATCCAAATTATCCTGTGCCCACCATCTGGTAGCTTAGCACTGAGCAGTCAGGCTTAACTTAGAAGGCAATGTGTAAAGTATTTGTGCAATAAATCATACAATAACAACATATAGCACCACAAAAATACACCACACCGTGTTTAGAAAAATATATAATATTTATCTGATAAGATGCAGGTCAAAACGATTAAAATGCAATAAGTAAATACTGAGATATCACTGTAAAAGTGATATAGAGTGTCTTAAGTCTTTTAAAAACAAATGAATGTCTCTTAAAAACAATAAAGGTCTCTTGCAAGCACAAAGTACCTAGTTTGCATTCAAAATCTCCACAAGGGACCGCAGAGGAGGCGATGCGTGGAAAACGGGAAGTGTGCGTCACCCACTGACTTGCGCCACTATTTTGCACTGAGGGAAAGGCTTTGCGTCGATTTCCGACGTGCTGACTTGGTTCCTCTTTGGGTTTTGGGGATTTCTGGCACCCCGGGGATGGTGCGTGGAATCCTGGGCTTGCGGAACAAAGTCACAAGCACAGTGTCGATCCAGTGGGCGTTGCTTGGAAATTTCTCCTGCATGGCAGGCGCTGCGTCAATTCCTCTCTGGAAGTCAGACTGCATCGCCCCGAGTCAGCTGTACATTGATCCGGTGGGCCGTGCTTCGAAATTCCGGTCGCTACGCAGGCGCTGCGTCAATCTTATCCTTGCGAAGTTGGGCTGCGTTGTTCCAGTTCGGTGTGTGGTGAATTTCTCACCGTGGGGCAGGCTGCGCGTCATTTTTAGCAGACTGTGCATCGAATTTTCGCCGAAAAAGGAGTCCAGTTGCAGGAGTGAAGTCTTTTTGGTCCTGAGACTTCAGGGAACAGGAGCCAAGCTCTATCCAAGCCCCCGGAGAGCACTCCTCAGCACAGCCAGAGAGCAGCAAGGCAGCAGGGCAACAGCAAGGCAGCAGTCCTTCTCAGAAAAGCAGTCCCAGTGAGCCCTTTGGGCAGCCAGGCAGTTCTACTTGGCAGGTCTGGTCTGTCCAGAAGTGTCTGTCAGTTAGAGTGTCTACCCCAAAAAGTGTCTAAGGTCTGTGGTTTTTGGGTGCTCTTCTTATACCCATTGTGGCCTTTGAAGTAGACTTACTTCAAAGGAAAGTCTCACTTGTTTGTAAAATCCTGCCTTGTCCAGGCAAGGCCTCAGTCACACACCAGAGGGTTGGAGACTGCATTGTGTGAGGGCAGGCACAGCCCTTTCAGGAGCGAGGGACCACTCCTTCCCCCCCTCCTAGCACAGATGGCTCATCAGATTATGCAGGGTACACCCCAGCCCCCTTTGTGTCACTGTCTGGAGAGAGGTGCAAACAGCCCCACTGTCAAACTCACCCAGACAGGGAATCCACAAACAGGCAGAGTCACAAACATGGTTTAAGCAAGAAAATGCTCACTTTCTAAAAGTGGCATTTTCAAACACACAATCTTAAAATCAACTTTACTAAAAGATGTATTTTTAAATTGTGAGTTCAGAGATCCCAAACTCCTTACGTCTATCTGCTCCCAAAGGAAATCAATGCTTTAATCATGTTTAAAGGCAGCCCACAGGTTAACCTATGAGAGAGATAGGCCTTACAACAGTAAAACATGAATTTGGCAGTATTGCACTGTCAGGACATATAAAACACATTAGTATATGTCCTACCTTAACCATACACTGCACCCTGACCAAGGGGCTACCTAGGGCCTACCTTAGGGGTGTCTTATATATAGAAAAAGGGAAGGGTTAGGCCTGGCAAGTGGGGACACTTGCCAAGTCGAATTTACAGTTTAAAAACTGCACACACAGACACTGCAGTGGCAGGTCTGAGACATGATTACAGAGCTACTCAGGCAGGTGGCACAACTAGTGCTGAACGCCCACTAGTAGCATTTGATTTACAGGCACCTCTAGTGCACTTTACTAGGGACTTACTAGTAAATCAAATATGCCAATCATGGATAAACCAATCAACAGTACAATTTACACAGAGAGCATATGCACTTTAGCACAGGGTAGCAGTGGTAAAGTGCTCAGAGTTCTAAAGCCAACAAAAACAGGTCAGGAAAAATAGGAGGAAGGAGGCAAAAGGTTTGGGGATGACCCTGAAAAAAGGGCCAGGTCCAACAGCAGGAATGTGCCATATCAAGTCAAGATATGGCACTTTCCTTCTGTGTGCCTGCACTTGCACAGGCACCTAGTGCAAATGTAGGTACCCTTGCTCCATGGTGCAAGGGTGTTTGCTTTTCAGGCAGGATTGTTTTTGTGCAGGAAGGGACACTTTTCTGCACAAAAACAACCCCTTTGAGGCATTTAACTATTTCCAAGTGTGCTGTAAAATGCAGTACACTTTGAAAGAGGAAATAATGAGGAGAAATAAAGTTATTTCTCTTTGTTGGACCTCCCCAGGAAGGCTCGTATTTTGACATTTCCCAGGTGTACAAGTATTGGTAAATCAGGGAATGCATGAAAAGGCATCATTATTTATTGCCTGGCCTTTCATGACATACCAAGAATTGGCTCACGAACGACCTACAGTTTGGGTAACACTGTTCTAAAGTACTTGTGAAGTGTTAAGCTGTGTGCCTTTGTTTCCTTCCTTGGCGACTACATGTTAGGCTCCAGATGGCTCACAGCCAAAAACATATGTGAACAAAAGATGGGCTAATGGCTTTTTAAATCAGGCCTTTGTTTTGGGCCCAGCTGGAAGTGGGAAATAAGAAAGCCTCCTAATCTCCTGCAAGTTGCAGCTCCGTACTGAAAGCAGACATGGTGCTAACACTGATGAATTGTATCCCTGTGTCAGAAAATGCCAGGTCCAGCAGATATCACTGGGTCAGCCGAACCCTAGATCCCTCTCTAAAACTGCAGCGGAACACAGATCCTGTGGGATTCCCCTAATTTCCTGTACTTCTTATCCTTTATTATGAAAAGGAGCTTGTGGCCCCTTCTTTAATCAACTTAAATTGGAGTTGCTAAACATAGGTGATTTCGGAATGTGTTGCAAATCCAGCTATGGTCCTTACACATAAAGGCGGTCATTCCTACCCTGGCGGTCCGAGACCGCCAGGGTAGGGTACCGCGGATGCACCGCCAACAGGCTGGCGGTGCATCCAGGGCAATTCTGACCGCGGCGGTACAGCCGCGGTCAGAAACGGGAAACTGGCGGTGTCCCGCCAGTTTCCCGCTGCCCTGGGGAATCCTCCATGGCGGTGCAGCTTGCTGCGCCGCCATGGGGATTCCGACCCCCATACCGCCATCCTGTTCCTGGCGGTTTTGGCCGCCAGGAACAGGATGGCGGTATGGGGTGTCGTGGGGCCCCTGGGGGCCCCTGCAGTGCCCATGCCAACGGTATGGGCACTGCAGGGGCCCCCGTAAGAGGGCCCCACTTTGAATTTCAGTGTCTGCTTAGCAGACACTGAAATTCGCGACGGGTGCTACTGCACCCGTCGCACCCCTTCCACTCCGCCGGCTCCATTCGGAGCCGGCTTCCTCGTGGAAGGGTGTTTCCCACTGGGCTGGCGGGCGGCCTTTTGGCGGCCGCCCGCCAGCCCAGTGGGAAACCCAGAATGACTGCCGCGGTCTTGTGACCGCGGTACGGTCTTCTGGCGGTTCCCGCTTGGCGGGCGGTGGGAGGGCCAAAATCTACAATACAACTTTTAATATTGAGCAAGCAATTAAAGCTGGTTAACAGAAAAAATGTGACACAAACCTTTGTTTTGCAGTACATTCAAAACATTTTAGAAACAATATCGTATTGAGAAGCAAAAATGGTAAAGCATTCTGTTGCAAACATGACAATTTTCCATCTAGTGCCGTTGGCTAGCTTCAGAAATGCGCCAAATACGCCTTGATTAACCTATGTACTTGACTGCACACTAATAAATCGGAAGTATTATCTTAAAGAGATAAACAGTCACAAATGAGCTTTAACAGGTGTTAGAATAGGTTTTAACCTGTATAAAGTGTGAGAATATATATAAGCTCCCCTCATTTTAATTCACTTGCATTGGTTGATGTCCTTATGCTATATGTTCTGTGCATGCTTAATTGTGTAGGCCATTCCACCCGATTCTTTAGGTATGGCTTTCCAGTGCAGCTTTTTTTCAAGACCTATCTTTGTCCATTTCTTTTCAATATACATAGTTTAAAGTTGAGGGGTTTTACTCTCTCACCCCAGGCTGTTTTCTCTTGGCTGAATCATTCTGCCTCTTAAAAAGTGCTTGTATTGCCAAGCCAGGGGGACTATCTAACATCACAAAAGTACCCTAAATCATCAGCCACTAAATTCTTTGTCCAATAGATGAAGTGTATACAGAAGTCAGTCTTTTTTTGGTTTTGTTTGAGCATTACTGAGGGCTTTTGTAAATGTTTGGCAGATCTCAAATGCAAGCCAGACCTACCGGCTTTGCCAATGCTTGGCTATTGATTGTAATTAGTCTGAGTCTGGCTTGTATATGTGTGTGCTCGGAGTCAAAGAGACTGTGAAAAACTAGTCATCAAGTTGCCATCTCAGACTGTCAAACTTATGTTATGAAAATGTGCAACATGCTGACATGCACAGTTACATAAGAGATACAACCATTGGCAAAAGCTTATAGGTATGGTATTGGGATACTTGGGACATGGTTATGTTTTTTTTACATTTTTATTGCAAGGATGTGGCACATTAATAAAACGAAAAGAGAAAAAATTAGGACAGATTGCCACATAAAAATGGTACCCACATGCTTGCAATAAACCTGTTAAATTGAAAACACATTCACTGGTGAGGCTGTTTTAGTATTGATGGTTTAAGAGCATTTTTATATAGGCATCAGCACTCCTTAAAGTCACATAACAGTACAATCATGTAATAAACCAGATTATGTAAAATTGGTGTTCAGAATGACCATACACTTAACACAGTGCCCACAATGGAACTATGACAGGTTGGCAAAGTGTTCTGATAGGTTGTCCCTTATACTTGTCTTTTCTTGTACCATTAATGAAGGTGTATGAAAACATTTGAGATAATATGGCATGTAATATTCATAGCTCAAACTGTTATGTTTAATTGCGGAGGTATGCATTATATACAGTTTGCATATTATTTTCCTAGTAATTAGAAATATTGGTTATCTACATATTACATTTTATTTTTGCAAACCATAAATAGCGAAGTGACAATTTGTATTCCACTATACGAACATTTGCAATACCAAGACACCTATTGCGGATTTTGGAGTTCATACTACCTATAAGGTATATTTATGTGTAAAATATTTGTGTACATGCATGTATTAAATAGATAAATAGGTTAGCATAATGACTTATTTTGTATACAAATAGATTGATTCATGTTCCTTGTTTACTGGCGTTATTTTAGAAGACACGTGTGAAAAGGAAACTTTAGGAGTTACAACAAACTGACTGGGAGGCGTATGACTGCAAGAGTTAATTTTGAACTAAGTAAGGCTGCGTGAGATGTTGTACTGCCCAACACGTTATGAACGTCATACTTATGTTGTTAATTATTCAGGATCAAATGAGATTACAAACTGGGTATGCTACTGTGTTTGTAATCAAGATCTCAATAGCATTTTTCATTTCTAGTGTCCTCTGCCCTTTTCCTTCAAGCACCATGTAGTGAGAAAAATGAGTTAAGGTATTCCGTTGTAAGATAATAAATGATATTGAAATATCTATAGTTTACCCGGTAAACCTGTATAACTATAACAAGCCTTTCTGGGGATATCTATTCTACTGAATGTTAATATAAAAGGTTTATCTGGTTTTAAACAAAATAAAATGGGTTTTGTTTGTATATAATGTGTATGTTGTGTGTATGTTAATTATATCCCTGAAGAAGTTCAGATAGAATGCAACACATTGATTGTAGTTAATGATTAATGTTTATGCTACAAGCAAATTTGCAGCATATGATCTTCGAACGAAGCAACCCTTTAAAGCAAAACGGATCATCGCATATATTGTTTCATCACTGATGTGATCTAATTGACACACTCGTTTATTACATGAGTGTAATGTTATGAGACTTTAGGAAGTGCTGAGTCCTAGAGGAAAAATTAAGTTGGAAGACAACTTTGGAGGTCTTCATTAAGGGATTGTGGTGGATAATGTGCACTCAAAATTTAAAATTATTTCGTACTTGTACAGTATTAATAACAGTGATAAGTGCATTTCTCTGCAACTGCCATATGTATATTATTTTTTAAAAGGCAAGCCTGTTAGTTGTGCCATGCATTTTATCATTACTTTTTATGAAGGCGACAGGAAGAAATTATCACACAACGAAATACTCAGTTTACAGGCAGCTGCAATTTCACAATGTCACACAAACACTGTAACAGCAACTAAAGGATGCAAGAAATAAATCACCATCTAACTGGACATTGGAAGTGAATGGAAAATAAATAGCTATTTTTTAATATTATTATACAAATGTGAACAATGTGCGTAAACTTTGTGCAGTTACTCAGAGTGAAGTGAGCCAATTGGTAGAAAGAGCTGACCCACTGCCCCACGCTTTGGTGAGTGGAAGCAAAACGTGAATGATAATTCAACAGACCAGTGGATGAAGCCATCTGACCAAAAGGCCTTCTATGCATGTATCTTTTGTATAAATGTTTTGAGAAACAATATTCTAGTGAAACCGCTAAAAGATGTCTCAAAGTGAGGCCTTCAGAAGGATCTTCTTTCCAGTGGCACAATGCCACGTTTGTTTCATTTTCAAAAGGGACAAAAGCAACCTATTTTTGTGATAAACGAAAAGCATATTTTTTAAAACGTTCTTCCTTTCCACCTATTGCCAAGAAGAGAAAATGGCGGCCTTAGTTCAGATCCCTCTCGCATTGACCCTTTTTCTAAACAAGTGCAAATAGAAGCAGAATGACTGCAGAATGAAATGATAAAGTATGACTTGTTATATCATCAAAGAGTTTTGTCCAAAGTGTTATTAATGTCGCGGAGAGGCTGAAAAGTCAGTCATAGATTTCTTAGAGGACTCATTCGTCCAGGGTTTTTATCCGCACCGCCTTCTTGATTCTATGGAATGGGTTTCACTAACGACTCGTTCTCAATGGACTCATTAAACTCTGCGTCTGGAGATGTAAAAGCTCCATTTCATGTCCCATAAGCGTACTGCGCATGCCCGGAGATCATTAGAATGGATTCTCGACGGCTACTGTCGGATTGAAAGGGGCAGTTTGCTCATTCATCCTACAAGCAAAGGAGCAGCCATGTAAATTCATGAGACTTCACAAGGAAAATTCCTCACCCTGAACCACTTCATAAAACACTGCTGACAAATGTTCACTGCTTTGCAATGCCTTGAATATTTATACATCCCTGTTCAGGGGAAGACCCCAAATCTGTAGGTCTGGCTAATATCTTGAAATGTTAACATTTAATGCCACTTAGCAAAAGTGAAAGCCATGTGAAAGCACATTCTAGAATTTCTGGGGAAAACAACTCAAAGGTGTTTTGTAGTATCGAGTTCTGGTTCAAGAATTAGTAAGTGAACATATTTAAAATACTGGGAATTGATGAATATATGCGCCTTGAAAATGCAGGTACATTCTTCCAGACACAGCTGGTAATACAGAAGTATTTAAGACAGGAAGGTGATGGAAATACGGAACGTTTATTAAAACATTAAAATGAAGGGAGCTCCATTGAAGTCAAAGGAATGGCTCACGACCAAAAATGTTTGGTATAGACCTGCTCGATTGTTTGTTTTTGTATTCCTCCCTTTTTAGGTTCACCTGCTTAGCGCTTGCACTGTGGCGAAATCTATTGTAAAAAAAAAAAAAATCTGACAAGGGTCTTAGAGCCCGCCCATTACTTACCTCTATTTACCATACCATTGGCTGGCTCGCATGTCACTAAAATTACCATTGGCTGGGTCTCACATGAGTCTCATTTCCTTGCATCTTATCGGTCAGCAGCTGTTTACTCACCATTGGCTGGCTCCGATGTGGGTCTCCTTTCCTTGCTCCAGATCAGTGCTCATCCAGGCCTCGGCGTCCTCCTCCTGGGCTTGGAATCATTGTCCATGCTGTGGCTCTTGGACCAAGTACTTCTTCCGGTGGCCAGTGTCCTTCCACTGACCACATTCTTCCCCAAGGTGCTTTTTTTCTTACTTTACAAATACACTCTCTATGAACGCATGTGTCTGAAGTCCGAGGTCTATGCTTTTGCCAACTTTCTTCTTCCACACCTCTGTTTGCCCAAACCTCACTGTCCCACCCGCCATATTGCTTCCTTGTCCACCCTACTCCCCACCTCCCACTGCACATCACCCAGCATGCACCCTTTGGCTCTCATGTACGTCAAACATGCATTTTAACCCATACTCCCCTTTGTTTCCACCCACCACTCTTCCGCCTGCTGCTCCCAGGAACGCTTTAACGTGACTCCCTTGTTTAAACATGTTGGAAAGGAGCATAAGCTGCTGTAAAACATGGCTTAAAGTAAATAAAAACAAAGTACAATGGTGGGGTCAATGCTGGCCACACCATTGCGCTTTGCTTTTATGTACTTTAAACTATGTTACACAGCAGCTCATGTAGCTGTGTAACATCTTTAAAAAACACTGACAACGCAAAAGGTCTCACATAGGTGAAATCTATTGGCAATGACAATGTTTGTTAATTTAGAAAGTGCTAAACTAAGCGGGTGGGATGTTCTTAGGTTATATTGATTGTTAATGGTCCTGTCTCTTGTTATACATCCTTGCCTGTTACTTGAGACTGTAAGTCGGGGAGAGCACCTTTAACAACCAATACAGCCCCCAGAGAGTTCATTCTATGGCTATATTAAAACAAAGATATATTCTGCCATTTACAATGTCTCATCTCAGGAATCACATTGGCCACTTTTTCATGTTAACATATGCAAGTGCATTTGAACTAGTAAGTCTCAGTTGAAATCAGAGAGCATCCTACCGGAAGACCCTATAGGACTGGCATGAAAAAGGTAAAGTGTGGCTGAGAAAACACAATTCAGGAGATAAGGGTCCAGATGCTGAACATGCTAGTACCCAGTTCTCAATCATCCATGTGGAGACAAACAGTAAAGGAGTGTTAACGCGTCCCTTTATGATAATTTATTACACCTCAGGACTCGTTTTAGGCAAATGAATCTTTCGACCCAGTTGAGAGACACCTTAGGACGAGATAGCTAATCAATACGTCAATAATGTCATCAATATTTATCACAATAATACATTTCTCTTTAGTCAAAGACATTAATCAATTCAAGACACCACCATGACCTGACAGTCATGAATAACCACACAAGTTTAGTAGACTTTTTTATGAGTTTTATTCCCTATTGGTTACATATCAAAGAGCAAATGCGTTAATCTCAAAACCAAAAAGCAAAGTAGCATAGTCACAATATGGCAACTCTGATAAGATTTCATCAAGGCAAGGATCACAAACATCAAAGCATAACACGGCGTGAACGTAGATCAACAGAGTATTATTAACGCGTCGGTTCAACAAAGCATAGATTCAATCGTTTGTCTATTTGTGTCAGTTTAGTGAACCCCTGTCCTAACCGCTGATTAGCATTAGCATGTTGGGCATCATGCAAAACAATTTAGAACACCAATTTGGAAAATACTAACTATGGTCTCTGTCAAAAGTAAGCAGTTGGTACCTAGAAAGGAAAAGCAAACAGACAAATCACAATTTCATTGTCATAGTTACCCTCCAAGGTTTAGGTCAGCACTCAGGTTCAGTCTTCGTCTTCAGGACATCAGTCGATTCGCCATCAGTCAAAACTCAGCTCCGGGACAAAAGGGGCACTTCCCTCTTAAGGAGGTAAAGTGTAAATGGGCAATCTAAGGAAGAGGATGGTTTTAATAAACCAATCAGTCACCAAACAGAGTGACAGAGTTTCTGGATAAAATCAATAGCATTCCCTAACACCTCTCTCAGGCTCTTCGGGTCATGGGTTTTTATCCCTTTTTCGTAGTACATTCCCCTAAAATTTCATGGGTCCATGGCTATACCCCACTATCTTTATCCAGTTAGAAAATAGATTATGCCATTAATCTTTCACTCCATATTAGTTTACAGACATTTTATTGGTCCATATGATTGACGTCTTCAGAGGTAGCATGTCCGGTATGATTTCATCCTTCTGTAATTCTTTGCACATCTTTTGCTCAGTTGCTCCATTGTCTTCACCGGTTTAAATGACCTTGTACATTATATTAGTCTACACTGTTGCCTTTCAATTAAACATTTCTACAAGCAGTATGAATTTCATGAGAACAGATCCACTATGGTTACATTCGGCTTCTAGTTGGAAGAAAACAAGAGGTCATGTCCTTTTGCGAGTCAGCACACTGCACGTTAGAGAAACACATTTAATATGAGAGCCAGGCAGCTAAGCTTCGGCTCATGCTAACTTAAGGCCTACAAGATTTATTTAGCATAACTTTAATAACATAATCATTAATAATTAGTGCAAATCATTCATTAATTGGAATATTCATAGGCATTAGTCAAATTTTATTAGTCTGCGTATACATTGGCGGCCACTCCCAGTGGTCGAATTTCAAGTGCTCGTTTTAGCAAAACAGGTCAATACATCTTCTATATGGCATTACCACACATTAGTTCATAAACATTTCATGTTAATATAGATTTTATAAGCTACGCTCTCTCAGGAGCAACAGGTGAACGAAACATGTTACAAAAAAAAAGGTTACAATCCGGGTTATCAGTATGCTTCAAGGATGTAATGATAGAGGTCAGTCTTAGAACCCTAAGTGCCACACTAGGGAATGGTTGTCTACTGTGGGTCTGATAACGCTAGATCCATAGGAGTCAGATCGCAAGGCAGAACAGTTGAAGAAATTACAGTATGGATTGGAAAACAAATTAATTGAGATGCCCCGCAGAAGAAGGGAATTAATAAATGTTTCCTGAAGAACAGAGGTGTTGTTCAGTTCTTATACCTAGAAGAAGGGCATTACGAGAGATAATGATATGAGAATATTGTCTTCTCCTTTATGTTTTTATGGTGAAAAGGCTCCTTATACTGACCTTCCCTTTTCTATACCCTTCATAACATAGGAATCTCTTGTCTATCACTGACTTTTAGTATCCATTAGAACTAGTTGTAATCCTCAATTACAGGCTTTGTCACTGCTTCGTTCTACACCTCACAACTCTATTCCTGGACTTACTCAAGTCATCACCAACTTTATTCTCTAGCTCACCATACACCTGCTGCCATCTATTTCTGAGGACATCTAAATGTTAACCTCTTGGCTCCTTCTGGTATTTGCTTATGCTCGGCTTTTGCTATTTGTAGACCCTTATGGGTAGAGGATGTCTGACCTCTAGAATAGTGTATTGAGGGTAAGCTCCATCATGTTTGTATTAATTGGTTGTATCTCCTTCATCATGCTTTCCCCCCTTGTAAATCACTCTCAATCAAGATTCACTGATATACCCTATTGTGATTCACTACTAGCCCTGCATGGAAGAATGCTTTGCTAAAATACTAGTGCACATATATTTATTAGGATCACCTTTGCATTCAATTCTATCAAATGTTGATGCTCTTTATATGAATCAAATAACACTAAGTCAATTTGGTTTGACTGATTGCCACATGTTAAAGTGTAGGGCGACATGAGCCACTAATGAGTGGAATTCAAACTTTAAAAATAACTATTAAATAAATAAATGAATAAGTAAATAACAAAATAAATAAACGCAGTAATGTACTTGGGGTTCAAATGGTGTTGACGCTTCTGCTACCTATGGCATTTTAATAAATACACACCATTTAGGCAGCATTTGGAGACCTTCCCAGTATTAACTTCTATAGTGTAGCAGCACACAGGTAGAATACACGATGCCTTTTCTGCAGTTTGGGGTCACAAACAGGGACTACAGCCCCCAGCGACCAGTACGAGCCAAGGTGGAGGGCTCCAACAACGAGAGAGCGCTTATTAGTGCACCGGGCTTCCACCAGCATGGGTCACAGTTTCTGCAGTTTCAGACTGCAAACAGGGATTACAGCAAACAGTACTAGCCCAGGAGGAGGGCTCCAACAACAAGAGAACGCTTACTAGCACACCACACATTACATTCAGGATTAACAAAGGGTTTGGAATAAAATGCGATCAGGTTGATCGGAAACTCTTTGAGGGGAAAACTGCGACTGAAAATTATGAGCTAATTGCCTTCTAGGAGGTCCTCCTTGGTGTGGTATATATTTACCCCTAGGTATTTGAATGTAGTAGGCGACCAAGACAAGCCTCTTATTTCATTCGGTTCGGTTGTACTTCTATGTGCGGGGAATATGGTGGACTTCCTTCAATTAATACGGAGTCCGGAAGCCCCTCCATAGTTCTCTAGCATGGTTATTACTCCTGGTAGGTCTTCTTCCAAACTTCGAAGGAAGAGCACCATGTCGTCAGCATAAAGGGCGATGTAGTGTGTCCAGTTATTAATAGATATGCCTTTGTAGTGTCTTCCAGTTCTGGCCATTTGTGCCAGGGGCTCTACTGCCACTGCGAAAAGAAGAGGGGATAGTGGGCAGCCCTGTCTAGTTCCCCTGCCTATCGAGAAGGAGTCAGATATAGTACTACCTGTTTTCACTCTAGCAGTTGGATTTGAGTACAATAGCTTAGTCCAACGTGTAAATCCCTCTCCCATTCCCTATTTCAGCATGACCTGTTCCAGGTAGTCCCATCGCAGGCAGTCAAATGCCTTCTCTATGTCTATCGAGATGACTGCTGACTGCGACATTTCCGGGTGTATGGAGTGGAGAACCGACACTAGACGCCTAATATTTTGTGCAGTGCTGCGTTGTGGGATGAAACCGTACTGATCCTGGTGGATTAAAGATGGCATATGTGGTAAAAGTGTGTTCGCCAATATCTGGCTCAATATTTTATAGTCTATATTAAGCATGGACAATGGGCGATAGGAGCGGACATCGGATGGAGGCCTGTCAGGTTTTAATTAAGGGATCATGATGGCTTCATTAATAGATTGAGGCAGGTCATTACTGTTCCATGCTTCCGTGCATACTGCGCAGAGGTGTGGGGCTATCAGGTCCTGGTATAGAAGGTAGAACTCGAGTGGGAGTCCGTCAGATCCAGGGACTTTGCCCTTGGCCATGCCTTGTATCGCCGTTTTGATTTCTGCAGTTGTGATTGGGGCTGCTAAGACTGCGTTCTCCTCCTCTCCAAGTTTGGGGAGGGCGAGATCTTCCAGATCTTGTAGTTTTAGAGATTAGTTAGTGTCTTGGGGGGGGTGCATATAATGTTGTATAGTAGTTAACAAAACTTGTATACATTTTTTTTTTACTGTAAACATTGGTGCCTGGGGTGTCTTCAATTTCCACTATAATAGTTTGTTATTTGGGTGGGTTAGCCAGCCATGCAAGTAAGACTCCTGCCATATCCCCCTCTGAATGTTGTTTGACTAGATATTGTTTATAGTCATGTCGCGATAATCTAATGTTCACCTCCGCAATTTTATTTTTGGTGTCTTTCAACAGGGGCGCCAGCTCAGGCTGTGTGGGGCGTCTACACTCGAGGTCCCTGAGGGAGTCCTCCAATCTACGCAGCTCATTTTCCATTGATTTCCGGACCCCTATGTTCTCGCTAATACAGGTGCCCCTCACAACCCTCTTGAATGCTTCCCATTCAATGGATCTTGAGGATGCTGTCTGCGTGTTTTGTTTAAAGAACTCTACTATGGTTGTATGTAAGAGGTATCTGAGTGCTTCGTCTTCGAGCATTTCTGCTTTCAGGCGCCATGTTGGTATCGTCGCTCTTACTCTTCCCCATGACAGCGACATCAACAGGGGGTTATGATCAGAGATTGTACGGCTCAGATATTCAATAGAAACTACTTCATTTTGAATTTCAGGGGAAGCTAAAAAAGTGTCCAGCCTGACATGCAGATCATGTACCGCAGAGTAGTATGAATAGTCCTGAGTTTTTGGATTGAACTGTCTCCAGCTATCTCTTAATTGCCAGTGTTTCTGCCAGTCTGCGAATGATTTGGCGGTTTTCAGTGTTGGGGAGGGTGCGATCTGTCCAAGTCAATATTGGCTATGCAGTTAAAATCTCCTCCAGTCAAGTTAGGGCCCGTCAAGTGGGAGCCTATTTCCAGAGACAATTTATCAAGGAATTTCCCCTCTTCCTGATTGGGTGCGTATATCCCGCTTAGTGTTATTTCTCTTCCCTCTAGCCTCCTGGATACCACTACGAATCTGCCATCGTTGTCTATAGTCTTGTGTAGGACCTGAAAGGGCACCCCTGGGTGAATCCAGATCAGAACCCCCCTTGCAAACGCTGAATAACTAGTGGCAATTATTTGGCCTCTCCATCTTTTCTTAAGGGCGTTAACTTCCTGTTCCACCAGGTGGGTCTCTTGTAATAAAGCTATGTGGATTCCCCTGCGTTTTAAATAATTGTACACTTTATATCGTTTGGATATGTTGTTAAGGCCTCTTACGTTCCAGGTTATTATTTTATACGTTGTAGTCCCTATTTTGGTTACTTAGCTTGTGGTGGGGCGCGTTTTGTTGCTTGAACTGCCAGCTACATTAGTGATAAGTGCATAACTAACTCCCTGTATTAACTTGAAAGATTAAATTCCCAACTCCCACTCCCCAGGACCGGTGATCGTAACTTTCCCCGTCCAAACCATTTTAACTTGTCTTAAGGTCCTATAGGTGGGTGGCGTGCCAGTGACCTAGAGCCTACACTCCAGGTCGGTTCCGGGGCCCAGCGTGGTTAAATTAAGCTGCCCAATTAGCTATTACACAAGCCGAACATAGTGTGGAACCACCGGGCCATCTACTTCTATTTAGCTATATCATGCCGGTTGGTTCGCCATATCTTTCTTTTAATGCCAGTTCTGACGGTGGAGGGTCAGATAATTTCTTCTGAGGTTCTCGGAGTCACTTTTGGTAGGCTGGTGAGGGTGTTGCGCGATGAGATCGATGACCCTCCACAGCTCGAGTCGCGATCTGAGGTGTGACCAGAGTTTTGTGATGTGAGGAAGAGGCCTCCGCTCAGTGCCGCAGCTGCATCTAATGCCTCACGCATTTCTTGAAGTGCTTGGTGTCTCGGGGGAGCAATCTCTTTGTTTCATTTGGAGGGTATACTGTGTTTCTTGGAAGTTGTATTATGCGTCTCTCCTCGGGGGCCCGGAGTTATGATGTTCTTGGATTCCAGCCATTCCTCAACTACTTGTGGGGAGGTAAAAAAATGTGACTTCCCTTCGTATTCCACTCTAAGTTTGGCCGGGAAAAGCATGGCATATTTGATTCCATTTTCGCGGAGGGTACGTTTGGGGTTATTGAAAGAGGCCCTCTGTGCCTGTGTGCTTTTGGTGAAGTCCGGAAAGAGCATAACCCGCTGGTTATCTAACATGATTTTGCCTTTCAAGCGTGATTGTGCCAGAATGTAATTTCTGTCCTTAAAATGCAGGAGTTTTGCCACTATTGGGCGAGCTCTTGCTCCAGGGTGAGGAGGTCTGCCTGGTACCCTATGAGCTCTTTGTATGGCAAAAAACGAGGATAAACCTTCAGGTGGAATTGTGACTTTAATCCAGTTTTCTAAGAAGGATTCCATGTTTGCTGCCGCCATTTCCGCTCCTTCTGGAATGCCAATTAATCTTAAGTTACTCCTGCGGGCGCCGTTTTCAGTGTCTTCCGCTGTTGTTTCTAGGGCCTTTATACGAGAGGTAATGTCCAGGATTTCTTTGGTGGCTGATTTCTGAGTCGAGGAAACAAGCTCAAGCACCTTTTCATTTGTTCCCACTCTCTCTGTGATTCTGCGATGGTCGTCGTGTAGCAGGGAGAGGTCGGCCAATAGGTTGTCTATTTTCTGTTCGAGTGCTTCTCTAGATTCTCTGATGGCCAGATGCACTGTGTCAAGGGTTGTTTCCTGTTGGGTCGTGCTGTCCTGAGAGTTTGTTTTATGGGACTGATCTGAGATCTGGATGCCGGAGGGGTTCTCCGGGCCTTGCCCCTCTCGTCTTTTGGGCTTGCCCATCCTCAAGGGCAGGTGCTTGTTCACTAGTGTAGGTGGTCTCAGTCAGTAATGGCCCGGGCTTAGTACATCAACTATGCTGACAGTCTTTCTAGCTACTTCTCAGACTCTTTGTTAAATCACAGCGGTGGGAGAACTAGTTCTTTATAGTTGCATTCGGCACTTTACTCCTCCAGCACTTGCCACGCTCAAGCTTAGTGTTCAGTGCCTCTAGGCATTGTGGGATCGAATGTAGAGTGCTCCCCCGTTACTCGTTCCCTCAGTCGTGGGGGCCCGTGAATGTCAACTGGGTTCCCCCCCTTTCGTGACGGTATCCAGTGTGTCGGTAGGCGTGCAGGGTGCTTAATATGGGACCAGACTTGTGTTACTCCTGCCACTCACACCAGGGTTCGGGTGCGCAGGCCATGCTTCTCGCACTCTCTCTTTTGTGGCTCCCCCCTCCTTCTGTGTTCTCGCCTCCGTACCTTGCACGATGTGAGAGTAGGGGGCTCCCTTAGTATCGTCAGGCCGCCTGGCGGGATCCACTCACGTCTGCCGCTCACACCTCCCGGGTAGTTGGTTAGTAGTTTCCCTTTCTAGAGTTCTTTTGGGTTACGGCTCAGGGGGCTCTCGTCGTACTGGTGCTGGGATCGGGTGCGCAAGCCTTGCTTCACGCGCTCTCTCTGTTGTAGCTCCCCCCTTCTTCGTGTCTTCGCCTCCGTTCCTTGCACGATGTGGGAGTAGGGGGCTCCCTTAGTGTCATCAGGCCACCTGGCGGGATCCGTTCACGCCTGCCGCCCACCCCTCCTGGGTAGTTGGTTTGTAGTTTCCCCTTCTAGAGTTCTTTTGGATTGCAGCTCAGGGGGCCCTCGTCGTAATGGTGCTAGGGTCGGGTGCACAAGCCATGCTTCTCGCGCTCTCACTGTTTTGGCTCCCCCCCATCTTCCGTGCCCTCGCCTCCGTACCTTGCACGATGTGGAAGTAAAGGCTCCCTTAGTGTCAACAGGCCGCCTGGTGGGGTCCGCTCACGCTCCGGTTCCTCCGGCGCGTCCCCTTCCAGCCTCCTCCGTACGGTCTCGCCTCCTCTCCAAACTCTGCAGAAGCGCAGGGTTGTCGCCGGAACAGTCCAGGGGTGCGGGCTGGTCCCCCCTGTTCTAGTCAGGCTCTCAGTTCCTTTCCCATAAGTCCGGGGTCCAGCCGACTCGAGGCCCGGAGGGGGCCGCCATTTTGGTTCCTCGTGGTCGGTGAGGGTTTGTGCTATTTTCTCTGCAGTCTCTGTACCTCGTGCTTTGGCATTTTCGTCTCGTTTGTCGGGCGGGTTTCCGCTTGCTGGATTGTGTTTTGCCGTATTCTTAAGGGGCTTGGAAACGCTAGTATTACAGGTGGGCCCCGTTCGCGGCCCCGGAGCTCCGCACTAAGCGTGCAGCTTCATCGGCTGCAGGCCACGTCCCCTGGGCTCCTATGCTTACTAATATTTTTAGAGCTGCCATTATTGGTCCATTTCCTTCAACTTGGAAAGAGGTTAGTGTCGTACTGATATTTTAAAAAGGTGATACAGCTGATCCAGCGTGTTAGAGGCTGATTTAATTACTAGACTCTACAGTTGAGATTTTGGCTGGGGTTCTCTTTGCACTCTTGGAAGGGTGAGCTACTTCAAATAATATACTCTTGGAAGACCAATATGTCTTCCAACAGAGAATGGTTAAGTAGTCTTTAAATATATGGCTTATTGTTGGCAAGTACAATAAGTCTATGAAGGGCTGTCTACATCTAGCATTCATGGACTTGTCATTGTACCTTTGACACTGTCAACCGGGCTAAATTGTGGGACATTTTGGGCAATATGGGGAAAAAGAACGTCTGGTCACTCTCCTTCGGAGACTACATTGGAACACCATGGTCAAGATTCGATTGGCCCGGGGGTGAATGCACAGCATCTTTAGTTTCAACACATGATGTCTGAAAGGGATATATTCCATCACCTTTCCTGTTCCTTATTTATATAAATAGCCTAGAAGCCCACCTATTGCAAAAGAAATTGGACTTTCTGAGGATAGGCACGTACTTTATTCCACGCTCCTTTACGCAGATGATGCTGTCAATTTAGCAAAGACTGCAATCAGCCTGCAAAAAAAGCATAAACTTTGCTGAGTTTATGTCATCCCTAGATTTGAAATTTAACCATCGGAAGTCCTTTATAATGGTCTGTGGACCAAAACAAAAACAAGTTCAAAACTTTCCACATTGAAGGGGATCCAGTTTAAAGTAATTATTTTTTGCTATCTGGGACTTTCCTTTAATAGACAGTTAAAGTGGGACTCGTTGGTATTGAGGGTGCAACATACAGATAGAGCCATTGAAGCAATTTTTCACTTTGCGGCAAAGCTAAGCCATAAACCTGCAGGGGAAATGATTGCTCTCTATAAAGCTAAGTACCTTTTCAATCGACATATATGGGGCTCGAGTGTGGGGGTACTGTGACTGCTCCAGACTTAAAGTTGTAGAGAACAGTTTTCTCCATAGACTTTTGATGGCCCCGCAGGGAGCTTCAACTTCTTTTTGTCACATGGAGGTGGGATTAAATTATGTAGAGCAGTGGTTCCCAAACTTTTGACCCCAGAGGACCCCCCCGAATCACTCCTGGAAGCCAGGGACCCCCAAGCAATTTGTACGATTTAAATTTCAAACATTAAAATAGTAATTCGCAAAAAATACAAACAAGTACACACCAAACACTTGAATTACTAAATACATAATTATTTTATATTGAAAAAATATGCAAAATCAAAATATCTTATTAATTGGAAGGTTGGAGCTGCATCTCAATGACTAACCTTACAATGTGTGGTTTTATTCAGGAAAGCTGAATCCTCAAGTCAGATTCCACATTTCCTAGCGATTTCTGATTTTATTTTTTAGGTACATAAGATCTAAGAAAGCTTTTTCACATAAATATATGGTGGGGAAAGGAAGTAAAACCATAAGGGCCTACCTTCTCTCCATAACCTCTCTTCCACATGTAATTCATTTGTTTTTATAGCACCTCTCTTACCAGTGTAAGGTGTCTGAGCACTTTACAGAGGACTACAAGGTGTAGGATTCACATGTAATCCATACTGGTGACTTTGCAGGGGACTGCAAGGTATAGGATTCACATGTAATCCATACTGGTAGACATTTTTAAAGAGTGCTTGGTCTGGAGAAGCACAAACTCTGGATACAGAACATAACACAGTGGTTAGAGGTTGTTAGTGGTTGTTAATAAAGAATGTATTTCTATGCAAGCAAACCTTTATTAGCAGCATAAGGATAATGAAAGACGGGGAAAAAACATAACTTTCTAATTTGTGCCATACAGATTTGCATGCAGCTCTTTGATGGCAATACATAGCTCACTGTGCTGTATTATGATTGCAAATTATTATCTGCACAGTGACAGTGACAAAAATATATCTGTCACAAAAGGTGTAACCTACTGTGCTATGCACATAAAATACTGTTTTTTGCATCATACACGTTCTTTGCAGCAGGCATAATAACCATCTGCGCTACCTTAGATGAGTCAAAACTGCCACTAGACAAAACTCCCATCTCTCTCCAGCAAGAACATTAATCACTAGAGTTATATTGACCCTTTTATTCTTGCCCAAAAGCTGCTGGATGCACAAGGAAATGTGCAGCGCTTTTAAACTGCTGTGCAAATGAAGTAAATAATATACAAATATGCACTTGTTTCTGAGAGACCCCAGCTGGAGAAGTGCCTTCCTGCCGGCCCAGGCCTGCGGACCCCCTGGGAATGTGCCATAGACCTCTTGGGGTCCGCGGACCACAGGTTGGGAACAGCTGATTTAGAGGATTGCTTGGGCCTGGCCCCACTGTTACTTTGGTTAAACATTTGGCAAACTCCGGAGCTGGAATTTTCAAAATACATCCTCCAGGACTGTCTGGCTCTGGATAATGTCGAGTGCATACCCTGTGCTGGTTGTGTTAAGCTTACTCTCAGTGGGCTGGGATTTATGTCTTTTTTTTTAAGATTCAGCCTAAATTCCGTGTTCAGCCAGAGCCCAAGTTAAGGCCATTTACCTTGAACAGGCGCTTCTTAAGTGCTGACACAATACTTCAGGGCTCACCTCTTTGGGAAATTATTATGCTACTGTACCTAGCAAAGAACTGAAATGTTCTCTTTCTTATATAGAAAACTCACAATATAGATTTTATCTGACTAGGCTCCGTCTGAGCACCTTGCACTTGCGTTTAGCTTTTCCAGTGCAACCAGGTGATTCAAGAACCCTGTTTAACAGCAAGATCAAATTTTCTGCTCCCACTTCTGCTTATACACAGTTTTAGTTCACACCAGGAAGATGTTAGATTTTCATAAGTTTTGACTACCCAGAAATGTGTCTTGCTGTTGTAAGTTTAATTAGAGGGGCACTTTCTATTAGGAAGAGATATTGCAACTGTTCTCTATGGTGGGCAGATTTGGGGTTTGTCTGTTAGCATAGAGGTATACATTCTCTTTCTTTTTATTGGTGAAAAATGTTTTTATTGATTTAATGCTTAAATCGCATATGATAACTATATTGTGGAATGGTCTTTCTTGGCTTTTTTTTTGCCGAATTAAGTTTTATGACTCACTGACTGAACCCTCTAAACTCAATTAAGTGAAATGTGCAGAAAAAAGGACAAGTGTGACTTATTTATTGTTACATATCCGAAATAAACAACAAAGGCTGCAACAAATGCCATGCTGGAATGAGGAGCTAGGTCAGGAAGTCAATGTATACACAAAAACACACAGGAAAATCTGGCTGCCATGTACAGATTAGGTAGACAAGCTGGTCCGACAAATAGCTGCAATGATTTCAAAAAGTGCATGTGTTGTCGCTACACAGCATTTTCATTCAAAACTAACTGCACTGGCTCGTGAGTTATCATGGAGTGCCAGAGAAACAGGCAGCATGCTGTGCTTTTCCTGAAAACCGCAGACATGTCTTCATTTGTATGATCTCATAATGCATTTGTAATACCGACATGGTCATTAAGCAGGAAGTCCTGCTGCTTACTTTGTTTAAGTGATGGTGTTGTGTTTACTCTTTAAACGATGCAGGCCTACTGCCAGTTTTAACCACAGAATGGGACTGAGGTGCACGAAGGAACGCTACTTTTCTATTGCCAATCCCACTTTCAACATGTTATATCCATATTAGTGCCAGCTGGTTAGCTTTTGAAGCGGTGTCACAAAGTGCACCCTGGCAGCTAGCCCAACCCATTGCTGATAGATGGGGGGCTTGGAATGTTTCAACGATATGTGTATATGAACCCAAAAACTGCATTTTACAGCATAACTTTAAAGTAAATCAGATATAGTCTAATAGATTTTACAGGCAGATCTCAACTGAAGTTTCAGTGAACTATAGGCCTCATTATGAGTCTGGCTCGCGGTGGCAGTCGGACCACGTACTCCTGGCCAGGGGACCGCCACTACTGCCAGGAACATAGTTCCTGATGGGTGGCAGCAGTCGAAGTCGTGATCAGCCACGGCAGTGCTGAGTTCAGCACTGCCATGTTGATCATGAGTCCCCTTTCCGCTTGCCTTTCAATGCCTTTTAATGGCGGGGTCTCTGCCTTGAAAAGGCTGGCGGAAAGGCAGTGCAGGGTCCCCCCTTCCTAGCACCTTTGGAATGTGCACTGTCTCCTAAGACAGTGCGCATTCCGAGGGTGCAGAGGGCACCCTCTGTACAAAGGCATTGGCCCCGGCTCCTGTTTTCACTGTTCTGACCGGCGGAAACCTCCTAATAGAGAGGGTTCCGCCAGTCAGCCCAGTGGAAATATTGTTATTGGCCCGGGGGGAGACCACCTGCTCCGCAGTGGACTCTTCTCCATGGCGTGTCTCGTAATGAGGTCCTATGTATTTCGTGGAACAATGTTTTCCAAAAATAAAATACATGGAGTATGAAATCTAGCATAGCATCGAATTATGTTGCCCAATTTATATAGCAACATGCAAAACGTATTACTGTCACTTCCTTACATTTTTTCACCATGCCATTTCCTGGTACATTCCCAATCATAAAATAGATTTTTAGGAATCTTCTTGGGAGGGAAGGGAACATGAAAAATCGCACAATTTCTTGGTGTGAATAGTATGGATATCCATCTGATTTGACAGGTCTTGCAGGCTGAGATAGAAGGTGTATCGCTTATAGGCTTAGGCCTCAGAAAGAGCACCTGGTGATAATTTAAAAAAACTATGAATGTAGATCAGAAATTGTTCTTATGTTAGTCATAAAATACCACCAAAGGCAGTAGGCACCCTCTGGCACCAAAGCATTAAATCCAGAAATTTAGCCTTGATTTAGATCTTAGCAGAGAGTGACATTAGCGTTCCTTATTTAAGTTTACAACATTCACCTATAACATGATGGAAACAAAGAATTTGTCAATCAGACTAAGGGCCCTATTATGAGTCTGGAGGACCGAAGACCGTCAGACTCGCAGTGGAGGTCGGACTGCTCTGGCGGTTCGACTGCCACATTACGACCCTGTCGGTCAGACCTCCAAAAGACCGGCATCTCCGCCAGGATCTTTGATGCCAATGGGATGGCGGCGGGAGTGGTTGTAAGCATCCACGGCTGCGCTGAAGTCAGCGCTGCTGTACTGATTACAATCATGTTCTTCACCAGCCTTTTCATGGCAGTTTAACAAGTGCTCAGGGCCACAGAGGGGCAATATCGTAGGCAGTGCAAGGGCCCCGTACCCAGCACTGTTGGAATGTGCACTGTCTGCCCAGCAGACAGTGAGCATTGCGAGGGTGCTAGAGAGACCCCCTGTGTGATGTCATCAAACTCTGCTCCATGAGGAGCTGAGTACAATGCTGCTGCACGTTTTTCACTGGGCTGACCGCAGTAACTCGTAATGGACCCAGTGGGGAGCCCACCAGCACTGTGGTGGTCTCCTCATCGGGAGTTTGGCAGTCGAATTTTTCCGACCGCCAAGCTTGTAATCAGCCACAGAGTGTATCTTGCTTTGACCAGTGGCCTACCAAACTCCCTCCATATTAGAATGAAATGAACTTGCCACGCAATTCCAACAAAGGCATGTGACAAGACAAGATAACTGGTCCTTGATGGTTTGGATTGCATCTCTCAGATGGCTGTAGTCAACAGTGTCCCCCACCCCAGTGCTTAAAGTGTTTTGAGTTATTCTTGTGGATCACTGTGCATATACAGCCAAGGAAAACCCTGAGGAATTGCTGAACCCTGGGAAGAGGAATTAGGTCTCATCACCAGTGCATCTTGGAGTATCCTTATAACCCAAAGTTTCCATTCAGTAAGGGAGTAATACTGTGGAATGCCTACCAGGCTACATGCGCGATGCCAGCAAAAGTGAGGGAATCCCCAGAACAATCCTTTGACCAAGATGTCACACCGGGGGGGGCAGTTTTTTCAATGCATGCATATAAATGCATACCAATGCAGAGAAAAATCCTGGCTTTAGGGGATTCAGGTGACCTTATAAAAGGCTGGGGAAATGCTCTATTTTTTTAATCAATGGTAAGCAGTTGTAAAACTCTGGGCAATTCTGCTTATTTGCACAAGTTTTATATTTACCTCCCTCGAATTAAAAAAAAAAGTGAAATGGGGGAAGAATACACTGCAGCACAAAAAGTCCTTGTTCTGTGGAGTGAAAAATGCACAAATAAGGAATTATTGTGCTGTCCAGCATTGTCAGGGGCAATGGAATTACCTAAATGCTAATTGTACCAAGTTAAGTATCCTGTCTGTCCCCTTACAGTGCATCAAAGCAAGGTCTACAGCAGGGCTGCCTGTGCATGGCACCTGCTTGCTAAGAGGGCCCTGCAGAAATGCATTGTGGAACGGCTTTCCTGCTAGGAAAGTGGCTTTCAAGAGCACAGACAAGGGGGTAGGTAATGTATTTACCTTAATTTAATTATAAATAAGGCAAGTATATTGCCTGACCCCTCACAGTGATTTAAAAAGTAACTGTGTCGGGCTTTTTTTTGTCTGCACAGCAGAGAAACCCTCATTCTGCTCCGCGTGGGGGAAAAAAATGGGTGAATCTTTTTGCATATTTACTGAATCATCTGAATATTGCACCATGCCTACCTTTGTAGTGTTAGCCACCGGCTACATTAGTTGGGTTTAGCTTCAAGTTTTAATGAGAATACTTTTTCCATCTGATGCAAACTGAGAGGTGCCAGCTATTACTGGAACCTAACCATTTCTTCCTGTGAGCAATAAAAAATAATTCCTGCTGATTCCTTTAAACTTCCACTTAAAACTTAACATGTTGATATGAGGCAAACCTTAATATTGTTGCAAAAATCATGTAAAAATATTGTGATGTCAAGAATATCATAGGATAGAATATTGCAGGTAGGAATATTGTTTCTTTTAGTGTGTTATATCATTTGTTTTCATATATGTATGTAATATTGTTTTTCCATTTTTTGTGGTTTATTATTTTTTCTAATAAATTATTTAATTTTAATGTTAATTATGTGTAATTTTTTCCTAGTTGAGTATATCATATTTTTGTTTTGGTTAATATATTTAGTTTTTTTAATTTATTTTAATTTTCTTTATTGGTGGGCTGTTGAGTTTGTAGTAGAGTAGGATGGGAAGTTTTTTTTAATGTATGTTTTATAATTGTTTAGAAATAATTATATTACTCTGTATAATTCTACATCATTTATATAGTATTGAAATTATATAGTTTATTTGGTTAATTTGATTATTAGTTAAGTAGCATATTTATTTTTTAAATTAATTGCTTAAATTTAATGTTGAATGATTTCGAAATTTTATTTAATTTGTATTTTTAATTTTTATATCTTTATAATTATTGCTTAATATTTATTGTGTTCTAGTATTAATTTAGTTAATTTGTTTTTGGGTTGTTGAGTTTATTGGAAAGTAGGATGGGAAGTAAGTTAATATACATTTTCTAATTGTTTATCAGTAGAATTATTATTCATTTTCTACATTTTGATGTGATTGTTTGGATTATCAATTATGTAAACTATTTTGTTTGTAAATCAATTATTAGATTTTTTAATGAGTTTAAATTTAGCTGATAATTGCTTACTTCAATTATTAATTCTGTAAATTATTTATTTGTTTCAATACATTTTCTATTGTCTTGAAATGTGTTATGATTTAGTATTTTTATATTATAATGGAAATACATTGTCCAGTAATATATATTTATGTTTTGTGGGTTGCTTTGTTAGGGTAGTACGTTATTAAATGTATATATTTATTAATGTTTTTAATGAGTAAATACGTTATATTATTAGATTTTTATTCTTTATATTTAATAATGTATTTTTAATTTTAATCTTGCCTATTAATATGTATTTTGAAACTATTTTATATTTTGATATATTTGTTGAAATACATTTCTATGTTGTTATCAGCTGGTCTTTTTTTCATTATAGGTTTGCACGTAGTAAGTCCAAACCATGCAAAGTTCAACACTTTTCCTAATGGTGCTCAGACTGGAGTGAGAATAAAAATTCTGAACTGAATAAAGTGTAACACTTATTCTACTATTGCTGAGGTTGAAGTGAGAACAGTAAATCTGACCCCTCCAAAGTCCAGCTTTTTCCCTCATGTTGCCAAGGTTCATTGGGAACAGTAAATCTAACCCTCCTAAAGTTCAACATTTTCCCTACAGTTGGTCAGATTAAAGTGGGAACAGTAAATCTGACCCCAGTCGATGTCCAATACTTTCCCTACTGTTGTTTCATTTGGGTTGGGAATCTGGCCCCACCAAAGTCCACCACTTTCCTTCGTGTTCCTTAGATTAGATTGGGAATAATAAATCTGACCACTCCAAAATCCAACACTTTCCATACTGTTGCTTATGGTGAAATGGGAATAATAAATATGACTGCTCCATAGTCCAACACTTTCCCTGCTGTGGGTTAAGTTGCAGTAGGAATAGTACATCCAAACCCTACAATGTCCAACACTTTCTCTACTGTTACTTAGTTTGAGGGCTCAGATTTACTGTTATCACTCAAAAAGTCAAATCCTGTCTCTACTGTTGCCTAGGTTGGCGTGGGATTAGTGAAAATGCACTCCCAAAAATACCAAAATTTCTGTACTGTTGCTTAGATTTGAGTCAGAATAGTAAATTTGACTGCTCCAAAGTCCTACATGTTCCCTAATTTGGCTTACATTGGAGTGGGAATAGTAAATCTGACCGCTCAAAAGACTTGAGTCAGAATAGTAAATTTGACTGCTCCAAAGTCCTACATGTTCCCTAATTTGGCTTATACTGGAGTGGGAATAGTACATCTGACCACTCAAAAGGCCAACATTTTTCTAACATTCTTTGGGATGTAAAAGTAATGTTAATTTTTGTTTTACATGTGTTTTTCTTTTTTTGTTTCACTCGAGTTATATGTTCGTTTTTTATATATTTTTTTTTATTATTACTTTGGAGATAAGATTGTAATGATTTTTTTCTTTGTAGTTAAGTTGCATTTTTTATTAGCAATGTTTGTAGTTTGTTACTTACATTAAGTTCTGTTGTGTATTCATTTTTTATTTAAAGTTTTATATTTGTTTGATTTTTAAAATATATTTTTGTGAGTTAATACAATTTTATTGTTATTTTTAATATTTGACTAACATGTTAAATTGTTTTTTAATAAATTAATAATTGTATTATATTTTTTATTTTCCTATAATGTTTTAATATGTAGTGTTTTACTTATTTTCAATTATTATTAGCATTTTTATATTTTGTTTATGGTTATTCAATAATTTTGTTAAATATAATTATTATTACCACCACAGAAACTGTCTCCTTAATGATTTGGCTTTCTCTAGGTTCTCTGCAACCACATAAGGTGACAAAGACATCCTTTGAGTGGACTGAGTCCGCAGTGAGGTATTGAGTTCAGCATATCAACACCTGGGTATGTTCTGATTTGCAGAGAAGCTGTGGTCACACCTTCTGGAATAAATAGATGTTTGCCTTGCTACTCAAACAGAGGGATAAGTCCAAAGAGGTTGATGAGTTGTATGTGCCTGCTGTAGAGATTTGGGTATAACTGGAAGAAACATCCTTTAATTCCTTTCTTTATATTTTGAAAACTTCTGCGTAGGACCCTCTTTCCATCTGCTTTTCCAGAATTTGGAATCCCACTGGGTTTGGAGACAAATTTGTATGAATATGCGTATAGGTATTCTTCCACAGGAAAAACTTGCAAGTGTTGGCACCATCTTGTATAAAGCCCCTCAGACCAACTCAGCTTAGCTGAATATGCTCAATGTCATGCCTAAAATTAGGGGTTTCCAAACTTTTCTTTTATAAGAGCCGGGCTACTAATATTATTGGTGTAATGGTGATCATGTCAGACCATATTACATTAGAAGCCAAACTATGGAAGATTACTTGCAGTGATCCCCTCAATACACCAGGCAGGGTAACGAGCAGTATTGGAAAAATTAATATAAAAATGTAAAAAGTAATTTTCCAATTTGGAATACTCCTAAATGGTTAACATTGGACAGGCACCGCTAAAATGCCCCTTGCTCTAAGGTAATACTATTAGTATTATTCACGATTTATCACTCAAATATCACCCTTAATGCGCCTAAGGCTCTTGTTTCCAAACACAAGCCTATAAGTTTGGAAGATACAGATAGTTTGAACTTGAACACATGCTTTCATTTTTGAGATATGTAGATTAATTCAACCTAAAAAAACTTCTCATATAATACGCTGAGTTGCACATCGGAGAGCTACTTCCGAAAACTGGAGAGCCACGAGTAGCTACCGAGCTACTCGTTGGAGAAGCCTGCCTTAAACATAATTTACAGCTTGGGGAAGCCTTTCTTGTTTCCCATGATCAGAAAGTAAAAAGTACACATACATTCTGTAACTTTGTTGCTTTCTTGTTGCAAGATGGGACAGTGACAAAATGTAATATGGTGCAAAGCGCTGAACGGGAAGAGGGGTCCCTCAGTCTCTCAAATCTCACAGATATTCATTGAACTTGAATTTGGACTAAATGGAGACTCCCTGAGGGTTGAGGGTGCTTGAAAGCTTGGTGCCCCCCTGCACTACAGAGGCAGCAGGGACCTCTGTTACACCCCTGTGCTGCAAATAAGAAACATGTGTAAGAGAGCGGTAAAAGACAAAGATTGAAAGAGAAATACAAAGTGAGGGATAGAGAGGCTGACAGGGGATCAAGAGAAGAAGTTTAGATGAAATGGACATGACAGAGAGACCATTGCTTAATTTGACACAGTGGTTTCTGGTGCTCAGCACTAGCACTTAATTGTCAACAACAGCAATCATGGCAGTCTTCCAAACGGTGGTGCTGTTTGTCCAATTTACAGATAAGCACAGCAACCATCGTTTATTAATTCAATATACATTAAAGTGACGGATACCTGCCTTCCAAGCAATTCTTATAATTTTGGGGGCCTGTAATAGTCTGAATTGTCACACTCGCAGGAGTGTGATGGATAGTAGTTATACTGGTGCTGTCATTGGCAGTACTGGCAGGGCCAATTGGTGGGTTGACATCCGAGAGAGTATGGGAAAGAGAGAGGGTAATCAAAAGGGAAAGAATGAAGGAGAAAAGCTAGAAGCTCAGAGATGGGTCCATAGAGGGAGAGCGCGGTAGGTAGAAAAAAGACAAGCGCTTATGCATCTTAATATCGAGTGGGATAGCTTAACTCCGGGAGACCTCATGACGGTGGGAGGTGGCGGACAAGAATGGGGTGGGTGTGTAGTCGGGGCATCCATCCTCGCTGTACCTTGCGGGGGTTTGTAAGGTTTTCTTATGCCACCGGCTGCCGGATCCTGAAGGGCAGAAAGTGAGAAGGGCAAAAGGGGCTGCTCCTTGAAGCTGAGCACACTGTGCTCAGATCCCTATTCCTAAGTCCCGCAGGACGTCGGAGAGGCATTGAGACATGTTTCCTAGCACTATACAAACACATTATATTGTACTTTGGATATGGTCATAAGGAGACAGCTTTGAAAATTGTAATGTGAGTCGTCCTTGCACAAATGCAAGGATGTGTTCAAAATAGTATCGGCTAAAATGTCAACTCTAAACAAAAATCTGATCATTTACAAAATAATCACAATAGTTTACAAGACCCCAAGCGCCATGGTTCCTTCACCCTCAGCCGCCCTCCCCACCCCCGCGCACTTTCAACTTGAATGAGAGAAGTTTTAAAACTTGTGAAGAAAAATGAGCCATGCTCAGCTATAGCGGCTGCCTTCCTAAGGCGCACCTTTTGGTGCCGATAAATTATTTCTTCAGCTGGCAGAGTGAAACACGTGTGAAACAACACACTGTATAGGGATGCTGCGGGGACGCGCACATCTGATAAGCCTCACTTTTCAGTACATTTTATCAACGCTTATTATACAACCAGAACCACTCTAGTTATTGCTAACGCATGGCGTGACATCGATTTTTATTCAAATTCATAAAAGACGGGACAATAACTCATACATCTTTCCCCTGCTGTGTGATGACATGAGCGCAAGTGTATGTTGTATATTATTTCGTGATAGGTCAATAAATCACCCCTTTCGCCATTTCATGAAATTGCTATGCAGAAACACTAGAAAACATATTTTGACGGTCTCGAGGGAAAACAATCATGAAAACAATGCATTTCTTTATTTCTGCTATAATGAAAGGGTACTTTCGCTGTGGCCTCCATCATTTTTGTAACATCCACCTGCATAACGTTCAGTGACCCATTACCTTTTCAGTTCTCTGTTTGCTGGCATGGATACTGCTTCTCCTCATCCATAGGATAGCAGTATTTTATGACTCATTAAATGTATTTACATTTCTAAGCCCCCTGGGTGCTTAGCTGAAAACTAGGACAACCCTCTTAAAAACACAATTAAAAGCATTTTTGATGGTTTGCATGAATTTTCACTAAGAAAGTAGGCGGGCAGTGATGAGAACATCCAATTAAATAAAACTATAATGTTGCACACAATAATAGACACTTTACTTATTCAGGGCCTCATTATGAGGCTGGTGGTCTTGAGACCACTAGCCTCGCGGTGGCAGTCAGGACTGTCTCTGCCAGGATCAGTGATCCTGATGGATTGACGGCAGGTGGAGATCACAATCACAACCTCATTCTGGTGGTTTTACCGTCATGAAAAGGCTTGGGGAGAACAGGTGCAGGGTGCCACAGGGCAGCCCCCCCACAGCCAATGCACCTGGCATGGGCAGTGCATTGGTCCCACTGCCCAGCAGACAGTGAACATTGCGAGGGTGCTGGTGCACCCTGCAGGCGACAGCATTGCCGACGGCTTGATTTCAAGCCAGAGACAATATTGTTGCTTGTTTCCCGCTAGGCTGACGGACAGAAACCTCTGTTTCTGCCCGTCAGCCTGGCGGGAAAATCGTAATGGGTTGGAAGTTCGGCGGACTGGTCATTACGTCCGCCGAACTGAAAATTAAGCCCTTAGTTTGGTAATTGCAGAGCAAAAGTTTTAAGATTTAAAAAAACACAGAATTTAAACATTTCAGAAATAACACTATGGCAAAGCGGTGGCAAAGCCAATAGGTCTGGCTTGGATTTTGAGTTCTGGTTGAAACAATAGAGCCTGCTGCACTAATATAGCAAAGCAAACAATGATTGCTTTTGCTATGCAGTTATGAGTATAAGATGTTAATGTCTGATGATTAAATGTACTTTTCTGATATAATATAACAACTCACGCACTGCAAAGCAAGGTTTTCATAAGACGCAGAGTGATACAACAAACAGCCAATAGCATGAGAAGAGAGGGAAATACACCTCTAGTTGAAGCCAAGGCCAGTCTATGTACATTTTAAAGGCTTGATAACAATAGGTATTGCAGACAGCTGTGCTGCTAAGTCAAACCTAAAAAGCACAGATATACAGATTAAAAAATAATAATCACTGGTAGAAAATACTTACAAATGGGGCTCAGAATAAAGTAGCCATCCTATGAAAACCAAAGTAGGATAAAGTAATACAAAATATTGGACATAATGTGGTAGGTTTAAAATGTTAACGACCGTTAGGTACTAGGTGATGCAGCACTATTTTACCATACATAAAATATTGACCTGGATAAAACGGGGAACTATGCCCAAACAGTAAATTGGCCAATTGGTTTGACAGCTTCATACTACAGGAAACATCTGTACAGAAATGGGGTTATACTCCTCTGGCACAAATGAACCAGAACCATACTAGGACAACAAAGAAT
Organism: Pleurodeles waltl; assembly: GCF_031143425.1. NCBI lineage: Eukaryota > Metazoa > Chordata > Amphibia > Caudata > Salamandridae > Pleurodeles > Pleurodeles waltl. The sequence continues at coordinate 1,646,539,762 of NC_090444.1, read as the reverse complement.
GGAACCACACCATCAATGTTCTGTGCTTGAGGACACAGTAATTCAAGAAATAAGGGGGGCAAATAACCCAAAATCACCTCGACTGGATGGGGCTTGCTTTAACCAGGAGGCCGTTACCACAATTGAGCAGGAACAACGCTGAATAGTGACTTGAGATCTTATGTATGTAACACCAAGGCATGCTATTTGAACTCATGGTTCGCCCATAATTCACTAAAGAAGGCGCATTTGTTGATCAAGTTCTAGAAAATGCAGGGTAATACAGAAAGGGGGACATTACCAATAAGACTATTGTATTGGTAATTGCATATTAACAGACACATATGCCAACTCGCACTCACTCATTTCTCATTGATTGATGAAGTGCGATTATTAGTGCATTGTACTCGGAATATGATACATTGGGTCTCATTATGAGTGTGGCTGTATTCAGACCACCACACTCATTGTGGCAGTCAGGACTGCCGCTGTTGCAGTGGTCCGATCACCACATTTAAACCCTGGGGGTCAGACCGCCAGGAAACCGCCAGCACCGCCAGGATCCATGATCCCGGCGGCCTGGTGGTGGCGGAGATCATAATCCTCCAGCCTTTTCATGGAGGGAACACTGCATGAAAAGGCTAGAGGAGAACAGGTGCAGGGGGCCACGGGGGGCTGCACTGCCCATCCCCTTGGCATGGGCAGTGCAGAGGCCCCCTGCCCAGCTCAGTTGCAACATTCACTGTCTGCTTTGCAGACAGCGAACATTACGAGGGTACTGGTGCACCTGCGGGCTACAGCATTGCCGTCGGCTCGATTACAAGCTGGAGACAATGCTTTAGCCTGTTTTCACTAGGCCAGCGGGCGAAAACTGAGGTTTCTGCCTGCTGACATAGTGGGAAACTCTTAATAACTCTGGCGAAGTGGTCGCCAGGAAGGCGGCGGCCACTCTTTCGGGAGTTTGGCAGACGGACTTTCCCATCCACTAAACTGTTAATGAGGGCCATTGTCTTTCTTCTGTCCAGAGGAGGCCTCCACATTTCGTATGGCCGAAACGTATCACCTTTATAAGTGGAGGAGACTTTGGCGGTCATTCCAACCCTGGCGGTCCGAGACCGCCAGGGTTGGGGACCGCGGGAGCACCGCCAACAGGCTGGCGGTGCTCCCATGGGCATTCTGACTGCGGCGGTACAGCCGCGGTCAGTGACGGAAAACCGGCGGTGTACCGCTGGTTTTCCGCTGCCCTGGGGAATCCTTCATGCCATGGGGATTCCGACCCCCATACTGCCATCCTGTTCCTGGCGGTTTAGGCCGCCAGGAACAGGATGGCGGTATGGGGTGTTGTGGGGCCCCTGGGGGCCCCTGCAGCGCCCATGCCAATGGCATGGGCACTGCAGGGGCCCCCTAACAGGGCCCCAATAAGATTTTCAGTGTCTGCCATGCAGACACTGAAAATTGCGACGGGTGCAACAGCACCCGTCGCACCCCTTCCACTCCGCCGGCTCCATTCGGAGCAGGCATCCTCGTGGAAGGGTGTTTCCCGCTGGGCTGGCGGGTGGCCTTCTGGCGGTCGCCCGCCAGCCCAGCGGGAAACCCAGAATAACCGCGGCGGTCTTCTGACCGCGCAGCGGTATTCTGGCGGCTCCCGCCGGCCCTGCGGTTACCGCGGCCGGCGGGAGTCAGAATGACCCCCTTTATGTGTAAAGTGGAATATGAACTAATTACGTTTCACTACCAGGAGCAATTAATAAGCCGAGGGCTCTTCATTTGAGTCCTTTCCATTGTGACTATCTCAAGGTGGATTACAAATTGATATTAAAAGTTAAAAACGTCTCACTGTACATTAAAACAGTGAGGGGCAAGGACTAAAAGGATTGTGGAAAAAAACCATGTTGTATATTGATGGTATATATTTGTCTGTATGTTTGTATAATTTCCAAATACATAGAACCATATAGGAAAATGTAGAATTATTTATGGTTTGACACTTTAAATAAATAATGTCGACCAGAAGACAATTTCTTAATTTGGCCAGGTTCCAGATGACAATTATGAAATTAATTGTTGAAAAAGTACCATAGATCATAATCAATCCCTAAAGTTTATCGTACATTTATTATTTCTATGTAAGTTAGTGGAGAGAGTTTACATTTGTTTGCACAAACATCTCTAGGTCTGTAGGTAAATGATGACTTTTTTTTGCTGATGAAAACCCGAGCACTGCTCCCCGACTAAATCATCTTCTGCAGAGAAGTGAAATTGATGGACTCTTTACAGTATCCTATTTATGTGCAGCCCGAACCAATGTGGAATGTCACTCTCACTGATGCTCAAGTTCTTGAACGACTTTCTCTGACTTCTGCTTTCAGCTGTCAAGAATGGTTTGGATTCTGAGCACAGAAAAATGGTCCTTCTAGGCTGGCCACAGCCATCATGGTCAGTGTGAAGGATAGTTTGCTCCTTATGCTCTTTGGAGAGGTATGTTACGTTTTTCTGATGTATCCAAGAGAACTGTTTATTTGTTGTAGAGAGATGGGTTTCCACCAACAGACTCAGCATATCAGTCCAAAACCCAGCATTTAAAGTGCAAGTATGTGTGTGGTTTGGTACATTCAGGTTTTGTCTGAGTCAAGTAACTGAGTATGGATAAGAGAGAGTAGTCCGTTAAGGGATGGCTGGAAGATGTAAGGAGGGAGAGGAGTCTGAGAATCTTTTATTCGATACCCTATGTAATCATTTTGTTTGCTGTATCAGATGTATTTTACATAGTTGACCATAGCATCTTAGTTTGCCATTTCAACAAAGTGCATATTGGATGCGTTACCATTGCTTGACTTGAGTATTTCTTGTCCAATCAATGGCAGGCTGTACCGCCTCCTCCCTACAAGAAGTTTTGTTTAAGAACATGCGGTGTTTGCAAGCCTGTCTAACATTTATTTCACGATCTAGCTGGTCTCATCCTGTCCTATTCCATTCCAACATGCATTCTGATGACGCCCAGATCCTTCTCAAATTTCAGGAGGGAGGCATGTAATCGCTTAGCACTTGCAATAATGCCACATGGAAATTTTAAACCGTATAGGCAGCCACTCAGGAAAACGTAACATGGAGAAAGATAAAATTATTCTGGTCGTCAGCAGGATCAACATATGGTACTGCACTTACCAACTTCAGGTATGGGCGCCTGCTCAAAGTCAAAGATGTAAAAGACAGTGGTTTAAAAGTAGATGTTGTGTTGCTTTGAAAAACTTTAAAGGTAGGATGCATTCTTACATGCTATTACCCACTTTAGGCCCTGCCACATTTCCTCTGCTTAATCCTAAGCTGCCATCATTCAGTGGTACATAACTGTGGAGCCCTACTCTGACAACAGGCAAGCACTTTATGAAGTCCAGATCAGTCAAAGAATATTGACAGTATCTGATGTGGATACTCTCCTGGCTTTGCTTTCACAAGTCCCTTCAAGACTACATGGAACACCTATCTTGACTGCTGTATCCAGCAAAGGATATGATTAGGTAGTTGAGCTGCCACTAAAAAATTCCATAAGGAACCTGCACAATAATTAACGAGATCTGAATCATACAAACTCTGTGTCCTGCACGGTTTACTGTTCTCCCTCCAGCCATATTTCTAAATGCTGCAACCCCAGCAGTGTAGTGATCAGTAATCTGGCAGGTGCGATTGCACCGGGACAGTTATGGCTACTTTATACTACTCAACAGGGGGCTGGTGGCCAATTTTCATTGCTCACACTCAGGTTTAGGCCACTGTTCTACCCAAGGCAGAATAAGAACACTGCTGTGATCACGCACATATGACGCTAACCTATCAAAAATAGACCTCACTTTTAACCAAGGGCTAACCCCACAGTGTAACAAGCTGCCCATTCAATAATATGAAGCTGTATAAAACTGCAACTACAATTACAGTTACTGTTGTTTATTACAGATGTCCCAGGGTAACCACAGCTATTGCTCTGGAATGAGAAAACCAAGTTATTACACTTAGGTACTTAATGTTGCTGTAGCAACAAAGTCAACCGGTCTAGGTTTACTCTAAGAGATGCTAGTGCTTATAAATTCAAGTACAGCATGACAGAGTAAATACCACTGAATAAACCATATGTACAATGAGTGCACCCTACTCAAATCACTGCACTGACTTTCTGTGGCACACAATTTATAGGATCCTCCTCACATATAGATGTGTAGTTCACAATTTCACTATACAGAAAAGGGGTTGTTCTACATTTTCTGTTAGCCTCCTTAGGTAGAACAATGTGCCTTTATCCATGTCGCAATAAAACAAAATTACTGTTGACGCAAGAGAAAAAAAGATTTGAATGATCCGTTTGACATTCCAACATTTAATTTCAATGTTGTTTCATTGTGTAGTTGTCCTCTGTCCTCACAACAGCCAGTGGAAAGGAAACCTCAGTGACTCTGTGCTCAAACTATCAATGCGCACTACACCACACCACACAGTAATATAATTACTTGGCAATCTTAACTTGGATATCCTGATCCTTTGATCTTCAGGCTGGGGCTGGTTAGAAGTTCCTACTGAATGAAGTTGGATGGCACTGTGTGCCCCTCTGTTTTATATTCTTTGTTCCCTCGGTGATGCCACTGCTGTGCCCAATGTACGCACACGTTGGTAACACAATTTGATGCCATTGATCGGTCTAATATTTGACCATCAGAGTGACCTTAGCTTGGTGCTATGGATGCCTTTTTGATTTCCTAAAAACCACACCAATTTAAAGTAATGTTGCATCTAAACCTTATTTCACCTTTCCCAACTCTCTGCTCCTGCCCTTGGTTGAGGTAAACATTACCAGTGTACAGTACAGTACTGGAGCAGAGGGCTCAGGTCAACGTCCCATTTCACTGCAATACATAGTGCATCAGCCTGCTGAGTGAGACTGTTCATCAATGTCTGTGCTGTCTCCTTCCTCCGTTCCCATGGTGACAGAGGGTCTCATTACTTCTCAAATGACTACTTACCATCCCACCCACTTACTTGATACTTCTTGGGACCATTCATCTCTCCACTAGTCAACGCCTAACGGAAACCCAAACGGCTGCTGATCTGCATGACATAGGTGAACTCCCAAGAATTGAAATTCAGCCTGGTTTCTGCAGAAAGAGTTATTTACCGGAGGCATGCCATGAGTGGCCTTCCCCGACTGAGCTAATACATACTGATGCAGTCATCCTCAGCCATGCCAAGCACTGCCAACCAGACTTTATGAATGTAACGTCGGGCCTGCCACATCACAGGTCATGCAACCAGGATCTATGCAGAGCACAGAAGTCAGAGGATGAAAGCCTGGCAAGGGGTCAAAGTGGAACTCAAGCAGACAGCCGTAGATAGTAAAGTAAGAAAAAGTCTTGAATATGCTGGGGCAGATTTGTCATCTTTTTTATGCAATACAGCAGTGCAACCAAAGTTTCTGCACTGCATGACAGGGAGAGAGCAGAACAGCACCATATCTACTAAGATATGGCACTGTTTTCCTCTCTTCCTGTGTGGCATACTTTAGACTACCATGCATCAATGCACATACCCTTGCCACACAGTGAAGGGTATGTGCGTCCAATCAAGCATAGGCTGTGTACCCTCTAGTACAAAATCTATGCTTTCATACTTTTCCCACCGTGAATGTGTGCCATATAGTGGAGAACACCTGCAAAGCTGGAAAAATGTGGAGGGCTTTAAAACTTGCTCCATAGGTATGCATGTCTTGAGGCGACATTCGTTTTTAATGCAAATCCCTGTCTACCAATGTTAGCAGACAGTGGCTGGCATCAAAACCCATGGGTGGTTGCTAACCCCGATGTACCGCCCATGGAACAGCCCCTTGATGCAAAGTTATGCAAAGTAGACCACAGTGGTAGTTTGCATCACTTTTGACAACTTTCCCATGCAATCCTTTGTGTGGGAAAATAAATATAACTAAAAAACTTTTACACAAGCAAGGTAAAGAGGGCACAAAAGGCCTCATTCAACCCTGGCAGTCTAATGACCGCCAGGGTTGCGGTGGTGGTCGGACCACCAGCACTGCCAGATTACAACCTCACGATGGCCTGGTGGTGCTGGTGGTCCTAATCTGCCAGGACAGCGCTGCCCTGGGGATTACACCCCCCTTCTCCACCAGCGGTTTCATGACGGAAGCACTGTCATGAAAAGGCTGGCAGAGACAGGGTGCAGAGGGCCCCCGGGGGCCCCTGCACTGCCTATGCACTTGGCATGGGTAGTGCAGACGCCCCTCTGGCCAGTCCCATCACAAAGTTCACTGTCTGCTTTGCGGACAGTGAACATTGCAATGGGTGCTGGTGCACCCTACGCACTACAGCGTTGTCTCTGACTCTATTATGAGCCGGAGACAATGCTGTAGGCCATCTCTCACTGGGCCAGTGGGCGGAAACTGAGTTCCTGCCAGAGACCCAGCAGGAAACTCGTAATGGCCCCGGTGGGGAGGCAGCCACACTGGTGGCAACCTACCCGTCTGATCTGCGGCGGACAGGCGTTTCTGTCCGCCAAAGTAATAATGAGGCCCATAGTGTTAGCAAATCTGCACCTCTTTATGTGTTTGTGTGTGTGCAGTTGAATGCAGGTGTGCAGGTGTGAGTGACTGTGTGTGAGAATGTATGTTTGTGGGTATGTGCAAAAGCATTGTGCTGGCAGGTTGGGAGGAAATTCTTGACATTTCAGGGCCATCTACAGCATGATGCTGGCCGCCTTTAATCTTCATCTGGCCAATCGATGTGAGGTGAAGTAAGAAAATATGAGCGTCATGAAGAAGAATGTAGAAATGTGGATACCAGTGTGGCCACAAGGCACGCATTTCATGACACCTTTTTATGCCAAGGAAGACTTGTCTAAACCCTTTAAAAGAAAAACTGACAACATATGCGAAACAAGCATTTGCAATGCAATTGGTCTCGCATTTGCTCGAGTTAGAGCTATTAGCATTGTAAATTCCTAACTTGACTTTTCTTGCCACATAAATTGAAAATCAAAAGTAAAACAGTTAACATAGTCAAGTCAATTCAAAGCACCATGGCCGCCATGAGTATGAGTGCGAGAGTTATTTGCTCCCTACGTGAATGTTTAGAAAGGATCGCAGCTGGGATGAAAGGCAAACCGAAACCGGAGGAGGGGACGGCACACGCTGTAACAGGAGGAAGCGTGACGTAGTGTGATGGCCAACAAAAATGTTCACTTAGTGAAATCGCCAGGGAGGGAACTCAGCACACAAAGGAGAGACATTTCACAAAATGCACCAATAAAAATGAAGCATTTAAAACAAGCACAACAAAGAATGTATAGCTAGATTGGATGTGGTTAAAAGCCCATAGAGAGATTATAACAGGCCAGAGCACTTGTGCGCTCGACCCTAAAAATATAGAGCCTACCAAGAACCCAGAGCAGCTGTCTAACTACTCTTAAATCTCCCTCTAAGCACATAGAGCTAGAATGTGCATGCTATCCATTGAAACCACCACAGCATTAGCTCCTAGTCTTCCAGGAACACCGAGCATCAGCGGTTGAATAGATTGATGGTATCTTTACCTTAAAAAGGTGGCGGGAGATCTGAGGATGGAAGCAAAGGGCCCAGAACCAAAAGGTGCATATAGACGATTACCACATAACCAGCGAGTGCGCTTGAAAGATGTTGCTGTCCGACGACCAGATGCAAAGTGAAGAATGAACAGATAAGAGAGGCTTAGAGGAAGCTCCTGACCCGGAAGTGCATTGAGGGAGACAGGGAAAAAAGAACACATAAAAAAGAGAGAGAGACGAGGGGGCAAGGGATACCTTATAGGTGAAGAGATTACAACAGGGGATGAATGAAAGTACATGCACTGAAGTTGAAAGAAAGAAAAAAAAGGAGTCTGAAGGATCAAAGGGAAATTTAGCAAAAGGAGAGAGAGAGAAAACGTAAGGAAGGCTTGAACGGAAGAGTGCAGGGCTGCGGCTCTATGGAGGTTCAGTCATTCAAATGTGCCAAAATAAGCAACTACAGACTGTTGGACTTTTGCTTATGCAGGGTCATCCCCAGACTTTTTTGCCTCCTGCCTCCTATATTTTTCTGACATGTTGCTGTTGGCTTTTCAACTCTGAGCACTTTACCACTGCTAACCAGTGCTAAAGTGCATATGCTCTCCTGTTTAAATTGTATGTAAGTGGTTTATCCATGATTGGCATATTTGATTTACTAGTAAGTCCCTAGTAAGGTGCACTAGAGGTGCCAGGGCCTGTAAATCAAATGCTACTAGTGGGCCTGCAGCACTGGTTGTGCCACCCACATAAGTAGCTCTGTAATCATGTCTCAGACCTGCCACTGCAGTGTCTGTATGTGTATTTTTACACTGTAAATTCGACTTGGCAAGTGTACCCACTTGCCAGGCCTAAACCTTCCCTTTCCTTACATGTAAGGCACCCCTAAGGTAGGCCCTAGGTAGCCCCAAGGGCAGGGTGCAGTGTATGGATAAGGTAGGACATATAGTAATGTGGTTTATATGTCCTGACAGTGAAATACTGCCAATTTCGTTTTCACTGTTGCAAGGTCTGTCTCTCTCATAGGATAATATGGGGGCTACCTTTAAATATGATTAAAGTGTAGATTCCCCTAGAGAGTAGATGGACATGTGGAGTTTGGGATCCCTGAACTCACAATTTAAAAATACATCTTTTAGTAAAGTTGATTTTAAGATTGTGCGTTTGGAAATGCCACTTTTAGAAAGTGAGCATTTTCTTGCTTAAACCATTCTGTGACTCTGCCTGGTTTGTGGATTCCCTGTCTGGGTCAGTTTGACAGTTGGGTTGTTTTTCACCTCACACCAGACAGTGACACAAAGGGAGCTGGGGTGTGATCTGCATTTCCTGATTAGCCATCTCTGCTAGGAGGGAGGGGTGGAGTGGTCACTCTCATCTGAAAGGACTGTGCCTGCCTCTGACAATGCTGTCTCCAGCCCCCTGGTGTGTGTCTGAGGCCTTGCCTGGGCAAGGCAGGATTTCACAAGAAGGTGTGAGTCCCCTTTGAAGAAAGGTGACTTCAAAGACTAAAATGGGTATAAGAAGGGCACCCAAACTTACAAACTTTAGAAACACTTCTGGAATCAAGGGGAACCTCTGCCTGGAGAAGAGCTGATCGCTGAGGAACAAGTGCTGCCCTGCCTGTGACTGTGCTTTGTGGAGCTTTCCTGCAGTGCTGCTTCTGCCAGAGTAAGAGGGCAAAGACTGGACTTTGTGTGCCTTCCATCTTGAAGAAGAAATCTCCAAGGGCTTGATGTAGAGCTTGCCTCCTGTTGTTGAAGTCTCAGGGATAGCAAAGACTTCTTCCTGCCAGCACCTGGAGTCTCTGGAGAGACCCCTACTCTGCTCTGTGGTGCCCTTCCAGTTCCTGGGACCCTGAAAGGAGAGGCTGGCAGCCTAAGGACAAAAATACACGCACCGAGCACCGTGCGGAGAAAAGATCGACGCGAATCCGATCGCGGCTGAGAAAACGACGCGACGCCGGTTCCGCAGCTGAGAAACGACGCCGCAGGAAACGCGACCGAAAAACCGACGCCCGGAGCAGGAGAAACGACGCGCAGCATCGCTGACGGAGGCTGAGAGATCGCACCCTGCGCCGCGGGACTTTCGGATCGTCGTGTGGCTGGCTTTTTCAACGCGCACCGCCGTGCCGAGTTGTTTTCGACGCACACAGCCGTGCAGGGTTACTTTCGACGCACACCGCCCGTGCGGGGTTATTTTTGACGCAAACCAGGTACATTTACACGCTAGCAGCGCTAGTGTGTTGTTACAACTACCTAAAGACTCTTTTTATTTTAAACCTTTAAAAAATCATAACTTGACTTGTGTATGTTGGATTTTTGTCGTTTTGGTCTTGTTTTGTCTAGATAAATATTTCCTATTTTTCTAAACTGGTGTTGTGTCATTTTGTAGTGTTTTCATTAAGTTACTGTGTGTGTTGGTACAAATACTTTACGCCCAGCACTCTGAGGTTAAGCCTACTGCTCTGCCAAGCTACCAAGGGGGTAAGCAGGGGTTAGCTGAGGGTGATTCTCTTTTATCCTAACTAGAGTGAGGGTCCTTGCTTGAACAGGGGGTAACCTGACTGTCAACCAAAGACCCCATTTCTAACACAGACTCATTGTCAAGGTCATGAAACGCTATTATGCTCTGAATTGGGGTGACGCGTTTACCCGCTCAGAGGTTTCTATTTTTCAACATGCAACAACTGGCCTAGCCTCACGGAGGCGCTATTGAGACATCTTGCCCTTGAGCTGCCCTTCCTCGGTGATACTCCTGCAGCGTCTGGCTTTAAGCACTGCATACTGATGCTGTCCTTCCTGCTGTCACCGACTAGACATTGGGAGGACGAGGGGACACGGTGTTTTTGCTAATGGCGTTAAATGCTTCAAGTTATTAGGACTGTCGGGTTCTAGTCCGCTCGTTTCCTACAAGAGAAAAATCCGTCGAGTAAATTATTCATTCAGATGGCGAGCAGAGTACACCATTAACATATCCTTCTGTTTAAACATCCATTTACCTAGGACAAAAATGTGAGTAAATGGAAGTAAACTTTGCTTCTCTGATCTCGGTTCTTACTGTTGCGAGAGATGGTCCATCATTAACTACGTGTTCTGTTGGTTGTTAGCTCAAATGTTCGGAATAAATTATTTTGGACTATCTTGCAAACGCTACTTTTACACTGAATGTTTTTGAAAGCATTGTTTTTCACGCTTTGTGCAGCGTTACAACTGTTCAGGGAATATAATTATGTCTCACTTGGCTACAACCCAGGCCAGTCTACTGGCAGGCAGCAATGAAATATATTTTCTAGTTGAAGGCTGGTCCTTTCACTTCTCTAAAACTGAAAAATGCCAGATTGACCATGTGTTTCATAGCATTTCGTTTTTCGCTATTTTATGATATAGGCCCTCACTAATGAGATGGGCTTTACCCACTCTCGGTTTACAGATACCGGGGGTAGCAATAACTTCAAGAGCTGGGAGAGTCCAGATCATTACAAGTTGGACACTGAGGGCCCAGGAAGGCACGACGAATTACCGGAGTCATTCTGGGTCTGATTCTCAGGGTAATTTCATTTTGATCCCCACTTCGCCAGGAGATTTTGTTGCTAATTAAGAGATCTTTGGTGTTCCCACAGACCACATAATTCTGATGGGGCCAGTAACTGCTGATACCGAGCCTATCAGAATTACGAGGACACTCAGAATGTGGGCCACAGTTGTTAAACGAAAACACTGCGGTATAATGCTATGGTTAGTCATCTGCAAAAGTAAATTACCTGGATACGTTTTTTTTTTACTATTTGTTGGTTTTGACCTAGTGAGTCCATCTCACTAGTTTACAAAGCGGCTTGGGTACGGTTATGGTTAAATATTGACTCTAGGGGCTGTATGTCAAAATATTAAATACACAAATATTGATCTGTATAATCAAGACTGCAAGATATTAAACTGCACAACTACTTACCATGATGATATTGTGCAAGTCAATATCTGTCAGTTAATATTGTGGGTCGATATTTAAAAGTCGATGCTGTGGTGCCACACCCTATGAAGATGCAATAGTTCTTCAGTTTATTTGCACAGTAAGGTAACAACAATTATATACGATTTACCTCAGAAACTCTACACTAAGAGTAATCTCCATTTCCTATAGTGAGGCCACTGGGGCTCTTGGAGGTGCGTGAGCCCCTTCCTGCGGAGGCTAATGTGATCACGAGGTACCGCATTTCAGAGTTTTCCCCGGGTGCTGCACATTACACAGTTTTCATTTCGAGTCAGGCCCTTTACTGATAATATTTTAAGAAATAACCTGCCATAGTGTAGGCGTGCACTTATCGAGCTTGCTATTTTTGTAAGGGGCGGTGGAAGGGCTTAAGCTCGGAAGGGCCTCCTGCAGCAATAGACTTATTCCACTAAATATGTTATCTCCCTCCTCCAGAATAGCTTTTCCTTGTTAGTGATCTGGGCTCAAGGTTAGAAGTTTTCGGAACTTGAGTTTATTTCAATCCTTGTGAAAAGACAGTGGTGTGAGCCCCTCCCTGCTGTTCATTTCAGTTCTTTAGTACCGGAGATAATGTAATCAAGAATTAGCCTGGGCCCACTCTCTGCCATTCCAATTCATGTTTTCTCTTGGTGTACTTTATCTAAATTGTTTTCCTGTTTATGGGGTGGCCAAATATTTCAAAACACAACCCTAGTTTCTCTAGTTTCTTGGTGATTGGCTTACTCATAATTCACTGAATTTCCCACTTTTCCCTCATCCGCATACACTCTCTATCGTGGTGGGAAATCACAGACATTTTGCCTTGCAAGTGTATATCTGTTTAGCTTTTTCTCATGAGTACTCTGGAACCATGTTGCACCAGTAACTCGCAAGCATTTTGTATGTAGGTGCATACCCTGCATACTCACCACAAATTAAGCTGTCAAACAAAATACTGGAAAAAGACCAATATTGTCACAACTGCCTGACTCACATGGAGCTTAGCACAGTTCTTGTGTTTTTTATTTTTTTTTGCAAAATTAGTTGAAGTTGGAAAAAAGCGAATCTTCGCACACCCCAAATACATTGAACATGTCACAGGTGTCATGTAGAGGACGATATGTAACCATGAGGGTAATACGGTTTTTAACCCAACGATGATCATTTCCAGTTTGTTTGCCTAGGGTTGTATTTGGCTCACAGAACGCTAAATTAGTAAGACATGCATATGCATATACAGAAAAAAACTTTTTTTTAGCTGAGCAAAGACACCATCTAATTAATGTGAAAGGGGGTGAAACTCTGGCTATCTGTAAGTCAGCAAGCACCTGGTGGATGTTTACTGCAAGGTGTTTAGAATCTCATGGTTGCGTGAAATGCCTTTAAGTTGATGAGTTGCAAGAGAAGGTGGTGGATAGTTACTCCTCATGCTGTAATTTTCATTCAACTACAGCATGAGGCGTAATAAAAGTACAAAATATAATGAAATGCCTTCATGGGATGTAATAAGAACACTCAAAGCACTTGGGAAAATTCAATTCCCTCTGAAAGATATCTTAAAAACCACAGTGTATTTTGTACACTCTGCTCCCATCAAATTCACACTCATGCTGAGAAGTCTTAGTAGCCAACATCTTTTGAGAAATTGAGTTTTTCATGACACAAGGCACCAACAAGCTGCACTCTTATTGCTATGTGGTGATATACTCTTGATAACATTGGAAAGAGTCTTTAGTGCTGCAGTATTTGGTTTTACAGATATCAATCCCTATAGTATGATAACACAACCAGTAGCTTACAGTTACAATTGGCAGTGGGAGACTGGCAATTGCTTAGTAAGCTTGCAGAAGGGATCTGGAACAGCATTACACAAAAATATCTACTATCACAGTTTCCTGATCTTCAGGGGGCATTTTTAATTCACAAAATCCTCATACATTTTCCATACACTTTTTTAGGATGCACAAACTGCTGACCTGAATTACACCACATTTGGAAGGAAGCTACATCTTGGTCTAGAGTGTGTTTTTTGTGATTTGGTGTAAGACACCATGAACATTCTCTCTTACACATCAAGGGCATAGCACATTTGAATTACAGCACAATAGTTCAGTCCTGAAATATGAATACATTTTTCCCAAAAGGTAACTGTCTTCATTGCTAGTGAAATCATAGATTTAACTGTTATTCAGTCTCTACTGTATGCTCATTTTATGTTGGTAATCATAGTAAATTGGTAAAATAATTTTGACGGGTGGGCATCTCTTCCAGAATGTACAGCTCAGATCTTCAAAAGCTGATTACTGGTCAAATTTACAAGAATATTTATGGGCCTCTATAATACATTAATTGATACATATATGTTTTCTTATGTTTTTCTGGGCAGTGTGACAAGCCCTTAGACAGTGCCTGGCGGAGCAAGAGGAAGAAAGGAACTGCGGGGAGTTCTGCTGATCCATAATCTGACATTCCATATGACCCTGCTTTGCCAAGGCCAAGAGTTGATCAAAAGCCAGTCTTGGCAGTTCATCTTCCATGATACTCCGAATTAAGAGAAAATCCTTGGCAGTAGTCAGGAAGTGTTGGATTTGGAGTTTCCACAGTCTGGGTCCTTAAACCCCAAGACCCTTCCTCTATGCTGCTGCCGCTCAGTAATCCTTGTTCATGATGCTGAGATCTTTATTTTTGTCCTTTGATTCCATACAGAAGCATGAGGTATGACTTGCCTCATATTATCACATTAGCCTAGATTCAGCACAGTCTAGTTAACTGATTCTGTCTCATTTGCAGTTTGTTAGTGTTACTATGATGCAGTCCCAAGGAGATTGTCTTGCAGTAGTCAATGAGAACCTTAGCCAGGGCTCCTGGTGAATCTACTCAATGATTGCCGCAGAAGTGCATGAGGATTTTTTTGCAGAAAAGCCAGTAGAATGTTGGCCTACTCGAGCTCTTCCTTCTGGTTTCCTTTTGAGCCGAGTAGGCATGCGATGTACCACAGCGCCAGGGTACCCTTCTTGGGCAGCTGTCCCACTCTACAAATACCCTATATTCATTCATTCAGTCATTCGTGAGGTTAAAGGGAAATCTAATTCTTGGGTTTTCAACTTTTGTCCTGGGAAAGGGTATATATACTGTAAGAAATGGGGTCTTTGGTTGACAGTCAGGTTACCCCCTGTTCAAGCAAGGACCCTCAATCTAGTGAGGGTAAAAGAGAACCACCCTCAGCTAACCCCTGCTTACCCGCTTGGTAGCTTGGCAGAGCAGTAGGCTTAACTTCAGAGTGCTAGGTGTAAAGTATTTATACCAACACACACAGTAACTTAATGAAAACACTACAAAATGACACAACACAGGTTTAGAAAAATAGGAAATATTTATCTAAACAAAACAAGACCAAAACGACAAAAATCCACAATACACAAGTCAAGTTATCAATTAAAAAACAAAAAGAGTCTTTATGTAGTTTAAAACACACACTAACATTGTTAGCATGAAAAGGTACCTTGGGTGCGTCAAAAATAACCCAGCACGGGCGAGTGTGCGTCAAAAAGGGCTTGTGATGCGTCGATTTCACTCACTCACGAGACCTTGTGTCATTTCTCCTTTCATCAGGTCGGGCACGTTGTTTCTTCTCTCTGCAGGAGAGCGATGCGTTGATCCGATCAGCACTGTCGGGTCCAGGCAGGCCTTGTGTTGTTTTTACATGCCCAGTTATACTTGCGTCGGAAATCCAGATGCACGATCATTCAAAAACCACGCAGCATGGGTTTCGATCTTCGAGTATCCATCAGCGATGCTGTGCATCGTTTCTCCAGCTTCGTGCGTCGATTCTTCGGTCGCGTTTCCGGCGAGCGTCGATTTTCAGCCGCAGAGCCAGCGGCGCGTCATTTTTTCAGCCACAGATCAGAGTCACGTTGATCTTTTCCCCGCACGGCACTCTGTGCGTGGATTTCTTCCTCTTAGGCTGCCAGCTTCTCCTGTCCGGGTCCCAGGAACTGGATGGGAACCACTTGGCAGAGTAGGAGTCTCTCCAGAGACTCCAGGTGCTGGCAGAGAGAAGTCTTTGCTGTCCCTGAAACTTCAAACACAGCAGGCAAGCTCTAAATCAAGCCCTTGGAGATCTTCACAAGATGGAAGGCACACAAAGTTCAGTCTTGGCCTCTTACTCTGGCAGAAGCAGCAACTGCAGGATAGCTCCACAAAGCACAGTCACAGGCAGGGCAGCTCTTCTTCCTCAGCTTATCAGCTCTTCTCCAGGCAGAGGTTCCTCTTGTTTCCAGAAGTGTTCTAAAGTCTGTGGTTTTGGGTGCCCTTCTTATACCCAATTTCTCCTTTGGAGTAGGCCTACTTCAAAGTAAAGTCTCTTTTGAATGTGAAATCCTGCCTTGCCCAGGCCAGGCCCCAGTCACTCACCAGGGGGTTGGAGACTGCATTGTGTGAGGGCAGGCACAGCCCTGTCAGGTGTGAGTGACCACTCCTCTCCTCCCTCCTAGCACAGATGGGTCATCAGGAAATGCAGACTACACTGCAGCTCCCTTTGTGTCACTGTCTAGTGTGAGGTACAACCAGCCAAACTGTCAAACTGACCCAGACAGGGAATCCACAAACAGGCAGAGTCACAGAAATGGTATAGGCAAGAAAATGCTCACTCTCTAAAAGTGGCATTTTCAAACATACAATCTCAAAATCAACTTTACTAAAAGATGTATTTTTAAATTGTGAGCTCAGAGACCCCAACCTCCACATGTCCATCTGCTCCCAAAGGGAATCTACACTTTAATCAGATTTAAAGGTAACCCCCATGTTAACCTATGAGAGGGACAGGCCTTGCAACAGTGAAAAACGAATTTAGCAATATTTCACTGTCAGGACATATAAAACACATTACTATATGTCCTACCTTACCCATACACTGCACACTGACCTTGGGGCTACCTAGGACCTACCTTAGGGGTGTCTGGCATGTAAGAGAAGGGAATATTTAGGCCTGGCAAGTGGGTACACTTGCCAAGTCAAATTTACAGTTAACACTGCACACAGACACTGCAGTGGCAGGTCTGAGACATGATTACAGAGCTACTCATGTGGGTGGCACAACCAGTGCTGCAGGCCCACTAGTAGCATTTGATTTACAGGCCCTGGCACCTCTAGTGCACTTTACTAGGGACTGATTAGTAAATCCAATATGCCAATCAGGGATAAACCAATCAGCAATACAACTTACACAGAGCACATATGCACTTTAGCACTGGTTAGCAGTGGTAAAGTGCTCAGAGTTCAAAAACCAACAGCAACAGGTCAGAACAAAATAGGAGGCAGGAGGCAAAAGATTGGGGATGACCCTGCGTAGGCAAAAATGTCCAAAATATACCAACCTTGAATGCTAGCAGAACATGATTACTGTAAGTGCCCTCTTCTAGGGTTAGAAGTTTAGTGTGTGCTATGTTCAGGTGGAGGAACTCCTTCTTTAGCCAGTTGTGGATGTGATGAATACCCTCAGCAATACTTGCTTAAATATTGTGGTTGCTACCCAATAAAGTGTAAATTCGAGAGCCATTGCTGTGTACTTGGAAGTTTAACAATCCCTTGTCCTCCTATTATTTTAAAAGGACATATAAATAAATAAGATTGTAGTGTGTGTGACATAAGCGGCAAAACATGATAGATCCATAATAAAACCACAGCTATTACTAACTTTGTTGACTTGACCATCACATTTTGTAATGCTAGGATAGTATACACCTTCCTACCCCTCACTATTTTCTTTTCTAGTAACATTCTTGAGAATGTTTTTCAAGATCATGTGCGTGAAATTACATGTCACAATCCACATTAGCCACCGAAGGGCAGGAAATTATTTTAGTGTAAAACGAGAGCTAATGAGGCAGTGACATATTGAATCCTGTGCGTATCTCAAAACACCATTTGAAACATGTTATATCCAGTGAAGGAGGCAAATATAATACTTGCTTATCTCCAACTTTCAGACTGAGATTGGCTGGACAAACTGTCAATCATGGATCTAGATTATCATAGGCTGGGCTTGTGTTGCCTGGTAAATGTAGCAGTTGTACCATTGCCCTTCCTCCGCAAAAATAGCAAGATCGATAAGTGCACGCCTACACTTGGCAGTTTGATTCTGAAAATAACATCAGTAAAGGGCCTGACTCGAAATGAAAACTGTGTAATGTGCAGCACCGGGGGAATACTCTGAAATGCGGTACCTCGTGATCACATTAGCCTCCGCGGAGTTCCCCATTTGAGCTGCATTATGTGCAGAAATAATTTGCATTGATTGCAGCAAACATCATGAATGCGCCGTACAATCTAGAGAGCCCTGCAGCCAGATTGCCGTATACTCCTACGCAAAGCAATGTAAACATGTATAATAAACCGTCGTCGAAACTAGAAGGGTATAATTCGTGTATGTTTTTATTGGTGATTCTTGTAATACGCCGAGTGGATTTCTAAGGATTTCTTAAACAAGATAAATCTATGGGCGACCAGTAAGAAAAATGTATGCAAGGCTTATTTTAGGTCAGTCTTATAGGGGCGTTGAAAGACTACTGCAGTACAGTATGCTGTGTAGTGCCACAGGAGTTGTTAATGTGAAAACAAAAATCGTAATTATTTTCAGAAGTGTAGCTGTAACCCGCTTCAGACATGTTTTTTTCTTGCACAAGCCAACTTTACGCAAAGGAAGTGCCCATTTCTAATGTGGAGTCTCTTTTCAAATCGGCTCCTGGGGTGTGCAAAACTGAGAAGTGCTTATTCAGACCAATGTGTTTACTTTTCTGCTACTATCTAAAGTACATCCTTTCTTATTTTCATAGGCTCAGGTTAGGAACCTTCTAGGATCTTTGTAAGAATTAGATACATGACTACTTCTTGAAGCTTGGGTAAAATAAAGTGTAAAGTTGAGTTTTGCCTTTTGCTTATTAGCTGGCTCAACTGACTATTGCTGGGGGAATCCCTGACTGGTTGAGTCTGTGACTGACAGATTATTCATCGCTTCAGATTCCAGATGTATACAGATCAGACACATCCATTGCCACAGAATAAATTGATCTGGAATCAAGCCATGATGGTGGCCATCCAAACTAGAACCCATTCCCACCCACACAAACCATGTCAGAATCCTTGGGATCATCCTAGACAGCAAACTCACATTGAATAAACAGATTAATACTGTGACTGTATCCTGTGGTCTAATTCTCAGAATGCTTCGCAAGATTTTCAAATGGTCCCCATGCACCCAAGACGCGTGGTCACCAAGACACTCTTAACTGGCAGACTTGACTACAGCAACACGCTTTAAAAAGCCATCTCCAACCAGCTCACACAAAGACTAAACTATCCAAAACACCACTGCCAAAGTCATCCTAGCCATCCTCAAGAGTGCTCGAATCACTCCACACCTCACTGAACTAAACTGGCTACCCATCCAGAAATGTTGCCAGTTCAAACTGCTTGTCTGTGCGTACAAAGCCCTCCACAACACAGACCAACTTACCTCAACAACCGCCTTCAGCTCTACCATCCATCCAGATAGCTATGTTCAACCACTCTCTCCCTCACACAGACCCCCCACATTCGCAGAAGCAACTCAGGACTGCGCTTCTTCTCCTACATCACCACCAAGACCTGGAATGAGCTTCCTCAGCATATTAGGACAGCTCCCTCTCTACTCAACCTCCTCAGGTAACTGAAGACCTGGCTGTTGAACTAGGAGCTCCGTTCAGCCTACGTTCCTGCTCCAGTGCCTGGATACATTCACAGGTGATAAGTTGTGCCAAACAAATCAACTTAACATAACATACATAACAAGCCAGCAGCCAGATAAACTGGGGGACATCTTTTATTGTGTGGGAGCCGGTGTCCTATGTAAGAGCAGCACTAATTCTGAAATGCTGCTAAAGATAGCAGCATCCTACTCTATGTATTTATTGATTTGAGGTTGCATATAGCATTTACAAGGACAGAATGAACATCACAGTGCTTTAAAGAAGAAAAAAGAATACATAATTACAACCAATATGGATTCAGGGAACATGGGTTACAAAAATACAGCAATGTTAGGCAGGAATTGATTACAGGAAATCAATTAATATGTAACAGTAATTTATTACAAATAAAGTGATGTTAAGATCATAGGAGATACTGTTCGTACCACAAGAATCATAATCTCAAACATATTTACAAAACATGGTAGATGTCAGGATTTTGGTACAGCCTTTAGCCTGGGATCACAGTAAAACATCTGGGTATGGTGTTCGACTGTAAGCTATAGTTCTCCATCCTGGTTAATGCAGCTTTCTAGGGAACAAATTCACAATGGAACATGCTTATAACACTCCCACCTCTGTTCCAGGACAGTCGCTGAATGAGAATAACTTGATTGCTGGTCCTGTCAGACTCTACTACAATATCACCATTTCTGACTTTTTCCAAAAAATAGACACATAAGCTCCAAAACAAAAAATTAAGAACCATGATACCGGGCTATATCTATATCTGAAAAACGCACATGACCAGATGTCTCTGATATTTATATCTCCACACTGGCTTCCATTGAAGCCAATTATTGTAATAAAACCTAGTCATGTTTCACAGTGCCTCAAAGAGATCCTTCTTAGTCCAACCAGACCTAGCCAGACCTACAATTCTTTGTACAATCAGTTCAAAAGGAAAAGAGATGACATGAACCATCAAGACACAGGGACCTATGCTCGAAATGTTCAGGCCTGTCAATCTGAGCCCAGAATCGCCACAAATCATGCTGCAGTTCATCAAGAGGCTAAGCATATGGCTGCTCGGTGTAGGGGGCTGGTGGGGGAGCCCGGCAGTTGGTAGCCTGAATAGGGGAGGTGCAATATACTGCAAACTGATTGACCTCAACAGCTGGGAAACCTTCAGAGACCTTGCTGTCCCCTTCACGTGACAAGGAGGTGTAAGGAAGGTGTGGTGGTTTGACGCTGTACCACTGTTGGGCTCCTGGGTGAGCTTGTAATTTGAATGACCCTTGGTGCTTTGGCAGGGACATTCCATGCCCAAATTGACTTCTGTCTATGCGATCAGATTGCCCCCGTGCCTTCTGGCCCACCCATACTAACTCTAACACCAACAGAGCCACACTCTACTGCAGGAGCAACCTACATTACCTGTATTGGGAAGCCGAAGAACAAACCGACAGGCACACTGCCTGACACAGGAGAGCCCTCCCCAACCCGGGCTGGGGAGGTTGAGGGTCAGAAATCTCCAGATGCCTCCATACACTTACATCTTGATAAAGTTCTAAATAAGTTCACCCTCCAGCAAGACATTAGTGCGGTGTCGGTGGGCCTAGGCTTACTACAAGCTGAGCATTACAAGCTGGCTGACCGAGTTAAGAGGATGGACATTTCCATAGAAGAATTACAACCTGAACGCAAGAGGTTGACCCATAGAGTGGAGGCCCTATCAGAAAGGGTGTGTGTACTAGAACATCGAGCCGAAGATGCAGAAGGACATAACCACTGCAACAACATCAGAGAGGAGGGGCTCCCTGAGGGTGCAGAAGGAACTGATATGGTGTCTGTCTTGGAAAATTGACTTAGGACGGAAGTAGCACCAAATCACCTTACACCTTTCTTTGCGGTGAAGAGAGCCCACATGGTACCAGCTCGCCCATTGGCACCTGGAAACCCAGGCCCATATTTATACTTTTTTAGCGCCCTATTTGCACCACTTTTTGACGCAAAATCCAATTGTATTTTGTAAGTTTGCGCAAATGTGGCTCTAAGAAAAGTATAAATATGGGCCCAAATGTTTCATAGGGTGGATGTTTAAAGGAATGATTACATCCAGCACCCAGACTGGTGGAGGCACAATGCCTGCTGACCTTAACAGGCCATTGCCCCATCACTCATCATGGCGCTGGTAGTTATTAAACAGCTAAACATTGTGCATATGCCCTACACTGTGTCATGCAGAATGCCCCACATCTTGCAGGCTCATGTTATGTTGTTTAGCTACATGGAATGCTAAGTAAATTTAGAATGTAATCTTTTAGGTGTAAGAGTTGGGATGTGTACTGTTGGGGAAGTACACTCAAGAGATAAGAGTGTCCATCTGTTCTCCTCAGCTGAAATAAATACTTACTGATATATACGGAGAAAAAAGTGTCAACTTCACAACAGCTCTTCATCTCTGAATGCAGGACCTTCGTGTTTCTCTTGACTGCTTGAAAATCCTAGGTCTATTTACCATGACTTTGACTTCTAGGAAACCACCCCTGTTCTACCATCAGTTTCTAAAAGATTTCGGAATGTGTAGAGCTGCCAAGAAACGTCATGGTTTATTTTCTTCTTTTTAAATCCTTTCTACTGAATTTATTTTTCTTTTGTAGACATGTTTCCTTCTTGGTACTGGGGAAATTTGAATGAGCTTGACTGCGGCACTTCAAAATCTTCACCACTCACCACCCTTTCACTAAATGTTTTTAATCTCCAGCAGTGAAAGCTGTAATTTAGATTTATAGTAGGCAGCTTAATGCCAGAAAGAATAACTCAACAACAACGCTGCTACAAAACACGTTTTCTCTTGTGTCACTGAAATAAAACAGAAGCAGCGTGAAAACACTTTAAGCAACGCTTTATGGAAGAGAGTGGAAGATGTTATATAATCCTTTTCCAGCACAAAAAAATGCCTAGACGTGATTATGTATTTTATGCATTCCCTGCTAATCTTTACTAGAGAGTTAGGATAAGTATTTTGTCTTTGACTTTGGAACCGGACCACATTGTAGAAGGCACGGCAAACATGAAGTACAAAGCTGTATTTTAAAATGTTGTTGAAAATATGCATTTCAGATCCAGGGGGGAGCTAAATTATAGTTGTTTCAGGAGGTTGAAACATGGGAGGAGATATTTGGGAGTTACGTTTGCAAAAATGTGAAATGTTCTTAATCCTCCCATGAGATCTGAACCCAAACACCTTTGATTCAGCAAAGGTAAGCAGAAGTAATTAATCAGCGCCTCTCTAAAAGGGAAATGCACATAGAAGACAGGCTGGCTTCTGTATAGAAATTAAGATGATGAATTGATGAAAATATTGCTGACAAAGAATGAATGAAATGAACTGGTGAGCTGAAGTGATGGTCTGGAGGCTTCTTTCAAACACCACAAACTTTGTGCACTCTGGTCTGGTCAATACAACTATAAGCATTTGCAGGAGTGAAGGGAATCGTGGATATGCACCCTAGATCTGAATACAATCAATACTGAAATCAAATATTTGAGTGTGACAAGGCCTCAAAGCATTAAATACGACAAGCCCATAATCTCTCTTGATCTATTCACAAAGCTCTCAATGTCTCCATCTTCCTTGGGTTACTTTACCTAGGAATGTGTGAGCGGAGCTCAACCTTTCCCAAGATTACGAGCCACAAGATCTGAGGCTAAATCTCACTGTTGTATGCACGACACTAGGGATCTCACGCTGTGAGACAGTATGTATTGATGTGCAATTTTGGAAGTAATTGAAAGTTTCACATTTGTTTATTTACAAGCTGCTGGAAAGGATGGTTGTGTTTGACCAAATATGGAGTGCGTTTTTGGATTCCTACCGTACCGGATGCATGCCCCGATATACTGTGTTTGTTGTCTCTGATATATTTTCTCTACTGTTCTTTGCTAACTCACCATCCTTCTGATGTATATTCTCAAATATTGGTCAGGTACGTTAACTATATGTAATCTTCCTTTTATAACCTAATTTCTCTATAATCTATAATCCCGATTCCTTTTGTTGCAGTCTGAATATTCTTGCAGTTATATTCAGTTATATAAACTGAAAGTTCTTGCGGTTATGTAAAGCATGGCTTTGATATTAACCTAAGGACTGCACCTACTTCATTGATTGCATCACAGAACGAACCCCTCAAATTTTGTTTAATATCGTTCTACTTCCCTTCCTACCTTCTTCTCGCCGACTTTCTGACAAGAATTGGCATCACTTTTCTTTAATCAACGATCCAACGTTGTTTTTCCTTCAAACATTGTTTCATTGTATGCCGATATACGGAATGGACTGTAGGCACAATGTTGCCTGTTCTGTTCAGGCCACAGATCAGCCCTGCAGTTCAGTTTTTGTCAAAGACATCTTCTGCGATCCTGTGCATTCCGTTACAGCGGTCTAAGCAGGATGGTGCCGATGCGTGGGTGAGGTCCACTCTGCCAACTATGTGACTTTGCTGAGCAGTTGTAATTTGAGAATTGCTGTGCTCCGTCTCAGTGATCCACACACAAAAAAAACCCTAACGCATGCATAAATATAATAGACTCTCATTAAACCTAATTTTAAACTCAATTTGCTCTGAAAATTGCAAACCTGTTTGTTCTTAGCTTGCCAGGCAGCCATTATCCGAAGTTGTGAGAAGTGCTTCTTAATCTGGGCATGAGAGCAGAGCAGGATTGCCAGCCTGTTCTTGATGGGATTCAAACAATGCAAATTCCTCCTCCCACCAAGTGTCAGCATCCTCTGCCAAAACTCCTGCTGAGTCAACACCATGCGGTTGGCTAATATTGTCCCTATACAGAAAGATGGTTGGATTTTGCAGAGTGCCACGTATCCCAGGAAGGGGCTGTTCCTTTGGTACCACTGGCAATGCTCTTGCAGTCTCTGTGGTCATGAAGGCAGTGCTAGGAACACAAAGCAAAGAGGGCAGAGACAGTCCTGTGTACTAAATATTGTATACACTCACTGTCATTGGCAGCAAGACAGATAACAAAGAATGCATGCTGAGGTGACATGGATAGTCAAAGGGTGCATGATGTAATTTCTGTTACCACTAACATTTTGGTGAATCACTGCCCAGGAGAAGTTGAATTTAAGGTGGTCTTTGAAACTATGCAGCAAAGTTTATTCTGTGTTCCAGATACCTGTGCCATTTTGGGTACAAATAACAGAGCAAAAAAGAAGTCATAAACTGGCTTAATTCCAGGAGCAGTTAGCATGCTACTATCAGTTGATCAATCTTCTGTGCAAACCCAGGTTTTACTACCTATATTGACATACCTATCACTGCCATGACAATCTTTGTAATATGGCACTGAGAGAGCGTAGTTTATATAATCTATATTAACATGAAATATTTATGAATCAATGCGTGATAATGCTGCATAGAAACTATAATAATGGTAATTTTACTTAAACGTGCACTTGAATTGTGACCACGGGGAGTGGCCACCAATATATACGTGGACTAATAATGATGACCAAAATGTTTATATCATGTTTAAATAAGTTTACACTAATGATTGCGTTATTGAATCTGTACTGAAATCCTCATAGGCCTTAAGTTAGCATGACCCGAAGCTTAGCTGCTTGGCTCTCATATTAAATGCATTTTTCTACTTTGCAGTTGCTGACTCACAAAGGGACATGACCCTGCGTGTTCTTTTCTTCAAATTAGAAGACGAATGTAACTATGTTAGATCCGTTCTCACTGCCTTTGCAGAATAAATGTTAAAGTAAACTGAAACAGTGTAGATTAATGTTACGTACAAGGTCATTCAAACCGATGAAGACAATGGAACTGCTGACCATAAGATGTGCAAAGAATTACAGAAAGATGAAATCATACCCCTCTGAAGACGTCAATTATGAAGACCAATCAAAGACTTGTAAAATAATATGGGGTGAAGAGTTGGGTTACCTAATGTACTTTCTGATAGGTTAAAGATAGTGGGGTATAACAAATGTCCAATAAAATTTTGGGGGAATGTACAATGGAAAAGGGATAAAAACCCCTGTCACGGGGAGTCATTTAGGTGGGTTAGGGAATGCTATTGATTTTATACAGAAACGCTGTCACTCCGCTTCGTGACTTATTACTTTATTAAAACCATCCTTGCCCTTAGTTTATCCATTTACACTTTTCCTCCTTATGAGGGAAGTGCCCTTCTTGCCCCAGAGACGAGTCCTGACTGATGGCGATTTGACTGGTATCCTGAGGACGAAGACTGAACCTGTGCGCTGATCTAAACTTTGGAGGGTAATTATGACATTGCAATTGTGATTTGTCTGTTTGCTTTTCCTTCCTAGGTACCAACTGCTTACTTTTGACAGAGACCATAGTTAGATGTTTTCCAAATTGGTGTTCTAAATTATTATGCATGAAGCTCAACATGCTAATGCTAATCAGTGGTTAGGACAGGTGTTCACTAAACTGACGCAAATAGACAAACGACCGAATCTATGCTTTGTTGAACTGAAGCGTTATTGACACTCTACTAATTTTGATATATGTTCACTCCGTGTTATGTTCTGATATTTGTGATTCTTGCTCTAATGAAGTCCTATCAAAGTTGCCATATCGTGACTATGCTAATATGTTTCTTGGTGTTGAGATTAACGCATCTGCTTATAGTCTGTAATTAATAGGGAATACAATTCATAAAATTCTACTAAACAAGGTGTGGTTATTCATGGCTGAAAGGTCATGGTAGCGTCTTTGAATTGATTAATGACTTTGACTAAAGTGAGATACATTGTCGTGATAAATATTGATGACATTATTGATGTATTGATTGACATATTGATTAGTTATCTCATCCTAAGGTGTCTCTCAACTGGGTCAAAAGATTAATTGGCCTAAAACGAGTCCTGATGTGTAATAAATTATCATAAAGGGACGCGTTAACAGTTCTGGTAGCAGAGGATGGTTTGACCCTTTGGGGCCCTAGGATGGAAAATCATTGTTTAGATTGTTTTTCTGAGATAACGCAAAGTGGAGGTATGATGTGTTTCTAAATTCACCATGACTTTCCCGGGATCTCCGAACCTGCCTAAGTGAGTTGGGAATGTTCTCGGCATCATAGCATGTGTGGTGTAGTATTTGCGCTTGCTCAGCTCATGCATTTTGCAGGTGATTTGTGAAGTTTGTGTGCATTTAGGCCAGGTAAATGTTGTTTTGGTAGGAGTGAACGTACTCCGCAGTATGAGAGTATGGAAGTCGGCGTACTTCATATGAGTGTGGCGCTTTGTGCTCAAAATTATCCACGTGGTTGGTTGTTCATGTATGGACCAATCGTGGTCTAAGACTCCGGAGTATATTGACAAGTGTAGGAGACACTTGGGTTTATGTTGTAATTTGTGCGGTTTAAGTAGGTCAATCGGGCGTGGTTGACAAATTGAGTTTGAGTCAAATTGTATTTATGAAACCTTCGATGGAGATTTGGAAAGTTCTAAAGTGCACTAGGACGAACCATTGACAAGTCTGGAGTAGGATTTGCGGGTCGAATTCTGCTTGCGTATACGGGGACTGAGAAGGAGAGAGTAGCGGCAGAGGCTTCAAGTGAAATCTCTATAAAGCTCTGAAGCGAATGTGTTACCCTTCCTGTAGTAAACCGGCAAATTTGTGTTGTTGTTAAGGTGCTCACAGTAATATTGCATTAGTTTGGTGTGAATCCAGTGAGGGGCGGACGAGCTGCAAGACTTTGTCAGTTGCAGAGTGTGAGTGAGACGTCAGTGGTGCCACACTGAGATAGGTCAGTTGTCAAGAGGAGTCGCGCACGGATTGGCTGCCGCCGTGAGAGGCAATAGGTTGAGAAAGGTGGGTGAAGAGTGTCCTGGGAATTAAAGTCACTTTTTGATTAAATACAAACAAAAGAAAAGACGCAAAAGATGTATTTTGTCAAAGCTTTTAAGAGTGCTCTGAAAGGAGACGCATACATTATGGCGAGTGAAGGGGAGCCTACACCGCCTGAGGGAACTCCAGCTTACATAGTCATGGAGGAAAAAGGTGTCGCGCCTTGTTTATGGATGAAACAGTGGCACAAATTGACAGAAAAAAAGGGATGTTTGGCGTTCCCAGAACATGGGACGTTCAATACGAGAGTTCTAGAGAATTTAAGGTGGATGTTAAGTGTACAGAAACCACATCCGAGGCCAGCTCAGTATGAGGCTTTAGCGATTTGGGTTTTAATGGCCCTTAAACAGAGACAAGAGAAATTCCAAAGAAGAATAAAAAGGGCAGAAAAGACTTATGCGGAAGCCAGGTGGGATAACGAAAGCAAAATTTGGAGATGAGGAATAGTTGATGGATTAAAATTGTTCCCAGCTATAACACAGGGAGATGAGACGCAGGGAAAGAAAGCCACATGTAAAACAGACAAAGGCTCTAGTAAGCCTAAAGAAACTAAGAGACCTTGGGACGAAGAATATGATTCAGACGATGAAGAATTCCTGAATCAGATATTACATGATCGCCTGACACCTTATGCGGTAAGTGATAAAGTCCAGAGCACTATCGCGGGTCCTGGGAACCAGACACAGGAGAAGGGAGTTACTGATACAGTACAGACTAGTGATATGGGTTTGATACAGAATGGTGTCAGTGTACCCACTGCGCCAGACATGCAGATACCGTTGCAACCTCCACTGCAGATACAGAGAATCTATCCAGACGTCCCAGTACTAGAGACTGCTACAAACCTGATAGTGCCGCCAGACCCGATATATACAAAATCGAGATTAGTGCAGATTGAGTCAACTCCGCAATTGCTGCCCCAGCCACAACTGATACCAGGGTATAATCCAGCAGCAGGTCCTCCATTAATACCTGCCCCGGCTTCACTGGATCAGACCTTTGGAGTTGCTTCTCCACGAGGTTTGGGACCAGGTCAGACACCAGCTTCAATATCATTGCCAATTACTGTTGGTCCACCGGTGCCATTGTTTGCACAAGGTAAGCCTGGTGTATGTGATCAGGGAGTAATGACCCAAGAGGTAATAAGAGGAGGGTCCATAGGAACCCCTCAGTTAATGGCCCCAGGAGAGCAAGCAGTTGAAAAGCCAAGGTCTTTGATAGACCTTAGCCCAGTTGAAGCACCGTTGGAGGCAATGAGACAGGCAGGGCTAGGGGTATTAACCCCACAAACAACAAGTACGAATGCTTCACAGTCGCCGATGATGCATGCGAGAAACATCTCATTGCAAGGTTTTACGGTACAACAGTTGAATGAGTGGTTAGAGAAGACCTTTACTACACAAAAGACTACAGTAACAGCAGTGGAACCGGAAAGGTCAGAGAAAAATGATTATCTGCATTTTGTGAGACTGGCCGTGGAAGCTGCTGAATTAGTGGACGGAACAATAGGGGTGAACAGATTAGAGTCATACGCAGAAGCAGAGTTGAGATACCTGTGCCCTAAGATCACTAAAGAAGTAGGAAAGGTACATCAGAAATTAGCGAACCTGGCAGACAAGTACAATATTGATATTGAGAACACTAAACATTTGAAAAGAAGTTACAGGTTAGACTTTGATTCAAAAGACTTCGAGCATATGAGATCTGCCAGAATGAAAGGGCATTTAAAGGAAATATTGGAAAGTGTGCAAATCTGGGGAGCATTAGAAAACTGGGAGGGCAGATGGGCTAAGAAAAGAGACAAGGAGAAAGGTGACAGCCCAGAATCAAGTAAAGCTAAAACTACACCAGATACGGAATCAGTAAAGATACTACCAATGAGAGAAACCACTGGTGGGGTTCTAATTCATGTACCGTGGTCCAGGGGAGACATCCTATCTTTCACAAATGATTATCCCAGGTTGAGGGAGAAACCGATCGAGTGGAACCAACAAACAGATAGGTTTGTGAAGCTTGCAAAGTGTCTCTGGGAAGACCTGAATACCTTGTTTGAGATCATTTTTTCGCCCGACTTATGGCTTGAGTGCAAGAGAGGGGTAGACTGGCCGACGCAGGAGCCGACAAGGGATAAGGTGACCGGAGCACCCTCTGAGGAGGTGATGAAGTACTATCATAAAGTGATTGAGTTTTTGAAGCAGAAGGTGTTGCCGAAAGTGACTGATTGGCAGAAAATCGACCGGACCTCACAGGAGGTTAAGGAATCGATACATGCTTATTATGAAAGGTTGTTGAAGGCATTCAAACATTACAGTGGTACTGAGACCATTGAGCCGAAAGACATGAACCATCTCGTGTTCAGATTTGTTGAAGGACTGAGACCAGAGGTTAGCCAGATGATTAAGAATCATTTGATCTGTTGGCAGGCAAAGCTGATTGATGAGGTATTGCAATATGCAAAATACTGTAGTGATGAGATCGAGCTGAAGCAGAAAAAGTTGAAGGAGAAAGTGATGGTGATGCAGATAAGGGCTGCACAGGCAGGAATGCAGGGAAATGGGATTCAGCAGATGATACAGCAGCAACCGCAAGGGAATGGTGTGTTTCAGGCACAACCAAGAGGTCGAGGTTTTGTGAATCGCTTGAATACTGTTGTGATTCAAAATTACGCTCAAGGGATAAAAAAGATGTTACCATGTCACACATGCGGGAGCGTGGGGCATTGGAAGCGGGAATGCCCAAATGTGGTGCAGAATGGTGTCGTTCAACAAAGCACTAATGTCGGTACATTCCAAAATATGAAAGGTCCACAATTTAGAAATCAAAACCCGAACTTTAAAATAACATGGTCCAGATGCAAGGGTTACAGCCCATGCAGCAAATGCAAATGCTGCATGTTCAACCAGCGCAAATACAGCAAGTACAACAGCAGGTTCCCATGGTACCTAGACAGCAAATGCAACTACCAATGGCTCCAAAGGGACAGCAACAGGTGATGCTTCCTCAGCAGGTCACAGGTCAAGTGATGAGCCAAAATAATACAGTACAGCAATTCCCATTGCGTGGCGAAGATGGAATGAATGAGGAATGGTCGGATGACAGTTCAGACACTGAAGAGTGCAGGCTTGCAGCATCCCTAGAAGTAGATCAGAGGGGACCCTATGTAGAGGGAAAGGTAATGGGTCACAAGGTTTCATTCTTGGTTGATACTGGAGCTACACGCTCCACAGTCAGGAGTGCAGGGGTTTCCGAAATTTCCTCTTTCGGGGCATACCATAAGAGTGGTCGGAGTAGCTAATCAGTACTTGACGAATCCAATTACAGATCCAGTGCAAGTTGAGATTGGCAACTTCCAGGGACTGCATAAGTTTGTAGTCTGCGATTCAAGTCCAGTATCCCTACTGGGAAGAGACTTACTGTGCAAGACGAAATGTTTGATTACCTGTTCCAATGATGGAATTGAGGTGCAGACAAACAGTGATGATGAAGGGGATGATGGTCAGTTCTCAGAGTTAGAGACAGAGACCGCAAATGACGATTACCCTTTGATAACATTATTCCCAATGCTTACAGTGACTGACTTACCGGCTGAATTACAGGGAACGGTGACAGAGAAAGTATGGGATTTGACAGGAAAGGAAGTGGGACTGATAAAAGGAGTGGAACCAGTTAAAGTTCAAGTGAAACCAAACGCAGTGTTTCCCCAGGTGCCGCAGTACCATATGGCACAGGATGTTCTTATCCAGGTGGCACAAATAATTGCAGACTTTGTGAAACAGGGAGTCCTGAAGGAAGTATTGAGCAGCCCATGTAATTCACCGATAATGGGTCTGAAAAAGCCTTGTGGGAAAGTTCGAATTGTGCAGGACTTGAGGAAAATAAACAAGATTGTGGTAATATGTTGTCCTATAGTGCCAAATCCAGCAGTGATCATGTTTCAGGTTCCTTGTGATGCTGAATGGTTCACCGCTGTAGACTTGTCACAAGCTTTCTTTTCGATACCTCTTCATGAGGACAGCCAGTTTTTATTCAGTTTCAGATTCCTGGACAAAGTGTACAGTTGGTGCAGAATTCCTCAAGGGTTTTCTGAGTCACCTTCCATCTTCAATCAGATATTGAAAAAGGACTTAGAATCCTTAGTACTGCCTTTCAATTTGACACTAGTACAGTACATTGACGACTTGTTGATTGCATCCAGGACAAAAGATGACTGTAAATATGACACAATTGCCTTATTGAATCATTTGGGTAAGAACGGACATAAAGTGTCGCCAAAGAAGCTGCAGTACTGTCAGAAAGAGTTGAAATACTTAGGACACTTGATTGAGAGAGGGTCCAGGAGAATATCGAAGGAAAGGGTGACAGCTATTTTGCAAATGACCCCCCCGACAACAAAGAGAGATGTCAGGATGTTTTTGGGAATGATGGGCTACTGTCGCCAGTGGATACCCAACTTCTCAATTATCTCAAAACCTGATAAAGCTGACAGGCAAAGAGATTAAGGATGAACCGTACACCATAACCCTATCCAAAGAGGAGCTTGAGTCATTCATGGAATTGAGAGAGTGCATGTGCAGGGCACCAGCTTTGGGTATGCCTGATTACACGAAACCTTTTCTACTGTTTTGTCATGAACTTGATGCTTGTTCTTTGTCTGTCAAACACAGGTCCATGGAGGTGCAAATCGCCCTGTAGCATATTTTTCAGCTACCTTGGACCCAGTCGCAGCAGCCTTACCAGGTTGTTTGCGCACAGTTTGCAGCAGTTGGTCAAAGCCTCACGCAGTGTGACGGCATAGTGATGGGACATCCCTTGACAGTAATGGTTCCCCATTCAGTTGAAATTTTGCTGACTCGAACTAAAACTAAGCACATGACAAATGCCCGAATTACCAGATATGAGACAATCATTTTGGGGTTGCCTAATGTTTCACTGAAGCGATGTTCTGTATTAAACCCGGCAACTCTGCTTCCTGTTGAGAATACCGAGATTAATAATGAAGAGGAAGTGGAGCATGACTGTCTTGAGGTAACAGAACTATGTACCATGCCCCGACCTGACATTCAAGATACACAGTTAAAAGAAAATGACTGCATTATGTTTGTTGATGGATCCTGTTTGAGAGACTCAGTCGGAATGCTGAGAGCTGGTTACGCTGTATGTACCATAGCTGGTATCATTGAAGCTTCCTGGCTCGAGAGAGTGTATTCCACGCAAGTGGCAGAATTAATTGCCCTTACTAAGGCATGCCATGCAGCTGAAAATCTGAGAGTCACTATCTATACTGACACCAGGTACGGATTTGGAATTGTACATGATTTTGGCCAATTGTTGTCGCAGAGAGGTTTCATGACCTCTTCTGGTTCTCCTGTGAAAAATGGTGAACAAATTAAGGATTTGTTACATGCGATTCAGTTACCTCTTGAAATTGCCGTGGTGAAATGCAATGCTCATGTTAAGTCGCAAGACTGTATATCCATGGGACACGGTTATGCAGATCAAGTCGCAAGATTTTGAGCATTGAACTTCAAGGACCAGTGGGAATTGTTACCACAAACCGAAAATGACACATGTTTGAACCTTGCATTAAGGGTGGTTGATACACTAGATGAGCTAAAAACACTACAGGGTCGTGCTAGCAAAGAGGAAAAACGCTCCTGGCAGAGAATGCAATGTGTACAAAGAGCTGACGACTTATGGGTCTCAGAGGAGGGGAAACTGGTTTTGCCAAACAGTCTTCTATCACAATTCGCGAGGCTTTACCATGGGCAGGCACATCTTGGGAGAGACGCAATGATCAGGTCATTCAAGATTGACTGGTTTAACCCAAAATTCAGACATGCCGCAGAGGTTACTTGTCACAGATGCATCATCTGTCAACAGATGAATGCCGGAAAAGGGACTGTGTGGACTGTTTGAGCCACATAGGGAGAGCTGGTGGTCCATTTAGCAAGATGCAAATGGATTTCATTGAAATGCCTGTTTGTGGAGGACTGAAATACGTGTTGGTGATTGTGTGTGTTTTTAGCCACTGGATCGAAGCTTATCCCACATGTAGAAATGACAGTCTCACAGTTGCAAAGCTGCTGCTCAGGGAACTAATACCCAGGTTCGTGTTTCCGGTCTCTATAGAATCAGATAGGGGCAGACACTTTGACAATGAGGTGATTAAGCTCTTGTGTGCCGCATTAGACATTGAACAGAAACTGCATTGTAGCTACCGCCCTGAAGCATCAGGACTAGCAGAACAAATGAATGGTACCTTGAAATCGAGAATGGTGAAGATGTGCGCAGCTACCAATATGAAATGGCCAGATGCATTGCCCTTAGTGCTGATGTCGATGAGGAACACCCCTGATAAGAAGACAGGATTATCACCCCACGAGATCCTTATGGGCAGAGCTATGAGGCTGCCCGCAGTTCCTGCAAATGCTCTTGTGAATATCACGGATGATATGGTGTTGGACTACTGCAAAGGTTTGGCTGATGTGGTTCGCTCTTTTTCTCACCAGGTGGAAGCCAACACATTGCCACCGATCAGTGATCCAGGTCACACTCTGCAAGCCGGTGACTGGGTGGTTGTTCAGAAGCACGTGAGAAAATCGTGTTTGGAGCCGCGCTTTAAGGGGCCATATCAAGTAATATTGACAACAACCACTGCTGTGAAATGTGCAGGCGTTCCAAACTGGATACATGCCAGTCACACAAAGAAGGTAACGTGTCCAACTGATGAGGAACTTGAAGTTTCCGACTCAACAGTTCCAGAGAGGGAAGTCTCAGGGCCCGAAAATAGCCAAGAGGGAACTGAGATTCCAGGAGAGCCCACTGAGAACAGCCTAGTCCCTCAAACAGTAAACAAGTTCGAGAGAGGTGACAATGTGCCTATCTCATTAGAGGCAGCAGGAGAACTAAATCAAGGAGAGGTTCTCCCAGAAGCAGACGGATACGGGTAAGAGCTTGAACCCGTTACAGATCCAGTAGAAGAAGGGGAAATAGTAGAAAGAGATCAGAGGACACCTACATCCCCTGAGCCAGTTGCAGGTCCGTCAAGAGAAAACACCATAGCACAAGAGGAGGGTGCTGTTCAGCGTACTGAAAGGACAAGCAGGAAAAAGACGCATAAGGGAGATAACTGGCCAGAGAAACAGTCTGTGAAAGAAAAGATCGTACCAGGTGAAACAATAACAGAAGAAATTGATACTTCCCGAATAGAGGATCTAAGTGAAGGAGAATTGCAAGGTGAACGCAGGTTGAAAAGAAAGAGAACTGCAAATAGAAGGTACGCAGGTTCTGAATGGGCATATGCAACAAAATCGGAATGGCAACAAGAATTCTTAGCATTCTGTTTTGATCGACAAGTACCAGTCCAGTACTACGGTACCTGAAAACAATCAGGGAAAGAGACTGAAGGAACTAAAATATTGAAACTGAAAAGTTGGGAAAGAGACTTATAAATTACCGGATGCGACACTGATAACCTGAATTGACTTTGAAAACCTGATTGTGACAAGCTGCTAACCTGATTTGACAAGAGGGTCCTGGACTGAGTAAAACGCTGTAAATACACGCAGAGAGAAAGAGACTTTTGCATTAAGAAAAAAAAAATATATATATATATCTTTATCATCCTCAAGTTGATTATTGTTCTACTATCTGATTCTTTACAGACATGGCTTATAATAGAGGTAGAAACAAAAAGGGTAAGGTGTGTGGTTGGTTAAGTCTTATATTAGGTATTGTGTGTGCAATAATAATTGTAAGTGTGATTGTAGGAATGCCGTGGTTGGATAAGAAAGTGACTAACAATGCTTTAAAACCTGAGACTAGAACCCTAACACGTGGGAAAGGTTTGAGCAGGATGCAAAACACTTGCATGAGGGAACTAATTCAAGCGGGGAACTTTCTACTAATGTTTTCTATTGCTTGCTGAATTAGTATGTTGAGACCATGGATGCTAAAAATTGTTATGTGTGCACAAAGATTCCTTCATCAGTACAAGAGGGGATCACCTATCATAGCTTGCCACTTACTTACGGGATAAGTTGTAGTTTGCTACTAACAAGATTCTATGGATCAAGAGCATGTGCAATACTTCTATTCAAATTTGGATGTTGTGTTTTCTTTTGTGCCTGTGATTGAGTTTCTGAACAAGCTAGCTCAGGAGCATAGTATAAAATTAGTGAGAGGTTTCTTTGAACCAACACTTACATTTGGGACAGCTTATGCACACCGCAATAATTTGACTTGCTTATTGACACCTGTAGAGAAAAGCTTTTTAGATCACACTGATGATAGATGCAAAGCACTGAAAGAAAGATTAGAAAAAGGGTCGGAGAAATGCACATATGCAAATGATTATGCTTACACTGCAATAAAGACACAAGGCAAACTAGCTATAGATGCGTTACATGTAGGAAGGCTTTGTATATATAGGCCGAAATCTGAGCAAGACACTTTATTTGTGGGAATGAGTGAATGCAGGCATGTGTTTTTGTTTCAGAGTAAATGGACATTCATGTTAAATGGACAGGACCCAGAGATCCCTGGGATCTATTATATCTGTGGACTTGATGCTTACTACCGTCTTCCTAAGGGATGGTATGGGACATGTTATTTGGGAATAGTTTTCCCAAAGATTTAACAGATTGTTGACTTAAAGCAAATACCTAAAACATCTGAATTACAACATACTAGACAAAAACGAGAGACGGCGGCTGCTGTTGTTGGAGACATATTTTGAGCCATAATTCCTTCAGTAGGGGTTATTTTAAACTCCATAAAGATTCAAAAGTTGTCTACTATTGTGGATAACATGCTGACAAATTTTACAGGGGCTATACTCCTGATGGATACTGAACTTGCTGCTGAAAGAGCTATGACTCTTCAAAATCGGCTTGCTTTAGACATTCTTTTAGCAAAAAGTGGCAGAGTCTGCAAGATGCTCAACGAGCGTCATTGTTGCTCATATATACCAGACAATAGTAAAAAGATTAGAGGTATGCTTACTAACCTAACTAAAAATAGTGCAGATTTGAAGGAATTGAAAGAACCTGGAGTGTGGGAAAAATTAGGAAAAGGAATTGCCAGAGTAGGGAGCTGGTTTAGCAATATTTGGAATGGGGTACTTGCAAAAATATTAGGGGGTCTATTAATTGTTCTGGCCTGTCTATTAGGATTATGGGGAGCATGCAAAATTAATGACAAAATTAAAAGGAATTGGACAAAGAGAAACAGGAGAAATTAGGAAAGTGAAAGGGAGAAAATGTTTAATGAAATTTGGGAGAGTTCACATAAGGGACAAGATGTTGAAATGCGCATTATGCGTAAAGTGAAAAATTAAAGTGAAAGGTCAAGGGAAGGTTTGTGTGATGATGAACATCATCAGAGGAGGGACTGAAAGAGCATAGCTTATATAATCTATATTAACATGAAATATTTATGAATCAATGCGTGATAATGCTGCATAGAAACTATAATAATGGTAATTTTGCTTAAACGTGCACTTGAATTGTGACCACGGGGAGTGGCCACCAATATATACGTGGACTAATAATGATGACCAAAATGTTTATATCATGTTTAAGTAAGTTTACACTAATGATTGCGTTATTGAATCTGTACTGAAATCCTCATAGGCCTTAAGTCAGCATGAGCCGAAGCTTAGCTGCTTGGCTCTCATATTAAATGCATTTTTCTATTTTGCAGTGTGCTGACTCACAAAGGAAAATTTGAAGACGAATTAGAAGACGAATGTAATAAGGATAGATCTGTTCTCACCGCCTTTGCAGAATAAATGTTAAAGTAAACTGAAACAGTGTAGATTAATGTTACGTACAAGGTCATTCAAACCGATGAAGACAATGGAACTGCTGACCAAAAGATGTGGAAAGAATTACAGAAAGATTAAATCATACCGGATGTGCCACCTCTGAAGACGTCAATTATGAAGACCAATCAAAGACTTGTAAAATAATATGGGGTGAAGAGTTGGGTTACCTAATGTACTTTCTGATAGGTTAAAGATAGTGGGGTATAACAAATGTCCAATAAAATTTTGGGGGAAAGTACAATGCGAAAGGGATAAAAAACCCTTTGACAGGGAGTCATTTAGGTGGGTTAGGGAATGCTATTGATTTTATCCAGAAACTCTGTCACTCCGCTTGGTGACTTATTACTTTATTAAAACCATCCTTGCCCTTAGTTTATCCATTTACACTTTTCCTCCTTATGAGAGAAGTGCCCTTTTTGCCCCGGAGACGAGTCCTGATTGATGGCGATCTGACTGGTGTCCTGAGGACGAAGACTGAACCTGTGCGCTGATCTAAACTTTGGAGGGTGATTATGACAATGCAATTGTGATTTGTCTGTTTGCTTTTCCTTTCTAGGTACTAACTGCTTACTTTTGACAGAGACCATAGTTAGATGTTTTCGAAATTGGTGTTCTAAATTGTTTTCCATGAAGCTCAACATGCTAATGCCAATCAGTGGTTAGGACAGGTGTTCACTAAACTGACGCAAATAGACAAACAACCAAATCTATGCTTTGTTGAACTGACGTGTTATTGACACTCTGCTAATTTTGATATATGTTCACTCTGTGTTATGTTCTGATATTTGTGATTCTTGCTCTAATGAAGTCCTATCAAAGTTGCCATATCGTGACTATGCTATTATGTTTCTTGGTGTTGAGATTAATGCATTTGCTTATAGTCTGTAATTAATAGGGAATAAAATTCATTAAATTCTACTAAACAAGGTGTAGTTATTCATGGCTGAAAGGTCATGGTAGCGTCTTTGTATTGATTAATGACTTTGACTAAAGTGAGATACATTGTCGTGATAAATATTGATGACATTATTGATGTATTGATTGACATATTGATTAGTTATCTCGTCCTAAGGTGTCTCTCAACTGGGTCAAAAGATTAATTGGCCTAAAACGAGTCCAGATGTGTAATAAATTATCATAAAGGGACGCGTTAACAGCACCTATAAACCAAAATAACACATTATCATGTACCTCTTTTCTAAATATACACATAATACCTCAAGCCATGTTTTCCATTTAACTGCTAATTCTTAGCAGTAGATACTCAATAGAAAAGGGAAATATCAAGAATCCCATGGTGCATCTGTTTAGCATTTTTCAATTTTTTATATTTACTATTACCACAATATCTGTGATATTAGCTATTACTGTTTTGCATATCTTCTGGACTATCTCGGTTTTTAATAGCACTAGCTCAGATGTTTTGTGTCTATGCTGGCTCTACGGAAATTGTGCTGGAGTCCAGAAAAATAGACTTTGTCTCTGGCAGGTTTATCTGTTTCTTGTGTGAATCATTTCCAGGTAAGTGATGGTAGAGGGTCACAGGACACCTGTCCGTTTTCATCTGCTCCAAATGGTGAATTGGTGTGTTTGTACTGCCTCAGAATCTTCTGGGTATGACCAAGATTGTGTGCCCACATGACAAAATAAATGCCTTATTCAGTCTGGTAAGATTTTAATGAGTATCAATATGCAGGACATATGCAATAGCAGTGCTCTTAGGCCTTCAGTCTCAAAAATGTGTATGCTGGAATCTTTGTATGTGTTGTATGCCTATGATTTAGACAGATTTCCACCTTTATTGTGATTTACAAAAATTGACATGATTATGCTTCAAACTCCACACAAATCAAATTATAGAATTTCATGTGTTTTAATTTGTGGAGAATCCCACCCTATTACCGCCACAAATATAGGATTTTAAAGAATGTTAACACCTGTGTCCATGACTTCCAAGTGTTTGTCTCATTCAGGCTTGTTTGGCAAAAATGGGATGGATATAAGTGCCAGTGCACAAACAGTGTAAAACTATTGTGGTTCAAGAGCCACAAATGGACCACCTCCCCTATGATCACCTTCCTCCTCCATCCATGAAGACAACTCTGTTCCTGCCCCTCAACATATACCTACAACTTCAAAGTTGTGAGTTTTCCATCTCCTGGCTAAATACCAGCAGAACATGATTCCATGAATCAGGATTTGTCCACTACTCTTCCATTTGGCACTTTCTGATCACTTAAGTGAAACATGGGTGCACAAAAACAATTGTGAATCGGGCCCTTTGCTGCATAGGGAGCTAAATTACAGTTCCCCCCTTAGTTTAGGGTTACAGATAGAATTAATAATGTACAGGTTGAACTGCCCTACCAATCAGCTGCCATTATAAAGTAACTGAATATAGTTTTACAAAGAGGTACATAAAATAAACAAAGATAACATTGAGTTGTGAAGAAATTAAAGACATTGTAACTCCTACCGCAGAGGTATCCTTCAGATATGATAGACATAAACCCTATTTCTTTTGGCAAGTATTGACCATTATACGTATTGTAGGCCATTAGCCGCTGGTGTGGTCTCTTGGCACTATTAATAGGTAAGATGCCCAATGTTTATTGTTAACCATCGCAATGGTGGTCAATTTTACAAACTACAGAAGTATGAGTATTTGGTCTTGCAACCAAGGGATTACACACAGATATCTAGAGTACATTGGCCATTCCTCTGAGCCGCATGAATTTGCTATGATTGTGTGGATAAAAAGGTCCCATTAATAAACTAGAAAACAAAAATGCAGAAGCAAAAAAATAGACCACATTCATCCCTGCATCTGGTCTCTTGGCAATATTGACAAAAACTGATGTTTATTGTTACTCCACTAACATGTGAACCTGTGAACTTAAAGACCAGCACAGATTTGTGCAATGAATGAATCAGTCCACTGATCCACCAGATCCAGCTGCGTCCTTGTTTGTAATCCAGTGCATGCCAATTGGATTTCTTATTGATCTATGTGAGCACATGTTTGGTAACCTGATACAGTTAGATTAGTGAAAAGCACTATAGGCTGATTACGCTGCACTACATGAACATCCTTTCTCCTCCCATGAACAAGCAAGCACAACATATAGAACCCATCTTTTCAGCTCCTCTGAGTCCTTGTCAGGAGGATGTGGTAACCTGTCCATTAGTCCGGCCTTCTACAATCCTACATATCTTCATAAAATGAGCAAACACTTTTCCTCTGTGCCTGTGCCCTATTAGAGACTCAGACACAGAGGCAAAGAGGCATCAGGAGGCACAATGACTGTGTGTCACATAGAGGTGGCCCACAATCCAGGCACCCATCAATGGTGGGAGCTCATCAGGAAGGGGGGTAAGAGGGCTCCAGTGATCCCCTACCCCACCTTGCATGCCCCTGCAGCCAGATGCACTCACTCACTTTTTCCTCCTGCAAGGGGATCACTGCCACCCTTTGAAATGCTTGCCTGGTTACCACTTGCACAGTGAAAGGTACCGGTGACTTCAAAAAGCTTGTCTGCCAATCACTAATACCCTGTTTCCAGCGCAGGTGTACGTTTGTATTTGCATTGGCAACAGTGCATTCACTGTAACAGTGTGACCAATGCAATGAGCTAGAGGTGTGCCACACGCAGACCGGGGCAGTGACATGATTGTAGAAATGCTGCTAATATGGAAAAGTCAAATCATAAGTGAGGTACAAACATGAATGTCAGTGCTCAAGATATTTTGAGAATGACTCGGATGAATCCATAGTCTTTCAACCTCAAGTACTAACTGTAGAACGAACATGTACATGTACAAAAGGTTTCAGAGAGACTTCAAGCTATGAAGTCGCACAGCGTGATATGAGATAATAACAAGTTTATTAGTTAATTAAAACCATTAAACTTTTCCTTCCACGTAAACAATAACAGAACAATTTTAGTTCAAAAAGACAATTACAGTTCTTTGGCTTAGGGTGAAATGGTAAGTAAAATTTCCTTCCACATAAAATGTTTTAGAAAAGACATACTAGTGCTATAAGGTATTGATAATAGGGCAACAGAATAATCTTATTGAAGGTAAGAAAAAATACAGCACAAAATAAAATCTTGTGATTAAAATGAAATGATATATGAAGTTTTCCTTCCACAAAGAAATATAAACAGTAACCCAATGAGGTATTGGTAAAAATAGTGCAAAGTGGGAAGAGACCTTCTATCGATTTTATTTACCCCTACTTAAGTCTGGTTTTTGGTACCAGACTTTATTATGACATAAGCTAAACAACCCAATGGACTACCTAGGAGCCTTCCCTTCTTTAAGAGGTTCAATGCGGGTTATAGGGATTTCGCTATCGTTTCAGCCCTCCCTCTGAGTTGGTTATTTCGAGAGGCTGTGGTTTTTAGAGTGAAAATTTCCAAAAATTGAACCAGCCTAATGTTCAATATTGTATTTCG
The DNA here is from genome assembly GCF_031143425.1 of Pleurodeles waltl. Classification (NCBI taxonomy): domain Eukaryota; kingdom Metazoa; phylum Chordata; class Amphibia; order Caudata; family Salamandridae; genus Pleurodeles; species Pleurodeles waltl. The sequence continues at coordinate 1,646,498,331 of NC_090444.1, read as the reverse complement.
AGGGTTAAAGGCTGCAATTAATGCTTGTCTGCAAGATCTAATTTTTAAACAGTTAAATTCTTTTTTTAGTAAGAGTCTCCTTTCAGCCGCCAGGGCTTGGCAAATGCAGACCACATGCATCAGGTTTTCATCTGCTAGATGACAGAGACGGCACTCCAGGGAGCCTACTTGCCGCTCCTTCTTCCATTTTGGCGTGAGGTCTAAAGTAGGGACTTCACCCATCCTAAGTCTGAGAAAGGATTGCTTGATTTTCCTTGAGTAGGGGCCAGCCATAAGTGGTGATTCTTTAAATGTTTTGTAGGAGTTAAGAATCAACCAACTATGCTCCCTTTTGGCCAATGAGATCTTATCTTCTATCAAGCTCTGTAATTTACTTGCTTTATTCACTGCTTTATTGAAAATGGGGATGGATAGAGACCGGTTCCATACATCATCTAAGTTCAAAAGATTCTTACTTTTTTCTAGATACCTTATGTAGTTGGGGTTCCCTCTTTCTAGGATAATTTCCTGCCAGACTAGATTGGTTTAAGACCCTTTTGAAGCGCGACTCAGTTTGTAGCAGCATTTAATGTATGCTGCCGGTCGGGCTAACGACTGTTTGACCAGCATAAATTCCAATCTGACCTGGGCTGGCGATGCACGTCCGGGCAGCCGAAAAACGCGCTTATAGGTTTTTATCAGAAGTTTATCCAGAAGACCTACCTCCATCCCCCTCATTATTTCGGTCCCATAGGTAATAGATGGAAGTAGTTTCGCTCTCATTACAGCTGGTAATGGGTTCAGAGCATGACCACAGATTGAGATTGCTAGCTTGCAAAAGGCGTAAGTAAGGGCCTGCGTCTTGTTTTTTATAGCCTCTTTTTGTGGCGTGTAATTACCTCTAGCATCTACCACCAATCCTAGGTATCTGTATGATGTTACTTCCTCTAGGGTTTTCCCATTCATATGCCATTTGCCTTGCGTGGTTGGCCTGCGGTTTAAGGTAATCATTTTAGATTTTTTATGATTAATTTCTAAATCATTAGAACCTGAGTATTCTTCTAATGCCTTTAACAATTTCTGCATGCCTATTCTGGTATTACTGATTAGTAGTAGGTCATCTGCATATAATAGGTTGGATACTTGTTGACCGCCCAGTGATGGAGAGTGGGATGAGTGACCATTTAACTTGGCGGGGAGATCTGCTATGTACAGGTTGAAGAGTGCTGGAGCCAATACACAGCCTTGCTTCACCCCCACTGTTGTTTTGACTGCCCTGGATAGGTGAAAGCCTTCCCCCAATTTAACCTTTACCCAAGTATCAGAGTATAACATTTTGATTGACATTTAAAATAGGGTGTGGCAGCCCCCACTGTAGTAATTTGGCCCACATTTTGCCACGGGGGACACAGTCAAAAGCAGCTTTAAAGTCAACAAAACATAAATAAGTTGGAGTCCCCTTTGCTTTTGCTCTGTTTATGATCAAACCTAGCTCCATAAGATTTGTTAATGTTCCTTGGTGCTTGGTAAACCCGGTTTGATTAAAGGGTAGAATATTGTTCTCTGTAATCCAGGCTTCTAGATGTTTAAGCACACAGCAGGAAAAGTACTTGAGGTCAACGTCTAAAAGAGCGATTAGTCTGTAGTTGCTTGGGGAGAGCGCGCTCCCACCGTTATAGATGGGGTGGATTATTGAGCCTTTCCAGGATGCCGGGACAATGCCTGTTGTGATCACCTCATTAAACATTGCTGCCAGGAAATTGGCCCATCTTTCCGTGTCTTGTTTAAATAGTGCTTGGGGTAGGCCATTGGAGCCAGGGGCACAGTCCATTCGTGACTTTCCAATGATTTTTAATAGTTCTGGTGCCGTAAATTTCAAAGGTTCAGGGGTGTTGGGATCCCCACCAATCATATATGACTGCATTTGGGGGCCTTCTTCGATGGTTGATTCTTTTAGATGTGACCTTAAATGGGACACCCATACTTCCTCTGTTATGTTTGCATTATTGCCTGCTTTTGCACCATTGTCTATTGTATTGATGATTTTCCAAAATCTTTTGGAGTCAGATGTTTTGGTCGCAAAATGTAGTTTGGCCCACAGGGCCTCCTGTTGGCCTTTTTTAAAGGTCCATAGAACCCTTTTATACAATTTCCTTTGCTCTCTAAGGGCGGTCAATATTGATCCATTATCTGGGCATTTACGCGGTGACCTTAATAATTTGCCTACTGCTGCTTTCCTTTTGCGCACTGGCAGCGGTAAAAGTGAACTTTGGTGGTGATTCAATTGTGCTCCCTTTCTCGTGTTACTTAAGGAATCTTTTTTTATGAGGTTGTGGGCAAAGTTCTCCCAGACTGTTGTCAACTTTGCCCCACCTGTGATAGTTGATTCTAGGTTCCGTAGGGCCTCTTTTGCTTGTCTTTCAATGGTGTCAGAGGACCATTTGAGTCGCTTTAGATTTTCGGAGCCTAGTGTCCCGTTTAGGGCTGCCACTTTCTCCGGTTTTTGCGGTGATGCACAAATCCCAAATACCTGTGGTTTGTGGTCGCTTTCCGTGCGGTCCATGATGGTAAAGGTGTTTACTAACTTATATAAAGCAGGGGACACCAAAGTGTAGTCTAGATAGGAGACCGACTTCCCAGAGAATCTTGTCCATGCCGGTGGAATATCCGGGCACTTCCGTCCGTTTAGCGCGAAGAGGCCTACTAATTCACAGGTGCGTATGAAACTCTCCCCTATTTTATCTTTCCTAAGTTTTTTTGGGAGGGTTTGGGCGGGCATTCTTGCAACTGTCTGGATGTGATCCTCACTGGGGTTGTGGAATAAGCCGAGATTGAAGTCGCCCGACATTAACCAGAATGCTGATTTTATTGTTCCTTTTATCCTTAATAGTTGAGTTAGAAGTTTGTTTGCTTCAATTTATTTATTTTTAGGATTGATGTATGTGTTGACCAGAATCAATGGCTCCTGTGTGTTTTTCCCCCAATCGTCTAGCTGGAGCAATTGGAAAGGTTGGTCTTCCTCCTTATGCTCAGAGATTTTTACCAAAAGGCTGGTGCTAACGTAAATGGCGAGGCCTCCCTTTGGCCTTCCACACCTATTTGTTTTCGTTGCTGGGCTAAGGTATTCCATGAATCCGATTATCGGTATTGATTCCATTGCCCAGGATTCCTGTATGAGTAAGATGTCGAAGGAGCTGAAAAAATGTATTACTGCAGGATCCTCCAGTTTTGACCGTAGGCCACTGACGTTCCAGGAGCAAATGGATAAAATGCCGTGTGCGGGTTGATCCTTACCAATTCAATTATTGCCCATCGGTCTTGGGGGTAAAACCGTCGCTACCCGTTCCCTATCTGGATACTTTTGTTGACCCAAGACCACTCTTTCCCTCCCGTCTTCTCTCCATACTTGGACTGTCAGCGGGTAGTTAGGTGGATTCTCCTCACTACATCTTTCTTCAATGGGTCTGCTGGCCTGATGTACTTCTTTCAGAACTGACCATGTGCCTTTGGGAGTTCCCAGGTGTTGTGAGGCTAGTAACGGAGTTGGATAGCGGTCTCCTTTGTAGGTGGTTACCTCAATGCCCCAGGCTTTCAATAGGTCCTTTCTATTCAAGATCCGCTTTGGGATATCTGGTGCCGAGAAGATGGTGAGTGTTGGATCCGTGTATTGGTTGCCTCTTGCTTGCATAAATTTTATAGCTGCCAGGTCCTCCGAGGCTACAAACTGAAGATCCGGTAAGGCTTTTATGATTCTTAAGATCGAAGAGCGATTAAGAACATCTGTGGGGGACCTGGAGGTGAATTCTGGAATCCAGAGTAACTGGAGGGTATTCATGTCTGTTATACATGACTGATTTTGCTCTATGCGCGGGTCTTGCTCCATATAGCCATCTTCCCTCTGACTAATGGCAGACTTGCTGCCCAAATTGACCAGTGTTAGTTGGGGAGGCAGCGCAGGTGTAATGGGTTTAGGTTTTGTGCTCTGCTGGACCCTTGTGGGGCTTGGTCTTCGGTTTGTTATAGTGCCAATCGCTTCGGGAGGTCTCAGGGGGGACCTTGTTAAGTGGGTGACGTCTGCTGTGGCTGGGAGTATTGTCACATCTATTATTGTGTTAGAGCTTGTACTTGTGTGGGTAGTAATGTTTCTATTATACCCTCCATTTGACGTCGCCTGGTCTTTAGATGGGTCCTTTGATGAGTTGAATTGATGGGGTTGGGCGGACTTCCTTCCCTTCCTTGCCCGCTTTCGTTCTCTTTTTGAGAGGGTCAGAGTTATGGGAAACTCAGGGTTCCCAGGCTTATTGTTGGGCTGTAGAGGAGGATGATTCACCATGGGTTCCCAGTGGACACTTGCTAGTTGGCGGCTGTCAGCCAATATTCTCTCCTCACTTAAAAACAATGAGACAGGCGCAAGGGAGGAAAGGGGCTGCTGCTCTTTTTGTTTCTGCTCCCTCGGAGTAGATTTTAGCATGGTGGCGAGTGGTTTAGGCCATGTATGTTCATCCTTCCGGGTGGAGCGGATTTCTTGAAGTATTCCCTCTAAGATTTGCGGCAGTTGAGATATCTTTTCTACTACCTCCTTACAGGAACAAATTGTATAGTCATTAGAGTGAGTGACTTGCGCCCTTGTTATAAGTGCGTTTAATTTTTCCAACTTACTGTCAATCCCGGAGACAAATACTGCCAGGGTGTTTAGCAAGTCAACTTGAATGTCCATTTTGTTTGAATGAAATTGCAGTGCCATGACCGTTGCTTGCATTGAATTTAGGATTGCAGCCCACATTTCTTCTGACCTGACTGCCACGGGGGCTTGTGACTTTAAGTCGGGCGCTTGGTTACCACTTGATAGAACTTTGTTTATTGTTGTTTTATGGGGGACTTTCTGTGCCGCTGTCACTGTTTCTGTTTTTACTGGCCCGTTTGTGATGACCTGTTCTATACCCCAGAGGTCCTGTTCTTCTTTTTCACAGTTATACATTGGGAATGAGTGAAGTTTCGGACTTTGACAGAATGGGCCACCTTCCTGAGATTCTTGTTCTAAATGTTCTGCAATTGCTACCAGTTCTGAGTCCAGGATGGGTAGTTTCGCTGGACTAGATGTCCATTGGCATTTAGTGGCGTCTAGGGGCTTATTACATAGAGTTAAGTCTTGCCTAGGATTGTAGAGGGATCCTGGTGAAGGGGTAGCTGGCATTGCATTGTCCTGAACTATACTTGATGCGTCTACTTTCGTGGGTGATTTTTCCTGATCACTACTGGAGGAGGAGAATTCATTCTGAGTTTCTTTTCGCTGCTTCCTTGCTGTTGCCGGTGTTGGCTGAGTGGGGTTATTTCCCCAAAACTTGTTTGGGTTGGAGCCAGGGAGTCGAACCTTTTTGTGGTGGCAATGGTACCAGCAGTAGGGAAATAGTCGGTTATCTTGTGATGCTTGGGAGAGGCTACGGTCTCTGGAACCCCCACCGGCGGAGTCGCCGGTTTCCAAAAGCCGGGCTCCCCCCAGATCGTTTCTTCCATGCTTGAAATTTGGTCGCCTCCCCCGGTGTGTGCCCTTTGTTAGGTTTTGCCTCCTGCCTGGGAGGGGGTGGGGGAGATCCTGTTCGCTGCTTGCTCTCCTTTTTGGGGTTGCTTCATCCAGAGCCAGGTCTCCCTTCCTTTTTCTCTTTCCTTGTTTTGCTGGACGGTTGGTAATACTGCCTCGTGCTTTGCCTGATCTCATGATCGGTATGTTTTGCTGCCTTGGAGCAGGATGATTTTGGGCGGGCTGTTGGAGTGAGGGAGAAGGGCCTTGTTGGGCCTTGTTGTGCCTTTTGTTGTTTTGGGGCAGTTAGGAGTGCCGTCCTCCAAAAAGAGGCTCTAACGGATGTTGATATCTGAGTGTGCGATCGCCCTCAGGGGTTTTGGAGTTTTTGAGGGCCCGAGTCCGGAGATACTGGACCGTGCCAGTCCTTGTTGTGTTGTGTCGGTCTCTCCCGCACCTGGCACTTGCTGCCCTGGGCAAGGGCGGGTGGAGGAGCAGGTCAAAGAGGGGGGGGGGGAGGGGGGAGGCCACGGACTGCCTGGTGGATCTACCAGGGTGGGTCGGGGTGGGGGGTGCTGCGCGCCCTTGCAGTGGGACCAATACCAGAGCCTGGACCAGCTTCCCTCTGCCCTGTTGCCCTCCTTGCCCCCCTTGCCCCTTTCCCCTTCGCCCTCCGCCCTCGCCCTTCGCCCTCTGTTGCTCACTTGCCTCTTGCTGGGTGGTTGCGGGCAGCAACTGGAGCACCTGGAGGAGAGGGCCGATAGCGAATGTCCTGAGCCTGATGCTTGATGCCTGGTGTGCAGTCCTTGAGGGGTCCTTTCTTCTTCTTGCCACCCAAAGATTTACAGGCAAAGGACCCCCTATGCCCCTATGCCCCCCCGCAAGCCGCACCCGCGATCGGGCTGCTTCCGCGGGGGTCCGCGGAGGGGGGAGGGGATGGGGGACGCTGACCTCCTCTGCTCGCTGTCACGGTGCTGGGGGCACCGGTGGCAGGCTCGGTTGAGAGTCAAGCTATGGGTAGGGCGCTCCTGATGGTCCCGTGATCCGTGGCCCGTGATCCGGAGGCTGGGAGGCTCACCAGTGCGGGCGAGCTGTGTGCGGCGCTCGGCGCGCTGACCCGAGAACCGGAACCGGAAATGCCTCTCGTCGGAACTGGAAAATGTTGATATGATTCATTGGTCATCTTAAGCCAAGGATCTCTTTGGTCTTCAAACAGCAAAGACTGCTCTCACCGGAGTTGTAAATCTATATTCGACAGACTAAACAAAAAAGCTTCCTTAAAAGCTTAACATCAAGATCAATGAGCAAAAAACAGTGACACATCCATGACATCCAATCAGAAAAACCAAGCAGTTGATGTTCAGGAATGCTGATCCTCCTTAGCAGTCTCATTAGGAGTCAACTTTCACTAAATGTATGTTAGGTCACTGTCAATCATACGTTCATAGGTGAGCCATATTTCCCTGTGCAGCTGGTAATGTGAGCTAAATTTGCATCTGAATTACAGGAACAGCAGGAAAACTATGGCTTCTGTATTATTCACAAAGAATTTCACCTGCTCAAGGCAGGCAGAACGGATGAAAATTGGCTCTCAAATGAAGAATGCCATGCGACAATCAATGCAGAAAAACAATTCTGGCATGTTATTCCCCAGCTCCCGGGGAAATCCTATAAAGGGTTGCTATTTTCACAACTCAGAAGTAGTAACAATGCTGTATTCTCACACCATGCGTAATGTATGGACAATATAGTATTTTTACTCTTAGTTGTGGCAGGGGTAATGACTGAGAAAACTTGAAGAGATTCATAATTCATTTTGTCTTTAAAAATGCAAAAAGGGAGAAGGTATCTACTTTACATACACATGGTTTGCCAGATGTTGCCTCTCTGCCCAACCTCAAAATATTGGGCCTGATTACCATCTTGGTGGATGGAATACTCCATCATAAACGTGACGGATATTCGGTCCGCAATATTAAGATCTCTATAGAATATAATGAGATTAATATGGCGGATGAGATAACCGTCACATTTGTGATGGAGTAAACCTGTCCGCCAAGATTGAATCAGGCTCATAGTCTCTGAAGTGAATACCTAGATGAGAAATAAAAAAAATAATAAACATCAACATGGTTCATTAAATTTGACATCCAGAGACCCTTTAAAATCGCCCTTACAGACATGCTACAACACTTTACACGAAAGCTAAGAAGAACCTAAAAAGCACTCTTGTTCCTAACCAGAGCAAGAAGCCTAAAAAATTGGCCATGTGTATGCTGCTACTGTGCATTTCACACTACCAGACGTTTAGCAAGACCAGCATTTGCCCCTTCTAGTTAGACAGCAATATACTCACATCACTGATATGGAATGAGGCTTGGTCCAAACAACATCTACAGCTCCAGAGCACTCCAAATACAAAGATACAGAAAGCTTCAACCAGACCTGACGGCAAACGTAGAAGGCATGGAGCTAGACGGTGGGCAGCAAATGAGTACCACTCAGAACATGTAAAATGGCCACTGGCTTTAAGAGTTCGTATAGAACTAAAGAACATAATAATCCTGCTCAGCCATTGCTCGCCCAGTCTTATCTTTCAGCACAATTCCCACGCAGAAGACACAAATAGAGTAGGAAGAAATGATGAGGAGCAGTATGTTTGAGATAACATTATATCTAAATGAGACTGTTGTTTCCATTTGTAGACATCAATTAAAGTCCACTTCTGTTGAGATGGAATTGAAAGTAATGCGGGGTTGTTCCCTTCAAGTCTTTGTTATACACTTGCCATAAAATGCTGACTCCAGCAACAAAGCTCCTGTGCAAGATAAGCGGCTCTCTTCCCATTTTTGTTTACTCCTGTAAATTCTGTAATGCATTTATTATTGTCAAATGAAATTCTGTAACATTTAATCATTTTCTGCCTCTATATATGCTGATATGGCTAATGCGGTTATCTCTGCTGTCTTCCTTACAGGCTGCAGAAACTTGAAACTTTCTAAGGATTACTTTAAAAGAGATTACAAGTTAAATGTAAGCATTGGCAATGACAATTGTTTTAGCATTTGCATCCTGAAGAGTCGTTTGCAGGCTTCAGTAATAAACAGAAGAGGTTGCAAATGGGTAGCAGTTGTGGATGCTAATTTCCCACACAGAATGAATGCTGCATTACTGCTCCACATGTTATGCATCGTCTACATGCTCGGAAACGTGCTCTGATCACACCCCTTTGACACTTTTTGTGTTGTTGAAGGTTGCACTTCTGCTGCATTTGCTGAACCTCCTCTCTGTGTGAGGAAACATACATTAATACCACCTACCCTGTGAAGGTTTATGTCCGCATCATGAAGGTTGGACAGACCTGTTCCCGGTCTGACGAAACGTACATTGATGTCAGCTGCCCCCTAAATATTGTGCGGATGTAGCCTGTGCTGCCGCTGTACATGTTGTGCCTGTTCTGTAGTCATTCTTCGTGCTGAGGAAGTTCGCGCTGCTGCAGCATAGGATGCGCTTGTTCTCAATGTGAGGAAATATACATGATTTATACCACTTGTCCTGTAAGTGTTCTTTGTATTGATCAAGCTTGCACTGCTGCTCATGTACCTGTTCTAGGTGTGAGTAAACTTGAATTGATATCACGTGTTATATGACTGTTCTTTGTGCTGGAGAAGCTTGCGCTGCTACTACACATGTTGTCCCTGTTCTGGGTCTGAGGGAACATGAATGTCATGTGACTGTTTTGGGAACCGTCCTGAACGATGCGTTGTAAAGAACGCAGACATTTCCCACGCAAGCACAACCACGCTTGCCATAACAACGACTGGCTTTTTATGTGCCTTGACCACGCATGTGCCAAACTACACATATGCGTGGTTAGGGCACAGAAAAAGGCAGAGTGGATCAGAAGAGGACGCCGTGAGGTAAGTGGGCTGGGGCAGCGGTGGGGGGTAGTTTTTAGGGATGGGGTGGATTAAGGTCTTGGAGTGGTGGGGGTTGAGCTTTTTTTTTAGGGGTGGGGGTTTGGGTATTTCGTTTTTGAGGGCTTAGGTTGGGGGTTGGGCTATTTTATTTTTTGGGAGCGGGGGTGGGGGTTTGGTTATTTTTAGTTAGGGCTTAGGGTGGGGGTGGGGTAGTTTATTTTTAAAGGGGTGGGTGAAGGTTTAAGGAAGGGCAGGAGGAGGGAGGATCGGGAGAGGATGCAGCAGTGGTGGGCAGAAATTTTAGCAGGGTTGTTCCCCTCCCCACTCCCCTCTCCCACTTTGCCAGACGATGAGCCAGATGTGTTGGGTGTGCTGTTGGGTGTTCTGGGCTCTGGTCACTCCAGGGGCATATAGAGCATATTGAGCTGAGCTGCCTCCAATACCATCTTTGCCATCATTGGCATCACTGCCTGCCTTCATTGCCTCAAAACAGTTGCTTTAATGCTGAAATAACGCACTTTCACGACCTGTCAAGGCCACCTGCCCGCCTGTCACCTGTTTTTCAAGGGTCACAGACTACGGCGACCCACTGAACTCCTGTGTTCTTGTGTGCTGGTGCTGAGAAGCGCTTTTTGTTCAGTGTTCGGAGCTCGGAGTGTGATTTGTGACCTGTTATCTGTAACTTGTACAGTGGCCAAAGTGCTGTACAAAAGGGAAAAAAGGGAAAAGACGACTAAATTACCCCCAGCTTTCCAGAAAGTATCTCAAACTTGCAATGAGGTCGGGAAAAGTAAGGAAGGAACCTGTTGAAGCCAGGAGGCTTAAGAACAGCAGTAGGGGAGGCCAGGGTGAAGGCCCAGCACCAAGTGTTACAACTCCTGTGGGGGGTCATATATCCATCACCCCATCACGGCAACACCCCCCCAGATTATACAGCCCTCGGAGGCATCATCCCATCAGGATATGACTGTCACATTGCCACAGTGCAATATACTGTAACAACGTAAACCCTCGCTGCTGGGAGTACTTTAAAAAGAAACCTCTTGTAGTGGTAACAGAGAGTTGTGTGGCGGACAGCCATTCCCCTCTGACCCTGGACACTGTGGAGAATTCAGAGGAGAAGGCATCATTGGTGCCCCGCTTGTTGGAAATACGTGCTATAGTCCATAGCCCCAGGCAAGCGTACATCTCTGACAGCCCCGCAAGTCCTGCAAGCCCCATTGAGGTGGGATTAGGGTATAGGCAGTCTTGTGTAAACAGTCAACTATTGATCAACAAAATGGCGAATCACTACCAACAGCAATCCCTTGTCACAGTTTTTCAGATGCCATGGACTGGGACACTCTGCCAGGTGGCTTGACTGGAACATCGGGGCAGGGCTTACCTAGTTCGGTTTATTCATTGGATCAAGGTGCTGCACTGATGACCAGATCTCCGGCCGCCCAATGGACTTGGAGTCCAAATGGTAATATTCTTCCAATGCTTTCCTTGAAATGCCTGAGTGGTTGGTAGTGACAGTCCGGGAGTGGATTGTAAAAGACAAGAGCTCAATGATCAATCACTCCTGGATCTCTCCTGTCTTCATTTAGATGTTCCAGAAGATGTGGAAATTCAATTAATCTGGCCATCCCCCCGCCAGTCACCACTTGTAGCCCTGCTTGGTCACAGCTCCTTCAAACCTTGCAGTCCACAATTTTGGCCCTGAACTACCACTCAGACAAGTTGGATGTTCAAGTTGACTTGTTGAACACATTAGCCACATACGTAGTGTGGATTGACTATAAACTTGATTCTCTAAATCAGTTAATCGTTAGAGCACAATCAAGCTCCAATGTAGTTCAGGCAGTCTGTTGATGTTCCCCAATTATTGACAGTTTGTCATCCCTGCCTACATTTTTGGCTACAGTTCTGACGGAGATCAAGAGGGTCTCGGAGAGGATGGTACCCCCTGCTGACCCATTGAGTTGTAGGCCCATTGTAGAGGCAACTGGTTATACAACCAAATGTAAAACTCTTGATGATTACTTTGGTGTGGCAACAACTTCATCGAATTTTATATCAGCCTGCCAGACGACTCTAAGGTTCCTGAATGGATCAACCAGGAGGCCTTGGTTCAATCAATGACTGATTTGGCAGTTGCGGGCCAAATCCCCCGTTCAATCTCAGATCTATGCCTATAAGTGAGACGGGGAAAGTATCATGTCCTGATATGGGTCCAGGGGTATACCCTGTTTTGAGAAAAAGGGGGAAAAAAAGCTTTATAAGCAACAAAACAAAAGGAGGAGCGCTCAGTCCATTGTTCTAGCAGTTAAAAGGCATCACTCATCGCAACAAGACCTGTGTGAGTCGCCTGCTATGAAAACTGTGATCTCCCCGCCTAGGGTCCCCGGGGCTATGTCAGTCAGCCGCATTGTGACGAGCAAGCCAGCTCAAGCAGTCTAGGCAACTGTTCATGGTGAGAAGGATGGAGCATCCCCTCAGGATCCAAAGGGGTCAGATAAGGAATGTTCAGCAGCACCCCGGGCCCTCAATGATGTTCTATGCCCAGAGGATGCTGATTTTGTTGGGTTGTCACTGACTGTTCAATTAGGGCTTTTTCCACAGAGCCTGGGTCATCGTCCGACGGCCGTGTCAACACATAGTCAAAATCAAATATTTGAGGCACGGGGTGAAGCAAGAGTTAATAATGATCTCCCCTGGTCTGGATGCCCACTCTTATTCAAAACTCCCCACCTGTTCTTCAAGAGGTATACCTGATCGCACCTGTACAAAATTACTTCTTATACCGGAATACCAATCAAAGAGTTCACATGATATCCTAAATAGAGGAAATATTTTAAAACATTTTAAGGCCGTTCCATAATTGAATGCTATTGATTCTGGGGATATTACATCAATCGAATTTTTACCACAGATGGGGATGCGGTCAAGGGAAACTACCCTGGTGACATTGGCCACAGCTGACTTGGCACAGGCAATTTGTGATAAAAAGGACATCTTTGATTTCTGGGGCATTATGATCTCCCCGTATAGTTCTCCTGGTTATAATGTGCTTTGTCGGCTGCCTCTAGCTCCAAATCAACAATAGTGCGGAAGCCATTTTCAATTTTAAAGGGAGCCCAGAGCAGCTCCCCCAATATTGTAGGGATGTCTGATACGAGTAGCCAACTGTTGGCTGCTCCTGGAACATCAACGGGTTGGCATGTAAACTTGAATCCACGGATTTAATATCTTTTTTCAATGATCATGAGATTATTGCCTTGCAGGAAACTTGGGCGGAGAATGAGATCCCACTGTTGTGGTTCCAGGAGTTCTGGAAATCCGCTCATCGTGAAAAGAAATGTGGCCGAGCTAAGGGGGGGGGGTTTAACTGTTTATGTTGCTGTCAAGCTTATAGGGTACATCACGTAACTGGGATGGGAGGAGAACTGGGTTCAAGGGATTAAGATTAACAAGGGGAATTTACAGCAAATACTTATCATGATTAATGTTTACATAGCACCTGGGACAAGGGAGAAAAGAGGGAAGCTGACCCAGTTAATTCAGTTGCTGGGTGACTTAGTAGACGGTTATCCACATGCTGATTTTTGGTCACGGGGACTTTAATAAAAACTTATTTCAGGACCTGTGAGAAGCCCCGGAAGGGCCCTATCTTGGGGATAATTATTGTCTCTTGGATCAGATAAGAGCTAGGGATTGTCCATACAGTGCCCTGGGAGAAAATATTATCACACTCTTGAACAGCCTGGGATTCAAAGCCCTGAATGCCAGCTTCCAGCAAGATGTATCACCGGAGTGGATGCGGTCAGATGGGCGTTCTTAGAAATATCTAAATTATACTTTCTGTAATAAGAAATATCTTTCCTATGTAGAAAGTTTTAGGATCTGTTCTCGCAGTTACAGTGATCACCGCCCCCAGATAGTAGCTATGAGATCAAGATTTGACCGATACACTAAGGTATGGTCGGTAGGAGGTGGTGTGTGTTATGAGACCCTGAAGCGCATCTCATGGAGCTCCTCTTTAGGAGCAGTCATGAAGAAGGAGTGTGCCAACTTGTTTGGCCTGGATGATGTTGACCATGGATCTTTTGTTGAGCAGTGGGACAAGTTTATTCTTTTTTTTATCTTATAAATATCAGCGACCTGTGAGTAACCCTGTTTCCCGTCCCTCCAATGTGACTCTTCGGGGGAGGTGGCTTAATTTAAAGAAAGCACAGAATAGAGTTTCCAGGGCACTCCGGAAGCACCCCTATTCTGAGGTACTGACTACTAAACTTAGAGAAGCTCAGAAAGAGTACAAGAAGGCAGTTTTTTTTAGAAAAACAGAGGCGTTCAAATGTATTCTGGGAAAAACTCCTTGGTTGAAGCGAAGATTCAAACCCACTAAAGTTTTAGTGCCTAGTAAACAACCCAAAAGGGATTCAGCGGAGAACTGCCTTTGCCAACATTGCAGAGAATGACTGGGTTATTTTCTTGACAAACCATTTTGCTGCTAGAGAACAGGAATGCACTGAGCTGAGCAGAGGTTGCAATGGATCGGCTGTACCTTAGGAAAATCAGTATTTGCAGGTGGTTGGCCGTGTGGCCCCTGCCCTGGCTGTTGATTTTTTTTCTCTGACAAGCCTCTGCCATATTATTGATAGGGCAAGATGGGACAGTGCCCCTGGGCCCAATGGTATTCCGCAGGCAGTGTTCAAACAGGACGCCCCTTTTTTGGGTGGACAATTTTGCAAGCTTGTTTGATCAATGTCTTTTTTCTTCGAGGATTCCCGATTTGTGGCAAGGTTCCATTATCCATCCAATTTCCAAATGCGGCCCAATGTCAGATCCAGTCAATTTTAGGTTAGTAGCTCTCCTCGATAATGAGGCCAAGTATTACGCTAGCCATCTTCTAGAGGATCTTCGATCCTGGCCTGACCAGAACGGTATAATTTCCATTTCCCAAACAAGGTTTTCAGCCACTAGTGGTACATCCATGAATCTTTTAGAATTGTCCATTTTGATAGACACGACACAAATTTTGACCTCGGTGATGCATTGCTGCTTTGTCGATTTTAGGGCAGCATTTGATCAGGTACCCAGGCCTGCTCTTTGGATAAAACTACAATGCTGGGGTATTCTCTCCTTGCTTTTGGGGGCTATTATAGAACTGCATACCGCCACCTGGATGTGCATCAAACTAGGAGACGGTTGTTCCGTCTGTAGAAAAATTCCAGTGTTTCACGGGGTAATGCAGGGTTGTGTCCTCACTCCCTTACTGTTTAATTTATATATATCCGACCTGTCATCTGCCCTCGATTCAGTAAATTCACAGTCCCCCAAAATTGGGGGCCTGCGATTAAGCCATCTGCTGTATGCAGACAACCTGGCAATGCTTAGTTATACGTGGGTTGGCCTTCAACGGCTGGTGGATAAACTGGCCTCGTATACAGCTGAGAATGACCTCGAGGTAAATCTGCTTAAGACAAAAGTGGTTTCATTTGGCAGTAGAAGGCAGTCAAGCAACAGTTGGTTTTATAAGGCTAACAAGCTGACCTATCTGAAATATCTGGGAGTGGTGTACCTTGATGCCAGAGGCAGCTTTTTTGTCCAAAGGAAGAAGATGGAAGCTAAAGCGCTTGCCTTGCAAGTTGCCTTTGCTGAATTATCTAGAACATTGAGGGGGCCTAGCTTGGCCCCCCTTTTGAAGGTTATGAGTGTAAAGATTATCCCCTCACTGTCTTATGGTCGAGAAGCAATGATGGATATTGGCACTGGGCTACTAAGGTCACTAGGATCTACAAGAGGGTCCTCCACCTACCGCAAACTGCATTGCCCATGCAGGTGAGGTTGGAACTTCGGCTTTTGGACCAGCAAGCTGTGGGTGCTGGGGTTTTCTTGAAACTCTGTGTACAGAAGAGTAAAGGATCATACCGCCGCTTTTAGGGTAAATGTAGACAGTTGCCAATCTTCCACAAGCAGCATTTAAGCTGGGGATCAAAAGGAGTGTTCAGCTCTGGTCTTATCATAGTGACTGAGCTCTTTTAGCTAATTGGAAGCACGCCTGGTCAGTGATTAACTCATCATGGGCTATCTCTCCTGCACCTATGGCATCCATCTGATAGAAAAATGTATGGCATTGAGGATGGGTGACTGGGGCTTCTTGAAACATGATCCGTCTTGGCATTTAGCTCCAGGGGAGAGAGTCACGTGTAGGGGTTGTGGTATAGGGGAGAAATCCCTTGAACATGTGGTTTGTTTGTGCCCATCATTGCTTCAAGAGCGAAGAAGATTGCTGCAAATTAAGTGGAATGAACTGGGGGTCCGTTCCTGTCACCAGGCTGTAATAGCGCTATTGGACTCTAGGATTATAATGCTAAATGTTTTGGTGGTCAAATTTATCAAGGCCGCCTTGCTCACATTTCTTCGGGGCACTACGAGCGTGAGTTAACGGGTTCCTGCCCTGTTTCGGTTAGGCCAAATTGCACATTACTTTAAATTTTATTTTGACCATGTGCCATGTGCCTTAGGGTTCTCAATGGCACGTTTGCACTTTAAGGGTAGGGGGTTTATTATTTAATTGATGTACTGACGAGTTCCTCATGCTCATTGGTAGCCTTTGGGATGTACTGTCAATGATTTTGTGGTCATGTTTTTTATTGCTATTTATAAGGACAATTATTTATTGTATTATCGACCGGCATTGGTTTTTATTTTTGTGATTGATTTTTAAAATGTAATGAATTTTATTATCCAAACAACAAAGATATAACTCACGATAAACAGAATAAATTGTTGATCTGCAAGTGAAGACAACAAAACAATCTACTCCAAGACGTATTTTACAAAGCTCTTTAATGCCTGCAAGCTGTGTATTTAATTTGTATAAATGTATTGAATTGAAATGACAAGTCATGGCTCACATAATATTGCAGGTGTTGCCCCCCAGGGAGATTGTCTTAACCTTGGAGTGTTGCCTGGCTCTGTAATCAAATTGAAATTGTTGTACACAAAGCTATATACAAGAGGAATGTAATTATGATTTTCCATAGTGACGTGTCAGGCTGTCAGGTATTCTTGCGGAGAGCTTCAAATCATTCATTTGTTAAATATGCAACTCATTGTTTTTGTTGAATGCATTTGCTAAATTTCGGCAAACTCTAAACAAAACAAAGAGCTTTTAGTCTTGTAATGTTCCCAAATCTTTTAAAATGAATATTCAGTTGCACTGGACAAGGCATAATATCTGGGATCATCTTCAGTAACTAAATCGCAAATCACAACACTACTTCCTGCATCTTATTTTACTGTTATAAGCACAATACAGTGTATGTACCAACAAACTGCCAATCATTGTATGGATCAAAGTGAATATGGTATTTGTTAGAAACCATTCTTCAATATTGTTTCTAACAACTTAAGATGGGACTGGGGAGTAAGCAGATGGTGGGTGTGAGAAAAAAACTCTTTTTGGGTGATCACCCACAATTTGTATTGATACTACTGGTTTTGGAGCTCTGCACACTTGACACTGCTGTACAGCCACCAAGGTGTGTGGTGTGACCTCCAAAACATGGTATTGTTGTCTAATCCCCAATTTGAATACCATGGTATATGGTGCAGGAAGTACGTCAATTGCAAGGATGTTAAATGTCATCTGTAGACTGAAAAACGTATTGCGCTATCCACTAGGCTGACATGTAAAATATAACTCTAGGCCTACACGTGTAGCCTGTCTGCTTCAACATTTAATCAGGCAAGTGATTCTGCCAAAAATAACACTTTATGCCTCAAATTAGCCCTACTTTTAAATATTAAGTAAGACATTCCCAAGTAGGCTATGCAGCAATCAAGGTATGGTGTATAATATTTAAAAGTGGAACACATAAGAATAAGAATGCCATGTTGACATATCTCTACACTGGCTTGCCCCATACGCTATGTTCACTGTATAGAGTCTAAGTGTTCCTATGAGAAATAATAAAGTACAATTAAAATACTATTTTTGCTAACTTTGATTTGGAATAACCTACAGAATCCATTCAACCACTGTTTTCAATATTTATTTAAAATCCACATCATTAGTGAAGTTATATGTTTCATGAATATGCAGGAAAAGTAACTTTTGAAAAGTTAGACTTTTCCTGCCTGAAACGCCAGCATTAGCCAGACAGTAGCTGCCCCTTGACAGTGCTTTCCCTTTGATGGGGTGTGAAAACTAATCTTGGAGCAGAAAGAATGACCTGTACCCTGTGGCAGGAAGGCCTGGGATTGAACTGAGACTGCCCATTCATAGGTAACTGAAAATTAAGACCTGGGGAGTGGGGTCCTTTCATCCAAGTGTCAACTGTCGCAAGTCTGGATCCATCCCAGTGGGAGAGGGAGCTGGCCCTAAAATCTGTTTGATGTGGTTGATGAGGAGGGGACTACTCAATTCTCTGGATCTACTCCTGGGTACGCCAGATCTTGTTGGCTTTGTTGTCAGAAAACTTCCTCCAACAGCCTGACAGAGTAGGAACTGTCAGAAGAAGGACATAACACCATCCGTCCTATTTTGGTGTAATTTCCTTTTATCTCTGTCCATCACTGCCAGGAAAAACCTGAGTGAGGAGCAGTAAAACAATAATAACCTCCACACACTGGGAGAAAGCTCTCAGGGTGTGGAGGCAGTACCTTTCAATGTAAAGAAATGACCACTAGCCAGAGGGCATCTCTAAATTTGATGGATGGTCATCCATCAGGATGGTGAAGGTAAAGTCCTCTGCCACCCCGTGGATGGAGTACCATCAATCAAACACTGAACCAGCCTTAAGTAAGAAGATAAAATCCTTTACAGGGATGACCCGCTTGATGAATCTGACTTCAACTCCATCACAGTTGCCCTGAAGTTGTGCTCAGGTCCGGATTAACTGCTACAGCTAAGACTTGATTATTAGAAACCTATTTGTTGGTGTGTAGAGACTCTACCACAATGATGAATCTGGACTGCAATATGAGAAATTAATGAAATTAAAAGTGCAGGATTCCTGCTCCAGATTGGTGCAATAAATAATATGACTGCAGTGTGATGGCATCACTTCCAGCTCAAAAGACATTTTCATGGAGCGCTATCAAAAGCTTGCTACGCAACCTTCGATTTTTGTTCAACCTCATCCTATGACCATGGCCTGTTAAAGATATCTGTGCTCCTTATCCAATGCACAAGAAAAAGTGACTGAATGAAGCTGCTCAGTCGATGCAGTGACCTTACATCCCTCCACCACAGCCCGTCCCCAGAAACTGGAAGTCTCAGACAGAGTTCTGGAAAATCCAAAAATAAACATATGCACTATTGTCTGATGATAAGCACTAGAGCTGATTGCCTATGAAGATGAAACTCAGGCACAGTTGTCACCTGATAAGCACTAAAGATAGTTCCCATCCCTTGCCTATGAGAACAAAAAAGGTCTGTACATTTTTTTAAGAGTAAATGTACATCGACAAATCCCTGCATTCTTGGTTGAATGCTGAGACACAGCTGTCAGAAGAACACCCTAAAACCTATGAACTTTGAAAGAAAGCATAAGGCAAAGATAGTAAAGCTACACCCCAACTGGGGTGTTGATATGTGGTACATATGAGCAAATTTCGAGCTACTTTGGTTAGAATAAATTTCAGAAGTCTCCTGATGAATTCTTACCCTTTAGGAACACTCCCTTCCTGTTCGAAGGTTATTTCCATGTAAGAATGAAGTGTAAGTAAGATAAATTTGTTTCTTTTCCAATTTTAGATTTGTACAAGAAAAAAGATAATGTGTCATCTGGTACCTTGGCTTCCCCGCAGACTTACTAAGTATGAGAAAATAATAAAATGATTAACACTTTTGAATTAAAGAGAGATTTCTCCAGTTGAACATATGTATACTTTCCATAACAACACAACATAATAGGATTCTAAAAAACACAAAGGTTTCAAAAGCATACATCATTTTAATAAAAAACGTGAGGTAAGAGTTGAAGTGCCATGTCCTATGAATCCGCGAGTATAGGAAATGCGGAACCCCAAACTGGCTTGAAAACAAGAACTTTAAAAGTATCTCGCCATGATCCATCAAGCATTTTTTCATTATACTCTGTTTCTTTGCAATGTGTGCTAATGAAATACTTTTGAAAAAATGATGCATAGATCATTATAAGGCGACCGAAAAGAGCAATCTGGCTTTGCATCTCAATTCGAAAAAGTGCAGCATTTGTCAGTGTCCTTCCATAAATGTCAACTACTGCACTGAATTTCAATGCTGAATTAATATGTGTGCTTTGTCCTCCAAGCTGACTCTCCTAAACTATTTATTTCTTAGCATTTGTACTCCTGCCCTGCAGCATCACATTCTTGACATCAGAAAAGGCTTAGTATATGTGTGTATTGTTTCCTCTGGTGTAGTGTGTAGTTAAGACCTATACATTGTTTTACATCAAAAAATAAGAAATTAGCATTTATCCTGCACGCTTGCACTAAAGTCGGTAAAGAAATCATTATTGTATCCTTTGGAAAACAATGTTGGTTTCTATTACTTTCCAAATAAATTATGTCTCCAGGACATAGGCACAGCTATATAAAAAATATAAGCCTCATTAACAAGTAATCAGTCTGCCATGGGTATTAACACATCATAGATGTCTTGTTACAATCTGCATGTATTTCCTTAAACCAGAGAGCTCACAAAAATCCACAAGACAACAAAAATCCTAGATTTACGTATGTTCAATTCACTATATCCGTTCATTTTTCACTGGTGAAAAATCCTCTGATTTGTGGTTACATTTACAGTACAAGTGCGCCTTAACTTTTTATTTGACTTTTTGTCCATTTATGTAGAAATGTTCCCTTAGGAAGTACTACTTCCCCGACACACCCATTAAATATGGGAGTGTTTTGGTGCCCTTCACATCCTGTTTAGACACGTATGCAAGCATCACTTACTGAAGCATTTGCTCTCACAATCTTTCTGTGAGTAAATGGGATGTGAAACAATAAGGAATGATTGTGACTACCCACTATGTTATACCTTTGTATGTAGTCACTGCTTTCTCCATAGCTTTTTTCACCTTCTCCACTGCACACATTTCTGCCACAACACCGCCCCACAACTTAGGGACATATTTACTTGAAGTGGCGCAGCGCGGCCAATGCGCCAAAATTGGCAGCGCTGTGCACATCACTTCTAAAACACAGGGATGAGCTGTATTTAAAAGAATATGGTGCATTCCTGTGTTTCCGTCTGCGCTAAATTAGCTGCCAAGCACCAACGCAGCCGCCCTTGAGCCATGGTGCACTGCAGGGGAGACTGTTTTTGTGCAGGAAGGGGTACCTTCCTGCACAAAAACATTCTTCAATGACGATTTTCTCTTTCTATGTGTGAACAAAAAAACAAGAAGAAATTAAAGCATGTCTCCTCATTGTGCCATGCTAACGCCACCCTTGTTGTGGCATTAGATTTTGGTGCTGCCTCAGGTTAACGAAATTTCGTAAATCTGCGGCAGCATCAAAATGCAATGGGTGTTGCTGTGGAATGCACAGCAACACCCATTCCACGCCCCTTACACACAAAGAGCTGCATGTGAATGGGCCGTATTTGCAAGGTGTCGTCAAGCTACAAAAAGTGGCTTAACACCGCCTTGTAAATACAGCGCAGTGCACAGCGCCACTACAGTCTGGCATCTGACTTTGTCCGTCTGGTGAGGGAGTGTGCTGGGTAAGTATGAGCTCCCAGTCTAGGCCTTCATAAGTTATCCGTGGCCCCACACCTTCTGGGACTTCCTAGGGCAGCTTCTTGCTTCATTGTCTACTCTTTCGGACTCCATACAGTATCATAGCAGTTACCCAATGAGTCTTAGAAGGAAGGACGGGGCTACCCCACGTACTAGCTATGTTTCTCTTAGCTATGCAAAAACTCAACGGGCAAAATATGAGTTGTTTCTGGAAAGGTCTATATCACTTGGTATTTCCAGTACCTGGAACTGTAGCATGGATGAGGGATATTGGCACCCAGCATGTCTGCCAGCTCACTCTGTCCAGTAGGTCTGTATGCTTGGATCTGTTATAGTTAGAGTTATCTCAAATAACTATAACTTGTGCCCTAAGTAACTATAACTTGCACCCTTGCCAGGCACTGCTAATTACCCCACAAATTACAGCACTCATAAGATCTTTGATAACATCATTGATAATGTCACTGTAACAAGTGCAGTAAAATTATTGATCAGAAAGCTGTGCATGGCGGGGGTGAGTTAGAGTTACCTTAGGGCACAAGTTATAGTTACTTGAAATAACTCTAAATATGACAGGTGAATTTCTATGTTTGGTATGTTTAAAATGTGAGCCTAAAAATAACGTCCCTGTAACTTTTGGTTTCATAAGTGAAAAAAAATTACATATATATATATATATATATATATATATATATATATATATATATATATATATGTGTGTGTGTGTGTTTGTGTGTATTTTGAAGAGCAAAAAATGGTGTACAAAATATAAAAAGAAAGAGAATGAGATTCCACATGATATGCTTCATCTGCATTTATGATTACAGAACAATATATCATCAAAGCGCCTGGCCACCCTTGCAGGTGAGTAGCAGTGCTTTACAAATACTTGATTGATTGACTGAAAGAAATTATTATTTTAGAATCTAAGGGACTGATTTAGATATTGGCAGACCGGTTACTCCATCAAAACGGTGACGGATTAACCTGTCTGTCAATATCTAAATCAGGTCCTAAATGCCAAGGCATTCATTAACTTAAGCAAACTAATGGAAGGCCTTTTAGCATTGACTATTTTATGATCGCTTTAATGTTTTACTTGATAAATATTCATCAAGCAACCTAAAATTACTGTCATAGACAACTTAATTGATAACAAGCTTCAAAATGTCTACATCTATAGAGTCTCTGTATAGAGATCCTCCATTATAATGCCCATTACCAAATAACATAATACATATCTAATTCCAACAATAATGTCTAATGCCATTGGGGTTAACAGATAGTGTCAATGGTCATCGTCTTGACACATATGTGGTTTGCCACTCAAGAGGTCAACAAAATCAATTACATCACGATGACTTTGTTCTTGTTTCTTTCAAGTTGAACACTGCATTAAAATGCCAGTGGATTACAATGCTCAATGTTTTCATTAGGGAACCATCAAAGATTCTCTTTATTCCCCTCCTATTCACACTGGTGAAATCGTGTGAAGTACAATTGGCCTCTACATTGTTTTTTAAGCCTGCACGTTTGGTGCATTCTGATGATTTTAATTTCTCTCAATTGTTTTACTACATACAGAAGAAAAATGGGATCCTCATCTTCACGTAACTCACAGGCAAGTTCTTTCCAATTCCTTTAGTTTGTTTACTGTAGGAAAATGTATAAGGCGAGGTATAGATTGCAGAGTAACTGATTGTGTTCCAGGAGCAGATATTCAGTCATTTTGGGAAAAAACAACAAACTAGTAGTAACATTAAAAATAATGCAAATGTGAATGACAATAATAATAATGGTACTCTTAAATTGCTTTTTCTTGCATATAAGCAAAGGCCCAGTTATTCCATTTCTAATTACCACTTCTTGTTGTGTTGTCCTTTTTTTCTTTTGTTTAGGCATAGATATCTGGTCCTGTATTTAAAAAATAGGTATGCTTTTTTGTTTCCATCAAATGTATGGATCCGTTTAATGTAATTGTTAGCCTAGAACAGGACTATCATCATTTCAAATTGTTTTTACATTTTGACACAAATGGTTTGATGCATATTTGTAAAATTCTGTGTGGTAATGTTTCACTTTTTAAAAAATACAACAGTCTTAATAGGCTAAATTTTACATTTTTTAAATTGAAGTGTTGTAAATAAGTATTCCAATATTTGTGATTTTACATAAAAAAACACACACTGTGTTTTGATGGGTTCAGATTCAAATACAAATGTGGTTAGTAGAACTTAAAAATCCAGGTATATACTCTGTCACTGTAGCCTTAAGATCATATTGATAAGTTCCTGACTAGCTTACACACTCTTGGTAACTTTTCTGTAGGAGACCTTCTTTACAGAGTGAGTGAGTGAGTGCCATAACGGAGTAGATCACTGATATGCATGCCCTTAAAGCAGGGGTCTTGAACCTGTGGGCCTCATGTGATTTCGGGGGTGGGTGCCAACCTCTGGCCAAAAGAAGCATTATACTGATAACAGTGTTTTGTTTTATTGAGCTGCCGCTCTGTAACGGGCCATCACTAACATCTTTTGTCATTTATATCCTGACTGGGAGAAGCTATCAAAAGGGAAGGGACTTCAAATATTCTTCTACTACCTCACCCCCATTTCTAATAATCACACTGTGGATACGTTTACACGTTAGTAAAGCCTGCCTGACCATAATAATATGTTTAGCATTCAGGTATTTGATTGCAATTTTAAATTGGTAACACAACTTAACTGCAATTTTTAAATAAGACTGGACATATTTAAACATTTCCAGTTTAATAAACTATTCATGAAACATTTAGAGGGGGCCCCAATTATTTGTTTTTCACAGGGGGTGCAGCATTAAATAGTTTGAAGACTAGTGCCTTGAAGGAAGGGTGAATGAGAACTAGGTGCTTGCTCCCATTGACCCTCCTAGGCTGTTGTTTCATACACAATCTACTGGGAGGTGGATAATTGGTAAGTAATGGCTAGTGAGGGAAGGGTGGTCTGACAGTCTGCATGGGAAAACATGGCTGCCAGTGTGCCTCATGTGAGCGCTTTATGGGCCAGGCAGATGGATCGGAGTTTGTGAAGCATGGATGAGCCAGAATAGTTTGTAACTTCACGAAAGAGTCTGAGATAAGCTACTTACTTAGAAGAAGTGTCTAAGCACAGTGGTACCCCGAACAATGAGAAAGGTACCGTTGTACTGGGTCTGTCCGAGGACCTGATGGTGATGCACAGAGAGGGACAGGTGGGCAAAAGACCCCCCTGAGCTCCTGGCAGGTGGAACCAACCATCCTCTGCCCTCCCTTGAACTCCACTCCCCTCACTTTCTCTTCCCTCTCCTTCTCTCACCTCTACTCTCCTCTCCCCTCCCTTGTCGATACAAATGCTTGAAAGAAAGCGGTAAGAGGGAACACCAGAAATTGTGAAGGACGGTAATATTCTCGGATCTGACTCCAGCAACCACTGGAATGACAGTGGAGAGTGCAAATGCAGAAGTAAAAACAAAACATTGCGACACCGAAACATCACTGTGGCAAATTGATAGCGCGAGAAATCCCAGAAATTAGAAGCGCCTACAGCTGAAGGAGGGTTGTAGCAAATATATGAAAAAAATAAAGCGCAACTCGGATGTTGTTGGTAGAAATTAATTTTGCAGCTGTCTGTTCAGTGATGACTCGAAACGGATATTTATCCCCTGCAATGCAGATGTGTTGAGTGTTTTATGAAACCGGCGTTCAGCTGCATAATTCATCGTAGACTCAATCAGTAAGTTGCATCCAAGCATCAAAGCATCTACCGGTGCAATTGGGCAGGACGCCTGCCTCCCGCCTAAATGCTGGCCTGTGAACTAGGAAGGCAGTCTTCACGGATGAAGAATTTTGAGGGAGGATCCGTTTAAAAGGCAATACAAATGACTTTGAAATTAGGAGATGGTTACAGGCACAGACAACCAGGACCACCTTCTTTTCAAAATGCCTAGCCGTTTACAAACATATCACCGGAAGGGGACAGCGTGAGAGAAGGCACGAAACAGGCAGCTTCTGTTTCACGCATCTCGCAGCAAGGTGTGCACACCAAAGACTGCCTGAAAATGGCATCCGCTTTAAAACTGTGAAAAGACTGAATGCATGCCTGCCGCTGTAAAGGTGACATCTCCGCAGCCACAGATCACTCTATATCTCAGAGATAATGTGGTACTGAGGAATGGCTAGTTGGCCTATATTTCCGGCCACTTCACTTATGTAATTATGTGGCCACTATGTTTTCCACATACTTACGGATTCGCCGCACTTGGCACGTAATTATCTTCTGCATAATTTGCATATTTTGACAAAAACTGTTTCTAGCTCGATCACATCAAAAGTTATTAAAAATGCTGCCATACATGTTGCAGCACAATTGCAGGTCACCTTGCAGTTACTGGTTGCTGTATTTAAGTGTTAAACAGACACTAATGAAATGAAACCTTTGCCCAGACAGTGTTAATTTGTTCTAAACAAACAATGGTGACATAGTATCGCCATAAAATGTGTCACATTATGCTGCAGAAGTTGCCTTTTCTTACGACATAATTTAATCGATCGCGCCACATAGCTCGTTCCTTTTTGTCACATACTTCCAGTGGCCCTGTCTTCATTTTATGAAGGATTTTTCCACCGGGCTCAAAAAAGGACATAAGATTTAGTGCCTTTTTACCACTATCTAGGCCCGGAAGTAAGTGAATAGAAAGAGGTGAAAATTTCAGTCTCATACATTACAGGCAACAGCGAAGCAACACATCTTCCCTAAATTCCATGACTGCAGTGATTTTAAGGACATTATTCATATTTATTTTTTAATCTGTAAATGGGTTATGCAGCGTCAGCCCCTTCTCTGCCAAGTTTTAAGGGTATATTGCAGACGGGAGTCTGGTATTTTTTGTGATGTATTTTAAGTAGCATGCAGTCTGAGAATATTTGAGGTTTCCTTCCTGATAATTAGACGTGGTGTAGGTCTGTTAGTTGTGGCTAGAGAGCTATCCACGGTGCACATGGGCTCACTGGGTTATCTAGTATAGATAGTTACACCCCTCCTCTGCTCTTGCTTAGTGCTGTTTTTTAAGCCATTGCTAAGCATAGCCTGCCAGGCAGTGCTTTTGGTGGGATGAAGCAATTAGGGGAGTGACTAAAAGGAACACAGCCAAATAAACACAACTAGCAATCCTTTATAAGAGGTGTGACCTATGTAATTAAGGGTGTGGCTTAAAATCTTTAAACTACAATCATGTGCTTCTTGCAGCATTCCACCCAAACACTATTTGTGTACGTCCCTTTGAATTTTTGGCATATAGAACATCAATGGACCTACGATTAAAACAATCCAGAACTATTGGATCTACAATGTATCAAATAAATGAGCAAAACACAATAATTTTGTTGTGAATTATTAAAATGTAAAATGTTTCAATTCTGAAATTATGTGTGTGAATAAAATATTACTAAGGGTTTCAAGAGAGTGTCATCCCCTCCTAATCTTCCCCTAAACAGCTCCTCACAACACTTTTATTTACAGACTCTCTCTCTCTAGTAGACACTTGGACCTCTCTTCTCTTCACATAGTTCTGAAATTCTCCAGCTGCGTATAACACACCTCAGGTCTTTGTACTTCAGCACCTCTTTTCACTACCTTCTACGCACACTTCCTTTCATCTCCTCCAATTCACCATCCCACTCGTCTCACTTCAAAACGCAGCATTTTCATTTCCTTTGGTGCTGCCTATATTTTGACAGCTGTGGACCCACTCTGCACACTTTCCCACAGTTATAATTGGCACATCTGTGACCATCACTCTGTGCTCTCCGTAGATAGGTCAAGGAATGGGCGTGCAGATATTTTAACCACTTCTGTGATCCATCGATAGGCACTGTGAGAAGCTCGCACTGCCTTCAACCTCAGCTCCAGCACTCATAATCTTCCCCCACCTTAAACATCCACTCACATCTGAACTCACCCAGACACCTGGAGGTGACTCATTTCACAGTATGAACTACGCAATAGGATATTGGTCCCAAAAGGGACCTGTTTCAAACTGTTTTTAATTACTATTGGCTCTGAGATTCTAAAGGACCTAGCCCACCTAAAGCCTGCTTTTGGGCCAATACAGTACTTATAACTAGCTAGTTAAAGGCCAGGGAGTAGTTAAGCATGCACTTCAGGCAGATTAGCTATGGGAGCCCATGGATAGAAGTTTGCAAGAAACAATATGCCTTTGTCCGTGGAGTTGTGACACTAGCCTCTATAAAATGGAATATTAGTAGCAGTTTAATATTTAACACAATATTTTTGAGGCCTTGTTTTTTTTTTATGCCACCAAGGGGTTTTTAATCAATCAGGCCCTGTACCTCATGGTCACATTTGCTAGCAGCAAATGATCCATATGCCTCATGTATACATCAAGTTATCCATGCTTTTGGTGGTTGCAAATGGCCAAGTATGTCCACCCAGAGATCATGTTATTATGAACACATAACACTTAAGAAATAATGTGCTTATAAAATTGTGGGGCATAAATAGCCATAGGTCACATTTAGCCTCTTTTTCCTACTTTCCTGATTTCAGGTGTTGGGGAGGTATGTGGCATGCTCACTGCAACCTGCAACATTAGAGGGTGTAAACTAAAACACATAAAGGACATATAAAAGGAGTAGGCATCATCAGAGAAGTGTTTTTCCAATGGGTATGCGATCTGTCATCAGCCGTCTCGCTGTTGATATTCATGGATATAAGAAGAGATCCCTGTAAATGGGTAGCTAATTTGTGCTCATTAGCTGAACGCGTGAACATATCATCCAAAGGAATTTTGGTATCTTAAAGGTAGAGTGAAGTCAGAGTCAAGTTTGCCTGCAGTGCACGTGTCCATAAATCCTGTCTACCCCTTAGTTTGATGATACTGCTCTGTTTAGGGATCATCTTAGAGCTGTAATTTAGTGTTAAATAGTTGTTTACGTAGAAGATGACAAGACAATTCCTTCCCCGGTCAAGCATGGACTGGTTGGCCATTGGTTGCATTTGTAGAGTATTTGTTGGGCTTAAACCGTCTCCCATGGCCCATGGTTCACATCTCTTTGGCCACAAACATACTTGCGACTACAAAAATTAAATGGACATTGAGTTTTAGCAATTATGACACATGTTGGAGAAAGGCTACAATGCCACTGACAGCTCTGCAACTGGTCGAGGAATAACAAGATCAATTTTATCCCCAGAGCTCATTATCTGGAACGTTTCAGGAAAACAAAACAACTCATACACATTTAGGTATTTTTGTTAATATTATAGTTGTCTAGCACTCATAAATTGTATGGACATATCACCTTTAGTAGACAAATCATGTATTAAGTAACGACGGATGAATGCTTCATTATAGTGCTTACAATTTCATGATCATCATAACAAGGGGTAAGTTTAACTGATAACAATGGTCCTTTATGAGTCTTAATGACAAATCCCTTGTTACAAACTCAACACTAGATATGGCCGTTAATGGCTTCTCTTTGTTGACAAACCAGCAAAAATTGCAGGTATCTCCAAAAGGTAGATCTTAGTGTCCACATCTGGTTAAACAAGAGCAGTAATTTGCTGTTTGGCTGTTTGAAAAAAATAACAAGAAAGTCCCAGGAGAGTGGTCTGTTCTTTTCAATCTCTTTGGAAATGAATCTGCAGCAGGGCTTAAATTTCACAATTTCCTGTTAAAATAGGCGGAAAGAGAAACTAGGACTTATCAGATACTATCCACATGCAGTGGACAGGTTACATTGTTTGCCAACAGAGTAGTATGTGGTGCACTTGCTTATAATGTAATGCAAAAAATATGGACTTAAGCGGTTGTAAGAATGTACCAGAAACTTACATTGTAGACTGTGGACATGAAAGACATCAGATTCTCCCTCCACGCAAAAAGAAAGTTTACACACCTCTCACTGATAAATTTGCACTGGGTCGGATTTGTTACATATAAAACTTAAAAACCCATGTACAGAAATCACAAAATTACAATTCAAGGGTATCCCTGACATTTCAATAAACGTTTTAAAGAAATTCGACATGGCATGACCAATTATCAAGTTATATTGAGGACAAAAACTACATCCGAAGCTTTTTCAGCTCAATTGTCAAAAATCGCCCTCAAGCAAACATTAGGGCATAATACTAGGCAACTCTCCAGTGCAAGACAAGATTGCGTATATTGTTAATGCCACTGGAGCGAGGCTCTTTCTTCATCAACATAAGACAAAAAATATCGGATTCACATAATTCTATTTGCACAACTACATACTTGGAAAGGCCGTGAGTGGGAATTGTGTGCAAGCGCATGGCCAAGCCGCAAGCTCTTCTGCTGCCCTTGTGTATTAGCACATTAGAGGTGTGGCTACATGCCAGCCACTTATGTACTGCCTACTTTCACATTATGTTTTAACATTCTGTTAGTAATTCTGTAATTTTGTTTTAACTTAGGATGTCTGACACGGAAAGCCTAAGTGTTGAATAAAAAAACACAAATTCCTAAGAACCCTGAGAGTTCAGGGACCTGACATCAGCAGCCCCCACCCCTTCTGCCTCACCACCCAGGCGAGTGGGATTAAATGCCATGCACGTTAATTACAACTAATTCCCTGAGTTAGGGACAGAAATAATAATTCTGCTCTACACAGGCAATGGAGAACATAAGGTCTGGAATGTTGACTGAGGGTGTTTGTGCCCTATCAGCCTTTCTCACTCCCTGTGCCACGCAGTACTGGCGCAGGGGACTGCAGTGTCCACAAGAACCCATTCTCCTGCAACTGTTTTGTGAATAAACAATGCATCACGATATGCTGCTGCCACAGCTCTTGTCTTGTCCCTCAACTCACAAGTTGGACCCTAGAACACTTGCAGTATAAAAATTAAAAGCGTGCCCTGGGAGCACACTATGCACATGTTCAGATTCAGTCTGTGAATTGACACATGCATTGAATGAGTTTTTTGCTCATCTGCACTTGCGCAACCAGTGAATGCATGTTTGTGAATGAATCCCTGGGTGTGATTAACTGCCAATCCTACAGCTAGCACTGTTTTGGAAATCAGTGTGGCCATTCCCTCTAGACCTATGGCTGTGTTGGTAAAAGCATTCACTCATATTTTTTTAAAATAGATAAATAAATGGCTCGGAAGAAAACCCCACCACAAGAGGTGGAATACAATTGAAAAATGCAAGATTGCTCCACCCCTGCGGATCTTCCGCCTTCCTGGTGACAACTGAACATTCCGCTTTCATGGTATAGATGCTCCACCACAAACAATTGTGGAATGTCCATTCTGTGATTCTGTACCTTGTTTCTGTACTCAATCTTTTTGGCAAACCATTTTCATTCTGCCAATCCGCGTGCCCAAACAAAGAGTTGGCCAGAAACATAAATGTTCATGACGCTGCATTCCAGTTTTGGTGTGGTGCAGAAATGGTTTGTGGTTGTATTACCAACTGGTGAAGCGGCTGGGCCACAACTTACCTACAAGTACTTTTTGCATTCTTATGCTTTGCTTTTTGAGCTAGCAAAGTTTTTTTTATCGTTTATCACTGTTGTTTAGTAGCTATATTGCCTGGGTTTTCAATAAGTTTCTTGAGAAGGAACAGGAAAGCGAACTAGAGGAGGGTGTTAGGTTGTGCTGTGTTAATGCTGTATACATTAACCTTTCGAAGGATTACAGTAATTGCAGGGTGAACATACATTTATTAGTAGTCCACTTCGGTATTTTTCCAAGTGTAGACTG
Organism: Pleurodeles waltl; assembly: GCF_031143425.1. Taxonomy (NCBI): domain Eukaryota; kingdom Metazoa; phylum Chordata; class Amphibia; order Caudata; family Salamandridae; genus Pleurodeles; species Pleurodeles waltl. Next base: position 1,646,467,415 of record NC_090444.1, on the reverse strand, counting down.
AGCAGCTAATGATTTTATAGTTCAAAGACCACTCAAATGTATGGAATAGTTGATGAGCAATTATCACAATTTAATTAGTTCAATCAGGTTGTCTCCTCACGAGTCGATTAGTCTCTTTCTTCCGTAAGCAAGACGACCCTGTTGCATAATCAAAAGACGGGATTTAATGTGGTTAGTTCTCTGTTCTCTTCACACGTTGTTCTCCGAGTGTAAAAAAAAACTAAAAAAAATATACATTCCCTGCAATTAGCTTCCCATTTACAGCCCTCGACCAAAAATCAAAACAGGCTGCTAAAACAAGTCACTGCAGCTCTGATACCGCGATTCTATAAACTGAGTTTTCAAATAAGAAAAAGTCTTCGCTAAAACCCAACCTGGTGTTTAAGGTTAGCATATATGAGCATTTTTATTCTTTTTTTACTACATACTTCCTATTTTTTTTAAAATCACTATACTAATTTTTAAATTTTTCACTTGCAAAAAATATACATTTGCCTTGCTATTTTCATCCAAACGAAATCAGAAAAAGTCGATTATGTACTTGTTAATTATGAGCCAGCATTTTCTTCTCTTTTTTTATTTTATTTTAGTGTGGTACTTATATTGCGCAGATCTCACTACATAGCAGTGGAGCACTTCACATAAAACAATAGGTGACAATAAACTAACAACATCTGAAGGTACAATATATAGCTGTTAGTCAAAAAACCTAGACTACAAATTAAATTAAGCAAGCAAACAACTGCAGAAAATAGACATGAGTATCAACAGAGTCAATTAATAAACTACTTTGAAGTAGAGCATGAACAGGTGAGATTTCACAGCCTTTTGGAAAGCAAGGAAGTCCAGATTGTGTCTACATTCTTCAGAGTGGGTGTTCCAAGTTCTGAGAGCTTGACAGGAGAACGTTTATTGAGAGTTTTAGATTTTTAGCTTGGAGATTTCCCGATTGTTGGAAAATGGGTTATTGGTAGGGCAGGTAGGTACCTACACCTAGCAACAAGCCACTAACCTCCACATAGGTACAGTTAGGTCTCAGTAAATTAATCCCAGCTCAACCCTTGGTAGCTTGGCAACGAGCGTCAAGGCTTAATTTAGGAGACAAAGTGTAAAGCATTCAAATATCACAAAACAGTAATTAAATAAAACACAGGAAACAGTTTAAAAATCCAAAACCAATTTATAAAAATAGTTTATATTTTTATCTTTAAAATGACACAAAAACGATTAAAATCGGTTCAGGGGAACCGGAGATATGAATTTTTAAAGTATTATTATTTTTCTAGCGCTTAGAAACAAAAAGCGCCAATCGGGTCATCTGGTTGCACCAGGACCGGGACAAAGTCAAAGTTTCAGGCCGACCGCGATGAAGCCCTGCTCGGCTACAAGTCGCGGGAGGCCTCGGTTGAAAAGTTACCTTCTGACTTAGTCTTTATTTTGAAGTTTTTTCTTCACCGGGACGAACCTGCCAGTTGAATCCGACCTCCTGGAGCCCTTGTCCGGATACGCGATGTGGGTTTCCTCGGTGGAGACTTTTACCTTCGGACTTAGTCGTTTTTTCGAGATGAAAATCCTTCGACCGGGGTAAACCTGGATCTTGATCCGACGTCCATGGAGCCCTTCTCGGATACGATGGCTGGGAGGTCCCGGTCAACTTTTTACGTTCGGACTTAGTCTCTTTTTTGGATGTTTTTCTTTACCGGGACGAACCACGAAGTCAGGCCGGGTCGCGGTTGAGGCAAGCCGGCTAGAATTTCCGCAGCGGGTCGGTCCCTCTCTGGAGCTTTTTTCCAAAAATTCTCAAATCTTTTCCAAACTTCTGGGGCTTCACCCAGATGTTCTTTTAAGGTTCTTTTGGGGTCCACAGCTCACCCCAAGGGTCCAGAAGTTCTGTGATGGTCCTTGGGGGGTGCGGACTTCAACTCCCAGAATGCACCTGGCGCAAACTCCTTTTTGGCCACTGGACAGTGGTCAGCTGGTCGCTTTCTTCAGGAGTTGGTGCAGGGGACTCTGGTTTAGCAATTTTTCACCTGTAGCAAACAGGGAGTCCCTCCTTGAACCAGTTGAAGCCAGGCAAAGTCCTTCTTGTGGTGAAGCCCAAGTGTGCAGCTGGTGCAGTCCTTCTGAGTGCAGGGTCCAGGTGCAGGCCAGGGGTCCAGCAGGGCAGTCCTTCTTCTTCTTTAGTTCCTTTCTTGTTGAATTCTGGAGGGGATCTGAGGCGTGGGTGCAGGTCTGCCAGTTTTATCCTTGCTCCTGGGTGAAAAGCAGGGGGGCCCTGGTTCTCCAATCAGGGACAGGGTCGTCCCCCTGTGATGACCACTTCCTGGGAAGTGTGGCAAAAATCCATCCCAGAAGGCAACAGTCTCTAAAAATCCAACATGGATGAATCTGATTTTTGGAGGTTACATCTGGCTGAGCCCACCCACTGGTGTGGCTAAAAATCATAAACACACCCCTCTCCTGCCCTTTCCTAATCTAATCAAGGGGGCACCTAATTGTCTGGGGTTGCAGGATGTGGGGGTGTTGCTGGGTGCTTCAAATGTCCTTCTCTGCCTTTGAAGACCAGTTTGGCCGCCCTCCCCCTTCCTGCCTCACCATCTGCTGAGGGGAGATTCTCTCCCCCAAGCACATTCCTTTGTGTGAAGCCTGGCCACTTCACACCTCATCAAGGCAGCCTGGCAGAAGCTGCTGCAGGCTGGCCAATCAGAGCACAGCAGCAAAAACAATGCAGAGCTGAAATTGGCAACTTTTTAGGTAAAGTCTAAACTTTTTACCTGAACAAGTTATATTAAATCCAACAACTGGAAGTTGTAGGATGTATTACAACAATTAATTTGATACCAAATTCTTGGTATGCAACATTTAAGGAGACTTTAAAATTTAAAATAAAGTCTGCCCATTCTAGCCTATGAAGGCCATTTACTTCAATGAGGGAAAAACGAATTTGGCTGTTTTTACCTCACCAGGGCTTATAAATCTATTTTTATAAAGTCCCTGCTTATAGTTACATGGCACCCAGCCCTAGGGGCACATAGGGCACACCTTAGGGGTGACTTATATGTAAAAATAAGGTAGTTTAAGACTTTGGAAGTACCTTTAATTCCAAAGTCGAATTTGCATATAATTTTAATTTAAAAGCAGCCAGCAAGGCAGGCCTGCCTTTAAAATGACACTGGGCACCTCAGCAGTGCACCTAGGTGTGCACCACCTATGCTGTGGTCCCTAAACCTACATGCCCTACCATATACTAGGGACTTATAGGTAGGTTAACTTAGCCAATTATAATTAGCCTAATTTGCATATCCATTTTACACAGAGCACTGGCCCTGGGACTGGTAAGCAGTACCCAGGGCACAGCCAAGAGTCAGTAACCACCAGTACCTATCCAGAAAGAGTGGGGGTGATCAGGCAAAAAAAAAGGACTTTCCTACACCGATGCAGAGTTGATTTGGCGCTGGTGTTTCTTTGATCTCATGTGAAGTTTGTTTTCTTAACATTAGATTAATTGTTGTCAAATGGATTTTTAATTTCCTTGACCAGACATGGAGCAGAGTGTAAAATGGCGCTGAGATGTGCCTTGGTGCATATGGGTTGACTACCTATCAAGGTGTTGCTATCTTCCACGCCAGTCACAAGCAATGATTGAACTAGTGTTCTGAAACCTGCTTATGGGATAATGGGTTTGAGCCTCCTTAGGGGGTAGATTTGGAAGGCTGCAGTTATGGCTAGCGTTGATTCGTGGGTTTGAATGGTATGTTTTGGTGAATGTAACAACTAAGAGATTTTGTTGATGCTATCAATGAAGTGGAGAGGCCTACAGTGAAAGTATATAAAGCCAAGATTGTACAGGGTCCTCTATATTTTGCTGCCATTAGTGCAGGCCCTTTTCAAGGTTCAGTGGCAAAATAACAACAATGATGATTTTTGTGACAAAATAACTCACTATGTTGAAAATTGTGTGGTTTATTACTGACACCAGGACCCCTTTACCGGACTTTAATCATAACAAAACTACTGGTTCTTCATCTAAGGTTATTTTTAAAAGCTATCATCTTAGGAACAAAAAACACATACTTAGAGGATCGAGTTATATTGGATAAATATATATTTTTTTAAATGAAATCTTTTCAGAACCACTTAATAAATGGCAAATGAGCATGGTATTTTTTGCTGTATATGCCATGTCAGCTCCCTCACTCTGTTAGGAGATTTCTGCGGGGTGAGAAACTTTGAAAACTGTATGTCATTAGTCGTGTTTGTCACAGTTGCATTAAACATAGAACATTCTCTGTGGAGATGCCTGAATTAAATAAGTATGCATAAGAGGAGAGAAATATTAACGTTCTTAAACACTGAGGTCTATATTCAACACAAACCATGAGGGATATTTCTCTCCTACTGATAGGGGAAAATTGGCATCGAGCAGGACCGAACTCCTGTGGTAAAGTTTTCCTTGGTTCCAAAATCCAGAATCCTACACCATTGGTGAAGCTCAGCAAGGTGGTTTCTTGATGCCATTATTTAAATGGATCCTCGAACTTAGAGACTAATTATGTGGAAGGAAAATCACTGACTAAGGGCCTGATTACGACCCTGGCGGTCCGATTGTCAGACCGCCAATACTCAGTCCGGAGGACGCCACAAAGCGGGCAGCCTCCAGGCCGCCATATTATGAAATGCCTGCTGGGCTGGCGGGTCAGTGTGGCGGCATTGGCTTTGGCTCTATAAGAGAGCCGAGGCCAATACCAGCCGCACTGATTGTGCACGGGTGGTGCAGGTGCCCCCGTCACCCCATCTCTGCCTTTACACCAGCCTTTTCATGGCAACATCCTTGCCATGAAAAGGCCTGCAGAAAGGCAAGTCGTGATCAGCAAACATTACAAATTCTAAAGTTATAGTTATACCTTAGATTTATACACTACTTGCCACCTTAATATATTAAAATAACTTTATTTATTTTTTAACTACAAATCAAAATTAAACTACATAAATATTAAAATGTGTCACCTTATACTAATACATTTACCCATGCAGCTCCATACACAGTGTATTCAACTCTGTAGTCTCACTACAGTAACTATAACTCGCCACTTTAACATGCACTGAGATCTCTCAAAAGTTGTGATTTGTATTATCATAACTATTATTATAAATACTATTATTTTAAATGTTATAAGTGTTATAATATAAAATGGTTTAAGCAGTACATGACGAAGGTGCAAGTCATAGTTAATGTATAAATTTAAGGTATAACTATAACTTTAGTATTTGTAATGTTTATGTATTTTAGGTTAGGCTTGTATAGAAAGAATAAAGTTTCCCTACCTATACCACCGGTTTAAACTTTGTTTTTTCTTTGAATTTCGATATTTTATTTTTTTTATAAAAATGTGTTTCAAATGATAGAGTTTTCTGTCATTGAGTGGAGTATCATTAGGTGGAGTGTGGTACAGTACAGTGGAGAAGAGTGTTGTATAGTGTACTGTCATAGAATGCATTGTCGTAGAGTGAAGTTGAGTGGAGTGGAGTAGTGGAACAGCATACATTGGAGTGATGCAGAGTGGAGTGGTATGGTGCAGAGTCGACTGTTGTAGAGTGGGGTACAATGGAGTAGAGTGGAGTGGGGTAGTGGGGTAGAGTGGAGTGTCTTGGAGTAGAGTAGGGTGGAGTGGAGTAGAGTGGAGCAGCACAGGGTACAATGGAGTGAATTCTAATATAGTGCAGTTGCATGTTATATAGTAAAGTGACGTGGAGAGCACAAAAGAAGACAGACGTAACGAAAAGTCGAGTACAATTTTATAAATTGGAATGGTATCTTGTGCAGTTCAGTAGAGTGGTGTGTTGGAGAGTGCTGAGTGAAGGGGCATAGAGTGGAGTAGAGGGTTGTGTAGTGTAGGAGCATAAAGTGGATTACAGTGTTGTATAGTGGCACAAAGTGCAGTAGAGTCTTGTAGAGTAGGGTTGCACAAAGCGGAGTGGAGTGCGATACACTGGATTGGTATAGAGTGGCGTTATACAATGACATAGAGTGAGGTAAACAGTTGTGCATTGGAGTACAGTGGAGTGGGGCCCAGTGGAGTAGCATAGCATAGAGTGGAGTAGTGTCTTCAACAGTACAGTGGTGTGAAGTTGACTAGAGTAGAATGGCATAGTATACAGTGGAGTACAGTTTTGCACAGTGGAGTAGTGTGTGATGAGGTGGAGTGGAGTGGTGTGTTGTACTGTGTCAGAAAGTGGTAGAGTGGGATAGAGTATGGTGTCAGAGATTGGATTAAAGTGTTGTACAGTGGAGTTGTGTGGAGTAGAGTAGAGTGTGGCCCAGTATGGTACAGTGGCATGGGATAGACTGTTGTACAGTTGAGTGGCATAGAGTAGGATACAGTGGAGGGGCATAGAGTGCAGAAGTGGGTTACAGTGGAGTAGTGTCTCATAGAGTAGATATATTAACTGGGGTGGAGCACTGTAGGGGGAGTTGCACAGAGTGAAGTACAGTGTTGTAAAGTGCTCTAGAACAAAGTAGAGTGCTATCAAGTGTGGTACAGTGGAGGGGTGTAGACTGTTGAGTGTAGAATAGTGTTGTTGAGCGGAGCACACTGGCGGGCCATGAAGTGTAGCTGGGTAGAGTGGAATGGCATAGAATGAAGTAGCATAGAGGGGAGTGATGTAGAGTGGAGTGGCATACAGTGCAATAGCATGAGGTTAAGTGGGGTACAGTGGAGTGGCGTATAGTGAACTGAAATAGAATGGGATAGTGAATAATGGAGTAGGGTAGAGTGGAGTTACATACAATGGAATAGCATAGATTAGAATGTCAGAGTGGAATGGCATGCAATGGAGTGGTGTTGACTGCAGCGGCATAGAGCGGAGTTACAGAGTGGAATAGTGTACAGTCGAGTGCTGTAGAGTGAAGTGACATAGATACCAGTGGGGGAAAGTCAAGTGGCATACAGTGGAACAGCATAAAGTTGAGCGATGTACAGGGGAGTGGCATAGAGTGGAGTGACACAGATTAGAGTGGTGTGGAGTGGGGTAGAGTACAGAGGTGTACAGCGGAATAGAGTACAATGGCACTTCATGCAGTAGCATAGAGTACAGTAGACTACCATACACTGAAACAGTGTACAGTGGAGTAGCTTAGAGTGGAGTGTCATACAGTGGAGTGGCATAGAGTGGAGTAGTGTATAATGGAGTGAGGTAGAGTGGACGGCATAGAATCGAATAGCATAGAGTTGAGTTGCAAAGAGTGTAGTTGTGTAGAGTGGAATAGCACATAGGTGAGTGGAGTAGGATTGAGTAGGGTGCAGTGGAGTGGTGTATACTGGAGTGGCATAGATTGGAATGCTGTACATTGGAGTTGCATAGAGTGCAGTGATGTACAGTGGAGTGGCATACAGTGTACTGGGTATCGTGGAATAGCATACAATGGAATAGCATACAGTGGAGTGGTGTACACTGGAGTGGAGTGAAGTGGCATAGAGTCAAATAGCATAGAGTTGAGTGACGTAGAGTGTAATTGCATACAGTGGAATAGCAGATAGTAGAGTGGAATAGAATGCAGTGGAGTACAATGGAGTGGCGTAGAGCAGAGTGGCACAGAGTGGAATAGTATAGAACGGAGGGAGGTACAGTGTAGTGGTATACAGTACAAAAGTGTACAGTGGAGTTGTGTAGAGTGGCGTAGAGTGGAATAGCGTATATTGAAGAGGTGTAGGATTGAGTGGCATAGAGTGGAGTGGGGTATAGTTCTGTAGCATACAGTGGAGTGGCATACAGTGGAGTGATGTACACTGGAGTGGCGGACAGGTGAGTGGCATAGAGTCGAATAGCATAAAGTTGAGTGGCGTAGAGTGTAGTTGAATACAGTGGAAAGGCTTATAGTGGGATGACACAGAATAGAGTGGCATAGAGTGGAGTGGTGTAGAGTGGAGTGGCGTAGGATGTAGTGTGGTAGAGTGTAACCACATAGAGTGGTGTAGTGACAGGGTGGAGCTATGTGTAGTGAAGTGAGGTACAGTGTAATGGCATACAGCAGAATGGCGTAGAATGGAGTGGCATAGAGTAGAATGGAATAGAGTGGAACAGCATATAGTGGAGTGGTGTAGAGTGGGGTGGAATATAGTGGAGTGGCATGGAATGGTATGGCATACAGGGAAGTGGTGTAGAGTGGATTAGCATATGACGGAGAGGCGTATACCGGATTGGTATGGAGTACAGTGGGATAGCGTAGAGTGTGGTGGTGATAGTGGAGTTGCATACCGTGGAACAGCATAGAGTGGAGCAGCATAGAATGGAGTGGTGTACACTGGAGTGGTGTAAAGTGGAGTTGCATACAGTGGAGTTGTGTAGAGTGGAGTGGCATAGAGTGGAGAGGGGTATAGTAGAGGGGCGTACAGGGGAATGGTGTACAAAGGAATCAGTATAGTAGAGTGGTGGACAGTGGAGTGGGGTACAGTGAAGTGGCGTAGAGTGGAGTGGCATGGAGTAGGATGACAGAGTGGACTGTCGTACAGTGAACTTGCGTACAATGTTATAGTGTAGAGTGGATTAGTGTACATGTAGTGGCGTACAGTGGAACGGTGTTGACTGGAGTGTTGCACAGTGGATGACATACAGTGGAATAGTGTACAGTGGAGTGGTGTACAGTACAGTGGCATCGAGTGGAGTGTGGTACAGTGGACTGGTGAACAGTAGAAAAACACAGAGCGGAGTGGCATAGAGTGGGGTGGCATTAAGTGGAGTCACGTAGAGTTGAGTGGTGTAGAGTGGATGCATATAGTAGAGTGAGGTAAAGTGTAGTGCTGCACAGTTCAATAGTGTAGAATTGAGTGGTGTAGGGTGGATTGGGGTACAGTGGAGTGGCATACAGCTGAATAACATACAATGAAGTGGCATAGAGTGGAGTGGTGTAGAGAGGAATAGTGTAGAGTGGAGTGGCACAGAGTGGGGTGGTATACAATTGAATGGCATAGAGTGGTGTGTTGTGGAGTGGAAAATCGTAGAGTGGAGTGTTGTAGAGTGAAGCAGGGTAGAGTGCACTTGGGTAGATTGTAGTGGCATACACTGTAAAAGTGTACTGTGGAGTGGTGTAGAGTGGATTGTTGTAAAGTGGAGTAGCATACAGAGGAATAGCAGATAGTGTAGTGGTGTAGAAAAAAGTGTAATTGAGTGGAAGTGCATACAGTGGAATAGCATAGAGAAGAGTGGCATTTAGTGGAGTCTCATACAGTGGAATAGCATAAAGTGTAGTGATACAGAGTGGAGTGGCGTAGAATGGAGTGGTGTACAGTGTAATAGCGTACAGTAGATTGTCAGAGAGTGGAGTGGTGTATAGCGGAGTTCCCTACAGTGGAGTGGCGTAGAGTGGCGTACAGTGGAATAGCATAAAGTGTAGCGTTGTCCATCAAGTGGAGCATGGTGGAGTGGCATAGAATAGAATAAAGCAGAATGTAGTGATGTACAGTGGAGTATCATACAGTGGAATAGTGTACAGTGGAGCAGCGCAGAGTGGAGGGGTGTACAGTGGACTTAGAGGGAGTGGCGTAGACTTCAGTGTCATAGAACAGAGTGGCACAGATTGTAATATTGTACAGTGGAGTGGTGTAGAGTGGGGTGGCTTAGAGTGAAGTGGAGTATAGCAGAGTGGTATTCACTAGATTAGCATAGAGTCAAATAGCATATAGTGGAGTGACAGTAGAATGGCGTAGAGTGTAATAGTGTAGAAAGGAGTGGTGTAGAGTGGAGTGGTGTACAGTGGAGCATGATAATTGAAACAGAAATACTGTGGAATTGTGTAAATGGATGCAGATGCAATGTGTCAGAATATACATTCTGAGGTGCAAATGATCATTTCAATAGTATATGTGAATAGTGGCAGCAGTGTTGAAGTTATACATTTTTAAATATATTGGGCTGTGGTATACCGCAGTAAGTTCAGGTATTTCATGGTTTATGCCGATGAGAAGGCACTATGTGATCGACTAATGGCTGGGTTTACCAAACATAAAAAGCAGCCAGGTAGCTTTATGCACAGTTCGGCTACATTCTGTGCTTCGCTGCAATCTAGGTTAGAGTCTTAGATATAGATAAATAGTAGGTTTTATTCCTGTTCCATAACTATTACAACTTTATTAATGTGCTACTAGGAAGAGAAATGTATTTAAAAATGTCTATATATTTTTACATGACTTTAGGGAGAACTCTGCATTTAAAAAAAAATTGTAAGTAGCGCAGTAATTTGTAAATATTACTGCACTACTCCATAGACTTTTTGTGCATATTTAAACGTTAAAATAGAAAATGCACTTTCACTATATTTGTAAAATATAAAGTATTACAGTGTATTTTAAAATTTTTAACATATTTTATTATTTTTTAATTTAAGTACCGTAGGTACTTCCGAGGCAGTACTGCGGTGCTTTCTGCATTTTTTAAATGTAGAAAAAAGAATAATTATTTTTCCCTACCTATAATAAAGTGGTATAGGTACGGAAAAATATTAAACCTAATACTTCTCTATATCTGAAAGTGTAACGCTGAACACAGCTAAAGTCAAAAACAAAATTGTTGCCTTTAACTTTTGTAATGGCAGTCATCATCCAAACTCATAATGACTTGCCATCACTATGCACTGCAGTACTGTTGGACCTGGCTTTTTGACGGGGTCATCCCCAAACTTTTTGCCTCCTTCCTCCTATTTTTTCTGACCTGTTGTTGTTGGCTTTTGACCTCTGGGCACTTTACCACTGCTAACCAGTGCTAACGTGCATATGCTCTCTGTGTAAATTGTACTATTGATTGGTTTATCCATGATTGGCTATTTAATTTACTTATAAGTCCCTAGTAGAGTGCACTATATGTGCCTAGGGCCTGTAGATTAAATGCTACTAGTGGGCCTGCAGCACTGGTTGTGCCACCCACTTCAGTAGCCCCTTAAACTTGTCTCAGGCCTGCCATTGCAAGGCCTGTGTGTGCAGTTTCACTGCCACTTCGACTTGGCATTTAAAAGTACTTGCCAAGCTTAGAACTCCCCTTTTTCTACATATAAGTCACCCCTAATGTGCGCCCTAGGTAACCCCTAGAGCAGGGTGCTGTGTGGGTAAAAGGCAGGACATGTACCTGTGTAGTTATATGTTCTGGTAGTATAAAACTCCTAAATTCGTTTTTAAACTACTGTGAGGCCCGCTCCCTTCATAGGCTAACATTGGGGCTGCCCTCATACACTGTTGAAGTGGCAGCTGCTGATCTGAAAGGAGCAGGAAGGTCATATTTAGTATGGCCAGAATGGTAATATAAAATCCTGCTGACTGGTGAAGTCGGATTTAATATTACTGTTCTAGAAATGCCACTTTTAGAAAGTGAGCATTTCTTTGCACTAAAATCTTGTTGTGCCCTTCAATCCACGTCTGGCTAGGTTTAGTTGACAGCTCCTTGTGCATTCACTCAGACACACTCCAAACACAGGGTACTCAGCCTCACTTGCATACATCTGCATTTTGAATGAGTCTTCCTGGGCTGGGAGGGTGGAGGGCCTGCCCTCACACAAAGGACTGCCACACCCCCTACTGGGACTCTGGCAGACAGGATTGAACTGAAAGGGGGCTTGGTGCATTTCTTAGACACTCTTTGAAGTCACCCCCACTTCAAAGGCACAACTTAGTATAAAAGAGGGCCTCTGCCCTACCTTATCAGACACTTGCTGGAGAAGAAACCTGAACCAGAAACTACATCCTGCCAAGAAGAACTGCCTGGCTGCTCAAAGGACTCACCTGTCTGCTTTCTACAAAGGACTGCTGCCTTGCTGTTGGCCTGCTGCCTTGCTGGACTCTTGTCTGGCTGTGAAAGTGCTCTCCAAGGGCTTGGATAGAGGTTGCCTCCTGTTCCCTGAAGTCTCAGGACCAAAAATACTTCTCTTTTTCACTTGGACGCTCCGTGCGCCGAAATTTTCGATGCACAGCTTGTTCCGCGGCGAGAAAAAACGCCGCACACCAACGCTGATCGACGCGACGCCTTCGGGACGACCGGAACTTCGACGCACGGCTTCGCAAGGACAACGCCGCCCGACCTCCAGAGGAGAAATCGACGCAACGCCTGCCGTGAGATCGAAATTTCAACGCACAGCCCCGCAGAACGACGCGCAGCCGGAAAACAAGCAGGAAAATCCCCGCACAGACCCGGGACATCTGGTAATCCCTGCGATCCACAGAAAGAGACTGTCCGCGCGCCGGAAAACGACGCACGACTTCCCCGCGTGAAAAATAACGACGCAAGTCCGTGTGTGCTGGGGAGAAATCGACGCACACACCCTTTTTCCACGTATCTCTTCTTCTGTGGCCCTCTGAGGAGATTTTCCACTCCAAACCAGGTACTTTGTGCTTGAAAGAGACTTTGTTTGCTTTTTAAAGACTTAAGACTCTTTATATCACTTTTCAGTGATATCTTTACAAATTCATATTGCATCTTTAATCGTTTTGACCTGCAAATACCCAGATAAATATTATATATTTTTCTAAACACTATGTGGTGTATTTTTGTGGTGTTATATTATGGTTTTGTATGATTTATTGCACAAATGCTTTACACATTGCCTTCTAAGTTAAGCCTGACTGCTCGTGCCAAAGTACCAGAGGGTGGGCACAGGCTAATTTTGGATTATGTGTGACTTACCCTGACTAGAGTGAGGGTTCTTGCTTGGACAGAGGGCAACCTGACTGCCAACCAAAAACCCAATTTCTAACATTGGTGATCAGCGGTGAGGATAGGACTTGTGTTTGTGCAGTGACATACAGTAGCTAAGTATTTCACTACCTACCCACAGTGGAAGGTCAACTTGATTTTTCATCTTTTTTGCTTTTGGTTCTCTGATGTCCTCCTGGATATACTATTGATATTTTGGACTTTGGATTTTGGTTTTTGCTGGCAAGACCTTATCAGAATGGGATTGTGTACCTACTCATTCTTTGTACTTGCTGACCACCTCACTAAGTCTGACCTAAGGAAGCTTTGCAGAAAATGGGGCCTTCCTGTAGCAAGGAGATCTACTAAAGAGGAAATGCTACATAACTACATAGTCTGGGGGGAAGAAAGATGGGCAGAGAGAGAGGCAGCAAGAAACCAAATGACTAAGTACCCCTCAGATGAGGAGGAGGACTGCTCACATGAGGAGGAAGACTGCTCACATGAGGAGGAAGATTACTCAGATGAGGAAAGAGACCCAGAGAGAGATGAATGGCTCCGAGGTCAAAGGCGGCAGGAGCAACAATTAGAGGAGTATCTTGCAAGGGTTGAGGCAAAAAGACTCTTAACCCTGGAAGAAGAAAAGATTGCAGCTCAAGAGCTGAGCTGTAAAGAGCTGAAACTGGAGGCCGGAAGGGCTGAGTCCAGTTCAGATGGTGGCAGCAACAATCTTGCATCCAGTACTGCTGAAGAAGGGCACAAGCCCAGAGATGTGGTGCCCAACTTGAAGAAGGGAGTTGACACACCAGGTGGTTCAAGGGTATGAGGTAGTTCCCGTTATGCACAGGGTCCCTGAGAAGGATTGGGGAACTGGCACAGGGAGTCATATTCCTACTAGGGGGAGGGACACTTTACTGGCTCTAGCAGAGAGTGACATAGAAAAGGGTTCCCCCCTGGTGGTCGTCCTGGATATAGAGTGTAGAGACATCCCAGAAGAGTATGGGTTGAGTGTCAGGGACAGTCAGATACTGTCTCACCAGTCTCAGGAGGGTGATGTAGAGTGCTTTTCCAAGGCTGAGTTACTGGATGGTTGGGTGAAGGGTACTGTGGTTAATACGTGTGAAGGGCAGAGTGATGTAATTGCTGGAGAGCATATGTCTGGTTCTTATTTTCCAGAGCTACGCCAACACCAGGTGGAGTGTGAGTTCTCTGACCCCAGGGAACTTACAATGGAGGCAGACTTCTGGGTGAGTACCAGAGAGTCTGAAGAGGCATTTGGGGGTGCTCCTGAAGGGAGTGGTCTAGGTGGTTCCCAACCAAGTGAGGTGGGAGAGGATTGTAGTGTCCCAGGTAGGTTCCAGGTCCTAGAGGGTTCCATGAGGGAACACCAGGAGGGAAGCCTAGCCTGTACCGTAGGGCCACCTTTTGAGGGAAGCCCCGCAGTGTCAGAAGAACTTGGGGGGGTGACTGTAGCCAGCATCCCAACAGTTCTGGTGTCTGGCAGTACCACTCCTAGTGAGGGGATGCAGAAGTCCAGACATAGGGTTGAGAGGGGGTTGCAGACCCCAGTGGAGGACCTTGAGAGTCAGGGGTTAGCTCTGAGAGCAGAGCCCCCCAGGAATGACCCAGGTGCAACCGTTTCTGGTTTGGGGGAAACCCACACTCTGCCGGATGGGCAGAGGTCGGGAGACCTGCGCCAACCAGACTCTTGTGTGGCCCTTGGGGACGGTGTGTCCCTGGTGGGGGGTAGGTGTGCTCCCCAGAAAGTCCTGGTATGTCAGGCAATGGTTCAACCTCAGGGTGGTGACTCTGGGTTGGATACCCAGGTTCAGCGGTTAAACTCTGACCTGGTGGGAGGTAGGTGTGCCTCCAAGGAAGTCCTGCTGTGCCAGGCAATTGTCCAACCTCAGGGTATTGACTCTGGGTTGGATGGCCAGGTTCAGAGGTTAAACTCTGACCTGGTGGGGGGTAGGTGTGCCCCCCAGAAAGCCCTGGTGTGCCAGGCAACTTCCCAACCTCAGGGTGGTGACCCTGGGTTGGAGAACCAGGTTCAGAGGTTAAACTCTGACCTGGTGGGAGGTAGGTGTGCCTCCCCGAAAGACCTGGTGTGCCAGGCAATTGCCCAACCTCAGGGTGGTGACCCTGGGTTGGAGAACCAGGTTCAGAGGTTAAACTCTGACCTGGTGGTAGGTAGGTGTGCCTCCCAGAAAGTCCTGGTGTGCCAGGCAATTGCACAACCTCAGGGTGGTGACCCTGGGTTGGATGGCCAGGTTCAGAGGTTAAACTCTGACCCGGTGGGGGGTAGGTGTGCCCCCCAGAAAGTCCTGGCATGCCAGGCAATTGTTCAACCTCAGGGTGGTGACCCTGGGTTGGATGGCCAGGTTCAGAGGTTAAACTCTGACCTGGTAGAGGGTCAGTGTGCCCTCCAGGAAGTCCTGGGGTGCCAGGCAATTGTTCAACTTCAGGGTGGTGACTCTGAGTTGGATGGCCAAGTTCAGAGGTTAAACTCTGACCTGGCGGGGGTAGACGTGCCCCCCAGAAAGTCCTGGTTTGCCAGGCAGTGATCCAGTCTGAGGGTACAGACCCTGGGCTGGAAGACCAGATTCAGGGTGTCCCCCCGGACCTGGAGGGAGGGGCTACTGATAACAGTGCCCCTAACATGTTGTCTTCTGAGGAGGCCACTCCTAGTTGGTGGGTGCTGGACCCCAGAAGGGAGGGCAGGGGGAGGGAAGCCTCACCCCGGGCCCTAGTCCAACCTGAAGGTACAGACCCCAGGTTGGAGGGCCAGTTGCAGGTTAACAGCCCTGCACTGGTGGAGGAATGGTATAGGGCGACTTCTATAAGCACCCTGACCAGGTTGGACTCTGGGGGTACCGCTCCAGGAGGGAGGGTACAGAGCCCCAGAGGGGAGGACCAGGTTCAGGCTGTCATCCCTGACCTGGTGGAAGGGAGAGTGGTTAAAGGGTGCCCAGCACCTGGGGCTACTGCCCCCCACTCTCCCCAGCCACAGTGGTGGGAGAGCTTCGAGAGGCCTAGGGCCTGGCTCTCATCCCTGGCAGCTGTCAGTAACCACTGTGGCTTGCTGTCCGGGTGGACAGAGTTATCCCTGGGGAGGGGACAAGTGTCACGCCCCGGGGGTAGAGTGGGCAACACCACTGTGTTGGTCCTGGTGGTACTATCCTGCTCCTGAGATACATCTGTGAGCAAAGTAAGGTTAGGCGCTGCACAGATGGGATCCGCAGGTAAGAAGAAAGGTTCCCCATGGGTTGGCTTATTGGGCCCTGAGAGTATGGACAGAGGGATCCAATTGGAGTCAGGAAGGCGAAGAACTGGAGCATGCCCCTGCTGTTGTGGGCCTGGGTCCTTGTTCTGTCACCTCAAACAGGGAAGTACATCAGGATAGTGATTGTTCTCCCCTGGCTTTAGGCTGGTAGGGGGTCATGTTGGACCTGGCTTTTTGACGGGGTCATCCCCAAACTTTTTGCCTCCTTCCTCCTATTTTTTCTGACCTGTTGTTGTTGGCTTTTGACCTCTGGGCACTTTACCACTGCTAACCAGCGCTAAAGTGCATATGCTCTCTGTGTAAATTGTACTATTGATTGGTTTATCCATAATTGGCTATTTAATTTACTTATAAGTCCCTAGTAGAGTGCACTATATGTGCCTAGGGCCTGTAGATTAAATGCTACTAGTGGGCCTGCAGCACTGGTTGTGCCACCCACTTCAGTAGCCCCTTAACCTTGTCTCAGGCCTGCCATTGGAAGGCCTGTGTGTGCAGTTTCACTGCCACTTCGACTTGGCATTTAAAAGTACTTGCCAAGCTTAGAACTCCCCTTTTTCTACATATAAGTCACCCCTAATGTGCGCCCTAGGTAACCCCTAGAGCAGGGTGCTGTGTGGGTAAAAGGCAGGACATGTACCTGTGTAGTTATATGTTCTGGTAGTGTAACACTCCTAAATTCGTTTTTACACTACTGTGAGGCCTGCTCCCTTCATAGGCTAACATTGGGGCTGCCCTCATACACTGTTGAAGTGGCAGCTGCTGATCTGAAAGGAGCAGGAAGGTTATATTTAGTATGGCCAGAATGGTAATATAAAATCCTGCTGACTGGTGAAGTCGGATTTAATATTACTATTCTAGAAATGCCACTTTTAGAAAGTGAGCATTTCTTTGCACTAAAATCTTGTTGTGCCCTTCAATCCACGTCTGGCTAGGTTTAGTTGACAGCTCCTTGTGCATTCACTCAGACACACCCCAAACACAGGGTACTCAGCCTCACTTGCATACATCTGCATTTTGAATGGGTCTTCCTGAGCTGGGAGGGTGGAGGGCCTGCCCTCACACAAAGGACTGCCACACCCCCTACTGGGACTCTGGCAGACAGGATTGAACTGAAAGGGGGCTTGGTGCATTTCTTAGACACTCTTTGAAGTCACCCCCACTTCAAAGGCACAACTTAGTATAAAAGAGGGCCTCTGCCCTACCTCATCAGACACTTGCTGGAGAAGAAACCTGAACCATAAACTACATCCTGCTAAGAAGAACTGCCTGGCTGCTCAAAGGACTCACCTGTCTGCTTTCTACAAAGGACTGCTGCCTTGCTGTTGGCCTGCTGCCTTGCTGAACTCTTGTCTGGCTGTGAAAGTGCTCTCCAAGGGCTTGGATAGAGCTTGCCTCCTGTTCCCTGAAGTCTCAGAACCAAAAAGACTTCTTTTTTTCACTTGGACGCTCCGTGCGCGAAATTTTCGACGCACAGCTTGTTCCGCGGCGAGAAAAACGCCGCACACCGACGCTGATCGACGCGACGCCTTCGGGACGACCGGAACGTCGACGCACGGCTTCGCAAGGACAACGCCACCCGACCTCCAGAGGAGAAATCGACGCAACGCCTGCTGTGAGATCGAAATTACGACGCGCAGCCCCGCAGAACGACGCGCAGCCGGAAAACAAGCAGGAAAATCCCCGCACAGACCCGGGACATCTGGTAATCCCCGCGATCCACAGAAAGAGACTGTCCGCGCGCCGGAAAACGACGCACGACTTCCCCGCGTGAAAAATAACGACGCAAGTCCGTGTGTGCTGGGGAGAAATCGACGCACACACCCTTTTTCCACGTATCTCTTCTTCTGTGGCCCTCTGAGGAGATTTTCCACTCCAAACCAGGTACTTTGTGCTTGAAAGAGACTTTGTTTGCTTTTTAAAGACTTAAGACACTTTATATCACTTTTCAGTGATATCTTTACAAATTCATATTGCATCTTTAATCGTTTTGACCTGCAAATACCCAGATAAATATTATATATTTTTCTAAACACTGTGGTGTATTTTTGTGGTGTTATATTATGGTATTGTATGATTTATTGCACAAATGCTTTACACATTGCCTTCTAAGTTAAGCCTGACTGCTCGTGCCAAGCTACCAGAGGGTGGGCACAGGCTAATTTTGGATTGTGTGTGACTTACCCTGACTAGAGTGAGGGTTCTTGCTTGGACAGAGGGCAACCTGACTGCCAACCAAAAACCCCATTTCTAACAAGTACTTTCGCAAAATGCTGTGAAATACTGTGAAATTTCACAAAAGTACTGCGACTACAGTTATCACTAAGTTAAAATGCTTTATAGCTTAAAGAACACTTACCCTACTTAACTGCTGTACTCAAAATGAACATCTGTGCACCATAATCTATAATCCTGCCACATTTCATTGAATTCCAACCAGCCGTTTTTGCGCTATGCATGATATAAAAGTTGTGGAAAATGCATTGGTGGAAAAACCTTTTATGGACTCCCCCTTTTTTTTCTTTGCACCCTTTTAACAAATCACTGCAAAACATTTTATCCTCAGCATGCAAAAATCCAAGGAATTCCTATCTCTGGCAACTCAAACTATAACTACAGATGTACTGTATATAGTATACAAATATACTATAATGTAATGTACTAAAGTTACTTTATATATGTATATATAGATAGATAGATAGATAGATAGATAGATAGATAGATAGATAGATAGATAGATAGATAGATAGATAGATAGATAGATATACAAAGGTTACAGGGATGTTAGAGTGAAGCTCACATTTCAAACGTACAAAACCATAGAAATTCAGCTGTTATAACAAGAGTTATTTCAACTAACTATAACTCATGCCCTAAAGTAACTATACCTCATACCGTGGCCCCGCGGTCAACCTCCTATAATCACCCAACCCCATGCGTGCGGGCATGGAAAGTGATGAAAACTACGCTTAACCACTTGGGCGCCATGGATGTAATGGTTACGTCCATGGCTGCGGCGCTCAGGCACCACGGACGTAACCATTACGTCCTAGTACTGGCCCTCGGGGGAAGCATGCTTGCAGCACGATGTGGAAGAGAAATGTTCAGCATTTCTCTTCGACTCGGGAGGAGGGGGCAGGCAGAGGCATGAAAGGAAAGGCCTTTCCTTTCCTTTCATGACTCTGCAAGCATTTCTGCTGTCCGATCGCGATGCGACCAGGCAGCAGAAATGCGCACTAGACACCATGGAATGTTTTTTTTTTAAATACTTACATGTAATGGGAGTGGCCTTTGGGCAAGGGCCGCTCCCCAGGCGGTCAAAATATTTTAAGGCCTTTTCTGCCCCCCCCCCCCCCCCCGGGGACCAATCAGACTATTATAATTAGACCGATCTGCCCCCTGGGGGCAGAAACCCCTAGACACCAGGGATATCTTTTTTGTGTTTACTTTATGTTTTTTGTATGGGGAATGACCCCTTAGGCAAGGGTCGCTCCCCTGGGGGGGAAATTGTATTTAGGCCAATTCTGCCCCCAAGGGGGCCAGAAACCAATAGACACCAGGGAATTTTTATTTTATTTATATTTATACAGTAGGCCCCTTGGGCAAGGGCTGCTCCCCAGGGGGGGGCAAAATATTTTTAGGCCTTTTCTGCCCCCGGGGGGGTGGGGGGGGAAGAAACCCCTAGACACCAGGGATATATATTTTTTTTTACTTTCTTTTTTTATATTTGGGGAGTGACCCCTTAGGCAAGGGTCGCTCCCCTGGTAGGCAAATTGTATTTAGGCCATTTCTGTCCCCACTTTTCTTAGGCCAATCTGCCCACAAGGGGGGCAAAAACCACTAGACACCAGGGATTTTTATTTTTTTGCGTCAATTTCACGCAAGGGGAGCGACCCCTTAGGCAAGGGTCGTTCCCCTGGGAGGGCACTTTTATTTTAGTATATTTCTGCCCCACTTGGGGGCCGATCAGCCTATTTTCATTAGGCCGATCTGCCCCCCTTGGGGGCAGAAACCACTAAGCACCAGGGATATATATATTTTTTTTACTTTATTTCTTTATATGTGGGACGTGACCCCTTAGGCAAGGGTCGCTCCCCTGGCGGACAAATTGTATTTAGGCCATTTCTGTCCCCCCTTGGAGGCAGATCGGCCTATTTTTCTTAGGCCAATCAGCCCCCAAGGAGGGCAGAAACCGCTAGACACCAGGGATTTTTATTTTTTTGCGTCAATTTCACACAAAGGGAGAGACCCCTTAGGCAAGGGTCGTTCCCCTGGGAGGGCACATTTATTTTACGCTATTTCTGCCCCACTTGGGGGCCAATCTGCCTATTTTTATTAGGCTGATCTGCCCCCAAGGGGGGGCAGAAACCACTAGGCACCAGGGATTTTTTTTTGCGCCAATTTCATACAAGGGGAACAACCCCTAAGGCAAGGGTCGCTCCCCTGGGGGGGCAAATTTATTTTAGGCCATTTCTACTCCCCTTGGGGCCAGATCAGCCTATTTCTATTAGGCCGATCTGCCCCCGGGGGGGGGCAGAAACCACTTATGTTGTGTTTTGTTAGGGGGGCAGCCCTTTGGGCAAGGGTGGCTGCCTGTGGGGGCACATTACTGTTGTCCATATCTGCCCCCTTTGGGGGCAGATTGGCCTATTTTTGGAAGGCCCATGTGGCCCATGGGGCAGAAAGCCCACCAGAGACTAGGGAAGATTTTTGTTTTTTAAAATAAGAGGGTGGGGGTTTGGCTATACCCCCACCCCAAATAAATGAGGCCAAGGTTGTTCTGCCCACCAGTGGGCAGATGGGGCAATTACCTCCAATCCACACCCCGGGGGGCACAAAGTCTACTAGATGCCAGGGAATTAAAACAAAAAAAATAGTGTGGTGGTGGCCACCAACCAATATGAGCATTGTTATGCCCCCATCCCCACTGAAGGGAGTAACAGTCTTTCAGCTCTCCCCCCGCACACTAAAACATTTTATCCCACGGCAAGCAAGAGGACAGCTGATTATTTTGGGGTTTGGTTTTACATTTGGGCCATGAGAGCTTGGCTAACTCTCAAAATCGTCCTATTTGGAATGGTGAGGGCTGCACTTTTTGGACTTTGGGACACTGCCATGTAGAAAAATCCACAGGACCTAGAAAACTAAACATCTGAGTGAGTCCAGGGTGGTGTGCTTCACATGCACCTGCACCATTTTCTTACCCACAATGCCCTGCAAACCTCCAACTTTTCTGAAAATCACACATTTTTGTGATGGAACCTTCAGGAATCCACAAAATTCCTACCACCCAGCATTGTCTCATCTATACCGATTCTGGGTAACAGAACCTGGCGAGAGCCCCACAAGTCACCCCATCTTGGATTCCCCTCTGTGTCTAGTTTTAAAAAATGTGCAGGTTTGGTAGGTTTCCCTCTTTTCCGGCTGAGCTAGAGCCAAAATCCACCACTTGGCACGTTGCAAAAAACAGGTCTGTTTTCTTTGAAAAAATGTGATGAGTCCACGTTGTGTTTTGGGGCATTTCCTGTCACGGGCGTGAGGCCTACCCACACAAGTGAGGTACCATTTTATAGGGAGACTTGGGGGAACGATGAGTGGAAGGAAATTTGTGGCTCCTCTCAGATTCCAGAACTTTCTGTCACGGAAATATGAGGAAAAAGTGTTTTTTGGCCAGATTTTGAGGTTTGCAAAGGATTCTGGGTAACAGAACCTGATGAGAGCCCCGAAAGTCATCCCGTCTTGGATTCCCCAAGGTAGTTAGTTTTGAAAAATGCACAGGTTTGGTAGGTTTCCCTAGGTGCCAGCTGAGCTAGAGCCCGAAATTCACAGCTAGGCACTTTGCAAAAAACATGTCTGTTTTCTTTGGGAAAATGTGATGTATCCACGTTGTGTTTTGGGGCATTTCCTGTCACTGGCGCTAGGTCTACCCACACAAGTGAGGTACCATTTGTATCGGGAGACTTGTAGGAATGCTGGGTGGAAGGAAATTTGTAGCTCATTTCAGATTCCAGAACTTTCTGTCACAAAAATATTAGGAAAAGGTGTTTTTTTAGCCAAATGTTGAGGTTTGGAAAGGATTCTGGGTAACAGAACCTGGTGAGAGCCCCACAAGTCACCCCATCCTGCATTCCGCCAGATGTCTAGCTTTCAAAAATGCACAGGTTTGGTAGGTTTCCCTAGGTGCCAGCTGAGCTAGAGGCCAAAATCTACAGCTAGGCACTTTGCAAAAACACATCAGATTTCAATGTAAAAATGTGATGTGTCCATGTTGCGTTTCATGTCGCGAGCATTAGGCCTACCCACGCAAGTGAGGTACCATTTTTATCAGGAGGCTTAGGGGAACACAGAATAGCAAAACAAGTGTTATTGCCCCTTCTCTTTCTCTACATTTTTTACTTCCAAATATAAGACTGTGTGTAAAAAAGACATCTATTTGAGAAATGCCCTGTAATACACATGCTAGTATGGGCACCCTGGAATTCAGAGATGTGCAAATAACCACTGCTTCTCAATACCTTATCTTGTGCT
The DNA here is from genome assembly GCF_031143425.1 of Pleurodeles waltl. Classification (NCBI taxonomy): domain Eukaryota; kingdom Metazoa; phylum Chordata; class Amphibia; order Caudata; family Salamandridae; genus Pleurodeles; species Pleurodeles waltl. The sequence continues at coordinate 1,646,444,935 of NC_090444.1, read as the reverse complement.
GCTTTTGGAAATACAAAGGTTTTCTTGATACCTATTTTTCACTCTTTATATTATAGCAAATTAATTGATGCATACCCAGTATAGAATGAAAACCCATTGCAAGGTGCAGCTCATTTATTGGCTCTGGGTGCCTAGGGTTCTTGATGATCCTACAAGCAACCAGAAGAGTCCGGCAGACATAACTGTATATTGCTTTCAAAAATCTGAAATCGCAGGAAAAAGTTACAGAGTAAAACGTGGAGAAAAATGGCTGTTTTTTTCACCTCAATTTCAATATTTTCTTTATTTCAGCTGTTATTTTCTGTAGGAAAACCTTGTAGGATCTACACAAATTACCCCTTGCTGAATTCAGAATTGTGTCTACTTTTCAGAAATGTTTCGCTTTCTGGGATCCAGCATTGGTTTCACACACTTTTCTGTCACTAACTGGAAGGAGGCTAAAAGCACAAAAAATAGTAAAAATGGGGTATGTCCCAGTAAAATGCCAAAATTGTGTTGAAAAATGGGGTTTGCTGATTCAAGTCTCCCTATTCCTGAAAGCTGGGAAGCTGGTGATTTTAGCACCATAAACCCTTTGTTGATGCCATTTTCAGGGGAAAAAAACACAAGCCATGTTCTGCAGGCCTTTTTTCCCTGTTTTTTAACTAAATTGTTGCTGTATTTCGGCTAATTTCTTGGTATCCTTCAGGCGAACTCACAAACTCTGGCTACCTCTAGAATCCCTGGAATGTTGGGAAAAAAGTATGCAAATTTGTGGTGGGTAGCTTATGTGGACAAAAAGTTATGAGGGCCGAAGCGCGAACTGCTCCAAATAGCCCATAAAAAGGCCTGGCACCTGAGGGGGAAAAAGGCCTGGTAGCGAAGGGGTTAAAGCAAGTGGGAGCATTTTGACAGCTCCTGCTTGCTGGAAGCGGAGTGTTTGCTTTTGCTTTGCAGTAGCTGTCACAGCCCCAATCAAGCAAAAGCAAACAGCTGTCTCCCGGGTTTTGGCACCTCGGGAAGTAGCACGAGTCAGACCTGGGGGACGGTGGCCCCCAGGGCCATATATCACTCCAGGAGGGGGACCGCATGCCCCCCTCCTTTAAAAAAAAAAAAAATTGTCCCGTGGAGGTGGTGGTCCCCGGGCCAGGGTTCCATGTGGACACACTCTTTAATGTTTATTTTAGCCCTGGGCATGTGGTGGTCCCCGGGGCCTGTAGTAGTCTTTGCAGCCCCCCATATAATTTTTTGTTTATAGCCCCAGGGAGGTGGTGGTCCCTGGGCCTGGGGGTTGGAGGATCTGTGCGCCTCAACCACATAATAGCTTTAGCCCCAGCGATTTGGTGGTCATTGGGACATTATTAAGCCCTTGGAGGGGGCACCCCACGCACACCTCCATTGTTTTTAAATAAACTCAGAATGTCTCCGGGACTTAGCCCACTTGAGGGCTTCATTTATTACAAGCATGGGAGACTGCACTTGTTTTTTTTTTTATTTACGGTAAAATGTGTGAATATTCGCGAATTTTTCAGTGAACTGAAAACAAATGCTTGTTTGCCCTGGCAGACTCTCAGAGGAGCCCTAGAACCAAAGCTAGGGGGATAGGGTATTCCAACCCTGCCCCCTTTAATTTTCTTTTTGCATTTGTTTTGAGACTCGGCTGAAGCTGGGTCCCAAAATGGCTGCTAACACTTCCTGGTTGAAGTGTTGGCAGCCAATCAGATCTCTGCATGAGATTGGGACTATTCGTGAATTATTTGTGTTTCTAGATTGACAAATTTGGATTTTTAAACAAAATCTCATAAAATACTGAACAGATTCACAACAAACAAGAGGACCTTCCTACCAAATTTGGTGTAATTCCGTCCAACGGTTCGACCTGCAGTCGTGTCTAAAATCCCTATGGGAATTAACATGGAAAATGCATTTTTTTACCCCTCCCTTTTTCTCAGCCCCCACTTGACGGATCACCCCAAAACTTTCCATGCACAACAAGACCCAACATGACAATTTTGGGGTGGAAATTTCAAGAAGATTTGTTAAACAGCACCAAAGATAAAGCCGAGTGAAAAAATGCTTTTCCTATGAAAACTAGGTCCAACCTATAACTCCCTACTGGTGACCATAGTAGGAAGATGGAGTCATGTAACTGTGTACTGTGGTCCAATACTGTCATTTATGGTTTCAAGTGACATCATAAACTGTGATGCCCTTGTCTCCAGAACTCTTAGTTGGGAACAGAGGACCATAGAATGCCCAGACATTGGTTCCATGCACACTGGGTCACAAAGTGATGGATTAATCTCAGCCACTAGTAATTACCCAGGCCACATCCCAATCCATCATTATTGTGCACGCCATTCCACCTCAGTTTGGAACCAGCCATATGCAAATCAGTTTCAGGGAGGACCTGCCCTTGCAGTTTGAAATGGTCTGTTCCTGTTCAAGTATGGTCAAGACTGATTTGTATATGGCTGGGTCTAAACTGAGGTGGCATGGTGTGCAAAGTAATGATGGCCTGGGATGTGACCCTAAGTGATTACCAATGACTGGGGGTAATTCAAGCATTCCATCCATCACTTTTTGAATACTTTAGTGTTGCCCTAAGTGGGGCAGGTATGCCTAGACATGGGTCCTGTGCACACTGTGACACTGGAACCAATTTGTATCTGGGTGATGAGCCCTAACTAGGGTGAAACCAGTCCTGGTTTTCTTGTGCACCGGTTCAGGGAGGACCTGGCATGGTAGTTTGGGCTCAACTATTGCCATTAAAGCAGAGTTACGACTGATTCATAAAGGGCTGTGTCCAAAATTAGGTGACATGGTGTGCACAATAATGATGGATTGGGATGAGGCCCAGAGTGATTACAAGAGACTGTGATTAATTAAAGCATTCCATCCATCGCTTTTTTGCATAATTTAATTTCCATTTTAGTCACATATCCTTGCTACATAATGTGTTTCTCCATACAACATAATCCTGGTAATTCTGATAATGGTAAAGTTCTGCGGAGATGTTTGCAGGATTATTGATTAGAACCATATTTCACACAGGATATTAAAATATTTTTCATATTTCATGGTCCCCTGAGTAATATGAATCTTTGTTAGACTATGTACAAACATTTTTTTGGGACCTACCCATCTCTGCAGGGTCACCCACAAACTTTTTGCCCTCACCTCTCCTGTTTGGCTCAATTTGTTTTTGTTGGCCTAGGACTATGCACTTTACTACTGCTAATTAGTGCTAAAGTTCATGCGCATTCTCCCTAAAACATGGTACAACAGGCCTACACCTTATTGGCACATTTAATTTACTTGTTAATCCCTAGTAAACAGTATTCCATGTACCCAGGGCCTGTGAATTAAATGCTACGAGTGGGACTGCAGCCTTCATTGTACAATCCACTAAAGTAGCCTTTTACAAATGTTTCAGGCCTGCCACTGCACCCTGTAGTGCGCTTTTAAACTATCATTTCGACCTGGTAAATAAACCTTTTGCCAGGCCTAAACTTTCTTTTTTAATACGTATGTCACCCATAAGGTAGACCCCAAAAGCTCACACATCAGGGTGCAATGTATTTAAAAAGTAGGACATGTGAAAAGCTCCTAAATTTATTTTTCACTATGTAAGGCCTATCACTCCCATGGGATTATATTAGGTTGCCCTATTAAACTTAATGTGTGATAGCTTCAGTTTGGGAGCACATGCAATATGATGCTTACAGTCAAATGAATTGAGCAATAAATTGAATGTAATGGTAAATTTGGATTATAAGTCCTGATTCTGAAACTGCCACTGAAAATGCCACTCTTAGAAAGTTGCCATTTTTGTCCTGTTTGTGTCTTCTGTCAGTATCCTGGGTCACATGACTGTGATTGGCTTAACTGTTATCCCTTGTTAATTCCTCCCAAACAGAGAGGCAAAGGGGGAATAGGTTTTGGCAGGATGGAACATCCTGCCAGGGTGGGTGGGGTGGAGCCGCACTTGGATTTCAAAGGGCTGCTTCCAGTACAATCACAAAGAAACTTGACAATAGTCCTTTCTCACCCTGGACTACTTGGAGCCTTGGCAGGAGAAGAAATGAACTTTCCAGAACCAGATGTGGGGGTAGTTTAGTTGATTTCCCCACTTCAGAGGCTGAAACAAGGTATAAATATTGGACTGCCTGAATCACTCATCAGATTGCTTCTGGACTTGTGGTACCCTCAAAAGGAAATCCACTCTGCTGCCCTGCTACTGAAAGGACTTCCATGATGCTCTGCTGCGTGCCGAAGGGAGTCTGAATCTGTTCTGTGAGCCCATGACCACCATTGTGACCCCCAAGAGCTATCAGGCTGGCCTCCTGCATGAGCTACAGGGACATAACAAGCTCTAAACACCCGTCCTGCATCTGCCCAGCTGACCAGACCAAACTGGATCTTTTTGTGCCTGGCTGGTGACACAAGTCCCCCCAGGTCCTGGTCCTTTGGCTGGCATCAGAGTGTACTCCTCCTGGTCCAACTGCGGGTTCCCTTGAAACTGACACAGCGTGATGCAACTCAATACAGGACCTGGCATCTCAGCACCTCGCCGCTTCTGATCGGTGGCCTCATCAAAACTGATGCAGTGTGATCCAGCTCAATGCATGACCTCACATCTCAGCACCTGGCAGTTCCTGATCAGCAGGCTCCTCAGAACCTACACAGCACCTTCCAGCTCCTGATCAGCTGCCTCATCATAAATTACACAATTCGAAGCAGTTCAATGCAGGGCCTCATATCTCATTCCAAGTACAACCAGGTACATTGTCCAGTGGGCCAAACTTGGTCCTGTACCCAGCCTGCACCCCATCATGGTCAGACTAAACTTGTGACTTTGTCCCGGTCCGGTGCAACCAGCTTACCACAGTTGGTGCTTGGTGCTTTTTGGCGCAACTTTACTTAAGACTTTAAAATTGCATAGTTCCAGTTCTACTGACTGGAGTGTTGTCATTCTGGTATCATTTTATGTATTTAAATGTACTCTACTTTTCTAGATTGGTGAGGGTTTTTTCTTATGTTGTGTTTTCACTTTACTGATTCTTGTATGTTGCATACATTTTTAAACATTGCCTCTAAGTTTAACCCGAATGCTTTTGTGCCTATCCAACCGAGGGTTAATCACAGGCTAATTTAGTGACTTTTGTGGTTCACCCTGACAAGGATTGTGGTTGTTGCTTTAGAAGGATTTTCAACCCCCTCAACCAACAACCCAATGTCTTAATTTCTTATGTATGTATATATATATATGGGCATTCTCTCATTCTCACAAAAATTAATTATCAGTATAAAGGAGATGGACATCATGACCCACTTGAGAGTCTCTGCCTCTCATGAGTCAAACCCAACACACAGGAATGGAAATAAACAGTACATTATACTGGTTCACCTGCCTGCATGCATTACATATGAATAAACACACACAAATAAATGCTAATGGGTTTTATATATATATTACTGATCTGTGGGAAGAAGGCCACAGCTCAAGAAAGATGAAAAAGCAGTAGTACATTGTTCACTGGCACATACTTAATCCAGATCCTTCTGAATGCTGTAGAAAGCAGCGTTGATAATATTTTCAATACCAATATTGTTTGAGAAATTTGTAGTATCTGTACATTTATTATGAATTTTCTTTCGCAGATTATCAGACATAGTTCCCTCAGGATCAATACAATGCTAATTCGTGAAGGTTTCGATCAATGTGCCTGCGTAAAGTTAGCTGCGAACATAGAGGCTCCTGCGAAGGTCAGGGAGGAAAGGGCTTTAGCGCCTGGAACGCTACTTTGAAGCGCGTGTAATGTACTTAAAGAAGTCGCTTACACTGTCGAAGGCCAACTGCGCCAGGAGCACTGCGTCCACGCCAGTGTCTTCTGCAGGGATGACGGACGAACGGTAGGTGTGGGGGACGCGTGGGGGGGGGTGGGGGGGGGGGGGGTGACGTAGGAAACCAGCCTATGGGGCATTGGCAGCTGCTCTACTTCTTCGAAGTTGCCCCAAGGGCACCTAATATACATTTCAAAACAGCTCAACAACAAATGTTTAAAATCCTTAGTGTTTACTTTAAAGACTAATGTTTTATGAAAGGATGCAATATGTTCAACAATCATCGACGCAGTGTATTTGTCGCTGGGCAAGTAAAAAAACGCATTTCATTGTCAAATAGTTGCTTTTAATACAGCCTATTCTTTTAAGAGCCGCAGCTCTGCGTACCGAAATTTGTGCGTGGTGTTGTGGAACGCTGCTTATTCCAGCGGCCGTTCAAAATGCTTTTTTGCGGGAAACGGTGTCATAATGTTGCCTACAATAGCACGTTCAAAATTGTCACATATCTTCAGAAATGGACGACTGGCCTCGAAAACGAGAACTGTGAGCGCCAGTGCATTATAAATGTAATAAGAGGCTGCTGTCCTGCAGCGACCCCCACAACACACACACCTCCTCCCTCACACACCCCTGGCTTCCTTCCCCTGCCTGGAATGCCACGTATAACCCCATAATCAGCTAGCACGGGGAGTGACGGGGTCAAAAGCACAGCTCAGAGCAGCCTGAGGGCTGAACACTGCTTGTGCCCGTGACCTGTAGGGTAATGCTTTACCCCGTGCCATACTCTTCTGCTGGCCAGCCTTCGCTCCTCCTCTCTGCAGCACTTGTACCGGTCCCCTAAAATATCGCAACACTGGTCAACGCCCGCCCAATGCCCTCGGCGTTCCCAGGGCCCACCTTGACAACGGTCATCCAATTCCCCTTCGATAATCTGGCACCTGTGACGGTGCCACTCCCTACCCCATCAGTATTCTGCCACTTCTACGTCGGCACCCGCTCTAAATGTGTCTGTCGCTGCCCTCGGCAAATTGGCATTTGACATGGCCACTCTATGTCCCAACTGCACCTTGCCAAGTGTCTGCCAATATTTACCAGGCATGTGCCATCCAGTGCCCCCTGAATATCCACCGCGTGCGCGTCCGTGATTGCCCGCGCTCCACTTTGTTATTAGTAGCTCTCAATGTCCCCTCTGTATCTTGCACTCGATTATCAGAGTCCAAAGGATGCCATAGCGGTGTCCTGGCACTAATTCTGAACTGCTCACTTTTCAGTCCCCTGCCAGTGCCCACGCAGTGCCACTCACTGTCCTGACACTTGACTGACGGGCAATGGTGCCGTCACACGTGCATCGCCCGTCCCTGACACTCGTCGCAGGGCTGCGGGGAAGCACAAATTGAATCAAGTGCACGTCAAGTGCACGCACTCTGCAGGGTTGTGCAAGCACTGCAGCTCTCACGTGGTCTGGCATATAGAACAGAGTCACTATCGGAGCTTCCCCGTCCGTGTAACTCCCCTACCCCTCCAGTCCCTCTGCCACACACCCTCCCCAACCTCTCCCCCCCACCCCACGCTGAGGACACTGGGATTTCTAACCACGGAGTAGAAACCAGCCATCATAGCCTAGGGGGTGCTTTCAAGCGGTGTGTATTGCCATCCCACCAGCACTCTAATTGCAGCTTCCTCCCCTGTCCTCGACTGCCCCTTCTAGCCCTCACAAGTCTTGCAGGAAATGTATATATTTTCTATTTCACTCAGTGCCATGCATGTCAATGCCAATTTCGAGAAGTTTCCCACTTTCCGCCGGCGCCCCCACCAAGTCAGTGCTCTTTGAGTAAATGCCTTGTGTGTTTATCCAGCCTTTGCAATGCCATGTGCACAATGCCACCTCACCAATGTCTTTGCCAAACGCCTCTGCACGTTTACTCCCGTACAATGCACTCGAATATTTCTCACAATGCCCATTGTAAACTTGCGCACAGCCCCTGTTCGCTACAATACACCTGCACCCCCTTTAATGCACAATAGCCCCCCCTCAGCCCACCTGTACAGTACCCCTGCCCAATACTGCCCATTGATTACCCATGTTCAGTGCCCCATCGCAAGGTGCGCACATATTGCCCCTACATCATGATGTACATCGAATACCCATGAAAGTGTTAATGTATGACACTCCTGTTTCATGCTCCATCACAAGAAACCAGCACATTGCCACTGCACTCTGTTCACTACTCGGCACTCCTTCACTATAAACAATTCACAAAACTCCTGGGCGATGCTGCTGCCCATTGCCATACAAAAAGTCCTCGTTACATTATTACTGCATTATACCTATGCAACTTACCCATGCATTATAGCCCTAAAGTACAATAGCTCTGTAAATTACCCTTGGCCGTCGAACTCGTGCAGTGCCACTCTACATAACACAGCCCTGCACCATGCCCGGTACATTAATACTCCGAACAAATAACACAGCCGTGCACCATGCCCCGAACATTATTGCTCCGAACAATTTTATACAGATGGAAATTAATATAAAGCCCCGGAAAATCCATCAGCTACATGCCCCTGTGTGAGGCGGTGCAACATGCCCTCTCCAAGTGCTCTCACACTACCCCCTGCAAGGTATCCCTTCCCACCACCCCTGCAGAGAGCCTCTTGCATGGATTTCTAGTTCGGAAACACTTACTTAGGGTGTCTGCGCACGGTCCCTCGCTAGAAGCTGCACGGACGGATGCTGGCAGTGATGGAGGATGACGGAGGCGCGCGCGGTGACTGGAGCCGGTCCCCTTTGGGTGTCACGCGCCGCTCCTCCTCGAGCCCCCTCTGCACGAGCTCCGCTCCGTCCGTGTGTTAGGCAACAATGAGCAGGAATCTCCCGGAGAGAGCTGCACGGTCCCCGGGAGCCCCAGCGCATGCGCCGCCCTGCCCGCTGCCGCCGCTGCACTCGGGCTCTCGCGCTCAGGGTGCACACGCCGCAGCTGCTAGCGCTTGAACATCTGGACTGTCACCAGAGGCCGGCGGAGATACTGGGGCATCTCCCAGGCCGTGCACTCGAGCCTGGGCCAGACACCCAATCACACCAGAGGCCGGCGGAGATACTGGGGCATCTCCCAGGCCGTGCACTCGAGCCTGGGCCAGACACCCAATCACAGCCCACGAGTGTTACACACTAGCCCGAACTGTGCACTAGTCTCCCAGTAGAAACCATGTGCACCTTACGATAAACCGTGCGTGGAGTGGAGCATGCAAGAATCTTCGACTGACGGGGCCCATTGGCGTGCCCCTGAATGGATACATTTCTGGAAAGTAAGCGCCACACCCTAACCAGGGATATGCAATTAACTGAAACAGACCACTCAAATTTGAAATGTATCGTGCGCTTCTCGAGGAGATGATGCCATGGGGCAAACGTTGAAGTGCGCCTGCACGCCATTTGTTTACATAGACCCTACTCTATTCTCGTGTTGTTCCAGTGACAGGCACTGTGCTATGTTCGAGTGGTAGGGAGCATTCACTATCTGTACGAAAGGAATGCTCCAGCATAGAGACCGTGCAACGCCGTTTACTTGGTACATTTGACTCATATATAATAGGGTCTGCATGGTATTAATGTTGTAGAGACCACGCACCACAGTCAAATCGGGACAGTATCATTTGTATTTTAGTGCAGGCCGTGCGCTGTCCGCGATTCCTGTAATTGAGACCCTGCAGTCATCCTTTTCTAGGGAACTTAAACTGTTCCTTTGATTGGTACAGTGTCTGTTAACTGGGAAACATACCGTATTCGTTTAATAGGGACTGTGAAGTGTTGGTTTGACAGGAGCTATATGCACTAATATGTCCTTAGTGTAACCAGGGCCGTTTAGTAAGCAAATAGGCCTTGCCAGTCTGCGATTTCAGGACCGTGGGACTTCCCTTGCACTACTGAGACAGCAGACTCTTCCCTCGCCATGGAAACCCTCCCTTGTGGCTGTAAATCGTCGAAATGCCTTGAGGCTCTGACTAACTGCACATTCGAGGAGCGAGGGTGATTCACTGCCGCAGAGCTACCACCACACCTGTTTGTGACTGGCTGCGTTTGTAATGCACACAAGTGCTCGAGGTACAGTTGTGTGGTGTCCGGGCCGCGCAGTCCTGTTCCAGTGGTAGATGATGCTCAGGGTTCGAGCTCGCCCCATCTTGGCCCCGACTAGAAAGGGAAGCCGGGGGCCCGAGACACTCACATCAAGGTCAGCATAGTCTTGAGCGAAACAAGGCCCAGGGGCATTTCTCGTTCTGCTGGTCCCTGGGTGAAAATGAAGTAAGTGCTGATTTGAAACGCCCCAGGAAAGCGCATGGTGGAATTGCAGATACAAAGGATGCGCTTCATGTTCTCTGCAGGGGAGCGACGCACTACGATGTCGCCCAATGCGGTACAAAACCCCATTCCACCCCCTCCCCGGGACGGCCCCCAGACCATTCAGAGGAGCCCCATTCCGCCCAAGACCAATGGATATCTTACAAATATGTGAGACTGAGGGGTCCCTCTCCACATTATGCGGTGGGCCCCATCATTGTACGGTAAAGCCACTGGCTGTCTTTCTGGGCTACACGTAAACCTTCTCCCGCGGGAGCGCATAGCTCTCCAGCCTCGGTCTCCGTGCGCAGCGCCGCCTCCTCTCGCATTCTTTCCCAAGCAGCAGCGCGGCTCCACTGCAGACCGGCTCCAGATCACAAGGCAGGGCTGCGGCCTGCGGGCGGGCGCCGTGCGCGCCGACTGCTTGCTCCTTCTTTCCCTCAGGGTCAGCATTTCTAGGCTGTGCTCAGTTTAAAAACCTGTAAATGAAACTCACCTGAGTCCAGGAGAAACTGTTAAATCTCTAGAAACTACCTAGGGGCATAGCCACCAAGAGCACCTTTGGAAATCCCCTCCCACCTAGTGGCGTAACAAAGGCCCCCGTGCTGCGGGGGGCCCATGACCTCCGGGGGGGGGGGGGGGTGCCCTCAGCACAGAACACTGTGCACGTGCGGCAGGCTCCAAACTGAGTCCAGGTGGAAGGCCCACCTCCTCCAGCTCCCTTGCGGGGGACCCCTCTCAAGTTTCGTTACGCCACTGCTCCCACCAACCATTCCATATGGTGGCTGTGTCTATTAGGTTAGCACTTCCTCCAGGAATAGGATTTTTCATTGCGACCGAGCTCTAAAGCCCATATTTTAAGTCGGGCTCTTTTCTGGGTGCAGTTTAATACAGACTGTGCCAGGTCTGGCATTTAGCAAGTGTGCAATTAGAACGCCATTTTGAAATGTGAGCTCAGAATGGGGAATAATATGGGACCTGCGCTGGCTGTCTCCATTCCCAAGGCGTGTATACGCGAAACCCCTCTATTTACTCACAACACTTGCAAATATCCACAAGGAAGGAATTTGAAGGAAAGGTGACACGTGTCATCTCATTCTCTTCCTCCTAGACGCCAGTTCTGACATACAGAGACAGTTGACTTTCATTAATATTACATGCTGTGACTTTTAAACCCCCTTCCTCCTACAAAATAACCTCTTCTCTGTTCTTTTTTTTGCCCTTACCTATTGATGATGTATTTTCAAAGATCCCATACATACTCTCTTGGGCAACAGCTGTGCCCTCATCGCCTCCTGGCCCAGGCTGGGCACCCCCACTACTTATCTTATTCATCCCTTTAGCAAACTACCCTAGAAGCATGCAGTAAACGATTTTCCTCTTAATGTGTCTGCAGTACATCTGGGTGCCTCCTAAGCTTACATTTGGCAAACCATTTCCCTCCCTTTTTGCTCCACTTACCCCGCACAGCTCATCATAGTGTCTTCTTTAAAACCTGCTTGTCCTAATCTTGGTTTACATGTTACCCCCTTAACCAGTGAGATGCCAAAGATTGATTATATGCACGCAGTTTTTCGCTGGTACTTTCCCCATCTGCATCAATGTGATATCGAATCGAAAATAAGGCAAAACTCTATGGCAGGAGGTGAGTGTACAGAGCCAAGAGTACACATTTTGTTCAAATAACCCACTGTAAACACATCTGCCATTATAGCTGAGTTACTGACGCCAGCTGTCTAGTCACGCTGTGTAAGATTTTCTCTTGTGTTAAGGAGTGATCCTACCCAATCTGTGGTTTTTCCTAAAATATCCCAATCTCTGCAATTATGCAAGGTACCAGGCAATGTCTTTCATATGAAAGTGGTCAATCTCCTGATCGTTGCTTCTGATCCCTTCACCCATCTCAGTTCAGTGGCCATATATCAGCTACTGTTGCTTCTCCTCAGTGAATTTACCCTATTTATCTATGAAAAGCATCTGTCAATATCTCTTAAGGATTATCTCTCATTCTCTGCTTGACCCTTCCTGAAAAACATCTCAACTATGTAGTTGAGAGTTGTAAGGGAACACCTCTTTTTGCATGATCACTCTCAAGTTTTGGAATGCTGCTGCTGTTTTTTTTGACTCTATAGGTGCATTGATTCCTGACCCTTTAAAAGGAATATGTCTATTTATGTCACCCACAATTGGCATGAGTCACAATACTTATAACTCCAAGGGTACTCTGGGCCTATAAAGTAAAGTGTCCCCCAAGGACTGCAACATTCATTGTGCAACCATGAGTGTGACAAAGCAAAGCTTGACTCTTAGCTGCCATATGCTGGCTGCCATAGCAGTTTAAACTGCTAATTCGACTTTGCCATTTAAAGTAATGGCAAAAGTCCAAACCTTCCTGTTTAATATTTATAAGCCACCCCTGAGGCAGATCTATTGAGCCCTAAAGCTGGGGGCGTGATATTAAGACGTTAGACATGTTATTTTAACTTTATATGTCCTGACTGTAAAACAACATTGACATTTTTACTGTGGAGACATTAGTAACCCCATTGCTAAGTGCAGAGTCACACACTGACAGCTCAGCAGTGCTAACTTCTGAATAGGACTACTAATGTTCTTCAAAGTTATCAACAGAATTGTCACATTAAACCCAACTTGTTGCTCTAGGCAAATTTAATGTAACTTTTGAAAAAATGGCAACTTTGGAAAGTTGGCACTTTGTTGCCCAAAACATTCCAGGGACCGTTCATGGTTGAACACAAGTTGCTGTTCTCGAGACAGCCTTCTGTCCTACTGAGAAGAGGTGTGAACAACTCTCAGGAAGGAACACAAAAGATCTGCCAAGGCAAGTGGTGTGATCTTCTCCTGGCAAGAAGGCCAAACAGGATGTGAGCCCATAAGGTGAGCTTCAAAGGGAAAGCGGCCTTTCAAGGGCAAATGGTAGTCACAGATGAGAGGGGATTGTTATGTTGTTATTTGAAGTGTTATGTTGTTACTTGAAAAACTATTGTACTTGTGCGAGTCTGTTGCGTGTCTCCGTTCGGATTCCAGAGTGAAGAGATTCGGAGGTCGGTGGTAGAGGAGTCGGAGGAGAGACACTCAACACGCACGGCAGACTCGGCAAGCCTTGTAATTATTATTCCTAAAATAAAAGCTTTTTTAACGAAAGTACAAGGACCCCGATTTACCAGATTGGTGACGAGGATGCCCCTGAACCAGTCATAGTAGTGGATGAAGAAGAAAGTGTTACAAAAGTAATGTTAAAAAAAATTCCTAAGGTTTTTAGCGGGAAGATTGGTGTTTTAGATGGTTTTGAACATAGTATTGTTCTCAAGTCAAATGCCAGTCCAGAGATTCACAAGGTAAGAAACATCCCCATTCTAATCAGAAGTGAAGTTGAGAAAGAATTAGATAAGTTGAAGGAAGCCAACATCATCGAACCAATTGAATCTTCAGAGTGGATTTCTCCAGTGGTAGTAGCAAAACGTGCGAATGGAAAGATTCGTTTATGTATAGATTTGCGCCACCTGAATAAGAATATTGTAGTGGACAAATTTCCCCTACCACGAATTTCAGAGATGTTGATACTAATTAAGGGGGCAAAGTGGTTTTCCACCATAGATTTATCTGCAGCGTAACATCAGATCAAATTAAGTGAAGTGAGTAAGAAGTATAAGGCGTTTATTACTCCAGTGGGGTGTTTCCAATACAAAAGACTACCGTTTGGTTTAGCTTCGGCAGCTGCAATCATTCAGAGGTTAATGTATCAGTTATTTTGGAAACATTCCACTGTAAGATGTTTCCAAGATGATATATTACTATTTGGTAGGGATAGAACGGAACATGATAAAGTCTTGGAGGAGGTGCTAGGTATTCTGGAAGAAAAAGGTTTGACTGTGGAACACTTGAAGTGTAAGTTTGGGGTACAATCAGTAACCTATCTTGGTCATGTGTTATGTGCTGATGGTGTGACCATGAAACCTAAGTTAGTAGATGCCATCCTGAATTCTCCACACCCTACGTGTAAAGACGATGTCAAATCATTCTTAGGAATGGTTGAGTTTTATGCGAAATTCGTGAAGGGTTTCTCTAGCAGGGTATACAACATCAGACAGTTGCTGAAAAACCACGTTAAATTCAATTGGTCACGAGAATGTGAAGTGGAGTTTGAAGATGTAAAAAATGCAATTGTACAAGCTCCTATTTTGAGTAGTTCTGATCCTGAATGTACAAGTGTAGTGACCGTGGATGCCAGCAACAAAGGATTGGGTGGTGTGTTGACACAAATTGATGTTTCAGGAAAGGAAGCTATAATTGCTTTTGCTTCTCGTGCATTCTCACAGAATGAAGACATTTTTTCGGTAATAGAGAAGGAGACACTTGCATGTTTTTGGGCACTGGAGCATTACAGATCTTTGGTTTCTGCCCATCAGCCTAGGAGGACAGTCGTAATAGGGCTGGTGGGGAGGACGCCAGTAAGTAGCAACCTCCCCTTCAGACGTTCAGCAGACAGGTCTTCCCGTCCACCGATCTTGTAATCCGCTCCACAGTGAGGGCTTATTGGGCTGTTCTAAAATTCAGGATAAGGATTTTCTATATTTTGATGAACTGTGAGTGGTTCAGCAAGACCTGGTGAAGTAGACACCATATTTGGACAGTTCCTCCTCTTCCGCCCCCCTTTTAAGGGACTAACCATCCTCTTCCTTTTACTGTTTGTTGCATGTTATGTTGCAATAATAACATCTGTTTTAATTCAACATTCTCTTTTTTCTTTCTTGCAAAGCCACGCAATGGTCACTAATCCTGCTAATTTCTTAGTTTGCCATCTGGTGCATATTGTCATCAGCTGGCTTCTCACATTTGATAATAATCCCTCCATGAAAGATACACTAAAAGCTTCCTAAGCCATGTCTTTTGGATAGGCTGACCCCAAATACCTGTCTAGCTAATCTGCGGGTGCTTCACCCTTACTCTGCTTACAATTCGAGATCTTAGGGCCTCATACATAATAGGTGGTACATACTTCTCAGTTCAAGCAGCCAAACTATGGAATTCATTACCCCCAACTATAAGATCCACAGATAACTATCTTGTCTTCAGAAAACTACTCAAGAGTTGGCTCTTTCCTTCATAACCACTATATTCAAACAACTATGGACTGCATATGCCTATGTTGATAAATATATTTTCTGATTATGTGTATATTTCAAGTTATGTATAGTTCTTTGAAAATATGTATTGCTACTATGTCATAACAATAAACTACACTCACACTCTTTAAACCTGTTTAACTAAGTATATTTACCATGGTTTTAAATATGTATTGTATGTACATATATGTGTGCATATGTGTGGTGTGTGTATTCATGTGTGTATGTATGTGTCTGTGTGTGTGTGTGTGTGTGTGTGTGTGTAGATATATATATATATATGTATGTATGTATGTGAGAAAACAGGGCTGATTGCAGAGGCCCCATAACTTTTTGCCCTGGTACTGCTAACCAGTCCCAGGGCCTGTGCTCTGTGTAAAATGGATATGCAAATTAGGCTAATTATAAGTGGCTAAGTTAACCTACCTATAAGTCCCTAGTATATGGTAGGGCATGTAGGTTTAGGGACCACAGCATAGGTGGTGCACACCTAGGTGCATTGCTGAGGTGCCCAGTGTCATTTTAAAAGCAAGCCTGCCTTGCTGGCTGCTTTTAAATTAAAGTTATATGCAAATTCGACTTTGGAATTAAAGGTACTTCCAAAGTCTTAAACTACCTTATTTTTACATATAAGTCACCCCTAAGGTGTGCCCTATGTGCCCCTAGGGCTGGGTGCCATGTAACTATAAGCAGGGACTTTATAAAAATAGATTTATAAGCCCTGGTGAGGTAAAAACAGCCAAATTCGTTTTTCCCTCATTGAAGTAAATGGCCTTCATAGGCTAGAATGGGCAGACTTTATTTTAAATTTTAAAGTCTCCTTAAATGTTGCATACCATGAATTTGGTATCAAATTAATTGTTGTAATAAATCCTACAACTTCCAGTTGTTGGATTTAATATAACTAGTTCAGGTAAAAAGTTTAGACTTTACCTAAAAAGTTGCCAATTTCAGCTCTGCATTGTTTTTGCTGCTGTGCTCTGATTGGCCAGCCTGCAGCAGCTTCTGCCAGGCTGCCTTGATGAAGTGTGAAATGGCCAGGCTTCACACAAAGGAATGTGCTTGGGGGAGAGAATCTCCCCTCAGCAGATGGTGAGGCAGGAAGGGGGAGGGCTGCCAAACTGGTCTTCAAAGGCAGAGAAGGACATTTGCAGCACCCAGCAACACCCCCACATCCTGCAACCCCAGACAATTAGGTGCCCCCTTGATTAGATTAGGAGAGGGCAGGAGAGGGGTGTGTTTATGATTTTTAGCCACACCAGTGGGTGGGCTCAGCCAGATGTAACCTCCAAAAATCAGATTCATCCATGTTGGATTTTTAGAGACTGTTGCCTTCTGGGATGGATTTTTGCCACACTTCCCAGGAAGTGGTCATCCCAGGGGGACGACCCTGTCCCTGATTGGAGAACCAGGGCCCCCCTGCTTTTCACCCAGGAGCAAGGATAAAACTGGCAGACCTGCACCCACGCCTCAGATCCCCTCCAGAATTCAACAAAAAAGGAACTAAAGAAGAAGAAGGACTGCCCTGCTGGACCCCTGGCCTGCACCTGGAACCTGCACTTAGAAGGACTGCACCAGCTGCACACTTGGGCTTCACCACAAGAAGGACTTTGCCTGGCTTCAACTGGTTCAAGGAGGGACTCCCTGTTTGCTACAGGTGAAAAATTGCTAACCAGAGTCCCCTGCACCAACTCCTGAAGAAAGCGACCAGCTGACCACTGTCCAGTGGCCAAAAAGGAGTTTGCGCCAGGTGCATTCTGGGAGTTGAAGTCCGCACCCCCCAAGGACCATCACAGAACTTCTGGACCCTTGGGGTGAGCTGTGGACCCCAAAAGAACCTTAAAAGAACATCTGGGTGAAGCCCCAGAAGTTTGGAAAAGATTTGAGAATTTTTGGAAAAAAGCTCCAGAGAGGGACCGACCCGCCGCGGAAATTCTAGCCGGCTTGCCTCAACCGCGACCCGGCCTGACTTCGTGGTTCGTCCCGGTAAAGAAAAACATCCAAAAAAGAGACTAAGTCCGAACGTAAAAAGTTGACCGGGACCTCCCAGCCATCGTATCCGAGAAGGGCTCCACGAACGTCGGATCAAGATCCAGGTTTACCCCGGTCGAAGGATTTTCATCTCGAAAAAACGACTAAGTCCGAAGGTAAAAATCACCACCGAGGAAACCCACATCGCGTATCCGGACAAGGGCTCCAGGAGGTCGGATTCAACTGGCAGGTTCGTCCCGGTGAAGAAAAACTTCAAAATAAAGACTAAGTCAGAAGGTAACTTTTTAACCGAGGCCTCCCGCGACTTGTAGCCGAGCAGGGCTCCATCGCGGTCGGCCTGAAACTTTGACTTTGCCCCGGTCCTGGTGCAACCAGATGACCCGATTGGCGCTTTTTGTTTCTAAGCGCTAGAAAAGTAATAATTCTTTAAAAATTCATATCTCCGGTTCCCCTGAACCGATTTTAATCGTTTTGGTGTCATTTTAAAGATAAAAATATAAACTATTTTTATAAATTGGTGTTGGATTTTTAAACTGTTTCCTGTGTTTTATTTAATTACTGTTTTGTGATATTTGAATGCTTTACACTTTGTCTCCTAAGTTAAGCCTTGACGCTCGTTGCCAAGCTATCAAGGGTTGAGCTGGGATTAATTTACTGAGACCTAACTGTACCTAGGTGGAGGTTAGTGGCTTGTTGCTAGGTGTAGGTACCTACCTGCCCTACCAATAACCCATTTTCCAACAATGTGTCAATGTTGTTCTATGCTTTGCATGTTTGTGGGTCATTGCATGGCTCCTGGGTAAGTTGTTATACTAGATATCTACGAATCCCTGCTCTCATTTTATATCACACTCATCTATCCATCATCATAATCTCTATCAGTCTATCCTCCATTCCCACTCTGACGCATCCCAAATCCATTCTACTATTTTCATCTTCTAAATAACTCTCCCTAAGCTCTTCCCTCCGCTTCCACATCTTACTCACCAAACCTCACTTTACTACCATGACCTCCCAAACAACCCTACTAAATTCGCCCTCATATATCTCACCCTGCTACTATGATTTCCCTAACCCCTTCCACAGACTCTTCCCTCCTCCATCCTCCTTTACTCATCCCAAGCCTAAATCCTATTACCATATACTCCCAATTAACACTTCTGGATTCTTTCCTCCTCCACCACTCCATTACTCCAGTCAATCTAGCTAACAAACTCTCATATCCGTGGCTCCAATGAAATCATAAAAGTACTAAAACTGTACTCATATTTTCCCGATACTAATCCATCACTAACTCTTGTTGGGTTCCGGAGTAGCGTGCTACTCACCGAAAAACGCTTTGACGCCTCGCCAGGGGTAGTAAGCGCTATATAAATACTATTACAATATAATACAATAATGAGGCTGGCGATCTTGAGTCCGCCAGCCTTGCGGTGGTGATCAGGACTGTTGCTGCTGTTGTGGTCCGACAGCCACATTAAGACCTTGAGGGTCAGACCACCAGGGTTCCGCCATCTCTGCTGGGATCGGTGATCCCGACAGGTTGACAGCGGGTGGAGGGCGCAATTAGCCAGGGCGACGCTTCATGCAGCACTGCCCTGCTGATTAAGACCTTGTTCTCTATCAGCCTTTTCATTGCGGTTTTACCACTGTGAAAAGGCTGGTGGAGAACAGATGCAGGGGACCACAGAGGGACCCCTGCACTGCCCATGCACTTGGCAAAGGCAATGCAGGGGTCCCCATAACCATCACTCTTGGGTGACAGCATTACAGCTGGTTTGATTTTGAGCCAGAGACAATGCTGCCACCAGTTTCCCGCTAGGCTGACTAGCCCATCAGTAACCTCCCCACTGGAAATCAGGCCCTATGTCCAATCTGATTTCACTGGGCATACATTGTCAATTTTCTATAGCATGCAATGCATAATTTGTAGCATTTAACAGCCTGACATTTCTGGAACTAGGGGCTAGATGTATGAAAGCATTTTGCATTTGCAAACGGTGCGAATGCCCATTTGCGAATGCAAAATGCCATTTCAGAATGTATGAAATACATTCTGAACGCAATTTTAAGGAATCGAAAAAATAGCGATTCCTTAAAATTGCGACCCTGTTTAGAGAGCAATTTTGGAAATGCAAAACATTTGTGGATATGGGCCAACAGGCCCATAGGTGCGAATGGGGCCAGTATCGCAATTTGCGATTCGGTAATAGCATTTGCGATTTTTAAGAAATCGCTATTACCTATTCACAAATGTGATACATGGCACTTTGCGAGTCGGAAATAGCGATTTCTTAAAAATCGCTATTTCCGAATCACAAAAGGCCTTGATGATACATCTGGCCCTTAGCCTCTTGCACACTAATTTTTCTACCAACTGATCTTTTATCTCAGTAGGCACCACAAACAACAGTAACTAATTTGCATCTGCCCATTTGGGCCTGTACACTTCAAACACACTGTTTAGTTCTTTCCAGGAATGGGTTGGACTTTCACCTCACAGGGACAGATTGCACACATTCGTTAGGAAGATCCAAAACATTGGAAATGGCATCTTGTTGTGCCACTTGCACCCCTCTACCTGAAGCTTTACTGTCGGTCAGTTGTATTGCAGTACTTGCATACACCTCCATTTGCAGGGATTTCCACAGGTGCTCCACTGTTTCCAGGTGCATCTGCAGCTACACCCCAGCCTCCTGGGCCGTCACAGGGAACACATCCAGCAAATCCTCCTTTCTGGTGTCTTTCCTTTCCTTCTCTTTCTCTTGTGGGTCAGTGATCTAGGGAACTAAATAGAGAGGAGAAAGGGCAATTGGAGCACAACTCATAATCCTGCCCCCTAAAGTGGCTTATTTGGTATTACAGTTTTCCTAGGTATTTTTCATAACAGGGACTTGGGGTTTCTGTTTTCGTTTATGGGCCTCTTCATGCAATTGCAAAAAGAGCAGCAAAAGCTCTGTGTGTTTGGATCATTCAGTTTTGTTTGTAAATTCCCGAATCTCTCTATATCAAGGGTACACATTCAGGAAAGGATTTCATCCCATTCTCATTAATGAGTGCCACCTACTCCTTTAAATACCTGCACATGGTTTTACCATACTCACGGTACATAATGTTGGCACAAGTTCTTTTGGTGGGAGCTCGCTAGGTTTAGTCTTTCCGGCCCCTATCACAGCTTCCTGCTGCTCACCCATACATGGGAAACAATGAGAAGGATCTGCAGGCCTTCTGCCTTGAGGAGGAGGAGCGGAAATATGAAAGGAGTTTCTGCAGATAATCCTCTACCTAATTTTGTGATGGGAGGGAAGGAAAAGTATTGCACGTTCCCCATGAAAAATCCCCTTGCATTCAGGTGCGTTCAGTAGGGTGCCTGGAGGGGCTTACAAGGGCCTCAGGCAGGAGTATAATCAGAGGATTCCTTCAAGTGTCTGTGCTTTGTAGTCCTACCTGTCTTCCCCTGTTCGGCACTATTTCTAAAACCCAATCATCATACACTATGAATTCACACAAACTGCTTTCTGTCTTTGGACTCCTTCCATTACTCTCTACCCAACCAGTCTATTATTCATCTGTCTCCTACCTAGAAAATGCCATTTTTGTGCACTTTTAACAGATTTTTGACAAAACACAGAGCAATACAGGCCATGCAAGCAAGAAAACAAAGAACGGTAAGTGTAGTTAGACTTTACCTACATTTGGTTCAACATGCTTATACTGTGCAGCCAAATAACTAGAGCCAGCACTGAGCTGTACTCCATCCCAGTCTCCCTGGGGAAACTTCTCCCTTACCTCTGGTACCTGTGCTCGCTGAGTGGAGTTCAGTCTAGTGCTCTCCTATTCGCCGAATGTAGACGGTTCCTGGCATATAATGCACATCAGTGCGAAAGAAAACAGAACACTTGAGATAGCCTCGAAAGCCTAACAAGCATGTAATGCAAAAAAAACAAAATGCAAGCAAAATAATGCAAGGCAATTGTCATTTCAATGGGCCAAAGCTTTCGCCCTAAGTTGGTTGAAGCATATAATGCAAAAATACATACAGTAGCTTGCAATTTTTTACAGTTTCTTCTCAATACAAATGAATGGAAGCATATGATTGAGAATACAGTTCACTGATACTCGCTAATGAGCAAGTACTAGGATCTTCCCATAAGATGGGAAGTAAGAAGACTTTAAACAACTGATACTGAGGCACAAATAGACACTGACTACATTAATTTAAACAGTTCTTGCTTCGTGATCTCAATCCTCAGAACACGTTTATGCTTAGTACACATTGCAGAAAATGTGCAATTGTACAGCACAAAATAAAATGGTGTGGTGCATCAGAAATGCATGCAAATATCAGTCATTATAAGACATTAGTGGGCTGTAGGTTGGCATAAAAATGACAAAGCAATTCAATAATAAATGTAACGTTACAAGTTAAGGCATAAATAAGCATTGACATTTTAATGTTTGTATAAAATATAAAAATATTTTGTGAGTGACCATTGTGTCTAGAATATTGTGACGTCCAAAATATTGTGAAAAGAAATATCAAAGGTAAGACTATTGTTTAAAGTGTTTGTTTTATCGCATTGTAAAAATATATAGGGGGTCATTCTGACCCTGGCGGCCGGTGGCCGCCAGGGCCACCGACCACGGGAGCACCGCCAACAGGCTGGCGGTGCTCCCACGAGCATTCTGACCGCGGCGGTTCAGCCGCGGTCAGAAGCGGAAAGTCGGCGGTCCCCCGCCGACTTTCCGCTGCTCGGGGGAATCCTCCATGGCGGCGGAGCGCGCTCCGCCGCCATGGGGATTCTGACACCCCCTACCGCCATCCTGTTCCTGGCGGGTCTCCCGCCAGGAACAGGATGGCGGTAGGGGGTGCCGCGGGGACCCTGGGGGCCCCGCAAGGTATTTCAGTGTCTGCTTTGCAGACACTGAAATACGCGACGGGTGCAACAGCACCCGTCGCACCTTCCCACTACGCCGGCTCCATTCGGAGCCGGCGTCCTCGTGGGAAGGTAGATTTGCCCTGGGCTGGCGGGCGGCCTTTTGGCGGCCGCCCGCCAGCCCAGGGCAAATCTCAAAATACCCTCAGTGGTCTTGTGACCGCGGAGCGGTATTTTGACGGGGGAACATTGGCGGGCGGCCTCCGCCGCCCGTCAATGTCAGAATCACCCCCATAGTGTTCTAAAGTATTGCTGAATACAATCTCTTAATTTAGAGGTTTTTTATTAGGTTTATTTGTAGTATTTAATTAGTATTGTATGTAAATTGTTGTGTTAGTTTTTCATTTCTAATGTATTTAATGTCATTTAAATATGATAATGTCTTAAAAATATTATTTAAAGTAATTGTTTATTTTTCTAAGTTTTTTTAAGTTTAATTATTTTATACGTTTAGTTTGGTGGTTTTATGAGGGAAATGGTTGTGGAGATTTTTAAAATATGTTGTGATAAATTTGAAAAATGATTTGCTGTATGAGAGATAATCTGTTATTTTCTTTTTTTAATTTGCAACTTTAAATGTATTGTTTTATATTTTATGACAAAATATTTGTCAAAATATTTTGAAACATCTATTTTAAAAAAATGTGTTGATGTGTTCTTATGTTTTACTGTTTTCTTTTTATTGTTGATACATTTGATAATTAGAACGTATTAAATTGTTTATTTTGTCACTTATGTTGACAATATTTTTAATGCTTGATTTAAATCAATATTGTTTAAAAAATGAGTTATAGTGTGATCATTTAATATATTTTAGTTATTTTTTTAATGTCTAGTGCAGTGCTACATTTTATTTATTTATTTATTATGTAGTAATTGGTTAAATCTTTGTTTTTTCAATTTTTAAAGTTGTAATACATTTTAGTTATTACATTAATTATTATTTATAATTGTGTATATTAGGTATAAAAAAAATTGCCAATTTGTAGATGTCAGATAAATTCTAGTTTCATAAACAATTTATTAGTTTAAAATTTAATTTATTTCATATTTGAATATAAATAGTAATAACTTATATGTTTACTTGAATAATTTTGCTCCTAAGCATGTTGTTGGGAAAGTAAATTAAGTACACATTTTTAACACAGGTCTATACTGTAACATTGACTTTTTCATTGGTGCATGAATTTTTTTATAGTTTTGTATAACTATATTTTTAGGGTACGAGACTGCAGGTGCATGCGTTTACACATGCGTCTCGTGTGCGAGACGCTGTTGTGTTCAGTAAGGGGCTTAGAGCCTGCCTGTCGCTCGCCATTTGTTGGTTTGTGTGGCACTTTTCTTTACAGCCTCGTAATTCATCAATGCCTGTCTGGCATTATTTCCGTTCCACTGTGTGGAGCAGGGTTAAAGCACTGATTTATTTCAACTTAGTTAGTGCCCATCCACTGTTCCCATCGTGATGGAGGTAATATTTTGTTCTAACTTCCTCGAACAGAAGGCTTGTGACTGGCAAAAACATGCCCAGCAGTAGAAACAAAATTGCAAAGTTTTTTGTTTTTAAAGCTAACTTTATTTTATTTTGTTAAGTCATCTTTTCTCACTTTCCAATCATGTTTTTTTTTTTGTTTTTGCTCTTGGGCGCTGTTGTCAAAAGATGACAATTGCCATGTTGATAATGCAAGACCTGTTGCATTGCAAATGCTTGTTATAATTATGTTGGTTATATTTTTGAATATATTTAGCTATATATTGTGCTTTTTAATGTGGTATTTTTTATTCTGTGAGGTGGAAAATGATTATATACAAAGTACATTTAATAAATATAAATTCATTTGAATTAATACATAAGTTACTACTAATTTCATATTATATTTTGTTGTTATAAAATATAAATAATTTTTTATGGTTATTTCAAACACTTAATATTGTTTAGATAATAATATACATCCTTTTAATGGAGTGGTAAATATATGTTATGCTATCATTTGTGTTAAACACCAACACCTTCATAAAATTAATTTAGATTGGAATGAAAATACTTCATGTGACCACTTTAGTGTCCAAAATTGTCCCCTAAGTAGTTTAAATTGGAGAAGGAATAGTAAATGTGAACCCTTTAGTGTCCAAGTCCCTCCCACAAATGACATATATTGGAGTGGGAATACTACATTTGTTCCCTTTAGTGTTCAGCACCTTCCCCAAAAGAGTTTAGATTGGAATGGGTATAGTAAACTACCTCCTTTAGTATCCAAAACCCTTAGCAAATGGTTTAGATTGGAGTGGGAATAGTAAATGTGACTACTTTAGTGCCCAAAGCCTTTCCCTGAATAGTCTTGATTAGAGTGGGAATAGCAACTGTGACCCCTTTAGTGTCCAACACCTTCCCCTAAATGGCTTAGGTTGTTTTGGTTATAGTAAATGTAACCCTTTTGGGTCCAACACCTTTCCTGTAATGGCTTAGGGTGGAGTGAGAATAGTATATTTTACCCCTTTAGTGTCCAACACCTTCCCGTAAATGGTTTAGGGCCTCATTACAAGTTTGGCAGTCCGTGGACCACCATAGCTGCATTGGCGGTTGGAGCAAAGACCACCACAGTCCCAGCGGCACCGCCAGGCAGTGCGAACTGCCGTGTCACGAGGCTGCACAAACAGACCGTCAGAGCCTGTTTTTCCACTGGACACATTATGAGGTTGCACAACGCCATTGTGACAGTAGCGGTCCAACCATCACATCTTAGCAGGCAGAAACAGGGAGTATAAATGGAGACACTTACCTGCAGGCAGCCTTACACGTCCGGTGCCACCATGGAGCCCATCACACATGTCCTGCGGCTGCTGATGATCATTGAAGGAGCACAAAATCCATGCTGCCGTGGACGCAACTGACCGTAAGCACAAACACCTACCAGTGTCACTATGCTCAACAATAGATCGTCTCATTATCATCCACATCACATGGGGGTCAAGCTACGGGCACCAAATACCCTTGTCATTGTGTCCTGGGTTGGAATCAGACACAAATAAGGACACATTTGCGGTCACAATACAATCCCTTTGGGCAGGTCACTCATACTGCACCACAACACTACACAAAAACGTCTACTCATCTCAGGCACTGGGACAGTGACGTGTACACAACATTGTCTCACACAACACCAACAACACAGCAACATCACATCTACAAATGTAACTCACACGCTCACTTTGCACATGGACTGTCATCACATTAAACACATATGTATGGACGTGGCATGGAACACAAATCCCACTAGCATTAAACAGCCTTGGACATACACATCACCCACATTTGGCACACAATGGAAGGACAATGGGATACACAATAGACAGAGAGGCAAATATAGAAACTTCATCATGCAAACATGCCTCCTGTGCAAACAGCATTTGCACAGAAACTGGCCCTACATGTATCTCAGGGACAAACAAAGCACATACAACTCTAACTACATGGGACATACATCTACATGAAGTAGCCGCAAGGTACACACAGCTAAGTGGACACATGCACAGTCAAATGCAAGCAAAAGTAGCATAATTGAACACACTCCATGTCTGCAGAAACAAAACTCAAGCTGCTACACATTAGATGAATCTATAATCCATACCAGGGGGGAAAGTCTAACACCATACATGCTTACATTGGAAAACCCAAGTTGAAATAGTTACCATACCAAACAGTACACAATGCTATGGCACCACCATCTCATTTACACCCACATATCCATACTGTCAACATATAATTTGTATTGGAAGACACCAGCACTGCCCACAAAGTCAGATGCTTCAAACAAAAACAAATGGATCAGCAAGCAGGATGAAACACGCACATCTGTAGGCAGGCAACACAAGTTACTCAGGAACAACATACAGGTAAAAAAATTAATTACAAGCAAATGTGTGGCCAAAAAAACAGCTGTTTGGGTTTATTAATATTCAAACTTGAAATGTCCAAGGCCATTGGTCAGTCCATTTTGAAATGTACAGGCACATCATTATGCTGCCACTTGACTCCTAACTGCTGGGGAACCTCCATAGGAAGGAGCATCAAGTGGGCAGGCACGCACCTCTGGGTTCATCTTTGCGGGGGGTAGGTCAGTTTTGAGATGGGTGGGTGTGAGTTTGCGTTTGGGAGGCATGGACTGTTTCTTAGTAGTGGTGGGCTTCTTTTTGGGGAGAGGTGTATGAGTGCTTGCAGGGGGCAAGTGTGAAAAAAGAGGACTTGGAGGTGGAAGGTATGGGTTAGGATTTGGGTCGTGGCCTCTTGGATTTGGGACTGGTGGTGGTGGGACAAGGGGAAAGGGCAAGATCAAACAAAAAATCAGACTTAGGAACATGGGGATGGTCAGCAAAATGGGGTGGC
Organism: Pleurodeles waltl; assembly: GCF_031143425.1. Taxonomy (NCBI): domain Eukaryota; kingdom Metazoa; phylum Chordata; class Amphibia; order Caudata; family Salamandridae; genus Pleurodeles; species Pleurodeles waltl. The sequence goes on along the minus strand of NC_090444.1, from coordinate 1,646,418,316 downwards.
ATTTTGGAGATTGAGGGATTTGTTGTCTGATGTGTTGGTGTGGATGTCTTGGGTGTGTGTGTGTGGAAGGCATGCTTGTGTTTGGGTGGTGTCTGTTGTGTGGGTGAGTGTGGGTGTTTGCGTGTCTTGGGGGACCGCAAGGTGGAGGTACTGGGTGATGTGGGAGCAGTGGATGTCTATGTGTCTGTTGTGGTGGTGTCTGCTGTGTGCTGGATGTGGTGGATGTCTTTGTGTCTGTTTGGGTGGTGTCTATGGATATTATGGTTGTGGTAGATGTCTGTGTGTCTGTTTGGGTGGTATTTGTGGGTATGCTGGGTATGCTGGGTGGTGTGGCATGTGTGTCACTGACTGTTGTGGTGGTGCCTGTGGGCATGCTTGATGTATTGTGTAGGTCAGTGGGGGTGGTAGGAGTGTCTGGGGAAGTGGTGTCTGATGTGTGTGTGGGTGTCTGTTGTTTGCTTGTGTGCTGGGGTGTTTTGAAGTGCGTGTGTCTATGTGTGTTGCTCTTGAGTGTTGAGGTGGATCCCTGTGGATCAGTCTGTTTGCTTGGAGTAGGTAGGGGAATGGGGGATTTGAGTTGGGAAGATGGAGGTGGAGGGGGACAGAAGGTAGAGGGTGATTGGCTGCTGTCAGTGTGGAGGCCAGAGTCTGAAAGGTCTGTAGGCCAAACATCGTACCATGAATGCTTTCCAGGAATGCAGTGGGGTTGCCAATCCCTGGATGGCATTCACAGTGGCTGTCTGACCCACAGAGATACTCCTCAAGAGGTCAATATCCTCCTCACCGAGGGCAGTAGGGGTAACAGGGGCTAAGGCGGAGGTGGCTGTGCAAAAGAGGCGCTTACCCTCTTGGGTGAGCGGGCACGGCCAACTGGGTGGAGCAACAGACAGGGTGGGGGAAGAACAGTGGGTGGCGGACATAGATGGCACTGGGGACACCCGATGGCTCTGCTACCACTAGGGGGTTTCCACTGGAGGAAGAATCTGATGAAGTTCCGGTCTCCCCTGTGGCACTCCACTCACTCTCAGGGCCACTCGATCCCTCTGTGTCAGTGGTGTCTTGCCCCGAGGTCCCGTGGCCAGATGCGTCCCAACTCAGCTGTTCCCTGTCTCCTTTCCTTCCTTGGGCTGATGCTGCAAATACAAAGAGAAATAGGGTCATCACATATCTATGATCACACTTGAACAACAGCTCTGATTAGCAAACGTTACCATGATGTCAAGTAGGCCAGAGCAACAAACTCCACCTAAGTGACCCATAGATGTGCCATACCATATGCATGCCTCCCATCTGAATTGTCAACAGTTGCTCACAGGAAAATCAGGATCTCAGACAAATACAATTGCATGGCTGGAGTTGTGCAATCACAGTAACCATTGAACTAGTAGGAGACCCCATCACCATCAAAGCTTTGCCCCATGGACCATACCTCAGTTACATGTTGTCAGGACCCAACAACTCTGCCTAAAGTGTCAACGTCCTCGGGGGCATTGTTTTAATCATGTGCGTGTAGCACCACTGGTTTGCTTGTAATGTCATTGTACTGTCTGCATTTCAGGATAGATATTGCCAATGTTTGATATGTACTTGATGTTACCAATGCTTGTTGTGCATTTAAATGTGTCCGGTTCACTTGTTTAGCAGTTGCCAGGCAACCACCTCACCCTCAAGGTCCCCAAGGAGTAGCTGCTTCGTGTTTTCAAAGACATGAGCCATGCTGACTATAAATACTCTTGCTGTGCACATGACTCTGCTTGGCTTTCTATCTGTCTAGAAAGGAAAGCCCTCTGCACTCTGGAATTTCCTCCAGGGCACACCCGCTGCCCTCTTGACTGGCTGGCAGCAAAGAGCCTCAGCAGACATCTTCTGGAAAGAACACACTTCTGTCAGCTAAGTGGAGCATGCTGTCTGGAATCTGTGTAGAATTTTATTATGGTCGCTTTGGTTTTTTGGTGAAAGCTGAAAACTGAGACTGATTGCACCCTAGCCTTCTTGAGACTTTGAAAGGCCTCTTCTAAGGACACAGACATGATTTATGAGTGGAACCTTGATGAGGGTTGAATAACAGATTTAGCGTGGGGGCCTTGACAACTTTTATAGCTAAGAACTGGGACAGAACTTCACTATCCTCTACCTGTTTAGTTTTGTACTAAGAGTGATTACACGATTCAATGCTAGGATTACTTTATGTGTAAGTGTACTTGCTTTTGGTATTGCGATTCATTTTATGTTAATAGTGATTATGCAATTCAGTGCTAGGAATACTCTATATGTGAGTTTTCTTGCTTTTGGTATTGCAATTCATTTTATGTTAATAGTGATTATGAAATTAAGTGCTAGGAATACTCTATATGTGAGTTTTCTTGCTTTTGGTATTGCAACTCTTTTTATGTTGTAGTTTTACCATGGAAAACCTAATGTGAAAGTGCAGATCCATGAAGCAGATACTTGCTTTTGGTATTGCGATTCATTTTATGTTAATAGTGATTATGCAATTCAGTGCTAGGAATACTCTATATGTGAGTTTTCTTGCTTTTGGTATTGCAATTCATTTTATGTTAATAGTGATTATGAAATTAAGTGCTAGGAATACTCTATATGTGAGTTTTCTTGCTTTTGGTATTGCAACTCTTTTTATGTTGTAGTTTTACCATGGAAAACCTAATGTGAAATTGCAGATCCATGAAAGAGGCTTGCAGAACTTCCCACTTTGTTTAGAGACATTCAGATTTCATCACCTTTTATATATATTAACCTGTGAGAAGAGAGAGAGGGCCAAGTTGCTGATATTACCAGGTGAATGTGCTGTGATAACCAAATTAGACGAACTTAATGAGATCAGTGCATACCTTTTTTAATGCTGTTTAATGAGACCAGTGCATGCTTTATTGAATGTTGTGAAACAGTGTCATAATAGCACATAGCTTCACCAATACTGTAATTCATCACAGAAAGGCAACTTCCAGGGGCTCAATTGACAGTCCTCCATAACCCGAAGAATCACACCCGACTGGACTTGGTGAAAAAGAGTGCAGTGTTTCTTTCTCTCTTTTTCCAAATCCCCTTCCCTTTTGGGGCACCTGCTGGGGCTTCTGTTGAAGTCAGCAGCACTGAGAAGTGCCTCAGGAGGTTGAGAGAACAGTCATCGTCCCTGCAGATAGCCTGGTTTTCAAGAGAGTGGCAGCGCCCCAACGCCTGTTGTCATATAATAGTAGGCCAGTGCCAACTGCATTCCCACAGATCCCACACAAAGTCATGCACACATCTATGTGTCACATACAATATGACCCAACAATAAGAAATGATGCTCCAATAAACTGCCATGTTGAAATTGACATGGAATCACTCATGTCACACTGGAAGCAGCTCCACAATGCACACTTCACCAAGTGATATTTGCCCCAATGTAGGTAGTACAAATGTTGTAGAGATAGGCCACACATGTGGCATGGAAATGGACACTGTAGACACCAGTGCAAATTGACAGAGGGAGATGTTTCTAAACACCACAACACACTGAATCAGCAATCCCCTGAGAAATCACCACTAATGTCTGGCATCCCTTACAATGACATACTTTGAGTCCATCAGTAGATACTGTTAGCCCCAAGGATGTTGGAGAGGCACAGAAATTTGCAAGTACTTCTTGAAGGTCCTCAACATGTTGCCCAGTTGGAAGCTACATCATTGTCTCCATTATGGTCATGCAAATCTAGATGTCTGTGGATGAATGCTTGTACCCAAACACATGTGATTTTAACATAACTGCAAGTCACTCCATGATGCATGCCAACAGTCAGGTTACAAACCTAACCCATTTCACATGTGCTAAGCACCTTGCTACATGATGCCACATCAATGGCATAGAAATGCACACTGTGGCAAAAAACTCCAGGCCTACCTGTCATGTCTCTCATTGCCCCTGCAGTTGTACATGCTAAATGACATGTTATGATGCATGTGGGTATGTGTCAGCCAATAAACAATGGTGACACACTCCTGTATGTGGCACAGCATGAAATGTCCCCCCACTGTAAATGTCTTTTTCCACATACAGGTTGCCATGTACATATATGTGAGGGAACACATACATCATCCCATCATCACAGGTAGACAATGCATGACACATCAGCATACACATGTTTTGCTAAGGAGAAAGGGCCACGTGCTGACCTGTAGGCACAATGAATGTTGGCAACAATGAGGGCACATAAATCATGTCAATAGGCATTCCCCACTTACCAAGGGAAAGTATTGATCAGTAGCTGCACCCAAAGAACAATGTATGCTCTGTCACATGTATGATGGCCATCTTCACATTATAGACTGTAGTGAGGCACCAACACTCATCATACGCTGAAGCAAACCTTCCTCTGGTTGGCAGATGCCAAAATACTCATTTAACCAGACACATAGCTGAGGACAGTGATCCATCACTTCCTTGCCTTTGGCCTCTAACACTGAGGAGTAGTGATCTGTTGCATAGAATTCATACCCACTACAACAACAAACAATACTTGATTGATCACAGTACACAGCCTTATGTTGTCCCTGGAGAGAAGGTTGTTTGTGGATTGTACACAATTGTGTCCTAGATCCCTGGGCCAATAGGCTAGACACATCAGTATACAACACGACATGTCTACACAATCACACATCCACTGTTACACATGCTCATCTATAATTGTCAGGGGTGGCTGTCAGAACACATTTACTGTGACAGGCAGGAATATGCCCTGTACTCACCCACTGATGGCTGCTGTGCTGTCCTCAAATGCCCATCAAGTTCTGGGTAGGCCCCCACTAGAATGCCTGTCATTAGGGGAGTCATGCTCCTCTGTGATCTTCCAGGCCCAGTGTCTCAGGTCCTCCCACCTCTTCCAACAGTGGGTGCTCCGTAGGATGTGGATCCCCAGTGTCCACACCTTCTTGGTGATGGCCCTCCATAGTTCCTTTTTCATATGGGTGTAGACGTGCATGGATGCAAAATACAAATCAATAGATTACAATTACAGGTTTTATCACAAATGGTTGAATCACATACATATTAGTAACACCAAGTTAGGACTTTTCTACTTGTTAATTCTCCCTAAGTGTGAAACATAGAACCAATAAGTAACGAGACCTGACTACAGATTTATGTATTTGCATCTACAGACTAATCCACTACCCTGCCCATGTCCTACAATGACTACGCAAGCTTACTGACATCAGGTAGCCCATGCTATAGCAACCTGTACTGTGAAATGAGCCACGATGAAACATTACATACCTATGTGGCTTCTGAAGGGTAAACTCTTTAGACATGAATGGACCAACACATTCACACCCTGTGAGATTGACTCACTACATAAGTCCCTACAGGCAAGTGCCAGAGTACAAACTTCAACATTACACATGAGTAACAATAAAGGGGCTACCATTGTGGGTATAGAAAGTGTCTTCCTAACAAATGCAGACTAATGCATTTTCAGAGGGTGGGGTCCTGTGGTATGTACCTGCACCACAGAACACTCCTTTGGACATATGTGTATATCCTACAGAGATGGCATTCAACAAACAAAGGCATATAATGTACAGTTACCGCTACGTGACCAAGTTACTGAGTCACATATCATGGCCTCCCTGGAATCAATACACTGTTTACACTGTGGGACTGTCAGTTATGCAATAAGCCTGTACAGAACAATATGACCTGTGTGAAGGTGACAACACAGTTGTGGGTGTAAGGGACTTGTCATGAGTCTAAGACTCACATTGACAATGATGCTAAATGTACAAATGGACTTGATTAATGATTTGCCTCTGTACCCATTCCTAATCTAGTCAAAGGAATTAGGCATTCAGGGCAGATTTTGCCACCAGAGTATCACATTGGCAACATGGCAAGATCTGCTGGAGTACAGGGACTGGGTATAGTGCCACAGTTGCACAGCCTCTGTGACTCTCCCCAGCCTACACTAGGCCCATACTGGGAGATACATTTGACAGGCACTGGTCTTTGCAGGCTGAACAGACAGAACCTACATGACACTTCATTCCCAATACTGCCATGCACGACAAATCATCATGTAGCCAGCAGCAATTTTGCACGTGGGGTGTGGCAACCAGAAGGGCAGAGTGACTCATGATATGCCTTCCACTCAACAGTTTAGCAATGTCAGGTGTGGTTTGAATGATCGGTGGCAATATACACAATGCATCCATGACTCTCAAATGACTCATACAGCATGCATACAGAGTTCATGCTGTCATGCACATGCATGTTGTTTGACCTTTTCAACAATCATGAGGTAAGAGATTTCAGTGGATGGCAGTAATGTCTCCTTGCCTTGTTATGTACATCCAACACATGGATGATCTAGGATCACAAAAACCTCACACAAGACAATGTAACTGAACTTAATATATGGCAATGACCACCAATACCTGCACATTGTCCATCCCATTGATGCCACAAAGACTGCAGCAACAGGCACAAAAGAAGTCTAACTGGCATATGGGTACATTCTAGCCTGTGAGGAGGAAAAATATGGTTAAGTACTGAGAAAATTGTGCACATGAGGTATGTACCTGCTCCTCTGGTGAACCCTAGAGCAGTCCTTACAGGAGTGGAACCTTAGTCAGTAGCCTCTCCAGCTCCTCTGATGTGGCATGATTGCTCCCAGAGATGGCACACAGCAGCTCAGTTCGTGGAGGTGTTGCTGCCAGCAGTGTCAGAAGGCAAGTGAGTAAATCTGCAGAGCATGGCGGTCACGCCCAACATGTACGCGGTCTTCCCCTCCAGTGGACACAGTCATAGACCACCACGGGCAGCAACGTAAGCCACAGTTGCAACAGCCTAACACCATGACGACCTCTGCCGGCAGTTGCGGGTGGTCCTAATATCCTAATGTCCTGTGGAGTGGGTCTGACAGCCACCATTTTGGTGGCCTGGAGTGCTGTATTGGTCTTTAGAAACTGTGTTACATCTACCAAAAAGTTTTTTTGACCTCACAAACATCCTTATCCTGTCTTGTGATGTAGGCCCTACTACTAAAACATCATTGTAGTATGTTGCAGGGCACAGATGGCACAGTCCAACCAGTTCTGATAGTCATTTTAGTGGTTGGGTTACACAGTCACATTTCGAGGGGCAATTGTGTTACATATCTTTGCGTTTGGTCCATATCCCTGCTGTGGACATGTGTTAAAAACCATGTGGTGCACATGTGACCCTTGTGTTATTTGCAGCTGTGATGTGTACTGGGTGTCATGTCTAGCCAGTCAAAAATACCTTGTCACATGATATCATTGACATGCATCATGTATGTTTCTATGGACACACACTGACTAATATTAGAAATATTGGGGGTCATTCTGACCTCGGCGGTAAAAGGCCCTTACCGCCGGTCAGAAGTCCGCCATTCTACCGCCGCGGCCGCGGTAAACCGCCACGGTCATTCTGACCACCAACTGTGAAACCGCCAAAAACCCGACATCCAAGGAAGGCCGCCTCATCAGCGGGCCGCGGAAAACTGGAGATGACCAAACCTCCACCGTCACGCCAACACAAACACTCCCATGCCATTCTGACCCACGAATCCAAGCGGCGGTCTTTCAACCGCGGTATTCCATTGGCGGTACACACCGCTGCGCTCAAAATTCACACACAGCTCCAAAACACAGCCACATTGGACAATTTGAACTACACACACCTGAGACACATACAAACAACACTCCCACATCACCCACAAACCCCCACTAGTTGGAAATCGGAGAGAAGGCGATAGAGATAGAGATAGAGAGAGCGAGCACAGCAATCGAAAACCCCAACACACACAGGAACCCAACTTCATCACCCACATCACATTTACGCACATCACCACACATCACCACGCACATCACCACAAACACCCCCCACACCTCATCCACACCACCCCATGGCACCCCAAAGACACCCCAGGTTCTCGGACCAAGAACTCAGGGTCATGGTGGAGGAAATTATAAGGGTTGATCCCCAGCTGTTCGGCACACAGGTGCAGCACACCACTATAGCAAGGAAGGCTGAGCTATGGCAAAGGATCGTAGACAGGGTCAACGCTGTGGGACAGCATCCCAGAAATCGGGAAGATATCCGAAAGCGATGGAACGACCTACGGGGGAAGGTGCGCTCGATGGTGTCGCGACACAACATCGCTGTGCAGGAGACTGGCAGCGGACCCCCACCCACTCCACCCCAATTCACAGCATGGGAGCAAGAGGTAGTAAACATCTTGCATCCTGATGGCCTCGCTGGAGTACACGGAGGAATGGACTCTGGTAAGTCGAATCACAACTACTTCACCCCCCCCCCCAACCACCAGCATGCCAACACCTCCCCTCACCCACAATCTCAACCCCCCAGCACACAACCTCCCTGCCAATGTCTCACCAGCACAACCCACCCTAAACAACACCAACCCCTGAATGCCAACACAAACCATAGACAGCCACCACCAAAGCATGACCATTGCACATACCCATACACCCCGCCCCCCCCCACCACCACCCTCACAACACCTCCCACAAGGGAATGCCAGCACTGGGGGACAAGGGCACTCAAAATGCACGCCATGGCACACACAGAAACAATAACCATACTCCTTTACCCCTGCAGGGCCCGAACGCCAACACACCACCACGGAGGGTCCTGATTTGTCCATCCCACCCCCAGAACAGGCCCCCAGCGAGGACAGCAGCTCTGTCGACCTAGAACCTGATGACCAGCCCGGACCATCGGGGACCTCTGGACAGTCGGTTCCCCACACACAGACACAGGCCGCGGCAGACCCAACCCCCTCTGGGAACACCAGCACAGCTCCCACCCAGCGGACCCATGCCTCTGTCTCCAGGACGCGTCAAGCAGCGGTGTGTCCGCCACTACAGGGCACCCAGGCTGACCCAACACCCCAACAACAACAGGGACCTGGGGGCAGTGGTAGTGGGCACACCGTCCAGGGGACAGAGGCCCGGGGAAACAGGGCAACTGGGAGGGCTGCTGTGCGACAGGGGGGGGAGGACAGGCCCAGGGAACCGACTCTCCAAGAGGCCCTCACCACCATCATGGGAGCATACCATCACTTCCAGGAGACGATGGCGACGGTACTGGCCAGGTTTACCGAGATCCAGGCACAGCAGGAGGAACGGTACATGGGGTTCAGCAAGGAACTCAGGAACATCGCTACCGCTATGGGGACCATAGTCCAGGCCCTCAACCGGATAGAAACCACATTGCGGGACCATGTGGCACCACAAAGGGCCCCTGACACTAGCCAGTAACAGCCTACCACCTCCGCCGGCGCTAGTGGTCAGGAGGCCCCCACAGAACGACGGGCCACCAGAACCCCACCTCCTGCTGAAGAACAACCACCCCGCAAGAGGAACCTGAGATCTCACAGGAAGACAGAGTAGGATGCCAAGACCCCCGCCAGCATAAGATACCCCCTGATGTCATCCCACTGTCCCACATTGTCACCCTGTCCAACCTTGAACTGCCCCTGCTCCATCCTTCCACAGGCATATGGAAAATGCACCTGTGAAACTGAGAACTGGACTCTGCCATGGACATAACTCCACCCTCACCCATCACCGTTTTAATATCATGTACCAATATCTAGCACTAAAAATAAATCACTCATTGCACTGAAATCATTCAGGAGTCAGCCTGTATTATTTACAAATGTATAACACATTACTGATCAATAATGTTCAGTTATTTTTGTGATGACAACATACCAATGTCAATAAGCATTAGTCCATGGGCTAACCAAGCAGAAGTCACGCAGTGGGTCATACAGCACTGAAAAGGGAAGGGAAAATCAATCATCAGTTTAAAAGAACTGGTGGGAAATACACAAAGTAAAGATGCAGGGGGCTTTCAGTAAATGTTAAATGGCGTGGGTGATTCTTACCTGTGTGCTACTGAAAATACTGTTGGATAACTCTGTCCCTGTTGTCTGTGTCGTCCTCTTCGTCTTCCTCCTCTTCACTCTCCGCAGGCTTCACAGCTGCTTCAACACCACCATCTGGACCATCCTCCTGCAGGAAAGGCACCTGACGTCGCAATGCCAGATTGTGAAGCATACAGCAGGCCACGATGATCTGGCACACCTTCTTTGGTGAGTACATCAGGGATCCCCCTGTCATATGCAGGCACCTAAACCTGGCCTTCAGGAGGCCAAAGGTTCTTTCTATGATCCTCCTAGTTCGCCCATGGGCCTCATTGTACCGTTCCTCTGCCCTGGTCCGGGGATTCCTCACTGGGGTCAATAGCCAAGGCAGGTTGGGGTAACCAGAGTCACCAATTAGCCACACACGTTGTCTCTCTAGCTGTTCCATCACATAAGGGATGCTGCTATTACGCATCACATACGCCCCATGCACTGACCCAGGGAACTTGGCATTCACATGGGAGATGTACTGGTCAGCCAAACAGACCACCTGGACGTTCATAGAATGGTAACTTGTCCTGTTTCTGTACACCTGCTCATCGTCTTTTGGGGGTACTAAAGCCACATGGGTCCCATCAATGGCACCAATTATGTTGGGGATATGTCCAAGGGCATAACAATCACCCTTCACAGTGGCCAAATCAACCTCCTCAGGGATTACAATGTAGCTCCGCATGTGTTTCGTCAGGGCAACACTCTAGACAAAATTTTTGAAAACATAGGCTGAGACATTCCTGATGACATGGCCACTGTTGTCTGGAATGAGCCACTTGCCAAAAAATGGAGGACTGACAGAACCTGCACTAGAGGGGGAATTCCTGTGGGTTGGCGGATGGGGGACATCAGGGCTGGCTCCAGCTGGGCACACAGTTCATGTATAGTGGCTCGGTCAAGTCGGTATCGTAGTATGATATGGCGTTCTTCCATTGTCGACAGGTCCACCAGCGGTCGGTACACGCGAGGATTCATCCTTCTCCTCGCAAGTCCCAGCGGACGGTGCCTAGGAAGGACAACATGGAGCACAGAGTCAAGCAACCCACAGGTTCGTTCACACAGCTTGCATAGCACACGATCATCTATGTATTGAAAGGCGTGTATGTGTGGCAATGCAAGGCCTAGGCCTGTGTGACGCAGTACAAATTATGCCATGTGGGCCCTTGAAATGGCGGCTGCCTGACCTGTGAAGTGGGACAATGGGATGTGAGTTCAATGCGCTGGCGTGGCACACCGTGGCGGTAGGCTGTCGAAGACCGCTATACGAAGCCGCATTGGTTAACATTGAAGCCTATGGGTTTCTGGAGCCAATGACGAGGTGCGCCGGCGGTCGCGGTACGCACCGCCGCGGTACACTCCGCCGCGGGCGTGACCGCCATTTTCTATCTGCTTAATCACTCGAGACCTGATCATCCACAGGAGAGGACCTATACTGCAAGTGCTGCTGTGACCTCGGTCTGGAAGATACAATGGCTGCTGCGACTGGGGAAAGGGCCCCTGCCTTCACGTCTGAAGAGTTGGAGAAACTAGTGGATGGGGTCCTCCCCCAGTATGCGTTACTCTACGGTCCTCCAGACCAACAGGTAAGTACACTGGGTGCACATGGAATGGGCTATGCCTGTGTTGAGTGGGGTGGACGTATGATGGTGGGGTGGGGAGCGAATGAGGAGTGCAACGCACGACAGATGAGAGCATGTGCCAAATGGCAAATTTGGGGAGGGGGGGGCAATCACATCTAACATGCAGATAAATGATGAATTTTCCTTTCCCACCCTGTACATGTCAAATAGGTCAGCGCCCATCAGAAAGTTGACATTTGGTGTGCCATCGCCAAGGAAGTCCGGGCCCTGGGGGTCCACGTCAGACGGGGCACCCACTGCCGCAAGAGGTGGGAGGACATCCGCCGCGGGACCAGGAAGACCGCCGAGTCACTGCTGGGGATGGCCTCCCAACCTAGGAGGGGTGCCAGTCGTACCCTGACCCCCCTGATGTCCCGGATCCTGGCGGTGGCCTACCCTGATTTGGATGGGCGCTTGAGGACATCACAGCAGACACAAGGGGGTGAGTATCAGCACATTCTGCTATCTTTCTGCGCAGTGGAGGCGTCTGGGTGGGGGAGGAGGGTTGTGGGTGACATTAGGCCAGGGCGTTTTCTGTAGTGTAGTCCTCTCCTTTAGGCATGGCCCTGTGCCCCCGCCCCCCACCTCTGTAGGGTGCCAAGTACAGCTATCCATGGTCCTGCATCATCCATGTGTGTATTTGTTGTGCATAGACCTGTAGGCCTGGTCACAAGTACTGAGTAGTATACCCCGATTGCGCAGCGTAGTGCATGAGGCCCCTGTGTCTGTCCTCTCCGCCAACGGTGTTGACATTGCATGCACTCAACCTGTTTTATTATTTCTCCCCCCACCCTTTTTCTTGATCATCTTGTGCATGTGTGCATTAGCATCATCAGGCGGAGGAGATTTGGCATCGGAGCACGAGGGAGCTGCAAGTCACAAGGCCCCGGTGGGCCGTGGTACAGACATCGAGGGCACCAGTGATCCGGAGGGTGAGGGGAGCACCACAACGGGGACCGGTGGTGACACCAGCGACACCGACACGTCCTCGGATGGGAGCTCCCTAGCGCACCAGCCCCGCCCTCCCAGCAGCCCCTCAGCCTACGCTCTGTGCCCGCTCGCCCAAGAAGGCGGGCATCTCCTTCGCCCCAGGCACCTCAGGCCCTGCCCCTGTCACCCCTGCTGCCCTCAGTGAGGAGGTCATTGACCTCCTTCAGACCATCATTGTTGGGCAGACTACCCTTTTGAATGCCATCCAGGGGGTAGAAATGGAGGTGCATCGGAGCAATGCCTACCTGGAGGGCATTCATTCGGGTCAGGCTGCCCATCAACGATCGTTCAATGCTCTGGCCTCAGCACTGACGGCAGCCATTGTCCCTGTTTCCAGCCTCCCTCTTCTAACTGCCTCCAGCCTGTCTCTGTCTCCTGTTCCTCTGCCTATCCCATCCACACCATCAGACCAGCCTGCACACACGTCAACACCCAAGGTCAGCTCATCCAGACACAAGCACCACAGATCCCACAAACACTCACCCAAGCAACATCCAGATGCAGACATGCCAACAGTCACTACCACCTCTGTGTCCCCCTCCTCCTCGTCTCCCTCCTCCCTCCCTGTGACGTCTACACTCACACCTGCATGCACACCACCATCAGCCAGTGCTTCCATCACCAGCACACCCTCCAGTACAGTCCGCACACGTGCAGTCACCACCCCCACTGCCATTTACACGTCCCCTGTGTCCTCTCCCACTGTGTCTGTCACCCCCTCTTCCAAGACACACAAACGCAGGCAGCCACCCACCCAACAGCCATCCACCTCACGACAGCCTACGTCACATTCACCTGCACCCAAAGACAGCACACCTGACTCTCCTACAACCACATCCTCTTCCTCCACTCCCATCACCACTACTCCCACCCTTTACCTTGGTCCTAAAAAAGTTTACCTCTCCAATCTTAACCTCTTTCCCTCCCCTGACCCACCCCCTCCATCTGCTAAGAGTCCCAAGAGCACCTCAGCCACCACCAGCCCAGCTTCGAGTGTCACTGTGGTGCATGGGTTCTGGAGTCCACCCTTTGGCAGCAGTGACACTTCTATCAGCAGCAAGGGGACAGCCAGCCCCCCCCCAGGCAAGAGGACCCGGAAACTCAAGGGCCGCCGTGAGAGGACTGACACGGCTGCCCCCAAGGACCAGAGTTCGGCCACTTCACCTGCCACAACATCCAGGGGAGGCAAGGGCCAGAGAGCCTCTTCTAAGGAGCGAAAGGGCAGCAGGGCGGAGAAGTCAGCCAGCAGGAGCGCGGAGCAGGAGGGCCCCCCAAGCCCCATCCCAGCTGTAAGGAAGGACACCAAAGGGCCCAGGACTCCGTCACCGAAGGGTCCTGCGACTGCACGGTCGGAGGGCGACTGAGCAGGGAGTCCAGGCCAGGTCTGGCTCCCTTGAATTACTGGACAAGCACCGCTGAACAGGGCCCCACCGTGCAGAAGAGCACCGCTGAACAGGGCCCCGCCGTGCAGAAGAGCACTGCTGAACAGGGCCCCGCTGTGCAGAAGAACACCGCTGAACAGGGCCCCGCCGTGCAGAAGAGCACCGCTGAACCGGGCCCCGCCGTGCAGAAGAGCACCGCTGAACAGGGCCCCGCCGTGCAGAAGAGCACCGCTAAACCAGGCCCCGCCATGCAGAAAAGCACCGCTGAACAGGGCCCCGCCGTCTCGAGCACCGCTCCGCTGGGCCCCGCCGTCTCAAGCACCGCTCCGCTGGGCCCCGCCGGGCCCCGCCGTCTCAAGCACCGCTCCGCTGGGCCCTTCCTGTCAAGCACCGCTCCACTGGGCCCCGCCGTCTCAAGCACCGCTCCGCTGGGCCCTTCCTGTCAAGCACCGCTCCGCTGGGCCCCGCCGTCTCAAGCACCGCTCCGCTGGGCCCCGCCGTCTCAAGCACCGCTCCGCTGGGCCCTTCCTGTCAAGCACCGCTCCGCTGGGCCCCGCCGTCTCAAGCACCGCTCCGCTGGGCCCCGCCGTCTCAAGCACCGCTCCGCTGGGACCTTCCTGTCAAGCACCGCTCCGCTGGGCCCCGCCGTCTCAAGCACCGCTCCGCTGGGCCCTTCCTGTCAAGCACCGCTCCGCTGGGCCCCGCCGTCTCAAGCACCACTGGCACAATGACAGTGCCGGATCTGTCTCGAGCTACTGTTCACGGTTCACTGTGCCAACCATGCCTCCTCCTTGACCGGTGGAGACTGTTATCCACCTGATGGACTGTGGCTTTGCACTCCCCAGGATGGCACAGTGGGCAAGCCACCCACTGTAGAGACTTGAGAGACTGTGGCTTTGCACTCCCCAGGATGGCACAGTGGGCAAGCCACCCACTGTAGAGACTTGAGTGACTGTGGCTTTGCACTCCCCAGGATGGCACAGTGGGCAAGCCACCCACTGTAGAGACTTGAGAGACTGTGGCTTTGCACTCCCCAGGATGGCACAGTGGGCATGGTGGCCCCTTCGTGGATCTGGCGTCGTGGACTCATGTGGCTGTGGTGCCCCCCCCCTTCCCTTCCCCCTGAGGTGCCTGTAGTTTTGTCATCAGATGCCCCTGCAGTGTTCTCTCCAAAGGACTCAGGTCTCCTGTGTGGGCTTTGCCCTTGTGTTGATACACTTTGGCCCACGGACACTTGGAATTTCGTTAGATGTGCAGGACTAATTGCCTCGGTTTATCGTATGCACTAAATATTGAATTTATTTTTTTTAATTGTTATTGCTATTTGACCATGACTTATCAGTGGCTTTTTATTTCCATAAATTTCGATTCACAATTTAATTATGTCCTTGCTTTTTTCACGGGGGTTTGGGTGGTGTCACTGTGACTTGTTGCTCTGCATTGGTGTGTACATAGTTTGGGGGGGGTTGGGGGTCGCATATGTGTGTGCCGTAACCTTTCGTCCTCCCCCCTCCCCTGTGTCGTAGGTGCAGTACTCACCGTTGTCGTCTGCGCCGGCGTTCGTACTCGTGGTAGATGAGCAGGTAGACGAGAGCAGGTAGGATGTTTAATTCGGGTTCCATGCTGTCCTCCTTCCTCGTGGAGTGCGTAGAGGTGCATGTTTTCCCGTTCGTAGTCTGTTTCCGCCGTGTTTTTATCGGCGGTGCTCCCACCCCGGAAAAGGTGGCGGATTGGTGAGTTGTGATAGTGTGGGCGGTACATTGTCTGCCGCCCGTCTGTTGGCGGTGACCGCCGCGCTGTTTGTTTGTACCGCCGTGGCGGTCGGAGTGTTAATGTGGCGGGCTGTGTTGGCAGTTCCCGCCAGGGTCAGAATTCCATTTATTGGACCGCCGGCCTGTTGGCGGGTTGGCCGCCGCTTTATCACCGACTGCCAGGGTTAGAATCACCCCCATTGTCTTGTCATACAGAGGTACGCAGGGAGAGGGAGGATGCAACAACCTCCTTTCTATCGCACACTGCCTGGAAAGGCAAACAAAAGTGGACTCATCTCGTCAGTTGGAGCCAAATCCGATGCCTGCCATTAGTTATCCAAGCAGCATACCACCCATTGTCAAGTCATGTCAGTATTGCACTTCCTAGCCACAGGGTCCTTTCCACATACAGTGGCCGTATCTCCTGGGGTATCCCAACCAATGTTCAGTCTGGTGCTGAAGGATGCCATCTCAGCAATGTTGGACACCATGATAGCTATATCCAGTTTCCCCAACGTGAGGATTAAGCCCATGTGAAGGCTGACTTTTATAGTTTTGCACACATCATACATGTGGTGGGGGCCATTGATGGCACACATGTTGGCTTGGTCTCACCGCAGGCTAATGAACAAGCTTATCTCAATGGAAAGAACTTCCATTCCATCAGCGTGCAAGTTGTCTGTTTGTCTGTTTGTTGGATCTCTATATTTCAATAATATATATTATGTATGCCCGTTATCCGGGTTCAGTCCCTGATTCCAGCTGAAGTCACAATTGTACCCAGAGTGGGCCTAGCTGGTTGGTAAGTCTGTCCTGTTTGTGTGTATGCAATGTGAGGTGCTACCGTCATGAAATGAGTGACTCTTTGTTGCACATATGTCCTATTCCTTAACAGGAGACCCTGAATATCCAAACTGTCCTTGGTTGTTGACGCCACTAACGAATCTAACTACACCAGGGGAAATCCATTTCAATGTGGCCCATTGAAGAACACGGTGGGTAGCGGGCAGCTTTTGGGCTCCAGAAGGCCAGAATTAGGTGTCTGGTCTGGACTGGTGGAGTCACCTGGAAAAGTGTGTCAGATCACTGTGGCATGCTTCATGCTTCACAACATTGCCCTGCAGAGAAACATCCCATACATCCCAGAGGAGGGGGAGCCTGCAGTGCCACCAGGTGAGAATCCTGAAAAGCCATTGAGAATGACAGTGGTGAAGAGGGAGGACCTGACTTGTGGGAAGGTCTTATCAAAAGCTACTTTTCATGAGTGTAAGTATGTCATGTGGTGTAATGACTGTGACTGTACAATGAACTGCAGTTGTGAGAATGTGTGGAGTTGAGAGTTCTAGCAACAAATAGGTAGCTGATACTCTGCAATATTGAGCCTAAGGCTGCTTCAAGAGTTACCCTTTGACATAGTCCCTCCTTGATGATGTTGCTTTGTTTGTGTCAGTTTCCTTGCAATGTAATTACATTTCCAGTTGCTTGTTATGTGATTTGTGGTATGTTTTCAACCCTATACTCCTTCTTTTGTCTTTGTACAGGTACCTTAACCTTGACATCCTCATGTAGGCATTTCAGAGTTGTGACATTGGCAGGTATTGGATGCTGTTTTGACATACAATGTGGACATGGGTTGTTCCAAGTAATATAGGTCATAGATTTGGGCCCATATATATACTCGGTTTGCAATGAATTAGCGTAAACATTTTTTACACTAATTCAGCGCAAACCGAACTCCATATTTATACTTTGGCGCTAGACACATCTAGCGCTAAAGTTATAGAGTTAACGTCATTTTCTGAACGGGAAAACCTACCTTTCGTTAATGAGATGCAAGGTAGGCGTTCCCATCCAGAAAAGGACGATATGGCCATTGCTCCATATTTATCCCCTGTGCTAAAATCCAGCACGGGGGATGGAGGCCTTAAATAATTAGCGCCATTATTTAACGCCTCGGTCTGGGCAGGCGTAAGGGGACTTATAGGCATATTTCCATGGTCCGGGACCATGGGAATTGCCCACAGGTGCCCTTCCCTGGCCCCAGGGACACCCCCACCCAACCCTACCCACACTAGGAGGACACCTAAGGATGAGGGACCCATCCCAGGTAAGTCTGGGTAAGTATTTCTTTTTTTTCCACCAACACCGCTCAGGGGCCCTGACTTTGGGCCTCCTGCAAGGCGCTGGCCCCAATAGCCATGCCCCGGGGACGTTTGTCCCCTGGGCATGGCCATTGGGGTTTTGGACATGGCTCCTGTCTTTACTAAATCAGGAGCCATTTCCATGGGAGTTGTGCACCAGAAAATGGTGTTACACTGCTTTGAGGCAATTTTTTGGCCTCTAAACAGTGAAGCGCCATAATTCGGTGCACAAGCCCCGGTTCCCCCTATGCCTCCCCAGTCCTGTTAGTGTTCTTTCCAAGGACGCTGACAGGGCATTAGTGTCGGCTAGCACCATTCCATAAATATGGCACTGAGCCGGCGTCTTGGAATGGTGCTAGCCGGCGCTATACTTTTTCACACAAAACTGCACTAACGCAATTTTGCGTGAAAACGTATAAATCTGCCCCATGGGGTGTATGAGACCTGTGACAACACAGCTTGCACAGTGTTTGGGTGGAAGGTCAGAAGTGAACAATGGACTTGTTTTGTGTACTGTGTGTTCCGGTTTCATCATGTGTGTCATCATGTGGCCATGAAATATATAGTCATAGATTGCAACCAAGTCATTCACCCTTCACATTGGCTAAACACTGTTCTTACATGACCTGTATGTAGCTGTAGATGTGTTTCAACAGTGCAGGCCAAGGTGCCTGTGCCACAACACTGACATATGTTTGTGTCATACTACCAGATGCCTTGTCATTGGATTATGATGGGCCTGTGATCAGGGACTTATGTACTGCCATCTGTCTGTATCTTGGATTATGTGATGTTGGATTACTTTGGTGTGGTATGTGATAAATATCAAGCGGCTGACATCATCCACTTCAATATTTTCCTATTCTACAGGACAATGTCTGACTAATCCCTTCCTTCCGTGGTCTAGGAGGGTGTACCTTCGGATATGTACTTTGACTCAGTATGAGTCACACATTCTTATGTCAGAAAGGTCCAAACACATGGACAGCCAATCGGCGATACACTGGAATAAAATGTTTGGTGTGGCCAGACACTTGTACCTATGTGTTTGGGTGTAATGGTTGTAATCCTGAGGAGGACACTGTGCACCTGTAACATATCCCTTCTTGCACAAGTAAGCTATATCTTCATCATATGTTTCACATGGTCTTACATCTCGACATAGCAAAAAGTTGAAATTAAGCAATCAGACAATTAATTTGTGATGAGTGCATTTTTTACAATGCTGATGCAGTAAATAAAATCTGGACAGAAAAGAACTAAAGAATAAATTGAAGATGGCAGTCATGCTGAATGAAATCAGTGGAGTAGATACCATACCACTGGGAGTCCAAAGTCCACAGTACTTCTCCCATTGGAATAGGTAGGTGATTTAGGATCAGTCAACAGAGTGAATGTGTGGCACACAAAGGAGATCCTTTAGGAAGACATCACTTGCTGGCAGTGTTAGGTGTCTTGCCATCCACACTTATGGGATTAATTGCTGGACGTGCCCACTTGTGTGGTGGTGGTATCTGCTGCTTTAGAGGTAGGGGTGTCTGGGGTGGGTTCTTCCACTGGCAGGGCCTCCCTTCCAGTGGCTGGCACCAATGTAGATGTGCCCGGTGTTGATGAGCCAAATGAAGGGGAAGGTTGGTTTTGATACGTCATGCTCAGGATTGTGTGAATGTCCCTCATCACGCCTGTTTGGGAGGCCATGTTGATTTTGTGGGCCTCCATCTGTTCTTGTATGTCCTAATGCATTGCCCTCTTGATTTCCCGGAGTTCGGTCAAGACCTGGCCCACCATGCCTTGAGGCTCCTGATAGACCCCGTAGATGTGGCTGGTGCTGTCCTGGCCAAGAGCAGCCCCAGTGGCCTCACCCCGCTGGCCCACAGCATCCCTCTCCTGCACCGTACCCCCAAGGGCCTGTACCCTTGCCACAGGGTGCCCTCTCCTACTGGTTCCTGGGCTCTCATTGTCCGAAATGTTGTGGTGCAACTCAGGATCCAGGACGGGGGGGGCACAAGATGGTAGACATTGTGCTTGGTACACAGGTTGGGGGGTGAATGGTTGCCTGGGATGTTGAGGCAACTAGGCTGGGAGGTGTTGATGTGGCCATAGTGAGACTCAGTTTGGTGTCTGACCAGTTGCCAAGGATGGGTCACAACCGTCCTCCACGTCAAGATGACCAGGAGTGTCTTCTTCACTAAGGGCTTCATCCAGGGTGGTAGTGGCAGTCTCTTCTGTGGCCTCTGTGTGCCCAATGGCAGCTCAACCTGTTGATACAATTTTACAGGTTGTATTGTGACATCGACCTCCAACAATTTATTGTTACATTAAGCATAGACCTTGTACAAAGCTAATTTGCTGTTAATCCTATTGTGACTATTACCCATGGTATTGGTTGTGTTGCCATGCCATTTCTGAAGCATGCCAATTCCATTTAAGTCAAGCAGATGCTGAAATGTGCAGATTATTAGCACTCAGGAGGATGGTTTTACCACTAGTGCAAGAAAAACAGTGGATAGGCAAGATATGTCTTTGGCCATTTTGAGGCCTAGTTGATTGTGATGCAGGCAGACCCAGGAGTTTGTTGTATATGTGACTGAAGTCATCATGTAGGCAGTGCATTTTGAATGTGCCTGCTGCCAATACCGTTCTGGTTATGCATCTTGAGGCCTTTGGGATTATAGTTTAATCTTGGGTTGGCAGGTCAAATGGAGCTAGGTAGCCAGACACATCTCATAGTTGAGCGTGATATCTCTTGAGAGTTAGCAGGCAAGAGTATCTAGACAAGTGACCACTGGCCTGTTGTTTAGAGTTACTGAAACAGTGCCTCCTGGGAGTTGCAGTCAGGCCGCTCCCCATACTACACACACTTGACAAATGTTATCCTGCCAAGTGAGAAAACCTCAACTGGGAGTTCATAAATAGATGGATTTGGGCAAGTGAACACTGTTTTTGTGGTTGGAGTTAGAGACACAGGGCCTATTGGACTTTGCATTCCGGTCACTCTCTCTACTTCCAACCACCAAATGTTATCCTCCCAGATGAGTAAACCTCATACACACTATACAAATATTATCCCCAGGTAAGTGTACCTCATTTGGGAGTTACCAAACAGGAGTGTTTGGAGTTGAGGACACTGGACTGGTGAGTGATGTAACAGTGACGGACCCTCCTGGCCTTAGCAGTCATGTCAGTTCCTGTACTACACACACACACTAAACAAATGGTATCCTCCCAACTGAGTTAACTTACATTGAGAATTTCCACATAGGGGTCTTTCAACAAATGAACACTGTTCTGGAATTTGGAGTCAAAGAAACAGTACCTCCTGTGAGTTGGTGTCAGTTTATTCCTTCTAGATCACACGCTTTTCCAATTTTATCCCTCCAGCCAATGGTTTTGCTGAACTGTGGCCTGGGTGGTCTGTAGACGAGCATGCCCCAAAGCGAGGTATTCGTGTTGGTTTGAATTTGGAGGTGTAGGTGTTCGAGGGTGGTTGGCTGGTTCTGCATCTCAATAGTGGTCAGCAGGCAGAGGTTTTTCCTGTAGACTATGGGGACGCCTCCTCCTGGTCGATTGATTCTGTTTTTATGGAAGATATAGTAGCCATCAGAAATTGTGGTGGCGATGTCCAAGGCTGAGGTGGGGGTGATCCAGGTCTCTGTGAGGAAGGCAAAATCAGGGGCGATCGAGTCGAGGAGGCCCCAAACTTCCATTGCGGGTTTGTCGAGGGGCCGGTGTTGAGAAGTATGAGCTTGAGGTATCTGTCTGGGCTATGAGTGGGGAGATGTGGTGTGCAGAGGCAGGAGAGGGAGCAGAAATGACAGGAGAATGGTCCAAGAGTATTCTTTGGGTCAGCTTGGTGTCAGGCTGAGGACCTTCCAGGGTTGAGGGCGTGCAGAGCTTTGGCATTGTAATGGTGGGTGGTGGGGGAACCAGGGTCCGTGGCGCTGGGCACAGTCCAGACACAGAAGGGCTTGCCTTTGCCACACCATCTATGTGTGCCTGCTGCGCTGTAGCATAGCAGCCACCATTAAGATGTGGAGTAGAGGGAGGTGGGAGGGTCTGGTCAGCTGGGAGGTGAGAGGGTGGGAAAGCACTTCACAGGAAGGGGGAGCAGGGCTGCTTTACCAACTGGAGGCACCCGCCTGAAAGCAGTTCAGCATTATTGGTAATTGGAGGATATATATATGTACACACACACACACATGCACACACACGTGATAAACATTAAAACAAAAATTTACATAATTGCTAGCCAATAAAACAATTACTTATCACTTAATAAATACTTATTTTTCAATTATTTATTAATTAATTTCCAAGGCTATACCCCGACAAACCAAGGAATCAATACCTAAAATATAACTTAAAAATAAGTGTTCCTTAATTTACATATTCAAAATCAATTAAATAATTCAATAATAATTAATAATTAATTGTTAATTATTACTTAATCAACTTCTCAGCCTATGGACCTACAAACATAGCAGCCCACAACTAAGGGTCTGATTGAGTCTGGTAGTCTCAAGACCTCCAGACTCGCGCTGGCAGTCGGACAGCCGTGACTGTGTTGGTACGACCGTCACATTGTGACAGGGACCGTTGTCTCTGCCAGGATTTCTGATCCCGATGGGCTGATGGCAGTCTTGGTTGTGATCAGCCAGGGCGGTACTGAATTCAGCGCTGCACTGCTGATTACAACCATGTTCTCTGGCAGCCTTTTCATGGCGGTTCAACCACTGGGCTGACCAGTGGAAACATTGGTTTCTGCAAGTCAGCCGGGGAAAAAATTGTAATAGGGCAGGTAGGGAGACTTCAAAGTCTGCGGCAGTCTCCTCACCACGGGTCTGGCTGGTGGGTTTTCTAACCTCTAAACTCAAAATCAGGCCCTAAAACATAATTAGGAATGGTAAGTATTCCATACTTTACATATTAATTTTTTTATTAAATCATTATTTTAAAAGTAATAACTAATGATTAATTAGTTAATTATTAATTTATGAATTTCCCATGTTATACCCCCACAAATGTAGCCTCCTGCAACTAACATATGAGCTAAATAAATCAGTATTCCATATTTCCCATAATTAAGTAAATACATAATAACTGACAATTATTAATACATTATTAATTAATTATTACATAATTAACTTAACTTCCCACAAAAGACCCCTACATACCTATCATCCCCAAAACTAAAATATGAGTAAAATAAATAAGTAAACCATAAATGACATAATGAAAATAAATTAAATAATTATTCAACAATTAATAATTTCTTGTTAATTGATGATATCTTGATTAAGTTTCCACCCTATACCCTTACAAACCAAACAACCTGCAAATAACATATAACAAAACTAAATCAATACTACATAATTTACATAATAAATCTCAATCGTATAATTAAATACAGTTTATTAAATAATTCATAAATATTGTTAACTATTAACTTCTAATTTCATCCCCTATTAACCCAACAGCCCGCTGCAGTACTATAAATTAATATAAAAAGTAAAATGAACAATTCTGTCACTTCAAATTACAATATATATTTAAAAATAAGCTTTATAGAAACAATAACATCTTATATTACTGTATTATAACAACTACAACGCAATTAAATTATTTAAAAAACAATATTTTTAACCACTGTATTATTGAAAACAATATTAACAATATTGATATTACTTAAAAAATATTACTTACTTCAAAAGATATTATTGTCAACAATATTTGTGCAACACAATATTTGTGTACCACAATATTTATTTTCCGATATTTTTGTCTCACAGTATTTTCTATTCAATATTTTGTTGAAACACCTCTACTGCTCTATACCAAGCACCTTGCCATAACATAAACGTTGCTTAAATAAAGTGTTCGTACAGTCTTCGTGAGAAGATCCTTCTCACAGCTCCTCAGTCACAGAATAGGCAGTATTCCTCTATAGATTAACGGTGATCACGTTGTAGTTCAGGTTCTTGAATGCAGTAGCTGCAATATTGTCACAAAAAGCCTCTGTTGCCACACTAAACTCACAGCTCCTCATTCATGGTAGAGGCAAGCTTCATATTCCCTACTTTCCCACCGACTATTATTCTCCTTCCCATTTCATAGACCATCTTTGCATGTCCTATTCACCCATTTTGACAACGTTCAAGTAGCCAGGTCTCCAGCACAATGGAGCAAAGAGGGATGGATTACTGATTCATCAACGTTTTGGGTGACATGCTCCACATCCCAGCTGCACAAACTCACTAGATATAGGAATCCTGTCCCCTGTATAATTCCTGTGATAACCAATATTTTTCTCGAACATCTTATACGAAAGCTTTCGATCTTCTATCCTAACCCTCGGCTCCCCGAGTACAGTAAGAACTGAATTTGTGAACCTCTAAACAGCCTTTGTAACATCTTCCTTCCCCTGCTCTTCAACCAATTTTTAAAGACAGGATTCCCATCTGCTATCGAACAACAGTGACAATCTCCACCTCACTGAACCTCAGACATAATAAAGGCAGGATTGAGAGCCATTGCAGGGTTGCACATGACAGCCACAGTCCCCAGCTTCTCAAACACAGAGTCCTCTAGTCCTCTATAGAAACATAACGACATCTTCCAATTTGCAGAGTCTTCGGACAGTAGAGGCTGGCATCCTGCATCCTCAAAGTCCTCTGTGACATCTTCCATGAGGGGCGCCCCTCCAGACCCCGCGGCTAACGAGTCCCCCAACCCTTCAGTGGGCTCCATGAAGCCAAAAAATCTATAACAATTTGTGGGTTATTGGAGACTTGGAGTTCCCTTTTCACTATCTGCAAAGGGGAGCCCATGATTTTGCATTATGCCAGTGCCCAAACACATTGTAAATACGTTTTCCATCCACTTTATGAATACAATGATCATCACTGTCCTGCAGCTTCTCAAACATCCTACAGACATACTTCATGTCTTCTGATCAAACCATGTGCTCTTCTTCACACTGCGGGTCCTCAAACAACAGTGCTTGAAGGCTTTCTCTAACCTATCAAACTCATGTGACAATATCCACCTCACAGCTTTTGTACCACAGTACAGTCAATCTAGACATTCCCAATATACAGGACTGCCCAAAGGGAAGTATAGAGGGGCCATTTTTCCCAGGGCCTGTGCTTTGAGGGACCACCAATTATTATATAGAACACCTATTGTCCACCTCTATAGACCAGCTACCAAATGACCCAACATTAGAGAACTTTTCTTATCATTAGAGAGGCAACAAGAACAGTGAGTAAACAGAAGTACAGACGCAAGCCATAGGCAAAAAAAATAAAATAACAACCTACGTCACTACCAGGGATGAGTCCTTGATGACCAAACATAGCAGTACACATGCGAATGTTTTTAGCAGCATGTTTGGCACGATGCCGCCTACATTAGTAATTAAGCATGACCATTGAAGAAGTGTATTTTGAGGAAATGTGTTACTGCCTTAGTGTATTGACTTCTTGAAAGTCTGGATGTTTGAACATTGCACATACGGATACATGCCTTGAGGAAGCCAGTGATTGGGTGAAACACATTGGATGCGGTGTTGTCTAAATTGGAGAAGAATAATAGAATTCTTATATTTGTAAAACAAGACTGCTTGTTGAGGAAGCTTCCAGATATTGTCACATTAGTAGACATCGACAAATGCTCGAACAGCTGTGTTTTCTCTGCTTTTGGAGTATACCTTTCTCTTTTAGAAGCAAGTTCACTCAGGCCGTTCAAAAGCTTCCAACAGGCCTCCCAGTCAAGCTCATGTGGCAACCTTCACCTTGTAGATCCTCAAACGCTGCCAAGCCAAGCAACCCTGTGGAGTTCACAGTGAGAGCACAACACTGAAGCACCACCAATACATTAAAAGCCAGAATTCCCATACTTATGCTTTCATTCACATTTGCAAATGTGAAACGTGCTTTTTAGCAGTTATGGAGATATTGGAATCAGTGGGTTGTCCATGTGTGACTTTAATACTTAAGGAACCTAGGCTCACATTGTTAAACATACCTACATGTGTGAGAAATCATGTGCACATATATCATTGCCTATGTGCCCGTAATTGCAAAAAAAAAGCAACTTCAGGCAAGCAGCAGTGGATAAAACCAATCTCCTCTACAACAGTGTTCTTTTTGTTTGCAAAACACTGGATCAAACACAGTAGTAACAGCCTTTGCACCGCACAGAGCTCCACTATGAGGGTAGATGTGTGAACAAATGGCAAAAAGGATGAGTGAATTAGCAAGGCTATACACATTGTGCTTGAAAGGTTTTAGGGCTAAAGAAGAAAACGTTTTTTTTTTTTTTAAATACACGATTTTTTATAGTTACGATACAAATCCGAGAACCAGCATCAACTATTACACTTGCCTTCCATGGACACTACAACTTTTACTTCTGTCACAACAGATCACACTTTTACAATATTCCCTGTGTGAAATAGGAATGTGTTGTTATTTATCAAGAAATATAGCTCGAGATAGCTTTGTGTTTTTTACATCACTGGACCCCGGAGATATTGCATTTTATAGATTTGTGCCGCTCATCAGCTGTCAGTAAACAATCACAACTCAGCCTGTCACCTGTCAAGTGCCTTTGCCTCATTGGTCTAATGCACATTAAGGTGACTCATTGTGCCACAGAACTCAAGCTTCTCTTTAGCGATGAAACCTTAACAAGGCTGAAACTGGTCTTAGGTTACTTGTATTCATGTTCAGAGGGAAGGTGGCTTTGCTGTTAAGGCTGAGATATTCCTATTGGAGCAGGACTAAGGCTGATTTGCATAGTGTTGTTGTAGACAATAGTGGCAGAGGGGGCAAAATAAATAGATTGGAGGTGTAACCTAAATTACAAGTGGCTGAGATTAACTCAAGCATTACCCTCATCCTCTTTTGTTTTTCTCTTTTATAGAGACTGTTGCAGATGTGTCACTTCATCAGAACACTTACAATAATGTGAAGGGTTAGGAAATTAGAAACATTTAAAAAACACATTTGCTCCTTACATGGAAAATGTTTTTCAGCGAACAGGCTTTCTTCTCTCCATTTCTGTGAAAATTGGAAATATTATTACACGTCCTCACCCTTACTCCACTTAACATTTAATTCCATAATCTTTCAAATTAGTGGCATTTTCAAACTACATTATTCTTCTTTTCATAGAAAGGATTTTACATGAAAAAAAATTCTTCCTCAACACAGTGTGTTTGAAATAGGAGCTCCTGGTCCACATATTGCACTTACAGTATTGGGTAAGAATCGGAAATTAGTGACATGTTAAAATGATTTCCTTTGACCTTTTGCTCCAAGGATAATTTTTTAGGTCCATCTATCCCCGACATGTCCTGCGGAAATATGTAATATCGTCTTCACTTTCTCATTTCTTGTACACTATAATTTCCACACTTCGCTTGAATCTCTCTGAGACATACAATGTTTGAGAATCCTTTATACTTAGACATGACAAAGTATGGTTGCTAGGATATGAAGATGAGTTTGTCAGTGTACTTGGCCCTTCCACATGGAACTATGCTTCCAGTTATAAGCAGACACATTAATGAAGGGAGATGAGAAAAAAACAAACTTTGCATACTTAGCCACATCATACGCATATATACCATGTATTGACCATGTAAATATTGCTGGTTCTACCTACATATGGATGTTTATATAGAGGGGTTTATGCCTTCAACTAAAACTTTACAATGTGTCATGTGTATATATGTCTGTGTATGCATGCATAATACGTCATACTTAGATGTGTAGGTATATTTCTATACATGAATTGGTTAAACTCAGGTATTTCTTAAAAAATATATATATTTCCAAAAAAGTAAATGTTGTATTCTCTTCAACCTTTGTCCCATCTTTCCTCTCTCAGACTCACCACAAACCTTTATGACTACTATGAAATCCCCAAACATCATTTTCAAACTGCCCCTTCCTTTTTTAGCCAAATCTCCCAACCAACCGGTGCACATCTACTACTCGCAATAACAACTTGCAACTTTGCTTTTCTAATCCACTGCCATCACTCTATTCCTACTCAAAACATCTCTACATGCAGACGAACTCAAGAGCACAAATTTAACACAACTAATCCACAAGGAAAAAAAGGACGAAAATATTACTAAACTATTACTTATTTAACTCTAATCTTGGGTTCCAGAGAAGCATGCTGCTTACCACAAAGTGCTTCAACACCCTGTCAGGGCTAATAAGCGATATATACATTCAATTTACAATTACAATTACACAAACTTTGAATCTCTATGGCTAAACACATTAAATTGCTCGACACATTCCTTCAAACTTCTGTGACTATAAAGATATAACTTTGGCCAAATAAATACTGGTGTATTTATAATAGGCTTACGCTGGCATAGCGCCAAAAACTGTGACATGACCATGGCAAAAGCCTAAGGTCATATTTATAAATGACGTTTTTGGAAAGCTGTATCATTTTTCAAGAGTTGCAAAATCTGCACTCAAAGCATCTGCATCACACAACAGATATCAGCAATGTGGGCTTTTCCCTGCAAATTCCCACACAACTGTAACCCACTGGTAATTATGGGTTTACCACTGCGTCTCGCTGCTCAGGGTATAAAATGCGTCAGAATTCCTGTGCATTGCAAATCAGGCATAGGAAATGATGCAGTGGCTGTGGTATAAAAACATCAACATCACAAAACACTTTGGCAAGCACAGCTTTGCCATGGAGGTCATCATTCTGCAACACGTAATAGCAAGGAGACCACCACCATCATGCAGGCAGCGAAGGAAGAAAGAGTGCGTGTTCTAGCAGTACATAACCCTCATTGACCTCAGGGAGGAGATGGACTTGTTGCAAGGAGCCATACCATTCCTGCTCATGTCAAATTGATTACTGTGCTACTCAGCTTGGCCTCTGGATCATTCATTTATACAGGCACCGGAAACATAATTACTCAATAAATGTCCAGGCAATAGTGCCCATCAGGGACTCTTCATCAACATCCTGGCAAAATACGTTGGGAGTGCCGATGATGCCTACGTATTCCAACACAGTCTCATCAATGAGCGGGTTGAGAATGACCGTTACAGGAATTAACTACTCATTAGTAAGGAAAGCAGATTAATCAATAGTTTACATACATTTAAATGAATGACTGAACACCCATCGGTGTGTTTGTGTTTGGAGTGTGTGTGATGCACACCTAGTGGTGCTATGTCACACAAACACATAGTCAGTGTCCAAATGTGTGATTACCTCACTGATTTAGAAATGGAAGGATGTTAAATACATAGTGCTAGGTGTTGTAGTGTGTCATACTGTCTGAGCTGCCAGAATAACAAGTAGTGTAATTGAAGTCAAATCAAATAAAAAACCAGTGAACATGAAAAGAACCACCTCTACATTTTTTGGGATGTGTGTGTGATGGAATATCAAGGATTGGATAGTATGTAAAACTTTGCATACCAAAATTGTTTTGCCAAAATGTTGACATTCAAAGTATTTGATTCACACATGGCAGCATATCTGTTGCCTGATGATTGACATAGGACCATATATGTGAATGCACCCTCAAATATCAATGACTGACTTGTACTGAAAGTGTTGGATCAAAAAAAGGAACCATGTGGAATCTAGGTATGTGTCACGCTAAAAGAGCAAATTAGAGGTATGCCCCAGCCATTACGACATTCAAAGTCACAATATCCTCAATCATAATAAGGCTCATTAACATTCTTCATCAATTTAATAGATGAGTACATAAATGCTGCAAAATTCCTACATTTGGAGCATCTCACCTTCATTGATACACATTGCTCACATAGGTAAATACAGAAGTCATACAGTAGAAACAAACCTAGGTCACATTGGGCCTCATCTCAACCTTGGCGGTCGGACGAGGCCGACCGCCAAGGCTGAACCACCAGTCAGCAGCCCATGCGGCCGGAAACCCGCCAGTCGCATTTGGACATCCCCACTGGGCCCAGCGGGGATGTCGGCTGTAACAGTGCAGCCGGCTCCTAATGGAGCAGGCAGCAATGTGGCAGTGCGGCGGGTGCAGAAGCACCCGTCGCGCTTTTCATTATCTGCCAGGCAGACAGTGAAAATCGCGACAGGGCTGTGCCTGGGGGCCCCTGCACTGCCCATGCCAAGTGCATGTGCAGTGCAGGGGCCTCCAGGGGCCCCGCGATTCCCTTTACCGCCAGCCTTTCCATGGGGGTGTCCACCGCCATGGACAGACTGGCGGTAAGGGGAGTCAAAATCCCCAGAGTAGCGCTGCTGTAATGGTTCTATGACATTACATGGAGGACCTTGGATAGCTTTATGCATAAGACATGTCTGCCTGACCAAAATACGTGGAATATTGGAATTACACTAAATGGTGTTAGAAAGTCCAGTAAATCTGCAAGCTTGGTGGGAAATGCACTGGAGTATGGGGGAGCAAGCCTGTCTCTGTGCTTCCCTAATTGTATGTTGGATCCGTGATATATCATGAGGAAGGGTTTGTGACACATTGTAAAAAGAGAAAGATTGAGCAGAATAGGTAATGAAAATAGAGTGGGTCACAGCCCCAGAAGCACTATTTACATGCACATATGACTGTGGGGGACATCCAGGTGTGTACCCTGGTAATGCCTGAGAAAACTGATGTGTGATCATACAGCTCACGATTCCTACCTTGCTCTGCTGTCATGCTGCCTGCTGTTCCCCTGGCTGGGTGATAAGGAGTTCACATTGATTCCTTGAATTCAGACTAATTCCATGGGCAATCTGCTGGGCCAACTGT
Organism: Pleurodeles waltl; assembly: GCF_031143425.1. Lineage (NCBI taxonomy): Eukaryota > Metazoa > Chordata > Amphibia > Caudata > Salamandridae > Pleurodeles > Pleurodeles waltl. The sequence continues at coordinate 1,646,387,672 of NC_090444.1, read as the reverse complement.
TGTGAAGGCACAGGCACAGGCACATGAAAGACTTCCACCCACCCAGATTCACCATCTGGACACTTCCCTCTGTCACACAGGCCTGCCGAGTGGTGCCACCCCAGTCCTAGACCAATGGAAGTGGGCCTAAGGCATGTGATCCATCATGACACAGTCCTCTGCATTAGATTCTATACATTAACCCAGTTGTGTGGGTCAGATACCGCGCAATGCTCCTGTTGTGTGGCGCATTGCACCAGTTGTGCTGGTCAGAACCCATGCATAAATACCAATACGTGGAGCAGACTGAAGAAGGGCTGCTGCACACTCCATTCATCACGCAATGGCCTTTTTTGTAGTGCCACATCATAAAAATGAAGTAAATATTGATAACGGCTAGACAAACAGCAATGGCTGTGGCAGGCTACATACTAGGAAGTGTGAAAGTTACTTTCACTTTCTCTTACATTCTGTTAATTTGTGCTGGGTGTTGGAGGTGTATTTGAGATTGGCTGGAGTTTTGGTATGATTTTTAGTCTTGTCAGCATCTGGTCTGTCTCTGTCTTGTGTGCATTGTGTGCCTTTTGTGGCTTTTAGTGGTAAATAGTATTTGAATTTTTACTGTTTTGCCGGCTGTTTGTCTATTTAGGGGTTTTGATATTTTAGGGGCTACTGGTGCATTATCTGCCCAAAACGCTGGCATCAGGGGTTAGTGTCAGTCAGTGTTACCCCTCCAAGGACAGGAAAGAGCACTCGGAGAGTGTGTGTTGACATGTGCAAGGTTTTTGGGGTTTAGCATACCGTCTACCAGCTCAAACATCACTGTGCTTATGTTGTGGCACCAGAGACAGATCTGGTTAACCACCCTGGATTGGAGTCCCCATAGATATGTATCCAGCAAAAAGTAGTAGGAGGAAGGGAAAAAGTTTGGGGTTGACCCTGTAGAGAGGGCCATTTCCAACAGCTTCCTTCTTCCCTAATGGCAATTTGGAGGTGACAAAGAGGAGATGTCCATTCTTTGTCACCTCAGTTATTCATAACTGGTTCTCCTCTCCGAAATTGGTCTTCCTCTTCGTCTGAGCTGCTGTGTGGTCATCTTGGCTTGGGTTGGAGTTGTTGGCCTCCATTCATGAGTTTTATTGTGGCCCTGAAGTGTATAGGCTTCCAATGTGTAATTTCTTCCTGAAAATGTGTTGCCTTTTTTACCTTACCACCACGCAATACACTCCTAAGTGATGCAATACTGATTTGCGGCACTTACAAGTGCTTTACAACACGCAAATTAGCTTTGCATCATGTAGGTTGCAGTTGCATTACAACACTTTGGGGGTTATTCTAACTTTGGAGGAGGTGTTAATCCGTCCCAAAAGTGACGGAAAAGTGATGGATTTACCACCAGCCGTATTACGAGTCCATTATATCCTATGGAACTCGTAATACGGCTGGTGGTATATCCGTCACTTTACCGTCACTTTTGGGATGGATTAACACCTCCTCCAAAGTTAGAATAACCCCCTTTGTGCCATTTTAATCTCTGATGCATCACAATTTTCAATGCAACTTCGATGCTTGCAAAATAGTGTGCGTACCAAAAATACAGTGCATCGATGTCGCACAGAAGTAACGCAACACAGCACAACTTTTTGTGATGCAACGCTGCTACAACATCAATTAGGAGACTTCAAGTTTTTTGGTCGCAGAGTTTTGCACATTTTTTGCTTTTTACCCGGCGTAATTTTTGCAATGTTTCCCAGTTTACTTTGCCTGGGCAATGTTTCTTTCCACATGGTAAGGTAATTTTGCCAGACCTTTGAAAGCACAGAGGTACATTAATGTAGAATTTGTATTTGTGCCGATTTACCTTTTTTCACAGTTTTTCTAAACACAATGGCACTCCTTCAGCTGTAGTTAGTAATTTACCCTTAAGCAGTTGCCGCCTACGACTGTAATTTAAACTCTTGGAACCAATAGTGGCAGATTTTGTAATTAAGTAGAAAGTACCTGCAGACATTAAAATTATCACTGTAGTGTCTCATTTCGATAAAACACTTTGCTTTGCCCATGCATTTTTCTTTTGTTTCCATATTTTTACTTTGCAGACCAGGTTGTTGAGTATCTTCATTAAAGCAATGCCATGTACACTTAGCTGCAAAGGCGCACCTATTGAGTTAAGAATTCTGCAGGCTCTCGCTTATTTTTTACCTACACTTTCACATTTACTGTAGACCAAGGCAGTATGTGACAAACTGTTTCAGATCTCTCTGCCTATGATAGCTGCTGATTGCAGGTACATTTCAAGTTATGGATGGGACAGCCGAGTGTTGTATGTGTTTTCAAGGGAAAACGCTTCTAAAGAAACTGGTTCTGACAACTGTTTTCGCTGAATTATTTTTTAATACATTTGTTTCATGAATGACTTTCAACATTTTGACAAAACCAGCCTGGCAATAGTCTTTGTTGAAGAAAAGTGTATGTCCTCTGGAGTGGTTTCTGTTTTTTTTAGAGGTTACTCCACCCTTTTTTTTACTTCCCCCAAACTCTGTGCTGTTTTTTCCATTAAAACAGGTGTTCCCTTCAGCCCTTTACTCCCCCTTTTTCCATCCACACACTTCTGATAAAGTACCTTGCGCTTCCTCAGTTCCCTTCCCCGATTGTTTTCTGACCTCCTACTACTAATCCCCTTACTACATGAATGCTGTCCTCATTCTCTTTTGCCACCCTCTTTTTCAATCTTACCTCCATTCTTTCTTCATTCTCCTTTCTTCCTCTATCATTTTCCTTTTATTTAGTTCACTGTCGAAGCAGACATAGAAGAAAGCCTACCCAACCTTTTTTTCAAAAAAATACTGGTCTACCTTTTCGATGGAAACATATTGTTTTCGTGAGGAAGACATATTTCTATTGTAACATTCCCCCAAAATAAAGTTTTTGTCAGCTTGATTTCCTCATGTTTGCTTCCTTCATTTTAGCAATTTATCATAATGACTGAATACCCACCCAACAGGTCGAAACAAGGCAAACAACTGCAAATAATTAAGATGTAGATTTTGAAGCCCAGAGGGTATTACTTTCATTTGTCAATTATTTTTACCTGACTTTTTTCAGTTTTTATATAACATTAGCTTGAGCCAAAGGTACTGAAGCACTGTACATGTGCACCAGTTGGTTACATTACACAATATTTCATGTTCATGTTTCTTGTAGGCAGGGGCAGAATAAATGATTTGGCCAAAATCACAGGATGTTGAGCCGAGGGCAAGACTGAAACCTGGTTCCCCAGGTCCAAAATCGGCAGCTCAGGCCGTTAAGCCACATCTTCTCCACTAGCCCCTATCCCCTCTACCCAGTCTTAAAAGTTTACCAAAATGTGTCTTCCACTCTTAAAAAATTAATTGACATGTATGATTGCCTTTAAACGACAAATCCAGTTGTGGATAGTTCTCAAGTGACCCTTATTTGGAGGGTCTGGTCCACATTTTGGTCACATCTGCAGCTCCCTGACCAACATCCTCAAGTTGGAGGGGTCCAAGTCTATTTTTTCATTTTGGAGGGACCTTGAAGAGAACCTTACCATGACCCTCAGCCGTGCTGTATTTACTAATATAAAGTTGTATATGCTGGATCCTCTTGTGTTTGCATGCTGCTTGTGGGGCTTTGAAGGCCTCCAAAGTGCATTGATTGTACTATGTCTTGTTAATTTCTTTCATGTACTCCACATATTAAAGTGGTGTGGTTTAGAGTAACATCAGCATTTTATGGAACAATACGTCCTATGTCCTGGAACACTTGGCCAATCTGTCAGTCCGTTTACCACTGTATTTAAAAAAAAGCCCCCTCTTCACAAAACTATTTTGTGAACAGTTATGTGATGCGCTAAGCTGGGACATGTGTAACTCATGTATTTCCAGGGCATGTTAACTATCAGACCTGATTCCCAGATCTTTGTTCCCACACATAGGCATTCGTTACTCTTTGAAATTCATGAATAAGGCACATCTTATCTTGGAGCAAGGACTGTGGGGCATGTTTTCAAACAATTTGGCAAAGGGCAGTGCCTGAAGTCTTTTGGCTATGCTGCCACATGCCAATTTGAAAGACAGAAATGCATAGTATTTACATGATACAGTGAATTTCTGTCATTTTCGCCTGTACTGGCGCACAGTGTGCTGCCTAGAACCAACTCAGGCACCCTTGCACCAGTGGCCGACACCAGGGAGGGGGTTAATAAATCCTCGGGTGCGTCACACCCCAGGATTATTATTATTTTTTTTAAACCCCGGGAGACACGGAAGCTATTCCGTATCTCCCCCCGCCCCCCACCCGCCCCTTTGTGGCGTTGCGGCGCGCTGACGTCACTTTGTGGATTTCCCCATCGGAGCAGGAAGCGGCCGCAAAATGGCCTTTCCCATGTTCGGGAAGGCCTCGTAAGAAAGACTCTCCCCTTTCTTACGAGGCCTTCCTGAAAGTGTTTCCTGGCCCCCGATCACAGCTGCACCACTAGACACCAGGGATTTCACTTGGGGGGGTCGGCCCCCTCGGAAAACGTGCCACCCCCACCACCCCCCAGGGGCATATTTTTTTTTTTTAAAGTAGGTGTCCCCTGGGGGGGCGCGATCGCTCGCTATTGCACCCCCCAGGGGCAAAATTTTATTTAAAATAAAAGAAATGGACAGGGGGTCGCCCGTGGGCAGGGCGACCCCCTGTCGGGCAATATTTTTTTTAGTTGTTGTATGGTTTCCCTGGGGGCCATTTTGGCCCCCAAGGAAACCATACAACTACTAAAAAAAATATAGATCTATATATATATCTATATAGATCTATATATATAGATATATCTATGTAGATATATCTATCTACATGGATATATCTATAGATAGATCTATATATATATATATATATATATATATATATATATATATATATATAAATCACTTATGTCAGCACATGTGTGGTTTGCCTGGGGTCTGCGATCGGCCCCCAGGAAAACCAGACCCACATATAAAAGTGATCTATCTATCTATCTATCTATCTATCTATCTATCTATCTATCTATCTATCTATCTATCTATCTATCTATCTATCTATGTATTTGCCACCAGTTGTGTTGCAGTTGCAGCTTGCGTCTTCAAAGCAATGCACATACTTCAACTGACGCATTTCAACTGTAGCTTTTAGGCAGCAATAAAAAAGTCAAGTAAGTATTGTGATTCTGTTCCTGCTACAAAAGGGTCAGACTTTTGTCTAGTGGCAGTTTTAGTGCCATAAAGAAGCGCAGAAGGTTTATATGCCTACTGCAAAGAGAAAATCTGTATTTTATGTAAATAGCTGAGTACGTTAGTAAAGTCGGCCATTACCTGCGCTATAATACAAATGAAATGTATGTGCGGGGTGGAGGGCGGCTATGGAGAGATGAAGGGCACTTTTGCTGGGTGGTAATAAGGGAATCCGAGGAGGAGGGAGTAGGAGCACCAATAATGATTGTTGGACTGGGCGCAGGAGGTGCTAAAGACTGACGAATGGTATGTGACAAGGTGTTTTTTGACCGTCTTGAAAGAACGTGCTGATTGAGGGAAGAAGCGCAGGTAAGGTGGCCTCTACTGTTGCACATATCTCACACACACCATCGATTTTGTGACTGTCTACGTAGGCTAGTGTTTTAGAGCAACAGTTTAGCCAATAGCAGAGATGGCATCTTGATGGATGACTGCTGCCGTCACTCGGGTTATAGAGGACAGCTCTGACATAGGATCAGAGACAGAGACATCAGATACTGAGACAGCATCTGAGGGATAGGACAATGGCGCAGACTCTGGGAGTGATTTTTCAGTCGGAAGAGTCCCATTTGATAACTCCTCTTCCAGTAAATTATGAGGGAGGTGATGAGGACAGTCCTGCTGTCCCTTCGCTAGCACAGTCTGTGCAACAGGGTAACAGTGGGTTAGCCCAACCCAGAGAGCAGGTGAATGCGGCGGCAAGCAGAGAGAGAAAGTGCTCTCTTGGGAGCTCCCCAATTTAGTTCAGCCCCAAATTCCACTGCCCAAATCGTATTGTGGAGACATCAAAATTATCTATTGCAAAACAAACTGGTTTTGTAAGGCAGGCACCTGTGTTTTTGGTCCTGGGTTCGGCGGCCATATAGAGAAACACACTAAACCCAAACATTTCTGGAAACTAGACATTCGGGGGAGTACACAGAGGTGTGACTTGTGTGGATTCCCCAAAGTTTTCTTACCCAGAATACCGTGCAAAGCTGAAATGTTGAATAAAAACTCTATTTTTCTCGCATTTCTGTCACACAAACTACAGGAATATGCTGGGATCCACAAAATTCCTACCACCCAGTGATTCCTCACCTGTCCTGATAAAAACACTACCCCACTTGAGTGCCTACACCTAGTGCCTGCATCAGGAATGGATCACCCCAGGGTCAACAGCTGCCTCATGTAAGGACCAACATTGACCGTTGTGTGATCTATTCCTGTCGCGGGCACCAGGCCTACCCACACAAGTGAGGTACCATTTTTATCGGGAGACTTGAGGAAACGCTGGGTGGAAGGAAATTTGTGGCTCCTCTCGGATTCCAGAACTTTCTGTCATCGAAATGTGAGGAAAATGTGTTTTTTTTGCCACATTATGAGGTTTGCAAAGGATTCTGGGTAACCGAACCTGGTCAAAGCCCCACAAGTCACCCCATCTTGGATTCCCCTAGGTCTATAGTTTAAAAAAATGCACAGGTTTGGTAGGTTTCCCTAGGTGCCAGCTGAGCTAGAGGCCAAAATCTACAGGGAGGCACTTTGCAAAAAACACCTCTGTTTTCTGTCAAAAAATGGGATGCGTCCACGTTGTGTTTTGGGGCATTTCCTGTCGCGGGCGCTAGGCCTACCCACGCAAGTGAGGTACCATGTTTATCGGGAGACTTGGGGGAACACAGAATAGCAAAACATGTGTTATTGCCCCTTGTCTTTCTCTACATTTTTTCCTTCCAAATGTAAGACAGTGTGTAAAAAAGACTTCTATTTGAGAAATGGCCTGTAACTCACATGCTAGTATGGGCACTCCGGAATTCAGAGATGTGCAGATAACCACTCTCTCAACACCTTATTGCACATTTTGGAAATACAAAGGTTTTCTTGATACCTATTTTTCACTCTTTATATTTCAGCAAATGAATTGCTGTATACCCGGTATAGAATGAAAACCTATTGCAAGGTTCACCTCGTTTATTGGCTCTGGGTACCTAGGGATCTTGATGAACCTACAAGCCCTATATATTCTCACAACCGGAAGAGTCCAGCACACGTAACGGTATATTGCTTTAAAAAATCTGACATTGCAGGAAAAAGTTACAGAGTAAAACATGGAGAAAAATTGCTGTTTTTGTCAGCTCACTTTCAATATTTTTTAATTTCAGCTGTTATTTTCTGTAGGAAAACCTTGTAGGATGTACACAAATGACCCCTTGCTGAATTCAGAATTTTGTCTACTTTTCAGAAATGTTTAGCTTTCCGGGATCCAGCATTGGTTTCACACCCATTCCTGTCACTAACTGGAAGGAGGCTGAAAGCACCAAAAATAGTAAAAATGGGGTATGTCCTAGTAAAATGCCAAAATTGTGTTGAAAAATGTGGTTTTCTGATTCAAGTCTGCCCGTTCCTGAAAGGTGGGAATATGGTGATTTTAGCACCAGAAACCCTTTCTTGATGCCATTTTCAGGAAAAAAAACACAAGCCTTCTTCGGCAGCCCTTTTTCCCATTTTTAAAAAAAAGCCGAAAGTTTCACTGTATTTTGGCTAATTTCTTGGTCTCCTCCAGGGGAAACCACAAACTCTGGGTACCATTAAAATCCCTAGGATGTTGGAAAAAAAGGACGCAAATTTGGCGTGGATAGCTTATGTGGACAAAAAGTTATGAAGGCCTAAGTGCAAACTACCCCAAATAGCCAAAAAGGGGCTCAGCACGAAGGCCCAGCAGCTAAGAGGTTAAAGGGTGTCTATATTGGTGGCAGGATTGTTTTTGTGTCGGAAGGGACACCTTCCAGCACAAAAACTATTTAGAGATGAGAAATAAAGATATTTCTCCTCTTTGTGCCTACCCCTTAGCTTCTCACAGAATAATCTTTGCTTTTTAAGATCTGAGTAATGCTAGTGACATCATACATCCTTTGACTCCTAAAGGCACTGTAGAAATTGATACATCCAACTTTTTGTTCCAATAATGAACTTACTATATGTTTACTAAAATTTAATTTAAAACTTAAGGCTACATCATATGGATAAAATGTAGTTGACAACAGGCAAAAAAAAACATGTTAACTACAACTATTAAAGGCTAAGAGCATTGTAAGTTTTTGTAAGGTGTCAGATTTGCTAAAATCACAGGAGCGGAAGGAAGGCAGTCCAACCCGTATCAAACAGCAGTAGAGGAACATCAATTGCCTCTCCTAGAAAACCTAAGTTATACCTCTAATCAAGGAAAAGAGAATGGCAAGCCTAAGCAAGCATTTGCAATGCAATAGGTCTCACATTTTCTTGAGTTAGAGCTTTTGGCATTGTAAATTCATAACTGAGCTTTCCTTGCCACATAAATTGGTCAACCCTGCCTCATAATTTTGTCTTTTCCTGCTATAAAATTCTAGTGGCCCAGCATTTAACAAAATCACTTCCATTTACCTTCTTCCTCTATATTAAAACATATACAATTAACATATAAACTTTTGTCAGAAATAAACCTTTGGCATTGGAGTTTAATGCTCAAACCACCACAGCAAAATAATAATTTAGCACGGATTGGAGGCTGAAAGGAAAAAGGGAGTCAGGAGTAAAGATGGAGAGGACAAGTGGCGTAGTAACTGTGCCATGGGCCCTCAAGCAAGAATGGAAAATGATTGACTCCAATTGCAGGAAAATACAGCAGTATTAGAGTTGAGTGAGGTCCATAGGTCTCTGGGTCCCGGTGCCACTGCACCTGTTCCTCAATTGATAACTAGGCCTCAGGAGAGAAAGCGGATGGGGCAAAAAAACAGAAATGAAAGGAATACAACAGACAAAAGGAAAAAAGACAAGGGGCCGCAAAGAAATAAAAGAAAGAAGGGAAAGAAAAAACAAGACAATGAAAACGCAACTAACAGAAGAAATAGAACAAATGTGTGAGGTAAAAGGAAAAAGGGAAGAAGGCTAGCGGACAAAAGAAAAAGATGAAAAAATAATTAAATAAGTGTGAAAAGAAAGAGAAAAATTTACATTAGAGAAAAAAGAGAGATGCTGAGAGAAACAAGTAGCAAACAAACCAGGGCATGTATGTACTGACCATTTCCCCCAGACACAGCATGGAAAAATTGCTTTGATACTGCAGGTCCCAACAAGTAACTTGTGGCTTCCACATACTGACAGGAAAAAGAGGGATTTATAGTAAAACGTGAATTGACAGATAAAGATTAGAAAAACACCAGAGAAAGTGAGGAAGAAAGATCTAAAAAAATAAAAACAATGAATGGGCGCATACTGCGTCAATGGAAATAGCAAATAAATAAGACCAAGAAAGAATGAAGAGAAAAGAAAAAAAGTGAAATAATGTACTCCTGATGAAGAAAAAAGAGAGGAATGAAACAAGGAATGATATAACCAAGTTTTTGCGATTTTGAAAGAGGAGGCAGCAAGAGGAAGAGGGAAATAAAAAAGCGAGAGGAGTAGAAATAAACAGTTGAAAGAAAGAGTGAAACTGTTAAAGTGTGGGTTTTAAGAGCTGGAAAGAGAAAAGTGGGCAAGAAAAAAACATTGAGAGTAAACAGAGTAAAGGAAAGTGAGAGAGGTGAAACAGACCCTCCCAAATAAAGATAGCACTCTCCTAAATAAAGAGAGCAGCTAAGAATAGATTTAATTGGCTCCCCATGTCCTCAAGCAGAAGTCATAGTGTGGAATAGGATGGGGCACTGCAGAACAGCAGGAGGTGCATTAGCAGAGTTGTATGGGAACCTCAATACAGCAATATTGGGGTGCTTCAGATCAGGATTGAGAATATAGACAGAGCTTTGTCCCGGCCCAGGACTGGAATAAGAGAAAGGCAGCGGGTGAGGAATGAGAAAGGGAGTGCTGTCTAATTCCTGGTATTGGAATAATGGGGTGCTGCAGGTGAAGGCTCAGGTGCACTGACAGAGTTGTATGTGGTTTGCAGTACTGGAAAAGTAATGGGCACACAAGGCCAGAAGTGAGGTATTTTAATAGAGCTATGTGTGGAACCTAGTATTGGCGTGCCATTGTTGCCGTGTGTTAGCCTGGAGGTGCCCCAGTAAAGCCGTGAATAGGGCCCAGTATGGGAGTGGTATTGCCTCTGAACCACAGAAGTGTGTGTGTGAGCCTTAATACTGAGAAAAAATGTGTGCTGAATGTTAGAATTGATGGATTCTGGGGAGCTGTGGTGCTTCCCATCATCAGTGTTGTTGGATGTTAGACTTGAGGTGCACTGGCTGCGCTGTATTTTGCTCTTTTGGGTCCAGTATTGGCTTGGTAGTGGGACTGAATATTAGAATTAAGCTGCTGTAATGGAACTGTATGTGAGCGGGGTCCCAGTATAAGAAAGGAAGTGACCTCTCCAGGGTAGAACTGAGGTGCACGGCTGGACCTGCACTCGAAGTCCTAGTACTGGAACAGTAGAGTGTACTGACTGTAAGAACTGAGGTGCTTTGGCAGACAGCGTGTGTGCAGTCTGACACGGGCTCAGCTGAAGGCATGGAGTGTCTGAAAAGAGGTGCACTGATGGAGCTGCGCCCAAGGTCCCAGTACTAGAACAGCAGAGTGTACTGACTGTAAGAACTGAGGTGATCTGGCAGGCAGCGTATGTGGGGTTCTGGCACTGGCACAGCAGAGGGGCTTTGAGTGTGTGAACTAAGGTGCACTGATGGAGCTGCGCCTGAGGTCCCAGTACTGGAACAGAAGTGTGTACTGACTGTAGGAACTGAGGTGCTCTGGCAGGCAGTGTGTGTGGGGTTCTGGCACTGGCACAGCTGAGGGGCTTGGAGTTTGTCAACTGAGGTGCACTGATGGAGCTGCGCCTGCGGTCCCAGTACTGGTGCAGCATTATGTACTGACTAGAACAACTGAGGTGCTATGGCAGATAGCGTGTGTGGGGTCCCTGGCACTGGTATGGCTGATTTCTTGAAGTGTGTGTTCTGCGGTGCACTGATAGGACTGCACCCAAGGTCCTGGTACTGTAGCAGCAGAGTGTACTGACTGCAAGAACTGAGGTGCTCTGGCAGACAGCATGTGTGGCGTTCCTGGCAGCAACACAGCTGAGGGCTTGGAACGTGAAAACTGCGGTGCACTGATGTAGGTGCACCCAAGGTCCCAGTACTGGAGCAGCAGACAGTACTGACTACAAGAACTGAGGTGCTCTGGCAGACAGCATGTGTGGGGCTCCTGACCCTGGCACGGCTGAGGGCTTAAAGTGTTTGAACTGCGGTGCACCTATGGAGCTGCACCTGAGCTCCAAGTACTAGAGCAGCAGAGTTTACTGACTGCAAGAACTGAGGTGCTCACGCAGCCAGCATGTGTGGGGTTCTTGGCATGGCTGAGGGTTTGGAGTGTGTGAACGGTGTACTGATGGAGCTGCGTCCGAGGTCCCAGTACTGGAGCAGCAGAGTGTACTGACTGCAAGAACTGAGGTGCTTACGCAGCCAGCGTGTGTGGGGTTCTTAGCATGGCTGAGGGTTTGGAGTGTGTGAACGGTGTACTGATGGAGCTGCACCCGAGGTCCCTGTACTGGAGCAGCAGAGGTGCTCTTGCAGACAGCGTGTGTGGGGCTTCTGGCACAGCTGAGGGCTTGGATTGTGTGAACTGTTGTGCACTGATGGAGCTGTGCCCGAGGTCCCAGTACTGGAGCAGCAGAGTGTACTGACAGTGAGAACTGAGGTGCTCTGGCAGACAGCATGTATGGGGTTCCTGGCCCTGGCATGCTGAAGGCTTGGAGTGTGTGGACTGTGGCACATTGATGGAGCTATGCCTGAGGTTCCAGTACTGGAGTAGCAGAGTGTACTGACTACTACAAGAATTGAGGTGCTTTGGCAGATAGCATGTGTGGGGTTCCTGGCAATGGCACAGCTGAGGGCTTGGAGTGTGTGAACTGTGGTGCACTTATGGAGCTGTGCCAGAGGTCCCAGTACTGGAGCAGCAGAGTGTACTGACTTCAAGGATTGAGGTGCTCTGGCAGACAGTGTGTGAGGGGTTCCTGGCATGGCCGAGGGTTTGGAGTGTGTGAACGGTGCACTGATGGAGCTGCACCCAAGGTCCCAGCACTGGAGCAGCAGAGGTGCTCTGGCAGACAGCATGTGTGGGGCTCCTGGCACGGCTGAGGGCTTGGAATGTGTGAACTGCAGTGCACTGATGGAGCTGTACCCGAGATCCCAGTACTGGAGAAGCAGAGTGTACTGACTGCAAGAACTGAGGTGCTCTGGCAGACAGCATGTACGTGGTTCCTGGCACGGCTGAGGGCTTGGAGTGTGTGTACTGAGGTACACTAATGGAGCAGCACCCAAGGTCCCAGTACCTGAGCAGCAGAGTGTACTGACTGCAAGAACTGAGGTGCTCTGGCAGATAGCATGTGTGGGGTTCCTAGCACTGGCACAGCAGAGGGCTTGGAGTGTGTCAACTGTAGTGCACTTATCAAACTGTGCCAGAGATCCCAGTACTGGAGCAGCAGAGGGTACTGGCTGCAAGAATTGAGGTGCTCTGGCAGACAGCTTGTGTGGAGTTCCTGGTACGGGCACGGCTGAGAACTTGGAGTGTGTGAACTGCGGTGCACTGATGGAGCTGCACCCGAGGTCCCAGTACTAGAGCAGCAGAGTATACTGACTGCAAGAACTGAGGTGGTCTGGCAGACAGCATGTGTGGGGTTCCTGCCACTGGTACAGCTGAGGGCTTGGAGTGTGTGCACTGCGGTGCACTGACAGGGCTGTGCCAGAAGTCCCAGTAATGGAGCAGCAGAGTGTACTGACTGCAGGAACTGAGGTCAAAACAGCATGTGTGGGATTAATGGCACAGCCAAGGGCTTGGAGTGTGGGCACTGTGGTGTCCTGATAAAGCTGCTCCTGAGGTCCCAGTACTGGAGCAGCAGAGTGCACTGACTGCAAAGAACTGAGGTGCTCTGGCAGACAGCGTGTGTGGGGTTCCTGGTACTGGCACAGCTGAGGGCTTGGAGTGTGTGAACTGCAGTGCACTGATAGAGCTGCGCCCGCGGTCCCAGTACTGGTGCAGCAGTGTGTACTGACTATAACAACTGAGGGGCTCTGGCAGATAGCGTGTGTGGGGTCCCTAGCACTGGTATGGCTGATTTCTTATAGTCTGTGAACTGAGGTGCACTAATAGGACTGCACCCGAGGTCCTGGTACTGTAGCAGCAGAGTGTACTGACTGTGAGAATTGAGGTGCTCTGGCAGACAGCATGTGTGGGGTTCCTGGCACTACACGGCTGAGGGCTTGGAGTGTGTAAACTGTGGTGCACTGATGGAGCTGCGCCCGAGGTCCCAGTACTGGAGCAGCAGAGTGTACTGACTGCGAGAACTGAGGTGCTCGGGCAGACAGCGTGTGTGGGGTTCCTGGCACTGGCACAGCTAAGGGCTTGGCGTGTGTGGTGAACTGCAGTGCACTGATGGAGCTGCTCCTGAGGTCCCAGTCCTGGAGCAGCAGTGTGCACTGACCGCGAGAACTGAGGTGCTCTGGCAGACAGCGTGTGTGGGGTTCCTGGCACTGGCACAGCTACGGGCTTGGAGTGTGTGAACTGTGGTGCACCGATGGAGCTGCTCCTGAGGTCCCAGTGCTGGAGCAACAGAATGTACTGGTTGCGAGGACTGAGGTGCTCTGGCAGACATCGTGTGTGGGGTTCCTGGCAGCAACATGGCTGAGGGCTTGCAGTGTGTGAACTGCAGTGCGTAATGGAGCTGTGCCCGAGATCCCAGTACTGGAGCAACAGAGTGTACTGACTGCGAGAACTAAGGTGCTCTGGCAGACCGCGTGTGTGGGGTTCCCTGCACCGGCATGGCTGAAGGCTTGGAGTGTGTGAACTGCAGTGCACTGATGGAGCTGCACCAGAGGACCCAGTACTGGAGCAGCAGAGTGTACTGACTGCAAGAATTGAGGTGCTCTGGCAGACAGCATGTGTGGAGTTCCTGGTACAGGCACGGCTGAGAACTTGGAGTGTGTGAACTGCAGTGCACTGATGGAGCTGCACCCGAGGTCCGAGTACTAGAGCAGCAGAGTGTACTGACTGCAAGAACTGAGGTGGTCTGGCAGACAGCATGTACGTGGTTCCTGGCACGGCTGAGGGCTTGGAGTGTGTGTACTGAGGTACACTAATGGAGCAGCACCCAAGGTCCCAGTACCTGAGCAGCAGAGTGTACTGACTGCAAGAACTGAGGTGCTCTGGCAGATAGCATGTGTGGGGTTCCTAGCACTGGCACAGCAGAGGGCTTGGAGTGTGTCAACTGTAGTGCACTTATCAAACTGTGCCAGAGATCCCAGTACTGGAGCAGCAGAGTGTACTGGCTGCAAGAATTGAGGTGCTCTGGCAGACAGCTTGTGTGGAGTTCCTGGTACGGGCATGGCTGAGAACTTGGAGTGTGTGAACTGCGGTGCACTGATGGAGCTGCACCCGAGGTCCCAGTACTAGAGCAGCAGAGTATACTGACTGCAAGAACTGAGGTGGTCTGGCAGACAGCATGTGTGGGGTTCCTGCCACTGGTACAGCTGAGGGCTTGGAGTGTGTGCACTGCGGTGCACTGACAGGGCTGTGCCAGAAGTCCCAGTAATGGAGCAGCAGAGTGTACTGACTGCAGGAACTGAGGTCAAAACAGCATGTGTGGGATTAATGGCACAGCCAAGGGCTTGGAGTGTGGGCACTGTGGTGTCCTGATAAAGCTGCTCCTGAGGTCCCAGTACTGGAGCAGCAGAGTGCACTGACTGCAAAGAACTGAGGTGCTCTGGCAGACAGCGTGTGTGGGGTTCCTGGTACTGGCACAGCTGAGGGCTTGGAGTGTGTGAACTGCAGTGCACTGATAGAGCTGCGCCCGCGGTCCCAGTACTGGTGCAGCAGTGTGTACTGACTATAACAACTGAGGGGCTCTGGCAGATAGCGTGTGTGGGGTCCCTAGCACTGGTATGGCTGATTTCTTATAGTCTGTGAACTGAGGTGCACTGATAGGACTGCACCCGAGGTCCTGGTACTGTAGCAGCAGAGTGTACTGACTGTGAGAATTGAGGTGCTCTGGCAGACAGCATGTGTGGGGTTCCTGGCACTACACGGCTGAGGGCTTGGAGTGTGTAAACTGTGGTGCACTGATGGAGCTGCGCCCGAGGTCCCAGTACTGGAGCAGCAGAGTGTACTGACTGCGAGAACTGAGGTGCTCGGGCAGACAGCGTGTGTGGGGTTCCTGGCACTGGCACAGCTAAGGGCTTGGCGTGTGTGGTGAACTGCAGTGCACTGATGGAGCTGCTCCTGAGGTCCCAGTCCTGGAGCAGCAGTGTGCACTGACCGCGAGAACTGAGGTGCTCTGGCAGACAGCGTGTGTGGGGTTCCTGGCACTGGCACAGCTACGGGCTTGGAGTGTGTGAACTGTGGTGCACCGATGGAGCTGCTCCTGAGGTCCCAGTGCTGGAGCAACAGAATGTACTGGTTGCGAGGACTGAGGTGCTCTGGCAGACATCGTGTGTGGGGTTCCTGGCAGCAACATGGCTGAGGGCTTGCAGTGTGTGAACTGCAGTGCGTAATGGAGCTGTGCCCGAGATCCCAGTACTGGAGCAACAGAGTGTACTGACTGCGAGAACTAAGGTGCTCTGGCAGACCGCGTGTGTGGGGTTCCCTGCACCGGCATGGCTGAAGGCTTGGAGTGTGTGAACTGCAGTGCACTGATGGAGCTGCACCAGAGGACCCAGTACTGGAGCAGCAGAGTGTACTGACTGCAAGAATTGAGGTGCTCTGGCAGACAGCATGTGTGGAGTTCCTGGTACAGGCACGGCTGAGAACTTGGAGTGTGTGAACTGCAGTGCACTGATGGAGCTGCACCCGAGGTCCCAGTACTAGAGCAGCAGAGTGTACTGACTGCAAGAACTGAGGTGGTCTGGCAGACAGCATGTGTGGGGTTCCTGCCACTGGTACAGCTGAGGGCTTGGAGTGTGTGCACTGCGGTGCACTGACAGGGCTGTGCCAGAAGTCCCAGTAATGGATCAGCAGAGTGTACTGACTGCAGGAACTGAGGTCAAAAGAGCATGTGTGGGATTAATGGCACAGCCAAGGGCTTGGAGTGTGGGCACTGTGGTGTCCTGATAAAGCTGCTCCTGAGGTCCCAGTACTGGAGAAGCAGAGTGCACTGACTGCAAAGAACTGAGGTGCTCTGGCAGACAGCGTGTGTGGGGTTCCTGGTACTGGCACAGCTGAGTGCTTGGAGTGTGTGAACTGCAGTGCACTGATAGAGCTGTGCCCGAGGTCCCAGTTCTGGTGCAGCAGTGTGTACTGACTATAACAACTGAGGGGCTCTGGCAGATAGCGTGTGTGGGGTCCCTAGCACTGGTATGGCTTATTTCTTATAGTCTGTGAACTGAGGTGCACTGATAGGACTGCACCCGAGGTCCTGGTACTGTAGCAGCAGAGTGTACTGACTGTGAAAATTGAGGTGCTCTGGCAGACAGCATGTGTGGGGTTCCTGGCACTACACGGCTGAGGGCTTGGAGTGTGTAAACTGTGGTGCACTGATGGAGCTGCGCCCGAGGTCCCAGTACTGGAGCAGCAGAGTGTACTGACTGCAAGAACTGAGGTGCTAGGGCAGACAGCGTGTGTGGGGTTCCTGGCACTGGCACAGCTAAGGGCTTGGCGTGTGTGGTGAACTGCAGTGCACTGATGGAGCTGCTCCTGAGGTCCCAGTCCTGGAGCAGCAGTGTGCACTGACTGCGAGAACTGAGGTGCTCTGGCAGACAGCGTGTGTGGGGTTACTGGCACTGGCACAGCTACGGGCTTGGAGTGTGTGAACTGTGGTGCACCGATGGAGCTGCTCCTGAGGTCCCAGTGCTGGAGCAACAGAATGTACTGGTTGCGAGGACTGAGGTGCTCTGGCAGACATTGTGTGTGGGGTTCCTGGCAGCAACATGGCTGAGGGCTTGCAGTGTGTGAACTGCAGTGCGTGATGGAGCTGCGCCCGAGATCCCAGTACTGGAGCAACAGAGTGTACTGACTGCGAGAACTAAGGTGCTCTGGCAGACCGCGTGTGTGGGGTTCCCTGCACCGGCATGGCTGAAGGCTTGGAGTGTGTGAACTGCAGTGCACTGATGGAGCTGCACCAGAGGACCCAGTACTGGAGCAGCAGAGTGTACTGACTGCAAGAATTGAGGTGCTCTGGCAGACAGCATGTGTGGAGTTCCTGGTACAGGCACGGCTGAGAACTTGGAGTGTGTGAACTGCAGTGCACTGATGGAGCTGCACCCGAGGTCCCAGTACTAGAGCAGCAGAGTGTACTGACTGCAAGAACTGAGGTGGTCTGGCAGACAGCATGTGTGGGGTTCCTGCCACTGGTACAGCTGAGGGCTTGGAGTGTGTGCACTGCGGTGAACTGACAGAGCTGTGCCAGAAGTCCCAGTAATGGAGCAGCAGAGTGTACTGACTGCAGGAACTGAGGTCAAAACAGCATGTGTGGGGTTACTGGCACAGCCAAGGGCTTGGAGTGTGGGCACTGTGGTGTCCTGATAAAGCTGCACCTGAGGTCCCAGTACTGGAGCAGCAGAGTGTACTGACTGCAAAGAACTGAGGTGCTCTGGCAGACAGCGTGTGTGGGGTTCCTGGTACTGGCACAGCTGAGGGCTTGGAGTGTGTGAACTGCAGTGCACTGATAGAGCTGCGCCCGCGGTCCCAGTACTGGTGCAGCAGTGTGTACTGACTATAACAACTGAGGGGCTCTGGCAGATAGCGTGTGTGGGGTCCCTAGCACTGGTATGGCTGATTTCTTATAGTCTGTGAACTGAGGTGCACTGATAGGACTGTACCCGAGGTCCTGGTACTGTAGCAGCAGAGTGTACTGACTATGAGAATTGAGGTGCTCTGGCAGACAGCATGTGTGGGGTTCCTGGCACTACACGGCTGAGGGCTTGGAGTGTGTAAACTGTGGTGCACTGATGGAGCTGCGCCCGAGGTCCCAGTACTGGAGCAGCAGAGTGTACTGACTTCGAGAACTGAGGTGCTCTGGTAGACAGCGCGTGTGGGGTTCCTGGCACCGGCACAGCTAAGGGCTTGGCGTGTGTGATGAACTGCAGTGCACTGATGGAGCTGCTCCTGAGGTCCCAGTACTTGATCAACAGAATGTACTGGCTGTGAGAACTGAGGTACTCTGGCAGACATTGTGTGTGGGGTTCCTGGCAGCAACACGGCTGAGGGCTTGCAGTGTGTGAACTGCGGTGCACTGATGGAGCTGTGCCTGAGGTCCCAGTACTGGAGCAGCAGTGTGCACTGACTGCGAGAACTGAGGTGCTCTGGCAGACAGCGTGTGTGGGGTTCCTGGCACTGGCACAGCTACGGGCTTGGAGTGTGTGAACTGTGGTGCACCAATGGAGCTGCTCCTGAGGTCCCAGTGCTGGGGCAACAGAATGTACTGGTTGCGAGGAGTGAGGTGCTCTGGCAGACATCGTGTGTGGGGTTCCTGGCACCAGCACGGCTAAAGGATTGGAGTCTGTGAACTGCGGTGCACTGATGGAGCTGAAAGTGGGATCCCAGTATGGACCAGAAGTTGGCACTGTCTCTAAGGATTGAAGAGCCCTCATAGATCTGGGTGCCTAGGCTATAAGCAATTACAAGAGATCCTCTCCGCCCTTGCTCTCAGCAAACAGGCGGGCACACTTGGTAAAGAAAATCCAAGAAAAGGAAGGGCAGGAGCCAGGCAGCGGAGAGAGGATGCAGAGAGCCCACAAAGACCAAATGTGAGCAAGATAATAGCCGGATTTATAGCCCTGTTTACAGCTAAGCTCAGAGAAACAATGCTCTGCAAATGAAAAGGGAAGCTTCCCTGGACAGGAGTAGGAAACAAAGTTTAAAAAGTCCCCTAGAGACCAGATAAACAGGACAAAGCGTAATTATACAGTAGTTGGTCCCAGCTCTCACACAAATGAAGGAGGGACAAAGAGGCATAACTGACCACTAGCAAGCAAGGATTTTTAAATGACACGGAAACTAATAAATGAAATAGCTGGAAGCCCACAGAAGAAGCCTACTTAAAAGTATACAAAAGGTTGTACGCTTACGCTCAACATAAAAATCCTACTCCTGTCTGTTATAGTTTAGAATGTCCGGGGCCATTTCACATAAAATAAATGCTGCAGGCGCTACTTTAAGATATGGTCTCTTCACAGTTTTGGGCTTTCTTAAGTATTAAAGAAAGGAAGAGCTGGAGGTCACTCTACTTTACCAGCTTCTACAGTGGTACATTTTTGCTTGTCATAGGAGCTTTAAAGGCACATGCCGCTTTTGGCTGGAATTTCTGTAGCATGTGTTGACACATCAAAAGTAACCAACAGAACATAACACAATAACATACACAAAGCGACATAACACTACAATTAAAAGATAACAGCACAACACAACAAAATAATCTACAATGTGCAGCACAAAAACAGAGCAGCACAACAAAATCAACAGAACCCTTCGACGCCATACAGATTAACAAACTCACATACAACATACATGAACCAACATTCTTGTCACACAGTGTTATCCCCTGTATCCTGCTTTCATAATGCAGCGGTAAAAGGTGTTTTCACTAAGCATCAAGGACATTACATTGTGTCTGTCAAAAAGTTTCTAAATTCGTAACAATATTCTGGATTTCTACGAGCGCTCGAGATTTAACCGCAGTCTCTGAACTTGAATGACTGGGGCCTATCTACCTGGCTACAAGATAAATGATATCCTAGCGAAACGAGTTTAACACTTACTATATCCTTTGTTAATATAATTAGTTCCGAGCCCTGCGAAGAGAGTGAGACATTTAGAACTATGGGTGAAAATGAGTGCGACTTCAAAAGTCTAATTTGCATGCACTGTAGATTGTTTTTTGCCAGGAGTGTGACTTCAGACAAGATGCCGCAAGCAAAAGTTAGGTCTCAGACCCACTTCAAAGGAATAACATTGTACACGTTTGTAAAGATACTAATCAGGGGGTCACCTGGGCGTGTTATTTTCCTATGTAATAAATACACAATAGCCTTTTATGTTCCCTATTCAGAGCAAGAGGCAGTAATTACACTTTCACCTGACACGAAATTTGATTTCAAGAATACTTACAAAGTCTTGCTGGACATGCAACTATAAATTACATGTTTATGACCATACAGTAGGGTAAAATAAATTAGTTTGGTTCAAAATAGAGCCTGTGAAATGTGGCCTAGATAGAATATTTCACAGCTTAACTGTATTTTGCATGTCCCAAAGGATCAAGGTTTTTTTGTAATATACCTGTAGTAAAGATATCCTTTCTAAGTATCTTCAGAAAGGTGAGCTCTGCGCTGAGATCATTTTATTTAACTTACACTGTACTTCACAAACAGGAAATGCAATTCAGTATCGAAAATACAATACAGTAGCAACGATGCAACCATGATTTGTAGAAAAAGAAATGAAGCAAACCAAACTAAAAATCACAAATAATTGGAATATCTGTGAACTTCTTGCAAAACAAACGCAAAGTTAAACAATATGGAAACGCCATGCCTCAGAATGGTTGACGAGGTTTATTTTTTTAGTTTGAGGTCCAATAAAAATAATTAGTATTTATACATCGCTCATACATTAGCTCTAACATTTTCCAGCACCGCGAGAGGAGCTCGGAACTGCCAACACTGGAATTATTTTCACCATGTTATCTGGAGCTGGACTGGGCGCCTAGGTCATAATATGGACCTGGTGACGCGGCTGGGCTTTGGAGCAAGTATCTGACACAGACTAGTACTTTCCAGGGAAGTAGCTATCAGTGGTGCAGCCGGTGCAGTGACACCAGGGCTCAGTGGTGTGAGAGGTCTCAGCATCTCTTGCACTAGCTGAGGTTTATTTAAGAGGCTAGTTTTATTTCACTTTCACTGGTGCCTCCTTGGAAATGGATCTCTGTTTACGTTTGACTGTTAAAAACACATAGGAGTGCATGGGCTCTGTTATGCTGGCAGCATGGCAGAGAAATGAGGAGTGTGGAATAGAGAAAATTTAAGAAGCCTGAACACAAAGAGACTCGATGAGACAGAAACGAGAAAAGCAAAGAAGAACAAAAATGGAAAGAAAGCCATGGGAGGGGAAGCAAGGAAGAAGATATGGGGAAGAAAGAGAAAGCGAGAGGGGAAATTCTGAATAGGAGAGAAAGGAAGTTGAAGTATTGAGAAGGAAGAGAGAATTGAAAAATAGAAAAGAAGATGAGCTATAGAGAGTAAAGAAAGGGGGCAAAGAGAACGTGTGGAGAGGATAAGTCAGAAAGGGAGAATAGATACATAGGGGAGGAAAAAAGAGGGTGTGAAAGGTCCAACAGAGTAAAAAGTGAGAGAAGAAGGAAAATAGTAAGAACAGAAGAGAAAGAAGATAGGAGGTAGGAGAAAGAAATGTGGAGAAATAAGGGTGGTGGGGAGAACGGGAAGAAAGAGATATGAAAGAGAGAGCATTGAAGCCAAGAAATGGCTGGGAAAGAGAAGGGGAGAAATGGGAAGACAGGGAGATTAAATTGAGGATGGGGGATACAGAAGTGTAAAACATAGATAGAAGAGAAAGAGGCGAGGATGAGTTAATATAAGTGGCAAAGAGAGGAAAGGGGGGAAAGGGGAGGGTAAAGGGAAGAGAAGTGAAGGTAAGAAAGAGAGGAAGGCAATAAGGAGAGAAGAGGATGTTGTAAGAGACAGCTGGTCTGATTACAAATAATGCAGATTTATGTGTGGGTATACTGTGTGGCCAGAGGCAATCTTTGGGGGCGGTATTTGCTAGCGCAGGTATTTTAATAAAAATTATTAAGGAGTGTTCATGTATTCTGAGTAATGGATTTGCATAGAAAATGTAATAACGATAGAAAAATAATTCATTTATTGGAAAATGTGATCATGATGAGTGGCCACCAATGTTCACAAAGTGTACTTATTAATATGCTTTGAGCATATGTTTGACTAATGTAGTAATATGTCATATTAAGGGTTATGCATTATGTATTAGCTTTATTAATTGTAGGCCTTAACTTAGTGGCGGTCTTGGCATAGTTGCCAGGCCTCATGTTAAGCTGTATTTCTTAACGTTTAATAAAATGGCTGTCCTAGAGGGTTAAACAGTGATTTTCCATTGTATTGTGCAAATGTGCTCATAGCTAAAAGTTTGTCTCATGAGAACCAACTGCTAGAAGATGCTGTTCTTGCTAAATGTAACAATATGTGTGTAATGTGTGTAAGACTGACTTTCTCAAGAGGAGAACAATGGAGACACTGACTGGAGTATAATCTGCAACAATATTGTTACCTGATGAGCTGGATGATGAGGACATTGCAGGAGAAACCAATCAGCGACATGTGAATGGAGTAGTGGTAGAATTCATATATTTAAAGTTTTAGTTTTATTGGACAAAGTGTGAACGTGCGATCCCTTGACCAATAGGGACTTGGGGAAGTAGTTTTTAGGAAATCTAACTTAGCTGGACTGCACTGAGGAGAAGTCGTCATTGCGCTTTTGCCTTTTGCCACTGCCACTGCCACTATTTTCTTGTGCGTCTTGACCAGACACGTGCTTAACTTTAATGCTTAAAGACTTTGCGTTTTCTGAATTTTGATGCTGAATCCTGAATCTTTGCTCACCGACTGATGTCATGATGCCGAAGACTATCTTAGCTTGCTGATCCAATTGAGGAGAGGTATTATTGTACACATGTGTCTGTTATAACTATTTGCTTTTTCTTTCTAGGTACTGTTAGACTTTTCATCCTTGGCTTGGTCTCCCTTAACTTTTTGCCTCTGTTTCCTAGGTTGTTGATGTGTGCTGGACTCTGATTTTGCTGTTTTTGTTACTCTGGGCACTTTACCACTACTAACCAGTGCTAAAGTGTAAGTGCTCCTTTACAAAATGTGTATGTAATTGGTTTATCCATGAGTGGCATATTTGATTTATTAGTAAGTCCCTAGTAAAGTACACTAGGGGTGCCAGGGCCTGTAAATCAAATGCTACCAGTGGACCTGCAGCACTGGTTGTGGCACCCACATAAGTAGCTCTGTAATCATGTCTTAGACCTGCCACTGCAGTGTCTGTGTGTGTAGTTTTAACTGTAACTTCGACTTGGCAAGTGTACCCACTTGCCAGGCCTAAACCTCCCCTTTTCTTACATGTAAGGCACTCCTAAGGTAGGCCCTAGGTATCCCCAAGGGCAGGGTGCAGTGTATGGTTAAGGTAGGACATATGGTAATGTGTTTTATGTGTCCTGACAGTGAATCATTGCTAAATTTGTTTTTGTTTTTCACTGTTGCAAGGCCTGTCCCTCTCATAGGTTAACATGGTGGCTACCTTTAAATCTGATTAAAGTGTAGATTCTCTTTGGGAGCAGATAGACATGTGGAGTTTGGGGTCTCTGAGCTCACAGTTTAAAAATACATCTTTTAGTAAAGTTGATTTTAAGATTGTATGTTTGAAAATGCCACTTTTAGAAAGTGAGCATTTTCTTGCTTATACCATTTCGTGACTCTGCCTGTTTGTGGATTCCCTGACTGGGTCAGTTTGACAGTTGGGCTGGTTGCACCTCACACTAGACAGTGACACAAATGGAGCTGGGGTGTAGTCTGCATTTCCTGATGAGCCATCTGTGCTAGGAGGGAGGGGAGGAGTGGTCACTCACTCCTGAAAGGGCTGTGCCTGCCCTCACACAATGCAGTCTCCAACCCCCTGGTGAGTGTCTGGGTCCTGGACTGGGCAAGGCAGAATTTCACATTCAAGAGAGACTTTGTTTGAAGCAGGCCTACTTCAAAGGAGAAATTAGGTATAAGAAGTGCACCCAAAACCACAGACTTTAGAACACTTCTGGAAACCAAGAGGAACTTCTGCTTGGAGAACAGCTGAAGAGCTGAGGAAAAAGATCTGCCCATCTGTGACTGTGCTTTGTGGAGCTATCCTGCAGTTGCTGCTTCTGCCAGAGTAAGAGGGAAAAGACTGGACTTTGTGTGCCTTCCATCTGTTGTTTGAAGTCTCAGGGACAGCAAAGACTTCTCTCTGCCAGCACCTGGAGTCTCTGGAGGGACTCCTACTCTGTCCTGTGGTGCCCATCCCAGTTCCTGGGACCCTGAAAGGAGAAGCTGGCAGCCTAAGAGGAAGAAATCCAGGCACAGAACTCTGTGCGGAGAAAAGATCGACGCAACTCCGATCTGCGGCTAAGAAATCGACGCGCCACCGGCTTCGCTGCTGAAAATCGACGCTCGCCTACAACCCGACCGAAGAATCAATGCACGGAGCTGGAGAAACGACACGCAGCATCGCTGACGGAGGCAGGTGAGATCGCAACCTGTGCTGCGTGGTTTTCGGACCATCGTGCGGCTGGATTTCCAACGCAAGTACCGTTATGCGTGTAAAAACAACGCAAGGCCTTCCCGGACCCGAGAGCGCTGACCGGATCAATGAATCACTCTCCTGCAGAGAGAAGAAATGACAGGCCCGACCCGACGAAAGGAGAAACGACGCAAGGTCTCGCTTGTGAGTGAAATTGACACACCGCAAGCCCTTTTTGATGCACACTCGCTCGTGCGGGGTTATTTTTGATGCACCCAAGGTACATTTTCACGCATGTTTTAAACTACATAAAGACTCTTTTTGCTTTTTAATTGATAACTTGACTTGTGTATTGTGGATTTCTTGTCGTTTTGGTCTTGTTTTGTTTAGATAAATATTTCTTATTTTTCTAAACCTGTGTTGTGTCATTTTGTAGTGTTTTCATTGAGTTACTGTGTGTGTTGGTACAAGTACTTTACACCTAGCACTCTGAAGTTAAGCCTACTGCTCATGCCAAGCTACCAAGGGGGTAAGCAGGGGTTAGCTGAGGGTGATTCTCTTTTACCCTGACTAGAGTGAGGGTCCTTGCTTGGACAGGGGGTAACCTGACTGCCAACCAAAGACCCCATTTCTAACAGGTACTCAGGTACTGTTAGAAATTGGGTTTTTGGTTGGCAGTCAGGTTACCCCCTGTCCAAGCAAGAACCCTCACTCTAGTCAGGGTAAGTCACACACAATCCAAAATTAGCCTGTGCCCACCCTCTGGTAGCTTGGCGCAAGCAGACAGGCTTAACTTAGAAGGCAATGTGTAAAGTATTTGTGCAATAAATCATACAATACCACCATATAGCACCACAAAAATACACCACACAGTGTTTAGAAAAATATATAATATTTATCAGGATAATTGTAGGTCAAATCGAATAAAATTGCAATGTGAATTTGTAGAGATATCACTGAAAAGTGATATAAAGTGTCTTAAGTCTTTAAAAAGCAAACAAAGTCTCTTTCAAGCACAAAGTACCTGGTTTGGAGTGGAAAATCTCCTCAGAGGGCCACAGAAGAAGAGATACGTGGAAAAATGTTGTGTGTGTCGATTTCTCCCCAGCACACACAGACTTGAGTCGTTATTTTCCACTCGGGGAAGTCGTGCGTCGTTTTCCGGCGCTCGGACAGTCTCTTTCTGTGGATCGCGGGGATTACCAGATGTCCCGGGTCTGTGCGGGGATTTTCCTGCTTGTTTTCCGGCTGCGCGTCGTTCTGCGGGGCTACGCGTCGAAGTTTTGCTCTCACGCCATGCGTCGCGTTGATTTCTCCTTTGGAGGTCGGGCGGCATTGTCCTTGCGAGGCCATGCGTCGAAGTTCCGGTCGTCCCGAAGGCGTTGCGTCGATCAGCGTCGGTGTGCGGCGTTTTTCTCGCCGCCGAACAAGCTGTGCGTCAAAAATTTCGGCGCACAGAGCGTCCAAGTGAAAAAGAGAAGTCTTTTTGGTCCTGAGACTTCAAGGAACAGGAGGCAAGCTCTATCCAAGCCCTTGGACAGCACTTTCACAGCCAGACAAGAGTTCAGCAAGGCAGCAGGCCAACAGCAAGGCAGCAGTCCTTTGTAGAAAGCAGACAGGTGAGTCCTTTGAGCAGCCAGGCAGTTCTTCTTGGCAGGATGTAGTTTCTGGTTCAGGTTTCTTCTCCAGCAAGTGTCTGATGAGGTAGGGCAGAGGCCCTGTTTTATACCCAAATGTGCCTTTGAAGTGGGGAGACTTCAAAGAGTGGCTAAGAGGTGCACCAGGTCCCCTTTCAGTCCAATCCTGTCTGCCAGGGTCCCAGTAGGGGGTGTGGCAGTCCTTTGTGTGAGAGCAGGCCCTCCACCCTCCCAGCCCAGGAAGACCCATTCAAAATGCAGATGTATGCAAGTGAGGCTGAGTACCCTGTGTTTGGGGTGTGTCTGAGTGAATGCACAAGGAGCTGTCAACTAAGCCCAGCCAGACGTGGATTGTAAGGCACAGAAAGATTTAAGTGTAAAGAAATGCTCACTTTCTAAAAGTGGCATTTCTAGAATAGTAATATTAAATCCAACTTCACCAGTCAGCAGGATTTTGTATTACCATTCTGACCATACTAAATATGACCTTCCTACTCCTTTCAGATCAGCAGCAACCACTTTAATACTGTATGAGGGCAGCCCCAATGTTAGCCTATGAAGGGAGCAGGCCTCACAGTAGTGCAAAAACGAATTTAGGAGTTTTACACTACCAGGACATGTAAACTACACAGGTACATGTCCTGCCTTTCACCCACACCGCACCATGCTCTAGGGGTTACCTAGGGCACACATTAGAGGTGACTTATATGTGTAGAATGGGGAGGTTTAGGCTTGGCAAGTACTTTTAAATGCCAAGTCGAGGTGACAGTAAAACTGCACCCACTGGCCTGGCAATGGCAGGCCTGAGACAAGGTAAAGGGCTACTTAAGAGGGTGGCACAACCAGTGCTGCAGGCCCACTAGTAGCATTTAATCTACAGGCCCTAGGCACATATAGTGCACATTACTAGGGACTTACAAGTAAATTAAATAGTCCAATCAGGTATGATCCAAGGTTACCATGTTTAAAGGGAGAGAGCATATGCACTTTAGCACTGGTTAGCACTGATAAAGTGCGCAGAGTCTAAAAGCCAGCAAAAACAGTGTCCAAAAAGTGGAGGGAGGCAGGCAAAAAGTTAGGGGTGACCACCCTAAGGCTGTCAGGTCAAACAGGTACCAACCGCACTGTCTTGATAGAGCCATAGTTAGATGTTTTCCAAATTTGTGTTACTAAATAGTTTTGCATGAAGCCCAACATGTCAATGCTAATCTGGTGTTCGTTAAGGATTCCTACTCTGCTAATAGGGAATAATATTTGATGAATTTCTCTGCTGAATCTAAATGTATGTAATGTCGTTTGCACAATTGTTCTTGTTATTAAGTTGCATCATAACCTTAGAATGTGTAATAGTTCAAGCTTTGATTAGATTGCGGTTTTTCCGTAGATTTGGACAGCCAGCAGCCAGTGTTGTTTCTGTATGTGTATCATTTGATTTTGAGATTAACTTATGTGACTTTAGCATTGTTAATATAGGGAAATAAATATTCGAACTTTTACTAAAAGGTGTGGTTATTCATGGCTGAAAGGTCATGGTGTGTGACAATTACTGACTCCAATGATTATTAATGTCATTGATTATTGTTTATTATTTATGCTGTGGATTGATTAATGATTATTGATCTGCATGTACTGCTGTTATGGTGGGGTCATTTTAATTGCGAGTCAAAAGGTTCATCGACCTATTTGCGTCCCCTTGTAAGTTCACTTATTAAGGTCAGACGCGCTAACAGAGATGGTAGCAGAGACAGATTCTCTGTCTCAGTAAGAGCTCATCATAGACGTCTGGTACAGAGTAACAGATACTGACAGAGAAGATAGCAGAGACGGATGTTTTATCACCTTAAGAGCCCATCATAGACGTCAAGAACAGAGACAATAGCAGAAACCGTCATTGGTGTTCCCAGAGATGGTAGCATAGACGTCTGGAATAGAATAACAGGGATTAATAGAGATAGTAGTAGGATTGATGGTCTCAGAGGTGGTAGCAAGAAGACATAAGATAAACGGAGATGGTAGTAGCTTGAGAGTTCATTTTTACTGAGATTTAGATTTTGTTTCTCAATTATGTTAATTGGAGAGAAAATGTCCCCCTGAGTCCAGAAATGACTTTCCCAGAATCTCGGATCTTGCCAATGGTTGTTTGAGGATGTTCTCGGTGTTCTAGTGACAATGTGAATGAAGTAGGTTTGCAAAGCTTATGCAAATCGCAGGTTAATTGTGATGTTTGTGAGGGTTTAGGGAGTTTGCGTACTCCAAATGAGTTTGTAGAAGGAGTGTGCATACTCCGCAATGTGAGAGTAGGGAAGTCATCTAACTTCACATGTGTGTGACGCTCTGTGCTCAACAATTGTCCACGTGGTTGTTGATGTATGGACCCTGCATGGTCTAAGACTCCGGAGTATATTGAAACGTGTATTAGACACTTGATTTTATGTTGCAATCTGTCTGGTTTAATAGGTTGATCGGGTATGGTCGACAAGTCAGAGTATGAGTCAAAGTGAGTGAAAGAAAATTTAGACCGAGGTCTGGCGAGTCCTATGTGCACCAGGATAGACCCACTGATCAGTTGAGAGTAAAATTTGCAGGTCTAATTTTGCTTGCGAATCTGGGAGACTGAGGAAGAAGGAGTAGCTGTGAGTGCGGGAAGAGCCGTCAGTGAAAAATCCGTAAAGTTTCTGAAGCGATTGTGTTACCTTTCCTGTAGTAAACCAGCAGATTTGTATTTTGCTTTTGATTAGTGCTCACAATTTTGCATTAGTTTTGTGTGAATTGGAGTTTGGGAGGACAAGCCACAAGACTTTGTCAGCCGCAGTACGTGTGAGTGTGATGTCATTGGAGCCGCGCTGGGATTGGTCGGTTAGTGAGAAGGGTCATGCACGGATTGCCAGCCGTCCGTGGGAAGCAATTGGTTGAGAAAGTAGGTGAAGAGAATTCTGGGATTAAAAGTCACTTCCTGATTTGATTTTGAATAAAAAAGAAGGTAGAAAAGATGACATTTTTCAAAGCTTTTAAGAGCATTTTAAGGGGAGATACATACATTACAGCGAGTATCGGTGAAGCTACACTGCCAGAAGGTACACCAGCTTACTTTGTAATGGAAGAGAAGGGTGTCGCACGAGGTCTTTGGCTAAAGCAATGGTGCAAAGTGACAGAGAAGGATGGGAACTTAGCATTTCCTGCAAATGGGACGTTCAATTTGAGGGATCTAGAGCATTTAGGAATGGTGCTTAATGAATCAAAGCTCCTTCCGAGACCAGCACAGTTTGAGGCATTAACGATTTGGGAGCAAGTAGCCAGACAGCAACAGCAACAGAAATTCGAGAGAATAATGAGAAAAGCAGAAAAGACTTTAACAGAGGCTAGGTGGGACAGTGCTCAGAGAGTTTGGAGGATGGAGACTTTACACGGAATTAAGTTGATTCCAGCGATTACGCAGGGCAATGAGAAGGAAGGAAGGAAAGCTACAAGGAAAACTAACAGGAGCCCGTCTGCAAATAGGGAGGCTAGGAAGTCTTCAACAGTGGAGGAAGAATCATATGATGATGAGTTTATTTTACAGTTATTGAGAAATCGCCCACCACCATATGCAGCACATGAGAGTGGTCCAAGTACCAGTGCTGATCCTTCAGCTCTGACGCAGGTTAATGGGATAGTGAGTCCAATGCAGGTTAACGCTAGCCTGACAAAGAATACGATGCAGAGTGGTCTTAACATGCCTACTACTCCTGTAGTGCAAAACCAGGTGCAGCTGCCACAGGTTCAGAAAATTTACCCTGCTGTGCAATTATGGAACCAACTTTGAATTTAATGGTGCCTACAGAACAGCTTTTCCCGAGACCAATGTTGGTTCAGACTGAACCAACTCCACTTTTATTGTCCCAAGTGCAGCCACAAGTCATGCCGAGATTCACTCCAGTAGCAGGGACACAGTCAGAGATTACTCCAATGACGGATCAGAACATGGGAGTTACTCTCCCACAGAGCATAAGTACCAGAACAACCCCAGATGCTAAATCTTTACCTATTACTGTTGGTACAGCCGTACCCCTATTTGCACAGAAAAAAGCTAATATAGAGGAAGAGGGTGTCATGACACAGAATGTAATGAGGGGAGGACATAACAACAATGCTCGAGTAGTCTCTCCTGTGGGAAGGACTTTTGATGGATCAAGATCACTGTTGGACCTTAGTCCATTCAGAGTACTTTCAGATACTAGCGTATGGTCAAACATTAGCCAGAGTTTGAAATTGATGACACGACAGTCCCCGAATGCAGTTGCACAGCAGGTGCCACCAGTCCAAGCTAATAACATTTTGTGACAAGGATTGACCACTCAGCAGTTGACTGAATGGTTAGAAAAGCTGAATACCCTGCAGAGTGCTCCTAAGGGAGAGGAGTGTTTGAATTATGCTAGGCTAAGCATGGAAGCACTGGAATGATGCGTCTGAATAGGTTAGAATCCTACACAGACGCAGAATTGAGATATTTGTTCCCAAAGATTACAAGGAAAGTGAGTAACGTGCATCAGAAGCTAGCAGACCTGGCAGAGAAGTATGGCATAGAAATAGAGAAAACAAAGCATTTGAAAAGGAGTTACAGATTAGATTTTGAGACTAAAGATTTTGAACACATGAGATCTTCCGGAATGAAGGCACACCTTCAGGAATTGCTTCAAAGCGCCCATACCTGGGGAGCATTAGACAAATGGGAAGGCAGATGGGTAAAGAAAAGAGACAGATGGAAAAGGGATTCTGTGGCGCTGAGTGCAAATGTGCAGCAAGGCCAAGATCCAGTAAAGATTTTACCAATGAGAGAGATTCCAGGAGGGAAGTTTGTTCATGTCCCTTGGAGCAGAAGTGATAATCTATAATTTATGAATGATTATCCAAAATTGAGAGAGAAGCCAGTAGAGTGGTATCAGCAGATAGACAGTTTTGTGAAACTTGCAAAGTGCCTCTGGGAGGACTTGAACACATTACTAGAGACAGTGGTTCCAGCTCATCTGTGGATAGAATGTAAAAGGAGTGTAGATTGGCCAACAAGCAAACCAGAGAGAGACAAGAATACCAGTGCACTGTCTCCCAAGGTAATTAAATATTACTATAAGGTGATTGAATTTTTGAAAACGAGAATTGTATTGACAGGACAGCTCAGGAAGCTAAGGAGTCGTAACATGCTTATTATAAGAGGTTGTTACAGGTGTTCAAGCATTACAGTGGTACAGAGACAATTGAGGTGGAAGACACCATTAATTTTGTGTTCAGATTTGTGGAAGAGTTGAGACCTGAAATTAGGCAGATGATTAAGAGTCATTTGATTTGCTGGGAAGCAAAACCGATTGATGAGGTGTTGCGGTATACAAAATACTGTAATGATGAAATTTAGTTGAAGCAGAGAAAGCTGAAAGAAAAGGCGATGGTGATGCAGACTATAGCTGCTCAAACGGGTATGCAAGGAAATTTTCCACAACAGTTATCTCAGCCGGGGAACATGATGTTTCAGCCCCAGATGAGAGGTCGCAGAGGAAATGTGAATCACGGTCCAGATTCCGGTCCTATATTGGTTCAGAATAATGTGCACAGAATTAAGAAGTTATTGCCTTGTCACGTTTGGGCAGCCATCGGATATTGGAAATGGGAGTGTCCGATGATGATGCAGGAAGGTGTTGTTCAGCAGAGTAACAACATCAATTTGTTCCAGAACATGAGAGGGTCGAGAGTGAGAGGTCCTAACCTAAATTTTCAAAATAATGTGAATCAAATGCAGAATTTTCAACCCATGCAGCAGCTGCAAATGCCATGTGTACAAATGACACACCTGCAACCGATGCAGCAGCAGGTTTCCATGGTACCTAAGCAGCAAATTCAGATACCTCAAGCCCCAAAGGAGCAGCAGCAAACAATGCTTTCTCAAAAGGTCACAGATCAGAGGCTTAACCAATGTAATAGCACAGTACACTAATTCCCATTAACCAGTGAGAATGGAATAAATGATGATTGGATGAGCGAAAGTTCAGATGAGGAGCCATGTGTGCTTACAACCTCCTTAGAAGTAGATCAGAGAGGTCCCTATGTGAAGGGAAAAGTCATGGGTCACAGAGTCTCATTTTTGGTTGATACTGGAGCTACACGCTCTACAGTGAGAAGTGCAGAAGTTCCAAACTTGCCCCTTTCAGGAAGAACAGTTCAGATTGTATGAGTGGCGAATCAATATTTGACTAATCCGATTATGGAACTGGTTCAGGTTAAAATTGGTAACTTTCAGGGATCACACAAATACGTAGTCTGTGATTCAAGTCCAGTATACCTGCTGGGAAGAGACTTGTGTAAAACAAAATGTCAGATTACTTGTTCAAATAATGGAATTGAGATTCAGACAAATAGTGATGATGAAGATAACCAAGCCCCAGAGATAGAGTGTGAGACTACAATGAGGAATATCCCCTGAATGAATTTTTTCCAATGTTCATAGTAAAGGAGCTTCATCCTGATTTGCAGGGAATGGTTAAAGAGAAGGTGTGGGATCTGACAGGAAAAGAGATAGGATTGATAAAGGGAGTTGAGCCAATTAAAGTTACTGTAAAGCAGAATGCAGTTTTTCCTCAAATTCCCCAGTACCACATGCCACAAGATGTCCTAATGAAGGTCGCCCAGATAATTTCAGACTTTGTGAAACAAGGGTTTTGAAGGAAGTATTGAGTAGCCCATGTAATTCACCGATAATGGGTTTGCAAAAGCCCTGTGGGAAAGTTCGAACTGTCCAAGATTTGAGAAAAATAAATGAGATTGTGATCAAATGTTGTCCCGTGGTACCAAATCCAGCTGCCATAATGTTTCAGATTCCATGTGATGCTGAGTTGTTCACTGTCATTGATTTGTCACAAGCCTTCTTTTCTGTGCCTCTTCATGAGGACAGCCAATTTCTCTTTTGTTTGAATTTTTTTGACCGAGTTTATTGTTGGTGCAGAATTCCTCAAGGGTTTTCAGAGTCCCCTTCCATATTCAATCAGATCTTGAAGAAATATTTGGAATCATTGGAGTTACCTTTCCAATCGACTTTGGTACAGTATATTGATGATTTGCTGATTGCGTCCAAAACAAGGGACGAGTGCAAGTATGACACGATTGCCTTACTGAACCATATGGGAAAGAATGGTCATAAATGGGGTCATTCTGACCCCCGCCGGCGGCGGATGCCGCCGGCCTGGCAGGAACTGCCAGAAGACCGTACCGCGGTCAAAAGACCGCGGCGGTCATTCTGAGTTTCCCGCTGGGCTGGCGGGCGACCGCCAGAAGGCCGCCCGCCCAGCGGGAAACCCCCTTCCACGAGGATGCCGGCTCCGAATGGAGCCGGCGGAGTGGAAGGGGTGCGACGGGTGCAGTTGCACCCGTCGTGATTTTCAGTGTCTGCCACGCAGACACTGAAAATCTATGTGGGGCCCTGTTAGGGGGCCCCACAACACCCGTTCCCGCCAGCCAGGTTCTGGCGGGAAGGGGGTCAGAATCCCCATGGCGGCGCTGCTTGCAGCGCCGCCGTGGAGGATTCCCTGGGGCAGCAGGAAGCCGGCGGGAAACCGCCGGCTTCCCTTTTCTGACCGCGGCTTTACCGCCGCGGTCAGAATGCCCCCGGAAGCACCGCCAGCCTGTTGGCGGTGCTTTCGCGGTCGTTGGCCCTGGCGGTCCATGACCGCCAGGGTCAGAATGACCCCCAAAGCGTCTCCGCTTAAGTTGCAATATTGTCAAAAAGAAGTGAAGTACTTGGGTCACCAGATTGAAAAGGGATTGAGAAAGATATCTAGAGAAAGGGTTACGACCATATTGCAGATGAATCCCCCGACCACACAGAGAGACGTCAGGATGTTTTTAGGGATGGTAGGCTACTGTCATCAATGGATTCCAGATTTCTCAGTCATTTTGAGACCATTGCAGAAGCTGACTCATAAGGAATTCACTGATCCCATAGTGTTAGACCAGGCTGGAATGAAAGCTGAATTGAGAGAGAGTCTGTTCAAGGCTCCAGTTTCTGACACACAAAACCTTTCACATTGTTTTTCATGAGCATGATGCATGCTCTTCGTCTGTCTTAACATAGGTCCATGGAGGTGTAAACCGCCCAGTAGCATAGTTTTCAGCTACTTTGGACCCAGTTGTAGCAGCCTTACCAGGTTGTTTGCGCGCAGTTGCAGTGGTTGGTCAAAGCCTTACACAGTGTGAGTGCATTGTGATGGGATATCCTTTGACTAGAATGGTCCCTCACTCTATTGAGATTCTACTTACAAGGATGAAAACCCGATATTTGACTGGTGCAAGATTGACCAGATATGAAATGAGATTTCTAGGGTCACCAAATGTGTCATTGAAAAGATGTACAGTGCTGAACCCGGCAACCTTAGTTCCTAATGAAAATGTTGAAATTGAAAAGGTGTTGAGCATGTTTGTCTTGAAGTAACTGATTTATGCACAAAACCGAGAACTGACATGAGAGATACCCGATTGGAAGAGAATGACTAAATTCTCTTTGTTGATGGTTTTTGCCTAAGAGACAATACAGGGACACTGAGAGCAGGATATGCTGTGTGCACAATTAGTAGTATTTTGGAAGCTTCTTGGCTTCGAGGCGTGTATTCTGCCCAAGTAGCGGAACTGGTAGCCTTACTAGAGCATGCCATGTTTCTGCTCATCTGAAAGTTACAATCTATATGGATAGCCTGTATGGATCTGGAATAGTCCATGATTTTGGCCAGTTGTGGTCACAGAGGGGTTTAATGACCTCTTCTGGTTCACCAGTGAGGAATGGTAAAAGGATTAAAGAACTGTTACATGCTATCCAAATGCCTGAAATGATTACAGTGGTGAAATGCAGTGCACATCTGAAGTCGCAGGACTTTGTGTCATTGGGAAATGGATGTGCAGATCAAGTTGCAAGGTTTTGTGCATGTAACTGTATATTGTTCAAAGATAAGTAGGAAATGTTACCTTAAGAAGACGAAACATGTCCAAGTTTTGCATTAAAAGTAATTGACACCTTGGAGGAATTTAAAATGTTGCAGAATAATGCTGACAGGGAGGAAAAATCTTCTTGGAGTAAAATGAAATGTGTGCAAAGACAAGATTAGTTGTGAGTTTCAGAAGAGGGTCAATTGGTAACAGTCTGTTGTATCAAATGGCTAGGTATTATCATGGTCAAGCACATGTTAGGAGGGATGCCATGATTTGGTTGTTCAAACATGATTGGTTCAACCCAAGGTTTAGACAGGTTGCTGAAGCAGTTTGCCATTGATGTGTCATTTGCTAACAATTGAACGCGGGGAAAGGGACAGTCGTTAATTTGAGCCACATTGGAAGAGCAGGAGGTCCATTCAGCAGAATGCAGATGGATTTTATTGAGATGCCTGTGTGTTTTAGTCACTGGATTGAAGCTTACCCCACATGAAGAAATGACAGTCTCACAGTAGCGAAACTACTGCTTAGGGAACTGATACCACGCTTCGGGTTTCCAATCTCTTTAGAATCAGATAGCGGAAGTCACTTCAACAATGAAGTAATTAAATTACTGTGTGCAGCATTGAACATTGAGCAGAAGTTGCCTTGTAGTTACCGCCCTGAAGCATCAGGACTAGTGGAACAAATGAATGGTACCTTGAAGTCAAGAGTTGCAAAGATGTGTGCGTCCACGAATCTGAAATTACCTGACACATTGCCTTTAGTTCTGATGACAAGGAGAAATACACCCAACAGAAAAACAGGATTGTCGCCGCATGAGATCCCTATGGGCCGAGCCAAGAGGTTGTCAGTGGTGCCTGCAAACGCACTTGTCAACATTACAGATGATATGGTGTTGGACTACTGCAAAGGTCTGGCTGATGTGGTTCACTCTTTCTCTCAGCAGGTGGAAGCCACCACACTGCCATCGATCCTTGACCCAGGGCACAACCTGAGAGCCGGAGACTGGGTTGTGGTCCAGAAACACGTGAGGAAAAGGTGTTTGGAACCTCGTTGTAAAGGACTGTTTCAGGTAGTCTGACAACTATCACAGCTGTGAAGTGCGCTGGAGTTCAGAACTGGAGCCGTGCCAGTCACACGAAGAAAGTGGCATGTCCACTGGATCATGAAGAAGAGTTGTTGAGAGTACCAACAACAGCAGAGCAGTTCTCAGGGCCAGAAAGAGAACAAAGAGGAACTGAGACCGGATCTGAGCCCACTGAGGACGGTTCAGTCACTCCTGTGAGAGACAAAGGAGAAGACCTCCAGGAGGGTGAAGGAGAGCCTATCTCAATTGAGGCAGCAGGAGAGTCAGAGAAAGGCTTTCCCAGAAGCAGATGATTTTGAGAGACAAACAGAGCCAGACCCTGAGGGGAAAGGAGTTGAGGCGTATCAAAGTCACTGTGGTCTGACTCCTCCTGAACCTGTTGTAGGTCCATCAAGAGAAAACATCATAGATCAAGGAGATGTTTCAATTTTGACTCTGAAAAGAACATTAACCAAGGGTCCACTGAAAGGAGATAAATGGCCGGAGTCGCAAGGAAAGGGAAAGGAAGTGGTTGTTGAAACAACAATCAAGGAAGAAGTATATCCGACAAGGAGGGAAGATCCAAGTGAAGGAGAATTGAATGGTGATCGAAAGTTGAAAAGAAAGAGAATAGCAAGTCGAAGGTACGCAGGTCCTGAATGGGTATATGCAACTACAAGTGAATGGCAGCAAGAATGTTTGTCTTTTTGTTTTGATAGAGACATTCCGGGTCAATATTTTGGTAGTTGAAGGAAGCGGATGAACTGAACTGTTGAAACAATCTAAGGGAACATTTTGGAGAAAGAGACTGTTGAAAATAACCGGAAAATACATTGATAACCTGATTTGACTTTTGAAACCTGATTTTGACAAGCTGCTTACTGATTTTTGACAAGGGATCCTGGAAGTGAAACTGAGGGCTGCAAATAATGGCTGAAAGAAGATTTTGTTTTGATTTTGCTGCAGTTTTTCAAAATTTTCTTCTGCTTTCTGATTCTTTACAGATCATGAGTAACATTAGCCAGCAGGGTAGGGATACTACGCGCTGTAAATATATGAATATTGGTTTGGCGATTGTGTGTGGGATATTGTTTGTGGTATTGATTGTGGGTATGTCTGTTCTTGATAAGAGTGAAGCCAACCATACTTCTGCTTTTGAGGCAACTACTGTACTAACTGCAATAGAGAAGTTTAGGTAAGATGAGAAGTATTTGAGGGTACTAATGAGCAAGGAGAACTTTCTTCTAATGTCTTCTATAGCTTGCTGAGTGAGTATGTTGAGACGATGGATGCAAGGAATTGTTATGTGTGTACGCAGATTCCTTCATCAGTTGAGGAAGGAGTAACGTACCATAGTCTGTATTTAACATATAGAATAAGTTATGGTCTGTTACTAACAAGATTTTATAACCAGGAGTACTTTCAGTAGTTTTATTCAAATTATGATGTTGTGTTTTAATTTGTCCCTATAATTAGGTATTTGAGTAGAGTAGCTAAGGATAATGACACAGTGTTAGTTAGAGGTTTCTTTGAACCTACGTTATCATTTGGCACAGCTTCTTCACACCGCAATAATTTAAAATGCTTCCTTACACCTTTAGAGAAGAGCTTCTTAGATCACATAGATGACAGGAGAAAGGCATTGAAGGAGAAGATAGAAAAAGGCTTAAAGAAAAGAACTTACGGGAATGATTATGCTTATAGTGCAATTAAAACACAAGGGAAATTAGCTCTAGATGCGCAACACGTAGGGAAACTTTGCATATACAGACCTAAATCACGCGCTGATACTTTGTTTGTGGGAACGAGTGAATGTAAATATGTGTTTTTGTTTCAGAGTAAATGGACGTTTATGTTGAATGGACAGGACCCAGCAATTCCTGGGACATATTAAATCTGTGGTCCTAATGCTTATTACCATCTTGCAAGAGAATGGTATGGGACATGTTATTTGGGAATAGTTTTCTCAAAGATTTTTCAAATTAATGATTTAAAGAAGTTCCCGAAAGTGACTGAATTACATCATATGAGATAGAAGAGGGAGTCTCCTTCTGGTATAGTGGGAGATATATTTGGAGCAATGATTCCTTCAGTAGGAGATGTTCTGAATTCAATAAAGATTCGAAAGTTTTCTACTATCTTGGATAACATGCTGACAAATTTTTCAGGAGCCATACTCCTGATAGATACTGAATTAGCTGCTGAAAGAGCTATGACTCTTCAGAATCACATTGCTGTAGACCTACTTTTAGTGAAGGATGGCAGAGTTTGTAGAATGATTAATTCTAGGCATTGCTGCTTGTATATTCCTGATAATAGTAAAGAAATTAGAGACTTAATTACTAATCTGACTAACGAAAGTGCTGATTTGAAAGAATTGAAAGAACCAGGTGTTTGGGAGAAAGTTGGCAAGGGTTTTGCTTCAGTGGGAAATTGGCTCAGCAACATTTGGAATGGGATTCTATTGAAAATATTGCAAGGGATGTTAAGTATCATTGTTTGCTTAATTGGAATATGACTAATGCGTAAATTGCGCAAAAGGATTAAATTGAAGAAGTCAAAGAATGATCGGAGGAGGGAAGAAAAGAAAAGGGAAATATTGTTCAGGGAAAATTCAAAAAGGGAACTAAAGTATGAAGGGATAGAATTGACAGAATTTTAGCTGATGCAAAAAATTTGTGGGTGATATTTTAGTGTGATGACACATTTAGTCATCAAAGGAGGGATTGCTAACGCAGGTATTTTAATAAAAATTAATAATGAGTGTTCATATATTCTGAGTAATGGATTTGCCAAGAAAATGTAATAACGATAGAAAAATAATGCACGCATTGGAAAATGTGATCACGATGAGTGGCCACCAATGTTCACGAAGTGTACTTATTAATAATTTATTAATATGAAATGATGAGCATATGTTTGACTAAGGTAGTAATATGTCATAT
Source organism: Pleurodeles waltl (assembly GCF_031143425.1). Taxonomy (NCBI): domain Eukaryota; kingdom Metazoa; phylum Chordata; class Amphibia; order Caudata; family Salamandridae; genus Pleurodeles; species Pleurodeles waltl. The sequence goes on along the minus strand of NC_090444.1, from coordinate 1,646,348,605 downwards.
TAAGGGTTATGCATTATGTATTTGTTTTATTAATTGCAGGCCTCAACTTAGCGGAGGTCTTGGCTCAGTTGCCAGGCCTCATGTCAAGCTGTATTTCTTAACGTTTAACAAAATGGCTCTCCTAGAGGGTTAAACAGTGATTTTCCATTGTATTGTGTAAATGTGCTCACAGCTAAAGGTTTTTCTCATGAGAACCAACTGCTAAAAGATGCTGTTCTTGCTAACTGTAAAAATATGTGGGTAATGTGGGTAATGTGTGTAAGACTGACTTTCTCAGGAGGAGAACAATGGAGACAATGACTGGAGTATAAGCTGCAAAAATATTGTTACCTGACGAGACTGATGATGAGGATATTGCAGGAGAAACCAATCAGCAACATGTAAACGGAGTAGTGGTAGAATTCATAGATTTGAAGTTTTAGTTTTATTGGACAAAGTGTGAACATGCAACCCCTTGACCAATAGAGATTTGAGAAGTAGTCTTTAGGAAATCTAACTTAGCCGGACTGCACTAAGGAGAATTCGTCATTGGACTTTTGCCTTTTGCCACTATTTTCTTGTGCGTCTTGACCAGAGACGTGCTTAACTTTAATGCTTAAAGACTTTGCATTTTATGAACTTTGATGCTGAACCCTGAATCTTTGCTCACCGACCGATGTCCTGATGACGAAGACTATTTTAGCTTGCCGATCCAATTGAGGAGAGGTATTACCGTACACGTGTTTGTTATACCTATTTGCTTTTTCTTTCTAGTTACAAACCACACTCTTTCGATAGAGCCATAGTTAGATATTTTCCAAATTTGTGTTACTAAAGTGCTTTGCATGAAGCCCAACATGCCAATGCTAATCTGGTGTTAGTTAAGGATTCTTAGTCTGCTAATAGGAAATAATGTTTGATTAATTTCTCTGCTGAATCTAAATATATGTGATATCGTTTGCACTATTGTTCTTGTTATTAATTTGCACTGTAACCTTAGAATGTGTAATAGTTCAAGCTTTGATTAGATTGCAGTTCTTCTGTTGATTTGGACAGCCAGTGTTGTTTCTGTATGTGTATCATTTGATTTTGAGATTAATTTATGTGACTTTAGCATTGTTAATATAGGGAAATAAATATTCTAACTTTTACTAAAAGGTGTGGTTATTCATGGCTGAAAGGTCATGGTGTGTGACAATTACTGACTTCAATAATTATTAATGTCATTGGTTATTGTTGATTATTTATGCTACTGATTGATTATTGATTATTTATCTGTATGTACTGGAGTTATGGTGGGATCATGTTGATTGCGAGTCAAAAGGTTCATCGACCTATTTGCGTCCCCTTGTAAATTCACTTATTAAGGTCAGACGCGCTAACAGTATCCACACAAAACCGCCAACTATGAGTTAATCCCCATGAAATGATGAATACCATGCAGTTCTTCTGGGTCAAATTCCACATAGAACACCCAGTTCCACGTGGGTTACCAATCCCATGAAACACCTGGGGGCATATTTATACTCTGTTTGCACCAAATTAGTGTCATTTTTTTTAACTCTAATTCGGTGCAAAACTAACTCCATATTTATACTTTGGTGCTAGACCCCTCTAGCACCAAATTTATGGAGTTAAAGTCATTTTTTGAAAGTGGAGACCTACTTTGCCTTAATGAGATGCAAGGTAGGCGTTCCCGTGCAAAAAATGACTCTATGGCCTTAACGCCATATTTAGGGGCATATTTATACTCTGCAGCATATTTATACTCTGTTTGCACCGAATTAGTGTCATTTTTTTATTACTCTAATTCGGTGCAAAACTAACTCCATATTTATACTTTGGTGCTAGACCCATCTAGCATCAAGGCCCTGATTTAAACTTTTTTTGCACCGCATTAACGTAATTTTATGATGCAAAAAGTGGCGCAAACTTACAAAATATTGGCCCTTATTTATACTTTTTGCTGCAAAACTGCACTAACTCAGTTTTGCACCAAAAAGTTTAGCACCGGCTTGCACCATTTCTGTGCACCAGCCGGGCACCATATTTATGGAATGGTGCAAGCCGGTGCAAAGTGTAGGTTAGAGTTAAAAAAAATGACTTTAGTCGGGTGGGGCTGGCAGTATAGAAGAAGAGGGTTTAGCACCAAAAAATGGCTTTAGGCAGGTTAGAGTAAAAAAAAATGACTCTAACCAGATTAGCATCATTTTATGGTGCTAAACCTACCATGCCACATGACTCCTGCCTTAGAAAAGGCAGGAGTCATGCCTACCACCCCAGTGGCCAGCACAGAGGACAGGGGTACCCTGGTGATGGCCATTGCACCCTGTGCCATGTATGGGGGCCCATTTCAGGGCCCCCTATGGCACTTTCAAAAATAAAATGCACTTACCTGTACTTACCTGGGATGGGGTCCCCCATCCTCTCAGTCCCTCTAGTGTGGGTGGGGGTGCCCCTAGGGCCTAGGGAGGGCACCTCTGGGATTATTCCATGGTGTTCCACCATGGAAATAGGGCCACAGGTCCCCTAACACCTGCCCTGACCCTGGTCTTAAAAAATGAGGCAAAGCAAGCTTTGCCCCATTTTTTGACCCCTCCTCCCTCCCTTGCACCATTTTTACATGGGAGTATAAATATGGTGTTAAGGCCATAGAGTCATTTTTTTGCATGGGAACGCCTACCTTGCATCTCATTAAGGCAAGGTAGGTTTCCACTTCCAAAAAATGACTTTAACTCCATAAATTTGGTGCTAGACGGGTCTAGCACCAAAGTATAAATATGGAGTTAGTTTTGCACTGAATTAGAGTTAAAAAAAAATTATGCTAATTCAGTGCAAACAGAGTATAAATATGCCCCTTAGCGTCAAAAAATGATGCTAATCTGGTCAGAATCATTTATTTTGACTCAAAACTGCCTAACGTCCTTTTTTTTTTAAGCTAGCCTACCCTTTGCACCGGCTTGCACCATTCCATAAATATGGTGCCCAGCTGGTGCTAAAAAATGGTGCAAGCCGGTGCAAAACTTTTTGGGGCAAAACTGCCTTAGTGCAGTTTTGCACCAAAAAGTATAAATAAGGCCCCTGGTCTGATCAGGTTGTAGAAGGGAGTGGAGGGCCTGTGAGGTGTAATAGAGGCTGTCAGTGGGCAGGACAGTCTGTGCGCTGGCATCAACGGACGTTTCCTTCTACACTGTTCCGTAAGAGGGAGTCAAGCAGGGGCTAGATTCAGGCTTCACTTACTACATACCAGCTACGTTTTTTGGCTGGTAATATATGGCCTATTGATCCTCAGCTTGGTGTAGGTACTCTGTAACAGTTATAAGTAGGCAAATTGGTATCCCATATGGAAGTGTCGCTATGCCCTACTTGCAATCGGAGCCCTAGCGTGAAAATGAAGGAGAGAGTCAATGGAATGAAGGAGTATTCAAGGAAAGTGGGATCAGATAGGAAGGAGAGTGGAAAGGCAGGTAGAATGTGGACCTCAGTGGACTTCAGAGACTCATAAGTATCAGTGTCGCTGTCATTTGTGCTCTAATGGGCCACGTGACCTTACTGTTGACCATGTGATAACATCTCTTCACTGAATGGATGTGTGAGGAGTGCCACACAGATGGCCTGGGTGAGTTGGCAGGTACATGTGTTGCCAGTACCCAAAGTCATGTCACTTAAACTACCAACCTTGTGAGAAAGAAGCGCTGAGTTGGCATTTCCAGAATTTGAACTGTAAATCACAATGGATTGGTGTGGCAATTGTCTACTCACTGAGCTATCGTTCTTGTATGCAACCCTGACTAACTGAGAATCAAAACAGTATTTAGGCCCAACATTCTCTGGCCTGCATTTAATACCCTTCTTAAAGTGTCTAGCGGGTAATTGTACACTCTTGGGGTTCGGTTAATTCTACCTCTTTGAATAGCTAAGTTTTTTGAAACAACGTCGAGTGTATTTTTCCCAGGAATTCATACATCATAAGTTTTAATCTATTCAAGGTTGCACAGTTATGAAATTCAACATGTTGCATAATCATTCAGCGTATTTATCATTTTTCATTATAAAAAGTGTTGATTCTTTCCCAAGGTCAGACATGAGTTTTTAACATTTGTTATTGACATTCTGCAGAGGAAATAAATACACACGTTCTGTCACAAAACGTGACTAATTGATTTATTGATGTTGATAGCACACATTAGGGAAGGCAATTGACTTCCTGGACGAGAAAATAGGCAAGTAACAGTGCTGAAGTACCTGAACACCCCAAAACTGTGTGCCAGCCCTCAACTGCATATTTAAAGCCATCAAGCACTTCAGTCACAATTTGAGATAAGTGTGAAGACAATATCTAAATGGTGCTGCCTAAACTAATTATTCTAAAAAATTAACTTAAATCCTTAGAATGTCACTGGTGCAAACGTTACATCGAGGGAGATAAACTTAAATGAACATTGAATTTCCAGAAAAATTAAAGGCGAGTTAAAATAGCTGAGCAAATGACTACTCCAGAAGAATAATTAAGTGTTCAGCTATTTCAGATTATTTTTCAGATATTTCAAAGGAATATTACAAAGTCACCCGTGACCATTGCTTTTAGATTGCTGTGAAACCCTAGGTGAATTGGCCATCTTCTCAAAGTCAAGCTGGAGTTGTAAGCTACTTTTTTACAGCAAAACATGAAAGCAAACTATCCCTCTGGATCGCCACAGGGTGTGATGCCAGCAGAGGTTCTAAATAATGAATTTGCAGCCCCTGCTGAGGAGGTCTGTGCCCTATTAAATACATTATAACAAATGGCTAAATTCCAGGTCCATTAAAGCAAGCCATTCAGACCCGCTGTGAACCAAGATGAGCAGAACAATTGCAGGAGCATCTCCTTACTGCCCTTATTGCTAATCTCAAAGGCAGTTTAAATTCCTCATTTTGCAAATTAAACACATTTAACTGTAAAGTGCCACTTCAATGTTGAATAACATACACACATCTGATGCGAAATTTGTCATAGGTTATCACATTAAACACTTGAGTTAACATGTAATGAATTAAGCTAGCTTAAATAATGATGACATTTCAAATGTCAACTTTACATGTTAAAGCTAAGAGGCCTGTTTGCACATTTAAAAAGTTGTTTTGCACAAGATTTTTTTATTTTCTTTCTTCCCACTACAAATGCTGTAGTTTCCCAAAAGCATTCTGTTAGCTAGGGAATAGGCATTTGTTATATTGTAGACAACTGATAGCAAGGTTCTCACTGGGATGAGAGAATTTGGTAGGAAGGGCGAATTGAGGAAAGAGCTGCCTGAACCACAATATTCTGTTCAAAGTAACAAACCAAGGACAGATCCATTGTAAAGGCGTGACGAACTGAGGAGTTTACCTGCTCTCTGTATTTGGAGGAGAAAGATCGGTTCCTGAAAGTAGGGATGAGATGCAATGTTGCAACTAATGTTTTGTTGAATTATATTAGTGTGTGTTCCTTAGACTAGACAGAGCGATCTTACTAGGGAACTTAGGAGGCAGATCTTTATGGAGGCTTCTGACTTTGAGCTGAGAAGACACTTTTAGCGTCTGCTAATCTCCACCACTTGAGTGCTAAGGCTTCAAGTCCATGCATTCCTGTTCTCTCATCAGAAACCTTAATTTGGCTTTCTGCAGCTAACACCTTATCCCATTTACTTACAATAAAATGCCATTTATGCCCAATCTTCCTTCCTTTTTAATTGGAATTCTTATCAATGTGCAATTTTTTTACTTATTTTGAAATATTAATTACTAGATTATTTGAATTTGTAAAAATGATGACTACAAAAATTAAAGATTGTCTGAAAAATGACTGATTTGAACTAATATATTAATAAAACCCTTTAAAGACACTCCAGTTCTCTTTGTAATGTCCTGCAAATTCCCAATTAGTCTTCACTGTATATGGTAACCAATGTAAATGATAGCCCTTCATGTCCTCTCCTTGTTGACTAACAAAGGTCCATACTACCAAGGGAGGGGATTATTTGATGATTATACCTGGCATTTGAGATACAAAAATCCCCACTCCAACAATACCCATGTACCATACTTTGTGAAATCATCCAAATTGCTTCACCCTGCCCTGGCAGGCTTCTGCCCAAATCATAGCTCAAGAATCAAGGCAATAGCAGTCATAGGTGAGCCACATCGGAATTGCAGATAACAAAATAAGGTGGTTGCCCTGGTTTTTCAGGTCTTCTCAGAAGTGTTCGACACAATTGATTTCACCATTCTGTTGAATAACATTCAGAAAGCAGGTCTCAGGGTCTAGCACTTGTGTGTTTTTATAAAACATTTTATTAAACGACACATACAACTGCAAGTGTACAATATTAGTCGGTGTACCTATATCCTCATGAGCATAAGTCAAATGATACATATCACAGAGATAAGTCCCTCATGTCAGAAAGTAACACCAAAGTTATTGCATCATATTGCTTGACATTAGAACAGTAGGGGCAGCAACCACTCCACAAAGTACCTAATGATGCACTGCTATCCAGTACATTGTTCTACATTATCAACTATCTGAGTCCCCCTATCTTTCACTAGAGACATTCTCAGGTGCTAGAAAACACTCACACAGTTCCAACCACACCTCTACGTCTTCCTGTAGCTTCTCCTCTATCCTACTGGATTTCATATTAATTTCTTCAGTCAGTGCCAACTCAGTGACATCTCTTACCCAGTGAATCAGCAGTGGTGCCCTCTGTTCCATCCAAGTAATTGCCACCTTCCTTTTAGCCAGAACCAGTGCCAGTCGCATGCACCTGTAGGGCATTTTTTCCTCTTGAGCTTCGCCATAATACCTATCAGATAGAATTGCGGTGTTAGGGCCCATGCAATGTCGTGGTGTGAATGAGCTTACTGACAACCTGAGACCAAAAGTCACGCACTAAGTGGCAGCCCCAGGCCAAATACAAAAAAGTACACTCCTTCCATGTTGCATCGCAGACAGGAGGAGGAGTGGTCAGAGTAAATCTAAGGGGGGTTATGTATGTGCAATGCAGGAAATTGATATGAACCAATTTCAAAGGCGCATTGCTAGAAACCCTGCGAGTCAATGTGCATATCTTGTCCCATTCTTCATCTGTCAGTGGGTTCCCCAGGTCCCTATCCAAAGCCTTCAGGGCCCGCATTGTACCATGTGTAACGTTGGCTCTAATGGAGTGATACAGGAGTGACACTAAGGGACTGATTTAAGAAAGGTGGCGCTGCACCCAGTGCATCGCCACTTTTCTTGCGCCCCGTAATGGCACCATGTGTGCACCGTATCTAAGATATGGCACACCATTGAGGTAGTTAGGGGAATTTGCGTCAACATTTTTGACACTTGTTCAGAGCTTTCAATGGATTAGCATCAAAATGTTGATGCTAATCCTGCAAAGCCCATTGAGGCCCATAATAAATAATGGTGTGCCTCCTTTTAACGCCAGCTCTGAGCAGGTGTTAAAAGTGCCAAAAACAATAATGCAAAGAAATCTCTTTGATTTCTATGTGCCATTTTTCAGCCCCCCTATCAGGGATGCCCCCTTTGCATACATTATCCTTGGCGCAGGCATAATGTAGCGCAAAGAGTTATAAAGTGGATAATGCATGCATTGCACCACTTTGTATATTTTGTGCAGCGATTTTGTCCTAGTTGGCCCATATTAGCGTAAAAAAATGATGCTAATGTGGTGCAAGGAGGCGCTATTAAATGTGCCCCTTAGTGTCTTCCTGATCCGTATGTCAGTAGCACCCCCAAAATACGAGTTACAGGGGGACCACCTGGAAAATCCCCCAGGACCCCTTTGCACACCCAGCTAAACCCACATCATGTAAGAAATGTTCTGGTCCCACACCAAACTCCAGCTGGGCATCCTCAAAGCATATAAAATGCTCATTTGGTAGAGGTCACTCCAAGTGTCACATCCTCCATCACTCCACACCTAAAATAACATATTTTCCTCCATGCCTCATAGAGGAGCCAGAATACACACCAGCAGATCTCTATGGAAGAGGGCTTTGTGGAGAACCACCATACCCTCCTGTGCCATGCCCTGGCCATCTGCCAAACCACATACTGTAGGTCTCGGGAAACCCCCCAACTCCCTGCATCAACCAAACCGGTAAGTTCTCCACTCCTACCCAACCAAGTCAGTAAACGTTTCTCCCAATTGTCATCCTCAGCAAACCAATGCGCGGCATGCGGCAGCTTAGCAGCAAAGTAGTAAAATTCTAAATGCGGGGCCTCCAACCCACCTTGCTCATAAGTCCTCATGATGGTCCTCCTAGCCACCCTACTTTGACCGCCTGCCCATAGGAGGAAGTTAGGAGTGAATCTAGCTTTTTTAAATACCCACGCAGGGAGGGGGCAAAGATAGTGTTGTTTAGTGTACAAACAACAAGGGAGTAACACCATCTTCAAAATGGCAATCCTACCATAAGGAAAAGTGGCAGACTGTTCCAAATTGTCACAGATGACTTCAAAGATTCCAATACCCTGCCCATGCTATATTTCATTTGAGCTTTCTTTGAGTGTGTCACCATGATTCCGGATAACAGAACCTATCTAGCTCCCAACAACGGATCAGGTCAGGTAGCAGCCCAGCCGGGACTCTGACCAATGCCGCAAGGAGAAGCATGAGCGACTTCTTCTGGTTCAGTTGTAGACTGGAGACTTTGGCAAACTCATCAAGGATGCGCTGCAGCGGACGCAGTGACTCCTTTGGACACCTGAGATAAAACAAGGCGTCTGCATACAGCGACACCAAGTGGGTTGTTCTCCCACAGGTATGCCCCATCTGTGTATGTCTCTACAGATTTTTATTGCCAGAGGCTCAAGAGCCAAAGCGAACAGCAAAGGCAACAATGCCCTGCTGTGAGTCTTGACCCATTTCCCATGTCTCTGAACATAGCGGACCAAGCCGCACTCGCGCTTCCATACTCGTATACAGTAGGCATATCCAGGTGCAAAATTTAGAACCAAAGCCATTTCTTCTTAGTACTTCCAGTGGGTATGCCCAGTCCAGGGTGACAAATGCTTTTTCTATATCAACAGCTTCCAGGGCTATTTCCCCGTGGTTCCCTTCTACCTCATGCATGAGGTTCTGACCAGGGATAAATCTGCACTGATCCTTGTAGACCAATTTACCCACCACCCAGAACTAGACGGAGGGCAATCATCTTGCACAGTATTTTCACATCCATGTTTATCATGGTGAGCGGGCGGTATGCAGCTGGGTCTGACACATCCCCACCTGGTTTAGGTATCATGCATATTTTTCCATCCCTCATGATTGGAGGTAGCATCCCCCTGTCCTGGGCTTCAATGAACACTTCCAGGAATCCAGACGTGTTTGTGGCCGAGGAGGTCTGCTAAAAATCTGGCAGGAACCTGTCCCCCCAGGTGCCTTGTGTTTAAGAATCAGCCGCAGGGCCTCCCGCAAGTCCTCCAGTGTGTAATCTTTGTCTAACTCTAAATGCATCTCCTCCGTCTCTTCAGGGAGCTCGAGTTCCCCCAGAAATGCAAGTATCCCTGACCCCGTAACCCCTGGGTCTCTTCTATACACCCCTTCAAGATGTGTGACTTAAAGGTCTCCAGCACTGCCTTACATGTTAGCACTTGTGTGGTTAAGATATGTTCTGAAAGATTATACATTCAGTGTACTGTAATCCCCTTATTTATGGTCACTCAAGAATGTGGAACATCTCAAGAATCAATTTTAAGCATGACCTTGTTCAATCTGAGATTACTTTTAAATTTGAAGCAGTCTGATCAGTCTTTCCAGGTTTGGAGGCACTGAATTTGTTACCAATTTTTTATAGGATTCAATGTAAAGCTATGTGCCTTGTCCATAAAGTGGTTTAGGATATTAAAAAATCCATGATCAAGGCTGAGCGAGGTCGAATCGCAGCAGGCTTTCTTTGCACAGAGAATTGGTACTTAGACAAGTAAGAACCAAAGCTCTCTTTGGTGTGTGTGTTTGTGTGTGTGTGTGTGTCTGCGGTCACCACTAGATAGTTATAGTTAGGACCCTGTTTCCATAGAAAATGTGTTTTTTGACTTTCCAATATCTTTGTCACCATTTGACAAATCTTCATAAAATGTTTCCAAAAAAGTGTGCCAGTGATTCTTGATGCACACGCAAGGTTTCCAGGTTATCTACCTAGGGGGGGCCGAGTACAAAGGGTGTAAAAAAAGTTGTGTTTCTCACGTTAATTCTCACAGGACCTTTAGACACAACTACAGCCTGAACCACAGTAAGTAACTACACCAAATTTGGCAGAAAGCTAGCTTTCAGTACGCAGATAGTGCTTTTGCTTATTTGGTAAAACTCCGTCCAGTAGTTTTGGAGATATTAAAAGGTAAAAAAAATTGCACATCTATGGCCACGACTTCTTGAATAATGATGAGCTCATGCAGGGAAATGCACAGCTCCGATTGGCTACCAACACTTCAATCAGGAAGTGTTGCCAGCCATCTTGGTACTCCGCTGCAGCCCCAGTCCCAAAAAAAAGTTAAAAAAAAAAAAAAAAGACAAGGGGCCAGGGTAGAGTCACCCTAATCACTTGGCTCTGGTGTTTGGGTCCCAGAAGGACCCCACCAGAGCTAAAAAGCATTTTTTTTTTCAATTTTTGCTGCGATTCGTGGTGGATCCGTGTAATAATAAAAAGAAAATACAAGCGCTGATTCCTGCTCTTGTTTTATATACAGCTACCAGGTGGGCCAGGTCCCGGGGGCATTGCCTTTTTAATGCGGGGTGGGCGCCTGGCCCCTTTTCAGTCCCGGGGACCACCACCTTCCCGGGTCTACAAAAATTATGTTTGTGCGAGGCCACCTGGCCCCCCCAGCCACGGAGACATCCACCTCCCTGGGGCTTTACAGAGGTATGATGCAGGGGGTATGCAGCCCCCCGGAAGCTCTGGGGATCACCACTTGCCTGTGGCTTTATACAAACATGATGCAGGGGCCATGCAGCACCCCCACAGCCCAGGGGACCACCACCTCCCCAGGGCTTTACAGAAATATGATGCAGGGGCTGCGCTCCCCCCAAAAGCCCGGGGCTATAATAACAATAATGAGGGGGTCCGTTTTGGACTCCCATGTCCTGGGGACTACCAACTCCCATGGCTCTGTAACTTTGGAGGGGGGGAACACGGCCCCCCTCGAGGAGCCAATGATGGCCCTGGGGACCACCATCCCCCTAGGCTGGCTCCTGCGGGGTGCCCACCCCTGGGACATAGCTGTTTGCTTTTGCTTAGCAGGAGCTGACAGAGCCCACCAAACAAAAACAAACAAAGTCCACTTTCTGACATGCAGGGAAGACAGATGAAAGCATTGCTCCCACAAGCAGGGAGCTGCTATTTAAATCAGCTCCCTGCTTGTGGGAGCAATGATGGCTCCTCCTGCAGGACGCTGGAAGCCGGCTAGGACCACAGGGCCCTTCAGGCTCCCCTTGCAATCCTGTCACTCTCTCTCTATTCCATCCCATGATGGGATGGAAGAGAAAGAGAGGGGGATAATCATTGTAATGGTCTCTCCATGCAATGACTTCAAAGAGTAAGACCAGCAAGATGTTTGGTACAAATGTTATAGTTACATTTAGTTGCAGAGCAGAACAGAGTCACTGCTGGCCTAGTGTTCAAGTTCTTGTACTGCCACTCAGTAGGCTTACTGTTCAAATCCTAGTATCACTTGGCAGTGTGTTTGTTTATTTACCAGTGTTTTGAATGTTGAACCTTCCTAGTGATGGAACATTAACGTTTCTTTCCTTTCACACGTGTGGGTTGCATGTCATTAGTATGTCTGGAAACAGGTCACCAAGGAGTCACCTGTGGCATAATGGTCAACATTAACGACCCTCACACTGACAGTTGAGGGTTCTACTCCAGGTGTGTACATGATCACGTCCCTCCTTTAAATTCTTTTGAACTTCAAAAGTGTAAGGTTCATACTGAAAGGTGATCTCACTCTTTTTAATTGACAAACACATTTTTCTTTTCAATTTGTCCAAAAATATCACATTCTAAGTATATCATCCATCAACGCTTAAAAAACTCTCTATCTCTGTCCCATTCACTCTCTCTCTCTCTTTCAATCTCTTTCTCCCACTCACACACCCACTCAGAACCCTACGCACCCACTCACAGACCCACTCCGACACTCACGCACCCACTCACAGACCCATTTAGACACTTGTGCACCCCCTCACAACCCCACTCAGACCCTCAAGCACCCACTCACACACTCAGACAATCATACACCCCCTCAAAGACCCACTTAGACCCTGATACGCCCACTCACAGACCCACTGACACCCTCATGCACCCACTCACAGACCTGCACAGACCCTGACACACCCACTAAGACACTGCTCCACGCACTCTCACATCTAGACAGAGACTCTCACAGCCACTCTCACCCCCAGGTACACCCACTTGCACCTATTCTCACACCCAGAGAGACATGCTGCAGCTATCTCCCGCCGCACACAGCCAAAGGGCCGTGTGCAGCCTAGAATTGGGTAGTTGACTGCAGCGCACAGGCAAAGGCAGTGCATGGTGCAAGGTTGGGTGCTTATAGGGGTTTGGCCCCTGTGGCCAGCCACCCCTGCACACGGCCGAAGGTCGTGTGCAGCGGTGGTTGGATTAATGTAAAGTCATTAAAATTATTACACGTTAAAAAAACATACACATTCACTGAAAAAAAACAAAGGTTACTGGGACGTTATAATTAGGAAACAGAATTTAAAAAACATAGAAATTCACTGAAAAAAACAAATGTTACTGGGGCGTTATAGTTAGGCTCACCTTTTAAACATACAAAACCATAGCAATGTACCTGTTATATTTAGAGTTATCTCAAGTAATTATAACTCTTGCCTTGCCATGCACTGCTAATTACCTCACAGGTTATAGCACTCATGACATCTTTGATAACATCACTGATAGTATCAGTGTAACATTTGCAGTATAATTTTTTATGAAAAAACTGTGTGTGGCAGGCGCGAGCTATAATTACCTTAGGGCACGAGTTATAGTTACTTGAAATAACTCTAACCATAACAAGTGAATTTCTATGGTTTTGTACATTTAAAATGTGAGCCTAACCATAACGTCCCTGTAACCTTTGTTTTTTTCAGTGAATATATAAATATGTTTTCCATTTTTAAAAAATGGTTAAAGCTTAGACATAATTGGGAAAACCTATTTCCCCTATACAAACCAAGTTTAAACTACACAAACTTTACAAAGTCTAAAGTTTTAGTTATAACTTTCAATTACAACTTTTATTTTTATTATTGAACAGAGACAGCCAGCATATAGCCACAGAATGTGGAAAATCAGATTGCATAGAGTATACAATATATGACATCCAACTTACAAAATACCCCTGAGCTGCAATAAGAAATACAATAATATACAGTCCAGTAGGGGAGAGCCCCTCTACATATTTGACAAACTCTGACTACAATGCACATCTAGCACCAATAGGGAAAGCAAAACTACTTCACCATATAGTCAGCAGCAATGTAGCGTAAAGTGCAAAAGTGCAGGAGTGCAAATCAAAATATAGCCCTTGATATGGAGGGAACCAGATGTAAATGATATGCAATCCGGTTCTTCAAGTAGTATCTTCTCACATACCTTTACAAAACTGATTCTCATGCCTGAAACACAATAGTAACAAATGCACATAATCCTGGTGAGAACTCTCCTACATCACAAGAAAAACTCCATCTAAAATACAGATATGAAAACAGTCTCAGTGCATAAATAGCACTAGTAATGAATATAGTATAATAATCAGCAGTAATGAAAAACAGAGAACTAAAGTGCAAAAGTGAGGAATAAAAAGGCAAGCCTCTAGTTTAACCCTCACCATAAACAATCTCATACAATGTAGATCCGCCCTTGAAGAATAAGCATGAAAAAGTGCATACAATACAAAGGTGCAAGAAAAAACAAGCGAGACAGTCGCAAACATTGAATATCTAAAAAGTGCATAGAAAAGCTGCGGTAGCAATCTCATACATTTTAGCTTTGTCCTTGAAGAATAAGCATGATAAAGTGCATACAATATAAAAGTGCAAGAAAAAACATGCGAAACAGTCGCAAACATTGATTATCCTAAACGTCATAGAAAAAGTGAGGTAGCAAACACACAAACTATATCATCGTGTTCTCCACAAATTCAAACGGCTCTCAAACTGCTGAAAATCTACTGATATTCCCAACACATCTAGCATATGCCTCTTTGAAGACCTTAGTCTACCTCACTTTATCAAACCAGCTTTAGGAAGTAGAGGTATTAAATGACCTCTGATATTGGAGTATCAGGAAGAGAGCCACCATTAAGGCACCTGATAGAATGTATTTCACATATTTGTTCAGCTTCTGGCTATTGAAAGAAATGCCAAATAAAACAAAAGTGGCTTTGGGCATAATCATAGTTTGCAGGCATTCACTGAGGGTTTGAAATAGTTCCTCCCAAAATTGAGACAATTTAGGTCATTAAAAAATATGTAGCCATTTACCCTTATAATTTTGCAGACAGTGAAACACTGATCAGCAAACATCTCATGCAACGCATGTGGAGTGTAGTATGCCATCCATCTTGGGTGCCTCGGTCTCTTCTCTTACTCCTGGTAATTATCTGAAAAGAACCTAGTAATCTGCAGAAAGATGAACCAATAGCAGTGCCAAACTACCCCGAGATGCTGCTCAGTTACCTCCCAAGTTATCAGGCTGTGAACCACATAAAATCCCCCATTACTCTAAATCCCTTGGAATTCCAGAATATCAGCACAGACTTTGAAACTTATAGACCGACCCAAAAATTTATAGACTGTAACTGGACCGGTCTATGGCTGGTCGGAACCTGTCTTGCCTTGAAAAAACCCTTTCAGCGATTCTCCATTTCGGAAACAACCTTATATCTTGGCTTTTTTGATAGCTTGGCTGTCTTTAAAAACACCAGGAGATCAATTTCAGATTCTTGCACAATACAAGTTCATAAGTAGTTTTCAAAACCTCCAGTGTCCTTGCCTCTTCGCACTGTAATATCTAATCATGCTGCCTAGTGATAAGTAAAAAATGGGGTCATGCAAGCCCGCCCTGGTTTTTATCTAACTGCAAATTCAAATATTTGACCATCGGGCTTTACTTTTCCATAAAAATTTGATGATGCGGGATTTAATGCCTGAAAATATTTTGTGTTAAGTTCCATAGGGAAATTAGAAAATAAAAATAAAAATAATGGTGAAATAGACATCTTAATTAGAGACACCCTACCAATCAATGCCAAGGGGAGAGGAGCCTATCTTGCTAATAGAGTTCTTGCCTCACTTCATAATTCAACTGAAATAATTCAGAATAATTATTTGTTACAAACACCCCCAAATAGAGGACTGGACGCTTGTGATTAAACTGAAGCTGAAGGTCTGGAGGAAGTAACGTAGGAGAAGCATTGAACAAAAAAACTCTGTTTCGTTTTGATTCATCTTGTAATCACCGATATTTATGTTCTCTCAAATTACATTTCTTGTCCCTTGAATATTTGTTTGATCGGCCTTTAGATAGAGAATCGTATCATCTGCAAAAAGTTTGATTTTAGGCATCACTTCTAACAGAGTGGGGATCGATTATGCAATACAAATTCTAACTGCCAGGGTTTCAATGAAGACAATAAAAAGAATATGTGAGATTGGGCATCCCTGACGAATGCCTTTATTACTTTTCACTGAGCCGCCTATCTTTGAATTTATGATAAATCGGACCTCTGCATCTTAATATAGATTTTAGAGCATTTTAGTGAATTGTGCGAGGAATCCAGAATAAAAAATAAGGCATCCCAATTAACCAATTTAAAGGCCTTCTCAGCGTCCAATACAACAATTGCTGCTCTCTCTTCACAAATGGAAAAGTATCTATAGCTTGGATCAAAAAATTGTTTTTGCGGCCGCAGCCTAATAGGTGGGGAGCTATTCTGATCCTTATGAATCAATGATTGGCTCGCGAGAATAACTTGCGATGCCCATACCTTGGTGAACAGTTTTTAGTGTGCATTGAGAAGACTTATTGGGCGATGTAAATTCATATTGATGGGAGTTTTTTTTTTTTTATGGAAGTTGACTATAACAGATTCCTTGAATGTAGAGGGTATGCGCCCACCTTCCCTGATAAAGTTGAATAAATCAGCTAAAAATGCAAGCAGATCTTTTGTGAATTCCTTTTAAACTTCCGTGGTTATTCCATTGTTTCCACAAGCTTTAGCATTGGGCATCTTGAAAATTCTAAAGTTATAGTTATAACTTTTATTTACAATTTATCCACCACCTTCAAAAGATTATAGTAGCAGACCTCATTACACACTCTTTTCAGCTTGCTAACCAGACAGCCCTAACTATAACTTGCCCCTCGCTACATATTTGTGTATTTTAAACGTGATTTATATAGGAAAAATGTTTTTTACTAACTATAACTATTCCATATAGTGGAAAAGCACGGAGTGAAGTGGTGTACAGTAGAGTGGTATAGACCGGAATAGTATATAGTGGAGTGGCATACAGTGAAGTTGTGTAGACTGGAGTGGTATACACTGGAATAAGGTAGAATAAAATAGCATATAGTGGAGTGGCCTCCAATGGAATAGCGTAGAATGGAGTTGGGTAGAGTGGATTGGCATACACTGGAATGACAATGTGTAGTAATATGCAGAGGAGTTGCAAAAAGTGGAGTGGTATACAATGGAATGGCATAGATTGGAATAGCATATACTGGAGTAGTGTGTAGTGGAGTGGCATACAGGGGAGTGGCATACACTGAAGAGGTGCAGAGTAGAGTTGCATACAGTGTAATAGCGTAGAGTGGACTGGCATAGAGTGGAGCTGTGCAAAATCTAATAGCGTAGAGTGTTGTGCAGTGGATGGCGTATAGTGTAACAGTGTATAGTGGAGTAGCCTCCCATGGAGGGGCGTATAATAGAATGGTGTAGACTGTAGTGGCGTACAGTGGTGTGGGGTAGTGTGTAATCCCATACAGTAAAGTGGCATAAATTGGAGTAGCATCCAATCAAATTGTGTAGAATGAAGTGGCGTAGAGCAGAGTGCCATACACTGGAGTGGCATGGAGTGAAGTAGCGTAGAGCGGAGTGGCATACAGTGGAATAGCATACAGTGCAGTGTTGTAGAGTTGCATGGCATACAGTAGAATAGAGCACAGTGGGGTGGAGTGGCGTACCGTAGAGTGGCATAGTGTGGAATAGTATACAGTGCAGTAGTGTCCAGTGGAGTGACAGACTGGAGTGGCGTAGAGTGGTGGTGCATACAGTGTAAGAGCTTAGAGTGTAGTTGGGTACAGGGGCATTAATTACAATGTAATAGCATAGAGTGGAGTGACATAGACTGGAGTCTCATACCTTGGAGAGGTGCAGAGTGGAGTGGCATAAAGTCAAATAGCGGATAATGGTGTGGCTACCGTGGGGTGGCATACAGATGTTTGTGAAAGTTGGCAGCAGTGTAGATTATGGTGTGCAGATTAACGCAAAACAACGAATTGCGCTGCTTTGCATTTCTCCTGAGTTACCAATCCAAGCAGGGCAAAGCATGGTGGCCTTGCACTGCTTTGCAAATCTGACTGAAGTACTGCATTGCCCATGCAATACCATGAGTGAGACAAGGGTACCAAAATCCAATGTAGCAGCTAGGCCTTAGCTATATTTTGAGCCATTGTATACCGTGATAACTTTGCAGTATACTGTGGTAAATGGTGATAACAAGCCAGTAAATAATTGGGTAATGGATGTTTTAGAGAACTAAAAGGCAGCTATCTTATTTCTATTATTCTTTGTCTGTGTTCAGTGTTAGGGCCTTAGATATAGATAAGTAGTAGTTCCCTAGCTGATACCACTTTATTATATAGGATGGGAAATGTATTTATATGTTATTTATATAGTGTTAACTATGTTTATGGCCATGTACAGCAGTAGTATCACAAACCTATGTGAAATTCTATGAAAGTACTGCAGTGACAAATATCACTAACTTTAAATGCCTTATAACGTAGAAAATACATACCCTACTGAAGTGCAGTCCAAAAAGCATAATAACTCCAGTGTAATGTATAATCCTGCCAAATTTGAGTTAAATCCATTCAGCCATTTTTGAGCTACGTCTAATACAATAGTCTATGGAAAATGCATAGGGCAAAAACAAGTTTTGGGATCCCCTTTTATATTTGCACTCCTTTAGCGATTCACCCCAAAAATTTACATTATCTCAAAATGTAGAAAATGCAATAGGTATGGAACATTTTGTGGTGATTCATAAAATGGGTGGAAAGGTATTAGGGAACAACTATCTGAGGAATTCTAATATTTTTGAAATACTAACTGTAACTACAGAGTGGCAATCAGATTTAATGTGATTTCTTTATTTTATTTATTGTATTTGTTTGATCGGTTTACATAATTATGTGACCATAAATGTGTCTTTTAGTTGTTTATGTAGTAACTGGGAAACTTTACATATGCAGTCTAATTTAATCTTTGGGCTTCCTTGCTACCTTTAGTAGGATTATGCTACATATGAATCCCAAAGTGAATTCAAGCCAGTAGTTATAAAAAATGAAGATTAGTATTCTTTTTCCTAATGGCCAATTACTATGTCTATTAGCAGTTTGTGTAGCTCACTGCTGGTCACTTTTCCTTTTTGTTGCATAGGAGTACGCAAGGAGCATGGTTTTTGTTTGGCTTGTTGGGCACAGTTTTATTTTGAGAGCTAGAGCATGTACAGAAAGCTTATCTAAATTAAGATGCATTGTATTCTTTATGTATTTGTTTATAAGTTTCAATTAGCATTTGACCATAAATGGGTCTTTCAGTTGTTCATGTAGTAAATCTGAAACTTTACATATGTAGTCTAGTACAGCCATTCTTAGTGCTTTGACTTCTGTGGGCACCCATGGAAGCATTACAGGAATCCAGGGACACCCACTGAGTCATTATTGGAAGGCGGGACCCTGGCCTCAGCAGTTTCTATGATTTGAACCTTAAAATAATTACACAAAAATATAGGAACAAGTTTAGGCCAAACGAATGCTCAAATACTTAAATATTTTGCTTATCTCATAATCAAATGTAGAAAAGGTTTTAAATTTTTTAGTGTTGCTTCTTCATTTGTATATACTTAATTAATTTGAATATATTAATTTTCATATTATTTAGTTTTGTGAAACAGTTGCGTATCCCCTGAGTAGACTTTGTGGACCCCCAGGGATCTTTTGACCACAGGTTAAAAACCACTGGTCTAGTTTATTCTTTGGGCTTCTTTGCTACTTTTAGTAGGATTATGCTACATATGAAGGTCAAAGTGAATGAAAAGCACTCATTGTTAATGTTATTAAAATGTATTATTCATTTTATAGGTGCCAATTATAATGTTGTTCAAATAGAATTTTGTGTGGCTCGCAATTTTTCATTTTGTTGCACAAGGGGGCATAAGAAAGATGTGTTTTGTTTTGCATGTTGGGCCAGTTTTCTTTTGTAAGCCAGGGTGCATGCAAAGAAACCTTATAAAGATTAATATGTATTACAACATTGGAATGTTGGGATCTCCAATTGAGACAATGGAGTGCTCAGGGCTTCTAATGGCTGGTAAAAGCCCAGAGTCTCAACATTCCAATGATCCTTCTTCACAGCAACAGCTGTGAAGAAAGGCCTTATGGAGCCCGAGGAGTTTTCATGAAAAGAAAACTTATGTGGTTTGAGATGTATTCTATTTGTTATGGATTTGTTTATAGGTTTCCATTAACATGTGACCATAAATGAGTCTTTCACTTGTTCATGTAGTAAATCTGAAACTGTTCATATGCAGTCTAGTTTACTTTTCTGGCCTTCCGTGCTACTTTTAGTAGTATTCTGCTACAAGATATGACTAAGTTGTTGGCCCTTATAACTTCAAAACCGCTTTATAACATCACTTGCAATAGCAAAAAGAATCATCTACATAGATGTATATTGCTGTGAAATTTCATTGCAATCCATTTAGCTATTTGGCTGCTATGTGAAATACAAAGGTCTATGTAAAATGCATTGGATTTCAAGTGTGTTTTGGGATCACCCCTTTTTTTTGCACCTCTCCTGACCAAATACTGCAAAACTTTAAGGGCCATATTTATACTTTTTGACGCAAAACTGCGCTAACGCAGTTTTGCGTCAAAAAAATTAGCGCCGGCTAACGCCATTCTGAAGCGCCATGCGGGCGCCGTATTTAATCATTGACGTTAGCCGGCGTTAGGAGCCGGCGCTGCCTGGTGTGCGTGGAAAAAAACGACGTACACCAGGCAGCGCCGGCGTAGGGGAATATGGAGCTTGGGCGCCAAAAAATGGGGCAAGTCAGGCTGAGGCAAATTTTTCGCCTCAACCCGATTTGCGCCATTTTTTTCGACTCCCAACCCCCATAGAAATGACTCCTGTCTTAGCAAAGAAAGGAGTCATGCCCCCTTGCCCAATGGCCATGCCCAGGGGACTTCTGTCCCCTGGGCATGTTCATTGGGCATAGTGGCATGTAGGGGGGCACAAATCAGGCCCCCCTATGCCAGAAAAAAATATATATATATATTTATCCTTACCGGAACTTACCTTAATGTCCCTGGGATGGGTCCCTCCAGCCTTGGGTGTCCTCCTGGGGTGGGCAAGGGTGGCAGGGGGTGTCCCTGGGGGCATGGGAGGGCACCTCTGGGCTCCTTCCGAGCCCACAGGTCCCTTAACGCCTGCCCTGACCAGGCGCTAAAAAACGGCGCAAAAGAGGCCGTACGTAATTTTTTTTGACCCGCCCACTCCCGGGCGTGAATTTTGCCCGGGAGTGTAAATACGGCGCACATGCCTCGGAGTCACTTTTTTAGACGGGAACGCCTACCTTGCATATCATTAACGCAAAGTAGGTGTCCACGCTAAAAAATGACGCAAACTCCATGGACTTTGGCGCTAGACGCGTCTAACGCCAAAGTATAAATATGGAGTTAGTTTTGCGTCGGAATTGCGTAAAAAAAAACAACGCAATTCCGGCGCAAACAGGGTATAAATATGCCCCTAAATTTTTCAACAATGCAACAGCTGCAACAAGTCTGCAGACTTTAATGGATATTCATCAAATTTGTACAAAGTTGTTACAGGACGCAAATCCAAGAAATCCCAATCTATAGTAACCCTAACTATAACTACAGAATGGTACAGTTTTCTCATTTATAATTCTATTGAAAATGTTACAGTGATATTATCAAAGATGTCATAGAAGATGTCATGAGAGATGTAATTCGCAGTGCATTGCTAGGGCCCATGTTATAGTTACTGTAGGGCACGATTTATAGTTACTGGAAATAACTTGAATAACAGCTGAATTTCTATGGTTTATTGTGTGTACAATCTGAACCTAACTATAACGTCCTCTGTAACCTTTTGTTTTTGTCAGTGAATTTCTAGTTTTCTTTTTAACGTTCAGTAAAAAGCTCATCACAATGCACAGTGGGGGTCGAGTTGGACGCAGGGCCTAGCCCTGTGTCCAAGTGGAGTGGAGAAGTGGAGTGGCGAAGTGTGGCACAATGGTTAGAGTGGCAGACCCTGATGCAGAGATCTGGCCCAGGACCAGGGTTCAATTCCCATCTCAGTGGGTTTTGGGCTCAATTCCCTTGGACCAGATAATTCTCCCCTTGGTGCCTAATCTAATTAATGGGTCCCACTCTGTAACTCTGGGCAATAGCTTGCTTAATCTCCACAATGGCTCTCACAGCGCTTGGATGCCTGGCTTCAATCTGGGGCTGTCCAGGAGTGGGTGCCTCACAGGGAAAAACCAGGAGGGGTTCCACAGTGGTATGCATACAGCGCCTTGAGAACCTAATGGTTGAGTAGTGCGCTATACAAGTGTGAAGTTTAGCCAGGCATTGTGCTGCCCCCACCTGAGCTTGCTGCTCCTGCCTCCCTTCCTCCTTGCTATCCATTGTCTAAATC
Organism: Pleurodeles waltl; assembly: GCF_031143425.1. Lineage (NCBI taxonomy): Eukaryota > Metazoa > Chordata > Amphibia > Caudata > Salamandridae > Pleurodeles > Pleurodeles waltl. The sequence continues at coordinate 1,646,326,620 of NC_090444.1, read as the reverse complement.
CATGCCCCTGCTCCCTCATTACAGCCCGGTGTAGCTATTGTTCTGCCACTGCCCTTGCTGCTGCACTGAGCAGTTAGCTTGTCATCCCATTCACCTCCTCTCTACCCTTTGTTGTCTGAGTCCATGCACCACCCCCTTCCCTTCTGGCCTGCGTGATCCAATGTGCTGCCACTTCCACCCTCCATTTAGCTTTATGTCCCTGTTCAGTCCTCTTGCCCTTCATTGCCCAATTCTCTGCCTCATCAATGCACTCCTGCTTAGCCTTTGTGCTTAGCTTGCTGCCCCTATCCTCCTTGCCCCTGCCCTCTGACGTCTGCGTGCTTGCCACTGCTCTCTCCTTTCTGCTCACCATGTTTCACAGATCTGCCACTGACCCTCCTATCTACTCTAAGGCCCATATTTACAAACGTCCTGCACTGCAGGTGCGTCACTTTTTGTGAACATGGGAATGCGTCAAAAGCCTATGCCTTCCCAGTGGTGGCATAAGAATGACACAGCAGGGAGAAATGTCTTTCTTTCTCCCCGTTTTTTCCTCTTTCTATGTGGGCTGCAGAATTCAGCACACATAGAAGGAGGAAATCACCTCCATTGAGGTGTCCCTTTCTATGACAAAATGAAAACCCTCATTTTGTTCGATTCTAAATTAAATGTTTTAAGATTTAGCAGTTTGATTCAATCAAAATGTCTTCAGAGGTGCCACACATTTTTCTCATATGTAAGACTGTTAGCTCTCTAGTTGTTCTTTAAAACACTCTGGGAGGCTGCAGTAGAGCACAAAGAAATTAACTGACAGGCTGCTTCTGTTGGAAGTACGTGTTTTACAGAGAATGTCAGACTTCACTCTCATATGGCTCAGAAAGATAATGTGAATTTACAGAAAATCTGCTCTCATTTTAGCTTCTGGAGCACCTTGCATAACCTCTTTGGGAAAACCATGCGGAAACTGTTTTCTCTGAAACATGATTCATGAACTCCCAGCAGAAGGCTTTTTCACAGGGTAAATATACCATAGCAACAAATAATTTATATTGTAAGTAAAATCTGTTATCATCCTCTATACATTCTCCTTTCTGTGACCCTCAAACCTGCCATTCACTACTATGCATTTCAGTGGGGTGCTATCATGTCTATTGGTCCCAAGACGGCTGCCACTACTTTCTGGTTGATGTGCTGATAGCCAATCTGATCTCACCATGAGATATGTGCTTAGGCTCCTCCCTGATATACAAATGTGGATTTCCTTTAATATCTCAAAAACTACTGACAGATTTACACCAAATAACAAAAAGCGTGCTGTCTGGACCAAGAGCTAACATTCCTGCCAAATTTGGTGTAATTCCATTCAGCAGTTCGGGCTGCAGTCATGTCTAAAATCTCTATGGAAATTAACATTGGAAACTTTCTTTTTTGGCCTCCTCTTTTTCTCGACCCCCACTTGACAGATCACCCTGAAACTTTCCATGTACAACAAGACCCAATATAACACTATTTTTGGAAAATTTCATGAGGATTCATCAGACGGTGCCAATGATATAGCAAAGTCAAAAAATGCTTTTCATGTGGAAACTAGGTCCTAACTATAGCTAAATATATGTACATATGTTACCTACTGGCAGTCGCCAGTTGATAATTATAGTTAAGACCTAATTTCCATATGAAAAGTGTTCATTGTTTTGTGAATAACTTTGGCGCTGTTTGACGAATCTTCACAAAAATGTCAAAGCTAATATGAAAGTCGGTTCAGCTGCTGTCTTGAAAGTTTTGGGGTGATCCATCAAGTGGGGGCTGAGAAAATGGGGGAGGGGGTCCCAAAGCACCTTTTCCCCATTCATTTCTCAAAGGGTCTTTAGACACAACTACAGCCTGAGCCGCTGAACGGAATTACACCCACTTTGGCACAAAGCTAGATCTTGGTACAAAGGTTGGGCTTTCTGTAATTTAGTTCAGTAGTTTCTGAGATATTAAAGGTAAAATATAGGTATCCAGGGATGGGGATCCCCTGCAGATCCAACTGTCCCTGTGATGATATCACAGAGGCATTGCAGGTATTTAAAAAATGGAGAGGGGGACATGCCTCCCCTCCATGGGCTTATTGAAGCCCTGGGCACAACTACCTCCCCGGGGCTGAATTTCATGATATGTGGGGGGAGCCACGTGGACCCCTCCAGTCCCCGGAGACCACCACCTTTTTGGGGCAACAACATTACAGTTGTGCAGGGGAACTGCACAGACCCCCCCAGGCTCCAGGTACCACCACCTCCCTGGGGCTACAACAATTAAATTATGCAGGGGGCCATTCGGACCCCATCGGCCCCAGGGACCACCATCTCCCCAGGCCTACAATAACAAAATGAAGCAGGAGGCCATGTGTACCGCCAGGTCCTGGGGACCACGGCATCCTTTGGGGCCAATTCATCTATTAATAAGGAGAGGGGCTGTTCAGCCTCCATTCTGGGCCATATACGACCCCAGGGACCCCCACCTCTCCATGGCAGGCCCTGTGCTGAACAAAGAAGGGGGGCCGCCCAGCCCTCCTCCTAGAGCCATATATGGCCATGGGGACTGACACCCCCCCGATCCAGCTCCTGCTACCTCCAAAAGTGCCCACTCTCTGGGGTTAACTGTTTGCTTTTGCTTGGCAGGAACCAAGATAGCTCCTAGCAAGCTAAAGCAAACACTGCACTACCAGCAAGCAGAAGCTGTGAAAATGCTCCTGCTTACTGGAAGCAAAGATTTCATCTCTTTCCCTGCCTGCATACGTATTGCTCCCGCACGGTGCTGCTTTTCCAGTGGGGGCGCGAGTTATAGTTACCTTAAGGCACAAGTTATAGTTACTTGAAATACCTGTACATATAACAGCTGAATTTCTATGGTTTTGTACATTTGAAATATGAGCCTAACTATAACGCCCCTGTAACCTTTGTTTTTTTAAGTGAATTTCTATGATTTTTTTTATTCTATCTCCTAACTAAAACGTTCCTGTAACCTTTGGATTTTATAGTGAATATATATAAATGTGTGTGTGTGTGTGTGTGTATGTATATATATCTCTATATATATGTGTATAATAGAGGTATATAATGAGTGACTGTGTATTATGCGCCAATATTGCCAATTATATAGGAAGCCTAACCACAAGATGGCAATGTGGCCCATATCATATATGTTTACTGTTACGTAAGTTACATTTTTATTTTGAGGTAATTAGCTTGAAAAGGATGTTTTTTCAAACACTGAAAAATAATGAACTATACTGCTTTTTTGTGTGAAGTCAAAAGAACAGAACAATATTAAATTATGATTTAAAGCTAAGCTTCGGATTTGAGAAGATTAGGGAAGCAGGCACCACTTAATGAAACTAATACACACTTGACAAACATCAGTACTAGGAGCACTTAATTGAAGTTCGAACCTTGGGTTCTGCCTCCTCCCCTTGCACAGACACAAGCTACCCAATGTGTTGTTTGCCATTGCATTGGTGTTTGTTTGGGACATGCAATATGCTATGATGTGTCTTTGAGTGTGGCTATAGAAGTGCTAGATGTGAGATTGAGCGATTGTATTAAAATTCTTTAACAATTAAAATATTTGTACATTTCTGTGCTTGTGCATCTGTGAGGTTTACATTTTGACAATATGATTTGTATCAGTGTCTCCAATATTTACGTTTATTTTCTACATCCATTGTATTGTTTTATTTGTATATTCTTTTAGATTTATAATGTGATCTGTAGAAGAGCCTGTGATGTGTGCAACTGTATGACTATTTTCATATTATTTTCTTTCTTTTCATATGTATTTGCCTTAAATGTGTGCATTTAATAAAATTTTGCCTGACATAAATACTGTGCCCTAAATATAATTTACAAAAATATAGATCCATTGGTGAAGATGGTCTACGATTAAATCCAATAAGACAATATTTTTGTGCATGATAGGAGACAATATTTATGCCAGATGATATTCTGACAATGATATTCTGGTATCATGCCGAAAATTATAGAACGGCATAGGGAGATTAATGAAAATTTAAAAACACCCATACAAATGATAGTCAAGTCACTTGCAGTTCACCTCCCCCAGCCAAAGCTTGGAATAGATCCATACATAGCCACTCATGGGTACTGTACTGGAACCACACAGATATCAACAGCTCCAAATCCACACGGGTTTTGAGCAGTTTACAGATCATCAGTTCAATTTATGGAACAAACAGCATTCTAGTTAGCAGGCTGGAGACAGTCGGTTTACCTTTAGAATTGAACTTGTGACCTGGTTTTCTGAAAAAAACAATTGCGAAACAACACAAATGACCTTTTACGAATATGAGGATAGGAAGAAGTAATACCATTTGAGATTAAAGGCTACAACAGGTAATAGGTAATTTATACAAGTATTATTTTAATAGGTCTTAGGCCCATATTTATACTTTTTAGCGCCCCATTTGAGTCATTTTCTGACGCTAAAGCGGCGCAAACGTAAAAAATATTGGGCCATATTTATACTTTTTGACGCACAACTGCGCCACATTCCCTGACCATGCGTTAAAAAATGACGCAAAAGCGGCTGGACGTCTTTTTTTTTTACCCGCCCACTCCCGTGCATCATTTTTGCACGGGTGTTTAAATAAGGCGCACATGCCTTGGAGTCATTTTTTAGACGGGAACGCCTACCTTGCATATCATTATTGCAAGGTAGGTGTCCACGCTAAAAAATGACGAAAACTCCAAGATCTTTGGCGCTAGACGGGTCTAACGCCAAAGTATAAATATGGAGTTAGCTTTGCGTCGGATTTGCGTAAAAAAAACGACGCAATTCCGGAGCAAACAGAGTATAAATATGCCCCATTGTATTTTGTAAGTTTGCGCCGCTTTTGCTTCAAAAGCGGCGCAAATGCGGCGCTAAAAGATTATAAATATGGGCCTTAGTGTTAGTGGAAAGTGTTTATTAAATATGTTTAAATCTCAATGCCAGACTGTGTCTCCATTACTTGTTCTTGCTAGCACATGGTTTGTAGTAAATGTACTTCTCTTTCAGGCATATTTATTTATTATAATAATAATACTAGAGATAGCTCCTCTGTCTCTCATAGTGCCTAGAGACAGTTCGGCTGAGAAGAGTCACTAACGTAAATTACATATATTTTCATTTTAACAAGTGTTGAATTAAATATTACACGGCTGTTAAGGAGAGCTTCTGTTAAACTTCTCACAGTGCTGTATCCTTGCTTAAGCTAAGGAAAAGGTTTAAGCCAGAGCCTTAAAGGTGAAGTAAATAAGACGGTTAGATTTACACTTTGTTTGCCTCTCATAATGCTCCGAAACGGTAATTTGGAGGCGTGCGCAGCTAAATAATACTGGAACTGTACACAACACAACCTACGGTCATCATTCCTGAATTTGTGCGCGATCTCACAACTAGAGGTAAACTCACTAACCAAATCCATAGATCACTGTTCCTTACCGCACAGTCATTTTTAAGAGATGCTGAGGATGAGAAAGAGGAAAGAGTCCAAAAAAGATATTTTAGTTTACAAATAGAGTAAGCTGAGCCTTGCAGCACTGACAGGAATTTGAAAACTTGTTTGCGGCACCCCCTTCCTCTGAGGACTGCGCTGCTTGTGTGCGCCATTGTATGTCTCTGGCTGCGGGCACACACCTCTGGTTCATTCTGTCACCAAATCAGGGAACCGGTGTTCGTTCCTTTTTCGACTGACCAGATGCAAACGCAATGCCAACGCTGGCAAGGTCACTGCAGGTTTTTGAATTAAGTCAAGGGCCAAATCGCGCGAGACAAGTAGATCAGTATTTTCACACCACAACGATAGGATTTATGAGTCATGTGCCTTAATACTCAAGGCATTCGATTTGAATTGTATTGTATATTTATTTTCTGCAAGCCAAGAGAACAGTCATGACAGCTGTTAAAGCATCCAGTTTAACCGTGTAATCTATATGAGGGGTCTGGTCTGTATCTTAATTGCCTTCCGTTTGATTGCACCATGTTCTTGGAACATGACATATCGATCTTGCTACAGATAGAATTCTTGACAAGACTATTTACTGTTGCGAAATGGATTCTCTCACCGTTCTCTCCTAAAATAATGTAAAGGCAGCGAGTTAAAGCACAAGCGTGTGTAATCCAAGCGCTATCAGAGGGACCTTGGGTGGTTGCTGCCACCAGGACTTTAGCCTGCAGCTGCCCTACAGTTTGAATTCATACACACACCCATTCTAGAAAGGGTGCCAGTATATCATACTTACATGAGCACAGCACAACACTACACTTCTTCCACTTTGCACAATATCAAACGCAAAAACAAACAATGCAATAATACACTAAAACCGTTGCACTGCCCCAACTAAAACAAAACACTAAAATAACTCACTGGCCCTACCCCACCGCAAGTTTCTTAGGGAGACACAACCCAGCAACCACATTTTGCCACAAATGATTCAAGTTCTCCCCCCATTCCTTCTTCGATGAACTTTCTCCTCACCGGTGACTCTTATATCAACCCCACAAAGTTCAGAATACACCAACGGACAGTCAGTGCAAGACCCAGCTTCCTTAGCATTGGACTTACCTTGACATCACCTATATCACCAAAGGTACTTTTGCCTGAAAATTTCCCTAGAACCTTGACACCCACTCAACCCACGCACACAAATGGCTAAGTGGCCAAAATGCAAACCTTACCATCACTAAGCCTTGACGCAATGGTGAGCATCTAAAACCACCTTCAATGCAGATTTTACTGTTCCTTTTCTTAATGCGACCAGCAACATGTACCCATTGTCCAGCTCAAAGCCAACTTTCTTGGTACCATGTTTCTGGTCAAAATACTCCTTGCCCACAATCTACACCCTGACAATATTACATGTGACTACCTCTGGTGGTCAATCGTTTGCTATTCAATGACATCCATGCCAAGTTATCCTTAGCAATTGGTCCCTTACCCTTAAAGTCCTTAATGGGCTGTTATGAGTTAATGCAGGTGTTTTATGATACGCCTAAATCTGAATCATGGAAGTATTCCTGTGTATTTTCTATAGCAAACTCCACACCCATTCACCTTGACGATATCATCAAGGTGCATAGATGTGGAATAAGGCATTGTAAATCTATGCCTCCGCTTTATGTACTTTTCAATATTATGTCCCTTAATATTCTGGACAAGATAGTAGTGTGTCTCAATATTCCTAGCATCGATATTTCTGAGGTTGAATGTTCATTACATTTCTTCAGTTGTGCAGTTAATCCCCTCTCTCTAAAGTTCTTAACACACTGTGCAAATGCTCATCATGCTTTCCCCATGACCAGACTATCATTCTAGAATATTGCCTCTCTTGCACTTTGAATAACTTGTACATCGACCACTGGAACACACTGGCTGCAGATGCCAACCCAAATGGCATGCAAACAGAGTTGTAGCATCAAATGGGTGACAAAAACCTTAAGGATTCTAGTTGCCAAATGCAAAGGTACCTGGTAGTATGCAGAAGCTAAGTTAATGGAGGAGAACTACTTGATATCTTTTGTCATAGCCAAAAATGCCCTATCCTGGATAACAGAAATTGTCAGCTAAAGTATTTTTATTTATCTTCCACAGGTCAACAGATAATCAGAGCTTACCATTGGCTCACCTGGCCGGAACTAGGTGAGCTAACCACTCTGTTGATACAATGGCTCTAATTATTCCAAACTTTCCATCTTTTCAAGGCACGCCTCAATTTAATTCCTTACTCCTTCTGGAATGATCATGACTTTGTGGCTGATTGGAACAAAACCCTTCTCTAGCACAATCTTGTTTGACAACCCTTCCCGTTTCCCCACCTTCCCTGAGAATACCTTAGAAAACTCATAACTAAAAGCTAAGGCAAAGGACTCAGTGTCAGAAAGTAGTAATACTTGCTCTGGACTATTCAGATTAAGTGTAATTCACAGCAGTCTTTGGTCCTTCCACCCCAGCATGGAAAGTTCCCTCTCTGCTATGTACATATTCCCCACATCTTTACCTAATTTGAACATCAGTATTCTGAAGCCTGGTATGCCCAGTAAAGCTGTCAGGATGCACATCCGGTTCTTCCCAGTCTCCTAATTTATGTGCAAGTATATTCACCCATACCTATTTGTTTACTATCGTGAGTGATTACACCAAAGCAGTCACACTGTCTTCAAAGAAAGTCCTCCAGTTGTCACACTGCATATTAGTTTACTCCTTACATCCAAATCCAGCACACTCTCCTCTACATTAATTAAACAATTGTCATAATTTAAGTCAACACTATTGGAAGTACCGCTCTCCCCAGGTTCCACTTTAGACTTCACTTTTGGGGTGCATGCATTAATTCTGTCACACTGTCACAAAATACCCTAATATTCCACTGTAAGAACATTTCTGCATAATTGCTGTAAACAGCTTATCATGGGCCACTTTGTCTCTAATGCCACATCTTTAAGAAGTAGTGTTTGATTTTAACTTTGAGACAGAAATGTTCCCATGCTTTGGTCCCAATGTTGAGTTACAAGCCTAATGAGAAAATTTGTGCACAACATTGCTGATTGCGTTATCCCCAAAGTGGCCTTGGCCCAACTTATTTATTAATTCTGACTTCTTTACAATGGTCATTATGTCTTACAATGAAGGTTTATCTTCAACCCACAGTTATTCCTGTATACTAGGATTGCTTGAATGCATCACAGTTTGAACTTATCATGTATGTTCCCGAATCTGCTTGTCACCACTAGATTTTTATTCTTCTGCAGGATGATTTTAGTGGTTGCAGCTCTCCGTGCTTTAGTTGGAAAAAAATCGTACCTATCAATAGCAACACATGCCGCAGGCGAAAATATGCATCAACGTCATTTAAAACTTTTTTTGAAAACTCCAGTTTGCGCCACATCTCCTGGTTTCATGTCCAATTAGTTATACATTTTGAGACCCTTTGGATCCCAGAGTGTGTAATGAAGTTGATTTTTATTGTTTTTGTAAATCCCTCATCCTCAGGCATTGTCATGTAATTCATGAAATACTTTTTTTTCATTCCAGGCACAAGTTTGTGCTGCAGACATATTGTCATACGTCTGTAGGTAATACGATTGTATTTGAAGCAGATGCTTAATGTATATAGGAATATATATGTACATCAAGGTGGTGGGTGAACACAAACTGCAATTAGGACTCACAGTAATATATGGAAAGCAGAGAAGCATAATTAGTACAGGCCATGTTGTCCTAATCGTAAGACGGTGTTGACATTAATACCACACCTTCTAGGGTCAGCGATTCACTTGATATCCAGTCACTAGAAGATCCTTAGAATGCAGAAGGGTCAGTGAACTGTAGCTGGGTTCCCACTACCCGGCTGAAATACTGGTGTTTATGTACTACAGACACCACAAAACCTTCTGCTACATTGGCTTATGTAATTTGACCCAAGTGTGATGATTATACAGCATCAAACAGCGTACCAGTACCTTGAAAGCATCGCATACTGGTGAATGCTGTGTTCACACAAGCAACAAAAATGTTGTGCCCATTTGAGCAGGGTCAAGACTTATTGCTGGGTTCAAATTGAGGTGACATGGTGGGCAACATAACAATGGATTGTGATGCAGTTTCTAGTAATTACCAGTGTCTCAGATTAGTTAAAGCATTCCTTCCTTCACTTTTTCTATATACTTTAGTGTGTCCCCATAAATTGAACAGGTATGCCCAGACGCGGGTCCTGTGCACATTGTGCCACTGGAACTAAGCAATCCCTGGCTGCTGAGCTCTAAAAAGAGTGAATTCGGTCTTGTGTTGCTTGTGTTCCGGTTCAGGAAGGACTTGCTTTGACAGTTCTGGCTGGATTGTTCCCATTGAAGGAGGGTCAAGATTGATATGCCTATTGCTGGCTCCAAACTGAGGTGGGCTGGTGTGCAAAAAATTGATGGATTTGGATGTGGAAAAAATAATTTTAGTGCTAAAAATAGGTCAACATTCCACCCATCAGATTTTGTATGCTTTAGTGATGACATGTACAGCAGGTGAGACTGAGTAATGCACAATGAGACAATACTTGGAGCAATTCTCTCTCTCTCCACGTGCCACAGCAGCAGTGTGAGGGGAGTACACCTTTAGCTACTCTCAGGCACTAGTAATCGTTTGCTTCTTTTTTGTATACTTGCAATGGTGGTGACCTCAATATGCCCTCCATCAGCACATATCCATTATTGTTCCTCAGTTGTGTAATTGCTAAAATGCACCACCTCAGTGTTCAAGAGTGGCTCACAGAACTCATGATGGTTCCCAGTAAGTCGGTTCCTCCAGGGTCATTCACAACTTGCCACCTCCACTGTAGCCAACTGGGTAGAAGTTGCCACCTTCACTGTAGCCTGCAACTGCAACAGGTTGAATTCCTACACAAACCCGTTCTAGAATGGAATGCCAATTTGTCATATTCACATGAGCACAGGCCAACTCTGCAGAGTCAAGAGAAATTATTGTGTAAATATCGCCTACTTGGGAATTAGACCAGGTCTAGTTTATTGGTGTTTTGGTATATTTACCCAGTAGCCTTTTGGATTTGCCGAGACTTGAATTGCGATGTGAACCTGCATTCATTAAATGTATTGTATTTATTATTTTATTATGTTTAATTTACTGGCATTGCGTTTCACCTAGTTTATGCCAAGCAGCCATTCAAAAATATTAATAGAATATTTTGAACAAAAAATATAGTGCTGACTGCTTACTATAATGAAGCATTTCCATTTCGTATTTAAACAGAACATATTTTAGGATGTAAAATTCAGTCACATTTTACACTGTCCTCAACGAAACAGTTACTAACATTATATTTAATTGACAAATAATTGCATACTTGTAGGTCAATCTGGTAATGTAAGTGAATTTGATTATTTGGTGAGTTACAAGCCCACCACCTCTCTGTTCTCACTTTTCGGGTGTACCTGTCTTCACCAAAGTTTGACCTCAATACCAACAATCGGGCCTCAGAAATATGCATGCAGTATCAGGTCGGCGATTCAAAGTTTTGCATAAAACAATGGTGAAATTACATGATAAAACAGTTTTTGTGCCCCTCTTTCTGCAAGGGTTACCCTCTACCTCACAGTTTTGACCTTGTAAATTCCACCAGTTAGTACCCGTTAAAGAACTTGAGAAAATGATCGTAAGTTATCTGAGCAACCACATCCTGCTTCATACAAGAATAAATAAAGATCTCTCACAACAGTACCTGATATCACTCCTTAGCTTGAAGTGGAATATACCCTTCCGCTCCAAATGTGAGGAATGTTTCCACTTCTTCAATGAAAGTAAGTCCTCCATTGGGGGACAAAATCAAGCCTGGTTCCACCAAGAATCAAGCTCCTTCACTAAAAATGATAAACACCTTGACAACCTTCCTACCCTTCCAAAGCAATAATCTATCCTGAATCTTCAATAAAATTAAACTGCTACCTTGACCCTTAAGTGAGAGAACATCATCTTTGAATATACCTGGATCCACCTGAATTGAAAGATCCACTTAGTGATCCTGAAGCAATGCTTCCCTCCTACATTGCACTTTTTTAGACAGTTTACATCTAGGACAAGTTACTCCATTCTCCAAAAACTCAAGGGCCATATTTACTATTATTGTATTGTGTTGCCCTTGCGCCATGCATGGGGTTGCAAGGGCACTGCAATACTTAAGTCAGATTTGCCAAGCAATGCAAGGCCAAACTGAGTGGCCGTTCGTTGCTTGGTAAATCTGGAGTAACACAAGGCAGCGTAAGTCTTCTGGGAAGGCATTCCATGGTTGAGGCATGTTTGCACCACACCTGTAGGTAGGCTGAAACCAACAAATTAGGAAAAACGTGTTACCTCTTATAAAAATTCAAAAACTGTAATATTGAATGTTTGGTACAACGTTGCTCGGTCCTAAAAGCTGGGAAGATGGTGGACCTAGCACAGCAATCACTTCATTGACGCAACTTTTAGAGAGAAAAACATATACGCTTTCTAGCACAGTACTTTTCCCATTTTTTCCACAACAAAACAAAATCTAGCTACATTTTTGAGATTTTCTCAGTTGCCTCTAGAGACATCTACAAACCCTAGCTACCTATAGGATGTTGGAAAAAAGGGTCCATGTTTGATGTGGATACCTTTTGTGGAAAACAGTTATGAATGTTTGAACAAGAGCTACCACTAACATCCAAAAAGGGCTTAGCACCCTGGGGGAATCCATAGCAACAAAAGGTTGAGGTATTGTTTGGGTTACCTGCATATTAGTGGATTGAGACCTCTGGGTTCTGAAGGATTAAGGTCCAGGGCCCATGTATAAGAGGTAGGATCGAGCCCTCTAAGCCACCACATGGCATTGTGACTGCTCTTAATGTATAGTTCCTTTTCTGCACTACATAGGGCCTGATTACAACTTTGGTGGAGGGGGTTAATCTGTCCCATATGTGACGGATATCCCTCCAACTGTATTACACGTTCCATAGGATATAATGGACTCGTAATATAGCGGGCGAGATATCCGTCACATTTGGGATGGATTAACCCCCTCCACCAAAGTTGTAATCAGGCCCATAGTGTCTATTAATGAGAAGCAAAAACCAGCTCAGGACCAGAATGCAAAAACATGTGTGTTAGACCTGACAGCCTTAGGGTAGTCACCCCTAACTTTTTGCCTGCCTCCCTCCACTTTTTGGATACTGTTTTTGCTGGTTTTTAGACTCTGCGCACTTTACCACTGCTAACCAGTGCTAAAGTGCATATGCTCTCTCCCTTTAAACATGGTAACTTTGGATCATACCTGATTGAACTATTTAATCTACTTATAAGACCCTAGTAATGTGCACTACAGGTGCCTAGGGCCTGTAGATTAAATGCTACTAGTGGATCTGCAGCACTAGTTGTGCCACCCACTCAAGTAGCCCCCTTAACCTTGTCTCAGGCTTGCCATTGCAAGACCTGTGTGTGCAGTTTCACTGCCACCCCGACTTGGCATTTAAAAGTACTTGCCAAGCCTAGAACTCCCCTTTTTCTACATATAAGTCACCCGTAATGTGTGGCCTAGGTAACCCCTAGAGCAGGGTGCTGTGTAGATAAAAGGCAGGACATTTACCTATGTAGCTATATGTCCTGGTAGTGTAAAACTCCTAAATTCGTTTTTACACTACTGTGAGGCCTGCTCCCTTCATAGGCTAACATTGGGGCTGCCCTCATACACTGTTGAAGTGGCAGCTGCTGATCTGAAAGGAGCAGGAAGGTCATATTTAGTATGGCCAGAATGGTAATACAAAATCCTGCTGACTGGTGAAGTCGGATTTAATATTACTATTCTAGAAATAACACTTTTAGAAAGTGAGCATTTCTTTGCACTTAAATCTTTCTGTGCCTTACAATCCACGTCTGGCTGGGCTTGGTTGACAGCTCCTTGTGCATTCACTCAGACACCCCCCAAACACAGGGTACTCAGCCTCACTTGCATACATCTGCATTTTGAATGGGTCTTCCTGGGCTGGGAGGGTGGAGGGCCTGCTCTCACACAAAGGACTGCCACACCCCCTACTGGGACCCTGGCAGACAGGATTGAACTGAAAGGGGACCTGGTGCACTTCTTAGCCACTCTTTGAAGTCTCCCCCACTTCAAAGGCACATTTGGGTATAAAACAGGGCCTCTGCCCTACCTCATCAGACACTTGCTAGAGAAGAAACCTGAACCAGAAACTACATCCTGCCAAGAAGAACTGCCTGGCTGCACAAAGGACTCACCTGTCTGCTTTCTACAAAGGACTGCTGCCTTGCTGTTGCCCTGCTGCCTTGCTGAACTCTTGTCTGGCTGTGAAAGTGCTCTCCAAGGGCTTGGATAGAGCTTGCCTCCTGTTCCCTGAAGTCTCAGGACCAAAAAGACTTCTCTTTTTCACTTGGACGCTCCGTGCGCCGGAAATTTCGACGCACAGCTTGTTCCGCGGCGAGAAAAACGCCGCACACCGACGCTGATCGACGCAACGCTCTTGGGACGACCGAAAATCCAACGCACGGCTTCGCAAGGACAACGCCGCCCGACCTCTAGAGGAGAAATCGACGCTACGCCTGCCGTGAGATTGTAATTTCAACGCGCAGCCCCGCAGACCGACGTCTGGAGGAGAAATCGACGCGACGCCTGCCGTGAGATCGTAATTTCGACGCGCAGCCCAAAGACCGACGCGCAGCCGGAAAACAAGCAGGAAAATCCACGCACTGACCCGGGACATCTGGTAATCCCCGCAATCCACAGAAAGAGACTGTCATCGCACCGGAAAATGACGCACGACTTCCCCGCGTGGAAAATAACGACGCGGGTCCATGTGTGCTGGGGAGAAATCGACGCACACACCCTTTTTCCACGCACCTCTTCCTTTGTGGCCCTCTGAGGAGATTTTTCCACTCCAAACCAGGTACTTGTGCTTGAAAGAGACTTTGTTTATATACATGAAAAATTCCAATACTGCAACTCAGGAAAGAAACTAGATGGAACAATAATTAAACAATCATTTTTAATAGTTAGTAAACATGCAATTCAATAATGAAGCCAGATTTGTGATACATATTAAGAATAAGCAATATTTAGAAAGTTATCATTTCCCTAACTGAAGTTCCTCGAGGCTAAATTTGCACTTCCTCTCCCACTTCTACAAGTCAGCAATTAGGGGAGTAAATTATTTTATTAGTTAATAAACCATAAAATAATCCATCTCTATTACATCATATAAAACCTTATCAAATACAGTAAATAAAAGCTCCTGGTCAGTGCAATAAACTTAATAGCCCCTTTCGGCTCCAATGAGCCTCATTAAAGACATTGAAAAAAAAAGAAAGGTTGTTGAATCCATAATATACTATATATATTCGCCCTCCTGATGTTGTTCAAATTTAATGAAGTTACGAAAATGATCCATCATCGTTACATTGTACGAAAATACAATTGAATTTTGTAAGTTTGCACCACTTTTGCGTGAATAAATGACAGTAATGCGGCGCAAAAAAAGTATAAATCTGGGCCTTAGTGATTCACTCCTCTCACAGCTGAGCAAGAGATAAAAGTTATAGATTTCATTAAATCAAGTATTCCATTATAGCCATGCTCCTCTAGAATCTTACACTTAGCACCGGTGATGGTAGCTCTACATCTTACTAAACTGATAAATAGTATGTTTAGTTTGGGATATTTTCCTTAACCTTGGAAAAAGGCCTCTATATTGCCTTCAATAAAAAAAAGCCAGTACTCAATTTACATGAAGTCAGCAGTTATCGTGCTATTTCTGGACTGCCGATTCCAGCCAAAATAGTGGAGAAAGCGATGAACATAGAACATTCTTCCTTTCTGAACAGCAATCAATTGCTGAACACTTCTCAGTTTGGCTTTGAGGTGGTCGCCATACTGAGTTGGCTCTAGTTGTTGTTTAAATGGAAGAAATTAGAGCTATGGTGGATAGAGGGGGTATGGCAGTACTCATCCTGTTAGATCTCTCAACTGCATTCAACACTGTTAATCATATGGTCCTTATAGCTCATCTAGAGAACATAGGGATTAGGGATTCTGCCTTGGCTCTATTAAGTTCCTTTCTGTCAGACAGAGAACGGCCCATCACTCTGAATGATTTTTTTCTTAACCTTTTCCCCTCCATTGTGGAGTTCCATAGGAGCCATCGCTTAGTCCCACATTGTTTAATGTGTATGCTACACCTTTCGCTAGATTGATTTGCTCTTTTCGTTTTTTTATAATTTCAAATGCAGATGACACCCACATTGTTGTGTCCATTTCAAGTGACATTCATGAGGTAGCAAATAGGTTTTGTATGATGGAAGTTGAAAAATGGATAAAAAAATAACAGCCCTAAACTTAATTCTGGAAAAAACAAAAGGTCTTCTGTTTGGTAATGATACGTCTTTCCGGTCCCCTACCTAGTGGCCTCAGGAGCAAAAAGTGCTGTTTGATGATAAGTTGACCATTTTAGATCAAATGAATCAACGCATCTCGTCCTGCTTTTACTTTCTGAGAATACTGAAGAAAGTTTTCCTTGTATTCCTCTTGGGCTGCAGAAAACAGTAATAAGTGCCTTAGTACTATCAATAATTGTCTTCTGTAATGCTCTTTATGGCAATAGATAGCAGGAACTAGTAAATAAACTTAAAACATTTTAAAATGCAGCTGCGCACTTCTGAGCATTCCTGAATTTCTGTTGGAGTCACTTGCATTATCTAAGCTACACTGGTTGCCTGTAAAGAAACGGATTGCTTTTAAGGCCCTGTGCATTGTTCATAAGGCTCTACGTGATTGTGATCTGGAATATATTAAGCGGTATATTTCTAAGAGGATGTTATGCTCCACTTTGGCAAAAGAAATTGGTGATAATTAAAGCTAAAAGGACACCATGGGTTGGCAGAAGTTTTACTTTTTCCGCTGGAACATAATGGAGGAGTTTTTCTCTGGTCTTCTCTAATCTCATTTAATCAGACGCGTTCCTGTGGCCGGATTGCCAACAGTAAATGAAGGTCAAATGTGTATTCTGAGTTGACATGACTCCAATGGCAGTAAATGGATCTCCATCTGGTTTTTAGTCTGGTATGTCTTGCTGCTGTGCATATATTTTTAATCTTGGATACTGAACTTAAATAAATACCTTTGTTTCTTTGCTAAGTATGATTGGTGATGTTGTTGTGAGGCCTTCTGGGCCCACGTTGGTGCTCCTTTATATTTTAGTTTTACATTTTATATTTTACACACGTAAGGATGACTGCTTTTAGCAGTGACATTTTAAACACTTTGGGGCAAATTTATGAAAAGTGGGGCTGTACCTAGTGCAGCGCCACTTTTCTTGCACCCCTTGCCCCCCCCACGCCACCATGTGTGCGCTGTATTTAAAATACGGCGCACCATGGCAGTAGTCAGGGGTACTAACGTCTTCATTTTTGACACTAGTTTGGTGCTTTGAAGGATTAGCATAAAAAATGTTGATGCTAATCCTGCAAATCACTCAGAAGCCCATTGAAAAAAACAGGAGCCTCCCTTTAATGCCTGCTCTTAGCAGGTGTTAAAAATGCAGATAAAAATGATGCAAAGAAATCTGTTAGATTTCTTTGCGCCATTTTTTTGCCCCCCCCTTGCGCCAGAGTGCCCGCCTGGCATTCATTATGCCTGGCGCAGGCATAATGTGGCGCAAGGGGTTACAAAGTGGCACAATGCAAGTATTGCTCTACTTTGTAAATATGGCACAGCATTTTTGGCCTTCCAACACCACATTAGCATCAAATAAATGACCCTAACATAGCACTGGAATATTGCCAACTTCATCTTAGACCGGCTCCCTGGCTTGGCTATCTAGGTGAGGAGACTCAGGCTATCCTTCAAGATCAGGCAGTGAGTACACCCACTACGCTTTCAGCGTGCCAGTAGTGATAGGTAGAAATATGTAGAAATCAATTTGCCATGGTCGAATTGTTTATTTTATCCAACATGCTAGTAAGGCTGATTGCAATTCTTTGTTTCATCTGCCTGATATTCGCAGTTTATTCTCTCTATAAAGAGTATGGTTATTACTATAAATGTTTGAAACCCTTTATTTGTATCTTTCTAGTGTTTACCCTGGGCATGCATAAGTTAACAACAAAAGGGTGAGATCTGTTTCCACAACTTCATTGGGAGACACAGAGTGGTCATTTTGAGGTTGCTGGAATCATCTGTTACCCTGGGAAGGTTAGGCATTCAGGTGAGGCACTCTGAGCTTGATTGGAATTGTGCATACAGTTCCTGATAGTGTAGATGGACTCAGTCCCTACGTCCTGAAGTCACAGATCTGGGTTAAATCCATCAATGTTTTGCTCACCACCCCAGTTTGAACCCAGCCATTTACAAATCAGTCTTGATTGTGCTCCCTTTGGGAACAGTACAGTTCCTCCCTGGGCCGGTAATAATCATCCTGGGACCTGTCTTGGGGTATCACACCTCATCAGCCAGACTAGCTTGAATCAAGTGGTGCAGTGAGCACAGGACCTACGTCTGAGAATACCTTTCCCACTTAAGGCACCTATAGCAACATAAAAAGATGAAGGATGGAATGCTGAACATTGGGTCAACATTTCCTGATGGTGTAGACATACTCAAAGCTCATGTCCTGAAGTTCTGTTGTCCTAATATGCAGTGCTATGTTTTAGGGGAAGCTTATAACATGGCCCCACACAAGTTTATAGGTCAGGTACTTATTTAACAGGTCTCCTGAGTAGTTCTTGTGTGCGCCAGAGGTCCTCTATTCACCCTAAAATTATGACATCAATCCATGGTGTTAGGGATTAATCCTCATCAGCATTATAGGAAGTACCTATTTTTGTCTGTAGGTTGTTCTAGCTTGAACATTTGAAAGGACCCCCACAATAGTATTTGTCTCTCTGATTTCCATTAATTAAAACAGCAAATGTAATTAATATATCTGCTAATTGCAGACTGGTACAGCACATTTATCATTAAATGGGTTATCTGTTGAGGTGGAGATGTTACCGTCATGGTTGAGGCTCACAAAGCTTATTAAATCAAAATATTTTACTTGGAGGTTACTTTTCCTGCAGTTGATGCTAATACGCAAACATTTCACACATACACTGAAGCTGCCATAATCAGCCAATATATCGCCTATAATGCCATAGAAAAAGCACTTCCACATGTATTACAAACTGTTAAACTGGGTCCCCTCAGCAATGATGGGGCAACATGGCCAAGTTTCCTTGTATCAGCTTTGGAACAGGGTATTATATTTCATTATCAGTTTTAGCCATATCCAAACTTAGCACTGCTAAATGTGGGTGAGTTGCATAGTCTATACAATGGTCTAGTTAGACTATACAGATGTTTAATACAGTCTGTTATACACACAGTAACAACTGCCGCAGTGTGCCTGTGATTAGTCCAGTAACCATAAATGCCATTATGGGTAAGATTCCGACCAGACGGAAGGAAAATTCCATGCCGGATTGCCTAAAAATCAAATCAACTTGAAGTAGTGTTTCCCTATATGGTACCCCAATGTAAACATAGAATTCTCCCCATGTGCTTATCACATGGAATTGGTTCTCAAAGTGCAACTTGGGGTACACCATCACTTGCTGTTTTGCTTCAAGTTCTAAAATAAATTCAAAATGAATGCATGGCTGCCCTTGCCCTGGATTTGGGAATAAAAGTAGTGGTCAATTTTACTATTGTCTCCTCAAATATATTAAGTAATGTTAAAGGGGAAGCAGCAGAGCTGGCAATATGCCAGTGCCTCATGCAGGTTGTTGTTGCAGACCAGAAAAGCGAACTAGCAAAAATTATTGCTGACATATATAAATCTATAGGTCGGAAGAATTTGGGAGCCCGAGCAAATAAACCAGATTAAAGGTAGTTCTGAAAAGGACAATACAAAGCAAGCACCTGAGAGTTCTAGAAAGTGCAGGGACAAACAGAAAAATAAAGAAAAAGCAAAAAAACAGGGTGCATCTCTGCAACCGGAGTCTTCTAATAAGCGTTACAACTTACTTTACAGTGATACAATTGCACAGCCTAATTGGTATCAGTACACTGATACACATCCTTCTTGGACCTTTCAGCACTCATCTGACAAATTATCAAAGAGACGGTGGCGTTCAGAGCGCAGACAAGAAGAGTATGTGAAACCAAAAAAGGACTCAAAATGCTCATCTGACATCATCATGAAAAAGGAAGAGAAATTTTCACAACAAAAGCCCCAATTCAAACAGAAGAAGGTTGTGGGTATTTTGGCTAAATATGCCACACATACTGAGAACGCTTCTTCAGAACAAGATGTGGGAAGTAACACTGCTAGACTGCGACTCAGAGGTAACAATAGTTTGTCAGAATCTTCAACAGTGTATTGATGAAAAAGCAACAAATGACTTCATTTAAGTTGAGACCCAAAATCAGCCCTCCAACAGACTTTACAAATTAAATATAAGATTGAGGGTGACATAATGCATACTATCAAAGTAATATTCTGGGAACATTTAACACTTAGCTATGACATTCTCTTAGCAGAGGTCATTTGGCTGCCAGAGTTTGTTGGAACAGTTCCACAAGGAGAAGATGTGATATTGCCATCTTTTTCTGTTCTTCTACCTAGAGAGGTAAAACAAGCATATGCCACAGAATGGGCTCTTTCACAAGCCCCAACATTGTACCACAATTATGGAGGCTGGGATAAGAATTATCACATAATACCCATAAGGTCCAGCCGGCAAGTGCAACCACAGTACCCAATAAAACATTAAGCAAATGCTCCTGCGAGGGAAATTCTCTCACAGCTAGAGTACCAGGAAAGGATCAAACCCTGTGTACCTCCTATGAACAATACTTTGTTCGTGGTAGCTAAACCAAATCATTCCTACTGCATAGCCTTATATTACATACATTTAAACAGTGATACATGCACATTTGCAATTGAAAAGTCACCCAGTACAGCTATAATGAGCAATATTGTCCGTCAAAAAATCTAAAACACAACTGGATTTTTCCAATGTTTTTTCTGCCAAAATATATCAACTGAAAGGAGGGATCTAACGACATTCTCCATGCTACCCTAAGATTTTTACTTTTGTCGACTCCCTCACGAGTATAAGAACAGGCCTGGACTGTTTGCTGCCTGAGTAACGTCAATTTTACATGATATTGACCCAGAATCATTTTCCTATGTTGATGACATAGATCTCATGGACGATGACTTAAACACAAATTTAGCCAGAGTAAATCACATTGTTTTGGAATTTGCTGAACATGACTACAAATTTAATTAAAAAAAAAAAAACTAAAATTGCTTTTCTTCGTGTCCTGTTTTTAAGATATGAATTATTAAATGAAGCCAAAAGCATTGCTCCACATTTTTGAGGAAATGTGGTTTTACATTCAATGTTTGGTTTTCTAAGCTTTGGAAGAGCTTACATATCAGATTATGCACAATGTGTAAAACCATTATACCATTTAATTCACCCTGAATTTTCCAGTAAACATTGGACATCGGAACATACACAAACTCTTAGGTCTCTACAGACTGACATGCCTGCATCTATACACTTGCACACATAAAAAAAAAACAAATTTAGTGATCAGTATAATTGAGAGTCCCACAGGTTACACAGATGTCACATTCAATGAGGATGACACAGTGCCTATTGGATATAAATTGCATTTATATTTTAATGCTGAAATGCATTTTGCATTCACTGAAAAAATAGAATGTAGTTCAGACAGCTGCTATGACAGATAGACCATTGACTCAGGAGAAATGCATATTTGTGGTAACGATGTTCCAGCCCTAGAGACTGTCACAAAGGGCAGTGTTCCTAATGCAAAAGCCTTTAATCCAAGATGGATACAATGAGCCACATCCCTGACAGAAAATTATGCAGATTATGTCTTTGACCCTACTTTACAAACTCAATATTTTCTCCAATATAAACAAGAATTCCCTGTGCCCGGTGACATAAAAAGATAGAATCTCGCTGCCTGTGTTTACAGATCCAGGACCCTATAAGGAAACTTGGCCTTCAATCTCATTCTTCTGTATTCCTCTGTGACATACAATATCCTTATCCTTATAATAATATACGGTGGAGACACTTTATTATTATTACATTGTATTATATTATATTTATTATATTATATTATATTATATTATATCATATCATATTGATTATATTATGGTGGGACACGAGCTGTTATGCTGGGGGACTCCGTGTCCCAGGAAGCCCACTGGAGAAAGGGGCGGAGCCAGGCACCAAAAGCGCTACATCGGGATGAAGGTTTCACCGCTGCGGGGGACATGCGCTGTTTTGCTAGGGGACTCCATGTCCCAGGAAGCCCACTGGAGGAAGGGGCGGAGCTGGGCACCAAGAGCCCTACAAAGCACTGAAGGTTTCACCGCTGGGCGGGATGTACGCTGTTTTGCTGGGGGGCTCCTTGTCCAAGGAAGTCCACTGGAGTAAGGGGTAGAGCCATGCACCAAGAGCGCTACAATGCGCTGAAGGTTTCACTGCTGCACGGGATGCTCGTGGGCCACGCCTGGGCGGGCCCGTCCTTTGCCAGTCAGTGACCGGAGGAGGCCGGGTTGGGCCATCCCTCTGAGAACTTGTACAGCGGGGTGAGTGACAAACTTTATTGACCCTCATATATTTTTCATTTAATTCCAACTTCAATGGTGGAGAGAGGTTTTTTTTCCCTTCTGTGAGAAACAAATTAAAATAGTGGCCGAGGTTTATCTGAGGTACACTTGAGAGGCTCCCTTTGGCAAACTGAGAGGATCAGCAGGAGAAGGGCCTTGCAAAATGGGGATCAGTGTGGAGGAGGGAAGGGGAAAACTAACTCAACGTTAGACTCTTTTCTTGCTCACCCAGTTGGGGTAGTTACAAAGGAGATTGATTTGGCAGAGAGGAGACTCTCGCTGGAGAAGAGCGACTGGCAGCAAGTTTCAAAAGAAGATGAGGCTCTGGAGATTTCTGACGATGGGGATGGGCTTCTACGGATAGGGCAGGGGGATCTGCCCAAAACCCCACTGCCAGTAGAAATAGGGGAAAAGGGCTTGGACGGTACAATAAGGAAGAGCAAGAGGCTCTTGATTGTTTCCCCTCCTGGTAATAGTAGCCCTCCCTTGAAAAAGACTCTGAAGAAACTTAGGAAAAAATCAAAATTGCCTTTGCCTGTAAATCTGAACCCCTCGGATATTCCGGATGGTACAAATTTTGGTCAATGCCCAGGACTTGGTGTAGAGAATCTATTGTTGAAGTTCAAGGAAATGATTGAGGCAAGTCTGGCCCGGACATGGAAAAATTGCAGGCGCTTGAAACTGCAGTCTCCCTGTTGAGTGGTAAGGGGAGGCCCAGTTCAGTCCCAGTCAATGGTGGCTTTTTGGATCTTATGCATCAAAGTCAATTGTGAGGGGGTGTATCCACAGGAGGAGATCCTTAGGTTCCTGGAAGGAGATATGCGGCAATCATCAAGCTTTATTAATTTGGTGGTTCCTGGAAAACTGTGTAGAGGCTGTTTCTGTTCATTCTTCTGCAGGTGCTAGGGCAAACTGTAGACTGAGAGATGGAAAGGCAATTGGAAGCAGGCACATGGAAAATGTGGAGGTGTCTCAAGAAAAGGAGTAAGGACCAAAATTTGCATCTGTAGAAGGGCTCTCCACTTCTCCGTTTAGAGCTCCCTCCAGACGGCGCCCCTTATGTGGTGGTGCTAATAGACTTTCCTTACTTAGCACCCAGACCAAGCGAATCTACGGACCAATTAAAAAACAAGACATGTCACTGGTTGAGTAAAAACTGTGATTTTGTTTGTGAGGACTTTAGGGATATTCTGTTTGTCAGAAGGATTGACTGGGTCGGGCCTCAGGTTAAGGAAAAAAATGGGGATTGCATTATTGTAAATTGTAGATACCCATGTCTGGCCCATCGGCTCCTCTCGACACAACGATTTGTATTCCAGATGAAGGGAAATATTGGTATGGTCCGTTTGGGTTTCTTTTATAATCATACTCGGCCGATGGATGGTTTCCCAACTAGGAATCTGAGCAAAATGTAGGGTGACTTACAGCCAACTAGCTGGGGAATCGGACCTACATCTTACCCAGATTTGGAGGAGGTAGATTGATGCTATGCACGGAGACCTCTAGTGGGAGTGGTGGAACCCCCAAATGTTACCATGGGCTCGGAAGGTAGGGTGGAAAGACTTCAAAGTGTCATGTTATTTCATGGAATGTGGCAGGGTATGACACCAAGCTATTAGATGGTAAATGGATATTTGGTACATTTTGATTTCATTTTACTTCAAGAAACCTGGTCGGATGGGCTTGCAGTATGGGATGGTTACTAAAGGTTTGCAGTGTCGGCCGAGCAGACTCAAGGCGGACGCCCTAAAGGAGGTTTAGTTACCCTGATTCGTTTTTCTAAAATAGTGAGAGCATATAAAATTACCTGCAAACATCAGGGTTTTCTAATTATTTGGGTAGCTTTTCCAAATAAATGTAATGTCTTGCTAGGAAACGTTTATAATGTAGTATGGGACTCTGGATGCAAAATTAAGGTCCTCTTTTCAGTCTTGCAGATACTGAAGTGTAGATTGGAGGGGTTTGGTATGGAGTTCTGTGCTGCTGTGTCAGGGGATTTTAATGCCAAAATAGGGCAGCACAGTATTGTGGAAAGTACTGATGGAAAGTCAGAAGTAATGATTGTGGGTAATTGTGCCCCCTCTAACTACCCTGCATTACTTCCAGAGGATTTTAATAATCTTCCGCCCCCCAAGGATCATATAAAGAGTCTAGGCTTCTGGCTAGACCATCGCCTTACGACGGAGCAGCAATCTAAAAAGATTGCCTCATCCTGCTTTTGCCTCTTAAGAATCTTGAGGAAAATTCTTAATCTCCTGCTTCCTCTTGCCAGGAGAATTCTTATCCAGGCCCTGATATTGTCACGACTGGACTATGGTAATTCCCTCTTTTTCAACTCCCCTAGCTATGTGATAAGGAGACTGCAGGTTGTGCAAAATGAGGCCGCAAGATTACTCATGAACATACCTAGATATTTATCAGCTAAACCTGCTTTAGTCTCTCTTCACTTGCTACCCATAAGACCTCGGATTAACTTTAAAGCCCTATGCATGACACACAAAGCCCTTCATAATAAAGGCCCTACATTTCTTAGCCAAAACACTTCATTTTATGTTCCTACAAGGACTTTGAGAACTTCTAATGCCCTGCTAGTTCATATCTCGATTCAAGAGACCCTCCTGGGGAGTTAACTCTTTCTTAGTTAAAGCTGCTCATCTTTGGAATTCCCTCCCCCTAGAACTCCAACAAGAGCCTCTAGAACTACCTTTTCGTAAAAAACTGAAGACCTTCTTATTTTCATCATAGTTCTTTTCTTGGATTTTCTGTTCTGAGCTGTCATTTACCTTTCAGCGCTGGGAGGCCTTCTGGTAGCCATGCTCTTTAAAATTACCTAAACTAAACTAAACTAAACTTTGAGCAGGGTCATAGGACTCATACAGCTGAGGGATTACAGGACTTGAGAGGTAGGGCCCTGATTGAGGGAGTTTGGAAATGTGATTTGGAAGTGGTAGGCAAACATCAGGCCCCACCTTTTGTAGTAGATGAGCAGGACAGACAATTGATTACATCTTGTGTCCCCATCACTGACAAACTTGCCATTGTATGGTGAGGTGGAAGAGCAGTATTTTGGTAATTATAATCCCCTCACGATTTTCTTTAACTTCCCAGTGATTTTAAGTAAACCAGTGTTGGGAGGGCCAGTCTCAATGAGAAATAAAGATCAGGGTGGGAGACTTGGATGGAGACAGGTAAATATCCAGCAAGTAGTAGAGAGGGTGGTGGGTCAAATTTTAAATTTGATAATAGGGACTCTCTTGGCTGAATCCCCCAGATCAGGGGAATTTATGGACGCCATGCTCAGAGTAAATAAAGCTACTAAAGAATGTATGACTGCAGCTGCCGAGCCCTTTTGTAAGTACCAGGATGGCTGGTTCAGCAAGCCCCCTTATGAGGCAAATAAATCTCTGAAGAAGGCATTAAAGGGACAGCCAAGAGATAAGGCCCATGTAAGAGATGCAAGGGCTCACTATAAAATCGTTCTGAGGGCTAGGAAGCAGCAGCTCAAGGAACAGGCCTGGGAGGACTTGGAACGTGCATCATGCAACAAGAACCCAGGCCTGTTCTGGAGGGTTGTAAATAGGGGTTCTTTCGAGACAGAAACATCAGAGGGTTTGGGCTGTAATATCGCCCCGAGGCTTGGGTGAGCCATTTTTGTAGGATCTTTTTGGGGGGCCATCTAGGGGAGAAAATGGGTAAACAGTATGGCCATCCCCCAAATTTAGCTGTTAGGTTTACACTTGAAGAGGCGACGGAGACACTGCAGGGCAGTGCTAGCCATAAAGACCTGGGCCCTGATAGTATGCCGATGGATCTATATAAATACTGTCCTCAGTTGTGGGCACCTATTCTGCTCAATGTTCTTAATGCGGCAGTTAGTGCAGGAATTCCCACTACCTGGAGATCGGCATGCATTGTACCCGTCTACAAAAAGGGCAATCGAAATGACACAAAGTCGTACCCCCCAATCTAACTCCTCAATTCCTCAGCAAAAAATTGGGGATTAATTATTTTAAGGCGTATTGAGGATTGGATGTCTGAAAATGAGATCCTGAGCAGGGTGCAATATGGTTTTCATGGAAGGGCTTGGTACCTAAGAGCAATGTTTAAATCTTCTCATGCTGATTGGCAAATACACGCAAGCAAAGAGGGGTACACTATATCTTTCTTTTATGGATCTCAGCTGCGCCTTTGATAAGTTAAATTGAAGCAAGCTGTGGGAAAGACTAACCCGGCTGGGTATGGATCTCCAAATAGTGGAGCTGCTTTGTTATCTCCACCTAGGAATAAATGCAAATGTGAGGTGTGAGCCGAATGCAAAGACTCTTTTGAGCATAACAGGGGTGTACGACAGGGGTATGTTTTGGCTCCTATCCTTTTTCTTCTATAAACAAATGGGCTGTATGATTTTTTAGTAGAAAGATGTAAGGATGCTCCTAAAATCAATGGTAAGAGTGTCCCGGTATTGATCTATGCAGAGGATGCAGTTCTTCTGGCCCGTACTATGAATGGACTCCATGAGGCGGATAAAGCGTATGAAACTTTCATGTCTGCTTTAGATCTACAGATAATTGTAGCAAATCATATTTTATGGTGTATGGTAAACCTCTGAGTGGGGTGGGAGAGTTGAAGATAAATGATCAAGTAATTAGCAAGGTACAGGAATTCCCCCATTTAGGGGTACATTTTGATGAAAAGGGCACCCGGAAATCCTGTATCTCCAGGAGAGGGATGCGTTTTAATGCTACAGTAGGTGGTACCTTTGAGTTTGCCGCAGGGGTAGGAAATAAACCCATTAAGCCCCTGCTTGAACTATGCAGGTGTAAATGTCTTCCAGTCTTAATGTATGGGGCACCATTCTGGGGCTATATGGAAAATAGGGCCCCTGTGATAGAGGAAAATCGTTTTTGTAGAAGGTTGTTAGGAGTAGGCCGAAATACCTCTGGTTTTTGTTTGCATGTTGAACTGGATTTGGATTTCATAGAGGATGCCATCAAGCTTGCTCCTTTTTTGTTGTGGATCTCCATTTGGACAAATGAGTTTGCTTCCCTAAACAGGGAAATCCTGCGGGATTGTACGCTATGTGATCATGCAAGGGATATTCCCTGGTTGGCTTACATAAGAGAAGTAGCCACTGCACTTGGGCGGCCAGATATGTTTGATGCACCAGAGGGTTTCACACGTCCTGATAAACGCTGGGCAAAGGAGAATTTCTTCAAAATCTCAAGCGCCAAGAGGGAGGTGGAGGAATTAAGGAAAAAATCAGTGAGGGATTTTATAACGCATAAGATGGGGCTGGGCCTAGAAGAGTACCTCCTGGAGATAAGGAATGTATGGGAAAGGACTCTCATTTCGCGATTTTGTTTAAGGGGAATCAGAAGTAATTTGTGTTTTCCGTTAGGCCAGTTTGATCAAAATTCTATACAATTGTGCCCATTTGATGGTGTGTCCTTACAGGCCTTAATTCACTTTACTTTGCTCTGTGATTTTTATGCACCTTTTAGGCATTGTTTTTCACTCGACCTGCTGAGGGAAAGGGGCTTTGTGCAGTATCGCCCAGCCTTTCTGTGGTTGCGCATGGTTTCCGATGTGTTGGTGTGTTGGGGGGTAGGAACTTTTTTAAAGGGAGCCATAACCTGGGGAAACAGTGTTAATTTTGCTAAGTGTTTTTATACATTTTTATCACTATTGAAATTTTACATGAGAAATGAAATCTTGAATGTAATTTTCAAAAGTTGCTAAAATTAGTTGTGGTCTTTGAGGTATTAAATCTGGTGGAATGTTGCAATTCTCTTTTAATTTTATTGAAAAGTTTTTACTGGGAAGAGAAGCTTAGCCACTATAATTTTGTTTGGGAAATGAAATATTGGGATTGCTATGTGATGTGTTATATATTTATCTGTTTTTATGGTTGACATTTTTTAAATCAAATAAAGTTTGTAAAGTGTTTGATGATGATTATATTATATTATAATAAATGTTTAATTTGTAACTGGCTGCATATATTATCAAGTGTTGTGGAGAATGTGTCAAAGATTTGCATACTACCAACATACCAATGACATTGGTGATACGTCTACTGAATGCTATCCAGTAGTGATCTTTCATGTATGTGAGCTATAGCAGTGACCACATCAGCAGCGGCCTATCTATTCGGGCTGAGGGGCCACATCCTCCTACCTTTTTCCTGATGTGAAGAGTGTCTGTCAGGCTGAACAAAAGTCAGCCTGACAGATACTCTTCTGGTTCAGATCAGGCAGCCAGGAGCTGGACACGTGCTAAATGTGCAGACTCTTGGCTGCCTGAGCTGAACCTTGCTGGGCTGAAGAAGTCACAGCCTGTGGGTGTGACCTCTTCAGCCTGGCAAAGGTGCTTTGTGGCCCTCCCCTAATGATGAGGGGGGGACGTGACTGATTGCTTCGGTCCTGGGCACTTCAGTTTTAAGACAGTCCAATGCTTCCAAGTGCCGAGGCTGAGTGTCATTCAGTGACACCTTGTCACAGAGTGGGGTGGGGTCAGCAGTCTCACTGACTCCATATCAAACTCTGTGATGAGATTGGGACTGTTGCCTTCCCTCATTGGCTGACCTAAGGTCAACCAGTTGCAGCAGTTTGAACCCTCCTGGGATCTCCGAAGATAGGGACTGCCGCCTTCCCTCATTGGCTAACCTTAGGTCAACCAATGAGGGAAGGCAGCAGTCCCAACACTCCAGGGACCTCCGAGGCTTCCCTATCAGAGATGCTAGTCTTAGGGTAAGTTTTAATTTGTTTTTATGTTTCTTGTGTGTATGCGTGTATGAATGTATGTGTGTTTGTTAGAGGGTGTTGTGAATGGGTGCGTGTGTGATTGAATAGGTGTGAGTGAGGTGTATGTGTGCCCCTCCCCACCCTGTCCCTTGTAAAATTACTGGCCACCACTGGACCACATACACTTTAAAAAGTAATGGACACTCCTAAAGACACTGCAGCTCAGTGTCACCTTTCCTGTTGAACAAAGGCTCCACACTAAAAGGCTGACACCCCAATCTTTGACAGAGCTTCTTGGCCCTGAATCAAAACCCCTGAAGTGATTGTGTAAAATCTGTCTTTATGGAATGACATCTGCTATATTGCGGGTTAGTCTCCCTTCCATACTCTGAAAATCAGGTACTTAAAAAAAAATAATAGAAAAATTTTGCCGACATAGGTGTATTGCATTATATCTAGCTACAAGCAACTGAAATTTTGTGCTGTGAGAGCCTGTTTGACCAATCCTTCAAAAATACAACACAATGAAATATAAAGAGTAGTCTTTGGATAAGTCCTTGCAGCTATTGGCTTTTCTGCTTCATTTCATGTTAGACATTGTTTGGATGGCCTGGCAATGAAACACACGGCCTTTAGGAGATGTGCCATGTTCATGCACAGAACTATGAGAAGTGCCAAAGCTTAGCCATGTTCATTCAGTCTTTGAAGAGGAAGAAGTCTCCTCTAAACTACTGTTCTTTGCATTGCTGTACACTAACACATGTTGAGAGTGAGGATTACTGACCACTGTAGTCACTCAAGTTCTCTTGTGGCTTATATGACATATCGAGATACATAATATCTTTATACTTAAATATTGTGTACTGAATATCAAGTATACAAATATTGTGATTCTAATGATAACACATAAAAACACAAATCTTGACTACAAACAGCAGCCTATAAAATATATAAAATATATAAATATCAAAAAGAAAAATGCCTTCAACACAGTAAAACATAAGAAATTTGACCAAAACAAAAATATTTTCAACTAAAAATAATAAAAAAATAAACTGATATACAGTTCTACAAAACTAAATGATATATGTATAAATTAAAAATAAATGAATAAAAGATATAATTAGCGTTTATTATATAAGATGCAAAACTCAAAAAAATTCAAAGTACTAACCCAGCAACTAATGAAATGAAACTTAAAAACATATTAAGTGGGCATGATCTGCACAGCCAAGACTGCACTGGCTCTTTTGTGAGCTCTGTTACCCTTCCGAGCCCATCTTTCAGCATCCTGCTGCTAGCGAGGTATAGAGGCCTTCTAGTGAACAAGAGGCCCCTCCAAAAGAAAGCAAAGCTGCTGGGATCTCTGCTCCTGTGCCCATGCCAGTAGCAGACAGAGGTCCTCTCTACAGGCCCAGTACATGGGGACTGACATAGTGGTGGGGGTCACAGCAGGTTCTGGGTGTAAGAGGCCACTCACAGCTTTTGGTGTATCCAAACTGGAGAATCATCTATCACCTGACCTGAATGGCCAGATCCATACCCTGGAGACAGTTTGATGTGTGTGTCACAGTAGGTGGAGACCGTAGGGACCTGGAGCTGTATCCTCCCACAACATGGAAAGTGCCAAAGGGGCCCTGAGATAGTAACCTTTGACAGAGAAATCAGTGCTGTGGCATACCTGCGCCACTCACTGGGAAGTACATAGTGAAGGTACTGAGCCTGACTATGAGGCCTGATGAGGCAGGGGTGATGGAGGAGGCTGGACAAAACTAACAGGCTGATGGGTCTTTAATGGGAGGTGGTGGTGCTGTGACTTTACCACATACAGCAGTGGGCCCCCACCAAAATGGAGGGGCCCACAGGATCCTTGAAAGCTAGAGAATACATGTGACCAGCTGACTAACCCTGGAGCAGGTCCCAAGAATCAGTACCACAGCCTAAGCACATATGAGTGCCATGACACAGAAGGCAGCCTCACCAACCCTTTACAGACTCTTATAGGAAACTTCTAAGGCCTGGAGGGGCACTTTTTCCCTTAATGAAATTGGCACCAAGATCTTAATATAGTCTGCACGCATGCCTCTCTACCCCTAAACTTAGCTTGACAATCCTGCACCATTAAGTAGGGAGGATAAAGGGGAATATACCAACTTTGCGTTTCCGATGTGCTGTCTTCTTCCAGTACCAGTCATGGGGAGAGACCAATGCATGGACTTAAATAGACAAATTTACTTCTCCATCGCTAGAGATGTCCAAGCCGATTAGCACATCATCCCAGCCAACACTCCTGAGTCCTTAGGTATTGATACTATATTCCAAGCAAAATAGATTCCTGGGAGGCTCTTGAAGCTCAGGTGAAGTTAGCACGGATGTTGCACTGCTGCAAGAAAACTTACATGATGTAGCGGTTAGGGTTTCTGAAACAGAAGTCCAGATTGCTTAGGTGGAAGATCCAGTTATAGAACTTAAATCCATTGTCTCACAGTGACATCCAGGGCACTGGAGGAATGAGCTGAAGATGCAGAAAACATGACACAAAGAAACAACATGAGATTTAGTGGAAAAGCCCTCCCAGGAAACTTTCCTAGAAGCCTGGATCACCTCTTGACTATCACTAAATAAGTTGGTGCTTTGCTTTACCCTAGACATAGCCCTTCAGATGAACCCCCTTGCCCCCTCACCTCTAAAGTCTTGAACAAAAAAGACAGGGACATGATCCACAAAGGTGCGAACGTGATGGGGTACCTATCTTCCAGTCAACTTGTATCCTACTTTTTTTCAACTATACTTGCCTGATCCAGAAACAGAAAATATTTGGAGGTGGTTAAGCAGAAACCACAGGCAATGAACCTTATGCACATGTTCTAGTTCCCAGCTAGACTCAAAGTGCTCCACAAGTCTCATTGCTTCTTCTTTGACTCCCCGGAGGTTGCCTGGGACTACGTTAGAGGTGACTGTACCTTGATTGCTATTGGGACAATCACAGCAAAACAGGACATTGCTTGATTTTGAAAGTCCCCTGATTCACCTCCTACAGCAGAATGGTGAGCAGCAATGGACTGGTGCACAGAAAATTTAAAACGTCACCTACAATGTCAAGGTATGCTTGCATAAACTTCAAAAGATTTGGGGGAAATGGTGAAACCACTACAATTTGATCACAGGATAATGTGAAACCACCACAACTTGATCACAGGATTATGTGACAGATTGTATGTTGTCTTGGATGAATTCATAGTATTGCAATTGCACTCGGATTCAATAAATGCAATGTTTGGTAATCAAAATGCAGCCAACTAATAGAAACACTTTCCCATTTAAAAATAGTATAAAAAGGAAAACAAAACATACAACAAATTGCTGTAGAAGTAGCCACCACTGCTGAAAAGCATCACTCTGCCAGACTAAAGTTACTACTTGAAAGACTTCAACAGTCTCCAAAAATAAAGCCCCTATATTTACATGGTAAGTGAGAATTATAACATAACTAGACCTCATCTACATAAATCATTTAAATATTTGAAAACAATGACAAATGATTTTAAATAAAGTCTCCAAAATTCAATAAACCAATATATATTCAGATTAGAAATACCCTTTGCAGACTGTGTACATTTCGAGGGTGCTGGTCTGCCCCCTTAAAGGAGCTGAGTCCTACATCGTAGCACGGTTCCTGCCACACTGACTGGTGGGAACAAGTATTACAATGTTCCTGCTGGTCAGCCCAGTGAGAACATTGTAACATGCATGGTGGGGACGTCACTGCCATGACAATGGCGTCCTCTCTGTGAGTTTGGAGGTCCAGCTGTAGGACCGCCAAACTTGTATGAGCCTGTTAGACACTCAAGGTCTGATTCACAAAGGGCCTCTGCACTCATGGCGAAGGCTCTGTAGTCATGGGGAAGTCTCCACACTCGAAGCAGAATTTCTGCAAAGAGAATTCTTGTTAAGCAATGGAAAATAGGGGGACACTCTGTGGGAGACTTACTAGTGATTATTAAAGTCTGTTTTCCACCAGAATCCTGAACATGTCCCCACAGCTCAGATCTGTAGAAAGCCATCCCCTTGATCCATTTTTAGAGTTGCTGAAATTGTTCTCATATTAGTTCTATTGTATAATGTAAGGAACAACATACACTGTTGCAATTTTAATGCACTTTTGTTAATCTCGGTCATCCAGGACAGGTTACTTTTAAGCCTAGCGCCAAGATAGTCAAAATTAGTGACGTGCTCAATCATTTCATTGCATGTTTTTATAGAGACCTTCTGTAATGTGTAAGGGTTAAATTATATATTCAATTTTTTATGTGTTTAGCTTCAATCTGCAATCTGCACAAAACATCAAAAAACAGTCATCCAGGGCTCATAGTCCTGAAGGAACTTTTGAACTGAAGAGCAAATCATCTGCAAATAGTAGTGCTGGTATTTTTGTGATCCTATTTTTGGTGTATCATTGCTACGGATATCTAGATATTTCACTACATCATGTATATATAGTGAAAAAATGGTTGGAGCCAAAACACGTCCCTGTCGGACACCCTTCTCGATGGCAATGTGGCTATTGACTTCACTCTTACTACTCTAGCTCACCCTGCTGCCCATAACACTCCAGAGTTAATGGCAGGGAATCGAATTAAAGGCCGATTGAAGATTGATGAATGCCAAGTATGATGGTTTTCCATTATATTGTACACAGATTAAAAATCTGGTCAATGGTAATTGTTTTGGAGTGAAAACTTGCTTGTAAATCTGATGTTATCATATTTTCCATTACCCATTCTATTAGTTTCACCAATATCTGGTGACAGAAGATCTCCTGCAAGCTATTGACTAAACTAATGGGCCTATAGCTACTTGGATCTTAAGGAGTGCCCTTTTCAGTGTCAAACCAAGGGTTTGGTAATTCAGCACCCTCCAGAATGCTACTGGTGCGCTTATTGAGATAGGGTGGCAATACATGGGGTTCTGATGCATATAGATCACCAGACATTCTATCTGAACCAATAAAATTAAATTATGACAAAGAGAAAATAAATAATAACTGAACATAAAAATGACAGCTGAAATTAATTAATAACACACTTTTTTATAATTTAGACATTTTAAATATCAATAACTAAAACGTTTCTCTTTTTCAACAGTACAATTAAAAAAAGCAAAAACAAAAGTAAGAAAAGGAACTTGCCTTCAAATAACACAGAACCGACCAACTCAAAAAATAAAGAATGCCAAAAATTGAAGTAACTAATGTAAAACATGTAAATCTTATTCTATGTATATATTAACATATATTGTACATAAAATAAACATATATTTTAATACATTTATAATCCACAGATATGATGTTGGAAGCAGCAACATGTTTAAAATAACACAAGGGAAAACTGCTATTAACTGATATTGAGCACACCTATAACATAGACTAAAAGGATGCATTGGAAATGCACTTAATAAGATATTGTTGAAAATATAAGGTAACACAATGAACCCTGAAACATAAATGAAACTCAAGTTAGAAATATCCTACAAGACTTAAAAGAAGAGAGCACAGGTTCACAAAAGATCACAGGAGCTGTACTAAAACAAAATTGTTTCCCAAGTTCCTGAAGAAGCAACTGGGCATCTCCCTTCCATAGAAAATCTAAAAAGACTAATACAAAGAACAAGGAAAGTTCCTA
This sequence comes from Pleurodeles waltl, assembly GCF_031143425.1. Taxonomy (NCBI): domain Eukaryota; kingdom Metazoa; phylum Chordata; class Amphibia; order Caudata; family Salamandridae; genus Pleurodeles; species Pleurodeles waltl. Next base: position 1,646,292,011 of record NC_090444.1, on the reverse strand, counting down.
CAGTACCTACAATTTAATAATAACCCATACTAATCAAAATTGTTTAGTGCATAGCAATGACAGTAATAACAAAAGAATAATTCTCTATGCAGCTAACAAATATTTGGCTATTTGAATGATGTCACATTTAAATCATGCCCATCACCATGTACATAATTATACACTAGGCATGGATTATACCATAACACCAATGTCCCTTTAATATATTCACTTTTGTCAAAGAACTAAAGTGCAACTTATACCAACCTAATAATAAAGCAAATAACTACAATCCTCAAACATCATTACTGACTTAAAACAAACTATGATTTCAACTATACTAAATGTTACCCACACAGCAAAGGCAGCTACCACCACTTAAACCAAAGTATATGGAGGCATGTTTAAACGATCTACACTTTGTATAGCATATACCTCATATGCAAACGGTGCATGTGAAGTAAATATATCATTCCCTATACCCCTTCTACCAAAACTACACATGTTAATAGGATCCCAATACTACCAAAAAACAAAAACACATTTTCCCTCTAAAATACTTTTTTGAAGCTACTGGAGTTGCTCACGTGTACCAGTCATTACACAGACATCAACCTAAGTTCAACATTCCATGGCAGAATGTCTATGACAGGACCTTTACTCAACAAATAAAAGCTACCAATCCATTGAAAAAGTGGCTTCTATGAAGCTCCCTAACACAAATTTCTAGGAATACTTGTAAAAGAAAAACATCTAACAAAAACTCAGGGTCTGATTTAGAGTTTGGCGGAGGAGGTTACACTGTCACAAACATGACGGATATCGTGTCCACTGTATTGTGATTCTATTATAGTCTAAGGAGATCGTAATAAGGTGGAAGGAATATCCATCACATTTGTGACGGAGCAACCTGTCCGCCAAACTTTAAATCGGGCCCTAAGACTAGAATAATCCTCAACACAACTGAAACCAAAAATAGGTAAATGAACTACACAAATATACAAAATGCAGCAAACCAAGTACACTATTTACCATTAAGTCCTACTCTACCTTGAAATGTGAACATGACTGTAAAGAAATCACCAGAAATTAAATCAAAATGAAACCTAGCTCTAAAAATGGGACAACCAAAACCTGAAGAAATCACTCTGAATGAAGAGTAAGATATTTAGAAGCATTACTGTAGAATAATAAATAAAAATCATAAAATTATTTCTCCAAATTACAAAAATAACAAACACAAACATAAAACAAACATATTTGAACAACAATACATAATGTAACAATAATACTAAACATATTTACAAAATGTGAAAAAGCATGATGCACATCTCAAAAAATGAATAAAATGAAAAATCTATAAAAAGTAGAATTACTTAGAATTTTGTACCTGATATTTTCTGTGGATAACAGGACATCCAAGAGAAGACATACTCCGTCACATATGTGTACAAAATAGAACCCCAAAAATGCAAATAAAAAGCTATAAACCATCCAATATGATAATACAAAATTCAGGAAAGCTGTCCATAACCCAAAAAATATTGAAAAGTCAAGAAACTCTGCATGAATAGTATAAAAACAAAGAAAAATAAAAGACATTGTTGGTTACAAATCTCAACTATTTTTCCTTCACAAATAAAAAAAACTAAATTCATCTATCACCCAAAAAGTGAATAAATCCACTGTCCAAAAGTAGAAGTTTATCTTCAATAAAAACTCCTATTAAAATATAGAAAAACCCACCCTAAATACTAACTCATTAGTCAAAATACTTAAAAATAGATTAAAATATAACATACTTTTTGTACAATAAACCACATATAAAATAAAACAGTTTTAGGCCAAACGTATACATCTCAAACAACAACAACAACGCCCCACAATAACTATAAACTAAAAAGCACATCAACATACAGATACTAATGCTACAAACAATCTGCCACCTACACCAATACATGGTAACTATAGGGTATAGATTAAAACTAAACTTACGTTTACCAGAGAACAGCAGCAACGAACCACTAACCTGTAAAGTCACCAGCATCCAAAAATGATAAAAACAGACAATGAAATAAAGCAAGGTGTAAGAAAAAGTACAGAAAATTATACTAAGCAATACTAATGAATTCAGTAAATGAATGCATGTATAAATACATTTTCTAATAAAAATATGAAATGTTTAAGAATTGTAAAAAGTGCTTTTAAGAATGACGTAAATAAAAAGTAACTATATATAAACACTGTAAAATAAAGAAACATACTTTTTTTTATAGTATGTTTAATATATAAAAAATAAAATATGTAATAAAAATATAAAAACTTTGTACAACAAAATGTGAACAACAACCACATAGGGGGAAGTGGTGGACTTTGGGAAGGGTTACATTTAATATGCCTACTCTACACTTCTTCATTTTAGGTAGATTAGATTTACTATTACCTCTCCAAACTTCGCACATTGAGGAAAGTTTAGACTTTTGTGAGGGCCCGTTTACTATTCTCACTGCAAACTTCAGTACATTGTAGAAAGTTTGGGACTTTGGGGCAGAGCAGGGGGATATGTTTACTATTCCCACTCCATACAGAACCACATTGGAAAAAGTCATGGATCTTAAAGAAAGATTAAATTTACTTTCCGAACTAAAAACCAAAACAATTTCTTACCTTTGAGAACACCTGACACATATAGATATGATGCACAATACATAAAAAAATAAAAAAATAACAATAAAACAAATACATTACCAATTTAATATAACAATTTATTTTAAAAATCTAAAACTAAATCACAACATCTGTAATGTTAGGAATTTTAAAAGCTGACATTTTAAAACATTTTTGAAAGAATAACTTAGAAAAGATAAATAAAGTAAAACTACATAGTAAGCACAGATTAATAGCCTTTTAAAAAAAAAATACAATTCACATAAATTTGAAAATAAATAAAAAGAGTATACATTAAATACATTAAAAAGTGAATACAATTAATAAAAACATTTTAAACATGTTTAAATAATATACTTATAACATTAAATAAAATATCTATAATATAAAAAAATACAAAGTAACATACAAAATATGTAATAAAATATGTAAAACAATTCTCACCTTACTACCTCCTAACTTTGAGACCCACAAATAATTTGTACATAAAAACATACAAAATAATATGTTGAATAGAACAATTACACTATCACTTACTTTAATTTTTTTGGGGGAAAAACAATAAATTTCATATTATATACAATATTTACGAAGTCAACATTAAATACAGTATTAAAAATAAATGAAAACATTCTTACCTAGGATAAAATATCCTATTATATAAATGACATTCCAATATTACATCAACGATTTTAAAGACTGACAATATTGTTGATACAATATTAGGGTAGAACATGAACGTGTCCTTTGTAGGATGCCGACGGCATGACCGACCGCCAAACTTGCGGGGAGGGCGCCATCGTCTTACCAGTGGCATCCCACTCATGTGTATTACAATGTTCCCATGACTGCAGGGAACATTGCATTATGCCTTCCCACCGGGCTGACCAGCGGGCAGAGTGCTACTATATTCATCTTGGCTCCTTTAAGGAAGCCACCGCCAGTATTGTAGCACAAAAGGCACACAATAGCCACATCAGGGTACAAGGCATACACCATATTTGCCAAAACACATATCACAACAAATACAACACAATGCCATGACAACAACATTTATGATACACATGTTAACCTCACACACTACACATACCCTTGGGGGTCCACAGCACTGCACACAAATCTACATACATCAAGCCACTACACATGGATCTGCAAGCAGCACACACACACAAAATACTTACACTCAACCAATGTCAGCCAGGATCAGCATACACCTAGGGCATCAAATGCAAAATAAAGATGTAATCAACAAACCAAGAACTGGGTGGCGTTAATGTTATAGATATAACAAATGTCATAGTCCAAGGCCATTGGCCAGCCCACAATAGTGCCATAAACACCAAAGGCACAAAAAGGTGCACCAGCTTGACTCCTGAATGCCATGTAACCTACATAGGTAGGGGCTTCAAGGAGGCAGCAAGGCACCTCAGGGAACATTGGGAGGTGGTGGGGGAGGGGTTTGGGCTTGGGATGAGTGGGTTTAGGTTTGGGTTTGGAAGGGAGAAACCTTCTTGGGAGAAGTGGACTTCTTTTTGGCAGGGGAGGGCCATGGGGGCTGGCATGGGGGTAGGGGAGGCTTTAGAGGCGGAAGGGGGAGAGATCTTTTGGGGATGCCACGGGAACATGGAGTAGGGAAAAGGCCAAGATTACATAGGAATACTTTCTTAGGCACACAGGGACAGTCATCAGAAGGGGGTTTGGGTGTGAAGGGTGAGGGAGTGGTTGTATGAGGTGTAAGTGTGGATGCTTAGGGTGCAAGTTTGTGGGAGGTGGGCTTGTGTGCGGTGGGTGTCTGTTGGGTGGGTGAGTGAAGGCATTTATGTGTCTTGGGCTGAGGGAGGTGGAGGTGCTGCGGGGTGCTGTGGTGGATGGTAGCTGTCTGTTGAGGTGGTGACTGCAGGTATGGTGGATGTGCTGCGTGTAGGAGGGTCTGTGGTTGTGGTATCTGTAGGTGTGGTAACTAGGGTGGATGTCTGAGGGTCTGCTGTGGTGATTTTTGTGGATAGGATGGGTGTAGTGGCTGGATCAGTTAATGTTGGAGTGGTGTCTGTAGGTGTGCCTGGTGTGTCTGTGATGCTGGGGGTGGAGGTGGTGTCAGGGCAGGTTGTGATTGTTGATGTGTCTGCAGGTGGATGTTGTTTGTGTGCATGACTGTGGTGTGTCTTATGGTGCTTGTGTTTGTGTGTGCTTCCCTTATCTGTTGAGGTGGATGATTGCAAATCTTTATGTGCACTTTGGCTGGGTCAGGGAAGGGGGGATTTAGACTGGAAAGTGTATGGTGGATGGGGGACGTGAGGCAAGGTGTGACTGGCTGCCATCAGTGTGGAGTCCAGAGCCTAAAAAGATCTCTGTAGGCCAGCCATTGTGCCATGAATGCCCTCCAGGAAAGTATTGTTCTGTTGGATCTGGCTTGCCAGTCCCTAGGTGGCATTCCCGACGGTGGACTGACCCACAGAGATTGACCTCTGGAGGTCAATATCCTCTTCACTGAGGGCAGCAGCGTGGCTAACAGGGGCAGGGGCAGAGGTGCCTGGGGCAAAGGAGACACCCACCTTCTTGGGTGAGCTGGAAAGGCCAACTGGTTGAGGAGCTACAAGGAGGGCTGTGATAGAACGTGGGGTGGTGGACAGATAAGGGCTTGCCACCACCAGGGAGTGGCCACTGGAAGGGGATTCCAAAGATGAAGTGGGAGACTTAGTCTCCCTGTGGCACTCCCCTCACCTTCTGGGTCATTGGGTCCCTTGCTGTCTGTGGTGTCTTGACCGGAGGTCTCATGGTCAATAGCATCCCCACTCAGCTGTAATCCATCTCCTTCACCTGCCGGTACTGATGCTAAAATCAGATAGGGAAGTAGGGTCAGGACATACACATAAGAACACTTCCATCATTATACAGATGCACAAAACATACCCTAAGAACTGACCATGACCCCCCATGGGAATTGCCAGAAAATTGCCAACATCATATAACAACTCAAATGTGTATCACATTCATTAGGGAAACACACCATCAGAGCTACCTATGTGAAAATCACAAGATCACAGATTACCTAGAACAACCACGCTAACTAAGCCATACTTAGGTGAACTATGTACTTATAATGGGTGTCATATACTGCAATAGAAAAAAAGAAGCAGTAGACATGCAATGTATTCCCATTGCCAAGACAGACCCAATGCCATCCTCACTAAAACCTGCCCTGAAATAATTTATCAAACCATTACATAGATTTCCAAGTAAAGGCAGGCAACCCTGGTATAAGCAAGCCATACCTACATCAAGTGACATTGAACATTCCAAACCACCATGGCCACATACCATCAAATGACATATCAACATGTAACACCTGCCCAATGAAAGAAGAGAACAGTAGCCTTGGTCTATGTATCACATTGTCAGCGGCATTGTGCAGGAGGAGGGGAACAGGGCCTGCTATCACTACATGGAATACACCTAATGTCAGCAGAATGAAATACAACTTCAGGAGACACAAATCAGATGTGGTACACATGGCATCCTTTAATGGGATTAACTCAGACTCGCTACATCAGTAAGATGAATATGGTTGGAACACAATCCATGATGGTAAGCCACAATCCGTGGAGACATCCCAAACTATACACAGGCATATTAGAACCAGCACAACAGCCCCAATGATGTCAAATTTCAAACATACCATGGCCAAAAAGCCTGGCCCCATGTGTTAGATCATTCATCAATGCAATCAGTGAAGTGTGATCATTGAAGGCAGTATACAAATGAAGTTGACACATGGCTGTCTGGTCCATTGCTGTGATTGGACATCCATTGCCTATGTACCATACCTATTAATTGTGTCAGAAGGACATCATTGTCAGAATTCTCATGCATGAGGACAACATTGTGGCTGTCACATGCTCACATCTCATTTACAATACTGAATCAGAGTGGAAAAGTAGCTCAAACACACAGGCATTCAACATGCATTTGGACAATTGTGGTGTAACATTACACATGGCTATGTACATAACTCACTTACCAACGGAAATAATCCAGCAACAGCTGGCAAGAGTTCATCTCTGCAAATCATGTAACATGTATAATGAACACAAATGCATCACATAAAGCTGTGACACATCAGTGAGTAACATTCTACCAAGATGCCTTGCCCATTTTTGCATCACACAATTACATAGACATATCCTGTGATACATAATAGTGGACTGTGTGCTAGAAGATACCCACATCCTACTGTTACATGTGGGTTGATCTACCTGCTTGTGTGAGGTTACACCCACCTGGCGAGTTATAGCTTATCACACCAAGACAGTACAAATTCAAATGTTAGCCATACTTTAGTATAGGACTGAGGAAATCTGTGGTATGTACCAGGTCCAGAGCTCAAATGGATGTGCACACATGTTGCTGCATCAATAAGTCTGGTGGAGCCCTCCTCTACTCACCTGCTAAAGTGTATCAACTCACCGTAGTATCCTGCATGTTCCACAACCTTACCATGAGGCAACAGATACCACACATCCCAGATGAGGGGGAGCTAGCAGTGCAACCGGGTGAGATTTCAGAAATGCCAAGTGAGGATGACAGTGATGTGGATGAAGGTGGAGACATGCCGCTGATCTCATCAATCAGTACTTCACCTGAGTGTAGGTATGTCAGTATCTGTGCTTTGACTGATTCCTTGGATACTATGGGGTTCATGGTTGTATGTGAAGCTCTCTGTGTGAACATCTGACAGGTCATTTGATGCAATTCAGTATGCAGCAGACATTTACTAGGTTTTACTGGCTTGTACTTGTGACTTTCGTGAAGAACACCTTAGTTTGGGGCATTGCAAAGCACAGTTTGAGTTAACTAACAAATTGTTATAGAAACTTGTAGGTCACGTAAGCCTTCACCTGGCTAACATTCTTGTGATACACTTTTATCCTTTCAGGTCTCTTCACTATGCAATCCTCATGTGGACATCTCTGGCTTGTGTCATTGGAAGATGGATGGAGCTGGTCTGACATGTGAAGTGGAGATAGATTGATGCAGGTACTCTGTTAAAAACTAATTGGAGTTTATGAGTCCCATGCCCAGGCTAACAGGATAGTGGGAGGGCAGAGACCTGTCCTACACAATGAACTTGTTTGCCATTGTAAGTGAGTACAATAGCTTATTTTTTGCGATGTTGTGTTCCTGTCACATGTAATCCAGTGCAAACCACTCCCTCTCACTGTGTGACTGGTATGTAGCTGTCATTGTGTTCCCTCATTGCAGGCCACAGTGCCTGTGGCACAACATTGACATAGGTTGGTTACAAGCCTACAGATGTATGGCCATTGTAAGTGGAACAACCTCTGACTAGGGACTGCAGTACTGTACTCTGTCTGTATAATGGGGTGTGTAGTTTTGCTAGGCATGGTGTAGGTGTGTGATAAGGTGAAGCTGATGACAATTTCAACCATTCTGTTGGCCTATTCAGTCGGTCACAGCCTGATATGACAATGACTTCAGTGACCAGTGGGATGGTACTTACAGATACCTGAGCAAAAGTATATATTTTTTGGACAGACTTGATTATGACAGACCTGACAATTGTGCTACCTGTGTGCTGCACAGTGTAATGAAAATGGTTTTAGGAACATTTTGACTTGGTTATTTGTGTTGTTAGGGATCGTCAACATTACAATACCTGTGACATGTCACACCTGACATCAACTTCTTATGTTGGAATCAGGAGCATGTAACACTTTCACAAACATTCACTCACACATTTGTGAAAAATGCTCACAATGCATAGATGGTGTTTAGTACTATTTGTTTTCTTGTCTGCAGGATATTGGGCTGTTTGTGTGTTAAAGAAAATAAATTAGAGAGTGAAGGGAGCCGTCATGGTGGATGTGATCATCAGAGTAGCAGCCACAACATTTTTAGTCCCAAGTCCAGTGTTCCACTATGATGGAAAATGGAAAGTGGTTTGGGAGGAGTCAGCAGGATGCATCTGTGGAAGACAAAGGGGTTCCATCAGTCAGAGATTACTTCCTGGCAGAGGCTGGTGTCTTGGCATCTGCACCTCCTGGATGTCTTTGGGGACGTCCACGCGTGTTGGTGGGGTGGTCTTCAGCTACAGAGGTAGGGGTGTCTGAGGCAGATCTTTCCCCTGGCAGGGCCTCCCTTCCACTGGTTACTAAAGAGATAGTAGGGTCTGGTGTAACTTGGGCAATGGGGTGTGGTGTTGTTGTCTATCCCTGCTCAGGGTGTTGTTCATGTCTCCCAGTACCCCTGTGAGGGAGGACATGTGGCCATTGAGGGCTGACCACTGTTGCATGACCTCCTGGTGGTTGTCACTCTGAATTTGCATCTGTTTGATCTCCCCCAGCATGACAAGTACCAAACCCATCACGCCTAGGGATTGTTGGTAAGCTCCTAAGACTTGGGAGATTGTGTTTTGTATAGAACTGTCCCTAGCAGCCCCATGGTGCTGACCCACACCATCCCTTCCACACCCTTTACCCTTAAGTGCCTGTGCCCTGGGCGCAGTGGGGCCACTCACTGCCAATTTTGCCAGGTCCATCATTGTCAGGGATTGCGAGTTGTGACTCCGGTACCTATACTGTGGGGTACAAGATGGTAGTAACTGTTCTCAGGACACAGGTTTGGGGGCACCTGGTTGCCTGTCATGTTGATGCAACAGGTCTGGGAGGAGTGGATGAGGGCAGGGTGAGGCTGAGAGTTGTTGTCTGATCTTTCCCCAGATGGGCCAGATTTGTCCTCAACGTCCACACAGCCAGGAGTGGTGTCCTCACTGAGGTCTTCATCCGGGGGCAAGTGGCAGTCTCAGGAGTGGTTTGAATGGTCCCAGTGGCAAGTAGACTTGTTGAAGATGTGAAACAGACTGTTACTGGTTGTACTATGACATGTGCCATCGTTTTCTAACAGTTAGCTATGCTTTGGGCCGTGTACAGGTTGGCCTTGTTTGATGACCTTATGTGACAGGGAGCTCAACTTTCAATATCACAGTGCTGCCCTTTCGGGTTTCTGAGTATTTGTTTTCAGGTCACCTTGCTATAGGATGTCTGGGTATCCTAGCACTTGTATATCAATTCATAGACCCATATCTTGGAAACAGTGGAGCATCATCAGTTTCATGCTACCTCTCAGTTAGATAAACAAAATGTTTAAGTTAACAGGCAGCTGCACCTTGTCATGTAGACACTGATGTGGACTTCACATTTGAATTGACCATTCGATCTGGCTATATGAGACAGGTTACACCAAGTACAACACACTGCATAAATATGAGATCCCCCCGGGTGAGTACAGTTCTATGGGTGATGGGAGGTAGAAGGGACAGAGTATCAGTGGACATAGTAGTAGCAGGGTGTAAGTAGTATCACAGTGGCAGCTGTTTTTAGCATTCCTGTCATTAGGTGTTCAATGCCCACAGACTATACAATTATCAGTCCCCCAGGTCCGTACAGTTCTATGGGTGATGGGAGGTAGAATGGACAGAGTATCAATGGACACAGTAGTTGCAGGGTATAAGTTGTATCCCAGTGGCAGCTGTAGATAGCATTCCAGTCATTAGGTGTCCTATGCCCACAGACTATACAATTATCAGCCCCCCCAGGTGAGTACAGTTCTATGGGTGATATGAGGTGGAAGGGCCAGAGTGTCAGTGGACACAATAGTAGCAGGGGTTAAGTAGTATCCCAGTGGCTGCTGTCCTTAGCATTCCAGTCATTAGGTACCTATGCCCACAGACTATACAATTAGCACCCCCAGGTGAGTACAGTTCTATGGGTGATGTAAGGTAGAAGGGACAGAGTAGCAGGGGAGACAGTTGTAGCAATGTGAAAGTGGTTTTGTATAGGCAGCTGTCCATTGCATTGTTGTCATTGCCTGTCCTATACCCACAGTGTATACTGATATGAACCATTCATTTGAGTATTCTCCATTGTTAAGTTTCTGAGCATGGTATTACAAATTGGTACACAGTTGTGATTTTGGTTATGGTCCAACAGTACCTGCTGGGAGTTGTAGGGCTATCAGTCCTTGCAATGCCCACAACACACCCGGCTACTGTGCCTCCTGGTGAGGTCTCTCCACATGACAGACAGGGGTCTTTGGTCAGTTGTACACAGGGGTGGTGAGTGGTGTGACAGTGAAGTTGGCAAATGGTGATCAGTGAGCATGCATGCAAATGCATTTAGATGACATTGTTGGTGTATATAGTCTCCTGACTCATCTCCCCCAGGTATTCCTGTCAGACCCACAGGATGCAGGATGTTTAAGACCTTCTCCTTCAATGATGTGAACTGTGGGGGAGGAGGTGGGGGACCACTGCCAGTCTTGTGTACCGCCAGCTGGTTCCTGGCGGCCATTGTACACACCTTCCGTTCGACCTCTTCCTGATGTCCTCCCTATTGTGCGGGTAGCTGCCAACTATCCTTTGCCACATTTCCATTTCCTAGTGATAGTAGTGTGCTGGATTTCTGCTCCATAGAGTTGTGGTTCTACTTTGATAATTTAATCCACCATGACTCTTAACTTGTTATCTGTGAAACGAGGACGTTGTTGTGGTGATACAGTGGTGGGATACAAGACAAATATTAAGAGATGGCGTGTAGGTGCTATGTGGTGAGGGGCTAATGGCTATGACATGGGGTGTAGAGGTTCTATTGTGTGTGATGGATGTATTGTGCAGGTGTTGTTGAGAAAGTTGGAGGGGTGCCTAATCTTTGTTTTGGGCATTGTTTCTTGCCTCTGTCTGTGTGTGGCGTTGTAGTTGCAAAGGATTGTGGTTTGTGAGGGGGTGTGTTTTATAGTGTGGCTTGTAGATCTGTCAGGTGTGTGTATGTGTGTATGCTATGTTGTCTTCAAATCCATCCAATGTGGTGTTGTTTTGTACGGGAACAGATCGCCACTGGGGGACCGCCTTTGAAGAATTGCCATTGTGATTTCTGACTTGTAATAGGTTCCCTGGTAGGTTGATCGGCTGGCAGTGCTGGGGATTGGACAACCTATTTCCCGCTCTCCCGAGTCCTGTCAAGTCCTGGCAGTGTGCTTTTTTGGCTGAGTTTTGGTGGTCCTGACTGTGTCACGTGTGATACCGTGGTCTGTGTGACCACCAACATGGGGGTATTTTGCCGGCAGCCACTACAGCAGTCTTGCAGTCAGACCACCAAATTTGTACTTGTACTGAGGCCGTTAATTTGTGAATCTATATGTAAACTATTTTTCAAAACTGCGTTCATGAATGTCATTTGCCAAATATTTGAATCCGTTTGATAATTGTTCTTTCTCTAAAGAGTGCATTTGCAGAGTTTTTTTTCTAAAGGTTCCTGTTGATAATTGTATTCATTGCAGTTTTCTGGCCACTCCCCTAAATTTTACATGGTTCCTACTCTTTTTTTATCACGTTCCTTTGTCTTTGTTGGAGGATATACCCCAAATGCTCCTTCTTGCTTTAATCAGGATTATCACCTCATCCTCCCTGCTAATCCCCACTTTCTCATCATCCTCCCTCCCACAGTATCTTCCTACTCCCTTCATTTTGAATTTCCACAAGGCTTCTGTTTACCTGCCTCTTGTCTACTTATGATGTAAACTCTTACCAACCCACTCCTTTTTGTATGACCCTGCTTTCATTTTACTGGAACCTGTGCCTCTATTTCTTTTTAAAAACATGCAATGGACCTCAATTCCAGACTAATTATTTCCACCTCTCTTCCCCTGCCACCCGTTATTCTTTTACACTTTCCTCTGACCCGTTTACTTACCACTTTTCTTTTCATTGCTGTCTGTTACCTGTGTTTCCTCTCCATTCAAGGTCATACTAAAAACGGTTGGCTGTCTTAACATTTATAATACTTTCCATTTCCCACATTAAATTACAAAAGATTTAAATTCCTTCCTCTCTAGAAATGATTGTAATTTTTTAGCTTTTCAAAAAAATATAAAATGCCTTCCTGACTTTGGATTTGATACTATGGTCCTCATTACAACTTTGGTGGTCGGACCAGCTGACCGCTAGAGCTGCCGGGAGGAGGTTGTCGTCAAGCCGGCGGCCTCCACCGTCATTTTATGATGTTTCTACCAGGCTGACCAGTGGAAACATCATATTACAATGTTTTCCCCAGTCAGCCTGGCGGAAATAGTGCCATGGCACTGGCCGTGGAACAATAGCACCCTCGGAATGCGCATTGTCTGCAGCACAAACAGTGTGCATTCCGAGGGTGCTGTGGCCCCATCACTTGCTTTACACTGGCCTTTCCATTGCAGTTAAACCGCCATAGAAAGACCGGTAGAAAGTGGACTTGTGATGAGCACGGCTCTACTGCCATGGGCACTGCCGTGGCTGACCATGACTCTGACCACCCCCACCCTGTCAGGATCTGTGATCCTGCCGGTAGTGGCAGTCCCCTGGCTGCCTGACCGCCAGGGTTGTGATCTGTTGGTTGAACTGCCAAGAGTGCGGCGGTCTGACCACCACTGTGAGTTTGGCGGTCACAATACTGCCAAATTCATAATAAGGCCCTATGTCCATGTTAGATATCCAATTATTTTCACAGTTTTGTCTTTTCTCTGAAGTGTACTTTGCCACACCCTATTTCAGTGTCTTGCAGTCCCATATATTTTTTTTCAAACTCACATTTGTTTTTTTTCCTATTAAAAAACTCATATTATAGTTACAGGCCCTGCAAATGGGAACTGCGCTATCCTCCTTTTTCTTAACTAAGAAGAATCTTCTACAACTTCTGCAATGGCTACTGGCTTCTTTTTTGCTTGATCTATTTTTGAACACGACTGAAACTCCCTAATATAAAATAAGAAGCATTAGTCATTTGGGTGCAGGGAGCTAGCATTACTTTCTCTTTGATTATGTGATGATTTAATTATTCATTTATGTTTCTCAGAATCAGATGGTAGTTTGATTGAAAACAAAATGGGACAGTGTAGGAAGCTAGTTCTTTATATAGTATGCCAAAAAGAGGTATGCTGTGTAAATAGTCCAGGAATCCTTTACAAGTGGACAAGGGCTTTCTCTAGCAATCCCAAGGTGGTATATCTGGGGTAGTGTGGGGTAGGCTTATCAGAGATGAGTGTTAGACATTTAATGCATATACAGAGTCAATAACTGATACACACACTCAATAGGGAGATCCACACCAATTTAGAAAAATAACGCATATTTTTATATATCGTTACCATGAAAAACTTCGTAATTGGGGAAGTACTTTTTGAGTTAGCACTTTTGAAGTATACAGAAATACACTTGCACTTGCACCTTTAAAGTAGTAATGTTATCCTATGGGGAAGAAACATATACTGCACATGGGTACTTGGCAATGACTTACAGGACTGTTCTTCTGGAGTTAAGGTGATTATGGGGCAAGGTCCAAGGCAGCACCAACAGGTCATCTTGATCAGCTCTGGGGTGTCTGTGTGCAGAGTTGCTTTTCAGCATTGAGTGCCATGTTGATTTCAATTGGAAAACGGTCCTGGTGAAGAGAGGTTGCAAGTAAGGACTGGGAGGCCACTCACAGAGGGGCTTTGATCTCGAAGGTCCTGGGAAAACACAGACACCATCAGTCAGTGGCAATTCGGGTTGGAGAGCTCGTGTGCAGTGGTGCTTTTTCCGGTAGGTCACGCTGTGAGAGGCACTGCAGTTTTTGGTTGCCTGAAAAACAGGCTGCAGATGGGTACTGGGGGACTAGTTCGGGCAAACTCAAAAGGGGGATCAGCTGTAGAGTGTCTCAAGACCCTGTGGGCATTGTTGGTCCAGTTCTCTGTGGAGCTCGGCTGCAGTGGTGCTTTCAGGCAACAGCTCGGGCGGTCCAAAGGCCCTCACTGTTCCTGCTCTCCTACAGAAATAGGCTACAGGCAGGGAATGGATGGCCAGTCCGGTGAAACCCAAGGTAGGACTCAGCTCTTGAAGGCCTTTGTGTCTCAGGGGCATGGCCAGTTCACCACAACTCGGGCTGGGGGGGGGGCTGGTGTGCAGTGCAGCTTTCTCTGACAAGGTTGTACTGCAGAGGCTCTAGTGTTGATCTTTTTGGTGCCTGCAAAGGTGCAGGAGAGTAGGTCTGCTACTCCACGGGTAATGGTGGCTGTTTCTTGAAGCATAGCCCAGGCTTATAGAGGCCTATAAGCTGCAGTATGTGTCATCCTTTGTGCAATTGAGGGGGACAGCAGGCAGGCCGGCAGGGTTGGTGCCAAGTCAGTTGCTGTTTCTCAGTTCTTGCTTCTCGCAGTTTGTCGGTGTCCTTCGTTGTAGGTCAGTAGAACTCTCTGGTGCCTGAGGCTCTCCTAAATATTGGATTTAGGGGTGTTACTGGGAGTGAAAGATAGTAGTCAAAGGCTACTTACCTTTGGGGTCACTACACCCCCGATATGACCACTTCATGTGAGGTGTGGGCATAACCCTGTACCAGAGTTCCTACTTCTGCCATCACCAAGATGGTGGAATTATTTTAGAGTGTGGCACATCAGGTAGCTCACCTTAAGGGTGCATCTGATCTAGGTGTACTCCATGCCTCCTAGCATAGCTAATTTCCCACCTGTCCTAGTGTCAAATGGGCCTCAGGGCAGGGGGTGGCATCCTGTAGGTCTGGGGGATGCCAGGGTCACATATCAAAAGGCAGCAGGGACTTTGAAGTCCCTGACCTTGGTATGCTAACTCACTAGCCATCCTGCTGGAGGAGGTGTGAACACCTTCCTCCGGAGCAGGCATTGCTTCTGGCCTCCAAGAGTATGGATCCTCACCAGCAAGGAGTCAGAAACCTGTCTGTGGTGGCAGGCTAGGCTGTACCAGTCAACCAGCTCAATAGAGGACAAGTAGGTTTCAGGGAGTACCTCTAAGATTCCCTCTGCGTGCATGTATTAATAACTCCATCACTGGATTGATACCAAACATCATAGGTTTTAGTGGAGCCATTATGTAGCTGGGGAACTAATTTTGACCAGTGCCCAGGACATACCTTAAGATGGCTTCCCTGTTCACTTGTAATGCCTAGGAATTAACCTAGACATCACAGGGACAGATCTACTCATGCAGATATGTCCACATGTGTAGTATAATGCACTCTGTCTTAGGCTTATAAGGCCGCTGTTAGGGTGACTTACATATATTGCAAGCAGTGTCTGCAGGAGTGGCACACAGGATGTGTGCCATGTTGTGTTTTCACTTTTGCCTGCACCTTGTCACGCAGCCTGCAATACACGTCTGCATAAGTGTGATAAGAGGTCCCTTAGGGTGGCACAATACGTGCTGCAGCCCTTAGGGACCCTCCTATGTATCCATGCCCTAGGTACCAGTGCTACTATTTACTAGGGACTTACAGGGGTGCTAAAAGTATTGCCAATTGGGGACATATTGCATAGTTTTAGGGAAAGAGATCTGGCACTGGGGATCTGGTTAGCAGGAACCCAGTGCACTTCTGTCAGAATTGTATCACATACCAGGTAAAAAGTGGGTACTTTTCAACAGAAAACTTAGCATTTCTGACTGCTAAGCCCTAAACAGTTTAAGAATTACTTCAATCCACTTGTTTATTTTAAGAAATAGAATGTATCCTATCTATACTGCTGAAGTCAGGATTGTTCAAGTTACTTTAGTGATGTGTTTGCATTCTTCTTAGGGTGAGAGTAACGGCTGATGTATGAAAGGGGGTTGTCAAATTTATGTCTATGGAGATGTGCAATGATACATACTAGAGTTTGGGATATGACACTCTGTCAGGTTGGCACAATGTCCTACTTTCCGCCAAATTTAGTGATCGCCTCTGGATCAGCTGTCATGATGGTGGTACATTTGAGAAAGTTGTTTTAGTTTTTGAATAGCAAAGTCTGTTTTGGGGAGTTTTTTTTAATGAAAAACAAAACATGGATTTTTTCCTTGGGTATGAGGGTTGTTAAGTATTTTTTTGGTCACTCTCTGACAGGATTTACCTTGTGTTGCTTGACAGGAAAATAAGGACATCACATGGTCTA
The DNA here is from genome assembly GCF_031143425.1 of Pleurodeles waltl. Lineage (NCBI taxonomy): Eukaryota > Metazoa > Chordata > Amphibia > Caudata > Salamandridae > Pleurodeles > Pleurodeles waltl. The sequence goes on along the minus strand of NC_090444.1, from coordinate 1,646,275,388 downwards.
CTCTAAACGGGGGGGGGTGTAATGCCCTTCCTCTGACAGCTCCTACTCTATTGGGTAACTAGATGACGCTTTCCATTGTCAGAGCCAACGGGGGCTGCGGTTGACGGAAAGCTGACAGTCCTCTCAACCATATATAGGGCGGGCCATCAGTTTGATGGACAGGTTACTCTGTTGCATTTATAAAGGAGTACCCTGTTCCACCCAAACTCACAATCTTTCCCCAAGTTCTGTTTTCCGTATCTAACCACCCACTGATGCTGTTGGTCTTAATCTCTAACGTATGCCTTATGAATAGTAACTGTCTATGAAACTGAGTATTCTTACCAGTGAAATACAATTGTGATTCTATCACAGGTTTCATACATAGTAATAGGTGTTTGCTGTGTTACTAAAAGATTGGCAATCACAGTATCTTCTTTAGATTTCTTGTCTCACTCTGCCAAAATGTTGATGGTATACTGTGATTCTAGAGCTAGCACAGACAATTTTACCTTACCATCTATTTTAAACCAATTTATATAAGTACTTTGTGAATGAATCAATAGTTGTGACCAGACATTTTTCTTTATATCACCGGAGTGGAGTGGTACTGGTCCACCTGTGTAAAGTTCTGCAGCTATTCACTAATCCAGGTCCAAGCAATAACATCCCAGTGAATGGTGTGCATGTTCATATGCATGTAGCTTGTGTGATGTTTGCACTGTGAGTACGAATGAACCAGAGTAATTGAGCCCCTTTGACCCCTGTCCTGTCGATGTGCGAAAGATGGAGATTAGGTTGTTTTCCCAGACAGTGGAAGTGTATTGCTGACATTCTCCAAGCTGGTGGAGACTGTAACACTGAAGTAGGAAAAAAGAAACAGGGCTCCGTTTAGAAAATTGATTTGGTCCTTTTGCTGAAAGGAACTCCTGATTACTCCACTGACATTTGGTAGATAGTAGGGGTGAAGGGTGGGCCTGCATTCCCTGTAGTAGATTTTATTAGGTAAGACAATTTTGTTGTCCATTTCAAAGACAGTTAAATATGGCTATTGATAGCCAGGTACACCACCTACAGGGATAACCCCACTTGCTTCAACACCTCACATCACAGCCAATGTCTCCCTGGGCCGATCCCCCATATACAGACTACGAGGACCCCAAACCAATTTCCCCAGCAACATCAGTGACTTTGTGGCACCCCTCATCCTCAGCACTAGAATCTTCCTACTCTTCAGGGACCTTAATCCAGAGACCTAGATGACTGTACTGACTCAAACTCTACACCCCTTCAAGAAAACCTCAAAAACCTTGTCCTCAGCAATGCTGTTACTGAGCCCACCTACACCACAGGACACCTACTGGGCCCAATGTTCACCTCAGTTAGTAATGTTACAGTCAACAAGCTAGCAACTATGACTTGGAAAGACCACACACTTCTCAGGTTCAGCACACCTATCCCTCAACACACAGACCTACCACCACTGGTGTCTCCCGCTGCTGCTGGAAATGGATCACAGAAAAAGAAAGAGCTTCCACCCTCTTCTCACACTAGCAAGAGCATATCAGCAAATGGCTGAAAGCTACTAAGAACCTTAATACCCTGGTTCCTCGCAAGCACAATCTAACAGCAAGAGCCCGACCAAAGCCAAAGCTGAGTGTTACACAGAGGACTTTTGACAAAACTCCACTACAAGTAACTGGAGCACAAGTGGAGAACAAGTCAAGACCCAGGGACAAAGACATCTTTAAATCAGCTCTAAGGCATGCAGCTCTTGCAGGCCACATCAACACTGGCACACAGAGCAGCAAGGGAGTCTATATCATCATTTCAAAAAATTCTTCACTGAGATTCCTGTCCCTGCCAGCAGCATCACCCTCTCGCAAGACATTTGCAACAAGCTCTCAGAGCACCTCTGTAACAAAATCGCCTTCATTTATGTCAACTTCGACTCTCAACATTACCCCTTTATAGCACAGAAAAAAACAAATCCTAATCTTGTGACCTGCCATTACAACCATGTAAACCGCTGCTACCATGAAGACCATCTACTCAGGGGCCCTATCAGACCTCCCCTAACACCTCCATTGACTCAGCCACATTCCTGGACACTTGCAAACAAGCCACCGTCAGACCCCTGCTCAAGAAACCATCCGATGACCAAGCCATGTTCTCAAACTACAGACACACTTCTCTCCTACCAATCCTGACTGAGATCCTAGAGAAACTAATGAACTAAAGCCTCATTGACCACCTCGGTAATCACTAGGTCCTCAACTGCACACAGCCCAGATGGAGGCCCAACCACAGTCCAGAAACAGCACTCATTGTTGCCACAGAGAACATCTACTTGGTCCTTGATAGAAGACACACAGTAGCCCTCATTCTTTTGGACCTCTTTACAGCATTTCAAGAGTCTCAGACCCCATTCTTATCAGATGCCTGAATTAGATTGCCATCCAAGGACCTGCTTTCTGCTCAATCTGCTCCTTCTTAAAGGTTGGAGCATAAGCTGTCAGCCTGCCACCTCACTCCTTGAAGACTACACATTAATCTGCAGAGTACATCAAGGTTCATCGCTCAGCCCCGCTCTCTTCTGCGTATACATAATCCATCTGGCCAACGTCACACACACACACATAACATCAACAACTTCATCTATGCCCTTGGCATGCAAATCAAACTTCCCCTCTGGAACAAAATCCCCAACAGAAGAATTAACTTTACCACCTGCATAAATAAGGCTGCTAACTGGATGAAAGCCAACTGTCTCAAGCTGAACACCACAAGACAGAGGTAGGATCTTTGGCAAGAACACCTTGCTATTGGACTCTAACTGGGAGCCGGCCAAACTCAGATCCACACCCCGCACTCTTTCCAGGAACATATAAATCATCATCAACAGCAAACTGAAGATGCTGAGGAAGAACTTCAACTTGCTTTGAAGCAAAAATCAAACAAAAATCAATCACACCTTGGTCACCAGCAAGTAAGACTACGGGGACACCCTCTACACCGGGGTCACCAAGCAGCTCAACAGAAGTCTAAAAACCATTCAGGACTCAGCCAGAATCTTTTTCAGCCTCCCACACACAACTCATACCACACCACACCTCGGGAAGCTCCACTGTCTCCCAATACACTGTCTCCCAATACACAAACAGGTTCATTTCAAAATCCAGTCTGTAGGACCCCTACTCGCTCACATACACAGAACCAGATTAGGAGGACAGGCATTTTCTTACATCATTCCTAAAGTCCGGAGCAACCTCCCACTTCACAGCAGATTCTCCTCCTCTTTTCTCAAGTTACACATGAAACTGAGGACTTGGCTTCTCAATTAACAACCGTTCCTAGGCAGGGCAAGGCACACTCACTGTCTCCGCACCAGGATACCCTTACGGTTTAGTAATATATATAAAATAACATCTGCAGAAAGTTCACACCTCTTTGTGTCTCTGCTATGGATGCTGCAAACTGGAGATGACCCAGCTGTACTGAGCATCACTCTACACAAGGGCTGTGTCTGAAGAACAGCCTGGAGAGCACAAATGAAAGAAGAACCACCTAAATGAATCCTGAGAATGCAGACAAAAAACATATCCACTGTCTGCTTTTACTGTATAAAAGTTGCTTAGCCTCTTGCTGTTCCATTTCCAAGTTCTCTTTCATCAAGGAAGGGCGTGCTCTGCTGAGTACTCTGAGGACTGCTGTGCAACCAAAGGAAGTGTGTGCATGACAGCAAGCTTTGCAGAGGTGAAGGAACATCAACTGGTGCAGGACCTGAGTTGTCCACCTCAACTGAAATGCCTGAAAGATAACTGTGCCTGATCAGCCTGCATGGTGGCACTGTCATAGTGCAAAAGAAGGCTGTGCTATTATGATCTCGAAGTTGAATTAGAACAGGTCATGCTGCTGCAACATTCCAAAGTTGTGCTTAAATTCCAAAGGTGTACTTCTGTGACAACCTGGATTGTTCCCAAGTAAACTAAGCCGTTGTGATGAATGGCTGAACCTGACTGGACTGTGCCACTAACTCCACTGTGGCCTGAGTTAAAATCCTACTGCTCCAAAAAGAGTGCCTCGAATCACTCTCCTGGCCTCCGAGTTTGTGGCTCACCACTCAACTCACTGAGGCCCGTATTTATACTTTTTGACGCTAAACTGCGCTAACGCAGTTTAGTGTCAAAAATTTTTGCGCCGGCTAACGCCATTCTGAAGCGCCATGCGGGCGCCGTATTTATTGAATGGCGTTAGCCGGCGCAAGCAGACCGGCGCTGCCTGGTGTGCGTGGAAAAAAACCACGTACACCAGGCAGCGCCGGCGTAGGGAAAAATGGCGTTAGGGCGTTTTAAAAATGGCGCAAGTCAGGTTGACGCTAAAAAATTGTCTTAACTCAATTTGCGCCATTTTTAACGACGCCCAGACGCCATTTACATGACTCCTGTCTTAGTAAAGACAGGAGTCATGCCCCCTTGCCCAATGGCCATGCCCAGGGGACTTGTGTCCCCTGGGCATGGTCATTGGGCATAGTGGCATGTAGGGGGGCACAAATAAGGCCCCCCTATGCCACCCAAAAAAAAAAATGTATACTTACCTGAACTTACCTGAATGTCCCTGGGATGGGTCCCTCCATCCTTGGGTGTCCTCCTGGGGTGGTCAAGGGTGGCAGGGGGGGTCCCTGGGGGCAGGGGAGGGCACCTGTGGGCTCATTTTGAGCCCACAGGCCCCTTAACACCTACCCTGCCCCAGGCGTTAAAAAGTGGCGCAAATGCGGGTTTTTTTGCCCCGCCCACTCCCGGGCGTGATTTTTGCCCGGGAGTATAAATACGACGCATTTGCGTCGCCGTCATTTTTTTTAGACGGGAACGCCTTCCTTGCATCTCATTAACGCAAGGAAGGCGTTCACGCAAAAAAATGACACTATTTGCCCATACTTTGGCGCTAGACGCGTCTAACGCCAAAGTATAAATATGGCGTTAGTTTTGCGCCGAATTTGCATCGAAAAAAACGACGCAAATTCGGCGCAAACGGAGTATAAATATGCCCCTGAATGTCCAGAAGCAAACTTGTAACCATCCAGGCTCTAATTCTGCACTCAGTGCTAGAGCACTCACAGTCAGCTCTTCTCCTACAAGAAAAGGGCAAAAGAGGTAGGCCCACACTGTGGATGGATGTAACTTTGACAAAGCTCAGCAGTGGTTACATAAACAAACTGTTAGAACAATGACAAGTAACCGAGCACATAAACTCTAGAGATGTGAGTAATACTGCGCCTGTCATTTATCCACAGACTGATTGTACCTGGAATAGGGGAAAGAGTGAGGATAGGAGGGAAATGGAACAATTACTGAATCCTGGGTGCAGTGCACCTCTCCCCCATCAGTGAAATGCCAGTGTCTGCACACTGCAGTGTGTAGCACTAGTTTTGCTAAGTGAATTAAAGTACACGCAGTTGGTTGGACATTCAAATTATTGAACTGTTGTGTGATCAGTGAGTCCTTAGCTTGAAGCATCCTCACAATAACCTCCTTAGGTAATGTGTGACTGCTCGCTATTGGACCAATGGTAGTCAACAGCTGAAGGGGTTGTCATTGGCCCAGTTTTCAGATCCATAGTAGGATGACTTGGGGACATCACATGCCAGTCAAACATCTTATTTCAGTCAAATACCTTAAAAGCCATCAAATCCATTAAGTCATCATACATCAAGCAACAAACTTAAAAATTGATAGCAATTTGCAAATAATTGATGAAATGCATTTGTACATCAGCACCAAAGAGCTAGTATATGAAAATCACATGTTAGGGATCACAGTGGGCCTAATATACTAAGAACTTCTATGTACAAGTTGAAGACTAATACATGATGAAAAAACATCAGTTATCAAAAAATTAGATTTCAACAAGAAGGATGATAATTCATGGGCAAATCGCCCCCACCCAACCCATAGCATAAAATGACTTTTCTACAAATATTATAAAAAAACATTAATTTTGTTAAAACATAAAATCGCTAAAAGGGACCCTAACAATAATAAAAACAAAGAGAGAATCTTGGATCTAATAGGTCATACACTTTCAAGGTATTTTGCAATTGAAAATGCAATAGAGGATGTAGTGTCAGACCTATAAATTCTCAATGCGACCCATGATTGTTGAATTCCTAGCATCCGATGTATGGCTAGATTTACAATAAAGTGCTGCATCAGTAGAGATGTGCCACTTTTTTCGCTTCGCCCTTGCCCCACCTAACTACACAATTTGTGCGCTGTATTTATAATATGGTGCATCAGTAGAGATGTGACACTTTTTTCGCTTCGCCCTTGCCCCACCTAACTACACAATTTGTGCGCCGTATTTATAATATGGTGCACCATGGCAGTTGTTAGAAAAATAGCGTCAAACTTTTTGACGCTATTGTGGCACTTTGCTACAGTAGTATCAACATTTTTGACTCTAGTGTACCAAAGTGCAAGGAAGCCCATTGATAATATCCAAAAAAGGAGGAGGAAGCCCTAGCTCTCTTAAAGTGCACCAACGCCTTTCTCTCTATATCATGTCGAAGGCTGCCTTCAGGCCAACAAAAGCCCCGCTTAGGTCTATCTTGAAACCTGAAATAGAAATACTTGGTCCACTGTACTCGTTTAAGTACGAAATACAGCTTGGAAATGAGAGAGAATCATGTTGTCTTCCATCCATGTAAGAAGACGATCTAGAATTTGCTTACAGAAGAGTTTTTCTGTTGAAGCAATAAGGCTTATTAGACAACAATTACCAGGGTCGGATTTTCATCCCTTTTTAAAAATGCGAATGATCTCTTCTCCTTTAACTGATTGATTGTTATAGAAGGGAAGCACTGGAACGTTGCTCCGTTGAAGCTATTTCAGGCTGAGAGCCAAATTGGCGGCACAGTACTAATTTTTAACACTCCTATGAATTTGAGGATATAACTGAACAAACAAAGAGACCTGATTTTGGAAATTACAGAAGTAAGAAATACTCTCTGGATGTGGATGCAACTTGATGATTACTATTACATCTAGATGCTTTTATGACTCTTTATGGACACAGGCATGAAATAATGTGTTGGGAGAATATAAAATTGTCTAGAGTAAGGTGGTAAAAGAACAGTGAGAGATCACCAAAACGCGTTGACAAAAGCTGGATAACTGGACCCACTGGAACAGGCCAAGAATAGATGAGAAATTTGGTGCACTAATCAAAATGTCATTGAATACCTAAGTTGGGACAGCAAGTGATGGTAGACCAGGAGGGTGTCTTGTGTATTGTCTCACAATTTTTGTTAGTCCAGAATTTGCACAGAGGCCCTTTGTGGGGCCTGCTGGATCTCTTTTTTTGCTGTGTTTTTTATATATAAGCTTTGGATGGGAATATTTACTAAGTACTATTTGTGATATTCCTTTTTTAAGATTGATCATTGGAGTGTATGAGTGTATGATAAGAGATATGTGTGGTATATAGTATGAAGATTCTCCCAGGAGGTTATACTTTTAAATGGCTGGAATTATGGTGCTTGCCATAATAGCATTGGCAACACAATTTAATTAAGGGGTACAGACAGTAGATTTGAACTTAAAGAGATCTGCAGGGATCTTGTCGGGCCCAGGGGCCTTACCAGCTTTCTACTAGCAAATTGTGTGATTAGTTTCAGCAAGAGAGAAAAACCCTATATCACCATCTGTTTCCCACCCATAGCAGGCACTTGTCATTACAGAATCACAGTCCTCGTGGTCTAGAATAGTTGGAAAAGAAGAGCCAACAGTTCCATCACTATAAAGGGTTTGGAAATGTTTGATGCAATCCTGAGGAAGAATATTATTCTCCGGCCTCATTACAGATGTTTTGGCACAATGGGATATCAAGTGTCAAAATGCTATCTGATTCCCAGAACGAACTGCGTCCAGGATGTAACCCACATACAGAAGACCTTGGTGGGTGGAAGATCCTTTGCCCACCTCGTGGCAAAGAGCTGGAACGCCCTGCCCCTGCACCTTAGGCAGTCACCATGGCTGCCTCAATTCAGGAAGGACCTTAAAACCTGTCTCTTCAACTGAAGCTCAGAGAACAAACCACCTTAGCATCTTGAGACCCTTACGGGTGAGTAGTGGTGCTCTATAAACCCTGATTTGATTTTGATGTCATCTAAGAGGGAAGAGTCCCAACCTATTTTTGCCTGTTTTTAGGCATCATTGTCATCATTTCTAGTGATCTGAATTATTTCAAGATGAGATCCACTATTAATAGTTGAAATTAAAGCCATCAGAGAAAATTGACCCCATCACACATTGCTGAGGCCCAATAGCCCCTGCTTGCTCCCCTGCTCCCTGAGTAGAGTATGACAGTAGTCATCCATGTGCTATTTTCACTTCTGAGACGAACTGCCAAATTTGCCTGGGCATTCACCATTTGTTTTTATTGTATGATACCTATGTGAACTCAAGGACACAAACATCAACTTCTCTCATTTGATTTGCAACAGAAGTGCAGCTAACATTACAGCTAAAATGTGGCTAACATGATATGTTGTAGTTTTGCTCCTAGGTGAGTCTTCTTCGATAGGTCATTGAGATACTTCACTGAGATAATACCGTTGCACCCTCTGCCTTCCTCCCCTCCCCAACTGCAGACACTCCTTCCTCCTTCTTTCTTCCATTAAAACCCCGTATCACAGAGTCTGCTAAGCATGCTACAGTGGAGCTCTTGACCCATTAAAAAAAACAGGGAAGCCATAGGAAAGGGAGGAATTCTTGTTCTTCTCTGATTGCCAAGTAGACTGACTAGAGGAAAGCCGGGCAACCACCACTGTTGCTAAAAGAGGTAAGAGAGCAAAAATGTTTAATTTGTAAGATTTTGTTTAATCCCCTTGCCATTTTGGTTCAAGAAGCTAAAAACGATTTCTCTAAAAGGGATCCTGATATTTACATTATCCTGAACAGTCCAGAGTTACTTAGTGCTTTGCTTGACATACGTATGAAGTGTCCCCTGTGGTATAGGGTTGTTAGATGCCCAGGTGGCACAGGAACCTGTTTGTTATTTGATGATACCGATGTTTGTCATGAGCTCTCTTACCCCAATGACATTTACATTGAGAACTATTTAGCTGATGTGTATTTGCATATGGGAGACAATGACTACTCACTAAATAAGAAGAGGTTTTAACAGTTGGACATTTTATATTTTTATGTGATGAATTCTTTAGAATTCTTATTTTTTAGTGTGCTTGATATTCTAGTTATAGAGATTTAATGCACTTTTTACAATGTAAATGACAGAATGTAAACATTTTGTTGACCTTCTTGCGAGGTGTTTATCAAAACTAAATAAAAAAACTGTTTGGAAGACAAGGTAGGAGCATTCTTTGGTTGGAAAACAGTATCCTTGTCTATTTCAGCTTTCCTCTTCAAAGTATGTTTTTAGTAGTCCTATGTCCATTTAGGCTGCACAGTGAAGGCATTTTTAATTCTTTTATTTTTGTTACACACCCTTATTTTACACCTCTAAGATTTAATTAACATACAGCTAGATTTCTAAGCGCACGTACCAGGAGGCAGGGGGATGCACTCTGTTGTCTATGCTGGGTGCTCTGGCATGTAGTGGATATCTATGGCTACAATACTACTGAAATTGAGCTAATCATTTTATTCTTCTATGCATGCAAAGGCCAATTCTAGAATCTTGACAGATCCTTCAAAACCACATACTCGGACCCCTGTTCAGCATTAGCTACATGGCTAAAGACTCCCAATATGAAGATAATCCTTAAGGGCATTTATATCTGCTCTGGGGCTTAGCCCACCACACTTTTGCCCTCATTATGAGTTGGCCAATAAGTTTAAATATGTGCAGTAACTCTTATTACCACACATCAGAATTATGAGCTTTATGCTCAATATCTCAGGTCAAACCTGCTACTTTTTATCAGGGAAAAAATGTCCAGTAGGCACTGGAACATGTGAATTTTATTGAAACAAGCACTAAGATGTGCATGTTATTCACCAAAAATTTGTGGTAGGCGATAGCTATCGCAACCGATAAAAAAATAAACACCTCAGAATCAATTTTAATTGGATGATAATTATTGCATCTTATAGTGGCCAACTCATAATGGGGAGATTTGTATCTTTTTAGTATTATCACCATCTATATACTAACAAACATCCTAATGGATCTTAATCCTGGTTCTGGTGCCAAGGGCCACCTTCACATACCCTGAGAAGGTCAAATGTTCTGTGCAGAAAGTATCAGGCTAGGTATTTTTGGCAGGGGTGGGTGAAGGGTTATTGACCTAGAATAGACTTAATTTTTCTAAGGCAGTGAATCACTTTTCTGAGGTCAAAAAGCAATAGCATAATCCTTTCCCCATGATGGCAGCATTTGAAAGGCAGAATCTGTTGCAGGTTCTGGCCAGAAAAATGCCACGAGATCAAACAAGTGTATAAAACAGCACTACTTTATTGCCTAATTCTGGGATCTTGGAAATCTTTATTAAATTCAGTTCAATTTAGTACTTAGCTCATTTTGAGTTCTTGTAATCATAAAACTCCTAAAGATAAATTCTGCATACCAGGACACTCTGCTACCCAGGACTTCAATCATCACAATGGCCTGCCCCTGTAAGAAGGCAAAGCCGCAGGGGAAGCGCTAAAAGTGCGTGGCAGTTCTCCACATGTGGAATGCGCCAGGACACTCTGCGGCCAGGACTTCAAACACCTTAATTCCCTGCCCCTGGGAGAAGGTGGGGTTGCAGAGAAGTGCTAAAAGTGTGCAGCAGTTCCTCACCTGTGCGATGCATCTGGGATGTGCCTGTGTGCAGCCAGGGCAGAGACAGGGCCGAGGACAGGCCCATCTTAGCTTGTCTGAGCGAGGAAGAGGCAGGGCTAGCTCTCTGAAAAAGTTCCATTTAATGTCATACTTCCACTTGTTGACCATTGAAAGAACCCCCCCAGAATGGTAAGGAGAATTATTGACCATTCCCTCAAGTTTGTTTCATAAACAGATCTGACCCCTGTGTATAAGACAATGTGAAAGAGAAATGCCTGGGAGAGCCCGTATGGGGTGGTAAAAAAGTGAAACAACACTTTGTCATGTGGCTGAGAACTGCACCATAGAGGAAATAGACAATCTCATGGAGGAAGTCAAATGTATCTTAAGTAAAGGGAAAACAACAGACTGCCCTATATCAGGCCAAAAGTAGTTGATATTTTAAGACAGAACATAAACTTGGACCCCTTTGCAAAGTACCTCTCTTGTCTCCAGTAAACCTGATTACAAGAGATGCACATAGTATCTCAGATTCCAATCAAAGGAAGGAGGAGCACAGCAGAGTACTACAACACCTGTGGAGAAACATGGCGACTCTGGTATCAATGATGGGGGAGGAACTAATTGTGCTATTTCTTCTGAGATTGCCTGCAGGTTTTAGCCCTCTTGCCTCACCTGGAACTGTAAGTGGCTCTTCCAAAAGAATGGATTAAAAAGGCCCAGTGGCACATGTTACGTATGGTAAGAACACAGCTTTTAACTGTATCACAGACATTAAAGTACTTCAAGAAACTATTGCTTATTTGAAAAGAGTGATACGCCAACAATGTAACTAGGTTGCCTCATTGTTGTACATAATGGGTTGCTTAGGGTTACTCCAACTAGAGGGGGGTGGAGAGGAATTCAAGTGCAGGGACTGCTCCAATATAACCATCAGAAGCTATGGGCATGAGAGTGTCACACTGTGCAAAACTGACGTAGGCAAATGCCATACTTGGATTACCTGACCCTAAACAAAGAATCATAGTTTGTTGGACAGACTCCATCAGTGAAAGGATACAGTAAAAATACCAAATTCCCTCCTGCTAAAGGGTAAAGCAAAACTGTGAGACTAGAAACCCCAAGTGGTGGTGGTACCAAGCCAATTTCCCCACACTTTCACTTCCTTTGCAACTAAATACTGGGGAGGAGGGCCTCATGTAGGGCATGAAGCTGAGGTGAGATCTTCAATCCATCCCAATTATACTCACCCGATACACCAATCACAGTCATCAAGCAGTACAGGGGCATCATTAAGAGGGTATGTGACCCAAAAAGCTACCGAAAAAGAATTGTTAACGGGTCAACATACCCAGGCTTCTTGAGGGAGCCCAGGAAACAAATGATTCCTTAAAGAATTAACTTATACATTGGATAAGGTGCCATTAACATTGTTATTCATTGGTCAGGTCTGATCTCCTTGTTGTGAAATGATGCTTATGGAACGGCTGGTATGATTACATAGAGCTTGAATTGCCTGAGGAGGAATTTGTCTTTAGATTGGTGAATCTAGATCAACATACGTCACCTCCCAAGGGCTCCAAAATCCAATTTAAACTCACCTCCCCAATAAAAATGAGTACGCCAAAGGAAAGGGAAGAACCCCATAATGATCATAAAAGAGTAACATCCCTTATACAATTAAGTCTAAACCAGCAGTAAATCACAAGGAGGTCACCCAATATGTGGAAGGGCCCCTATCTCTAACATCAAATAGGGATACAAAGGGTGGAGGCAAGATCTTCCCTACCTAATTCTCAGCTAAGGGAGGTTATCCCATGGATTAACCTGCTATCTTGGAATATCGCAGGTTTAAAATCCAAATCGAGTGACCCAGATCAGGGAGAATTTATAAATAAACATAACGTATGTGTGTTTCATGAAACCTGGGCTCTGCACCCATTCTATAGATCGAGCTATACAAATATAAAGTAGAAGCAACTCTATCACTGCCTGGATGTCCATCAGGTGAACTAGCAATTTGGATAACAACCTCGCTAGCCCACAGAGCAAAATGGCTTAATCATAAATCTACCAACCTGTTCGGACTAGACATTATCTCAGCATCTGGCAGATTCTGATTAAGATTAATAAAGAAATATAATAATTTTTCTAGTCTGAGCTGTGAGTCACCGACTTTGCTGGCTCTTGATGAATATCTAGAAGAATTCAATAGTAACAACCATCTTATTTTGGCTGGGGATTTTAATGTGACCTTTGAACCCATAGAAGTAAGTCAAAGTCTTACAAAAGAGGAAGACTATGAAATGGGCATTCCCAGACTTTCAATTCCACCTCTAGAGAAAAGAACAAAGGAAGCATTGCAGGTTGTTTCTTTAACAACATTGCATGGCTTATTTGTGTGCAATTGTCACACGTTGTCTTATCTGAGGGCTAACCACACTTTCAAAAGGGCAACCACTATCAGCAGAATTGATTACAGCCTACTTGAACAAGATTTATGACCTAATTTACAGGGCAAGAAGGTTATTGAAAGACAGGATAGCGACAATAATGCTTTATCATTGAAACATTCTCTTACTGAACAGTAATTATACGCCCTGGTCAGTTGATGCCCCAGTTTTTTATTCTAACAATAAGAGGTGGGTTAAGTGGCCTATCATACATTTGGATGAGAACACACTGACTCATATTTACTTATACTGCAGTCATTTCTGTCTTGGGCTCACTCAATGAACAGACACAAGACAATCATCTTGTTGTGTGTACTTTTAGCAGACTCATAGAATAAATCAGGGTTCACTTCTATAAAGATGGGAAGGTTAATACATTTAAAGCCAAAAACACCCTAAGAAGAAGGCCTATTTTTCTAAGTCAGAGGGTGGTTTGGGGGTTTCCCTTTTGAAATGTTTCAGGCAGCACACCTGTGATAAATGGTGAAGTGGTCTCAGCCTCGTACCGAAAAACATTGGTGCCTCATCAACCAAGCGGTGGCAGGAATTCCTATCTGGAAGGTTCCTTGGCTACTGAAGCCACACCGGCCTAATGGGCTCTGTATCTAACCAGTGCTCCGAGCCACTGTGTGAGTCTGAGATAAACTGCAGCTTCAAAACAGACAATCCACACCACTTTCCCCCAAACGCCGATCATAGGTAACACAGATTTCCCCCCTGCGCACTATGGTTCCGCATTTGCTGCTTGGCAAGACGCTAACTGCAAACAGATAAGTGACTTATTTAACGCTGATGGCCTTGTGGACTTCTCCCAGATACAGGCTGCCTTTGGAATCCCATTTACGGACCCACTGGTAATACACACCTGTTAGAGCTGACAGCCTTAGGGTGGTCACCTCTTACTTTTTGCCTGCCTGCCCCCTCCACTTTTTGGACACTGTTTTTGCTGGTTTTAGGACTGCACACTTTACCACTGCTAACCAGTGCTAAAGTGCATATGCTCTCTCCCTTAAAACATGGTGACATTGGTTCATACCCAATTGGCTTATTTAGTCTACTTGTAAGTCCCCAGTAAAGTACACTACATGTGCCCAGGGCCTGTAGATTAAATGCTCCTAGTGGGCCTGCAGCACTGATTGTGCCACCCACATAAGTAGTCCCTTAACCATGCCTCAGGCCTGCCATTGCAAGGCCTGTGTGTGCAGTTTCACTGCCAATTCGACTTGACATTTAAAAGTACTTGCCAAGCCTTAAACTCCCCTTTTTCTACAAATAAGTCACCCCTAAGGCAGATCCTAGGCAACCCATAGGCCAGGGTGCTTTGTAAATAAATGGCAGGGCATATACCTGTGTAGTTTATATGTCCTGGTAGTGTAGAACTCCTAAATTCATTTTACACTGCTTTGAGGCCTGTTCCTTTCATAGGCTAACATTAGGACTGCCCTCATATACTGTTTGAGTGGTAGATTATGATCTGAAAGGAGTAACAAGGTCATAATTAGTATGGCCAGAATGGTAATACAAAATCCTGCTGACTGGTGAAGCTGGATTTAATATTGCTATTTTAGAAAGTGAGCATTTCTCTGCACTTAAATCCTTCTGTGTCTTACAATCTACATCTGGCTAGGTTAGTTGACAGTTCCCTTGTGCATTTCACTCAGACAACCCCAAACACAGGATGCTCAGTCACACCTGCACACATATGCATACTGAATGGGTCTTCCTGGGCTGGGAGGGTGGAGGGCCTAACACTTACATTTGAATGGACAGTGACCTGCCCTTACAAAAGGGCTGCCAAACCCCCTATTGGGACCCTGGCAGACAGGATGGAACTGAAAGGGGACCTGGTCCACTTCTAAGCCACTCTTTGAAGTCTCCCCTACTTCAAAGGCACATTTGGGTATTTAAACAGGGCCTCTGACCCTACAAACTTATACACTTCTGGACAAGATACCACTGTATAGAAACTCTGAACCAGACCCTGCAACCTGCCAAGAGGAACTGCCTGGTTGCCCAAAGGGCTCACCTGACTGCTTTTCTGCAAAGGACTACTGCCCTGCTGTTTCCCTGCTGCCTTGTTGCCCTCTGGCTCTGCTGAGAAGTGCTCTCCAAGGGTTAGGATAGAGCTTGCCTCCTGTTCCTTGAAGTCTCAGGGCCAAAAAGACTTCATCCTGCAAAGACCTCCTTATGCGGTAAAAATTAGGCACACAGCCTGCCAGAAACAACGCACAACCTGCATCGCGGTGAACTGGAATGACGCAGCCCGGCTCCCTGAGGGGAGATCGATGCAGCACCAGTGTTGCGAACAGAACTTTGACGTACGGCCCACTGGATTGATACATAGCCGAGCCGGAACAACAAAGTCCGACTTACTGCGAGAAGAATCGACGCGGCGCCTGGCGTGTGACAGAAATTTCCCCGCATTGCCCACTGGATCGACCCAGCTCCTGTGACTTCATCCTGCATGCCCAGGATCTCTCCGCACAGTCCCCGGGGTGTCCAAATACCCCTCAACCCAAAGAGGATCCATGTCTTCGCGCCGGAAAATTTACGCAAGGCCCTGACTGCTTGTAAAAATATCAATGTATCGTCTGTATGCGCCCGGAGAAACCGACGCACACCTCCCCCTTTTCCATGCATCTCCTCCTCTGCGGACCCTTGTGGATAATTTTTATGCAAACCAGGTACTTTGTGCTTGCAAGACACACTTGTTGCTCTTTAAAGACTAAGGGGGTCATTTTGACCTTGGCGGACGGCGGAGGCCGTCCGCCAAGGTACCACCGCTGAATGACCGCACCGCGGTCAAAAGACCGCAGTGGCCATTCAGACATTTCCTCTGGGCCGGCGGGCGCTCTCCAAAAGAGCGCCCGCCGGCCCAGAGGAAATGCCCCTGCAACGAGGACGCCGGCTCAGAATTGAGCCGGCGTAGTTGCAGGGGTGCGACGGGTGCAGTTGCACCCGTCGCGTATTTCAGTGTCTGCTTAGCAGACACTGAAATACTTTGCGGGGCCCTCTTACGGGGGCCCCTGCAGTGCCCATGCCCTGGGCATGGGCACTGCAGGGGCCCCCAGGGGCCCCGCGGCACCCCCTACCGCCATCCTGTTCCTGGCGGGAGACCCGCCAGGAACAGGATGGCGGTAGGGGGTGTCAGAATCCCCATGGCTGCGGAGCACGCTCCGCAGCCATGGAGGATTCACAAGGGCAGTGGTAAACCGGCGGGAGACCGCTGGTTTACCCTTTCTGGCCGCGGCTGAACCGCCGCGGTCAGAATGCCCTCGGGAGCACCGCCAGCCTGTTGGCGGTGCTCCCGTGGTCGGTGACCCTGGCGGTCACCGGCCGCCAGGATCAGAATGACCCCCTAAATACTTTTCTTATCATTCTCTAAAGTGATATTTCAATGTGTATTTAACCAGATAAATATTCTATATTTTTCTAAACACTGTGTGGTGTATTTTTGTGGTATTATATTGTGTTGTTGCATGATTTATTGCACAAATACTTTACACATTGCCTTCTAAGTTAAGCCTGACTGCTCAGTGCCAAGCTACCAGAGGGTGGGCACAGGATACTTTGGATTGTGTGTGACTTACCCTGACTAGAGTGAGGGTCTTTGCTTGGACAGGGGGTAACCTGACTGCCAACCAATGACCCCATTTCTAACAATAGCCATCCGTCACTGGCTCTTACAGACCTGGCTTCGTCCACATGCCAGTCGAATGCTTACCCCATTTGAGAAATGGCTCCTTACTCGCTCTTATGTCAAACACATCCTCTCAAATATTTACATCTTCCTAATCACCCCTCAGAAACCTGTGAAGATCTCTGCTCGGCTCCAGAGGGATGTGGAATGTGAAAGTACCTTTACTGATAGGGAGTGGAGCGACATTCTTCACTGTGCCAGCAAGTCAACCCGCAACACCACTAGTAAAGAGATGTTCTTGAAGACTGCACATTTCAGGTACTTTACCTCAGCTAGGGTCACCAAGTGGAACACAAATAAAGAGAGTGCATGCTGGCAACATTACAGGCAGCAAGGCACTCTTACCCATCTGCTTTGGCAGTGCCGAAGATAGGTTCCGTCTGGAATGAAGTGCTTAATGCTGTGAATGATATATTTGACACTAATGTCCTGAGGTTTCTCAGCTATGTGTAGTAATTAGTTGGACACCATAACGTTTCTTCCATGTACCTTCGTTCCATCAAGACAAACCCCTTTCCCACCTTCATCAGCCAGGCACATCGAGCAACTGCCTAGGTGCCTTTCAAACTTCCCAATGGCAGGTGATGCAAAAAAGGCCCCCCAACATCCTACTAGTCAACCCTGCACATAATGTAAGCTTCACAGGAGTTCATGCATTATACCACACATCCCCTTCACTTCACTGATCCCAATATACAGACAAAACAACAAGCAACAATATGTACATTACATAACTGTAACATAGATTACACTTGACAAACAAATATGACAAACATAGCTGAACTGTCAAGAAATCAAAAAACATTCCCAAAACAGAATAATTATCCCCATACTCCCCTATATAGGGAAACCTTCTCACCGGTTACATGCAAATATAATCACCCAAACAGCTAGGCATCCTTCTTGATCTGACAGCTCTTGCATTATGCTGAACAAGGTGACCAACTCGTTGATCCCTACAAGCAGGTTGCTTGTCATCTCTCAGAAAATCAAAGTCCTTCATTATCAACCAAAAAGAACACCTGTCTGCCTCTTTAACTGTTGACTTAACAATACCATCCTTCTGGTATAATGAAACATGTCTGGCCATTGTCCAAATTAATCCAATTACTACCAACCTCCACCATCTTGTATGGGACACAAAAATGAGATAAACTCCCAGTCACACCACCATGCTTGACCTTGACCCAATCACCTTTTTGAATGAGGCAACGTGGTCCACTCTCTGGGCCTTTCACATCTGACCCTTTATTACTTTGTTAGTGGATATCCTCATCCAAGAGGGCACTAAGGCCCATATTTATAGTTTTTTAGTGCCACATTTGTGTCATTTTGTTACGCAAAATCAGCGCAAACGTAGAAAATACAATTGAATTTTGAAAGTTTGGCTGTTTTTGTGTCAAAAAATGACGCAAATGTGGTGCAAAAAAGTATACAAAAAATATGGGCCTAAGTTGGTACCAGCTTCTCCTTCTCATCATCTCAATGGGTATTTTACCTGTACCGCCATTGATTGTAGTGCGGTGAGCCCATAACATGTCTTCAACAGGGCCCTGAATAGACAAATTTGCACTGTATGCCATTTCATAGTTCCTTTGACTAATCTGTTTATCCTTTCTATTAAGCCATTTTTTGGGATTGTACATTGATGAACAAATGTGCCTAATGCCTATACTGTCCAAAAACCCATTCCTTTCCATGGAAGTAAGCTGCATACCATTGTAGGTAAGTAAAAGAGAGGGAATACCCTCATTCCTAAAGACTCAACTTACGACTGCTATGGTGGATCTAGTGCATATGGACCTCATAAATACTACCTCAACCCACCTTGATTTGGCATCTACCACACTGCAGCAAACTTCTCTTGATTAGGTAGGGAAGGGAATGGACCAATAAAATCCAGACATACCTCCTCCTACACTTCTTCTGCATCAATAATATGTTTTTCCTCTTTCATGGCTCCCACGCCAACTCTCAATCATTTTTCTGACTCCTTACACACCACCCAGTCCTGGACCCATTTCTTTACTTGTACATCCATATGCGGCCACTAAACCTTTTCCCTTATCTTCTTGAAGGTACTAGACCATATGACCCTCATATGCCAACTGTATTAATTTGGGTCTAACTAAGGCTGGTGGCACAAATTGACTACCTCTCATAATGACTCCTTCACCTTGCAATGACAATTCCTCTACAACTTTCTGAAAAGGTCTAATTGCTACTGGTAATGTACTATCCATCTTCACACCTCTAATCATTTCCACCACAGTCTTATTAATATTTTCCAGCCACTCAACCTATAAAACACATGTTCCCAATCCATCCGTGGCATCATCCACACTGAATACAACCCCTCCGCATACAAATCATTGTTAGCAGTGGCCTTGTCCGGCAACCTTGATAAACAGTATGCAACTGTGTTTTTTGATCCTGGAACATATTTTACTTTGCAGTCAAAATCCTGTAATTTCACTGCCAACCGGTCCAACTTCCTCAAACACTTTCTTATCCCTCTTTGACCTAGAACCCTTAGTAAAGGTTTGTGGTCAGTTCTCAAAATTATATGGCTTCCCCATATGAAAGTGAGAAAATAGGTAGTGGCCTAAGCTGCAGTCAATTTCTCCCGTTCTATGATGGAATGATTCCTTTCCGAAGCTGACAAAGAAGGCAAGGCAAATGCCATAGTCTTTTCCTTTTGCTCATGCATTTGAGACAATACTGCTCCTATTCCAATGCCTGGAAAGAAAATAGATCATTAGACTCAGAGCAGTGGAAGAGGGTCTCAACACTGTTAAGGTCATACATGTGTTCCTCTGAAAATGTACGAACAAGGTGACTAGGAATATTACTCCCTGATTTGTCTTGCATTTTCTCAGTCATGATCTACAGACTATATTCATCTGTCATTTAAGCTTTACGATTTGTCACAACTTATACACTATACCCATTGTTATTCAATTTTTGTGACATGCCTTTAATGAGAGCCTACAGACTATTTGTCATCAAATTGGTATGATTTGTTATTAAGATGAGATTTTATGTTATCTGAGCACTCACTCTTTATATGTTGACAACCCTAGGACAACATTGTTGGTCCTTTCTTGATGGGTCATACTTTCCCTTTGCCTCAATATTGATTCAAATTCAATGTTTTTCTAGATGTACAAATCTATGCATGTCAGTATTAGGCCTACTTACATGTCTGTGTTTTTTGCCCAACCCCATTTATATATGTTTCATGAATTGTTTGATTAGTATATGGGTATCATATTTGAGACGGTTTCACACACAGAAAATGTATTTGTGAAATGGAGTACATATGTATACATTTCCTGTTAACAATGATGGTATTACATGTGATTGTGCACATTCCAAGATGGCGCCTCGGTTTCCCTCGACCCATAGTATGGGTTCTTGTGTTTTACAAGTCATCTTTTTACTACTATGGACTCTTTATATGCATACTCGCATACCGGCGTCTCCCGCATGATTGTTACTTCATTTCTACTCTTCACATCACTACACTTGAAGGTGAGTCTCTGTGCTGTCAATCCACTGTTTTTGGAATTAGTGGCAACTGGTTTATATACAGATAACATCTTTTCGGTTGAGTGTCCAGCTCTGCGAGTACTCAAGTGATTCTGCCGCCAGTTTTCACGCTGATTAAGTCAGTCCTTTTCCCTCAGCAGTAGCCTTGTCCATGTATGTCACCTTACGAGTTACTTTCAGTCCCATTTGTACATAATTTTGTAAAAATCCACTTTCTCACTACTGCATTAACACTTCCGTCTCCGTTAGCAATGCATGCTTTAATGCTGTATAGAATGAACTTGGCGTTGTTGGTGCACAAAGATTTTGCATATTGTAAACGTTAGTAATGGACATTCGGGGTCTGAGGCCTATCATACATACTCCCCTCTACCTTTTGTCTCCCTATACCATACTTTTTTAATATTAATAGGAACACGTGGCATAATAGGTTTATGTTATACTATTGATACTATGAATTCTCACAGCAGCAATGGCTCATTGTTCATTTATATCCACCATAGCCTTATCATGGCCATTTTGTTTTGAACATTTCTGAACCAATTGCTTCTACGGAAGACAGTCCAATATAGGTATATTGCTGTTAATGTCTGTTTACACACTTGTGGTGGTGGTATTACCATGTTTGTAAATTGGTTTTTACAATCCAATCCAAGACCTGGTTTCTCTATAGAAATTAGACACGATAACAGGTGTAAAATCAGAGTTGTATGCAGGAGGTTATTACTTGACAAATATAACTATTCTACCATCATCTTAATCTTGATGTGGAAGTTGATTCCCGGTTACGGAATAGACTAACTGATTTGTGGGGAGATATATCATTAAACATATATTTCACATTGTTAGGGTTCCTTTGGTTTATCAATTTTTTTCTCCTTCTTCAAGAATACTTTAGACAAACTTTGCCTTACTTTTGGATGTTTTCACCGAAATTGGTATGTTTTTTTCGTGTAGTCTCTCTGACCCAACTTCACCCTGCATCACACTGGGATGTTCACACATTCACCGCTCAGGACTGTAGTTGATTTTTTTGATTGTCAGCACAACATTTTCACTGCTCAGTGACATGCGTTTCTTTCGACCTGGAAATTCTGGATATCAAATACTTGCCTTGCATGTGCACGTTATCGTCTAACCTTGTACAACCCCGCCTTCTATCACTATGGATAAAAAGAGGTCAATAATTATTTCTGTCTAGTCTGAAACAACCCTCCCTTTGGGGGTCACTCACTTTAACAATTTAAATGTAGGTCACGAGTTGAAAAACAATATTTAGTTACTTGGAAAAATAACAATATTTATAATTCTCTGTTATCGTCATTCTATTCTAGTGAACTTTCTTTTGCATAATAATTTTTGCAGCCTTGAGAAAGTCTTGATGACAAAACATGTTTTGGCTGTTTTTAATGGATTCATCGTGTCTTGGGAAGAAGAAATCCTAACCAGTAACAAGATGTGTTCAGAACTTTTGTTGACTTGTTTAATAAGTATAGTACAAATGGGGTTCCCTGACCTAGATACAGTAGCTCAACCAGGGAAGTAAGAACTGAAACGTAAACTAATGTTGAGAGCTACTCTTAAATACTACTAAAAGGATATTCATCAACAACAACACTAGAGTATATATCAATACAACTAATTATGTATGTCTTCAAAAATATATATATCAAAACAAAGAAGTTCAACAGCTATGTATTCGGTCTTAAGCTACATCAAGATCCTGATATAAATCTCTAAAAATATTACATCGTAGAGTCTTGGAATTGTGTCAACAGTATATTATTTTATTTAATTAAATTACAAATTACAAAATACCTGATATAATGCAAAGAAACTACAAAACTGACTCAATCACTCCACATTCATACACTAATTTAGTATACATGAATATAAATATGGAAAAAATCTAATATTACTACAACAAAAAAGTTCCTAAAAGACATAAATACAAAGTTATTACATATCCACATACATACAAAAATTAGTAAAATCCAATGTCTTATATTACAGAATTCTCAAACAATGATACAGTAGGAACCCAAAGCCAAATGAGTAAAATCCAATGTCTTATATTATAGAAATTTCAAACAATGACACAGTAGGAACCCAAAGCCTACGCGTGTTTCAGTAATCCTCTTTTGCTGAGGCCACCTTCATCAGGGCAGTCCCCAACCATCTAGTTTAATATCGATGTAGACCCAAAGACAGGACAATCTGACAACATTGTATACCAAATTCTGGATGTATGCCACATTAATAGATGATATCTAATACAAACAAACATATAAATAACCACCTTGAGATAAGGGAGTCCAAAAATCCAATGCTGAAACGTATTAAGTTGTATGAAAATACTAAAACTGCACAGATCAAGTGTATACAGAAACCCAAATAGAGTTAGTACACTAAAGTCTACCAGTATATATATGGATGAAACACCCATAAGTGACCCAAGCTATCAGAAAGTGAGCAAGGGTGGCAAACAAAAATAGAAGTAAAAATAAATTTAAAAGTAAGAGATAAGAAGATGACAATAACCATAACCTGACACATGTGCCTCTCAGCAAGCCCATGCACTGGAGCCATATTAGTAGCCTATGGTGCCTTACGATTCATGTTTAATCGTGCGCCATAAAGTGATAGACCAATCTCATTTGCAGGGAAATTTGTGACATAGAACAATGTGTTCTGTGAGTTCCATTATGGTAAAGTACCATTCCAAAACAGTAGAGTGGCAATGATGTATAATCTCTCAGATGAAAAACCATCACTCATAGAAAGACAGGGAGTGTAGCTTTCCCTATTGTTTGCGGTTTTACGTCAATGGATATGTCATAGTATGTCAATGGAACAAGACCAAGCTGTAAATTAGAAAAGGCCAGTATGGGAAGATTTGAGAACATTTATTTAGGACCAGAGCTACCTTTTCTTTTATTTTACCTTTAGAATATAGAGAAACTCCTCTGCCTAGGTCTCTTTTCAGTTAGGTAGTTAACCATGCGCCTTGTACGCTATGTGGATCATGTAAAAAAGAAGAGTACATAGAACGGGATTTCCCTGTTAGCTTAAATTATAAATACATTCAATGTGACAGTTTCATTGTGACAAAAGAACCAAGAAGAAATTAAATTAAAGGCCCAAATCAAACTTCTTACCTGTATGTTAGGTGCACGATCGTATAGTTCTTAGCGAAAATGCCAGTTTAGCGCTCTCCGTTTTATTGTTACGGTCACATGACATAACGTCATTTAACACTAGCGTTAGAGAAACATAAAGGGAAGAGGTAAGGGCTACGGACTGCGAGAGTCACCGCCATCTTGTAAGGGAGTTACTTAAATTGTCGGAATTGACATATATAGCTCTTAACTACACAAATACATGAAACATGTTGATGAATATCCTTTTAGTAGTATTTAAGACTTGTTTAATAAGACATAGATTTTGTGGACTACTTAGGTGTGCCTTGGTAATCCAAAGTACATTTATCTGTCCTGATTGGATTTCCAGTCGGAACAGCCACACCCTTGGTGGTTGGGTGTGAACACCAGTATGGCACCCAATGGACATTATTTAAGACTATAAGATATAATTTCCCCAGCAATTGTATGTATACTTTGGATGTGCGAACCTGGAAGCACAGCCACCTTTCTTCTGTAGTTTCCCTATTCCAACTGCACTGGAGTCTACCATGATGACAGTTTTCAATCCCCTCTAGAAAGGGACTAAGGGCCAGATGTATGTAGCTATTTGTTGCACGTAACGGCCCGATTTGCAGACTCGGACAGTTTGCAACTAAAAAATATCATTTTGGTATGTACCAATGCTGTTTCGTGATTCAGTAATCTATCGACCGAATTACATAATAGGTCTGAAAGTCACTATTTGAAAGGGGCGTGCCCAATGGAACCCTTCCAAATAGCAAATTGCAATGGCATGTCTGATTCTTTTGTGACAGTGAATGCGGTCGCAAAACAATCACAGTTACTACCAACCTCAAGTTGGTTGTAAACCATTTGCAAATGAATGGGGGCACCAAAATTTTTTCAGAGCAGGCAGTGGTCCCACAAACCACTGCTTACTCTAAAAAAATGAAAGGAGAATTTTCTTTTTTTTTTTAGCAATGCATTCTTTTTCCATTAAGGAAAATGGGGTGCATTACTAAAAAAATTGCTTTATTTAAAAAGCAGTCACAGACAGTGAGTGAGTGAGTGAGACACATTTGTACATTTCATTTTGAGAGTCTCTAATTGTGATTTGCAATGAATCGCAATTAGAGACTCGCAAAATGAAATGGGAGTACATCTGGCCATAAGACTCCTTCATTTGCAATCTCATCCTTTATTATTGTAAAATAACTTTGCTTGTTCTTCACCCCATACACATTGTTTTCCTTTCCTCAACAATATTCTCACATTCTCAGTCTTATAGTTGAAATCATGTATAAACATAGAGCAGTACTCCACTAAACCCATAAACAATCTTAATTTGTCTCTCTCATTGGGTACACCCGCGTTTACGATGGCACTGACCAAGTCAACTTTTGGTTTCACCCCTTCTCTGGTTATCAAGTATCCCACATACTCCACTTCCTGCAAAAGAAACTTACACCAGCAATAACAAGTCTTGATAATACTTCACTCAACACTGCATCAATGCTCTTCCCAAACACCAAAACATCATCTTGAAAGAACACTTCATTCGAAACTCCTCTCAGTATGTTCAAAATCAGTCATTGAAAGACGCTTGCTGAGGAGCATAATCCAAATGGCATTCTTTTAAATTGAAACGTGCCTTACAGCATTATAAATGCCCTATATTGCCTGGAATCTGGATGTGGTGGTACTTGATGATAAGCACTCCTCAAGCCCAGTTTAGAGAAGTATCTATGGCCAGAAAATGACAAGTACAACTCCTTGATATTGGGAAAAGGAAACAAATCAATTACCGCATTAACATTGAGACTTTGTAAGTCCACACTGCATCGCAAAGAATCATCAGTTTTCCCTGTGATGACCACTTGTAAAAGCCATTCAGTGGCCTCCACCGTCTTATTTACATCATCTTTGAGCACCTGCTCCAATATCTCTTTGACTTTATGCCTCACTGCAACTGGCACCTTCCTTGCTACATGCTTGACAGGAACTGAGTTTTTCTTGATCTTGATTTGGTGTACATATTGTTTAGCTAATTGCAATGTGTTATTAAATACATCCTTGTGATGTTCCAGGATCTTGTCCACATCTTCATGTTTCACCACCATCACCTGATTGTCTGATCTGGGGTCCACAAGAATATGCAAGTCATATTGGTGAGACCAGCTTAATATTGGTGGTCCTTCCTCTGTTATGTACTTTCCTTTCAGTCACTCTGCTTTTGAACTTTATAACATCCGTAAAGTACCCTACAAAACCTATGTTTGCTCCTTGGTAACCCTTTAAAACCACATTGGTATTGTTCAAAACGTCCTTTGACCACACCTCCTCTAACAACTGTTTAGGTATAATAGTATATAATGATCTCAAGTCCACCATCAAAGGTGCAACTTCACCATATGCAAAATCATCTTTTGGTCACAAGTTCCTTTTCAAATTTTCACTCTTTACGTCTGTTTCACCATGTATCACCAGTACCCTACAATCCAAGATGAAGCCTGGCACATGTGAGCAAAGTGCCCTTTCTTCCCACACTTACAACAATTTTTATTCATTGCTAAACAATTTTTGAAACCACCAATGTGATATGAGCTTCCACATCTATAAAACACCCAGGATGTGCTTTTCGTGGGCTGGTTTATTGCTCCTCCTGTTTTCATGGCTCTAGCTTTGCTTGAACTGAGACTTGTGTTATAAGGTTTCTTCCTCACCAAGTTAACCATTTTTGTATCTTCATTTACCTCCACTACCTCCCCAGTTGTTTTGCATTCAGGATTGGATTTCCACATTTCCTTCATACATTGTTCGGTCTCTTCAACCACTTTAACTATGGTTATCACATCTTTTAGGGAGGGGAAGCTGGCTGCCCAGAGTAGTTCCTGTATTTTCTCTACTGCAACACTGCACAATTAACTGATCACAAATTAATTCTTCAGTCATTAGTCTGAATTGACATTTGGCTGCTGACTCCTGTAGCCTGGCAACAAAGTCATCCACCAATTCCCCTGGGTGCTGGGGTTGAGTATTAAACTTATTGTGTCTCATAGCAAAGTTGATCGTTTTGGCAAACCTATTTTGAAGTCACAATTTTGCCTTCTTATATATATCTTCAATGAGATTTCTTTGGGCATCACACACTGCTGGTAGGTAGTTGACTACATACTGAGCCTCATTTCCCCGAGAACCTAATAATATTGCTTTTTTCATTGTTGACAAGAAATTGTTCACTTCTAAAGCCACTTAATAGTTTTCAAACTTATCTATGCAGTCCTCCCATTCAATAGGAGGATCACCATGTAGGGATACAGAATTGGTGGAGTGACTATTGATTGATTAATGTTCATGTTTGAGGGTGATGACAGGTTACCAACTAAGTACTATTTTTTCTCTTGTGTGAAGTGTCCCCTTGTTTCTCCGTTGTCATGTTCTTGATCATTGACGTTTCCCCATGGGCCATTAGATGTAGGTGGACCGATTGATGTACCTTATTGTTTGCACTAAACTACCAATAAAGAGATCTTAAACGTAAAAACACCCAAAGGCACAACATACACTGCAGAAAGGCGAGAGAGATATTGCTGACCACTGTCAAAAGTGAAAATCCAGCTGATATTGCAGAAGCAAGGAAACACTATAACATTGTGCAAACTAGGGCTAAGAAGAAATGGGAGGAAAAGCTTTGGTATTATTTGGCCATGGAAGGACTTTTTGGCATTTACTAGGTAATGGTACAAAATTCATTGAAAGAGAAGAAAACTGTTGTATTGAATAAGAGGCATGTGTAAGATATGGGGAGGCCAGTAAACCTATTACACACAATAATATGCTTTTACAGCAGCAGTTATGCCCAAGTATGACAGGGTAGAAAGGGTGAACTGAGTGCATACAATACTAACAGGGGCATCTGACAGGGATGCATTTTAGCTCTGACCCTATTGACACTTTACGTCAATGGGCTAAGTGGCACACTGTATGACTGTAATGGCGGCTCACCAGAACTCGAGAATCAAAGAATCCCTGCCCTACTGTTTGCTAATGATACATTATTAATTTCAAGAAAACCAATGGTCTGCTGAATCCTATGAATTGGTTCTCAATCTCCTGCGAAGAGTACGGCTTGGAAATGAATGCCTCCAAAACCAAATTCATGACCTTTCGCCCACACAGGTAATTTAGAAGGAAAATCAAGCTAGCCTCTCCCATCTAGAGCAGGTTAAGGAATTCGACTATCTGGGAGTGAGGATTGCCAGTTCATTATCATGGCACCTCAAACAGCAAAAAGTCAATTGACCCTACAATATGCTGGGTCAAAGGTTATGAAGGAACGAAATCAATCTAACTTCCAGCCAATTCAACCTACACCAGAAATGTATTCAGCGCAGCTCTGAAATAAAGAATATATCACACACAGTACTCATTGAACCGCTCATTTACTGGCTAAGGGTATAGACATACATATAGACATACATATCCCCGCTCCCTCTACGTCAAGTGCATTTAGAGGTGAAAGGCCAGAATAACTCTGGTGCATTACCATGGCTTAGATACATCACGTTCTGAATGTACAAGCTACAGCTACACTGAGCTTAGAATAAGCCCTAGCAGTTAACCAAAGAAATGTTAGCCCAATTAAAGTCAAGATACTGGTGGTGCATTGACGAGAGCTGGCAGCCCAAATCAGATGTTGGCTGCAAAACTGAAAGATTTCTAAATTTCAAATTTAATATGGGTTTCGAGCCGTTTTGTAGATCGTACTAAAACTCCTCAAGTGAGATCTATTTTTCTGAAATTTAGATATGGTATTTGGAATAATCTCAGAAGGAGGTGGCGAGAGTGTTCTGTCCCTTTCACCTGTCCTGTCTGTAAAGCAAACACCGAGTTGGATGAGAGCTTTCAGTTTTTATTGTCCTATTTACTTCAAGTTGAGAAAGTCTTGGATAATTCCATTATGTCATATTCTGTCCATAGATCATTTAAGGGACGCGACTTGGATACTAAGGTCAGAACCTAGGGCCAGATGTAGCAAGCCGTTTGCATGTTGCAAACTGCGAAAATAGCAGTTTGTGCCATACAAACGGCCTCACGCGATGCTCATTCCCAAATTGCGAGTCGGTACCGACTCGCAATTTGGGAATGCGACTCGCAAATAGGAAGGGGTGTTCCCTTCCTATTTGCGACTCGCATCGCAATTCAGAGTTGGTTTGTGACCGCGAATGCGGTCGCAAACCAACTCGCAGTTACCACCAGTGTCACACTGGTGGTAACTCATTCGCAAAAGGCCATGGGACCCCTTCCCCTTTGTGAATGTCGACAAAAATATTTTTTCAGAGCAGGCAGTGGACCGATGGGAAAAGGGCTGCAAAATGAAAAAAAAAACAGCTTTATTTAAAAAGCAGTCACAGACATGGAGGTCTGCTGACTACAGCAGGCCACTATCCCTGTGAGTGCAGGGACTCGCTATGGGGTCGCAAAATGCGACCCACCTCATGAATATTGATGAGGTGGGTCTTTGCGACCCCATAGCGAGTCGCAGACGGTGTCTGAGACACCGTTCTGCATCCTGAATTGCGACTTGCAATTTGCGAGTCTCTCTGACTTGCAATTCTTGAATTTCGTACATCTGGCCCCTAGAGAGGCGGTTGTATAATCAGCGTGCAGATATTTATTGTTCCAATGGCGCAAAAGTTGTAACGTTTTATAAACATGATTTATATCAGTTATAATAAGTATTTTAGTGAGATATTTTGAAGTATAAGATATGGAAAATGTATGTATCATATATTTGTATTTTTACTTTTATTGTAAATTATGATGTATGTATTTCTGATTTTATGTTTTATTGATATGGATATCCCCTAAAGTAAATAAATAAATAAACTTTCATCCATTGAAAGCTAAATGATTACAATTAATGCATTATATTTTACAGTATTCTATTGGCTTGCTCTTAGCTTGAACATCAAATCACCAATACTCATATTTTTGACAGCAAAAACACATTTGTGGTTTTCATTCCTAAACATCTAAATATAATATGCCAGACTGATTCACGGTGTATGCAACGTAATCTGTTCTATTTTCCAATGCAGTCGCAGAAAAGAAGCGTATTCTAACGAAACAGCAATAATGTTATTCTAGGATTTTGTTCCATGGCATATACAATAGGCGTAGAGGGAAGGAGAATGCAAAACATCCAAAAATCATTGTCAGAACCAGTGGCGGCCCGTCCTTTAGGGCGGAGGGGCCACACACCCCCACCTTTTGCCCCTCATGAAGAGTGTCTGTCAGGATGAACAAAGGCTAGCCTGACAGACACTCTTAATTTTCAGCTCAGACAGCCAGGTGGGAGACATGCGTGATTTGCGTAGACTCCTGACTGCCTGAGCTGAACTTTGCTGGGCTGAAGAGGTCACAGCTCCTATGGGCGTGACCTCCTCGGCTCAGCAAAGGTGCCTCGAGGCCCTCCCCTGGGTGACGAAGAAAGCGTCACCAATTGACTTCGACCCGGGCGCTTCAGGTTTAAGCAATCAGTGATACTTCGTCACAGAGTGGGGTGGGGTCAGCAGTCTCACTGACCCCATCCCACTCTGTGACGAGGCTTGGACTGCTGCCTTCTCTCATTGGCTAAAATGAGGGAAGGCAGCAGTCCCAACCTTCCTGGGACCTGGAGGTAAGTGTGTTTGTGTGTGTGTGATGTTTTAAATTGAATGTTTGGTGCACACGTGCATGTTTGAGTGTTATGAGTGTTAATGGATGTGCGTGCGTGTGTGAAAGAATGAGTGTGTGATGTTTTGAAATGAATGTTTGGTGCGTGCATGTTTGAATGGTATGAGTGTTGTTAATGGATGTGCGTGCGTGCATGCGTGTCTGTGTGTGAAAGAATGTGTGTGTGTGTGTGTGTGTGTGTGTGCTTCCCGCCCGCCCCCCTCACTCCTAAAGCTGCCAGCCGCCACTGGTCGGAACTTTTTGTCAAAACATTTTCTGTCACTTCAGAAAGGCCACTGACTCATTACATTTTTGTTACTCAATATATTTTTACTCGACCTGTGACTAAGGTAACGTTTTTGCCAAATTTAAGGCTTCTCCAATTCTCGGGATTATTTCAAAATCACTGTCATATATATGAAGAACATGAAGTTGGAATTAGCTGTTTTTATTCATGTAAGTAACCCATCATCATCTGGAACAGCCATGTCCTAGCAAAGTACCAGCAAGCTCCAGCTGCGAGACCCGGACAAAGGTTTACTTTCTCAGGACAATAGCATCTTGCAGAATACAGCATTTTTTTTGCACAGTTCTTAGAATCCCAAGCATAGGGTACCCCGATGTAGCTGACATACTTTTCTATGAAAGGTGTGTCTAGAGCAAAAGAATAACAGGCTGTTATTCAAGGTACCCTACACTACCGTGCTCATTCAGGAGAAATGCATAGGTCCATTCAACATCTTAGGGCCAGATTTACAACAAACTGGTGCAGCGCGGTGCTGGGCCAAAATCAGCAGCGCCGCACTGTGCCAGTTTTAAAAGGCAGGGATGCACCGTATTTACAAGAATATGGCACCTCCTACATTTCCCCATGCACCATGCTAAATTAAGCTGCCAATTCAAGCATGCTTGCACCATAGTGAAACACCCATTGCACACCCCTCTGCCGCAGAAAACTGCGTTGGGGGAATATTTACAAGACGTCGTCAAGCCAAAAAAAGTGTCTTAGCACCGCCTTGTAAATATGCATAATGCATGGTGCCACCGGAGTGTCACAAAAAGGTGGCGCTACGGGGCTTGTAAATATGCCTCTTAGTGTGCCAAACAAAGTGGGTAGTAGATCGACATCCACATTACCTAAAATTATGTGAACTATCTTTATTTCGGAGTATCAATGCACTAGTTGTCTTCATGTTTCAAAACCTATTTACTCTGGATTGTGATAATTTGTTCTCTTGACCACAGGATTAATCATTTGTCCTTCATATTTCTTGTAAAATTTCCACATATTTCTTGGGGTGTATATTTTTTATTTCACTATGCTACTGAATGGTAGGCACTGAAGGGGAATGACGCATTTTTAATCCCATCACAAAAGAAACATTATATGGTTAGGTCCGTTATATTTCTTTCCATCAGGGTGTAATGGCCGAGAGTGATGGTGACATGACAAGAGGTTGGATTTAATATTAGTTTTTGCAGTCACAAAACATGCAAATGCCCAGGCTTTCTATTTGCAAAAGCAAACTCTCAAAATAAGAAAGGAACCTAGGACCATATGCACACTGAATCGCTATTTGGTAATCGCAAAATGCGATGTAGCACAGTAATCGCTAATTAATTTGCAAGTATCAAATATTTATAATTGTAAATAACAATTATCAAATAGCAATTTGGTAAAATAGCTAATCGCAATTTGGTGATCACAATTTGCAAATTTTACATTTTGGAGAAGCTTGATGACCTCGCAACCAGAAAGTGCATCAAACCATGCTGTATCCAGAAGCCTGAGCCCAGGAGGAGGCAGGCTGTGTGAGCTGAGCATTAGGGAGGCAGTTTGTAGTGTTTTCCAGGCAAAATGCACACCATGGCTACTGAGAGTAATGCAAAGGATGCTAGAGGCCGCAGAAGAAAATTTAAGTTCACTAAGCAGGAGCTTGAAGTGCTCACAAAAGAGGTGGTAAAGAGCCATGACAAGCTCTTTGGTAAAAACTCCCTCCATGTTCCAGAGAACGAGAAGAGGAAAATATGGACTGTCATTCAGTTCAAGATCAGTGCGGTGGGTGTAAGGTGCATGGAACATAACACCTGCACGTGAGTGGGAATAGCATGGGTTCTGTCTGTGTGTGTGTGTGTCGCTGCAGTTGTGGTCACAAATCTGCTATTAAGTCAAGTATCATGTCAGAATTTAACTTACACTTGTCATAGATCTCCTCCTCAGTCACATCAAACAATGTAATCCATACTCTGAAAATGCGCTTCTGTCTCCTCCTCCCTCTACTCAAACCTGCCAGGATCCTCGTCCTACTCACCATGAAATAGAGGGCAGGCATTGTTGAACAAGCGGAGGCACTCTGGGGCTCTTTTTTAGGTCGAGCCTGGCAGGGCACATGCTCTGTCTGCAAGACATGTCGTATTTACTAAAAGGGCTTTGATCCCATCTGCTGCTTCTTGTAGGAGGATCACTCTTCTTTGCTGGCTCCTGATTGGTTGGTGCACCTGATGCATCACTCCTGTTTGTTGCTGAGGAGCACCGCTCAACTACAGATTCAGGCCCTCATTATGAACATGGCGGTCCGTTCTGCTCCGCCAGTGGTGACAGTAGAAACCGCCATCAGAGGAGCGGTCCGGACCGCCAAATAATGATCCAAACAAAACACACGCATCCCGCGAACCACCCACTGCCAGGAGAGGAGTGCCGCCGATGACGGCAGAGTCCGCCCACAGGCCGTCGGAAAGGCCCAACCCAGCCATCAAATTATGAACCACAATTCCGCAGCTAGTTCCGGGGCGGGAACCACCGCCACACAAAGCCAGGTGGAAATGACCCAAATATAAGGAGCCACGCACCGGAGTCTCACAGAACGCGCTGTGGCAGCCATGGATAGAGAGCTGCAGATCATGCCAGCCCTGCTCCTTGCCATATACCTCCACGACCGAGACCGCCGACGAAGACGACAACGGTAAGTACCGCAACCTACGAAACAAGGGAGGAAAGGGCACAGTTACATACCCACCCACTCCACCCAGCCTGCAGCGCCCCCGCAACCCTTCACAGCAGCACAAGTCATACACCTCACAGCAAGAGGCACTTACCCGACACAAGCCTAATCCAACTTGACCATAGAACATAAAAAAGCCCCACACCCATGAAAAAAGTGAAACAAATGACCAGGGTTTAACGGCGTGCAGCCCAAACACAGGCCACAAAGAAACTTTAATCACAAGCTCACAGAGCTAAACAGTCCAAACAGGGCCAATAGCCAGTCCGTATATTGACAATTGTCATGGGCCACAACGGGCCCATCCTGACTCCCACAAGTGCTTGGTACTCCACATAATGGGGCACCATATGGGCATCCAGGCACCTCACGGAAGGGGGGCAGGTGGTGGGGGTTTATTTTTTTGGGCTGGGTGGGCCTTTGACTTTCTTTGGCAAGGTGGAGGGGGCTTCTCCTTTGAAGGGGGTGGGGGCTGTTTGGCTCGGATGGAGCTGGATGGCCTAGGCTCTATCTGGGCCTTTTTCTTATCCGGGGAAGCAGCACAGGAATGTGAAGGACGCACAGGGGTGGGCTGTCATGTGGAAGGAGCGGAAAGGGCAAGTGAGGTGAGCACGTTTGGGGACAAGATGGGGTGGGCCAGTGGGTTGGAAGAGGTCAGCACGAGAGAGGAAAAGTTTATTTGGAGCAATTGGGGTAGGCGTGGATGAGGGTGTGGGAGTGGAGGCAGAGGGAGTGGATGTATGTGGTGTAGGTGTGCGTGTAGTGGGTGCAGGTGACTGCTCAGTATGCTGTGGTGAGGTGGATGTCTGATGGGTGGGTGTCTTGGTGGGTTTGTGTGTCTTGGGAGGTGGGGGGTGGACACAGTGGGAGAAGACAGACAGCTAGTGCAGATGTATGTTGTGTGGGTGTCTGCAAGTCTGGTGAGTGTGCTGCATGTGTCAACTACAGTAGACGTGGTGAGTGCAGGTGTGGTGTATGGGGTGCATGTATGGCTGTCTGCTATTGTGGTGAGTGCAGGAAGAGGAGCAGTAACAGTGAGTGAAGGTGCAGTGCATGAGGGTGTGGATGTAGAGGGGACAGACAGGGAGGCGGAAGAGGTGGGCACACTGGAGGAAGTGGACGTTGTTGTGTGTGCAGGTGTCTGTTGGCTGTGTGAATGCTTGTGCTGGGATGTGTGGTGCTTGTATTTTGAAGTGTGCTTCTTGTGTGTTGATGTGCTTGTCAGCGTATCTGAATGTGTGCTTTGGTCGGGTGAAGGGAGTGGGGTGCTTGAATGGATAGAGGAGGTTAGAGGGGGGACGGAATGGCCAGGGAAACTGGCTGCCGTCCAAGAGGAGGCCAGAGCCTGAAAAGATCTCTGTAGGGCAGACACAGCACTGTGAATGCCATCCAGATAGGCATTTGTAGCTGCACCTCTGATGCTAGCCCCTGGATGGCATTGATGATGGCTGTCTGCCCTACAGAGATGGTTCTCAGGAGGTCAATAGCCTCCTCTGTGATGGCAGCAGGGCTGACTGGGGCAGGGGAGGAAGTGCCTGGGGCGCAGGAGATTCCCACCTTTCTGGATGGGCGGGCACAGGCTACTCGGTGGGGAGCAGAAGGGAGGGCGGTGATGGAATGGGGGGTGGTGGACGATGGATTGGTAGTGGTGTGTGCACTAGGGTCTGCCACCGCCGGGGACCCCCATCGGAGAAGGTCTCAGAGTCACTACCTCCTGTGGTAGTAGCCTTCCCCGTGGAAGTCCCCTCACCCTCCCACCCACTGGTGCCCTGGGCGTCGGTTGTCTCTGCCTCAGAGGATCTGTGGGCCGCTGCTTCCCCACGTGTCGGTGCCTCAGCTCCCTCGCCTTATGTTGATGCTTTACCAAACCAACACAAGAGAACAGGGATGGGGAGACAAAACAGGAGAGACACTTGTAGATAGCCAAAGGCAGGTACATAATGGCCAGACATACACCCACCCAGAAAACACACCCAACAGGCAGCACCGTACACTATGCCCATGGCCATGCCCCTGACTACTGACCAGAATACTGCTCTACACACATCCCCTGAAATACCTACGGAGCAGAAGTAGGTGAAACCTGATAGAGACACCCCTACACCCTTTGGGGAACATACAGTAGATGGGGACCAGTCAAATTCCCTGCCTCTAAGCAGCATGAGCCCTATTGCACACCCAGATATCCTTCCAGACTGAAGTATGGTCAATGAGTACTCACCCCCTTGTGACTGCTGTGCAGCCTTCAAGCGCCCATCCAGGTCTGGGTACACCACCGCCAGGATCCGTCGCAAGAGGGGGTCAGTGCCCGACGGGCACCCCTTCCACGTTGGGAGGGCTTCCCCAGCTGGGCTTCACTGATCTTTCGTGCCCAGCACCGCAGGTCCTCCCACCTCTTTCTACAGTGGGTGCTCCGCTGGTTGTAGACCCCCAATGTCCGTACTTCCTTGGTGATGGCATGCCAATGTGCCCTCTTCTGGTGGGCGCTGACCTAAAAGGGCGACACAGAAATGGAACACAGAGGGCAGGCACTTGCACGATAGGAACAGCTGGCTAATCGTCCACTATGGGATGGACAGGACTCTCAGACATACAGGACAGTCGAACACAGCATGCCATGCACCATGGCCAATGCAGGTTCAGAGGTGCAAACATATGTGCAATCAACACCATCCATTACACACACACAGTGACCCCGAAACCCAGACTCACCTGTACCTCTGGCTGTCCAGTTTTGCACACAGGGGCAGGACCCCGTCCACGAGCTTCTCCAGTTCTTTTTGGGTGAAGGCCGGGGCCCTTTCTCCTGCAACACGTGGCACATCCATAGCCAGAGGCAGTCCACAGAGTGGAGTACCTGTCCGCACAAGATCAGGGAGTCAAGTGAACAAACGATGACGAACGCGCCTACCTTCCGCGGCGGTGTGCACTGCCACCGCCGGCAGAGATATGATATGCCAGGATTCCCCATTGGCATCCATGTTAACCAATGAGGGTGCGAACAGCGGTAAACACCGCCTTACGCTGTGACGTCAAAAACTAGCGGTATGAGGTCACTTCCACAACGAAAGGGCAGAACAACAGTGGGCAGACATTTTGCCTTTACCTACGCATCTACAATTAATAAATACTCACAATGCAGGCCCTACTAGCCACATGAAGCACCTAGGCCTCTATCCATTCAGTATTGTAGCACACATGAAATACTCTGTTCCCTCATTGTGATGTACATGTATATCTATCAGGTAGCAGTTATTGTAGAGACACCGCAATGAACAATGCTGTGCACAAATGATGACAAGTGTGCCTATGTATGTGTTTTCATCACTCCTTTTTATAACCCCTCGTAGGTACCGGCCCTGGTGGTGAGGAAGGGCACCATCGGTGTACAGACCACTTGTGGATATGGGGACCATGGTGGAGCATCAGATCATAATCACTTACAGACTCACACGTGCAACTATTCAGGACCTTTGTGCATTACTGGATCCTGCACTAACTCCTGGAAATCGTAATCAGCATGCCATTCCAACTGAAGTGCAGGTGCTCTCCACACTCCATTTCCTGGCCACGGGCTCATTTCAAGTGACAGTGGGCATGGGTGCTGGTTTTTCACAGCCAATGTTCAGCCAGGTACTGACAAGATTTCTGAATGCATTTGTACAACATCTGCAATCCTATGTGAGGTTTCCCCAAAGTACTGACCTCCCTGCCATCAAGTCTGACTTCTATGCCTTTGCCAACATTCCCCATGTCATAGGTGCCATCAATGGCACACACATAGCTATCATCCCCCCAAGAGTGAGTGAACAGGTGTACAGAAACAGGAAGAACTTTTACTCCATGAACATCCAATTAGTATGTACTGCAGACCAGTACATTTCCCATGTGAATGCCATGTTTCCAGGTTCAGTCCATGATTCCTTTGTGTTGAGGAACAGTAGTGTGCCACAGAAGATGGAACAACTACAAGAGGACACATTGCAGAAAACAAGCCTGTCTGACTAAGGGACATAACAATGACGAGTCTGTATTGCACCATTTTGTAGGTGATTCTGGCTCTCCAAACTTGCGTTGGCTCCTGACACCAATGAGGAATCCCAGGACGGATGTAGAGAGTAATTACAATGAGGCCCGTGGAAGTACTAGGAGGGTAATAGTGTGAACTATAGGTCTCCTGAAGGCTAGATTCCGGTGTCTACATATCTCTGGGGGTTCCCTGGCCTACGGGCCTGATAAGGTGGGTAGAATAGTGGTGGCCTGCTGCATGCTGCACAAAGTGGCAGTGAGACATTCTATCCCCCTCTTGGAGGTGGAGGGTGCTATAGGTCCTGATCAGCTACCTCAGAGAGGTCAGGAGAGTGATGGTGATGATGAGGAAGATGTCATTTCCAGGAACCAACTGATACAACTGTACTTCCAATAACTGTGTGGGACTTAAGCCTGTCATTGGGGTCAGTGACTAATACTGTCAGTGTGCTCTGTCATATAGGTGGGGTTGGTCATCATAGGCAATTCATGGCCCACGTCTGCCTGGTACTGACTGAAAATATATGCATTCCCTCCTTGCCACCATTTGCGCACACAGGACTATCATCATGCACTGAATTGACAATAAAGTTGTTCTCTGCCAGTTGCATCCATACTCCACTTTGTTCACAATTTAAGACAGGGGACAGTGTTACAGGTGTGAAATGTGTTTTATTGGTAGAAGTGAGTGAATTGTGCTATTTACAGTGATGGGAGTCGTAAGGGGGGGTCCTCAAAACCAACTTGGTGGCAGCCTTGTTGGTAGTATTGATAGGTCCATTTTGTCGAACAGTACTTCTAATTGCCCTCAGCTAAGTGTTGTTGGGGAATGGGTGGGATGGTTGCTTTGCATTTGTAGCAGAGTCAATTGTCGGAGGGGGCCTTGTTCTTAGCTGGGTTTCCAGTGCCATATCTTGGCCTGAGAGTATGTTTGGGCACCTGCTGTGGAGCTTCTTGGGGTGACGTGGTTGACCCTTGGATTTCCTGAGAGGGTAGTTCCTGGGATGTTTCTGCTGCTTGGGTCATCTGATGCTGGTTGTCCAGGGCTGCTGTGGGGGCCTCTTGTCCGGTGTGGGTGTCAGGCTGCTTTTTGACCAACTGCAGCAGTGCTCCTGCTATGGTGGCCATTGTGGCATTGTGCTCTTTCCACTGCCCCATGGCCTGTTGGTGTTGTTCCTGCTGCTTCCTCTGACTTTGCTCAAGGGTGGACACAATCGGTGCCAACCTGTCTTGGGTATGTTGGTAGGCCCCAAAACCACTGAAATAATGTGCTGGGCTGCTGCATCCATCTTGTGGCCTCCCCCGGGCCCACTGCGACCCTTGCACTTGCCCTAGCCCCCTGTGCCTGTGTCCCCTGCACAGGTTTGGCAGTACCACTTGTACTGGGGCCCTCACCTTCCTGCATGTTGGGAGTGGGAGACTGTGGCCTCTGTACCTGTGTTCCACCAGTCTGTGCCCTGGGTACACTGGTGTGGGTACGCCTGCCCTGGGCTGCTGGTCTTGACTGGGTGGTAGGGGTGACAGCAGTTTCCTGGGTGGGGCTGCCGCATGGTGGGAGTCCAGGACTGTGTGAGGGGCCTGCCTGCTCATCAGTTTCCAGGGAACCTTCGCCAGTGCTTGTGAGGTGGCACTCCTTGTCCCGTCCGTTAGGGTTGCATGGGTGGTGGTGCCTGTTGGGGGACATAGACATGTCTGATACATATGCATGAAGGTTTGAGGTGTACAGGACTGGGCTATTTTGTGCTGGTGTTACTTTCTGTGGCCTTCCAGGGTGCCTTTGCGAGGTTGACATTGCATTTAGCTCCAGTGTGGGGTTGCATTGTGGTGGGGGGTATTGTTCCATTGTGGGTACGTGCAGGGGTGGGTGGCTGTGCACAGTGGGAGTGATGTGGGCCTGTTAGTGGGTTTGAGATCATGCAGGGGGGTGGATGTAGTGGGTAATGGCTGGGTGGGGTGTAGGTCCGGGTGTGTCTGGGTGGGGTGGGGTGGTGCATGCATTGCAGCTGTGGTGGATATGGGGTAATTGTAGATGACTGACCCGAGTCCATTCCTCCAGTGAGTCCTGTGAGTCCCTCTGGGTGCAGGATGGCCAGTACCTTTTCCTCCCAGTCGGTGTAGTCGGGTGGTGTTGGTGGCGGTCCTCCCCCAGTCTTCTGCCATGCGATGTGGTCCCTGGATGCCATGCCCCGGACCTTTCCCCACAGGTCGTTCCATCTCTTCCGGATGTCGTCCCTGGTGCGTGGATGGTGTCCCACTGCATTCACCCTGTTCCCAATGGTCTGCCACAGCTCCAATTTCCGGGTGATGGTTGTGTGCTGCACCTCGGCCCAAAGATTTGTGGCTCCACTTTCAAGATCTCGTCCACCATGGTCCTTAACTCCCTTTCGGTGAAGTGTGGATTTTTTGGGGGGGGACATGGTGAGTGTGGTGGATGGTGTCGGGACTGGGAACGAGGTAAGGGTGCTCTTCTGTGGATCGGTGTGCGTCTCCTGTATGCTGGCGTTTGCTGTCTGGCTCTGGTGCTCCCCGTCTTTTTGTCCTGCTTTCATTGCAAGGGATTGTGGGGTGTGTCTGGGGGTGTTTTATGGTGTTCCGGATGTGTGTCAGGTGTGTGGATCAGACGCCTATCGAATGTGTGCACTTCTTGCTGTTGAGTCCACTTGCCGCCCATGGCGGTTGCAGCGGCCAATGGTCACCAGGCCTCCACTGTCCGCCGAGGTGATTTGTGCATCAGTATTTGGAGGGCGGGATGTGGGTGTGCTTGGCGGTGGCGGGGTGGGGTGGTCCAGGATTCCTGCCGACAGAGTCATGGCGGGGAGTGGTGATCTGGGGATTTTTGGCGGGGTTGGGTTTTTTGTTCATTATATGGTGGGTTTCCATTCACCGCCAACGGCGGGTTTCCGTTCACTGCCGACACTGTGGTCGGCGGTCTTTCCCGCCATGTTCATAATGACTGCCTAATTCCCCTTAATTCCCCTTAATTAGTGGGCATCCGATTTGATCAGGTACGATTTGTTCTATCCCCCTCCTGTTCACTCTGCCCTAGGGCTTTATTCCCACGCTCACTCTTGGCTGCATCACTGGTGCTGTGCTTTATCACACAGCATGGTGGCCTCTTGTTCTGTGTTGGCATTACTGTAACATAGACTGATTGAGGCCCATTTACATTGCTAAACGCCTTTTTAAAGCCCAATCTTTGCCAATTTTTGTTGCGCAAGATAAGATCTTCAGACTTGGAACAGCCAGGCACATTTAACACTATATCAAAAGCTTTGTTTTCACTTTGATGGCTTAAACCTAGGCAATAAAATAGCTGGTGGCAAGAAACATCAAAAGCAGGTGCTTTTAAAATCATAATACACTTGCAAAAACTGCACCCCCACCCGAAGTCAACACCCGATGCGGTGGCACCGGTCGCACCGCTGTTCTTTGCAGCAGGCATATTAACCCTCTGCGCTGCCTTACAATTGAGTCAAACTTACATTAGACAGATTTCCCATCTCTCTCCAGAAAGAACACTAATCACGGAGTTATGTTGACATTTTTATTGTTGCCTGAAAATAGCTGGTGGCAAGAAACACCAACAGCAGTTGCTTTTAAAATGATTATATGCTTGCAAAAACTGTGCCCCCACCCGAAGTCAACACCCGGTGCGGTGGCACCGGTCGCACTGCTGTTCTTTGCAGCAGGCATATTAATCCTCTGTGCTACCTTGCGATAGAGTCAAAACTTCTACTAGCTAGATTTCCGATCTCTCTCCAGAAAGAACTTTAATCACGGAGTTATGTTGAAATTGTTATAGTTGCCTGAAAATAGCTGGCGGCAAGAAATGGCAACAGCAGGTGCTTTTAAAATTATAACACACTTCTAAAAACTGTGCCCCCACCCGAAGTCAACACCAGGTGCCGTGGCACCGGTCGCACAGCCCTAGAGCCGTCACTGTTCACAGCCTATCCACTGACGGAAATTTAGCAGTCTCTCGCACAGCTTCATTCCATACATTTTTACATGTAGTTTTTACCTTACAAGGCTAAATATTTTTTTCAAAACTCATGTTGCTGTGCTTAGAACTTTCTGCTTGTGTTGTACGTGTGTTTCAGTCCGAACTGCTTTCTTAACACTGTTGCTGATTTTATTTAATTTTTTGCATTTTGATCAATGATTTTCACCTCACATGCTACAACTATGCAGATGACACATAAAAACTACTTAAATTAGAATGCCCCAAAAACATTGAAAACTTCAGTTGCCTCAGAGCCATTGATCAGTGGATGACCTGGAGCCATCTCAAAGTAAACGTCTCCAAAACAGAAATACTCACATGTGATGACTGGAAAAGTTATGACCCATTGTGCGCCTGGCCTGATGATCTCGGACCACCTCCTCAATTATCCAAGGAAGTTAAAAACCTTGGAATCGTCATGTACTCCAAGTTAACTATGAATGCACAAGTGGACAAATTAGCACAAACAAGTTTCATCACCTTGAAGACTCTACGACGCATCTTCCCCCACCGTGGATTTCCACACAAGGTGCAAGCTACTATCTCGCTTGTACTATTCAAACTGGATTATGCCAATGGCCTCTAGCATCGATCATCTCTATCTATTATGAAAAAACTGCAAAGTATTCAGAACTCCGCAGCCAGGCTACTATTACATGTAAATCCGCAAGCCCACATCTCCCCTACCTTGAGAGCACTCCACTGGTTACCTGTTGCCAGAAGATGCACTTTCAAGCTGCTTTGTATCACCCACAAAGCTATACATGGAACAGGACCGCTTTTTTATCAGAAACAAAATAACCAAATACATTCAACAAAGAAACCTCTGCTCAAGATTGGCACCCCGCCTTAGAACACCACCATACAAGGAAAATACTATAGGTGGTACATCCGTCTCCGTTCAAGCAGCCAAACTATGGAATTCATTCCCCCCAACTATAAGAGCCACAGATAACTATTTTGTCTTCAGAAAACTACTCATAACTTTCCTTCATAACCACCATATTCAAACAACTATGGACTGCATATGCCTATGTGGATAAATACTTTTTTCTGATTATGTGTATATTCTACTTATATATAGTTCTTTAGAAAATGTGTATCGCTACTATGTCATAATAAACTACACACACACTCTTTAAACATGTTTAACTAAGTATATTTACTCATGGTTTATAAATGTATATATATGTAGATATATGTGTGCATATGTGTGTGTATTCATGTGTGTGTGTGCATATATATATATATACATATATATATATATATATATATTCCCATCACAATGCGGCCACACGCCGCGACGCGGTCTACAGCTGGTGCGATGCAGGGAAAGCCGGCCGTGCTTTCAATAATTATGCAGAACAAAGAATTTTTGCAGCGCACTCCGTTAAAGAGAATCTTCCTATTTTATTGCTACAGTGAACAAACAAAACAACGCGTTTCGACTAAACAGTCTTCATCACGGTTTAAAAGTCCTTTCTTTCTGTTGTTATTTATACTATCAAAGTTAGTGAGCTTTTGCAATGCATTCTGGATATTGCAGTTCATTGTTTTTTTTCAAAATACACCATTCTTTTTTCATATACCTTTTCATAATAATTACAAGATCTATGCTATAACAATTTTCCAAAGCCACAGTCCATACAGTGGGTGGCCTGCCCACTGGGCCATCCTGGGGAGAGCAAAGCCACAGTCCAAGCAGTCCATAACAGACTCCACTGCCACTGGAGGAGGCATGTTGGCCAGAGGACATCCTGCAGCCCTGCCCGAGACAGATCCTGCCCTGCCACGTCTGCCAAAGGGCCAGCGGTTCCTGCCTTGAAGGGCCCAGTTCAGCGGTTCTTGCCTTGAAGGGCCCAGTTCAGCGGTTCTTGAGACGGCTGGCCCCAGCGTAGCGGTGCTGGAGACGGCGGGGCCCTGTTCAGCGGTTCTTGCCTTGAAGGGCCCAGTTCAGCGGTTCTTGAGACGGCGGGCCCCAGCGGAGCGGTGCTGGAGACGGCGGGGCCCAGTTCAGCGGTTCTTGCCTTGAAGGGCCCAGTTCAGCGGTTCTTGCCGTGAAGGGCCCAGTTCAGCGGTTCTTGAGACGGCGGGCCCCAGCGGAGCGGTGCTGGAGACGGCGGGGCCCTGTTCAGCGGTTCTTGCCTTGAAGGGCCCAGTTCAGCGGTTCTTGAGACGGCGGGCCCCAGCGGAGCGGTGCTGGAGACGGCGGGGCCCAGTTCAGCGGTTCTTGCCTTGAAGGGCCCAGTTCAGCGGTTCTTGCCTTGAAGGGCCCAGTTCAGCGGTTCTTGAGACGGCGGGCCCCAGCGGAGCGGTGCTGGAGACGGCGGGGCCCAGTTCAGCGGTTCTTGCCTTGAAGGGCCCAGTTCAGCGGTTCTTGCCGTGAAGGGCACAGTTCAGCGGTTCTTGAGACGGCGGGCCCCAGCGGAGCGGTGCTGGAGATGGCGGGGCCCTGTTCAGCGGTTCTTGCCTTGAATGGCCCAGTTCAGCGGTTCTTGAGACGGCGGGCCCCAGCGGAGCGGTGCTGGAGACGGCGGGGCCCAGTTCAGCGGTTCTTGCCTTGAAGGGCCCAGTTCAGCGGTTCTTGCCTTGAAGGGCCCAGTTCAGCGGTTCTTGAGACGGCGGGCCCCAGCGGAGCGGTGCTGGAGACGGCGGGGCCCTGTTCAGCGGTTCTTGCCTTGAAGGGCCCAGTTCAGCGGTTCTTGAGACGGCGGGCCCCAGCGGAGCGGTGCTGGAGACGGCGGGGCCCAGTTCAGCGGATCTTGCCTTGAAGGGCCCAGTTCAGCGGTTCTTGCCGTGAAGGGCCCAGTTCAGCGGTTCTTGAGACGGCGGGCCCCAGCGGAGCGGTGCTGGAGACGGCGGGGCCCTGTTCAGCGGTTCTTGCCTTGAATGGCCCAGTTCAGCGGTTCTTGAGATGGCGGGCCCCAGCGGAGCGGTGCTGGAGACGGCGGGGCCCAGTTCAGCGGTTCTTGCCTTGAAGGGCCCAGTTCAGCGGTTCTTGCCTTGAAGGGCCCAGTTCAGCGGTTCTTGAGACGGCGGGCCCCAGCGGAGCGGTGCTGGAGACGGCGGGGCCCTGTTCAGCGGTTCTTGCCGTGAAGGGCCCAGTTCAGCGGTTCTTGAGACGGCGGGCCCCAGCGGAGCGGTGCTGGAGACGGCGGCCATTCTATGGCCAACTGCTCATTGCCTGGTGGTGCCCTCCTGGGCAGCGGGGATGGTTCTCCTTCAATGCCCACCTGGGCTGTGGGTGGTGGGTCCCTCCTGGCCAGCTGGGCTGGGTCCTCCCTCGGCAGCGGCTATGGGGGTGGTGGGCTCTCCCGGGGCAGCTGTGCCGGTTCCTCCCGGGGCAGCGGCTATGGGGTTGCGGGCTCCTCCTGGGCAGCTGTGACGGGTCCTCCATGGGCAGCAGGCCTGCTGCCTGACTTCTCCGCCTTGCTGCCCTTGCCCTCCTTAGTCGGGAGTCTGTGGCCTTTCCTCCCTTTGGAGTTGTGGCTGTTGACGGTGGCTGGCTAGTGTCCTGGGGGGATATCGAATCCGGGCTCCGGCGGCGGCCCTTCCGCCTTCTGCTCCTCTTCCCAGGGGGTGGGCTGGCTGTCCCCTTGCTGCTGGGCGAAGATCCAGACCTGC
The DNA here is from genome assembly GCF_031143425.1 of Pleurodeles waltl. Classification (NCBI taxonomy): domain Eukaryota; kingdom Metazoa; phylum Chordata; class Amphibia; order Caudata; family Salamandridae; genus Pleurodeles; species Pleurodeles waltl. The sequence goes on along the minus strand of NC_090444.1, from coordinate 1,646,230,401 downwards.
GGGCTGGTGGGCTCCAATACCCCTGCACCCTTGTCAAGGGTGTAGTGGCAGCTGTGGAACCTGTGGAGAGTGACGAGGAGGAAGACGACGGGGCTGAAACAGACAACAGGGACAGAATCATTGAACAGTACTTCCAATAGGACACAGGTAACAATTCAAACATAATTTAGTGAATGTGAACTACTCTCCTGCATCTCTGCTGCCTGTCTATTTGCCCCAGTGTATGATGACTGAGTTGTGGCTTTTCCCTCCCTATTTCAGATCTGGGGTCCCCACTACGAGTCCTGTGCTTAGTTTCCCCATGGACTACAGCTTTGTGGCAGCTGTTTGTTGACTTCACGATGTACAAGGACATATTTGCAATGTCATGTCAATTACAATATTTTGAAATCACAGCCAGACTCCAGATAGTTTTGTGCTAAATGGGTGTTTATTTAAGTGCTCAAAATGGGATGGGTGGTTTCAAGTGGGTGGGGGCTATGGTGAAGGAATGTCCATGGCAGAGTCCAGAGTAACAGTCACACAGGTGCATTGTCCAGAGGCCTGTGGAGAGATGGAGCATGGGCAGTTCAAGGATGGACAGGGTGACAATGTGGGACAGTGGGATGACATCAGGTGGTATCCTTTGCTGGCGGGGGTCTTGACATCCTACTCTGTCTTCTTGCGAGATCTCAGGGCCCTCTTGCGGGGTGGTTCTTCTCCTGCAGGAGGTGGGGGTCTGGTGGGCTGCTGTTGTGCGGGGGCCTCCTGACCACTAGCGCCGGCGGAGGTGGTTGGCTGTTCTTGGTCCAGGCTAGTGGCAGGGGCCCTTTGTTGGTGTTGAGTGTCCGTCCTGGTGTTGATGAGGTCCTGCAGCAGCCCGACCATGGTAACCAGGGTGGAGGTGAGGGCTCTGATGTCCTCCCTGTACCCCCGATAGTGTTCCTCCTGCAGTACCTGGATCTCCTGGAACCGGGCCAGTACCGTCGCCATCGTCTCCTGGGAGCGGTTGTATGCTCCCATGATGGTGGTGAGGGCCTCGTGGAGAGTGGGTTCCCTGGGCCCGTCCCCCCCCTGTCGCACAGCTGCCCTCCGAGTTGCCCGGTTTCCCTGGGCCTCTGCCCCCTGGCCGGTGTGCCCACTACCACTGCCCCCAGGTCCCTGTTGTTGTTGGGGTGGTGGGTTATCCTGGGTGCCCTGTAGTGGTAGACACACCGCAGATTGACGCGCCCTGGAGACAGAGGCATGGGCCCGCTGGGTGGGAGCTGTGCTGGTGTTCCCAGAGGGGTTTGGGTCTGTGGTGGCCTGTGGCTGTCTGAGGGGAACCGACTGTCCAGAGGTCCCCGATGGTCCGGGCTGGTCATCGGTGTCCAGGTCGACAGAGCTGCTGTCATCGCTGACGGCCTCTTGGGTGGGGGGTGTGGAGAATTCTGGGCCCTCCGTGGCGGTGTGTTGGCGGTCGGGTCCTGCAGGGGTATAGAGGTATGGTTATAGTTTCAATGTGTGGCATATGGGTGTATCTGTGGGTTCCCGTGTCCCCAAGTGCTGGCATTCTTGTGTGGGGGCTTTGGTGAGGGTGGCTTGTGGGGGGGATGTGTATATGCATTGGGCATGCTTTGGTGATGGGTGTCCATGCTTAGTGGACGCATGCAGGCCTAGGTTTTGGGATGTGTGGGTTGTGATGGTGAGACATTGGCAGGGAATAGGTGTGCTGGGGGTGGGGGTGAGGATGGTGGTGGGGGTGAGGATGGTGGTGGGGGTGAGGGTGAGGGTGGGGGTGAGGATGGGGGTGGGGGTGAGGGTGGGGTTCGAGGATGGGGGTGAGGGTTGGGGTATGATTTGGCATGCAGGTGGGGGGGAAGCAGTAGTGAAGCTTCAACTTACCAGTGTCCATTCCTCCGCCGACTCCTGCGAGGCCGTCAGGATGCAGGATGTTCAAGACTTCCTCCTCCCATGTTGTAAATTGTGGGGGTTGAGGTGGGGGTCCTCCGCCAGTCATCTGCACGGCGATGTTGTGCCGGGATACCATGGAACGCACCTTCCCCCGTAGGTCGTTCCATCGCTTCCTGATGTCTTCCCGATTTCTGGGGTGCTGTCCCACAGCGTTGACCCTGTCGACAATCCTCTGCCATAGCTCCGTCCTCCGGGCAATGCTGGTGTATTGGACCTGTGTGCCGAAGAGCTGGGGCTCTACCCGAACGATTTCCTCCACCATGACCCTGAGTTCTTCGTCTGAGAAGCGGGGCTGTCTTTGGGGTGCCATGGAGTGGTGTGTATGATGTGTGGGGTGGAGTATGTGTAGTTAAGTGTGTTGAGTGTGGTGGTGTGTGTTGTTTTGTGTGTGGATATTGTGTGGGTGATGGTGTAGTGTGCCTCTGTGTGATGGTATTCTGTGTTCGATGATGTGTCTCTCGGTGCTTCTTTCTGAATTTTTTGTCGTAGGGGTTTGTGGGTGATGTGGGTGTGTGTTTTATATTGTATTGTGTGTGTGGGAGTGGTGTGTGTATGTGTATCAGGTGTGTGGAATTCAAATCGGCCAATGTGGCTGAGTTTTGTTCGTTTGTGTGTATTCTGACCGCGGCGGTGTGTACCGCCAATGGAAAACCGCGTTTGAATGACCGCCGCGTGGATTCGTGGGTCGTAATGGCATGGGCGTATTTCTGTTGGTGTGACAGTGGAGGTTTGGTCACCTCCACTTTTACGCCGACCGCTGGTCTGGCGGTCTGTTGTGGCTGTCGGATTTTCGGAGGTTTGGCTGCTGCGGGTCAGAATGACCGTGGCGGGTTACCGCGACCGCAGCGGAATTATGGAGGATTTCTGACCGGCAGTAGGCGCCTTTTACCGCCGAGGTCAGAATGACCACCTATGTGTTCTTCTACATGCAGCACTGTAACACCTTCACTTGGAGTAGCCGGATTCAGGTATGATGTGAGGATGAAGGACTGCACTGAATATGTACTGTCTCCTACAGCTGCAGGGGCACATATTGAGTCATTGTCATCAATTACCACATCTGCATGCTATGCTACATAGTTCTGTGATAAATTACCAAGTAGGTATCCTTCACCAAACTCTCCACCAAGTAGCCTTGTGTAGATTCTACCATGCCTGAATTAATAAGCTTCACGTGTACTACCAGAAAATCTGGCCACTAAATCATTGATGATGTGTGAGGCATTGCAGATGACCTCTATGTTCATGGAATGGCCATATTTCCAATTTCTGTATATGTGTTCGTCGTGAGATGGTGGACAGATTGTGACATGTGTTCAATCAATGTAGCCAATGACCTGTGGGAATTGAGATATCTGATAGAAATGCAATTTGGTGAGCTTGAGGTCCTGTGGGGTGTTCGGAAATTTGATGTGCTCATTTATTTTAGTTAACATTGCATTCAGCAATGCATTGAAGAAGAGGGGTGAGAGCGCACTTTGGGGCACACCTCCAACTGCTGCTATTACCCCCGGTTATTTCCTGTGGCTAAGAGGTGGAGAGAACATATCATCTGCACATGGGCAGGAATAGCATGGGTTCTGTGTGTGTGTTGATGCTGTTGTGGTTGCAAATCTGCTATTAGGTCCAGTATCATGGCAGAATTTAACTTATACTTGTCATAGATCTCCTCCTCTGTTTGATCAAACAATGTAATGCACACTCTGAAAATGCCCTCCTGTCTCCTCCCTCTCCTCAACCCTGCAGGATCGTCACCCTTTTCACCATGACGTAGAGTGCAGCCATTGTTGAAAAAGCTGAGGCTCTCTGGACCTCTTTTTATTGTTTGCACCTGATTACCACATGATTTGAGTTGGTGGTAAATTGCACATGCAAAATCACCATTTCGCGACCATTTGCAATTTGCAAATGGTTCATACATTGATTTTTCGATTACCTGTTTGTGAATCGCAATTCACGAGTTGCAAATTGAGGTTACAATTTTAGGGCATCCCTAATTTTGTGATACAGTAAAATTGGACTGCGATTGCATTTCCTACATTGGGAAAGGCGATTTTGCATTCGCAAACGGACTATTTTTGCTAATCGCACCGTTTGCGAATGCAAAAACATTTGATACATGTGGCCCATACTGAGTTGCAAATGAGTCTGTCAATTACAAGATCAATACTGCAATTTATTGCAATTTGCAATGAAGAGCGAGTATGAAAGAATCAACGACACCCTTTGCAAAAAAGGTGATGAACTACTGACTACTGGAAAAGTGGGGGGGTTTCCAGATGAAAAGCTAACACTTTGTGAATGGGGCATGACAGCATCTGGGGAAGCAAGTAAAGGTCCATTGGACAGCTGTCTATTGCCCTAGGTAGGGGGTCTCTGCCTACTCCCCCGATGTCTATTTGCATCATGCCAACTTTTTTCAAACATTGTAGCCACTGTCCTTTCAAAGGATGTGTAAACCATTTTGATATTATGCAAATGTGATTGCATGGATGAAGTTTGCTATCCTCTGCCCTCTATCCCTCCCTCCCCTAAGCTACACAAACACAAACCTGCCTTGGTATTAATAGGGCAGATATTTAGCAATTGCTTTTGAATTTAATTGTCATGGTTTGATGGATTAGTGCATTGGTTGCTTTGAAAAAATGTATTTGGCCCCCTTTCAGATCCTGTGAAAAATTGCCTTTGTGTTGTGATATGAGATAAAAAAATTGAGCCTGTAAACACCTTCCACCCAACGCAGAGCAGACTGAGATTCATCCATTTTAACCTGGAAGTCCACTAGACAGGCGAGTGGAAATGTTTTCACTATATGTACAAGGGCTGCATTTTTTCCTATCATAGGCAGAGTTCTTATTTGACTCTTCACTGGGGTCAATATTGTCCGGCAGCAGACTCGTCTTACTTTGGGTCTTAGGTTTCCTACTGCTGAGAATGTGATGACATACCAGTCTTACAGCAGTGATAAGCGCAGTACCTGATTTGCATAGAGACCCCCCACTTCGTCGGTCACATATAATAGGTGTGGGGTCCCACTGTTCTTTGGCACTGTTAGAAATTGGGTCTTTGGTTGGCAATCAGGTTACTCCCTGTCCAAGCATGGACCCTCACTCTAGTCAGGGTAAGTCACACACAATCCAAATTATCCTATGCCCACCCTCTGGTAGCTTGGTACCGTGCAGTCAGGCTTAACTTAGAAGGCAATGTGTAAAGTATTTGTGCAATAAATCATACAATAACACAATATAGCACCACAAGAATACACCACACAGTGTTTAGAAAAATAGATAATATTTATCTGATAAGATGCAGGTCAAAACGATTAAAATGCAAGTATATGTTGAAATATTACTGTAAAAGTAATATAAAGTGTCTTAGAATTGAAGTATTACTGTAAAAGCAATAAAAAGTGTCTTAAGTTCTCCAAGAAACAACAAGTGTCTCTTGCAAGGCAAAGTACCTGGTTTGCGTTGAAAAATCCTCGCAAGAGACCTCACAGGAGGGGATGTGTGGAAAACAGAAGGTGTGCGTCGGTTTTGCCCCTTCGCACATGGACTTGCATCGTTATTTTCCATACGGGGAAGACGTTGCGTCGATTTCCGGTGTGCAGACTTGGATCCTCTTTGGGCTGGTTTTTTTTTGGGACGCCCCGGGGATGATGCGTGGAATCCAGGGCTTGTGGAGCGAAGTCACAGGTGCTGCATCGATTCCGGTGGCGATGCGTGAAAATTTCTCCCACACAGTAGATGCTGTGTCGATTCCTCTCAGGAAGTCGGGCGGTGTAATTCTGGGTCGGCTTGCATCAATCCAGTAGGGCCGTGCATCGAAGTTCCGGTCGCGTTTCTGCACTGCTCGATCTTTGCGAAGTCAGGCTGCGTCATTCCGGTCTTGGTGTGCTGTGAATTTTTCACCGCGAGCAGGCTCTGCATAGTTTTTTGGCAGGTGGTGGGTCAAAGTTTCACCACACAGGTATTCCAGTTGCAGGAGAGAAGTCTTTGGTGGTCCTGAGACTTCAGGGAACAGGAGGCAAGCTCTATCCAAGTCCTTGGAGAGCACTCCTTCAGCACAGCAAGAAAGCAGCCAGGCAACAGGGCAACAGCAAGGCAGCAGTCCTTTACAGAAAGCAGTCAGGTGAGTCCTTTGGGCAGCCAGGCAGTTCTTCTTGGCAGGTTGCAGGTTCTGGTCCAGAGTTTCCTTCTCAGGTAGTGTCTGAGTTGGGGAGGGGCAGAGGCCCTGTTTAAATACCCAAATGTGCCTTTGAAGTGGGGGAGACTTCAAAGAGTGGCTTAGAAGTGCACAAGGTCCCCTTTCAGTTCAATCCTGTCTGCCAGGGTCCCAGTACGGGGTGTGGCAGTCCTTTGTGTGAGAGCAGGCCCTCCACCCTCCCAGCCCAGGAAGACCCATTTCTAAATGAAGATGTATGCAAGTGAGGCTGAGTATCCTGTGTTTGGGGTGTGTCTGAGTGAATGCACAAGGAGCTGTCAACTAAACCCAGCCAGACATAGATTGTAAGGCACAGAAAGATTTAAGTGCAGAGAAATGCTCGCTTTCTAAAAGTGTCATTTCTAAAATAGTAATATTAAATCCAACTTCACCAGTCAGCAGGATTTTGTATCACCATTCTGGCCATTCTAAATATGACCTTCCTACTCCTTTCAGATGAGCAGCTACCACTCAAACAATGTATGAGGGCAGCCTCAATGTTAGCCTATGAAGGGAGCAGGCCTCACAGCAGTATAAAAACATATTTAGGAGTTTTACACTACCAGGACATGTAAACTACATAGGTACATGTCCTGCCTTTTGCCTACACAGCACCATGCCCTAGGGATTACCTGGGCACATCTTAGGGGTGACTTATATGTAGAAAAAGGGGAGATTTAGGCCTGGCAAGAATTTTAAATGCCTAGTCGAATTGGCAGTGAAACTGCACCCACAGGCCTTGCAATGGTAGGCCTGAGACAAGGTTAATGGGCTACTTAAGTGGGTGGCACAATCAGTGCTGCAGACCCACTAGTAGCTTTTAATCTACAGGCCCTGGGCACCTATAGTGCACTCTACTAGGGACTTAAAAGTAAATTAAATAGCCCAATTGGGTATGATTCAATGTTACCATGTTTAAAGGGAGAGAGCATATGCACTTTAGCACTGGTTAGCAGTGGTAAAGTGCGCAGAGTCTTAAAACGAGCAAAAACAGTATCTAAAAAGTGGAGGGAGGCAGGCAAAAAGTTAGGGGTGCCCAGCCTAAGGCTGTCAGGTCTAACAGGCACTATCAGTTCTGTAATCTGCAATATGTTCTGCCCAGCTGTAGCTGCGTACACTGCCTGGCACAATATATTACCCATTACTGAATGAGGTCCTCTGTATTTAATGAAAACGAGCTTCTCCGGTCACTATAGCAGATATATTTATCATTTTACCACTTTTTCATTTTCCACTACAGTAATTAATCTGAACAGTTTCTTGACCATCTGGGATAACTGTAATCCTTCATTTTAAATTTCAACACGCCTGTGAAATGTATGCACAAGCAGATATTTTGAATTCAGTTGAGAATCTCTGTACTTCTAGTGCTTACAGATTTGCTCATTTTGAGTATCCCAAAGGACGGTCCAAACCTTCAATTGCTCGCTCTTTAAGACATTTGTGAATTGTAGAATATAGCACTAACTTCCTTGTTAAGACATTTTTGAATTGCAGAATACAGCATTGACTTCATCAGATAATGATAATGTGTGATGAAAAGAAATAGTTCCTTATTGACATAGCTTCCTAAACAAATTCATAATTTGACTCAAACCTAGGTGTTGCTTATTGGGTTTCTCCAGGACAGTAATTTCATAATTTCAAATTCATTTAATTTAACAGTCTGCATAAAATTGATTGAATACCTCACTCCTCGTTCTCACAGTGGAATAAGAGACTTATAAAACAGATTTTGTTTTTGTGAAATCTCGGCTGATGGAACTAGATTTCATTAATAGGTTGCAAGAGCTTAATATTATAGATCCCCATTCAAATCAGCTGCTTAGTATATGTCAATTGTCCATGTATATGTAAGTTGCACAGCTGATGTTAGGGTATTAAACAGAAGTAATTGGGAGGTAGCATCAGTTCAACAAAGAAGAACTAAGTAAACAATGTATTTAAGTATAACAAAGACAAGCTTTGGCAAAACCAAAAAGTCTGGCTCCAAAGTACCAACAGCTTTAAACAGAAGCATGCATTGTGTGCATAAATGCTGTTTAGCACCTGTGCTACTGCCTTTGTCAATGTTGGGTAAAAGTAGCACAAATATTGTTTTCTGTGCAAAATATATTTAAGGGGAAAATACCTGACAAACAGCATAGTTGAGTTTATTTCTCACATTTAGAATAATTCCAGGTGCATTCTAATTGAAGCACCTCCCCGAAAGTGGATCAATACATCACCAGCTGTTAGCATGCGCTGAGAGCGTAATACTCCTCAGAATGGAGCCAAGCAAAAACTCACTCTATGCATATTTTAAAGAACTGCTAAAAATATGTTTATAGATAAAGGGGCTCAAGCAGGTCCTACAAATGGAAATTTACCTTACCTAGATAGGCCATTATTATAAAACATTTAGGCAAGTCATGCACTATTATTTATGGTATTTTGTCATTCACAGACATGCTACTTCGGGAGTTATTTACAATATGTGGGAATCTATAAATAATCCAGTGAAACTCGTGAAGAGCGGTTTTCAGTTCCTGCATAGAATTAACCGGATATATGGAATGATGTCGGGGGCATGCCCACGGTGCAAACTGTTGGATGCTGACTTTTGCCACATGAGATGGGGATGCCCAACACTAAAACTCTACTGGGATAGAGTTATTGCATGGATCAACAGTGCTTTAGATAGACAACTAGATAACAAGCCAGCTGTATGTCTGCTTGGCCTCTTTTGCAGGCCTTCCCCAAAAAAGGTGGGGATCAGTTTTACCGACCTGGCCTTGGTACTAGCAAAACAGGAGAGTGGTGATGGCCTGGAAAAACAAAAACGGGCCTAGGTTGGACACATGGGTGAAGGATATTACACACTGGGCGGGGGCTGAAGAAAGGGCACTGCAGAGGGAAGAGATGAGAGGAATTAGGTATAGACGGATAGCCCCCCTAGGGGCAGAGAGGTGGTAGATGCCTGGGAAACGTTTGATGCAATCGCAGGTGAGGATTCTAACGGGAACATACCCCGAGAGGGACCGATGAATGATGCACACACAGACCCAAACCCCTTGTAGATACATATACTGGGAGAGGCGCACCCCATGCTCCCCCTCATACCCCCCGATGGGCCCTTCCTTTATGAATGGACATAGATATACCATGAGAAACATGCAGTGATTACACCCGCACACACCACAGTCAGGTTCGACACATCTGGGCAAGTTAATCGGCTAGTTTATTACCCCTTTTTGGAAGACAAGTAAAAAACATAGAAAACAAAAGAACACAGGCCCTCATTTTGACAATGGCGGTAAATGCTGCCTACTGTCGTGGCGATGGCCGCGAAAAGACTGTTGCTGCGGCTAACAGCCGTCCGTCACATAATGACCACAGCTGGATTTCCGCCACAAGAAGGGCGGAAATCCGGCTGTGGCCATGCTGGTGGATGATGTTAAGGTGGCGCTGCTACCACAAGCAGCGCCACACCAGTAGACCGCCGCCAGCCGTATTGTGAAAAATAATATGGCCTGGCGGTGTTCTACTGGTGGGCACTGCTGGCGGTAGCAGCGCCCCATCCCGTCCCCTGCCGGAAGACCCCCTGGATCCAGGTAAGTTGGGTCTCCAATAGGGGAGGGGGCTGGGGGGGTTGTGTGTGTGTGTGGGTGTGTGTGCATGAATGTGTGAGTGTGTGCATGACTGCGAATGTATGTGTAGTGTTGTTTGCATGTGTGTATGCATGTGTGTGAATGCGTGTAAGACTGGATATGTGAATGCGGGTCTGCGTGTCAGTGTGAATGTGGTACGGATGTGTGCATGAATGAATGGATGCATGCGTGTATGCTTGTGTGAGTGAGTGTGTGTATCCGTGGTGCATGTCTGCGTGTGTGTGTGTTAGGGTGGGGGATTGGAAGGGGGAGCGTGGATGGAGAGGGGTGGGGTTTTTTCTTGGGAGTGCTTGGGGAGGAGGAGGTCTCCAATCAGTGACAGGGAATGGAATGCCCTGTCACTGATAGGGCCTACTGCCACGGTTTTCGTGGCGTTACGAACGCCACGAAAATCATGGCGGTACGCAGAGTCAAAATACCTGGGGTGGGACAATAGCGGCTGCCAGGCTGGAGAGTCTTATCCCCAGCCCGGCGACTGCTACCGCCATGGCGGTCAGAGTGGTACATTGGCGGGTTGGCTTCATAATGTCATAATGTGGCGGTATGTACATTACCACTGACCGCCGGGGTCAAAATGACCCTCACAGTCACTGGACACTTATTACTTTCTGTTCTTTGTGTTGGGTAAGATGAACTTGGTAGAATATGGCGCTCCGTCTCACAGCTGTGCCACTGCGGATCCGCAGCTTCCACAACACCTGCATTGTTGACTACCATGTTTGAGTACAGTAAAGCAATCAGTGCTACACCAAGTTTGGTGAATCATATTGCATGTACCACTAACCCAATTGCAGGTACAGACGAAATGCCGTATGCCTGCACTCTAAGTTAGGACACCATGAATAATAATAATAGGTATAATTTAAAATGCTAATAAAATAAAATTGTTAAAAAAATATTTTTTTCACTACATTTAACACAATTTTTGCTTTAAAAGTAAATTATTAGATTATGTGCCTATTAGTAGCAGTGCACAAGAAAAAGGCTGGTGCTAATTTAACATCAATAATTGTGGGAAAAGTCTGAAAAATGCTTGCACATTTCTGTGAAAATTTGCTGTGATCTCACAATAACAGATTGTGGTATAGCAGTAAAACATCAGGCATTCTGTAAAAGACTCCATTAATGGGGAAGTGCTCATTTCTGACAAATGGCAGTGCAGTACAGCTCCACTATTATAAGCATAAGCAGCATACGTAGCAGAAACTAGTAATTAAAGTGCTTTTACTGATGCCCTAAAAACTTTCTTCTAATTCTTGAAACAAGTAAACATTTCTATTCTACTTGATGCCACCAAGGGCTTTATAACCTCGTTCCTATACCACCTCTTAACTCCTCCTCAAGGTTCCAAATGCCAGGCACTTTGATAACTATAAGGAGGCAGGTGGTGATAGAAATAACAGGGATCCCAAGTGAGAAATGAAGAATTACCAGTAGACTCAGTAATTTGATCCCCAATTCTTTTCAGTAGTTCACCCTTGGGCCCCCATGCTTTCAGCAGGCAGAGTCCTAGAATGAGCATTAAGAGGTAGAAAGGAGATTTTGGGGTTCAGGAAAGGGTAGCATTAATAGGTAGGTCGGGCTTTTAGGGTTCGGCGAATGATAGCATTAAGAGGTAGTAAGGTGTTTTTATAGCTCAGAGAAATGTTGAATCAAAGCGTAATAAAGGGTTTTAAAGGTTAAGGAAGGATATTTTTAAGAGATAGCAAAGAGTTTTTAGTATTGCTAGAAACTGGGTTAATGGTTGACTGAGGTGTGAGCCCTTATCAAGCAGAAACCACAGTCCTAGTCAGCATAAGGCACTAGCAAAAAACAAATTAACCTGTCCTTGACCCCCTGGTAGCTTGACACAGAGCAGTCAGGCTTTACTAAGAGGCAATAAGTAACATACACCAAACAAAAAGATCCAGCACCCGGTCAGAAAATAGAGCTTAATTTTATAAATAAAACAAGACCAAAATATCAAACATCCAATCAGTAGAACTGGAGTTATGACCTTTTAAAGAATAAACTGTAAAACAGTACCTCAAAGTATAAATCGCCAACTGCTGCTATCTGGTTGTGCTGGACCAGGTCAAAGTCAAATGTTAAGGCCGACTGCAATAGAGCGCGGTTCAGTTACAGTCCCAGATTAGGCCCTATGGAGTTTCACCTTCTCAAGTTTTATGCCAAGAGTCCGTCTCACATTGGGAAGGGTTGCCAGAAGCTTAGAGATTGTCGCAGGCTGCAGTCGATCTGGTGGGAAGAGCAGGTCAGGCATTTTGAATGGGCGGGCTGGAGCTTCGTAGTGGCGGTCCCTTGTGGGTTGTCAATACTGCTGTGTGAAGAGACAGGCTGTCTGCAGCTTCCACGTAATTTCACTGCAAGTGGCACAGTCCTGGTGCAAACAGACCTGTTCACAGTCATAAAGAGCCCAAAAGCTTGATTTCAAGAGCTCATGATCCACGGCAAGGGTCCAGGACCATAGAGGCACCAATTGGGGGTCAGGCACACTCTGCAGCTGGGTCCAGAAGCTAGTTGGGGAGCCTTTTATGTTCCTGAGGCTTTGATCCGGAGACCAACAGACTAGCCCTTAGTCACTCTGGGTCCTTGGTTCAAGATGAAGTTGCAGTTCCAGTTCTTCTTCCCCAGGCAATAGGGCAGCAGGCCAGCACACCAGGGCAGCAGTTCCATTAGAGCAGCGGTCCAGCGGAGTGGCAGTCCTTCTGGCAGCACAGCACCCCTTCTTCCTGGAAGGGTATCCACAGGTCCAGAAGTGTATTGAAGAGTTGATGTCTGTGGTTCTTCTTTTATACTCTGGTGCCCTGGTTCTGGACAGTAGGCGACGCTTCTAGGCAATGGCTTTGAAGTGAAGGGAATTCCCTGCCTGCTCTGCCTTGGCTCCACACTGGCTGCAGTATCAATGCAGGGTCGTTAGACCCTTTGTGTGAAGGCAGACCATAGGCAGAGCACAGTCATTCAGTTGTAAGTGTGGCAGTGCTCAGCAGATGCCAGCTGATGGCCCATTCAGGCACACCTAATCTCCCTGTTGTGTGACTGTCTGGGAGGAATTAAAAAGGGCAGAAAGGTACCAACTTTCTGAAAGTGGCATTTTTAAAACTGTAATTAAAAACCCAACTTTATCACATAATAGGGCTTCTCACCTCATTCCCATAGATACCAAACATGAACTGGTTATATCATCCTGTGGAAATTATACTTATAAAATGTGATAAGACAACTTCAATGTTATTCTATGGGAGAGATAGGCCTAGGAGCAGTGAAAAATGAATTTAAGAGTTTTTCACTACCAGGGCATGCAAAACTCAAAACTACTTTTTAGATACATTACACCCTGCCCTACTTCAGTGGGTTGCACAATAAGTGCAGCAGGCCCATAGTAGCGTTTAGTTTACAGGCCTGGGGTATATTGTATACCATCCTACAAGAGATTTATAAGTACATTAAATATGTCAACTAGTTGTAAGCCAATCAAACCATGTTTTAGGGAAAGAGCACAAGCAGTTGATAGAGTTCTAAGGCCAAAAAAAACAAATAATTCATAAAAAGTAGTGGGAAAAAGGCAAACAGTTTGGGGTACCCTGCAGGGAGGGCAGGTCTAAAAAATGTTCAGTGTAGGACAGTGTTGAGGTATTTAAGACATTTTTAAAGGTTAGGGAATGGTAGCATTTAGCAGTAAGTAGAATCTTTATAGTTCAGTGAGAGGTAGAGTTAAGGGGTCTAAAACAACACTAGGCAATCTGAGCACATTCCTCACCCACTATGTCAGTTATCCCTCTGACACATTTTTTTCAGCAGAGAACAAGGAGTTGTGGGGAGTAAAAAAGTTACATACAAAATACACCATAATGCAAAGTTTGATGTTGTAATACAAAATTGTATTTAAAGAAGTCCAAGAGTAGTTGATATATACATAAATAATTCAGTCTGAGTTTCACACAATTTGACCATTGGAGTTAGCACAAAGTACTCAATATATACATAAGTCTTAGATCCATACAGACAGACAATGAAGTTGCCTAAATTATAGTAAGCAAAACAATGCAGCAGTGCTACTCTGTGTGCAAATACTCTAAAGGAACACTGGAAAATCCAAGTGTGTGGCCCTGCACACTCACCCACTGTGTCAGGTTTAAGAGGTAGTATGGCTTTGTAGTGTTCTGGAAAGGGTAGCAATAAAGGGTAGCGAGAGGGTATTAGGTTCAGCAATGGGTAGAATTAAGGTGTAGTAAAGGGTTTTAGAAATCAGGGATAGGCAGCATGATAGTGTAGTAAGTGTTTCTGGTTCAGGGAAGGGTAGTATTAAGGGTTAATATGGGGTTTTAGGGCTTACAGAATGGTAACTATATGGAATATTATGTTATTTGGTGATTCAAGGAAATGTACTTTTAATGGGTAGTAAGAGTTTTGTTGAGTTCAGGAAAGGGTGACATTAAGGTAGTCTGAAAGCAGACCACTAACCTGTTAAGTCTTGATACCGGAAAGAGCCGCAAGGAATGCCACCAAACCTCTGCTCAACAAGAACATCCTTTGAAGATGCTACTTGGGTGCCAGTGTTGCAGAACAGGAGGTAGGGGTTGTGACTAGAAAAAGAAACACTGCGACTCCTGAGGCTTTGGGATCACCCTGGCTGTGTTGCTCAACTGACTCACCGTGAAGATTGTTTTTCTGTGCAAGCGCACATTCAAAGCCCGTAATGTCACCTGCTGCAAAAATGACACAGTGAGTTACACAGCATCATTTGTTTATAGTTATTTAATCATTTTCAATTCATTATTAAAGCATAACCTTGATCAATCATGCACACCTGCAACAATTTCTACTTTTTTGCACAGTGAGGCCTGGCGATTGTTCCGCTGATTGTGACTGGCACAGTTAAAACTGTTTTACAAGCGATTACCTTTCACTGTTCTAAAAACAAATTGAGTCTGTCACAATTCCACTTCCTTCGGTTGAAACAAACACATATGCTATCTTTAACCTTTAGAATATAAGACTTAGGGCCTGATTTAGAGCTTGGTGAAGGGGTTACTTCGTCACAACGGTGATGGAAATCCAGTCTGTCGAAATGTAAAAGCCCATAGGATAGATTGGGATTTATATTTCGGCAGACGGCTTATCCATCAGCATTGCGATAAAGTAACCCCTCCACCAAACTCTAATTCAGGACCTTAGTTTCTTGTTCTAAAATAAACACAGTCTATATTTCACATTCTAATAAATATGTTGTATTTTTTAATTGATCCATCCAGTTTGTCTTTTCTTTCTTTTATTCAAAGATATGTTAATGAGTGGTTTATCATTTGATCTATCTGTCTTTTGTTTCCATTACAGGTTTCAACGGATTACCAGAATCTTGAACATGAACTGTGACATCAGATAAGTAACACTGCCTTTGGTGAATGACAAGGATATTGTTTAAAAAAAATCACGGTGCAAGAATATTTTCTAGGAAAAGAGCATAGAAGTTAAGAATATAAGGCCTGATTTAGATCTTGGCGGGATTACCGCCATCCCATGGAGGCAGTTCACCCAACTACTTTATCAAGCTGACGGAGTTCCAACCACCATATTTAGATATATGGCGGTTCAATCTACGTCCGAGTCATCAGAGTGTGCTACGTCACACGAGCAGTATCCCACAGCCAATGCAGGAGACTCCAATGCTGGCGTATAGCACTGTCGCCATCAAGACAGCGGAATTGTGCTGACCATATTTAGACAACATAGTTGTGCTGGCATTATACCAGAGGTGGTCTCATGATGGTGGGAGTCTGTTGAAGGACCCGTTCAGCATTGTACTATGGCTGTGGCCATTGGATGGATGCTAGCATTTCACACCTGATGTTTATTGGACAATTGTAACATCTGCAAACCACACTATAAAATACACTCCATTTCAGACCCTGATCCTTTGCCATTCCACTGCAGAAAACCATTTTGCTGCTGAATTGTCGACGAAGGACACACGTTTTTCTCTGTTTTTGTCTTCCTCTATTTGTTTTTTTGTCCTTTCATTTAATTTCATTGTTTTTCCACCAACTTTTGGGGCACTGGATTTTTTCTGGACACTCACTATGGCAGGGCAGAGGAATCCACATTTTACAGAGGGAGAATTGTTAGTCATGGTGGGTGAAATTATCAGAGTGGACCAACAATTGTTTGGACAACAAGGACAAAATCCAACCATGTCTAGAAAAATCAAATGTGGACCAGAATAGTGGACTGAGTGAATGGTGTAGCTAACAACCTGCTCGCACAGGAGAAAATTTTGAAGAGGTGGAATAAACTGTGCGGGAGGGTGCATTCTCTGGCCTTCAAGCATCAACTGGAGGACCAAACGACTGGTGGTGGTTCTCCCAGCTCCCCATTACAACTCTTTCCCTGGGAGGATAAGGTCTTGCAGATCCTACATCCTGAAAGTTTAACAGGAATCCCTGGTGGAGTAGAGACGGGTAAGTTGAACTTAGCAATGTCTAACTAACCACAAATTGAGTTTTTGCCCTTAAGTTAGTTGTACAGTTCTTTTAAGAGCCTTATCAAGACATAAAAATCAAAATTTAAATCTTCAAAATATCTTTTTACAAACTACTAGCATCATGGTTGTACCTCTCTTTTTAACAATGCTCAATATCTTTTGTCATATTGTGTGTTGTTCTCCATGGATCATCCTGTGCATTTGCCTAGTCCCTTGCTTTATCTCAATGTATGTTGTACTCACAAAAATAGGTTCCAAACTTCACCTATTTGCACATGAAGGAAAAGTGCTTGTAAGTGGGCTTTTCATCAATTCTCATTAGTTACATATACATACATATTGTAAATGTGTGTTCTTTTTCACTGTAGATATTTTAATATGTATGTGTAGCTCACATTTCAACAAGTATTGTCAATGGTGTTAACAAATGACTACAACTACCAAGATGCCCTTATTTTGTTTGTAGAAAACAATAGTGCCCCATATATACACAAATGTGAATGTTTTATGTATTTGACATTCATCATTTCAATCCATATATGACAGTTTATTTTGCTGTGTTGATCTAGTATGTTGTCACCTTCTTGTTACTCCATTGTAATTGCTCACATAATTAATTGATTCAAAAGTTTCCAATTATGTTCCGTGGCATGCTGAATATAAGTAGTATTGATACACAATTTGCTTTGCAGTGCTCCTATGATGACCAATGCCATTAATTGTAATAAGTTGTACTATAGATTATTTTTTAGGCTGCTAAGCCTTGGAATGGTTTAGCTAACAAATATCCTCTCTACTGTGTTGGGTTTGCACGTCAGGTACGTGTAATGTGTACTTTCAATTTCACATTTTACATTTCAGGACATCTGTCCCTTGCTACCAAAGTTTGTTTTATGTGTAAAGTAATCTGCATGTGTAAAGTAATAAGCACAAAAAGGCCTAATCATTCCATTAATCATAATTTTTACTTTTAGGTTGCTTCATTTGTATCTGAAGACACATTTGAGATACAATCCAAACATTCAATTTAATTTTGCATATAATTCATGTTAGGTCCAACATCCTGAACTAGTGGATCACTGTCTGCAATTGAAGACACGTCTACCCCAGACCAGGATCAAGCCTTCAGTGAGAACACCACTCCTGCAAATCCAGATGATGTGGACCTGCCTTGTCCATCTGGTCTGTCTCGGCAGGCAGCTCCCATGAGTCTCACTCGGTCCACACCTACACCTCCCACCCCAGCTGCTACAACACCTCAGCCTCTGGATAACTCCACTTCCTGTGTCCACAGGAACATCTCAACCATCTTTGCTACTGTTGGGCAACCACCACCACCTCCAGTTCGGCCAGGACCCAGTGGGATGGACCACAGTGCCTCAAGGGCACAGTGTATGGGGTAGGAGTGATAGGAGGGAACCTGTGGCATAGCAAAGGGAGGCCACTGGATGCCTTGTCGACCAGACTACCATCAACTGAGTCTTGGGAGCAATATAAAAGTTCCAAGACATGATAGGCCAGGTCACAACAGAGCTCTGGGAGATGAAGCAGATCCAGAGGGAGCACAATGTAGAGATGCAGACGCACAGCCATAATTTGCGCTCCCTGACTGGGGTGATGTATGATATCCACATGTGCAGGGCTTTTCCTCTACCATCTACACCTGTCTGTGGTCCTTCAACATCAGGACAAACTGCACCCGCCACAGGCTGGGAGACTGTGCCACAACAGGAAACTGTTCCCCCCACCCCAGTCCCTGTAACTATGGAGGGGACGTCCCTCAGAACCACCAGGTGGCGATGGCAAGACTTCCACCACCACCTCCACGAGAAGCCAAACCTAATTTCCTCTAGTGTGTGTTTATCATTCACTCTGTAGACTATTTCATGGATACATTTACTTTTTTTGAGGACAGTGTATTTTGTGCATTGGATTCCAAACAGGTTTTGCTCACCTAATATAGTTTCATCCACCATGATGGACTTTATTTCCTTTTTCTTGTTCCTTTGTTTTCATGTTTCAAAGACACTTCACTTTGTGTTGGAAAAATAAATTCACATAAGGCAATGGCCAAGACGAGTGTAGTATTTATTGTGATGTTTCCTTTTGTATGTCTTCTTTATACCATCATTTTCTAAACCTAGCAGTCAATAAGATTCAAATAAAAATAAGAGATTACATTTTGGATATGTGTTACCCATTTATAAAAAAGTAAAAAAATGAAACCCAGAAATCTCTATGTGTTGTGCATTTATAGGTAAAAATCTATGACAAAATCCAAGATGAGGCTCACAAACCATGCATAACCAAAATAGTCTGTGCCATTTAGAGTTTGGCAATCCATGACCTTGACACCGTGAAAATGGGAAAGTATGAAAAAACATATTAAATAGTTAAGCTATTATTGATTCATGACATCAGCTGGAGCCAGACTTCCTGCTTCACAATAGGAATCCTACATCAATAACACCAATAGTCCAAAAAACTGAAACGGGTCCCAAGATGCTTGTTTCCTGTCCAGGGAGGACCTGGCCTGGCAGTTCGGGCTGGACTGTTCCTCTGGGGAACAGGGTCAAGACTGACTAGCATATGGCTGGGTCCAAACTGGAGTGAAGTGGCGAGCAAAATAACAACGGATTAAACTCAGATCTTTGACTGGGGGTGGGTGTTTGAAAAGTTTCAACACTCCGTCCATCATTTTATTTTGTTTTGTGATGTTGCCTTGCCCACCCTAAGTGGCTAGGGTATGCCTTGATGTGGGTCCCTTGCTTAATGTGACACTGAATTCAAGCTAGCCTGGCTGAAGGAGGGTGATACCCTGAAACAGCTCCCAGGATTCTCGTTTCCTGTCCAGGGAGGGCCTGGCAGTTCGGGCTGGACTGTTCCCATGGGGAACAGGGACAAGACTGATTTGCATATAGATGGGTCCATACTGGGGTGACGTGGCAAGCAAAATAACAAAGATCTGTGACTGAGGGTGGGTGTTTGAAAAGTTTCAATACTCCTTCCATCATTTTATTTTGTTTTGTGATGTTGTGTTGTAGTTAGGATGACCAGAGATAGGAATTTTCAGATTTTTGTTCCAGTTTGACGATGTGCATTAAACTTTGCAGTTCTGTTGTTCCCATTTCATTTTGGTAGGACTGAAAGTTTCATAGCATTTGGTCAATGGTTGCAAAGAAAAAAGGGGGGTCTCAAAACTGGTTTCAACTCCAATGCATTTTCCATAGACCTTTGTATGTTGCATAGTGCAAGATCGGACTGCTGGATTTTTATGAAATTTGGCAGCATTAGATTTTCGGATGTGCCGATGATCCAGGGGGCTACTGCAGGTAAGCTGAGTAAGTAAGTATTAAGTTATGAGTTTTTTCAACTTAGTGATATCTTGCAGCACAATACCACTAAAAGTCGAAAGGAAGCCCGCTAAACTAGGCTGAAGAAGTAAAGGTTCAGATTTACTACATGAACAACTGAAAGACCCAACTATGGAGACCTATAAACAAATATGTAACAATTAGAATGGACCTTAATCTACATAGATTTTCTTTGCATGCCCTCTGGCTCATGTGAGCGCATCTGACCTTATTTGGTCGACAAATGCAAAAACAACAAGTGATGGACGGAATGCTGAACAATGTCAAACATTCACCCCCAGTACAGAGATCTGGGCCTAAATCCATCGTTTTTTTGCTGCCCATGCCATTCCAGTTTGGACCCAGACATATGCAAATCAGTCTTGACCCTGTTCCCCATAGGAACAGTCCAGCCCGAACTTGACTACGCTTAAAGGAATCTCACCATCATTGCTCTCAAACTCCTCTTCAATCAAATCTAGTGACCACATCATATAAAACAATCTATTTGTCCAAATCTCGGAGTCAATAATTTTAAATCACCATGACCCATTTGGCCATGAATAACCACACCTCTTGGTAAAGTTTGAAAAGTTTATTTCCCTATATTAACAATGCTAACAATACGTATGTTGGTCTGAATACCAATTGATAAACATAAATAAATAACACTGGCTGACCAAATCTTCTAAAGAATCTCAATTTGACTAATCCTAATCTGCCAATGCCATGTCCATGAGCGGAGCCCCCAACCCTCGTTACCTTGGAATGAGGTCTCTATCTCAGACTCTGCAGGGATACGAAGACTGGGTCAGCATCAAGATGACGTGCAGCATCAATATCAGCGATGGTGGCGATGTCCTCTGGTCAGAATCCTTCCGATTATCTGTCTAAAGTGCAATGTATTTATACCGATCTACCAGGACCCCTGACGTAGGTGTGTTCCCAAACAATAGATAACAGACATGCTTGGGATGGCAATTCTTATAAACCAATCCCTCGAAAGTATAGAGAGGGAAAATCTCTAAGTGTGAACACCTACTGTTTGTTTGTCTTTGTTGCTTGATCTTGATGCCTTAGCGCAGTGGCACTGATAATGCAAAGCATATCAAGGGGCCTAACTATAAACAAGGCAGCCATCTTTGATGAATTAAATAATTAAATGGGCTAAGACAGAGCAAGTTAAGTAGGTTAAAAGTCACTAGGTGACGGGGCACGAGTCTGCAAGCCAAAGGCTAAGCTAACTCCTGTTATTCCATTAAAACAAACTTTTAAATACGTTTTTTGCCATGTACTGCAGTAGTTTTGTAAAATTTAGTTAAATTTTGTTAAAGTACCGCAGTGACAGATGTCACTAAGTTTAAATGTCTTATAACTTAAATAAATACTTACCCTACTTAACTGCAGTATCCAAAAAGCATCATCATAATGTATATTCCTGCCAAATTTCATGTAAATTGATTCAGCCATTTTCATGGTACGTAAAATACAATAGTCTATGGAAAGTGCATTGGTTCGAACACATGTTTTGGGATCCCTTTTTATCTTTCACTCCTCTTACGATTCACCACAAAAATGTATAGCATCTGAAAATATAGAAAATGTTTTTGTTTTGGAAAGATTTGTGGTGATTCGTGAAATGGGAAGAAAGTGATTAGGGTGGTAATCTCTGAGGAATGCCTATCTTTGTAAATAATAATAGTAACTACAGAGTTGCAATCAGATTTAATGTGATTTCCTTCTTTTCATCTATTGCATTTGTTCAATGGTTTACATAATCATGTGACCATAATTGTGTCTTTTAGTTGTTTATATAGTAATACTGAAGCTTAATATATGTGATCTAGTTTATTTTGGGCTTCCCTGCTACTTTTAGTAGGATTGTGCTGCATAGGAAGCCCAAAGTGAATGAAAGCCAATCATAGTTAGGGAAAATTAAGATTAGTATTTTTCTCCTAACAGCCATTTTTCATGTTGTGCATATAGTGGTTTGTGTAGCTCATTGCGAGGTCACTTTTCCAGTTTGCTGTAGAGAAGCACATACAGAAGGAGGTTTTTGTTTGGCTTGTTGGACACAGTTTTATTTTATGAACCAGAGAGCATACAAACCTTATGTAGATTAAGATATTTTCTATTTGTTATGTATTTTTGTATAGGTTTTCATTAGCATGTGACTATAAATGGGTCTTTCCGTTCATGTAGTAAATCTGAACCTTTACATATGCTGTCTGGTTTATTCTTTGGATTTCCTTGCTACTTTTATTTGGAACTGTTCTACATATGAAGGTGAAAGTGAATGAAAGGCAAGCATTGCTATTGTTTTAAAAATTTAGATTTTTTTTTTCCTAGTGGCCAATTACCATGGCCTCCAAATAGTAGATTGTGTGGCTCGCTGTTTGGTCATTTTTTTAATTTTGTGCACAGGAGTTCATATGAAAGATGTTTTTTGTTTAGCTTGTTGGACCAGTAGTACGTTGTGAGTGTGAGAGCTGAAGTAATTACCAAGGGTGGGTGTTTGAAAAGTTTCAATACTCCTTCCATCATTTTATTTTGTTTTGTAGAACATTGTACGCAACTCCAGTCTACGTCTTTTCAGTGTATTCCACTTCACTATATGCCAATCCACTATATGCTACTCCAGTATATGATAGTCTACTCTACACCATTCCACTGTATGCCACTCCACACTGCTATTCCACTGTATGCCACTCAGCTGTATGCCACTCCACTGTATGTTACTCCACTCTATGCCACGCCAGTGTATGCCACTCTGCTCTAGCCCACTTCATTCTTCGCTATTCCATTGTACACCATTACACTGTACGCAACGTCTCTGCATGATGCTACACTCTACCTCATTCAAGTGTACGCCACACCACTTCACTGTATGCCACCACACTGTACGTTACTCCACTATACACTATTCCAGTCTACGTTACTCTACTGTACACTACCCCATTATACTCTATTCCACTGTGTGCCACTCCACTGTACATTACACCACTCTACACTACTCCAGTGTACACCACTACACTCTACACCACTCCATTCTACGCCTCTACACTATGCCGCTCCAGTCTACACCACTCTACTCTATGCCAATCTACTCTATGCTATTCTACTCTACACCACCCCACTGTTCTCCACTCTATGGAACTCCACTGTACACCACTCCACACTACGCTATTACACTGTATGCAACATTAATCTTTGCCCATCGATTGTATGGTATTTCACTCCACACCACTCCACTGTACACCAGTCCATTGTATGCTATCACACTCTATCCCTGTCCACAATACACCACTCCACTCTTAACCACGCTACTACACTATGGTGGTCATTACAACCCTGGCGGTCGGTGTTAAAGCGGCGGGAAAACCGCCAACGGGCCGGTGGTAAAAAAAAATGGAATCACGACCGTGGCGGAAACTGCCAACATAGACAGTCACTTTAACACTCCAGTACAAACAAACACCGTGGCGGTAACCGCCAACAGACAGGCGGAAGACAAGGTTCCGCCCACTGTATTACAACAGTCCAATCCGCCACCTTTTCCGGGGCGGATTCACTGCGAACAAAAACACGGCGGAAACAGGACTTGGAAGGGAAACCTTTGTACCCAGAGTGCTTCATCCTGCCAAGGACTGAGGTAGTGGATGTGAATCTCCACTGGTTCTGGAGGGGGCTTTGTGCCTAGAGTGCTTCATCCTGCCAAGGACTGAGGTAGTGGATGCCTTTCTCCACTGGTTCTGGAGGGCGCTTTGTGCCCAGAGTGCTTCATCCTGCCAAGGACTGAGGTAGTGGATGCCTTTCTTCACTGGTTCTGGAGGGGGCTTTGTGCCCAGAGTGCTTCATCCTGCCAAGGACTGAGGTAGTGGATGTGAATCTCCACTGGTTCTGGAGGGGGCTTTATGCCCAGAGTGCTTCATCCTGCTTGTGGCGGCCTCAGTAGCGTCGGAATCTTTGGTGCTCACTGGCCTGCGGTGCTTGTTGCGGCGGTGTCCTGTTCAGTGGTACTGGTGGCGGCGGTGTCCTGTTCAGTGGTGCTGGTGGTGGCGGTGTCCTCTTCAGCGGTGCTTGTTGCGGCGGTGTCCTCCTGATGGTGGCGGTGTCCTCTTCAGTGGTGCTTGTTGCGGCGGTGTCCTGTTCAGCGGTGCTGGTGGCGGCGGTGTCCTGTTCAGCGATGCTGGTGGCGGCGGTGTCCTGTTCAGCAGTGCTTGTGGCGGCGGTGTCCTTGCCAGCAGTGCTTGTGGCGGTCTTGTCGGACGTGCAGGTTTTCCCAGACTTGCCTGTTTTACTGTGCCCCTTCCCCACCTTGGATGTTGGCGCAGATGTCTCCACACTCCCAACTGTACCCCAGGGAGAGGCTTTGGGGGAAGATTTTTTTCCTCTCTCCCGCCGGGCACTGGCCAACTTTTTGTGCTTTTGAGGTGGTGGACTGTCCGTGCTCTGGCTCCTTGGCACACTGGCTGCCCTGCTGCTTGGTGCACTTCAGAAGCCGGTTACTACTGGCACCGCTGTTCCCGTTGATTTTGTGGCTGAGGTGCTGGGTTGGGACCTGAAGAGGCGGGCCCTAGGAGACTGAAGGGGTGGGGGAGGTGAGGGGAAGAGGTCAAGGTTGGACAGGAAAAGTTTTTTGGACACAATGGGACAGGTAGATGGAGGGGGTTTGGGAGTGGAGGAAGATGTAGTGGTTGTAGGAGGTGTACGTTTGGTGACTTTGGGTGAAGGTGCATGGGCTGGAGGCTGTTGTGAGGTGGATGACTGTTGGGTGGGAGTGTGGCTGCGTTTGTGAACCTTGGGAGGGCGGTGCTGGTAGGGGGGGTGGCGTCTGTGCCTGTAGATGCGGGGGCACAGATGTTGCCGCCACCACAAGGGAGCTCCCATCAGAGGACGAGTCCGTGTCGCTGGTCTCAGCTCCTGTCCCCGCCGTGGAGCTCCCCTCGCTCTCCGTCCCACTGGTGAATTCTGACTCCAATGTGTCGCCCTCCAGGGCCATGTGGGATGCAGCTCCCTCCTGCTCCGGTGCCACTGCTCCTCCGCCTGATGATGCTAATGCACAGAAGCACAGGGAGACCACAAAAAGGGGGGGGAAGACAGAAGAAAGACATGTTGAGTGCATGCAATACCGCTACCGCTGGCGGACACTACAGACACAGAAGCCCCCTGCACTACGCCGTGCACTTGGAGTTCCCTAATCAATCACAGGGACAAGGGTTACAAGGCTGTGCCCGATTGCAGCACACATGGAAGTCACAGGAGCCTGACTAGGAGTAGTTGGCTGTATACACAGGTGGGGTGGTGTGCCACAGGGCCTGCCTCAAGAGGGGACTTTGCCTACTAAACTCACCCTGACCTAGGGGAACCCACAGCCCACCTCCCCCACCCAGACACCAACAATGTGCGCTGAATCAGCTGAATGAGAGTGTACTCATCCCCTTGTGGCTGCTGTGATGCCCTCAAGCGCCCATCCAACTCTGGGTACGCCATCGCCAGGATCCGGAACATCAGAGGGGTCATGGTGCGACGGGCACCCCTCCCACGTTGGGAGGCCATCCCCAGCTGGGCCTCCGCCGTCTTCTTGCTCCAGTGGCGAATGTCCTCCCATCTTTTCCGGCAGTGGGTGCTCCTTCTGTGGTAGACCCCCAGGGTCTGTACTTCCTTGGGGATGGCATGCCAAATATCCTTCTTCTGGTGGGCGCTGACCTACAGGAATAGTACAGGGGAAAAGGAGAAGATGTAACCGTCCGTACCGTCACAGTCATTAGCCCGCATCCCTACCCTTGCCATGACGCACATGCACTCACCATCGTTTCATGCACGCCTCATTCTCCCCCCCCTATCTTTCATCCACACCACTCCAAACAGGCATTGCCCATACAGCATGCTCACAGTGTACTCACCTGTTTGTCTGGAGGACCGTAGAGTAGCGTGTACTGGGAAGGACCCCATCCACTAGTTTCTCCAACTCCTCCGTGCTGAAGGCAGGGGCCCTTTCCCCAGACACACAAGCCATTGTCTCTTCCAGACTGAGGTCACAGCAGCACTTGCAGTGCAGGTCCTCTCCTGTCAAAGATCAGGTATCAAGTGATTGAACAGACAGAAAATGATGGTGACGTCCGTGGCGGTGCGTACCGTCAACGCCGGCGTACATCGTCATTGGCTCCTGGGACCCATAGGGTACAATGTTAACCAATGCAGGATTGCGCCGCGGTCTTCGACTGCCTATCGCGACGGTGTACAATGCCAGCGCAGTTACTTCATATCCCCTTGTCACACATTACAGGTCAGGCAGCTGCCATTTCAGGGGGCCACATGGCATTATTTTTGACTGCGTTACACATATCTAGGCCTTGCTTAAACACTAATGCAGCCATAGGTCGATTTTAAAATATTTTCTGATTAAGTTGTGTTTGTGTACCTCAGTGTTGGTTGACTCTCTGCTCGCTGTTCTCCTCCATAGAGCACGTCCGCTGGGGCAGTTGAGGAGATGGTGGCATCCTCTGGTGTACAAACCGCTGGTGGACCTGTCGGCAATGGAGGAGCGACATGTAATTATCACCTACAGACTTGATCGTACCAAAATCCTGGAACTGTGTGCCCAGTTGGAGCCAGACCTGATGTCAGCTATCCGCCATCCCACAGAATACCCCCCTCTAGTGCAGGTGCTGTCAGTATTCCATTTCCTGACAAGTGGGTCTTTTCAGACGACAGTGGCCATAGCATCAGGGTTGTCCCTGCTTATGTTCTCCAACGTGTTGTCCAGAGTGTTGTCTGCCCTGCTGAAACACATGCGCAGCTACATCGTTTTCCCTCAGGTGAAGGATTTGCCTACAGTGAAAGGTGACTTCTATGCCCTGGGACATATCCCCAACATCATAGGTGCCATTGATGGGACAGATGTGGCCTTGGTACCCTCCCGCAGGAGTGAACAGGTGTACCAAAACCGGAAGAGTTACCATTCTATGAATGTGCAGATGTTGTGTTTGACAGACCAGCACATCTCCCATGTGAATGCCAAATTTCCTGGCTCAGTGCACAACGCTTAAATTCTGCGGAATAGCAGCATCCCTTATGTGAGGGGGCAACTCCAGAGGCACCGTGTGTGGCTATTAGGTGAGGACATGGACCCAATACAGTGTGACTAGGTGTCTTGGTCTGGGGATGTCCCTAAGAGTTAGTGTGTGTCTAACAGTTGTCCCTCACCATTTGCAGGTGACTCTGGTTACCCCAACCTGTCATGGCTACTGATCCCAGCGAGGAATCCCAGGACAAGGGCAGAGGAACGCTACAATGAGGCCCATGGGTGGACTAGAAGGATTATAGAGAGGACCTTCGGCCTCCTGAAGGCCAGGTTTCGGTGCCTCCATATGACAGGTGGTTCCCTATTCTACTCACCAAAGAAGGTGTGCCAGATCATCGTGGCCTGCTGTATGCTTCACAACTTGGCTTTGCGACAACAGGTGCCTTTTCTGCAGGAGGATGGTCCAGATGGAGATGTTGTGGCAGCTGAGGAGTCTGTGGACAGTGAAGACGAGGAAGCAGAAGAAGAGGAAATAGACAACAGGAACATGGTGATCCAGCAATACTTCCACTGAGACACAGGGAAGAAGACAACACTGCCTGCTACATCTGATTTAATTCTTCTACCTCTTATCTGTCTGTCATTTTCACCCAGTGTATGGATACTGAGTTGTCACTTTCCCTTTCGATTTCACAGATGTGGGTCCCACTGTGTGACCTCTGCTTTGTTTCTGCATGGACTAGAGCTGTGTGACATAGGTGTGTTGACATTATATTGGATATAGCATTTTGCCACAGTTATTGCTAATACACATTTTCAAAAGCACAGCCTGACTCCAGATTGTTTTGTGATTTAAGGGCGTTTATTTAAGTGCAAAATAGTGGAGGGGGTTGTAAAATGGTCAGGGGTGATGGTGGAGGAATGTCCATGGCAGAGTCCAGTCTATTAGTCTCACAGGTGCATTGTCCAAAGGGGCATAGGAAGTGGAGCTGGGGCAGTTGATGGATGGACAGGGTGACAAAGAGGGACAGAAGGATGACAATCAGGGTGGTCTCATTTCTTGGCGGGGTCTTGGCATTGTTCTCTGTCTTTGTCCTGGATCTCAGGGACGCTTGCGGGGTGGTTCTCCATCTGCAGGGGGTGGGGTGCTGGTGTCGTGGTCCTGTGGCAGTGCCTCCTGTCCACTAGCGCCGGCAGAGGTGGTGGGCAGTTCATCGTCCAGGCTAGTGTCAGGGGCCCCTTGTTGTGCCACAGTGTCTCTCCTGGTGTTGAAGAGTTCCTTCAGCACCCCTACAATGGTGCCCAGGGTGGAATTGATGGATTTGAGTTCCTCCCTGAACCCCAAATACTGTTCCTCCTGCAGCCGCTGGGTCTCCTGAAACTTGGCCAATACTGTTGCCATCGTCTCCTGGGAATGGTGGTAGGCTCCCATGAAGTTGGAGAGGGCCTCGTGGAGAGTGGGTTCCCTGGGCCTGTCCTCCCTCTGTCGCACAGCAGCCCTCCCAGTTCCCCTGTTTCCCTGGGCCTCTGTCCCCTGAACCGTGTGCCCACTACGACTGCCCCCAGGTCCCTGGTGTTGTTGGGGTGGTGGGTTAGCCTGGGTTCCCTGTAGTGGTGGAAACACTTCTGCTTGACGTGTCCTGGGGACAGAGGTATGGGCCCGCTGGGTGGGTGCTGTGCTGGTGTTTCCAGAGGGGGGAGGCTCTGTTGTGGCTTGTGCCATTGTGAGGGGAACCGACTGTCCCGAGGTCCCAGATGGGCCGGGCTGGTCATCTAGATCCAGTTGGACAGAGCTGCTGTCATCACTATGGGCCTCTTCTGTGGGTGGAGTGGACATGTCTGGACCCTCCTGTCTGGTGACGTTGGGTAGGGGTCCTGCAGGGGTGTAAAAGCATGATTATTGCATCTGTGTGTGCCATGGTGTGCAATGGGTGGGTGACCCTGTAGCCCAGTGCTTGCATTCTTGTGTGGGACCTTGTGTGATGATGGTTTAGGGGGTGTATGGGTATGTGCAGTGGACATGATTTGGTGATGGGTGTCCATGCTTTGGTGTTACATGCAGGGCTTGGGTTTGGGATGTGTGGTTTGTGATATTGGGACATATGTGAGGAGTTCGGAATGATGTGGGTGAGGGCAAGGGTGGGGGTATGTGATAGCATGCAGGTGGGTGGGGGATGAAGTAGTTAAAAGTTTGACTTACCGGAGTCCATTCCTCTAGCTACTCCTGCGAGGCCCTCAGGATGCAGTATAGCCAAGACCTGCTCCTCCCATGTAGTGAGTTATGGGGGAGGAGGTGGAGGTCCGCCGCCAGTCCTCTGAACCGCAATCTGGTGTCTTGAGACCACAGAACGCACCTTCCCCCGTAGGTCGTTCCACCTCTTCCTGATGTCATCCCTAGTTCTTGGGTGCTGTTCCACTGCGTTGACCCTGTCCACGATTCTTCGCCATAGCTCCATCTTCCTAGCTATGGTGGTGTGCTGCACCTGTGATCCAAATAGCTGTGGCTCTACCCGGATGATTTCCTCCACCATGACCCTGAGCTCCTCCTCAGAAAACCTGGGGTGTCTTTGCAGTGCCATGGGGTGGTGTGGGTGATGTGTGGGGTGGTGTGTGTTGTGATGTGTGGGGTGATATTTAGAGGTGTGTTGTGTGATGTGCGTGGATGTTGTGTGAGTGATGGTGTTGAGTGCCTGTGGATGCTACTGTTCTTTCTGGTGGTGTCTCTCTCTGGCCTTCTGTCACATTTGTTGTCATAAGGGTTTGTGGGTGATGTGGGTGTGTGTTTTATATTGTATTGAGTGTGTGGGAGTGGTATGTGTATGTGTATCAGGTGTGTGTATTTCGAATTGTCCAATGTGGTTGTGTTTTGTAAGTGAATGTGTATTTTGAGCGTGGCGGTGTGTACCGCCAGTGGAATACCACGGTTGAAAGACCGCCGCGTGGATTAGTGGGTTGTGATAGTGTGAGGGTATTCCTGTTGGCGTGACAGTGTCAGTTATGTTATCGCCAGTTTATCACTGATCTAGATTTTGGCGGATTCCGAGCTGTGGGTCATAATAGCAGTGGAGGTATTCTGCAACCGCGGCGGTGTGTTGGCAGTCTTCGGCACTGCGGTAAGCGGCTTTTACTGCCAATGTTGTAATGACCCCCAATATATGCTATTCTACTTTATACCATCCCACTGTACATTACTAAGCTATATTTTATTACATTATTCATCACTCCAATGTGTGCCTGTGAGAAGGAAGGGCAGAAATATAGCTTCAGAGACTTGATGAATTTGTGATTTTATACTATTTATTGTGCGATAACCGAAACAAAAATCCCATAAGAGTATTGTGTTTGGTGAGTCCAGTGGTTCACTTGTGTTGTCCTCTTGACAATTGACAGGCACAGTGATAGATACTTGTTTCTTTTCTTTCAGGGCTCAGAAGATGGCTTCGGCCACCAGCACCCTCAAAAAAAGGAATAATGTAGTAAGTAGGGTGTTTCTTAATAATGTAGTTTTACCATCACCAAAGCACCCATGTGTCACTGAGTTAATGGTTTCTCTTTTATCCTCCTTTAGACAAAAGTATCACTACCTTTATGGCAAAGTCATAGAAAGTGCTAAGAGAGAGAGAACCCCCCCCCTTTTTAAACCTAAAAAAAAAAATGACCAAAATGCCCCGTTGTCGTAGGACTCTTACCTTAGAGATAAGACAGCATAATTTGGGGGAGCAGCACCACCAAGTGACTGAGTTGGTCCCACATCGTATGAAAGCTGTCAGCTTGATTTCTTGGACTAGCTCACAGCACCTCACTTAAACCTAGAAACAAAGGTGATTTGTGGCAGGCTAAAGCATGACAGTCTGAATCCTCAGGGAAGATGTGGTGAACAGATCATGGTGTGGGTCGCAGGACAGTCATGCCTCGATCCTCCTTTGGCCTACGTGGTGTTTATATAGCAAATCATACAGTAGTCTAAGAAAATGCCTAATGTGATAATATGTCTAAACCTGAGGGCTGGCTCCATAACTCTTGGAGGGGCAATACTAGTTAGAATATAGTGTACCGAACATGACAACCTTGAGCAGGGCACAGAGTGAAATATGTGAGAGGAGCTGATAAAATGTGCAATGCATAAAACTATGTCTTCTCAGAAAATGCAGAGTGATTAAAATTAAAACAATGAGAAAAAAGTTGGTTGCGCTAAAAAATATGAAATGAATAAAATAAATAAAATGTGTATGTATGTGAAAGGGCACAAGCTATGGGCCTAGAGCTAAAACATGGGTGCCCAACCAAGGCACTAAGAGGAACACACAAGACCGTGAAGGATGAGGTCAGTGGATTATAATAGGATCGTATAACTTGGTTTATTTCTATTGTGGAGTAGTCTGAGTGCCTTTTCTCCAGTCTAGGCATTGGGATAGTTAGGTCCAGAGCAAGCGTCTATTCATTAGGAGAATATGAGCCTGGTGTTTACATGTGCCAAGACTACATCTCTGCGGCCCATGTTTAAACCCAGAAAAGATCTTGTTCAGTAAGTACTTGTGCCCCTTCCCTCCCCCTGTCACACTTGTCTGTCCCCCGCTCACTGCTCAGTCACCGCACTAACCACAACTCTCCAGAGTTGTGACAGGCTGCTGTTTCCCATCTGGCGGCATCCACAACTCTCCAAACCAGGCCCCCGGGGCCTCGTCCGTCTCTTGGGCTTTCTCCTTGTTGTGGTTGTTCTGGGTGTCCTCCTTCTCCTATACCTCGTCCTCTAGGCTACGTCGCTACGTCTGCTATCCGTGGGTGTGCAGTACTCTGGAATGGAACCCGGAAGTATGTGGTGCCCTGAACAGCCAATCCATCTCCTTTTTCAATGGCCCGGCCTGAGCCGCCTCCCTTCTCCTCAAAGGAGAAGTCTGTTGTCATTGTCTGGTGCTGGGTGCTCCATGCCTGTCATTTTTACTCTAACTGTTTCTCCCTGTTTTCTTTCAGGTGCGAGCGTTTGCGGTGCACGGAGGACAGAAATGGGAAGTCCTCCTCATTTATCAGATAAGGAGAGGGTGCAGGAGGGGGGTCCAATCACAACGCCACTCCAGTCTACATTACTCAACTCTACGCTATTGCACTTCATGCCACTCCACTAAATGCTACTTCATTCTACATCACTCCAGTATGCTCACCTCCACTCTATATAACTCTACTCTACAAAACTCCAATGCACTCTCTGTCACTGTACAAGACTCTACTCCACTCTAGTCCCAGACACTCTATTATACAACACTCTACTGCATTCTACAACAGTTTCCTACAGTGTATGACACATCACTTAAGTCTACTGCATGAGTCTTTACCTCACTCTACTCTACTGTGCAGCAATCCACTCCATGTAGCTCCAGTGTTTCACACACTATTGTACTCTATGCAACTCTAATCTACAACACTCTACTACTCTGTTTTGCCGCTCCTCAACACTTTAATCATATCTTTTTTTTAGGCATAATTATTGTACGGATAATAAAATCCAATGCAATTGGACAGAAGGAAAAAGAAATGCAAATACAAGCGGAAGCTAAATACATACTAAAACACATCATAATTAGAACACACATAATAATAAGAAGAAAGCATTCCTACCTAAAAATATAAAAACAGTCCTAAGTATAAAAATAGAGTAAACCACCAGCCCGGAACTCTACATAATGCATAACAAAATAAAATACATAACCTCAGGCCTTAAAGTGCAAAATACAAAAAAAGACTACAATGAGTGCCAGCATATGCCATTAAAATCCACAACTTAACCAACAGCAATGGCGTGGCAGGAGCAAATTCCAAACCTGCCTATCCTTTGCTCGCAGTGCCACTAAATTTAGATTGAGCAATTTTAACAAATTTAATGAGTAACACATTTAGCATTGAGTTAGGAGGGTCCAGAGACTGAATAATAGCCTATTGACTGGAGCAAATTCCCAATTCATTCCATTTGCATCGAAACAAGGATCTACGCTCATTAAGTAAAGCTGCACACAGACAGACCACATGATCTAGAGTCTCCTCTGCATTATTACAGCCTCTGCACATCACCCCTTCCCCAGAGGATAGCCGCCATTGAGGTAGATGTTTAAAAAAAAAACAATCACCCATCCTTAAGGCCAAAAAGTCCCTTTTCAACCGAAACCCATAGACACAGGAAAAGAAGCTAGAAGGCATACCTGGCTTAAAGAAATGAATTACTGACCAGGCATGCTTCCATTGAACAAGGAGGGAACAATCAGAATGATACGAATACTGTTGAACAAGCCTTTTTGCGCCTAATTTGAACAGAGAATGGGAGGAGTTACTTTCCCTGAGATCATCAACGCCCAGTTGACATTAGCATTTGGTCAAAAAATTGAAGTATGATCCCTTCGATTTGGACTCACTCATTTATTGCCACAGGACTGCCTCTAAATGGCCGTCTGTGGCACTGCGCAGCTTATAAGAGAGCTTCAAAAAAGCACCGGCACCAACTGCTGCCAAATCCGGAAGCCCAAATTCCAACCATACCTGCACCGGTGAGGCAAGGCGCGGAACGTAGAAGACACTCTTATAGATTTTATTAACCAGCCTATTTCATAGGCAGGAACCTTTGCCCAACAGAAGTACTTGACCATAGACCAATGAAGGGATAATCTTTACTCTCATAACTTCCATTAAGGGAAGAATGGTCGGCCCCCTTAAAGCTTTGGATAATTTGGATAAGGCTACCTGCAATGCCACAGCTTTGAGTTCGATCTCCTTCTTGTGTTTAACAAAACTGCCCCTAGAATCAAAATGCACCCCTAAATACTTGTAAGACTGGTCAGAGACAAGTTTACAGCTTTTATAATACCAACTGAAACCTAATGTTTTTTCCTTCCAAAGGAAACCACTTTGGTTTTAAGCAAATTAACTTCCAGTTGATTCTCGGAAGTATAAGATGCAAGTTGATTAAGCAGCCTTTGAAGGCTAATCTTAGTATAACTAAATAGTACAAGGTCATCGGCATAAAGCAGATTACTGAGCCTAAGGCCACCAATTTTAGGGGAATGAGAATTAACAACATCGAGAGACGTTGATAGATCTGCAATAAACAAATTAAAAAGAAGAGGAGCAAGCACACAGCCCTGTTTCACACCACAAAAGGTGGGGATTTTTCTAGAAAGAGAACACTCATCACCGAGCTTAATACAAACCCAAGTATTTGTATGAAGATCTATGATACCCCAATTCTGCAGTTTAGCCCACAAAGCGCTCTGGGGGACCCGATCGAAGGCCACCTTAAAATCAACAAAACAGCAATTCAGTATTAAGCCTGATAAAATCATCCTGTCGATCAAAATAGAGAGTGCTAGCAAATTTGTCGAAGTGCATGAGCCAGCAGAAAACCCTGTTTGAACAGCAGGAATTAGGGCCTTTGAGTCAGCCCAGGCACAAAGATCTTGCAACAAAAGACTGGTGTACAACTTTGCCTCGTTATCAAGCAGTGCTATCATCCTAAAATTAGCGGGATCTGACCTCGAATCACTTTTATGTAAGGGATGAAGAATGGCACCCCGCCAAGACTCAGGAATTGTTGAAGTTAAAAGGCAGTGCTCAAACAGATAGCCAAGATGGTTGGCCCAAAAGAAAGGATCCTGTTTGAACAGTGCCTGCCGGAGACCGTTGGGACCTGGAGCTCCAAATTGCTTAGCCCTCGAGATAATATGAGGAAGGCATAATTGAAAGGACTTCTCCACCCCCTGTGTTGGGGTTGGTGACCCAAAGGGCATGGGACACGTCTTAGACAGAGCCGAATTAGGGCTATAAGACCCCACTTTCAATGATTTCCCATCCGACTTACTTGCAGAAAAGTGGGTCTTCAGATAAGACGTCCAAACTCCTTTAGAAATGTTGGCAATGCCAATGACTCTTTGATTTCTATTTAGATTGTTAATAACAAATAGGATACATTTCCTAGGATTTGAGTCTTTGCTTGCACTTAAAAGTTTATCCCAAAACTGATTAAGGTGGGACTGGTGGTCATCATAAACAGCCTTCCTGTAGTCTTTCCTCAATTGTTTATATTTAATTAGTAAACACTTGGAGTCAGGACTTTTCCTGAGTGCCCTTACTAGCTTGTTGCACTCTTTCTTTAGATTCCTGGATTCCCTAGAATTGACCAAGGAACGGGGTGGAGCACAATTACGCGCAGGTCGGTGAAACCTTGACAACAAAAGGCAGGAAAGTTTGGCCCTAGACAGAATTGGAGACTCACAACCTGCTCCCTCAGAATCAAAAAAGTTAATACATTCAGATAACACTATACTGCCAATAGAAGATTCAGAGCAGACGCCACCACCCACCGCCCACATAACATCATGCAAAGAAAATCTGGATTTGATGGATACAATTTGTGGACGGTGGTCGCTTTCACTTCGAGGCAAAATCAAAAACTTCTCAATAAGGGGAAACAATTCACTGTTGCAAATAGTGTAATATAAATAGGAGTAGGATCGACCATCCGATCTTGTCCACTGGGGAGGCACATCGTCGCATAAGCACCCATTCAGGACTTTAAAGCCCATGCTATTAAGGTGCATTATTGTATACTCTCCCAATGGGCAGTGCGAACAGCCTTGAGGCCTCAGTTTTTCGGGAATTAACTGGCGGTTAGAGAGATCAGGGCCGTCCAGAGCCTCCATTGTGTCTTGAAACAAATTTGTATTAAAATCACCGATTATGAGGTAATTGGCACGAGGGTACTCCCCAACTAGATCGCCCATAATCTGCATCAGTCGAGACAACCTGCCCCTTTTATCCTTTGTGCCAGGCGTGATATAAACATTAACTACTATAAGGGTTTGCTGTACAGTCCTATCCTTAATGACTGACCTCTGAATCCAATCATCATCCCAAACCAGTGGCAGAATACTCCTGTTTAGTTTGACAGTTACATAGATAGCCAGTCCTCCCTTGGCACGACCATTCTTGTTCGTTCTAAGAGCAGGTTTCCACATTTCTAAATACCCGGACAGCGGACAGCTGGTCTCAGCCCACGTTTCCTGAAGGGCAATTACATCATAGCTATTCAAAAATGCTAAGAGATCAGTCGAGGAAAACTTATGCACAATCCCATTGATGTTCCAAGAGCATAGGGACAGACATCCAGATGTTGAATCCCCAAAATGAACCACCCTCCCGTGATGGTCAATGAGGACGCCCGTGCAGGAGGGTGGAGGGCAGCCAGTCCCAATTGGATTCCCCCTGGGAACCAAGACCAGTGCAAGGGGACCCATGAAAGGTAGAGGTTCCACCTAGAGCACCTTTCAAAATTGAAAAAGGCTTCAATACTGTGGGAGCCGTTGGACGTTGAAGTTCTGATAGTAATGCAGGATAACCAGACTCCTTATAAGGAATGATTGTAATGCCCCATGAGAAAAATAGGTCTCTCTTCGAAAGAATGGACTGAGCTATTGAGGCAGAAAATAAGGAAACCAGTGTGGACTCTCTTGAACTAGACCCGCTTGAGTCCAGAAATTCAATAGATACAATGTCCTTAGAGCCGATGTTATTAAGATCCGAAACAGCATTGAAGAGCCTTAACATGTTCCCCCTATTCAAAATGTCATGTGGCCCCCTTGAATGATATTCAGGAATAACCACAAGTTTTGAGGTTATACCCCCCAATGAGGCCGTTGGGGGAGGCGGGGGGTATAAGAGCTGCAACTGATCCGTTACAATATGTGAGCCTACAGGGCCCACCAGGGCCTGCATGTCCGCACAAACTGACTGAAGGTTTGATGACAGGATTGCAGGAAGGCATCTTATGTTTTCGAAAGGCAACTTAAGGGAATTAGGGGAACCAGGGGCCAGGGCCTTACCACCAGTATTTCCATAGACAGTTTTGGGTTCAGACAATGTGGACGTGGAGCAGGCAGGCATTCCATCTCCCCGAAGTGAGACTACTGTATCCAATACATTACCTAAGTTGCCTTCTTCAACCAAAGTCAAAGGGTCATTAAAGGGGGGTTCAGTTCCCCGCACTGTGATAGCAGCCGAAGGATCTTTAACAAGCTAATTCGAGGAAGGAGGACCAACCAATGGGGTTAACGGAGAACAGGGCAATCGTGACACCCTGGGGACCACCTGCGGCTGCAAGGGTTGCGATGCCTCAAGACTGGCCAACGGTTGAGCCTTACTTAGGAATCCTTGAGGGGATTGGCTCCGCCTTTTATTCCGATGTTTGCGGAGTCTTTTTTTAAAAATCATATCTATACCCCTTCATTCCACCGTACAATAGTGTATTACGCTGTAAGCCACTGTATAATACTCTACTCAAGTCCATTAAACAACACTCTACACGATTCTTGTATGCCACTGCAGCCCACTTTACTCCACTCTACTCTGACACAGTACTCCACTCTGCACCACTACTCCACTGTATGCCACTACACTCTGCGCTACTCAATGCCATTGTACTCTATAAAATACTGTATGCCAATCCACTGTAAAACACTTGACAAATCTGTGTTGTACTGTACAACCTTCCACTCTAAAAAAAATCAACTAAATTGTATGCCTCTCTACTCTACTGTAGTCTATGGGCCAGATGTAGCATAAATTTGCGAGTCACAAATGGCCCGAATCTCAATTTGAGAACCCCCCAGAATCAGAAATGGGATGCAGAAATCCCATTTCCAAACTGCAAATTGCGATGCGAGCCATTACCGACTCGCAAAAATTGCGACCCCATTGTGCGACCCACAAATAGGTAGACGCAATTCGCGAGTAGCAAACCATATGAAAAAGCCAGTCTCAAATTGCGACTAGTCGCAAAAAGCCCATTTTGCACACCCAAATTACCACTAATCAGGGCAGGTGGTAACCAGAACCAAAGTATAAAAGGAGACCCAGAAGGCATCTGGGTTACTCAAAATGGCTGAAATATATGTGATAGCAAGGAGGGGTAGAGTCCACGCCGCACAGCAGAGGAGGAGGAGGAGCCAGAGACAGGAGAGGATATACAGAACCAGGCAGACACTTTTCCAACAAACCAAGGAGGTTTTTTATGACAAATACAGACTCAGCAGTGCAGCAATATTAGAATTAATTGATCTCAATCCGCAGCTTCAGTGCCAGACTGTGCACGGCAGCGCCATCCCCACACATGTGCAAGTGCTATGCTCACTGCACCTCTTGGCCTCGGGTAGCTATCAGGGGGTGATTGCAGTGGTAGGTGGGGTATCCCAAAGTGCACTCTCACGGTTCTTCAGATGTTTCCTAGATGCCATACTCACACACATGTCCAAATACATATACCTACCCAGGAATGAGGCAGAAATCAACAGCACCAAGTTGGAATTCTACAGAATTGCCAACTTCCCACATGTAATAGGGTGTGTAGATGGGACACATATACAAATATGCCCTCCTGCAAATCTGGAATATCTTTTCCGCAATAGGAAGTGTACCCATTCACTGAACATCCAGGTGATACGTGATGCCCATTATGTCATCATTGACATGGTAGCCAAATTTCCAGGGAGTACACATGACTCTTACATTTTCAGGCACAGTGGGATACACCAACGCCTAGAACGTGGGGAGTTTGGAGACGGATATCTATTAGGTATTGCTGCAGAGACCCTGAAGCCATACACACAGGTCACTGTAGAAACCATCCATGCCCTGCTAACATTGTTAATTTTTGCCAAACAGGTGACAGTGCATATGCGCTACGACCATGGATACTTACCCCGTACCTAACACCCAGCAATGAGAATGAGAGGCAATATAACAGTGCACATAGGCCGACCAGAAATGTCATAGAGAGGACCTTTGGACTGTTAAAGGCAAGATTCCGATGCCTCCACAGAAGTGGAGGTGCGCTCCAGTATGCCCCAATAACAGCTTTCAAGATAGTTGGCGCATGCGCTATACTGCACAACATTGCCACCAGACGTGGGCTACATCTCACCCCTGAAGACCCAGATTTGGAGGATGACGAGCAAGAGCTACCACATCGCCAGCCTGGGGATAGAAGCATTGCAAATCAAGGCAGACAGAGACGGGACCACATTACAAACCAATACTTTGGAAGGTACATGGTAACTGTCACCACACACACTAATGTCACACACAAAGAGCCCAGTTGTGAAGTGGATCAAACAAAACATTTCAATAAGTGAACCCAATAACTAAATAAGTGAACTGTTGGTAAGGGGCTGCACATGTCCACTCTCAATGAGGACACATTAACTCCATGTGCCTCATGAGTCCTGCAGTGTTTGGGCCTAACACCTCCTCCTGGTACACCCAGCATGGCTCGTGCTAGGTGGGTCAGCAGACCCCTGACGTGCACTGCCACTCCGCAGTACATGTGTGTCTGTGGCAGATGCGCTGCTGATGGTGGACCCCTCCTCACTGTCCTGAGGTGTCTCAGCCGTGCCCCTTGCCACCTGCCTGGCCTCCAGCATGTCCACAGCGTGGCTAATGTGGCCCAGTCCCCACGCCATATCCCCTGCAAAGTGGCCCAGGTCCACCTGCAGGCTCACGGTCCGTCGTGACAGGCCTGTGGTGTTCACTGCAAGACGGACAATGGATGCTGCCATGCGGTCTAGTCTCTGCACCAGTTGGCGCTCACAGCGCCTTGCACTTTGTCTCTCTGCCACCAGTTCCGTCACCAGTTGCCGTATTGATAGTGCTAGGTCACTGACATTGTCATTCAGTCTTGTGAACTGTGTGTTCACTTCTACCAGGCCATGAGTGAAATTGTGCTCCATCCTCTGCATTGCCCCAGAAATAATCCTCAATTGCCTTGTTGGCAGGCGCTGACCAGATAGGAGGGATGCCTCAACTGCAGACATGGATGCGTCCCCTATATCCTCCTGGGCCACTGCATGGACCTGGACTCTGCGTCTGCGACGCAGTGGTGCTTCTGGCTCTTGCTGTCTCACAGTGTGGCTGGGACCAGGTGTTGTGTCTCTTTCCTCCATGTCCACTTCTTCATCTGGAGGAAACTGTGGTGGTGTGGTGCTGGGCACTGTATTGGCTGCTGCAGCCTCCTGCCCTGCCTGTGGCCTGCTGTCGTCACCCTGGATGGTGTGGCTGGTGGGGGTGTCTTGTGGGAGACCTGTGGGACATAGGGAACACACTGTCAGTATCTAACATCTGTTGTATGCCTCCTAATAAACATTTGCCTATATGCTGCCTACTGTACTACATTGCCCATAATGCACCATTCTGGTGGTTGCTAGTCTGGAATGGAGCTAGTCTGGTTGTGCATGCTGCTGTGTACTGGGTGAGTTCGGGTATAGCAGTTATAGGTGTACATGCATGTTTCATGGTACTCACTTTTTGATGTCCCTTGCGCTGACGTGTCCAGTGCTCCCATTCCTGACACTGCCTCAGGCTCCAGGATCTGCTCAACCAATTCCTCCATGGCTGTGGGTGGTGGGATTGTGGATGGGCCTCCTCCTGTGCCCCTCATCTCCCTGAGGCGCTCTGCCACCCTCTCCTTTGTCCTGGAGCGCAGGTCATGCCACCGTTTTTTAATTTCTTCGATGCTTATGTGGCTCACCCCTATGGCATTGATCCTCTCCTGGATGTCCTGCCAGAACCTCCTCTTTTCAGAGTCTGGGACACTCAGGAATGCCTTTCCAAAAAGATGGTCATGGTGCTGGCAGCATTCCTCTGTCAGCACCTCAAGTTCCTTCTCAGAGAATTTCAATTTCCTCTTCCTTCCTGCACTGCCTGTGTCTTCCGTGGTTGCAGCTGTTCCTCCAGGTAGTTGCTCAGCAGTTTGAAAAGGGTGTGGTCCTCCCTCCTCCCAGGTGTATTTGATGTCTTCCTGGCTCTGATGTCATCAGCAAGAGCCAGGAACTGTTTTTCCAACTGTTTTGCTGCACCTGCATGCAATTTGCGGCACAGTCGCAATTTGCGATACCCGACTCACAAATTGCGAGTTCGTTTTTAGCGAAGTTGCAAAAAGCGACCTCGCTAACAGCGGACTCGCAATCTGCGGTGCGACATCATTTGCGAGTCGCAAATTGATGTCGCTTTTTTTGTTGGATCCCATTTTGCGAGTCGGAAATTTTTTCCTTCCTACATCTGGCCCTTTATCCCTTTCCAATACTGTACAACACTCCATTATGTTCTACAGTACAACATGGCACTCCACTTTATGACACTTTTTACAACTGTGTGCTATGTCACTCCACTCTACTGCACGCCTCTATAGTCTACAACACGCCACTCCACTCTATGACAATTTACATCACTCTATCCCACTCCAGTGTACTCTACTCCACTATTCTCACTCCACTATACTCCGCTGTATGCCGCTCCACTGTCTGATACTCTTCTCCACAGTATGCAACTCCACAGCACTGTACTACACTCTATACCACTCTTTGACACTCTACTCCACTCCATGCCCATTCACTCTATGTCACTGTACTACAGTGTATGACACTCAATGACACACCACTCAACAACTTTCTACAATACACCTCTCCACTATATGACATGGCACTCCACTCTATGACGCTCCACCTGATAATACTCTACTCATTTACAATCTACTTCACCCTACTCCAATCTAAAACACTCTACTACACTCTATGACAGTGTACAACACCCTACTCTAATGTTTAACACATCATTCCACTGTACAATTCACTGCTCCTGTACACAATACTTGATTCCACTATATAAGACACCATGCTATTGCATATATAACACTTTACTACACTGTATGATATGCTACTACACTGTACTCTACTCCACTCATTTCCAATCTACAATACTCCTGTCTGTGACAATAGATTTTACAACACTCTCCATCACTGTAATGTATAACACTCCACGTAACATCTTTCCACTTGTGACACCGGGCTCTACGTTTTGAGGCACATTTTTATTAAAACATTTTCAAAAACCATTGAAATATAATGAAGAAAACAAAGGTTAAAGCATAGTTATA
Organism: Pleurodeles waltl; assembly: GCF_031143425.1. Taxonomy (NCBI): domain Eukaryota; kingdom Metazoa; phylum Chordata; class Amphibia; order Caudata; family Salamandridae; genus Pleurodeles; species Pleurodeles waltl. Next base: position 1,646,188,796 of record NC_090444.1, on the reverse strand, counting down.
GTTAGGAAATCTTATTTTCCCTATACAAACCAAGTTTAAACTAGACAAACTTTAAACATTCTCAAGTTATAGTTATAACTTTCATTTAAAATGTATCCACCCCCTTCAAATTATTATAAGGTGTAGCACTTATCATACAATCTTTTCAGCTTGCTAACCAGACAGCACTAACTATAATTCACCACTACACATATATGATCTTTGAGTGGGTGTGTGAGAGGTTATGTGGGTCTGTGAGTGGCTGTGTGTGTATGTGAGTGAGTGTGTGAGTGGTTGTGTGGGTGTGTGAGTGCTTGTGTGAGTGTGAGAGTGGATGTATGAGTGGGTGAGTGAATGGCTGTATGGGTCTGTAAATAGGTGTGGTAGTAGTTTTTTGGGACTGTGAGTGGGTGTGTGGGTCTGTGAGTGGGTGTTCAACATGTTTTGAGGTCTGTGAGGGGTGTGTGAGTCGCTGTATGGGTGTGTGAGTGGTTGTGTGGGAGTGTATGTGAGTGTGTGAGTGGGTTCATGAGTTGGTGTGTAAGTGACAGTGACGGTCTGTGACTGGGTGTGTGTCTGTGAGTTGATGTGTGAAAGGGTGTGCGATTGTGTGTATGACTGGCTCTGTAAGTGTGTGTTTTTATTTTAATTAGAGACTGGATCCATGGATCTGTTGCGGATTCACATGGGTATGCCATGCTGAGCTCTACAGAGGATTTGCGGATCCTCGCTTGCCCCAAAAACATATTTGGGCAGTTTCTTGCCCATGAGGATCCCGCAGAGACCCCTTCATCAGTTCACTGTGGTCAGGATATCTCTATCCTGACCACTTATTTCCTATTTTATCTTTATTTCCACTCCCCAGGAACTGTGTCCTGATTTGCAAAATGATGGCTCCAACTTTTCTCTCATGGTGCAGACAGCTAATCATGGCATTGCTGTTGGTACATGGATCCCTGGCCCCACAGTGGTGGATCAAAAGTGTCTCTCGATATACATACATCATTTTTCTTTAATAACTTCAAAGTTATTAAACTGATTAAATTACAAAAATATATCTTTCTGGACCAAGATCTGGCTTTCTGACAAATTTGATTCAATGCCGTCCAGCAGTTCGGGCTGCTGTTGTGTCTAAAATCATTTTGAGAAACTGCATGGGGAAAACATTTGGGACCCTCCTTTTTCTCTGGCCTGCTTGACGAATCACCCCAAAACTTTCCAGACTGCAGCTGAAGTGAGTGGCAAACTAGTTTTGACAATTTCATGAAGATTATATATGGGTACGTGTGTGTGTGTGCACATGTGCATATATATATATACACATCACTAATCATAACTATTTACTTTTATTTTTTATTACTTCAAATAAATTATTTACAATGCTATATATAATGATATATACATGATTTTTTTCAATATTATTACCTTATTTTGTACGACATTCCACAATATTTTTGACTCAATATTTCAGAGCTATATATATAAAGTATGTAAACTCAACATTTTTGTAGACAATATTTTTTAAAGAATATTCTGGTGTCACAATATTGTTGTTCTCAATATTCTCTCATACAACCATGCCTTTTGTTCTCAAAATATGGTACCTTGTTTTTACTTGGATGGATTCTTTCCTAATTTATCCTTTGTCTTTTCCCTTTCAGAAGGCAAACTATGAACAAGATTCGATTTGTCACACAAAAAAATATCCAATAAGTATCATCAGCGTTAACTTGCTTAAATATATAGTTTTGCTCTGAACTGAATGACGATTGTTTTTTTATGCATTCTTTGTATTTTGGTTCACCACAGGTACCTGGATCTTTTTCATTGGAAGGTGCGACATGGGATTTTCAAGGACCAAAGACAAGACACCAGCTGGACTGCTACTTCTGTCAGAAGTGTGAAGCATTGGGTTTTCTACCTTGTGGCTTTTCCTGCTCAGGAGCCATAGACGTAATGCAGGTAATTTAAAAGCACTGTAGAACTAGCAGATGACTGTGGTTTGAGTGTGGTTGTTATGAAAGGTCCTGTCCAAGATGCCTGCCGAGACTTGTGAGATCTTATGAGACCTCATGTAGGATCATGCAAGATCGCTGGGAGAATACAAATTCAACTGCATTTCTAGGAGATGCAGCATGGGTGGTATCCTTCTGGGTGGCAGGTGGCTTCTAGAAAAGGGTTGGGAGGAGTTTGTAGGGCTCAGCAAAAGGTAGCATTAAGAGTCAGTAATAGTGTTTAGCGTTAAGGGAAGCATTAAGCGATGTATGGGTTTCTAGGGTTCAGGCAAGTAACCCATTATGGAGAATAAGGTTTTTTTTAGGGTTCAGGAAAAGATTGTTTAAGGGGTAGTTAAGGATTTTAGGGGTCACGGATGGGCAGTGTAAAGGGGTAGTAAAAGATTGGTGTGGCTCGAGGCAGGGTAGAGTTGAGGGCTTTGCAGAGTTCAGATAACTTTAAGTAGTGCTTAGGGGTAGTGAAGGTTTTTAAGGTTCAGGAAAGGGTAGTGTTACGGGGTCATATGGAACTTTTACTGTTAGAGATGGGTTGCATTTGGGGTAAAAAAGGTTTTTAAAGTTCAAAGGAAGAGTAGTGTGAAGAGATAGTAAGGAGTTTTAGTGTTCAGACTAGGGCAGCATAAAGGGGTAGTAAGACGTTTTTATGGGTTAGAGAAGGGTAGCATTAAAGGTGTCTTTTGGGTTCATGCATTGATTACAATAAGATAGTAAAGGATTTTTAGGGTTCAGGTATAGTGTTTGTGGTGCCAAAATCACCATCTTCCCAGCTTTCAGGAAGAGGCAGACTTGAATCAGAAAACCACATTTTTCAACACAATTTTGGCATTTTACTGGCTCATTTTTACTATTTGTTGTGCTTTTTGCCTCCTTCCAGTTAGTGACAGAAATAAGTGTGAAACCAATGCTGGATCCTGGACAGCTAAACATTTCTGTAAAGTAGACAAAATTCTGAATTCATTAAGGGGTCATTTGTGTAGACCCTACAAGGTTTTCCTACAGAAAATAACAGCTGAAATAAAAATATTGAAATTGAGGTGAAAAAAACTGCCATTTTTCCCCACGTTTTACTCTGTAACTTTTTTTCTGCAATGTCATATTTTCAAAAGTAATATATCGTTATGTCTGCTGGACTCTTCTGGTTGCGGGGATATATAGGGATTATAGGTTCATCAAGAACCCTAGGTACCCAGTGACAATAAAGGAGCTACACCTTGCAATGGGTTTTCATTGTATACCGGGATTACAGCAATTTATTTGGTGAAATACAAAAGAGTGAAAAATAGGTATCAAGGAAACCTTTGTATTTCCAAATTGGACACAAGAGAAGGTGTTGAGAAGCAGTGGTTATTTGCACATCTCTGAATTCTGGAGGCCGGTTCCTGCTCCAATGGAGAAAACAAACAGTGATGTCAGCGCGGGTAAGAGGGCGGGGGGAGACACAGAAGATCTTCTGTGTCTTCCGGGCTATTTTTAAATATAAAAAAATCCCTCCCTGGTGTCAACCACTGGGAGGTAGTGTGGGCATCGGCCAGTTGTACTAATCATTTCTAGGGTTCAGGAAAGGGTGACAGAATGAAGGAGTAAGGAGTTTTCAGGCTTCAGGATGCATAGAGGTAAGGGGTAGTAATGTTTTCAGGGTTCATGGAAGACTAGTGTTAATTGAAAGTAAGGGATTTTTAAGGTTAAGGAAAGGGTAGAGTTATGATAAAGCAACAGATTCTAAGGTTCAGCGTTGCATAGCATTAAAGGGGTTGGAACAGGTTTTGAGGGCTAAAGGACGGTTGAGTTAGTGAGAAGTTTGTTTTTTCAGGATTTAAGGGCGTGCAACATTAAAAGATTGCAAAGGATCATGTTAATGGGAAGGAAAGGGTTTTTAGGGTTCAGTGAAGGGTTGTGTTGAGGGTAGTAAGACATTTTTAAGATTCAGGGAAGTGTAGTGTTAAAGAGTATTAAGGGTTTCCATGGTTCAGGGAAGGGCAGCTGTAAGCAGTGGAAAGCTTTAGGATTCAGGGACAGGTAGTGGTAAGATCTACTGATGGAATTTAGGGTTCAGACATAGGTAGAATTAAGAGATAGTAACAGTTTTTAGGGTTAAGGAATGGGTACCACCATAAGGCACTTTTAGAGTTCAAGGAATGGATGTGTTAAGGCAGGGATCTCCAAACTACAGCCCACAGGTCACACCTGCACACTAAAAGATTTTATCCAGGCCTCAGCAACTTGAAATATGCTTTTCCCAACAACGTGGCTGGATAGTTTACATGTGCGATTCATTGAAGGGTAATCTGCTAAGCTCTGTGACAAACATGACGGCTGCCCGCTCAACCTACCCTGCCCTTCCTTCCTCTTCCTAGTGTTCACTCAATTTATTCCAATGTGAACCAAGCAGATGCTCTGCCCTGCAACATCTGTCTTCATATATCCAATGAGCGGAATGGGGGTGGGGCTTTGAGGCCTTAGGATTTCCACACTTGCCTAAGGTGATCTGCAGGGAGAGGCTAATGTAGTCAGTTTAGGGGAGGGAGCACACTGGAGGTCTCAAGTCAAAACTCTTCACTGAATTGGCTCTCAGTGTCAGAGCAAATATCTCTCTCTACAAAGCTCACCTTGGACAAGGTTGGACAAGGTTGATGAGAAGACTGACGTTAGTGCTGGAATTGTGGGGATGGGGCATTCACCTCTATATTGTGAGCTTATCAGTGTCTAGGTAAGGTGATTATGAGATGCAATGCTCTTGTCATTTACAATATATTGTTTTCAAGTTAGTTACATTGGGTAAAATGGAGTGAGCTAAGACTTCAAATCCCAGAATGCATTAGATTGTTGAATGGAGAGCCAAGAATGGAGCAATGGGTTTTCAGTGTCATGGAGCCCTCTGATATCCTTGTACATAGGGGGCTAGTGTGGCTGTTGCATAAAGGTTGGAAAGCACTCTTCTGGCTGGAAATAAGCATTGTTGCTGCATGGGTTTTTACTCCCTTGTTAAGGCACATCAGCAGGTTAAAAGTTTGAAACTATGAAGCTGGCTGTAAACTTGCTAGTTACTTTTTGAAAAGGCTACATGTAACTGGGCTATAGGGGGTGTAACCTTCTGCATTGCATCGGGTTCCACCTGCCCGCCTAGCTCGAGTCACCATGGCAGGACTCCACAGTCATTGAAATTGACACCACTTAGACAACGGCAGAAAGCGGAACTGCTTTGTTGTTAGAATTAAAGAGCCTGGAAGGTGTTTTAGATTTATGGTTAAGTCGGTTTGCCATGCATGGCTATCACCTCAGAGGTCCCACAATATTTTTTCCCATGGGGCCACATTGTTAATGGGTGTTGGTGAATGGGGGCTGTTCCCTGAAATTGGTGTCAGCCTTAAAGGCCAAAGGGCTGCTGGCTCTGAAGGACATGGTATCTGTTGGCTTGTATGTGGCTCCCCCAGCCCTGCACCTGCCACGATGAAGATGTATTTTGTGATCACAGCGATGAAAGGTGAGTTTGGAGTGGGTGAAAAGCCTGCCAAGAGCAGTAGTATACAGGGATAAGGGGAAAGGGAGATTGGTGGATAAGAAGGGATATTATTAGATGCACGTTGGGGAGTGATAAATGTGATGGGAGAGCTTTTAGTGTAAGAGTGGAGGAAAACTGAAGCATAGAATAGTAAAGGGGATTGGAGGTTGATAGAGCGGACAGGTAAGTAGGGGTGATGGGAAAGATGCAGTGGTAAGGGGAGAGTACCAGAGGTGAACTGAAAAAGAACAAAGGCAGTTGAGAAAATGGAAAAAATGGCTAAATGAAAGAGATGGGGCAGTGGATAGGGATAGTCATAAGGGGTGATCAACGAATGATGGCTGGGGGTTAGTAGAGAGTGGTAGAGGTCATAAGAAGAGTTGTGATGGGTACTGGCACACAGGACTGGGTAGTAAGAGACGAGAGATACAAATAGTATGAGGTAGCTAGTCACTCTGATGTTTTTTTCAGAAATTGTAGCGTTAAACAGTTTTTAGGGCTCAGGGATGGTAGCATTAAGTAGGAGTAATGAGTTTTCAGGGTTCATGGAAATGTAGTGTTAAGGGGTAATGTGAAGGTAGGTTTTACGAATGGGTAGTTTTAAGGGCTAGTAAGGTTTCTAGTTCAGAGAGAGAAAACATTAACTGGTGCTGTGGGGTTTCTAGGGTTGAGGTACCTGTAAGGGGAAGTAAGTGATTTTAAGGTTCAGGGATGGATAGCATTAAGGGGTAGTAATGGATGTGTAATGTTCAGGGAAGAGTAGTATAAAAAATAATAAGGGGATTTTGGGTTCATGAAAGGGTAGCAGAATGCAGTAGCAAGGGTTTTTAGGGTTTGCAGAAGGATAGCGTTAATGGACAGTAGAGGTATTTGGGTTCAGGGGAGGGTAGCGTCAAGGGGTAGCAAGAGTTGTGTGTTCAGAGATGGATAGCGTTAAGGGCTAGTAACGGTTTTTAGTGTTCAGGGAATGGTATGGTCAAGAGGGAGCAAGGAATGTGTAGGGTTCAGAGAAAGGTAGTGTTAAAGAGCTGTAAGGTGTTTCTAGGATTCAAAGAAGGGTATATTAAAATTACAGCATATTAAATAAGTAAATTCACTTAATATTAAAATATAACATTTAAAATGTTATTAGTAATATAATTTGCAATGTTATATACAATATAAGTAATAAAATGTTAGTTTTAGTAATATAACTTGTAAGAAATAAATAGACAATTGCGGACAATAATTATAGTAACTGAGTAGCTTATGAAATGTTTCTCCAGCCCATATAGCTTAAAAGTAGGAATTAGAATAAAAAAATGCCATTCTCTCAATGAGTACCATGCTAAAGTATCTCTAGCGGTATCCATGGCAGTGGAGTCCTCCCCGCGAAAGTGTTCCAAGTCCTCACTTTTCATGGTTTCCTGTGACAGCTCCTCTGAGTAACTTCTAAGGCTCCCAGGACCTCAGGGACAGCACCTAGGGGCCAGGACTTACTCCATCAGATGCCACCTCAAGGTACAGTCAAGGTCCAGTTTATAGTGGTCCTCTTGTCACTTTAGGAGGCCTAATACAAGGCTGTATTTTAGAACCGCTTGGATTTAAATCAAGGCCTGGCAAAAGCAAGAGCCTTTCCCCCGAAGGCAGCGAGAAACGAAATCCATGAGCTTCAGTAAACTGATGAAACCGTATTATTAGATCAAAAGCCCATATGGCTCCAAAAATCACTAGATGCACTAGCTTTCTTATGCAATACCAATAGCACCAAAATTAACAGCTCCAAATCCAAGGTCAGAATCTTTCAGCAGAAACTTAAAAAAAGGGTGATTGGTTCTTGGAAAAACATGGCTGGAAAGGGTAACCTCATAAAAGTATTTAGGTATATAGATCAACAAAAGAGAGTGCAAAGAGGCATATCTGATAGCCCTGAAGTACTAGGCTCAGACACTAAAATACTGCATTCCCAAGACTGATTAACAACATGACAGGTCTGGTCACTCGGCAAGGTCATAGGGAGCAAACTAAAGCCAACCCTGGTCTAAGGAATGATTTAATTTAGGAACTAGTTTAGCATCTGGCTGGAAAGGATGGAATGCAGCTGCTATTGCCGCCTTTTCCACCTGCCGAACTCCATGGCATTAACACAAATCAGCCTGGAAATTATTTAGCAAGGCAAGATACAGCATGCCAGGTTTATCTCTTACTGTGTATAACTGAGGGAAGCAGTCCCAGACTCTTTTAAATTCATCTCATTGCAGGTAATTAAAAGCAAGTCAACCACATAGAACAAATATCTTAATCTGTCAAACCATGCGCTTGAAATAAAAGATCTATGGAAGCTAATCTTGGAAGCAAATGCCTGGCATCGGTGCTGAGGGAGCAAGCCAAAGTTCTATCCACTGCTAAGGATCAAAAAGAGCTGAGCAAGAAAGCAGATGCAGTTTTTCTGTCTAGAGTGAACGATCCACCAAATTAACTGGCATACCTAAAGTGACACGTACCACTAACATTAAAATGACAACTAATCAGGCTGCAGCTAGGAGTAGTTCCTGTCAAAGGGCATTGGTATTGGAGGTTGTGTAGTAATACTGTCAAGCAATGTAGGCTGTGCTAGGCTGCCCCCGAAACATTACGCCACATTATGTGCATCTGTAACAAATTGCTCCCACTCAGGAAATAATGTTTGCAACCGATTTTTTGGGTTCTGAATATGAGATTCTGCAATGAGGTGGTTGCTAGTTGTTTGAATGGGTCCTCCTATCAATTGTTGAACACATATGTTTAATCTTTGGTGGGCATTGTTAAGGCCCAGGGTTTTGAGATCATTACATATGCATACTCACCTTATTATTTCTATCGATAAGAGAGACACGGAGGCACAATGGGACCTAATAGGCTGCCTTCTCTGAAGTAGCAAAGTGGATTTAAGCACATTGTCTTGAACTCATTTCGGACAAAACCAAATTGTTGCTCTTTGGGGGGCCTGCAGAGTTTGGGATAACTCTTGGTGGCCTTCACTCTTAGGCCCTGCTTCAAACCTAAGAGGGTAGTCAACAATATGGGCTTTGTAATTGATGACTCTCTCTATGGAGGAACAGATAAATGCAGTTTGTGGGAGTTGCTTTGGACTCTAATGCATGCTGTGCAAGCTATTTCATTGGATCCCTGTAGCATGGTGGAGGAATGTTGTGCAAGCACTGATTATGGGTTGGTTAGATTATGGCAACACATTGGGGGTCATTCCGACCCCGGCGGTCAAGTACCGCCGGGGCCGGGGTCGGCGAGAGCACCGCCAACAGGCTGGCGGTGCTCCGCAGGGCATTCTGACCGCGGCGGTATGGCCGCGGTCAGAACAGGAAAACCGGCGGTGTCCCGCCGGTTTTCCGCTGCCCTGAGGAATCCCCCATGGCGGCGCAGCAAGGGATTCCGACCCCCTCACCGCCATCCTGTTCCTGGCGGTTCCGACCGCCAGGAACAGGATGGCGGTGAGGGGTGTCGTGGGGCCCCCGTAAGAGGGCCCCACTTTGAATTTCAGTGTCTGCTTAGCAGACACTGAAATTCGCGACGGGTGCTACTGCACCCGTCGCACCCTTCCCACTCCGCCGGCTCCATTCGGAGCCGGCTTCCTCGTGGGAAGGGGTTTCCCGCTGGGCTGGCGGGCGGCCTTCTGGCGGTCACCCGCCAGCCCAGCGGGAAAGCCAGAATGGCCTCCGCGGTCTCTCGACCGCAGAGCGGCCATATGGCGGTTCCCACCAGGCGGGCGGCGACCGCCACCCGCCGGCCTCAGAATGAGGCCCATTGTCTTTAGGAATGGCTGACTAATTGTTCACCCGCCTCCCATCTAATCAAAAAGCAGCAGTAAGATTTATTTGTAATAGTATGAGAAGGAGAACAGCTATGGTCTGTCTCAACTCTCTCCACTGACTTCCGGTATGCAAGAGAGCCATTTTTAAGTTACTATGTTATGTACTTATGGCGATCTATGATACTACTCCATCAATTCTGTGTGACTGAGTTGCAATTTACATGTGCTCTCCACCCTGCTCTACAGTAGGAAAATCAAGAAATCCAGTATGGGTGGACGCTTTTTTAATTACTTAGTGGCCTCTTATTGAAATACTTTGACTCTTAAACTTGGCCTGACTTCTGATGTGCTAAGCTTTCAGAAGTGATGTTGAAGACCTGGCTGTTTCTTCTTTAATGGCCGCCATTGTATGGAGTTCATGTAATAGTGGTCTAGCACTGGGATATACCTTATGGGATGATGATGCTCTTTTTAAAAACTATAAATAAATGTCAGCACGCTTTTAGAAAATCATTAAACAGACTAACAAAGAACTGAGTCATGATCTTGGTGGATGGAGTTACTCTGTCACAAACGTGATGGCTATCACGTCCGCTGTATTACAATTCCATTACATACTATACAAAACCTATCCATCACATTTGTGATGGAGTATTCCATCTGCCAAGATTGTAATCAGGACCAGAATCCTTTTTAACAATGCTTCGTAGTCCAAAATAAAAGCTTGCTTTAAGGAGTTATTTTACTAAAGCTCAAGCACTTTTTCTCTTCTATCTCCTCCAGCTATATGTAATATGGGTGACCTTTATGTCCTGAATTCTCCAATGTTTTACTAAAGCACAAGTCCTTTATTTTCTTTCTTTCTCCTCTATTCCCATCAATTATATGCAACATGTTTTTATACGGATAATGATTAAAGTAAGTTTGTAATGATTTTAATAAAACTTACATTTAATACATATCTATCTATTAATCTATCTAGCTACAGCTTGATGTGTCCCTTGCAGTCCACTTCTTTGTCCCTTGCAGTCCACTTCTTTGTCCTGTCCTGGATACAAGTGGGAGCAGTTCATATCCTTCAGGTCTCCTCCCAGGTCACAGATGGCAGGTCCAGTTCTCTTCTGATGTTCCTCAGGCCCAGAATGTGTTCTAAGGAAGAATACCACATTCATGGTTGACACTACCGAGTAGGTGGTGGGAACTTCTGCCTCCTTCCTAAACAATGGGTTAAAAGTTCCTTGGGGCAACCCTACCAACTTTTGCAGCAGTTCCTGTTTGCCCTACTGTAAGCAATCTTGCAATGTCCCTCCTAAAATCCAAGATGGGGAGACCCTTTCTCACTTGTGCAGAGCTCTTGTGCCCACACAGAGGTGTAGCCGGGAAAATGAGCAGTTTCATCCTCTGTGTCCACTCCAAACCAGTTCTGGGATAGCTTCCCTCCCACTGGATTCAGAGCCATCATAGCTATTGTAGTCCTTACGGACAAAGCCTTCTATTTTTCAGGTCCCACTTACACTAAACTATGCATGGGTGGGCCTCACTTTTGACCCCTTCAGGTAAGTGAAGTTCCTGGGTCCACCCTAGCTCTCCTTTCTACACTGATAGGGATCAAATGCCCCACACCCACCCCATCCTCTCACCAGGCTTAAGGCGCTGTTCTACTTTGAGAACAATTTTCCCAACTCATTAAGGTCAACCACTTGCTGGGCAGCAGCTAACAGGCTAATGCAAATCAGCCTCCATGAGCAGGAAAAGGTAACTTTCTAAAAGTTACTTTTCCTAAATATTTATCACAACTCTAACCTAATAAATGTATTGAAATTTTAGTAAACATGAAAACTGGCCTTCGAATGGCAATTTTAGGCATTTCCTGTCAAAAGTTACTGATTGAAATTGAAACTGGTAATATGTATTTTGTTATTTTCTATTATCCAGATATAGCCCTGAAATGGAAATAGCTTCTGGGGTGAAGTCAGTGGAGCAACATGCCAACTTTAATTTTGTACATGTTTACTTTAAAATATCAGTCATCCTACTTTGTGGGGACTAGGTGTATATATGGGTGACATTAAAATTTGAAAGCAGGCTTTCCCGCTTGTCAAAAGGGGATATTTTGATAGTCTTGGTAGCAGGTTTTTAGGCCGCTGCAGTCAGGATACACATGGTTGGATTGAAGCCAAGTTTTATAACCCAAACCCTGAGTTTTGCACTATAGGGACTGCATTTCATAGGAGGCATTTAACTTCCATTCCCTAGCTGAATTTTTACAACATATGCTAGGGACTTTTAGGCAAGATAAATATGTCAATCAGTGATAAGCCAATTTCACCATGTTTTAAGAGGGAGCACAGGCACAATGTTCCTGTTCAGTAAGGTTAAAGTGCTAAGATGTCTAAAAGCAGCAAAAATATGGCATGGAAAAAGATGAAGAAATCTGTGGTGGCCCTGCAGAAAAGGGTGATTTGCTACAGTATTACTTTAAAAACTATATCAGATTGAAGAGAGTACTTTAGGGGAGATTGCATTTTAGTGGCATTTGTGCCAGCATTCTACTAGCAAACGAGGGAAGGAGGAGAAAATGGTCACAATACTCTTACTGCAGAGTCTTCCATTAGGAGTCAGGCAAGTAGCATGTGTTCACTAAGTGTGCATGCACATCTGTGGTCCCGTCAATATTTGCCTATATTTGCAAGCATGTGTTTGGACTATACCCGCTCCAGTCAAGGCATGTTGCAGCCAATGTATTTGCTCCATTTCTTTCTTCTGCTGAGTAAAACATGGGGAAAAACAGCAGTGACATCTGCAAGTGACCTGTACATGCTTTTAACTTATCTTGCACATTATGAAGCACATGATGCCCTCCCTGTCTGCCATACCCCTAATGGGCCTTTCTAAACACCTGGGCTATCTCTCTGTGGGAGAGTTATGACACTGGAGTGTGGCTTGGATTACTACCCTGGTTTTTATGTTCCAAGATAGGCAAGTCATTGCCTTTCTGGCGACTGGGGAGCAGTGAAGCATTCAAAAGGGTTAATTTTGCATCTATAGCACACTGCTTAGCATGTGACTTACCCCTTGGATCATCATAGCTGGAGAATCTCCAACTCAGTCCCTCATGCAGACCTCTTCACCATGGGCACCGGGTACTAACTAGTGAGCTGTAGGGCCAGACTGGCCTTTATTTCCACAGCCATTTCCCTGGTGGGCCAGAGCCCTAGGAGCACCACCCGTGCCTCTGTCTCCCCCCAGCTCCTGAAGGGTAACAACTTCTGAAGAGTAACTGCAGCAGGCAGCGGGAGGCTTTGGGAGGCAGGTAGAGTGTAATGAGAGAAGGGGGAAAGAAATGGATGGATGGAAAGAGAGAGAGAGGGAGGAGGAGTGAGGTAGAGAGGGAAGACAAGTAGAGAAGGGGATGGTGGTAAGAGAGAGAAAGGGAGGAGGGGCTAGACAGGGAGAGAAGGGGAGAGAGAGAGAGAGATGGTGGAGAGAGAAAGAGAGGGAGGAAAGGGAGGTAGAGAGAAAGCGACCAGACAGGGAGGAGAGAAGGGGAGAGAGATGAGTAGATGGTAAGGGAGAGAGATTGCGCGATAAGATGAAGGAAGCAGCACTGGTTTGAACATTTTTGCCAGGGCTATTTTTGGTTCCCCAGTCTGGCCCTGGATTCTGTAGCATTCGGGGCTCCTGCCCTCACTGCAGTGCATCACTCTACAGATTTCCTATATATGTAGTGGAGCAGTCCGGCAAAATTATTGGTCCGGCGTCATAAATACGCTCACATCAGCTACTCTCTTCCTCAGCCTTGCCAGCTGGAAAGCCTGCATCCTGGGCAGAGTCGCTTTAAGGCATGGGCAAAGTGGGCTCTGGCCGAAGGCCCCAGCCTATCAGGTGGGGGGGGGTGGGTGACAGAGCCAGCTCTGTTCTACACAAAGGTTTGACCTTAATGACCTTGAATAATTCTTAAACAGATTGCTATAAATAGCGCTTTTCTTTAATTTATTTTTAATGTGAGTATTGTGTGAGAGTCCTCAAACGTACTTAAAAGAACAAAATAATTGCTCACTTTGTAGATTTCACCTTCTCAATAGCTAAGCGTGCCTTAACATCTTAACAAGGAATTGGAGAGCAAACGTGCCCCATCAGCCTTAGCTTGGATGAGTTCCAAGTCAAGTGGACACAAGATGAGAGCCAGGAGACATCCAGTGGCTAATAGATGGCATGCCATTCTTCCTCAACTTAAAAGCACAGCAGAAGCAAATTTTCCCAGACAATCTAGTGTCTCTGCCCATGTCATTGGAAAACGTGACTCAAAAGTAACAGAAGCTCAAGATTGTCTTGGTAACACAACCCTGTTCCAGCACTCCCTCCAACTGTAGCCTTCAATGTTCCTGTTATGGTTTTATATGGCATTATGGCCCTCATTACAATCCTGGCGGTCACTGTTAAGGCAGCGGTAATACTGCCAACAGTACGGCGGTAAAAAATATTTAATCATGACCACGGTGGAAACCGCCAACACAGACAGCCACTTTAACACTCCGACCGCAACAGCGGTAGCAACAAACACCGCTGCGGTAACTGCCAACAGCCAGACGGAAGACAATGCACCGCCCACTCCGTTACAACCCCCCATCCGCCAGCTTTTCCGGGGCAGTACCAACGCCATCAAAAGCACAGCGGAAACAGTGCTTTGAAGGGAATCCACTCACCTCTCGACACTCAAGGAAGAACCAGGACGCCATGGAGCCCGAGCTGCAGGTCTTCCCCATGCTGGTGTATCTGCTCATATACCAGGAGCACCAACGCCGGAGATGACGCCCACGGTGAGTACTGCACCTAGCACACAAGGGAGGGGGGAGAAAAAAGAGAGTGACACACACACGCAACATGCAATACACACACCCCCACCCACACCCCCAACACCATACACACAAACACATGCAACAACATTACATATACACCCCGTAACCCTCTGGAATAACGCAAGGACAAAAGGAATGGAGTCAAATGAGTGTAATATTATAAATAGTTAGAAATACGTTCATAAATAAATAAACAGTATGTACAATACATACAATTTATACAAAATGAGGGACAATGTCCACACAAAAGTAGTCCGTGGCCCACTGGGCCATAACACATAGGCCAAGGCCAAACTTGACTCCTGCCTCAATATGGAGAGAACACTGCAGGGGCATCAGGTCGAAAACAGACAGGCACCTCAGGGGGATGGGGAAGGGGGGCACCTCAGCCGGAAGATGGTACTACGCCACTGCTCCTGGAGGGGGCTCCATGCCCACTGCTTGTTCCTGGGGAGTACAAAGCCACAGTCTCTCTAGTGGGTGGTTTACCCACTGCTGGGTCCTGGGGAGTGCAAAGCCACAGTCTCTCTAGTGGGTGGTTGACCCACTGCTGGATCCTGGGGAGTGCAAAGCCACAGTCACTCAAATGGGTGGTTGACCCACTGCTGGATCCTGGGGAGTGCAAAGCCACAGTCACTCAAATGGGTGGTTTGGCCACTGCTTGGTCCTGGGGAGTGCAAAGCCGCAGTCTCTTTAGTGGATGCCTTCTTCCACTGGTTCTGGAGGGGGCTTTGTGCCTAGTGTGCTTTATCCTGCCAAGGATAGGGTGAGTGGATGCCTTCTTCCACTGGTTCTGGAGGGGGCTTTGCGCTCAGTGTGCATCATCCAGCCAATGATAGGGTGAGTGCATGCCTTCTTCCACTGGTTCTGGAGGGGGCTTTGTGCCCTGTGATGCAGATCTTGTGGAGTGCCAGGTCACAGTCCCTCACCTGGGTATCAGACCCACAGGATTTGCAGTAGGCAGAATGCATGACACTCCATGGAGGCACTACTACAGTCCATCGGCTGGGGGCTACGGCTGCACAGTGGCGGTAGTGCTGTTGCTGTTGGGGGTGCTGCCAGTGGGGGGGAGGATCCAGCCCTTCCGCTGCAGCCTCAGACAGCTGCCCACTGGGGCTGCTGCCAGTGGTGCTACTTGCGGGGGTGCAGGTGGCGGTGCTTGCGGCGGTGCAGATGGCGGTGCTGGCCACGTGCAGGTGCTGCCAGTGGTGGAGGGGGGGCTCCAGCCCTTCCCCTGCAGCCTCGGATGGCTGTCCACTGGGGCTGCTAGTGGTGCCAGTGGTGATACTTGCAGCGGTGCAGGTGGCGGTGCAGATGGTGGTGCTGGCCACGGTGCAGGTGGTTGTGCTGGCGGTTGTGCTGGTAGCCACCAGGCATTCACCTGCAGGCTCGGACAGCTGAAGTGTCCAGGCTGGTGTTCTGTGCCCCTTCCTACCCTTGGCAGATGGTGGTGCGTCCTTAGGTTTGCCAGCTGGAGTCTTTGACGTGGCCTTGTTGGGTGGCTGTGGCTCCTTCTCCTCGCTGGATGCTGTCCCCTTCTTGCCCTTGCCAGGTGGCGGAAGCCTTCTTGGCCTTGGCAGGTGTTGGTGGCACACTGGCTGGGCTGACAGCCTCTGACTGCTGCAGAAACCACAGCGAACGTGGACTTGGTGGCTGAGATGCTAGGCTGAGTTCTGGCCACCCTGGCCCGAGGTGAAGGACGGGGTGGGGAGGGGTAGGGGTAGGGAAGATGTCAAGAGTGGCTAGGAAAAGCTTGTTACGGACATTGGGGTGGGAAGAGGGTGAAGGTTTGGGAGTGGAGGAAGAGGGAGTGGTTGTAGGAGGTGTCAGTCTGCTGTGTTTGGGTGCAGGTGCATGAGCTGGATGCTGTTGTGAGGTGGATGGCTGTTGGGTGGGTGTGTGCTTGCGTTTGTGTACTTTGGGAGGAAGGGTCACAGACACAGTGGGAGAGGACACAGGGGAGGTGTGCATGGATGTGGGGTGGTGACTGCCAGTGAGGGGCGTGTGGTGATAGGTGTGCTTGTGATGGAGGTAGTGGATGAGGATGTAGTGCATGCATATGTGAGTGGAGATGCTACTGGGAGGGGGTGGATGACGAGGAGGAGGAGGAAACAGTGGAGGCAGTGGATGTTGGTGTGTCTGGATGGTACTTGTGTGAGTGCCTGTAAGATGAAGTGTGGTGCTTGTGTTTGCCTGAGCCACTTCTGTGTGTTGATTTGGGTGATTGCTGGTCTGAAGGTTTGCTTGGGATAGCCTGGGGCTGAGGGGATTGGGACTGGGTAGAGGAAGTAGGAGGAGGGAGGCTGGAGACAGGGACAATGGCTACCATCAGTGTAGAGGCCAGACGCTGAAATGCTCTCTGTTCGGCCGCCACGCCAGAGTGAATGCCCTCCAGGGATGCATTTGTTTGTTGCAAATGCCTTTCGACAACCTGGATTGCATTCAGTATGGTTGACTGCCCAACAGTGAGGGATCTCAGGTGATCAATAGCCTCCTCACTGAGGGCAGCAGGGCTGACTGGGGCAGGGCCTGAGGTGCCTGGGGCAAAGGAGATGCCCACCCTCCTGGGTGAGCGGGCACGGGAAACACCCTGAGGGGCTGCTGGTAGGGTGGTGCTGGTATGGGGGTGGCGGCTGTACCTGTTGTTGGGGTGGGCACAGAGGTGTCCATGACCGCCAGGAAGCTTCCATCATAGGAGGAGTCGCTGTCTGTAGTGTCCCCTCTTGTCTCCGTCGTGGTGCTCCCCTCGACCTCCCGTAGATTCGGCCTCCAGGCCCATGTGGGTTGCAGCTCCCTCTGTCGCCTGTACCTCTGCTCCACTGCTAGATGATGCTAATGCACACAAGGACAGGGTGACAAAACAAGAAGTGGGGAGAGACAGAGGATACACTTGATCAATGCCAGCAACAACACTACAGTTTGAGTACACAACACACAGGGATCAGTCATATGTTCTAGGCCATGCACTACCAGTTACAAAGCTAGTCACCAGCCCATGGGGTCCATAGCATAACGCCATCAGCAGCACACCTGAAACCAACAGGACCCTGCCCAGTAGTAGATGGCCACTAACACTATTGGAGTTGGAGTTTTGCAGAGCCTGCCCAACAAGGGACCTACCCTGCCATGTTCGCCCTGGCCTAAGGGCACCCACTGCCCACATCCCCCACCCGGGTAAAACCTTAAAGCGCGCAAAGTAAGGAATCTGAATCTGTACTCACCCCCTTGTGGCTGCTGTGATGCCTTCAAGCACCCATCCAACTCCGGATAGGCCACCACCAGGATGGGGAACATCAGGGGGGTCAGGGTACGATGGGCACCCCTTCCTCGTTGGGAGGCCAGCGCCAGCTGGGCCTCCGCCGTCTTCCTTACCCAACGGCGCAGGTCCTCCCACCGTTTGCGGCAGTGGGTGCTCCATCTGTCAAAGACCCCCAGGATCTGCACCTCCTTGGGGATGGCACGCCAAATACCCTTTTTCTGATGGGCGCTGACCTGCAGGAAAAATACAGCAGAAAAGGGATTAGTCATACCGTCCTGACTGTTATACTCATGGCCCACCATATCCCCCCCAATCCCCTTACGCACATACATTTACCACCATACATGCAGCACTCTGCCCAGGACCCCTCAGACCCCCTACATGAGCCTTACACACACAGCACTCCATACATTCATGGCCCCCGCATCATGCTCACAGTGTACTCACCTGTTTGTCTGGAGGACCATAGAGTAAAGTGTACTGGGGTAGGACCCCATCCACCAGTCTCTCCAACTCCTCCAAAGTGAAGGCAGAGGCCCTTTCCCCAGACACTTGAGCCATTGTCGCTTCCAGACACAGGTCACATCAGCACTTGCAGTGTAGGTCCTCTCCTGTTGAAGCTCAGGTAGCAAGTGAGTGAACAGATAGAAAATGGCGGTCATGTCCGCGGCGGTGCCTACCATCACCCCTGGCATACATCTCCATTGGCTCCTGGAACCTATGGGGTCTAATGTTAACCAATGCGAAGTTGCGCAGCGGTCATCGACCGCCGACCGCTACGGCGCACAACGCCAGTGGAATTACCTAATTTCTGCTTGTCTCTCCTCAGAGGTCAGGCAGCCACCATTTCAGGGGGGCACAGGCCATGGCACCTAACTGCGTCACCGCAGACATTGGCACATCAACTGACTCTCGAATTCACATACTGTTTCTGAAAAGGAAGAAATGCATCATTACTTCAACATATGTGTGAATATGACCCTCTGCTCACCGTTTTTCTCCCTAGATTGCAACCGCTGCGGATGAATATGAGATGGAGACATCCCCCCATGTACAGACCCCTGGGGGACCTGGCGACAATCGAGGACAGTCACATTATCCTGACCTACAGACTTGATAGGGCCACAATCCAAGAACTGTGTGCCCAATTGGAGCCAGACCTGATTTCAGCTATCCACCAGCCCACAGGTATCCCCCTTCTTGTGCAGGTCCTGTCAGTTCTCCATTTCCTGGCAAGTGGTTCCTTCCAAGCGACAGTGGCCATGGCATCAGGCATGTCACAGCCTATGTTCTCAAACGTGTTGACCAGAGTGTTGTCTGCCCTGCTGAAACACATGCACAGCTACATCGTATTCCCCCAGGTGGAGGATTTGGCCACAGTGAAAGCTGACTTCTATGCCCTGGGACATATCCCCAACATCATTGGTACCATTGATGGTACTCATATGGCATTTGTCCCCCGTCCTGGAGAGATGAACAAGTGTTCAGAATAGAAAAAGCTATCACTGTCTGAATGTGCAGATGGTGTGTTTGGCGGACCAGTACATCTCCCATGTGAATGACAAGTATCCTGGCTCTGTGCATGATGCCTTCATCTTGAGAAATAGCACCATTCCACATGTGATGTCTCAACTCCAGAGGCACCGGGTGTGGCTAATAGGTGAGCCCATGGTCCCCACCCAGTTGATGTAGGTATATGGGTGTGGGGTTGTCCCTAAGGGTGAGTGTGTGTCTAACATGTATCCCTCGAATATTTGCAGGTGACTCTGGTTACCCCAACCTTTCATGGCTACTGACCCCAGTGAGGAATCCCAGGACAAGGGCAGAGGAATGTTACAATGAGGCACATGGGCGAACAAGGAGGATAATTGAAAGAACCTTTGGCCTCCTGAAGGCCAGGTTCCAGTGCCTCCATCTGACAGGTGTATCCCTGTACTACTCACCCAAGAAGGTGTGCCAGATCATCGTTGCATGTTGCACAACCTGGACCTTGAGACGCCAGGTTCCTTTTCTGCAGGAAGATGAGCCTGGGGGAGGTCTTGTGGCAGCGGTGGAGTTGTGGACAGTGAGGAAGAGTAGGCAGAGAAAGAAGATGTGGACAACAGACGTTCACTCATTCAACAGTACTTCCAGTGACACACAGGTAAGACACTGTAGCTTCACTTTCCATTGCAATTTTGTGTTGGACAGTGTACATGGCAGCCTGATTTTCCAGATTCTATGGCCACATACGGCACCCTTTGGCATTTCTATTTTCAGATCTCTGTGCCCCACTCTGGCTCCTGGTGTGTTTACTGCTGCCCACTACAGGTCATACTTATATCTACATGTCTGTACAGTTGAATTGCAATGTCTACAGCTTGTTAAACGAATACATATTTGAATTAATTGACAGACTCCATGCTTGTATTTGTTACAAGGGTGTTTATTTATGTGCTAAGTGGAGGGGGTATTGCAATGGACAGGATTGATGATGGAGGAAAGTCCAGGGTTGAGTCCAGTCTATTGGCATCACAGGTGCATTGTCCAATTGGGCATAGGAAGGGGAGCAATAGCAGTTCAAGGTGGACAGGGTCACAGAGTGGGACAGAAGGGTGACAATCAGGAGAGTCTTATTTCCTGGCGGGGGTCTTGGCAATGATCTCTGGCTTCTACCTGGATCGCAGGGACCTTTTGCGTGGTGGTTCTCCATCTGCAGAGGGAGGGGTGCTGGTGGCCTGTTCTTCCTGTGGCGGGGCCTCCTGTCCACTAGCGCCGACGGAGGTGGAGGGCTGTTCTTCGGTGTGGCTAGTGTCAGGGGCCCGTTGGTGTGCCATAGCCTCCCTCATGGTGTTGGCCATGTCTGCCAGCACCCCTGCAATGGTGATCAGGGTGGTGTGGATGTGTTTCAGGTTCTCCCTGATCCCCAGGTACTGTCCCTCCTGCAGCTGCTGGGTCTCCTGCAACTTTTACAGTATCTGGCCCATGGTATCCTGGGAATGGTGGTATGCAAGTGCCTCATGGAGAGTGGGTTCCCTGGGCTTGTCCTCCCCCTGTCACACAGCAGTCCTCCCAGCTTCCCTGTTGTCCTGTGCCAGTGTCCCCTGAACCGTGTGCCCACTGCCACTGACCCCAGGTCTCTGATTGTCTTGGGTTTGTGGGGTTGCCTGAGGTCCCTGTAGTGGTGGACACACTGCTGATTGACGAGTCCTGGGGACAGAGGGATGGGCCCGCTGGGTGGGTGCTGTGCTGGTGTTTCTTGAGGGGGAGGCTCCGGGTAGGGTTGGGACTGTGGCAGGGTAATCGACTGTCCATGATGGGTCAGGTTGGTCATCGTGATCCAGGTGTGCAGAGCTGCTGTCATCACTGTGGGCCTCTTCTGTAGGATGTTGGTGGCACCTCCTCTCCGGTGACGTTGAGAGGGGGTCCTGTGGGGATGAAATGCAGTGTTATTGTATCTGCGTGTGACATCTTGCGCATGGTTATGTTTTCCTCTATGGATGTTATTAGCAAGGCAGCTTTGGCTTGTGTGAGTTATGATTCAGTTGGCTAAGTAACGGTTAATAGTGTGCATGCTGTGATGATGTGTGTCCATGCAGGTCTGTGATGGGTGTTCATGCATTGTAGTTGCATGCAGGGCTTGGTATTGGGATGGGTGGGTTGTGATAGTGGGTTATGTGTGAGGTGGTGCAGTGATGGGGGTGAGGGTAGGGGTAGGAGTTTGTGATGGCATGCAGGTAGGGTGGGGGATATAGTAGTAAAGATTTGACTTACCGGAGTCCCGTCCTCCTGCTACTCCTGCGAGGCCCTCAGTATGCATGATCGCCAAGACTTGCTCCTCCCATGTTGTTAGTTGTGGGGGAGGAGGTAGGGGTCCACCGCCAGTTCTCTGTACGGCTACCTTGTATCTTGCAACCACGGAACGCACCTTAACCCGTAGGTTGTTCCACCTCTTCCTGATGTCATCGCTTGTTCTTGGGTGCTGTCCCACGGCATTGACCCTGTCCACGACTCTCCGCCATAGCTCCATCTTACTTGCAATGGACGTCTGCTGCACCTGTGATGCGAACAGTTGTGGCTCTACCCGGATGATTTCCTCCACCATGACCATTAGCTCCTCCTTCAGAAAACCTGGGGTGTCTTTGTGGTGCCATGGGTGTAGTGTGAGTGGTATGTGTAAGGGCATGTGGGGTGATGTGTTGGGCTGTGTGCTGTGAGGTGAGTGGATGTTGTATGGGTGGTGGTGTTATGTGGCTCAGATTGAGTGGGTGCTCCTGGCTTGTCTCTCTCTCTCTGTTGGCAATATTTTGTTTTCGTTGTAGGGGATTGTGGGTATTGTGGGTGTGTGTTTTATATTGGATTGGGTGTGTGGTGTGTGTATGTGTGTCAGGTGTGTGTAGTTTGAATTGTCCAATGTGGTGTAGTTTTGTTAGTATGTGTGTATTTTTAGCGTAGCGGAGTGTACTGGCAATGGTTTACCGCGGTTGAAAGACCGCCGCAGTGATTCGTGGGTCCTGATGCTGTGGGCTTATTTCTGTTGGCGTAACACTGTGGGTTTTGCTACTGCCAGTTTATCACTGACATTTGGGCTGGCGGACTTGTGTGGGTGTCCATTTAGTGGTGGATTTCTCTGTGTGGGTCATAATACCCGTAACGGTATACCGCCGGGGTCACAGTATCTTGGCAGCAGTCAGCACGGCGGTCGGTGGCATTTACCACCAGGGTTGTAATGAGGGCCGATATGTTCTACACTAACTACCAGTGAAGGCTGCTAGCAGGAAAAAGTAGTGCGGCAGTGCAGGGGACAACAACTAAAAAGAAAGAAAACTTACCCGGCTCAAGCTGCCTTGCTGCGTCAGTGTTTTCTGACTCAGCCCCCAATGCACAGGCTCCCAGACTCCCCTGTGCCAATCCAGACCCTGCTGTCATGCTGGTATTACCCAGCGGTAATGGAGCAGGCTGGTTTCACGCTCCAAAAGGAAGGGGAGCCTGTACCTCCTATTCTCCATTTATAAACCTAGAACTATTTAAGTGTGCATGTCAGTTTGGTTGTCCTAAACCAGCCGGCCAAACCGACATGTGCACTTGCAGTGCCCTATACCCACAAGATGCCCACGAGGGACGGCCGCGCCCTCAAGAATTGGCACCGGCTCAGGCTCCGTCATGTTCAGGAACTATGTTTATGACGCAGAAATATATAGCCCCAAGGTGTTATAATCATTACTGAAATGCTGTAAAATCATTAACATAAGAATAACAATAAAAATGGTTTAAGAAATGGCATAAGTGGTCAAGGTCCAATGCTCCCTTCCATCGATAAATGCCCAAAGTTATGAGTTTAGACAGTGGGTAATCAAGTGGGGGTTTGGCCCATTTTTCCCCAGAGTAAATAGTCCTCAAAGAATACAAGAGTTGAGAACCCACTTACATCATTTTTTGAAACTTTTGCTGAAAATGTTGGTCACAGAAAGGCAATAGTCCATCAGATTCTGGTATTTTGTTCAAATCTGTTTATTGATTCCAAGCTTTAAAATTGTACTTAGGATAACATGAAAGAACAGCCGACACGTGTTTCGCCACATGTGGTGCATTCACCTAGGGCTTTTTCAAGGCTGCAAGTAGTAAGTAAGAATAAATCAGAAAGAGGATTATTCAAGTTCAAGGTATCAGTGAGTACCATGCAAAAGTGCACCCCGTCGTGCAAGATATAAGTATGTAAGAACAAGTGAAAGAGAAAAAGACCATGGAAATTGTGCTGATTAGTGAAAAAGGTAATAGTTCTTTTTTCTAATTCATACCTAGTTAAAGGTGTATAGATATAGCTGTACATTACAAGAGTGTATAAGAGAGTTTAAAAAATGGGTTAATCAGCTCTCAATATAGTTCCTTAATGGGCAAGACATGTCAGGAATCTGCAAACTTTTTCTAGCTCAGATGTCCATCTACCTTCTGGGCACTTCTTGGTGTTTACTCTTTGAATCAAGTTTTAATAATAGAATACTGAGTTTAGACCTATATTAATTTCAAGCCTTAATATGTTGGTTAGGTTTTATTTGGGTGATCCCATTATAGTATGCACAAATCTAGTTTGTACTATTTTGAATGGTCTGGATTGAGTCTTTATCCAAAGTTCAGAGTCATAAGTGTTGGTGGTTTATGTTTTACTTTCAAATACCTGCAGGCATTCAAACTGAACTTTAATCCATACTAAAAATCATGCATGGTAAGACCATAAGACACTGTGGGGGTCATTCTGACCCTGGTGGTAAAATCCGCCAGGGCCAACGACCGCGGGAGCACCGCCAACAGGCTGGCGGTGCTCCCATGGGCATTCTGACCGCGGCGGTACAGCCGCGGTCAGAAACGGAAAACCGGCGGTGTACCGCCGGTTTCCCGCTGCCCTGGGGAATCCTCTGCGCCGCCATGGGGATTCCGACCCCCATACCGCCATCCTGTTCCTGGCGGTTTTGGCCGCCGTGAACAGAATGGCGGTATGGGGTGCCGTGGGGCCCAATGGCATGGGCACTGCAGGGGCCCCCGTAACAGGGCCCTACAAAGATTTTCAGTGTCTGCCATGCAGACACTGAAAATCGCGACGGGTGCAACTGCACCCGTCGCACCCCTTCCACTCCGCCGGCTCCATTCGGAGCCGGCATCCTCATGGAAGGGTGTTTCCCGCTGGGCTGGCGGGCGGCCTTCTGGCGGTCGCCCGCCAGCCCAGCGGTAAACCCAGAATACCCGCGGCGGTCTTTTGACCGCGCAGCGGTATTCTGCCGGCAGGACTTTGGCGGGTGGCCTCCACCGCCCGCCAAAGTCAGAATGACCCCCTGTGTTATTTCCCTGAAAAAAACTGAGGTTCTTTGACGGAGTTGCTGCTTGTGTTTTTTTGGTGAGATTTGTCCAGAGAAAGGTAATTTGTCATTGAAAGATATCATGTCATTGAACAAATGTTGAGCAGATGTCACCTTAGTTTAACAAAATCACTTTCTGCTGTACTTGGAAAAGTTCTTTTGAGACTGATCTTTTTCAACGATGTGAGACTGAAGGTAGGCCCTTTTTAGGCAAGCATATTGTATTAAATATTTTGAATTACAATTCAATTCAGATATAGACTTTGAGTCAGTCTCCTCCAGCCACTAGTAACTTTGGCTCAGGACAATTCAGCCACAGAATTGAGACACTGCCACTCACATCTGGGGTCAGTCAAAGAGAGAATTATAGTCTCACTGACATTATATTGACTGTGAGAGTGTTTCCTTCTATTTCAACTGAGATGGATGAGGGGCTATTGTGCATCTGAAAAGTATACTCAAAAAGAGTTTTCACTATGTACATCATCACTTTTTGATCAGACATATCAGAAAGGGTCTGAACTTTTGGAAGCACCTGTGCTTGTGCCCTAACACTTCATTTGTCCCAGCGCTCACTCTTGTACTTTCTGTTTCTGTAGCCCTTGGCACCTGCCACTAACCTTCTAGTACCCCAGTCCTTTGATGGATCGCTGTTAGTGATCAATGTTTGTTCACTGATTGTTGACAGATAATGGATCATGAACCTGCTGTACTGCTATGGTGACCCACTGTATTTATTTGTTGCACTGAGTCCTAATTAATGTGGTTAGTTTAAGAGATTGACTGGGTATTGCAGTATCCTGTGAGTTATTAATGATAAAATCATTTTGCTCCTGATGGACTCCATAGTACTGTGACGTAAGTGTTAAAGTTTGGTGAAGTGAATTCAGGTTTAGAATTTTTAGTTCATAGTTACAAATGAATGCATACAGATGTGTAATACCCAGTTCTGTGAGTACACAGACCTTGGTGGGTATCCAGGATGGTGAAGATGCTACAACTAGCGACGAAATAGAGGATAAGTAACTCAACGATCGGCAGTGCTCTTCAAGAGAGTTTGCCGTGGTCCAAGCAAACTGCTTGTGCGTGCCACATGTGCCTCCATCGAAGTGCAGAATCAATGTTTGTGTATGTGGAGTCAAAGCGCAACTCCAGCCGGTGTGAAGCACTTAAAGATAACAGAAGCTTCACTGAGAAGCCTACTCATAGTTGGCCAAGAACCCACTGCCAAGGCCGTAGAGAGAGGTACTACACTACTATGCAGCATAAAGCTATATATCATATGGGGTGATAATGCTAAAGGCGGACACAAAGGGAAAAGAAGCGTTAAAAACGACCATAGTCAGATACGAGTAGAATACACAAAAGAGCTAGCTGACAGAATGATTGATAATAAAGCATACTGTTGCACTTACCAGAGTATCGATAAGAGCTCTATGGCCACAGAAGAGGGCAGAGAGACCCAAGAAGAAGCACAGGGGTTGTGCTTACTGAACTGTCCAATATCTGAAGTAGCACACCACCAAAGCTGCAGAGTGGCAGCTCAAAATAACTCCAGAGGTCTCCAGAAAAGTAAAGGGCTCCAATGGAGACCAAGAAAGAGGTCACAGTTCCACTGAATGTCCAAGCTGACCCAAACTCCAGCACATCACAAGGCCTTAGAGATAACATGAAGGAAGCAGGTCCTAGTGGACAGCAGACAGTATCAGAGAGAACTCCACTTTCTGTGTCAGCCAATCCCAAACAGTTAAAATGATGCTGCCTTCCTGAAACCACCACAACCATTCAATACTGTCAAAAAGCAGAATATTGGCGATAAATGGACAGCTTGGATGGAGACATTTGATGATTTCATTGATGCACTACAAGCGAAAGATAACAAGAAGATTATCAAATACCTTAAGAATATTTCTGGTGAGGGTGTAAAATAAGTCATAAGGAAAATGCTGTGGGAGCTGATGAAGTTATATACCATAAAATTAAAGAGGCCTTGAATCTCAAATTCAATCCAAAGCTGAATGTAGATTACAAAAGGTACATTTTCAGTCAAAAAGGTCAGAGAAGGACAGAGACTTGGTGAATTCATAGACAGACTTGTTGAGAGTGCTGGCACATTTTCCCTCACCCTTCACAGGGTTCGAAAAACACTTCCTTTCCCTCAAGTCGATGGTTCTTTTCACTCAGTGAAGAGTGTGGTAACCATTCACCATCAAATCAAACCCAAACAACAATTTAAACATTGTGACTCAAATTCTAAAGATAAATTAACATCATAGGCTGACCAAATCTATGAAACAAGTTTATTCTGCTCAACATCAACACCATTAGATATTCAAGAAGAATAATGCAAATTAATAAAGCAATTTGTGAGACAGAGAGATATTTCAGCTCAGACAGTGAATTAATTAGTCAAGACAATTTGCAATGATTCAGAATTAACAGATTGGGATATTGGTTCTCCCTACTACTAACCAAATCAGGACAAGCATGTGTGGGCAAAATTCAAAAACAAAAGACAAAAATAATGTGGAAAACATCTATCTCGGGCTAAAGTAAACAGCTAAGAAAAATAAAAGAAAGTTGTCAGCATGCTAACTCTACTCAGAAAAGCAGGTCAGGGGAAATAACATTTGCATTACAATATTACCTTTCTTAGGTTCAGCATTCAATTGAGTTTCATCTGCAAAGCATGTAGATCATCAACAAGTCTGTTAGAAGACCATCATGTGGGAAAGTGCAGAACACGGGTTGCACATGGAAATCAGGGAACGTCCATGGAGATAAGTTAACAGAACAAAATTCAAGATTGCCACAAACCTACAAAGTCCTTCCCTAATTATAAATACTCAAAATAGTTGATCGCTCCATTTGATGAGTCCACATTATGCAAAAGGTATCCAAGCGGTTCCTTGGCAAAAATCATGTTTGCAACATCGCAGCAGTTTCACATGTTTGGTCTGATGTCATCTTCTGTTTCCGTGTAATTCCAGTAAATATAACAATTTGTACATCACTTGTTGCTATATATGATCCTTCCCACTGCACAATATGATTTTCTCCTTTCTCATGGGAACAGTTCTTTTACACAATAATATTACTCTCCTTCCACTCATCATGTTCCAATGGTGAAACAATCAAGGATGCTGCAATATAAAACTTGCACATAATACAAAAAGACTCTTCATTAATCGTGTGAAGCAACCTAATGGAAAAATGAATGTTAGAGGGAAAGAATTGATTCAGTGTTTCACTGCTGCTGCAAACATGAAAACTTCAGCCCTTATTATACTAACACAAGAAATTCAATGCATTCATTAATATTGTCATTAATAAAAAACGCATAATAGGCAGATTTATGAATTCAGAATTAATAATATAGCATTGAAATATGTCAAAGCAATTTATTAATAATGACAATCTTTGTTAAAACATCACATTAATTGTGACAGAGATGTGCATTTATTTTTCTGCACACATGTAACTTTAAACTAATTAGTCATAAATCATTATAAATCATACCCATCTCTACTACTAATAATTCATTCTAATGATTAAAATATATTTCAACATTGTTAAATCATGTTAACACCTTGTCAGTTCTGGTAGGCACAGCATCTGCCATGTAGGCACAATATCTGCCATAAAATATAAATGTGAAAAATTTAAAAATACGCATCAATGCAGCTCTCTATCTAGGTTAGGCTTTTAAACATGAATATAAATGTTACCTTCTGCTGACTTCTGGTACACTAAAAGCATTACTTAAATGTACTCTCCAACAAGGGACAGGCACACTTATCAAAACAAGTTGAATTAATTTAATGATGAGGAAGCAATATGTCTCAGCATGGATGCCTGTTAGATTAATTCAGACGATGAATGCTGAAATGAATGCTCTTATTCTGGAGCAAGTTCTCATGACCGCCAGAGCTGAAGAGCATGCCAGTCAACAAGTTGCTGAGAAGGAGGCAGGAGATGCCCAAAGTGAGTCAATCATGAACATGATAAGTAAGCAGAAGCACAAGGCTGAAGGACACAAGTGATGCCTCCATGTAAAAATAAGTTGTGTTTCTGGAGTGGGTTTTCTTTTCCACATGAAGGTAAATGTACTGCCTTTGGAACGATATGGAACAATATGCAAAGGCTGTGGGATGGAGAACCATTTTGTAACCATTTGCAAGGCAAATGAAAAAGTAAATGGGTCACAGCAAAAAGAAAAACAAATGGTTGTCTGAACATTCCAGAAGTGATGTTCAAAGCATGCCCACAAGGCCAAGTGACAACACCAATTGAGACTAATCGACACCAAACTAAATCGATCTTTATCTAAATCATCATCAAAACGTTCTTTCATATCAATATCAAGTGAAAGTAAAGAAGATGGTTCTGCAGTGCTGATGTTTACCTCTGAAAAATGTCCGCATGTTGGACTGGCCACATGTGAAGAAAAATATCAGGCACAGAAAAGTTGACTTGAAAAAGCACCAAAGTCATTCAAACATTGTCTGAAGATTACACTGAAAGTAAACAGTTGTTCAAAACTTTTCATTACTGACAGTAGAGCATCAATAAATATTATGCTCAAGGAGAAATATAATGAACTATCTCCATTGCCACGATTGACACCATTGAAAACTAAACTATATACATAGGCTGCACCAACGCCATTAAAAAGTCAAGGTTAATTTGTAGTGACGATGAAACACAAGAATACAAAAGTGCAAGTGCCAATTCACATGCTTCAAGGTACATCATTAAGTGTCTGTTTCCTCAGTTTCAGCACAGCTGCTGATATGGGACTTATCACAGTGAACTACAACATGAATGCTCATCACAAAATATTAAGTCTGTTCGCTTTGTTGTTTCATTTTAGATTATGAAGGTACAATTGCATATTAATGAGGATGTCTGTCCTGTTGCTGAAAGACACAGACAAATTGCATTTCATTTACAAGTAGCTGTTGAAAAGGAACTTGAATCATTACTTAACCACAATATTATTTAACGTTCTACTGGTCCACACCATGGGTTTCTTCTATAGTGGTATTACCCAAAAAGGACAGTGAAGAAGTTGTACACATCTGTGCGGACATGCATCAAGCGAACATGGCAATTGAAAGAGAACGACATCCAGGTCCGTGCATTGCTGACATAACACAAATGAATTCTCTCGCCTTGATTTAAAAAGAGTATTTCATCAGTTGGAACTCAAAGAGAACTGCAGGTAAAGTACAACCTTCTCTACACATATTGGTCTGTTTCAAAATAAAATGCTACGTTTTGGGTGTGTCATCAGCTTCAAAGCTTTTATAAGCTATCATTCAACATGTCATGCAGCCTGTTATGAATGCTTTCAACTACAGTAATGACATGCATTTTCGGACCTACAAACAAAAAGCACACTAAAGCTCTCAAGCAAGTGTGTTGTTTACCTGTTGATACAGGTTTAACTTTGAATGCTGAGAAATGTGAATTCCATAAGACAAAGCTAAAGTTCTTTAGCCATATCGTTTCTGATGTGGATATGACACCTCATCCAGCTAAAATGTAAATATTGTCAACTTCCAGTTGCCCCACAAGATGTTTCCATGTTATGTTCATTCCTTGACATGGCCAGTTACTGTTCCAGATACATACAAGAATGCTAGCACAGCTTTAAGAGAATCAAATAAGGGATTGAGAACGCTACTGAAATAGCATATTTTAATGCAAAGCTTCATACAGAAGTTCCTGTTGATGCAAGCCCACTCGGGTTAGGTGCAATTTTGCAAAGCACATCAGACCCCAAATGCTCAAACACATACTGTGGCATACACAAGAAAAAGTTTGTCCCAAACTGAAGATGCTTATTCACAACCTAAGAAAGAACGTTTAGCAGTGGTGTGGGTTTGTGAACGAGCCTTTTACACTTGTGACATCATCAAGCATTAGTCATCATCTTTGGCAATACAAAGGCCAAGATGCCTCCTTGCATTGAACGTTGGGGTCTACGATTACAAGAACACTACTACACAATTGTGCACCATCCAGGGAAATATCAAAACCCTGCCGACTACTTCTCCAGAGTGCCTAAACCGTGTCATGTTACCCCTTCCAAGGTGGCTGAAGCCTACATAAATTTCATTGTGAAATCAAACACACTAGATGCCATTCCATTGGAGCAAATTGTCACTGCCACAAGTCAAGATAGTGACATGTTAAAACTGAGAGACATTATTACACATCAGTCTTGGAACCAGCACACTCAGCCTTTTGCTAGGAACAGTGAATACCAGAAGTTTAAAAATGTCAAAGATTAATTGTCCATAGCTCAAAAAGACATTATCTTGAGGGGTTTGAGAATTTTACTCAGAGGAGTCTGCGACAACAGATAATTGAAGTGGCCCATAAAGGACATTGTGCAATTGTTACTAAAAAACAAGCTCTTTGAGGCCGAGTCTAGTTTCCTCATCTTGATGACAGATTTGAAAGAGAGTTGAAGGCCTGTCATCTATGGAACTGCCTGACATCGAAAAGAACTCAACACACCTTTAGCATGTCAGAGTTGCCTAAGCATGTATGGGAAAAATTTCTGTTAACTTTTTTGGTCCTCTTGACAATGGACATCGCCTGATGGTGGTTGTTGATGAATACTCCCGTTTTCCACTGACAGATCTCTCATCTGTCACTCAAAAGAGAGTGATCAAGAGATTAGTCAGCATCTTTGGAACATGGGGTGTTCCTGGGATCTTAATATCTGACAGTGACCTACCTTTCAACTGTCGAGAATTCAAAGATTTTCAAAGTCACCTTAATGTGAAGCATCAGAAGAGTACACCTATTTGGCCATAAGCCAAAAGCCTTATCGAACGATTTATGAGTACATTGAAGAAAGCTGTTCAGCGTGCTATATTGGAAAAGCTCAACCTTAAGACTGTCTTGAATTTTACCCTATGAGCTTACCATTCGACCTCTTATTTGACCACAGGTGAAAGCATTGCAAATTTGAAGTTCGGGAGAGCCATGACGACCAAGTTACCTCAATGGACCATCAGAAGATCAAGTACTGAGGAAGAAACCGATACCAAAGACTTGGATCGTAAAAAGAAAATAAAGGCCTATGCAGACAAGCGATGACATGCAAAAGATATTGTTTCCACTAAAGGCGATTGAGTGCTTGTTAGTCTGTCAAAAAAACGTAAGTTTGATGCTCCATTCGATGCTGAGCTATTCCATGTCAAACCAGCAAAAGACCGTCCTAGGAAGTCCATTATGTGAGATTCCTCACATTTCTGACATGTAGCTTATTACTCATCAGATACTAATGTCAATGTAGACAATGATTGTGAAAGGACAAATGAAAAACCCATGACTGCTGTTGCTCCTGCATTACCGATATGGATTGTGGACACTTCTATTGCCGGTTCCCAGTTTCCGAAGACACGACCGGGATGAGTAAGCAGAGCGCCATTAAGGTTCATGAAAGAATTATATTTTTGTATATATTTGTAAAAAACATGTTTTTTTTTAATTTAACGGGGAGGATGTAATAACGTGTGATTTATTAATGACAGAACCCTTTTGGCTCCTGATAGACTCTGTAGAAATGTGACATAAGTGTTAGAGCGTGCCAAAGTGAATGCAGGTTTAGAATGTTGAATTCGGGGTTACACGCAGACAAATAAAGATGTGTAATACCCAGCTCTGTGTGTGGCATAGTCATTGGCGGGTGTCCAGGCTAGGGAAGACGCTACAGATATAACTGAAATTAGACTTGGTGGCATAGACTCATCAAAATTTTCTTAGCTGGGCTAATTGGTATAAACATTGTTTCTGCTATGGAAGGCAGCAACAGTGTGGTTTGTGTGTCCTTTGTGGCGTGTAAAGTTGAGCCAGTGCTGTGTTGTGAGAAAAAATCCTCCAAGCTCATACTAAAGTGGTGGTGTAAGTGCAGCTCTTTGTTACCTAATTCATTATTGCCCAGTGTGTTTTGGCTGCTTTTATTGCTACCTAATTGCTATTCACTGTTTCATTTGCCTTTGTTTAAGGCTGGGCCACTGCTGATTACCTATATTACACACTTAGGTAACCAGATACTATAATATTCACTGGTGGTCAACTGGAAACCACACTTCTATGTTATTTTAAGTGCATTTTTGGAGAGAGCTGTCACTGTGAGGGTTTCTTAGCAATAAGCAGATGTAAGAAACCTCACATTGAGGGGAAGGATTAGTTGAAGAATCAGGTCTTCTGCTTCTTTCGGAACTTGATAAGCAAGGAGAATGCTTTGATCTACACAGACACAGACACAAGGAATATGCACAAGTTTAAATATCTACATTGACATACATTCACACAGCAAACAAAACTTAATTTCAGAAAGTATGCACACATTTATACATGTGCACAATATGTACACATGTATAAATGTCCTCTGCAGTCAGTTCCGTAGAAGTACCCTTTGTTTAGAGTGATACTCCTCCCAGCAGGGTAGTCTCCAACCTGGAGTACTCAACAGGGGAACAAAGAAGTGGGAGCAAGCTGTACCTGGTTATCAGCAGCCACTCTGGCAGTGATCAGGAAAGAGGCAAAGGCTGGCCCCTTCCAGAGAACTCTTCACACCCTAACAACAGAAACTCAAGTCCTGCCCTTTGCCATTTCATCCAAATGGCAGTGCAATAGGAAGAATAATTGGTGGTTCCTCTCAGCAAAAGGTCCATTTGAATAATCTAGCCTCCTCTGTCCCCACTTTAGTGTCTGGGTCTTTTCCCTCCAGCTAAGGAATGGCAGCAATGCACATCCACTGTCTGGTGAAACAACCTGACGTCCATCATGTGTCCAAGAACATTCCAGAGGCTTCCAAAAGGAGCCCACAGGCCTCCACCGCTCTGGGTCATTCATACACATAGTTCATATACCACACAGGCCACAAACATGTACAACATACACTTTGGATATTGTTAGAAATTGGGTCTTTGGTTGGCAGTCAGGTTGTCCCCTGTCCAAACAAGGACCATCACTCTATTCAGGGTAAAGGAGAAATACACCCGGATAAACACTCACTCACCCCTCTGGTAGCTTGGCACGAGCAGAAAAGTTTAACCCAGAGGCAATGTGTAAAGTAACAAACACAGTAATACTGTGAAACACTACAAAATGGATACCACAGGGGTTTAGAAAAATAGTAATATTTATCTAAATAAAACAAGACCATATAAGATAAAAATCCATCATACCCAAGTAAAAATATGACTTTAGCAATTAAAAACACAAAAGTAGTGCCTAGATGCACAAATGCTGCATTCTGATGTTAAAGTGGCGTTGTGACAGAGTCGTTTCCCACAATGCCACGCCACTGGCACCGTTTACCGAGCCACACAATCCCCCAGGTACAGTATCTGAGCAAAACATGTGGAAAACAGGCAGGTGCATGGAGCCAGGGAGCAAGGCGTCGTTGGATCTGATGTGGTGTCGGTTCCAGTGGTGCGGGTCAAAGGAGTGGAGGCGTCATGAAGAGGCGTCGGGTCCTTGCTGCCATGGTTTTGAGGAGGGAGGCTGAGTTGATGGAAGCTTTGAGGATGGGAGTGACAGCTTTGCTGAAGTTGGTGGGCCCCTTGTTGAAGGTGTGGTGAGGAAGGGGTCTGACAATGCCCAAGTGGATCAACCCCATGCTGCTAACAGTTTCAACAGTATTGATGGTGGGCCATGTGGTCAGAGTTTGTTCTTTTGTCAAGATGTGTAGGCTTTCTTTGAGGTTAATGGGGACTGTTAGAGGGTCAAAGTTTCTGTTAATGTCTGTGATCTTGTCGCAAAAGAATTCTGAAAACCTTTACAGAGGTCTTGTATAGGGAAGATTTTCCTGTAGGTGTGTGAAATCTCAAACAATGACAAAGATTTCCTTGCTGTTGTTGCTGGTAGCATCAATGTGGTCTACAAGTGCTGCTGGTGAGAATGGGAAGAAGGTTGAATGCCAGTCCTTTTCTGTTATGTTTTTACACCAGCAGTAGGCTCTTATTTCCCTTCTTTTTTTATTCGGCAATTAAGCTTCCATTAATTCCCTATACTGATGCGATTTCAGAAGCTCTGTAATCCACATTTTTGGGTGTGTTTGCCAAGAAGCGTGACTATGCTTGCACCCCCATAGGGCATATAAGTATTTTACCTCCGTTTTGCAAAAGCTCTAGTCCATTATTCAAATGTCCTTCTTTCTTCATAGATCTGTCTCCCTCTTGTTGAAGAACTCTGCAAATAGTATAATTGTATGCGAGTCCAGCCGGAAGATCACATGCAATCTTTTCCAGTCCCTTCTCCAATCCTTTGAGAACTTTGAGCTCAATTCCACTGGGTTATTGTCACAAAACCAGAAGTTAAGCACATATATGAACTATTCTGCTTTTCTTTCCTGGCCCTTCAAGATGTAACTCTTTAATAACTAAGACCCCTGTGTTTTCTCGTGGAATTGAGTATGTTTCGCAACAGACTACACAGATGTCCCATAATGAAAACCATTATGACCACCTGCCAGTTCTGTACTGGCATGACCAACCAATATTTCTATATCAAGGCCAGTAAAAACAAACGGCACTTCTAACGACACTTCTAACGACACGTAATTTCATGCATACAATGGTATGAATTTTACATAAATTCCTATGTAAGTACCAGGTTGTGGTTCCTACACAATCTTAAAACATGATCAAATGGCGGACATATACTGCTGAGAACGGTGGCAGCCGAATCCAAATTGCTTTTGCACTCTTTGTTCTCTCCTCCACTCACCAACCAACATGGTAATCCTTTCATGCACTCATTCACTGAGCTATCCTGCCATCTGTGTATGCTCCTACTCACTCTATTAGCTGTGCATTCACCCATCTAGCCATTCAACCGTATTTACCATAGAAACTGTAGGACTATTGGTTTCGCCAAAGCTTGATGCTCTGGAGATGGCCAGCTTATACCCAGAGCCATTGCTTTGATCTGTTCGATAGTAAAAGGGCAGGAAGGTTATTTTCCACCCCCTTTGAGGATTCTGTCTCTCTGTTTCATGTGT
Source organism: Pleurodeles waltl (assembly GCF_031143425.1). Lineage (NCBI taxonomy): Eukaryota > Metazoa > Chordata > Amphibia > Caudata > Salamandridae > Pleurodeles > Pleurodeles waltl. The sequence goes on along the minus strand of NC_090444.1, from coordinate 1,646,153,536 downwards.
AGTATCACTCTGTTTTCACGCACCAGTAAAGGCCCGACACTAAGGGGGTCATTCTGACCCTGGCGGTCATGGACCGCCAGGGCCAACGACTGCGGAAGCACCGCCAACAGGCTGGCGGTGCTTCCGGGGGCATTCTGACCGCAGCGGTAAAGCCGCGGTCAGAAAAGGGAAGCCGGCAGTTTCCCGCCGGCTTCCCGCTGCCCCAGGGAATCCTCCACGGCGGCGCTGCAAGCAGCGCCGCCATGGGGATTCCGACCCCCTTCCCGCCAGCCTGGTTCTGGCGGTTTTCACCGCCAGAACCTGGGTGGTGGGAACGGGTGTCGTGGGGCCCCTGGGGGCCCCTGCAGTGCCCATGCCACTGGCATGGGCAGTGCAGGGGCCCCCTAACAGGGCCCCACATAGATTTTCAGTGTCTGCGTGGCAGACACTGAAAATCGCGACGGGTGCAACTGCACCCGTCGCACCCCTTCCACTCCGCCGGCTCCATTCGGAGCTGGCATCCTCGTGGAAGGGGGTTTCCTGCTGGGCGGGCGGGTGGCCTTCTGGCGGTCGCCCGCCAGCCCAGCGGGAAACTCAGAATGACCGCCGCGGTCTTTTGACCGCGGTACGGTCTTCTGGCGGTTCCCGCCAGGCCGGCTGCATCCGCCGCCGGCGGGGGTCAGAATGACCCCCTAAGTGAAGAGCTGGCCCTTTCCAGCATTTGAGAGGAGCAGGACTGCAGCTCCATGTATACAGGCATCTTCAGAGATGGTTAGGTGTAAATGGAACACCATGTATACTAGTGCAATTATGGATGTATATGTATATGTCCAGAGTGCGCATTACAATCTCCAGCTTTGCCAAATCATTCAACATTTTAATAAAACCCCGACTACCCCTAAGGTGAGTTTAATTACATATGTATTTAAGTTTCATTAAGCATTAACGAAATTTCAAGCAATGGCAGGGCACTTTACAGCAGAGAGGATGCATACAACGATAAAAAAACAAGAAAAACAAAAAATAGGTGTTTTCAAATATGTGCTAAAATATCGAAGAAATGTGAAAGAGTGAACACAGCAATAGGGATACGAAAGATTGTGTCTGTTGTCAATCTTCTTTCTCAAATCACAAAGGATAGACAGTGATAAAACCTAAAATAGTATGGCACAAATTAACATTGGCAGGAGTGCAGAAAACAGGCAGATGAAGCAATCTAGAAACAGTCACATACGTAAAATGGTCTGGTTTGGGAAGGTTCCTCCAAGTTCTCTAAGACAGTTAATTAGCAGGACTCAATGCAACGAGGTGTATAGACTTTCAGAATGGTGGAGCTTCAAATTCTGAGGCACAGCCGGGAAATGACTGGAAAAGATGCATTATTTCCTGAAACTAGATGATTCTACATTCACTAATTCTGCACCACGACCGGAATGTGGGCTACCTAAGATAGTCAGCTTTTCAGCTAAGTAAAGAGCACACCTAGTGGCAGATTTACTAACTTGATATGCTGCACTGCATTGTGTGACCGGGAGAGAGCAGACATGTATCTTACCTGCTAAGATGTGATGCATTCCTCCTCTCTCCCTGTGCTGGCACACTTAGAGCATCCTAGCGCAAATGCAGGCACCCTTGTGCCAGAACGTGGACCACCTGAGATAGTCAGCTTCTCAGCTAGGTAAAGAGTGCATCCAAGGGCAGATTTACTAGCAAGTCACACAATGGAATGCAGGAAGACAACTTGCTGCACTGTGTTGTGTGACAGGGAGAGAGCAGGATGCACCATATCTACTAAGATGGAGTGCAGCCTAGCATTAACACTGGCACCTTCGTGCCACAGTGCACAGGCTGCATTATTTATGTGCAGGAAGGGAACCTTGTTCTGAGGCTTTTTCTATGTGTGATGCAGCGCATGTAGAAAGCAGAAAAAACAAGGAGAAATGAACATAATTCTCCTTGTTATGCATCACCTGGGAAGGAATAGCGTTGTAACGTATTCCCAGGTTTAATAGTGTTAGTAAATCTGGGAATATGCCAAAATCATTGGGTGGGTGTATGGGAACACCAATGCACCACCCATGGAACTCTTTCCCAGTGCAGAGTAACGTAAAGCAGAGATGGGCGCCTTTGCTTTACGCAAGATTTACTAAGCCACACGGAGCCAAGCAAGGTGGCTTTGCATGGCTTAGTAAATCTACTGAAGCCCTTGCGTTGCCTTGCGCCGCCTTGCGTAATGCAATAGCAATGCGAGGACTTTGGAACTCTGGGCCCACTTTGTGGAATTTTGTGCACCACACACGGCAGCACTCCTCTCTTATATTTGACAGTAATGGATGCCAATGGATGTAACAGCAATGCATGCACAAGCCCTAAAACCAGTTTCCATTTTACCACGTCTCTCCGAAGTGAGAACTAGAGATCAGAATTGCATTCACTGTTATATGAAACTAAAGTAACCTGAACTCTGTAAGAACAGTAACCAAAACCAGAATTCCATAAATTTACGTTTTACCGCTAACCATTACTTAATGACAGTGCCTCAACTTTGCTACATTTGAAATCAACATGTATTACTTTCTCCTTACGAGGCTGGCGAATAGAACATTGCACATAAGTAGAATGTTCTGTGTTCAATCAATAAAACACTGTCACTTCCTGAAGTGGTAACACCGTGGTTTATTCTTTACTTAAACATTTGACTGGGCCAACTGTTCCATAACGGAATCACATATTCTGCTTGAACTTGTGCTATGTGCAATTTTTATGAGCATTTAGTCACCCTATACCCTTTATGGGCTTAATTTTCATTTTAAGCCATAGTGCCACAAGTTGTTGAAATGTCCAACTGGAAATAATTTGTAGTGCACATTTAATGGCTTACTGTTTACTGCCATGCATCTCACATGAATCCATAATGATGTGAGGATCCTTCACTCAGTTCGTGCGTAGTTTCTTCCCTTTTGTCTTTAGGTATAGATCGATGAAACTACAGTGTATATTTCTAGAAAAAATTGTTTCCCTTTGAAAGCTCACAGATCATAAAATTACTCTTATTTAATAAAATTGCAGTGTTATGGAAAGTAGAAAGGGACCTAAACTTGAAGATTCTCCGGGGTTGTAAGATATATAACATATTAATTTCTATTTCTTATTAAAAAAGGATTAAAACAAGATCTCACGCATGCATGCATCTCGCAATATGTAGAATTAATTAAAAACAGAATGGTTTCACAATTTGCAAACCTCCACTGTATCTATAATTAATACAATCTGAGTTCCATTAATCAGAAGATTGTGCTTTAATACGTTTTACCGTGATGGCAGAGGATCAGTTTCATTTCACTTTATCCCTGTAATTCTGAATCATACCCGGTCGTACTATGTTATAATTCGTCTCAATGCACTATGGCAGAGGAACACATTAATTTATTATTTCTCCATGTTATTTCATAATTTGATTGTATCGCATTTATAAAATCTTCGTCAATATTGTCTGGCTATTTTACACTCAGCACTGCTATGCTATTATTTGGCTTTAAGAGGAAAAAGCAGGAGAAGCAGGGAGTAAAATGACACCATACATATGGTTCAGATGCCGAGTATCTCTCATTCTGTAAACAATAAGGTGCAATTACATCCCATTATAAGTCGCACCACCCGCCCCAGAGTATGTACAATAAATGGACTGAATGCTCAGTCTTCAGTTGTTGGGAGTGCTTGCTAAGTTCAGAAATTAGCCATTGAGAGCCTCTCATTCAATGCTGAAAAATACTTTTGATTTACAAGAAAGATTCCTTGGTGTTCCTTATGAAATCCCTCTGACATGTGAAACTGTCCGAAAGCATGTGATTCTTGTCTGTCCAGGAATATAAGGACACCATCCCTAATTTGTGGCATGGTGATTTAGTACTGCAGCCTGGTCTGAAGAGATATTGGATCCTCATCTGGTCTAATGGGATATTGGATCCTCATCTAATAGGTTATTGCCTTTGATAGATCTCTAAAGGAAGTGGAACCGCTTCCCTATTATTTTTGGAAGAAAAGGCATACCAGTAATAGGCTGGCAGTGTTTAGGCAGTTTCCCTTGGGAAAGAGAGGTGTTCGCTAGCTTACTCCCATATGGGCAGATACTATGGCTTACAGATTAAGCTATTTAGCTGGAGTAGGGTCAGCAATGTTACCAGACGGTCACTGTTAGAAACTGAAGGGGTTATTCTAACTTTGGAGGAGTGTTAATCCGTCCCAAAAGTGACGGTAAAGTGACGGATATACCACCAGCCGTATTACGAGTTCCATAGGATATAATGGACTCGTAATACGGCTGGTGGTAAATCCGTCACTTTTCCGTCACTTTTGGGACGGATTAACACCTCCTCCAAAGTTAGAATAACCCCCTGAGTCTCTAGTTGACAATGGTATGCAACCTGTCCAAGTAAGGACTACCATCCTAGTCAGGGTGAGTCAGAGACACACTTTAAATTAACCTGTGCTCACCCTCTGGTAACTTGGCGCAGAGCAGGCTTAATTTAAGAGGTAATATGTGAAGTATTTGTGCAAGACACTCACACAGCAACCCAATGCGAACACCACAGAAATGATTCCACTCGAGACTGGAAAAATTGAGAATATTTTTCTTAGTTGAATAAGATCCAAATGCAATAATCCAATCAGTAAAATAAGAGTTATTTACTTTTCAAGTTAGCAAATGCAGTGCTTTCACTGGGACTCGTCTTATTGTCTTTGCGTAAATTGGGTAAAGCTTTAAGTATTACTGTTTTGGAGATTGATGCACAGAAGTCAATTATAGCCCCGCCAGGGAGGTATCACAGATATGAGTAATGTGTAGGTATCCCCTGTGGCGAGGAGCACTGCTTCATGTCGGGATCTTTGGCTTCCAAGTTAAGACAAGGAATTGCACCACAATGGGCCAGGCCAACAGTAGGCGAACAGGTGCATCACCAGAGCTCATCATTTTATGCCGGAGTGTGAGGCAGTGTGCTCCCTTTTTTTTGTGTGTCTAATTGATGGCTCCCGTGAGCCTACGAGCTGACGAGCTCTGGTGATGCACCTGTTCGCCTACTGAGTGGTACTAAAACCTGTGAAGACGTTCTGTGGCATTTCAAGCAACCCCTTCAGATATATTATCTCTCTGCTGATGACGGCCGAAAGCCAGAAACACGTGTCCAGAGATACGGTACTTGTTGCACCTAATTAGGGTGAAAGACTTTTTGAAAAATGTCTCTATCTTTAAATTAAATGACTGTATTTACCATGATGCATTGTGGCTATTTTATGCTGGAGTTTGAGGCAGTGTGCTCCCTTTTTTTGTGTGAATAAATCTAACCTTACCAGTAAAGAGGCTTTATCATTGCCATTTCAATTATATGAAACATGATGCAGCTACTCTTTTCTGATCAGAAATTACAGCTTAAAAGTATGTTAAGGAATACCCAATTTTGGCCTATGAAAGAAGGGGGCCTTGCAGTAATAAAACATGACTTTGGGATTTTTTCATTACTAGGACATGGAAAACTTAGAGGTACACGTCCTACCTTTTACTTCCATGGCACCCTGCCCGATGGGCTACCTAGGGCCTACTTTAGGGGTGACTTATATGCAAGAAAATGGGAGTTTAAGGCTTGGCAAGATGTTTTGAATGCCAATGCAAAGTGGCAGTAAAACTGCACGCACAGACTCTGCAGTGGCAGGCCTGAGACCTGTTTACAGGGCTACTTAATAAGCACAATAAGTGCTGCAGGCCCACTATTAGCATTTAATTTACAGTCCCTGGGTATATGATATACCACTTACAAGTAAACTGAATGTGACAATTTTGGATACACCAGTGATACTGTGTTTTAGGGGAGAAGCACATGCACTTTAGAACTGGTTAGCAGTGTTAAAGTGCTTAGAGTTCTAAGGCCAACAAAAAGATACAGCTAAAACAGGGGGTGAAAGGCAAAAAGACTGGGGTAAGACCACCCTACGGATGCCAAGTCCAACAGTCTCAAAGCCAGAGAAAGTCTGAGTGATCGCTAATTGAGAGCCAGAATAGAATACCAACCAGCCGACAGGCACATTTTTGAGGTGGCAATGGGAAGCATTTGTCAGTGGGGTGTGACATCCAATTTTATCAGATTTATATATTGTGACGTTTCTCAACATTTAACCAAGTAAACACCTAACATTTAGTAGCAGGGTCACATTTTCTCCCTCAAGTTTTATTATATTGCTAAATAGAGAAATTTGGGCCTAATTTAGAGTTTGGCAGATGGGTATTCCTTCACAAACGTGATGGATAATCAGCCTACCTTACTACAAGTGTCATAGGATTTACAGCACTTGTAATAAGATGGACTGGTTATCAGACACTTTTGTGATGGAGTAACCCCTTTGCCAAACTCTAAATGAAGACACCAGTCATTTAAGGAAAATCTGTACACAAAAGAATGTATATTATTCCTACTTTATAGGACTCCTCTACTGAAAAAATATTTTTGTTTCACACATATTTCGTTATGTGGAAAAATATATTAAGCTTAAAGATGACATAAATGAGCAACCCTTGTATTAACCTTTGCTGCTGTTCCCTATCGCTGAAGGCCATTTCAACGAGCTGTGTGGTTTCCTGTTGTCTGAGCGCCTGACTGAAACATTTATTTTATCTAACTGTAGGTTTTGTAATGAAAAGTGAGGAGTGCTTGAGAAACGAGGAGACAGGAAATGTGATCTAAGTAAAGACTGGAAATTGTTAAAAAAATGCAGAATAGCAAACTGTTGTATGTACATCTGAGGGGAAGAAATTGGAGACTGAGAGCTGCATCAAATCGCAAGAGGGCACCAGATGGCAGGGAGTTCAGAGGAAAGTGAATTGACTAAATCAGTTAGAAATTAGTATTGGATATATCAGTGTGACAGAAGCTCTTTTTTACCGTGGAATTCAAAGAGAGGGAAATGTCAGGATTACTTAACGATATTCTTCATTATTCTGAATCTCTCTCACTCATTCCAGGATTACTTCTATGAACATTGTCACAGCATTGCAGCCATCTGGTCATCCATTCCAAAGCTTTCTTCACTTTCTATAACTATGAACAGTTGTTCCATAAAGTCTTCCTTGCCTAGCCTCACCTGTCTCTAGTGAGCCCTTGCAAACGGGCTGATGGGGAAGGAGGGAACGAGAGTGGGCTGTAAGTTATGGGACGAGGAAGGAAGATGCAAGTAATGAAGATTACCAGTAAGTAATCCTGACATTCCCTCCTCATCTCTTCACTCATCCCATTCCTTTCATCTATAAGGTCTGCTCATGCTAGAATTCCTTATCAGCAAACAATAAGGAACAGCAATACACACACATGTGTAAGGAAAAGTAGTACATTTTTTAATCATTCACAAAACTCTTCCCATTACATTGACAGATAAACATGAGGACAACAAAAACTTTAAACTATTTCAGTGCTATTGCTCCCTTTAGAACTGACGCACCAAAAGCTAACTCAGACTGTTGAGTTACATCCAGTCTATAATGAGTAATAAACCTAGAAGGTGTAGCCCAAGTACTTACTTGCCGTACATATTTCCCTTACGGAGACCCCAGAGCATATGCTCAAGATGCAGCCATTCCTCTAGTGGAATGGGTCTTAATCAAAAAGCGATTCTCCATAGCATTGCCTACAGAGGCATTCGAAACCACTGTCTTGACCCATCTAGATAATGTATAAGAAGATGATTTCTCTACTTTCCTGATAGGGCTGAAATTAACAAAAAGACTATCCGCCCTCCTATATTTTGTGAATCTCTTTGATATATTGTTACCGCCCTATTGTATCTAGGTTAGTTGAGTGATAGAGTTCTCACAAAAGGCTGATTGTTTCTGTGTGTTATCTCTTTGGTTTAGTGTTTAATTGTTATTATCAGAATAATTTGAAATTCACACAGTCTATTTTCTTTTTCCTTCTTCGTTTGTGTTCTGTCTTTGTCCCCAAAGTACTGACTCTTATCCTTCTCCTCACCAGGACGTCTGTTTCGGACCGGAGAGCCTCAGAAAGAGGCAAGCAGGTGAGTACGGGTTCCTTCACCCTGTCTCACTTTTCCTGTCTTTTACTTTCTCTTTCCGTCTTTTATTGTTGTTATTCCATCTTTTCAGTCGTTTGTTCACACTTGACTGGTTAAGCCTCAAACTTAGGAAAAAAATCAACAAATGCAGACAATAAACTATCGGGCTAGATCCCCTCCTCCCTTCAAAATTCAAATCTTGGTTTGCAAGGTTCTAACTCTTGATGAGGGAATTACGACGAGGAGACGGCAAGCTAAAAAATATACTCAGAATCAAAACTTTTTCCTCTTTTTCTATTCTTCAGTACTATAGTGGGGTCCCATGACCACTACCCTACTCCTTCCTTCAACCCGTTGTGATGTGCCTGGCCATCACCACTCGTGCAAGGTGTTACCCACCTCTGTTACTTCGCCTGGGAGCATGGCAGGAGCCTCCCCGGCCCTCTGCCCAACTGGGAGGCACTGCAGCAGGCAGTGAAGCCTCCTGCTTGAATCCAGTTGTTTGAGGATCTGGCTGTCTTCTCCTGTGCGTCTCTCTGTCTATTCTCCTTGCAGACGTCTCTCTTCCTCTGCTTCCTGCACATCTTCTCTGCCGATAGTGACTTTGTCTCTTGCTTCCTCTTCCGGGTTCCCTTCTTCTGGGGTCCATCCCTGAAGGAAAAAACTGAAGTATTTTCTTTGTTTCTTTGTTTCTTTCTTCTCTCTCCCTACCGCTCTCTAGATTGCCCTTCTTTTTTTAACCTTTACTTTTTCTTTACCAGGTCATGGGTAGGCAGACCTGAAAGCCGGGCCTAATCAACTAGCATGTGTGTCCTCTAAGGCATCTCCCAACCAATCACATGCCCTTACCACATCTAAGGGATAAAAAGGAAGAGCTTGAGGATCTGTATCCAACTTTATGGTTGAAATAATTATTTCATGCTCTCTATGAAACCTAGAGTTTGCCTTTGGCAAGATTCTAGAGATATGACTATCCTGTCTGAAAATACCTTGAGGTAAGGTTGGTGACAGAAAAGAGCCCTAATGTTCCCAATCTTCCTAGCTGTAGTATTTGTTACAAGAAAGAGAACATTTAAGGTAAGAACCTTCTTTTGAATCTAAAGGCTTGAATGGAGAGGTCCGGTGGTTTGACAACACCAAAAGGAGATTCTGACAAGGAGAAGGATTTCTTGGAACAGGACACCCTCTGCCAAGGAGGCAGAGTAAAATATTCTGTCACCCTGGTGGAGGTCTTGATAGCCAAATTTCGAAATGTCCGTTAGGCCTGAGGACATTTCAAGCTTTGACAGGAACCACAGTTAAGGCTATTCCTGGCATTGTATTGTAACTTTGTCACACGTCTTTGTCAAACATGACAGAGATGTATGGCAAAGTTACAATATTTTTCTTATTTTAAAAAACAAAACCCCAAAGTGAGATTTAGGCCTAATTACGAGTGTGGCAGTCCTCTGACTGCAACACTTGTGGTGGCTGTTGGACCTCCTTGGTTTAGGCAGTCTAACCACCACATGCCTGTGGCATGGACAGTGCAGGGGTCCCCCTGCCAATACCCTCATAATGTGCAGTGTCTGCAGAAAGTGTGCATTTTGAGGGTGATGGTGCCCAATGCAGGTGGCAGCTGTGCTGCTATCTTGATTACGAGCTATGGACAATGCTGCTGCCACTTGCCTGCTGGGCTGACTGGCGGAAACCTTGGTTTTTGCCAGTCAGCCCTGTAGGAAAGTCTTAATGGGGCTGGCGGGGTGGTAGCTAGCATGGTGGCAACCACCCCATCGGGAGTTTGGCAGACAGGTGTTTCTGTCTGCCAAACTCATAATAGGGCCCTATGTTTTTGGGAACTCTCCCATGGTGAGGGGGGCATTTTGCTGTTTTCACTGCCCCATACGCCAAGGTTTTTCCTGGCGGAGATGGGAAGTGAAAAGTGCCCAGTATGTCCACCCATCCACATTAGGTGGGAAAATATAAAGGTCACCCTGCAACAGCCCTTACTCTGTTGGGTCTTCATAGGAGTGTTACCACAGCAGAGACGGAGTAGTCTTTACTGTTGTTGCCTCAAAGGTCCAACCTCATTTAAATTGGCTGGGCGGGCCATTATGTTGGCAGAAAAGGTACTCTATTGTGATAAAGTATTCTTTCCACCAACATATAAGTCAGATCCTAAGCTCTATAAAAAGTCTGGACACTAAGGGCTAAATCAAAGGCAGATGGCCCGAAGGCTCTCAAAAAGATCTTATAACTGTTCACTGCAATTTAAGTACAGTTACCGATAATTGGTTGTCAAAGCCACCCTTTTGAAATTGTAATATGTCATGAGCTAATGCAATTGCTGGTGAAATAGATTTCAAGGAGCACTTGGAATTAAAGGATGACTAATAGAGGTTGTGTGCCTCATTTGTTGAATTTCTTCTGAATGCCTGTAAAGACTCTGCTACAGAGACTGCAAAGGCCTTTACTTAGAAATCTCTTCCTCTCATTCTCCAGAAAAAGAGTTTTAGGAGCGAAACTGACTCTACTGGGAGAGGAGGATGGCTCAGGGGAGGAGAGGATAGAGGAAGAATTCAAGGCTTCCCTACTGCCAACTGACAGAGTAACAGAAATGTCCCATGTCATTTTGGAGAAACAGTGAACATTTAAAAAAAATTAAATTGGACCAAATTGATAAAAATCCAATCAGTAGAGCTGGAGTTATGATTTTTTAAAGTTTACATGGAAAAATCACATAAAATATCAAAGAGCCAACCATAGACATGTAGTTGCATGAGATCAGGACAAAGTTGAAAGTTATGTCTGAGCAGGTAAAGTTCAGCAGGGAAGACAGGAGGAACTGTCCGTCCCATCCTGCCAACACTTAGTCCCCATTTGTCTAAATGTCTGGAAGGAATAAACAAAGGCCAGCTGCCATTTATTCACAGTCACGTGACCTAGGATATAGGCTGCAGGCACCAAATGGTTAGGACAAGAAAATGCCAACTTTCTAAATGTGGCATTTTCAGAATTGTGACTTAAAATCTGTTTTCACCATTAAAGACAAGTTTAAATTACAATAGTTCTGAGACCATATATAGGTTTTCTACCAGTTCCCAATCAAAAGGTAGCAATTATTAAATGTAATAAGGTTACACATTGTTATCCAAGGGGAAAGGTTGTCCTCACAGTAGTAAAACATGAATTTAATAGTCTTTCACTACCAGTGCATGTAAGACTTAAAGTTACCTGTCTATGGGCTGTTTAGGGCCTACCTTAGGGGTGAATTCTATGTAATAGAAAGGCAACGGTAGGCCTGGAAAATAGTTTATTTTGCTAGGTCAAATAGACAGTTTTAAACTGCACACAGGCTGGGATGGCAGTCCTGAGACATGTATTAAATGTATACTGAAGTAGGTGATACAATAAGTGCTACAGGCCCAATAGGAGCATTTAAGTTACAGGCCCTGGGTACACATAGTACTACTTTACTAGGGACGTATAAGTAAAATAAAAGTGTCAATTAGCATATATAAAGGAGTGAGTATAAGCACCTTAGCACTGGTTAGTAGTGGTAAGGTGCACAGAGTCCTAAAGCCAACAAAAACAGTTTTGAAAAACAAGAGGTGAGTAGGCAAAACGTTTGGGGAAAGATCATCCTAAGGGCTGTCAGGTCTAATCAATCACTAGATTTGCCAATCAATCATTAGATTTATAGAGTGCATCTTGCCACCAGTGAGGGTATCCAGATGCTGGCAGGGTTCAGTTGATTAGCCAAATAGCCAGGTCTAACAAATATATTCTTCAACCTGTCCACACAGTTCACACGTATTGGAAGAGGGACTTGTGGGTTCTTGTATCACTGAAGGTCTGAAGCATCTGCTGTGGACAAATTGTGCACTTGTCCATTAACTACAGATTTAAGCTCACTCATTTCCACTTCTTGAACAAATTGTACTACACACCCAGCTACTTTTCACCATTGGTCCCAGTCATTCTTCTAACTGCACGTGAAGCTCCATTGACCCAGTAGACTTTATTCACTTTGCCCTGGCATTGCTCCCATCCATGCTTTTTAGGTAGAGGTTACACAAATAATTTACTTAGCCTGATCACCCCTGACCATCTTGTTAGGCTGTATTGAGGATGTTCCACACAGAACCTGGAGACTGATTATGCTGGTTTTGTTTGATAAATGTAGAGTAGCAAGAACATGGATGACAGGCCCACTACCAGGTATCCTGGCTTCAGGCTATAATATTATGTGCTAAAAGAGCTGAAATTTATCTATGCAGCTCTTCATTATCCAAAGTCAACACCAGTGGCAGCTCTTTATCACAGTTTCATGGGACAGCCCTACCTCCTGTGAGGCAACACGCACTTCCCTTCCATAATTGCTAATTATTCAATGACTACTGAATACTGTTCATGAAAACATGACTTTCGTGTTTTCATGAACACTGTCAGTGCCCATGTCAGCCCTCTTGGCTTCAACTCAAGACTCCTGATGACAAGAGGAGGAGGGGCTGAGGGGTTGTGTGACAACCCATCCATAGAGTATTGTTAAGAAGCACAACACGGTTTAGGTGGGTTTATAAACTGCACATGTGAGGGGCGAGGTTCAACTGTGAACCCCTCACACAGACACAGTCCATTTTGTTCAGCACACATACTGCACATGCCTAAGGTAGCACAGTTTATCTGCTAAAATGTGGCTGTCAGGGTGCACTTCGTTGCATCCTTGAGGCCAATGAGAAGCCACACAGAGCAGCAGGGGCAGGATCTTTAGCACTGTCCCAGTTTCTTATAGGGTTATGCTTTCAGTCCTAGCAAGAAGCTGGGAGAGGGATGGAGGTAGGTCTTTCTCTTTTTCAAACCAGTCCATGCTGCTTGGTCTGGCTGCTGTTGGTTATCATGTTTTGCTGGTTCCAATTTACTGTGCCAAATTCCTGTTGTGCTGCAGCCATAGAGCTACTGAGTTATTAGCAACGGAAAAAAGGCAAGTAAATTTTTTTTTTTCTGTGTGCATGAGTTTGTGTCTTTGTAAGAGCGTATGTGTTAGAAATGGGGCCTATGGTTGGCAGTCAGGTTACCCCCTGTCCAAACAAGGACCCTCACTCTAGTCAGGGTAAGTCCCACACAATCCAAATTATCCTGTGTCCACTCTCTGGTAGCTTGGCACTGAACAGTCAGGCTTAACTTAGAAGGCAATGTGTCAAGTATTTGTGCAATAAATCATGCAATAACACAGTATTGCACCACAAAAATACACCACACAGTATTTAGAAAAATGTATATTTATCTGATAAGATGCTGGTCAAACCGATTTAAATGCAATAAGTATATGTTGAAATATCACTAGAAAAGTGATTTAAAAGCTTTTAAAAGCAATACATTTCTCTTTCAAGCACAAAGTACCTTGTTCGAGTGCAATATCTCCATCAAGAACTGCAGAGGAGGAGATGCATGGGAAACAAGGGGGTGTGCGCACATGGCAATGCGTCATTTAGTTTTCACGCTGGGACGGCTCTGCGTCGATTTCCGGTGCTCGGTCGTGGATCCTCTTCGGTTTGCGGGATTTTCGGACACCCCGGGGACGATGCGTGGATTTCAGATGCTGACAGGACGAAGTCACAGGGGCTACGTCGATCCGGTGGGAGTTGCGTGGAAATTTCTACTGCACAGCATGCGCTGCGTCGATTCTTCTCTGGAAGTCAGGCTGCGTCGTTCTGTCTCAGCTGTGTACCAATCCAGTGGGCCGTGCATTGAATTTCCAGTCGCCGCTTCGATCTTCTTGTTGCGAAGTCGGGCGGCGTCGTTCCAGTTTGGCGTGCAGTGACTTTTTCACCGCTGTGCAGGCTGTGCGTAGTTTCTGGCAGGCTGTGCATCAATTTTCGCCGCACAAGGAGTCCTTCTTGTAGAGATGAAGTCTTTTTGGTCCTGAGACTTCAGGGAACAGGAGGCAAGCTCTATCCAAGCCCTTGGAGAGCACTTCTCACCACAACCAGAGAGCAGCAAGGCAGCAGGACAACAACAAGGCAGCAGTCCTTCACAGAAAGCAATCAGGTGAGTCCTTTGGGCAGTCAGGCAGTTCTTCTTGGCAGGATGCAAGTTCTGGTTCAGGTTCTCTTCTCCAGGAAGTGTCTTCAAGGTAGAGTGTCTACCTCAGAAGTGTCTGAGTTGGTAGGGGTACAAGCCATGTTTAAATACCCAAATCTGCCTTTGAAGTGGGGGAGAGTTCAAAGAGTGGCTTAGAAGTGCACAGGGTCCCATTTCAGTTCAATCCTGTCTGCCAGGGTCCCATTAGGGGGTGTGACAGTCTTTTGTGTGAGGGCAGGCTACTATCCTTTGACATGCAAGTGTCAGGCCCTCCACCCTCCCAGCCCAGGAAGACCCAATCAAAATGCAGGTGTATGCAGTGGGGCTGAGTACCCTGTGTTTGGGGTGTGTCTGAGAGAATGCACAAGGGAGCTGTCAACTGGACCCAGCCAGACGTGGATTGTAAGGCACAGAAGGATTTAAGTGCAGAAAAATGCTCACTTTCTAAAAGTAGCATTTCTAAAATAGAAGTATTAAATCCGACTTCACCAATCAGCAGGATTTTGAATCACCATTCTGGCCATACTAAATATGACCTTCCTACTCCTTTCAGATCAGCAGCTACCACTCAAGCTGTATATGAGGGTAGCCCCAATGTTAGCCTATTAATGGAGAAGGCCTCATAGCAGTGTAAAAACGAATTTATGAGTTTTCCACTACATAGGTACATGTCCTGCCTTTTGCCTACACAGCACCCTGCCCTATGGGTTATCTAGGGCATACCTTAGGGGTGACTTATATGTAGAAAAAAGGGAGTTTCAGGCTTGGCAAGTACTTTTAAATGCCAAGTCAAATTGGCAGTGAAACTGCCGACACAGGCCTTGCAATGGCAGGCCTGAGACAAGGTTAAGGAGCCACTTAAGTGGGTGGCACAATCAGTGCTGCAGGCCCACTAGTAGCATTTCATCTACAGGCCCTGGGCACATATAGTGCACTTTACTAGGGACTTAATAAGTAAATTAAATTATCCAATTGGGTATGATCCAATGTTATCATGTTTAAAGGGAGAGAACATATGCATTTTAGCACTGATTAGCAGTGGTGAAGTGAGCAGATTCTTAAAATCAGCAAAAACAGTATCTAAAAAGTGGAGGGATGTAGGCAGAAAGTTAGGGGTGACCACCCTAAGGCTGTCAGGTCTAACAGTATGAATCAATGGAAGTGCGTGCGAAAAAACGAGTCAAGGCGTGTGAGTGCATTACGAGTGAGTGACTGGATATTGTCAGAGGGAGTGGAAGTGAGTTAGGGGTGTAGCTATAAATGGTGCAGCTGATACAGTTGCTCCAGGACGCAGAGTAAGTAAGTGTGTGTAAGCATGTGTGTATGTGAGTGTGAGAACCAGTGAGTATGAGCATGTTTGTGTGTAACAGTGAGTGAGAGTAAGTATGAGTGAGTGTGTGAATTAGAGTACGGTGGAGTAGATTGAATGTGAGAGGGAGTGAGTTGAGTGAGACAGTGAAGGAGAAAACGTGTGTTTGTTTACGTCTTTCATGATTGTGAGGCTGCTGCTGGTCATGGCTTACTTTATATATCCTGGGCTTATGGGCACACCCAAGGGAACATGCTCATGCTGGTATTTTGGAGATAATTCTTGGCCCAAGGAATGGCACTCAGGGCAAAATGCAGGGCCTGACATACTAGAAGTAATGTTTGGTATAGGGCCTGTGTGGAAATTTGATGTCCCTTTCATACTGGAGGAAATTCTTGGCTTAGGGGCACATGTAACAAAATGCTGGCGTTGAGTGTTTGGAAGTAACTCTTGGCATAACGGAGGCAAAATGCAGACCTTAAAATATGCAAGTAATATTTGACAAGGAGACACCAAGGGCAAAAGGTTGGTGCTAGCTTACTAGAGGTAATTATTTGTGTCAGAGAGCCGTGGTGTATTGGTGATGAGGGGCATGTTGGGGGAAGCGAACTATGACAACATGCTGCCTTTAAAATACTGGATGTACTTTTTGACATATCGGCCACCTATGGTATAAATGCAAAATTCTGGTACTGAAATATTGTATGTAATTCCTGGCATAAGGGGGTGCCTGTAACAAAATGCTGGCATTGGCAGAGTGAAGGTAATTCTTAACATATGGGAAACTCACAAGCAAATTTGTGAAGAAAATGGGCTGAACTCTTGGCAAGTATTTCACCTCACCACTTTCAAAGATAACCAGCTGCCACTGGTCAAGACCAGAATGATATTTGGGGACCTTTCAGTGATTATATGATGCTCTTGATAGGCCTCAAATGAGGTACCTAATAATACTTAAATATGTATAAGGCCTTTTGTATATCTGCTCAGTTTGTTGAACTATCATTCTCAACCAGCTTATCTTCTTGATTTGCAGCATGGTGTGTACCTTTTGGGCATGTACCATAAATTTCTGACTGATAGTTTTTATGTACTATGTGATAATGCCTCCAGAAGAGCAGTGTTGCAGAATGTAATGCCTCCACAGGAAGTCTGTGCTATTAATGTAAAAGACATTGAATTTGTGTATGCACCCCAGTGTTTCTAATCGCTATGTTGTCATGTTCGAAAGTCTGTGATTGTACAGGGAGATTTGAGTTGATTGCCACTATCGTTGGGATGACTTTGGTTTCAAGCATCTCTTGCAGCCTTCCCCGGTAGGTTATTCCCCAAAATATGTGCATTCATAAAACATTGCCAAAATACCTTCTGGTAATGTTATTACTGAGCCTGCAATTCCTGCAGTACTTTACAGCATAATTATTCTACATTGGGAAATGAGTGCATAACAGTACCATTATTATAAAGTTTTAAAACTTATATGACAAGGACTATTCAGGCAAAAGGTTATTATTTTTTTTAAACCGTCAAACAAGATCTGCCCCTGAAATAACCTCATTATAGATTTCTATGTAAACCCGATTTGGACAGAAACAGTGGTTTTTGCAAGGACTGGCATCTCAAGATAAGCACTAAACTGCACCATCATATTTTTCCATTTATATATTTTGTCATGGAAAATCTGGCAGAATACAGCCAGGGAAAAATTCCTCCACTGGGGAAACTTCCTGTAGAGAATGATTTGTGCAGTGAACATCAGCTTCTTTAGCAATCCCTGATTCCATGGATGAAAACCTGTAATAGTGTGTGAGTACTTCTCTTGTTACGCTGTATCAATACCTCTACAGCATTGTTTGTTCCAGAGAACGTCATAATGAGCACCATAGTAGCTCATCACAATGCGGATTGCACTGGGCCACCCCAATCAGGGGGGCCCCCTTATTGTTGGGGCGCCGGGCCAGAACGTGGCAACAGGCACCCCAACCCCACCCCGCAATGAGAACACAGCCGATTGGCTGGAGAGGGGCCTGTGGCCCCGGAGGCACTCTTTGTGCTTCCGGGATCGTGCACAGAAATTACCTCACACGGCCAGCCTTATAAGGCGGCCGCGGTTGGCGGGTGCGTCTTACTCGCGCTCGCTGATCTGACCAGATCCCGCAACTAGCCATTTGGCCTATTTTTCTCTTGTCTTTGGGCTATTTTAATTTGATTGGGCTACTTTAGGCTACTTTTGGGCAGCTTTTGGGCTATTTTTACAATCTTTTCTTTTCTGTGCATGTATTTTAACCTTTATTTAATTTGTTCTGTGTTCAATATTGCAGGTTGCTTTTGCAGCCTTTCAGGGAAAGGAGGGTGACGCGAGTGGCCCAGCAAGCCTCATAGGGGGGCCGTACCGGTTTGAGCTTAGCTCACCTGACCCGAGTTACTCTCGGTGGCAGCTCCTGTGGGGTTCCTGGGCTACTAGGTGAGCGGCCACCTGGCCAATTTTGTGAGTAGTGTTAGTGGTCCTGTTTTTTCTTGTTAGATAGGGTGGGGGCCCCCTAAATTGAGGTAGAGTGTAGGGGAGGTGCCTTTTGTCGTACCTGTTGGGGTCTAGGGTAAAGGGGCCCTTACATTAAGTGCTTTCTTGGTAAGGGGAGTCACATTGGAGTCGGAAAGTGAATTCCTGTTTTGAGTTTGGCCATGGCAGAGAAATGGTCGCGAACAGAAGAGCTCCTTGAGGCCCTGATGCTTAGGATGGACACTATGGACCAGGCCATAGCATCCTTGAAGGCGCAGACTTCTTCTTCAGGGCTGGTTGCGTCCTCTAACGAGGATGTGCCCCAGCGGGCGGGAATACCATCTAGTGAGGCGATCCCCCCAGCTCCGAAGAGAGTGCTGGTCAGAGGAAGGGTAAGGGCGCTGGGGAGAGGCGGACGGAGGCCACCCCTGCGCAGGTTAGGAACGGTGTCAATATAGCTTCAATGCGCCCTGAGGTTAGTGCATCGCTGGTAGTGGATGCGGGGTACGCTGGAAGGGGGGGCAGAGCAAACTGCGGGTGTTGTGGTCCCTCCACAAGGCACAGTTGCAGGGAAAGACACTGGGGAGGCCAGTCAGCGGGATCTTGTATGCCACTTGACATCTGTATTGCTGTGGCTGTCTGAGATGGGGTTGCTGTCCACCAATTTAGTGGGGGGGTCCATGGTCAGGGGCTAATGAGGGAGACGTTAGGGAACAGGCCCGACAATTGGTTGAGGCTGGGCACTGAAAAAAGTGCCCAGGGGTCTCAAGAAAAAGGGCCAGAGTCTAACACTAGCAGGGGAGTTCAGGGGGCCAGATCCTTCTCCCCAACCCCTACGGGAGGGGACCAGTTGACTACTGGTGTGGTGTCCGCAACACAACCGGTTACTTGTGCGCCAGGCACGCCGGCAACCCAGATAGTTAATCGCCCAGTGGTGGTGACCTCTACAGCAACGACTTTGGTGGCCCAGGGAAGCACAAGTGCAGGTACTGGTCACCCTTTACCCCTTAGGGACTTGGGGGATATTTCCTCAGAGCATGAACAGTTAGGGCTGCATGTACCGGTTGAGGTGAGGAAGAAGACGTACATCGATATCTTTGATTTACTGGTTGACAAAGCTGAGAAGGAGGAGGGGCAACGTTGCAAAGAGTGCGTGCTTTTGAGAGGCTGTGGACATGGGCCACAAAAAAGGAGAGTAGTGGAGTCTTTGTCCAACTGGGTTAGAGCGTTCTCCATTTCTCCGGCCATTTTAGCTGAACGTTTCAATGACTTAGGTGCGCAGTTATCTTGCTATCAGAACAGGATCGTGGGGGCGCACAACGAATATGGTGGCACGGCATGGAAGGAATATGATAAGGAATTCAGAAGAATTAAGGCATATAAGCCTTCATTGGCATGGGATCAGATACCCAGAATCACTTGGTTGTGTCCTACCAATCGCAATCAGGGGCCAGGTCAGCAGCCCTTTAGTGGGCCTACAGGGATGGGCTCAGGAGCCTCAGGGGGTACTGGGGCCAAGAGGGGGCCCTGCTGGGATTTCAACCGGCGCACATGCTCACGTTCCCATGGGACATGCTGTTTTAAGCACTGCTGTCCCTTTTGTGGCCAGGCCTCCCACCCTGAATTCAAGGGGCATATTTATACTCTGTTTTGACGCACATTCAGCACAAACCTAGCCCCATATTTAAACTATGATGCCCGACCTCACAGACGTAAAAAAAAAAAACTGTGTGCCTCATTTTTGGGATGCGGGAAACTGCCTTGCGTTAATGAATTGCAAGGTAGGCGTTCCCGTCCAAAAAATGACTTTAAATCCTGTGTGCCTTATTTATACTGCTGCGTCATTTTGACGCACAGGAGGGGGTGGGCCTTAAAAAATGGCACACAGCCTGATGTGCGCCATTTTTTAACGCCTGGGTGAGGGCAGGCGTTAAGGGACCTGTGGGCTCACTTCTATGGTCTCACAACATGGAAGCAGTCAAGAGGTGGCCTTCCCTGCCCCCAGGGATACCCTCGCCCACCCCAGGAGGACACCCATGGATGGGGGACCCATCCCAGGTAAGCACAAGTAAATTGAAGTAAGTATTATTTTTTAATTTTTTTAAGTGGCATAGGGGGGCCTAATTTGGGCCCCCCTACATGTCACTGTGCCCAATGTCCATGCCCAGGGGACTGAAGTCCCCTGGGCATGGCCATTGGGCAAGGGGGCATGACTCCTGTCTTTGCTAAGACAGGAGTCATTTCAATAGGGGTTATGTGTCAAAAAATGGCGCAAGTCCGGTTTGAGCCATGATTTTTGACTCAAACCTGACTTGCACCATTTTTTTACGCACAACCCCCATTTTCCCCTACGCCAGCGCTGCCTGGTTTGAGTAATTGTTTTTTACTCTGACCAGCCCGCAGCGCCGGGTAACGTCAATCCTTAAATAAGGCGCCCCCATGGCACATAGGAATGGTGTTAGCCGGCGGTAAAAACAATTACGCAAACCAGCACCGCCGCTGGTTTACGTCAAAAAGTATAAATATGGGCCCAAGTGTTTTAAAAAATCACGAGATAAAGGTGAAACAAGATTGATGATTTGGGGTGCGTGGGTTGCACAGGAATTTTTGATAAAGCTTTGTCCCCGGTTAATCTTTTGGCTATGGTCCTTTGGCTTAACGTTTACCCCAACCAAGCAGCTGCACAGGTGTTGTATCTGGGCTTTAAGGATGGTTTCAGAATACCAGCTCATGACTATGTTGGCTTGCCCCATTGTAAGAATCAGCTGTCTTTGCGTTCCAACCCTGGGGTGGCAAGTAAGAAAATCAAGAAGGAACTGGATTTGCGGCGGGTGGCGGGGCCCTTTGATGAAATTCCCATGCAGGGCTTTGTTTGTTCTCCTTTAGGGGTAGTCCCCAACAAAGAGCCAGGGGAGTTCAGACTGATTCACAATCTGTCCGCTCCAAAGGGGCAGTCAGTGAATGAGGCCATTAATGGAGCATTGTGTTCGGTTAGGTATGTTTATTTGGATCAGGCGTTTCAAATGCTGCAGGAGCTGGGGCCTGGGGCTTTGATGGCAAAATCAGACGTTATGGGGGTCATTCCTACCCTGGCGGTCATGGACCGCCAGGGTAGGTGACGGAGGAAGCACCGCCAACAGGCTGGCAGTGCTTCTGGGGGCATTCTGACCCAGGGAATCTTCCATGGCGGTGAAGCAAGCAGCGCCGCCATGGGGATTCCGACCCCCTTACCGCCATCCTGTTCCTGGCGGTTTTCACCGCCAGGAACAGGATGGCGGTAACGGGTGTCGTGGGGCCCCTGGGGGCCCCTGCAGTGCCCATGCTACTGGCATGGGCATTGCAGGGGCCCCCTAACAGGGCCCCACATTGATTTTCAGTGTCTGCTTGGCAGACACTGAAAATCGCGACGGGTGCAACTGCACCCGTCGCACCCCTTCCACTCCGCCGGCTCCATTCGGAGCCGGCATCCTCGTGGAAGGGGGTTTCCCGCTGGGCGGGCGGGTGGCCTTCTGGCCGTCGCCCGCCAGCCCAGAGGGAAACTCAGAATGATCACGGTCTTCTGGCGGTTCCCGCTTGGCGGCCGGCGTCCGCCGCCCGCCAAAATTAGAATCACGCCTATGTCTGCATTTCGGTTGTTGCCCATGCATCCTGAGGGCTTCCGTTTGTTGGGTTTCCAGTGGGAAGGAAAGTATTACTTTGATAGGTGTATGCCTATGGGCTGCTCTGTGTCATGTTCCTATTTTGAGAAATTTAGTACCCTTTTGGAGTGGGTATTTAGGGACAGGGCACGGCATAAGTTGGTTTTACACTACTTGGATGATTTCCTTTTTCTGGGTCCCGCCAGATCTAATCAATGTGCTTGTGCATTGGACGTATTTAAAAAACTCATGTGGGAATTTGGGGGTCCACTTGTGGAAAGAAAGACGGTGGGCCCCTGTTCCACAATTGAATTCCTAGGGATAGTGGTGGACTAAGAGGCAGGTGTGTGAAGATTGGTGTCTTTTTCACATGCTTTGCGGTCCTGTCTAAGGGCGCGGAAGGTGACACTTCATCAGTTGCAGTGCTTGGTTTGGCAGCTCAACTTTGCCCTGTGAATCATACCCATGGGGCGCCCCTTTTCTCGGTCAATTGCCCACGCCATGTCAGGTTTAAAAGTCAAACATCATCACACCAAGCTTTCCAAAGAGGTCAAACAAGAAATGAGGATTTGGGAAACCTTTCTGCGTGACTTTAATGGGGCGGTGGTGTGGCCCAGTCTGCCGAGGTCCAGCGAGGAATTGGGACTTTTTACTGATGCAGAGAGCAAAGGGTTTGGGGCTATATTTGGTACAGCATGGTGTGCTCAGCGATGGCCCGTATATTGGGTCCAAGAGGGCTTAGTGGCTAATATTGGTTTCTTGGAGCTGTTTAGTGGCTTTGTCTATTTTGCCAGAGGGATTTCAGAATCAGTCAGTGATCTTCTGGTCAGATAACATGTCAGTGGTTAAGTGCATTAACCAGCAAGCAGCTAAGTGCAAGATTATCCTGAGGCTGCTGAAAGAGATAGTACTGTTGTGTTTAAGGTTGAATGTGACCTTCAGAGCTAAGCATGTACCTGGAGTGTTGAATAACGCTGCTGACACACATTCCCGTTTTAAGATGCAGGTTTTCAGGTCTCACCTCCCCGGAGCAGAGGAGTTCCCAGCGCCCTTTCCAGAGCATCTGTGGCAGATTGGTGCTAAGGAATACCAGACCTCGTGGCAGCCAGCTTAGCTCCCAGAACGCTGAATGCTTACCAGGGAGCATTTGCAGCATATGTTGATTTCAGGGGTGGGGCGGTATCGTCTACTTGTTTTGAGCCGGCCTCAGTCTTGTTATTTTTAGAAGTTTTGAGGGCTGAGGGGAAGTCAATTGCTTGTGCCAGACGTTACACAGCTGCTATTTCTTTCTTTGCACAAATATGGGGGCGGCCCCATGGTACAAAATCATTTTTGGTAAGAAGGGTCCTTAGGGGATGACAGCACATTCAGGGCTCTAAGCCGGACACTCGGCGGCCCATTGATCTGGCAAAGTTGGGGGCCTTGCTAGTTGCATTTTATCGTGTTTGAACTTCTCCCTGGGAGATTACCTTATTTAAGTAAGCCTTTACCCTTGCCTTTTATGGTGCTTTTAGATTGGGTGAACTGGTCGCGCGCAATAAAAGGGACACCTCGGGGGGTCTGCAGTTGGTGAGTATTCATTGTCCGGAGGGGACCGGGTGTCTGGTGATTACTATTCCCCGCTCTAAGGCGGATAAGGATGGAAAGGGGAACCATATTCTGTTACATAGAGCCCTGGGTAATGCATGTTGTCCTATAAGGAGCTTAGAGGTCTTCTTAGCGCAGCATGCTCCAGGGGAGACGGGTGCAGTTTTGGTGCAGGCGGATGGCACGCCACTCACTAGGGACCAATTCTCACAGGTACTCAAGTGCTCCCTCCGGGCAGCGGGTTTGGATGCCTCAGATTTTGGCATTCACTCCTTTAGAATAGGGGCGGCCACAGCGGCGGTGGCAATGGGATTCCCAGGAGCAGCGGTTAAGAGAATTGGAAGGTGGTCATCAGATTGCTACAAGCGATATGTTAGACTGGATATGCTACGAGTTCATGTCCTTGACACCTCGCTTTCTTTGTACCCCTTTAGACACCCGCCGCAGGTATTTGACGGTTCCGAAGACTCGGGTGCACGCATGAGTTGCTGGTATCCTCAAAGTGTGGGTAATCAGGCATTCACATGTCTGACGTGCAGGTGAACTATTTGCAAGAAGTGCCTTTGCGTCATGCGCATTGGACGCTGGTGTCCGCATCTCTTTCTTTGGCCGAGGCGGGCTGCAGCTCACTTAATTAAGTACATTCCTGAATTCAATGTACACATTAGGATACCAGTCACCAGAAATTATTTTGCTGCACCGTGGGGGTAATGATCTGGTTGCTTTAGAACGCCGGCAGCTCTTCGAACTGGTAATATCTGAAATTGGTTGGTTGGCCAAAGCATTCCCTCAGGCTGTTCCTGCTTGATCGAACATGATTCCTCATTCTCTCTGGAAGGGTGGGATCTCAGTGGAAGCCCTCAGTGACTCAGTGAGAAGAATCAATACCAAATTGGCCAAGTTGTTTTGGACTCCAAGGTTGGCTGTGATCTTGCGTGGCTGCATTAAAGGAGACAGGTTTTTTCTGCAGGACGGAGTTCATCTTTCGCGAGTGGGCTATGAAATGTTTTTAGAGAATGTACTCGCCTGGCTCTCTCAGCATGCGTGACCTCTTCCTGGGGCAGGGGGCCTCCTCATTGGGCAATGATGTGGGCCTGTGGTGGGGTGAGATCATGACTGGGAAGATAAATGGATACCATTTTTACTGTAAAGTTGGTTGACAAGCTGATTGGACCCTCCAAGGGTTGCTGTGTGTGCAGTGTGGACGACACACAGGGGCGCGGGGGTTGCGAGTGGTCACTGGCATCTGGCCCCTAGGGCAAACCACCCATGCATGCGCAGAAGGTCGGAAGCGAGCACTGGCCCATGGGGGGGTGGAGTCTCAGGGTAGTGGGGGTTCCAGAGGTATGTATCCTAGCGGGCAGCCAGGCCTCCTTCAGAGCAATACAGTCTGGAAGGTATGAGAACACCTTGATGGAGATCCTACCCCTGGGATTTGTAGCGTAAGGAGGGGTGGGGTTTGAGGTATGGGAAAACAGTCATGATCTCATTCACAGCCCCAACATTGGGTACGCAGGAACAAATGGATTTTTAGTCAGTGACAGGAATGTGGATGTATTAGCATAGTCTGTTAAGGCTAGGCATCCCTTGAACTCTGTAAATACTTTGTGAACATGATTGTGGTTACTGCGAATAATTTTGATTAACAATATTTTGTCAATAAAATACGGCCAGGGGTTTACGACCCCGAATCCCAAAGTGAAGTACATCTAAGGTTTTAATTCAAGCTTACGCGGGGGTGAGTGGTGTTGGGTGGTAGGAGGCCTCGGCGATACCCGACCATAATAACCTCATAGAAGTTAGGATGTAAGTGTATTTTAACGGTGTATTTATACGAAAAAAATACTTTGACTGTGCCATGGCCAGCATTTTGTCCCGGCTACCCCAATGCCAAAAGATACATACAGAATGCAAGTGTCAGAACTTTGCAATTAATGCCATTGAAATACCAGGGCTCACTCTTAAGTCAAAAATGACCTCTTGTATGTCTGAGGCAGCATTTTGTCATGGCTGTCCCATCCGATTAGACATGGTTGTGTTCCCTTATGCCACAATTTACATTCAATATACTAGCATCAGCAGTTTCTATGAGTGGCAGTATGCCAAAAGTTACCTTCAGAATGCCAGAATCAACAGCAAACTTGCAAGCATATTCTCACTCGCACTCACATTTACATTCACACACTCCCTATTAGTAACTCATTCCCAATCACTTGCACTCATTAATTTATTCCCAACCTCTTCCTCTCAATATTACTCTCACTCATTCTAGCTCATGTGCACGTATGCTTGCTTATTCTTACTCTGACTCACTCATACTTTCTGGCAAACTCACAATCATTTCCACCTCCTCTTACTCTCCCTCATTGTCATTCACTCTCACTTGTCACATGCTCTGATTCACATTCTGACTCTCACTCTCATTTACAGTCTCTGTTCTCTCATTCATTCATATTTTCCACATACACTCACATGTACCCACCTTAAATCATTCTCATTTATTCTCACTGACTTTAGCTCCTCATTCAGTTACACTCACTCACTGTCACTCACTGTCACTCACACTCTCCAATACTCCTCCACTCATTTTTCTTCATTCTCACATAGCCACTCTAACTCACTTGCAGTCATATTCTCATTCATTTGGACACACCTATACTTACTGACACCCAATCTCACTCATTGTCACTCACATCCTGTTTTTGACTCTCACTCACTCAATTTCACTCACACACATGCTCACATATACGGATACACAAGCTCACACACACACACACACACTCTCTCTTACACAAGCACACAACATGCATTTAAAAACTCAGTTGCCACCAAATGTCCCATTTCCACATCCTGGTGCTCTATTATTACCTATTAGTGTAATTATAAAATGGGTAGAAAACAAGGGTGGTGGAGCCCTGAAGCCCTTAAGCGTGAGCCAGTCCTACTTTTTGTTTTTGGCTCTGCTTTTGCCATCTCTAAGACTAGGGATCACAAAGGCATTGTGAAGGGTCACAATAAGCAAACGAGGGGTAGTAGCACCATCTTTTAAATGATGTCCATGGTGTTGTACTACAAACAGCAGCACCTCTGTGATGTGTGCTGCTCTTGACCCTGCCTATGCTTTGGTGTCTGTGCACCTATTGCACTACTGATAGCAGTGCCCCTGTGCTGGGTGCAGACTGCTGTAGCTCTTCACACACCTGTGTACCCTAATGCAGTGGTTCCCGATCTGTGGTCCAGGGACTTCTGGGGTCCGTAAAGCCTCCTCAGGGGGTCTGCGATTACTTACAAAATTAAATCATATTAACAGTTTAGGTCCCCAGCTTTCAGTAATGACTCAGTGAGGGGTCCCCTGATTCCAATAATGATTCAGAGGGGATCCCCGAGTTCCAGTAATGATAAAGTGGGTGTCTACAGAAGTCAAAAGGTTGGGAACCACTGCCCTAGTGCGGCTGAACCTGCTCCCACCAAGGAACCCCTATGCTAAGTGCTGGGAGCAGGCTGTAGTAGGCTTCTCAAACCAAGGCCCTGGTGCCATTGCACCTACCTCTCTAGAATATTGTGTTCCCTATTTTCTACATCCTAAACTCAGACAGACTATTTACCCAGGCTCTGGCCTACATTGAAGACAATCCAGTTTCAATGTATAGGAAGTAGAGGAAATATGTAGAGAACATACGGGATAAAGAAGCACACTTTCTTCACACAATTTTATCAACGTTCCTCGTTTTTGGCCACACTTTACCATCCTTTGGCCACCACTGTAGACATGGTGGGAACATGAGGAAAAATGCAAAGGACAAACACATATTTTTCTTATGTTTTCTCTCACGTATACCACACTTCAAGCAGCAAGTATAAAAAAGGATGTTAGAGTTAAGTCAAGTGCTGTGCAATTTAGTTATAGTAATGCAAATGTATGCTTCATTAGACCAGTAACTTAGATCTGAGAACTTTAAAGTCTGGCTTACACTGATCTCCAGGATACAATCAGTGCATGTGATTTTAGTTTACTTTAATAATCCTTTGAATGCACATCACAAGACCTGCTATGAACCAGAAAGTCGTTCCAGGGACCCTCACCTGTCTATCCAACTCTGCAACTATTTTAGCTGAGCAATATATTTAGGTAGGAGGCAGCAATAGAAAGCCAGTCAACCAGTGACTGCAGTTGAACAAGCCAGACATGGCATTGCTGACACTGCAGCTCTACTTTCAATAGATATATATATCTATAGAGAGAGAGAGAGAGAGAGAGACCTTTCCCTTTACATGCCTTAGGAGTTCTCTCCGGTCTTGCAAGTGAAATTAAATGATTTTAGCAGCAGAGTAAAGAAACCAAAAGTAACTGTTCAAGCTGTGGGCAGCCTCTGAAAAGTGGACCTTAGTGGTTGGTTGCTGGGTGACAGCTGGTGCAGGTTGATCGCCAAATTTAAATATTTTGTAACAGTTTAGTGCACCCTTGAGCTTAGCCTGAATACAAGCAAAAACAAAACCTTCCTTTTTATTGTTGCACAGTAAATGTATCTGTGTGTCCTTGTTTCTAGTGTTGCCTTTGTAAACTCAGATGCTATAAGTAGCAGTGGCAGTGTTATAGCTTGCGGGAAACAAGCCAGGGGTTACAATAGCGACTTCTGGCGGCCTCTAAATGATGTCCATGAGTAGGGGCTCTAGATTGATTATTGTTATAAGTCTGTGTCAATAATTGGTAAAACAAAAGATCCCTTCATACCAGTTAAACTTAGTTAATGTTGTCTGATAGATATAGTCAGATCTATTGTGGTAAAATCACCATATATTCCTTTGGAAATATATTTCAATTTAAAGTTTAGTCATTTCTTTGAGCACATATATGTGAGTATCTGGTGAAAGAGTCCGCCCATGAATTTAATTTGTTTATTAATTTTATTTACACTTTCATCGATTTCTACATTTTATTTGCCTTCATTTAATTTTATCTTTTAGTGGTCCTCCTAGACTAATTAATGATGTATACTGCAAATAGTTGAGAAGTATTTGGATTTGGTGCAAGGAAAACGTCCCTCTGACACACATTTGCATGAATAATTCTAGTTGTCCAAGACAACCAGTAACAATGCATGACTGTCTGACTTTACATTCTATGCTTTTGAAGTGGGGTAATTCAAACTTTCCTGGCACTGGAATCCCATGGTGTGACGGAGATAGGCCATCACTGGTGAGAGACAGGGGTGATGCTACATGAAAAAAAGTGAATGCTGCAGTGGTGGTCTACTGCTGGCTAATTATATACGATGACGAAGAGGAGGAGATAGAAGCAGCCAACACCTTCAGAGCGGTTGATCCAGGGGAACCACCAAGAACACCACAGTGCCAACACTACTGCAGGTGGCAAAGCCTACCACCACCATAGCCATCCATCCCCTTGAACACAGAGGTCATCCCACAGGAGGTGTTCCAAGATCTGAAACAAATCAGTGAAACCCAAAGGAAGAACTAGAAGATTAGATTGACATTTTAAAAAGTAGTTAATAAGACCCACTTGGCCTGTTGTGGGTTGTTCAGGTGGGACAAGATGGCATAAGAAAGTTAGTTAAGATTAGGTTTTTTAGGATGGGGTTTGGTCAGTCATAGGTGGTAGTTGTACGAACAATTGGGTAAGGGGTGGATTAGTTAGATTAGTATAGATGTTTTACAGACGGGGTGGGTCAGTTGCAAGGTGGTATGTGTGGGGAAGGAGTATTGTGTGCATTACCTGTATTTAAGGGTACATGGAGTGGGGTGTTGCGGGTGGTGGTGATAATAGTGTTTTCGTATAAAAATATGATATATGATTATTTAATATAAATTATATTCTTTTAGTGTCTATTTTTACTGTTTAGCAATAGCATCCTCGTTAATTAAAACAGGAAGCTCTTTCTATCTACTACCTACCCAGAAATTAGCCCACACCTGGTCCCACTACAAAGAAATTGTCCAGCTGTGTCCATTACATTCATCTAGCCCGCCTTTGGCTGAGCTCCCTTAACAGGCTACCAGTTCCGCCTCCAGTCCACTAATCCAGCCCACCCTCCTACTATCAGTGTTGGAAAATTGAACAGGCCCCACTTTCACCCCCACCCCTTTAATGCATTTATGTTAGTTGAGCATTACTCAGCATCAGAAGTAGCTACTTGTACTGCCCTAGTCTCTGCAATAATCACCAAATAAAGAGTACTTATTTTAAAAAAAAATTGTTGTCACTTTGTACGTAGTTCCAGTGCCAACCCTGACCCAACCCACTCCCTCCTTCACATTCTTAGAAGAATCTTTTTTATTACCTGAGTAAAATCGGTTGTCTGCTACCTCCCTATTGAATGTGCAGTGTTGAGTCAATGATGATGGGTACTAAATATATATATGATTGTGCTAGATTGGCTATATTAGACATGTATACATATACAGACACCAACATGTGCCATTGTATGATGCTTTTCCTTTCTTAAGGATAATTAAAAATATGTATGCCCTGTGATTCACACATTACATAACTCTGTAATGCAGGATAACAACATTGTAGCGTTTAAGGTGATTGCCCTTATAGATATTTGTCTTTACCCATCCATTTCTGATCAAAGATGTTCTCATATCATATGATTATGCGTCAACAACATGGACGCATACAGGTTTTGAAGCACAATATTCATTTTCCACAGAGTGTTTCTTATTTCTGCAGAAACAAATATTCTTTTTTTGTGCCTAAACAGGAGCTCAGACACACACACACGCACACACTTATAAGGTATGTATTGCCCTTACACGAAGCAAACTTTTTCAGACGATTAAGAATAGAGTTGCCTATTGTCAATTCATGGCGACATACCACTAAATACCGTCCTTCTTTTCCTAAGTTCATAGACAGATGGTCATTGTCCTGATAAAACGTCAACACCGCACTCCTGGTTGACTTTGGAATGATGCCTTTAGAATACCCTACTGACCTATCTATGAATGCACTTTCTGCACTATGCCGCTCATTGTGCAGTACCTTTTTTCATGAAAATATATGTCTATGAGAAGTGAAGAGAAGGCTCAAATGTTTCTTATATCTTTGTGTATCTTTGCTTCCGTTTTTTCAACAATGAGCATTTGTTCTGCAGACGTAAAAAAACACTGTGGAAAATTAATAGTATATTTTAATACCTGTGATTGATTCCAAAGGTACAAGGAGATACTTAGTCCAATGGGGCCAATTGTTTTTGGATAATACCAATAACCCGGTCCTGTTGTGGCAACGGGTTGTTCTTGTTTTCATGTTGTAGCTCCTTGAGCAATGACATGAATGACTGTGATGCCAGAAGTAAGGTTTGATATTTGGCTTGCTATGTGCTTATTTTTTTTAGATGTTCTCCATGAGAAAGTTATTTAAAACAATTTTAGTTTTCTGAATTTGGTTGAAAGGTCCAAGAATAGCTTATTATATTGCAAGTTTTTGCTTTTCAAAATGTTGTGCCCTCACAGGTGCAAGCTGTTTAATCAGATCTAAATATAATGGTGGGTAATTACTATATGCGGCACCAAAAACCTATCTTGAAATGAACACTTAAATACTGTGTGTTAATGTTTCCAAATAGCATGTTTTTCTAACAACACAACACACTCTGTTTAGCCGTATGCTACATGAGTGCACCTTGGCGAAATGGAATAACAGCATTGCTCTTTGAACATTCGCACTGCTGTATGTTACTACACCTAACGCTACGACATCATGAGGCACTAGATCATGGTAAATACATCTGCTACCACTACATCATCATGGTAAGCTTTTCATTAACTTTACTATTAGGACAACAACCACTACATCTACTCTTCCTTTAAAAAAAACTAAAAAAAACTTTTTAGTTTTTTCTTATGTATTTTAATGTTATTTGTAAGCACATTCTCTTTTACTATTTGAAATGCAATTATATTTTATTAATCTATAGTTTATTTATTAACCTAACTCTGCACTTCTCAAACATTTAACTAAGACACAATTGATTTATATAATAACCTGACCATAACCTACTTATATATTTAATTAATTATTAATTAATGTTTATTTAGTTTAATAGTCTGACCCTTTCAATTTATTACTTAATTAATTAAATAATATCATTATACCTTAACACTGTTCTTTATGTATATTTAATTGATTTGTATCTATTTTATTCTAACAATGTGACTCTATTCTTTAAATATATTATAATAGTTTACATGTATGCTAGTTTAGTAACCTAACCCTAAAATATAAATGCATGCAATTAATTAACATACATATGTTTTATGTAGGCCACTTCTAGTGTTTTAATATAGCTTATTTTGAATTCATCTAATGTGTATACCTAAGCCCAACTTGTAACAGTATTTACTCATTGTATTTTAATTAGTGACTTAATTTAAAACTTAAAACCACACCGCTAACCAAATCCATTTTTGTAACTTTATTATGTTTGTAAATTAATTAATTTAACCAATTAGCTTCATTTAATTTTAATAACCTTACCCTAGCCTAGCATGAAGTACTATTTTCTTTCAATAACCCTACAGTAGGTTTTAAATAGTGTGTTAACTTTATTAAGGAATTGAATAAAACTTAACCCTAATCTTTAAGTATATTTAAATGAGTTATATTTCTTTATTGTTTCACCTTCCCTAACATTTATATATGTAAGGAATGTATATATATATGTAACATTTCTCAAGGGGATAAGCGCCCAAGCATATTTGTTTAAATTCATTCACTAAATGAGATTACATTTATTTCAAGTAGTGCATTCAATGAAGTGAGGAAGTACTATTTTCACTGGTACTTCACAGAAAGGCTGTCATCTGAGGATTGACTCAGCAGTGCACCAGCTCAAATGTGAAACAGTGAACATTATTCTCTTCCTCATATACTTCCTTGTATTGCTATATGATATTTTCATGCTACTAGTCTAAAATCTAGAAGAAAGAGAGGACAACAGAAACAGGGTGGGCATCTTCAATCTTTTGTTCAGGAAAGAGGAAGAAAAAACCTGCACATACCCACAGGGCAACGAGTATTAGGATGAAGCAAATCTGGCATGGTAGGGGCAGGTGGTAGTAACCTGCCGAACCCCAGGCGACTAGCAATGAGGCAGACACTCTTTGCCAAAGCCCAAGGAAATGTTACTGTAGACTCTTGAGGCATGCACACCAGCTCAGCCAGTGGCCACCTCTCCTGTAGGTCCAGCTCCCCACTTTTCTTTTAGAAGCACCTGAAGGTCTCATTCACACATGGCAATGGCAAGCCCATGCCTCACTAACTGTTCATCTATCTGCAACTTTCTCCAAGAGGAAGTTAAGGAAGGGTTCAGGCTTTTGTCATCTGCCAACATGTACTTACAAAGTTCCACAGCAGAGCACACAAACGTGATAAAGAGCCTTCAAGAGATACAGCCAGCCAAACACAGGGATACGGCATGCATTCTACAATCCTAGACTCCTCCCATTTCCTTTCCAAACCTTCACTGTTCCTTATTTGTGCAGTTTTCCATCCCTTCCCATTGCAGCCCTCCACTTTTTGTTGTGTCCCCTAGGTTCTAGCCAGGACTTAGTTCCTCTTCCTCACTGCCTACTACTTAAGATGTGGTTATTAATCAATTCAGCATTAGAGACAATTCAAGGCACTTCCCCCCACCCTTGGCCAGGAGATGACCATGGCTGAGTGGATGATTTATTTCTTTTTCACGTTTCTTAGACATTTATTTGCCATCTTTCTGATTTTGTATTTGACATTCTTTTAACAATTTCACTTGTAACATTTTAAATGCTCAATTTTGAAAAATGATCCTTATTGAACACTCTTTTCTCCTTTTTGTTGTCATAGATTATATTTTTGTATAATCGCCTTGCCTTTTGTGCCCTCAAAAAACATTTTTATATGCTCACATTTTATCCCTTCCCCTTTACTAATATATATATTTAACACATTAACTTAAAAGTAATAATCAGTCTCTGTCATCTTTCTGTATTTGTTGTACAGCACATGTATATTACTTGGTGGGTAATAGACAGCACATCCAGAGGCATGGCTAGCACAACACTAGTTTACTTTAAGCATAGTTCACAAAAAACAGTACTCCCCCATGTCCCACCTGGTTCTTACCTTAAACCATGACATGTTTCATGACTCAAAGTCAAAGTCAAAATAAGCTTTATTTGATTCTTTAATAAAACCATAAATGCCATACACAGCATATAGTAAATGTAAAAGATTAAACACCAAAATAACATACCTAAGCATGAATATGTACAAACAGTGCCTGTTAGACCTGGCATCCTTGACATGGTTCCCCTGTCTTTTTCCCTCTGCCTCCTGTATTTTTGACTGTGTGTTGGATTTTGTTATTGCTGTTTTTTGGGTACTCTGGGCCCTTTACCACTGCTGACCAGTGCTAAAGTGCACATGCTCCCTGTGTAAATTGCGATTATGATTGGATATGCCTGATTGGCATATTTGATTTACTAGTAAGTCCCTAGTAAAGTGCATCAGAGGCGCCCAGGGCCTGTAAACCAAATGCTACTAGCCTGGTGGGAGTTTAAGTATCTGTGGTGAAATTACATTGTCCTTTCTTTATACTGGAGTAACTGACTAGCATTGAATGTGCCGGATGAAAAGGATTAAGCAGTACTGTTCTAGGAAGCTGATGTTGAAAGCAACAATTATTGTGATTTAATCCACTTTGACACATTGTTCTGAGGATGGTCTCATTGATGGTTTGAGCCTTGGGAGACCAAAATGTCGACCTTATACTCTCCATGATGCAATTCTTCTCATGAGCTGCTGGAGTCCCTTAGGAGTGATTTCTGATTGTTTGAAAGACTGCATATAGGACTCAAACCTTTTTTGGTTGGAGAGTCAGGAGGGTTGGTGCTCTCCTTCTGTCCCTTGGTTCTAAAGGGATTGTGGACTAGAGGGGTCACCAGTGCAATGGTATAAAAACACGAAAAATCTCTTTGTTGCTTTGCTATATTGATAGATATATTATTAGCGAATATATAAAAATTCTTCATTTTCCCAGAAACAAATGACACGCTGTTTGAGGACTAATTCATTTAAGGAACTTGATCTATGGTTATTTACAACATGAATAGTATTTAATATCACTGAAATATTTGTATGCAAATGATTCCTCCTTGAACATTGTGTGGGTTACAGTTTCGATTACCCAGTTATGTGGGGAATATTGGGTTACCCTATTTATTTGTAACACTAGTGGGCCTGCAGCACTGAATGTGCCACCCACATGAGTAGCACTGTAAATATGTCTCAGACCTGCCACTGCAGTGTCTATGTGGGCAGTTTTGCACTGCCAATTCGACCTAGCAAGTGTACCCACTTGCCTGGCCCAGACTGTTTCTTTTACTACAGGTAAGGCACCCTTAAGGTATGCCCTAGGTAGCCCCATGGGCAGGGTTCTGTATATTTAAAAGGAAGGCATGTACTGGTGTGTTTTACATGTCCTGATAGTGAAATACTGCTAAATTCGTTTTTCACTATTGCAAGGCATATCTCTCCCATAGGTTAACATAAGGATTGCCTTTAAATATCTTTAAAGTGAAGTTTGCCATTGGGAGCAGATAGAAATATGAAGTTTGGATATGGAGTTTGGAGTCTCTGAACTCACAATTTAAAAATACATCTTTTGGTAAAGTTGTTTTTTAGACTGTGAGTTTGAAAATGCCACTTTTAGAAAGTGGGCATTTTCTTGTTTAACCCTTCTGTGCCTCTGTTTGGTTGCTGAATCTATGTCTGGGTCAGACTGACTGTTTGCCTGTTTGTATATTCACAATAGACAGTAACACAAAAGGAGCTGAGGTGTGTCCTGCATATCACAAAGAGCCTTCCTGGGCTAGAGTGGGAGGGAGGAGCTGTTATCTGCACTTGAAAGAGCTGTGTCTGTCCCTTCACAATACAGCCCCCAACACCCTAGAGTGTGGCTAGGGCAGGGAAAGGAAGAGGCACTACAAAGGCTTTCCTTTGTAGTTTGCCTAATTCAAAGGTAGAAACTAGTATGAGTATTGGACTGCTGGTCTCACATTTTTAGAACGCTCGTGGATCAATAGGAACCTTTGCCAAGGGGAAGAGCTGTGAGGAGGAATAGTGCCCCTTTGCTGTGTGCTTTCCTGGGTTGGCCTGTAGTTGCTGCTTCTGCCTTAGAGAGGTCAAAGACTGGACTTTGATGTGCATCCTGCTTGTGAAGTGTCTCCAGGAGGAGGTTAGTGCATTGCTTTGCTGTGTCATGGAGAGATAGGGGTCCAGGATGATGCCGAGGTTGCGTGCGTGGTTTGCGGGGGTGGGTGCGGGGCCTAGGGTGGTGGGCCACCAGGAGTCCTCCCATATGGTTTTGTTGGGGCCGAAGATGATAATCTCGGTTTTGTTGGAGTTAAGCTTGATGTGGTTAGTTGTCATCCAGTTGCCGGTGTCGAGGAGAGCAGCGTGTAGGTTGGTTTTGGCGGTGGTGGGGTTGCGGGTGAGGGAGTGGAAGAGTTGGGTGTTGTCTGCGTGGGAGAGGATAGTGATTACGTGTGGTCGGAGGATGTGGGATAGGGGGATCATGTAAATGTTGAAGAGTGTGGGGCTGAGCGAGGATCCTCTGGGGACTCCGCAGATGATCTTGGTAGCGGTGGATTGGAAAGGTGGAAGACGGACTCTTTGGGCCCGGTCGGTGAGGAAGGAGGCGAGCCAGTCTAAGGCTTTGTGGCAAATTCCTGTGTTGTGGAGGCGTGTGTGGTGGCAGACAGTGTCAAAGGCTGCGGAGAGGTCTAGGAGGATGAGTGCGACGGTCTTGCCTTTGTCGACTTTGGTCCTCATGTCATCAGTGCATGGAATGAGGGCAGTTTCAGTGCTGTGGTTCTTGCGGAACCCAGATTGTGAGGGGTCAAGAGTGTTGTTTTCTTTGAGAAAGTGGGATAGGCGGGCGTTGACTAGTTTCTCGGCAACCTTGGTGGGGAAAGGGAGGAGGGAGATGGGGCGATAGTTGGAGAGGACCTCCGGTTCGGCTTTGTTTTTTTTTAGGAGAGTGGTGATTTCTGCGTGCTTCCAGGGGTCTGGGTAGGTGGCAGAGTCGAAAGAGGAGTTG
The DNA here is from genome assembly GCF_031143425.1 of Pleurodeles waltl. Taxonomy (NCBI): domain Eukaryota; kingdom Metazoa; phylum Chordata; class Amphibia; order Caudata; family Salamandridae; genus Pleurodeles; species Pleurodeles waltl. Next base: position 1,646,117,299 of record NC_090444.1, on the reverse strand, counting down.
ATTATGTCGCAGAGTATGGGGGCGATGGTTGTGGTGGCTTTGTTGTAGATTTGATGAGGACAGGAGTCGGAGGGGGATCCGGAGTGGATGGAGTTCATGCTTTTTTCGGTTTCTTCGTGTGTGGTGGGGGCCCAGGTGGTGAGTGTGGTGGGGGGTCATGAGTGGGGGTTGAGTTGGGCGAGTGAGGGGTGTGTGTGGTATAAAGCTGTTGTGGATGTCCAGGATTTTGTGGTGGAAGTGGTTGGAGAGGGCGTCACATAGGGGCTGTGTGTGTGTGGGGTCTATGTTGTTGGCTTTGGGTTTGGCTAGCTCTTTAATGATGGTGAAGAGTTCTTTGCTGTTTTGGGAGTTGTTGTCAAGGCGTGTCTTGTAGTATTCTCTTTAGGTGGTGCGTATGGTTGGTGATGGGTGCGAATGGTAGTTTTGAGGGTGGAGAAGTTGGTTGTAGAGGGTTCTTGTTGCCGTATTTTCTCCGCTTGGCGGCATTTGTGCTTGGAGTTCGGGGGTGAACCATGGGGCGTTCTTGATGTTGCAGGTGGCGATGTGTTTTCTGAGGGGGGCTAGTGTGTCTACGCAGGTAGTGATCCATTTAGAGAGGTTGTGTGCTCCTGCATTGGGGTCGTTGGTGTGGAGGGGGGAGGTTGTGAGCCAGTTGGGAGTTCATGTGTTCTGTGGGGATCTTGTCCCACATGCGGTAGGGTGTGGTGTGTTGATGGTGGTGTGTGGGGGGTTTGGTGAAGGAGAAGTGGACGCAGTGATGGCCAGTCCAGTGGAGTTCGGTGGTGTGGGTGTAGGCTATGTGTTGGCTTGAGGTGAAAATTGCGTCGAGCGTGTGTTCTGCTCAGTGGGTGGGTGCGGTGGCAAGTTGTTTGAGTCCGAGGTTGGTGAGGTTGTCTATGAGGGAGGTTGAGTTGTGGTCTTGAAGGTTCTCCAAGTGAAAATTGAAATCACCGAGGACGTTGTAGTCTGTGGAGTTGAGGGCGTGCGACCTGATGGTGTTGGCGATGATGTCGCAGAAGGCGGGGCATGGTCCTGATGGTCTGTAGATTAGTGTACCTCTGAGGGTGGAGTTGTTGTTAATGTGGATTAGGAAGTGCATGTGTTCTGTGTTGTCGATAGTTTCTTGGGAGCTGGTGGTGACTTTGATGGTGTTCCTATGTAGGATGGCGATGCCACCACCTGGCCTGTTGAGGTGGTCTTTGCGTTGGAGTTTGTATCACTTGGGGGTGGCGATGGCTATGTCGGGTTCCGAGGAGGGGTTGGTCCAGGTTTCTGTGAGGAAGGCGATGTCAGGTGAGTGTGATGAGGTCCCAGAGTTCTATGGCATGTTTGTGAAGGGAGCGGGTGTTGAGGAGCAGGCAGTTGAGGTGGTTGTGGTGGGTGGTGTTGGTGTGGTGCATGAGGGTGTTGCGGGGTGTGTTCTGGTTGTGGGGTGGTGTGCGGCGGGCTGGTTGGTGGGGGTGGGGGCAGAGCAGGTGTATATTGCATTGGGGTGTTGTGTTTGTTGTTGGGGGGTCGCTATGGTTGGTGTGTGGTGTGAGGGATGAGGGGCAGGAGAAATGACAGGTGTAGCAGGTGAAGGGGCCATGAGTGTGTGTGGGGCTCGAAAGGGTGCAGGTGGGGCGAGGGCCTGGGTTGAGTGAGTGGAGGGTGAGGGGGGAGTAGATTTGTCTGAGGGGGCCATGGGGACTGGCGCTGGTGCGGTTTTGGCGCGGACGGGCGCAGACGGGCTTGCCTTTGGCACACCGTGGCTGCCATAAATGGGGAGGAGGGAGGGAGTGGCAGCTGGGAGGAGGGAGGGCTGGGTGAATGGGAAGGCTGGGGGGATGGGGCCGCAGGGATTAGCAGCGGCGGGAAAACCAGATGGAGAGGAGGTTGCGGGAAGGGCGAGGGGCTGCGGGGACGCAGCGGCAGGGGTTAAGGAAAAAAGAACGGACGGAGAGGAGGTGGCGGAGGGAGGTGGGGCCGCGGGGACGCAGCAGCAGGGTTTTTAGAAAAGAAAACGGATGGAGGCTGGGAAAGATACAACCAGCAAAGTGGAGGCGGCGCGAGGTGGCGGAGCGAGGAGCGACCTGACTGCTGGAAGCAGGGTCAAGGATTGCTCCTGTTACCGCGCCACGGCAGCCATAAATGGGGTGGAGGGAGGGAGTGGCAGCTGGGAGGAGGGAGGGCTGGGTGAATGGGAAGGCTGGGGGGGGTGGTGCCGCAGGGATTAGCAGCGGTGGGAAAACTGGAAGGAAAGGAGGAGAGGGGAGGGGGGATGGGCTGCAGGGACGCAGCGGCAGAGGTTAAGGAAAAGAGAACTAATGGAGAGGAGGTAGGGGGAGGTGCCGCAGGGACGCAGCAGCAAGGGTTTTAGAACAGAAAACGGATGGAGGCTGGGAAAGATACAACCGGCAAAGTGGAGGTTGCGTGGGGCGGTGGCGCGAGGTTCGACCTGGCTGCTGGAAGCAGGGTCAAGGGTTGCTCCTGTTACTGCTCTGCGACTGCCATAAATGGGGAGGAGGGAGGGAGTGGCAGCTGGGAGGAGGGAGGGCTGGGCGAATGGGAAGGCTGGGGGGTGGGGCCGCAGGTATTAGCAGCGGCGGGAAAACCGGACAGAGAGGAGGAGGGGGGGAGGGGACGCGGGGATGCAGCGGCAGGAGATTAGGAAAAGAGAACGGACGGAGAGGAGGTGGGGAGTTTGGGGGTCCGCGGGGACACAGCTGCAGGGGTTTTAGAAAAGAAAACGGATGGAGGCTGGGAAAGATACAACCGGCAAAGTGGAGGTGGCGCGGGGCGGCGGCGTGAGGAGCGACCTGCCTGCTGGAAGCAGGGTCAAGGGTTGCTCCTGTTACCGCACCGCGGCTGCCATAAATGGGGTGGAGGGAGGGAGTGGAAGCTGGGAGGAGGGACGGCGAATGGGAAGGCTGGGGGTGTGGGGCCGCAGGGATTAGCAACAGCGGGAAAACCGGACGGAGAGGAGGTGGGGGAGGGGCCGCGGGGACGCAGCGGCAGGGGTTAAAGAAAAGAGAATGGACGGAGAGGAGGTGGGGGGAGGGGCCAGGGGGATGCAGCGGCAGGAGTTTTAGAAAAGAAAACAGACAGAGGCTGGGAAAGATACAACAGGCAAAGTGGAGGCGGCGTGGGGCGGCATCGCGAGGAGCGACCTGCCTGCTGGAAGCAGGGTCAAGGGTTGCTTCTGTTATTGCGCCGCGGCTGCCATAAATGGGGAGGAGGGAGGGAGTGGCAGCTGGGAGGAGGGAGCGCTCAGTGAATGGGAAGGCTGGGGGGGTGGGGCCGCAGGGATTAGAAGTGGTGGGAAAACCGGACAGAAAGGAGGACGGGGAGGCGGGAGGGACCCCGGGGACGCAGCGGCAGGGGTTAAGGAAAAGAGAGTGGACGGAGAGGAGGTGGGGGGAGGGGCCGCGGGGACACAGCGGCAGGGATTAAGGAAAAGAGAACGGAGAGAGAGAAGGTGGGGGAGGAGCTGGGGGGACGCAGCGGCAGGAGTTTTAGAAAAGAAAACAGACGGAGGCTGGGAAAGATACAACAGGCAAAGTGGAGGCAGCGTGGGGCGGCGGCGCGAGGAGCGACCTGCCTGCTGGAAGCAGGGTCAAGGGTTGCTTCTGTTACCGTGCCGCGGCTGCCATAAATGGGGAGGAGGGAGGGAGTGGCAGCTGGGAGGGGGAGGGCTGGGTGAATGGGAAGGCTGGGAGGGTGGGGCCGCAGGGATTAGCAGTGGTGGGAAAACCGGACTGAAAGAAGGAGGGGTGAGGGGCAGCGGGGACGCAGCGGCAGGGGTTAAGGAAAAGAGAGCGGATGGAGAGGCGGTGGGGGAGGGGCCGTAGGGACGCAGCAGCATGGGTTTAAAAAAAGAAAACGGATAGAAGCTGGGAAAGATAGGCGGCGCGGGGCAGCGGCACGAGGATCGACCTATTAAGCAGCATCATGGTGTCAGGAGAACTAAAATACTCAGGGTGTCCCAGGTCTGAACAAAGGTTTTCAACATAGTTCAACCAGGGGATTTGAAAGAGAAAGACTTGAGACAATCTCTAATGATATCACAGTTGAGGGTAGTAGCCTCTGATGTCTAGACTTTCTGCCAGAGGAGGATTGGCTGTGATTTAACAACATCAGATAAATAGGGAGCACCCAGTTCTCAGTGACAAATTACAGCAGAGCCGCTTTGGGGAACAGACAATAGGTTCCTCAAAAAATAATTTTCCACCGCTTGTAGAGGTTGGCGGTCAAAAAGACCCCATACCCCGGCTTCATATAGGGCAGTCAACAGGCACTTCTCCCAAGAGATGGCTTACACTTCCTTGAGTGGCTTCCTCCATAATTTTGTCACAAACTTTGTGAGCGCAGTGGCAGCCTTCATAAAATGTAACTTTCTGGTATTAGTCACAGGTTTCCAGGATCCATCTTTGTCAAACATGATACCTAGATAGAAGAAGGTAGCTTTTCCCCATATTAACTCAGAGGGCCTAGTTCCTGCACATAATTAACAAAACAAATAATAATATCTGTTGCAGGGCCCAGGGAGTGTCTGCCATTAAAATGGCACTGTCTGCACACAGGAGAGCCGCAATCGGACAGTGGCCAATTTGGGTCAAGTGTGTGTAGTTCTCTCCTGGGAGATGACCTCGTATATAATGGGAACAGGAAAGGAGAGAGTATGCACCCCTGTCTGACATCCCTCTCTACACTAAAGGGGCTAGTGCAGTGACTCACAACCTGTGGTCCGGGGAACCCTTGGGGTCATGAAACCTCTTAAGGGGACAGCTTAAAGAATTACATAATATCAACAGATTAGGTTCCCAGCTTTCAGTAATGAATCAGTGGGGGGTCCCCGGATTATGATAATGATTCCTTGGGGTCCCTGGGTTCCAGTAATGATAAAAAGGCGGTCCACAGAAGACAAAAGGTTGGGAACCACTGATCTAGCATTCACAATTCAGTCCATATGAGACCCTGGCCCTGCTCCCCGAATACAGCTCCCTCAAAAACTGAATAGTAGGTGGGTTCACACCAAGCTCCATCATGATGTTCCACGGTTTATGGTGAATAACGCAATCAAATCCACTGGATACTTTGATAAAATCCAGGAACATACTACTACCCTTGGTCTGAGTATACTTGCCAATTACTAGATTCAAGTTGAGTCCCTGTTTTATAGTCCTAAACCAGCTACGAAGCCATAGTTTATGTCAGATAAAATCCCATTACTTGCAGTCCAAACTTCTAATATGTCCAGAATAATATGCCAGCCACTTTCACCAGGGAGTCAAGCAGTGAGAGAGGTTCACAGCAGGCCAGTGAGGAATGATCTCCCTTCTTAAAGATAGGGACAAATAAGGACAGTACAAGCTACGCTCCAAACTTGAGTCAATAAAGGGCATCAGAAAGGCACACTTCATTTGAAGAGTTCAATGTGAATGCTGTCCTGGCCTAGTTCTTTTCCACCTGTATCAGCCATTAGAGCCTGGTTAACCTCCTCCAGAGAAAATGCAAGGATAGAGCTACTATTAAGTAGTTCTATAGTAGCAGCCTGATCAGCAGAGGATGTTATATCTGCTGTCTTATTAATTGGCTTTGAATAAATGTTGCTGAAGTGGGTTACCCACTTCCTGTCAGCTATGGCAACATCCATACTGGAGGCGGACTCATCTCTTTTAACAAAGGGCAATTAATCACACTAAAAAATGCTACAACATCCTCAGTGGGGCTAGCTTCGAGTAGAGCCTCCCACGCTTCATCTTGAGTGCTATTTTCCTCACCTTAAGGGTGGATCTATAGTAACACCTGCTAGCCTGCAATTCCTTTGGGCATCTGGGGGTTTTATGTAGAGCTTCCTTGAGATGAATTTATGCCTTAGTACAGGTTAAATCAAACCACACTTGTTCAGACCAAAGCAGGCGCGGCCTACTGACGGATAGACCATCCTTGATCCCCTTTGTGACATCAAGGAAGGCCTTAATGATGTTGGGGCTAGCATTGTCATCCAGATATATTTCAACTGTCACTCTATGTGTGGATACCAACCTACCCATAAAATCATCAGGATTCATTTGTGACCAGTGCAAGGAGAGACCGTTGCGAGTAGCAATCTAGATGTTATCCACAATACATTAACTAGCTGATTTGGCTGATGTGGGCAAATACCTGAAGCCGACATCTATGCTTTAAGAATGATGGTCACTCATGACTGTATTATGTGTTATAAAGTTTGATATCATAGAAGAATGCCTGTAGGAAGATAGTATATAGTCAATAACAATATCATCCTCTCTACAATTAAAAATACACTTAAAAACAAAATTTGGGACACAAACTTTATTTCCCAAGGCAAGATCATATTTAAAAAGTATTTAATTTAACTTGTCACCAAGAGCACTGTGTAAAAAATGGGAAAAACTCATAGTCATAAGTGTCTGTTAGACCACAAGTTGTGTTCAAAGTCAAAACACAATTAAATGTTGAAGTCACCACTCCAAATTACAAATATATAATCAGAGCCACTCTTGTGGAATTTCTTGAGCTGGCCAAGCACAGACAGCAATTCACTCATTGATGCCTGTCATTATTTGAAAGAGCTGGGAGGTTGACACAGTGGAAACATTGTGAAGAGCAAAATAATTAGTGATATAAATTGCTAGACCATCTCTACCAGCTGTTGTGGGTGCTGCCGGGGAGTGGAAAGTACTATACCTGTTGATATGTATAGGTTCAATGGACCAGGTTTCCTGGAAACATAGGATATAAAAGTTAGTGACAAAGCCCCCCCAATCTATATTGTTAACCGTCACATGTAATTCTGCTACATTCCAAAAAAGTTTTCTACAGGGAGAGTTTGGAATACTCTCATCAGAGGGTGTACTAAGGATAAAACAATCAGATACATTACTGGTAGGTACAGGAGTAGCGAAGCTCAACCTGTCAGAGGGCACTTCTGTTGTCAGTACAGGTAGTTGGGCAACCCTTCCACTCACTGCATTGCCAAAAATACCTAGATTGTCGACCAGATTGCAATCATTGGGGAGACTGGAGAAGTTAGTTCTGTCATGCAAGTCTCCTATAGTTAGTGAGTGAGATAATAGCAGTATCATCACCCACAGTGACAGCCTGTATTGAATCTACACCAAGTCAGTCAAACCTATCTAATGATGCCAATCTTGCAAAATGATTATGGGTTGGATTGGCAAAAAGCGAGGGGGTAAGGTAGCTAGGAGATGTAAGTGGTCTAGCACAAGGGTTTTAGGTGCAGGAAATGGAATACGATTGATATAAAAAACCAAGTAGTAGCACAAAAATGTTCTTTGGTGACTCGTTTGGGGATCTAGTTCTGTTCAAGAGGCAATACACTTCAGTAGGGGATTTAAAGGACTTAACTATGGAATCACCCAGTAACCTTATTGGGTCCTTACCCACCCACTGAATTCTTCTTGCCATTTTAAAATCATCAAACAAAGCCCCTACAAGGCCAGTCTTTTTGCCCAGTCAATTTAGTGACTTATTAGGCAGTGATTACCAAGATTCTGGTACAGCCCCATTTAAAAAAGGTACATTCGCCAAAACTACAATGTATGGTGATGCTTCAGGAGGTAAGTCCAACATAACATGGTTTCTATCCATCGTTTCCTACAATGACTCAATTCAGCTCTGTACGTTAGAGGGAGTGGAGAGTTGTGACAAGCGGCAATTAGTAGGAGATGCTGATTGTCTTCAATCAGAGCAAATGAATCAGTGTCGCCACCCATGTTGCTGTTTGTGTGCTGCACATGCCTAACACATACCTTAGTTTGCATTTTACAGCGAGAATCCACAGATTGTCGATGAGCAGAGTCACGGGATGGACGTCTCCATTGGCGGACCCTGTCTGTGTTATAACAGAAGACGTGTAGGATTTTATCAAATCTAGGCAGCTCATAGTGATACTTTCCGCATTCATTAATCTAGTGGCAATAGAATCCAATGAGACATTGACCATAGTTTCCAATGCTTGACATTTAGCACAGAAACGTTTAGGTTCTTCCAAAGACAGTCTGCGATTTATTACTCTAGGCTTGCTGTGCATTGGTCTACATGGTCTAGCAGATGCCCTAGATTTGCATGGTACCATATCACCACTGTGTTGATTGCTCCCAATTGTACATGAGGAGTACCCAGGAGTTTTCATTCATTCTGAAGATGGTAGTAGTCTAGGGTCAAACCTGGAGGAATGAACTGACAGGATCTGCGTAGTTTGTGCATAATCATTTGCACCATTGACTACGACAGACCCCAAAGATGTCACGGAGTCGTTTTGAGTACAGTCTAACGTAGATGTGGTTGGCAGCCCTTGGTTACAAGTAGACAGTCTCTTCTCAATGTAAGAAATTTCCTTTTCAATATCTCCCATAGCCCTTATTAGACATCATGTGATAGTAGCACAGCTTGCCAGGCAATCTGGATGCTACTCCAAGAGATTTCGGTTTAGCTGAAGAGGTGGAGAGCTTTCACTTTCCCTTTGTTGGACGGGTAACGTAAGCAGGAGCTAAACAGTTCAGCATGTGGCAAATCAAAAACTTTAACCCTTGACCTGAGCTTCTTGTACAAGGAGCAGTCAGGGTGAGTTCTTGCAGCAGAAAAATGCAGGAAATCACTGGGTCACAAGTCAAGCGGTATCCTATCTCCACCCTGTCAATCTGTCAGGCAAGGCAGCTCTTATGCAGCCAAGCAGGGGGACTATTAAAATCCAATGAAAGCCAAAAGATAATGAAGCAGTTACTCACAAATCTCTTGCAGCACACCATGATCAGTTTACTTGCCTGTAAGATCTAAACACAAATGTTAGAGGGGTGGCCCAGCCTCCTACGGGTGATGATGGGTGCATGACAAGGCACATGAAGGGCCTGCCCTTGGCCCGGCCTTTGCCAGGGTGTAGCCAGAGTGCATCCCGTGCTGCGGGGAGAGAGGCAGTGGTTTGAGCATGTTGTTGGTGCCTCCCCTGCTGTACAACAACTGCCACAGAAATCAGACATCCTGGGACTGCGAGTCCCACCAGGTTAGTTGCAGACAGTGGTGTGAAAACCGCCCACAAGTCCGTAAGTCATCCTGCACCATGGGGAGAGAGGCAGCGCTTTGAGCAAGCTGCTGGCTCCTCCCCCACTGCACAGCTGCAGTCGAAACCAGGCACCCTGGGACAGCGAGTCCCTCCCGGGTAGTTGCAGGAAGTGGTGTGAAAACTGCTCCCAAGTCTGTAAGGTTTCCCTTCGGGGAGAGAGGCAGTCCTTTGAGTGCATTGTCAGTGCCTCCCCTGGTACACAGCTGCGAGTGAAACCAGGCACCGTGGGACAGTGATTCCCACCAGAGTAGTTGTAAATGTAAATGTAAATTAGCACTTGTATAGCGCACTACTCACCCGTTAGGGTCTCAAGGCGCTGTACTCATACCGCTATGGGACCCCTCCTGGCTTTTCCCTGTGAGGCACCCACTCCTGAGCACCCCCAGGGTGAAGCCAGGCATCCAAGCGCTGTTGGGGCCGTTGTGGAGATTAAGCAAGCTATTGCCCAGAGTTGCAGAGTGGGACCCATGAATTAGATTAGGCACCGAGGCGAGAATTATCTGGTCAAGGGGAATTGAGCCCAAGACCTGCTGAAGCGGGACTTGAACCCTGGTCTTGAGCCAGATCTCTGCTTCAGGGTCTGCCGCTCTAACCATTGAGCCACACTTCTCCACGTAGCAGGCAGTGGTGTGAACACTGTCCCTAGGTCCGTAAGGCACCCTGCGGGGAGAGAGGCAGCACTTTGAGCATGTTTTCAGCAGCTTCCCCACTGCACAACTGTGGGCGGAACCAGGCACCCTGGGGCAGCGAGTCCCACTATGGTAGTTGCGGGCAGTGGTGTGAAAACTGCCCCCAAGTTCCTAATGACTCATTATTCTACGCAGTACTTGAAAAACTCATTTTGCCTGAAATGTGGGATATGTGGTGTTACATTAAAGTACAAGTATAAGAAAGGGGAGAGGTAGAACGGCATGTCTGAGTAAGGTTACCAATGAAAATGTGATATAAATGGTGTCCTATCCCCATCTTCTGGGATAACACTTCCACCTACAGCTATGTAATATTGCTCCTGGATGGATGTCAGGGCACACACCTTCACTGGCTAGTTGTTGGTGGACCTGTTGCTGGAGGACCCATGAGTCCAGGTACTCCAGGCATAAAATTACGTCTTACTTATGGGTGGGTTATTGATTACAAGGACTTGGAAGAGCCGTAGACCCTCAATGTGACATTCCATGTCCTCTTCCCATACCATTGCCATTTGTCACTATTACCATTCGTTGTTGTCCACATTCACCACTGCCAGATGATCCTGTTGGAGCTCCATTGTTGTAACCCCATTGTAGTGTAGTGCGAACAATTACATTTTGGTCTGTATAGAGGTGGCCATAAAGCGAAGTGAGGTGACTGTATGTATGTAAATTGGATACATATGCAATTCTTTTTATCTGTATGATCCTCATTAAGAGAGGCCTGTTTTTTTTTAGATATATGCAGTAATTTCCTTTACAGCACATATTGAAATAATGGATTTTGTGGCAGATATTGGTAGATTATACCTTCCAATAATTATCACATGAAAATCGCCTGGTATATACTGGCACATTTGGGTGCATGTTATTCACCAAAAAGTTTCATTTGGCTGGTATTTATTGCAGCCAATAAATTCTAACTCGGCGGAGTAGCAATTTCTCAGGTGCAATAAATGACCATTTATCGGACTTCTCATAATGAGGGCCTTTGAGCAAAGAGTGTTGATTGTGGTGCATTACTGAGTCCAACACTAACTACCTCTCAGGGTTTAAATCTATTTGGCCTAACAATATTTAGTAGTGTGCATATTGCCCAAACAACTAACAAAATGTTATGATACCAGTATAAACATTTAGTTAGTACTGAAATAACAGTAAAGTGTGTGATTCACTAACTGATTTTATGTTGATTTTCCATGAGAACTCTGTACTATAAATAGTTGCCATGCCTCTTCCCCCACCAACAGGTCAGTAAACACCTCAGACTAGTAACAAGTACTAAGGTCCATACGTATACTTTTTAGCGCTTCGTTTGCGTCATTTTTTTTATGCAAAAGCGGTGCAAACTTGGCAAATACTGTTGTATTTTATGTTTGCGTCAAAAAAACGGCGCAAATGCGGCGCTAAAAAAGTATAAATATGGCCCTAGGTGCTCTCACTCTAGAAATTAATGAGTTATGTTCTGCATGTCAGTTGTGGTTCTAAACTTAACTTGTTTAAAATGTAATTATTACTGCACTTTAACTGCTTTTTTATGTAAATATATATGGATCGTGAATGCAGGGGTGTTGTGCCTGTCTCAATCCGTGGACTCGTTATTTAAGCAGAGGATTATAGGCACCATTTTGCATGTGCCGTGTCCGCAGCATTGAAAATTAACACGCACACTATCAACACATTTGGGCTCTATTGAAATATGTAATACTAATTTCTGGCCAAATCATGGTCAATTTAAGTGTGGATGGACATCAGTGTCAGTCTCAGAGGAGCAAACGTAGGGAGATCAGCTTTTTTTCTAATGCACAGCATCCACAGTCTCTACCAAAAGACCACAGACTCATCACACCTAGCAGGAAGGACTTACTGGGTATTTCATGAGTTAGTTTACATTTTACACCGCATTCTGATCTTCTCATTGGGTGACAGCTCAGATATACTTCCAACCTAAAATAATGCAGAGCCACCATTTTGAGGACTGCAGGAGACCTGAGCAGATGATACTGATCATCACAGCTTCATTTTGGAACACTGTTGCTCAGTTAGCTGAAAGAGGAATTCCTGGACCGTTCATTGCTGCTCCAGAGGATGATGAAGAAGAAAAAGTCCAATGCCTTTGGGAAAGTGGAGAGCTGGAGAAACAACTGGGTGTCTGAGAGGTCTCCAAGCACCCACTGGAAGAGAAACTAAATGCAAATTATGTGACCAAATGTTCAGTGGGTGGATGAATGGACAGTTCTTTAAAACCTCTACCATGTGTCAACACCGCAATCTGAAACATGAGTAGTAGTACAGGGGGTTCCTGCAGAAAAGAAAGGATAACGCATGACAGGAATCGGACAGTCCCCTGAATGTGTCTCAAGAGGTGTTACAGGAAGAGGATTAAGTGCAAAACAAATAGGTGCCGGGAGAAAAATCCCGGGATAGAGAATTAGATAATGAAGGAACATTTATGAAGATTATATCAATAAAAAAACAATAGGTAAAAAAACGTATGAGCGGCAGTTTGCTACGAACATGCAAAACATACACAATAAAACAAAATAACAAAACACAAAAAAACTGATTCCTAAAACACAATGCTTTTGACAACCGACGCAGCCCTCGAAAAAATAACTTGTCTCTATAAACAGCCAGCCTCTGCAAGACAATCCACACTGTATTTGCTGCAGGAACAGCTGTAGGCGAGTCCCAGGGCCCAACCATGCTGTGCATCATGTTTTGGTGCTTTTATTGCACTCTCCTCAGCAGTATATACATCCATATATCACAGGATACCATTAAATGGGTTCCCTGTGAAATATGGATTTCGTAATCAATGTGGCTGCCCTATATCAATCTTCAGAGCTTTTCCATTGCCAGAGTTACTAGATTTATGCAGCATGGAGGATCGAATTATGCTGCAATGTCATCTAAAATGTGCTGTACAAATGAAAATAATGTGGCACGTTCCCTGCTAGTATTTTCACCCACTATAGCTATAAACAACTTTTATGAAATCTTCAAATTGTGAACTTATATTGCAAGTTAGGTGATAAATACAGTAAGTCCACAAATATGCAGTAAAAGCTGCAGCACAAATATTGCATTAAGTCCCTTGCCCTTGCCATTGGTCACCGTTTTAGGAGCAGTGTATTCAAGAAAGGGAAACACAACCTAAAAGCTATAATCCCAGTCAGCGTCTATTGTTAGCTGCACTTTGAAGGAAATAGCTTTTTCAAGCGAACTACCCCAAAATAAACATGCAATATAAAAAATACATAATCGTATCTTGGGGTTCTGATGACATTTACAAACCACTTGACCTTTGGACTCATGGTTTATGATGTCACGAGAACCCCTTAGTGGCAAGGACCTTATTACAGGCGTGCCCGGTATGTATCCTTTGTGTATGCACACACAGATATATACGAAATATTAAACACAAAGAAATGGTGGTTGTGAGGCGTGTTTCTAACCATAAAAATACTAAAGTATTTATCAAAAGGAAAAACAATTGTGGGGTTAATATTAGAAAACCACTAAACGTCAAACTAAATAATAACTAATTGTTAAAGATAAGAAAAAATACAACTTAAGTTCTACCAAAACAAAAAAAATGTAGGCAAAATAATTGTATATGCACTTACTAGGTCGAAATTGAGGTATTCTGAAATGTGATATCCCTGAAAAAGCCAATCTGAAATTGTGGGGATCAGGTTTGTAACAAACAACTCAGTGCATTGAAAAATTCACTTTTCTTTACATGACTTAATGTCAGTGATCTCTGGAACAGTGAGGGTTCACGACATGAAGGACACATTTCTCTGTGGGGGTGAGTCTTGTTACTCCATTTACATCTCACACTTCTGTTTCTTTAGAATGTGTATATGAGGAACAGATTTTGAAGGGTACAAACATAGGACTTAAGGTAGAGAGGCCAAAGTGCACAATAAGCCTTACACGAGTTTTTCTTAGACACTGGCCATTGGCGCTGCTGAATACCAGGTATGCAGCCAAAACAGCTTGTGTGGTCTTGCATCCCTGCATGTATTTTGTCGAACATGTAACTGAATTTAGAATTCCAGGAAGTTGAAATTGTATTTTCCATCTCTTTGTGAATATTGCAAACTTTATTGGTTTACATTTCAGGGAGAGCTTGTAATACAATTCGCACGTAGAATTGTCCATTTTGCTATTGCAGCACCAGTAGCACTGTAAAGCTATTCTCGTAAAGACAAAAGGAGGCTAATGGCGGTAGCAAATAATCATTTATGTATGAGCCAGTGGCAAGATGCAAATGCCTGATTTCAAAGTGTTATTGTTAGAAATGAGATTTCTGGTTGCCTAGCGTATGCACCTCAGCCAGGTGGAACCCACCACGCTAGTCAGGGCAAGCAAGTTACACACCAATAACTTGTGCTCATTCCCAGAGGTCTGGTGTAAAGTGTTTGTGCAACACACTCACACTAGTGATAAAACAAATACACCACAAAAGAGTCTTCACACAGGGATGATACAAAAATATGTTTCTCTATTATGTATTTAAGGCCACAACAAAATGAATCATAAATCTTTGGCACATTTCATATGAAACATATATACTTTATGTTCTAGGCATGCATCCTAGATAAGTGGCACATACTGTATTTGTTCAGATAGCAACCATCAGTCGGAGAAATACGAGGCAAGAATGACATGTATCTCCCTTTTAGTGACAAGAGAGCTAATCAGTCTAGTGAAAAGCACAGGAACTACCATATTCACCCAAAGCCATACTGCACAGCTTGCCTGTGCTCCCCCTACTTGAATTATTGTGACTTATAGTGCCTGCAGTCAGCAAGTCCCTAGTGGTGATAAGAGAGGGGCAGGACCTCTAACAAGGCTTTATCCTGTCACGCGCTATTCCAGCGAGTGCCCCCATGAAAATCCAATGGAGGGGGGGTCACCCACGGCACAGTTTGGTGGGAAGGTCTTGCTTGGTCTCCCACCCTCATGGTAACCAGCTTCAGCTGCCCACATTTGCGCAATGCAGCTGGCAGGGTAACCTCTTTTACAAGGCCGGCCAGCCAAAGACCACAACATGGCGTTACTACCTTTGGGGCCCCACAATAACTTTGGCTCTGGTGAGGCGACTGTGTGGCAGACACGGCTGCTGGGGCGAGTTCATAGGACGGGGATCCAATGTCAGTTTTCTGTGTGGGGCCTCAGTCTGCAATACTGGAGGAAGGGCTAACTGCTGCCTTGGAAATTAGGTTGCAGTGGTAGGTGGTGAGCGGCTTAATTCAGGGAAGAGTCTTGCCTCTCCTCCCCAGTGCTTCCGGCAACTTCCTCCAGCGTTTTGATGAGTTGGGCAGCCAATACAGTGATATCAGGCAACTCCACACCTTAGCTATGGTTGACACAGGCCCAGCAAGCCCTGGGTGGCATCTGACCTTGCGAGCCCAAAGGTCATCAAGCCCAGCTCCGCGGGGATGAGCAACAGCATTGGCTGAGCCCTGCCATGTCCACAGTGAGCCACATTGCGCTTGTCCGCTTAAGCCTCAGAAAATGGAATGGGGAGAAAGAAGCACCAAGAAGAGTGATTCCCAATGCACAGCCACATCGTGAATAAAAAGGGAATCCTCTAGATCTCTGGGATTCCAGACAAAGAGGGGTGGAGGAGCAAGTCAACCTGCCCCACGAGAACACTAGGCCCAGGGCAATGCCACACACAAATAACCAGTAGTTCAAATGGTAGCTCGTCCTGGTAAACAGCAGTTCAGCGGAAACCCTGGCAGCAGGGCAACAAGCAGAAAACAATCCAGTGAGCTCTTTATGCCACTCAACAAGTAGCAGGCAGTAGGGCAACAGCATAAGAGCAGTCCAGATGAGTCCTTGCAGGTCAGCAGTATTGACAGAAGTTCAGTCCTAGTTCCGAAAGTGCTCTAACAATAATAGGGTCAGAGCCCCCGTACTTACACTCACAAAATGTCTTTATTCAGGGGTGACTTCAAAGGAACCCTTTTAAGTGAAACTCAACCCCCTTTCAACCCACTCCTTGCTTCAGGCATCAGTAAGGGGTAATCAGCCCATTGTATGAGGGCAAGACACAGCCTATTGACTTGTAAGGTGAGAATGACCCTTCCTCTCCCCAGCCCAGGATGACTATCAGTATGCAGATGCCTCTTCTGTCACAACCAGCCCCTTCTGTGTTATGACTGTCTAGAAAGTTTGCACCAACTGTGGCTGTCACTCTGCTCTAGACCTGGACGGGAGTCAGGCTGCAATGTACTAGAGTTAGAAGCACAGACAAATGCTCACTTATTAAAAGTGACATTTCTAAAATAGTAATGTAAAATCCACCCACACCAGTAAGCAGGATTTCTCACTACCATTCCAAACATACCGAACATGTGCAAGCTACTCCTCACAGATCAGAAATTACCACTTAGGCATATATTTGAGACAGGGCCAGCTTTAACACTGGAGGCACCTAGTGCAGCAATCTTTTTTGGCACCCCGACCCCATGACCACCTCCTCGGATTCTCTCACTACCACCCTGTAAAAGTGCCCCTCATCTCTCCATAGCCCCTCTCACATGCATTTCATTTGTTTTAAAGCACTTACAAAGGCTGGCTTTACAAATCGACTCAGCTATCCACATAAAACATAGTTCTGTTCTTTACAGCAGCCAAATTAACACTATGCGCTACTTTATATTGAGTCAAAACTTTAAATGGACAAAACTTCTATCCCTCTTTCTAGGTAGAACATTAATCAGAAGAGTTATCTTGGCATTTTAATTGCTTCCTGAAGGTCAGATGCACAAGGAACTTTTCATCAGGTGCTTTAAGTCGTAAGTTTTGTAAGTTATTGCTAAACACAATGCCCCTCCTCCCTGACTTCAGCCCTCCCCCATTCAGGTAGGCACCCGGTGCGGCCGCACCGGTTGCACAGCACTAAAGCCGGCCCCGATTAGAGAATTCCCCATGCTAATCTATGAGAGGAGCACCCGTTACAGTGGTGAAAAACTAAATAGGCTGTTTGCCATAACTAGGACATGTAAAACATATAAGTCAATGTCCTACCTGACATCCACAGCACCCTGCCCATAGGGCTAAACAGGGCCTACCTTAGGGGTGACTTAGGTGTAGTAAAAATGGAGTATAGGCCTTGGCAAGTAGTTTGACTTGCCAAGTTAATGTGGCAGTAAACTGTGTACGCGGGCACTGCAGTGGCAGGCCTGAGACAAGTTCGAAAGGTTACTTCTGTGGGTGGCAAAATCAGCACTGCAGGCCCACTAGTAGCATTTACTTTACCGTCCCTTCGTATATGGTATAAAACTTTACAAGGGGCTTACAGGTAAATTAAATAGGTCAAACAGGAGTAACCTAATTATATCAAGTTGTATGGGAGACAGCACAAGCACTTCAGCACTGATTAGCAGTGGTAAAGTGTCCAGAGTACTAAAGCCAACAAAAAGAGGGTCAGAAAATAGAAGGAGAAAGGCAAAAAGGTTGGGGATAACCCTGCAGAAAGGGCCATTTCCAACAGTTATAGAAGAAATGGTTTGTTGAAAAGCAAAATTAGTGGAATCCACCCTATTTTCAGTTAACCACCAAGGTGGCATTGCCTTTAGAACATTGGTGCTTTGTTAGGACCTTTCTGATTAACTGCTTAAAATCAGCCCAGTCCCTGGTCAACTGTGCAGTGCTCCACTTTATAACTAGACCTCTGTGTGTGGAGTGAGTTTTTGCATTTTTCTGATCATGAGCTCAAGGCAATAAGGTCACCTATGCCAGCACATCAAGATCTCCACTGGCATGATGACCAAAAGTCTCAACACTCGCTCACACACTTCACTGAAGGCCCAGCCTGTTGACCTGCGCTGCTGCTGCAGACTGTCCTGACGCAGTTCAGTAAAGGCCATGGATGTCGCTCTCTTATCTGGCGACACCCACAATATGTTTATTGACAGATTGTTGTGAATACTGCTGGTGTATCCTGTGTACTTCTTTAATGCCGTGCAATGACTGGCATACACATGCCAGACAGCCATTCAGTCTGCATGGCATGCCGATGGTGGCACTCCACTGATGTGTGCCTGTTATCCAATAAGAATTGGTGCCATCACTGTAACAGAAGCAGAGGATTGCAGAGTGACACCTCAAGTATAACTGAGAAGTGCAAATGTGAAATAATGTACAATATTAGATTTACATATGCACTGTCTAAAAAAGTAAAATGAGACGAGGAGTAAAAGTCAAAGAAAGCTTGGAAGTGCACAATCACCAGGTAGAAGACGCAGACTATGAGCAGGTGAAAGTGATGAAAGCAAAACAATAAGAACATTACTCCCTCGACAGCTCCTAGGGTCAGCTACGTGACCTTGTCAGCATGTGTATCACAGACTGTCTAAAAAGTGGGGTATATGCCCACCTCATCTCGTGCTGAAAAGATTAATGCAGGGCAACCAGATATGAGTTAGATGTCATACTTATAATGGGACAATCATGTGAACTATCAAATGTCAAGACCGAACAGAGGGAATCTGCTCATGTCAAGACATCTGTGAGAGAAGAACCAATGCAATCACACACCAAAAAATTATGAAACCATCAAACCATTAGAGGAAGGTGTGATCCAGAGTGTGGGGACCATCCTGCAGCAGCATGATACCAACATTTGCAGCAGTGGTTACTGAAGTGCAGAACCACACTTAGCATTTCAGTTCCAATTCCAAAAATACCCTGCTCTTATTGTGTGTGGCAAACTGAATTCTTTTGCCAGCGTCTGTTGAATCTGTTGCAGATGAAGTTGCACTAGTGGGCAAGTATTGAAGCTTAGGTCTCTGTAGGCTGCAGCTCTAAAAGAGGTGAAGAGGTGTACCTTGGAAACCAGTCAACCACTGACTTTAGAGATCACGAGGACAATTAAACATTACTTATTTCATTCATGGAAAACACCCATGAGAAACAAGCCAAGGTAAAATGCTGAAAACGACTTCTAAAATAATCACTTACAACACCTAATCATAAGCACCCTCATCGATGCAGGTATGTCTGTGAATGTCATGGTCCCGAAACAGTTTGAATAATTAAGACCTCAATACTGTTGAGAGGGCGTAGCTTATATAATCTATATTAACCTGAAATGTTTATGAATTAATGTGTGATAATGCCGCATAGAAACCGAAATAGTGACTTTGCTTAAATGCGCACTTAAAATGTGACCACGGGGAGTGGCCGCCAATGTATACGTGGACTAATAATGATGACTAAAATGTTTATAAAATGTTATACTGAAAATGTTTTATACTAATTATTAATGATTACGCCATTGAATTTGTGCTAAAATCCTTGTAGGCCTTGAGTTACCATGAGCCGGAGCTTAGCTGCTTGGCTCTCATATTAAATGTATTTTTCCTATTTTGCAATGTGCTGACTCGGAAAAGGACATGACCTCTTGTTTACTTCAAACTAGAAGCTGAAATCTAACCATAGCAGATCCGTTCTCACGAATTCTTCATTGCTTGTAGGGTGATATTAAACAAAATGCAACAGTGTAGATTAATGTAATGTACAAGGTCATTCCAACCGGTAAAGACAGTGGAGCTACTGACCAAAAGATGTACAAAGAGTTACAGAAAGATGAAATCATACCGGACGTGCTACCTCTGAAGACATCGAACAGGAGAACCAATGAGAGACTTGTAAAATAATATGGGGTGAAAGATTAATGACCTAACGTATTTTCTAATAGGTTAAAGATAGTGGGGTATAACCAATGTCCAATTAAATTTTAGGGAAAGGTACAATGAAAAAGGGATAAAAACCCATGACACGGGGAGCCATTTAGGTGGGTTAGGGAGATGCTATTGATTTTATCCAGAAACTTTGTCACTGTTTGGTGACTTGTTGGTTTACTTAAAACCATCCTCGCCTTTAGATCTGCCCATATTACACTTTACCTCCTTATGAGGGAAGTGCCCCTTCTGCCCCGGAGCTGAATTCTGACTGATGGCGCTTTGACTGATGCCCTGAAGAGGAAGACTGAACCTGTGCGCTGACCTAAACTTTGGAGGGTAATTATGACAATGCATTTGTGATTTGTCTGTTTGCTTTTCCTTTCTAGGTACCAACTGCTTACTTTTGACAGGGCCCATAGTTAGATGTTTTCCAAATTGGTGTTCTAAATCATTTTGCATGAAGCCCAACATGCCAATGCTAATCAGTGGTTAGGACAGGTGTTCACTAAACTGACGCAAATAGACAAACGACTGAATCTATGCTTTGTTGAACTGACACGCTAATGACGCTAAAATTGATCTATGTTCACTCCGTGTTATGTTCTGATGTTCGTGATTTTTGCTCTGATGAAATCCTATCAAAGTTGCCATAACGTGACTATGCTATTATGTTTCTTGGTTTTGAGATTAACGCATCTGCTTTTAGAATTGTAACCAATAGGGAATAAAATTCATAAAATTCTACTAAACTGGTGTGGTTATTCATGACTGCAAGTTCATGGTAGTGTTTTGAATTGATTAATGACTTTGACTAAAGTGAAATGTATTGTTGTGATAAATGTTGATGACATTATAGACGTATTGATTGACATATTGATTAGTTATCTCGTCCTAAGGTGTCTCTCAACTGGGTCAAAAGATACATTGGCCTGAAACGAGTCCTGATGTGTAATAAATTATCATAAAGGGACGCGTTAACACAGTCATCTATAAAGACTTCTATGTAAACATGCATTTAGATCGATGGCTATGCAGATCTCAGTCCTCCAGTTGCTACATTGATAACCAACATGCTACAATGAACTTCAATGATCTGGAAAAACATCTCTGTGATCAAAATATGAACCGTAATCAGCTGCAACGCCACGAAAGAATTAAAACTAATCTAGTGTGCGTACAGTGTGAACACAACATTGGCATCCTTCCGGCCAAGTTCAAGTACTGTTTCCTAGGACTGAGATGTAGTAAAGCAAAACCAATTCAGCTATAACCAATATTTAGCGCCTCATTTACCAGAAATTGGAGCAGCGCAGCACTGTGCTAAAATTGGCAGCGCCGTGCGGTGTCACTTGGGAAATGCAGAGATGCAGCGTATTTACAAAAATACGGCACACCCCTGTGTTTCTTCTAGCGCTGGCGCTAAAATTAGCTGCCTTGCGCCAATGCAGGCACCCTTGCACTGTAGTGCAAGGGTGCCCGCGTTACACAGAATGAATGTGTATGTGTAGGAAGATGTCCCTACCTGCACGCGTGCGGGCTGGTTATTTTAGATGTCCCGGGCCATATTATCACCCGCAGCTCAATAATTCATTCATTTTAATTCCTTCTAAGTGGATCTCTCGAATATGGTGGATTCATTTTCAAATTCTCAAATTGCCTAGCACTAGTTAGAACATTAGTCCTTGTGGCTTCACCATCTGAATTGAAGAAACAGAACCCTACTGGAAAAAAATCCAATGTTATTTTTTCAGCGAGGGCCTATAACAAATGCTAAATGTTCCCCAAAACATTGATCCAAGTAGTCAGTTTTTATGTATTGAATAAAAGCCAGAGTACTAACAGCGCATCTTCTTCCTGCTTGATCTAGGCAGTGCACTGCGTTCATGGGCTACATGGTGACGGTGAAGAAAGGGGAATCTGTCGGCTACCCGCGGGAGCAGATGGATGAATTGTGACAGAATCGATAAGACTGCAGCGGAAGCACGAGCTGATTAGCTGGGGAGTCACGCACACGCAATGAATTCGCAGTTTTTTCCCCCAGCTCGGTTACATAGTGCTCACGCTTGCAAGATGTGATGAATGTTCAGCAGCGTTAACCATGAATCACAGTGTCAGAGAGCAAGAAAGGATGGCGAGAGGAGCTGCGTGCAGTCGGTTTATCAGGCCGAAAACATACCACCATTTTCTGGGCTGGGTGAGGGCACAGCATGCCGAGGCAGCAGAGGATGAAAAGGATGGTTCAGCTGTGCAACATGAATCCCTCTGCTGCTCGCACAGCAGAGCTTGTATATATTCAGAATGTAGCATTGCTTTCGAGTTGTATCGCTGATAAGGAAACAATTATCCAAACACAATTATTTGTGCATCATAACTAGTGTGCTTTTGCATTGAGAACAGATGTGCTTTGCAGATGCTTGCAAGGTCATTTTTGTGACGTGGCAATTTTGTGGTCTAGTAAAACAGACCTTTAGTTAGGAAAGAATGTAAAAAGTGAGTTTGCTTTATTGGATTAGATGTACCAATAAATGGCTTGTGACCGCAACTTTGGTGGCAAGCATTTGTAAAGTTACTGACTCCTCAAAGGAATCGGTAATCCATTCACGAATTTGTCGGGGGTGCCGGCAGTGGTTTTAAATGGTCTGAGATGGGACACATTTTTATTTTTAAAGCTGCACATGTTCCTTTAAGGAATGCTTTAAAAAAATGTTTCCCATTTTGGAATGCAAAAGCAGTGATGGTCTCTGCTGTTCCCTACAGACCATTATCGCTTTGGTTGTAGCCAATCATACAGGGTCACAAGTTGTGACCTGCCTAATGAATGTTAAATAAGCAGGTCATTCTGCAACCCTTTGCCACTAGAGACTCTGCAACGTGACCTATTAATAAATAGGTCGCACTGCAAAATTAGAGACGGGTCGCAAGTAGTTACTGCACAATTTGCAGTCACTGTTTGCAACCTGTCTCTTTGGTCATTGGGCCTTTGATGCTTAGCAGGCCTATGTATAATACCTCTCGCGGGCATTGCATTTCACGATGGAATAGCTGCTCATGTGTATTTTATGAACGGCGGATACGATTCTGATGGAATAAGTGTAATACCTTGTGAATGATATTAAGTTAGAAGTGAAGTGAATTTATAATTTGGTTAATATTTTAGACTAAAGACAATTTGGTATTAAACATAAGACCAGGCTTTTCATTCCCCAAAACATGACTTTCAGTCCTAGAAACTGGGGCCTGGTCAATAGAGTCCAACTGTATGTGCTGGACCGACACCGTTTGGTTTCTGGTGTTGCTGGTGTGTGCCCTTGCCTACTTGCTGGGCTTCACGAGGACTGTGTGGTTCTTCTGATGTTTGTCCCCTCTTTCCCTGTTTGGTGCTGGGTTGGTATTGAGTTCAATAATATGGAGTCCAAATTCAAGTGTTCAAACGGTTTATTTGAAAACAGCACAGTACCAGTCTACAGTCCAGACAGCACAGCTCCTCTTTTCCTACAATTCTAGATTAGAATTTATTTGCAGAAATTGCTTGCTTGAGACCAGAAATTAACATAAACATACATACTTAAAGTGGACTACGCAATATATAACACATCTATCCCTTTTAACGAACACATAATACCCCACAACTAAACAAGAAAAGACATGGGAAACTACACAAAGGGACAGGAAGGACAAAACAAAAGCATATGTCAACTTTATGCATGATCTACAAATTGGCAGGAAGGCCGCCTGTCATGAAAATTTTATTTGACCTTTGATGCCACACTCTCATCTGGGTCCTCATTATTAGAATGAGCATGTGATGCTGCTCTACTGCCACACTCGCATTTGGCTATTCTTATGACATTCCAAACGTGGCCATATTGAGTAACCACACTGTTCCTGTTGACCTTGACCACCCTCACAGCCTTGTCAAACCTGGAACCACTCTTAGCCAATACTCCAGCTCTCCGAATAGTGACTCAATTTCATACTTCAAATCCAGGCCCTTTGACTTTCCACTTGGCATCATAAGCACACTTGATCTTCTCCTGTTTCCCTTCCACTCTTAATGCAATTTCCACACTTACGATAACCTCTTCCTTTCCTTTATGCTTCTTTTTAAACCACCATCGACAAAGCTTGATGGTGGGATCTCTCCTTTTAAGCAGTTTAAACTGACTAACTTTCATGGTGCTATGTGGGGTGAAACTGTACAACCACAACGTCACCCTCAGTTTGTTTTTCCATTCCATTCCAAAACCACTTGCCCACAAAATGCTTTCCTTCAATACACAGTTAAACCTTTCCACCTATCCATTTCCTTAAGGCTCGTACAGTGCAGTGATGACACAGCGAATATTACAGTGCCTAAGAATACTTTCCATATCATATGACTTCAACTACACCCCATTGTTGGTGAATAGAACTTCAGCATATCCTTCTCTAGCAAACAGCACTTTGAGGAACTCAATCACAGCAGCAGTGGTAAAATGGGAAACAAAGTTTACTTCATGCCATTTGGAGTGATAGTCCAACAGAACCATAGCAAACCTACAATCCTGCGGTAATGAATTAAAAGGACCTTATATGTAAAAAAACACTTACTGCCTTGTGTACTCCAGCCAATCAACGGGACACAAAGGTGCTGGTGCCACCCTTAGCATCTTTTCACTATTGGCACAAATCTCACATTCCTGCACAACTCTGTCCACTACCCTATCAAGACCAGGCCACCAAAAAGACGTTCTTATCAATCTTTTCTTAGATGACATTTCCAAATGTACTTCATGGGGAAAAGACAATATACAATCCGTCAAACCAGCAGGAAGTATACACTTTCCTTCTTTGACCAGCATATCCCCTTCCACCTCCAAATCTCCTGTAATTTTCTAATATGGGAGCAGTTCAGCCAAAATCTCTTTTCCCTTCGGCCATCCCTCCATTATGCATTTCATTACACTCTTCAATGATGAGTAACCCACCTCATCAATTTTCCAAATTTCTTCCTTCATACCTTCAAATTTGTCTACATCATATCTGCTATGCTAGCTGTCACTTCAGTGTCATCAGTCAGTATTTGGATTTGTATAGCGCAGCTCTATCACCCCTAGGGATATATGGACGCTGAGGGTGACATGCCTCTATCGAAAAGCCCGGTCTTGAGCTTTTTTCTGACGTCTGCCAGGGAGGGCACTATTTGGAGGTGGAGGGGGAGGTCATTCTAGGACTTGGCGGTGATGTAGGAGAAGGAGCAGCTCCCGCTGTGGCAGATGCAGAGGGTGTGTGCGAGGGCAAGTGAGGTGAATTGCAAGTGTCTTGTGGGCTGGTGGAAGTTCAGTCCATGGATGATGAGGGATGGTCCCTGCTTTTGTAGAGCCTTGCATGCATGCATGAGGATCTTGAATTGGCATGTGCTCTGGATGGGGAGTGTCATCAGCCTCATTGACATCCTCCCTTTGAGCACAGTTTTATCTGGACAAAAAGGACATTTATCTTACCAGGTACATGTTCCATCTTAATGTTGTATTCCTGGAGTCTGGACGTTAATCTTGCAATACGTGCTGTGGCATTATACACCTACTCCAGAAGACAAAATTCCTACTAGAGGCTTGTGGTCCATTCACAAGATGAAACGAGAGCCCCAAATATAAGTATGAAAATGTTCCGCAGTCGACGTATATGCCAACAATTCTTTCTCTATCACTGCATACTTGCTTTCGGTATTGCTAAGGGTGTGAGAAGCAAATGCTACATTCCACTCCTCTGTTCTACTTTTTTGTGACAATACCCTTCCCACCCTGTACAAACTTGTATCCACTATAATAATGTATTCTTTGTTTACACAAAAAGGTTTCAAGGTAGGTGCTATAACAGGAAAAAAACACCTTCAATATTGGGTTCCTAACAAACAGAATTCCCCCACTAATGAAAAAGAAAAAGTGTCTCAAGCCACCAGACTGCAAAATACATGAGAATGTCCGTAATACCAAAAAAATGTATTATTAAAAAAATATATATAGGCATAAGTATAACTATTGCAAGGAACAAAAATAGTCCTATACCCCATGAGAAAAATATTTTTAAAGGCTAAAAAAGTTATACAATCACACCAGCTAAATCATTCAGAATAAAATGCAGAAAAGGACAAAGCATATACATAAATAGCACTTAAAGAAATAAACATAAAGAACTTTCCCAATAGGACCAACTGATCTCAGTATACAAATTCAACATGAATATTACTTTACAATACGCAGAACTTCAATATCCATAGATTACATAGTTACAAGGAATCCTCTATTCATGTTGTGGTATTTATTAATTCATAGAGTAGTCTTGTCTTGTTGATGGCAATAATTTCCATAAGTCATAGTCCACAACAGATAAATTGGAAGGGAAAGATAAGTCCAGTGCAATGTCTTTGTCCTAAGTGATAGTACCGATGTACGTTTTGGTGAAAAGTGGACACAAAGGGTCACTCACCTTCTTCAAAGCACACAGCATTGATATACATAAAGCCATCCCAGGAAAGGCTATAATGATCATAGAATATATATTCCTGTAATATAAAATAATCAACTATAACTATTGGCTTAAAACAAATAATCCACAATACCCAAAGAAGAAAAAAAGGAAAGAAAAGAAGGGAGAAAAGAAGAAACCAAAAAAAAAAGCTAAAAGGTGCTGATGAACGCCAGTAGATCTAATTCTCATGCAGGAGAGACCTACACCATAAAAATATATCCAGAAGCTATATGTGCATGCGCCAAATCATACATGATTTATCGTTTGGTATCAATTTTTATCACAATCATCCATGCTCCTAGGTAACCCATCCAAGAGTGTTAAAAGATAGCTTGAAACTATAAGTAGCTCCAAAAGGTAGTTTAAAATTATCAATAGTTCACGTGAATGCATGTGCTCAATAGAGTGATAACCCAGAGCTATTCCCAAGTCAGCTCCATTCAAGTGTCGCACCACTTGGCAACAGGAACAGTGAGGTATAACTGTCTTACTTCTAAGCTGGGAACTCATAGAGCTCCATACATCCTCCATCGTAAATTGATTCCGTCCTCAAGCATCGCACAGAAACCGAGATTCCTTTATAAAGATAAAAGCCAAGTCAAAATATATCACTACCCCAAGACATCGTCTGAATCAGCAAACAAAATTGCTACAGACGGAAGTCTCCGTGTGTAAACTGCGGTTTCAATATAATGTTCTATAAATCCCTCATTCCGCTTACCTGGTGAGTCTCACCACACAGTTATGGCAATCACGATGACTGATTCGTGCCCGTTCTCTCCGTCTATCTGAAAAATATGTGCACGTGCAAATCGAAATAATGTCGCTTAGGAACTAGTGAGAGAGAGAGACACCAGGAATGGAAGTGCTCTTAATATGTAGAGAGATTACAATTAATTGCACGATGGATGAGAAAATGTCTCGAAGTGAAGCAGGGTTGTGTGGCCGCTATCTTGATATGTCCAAACTTCGAAAAAACAAACTAAAACCTAAACTGAAGTGCTACATGATAATACATATTGGACAGTTGTTAAAATAACAACTATTTATCCCGGAAAGAAAAGGATATTTTTTTATCGATCTTTAAGTGGAGGTATGAATAAAAAGACATAATCGATGAAAGACAGTCCCCCAAATAAGAACTGAATATAATATACTAATAGTAATCCCAAATGACCAGATAAAACAAAAATTAATAGATTAGACTGTGAAAATTATGGCAACAAACATATGCAGCATCAAATTGTGTCAGGACAGTAACTCGGCAAATCTAAATCACATATGTCCTATTAGAGGAATTCCTTAGTGTGAAAACCCCTTATCATGCTGAAAGCTCATCTTGTTGTAAAAGGGAGCAACTAGCCTATCACAGGAAAGCATTCTCCCACGGTATTTTGTCATTGAGTCCTTGATATACTGTGTCTAAAAAATAGATCCAACAGACTTCTCTTTTCTTTCTGTGCTTATCAGTATCTCCTTGTAGTGTTTCAATCTTCTCAAGGATAATCCATTTCAATTCCCCTTTCTGATGTTCCTTCTCTATACAGTGATCAATTAAGGGAACTTGAAGCTGCCGATTTCTGATCGCTGACTTATGTTCACTAAATTGAACTCTGAATTGTCTTACCGTCTCCCCCACATATCCTAGATGGCAAGGACACACAATGCAATAAACAACGTTGCAGCTTTGACAGTTGGGCTGTTTCAGTACAAGATGAGCTTGCAATAATTATATGTATGCCTATGTATATTTTTGAGTAATAAATAATTTTGGTATTAAGGGCATTCTCATGTATTTTGTAGTCTGGTGGCTTTAGACACTTTTTCTTTTTCATTAGTGGGGGATTCCATTTGTTAGGAACCCAATTTGAAGGTGGGCTTTTCCTGTTATTGCATTGTTTTTCCCTGTCCCACTTCATCATCAGTTGTTGGGGAGCCCTTATTCTGATTCATATTCAAGGTAGGTGCTCCCATAATATCCGATTTTACTAGTTCAAAGGACTGCTGTTGTTTGTCTGACCATACGAACTCTGAATTTCTACAAGTCAGCTCCCTTAATGGTTTCATTTTGGTAGCAAAGTCTCTGATGAATTTACTATATTTGTTTCTGATGTCCGGTGCAGGTGCCTTGATGATAGCATCCACCAGAGATTTCTTGGGCACAACACCCTCATTTGACGAAGTATGTCCTAAATATTCAACCATTTCACATAAGAGTTTTCACTTATTCACTTTCAATGTCAGACCATGTTTTCTCAACACACCACACTCTTCTTTCAAGTGCTCCAAATGTTCATGTATATCTCTGTAGAAAATAAAATGTCATTGTGGAAGCATTTGACAAAACGCTCCATGTCTTTGAAGATATGGAACATTGCTCTCTGAAACACGGATGCCGCTGATGCAAGGCCAAAAGGCATCCTTTTGAATTGAAATAAACCTTATGGGGGATAAATGCTAGCACCTTCCAACATACTCACCACTTCATTAATATTGAGCAACAAAGACAGTCACTCACAATATTAGTAGTAAGTTCTCTAAGATCAATGCATAGCCTCAAGGTTTTGTCCGCTTTACATGCTAAGACTAGGGGTGTCACCCATGCATAAGATTCAACCTCTTCAATCATATCCCATTCCAAATTTCATCCAGTATACTCTTAAGTCAATTCCTCATATTTATTGGTACCCCTTTTAATGATTGTTTTACTGCTTGTGCTCCTTTATTAAGTTTAATGCAGTAGGTGTAACCCTGCTACCTAGCCTTTCAGTGAACATGTCAGAGAACTGAGAAACTAACCATGCAGCATTGTTTTTCCACCAATACGGGCTCCTTGCTGTATGGGTTGAGCAGGATGCATAGTTTCCACTCATCCCTCCATCCTACTATATTTATTCATTTTTCCAGTGCTCAGTTCAATAATATGGAGTCCAAATTGAAGTGTTGTTGACTGTGTTGTTCTCAAATGGTTTATTTGAGAACAGCACAGTCCTAGCTTGCAGCCCAGGCAGCACAACTCATCTAACCACACAATTCTCCATTAGAAAGTATTTGCACAAATGGCTGCCATGAGACTGGAATTGAACATAAACATACATACTTAAAGTGAGCTATAAAAGTTGGGTCTGGTGTATGTTTATTCTATGTGCTGCACTGTTGTTTCCTTCACTGTGTCACTCTGTTAATGTGTTCCTGGGATGAAGGCTGGGCTGGGTTTAGGAATTGCTCTGTGCTTCCTATTAGGTTAGTGTTCCTGTTCTCCCTGTCTTGGGTCCTTGCCTCTTTACTGGTTGGTCCAGGTATAACTTTCTTGTCTGCTGTCTTTGTTGCCTGTAAGCCTTGTGCTATGTTGTTTCCCTGGGCAATTGTTCTCCCTTGCATTAGTCTCCTAGGTTCACACTTCTTGTTGCCTGATTGTCTCATTTCAATTGCATTTTGTCTATATTCTGGGCTTGAATGAGTGGGGCTTCCATCCATGATCTGGAATGTGGGTCT
Source organism: Pleurodeles waltl (assembly GCF_031143425.1). Classification (NCBI taxonomy): domain Eukaryota; kingdom Metazoa; phylum Chordata; class Amphibia; order Caudata; family Salamandridae; genus Pleurodeles; species Pleurodeles waltl. Next base: position 1,646,087,807 of record NC_090444.1, on the reverse strand, counting down.
TTTCTTTGGCCTGTTGCCTCTGCTTTGTAATTGATCTTGTAATGGCAATGTGAAGGTGTCCAGGGTTCTTAGTTTAGGGTACTTCTGGCTGTTCTGCCTGGCTGTGTTTTTACTCTTGTGATGCTATGTTCCTTATTCTTGGGTCATGCTAGGTGGATGGAGTTTCAAGTACTTTCTGGATGTTGCATTTGCTGCTCTGGTATATCATTCTCTAGTAAGGACTGGGAGCAAATAAGAGTTCAGACAGTAATATGGCAATTATTTGACAACATTTTTCATTGCAATAATTAGTCTTCCTTATACCAGTTCCGATGGCTTGCCTTCACTTCTCTTGCCTCTCAACGTAGATCCCCCAGTGAGTAAGAGTGTGCCTCCCCTTTATGATCTCTAGTGGTGTGGATGGGTATGGGGGTAGATCAGATGGAAAAAGAAAGGTGTCTTTGGATTTTGGCTAGGTCTTGCTGTGCCTGGGGGAAGATGAACCTCTTCATTTAGCTAATCCTGGGAACTGGGGGAATTGGAGCCTGCCTATTTAGTAAATCCTGGAAACAGGGAGGATAATTGGAGGAAATCAGATTACAAGTATGAAATTAGTATTATTTTAGCAGCAATTCCTTTAAAGCTTGTTGGGCTAATGCACATACCTGGGAACTAGTACTGCCAGGGCTATTGCTCCCTTCAGTAAATCATCTCCTTTACCTGGATAGCTGTGCACTGGCTTTCTTGTGGCTGCACACTTTTTTGTATGCCCGTTCCCAGGATTTGTTTCTGAGATCCTTTTCTATGACCGTTGTAGTCCCTATGTGGTGATTCAGATTCTGGACAGGCTCCGGCTGCACTGATTTCCACTTGTGCCCCCTTGATGAGCTTAAGGGATTTGTGCCCTACCTTTGTATCTGCTTTTCTGAAACCTCCTGTTGTTTATATGGAGGGCAGCACTGTGACTTTGTTCCATGCCATCAAACATAAAAGGAGATGAGAGGAATGCTTGCAATTTGTCTAACCACTGGCAATTGCTCGGGTATTATTCCAACCCATCATTCTTTTGCTCACAATGCCACCTCAGACCCACCATATGCAAATCAGTCTTGACCTTGCTCTAATAGGAACAGCCCAGAACAAAATGCCAGGCCAGGTCCTCTCCAGACAGGAACACAAGCAACCCAAGACTGGTTTTGCCCAGACTTGGGCTCATCAGTTGGGTGTAGCTTGGTTCTAGTGGCACAGTGAGCACAGGACCCACACCTGGTCACACCCTTGTCACTTAGAGTGGTACATCAAACATAAAGAAGGTAATGAGAAGACTGTTTGCAATTTGTATAACCAGTGGCAATCACAGAGGGTAGCATCCCAATACATCATCTTTTACCACCCCATTTTTAACCTGGTGATTGCTTCCATGCCAGCCTGCTGCTCTCAGAGCCTGCTTACCTTGGTGTACGGTCCAGCTCAGCTGTCTATTCCCACAATCTTGTGCTGTCCCGTTTCTTAAGGTCACTTTAGGATATGGTGTGTAGAAGGTTTTTGTGCCCTTATGTAGTGTTCTTATGGAGAGTTCCAACAGAAAACAGGGAGTGTGGTGGCCTTTCCTGAGATTTTTCTTTTGCTCTCAGCTTCTTGACTTCAATCTGATTGCTCTGCTGTTGGTTTGGCTTCACTTGTTGTATGCAGTGTGTGCCCTATTAACCCCCTGTTTACTTTGCTGGGGGTGGTCTGCTGCTGTGGTGCAAGGTGGCATTGGTAATGGTCCTCCATCTTGTATAGAGTCTTTCCTCTATCAGCAGTCACATTTGCCAGAGGTGTTACTTCTCTTCTTGGTGGGAGGTATTGTTTAGCCTTCCCCTTTTGTTGCTGACTTCTGCTTGGTTGTTTCATAGTGGGCCCTGTGTGTGTTGACACTTGAATTTCTTGTGGACTCTTTCTCTCTCTGCTACTTGGTAGCTTCCCCTCACTACAGAAAGGTCTCAACTTGGGTCTGTCTGTTGGTAATCTCAATGAGCAGCTTTTTCAACAATCTGGGTGTATGGGGATGGATTTTCTTCTGGGGTGGTCTTGAGGTAAAGGTTTAGTTTTGCTCTCCTCTTTGGTCTGCACTGATTTGAGTTCTTGCCTCAGGTATTGGTGCTATGTGGGTACCTATCATTTAACTCCTGTCAGGGGAGTCACATGGGGGTTTGGACCTGTCAGAAGCTGGTTGGTACTTTGCCTCCTATACGCCATCACTAGTTGATCTTGCTGATCCTGTTTAGTGTTGCTTCTGGACCCTAGTTTTTCTTTTCTCTTTCCTGGATGACTAAAAACAAATTAGAGCATTGCAATACTAAGAGCTTCAATTGTGTCCTGGCTTCTCTTTGTTGTTGCTGATTGGTCCAGGTCTGACTTTCTGAGTCTGCTTTCTCTGTTTTTGGTAAGCCTTGTGCTTTGTTGTTGCCCTGAGCAATTGTTCTCTTTTGCCTTAGTCTTTTAGGCTCACATTTCTTGTTGCCTGGTTGTCTCAATTCAATTGCATTCTGTCTGTATTCTGGGCTGGGCTGGTCTTTATTCTGTGAGCCATTTCTATTTTGTTGGCCTGTTTCCTCATCCAGTTGTGTAGCTATTGCAAGAGAATCTCATAATTCACTGAGACATTTGCCACACGCCCACTATTAACCTGCTGGAGGTCCTTAGAGAAATCTTGGTATAGAGTTTATGCAGCTTCAGAAAGAAACTGCTGGTTTTGGTCACTCCAATGGATTGCCAACTCAAAAAAGTGGGAGTTATAAGTATACATTGCTGTAAGCAGCATGAAGCAAGCTTTTTACGTATCAATTAAAGAGGATACATTACGTTCTAAATGACCCATATGACAGTAATACCTCAGCTCAGGAAACACTCCACCCTTTAATGCTTTTTCTACAGCAATTCACTCAAGACTAACTCAATGGCATCAGATTTGCCAACTCCTTTCCAATCTTAAAGCATGTAAACCAACACTCAATTGTCAAACACCTGGGAAACTAAGAATTGTTCAAATCCTCATATGCTCCTTTCTCTTGGTAATCCAATATAGAACATTTTGCTGAACATCAGGCCTCACCTGGTGTTCATTTTGTCTGGCAGGTTCACAACCTCATAGTGGTTTACAAAATTTGTGATTGTCCTCCTCCCCTATGCTTACCAAACATAGTGGTGTAAATGAATGTAATGAACATTCCAATGGCTTATTTACAGTAAATGATGAAATCTAAGAATATAACATTAGTATAACTAGACCAATCTGTACACCCATGACCTTGTGCAAAATAACAAGTTCCTAGTTCTGTTTCATTTTTATGTCCTATGTATATACATTGCATTTGTAAATATGTAATGCTGCACATACTTCTACCAATGTTTTCAATGTAACTTCACCATCACAGTGTAAGATCATCTGTACTTGTATCTGTTTGCCTCATAATGTTTGCCACAATATTGCTGTGCAGAAGAGACAGAATGCTTGCTATACAATGTTAACATACATGAAATAATACTACTGCTGAGGTTTGTCTATAAACCTGATTATGTTTATTTATTTTGCAGGACAATCAGTTTTTGTACTGAGTGAGACCCAGATGGGTTCAGGATGCTGGAGCTACTCTTCAGTTGGTACCACAGTCTGGGCCAGTCCCAGTAAAACAACTCCTCTGTGTCCTTGTGCTGACACCAGGAAATGTCTAGTAACACCTTCAGAAATTAAGTGTGTGCTTTACAGTGCAGAGAAGGTCACATCTTTTTATTTCAGGTGTAGCCTGTATGTAAATATCTCACATCATAGATTATTAGGGATTCCTTTTGTCTGAGTTTTGCCCTAATTGTGAGTTGTTGGTAGTCGAATGGAGCACCCTAGATATTCACAAATCGCCAAAAGGGCCAGCATCCATGCGAGGAAACAAACATACAATCAGTGTACCACTTCATGATTCAAGCTATACAATGAGATTGCTACTGGATCTCAAACTCATTCACTCAATAAAGTATTAATATCCATGGGTTTCAGTAAGTAAGTTAAGTATGGCTTACATTAGCACTCTAACAATACATATTTATTTAGCACACAATACTAACTGATCTTTTGGCACTCATGTGTAAGTGATTACTACTGTTCATTGGAACCCATTTCATCAACCTTGAAATAACACAAGTTTGAGATTAAAACCTTTGAAGAATCAAATGTAAACATCGCAGGTTACTTGCAGCTGACCGCTGCAGGCACATATGTCACTTGATTGTAAATATTGTAGCTTACACTAATATCTCTGCAGGAAAATCATAAACTTGCATTACCTGACATAGAATACAAATCTGTGACCTACACAGTAAATGGAATGCACTACAGCCATTTTCAGATGATTCAATCCTGTGACCAAATATGAAATCTATATTTCCATGGCAAATGCATCCAAGTGCATTAACCACCTAAGTTATCTTCCCTGTATTATACCATAAAGGAAGCTGCTAGTTCCCTGGCCACTAGCCCTAATCTCTGCTATTCACCCAAATGGCCTGTAAAAAAGGACATATTCCCTGCTGTTTAGACACTTGCTAAATAATAGAGATGAAGTACAATCTGGTGACAGATTAATAGTGTGAAGGAGGTCTTTCTTTAGCCAGGCATGTAAAAAAAAAACGGATAACAGGCAATAGTAGGGTGGTAGCCATCTTGCACGTTGAATCCAACATGTGTGAGGCATTTAAAAGCAACTGTATTTACAAATGTATAATAGTGTGTGCAAAGGTAAAGTGCATGAATCAAGAAAAGCTGTTTACAAATGAAAAAACAGTAACATTAAATATGAACAAACACATTTATATTATTTTGATATTGAAATAGAAAATGTAGGAACAAAACATATTCCAAGAGCTTCAGAATATGGCAAACAGATATTTTGTGCTGCAGTGTAGGAGCATTCTGCTGTCTGCAAAGAATAATGACTATGGTTTTGAAGCATGTTACATGAATGTTTTAGTGATTCATGAGAATACATTGTTTTTTTTAATGTCCATGATCCTCCTTTTGATGAATTTTGTGGCTGGGCTATTTTAGACTTCCTATGGAAAGTGTGTGCTAGGTTTACTCTTCATTTTAAGACAGTTATGCTTGCTTAGTATTTCAAACCTGGTAACACAGCAGCAGTTGTCAGGCAGCAGCAAACAGGGAATGCAGACAGATAAGTGATATATGGGCCCCAGAGGGAGGGACATGTACAGTAGGAAATTGGTGCTTGGGGCACAGTCCTTTGGGACACTTGGAGGAGGTGTATTGTGTGAGACACATTAATGGGGCTTCTGTGGAATGAGGAAGCAAAAGAAGGGGGCAGGCAAGTAATGCATCTGAGTAATTCACAGGAGTTCATGCTGCTGCCGGTGAATAAACACAATTCATCCTTTGTGTTGGCCTGCTGCTGGGCCCTGCCGCCCTGTGCTCCATCTGCTGAGCCCCCCAGCGGCCAGGTGCTGTGGCCCCTGATCCCTGCAACCACCTGAAGTGCATACAAAGCACTTCCTCTTTCCTGATGTAGTGCCTGGAGAGCGCTCTGTCTAAGGCGCTGTGAGAGCGCCCCTTTCCTTTAAGGTGCTGGAGCTGGGCACCTTTGCTTAGTGGAGGGAGCACCTTGAGGGCGCTTTTGTTGTGCCATGTTTTGCCCCCTGCGGGCACTCCTGCCACTGAAGTTCACTGCCACGACCCGGGCTCTCTGAGGAATCTGAGAGCATCGGAGACACACTGCATATGGTGCCCCCGGGGCACGAAGAAGCAATGATCGGAGCTGGTGCTCTCCTCTACGTGCCTCCTGGGCCTTTACCTCTTTAGCACTGAGAGAGACATCCCCGGGACACAAGCAGGCACCCATTTCGGTGCCTGCTCACTGCAGCGGCCTAGGCAGGCATTTCTGTTGCCTGGAAGGAGAAGGGGGAAGGAAGCCTCATCGGAGGCTTTCCCCCCCACCAGGCCCCTGATTGATCTTTGGAGGATGCTTGCAGGGTGGAAGCCTCGCCGGAGGTCCCCCACACCGCGCAGTCCTCCCTTTGTTGTTTTGGCTTTGTCCCCCCCTTCTGATGGGCCAGTTGCGGCCCTGGGAGGCCCAGAGATCGGCAGCTGCCTCCCTTCCCCTAACATCAGCCCAAGGCCCCCGTTTTGCACAGAGGAGCGCCGGGGGCCCTCTTATTTTGGCTCTAGAGGTGCCTTTTCATCAACCACAGGTACTTTTAAGGGACATATGATTTCAAATGTTCCTGAATGGACATGGTGGATTATTATGTTAACCTGTTTTTTCTTTTGATGATGTGCCATATATGTGCTGAAGTTCCTTTTATGGGCATGACATGCTGATATGTTTTTATGCCTTGCCATATGTTTTATAATGTTCCTGGTATGGGCATTTATGATATTTTTATGACAAGAGCATTTCCTTAATAATGTGATTCCTGACTACTTCTTGTGTTGCACAATAAAAGGTAACCTGTGTGTTATGTGTAACAACTGCTGATCTCTGCAGAGTAACTATGGTGTAACGTTCCGACAACTGCTTGGGTAGCAGGGTATTACCGACATGTGTTTGGTCTAATATTGTGGTATGCAATGCAGTTTATTTTTATATAACTTGGTGTTGTGTTTCCTTTGTGGTGGGGATAGTGTGTTGTGTGGGTTGTGTGTTATGCAAACGCTTTACACATTGCCTCTGGGAGAGGCCTGACTGTCTGTGCCAAGCTACCAAGGGGGTGAGCAGGGGTTATCTCGGACGTGTAACTCCCTTGCCCTGACTAGAGTGGGTGGGTTCTGCCTGGCTTAGGTGCCAATCAGAAACCCCATTTCAAACCCCCCATCACCCTAATTCTTGTTCATCAGTCCTGCTGGTCCTGTTTCCCTAGTTTCCCCCGTCCCCTAGTTTGCTGTCCCTATTATTTCTGATCTTTATTCTCATGGTCAATGTAGTCCCTGCCTTAGTTCTGGTATTCCTCTATCAAGACCTCATGTATCGGATCTTTTGGTGCTAAACCACTAGCCTGGTTTCCTTAGCCCTCCTAGACTTCCGGTCTCCCTACATTATTCTAGTCCTACTAGTCCTCCTGGTTTGCCTGTTCCTCCTTGTTTTTGTCCATTTGAACCTGATCTCCTCTTTCATGGTCCTCCTAGTAATGGTTCTCCTGGGTCTTGTCTTCCTCATTCCTCTGGTTCAGGACCTCCTACTATGTTGAGGGTCAACGTAGTTCATGTAGTCCTTGTCACCCTGGTTTAGGACCCCCCTGACTCTGAGCCTCATGGACATTCTGAACTGGTCCTAGACTTCCTGGTCCTTTATTTCCCCCTAAACTAAGGTATACAGGTCCTGCTTACTCTTGTCTTTTCTTGTCATGCTCTTCCTAGTTCATTCATTCCTAGTGGTCCTCCTTGATCTGATCTTTGTGGTCTTTGCCCTTCTGTCTCTGGTCCTTCTTTTCATCGATCTCCTTCTGGCCCTTACCCAATGGGTCCAGATTGGCATGTTCTACATCCTCCTGGCCACCCTAATCCTTCTCACCCTGGTCCCACTATGGCTAGTTCAGTTTTTCCCTGTCTTGTCTCTCATTGTCAATTTGTTCCTGGTCCCCTCTGGCATTGGTAACCCTGTTCGTCATATAATAGGTCTCTCTAGGCCCAACCTTCTTGCCCTGGTCCTTGTGGCTCTGGTTGTCATACCCCTCTTAGTGTTCCATCTCCTGGCCCTTATTCTGCTACTTGTCATTTTCCTCCTCCTACTGGTCCTACTCCTCCTTTCCCCAGCCCCCCTCCAAAATGTCTTTAGTCAGGTACACCATCCAAGCCTATCACTCACATGTTTTCCAGATTTCTTTAATGGAGACAGCATTGTTGAGGACAGAAATGAGGGCTCAGTAGAGACATGTTCTTGCTCTCTTAAAACATTGCTAAGCATGTAACTACCATTCGAAAGATATATTGCGTAGAGGACCACAATATCAATGTGGCTGAAGGGGCCACTCATGATATGAGACCAATAAGTGTCTATGGAGGTCATTACGACCCTGGCGGTCCATGACCGCCAGGGCCGGGGACCACGGAAGCACAGCCAACAGGCTGGCGGTGCTTACAGGGCCATGAACCGGCGGTTTCCCGCCGGTTTTACCCTGGCCCAGGGAATCCTCCATGGCGGCGCTGCTTGCAGCGCCGCCATGGGGATTCCGACCCCCTTCCCGCCAGCCTGTTTCTGGCGGTTTTCACCGCCAGAAACAGGATGGCGGGAACGGGTGTCGTGGGGCCCCTGGGGGCCCCTGCACTGCCCATGCCACTTGCATGGGCAGTGCAGGGGCCCCCTTACAGGGCCCCATAAAGATTTTCACTGTCTGCTTTGCGAGAAAGCCAGAATGGCATCGGCGGTCTTCTGACCGCGGAGCGGCCATTTGGCGGTTCCCGTGTGGCTGGCGGCGCCCGCCGCCAGCCAAACTTAAAATGAGCCCCTATGTCTGAAAACCACTCTGTTGCATGACTCTGGTGGTTTGCAGCATGACTCAAATTCACGTCTGGGAAGAGTGACAGTTGGGCATTGTGCTTACTTCTCACACATCCTGAACACAGGGAGGGTGGAGGTGTCACAAAGGTGCATCTGCATTTTGAATAGTTTTCCTGAGAAGGGAGAGGCAGGGCACACATGCCCTGGGCTGTGCCCTGGCCTCACACAAAGGGTTGTTTACCCCCAACTGATGTTTTGAGGAGAGAGGGGGCACTCCCAGAACCAGTTGTAACTAGTTGGAACCTCATCTCCCCTTCTTTGTTGAACCACTGCAAAAACTGAGTATACGTACAGGGGAGTTTTCCCCACAATTTGGAGACACTCTGACCTTACGTGTAACTGGACAGAGAATGCTGCTGGAGGGACTCACCAGGAACCGCCTGGGACTGCTGCTGCTATGCTGACCTGTGACCTGCTTAGTCACTTGGAGGAACTGCCAGCTGCCTGCATTCACCGCATGCTGGTCTGGTGCTGGGACCTGCCGCCCTGTGCTTCATTTCTGCTGTTATCCTCAGAGGCTGGGTGCTGTGGCCCCTGACCCCTGCCATCATCTAGTAAAGCACCTTGGAAAGTGCTTTTGCTTATGCTGCCAGCACTGAGAGCGCTATGTTTAATTATCTCCTACCGCTTTCAAAGCGCTTCCTATTTTGGTTGCCCTTGCACTCTGAAAATGCCTTCTGGAATCCTGAAATCACTGCTGCTACCCAGGCTCTTTAAAATTGCCCCCAGCGCTCCTAAGCGCGTTGCAATGAAGGGATTCAGTGCCACGACCCGGGCACCTTTGTGAAACTAAGTGTGCCAGAATTGCGCTACGTCCTGTGTCCCGGGGCACGAAGAAAAGTAATTTGGAGCAAGCGTGCTCCTATTGGTGCCCCCGGGCGAGGTAAGCTCTGAGGAGTGCCCCCGGGGCAGCAGAAGGCCCTTACTTGGGCCCAATCACCACCACAGGCCGGGAGGGAGCAGTGGCACTCGCACACCAGACCGGGTGCATGCGAGTGCACACAGGGGGTCCCGGGAGGGAGGAAGTCCTCATCGAAGGTCTCCTTTGGATCCCAGGGCCACCCTGGAAGCAGGACATGGGTGGCAAGGGGGAATCCCTCTCCTGTGTTCCCTGTGCTTGGAGTGTGATCACTCCTGTGGCCCGAATGTGTTTTTGGAATCCGCAGGCGGAGCGGAAGCCTCGCAGGAGGCCCCTCTGCCCTGCAAGGTCCCCCCTTGTGGCCCCAAGTGTGGATTGGTGATTTGCACCCCTTGTAGGAGGGCCAGTCATGGTCCGCAGGGGTCCCCAGAGGTCACGGCTCGAGGAGGGGCCCTATATAAAACCCAGAGGGGGTGCTTTACATCCCCTCCCCCTGACATCAGCCCAAGACCCCGTTTTGCACAGAGGAGCGTCAGGACCCCTTGTGTTTCTTCATGGCACTAGAGGTGCCTTGCCATCATTAAAAACAGGTACTTTGAATGAATGGACGCATATTCTCTCCTTATGTTTCTGGTATGGACATTATGGACTGATATGTTTTCCTATCTCTTTTGATGATGTGCCACATATGTGCTGATGTTCATTTCATGGGCATGACAGGCTGATATGTTTTCATGACTTGCAGTATGCCGTCTATTGTTCCTGGTTGGGCATTTACGATATTTTGTTTATGACAAGTACATTCCTTCTATAATGTAATTCCTGACTACTGCTTATGTTGCACAATAATAAGTAACCTGTGTGTTATATGTGACTACTGCTTATTACTGCAGAGTACTATGCCATTTTCTGACAACTGCTTAGGTAGCAGGATATTACTGACATGTTATGTTTTGTCTAATTATATTTTGTGCATTACAGTTTATTTTTACATAACTTGGTGTTGTGTTCCTTTATGGTGTATGTAGCCGGGCGATCCCGGCTACGAGCGCGTCAGATGACGTATCGGACAAGGCCGATACGTCATTTCCGCGTCTTCCCGTTGCCGGGGAGACGCGGTGCGAGCGAGGGAGGAGGAACGGCGTTGCCCGGGAAACGACGTCAGTTTCCCAGGCTGAAGAGGACGAAGAGGGAGACGCGCTAGGAGGAGAGAGAGGAGACAGGAACGCGGAGACGGAAAAACCGGAGGAGAACAAGAAGGAAGAGAGGAACGGGAGGAGTACAGCAGACGAGGAGCTGGAGGAGGAGGGAAAGAGAGAAGGAGAGCCCCAGAGCCTGGAGAAAGGGGACCAGCAGGAGGAACACTACCAAGCCAGCCACGACCCTGGAGGGTCGTGGCTAAACAAGGTACGGTCCTTGTGGACAAAAAGAAGGGAAATTGGGAGAAAGGGGACTGGGGAGGGGTCATAAAGGAGGGTTGGAAAGGGAGGTGGAAGGAAGGGCACTATTATTATCACATCAGTGTCACTTATCTCTGCACTCAGATTAGATGTGAGCGCATTATTCCCCACACCAAACACCTCACCGGCACCCACCCCCTCCCTTTGTGTTTACCGCTTCCCAGTCCAGAGAGAAGAGAGGGAGGAAAGCGCCAATTATAACCCAATACTTACCTTAGCATTCTCCCTTCTATTTCCGGCATCACCCTGGTCTTCAACGAGCGAGCACGGTGGAGGGGCACCTGAAAAACAAGACGCACGAACATAAAATCACGAACGGGGAAAAGATACGAAAGAAGAACCGAACGACGGAGAAAGACAATAGCAATTGTAGTTTGGTACCATACCCTACTTCCCGTATAACTAAAAAAATAAACCGCGTACCCCTAACAAATAACGCCTTATTGATCTTCATACTGTTCGACCTGCCACAGTGGTGTCAGAAGTGGGATATTGACCTGTGCGGCCTCCTCGCAGTAATCGAACAGTATAACAATGAGTGACAAACCCTTGTTGGAGGATATGATAAAGCAATTGGCAGAGGGCCAACGTCATCTACAGCTGGTGTGGGAGGCACACCAGCGAGAAGCTAAAGAGGACCGGGAAGCCTTACAGTCGGCATTGAAAAGTCAGGCGACCATCCTTGCAAATAATCAGCTGGTCCATGAGACGGCCATGAAAAAATTGACTGAGACTATTGCTAGTAGTAAAGTTCATCCCTATGTTCCCAGTTCTGTGTTACAGAAATATCAAGATGGAGAAGACCCCGAAGCTTTTTTCACTAATTTTGAGAGAGTGGCGTCATCCGCCCAATGGCCTGAGGATAGATGGGGTCAGTATATCACCCCCTTACTTACAGGGATATTACAAGCAGCATATCAAGCAGCCAACCCGGGTGGAACCACGCCATACCAAGAGATAAAGACTAGTATCTTATAACGTGTGGGACATGACACGGAATACTATAGGGTTAAATTTAGAAAAATCAAATGGGGACCGAATGAAGATCCCCAAACTTTTTATTATCGGGTAAAAGATTTGGCCTTAAAATGGTTGGGCTCTTCCGGCAATAGTAGGGAGGAGGTGATCCAAACAATTGTCCTTGAACAATATTTAGAGTCTCTACCTTCCACCACAAAACACTGGATCCGTCAACATCCAAAGGTTACTACTGACATGGCAATTGACTTAGCATGTGCTTATCATCGCTCCACCGATGTAAGAAGTATATCAACCCGACCCAGCCTCAAGCCAGGGCCTTCCACTCCTAAAATCACACCTAAAAACCTTTCGGAGGAACCAGTTCCGCACCGACTACCTGACCCTCCACCGATAGCCGGACCCCAATGTTACAGCTGTGGAGAATGGGGCCACATTGCCCGAATGTGTCCCAGAAAACAGGATAGTAGTGAGCCAATGGAAATTGGAGTTACTAGGCGACGGGTACTGTGTACCGGAAGAGGTAACCAGAAGTTTAAACAGATTGTGAAAGTCAACGGGAAAACCGTATGGGCCCTTATTGATTCAGGGTGTAGCCAGTCGGTGGTGAGAAAAGACCTAGTAACCCTAGTCGAGAATAGAATCGAGCAATGGGTGAATATATGTTGCATACACGGAGATAAGGAGCAATACCATTTATGTGAAATCACCGTAGAATGGGGAAAACACCGGGGTGTCGTACCAATGGGTATAATGGCCAATCTGATTGAGGAGTGTATCATTGGAACTGATTATGAACATTTCCAAGAAATACTGGATTATGTTCGACAACCCAAACTGATACAGGATTGGTGGAGAGAAGCTCCATTTTCGGATAGCAGCATAGAAAGTCCCACAATACGTAGGAAGTTATCACGCAGAGAGAAATGAGTAGAAAAATTGAATTATTTGGGAAAAGAGAGCTCAGGACTGAGCACAGGCATTATTGCAGAAACCCATGAAGTCCCTGTCAGTTTTCCCCATCAACAAAGAGAAGATCCTTCTCTCGCCCACGCCTGGAAGTCGGCCAGAGAAGAAGAAACCGAAGAGGTGGGTCCCTACTTCCTCATTAAGAAAAACCTCTTATACCGGATAACCACTACTGATACCGGGGAACATAAACAACAGTTAGTGGTACCCGATCATTACAGAAATCAGGTTCTAACGATGGCCCATTGTCAACCCGGTGGGGGTCATTATGGGAGGGAAAAAACAGAAGAATACCTCCTTAGACGATTCTATTGGCCGGGAGTGTTTGCCCACATACGTAAATATTGTTCCCAATGTCCCAGATGCCAACTCACTGAACCCGGTAGACCTAAGAAAGCACCTCTGATGCCCCTACCCATAATAGACATCCCATTCAGTAGGATAGGAATGGACCTGATTGGGCCTGTAGTACCATCCACAAAGGGTCACACATATATCCTAGTCATGGTTGACTATGCCACGCGTTACCCTGAGGCCGTTCCCTTAAAAAGTATGACAACCAAAACCGTGGCTCAGGCAATGATAAACATTTTTTCTCGAGTTGGGTTCCCGCATGAAATACTCACTGACCAAGGGACTCCTTTTATGTCTACGCTCATGAAGCAAGTATGTAAGACCTTAGGTATTTCCCAAATCCGTACGTCGGTATAACATCCACAAACAGATGGACTAGTGGAACGATATAACCGAACAATAAAAGCCTTACTAAAAAAATTGATGGAAGAGTCAGGGAGAGACTGGGATCAAAAATTACCCTTAGTATTATACGCGATTCGAACACATGAACAGTCCTCTACAGGCCACAGCCCATTTGAGCTGGTGTTCGGAAGACAGCCAAGATCTCTTCTTGACATGGCCATTGAAACATGGGAGGAAGAGGCAGAAGAAGGGGGAAGGCCCCTTCTAGAATATGCCCACAATCTAAGGTCTCAGCTACAAGGTTTATGGGACACGGTCAAAATGAATATGGAACAAGCCCAAAACATTAAAAAACAGTATTATGACCGAGGGAGTAAGTTAAGGGTTTTACAGCCAGGGGATCAGGTTTTAATCATGCGTCCAACCTCAGAGCAAAAACTAATCGCCAAATGGCAGGGCCCATATAAGATAATAAGAGCAATTTCTCCGGTGACTTACCTGGTTGAATTATCGAACACACCCCAGAAATCACAGATTTATCACATAAATCTCCTTAAAAAATGGGAAGAACCAGACAACTCGAACGCTGCCAGAGTGTTGGCAGGATTCCTATGTCCGAATAACAAGTTAAGTATTGAGTTCTGTCCAACCGAACCCAGCAATGGGGAAGGTCTACCCGCAGTAAATGAAACCTTAACAAAAGCAGAAAAGGAACAGGTACTCAACTTACTAGAACACTTCCGGGATTTCTTTTCAGCAATACCGGGTAAAACCACCTTGATAACCCATAAAATAAGAACTACACCAGGGAAAATTGTAAGGTTACGACCGTATCGGATTCCTGAAGCGAGGAAACAGATTATGGAGTCTGAAATACAGAAAATGTTAGAACAAGGTGTGATTGAACCATCACATAGTCCCTGGTGCTCCCCGGTTGTTTTGGTGCCAAAACCCGATGGCACTATTAGATTCTGCATTGATTTTAGGAAGCTTAACGAGAACTCCATGTTTGATACGTATCCTATACCCAGAGTTGATGACGTATTAGAGAAACTAGGAAAAGCCAAATATATGTCTACCTTAGATTTGACAAAAGGGTATTGGCAGATACCCCTAGCCCCAGAGGATAAAGAGAAAACCGCGTTCGCCACCCAGTCCGGTCTTTATCAGTTCACTGTGCTACCATTTGGTCTCCATGGAGCACCAGCTACATTCCAAAGGTTGATGAATAAACTCTTAAACCCCTTTCAGTCTTTTGCAGCAGCCTACCTAGACGACGTAGTGATTTTTAGTGAAACCTGGCACGATCATCTAGAACATCTACACCAGGTTTTTCATGCCCTTAACACCGCTGGGTTAACTGCCAATCCTAAAAAGTGCATTATAGGAACAACCGACATATCATACTTGGGCTACAAAATTAGTCATGGGAACCTAAAACCTCAACCCAAAAAAGTAGAGGTCATACTAAATGCACCTAAACCCACAACAAAGAAAGAGTTACGCTCCTTCCTAGGGTTGGTAGGCTACTATAGAAGATTCATACCTGATTATTCTACCCTGGCCGCCCCTCTCACGGACCTTCTGGCTAAATCCCATCCTAATAGGCTAGCACCCTTTTTGGATCAACAGAACAGCAGCTTTGAACGACTAAAGTCCTACCTGACCAAAGACCCAATACTCCGATGCCCCGATTTTTCGAAGCCCTTTCATCTCTATACAGATGCCTCAGATGTGGGTTTAGGGGGAGTTTTGGCCCAACCCGACGGGGAAGGTAGGGATCATCCGGTAGTATACGTCAGTAGGAAACTGTTTCCCCGGGAACAACACTATCCGACCATTGAAAAAGAATGTCTGGCCATAAAATGGGCCGTGGATACATTACAATATTACCTTCTAGGCCGCCCCTTTATCCTTTTCACGGATCATGCTCCCCTCACGTGGTTGTCTGCCCATAAGGATACCAATTCTCGGATATTACGGTGGTTCCTTGAACTGCAACCATTTTCATTCCAGGTCCGTCACATACCCGGTCACCAGCAGGCCCCACCTGACTATTTATCTCGCTTCCCAGACTCTGCTACGGTCCTCGAGCAGGACCTTTCATGGGGAGAGGTGTGTAGCCGGGCGATCCCGGCTACGAGCGCGTCAGATGACGTATCGGACAAGGCCGATACGTCATTTCCGCGTCTTCCCGTTGCCGGGGAGACGCGGTGCGAGCGAGGGAGTTTCCCAGGCTGAAGAGGACGAAGAGGGAGACGCGCTAGGAGGAGAGAGAGGAGACAGGAACGCGGAGACGGAAAAACCGGAGGAGAACAAGAAGGAAGAGAGGAACGGGAGGAGTACAGCAGACGAGGAGCTGGAGGAGGAGGGAAAGAGAGAAGGAGAGCCCCAGAGCCTGGAGAAAGGGGACCAGCAGGAGGAACACTACCAAGCCAGCCACGACCCTGGAGGGTCGTGGCTAAACAAGGTACGGTCCTTGTGGACAAAAAGAAGGGAAATTGGGAGAAAGGGGACTGGGGAGGGGTCATAAAGGAGGGTTGGAAAGGGAGGTGGAAGGAAGGGCACTATTATTATCACATCAGTGTCACTTATCCCTGCACTCAGATTAGATGTGAGCGCATTATTCCCCACACCAAACACCTCACCGGCACCCACCCCCTCCCTTTGTGTTTACCGCTTCCCAGTCCAGAGAGAAGAGAGGGAGGAAAGCGCCAATTATAACCCAATTCTTACCTTAGCATTCTGCCTTCTATTTCCGGCATCACCCTGGTCTTCAACGAGCGAGCACGGCGGAGGGGCACCTGAAAAACAAGACGCACGAACATAAAATCACGAACGGGGAAAAGATACGAAAGAAGAACCGAACGACGGAGAAAGACAATAGCAATTGTAGTTTTGGTACCATACCCTACTTCCCGTATAACTAAAAAAATAAACCGTGTACCCCTAACAAATAACGCCTTATTGGTCTTCATACTGTTCGACCTGCCACAGTGTATTTATTGCATCACGTTTGTTGTGTGTGTTGTGCAAGTGCTTTACACATTGCTTCCGGGTTAGGCCTGATTGCTCATGGCAAGCTACCAAGGGGGTGAGCAGGGGTTATCTTGGACGTGTAACTCCCTTTCCCTGATTAGAGAGGGTGAGTTCTGCCTGGCTTAGGTGCATACCCTAGCCAACCAGAAACCCCATTTCCAACCGGAATAAGAAATCCACTTACATCAGTAAGCAGCATTTCTCACTACCATTACAACCATACCAAACATGCCTACACTACCCCTCATTAATCAGACAATACCCCCTAGACATAAGGCATGGCATTTCAAATGCAATCCTATCAGAAGGCAGCACTCACAGCAGTGAGAAACCACACAGGCTTTGTGTCACTACCAAGACAGGCCACAATACCAGGCACATGTCCTGCCTTCTACATACATAGCACCCTGCCCATAAGTCTAGCTAGGGCCTACCTTAGGGATGACTTACATGTAGTAAAAGGGGAGTTCAGGGCCTGGCAAGTAAATTTAGATGCCAGGTCCCTGTGGCAGAAAACTGTGCATGCAGGCCCTGCGCTAGCAGGCCTGAGACAGGTTTGAAAGGCTACTTCAGTGGGTGGCGCAAGCAGCGCTGCAGGCCCACCAGTACCATTTAATTTACAGGCACTGGGAATAGGGATACGACTGTACAAAGAACTTACAGGTAAATTAAATATGCCAATTAGGTATAAGCCAATCATATCAACTTTAGAAGGGAGAGCACATTCACTTTAGCACTGATCAGCAGTGATAAAGTACTCAAAGTCCTAGAGCAAACAGCGAGAGGTCAGAAAAAATAGGCGGAAGGAAGCAAAAAGTTAGGGTATGAACCTGCCAAAAGGGGCAAGTCCAACAGGGGGATGAAAAGGTTCAGGACTGGGAGCCTGTAAAACAAGACACCCAGGATCAGTGCTTAATTTGTAAAAAAATACATGTCAGAGTCCTCGTCAGGAGACCACCACAGCTTGCACCGCCTATTGCCTTTGCCAGCATAGGCAGTGACTTGCACAGCTACTTCCACACTGGTACAAGTATGACTATTCAGACTTTTCCAGGTCCTCAAAGCTATAAGAATGCCTTGGGCGGTAGGTATTAGTTGTTATTCATGTATATTCCATAAATAAACAACTCTTATTCTGCTCCTCTTTAAAATACAGAAACAGCACCACCATGTGGGAGCTGTCATAAGTGCTGGAGCTGGCAATATAGTGCAGGTGGCGAACACCGGAAACCACTGGCTCAAATTAAGCACTTCCCAGGATACAAAGGGCGGCATGCAGGAGTACCCCATATTAGTAGTTAGGGAGCTAGTTTGGAGCTTTGCAAGATTAGCGTAAAAAATGTTGACGCTAATCCTGCAAAACCAATTGTAAACAATGGTGTGCTTCCTTTTTATGTCTGCTCTGAGCAGACGTTAAAAGTGCCCAAAGAAATCATGCAAAGAAATTTCTTAGACTTCTTTGCACCATTTATTTTGCCCCCCTAGCGGGGCAACGCCCCCTTTGCATACATTATGCCTGACATAGGCATAATGTAGCGCAAAGGGTTACAAAGCATGCATTGCGCCACTTTGTAAATTTGGCGCGGTGATTTTGGCCTCGTTGGTCCACATTAGGGTAAATAAATGACGCTAATGTGATGCAAGGAGGCGCTAAGGGCTCTTAAATATGCCCCTTAGTGTCTTATTTCTTATAATATTTGTAATACAGTGAATTAATAGAATGTATCTATGAGTTTCTTTTATTCTGTGTCTTTGAAGCCTATGCCCTTCTCTTTTTTACTGGGAATATTCACCCGTATTCTAATGACTTTCACTACAATTACCTATAGTCCCATTGCTTTGCTTGTGTTTTTCTGTAAAGAATACTTCCTCGGGTGGCCTAACAGAGTTGGGGTCATTGGAGGACAGGCATTACATCATCCACCCTGTTTAGGGTAAAAACCGCAATGTATGGTACAGAAAAGATTCATAATAACCAAGATCCTGGGAGAAAACTGCCAGCAGCTTGGAACTATTAGCTTTTTTGTTTTGCAACGCTTTATGAGTTTATTTTTTAAAAAGAAAGGAAAGTTTTATAAAGTTTGCCGGCCAACCGTCATGTTTGATGGTATTGTCCTTCATATTTTTTCTGTATAGACTAGAACTGCCATGACAGCAATTCCTCTCAATGTAGACAGCTGTCCATAAGGCCAGAGAACAACTCAAAATTTAGCGAGATAGGTCCCTCTCGAAGGCTGAGGTATTGTCCTCCGCCATGCTGATAGTGTTAACTATGTCCTTCAAACTCTGAATCAGGCCATAGTTTTTTCTCCTTCTGTTGTGAAACGTTGTAAT
Source organism: Pleurodeles waltl (assembly GCF_031143425.1). Taxonomy (NCBI): domain Eukaryota; kingdom Metazoa; phylum Chordata; class Amphibia; order Caudata; family Salamandridae; genus Pleurodeles; species Pleurodeles waltl. The sequence goes on along the minus strand of NC_090444.1, from coordinate 1,646,068,947 downwards.
GAAGCATCTCAATTATGCTGTGTTGGTGACGGCATAAGGGGCTGTATGCAATTGTTACTATTTTGATAAGGTCACCCTAAATATCACATGACACTAAGGTACTGGGATACAACACTTTCAGTTCTGCCCTTTGCTTTTTCAAATCATTGTTTTCACGTCTTTTAGTCTGATTTGTTTAATTGAAGAAAACCAGAATTAAAAATCCCGGACTACACTGATTTGTTGCAGAAAAAAGAGGTGTTCTAATAACATGGAATATTTTAGTAATCCTATATCTAGTCCTATTACATCCCTGTGGCTATGTGAATAAAAGTGAGTACATAGCTGTAGAATAGTAAACAGCTTCAACTAGTCTTGCAAAGGTTCTAATCATCTTTGTTATTAGCCACCTATTCAGTTTAACAAAACAGAGAAAAAGCACTCCATAAGGGGCCTCCAAAGCAGTTGTATCTTGGCTCATGGTGCAATGAAATTACATTCTGTGCCATCCCTGTCAAAATATTTTGGAAACATTCAAACATTTCGGGCCTCTAGACCTATTAGTAGGGGTAGGCCGTAACTTCCATTAATTTGCTACAGTAGAATTGCACTGTATTACAGCAAAAATCACGCAGAATTACGCTGGGGTGTAACCCACCATTTAGAGCTATTTTGCACCCTTGCATTCAAAATGGACCAGAATATATGCATTGTGTGCTAAGGAAATAGTACTAAATGCAACAAAACAGGAACAGCAGCAGCCAGCACTTGCTAACTTTGCTATTCCTATGCTTTTGAGGTGGGATTTTTGAACCAAATTACTTTTAATTACACAAGCTTTTTAAATTTTCATTAATTCTGCATTTCAAAGAAATGCAGAATTACTGACATTACCTTGAATATTCCGGAATAATTACAATTTTGAGCAGATTTAACTGTAAATTAGTGCTTGCACCTAAGCCAGTTTTAGCACTAAGGGCCTTGTGTCAAATCGCAGGCATTTTGACTATAAAAGTTGTTATTGTCATGCACAAAATCCCTTTTACAAGTTGGACAATGTTTCCAACTTGTGAAAGGACATTTGTAATAATTTCTGTATTGTAAATAGAAGGATGTAATGAGAGGGGTTTCCCTGCTCCCCTTTCCAATTGTGAAAGGGGTTAATTGTCATTTATGACTGCAATTGTTGAGCTAACGACCCCCTGAGTTGGGGTGGTGTTAGAAATGGGGTCTTTGGTAGGCAGTCAGGTTACCCCCCGTCCAAGCAAGGACTCTCACTCTAGTCAGGGTAAAGCAGAATCACGCTCAGTTAACCCTTGCTCACCCCCTTGGTAGCTTGGCACAAGCAGGCAGGCTTAACTTCAGAGTCTAGGTGTAAAGTATTTGTACCAACACACACAGTAACTCAATGAAAACACTACAAAATGACACAACACAGGTTTAGAAAAATAGATAATATTTATCTAAACAAAACAAGACCAAAACGACAAAAATCCACTGTTGGAAATGGCCTATCTGCAGGATCACCCCCAAACTTTTTGCCTTCCTCCTCCTCTTTTTCTGACCTCATTTTTGCTGGCTGTAGGACTCTGAACACTTTACCACTGCTAATCAGTGCTAAAGTGCATATGCTCTCTCCTTAAAACATGGATACATTCACTCATACCCAATTGGCCTATTTAATCTACTTGTAAGACCCCAGTAAAGTGCACCACATGTGCCCAGAGCCTGTAAATTAAATGCTAATAGTGGGCCTGCGGCACTGATTGTGCCACCCACATAAGTAGCCTCTTAACCATGCCTCAGGCCTGCCATTGCAAGGCCTTTGTGTGCAGTTTCACTGACACTTCTACTTGGCATTTAAAAGTACTTACCAAGCCTTAAACTCCCCTTTTTCTACGTGTATGTCACCCCAAGGTAGGCCCTAGGTAAGCCATAGGGCAGGGTGCTATGTAGGTAAAAGGCAGGACATGTACCTGTGCAGTTTATATGTCCGAGTAGTGTGAAACTCCTAAATTTGTTTTTACACTACTGTGAGGCCGGCTCCTTTCAAAGGCTAACATTAGGCTTACCCTCATATACTGTTTAAGTGGTAGATTCTGATCTGAAAAGAGTAACAAGGCCACATTTAGTGTGGCCAGAATGGTAATACAAAATCCTGCTGATTGGTGAAGTTTGATTTTATATTACTATTTTAGAATTGCCACTTTTAGAAAGTAAGCATTTCTCTGCACCTAAATCCTTCTATGCCTTACAATCCATATCTGACTGGGTTAGTTGACAGCTCCCTTGTGCATTCGACTCCGACAAACCCCAAACACAGGATGCTCAATCACACTTGCACACATCTGCATACTGGAGGGCCTGACAATTACATGTCAAAGGACAGTAGCCTGCCCTCACACAAAGGACTGCCACACTCCCTACTGGGACCCTGACAGACAGGATGGAACTGAAAGTGGACCTTTTGCACTCCAAAACCACTCTTTGAAGTCTCCCTCACTTCAAAGGCACATTTGGGTATTTAAGCAGGGTCTCTGACCCTGCCAACTCAGACACTTCTGGACAAGATACCACTGGAGAAGAAACCCTGAACCAGAACCTGCAACCTGCCAAGAGGACCTGCCTGGCTGCCAAAAGGACTCACCTGACTGCTTTTCTGCAAAGGAGTGCTGCCCTGCTGTTGCCCTGCTGCCTTGCTGTCCCCTGGCTCTGCTGAGAAGTGCTCTCCGAGGGCTTGTATAGAGCTTGCCTCCCGTTCCCTTGAGTCTCAGGACCATAAAGACTTCATTTCTGCAAAAGAACTCCTTGTCCTGCGAAAATCAATGCACAGCCTGCCAGAAATGACGCAAAGCCTGCATTGCGGTGAGAAAATCACCGCACGCCAAACTGGATCAACGCAGCCGGATTTCCTGAAGAGGAGAACAACGCAGCTCCAGCGTTGCGACCAGAAATTTGACGCACGGCCCAGTGGATCAATGCAAAGCCAAGCTGGAACGACGCAGCCCGACTTCCTGAGACAAATAGATGCAGCGCCTGCCATGCGGCAGAAATTTCCACGCTTCGCCCGCCAGATCGACGCAGCCCCTGTGACTTTGCATCGTCCCCAGGGCGTCTGAAAACCCCGCAACCCAAAGAGGATCATTGCAAAGCCTGCCCTGCGTGAAAACTCAACAACGCATCACCTGTGTACACCGGAAAAATCGACGCACACCTCCCCATTTTCCACTCATCTCCTCCTCTGCGGTCTCTTGCGGAGTATTTCAACGCAAACCAGGTACTTTGTTCTTGCAAGAGACATTTGTTGCTTTTTAAGAACTAAAGACTCTTTATATCATTTTCTAAGCGATATTTCAACGTGTACTTACTGAATCTTAATCTTACATATTTTTCTAAACACTGTGTAGTGTATTTTTGTGTTGTTGTACTGTGTTATGGCATGATTTATTGCACAAATACTTTAGACATTGCCTTCTAAGTTAAGCCTGACTGCTCAGTGCCAAGCTAACAGAGGGTGGGCACAGGATAATTTGGATTGTGTGTGACTTACCCTGACTAGAGTGGACCCCATTTCTAACATCCACCAGAGACAAGTCAAGTTATGAATTAAAAAGCAAAAAGAGCCTTAAATCCTTAGAAAACAGTGCTAACATTGATAGCGTAAAAAAGTACCTGGGTTGCGTTAAATAACACTGCACGGGCAAGTGTGCATCGAAAAGGCCAACGATGCGTAGATTTCTCACTCATAAGCAAGACCGTGCATCATTCCTCCTCCGGTCGGTTCGGCGTGCATCGTTTTTCCTCTCCACAGGAGAGCGATGTGTAGATCCGGACAGGTACCTCAGGTCTGGGCAGGCTTTGTGTTGTTTTTCTGAGCCCAGCGAGGTTTGTGCCAAAAATCTGGTTTCACTGTATCAGAAAATCTCACAATGTGGGGTTGCAACGTTAACAGCCTCCGTCAAAGGATGTTGCGTGTTGTTTCTCCAGCCGCGTGCGTCGATCTTCCAGCTGCGATGCAGGTGGAGCGTAGATTTCAACCGCAAGGCTGGCAGCGCATCGCTTCTCAGCCGCGTCTCGGAAGGTGCATTGAAAATTTCCCTGTACGCCAGTCTGTGCATGGATTTTCAGTATTGGTCTGCCAGCTTCACCTTTCAAGGCCCCAGGAACTGGATAAGGCACCACTTGGCAGGGCAGGAGTCTCAGCAGAGAGTCCAGGTGCTGGCAGGGGAAGTCTTTGATGGTCCTGGGATTTCAACAACAGGAGGCAAACTCAGGTCAAGCCCTTGGAGATTTCTTCACAAGCAGGAATGCACAACAAAGTCCAGTCTTTGTCCACTTGCACAGGCAGAAGCAGCAACAGCAGGATAGCTCCACAAAGCACAGTCACAGGCAGGGCAGCACTTCTCCTCAGCTCTTCAGCTCTTCTCCAGGCAGTAGTTCCTATTGATTTCCAGAAGTGATCACATTTTTCAGGGGTTTGGGTGCTCTTCTTATACCCATTTTGGCCTTTGAAGTAGGCCTACTTCAAAGGAAAGTCTCTCTTGTAAATATGGCAATCATGGAAAGCCAGCTACATACACATTTTTTGTAAGAGCACTTGCACTTTAGCACTGGACAGCAGTGGTAAAGTGCCCAGAGTAACAAAAACAGCAAAAACAGAGTCCAGCACTCATCAACAACCTGGGAAACAGAGGCAAAAAGTTAGGGGAAACCACGCCAAGGATGCCAAGTCTAACAGGTGGTAACTAAATTGTGAAGGGAAAGGGGTTCCCTTAGCACTTTCCTATTGGGAATCATATTGGCAACCTCTAGGCGAAAAAGTTATCAAAAATTGAAAAGCTTTTTTTAAAGCAGCGCTCATTTCTTCGAGGAACATGTACTGCTTTATTAAAAATATTTTTTTCCACTTTGAAATGCAGTCATACTGATGGTGGTGTGCTGTCCCTTGCAGGTCACCATCCCTATGATTACAGTCAATCACATAGGATCTCAAATTGGCATCTGCCTAATGAATATTAATTAGGTAGGTCATTCTGGAAACCCACTGCAATTAAGTATTTTGTGAACTAACCTATTAGTTCATAGGTCTGCTTGAAAAAATTATGCAATTCACAAAATGTACGCGAGCAATTTTCAACAATTTTTTTTTAATAAAATAGTAATACATTCGCACCCTAACTTTGATGAGGAGGTGGTTGCTAATTATATTCACTCCTTGTTTGCAGTTCTGACTATTGGTAAGTACCTGTTAAATTCCGTAAAAGGTATGATTACACAAAATGTAAGTTGTCTACACACCAGTTGGGAATTAATAAAGTTCCTCTGCTATTTGTATTGCTACTGGCAAAGTTGTGAATACTGTCTGCTATTTAGCAAGCCACCAAGTTACTGATGAATTAATCTTTGTATTTGCAAGGCCACACGCAAAACAGTACATCATTTGTGCTATTTAGCAAGCAGCTGGGTAAATACTGAAACTTTTTGCTCTTTTCCAGGCTACCAGTGAAATAGTACCAGCATAGTAACCAGCAGCCAGCAAAAACAATGAAGTTTATATGCTATTTGCATGGATGCTGGCCAAATTATTAATAATGTCTTATGTTTTGCCAGCAGCTGGGTAATGAGTGACGTTTCTTTGCTGTTTGCTTGACTGCTGGGCAACGAGTACATAACCTCTGTTAATTAGCCAGTGGCCAGATAAAAAGTGAGATTTCCATGCAATTTGCACAGCTGCAGGCCAAACAGTGTGGAATTTCTACTATTTACCCAGCACCCATGAACATAGTGACATTTTTCTGCTAATTGCATAGCCATCGGTCAAACAGTGCAAACTCAATACTATTTTGCGCAAACTAGCAAATACCAAAGTTTCCCTGCTATTTTCATTGCCATCAGCCAAATAGTGAATAATGTCTACTATTTAGCCAACAGCCGCATAAGAAAGCAAAAACATTTCACTTAAAAGCTGCTACCGGATGTTTTACATAATCAGTGTTACTACCAAGCTCAATTGAGCAATCTGGGAAGAATGAAAGGCTGAATCAACGTTTTGGCCGTCAATTGGCCTGCAGTGATAGTCATATCCTGTGTCACCCACCCAGCCTCATCACAAAGAGTGAAGTCCATGTAGGAGCAAGAGGTGCAGTTTAGTTTTGAGAACCAATCACAAAACTGAAGGGGTTCAGAGGTGGCCTGTTCCTGTGGGAAAAGGTATGCAAAGACTGCCAGGGACAGCTTGAGGTAGTAAGGATCCAGTAGTCCAAAACTACAGAAACATTACAGTGAACAAACACTAAGGAAATCATAGGGTGAAGACTGTATAAGACTGTAGGTGAAACAGAAACAAAAAACTGTCATAGAGAGTTTGGGACATCACAAAAATGTACAGCAATGGCCAGGGGCTGGTAGGAGCAAAGGCAGACAGAGGCCTGCAGAGGAATAGCAGAGAATCAAACAGGAAAGAAGAGCTCAAGGCTGCCAGTTATGTGCATTATGCTCCACCATATTAAGAACCATACCAGTGGCAGTCCCCTAACACTTCCATAACACCCTTTCTCCCCACACTTACTACTACTGTAGTCACAGAATGCTCCTAATCTCTAGTGAATCTTCAAGCTATTTAATCAGTGACAGCATACATTGAAAGTTTATCCACTAAATGGTACTTAAACTCTGGTATATTGTTGGTGTCCGGGTAAATAGGGAAGCTTTTTTACTATTTAAACTGCTGACTGCAAAATAGTATACAATCTCTGCTATCTGGTCAGTGGCCAGGTAAATAGTGAAACTTCTTTGCTGTTTCACAGCCACCTGCCAAATAGTACATGATCTTTGCCATCTAGTTGGCATTGACCTGGTAAATTGTGAACTTTCTTTGATACTTGCACAGCTGTGGGCAAATAATACATATTCACTGCTATTTATTCAGAGGCCAGAAAAACTGTGATGTTTCTCAGCTGTTTATATGGTAGCTGGTGAAATATTCCATGATGTCTACTATTTCAGTTGGCAACTGGATAAATAGTGAAGTTTATTTTTTGTTTGCACAGTCATTGCCCAAATAGTACATGAACACTGCTATCTAGCCAGCAGCCCTTATAGAACATGATCTCTGCTATCTAGTTAGTGGCTGTGTAAATAGTGAAGCTTATTTGCTGTTTGAAAGGTCATGTCCACAAAGTGCATGATCTGTGCTTTCTAGTTGGCTGCAGGGTAAATAGTGAATTTTCTTTGCTGTTTGCATAGCTGCTGGCCAAATGGTGCATAATCTCTGCGATCTAGTTGACAGGGAGCTAACAGTGACATTTCTTTGCTGTTTGCATAACAACCAGCCAAATGGTAAATAATTTCTCCTACTTAGTCGGTGGCCAGACAAAAAAATGACATTTTCTATCTATTTACAACCACTGGTCAAATAATTGACAGCAGCCGTGTAAACAGCAGTGGAAATTCGCTGTTTACCAGGCAGCTGGATAAATAGCCACTACCTTCTGTAAAACCTGATAGTCACGGGTAGATCTATACAGGATGTGCCTTGATCCCCTAATCTACTTTAAAATAAAGCCTCTTTTTTAATCATTTACATAACTCAGAAAAGCTTTGGTTTCACATTTTATGTTGTTGCCAAGTTCGTTGGAGCAAAGTTTGTAAACATTATAATGCATAGGCTGACTACCATTGACTCTGCTTCTTGTAACACCTCCCTTAATGACTCTGCGGCCTCTTCCTACTTCACCCCAACCCCCTATTTTGTGAGTTCTGAAAGTATTTTTCCCACTTCAAGAGCTGGGGACATGGGACACAACATGTGGTCTGCTGCATGTCTCTTTTCTTTTGATTTGCTGTGTGATCTTAGATCACATTTTCATTCTTTTCAGCCCTTTCTCACTGTAGCTAAGCATTGTCATGGAAGAAAAGGCAGGACAGATACAGAGAAATGAAGGCAGCCCTCCTCATCCACTATAGTTTATGCCTAAGACGTCAGAGTGAGGGGATACGTAAACAAGTGTTTACCACTAGACCTGGACGGACTTCGTGGAAGTCTGCTATGTGAAACTCTGCGAAGTGGCAAAAGGATTCCATCTCGCTATGCGGAGTTCCACATTATAGAATAAACCTCATTAGGGAGAAGAGTGTTAAGAAGAAGGGACCATATTTATCTTCTTTTGAATTCTTTATTTCAGCTTTTCGCCATAAAAGAGTGACAAAATCATATAATAAAACATACAGGGGGTCATTTTGACCTCAGCAGTCTTTTTTAAAGACCGCCGAGGGACCGCTGTGCGGAAGACCGCCAGTGTTGGCGGTTTTCCGCTCGGCCTATTATGACCGTTGGCAGCTCTCCGTCCTTTTACCGACGGAGAGCCGCCAACAGCCATACTGGCGGGAGGCGGGGAAGTGGAGGTTGCTCCACCTCCACCGCCACGCCACACCACGCCACGCCAACAGAACACCGCCCAGAGAATCACGTCCTGTGATTCGCCGTGGCGGTGTTCTGTTGGCGGTGTGGTGTCGGTGGAGCTGCCCCCATGGCTCCCGTCCCCTCCCGGAGGATCGTCGGACCGGGTAAGTCGATCGTCTGTGAGGGGAGGGGGGTGGTGGGGCGTTGGGTGTTGTGTGGGTGCATGGGAGTGTGCGTGTGTGTATGTAGAGGGGGGTGTGAATGCGTGAATGGTTGCAGGGGTGTTGTGTGTTTGGGAATGAGTGCGTGTATGTCTGTGGGTATGTCTGTATGGATGTGTGCGTGTATGTTTGAATGTGGGTGTGCGTGTATGACTGCGTGTGTGGATGTAGGCATGTATGTCGGCGTGTGTGCATGCAAGTGTGTAGGTGGTGCCTGCGTGTGTGTCGTGTGGGTATGGGTGATGTGATGTTGGGGGTCGGGCTGGGGAGGGGGGCCTGCCACCTTTGGGGGGTGGCAGGGGTGGTGGGGGTAGGGGAGGGAGTCGGGTGGGGGTGGGGTGTGGGGGAGACCCCTATCAGTGCCAGGGAAGGAATTCCCTGGCACTGATAGTGCTTACCGCCATGGATTTCAATGATTGACACTTGCCCTGGGCGCTTCAGAACTTAAACCTGAACGCCCAGGTGGATGTCAATGGGGGAAGCTTTCCTCGTTACCCAGGGGAGGGCCTCAAGTCACCTTGGAGTGGAGAAGTGTGGCTCAATGGTTAGAGTGGCAGACCCTGAAGCAGAGATCTGGCTCAAGACCGGGGTTCAAGTCCCGCTTCGGCAGGTCTTGGGCTCAATTCCCCTTGACCAGATAATTCTCGCCTCAGTGCCTAATCTAATTCATGGGTGCAACTCTGGGCAATAGCTTGCTTAATCTCCACAACGGCCCCAACAGCGCTTGGATGCCTGGCTTCACCCTGGGGATGCTCAGGAGTGGGCTCCTCACAGGGAAAAAAGCCAGGAGGGGTTCCATAGCGGTATGAGTACAGCGCCTTGAGACCCTAACGGGTGAGTAGTGCGCTATACAAGTGCTAATTTACATTTTTTACATTTTACACCTTTGCTGAGCCGAGGAGGTCACGCCCATAGGAGCTGTGACCTCCTTAGCACAGCAAAGTTCAGCTCAGGCAGCAAAGGAGTCTGCGCAAATTGCGCATGTCTGCTCCTGGCTGCCTGACGAAGAGTGTCTGTCAGGCTGACCTTTGATCACCCTGCCAGACACACTTCATGAGGGGCAAAAGGTGGAGGGTGTTGCCCCTCCGCCCTAAAGGACGGGCAGCAGCTGTTACCCCTAGCCTGCATGACTAAAAAATGCAGCACACATAGAAAGAGAAAGTAACAAATAGAAATAAAGATATTTCTCCTCGTTATACCTCACCTGGAGAGGTGTAGGAATATGCCTCAGGGAATTGTTTTTGTGCAAAAAGCAATATCTTCGTGCACAAAAACAATCCTGCTTACAACACAGGATAGGGGTTGGAGCTAGGCAGCACATTGTGCACCAGCGCTGGGAAATGACAGGAATGGGCCGGACAATGTTAAGTACAGCTCATTCCTGCCCTTTCCGTATTACTTGGTGCACTGCCAAGTATGATACATTGATAAATATGCCCCTTGATATCTGGATGAATGGGAAGGGTGTAAATGGGGGAAAGGTTAGGGAGGGGTTATGTCTTGTCACCCTCCGACAGCGACATGCATCAGCATTGAATAAAACACATATTTATGCTTGAACAATATTTCCGCTGAGAAATCCTTTAAGGTAATTGTGAATAATTGTAAAAGGATAAATACTCTCACCAAGCACACATATTCCTTCATATAATATGTCACTGAGCCACAAGAAGGAATTCTGGAAAGATTTTACATCGTTCTTACTATGCATGTACCACTATGGTGCGAATAGGTAGGGCTACATCTTCCCTATGCAACCGACATTGTGACCAAATGGATACATTCTTTCATACTGATCTGGGAGTGCTCGATCCTGCAGCAGTACTGGGAATTAGTAGTTAACTGCCTGAATGGTGTTTGTGGGGGAAATATGGTTGCATCTGCAAAATTGTGCTTGTAAAATATCTGGGAATTCACTGACCTCTCATGATTGGATCAACTGTAAATGATGCTGGGACTGATGATTGCTTAGCAAAATATAGTGCGGCAGTGTGGAGCGGACTGTGCACCTCTGGTGGTGGAGGGGGAGTGGGACATGGATTGGTGCATGCTGGTGAAGAAGGTCATATATGAAAGTAGAGGCTGCCCAAACAAATGGACGAAGGTATGGGGAAAATGGAATGTTCACAGAGGAGGGTTGTGCGCAACTGATACTAATGTCATTGATGAAGCTGAAAATCTGGCATTGGCTGGGACTGAAGTCGCCTAGAAAGGGTGGCAGGGGAGGCCTGAAAGAGGGGAGGGCTGAATTTATCTCGATGAGTACCGTATGCTACTAAATGATTCACTTTTGGCAGTTCTACTTTTATTTGCTGTGACTGCAATAAAAAGATTCATTAAAAAAGAAGGAATTCTGGAAGTAAATCACTTTTACATAATGGACAACACACAATTGTCTGCTTCTTGCAAATATTTGTTGATAATAGTTCATGTACTTGAAATTAAATAGGTTTTCGAAATTCCTACCACTTGTCCAGTGGAATGTAAGTTTGAGAGTACAATGTTGCCAAACAGCTGTGGAAATTAAACTGGGGCATGTAGGAAACTGGGTTATTAGTTGTGCAGAAGGCGAGGCCTGCAGATATTATAGAGTCCAGCATGGGAACAAACGCTTGGAATCCGATTCTGAGGTGAGCCAGAGAAATGAGACAATTCTGGACGACCCTAAGATGTACATATATATTACTGGGACCAGCATATTCAAACTCGGTGTGCATGTTTCATCTCAAAGCAAATTTCACCTATGTCTATAATACAGTGATACTGCTAATAACACAGTAAATTCCACTGACCTATCCATGAATGCCTACTACTATTATTAATCTTACCCCAGGTCAGCACCTACCCTGGCAATGTCTCTCCTGCTCTGCTCTTGGCTACCTGTGCACAATTAGCAGGCTCAAGCCACAAATACATTGGACTCAGTGCTCAGAGCTCACTTAATTTTGGAGCTGAAATAAAGTGACCTAATTGCCCTAGCGAAATGGTTTTGAAGGGTCATGCTTTTCAAAATAGGTCACACGTGCTTCCCGGTCACCGCATAGAACATAGTCAATGTTGGGAGTAAAGCCTGCTTATCTACATAATCAGTTGTAAGAGAGATACAATGAATAGTCAGAGATAAATAGTTGTCTTGCTATTAATCAGTTTTGATCAGAAATATTAAACAGCCAAACCTACCAATAAGATAACAAAGCATTTCACTAATTCACTGCAATCGGAATTCACCAAACTATCTACATTGCAATATCCACTTAATGCAGTGGCCTTAGGGTTTTAAAAACCAATAATCATTCACTTATGGATGAATTCAGAGCAATACTGTGTAAGCTCCTAAAAGCTATAAAAAGTCAGGAACGAACTCGTCTTTCACATAAGAGCAGATAGCCCAGTCCTAGAATTCCGGAAGAAACTGAAAAAATGGCTCTTCCAACAGCCTCCAACTCGAGCATCCCCTTCCCAAAAGTGTTAAGATACCTACCTGGGTGATACCTAAACTCTACAAATAGACATAAAATAATATAAGGCATTTAAACAGTTTCATTATTCTGAAAGCTATCATGTCACTACAGGCATCAGACATAGGTCGGATTTACCCTTAAAATGATAACAATTGCAGATCAGAATTATCAATTTGTCAAGACCATTTTTGCTATTTTACAAGTAGAGTATGTGCTACATTTGTGGAATGTCACCTTTAAAACAGTAATACTAATAGGTTAGGCTCCAAATTGTGACAAAGCAAGCTTTGTTGCCAACACAGGGATGGTGACCTGCTGGGAGTCAACATACCATCATGTATGTCTGTGATTGATTTTAAATAAAGCAATTCATTTTTTAAATGCAGCTCATTTTCCTTAAAAGAAAACTGGATATTTAAAAAAAAAGAAAAGTTTCACAAACTTTTTTAGGGGTAGGCGGTGGTGCCATGGTTGCTGTCTACTCCTAAAAAGTTTTTTCAACATTCACAAAAGAGAAGATGTCACTTGGGGACCCCTTCTCCTTTGCAAATGGGTTACCATCTCATTTGAGGTGAAAAAAATATTTTTGTTTTGTAACCAAATAAATTAATTAATTTTATTATATGTGGTTAGTTAAAATCATTACAGAATTTTAAGAATACAAGCAATAAAAATATTATCAGTCGCAATCCAGTAAAATATTTAATATGATAAAATTAATAAAAATTAATTGGTTCAACTATATCATTTGTTTACAGTTCTTAGATCAGATATGTACCTTTTTTTAATGCATAGCTTATTGGTGTGGCATCTTTTCTCACACAATACTTGAATCATTAAATGGGCTTAGTACAGTTGAAAAAGGGTTTTCGCTTTCACAAAATCTCTGATTTAATGACTCAGAGGTTTTGCGAGGGCTAAAACCCTTTGTAGATCTGATTTATACTTACCTAACATTCTAACCTAACATGTCATAATTAAAAATAAAAAGGGACCAACTATTTTCAGTTCCCTACCACCTAACATGTAAATACTATAGAAACCAAAAAAATCATGACATCACTTTTTATTGATGAGTTTAATCATGGTAGGACAAACTTTTATTGGTTGTAATTAACATTAGTTTTAACCATAACATTTTATCCAGAATTGTTTCAATCAATTTATATTTTGAAACACATGCATCTACAATGAAATGTTCAGTTTCTCTTGGCTATTTTACCCATTAACCTCTCTGTTTTGACTGTTAATGAGATACACAATTTGTACTACTCGGATATCTCAGTAACTCAATCAGTTGAACAATGTTGATATTCCAATGGATGTCTTATTATTACGCATTTAAATAAACTACTGTACAACACTACAACGCTTCAACTGGTTTGCTCATCACTTATTAAAATTCTACAACAAATAAATTAATAAATAAGTAGATACATTTCTGGCGTTCTAATTTGTTATTTGAACTGCAGCAAACCTTTATACAAAAAACATACAAAGGGGAGCACTGCATGTGACCCAGTTCAAGCTCTTTCATGCCCTCTTTGGCCAGGTACTGACAGTGCACAGGCACATTTGCCCAAATTATAAATGTGTTTACATCCAATGTTCAGGTATAGTGACGTGTTTTTTTTAAATGTAATACATCAGCAGCTCACTAATATTACTGCACATAATCTCTGTGACACCCTCCCATTTCTAATATGTGAGTTTCTGTTTCGATCTAAAATAAAAAAAAATTATGGCTGTTGCACGAAACATCAACACAACATTTCACTGCAAAATGTCTGCAAAAGGCTCTCATACATCACCCACATTAAAATAAATGAAAGGAAAGAGTATTTAAAGCAATCAGTTTAAGAATAGTTCAAGGTAATCAGGGCAAGACTCTCTGCAGAACACAGCTGCCTCCATTCAGGGAGCTCCTTGAAAGAATGGGGCCCTTGGCCAGAGCACATTTTGCCCATGCCTTATCAAGTCTCTGAGTTACCATGAACTATAACTTATTTCTGTGTAAAAAGGTACACTGGGTTACGAAAATACCGGTTTGAATTGTCTAAATTGCTGGTACTTTAATTGATAATAGTTGCTCAATCACACAAATCTAGAATGGCATGTAAGGAAAAGCAAAGCGACTTATCTGTCCCAATGGATCACACCATTTTAATTTCTGTGTGCTTACAATTTTAAATATGTTCATTAGGAGCATTATAAAATACCTGGGTATAAAACTATGGGGGTGTTGCTTTCCACTTCCCACCTAGGAAAGAGATTTAGGCCCTCATTATGAACACAGAGGTACACACGGACAACCACCATGGCGACGGCGAACAGAAGACCACCTTTGGCGGTGAACAGAAACCCACCATATAGTGATGCAAAAATCAGAAACCCAACAAAAATCTCCCTGCCACCAGTCACCGCCAGGACCATGGCGGCGGAAATGCTGGACCTCCCGCCCTGCCACCGCCGAGCACACACACACCTCGTCCTCCAAAAAATGAAGCACAAATCACAGTGGCAGTCAGTGGAAGCCGAACGACCATTGGCGGTACAGACCACCACAGACGGCAAGTGGACCCAACAGTAAGAAATGCATACATTGGCAAGTTTGCAACCCACACACCTGACACACATCCACAGCACTATAAAACACTCACAGACACACCCGACAATCCTTTGCATCGCCAATAGGAGAAGCCAGACGGACAATACTACAGGCAGACACTGAGCGCCACATCACACGACTCACACACCCAAACACACAAGAATACCCTCACCTAGATCCACACAAGACACCATTCACAACACACACCATGGCACCCCCCAAACACCCACGCCTCACAGAAAGGGAGCTAAGGGCCATAGTGGACGAGATACTGAATGTCGTTCCACAATTATTCAGGGCACAGGTCCAGCACACACCCATCACCAGGAAGATGGAGCTATGCAGACAATAGTCAAAAAGGTCAATGCAGTGGGACACCATCCACGCACCAGGGACGACATCCGCAAGAGATGGAACGACCTGCGTGGGAAGGTCAGGTCCATGGTGATCAGTATAGGGAAAGGTGCGGAAGACATTGTGACGCGAAGGGTTAATTAGCTTGAACAGTGTAGATGAGCGTGATGCCTGCCGAAGCCAGAGCAACGTGGAAGAAATTCACGATGTTCGCTTTCAAGCTTGTTTTCTTTTGACATTCCGTAGATAAACTTATTTGCAGCTTCATGTGTGAGAAACAGGCTGTGAAGGAGATTCAGTCTCAACCTTGAGAACGAGACCACAGTAAAAGATGGAATGAAAACAATGGCCAGGGAATGGCAAGGCAGCCAAGAGACATGTACTGATAACATAGCTAGAAAATATTGAAAGGGGATAGAATCCAAGCTTCAGGTTACTTAAACACTGAAAGGTGGGTGAGGGAATTGAAGCTCGCAGATGGAGTTGTGAAACTGTCATCTTCAGACCCAGAGCTGCCTCCCGGTTTTGCTGTTCCAAGACCATGACGCTTGAGGGGGAGAGAGGTCCAAGCGGGCGGTAGAGGGCTTCCCAGCATTTTGTGGACTAAGTTAAGTTCCACCCAGGGATGAAAGGATTTTGTTTCTCTGCTCTATTATTATTATTGATTATTATGCTTGCACTGTGTTTATAATCTGAGAAATTCAGCTCGTTTATTGTTTTTTTTCTTACTGAACATCGTAGTGTGAGTCTGCTACAGTAATTGAAATATGCATTTTAGTGTGCAGTAAATCAAAGCTTATCTGAAGTATTCAACTCGTTTATATTCTGCTCCCTGAACATCATAGTGTATCACATTTTGGTATACAGTTATTCCAAGTTTATATCTGTCAATGAACTCTTTGCTCAGATGTATACATAGATGTTCTTTGAAGTGTACTTATATACAAATAGATGCTTTTTTTAATTGCTATTCTTATTCTGTCAATGAACACTTTGCTCAGATGTATACATGGATGCTCTTTGTAGTGTACTTATATATGAATAGATGCTTTTCATTGCTATTCTTATTCCACTATTGTTGATGTGCTAAATGCCTGCATTTACCTGAAATTTTAGTAAAGCAAAATTGTATTCATAATTGGCGTGTGGTCCTTCATTGAGTGTCCTTATTAACTTATACCGAACAGATGTCAATCAGCCACCTGGATAAGACATTTGGTACCAGAAGTGGGGTATAAGTCAATAATGCCGCTTTGGGGACGTAAGAAAAGTGAGGCAGAGAGCGGAAGGCAGCATGGGGCAGAAGCCAGATCCATTCCCAGGTGGTTAGCAACTGACCTGTTCTCTGGTGTGGCAGGACTCCTGAACCGGTGGGCAGCGCCGGTGTTATGGGAGGCATTAGATGAGAAAGTGACTCCTCTCTTAGTGGAAGATGCGGTTGAGAGGGTGAAGCTAAGAGGGGCGAAGCTGGAGCTGAAAGCAGCAGGGCAAGTGGGATGGCTTTTCCTGTCTGAGCTCCGTACGGTATACAGGAAAACATTAACACTAGATGCAGAGATAAGAAAACTGCAGGATGAGGTTGTAGCCTTGCAGGAAAGGCAGTTACTTATGAAAGAGACCATAGAAAGTGCAGTGACTCGGGGTGATCAAATGGAGGCAAGGTGCACCGCATTTGCAGTACGAGTAGCAAAACAGAAGAGTAGGAAGAAGCCTAAAATCCCCTCAACTGTGCAAGTGAGGGCACTGGTACGCAAACAGAAGAGTAGGCAGAAGCCTAAAATGCCCTTAGCTGTGCAAGTGGGGGCACTGGTACGCAAACAGAAGAGTAGGCAGAAGCCTAAAATACCCTCAACCGTGCAAGTGAGGGCATTGGTACGCAAAGAAAATTGGGATCCACATACTTGGGAGGATGAGGTGGAAGTACTTGCAACAGAACTAGGTGGAGTTGAAAGTGGAGAAGGACGTGTAGGTGAAATTGAAGGTGAAAAGGGAGTTAATGGTGGGCAAATACAGAATTCTCGTTTGGTAAGAGATTATACACAGAGTGAGTTGTTGGAGGGAACCCGTATGTTTAGGCAGATGCCTGCAGAGCTTTTGTTTAAATGGTTGTCGAGATCGTGGGACACTAGAGCAAAAGATGCACTACAGAATCCTTTTATGTTAGGTCCCATCACAGAAGGAGACCCGATTGAGCTGGAAATGGTAGTACAGGATGATGTAGATGATGTAGTGATGTGGAGCCTATGGCAGAGGCAGGGAAAAAAGAGGGTGCCACAAGATTGGGCCTTAGTGGAAATAGAACACATAACTGATGATCGGCCGGTCACCTTAAAAACAGCAAAATGCATGGTTCACAGATGGTATCGCCCGGTACTATCAAGGAAAAAGACAATGGCAAACAGTCGCATTCCAGCCTGCTACAGAAACGATGTTGCTGCGAGAAGGGGATAATGAATCAAGCCAGCTTGCAGAACTGCAGGGGGTAGCAGCAGTGATCGAACAAGCCCCCATCAGAGAGAAAACATTTGTGTACACTGACAGTCGAGCCACTTACCAAGGACTAATAAGCTGGGCCCGACTTGGCGCAAGGATGGATGGATAATCAAAGGCACCCCCATTTGGGGAGGCGAGCAGCTATGGGAAGAGATGTGGGAGAAAGGGCAAAAATGTCAAATCTATGTGGGACATGTGGATGCCCATTGCCCATCAGATACCTCACTTGCATCTCTATTCGACAACACCGCAGATCAGATGGCCAAAACACGAACAGTGGTCATCAATGAGGAGGCTGAAGCTGCTCTAGCAAACTGGGCACATGCAACATCTGGACATCTAGGAGAGAATGTCACTTATGCATGGGCACAGCAACGACAGATTCCAGTTACTAAAGAACAGGTACAACAAGCAGTAAAAGTGTGCCCCACATGCAAGCAGATAAGACAAATGCCCCTGCAAAAGAAGCCTAGCGGCCATATCAGAAGAGGAACCGCAGCTGCTACAGTGTGGCAATTGGACTATATCGGGCCGCTACCAAAGGAAGGAGGAAACAACTACGTATTGACCATGGTGGACACCTACTCTGGCCTTATGTTGGGTATGCTATGTAAGTCTGCAGACCAAAAGTCCACTTTGCGAGGGCTTAACTACCTGATAAAACATTATGGGGTACCTGATGAAATCCAAACAGATAGGGGCACACACTTTTCAGATAAAACAGTGCAGGATTGGGCGCAGGAACAGGGGATTCGGTGGATTTTACACCTTAGTTATTATCCACAAGCTGCAGGCATGATTGAGAGATATAACGGTTTGTTGAAAGAACAGCTAACAAAGTTATCAGCACATCAGACTCTAAAAGGATGGAGTAGTAATTTAGACAAAGCCTTGTTTGAATTGAACACTAGACCAGTTGGGCAGCAGACTCCTTTCATTCGGATGACAGGGCATGATAAAGAAATCACCCACACAATGATTGTCTGGAAAACAGACCCTTGAGCTCGATTACTTTCAGAGGCCACTTCTGGCAGTATAGGACTGGACCTGTTTGCTCCAGAGGATGGAGAAATACCCGTAGGACAGGTGAAAACTGTTCCCTTAGGAATAGGAGTAACAGTACCACCTGGAACATATGGTAGAATTGCCCCTCGATCCAGCCTAGCCATCAAGGGAGTGTCGGTGCTAGGGGTAGTCATAGACCCTGATTTTAGAGGAGAGGTTAAAGTAGTATTACTGAACCAAGGAGATGCTACTGTATCGTATCAAGCACATGACAGACTTGCTCAATTGATTTGTGAACAAGCGTATACCCCCCACATTGAACAAAGATCTGCCCCCCCCCCGATAACACCCAGAGAGGTGAGGGAGGATTTGGAAGCACAGGAAGAAGAGTATGGGTGCATCATCCAGGGAAAAAGCCAGAGGCAGGAGAGATATTGAGTCAAGGGGTGGGGAGTACGTATATTGTACTTTTAAAGAACTCTAATGTACCTGTATTTGTACCTGCAGTGAGACTTACCCCACAGTCATAAACGATGACATCTGGGTTGACGATAGCAGAGAATGCCGTTATGGACCTTCATGTCACTTGTGCTCCTCAGGCCGCTAACGTAACTGATGACCAGGGAAATGTTTCACTTTGCAACGTGGAGGTACCTGGAGGCAAGTGGATGGCTGCCAAAGCTGTGACCTGGAAGGTAACTAGACAGCAAATCCGACATGCCAACGGACTGAACAAGGTGAAGGGGACGCCAGCAACAGTACAGGCTTTGAGTTATATGCTAAACATGATATGTAAATATTGTGATACCAGGACACATGGTGGTTGTTACAATGAACAATAGACCACAAGCCTTCATGTTTTATGTAACCGAAAGACGCATGGTTAACAACTTAAGCAACGTTTCTATTGTGTGATATAGAATAGGGTGTAAGCAAGTTCTGCATGCAAGAATAATTAATCGTATTGTGTTACAGATAAATATTGCCAAGGGGAATGTCTCAAAGTATGATTCATTATGTGCACCATGGATACTACAGTTATGGCCCTTGCCAAAGTTACGCAATAGAAGAGATCTAGTGTCCTTGATAGCTGGGGCCACCGGAATCGGGGTAGGGGCCCTGAATTCTTTTGATGTTGAAGCCATTAGGAATAAGCTACCTTCTACAGGATATAGTACAGGAGAGGCCATAAAAGTAATTTCTCAATGGGGGCCCACACGCTCACAAGAAGTATGGAAAGTCCTGCGTGGGTTGTATCGTGATTGGCAATGGCATAATTTCACTCATCAACAATTTGAAAAAAAAGCTTTTAAAACCAACAAGCAGCATCCAAGGGCATCCAGTGCATACTATGGCAAAGCATTGTTAATCTACAGTATGCTGACTTTAACGCAGAATGGGGACAGACTCAGGGTGAATATTGGAGACAACAATTGCAGTTGACTGAAGAAATATGGGTAAAGCCCATACAGTTTCACGGTGAGGAAGAAATGTGTTATGCTCTTTTTGATATAGCTAGAAGTGATCTTCCTCCTGAAATATGGTGCCCCTTTATATTGCTCCCTGTAGTAATAGGTGAAGAATGGTGGATACCTCACACTGACAAAAAATGGATTGATCAAACAAATCACACCGTAGATCCCACTAGATGTGCAGATTGGTCTAAGGGGTGGGTATGTACCCACACTGGACGGGCGCTAGATCTATGCCTTCACCCAATACCAGGAGAATGTGAATGGTTACCTTACCCTAATAATGGTACAGACTTATATCAGATAGGAACAGAGACTATGGCGGTCATTCTGACCGCGGCGGTCGCCGCCCGCCGCCCGCCGCCCGCCGCCCGCCAAGCGGTTCCTGCCGAAAGACCGCTCCGCGGTCAAAAGACCGCGGCGGCCATTCCGGCTTTCCCGCTGGGCTGGCGGGCGACCGCCAGAAGGCCGCCGGCCGGCCCAGCGGGAAAGCCCCTTCAACAATGAAGCCGGCTCCGAATGGAGCCGGCGGAGTTGCAGGGGTGCGACGGGTGCAGTGGCACCCGTCGCGATTTTCACTGTCTGCAAAGCAGACAGTGAAAATCTTTGTGGGGCCCTGTTAGGGGGGCCCCACGGCACCCGTTCCCGCCATCCTGGTTCTGGCGGTGGACACCGCCAGAAACAGGCTGGCGGGAAGGGGGTCGGAATCCCCATGGCGGTGCTGCAAGCAGCGTCGCCATGGCGGATTCCCTGGGCCAGCGGGAAACCGCCGGCTCCCCTTTTATGACCGCAGCTTTACCGCCGCGGTCAGAATCGCCCAGGAAGCACCGCCAGCCTGTTTGGCGGTGCTTCCGCTGCCCTCCGCCCTGGCGGTCATGGACCGCCAGGGTCGGAATGACCCCCTATATGTTACGTTACTAATCATCCCTTAATTATTAACGGATTTGTACAAACCACCGGAGAGCAGGTAATGTGTATGTGCAATATTAACAGCGTTATTGACATAAGTACTCACATCCTATACCGACCGACTAAGTTCACCACAACCACATTACAGACGCAAATTCAAGCACAGTTAGAATGGAACATCCCGCTTGTTGTGAGGCTACCTAGACTAGAGGCAATCAGGCGCTACGCACAAATCACATTTGCTAAATTCGACATGGCAGCTAAATATACCAAGGATACCGCCATACAGATGACCATAGACGCCAAACAGCTTATGCACACTGCTTCACGCATCCAGCAAGTAACTGAGCACCATTCGTATGACATCTTCTTAGGTTGGGCACCAGGAGCTACTAAGACGCTAAATATAGTGTTACATCCGCTAATCTGGTTATTGATTGTCTGTGTCACGCTAATGATTATACTATGTAGACTATATGTACGCACAAACCAGCTTTATACTAAAATGCAGGCGCTTAGAATAATGCTAACAAGTATTCGTAGCAATCTAGCTAGCGAAGTGTTACAATAAATACTTCTGGTTTCGCAAGCATCGCGCTCATCTAAGGGGTGGAGTGATCAGTATAGGGAAAGGTGCGGAAGACATTGTGACGCGAAGGGTTAATTAGCTTGAACAGTGTAGATGAGCGTGATGCCTGCCGAAGCCAGAGCAACGTGGAAGAAATTCACGATGTTCGCTTTCAAGCTTGTTTTCTTTTGTCATTCTGTCGATAAACTTATTCGCAGCTGCATGTGTGAGAAATAGGCTGTGAAGGAGATTCAGTGTCAACCTTGAGAACGAGACCACAGTAAAAGATGGAATGAAAACAATTTCCAGGGAATGGCGAGGCAGCCAAGAGACATGTACTGATAACATAGCTAGAAAATACTGGAAGGGGATAGAATCCAAGCTTCAGGTTACTTAAACACTTAAAACACTTAAAACAACTTAAGCAACGGTCATCTTCAGACCCAGAGCTGCCTCCCTGTTTTGCTGTTCCAAGACCGTGACGCTCGAAGGGGAGAGAGGTCCAACCAGGCGGTAGAGGGATTCCCAGCATTTCGTGGACTAAGTTAAATTCCACCCAGAGATGAAAGGCTTTTGTTTCTCTGCTCTATTATTATTATTGATTATTATGCTTGCACTGTGTTTATAATCTGAGAAATTCAGCTTGTTTATAGTTTTTTTTCTTACTGAACATCGTAGTGTGAGTCTGCTACAGTAATTGAAATATGCATTTTAGTGTGCAGTAAATCAAAGCTTATCTGAAGTATTCAACTCGTTTATATTCTGCTCCCTGAACATCATAGTGTATCACATTTTGGTATACAGTTATTCCAAGTTTATATCTGTCAATGAACTCTTTGCTCAGATGTATACATAGATGTTCTTTGTAGTGTACTTATATATAAATAGATGCTTTTTTTATTGCTATTCCTATTCTGTCAATGAACTCTTTGCTCATATGTATACATAGATGCTCTTTGTAGTGTACTTATATATGAATAGATGCTTTTCATTGCTATTCTTATTCCACTATTGTTGGTGTGCTAAATGCCTGCATTTACCTGAAATTCTAGTAAAGCTAAATTGTATTCATAATTGGCGTGTGGTCCTTCATTGAGCGTCCTTATTGACTTATACCAAACAGGTGTCAACCAGCCACCTGGATAAGACACATGGCTTCCCAGCACAACATTGCAGTCCAGAAGACTGGGGGAGGACCTCTACCAACACCACCCAACTACACTGACTGGGATGAAAAAGGTACTGGCCATCCTGCACCCTGGGGGACTCACTGGAGGAA
Organism: Pleurodeles waltl; assembly: GCF_031143425.1. NCBI lineage: Eukaryota > Metazoa > Chordata > Amphibia > Caudata > Salamandridae > Pleurodeles > Pleurodeles waltl. Next base: position 1,646,046,197 of record NC_090444.1, on the reverse strand, counting down.
TGGACTCGGGTAAGTCGTCTACATTTACCCCATATCCATCACACCTGTAATGCATGCATCACCCCACCCCTCCAACAGCCACCAAGACCACTACCCCACCCAGGCCACAATCACTACATCCAGTCACCCTGCATGCCCACAAACCCACTAACAGGTCCACATCCCTCCTCCTGTGCACAGCCACCTACCCCTGCAAGGAATCACAGAGGGACTACACCACCTACAAGGAAAACATCCACATCCAAAGCAAAATGCAATGCAAACCTCACAAAGGTGCCCTGCATGGCCCCAAAGTGTGAAAACCTGCACAAAACAGCCCAGTCCTGTGCACCCCATCCGATCATGCAATTGTAACAGACATGTCCATTCCCCCCAACAGGCACCACCACCCATGCCACCCTGACGGACAGGACAAAGAGTGGCAGTGCCCCAAAGGGAGACAGAGGCACCTCCCAGGACACTGGGGATAGAAACCTGTGTATCCAGGCCACAGACTGGTGGAGCACATGGAAAGAGGCCACAGTCACCCTCTACCAACAGGCAGGAAGATCGTGGCCCCAGTACAAGTGGTACTGCCAGACCTGTGCAGGGAACACAGGCACAGGGGGGCAAGGCCCAGTGGGAGGGCATCACAGGCCCAGGGGGGAGCCACAGGATTGATGCTTCAGCGCTCTGAGATCCTGGGAGCATATCACGATACTTAGGACAGATTGGCCCAGATAGTATCCACCCTGGAGCAGAGTCAAAGGATGTAGGTAGCACACCATCAAGAGGCCATGGAGCAGTGGAAACTGCACTATGCCACAATGGCCACCATAGCAGGTGCGCTGCTGCACCTTGTCCCAACACAGCCTGAGGCCCACACAGACCAGGAAGCCCCTATGACAGGCCAAGCTACAGACCGGACAACAACAGCAGCAGCAGCAGCAACTGGACATGTTCCACCATCTCAGGACACACAGGAGACATGCATTTCAACCCGTACAGGCCAACACCAAGCACCCAAACGGTCTATCAGGCCCAGATATGGCACTGGAACACCTGCCAAGACCAAGGTCCCCTCAATGAAGTGACTCTGGCAAGAACTGTTCCCCAAATGTCCCACTGAACCAATGACCAAATCGTGTGAAAACAACAACAAACACTTGAAAACATAGATGGACATACCACTACTGGCAACAAATGCTGCGACAATGTTGCCATATTGTACAACCGCCAGTACCACCCTCCCATCACTGTAAACTGGACGATGTAATTCCTGCACCAAATAAAACACCAGCTCACCTATTACAATGTCTCCTGCCATTATGTTTAAACAAAGTGAAGTATGGATGCAACTGCATTATAAATCATTATTATCTGAGAAGCAGGAATTGCACCACATGCATAACATGTTGCTGTGTCTACAGATGTGTCAAACTATTATACTATAATGTTACCTGTCCTAGGCAGACCTGGTCACAGTGGCAATGACTATTGGCCCAACACCCCCCTAGATGAAAAGGCACACTGACAGTATGCTGCACAGACAGCAATCTCATTGATTAGTCCCACATAGTTACTGGAAGTACAGTTGTATCAGTTGGGTCCTGGAATGTACATCTTCCCCCTCCTCATCATCACCATCACTCTCATCCCCTCTTTGAGGAAGCAGGTTTGGATAAACAGCACCCTCCTCCTCCAAGAGGGGGATAGAATTCCTCACAGCCACGTTGTGCAGCATGCAGCAGGCCACCACTATTCTACACACCTTTTCAGGTCCATAGGCCAGGAAACCAACATGTAGGCAATGAAATCTAGCCTTCAGGAGACCTATTGTGCGCTCTATCACCCTCCTAGTCCATCCGTGGGCCTCATTGTAATTCCTCTCTGCATCTGTTCCCGGATTCCTCACTGGTGTCAGGAGCCAACGCATGTTGGGGTAGCCAGACTCACTTAGAAAAGGGGGCAAAACAGGACTGTCAATGAAAACCCTCAGTGGCAGACAGCCTGGCTGTCTGCTATGTGGCAATAAGTGCCAGAAACACCTACCTATGATCCATCCTCTGTCCCCTTGTAGTTGTTCCATCTTGGGTGGCACACTACTGTTCCTTAGCACAAAGGAATCATGCACTGATCCAGGGAACATGACATTCACATGTGAGATGTGCTGGTCTGCAGTACACGCCAGTAGAATGTTCATGGAATGAAAGTTCCTCCGGTTTCTGTACACCTGTTCACTGACTCTTGTGGGGATGAAATCTATATGGGTGCCATCGATGGTACCTATCACATGGGGTATGTTTGCAGAGGCATAGAAGTGCAACTTGATGGCAGGGAGGTCAGCACTTTGGGGAATCCTCATATAGGACCGCAGGTGTTGTACAAATGCATTCAGGAATCTGGACAGTATAATGCTAAACATTGGCTGTGAAAAACCTGCACCCATGCCCACTTTCACTTGAAATGAGCCCGTGGCCAGGAAATGGAGTGCAGAAAACACCTGTACTTCAGTAGGGATGGCATGCTGATTCTGATTAGCCGGTCTCAGTGATGGTTCTGTAATGCACAAAGTTCATGAACAGTAGCATGAGTGAGTCCGTAATTGATAATGATGTGACGCTCCATCATGGTCTGCAAATCGACAAGTGGTCTGTACACCGATGGGGCCCTCCCTCGCCACAAGGGTCTGTACCTAGGAGGAGTTGAGAACACATGTGAGGAACACACATACATCTGCACAGATTGTTTCTTATTTAGCACTGCTGGCATGATTGTCAACGACATAAATGCTTAGTATGTGTGACATTACAGCAGCATGACCACAATGATATATCAGGACTGTTCAGGTGAGGTAATGTTGTTTAGGGGACAATAGGGCCTGCATGGTACTGATGAGGGTTTTACAACTGCGTAGTTGAGGCCAAAATGTCTGCCCCCTGTAATCTAGAAGTGTTGTGGTGGAAGTGACCTCATACCGCTAGCGGCTGACGTTATAGCATAAGCCGGTGTTTACATGGTTGTCAATGGGCATTCTTAGCGTACCATGATCGCCGCCAGCGGTGACAGTGCACACTGCCGCGGTGTGTACGCGAACTCGTCACCCCAACTTCACTTGACTCCCGGATCTCGTGCATGCAGGTACTCCACTGAGAGTACCGCTGTATCCTGCCTCTGGTCATGGAAATGGCGCATGTGGCAGGGGAAAGGGCCCCGGCCTTCACCAACGAGGAATTGGAGAAGCTTGTGGACGGGGTCCTGCCCCTGTGTGCCAAGCTCTATGGTCGGCCAGAGGTACAGGTGAGTAGGAGGATTGGGGGGCATGGATGTGTGTAATGGTGGTAGATGGCTGCATACATGTGTGCACGTGTGACACTGTATAGTCCTGGGTTCCTGATATGCTGAGTGTGTGTGTGCTGTTCGGCTGTTTGAAATGTCTGTCCCATAGTGGAAATATAGCCAGCTGCATATTATTGGCCATTGTCTGACCTCAGTGTTACTTTTTCTGTGTGTCCCTTACAGGTAAGTGCCCACCAGAAGAGGGGACTTTGGCATGCTATCACCAGGGAGGTATGGACCCTGGAGGTCTACAACCGGTGGAGCACCCACTGCAGGAAGAGGTGGGAGGACCTGCGGCACTGGGCGAGTAAGATCTGTGACGACCAGCTGGGGAAGTCCTCCCAATAAGGAAGGGGTGCCCGTCAGGCACTGATCCCCCTTATGCGCTGCATTCTGGCAGTGGCGAACCCGGACCTGGATGGGCACTTGAAGGCTGCAGAGCAATCACAAGGGGATGAGTACAAATACCATACTTTAGCTCCTTGATGGATGTGTGTGTCCGGTCGTATTTATGCTGTTTAGTGACAGGGACTCTGACTGATGTCCATCTACATAATAGCCTCCAGGGGAGTAAGGGCGTAAGGGTCAAGTCTGCAGTACATCAGATCCTTCAGTGCTGTAGGGAATCGCTGTAGAGCAGGGTTGTGGCCACTAGTCAGGGGCATAGCCATGTGTACAGTGGTAGGTCCTGACTGATGGAATATTTTGTATTGGGTGGGTGTATGTGTGAACTAGTTATGTACCTCCATTCAGCTATTTACAAGTGTCTCTCCTGTTTTGTCTCCCCATCCCTGTACTCTTGTGTTGTCTGTGTACATCAGCATCATCTGGAGAGGGAGCTGAGGCATCGGCAAGTGGGGATGCAGCGGCCCACGGTTCCTCAGAGGCAGAGTTGTCTGACGTGAAGGGAACCAGTGGGTTGGAGGGCAAGGGGAGTACCATGGGGGAGGCAACTACCACTGGAGGTAGTGACTCTGATACCTTCTAGTGAGCCCACCCCTTCTGTGTCATCTTCCGTCACCCCATACCATCCCTGTCCTCCCATTTTCTCCCCACCGAGTTGCCTGTGCCCGCTCACCCAGAAGGGTGGGTGTCTCCTTCGCTCCAGGCACCTCCTCCCCTGCCCCAGTCAGCCCTGCTGCCCTCACGGAGGAGGCTATTGACTTCCTGAGAACCATCTCTGTAGGGCAGACAACCATCGTCAATGTCATACAGGGGCTAACCTCAGAGGTGCAGCAAACAAATGCCTATCTGGATGGCATTCACAGTGCTGTGTCTAGACTACAGAGATATTTTCAGGCTCTGGCCTCCTCTTTGACAGCAGCTAGTGTCCCTGGTCATTCCATCCCCCCTCCAACCACCTCTACCCCTTCCAGCACCCTACTCCCTTCACCCGTCCAAAGCACGCATTCTGACATGCAGGTACACACCTCAACACACAAGAAGAACACTTCGAAACACAAGCACCACACCTTCCAGCAGAGGCATACACACAGCCAAAATCCACATGCACACACACGAACATCCACTTCCCCCAGTGTGTCTACCTCTTCTGCTTCCCTGTCTGTCCCCTCTACATGCACACCCACAGGCACTGCACCCTCATTCAATGTTCCTGACCCTATTCTTGCAGTCACCACAATATCAGACATCCATTCATGCACCCAGACACCACACCTGAACTCACCACAACGACTTTAGTTGACACATGCAGCAGACTCACCAGACTTGCAGACACCCAGACAACATACATTTACACTGGCAGCCTGTCTTTTCCCACTGTGTCCACCCCCCCTCCTCCCAAGACACTCAAACGCACCAAAACACCCACCCATCACACATCCACCTCAGCATACTGTCCAGTCACCTGCAGCCACGTCACGCACACCTACACCTCTTACAACCAATCCATCTACCTCTCCCCCATGCCTTCCTCCAGGTCCACCCCAATTGCACTTAAGAAATGTTTTCTATCCCTTGTAGACCTATTTGAACCCACTGGCCCACCCTGTCTCATCCCTAAACGTGCCCACCTCCTTGCCCTGTCCATTCCTCCCACGTCACAGCCTGCCCGTGTCTGCCCTTCCCATTCCCTTGCTACCTCCCCTATGAGGAAGAGATCCCGTGCTGGCCCAGGAACATCTGCCACACCCCAGGCCTAGTCTGCTCCACCAGCTGCAAGCACAAAACCCAAGCCCCCTCCACTTTCCAAACGTAAATCTAAGCCCACCCCTCCTAGTTTATGTCCCCACCCCCAACACCCCCTGCCCCTGTTCCCTGAGGTGCCTGGATGCCCCATTGTTGCCTCTATGAGGTGAGGTACCGTTGCACTTGTGGGAGTCAAGTTGGGGCCATTGAGGCCCATCGGAGTACTTTTACTCTGGACTGGCCATTGGCCTTATATGCACTTATATCACTCATTGATAAGTTAAAGTGTGGCCTGTGTTGTTTATGGCACACTCTGGATCCATGGTTTATCGTTTCATTGTTTGGGGGTGTTGAGCACATGTGTGTGTACTTTGGCAGGTTGGATTTGCCTTGTGTCGGGTAAGCACCTCTTGCTGTGGGGTGTATGGCTTGTGCTGCTGTGAAGGGTTGTGGAAGCGTTGCAGGGTGGGTAGCTATGTAACTGTGCCCTTTCTTCCCTTTTTCAGTAGGTTGCGGTACTTACTTGTTGTCTTCGTCGGCGGTCTTGGTTGTGTAGGTATATGGCAAGGAGCAGGGCTGGCATGATCTGCAACTCTCTATCCATGTCTGCTTCGGTGTGTTGTGTAAACCTCCAGTGAGTGTTTCCTTATATTTGGTCTGTTTCCACCTGGCTTTGGGTGGCGGTGGTTCCCACCCCGGAACTGAGAGTGGTCTAGTGCTTCATTATTTGATGGGTGGGTAGGGCCTTTCAGTCGGCCTGTGGGCGGGCTCTGCCGTCGTTGTCGACACTCCTCTGCTTGCAGTGAGTGGTTTTCAGGATGCCTGTGTTTAAGTTGGTTCATTATTTGGCGGTTTGGACCACACATCTGTTGGCGGTTGTTACAGCCACCGCCGGCGGTGCGGTGTTTACCGCCATGTTCATAATGAGAGCCTTAATCCAGCCCTTGGCAGAAGCAAATATCCACTGTTTCTGGTGGGCGTTAGAAAATTGAAGAATCTTTGTGAATCGCCGAAAACTGGAGTGCTTCTGGGTGTTCATAAACTTTCAAGCCATCACCCACTTCCAACCCCCTAAATGAGATGTACTCATGCTGTCATGGGTTAACATTATAATGGGATAAATGGATATTTGAGTGCAAGATAAATTCTGTACTCGTAACATAGATTTAGGATTGCAAATGGATTTGTGAATTAGGCTTTAGATATTAAATTTGAGAATATGGCCAGTGTTTTATTTAAATGTGCAAGAGACATCAGTGATGTGAGAAAAGAAAAGGTACATCAGCACATGAAGAATTGCTGAGCTACATTCATCATCGTTAATGATGTGTGTGGGAACACAGCACGGGCAATTGCATAACTAATATAATTTTCAAGGATTCTGAACACCAAATGGTACAAAAGACAACATCAGCATCTATTGTGCTACAATGTTGACTTCTAATATGGGCCATTACCCGCCATTGTGATTTTTCGTTCCTTCATCATGATCATTCGGCTGAAAAATAAAAAGCTACAGCTCCCCAGCTACTTGTAGGGGAATGGCATCAATTCATGTAGAAGCTGCATCGTCAAGTTTGTAATGAGTGAGTATGGATCACATATGATCAGTCTTATTTTGTTTGAACTTGGGTGTAAAGGAAAATATGTTTACCTAATTTCCACATCTCACGAACACCATCCAATTAATTTAAGCCTTCAAAAAATTATCAAACCTTTTACAGTAATTAGTATTGTTCAGGAATTTGACTTCACATTCCAGGGACACACAACAAGATTCATTTATTGAAGTGATAAATTACCAGCTGTGTAACAGAACAACCATTGGCAAAGGTGATAGATCTGGCTTTTTTTAGGGGTAGTGCTTGGTTACAGTTGGGTGACTTTGTGTGTTTGCTTCCAGACATCCTAGAACAAAAATCCCATAATGAAGCTGCATCTTGGGGTTCAACAACTGGGAATCTGGGGGTAGTCCCCCTCCCATTTGATGAATAGACTGCAGAATGAGAGTTAAAAGGAAATGTCAAGGAGACCAGATCCTCAGGGCTTGCACATGTTCCCAACATGTCCACCTCTTGGCAGCTCCAAACTCCACTAGTTATATAGCACAGAGTTAAAGAATGGCCAAGTGGGGGGATGGGTTTTGGGTCAGGAACAGCGGGGAAGGAGACCTGTGGAAGCAAGAGTTAAACAACACAATTGCAAGATTAATCGCAATGACTTTTAAGAAGTTTTGTTTCAAATAAATACTTATGCTGAAAACATGAATGGCCTAAGGCTTCCCTACAACTAGGCCTCAAGAATCTAGGTACCTGGAAATCAAGAAAGGTTATGCAAGGTTTTCTCATGAACATTCCAGAATTAACATATTATATTTTGACCAATAAACTCTCTCCAAAATACTTCTTAGAATAATCTTTAGATTATAGCAAGAATCAAAGAGCACATGTTTTTTCGTCTGCATGAATGAACTGTACAAGTACCATGAATAACTCTGCTAAGTCACTCTCTGATTAAGAGTTTTAAGACTCAAATGTTCAGTGAAAATTATGCACTTTAATCAAAACTGCACATCTAAGTTTCAATGTCTAGAAATGATCGCGCACTCCGCCGATCTATATTTCAAAAGTTAAACACCAGGAAAGAATCGCACACTCTGTTGCCGATTCGAACATCTAGATTCACATGCAATAAAACGATTGCGCACAACGCCGATCTATGATTCAAGAATTAAATGCCTGGAAAGAATCGCGCAACCTGTTGCCAATTCGGAATTCATGATATAAATGCCATGAAATGATCACGCACACTGCCGATCTGAATGCCAAGAAGTAAATGCCCGGAAGGAACCACGCACACTGTTGCCGATTCAGAATTCACGATGCAAATGCCATGAAATGATTGCGCACACTGCCGATCAGAATGCCAAGAAGTAAATGCCTGGAATGAATTGCGCATACTGTTGCCAATTCAGAATTCACAATACAAATGCCATGAAATGATGGCGCACACTGCCGATATGAATGGCAAGAAGTAAATGCCTGGAATGAATCGCGCACACTGTTGCCGATTCGGAATTCACAATGCAAATGCCATGAAATGATCGCGCACACTGCCGATCTGAATGCCAAGAAGTAAATGCCTGGAATGAATCACGCACACTGTTGACGATTCAGAATTCACGATGCAAATGCCTTGAAAACAATCGCACACACGATTTTAAGTTTAGGCCCAAAACTCGAGTGTCATTGGAAAACGGAGTCGGGGGCCTAACCCGACCTCCTCCTTACTGCCCTGCTTGAAGATCACCAAATCAATGACTGCAGGCCTGGAAATGACTGGATAGGCCTCCGGAACAGGAGCTTTGGAAAATGCTGCTGCTCTGCACCGGGACCTCTGAATAGTGAGCACGTGGAGCTGGGCTGGCTCCCTTATATAGAGCCAAGCCCCTCCCAGGAGCCACACCCAACCATTCTGCAAGAAAGGCTTCTAGAAAGTCTTAGAATAAAGGACCTCACCATGTAGTCCTGCAAACAAGCCTTGCAAATGAACAATGATTTACAAACATCATTAATGACTTTTCAAGGTAAAAGCTCTGCAATGCAAATGGTTAACATACTGCATAGAAACATAATGCACTAAATATGCCTTTGCATAAGGACTGGGTTTTTGCATTTACGTCGCCTGTCTAGGGCTCACTGTCCTGAAGTTGACAGGAACCCTCAAAGAAAAGCGTTACCCAAAGAGATCAGAAGATGAAACGTTTTTTATAAGTGTTGATCTTAAAAGGCACACACAGCAAATAACTGCATGGTTGATACTTCTGAGAAAGGTTCAATACTTTTGAAGACTATCTAAGGATGTGTTTGCCTTTACATTTGGCAAATAGGCATTAAAACAGCAAGTGCTCCCTAAAAATGAAAAGCAATAAGTTAGCAATTGAAGCATTATCATGTCTACAAAGGAAACACATCAAATGGTACACATGCTAACACTCACTAATAAGCTACAGAGTGTGAGAAAACAGGGCTGATTGCAGAGGCCCCCTAACTTTTTGCCCCCATTTTCCACTTTTTGCTGGTGTTTTCCTGACTCTGATGGTGCCCTGGGTACTGCTAACCAGTCCCAGGGCCTGTGCTCTGTGTAAAATCAATATGCAAATTAGGCTAATTATAATTGGCTAGGTTAACCTACCTATAAGTCCCTAGTATATGGTAGGGCATGTAGGTTTAGGGACCACAGCATAGGTAGTGCACCCTTAGGTGCACTGCTGAGGTGCCCAGTGTCATTTTAAAGGCAGGCCTGCCTTGCTGGCTGCTTTTAAATTAAAGTTATATGCAAATTCGACTTCGGAATTAAAAGTAGTTCCAAAGTCTTAAACTACCTTATTTTTAAATATAAGTCACCCTAAGGTGTGCCCTATGTGTCCCTAGGGCTGGGTGCCATGTAACTATAAGCAGGGACCTTATAAAAATAGTTTTATAAGGCCTGGTGAGGTAAAAACAGCCAAATTCGTTTTTCCCTCATTGTAGTAAATGGCCTTCATAGGCTAGAATGGGGAGACTTTATTTTAATTTTTAAAGTCTCCTTAAATGATGCATACCAAGAGTTTGGTATCAAATTAATTGTTGTAATAAATCCCACAGCTTCCAGTTGTTGGATTTAATATAACTTGTTCAGGTAAAGAGTTTTAAACTTTACCTGAAAAGTTGCCAATTTCAGCCCTGCATTGTTTTTGCTGCTGTGCTCTGATTGGCCAGCCTTGAGCAGCTTGACCAAGCTGCCTTGAGGAGGTGTGAAGTGGCCTGGCTTCACACAAAGGAATGTGCCTGTGGGAGGGAATCTCCCCTCAGCACATGGTGAGGCAGGAAGGGGGAGGGCTGCCAAACTGGTCTTCAAAGGCAGAGAAGGACATTTGGAGCAACCAGCAACACCCCCACATCCTGCAACCCCAGACAACTAGGTGCCCCCTTGATTAGATTAGGAGAGGGCAGGAGAGGGGTGTGTTTATGATTTTTAGCCACACCAGTGGGTGGGCTCAGCCAGATGTAACCTCCAAAAATCAGATTCAGCCATGATGGATTTTTAGAGAATGTTGCCTCCTGGGATTGATTTTTGCCACACTTCCCAGGAAGTGGTCATCACAGGGGGAAGGACCCTGCACCTGATTGGAGAACCAGGACCCCCCTGCTTTTCACCCAGGAGCAAGGATAAAACTGGCAGACCTGCACCCACACCTCAGTTCCCTACCACATCCAACAAGGAAGAACAACAGAAGAAGAAGGACTGCCCTGCTGGACCCCTGGCCTGCACCTGGAACCTGCACTCAGAAGGACTGCACCAGCTGCACACTTGGGCTTCACCACAAGAAGGACTTTGCCTGGCTTCAACTGGTTCAAGGAGGGACTCCCTGTTTGCTACAGGTGAAAAATTGCTAACCGTAGTCCTCTGCACCAACTCCTGAAGAAAGCGACCAGCTGACCACTGTCCAGTGGCCAAAAAGGAGTTTGCGCCAGGTGCATTCTGGGAGTTGTAGTCCGCACCCCCCAAGGACCATCTCAGAACTTCTGGACCCTTGGGGTGAGCTGTGGACCCCAAAAGAACCTTAAAAGGACATCTGGGTGAAGCCCCAGAAGTTTGGAGAATTTTTGTAAAAAAGCTCCATAGAGGGACCGACCCGCCGTGGCAACTCTAGCCGGCTTGCCTCAACCGCGACCCGGCCTGATTTGCTGGTTCGTCCCGGTAAAGAAAAATCTCCGAAAAAGAGACTAAGGCCCTCATTCTGACCCTGGCGGATACAATCCGCCAGGGCCAAGGGGCGCGGGAGCACCGCCGACAGGCCGGCGGTGCCCCTAAGGGCATTCTGACCGCGGCGCTAACGCCGCGGTCAGACAGGGAAAACTGGCGGTCTCCCGCCAGTTTCCCGCTGCCCTGGGGAATCCTCCATGGCGGCGCAGCATGCTGCGGCGCCATGGGGATTCCGACCCCCTTCCCGCCGGCCTGGCTCTGGCGGTTCTTACCGCCAGAACCTGGCCGGCGGGAACGGGCGTCTTGGGGCCCCTGGGGGCCCCTGCAGTGCCCATGCCCATGGCATGGGCACTGCAGGGGCCCCCTAACAGGGCCCAACTAGGCTTTTCAGTGTCTGCGATGCAGACACTGAAAAGCGCGACGGGTGCTGCTGCACCCGTCGCACGCCTTCCACTCCGCCGGCTCGATTCCGAGCCGGCTTCCTTGTGGAAGGCGCTTTCCCGCTGGGCCGGCGGGCGATCTGATTCAGATCGCCCGCCGGCCCAGCGGGAAAGTCAGAATACCCCTCGCGGTCTATTGACCGCGGGGCGGTATTCAGGCGGCTTCCGACGGGCGGGCGGCAACCGCCGCCCGCCTAGGTCGGAATGACCACCTAAGTCCGAAGGTAAAAAGTTAACCGGGACCTCCCAGCCAGCGTATCCGAGGAGGGCTCCATGGACGTCGGATCAAGATCCAGGTTTACCCCGGTCGAAGGATTTTCACCTCGAAAAAACGACTAAGTCCGAAGGTAAAAATCTTCACCGAGGATTCCCGCATCGCGTATCCAGAGAAGGGCTCCAGGAGGTCGGATTGGACTGGCAGGTTCGTCCCGCTGAAGAAAAATCTTCGAAAAAGAGACTATGGGGGTTATTCCAACTTTGGAGGAGGTGTTAATCCGTCCCAAAAGTGACGGAAAAGTGACGGATTTACCACCAGCCGTATTACGAGTCCATTATATCCTATGGAACTCGTAATACGGCTGGTGGTATATCCGTCACTTTACCGTCACTTTTGGGACGGATTAACACTCCTCCAAAGTTGGAATAACCCCCTAAGTGTGAAGGTAAACTTTTAACCGAGGCCTCCCGTGGCCTGTAGCCGAGCAGGGCTCCATCGCGGTCGGCCTTAAACTTTGACTTTGCCCCGGTCGAGGTGCAACCAGATGACCCGATTGGCGCTTTTTGTTTCTAGGCGCTAAAAAAACCACAATTCTTTAAAAATTCATATCTCCGGTTCCCCTTATCCGATTTTATTCGTTTTGGTGTCATTTTAAAGATAAAAATATAATCTATTTTCATAAATTGGTTTTGGATTTTTAAACGTTTTCCTGTGTTTTATTTAATTACTGTTGTGTGATATTTGAATGCTTTACACTCTGTCTCCTAAGTTAAGCCTTGACGCTCGTTGCCAAGCTACCAAGGGTTGAGCTGGGTTTAATTTACTGAGACCTAACTCGACCTTAGTGGAGGTTAGTGGCCTATTGCTAAGTGTAGGTACCTAACTGCCCTTACCAATAACCCATTTTCCAACACAGAGTATGTCATATCTGCAGTCTAATAAAAGGACTACTTGGTGCCACGTCATTAAAACCTACTGAAAACACAAAAGGCACAATGTAATTGTCCATGAAATGCCATAATTTTGATGGGCAGCCCATCCGAGCAATGGCAAAGCATGAAAAACACATGAAAGCCAATAATAGAAGGGAGCTGACCCAAAGGCTGGTCACTCTCTCTATAGCTCTTCTAACTGTACTGTGTTGTCATTTACTCAAACCTAAAACCATTAGTACAGGTAACAGGTTACATCAATTATGTGTTAATCATATCAATGAGGCTATACAATGACCACCTACCTGCTCCAGCAATTTTTGACAAATCTTAGCCAACATTATGGCCCATTTTGCTGTCTCTACCACCAAATCTACTGCCTCTAAAGACTTTAAAATGTTGGCAGCTTCAGAATGCAGCGGAAGTCTTAGCACTTGGCTACTGGTTCTACCCAAGTCACCCTAGATTTGTTTTTCTCCTCTCTCCAGATATCGTTTTCAATCTAATTCCCCTGGTTTCCTTGAATGGATTATGATACTGTTCATTTTTATCAGCTTTAGACCTATCTCCTGATAATTCTACAGCACCTCTAAATTTTGCTACCAACCATGGTCCAAATTATCCCCTACTGGCCTGGCTATTATACTACTTCACTTCTTTCTCTCACTCTTTCATCTTGTCCCATCTCTGGCCTTCGATCAGGCAATAATTTGGAACCGGCTTTACCCGATACCTCCTCGACGCAGGACCTCACATCGAAGCCCCTCAAGTCTTCAGCACCGCTGCTGCTCTATGCATCCTCTAAACAGGACTCACTGATGTGAGGTCCTGCTTTGAGGATGCGTAGATCAGTGGCTGTTCCAAAGATTAATAGGGGTGCAAAATGAGGTCCTGCATTGAGGAGGCATCAGGCTATGGCGGTTCCGAAGAGCTGTGGGGTCCTCTTCTGGCATGCATCTCACAATGGTGGTTCTGATGCAGAGCTGTGAAGCAATACGTCGCAGTGTGTGGGTTCTGCTCAGACCACAGCTGGGTTAGCAGAACACCTTCAGGTTCACTTCCAAGGGTCTAGACCTGGGGTGGCACCATTTAGGGGGCAACACTCACAGCAGACAGAGTTCAGGTGCTGGGTTTAAGATCGTTGGAGCCTTTTCTGTCCCTGAGGGTCTGATTAGGAAGCCAATAAACTCACCCTTAGAGTCCCTAAGGTGGTTCTGGTTTAAAGATGCATGTTCAGTCCTTTTTACTCAGGCAGCAGGGCACCAGAGTAGACAGGCGGCTGAGTAGTTGTAATTTTAGCCTGCAAACAATAACCTATTTTCCATTTTTTTCAATGTGTTTCCTCACCTACTAATAATTGTGCATGTATACATTATCAATGTGGTTATTGTAGTACTTTCCATTCCCCCTTTCCTCAGTATGGTTCATTTCAACTATCTGGAAGCCTGGGTTAGAATGTTGGGTTGAGGAGAGCAGTTGAGCAGAGCTTGGCATTATCACCAATAAATAACATTACTTCTTCTACCTTGTCTGGTTCATTCTTGTGGATATTACATCAGTAGAAATCCTTCTTGCAGCAAAGCAGCACAGCAGTCCTTCTGAGTTCCAGAGGTGTACTAAAGAGTTGGGCCTGCGGGTTCAATATTTATACTTTGTGCCAGTTTTGAAGTAGAGGAAGATTCTAGTGTCTAGTGGTGTTCATCCAAGAGGTGTTTGAAATGTCCTGCCTCCCTACTCTGGCCCCAGATTGTTTGGGGACACAAAAGAATAGTGTCAAACCATTTGTGAGAGTGCTGAGGCAGAAAGTGAGGGAGGTGACAGCTCCGCCCCCTTATTAAGTCAGAGGTGGTGCATCCTGCCAACTCCTATTCCCTCTTTGGGAGTAAAACACAAAGTCAAACTGTCAACTATACCTAGTCATGTGACCGAGGATACAATTCTGAAGGCACCAAATGGTTAGGGCAGTACATGCCAACTTTCTAAAAGTGTCATTTTAAGATTTGTGACTTTAAATCCGACTTCACCATTTTTAAATTAAAGTTCTTTAGACACCAAACTCTACATTCCCATGTTCTCACAAATGACAATTATCATTTATTAAATAGAATAAGGTAACCTAATGTTATCCAATGGGAGAGGCAGGGCCTGCAATGAAATGAATTTCACTAACAGGATATGTAAAACTTAAATGTACATGTCCAGATTTTTAAATACACTGCACCCTGCCCTATGGTCTGTTTAGGGCCTTCCCTAGGGATGGTCTATATGTAGGTTTAATGTGCCATATCAAAGACCCATGCAGACATGTTTCAAAAAGCTTTTTAAGTTGGTGGCATATTAAATGATGCAGGCCCACTAGTGACATTTAACTTACAGGACCTTGGTATATATGGTACCTCTTTACTAGGGACTTACAAGCAAATTAACCATGCCAATTGGGAGCAAAGTAATGCTACCATGTCATAGGGAGAGAGCACAAACAGTTTAACACCGGTTAGCAGTGGAAAAGTGTATAGCGTCCTAAGGCCAGCAAATACAAAGTCATCAAAAATAGGAGGATGGAAAGCAAAACAGTGGAAGAAAACCACACAAAGAATGTCAGGTCCAACAGTATGGTACCAGAATATTAAGGTCTAAATATTGTCTGACAAGAATAGATTGTCCTACATATTGATTACAAAAATATCACCACATAGACATTGGCACAAAGAAAACCTACACCTAATAGACTGATATTTTTGTACATGGTATCTAAGCCATGGTATTTATGTCTAACAATATTATTTTATTGCTATTCTGATATACAACCTCACAACCAACGTAACTGAAAAAGCTGTCAACAACAAACTTTCGAAGTTGTTTGAGTTCTCTACATCTTAGGGGCAACTTTGGATTACATCAGGATGACTTTCGATGGCAGCAGCGCATTGGCACTAATTCCTATAGTCCTGAAACTGCTTTTATTAACAGCAACCATCCCCAGGGTATCACTAGGCTCCATGTGATAACAATAAGATAATTTCCTTTGACCTAGCTTAGATTTTTCATTACCAGTAGGAGACAGGCACCGTACCACATTACCAAGTCTCCTGTCATGCTCTGTGTTGTGCAGTTCTACAGGGATCAGGCCTCAGCACTACTTTGTTAATCGTTTTGGTGGGGACCTCAGCCTGCCACGTCAGTTCATGTATTATGTGCAAGCAGATGATACATGCAATTTTAATAGGATTGCGAAGGCGTTTGGCCTTGAAATATGCCTCTTCCACAAATGAATGACCAAGGTGACATCTCAGATCCCCAATTCTTGGTGCCCCTTTCAGCTTATAGTCAGTTATCTGTGATCCATCTTAATTAGGACTCCCCTCTTAAGAAAGTAAAAAGAATTGGGATTTTTTGACAATTAATTATCCTTCATTCTTCAGGTTGTCAATGCGACACTTGTTTCCTTTCGCTAACAATATTTAAAAATTGCAACTTTTTAAAGTCAGATTATAAACAATTAGTTGTAACTTTCCATGCCCTATTTAGAAAAAGGAAACTCCTTTATACAACCAAGTTATATTATTTCTTATTCTGTGCCCTCTATGATGTCAATTGTTTCATCTTTTTTATAATATGCAAATTTAGGGCCTGAATTAGATGTTGGTGGTAACAGTCCTGCCATCTAATTTGTGGTGGGAAACTCATCTGCTGCCATGACAGTCTGCCCTCCATATTTAGATGTCAGCTGGAGCATAGGTGAAACACCACCAATGGTCCTCCGTCACCACCAAGAATATTCACTAGCGTGAACTACTCCATGGGCAAATGCCGCTGGTGGTGGGACTTCAACCCCTTTTAACGCCAAGAAAATAACGATGTGCAGTCCCGTCGATGCAACTGTGGAGGCTAAACCTCCACACCTGAGCTGGCGTTTGGAAGCTATATAAACATGAAACTCACCTTTCTAATGCTTTCCACGGCCAGGTCCAAGATGGAAATAAACCCCGTCATCACCAGAACAGAAGGTATTTCACTGGCATTCCTCTTACCCACAGAGTTGTAGCTTCACAGTACTAATGTAGTGTACTAGTGTAGTTTGAAGTTACCACTCTGCGATCACAAGAATGCCCGTGACTTATCTTCTGAACTGGGGACTTTTGTATGGCTCATTAATTTTTGTAAACACCACCATAATGTTGCTCAATGCTGAAGTGTGCAATGTTGAAGTTTTAAAATGCATTGGAACAGACCTTGAGATATGAGTAGCACCCGCTAATCTGGGATAGACTTCCTTCATGGCAATGGACACATATTCATAAAAATAATCAACAATCACAAATAGAAATGTCTCCATAAGGGACTGTGCAATAATGTCCCCAAAGTATCCAAAGTATCAACGTAAACCCCGATTATAATCAAACAAAACCATGATAATGTAGCAATTACACTACAGCATGCTACAGGTGGATGTACACAGAATGTAATCAAGTTTTACTGGTGAACTGCAAACATGACAGAGTCATATGAAGGTCACATGTCCCCTTGGTTTGTGCAATATATCACAAACATAAGGTCCCATCCAACTGTAAAGTACCAGGCAATTTGTGTAATGCATTTGTGCATATTATTGGCACATCATGTTAAAAGAAACACACATGCATTCTCCACTCACAAAGAAAGAAACACATTTAATTTTGGTTAAGCATCCAGTAACAACATGAATGCTTGCACCAAATGAGTATGTCCATCACTAATGTACAACACTAATGTATGCATTTAAAATAACATTAAAACATACAGCTTGGGTTTGTCACTGTGCTATATCTTTAGATTTGTGTTTCTTATTGGTTGCCTGTTGGGCGGTTGAGTGTGGGTGTCTTGTATGTGTGTTTCTTGTATGTGAATGTGTAGTGGATGTGGTGTGTGTTGCGTGGTGGCTGTGGGTGACTGGTACATGTGTGAATGGTGTTGGGTGTGGTGACTGGGTGTGTGTCTGTAGAATCTGTGGGTAATGCTGTAGTGGTGGGTGTTGTCTATGTGGTATTGGTGGGGGTGTGTTTTTGTGTCGTGGTAGGGGCACTGACTGTGGGTGTGCTTATGGTATGTGTGGGTGTTGCTGTAGTGGTGGGTGTTGTGTCTGTGGATGTGCTGGTGGTGGGGGTGTGATTGTGTCATGGTGAGTGCACTGACTGGGAATGTGCTTGGAAGTGTATGTGGGTGTTGCTGTAGTAGTGGTTTCTGTGTCTGTGGGTGTGATGGTTGTGTGGGTGTGTTGTGTAGTGGTAGGTGCACTGACTAGAGGTGTGTCTGTGGGGGTAGTATATGTGGTGTCTGCATGTGTGTATCTGTGCTATTGTTTTATGCTGTATTGGTGTTGGGATGTGCTGCTTGTGGTTGTTGTTGTGGGTGCGTGTATATGCCTGTGTGTGCTTTGGACAGGGCTGGGTTGAGGGATTTGGGATGGGGAAGGGGAAGGGGTGGGAGCCTGGGCAAGAGGTTGGGGTGAGTGGGAGGTTGGGGCCATTGAGGAGGCCAGACTCTGGAATGACTACTGTAGGCCAGACAGGGCACCGTGAATGCCATCCAGGTAAGCCACCATCTGTATGTTCTGGCCAGCCAGCCCTTGAGTGGCATTCATTAGTGAGGGCTGGCTACAGTGACCGTTCTTAAAAGATCAACAGCCTGCTCAGATAGCACAGCCTGGGACACCAGGGCAGGGACAGAGCTGCCTGCAGCAAAGATGATGCTGCCCCTTTCCAGGGGGTGGCTACAGCCAACTGTGGGGAGGGTGGAGATTGGAATTGAGGGTGGCAGAAGATGCAGGTGTCTCAGTCTCTCCAGGGACCGCCCCCACTAGGGACTGGTCTTCATTGGAAGCCTCCAAGGAAGATGTAGAATCACTGGTGGCCTCTGTGCCAGTCCCTTCACCTTCCATGACACTCGGTCCCTCTGCGTCTGTAGTGTCAACACCCTATCCCCAGTGGCCAGCTTCATCCCCGCCGATGTGGCCGTTATCACCTTCGCCATGCCCAGTTGAATCTGAAAACACAGAAACAACAGTTATAATGCATCTGTGAAAATACAATTGAACATCAATGTACATTACACAACCTTCGCAAAACGTTCAGTAATCTCCTATCTCAGCTCCCATATCATCTATGACTTTGTTACTTATACACTGGCTACATCTCTGAATCACTGCAGTACAGAGCTAAAATTGGTTTACTTTTCCCAAAGGGTAGGATTTCTTAATGGACATTGTCTGCTCAAAATAGGACAACACAACTTCTATGTGATGTTACCTTCCATATGCAAATGTCCCTTTCAGTATTACATTGCTTTCCTCTGGGCAGGACTAAGGACATCAAAATGCTGTATGTGGGATGCACAACTCTCTCACCAATGTGGACACATTCCTGTCTGTTGTTAACAATACAGTTTAGTG
The DNA here is from genome assembly GCF_031143425.1 of Pleurodeles waltl. Lineage (NCBI taxonomy): Eukaryota > Metazoa > Chordata > Amphibia > Caudata > Salamandridae > Pleurodeles > Pleurodeles waltl. Next base: position 1,646,026,967 of record NC_090444.1, on the reverse strand, counting down.
TGGAAATTCTTGTTGGCAATCACTGACTGGCTTACATGCACATTTGTGAAATATTAAGGACTCCGGTCCACCTGCTACTGTCCACCTTAACTTACTAGACGTTTGCTGGACAAATTGCTTTCAAACATGTGTAAGATAAGGAATTATGCTGCTGTTCACAGAATACCAATAATTGTGGTACAGATGCACATTCTCACATTGTCATAGCACCAATTTAGCAATGTCAAGTATGATATATCAGCTGCTTCATAATTGTGCAGTTTGCCACAGTTACCAGTAATGAAGCCTACATTCACTACACCCATGTGTGATGACCCAATCATGACATGGTGCATGTTTTGTGAAACTGTCCCTCATATAACTGTGAAAATACTGTCAATCCCTTTGTTTGCATGCAGCCGTGTGTCTGCCAATAACAGTACTTGCCTTGTGAGGAGGAATCTAGTGGCATCCTTCAGCACAAAGTCATACACCACACTCAGCATTAGACAGTGTTTAATCAACTTACATCTCCAGAAATCCCCATGGGCTTTGGATGTGTAGTCAGTCTCAAAGTTGATGGCACACAACATAGCTGGAAAGTAAATATGTTAAATCATAACAATATCTATAGACAGTGGCTTACCAGGAGCTTAATGGGCAGTTAAGGGCCAAACAACAGCAACAAGGGGTAAGTCACTGTCTATAGATATTGTTATGATTTAACATATTTACTTTCCAGCTATGTTGTGTGCCATCAACTTACCCCTTGTTGCTGTTGTTGGGCCCTTAACTGCCCATTAAGCTCCTGGTAAGCCACCTCAAGGATACGAGCCGTTAGGGGGGTCAGGGAGCGGTGCACCCATCTAGGTCGCTGGGAGAACTGCTCAACGGCTCTAGGATGACCTTCTTGTGACATGGTGCAGGTCCTCCCACCTCTTCCGACATTTGTTGACCCCCACATTCTGCACCATCTTTGTGACAGCCTTCCAAATTTACTGCTTCTGATGGGCGTTGACCTATATAGATGGGATAAAGGGATGGAAAATAAAATTCAGTGTTACTATTGGGCAGTATTGTTGTGACATTACATTTTGAAAATTCACATTCACCAAACAGTTATTAGATTTTTTTTACCAGCAAATTGTTTCAGGTAGAGTGGAAATACTGATTTACAGTTATCTCATGTGCACCATCAATACTTGCTAGCTTCTCGGGTTACTTAATCAGACCTACAACATCGTCTTGGCCAGAATTATGCACCCTATCCTGTTGTGAGAGCCACCCCTGGTTACTCACGATCATTGTCAGCTACTATAGGTCAAACCACCTGTACAACCCAGCTCCTCATAGGACAATGCAGGAGCCCTGTCACCTGCTTTGCCTAGCACCCTGGCTTCCAGAGGTCAGTAACAGCAGCAGAAAACAAGGAGGTCTTGATGGCTGCAGTGTTAGGAGGGAAATGATTGTTTTTTCACAATGCGGTATACATGTACACGGTGGACACGATCCTTGATAGAGATGGACACAACCATTGACTTTTATGCTTAGCTGTCACACACGTTATTCAATGGCTATACTATGCGGGCAACTTTAGTTGACGGCTATCAGTTAGCCAATGTCCTGACCTCAAGGTCAGGCAGTCACCATTTGATGGTGTGAAGCTGCGCATTTTTCATTTGTTAGTGCATCACCAAAACTTTAAATGGAGGCTAGTGCATTTCTTCTTGTCATATACGAGCAACACTTTCCTTGGAAAGATATGACAAAATAAAATGCGGACCTTGACTGTGTTTGACAACGAAAGTGCCGTAGGGGAAGTACTATCTCTGTTTATGTTCAAATGTATTTATTACACATAATGACATAAAAACCTTAAAAATAGCTTTTTGAACAACTTTTTGTAGTCCAAATTTTTTATGTCAATATGTGTACAAGTGTACATGTGCATGTAGTAGATATTTCTACTGTTACCAAGAAGGCAGATGTGTTTTGACATTAAAAGCATGGTATGACAATTTCATCTGGTCTTTTCTTTTCCACACATACAGAAATCTGAACCCAGCCACGAGTAGGGGGTGACAGCTCAGGTGTTCCGGCCCTTTCCGGACCTTGCCACCAAGGAGAAAAGGGACATCATTAAGCAATATCATCTAAATAGGCAAACTATCCTGCATTTGTATCAGCAGTTGGAGCTTGATCTCCTGCCTCACAATATGAATCCAACAGCCATACCACCTGTTGGACCTGTCAGCTCTTTATGTGGTTAACCCTATGTTTTTGGCTTCTGACCACCTGTTTCTGATCCTGTGCTGAATTAAATTTTTGCTGGCTTAAGGATTCTGGGCACTTTAATACTGCTGACCAGTGCTAAAGTGTAAGTGTTCCCTTTCTAAATGGTATTGGTGATTGGTTTATCCATGATTGGCATATTTGATTTACTAGAAAGTCCCTAGCACAGTGGGTGCCCAGGGCCTGTAAATTAAATGCTAGTCATGATTCTGCAACACTGATTTTGCCACCCACGTGAGTAGCCATGTAAACATTTCTCAGACCTGCCACTGCAGTGTCTGGGTGTGCAGTTTTAACTGGCAGTTTGACCTGGCAAGTACACCCACTTTCCAGGCCCAAACCTTCCCTTTTACTACATGTACGCAACCCCTTAGGTAGGCCCAAGGCAGCCTCATGCGCAGGTTGCAGTATATTTAAAAGGTAGGACATGTACTGGTGTGTTTTACATGTCCTGATAGTGAAATACTGCTAAATTTGGTTTTCACTACTATTGCAAGGCGTATCTCTCCCATAGGTTAACATGAGGACTGCCTTTACATATTTTAAGTGAAGTTTCCTATTGCGAGCAGATAGAGATATGGAGTTTGGGGAGTCTCTACTCACAATTTTAAAATACATCTTTTGGTGAGGTTGATTTTTAAAATTGTATGTTTGAAAATGCCACTTTTAGAAAGTTAGCATTTTCTTGCTTATCCATTCTGGGCCTCTGCTTGGCTGTGAAATCTACGTCTGGGTCAGAATGACAGTTTGTCTGTTTGTGAATTCACTCTAGACAGTCACACAAAGGGAACTGAGGTATGCCCTGCATATCCTGATGGGTCTTCCTGGGCTAGAGTGGTGGGAGAAGCTGACACTTTCACCTGATTAAGGCTGGGCCTGTCCTTACACAAAGCAGTCTCCAGCCCCCTCGAGTGTTTTTGGGGACAGGGCAAGAAAGTCAGGGTCTTGTGAACTACAAAGACTTAACTTTGAAGTTTGTCTACTTCAAATACAGAAATGAGTGTAAGTATTGGGCCTATGACACCACAACTTTAGACCACTTCGGGACTGAGGACATTCTGCCAGGAATAGGAGTTAGATGCCATAGGAGGGATTGCAACTTTGCCTGTTGCTTTGCTGTGCTGGTCTGATGCTTGCTGCTTCTGTCCTGGGAGTGAAAGGACTAGACTTTGCTTTCTACATCCTGTTTTCCAAGGTTCTTCAAGGGTTTGAACTGAGCTTGCCTCCTGTTAAAAGTCTCAGGGACATCAAAGACTTCATCTGCCAGCACCTGGGCTCTCTTGCTGAGAGTCCTGCCTCGCTAAGTGGTGCCAAATCCAGTTCTAGGGCCCTTTGGAGTGAGTTCTGGTGCAACCAAGAAGAAACCAAGTGCATCGACTCCAGAGCCACTTCAGAACTGGCACAGCTGTCCGACTCCATGCTGATGTCTGCATCAGAGCCGTGGTCCCCACTGAGTGCAACGACCGACACCCCAGGCCTGATGCCGCTGGAGTGCCTCTGAATTCTGACCACAACATGAGTCCTGAGTGCTGTATCTCCGACATCCGGGACACCCAACTCTGACTCCGCCGTAGCACTTGTGGCCCGTGGTGTGATCGCGACACCCGAAGTTGACGCCTCACGTCTTGACCTGCTGAATTCATCGTCCCCATCGGATCATAAGGAACCGATGCCTTGCCACCCATGCCGCATTGCCTCCCATGCAACCGTAAGGAACTAACACCTAACCTCCCCATCCTCGCAGCAGGGAACTAATGCCGCACCGGCTCCAGTGACACCTCACCTCTCCATGTAACATTTTTGTTTCAGTGTTTTCCAAAGATACTGTGCCTGAGGTCCGTGCGACTCTGTGACCGGTCCGCACTCCCTTGCGAAAGGCGTTGGACTGTTGGGAACGACTCCGTCAATGACGTTGTGATAGCCCCAGATGGAGCTATTATGTTTCTAAGTACGTTACTGAAATTTAAACTTTAAAAGTTGTATCTTTGCTTGTGTATGTTGGATTTTTGTCATTTTGGTCTTGTTTTACTCAGATAAATGTTGGCTAGTTTTCTAAAGTGGTGTGGAGTACTTTTATAGTGTTTTCAGGGTGTTACTGTGTGTGTACAAATACTTTACACATTGCCTCTGGGATAAGCCTGACTGATCGTGCCAATCTACCAAGGTGGAGACTCATTGTATCCTAACCGACCGTGGTTATTGGCACCACTGAGGAATCCAACAACGCTAAGTGAAGTCTGCTTCAATGAAGCCCATGGAAGAACATGATAGGCCAGTGGACTGTGCTTTTGGCCCCCTGAAGTCTAGGTTTAGGTGCCTGGACGAGACCGGTGGAGCCTTCTTTTACTCACCTGATAAAGTGTATCAAATCACGCTTGCCTGCTGAATTCTCCATAACATTGCCCTGAGGAGAGAAATCCTTATAACACTCCCTGCCATGGAGGGGGACTGCGATGAGCTGCTGAGTGAGGATGTTGAAATGCCCACTGAAGATGACAGTGGTGAACAAGAAGGAGTTTACTTATCTCAAAATGTAATTGCCCACTTCTTTACCTGAGTATAAGTTTACCTTTACAAATTTTCAGCTCAACTTGTGACCTAGGGAACATATCTGTCTGCTATGGTAATTTGTTAGGAATGGTCAGCACAGGAAAATTCAAGGAAAATACCTTAGAGGGTCAGAGTTTCCCTACATTAGGTAATATGGTCATTGACATAGAGGAAAAATGCTTGTGCTAAGTATGTGTGTCCTCATTTCTTGCCTCTTGAGTTCAATTTAATATGTGAAAAAATTCATTTTCCCTTTTTATTCTGATTTAGGGTCCTTCACCGTGTCATCTTCATTTGGACATTTCAACATTGTGACATATGATGTGATATTTTGCTGTTTGGAAGTACAAAGTGAACATGTGTTGATCCTGAGACAGACAGCCACTTGGGATGGACGAATAATTTCCAGAGACAACTTTCACTTTAATAGTATGGACGTTCAGAAGATTGTATCTGACCTGTGATGCTGCCATCAAGGCAATATGTGCCACTTGAGTTGCTCAAACCACATATGTGTGTAAAGCCCCAGCATACTGTTCTTCCTTCACAGTGGCTTCGATTTGTGGACAGTGGAAGTAGCTTTAAATGTGTTTCATCACAAATGATAGAACATTTTGTTAGCACACCACTGAGTAGTGAATGTGCTATTTGTAGCAGGTACTGTCACAGTGTCCTGTGCTGGTCATATGGTGTCAAATGTTGTCATTGCCATGATGTAGACTATTGGGCCCATATTTATGGTTTTTGCCACAAAACTGAGCTAAAGTAGTTTTGCAGCAAAATGTTTAGAGCTGGCTTGCGTCATTTAACAACACAAGCCAGCTGCTGTATTTATTGAATGGCGCAAGCCGGTGCTAAGCGTGGGCTAGCGTCTTAGAAGTTGTGTGTCCGAAAATGACGCTAGCCTGGACAGAGGCAAAAAAAATGCCTCTAACCAGACTAGCACCATTTCCTGGCACACAACCACCAGAAACATGACTCCTGTTTTAAAAAAGACAGGAGTCATGTCCACCACCCCAATGGCCAGCACAAGGGGACAAGTGTCCCCTGGGCATGGCCATTGCAACCTGTGCCATGCAGGGGTTCCCAAGTAAGGGCCCCCAATGGCACTTAAAAAACAATATAAAAACATACTTACCAATACTTACTCTACTTACCTGGGATGGGATCCCCCATCCTCTGGTGTCCCACTGCTGATGGTGGGGGTGTTCCTGGGGCTTGGGAACGGCACCTGTGGACCCATTCCATGGTGTTTAACCATGAAGGTGGTCAACAGGTCCCCTAACGCCTGGTCTGACCCAGGCGCTAAATGATGGTGCAAAGCTTAAGGCCCCCAATGGCACGTAAAAAACGACATAAAAACATACTTACCAATACTTACCCTACTTACCTGGGATGGGATCCCCCATCCTCTGGTGTCCCACTGCTGTTGGTGGGGGTGTTCCTGGGGCTTGGGGAGGGCACCTGTGGACACATTCCATGGTGTTTAACCATGGAAAGTGGTCCACAGGTCCCCTAACGCCTGGTCTGACCCAGGCGTCAAATGATGGTGCAAAGCAAGCTTTGCGCCATTGTTTAGCCCCTCCTCCCACCAGTGCATCATTTTAGCACGGGGGGATAAATATGGGGCTAGGGGGGTAGCACCATTTTTTTAGATGGGAATGCCTACCTTGCATCTCATTGACACAAGGTAGGTGCACACATCCAAAAACTGGTGCAAACTCCTATATTTTGACGTTAGATGTGTCTAACGTCCAAATATAAATATGGAGTTAGGTTTGTGCCGAATGTGCGTAAAGAAAAAATGACGCAAATTTGGCTCAACTGAAGTATAAATATGGGCCTAGGAGCCTAGAATTCCTATTATGAGGGCAAGATGTGTGACTCCAACTTAGGCCATGCATCAGTGATAGTTTGCCTATTTAATTTGTTCCCATTGCATATTCCCTTACCTCCATGGTCTCAAGGTTGTAGAGCAGATAACCCTGAATGGCACAGACTATTGGGATTAGGATTATTTTTTGTAACCCAAGTTCTATTTTTACAAGGACCTGTTGCCACCATTTGTAAGTTCCAAATACATTCTGAGTTGAGCTTCTTTTCCTTGAATAAATTGGTTAACACTTTACCTCTTTGTAGTTCTAACATTTCTTTCCCAACTGAATGTTCTAAAGAATTGGCAGCATGATGTTGGAAGATGGACATGACAAAGGAAATGCCACAAATAATCCAACAATAGTCTTGTACTCAGTGTTCATTTCATTTATTAACATAATACAAAAACAAGAGTGAGGTGTTTTATGAGAAGATGAAATAAACAAAAAAGAGTCTATCATGGAGGATGGAAACATGGTACTAGAGCCAAAAACAGTTTGAAGTCCAGTATCCAAAATACAACTGTTGTCAGAAAAGGTAAATGTGTCTATGAAATAGTCCACAGAGTGAATGGTAGACACACAATGGGGAAATTAGGTTCTACGCCTCTTGGAGGTGGTGGTCTTGTCATCCTCTCCTGCTGGTCCAGATGACTGTCTCCTCCAGGGAGGGTGAGGTAGAGGTGCAGGGACTGGGGTGGTAGGACCAGGCTCCTCATCTGGCATGGCCTTTCTGTCTGTAGCTTGCAGTGGTGTACCTTGCCCAGATGTGGAGGGATCACAGACAGGGGCAAATGGTACAGGAAAACCACTGCACATACGGTGGTAAATTTCAAATGGCACACCAGTCAGGAGCTCATTTTTTCATTGTGGGTCTGTAGTTCCAAAATGTGCTCCCTCTGTGCCTGCTTCATTTCCCAGAGCTCAGTTATAACCTGGTCCATCATGTCTTGTGACTATTGGCCTCATCCCAAGACTTGGTCAATGGTGGTCTGGCTAACAAAAACCCCAGTGGCCACTCTTGGCTGGCCCGTACTTGTGGGAAACAATCCCTACCCCCACTAGCCTTTGCCCTTGAGAAAGTGTGCCCCAAACCATGAGGTCCTGGCAGAACTGGTGTTTTGTTGGTGTCTCAACAGGAGCAATGATGTGGGGGCACAGTATTTGTGTGTAGGTCCTCAGTGGACAGGAAAGTGGAGGTATCCTCATGCTGAGATGTTGTTGCAGCTGTAGTAGGAGGTGTTGGTGTGGGCTGAGTTTGACTCACTGGAGCTGTCTGGCCAGACAGACTAGATGGACCTGCTGGCTCGTGGTCATCTTGACTTGCAGCATTGGAGTCCTCAGTGCAGGCTTGCTCCTGGGCTGATGTGGAGTTGTCTTGGCTGGCACACCGTGGTGCGCTGGGCCTGGTGTTTGGACCTTATAGAAGATATGTAATTAAAATATAGTTTGTGCATTGCATGTGTATTTGTCTACAAAAAGGCCATCCTAAAAACCAGAAATAGAGTGATAGATACTCTAATGATTTAATCCAACATGACAGACAACTCTCCTTCTGAAAAATGGGGAATTCTCCACCCTGCCAAAGTGAATTATTAGGAAAAACTAAACTAGTTCCTACAAAGATGTGGGAGAATCAACTAAATATGTTTTTTAAAAACACACACGGGGAGAGTAATACTGAAAAAAACGGTCACCTGTGTGTCAATTCCTGTATCCAAATGGTTTTCTGAAGTGTGATGGCAAAGGATCATGGTCTGAAATGGAGTGTTGTTTTATAGTGTGTTTTGCCGGTGTTCACAATTGTCTAATTTACAACAGGTGTGGGCTATTAGCATCTAACCAATGGCCATAGTACTATCCCGACCGGGGCCAGCGACAGACTCCTACCCTCATGGACCTCCTGATGACACACTGCCAGCACAACTGTGTGATCTTAATAGGCTTGGCAGGATGTCGTTGTCAAGATGGCAATGGAGTGCTAATCGTTGGCATTGGAGTTCGCTGCGTCGGCTGTTGGATGCACTTGGCGTGGCAGCTTTGGCTTAGCTACAATACACCTAAATACAGAGGGTGAGAGACCGCTAATGTGATGGTCTTTTCAGGTCTGCCACCAACACAGCTTGGCCATAATACCACCAAAATCTAAATGACTTCTCCGTAACTTTACTGAATTTTGATAATAACCTCTCAGGATTTAGACACCATCATCTCTGTTGTTTCTGTGGAGCCAAATTGGTTTCACTGGCATTGAAATGTGTTGCTCATGCAAGGTCCTTTCATATGCTTCCACTTGACAACCCAAGCCCAAACGGCCAGTGGGGAATAATATACGACAACTATACTAAAATACATAGGTACAGAGAGGTGTACTGCATCAGTTGGCAATGTTAGAGGATGGTTTGCACTTAAGTGTAGGGAACTAGAACATTCCAGAAGAGGTCTGGAACTGCCCCAGTCCAGCCCATGTCCCTAAAGTTCATGGCCCCGTTTGGAGTATCAGTGGTGCTTCAGCATTTCTGCAGGTGATCAGTGTGAGAATATAATTAGGGTTGCATGTCAGAAATTATGAATGTCAAGCTTTTGGTTTTTGTGTTGATATTGTGCATCTTGTGGTGCAGTGCTTGTTAGGAGTTCTAGCTGTGAAACTAGATGGAAAGCTAATGTGCTGTGCACTAGTCAGGGTGATTTCTCGCTGGCTGAGATTTCACTTGTTGGTGTGATAATGTTGGAAGGTATTTTTCTTTATGTTCCCTTGAGTGAGTGAATATTTTAGTTTCTTTAGTGGAAGTCATAAAGGTTATTTTGTTATTTGCCTGCTTTGCTGTATTTTCAGCTTGAGCAAAGGAATTATAAAGGAGGCAGATTTGCTGCAAGGTACTAAAACCAACATCATCAGGTTCTGTGAATGCCGCTCTGGGATTGGTGATTGCATCATCAGGTGCTGCATTGTGAAGGGCTTGCTTAAAAGGTGCCATGCTGGGATTGGGCATTGATATTACCTATTACTTTGTGATTGGTTGAGAAATGCTGGTTGCAGAGACAAAGAGATGAGGAAGGAGATGGCAGAGCAAGGAGTTGGACCTGTGAATCTGCAATGGAGTGGTTCAGTGGCTGTCCTAGCTGATCAGGAGTTCATCCTGACTATCCCACCGAGTGGCTTTAGTATTTATCATGTGGATACTCGTGCATCATGTGATAGTGCTATGACATTTGACTTCCAAGAAGGTTGTTTTCACTCTTGTATCATTCTGAGGCAAAGGGTTCTATTTCTGATGAGGACTTTGGCTCTGATGCCAGTTCAGGTAAGAGTAATCATTCTATCTCTTAGACCCCTTTGGTGTGCTCAGCACATATTAGGGACTCCAGCAGCCATTTATGGGTCACAAACAAAAAGAACAGATGGGCCAAGGAGAGGGTTATGAATGCACACCAAGAGGGTTGTGACCTCCATGGACAGAACGTCACTTGGGACAGAGGATGCATAGGAGCATGTGGTTGACGATGTGGTCAGTGATGATATTACAGATGACCTTTTTTGGGATTCTGATGATACAGAACTGACACTCACAAATGCTCCCAGAGCAGAGTTAATTCACAATGACGGTGGTTCTAGGAACAAGGCCACGGTGTCTGGGAACAGTGCAGGTATTGCTTGTATCATACATGAACTTGGTTTAGAAAGCAGTGGTAAAAATGTGCCAGCCCTAGAATCTAAACTCACTCAAAGTTACTCTTTCCACTCATCAACACTGTCTTTCATCTATGAACTACTGCAGATCCATAGGAGGAACATAAGAAGGAATCACTCTTCTTAGAAACTGCACATCCCAAGGGGTCCTATGCAAAATGTCAGAGAACATGGATATACTTCAGGGCAGGTTGAAGGTGTCATGGTTCGTGTGATTGGTTCTCAGGAGCAGTACCCTCAAGAGGCCCACCTTCCTGCAGCTCCGACTCTGATTAGAGGGTAAGAGATTTAGGTAGGGCACTGCGGGGAGGGAGACCTGAAAGCAGAGTATAATAATTAGAATCCTGCCTTTTCTCTCACAGTAATTATAATATCAAGGTCCAAATATATAGTCACCATTACCTGCGAAAGATGTGACCTTCTTTTGTCTTAGGGTTGATTAGAGTACATTTTTATAGGACTTGAGAACTCTTACGGCCCATATTAATACTTTTTTTGAGCCGCATTTGTGCCGTTGTTTTACGCAAAATTGGCGCAAACTTACAAAATACAATTGTATTTTGTAAGTTTGAGACACATTTGCGTCAAAAGGTGGTGCAAATGCGGCACTAAAAAAGTATAAATATGGGCCTTAATGATTCTTGGTCACAAGTGTGTTTCACTATCGAGTTATCTTCACATGATCTTTTCCATAAGGCGATTCTTAATCCTTGTTTTACTTTGAATTCTTCGTTAAACACTCTCAAACTATTATCAATCTATACAAATTCATTAGATTCACTTCCTTCTCATATTTATGATTATTTCTCCTTTAGAATTTACTTTAGGTTTCATTTCTTGCTTTATGTGAACATCATGAACATTATGACAATCATCAGTACATAAATATTTTTCATTACAACGTTGCCTTCAATGTTTTAACACTTGACAAAAGTTCACTTTCAGTTTTGTTTCTTGCTTTAAGTGAACATCATGAAAAGTATGACAATCATCGGTAAATAAATATTGTTCATTACAATGTTGACTTCACTGTTGTTTACACTTGATAAAAGTTCACTGGGCAACTCGCCCTGCCATAGAAACTCAAAAAGCAAACCCTAAGTGCGTGAGCTTGCTGCAGGATTACCGTCTTTTCTATTCTATAACTGTCGATCCCCTTACCTGATGATCACTGCAAACATTCGGGGAATTCAGCTTTTGCAACATGCGATGACACGCTGACTCGCTGGGGACTGGAAAAGAAGAGAGTCCCCAGGGAACCAGCATGACTAGAGACAGCACCAGACCTCTGTCTCCGCCGAGAATAACCTGCATGTGTGTGAGGGGCGGGGCTGCTTTAATAGCCCAGGAGACAGCCATGGAAGCTACTACAGAAACTATGAGGATTCCTGCAAAGTTCAAAAAGACTTGGCAAATGCAACCGATTGCTGTAGTCAAACTGGGAAAGGATCTGATTAATATTGTAATGGTCAATAGTTTATGAACATGATTATGTTAAAATGAGTTTGTAATCCAGTCAACATTAATTATTATCGTTTTGTAGTGTATATTCCCATCGGTGTGCGCTAGAATCAAATCATGATTGATAGTTCATTTATAATCGAAGTGGAAGAATTGTGACAGTAGGACATTGAAAACTGCTCATCACTATTCAAAACAACAGCACGGCAAACCCAAGGTCAGGTTGGGGGTCATGAGATGAAGCTCAAGATCTTTGTGTATAAGAAGGAGGACATTGTAAATTGTATGTGGCTCAACAACCTATGGGTTCTCCGCATCCCTAAAGGAGGGTGAGGACACCTGAAGGATATAGTCCACTTATTCATGCAAGCATTCCCACAACTCAATGACTGAGTCATTAACACTCAGGTGCCAAGAGCACACTGATTCCCCTTCCGAAAGCCAACAAAGAGGAGAGCCTTACACTTCTCCTGGCCCATTTGTTCTATATTGCCAATTATGTTCTTTGTCAATTGATTTAGCAACATGCTCACACCCGTAGTCCTATCAAATCATTTGGGGTGGAGTTTTTTGTACAGTCAGATTTCTGCCAGGAGACACTGGAACACAAATGGAAGTTTTGAGAACTGATACCTGCCTTTGCTCCTCTCTGGGCCTCTGCCTTTTTTTTGGAGCCTGCTTAACATCAGGGGCAAACATATTTTTGCCAGGATCCTGTGAAAGATTAAGACCTGAAAACCTGGGGCATGGGCAGTATAAGTAGTAAGTGAAAGGTGTTTTTTGATTTTCTTAGATAAAAGCCCCTGACTTTATGGATGGTTTTGCTCATGAACATCTTTAAATTGCATTATTTATGACTTGCTCAAAGGGATTGACGCTAATGGTGTATGGTTGTATGGTGCTGTTCTTTAGTCTTTCTTTATTTCATTTTCAGTCTGCATTTTTGATTCTCTTCTTTCTTTCTCTCACCCGTCTTTATTTGTAGGTACGGGCACTATCAGGACATGGTCGGGATCTCAGGGTTTGCACGATGATGGTTTTCTGATCGGTGACTAACCAAAATCTTTTTGCATCTGTATACTGGGTTGGAGTAGGGGTGGACAGGGTTGGGGTAGGGGTGGACAGGGGAAAACTTCCTAATTTCCCTCAGGAAATTGGGATATGTTAGGGTTTTCAGGAGGGTTTTGGTGGGGAGGGTCGACGGGTGGTGGCTGTGGACAGGGGCTAGAGTCTTCAAGTGGGAGACTTTGTACGAGTTAGGTGGAAGTTGGAAGATGCAAACATTACAAAATGGGAAAGTATCAAGGGCCTTATTTATACTTTTTGGTGCAAAACTGCACTAAGGCAATTTTGCCCCAAAAAGTTTTGCACCGGCTTGCACCATTTTTTAGCACCAGCTGGGCACCATATTTATGGAATGGTGCAAGCCGGTGCAAAGGGTAGGCTAGCTTAAAAAAAAATGATGTTAGGCAGTTTTGAGTCAAAATAAATGATTCTGACCAGATTAACATCATTTTTTGACGCTAAGGGGCATATTTATACTCTGTTTGCACTGAATTAGCGTCATTTTTTTTAAACTCTAATTCAGTGCAAAACTAACTCCATATTTATACTTTGGTGCTAGACCCGTCTAGCACCAAATTTATGGAGTTAAAGTCATTTTTTGGAAGTGGAAACCTACCTTGCCTTAATGAGATGCAAGGTAGGCGTTCCCGTGCAAAAAAATGACTCTATGGCCTTAACACCATATTTATACTCCCATGTAAAAATGGTGCAAGGGAGGGAGGAGGGGTCAAAAAATGGGGCAAAGCTTGCTTTGCCCCATTTTTTAAGACCTGGGTCAGGGCAGGTGTTAGGGGACCTGTGGCCCTATTTCCATGGTGGAACACCATGGAATAAGCCCAGAGGTGCCCTCCCTAGGCCCTAGGGGCACCCCCACCCACACTAGAGGGACTGCGAGGATGGGGGTCCCCATCCCAGGTAAGTACAGGTAAGTGCATTTTATTTTTTAAAGTGCCATAGGGGGCCCTGAAATGGGCCCCCATACATGGCACCGGGTGCAATGGCCATGCCCAGGGGAACCCTGTCCTCTGTGCTGGCCACTGGGGTGGTGGGCATGACTCCTGCCTTTTCTAAGGCAGGAGTCATGTGGCATGGTAGGTTTAGCACCATAAAATGACGCTAATCTGGTTAGAGTCATTTTTTTTTACTCTAACCTGCCTAATGCCATTTTTTGGTGCTAAACCCTCTTCTTCCATACTGCCAGTCCCACCCGACTAAAGTCATTTTTTAAAACTGTAGCCTACCCTTTGCACCGGCTTGCACCATTCCATAAATATGGTGCCCGGCTGGTGCACAGAAATGGTGCAAGCCGGTGCTAAACTTTTTGGTGCAAAACTGAGTTAGTGCAGTTTTGCAGCAAAAAGTATAAATAAGGGCCAATATTTTGTAAGTTTGCGCCACTTTTGTGTCATAAAATGACGTTAATGTGGTGCAAAAAAAGTTTAAATCAGGGCCTTGGTGCTAGATGGGTCTAGCACCAAAGTATAAATATGGAGTTAGTTTTGCACCGAATTAGAGTAAAAATAAATGACACTAATTCGGTGCAAACAGAGTATAAATATGCCGCAGAGTATAAATATGCCCCTAAATATGGCGTTAAGGCCATAGAGTCATTTTTTGCACAGGAACGCCTACCTTGCATCTCATTAAGGCAAAGTAGGTCTCCACTTTCAAAAAATGACTTTAACTCCATAAATTTGGTGCTAGAGGGGTCTAGCACCAAAGTATAAATATGGAGTTCGTTTTGCACCGAATTAGAGTGAAAAAAAATGACACTAATTCGTTGCAAACAGAGTATAAATATGCCCCCAAATGTTGTTGGTAAATATTTTGTCATATGCAGTGATCTGATTTCTTCTAATGGCTGAGAACAGTCACTCGGGTAGCCAGGCTATCTATATATTCTTAGTTGAAACATGTACGGTTTGAGAGCAGCTGCTAAGCTTAAATATGCTAAAGGAGAGTTAATTATGCGCAAACCACAGCTCGTATATTTACAAGAAACTCTTTTAAATTCATGGGAAACTAACAAATTGAACAATCTGGGATATACGATACTTGCAGCCTCTTCCTGCGAAGGGTCACATAAGGGGATTGACCTAATTGCAATTAGTAGTGAGTTGTCGGCAACTATAGTTAATATTGAGAAAGGGGGCCATTGGCTGATTGCTCATATTGAGCAATTTCCAGCTTACTATTTATGGCCTGTAAACTCCTAATATAGATGACCCCTCAATTTTTAACTTTCTTAATTCAGAATTGAGTCAGTGGGAGGACCCAATCATATTTTGTTGGGATTTTAATTTGACTCTTCAACAGGGATTAGATTCTAAACCTGGATAGAATCCAGGCATATGAGGCATTCACAGTCAGCTATATGAGGCATTCACAGTCAGCTATTAATCAAATGATGCTCTCATATGTTCTTCAAGATGTGTGCCTGGCTTTTTGGGGGCTCAAATAATTTTACTCTGCTCTGTATGATATAGTGTCATGGATCAACATGATCCTAGCTAGTCGCCCTATTACTACTGCTTTTAGAATTAAGTGGCCCTCACAGATTATTTCGGACCACAGTGATCTCTAATTGTTTTTGAGATACAATCTTATTGTGGGGGGAATAGACCCTCGCAGTGGTCATTTGACCACAAATTATTATGGGATGTAGCTTATGTTGAATATATGACTCTATCTATGAAAGAATTTTCTATTTCCAATACCAAGTCAGCTCCATCAACTATTGTATGGAATTTGCTGAAAGCTATGATTCGGAGCAGACTCTTAGCTATTCCATACAATAGCACCACGCAGAAAAAACCTGGGAGTCCTGACTTTGGGCTGCGCTTTTGAAGCTGTACATTGAGTATTTTAACTGCCTGGGCAACCAACAGGCATTTAATGCAGAGCTGATATTTGAACAGCTAATGTCTATACTGGTGATGATTGAGAAAAAGATCTGGGACAGGGCCTTTCAAAATGGCAATCTAGACAGTAAGGATGGGTGAAATATTCTGTTCCGCCCATAGATTTTAACAGAATTTTCGCAACTCTGTGTTACTCTTGTAAAGCAGAGCTCAGGCCATATTCTGCTAATTGCCATGTGGCAGAATTGTTTTCTCGCGCGTGACTCCAGAATGGTAAATTGGCGGGCATGAGTGAGATTTGGTATCCCCTAGCATGATTTCAGGCAAATGTCCAGCAAACTTTTTTAACACAACCGTTTGTGGTCAGAAGTCTGCTGCTCTAGTAACACATCTACACAAGCAGCAGCAAAATCAACTCAAGTAGCTGTGCTCTCTGGTGCATCGCGTCATGCGGGCACTAAATCACAGCATGAGCAGCACCACTTGTCTATTTCTGCCAATTGGCAAAACTGTGCGGAATCTTGCAGAATTTTCACGTAAGTCTGCAGAATACTGCAGAGTCAAATTCCACAAGTTCTGCCCACTCCTGCTAGACAGGCATCCTGTTTTGAGAATGGTGAATAAATGGGGGCATATACTTGCTTATCAGTTCCAAGATCATAATTCCAAGAACTTCATATCTAGTATTTTTAGCCCTTTGGGCCAAGTTGTGTCGGTTACGAAGAAGATTTCTGGCTGTTGTTCATGAATTCTACACAGCGTTATATTCTGAGGACACACAGATTTCATCAGAGGGGGTGAGTATGTGCTGGGGGTGAATCTGACTAGGAAAGCTCTATTCTAATTAGTTTCAGGGAAAACGTCCGGTCCAGGATCCATTCCGACAGAGCTATATAAGCACCCCTCTGATACAGTCATCTCTAATTTTGTAGAGCTAGTTAACTCACCTTCCTTCTTATCTGCAGTACCTGCATCTTGGGGGGAGGGGCACATCACAGTGTTGTTTAATAAAAGGTATAGATGCTGTAACTGCGTCTTGTATCAACCCATCTCATTAATAAATATGAATGCCAAGATATACACCCGGGTCATTGATAATTGGTCCTCATCTGCCATTTCTTCTCTGATGGATCCAGTATAGCATGAGTTTATTCCTGCACACCACACTTCTGTGTATATTAATCTAGCTATATCGAGTGTGGGGGTTGCAGAGAAACTGCAAA
This sequence comes from Pleurodeles waltl, assembly GCF_031143425.1. Lineage (NCBI taxonomy): Eukaryota > Metazoa > Chordata > Amphibia > Caudata > Salamandridae > Pleurodeles > Pleurodeles waltl. The sequence goes on along the minus strand of NC_090444.1, from coordinate 1,646,009,971 downwards.
TGCCTGCAGGATGATCCTGTTGGATGCTTAAAAAGAGTTCAACAAGGTATCCTGGAGCCTCCTGTGGTCTTTTTATGATCCAGATGGGGTTGGGTGAAAATTCTGTGGCTGCTGTCAAATCTCTTTATCGCTCACTGACAACTCAAATAGTGTGTATGGAGAGCATGTATGATGAGCTTAGCATTAATAGGCGTACTATGTAGGGTTTCCCTTTGTCTCCCCTTCTCTTCTCCTTATAATTAGAACCTTATATTCAAAATCTTAAAGAAGGAGACTGTATATTCCCATTGATGCTTAATATGTTCAGTCCTTGGATAAGCTGACGACACTCTGACTTCTTCCCTGTCTAAGGCCATTCTTAATAGTGAAAGCATTGCGTGCCAATTTGGAAGGGCTTCCGATTGCAAGCTGAATGAGATAAAAAAAACTCAGGTTATTACAGTCCTTAAGTGGAACCCCCAGACTCTCGAAATGTCAAAGTGGCTACATACCTAGGGATCCAGATTACTTTTTCCAACTGGAATACGGTGAGTCTCAACTATGATATACTATTCAAAGAATCCTTAGTGGTGTTTAGGAAACAGGATCAACTGCATTTGTGGATTACAGGTAGATGCAACGTAATCAAAGTGGCCATTTTCCCATGTTTTCTTCATTTGTTTCATGCAATTTCATTGTTTCTACCAAAAGCATTCTTCAATAAGGTTGAAGCCATCTGGCACCAATGTATATGCCAATATCAAAAACCTTGGTGTGCTATTCACTACGTGAAGCTTCCCTGTTATATGGGCGGTATCACACTCCCATCCCTTTGGTTCTATTTTATTTCTTCCAGTTAGGGAATGGCTTGTTTCTTTAATGCCCGGCTACCTGCATGACATTTTATGAGTTTTAGATCTCTGCTTAGATTTTGCTTTAAGATGGAATATTCATCTCTTTATAAGATGTAAGTCAGAAGTAAACATTGTTTAAGATACATTTGTAACTCTGTCTATTTATTCATGAATTTGTAATTGTAATGCTTTTCTGTTTTTCCTTACTGTAACATTTTGATGCTTCCCAATTACAAAAAGAGAACTGCCGGTTGTTTAAATCAAGAACTGCTTACAGATAATCAAGAAATCAGTGCTAAAATGAAATGTGAACACTAGTTCATTATATGGCCTTAAATCTAGGACTTCATACGTGCATTTGGCTTAATCAATAGAACAAGATCACTGAGAAAGAAAGGTCCTCGCAGTTACCCAGATATGGGTTTACCCAGACATGGTATCTTTAGTCTGAATATAATCAGAAGTTTGAGACAGGTGTTATAAGACAGAAACCCCCATCTGAACCACCACAAGAATGAGGCTTTAAATGCTCAAGGTAGGCTGCACATGGTAACAGTAAAGAAAAGTATTAGAATAAAGCTAAAAGGACTGTTTGTCGTCGGATGAATGATAAGTGGTATGCTGAGCAGCAGGTGTGGAGGGAGTCATAATTGATGGTGTTAAATTACACCCAGTACTAACAAATGATAACTGAAAGAAACAGAAAGCACAGGGAGGGAAGGATACTGATGCTCAGGAGAAGTCTAGCACTGATAGAAACTATCTATCTATCCATCTATCCATCATTAGTGACTCTAATGATTACTTTCTGGAGAATTTGCTGTCCTCCTGACCACCATCCAACAATATTTTCCAGCCTGTTGGTGAAGGTCCCTTGGATAATGGCAATGGTGCAACTGCACCCGTTGATCCTTTTTCAACACAGGCTGGAGAAATTACCAAGACAGCCTCAGTTTTGACTGCCAACTCAAAAGACTTCCACTGTGACAGGTCCTATTACAACTGCCCCTGTTTTGCAGATTCCTATGGTGACTATCCCTATTATAACTGCCCAGACTGTAACTGTTCCAGCTGTGACTGCCATGACCACAATAGCCCCGATCCCAAAATCTCAAAGGCAACAACCGGAGCTCCTATTACCCTACTGTTTCCACAACTCAAAACTGACTCCTAATTCACTAGGAGGAGTCATAGCTCCAGAACCAACCTTAGTTTTCATGGCACCAATCGCTCAGGGTGCTACTGGGTTTTTTGATCTAGGAGCATGGTCCTGAAGGGAGGGAGTATCTCCAGAAAGTAGAGAAAAAGTGAAGATGGATGATAGCCCATTAGCTCGAATGACTTTAAGACCTTTAGATGTCCCTAGATTAGTGTGGTGTTGAATTGACCCATTTAAGGGAAATTGAATATGACTTATCTGGATGGATATCATGAAAACAAGCTTCAATATTTAAGTAAAGCAAGAACCCAGCATGCTTTATAGGCACATGAGAAATTGGCAGAGTTAGCAAATGAGTACAATATTGATATACCCTAAGGCATTTTGCAGTACATGCCAATGAAGAAATGGATACAAACATAAGGACTTTCAGGAAGAAGATACAGAGGCCCTCATTACAACCCTGGCGGTAAATCCCACTTACCGCTGTGCTGAAGACCGCCAACATACCGTGGCCACGGCGGAAATCCGCTACAGGTATTACGACCCACATCTCGTAATCCGCCACAATACAGACACCCACACAAGTCCACCACACCAAAGGTCATTGATAAACTAGTGATAGGAAAACCAACACCGTCACGCCAACAAGAATACGCCCACACTATCACGACCCAAAATCAACGCGGTCGTCATTCAACCACAGTAATCCATTGGCGGTACACACCGCCATGCTTAAAATAAACACACATTTACAAAACACAACCACATTGGACAAATCAAAATACACACACCTGACGCACATACACACACCACACCCACAACACTATAAAACACAAACCCACATTACCAACAAACCCTTCCAACAACATTTTTTAGAAGAAGCAGAGAGAGAGAATAGCAAACACTACACCATCATCCACAAGCACACCACACCATCACTCATACAACATCCACGCACCTCAAACAACACACCCCAACACAACATTTCAAACAGCAAAACAAACATCACCTCACACATCACCCACACCACATCATGGCACCTCAAAGACACCCCAGGTTTTCAGAGGAGGAGCTCAGGGTCAGGGTGGAGGAAGTCATCTGGGTGAGCCACAGCTATTCTGGTCACATGTGCAGCACACCTCCATTGCAAGGAAGATGGAGCTATGGCGGAGAATTGTGGACAGGGTCAACGCAATGGAGAGCACCCCTGTCATGACCACACAAACTTGCCAAGTCAAATCAAAGAAGTGCATGAGAAAAGCAAAGAGATATCCTCAGTGGAGACAGCAAAGCCCAAACTGGAAGAAGGTTTGCAGAGTAATCTTGCGCTTATTTCAAAGGAAGAATCAAGAAGAGAAGATCCAAGATGGCCGCTGTGAGTCCTGAAAGTTAGTTGCAGTTCTACAGTAGTCTTGCAATCGGTTGGTTGCTAGGTTACAAGCTCTCCAGCTGGAAGCCTTGCACTTCAACTGAGGTCTGACAGGAATCAGCTGTGTGGAGAGAGAGCGCGCTTCAGAACAGAAACTCCTGTGAGGTAAAATTACATTTGAAGATTATATTACAGAAAACGGAAAAATATTGTCAAGGTTTATTCGAAGAGTTTGATAGTAGACCGTTCCAGTGGAAGCCGGCAAGGCTACAGAGTTAATGTATGAATTAACCTTATGTTTACAAGGTTCTTGTTTAAGATATTAAAGTCAAAGAAAAAAACGAACTTTAAAAGAGCAAGTATCTACAAATGTCAAGGTTATAAACAAAGGCCAAGTTTAAAGGAGAAACGAACTGTTAACAAATAAGCATTTACAAATTCAATGGTAATAAACCAAAATAGAGTTTAGAAGAGAAACGAACTTAAATAAACAAGCATTTACAACTACAAGTTATCGACAGATGTCGAAGTAAGGAAGGAGAAACTAACTGTAATAAACAAGCATTTACAAATACAAGTTATCAACAAATGTCGAAGTAAGAAAGGAGAAACGAACTTTAATAAACAAGCATTTACAAATACAAGTATTGACAGAAGTCACAATAAGACAGGAGAAATTAAATAACATCAGCTGATTTGAAGAACGCATTATCACCAACTATATATATATATATAGCAACATAAAACCAATCGCTAACAAAGATTGAGAAGTTCTTCCAGAATCAGTAATAAGCATTTTTTTAAGAAGAGCTATCATTTATAGAGAGAAGCAAGGCTACAGAGAACTCAGGGTGAGTGAAGAAATAATAGAATTAAAGAGAATTAAGTGTTGAGAGTAGAAAGTGAAAAACTGATGTTGTATGTCCCTAGTAATTGCGACTGTGACTCTTGCAGGTGCTGTATCCAATCTTAGATGTGAAGAAGCAGACTGAGTACTGGCGTTCATCATCTCTGTGGCAGTCTCTCTACCATCCCATTCCCCTTTCCCCCTCCGAGGTACTCAGCACGGAGGATTAATATTCGTTGTGAGTACCTCGGGTCGGGACTGAGGAGTTATCTTCTGCTTCTGAGGAAATCGAATTGAAGTATCCTGACAGATTGAAGTGCCATCACCCTAATTTTAGGGAAAAAACAGATTTCCTCCTGAGCAGAATGGCAGAAGGAATTGATATAAAAGCATTAGCCACAGTTTTGGAAGGGTTACAGAAACAATTAAATAACACCATAGAAGAAACAGTCCAAATAAAACAGCGGATAAATGAGTTAGGGAACACCGCTAAATCAAATGAATCTGTGTTTTCACAAATCCCCAGCCCTTCACAGTCTGCAGGTATATCCACTCAAGTAATTCATGCGGTTTCCCCTATTATTCCTTTGGCTCAACCCGAGCGCTTCGGTGGGGATCCAAATAAGGCGCAGATTTTTCTGACCCAATGCTCATTGCATTTTTTATGTAGACCAGTCATTTTTTCCGAAGACCAGTCCAAAGTGGCATTTATATTGTCTTATCTGACAGGAGATGCGGCCGCATGGTCCATGCCAATAATTTCCAGAAATGATCCTGTTTTATATAATTTCCAAAATTTCAAGGAAGAGTTCTTAAGAATATTTGATCGGCGAACTGCAGCTCAAGCCACTGACAATGAACTACTGGAAATCAGGCAAGGTAATAAAGATCTAGTAGCCTATCTGGCTCATTTCAATAAACTCATTGTAGAGACTGCCTGGCCGGAGTCAAAAAGAGCCGCCATATTTTATCGTGGACTGAGAGATGAATTGAAAGATGCCTTAGCACAAGTTCCAAATAGACCCACCGAAATTTTGGAGTTAATTGATCTTGTGTTACAGATTGACCACCGGTTAACTGAACGAAGAGCAGAAAAGAGAAAAGAGTATCGACCATTTCCCCTGAGAATTGATCGTGTAAGAAATGATCATACGAGAGCCGGAGAAGGGATAACGATAGAAGAACCAATGCAAATTGGTTCCATCCAAGGTCCTTTATCTAAGGAAGAAAAAGAGAAAAGAAGAGTGAATCAACTATGTTTATATTGCGGTGCATCTGGGCATTTTGTTAAAAACTGTCCCAAGAAACCCAAAGCTCTTCAGTCGGGAAAAGGCCAGCTTCATCACTAGAGGGAGTTGCCCTGATGAAAGTAGAACCCAAGACAACTCCTTTAGATCAACGAGTGGCAAATACCTTACAAACCGCAGCGCCACATTTGGTACAAACAGTATCAGTTAAGACCCTTGAGAAGGAAATTCAAGGGATCTCAGTTATGATAGACTCTGGAGCTACGGGCAACTTCTGTGATATCAAATACGCTCGTAAAATGGGTATTCGATTTATCAAGAAATCTACTTTGGAAGTAGTAAGAGCTGTGGATGGAACCAATCTTTCTTCAGGACCCATTTCCCATGAGACCGAACCAATTCAGATGCAAGGTTTTGGTGGACATCAGGAGCAGATAATCTTTAATTTGATAGATGCTCCACAATTTCAACTCATTTTGGGTCTGCACTGGCTTACAGAACATAATCCACAAATTGATTGAAGCAAAAGAACGATCAAGATGAATTCCTCTTACTGCAAAGAGAATTGCTTTCATGATGGAGTGGAAGTGTCCACCAAGTCCCAAGCGGCCTGTTTATCATCACACTATTCAATGATCTGTGCACTAAAGACAGCAGAAATCCCAAAAGAATATGAGGATTTAGTCGCCGTTTTTGATGAAAAGGAGGCTGAGAAATTGCCACCACATCGACCCTACGACTGCAAAATTGAACTGGAGCCAGGTGCGATATTGCCATGTAGCAGAATATACGCATTGACCGAAGCAGAGAATCAACATTTAAAGGAGTATTTGGATCAATATCTTGCTAATGGTTTTATTCGTCCTTCTGAATCTCCAGTGTCATCCCCACTATTTTTCATACCAAAGAAGGATGGGAGTCTTCGAACTTGCATTGATTATCGAGCCCTCAATCAGGTTACCATCAAGAATCAATACCCACTGCCTTTAGTGTCAGTTTTATTAGATCAAGTAAAGAATGCTAGAATCTACACCAAATTGGACCTGCGAGGAGCATATCATTTGATTCGAGTGGCTTCAGGGGATGAATGGAAAACCGCTTTTCGGACTCGATACGGATTATTTGAATATCAAGTGATGCCTTATGGGTTATGCAATGCTCCCGCTGCATTCCAGCATTTCGTTAATTATATATTACGAGAATTCCTCGACCGGATTGCCGTGGTTTATATAGATGACATTTTAATCTTTTCCGACAATCTACAGGAGCACATTTCCCATGTTCGATCCATCCTCACAAGGTTGCAAGAAAACCATCTCTATGTAAAATTGGAGAAGTGTGCATTTCATGTGGAACGAGTTGAGTTCTTAGGATTCATTGTGTCACCAGAAGGAGTTAGTATGGATCCTGCCAAGATAAAGACAGTGCAACATTGGCCTTCTCCTTGCAATGTCAAAGAGATCCAGAGTTTCTTGGGGTTCGCTAATTTTTATCGAAGATTCATATCCAATTTTTCTCAAACAGTTACACCCATTACTCGATTGTTGAAGAAAGGAGTGAAGTTTGAGGGGACAAAAGAAGCTGAAAATGCATTAAATATTTTGAAGAATTCCTTCGTCTCAGCTCCAATCTTGCTCCACCCCAATCCAGATGAGCCATATTATGTGGAGGCAGATGCTTCAGATGTTGCCATAGGAGGTATCCTTTCCCAGCGTCATAAAGATACAGGTCAATTACATCCAGTGGCCTATTTCTCTCGAAAATTAACACCACCAGAGATAAATTATTCAATTGCGGATAAGGAGCTATTGGCAGTCAAAGAAACTTTTCGTGAGTGGAGGCATTACATTTTGGGAGCTAGGCATAAAGTGACCGTTTACACGGACCACCGAAATTTACAGTTTTTAAAATCAGCTCAAAATCTAACAGCTAGACAACTGCGTTGGTCCCTATATTTTGCAGACTTTGATTTTGTTATCACTTTCAGACCAGGAAAAGTAAATGGGAAGGCAGATGCTCTATCTCGAATTGATACCGGTGCAGTTAAAGAGCCTCCAGAAAAAGAATTGATTATTCCACAAGAGAAGTTCATATCTGCCATATTGTATGAAAATGTAACCAAAGAAATTCAAGAAAACTTAACATTCGAAGGAATGCTGAAGTGGTCCAAAGAAGGCCAAGTAAGAGAAATCAAAAAAGGTTTGCCATACTTTAAAGGTGCACTGTATGTTCCGACTGAGGAGCTGCAAGAAAAAATTCTTCAGGCTTATCATGACGATCAATTGGCTGGACACAAAGGAATTCAAAAGACTCAAAATCTAATACAACAAGAATTTTGGTGGCCAAAAATGAAAACTCAGATAAGACAATATGTGTCAACTTGTGACAACTGTCAAAGAGGGAAATCAAATAGGACAGCTTCACAAGGTCTGTTAAGACCTTTGCCCACTGCACCCCATGCCTGGCATACTGTTACTATGGTTCTTATAGTGGACCTCCCTAGTAGCCAAGGTTTAACACTATCCTAGTTTTTGTAGACACTTTCACTAAAATGGCGCATTTCATTCCTTTGAAAGAAATCCCTCGAGCCCCACAGGTTGCACAGTTGTTTACACAACACATAGTACACGCCCATCGTATCCCAAACATTCTAGTTTCAGACAGGGGTCCCAATTTGTTTCTCGCTTTTGGAAGGCCTTTAGTAAAAGATTAGGGATTGATTCTCGTTACTCTACCAGTTACCATCCTGAAACCGATGGGCAAACAGAGAGAGTGAATCAAGAGTTAGAACAGTATTTAAGACTCAATTTATTCGATAAAGAGAAGGAATGGCCCGAGTTGATGTGGGCAGCTGAATTTGCTTACAATAATGCTGTTCATTCCACCACTGGGTTCACCCCCTTTTATCTGAACCATGGTAGACATCCTAATGTAATGTTGGGTAAAGAAGATGATTCAGTGCCTGCAGTAGAAGAGATGGTGAGGGATTTGCAGACCACGTTAGTTAGGGCTAGAAAAAACATAATTCAAGCAAAAGACTCATATAAGACTCAGGCTGATAGAAAAAGAAGTGAGAGAGCCCCATTTATTCGAAAGGAGACAAAGTTTGGTTATCCACTCGTCATTTACGTCTCAAAGGAAATCTCAAATTTCAGCCACGATTTATAGGCCCATTCAAAGTTGACAAGATGATCAATCCAGTGGCAGTTAAATTGCAGTTGCCAGCTCATCTAAAGATACATCCTGTTTTCCATGTCTCCTTGTTAAAGAACAGTCCTCCAAATTTACGTCAAAACTCCCCTCCAATTCCTATCCAGATTAGCTCTGCAGAAGAGTATGAGGTCAATCAAATCTTAGATTCCAAAATCCGTAATGGCCAGCTTTATTATCTAATTGATTGGAAAGGTTATGGTCCAGAGGAACGATCCTGGGAGCCGCACGAGTATGTACATGCTTCAAGATTAGTGAGAAACTTTCATAGAACCTACCCAAGCAAACCTAAATTGGAGAACTGTTCCTTGAGGGGGAGTACTGTCATGACCACACAAACTTGCCAAGTCAAATCAAAGAAGTGCATGAGAAAAGCAAAGAGATATCCTCAGTGGAGACAGCAAAGCCCAAACTGGAAGAAGGTTTGCAGAGTAATCTTGCGCTTATTTCAAAGGAAGAATCAAGAAGAGAAGATCCAAGATGGCCGCTGTGAGTCCTGAAGGTTAGTTACAGTTCTAGTCTTGCAATCGGTTGCTTGCTAGGTTACGAGCTCTCCAGCTGGAAGCCTTGCACTTCAACTGAGGTCTGACAGGAATCAGCTGTGTGGAGAGAGAGCGCGCTTCAGAACAGAAGCTCCTGTGAGGTAAAATTACATTTGAAGATTATATTACAGAAAACGGATAAATATTGTCAAGGTTTATTCGAAGAGTTTAATAGTAGACCGTTCCCGTGGAAGCCGGCAAGGCTACAGAGTTAATGTATGAATTAACTTTATGTTTACAAGGTTCTTGTTTAAGATATTAAAGTCAAAGAAAAAACGAACTTTAAAAGAGCAAGTATCTACAAGTGTCAAGGTTATGAACAAAGGCCAAGTTTAAAGGAGAAACGAACTGTTAACAAATAAGCATTTACAAATTCAATGGTAATAAACCAAAATAGAGTTGAGAAGAGAAACGAACTTAAATAAACAAGCATTTACAACTACAAGTTATCGACAGATGTCGAAGTAAGGAAGGAGAAACTAACTGTAATAAACAAGCATTTACAAATACAAGTTATCAACAAATGTCGAAGTAAGAAACGAACTTTAATAAACAAGCATTTACAAATACAAGTATTGACAGAAGTCACAATAAGACAGGAGAAATTAAATAACATCAGCTGATTTGAAGAACGCATTATCACCAACTATATATATATATATATAGCAACATAAAACCAATCTCTAACAAAGGTTGAGAAGTTCTTCCAGAATCAGTAATAAGCATTTTTTTAAGAAGAGCTATCATTTATAGAGAGAAGCAAGGCTACAGAGAACTCAGGGTGAGTGAAGAAATAATAGAATTAAAGAGAATTAAGTGTTGAGAGTAGAAAGTGAAAAACTGATGTTGTATGTCCCTAGTAATTGCGACTGTGACTCTTGCAGGTGCTGTATCCAATCTTAGATGTGAAGAGGCAGACTGAGTACTGGCGTTCATCATCTCTGTGGCAGTCTCTCTACCATCCCATTCCCCTTTCCCCCTCCGGGGTACTCAGCCCGAAGGATTAATATTCGTTGTGAGTAGCTCGGGTCGGAACTGAGGAGTTATCTTCTGCTTCTGAGGAAATCGAATTGAAGTATCCTGACAACCCCAGAACAAGGGATGACATTAGGAAGAGATGGAATGAGCTACGGGGAAGGTGCGTTCCGTGGTATCCAGACACCAGATTGATGTACAGAGGACTGGAGGTGGACCCCCACCTCCTCCCCCACAACTAACAACATGGGAGGAGCAAGTCTTGGCAATACTGCATCCTGAGGGCCTCGCAGGAGTAGCAGGAGGACTGGACTCTGGTAAGTCAAATCTTTACTACTTTATCCCCCCTACCTGCATGCCATCACATACCCCCACCCGTACCCTAACCCCCATCCCTCCAACACCTCACATATGCCGCACTATCACAACCCAGCCATCCCAAAACCAAGCCCTGCATGCAAGCCAGTACAGATACTCACACAGACCCCAAAACACTATTCACACTATGGCAAACACAATTATGCAAGCACAGACCTGGGGTCAGTGCAGTGGGCACACGGTTCAGGGGACAGAGGCACAGGATAACAGGGAAGCTGGGAGGACTGCTGTGCGAGAGGGGGAGGATAGGCTCAGGGAACCCACTCTCCACGAGGCACTCTCCAACATCATGGGAGCATCCCATCATTCCCAGGAGACCATGGGCACAGTACTGGCCAAGTTTCAGGAGATCCAGCGGCTGCAGGAGGAACACTACCTAGGGATCAGGGAGGACTTGAAGTACATCAACACCACCCTCGTCACCATTGCAGGGGTGCTGGCAGACCTGGTCAACACCATGAGGGACACAGTGGCACACAAAGGGGCCCTTGACACTAGCCTGAACGATGAACAGCCCTCCACCTCCGCTGGCGCTAGTGGACAACAGGCCACCAGCACCCCACCCCCTGCAGAAGGAGAACCACCCCACAAACGGTCCCTGAGATTCAGGAACAAGACAAAGAACATTGCCGAGACCCTCCAGGAAATAAGACTCTCCTGATTGTCACCTTTTTTTTCCCACTTTGTCACCCTGACAACTTTGACCTGCCATCACTCCACTTCCTACGCCTCCTTGGATAATGCACCTGTGAGACTAAGAGACTGAACTCTAACATGGACATTCCTCCCCCATCCCCAGCCCCTTGCACATCCCCCTCCACTTATTAGCACATAAATAAACACCCTGGAATCACAAATCAATCTGGAGTCAGTCTGTACTTTCACAAATGTGTTATTGCAACCTCTCAGAAATATAGCAATGTCAATGTTCATGTTCACATACCAATGTTACACAGTTGTTGGGCAGCAGTAAACATAGCAGAGGGCACAAAGTCGAACCCAGATCTGTGAAATGGAAATGCAAAGTGACATGTCAGGGTCCATACACAGAGGTAAAAAGGCAGAGTAATGCTATGTCCTACAGTAGTATGAGATGTGAGAAGCAGTGCCATCCTCTTACCTGTGTCTCATTGGAAGTATTGCATGATGATGTTGTTTCAGTTGTCTATATCTTATTCTTCTGCCTCCTCTTCTTCACTGTCCACAGGCTCCACAGCTGCCACAAGACCAGCATCAGGCCCATCCTCGTGCAGAAAAGGCACCTGGCGTCCAAAGCCAGGTTGTGCAACATACAGCATGCCATGATGATCTGGCACACCTTCTTCGGTGAGTAGTATAGGGCGCCACCTGTCAGGTGGAGGCACCCGAATCTGGCCTTCAGGAGGCCGAAGGTGCGCTCTACTATGCTCCTAGTCCGCCCAGGTGCCTCATTGTAGCGCTCCTGTGCCCTTGTCCTGGGATTCCTCACTGGGGTCAGTAGCCATGACAGGTTGGGGTAACCAGAGTCACCTGCAAAAATCGAGGGGCAACTATTAGACATCCTCCAACCCTTAGGGACTCTCCCATACCCAGACACCTATGTCAACTGTGTTGGTACCTTGGGCTCACCTATTAGCCACACACGGTGCCTCTGGAGTTGGTCCATCACATAAGGGATGCTTCTATTCCTCAAAATGTAAGCGTCATGCACAGAGCCAGGATACTTGGCATTCACATGGGAGATGTACTGGTCTGCCAAACACACCATCTGCACATTCATAGAATGGTAGCTTTTGCGGTTTCTGTACACCTGTTCATTCCTGCGGGGGGGGACAAATTCCACATGTGTACCATCAATGGCACCAATAATGTTGGGGATATGTCCCAGGGCATAGAAGTCACCTTTCACTGTGGGAAAATCCTCCACCTGAGGGAACACGATGTAGCTGTGCATGTGTTTCAGCAGGGCAGATAACAATCTGGACAACACGTTAGAGAACATTGGATGTGACATCCCTGATGCCATGGCCACTGTTGTTTGAAAGGAACCACTCGCCAGGAAATGGAGCACTGACAGGACCTGCACTAGAGGGGGGATTCCTGTGGGATGGCGGATAGCTGACATCAGGTCTGGCTCCAACTGGGCACACAATTCCTGGATTGTGGCACGATCAAGTCTGTAGGTGAGTGGTTCCCAAACTTTTTCGACCTGCAGCTTCCTTGACCTATTGGCTGTTGTCCACGGTTCCCCATTAAATTACTTTTTTTGGGGGTTGGGGCGATGTAAGCCCAGCCTCAGGAGGATTCCATTATTCTCCCTGGAAATAATTGAGATGAAACCAATGAAGGTATTATACACACAAGACAAGGGCTTTGAATTAGCCCTCTTCATCGATTAGTCTGTTGAATTGTTGGTTCCACTTTGTTCCCACCTGCCATAGCATGTAACAAGAGGTAATGGTTCAACCCACTTTATCCATTTTGTATCTTGCAATGTGAGTGACCACGTTAAACCTGATCACATGTACATAGCTGACTGATAAGGAGTGCACTTCAGTGCCACAGCTGGTGTTCCTTGGCTGCTCGGCCAAACATATATGTTTAGATTGTTTATACTTTGGCATGTTGCATATGTTTGCAAGTAATAAATAAATAATAAAAATCTAAAGCGTACCAATGACAGACATACTGTCTCTTCGAGAAAATACTTGAGTTTCCAATGCTCTTAAAAGAACAAAGATGTAATTCCTGTTGCATGTGTATACAAATATACAAAATGCACTGTTCAGCCCTACTTTAAAAGGCATGCAGCACAAAACTTTCTACTGAAATGGCTTCAGTACCATTAAAATTTCACAGAAAAAGAAACAGAGTGTTGTAACATAAATGTACCCGAGTCTTTGTATTGCTGTTTTCCCTATTCATTTGATGTTTAACCGGTTCTGTGCCGAGGACGTAGTGGTTACGTCCATCGGCACAGTGCTGCTGTGCCGAGGACGTAACCACTACGTCCTCGGCACACTGCCCAGAGGGAGCGCTCTTGCTCCCTCTGTTTGCTTCCCCCCACCCCTCCAAAGGCAGGGATGGAAGGGGAAGCCCTTCCCCTTCCACCACCCATAATGACATCAGCGCGCGATCGCGCGCTGACTTCATTATCGGGTGCCCGTCGCACAGGAAGACATTTGCTTCCTGTGCGGTGAGAAAGGAAGAGGTAAGTTTCTCTTCCCGGTGGGTGGGGGCGTTTGCAGAAAGAGGCACAGGGGGAAAGGAAAGGGTTTCTGTTTTCTGTTAAAAAATGGGATGTGTTCACGTTGTGTTTTGGGGCATATTCTGTCGCGGGCGCTAGGCCTACCCACACAAGTGAGGTACCATTTTTATCGGGAGACTTGGGGGAACACTCGGTGGAGGGAAATTTGTCCCTCCTCTCAGATTCCAGAACTTTCTGTCACCGAAATGTGAGGAAAATGTGTTTTTTTAGCCAAATTTTGAGGTTTGCAAAGGATTCTGGGTAACAGAACCTGGTCAGAGCCCCACAAGTCACCCCATCTTGGATTCCCCTAGGTCTCTAGTTTATAAAAATCCACAGGTTTGGTTGGTTTCCCTAGGTGCCGGCTGAGCTAGAGGCCAAAATCTACAGGTAGGCACTTTGCAAAAAACACCTCTGTTTTCTGTGAAAAAATGGGATGTGTTCATGTTGTGTTTTGGGGCATATCCTGTTGCGGGCGCTAGGCCTACCCACTCAAGTGAAGTACCATTTTTATCAGGAGACTTGGGGAAACGCTGGGTGAAAGAAAATTTGTCCCTCCTCTTAGATTCCAGAACTTTCTGACACTGAAATGTGAGGAAAATGTGTTTTTCTAGCCAAATTTTGAGGTTTGCAAAGGATTCTGGGTAACAGAACCTGGTCAGAGCCCCACAAGTCACCCCATCTTGGATTCCCCTAGGTCTCTAGTTTTCAAAAATACACAGGTTTGGTAGGTTTTCCTAGGTGCCGGCTGAGCTAGAGGCCAAAATCTACAGGTAGGCACTTTACAAAAAACTCCTCTGTTTTCTTTAAATAAATGTGATGTGTCCACGTTGTGTTTTGGGGCGTTTCCTGTCGCGGGCGCTATGCCTACCCACACAAGTGAGGTATCATTTTTATCGGGAGACTTGGGGGAATGCTGGGTGGAAGGAAATTTGTGGCTCCTCTCATATTCCAGAACTTTCTGTCACTGAAATGTCAGGAAAATGTGTTTTTTTAGCCAAATGTTGAGGTTTGCAAAGGATTCTTGGTAACAAAACCTGGTCAGAGCCCCACAAGTCACCCCATCTTGAATTCCCCTAGGTCTCTAGTTTTAAAAAATGCACAGGTTTGGTAGGTTTCCCCAGGTGCCGGCTGAGCTAGAGGCCAAAATCTACAGGTAGGCACTTTGCAAAAAACACCTCTGTTTTCTTTCCAAAAATGTGATGTGTCCACGTTGCGTTTTGGGGCGTTTCCTGTAGTGGGCGCTAGGCCTACCTACACAGGTGAGGTATCATTTTTATCGGGAGACTTGGGGGAACGCTGGGTGGAATGAAATTTGTGGTTCCTCTCAGATTCCAGAACTTTCTGTCACTGAAATTTTGACGAAAATTTGCTTTTTCAGCCAAATTTTGAGGTTTGCAAAAGAATTCTGGGTAACAGAATCAGGTCAGAGCCCCACAAGTCACCCCATCTTGGATTCCCCTAGGTCTCTAGTTTTAAAAAATGCACAGGTTTGGTAGGTTTCCCTAGGTGCCGGCTGAGCTAGAGGCCAAAATCTACAGGTAGGCACTTTGCAAAAAACACCTCTGTTTTCTTTAAAAAAATGTGATGTGTCCACGTTGTGTTTTGGGGCATTTCCTGTCGCGGGCGCGAGGCCTAGGGACACAAGTGAGGTATCATTTTTATGGGGAGACTTGGGGGAATGCTGGGTGGAAGGAAATTTGTGGCTCCTCTCAGATTCCAGAACTTTCTGTCACCGGAATGTGAGGAAAATGTGTTTTTTTAGCCAAATTTTGAGGTTTGCAAAGGATTCTGGGTAACAGAACCTGGTCAGAGCCCCACAAGTCAACCCATCTTGGATTCACCTAGGTCTCTAGTTTTCAAAAATGGACAGGTTTGGTAGGTTTCCCTAGGTGCCGGCTGAGCTAGAGGCCAAAATCTACAGATAGGCACTTTACAAAAAACTCCTCTGTTTTCTTTAAAAAAATGTGATGTGTCCACGTTGTGTTTTGGGGCGTTTCCTGTCACGGGCGCTAGGCCTACCCAAACTAGTGAGGTATGATTTTCATGGGGAGACTTGGAGGAACACTGGGTGGAAGGAAATTTGTGGCTCCTCTCAGATTCCAGAACTTTCTGTCACCGAAATGTGAGGAAAATGTGTTTTTTTAGCCAAATTTTGAGGTTTGCAAAGGATTCTGGGTAACAGAACCTGGTCAGAGCCCCACAAGTCACCCCATCTTGGATTCCCCTAGGTCTCTAGTTTATAAAAATCCACAGGTTTGCTTGGTTTCCCTAGGTGCCGGCTGAGCTAGAGGCCAAAATCTACAGGTAGGCACTTTGCAAAAAACACCTCTGTTTTCTGTGAAAAAATGGGATGTGTTCATGTTGTGTTTTGGGGCATATCCTTTTGCGGGCGCTAGGCCTACCCACTCAAGTGAGGTACCATTTTTATCAGGAGACTTGGGGAAACGCTGGGTGAAAGGAAATTTGTCCCTCCTCTTAGATTCCAGAACTTTCTGTCACTGAAATGTGAGGAAAATGTGTTTTTCTAGCCAAATTTTGAGGTTTGCAAAGGATTCTGGGTAACAGAACCTGGTCAGAGCCCCACAAGTCACCCCATCTTGGATTCCCCTAGGTCTCTAGTTTTCAAAAATACACAGGTTTGGTAGGTTTCCCTAGGTGCCGGCTGAGCTAGAGGCCAAAATCTACAGGTAGGCACTTTACAAAAAACTCCTCTGTTTTCATTAAATAAATGTGATGTGTCCACGTTGTGTTTTGGGGCGTTTCCTGTCGCGGGCGCTATGCCTACCCACACAAGTGAGGTATCATTTTTATCGGGAGACTTGGGGGAATGCTGGGTAGAAGGGAATTTGTGGCTCCTCTCATATTCCAGAACTTTCTGTCACTGAAATGTGAGGAAAATGTGTTTTTTTAGCCAAATGTTGAGGTTTGCAAAGGATTCTGGGTAACAAAACCTGGTCAGAGCCCCACAAGTCACCCCATCTTGAATTCCCCTAGGTCTCTAGTTTCAAAAAATGCACAGGTTTGGTAGGTTTCCCCAGGTGTCGGCTGAGCTAGAGGCCAAAATCTACAGGTAGGCACTTTGCAAAAAACACCTCTGTTTTCTTTCCAAAAATGTGATGTGTCCACGTTGCGTTTTGGGGCGTTTCCTGTAGTGGGCGCTAGGCCTACCTACACAGGTGAGGTATTATTTTTATCGGGAGACTTGGGGGAACGCTGGGTGGAATGAAATTTGTTGCTCCTCTCAGATTCCAGAACTTTCTGTCACTGAAATGTGACGAAAATTTGTATTTTTAGCCAAATTTTGAGGTTTGCAAAGGATTCTGGGTAACAGAATCAGGTCAGAGCCCCACAAATCACCCCATCTTGGATTCCCCTAGGTCTCTAGTTTTAAAAAATGCACAGGTTTGGTAGGTTTCACTAGGTGCCGGCTGAGCTAGAGGCCAAAATCTACAGATAGGCACTTTACAAAAAACTCCTCTGTTTTCTTTAAAAAAATGTGATGTGTCCACGTTGTGTTTTGGGGCATTTCCTGTCGCGGGCGCGAGGCCTAGGGACACAAGTGAGGTATCATTTTTATTGGGAGACTTGGGGGAACGCTGGGTGGAAGGAAATTTGTGGCTCCTCTCAGATTCCAGAACTTTCTGTCACCGAAATGTGAGTAAAATGTGTATTTTTAGCCAAATTTTGAGGTTTGCAAAGGATTCTGGGTAACAGAATCAGGTCAGAGCCCCACAAATCACCCCATCTTGGATTCCCCTAGGTCTCTAGTTTTAAAAAATGCACAGGTTTGGTAGGTTTCACTAGGTGCCGGCTGAGCTAGAGGCCAAAATCTACAGATAGGCACTTTACAAAAAACTCCTCTGTTTTCTTTAAATAAATGTGATGTGTCCACGTTGTGTTTTGGGGCGTTTCCTGTCGCGGGCGCTATGCCTACCCACACAAGTGAGGTAACATTTTTATCGGGAGACTTGGGGGAATGCTGGGTGGAAGGAAATTTGTGGCTCCTCTCATATTCCAGAACTTTCTGTCACTGAAATGTGAGGAAAATGTGTTTTTTTAGCCAAATGTTGAGGTTTGCAAAGGATTCTGGGTAACAAAACCTGGTCAGAGCCCCACAAGTCACCCCATCTTGAATTCCCCTAGGTCTCTAGTTTTAAAAAATGCACAGGTTTGGTAGGTTTCCCGAGGTGCCGGCTGAGCTAGAGGCCAAAATCTACAGGTAGGCACTTTGCAAAAAACACCTCTGTTTTCTTTCCAAAAATGTGATGTGTCCACGTTGCGTTTTGGGGCGTTTCCTGTAGTGGGCGCTAGGCCTACCTACACAGGTGAGGTATAATTTTTATCGGGAGACTTGGGGGAACGCTGGGTGGAATGAAATTTGTGGCTCCTCTCAGATTCCAGAACTTTCTGTCACTGAAATGTGACGAAAAATTGTTTTTTTAGCCAAATTTTAAGGTTTGCAAAAGAATTCTGGGTAACAGAATCAGGTCAGAGCCCCAGAAGTCACCCCATCTTGGATTCCCCTAGGTCTCTAGTTTTCAAAAATGCACAGGTTTGGTAGGTTTCCATAGGTGCCGGCTGAGCTAGAGGCCAAAATCTACAGGTAGGCACTTTGCAAAAAACACCTCTGTTTTCTTTAAAAAAATGTGATGTGTCCACGTTGTGTTTTGGGGCATTTCCTGTCGCGGGCGCGAGGCCTAGGGACACAAGTGAGGTATCATTTTTATGGGGAGACTTGGGGGAATGCTGGGTGGAAGGAAATTTGTGGCTCCTCTCAGATTCCAGAACTTTCTGTCACCGGAATGTGAGGAAAATGTGTTTTTTTAGCCAAATTTTGAGGTTTGCAAAGGATTCTGGGTAACAGAACCTGGTCAGAGCCCCACAAGTCAACCCATCTTGGATTCACCTAGGTCTCTAGTTTTCAAAAATGGACAGGTTTGGTAGGTTTCCCTAGGTGCCGGCTGAGCTAGAGGCCAAAATCTACAGATAGGCACTTTACAAAAAACTCCTCTGTTTTCTTTAAAAAAATGTGATGTGTCCACGTTGTGTTTTGGGGCGTTTCCTGTCACGGGCGCTAGGCCTACCCAAACAAGTGAGGTATCATTTTCATGGGGAGACTTGGAGGAACACTGGGTGGAAGGAAATTTGTGGCTCCTCTCAGATTCCAGAACTTTCTGTCACCGAAATGTGAGGAAAATGTGTTTTTTTAGCCAAATTTTGAGGTTTGCAAAGGATTCTGGGTAACAGAACCTGGTCAGAGCCCCACAAGTCACCCCATCTTGGATTCCCCTAGGTCTCTAGTTTATAAAAATCCACAGGTTTGCTTGGTTTCCCTAGGTGCCGGCTGAGCTAGAGGCCAAAATCTACAGGTAGGCACTTTGCAAAAAACACCACTGTTTTCTGTGAAAAAATGGGATGTGTTCATGTTGTGTTTTGGGGCATATCCTTTTGCAGGCGCTAGGCCTACCCACTCAAGTGAGGTACCATTTTTATCAGGAGACTTGGGGAAACACTGGGTGAAAGGAAATTTGTCCCTCCTCTTAGATTCCAGAACTTTCTGTCACTGAAATGTGAGGAAACTGTGTTTTTCTAGCCAAATTTTGAGGTTTGCAAAGGATTCTGGGTAACAGAACCTGGTCAGAGCCCCACAAGTCACCCCATCTTGGATTCCCCAAGGTCTCTAGTTTTCAAAAATACACAGGTTTGGTAGGTTTCCCTAGGTGCCGGCTGAGCTAGAGGCCAAAATCTACAGGTAGGCACTTTACAAAAAACTCCTCTGTTTTCTTTAAATAAATGTGATGTGTCCACGTTGGGTTTTGGGGCGTTTCCTGTCGCGGGCGCTATGCCTACCCACACAAGTGAGGTATCATTTTTATCGGGAGACTTGGGGGAATGCTGGGTGGAAGGAAATTTGTGGCTCCTCTCATATTCCAGAACTTTCTGTCACTGAAATGTGAGGAAAATGTGTTTTTTTAGCCAAATGTTGAGGTTTGCAAAGGATTCTGGGTAACAAAACCTGGTCAGAGCCCCACAAGTCACCCCATCTTGAATTCCCCTACGTCTCTAGTTTTAAAAAATGCACAGGTTTGGTAGGTTTCCCCAGGTGTCGGCTGAGCTACAGGCCAAAATCTACAGGTAGGCACTATGCAAAAAACACCTCTGTTTTCTTTCCAAAAATGTGATGTGTCCACGTTGCGTTTTGGGGCGTTTCCTGTAGTGGGCGCTAGGCCTACCTACACAGGTGAGGTATCATTTTTATCGGGAGACTTGGGGGAACGCTGGGTGGAATGAAATTTGTTGCTCCTCTCAGATTCCAGAACTTTCTGTCACAGAAATGTGACGAAAATTTGTTTTTTTAGCCAAATTTTGAGGTTTGCAAAGGATTCTGGGTAACAGAATCAGGTCAGAGCCCCACAAATCACCCCATCTTGGATTCCCCTAGGTCTCTAGTTTAAAAAAATGCACAGGTTTGGTAGGTTTCCCTAGGTGCCGGCTGAGCTAGAGGCCAAAATCTACAGATAGGCACTTTACAAAAAACTCCTCTGTTTTCTTTAAAAAAATGTGATGTGTCCACGTTGTGTTTTGGGGCATTTCCTGTCGCGGGCGCGAGGCCTAGGGACACAAGTGAGGTATCATTTTTATGGGGAGACTTGGGGGAATGCTGGGTGGAAGGAAATTTGTGGCTCCTCTCAGATTCCAGAACTTACTGTCACCGAAATGTGAGGAAAATGTGTTTTTTTAGCCAAATGTTGAGGTTTGCAAAGGATTCTGGGTAACAAATCCTGGTCAGAGCCCCACAAGTCACCCCATCTTGGATTCCCCTAAGTCTCTAGTTTTAAAAAATGCACAGGTTTGGTAGGCTTCCCCAGGTGCCGGCTGAGCTAGAGGCCAAAATCTACAGGTAGGCACTTTGCAAAAAACACCTCTGTTTTCTTTCAAAAAATGTGATGTGTCCACGTTGCGTTTTGGGGCGTTTCCTGTCGCGGGCGCTAGGCCTACCCACACAGGTGAGGTATCATTTTTATCGGGAGACTTGGGGGAACGCTGGGTGGAATGAAATTTGTGGCTCCTCTCAGATTTCAGAACTTTCTGTCACTGAAATGTGACGAAAATGTGTTTTTTTAGCCAAATTTTGAGGTTTGCAAAGGATTCTGGGTAACAGAATCTGGTCAGAGCCCCACAAGTCACCCCATCGTCGAATTCCCCTAGGTCTCTAGTTTTGAAAAATGCACAGGTTTGGTCGGTTTCCCTAGGTGCCGGCTGAGCTAGAGGCCAAAATCTACAGGTAGGCACTTTGCAAAAAACACCTCTGTTTTCTTTCAAAAAATGTGATGTGTCCACGTTGTGTTTTGGGGCATTTCCTGTCGCGGGCACGAGGTCTAGCGACACAAGTGAGGTATCATTTTTATCTGGAGACTTGGGGGAATGCTGGGTGGAAGAAAATTTGTGGCTCCTCTCAGATTCCAGAACTTTCTGTCACAGAAATGTGAGGAAAATGTGTTTTTTTAGCCAAATGTTGAGGTTTGCAGAGGATTCTGGGTAACAGAACCTGGTCAGAGCCCCACAAGTCACCCCATCGTGGATTCCCCTAGGTCTCTAGTTTTCAAAAATGCACAGGTTTGGTAGGTTTCCCTAGGTGCCGGCTGAGCTAGAGGCCAAAATCTACAGATAGGCACTTTACAAAAAACTCCTCTGTTTTCTTTAAAAAAATGTGATGTGTCCACGTTGTGTTTTGGGGCATTTCCTGTCGCGGGCGCTAGGCCTACCCAAACAAGTGAGGTATCATTTTCATGGGGAGACTTGGAGGAACGCTGGGTGGAAGGAAATTTGTGGCTCCTCTCAGATTCCAGAACTTACTGTCACCGAAATATGAGGAAAATGTGTTTTTTTGCCAAATGTTGAGGTTTGCAAAGGATTCTGGGTAACAAATCCTGGTCAGAGCCCCACAACTCACGCCATCTTGGATTCCCCTAGGTCTCTAGTTTTAAAAAATGCACAGGTTTGGTAGGCTTCCCCAGGTGCCGGCTGAGCTAGAGGCCAAAATCTACAGGTAGGCACTTTGCAAAAAACACCTCTGTTTTCTTTCAAAAAATGTGATGTGTCCACGTTGCGTTTTGGGGCGTTTCCTGTCGCGGGCGCTAGGCCTACCGACACAGGTGAGGTATCATTTTTATCGGGAGACTTGGGGGAACGCTGGGTGGAATGAAATTTGTGGCTCCTCTCATATTCCAGAACTTTCTGTCACTGAAATGTGAGGAAAATGTGTTTTTTTAGCCAAATGTTGAGGTTTGCAAAGGATTCTGGGTAACAAAACCTGGTCAGAGCCCCACAAGTCACCCCATCTTGAATTCCCCTACGTCTCTAGTTTTAAAAAATGCACAGGTTTGGTAGGTTTCCCCAGGTGTCGGCTGAGCTAGAGGCCAAAATCTACAGGTAGGCACTATGCAAAAAACACCTCTGTTTTCTTTCCAAAAATGTGATGTGTCCACGTTGCGTTTTGGGGCGTTTCCTGTAGTGGGCGCTAGGCCTACCTACACAGGTGAGGTATCATTTTTATCGGGAGACTTGGGGGAACGCTGGGTGGAATGAAATTTGTTGCTCCTCTCAGATTCCAGAACTTTCTGTCACAGAAATGTGACGAAAATTTGTTTTTTTAGCCAAATTTTGAGGTTTGCAAAGGATTCTGGGTAACAGAATCAGGTCAGAGCCCCACAAATCACCCCATCTTGGATTCCCCTAGGTCTCTAGTTTTAAAAAATGCACAGGTTTGGTAGGTTTCCCTAGGTGCCGGCTGAGCTAGAGGCCAAAATCTACAGATAGGCACTTTACAAAAAACTCCTCTGTTTTCTTTAAAAAAATGTGATGTGTCCACGTTGTGTTTTGGGGCATTTCCTGTCGCGGGCGCGAGGCCTAGGGACACAAGTGAGGTATCATTTTTATGGGGAGACTTGGGGGAATGCTGGGTGGAAGGAAATTTGTGGCTCCTCTCAGATTCCAGAACTTACTGTCACCGAAATGTGAGGAAAATGTGTTTTTTTAGCCAAATGTTGAGGTTTGCAAAGGATTCTGGGTAACAAATCCTGGTCAGAGCCCCACAAGTCACCCCATCTTGGATTCCCCTAGGTCTCTAGTTTTAAAAAATGCACAGGTTTGGTAGGCTTCCCCAGGTGCCGGCTGAGCTAGAGGCCAAAATCTACAGGTAGGCACTTTGCAAAAAACACCTCTGTTTTCTTTCAAAAAATGTGATGTGTCCACGTTGCGTTTTGGGGCGTTTCCTGTCGCGGGCGCTAGGCCTACCCACACAGGTGAGGTATCATTTTTATCGGGAGACTTGGGGGAACGCTCGGTGGAATGAAATTTGTGGCTCCTCTCAGATTTCAGAACTTTCTGTCACTGAAATGTGACGAAAATGTGTTTTTTTAGCCAAATTTTGAGGTTTGCAAAGGATTCTGGGTAACAGAATCTGGTCAGAGCCCCACAAGTCACCCCATCGTCGAATTCCCCTAGGTCTCTAGTTTTGAAAAATGCACAGGTTTGGTCGGTTTCCCTAGGTGCCGGCTGAGCTAGAGGCCAAAATCTACAGGTAGGCACTTTGCAAAAAACACCTCTGTTTTCTTTCAAAAAATGTGATGTGTCCACGTTGTGTTTTGGGGCATTTCCTGTCGCGGGCACGAGGTCTAGCGACACAAGTGAGGTATCATTTTTATCGGGAGACTTGGGGGAATGCTGGGTGGAAGAAAATTTGTGGCTCCTCTCAGATTCCAGAACTTTCTGTCACAGAAATGTGAGGAAAATGTGTTTTTTTAGCCAAATGTTGAGGTTTGCAAAGGATTCTGGGTAACAGAACCTGGTCAGAGCCCCACAAGTCACCCCATCGTGGATTCCCCTAGGTCTCTAGTTTTCAAAAATGCACAGGTTTGGTAGGTTTCCCTAGGTGCCGGCTGAGCTAGAGGCCAAAATCTACAGATAGGCACTTTACAAAAAACTCCTCTGTTTTCTTTAAAAAAATGTGATGTGTCCACGTTGTGTTTTTGGGCATTTCCTGTCGCGGGCGCTAGGCCTACCCAAACAAGTGAGGTATCATTTTCATGGGGAGACTTGGAGGAACGCTGGGTGGAAGGAAATTTGTGGCTCCTCTCAGATTCCAGAACTTACTGTCACCGAAATATGAGGAAAATGTGTTTTTTTGCCAAATGTTGAGGTTTGCAAAGGATTCTGGGTAACAAATCCTGGTCAGAGCCCCACAACTCACGCCATCTTGGATTCCCCTAGGTCTCTAGTTTTAAAAAATGCACAGGTTTGGTAGGCTTCCCCAGGTGCCGGCTGAGCTAGAGGCCAAAATCTACAGGTAGGCACTTTGCAAAAAACACCTCTGTTTTCTTTCAAAAAATGTGATGTGTCCACGTTGCGTTTTGGGGCGTTTCCTGTCGCGGGCGCTAGGCCTACCCACACAGGTGAGGTATCATTTTTATCGGGAGACTTGGGGGAACGCTGGGTGGAATGAAATTTGTGGCTCCTCTCAGATTTCAGAACTTTCTGTCACTGAAATGTGACGAAAATGTGTTTTTTTAGCCAAATTTTGAGGTTTGCAAAGGATTCTGGGTAACAGAATCTGGTCAGAGCCCCACAAGTCACCCCATCGTCGAATTCCCCTAGGTCTCTAGTTTTGAAAAATGCACAGGTTTGGTCGGTTTCCCTAGGTGCCGGCTGAGCTAGAGGCCAAAATCTACAGGTAGGCACTTTGCAAAAAACACCTCTGTTTTCTTTCAAAAAATGTGATGTGTCCACGTTGTGTTTTGGGGCATTTCCTGTCGCGGGCACGAGGTCTAGCGACACAAGTGAGGTATCATTTTTATCGGGAGACTTGGGGGAATGCTGGGTGGAAGAAAATTTGTGGCTCCTCTCAGATTCCAGAACTTTCTGTCACAGAAATGTGAGGAAAATGTGTTTTTTTAGCCAAATGTTGAGGTTTGCAAAGGATTCTGGGTAACAGAACCTGGTCAGAGCCCCACAAGTCACCCCATCGTGGATTCCCCTAGGTCTCTAGTTTTCAAAAATGCACAGGTTTGGTAGGTTTCCCTAGGTGCCGGCTGAGCTAGAGGCCAAAATCTACAGATAGGCACTTTACAAAAAACTCCTCTGTTTTCTTTAAAAAAATGTGATGTGTCCACGTTGTGTTTTGGGGCATTTCCTGTCGCGGGCGCTAGGCCTACCCAAACAAGTGAGGTATCATTTTCATGGGGAGACTTGGAGGAACGCTGGGTGGAAGGAAATTTGTGGCTCCTCTCAGATTCCAGAACTTACTGTCACCGAAATATGAGGAAAATGTGTTTTTTTGCCAAATGTTGAGGTTTGCAAAGGATTCTGGGTAACAAATCCTGGTCAGAGCCCCACAACTCACGCCATCTTGGATTCCCCTAGGTCTCTAGTTTTAAAAAATGCACAGGTTTGGTAGGCTTCCCCAGGTGCCGGCTGAGCTAGAGGCCAAAATCTACAGGTAGGCACTTTGCAAAAAACTCCTCTGTTTTCTTTCAAAAAATGTGATGTGTCCACGTTGCGTTTTGGGGCGTTTCCTGTCGCGGGCGCTAGGCCTACCGACACAGGTGAGGTATCATTTTTATCGGGAGACTTGGGGGAACGCTGGGTGGAATGAAATTTGTGGCTCCTCTCAGATTTCAGAACTTTCTGTCACTGAAATGTGATGAAAATGTGTTTTTTTAGCCAAATTTTGAGGTTTGCAAAGGATTCTGGGTAACAGAATCTGGTCAGAGCCCCACAAGTCACCCCATCGTCGAATTCCCCTAGGTCTCTAGTTTTGAAAAATGCACAGGTTTGGTCGGTTTCCCTAGGTGCCGGCTGAGCTAGAGGCCAAAATCTATAGGTAGGCACTTTGCAAAAAACACCTCTGTTTTCTTTCAAAAAATGTGATGTGTCCACGTTGTGTTTTG
This sequence comes from Pleurodeles waltl, assembly GCF_031143425.1. Lineage (NCBI taxonomy): Eukaryota > Metazoa > Chordata > Amphibia > Caudata > Salamandridae > Pleurodeles > Pleurodeles waltl. The sequence goes on along the minus strand of NC_090444.1, from coordinate 1,645,984,231 downwards.
GGGCATTTCCTGTCGCGGGCACGAGGTCTAGCGACACAAGTGAGGTATCATTTTTATCGGGAGACTTGGGGGAATGCTGGGTGGAAGAAAATTTGTGGCTCCTCTCAGATTCCAGAACTTTCTGTCACAGAAATGTGAGGAAAATGTGTTTTTTTAGCCAAATGTTGAGGTTTGCAAAGGATTCTGGGTAACAGAACCTGGTCAGAGCCCCACAAGTCACCCCTTCGTGGATTCCCCTAGGTCTCTAGTTTTCAAAAATGCACAGGTTTGGTAGGTTTCCCTAGGTGCCGGCTGAGCTACAGGCCAAAATCTACAGGTAGGCACTTTGCAAAAAACACCTCTGTTTTCTTTCAAAAAATGTGATGTGTCCACGTTGCGTTTTGGGGCGTTTCCTGTCGCGGGCGCTAGGCCTAACCACACAGGTGAGGTATCATTTTTATCGGGAGACTTGGGGGAACGCTGGGTGGAAGGAAATTTGTGGCTCCTCTCAGATTCCAGAAGTTTCTGTCACCGAAATGTGAGGAAAATGTGTTTTTTTTAGCCAAATTTTGAGGTTTGCAAAGAATTCTGGGTAACAGAACCTGGTCAGAGCCCCACAAGTCACCCCATCTTGGATTCCCCTAGGTCTCTAGTTTTCAAAAATGCACAGGTTTGGTAGGTTTCCCTAGGTGCCGGCTGAGCTAGAGGCCAAAATCTACAGGAAGGCACTTTACAAAAAACTCCTCTGTTTTCTTTAAAAAAATGTGATGTGTCCACGTTGTGTTTTGGGGCGTTTCCTGTCGCGGGCGCTAGGCCTACCCAAACAAGTGATGTATCATTTTTATTGGGAGACTTGGGGGAACGCTGGGTGGAAGGAAATTTGTGGCTGCTCTCAGATTCCTGAACTTTCTGTCACCGAAATGTGAGGAAAATGTGTTTTTTTAGCCAAATTTTGAGGTTTGAAAAGGATTCTGGATAACAGAACCTGGTCAGAGCCCCACAAGTCACCCCATCTTGGATTCCCCTAGTTTTCAAAAATGGACAGGTTTGGTAGGTTTCCCTAGGTGCCGGCTGAGCTAGAGGCCAAAATCTACAGGTAGGCACTTTACAAAAAACTCCTCTGTTTTCTTTAAATAAATGTGATGTGTCCACATTGTGTTTTGGGGCGTTTCCTGTCGCAGGCGCTAGGCCTAACCACACAGGTGAGATATCATTTTTATCGGGAGACTTGGGGAAACGCTGGGTGGAAGGAAATTTGTGGCTCCTCTCAGATTCCAGAAGTTTCAGTCACCGAAATGTGAGGAAAATGTGTTTTTTTAGCCAAATTTTGAGGTTTGAAAAGGATTCTGGATAACAGAACCTGGTCAGAGCCCCACAAGTCACCCCATCTTGGATTCCCCTAGTTTTCAAAAATGGACAGGTTTGGTAGGTTTCCCTAGGTGCCGGCTGAGCTAGAGGCCAAAATCTACAGGTAGGCACTTTACAAAAAACTCCTCTGTTTTCTTTAAATAAATGTGATGTGTCCACATTGTGTTTTGGGGCGTTTCCTGTCGCGGGCCCTAGGCCTAGCCAAACAAGTGATGTATCATTTTTATTGGGAGACTTGGGGGAACGCTGGGTGGAAGGAAATTTGTGGCTCCTCTCAGATTCCAGAACTTTCTGTCACCGAAATGTGAGGAAAATGTGTTTTTTTAGCCAAATCTTGAGGTTTGCAAAGGATTCTGGGTAACAGAACCTGGTCAGAGCCCCACAAGTCACCCCATCTTGGATTCCCCTAGCTCTCTAGTTTTAAAAAATGCACAGGTTTGGTATGTTTCCCTAGGTGCCGGCTGAGCTAGAGGCCAAAATCTACAGGTAGGCACTTTGCAAAAAACACCTCTGTTTTCTTTCAAAAAATGTGATGTGTCCACGTTGTGTTTTGGGGCATTTCCTGTCGCGGGCACGAGGTCTAGCGACACAAGTGAGGTATCATTTTTATCGGGATACTTGGGGGAATGCTGGGTGGAAGAAAATTTGTGGCTCCTCTCAGATTCCAGAACTTTCTGTCACAGAAATGTGAGGAACATGTGTTTTTTTAGCCAAATTTTGAGGTTTGCAAAGGATTCTGGGTAACAGAACCTGGTCAGAGCCCCACAAGTCACCCCATTGTGGATTCCCCTAGGTCTCTAGTTTTCAAAAATGCACAGGTTTGGTAGGTTTCCATAGGTGCCGGCTGAGCTACAGGCCAAAATCTACAGGTAGGCACTTTGCAAAAAACACCTCTGTTTTCTTTCAAAAAATGTGATGTGTCCACGTTGCGTTTTGGGGTGTTTCCTGTCGCGGGCGCTAGGCCTAACCACACAGGTGAGGTATCATTTTTATCGGGAGACTTGGGGGAACGCTGGGTGGAAGGAAATTTGTGGCTCCTCTCAGATTCCAGAAGTTTCTGTCACCGAAATGTGAGAAAAATGTGTTTTTTTAGCCAAATTTTGAGGTTTGCAAAGAATTCTGGGTAACAGAACCTGGTCAGAGCCCCACAAGTCACCCCTTCTTGGATTCCCCTAGGTCTCTAGTTTTCAAAAATGCACAGGTTTGGTAGGTTTCCCTAGGTGCCGGCTGAGCTAGAGGCCAAAATCTACAGGTAGGCACTTTACAAAAAACTCCTCTGTTTTCTTTAAAAAAATGTGATGTGTCCACGTTGTGTTTTGGGGCATTTCCTGTCGCGGGCGAAAGGCCTACCCAAACAAGTGATGTATCATTTTTATTGGGAGACTTGGGGGAACGCTGGGTGGAAGGAAATTTGTGGCTGCTCTCAGATTCCTGAACTTTCTGTCACCGAAATGTGAGGAAAATGTGTTTTTTTAGCCAAATTTTGAGGTTTGAAAAGGATTCTGGGTAACAGAACCTGGTCAGAGCCCCACAAGTCACCCCATCTTGGATTCCCCTAGTTTTAAAAAATGGACAGGTTTGGTAGGTTTCCCTAGGTGCCGGCTGAGCTAGAGGCCAAAATCTACAGGTAGGCACTTTACAAAAAACTCCTCTGTTTTCTTTAAATAAATGTGATGTGTCCACATTGTGTTTTGGGGCGTTTCCTGTCGCGGGCGCTAGGCCTAACCACACAGGTGAGGTATCATTTTTATCGGGAGACTTGGGGGAACGCTGGGTGGAAGGAAATTTGTGGCTCCTCTCAGATTCCGGAAGTTTCTGTCACCGAAATGTGAGGAAAATGTGGTTTTTTAGCCAAATTTTGAGGTTTGCAAATAATTCTGGGTAACAGAACCTGGTCAGAGCCCCACAAGTCACCCCATCTTGGATTCCCCTAGGTCTCTAGTTTTCAAAAATGGACAGGTTTGGTAGGTTTCCCTAGGTGCCGGCTGAGCTAGAGGCCAAAATCTACAGGTAGGCACTTTACAAAAAACTCCTCTGTTTTCTTTAAAAAAATGTGATGTGTCCACGTTGTGTTTTGGGGCGTTTCCTGTCGCGGGCCCTAGGCCTACCCAAACAAGTGATGTATCATTTTTATTGGGAGACTTGGGGGAACGCTGGGTGGAAGGAAATTTGTGGCTCCTCTCAGATTCCAGAACTTTCTGTCACCGAAATGTGAGTAAAATGTGTTTTTTTAGCCAAATTTTGAGGTTTGCAAAGGATTCTGGGTAACAGAACCTGGTCAGAGCCCCACAAGTCACCCCATCTTGGATTCCCCTAGCTCTCTAGTTTTAAAAAATGCACAGGTTTGGTAGGTTTCCATAGGTGCCGGCTGAGCTAGAGGCCAAAATCTACAGGAAGGCACTTTACAAAAAACTCCTCTGTTTTCTTTAAAAAAATGTGATGTGTCCACGTTGTGTTTTGGGGCGTTTCCTGTCGCGGGCGCTAGGCCTACCCAAACAAGTGATGTATCATTTTTATTGGGAGACTTGGGGGAACGCTGGGTGGAAGGAAATTTGTGGCTGCTCTCAGATTCCTGAACTTTCTGTCACCGAAATGTGAGGAAAATGTGTTTTTTTAGCCAAATTTTGAGGTTTGAAAAGGATTCTGGATAACAGAACCTGGTCAGAGCCCCACAAGTCACCCCATCTTGGATTCCCCTAGTTTTCAAAAATGGACAGGTTTGGTAGGTTTCCCTAGGTGCCTGCTGAGCTAGAGGCCAAAATCTACAGGTAGGCACTTTACAAAAATCTCCTCTGTTTTCTTTAAATAAATGTGATGTGTCCACATTGTGTTTTGGGGCGTTTCCTGTCGCAGGCGCTAGGCCTAACCACACAGGTGAGATATCATTTTTATCGGGAGACTTGGGGAAACGCTGGGTGGAAGGAAATTTGTGGCTCCTCTCAGATTCCAGAAGTTTCAGTCACCGAAATGTGAGGAAAATGTGTTTTTTTAGCCAAATTTTGAGGTTTGAAAAGGATTCTGGATAACAGAACCTGGTCAGAGCCCCACAAGTCACCCCATCTTGGATTCCCCTAGTTTTCAAAAATGGACAGGTTTGGTAGGTTTCCCTAGGTGCCGGCTGAGCTAGAGGCCAAAATCTACAGGTAGGCACTTTACAAAAAACTCCTCTGTTTTCTTTAAATAAATGTGATGTGTCCACATTGTGTTTTGGGGCGTTTCCTGTCGCGGGCCCTAGGCCTAGCCAAACAAGTGATGTATCATTTTTATTGGGAGACTTGGGGGAACGCTGGGTGGAAGGAAATTTGTGGCTCCTCTCAGATTCCAGAACTTTCTGTCACCGAAATGTGAGGAAAATGTGTTTTTTTAGCCAAATCTTGAGGTTTGCAAAGGATTCTGGGTAACAGAACCTGGTCAGAGCCCCACAAGTCACCCCATCTTGGATTCCCCTAGCTCTCTAGTTTTAAAAAATGCACAGGTTTGGTATGTTTCCCTAGGTGCCGGCTGAGCTAGAGGCCAAAATCTACAGGTAGGCACATTGCAAAAAACACCTCTGTTTTCTTTCAAAAAATGTGATGTGTCCACGTTGTGTTTTGGGGCATTTCCTGTCGCGGGCACGAGGTCTAGCGACACAAGTGAGGTATCATTTTTATCGGGAGACTTGGGGGAATGCTGGGTGGAAGAAAATTTGTGGCTCCTCTCAGATTCCAGAACTTTCTGTCACAGAAATGTGAGGAAAATGTGTTTTTTTAGCCAAATGTTGAGGTTTGCAAAGGATTCTGGGTAACAGAACCTGGTCAGAGCCCCACAAGTCACCCCTTCGTGGATTCCCCTAGGTCTCTAGTTTTCAAAAATGCACAGGTTTGGTAGGTTTCCCTAGGTGCCGGCTGAGCTACAGGCCAAAATCTACAGGTAGGCACTTTGCAAAAAACACCTCTGTTTTCTTTCAAAAAATGTGATGTGTCCACGTTGCGTTTTGGGGCGTTTCCTGTCGCGGGCGCTAGGCCTAACCACACAGGTGAGGTATCATTTTTATCGGGAGACTTGGGGGAACGCTGGGTGGAAGGAAATTTGTGGCTCCTCTCAGATTCCAGAAGTTTCTGTCACCGAAATGTGAGGAAAATGTGTTTTTTTAGCCAAATTTTGAGGTTTGCAAAGAATTCTGGGTAACAGAACCTGGTCAGAGCCCCACAAGTCACCCCATCTTGGATTCCCCTAGGTCTCTAGTTTTCAAAAATGCACAGGTTTGGTAGGTTTCCCTAGGTGCCGGCTGAGCTAGAGGCCAAAATCTACAGGAAGGCACTTTACAAAAAACTCCTCTGTTTTCTTTAAAAAAATGTGATGTGTCCACGTTGTGTTTTGGGGCGTTTCCTGTCGCGGGCGCTAGGCCTACCCAAACAAGTGATGTATCATTTTTATTGGGAGACTTGGGGGAACGCTGGGTGGAAGGAAATTTGTGGCTGCTCTCAGATTCCTGAACTTTCTGTCACCGAAATGTGAGGAAAATGTGTTTTTTTAGCCAAATTTTGAGGTTTGAAAAGGATTCTGGATAACAGAACCTGGTCAGAGCCCCACAAGTCACCCCATCTTGGATTCCCCTAGTTTTCAAAAATGGACAGGTTTGGTAGGTTTCCCTAGGTGCCGGCTGAGCTAGAGGCCAAAATCTACAGGTAGGCACTTTACAAAAAACTCCTCTGTTTTCTTTAAATAAATGTGATGTGTCCACATTGTGTTTTGGGGCGTTTCCTGTCGCAGGCGCTAGGCCTAACCACACAGGTGAGATATCATTTTTATCGGGAGACTTGGGGAAACGCTGGGTGGAAGGAAATTTGTGGCTCCTCTCAGATTCCAGAAGTTTCAGTCACCGAAATGTGAGGAAAATGTGTTTTTTTAGCCAAATTTTGAGGTTTGAAAAGGATTCTGGATAACAGAACCTGGTCAGAGCCCCACAAGTCACCCCATCTTGGATTCCCCTAGTTTTCAAAAATGGACAGGTTTGGTAGGTTTCCCTAGGTGCCGGCTGAGCTAGAGGCCAAAATCTACAGGTAGGCACTTTACAAAAAACTCCTCTGTTTTCTTTAAATAAATGTGATGTGTCCACATTGTGTTTTGGGGCGTTTCCTGTCGCGGGCCCTAGGCCTAGCCAAACAAGTGATGTATCATTTTTATTGGGAGACTTGGGGGAACGCTGGGTGGAAGGAAATTTGTGGCTCCTCTCAGATTCCAGAACTTTCTGTCACCGAAATGTGAGGAAAATGTGTTTTTTTAGCCAAATCTTGAGGTTTGCAAAGGATTCTGGGTAACAGAACCTGGTCAGAGCCCCACAAGTCACCCCATCTTGGATTCCCCTAGCTCTCTAGTTTTAAAAAATGCACAGGTTTGGTATGTTTCCCTAGGTGCCGGCTGAGCTAGAGGCCAAAATCTACAGGTAGGCACTTTGCAAAAAACACCTCTGTTTTCTTTCAAAAAATGTGATGTGTCCACGTTGTGTTTTGGGGCATTTCCTGTCGCGGGCACGAGGTCTAGCGACACAAGTGAGGTATCATTTTTATCGGGATACTTGGGGGAATGCTGGGTGGAAGAAAATTTGTGGCTCCTCTCAGATTCCAGAACTTTCTGTCACAGAAATGTGAGGAACATGTGTTTTTTTAGCCAAATTTTGAGGTTTGCAAAGGATTCTGGGTAACAGAACCTGGTCAGAGCCCCACAAGTCACCCCATTGTGGATTCCCCTAGGTCTCTAGTTTTCAAAAATGCACAGGTTTGGTAGGTTTCCATAGGTGCCGGCTGAGCTACAGGCCAAAATCTACAGGTAGGCACTTTGCAAAAAACACCTCTGTTTTCTTTCAAAAAATGTGATGTGTCCACGTTGCGTTTTGGGGTGTTTCCTGTCGCGGGCGCTAGGCCTAACCACACAGGTGAGGTATCATTTTTATCGGGAGACTTGGGGGAACGCTGGGTGGAAGGAAATTTGTGGCTCCTCTCAGATTCCAGAAGTTTCTGTCACCGAAATGTGAGAAAAATGTGTTTTTTTAGCCAAATTTTGAGGTTTGCAAAGAATTCTGGGTAACAGAACCTGGTCAGAGCCCCACAAGTCACCCCTTCTTGGATTCCCCTAGGTCTCTAGTTTTCAAAAATGCACAGGTTTGGTAGGTTTCCCTAGGTGCCGGCTGAGCTAGAGGCCAAAATCTACAGGTAGGCACTTTACAAAAAACTCCTCTGTTTTCTTTAAAAAAATGTGATGTGTCCACGTTGTGTTTTGGGGCATTTCCTGTCGCGGGCGAAAGGCCTACCCAAACAAGTGATGTATCATTTTTATTGGGAGACTTGGGGGAACGCTGGGTGGAAGGAAATTTGTGGCTGCTCTCAGATTCCTGAACTTTCTGTCACCGAAATGTGAGGAAAATGTGTTTTTTTAGCCAAATTTTGAGGTTTGAAAAGGATTCTGGGTAACAGAACCTGGTCAGAGCCCCACAAGTCACCCCATCTTGGATTCCCCTAGTTTTAAAAAATGGACAGGTTTGGTAGGTTTCCCTAGGTGCCGGCTGAGCTAGAGGCCAAAATCTACAGGTAGGCACTTTACAAAAAACTCCTCTGTTTTCTTTAAATAAATGTGATGTGTCCACATTGTGTTTTGGGGCGTTTCCTGTCGCGGGCGCTAGGCCTAACCACACAGGTGAGGTATCATTTTTATCGGGAGACTTGGGGGAACGCTGGGTGGAAGGAAATTTGTGGCTCCTCTCAGATTCCGGAAGTTTCTGTCACCGAAATGTGAGGAAAATGTGGTTTTTTAGCCAAATTTTGAGGTTTGCAAATAATTCTGGGTAACAGAACCTGGTCAGAGCCCCACAAGTCACCCCATCTTGGATTCCCCTAGGTCTCTAGTTTTCAAAAATGGACAGGTTTGGTAGGTTTCCCTAGGTGCCGGCTGAGCTAGAGGCCAAAATCTACAGGTAGGCACTTTACAAAAAACTCCTCTGTTTTCTTTAAAAAAATGTGATGTGTCCACGTTGTGTTTTGGGGCGTTTCCTGTCGCGGGCCCTAGGCCTACCCAAACAAGTGATGTATCATTTTTATTGGGAGACTTGGGGGAACGCTGGGTGGAAGGAAATTTGTGGCTCCTCTCAGATTCCAGAACTTTCTGTCACCGAAATGTGAGTAAAATGTGTTTTTTTAGCCAAATTTTGAGGTTTGCAAAGGATTCTGGGTAACAGAACCTGGTCAGAGCCCCACAAGTCACCCCATCTTGGATTCCCCTAGCTCTCTAGTTTTAAAAAATGCACAGGTTTGGTAGGTTTCCATAGGTGCCGGCTGAGCTAGAGGCCAAAATCTACAGGAAGGCACTTTACAAAAAACTCCTCTGTTTTCTTTAAAAAAATGTGATGTGTCCACGTTGTGTTTTGGGGCGTTTCCTGTCGCGGGCGCTAGGCCTACCCAAACAAGTGATGTATCATTTTTATTGGGAGACTTGGGGGAACGCTGGGTGGAAGGAAATTTGTGGCTGCTCTCAGATTCCTGAACTTTCTGTCACCGAAATGTGAGGAAAATGTGTTTTTTTAGCCAAATTTTGAGGTTTGAAAAGGATTCTGGATAACAGAACCTGGTCAGAGCCCCACAAGTCACCCCATCTTGGATTCCCCTAGTTTTAAAAAATGGACAGGTTTGGTAGGTTTCCCTAGGTGCCTGCTGAGCTAGAGGCCAAAATCTACAGGTAGGCACTTTACAAAAAACTCCTCTGTTTTCTTTAAATAAATGTGATGTGTCCACATTGTGTTTTGGGGCGTTTCCTGTCGCAGGCGCTAGGCCTAACCACACAGGTGAGATATCATTTTTATCGGGAGACTTGGGGAAACGCTGGGTGGAAGGAAATTTGTGGCTCCTCTCAGATTCCAGAAGTTTCAGTCACCGAAATGTGAGGAAAATGTGTTTTTTTAGCCAAATTTTGAGGTTTGAAAAGGATTCTGGATAACAGAACCTGGTCAGAGCCCCACAAGTCACCCCATCTTGGATTCCCCTAGTTTTCAAAAATGGACAGGTTTGGTAGGTTTCCCTAGGTGCCGGCTGAGCTAGAGGCCAAAATCTACAGGTAGGCACTTTACAAAAAACTCCTCTGTTTTCTTTAAATAAATGTGATGTGTCCACATTGTGTTTTGGGGCGTTTCCTGTCGCGGGCCCTAGGCCTAGCCAAACAAGTGATGTATCATTTTTATTGGGAGACTTGGGGGAACGCTGGGTGGAAGGAAATTTGTGGCTCCTCTCAGATTCCAGAACTTTCTGTCACCGAAATGTGAGGAAAATGTGTTTTTTTAGCCAAATCTTGAGGTTTGCAAAGGATTCTGGGTAACAGAACCTGGTCAGAGCCCCACAAGTCACCCCATCTTGGATTCCCCTAGCTCTCTAGTTTTAAAAAATGCACAGGTTTGGTATGTTTCCCTAGGTGCCGGCTGAGCTAGAGGCCAAAATCTACAGGTAGGCACATTGCAAAAAACACCTCTGTTTTCTTTCAAAAAATGTGATGTGTCCACGTTGTGTTTTGGGGCATTTCCTGTCGCGGGCACGAGGTCTAGCGACACAAGTGAGGTATCATTTTTATCGGGATACTTGGGGGAATGCTGGGTGGAAGAAAATTTGTGGCTCCTCTCAGATTCCAGAACTTTCTGTCACAGAAATGTGAGGAACATGTGTTTTTTTAGCCAAATTTTGAGGTTTGCAAAGGATTCTGGGTAACAGAACCTGGTCAGAGCCCCACAAGTCACCCCATTGTGGATTCCCCTAGGTCTCTAGTTTTCAAAAATGCACAGGTTTGGTAGGTTTCCATAGGTGCCGGCTGAGCTACAGGCCAAAATCTACAGGTAGGCACTTTGCAAAAAACACCTCTGTTTTCTTTAAAAAAATGTGATGTGTCCACGTTGCGTTTTGGGGTGTTTCCTGTCGCGGGCGCTAGGCCTAACCACACAGGTGAGGTATCATTTTTATCGGGAGACTTGGGGGAACGCTGGGTGGAAGGAAATTTGTGGCTCCTCTCAGATTCCAGAAGTTTCTGTCACCGAAATGTGAGAAAAATGTGTTTTTTTAGCCAAATTTTGAGGTTTGCAAAGAATTCTGGGTAACAGAACCTGGTCAGAGCCCCACAAGTCACCCCATCTTGGATTCCCCTAGGTCTCTAGTTTTCAAAAATGCACAGGTTTGGTAGGTTTCCCTAGGTGCCGGCTGAGCTAGAGGCCAAAATCTACAGGTAGGCACTTTACAAAAAACTCCTCTGTTTTCTTTAAAAAAATGTGATGTGTCCACGTTGTGTTTTGGGGCATTTCCTGTCGCGGGCGAAAGGCCTACCCAAACAAGTGATGTATCATTTTTATTGGGAGACTTGGGGGAACGCTGGGTGGAAGGAAATTTGTGGCTGCTCTCAGATTCCTGAACTTTCTGTCACCGAAATGTGAGGAAAATGTGTTTTTTTAGCCAAATTTTGAGGTTTGAAAAGGATTCTGGGTAACAGAACCTGGTCAGAGCCCCACAAGTCACCCCATCTTGGATTCCCCTAGTTTTAAAAAATGGACAGGTTTGGTAGGTTTCCCTAGGTGCCGGCTGAGCTAGAGGCCAAAATCTACAGGTAGGCACTTTACAAAAAACTCCTCTGTTTTCTTTAAATAAATGTGATGTGTCCACATTGTGTTTTGGGGCGTTTCCTGTCGCGGGCGCTAGGCCTAACCACACAGGTGAGGTATCATTTTTATCGGGAGACTTGGGGGAACGCTGGGTGGAAGGAAATTTGTGGCTCCTCTCAGATTCCGGAAGTTTCTGTCACCGAAATGTGAGGAAAATGTGGTTTTTTAGCCAAATTTTGAGGTTTGCAAATAATTCTGGGTAACAGAACCTGGTCAGAGCCCCACAAGTCACCCCATCTTGGATTCCCCTAGGTCTCTAGTTTTCAAAAATGGACAGGTTTGGTAGGTTTCCCTAGGTGCCGGCTGAGCTAGAGGCCAAAATCTACAGGTAGGCACTTTACAAAAAACTCCTCTGTTTTCTTTAAAAAAATGTGATGTGTCCACGTTGTGTTTTGGGGCGTTTCCTGTCGCGGGCCCTAGGCCTACCCAAACAAGTGATGTATCATTTTTATTGGGAGACTTGGGGGAACGCTGGGTGGAAGGAAATTTGTGGCTCCTCTCAGATTCCAGAACTTTCTGTCACCGAAATGTGAGTAAAATGTGTTTTTTTAGCCAAATTTTGAGGTTTGCAAAGGATTCTGGGTAACAGAACCTGGTCAGAGCCCCACAAGTCACCCCATCTTGGATTCCCCTAGCTCTCTAGTTTTAAAAAATGCACAGGTTTGGTAGGTTTCCATAGGTGCCGGCTGAGCTAGAGGCCAAAATCTACAGGTAGGCACTTTGCAAAAAACACCTCTGTTTTCTTTCAAAAAATGTGATGTGTCCACGTTGTGTTTTGGGGCATTTCCTGTCGCGGGCACGAGGTCTAGCGACACAAGAGAGGTATCATTTTTATCGGGAGACTTGGGGGAATGCTGGGTGGAAGACAATTTGTGGCTCCTCTCAGATTCCAGAACTTTCTGTCACAGAAATGTGAGGAACATGTGTTTTTTTAGCCAAATTTTGAGGTTTGCAAAGGATTCTGGGTAACAGAACCTGGTCAGAGCCCCACAAGTCACCCCATCGTGGATTCCCCTAGGTCTCTAGTTTTCAAAAATGCACAGGTTTGGTAGGTTTCCATAGGTGCCGGCTGAGCTACAGGCCAAAATCTACAGGTAGGCACTTTGCAAAAAACACCTCTGTTTTCTTTCAAAAAATGTGATGTGTCCACGTTGCGTTTTGGGGCGTTTCCTGTCGCGGGCGTTGGCCTAACCACACAGGTGAGGTATCATTTTTACTGGGAGACTTGGGGGAACGCTGGGTGGAAGGAAATTTGTGGCTCCTCTCAGATTCCAGAAGTTTCTGTCACCGAAATGTGAGGAAAATGTGTTTTTTTAGCCAAATTTTGAGGTTTGCAAAGAATTCTGGGTAACAGAACCTGGTCAGAGCCCCACAAGTCACCCCATCTTGGATTCCCCTAGCTCTCTAGTTTTAAAAAATGCACAGGTTTGGTAGGTTTCCCTAGGTGCCGGCTGAGCTAGAGGCCAAAATCTACAGGTAGGCACTTTGCAAAAAACACCTCTGTTTTCTTTCAAAAAATGTGATGTGTCCACGTTGTGTTTTGGGGCATTTCCTGTCGCGGGCACGAGGTCTAGCGACACAAGTGAGGTATCATTTTTATCGGGAGGCTTGGGGGAATGCTGGGTGGAAGACAATTTGTGGCTCCTCTGAGATTCCAGAACTTTCTGTCACAGAAATGTGAGGAACATGTGTTTTTTTAGCCAAATTTTGAGGTTTGCAAAGGATTCTGGGTAACAGAACCTGGTCAGAGCCCCACAAGTCACCCCATCGTGGATTCCCCTAGGTCTCTAGTTTTCAAAAATGCACAGGTTTGGTAGGTTTCCATAGGTGCCGGCTGAGCTACAGGCCAAAATCTACAGGTAGGCACTTTGCAAAAAACACCTCTGTTTTCTTTCAAAAAATGTGATGTGTCCACGTTGCGTTTTGGGGCATTTCCTGTCGCGGGCGCTAGGCCTAACCACACAGGTGAGGTATCATTTTTATCGGGAGACTTGGGGGAACGCTGGGTGGAAGGAAATTTGTGGCTCCTCTCAGATTCCAGAAGTTTCTGTCACCGAAATGAGAGGAAAATGTGTTTTTTTAGCCAAATTTTGAGGTTTGCAAAGAATTCTGGGTAACAGAACCTGGTCAGAGCCCCACAAGTCACCCCATCTTGGATTCCCCTAGGTCTCTAGTTTTCAAAAATGCACAGGTTTGGTAGGTTTCCCTAGGTGCCGGCTGAGCTAGAGGCCAAAATCTACAGGTAGGCACTTTACAAAAAACTCCTCTGTTTTCTTTAAAAAAATGTGATGTGTCCACGTTGTGTTTTGGGGCGTTTCCTGTCGCGGGAGCTAGGCCTACCCAAACAAGTGATGTATCATTTTTATTGGGAGACTTGGGGGAACGCTGGGTGGAAGGAAATTTGTGGCTGCTCTCAGATTCCTGAACTTTCTGTCACCGAAATGTGAGGAAAATGTGTTTTTTTAGCCAAATTTTGAGGTTTGAAAAGGATTCTGGGTAACAGAACCTGGTCAGAGCCCCACAAGTCACCCCATCTTGGATTCCCCTAGTTTTCAAAAATGGACAGGTTTGGTAGGTTTCCCTAGGTGCCGGCTGAGCTAGAGGCCAAAATCTACAGGTAGTCACTTTACAAAAAACTCCTCTGTTTTCTTTAAATAAATGTGATGTGTCCACATTGTGTTTTGGGGCGTTTCCTGTTGCGGGCGCTAGGCCTAACCACACAGGTGAGGTATCATTTTTATCGGGAGACTTGGGGGAACGCTGGGTGGAAGGAAATTTGTGGCTCCTCTCAGATTCCGGAAGTTTCTGTCACCGAAATGTGAGGAAAATGTGTTTTTTTAGCCAAATTTTGAGGTTTGCAAATAATTCTGGGTAACAGAACCTGGTCAGAGCCCCACAAGTCACCCCATCTTGGATTCCCCTAGGTCTCTAGTTTTCAAAAATGGACAGGTTTGGTAGGTTTCCCTAGGTGCCGGCTGAGCTAGAGGCCAAAATCAACAGGTAGGCACTTTACAAAAAACTCCTCTGTTTTCTTTAAAAAAATGTGATGTGTCCACGTTGTGTTTTGGGGCGTTTCCTGTCGCGGGCCCTAGGCCTACCCAAACAAGTGATGTATCATTTTTATTGGGAGACTTGGGGGAACGCTGGGTGGAAGGAAATTTGTGGCTCCTCTCAGATTCCAGAACTTTCTGTCACCGAAATGTGAGTAAAATGTGTTTTTTTAGCCAAATTTTGAGGTTTGGAAAGGATTCTGGGTAACAGAACCTGGTCAGAGCCCCACAAGTCACCCCATCTTGGATTCCCCTAGTTTTCAAAAATGGACAGGTTTGGTAGGTTTCCCTAGGTGCCGGCTGAGCTAGAGGCCAAAATCTACAGGTAGGCACTTTACAAAAAACTCCTCTGTTTTCTTTAAATAAATGTGATGTGTCCACATTGTGTTTTGGGGCGTTTCCTGTCGCGGGCCCTAGGCCTAGCCAAACAAGTGATGTATCATTTTTATTGGGAGACTTGGGGGAACGCTGGGTGGAAGGAAATTTGTGGCTCCTCTCAGATTCCAGAACTTTCTGTCACCGAAATGTGAGGAAAATGTGTTTTTTTAGCCAAATCTTGAGGTTTGCAAAGGATTCTGGGTAACAGAACCTGGTCAGAGCCCCACAAGTCACCCCATCTTGGATTCCCCTAGCTCTCTAGTTTTAAAAAATGCACAGGTTTGGTATGTTTCCCTAGGTGCCGGCTGAGCTAGAGGCCAAAATCTACAGGTAGGCACTTTGCAAAAAACACCTCTGTTTTCTTTCAAAAAATGTGATGTGTCCACGTTGTGTTTTGGGGCATTTCCTGTCGCGGGCACGAGGTCTAGCGACACAAGTGAGGTATCATTTTTATCGGGATACTTGGGGGAATGCTGGGTGGAAGAAAATTTGTGGCTCCTCTCAGATTCCAGAACTTTCTGTCACAGAAATGTGAGGAACATGTGTTTTTTTAGCCAAATTTTGAGGTTTGCAAAGGATTCGGGGTAACAGAACCTGGTCAGAGCCCCACAAGTCACCCCATTGTGGATTCCCCTAGGTCTCTAGTTTTCAAAAATGCACAGGTTTGGTAGGTTTCCATAGGTGCCGGCTGAGCTACAGGCCAAAATCTACAGGTAGGCACTTTGCAAAAAACACCTCTGTTTTCTTTCAAAAAATGTGATGTGTCCACGTTGCGTTTTGGGGTGTTTCCTGTCGCGGGCGCTAGGCCTAACCACACAGGTGAGGTATCATTTTTATCGGGAGACTTGGGGGAACGCTGGGTGGAAGGAAATTTGTGGCTCCTCTCAGATTCCAGAAGTTTCTGTCACCGAAATGTGAGAAAAATGTGTTTTTTTAGCCAAATTTTGAGGTTTGCAAAGAATTCTGGGTAACAGAACCTGGTCAGAGCCCCACAAGTCACCCCATCTTGGATTCCCCTAGGTCTCTAGTTTTCAAAAATGCACAGGTTTGGTAGGTTTCCCTAGGTGCCGGCTGAGCTAGAGGCCAAAATCTACAGGTAGGCACTTTACAAAAAACTCCTCTGTTTTCTTTAAAAAAATGTGATGTGTCCACGTTGTGTTTTGGGGCATTTCCTGTCGCGGGCGAAAGGCCTACCCAAACAAGTGATGTATCATTTTTATTGGGAGACTTGGGGGAACGCTGGGTGGAAGGAAATTTGTGGCTGCTCTCAGATTCCTGAACTTTCTGTCACCGAAATGTGAGGAAAATGTGTTTTTTTAGCCAAATTTTGAGGTTTGAAAAGGATTCTGGGTAACAGAACCTGGTCAGAGCCCCACAAGTCACCCCATCTTGGATTCCCCTAGTTTTAAAAAATGGACAGGTTTGGTAGGTTTCCCTAGGTGCCGGCTGAGCTAGAGGCCAAAATCTACAGGTAGGCACTTTACAAAAAACTCCTCTGTTTTCTTTAAATAAATGTGATGTGTCCACATTGTGTTTTGGGGCGTTTCCTGTCGCGGGCGCTAGGCCTAACCACACAGGTGAGGTATCATTTTTATCGGGAGACTTGGGGGAACGCTGGGTGGAAGGAAATTTGTGGCTCCTCTCAGATTCCGGAAGTTTCTGTCACCGAAATGTGAGGAAAATGTGGTTTTTTAGCCAAATTTTGAGGTTTGCAAATAATTCTGGGTAACAGAACCTGGTCAGAGCCCCACAAGTCACCCCATCTTGGATTCCCCTAGGTCTCTAGTTTTCAAAAATGGACAGGTTTGGTAGGTTTCCCTAGGTGCCGGCTGAGCTAGAGGCCAAAATCTACAGGTAGGCACTTTACAAAAAACTCCTCTGTTTTCTTTAAAAAAATGTGATGTGTCCACGTTGTGTTTTGGGGCGTTTCCTGTCGCGGGCCCTAGGCCTACCCAAACAAGTGATGTATCATTTTTATTGGGAGACTTGGGGGAACGCTGGGTGGAAGGAAATTTGTGGCTCCTCTCAGATTCCAGAACTTTCTGTCACCGAAATGTGAGTAAAATGTGTTTTTTTAGCCAAATTTTGAGGTTTGCAAAGGATTCTGGGTAACAGAACCTGGTCAGAGCCCCACAAGTCACCCCATCTTGGATTCCCCTAGCTCTCTAGTTTTAAAAAATGCACAGGTTTGGTAGGTTTCCATAGGTGCCGGCTGAGCTAGAGGCCAAAATCTACAGGTAGGCACTTTGCAAAAAACACCTCTGTTTTCTTTCAAAAAATGTGATGTGTCCACGTTGTGTTTTGGGGCATTTCCTGTCGCGGGCACGAGGTCTAGCGACACAAGAGAGGTATCATTTTTATCGGGAGACTTGGGGGAATGCTGGGTGGAAGACAATTTGTGGCTCCTCTCAGATTCCAGAACTTTCTGTCACAGAAATGTGAGGAACATGTGTTTTTTTAGCCAAATTTTGAGGTTTGCAAAGGATTCTGGGTAACAGAACCTGGTCAGAGCCCCACAAGTCACCCCATCGTGGATTCCCCTAGGTCTCTAGTTTTCAAAAATGCACAGGTTTGGTAGGTTTCCATAGGTGCCGGCTGAGCTACAGGCCAAAATCTACAGGTAGGCACTTTGCAAAAAACACCTCTGTTTTCTTTCAAAAAATGTGATGTGTCCACGTTGCGTTTTGGGGCGTTTCCTGTCGCGGGCGTTGGCCTAACCACACAGGTGAGGTATCATTTTTACCGGGAGACTTGGGGGAACGCTGGGTGGAAGGAAATTTGTGGCTCCTCTCAGATTCCAGAAGTTTCTGTCACCGAAATGTGAGGAAAATGTGTTTTTTTAGCCAAATTTTGAGGTTTGCAAAGAATTCTGGGTAACAGAACCTGGTCAGAGCCCCACAAGTCACCCCATCTTGGATTCCCCTAGCTCTCTAGTTTTAAAAAATGCACAGGTTTGGTAGGTTTCCCTAGGTGCCGGCTGAGCTAGAGGCCAAAATCTACAGGTAGGCACTTTGCAAAAAACACCTCTGTTTTCTTTCAAAAAATGTGATGTGTCCACGTTGTGTTTTGGGGCATTTCCTGTCGCGGGCACGAGGTCTAGCGACACAAGTGAGGTATCATTTTTATCGGGAGGCTTGGGGGAATGCTGGGTGGAAGACAATTTGTGGCTCCTCTGAGATTCCAGAACTTTCTGTCACAGAAATGTGAGGAACATGTGTTTTTTTAGCCAAATTTTGAGGTTTGCAAAGGATTCTGGGTAACAGAACCTGGTCAGAGCCCCACAAGTCACCCCATCGTGGATTCCCCTAGGTCTCTAGTTTTCAAAAACGCACAGGTTTGGTAGGTTTCCATAGGTGCCGGCTGAGCTACAGGCCAAAATCTACAGGTAGGCACTTTGCAAAAAACACCTCTGTTTTCTTTCAAAAAATGTGATGTGTCCACGTTGCGTTTTGGGGCATTTCCTGTCGCGGGCGCTAGGCCTAACCACACAGGTGAGGTATCATTTTTATCGGGAGACTTGGGGGAACGCTGGGTGGAAGGAAATTTGTGGCTCCTCTCAGATTCCAGAAGTTTCTGTCACCGAAATGAGAGGAAAATGTGTTTTTTTAGCCAAATTTTGAGGTTTGCAAAGAATTCTGGGTAACAGAACCTGGTCAGAGCCCCACAAGTCACCCCATCTTGGATTCCCCTAGGTCTCTAGTTTTCAAAAATGCACAGGTTTGGTAGGTTTCCCTAGGTGCCGGCTGAGCTAGAGGCCAAAATCTACAGGTAGGCACTTTACAAAAAACTCCTCTGTTTTCTTTAAAAAAATGTGATGTGTCCACGTTGTGTTTTGGGGCGTTTCCTGTCGCGGGAGCTAGGCCTACCCAAACAAGTGATGTATCATTTTTATTGGGAGACTTGGGGGAACGCTGGGTGGAAGGAAATTTGTGGCTGCTCTCAGATTCCTGAACTTTCTGTCACCGAAATGTGAGGAAAATGTGTTTTTTTAGCCAAATTTTGAGGTTTGAAAAGGATTCTGGGTAACAGAACCTGGTCAGAGCCCCACAAGTCACCCCATCTTGGATTCCCCTAGTTTTCAAAAATGGACAGGTTTGGTAGGTTTCCCTAGGTGCCGGCTGAGCTAGAGGCCAAAATCTACAGGTAGTCACTTTACAAAAAACTCCTCTGTTTTCTTTAAATAAATGTGATGTGTCCACATTGTGTTTTGGGGCGTTTCCTGTTGCGGGCGCTAGGCCTAACCACACAGGTGAGGTATCATTTTTATCGGGAGACTTGGGGGAACGCTGGGTGGAAGGAAATTTGTGGCTCCTCTCAGATTCCGGAAGTTTCTGTCACCGAAATGTGAGGAAAATGTGTTTTTTTAGCCAAATTTTGAGGTTTGCAAATAATTCTGGGTAACAGAACCTGGTCAGAGCCCCACAAGTCACCCCATCTTGGATTCCCCTAGGTCTCTAGTTTTCAAAAATGGACAGGTTTGGTAGGTTTCCCTAGGTGCCGGCTGAGCTAGAGGCCAAAATCAACAGGTAGGCACTTTACAAAAAACTCCTCTGTTTTCTTTAAAAAAATGTGATGTGTCCACGTTGTGTTTTGGGGCGTTTCCTGTCGCGGGCCCTAGGCCTACCCAAACAAGTGATGTATCATTTTTATTGGGAGACTTGGGGGAACGCTGGGTGGAAGGAAATTTGTGGCTCCTCTCAGATTCCAGAACTTTCTGTCACCGAAATGTGAGTAAAATGTGTTTTTTTAGCCAAATTTTGAGGTTTGGAAAGGATTCTGGGTAACAGAACCTGGTCAGAGCCCCACAAGTCACCCCATCTTGGATTCCCCTAGCTCTCTAGTTTTAAAAAATGCACAGGTTTGGTAGGTTTCCATAGGTGCCGGCTGAGCTAGAGGCCAAAATCTACAGGTAGGCACTTTGTAAAAAACACCTCTGTTTTCTTTCAAAAAATGTGATGTGTCCACGTTGTGTTTTGGGGCATTTCCTGTCGCGGGCACGAGGTCTAGCGACACAAGTGAGGTATCATTTTTATCGGGAGACTTGGGGGAATGCTGGGTGGAAGACAATTTGTGGCTCCTCTCAGATTCCAGAACTTTCTGTCACAGAAATGTGAGGAACATGTGTTTTTTTAGCCAAATTTTGAGGTTTGCAAAGGATTCTGGGTAACAGAACCTGGTCAGAGCCCCACAAGTCACCCCATCGTGGATTGCCCTAGGTCTCTAGTTTTCAAAAATGCACAGGTTTGGTAGGTTTCCATAGGTGCCGGCTGAGCTACAGGCCAAAATCTACAGGTAGGCACTTTGCAAAAAACACCTCTGTTTTCTTTCAAAAAATGTGATGTGTCCACGTTGCGTTTTGGGGCGTTTCCTGTCGCGGGCGCTAGGCCTAACCACAAAGGTGAGGAATCATTTTTACCGGGAGACTTGGGGGAACGCTGGGTGGAAGGAAATTTGTGGCTCCTCTCAGATTCCAGAAGTTTCTGTCACCGAAATGTGAGGAAAATTTGTTTTTTTAGCCAAATTTTGAGGTTTGCAAAGAATTCTGGGTAACAGAACCTGGTCAGAGCCCCACAAGTCACCCCATCTTGGATTCCCCTAGCTCTCTAGTTTTAAAAAATGCACAGGTTTGGTAGGTTTCCCTAGGTGCCGGCTGAGCTAGAGGCCAAAATCTACAGGTAGGCACTTTGCAAAAAACACCTCTGTTTTCTTTCAAAAAATTTGATGTGTCCACGTTGCGTTTTGGGGCGTTTCCTGTCGCGGGCGCTAGGCCTAACCACAAAGGTGAGGTATCATTTTTACCGGGAGACTTGGGGGAACGCTGGGTGGAAGGAAATTTGTGGCTCCTCTCAGATTCCAGAACTTTCTGTCACAGAAATGTGAGGAACATGTGTTTTTTTAGACAAATTTTGAGGTTTGCAAAGGATTCTGGGTAACAGAACCTGGTCAGAGCCCCACAAGTCACCCCATCGTGGATTCCCCTAGGTCTCTAGTTTTCAAAAATGCACAGGTTTGGTAGGTTTCCATAGGTGCCGGCTGAGCTACAGGCCAAAATCTACAGGTAGGCACTTTGCAAAAAACACCTCTGTTTTCTTTCAAAAAATGTGATGTGTCCACGTTGCGTTTTGGGGCGTTTCTTGTCGCGGGCGCTAGGCCTAACCACACAGGTGAGGTATCATTTTTACCGGGAGACTTGGGGGAACGCTGGGTGGAAGGAAATTTGTGGCTCCTCTCAGATTCCAGAAGTTTCTGTCACCGAAATGTTAGGAAAATGTGTTTTTTTAGCCAAATTTTGAGGTTTGCAAAGAATTCTGGGTAACAGAACCTGGTCAGAGCCCCACAAGTCACCCCATCTTGGATTCCCCTAGCTCTCTAGTTTTAAAAAATGCACAGGTTTGGTAGGTTTCCCTAGGTGCCGGCTGAGCTAGAGGCCAAAATCTACAGGTAGGCACTTTGCAAAAAACACCTCTGTTTTCTTTCAAAAAATGTGATGTGTCCACGTTGTGTTTTGGGGCATTTCCTGTCGCGGGCACGAGGTCTAGCGACACAAGTGAGGTATCATTTTTATCGGGAGGCTTGGGGGAATGCTGGGTGGAAGACAATTT
The DNA here is from genome assembly GCF_031143425.1 of Pleurodeles waltl. Taxonomy (NCBI): domain Eukaryota; kingdom Metazoa; phylum Chordata; class Amphibia; order Caudata; family Salamandridae; genus Pleurodeles; species Pleurodeles waltl. Next base: position 1,645,963,193 of record NC_090444.1, on the reverse strand, counting down.
GTGGCTCCTCTCAGATTCCAGAAGTTTCTGTCACCGAAATGTGAGGAAAATGTGTTTTTTTAGCCAAATTTTGAGGTTTGCAAAGAATTCTGGGTAACAGAACCTGGTCAGAGCCCCACAAGTCACCCCATCTTGGATTCCCCTAGGTCTCTAGTTTTCAAAAATGCACAGGTTTGGTAGGTTTCCCTAGGTGCCGGCTGAGCTAGAGGCCAAAATCTACAGGTAGGCACTTTACAAAAAACTCCTCTGTTTTCTTTAAAAAAATGTGATGTGTCCACGTTGTGTTTTGGGGCGTTTCCTGTCGCGGGAGCTAGGCCTACCCAAACAAGTGATGTATCATTTTTATTGGGAGACTTGGGGGAACGCTGGGTGGAAGGAAATTTGTGGCTGCTCTCAGATTCCTGAACTTTCTGTCACCGAAATGTGAGGAAAATGTGTTTTTTTAGCCAAATTTTGAGGTTTGAAAAGGATTCTGGGTAACAGAACCTGGTCAGAGCCCCACAAGTCACCCCATCTTGGATTCCCCTAGTTTTCAAAAATGGACAGGTTTGGTAGGTTTCCCTAGGTGCCGGCTGAGCTAGAGGCCAAAATCTACAGGTAGTCACTTTACAAAAAACTCCTCTGTTTTCTTTAAATAAATGTGATGTGTCCACGTTGTGTTTTGGGGCGTTTCCTGTCGCGAGCCCTAGGCCTACCCAAACAAGTGATGTATCATTTTTATTGGGAGACTTGGGGGAACGCTGGGTGGAAGGAAATTTGTGGCTCCTCTCAGATTCCAGAACTTTCTGTCACCGAAATGTGAGTAAAATGTGTTTTTTTAGCCAAATTTTGAGGTTTGGAAAGGATTCTGGGTAACAGAACCTGGTCAGAGCCCCACAAGTCACCCCATCTTGGATTCCCCTAGCTCTCTAGTTTTAAAAAATGCACAGGTTTGGTAGGTTTCCATAGGTGCCGGCTGAGCTAGAGGCCAAAATCTACAGGTAGGCACTTTGCAAAAAACACCTCTGTTTTCTTTCAAAAAATGTGATGTGTCCACGTTGTGTTTTGGGGCATTTCCTGTCGCGGGCACGAGGTCTAGCGACACAAGTGAGGTATCATTTTTATCGGGAGACTTGGGGGAATGCTGGGTGGAAGACAATTTGTGGCTCCTCTCAGATTCCAGAACTTTCTGTCACAGAAATGTGAGGAACATGTGTTTTTTTAGCCAAATTTTGAGGTTTGCAAAGGATTCTGGGTAACAGAACCTGGTCAGAGCCCCACAAGTCACCCCATCGTGGATTCCCCTAGGTCTCTAGTTTTCAAAAATACACAGGTTTGGTAGGTTTCCATAGGTGCCGGCTGAGCTACAGGCCGAAATCTACAGGTAGGCACTTTGCAAAAAACACCTCTGTTTTCTTTAAAAAAATGTGATGTGTCCACGTTGCGTTTTGGGGCGTTTCCTGTCGCGGGCGCTAGGCCTAACCACAAAGGTGAGGTATCATTTTTACCGGGAGACTTGGGGGAACGCTGGGTGGAAGGAAATTTGTGGCTCCTCTCAGATTCCAGAAGTTTCTGTCACCGAAATGTGAGGAAAATTTGTTTTTTTAGCCAAATTTTGAGGTTTGCAAAGAATTCTGGGTAACAGAACCTGGTCAGAGCCCCACAAGTCACCCCATCTTGGATTCCCCTAGCTCTCTAGTTTTAAAAAATGCACAGGTTTGGTAGGTTTCCCTAGGTGCCGGCTGAGCTAGAGGCCAAAATCTACAGGTAGGCACTTTGCAAAAAACACCTCTGTTTTCTTTCAAAAAATTTGATGTGTCCACGTTGTGTTTTGGGGCATTTCCTGTCGCGGGCACGAGGTCTAGCGACACAAGTGAGGTATCATTTTTATCGGGAGACTTGGGGGAATGCTGGGTGGAAGACAATTTGTGGCTCCTCTCAGATTCCAGAACTTTCTGTCACAGAAATGTGAGGAACATGTGTTTTTTTAGCCAAATTTTGAGGTTTGCAAAGGATTCTGGGTAACAGAACCTGGTCAGAGCCCCACAAGTCACCCCATCGTGGATTCCCCTAGGTCTCTAGTTTTAAAAAATGCACAGGTTTGGTAGGTTTCCATAGGTGCCGGCTGAGCTACAGGCCAAAATCTACAGGTAGGCACTTTGCAAAAAACACCTCTGTTTTCTTTAAAAAAATGTGATGTGTCCACGTTGCGTTTTGGGGCGTTTCCTGTCGCGGGCGTGGGCCTAACCACACAGGTGAGGTATCATTTTTACCGGGAGACTTGGGGGAACGCTGGGTGGAAGGAAATTTGTGGCTCCTCTCAGATTCCAGAAGTTTCTGTCACCGAAATGTGAGGAAAATGTGTTTTTTTAGCCAAATTTTGAGGTTTGCAAAGAATTCTGGGTAACAGAACCTGGTCAGAGCCCCACAAGTCACCCCATCTTGGATTCCCCTAGCTCTCTAGTTTTAAAAAATGCACAGGTTTGGTAGGTTTCCCTAGGTGCCGGCTGAGCTAGAGGCCAAAATCTACAGGTAGGCACTTTGCAAAAAACACCTCTGTTTTCTTTCAAAAAATGTGATGTGTCCACGTTGTGTTTTGGGGCATTTACTGTCGCGGGCACGAGGTCTAGCGACACAAGTGAGGTATCATTTTTATCGGGAGGCTTGGGGGAATGCTGGGTGGAAGACAATTTGTGGCTCCTCTGAGATTCCAGAACTTTCTGTCACAGAAATGTGAGGAACATGTGTTTTTTTAGCCAAATTTTCAGGTTTGCAAAGGATTCTGGGTAACAGAACCTGGTCAGAGCCCCACAAGTCACCCCATCGTGGATTCCCCTAGGTCTCTAGTTTTCAAAAATGCACAGGTTTGGTAGGTTTCCATAGGTGCCGGCTGAGCTACAGGCCAAAATCTACAGGTAGGCACTTTGCAAAAAACACCTCTGTTTTCTTTCAAAAAATGTGATGTGTCCACGTTGCGTTTTGGGGCGTTTCCTGTCGCGGGCGCTAGGCCTAACCACACAGGTGAGGTATCATTTTTATCGGGAGACTTGGGGGAACGCTGGGTGGAAGATAATTTGTGGCTCCTCTCAGATTCCAGAAGTTTCTGTCACCGAAATGTGAGGAAAATGTGTTTTTTTAGCCAAATTTTGAGGTTTGCAATGAATTCTGGGTAACAGAACCTGGTCAGAGCCCCACAAGTCACCCCATCTTGGATTCCCCTAGGTCTCTAGTTTTCAAAAATGCACAGGTTTGGTAGGTTTCCCTAGGTGCCGGCTGAGCTAGAGGCCAAAATCTACAGGTAGGCACTTTACAAAAAACTCCTCTGTTTTCTTTAAAAAAATGTGATGTGTCCACATTGTGTTTTGGGGCGTTTCCTGTCGCGGGAGCTAGGCCTACCCAAACAAGTGATGTATCATTTTTATTGGGAGACTTGGGGGAACGCTGGGTGGAAGATAATTTGTGGCTCCTCTCAGATTCCAGAAGTTTCTGTCACCGAAATGTGAGGAAAATGTGTTTTTTTAGCCAAATTTTGAGGTTTGCAAAGAATTCTGGGTAACAGAACCTGGTCAGAGCCCCACAAGTCACCCCATCTTGGATTCCCCTAGCTCTCTAGTTTTAAAAAATGCACAGGTTTGGTAGGTTTCCCTAGGTGCCGGCTGAGCTAGAGGCCAAAATCTACAGGTAGGCACTTTGCAAAAAACACCTCTGTTTTCTTTCAAAAAATGTGATGTGTCCACGTTGTGTTTTGGGGCATTTACTGTCGCGGGCACGAGGTCTAGCGACACAAGTGAGGTATCATTTTTATCGGGAGGCTTGGGGGAATGCTGGGTGGAAGACAATTTGTGGCTCCTCTGAGATTCCAGAACTTTCTGTCACAGAAATGTGAGGAACATGTGTTTTTTTAGCCAAATTTTCAGGTTTGCAAAGGATTCTGGGTAACAGAACCTGGTCAGAGCCCCACAAGTCACCCCATCGTGGATTCCCCTAGGTCTCTAGTTTTCAAAAATGCACAGGTTTGGTAGGTTTCCATAGGTGCCGGCTGAGCTACAGGCCAAAATCTACAGGTAGGCACTTTGCAAAAAACACCTCTGTTTTCTTTCAAAAAATGTGATGTGTCCACGTTGCGTTTTGGGGCGTTTCCTGTCGCGGGCGCTAGGCCTAACCACACAGGTGAGGTATCATTTTTATCGGGAGACTTGGGGGAACGCTGGGTGGAAGATAATTTGTGGCTCCTCTCAGATTCCAGAAGTTTCTGTCACCGAAATGTGAGGAAAATGTGTTTTTTTAGCCAAATTTTGAGGTTTGCAATGAATTCTGGGTAACAGAACCTGGTCAGAGCCCCACAAGTCACCCCATCTTGGATTCCCCTAGGTCTCTAGTTTTCAAAAATGCACAGGTTTGGTAGGTTTCCCTAGGTGCCGGCTGAGCTAGAGGCCAAAATCTACAGGTAGGCACTTTACAAAAAACTCCTCTGTTTTCTTTAAAAAAATGTGATGTGTCCACATTGTGTTTTGGGGCGTTTCCTGTCGCGGGAGCTAGGCCTACCCAAACAAGTGATGTATCATTTTTATTGGGAGACTTGGGGGAACGCTGGGTGGAAGGAAATTTGTGGCTGCTCTCAGATTCCTGAACTTTCTGTCACCGAAATGTGAGGAAAATGTGTTTTTTTTAGCCAAATTTTGAGGTTTGAAAAGGATTCTGGGTAACAGAACCTGGTCAGAGCCCCACAAGTCACCCCATCTTGGATTCCCCTAGTTTTCAAAAATGGACAGGTTGGGTAGGTTTCCCTAGGTGCCGGCTGAGCTAGAGGCCAAAATCTACAGGTAGTCACTTTACAAAAAACTCCTCTGTTTTCTTTAAATAAATGTGATGTGTCCACATTGTGTTTTGGGGCGTTTCCTGTTGCGGGCGCTAGGCCTAACCACACAGGTGAGGTATCATTTTTATCGGGAGACTTGGGGGAACGCTGGGTGGAAGGAAATTTGTGGCTCCTCTCAGATTCCGGAAGTTTCTGTCACCGAAATGTGAGGAAAATGTGTTTTTTTAGCCAAATTTTGAGGTTTGCAAATAATTCTGGGTAACAGAACCTGGTCAGAGCCCCACAAGTCACCCCATCTTGGATTCCCCTAGGTCTCTAGTTTTCAAAAATGGACAGGTTTGGTAGGTTTCCCTAGGTGCCGGCTGAGCTAGAGGCCAAAATCAACAGGTAGGCACTTTACAAAAAACTCCTCTGTTTTCTTTAAAAAAATGTGATGTGTCCACGTTGTGTTTTGGGGCGTTTCCTGTCGCGGGCCCTAGGCCTACCCAAACAAGTGATGTATCATTTTTATTGGGAGACTTGGGGGAACGCTGGGTGGAAGGAAATTTGTGGCTCCTCTCAGATTCCAGAACTTTCTGTCACCGAAATGTGAGTAAAATGTGTTTTTTTAGCCAAATTTTGAGGTTTGGAAAGGATTCTGGGTAACAGAACCTGGTCAGAGCCCCACAAGTCACCCCATCTTGGATTCCCCTAGCTCTCTAGTTTTAAAAAATGCACAGGTTTGGTAGGTTTCCATAGGTGCCGGCTGAGCTAGAGGCCAAAATCTACAGGTAGGCACTTTGCAAAAAACACATCTGTTTTCTTTCAAAAAATGTGATGTGTCCACGTTGTGTTTTGGGGCATTTCCTGTCGCGGGCACGAGGTCTAGCGACACAAGTGAGGTATCATTTTTATCGGGAGACTTGGGGGAATGCTGGGTGGAAGACAATTTGTGGCTCCTCTCAGATTCCAGAACTTTCTGTCACAGAAATGTGAGGAACATGTGTTTTTTTAGCCAAATTTTGAGGTTTGCAAAGGATTCTGGGTAACAGAACCTGGTCAGAGCCCCACAAGTCACCCCATCGTGGATTCCCCTAGGTCTCTAGTTTTCAAAAATGCACAGGTTTGGTAGGTTTCCATAGGTGCCGGCTGAGCTACAGGCCAAAATCTACAGGTAGGCACATTGCAAAAAACACCTCTGTTTTCTTTCAAAAAATGTGATGTGTCCACGTTGCGTTTTGGGGCGTTTCCTGTCGCGGGCGCTAGGCCTAACCACAAAGGTGAGGTATCATTTTTACCGGGAGACTTGGGGGAACGCTGGGTGGAAGGAAATTTGTGGCTCCTCTCAGATTCCAGAAGTTTCTGTCACCGAAATGTGAGGAAAATTTGTTTTTTTAGCCAAATTTTGAGGTTTGCAAAGAATTCTGGGTAACAGAACCTGGTCAGAGCCCCACAAGTCACCCCATCTTGGATTCCCCTAGCTCTCTAGTTTTAAAAAATGCACAGGTTTGGTAGGTTTCCCTAGGTGCCGGCTGAGCTAGAGGCCAAAATCTACAGGTAGGCACTTTGCAAAAAACACCTCTGTTTTCTTTCAAAAAATTTGATGTGTCCACGTTGTGTTTTGGGGCATTTCCTGTCGCGGGCACGAGGTCTAGCGACACAAGTGAGGTATCATTTTTATCGGGAGACTTGGGGGAATGCTGGGTGGAAGACAATTTGTGGCTCCTCTCAGATTCCAGAACTTTCTGTCACAGAAATGTGAGGAACATGTGTTTTTTTAGCCAAATTTTGAGGTTTGCAAAGGATTCTGGGTAACAGAACCTGGTCAGAGCCCCACAAGTCACCCCATCGTGGATTCCCCTAGGTCTCTAGTTTTCAAAAATGCACAGGTTTGGTAGGTTTCCATAGGTGCCGGCTGAGCTACAGGCCAAAATCTACAGGTAGGCACTTTGCAAAAAACACCTCTGTTTTCTTTCAAAAAATGTGATGTGTCCACGTTGCGTTTTGGGGCGTTTCTTGTCGCGGGCGCTAGGCCTAACCACACAGGTGAGGTATAATTTTTATCGGGAGACTTGGGGGAACGCTGGGTGGAAGGAAATTTGTGGCTCCTCTCAGATTCCAGAACTTTCTGTCACCGAAATGTGAGTAAAATGTGTTTTTTTAGCCAAATTTTGAGGTTTGGAAAGGATTCTGGGTAACAGAACCTGGTCAGAGCCCCACAAGTCACCCCATCTTGGATTCCCCTAGCTCTCTAGTTTTAAAAAATGCACAGGTTTGGTAGGTTTCCATAGGTGCCGGCTGAGCTAGAGGCCAAAATCTACAGGTAGGCACTTTGCAAAAAACACCTCTGTTTTCTTTCAAAAAATGTGATGTGTCCACGTTGTGTTTTGGGGCATTTCCTGTCGCGGGCACGAGGTCTAGCGACACAAGTGAGGTATCATTTTTATCGGGAGACTTGGGGGAATGCTGGGTGGAAGACAATTTGTGGCTCCTCTCAGATTCCAGAACTTTCTGTCACAGAAATGTGAGGAACATGTGTTTTTTTAGCCAAATTTTGAGGTTTGCAAAGGATTCTGGGTAACAGAACCTGGTCAGAGCCCCACAAGTCACCCCATCGTGGATTCCACTAGGTCTCTAGTTTTCAAAAATGCACAGGTTTGGTAGGTTTCCATAGGTGCCGGCTGAGCTACAGGCCAAAATCTACAGGTAGGCACTTTGCAAAAAACACCTCTGTTTTCTTTAAAAAAATGTGATGTGTCCACGTTGCGTTTTGGGGCGTTTCCTGTCGCGGGCGCTAGGCCTAACCACAAAGGTGAGGTATCATTTTTACCGGGAGACTTGGGGGAACGCTGGGTGGAAGGAAATTTGTGGCTCCTCTCAGATTCCAGAAGTTTCTGTCACCGAAATGTGAGGAAAATTTGTTTTTTTAGCCAAATTTTGAGGTTTGCAAAGAATTCTGGGTAACAGAACCTGGTCAGAGCCCCACAAGTCACCCCATCTTGGATTCCCCTAGCTCTCTAGTTTTAAAAAATGCACAGGTTTGGTAGGTTTCCCTAGGTGCCGGCTGAGCTAGAGGCCAAAATCTACAGGTAGGCACTTTGCAAAAAACACCTCTGTTTTCTTTCAAAAAATTTGATGTGTCCACGTTGTGTTTTGGGGCATTTCCTGTCGCGGGCACGAGGTCTAGCGACACAAGTGAGGTATCATTTTTATCGGGAGACTTGGGGGAATGCTGGGTGGAAGACAATTTGTGGCTCCTCTCAGATTCCAGAACTTTCTGTCACAGAAATGTGAGGAACATGTGTTTTTTTAGCCAAATTTTGAGGTTTGCAAAGGATTCTGGGTAACAGAACCTGGTCAGAGCCCCACAAGTCACCCCATCGTGGATTCCCCTAGGTCTCTAGTTTTCAAAAATGCACAGGTTTGGTAGGTTTCCATAGGTGCCGGCTGAGCTACAGGCCAAAATCTACAGGTAGGCACTTTGCAAAAAACACCTCTGTTTTCTTTCAAAAAATGTGATGTGTCCACGTTGCGTTTTGGGGCGTTTCCTGTCGCGGGCGCTAGGCCTAACCACACAGGTGAGGTATCATTTTTATCGGGAGACTTGGGGGAACGCTGGGTGGAAGGAAATTTGTGGCTCCTCTCAGATTCCAGAAGTTTCTGTCACCGAAATGTGAGGAAAATGTGTTTTTTTAGCCAAATTTTGAGGTTTGCAAAGAATTCTGGGTAACAGAACCTGGTCAGAGCCCCACAAGTCACCCCATCTTGGATTCCCCTAGGTCTCTAGTTTTCACAAATGCACAGGTTTGGTAGGTTTCCCTAGGTGCCGGCTGAGCTAGAGGCCAAAATCTACAGGTAGGCACTTTACAAAAAACTCCTCTGTTTTCTTTAAAAAAATGTGATGTGTCCACGTTGTGTTTTGGGGCGTTTCCTGTCGCGGGCGCTAGGCCTACCCAAACAAGTGATGTATCATTTTTATTGGGAGACTTGGGGGAACGCTGGGTGGAAGGAAATTTGTGGCTGCTCTCAGATTCCTGAACTTTCTGTCACCGAAATGTGAGGAAAATGTGTTTTTTTAGCCAAATTTTGAGGTTTGAAAAGGATTCTGGGTAACAGAACCTGGTCAGAGCCCCACAAGTCACCCCATCTTGGATTCCCCTAGTTTTCAAAAATGGACAGGGTTGGTAGGTTTCTCTAGGTGCCGGCTGAGCTAGAGGCCAAAATCTACAGGTAGGCACTTTACAAAAAACTCCTCTGTTTTCTTTAAATAAATGTGATGTGTCCACATTGTGTTTTGGGGCGTTTCCTGTCACGGGCGCTAGGCCTAACCACACAGGTGAGGTATCATTTTTATCGGGAGACTTGGGGGAACGCTGGGTGGAAGGAAATTTGTGGCTCCTCTCAGATTCCGGAAGTTTCTGTCACCGAAATGTGAGGAAAATGTGGTTTTTTAGCCAAATTTTGAGGTTTGCAAATAATTCTGGGTAACAGAACCTGGTCAGAGCCCCACAAGTCACCCCATCTTGGATTCACCTAGGTCTCTAGTTTTCAAAAATGGACAGGTTTGGTAGGTTTCCCTAGGTGCCGGCTGAGCTAGAGGCCAAAATCTACAGGTAGGCACTTTACAAAAAACTCCTCTGTTTTCTTTAAAAAAATGTGATGTGTCCACGTTGTGTTTTGGGGCATTTCCTGTCGCGGGCGAAAGGCCTACCCAAACAAGTGATGTATCATTTTTATTGGGAGACTTGGGGGAACGCTGGGTGGAAGGAAATTTGTGGCTGCTCTCAGATTCCTGAACTTTCTGTCACCGAAATGTGAGGAAAATGTGTTTTTTTAGCCAAATTTTGAGGTTTGAAAAGGATTCTGGGTAACAGAACCTGGTCAGAGCCCCACAAGTCACCCCATCTTGGATTCCCCTAGTTTTAAAAAATGGACAGGTTTGGTAGGTTTCCCTAGGTGCCGGCTGAGCTGGAGGCCAAAATCTACAGGTAGGCACTTTACAAAAAACTCCTCTGTTTTCTTTAAATAAATGTGATGTGTCCACATTGTGTTTTGGGGCGTTTCCTGTCACGGGCGCTAGGCCTAACCACACAGGTGAGGTATCATTTTTATCGGGAGACTTGGGGGAACGCTGGGTGGAAGGAAATTTGTGGCTCCTCTCAGATTCCGGAAGTTTCTGTCACCGAAATGTGAGGAAAATGTGGTTTTTTAGCCAAATTTTGAGGTTTGCAAATAATTCTGGGTAACAGAACCTGGTCAGAGCCCCACAAGTCACCCCATCTTGGATTCCCCTAGCTCTCTAGTTTTAAAAAATGCACAGGTTTGGTAGGTTTCCATAGGTGCCGGCTGAGCTAGAGGCCAAAATCTACAGGTAGGCACTTTGCAAAAAACACCTCTGTTTTCTTTCAAAAAATGTGATGTGTCCACGTTGTGTTTTGGGGCATTTCCTGTCGCGGGCACGAGGTCTAGCGACACAAGTGAGGTATCATTTTTATCGGGAGACTTGGGGGAATGCTGGGTGGAAGACAATTTGTGGCTCCTCTCAGATTCCAGAACTTTCTGTCTCAGAAATGTGAGGAACATGTGTTTTTTTAACCAAATTTTGAGGTTTGCAAAGGATTCTGGGTAACAGAACCTGGTCAGAGCCCCACAAGTCACCCCATCGTGGATTCCCCTAGGTCTCTAGTTTTCAAAAATGCACAGGTTTGGTAGGTTTCCATAGGTGCCGGCTGAGCTACAGGCCAAAATCTACAGGTAGGCACTTTGCAAAAAACACCTCTGTTTTCTTTCAAAAAATGTGATGTGTCCACGTTGCGTTTTGGGGCGTTTCTTGTCGCGGGCGCTAGGCCTAACCACACAGGTGAGGTATAATTTTTATCGGGAGACTTGGGGGAACGCTGGGTGGAAGGAAATTTGTGGCTCCTCTCAGATTCCAGAACTTTCTGTCACCGAAATGTGAGTAAAATGTGTTTTTTTAGCCAAATTTTGAGGTTTGGAAAGGATTCTGGGTAACAGAACCTGGTCAGAGCCCCACAAGTCACCCCATCTTGGATTCCCCTAGCTCTCTAGTTTTAAAAAATGCACAGGTTTGGTAGGTTTCCATAGGTGCCGGCTGAGCTAGAGGCCAAAATCTACAGGTAGGCACTTTGCAAAAAACACCTCTGTTTTCTTTCAAAAAATGTGATGTGTCCACGTTGTGTTTTGGGGCATTTCCTGTCGCGGGCACGAGGTCTAGCGACACAAGTGAGGTATCATTTTTATCGGGAGACTTGGGGGAATGCTGGGTGGAAGACAATTTGTGGCTCCTCTCAGATTCCAGAACTTTCTGTCACAGAAATGTGAGGAACATGTGTTTTTTTAGCCAAATTTTGAGGTTTGCAAAGGATTCTGGGTAACAGAACCTGGTCAGAGCCCCACAAGTCACCCCATCGTGGATTCCACTAGGTCTCTAGTTTTCAAAAATGCACAGGTTTGGTAGGTTTCCATAGGTGCCGGCTGAGCTACAGGCCAAAATCTACAGGTAGGCACTTTGCAAAAAACACCTCTGTTTTCTTTCAAAAAATGTGATGTGTCCACGTTGCGTTTTGGGGCGTTTCCTGTCGCGGGCGCTAGGCCTAACCACAAAGGTGAGGTATCATTTTTACCGGGAGACTTGGGGGAACGCTGGGTGGAAGGAAATTTGTGGCTCCTCTCAGATTCCAGAAGTTTCTGTCACCGAAATGTGAGGAAAATTTGTTTTTTTAGCCAAATTTTGAGGTTTGCAAAGAATTCTGGGTAACAGAACCTGGTCAGAGCCCCACAAGTCACCCCATCTTGGATTCCCCTAGCTCTCTAGTTTTAAAAAATGCACAGGTTTGGTAGGTTTCCCTAGGTGCCGGCTGAGCTAGAGGCCAAAATCTACAGGTAGGCACTTTGCAAAAAACACCTCTGTTTTCTTTCAAAAAATTTGATGTGTCCACGTTGTGTTTTGGGGCATTTCCTGTCGCGGGCACGAGGTCTAGCGACACAAGTGAGGTATCATTTTTATCGGGAGACTTGGGGGAATGCTGGGTGGAAGACAATTTGTGGCTCCTCTCAGATTCCAGAACTTTCTGTCACAGAAATGTGAGGAACATGTGTTTTTTTAGCCAAATTTTGAGGTTTGCAAAGGATTCTGGGTAACAGAACCTGGTCAGAGCCCCACAAGTCACCCCATCGTGGATTCCCCTAGGTCTCTAGTTTTCAAAAATGCACAGGTTTGGTAGGTTTCCATAGGTGCCGGCTGAGCTACAGGCCAAAATCTACAGGTAGGCACTTTGCAAAAAACACCTCTGTTTTCTTTCAAAAAATGTGATGTGTCCACGTTGCGTTTTGGGGCGTTTCCTGTCGCGGGCGCTAGGCCTAACCACACAGGTGAGGTATCATTTTTATCGGGAGACTTGGGGGAACGCTGGGTGGAAGGAAATTTGTGGCTCCTCTCAGATTCCAGAAGTTTCTGTCACCGAAATGTGAGGAAAATGTGTTTTTTTAGCCAAATTTTGAGGTTTGCAAAGAATTCTGGGTAACAGAACCTGGTCAGAGCCCCACAAGTCACCCCATCTTGGATTCCCCAAGGTCTCTAGTTTTCACAAATGCACAGGTTTGGTAGGTTTCCCTAGGTGCCGGCTGAGCTAGAGGCCAAAATCTACAGGTAGGCACTTTACAAAAAACTCCTCTGTTTTCTTTAAAAAAATGTGATGTGTCCACGTTGTGTTTTGGGGCGTTTCCTGTCGCGGGCGCTAGGCCTACCCAAACAAGTGATGTATCATTTTTATTGGGAGACTTGGGGGAACGCTGGGTGGAAGGAAATTTGTGGCTGCTCTCAGATTCCTGAACTTTCTGTCACCGAAATGTGAGGAAAATGTGTTTTTTTAGCCAAATTTTGAGGTTTGAAAAGGATTCTGGGTAACAGAACCTGGTCAGAGCCCCACAAGTCACCCCATCTTGGATTCCCCTAGTTTTCAAAAATGGACAGGGTTGGTAGGTTTCCCTAGGTGCCGGCTGAGCTAGAGGCCAAAATCTACAGGTAGGCACTTTACAAAAAACTCCTCTGTTTTCTTTAAATAAATGTGATGTGTCCACATTGTGTTTTGGGGCGTTTCCTGTCACGGGCGCTAGGCCTAACCACACAGGTGAGGTATCATTTTTATCGGGAGACTTGGGGGAACGCTGGGTGGAAGGAAATTTGTGGCTCCTCTCAGATTCCGGAAGTTTCTGTCACCGAAATGTGAGGAAAATGTGGTTTTTTAGCCAAATTTTGAGGTTTGCAAATAATTCTGGGTAACAGAACCTGGTCAGAGCCCCACAAGTCACCCCATCTTGGATTCACCTAGGTCTCTAGTTTTCAAAAATGGACAGGTTTGGTAGGTTTCCCTAGGTGCCGGCTGAGCTAGAGGCCAAAATCTACAGGTAGGCACTTTACAAAAAAATCCTCTGTTTTCTTTAAAAAAATGTGATGTGTCCACGTTGTGTTTTGGGGCGTTTCCTGTCGCGGGCCCTAGGCCTACCCAAACAAGTGATGTATCATTTTTATTGGGAGACTTGGGGGAACGCTGGGTGGAAGGAAATTTGTGGCTGCTCTCAGATTCCAGAACTTTCTGTCACCGAAATGTGAGTAAAATGTGTTTTTTTAGCCAAATTTTGAGGTTTGCAAAGGATTCTGGGTAACAGAACCTGGTCAGAGCCCCACAAGTCACCCCATCTTGGATTCCCCTAGGTCTCTAGTTTTGAAAAATGCACAGGTTTGGTAGGTTTCCCTAGGTGCTGGCTGAGCTAGAGGCCAAAATCTACAGGTAGGCACTTTGCAAAAAACACCTCTGTTTTCTTTAAAAAAATGTGATGTGTCCACGTTGTGTTTTGGGGCATTTCCTGTCGCGGGCACGAGGTCTAGCGACACAAGTGAGGTATCATTTTTATCGGGAGACTTGGGGGAATGCTGGGTGGAAGACAATTTGTGGCTCCTCTCAGATTCCTGAACTTTCTGTCACCGAAATGTGAGGAAAATGTGTTTTTTTAGCCAAATTTTGAGGTTTGAAAAGGATTCTGGGTAACAGAACCTGGTCAGAGCCCCACAAGTCACCCCATCTTGGATTCCCCTAGTTTTCAAAAATGGACAGGTTTGGTAGGTTTCCCTAGGTGCCGGCTGAGCTAGAGGCCAAAATCTACAGGTAGGCACTTTACAAAAAACTCCTCTGTTTTCTTTAAATAAATGTGATGTGTCCACATTGTGTTTTGGGGCGTTTCCTGTCGCGGGCGCTAGGCCTAACCACACAGGTGAGGTATCATTTTTATCGGGAGACTTGGGGGAACGCTGGGTGGAAGGAAATTTGTGGCTCCTCTCAGATTCCGGAAGTTTCTGTCACCGAAATGTGAGGAAAATGTGGTTTTTTAGCCAAATTTTGAGGTTTGCAAATAATTCTGGGTAACAGAACCTGGTCAGAGCCCACAAGTCACCCCATCTTGGATTCCCCTAGGTCTCTAGTTTTCAAAAATGGACAGGTTTGGTAGGTTTCCCTACGTGCCGGCTGAGCTAGAGGCCAAAATCTACAGGTAGGCACTTTACAAAAAAATCCTCTGTTTTCTTTAAAAAAATGTGATGTGTCCACGTTGTGTTTTGGGGCGTTTCCTGTCGCGGGCCCTAGGCCTACCCAAACAAGTGATGTATCATTTTTATTGGGAGACTTGGGGGAACGCTGGGTGGAAGGAAATTTGTGGCTGCTCTCAGATTCCAGAACTTTCTGTCACCGAAATGTGAGTAAAATGTGTTTTTTTAGCCAAATTTTGAGGTTTGCAAAGGATTCTGGGTAACAGAACCTGGTCAGAGCCCCACAAGTCACCCCATCTTGGATTCCCCTAGGTCTCTAGTTTTGAAAAATGCACAGGTTTGGTAGGTTTCCCTAGGTGCTGGCTGAGCTAGAGGCCAAAATCTACAGGTAGGCTCTTTGCAAAAAACACCTCTGTTTTCTTTAAAAAAATGTGATGTGTCCACGTTGTGTTTTGGGGCATTTCCTGTCGCGGGCACGAGGTCTAGCGACACAAGTGAGGTATCATTTTTATCGGGAGACTTGGGGGAATGCTGGGTGTAAGACAATTTGTGGCTCCTCTCAGATTCCAGAACTTTCTGTCACAGAAATGTGAGGAACATGTGTTTTTTTAGCCAAATTTTGAGGTTTGCAAAGGATTCTGGGTAATAGAACCTGGTCAGAGCCCCACAAGTCACCCCATCTTGGATTCCCCTAGGTCTCTAGTTTTCAAAAATGCACAGGTTTGGTAGGTTTCCATAGGTGCCGGCTGAGCTACAGGCCAAAATCTACAGGTAGGCACTTTGCAAAAAACACCTCTGTTTTCTTTCAAAAAATGTGATGTGTCCACATTGCGTTTTGGGGCGTTTCCTGTCGCGGGCGCTAGGCCTAACCACACAGGTGAGGTATCATTTTTACCGGGAGACTTGGGGGAACGCTGGGTGGAAGGAAATTTGTGGCTCCTCTCAGATTCCAGAAGTTTCTGTCACCGAAATGTGAGGAAAATGTGTTTTTTTAGCCAAATTTTGAGGTTTGCAAATAATTCTGGTTACCAGAACCTGGTCAGAGCCCCACAAGTCACCCCATCTTGGATACCCTAGGTCTCTAGTTTTCAAAAATGGACAGGTTTGGTAGGTTTCCCTAGGTGCCGGCTTAGCTAGAGGCCAAAATCTACAGGTAGGCACTTTACAAAAAACTCCTCTGTTTTCTTTAAAAAAATGTGATGTGTCCACGTTGTGTTTTGGGGCGTTTCCTGTCGCGGGCCCTAGGCCTACCCAAACAAGTGATGTATCATTTTTATTGGGAGACTTGGGGGAACGCTGGGTGGAAGGAAATTTGTGGCTCCTCTCAGATTCCAGAACTTTCTGTCACCGAAATGTGAGTAAAATGTGTTTTTTTACCCAAATTTTGAGGTTTGCAAAGGATTCTGGGTAACAGAACCTGGTCAGAGCCCCACAAGTCACCCCATCTTGGATTCCCCTAGCTCTCTAGTTTTAAGAAATGCACAGGTTTGGTAGGTTTCCCTAGGTGCCGGCTGAGCTAGAGGCCAAAATCTACAGGTAGGCACTTTGCAAAAAACACCTCTGTTTTCTTTAAAAAAATGTGATGTGTCCACGTTGTGTTTTGGGGCATTTCCTGTCGCGGACACGAGGTCTAGCGACACAAGTGAGGTATCATTTTTATCGGGAGACTTGGGGGAATGCTGGGTGGAAGACAATTTGTGGCTCCTCTCAGATTCCAGAACTTTCTGTCACAGAAATGTGAGGAACATGTGTTTTTTTAGCCAAATTTTGAGGTTTGCAAAGGATTCTGGGTAACAGAACCTGGTCAGAGCCCCACAAGTCACCCCATCGTGGATTCCCCTAGGTCTCTAGTTTTCAAAAATGCACAGGTTTGGTAGGTTTCCATAGGTGCCGGCTCAGCTACAGGCCAAAATCTACAGGTAGGCACTTTGCAAAAAACACCTCTGTTTTCTTTCAAAAAATGTGATGTGTCCACGTTGCGTTTTGGGGCGTTTCCTGTCGCGGGCGTAGGCCTAACCACACAGGTGAGGTATCATTTTTATCGGGAGACTTGGGGGAACGCTGGGTGGAAGGAAATTTGTGGCTCCTCTCAGATTCCAGAAGTTTCTGTCACCGAAATGTGAGGAAAATGTGTTTTTTTAGCCAAATTTTGAGGTATGCAAAGAATTCTGGGTAACAGAACCTGGTCAGAGCCCCACAAGTCACCCCATCTTGGATTCCCCTAGGTCTCTAGTTTTCAAAAATGCACAGGTTTGGTAGGTTTCCCTAGGTGCCGGCTGAGCTAGAGGCCAAAATCTACAGGTAGGCACTTTACAAAAAACTCCTCTGTTTTCTTTAAAAAAATGTGATGTGTCCACGTTGTGTTTTGGGGAATTTCCTGTCGCGGGCGCTAGGCCTACCCAAACAAGTGATGTATCATTTTTATTGGGAGACTTGGGGGAACGCTGGGTGGAAGGAAATTTGTGGCTGCTCTCAGACTCCTGAACTTTCTGTCACCGAAATGTGAGGAAAATGTGTTTTTTTAGCCAAATTTTGAGGTTTGAAAAGGATTCTGGGTAACAGAACCTGGTCAGAGCCCCACAAGTCACCCCATCGTGGATTCCCCTAGGTCTCTAGTTTTCAAAAATGCACAGGTTTGGTAGGTTTCCATAGGTGCCGGCTCAGCTACAGGCCAAAATCTACAGGTAGGCACTTTGCAAAAAACACCTCTGTTTTCTTTCAAAAAATGTGATGTGTCCACGTTGCGTTTTGGGGCGTTTCCTGTCGCGGGCGTAGGCCTAACCACACAGGTGAGGTATCATTTTTATCGGGAGACTTGGGGGAACGCTGGGTGGAAGGAAATTTGTGGCTCCTCTCAGATTCCAGAAGTTTCTGTCACCGAAATGTGAGGAAAATGTGTTTTTTTAGCCAAATTTTGAGGTATGCAAAGAATTCTGGGTAACAGAACCTGGTCAGAGCCCCACAAGTCACCCCATCTTGGATTCCCCTAGGTCTCTAGTTTTCAAAAATGCACAGGTTTGGTAGGTTTCCCTAGGTGCCGGCTGAGCTAGAGGCCAAAATCTACAGGTAGGCACTTTACAAAAAACTCCTCTGTTTTCTTTAAAAAAATGTGATGTGTCCACGTTGTGTTTTGGGGAATTTCCTGTCGCGGGCGCTAGGCCTACCCAAACAAGTGATGTATCATTTTTATTGGGAGACTTGGGGGAACGCTGGGTGGAAGGAAATTTGTGGCTGCTCTCAGATTCCTGAACTTTCTGTCACCGAAATGTGAGGAAAATGTGTTTTTTTAGCCAAATTTTGAGGTTTGAAAAGGATTCTGGGTAACAGAACCTGGTCAGAGCCCCACAAGTCACCCCATCTTGGATTCCCCTAGTTTTCAAAAATGGACAGGTTTGGTAGGTTTCCCTAGGTGCCGGCTGAGCTAGAGGCCAAAATCTACAGGTAGGCACTTTACAAAAAACTCCTCTGTTTTCTTTAAATAAATGTGATGTGTCCACATTGTGTTTTGGGGCGTTTCCTGTCGCGGGCGCTAGGCCTAACCACACAGGTGAGGTATAATTTTTATCGGGAGACTTGGGGGAATGCTGGGTGGAAGACAATTTGTGGCTCCTCTCAGATTCCTGAACTTTCTGTCACCGAAATGTGAGGAAAATGTGTTTTTTTAGCCAAATTTTGAGGTTTGAAAAGGATTCTGGGTAACAGAACCTGGTCAGAGCCCCACAAGTCACCCCATCTTGGATTCCCCTAGTTTTCAAAAATGGACAGGTTTGGTAGGTTTCCCTAGGTGCCGGCTGAGCTAGAGGCCAAAATCTACAGGTAGGCACTTTACAAAAAACTCCTCTGTTTTCTTTAAATAAATGTGATGTGTCCACATTGTGTTTTGGGGCGTTTCCTGTCGCGGGCGCTAGGCCTAACCACACAGGTGAGGTATCATTTTTATCGGGAGACTTGGGGGAACGCTGGGTGGAAGGAAATTTGTGGCTCCTCTCAGATTCCGGAAGTTTCTGTCACCGAAATGTGAGGAAAATGTGTTTTTTTAGCCAAATTTTGAGGTTTGCAAATAATTCTGGGTAACAGAACCTGGTCAGAGCCCCACAAGTCACCCCATCTTGGATTCCCCTAGGTCTCTAGTTTTCAAAAATGGACAGGTTTGGTAGGTTTCCCTACGTGCCGGCTGAGCTAGAGGCCAAAATCTACAGGTAGGCACTTTACAAAAAAATCCTCTGTTTTCTTTAAAAAAATGTGATGTGTCCACGTTGTGTTTTGGGGCGTTTCCTGTTGCGGGCCCTAGGCCTACCCAAACAAGTGATGTATCATTTTTATTGGGAGACTTGGGGGAACGCTGGGTGGAAGGAAATTTGTGGCTGCTCTCAGATTCCAGAACTTTCTGTCACCGAAATGTGAGTAAAATGTGTTTTTTTAGCCAAATTTTGAGGTTTGCAAAGGATTCTGGGTAACAGAACCTGGTCAGAGCCCCACAAGTCACCCCATCTTGGATTCCCCTAGGTCTCTAGTTTTGAAAAATGCACAGGTTTGGTAGGTTTCCCTAGGTGCTGGCTGAGCTAGAGGCCAAAATCTACAGGTAGGCTCTTTGCAAAAAACACCTCTGTTTTCTTTAAAAAAATGTGATGTGTCCACGTTGTGTTTTGGGGCATTTCCTGTCGCGGGCACGAGGTCTAGCGACACAAGTGAGGTATCATTTTTATCGGGAGACTTGGGGGAATGCTGGGTGTAAGACAATTTGTGGCTCCTCTCAGATTCCAGAACTTTCTGTCACAGAAATGTGAGGAACATGTGTTTTTTTAGCCAAATTTTGAGGTTTGCAAAGGATTCTGGGTAATAGAACCTGGTCAGAGCCCCACAAGTCACCCCATCTTGGATTCCCCTAGGTCTCTAGTTTTCAAAAATGCACAGGTTTGGTAGGTTTCCATAGGTGCCGGCTGAGCTACAGGCCAAAATCTACAGGTAGGCACTTTGCAAAAAACACCTCTGTTTTCTTTCAAAAAATGTGATGTGTCCACATTGCGTTTTGGGGCGTTTCCTGTCGCGGGCGCTAGGCCTAACCACACAGGTGAGGTATCATTTTTACCGGGAGACTTGGGGGAACGCTGGGTGGAAGGAAATTTGTGGCTCCTCTCAGATTCCAGAAGTTTCTGTCACCGAAATGTGAGGAAAATGTGTTTTTTTAGCCAAATTTTGAGGTTTGCAAATAATTCTGGTTACCAGAACCTGGTCAGAGCCCCACAAGTCACCCCATCTTGGATACCCTAGGTCTCTAGTTTTCAAAAATGGACAGGTTTGGTAGGTTTCCCTAGGTGCCGGCTTAGCTAGAGGCCAAAATCTACAGGTAGGCACTTTACAAAAAACTCCTCTGTTTTCTTTAAAAAAATGTGATGTGTCCACGTTGTGTTTTGGGGCGTTTCCTGTCGCGGGCCCTAGGCCTACCCAAACAAGTGATGTATCATTTTTATTGGGAGACTTGGGGGAACGCTGGGTGGAAGGAAATTTGTGGCTCCTCTCAGATTCCAGAACTTTCTGTCACCGAAATGTGAGTAAAATGTGTTTTTTTACCCAAATTTTGAGGTTTGCAAAGGATTCTGGGTAACAGAACCTGGTCAGAGCCCCACAAGTCACCCCATCTTGGATTCCCCTAGCTCTCTAGTTTTAAGAAATGCACAGGTTTGGTAGGTTTCCCTAGGTGCCGGCTGAGCTAGAGGCCAAAATCTACAGGTAGGCACTTTGCAAAAAACACCTCTGTTTTCTTTAAAAAAATGTGATGTGTCCACGTTGTGTTTTGGGGCATTTCCTGTCGCGGACACGAGGTCTAGCGACACAAGTGAGGTATCATTTTTATCGGGAGACTTGGGGGAATGCTGGGTGGAAGACAATTTGTGGCTCCTCTCAGATTCCAGAACTTTCTGTCACAGAAATGTGAGGAACATGTGTTTTTTTAGCCAAATTTTGAGGTTTGCAAAGGATTCTGGGTAACAGAACCTGGTCAGAGCCCCACAAGTCACCCCATCGTGGATTCCCCTAGGTCTCTAGTTTTCAAAAATGCACAGGTTTGGTAGGTTTCCATAGGTGCCGGCTCAGCTACAGGCCAAAATCTACAGGTAGGCACTTTGCAAAAAACACCTCTGTTTTCTTTCAAAAAATGTGATGTGTCCACGTTGCGTTTTGGGGCGTTTCCTGTCGCGGGCGTAGGCCTAACCACACAGGTGAGGTATCATTTTTATCGGGAGACTTGGGGGAACGCTGGGTGGAAGGAAATTTGTGGCTCCTCTCAGATTCCAGAAGTTTCTGTCACCGAAATGTGAGGAAAATGTGTTTTTTTAGCCAAATTTTGAGGTATGCAAAGAATTCTGGGTAACAGAACCTGGTCAGAGCCCCACAAGTCACCCCATCTTGGATTCCCCTAGGTCTCTAGTTTTCAAAAATGCACAGGTTTGGTAGGTTTCCCTAGGTGCCGGCTGAGCTAGAGGCCAAAATCTACAGGTAGGCACTTTACAAAAAACTCCTCTGTTTTCTTTAAAAAAATGTGATGTGTCCACGTTGTGTTTTGGGGAATTTCCTGTCGCGGGCGCTAGGCCTACCCAAACAAGTGATGTATCATTTTTATTGGGAGACTTGGGGGAACGCTGGGTGGAAGGAAATTTGTGGCTGCTCTCAGATTCCTGAACTTTCTGTCACCGAAATGTGAGGAAAATGTGTTTTTTTAGCCAAATTTTGAGGTTTGAAAAGGATTCTGGGTAACAGAACCTGGTCAGAGCCCCACAAGTCACCCCATCTTGGATTCCCCTAGTTTTCAAAAATGGACAGGTTTGGTAGGTTTCCCTAGGTGCCGGCTGAGCTAGAGGCCAAAATCTACAGGTTGGCACTTTACAAAAAACTCCTCTGTTTTCTTTAAATAAATGTGATGTGTCCACATTGTGTTTTGGGGCGTTTCCTGTCGCGGGCGCTAGGCCTAACCACACAGGTGAGGTATAATTTTTATCGGGAGACTTGGGGGAACGCTGGGTGGAAGGAAATTTGTGGCTCCTCTCAGATTCCGGAAGTTTCTGTCACCGAAATGTGAGGAAAATGTGGTTTTTTAGCCAAATTTTGAGGTTTGCAAATAATTCTGGGTAACAGAACCTGGTCAGAGCCCCACAAGTCACCCCATCTTGGATTCCCCTAGGTCTCTAGTTTTCAAAAATGGACAGGTTTGGTAGGTTTCCCTAGGTGCCGGCTGAGCTAGAGGCCAAAATCTACAGGTAGACACTTTACAAAAAACTCCTCTGTTTTCTTTAAAAAAATGTGATGTGTCCACGTTGTGTTTTGGGGCGTTTCCTGTCGCGGGCCCTAGGCCTACCCAAACAAGTGATGTATCATTTTTATTGGGAGACTTAGGGGAACACTGGGTGGAAGGAAATTTGTGGCTCCTCTCAGATTCCAGAACTTTCTGTCACCGAAATGTGAGTAAAATGTGTTTTATTAGCCAAATTTTGAGGTTTGCAAAGGATTCTGGGTAACAGAACCTGGTCAGAGCCCCACAAGTCACCCCATCTTGGATTCCCCTAGCTCTCTAGTTTAAAAAAATGCATAGGTTTGGTAGGTTTCCATAGGTGCCGGCTGAGCTAGAGGCCAAAATCTACAGGTAGGCACTTTGCAAAAAACAGCTCTGTTTTCTTTCAAAAAATGTGATGTGTCCACGTTGTGTTTTGGGGCATTTCCTGTCGCGGGCACGAGGTCTAGCGACACAAGTGAGGTATCATTTTTATCGGGAGACTTGGGGGAATGCTGGGTGGAAGACAATTTGTGGCTCCTCTCAGATTCCAGAACTTTCTGTCACAGAAATGTGAGGAACATGTGTTTTTTTAGCCAAATTTTGAGGTTTGCAAAGGATTCTGGGTAACAGAACCTGGTCAGAGCCCCACAAGTCACAACAATGTGGATTCCCCTAGGTCTCTAGTTTTCAAAAATGCACAGGTTTGGTAGGTTTCCATAGGTGCCGGCTGAGCTACAGGCCAAAATCTACAGGTAGGCACTTTGCAAAAAACACCTCTGTTTTCTTTCAAAAAATGTGATGTGTCCACGTTGCGTTTTGGGGCGTTTCCTGTCGCGGATGCTAGGCCTAACCACACAGGTGAGGTATCATTTTTATCGGGAGACTTGGGGGAACGCTGGGTGGAAGGAAATTTGTGGCTCCTCTCAGATTCCAGAAGTTTCTGTCACCGAAATGTGAGGAAAATGTGTTTTTTAAGCCAAATTTTGAGGTTTGCAAAGGATTCTGGGTAACAGAACCTGGTCAGAGCCCCACAAGTCACCCCATCGTGGATTCCCCTAGGTCTCTAGTTTTCAAAAATGCACAGGTTTGGTAGGTTTCCATAGGTGCCGGCTGAGCTACAGGCCAAAATCTACAGGTAGGCACTTTGCAAAAAACACCTCTGTTTTCTTTAAAAAAACGTGATGTGTCCACGTTGCGTTTTGGGGCGTTTCCTGTCGCGGGCGCTAGGCCTAACCACACAGGTGAGGTATCATTTTTATCGGGAGACTTGGGGGAACGCTGGGTGGAAGGAAATTTGTGGCTCCTCTCAGATTCCAGAAGTTTCTGTCACCGAAATGTGAGGAAAATGTGTTTTTTTAGCCAAATTTTGAGGTTTGCAAAGAATTCTGGGTAACAGAACCTGGTCAGAGCCCCACAAGTCACCCCATCTTGGATTCCCCTAGGTCTCTAGTTTTCAAAAATGCACAGGTTTGGTAGGTTTCCCTAGGTGCCGGCTGAGCTAGAGGCCAAAATCTACAGGTAGGCACTTTACAAAAAACTCCTCTGTTTTCTTTAAAAAAATGTGATGTGTCCACGTTGTGTTTTGGGGAATTTCCTGTCGCGGGCGCTAGGCCTACCCAAACAAGTGATGTATCATTTTTATTGGGAGACTTGGGGGAACGCTGGGTGGAAGGAAATTTGTGGCTGCTCTCAGATTCCTGAACTTTCTGTCACCGAAATGTGAGGAAAATGTGTTTTTTTAGCCAAATTTTGAGGTTTGAAAAGGATTCTGGGTAACAGAACCTGGTCAGAGCCCCACAAGTCACCCCATCTTGGATTCCCCTAGTTTTCAAAAATGGACAGGTTTGGTAGGTTTCCCTAGGTGCCGGCTGAGCTAGAGGCCAAAATCTACAGGTAGGCACTTTACAAAAAACTCCTCTGTTTTCTTTAAATAAATGTGATGTGTCCACATTGTGTTTTGGGGCGTTTCCTGTCGCGGGCGCTAGGCCTAACCACACAGGTGAGGTATCATTTTTATCGGGAGACTTGGGGGAACGCTGGGTGGAAGGAAATTTGTGGCTCCTCTCAGATTCCAGAAGTTTCTGTCACCGAAATGTGAGGAAAATGTGTTTTTTTAGCCAAATTTTGAGGTTTGCAAATAATTCTGGTTACCAGAACCTGGTCAGAGCCCCACAAGTCACCCCATCTTGGATACCCTAGGTCTCTAGTTTTCAAAAATGGACAGGTTTGGTAGGTTTCCCTAGGTGCCGGCTTAGCTAGAGGCCAAAATCTACAGGTAGGCACTTTACAAAAAACTCCTCTGTTTTCTTTAAAAAAATGTGATGTGTCCACGTTGTGTTTTGGGGCGTTTCCTGTCGCGGGCCCTAGGCCTACCCAAACAAGTGATGTATCATTTTTATTGGGAGACTTGGGGGAACGCTGGGTGGAAGGAAATTTGTGGCTCCTCTCAGATTCCAGAACTTTCTGTCACCGAAATGTGAGTAAAATGTGTTTTTTTACCCAAATTTTGAGGTTTGCAAAGGATTCTGGGTAACAGAACCTGGTCAGAGCCCCACAAGTCACCCCATCTTGGATTCCCCTAGCTCTCTAGTTTTAAGAAATGCACAGGTTTGGTAGGTTTCCCTAGGTGCCGGCTGAGCTAGAGGCCAAAATCTACAGGTAGGCACTTTGCAAAAAACACCTCTGTTTTCTTTAAAAAAATGTGATGTGTCCACGTTGTGTTTTGGGGCATTTCCTGTCGCGGACACGAGGTCTAGCGACACAAGTGAGGTATCATTTTTATCGGGAGACTTGGGGGAATGCTGGGTGGAAGACAATTTGTGGCTCCTCTCAGATTCCAGAACTTTCTGTCACAGAAATGTGAGGAACATGTGTTTTTTTAGCCAAATTTTGAGGTTTGCAAAGGATTCTGGGTAACAGAACCTGGTCAGAGCCCCACAAGTCACCCCATCGTGGATTCCCCTAGGTCTCTAGTTTTCAAAAATGCACAGGTTTGGTAGGTTTCCATAGGTGCCGGCTCAGCTACAGGCCAAAATCTACAGGTAGGCACTTTGCAAAAAACACCTCTGTTTTCTTTCAAAAAATGTGATGTGTCCACGTTGCGTTTTGGGGCGTTTCCTGTCGCGGGCGTAGGCCTAACCACACAGGTGAGGTATCATTTTTATCGGGAGACTTGGGGGAACGCTGGGTGGAAGGAAATTTGTGGCTCCTCTCAGATTCCAGAAGTTTCTGTCACCGAAATGTGAGGAAAATGTGTTTTTTTAGCCAAATTTTGAGGTATGCAAAGAATTCTGGGTAACAGAACCTGGTCAGAGCCCCACAAGTCACCCCATCTTGGATTCCCCTAGGTCTCTAGTTTTCAAAAATGCACAGGTTTGGTAGGTTTCCCTAGGTGCCGGCTGAGCTAGAGGCCAAAATCTACAGGTAGGCACTTTACAAAAAACTCCTCTGTTTTCTTTAAAAAAATGTGATGTGTCCACGTTGTGTTTTGGGGAATTTCCTGTCGCGGGCGCTAGGCCTACCCAAACAAGTGATGTATCATTTTTATTGGGAGACTTGGGGGAACGCTGGGTGGAAGGAAATTTGTGGCTGCTCTCAGATTCCTGAACTTTCTGTCACCGAAATGTGAGGAAAATGTGTTTTTTTAGCCAAATTTTGAGGTTTGAAAAGGATTCTGGGTAACAGAACCTGGTCAGAGCCCCACAAGTCACCCCATCGTGGATTCCCCTAGGTCTCTAGTTTTCAAAAATGCACAGGTTTGGTAGGTTTCCATAGGTGCCGGCTCAGCTACAGGCCAAAATCTACAGGTAGGCACTTTGCAAAAAACACCTCTGTTTTCTTTCAAAAAATGTGATGTGTCCACGTTGCGTTTTGGGGCGTTTCCTGTCGCGGGCGTAGGCCTAACCACACAGGTGAGGTATCATTTTTATCGGGAGACTTGGGGGAACGCTGGGTGGAAGGAAATTTGTGGCTCCTCTCAGATTCCAGAAGTTTCTGTCACCGAAATGTGAGGAAAATGTGTTTTTTTAGCCAAATTTTGAGGTATGCAAAGAATTCTGGGTAACAGAACCTGGTCAGAGCCCCACAAGTCACCCCATCTTGGATTCCCCTAGGTCTCTAGTTTTCAAAAATGCACAGGTTTGGTAGGTTTCCCTAGGTGCCGGCTGAGCTAGAGGCCAAAATCTACAGGTAGGCACTTTACAAAAAACTCCTCTGTTTTCTTTAAAAAAATGTGATGTGTCCACGTTGTGTTTTGGGGAATTTCCTGTCGCGGGCGCTAGGCCTACCCAAACAAGTGATGTATCATTTTTATTGGGAGACTTGGGGGAACGCTGGGTGGAAGGAAATTTGTGGCTGCTCTCAGATTCCTGAACTTTCTGTCACCGAAATGTGAGGAAAATGTGTTTTTTTAGCCAAATTTTGAGGTTTGAAAAGGATTCTGGGTAACAGAACCTGGTCAGAGCCCCACAAGTCACCCCATCTTGGATTCCCCTAGTTTTCAAAAATGGACAGGTTTGGTAGGTTTCCCTAGGTGCCGGCTGAGCTAGAGGCCAAAATCTACAGGTAGGCACTTTACAAAAAACTCCTCTGTTTTCTTTAAATAAATGTGATGTGTCCACATTGTGTTTTGGGGCGTTTCCTGTCGCGGGCGCTAGGCCTAACCACACAGGTGAGGTATAATTTTTATCGGGAGACTTGGGGGAATGCTGGGTGGAAGACAATTTGTGGCTCCTCTCAGATTCCTGAACTTTCTGTCACCGAAATGTGAGGAAAATGTGTTTTTTTAGCCAAATTTTGAGGTTTGAAAAGGATTCTGGGTAACAGAACCTGGTCAGAGCCCCACAAGTCACCCCATCTTGGATTCCCCTAGTTTTCAAAAATGGACAGGTTTGGTAGGTTTCCCTAGGTGCCGGCTGAGCTAGAGGCCAAAATCTACAGGTAGGCACTTTACAAAAAACTCCTCTGTTTTCTTTAAATAAATGTGATGTGTCCACATTGTGTTTTGGGGCGTTTCCTGTCGCGGGCGCTAGGCCTAACCACACAGGTGAGGTATCATTTTTATCGGGAGACTTGGGGGAACGCTGGGTGGAAGGAAATTTGTGGCTCCTCTCAGATTCCGGAAGTTTCTGTCACCGAAATGTGAGGAAAATGTGTTTTTTTAGCCAAATTTTGAGGTTTGCAAATAATTCTGGGTAACAGAACCTGGTCAGAGCCCCACAAGTCACCCCATCTTGGATTCCCCTAGGTCTCTAGTTTTCAAAAATGGACAGGTTTGGTAGGTTTCCCTACGTGCCGGCTGAGCTAGAGGCCAAAATCTACAGGTAGGCACTTTACAAAAAAATCCTCTGTTTTCTTTAAAAAAATGTGATGTGTCCACGTTGTGTTTTGGGGCGTTTCCTGTTGCGGGCCCTAGGCCTACCCAAACAAGTGATGTATCATTTTTATTGGGAGACTTGGGGGAACGCTGGGTGGAAGGAAATTTGTGGCTGCTCTCAGATTCCAGAACTTTCTGTCACCGAAATGTGAGTAAAATGTGTTTTTTTAGCCAAATTTTGAGGTTTGCAAAGGATTCTGGGTAACAGAACCTGGTCAGAGCCCCACAAGTCACCCCATCTTGGATTCCCCTAGGTCTCTAGTTTTGAAAAATGCACAGGTTTGGTAGGTTTCCCTAGGTGCTGGCTGAGCTAGAGGCCAAAATCTACAGGTAGGCTCTTTGCAAAAAACACCTCTGTTTTCTTTAAAAAAATGTGATGTGTCCACGTTGTGTTTTGGGGCATTTCCTGTCGCGGGCACGAGGTCTAGCGACACAAGTGAGGTATCATTTTTATCGGGAGACTTGGGGGAATGCTGGGTGTAAGACAATTTGTGGCTCCTCTCAGATTCCAGAACTTTCTGTCACAGAAATGTGAGGAACATGTGTTTTTTTAGCCAAATTTTGAGGTTTGCAAAGGATTCTGGGTAATAGAACCTGGTCAGAGCCCCACAAGTCACCCCATCTTGGATTCCCCTAGGTCTCTAGTTTTCAAAAATGCACAGGTTTGGTAGGTTTCCATAGGTGCCGGCTGAGCTACAGGCCAAAATCTACAGGTAGGCACTTTGCAAAAAACACCTCTGTTTTCTTTCAAAAAATGTGATGTGTCCACATTGCGTTTTGGGGCGTTTCCTGTCGCGGGCGCTAGGCCTAACCACACAGGTGAGGTATCATTTTTACCGGGAGACTTGGGGGAACGCTGGGTGGAAGGAAATTTGTGGCTCCTCTCAGATTCCAGAAGTTTCTGTCACCGAAATGTGAGGAAAATGTGTTTTTTTAGCCAAATTTTGAGGTTTGCAAATAATTCTGGTTACCAGAACCTGGTCAGAGCCCCACAAGTCACCCCATCTTGGATACCCTAGGTCTCTAGTTTTCAAAAATGGACAGGTTTGGTAGGTTTCCCTAGGTGCCGGCTTAGCTAGAGGCCAAAATCTACAGGTAGGCACTTTACAAAAAACTCCTCTGTTTTCTTTAAAAAAATGTGATGTGTCCACGTTGTGTTTTGGGGCGTTTCCTGTCGCGGGCCCTAGGCCTACCCAAACAAGTGATGTATCATTTTTATTGGGAGACTTGGGGGAACGCTGGGTGGAAGGAAATTTGTGGCTCCTCTCAGATTCCAGAACTTTCTGTCACCGAAATGTGAGTAAAATGTGTTTTTTTACCCAAATTTTGAGGTTTGCAAAGGATTCTGGGTAACAGAACCTGGTCAGAGCCCCACAAGTCACCCCATCTTGGATTCCCCTAGCTCTCTAGTTTTAAGAAATGCACAGGTTTGGTAGGTTTCCCTAGGTGCCGGCTGAGCTAGAGGCCAAAATCTACAGGTAGGCACTTTGCAAAAAACACCTCTGTTTTCTTTAAAAAAATGTGATGTGTCCACGTTGTGTTTTGGGGCATTTCCTGTCGCGGACACGAGGTCTAGCGACACAAGTGAGGTATCATTTTTATCGGGAGACTTGGGGGAATGCTGGGTGGAAGACAATTTGTGGCTCCTCTCAGATTCCAGAACTTTCTGTCACAGAAATGTGAGGAACATGTGTTTTTTTAGCCAAATTTTGAGGTTTGCAAAGGATTCTGGGTAACAGAACCTGGTCAGAGCCCCACAAGTCACCCCATCGTGGATTCCCCTAGGTCTCTAGTTTTCAAAAATGCACAGGTTTGGTAGGTTTCCATAGGTGCCGGCTCAGCTACAGGCCAAAATCTACAGGTAGGCACTTTGCAAAAAACACCTCTGTTTTCTTTCAAAAAATGTGATGTGTCCACGTTGCGTTTTGGGGCGTTTCCTGTCGCGGGCGTAGGCCTAACCACACAGGTGAGGTATCATTTTTATCGGGAGACTTGGGGGAACGCTGGGTGGAAGGAAATTTGTGGCTCCTCTCAGATTCCAGAAGTTTCTGTCACCGAAATGTGAGGAAAATGTGTTTTTTTAGCCAAATTTTGAGGTATGCAAAGAATTCTGGGTAACAGAACCTGGTCAGAGCCCCACAAGTCACCCCATCTTGGATTCCCCTAGGTCTCTAGTTTTCAAAAATGCACAGGTTTGGTAGGTTTCCCTAGGTGCCGGCTGAGCTAGAGGCCAAAATCTACAGGTAGGCACTTTACAAAAAACTCCTCTGTTTTCTTTAAAAAAATGTGATGTGTCCACGTTGTGTTTTGGGGAATTTCCTGTCGCGGGCGCTAGGCCTACCCAAACAAGTGATGTATCATTTTTATTGGGAGACTTGGGGGAACGCTGGGTGGAAGGAAATTTGTGGCTGCTCTCAGATTCCTGAACTTTCTGTCACCGAAATGTGAGGAAAATGTGTTTTTTTAGCCAAATTTTGAGGTTTGAAAAGGATTCTGGGTAACAGAACCTGGTCAGAGCCCCACAAGTCACCCCATCTTGGATTCCCCTAGTTTTCAAAAATGGACAGGTTTGGTAGGTTTCCCTAGGTGCCGGCTGAGCTAGAGGCCAAAATCTACAGGTAGGCACTTTACAAAAAACTCCTCTGTTTTCTTTAAATAAATGTGATGTGTCCACATTGTGTTTTGGGGCGTTTCCTGTCGCGGGCGCTAGGCCTAACCACACAGGTGAGGTATAATTTTTATCGGGAGACTTGGGGGAACGCTGGGTGGAAGGAAATTTGTGGCTCCTCTCAGATTCCGGAAGTTTCTGTCACCGAAATGTGAGGAAAATGTGGTTTTTTAGCCAAATTTTGAGGTTTGCAAATAATTCTGGGTAACAGAACCTGGTCAGAGCCCCACAAGTCACCCCATCTTGGATTCCCCTAGGTCTCTAGTTTTCAAAAATGGACAGGTTTGGTAGGTTTCCCTAGGTGCCGGCTGAGCTAGAGGCCAAAATCTACAGGTAGACACTTTACAAAAAACTCCTCTGTTTTCTTTAAAAAAATGTGATGTGTCCACGTTGTGTTTTGGGGCGTTTCCTGTCGCGGGCCCTAGGCCTACCCAAACAAGTGATGTATCATTTTTATTGGGAGACTTGGGGGAACGCTGGGTGGAAGGAAATTTGTGGCTCCTCTCAGATTCCAGAACTTTCTGTCACCGAAATGTGAGTAAAATGTGTTTTATTAGCCAAATTTTGAGGTTTGCAAAGGATTCTGGGTAACAGAACCTGGTCAGAGCCCCACAAGTCACCCCATCTTGGATTCCCCTAGCTCTCTAGTTTAAAAAAATGCATAGGTTTGGTAGGTTTCCATAGGTGCCGGCTGAGCTAGAGGCCAAAATCTACAGGTAGGCACTTTGCAAAAAACAGCTCTGTTTTCTTTCAAAAAATGTGATGTGTCCACGTTGTGTTTTGGGGCATTTCCTGTCGCGGGCACGAGGTCTAGCGACACAAGTGAGGTATCATTTTTATCGGGAGACTTGGGGGAATGCTGGGTGGAAGACAATTTGTGGCTCCTCTCAGATTCCAGAACTTTCTGTCACAGAAATGTGAGGAACATGTGTTTTTTTAGCCAAATTTTGAGGTTTGCAAAGGATTCTGGGTAACAGAACCTGGTCAGAGCCCCACAAGTCACAACAATGTGGATTCCCCTAGGTCTCTAGTTTTCAAAAATGCACAGGTTTGGTAGGTTTCCATAGGTGCCGGCTGAGCTACAGGCCAAAATCTACAGGTAGGCACTTTGCAAAAAACACCTCTGTTTTCTTTCAAAAAATGTGATGTGTCCACGTTGCGTTTTGGGGCGTTTCCTGTCGCGGATGCTAGGCCTAACCACACAGGTGAGGTATCATTTTTATCGGGAGACTTGGGGGAACGCTGGGTGGAAGGAAATTTGTGGCTCCTCTCAGATTCCAGAAGTTTCTGTCACCGAAATGTGAGGAAAATGTGTTTTTTTAGCCAAATTTTGAGGTTTGCAAAGGATTCTGGGTAACAGAACCTGGTCAGAGCCCCACAAGTCACCCCATCGTGGATTCCCCTAGGTCTCTAGTTTTCAAAAATGCACAGGTTTGGTAGGTTTCCATAGGTGCCGGCTGAGCTACAGGCCAAAATCTACAGGTAGGCACTTTGCAAAAAACACCTCTGTTTTCTTTAAAAAAACGTGATGTGTCCACGTTGCGTTTTGGGGCGTTTCCTGTCGCGGGCGCTAGGCCTAACCACACAGGTGAGGTATCATTTTTATCGGGAGACTTGGGGGAACGCTGGGTGGAAGGAAATTTGTGGCTCCTCTCAGATTCCAGAAGTTTCTGTCACCGAAATGTGAGGAAAATGTGTTTTTTTAGCCAAATTTTGAGGTTTGCAAAGAATTCTGGGTAACAGAACCTGGTCAGAGCCCCACAAGTCACCCCATCTTGGATTCCCCTAGGTCTCTAGTTTTCAAAAATGCACAGGTTTGGTAGGTTTCCCTAGGTGCCGGCTGAGCTAGAGGCCAAAATCTACAGGTAGGCACTTTACAAAAAACTCCTCTGTTTTCTTTAAAAAAATGTGATGTGTCCACGTTGTGTTTTGGGGCGTTTCCTGTCGCGGGCGCTAGGCCTACCCAAACAAGTGATGTATCATTTTTATTGGGAGACTTGGGGGAACGCTGGGTGGAAGGAAATTTGTGGCTGCTCTCAGATTCCTGAACTTTCTGTCACCGAAATGTGAGGAAAATGTGTTTTTTTAGCCAAATTTTGAGGTTTGAAAAGGATTCTGGGTAACAGAACCTGGTCAGAGCCCCACAAGTCACCCCATCTTGGATTCCCCTAGTTTTAAAAAATGGACAGGTTTGGTAGGTTTCCCTAGGTGCCGGCTGAGCTAGAGGCCAAAATCTACAGGTAGGCACTTTGCAAAAAACTCCTCTGTTTTCTTTAAAAAAATGTGATGTGTCCACGTTGTGTTTTGGGGCGTTTCCTGTCGCGGGCCCTAGGCCTACCCAAACAAGTGATGTATCATTTTTATTGGGAGACTTGGGGGAACGCTGGGTGGAAGGAAATTTTTGGCTCCTCTCAGATTCCAGAACTTTCTGTCACAGAAATGTGAGGAACATGTGTTTTTTTAGCCAAATTTTGAGGTTTGCAAAGGATTCTGGGTAACAGAACCTGGTCAGAGCCCCACAAGTCACCCCATCGTGGATTCCCCTAGGTCTCTAGTTTTCAAAAATGCACAGGTTTGGTAGGTTTCCATAGGTGCCGGCTGAGCTACAGGCCAAAATCTACAGGTAGGCCCTTTGCAAAAAACACCTCTGTTTTCTTTCAAAAAATGTGATGTGTCCACGTTGCGTTTTGGGGCGTTTCCTGTCGCGGGCGCTAGGCCTAACCACACAGGTGAGGTATCATTTTTATCGGGAGACTTGGGGGAACGCTGGGTGGAAGGAAATTTGTGGCTCCTCTCAGATTCCAGAAGTTTCTGTCACCGAAATGTGAGGAAAATGTGTTTTTTTAGCCAAATTTTGAGGTTTGCAAAGAATTCTGGGTAACAGAACCTGGTCAGAGCCCCACAAGTCACCCCATCTTGGATTCCCCTAGCTCTCTAGTTTTCAAAAATGCACAGGTTTGGTAGGTTTCCCTAGGTGCCGGTTGAGCTAGAGGCCAAAATCTACAGGTAGGCACTTTACAAAAAACTCCTCTGTTTTCTTTAAAAAAATGTGATGTGTCCACGTTGTGTTTTGGGGAATTTCCTGTCGCGGGCGCTAGGCCTACCCAAACAAGTGATGTATCATTTTTATTGGGAGACTTGGGGGAACGCTGGGTGGAAGGAAATTTGTGGCTGCTCTCAGATTCCTGAACTTTCTGTCACCGAAATGTGAGGAAAATGTGTTTTTTTAGCCAAATTTTGAGGTTTGAAAAGGATTCTGGGTAACAGAACCTGGTCAGAGCCCCACAAGTCACCCCATCTTGGATTCCCCTAGTTTTCAAAAATGGACAGGTTTGGTAGGTTTCCCTAGGTGCCGGCTGAGCTAGAGGCCAAAATCTACAGGTAGGCACTTTACAAAAAACTCCTCTGTTTTCTTTAAATAAATGTGATGTGTCCACATTGTGTTTTGGGGCGTTTCCTGTCGCGGGCGCTAGGCCTAACCACACAGGTGAGGTATCATTTTTATCGGGAGACTTGGGGGAACGCTGGGTGGAAGGAAATTTGTGGCTCCTCTCAGATTCCGGAAGTTTCTGTCACCGAAATGTGAGGAAAATGTGGTTTTTTAGCCAAATTTTGAGGTTTGCAAATAATTCTGGGTAACAGAACCTGGTCAGAGCCCCACAAGTCACCCCATCTTGGATTCCCCTAGGTCTCTAGTTTTCAAAAATGGACAGGTTTGGTAGGTTTCCCTAGGTGCCGGCTGAGCTAGAGGCCAAAATCTACAGGTAGACACTTTACAAAAAACTCCTCTGTTTTCTTTAAAAAAATGTTATGTGTCCACGTTGTGTTTTGGGGCGTTTCCTGTCGCGGGCCCTAGGCCTACCCAAACAAGTGATGTATCATTTTTATTGGGAGACTTGGGGGAACGCTGGGTGGAAGGAAATTTGTGGCTCCTCTCAGATTCCAGAACTTTCTGTCACCGAAATGTGAGTAAAATGTGTTTTATTAGCCAAATTTTGAGGTTTGCAAAGGATTCTGGGTAACAGAACCTGGTCAGAGCCCCACAAGTCACCCCATCTTGGATTCCCCTAGCTCTCTAGTTTAAAAAAATGCATAGGTTTGGTAGGTTTCCATAGGTGCCGGCTGAGCTAGAGGCCAAAATCTACAGGTAGGCACTTTGCAAAAAACTCCTCTGTTTTCTTTAAAAAAATGTGATGTGTCCACGTTGTGTTTTGGGGCGTTTCCTGTCGCGGGCCCTAGGCCCACCCAAACAAGTGATGTATCATTTTTATTGGGAGACTTGGGGGAACGCTGGGTGGAAGGAAATTTGTGGCTCCTCTCAGATTCCAGAACTTTCTGTCACCGAAATGTGAGTAAAATGTGTTTTATTAGCCAAATTTTGAGGTTTGCAAAGGATTCTGGGTAACAGAACCTGGTCAGAGCCCCACAAGTCACCCCATCTTGGATTCCCCTAGCTCTCTAGTTTAAAAAAATGCATAGGTTTGGTAGGTTTCCCTAGGTGCCGGCTGAGCTAGAGGCCAAAATCTACAGGTAGGCACTTTGCAAAAAACACCTCTGTTTTCTTTCAAAAAATGTGATGTGTCCACGTTGTGTTTTGGGGCATTTCCTGTCGCGGGCACGAGGTCTAGCGACACAAGTGAGGTATCATTTTTATCGGGAGACTTGGGGGAATGCTGGGTGGAAGACAATTTGTGGCTCCTCTCAGATTCCAGAACTTTCTGTCACAGAAATGTGAGGAACATGTGTTTTTTTAGCCAAATTTTGAGGTTTGCAAAGGATTCTGGGTAACAGAACCTGGTCAGAACCCCACAAGTCACCACATCGTGGATTCCCCTAGGTCTCTAGTTTTCAAAAATGCACAGGTTTGGTAGGTTTCCATAGGTGCCGGCTGAGCTACAGGCCAAAATCTACAGGTAGGCACTTTGCAAAAAACAACTCTGTTTTCTTTCAAAAAATGTGATGTGTCCACGTTGCGTTTTGGGGCGTTTCCTGTCGCGGGCGTTGGCCTAACCACACAGGTGAGGTATCATTTTTACCGGGAGACTTGGGGGAACGCTGGGTGGAAGGAAATTTGTGGCTCCTCTCAGATTCCAGAAGTTTCTGTCACCGAAATGTGAGGAAAATGTTTTTTTTTAGCCAAATTTTGAGGTTTGCAAAGAATTCTGGGTAACAGAACCTGGTCAGAGCCCCACAAGTCACCCCATCTTGGATTCCCCTAGCTCTCTAGTTTTAAAAAATGCACAGGTTTGGTAGGTTTCCATAGGTGCCGGCTGAGCTAGAGGCCAAAATCTACAGGTAGGCCCTTTGCAAAAAACACCTCTGTTTTCTTTCAAAAAATGTGATGTGTCCACGTTGTGTTTTGGGGCATTTCCTGTCGCGGGCACGAGGTCTAGCGAAACAAGTGAGGAATTATTTTTATCAGGAGACTTGGGGGAATGCTGGGTGGAAGACAATTTGTGGCTCCTCTCAGATTCCAGAACATTCTGTCACAGAAATGTGAGGAACATGTGTTTTTTTAGCCAAATTTTGAGGTTTGCAAAGGATTCTGGGTAACAGAACCTGGTCAGAGCCCCACAAGTCACCCCATCGTGGATTCCCCTAGGTCTCTAGTTTTCAAAAATACACAGGTTTGGTAGGTTTCCATAGGGGCCGGCTGAGCTACAGGCCAAAATCTACAGGTAGGCACTTTGCAAAAAACACCTCTGTTTTCTTTAAAAAAATGTGATGTGTCCACGTTGCGTTTTGGGGCGTTTCCTGTCGCGGGCGCTAGGCCTAACCACACAGGTGAGGTATCATTTTTATCGGGAGACTTGGGGGAACGCTGGGTGGAAGGAAATTTGTGGCTCCTCTCAGATTCCAGAAGTTTCTGTCACCGAAATGTGAGGAAAATGTGTTTTTTTAGCCAAATTTTGAGGTTTGCAAAGGATTCTGGGTAACAGAACCTGGTCAGAGCCCCACAAGTCACCCCATCGTGGATTCCCCTAGGTCTCTAGTTTTCAAAAATGCACAGGTTTGGTAGGTTTCCATAGGTGCCGGCTGAGCTACAGGCCAAAATCTACAGGTAGGCACTTTGCAAAAAACACCTCTGTTTTCTTTAAAAAAATGTGATGTGTCCACGTTGCGTTTTGGGGCGTTTCCTGTCACGGGCGCTAGGCCTAACCACACAGGTGAGGTATCATTTTTATCGGGAGACTTGGGGGAACGCTGGGTGGAAGGAAATTTGTGGGTCCTCTCAGATTCCAGAAGTTTCTGTCACCGAAATGTGAGGAAAATGTGTTTTTTTAGCCAAATTTTGAGGTTTGCAAAGAATTCTGGGTAACAGAACCTGGTCAGAGCCCCACAAGTCACCCCATCTTGGATTCCCCTAGGTCTCTAGTTTTCAAAAATGCACAGGTTTGGTAGGTTTCCCTAGGTGCCGGCTGAGCTAGAGGCCAAAATCTACAGGTAGGCACTTTACAAAAAACTCCTCTGTTTTCTTTAAAAAAATGTGATGTGTCCACGTTGTGTTTTGGGGCGTTTCCTGTCGCGGGCGCTAGGCCTACCCAAACAAGTGATGTATCATTTTTATTGGGAGACTTGGGGGAACGCTGGGTGGAAGGAAATTTGTGGCTGCTCTCAGATTCCTGAACTTTCTGTCACCGAAATGTGAGGAAAATGTGTTTTTTTAGCCAAATTTTGAGGTTTGAAAAGGATTCTGGGTAACAGAACCTGGCCAGAGCCCCACAAGTCACCCCATCTTGGATTCCCCTAGTTTTAAAAAATGGACAGGTTTGGTAGGTTTCCCTAGGTGCCGGCTGAGCTAGAGGCCAAAATCTACAGGTAGGCACTTTACAAAAAACTCCTCTGTTTTCTTTAAATAAATGTGATGTGTCCACATTGTGTTTTGGGGTGTTTCCTGTCGTGGGCGCTAGGCCTAACCACACAGGTGAGGTATCATTTTTATCGGGAGACTTGGGGGAACGCTGGGTGGAAGGAAATTTGTGGCTCCTCTCAGATTCCGGAAGTTTCTGTCACCGAAATGTGAGTAATATGTGTTTTTTTAGCCAAATTTTGAGGTTTGCAAAGGATTCTGGGTAACAGAACCTGGTCAGAGCCCCACAAGTCACCCCATCTTGGATTCCCCTAGCTCTCTAGTTTAAAAAAATGCACAGGTTTGGTAGGTTTCCATAGGTGCCGGCTGAGCTAGAGGCCAAAATCTACAGGTAGGCACTTTGCAAAAAACACCTCTGTTTTCTTTCAAAAAATGTGATGTGTCCACGTTGTGTTTTGGGGCATTTCCTGTCGCGGGCACGAGGTCTAGCGACACAAGTGAGGTATCATTTTTATCGGGAGACTTGGGGGAATGCTGGGTGGAAGACAATTTGTGGCTCCTCTCAGATTCCAGAACTTTCTGTCACAGAAATGTGAGGAACATGTGTTTTTTTAGCCAAATTTTGAGGTTTGCAAAGGATTCTGGGTAACAGAAGCTGGTCAGAGCCCCACAAGTCACCCCATCGTGGATTCCCCTAGGTCTCTAGTTTTAAAAAATGCACAGGTTTGGTAGGTTTCCGTAGGTGCCGGCTGAGCTACAGGCCAAAATCTACAGGTAGGCACTTTGCAAAAAACACCTCTGTTTTCTTTCAAAAAATGTGATGTGTCCACGTTGCGTTTTGGGGCGTTTCCTGTCGCGGGCGTTGGCCTAACCACACAGGTGAGGTATCATTTTTACCGGGAGACTTGGGGGAACGCTGGGTGGAAGGAAATTTGTGGCTCCTCTCAGATTCCAGAAGTTTCTGTCACCGAAATGTGAGGAAAATGTGTTTTTTTAGCCAAATTTTGAGGTTTGCAAAGAATTCTTGGTAACAGAACCTGGTCAGAGCCCCACAAGTCACCCCATCTTGGATTCCCCTAGCTCTCTAGTTTTAAAAAATGCACAGGTTTGGTAGGTTTCCCTAGGTGCCGGCTGAGCTAGAGGCCAAAATCTACAGGTAGGCACTTTGCAAAAAACACCTCTGTTTTCTTTAAAAAAATGTGATGTGTCCACGTTGTGTTTTGGGGCATTTCCTGTCGCGGGCACGAGGTCTAGCGACACAAGTGAGGTATCATTTTTATCGGGAGACTTGGGGGAATGCTGGGTGGAAGAAAATTTGTGGCTCCTCTCAGATTCCAGAACTTTCTGTCACAGAAATGTGAGGAACATGTGTTTTTTTAGCTAAATTTTGAGGTTTGCAAAGGATTCTGGGTAACAGAACCTGGTCAGAGCCCCACAAGTCACCCCATCGTGGATTCCCCTAGGTCTCTAGTTTTCAAAAATGCACAGGTTTGGTAGGTTTCCATAGGTGCCGGCTGAGCTACAGGCCAAAATCTACAGGTAGGCACTTTGCAAAAAACACCTCTGTTTTCTTTCAAAAAATGTGATGTGTCCACGTTGCGTTTTGGGGCGTTTCCTGTCGCGGGCGCTAGGCCTAACCACACAGGTGAGGTATCATTTTTACCGGGAGACTTGGGGGAACGCTGGGTGGAAGGAAATTTGTGGCTCCTCTCAGATTCCAGAAGTTTATGTCACCGAAATGAGAGGAAAATGTGTTTTTTTAGCCAAATTTTGAGGTTTGCAAAGAATTCTGGGTAACAGAACCTGGTCAGAGCCCCACAAGTCACCCCATCTTGGATTCCCCTAGGTCTCTAGTTTTCAAAAATGCACAGGTTTGGTAGGTTTCCCTAGGTGCCGGCTGAGCTAGAGGCCAAAATCTACAGGTAGGCACTTTACAAAAAACTCCTCTGTTTTCTTTAAATAAATGTGATGTGTCCACATTGTGTTTTGGGGCGTTTCCTGTCGTGGGCGCTAGGCCTAACCACACAGGTGAGGTATCATTTTTATCGGGAGACTTGGGGGAACGCTGGGTGGAAGGAAATTTGTGGCTCCTCTCAGATTCCGGAAGTTTCTGTCACCGAAATGTGAGGAAAATGTGTTTTTTTAGCCAAATTTTGAGGTTTGCAAATAATTCTGGGTAACAGAACCTGGTCAGAGCCCCACAAGTCACCCCATCTTGGATTCCCCTAGGTCTCTAGTTTTCAAAAATGGACAGGTTTGGTAGGTTTCCCTAGGTGCCGGCTGAGCTAGAGGCCAAAATCTACAGGTAGGCACTTTGCCAAAAACTCCTCTGTTTTCTTTAAAAAAATGTGATGTGTCCACGTTGTGTTTTGGGGCGTTTCCTGTCGCGGGCCCTAGGCCTACCCAAACAAGTGATGTATCATTTTTATTGGGAGACTTGGGGGAACGCTGGGTGGAAGGAAATTTGTGGCTCCTCTCAGATTCCAGAACTTTCTGTCATCGAAATGTGAGTAATATGTGTTTTTTTAGCCAAATTTTGAGGTTTGCAAAGGATTCTGGGTAACAGAACCTGGTCAGAGCCCCACAAGTCACCCCATCTTGGATTCCCCTAGCTCTCTAGTTTTAAAAAATGCACAGGTTTGGTAGGTTTCCATAGGTGCCGGCTGAGCTAGAGGCCAAAATCTACAGGTAGGCACTTTGCAAAAAACACCTCTGTTTTCTTTCAAAAAATGTGATGTGTCCACGTTGTGTTTTGGGGCATTTCCTGTCGCAGGCACGAGGTCTAGCGACACAAGTGAGGTATCATTTTTATCGGGAGACTTGGGGGAATGCTGGGTGGAAGACAATTTGTGGCTCCTCTCAGATTCCAGAACTTTCTGTCACAGAAATGTGAGGAACATGTGTTTTTTTAGCCAAATTTTGAGGTTTGCAAAGGATTCTGGGTAACAGAAGCTGGTCAGAGCCCCACAAGTCACCCCATCGTGGATTCCCCTAGGTCTCTAGTTTTAAAAAATGCACAGGTTTGGTAGGTTTCCGTAGGTGCCGGCTGAGCTACAGGCCAAAATCTACAGGTAGGCACTTTGCAAAAAACACCTCTGTTTTCTTTCAAAAAATGTGATGTGTCCACGTTGCGTTTTGGGGCGTTTCCTGTCGCGGGCGTTGGCCTAACCACACAGGTGAGGTATCATTTTTACCGGGAGACTTGGGGGAACGCTGGGTGGAAGGAAATTTGTGGCTCCTCTCAGATTCCAGAAGTTTCTGTCACCGAAATGTGAGGAAATTGTGTTTTTTTAGCCAAATTTTGAGGTTTGCAAAGAATTCTTGGTAACAGAACCTGGTCAGAGCCCCACAAGTCACCCCATCTTGGATTCCCCTAGCTCTCTAGTTTTAAAAAATGCACAGGTTTGGTAGGTTTCCCTAGGTGCCGGCTGAGCTAGAGGCCAAAATCTACAGGTAGGCACTTTGCAAAAAACACCTCTGTTTTCTTTCAAAAAATGTGATGTGTCCACGTTGTGTTTTGGGGCATTTCCTGTCGCGGGCACGAGGTCTAGCGACACAAGTGAGGTATCATTTTTATCGGGAGACTTGGGGGAATGCTGGGTGGAAGAAAATTTGTGGCTCCTCTCAGATTCCAGAACTTTCTGTCACAGAAATGTGAGGAACATGTGTTTTTTTAGCCAAATTTTGAGGTTTGCAAAGGATTCTGGGTAACAGAACCTGGTCAGAGCCCCACAAGTCACCCCATCGTGGATTCCCCTAGGTCTCTAGTTTTCAAAAATGCACAGGTTTGGTAGGTTTCCATAGGTGCCGGCTGAGCTACAGGCCAAAATCTACAGGTAGGCACTTTGCAAAAAACACCTCTGTTTTCTTTCAAAAAATGTGATGTGTCCACGTTGCGTTTTGGGGCGTTTCCTGTCGCGGGCGCTAGGCCTAACCACACAGGTGAGGTATCATTTTTACCGGGAGACTTGGGGGAACGCTGGGTGGAAGGAAATTTGTGGCTCCTCTCAGATTCCAGAAGTTTCTGTCACCGAAATGAGAGGAAAATGTGTTTTTTTAGCCAAATTTTGAGGTTTGCAAAGAATTCTGGGTAACAGAACCTGGTCAGAGCCCCACAAGTCACCCCATCTTGGATTCCCCTAGGTCTCTAGTTTTCAAAAATGCACAGGTTTGGTAGGTTTCCCTAGGTGCCGGCTGAGCTAGAGGCCAAAATCTACAGGTAGGCACTTTACAAAAAACTCCTCTGTTTTCTTTAAAAAAATGTGATGTGTCCACGTTGTGTTTTGGGGCGTTTCCTGTCGCGGGCGCTAGGCCTACCCAAACAAGTGATGTATCATTTTTATTGGGAGACTTGGGGGAACGCTGGGTGGAAGGAAATTTGTGGCTGCTCTCAGATTCCTGAACTTTCTGTCACCGAAATGTGAGGAAAATGTGTTTTTTTAGCCAAATTTTGAGGTTTGAAAAGGATTCTGGGTAACAGAACCTGGTCAGAGCCCCACAAGTCACCCCATCTTAGATTCCCCTAGTTTTCAAAAATGGACAGGTTTGGTAGGTTTCCCTAGGTGCCGGCTGAGCTAGAGGCCAAAATCTACAGGTAGGCACTTTACAAAAAACTCCTCTGTTTTCTTTAAATAAATGTGATGTGTCCACATTGTGTTTTGGGGCGTTTCCTGTCGCGGGCGCTAGGCCTAACCACACAGGTGAGGTATCATTTTTATCGGGAGACTTGGGGGAACGCTGGGTGGAAGGAAATTTGTGGCTCCTCTCAGATTCCGGAAGTTTCTGTCACCGAAATGTGAGGAAAATGTGGTTTTTTAGCCAAATTTTGAGGTTTGCAAATAATTCTGGGTAACAGAACCTGGTCAGAGCCCCACAAGTCACCCCATCTTGGATTCCCCTAGGTCTCTAGTTTTCAAAAATGGACAGGTTTGGTAGGTTTCCCTAGGTGCCGGCTGAGCTAGAGGCCAAAATCTACAGGTAGGCACTTTGCAAAAAACTCCTCTGTTTTCTTTAAAAAAATGTGATGTGTCCACGTTGTGTTTTGGGGCGTTTCCTGTCGCGGGCCCTAGGCCTACCCAAACAAGTGTTGTATCATTTTTATTGGGAGACTTGGGGGAACGCTGGGTGGAAGGAAATTTGTGGCTCCTCTCAGATTCCAGAACTTTCTGTCATCGAAATGTGAGTAATATGTGTTTTTTTAGCCAAATTTTGAGGTTTGCAAAGGATTCTGGGTAACAGAACCTGGTCAGAGCCCCACAAGTCACCCCATCTTGGATTCCCCTAGCTCTCTAGTTTTAAAAAATGCACAGGTTTGGTAGGTTTCCATAGGTGCCGGCTGAGCTAGAGGCCAAAATCTACAGGTAGGCACTTTGCAAAAAACACCTCTGTTTTCTTTCAAAAAATGTGATGTGTCCACGTTGTGTTTTGGGGCATTTCCTGTCGCAGGCACGAGGTCTAGCGACACAAGTGAGGTATCATTTTTATCGGGAGACTTGGGGGAATGCTGGGTGGAAGACAATTTGTGGCTCCTCTCAGATTCCAGAACTTTCTGTCACAGAAATGTGAGGAACATGTGTTTTTTTAGCCAAATTTTGAGGTTTGCAAAGGATTCTG
This sequence comes from Pleurodeles waltl, assembly GCF_031143425.1. Taxonomy (NCBI): domain Eukaryota; kingdom Metazoa; phylum Chordata; class Amphibia; order Caudata; family Salamandridae; genus Pleurodeles; species Pleurodeles waltl. The sequence goes on along the minus strand of NC_090444.1, from coordinate 1,645,921,121 downwards.
GGTAACAGAAGCTGGTCAGAGCCCCACAAGTCACCCCATCGTGGATTCCCCTAGGTCTCTAGTTTTAAAAAATGCACAGGTTTGGTAGGTTTCCGTAGGTGCCGGCTGAGCTACAGGCCAAAATCTACAGGTAGGCACTTTGCAAAAAACACCTCTGTTTTCTTTCAAAAAATGTGATGTGTCCACGTTGCGTTTTGGGGCGTTTCCTGTTGCGGGCGTTGGCCTAACCACACAGGTGAGGTATCATTTTTACCGGGAGACTTGGGGGAACGCTGGGTGGAAGGAAATTTGTGGCTCCTCTCAGATTCCAGAAGTTTCTGTCACCGAAATGTGAGGAAAATGTGTTTTTTAGCCAAATTTTGAGGTTTGCAAAGAATTCTTGGTAACAGAACCTGGTCAGAGCCCCACAAGTCACCCCATCTTGGATTCCCCTAGCTCTCTAGTTTTAAAAAATGCACAGGTTTGGTAGGTTTCCCTAGGTGCCGGCTGAGCTAGAGGCCAAAATCTACAGGTAGGCACTTTGCAAAAAACACCTCTGTTTTCTTTCAAAAAATGTGATGTGTCCACGTTGTGTTTTGGGGCATTTCCTGTCGCGGGCACGAGGTCTAGCGACACAAGTGAGGTATCATTTTTATCGGGAGACTTGGGGGAATGCTGGGTGGAAGAAAATTTGTGGCTCCTCTCAGATTCCAGAACTTTCTGTCACAGAAATGTGAGGAACATGTGTTTTTTTAGCCAAATTTTGAGGTTTGCAAAGGATTCTGGGTAACAGAACCTGGTCAGAGCCCCACAAGTCACCCCATCGTGGATTCCCCTAGGTCTCTAGTTTTCAAAAATGCACAGGTTTGGTAGGTTTCCATAGGTGCCGGCTGAGCTACAGGCCAAAATCTACAGGTAGGCACTTTGCAAAAAACACCTCTGTTTTCTTTCAAAAAATGTGATGTGTCCACGTTGCGTTTTGGGGCGTTTCCTGTCGCGGGCGCTAGGCCTAACCACACAGGTGAGGTATCATTTTTACCGGGAGACTTGGGGGAACGCTGGGTGGAAGGAAATTTGTGGCTCCTCTCAGATTCCAGAAGTTTCTGTCACCGAAATGAGAGGAAAATGTGTTTTTTTAGCCAAATTTTGAGGTTTGCAAAGAATTCTGGGTAACAGAACCTGGTCAGAGCCCCACAAGTCACCCCATCTTGGATTCCCCTAGGTCTCTAGTTTTCAAAAATGCACAGGTTTGGTAGGTTTCCCTAGGTGCCGGCTGAGCTAGAGGCCAAAATCTACAGGTAGGCACTTTACAAAAAACTCCTCTGTTTTCTTTAAAAAAATGTGATGTGTCCACGTTGTGTTTTGGGGCGTTTCCTGTCGCGGGCGCTAGGCCTACCCAAACAAGTGATGTATCATTTTTATTGGGAGACTTGGGGGAACGCTGGGTGGAAGGAAATTTGTGGCTGCTCTCAGATTCCTGAACTTTCTGTCACCGAAATGTGAGGAAAATGTGTTTTTTTAGCCAAATTTTGAGGTTTGAAAAGGATTCTGGGTAACAGAACCTGGTCAGAGCCCCACAAGTCACCCCATCTTAGATTCCCCTAGTTTTCAAAAATGGACAGGTTTGGTAGGTTTCCCTAGGTGCCGGCTGAGCTAGAGGCCAAAATCTACAGGTAGGCACTTTACAAAAAACTCCTCTGTTTTCTTTAAATAAATGTGATGTGTCCACATTGTGTTTTGGGGCGTTTCCTGTCGCGGGCGCTAGGCCTAACCACACAGGTGAGGTATCATTTTTATCGGGAGACTTGGGGGAACGCTGGGTGGAAGGAAATTTGTGGCTCCTCTCAGATTCCGGAAGTTTCTGTCACCGAAATGTGAGGAAAATGTGGTTTTTTTAGCCAAATTTTGAGGTTTGCAAATAATTCTGGGTAACAGAACCTGGTCAGAGCCCCACAAGTCACCCCATCTTGGATTCCCCTAGGTCTCTAGTTTTCAAAAATGGACAGGTTTGGTAGGTTTCCCTAGGTGCCGGCTGAGCTAGAGGCCAAAATCTACAGGTAGGCACTTTGCAAAAAACTCCTCTGTTTTCTTTAAAAAAATGTGATGTGTCCACGTTGTGTTTTGGGGCGTTTCCTGTCGCGGGCCCTAGGCCTACCCAAACAAGTGTTGTATCATTTTTATTGGGAGACTTGGGGGAACGCTGGGTGGAAGGAAATTTGTGGCTCCTCTCAGATTCCAGAACTTTCTGTCATCGAAATGTGAGTAATATGTGTTTTTTTAGCCAAATTTTGAGGTTTGCAAAGGATTCTGGGTAACAGAACCTGGTCAGAGCCCCACAAGTCACCCCATCTTGGATTCCCCTAGCTCTCTAGTTTTAAAAAATGCACAGGTTTGGTAGGTTTCCATAGGTGCCGGCTGAGCTAGAGGCCAAAATCTACAGGTAGGCACTTTGCAAAAAACACCTCTGTTTTCTTTCAAAAAATGTGATGTGTCCACGTTGTGTTTTGGGGCATTTCCTGTCGCAGGCACGAGGTCTAGCGACACAAGTGAGGTATCATTTTTATCGGGAGACTTGGGGGAATGCTGGGTGGAAGACAATTTGTGGCTCCTCTCAGATTCCAGAACTTTCTGTCACAGAAATGTGAGGAACATGTGTTTTTTTAGCCAAATTTTGAGGTTTGCAAAGGATTCTGGGTAACAGAAGCTGGTCAGAGCCCCACAAGTCACCCCATCGTGGATTCCCCTAGGTCTCTAGTTTTAAAAAATGCACAGGTTTGGTAGGTTTCCGTAGGTGCCGGCTGAGCTACAGGCCAAAATCTACAGGTAGGCACTTTGCAAAAAACACCTCTGTTTTTTTTCAAAAAATGTGATGTGTCCACGTTGCGTTTTGGGGCGTTTCCTGTCGCGGGCGTTGGCCTAACCACACAGGTGAGGTATCATTTTTACCGGGAGACTTGGGGGAACGCTGGGTGGAAGGAAATTTGTGGCTCCTCTCAGATTCCAGAAGTTTCTGTCACCGAAATGTGAGGAAAATGTGTTTTTTTAGCCAAATTTTGAGGTTTGCAAAGAATTCTTGGTAACAGAACCTGGTCAGAGCCCCACAAGTCACCCCATCTTGGATTCCCCTAGCTCTCTAGTTTTAAAAAATGCACAGGTTTGGTAGGTTTCCATAGGTGCCAGCTGAGCTAGAGGCCAAATTCTACAGGTAGGCACTTTGCAAAAAACACCTCTGTTTTCTTTCAAAAAATGTGATGTGTCCACGTTGTGTTTTGGGGCATTTCCTGTCGCGGGCACGAGGTCTAGCGACACAAGTGAGGTATTCTTTTTTATCGGGAGACTTGGGGGAATGCTGGGTGGAAGAAAATTTGTGGCTCCTCTCAGATTCCAGAACTTTCTGTCACAGAAATGTGAGGAACATGTGTTTTTTTAGCCAAATTTTGAGGTTTGCAAAGGATTCTGGGTAACAGAACCTGGTCAGAGCCCCACAAGTCACCCCATCGTGGATTCCCCTAGGTCTCTAGTTTTCAAAAATGCACAGGTTTGGTAGGTTTCCATAGGTGCCGGCTGAGCTACAGGCCAAAATCTACAGGTAGGCACTTTGCAAAAAACACCTCTGTTTTCTTTCAAAAAATGTGATGTGTCCACGTTGCGTTTTGGGGCGTTTCCTGTCGCGGGCGCTAGGCCTAACCACACAGGTGAGGTATCATTTTTACCGGGAGACTTGGGGGAACGCTGGGTGGAAGGAAATTTGTGGCTCCTCTCAGATTCCAGAAGTTTCTGTCACCGAAATGAGAGGAAAATGTGTTTTTTTAGCCAAATTTTGAGGTTTGCAAAGAATTCCGGGTAACAGAACCTGGTCAGAGCCCCACAAGTCACCCCATCTTGGATTCCCCTAGGTCTCTAGTTTTCAAAAATGCACAGGTTTGGTAGGTTTCCCTAGGTGCCGGCTGAGCTAGAGGCCAAAATCTACAGGTAGGCACTTTACAAAAAACTCCTCTGTTTTCTTTAAAAAAATGTGATATGTCCACGTTGTGTTTTGGGGCGTTTCCTGTCGCGGGCGCTAGGCCTACCCAAACAAGTGATGTATCATTTTTATTGGGAGACTTGGGGGAACGCTGGGTGGAAGGAAATTTGTGGCTGCTCTCAGATTCCTGAACTTTCTGTCACCGAAATGTGAGGAAAATGTGTTTTTTTAGCCAAATTTTGAGGTTTGAAAAGGATTCTGGGTAACAGAACCTGGTCAGAGCCCCACAAGTCACCCCATCTTAGATTCCCCTAGTTTTCAAAAATGGACAGGTTTGGTAGGTTTCCCTAGGTGCTGGCTGAGCTAGAGGCCAAAATCTACAGGTAGGCACTTTACAAAAAACTCCTCTGTTTTCTTTAAATAAATGTGATGTGTCCCACATTGTGTTTTGGGGCGTTTCCTGTCGCGGGCGCTAGGCCTAACCACACAGGTGAGGTATCATTTTTATCGGGAGACTTGGGGGAACGCTGGGTGGAAGGAAATTTGTGGCTCCTCTCAGATTCCGGAAGTTTCTGTCACCGAAATGTGAGGAAAATGTGGTTTTTTAGCCAAATTTTGAGGTTTGCAAATAATTCTGGGTAACAGAACCTGGTCAGAGCCCCACAAGTCACCCCATCTTGGATTCCCCTAGGTCTCTAGTTTTCAAAAATGGACAGGTTTGGTAGGTTTCCCTAGGTGCCGGCTGAGCTAGAGGCCAAAATCTACAGGTAGGCACTTCACAAAAAAATCCTCTGTTTTCTTTAAAAAAATGTGATGTGTCCACGTTGTGTTTTGGGGCGTTTCCTCTCGCGGGCCCAGGCCTACCCAAACAAGTGATGTATCATTTTTATTGGGAGACTTGGGGGAACGCTGGGTGGAAGGAAATTTGTGGCTGCTCTCAGATTCCAGAACTTTCTGTCACCGAAATGTGAGTAAAATGTGTTTTTTTAGCCAAATTTTGAGGTTTGCAAAGGATTCTGGGTAACAGAACCTGGTCAGAGCCCCACAAGTCACCCCATCTTGGATTCCCCTAGGTCTCTAGTTTTGAAAAATGCACAGGTTTGGTAGGTTTCCCTAGGTGCTGGCTGAGCTAGAGGCCAAAATCTACAGGTAGGCACTTTGCAAAAAACACCTCTGTTTTCTTTAAAAAAATGTGATGTGTCCACGTTGTATTTTGGGGCATTTCCTGTCGCGGGCACGAGGTCTAGCGACACAAGTGAGGTATCATTTTTATCGGGAGACTTGGGGGAATGCTGGGTGGAAGACAATTTGTGGGCTCCTCTCAGATTCCAGAACTTTCTGTCACAGAAATGTGAGGAACATGTGTTTTTTTAGCCAAATTTTGAGGTTTGCAAAGGATTCTGGGTAATAGAACCTGGTCAGAGCCCCACAAGTCAACCCATCTTGGATTCCCCTAGGTCTCTAGTTTTCAAAAATGTACAGGTTTGGTAGGTTTCCATAGGTGCCGGCTGAGCTACAGGCCAAAATCTACAGGTAGGCACTTGGCAAAAAACACCTCTGTTTTCTTTCAAAAAATTTGATGTGTCCACATTGCGTTTTGGGGCGTTTCCTGTCGCGGGCGCTAGGCCTAACCACACAGGTGAGGTATCATTTTTACCGGGAGACTTGGGGGAACACTGGGTGGAAGGAAATTTGTGGCTCCTCTCAGATTCCAGAAGTTTCTGTCACCGAAATGTGAGGAAAATGTGTTTTTTTTAGCCAAATTTTGAGGTTTGCAAATAATTCTAGGTAACAGAACCTGGTCAGAGCCCCACAAGTCACCCCATCTTGGATTCCCCTAGGTCTCTAGTTTTCAAAAATGGACAGGTTTGGTAGGTTTCCCTAGGTGCCGGCTGAGCTAGAGGCCAAAATCTACAGGTAGGCACTTTACAAAAAACTCCTCTGTTTTCTTTAAAAAAATGTGATGTGTCCACGTTGTGTTTTGGGGCGTTTCCTGTCGCGGGCCCTAGGCCTACCCAAACAAGTGATGTATCATTTTTATTGGGAGACTTGGGGGAACGCTGGGTGGAAGGAAATTTGTGGCTCCTCTCAGATTCCAGAACTTTCTGTCACCGAAATGTGAGTAAAATGTGTTTTTTTAGCCAAATTTTGAGGTTTGCAAAGGATTCTGGGTAACAGAACCTGGTCAGAGCCCCACAAGTCACCCCATCTTGGATTCCCCTAGCTCTCTAGTTTTAAGAAATGCACAGGTTTGGTAGGTTTCCCTAGGTGCCGGCTGAGCTAGAGGCCAAAATCTACAGGTAGGCACTTTGCAAAAAACACCTCTGTTTTCTTTAAAAAAATGTGATGTGTCCACGTTGTGTTTTGGGGCATTTCCTGTCGCGGACACGAGGTCTAGCGACACAAGTGAGGTATCATTTTTATCGGGAGACTTGGGGGAATGCTGGGTGGAAGACAATTTGTGGCTCCTCTCAGATTCCAGAACTTTCTGTCACAGAAATGTGAGGAACATGTGTTTTTTTTAGCCAAATTTTGAGGTTTGCAAAGGATTCTGGGTAACAGAACCTGGTCAGAGCCCCACAAGTCACCCCATCGTGGATTCCCCTAGGTCTCTAGTTTAAAAAAATGGACAGGTTTGGTAGGTTTCCCTAGGTGCCGGCTGAGCTAGAGGCAAAAATCTACAGGTAGGCACTTTGCAAAAAACACCTCTGTTTTCTTTCAAAAAATTTGATGTGTCCACGTTGCGTTTTGGGGCGTTTCCTGTCGCAGGCGCTAGGCCTAACCACACAGGTGAGGTATCATTTTTACCGGGAGACTTGGGGGAACGCTGGGTGGAAGGAAATTTGTGGCTCCTCTCAGATTCCAGAAGTTTCTGTCACCGAAATGTGAGGAAAATGTGTTTTTTTAGCCAAATTTTGAGGTTTGCAAAGAATTCTGGGTAACAGAACCTGGTCAGAGCCCCACAAGTCACCCCATCTTGGATTCCCCTAGGTCTCTAGTTTTCAAAAATGGACAGGTTTTGGTAGGTTTCCCTAGGTGCCGGCTGAGCTAGAGGCCAAAATCTACAGGTAGGCACTTTACAAAAAACTCCTCTGTTTTCTTTAAAAAAATGTGATGTGTCCACGTTGTGTTTTGGGGCGTTTCCTGTCGCGGGCCCTAGGCCTACCCAAACAAGTGATGTATCATTTTTATTGGGAGACTTGGGGGAACGCTGGGTGGAAGGAAATTTGTGGCTCCTCTCAGATTCCAGAACTTTCTGTCACCGAAATGTGAGTAAAATGTGTTTTTTTAGCCAAATTTTGAGGTTTGCAAAGGATTCTGGGTAACAGAACCTGGTCAGAGCCCCACAAGTCACCCCATCTTGGATTCCCCTAGCTCTCTAGTTTTAAGAAATGCACAGGTTTGGTAGGTTTCCCTAGGTGCCGGCTGAGCTAGAGGCCAAAATCTACAGGTAGGCACTTTGCAAAAAACACCTCTGTTTTCTTTAAAAAAATGTGATGTGTCCACGTTGTGTTTTGGGGCATTTCCTGTCGCGGACACGAGGTCTAGCGACACAAGTGAGGTATCATTTTTATCGGGAGACTTGGGGGAATGCTGGGTGGAAGACAATTTGTGGCTCCTCTCAGATTCCAGAACTTTCTGTCACAGAAATGTGAGGAACATGTGTTTTTTTAGCCAAATTTTGAGGTTTGCAAAGGATTCTGGGTAACAGAACCTGGTCAGAGCCCCACAAGTCACCCCATCGTGGATTCCCCTAGGTCTCTAGTTTAAAAAAATGGACAGGTTTGGTAGGTTTCCCTAGGTGCCGGCTGAGCTAGAGGCAAAAATCTACAGGTAGGCACTTTGCAAAAAACACCTCTGTTTTCTTTCAAAACATTTGATGTGTCCACGTTGCGTTTTGGGGCGTTTCCTGTCGCAGGCGCTAGGCCTAACCACACAGGTGAGGTATCATTTTTACCGGGAGACTTGGGGGAACGCTGGGTGGAAGGAAATTTGTGGCTCCTCTCAGATTCCAGAAGTTTCTGTCACCGAAATGTGAGGAAAATGTGTTTTTTTAGCCAAATTTTGAGGTTTGCAAAGAATTCTGGGTAACAGAACCTGGTCAGAGCCCCACAAGTCACCCCATCTTGGATTCCCCTAGGTCTCTAGTTTTCAAAAATGGACAGGTTTGGTAGGTTTCCCTAGGTGCCGGCTGAGCTAGAGGCCAAAATCTACAGGTAGGCACTTTACAAAAAACTCCTCTGTTTTCTTTAAAAAAATGTGATGTGTCCACGTTGTGTTTTGGGGCGTTTCCTGTCGCGGGCCCTAGGCCTACCCAAACAAGTGATGTATCATTTTTATTGGGAGACTTGGGGGAACGCTGGGTGGAAGGAAATTTGTGGCTCCTCTCAGATTCCAGAACTTTCTGTCACCGAAATGTGAGTAAAATTTGTTTTTTTACCCAAATTTTGAGGTTTGCAAAGGATTCTGGGTAACAGAACCTGGTCAGAGCCCCACAAGTCACCCCATCTTGGATTCCCCTAGCTCTCTAGTTTTAAGAAATGCACAGGTTTGGTAGGTTTCCCTAGGTGCCGGCTGAGCTAGAGGCCAAAATCTACAGGTAGGCACTTTGCAAAAAACACCTCTGTTTTCTTTAAAAAAATGTGATGTGTCCACGTTGTGTTTTGGGGCATTTCCTGTCGCGGACACGAGGTCTAGCGACACAAGTGAGGTATCATTTTTATCGGGAGACTTGGGGGAATGCTGGGTGGAAGACAATTTGTGGCTCCTCTCAGATTCCAGAACTTTCTGTCACAGAAATGTGAGGAACATGTGTTTTTTTAGCCAAATTTTGAGGTTTGCAAAGGATTCTGGGTAACAGAACCTGGTCAGAGCCCCACAAGTCACCCCATCGTGGATTCCCCTAGGTCTCTAGTTTAAAAAAATGGACAGGTTTGGTAGGTTTCCCTAGGTGCCGGCTGAGCTAGAGGCAAAAATCTACAGGTAGGCACTTTGCAAAAAACACCTCTGTTTTCTTTCAAAAAATTTGATGTGTCCACGTTGCGTTTTGGGGCGTTTCCTGTCGCAGGCGCTAGGCCTAACCACACAGGTGAGGTATCATTTTTACCGGGAGACTTGGGGGAACGCTGGGTGGAAGGAAATTTGTGGCTCCTCTCAGATTCCAGAAGTTTCTGTCACCGAAATGTGAGGAAAATGTGTTTTTTTAGCCAAATTTTGAGGTTTGCAAAGAATTCTGGGTAACAGAACCTGGTCAGAGCCCCACAAGTCACCCCATCTTGGATTCCCCTAGGTCTCTAGTTTTCAAAAATGGACAGGTTTGGTAGGTTTCCCTAGGTGCCGGCTGAGCTAGAGGCCAAAATCTACAGGTAGGCACTTTACAAAAAACTCCTCTGTTTTCTTTAAAAAAATGTGATGTGTCCACGTTGTGTTTTGGGGCGTTTCCTGTCGCGGGCTCTAGGCCTACCCAAACAAGTGATGTATCATTTTTATTGGGAGACTTGGGGGAACGCTGGGTGGAAGGAAATTTGTGGCTCCTCTCAGATTCCAGAACTTTCTGTCACCGAAATGTGAGGAAAATGTGTTTTTTTAGCCAAATTTTGAGGTTTGCAAAGGATTCTGGGTAACAGAACCTGGTCAGAGCCCCACAAGTCACCCCATCTTGGATTCCCCTAGGTCTCTAGTTTTAAAAAATGCACAGGTTTGGTAGGTTTCCCTAGGTGCCGGCTGAGCTAGAGGCCAAAATCTACAGGTAGGCACTTTGCAAAAAACACCTCTGTTTTCTTTCAAAAAATGTGATGTGTCCACGTTGTGTTTTGGGGCATTTACTGTCGCGGGCACGAGGTCTAACGACACAAGTGAGGTATCATTTTTATCGGGAGACTTGGGGGAATGCTGGGTGGAAGAAAATTTGTGGCTCCTCTCAGATTCCAGAACTTTCTGTCACAGAAATGTGAGGAACATGTGTTTTTTTAGCCAAATTTTGAGGTTTGCAAAGGATTCTGGGTAACAGAACCTGGTCAGAGCCCCACAAGTCACCCCATCGTGGATTCCCCTAGGTCTCTAGTTTTCAAAAATGCACAGGTTTGGTAGGTTTCCATAGGTGCCGGCTGAGCTACAGGCCAAAATCTACAGGTAGGCACTTTGCAAAAAACACCTCTGTTTTCTTTCAAAAAATGTGATGTGTCCACGTTGCATTTTGGGGCGTTTCCTGTCGCGGGCGCTAGGCAAAACCACACAGGTGAGGTATCATTTTTATCGGGAGACTTGGGGGAACGCTGGGTGGAAGGAAATTTGTGGGTTCTCTCAGATTCCAGAAGTTTCTGTCACCGAAATGTGAGGAAAATGTGTTTTTTTAGCCAAATTTTGAGGTTTGCAAAGAATTCTGGGTAACAGAACCTGGTCAGAGCCCCACAAGTCACCCCATCTTGGATTCCCCTAGGTCTCTAGTTTTCAAAAATGCACAGGTTTGGTAGGTTTCCCTAGGTGCCGGCTGAGCTAGAGGCCAAAATCTACAGGTAGGCACTTTACAAAAAACTCCTCTGTTTTCTTTAAAAAAATGTGATGTGTCCACGTTGTGTTTTGGGGCGTTTCCTGTCGCGGGCGCTAGGCCTACCCAAACAAGTGATGTATCATTTTTATTGGGAGACTTGGGGGAACGCTGGGTGGAAGGAAATTTGTGGCTGCTCTCAGATTCCTGAACTTTCTGTCACCGAAATGTGAGGAAAATGTGTTTTTTTAGCCAAATTTTGAGGTTTGAAAAGGATTCTGGGTAACAGAACCTGGTCAGAGCCCCACAAGTCACCCCATCTTAGATTCCCCTAGTTTTAAAAAATGGACAGGTTTGGTAGGTTTCCCTAGGTGCCGGCTGAGCTAGAGGCCAAAATCTACAGGTAGGCACTTTACAAAAAACTCCTCTGTTTTCTTTAAATAAATGTGATGTGTCCACATTGTGTTTTGGGGCGTTTCCTGTCGCGGGCGCTAGGCCTAACCACACAGGTGAGGTATCATTTTTATCGGGAGACTTGGGGGAACGCTGGGTGGAAGGAAATTTGTGGCTCCTCTCAGATTCCGGAAGTTTCTGTCACCGAAATGTGAGGAAAATGTGGTTTTTTAGCCAAATTTTGAGATTTGCAAATAATTCTGGGTAACAGAACCTGGTCAGAGCCCCACAAGTCACCCCATCTTGGATTCCCCTAGGTCTCTAGTTTTCAAAAATGGACAGGTTTGGTAGGTTTCCCTAGGTGCCGGCTGAGCTAGAGGCCAAAATCTACAGGTAGGCACTTTACAAAAAAATCCTCTGTTTTCTTTAAAAAAATGTGATGTGTCCACGTTGTGTTTTGGGGCGTTTCCTGTCGCGGGCCCAGGCCTACCCAAACAAGTGATGTATCATTTTTATTGGGAGACTTGGGGGAACGCTGGGTGGAAGGAAATTTGTGGCTGCTCTCAGATTCCAGAACTTTCTGTCACCGAAATGTGAGTAAAATGTGTTTTTTTAGCCAAATTTTGAGGTTTGCAAAGGATTCTGGGTAACAGAACCTGGTCAGAGCCCCACAAGTCACCCCATCTTGGATTCCCCTAGGTCTCTAGGTTTGAAAAATGCACAGGTTTGGTAGGTTTCCCTAGGTGCTGGCTGAGCTAGAGGCCAAAATCTACAGGTAGGCACTTTGCAAAAAACACCTCTGTTTTCTTTAAAAAAATGTGATGTGTCCACGTTGTATTTTGGGGCATTTCCTGTCGCGGGCACGAGGTCTAGCGACACAAGTGAGGTATCATTTTTATCGGGAGACTTGGGGGAATGCTGGGTGGAAGACAATTTGTGGCTCCTCTCAGATTCCAGAACTTTCTGTCACAGAAATGTGAGGAACATGTGTTTTTTTAGCCAAATTTTGAGGTTTGCAAAGGATTCTGGGTAACAGAACCTGGTCAGAGCCCCACAAGTCACCCCATCGTGGATTCCCCTAGGTCTCTAGTTTTCAAAAATGCACAGGTTTGGTAGGTTTCCATAGGTGCCGGCTGAGCTACAGGCCAAAATCTACAGGTAGGCACTTTGCAAAAAACACCTCTGTTTTCTTTCAAAAAATGTGATGTGTCCACGTTGCATTTTGGGGCGTTTCCTGTCGCGGGCGCTAGGCAAAACCACACAGGTGAGGTATCATTTTTATCGGGAGACTTGGGGGAACGCTGGGTGGAAGGAAATTTGTGGGTTCTCTCAGATTCCAGAAGTTTCTGTCACCGAAATGTGAGGAAAATGTGTTTTTTTAGCCAAATTTTGAGGTTTGCAAAGAATTCTGGGTAACAGAACCTGGTCAGAGCCCCACAAGTCACCCCATCTTGGATTCCCCTAGGTCTCTAGTTTTCAAAAATGCACAGGTTTGGTAGGTTTCCCTAGGTGCCGGCTGAGCTAGAGGCCAAAATCTACAGGTAGGCACTTTACAAAAAACTCCTCTGTTTTCTTTAAAAAAATGTGATGTGTCCACGTTGTGTTTTGGGGCGTTTCCTGTCGCGGGCGCTAGGCCTACCCAAACAAGTGATGTATCATTTTTATTGGGAGACTTGGGGGAACGCTGGGTGGAAGGAAATTTGTGGCTGCTCTCAGATTCCTGAACTTTCTGTCACCGAAATGTGAGGAAAATGTGTTTTTTTAGCCAAATTTTGAGGTTTGAAAAGGATTCTGGGTAACAGAACCTGGTCAGAGCCCCACAAGTCACCCCATCTTAGATTCCCCTAGTTTTAAAAAATGGACAGGTTTGGTAGGTTTCCCTAGGTGCCGGCTGAGCTAGAGGCCAAAATCTACAGGTAGGCACTTTACAAAAAACTCCTCTGTTTTCTTTAAATAAATGTGATGTGTCCACATTGTGTTTTGGGGCGTTTCCTGTCGCGGGCGCTAGGCCTAACCACACAGGTGAGGTATCATTTTTATCGGGAGACTTGGGGGAACGCTGGGTGGAAGGAAATTTGTGGCTCCTCTCAGATTCCGGAAGTTTCTGTCACCGAAATGTGAGGAAAATGTGGTTTTTTAGCCAAATTTTGAGATTTGCAAATAATTCTGGGTAACAGAACCTGGTCAGAGCCCCACAAGTCACCCCATATTGGATTCCCCTAGGTCTCTAGTTTTCAAAAATGGACAGGTTTGGTAGGTTTCCCTAGGTGCCGGCTGAGCTAGAGGCCAAAATCTACAGGTAGGCACTTTACAAAAAAATCCTCTGTTTTCTTTAAAAAAATGTGATGTGTCCACGTTGTGTTTTGGGGCGTTTCCTGTCGCGGGCCCAGGCCTACCCAAACAAGTGATGTATCATTTTTATTGGGAGACTTGGGGGAACGCTGGGTGGAAGGAAATTTGTGGCTGCTCTCAGATTCCAGAACTTTCTGTCACCGAAATGTGAGTAAAATGTGTTTTTTTAGCCAAATTTTGAGGTTTGCAAAGGATTCTGGGAAACAGAACCTGGTCAGAGCCCCACAAGTCACCCCATCTTGGATTCCCCTAGGTCTCTAGGTTTGAAAAATGCACAGGTTTGGTAGGTTTCCCTAGGTGCTGGCTGAGCTAGAGGCCAAAATCTACAGGTAGGCACTTTGCAAAAAACACCTCTGTTTTCTTTAAAAAAATGTGATGTGTCCACGTTGTATTTTGGGGCATTTCCTGTCGCGGGCACGAGGTCTAGCGACACAAGTGAGGTATCATTTTTATCGGGAGACTTGGGGGAATGCTGGGTGGAAGACAATTTGTGGCTCCTCTCAGATTCCAGAACTTTCTGTCACAGAAATGTGAGGAACATGTGTTTTTTTAGCCAAATTTTGAGGTTTGCAAAGGATTCTGGGTAATAGAACCTGGTCAGAGCCCCACAAGTCACCCCATCTTGGATTCCCCTAGGTCTCTAGTTTTCAAAAATGGACAGGTTTGGTAGGTTTCCCTAGGTGCCGGCTGAGCTAGAGGCCAAAATCTACAGGTAGGCACTTTACAAAAAACTCCTCTGTTTTCTTTAAATAAATGTGATGTGTCCACATTGTGTTTTGGGGCGTTTCCTGTCGCGGGCGCTAGGCCTAACCACACAGGTGAGGTATCATTTTTACCGGGAGACTTGGGGGAACGCTGGGTGGAAGGAAATTTGGGGCTCCTCTCAGATTCCAGAAGTTTCTGTCTCCGAAATGTGAGGAAAATGTGTTTTTTTAGCCAAATTTTGAGGTTTGCAAATAATTCTGGGTAACAGAACCTGGTCGGAGCCCCACAAGTCACCACATCTTGGATTCCCCTAGGTCTCTAGTTTTCAAAAATGGACAGGTTTGGTAGGTTTCCCTAGGTGCCGGCTGAGCTAGAGGCCAAAATCTACAGGTAGGCACTTTACAAAAAACTCCTCTGTTTTCTTTAAAAAAATGTGATGTGTCCACGTTGTGTTTTGGGGCGTTTCCTGTCGCGGGCCCTAGGCCTACCCAAACAAGTGATGTATCATTTTTATTGGGAGACTTGGGGGAACGCTGGGTGGAAGGAAATTTGTGGCTCCTCTCAGATTCCAGAACTTTCTGTCACCGAAATGTGAGGAAAATGTGTTTTTTTAGCCAAATTTTGAGGTTTGCAAATAATTCTGGGTAACAGAACCTGGTCGGAGCCCCACAAGTCACCACATCTTGGATTCCCCTAGGTCTCTAGTTTTCAAAAATGGACAGGTTTGGTAGGTTTCCCTAGGTGCCGGCTGAGCTAGAGGCCAAAATCTACAGGTAGGCACTTTACAAAAAACTCCTCTGTTTTCTTTAAAAAAATGTGATGTGTCCACGTTGTGTTTTGGGGCGTTTCCTGTCGCGGGCCCTAGGCCTACCCAAACAAGTGATGTATCATTTTTATTGGGAGACTTGGGGGAACGCTGGGTGGAAGGAAATTTGTGGCTCCTCTCAGATTCCAGAACTTTCTGTCACCGAAATGTGAGTAAAATGTGTTTTTTTAGCCAAATTTTGAGGTTTGCAAAGGATTCTGGGTAACAGAACCTGGTCAGAGCCCCACAAGTCACCCCATCTTGGATTCCCCTAGCTCTCTAGTTTTAAGAAATGCACAGGTTTGGTAGGTTTCCCTAGGTGCCGGCTGAGCTAGAGGCCAAAATCTACAGGTAGGCACTTTGCAAAAAACACCTCTGTTTTCTTTAAAAAAATGTGATGTGTCCACGTTGTGTTTTGGGGCATTTCCTGTCGCGGACACGAGGTCTAGCGACACAAGTGAGGTATCATTTTTATCGGGAGACTTGGGGGAATGCTGGGTGGAAGACAATTTGTGGCTCCTCTCAGATTCCAGAACTTTCTGTCACCGAAATGTGAGGAAAATGTGTTTTTTTAGCCAAATTTTGAGGTTTGCAAAGGATTCTGGGTAACAGAACCTGGTCAGAGCCCCACAAGTCACCCCATCTTGGATTCCCCTAGGTCTCTAGTTTTCAAAAATGGACAGGTTTGGTAGGTTTCCCTAGGTGCCGGCTGAGCTAGAGGCCAAAATCTACAGGTAGGCACTTTACAAAAAACTCCTCTGTTTTCTTTAAAAAAATGTGATGTGTCCACGTTGTGTTTTGGGGCGTTTCCTGTCGCGGGCCCTAGGCCTACCCAAACAAGTGATGTATCATTTTTATTGGGAGACTTGGGGGAACGCTGGGTGGAAGGAAATTTGTGGCTCCTCTCAGATTCCAGAACTTTCTGTCACCGAAATGTGAGGAAAATTTGTTTTTTTAGCCAAATTTTGAGGTTTGCAAAGGATTCTGGGTAACAGAACCTGGTCAGAGCCCCACAAGTCACCCCATCTTGGATTCCCCTAGGTCTCTAGTTTTAAAAAATGCACAGGTTTGGTAGGTTTCCCTAGGTGCCGGCTGAGCTAGAGGCCAAAATCTACAGGTAGGCACTTTGCAAAAAACACCTCTGTTTTCTTTCAAAAAATGTGATGTGTCCACGTTGTGTTTTGGGGCATTTCCTGTCGCGGGCACAAGGTCTAGCGACACAAGTGAGGTATCATTTTTATCTGGAGACTTGGGGGAATGCTGGGTGGAAGAAAATTTGTGGCTCCTCTCAGATTCCAGAACTTTCTGTCACAGAAATGTGAGGAACATGTGTTTTTTTAGCCAAATTTTGAGGTTTGCAAAGGATTCTGGGTAACAGAACCTTGTCAGAGCCCCACAAGTCACCCCATCGTGGATTCCCCTAGGTCTCTAGTTTTCAAAAATGCACAGGTTTGGTAGGTTTCCATAGGTGCCGGCTGAGCTACAGGCCAAAATCTACAGGTAGGCACTTTGCAAAAAACACCTCTGTTTTCTTTCAAAAAATTTGATGTGTCCACGTTGCGTTTTGGAGCGTTTCCTGTCGCGGGCGCTAGGCCTAACCACACAGGTGAGGTATCATTTTTATCGGGAGACTTAGGGGAACGCTGGGTGGAAGGAAATTTGTGGCTCCTCTCAGATTCCAGAAGTTTCTGTCACCGAAATGTGAGGAAAATGTGTTTTTTTAGCCAAATTTTGAGGTTTGCAAAGAATTCTGGGTAACAGAACCTGGTCAGAGCCCCACAAGTCACCCCATCTTGGATTCCCCTAGGTCTCTAGTTTTCAAAAATGCACAGGTTTGGTAGGTTTCCCTAGGTGCCGGCTGAGCTAGAGGCCAAAATCTACAGGTAAGCACTTTACAAAAAACTCCTCTGTTTTCTTTAAAAAAATGTGATGTGTCCACGTTGTGTTTTGGGGCATTTCCTGTCGCGGGCGCTAGGCCTACCCAAACAAGTGATGTATCATTTTTATTGGGAGACTTGGGGGAACGCTGGGTGGAAGGAAATTTGTGGCTGCTCTCAGATTCCTGAACTTTCTGTCACCGAAATGTGAGGAAAATGTGTTTTTTTTGCCAAATTTTGAGGTTTGAAAAGGATTCTGGGTAACAGAACCTGGTCAGAGCCCCACAAGTCACCCCATCTTGGATTCCCCTAGTTTTAAAAAATGGACAGGTTTGGTAGGTTTCCCTAGGTGCCTGCTGAGCTAGAGGCCAAAATCTACAGGTAGGCACTTTACAAAAAACTCCTCTGTTTTCTTTCAATAAATGTGATGTGTCCACATTGTGTTTTGGGGCGTTTCCTGTCGCGGGCGCTAGGCCTAACCACACAGGTGAGGTATCATTTTTATCGGGAGACTTGGGGGAACGCTGGGTGGAAGGAAATTTGTGGCTCCTCTCAGATTCCGGAAGTTTCTGTCACCGAAATGTGAGGAAAATGTGTTTTTTTAGCCAAATTTTGAGGTTTGCAAATAATTCTGGGTAACAGAACCTGCTCAGAGCCCCACAAGTCACCCCATCTTGGATTCCCCTAGGTCTCTAGTTTTCAAAAATGGACAGGTTTGGTAGGTTTCCCTAGGTGCCGGCTGAGCTAGAGGCCAAAATCTACAGTTAGGCACTTTACAAAAAACTCCTCTGTTTTCTTTAAAAAAATGTGATGTGTCCACGTTGTGTTTTGGGGCGTTTCCTGTCGCGGGCCCTAGGCCTACCCAAACAAGTGATGTATCATTTTTATTGGGAGACTTGGGGGAATGCTGGGTGGACGGAAATTTGTGGCTCCTCTCAGATTCCAGAACTTTCTGTCACCGAAATGTGAGTAAAATGTGTTTTTTTAGCCAAATTTTGAGGTTTGCAAAGGATTCTGGGTAACAGAACCTGGTCAGAGCCCCACAAGTCACCCCATCTTGGATTCCCCTAGCTCTCTAGTTTAAAAAAATGCTTAGGTTTGGTAGGTTTCCATAGGTGCCGGCTGAGCTAGAGGCCAAAATCTACAGGTAGGCACTTTGCAAAAAACACCTCTGTTTTCTTTAAAAAAATGTGATGTGTCCACGTTGCGTTTTGGGGCATTTCCTGTCGCGGGCACGAGGTCTAGCGACACAAGTGAGGTATCATTTTTATCGGGAGACTTGGGGGAATGCTGGGTGGAAGACAATTTGTGGCTCCTCTCAGATTCCAGAACTTTCTGTCACAGAAATGTGAGGAACATGTGTTTTTTTAGCCAAATTTTGAGGTTTGCAAAGGATTCTGGGTAACAGAACCTGGTCAGAGCCCCACAAGTCACCCCATCGTGGATTCCCCTAGGTCTCTAGTTTTCAAAAATGCACAGGTTTGGTAGGTTTCCATAGGTGCCGGCTGAGCTACAGGCCAAAATCTACAGGTAGGCACTTTGCAAAAAACACCTCTGTTTTCTTTCAAAAAATGTGATGTGTCCACGTTGCGTTTTGGGGCGTTTCCTGTCGCGGGCGTTGGCCTAACCACACAGGTGAGGTATCATTTTTACCGGGAGACTTGGGGGAACGCTGGGTGGAAGGAAATTTGTGGTTCCTCTCAGATTCCAGAAGTTTCTGTCACCGAAATGTGAGGAAAAAGTGTTTTTTTAGCCAAATTTTGAGGTTTGCAAAGAATTCTGGGTAACAGAACCTGGTCAGATCCCCACAAGTCACCCCATCTTGGATTCCCCTAGCTCTCTAGTTTTCAAAAATGCACAGGTTTGGTAGGTTTCCCTAGGTGCCGGCTGAGCTAGAGGCCAAAATCTACAGGTAGGCACTTTGCAAAAAACACCTCTGTTTTCTTTCAAAAAATGTGATGTGTCCACGTTGTGTTTTGGGGCATTTCCTGTCGCGGGCACGAGGTCTAGCGACACAAGTGAGGTATCATTTTTATCGGGAGACTTGGGGGAATGCTGGGTGGAAGACAATTTGTGGCTCCTCTCAGATTCCAGAACTTTCTGTCACAGAAATGTGAGGAACATGTGTTTTTTTAGCCAAATTTTGAGGTTTGCAAAGGATTCTGGGTAACAGAACCTGGACAGAGCCCCACAAGTCACCCCATCGTGGATTCCCCTAGGTCTCTAGTTTTCAAGAATGCACAGGTTTGGTAGGTTTCCATAGGTGCCGGCTGAGCTACAGGCCAAAATCTACAGGTAGGCACTTTGCAAAAAACACATCTGTTTTCTTTCAAAAAATGTGATGTGTCCACGTTGCGTTTTGGGGCGTTTCCTGTCGCGGGCGCTAGGCCTAACCACACAGGTGAGGTATCATTTTTATCGGGAGACTTGGGGGAACGCTGGGTGGATGGAAATTTGTGGCTCCTCTCAGATTCCAGAAGTTTCTGTCACCGAAATGTGAGGAAAATGTGTTTTTTTAGCCAAATTTTGAGGTTTGCAAAGAATTCTGGGTAACAGAGCCTGGTCAGAGCCCCACAAGTCACCCCATCTTGGATTCCCCTAGGTCTCTAGTTTTCAAAAATGCACAGGTTTGGTAGGTTTCCCTAGGTGCCGGCTGAGCTAGAGGCCAAAATCTACAGGTAGGCACTTTACAAAAAACTCCTCTGTTTTCTTTAAAAAAATGTGATGTGTCCACGTTGTGTTTTGGGGCGTTTCCTGTCGCGGGCGCTAGGCCTACCCAAACAAGTGATGTATCATTTTTATTGGGAGACTTGGGGGAACGCTGGGTGGAAGGAAATTTGTGGCTGCTCTCAGATTCCTGAACTTTCTGTCACCGAAATGTGAGGAAAATGTGTTTTTTTAGCCAAATTTTGAGGTTTGAAAAGGATTCTGGGTATCAGAACCTGGTCAGAGCCCCACAAGTCACCCCATCTTGGATTCCCCTAGTTTTCAAAAATGGACAGGTTTGGTAGGTTTCCCTAGGTGCCGGCTGAGCTAGAGGCCAAAATCTACAGGTAGGCACTTTACAAAAAACTCCTCTGTTTTCTTTAAATAAATGTGATGTGTCCACATTGTGTTTTGGGGCGTTTCCTGTCGCGGGCGCTAGGCCTAACCACACTGGTGAGGTATCATTTTTATCGGGAGACTTGGGGGAACGCTGGGTGGAAGGAAATTTGTGGCTCCTCTCAGATTCCGGAAGTTTCTGTCACAGAAATGTGAGGAAAATGTGTTTTTTTAGCCAAATTTTGAGGTTTGCAAATAATTCTGGGTAACAGAACCTGGTCAGAGCCCCACAAGTCACCCCATCTTGGATTCCCCTAGGTCTCTAGTTTTCAAAAATGGACAGGTTTGGTAGGTTTCCCTAGGTGCCGGCTGAGCTAGAGGCCAAAATCTACAGGTAGGCACTTTACAAAAAACTCCTCTGTTTTCTTTAAAAAAATGTGATGTGTCCACGTTGTGTTTTGGGGCGTTTCCTGTCGCGGGCCCTAGGCCTACCCAAACAAGTGATGTATCATTTTTATTGGGAGACTTGGGGGAACGCTGGGTGGAAGGAAATTTGTGGCTCCTCTCAGATTCCAGAACTTTCTGTCACCGAAATGTGAGTAAAATGTGTTTTTTTAGCCAAATTTTGAGGTTTGCAAAGGATTCTGGGTAACAGAACCTGGTCAGAGCCCCACAAGTCACCCCATCTTGGATTCCCCTAACTCTCTAGTTTTAAAAAATGCACAGTTTTGGTAGGTTTCCATAGGTGCCGGCTGAGTTAGAGGCCAAAATCTACAGGTAGGCACTTTGCAAAAAACACCTCTGTTTTCTTTTAAAAAATGTGATGTGTCCACGTTGTGTTTTGGGGCATTTCCTGTCGCGGGCACGAGGTCTAGCGACACAAGTGAGGTATCATTTTTATCGGGAGACTTGGGGGAATGCTGGGTGGAAGACAATTTGTGGCTCCTCTCAGATTCCAGAACTTTCTGTCACAGAAATGAGGAACATGTGTTTTTTTAGCCAAATTTTGAGGTTTGCAAAGGATTCTGGGTAACAGAACCTGGTCAGAGCCCCACAAGTCACCCCATCGTGGATTCCCCTAGGTCTCTAGTTTTAAAAAATGCACAGGTTTGGTAGGTTTCCGTAGGTGCCGGCTGAGCTAGAGGCCAAAATCTACAGGTAGGCACTTTGCAAAAAACACCTCTGTTTTCTTTAAAAAAATGTGATGTGTCCACGTTGCGTTTTGGGGCGTTTCCTGTCGCGGGCGTTAGGCCTAACCACACAGGTGAGGTATCATTTTTATCGGGAGACTTGGGGGAACGCTGAGTGGAAGGAAATTTGTGGCTCCTCTCAGATTCCAGAAGTTTCTGTCACCGAAATGTGAGGAAAATGTGTTTTTTTAGCCAAATTTTGAGGTTTGCAAAGAATTCTGGGTAACAGAACCTGGTCAGAGCCCCACAAGTCACCCCATCTTGGATTCCCCTAGGTCTCTAGTTTTCAAAAATTGACAGGTTTGGTAGGTTTCCCTAGGTGCCGGCTGAGCTAGAGGCCAAAATCTACAGGTAGGCACTTTACAAAAAACTCCTCTGTTTTCTTTTAAAAATGTGATGTGTCCACGTTGTGTTTTGGGGCGTTTCCAGTCACGGGCGTTAGGCCTACCCAAACAAGTGAGGTATCATTTTTATGGGGAGACTTGAGGGAACGCTGGGTGGAAGGAAATTTGTGGCTCCTCTCAGAATCCAGAACTTTCTGTCACCGAAATATGAGGAAAATGTGTTTTTTTAGCCAAATGTTGCGGTTTGCAAAGGATTCTGGGTAACAAAACCTGGTCAGAGCCCCACAAGTCACCCCATCTTGGATTCCCCTACGTCTCTAGTTTTAAAAAACGCACAGGTTTGGTAGGTTTCCATAGGTGCCGGCTGAGCTAGAGGCCAAAATCTACAGGTAGGCACTTTGTAAAAAACACCTCTGTTTTCTTTAAAAAAATGTAATGTGTCCACGTTGCGTTTTGGGGCATTTCCTGTTGCGGGCGCTAGGCCTACCCACACAGGTGAGGTATCATTTTTATCGGGAGACTTGGGGGAACGCTGGGTGGAATGAAATTTGTGGCTCCTCTCAGATTCCAGAACTTTCTGTCACCGAAATGTGACAAAAATGTGTTTTTTTAGCCAAATTTTGAGGTTTGCAAAAGATTCTGGGTAACAGAACCTGGTCAAAGCCCCACAAGTCACCCCATCTTGGATTCCCCTAGGTCTCTAGTTTTCAAAAATGGACAGGTTTGGTAGGTTTCCCTAGGTGCCGGCTGAGCTAGAGGCCAAAATCTACAGGTAGGCACTTTGCAAAAAACACCTCTGTTTTCTTTAAAAAAATGTGATGTGTCCACGTTGCGTTTTGGGGCATTTCCTGTCGCGGGCGCTAGGCCTACCCACACAGGTGAGGTATCATTTTTATCGGGAGACTTGGGGGAACGCTGGGTGGAATGAAATTTGTGGCTCCTCTCAGATTCCAGAACTTTCTGTCACTGAAATGTGACGAAAATGTGTTTTTTTAGCCAAATTTTGAGGTTTGCAAAGGATTCTGGGTAACAGAATCTGGTCAGAGCCCCACAAGTCACCCCATCTTGGATTCCCCTAGGTCTCTAGTTTTCAAAAATGGACAGGTTTGGTAGGTTTCCCTAGGTGCCGGCTAAGCTAGAGGCCAAAATCTACAGGTAGGCATTTTTCAAAAAACACCTCTGGTTTCTTTAAAAAAAATTGATGTGTCCACGTTGTGTTTTGGGGCATTTCCTGTCGCGGGCACGAGGCCTAGCGACACAAGTGAGGTATCATTTTTATGGGGAGACTTGGAGGAACGCTGGGTGGAAGGAAATTTGTGGCTCCTTACAGATTCCAGAACTTTCTGTCACCAAAATGTGAGGAAAATGTGTTTTTTTAGCCAAATGTTGAGGTTTGCAAAGGATTCTGGGTAACAAAACCTGGTCAGAGCCCCACAAGTCACCCCATCTTGGATTCCCCTACGTCTCTAGTTTAAAAAAATGCACAGGTTTGGTAGGTTTCCATAGGTGCCGGCTGAGCTAGAGGCCAAAATCTACAGGTAGGCACTTTGTAAAAAAAACCTCTGTTTTCTTTAAAAAAATGTAATGTGTCCACGTTGCGTTTTGGGGCATTTCCTGTTGCGGGCGCTAGGCCTACCCACACAGGTGAGGTATCATTTTTATCGGGAGACTTGGGGGAACGCTGGGTGGAATGAAATTTGTGGCTCCTCTCAGATTCGAGAACTTTCTGTCACCGAAATGTGACAAAAATGTGTTTTTTTAGCCAAATTTTGAGGTTTGCAAAAGATTCTGGGTAACAGAACCTGGTCAAAGCCCCACAAGTCACCCCATCTTGGATTCCCCTAGGTCTCTAGTTTTCAAAAATGGACAGGTTTGGTAGGTTTCCCTAGGTGCCGGCTGAGCTAGAAGCCAAAATCTACAGGTAGGCACTTTGCTAAAAACACCTCTGTTTTCTTTAAAAAAATGTGATGTGTCCACGTTGCGTTTTGGGGCATTTCCTGTCGCGGGCGCTAGGCCTACCCACACAGGTGAGGTATCATTTTTATCGGGAGACTTGGGGGAACGCTGGGTGGAATGAAATTTGTGGCTCCTCTCAGATTCCAGAACTTTCTGTCACCAAAATGTGACAAAAATGTGTTTTTTTAGCCAAATTTTGAGGTTTGCAAAGGATTCTGGGTAAAAGAACCTGGTCAGAGCCCCACAAGTCACCCCATCTTGGATTCCCCTAGGTCTCTAGTTTTCACAAATGCACAGGTTTGGTAGGTGCCGGCTGAGCTAGAGGCCAAAATCTACAGGTAGGCACTTTGCAAAAAACACCTCTGTTTTCTTTCAAAAAATGTGATGTGTCCACGTTGCGTTTTGGGGCGTTTCCTGTCGCGGGCGCTAGGCCTAACCACACAGGTGAGGTATCATTTTTATCGGGAGACTTGGGGGAACGCTGAGTGGAAGGAAATTTGTGGCTCCTCTCAGATTCCAGAAGTTTCTGTCACCGAAATGTGAGGAAAATGTGGTTTTTTAGCCAAATTTTGAGGTTTGCAAAGAATTCTGGGTAACAGAACCTGGTCAGAGCCCCACAAGTCACCCCATCTTGGATTCCCCTAGGTCTCTAGTTTTCAAAAATTGACAGGTTTGGTAGGTTTCCCTAGGTGCCGGCTGAGCTAGAGGCCAAAATCTACAGGTAGGCACTTTACAAAAAACTCCTCTGTTTTCTTTTAAAAATGTGATGTGTCCACGTTGTGTTTTGGGGCGTTTCCAGTCACGGGCGTTAGGCCTACCCAAACAAGTGAGGTATCATTTTTATGGGGAGACTTGAGGGAACGCTGGGTGGAAGGAAATTTGTGGCTCCTCTCAGAATCCAGAACTTTCTGTCACCGAAATATGAGGAAAATGTGTTTTTTTAGCCAAATGTTGCGGTTTGCAAAGGATTCTGGGTAACAAAACCTGGTCAGAGCCCCACAAGTCACCCCATCTTGGATTCCCCTACGTCTCTAGTTTTAAAAAACGCACAGGTTTGGTAGGTTTCCATAGGTGCCGGCTGAGCTAGAGGCCAAAATCTACAGGTAGGCACTTTGTAAAAAACACCTCTGTTTTCTTTAAAAAAATGTAATGTGTCCACTTTGCGTTTTGGGGCATTTCCTGTTGCGGGCGCTAGGCCTACCCACACAGGTGAGGTATCATTTTTATCGGGAGACTTGGGGGAACGCTGGGTGGAATGAAATTTGTGGCTCCTCTCAGATTCCAGAACTTTCTGTCACCGAAATGTGAGAAAAATGTGTTTTTTTAGCCAAATTTGGAGGTTTGCAAAAGATTCTGGGTAACAGAACCTGGTCAAAGCCCCACAAGTCACCCCATCTTGGATTCCCCTAGGTCTCTAGTTTTCAAAAATGGACAGGTTTGGTAGGTTTCCCTAGGTGCCGGCTGAGCTAGAGGCCAAAATCTACAGGTAGGCACTTTGCAAAAAACACCTCTGTTTTCTTTAAAAAAATGTGATGTGTCCACGTTGCGTTTTGGGGCATTTCCTGTCGCGGGCGCTAGGCCTACCCACACAGGTGAGGTATCATTTTTATCGGGAGACTTGGGGGAACGCTGGGTGGAATGAAATTTGTGGCTCCTCTCAGATTCCAGAACTTTCTGTCACTGAAATGTGACGAAAATGTGTTTTTTTAGCCAAATTTTGAGGTTTGCAAAGGATTCTGGGTAACAGAATCTGGTCAGAGCCCCACAAGTCACCCCATCTTGGATTCCCCTAGGTCTCTAGTTTTCAAAAATGGACAGGTTTGGTAGGTTTCCCTAGGTGCCGGCTAAGCTAGAGGCCAAAATCTACAGGTAGGCATTTTTCAAAAAACACCTCTGGTTTCTTTAAAAAAAATTGATGTGTCCACGTTGTGTTTTGGGGCATTTCCTGTCGCGGGCACGAGGCCTAGCGACACAAGTGAGGTATCATTTTTATGGGGAGACTTGGAGGAACGCTGGGTGGAAGGAAATTTGTGGCTCCTTACAGATTCCAGAACTTTCTGTCACCAAAATGTGAGGAAAATGTGTTTTTTTAGCCAAATGTTGAGGTTTGCAAAGGATTCTGGGTAACAAAACCTGGTCAGAGCCCCACAAGTCACCCCATCTTGGATTCCCCTACGTCTCTAGTTTAAAAAAATGCACAGGTTTGGTAGGTTTCCATAGGTGCCGGCTGAGCTAGAGGCCAAAATCTACAGGTAGGCACTTTGTAAAAAACACCTCTGTTTTCTTTAAAAAAATGTAATGTGTCCACGTTGCGTTTTGGGGCATTTCCTGTTGCGGGCGCTAGGCCTACCCACACAGGTGAGGTATCATTTTTATCGGGAGACTTGGGGGAACGCTGGGTGGAATGAAATTTGTGGCTCCTCTCAGATTCGAGAACTTTCTGTCACCGAAATGTGACAAAAATGTGTTTTTTTAGCCAAATTTTGAGGTTTGCAAAAGATTCTGGGTAACAGAACCTGGTCAAAGCCCCACAAGTCACCCCATCTTGGATTCCCCTAGGTCTCTAGTTTTCAAAAATGGACAGGTTTGGTAGGTTTCCCTAGGTGCCGGCTGAGCTAGAGGCCAAAATCTACAGGTAGGCACTTTGCTAAAAACACCTCTGTTTTCTTTAAAAAAATGTGATGTGTCCACGTTGCGTTTTGGGGCATTTCCTGTCGCGGGCGCTAGGCCTACCCACACAGGTGAGGTATCATTTTTATCGGGAGACTTGGGGGAACGCTGGGTGGAATGAAATTTGTGGCTCCTCTCAGATTCCAGAACTTTCTGTCACCAAAATGTGACAAAAATGTGTTTTTTTAGCCAAATTTTGAGGTTTGCAAAGGATTCTGGGTAACAGAACCTGGTCAGAGCCCCACAAGTCACCCCATCTTGGATTCCCCTAGGTCTCTAGTTTTCACAAATGCACAGGTTTGGTAGGTGCCGGCTGAGCTAGAGGCCAAAATCTACAGGTAGGCACTTTGCAAAAAACACCTCTGTTTTCTTTAAAAAAATGTGATGTGTCCACGTTGCGTTTTGGGGCGTTTCCTGTCGCGGGCGCTAGGCCTAACCACACAGGTGAGGTATCATTTTTATCGGGAGACTTGGGGGAACGCTGAGTGGAAGGAAATTTGTGGCTCCTTTCAGATTCCAGAAGTTTCTGTCACCGAAATGTGAGGAAAATGTGGTTTTTTAGCCAAATTTTGAGGTTTGCAAAGAATTCTGGGTAACAGAACCTGGTCAGAGCCCCACAAGTCACCCCATCTTGGATTCCCCTAGGTCTCTAGTTTTCAAAAATGGACAGGTTTGGTAGGTTTCCCTAGGTGCCGGCTGAGCTAGAGGCCAAAATCTACAGGTAGGCACTTTACAAAAAACTCCTCTGTTTTCTTTAAAAAAATGTGATGTGTCCACGTTGTGTTTTGGGGCGTTTCTTGTCACGGGCGCTAGGCCTACCCAAACAAGTGAGGTATCATTTTTATGGGGAGACTTGGGGGAACGCTGGGTGGAATGACATTTGTGGCTCCTCTCAGATTCCAGAACTTTCTGTCACCGAAATGTGACAAAAATGTGTTTTTTTAGCCAAATTTTGAGATTTGCAAAGGATTCTGGGTAACAGAACCTGGTCAGAGCCCCACAAGTCACCCCATCTTGGATTCCCCTAGGTCTCTAGTTTTCAAAAATTGACAGGTTTGGTAGGTTTCCCTAGGTGCCGGCTGAGCTAGAGGCCAAAATCTACAGGTAGGCACTTTACAAAAAACTCCTCTGTTTTCTTTTAAAAATGTGATGTGTCCACGTTGTGTTTTGGGGCGTTTCCAGTCACGGGCGTTAGGCCTACCCAAACAAGTGAGGTATCATTTTTATGGGGAGACTTGAGGGAACGCTGGGTGGAAGGAAATTTGTGGCTCTTCTCAGAATCCAGAACTTTCTGTCACCGAAATATGAGGAAAATGTGTTTTTTTAGCCAAATGTTGCGGTTTGCAAAGGATTCTGGGTAACAAAACCTGGTCAGAGCCCCACAAGTCACCCCATCTTGCATTCCCCTACGTCTCTAGTTTTAAAAAATGCACAGGTTTGGTAGGTTTCCATAGGTGCCGGCTGAGCTAGAGGCCAAAATCTACAGGTAGGCACTTTGTAAAAAACATCTCTGTTTTCTTTAAAAAAATGTAATGTGTCCACGTTGCGTTTTGGGGCATTTCCTGTTGCGGGCGCTAGGCCTACCCACACAGGTGAGGTATCATTTTTATCGGGAGACTTGGGGGAACGCTGGGTGGAATGAAATTTGTGGCTCCTCTCAGATTCCAGAACTTTCTGTCACCGAAATGTGACAAAAATGTGTTTTTTTAGCCAAATTTTGAGGTTTGCAAAAGATTCTGGGTAACAGAACCTGGTCAAAGCCCCACAAGTCACCCCATCTTGGACTCCCCATAGGTCTCTAGTTTTCAAAAATGGACAGGTTTGGTAGGTTTCCCTAGGTGCCGGCTGAGCTAGAGGCCAAAATCTACAGGTAGGCACTTTGCAAAAAACACCTCTGTTTTCTTTAAAAAAATGTGATGTGTCCACGTTGCGTTTTGGGGAATTTCCTGTCGCGGGCGCTAGGCCTACCCACACAGGTGAGGTATCATTTTTATCGGGAGACTTGGGGGAACGCTGGGTGGAATGAAATTTGTGGCTCCTCTCAGATTCCAGAACTTTCTGTCACTGAAATGTGACGAAAATGTGTTTTTTTAGCCAAATTTTGAGGTTTGCAAAGGATTCTGGGTAACAGAATCTGGTCAGAGCCCCACAAGTCACCCCATCTTGGATTCCCCTAGGTCTCTAGTTTTCAAAAATGGACAGGTTTGGTAGGTTTCCCTAGGTGCCGGCTAAGCTAGAGGCGAAAATCTACAGGTAGGCATTTTGCAAAAAACACCTCTGGTTTCTTAAAAAAAAATTGATGTGTCCACGTTGTGTTTTGGGGCATTTCCTGTCGCGGGCACGAGGCCTAGCGACACAAGTGAGGTATCATTTTTATGGGGAGACTTGGAGGAACGCTGGGTGGAAGGAAATTTGTGGCTCCTTTCAGATTCCAGAACTTTCTGTCACCGAAATATGAGGAAAATGTGTTTTTTTAGCCAAATGTTGAGGTTTGCAAAGGATTCTGGGTAACAAAACCTGGTCAGAGCCCCACAAGTCACCCCATCTTGGATTCCCCTACGTCTCTAGTTTAAAAAAATGCACAGGTTTGGTAGGTTTCCATAGGTGCCGGCTGAGCTAGAGGCCAAAACCTACAGGTAGGCACTTTGTAAAAAACACCTCTGTTTTCTTTAAAAAAATGTAATGTGTCCACGTTGCGTTTTGGGGCATTTCCTGTTGCGGGCGCTAGGCCTACCCACACAGGTGAGGTATCATTTTTATCGGGAGACTTGGGGGAACGCTGGGTGGAATGAAATTTGTGACTCCTCTCAGATTCCAGAACTTTCTGTCACCGAAATGTGACAAAAATTTGTTTTTTTAGCCAAATTTTGAGGTTTGCAAAGGATTCTGGGTAACAGCACCTGGTCAGAGCCCCACAAGTCACCCCATCTTGGATTCCCCTAGGTCTCTAGTTTTCACAAATGCACAGGTTTGGTAGGTGCCGGCTAAGCTATAGGCCAAAATCTACAGGTAGGCACTTTGCAAAAAACACCTCTGTTTTCTTTCAAAAAATGTGATGTGTCCACGTTGCATTTTGGGGCGTTTCCTGTCGCGGGCGCTAGGCCTAACCACACAGGTGAGGTATCATTTTTATCGGGAGACTTGGGGGAACGCTGAGTGGAAGGAAATTTGTGGCTCCTCTCAGATTCCAGAAGTTTCTGTCACCGAAATGTGAGGAAAATGTGTTTTTTTAGCCAAATTTTGAGGTTTGCAAAGAATTCTGGGTAACAGAACCTGGTCAGAGCCCCACAAGTCACCCCATCTTGGATTCCCCTAGGTCTCTAGTTTTCAAAAATGGACAGGTTTGGTAGGTTTCCCTAGGTGCCGGCTGAGCTAGAGGCCAAAATCTACAGGTAGGCACTTTACAAAAAACTCCTCTGTTTTCTTTAAAAAAATGTGATGTGTCCACGTTGTGTTTTGGGGCGTTTCCTGTCGCGGGCGCTAGGCCTACCCAAACAAGTGATGTATCATTTTTATTGGGAGACTTGGGGGAACGCTGGATGGAAGGAAATTTGTGGCTGCTCTCAGATTCCAGAACTTTCTGTCACCGAAATGTGAGGAAAATGTGTTTTTTTAGTCAAATTTTGAGGTTTGAAAAGGATTCTGGGTAACAGAACCTGGTCAGAGCCCCACAAGTCACCCCATCTTGGATTCCCCTAGGTCTCTAGTTTTTAAAAATGGACAGGTTTGGTAGGTTTCCCTAGGTGCCGGCTGAGCTAGAGGCCAAAATCTACAGGTAGGCACTTTACAAAAAACTCCTCTGTTTTCTTTAAAAAAATGTGATGTGTCCACGTTGTGTTTTGGGGCGTTTCTTGTCACGGGCGCTAGGCCTACCCAAACAAGTGAGGTATCATTTTTATGGGGAGACTTGGGGGAACGCTGGGTGGAATGAAATTTGTGGCTCCTCTCAGATTCCAGAACTTTCTGTCACCGAAATGTGACAAAAATGTGTTTTTTTAGCCAAATTTTGAGGTTTGCAAAGGATTCTGGGTAACAGAACCTGGTCAGAGCCCCACAAGTCACCCCATCTTGGATTCCCCTAGGTCTCTAGTTTTCAAAAATTGACAGGTTTGGTAGGTTTCCCTAGGTGCCGGCTGAGCTAGAGGCCAAAATCTACAGGTAGGCACTTTACAAAAAACTCCTCTTGTTTTCTTTTAAAAATGTGATGTGTCCACGTTGTGTTTTGGGGCGTTTCCAGTCACGGGAGTTAGGCCTACCCAAACAAGTGAGGTATCATTTTTATGGGGAGACTTGAGGGAACGCTGGGTGGAAGGAAATTTGTGGCTCCTCTCAGAATCCAGAACTTTCTGTCACCGAAATATGAGGAAAATGTGTTTTTTTAGCCAAATGTTGAGGTTTGCAAAGGATTCTGGGTAACAAAACCTGGTCAGAGCCCCACAAGTCACCCCATCTTGGATTCCCCTACGTCTCTAGTTTAAAAAAATGCACAGGTTTGGTAGGTTTCCATAGGTGCCGGCTGAGCTAGAGGCCAAAATCTACAGGTAGGCACTTTGAAAAAAAAACACCTCTGTTTTCTTTAAAAAAATGTAATGTGTCCACGTTGCGTTTTGGGGTATTTCCTGTTGCGGGCGCTAGGCCTACCCACACAGGTGAGGTATCATTTTTATCGGGAGACTTGGGGGAACGCTGGGTGGAATGAAATTTGTGGCTCCTCTCAGATTCCAGAACTTTCTGTCACCGAAATTTGACAAAAATGTGTTTTTTTAGCCAAATTTTGAGGTTTGCAAAGAATTCTGGGTAACAGAACCTGGTCAGAGCCCCACAAGTCCCCCCATCTTGGATTCCCCTAGGTCTCTAGTTTTCAAAAATGGACAGGATTGGAGGTTTCCCTAGGTGCCGGCTGAGCTAGAGGCCAAAATCTACAGGTAGGCACTTTACAAAAAACTCCTCTGTTTTCTTTAAAAAAATGTGATGTGTCCACATTGTGTTTTGGGGCGTTTCTTGTCACGGGCGCTAGGCCTACCCAAACAAGTGAGGTATCATTTTTATGGGGAGACTTGGGGGAACGCTGGGTGGAATGAAATTTG
Organism: Pleurodeles waltl; assembly: GCF_031143425.1. Taxonomy (NCBI): domain Eukaryota; kingdom Metazoa; phylum Chordata; class Amphibia; order Caudata; family Salamandridae; genus Pleurodeles; species Pleurodeles waltl. Next base: position 1,645,890,270 of record NC_090444.1, on the reverse strand, counting down.
TGGCTCCTCTCAGATTCCAGAACTTTCTGTCACCGAAATGTGACAAAAATGTGTTTTTTTTAGCCAAATTTTGAGGTTTGCAAAGGATTCTGGGTAACAGAACCTGGTCAGAGCCCCACAAGTCACCCCATCTTGGATTCCCCTAGGTCTCTAGGTTTAAATAATGGACAGGTTTAGTAGGTTTCCCTAGGTGCCGGCTGAGCTAGAGGCCAAAATCTACAGGTAGGCACTTTGTAAAAAACACCTCTGTTTTCTTTAAAAAAATGTAATGTGTCCACGTTGCGTTTTGGGGCATTTCCTGTCGCGGGCGCTAGGCCTACCCACACAGGTGAGGTATCATTTTTATCGGGAGATTTGGGGGAACGCTGGGTGGAATGAAATTTGTGGCTCCTCTCAGATTCCAGAACTTTCTGTCACCGAAATGTGACGAAAATGTGTTTCTTTAGCCAACTTTTGAGGTTTGCAAAGGATTCTGGGTAACAGAACCTGGTCAGAGCCCCACAAGTCACCCCATCTTGGATTCCCCTAGGTCTCTAGTTTAAAAAAATGCACAGGTTTGGTAGGTTTCCCTAGGTGCCGGCTGAGCTAGAGGCCAAAATCTACAGGTAGGCACTTTGCAAAAAACACCTCTGTTTTCTTTTAAAAAATGTGATGTGTCCACGTTGTATTTTGGGGCGTTTCCTGTCGCGGGCGCTAGGCCTACCCACACAAGTGAGGTATCATTTTTATCGGGAGACTTGGGGGAACGCTGGGTGGAAGGAAATTTGTGGCTCCTCTCAGATTCCAGAACTTTCTGTCACCGAAATGTGACAAAAATGTGTTTTTTTAGCCAAATTTTGAGGTTTGCAAAGGATTCTGGGTAACAGAACCTGGTCAGAGCCCCACAAGTCACCCCATCTTGGATTCCCCTAGGTCTCTAGTTTTCACAAATGCACAGGTTTGGTAGGTGCCGGCTGAGCTAGAGGCCAAAATCTACAGGTAGGCACTTTGCAAAAAACACCTCTGTTTTCTTTCAAAAAATGTGATGTGTCCACGTTGCGTTTTGGGGCGTTTCCTGTCGCGGGCGCTAGGCCTAACCACACAGGTGAGGTATCATTTTTATCGGGAGACTTGGGGGAACGCTGAGTGGAAGGAAATTTGTGGCTCCTCTCAGATTCCAGAAGTTTCTGTCACCGAAATGTGAGGAAAATGTGGTTTTTTAGCCAAATTTTGAGGTTTGCAAAGAATTCTGGGTAACAGAACCTGGTCAGAGCCCCACAAGTCACCCCATCTTGGATTCCCCTAGGTCTCTAGTTTTCAAAAATGGACAGGTTTGGTAGGTTTCCCTAGGTGCCGGCTGAGCTAGAGGCCAAAATCTACAGGTAGGCACTTTACAAAAAACTCCTCTGTTTTCTTTAAAAAAATTTGATGTGTCCACGTTGTGTTTTGGGGCGTTTCTTGTTACGGGCGCTAGGCCTACCCAAACAAGTGAGGTATCATTTTTATGGGGAGACTTGGGGGAACGCTGGGTGGAATGAAATTTGTGGCTCCTCTCAGATTCCAGAACTTTCTGTCACCGAAATGTGACAAAAATGTGTTTTTTTAGCCAAATTTTGAGATTTGCAAAGGATTCTGGGTAACAGAACCTGGTCAGAGCCCCACAAGTCACCCCATCTTGGATTCCCCTAGGTCTCTAGTTTTCAAAAATTGACAGGTTTGGTAGGTTTCCCTAGGTGCCGGCTGAGCTAGAGGCCAAAATCTACAGGTAGGCACTTTACAAAAAACTCCTCTGTTTTCATTTAAAAATGTGATGTGTCCACGTTGTGTTTTGGGGCGTTTCCAGTCACGGGCATTAGGCCTACCCAAACAAGTGAGGTATCATTTTTATGGGGAGACTTGAGGGAACGCTGGGTGGAAGGAAATTTGTGGCTCCTCTCAGAATCCAGAACTTTCTGTCACCGAAATATGAGGAAAATGTGTTTTTTTAGCCAAATGTTGCGGTTTGCAAAGGATTCTGGGTAACAAAACCTGGTCAGAGCCCCACAAGTCACCCCATCTTGGATTCCCCTACGTCTCTAGTTTTAAAAAATGCACAGGTTTGGTAGGTTTCTATACGTGCCAGCTGAGCTAGAGGCCAAAATCTACAGGTAGGCACTTTGTAAAAAACACCTCTGTTTTCTTTAAAAAAATGTAATGTGTCCACGTTGCGTTTTGGGGCATTTCCTGTTGCGGGCGCTAGGCCTACCCACACAGGTGAGGTATCATTTTTATCGGGAGACTTGGGGGAACGCTGGGTGGAATGAAATTTGTGGCTCCTCTCAGATTCCAGAACTTTCTGTCACCGAAATGTGACAAAAATGAGTTTTTTTAGCCAAATTTTGAGGTTTGCAACAGATTCTGGGTAACAGAACCTGGTCAAAGCCGCACAAGTCACCCCATCTTGGATTCCCCTAGGTCTCTAGTTTTCAAAAATGGACAGGTTTGGTAGGTTTCCCTAGGTGCCGGCTGAGCTAGAGGCCAAAATCTACAGGTAGGCACTTTGCAAAAAACACCTCTGTTTTCTTTAAAAAAATGTGATGTGTCCACGTTGCGTTTTGGGGCATTTCCTGTCGCGGGCGCTAGGCCTACCCACACAGGTGAGGTATCATTTTTATCGGGAGACTTGGGGGAACGCTGGGTGGAATGAAATTTGTGGCTCCTCTCAGATTCCAGAACTTTCTGTCACTGAAATGTGACGAAAATGTGTTTTTTTTAGCCAAATTTTGAGGTTTGCAAAGGATTCTGGGTAACAGAATCTGGTCAGAGCCCCACTAGTCACCCCATCTTGGATTCCCCTAGGTCTCTAGTTTTCAAAAATGGACAGGTTTGGTAGGTTTCCCTAGGTGCCGGCTAAGCTAGAGGCCAAAATCTACAGGTAGGCATTTTGCAAAAAACACCTCTGGTTTCTTTAAAAAAAATTGATGTGTCCACGTTGTGTTTTGGGGCATTTCCTGTCGCCGGCACGAGGCCTAGCGACACAAGTGAGGTATCATTTTTATGGGGAGACTTGGAGGAACGCTGGGTGGAAGGAAATTTGTGGCTCCTTTCAGATTCCAGAACTTTCTATCACCAAAATGTGAGGAAAATGTGTTTTTTTAGCCAAATGTTGAGGTTTGCAAAGGATTCTGGGTAACAAAACCTGGTCAGAGCCCCACAAGTCACCCTATCTTGGATTCCCCTACGTCTCTAGTTTAAAAAAATGCACAGGTTTGGTAGGTTTCCATAGGTGCCGGCTGAGCTAGAGGCCAAAATCTACAGGTAGGCACTTTGTAAAAAACACCTCTGTTTTCTTTAAAAAAATGTAATGTGTCCACGTTGCGTTTTGGGGCATTTCCTGTTGCGGGCGCTAGGCCTACCCACACAGGTGAGGTATCATTTTTATCGGGAGACTTGGGGGAACGCTGGGTGGAATGAAATTTGTGGCTCCTCTCAGATTCCAGAACTTTCTGTCACCGAAATGTGACAAAAATGTGTTTTTTTAGCCAAATTTTGAGGTTTGCAAAGGATTCTGGGTAACAGAACCTGGTCAGAGCCCCACAAGTCACCCCATCTTGGATTCCCCTAGGTCTCTAGTTTTCACAAATGCACAGGTTTGGTAGGTGCCGGCTGAGCTAGAGGCCAAAATCTACAGGTAGGCACTTTGCAAAAAACACCTCTGTTTTCTTTCAAAAAATGTGATGTGTCCACGTTGCGTTTTGGGGCGTTTCCTGTCGCGGGCGCTAGGCCTAACCACACAGGTGAGGTATCATTTTTATCGGGAGACTTGGGGGAACGCTGAGTGGAAGGAAATTTGTGGCTCCTCTCAGATTCCAGAACTTTCTGTCACCGAAATATGAGGAAAATGTGTTTTTTTAGCCAAATGTTGCGGTTTGCAAAGGATTCTGGGTAACAAAACCTGGTCAGAGCCCCACAAGTCACCCCATCTTGGATTCCCCTACGTCTCTAGTTTTAAAAAATGCACAGGTTTGGTAGGTTTCCATAGGTGCCGGCTGAGCTAGAGGCCAAAATCTACAGGTAGGCACTTTGAAAAAAAAACACCTCTGTTTTCTTTAAAAAAATGTAATGTGTCCACGTTGCGTTTTGGGGTATTTCCTGTTGCGGGCGCTAGGCCTACCCACACAGGTGAGGTATCATTTTTATCGGGAGACTTGGGGGAACGCTGGGTGGAATGAAATTTGTGGCTCCTCTCAGATTCCAGAACTTTCTGTCACCGAAATGTGACAAAAATGTGTTTTTTTAGCCAAATTTTGAGGTTTGCAAAGGATTCTGGGTAACAGAACCTGGTCAGAGCCCCACAAGTCACCCCATCTTGGATTCCCCTAGGTCTCTAGTTTTCAAAAATGGACAGGTTTGGTAGGTTTCCCTAGGTGCCGGCTGAGCTAGAGGCCAAAATCTACAGGTAGGCACTTTACAAAAAACTCCTCTGTTTTCTTTAAAAAAATGTGATGTATCCACGTTGTGTTTTGGGGCGTTTCTTGTCACGGGCGCTAGGCCTACCCAAACAAGTGAGGTATCATTTTTATGGGGAGACTTGGGGGAACGCTGGGTGGAATGAAATTTGTGGCTCCTCTCAGATTCCAGAACTTTCTGTCACCGAAATGTGACAAAAATGTGTTTTTTTAGCCAAATTTTGAGGTTTGCAAAGGATTCTGGGTAACAGAACCTGGTCAGAGCCCCACAAGTCACCCCATCTTGGATTCCCCTAGGTCTCTAGTTTTCAAAAATGGACAGGTTTGGTAGGTTTCCCTAGGTGCCGGCTGAGCTAGAGGCCAAAATCTACAGGTAGGCACTTTACAAAAAACTCCTCTGTTTTCTTTAAAAAAATGTGATGTGTCCACGTTGTGTTTTGGGGCGTTTCCTGTCGCGGGCGCTAGGCCTACCCAAACAAGTGATGTATCATTTTTACCGGGAGACTTGGGGGAACGCTGGATGGAAGGAAATTTGTGGCTGCTCTCAGATTCCAGAACTTTCTGTCACCGAAATGTGAGGAAAATGTGTTTTTTTAGTCAAATTTTGAGGTTTGAAAAGGATTCTGGGTAACAGAACCTGGTCAGAGCCCCACAAGTCACCCCATCTTGGATTCCCCTAGGTCTCTAGTTTTAAAAAATGGACAGGTTTGGTAGGTTTCCCTAGGTGCCGGCTGAGCTAGAGGCCAAAATCTACAGGTAGGCACTTTACAAAAAACTCCTCTGTTTTCTTTAAAAAAATGTGATGTGTCCACGTTGTGTTTTGGGGCGTTTCTTGTCACGGGCGCTAGGCCTACCCAAACAAGTGAGGTATCATTTTTATGGGGAGACTTGGGGGAACGCTGGGTGGAATGAAATTTGTGGCTCCTCTCAGATTCCAGAACTTTCTGTCACCGAAATGTGACAAAAATGTGTTTTTTTAGCCAAATTTTGAGGTTTGCAAAGGATTCTGGGTAACAGAACCTGGTCAGAGCCCCACAGTCACCCCATCTTGGATTCCCCTAGGTCTCTAGTTTTCAAAAATTGACAGGTTTGGTAGGTTTCCCTAGGTGCCGGCTGAGCTAGAGGCCAAAATCTACAGGTAGGCACTTTACAAAAAACTCCTCTGTTTTCTTTTAAAAATGTGATGTGTCCATGTTGTGTTTTGGGGCGTTCCCAGTCACGGGAGTTAGGCCTACCCAAACAAGTGAGGTATCATTTTTATGGGGAGACTTGAGGGAACGTTGGGTGGAAGGAAATTTGTGGCTCCTCTCAGAATCCAGAACTTTCTGTCACCGAAATATGAGGAAAATGTGTTTTTTTAGCCAAATGTTGAGGTTTGCAAAGGATTCTGGGTAACAAAACCTGGTCAGAGCCCCACAAGTCACCCCATCTTGGATTCCCCTACGTCTCTAGTTTAAAAAAATGCACAGGTTTGGTAGGTTTCCATAGGTGACGGCTGAGCTAGAGGCAAAGATCTACAGGTAGGCACTTTGAAAAAAAAACACCTCTGTTTTCTTTAAAAAAATGTAATGTGTCCACGTTGCGTTTTGGGGTATTTCCTGTTGCGGGCGCTAGGCCTACCCACACAGGTGAGGTATCATTTTTGTCGGGAGACTTGGGGGAACGCTGGGTGGAATGAAATTTGTGGCTCCTCTCAGATTCCAGAACTTTCTGTCACCGAAATGTGACAAAAATGTGTTTTTTTAGCCACATTTTGAGGTTTGCAAAGGATTCTGGGTAACAGAACCTGGTCAGAGCCCCACAAGTCACCCCATCTTGGATTCCCCTAGGTCTCTAGTTTTCAAAAATGGACAGGTTTGGTAGGTTTCCCTAGGTGCCGGCTGAGCTAGAGGCCAAAATCTACAGGTAGGCACTTTACAAAAAACTCCTCTGTTTTCTTTAAAAAAATGTGATGTGTCCACATTGTGTTTTGGGGCGTTTCTTGTCACGGGCGCTAGGCCTACCCAAACAAGTGAGGTATCATTTTTATGGGGAGACTTGGGGGAACGCTGGGTGGAATGAAATTTGTGGCTCCTCTCAGATTCCAGAACTTTCTGTCACCGAAATGTGACAAAAATGTGTTTTTTTAGCCAAATTTTGAGGTTTGCAAAGGATTCTGGGTAACAGAACCTGGTCAGAGCCCCACAAGTCACCCCATCTTGGATTCCCCTAGGTCTCTAGTTTTCAAAAATGGACAGGTTTGGTAGGTTTACCTAGGTGCCGGCTGAGCTAGAGGCCAAAATCTACAGGTAGGCACTTTACAAAAAACTCCTCTGTTTTCTTTAAAAAAATGTGATGTGTCCACGTTGTGTTTTGGGGCGTTTCTTGTCACGGGCGCTAGGCCTACCCAAACAAGTGAGGTATCATTTTTATGGGGAGACTTGGGGGAACGCTGGGTGGAATGAAATTTGTGGCTCCTCTCAGATTCCAGAACTTTCTGTCACCGAAATGTGACAAAAATGTGTTTTTTTAGCCATATTTTGAGGTTTGCAAAGGATTCTGGGTTACAGAACCTGGTCAGAGCCCCACAAGTCACCCCATCTTGGATTCCCCTAGGTCTCTAGTTTTCAAAAATGGACAGGTTTGGTAGGTTTCCCTAGGTGCCGGCTGAGCTAGAGGCCAAAATCTACAGGTAGGCACTTTACAAAAAACTCCTCTGTTTTCTTTAAAAAATGTGATGTGTCCACGTTGTGTTTTGGGGCGTTTCCAGTCACGGGCGTTAGGCCTACCCAAACAAGTGAGGTATCATTTTTATGGGGAGACTTGAGGGAACGCTGGGTGGAAGGAAATTTGTGGCTCCTCTCAGAATCCAGAACTTTCTGTCACCGAAATATGAGGAAAATGTGTTTCTTTAGCCAAATGTTGAGGTTTGCAAAGGATTCTGGGTAACAAAACCTGGTCAGAGCCCCACAAGTCACCCCATCTTGGATTCCCCTAGGTCTCTAGTTTTAAAAAATGCACAGGTTTGGTAGGTTTCCATAGGTGCCGGCTGAGCTAGAGGCCAAAATCTACAGGTAGGCACTTTGTAAAAAACACCTCTGTTTTCTTTAAAAAAAATGTATGTGTCCACGTTGCGTTTTGGGGCATTTCCTGTCGCGGGCGCTAGGCCTACCCACACAGGTGAGGTATCATTTTTATCGGGAGACTTGGGGGAACGCTGGGTGGAATGAAATTTGTGGCTCCTCTCAGATTCCAGAACTTTCTGTCACCGAAATGTGACGAAAATGTGTTTCTTTAGCCAACTTTTGAGGTTTGCAAAGGATTCTGGGTAACAGAACCTGGTCAGAGCCCCACAAGTCACCCCATCTTGGATTCCCCTAGGTCTCTAGTTCAAAAAAATGCACAGGTTTGGTAGGTTTCCCTAGGTGCCGGCTGAGCTAGAGGCCAAAATCTACAGGTAGGCACTTTGCAAAAAACACCTCTGTTTTCTTTTAAAAAATGTGATGTGTCCACGTTGTATTTTGGGGCGTTTCCTGTCGCGGGCGCTAGGCCTACCCACACAAGTGAGGTATCATTTTTATCGGGAGACTTGGGGGAACGCTGGGTGGAAGGACATTTGTGGCTCCTCTCAGATTCCAGAACTTTCTGTCACCGAAATAAGAGGAAAATGTGTTTTTTTAGCCAAATCTTGAGGTTTGCAAAGGATTCTGGGTAACAAAACCTGGTCAGAGCCCCACAAGTCACCCCATCTTGGATTCCCCTGGGTCTCTAGTTTTCAAAAATGGACAGGTTTGGTAGGTTTCCCTAGGTGCCGGCTGAGCTAGAGGCCAAAATCTACAGGTAGGCACTTTACAAAAAACTCCTCTGTTTTCTTTAAAAAAATGTGATGTGTCCACGTTGTGTTTTGGGGCATTTCTTGTCACGGGCGCTAGGCCTACCCAAACAAGTGAGGTATCATTTTTATGGGGAGACTTGGGGGAATGCTGGGTGCAATGAAATTTGTGCCTCCTCTCAGATTCCAGAACTTTCTGTCACCGAAATGTGACAAAAATGTGTTTTTTTAGCCAAATTTTGAGGTTTGCAAAGGATTCTGGGTAACAGAACCTGGTCAGAGCCCCACAAGGCACCCCATCTTGGATTCCCCTAGGTCTCTAGTTTCAAAAATGGACAGGTTTGGTAGGTTTCCCTAGGTGCCGGCTGAGCTAGAGGCCAAAATCTACAGGTAGGCACTTTACAAAAAACTCCTCTGTTTTCTTTAAAAAATGTGATGTGTCCACGTTGTGTTTTGGGGCGTTTCCTGTCATGGGCGTTAGGCCTACCCAAACAAGTGAGGTATCATTTTTATGGGGAGACTTGAGGGAACGCTGGGTGGAAGGAAATTTGTGGCTCCTCTCAGATTCCAGAACTTTCTGTCACCGAAATATGAGGAAAATGTGTTTTTTTAGCCAAATGTTGAGGTTTGCAAAGGATTCTGGGTGACAAAACCTGTTCAGAGCCCCACAAGTCACCCCATCTTGGATTCCCCTAGGTCTCTAGTTTTAAAAAATGCACAGGTTTGGTAGGTTTCCATAGGTGCCGGCTGAGCTAGAGGCCAAAATCTACAGGTAGGCACTTTGTAAAAAACACCTCTGTTTTCTTTAAAAAAATGTAATGTGTCCAAGTTGCGTTTTGGGGCATTTCCTGTCGCGGGCGCTAGGCCTACCCACACAGGTGAGGTATCATTTTTATCGGGACACTTGGAGGAACGCTGGGTGGAATGAAATTTGTGGCTCCTCTCAGATTCCAGAACTTTCTGTCACCGAAATGTGACGAAAATGTGTTTCTTTAGCCAACCTTTGAGGTTTGCAAAGGATTCTGGGTAACAGAACCTGATCAGAGCCCCACAAGTCACCCCATCTTGGATTCCCCTAGGTCTCTAGTTTAAAAAAATGCACAGGTTTGGTAGGTTTCCCTAGGTGCCGGCTGAGCTAGAGGCCAAAATCTACAGGTAGGCACTTTGCAAAAAACACCTCTGTTTTCTTTTAAAAAATGTGATGTGTCCACGTAGTATTTTGGGGCGTTTCCTGTCGCGGGCGCTAGGCCTACCCACACAAGTGAGGTATCATTTTTATCGGGAGACTTGGGGGAACGCTGGGTGGAAGGAAATTTATGGCTCCTCTCAGATTCCAGAACTTTCTGTCACCGAAATGTGAGGAAAATGTGTTTTTTTAGCCACATTTTGAGGTTTGCATAGGATTCTGGGTAACAGAACCTGGTCAGAGCCCCACAAGTCACCCCATCTTGGATTCCCCTAGGTCTGTAGTTTTCACAAATGCACAGGTTTGGTAGGTGCCGGCTGAGCTAGAGGCCAAAATCTACCGGTAGGCACTTTGCAAAAAACACCTCTGTTTTCTTTAAAAAAATGTAATGTGTCCAGGTTGCGTTTTGGGGCATTTCCTGTTGCGGGCACTATGCCTACCCACACAAGTGAGGTATCATTTTTATCGGGAGACTTGGGGGAACGCTGGGTGGAAGGAAATTTGTGGCTCCTCTCTGATTCCAGGACTTCCTGTCACCAAAATTTGAGGAAAATGTGTTTTTTTAGCCAAATGTTGAGCTTTGCAAAGGATTCTGGGTAACAGAACCTGGTCAGAGCCCCACAAGTCACCCCATCTTGGATTCCCCTAGGTCTCTAGTTTTAAAAAATGGACAGGTTTGGTAGGTTTCCCTAGGTGCCGGCTGAGCTAGAGGCCAAAATCTACAGGTAGGCACTTTACAAAAAACTCCTCTGTTTTCTTTAAAAAAAATTGATGTGTCCACGTTGTGTTTTGGGGCGTTTCCTGTCACAGGCGCTAGGCCTACCCAAACAAGTGAGGTATCATTTTTATGGGGAGACTTGGGGGAACGCTGGGTGGAATGACATTTGTGGCTCCTCTCAGATTCCAGAACTTTCTGTCACCGAAATGTGACAAAAATGTGTTTTTTTAGCCAAATTTTGAGGTTTGCAAAGGATTCTGGGTAACAGAACCTGGTCAGAGCCCCACAAGTCACCCCATCTTGGATTCCCCTAGGTCTCTAGTTTTCAAAAATGGTCAGGTTTGGTAGGTTTCCCTAGGTGCCGGCTGAGCTAGAGGCCAAAATCTACAGGTTGGCACTTTACAAAAAACTCCTCTGTTTTCTTTTAAAAATGTGATGTGTTCCCGTTGTGTTTTGGGGCGTTTCCAGTCACGGGCGTTAGGCCTACCCAAACAAATGAGGTATCATTTTTATGGGGAGACTTGAGGGAACGCTGGGTGGAAGGAAATTCGTGGCTCCTCTCAGAATCCAGAACTTTCTGTCACCGAAATATGAGGAAAATGTGTTTTTTTAGCCAAATGTTGCGGTTTGCAAAGGATTCTGGGTAACAAAACCTGGTCAGAGCCCCACAAGTCACCCCATCTTGGATTCCCCTACGTCTCTAGTTTTAAAAAATGCACAGGTTTGGTAGGTTTCCATAGGTGCCGGCTGAGCTAGAGGCCAAAATCTACAGGTAGGCACTTTGTAAAAAACACCTCTGTTTTCTTTCAAAAAATGTAATGTGTCCACGTTGCGTTTTGGGGCATTTCCTGTTGCGGGCGCTAGGCCTACCCACACAGGTGAGGTATCATTTTTATCGGGAGACTTGGGGGAACACTGGGTGGAATGAAATTTGTGGCTCCTCTCAGATTCCAGAACTTTCTGTCACCGAAATGTGACAAAAATGTGTTTTTTTAGCCACATTTTGAGGTTTGCAAAGGATTCTGGGTAACAGAACCTGGTCAAAGCCCCACAAGTCACCCCATCTTGGATTCCCCTAGGTCTCTAGTTTTCAAAAATGGACAGGTTTGGTAGGTTTCCCTAGGTGCCGGCTGAGCTAGAGGCCAAAATCTACAGGTAGGCACTTTACAAAAAACTCCTCTGTTTTCTTTAAAAAAATATGATGTGTCTACTTTGTGTTTTGGGGCGTTTCTTGTCACGGGCGCTAGGCCTACCCAAACAAGTGAGGTATCATTTTTATGGGGAGACTTGGGGGAACGCTGGGTGGAATGAAATTTGTGGCTCCTCTCAGATTCCAGAACTTTCTGTCACCGAAATGTGACAAAAATGTGTTTTTTTAGCCAAATTTTGAGGTTTGCAAAGGATTCTGGGTAAAAGAACCTGGTCAGAGCCCCACAAGTCACCCCATCTTGGATTCCCCTAGGTCTCTAGTTTTCAAAAATGGACAGGTTTGGTAGGTTTCCCTAGGTGCCGGCTGAGCTAGAGGCCAAAATCTACAGGTTGGCACTTTACAAAAAACTCCTCTGTTTTCTTTAAAAAAATATGATGTGTCCACGTTGTGTTTTGGGGCGTTTCTTGTCACGGGCGCTAGGCCTACCCAAACAAGTGAGGTATCATTTTTATGGGGAGACTTGGGGGAACGCTGGGTGGAATGAAATTTGTGGCTCCTCTCAGATTCCAGATCTTTCTGTTACCGAAATGTGACAAAAATGTGTTTTTTTAGCCAAATTTTGAGGTTTGCAAAGGATTCTGGGTAACAGAACCTGGTCAGAGCCCCACAAGTCACCCCATCTTGGATTCCCCTAGGTCTCTAGGTTTAAATAATGGACAGGTTTGGTAGGTTTCCCTAGGTGCCGGCTGAGCTAGAGGCCAAAATCTACAGGTAGGCACTTTGTAAAAAACACCTCTGTTTTCTTTAAAAAAATGTAATGTGTCCACGTTGCGTTTTGGGGCATTTCCTGTCGCGGGCGCTAGGCCTACCCACACAGGTGAGGTATCATTTTTATCGGGAGACTTGGGGGAACGCTGGGTGGAATGAAATTTGTGGCTCCTCTCAGATTCCAGAACTTTTTGTCACCGAAATGTGACAAAAATGTGTTTTTTTTAGCCAAATTTTGAGGTTTGCAAAGGATTCTGGGTAACAGAACCTGGTCAGAGCCCCACAAGTCACCCCATCTTGGATTCCCCTAGGTCTCTAGGTTTAAATAATGGACAGGTTTGGTAGGTTTCCCTAGGTGCCGGCTGAGCTAGAGGCCAAAATCTACAGGTAGGCACTTTGTAAAAAACACCTCTGTTTTCTTTAAAAAAATGTAATGTGTCCACGTTGCGTTTTGGGGCATTTCCTGTCGCGGGCGCTAGGCCTACCCACACAGGTGAGGTATCATTTTTATCGGGAGACTTGGGGGAACGCTGGGTGGAATGAAATTTGTGGCTCCTCTCAGATTCCAGAACTTTTTGTCACCGAAATGAGACGAAAATGTGTTTCTTTAGCCAACTTTTGAGGTTTGCAAAGGATTCTGGGTAACAGAACCTGGTCAGAGCCCCACAAGTCACCCCATCTTGGATTCCCCTAGGTCTCTAGTTTAAAAAAATGCACAGGTTTGGTAGGTTTCCCTAGGTGCCGGCTGAGCTAGAGGCCAAAATCTACAGGTAGGCACTTTGCAAAAAACACCTCTGTTTTCTTTTAAAAAATGTGATGTGTCCACGTTGTATTTTGGGGCGTTTCCTGTCGCGGGCGCTAGGCCTACCCACACAAGTGAGGTATCATTTTTATCGGGAGACTTGGGGGAACGCTGGGTGGAAGGAAATTTGTGGCTCCTCTCAGATTCCAGAACTTTCTGTCACCGAAATATGAGGAAAATGTGTTTTTTTAGCCAAATCTTGAGGTTTGCAAAGGATTCTGGGTAACAAAACCTGGTCAGAGCCCCACAAGTCACCCCATCTTGGATTCCCCTACGTGTCTAGTTTTTAAAAATGCACAGGTTTGGTAGGTTTCCCTAGGTGCCGGCTGAGCTAGAGGTCAAAATCTACAGGTAGGCACTTTGCAAAAAACACCTCTGTTTTCTTTAAAAAAATGTGATGTGCCCATGTTGCGTTTTGGGGCGTTTCCTGTCGCGGGCGCTAGGCCTACCCACACAAGTGAGGTATCATTTTTATCGGGAGACTTGGGGGAACGCTGGGTGGAAGGAAATTTGTGGCTCCTCTCGGATTCCAGAACTTTCTGTCACCGAAATGTGAGGAAAATTTGTTTTTTTAGCCACATTTTGAGGTTTGCATAGGATTCTGGGTAACAGAACCTGGTCAGAGCCCCACAAGTCACCCCATCTTGGATTCCCCTAGGTCTCTAGTTTTCACAAATGCACAGGTTTGGTAGGTGCCAGCTGAGCTAGAGGCCAAAATCTACAGGTAGGCACTTTGCAAAAAACTCCTCTGTTTTCTTTAAAAAAATGTGATGTGCCCATGTTGCGTTTTGGGGCGTTTCCTGTCGCGGGCGCTAGGCCTACCCACACAAGTGAGGTATCATTTTTATCGGGAGACTTGGGGGAACGCTGGGTGGAAGGAAATTTGTGGCTCCTCTCGGATTCCAGAACTTTCTGTCACCGAAATGTGAGGAAAATGTGTTTTTTTAGCCACATTTTGAGGTTTGCATAGGATTCTGGGTAACAGAACCTGGTCAGAGCCCCAAAAGTCACCCCATCTTGGATTCCCCTAGGTCTCTAGTTTTCACAAATGCACAGGTTTGGTAGGTGCCGGCTGAGCTAGAGGCCAAAATCTTCAGGTAGGCACTTTGCAAAAAACACCTCTGTTTTCTTTCAAAAAATGTAATGTGTCCAGGTTGCGTTTTGGGGCATTTCCTGTCGCGGGCACTATGCCTACCCACACAAGTGAAGTATCATTTTTATCGGGAGACTTGGGGGAACGCTGGGTGGAAGGAAATTTGTGGCTCCTCTCTGATTCCAGGACTTCCTGTCACCAAAATTTGAGGAAAATGTGTTTTTTTAGCCAAATGTTGAGGTTTGCAAAGGATTCTGGGTAACAGAACCTGGTCAGAGCCCCACAAGTCACCCCATCTTGGATTCCCCTAGGTCTCTAGTTTTAAAAAATGGACAGGTTTGGTAGGTTTCCCTAGGTGCCGGCTGAGCTAGAGGCCAAAATCTACAGGTAGGCACTTTACAAAAAACTCCTCTGTTTTCTTTAAAAAAATTTGATGTGTCCACGTTGTGTTTTGGGGCGTTTCTTGTCACGGGCGCTAGGCCTACCCAAACAAGTGAGGTATCATTTTTATGGGGAGACTTGGGGGAACGCTGGGTGGAATGAAATTTGTGGCTCCTCTCAGATTCCAGATCTTTCTGTTACCGAAATGTGACAAAAATGTGTTTTTTTAGCCAAATTTTGAGGTTTGCAAAGGATTCTGGGTAACAGAACCTGGTCAGAGCCCCACAAGTCACCCCATCTTGGATTCCCCTAGGTCTCTAGGTTTAAATAATGGACAGGTTTGGTAGGTTTCCCTAGGTGCCGGCTGAGCTAGAGGCCAAAATCTACAGGTAGGCACTTTGTAAAAAACACCTCTGTTTTCTTGAAAAAAATGTAAAGTGTCCACGTTGCGTTTTGGGGCATTTCCTGTCGCTGGCGCTAGGCCTACCCACACAGGTGAGGTATCATTTTTATCGGGAGACTTGGGGGAACGCTGGGTGGAATGAAATTTGTGGCTCCTCTCAGATTCCAGAACTTTTTGTCACCGAAATGTGACGAAAATGTGTTTCTTTAGCCACCTTTTGAGGTTTGCAAAGGATTCTGGGTAACAGAACCTGGTCAGAGCCCCACAAGTCACCCCATCTTGGATTCCCCTAGGTCTCTAGTTTAAAAAAATGCACAGGTTTGGTAGTTTTCCCTAGGTGCCGGCTGAGCTAATGGCCAAAATCTACAGGTAGGTACTTTGCAAAAAACACCTCTGTTTTCTTTTAAAAAATGTGATGTGTCCACGTTGTATTTTGGGGCGTTTCCTGTCGCGGGCGCTAGGCCTACCCACACAAGTGAGGTATCATTTTTATCGGGAGACTTGGGGAAACGCTGGGTGGAAGGAAATTTGTGGCTCCTCTCAGATTCCAGAACTTTCTGTCACCGAAATATGAGGAAAATGTGTTTTTTTAGCCAAATCTTGAGGTTTGCAAAGGATTCTGGGTAACAAAACCTGGTCAGAGCCCCACAAGTCACCCCATCTTGGATTCCCCTACGTGTCTAGTTTTTAAAAATGCACAGGTTTGGTAGGTTTCCCTAGGTGCCGGCTGAGCTAGAGGCCAAAATCTACAGGTAGGCACTTTGCAAAAAACACCTCTGTTTTCTTTAAAAAAATGTGATGTGCCCATGTTGCGTTTTGGGGCGTTTCCTGTCGCGGGCGCTAGGCCTACCCACACAAGTGAGGTATCATTTTTATCGGGAGACTTGGGGGAACGCTGGGTGGAAGGAAATTTGTGGCTCCTCTCGGATTCCAGAACTTTCTGTCACCGAAATGTGAGGAAAATGTGTTTTTTTAGCCACATTTTGAGGTTTGCATAGGATTCTGGGTAACAGAACATGGTCAGAGCCCCAAAAGTCACCCCATCTTGGATTCCCCTAGGTCTCTAGTTTTCACAAATGCACAGGTTTGGTAGGTGCCGGCTGAGCTAGAGGCCAAAATCTTCAGGTAGGCACTTTGCAAAAAACTCCTCTGTTTTCTTTCAAAAAATGTAATGTGTCCAGGTTGCATTTTGGGGCATTTCCTGTCGCGGGCACTATGCCTACCCACACAAGTGAAGTATCATTTTTATCGGGAGACTTGGGGGAACGCTGGGTGGAAGGAAATTTGTGGCTCCTCTCTGATTCCAGGACTTCCTGTCACCAAAATTTGAGGAAAATGTGTTTTTTTAGCCAAATGTTGAGGTTTGCAAAGGATTCTGGGTAACAGAACCTGGTCAGAGCCCCACAAGTCACCCCATCTTGGATTCCCCTAGGTCTCTAGTTTTAAAAAATGGACAGGTTTGGTAGGTTTCCCTAGGTGCCGGCTGAGCTAGAGGCCAAAATCTACAGGTAGGCACTTTACAAAAAACTCCTCTGTTTTCTTTAAAAAAATTTGATGTGTCCACGTTGTGTTTTGGGGCGTTTCTTGTCACGGGCGCTAGGCCTACCCAAACAAGTGAGGTATCATTTTTATGGGGAGACTTGGGGGAACGCTGCGTGGAATGAAATTTGTGGCTCCTCTCAGATTCCAGATCTTTCTGTCACCGAAATGTGACAAAAATGTGTTTTTTTAGCCAAATTTTGAGGTTTGCAAAGGATTCTGGGTAACAGAACCTGGTCAGAGCCCCACAAGTCACCCCATCTTGGATTCCCCTAGGTCTCTAGGTTTAAATAATGGACAGGTTTGGTAGGTTTCCCTAGGTGCCGGCTGAGCTAGAGGCCAAAATCTACAGGTAGGCACTTTGTAAAAAACACCTCTGTTTTCTTTAAAAAAATGTAATGTGTCCACGTTGCGTTTTTGGGCATTTCCTGTCGCGGGCGCTAGGCCTACCCACACAGGTGAGGAATCATTTTTATCGGGAGACTTGGGGGAACGCTGGGTGGAATGAAATTTGTGGCTCCTCTCAGATTCCAGAACTTTTTGTCACCGAAATGTGACGAAAATGTGTTTCTTTAGCCAACTTTTGAGGTTTGCAAAGGATTCTGGGTAACAGAACCTGGTCAGAGCCCCACAAGTCACCCCATCTTGGATTCCCCTAGGTCTCTAGTTTAAAAAAATGCACAGGTTTGGTAGGTTTCCCTAGGTGCCGGCTGAGCTAGAGGCCAAAATCTACAGGTAGGCACTTTGCAAAAAACACCTCTGTTTTCTTTTAAAAAATGTAATGTGTCCACGTTGTATTTTGGGGCGTTTCCTGTCGCGGGCGCTAGGCCTACCCACATAAGTGAGGTATCATTTTTATCGGGAGACTTGGGGGAACGCTGGGTGGAAGGAAATTTGTGGCTCCTCTCAGATTCCAGAACTTTCTGTCACCGAAATATGAGGAAAATGTGTTTTTTTAGCCAAATCTTGAGGTTTGCAAAGGATTCTGGGTAACAAAACCTGGTCAGAGCCCCACAAGTCACCCCATCTTGGATTCCCCTACGTGTCTAGTTTTTAAAAATGCACAGGTTTGGTAGGTTTCCCTAGGTGCCGGCTGAGCTAGAGGTCAAAATCTACAGGTAGGCACTTTGCAAAAAACACCTCTGTTTTCTTTAAAAAAATGTGATGTGCCCATGTTGCGTTTTGGGGCGTTTCCTGTCGCGGGCGCTAGGCCTACCCACACAAGTGAGGTATCATTTTTATCGGGAGACTTGGGGGAACGCTGGGTGGAAGGAAATTTGTGGCTTCTCTCGGATTCCAGAACTTTCTGTCACCGAAATGTGAGGAAAATTTGTTTTTTTAGCCACATTTTGAGGTTTGCATAGTATTCTAGGTAACAGAACCTGGTCAGAGCCCCACAAGTCACCCCATCTTGGATTCCCCTAGGTCTCTAGTTTTCACAAATGCACAGGTTTGGTAGGTGCCGGCTGAGCTAGAGGCCAAAATCTACAGGTAGGCACTTTGCAAAAAACACCTCTGTTTTCTTTCAAAAAATGTATGTGTCCAGGTTGCGTTTTGGGGCATTTCCTGTCGCGGGCACTATGCCCACCCACACAAGTGAAGTATCATTTTTATCGGGAGACTTGGGGGAACGCTGGGTGGAAGGAAATTTGTGGCTCCTCTCTGATTCCAGGACTTCCTGTCACCAAAATTTGAGGAAAATGTGTTTTTTTAGCCAAATGTTGAGGTTTGCAAAGGATTCTGGGTAACAGAACCTGGTCAGAGCCCCACAAGTCACCCCATCTTGGATTCCCCTAGGTCTCTAGTTTTAAAAAATGGACAGGTTTGGTAGGTTTCCCTAGGTGCCGGCTGAGCTAGAGGCCAAAATCTACAGGTAGGCACTTTACAAAAAACTCCTCTGTTTTCTTTAAAAAAATTTGATGTGTCCACGTTGTGTTTTGGGGTGTTTCTTGTCACAGGCGCTAGGCCTGCCCAAACAAGTGAGGTATCATTTTTATGGGGAGACTTGGGGGAACGCTGGGTGGAATGAAATTTGTGGCTCCTCTCAGATTCCAGAACTTTCTGTCACCGAAATGTGACAAAAATGTGTTTTTTTAGCCAAATTTTGAGGTTTGCAAAGGATTCTGGGTAACAGAACCTGGTCAGAGCCCCACAAGTCACCCCATCTTGGATTCCCCTAGGTCTCTAGTTTTCAAAAATGGACAGGTTTGGTAGGTTTCCCTAGGTGCCGGCTGAGCTAGAGGCAAAAATCTACAGGTAGGCACTTTACAAAAAACTCCTCTGTTTTCTTTAAAAAAATATGATGTGTCCACGTTGTGTTTTGGGGCGTTTCTTGTCACCGGCGCTAGGCCTACCCAAACAAGTGAGGTATCATTTTTATGGGGAGACTTGGGGGAACGCTGGGTGGAATGAAATTTGTGGCTCCTCTCAGATTCCAGATCTTTCTGTCACCGAAATGTGACAAAAATGTGTTTTTTTAGCCACATTTTGAGGTTTGCAAAGGATTCTGGGAAACAGAACCTGGTCAGAGCCCCACAAGTCAACCCATCTTGGATTCCCCTAGGTCTCTAGGTTTAAATAATGGACAGGTTTGGTAGGTTTCCCTAGGTGCCGGCTGAGCTAGAGGCCAAAATCTACAGGTAGGCACTTTGCAAAAAACACCTCTGTTTTCTTTTAAAAAATGTGATGTGTCCACGTTGCGTTTTGGGGCATTTCCTGTCGCGGGCGCTAGGCCTACCCACACAAGTGAGGTATCATTTTTATCGGGAGACTTGGGGAACGCTGGGTGGAAGGAAATTTGTGGCTCCTCTCAGATTCCAGAACTTTCTGTCACCGAAATATGAGGAAAATGTGTTTTTTTAGCCAAATCTTGAGGTTTGCAAAGGATTCTGGGTAACAAAACCTGGTCAGAGCCCCACAAGTCACCCCATCTTGGATTCCCCTACGTGTCTAGTTTTTAAAAATGCACAGGTTTGGTAGGTTTCCCTAGGTGCCGGCTGAGCTAGAGGCCAAAATCTACAGGTAGGCACTTTGCAAAAAACACCTCTGTTTTCTTTTAAAAAATGTGATGTGCCCATGTTGCGTTTTGGGGCGTTTCCTGTCGCGGGCGCTAGGCCTACCCACACAAGTGAGGTATCATTTTTATCGGGAGACTTGGGGGAACGCTGGGTGGAAGGAAATTTGTGGCTCCTCTCGGATTCCAGAACTTTCTGTCACCGAAATGTGAGGAAAATTTGTTTTTTTAGCTACATTTTGAGGTTTGCATAGGATTCTGGGTAACAGAACCTGGTCAGAGCCCCACAAGTCACCCATCTTGGATTCCCCTAGGTCTCTAGTTTTCACAAATGCACAGGTTTGGTAGGTGCCGGCTGAGCTAGAGGCCAAAATCTACAGGTAGGCACTTTGCAAAAAACACCTCTGTTTTCTTTAAAAAAATGTGATGTGCCCATGTTGCGTTTTGGGGCGTTTCCTGTCTTGGGCGCTAGGCCTACCCACACAAGTGAGGTATCATTTTTATCGGGAGACTTGGGGGAACGCTGGGTGGAAGGAAATTTGTGGCTCCACTCGGATTCCAGAACTTTCTGTCACCGAAATGTGAGGAAAATGTGTTTTTTTAGCCACATTTTGAGGTTTGCATAGGATTCTGGGTAACAGAACCTGGTCAGAGCCCCAAAAGTCACCCCATCTTGGATTCCCCTAGGTCTCTAGTTTTCACAAATGCACAGGTTTGGTAGGTGCCGGCTGAGCTAGAGGCCAAAATCTTCAGGTAGGCACTTTGCAAAAAACACCTCTGTTTTCTTTCAAAAAATGTAATGTGTCCAGGTTGCGTTTTGGGGCCTTTCCTGTCGCGGGCACTATGCCTACCAACACAAGTGAAGTATCATTTTTATCGGGAGACATGGGGGAACGCTGGGTGGAAGGAAATTTGTGGCTCCTCTCTGATTCCAGAACTTTCTGTCACCGAAATATGAGGAAAATGTGTTTTTTTTTGCCAAATCTTGAGGTTTGCAAAGGATTCTGGGTAACAAAACCTGGTCAGAGCCCCACAAGTCACCCCATCTTGGATTCCCCTACGTGTCTAGTTTTTAAAAATGCACAGGTTTGGTAGGTTTCCCTAGGTGCCGGCTGAGCTAGAGGTCAAAATCTACAGGTAGGCACTTTGCAAAAAACACCTTTGTTTTCTTTAAAAAAATGTGATGTGCCCATGTTGCGTTTTGGGGCGTTTCCTGTCGCGGGCGCTAGGCCTACCCACACAAGTGAGGTATCATTTTTATCGGGAGACTTGGGGGAACGCTGGGTGGAAGGAAATTTTTGGCTCCTCTCGGATTCCAGAACTTTCTGTCACCGAAATGTGAGGAAAATTTGTTTTTTTAGCCACATTTTGAGGTTTGCATAGTATTCTAGGTAACAGAACCTGGTCAGAGCCCCACAAGTCACCCCATCTTGGATTCCCCTAGGTCTCTAGTTTTCACAAATGCACAGGTTTGGTAGGTGCCGGCTGAGCTAGAGGCCAAAATCTACAGGTAGGCACTTTGCAAAAAACACCTCTGTTTTCTTTCAAAAAATGTAATGTGTCCAGGTTGCGTTTTGGGGCATTTCCTGTCGCGGGCACTATGCCTACCCACACAAGTGAAGTATCATTTTTATCGGGAGACTTGGGGGAACGCTGGGTGGAAGGAAATTTGTGGCTCCTCTCTGATTCCAGGACTTCCTGTCACCAAAATTTGAGGAAAATGTGTTTTTTTAGCCAAATGTTGAGGTTTGCAAAGGATTCTGGGTAACAGAACCTGGTCAGAGCCCCACAAGTCACCCCATCTTGGATTCCCCTAGGTCTCTAGTTTTAAAAAATGGACAGGTTTGGTAGGTTTCCCTAGGTGCCGGCTGAGCTAGAGGCCAAAATCTACAGGTAGGCACTTTACAAAAAACTCCTCTGTTTTCTTTAAAAAAATTTGATGTGTCCACGTTGTGTTTTGGGGCGTTTCTTGTCACAGGCGCTAGGCCTACCCAAACAAGTGAGGTATCATTTTTATGGGGAGACTTGGGGGAACGCTGGGTGGAATGAAATTTGTGGCTCCTCTCAGATTCCAGAACTTTCTGTCACCGAAATGTGACAAAAATGTGTTTTTTAAGCCAAATTTTGAGGTTTGCAAAGGATTCTGGGTAACAGAACCTGGTCAGAGCCCCACAAGTCACCCCATCTTGGATTCCCCTAGGTCTCTAGTTTTCAAAAATGGACAGGTTTGGTAGGTTTCCCTAGGTGCCGGCTGAGCTAGAGGCCAAAATCTACAGGTAGGCACTTTACAAAAAACTCCTCTGTTTTCTTTAAAAAAATGTGATGTGTCCACGTTGTGTTTTGGGGCGTTTCCTGTCGCGGGCGCTAGGCCTACCCAAACAAGTGATGTATCATTTTTACCGGGAGACTTGGGGGAACGCTGGATGGAAGGAAATTTGTGGCTGCTCTCAGATTCCAGAACTTTCTGTCACCGAAATGTGAGGAAAATGTGTTTTTTTAGTCAAATTTTGAGGTTTGAAAAGGATTCTGGGTAACAGAACCTGGTCAGAGCCCCACAAGTCACCCCATCTTGGATTCCCCTAGGTCTCTAGTTTTAAAAAATGGACAGGTTTGGTAGGTTTCCCTAGGTGCCGGCTGAGCTAGAGGCCAAAATCTACAGGTAGGCACTTTACAAAAAACTCCTCTGTTTTCTTTAAAAAAATGTGATGTGTCCACGTTGTGTTTTGGGGCGTTTCTTGTCACGGGCGCTAGGCCTACCCAAACAAGTGAGGTATCATTTTTATGGGGAGACTTGGGGGAACGCTGGGTGGAATGAAATTTGTGGCTCCTCTCAGATTCCAGAACTTTCTGTCACCGAAATGTGACAAAAATGTGTTTTTTTAGCCAAATTTTGAGGTTTGCAAAGGATTCTGGGTAACAGAACCTGGTCAGAGCCCCACAGTCACCCCATCTTGGATTCCCCTAGGTCTCTAGTTTTCAAAAATTGACAGGTTTGGTAGGTTTCCCTAGGTGCCGGCTGAGCTAGAGGCCAAAATCTACAGGTAGGCACTTTACAAAAAACTCCTCTGTTTTCTTTTAAAAATGTGATGTGTCCACGTTGTGTTTTGGGGCGTTCCCAGTCACGGGAGTTAGGCCTACCCAAACAAGTGAGGTATCATTTTTATGGGGAGACTTGAGGGAACGTTGGGTGGAAGGAAATTTGTGGCTCCTCTCAGAATCCAGAACTTTCTGTCACCGAAATATGAGGAAAATGTGTTTTTTTAGCCAAATGTTGAGGTTTGCAAAGGATTCTGGGTAACAAAACCTGGTCAGAGCCCCACAAGTCACCCCATCTTGGATTCCCCTACGTCTCTAGTTTAAAAAAATGCACAGGTTTGGTAGGTTTCCATAGGTGACGGCTGAGTGGAAGGGTGGAAGGAAATTTGTGGCTCCTCTCAGAATCCAGAACTTTCTGTCACCGAAATATGAGGAAAATGTGTTTTTTTAGCCAAATGTTGAGGTTTGCAAAGGATTCTGGGTAACAAAACCTGGTCAGAGCCCCACAAGTCACCCCATCTTGGATTCCCCTACGTCTCTAGTTTAAAAAAATGCACAGGTTTGGTAGGTTTCCATAGGTGACGGCTGAGCTAGAGGCAAAGATCTACAGGTAGGCACTTTGAAAAAAAAACACCTCTGTTTTCTTTAAAAAAATGTAATGTGTCCACGTTGCGTTTTGGGGTATTTCCTGTTGCGGGCGCTAGGCCTACCCACACAGGTGAGGTATCATTTTTGTCGGGAGACTTGGGGGAACGCTGGGTGGAATGAAATTTGTGGCTCCTCTCAGATTCCAGAACTTTCTGTCACCGAAATGTGACAAAAATGTGTTTTTTTAGCCACATTTTGAGGTTTGCAAAGGATTCTGGGTAACAGAACCTGGTCAGAGCCCCACAAGTCACCCCATCTTGGATTCCCCTAGGTCTCTAGTTTTCAAAAATGGACAGGTTTGGTAGGTTTCCCTAGGTGCCGGCTGAGCTAGAGGCCAAAATCTACAGGTAGGCACTTTACAAAAAACTCCTCTGTTTTCTTTAAAAAAATGTGATGTGTCCACATTGTGTTTTGGGGCGTTTCTTGTCACGGGCGCTAGGCCTACCCAAACAAGTGAGGTATCATTTTTATGGGGAGACTTGGGGGAACGCTGGGTGGAATGAAATTTGTGGCTCCTCTCAGATTCCAGAACTTTCTGTCACCGAAATGTGACAAAAATGTGTTTTTTTAGCCAAATTTTGAGGTTTGCAAAGGATTCTGGGTAACAGAACCTGGTCAGAGCCCCACAAGTCACCCCATCTTGGATTCCCCTAGGTCTCTAGTTTTCAAAAATGGACAGGTTTGGTAGGTTTCCCTAGGTGCCGGCTGAGCTAGAGGCCAAAATCTACAGGTAGGCACTTTACAAAAAACTCCTCTGTTTTCTTTAAAAAAATGTGATGTGTCCACGTTGTGTTTTGGGGCGTTTCTTGTCACGGGCGCTAGGCCTACCCAAACAAGTGAGGTATCATTTTTATGGGGAGACTTGGGGGAACGCTGGGTGGAATGAAATTTGTGGCTCCTCTCAGATTCCAGAACTTTCTGTCACCGAAATGTGACAAAAATGTGTTTTTTTAGCCATATTTTGAGGTTTGCAAAGGATTCTGGGTTACAGAACCTGGTCAGAGCCCCACAAGTCACCCCATCTTGGATTCCCCTAGGTCTCTAGTTTTCAAAAATGGACAGGTTTGGTAGGTTTCCCTAGGTGCCGGCTGAGCTAGAGGCCAAAATCTACAGGTAGGCACTTTACAAAAAACTCCTCTGTTTTCTTTAAAAAATGTGATGTGTCCACGTTGTGTTTTGGGGCGTTTCCAGTCACGGGCGTTAGGCCTACCCAAACAAGTGAGGTATCATTTTTATGGGGAGACTTGAGGGAACGCTGGGTGGAAGGAAATTTGTGGCTCCTCTCAGAATCCAGAACTTTCTGTCACCGAAATATGAGGAAAATGTGTTTCTTTAGCCAAATGTTGAGGTTTGCAAAGGATTCTGGGTAACAAAACCTGGTCAGAGCCCCACAAGTCACCCCATCTTGGATTCCCCTAGGTCTCTAGTTTTAAAAAATGCACAGGTTTGGTAGGTTTCCATAGGTGCCGGCTGAGCTAGAGGCCAAAATCTACAGGTAGGCACTTTGTAAAAAACACCTCTGTTTTCTTTAAAAAAAATTTATGTGTCCACGTTGCGTTTTGGGGCATTTCCTGTCGCGGGCGCTAGGCCTACCCACACAGGTGAGGTATCATTTTTATCGGGAGACTTGGGGGAACGCTGGGTGGAATGAAATTTGTGGCTCCTCTCAGATTCCAGAACTTTCTGTCACCGAAATGTGACGAAAATGTGTTTCTTTAGCCAACTTTTGAGGTTTGCAAAGGATTCTGGGTAACAGAACCTGGTCAGAGCCCCACAAGTCACCCCATCTTGGATTCCCCTAGGTCTCTAGTTCAAAAAAATGCACAGGTTTGGTAGGTTTCCCTAGGTGCCGGCTGAGCTAGAGGCCAAAATCTACAGGTAGGCACTTTGCAAAAAACACCTCTGTTTTCTTTTAAAAAATGTGATGTGTCCACGTTGTATTTTGGGGCGTTTCCTGTCGCGGGCGCTAGGCCTACCCACACAAGTGAGGTATCATTTTTATCGGGAGACTTGGGGGAACGCTGGGTGGAAGGACATTTGTGGCTCCTCTCAGATTCCAGAACTTTCTGTCACCGAAATAAGAGGAAAATGTGTTTTTTTAGCCAAATCTTGAGGTTTGCAAAGGATTCTGGGTAACAAAACCTGGTCAGAGCCCCACAAGTCACCCCATCTTGGATTCCCCTGGGTCTCTAGTTTTCAAAAATGGACAGGTTTGG
This sequence comes from Pleurodeles waltl, assembly GCF_031143425.1. NCBI lineage: Eukaryota > Metazoa > Chordata > Amphibia > Caudata > Salamandridae > Pleurodeles > Pleurodeles waltl. The sequence continues at coordinate 1,645,865,079 of NC_090444.1, read as the reverse complement.
TAGGTTTCCCTAGGTGCCGGCTGAGCTAGAGGCCAAAATCTACAGGTAGGCACTTTACAAAAAACTCCTCTGTTTTCTTTAAAAAAATGTGATGTGTCCACGTTGTGTTTTGGGGCATTTCTTGTCACGGGCGCTAGGCCTACCCAAACAAGTGAGGTATCATTTTTATGGGGAGACTTGGGGGAATGCTGGGTGCAATGAAATTTGTGCCTCCTCTCAGATTCCAGAACTTTCTGTCACCGAAATGTGACAAAAATGTGTTTTTTTAGCCAAATTTTGAGGTTTGCAAAGGATTCTGGGTAACAGAACCTGGTCAGAGCCCCACAAGGCACCCCATCTTGGATTCCCCTAGGTCTCTAGTTTCAAAAATGGACAGGTTTGGTAGGTTTCCCTAGGTGCCGGCTGAGCTAGAGGCCAAAATCTACAGGTAGGCACTTTACAAAAAACTCCTCTGTTTTCTTTAAAAAATGTGATGTGTCCACGTTGTGTTTTGGGGCGTTTCCTGTCATGGGCGTTAGGCCTACCCAAACAAGTGAGGTATCATTTTTATGGGGAGACTTGAGGGAACGCTGGGTGGAAGGAAATTTGTGGCTCCTCTCAGATTCCAGAACTTTCTGTCACCGAAATATGAGGAAAATGTGTTTTTTTAGCCAAATGTTGAGGTTTGCAAAGGATTCTGGGTGACAAAACCTGTTCAGAGCCCCACAAGTCACCCCATCTTGGATTCCCCTAGGTCTCTAGTTTTAAAAAATGCACAGGTTTGGTAGGTTTCCATAGGTGCCGGCTGAGCTAGAGGCCAAAATCTACAGGTAGGCACTTTGTAAAAAACACCTCTGTTTTCTTTAAAAAAATGTAATGTGTCCAAGTTGCGTTTTGGGGCATTTCCTGTCGCGGGCGCTAGGCCTACCCACACAGGTGAGGTATCATTTTTATCGGGACACTTGGAGGAACGCTGGGTGGAATGAAATTTGTGGCTCCTCTCAGATTCCAGAACTTTCTGTCACCGAAATGTGACGAAAATGTGTTTCTTTAGCCAACCTTTGAGGTTTGCAAAGGATTCTGGGTAACAGAACCTGATCAGAGCCCCACAAGTCACCCCATCTTGGATTCCCCTAGGTCTCTAGTTTAAAAAAATGCACAGGTTTGGTAGGTTTCCCTAGGTGCCGGCTGAGCTAGAGGCCAAAATCTACAGGTAGGCACTTTGCAAAAAACACCTCTGTTTTCTTTTAAAAAATGTGATGTGTCCACGTTGTATTTTGGGGCGTTTCCTGTCGCGGGCGCTAGGCCTACCCACACAAGTGAGGTATCATTTTTATCGGGAGACTTGGGGGAACGCTGGGTGGAAGGAAATTTATGGCTCCTCTCAGATTCCAGAACTTTCTGTCACCGAAATGTGAGGAAAATGTGTTTTTTTAGCCACATTTTGAGGTTTGCATAGGATTCTGGGTAACAGAACCTGGTCAGAGCCCCACAAGTCACCCCATCTTGGATTCCCCTAGGTCTGTAGTTTTCACAAATGCACAGGTTTGGTAGGTGCCGGCTGAGCTAGAGGCCAAAATCTACCGGTAGGCACTTTGCAAAAAACACCTCTGTTTTCTTTAAAAAAATGTAATGTGTCCAGGTTGCGTTTTGGGGCATTTCCTGTTGCGGGCACTATGCCTACCCACACAAGTGAGGTATCATTTTTATCGGGAGACTTGGGGGAACGCTGGGTGGAAGGAAATTTGTGGCTCCTCTCTGATTCCAGGACTTCCTGTCACCAAAATTTGAGGAAAATGTGTTTTTTTAGCCAAATGTTGAGGTTTGCAAAGGATTCTGGGTAACAGAACCTGGTCAGAGCCCCACAAGTCACCCCATCTTGGATTCCCCTAGGTCTCTAGTTTTAAAAAATGGACAGGTTTGGTAGGTTTCCCTAGGTGCCGGCTGAGCTAGAGGCCAAAATCTACAGGTAGGCACTTTACAAAAAACTCCTCTGTTTTCTTTAAAAAAAATTGATGTGTCCACGTTGTGTTTTGGGGCGTTTCCTGTCACAGGCGCTAGGCCTACCCAAACAAGTGAGGTATCATTTTTATGGGGAGACTTGGGGGAACGCTGGGTGGAATGACATTTGTGGCTCCTCTCAGATTCCAGAACTTTCTGTCACCGAAATGTGACAAAAATGTGTTTTTTTAGCCAAATTTTGAGGTTTGCAAAGGATTCTGGGTAACAGAACCTGGTCAGAGCCCCACAAGTCACCCCATCTTGGATTCCCCTAGGTCTCTAGTTTTCAAAAATGGTCAGGTTTGGTAGGTTTCCCTAGGTGCCGGCTGAGCTAGAGGCCAAAATCTACAGGTTGGCACTTTACAAAAAACTCCTCTGTTTTCTTTTAAAAATGTGATGTGTTCCCGTTGTGTTTTGGGGCGTTTCCAGTCACGGGCGTTAGGCCTACCCAAACAAATGAGGTATCATTTTTATGGGGAGACTTGAGGGAACGCTGGGTGGAAGGAAATTCGTGGCTCCTCTCAGAATCCAGAACTTTCTGTCACCGAAATATGAGGAAAATGTGTTTTTTTAGCCAAATGTTGCGGTTTGCAAAGGATTCTGGGTAACAAAACCTGGTCAGAGCCCCACAAGTCACCCCATCTTGGATTCCCCTACGTCTCTAGTTTTAAAAAATGCACAGGTTTGGTAGGTTTCCATAGGTGCCGGCTGAGCTAGAGGCCAAAATCTACAGGTAGGCACTTTGTAAAAAACACCTCTGTTTTCTTTCAAAAAATGTAATGTGTCCACGTTGCGTTTTGGGGCATTTCCTGTTGCGGGCGCTAGGCCTACCCACACAGGTGAGGTATCATTTTTATCGGGAGACTTGGGGGAACACTGGGTGGAATGAAATTTGTGGCTCCTCTCAGATTCCAGAACTTTCTGTCACCGAAATGTGACAAAAATGTGTTTTTTTAGCCACATTTTGAGGTTTGCAAAGGATTCTGGGTAACAGAACCTGGTCAAAGCCCCACAAGTCACCCCATCTTGGATTCCCCTAGGTCTCTAGTTTTCAAAAATGGACAGGTTTGGTAGGTTTCCCTAGGTGCCGGCTGAGCTAGAGGCCAAAATCTACAGGTAGGCACTTTACAAAAAACTCCTCTGTTTTCTTTAAAAAAATATGATGTGTCTACTTTGTGTTTTGGGGCGTTTCTTGTCACGGGCGCTAGGCCTACCCAAACAAGTGAGGTATCATTTTTATGGGGAGACTTGGGGGAACGCTGGGTGGAATGAAATTTGTGGCTCCTCTCAGATTCCAGAACTTTCTGTCACCGAAATGTGACAAAAATGTGTTTTTTTAGCCAAATTTTGAGGTTTGCAAAGGATTCTGGGTAAAAGAACCTGGTCAGAGCCCCACAAGTCACCCCATCTTGGATTCCCCTAGGTCTCTAGTTTTCAAAAATGGACAGGTTTGGTAGGTTTCCCTAGGTGCCGGCTGAGCTAGAGGCCAAAATCTACAGGTTGGCACTTTACAAAAAACTCCTCTGTTTTCTTTAAAAAAATATGATGTGTCCACGTTGTGTTTTGGGGCGTTTCTTGTCACGGGCGCTAGGCCTACCCAAACAAGTGAGGTATCATTTTTATGGGGAGACTTGGGGGAACGCTGGGTGGAATGAAATTTGTGGCTCCTCTCAGATTCCAGATCTTTCTGTTACCGAAATGTGACAAAAATGTGTTTTTTTAGCCAAATTTTGAGGTTTGCAAAGGATTCTGGGTAACAGAACCTGGTCAGAGCCCCACAAGTCACCCCATCTTGGATTCCCCTAGGTCTCTAGGTTTAAATAATGGACAGGTTTGGTAGGTTTCCCTAGGTGCCGGCTGAGCTAGAGGCCAAAATCTACAGGTAGGCACTTTGTAAAAAACACCTCTGTTTTCTTTAAAAAAATGTAATGTGTCCACGTTGCGTTTTGGGGCATTTCCTGTCGCGGGCGCTAGGCCTACCCACACAGGTGAGGTATCATTTTTATCGGGAGACTTGGGGGAACGCTGGGTGGAATGAAATTTGTGGCTCCTCTCAGATTCCAGAACTTTTTGTCACCGAAATGTGACAAAAATGTGTTTTTTTAGCCAAATTTTGAGGTTTGCAAAGGATTCTGGGTAACAGAACCTGGTCAGAGCCCCACAAGTCACCCCATCTTGGATTCCCCTAGGTCTCTAGGTTTAAATAATGGACAGGTTTGGTAGGTTTCCCTAGGTGCCGGCTGAGCTAGAGGCCAAAATCTACAGGTAGGCACTTTGTAAAAAACACCTCTGTTTTCTTTAAAAAAATGTAATGTGTCCACGTTGCGTTTTGGGGCATTTCCTGTCGCGGGCGCTAGGCCTACCCACACAGGTGAGGTATCATTTTTATCGGGAGACTTGGGGGAACGCTGGGTGGAATGAAATTTGTGGCTCCTCTCAGATTCCAGAACTTTTTGTCACCGAAATGTGACGAAAATGTGTTTCTTTAGCCAACTTTTGAGGTTTGCAAAGGATTCTGGGTAACAGAACCTGGTCAGAGCCCCACAAGTCACCCCATCTTGGATTCCCCTAGGTCTCTAGTTTAAAAAAATGCACAGGTTTGGTAGGTTTCCCTAGGTGCCGGCTGAGCTAGAGGCCAAAATCTACAGGTAGGCACTTTGCAAAAAACACCTCTGTTTTCTTTTAAAAAATGTGATGTGTCCACGTTGTATTTTGGGGCGTTTCCTGTCGCGGGCGCTAGGCCTACCCACACAAGTGAGGTATCATTTTTATCGGGAGACTTGGGGGAACGCTGGGTGGAAGGAAATTTGTGGCTCCTCTCAGATTCCAGAACTTTCTGTCACCGAAATATGAGGAAAATGTGTTTTTTTAGCCAAATCTTGAGGTTTGCAAAGGATTCTGGGTAACAAAACCTGGTCAGAGCCCCACAAGTCACCCCATCTTGGATTCCCCTACGTGTCTAGTTTTTAAAAATGCACAGGTTTGGTAGGTTTCCCTAGGTGCCGGCTGAGCTAGAGGTCAAAATCTACAGGTAGGCACTTTGCAAAAAACACCTCTGTTTTCTTTAAAAAAATGTGATGTGCCCATGTTGCGTTTTGGGGCGTTTCCTGTCGCGGGCGCTAGGCCTACCCACACAAGTGAGGTATCATTTTTATCGGGAGACTTGGGGGAACGCTGGGTGGAAGGAAATTTGTGGCTCCTCTCGGATTCCAGAACTTTCTGTCACCGAAATGTGAGGAAAATTTGTTTTTTTAGCCACATTTTGAGGTTTGCATAGGATTCTGGGTAACAGAACCTGGTCAGAGCCCCACAAGTCACCCCATCTTGGATTCCCCTAGGTCTCTAGTTTTCACAAATGCACAGGTTTGGTAGGTGCCGCTGAGCTAGAGGCCAAAATCTTCAGGTAGGCACTTTGCAAAAAACACCTCTGTTTTCTTTCAAAAAATGTAATGTGTCCAGGTTGCGTTTTGGGGCATTTCCTGTCGCGGGCACTATGCCTACCCACACAAGTGAAGTATCATTTTTATCGGGAGACTTGGGGGAACGCTGGGTGGAAGGAAATTTGTGGCTCCTCTCTGATTCCAGGACTTCCTGTCACCAAAATTTGAGGAAAATGTGTTTTTTTAGCCAAATGTTGAGGTTTGCAAAGGATTCTGGGTAACAGAACCTGGTCAGAGCCCCACAAGTCACCCCATCTTGGATTCCCCTAGGTCTCTAGTTTTAAAAAATGGACAGGTTTGGTAGGTTTCCCTAGGTGCCGGCTGAGCTAGAGGCCAAAATCTACAGGTAGGCACTTTACAAAAAACTCCTCTGTTTTCTTTAAAAAAATTTGATGTGTCCACGTTGTGTTTTGGGGCGTTTCTTGTCACGGGCGCTAGGCCTACCCAAACAAGTGAGGTATCATTTTTATGGGGAGACTTGGGGGAACGCTGGGTGGAATGAAATTTGTGGCTCCTCTCAGATTCCAGATCTTTCTGTCACCGAAATGTGACAAAAATGTGTTTTTTTAGCCAAATTTTGAGGTTTGCAAAGGATTCTGGGTAACAGAACCTGGTCAGAGCCCCACAAGTCACCCCATCTTGGATTCCCCTAGGTCTCTAGGTTTAAATAATGGACAGGTTTGGTAGGTTTCCCTAGGTGCCGGCTGAGCTAGAGGCCAAAATCTACAGGTAGGCACTTTGTAAAAAACACCTCTGTTTTCTTGAAAAAAATGTAAAGTGTCCACGTTGCGTTTTGGGGCATTTCCTGTCGCTGGCGCTAGGCCTACCCACACAGGTGAGGTATCATTTTTATCGGGAGACTTGGGGGAACGCTGGGTGGAATGAAATTTGTGGCTCCTCTCAGATTCCAGAACTTTTTGTCACCGAAATGTGACGAAAATGTGTTTCTTTAGCCACCTTTTGAGGTTTGCAAAGGATTCTGGGTAACAGAACCTGGTCAGAGCCCCACAAGTCACCCCATCTTGGATTCCCCTAGGTCTCTAGTTTAAAAAAATGCACAGGTTTGGTAGTTTTCCCTAGGTGCCGGCTGAGCTAATGGCCAAAATCTACAGGTAGGTACTTTGCAAAAAACACCTCTGTTTTCTTTTAAAAAATGTGATGTGTCCACGTTGTATTTTGGGGCGTTTCCTGTTGCGGGCGCTAGGCCTACCCACACAAGTGAGGTATCATTTTTATCGGGAGACTTGGGGAAACGCTGGGTGGAAGGAAATTTGTGGCTCCTCTCAGATTCCAGAACTTTCTGTCACCGAAATATGAGGAAAATGTGTTTTTTTAGCCAAATCTTGAGGTTTGCAAAGGATTCTGGGTAACAAAACCTGGTCAGAGCCCCACAAGTCACCCCATCTTGGATTCCCCTACGTGTCTAGTTTTTAAAAATGCACAGGTTTGGTAGGTTTCCCTAGGTGCCGGCTAAGCTAGAGGCCAAAATCTACAGGTAGGCACTTTGCAAAAAACACCTCTGTTTTCTTTAAAAAAATGTGATGTGCCCATGTTGCGTTTTGGGGCGTTTCCTGTCGCGGGCGCTAGGCCTACCCACACAAGTGAGGTATCATTTTTATCGGGAGACTTGGGGGAACGCTGGGTGGAAGGAAATTTGTGGCTCCTCTCGGATTCCAGAACTTTCTGTCACCGAAATGTGAGGAAAATGTGTTTTTTTAGCCACATTTTGAGGTTTGCATAGGATTCTGGGTAACAGAACATGGTCAGAGCCCCAAAAGTCACCCCATCTTGGATTCCCCTAGGTCTCTAGTTTTCACAAATGCACAGGTTTGGTAGGTGCCGGCTGAGCTAGAGGCCAAAATCTTCAGGTAGGCACTTTGCAAAAAACTCCTCTGTTTTCTTTCAAAAAATGTAATGTGTCCAGGTTGCATTTTGGGGCATTTCCTGTCGCGGGCACTATGCCTACCCACACAAGTGAAGTATCATTTTTATCGGGAGACTTGGGGGAACGCTGGGTGGAAGGAAATTTGTGGCTCCTCTCTGATTCCAGGACTTCCTGTCACCAAAATTTGAGGAAAATGTGTTTTTTTAGCCAAATGTTGAGGTTTGCAAAGGATTCTGGGTAACAGAACCTGGTCAGAGCCCCACAAGTCACCCCATCTTGGATTCCCCTAGGTCTCTAGTTTTAAAAAATGGACAGGTTTGGTAGGTTTCCCTAGGTGCCGGCTGAGCTAGAGGCCAAAATCTACAGGTAGGCACTTTACAAAAAACTCCTCTGTTTTCTTTAAAAAAATTTGATGTGTCCACGTTGTGTTTTGGGGCGTTTCTTGTCACGGGCGCTAGGCCTACCCAAACAAGTGAGGTATCATTTTTATGGGGAGACTTGGGGGAACGCTGGGTGGAATGAAATTTGTGGCTCCTCTCAGATTCCAGATCTTTCTGTCACCGAAATGTGACAAAAATGTGTTTTTTTAGCCAAATTTTGAGGTTTGCAAAGGATTCTGGGTAACAGAACCTGGTCAGAGCCCCACAAGTCACCCCATCTTGGATTCCCCTAGGTCTCTAGGTTTAAATAATGGACAGGTTTGGTAGGTTTCCCTAGGTGCCGGCTGAGCTAGAGGCCAAAATCTACAGGTAGGCACTTTGTAAAAAACACCTCTGTTTTCTTTCAAAAAATGTAATGTGTCCACGTTGCGTTTTGGGGCATTTCCTGTCGCGGGCGCTAGGCCTACCCACACAGGTGAGGAATCATTTTTATCGGGAGACTTGGGGGAACGCTGGGTGGAATGAAATTTGTGGCTCCTCTCAGATTCCAGAACTTTTTGTCACCGAAATGTGACGAAAATGTGTTTCTTTAGCCAACTTTTGAGGTTTGCAAAGGATTCTGGGTAACAGAACCTGGTCAGAGCCCCACAAGTCACCCCATCTTGGATTCCCCTAGGTCTCTAGTTTAAAAAAATGCACAGGTTTGGTAGGTTTCCCTAGGTGCCGGCTGAGCTAGAGGCCAAAATCTACAGGTAGGCACTTTGCAAAAAACACCTCTGTTTTCTTTTAAAAAATGTAATGTGTCCACGTTGTATTTTGGGGCGTTTCCTGTCGCGGGCGCTAGGCCTACCCACATAAGTGAGGTATCATTTTTATCGGGAGACTTGGGGGAACGCTGGGTGGAAGGAAATTTGTGGCTCCTCTCAGATTCCAGAACTTTCTGTCACCGAAATATGAGGAAAATGTGTTTTTTTAGCCAAATCTTGAGGTTTGCAAAGGATTCTGGGTAACAAAACCTGGTCAGAGCCCCACAAGTCACCCCATCTTGGATTCCCCTACGTGTCTAGTTTTTAAAAATGCACAGGTTTGGTAGGTTTCCCTAGGTGCCGGCTGAGCTAGAGGTCAAAATCTACAGGTAGGCACTTTGCAAAAAACACCTCTGTTTTCTTTAAAAAAATGTGATGTGCCCATGTTGCGTTTTGGGGCGTTTCCTGTCGCGGGCGCTAGGCCTACCCACACAAGTGAGGTATCATTTTTATCAGGAGACTTGGGGGAACGCTGGGTGGAAGGAAATTTGTGGCTTCTCTCGGATTCCAGAACTTTCTGTTACCGAAATGTGAGGAAAATTTGTTTTTTTAGCCACATTTTGAGGTTTGCATAGTATTCTAGGTAACAGAACCTGGTCAGAGCCCCACAAGTCACCCCATCTTGGATTCCCCTAGGTCTCTAGTTTTCACAAATGCACAGGTTTGGTAGGTGCCGGCTGAGCTAGAGGCCAAAATCTACAGGTAGGCACTTTGCAAAAAACACCTCTGTTTTCTTTCAAAAAATGTATGTGTCCAGGTTGCGTTTTGGGGCATTTCCTGTCGCGGGCACTATGCCTACCCACACAAGTGAAGTATCATTTTTATCGGGAGACTTGGGGGAACGCTGGGTGGAAGGAAATTTGTGGCTCCTCTCTGATTCCAGGACTTCCTGTCACCAAAATTTGAGGAAAATGTGTTTTTTTAGCCAAACGTTGAGGTTTGCAAAGGATTCTGGGTAACAGAACCTGGTCAGAGCCCCACAAGTCACCCCATCTTGGATTCCCCTAGGTCTCTAGTTTTAAAAAATGGACAGGTTTGGTAGGTTTCCCTAGGTGCCGGCTGAGCTAGAGGCCAAAATCTACAGGTAGGCACTTTACAAAAAACTCCTCTGTTTTCTTTAAAAAAATTTGATGTGTCCACGTTGTGTTTTGGGGTGTTTCTTGTCACAGGCGCTAGGCCTGCCCAAACAAGTGAGGTATCATTTTTATGGGGAGACTTGGGGGAACGCTGGGTGGAATGAAATTTGTGGCTCCTCTCAGATTCCAGAACTTTCTGTCACCGAAATGTGACAAAAATGTGTTTTTTTAGCCAAATTTTGAGGTTTGCAAAGGATTCTGGGTAACAGAACCTGGTCAGAGCCCCACAAGTCACCCCATCTTGGATTCCCCTAGGTCTCTAGTTTTCAAAAATGGACAGGTTTGGTAGGTTTCCCTAGGTGCCGGCTGAGCTAGAGGCAAAAATCTACAGGTAGGCACTTTACAAAAAACTCCTCTGTTTTCTTTAAAAAAATATGATGTGTCCACGTTGTGTTTTGGGGCGTTTCTTGTCACCGGCGCTAGGCCTACCCAAACAAGTGAGGTATCATTTTTATGGGGAGACTTGGGGGAACGCTGGGTGGAATGAAATTTGTGGCTCCTCTCAGATTCCCGATCTTTCTGTCACCGAAATGTGACAAAAATGTGTTTTTTTAGCCACATTTTGAGGTTTGCAAAGGATTCTGGGAAACAGAACCTGGTCAGAGCCCCACAAGTCAACCCATCTTGGATTCCCCTAGGTCTCTAGGTTTAAATAATGGACAGGTTTGGTAGGTTTCCCTAGGTGCCGGCTGAGCTAGAGGCCAAAATCTACAGGTAGGCACTTTGCAAAAAACACCTCTGTTTTCTTTTAAAAAATGTGATGTGTCCACGTTGCGTTTTGGGGCATTTCCTGTCGCGGGCGCTAGGCCTACCCACACAAGTGAGGTATCATTTTTATCGGGAGACTTGGGGAACGCTGGGTGGAAGGAAATTTGTGGCTCCTCTCAGATTCCAGAACTTTCTGTCACCGAAATATGAGGAAAATGTGTTTTTTTAGCCAAATCTTGAGGTTTGCAAAGGATTCTGGGTAACAAAACCTGGTCAGAGCCCCACAAGTCACCCCATCTTGGATTCCCCTACGTGTCTAGTTTTTAAAAATGCACAGGTTTGGTAGGTTTCCCTAGGTGCCGGCTGAGCTAGAGGCCAAAATCTACAGGTAGGCACTTTGCAAAAAACACCTCTGTTTTCTTTTAAAAAATGTGATGTGCCCATGTTGCGTTTTGGGGCGTTTCCTGTCGCGGGCGCTAGGCCTACCCACACAAGTGAGGTATCATTTTTATCGGGAGACTTGGGGGAACGCTGGGTGGAAGGAAATTTGTGGCTCCTCTCGGATTCCAGAACTTTCTGTCACCGAAATGTGAGGAAAATTTGTTTTTTTAGCTACATTTTGAGGTTTGCATAGGATTCTGGGTAACAGAACCTGGTCAGAGCCCCACAAGTCACCCCATCTTGGATTCCCCTAGGTCTCTAGTTTTCACAAATGCACAGGTTTGGTAGGTGCCGGCTGAGCTAGAGGCCAAAATCTACAGGTAGGCACTTTGCAAAAAACACCTCTGTTTTCTTTAAAAAAATGTGATGTGCCCATGTTGCGTTTTGGGGCGTTTCCTGTCTTGGGCGCTAGGCCTACCCACACAAGTGAGGTATCATTTTTATCGGGAGACTTGGGGGAACGCTGGGTGGAAGGAAATTTGTGGCTCCACTCGGATTCCAGAACTTTCTGTCACCGAAATGTGAGGAAAATGTGTTTTTTTAGCCACATTTTGAGGTTTGCATAGGATTCTGGGTAACAGAACCTGGTCAGAGCCCCAAAAGTCACCCCATCTTGGATTCCCCTAGGTCTCTAGTTTTCACAAATGCACAGGTTTGGTAGGTGCCGGCTGAGCTAGAGGCCAAAATCTTCAGGTAGGCACTTTGCAAAAAACACCTCTGTTTTCTTTCAAAAAATGTAATGTGTCCAGGTTGCGTTTTGGGGCCTTTCCTGTCGCGGGCACTATGCCTACCCACACAAGTGAAGTATCATTTTTATCGGGAGACTTGGGGGAACGCTGGGTGGAAGGAAATTTGTGGCTCCTCTCTGATTCCAGAACTTTCTGTCACCGAAATATGAGGAAAATGTGTTTTTTTTGCCAAATCTTGAGGTTTGCAAAGGATTCTGGGTAACAAAACCTGGTCAGAGCCCCACAAGTCACCCCATCTTGGATTCCCCTACGTGTCTAGTTTTTAAAAATGCACAGGTTTGGTAGGTTTCCCTAGGTGCCGGCTGAGCTAGAGGTCAAAATCTACAGGTAGGCACTTTGCAAAAAACACCTTTGTTTTCTTAAAAAAAAATGTGATGTGCCCATGTTGCGTTTTGGGGCGTTTCCTGTCGCGGGCGCTAGGCCTACCCACACAAGTGAGGTATCATTTTTATCGGGAGACTTGGGGGAACGCTGGGTGGAAGGAAATTTTTGGCTCCTCTCGGATTCCAGAACTTTCTGTCACCGAAATGTGAGGAAAATTTGTTTTTTTAGCCACATTTTGAGGTTTGCATAGTATTCTAGGTAACAGAACCTGGTCAGAGCCCCACAAGTCACCCCATCTTGGATTCCCCTAGGTCTCTAGTTTTCACAAATGCACAGGTTTGGTAGGTGCCGGCTGAGCTAGAGGCCAAAATCTACAGGTAGGCACTTTGCAAAAAACACCTCTGTTTTCTTTCAAAAAATGTAATGTGTCCAGGTTGCGTTTTGGGGCATTTCCTGTCGCGGGCACTATGCCTACCCACACAAGTGAAGTATCATTTTTATCGGGAGACTTGGGGGAACGCTGGGTGGAAGGAAATTTGTGGCTCCTCTCTGATTCCAGGACTTCCTGTCACCAAAATTTGAGGAAAATGTGTTTTTTTAGCCAAATGTTGAGGTTTGCAAAGGATTCTGGGTAACAGAACCTGGTCAGAGCCCCACAAGTCACCCCATCTTGGATTCCCCTAGGTCTCTAGTTTTAAAAAATGGACAGGTTTGGTAGGTTTCCCTAGGTGCCGGCTGAGCTAGAGGCCAAAATCTACAGGTAGGCACTTTACAAAAAACTCCTCTGTTTTCTTTAAAAAAATTTGATGTGTCCACGTTGTGTTTTGGGGCGTTTCTTGTCACAGGCGCTAGGCCTACCCAAACAAGTGAGGTATCATTTTTATGGGGAGACTTGGGGGAACGCTGGGTGGAATGAAATTTGTGGCTCCTCTCAGATTCCAGAACTTTCTGTCACCGAAATGTGACAAAAATGTGTTTTTTAAGCCAAATTTTGAGGTTTGCAAAGGATTCTGGGTAACAGAACCTGGTCAGAGCCCCACAAGTCACCCCATCTTGGATTCCCCTAGGTCTCTAGTTTTCAAAAATGGACAGGTTTGGTAGGTTTCCCTAGGTGCCGGCTGAGCTAGAGGCAAAAATCTACAGGAAGGCACTTTACAAAAAACTCCTCTGTTTTCTTTAAAAAAATATGATGTGTCCACGTTGTGTTTTGGGGCGTTTCTTGTCACGGGCGCTAGGCCTACCCAAACAAGTGAGGTATCATTTTTATGGGGAGACTTGGGGGAACGCTGGGTGGAATGAAATTTGTGGCTCCTCTCAGATTCCAGATCTTTCTGTCACCGAAATGTGACAAAAATGTGTTTTTTTAGCCACATTTTGAGGTTTGCAAAGGATTCTGGGTAACAGAACCTGGTCAGAGCCCCACAAGTCACCCCATCTTGGATTCCCCTAGGTCTCTAGGTTTAAATAATGGACAGGTTTGGTAGGTTTCCCTAGGTGCCGGCTGAGCTAGAGGCCAAAATCTACAGGTAGGCACTTTGTAAAAAACACCTCTGTTTTCTTTCAAAAAATGTAATGTGTCCACGTTGCGTTTTGGGGCATTTCCTGTCGCGGGCGCTAGGCCTACCCACACAGGTGAGGTATCATTTTTATCGGGAGACTTGGGGGAACGCTGGGTGGAATGAAATTTGTGGCTCCTCTCAGATTCCAGAACTTTTTGTCACCGAAATGTGACGAAAATGTGTTTCTTTAGCCAACTTTTGAGGTTTGCAAAGGATTCTGGGTAACAGAACCTGGTCAGAGCCCCACAAGTAACCCCATCTTGGATTCCCCTAGGTCTCTAGTTTAAAAAAATGCACAGGTTTGGTAGGTTTCCCTAGGTGCCGGCTGAGCTAGAGGCCAAAATCTACAGGTAGGCACTTTGCAAAAAACACCTCTGTTTTCTTTTAAAAAATGTGATGTGTCCACGTTGTATTTTGGGGCGTTTCCTGTCGCGGGCGCTAGGCCTACCCACACAAGTGAGGTATCATTTTTATCGGGAGACTTGGGGGAACGCTGGGTGGAAGGAAATTTGTGGCTCCTCTCAGATTCCAGAACTTTCTGTCACCGAAATATGAGGAAAATGTGTTTTTTTAGCCAAATCTTGAGGTTTGCAAAGGATTCTGGGTAACAAAACCTGGTCAGAGCCCCACAAGTCACCCCATCTTGGATTCCCCTACGTGTCTAGTTTTTAAAAATGCACAGGTTTGGTAGGTTTCCCTAGGTGCCGGCTGAGCTAGAGGCCAAAATCTACAGGTAGGCACTTTGCAAAAAACACCTCTGTTTTCTTTAAAAAAATGTGATGTGCCCATGTTGCGTTTTGGGGCGTTTCCTGTCGCGGGCGCTAGGCCTACCCACACAAGTGAGGTATCATTTTTATCGGGAGACTTGGGGGAACGCTGGGTGGAAGGAAATTTGTGGCTCCTCTCGGATTCCAGAACTTTCTGTCACCGAAATGTGAGGAAAATGTGTTTTTTTAGCCACATTTTGAGGTTTGCATAGGATTCTGGGTAACAGAACCTGGTCAGAGCCCCAAAAGTCACCCCATCTTGGATTCCCCTAGGTCTCTAGTTTTCACAAATGCACAGGTTTGGTAGGTGCCGGCTGAGCTAGAGGCCAAAATCTTCAGGTAGGCACTTTGCAAAAAACACCTCTGTTTTCTTTCAAAAAATGTAATGTGTCCAGGTTGCGTTTTGGGGCATTTCCTGTCGCGGGCACTATGCCTACCCACACAAGTGAAGTATCATTTTTATCGGGAGACTTGGGGGAACGCTGGGTGGAAGGAAATTTGTGGCTCCTCTCTGATTCCAGGACTTCCTGTCACCAAAATTTGAGGAAAATGTGTTTTTTTAGCCAAATGTTGAGGTTTGCAAAGGATTCTGGGTAACAGAACCTGGTCAGAGCCCCACAAGTCACCCCATCTTGGATTCCCCTAGGTCTCTAGTTTTAAAAAATGGACAGGTTTGGTAGGTTTCCCTAGGTGCCGGCTGAGCTAGAGGCCAAAATCTACAGGTAGGCACTTTACAAAAAACTCCTCTGTTTTCTTTAAAAAAATTTGATGTGTCCACGTTGTGTTTTGGGGCGTTTCTTGTCACGGGCGCTAGGCCTACCCAAACAAGTGGGGTATCATTTTTATGGGGAGACTTGGGGGAACGCTGGGTGGAATGAAATTTGTGGCTCCTCTCAGATTCCAGATCTTTCTGTCACCGAAATGTGACAAAAATGTGTTTTTTTAGCCAAATTTTGAGGTTTGCAAAGGATTCTGGGTAACAGAACCTGGTCTGAGCCCCACAAGTCACCCCATCTTGGATTCCCCTAGGTCTCTAGGTTTAAATAATGGACAGGTTTGGTAGGTTTCCCTAGGTGCCGGCTGAGCTAGAGGCCAAAATCTACAGGTAGGCACTTTGTAAAAAACACCTCTGTTTTCTTTAAAAAAATGTAATGTGTCCACGTTGCGTTTTGGGGCATTTCCTGTCGCGGGCGCTAGGCCTACCCACACAGGTGAGGTATCATTTTTATCGGGAGACTTGGGGGAACGCTGGGTGGAATGAAATTTGTGGCTCCTCTCAGATTCCAGAACTTTTTGTCACCGAAATGTGACGAAAATGTGTTTCTTTAGCCAACTTTTGAGGTTTGCAAAGGATTCTGGGTAACAGAACCTGGTCAGAGCCCCACAAGTCACCCCATCTTGGATTCCCCTAGGTCTCTAGTTTAAAAAAATGCACAGGTTTGGTAGGTTTCCCTAGGTGCCGGCTGAGGTAGAGGCCAAAATCTACAGGTAGGCACTTTGCAAAAAACACCTCTGTTTTCTTTTAAAAAATGTGATGTGTCCACGTTGTATTTTGGAGCGTTTCCTGTCGCGGGCGCTAGGCCTACACACACAAGTGAGGTATCATTTTTATCGGGAGACTTGGGGGAACGCTGGGTGGAAGGAAATTTGTGGCTCCTCTCAGATTCCAGAACTTTCTGTCACCGAAATATGAGGAAAATGTGTTTTTTTAGCCAAATCTTGAGGTTTGCAAAGGATTCTGGATAACAAAACCTGGTCAGAGCCCCACAAGTCACCCCATCTTGGATTCCCCTACGTGTCTAGTTTTTAAAAATGCACAGGTTTGGTAGGTTTCCCTAGGTGCCGGCTGAGCTAGAGGCCAAAATCTACAGGTAGGCACTTTGCAAAAAACACCTCTGTTTTCTTTTAAAAAATGTGATGTGCCCATGTTGCGTTTTGGGGCGTTTCCTGTCGCGGGCGCTAGGCCTACCCACACAAGTGAGGTATCATTTTTATCGGGAGACTTGGGGGAACGCTGGGTGGAAGGAAATTTGTGGCTCCTCTCGGATTCCAGAACTTTCTGTCACCGAAATGTGAGGAAAATTTGTTTTTTTAGCCACATTTTGAGGTTTGCATAGGATTCTGGGTAACAGAACCTGGTCAGAGCCCCACAAGTCACCCCATCTTGGATTCCCCTAGGTCTCTAGTTTTCAGAAATGCACAGGTTTGGTAGGTGCCGGCTGAGCTAGAGGCCAAAATCTACAGGTAGGCACTTTGCAAAAAACACCTCTGTTTTCTTTAAAAAAATGTGATGTGCCCATGTTGCGTTTTGGGGCGTTTCCTGTCTTGGGCGCTAGGCCTACCCACACAAGTGAGGTATCATTTTTATCGGGAGACTTGGGGGAACGCTGGGTGGAAGGAAATTTGTGGCTCCTCTCGGATTCCAGAACTTTCTGTCACCGAAATGTGAGGAAAATGTGTTTTTTTAGCCACATTTTTAGGTTTGCATAGGATTCTGGGTAACAGAACCTGGTCAGAGCCCCAAAAGTCACCCCATCTTGGATTCCCCTAGGTCTCTAGTTTTCACAAATGCACAGGTTTGGTAGGTGCCGGCTGAGCTAGAGGCCAAAATCTTCAGGTAAGCACTTTGCAAAAAACACCTCTGTTTTCTTTCAAAAAATGTAATGTGTCCAGGTTGCGTTTTGGGGCCTTTCCTGTTGCGGGCACTATGCCTACCCACACAAGTGAAGTATCATTTTTATCGGGAGACTTGGGGGAACGCTGGGTGGAAGGAAATTTGTGGCTCCTCTCTGATTCCAGGACTTCCTGTCACCAAAATTTGAGGAAAATGTGTTTTTTTAGCCAAATGTTAGGTTTGCAAAGGATTCTGGGTAACAGAACCTGGTCAGAGCCCCACAAGTCACCCCATCTTGGATTCCCCTAGGTCTCTAGTTTAAAAAAATGGACAGGTTTGGTAGGTTTCCCTAGGTGCCGGCTGAGCTAGAGGCCAAAATCTACAGGTAGGCACTTTACAAAAAACTCCTCTGTTTTCTTTAAAAAAATTTGATTTGTCCACGTTGTGTTTTGGGGCGTTTCTTGTCACGGGCGCTAGGCCTACCCAAACAAGTGAGGTATCATTTTTATGGGGAGACTTGGGGGAACGCTGGGTGGAATGAAATTTGTGGCTCCTCTCAGATTCCAGATCTTTCTGTCACCGAAATGTGACAAAAATGTGTTTTTTTAGCCAAATTTTGAGGTTTGCAAAGGATTCTGGGTAACAGAACCTGGTCAGAGCCCCACAAGTCACCCCATCTTGGATTCCCCTAGGTCTCTAGGTTTAAATAATGGACAGGTTTGGTAGGTTTCCCTAGGTGCCGGCTGAGGTAGAGGCCAAAATCTACAGGTAGGCACTTTGTAAAAAACACCTCTGTTTTCTTTAAAAAAATGTAATGTGTCCACGTTGCGTTTTGGGGCATTTCCTGTCGCGGGCGCTAGGCCTACCCACACAGGTGAGGTATCATTTTTATCGGGAGACTTGGGGGAACGCTGGGTGGAATGAAATTTGTGGCTCCTCTCAGATTCCAGAACTTTTTGTCACCGAAATGTGACGAAAATGTGTTTCTTTAGCCAACTTTTGAGGTTTGCAAAGGATTCTGGGTAACAGAACCTGGTCAGAGCCCCACAAGTCACCCCATCTTGGATTCCCCTAGGTCTCTAGTTTAAAAAAATGCACAGGTTTGGTAGGTTTCCCTAGGTGCCGGCTGAGCTAGAGGCCAAAATCTACAGGTAGGCACTTTGCAAAAAACACCTCTGTTTTCTTTTAAAAAATGTGATGTGTCCACGTTGTATTTTGGGGCGTTTCCTGTCGCGGGCGCTAGGCCTACCCACACAAGTGAGGTATCATTTTTATCGGGAGACTTGGGGGAACGCTGGGTGGAAGGAAATTTGTGGCTCCTCTCAGATTCCAGAACTTTCTGTCACCGAAATATGAGGAAAATGTGTTTATTTAGCCAAATCTTGAGGTTTGCAAAGGATTCTGGGTAACAAAACCTGGTCAGAGCCCCACAAGTCACCCCATCTTGGATTCCCCTACGTGTCTAGTTTTTAAAAATGCACAGGTTTCGTAGGTTTCCCTAGGTGCCGGCTGAGCTAGAGGCCAAAATCTACAGGTAGGCACTTTGTAAAAAACACCTCTGTTTTCTTTAAAAAAATGTGATGTGCCCATGTTGTGTTTTGGGGCGTTTCCTGTCGCGGGCGCTAGGCCTACCCACACAAGTGAGGTATCATTTTTATCGGGAGACTTGGGGGAACGCTGGGTGGAAGGAAATTTGTGGCTCCTCTCGGATTCCAGAACTTTCTGTCACCGAAATGTGAGGAAAATGTGTTTTTTTAGCCACATTTTGAGGTTTGCATAGGATTCTGGGTAACAGAACCTGGTCAGAGCCCCAAAAGTCACCCCATCTTGGATTCCCCTAGGTCTCTAGTTTTCACAAATGCACAGGTTTGGTAGGTGCCGGCTGAGCTAGAGGCCAAAATCTTCAGGTAGGCACTTTGCAAAAAACACCTCTGTTTTCTTTCAAAAAATGTAATGTGTCCAGGTTGCGTTTTGGGGCATTTCCTGTCGCGGGCACTATGCCTACCCACACAAGTGAAGTATCATTTTTATCGGGAGACTTGGGGGAACGCTGGGTGGAAGGAAATTTGTGGCTCCTCTCTGATTCCAGGACTTCCTGTCACCAAAATTTGAGGAAAATGTGTTTTTTTAGCCAAATGTTGAGGTTTGCAAAGGATTCTGGGTAACAGAACCTGGTCAGAGCCCCACAAGTCACCCCATCTTAGATTCCCCTAGGTCTCTAGTTTTAAAAAATGGACAGGTTTGGTAGGTTTCCCTAGGTGCCGGCTGAGCTAGAGGCCAAAATCTACAGGTAGGCACTTTACAAAAAACTCCTCTGTTTTCTTTAAAAAAATTTGATGTGTCCACGTTGTGTTTTGGGGCGTTTCTTGTCACGGGCGCTAGGCCTACCCAAACAAGTGAGGTATCATTTTTATGGGGAGACTTGGGGGAACGCTGGGTGGAATGAAATTTGTGGCTCCTCTCAGATTCCAGATCTTTCTGTCACCGAAATGTGACAAAAATGAGTTTTTTTAGCCAAATTTTGAGGTTTGCAAAGGATTCTGGGTAACAGAACCTGGTCAGAGCCCCACAAGTCACCCCATCTTGGATTCCCCTAGGTCTCTAGGTTTAAATAATGGACAGGTTTGGTAGGTTTCCCTAGGTGCCGGCTGAGCTAGAGGCCAAAATCTACAGGTAGGCACTTTGTAAAAAACACCTCTGTTTTCTTGAAAAAAATGTAATGTGTCCACGTTGCGTTTTGGGGCATTTCCTGTCGCGGGCGCTAGGCCTACCCACACAGGTGAGGTATCATTTTTATCGGGAGACTTGGGGGAACGCTGGGTGGAATGAAATTTGTGGCTCCTCTCAGATTCCAGAACTTTTTGTCACCGAAATGTGACGAAAATGTGTTTCTTTAGCCACCTTTTGAGGTTTGCAAAGGATTCTGGGTAACACAACCTGGTCAGAGCCCCACAAGTCACCCCATCTTGGATTCCCCTAGGTCTCTAGTTTAAAAAAATGCACAGGTTTGGTAGGTTTCCCTAGGTGCCGGCTGAGCTAGAGGCCAAAATCTACAGGTAGGCACTTTGCAAAAAACACCTCTGTTTTCTTTAAAAAAATGTGATGTGTCCACGTTGTATTTTGGGGCGTTTCCTGTCGCGGGCGCTAGGCCTACCCACACAAGTGAGGTATCATTTTTATCGGGAGACTTGGGGGAACGCTGGGTGGAAGGAAATTTGTGGCTCCTCTCGGATTCCAGAACTTTCTGTCACCGAAATGTGAGGAAAATGTGTTTTTTTAGCCACATTTTGAGGTTTGCATAGGATTCTGGGTAACAGAACCTGGTCAGAGCCCCAAAAGTCACCCCATCTTGGATTCCCCTAGGTCTCTAGTTTTCACAAATGCACAGGTTTGGTAGGTGCCGGCTGAGCTAGAGGCCAAAATCTTCAGGTAGGCCCTTTGCAAAAAACACCTCTGTTTTCTTTCAAAAAATGTAATGTGTCCAGGTTGCATTTTGGGGCATTTCCTGTCGCGGGCACTATGCCTACCCACACAAGTGAAGTATCATTTTTATCGGGAGACTTGGGGGAACGCTGGGTGGAAGGAAATTTGTGGCTCCTCTCTGATTCCAGGACTTCCTGTCACCAAAATTTGAGGAAAATGTGTTTTTGTAGCCAAATGTTGAGGTTTGCAAAGGATTCTGGGTAACAGAACTTGGTCAGAGCCCCACAAGTCACCCCATCTTGGATTCCCCTAGGTCTCTAGTTTTAAAAAATGGACAGGTTTGGTAGGTTTCCCTAGGTGCCGGCTGAGCTAGAGGCCAAAATCTACAGGTAGGCACTTTACAAAAAACTCCTCTGTTTTCTTTAAAAAAATTTGATGTGTCCACGTTGTGTTTTGGGGCGTTTCTTGTCACGGGCGCTAGGCCTACCCAAACAAGTGAGGTATCATTTTTATGGGGAGACTTGGGGGAACGCTGGGTGGAATGAAATTTGTGGCTCCTCTCAGATTCCAGATCTTTCTGTCACCGAAATGTGACAAAAATGTGTTTTTTTAGCCAAATTTTGAGGTTTGCAAAGGATTCTGGG
The DNA here is from genome assembly GCF_031143425.1 of Pleurodeles waltl. Taxonomy (NCBI): domain Eukaryota; kingdom Metazoa; phylum Chordata; class Amphibia; order Caudata; family Salamandridae; genus Pleurodeles; species Pleurodeles waltl. Next base: position 1,645,844,223 of record NC_090444.1, on the reverse strand, counting down.
TAACAGAACCTGGTCAGAGCCCCACAAGTCACCCCATCTTGGATTCCCCTAGGTCTCTAGGTTTAAATAATGGACAGGTTTGGTAGGTTTCCCTAGGTGCCGGCTGAGCTAGAGGCCAAAATCTACAGGTAGGCACTTTGTAAAAAACACCTCTGTTTTCTTTAAAAAAATGTAATGTGTCCACGTTGCGTTTTGGGGCATTTCCTGTCGCGGGCGCTAGGCCTACCCACACAGGTGAGGTATCATTTTTATCGGGAGACTTGGGGGAACGCTGGGTGGAATGAAATTGGTGGCTCCTCTCAGATTCCAGAACTTTTTGTCACCGAAATGTGACGAAAATGTGTTTCTTTAGCCAACTTTTGAGGTTTGCAAAGGATTCTGGGTAACAGAACCTGGTCAGAGCCCCACAAGTCACCCCATCTTGGATTCCCCTAGGTCTCTAGTTTAAAAAAATGCACAGGTTTGGTAGGTTTCCCTAGGTGCCGGCTGAGCTAGAGGCCAAAATCTACAGGTAGGCACTTTGCAAAAAACACCTCTGTTTTCTTTTAAAAAATGTGATGTGTCCACGTTGTATTTTGGGGCGTTTCCTGTCGCGGGCGCTAGGCCTACCCACACAAGTGAGGTATCATTTTTATCGGGAGACTTGGGGGAACGCTGGGTGGAAGGAAATTTGTGGCTCCTCTCAGATTCCAGAACTTTCTGTCACCGAAATATGAGGAAAATGTGTTTTTTTAGCCAAATCTTGAGGTTTGCAAAGGATTCTGGGTAACAAAACCTGGTCAGAGCCCCACAAGTCACCCCATCTTGGATTCCCCTACGTGTCTAGTTTTTAAAAATGCACAGGTTTGGTAGGTTTCCCTAGGTGCCGGCTGAGCTAGAGGCCAAAATCTACATGTAGGCACTTTGCAAAAAACACCTCTGTTTTCTTTAAAAAAATGTGATGTGCCCATGTTGCGTTTTGGGGCGTTTCCTGTCGCGGGCGCTAGGCCTACCCACACAAGTGAGGTATCATTTTTATCGGGAGACTTGGGGGAACGCTGGGTGGAAGGAAATTTGTGGCTCCTCTCGGATTCCAGAACTTTCTGTCACCGAAATGTGAGGAAAATGTGTTTTTTTAGCCACATTTTGAGGTTTGCATAGGATTCTGGGTAACAGAACCTGGTCAGAGCCCCAAAAGTCACCCCATCTTGGATTCCCCTAGGTCTCTAGTTTTCACAAATGCACAGGTTTGGTAGGTGCCGGCTGAGCTAGAGGCCAAAATCTTCAGGTAGGCACTTTGCAAAAAACACCTCTGTTTTCTTTCAAAAAATGTAATGGGTCCAGGTTGCATTTTGGGGCATTTCCTGTCGCGGGCACTATGCCTACCCACACAAGTGAAGTATCATTTTTATCGGGAGACTTGGGGGAACGCTGGGTGGAAGGAAATTTGTGGCTCCTCTCTGATTCCAGGACTTCCTGTCACCAAAATTTGAGGAAAATGTGTTTTTGTAGCCAAATGTTGAGGTTTGCAAAGGATTCTGGGTAACAGAACTTGGTCAGAGCCCCACAAGTCACCCCATCTTGGATTCCCCTAGGTCTCTAGTTTTAAAAAATGGACAGGTTTGGTAGGTTTCCCTAGGTGCCGGCTGAGCTAGAGGCCAAAATCTACAGGTAGGCACTTTACAAAAAACTCCTCTGTTTTCTTTAAAAAAATTTGATGTGTCCACGTTGTGTTTTGGGGCGTTTCTTGTCACGGGCGCTAGGCCTACCCAAACAAGTGAGGTATCATTTTTATGGGGAGACTTGGGGGAACGCTGGGTGGAATGAAATTTGTGGCTCCTCTCAGATTCCAGATCTTTCTGTCACCGAAATGTGACAAAAATGTGTTTTTTTAGCCAAATTTTGAGGTTTGCAAAGGATTCTGGGTAACAGAACCTGGTCAGAGCCCCACAAGTCACCCCATCTTGGATTCCCCTAGGTCTCTAGGTTTAAATAATGGACAGGTTTGGTAGGTTTCCCTAGGTGCCGGCTGAGCTAGAGGCCAAAATCTACAGGTAGGCACTTTGTAAAAAACTCCTCTGTTTTCTTTAAAAAAATGTAATGTGTCCACGTTGCGTTTTGGGGCATTTCCTGTCGCGGGCGCTAGGCCTACCCACACAGGTGAGGTATCATTTTTATCGGGAGACTTGGGGGAACGCTGGGTGGAATGAAATTTGTGGCTCCTCTCAGATTCCAGAACTTTTTGTCACCGAAATGTGACGAAAATGTGTTTCTTTAGCCAACTTTTGAGGTTTGCAAAGGATTCTGGGTAACAGAACCTGGTCAGAGCCCCACAAGTCACCCCATCTTGGATTCCCCTAGGTCTCTAGTTTAAAAAAATGCACAGGTTTGGTAGGTTTCCCTAGGTGCCGGCTGAGCTAGAGGCCAAAATCTACAGGTAGGCACTTTGCAAAAAACACCTCTGTTTTCTTTTAAAAAATGTGATGTGTCCACGTTGTATTTTGGGGCGTTTCCTGTCGCGGGCGCTAGGCCTACCCACACAAGTGAGGTATCATTTTTATCAGGAGACTTGGGGGAACGCTGGGTGGAAGGAAATTTGTGGCTCCTCTCAGATTCCAGAACTTTCTGTCACCGAAATATGAGGAAAATGTGTTTTTTTAGCCAAATCTTGAGGTTTGCAAAGGATTCTGGGTAACAAAACCTGGTCAGAGCCCCACAAGTCACCCCATCTTGGATTCCCCTACGTGTCTAGTTTTTAAAAATGCACAGGTATGGTAGGTTTCCCTAGGTGCCGGCTGAGCTAGAGGTCAAAATCTACAGGTAGGCACTTTGCAAAAAACACCTCTGTTTTCTTTAAAAAAATGTAATGTGCCCATGTTGCGTTTTGGGGCGTTTCCTGTCGCGGGCGCTAGGCCTACCCACACAAGTGAGGTATCATTTTTATCGGGAGACTTGGAGGAACGCTGGGTGGAAGGAAATTTGTGGCTCCTCTCGGATTCCAGAACTTTCTGTCACCGAAATGTGAGGAAATTTTTTTTTTTAGCCACATTTTGAGGTTTGCATAGTATTCTGGGTAACAGAACCTGGTCAGAGCCCCACAAGTCACCCCATCTTGGATTCCCCTAGGTCTCTAGTTTTCACAAATGCACAGGTTTGGTAGGTGCCGGCTGAGCTAGAGGCCAAAATCTACAGGTAGGCACTTTGCAAAAAACACCTCTGTTTTCTTTCAAAAAATGTAATGTGTCCAGGTTGCGTTTTGGGGCATTTCCTGTCGCGGGCACTATGCCTACCCACACAAGTGAAGTATCATTTTTATCGGGAGACTTGGGGGAACGCTGGGTGGAAGGAAATTTGTGGCTCCTATCTGATTCCAGGACTTCCTGTCACCAAAATTTGAGGAAAATGTGTTTTTTTAGCCAAATGTTGAGGTTTGCAAAGGATTCTGGGTAACAGAACCTGGTCAGAGCCCCACAAGTCACCCCATCTTGGATTCCCCTAGGTCTCTAGTTTTAAAAAATGGACAGGTTTGGTAGGTTTCCCTAGGTGCCGGCTGAGCTAGAGGCCAAAATCTACAGGTAGGCACTTTACAAAAAACTCCTCTGTTTTCTTTAAAAAAATTTGATGGGTCCACGTTGTGTTTTGGGGCGTTTCTTGTCACAGGCGCTAGGCCTACCCAAACAAGTGAGGTATCATTTTTATGGGGAGACTTGGGGGAACGCTGGGTGGAATGAAATTTGTGGCTCCTCTCAGATTCCAGAACTTTCTGTCACCGAAATGTGACAAAAATGTGTTTTTTTAGCCAAATTTTGAGGTTTGCAAAGGATTCTGGGTAACAGAACCTGGTCAGAGCCCCACAAGTCACCCCATCTTGGATTCCCCTAGGTCTCTAGTTTTCAAAAATGGACAGGTTTGGTAGGTTTCCCTAGGTGCCGGCTGAGCTAGAGGCAAAAATCTACAGGTAGGCACTTTACAAAAAACTCCTCTGTTTTCTTTAAAAAAATATGATGTGTCCACGTTGTGTTTTGGGGCGTTTCTTGTCACGGGCGCTAGGCCTACCCAAACAAGTGAGGTATCATTTTTTATGGGGAGACTTGGGGGAACGCTGGGTGGAATGAAATTTGTGGCTCCTCTCAGATTCCAGATCTTTCTGTCACCGAAATGTGACAAAAATGTGTTTTTTTAGCCACATTTTGAGGTTTGCAAAGGATTCTGGGTAACAGAACCTGGTCAGAGCCCCACAAGTCACCCCATCTTGGATTCCCCTAGGTCTCTAGGTTTAAATAATGGACAGGTTTGGTAGGTTTCCCTAGGTGCCGGCTGAGCTAGAGGCCAAAATCTACAGGTAGGCACTTTGCAAAAAACACCTCTGTTTTCTTTTAAAAAATGTGATGTGTCCACGTTGTATTTTGGGGCGTTTCCTGTCGCGGGCGCTAGGCCTACCCACACAAGTGAGGTATCATTTTTATCGGGAGACTTGGGGGAACGCTGGGTGGAAGGAAATTTGTGGCTCCTCTCAGATTCCAGAACTTTCTGTCACCGAAATATGAGGAAAATGTGTTTTTTTAGCCAAATCTTGAGGTTTGCAAAGGATTCTGGGTAACAAAACCTGGTCAGAGCCCCACAAGTCACCCCATCTTGGATTCCCCTACGTGTCTAGTTTTTAAAAATGCACAGGTTTGGTAGGTTTCCCTAGGTGCCGGCTGAGCTAGAGGTCAAAATCTACAGGTAGGCACTTTGCAAAAAACACCTCTGTTTTCTTTAAAAAAATGTGATGTGCCCATGTTGCGTTTTGGGGCGTTTCCTGTCGCGGGCGCTAGGCCTACCCACACAAGTGAGGTATCATTTTTATCGGGAGACTTGGGGGAACGCTGGGTGGAAGGAAATTTGTGGCTCCTCTCGGATTCCAGAACTTTCTGTCACCGAAATGTGAGGAAAATTTGTTTTTTTTAGCCACATTTTGAGGTTTGCATAGGATTCTGGGTAACAGAACCTGGTCAGAGCCCCACAAGTCACCCCATCTTGGATTCCCCTAGGTCTCTAGTTTTCACAAATGCACAGGTTTGGTAGGTGCCGGCTGAGCTAGAGGCCAAAATCTACAGGTAGGCACTTTGCAAAAAACACCTCTGTTTTCTTTAAAAAAATGTGATGTGCCCATGTTGCGTTTTGGGGCGTTTCCTGTCGCGGGCGCTAGGCCTACCCACACAAGTGAGGTATCATTTTTATCGGGAGACTTGGGGGAACGCTGGGTGGAAGGAAATTTGTGGCTCCTCTCGGATTCCAGAACTTTCTGTCACCGAAATGTGAGGAAAATGTGTTTTTTTAGCCACATTTTGAGGTTTGCACAGGATTCTGGGTAACAGAACCTGGTCAGAGCCCCAAAAGTCACCCCATCTTGGATTCCCCTAGGTCTCTAGTTTTCACAAATGCACAGGTTTGGTAGGTGCCGGCTGAGCTAGAGGCCAAAATCTTCAGGTAGGCACTTTGCAAAAAACACCTCTGTTTTCTTTCAAAAAATGTAATGTGTCCAGGTTGCGTTTTGGGGCATTTCCTGTCGCGGGCACTATGCCTACCCACACAAGTGAAGTATCATTTTTATCGGGAGACTTGGGGGAACGCTGGGTGGAAGGAAATTTGTGGCTCCTCTCTGATTCCAGGACTTCCTGTCACCAAAATTTGAGGAAAATGTGTTTTTTTAGCCAAATGTTGAGGTTTGCAAAGGATTCTGGGTAACAGAACCTGGTCAGAGCCCCACAAGTCACCCCATCTTGGATTCCCCTAGGTCTCTAGTTTTAAAAAATGGACAGGTTTGGTAGGTTTCCTTAGGTGCCGGCTGAGCTAGAGGCCAAAATCTACAGGTAGGCACTTTACAAAAAACTCCTCTGTTTTCTTTAATAAAAATTGATGTGTCCACGTTGTGTTTTGGGGCGTTTCTTGTCACGGGCGCTAGGCCTACCCAAACAAGTGAGGTATCATTTTTATGGGGAGACTTGGGGGAACGCTGGGTGGAATGAAATTTGTGGCTCCTCTCAGATTCCAGATCTTTCTGTCACCGAAATGTGACAAAAATGTGTTTTTTTAGCCAAATTTTGAGGTTTGCAAAGGATTCTGGGTAACAGAACCTGGTCAGAGCCCCACAAGTCACCCCATCTTGGATTCCCCTAGGTCTCTAGGTTTAAATAATGGACAGGTTTGGTAGGTTTCCCTAGGTGCCGGCTGAGCTAGAGGCCAAAATCTACAGGTAGGCACTTTGTAAAAAACACCTCTGTTTTCTTTAAAAAAATGTAATGTGTCCACGTTGCGTTTTGGGGCATTTCCTGTCGCGGGCGCTAGGCCTACCCACACAGCTGAGGTATCATTTTTATCGGGAGACTTGGGGGAACGCTGGGTGGAATGAAATTTGTGGCTCCTCTCAGATTCCAGAACTTTTTGTCACCGAAATGTGACGAAAATGTGTTTCTTTAGCCAACTTTTGAGGTTTGCAAAGGATTCTGGGTAACAGAACCTGGTCAGAGCCCCACAAGTCACCCCATCTTGGATTCCCCTAGGTCTCTAGTTTAAAAAAATGCACAGGTTTGGTAGGTTTCCCTAGGTGCCGGCTGAGCTAGAGGCCAAAATCTACAGGTAGGCACTTTGCAAAAAACACCTCTGTTTTCTTTTAAAAAATGTGATGTGTCCACGTTGTATTTTGGGGCGTTTCCTGTCGCGGGCGCTAGGCCTACCCACACAAGTGAGGTATCATTTTTATCGGGAGACTTGGGGGAACGCTGGGTGGAAGGAAATTTGTGGCTCCTCTCAGATTCCAGAACTTTCTGTCACCGAAATATGAGGAAAATGTGTTTTTTTAGCCAAATCTTGAGGTTTGCAAAGGATTCTGGGTAACAAAACCTGGTCAGAGCCCCACAAGTCACCCCATCTTGGATTCCCCTACGTGTCTAGTTTTTAAAAATGCACAGGTTTGTTAGGTTTCCCTAGGTGCCGGCTGAGCTAGAGGTCAAAATCTACAGGTAGGCACTTTGCAAAAAACACCTCTGTTTTCTTTAAAAAAATGTAATGTGCCCATGTTGCGTTTTGGGGCGTTTCCTGTCGCGGGCGCTAGGCCTACCCACACAAGTGAGGTATCATTTTTATCGGGAGACTTGGAGGAACGCTGGGTGGAAGGAAATTTGTGGCTCCTCTCGGATTCCAGAACTTTCTGTCACCGAAATGTGAGGAAATTTTTTTTTTTAGCCACATTTTGAGGTTTGCATAGTATTCTGGGTAACAGAACCTGGTCAGAGCCCCACAAGTCACCCCATCTTGGATTCCCCTAGGTCTCTAGTTTTCACAAATGCACAGGTTTGGTAGGTGCCGGCTGAGCTAGAGGCCAAAATCTACAGGTAGGCACTTTGCAAAAAACACCTCTGTTTTCTTTCAAAAAATGTAATGTGTCCAGGTTGCGTTTTGGGGCATTTCCTGTCGCGGGCACTATGCCTACCCACACAAGTGAAGTATCATTTTTATCGGGAGACTTGGGGGAACGCTGGGTGGAAGGAAATTTGTGGCTCCTATCTGATTCCAGGACTTCCTGTCACCAAAATTTGAGGAAAATGTGTTTTTTTAGCCAAATGTTGAGGTTTGCAAAGGATTCTGGGTAACAGAACCTGGTCAGAGCCCCACAAGTCACCCCATCTTGGATTCCCCTAGGTCTCTAGTTTTAAAAAATGGACAGGTTTGGTAGGTTTCCCTAGGTGCCGGCTGAGCTAGAGGCCAAAATCTACAGGTAGGCACTTTACAAAAAACTCCTCTGTTTTCTTTAAAAAAATTTGATGGGTCCACGTTGTGTTTTGGGGCGTTTCTTGTCACAGGCGCTAGGCCTACCCAAACAAGTGAGGTATCATTTTTATGGGGAGACTTGGGGGAACGCTGGGTGAAATGAAATTTGTGGCTCCACTCAGATTCCAGAACTTTCTGTCACCGAAATGTGACAAAAATGTGTTTTTTTAGCCAAATTTTGAGGTTTGCAAAGGATTCTGGGTAACAGAACCTGGTCAGAGCCCCACAAGTCACCCCATCTTGGATTCCCCTAGGTCTCTAGTTTAAAAAAATGCACAGGTTTGGTAGGTTTCCCTAGGTGCCGGCTGAGCTAGAGGCCAAAATCTACAGGTAGGCACTTTGCAAAAAACACCTCTGTTTTCTTTTAAAAAATGTGATGTGTCCACGTTGTATTTTGGGGCGTTTCCTGTCGCGGGCGCTAGGCCTACCCACACAAGTGAGGTATCATTTTTATCGGGAGACTTGGGGGAACGCTGGGTGGAAGGAAATTTGTGGCTCCTCTCAGATTCCAGAACTTTCTGTCACCGAAATATGAGGAAAATGTGTTTTTTTAGCCAAATCTTGAGGTTTGCAAAGGATTCTGGGTAACAAAACCTGGTCAGAGCCCCACAAGTCACCCCATCTTGGATTCCCCTACGTGTCTAGTTTTTAAAAATGCACAGGTTTGGTAGGTTTCCCTAGGTGCCGGCTGAGCTAGAGGTCAAAATCTACAGGTAGGCACTTTGCAAAAAACACCTCTGTTTTCTTTAAAAAAATGTGATGTGCCCATGTTGCGTTTTGGGGCGTTTCCTGTCGCGGGCGCTAGGCCTACCCACACAAGTGAGGTATCATTTTTATCGGGAGACTTGGGGGAACGCTGGGTGGAAGGAAATTTGTGGCTCCTCTCGGATTCCAGAACTTTCTGTCACCGAAATGAGAGGAAAATTTGTTTTTTTAGCCACATTTTGAGGTTTGCATAGGATTCTGGGTAACAGAACCTGGTCAGAGCCCCACAAGTCACCCCATCTTGGATTCCCCTAGGTCTCTAGTTTTCACAAATGCACAGGTTTGGTAGGTGCCGGCTGAGCTAGAGGCCAAAATCTACAGGTAGGCACTTTGCAAAAAACACCTCTGTTTTCTTTAAAAAAATGTGATGTGCCCATGTTGCGTTTTGGGGCGTTTCCTGTCGCGGGCGCTAGGCCTACCCACACAAGTGAGGTATCATTTTTATCGGGAGACTTGGGGGAACGCTGGGTGGAAGGAAATTTGTGGCTCCTCTCGGATTCCAGAACTTTCTGTCACCGAAATGTGAGGAAAATGTGTTTTTTTAGCCACATTTTGAGGTTTGCATAGGATTCTGGGTAACAGAACCTGGTCAGAGCCCCAAAAGTCACCCCATCTTGGATTCCCCTAGGTCTCTAGTTTTCACAAATGCACAGGTTTGGTAGGTGCCGGCTGAGCTAGAGGCCAACATCTTCAGGTAGGCACTTTGCAAAAAACACCTCTGTTTTCTTTCAAAAAATGTAATGTGTCCAGGTTGCGTTTTGGGGCATTTCCTGTCGCGGGCACTATGCCTACCCACACAAGTGAAGTATCATTTTTATCGGGAGACTTGGGGGAACGCTGGGTGGAAGGAAATTTGTGGCTCCTCTCTGATTCCAGGACTTCCTGTCACCAAAATTTGAGGAAAATGTGTTTTTTTAGCCAAATGTTGAGGTTTGCAAAGGATTCTGGGTAACAGAACCTGGTCAGAGCCCCACAAGTCACCCCATCTTGGATTCCCCTAGGTCTCTAGGTTTAAATAATGGACAGGTTTGGTAGGTTTCCCTAGGTGCCGGCTGAGCTAGAGGCCAAAATCTACAGGTAGGCACTTTGTAAAAAACACCTCTGTTTTCTTTAAAAAAATGTAATGTGTCCACGTTGCGTTTTGGGGCATTTCCTGTCGCGGGCGCTAGGCCTACCCACACAGGTGAGGTATCATTTTTATCGGGAGACTTGGGGGAACGCTGGGTGGAATGAAATTTGTGGCTCCTCTCAGATTCCAGAACTTTTTGTCACCGAAATGTGACGAAAATGTGTTTCTTTAGCCAACTTTTGAGGTTTGCAAAGGATTCTGGGTAACAGAACCTGGTCAGAGCCCCACAAGTCACCCCATCTTGGATTCCCCTAGGTCTCTAGTTTAAAAAAATGCACAGGTTTGGTGGGTTTCCCTAGGTGCCGGCTGAGCTAGAGGCCAAAATCTACAGGTAGGCACTTTGCAAAAAACACCTCTGTTTTCTTTTAAAAAATGTGATGTGTCCACGTTGTATTTTGGGGTGTTTCCTGTCGCGGGCGCTAGGCCTACCCACACAAGTGAGGTATCATTTTTATCGGGAGACTTGGGGGAACGCTGGGTGGAAGGAAATTTGTGGCTCCTCTCAGATTCCAGAACTTTCTGTCACCGAAATATGAGGAAAATGTGTTTTTTTAGCCAAATCTTGAGGTTTGCAAAGGATTCTGGGTAACAAAACCTGGTCAGAGCCCCACAAGTCACCCCATCTTGGATTCCCCTACGTGTCTAGTTTTTAAAAATGCACAGGTTTGGTAGGTTTCCCTAGGTGCCGGCTGAGCTAGAGGCCAAAATCTACAGGTAGGCACTTTGCAAAAAACACCTCTGTTTTCTTTAAAAAAATGTGATGTGCCCATGTTGCGTTTTGGGGCGTTTCCTGTCGCGGGCGCTAGGCCTACCCACACAAGTGAGGTATCATTTTTATCGGGAGACTTGGGGGAACGCTGGGTGGAAGGAAATTTGTGGCTCCTCTCGGATTCCAGAACTTTCTGTCACCGAAATGTGAGGAAAATGTGTTTTTTTAGCCACATTTTGAGGTTTGCATAGGATTCTGGGTAACAGAACCTGGTCAGAGCCCCAAAAGTCACCCCATCTTGGATTCCCCTAGGTCTCTAGTTTTCACAAATGCACAGGTTTGGTAGGTGCCGGCTGAGCTAGAGGCCAAAATCTTCAGGTAGGCACTTTGCAAAAAACACCTCTGTTTTCTTTCAAAAAATGTAATGTGTCCAGGTTGCGTTTTGGGGCATTTCCTGTCGCGGGCACTATGCCTACCCACACAAGTGAAGTATCATTTTTATCGGGAGACTTGGGGGAACGCTGGGTGGAAGGAAATTTGTGGCTCCTCTCTGATTCCAGGACTTCCTGTCACCAAAATTTGAGGAAAATGTGTTTTTTTAGCCAAATGTTGAGGTTTGCAAAGGATTCTGGGTAACAGAACCTGGTCAGAGCCCCACAAGTCACCCCATCTTGGATTCCCCTAGGTCTCTAGTTTTAAAAAATGGACAGGTTTGGTAGGTTTCCCTAGGTGCCGGCTGAGCTAGAGGCCAAAATCTACAGGTAGGCACTTTACAAAAAACTCCTCTGTTTTCTTTAAAAAAATTTGATGTGTCCACGTTGTGTTTTGAGGCGTTTCTTGTCACGGGCGCTAGGCCTACCCAAACAAGTGAGGTATCATTTTTATGGGGAGACTTGGGGGAACGCTGGGTGGAATGAAATTTGTGGCTCCTCTCAGATTCCAGATCTTTCTGTCACCGAAATGTGACAAAAATGTGTTTTTTTAGCCAAATTTTGAGGTTTGCAAAGGATTCTGGGTAACAGAACCTGGTCAGAGCCCCACAAGTCACCCCATCTTGGATTCCCCTAGGTCTCTAGGTTTAAATAATGGACAGGTTTGGTAGGTTTCCCTAGGTGCCGGCTGAGCTAGAGGCCAAAATCTACAGGTAGGCACTTTGTAAAAAACACCTCTGTTTTCTTGAAAAAAATGTAATGTGTCCACGTTGCGTTTTGGGGCATTTCCTGTCGCGGGCGCTAGGCCTACCCACACAGCTGAGGTATCATTTTTATCGGGAGACTTGGGGGAACGCTGGGTGGAATAAAATTTGTGGCTCCTCTCAGATTCCAGAACTTTTTGTCACCGAAATGTGACGAAAATGTGTTTCTTTAGCCACCTTTTGAGGTTTGCAAAGGATTCTGGGTAACAGAACCTGGTCAGAGCCCCACAAGTCACCCCATCTTGGATTCCCCTAGGTCTCTAGTTTAAAAAAATGCACAGGTTTGGTAGGTTTCCCTAGGTGCCGGTTGAGCTAGAGGCCAAAATCTACAGGTAGGCACTTTGCAAAAAACACCTCTGTTTTCTTTTAAAAAATGTGATGTGTCCACGTTGTATTTTGGGGCGTTTCCTGTCGCGGGCGCTAGGCCTACCCACACAAGTGAGGTATCATTTTTATCGGGAGACTTGGGGGAACGCTGGGTGGAAGGAAATTTGTGGCTCCTCTCAGATTCCAGAACTTTCTGTCACCGAAATATGAGGAAAATGTGTTTTTTTAGCCAAATCTTGAGGTTTGCAAAGGATTCTGGGTAACAAAACCTGGTCAGAGCCCCACAAGTCTCCCCATCTTGGATTCCCCTACGTGTCTAGTTTTTAAAAATGCACAGGTTTGGTAGGTTTCCCTAGGTGCCGGCTGAGCTAGAGGCCAAAATCTACAGGTAGGCACTTTGCAAAAAACACCTCTGTTTTCTTTAAAAAAATGTGATGTGCCCATGTTGCGTTTTGGGGCGTTTCCTGTCGCGGGCGCTAGGCCTACCCACACAAGTGAGGTATCATTTTTATCGGGAGACTTGGGGGAACGCTGGGTGGAAGGAAATTTGTGGCTCCTCTCGGATTCCAGAACTTTCTGTCACCGAAATGTGAGGAAAATGTGTTTTTTTAGCCACATTTTGAGGTTTGCATAGGATTCTGGGTAACAGAACCTGGTCAGAGCCCCAAAAGTCACCCCATCTTGGATTCCCCTAGGTCTCTAGTTTTCACAAATGCACAGGTTTGGTAGGTGCCGGCTGAGCTAGAGGCCAAAATCTACAAGTAGGCACTTTGCAAAAAACACCTCTGTTTTCTTCAAAAAAATGTGATGTGCCCATGTTGCGTTTTGGGGCGTTTCCTGTCGCGGGCGCTAGGCCTACCCACACAAGTGAGGTATCATTTTTATCGGGAGACTTGGGGGAACGCTGGGTGGAAGGAAATTTGTGGCTCCTCTCGGATTCCAGAACTTTCTGTCACCGAAATGTGAGGAAAATGTGTTTTTTTAGCCACATTTTGAGGTTTGCATAGGATTCTGGGTAACAGAACCTGGTCAGAGCCCCAAAAGTCACCCCATCTTGGATTCCCCTAGGTCTCTAGTTTTCACAAATGCACAGGTTTGGTAGATGCCGGCTGAGCTAGAGGCCAAAATCTTCAGGTAGGCACTTTGCAAAAAACACCTCTGTTTTCTTTCAAAAAATGTAATGTGTCCAGGTTGCGTTTTGGGGCATTTCCTGTCGCGGGCACTATGCCTACCCACACAAGTGAAGTATCATTTTTATCGGGAGACTTGGGGGAACGCTGGGTGGAAGGAAATTTGTGGCTCCTCTCTGATTCCAGGACTTCCTGTCACCAAAATTTGAGGAAAATGTGTTTTTTTTAGCCAAATGTTGAGGTTTGCAAAGGATTCTGGGTAACAGAACCTGGTCAGAGCCCCACAAGTCACCCCATCTTGGATTCCCCTAGGTCTCTAGGTTTAAATAATGGACAGGTTTGGTAGGTTTCCCTAGGTGCCGGCTGAGCTAGAGGCCAAAATCTACAGGTAGGCACTTTGTAAAAAACACCTCTGTTTTCTTGAAAAAAATGTAATGTGTCCACGTTGCGTTTTGGGGGCATTTCCTGTCGCGGGCGCTAGGCCTACCCACACAGGTGAGGTATCATTTTTATCGGGAGACTTGGGGGAACGCTGGGTGGAATGAAATTTGTGGCTCCTCTCAGATTCCAGAACTTTTTGTCACCGAAATGTGACAAAAATGTGTTTTTTTAGCCACATTTTGAGGTTTGCAAAGGATTCTGGGTAACAGAACCTGGTCAGAGCCCCACAAGTCACCCCATCTTGGATTCCCCTAGGTCTCTAGGTTTAAATAATGGACAGGTTTGGTAGGTTTCCCTAGGTGCCGGCTGAGCTAGAGGCCAAAATCTACAGGTAGGCACTTTGTAAAAAACACCTCTGTTTTCTTTAAAAAAATGTAATGTGTCCACGTTGCGTTTTGGGGCATTTCCTGTCGCGGGCGCTAGGCCTACCCACACAGGTGAGGTATCATTTTTATCGGGAGACTTGGGGGAACGCTGGGTGGAATGAAATTTGTGGCTCCTCTCAGATTCCAGAACTATTTGTCACCGAAATGTGACGAAAATGTGTTTCTTTAGCCAACTTTTGAGGTTTGCAAAGGATTCTGGGTAACAGAACCTGGTCAGAGCCCCACAAGTCACCCCATCTTGGATTCCCCTAGGTCTCTAGTTTAAAAAAATGCACAGGTTTGGTAGGTTTCCCTAGGTGCCGGCTGAGCTAGAGGCCAAAATCTACAGGTAGGCACTTTGCAAAAAACACCTCTGTTTTCTTTTAAAAAATGTGATGTGTCCACGTTGTATTTTGGGGCGTTTCCTGTCGCGGGCGCTAGGCCTACCCACACAAGTGAGGTATCATTTTTATCGGGAGACTTGGGGGAACGCTGGGTGGAAGGAAATTTGTGGCTCCTCTCAGATTCCAGAACTTTCTGTCACCGAAATATGAGGAAAATGTGTTTTTTTAGCCAAATCTTGAGGTTTGCAAAGGATTCTGGGTAATAAAACCTGGTCAGAGCCCCACAAGTCACCCCATCTTGGATTCCCCTACGTGTCTAGTTTTTAAAAATGCACAGGTTTGGTAGGTTTCCCTAGGTGCCGGCTGAGCTAGAGGTCAAAATCTACAGGTAGGCACTTTGCAAAAAACACCTCTGTTTTCTTTAAAAAAATTTGATGTGCCCATGTTGCGTTTTGGGGCGTTTCCTGTCGCGGGCGCTAGGCCTACCCACACAAGCGAGGTATCATTTTTATCGGAAGACTTGGGGGAACGCTGGGTGGAAGGAAATTTGTGGCTCCTCTCGGATTCCAGAACTTTCTGTCACCGAAATGTGAGGAAAATTTGTTTTTTTAGCCACATTTTGAGGTTTGCATAGGATTCTGGGTAACAGAACCTGGTCAGAGCCCCACAAGTCACCCCATCTTGGATTCCCCTAGGTCTCTAGTTTTCACAAATGCACAGGTTTGGTAGGTGCCGGCTGAGCTAGAGGCCAAAATCTACAGGTAGGCACTTTGCAAAAAACACCTCTGTTTTCTTTAAAAAAATGTGATGTGCCCATGTTGCGTTTTGGGGCGTTTCCTGTCGCGGGCGCTAGGCCTACCCACACAAGTGAGGTATCATTTTTATCGGGAGACTTGGGGGAACGCTGGGTGGAAGGAAATTTGTGGCTCCTCTCGGATTCCAGAACTTTCTGTCACCGAAATGTGAGGAAAATGTGTTTTTTTAGCCACATTTTGAGGTTTGCATAGGATTCTGGGTAACAGAACCTGGTCAGAGCCCCAAAAGTCACCCCATCTTGGATTCCCCTAGGTCTCTAGTTTTCACAAATGCACAGGTTTGGTAGGTGCCGGCTGAGCTAGAGGCCAAAATCTTCAGGTAGGCACTTTGCAAAAAACACCTCTGTTTTCTTTCAAAAAATGTAATGTGTCCAGGTTGCGTTTTGGGGCATTTCCTGTCGCGGGCACTATGCCTACCCACACAAGTGAAGTATCATTTTTATCGGGAGACTTGGGGGAACGCTGGGTGGAAGGAAATTTGTGGCTCCTCTCTGATTCCAGGACTTCCTGTCACCAAAATTTGAGGAAAATGTGTTTTTTTACCAAATGTTGAGGTTTGCAAAGGATTCTGGGTAACAGAACCTGGTCAGAGCCCCACAAGTCACCCCATCTTGGATTCCCCTAGGTCTCTAGTTTTAAAAAATGGACAGGTTTGGTAGGTTTCCCTAGGTGCCGGCTGAGCTAGAGGCCAAAATCTACAGGTAGGCACTTTACAAAAAACTCCTCTGTTTTCTTTAAAAAAATTTGATGTGTCCACGTTGTGTTTTGGGGCGTTTCTTGTCACGGGCGCTAGGCCTACCCAAACAAGTGAGGTATCATTTTTATGGGGAGACTTGGGGGAATGCTGGGTGGAATGAAATTTGTGGCTCCTCTCAGATTCCAGAAATTTCTGTCACCGAAATGTGACAAAAATTTGTTTTTTTAGCCAAATTTCGAGGTTTGCAAAGGATTCTGGGTAACAGAACCTGGTCAGAGCCCCACAAGTCACCACATCTTGGATTCCCCTAGGTCTCTAGTTTTCAAAAATGGACAGGTTTGGTAGGTTTCCCTAGGTGCCGGCTGAGCTAGAGGCCAAAATCTACAGGTAGGCACTTTACAAAAAACTCCTCTGTTTTCTTTAAAAAAATGTGATGTGTCCACGTTGTGTTTTGGGGCGTTTCTTGTCACAGGCGCTAGGCCTACCCAAACAAGTGAGGTATCATTTTTATGGGGAGACTTGGGGGAACGCTGGGTGGAATGAAATTTGTGGCTCCTCTCAGATTCCAGAACTTTCTGTCACCGAAATGTGACAAAAATTTGTTTTTTTAGCCAAATTTTGAGGTTTGCAAAGGATTCTGGGTAACAGAACCTGGTCAGAGCCCCACAAGTCACCCCATCTTGGATTCCCCTAGGTCTCTAGTTTTCAAAAATGGACAGGTTTGGTAGGTTTCCCTAGGTGCCGGCTGAGCTAGAGGCCAAAATCTACAGGTAGGCACTTTACAAAAAACTCCTCTGTTTTCTTTTAAAAATGTGATGTGTCCATGTTGTGTTTTGGGGCGTTTCCAGTCACGGGCGTTAGGCCTACCCAAACAAATGAGGTATCATTTTTATGGGGAGACTTGAGGGAACGCTGGGTGGAAGGAAATTTGTGGCTCCTCTCAGAATCCAGAACTTTCTGTCACCGAAATATGAGGAAAATGTGTTTTTTTAGCCAAATGTTGCGGTTTGCAAAGGATTCTGGGTAACAAAACCTGGTCAGAGCCCCACAAGTCACCCCATCTTGGATTCCCCTACGTCTCTAGTTTTAAAAAATGCACAGGTTTGGTAGGTTTCCATAGGTGCCGGCTGAGCTAGAGGCCAAAATCTACAGGTAGACACTTTGTAAAAAACACCTCTGTTTTCTTTAAAAAAATGTAATGTGTCCACGTTGCGTTTTGGGGCATTTCCTGTTGCGGGCGCTAGGCCTACCCACACAGGTGAGGTATCATTTTTATCGGGAGACTTGGGGGAACGCTGGGTGGAATGAAATTTGTGGCTCCTCTCAGATTCCAGAACTTTCTGTCACCGAAATGTGACAAAAATGTGTTTTTTTAGCCAAATTTTGAGGTTTGCAAAGGATTCTGGGTAACAGAACCTGGTCAAAGCCCCACAAGTCACCCCATCTTGGATTCCCCTAGGTCTCTAGTTTTCAAAAATGGACAGGTTTGGTAGGTTTCCCTAAGTGCCGGCTGAGCTAGAGGCCAAAATCTACAGGTAGGCACTTTACAAAAAACTCCTCTGTTTTCTTTAAAAAAATGTGATGTGTCCACGTTGTGTTTTGGGGCGTTTCTTGTCACGGGCGCTAGGCCTACCCAAACAAGTGAGGTATCATTTTTATGGGGAGACTTGGGGGAACGCTGGGTGGAATGAAATTTGTGGCTCCTCTCAGATTCCAGAACTTTCTGTCACCGAAATGTGACAAAAATGTGTTTTTTTAGCCAATTTTTGAGGTTTGCAAAGGATTCTGGGTAACAGAACCTGGTCAGAGCCCCACAAGTCACCCCATCTTGGATTCCCCTAGGTCTCTAGTTTTCACAAATGCACAGGTTTGGTAGGTGCCGGCTGAGCTAGAGGCCAAAATCTTCAGGTAGGCACTTTGCAAAAAACACCTCTGTTTTCTTTCAAAAAATGTAATGTGTCCAGGTTGCGTTTTGGGGCATTTCCTGTCGCGGGCACTATGCCTACCCACACAAGTGAAGTATCATTTTTATCGGGAGACTTGGGGGAACGCTGGGTGGAAGGAAATTTGTGGCTCCTCTCTGATTCCAGGACTTCCTGTCACCAAAATTTGAGGAAAATGTGTTTTTTTAGCCAAATGTTGAGGTTTGCAAAGGATTCTGGGTAACAGAACCTGGTCAGAGCCCCACAAGTCCCCCCATCTTGGATTCCCCTAGGTCTCTAGTTTTAAAAAATGGACAGGTTTGGTAAGTTTCCCTAGGTGCCGGCTGAGCTAGAGGCCAAAATCTACAGGTAGGCACTTTACAAAAAACTCCTCTGTTTTCTTTAAACAAATGTGATGTGTCCACGTTGTGTTTTGGGGCGTTTCTTGTCACAGGCGCTAGGCCTACCCAAACAAGTGAGGTATCATTTTTATGGGGAGACTTGGGGGAACGCTGGGTGGAATGAAATTTGTGGCTCCTCTCAGATTCCAGAACTTTCTGTCACCGAAATGTGACAAAAATGTGTTTTTTTAGCCAAATTTTGAGGTTTGCAAAGGATTCTGGGTAACAGAACCTGGTCAGAGCCCCACAAGTCACCCCATCTTGGATTCCCCTAGGTCTCTAGTTTTAAAAAATTGACAGGTTTGGTAGGTTTCCCTAGGTGCCGGCTGAGCTAGAGGCCAAAATCTACAGGTAGGCACTTTACAAAAAACTCCTCTGTTTTCTTTAAAAAAATGTGATGTGTCCACGTTGTGTTTTGGGGCGTTTCTTGTCACGGGCGCTAGGCCTACCCAAACAAGTGAGGTATCATTTTTATGGGGAGACTTAGGGGAACGCTGGGTGGAATGAAATTTGTGGCTCCTCTCAGATTCCAGAACTTTCTGTCACCGAAATGTGACAAAAATGTGTTTTTTTAGCCAAATTTTGAGGTTTGCAAAGGATTCTGGGTAACAGAACCTGGTCAGAGCCCCACAAGTCACCCCATCTTGGATTCCCCTAGGTCTCTAGTTTTCAAAAATGGACAGGTTTGGTAGGTTTCCCTAGGTGCCGACTGAGCTAGAGGCCAAAATCTACAGGTAGGCACTTTACAAAAAACTCCTCTGTTTTCTTTTAAAAATGTGATGTGTCCACATTGGGTTTTGGGGCGTTTCCAGTCACGGGCGTTAGGCCTACCCAAACAAATGAGGTATCATTTTTATGGGGAGACTTGAGGGAACGCTGGGTGGAAGGAAATTCGTGGCTCCTCTCAGAATCCAGATCTTTCTGTCACCGAAATATGAGGAAAATGTGTTTTTTTAGCCAAATGTTGCGGTTTGCAAAGGATTCTGGGTAACAAAACCTGGTCAGAGCCCCACAAGTCACCCCATCTTGGATTCCCCTACGTCTCTAGTTTTAAAAAATGCACAGGTTTGGTAGGTTTCCATAGGTGCCGGCTGAGCTAGAGGCCAAAATCTACAGGTAGGCACTTTGTAAAAAACACCTCTGTTTTCTTTAAAAAAATGTAATGTGTCCACGTTGCGTTTTGGGGCATTTCCTGTTGCGGGCGCTAGGCCTACCCACACAGGTGAGGTATCATTTTTATCGGGAGACTTGGGGGAACGCTGGGTGGAATGAAATTTGTGGCTCCTCTCAGATTCCAGAACTTTCTGTCACCGAAATGTGACAAAAATGTGTTTTTTTAGCCAAATTTTGAGGTTTGCAAAGGATTCTGGGTAACAGAACCTGGTCAGAGCCCCACAAGTCACCCCATCTTGGATTCCCCTAGGTCTCTAGTTTTGAAAAATGGACAGGTTTGGTAGGTTTCCCTAGGTGCCGGCTGAGCTAGAGGCCAAAATCTACAGGTAGGCACTTTACAAAAAACTCCTCTGTTTTCTTTTAAAAATGTGATGTGTCCACGTTGTGTTTTGGGGCGTTTCTTGTCACGGGCGTTAGGCCTACCCAAACAAATGAGGTATCATTTTTATGGGGAGACATGAGGGAATGCTGGGTGGAAGGAAATTCGTGGCTCCTCTCAGAATCCAGAACTTTCTGTCACCGAAATATGAGGAAAATGTGTTTTTTTAGCCAAATGTTGCGGTTTGCAAAGGATTCTGGGTAACAAAACCTGGTCAGAGCCCCACAAGTCACCCCATCTTGGATTCCCCTACGTCTCTAGTTTTAAAAAATGCACAGGTTTGGTAGGTTTCCATAGGTGCCGGCTGAGCTAGAGGCCAAAATCTACAGGTAGGCACTTTGCAAAAAACACCTCTGTTTTCTTTTAAAAAATGTGATGTGTCCACGTTGTATTTTGGGGCGTTTCCTGTCGCGGGCGCTAGGCCTACCCACACAAGTGAGGTATCATTTTTATCGGGAGACTTGGGGGAACGCTGGGTGGAAGGAAATTTGTGGCTCCTCTCAGATTCCAGAACTTTCTGTCACCGAAATATGAGGAAAATGTGTTTTTTTAGCCAAATCTTGAGGTTTGCAAAGGATTCTGGGTAACAAAACCTGGTCAGAGCCCCACAAGTCACCCCATCTTGGATTCCCCTACGTGTCTAGTTTTTAAAAATGCACAGGTTTGGTAGGTTTCCCTAGGTGCCGGCTGAGCTAGAGGTCAAAATCTACAGGTAGGCACTTTGCAAAAAACACCTCTGTTTTCTTTAAAAAAATGTGATGTGCCCATGTTGCGTTTTGGGGCGTTTCCTGTCGCGGGCGCTAGGCCTACCCACACAAGTGAGGTATCATTTTTATCGGGAGACTTGGGGGAACGCTGGGTGGAAGGAAATTTGTGGCTCCTCTCGGATTCCAGAACTTTCTGTCACCGAAATGTGAGGAAAATTTGTTTTTTTAGCCACATTTTGAGGTTTGCATAGGATTCTGGGTAACAGAACCTGGTCAGAGCCCCACAAGTCACCCCATCTTTGATTCCCCTAGGTCTCTAGTTTTCACAAATGCACAGGTTTGGTAGGTGCCGGCTGAGCTAGAGGCCAAAATCTACAGGTAGGCACTTTGCAAAAAACACCTCTGTTTTCTTTAAAAAAATGTGATGTGCCCATGTTGCGTTTTGGGGCGTTTCCTGTCGCGGGCGCTAGGCCTACCCACACAAGTGAGGTATCATTTTTATCGGGAGACTTGGGGGAACGCTGGGTGGAAGGAAATTTGTGGCTCCTCTCGGATTCCAGAACTTTCTGTCACCGAAATGTGAGGAAAATGTGTTTTTTTAGCCACATTTTGAGGTTTGCATAGGATTCTGGGTAACAGAACCTGGTCAGAGCCCCAAAAGTCACCCCATCTTGGATTCCCCTAGGTCTCTAGTTTTCACAAATGCACAGGTTTGGTAGGTGCCGGCTGAGCTAGAGGCCAAAATCTTCAGGTAGGCACTTTGCAAAAAACACCTCTGTTTTCTTTCAAAAAATGTAATGTGTCCAGGTTGCGTTTTGGGGCATTTCCTGTCGCGGGCACTATGCCTACCCACACAAGTGAAGTATCATTTTTATCGGGAGACTTGGGGGAACGCTGGGTGGAAGGAAATTTGTGGCTCCTCTCTGATTCCAGGACTTCCTGTCACCAAAATTTGAGGAAAATGTGTTTTTTTAGCCAAATGTTGAGGTTTGCAAAGGATTCTGGGTAACAGAACCTGGTCAGAGCCCCACAAGTCACCCCATCTTGGATTCCCCTAGGTCTCTAGGTTTAAATAATGGACAGGTTTGGTAGGTTTCCCTAGGTGCCGGCTGAGCTAGAGGCCAAAATCTACAGGTAGGCACTTTGTAAAAAACACCTCTGTTTTCTTTAAAAAAATGTAATGTGTCCACGTTGCGTTTTGGGGCATTTCCTGTCGCGGGCGCTAGGCCTACCCACACAGGTGAGGTATCATTTTTATCGGGAGACTTGGGGGAACGCTGGGTGGAATGAAATTTGTGGCTCCTCTCAGATTCCAGAACTTTTTGTCACCGAAATGTGACGAAAATGTGTTTCTTTAGCCAACTTTTGAGGTTTGCAAAGGATTCTGGGTAACAGAACCTGGTCAGAGCCCCACAAGTCACCCCATCTTGGATTCCCCTAGGTCTCTAGTTTAAAAAAATGCACAGGTTTGGTGGGTTTCCCTAGGTGCCGGCTGAGCTAGAGGCTAAAATCTACAGGTAGGCACTTTGCAAAAAACACCTCTGTTTTCTTTTAAAAAATGTGATGTGTCCACGTTGTATTTTGGGGTGTTTCCTGTCGCGGGCGCTAGGCCTACCCACACAAGTGAGGTATCATTTTTATCGGGAGACTTGGGGGAACGCTGGGTGGAAGGAAATTTGTGGCTCCTCTCAGATTCCAGAACTTTCTGTCACCGAAATATGAGGAAAATGTGTTTTTTTAGCCAAATCTTGAGGTTTGCAAAGGATTCTGGGTAACAAAACCTGGTCAGAGCCCCACAAGTCACCCCATCTTGGATTCCCCTACGTGTCTAGTTTTTAAAAATGCACAGGTTTGGTAGGTTTCCCTAGGTGCCGGCTGAGCTAGAGGCCAAAATCTACAGGTAGGCACTTTGCAAAAAACACCTCTGTTTTCTTTAAAAAAATGTGATGTGCCCATGTTGCGTTTTGGGGCGTTTCCTGTCGCGGGCGCTAGGCCTACCCACACAAGTGAGGTATCATTTTTATCGGGAGACTTGGGGGAACGCTGGGTGGAAGGAAATTTGTGGCTCCTCTCGGATTCCAGAACTTTCTGTCACCGAAATGTGAGGAAAATGTGTTTTTTTAGCCACATTTTGAGGTTTGCATAGGATTCTGGGTAACAGAACCTGGTCAGAGCCCCAAAAGTCACCCCATCTTGGATTCCCCTAGGTCTCTAGTTTTCACAAATGCACAGGTTTGGTAGGTGCCGGCTGAGCTAGAGGCCAAAATCTTCAGGTAGGCACTTTGCAAAAAACACCTCTGTTTTCTTTCAAAAAATGTAATGTGTCCAGGTTGCGTTTTGGGGCATTTCCTGTCGCGGGCACTATGCCTACCCACACAAGTGAAGTATCATTTTTATCGGGAGACTTGGGGGAACGCTGGGTGGAAGGAAATTTGTGGCTCCTCTCTGATTCCAGGACTTCCTGTCACCAAAATTTGAGGAAAATGTGTTTTTTTAGCCAAATGTTGAGGTTTGCAAAGGATTCTGGGTAACAGAACCTGGTCAGAGCCCCACAAGTCACCCCATCTTGGATTCCCCTAGGTCTCTAGTTTTAAAAAATGGACAGGTTTGGTAGGTTTCCCTAGGTGCCGGCTGAGCTAGAGGCCAAAATCTACAGGTAGGCACTTTACAAAAAACTCCTCTGTTTTCTTTAAAAAAATTTGATGTGTCCACGTTGTGTTTTGGGGCGTTTCTTGTCACGGGCGCTAGGCCTACCCAAACAAGTGAGGTATCATTTTTATGGGGAGACTTGGGGGAACGCTGGGTGGAATGAAATTTGTGGCTCCTCTCAGATTCCAGATCTTTCTGTCACCGAAATGTGACAAAAATGTGTTTTTTTAGCCAAATTTTGAGGTTTGCAAAGGATTCTGGGTAACAGAACCTGGTCAGAGCCCCACAAGTCACCCCATCTTGGATTCCCCTAGGTCTCTAGGTTTAAATAATGGACAGGTTTGGTAGGTTTCCCTAGGTGCCGGCTGAGCTAGAGGCCAAAATCTACAGGTAGGCACTTTGTAAAAAACACCTCTGTTTTCTTGAAAAAAATGTAATGTGTCCACGTTGCGTTTTGGGGCATTTCCTGTCGCGGGCGCTAGGCCTACCCACACAGCTGAGGTATCATTTTTATCGGGAGACTTGGGGGAACGCTGGGTGGAATAAAATTTGTGGCTCCTCTCAGATTCCAGAACTTTTTGTCACCGAAATGTGACGAAAATGTGTTTCTTTAGCCACCTTTTGAGGTTTGCAAAGGATTCTGGGTAACAGAACCTGGTCAGAGCCCCACAAGTCACCCCATCTTGGATTCCCCTAGGTCTCTAGTTTAAAAAAATGCACAGGTTTGGTAGGTTTCCCTAGGTGCCGGTTGAGCTAGAGGCCAAAATCTACAGGTAGGCACTTTGCAAAAAACACCTCTGTTTTCTTTTAAAAAATGTGATGTGTCCACGTTGTATTTTGGGGTGTTTCCTGTCGCGGGCGCTAGGCCTACCCACACAAGTGAGGTATCATTTTTATCGGGAGACTTGGGGGAACGCTGGGTGGAAGGAAATTTGTGGCTCCTCTCAGATTCCAGAACTTTCTGTCACCGAAATATGAGGAAAATGTGTTTTTTTAGCCAAATCTTGAGGTTTGCAAAGGATTCTGGGTAACAAAACCTGGTCAGAGCCCCACAAGTCTCCCCATCTTGGATTCCCCTACGTGTCTAGTTTTTAAAAATGCACAGGTTTGGTAGGTTTCCCTAGGTGCCGGCTGAGCTAGAGGCCAAAATCTACAGGTAGGCACTTTGCAAAAAACACCTCTGTTTTCTTTAAAAAAATGTGATGTGCCCATGTTGCGTTTTGGGGCGTTTCCTGTCGCGGGCGCTAGGCCTACCCACACAAGTGAGGTATCATTTTTATCGGGAGACTTGGGGGAACGCTGGGTGGAAGGAAATTTGTGGCTCCTCTCGGATTCCAGAACTTTCTGTCACCGAAATGTGAGGAAAATGTGTTTTTTTAGCCACATTTTGAGGTTTGCATAGGATTCTGGGTAACAGAACCTGGTCAGAGCCCCAAAAGTCACCCCATCTTGGATTCCCCTAGGTCTCTAGTTTTCACAAATGCACAGGTTTGGTAGGTGCCGGCTGAGCTAGAGGCCAAAATCTACAAGTAGGCACTTTGCAAAAAACACCTCTGTTTTCTTCAAAAAAATGTGATGTGCCCATGTTGCGTTTTGGGGCGTTTCCTGTCGCGGGCGCTAGGCCTACCCACACAAGTGAGGTATCATTTTTATCGGGAGACTTGGGGGAACGCTGGGTGGAAGGAAATTTGTGGCTCCTCTCGGATTCCAGAACTTTCTGTCACCGAAATGTGAGGAAAATGTGTTTTTTTAGCCACATTTTGAGGTTTGCATAGGATTCTGGGTAACAGAACCTGGTCAGAGCCCCAAAAGTCACCCCATCTTGGATTCCCCTAGGTCTCTAGTTTTCACAAATGCACAGGTTTGGTAGATGCCGGCTGAGCTAGAGGCCAAAATCTTCAGGTAGGCACTTTGCAAAAAACACCTCTGTTTTCTTTCAAAAAATGTAATGTGTCCAGGTTGCGTTTTGGGGCATTTCCTGTCGCGGGCACTATGCCTACCCACACAAGTGAAGTATCATTTTTATCGGGAGACTTGGGGGAACGCTGGGTGGAAGGAAATTTGTGGCTCCTCTCTGATTCCAGGACTTCCTGTCACCAAAATTTGAGGAAAATGTGTTTTTTTAGCCAAATGTTGAGGTTTGCAAAGGATTCTGGGTAACAGAACCTGGTCAGAGCCCCACAAGTCACCCCATCTTGGATTCCCCTAGGTCTCTAGGTTTAAATAATGGACAGGTTTGGTAGGTTTCCCTAGGTGCCGGCTGAGCTAGAGGCCAAAATCTACAGGTAGGCACTTTGTAAAAAACACCTCTGTTTTCTTGAAAAAAATGTAATGTGTCCACGTTGCGTTTTGGGGCATTTCCTGTCGCGGGCGCTAGGCCTACCCACACAGGTGAGGTATCATTTTTATCGGGAGACTTGGGGGAACGCTGGGTGGAATGAAATTTGTGGCTCCTCTCAGATTCCAGAACTTTTTGTCACCGAAATGTGACGAAAATGTGTTTCTTTAGCCAACTTTTGAGGTTTGCAAAGGATTCTGGGTAACAGAACCTGGTCAGAGCCCCACAAGTCACCCCATCTTGGATTCCCCTAGGTCTCTAGTTTAAAAAAATGCACAGGTTTGGTGGGTTTCCCTAGGTGCCGGCTGAGCTAGAGGCTAAAATCTACAGGTAGGCACTTTGCAAAAAACACCTCTGTTTTCTTTTAAAAAATGTGATGTGTCCACGTTGTATTTTGGGGCGTTTCCTGTCGCGGGCGCTAGGCCTACCCACACAAGTGAGGTATCATTTTTATCGGGAGACTTGGGGGAACGCTGGGTGGAAGGAAATTTGTGGCTCCTCTCAGATTCCAGAACTTTCTGTCACCGAAATATGAGGAAAATGTGTTTTTTTAGCCAAATCTTGAGGTTTGCAAAGGATTCTGGGTAACAAAACCTGGTCAGAGCCCCACAAGTCACCCCATCTTGGATTCCCCTACGTGTCTAGTTTTTAAAAATGCACAGGTTTGGTAGGTTTCCCTAGGTGCCGGCTGAGCTAGAGGCCAAAATCTACAGGTAGGCACTTTGCAAAAAACACCTCTGTTTTCTTTAAAAAAATGTGATGTGCCCATGTTGCGTTTTGGGGCGTTTCCTGTCGCGGGCGCTAGGCCTACCCACACAAGTGAGGTATCATTTTTATCGGGAGACTTGGGGGAACGCTGGGTGGAAGGAAATTTGTGGCTCCTCTCGGATTCCAGAACTTTCTGTCACCGAAATGTGAGGAAAATGTGTTTTTTTAGCCACATTTTGAGGTTTGCATAGGATTCTGGGTAACAGAACCTGGTCAGAGCCCCAAAAGTCACCCCATCTTGGATTCCCCTAGGTCTCTAGTTTTCACAAATGCACAGGTTTGGTAGGTGCCGGCTGAGCTAGAGGCCAAAATCTTCAGGTAGGCACTTTGCAAAAAACACCTCTGTTTTCTTTCAAAAAATGTAATGTGTCCAGGTTGCGTTTTGGGCATTTCCTGTCGCGGGCACTATGCCTACCCACACAAGTGAAGTATCATTTTTATCGGGAGACTTGGGGGAACGCTGGGTGGAAGGAAATTTGTGGCTCCTCTCTGATTCCAGGACTTCCTGTCACCAAAATTTGAGGAAAATTTGTTTTTTTTGCCAAATGTTGAGGTTTGCAAAGGATTCTGGGTAACAGAACCTGGTCAGAGCCCCACAAGTCACCCCATCTTGGATTCCCCTAGGTCTCTAGTTTTAAAAAATGGACAGGTTTGGTAGGTTTCACTAGGTGCCGGCTGAGCTAGAGGCCAAAATCTACAGGTAGGCACTTTACAAAAAACTCCTCTGTTTTCTTTAAAAAAATTTGATGTGTCCACGTTGTGTTTTGGGGCGTTTATTGTCACGGGCGCTAGGCCTACCCAAACAAGTGAGGTATCATTTTTATGGGGAGACTTGGGGGAACGCTGGGTGGAATGAAATTTGTGGCTCCTCTCAGATTCCAGATCTTTCTGTCACCGAAATGTGACCAAAATATGTTTTTTTAGCCAAATTTTGAGGTTTGCAAAGGATTCTGGGTAACAGAACCTGGTCAGAGCCCCACAAGTCACCCCATCTTGGATTCCCCTAGGTCTCTAGGTTTAAATAATGGACAGGTTTGGTAGGTTTCCCTAGGTGCCGGCTGAGCTAGAGGCCAAAATCTACAGGTAGGCACTTTGTAAAAAACACCTCTGTTTTCTTGAAAAAAATGTAATGTGTCCACGTTGCGTTTTGGGGCATTTCCTGTCGCGGGCGCTAGGCCTACCCACACAGGTGAGGTATCATTTTTATCGGGAGACTTGGGGGAACGCTGGGTGGAATGAAATTTGTGGCTCCTCTCAGATTCCAGAACTTTTTGTCACCGAAATGTGACGAAAATGTGTTTCTTTAGCCACCTTTTGAGGTTTGCAAAGGATTCTGGGTAACAGAACCTGGTCAGAGCCCCACAAGTCACCCCATCTTGGATTCCCCTAGGTCTCTAGTTTAAAAAAATGCACAGGTTTGGTAGGTTTCCCTAGGTGCCGGCTGAGCTAGAGGCCAAAATCTTCAGGTAGGCACTTTGCAAAAAACACCTCTGTTTTCTTTTAAAAAATGTGATGTGTCCACGTTGTATTTTGGGGCGTTTCCTGTCGCGGGCGCTAGGCCTACCCACACAAGTGAGGTATCATTTTTATCGGGAGACTTGGGGGAACGCTGGGTGGAAGGAAATTTGTGGCTCCTCTCAGATTCCAGAACTTTCTGTCACCGAAATATGAGGAAAATGTGTTTTTTTAGCCAAATCTTGAGGTTTGCAAAGGATTCTGGGTAACAAAACCTGGTCAGAGCCCCACAAGTCACCCCATCTTGGATTCCCCTACGTGTCTAGTTTTTAAAAATGCACAGGTTTGGTAGGTTTCCCTAGGTGCCGGCTGAGCTAGAGGCCAAAATCTACAGGTAGGCACTTTGCAAAAAACACCTCTGTTTTCTTTAAAAAAATGTGATGTGCCCATGTTGCGTTTTGGGGCGTTTCCTGTCGCGGGCGCTAGGCCTACCCACACAAGTGAGGTATCATTTTTATCGGGAGACTTGGGGGAACGCTGGGTGGAAGGAAATTTGTGGCTCCTCTCGGATTCCAGAACTTTCTGTCACCGAAATGTGAGGAAAATTTGTTTTTTTAGCCACATTTTGAGGTTTGCATAGGATTCTGGGTAACAGAACCTGGTCAGAGCCCCAAAAGTCACCCCATCTTGGATTCCCCTAGGTCTCTAGTTTTCACAAATGCACAGGTTTGGTAGGTGCCGGCTGAGCTAGAGGCCAAAATCTTCAGGTAGGCACTTTGCAAAAAACACCTCTGTTTTCTTTCAAAAAATGTAATGTGTCCAGGTTGCATTTTGGGGCATTTCCTGTCGCGGGCACTATGCCTACCCACACAAGTGAAGTATCATTTTTATCGGGAGACTTGGGGGAACGCTGGGTGGAAGGAAATTTGTGGCTCCTCTCTGATTCCAGGACTTCCTGTCACCAAAATTTGAGGAAAATGTGTTTTTTTAGCCAAATGTTGAGGTTTGCAAAGGATTCTGGGTAACAGAACCTGGTCAGAGCCCCACAAGTCACCCCATCTTGGATTCCCCTAGGTCTCTAGTTTTAAAAAATGGACAGGTTTGGTAGGTTTCCCTAGGTGCCGGCTGAGCTAGAGGCCAAAATCCACAGGTAGGCACTTTACAAAAAACTCCTCTGTTTTCTTTAAAAAAATTTGATGTGTCCACGTTGTGTTTTGGGGCGTTTCTTGTCACGGGCGCTAGGCCTACCCAAACAAGTGAGGTATCATTTTTATGGGGAGACTTGGGGGAACGCTGGGTGGAATGAAATTTGTGGCTCCTCTCAGATTCCAGATCTTTCTGTCACCGAAATGTGACAAAAATGTGTTTTTTTAGCCACATTTTGAGGTTTGCAAAGGATTCTGGGTAACAGAACCTGGTCAGAGCCCCACAAGTCACCCCATCTTGGATTCCCCTAGGTCTCTAGGTTTAAATAATGGACAGGTTTGGTAGGTTTCCCTAGGTGCCGGCTGAGCTAGAGGCCAAAATCTACAGGTAGGCACTTTGTAAAAAACACCTCTGTTTTCTTTAAAAAAATGTAATGTGTCCACGTTGCGTTTTGGGGCATTTCCTGTCGCGGGCGCTAGGCCTACCCACACAGGTGAGGTATCATTTTTATCGGGAGACTTGGGGGAACGCTGGGTGGAAGGAAATTTGTGGCTCCTCTCAGATTCCAGAACTTTTTGTCACCGAAATGTGACGAAAATGTGTTTCTTTAGCCAACTTTTGAGGTTTGCAAAGGATTCTGGGTAACAGAACCTGGTCAGAGCCCACAAGTCACCCCATCTTGGTTTCCCCTAGGTCTCTAGTTTAAAAAAATGCACAGGTTTGGTAGGTTTCCCTAGGTGCCGGCTGAGCTAGAGGCCAAAATCTACAGGTAGGCACTTTGCAAAAAACACCTCTGTTTTCTTTTAAAATATGTGATGTGTCCACGTTGTATTTTGGGGCGTTTCCTGTCGCGGGCGCTAGGCCTACCCACACAAGTGAGGTATCATTTTTATCGGGAGACTTGGGGGAACGCTGGGTGGAAGGAAATTTGTGGCTCCTCTCAGATTCCAGAACTTTCTGTCACCGAAATATGAGGAAAATGTGTTTTTTTAGCCAAATCTTGAGGTTTGCAAAGGATTCTGGGTAACAAAACCTGGTCAGAGCCCCACAAGTCACCCCATCTTGGATTCCCCTACGTGTCTAGTTTTTAAAAATGCACAGGTTTGGTAGGTTTCCCTAGGTGCCGGCTGAGCTAGAGGTCAAAATCTACAGGTAGGCACTTTGCAAAAAACACCTCTGTTTTCTTTAAAAAAATGTGATGTGCCCATGTTGCGTTTTGGGGCGTTTCCTGTCGCGGGCGCTAGGCCTACCCACACAAGTGAGGTATCATTTTTATCGGGAGACTTGGGGGAACGCTGGGTGGTAGGAAATTTGTGGCTCCTCTCGGATTCCAGAACTTTCTGTCACCGAAATGTGAGGAAAATTTGTTTTTTTAGCCACATTTTGAGGTTTGCATAGTATTCTGGGTAACAGAACCTGGTCAGAGCCCCACAAGTCACCCCATCTTGGATTCCCCTAGGTCTCTAGTTTTCACAAATGCACAGGTTTGGTAGGTGCCGGCTGAGCTAGAGGCCAAAATCTACAGGTAGGCACTTTGCAAAAAACACCTCTGTTTTCTTTCAAAAAATGTAATGTGTCCAGGTTGCGTTTTGGGGCATTTCCTGTCGCGGGCACTATTCCTACCCACACAAGTGAAGTATCATTTTTATCGGGAGACTTGGGGGAACGCTGGGTGGAAGGAAATTTGTGGCTCCTCTCTGATTCCAGGACTTCCTGTCACCAAAATTTGAGGAAAATGTGTTTTTTTAGCCAAATGTTGAGGTTTGCAAAGGATTCTGGGTAACAGAACCTGGTCAGAGCCCCACAAGTCACCCCATCTTGGATTCCCCTAGGTCTCTAGTTTTAAAAAATGGACAGGTTTGGTAGGTTTCCCTAGGTGCCGGCTGAGCTAGAGGCCAAAATCTACAGATAGGCACTTTACAAAAAACTCCTCTGTTTTCTTTAAAAAAATTTGATGTGTCCACGTTGTGTTTTGGGGCGTTTCTTGTCACAGGCGCTAGGCCTACCCAAACAAGTGAGGTATCATTTTTATGGGGAGACCTGGGGGAACGCTGGGTGGAATGAAATTTGTGGCTCCTCTCAGATTCCAGAACTTTCTGTCACCGAAATGTGACAAAAATGTGTTTTTTTAGCCAAATTTTGAGGTTTGCAAAGGATTCTGGGTAACAGAACCTGGTCAGAGCCCCACAAGTCACCCCATCTTGGATTCCCCTAGGTCTCTAGTTTTCAAAAATGGACAGGTTTGGTAGGTTTCCCTAGGTGCCGGCTGAGCTAGAGGCAAAAATCTACAGGTAGGCACTTTACAAAAAACTCCTCTGTTTTCTTTAAAAAAATATGATGTGTCCACGTTGTGTTTTGGGGCGTTTCTTGTCACGGGCGCTAGGCCTACCCAAACAAGTGAGGTATCATTTTTATGGGGAGACTTGGGGGAACGCTGGGTGGAATGAAATTTGTGGCTCCTCTCAGATTCCAGATCTATCTGTCACCGAAATGTGACAAAAATGAGTTTTTTTAGCCACATTTTGAGGTTTGCAAAGGATTCTGGGTAACAGAACCTGGTCAGAGCCCCACAAGTCACCCCATCTTGGATTCCCCTAGGTCTCTAGGTTTAAATAATGGACAGGTTTGGTAGGTTTCCCTAGGTGCCGGCTGAGCTAGAGGCCAAAATCTACAGGTAGGCACTTTGTAAAAAACACCTCTGTTTTCTTTAAAAAAATGTAATGTGTCCACGTTGCGTTTTGGGGCATTTCCTGTCGCGGGCGCTAGGCCTACCCACACAGGTGAGGTATCATTTTTATCGGGAGACTTGGGGGAACGCTGGGTGGAATGAAATTTGTGGCTCCTCTCAGATTCCAGAACTATTTGTCACCGAAATGTGACGAAAATGTGTTTCTTTAGCCAACTTTTGAGGTTTGCAAAGGATTCTGGGTAACAGAACCTGGTCAGAGCCCCACAAGTCACCCCATCTTGGATTCCCCTAGGTCTCTAGTTTAAAAAAATGCACAGGTTTGGTAGGTTTCCCTAGGTGCCGGCTGAGCTAGAGGCCAAAATCTACAGGTAGGCACTTTGCAAAAAACACCTCTGTTTTCTTTTAAAAAATTTGATGTGTCCACGTTGTATTTTGGGGCGTTTCCTGTCGCGGGCGCTAGGCCTACCCACACAAGTGAGGTATCATTTTTATCGGGAGACTTGGGGGAACGCTGGGTGGAAGGAAATTTGTGGCTCCTCTCAGATTCCAGAACTTTCTGTCACCGAAATATGAGGAAAATGTGTTTTTTTAGCCAAATCTTGAGGTTTGCAAAGGATTCTGGGTAATAAAACCTGGTCAGAG
The DNA here is from genome assembly GCF_031143425.1 of Pleurodeles waltl. Classification (NCBI taxonomy): domain Eukaryota; kingdom Metazoa; phylum Chordata; class Amphibia; order Caudata; family Salamandridae; genus Pleurodeles; species Pleurodeles waltl. The sequence continues at coordinate 1,645,812,246 of NC_090444.1, read as the reverse complement.
CCCCACAAGTCACCCCATCTTGGATTCCCCTACGTGTCTAGTTTTTAAAAATGCACAGGTTTGGTAGGTTTCCCTAGGTGCCGGCTGAGCTAGAGGTCAAAATCTACAGGTAGGCACTTTGCAAAAAACACCTCTGTTTTCTTTAAAAAAATTTGATGTGCCCATGTTGCGTTTTGGGGCGTTTCCTGTCGCGGGCGCTAGGCCTACCCACACAAGCGAGGTATCATTTTTATCGGAAGACTTGGGGGAACGCTGGGTGGAAGGAAATTTGTGGCTCCTCTCGGATTCCAGAACTTTCTGTCACCGAAATGTGAGGAAAATTTGTTTTTTTAGCCACATTTTGAGGTTTGCATAGGATTCTGGGTAACAGAACCTGGTCAGAGCCCCACAAGTCACCCCATCTTGGATTCCCCTAGGTCTCTAGTTTTCACAAATGCACAGGTTTGGTAGGTGCCGGCTGAGCTAGAGGCCAAAATCTACAGGTAGGCACTTTGCAAAAAACACCTCTGTTTTCTTTAAAAAAATGTGATGTGCCCATGTTGCGTTTTGGGGCGTTTCCTGTCGCGGGCGCTAGGCCTACCCACACAAGTGAGGTATCATTTTTATCGGGAGACTTGGGGGAACGCTGGGTGGAAGGAAATTTGTGGCTCCTCTCGGATTCCAGAACTTTCTGTCACCGAAATGTGAGGAAAATGTGTTTTTTTAGCCACATTTTGAGGTTTGCATAGGATTCTGGGTAACAGAACCTGGTCAGAGCCCCAAAAGTCACCCCATCTTGGATTCCCCTAGGTCTCTAGTTTTCACAAATGCACAGGTTTGGTAGGTGCCGGCTGAGCTAGAGGCCAAAATCTTCAGGTAGACACTTTGCAAAAAACACCTCTGTTTTCTTTCAAAAAATGTAATGTGTCCAGGTTGCGTTTTGGGGCATTTCCTGTCGCGGGCACTATGCCTACCCACACAAGTGAAGTATCATTTTTATCGGGAGACTTGGGGGAACGCTGGGTGGAAGGAAATTTGTGGCTCCTCTCTGATTCCAGGACTTCCTGTCACCAAAATTTGAGGAAAATGTGTTTTTTTACCAAATGTTGAGGTTTGCAAAGGATTCTGGGTAACAGAACCTGGTCAGAGCCCCACAAGTCACCCCATCTTGGATTCCCCTAGGTCTCTAGTTTTAAAAAATGGACAGGTTTGGTAGGTTTCCCTAGGTGCCGGCTGAGCTAGAGGCCAAAATCTACAGGTAGGCACTTTACAAAAAACTCCTCTGTTTTCTTTAAAAAAATTTGATGTGTCCACGTTGTGTTTTGGGGCGTTTCTTGTCACGGGCGCTAGGCCTACCCAAACAAGTGAGGTATCATTTTTATGGGGAGACTTGGGGGAATGCTGGGTGGAATGAAATTTGTGGCTCCTCTCAGATTCCTGAAATTTCTGTCACCGAAATGTGACAAAAATTTGTTTTTTTAGCCAAATTTCGAGGTTTGCAAAGGATTCTGGGTAACAGAACCTGGTCAGAGCCCCACAAGTCACCACATCTTGGATTCCCCTAGGTCTCTAGTTTTCAAAAATGGACAGGTTTGGTAGGTTTCCCTAGGTGCCGGCTGAGCTAGAGGCCAAAATCTACAGGTAGGCACTTTACAAAAAACTCCTCTGTTTTCTTTAAAAAAATGTGATGTGTCCACGTTGTGTTTTGGGGCGTTTCTTGTCACAGGCGCTAGGCCTACCCAAACAAGTGAGGTATCATTTTTATGGGGAGACTTGGGGGAACGCTGGGTGGAATGAAATTTGTGGCTCCTCTCAGATTCCAGAACTTTCTGTAACCGAAATGTGACAAAAATTTGTTTTTTTAGCCAAATTTTGAGGTTTGCAAAGGATTCTGGGTAACAGAACCTGGTCAGAGCCCCACAAGTCACCCCATCTTGGATTCCCCTAGGTCTCTAGTTTTCAAAAATGGACAGGTTTGGTAGGTTTCCCTAGGTGCCGGCTGAGCTAGAGGCCAAAATCTACAGGTAGGCACTTTACAAAAAACTCCTCTATTTTCTTTTAAAAATGTGATGTGTCCATGTTGTGTTTTGGGGCGTTTCCAGTCACGGGCGTTAGGCCTACCCAAACAAATGAGGTATCATTTTTATGGGGAGACTTGAGGGAACGCTGGGTGGAAGGAAATTCGTGGCTCCTCTCAGAATCCAGAACTTTCTGTCACCGAAATATGAGGAAAATGTGTTTTTTTAGCCAAATGTTGCGGTTTGCAAAGGATTCTGGGTAACAAAACCTGGTCAGAGCCCCACAAGTCACCCCATCTTGGATTCCCCTACGTCTCTAGTTTTAAAAAATGCACAGGTTTGGTAGGTTTCCATAGGTGCCGGCTGAGCTAGAGGCCAAAATCTACAGGTAGACACTTTGTAAAAAACACCTCTGTTTTCTTTAAAAAAATGTAATGTGTCCACGTTGCGTTTTGGGGCATTTCCTGTTGCGGGCGCTAGGCCTACCCACACAGGTGAGGTATCATTTTTATCGGGAGACTTGGGGGAACGCTGGGTGGAATGAAATTTGTGGCTCCTCTCAGATTCCAGAACTTTCTGTCACCGAAATGTGACAAAAATGTGTTTTTTTAGCCAAATTTTGAGGTTTGCAAAGGATTCTGGGTAACAGAACCTGGTCAAAGCCCCACAAGTCACCCCATCTTGGATTCCCCTAGGTCTCTAGTTTTCAAAAATGGACAGGTTTGGTAGGTTTCCCTAGGTGCCGGCTGAGCTAGAGGCCAAAATCTACAGGTAGGCACTTTACAAAAAACTCCTCTGTTTTCTTTAAAAAAATGTGATGTGTCCACGTTGTGTTTTGGGGCGTTTCTTGTCACGGGCGCTAGGCCTACCCAAACAAGTGAGGTATCATTTTTATGGGGAGACTTGGGGGAACGCTGGGTGGAATGAAATTTGTGGCTCCTCTCAGATTCCAGAACTTTCTGTCACCGAAATGTGACAAAAATGTGTTTTTTTAGCCAATTTTTGAGGTTTGCAAAGGATTCTGGGAAACAGAACCTGGTCAGAGCCCCACAAGTCACCCCATCTTGGATTCCCCTAGGTCTCTAGTTTTCACAAATGCACAGGTTTGGTAGGTGCCGGCTGAGCTAGAGGCCAAAATCTTCAGGTAGGCACTTTGCAAAAAACACCTCTGTTTTCTTTCAAAAAATGTAATGTGTCCAGGTTGCGTTTTGGGGCATTTCCTGTCGCGGGCACTATGCCTACCCACACAAGTGAAGTATAATTTTTATCGGGAGACTTGGGGGAACGCTGGGTGGAAGGAAATTTGTGGCTCCTCTCTGATTCCAGGACTTCCTGTCACCAAAATTTGAGGAAAATGTGTTTTTTTAGCCAAATGTTGAGGTTTGCAAAGGATTCTGGGTAACAGAACCTGGTCAGAGCCCCACAAGTCCCCCCATCTTGGATTCCCCTAGGTCTCTAGTTTTAAAAAATGGACAGGTTTGGTAAGTTTCCCTAGGTGCCGGCTGAGCTAGAGGCCAAAATCTACAGGTAGGCACTTTACAAAAAACTCCTCTGTTTTCTTTAAACAAATGTGATGTGTCCACGTTGTGTTTTGGGGCGTTTCTTGTCACAGGCGCTAGGCCTACCCAAACAAGTGAGGTATCATTTTTATGGGGAGACTTGGGGGAACGCTGGGTGGAATGAAATTTGTGGCTCCTCTCAGATTCCAGAACTTTCTGTCACCGAAATGTGACAAAAATGTGTTTTTTTAGCCAAATTTTGAGGTTTGCAAAGGATTCTGGGTAACAGAACCTGGTCAGAGCCCCACAAGTCACCCCATCTTGGATTCCCCTAGGTCTCTAGTTTTAAAAAATTGACAGGTTTGGTAGGTTTCCCTAGGTGCCGGCTGAGCTAGAGGCCAAAATCTACAGGTAGGCACTTTACAAAAAACTCCTCTGTTTTCTTTAAAAAAATGTGATGTGTCCACGTTGTGTTTTGGGGCGTTTCTTGTCACGGGCGCTAGGCCTACCCAAACAAGTGAGGTATCATTTTTATGGGGAGACTTAGGGGAACGCTGGGTGGAATGAAATTTGTGGCTCCTCTCAGATTCCAGAACTTTCTGTCACCGAAATGTGACAAAAATGTGTTTTTTTAGCCAAATTTTGAGGTTTGCAAAGGATTCTGGGTAACAGAACCTGGTCAGAGCCCCACAAGTCACCCCATCTTGGATTCCCCTAGGTCTCTAGTTTTCAAAAATGGACAGGTTTGGTAGGTTTCCCTAGGTGCCGACTGAGCTAGAGGCCAAAATCTACAGGTAGGCACTTTACAAAAAACTCCTCTGTTTTCTTTTAAAAATGTGATGTGTCCACATTGTGTTTTGGGGCGTTTCCAGTCACGGGCGTTAGGCCTACCCAAACAAATGAGGTATCATTTTTATGGGGAGACTTGAGGGAACGCTGGGTGGAAGGAAATTCGTGGCTCCTCTCAGAATCCAGATCTTTCTGTCACCGAAATATGAGGAAAATGTGTTTTTTTAGCCAAATGTTGCGGTTTGCAAAGGATTCTGGGTAACAAAACCTGGTCAGAGCCCCACAAGTCACCCCATCTTGGATTCCCCTACGTCTCTAGTTTTAAAAAATGCACAGGTTTGGTAGGTTTCCATAGGTGCCGGCTGAGCTAGAGGCCAAAATCTACAGGTAGGCACTTTGTAAAAAACACCTCTGTTTTCTTTAAAAAAATGTAATGTGTCCACGTTGCGTTTTGGGGCATTTCCTGTTGCGGGCGCTAGGCCTACCCACACAGGTGAGGTATCATTTTTATCGGGAGACTTGGGGGAACGCTGGGTGGAATGAAATTTGTGGCTCCTCTCAGATTGCAGAACTTTCTGTCACCGAAATGTGACAAAAATGTGTTTTTTTAGCCAAATTTTGAGGTTTGCAAAGGATTCTGGGTAACAGAACCTGGTCAGAGCCCCACAAGTCACCCCATCTTGGATTCCCCTAGGTCTCTAGTTTTCAAAAATGGACAGGTTTGGTAGGTTTCCCTAGGTGCCGGCTGAGCTAGAGGCCAAAATCTACAGGTAGGCACTTTACAAAAAACTCCTCTGTTTTCTTTTAAAAATGTGATGTGTCCACGTTGTGTTTTGGGGCGTTTCTTGTCACGGGCGTTAGGCCTACCCAAACAAATGAGGTATCATTTTTATGGGGAGACTTGAGGGAATGCTGGGTGGAAGGAAATTCGTGGCTCCTCTCAGAATCCAGAACTTTCTGTCACCGAAATATGAGGAAAATGTGTTTTTTTAGCCAAATGTTGCGGTTTGCAAAGGATTCTGGGTAACAAAACCTGGTCAGAGCCCCACAAGTCACCCCATCTTGGATTCCCCTACGTCTCTAGTTTTAAAAAATGCACAGGTTTGGTAGGTTTCCATAGGTGCCGGCTGAGCTAGAGGCCAAAATCTACAGGTAGGCACTTTGTAAAAAACACCTCTGTTTTCTTTAAAAAAATGTAATGTGTCCACGTTGCGTTTTGGGGCATTTCCTGTTGCGGGCGCTAGGCCTACCCACACAGGTGAGGTATCATTTTTATCGGGAGACTTGGGGGAACGCTGGGTGGAATGAAATTTGTGGCTCCTCTCAGATTCCAGAACTTTCTGTCACCGAAATGTGACAAAAATGTGTTTTTTTAGCCAAATTTTGAGGTTTGCAAAGGATTCTGGGTAACAGAACCTGGTCAAAGCCCCACAAGTCACCCCATCTTGGATTCCCCTAGGTCTCTAGTTTTCAAAAATGGACAGGTTTGGTAGGTTTCCCTAGGTGCCGGCTGAGCTAGAGGCCAAAATCTACAGGTAGGCACTTTACAAAAAACTCCTCTGTTTTCTTTAAAAAAATATGATGTGTCCGCGTTGTGTTTTGGGGCGTTTCTTGTCACGGGCGATAGGCCTACCCAAACAAGTGAGGTATCATTTTTATGGGGAGACTTGGGGGAACGCTGGGTGGAATGAAATTTGTGGCTCCTCTCAGATTCCAGAACTTTCTTTCACCGAAATGTGACAAAAATGTGTTTTTTTAGCCAAATTTTGAGGTTTGCAAAGGATTCTGGGTAACAGAACCTGGTCAGAGCCCCACAAGTCACCCCATCTTGGATTCCCCTAGGTCTCTAGTTTTGAAAAATGGACAGGTTTGGTAGGTTTCCCTAGGTGCCGGCTGAGCTAGAGGCCAAAATCTACAGGTAGGCACTTTACAAAAAACTCCTCTGTTTTCTTTAAAAAAATGTGTTGTGTCCACGTTGTGTTTTGGGGCGTTTCTTGTCACGGGCGCTAGGCCTACCCAAACAAGTGAGGTATCATTTTTATGGGGAGACTTGGGGGAACGCTGGGTGGAATGAAATTTGTGGCTCCTCTCAGATTCCAGATCTTTCTGTCACCGAAATGTGACAAAAATGTGTTTTTTTAGCCAAATTTTGAGGTTTGCAAAGGATTCTGGGTAACAGAATCTGGTCAGAGCCCCACAAGTCACCCCATCTTGGATTCCCCTAGGTCTCTAGGTTTAAATAATGGACAGGTTTGGTAGGTTTCCCTAGGTGCCGGCTGAGCTAGAGGCCAAAATCTACAGGTAGGCACTTTGTAAAAAACACCTCTGTTTTCTTTAAAAAAATGTAATGTGTCCACGTTGCGTTTTGGGGCATTTCCTGTCGCGGGCGCTAGGCCTACCCACACAGGTGAGGTATCATTTTTATCGGGAGACTTGGGGGAACGCTGGGTGGAATGAAATTTGTGGCTCCTCTCAGATTCCAGAACTTTTTGTCACCGAAATGTGACGAAAATGTGTTTCTTTAGCCAACTTTTGAGGTTTGCAAAGGATTCTGGGTAACAGAACCTGGTCAGAGCCCCACAAGTCACCCCATCTTGGATTCCCCTAGGTCTCTAGTTTAAAAAAATGCACAGGTTTGGTAGGTTTCCCTAGGTGCCGGCTGAGCTAGAGGCCAAAATCTACAGGTAGGCACTTTGCAAAAAACACCTCTGTTTTCTTTTAAAAAATGTGATGTGTCCACGTTGTATTTTGGGGCGTTTCCTGTCGCGGGCGCTAGGCCTACCCACACAAGTGAGGTATCATTTTTATCGGGAGACTTGGGGGAACGCTGGGTGGAAGGAAATTTGTGGCTCCTCTCAGATTCCAGAACTTTCTGTCACCGAAATATGAGGAAAATGTGTTTTTTTTGCCAAATCTTGAGGTTTGCAAAGGATTCTGGGTAACAAAACCTGGTCAGAGCCCCACAAGTCACCCCATCTTGGATTCCCCTACGTGTCTAGTTTTTAAAAATGCACAGGTTTGGTAGGTTTCCCTAGGTGCCGGCTGAGCTAGAGGTCAAAATCTACAGGTAGGCACTTTGCAAAAAACACCTCTGTTTTCTTTAAAAAAATGTGATGTGCCCATGTTGCGTTTTGGGGCGTTTCCTGTCGCGGGCGCTAGGCCTACCCACACAAGTGAGGTATCATTTTTATCGGGAGACTTGGGGGAACGCTGGGTGGAAGGAAATTTGTGGCTCCTCTCGGATTCCAGAACTTTCTGTCACCGAAATGTGAGGAAAATGTGTTTTTTTAGCCACATTTTGAGGTTTGCATAGGATTCTGGGTAACAGAACCTGGTCAGAGCCCCACAAGTCACCCCATCTTGGATTCCCCTAGGTCTCTAGTTTTCACAAATGCACAGGTTTGGTAGGTGCCGGCTGAGCTAGAGGCCAAAATCTTCAGGCAGGCACTTTGCAAAAAACACCTCTGTTTTCTTTCAAAAAATGTAATGTGTCCAGGTTGCGTTTTGGGGCATTTCCTGTCGCGGGCACTATGCCTACCCACACAAGTGAAGTATAATTTTTATCGGGAGACTTGGGGGAACGCTGGGTGGAAGGAAATTTGTGGCTCCTCTCTGATTCCAGGACTTCCTGTCACCAAAATTTGAGGAAAATGTGTTTTTTTAGCCAAATGTTGAGGTTTGCAAAGGATTCTGGGTAACAGAACCTGGTCAAAGCCCCACAAGTCACCCCATCTTGGATTCCCCTAGGTGTCTAGTTTTAAAAAATGGACAGGTTTGGTAGGTTTCCCTAGGTGCCGGCTGAGCTAGAGGCCAAAATCTACAGGTAGGCACTTTACAAAAAACTCCTCTGTTTTCTTTAAAAAAAATTGATGTGTCCACGTTGTGTTTTGGGGCGTTTCTTGTCACAGTCGCTAGGCCTACCCAAACAAGTGAGGTATCATTTTTATGGGGAGACTTGGGGGAACGCTGGGTGGAATGAAATTTGTGGCTCCTCTCAGATTCCAGAACTTTCTGTCACCGAAATGTGACAAAAATTTGTTTTTTTAGCCACATTTTGAGGTTTGCAAAGGATTCTGGGTAACAGAACCTGGTCAGAGCCCCACAAGTCACCCCATCTTGGATTCCCCTAGGTCTCTAGTTTTCAAAAATGGACAGGTTTGGTAGGTTTCCCTAGGTGCCGGCTGAGCTAGAGGCCAAAATCTACAGGTAGGCACTTTACAAAAAACTCCTCTGTTTTCTTTTAAAAATGTGATGTGTCCACGTTGTGTTTTGGGGCGTTTCCAGTCACGGGCGTTAGGCCTACCCAAACAAATGAGGTATCATTTTTATGGGGAGACTTGAGGGAACGCTGGGTGGAAGGAAATTCGTGGCTCCTCTCAGAATCCAGAACTTTCTGTCACCGAAATGTGAGGAAAATGTGTTTTTTTATCCAAATGTTGCGGTTTGCAAAGGATTCTGGGTAACAAAACCTGGTCAGAGCCCCACAAGTCACCCCAGCTTGGATTCCCCTACGTCTCTAGTTTTAAAAAATGCACAGGTTTGGTAGGTTTCCATAGGTGCCGGCTGAGCTAGAGGCCAAAATCTACAGGTAGGCACTTTGTAAAAAACACCTCTGTTTTCTTTAAAAAAATGTAATGTGTCCACGTTGCGTTTTGGGGCATTTCCTGTTGCGGGCGCTAGGCTTACCCACACAGGTGAGGTATCATTTTTATCGGGAGACTTGGGGGAACGCTGGGTGGAATGAAATTTGTGGCTCCTCTCAGATTCCAGAACTTTCTGTCACCGAAATGTGACAAAAATGTGTTTTTTTAGCCAAATTTTGAGGTTTGCAAAGGATTCTGGGTAACAGAACCTGGTCAAAGCCCCACAAGTCACCCCATCTTGGATTCCCCTAGGTCTCTAGTTTTCAAAAATGGACAGGTTTGGTAGGTTTCCCTAGGTGCCAGCTGAGCTAGAGGCCAAAATCTACAGGTAGGCACTTTACAAAAAACTCCTCTGTTTTCTTTAAAAAAATATTATGTGTCCACGTTGTGTTTTGGGGCGTTTCTTGTCACGGGCGCTAGGCCTACCCAAACAAGTGAGGTATCATTTTTATGGGGAGACTTGGGGGAACGCTGGGTGGAATGAAATTTGTGGCTCCTCTCAGATTCCAGAACTTTCTGTCACCGAAATGTGACAAAAATTTGTTTTTTTAGCCACATTTTGAGGTTTGCAAAGGATTCTGGGTAACAGAACCTGGTCAGAGCCCCACAAGTCACCCCATCTTGGATTCCCCTAGGTCTCTAGTTTTCAAAAATGGACAGGTTTGGTAGGTTTCCCTAGGTGCCGGCTGAGCTAGAGGCCAAAATCTACAGGTAGGCACTTTACAAAAAACTCCTCTGTTTTCTTTTAAAAATGTGATGTGTCCACGTTGTGTTTTGGGGCGTTTCCAGTCACGGGCGTTAGGCCTACCCAAACAAATGAGGTATCATTTTTATGGGGAGACTTGAGGGAACGCTGGGTGGAAGGAAATTCGTGGCTCCTCTCAGAATCCAGAACTTTCTGTCACCGAAATGTGAGGAAAATGTGTTTTTTTATCCAAATGTTGCGGTTTGCAAAGGATTCTGGGTAACAAAACCTGGTCAGAGCCCCACAAGTCACCCCATCTTGGATTCCCCTACGTCTCTAGTTTTAAAAAATGCACAGGTTTGGTAGGTTTCCATAGGTGCCGGCTGAGCTAGAGGCCAAAATCTACAGGTAGGCACTTTGTAAAAAACACCTCTGTTTTCTTTAAAAAAATGTAATGTGTCCACGTTGCGTTTTGGGGCATTTCCTGTTGCGGGCGCTAGGCTTACCCACACAGGTGAGGTATCATTTTTATCGGGAGACTTGGGGGATCGCTGGGTGGAATGAAATTTGTGGCTCCTCTCAGATTCCAGAACTTTCTGTCACCGAAATGTGACAAAAATGTGTTTTTTTAGCCAAATTTTGAGGTTTGCAAAGGATTCTGGGTAACAGAACCTGGTCAAAGCCCCACAAGTCACCCCATCTTGGATTCCCCTAGGTCTCTAATTTTCAAAAATGGACAGGTTTGGTAGGTTTCCCTAGGTGCCAGCTGAGCTAGAGGCCAAAATCTACAGGTAGGCACTTTACAAAAAACTCCTCTGTTTTCTTTAAAAAAATATTATGTGTCCACGTTGTGTTTTGGGGCGTTTCTTGTCACGGGCGCTAGGCCTACCCAAACAAGTGAGGTATCATTTTTATGGGGAGACTTGGGGGAACGCTGGGTGGAATGAAATTTGTGGCTCCTCTCAGATTCCAGAACTTTCTGTCACCGAAATGTGACAAAAATGTGTTTTTTTAGCCAAATTTTGAGGTTTGCAAAGGATTCTGGGTAACAGAACCTGGTCAGAGCCCCACAAGTCACCCCATCTTGGATTCCCCTAGGTCTCTAGTTTTCAAAAATGGACAGGTTTGGTAGGTTTCCCTAGGTGCCGGCTGAGCTAGAGGCCAAAATCTACAGGTAGGCACTTTACAAAAAACTCCTCTGTTTTCTTTAAAAAAATGTGTTGTGTCCACGTTGTGTTTTGGGGCGTTTCTTGTCACGGGTGCTAGGCCTACCCAAACAAGTGAGGTATCATTTTTATGGGGAGACTTGGGGGAACGCTGGGTGGAATGAAATTTGTGGCTCCTCTCAGATTCCAGATCTTTCTGTCACCGAAATGTGACAAAAATGTGTTTTTTTAGCCAAATTTTGAGGTTTGCAAAGGATTCTGGGTAACAGAACCTGGTCAGAGCCCCACAAGTCACCCCATCTTGGATTCCCTTAGGTGTCTAGTTTTAAAAAATGGACAGGTTTGGTAGGTTTCCCTAGGTGCCGGCTGAGCTAGAGGCCAAAATCTACAGGTAGGCACTTTACAAAAAACTCCTCTGTTTTCTTTAAAAAAATTTGATGTGTCCACGTTCTGTTTTGGGGCGTTTCTTGTCACAGGCGCTAGGCCTACCCAAACAAGTGAGGTATCATTTTTATTTGGAGACTTGGGGGAAAGCTGGGTGGAATTAAATTTGTGGCTCCTCTCAGATTCCAGAACTTTCTGTCACCGAAATGTGACAAAAATTTGTTTTTTTAGCCAAATTTTGAGGTTTGCAAAGGATTCTGGGTAACAGAACCTGGTCAGAGCCCCACAAGTCACCCCATCTTGGATTCCCCTAGGTCTCTAGTTTTTAAAAATGGACAGGTTTGGTAGGTTTCCCTAGGTGCCGGCTGAGCTAGAGGCCAAAATCTACAGGTAGGCACTTTACAAAAAACTCCTCTGTTTTCTTTTAAAAATGTGATGTGTCCACGTTGTGTTTTGGGGCGTTTCCAGTCACGGGCGTTAGGCCTACCCAAACAAATGAGGTATCATTTTTATGGGGAGACTTGAGGGAACGCTGGGTGGAAGGAAATTCGTGGCTCCTCTCAGAATCCAGAACTTTCTGTCACCGAAATATGAGGAAAATGTGTTTTTTTAGCCAAATGTTGCGGTTTGCAAAGGATTCTGGGTAACAAAACCTGGTCAGAGCCCCACAAGTCACCCCATCTTGGATTCCCCTACGTCTCTAGTTTTAAAAAATGCACAGGTTTGGTAGGTTTCCATAGGTGCCGGCTGAGCTAGAGGCCAAAATCTACAGGTAGGCACTTTGTAAAAAACACCTCTGTTTTCTTTAAAAAAATGTAATGTGTCCACGTTGCGTTTTGGGGCATTTCCTGTTGCGGGCGCTAGGCCTACCCACACAGGTGAGGTATCATTTTTATCGGGAGACTTGGGGGAACGCTGGGTGGAATGAAATTTGTGGCTCCTCTCAGATTCCAGAACTTTCTGTCACCGAAATGTGACAAAAATGTGTTTTTTTAGCCAAATTTTGAGGTTTTAAACGATTCTGGGTAACAGAACCTGGTCAAAGCCCCACAAGTCACCCCATCTTGGATTCCCCTAGGTCTCTAGTTTTCAAAAATGGACAGGTTTGGTAGGTTTCCCTAGGTGCCGGCTGAGCTAGAGGCCAAAATCTACAGGTAGGCACTTTCCAAAAAACTCCTCTGTTTTCTTTAAAAAAATATGATGTGTCCACGTTGTGTTTTGGGGCGTTTCTTGTCACGGGCGCTAGGCCTACCCAAACAAGTGAGGTATCATTTTTATGGGGAGACTTGGGGGAACGCTGGGTGGAATGAAATTTGTGGCTTCTCTCAGATTCCAGAACTTGCTGTCACCGAAATGTGCCAAAAATGTGTTTTTTTAGCCAAATTTTGAGGTTTGCAAAGGATTCTGGGTAACAGAACCTGGTCAGAGCCCCACAAGTCACCCCATCTTGGATTCCCCTAGGTCTCTAGTTTTCAAAAATGGACAGGTTTGGTAGGTTTCCCTAGGTGCCGGCTGAGCTAGAGGCCAAAATCTACAGGTAGGCACTTTACAAAAAACTCCTCTGTTTTCTTTAAAAAAATGTGTTGTGTCCACGTTGTGTTTTGGGGCGTTTCTTGTCACGGGCGCTAGGCCTACCCAAACAAGTGAGGTATCATTTTTATGGGGAGACTTGGGGGAACGCTGGGTGGAATGAAATTTGTGGCTCCTCTCAGATTCCAGATCTTTCTGTCACCGAAATGTGACAAAAATGTGTTTTTTTAGCCAAATTTTGAGGTTTGCAAAGGATTCTGGGTAACAGAACCTGGTCAGAGCCCCACAAGTCACCCCATCTTGGATTCCCCTAGGTCTCTAGGTTTAAATAATGGACAGGTTTGGTAGGTTTCCCTAGGTGCCGGCTGAGCTAGAGGCCAAAATCTACAGGTAGGCACTTTGTAAAAAACACCTCTGTTTTCTTTTAAAAAATGTAATGTGTCCACGTTGCGTTTTGGGGCATTTCCTGTCGCGGGCGCTAGGCCTACCCACACAGGTGAGGTATCATTTTTATCGGGAGACTTGGGGGAACGCTGGGTGGAATGAAATTTGTGGCTCCTCTCAGATTCCAGAACTTTTTGTCACCGAAATGTGACGAAAATATGTTTCTTTAGCCAACTTTTGAGGTTTGTAAAGGATTCTGGGTAACAGAACCTGGTCAGAGCCCCACAAGTCACCCCATCTTGGATTCCCCTAGGTCTCTAGTTTAAAAAAATGCACAGGTTTGGTAGGTTTCCCTAGGTGCCGGCTGAGCTAGAGGCCAAAATCTACAGGTAGGCACTTTGCAAAAAACACCTCTGTTTTCTTTTAAAAAATGTGATGTGTCCACGTTGTATTTTGGGGCGTTTCCTGTCGCGGGCGCTAGGCCTACCCACACAAGTGAGGTATCATTTTTATCGGGAGACTTGGGGGAACGCTGGGTGGAAGGAAATTTGTGGCTCCTCTCAGATTCCAGAACTTTCTGTCACCGAAATATGAGGAAAATGTGTTTTTTTTGCCAAATCTTGAGGTTTGCAAAGGATTCTGGGTAACAAAACCTGGTCAGAGCCCCACAAGTCACCCCATCTTGGATTCCCCTACGTGTCTAGTTTTTAAAAATGCACAGGTTTGGTAGGTTTCCCTAGGTGCCGGCTGAGCTAGAGGTCAAAATCTACAGGTAGGCACTTTGCAAAAAACACCTCTGTTTTCTTTAAAAAAATGTGATGTGCCCATGTTGCGTTTTGGGGCGTTTCCTGTCGCGGGCGCTAGGCCTACCCACACAAGTGAGGTATCATTTTTATCGGGAGACTTGGGGGAACGCTGGGTGGAAGGAAATTTGTGGCTCCTCTCGGATTCCAGAACTTTCTGTCACCGAAATGTGAGGAAAATGTGTTTTTTTAGCCACATTTTGAGGTTTGCATAGGATTCTGGGTAACAGAACCTGGTCAGAGCCCCACAAGTCACCCCATCTTGGATTCCCCTAGGTCTCTAGTTTTCACAAATGCACAGGTTTGGTAGGTGCCGGCTGAGCTAGAGGCCAAAATCTTCAGGTAGGCACTTTGCAAAAAACACCTCTGTTTTCTTTCAAAAAATGTAATGTGTCAAGGTTGCATTTTGGGGCATTTCCTGTCGCGGGCACTATGCCTACCCACACAAGTGAAGTATCATTTTTATCGGGAGACTTGGGGGAACGCTGGGTGGAATGAAATTTGTGGCTCCTCTCAGATTCCAGAACTTTCTGTCACCGAAATGTGACAAAAATTTGCTTTTTTAGCCAAATTTTGAGGTTTGCAAAGGATTCTGGGTAACAGAACCTGGTCAGAGCCCCACAAGTCACCCCATCTTGGATTCCCCTAGGTCTCTAGTTTTAAAAAATGGACAGGTTTGGTAGGTTTCTCTAGGTGCCGGCTGAGCTAGAGGCCAAAATCTACAGGTAGGCACTTTACAAAAAACTCCTCTGTTTTCTTTAAAAAAATGTGATGTGTCCACGTTGTGTTTTGGGGCGTTTCTTGTCACGGGCGCTAGGCCTACCCAAACAAGTGAGGTATCATTTTTATGGGAACACTTGGGGGAACGCTGGGTGGAATGAAATTTGTGGCTCCTCTCAGATTCCAGAACTTTCTGTCACCGAAATGTGACAAAAATGTGTTTTTTTAGCCAAATTTTGAGGTTTGCAAAGGATTCTGGGTAACAGAACCTGGTCAAAGCCCCACAAGTCACCCCATCTTGGATTCCCCTAGGTCTCTAGTTTTCAAAAATGGACAGGTTTGGTAGGTTTCCCTAGGTGCCGGCTGAGCTAGAGGCCAAAATCTACAGGTAGGCACTTTACAAAAAACTCCTCTGTTTTCTTTTAAAAATGTGATGTGTCCACGTTGTGTTTTGGGGCGTTTCCAGTCACGGGCGTTAGGCCTACCCAAACAAATGAGGTATCATTTTTATGGGGAGACTTGAGGGAACGCTGGGTGGAAGGAAATTCGTGGCTCCTCTCAGAATCCAGAACTTTCTGTCACCGAAATATGAGGAAAATGTGTTTTTTTAGCCAAATGTTGCGGTTTGCAAAGGATTCTGGGTAACAAAACCTGGTCAGAGCCCCACAAGTCACCCCATCTTGGATTCCCCTACGTCTCTAGTTTTAAAAAATGCACAGGTTTGGTAGGTTTCCATAGGTGCCGGCTGAGCTAGAGGCCAAAATCTACAGGTAGGCACTTTGTAAAAAACACCTCTGTATTCTTTAAAAAAATGTAATGTGTCCACGTTGCGTTGTGGGGCATTTCCTGTTGCGGGCGCTAGGCCTACCCACACAGGTGAGGAATCATTTTTATCGGGAGACTTGGGGGAACGCTGGGTGGAATGAAATTTGTGGCTCCTCTCAGATTCCAGAACTTTCTGTCACCGAAATGTGACAAAAATGTGTTTTTTTAGCCAAATTTTGAGGTTTGCTAAGGATTCTGGGTAACAGAACCTGGTCAAAGCCCCACAAGTCACCCCATCTTCGATTCCCCTAGGTCTCTAGTTTTCAAAAATGGACAGGTTTGGTAGGTTTCCCTAGGTGCCGGCTGAGCTAGAGGCCAAAATCTACAGGTAGGCACTTTACAAAAAACTCCTCTGTTTTCTTTAAAAAAATGTGATGTTTCCACGTTGTGTTTTGGGGCGTTTCTTGTCACAGGCGCTAGGCCTACCCAAACAAGTGAGGTATCATTTTTATGGGGAGACTTGGGGGAACGCTGGGTGGAATGAAATTTGTGGCTCCTCTCAGATTCCAGAACTTTCTGTCACCGAAATGTGACAAAAATTTGTTTTTTTAGCCATATTTTGAGGTTTGCAAAGGATTCTGGGTAACAGAACCTGGTCAGAGCCCCACAAGTCACCCCATCTTGGATTCCCCTAGGTCTCTAGTTTTAAAAAATGGACAGGTTTGGTAGGTTTCCCTAGGTGCCGGCTGAGCTAGAGGCCAAAATATACAGGTAGGCACTTTACAAAAAACTCCTCTGTTTTCTTTAAAAAAATGTGATGTGTCCACGTTGTGTTTTGGGGCGTTTCTTGTCACGGGCGCTAGGCCTACCCAAACAAGTGAGGTATCATTTTTATGGGAACACTTGGGGGAACGCTGGGTGGAATGAAATTTGTGGCTCCTCTCAGATTCCAGAACTTTCTGTCACCGAAATGTGACAAAAATTTGTTTTTTTAGCCAAATTTTGAGGTTTGCAAAGGATTCTGGGTAACAGAACCTGGTCAAAGCCCCACAAGTCACCCCATCTTGGATTCCCCTAGGTCTCTAGTTTTCAAAAATGGACAGGTTTGGTAGGTTTCCCTAGGTGCCGGCTGAGCTAGAGGCCAAAATCTACAGGTAGGCACTTTACAAAAAACTCCTCTGTTTTCTTTTAAAAATGTGATGT
Organism: Pleurodeles waltl; assembly: GCF_031143425.1. Lineage (NCBI taxonomy): Eukaryota > Metazoa > Chordata > Amphibia > Caudata > Salamandridae > Pleurodeles > Pleurodeles waltl. The sequence goes on along the minus strand of NC_090444.1, from coordinate 1,645,795,678 downwards.
GTCCACGTTGTGTTTTGGGGCGTTTCCAGTCACGGGCGTTAGGCCTACCCAAACAAATGAGGTATCATTTTTATGGGGAGACTTGAGGGAACGCTGGGTGGAAGGAAATTCGTGGCTCCTCTCAGAATCCAGAACTTTCTGTCACCGAAATATGAGGAAAATGTGTTTTTTTAGCCAAATGTTGCGGTTTGCAAAGGATTCTGGGTAACAAAACCTGGTCAGAGCCCCACAAGTCACCCCATCTTGGATTCCCTTACGTCTCTAGTTTTAAAAAATGCACAGGTTTGGTAGGTTTCCATAGGTGCTGGCTGAGCTAGAGGCCAAAATCTACAGGTAGGCACTTTGTAAAAAACACCTCTGTATTCTTTAAAAAAATGTAATGTGTCCACGTTGCGTTGTGGGGCATTTCCTGTTGCGGGCGCTAGGCCTACCCACACAGGTGAGGTATCATTTTTATCGGGAGACTTGGGGGAACGCTGGGTGGAATGAAATTTGTGGCTCCTCTCAGATTCCAGAACTTTCTGTCACCGAAATGTGACAAAAATGTGTTTTTTTAGCCAAATTTTGAGGTTTGCTAAGGATTCTGGGTAACAGAACCTGGTCAAAGCCCCACAAGTCACCCCATCTTGGATTCCCCTAGGTCTCTAGTTTTCAAAAATGGACAGGTTTGGTAGGTTTCCCTAGGTGCCGGCTGAGCTAGAGGCCAAAATCTACAGGTAGGCACTTTACAAAAAACTCCTCTGTTTTCTTTAAAAAAATGTGATGTGTCCACGTTGTGTTTTGGGGCGTTTCTTGTCACAGGCGCTAGGCCTACCCAAACAAGTGAGGTATCATTTTTATGGGGAGACTTGGGGGAACGCTGGGTGGAATGAAATTTGTGGCTCCTCTCAGATTCCAGAACTTTCTGTCACCGAAATGTGACAAAAATTTGTTTTTTTAGCCAAATTTTGAGGTTTGCAAAGGATTCTGGGTAACAGAACCTGGTCAGAGCCCCACAAGTCACCCCATCTTGGATTCCCCTAGGTCTCTAGTTTTAAAAAATGGACAGGTTTGGTAGGTTTCCCTAGGTGCCGGCTGAGCTAGAGGCCAAAATCTACAGGTAGGCACTTTACAAAAAACTCCTCTGTTTTCTTTAAAAAAATGTGATGTGTCCACGTTGTGTTTTGGGGCGTTTCTTGTCACGGGCGCTAGGCCTACCCAAACAAGTGAGGTATCATTTTTATGGGAACACTTGGGGGAACGCTGGGTGGAATGAAATTTGTGGCTCCTCTCAGATTCCAGAACTTTCTGTCACCGAAATGTGACAAAAATTTGTTTTTTTAGCCAAATTTTGAGGTTTGCAAAGGATTCTGGGTAACAGAACCTATTCAAAGCCCCACAAGTCACCCCATCTTGGATTCCCCTAGGTCTCTAGTTTTCAAAAATGGACAGGTTTGGTAGGTTTCCCTAGGTGCCGGCTGAGCTAGAGGCCAAAATCTACAGGTAGGCACTTTACAAAAAACTCCTCTGTTTTCTTTTAAAAATGTGATGTGTCCACGTTGTGTTTTGGGGCGTTTCCAGTCACGGGCGTTAGGCCTACCCAAACAAATGAGGTATCATTTTTATGGGGAGACTTGAGGGAATGCTGGGTGGAAGGAAATTCGTGGCTCCTCTCAGAATCCAGAACTTTCTGTCACCGAAATATGAGGAAAATGTGTTTTTTTAGCCAAATGTTGCGGTTTGCAAAGGATTCTGGGTAACAAAACCTGGTCAGAGCCCCACAAGTCACCCCATCTTGGATTCCCCTACGTCTCTAGTTTTAAAAAATGCACAGGTTTGGTAGGTTTCCATAGGTGCCGGCTGAGCTAGAGGCCAAAATCTACAGGTAGGCACTTTGTAAAAAACACCTCTGTATTCTTTAAAAAAATGTAATGTGTCCACGTTGCGTTTTGGGGCATTTCCTGTTGCGGGCGCTAGGCCTACCCACACAGGTGAGGTATCATTTTTATCGGGAGACTTGGGGGAACGCTGGGTGGAATGAAATTTGTGGCTCCTCTCAGATTCCAGAACTTTCTGTCACCGAAATGTGACAAAAATTTGTTTTTTTAGCCAAATTTTGAGGTTTGCAAAGGATTCTGGGTAACAGAACCTGGTCAAAGCCCCACAAGTCACCCCATCTTGGATTCCCCTAGGTCTCTAGTTTTAAAAAATGGACAGGTTTGGTAGGTTTCCCTAGGTGCCGGCTGAGCTAGAGGCCAAAATCTACAGGTAGGCACTTTACAAAAAACTCCTCTGTTTTCTTTTAAAAATGTGATGTGTCCATGTTGTGTTTTGGGGCGTTTCCAGTCACGGGCGTTAGGCCTACCCAAACAAATGAGGTATCATTTTTATGGGGAGACTTGAGGGAACGCTGGGTGGAAGGAAATTCGTGGCTCCTCTCAGAATCCAGAACTTTCTGTCACCGAAATATGAGGAAAATGTGTTTTTTTAGCCAAATGTTGCGGTTTGCAAAGGATTCTGGGTAACAAAACCTGGTCAGAGCCCCACAAGTCACCCCATCTTGGATTCCCCTACGTCTCTAGTTTTAAAAAATGCACAGGTTTGGTAGGTTTCCATAGGTGCCGGCTGAGCTAGAGGCCAAAATCTACAGGTAGGCACTTTGTAAAAAACACCTCTGTATTCTTTAAAAAAATGTAATGTGTCCACGTTGCGTTTTGGGGCATTTCCTGTTGCGGGCGCTAGGCCTACCCACACAGGTGAGGTATCATTTTTATCGGGAGACTTGGGGGAACGCTGGGTGGAATGAAATTTGTGGCTCCTCTCAGATTCCAGAACTTTCTGTCACCGAAATGTGACAAAAATGTGTTTTTTTAGCCAAATTTTGAGGTTTGCAAAGGATTCTGGGTAACAGAACCTGGTCAAAGCCCCACAAGTCACCCCATCTTGGATTCCCCTAGGTCTCTAGTTTTCAAAAATGGACAGGTTTGGTAGGTTTCCCTAGGTGCCGGCTGAGCTAGAGGCCAAAATCTACAGGTAGGCACTTTCCAAAAAACTCCTCTGTTTTCTTTAAAAAAATATGATGTGTCCACGTTGTGTTTTGGGGCGTTTCTTGTCACGGGCGCTAGGCCTACCCAAACAAGTGAGGTATCATTTTTATGGGGAGACTTGGGGGAACGCTGGGTGGAATGAAATTTGTGGCTTCTCTCAGATTCCAGAACTTGCTGTCACCGAAATGTGCCAAAAATGTGTTTTTTTAGCCAAATTTTGAGGTTTGCAAAGGATTCTGGGTAACAGAACCTGGTCAGAGCCCCACAAGTCACCCCATCTTGGATTCCCCTAGGTCTCTAGTTTTCAAAAATGGACAGGTTTGGTAGGTTTCCCTAGGTGCCGGCTGAGCTAGAGGCCAAAATCTACAGGTAGGCACTTTACAAAAAACTCCTCTGTTTTCTTTAAAAAAATGTGTTGTGTCCACGTTGTGTTTTGGGGCGTTTCTTGTCACGGGCGCTAGGCCTACCCAAACAAGTGAGGTATCATTTTTATGGGGAGACTTGGGGGAACGCTGGGTGGAATGAAATTTGTGGCTCCTCTCAGATTCCAGATCTTTCTGTCACCGAAATGTGACAAAAATGTGTTTTTTTAGCCAAATTTTGAGGTTTGCAAAGGATTCTGGGTAACAGAACCTGGTCAGAGCCCCACAAGTCACCCCATCTTGGATTCCCCTAGGTCTCTAGGTTTAAATAATGGACAGGTTTGGTAGGTTTCCCTAGGTGCCGGCTGAGCTAGAGGCCAAAATCTACAGGTAGGCACTTTGTAAAAAACACCTCTGTTTTCTTTTAAAAAATGTAATGTGTCCACGTTGCGTTTTGGGGCATTTCCTGTCGCGGGCGCTAGGCCTACCCACACAGGTGAGGTATCATTTTTATCGGGAGACTTGGGGGAACGCTGGGTGGAATGAAATTTGTGGCTCCTCTCAGATTCCAGAACTTTTTGTCACCGAAATGTGACGAAAATATGTTTCTTTAGCCAACTTTTGAGGTTTGTAAAGGATTCTGGGTAACAGAACCTGGTCAGAGCCCCACAAGTCACCCCATCTTGGATTCCCCTAGGTCTCTAGTTTAAAAAAATGCACAGGTTTGGTAGGTTTCCCTAGGTGCCGGCTGAGCTAGAGGCCAAAATCTACAGGTAGGCACTTTGCAAAAAACACCTCTGTTTTCTTTTAAAAAATGTGATGTGTCCACGTTGTATTTTGGGGCGTTTCCTGTCGCGGGCGCTAGGCCTACCCACACAAGTGAGGTATCATTTTTATCGGGAGACTTGGGGGAACGCTGGGTGGAAGGAAATTTGTGGCTCCTCTCAGATTCCAGAACTTTCTGTCACCGAAATATGAGGAAAATGTGTTTTTTTTGCCAAATCTTGAGGTTTGCAAAGGATTCTGGGTAACAAAACCTGGTCAGAGCCCCACAAGTCACCCCATCTTGGATTCCCCTACGTGTCTAGTTTTTAAAAATGCACAGGTTTGGTAGGTTTCCCTAGGTGCCGGCTGAGCTAGAGGTCAAAATCTACAGGTAGGCACTTTGCAAAAAACACCTCTGTTTTCTTTAAAAAAATGTGATGTGCCCATGTTGCGTTTTGGGGCGTTTCCTGTCGCGGGCGCTAGGCCTACCCACACAAGTGAGGTATCATTTTTATCGGGAGACTTGGGGGAACGCTGGGTGGAAGGAAATTTGTGGCTCCTCTCGGATTCCAGAACTTTCTGTCACCGAAATGTGAGGAAAATGTGTTTTTTTAGCCACATTTTGAGGTTTGCATAGGATTCTGGGTAACAGAACCTGGTCAGAGCCCCACAAGTCACCCCATCTTGGATTCCCCTAGGTCTCTAGTTTTCACAAATGCACAGGTTTGGTAGGTGCCGGCTGAGCTAGAGGCCAAAATCTTCAGGTAGGCACTTTGCAAAAAACACCTCTGTTTTCTTTCAAAAAATGTAATGTGTCAAGGTTGCATTTTGGGGCATTTCCTGTCGCGGGCACTATGCCTACCCACACAAGTGAAGTATCATTTTTATCGGGAGACTTGGGGGAACGCTGGGTGGAATGAAATTTGTGGCTCCTCTCAGATTCCAGAACTTTCTGTCACCGAAATGTGACAAAAATTTGCTTTTTTAGCCAAATTTTGAGGTTTGCAAAGGATTCTGGGTAACAGAACCTGGTCAGAGCCCCACAAGTCACCCCATCTTGGATTCCCCTAGGTCTCTAGTTTTAAAAAATGGACAGGTTTGGTAGGTTTCTCTAGGTGCCGGCTGAGCTAGAGGCCAAAATCTACAGGTAGGCACTTTACAAAAAACTCCTCTGTTTTCTTTAAAAAAATGTGATGTGTCCACGTTGTGTTTTGGGGCGTTTCTTGTCACGGGCGCTAGGCCTACCCAAACAAGTGAGGTATCATTTTTATGGGAACACTTGGGGGAACGCTGGGTGGAATGAAATTTGTGGCTCCTCTCAGATTCCAGAACTTTCTGTCACCGAAATGTGACAAAAATGTGTTTTTTTAGCCAAATTTTGAGGTTTGCAAAGGATTATGGGTAACAGAACCTGGTCAAAGCCCCACAAGTCACCCCATCTTGGATTCCCCTAGGTCTCTAGTTTTCAAAAATGGACAGGTTTGGTAGGTTTCCCTAGGTGCCGGCTGAGCTAGAGGCCAAAATCTACAGGTAGGCACTTTGTAAAAAACACCTCTGTATTCTTTAAAAAAATGTAATGTGTCCACGTTGCGTTGTGGGGCATTTCCTGTTGCGGGCGCTAGGCCTACCCACACAGGTGAGGAATCATTTTTATCGGGAGACTTGGGGGAACGCTGGGTGGAATGAAATTTGTGGCTCCTCTCAGATTCCAGAACTTTCTGTCACCGAAATGTGACAAAAATGTGTTTTTTTAGCCAAATTTTGAGGTTTGCTAAGGATTCTGGGTAACAGAACCTGGTCAAAGCCCCACAAGTCACCCCATCTTCGATTCCCCTAGGTCTCTAGTTTTCAAAAATGGACAGGTTTGGTAGGTTTCCCTAGGTGCCGGCTGAGCTAGAGGCCAAAATCTACAGGTAGGCACTTTACAAAAAACTCCTCTGTTTTCTTTAAAAAAATGTGATGTTTCCACGTTGTGTTTTGGGGCGTTTCTTGTCACAGGCGCTAGGCCTACCCAAACAAGTGAGGTATCATTTTTATGGGGAGACTTGGGGGAACGCTGGGTGGAATGAAATTTGTGGCTCCTCTCAGATTCCAGAACTTTCTGTCACCGAAATGTGACAAAAATGTGTTTTTTTAGCCAAATTTTGAGGTTTGCTAAGGATTCTGGGTAACAGAACCTGGTCAAAGCCCCACAAGTCACCCCATCTTCGATTCCCCTAGGTCTCTAGTTTTCAAAAATGGACAGGTTTGGTAGGTTTCCCTAGGTGCCGGCTGAGCTAGAGGCCAAAATCTACAGGTAGGCACTTTACAAAAAACTCCTCTGTTTTCTTTAAAAAAATGTGATGTTTCCACGTTGTGTTTTGGGGCGTTTCTTGTCACAGGCGCTAGGCCTACCCAAACAAGTGAGGTATCATTTTTATGGGGAGACTTGGGGGAACGCTGGGTGGAATGAAATTTGTGGCTCCTCTCAGATTCCAGAACTTTCTGTCACCGAAATGTGACAAAAATTTGTTTTTTTAGCCATATTTTGAGGTTTGCAAAGGATTCTGGGTAACAGAACCTGGTCAGAGCCCCACAAGTCACCCCATCTTGGATTCCCCTAGGTCTCTAGTTTTAAAAAATGGACAGGTTTGGTAGGTTTCCCTAGGTGCCGGCTGAGCTAGAGGCCAAAATATACAGGTAGGCACTTTACAAAAAACTCCTCTGTTTTCTTTAAAAAAATGTGATGTGTCCACGTTGTGTTTTGGGGCGTTTCTTGTCACGGGCGCTAGGCCTACCCAAACAAGTGAGGTATCATTTTTATGGGAACACTTGGGGGAACGCTGGGTGGAATGAAATTTGTGGCTCCTCTCAGATTCCAGAACTTTCTGTCACCGAAATGTGACAAAAATTTGTTTTTTTAGCCAAATTTTGAGGTTTGCAAAGGATTCTGGGTAACAGAACCTGGTCAAAGCCCCACAAGTCACCCCATCTTGGATTCCCCTAGGTCTCTAGTTTTCAAAAATGGACAGGTTTGGTAGGTTTCCCTAGGTGCCGGCTGAGCTAGAGGCCAAAATCTACAGGTAGGCACTTTACAAAAAACTCCTCTGTTTTCTTTTAAAAATGTGATGTGTCCACGTTGTGTTTTGGGGCGTTTCCAGTCACGGGCGTTAGGCCTACCCAAACAAATGAGGTATCATTTTTATGGGGAGACTTGAGGGAACGCTGGGTGGAAGGAAATTCGTGGCTCCTCTCAGAATCCAGAACTTTCTGTCACCGAAATATGAGGAAAATGTGTTTTTTTAGCCAAATGTTGCGGTTTGCAAAGGATTCTGGGTAACAAAACCTGGTCAGAGCCCCACAAGTCACCCCATCTTGGATTCCCTTACGTCTCTAGTTTTAAAAAATGCACAGGTTTGGTAGGTTTCCATAGGTGCCGGCTGAGCTAGAGGCCAAAATCTACAGGTAGGCACTTTGTAAAAAACACCTCTGTATTCTTTAAAAAAATGTAATGTGTCCACGTTGCGTTGTGGGGCATTTCCTGTTGCGGGCGCTAGGCCTACCCACACAGGTGAGGTATCATTTTTATCGGGAGACTTGGGGGAACGCTGGGTGGAATGAAATTTGTGGCTCCTCTCAGATTCCAGAACTTTCTGTCACCGAAATGTGACAAAAATGTGTTTTTTTAGCCAAATTTTGAGGTTTGCTAAGGATTCTGGGTAACAGAACCTGGTCAAAGCCCCACAAGTCACCCCATCTTGGATTCCCCTAGGTCTCTAGTTTTCAAAAATGGACAGGTTTGGTAGGTTTCCCTAGGTGCCGGCTGAGCTAGAGGCCAAAATCTACAGGTAGGCACTTTACAAAAAACTCCTCTGTTTTCTTTAAAAAAATGTGATGTGTCCACGTTGTGTTTTGGGGCGTTTCTTGTCACAGGCGCTAGGCCTACCCAAACAAGTGAGGTATCATTTTTATGGGGAGACTTGGGGGAACGCTGGGTGGAATGAAATTTGTGGCTCCTCTCAGATTCCAGAACTTTCTGTCACCGAAATGTGACAAAAATTTGTTTTTTTAGCCAAATTTTGAGGTTTGCAAAGGATTCTGGGTAACAGAACCTGGTCAGAGCCCCACAAGTCACCCCATCTTGGATTCCCCTAGGTCTCTAGTTTTAAAAAATGGACAGGTTTGGTAGGTTTCCCTAGGTGCCGGCTGAGCTAGAGGCCAAAATCTACAGGTAGGCACTTTACAAAAAACTCCTCTGTTTTCTTTAAAAAAATGTGATGTGTCCACGTTGTGTTTTGGGGCGTTTCTTGTCACGGGCGCTAGGCCTACCCAAACAAGTGAGGTATAATTTTTATGGGAACACTTGGGGGAACGCTGGGTGGAATGAAATTTGTGGCTCCTCTCAGATTCCAGAACTTTCTGTCACCGAAATGTGACAAAAATTTGTTTTTTTAGCCAAATTTTGAGGTTTGCAAAGGATTCTGGGTAACAGAACCTATTCAAAGCCCCACAAGTCACCCCATCTTGGATTCCCCTAGGTCTCTAGTTTTCAAAAATGGACAGGTTTGGTAGGTTTCCCTAGGTGCCGGCTGAGCTAGAGGCCAAAATCTACAGGTAGGCACTTTACAAAAAACTCCTCTGTTTTCTTTTAAAAATGTGATGTGTCCACGTTGTGTTTTGGGGCGTTTCCAGTCACGGGCGTTAGGCCTACCCAAACAAATGAGGTATCATTTTTATGGGGAGACTTGAGGGAATGCTGGGTGGAAGGAAATTCGTGGCTCCTCTCAGAATCCAGAACTTTCTGTCACCGAAATATGAGGAAAATGTGTTTTTTTAGCCAAATGTTGCGGTTTGCAAAGGATTCTGGGTAACAAAACCTGGTCAGAGCCCCACAAGTCACCCCATCTTGGATTCCCCTACGTCTCTAGTTTTAAAAAATGCACAGGTTTGGTAGGTTTCCATAGGTGCCGGCTGAGCTAGAGGCCAAAATCTACAGGTAGGCACTTTGTAAAAAACACCTCTGTATTCTTTAAAAAAATGTAATGTGTCCACGTTGCGTTTTGGGGCATTTCCTGTTGCGGGCGCTAGGCCTACCCACACAGGTGAGGTATCATTTTTATCGGGAGACTTGGGGGAACGCTGGGTGGAATGAAATTTGTGGCTCCTCTCAGATTCCAGAACTTTCTGTCACCGAAATGTGACAAAAATTTGTTTTTTTAGCCAAATTTTGAGGTTTGCAAAGGATTCTGGGTAACAGAACCTGGTCAAAGCCCCACAAGTCACCCCATCTTGGATTCCCCTAGGTCTCTAGTTTTAAAAAATGGACAGGTTTGGTAGGTTTCCCTAGGTGCCGGCTGAGCTAGAGGCCAAAATCTACAGGTAGGCACTTTACAAAAAACTCCTCTGTTTTCTTTTAAAAATGTGATGTGTCCATGTTGTGTTTTGGGGCGTTTCCAGTCACGGGCGTTAGGCCTACCCAAACAAATGAGGTATCATTTTTATGGGGAGACTTGAGGGAACGCTGGGTGGAAGGAAATTCGTGGCTCCTCTCAGAATCCAGAACTTTCTGTCACCGAAATATGAGGAAAATGTGTTTTTTTAGCCAAATGTTGCGGTTTGCAAAGGATTCTGGGTAACAAAACCTGGTCAGAGCCCCACAAGTCACCCCATCTTGGATTCCCCTACGTCTCTAGTTTTAAAAAATGCACAGGTTTGGTAGGTTTCCATAGGTGCCGGCTGAGCTAGAGGCCAAAATCTACAGGTAGGCACTTTGTAAAAAACACCTCTGTATTCTTTAAAAAAATGTAATGTGTCCACGTTGCGTTTTGGGGCATTTCCTGTTGCGGGCGCTAGGCCTACCCACACAGGTGAGGTATCATTTTTATCGGGAGACTTGGGGGAACGCTGGGTGGAATGAAATTTGTGGCTCCTCTCAGATTCCAGAACTTTCTGTCACCGAAATGTGACAAAAATGTGTTTTTTTAGCCAAATTTTGAGGTTTGCAAAGGATTCTGGGTAACAGAACCTGGTCAAAGCCCCACAAGTCACCCCATCTTGGATTCCCCTAGGTCTCTAGTTTTCAAAAATGGACAGGTTTGGTAGGTTTCCCTAGGTGCCGGCTGAGCTAGAGGCCAAAATCTACAGGTAGGCACTTTCCAAAAAACTCCTCTGTTTTCTTTAAAAAAATATGATGTGTCCACGTTGTGTTTTGGGGCGTTTCTTGTCACGGGCGCTAGGCCTACCCAAACAAGTGAGGTATCATTTTTATGGGGAGACTTGGGGGAACGCTGGGTGGAATGAAATTTGTGGCTCCTCTCAGATTCCAGAACTTGCTGTCACCGAAATGTGCCAAAAATGTGTTTTTTTAGCCAAATTTTGAGGTTTGCAAAGGATTCTGGGTAACAGAACCTGGTCAGAGCCCCACAAGTCACCCCATCTTGGATTCCCCTAGGTCTCTAGTTTTCAAAAATGGACAGGTTTGGTAGGTTTCCCTAGGTGCCGGCTGAGCTAGAGGCCAAAATCTACAGGTAGGCACTTTACAAAAAACTCCTCTGTTTTCTTTAAAAAAATGTGTTGTGTCCACGTTGTGTTTTGGGGCGTTTCTTGTCACGGGCGCTAGGCCTACCCAAACAAGTGAGGTATCATTTTTATGGGGAGACTTGGGGGAACGCTGGGTGGAATGAAATTTGTGGCTCCTCTCAGATTCCAGATCTTTCTGTCACCGAAATGTGACAAAAATGTGTTTTTTTAGCCAAATTTTGAGGTTTGCAAAGGATTCTGGGTAACAGAACCTGGTCAGAGCCCCACAAGTCACCCCATCTTGGATTCCCCTAGGTCTCTAGGTTTAAATAATGGACAGGTTTGGTAGGTTTCCCTAGGTGCCGGCTGAGCTAGAGGCCAAAATCTACAGGTAGGCACTTTGCAAAAAACACCTCTGTTTTCTTTTAAAAAATGTGATGTGTCCACGTTGTATTTTGGGGCGTTTCCTGTCGCGGACGCTAGGCCTACCCACACAAGTGAGGTATCATTTTTATCGGGAGACTTGGGGGAACGCTGGGCGGAAGGAAATTCGTGGCTCCTCTCAGAATCCAGAACTTTCTGTCACCGAAATATGAGGAAAATGTGTTTTTTTAGCCAAATGTTGCGGTTTGCAAAGGATTCTGGGTAACAAAACCTGGTCAGAGCCCCACAAGTCACCCCATCTTGGATTCCCTTACGTCTCTAGTTTTAAAAAATGCACAGGTTTGGTAGGTTTCCATAGGTGCCGGCTGAGCTAGAGGCCAAAATCTACAGGTAGGCACTTTGTAAAAAACACCTCTGTATTCTTTAAAAAAATGTAATGTGTCCACGTTGCGTTGTGGGGCATTTCCTGTTGCGGGCGCTAGGCCTACCCACACAGGTGAGGTATCATTTTTATCGGGAGACTTGGGGGAACGCTGGGTGGAATGAAATTTGTGGCTCCTCTCAGATTCCAGAACTTTCTGTCACCGAAATGTGACAAAAATGTGTTTTTTTAGCCAAATTTTGAGGTTTGCTAAGGATTCTGGGTAACAGAACCTGGTCAAAGCCCCACACGTCACCCCATCTTGGATTCCCCTAGGTCTCTAGTTTTCAAAAATGGACAGGTTTGGTAGGTTTCCCTAGGTGCCGGCTGAGCTAGAGGCCAAAATCTACAGGTAGGCACTTTACAAAAAACTCCTCTGTTTTCTTTAAAAAAATGTGATGTGTCCACGTTGTGTTTTGGGGCGTTTCTTGTCACAGGCGCTAGGCCTACCCAAACAAGTGAGGTATCATTTTTATGGGGAGACTTGGGGGAACACTGGGTGGAATGAAATTTGTGGCTCCTCTCAGATTCCAGAACTTTCTGTCACCGAAATGTGACAAAAATTTGTTTTTTTAGCCAAATTTTGAGGTTTGCAAAGGATTCTGGGTAACAGAACCTGGTCAGAGCCCCACAAGTCACCCCATCTTGGATTCCCCTAGGTCTCTAGTTTTAAAAAATGGACAGGTTTGGTAGGTTTCCCTAGGTGCCGGCTGAGCTAGAGGCCAAAATCTACAGGTAGGCACTTTACAAAAAACTCCTCTGTTTTCTTTTAAAAATGTGATGTGTCCACGTTGTGTTTTGGGGCGTTTCCAGTCACGGGCGTTAGGCCTACCCAAACAAATGAGGTATCATTTTTATGGAGAGACTTGAGGGAATGCTGGGTGGAAGGAAATTCGTGGCTCCTCTCAGAATCCAGAACTTTCTGTCACCGAAATATGAGGAAAATGTGTTTTTTTAGCCAAATGTTGCGGTTTGCAAAGGATTCTGGGTAACAAAACCTGGTCAGAGCCCCACAAGTCACCCCATCTTGGATTCCCCTAGGTCTCTAGTTTTAAAAAATGGACAGGTTTGGTAGGTTTCCCTAGGTGCCGGCTGAGCTAGAGGCCAAAATCTACAGGTAGGCACTTTACAAAAAACTCCTCTGTTTTCTTTTAAAAATGTGATGTGTCCACGTTGTGTTTTGGGGCGTTTCCAGTCACGGGCGTTAGACCTACCCAAACAAATGAGGTATCATTTTTATGGGGAGACTTGAGGGAACGCTGGGTGGAAGGAAATTCGTGGCTCCTCTCAGAATCCAGAACTTTCTGTCACCGAAATATGAGGAAAATGTGTTTTTTTAGCCAAATGTTGCGGTTTGCAAAGGATTCTGGGTAACAAAACCTGGTCAGAGCCCCACAAGTCACCCCATCTTGGATTCCCCTACGTCTCTAGTTTTAAAAAATGCACAGGTTTGGTAGGTTTCCATAGGTGCCGGCTGAGCTAGAGGCCAAAATCTACAGGTAGGCACTTTGTAAAAAACACCTCTGTATTCTTTAAAAAAATGTAATGTGTCCACGTTGCGTTTTGGGGCATTTCCTGTTGCGGGCGCTAGGCCTACCCACACAGGTGAGGTATCATTTTTATCGGGAGACTTGGGGGAACGCTGGGTGGAATGAAATTTGTGGCTCCTCTCAGATTCCAGAACTTTCTGTCACCGAAATGTGACAAAAATGTGTTTTTTTAGCCAAATTTTGAGGTTTGCAAAGGATTCTGGGTAACAGAACCTGGTCAAAGCCCCACAAGTCACCCCATCTTGGATTCCCCTAGGTCTCTAGTTTTCAAAAATGGACAGGTTTGGTAGGTTTCCCTAGGTGCCCGGCTGAGCTAGAGGCCAAAATCTACAGGTAGGCACTTTCCAAAAAACTCCTCTGTTTTCTTTAAAAAAATATGATGTGTCCACGTTGTGTTTTGGGGCGTTTCTTGTCACGGGCGCTAGGCCTACCCAAACAAGTGAGGTATCATTTTTATGGGGAGACTTGGGGGAACGCTGGGTGGAATGAAATTTGTGGCTCCTCTCAGATTCCAGAACTTGCTGTCACCGAAATGTGCCAAAAATGTGTTTTTTTTGCCAAATTTTGAGGTTTGCAAAGGATTCTGGGTAACAGAACCTGGTCAGAGCCCCACAAGTCACCCCATCTTGGATTCCCCTAGGTCTCTAGTTTTCAAAAATGGACAGGTTTGGTAGGTTTCCCTAGGTGCCGGCTGAGCTAGAGGCCAAAATCTACAGGTAGGCACTTTACAAAAAACTCCTCTGTTTTCTTTTAAAAATGTGATGTGTCCACGTTGTGTTTTGGGGCGTTTCCAGTCACGGGCGTTAGGCCTACCCAAACAAATGAGGTATCATTTTTATGGGGAGACTTGAGGGAACGCTGGGTGGAAGGAAATTCGTGGCTCCTCTCAGAATCCAGAACTTTCTGTCACCGAAATATGAGGAAAATGTGTTTTTTTAGCCAAATGTTGCGGTTTGCAAAGGATTCTGGGTAACAAAACCTGGTCAGAGCCCCACAAGTCACCCCATCTTGGATTCCCTTACGTCTCTAGTTTTAAAAAATGCACAGGTTTGGTAGGTTTCCATAGGTGCCGGCTGAGCTAGAGGCCAAAATCTACAGGTAGGCACTTTGTAAAAAACACCTCTGTATTCTTTAAAAAAATGTAATGTGTCCACGTTGCGTTGTGGGGCATTTCCTGTTGCGGGCGCTAGGCCTACCCACACAGGTGAGGTATCATTTTTATCGGGAGACTTGGGGGAACGCTGGGTGGAATGAAATTTGTGGCTCCTCTCAGATTCCAGAACTTTCTGTCACCGAAATGTGACAAAAATGTGTTTTTTTAGCCAAATTTTGAGGTTTGCTAAGGATTCTGGGTAACAGAACCTGGTCAAAGCCCCACAAGTCACCCCATCTTGGATTCCCCTAGGTCTCTAGTTTTCAAAAATGGACAGGTTTGGTAGGTTTCCCTAGGTGCCGGCTGAGCTAGAGGCCAAAATCTACAGGTAGGCACTTTACAAAAAACTCCTCTGTTTTCTTTAAAAAAATGTGATGTGTCCACGTTGTGTTTTGGGGCGTTTCTTGTCACAGGCGCTAGGCCTACCCAAACAAGTGAGGTATCATTTTTATGGGGAGACTTGGGGGAACGCTGGGTGGAATGAAATTTGTGGCTCCTCTCAGATTCCAGAACTTTCTGTCACCGAAATGTGACAAAAATTTGTTTTTTTAGCCAAATTTTGAGGTTTGCAAAGGATTCTGGGTAACAGAACCTGGTCAGAGCCCCACAAGTCACCCCATCTTGGATTCCCCTAGGTCTCTAGTTTTAAAAAATGGACAGGTTTGGTAGGTTTCCCTAGGTGCCGGCTGAGCTAGAGGCCAAAATCTACAGGTAGGCACTTTACAAAAAACTCCTCTGTTTTCTTTAAAAAAATGTGATGTGTCCACGTTGTGTTTTGGGGCGTTTCTTGTCACGGGCGCTAGGCCTACCCAAACAAGTGAGGTATCATTTTTATGGGAACACTTGGGGGAACGCTGGGTGGAATGAAATTTGTGGCTCCTCTCAGATTCCAGAACTTTCTGTCACCGAAATGTGACAAAAATTTGTTTTTTTTAGCCAAATTTTGAGGTTTGCAAAGGATTCTGGGTAACAGAACCTATTCAAAGCCCCACAAGTCACCCCATCTTGGATTCCCCTAGGTCTCTAGTTTTCAAAAATGGACAGGTTTGGTAGGTTTCCCTAGGTGCCGGCTGAGCTAGAGGCCAAAATCTACAGGTAGGCACTTTACAAAAAACTCCTCTGTTTTCTTTTAAAAATGTGATGTGTCCACGTTGTGTTTTGGGGCGTTTCCAGTCACGGGCGTTAGGCCTACCCAAACAAATGAGGTATCATTTTTATGGGGAGACTTGAGGGAATGCTGGGTGGAAGGAAATTCGTGGCTCCTCTCAGAATCCAGAACTTTCTGTCACCGAAATATGAGGAAAATGTGTTTTTTTAGCCAAATGTTGCGGTTTGCAAAGGATTCTGGGTAACAAAACCTGGTCAGAGCCCCACAAGTCACCCCATCTTGGATTCCCCTACGTCTCTAGTTTTAAAAAATGCACAGGTTTGGTAGGTTTCCATAGGTGCCGGCTGAGCTAGAGGCCAAAATCTACAGGTAGGCACTTTGTAAAAAACACCTCTGTATTCTTTAAAAAAATGTAATGTGTCCACGTTGCGTTTTGGGGCATTTCCTGTTGCGGGCGCTAGGCCTACCCACACAGGTGAGGTATCATTTTTATCGGGAGACTTGGGGGAACGCTGGGTGGAATGAAATTTGTGGCTCCTCTCAGATTCCAGAACTTTCTGTCACCGAAATGTGACAAAAATTTGTTTTTTTAGCCAAATTTTGAGGTTTGCAAAGGATTCTGGGTAACAGAACCTGGTCAAAGCCCCACAAGTCACCCCATCTTGGATTCCCCTAGGTCTCTAGTTTTAAAAAATGGACAGGTTTGGTAGGTTTCCCTAGGTGCCGGCTGAGCTAGAGGCCAAAATCTACAGGTAGGCACTTTACAAAAAACTCCTCTGTTTTCTTTTAAAAATGTGATGTGTCCATGTTGTGTTTTGGGGCGTTTCCAGTCACGGGCGTTAGGCCTACCCAAACAAATGAGGTATCATTTTTATGGGGAGACTTGAGGGAACGCTGGGTGGAAGGAAATTCGTGGCTCCTCTCAGAATCCAGAACTTTCTGTCACCGAAATATGAGGAAAATGTGTTTTTTTAGCCAAATGTTGCGGTTTGCAAAGGATTCTGGGTAACAAAACCTGGTCAGAGCCCCACAAGTCACCCCATCTTGGATTCCCCTACGTCTCTAGTTTTAAAAAATGCACAGGTTTGGTAGGTTTCCATAGGTGCCGGCTGAGCTAGAGGCCAAAATCTACAGGTAGGCACTTTGTAAAAAACACCTCTGTATTCTTTAAAAAAATGTAATGTGTCCACGTTGCGTTTTGGGGCATTTCCTGTTGCGGGCGCTAGGCCTACCCACACAGGTGAGGTATCATTTTTATCGGGAGACTTGGGGGAACGCTGGGTGGAATGAAATTTGTGGCTCCTCTCAGATTCCAGAACTTTCTGTCACCGAAATGTGACAAAAATGTGTTTTTTTAGCCAAATTTTGAGGTTTGCAAAGGATTCTGGGTAACAGAACCTGGTCAAAGCCCCACAAGTCACCCCATCTTGGATTCCCCTAGGTCTCTAGTTTTCAAAAATGGACAGGTTTGGTAGGTTTCCCTAGGTGCCGGCTGAGCTAGAGGCCAAAATCTACAGGTAGGCACTTTCCAAAAAACTCCTCTGTTTTCTTTAAAAAAATATGATGTGTCCACGTTGTGTTTTGGGGCGTTTCTTGTCACGGGCGCTAGGCCTACCCAAACAAGTGAGGTATCATTTTTATGGGGAGACTTGGGGGAACGCTGGGTGGAATGAAATTTGTGGCTCCTCTCAGATTCCAGAACTTGCTGTCACCGAAATGTGCCAAAAATGTGTTTTTTTAGCCAAATTTTGAGGTTTGCAAAGGATTCTGGGTAACAGAACCTGGTCAGAGCCCCACAAGTCACCCCATCTTGGATTCCCCTAGGTCTCTAGTTTTAAAAAATGGACAGGTTTGGTAGGTTTCCCTAGGTGCCGGCTGAGCTAGAGGCCAAAATCTACAGGTAGGCACTTTACAAAAAACTCCTCTGTTTTCTTTAAAAAAATGTGTTGTGTCCACGTTGTGTTTTGGGGCGTTTCTTGTCACGGGCGCTAGGCCTACCCAAACAAGTGAGGTATCATTTTTATGGGGAGACTTGGGGGAACGCTGGGTGGAATGAAATTTGTGGCTCCTCTCAGATTCCAGATCTTTCTGTCACCGAAATGTGACAAAAATGTGTTTTTTTAGCCAAATTTTGAGGTTTGCAAAGGATTCTGGGTAACAGAACCTGGTCAGAGCCCCACAAGTCACCCCATCTTGGATTCCCCTAGGTCTCTAGGTTTAAATAATGGACAGGTTTGGTAGGTTTCCCTAGGTGCCGGCTGAGCTAGAGGCCAAAATCTACAGGTAGGCACTTTGCAAAAAACACCTCTGTTTTCTTTTAAAAAATGTGATGTGTCCACGTTGTATTTTGGGGCGTTTCCTGTCGCGGACGCTAGGCCTACCCACACAAGTGAGGTATCATTTTTATCGGGAGACTTGGGGGAACGCTGGGCGGAAGGAAATTCGTGGCTCCTCTCAGAATCCAGAACTTTCTGTCACCGAAATATGAGGAAAATGTGTTTTTTTAGCCAAATGTTGCGGTTTGCAAAGGATTCTGGGTAACAAAACCTGGTCAGAGCCCCACAAGTCACCCCATCTTGGATTCCCTTACGTCTCTAGTTTTAAAAAATGCACAGGTTTGGTAGGTTTCCATAGGTGCCGGCTGAGCTAGAGGCCAAAATCTACAGGTAGGCACTTTGTAAAAAACACCTCTGTATTCTTTAAAAAAATGTAATGTGTCCACGTTGCGTTGTGGGGCATTTCCTGTTGCGGGCGCTAGGCCTACCCACACAGGTGAGGTATCATTTTTATCGGGAGACTTGGGGGAACGCTGGGTGGAATGAAATTTGTGGCTCCTCTCAGATTCCAGAACTTTCTGTCACCGAAATGTGACAAAAATGTGTTTTTTTAGCCAAATTTTGAGGTTTGCTAAGGATTCTGGGTAACAGAACCTGGTCAAAGCCCCACACGTCACCCCATCTTGGATTCCCCTAGGTCTCTAGTTTTCAAAAATGGACAGGTTTGGTAGGTTTCCCTAGGTGCCGGCTGAGCTAGAGGCCAAAATCTACAGGTAGGCACTTTACAAAAAACTCCTCTGTTTTCTTTAAAAAAATGTGATGTGTCCACGTTGTGTTTTGGGGCGTTTCTTGTCACAGGCGCTAGGCCTACCCAAACAAGTGAGGTATCATTTTTATGGGGAGACTTGGGGGAACGCTGGGTGGAATGAAATTTGTGGCTCCTCTCAGATTCCAGAACTTTCTGTCACCGAAATGTGACAAAAATTTGTTTTTTTAGCCAAATTTTGAGGTTTGCAAAGGATTCTGGGTAACAGAACCTGGTCAGAGCCCCACAAGTCACCCCATCTTGGATTCCCCTAGGTCTCTAGTTTTAAAAAATGGACAGGTTTGGTAGGTTTCCCTAGGTGCCGGCTGAGCTAGAGGCCAAAATCTACAGGTAGGCACTTTACAAAAAACTCCTCTGTTTTCTTTTAAAAATGTGATGTGTCCACGTTGTGTTTTGGGGCGTTTCCAGTCACGGGCGTTAGGCCTACCCAAACAAATGAGGTATCATTTTTATGGAGAGACTTGAGGGAATGCTGGGTGGAAGGAAATTCGTGGCTCCTCTCAGAATCCAGAACTTTCTGTCACCGAAATATGAGGAAAATGTGTTTTTTTAGCCAAATGTTGCGGTTTGCAAAGGATTCTGGGTAACAAAACCTGGTCAGAGCCCCACAAGTCACCCCATCTTGGATTCCCCTACGTCTCTAGTTTTAAAAAATGCACAGGTTTGGTAGGTTTCCATAGGTGCCGGCTGAGCTAGAGGCCAAAATCTACAGGTAGGCACTTTGTAAAAAACACCTCTGTATTCTTTAAAAAAATGTAATGTGTCCACGTTGCGTTTTGGGGCATTTCCTGTTGCGGGCGCTAGGCCTACCCACACAGGTGAGGTATCATTTTTATCGGGAGACTTGGGGGAACGCTGGGTGGAATGAAATTTGTGGCTCCTCTCAGATTCCAGAACTTTCTGTCACCGAAATGTGACAAAAATGTGTTTTTTTAGCCAAATTTTGAGGTTTGCAAAGGATTCTGGGTAACAGAACCTGGTCAAAGCCCCACAAGTCACCCCATCTTGGATTCCCCTAGGTCTCTAGTTTTAAAAAATGGACAGGTTTGGTAGGTTTCCCTAGGTGCCGGCTGAGCTAGAGGCCAAAATCTACAGGTAGGCACTTTACAAAAAACTCCTCTGTTTTCTTTTAAAAATGTGATGTGTCCACGTTGTGTTTTGGGGCGTTTCCAGTCACGGGCGTTAGACCTACCCAAACAAATGAGGTATCATTTTTATGGGGAGACTTGAGGGAACGCTGGGTGGAAGGAAATTCGTGGCTCCTCTCAGAATCCAGAACTTTCTGTCACCGAAATATGAGGAAAATGTGTTTTTTTAGCCAAATGTTGCGGTTTGCAAAGGATTCTGGGTAACAAAACCTGGTCAGAGCCCCACAAGTCACCCCATCTTGGATTCCCCTACGTCTCTAGTTTTAAAAAATGCACAGGTTTGGTAGGTTTCCATAGGTGCCGGCTGAGCTAGAGGCCAAAATCTACAGGTAGGCACTTTGTAAAAAACACCTCTGTATTCTTTAAAAAAATGTAATGTGTCCACGTTGCGTTTTGGGGCATTTCCTGTTGCGGGCGCTAGGCCTACCCACACAGGTGAGGTATCATTTTTATCGGGAGACTTGGGGGAACGCTGGGTGGAATGAAATTTGTGGCTCCTCTCAGATTCCAGAACTTTCTGTCACCGAAATGTGACAAAAATGTGTTTTTTTAGCCAAATTTTGAGGTTTGCAAAGGATTCTGGGTAACAGAACCTGGTCAAAGCCCCACAAGTCACCCCATCTTGGATTCCCCTAGGTCTCTAGTTTTCAAAAATGGACAGGTTTGGTAGGTTTCCCTAGGTGCCGGCTGAGCTAGAGGCCAAAATCTACAGGTAGGCACTTTCCAAAAAACTCCTCTGTTTTCTTTAAAAAAATATGATGTGTCCACGTTGTGTTTTGGGGCGTTTCTTGTCACGGGCGCTAGGCCTACCCAAACAAGTGAGGTATCATTTTTATGGGGAGACTTGGGGGAACGCTGGGTGGAATGAAATTTGTGGCTCCTCTCAGATTCCAGAACTTGCTGTCACCGAAATGTGCCAAAAATGTGTTTTTTTTGCCAAATTTTGAGGTTTGCAAAGGATTCTGGGTAACAGAACCTGGTCAGAGCCCCACAAGTCACCCCATCTTGGATTCCCCTAGGTCTCTAGTTTTCAAAAATGGACAGGTTTGGTAGGTTTCCCTAGGTGCCGGCTGAGCTAGAGGCCAAAATCTACAGGTAGGCACTTTACAAAAAACTCCTCTGTTTTCTTTAAAAAAATGTGTTGTGTCCACGTTGTGTTTTGGGGCGTTTCTTGTCACGGGCGCTAGGCCTACCCAAACAAGTGAGGTATCATTTTTATGGGGAGACTTGGGGGAACGCTGGGTGGAATGAAATTTGTGGCTCCTCTCAGATTCCAGATCTTTCTGTCACCGAAATGTGACAAAAATGTGTTTTTTTAGCCAAATTTTGAGGTTTGCAAAGGATTCTGGGTAACAGAACCTGGTCAGAGCCCCACAAGTCACCCCATCTTGGATTCCCCTAGGTCTCTAGGTTTAAATAATGGACAGGTTTGGTAGGTTTCCCTAGGTGCCGGCTGAGCTAGAGGCCAAAATCTACAGGTAGGCACTTTGCAAAAAACACCTCTGTTTTCTTTTAAAAAATGTGATGTGTCCACGTTGTATTTTGGGGCGTTTCCTGTCGCGGGCGCTAGGCCTACCCACACAAGTGAGGTATCATTTTTATCGGGAGACTTGGGGGAACGCTGGGCGGAAGGAAATTTGTGGCTCCTCTCAGATTCCAGAACTTTCTGTCACCGAAATATGAGGAAAATGTGTTTTTTTTGCCAAATCTTGAGGTTTGCAAAGGATTCTGGGTAACAAAACCTGGTCAGAGCCCCACAAGTCACCCCATCTTGGATTCCCCTACGTGTCTAGTTTTTAAAAATGCACAGGTTTGGTAGGTTTCCCTAGGTGCCGGCTGAGCTAGAGGTCAAAATCTACAGGTAGGCACTTTGCAAAAAACACCTCTGTTTTCTTTAAAAAAATGTGATGTGCCCATGTTGCGTTTTGGGGCGTTTCCTGTCGCGGGCGCTAGGCCTACCCACACAAGTGAGGTATCATTTTTATCGGGAGACTTGGGGGAACGCTGGGTGGAAGGAAATTTGTGGCTCCTCTCGGATTCCAGAACTTTCTGTCACCGAAATGTGAGGAAAATGTGTTTTTTTAGCCACATTTTGAGGTTTGCATAGGATTCTGGGTAACAGAACCTGGTCAGAGCCCCACAAGTCACCCCATCTTGGATTCCCCTAGGTCTCTAGTTTTCACAAATGCACAGGTTTGGTAGGTGCCGGCTGAGCTAGAGGCCAAAATCTTCAGGTAGGCACTTTGCAAAAAACACCTCTGTTTTCTTTCAAAAAATGTAATGTGTGCAGGTTGCGTTTTGGGGCATTTCCTGTCGCGGGCACTATGCCTACCCACACAAGTGAAGTATCATTTTTATCGGGAGACTTGGGGGAACGCTGGGTGGAATGAAATTTGTGGCTCCTCTCAGATTCCAGAACTTTCTGTCACCGAAATGTGACAAAAATTTGCTTTTTTAGCCAAATTTTGAGGTTTGCAAAGGATTCTGGGTAACAGAACCTGGTCAGAGCCCCACAAGTCACCCCATCTTGGATTCCCCTAGGTCTCTAGTTTTAAAAAATGGACAGGTTTGGTAGGTTTCTCTAGGTGCCGGCTGAGCTAGAGGCCAAAATCTACAGGTAGGCACTTTACAAAAAACTCCTCTGTTTTCTTTAAAAAAATGTGATGTGTCCACGTTGTGTTTTGGGGCGTTTCTTGTCACGGGCGCTAGGCCTACCCAAACAAGTGAGGTATCATTTTTATGGGAACACTTGGGGGAACGCTGGGTGGAATGAAATTTGTGGCTCCTCTCAGATTCCAGAACTTTCTGTCACCGAAATGTGACAAAAATTTGTTTTTTTAGCCAAATTTTGAGGTTTGCAAAGGATTCTGGGTAACAGAACCTGGTCAAAGCCCCACAAGTCACCCCATCTTGGATTCCCCTAGGTCTCTAGTTTTCAAAAATGGACAGGTTTGGTAGGTTTCCCTAGGTGCCGGCTGAGCTAGAGGCCAAAATCTACAGGTAGGCACTTTACAAAAAACTCCTCTGTTTTCTTTTAAAAATGTGATGTGTCCACGTTGTGTTTTGGGGCGTTTCCAGTCACGGGCGTTAGGCCTACCCAAACAAATGAGGTATCATTTTTATGGGGAGACTTGAGGGAACGCTGGGTGGAAGGAAATTCGTGGCTCCTCTCAGAATCCAGAACTTTCTGTCACCGAAATATGAGGAAAATGTGTTTTTTTAGCCAAATGTTGCGGTTTGCAAAGGATTCTGGGTAACAAAACCTGGTCAGAGCCCCACAAGTCACCCCATCTTGGATTCCCCTACGTCTCTAGTTTTAAAAGATGCACAGGTTTGGTAGGTTTCCATAGGTGCCGGCTGAGCTAGAGGCCAAAATCTACAGGTAGGCACTTTGTAAAAAACACCTCTGTATTCTTTAAAAAAATGTAATGTGTCCACGTTGTGTTGTGGGGCATTTCCTGTTGCGGGCGCTAGGCCTACCCACACAGGTGAGGTATCATTTTTATCGGGAGACTTGGGGGAACGCTGGGTGGAATGAAATTTGTGGCTCCTCTCAGATTCCAGAACTTTCTGTCACCGAAATGTGACAAAAATGTGTTTTTTTAGCCAAATTTTGAGGTTTGCTAAGGATTCTGGGTAACAGAACCTGGTCAAAGCCCCACAAGTCACCCCATCTTGGATTCCCCTAGGTCTCTAGTTTTCAAAAATGGACAGGTTTGGTAGGTTTCCCTAGGTGCCGGCTGAGCTAGAGGCCAAAATCTACAGGTAGGCACTTTACAAAAAACTCCTCTGTTTTCTTTAAAAAAATGTGATGTGTCCACGTTGTGTTTTGGGGCGTTTCTTGTCACAGGCGCTAGGCCTACCCAAACAAGTGAGGTATCATTTTTATGGGGAGACTTGGGGGAACGCTGGGTGGAATGAAATTTGTGGCTCCTCTCAGATTCCAGAACTTTCTGTCACCGAAATGTGACAAAAATTTGTTTTTTTAGCCAAATTTTGAGGTTTGCAAAGGATTCTGGGTAACAGAACCTGGTCAGAGCCCCACAAGTCACCCCATCTTGGATTCCCCTAGGTCTCTAGTTTTAAAAAATGGACAGGTTTGGTAGGTTTCCCTAGGTGCCGGCTGAGCTAGAGGCCAAAATCTACAGGTAGGCACTTTACAAAAAACTCCTCTGTTTTCTTTAAAAAAATGTGATGTGTCCACGTTGTGTTTTGGGGCGTTTCTTGTCACGGGCGCTAGGCCTACCCAAACAAGTGAGGTATCATTTTTATGGGAACACTTGGGGGAACGCTGGGTGGAATGAAATTTGTGGCTCCTCTCAGATTCCAGAACTTTCTGTCACCGAAATGTGACAAAAATTTGTTTTTTTAGCCAAATTTTGAGGTTTGCAAAGGATTCTGGGTAACAGAACCTGGTCAGAGCCCCACAAGTCACCCCATCTTGGATTCCCCTAGGTCTCTAGTTTTCAAAAATGGACAGGTTTGGTAGGTTTCCCTAGGTGCCGGCTGAGCTAGAGGCCAAAATCTACAGGTAGGCACTTTACAAAAAACTCCTCTGTTTTCTTTTAAAAATGTGATGTGTCCACGTTGTGTTTTGGGGCGTTTCCAGTCACGGGCGTTAGGCCTACCCAAACAAATGAGGTACCATTTTTATGGGGAGACTTGAGGGAACGCTGGGTGGAAGGAAATTCGTGGCTCCTCTCAGAATCCAGAACTTTCTGTCACCGAAATATGAGGAAAATGTGTTTTTTTAGCCAAATGTTGCGGTTTGCAAAGGATTCTGGGTAACAAAACCTGGTCAGAGCCCCACAAGTCACCCCATCTTGGATTCCCCTACGTCTCTAGTTTTAAAAAATGCACAGGTTTGGTAGGTTTCCATAGGTGCCGGCTGAGCTAGAGGCCAAAATCTACAGGTAGGCACTTTGTAAAAAACACCTCTGTATTCTTTAAAAAAATGTAATGTGTCCACGTTGCGTTGTGGGGCATTTCCTGTTGCGGGCGCTAGGCCTACCCACACAGGTGAGGTATCATTTTTATCGGGAGACTTGGGGGAACGCTGGGTGGAATGAAATTTGTGGCTCCTCTCAGATTCCAGAACTTTCTGTCACCGAAATGTGACAAAAATGTGTTTTTTTAGCCAAATTTTGAGGTTTGCTAAGGATTCTGGGTAACAGAACCTGGTCAAAGCCCCACAAGTCACCCCATCTTGGATTCCCCTAGGTCTCTAGTTTTCAAAAATGGACAGGTTTGGTAGGTTTCCCTAGGTGCCGGCTGAGCTAGAGGCCAAAATCTACAGGTAGGCACTTTACAAAAAACTCCTCTGTTTTCTTTAAAAAAATGTGATGTGTCCACGTTGTGTTTTGGGGCGTTTCTTGTCACAGGCGCTAGGCCTACCCAAACAAGTGAGGTATCATTTTTATGGGGAGACTTGGGGGAAAGCTGGGTGGAATGAAATTTGTGGCTCCTCTCAGATTCCAGAACTTTCTGTCACCGAAATGTGACAAAAATTTGTTTTTTTAGCCAAATTTTGAGGTTTGCAAAGGATTCTGGGTAACAGAACCTGGTCAGAGCCCCACAAGTCACCCCATCTTGGATTCCCCTAGGTCTCTAGTTTTCAAAAATGGACAGGTTTGGTAGGTTTCCCTAGGTGCCGGCTGAGCTAGAGGCCAAAATCTACAGGTAGGCACTTTACAAAAAACTCCTCTGTTTTCTTTAAAAAAATGTGATGTGTCCACGTTGTGTTTTGGGGCGTTTCTTGTCACGGGCGCTAGGCCTACCCAAACAAGTGAGGTATCATTTTTATGGGAACACTTGGGGGAACGCTGGGTGGAATGAAATTTGTGGCTCCTCTCAGATTCCAGAACTTTCTGTCACCGAAATGTGACAAAAATTTGTTTTTTTAGCCAAATTTTGAGGTTTGCAAAGGATTCTGGGTAACAGAACCTGGTCAAAGCCCCACAAGTCACCCCATCTTGGATTCCCCTAGGTCTCTAGTTTTAAAAAATGGACAGGTTTGGTAGGTTTCCCTAGGTGCCGGCTGAGCTAGAGGCCAAAATCTACAGGTAGGCACTTTACAAAAAACTCCTCTGTTTTCTTTTAAAAATGTGATGTGTCCACGTTGTGTTTTGGGGCGTTTCCAGTCACGGGCGTTAGGCCTACCCAAACAAATGAGGTATCATTTTTATGGGGAGACTTGAGGGAACGCTGGGTGGAAGGAAATTCGTGGCTCCTCTCAGAATCCAGAACTTTCTGTCACCGAAATATGAGGAAAATGTGTTTTTTTAGCCAAATGTTGCGGTTTGCAAAGGATTCTGGGTAACAAAACCTGGTCAGAGCCCCACAAGTCACCCCATCTTGGATTCCCCTACGTCTCTAGTTTTAAAAAATGCACAGGTTTGGTAGGTTTCCATAGGTGCCGGCTGAGCTAGAGGCCAAAATCTACAGGTAGGCACTTTGTAAAAAACACCTCTGTATTCTTTAAAAAAATGTAATGTGTCCACGTTGCGTTTTGGGGCATTTCCTGTTGCGGGCGCTAGGCCTACCCACACAGGTGAGGTATCATTTTTATCGGGAGACTTGGGGGAACGCTGGGTGGAATGAAATTTGTGGCTCCTCTCAGATTCCAGAACTTTCTGTCACCGAAATGTGACAAAAATTTGTTTTTTTAGCCAAATTTTGAGGTTTGCAAAGGATTCTGGGTAACAGAACCTGGTCAAAGCCCCACAAGTCACCCCATCTTGGATTCCCCTAGGTCTCTAGTTTTAAAAAATGGACAGGTTTGGTAGGTTTCCCTAGGTGCCGGCTGAGCTAGAGGCCAAAATCTACAGGTAGGCACTTTACAAAAAACTCCTCTGTTTTCTTTTAAAAATGTGATGTGTCCACGTTGTGTTTTGGGGCGTTTCCAGTCACGGGCGTTAGGCCTACCCAAACAAATGAGGTATCATTTTTATGGGGAGACTTGAGGGAACGCTGGGTGGAAGGAAATTCGTGGCTCCTCTCAGAATCCAGAACTTTCTGTCACCGAAATATGAGGAAAATGTGTTTTTTTAGCCAAATGTTGCGGTTTGCAAAGGATTCTGGGTAACAAAACCTGGTCAGAGCCCCACAAGTCACCCCATCTTGGATTCCCCTACGTCTCTAGTTTTAAAAAATGCACAGGTTTGGTAGGTTTCCATAGGTGCCGGCTGAGCTAGAGGCCAAAATCTACAGGTAGGCACTTTGTAAAAAACACCTCTGTATTCTTTAAAAAAATGTAATGTGTCCACGTTGCGTTTTGGGGCATTTCCTGTTGCGGGCGCTAGGCCTACCCACACAGGTGAGGTATCATTTTTATCGGGAGACTTGGGGGAACGCTGGGTGGAATGAAATTTGTGGCTCCTCTCAGATTCCAGAACTTTCTGTCACCGAAATGTGACAAAAATGTGTTTTTTTAGCCAAATTTTGAGGTTTGCTAAGGATTCTGGGTAACAGAACCTGGTCAAAGCCCCACAAGTCACCCCATCTTGGATTCCCCTAGGTCTCTAGTTTTCAAAAATGGACAGGTTTGGTAGGTTTCCCTAGGTGCCGGCTGAGCTAGAGGCCAAAATCTACAGGTAGGCACTTTACAAAAAACTCCTCTGTTTTCTTTAAAAAAATGTGATGTGTCCACGTTGTGTTTTGGGGCGTTTCTTGTCACGGGCGCTAGGCCTACCCAAACAAGTGAGGTATCATTTTTATGGGGAGACTTGGGGGAACGCTGGGTGGAATGAAATTTGTGGCTCCTCTCAGATTCCAGAACGTTCTGTCACCGAAATGTGACAAAAATGTGTTTTTTTAGCCAAATTTTGAGGTTTGCAAAGGATTCTGGGTAACAGAACCTGGTCAGAGCCCCACAAGTCACCCCATCTTGGATTCCCCTAGGTCTCTAGTTTTCAAAAATGGATAGGTTTGGTAGGTTTCCCTAGGTGCCGGCTGAGCTAGAGGCCAAAATCTACAGGTAGGCACTTTACAAAAAACTCCTCTGTTTTCTTTAAAGAAATGTGATGTGTCCACGTTGTGTTTTGGGGCGTTTCTTGTCACGGGCGCCAGGCCTACCCAAACAAGTGAGGTATCATTTTTATGGGGAGACTTGGGGAACACTGGGTGGAATGAAATTTGTGGCTCCTCTCAGATTCCAGAACTTTCTGTCACCGAAATGTGACAAAAATGTGTTTTTTTAGCCAAATTTTGAGGTTTGCAAAGGATTCTGGGTAACAGAACCTGGTCAGAGCCCCACAAGTCACCCCATCTTGGATTCCCCTAGGTCTCTAGGTTTAAATAATGGACAGGTTTGGTAGGTTTCCCTAGGTGCCGGCTGAGCTAGAGGCCAAAATCTACAGGTAGGCACTTTGTAAAAAACACCTCTGTTTTCTTTAAAAAAATGTAATGTGTCCACGTTGCGTTTTGGGGCATTTCCTGTCGCGGGCGCTAGGCCTACCCACACAGGTGAGGTATCATTTTTATCGGGAGACTTGGGGGAACGCTGGGTGGAATGAAATGTGTGGCTCCTCTCAGATTCCAGAACTTTTTGTCACCGAAATGTGACGAAAATGTGTTTCTTTAGCCAACTTTTGAGGTTTGCAAAGGATTCTGGGTAACAGAACCTGGTCAGAGCCCCACAAGTCACCCCATCTTGGATTCCCCTAGGTCTCTAGTTTAAAAAAATGCACAGGTTTGGTAGGTTTCCCTAGGTGCCGGCTGAGCTAGAGGCCAAAATCTACAGGTAGGCACTTTGCAAAAAACACCTCTGTGTTCTTTTAAAAATGTGATGTGTCCACGTTGTGTTTTGGGGCGTTTCCAGTCACGGGCGTTAGGCCTACCTAACAAATGAGGTATCATTTTTATGGGGAGACTTGAGGGAACGCTGGGTGGAAGGAAATTCGTGGCTCCTCTCAGAATCCAGAACTTTCTGTCACCGAAATATGAGGAAAATGTGTTTTTTTAGCCAAATGTTGCGGTTTGCAAAGGATTCTGGGTAACAAAACCTGGTCAGAGCCCCACAAGTCACCCCATCTTGGATTCCCCTACGTCTCTAGTTTTAAAAAATGCACAGGTTTGGTAGGTTTCCATAGGTGCCGGCTGAGCTAGAGGCCAAAATCTACAGGTAGGCACTTTACAAAAAACTCCTCTGTTTTCTTTAAAGAAATGTGATGTGTCCACGTTGTGTTTTGGGGCGTTTCTTGTCACGGGCGCCAGGCCTACCCAAACAAGTGAGGTATCATTTTTATGGGGAGACTTGGGGGAACGCTGGGTGGAATGAAATTTGTGGCTCCTCTCAGATTCCAGAACTTTCTGTCACCGAAATGTGACAAAAATGTGTTTTTTTAGCCAAATTTTGAGGTTTGCAAAGGATTCTGGGTAACAGAACCTGGTCAGAGCCCCACAAGTCACCCCATCTTGGATTCCCCTAGGTCTCTAGGTTTAAATAATGGACAGGTTTGGTAGGTTTCCCTAGGTGCCGGCTGAGCTAGAGGCCAAAATCTACAGGTAGGCACTTTGTAAAAAACACCTCTGTTTTCTTTAAAAAAATGTAATGTGTCCACGTTGCGTTTTGGGGCATTTCCTGTCGCGGGCGCTAGGCCTACCCACACAGGTGAGGTATCATTTTTATCGGGAGACTTGGGGGAACGCTGGGTGGAATGAAATGTGTGGCTCCTCTCAGATTCCAGAACTTTTTGTCACCGAAATGTGACGAAAATGTGTTTCTTTAGCCAACTTTTGAGGTTTGCAAAGGATTCTGGGTAACAGAACCTGGTCAGAGCCCCACAAGTCACCCCATCTTGGATTCCCCTAGGTCTCTAGTTTAAAAAAATGCACAGGTTTGGTAGGTTTCCCTAGGTGCCGGCTGAGCTAGAGGCCAAAATCTACAGGTAGGCACTTTGCAAAAAACACCTCTGTGTTCTTTTAAAAAAGTGATGTGTCCACGTTGTGTTTTGGGGCGTTTCCAGTCACGGGCGTTAGGCCTACCTAACAAATGAGGTATCATTTTTATGGGGAGACTTGAGGGAACGCTGGGTGGAAGGAAATTCGTGGCTCCTCTCAGAATCCAGAACTTTCTGTCACCGAAATATGAGGAAAATGTGTTTTTTTAGCCAAATGTTGCGGTTTGCAAAGGATTCTGGGTAACAAAACCTGGTCAGAGCCCCACAAGTCACCCCATCTTGGATTCCCCTACGTCTCTAGTTTTAAAAAATGCACAGGTTTGGTAGGTTTCCATAGGTGCCGGCTGAGCTAGAGGCCAAAATCTACAGGTAGGCACTTTACAAAAAACTCCTCTGTTTTCTTTAAAGAAATGTGATGTGTCCACGTTGTGTTTTGGGGCGTTTCTTGTCACGGGCGCCAGGCCTACCCAAACAAGTGAGGTATCATTTTTATGGGGAGACTTGGGGGAACGCTGGGTGGAATGAAATTTGTGGCTCCTCTCAGATTCCAGAACTTTCTGTCACCGAAATGTGACAAAAATGTGTTTTTTTAGCCAAATTTTGAGGTTTGCAAAGGATTCTGGGTAACAGAACCTGGTCAGAGCCCCACAAGTCACCCCATCTTGGATTCCCCTAGGTCTCTAGGTTTAAATAATGGACAGGTTTGGTAGGTTTCCCTAGGTGCCGGCTGAGCTAGAGGCCAAAATCTACAGGTAGGCACTTTGTAAAAAACACCTCTGTTTTCTTTAAAAAAATGTAATGTGTCCACGTTGCGTTTTGGGGCATTTCCTGTCGCGGGCGCTAGGCCTACCCACACAGGTGAGGTATCATTTTTATCGGGAGACTTGGGGGAACGCTGGGTGGAATGAAATGTGTGGCTCCTCTCAGATTCCAGAACTTTTTGTCACCGAAATGTGACGAAAATGTGTTTCTTTAGCCAACTTTTGAGGTTTGCAAAGGATTCTGGGTAACAGAACCTGGTCAGAGCCCCACAAGTCACCCCATCTTGGATTCCCCTAGGTCTCTAGTTTAAAAAAATGCACAGGTTTGGTAGGTTTCCCTAGGTGCCGGCTGAGCTAGAGGCCAAAATCTACAGGTAGGCACTTTGCAAAAAACACCTCTGTGTTCTTTTAAAAAAGTGATGTGTCCACGTTGTGTTTTGGGGCGTTTCCAGTCACGGGCGTTAGGCCTACCTAACAAATGAGGTATCATTTTTATGGGGAGACTTGAGGGAACGCTGGGTGGAAGGAAATTCGTGGCTCCTCTCAGAATCCAGAACTTTCTGTCACCGAAATATGAGGAAAATGTGTTTTTTTAGCCAAATGTTGCGGTTTGCAAAGGATTCTGGGTAACAAAACCTGGTCAGAGCCCCACAAGTCACCCCATCTTGGATTCCCCTACGTCTCTAGTTTTAAAAAATGCACAGGTTTGGTAGGTTTCCATAGGTGCCGGCTGAGCTAGAGGCCAAAATCTACAGGTAGGCACTTTGTAAAAAACACCTCTGTTTTCTTTAAAAAAATGTAATGTGTCCACGTTGCGTTTTGGGGCATTTCCTGTTGCGGGCGCTAGGCCTACCCACACAGGTGAGGTATCATTTTTATCGGGAGACTTGGGGGAACGCTGGGTGGAATGAAATTTGTGGCTCCTCTCAGATTCCAGAACTTTCTGTCACCGAAATGTGACAAAAATGTGTTTTTTTAGCCAAATTTTGAGGTTTGCAAAGGATTC
The DNA here is from genome assembly GCF_031143425.1 of Pleurodeles waltl. Taxonomy (NCBI): domain Eukaryota; kingdom Metazoa; phylum Chordata; class Amphibia; order Caudata; family Salamandridae; genus Pleurodeles; species Pleurodeles waltl. The sequence continues at coordinate 1,645,764,495 of NC_090444.1, read as the reverse complement.
TGGGTAACAGAACCTGGTCAAAGCCCCACAAGTCACCCCATCTTGGATTCCCCTAGGTCTCTAGTTTTAAAAAATGGACAGGTTTGGTAGGTTTCACTAGGTGCCGGCTGAGCTAGAGGCCAAAATCTACAGGTAGGCACTTTATAAAAAACTCCTCTGTTTTCTTTAAAAAAATGTGATGTGTCCACGTTGTGTTTTGGGGCGTTTCTTGTCACGGGCGCTAGGCCTACCCAAACAAGTGAGGTATCATTTTTATGGGAACACTTGGGGGAACGCTGGGTGGAATGAAATTTGTGGCTCCTCTCAGATTCCAGAACTTTCTGTCACCGAAATGTGACAAAAATTTGTTTTTTTAGCCAAATTTTGAGGTTTGCAAAGGATTCTGGGTAACAGAACCTGGTCAAAGCCCCACAAGTCACCCCATCTTGGATTCCCCTAGGTCTCTAGTTTTCAAAAATGGACAGGTTTGGTAGGTTTCCCTAGGTGCCGGCTGAGCTAGAGGCCAAAATCTACAGGTAGGCACTTTACAAAAAACTCCTCTGTTTTCTTTTAAAAATGTGATGTGTCCACGTTGTGTTTTGGGGCGTTTCCAGTCACGGGCGTTAGGCCTACCCAAACAAATGAGGTATCATTTTTATGGGGAGACTTGAGGGAACGCTGGGTGGAAGGAAATTCGTGGCTCCTCTCAGAATCCAGAACTTTCTGTCACCGAAATATGAGGAAAATGTGTTTTTTTAGCCAAATGTTGCGGTTTGCAAAGGATTCTGGGTAACAAAACCTGGTCAGAGCCCCACAAGTCACCCCATCTTGGATTCCCCTACGTCTCTAGTTTTAAAAAATGCACAGGTTTGGTAGGTTTCCATAGGTGCCGGCTGAGCTAGAGGCCAAAATCTACAGGTAGGCACTTTACAAAAAACTCCTCTGTTTTCTTTAAAAAAATTTGATGTGTCCACGTTGTGTTTTGGGGCGTTTCTTGTCACAGGCGCTAGGCCTACCCAAACAAGTGAGGTATCATTTTTATTTGGAGACTTGGGGGAAAGCTGGGTGGAATTAAATTTGTGGCTCCTCTCAGATTCCAGAACTTTCTGTCACCGAAATGTGACAAAAATTTGTTTTTTTAGCCAAATTTTGAGGTTTGCAAAGGATTCTGGGTAACAGAACCTGGTCAGAGCCCCACAAGTCACCCCATCTTGGATTCCCCTATGTCTCTAGTTTTTAAAAATGGACAGGTTTGGTAGGTTTCCTTAGGTGCCGGCTGAGCTAGAGGCCAAAATCTACAGGTAGGCACTTTACAAAAAACTCCTCTGTTTTCTTTTAAAAATGTGATGTGTCCACGTTGTGTTTTGGGGCGTTTCCAGTCACGGGCGTTAGGCCTACCCAAACAAATGAGGTATCATTTTTATGGGGAGACTTGAGGGAACGCTGGGTGGAAGGAAATTCGTGGCTCCTCTCAGAATCCAGAACTTTCTGTCACCGAAATATGAGGAAAATGTGTTTTTTTAGCCAAATGTTGCGGTTTGCAAAGGATTCTGGGTAACAAAACCTGGTCAGAGCCCCACAAGTCACCCCATCTTGGATTCCCCTACGTCTCTAGTTTTAAAAAATGCACAGGTTTGGTAGGTTTCCATAGGTGCCGGCTGAGCTAGAGGCCAAAATCTACAGGTAGGCACTTTGTAAAAAACACCTCTGTTTTCTTTAAAAAAATGTAATGTGTCCACGTTGCGTTTTGGGGCATTTCCTGTTGCGGGCGCTAGGCCTACCCACACAGGTGAGGTATCATTTTTATCGGGAGACTTGGGGGAACGCTGGGTGGAATGAAATTTGTGGCTCCTCTCAGATTCCAGAACTTTCTGTCACCGAAATGTGACAAAAATGTGTTTTTTTAGCCAAATTTTGAGGTTTTAAAGGATTCTGGGTAACAGAACCTGGTCAAAGCCCCACAAGTCACCCCATCTTGGATTCCCCTAGGTCTCTAGTTTTCAAAAATGGACAGGTTTGGTAGGTTTCCCTAGGTGCCGGCTGAGCTAGAGGCCAAAATCTACAGGTAGGCACTTTCCAAAAAACTCCTCTGTTTTCTTTAAAAAAATATGATGTGTCCACGTTGTGTTTTGGGGCGTTTCTTGTCACGGGCGCTAGGCCTACCCAAACAAGTGAGGTATCATTTTTATGGGGAGACTTGGGGGAACGCTGGGTGGAATGAAATTTGTGGCTTCTCTCAGATTCCAGAACTTGCTGTCACCGAAATGTGCCAAAAATGTGTTTTTTTAGCCAAATTTTGAGGTTTGCAAAGGATTCTGGGTAACAGAACCTGGTCAGAGCCCCACAAGTCACCCCATCTTGGATTCCCCTAGGTCTCTAGTTTTCAAAAATGGACAGGTTTGGTAGGTTTCCCTAGGTGCCGGCTGAGCTAGAGGCCAAAATCTACAGGTAGGCACTTTACAAAAAACTCCTCTGTTTTCTTTAAAAAAATGTGTTGTGTCCACGTTGTGTTTTGGGGCGTTTCTTGTCACGGGCGCTAGGCCTACCCAAACAAGTGAGGTATCATTTTTATGGGGAGACTTGGGGGAACGCTGGGTGGAATGAAATTTGTGGCTCCTCTCAGATTCCAGATCTTTCTGTCACCGAAATGTGACAAAAATGTGTTTTTTTAGCCAAATTTTGAGGTTTGCAAAGGATTCTGGGTAACAGAACCTGGTCAGAGCCCCACAAGTCACCCCATCTTGGATTCCCCTAGGTCTCTAGGTTTAAATAATGGACAGGTTTGGTAGGTTTCCCTAGGTGCCGGCTGAGCTAGAGGCCAAAATCTACAGGTAGGCACTTTGTAAAAAACACCTCTGTTTTCTTTTAAAAAATGTAATGTGTCCACGTTGCGTTTTGGGGCATTTCCTGTCGCGGGCGCTAGGCCTACCCACACAGGTGAGGTATCATTTTTATCGGGAGACTTGGGGGAACGCTGGGTGGAATGAAATTTGTGGCTCCTCTCAGATTCCAGAACTTTTTGTCACCGAAATGTGACGAAAATATGTTTCTTTAGCCAACTTTTGAGGTTTGTAAAGGATTCTGGGTAACAGAACCTGGTCAGAGCCCCACAAGTCACCCCATCTTGGATTCCCCTAGGTCTCTAGTTTAAAAAAATGCACAGGTTTGGTAGGTTTCCCTAGGTGCCGGCTGAGCTAGAGGCCAAAATCTACAGGTAGGCACTTTGCAAAAAACACCTCTGTTTTCTTTTAAAAAATGTGATGTGTCCACGTTGTATTTTGGGGCGTTTCCTGTCGCGGGCGCTAGGCCTACCCACACAAGTGAGGTATCATTTTTATCGGGAGACTTGGGGGAACGCTGGGTGGAAGGAAATTTGTGGCTCCTCTCAGATTCCAGAACTTTCTGTCACCGAAATATGAGGAAAATGTGTTTTTTTTGCCAAATCTTGAGGTTTGCAAAGGATTCTGGGTAACAAAACCTGGTCAGAGCCCCACAAGTCACCCCATCTTGGATTCCCCTACGTGTCTAGTTTTTAAAAATGCACAGGTTTGGTAGGTTTCCCTAGGTGCCGGCTGAGCTAGAGGTCAAAATCTACAGGTAGGCACTTTGCAAAAAACACCTCTGTTTTCTTTAAAAAAATGTGATGTGCCCATGTTGCGTTTTGGGGCGTTTCCTGTCGCGGGCGCTAGGCCTACCCACACAAGTGAGGTATCATTTTTATCGGGAGACTTGGGGGAACGCTGGGTGGAAGGAAATTTGTGGCTCCTCTCGGATTCCAGAACTTTCTGTCACCGAAATGTGAGGAAAATGTGTTTTTTTAGCCACATTTTGAGGTTTGCATAGGATTCTGGGTAACAGAACCTGGTCAGAGCCCCACAAGTCACCCCATCTTGGATTCCCCTAGGTCTCTAGTTTTCACAAATGCACAGGTTTGGTAGGTGCCGGCTGAGCTAGAGGCCAAAATCTTCAGGTAGGCACTTTGCAAAAAACACCTCTGTTTTCTTTCAAAAAATGTAATGTGTCAAGGTTGCATTTTGGGGCATTTCCTGTCGCGGGCACTATGCCTACCCACACAAGTGAAGTATCATTTTTATCGGGAGACTTGGGGGAACGCTGGGTGGAATGAAATTTGTGGCTCCTCTCAGATTCCAGAACTTTCTGTCACCGAAATGTGACAAAAATTTGCTTTTTTAGCCAAATTTTGAGGTTTGCAAAGGATTCTGGGTAACAGAACCTGGTCAGAGCCCCACAAGTCACCCCATCTTGGATTCCCCTAGGTCTCTAGTTTTAAAAAATGGACAGGTTTGGTAGGTTTCTCTAGGTGCCGGCTGAGCTAGAGGCCAAAATCTACAGGTAGGCACTTTACAAAAAACTCCTCTGTTTTCTTTAAAAAAATGTGATGTGTCCACGTTGTGTTTTGGGGCGTTTCTTGTCACGGGCGCTAGGCCTACCCAAACAAGTGAGGTATCATTTTTATGGGAACACTTGGGGGAACGCTGGGTGGAATGAAATTTGTGGCTCCTCTCAGATTCCAGAACTTTCTGTCACCGAAATGTGACAAAAATTTGTTTTTTTAGCCAAATTTTGAGGTTTGCAAAGGATTCTGGGTAACAGAACCTGGTCAAAGCCCCACAAGTCACCCCATCTTGGATTCCCCTAGTTCTCTAGTTTTCAAAAATGGACAGGTTTGGTAGGTTTCCCTAGGTGCCGGCTGAGCTAGAGGCCAAAATCTACAGGTAGGCACTTTACAAAAAACTCCTCTGTTTTCTTTTAAAAATGTGATGTGTCCACGTTGTGTTTTGGGGCGTTTCCAGTCACGGGCGTTAGGCCTACCCAAACAAATGAGGTATCATTTTTATGGGGAGACTTGAGGGAACGCTGGGTGGAAGGAAATTCGTGGCTCCTCTCAGAATCCAGAACTTTCTGTCACCGAAATATGAGGAAAATGTGTTTTTTTAGCCAAATGTTGCGGTTTGCAAAGGATTCTGGGTAACAAAACCTGGTCAGAGCCCCACAAGTCACCCCATCTTGGATTCCCCTACGTCTCTAGTTTTAAAAAATGCACAGGTTTGGTAGGTTTCCATAGGTGCCGGCTGAGCTAGAGGCCAAAATCTACAGGTAGGCACTTTGTAAAAAACACCTCTGTATTCTTTAAAAAAATGTAATGTGTCCACGTTGCGTTGTGGGGCATTTCCTGTTGCGGGCGCTAGGCCTACCCACACAGGTGAGGAATCATTTTTATCGGGAGACTTGGGGGAACGCTGGGTGGAATGAAATTTGTGGCTCCTCTCAGATTCCAGAACTTTCTGTCACCGAAATGTGACAAAAATGTGTTTTTTTAGCCAAATTTTGAGGTTTGCTAAGGATTCTGGGTAACAGAACCTGGTCAAAGCCCCACAAGTCACCCCATCTTCGATTCCCCTAGGTCTCTAGTTTTCAAAAATGGACAGGTTTGGTAGGTTTCCCTAGGTGCCGGCTGAGCTAGAGGCCAAAATCTACAGGTAGGCACTTTACAAAAAACTCCTCTGTTTTCTTTAAAAAAATGTGATGTTTCCACGTTGTGTTTTGGGGCGTTTCTTGTCACAGGCGCTAGGCCTACCCAAACAAGTGAGGTATCATTTTTATGGGGAGACTTGGGGGAACGCTGGGTGGAATGAAATTTGTGGCTCCTCTCAGATTCCAGAACTTTCTGTCACCGAAATGTGACAAAAATTTGTTTTTTTAGCCATATTTTGAGGTTTGCAAAGGATTCTGGGTAACAGAACCTGGTCAGAGCCCCACAAGTCACCCCATCTTGGATTCCCCTAGGTCTCTAGTTTTAAAAAATGGACAGGTTTGGTAGGTTTCCCTAGGTGCCGGCTGAGCTAGAGGCCAAAATATACAGGTAGGCACTTTACAAAAAACTCCTCTGTTTTCTTTAAAAAAATGTGATGTGTCCACGTTGTGTTTTGGGGCGTTTCTTGTCACGGGCGCTAGGCCTACCCAAACAAGTGAGGTATCATTTTTATGGGAACACTTGGGGGAACGCTGGGTGGAATGAAATTTGTGGCTCCTCTCAGATTCCAGAACTTTCTGTCACCGAAATGTGACAAAAATTTGTTTTTTTAGCCAAATTTTGAGGTTTGCAAAGGATTCTGGGTAACAGAACCTGGTCAAAGCCCCACAAGTCACCCCATCTTGGATTCCCCTAGGTCTCTAGTTTTCAAAAATGGACAGGTTTGGTAGGTTTCCCTAGGTGCCGGCTGAGCTAGAGGCCAAAATCTACAGGTAGGCACTTTACAAAAAACTCCTCTGTTTTCTTTTAAAAATGTGATGTGTCCACGTTGTGTTTTGGGGCGTTTCCAGTCACGGGCGTTAGGCCTACCCAAACAAATGAGGTATCATTTTTATGGGGAGACTTGAGGGAACGCTGGGTGGAAGGAAATTCGTGGCTCCTCTCAGAATCCAGAACTTTCTGTCACCGAAATATGAGGAAAATGTGTTTTTTTAGCCAAATGTTGCGGTTTGCAAAGGATTCTGGGTAACAAAACCTGGTCAGAGCCCCACAAGTCACCCCATCTTGGATTCCCTTACGTCTCTAGTTTTAAAAAATGCACAGGTTTGGTAGGTTTCCATAGGTGCCGGCTGAGCTAGAGGCCAAAATCTACAGGTAGGCACTTTGTAAAAAACACCTCTGTATTCTTTAAAAAAATGTAATGTGTCCACGTTGCGTTGTGGGGCATTTCCTGTTGCGGGCGCTAGGCCTACCCACACAGGTGAGGTATCATTTTTATCGGGAGACTTGGGGGAACGCTGGGTGGAATGAAATTTGTGGCTCCTCTCAGATTCCAGAACTTTCTGTCACCGAAATGTGACAAAAATGTGTTTTTTTAGCCAAATTTTGAGGTTTGCTAAGGATTCTGGGTAACAGAACCTGGTCAAAGCCCCACAAGTCACCCCATCTTGGATTCCCCTAGGTCTCTAGTTTTCAAAAATGGACAGGTTTGGTAGGTTTCCCTAGGTGCCGGCTGAGCTAGAGGCCAAAATCTACAGGTAGGCACTTTACAAAAAACTCCTCTGTTTTCTTTAAAAAAATGTGATGTGTCCACGTTGTGTTTTGGGGCGTTTCTTGTCACAGGCGCTAGGCCTACCCAAACAAGTGAGGTATCATTTTTATGGGGAGACTTGGGGGAACGCTGGGTGGAATGAAATTTGTGGCTCCTCTCAGATTCCAGAACTTTCTGTCACCGAAATGTGACAAAAATTTGTTTTTTTAGCCAAATTTTGAGGTTTGCAAAGGATTCTGGGTAACAGAACCTGGTCAGAGCCCCACAAGTCACCCCATCTTGGATTCCCCTAGGTCTCTAGTTTTAAAAAATGGACAGGTTTGGTAGGTTTCCCTAGGTGCCGGCTGAGCTAGAGGCCAAAATCTACAGGTAGGCACTTTACAAAAAACTCCTCTGTTTTCTTTAAAAAAATGTGATGTGTCCACGTTGTGTTTTGGGGCGTTTCTTGTCACGGGCGCTAGGCCTACCCAAACAAGTGAGGTATCATTTTTATGGGAACACTTGGGGGAACGCTGGGTGGAATGAAATTTGTGGCTCCTCTCAGATTCCAGAACTTTCTGTCACCGAAATGTGACAAAAATTTGTTTTTTTAGCCAAATTTTGAGGTTTGCAAAGGATTCTGGGTAACAGAACCTATTCAAAGCCCCACAAGTCACCCCATCTTGGATTCCCCTAGGTCTCTAGTTTTCAAAAATGGACAGGTTTGGTAGGTTTCCCTAGGTGCCGGCTGAGCTAGAGGCCAAAATCTACAGGTAGGCACTTTACAAAAAACTCCTCTGTTTTCTTTTAAAAATGTGATGTGTCCACGTTGTGTTTTGGGGCGTTTCCAGTCACGGGCGTTAGGCCTACCCAAACAAATGAGGTATCATTTTTATGGGGAGACTTGAGGGAATGCTGGGTGGAAGGAAATTCGTGGCTCCTCTCAGAATCCAGAACTTTCTGTCACCGAAATATGAGGAAAATGTGTTTTTTTAGCCAAATGTTGCGGTTTGCAAAGGATTCTGGGTAACAAAACCTGGTCAGAGCCCCACAAGTCACCCCATCTTGGATTCCCCTACGTCTCTAGTTTTAAAAAATGCACAGGTTTGGTAGGTTTCCATAGGTGCCGGCTGAGCTAGAGGCCAAAATCTACAGGTAGGCACTTTGTAAAAAACACCTCTGTTTTCTTTAAAAAAATGTAATGTGTCCACGTTGCGTTTTGGGGCATTTCCTGTCGCGGGCGCTAGGCCTACCCACACAGGTGAGGTATCATTTTTATCGGGAGACTTGGGGGAACGCTGGGTGGAATGAAATGTGTGGCTCCTCTCAGATTCCAGAACTTTTTGTCACCGAAATGTGACGAAAATGTGTTTCTTTAGCCAACTTTTGAGGTTTGCAAAGGATTCTGGGTAACAGAACCTGGTCAGAGCCCCACAAGTCACCCCATCTTGGATTCCCCTAGGTCTCTAGTTTAAAAAAATGCACAGGTTTGGTAGGTTTCCCTAGGTGCCGGCTGAGCTAGAGGCCAAAATCTACAGGTAGGCACTTTGCAAAAAACACCTCTGTGTTCTTTTAAAAAAGTGATGTGTCCACGTTGTGTTTTGGGGCGTTTCCAGTCACGGGCGTTAGGCCTACCTAACAAATGAGGTATCATTTTTATGGGGAGACTTGAGGGAACGCTGGGTGGAAGGAAATTCGTGGCTCCTCTCAGAATCCAGAACTTTCTGTCACCGAAATATGAGGAAAATGTGTTTTTTTAGCCAAATGTTGCGGTTTGCAAAGGATTCTGGGTAACAAAACCTGGTCAGAGCCCCACAAGTCACCCCATCTTGGATTCCCCTACGTCTCTAGTTTTAAAAAATGCACAGGTTTGGTAGGTTTCCATAGGTGCCGGCTGAGCTAGAGGCCAAAATCTACAGGTAGGCACTTTACAAAAAACTCCTCTGTTTTCTTTAAAGAAATGTGATGTGTCCACGTTGTGTTTTGGGGCGTTTCTTGTCACGGGCGCCAGGCCTACCCAAACAAGTGAGGTATCATTTTTATGGGGAGACTTGGGGGAACGCTGGGTGGAATGAAATTTGTGGCTCCTCTCAGATTCCAGAACTTTCTGTCACCGAAATGTGACAAAAATGTGTTTTTTTAGCCAAATTTTGAGGTTTGCAAAGGATTCTGGGTAACAGAACCTGGTCAGAGCCCCACAAGTCACCCCATCTTGGATTCCCCTAGGTCTCTAGTTTTCAAAAATGGACAGGTTTGGTAGGTTTCCCTAGGTGCCGGCTGAGCTAGAGGCCAAAATCTACAGGTAGGCACTTTACAAAAAACTCCTCTGTTTTCTTTAAAAAAATGTGATGTGTCCACGTTGTGTTTTGGGGCGTTTCTTGTCACAGGCGCTAGGCCTACCCAAACAAGTGAGGTATCATTTTTATGGGGAGACTTGGGGGAAAGCTGGGTGGAATGAAATTTGTGGCTCCTCTCAGATTCCAGAACTTTCTGTCACCGAAATGTGACAAAAATTTGTTTTTTTAGCCAAATTTTGAGGTTTGCAAAGGATTCTGGGTAACAGAACCTGGTCAGAGCCCCACAAGTCACCCCATCTTGGATTCCCCTAGGTCTCTAGTTTTAAAAAATGGACAGGTTTGGTAGGTTTCCCTAGGTGCCGGCTGAGCTAGAGGCCAAAATCTACAGGTAGGCACTTTACAAAAAACTCCTCTGTTTTCTTTAAAAAAATGTGATGTGTCCACGTTGTGTTTTGGGGCGTTTCTTGTCACGGGCGCTAGGCCTACCCAAACAAGTGAGGTATCATTTTTATGGGAACACTTGGGGGAACGCTGGGTGGAATGAAATTTGTGGCTCCTCTCAGATTCCAGAACTTTCTGTCACCGAAATGTGACAAAAATTTGTTTTTTTAGCCAAATTTTGAGGTTTGCAAAGGATTCTGGGTAACAGAACCTATTCAAAGCCCCACAAGTCACCCCATCTTGGATTCCCCTAGGTCTCTAGTTTTCAAAAATGGACAGGTTTGGTAGGTTTCCCTAGGTGCCGGCTGAGCTAGAGGCCAAAATCTACAGGTAGGCACTTTACAAAAAACTCCTCTGTTTTCTTTTAAAAATGTGATGTGTCCACGTTGTGTTTTGGGGCGTTTCCAGTCACGGGCGTTAGGCCTACCCAAACAAATGAGGTATCATTTTTATGGGGAGACTTGAGGGAATGCTGGGTGGAAGGAAATTCGTGGCTCCTCTCAGAATCCAGAACTTTCTGTCACCGAAATATGAGGAAAATGTGTTTTTTTAGCCAAATGTTGCGGTTTGCAAAGGATTCTGGGTAACAAAACCTGGTCAGAGCCCCACAAGTCACCCCATCTTGGATTCCCCTACGTCTCTAGTTTTAAAAAATGCACAGGTTTGGTAGGTTTCCATAGGTGCCGGCTGAGCTAGAGGCCAAAATCTACAGGTAGGCACTTTGTAAAAAACACCTCTGTATTCTTTAAAAAAATGTAATGTGTCCACGTTGCGTTTTGGGGCATTTCCTGTTGCGGGCGCTAGGCCTACCCACACAGGTGAGGTATCATTTTTATCGGGAGACTTGGGGGAACGCTGGGTGGAATGAAATTTGTGGCTCCTCTCAGATTCCAGAACTTTCTGTCACCGAAATGTGACAAAAATTTGTTTTTTTAGCCAAATTTTGAGGTTTGCAAAGGATTCTGGGTAACAGAACCTGGTCAAAGCCCCACAAGTCACCCCATCTTGGATTCCCCTAGGTCTCTAGTTTTAAAAAATGGACAGGTTTGGTAGGTTTCCCTAGGTGCCGGCTGAGCTAGAGGCCAAAATCTACAGGTAGGCACTTTACAAAAAACTCCTCTGTTTTCTTTTAAAAATGTGATGTGTCCATGTTGTGTTTTGGGGCGTTTCCAGTCACGGGCGTTAGGCCTACCCAAACAAATGAGGTATCATTTTTATGGGGAGACTTGAGGGAACGCTGGGTGGAAGGAAATTCGTGGCTCCTCTCAGAATCCAGAACTTTCTGTCACCGAAATATGAGGAAAATGTGTTTTTTTAGCCAAATGTTGCGGTTTGCAAAGGATTCTGGGTAACAAAACCTGGTCAGAGCCCCACAAGTCACCCCATCTTGGATTCCCCTACGTCTCTAGTTTTAAAAAATGCACAGGTTTGGTAGGTTTCCATAGGTGCCGGCTGAGCTAGAGGCCAAAATCTACAGGTAGGCACTTTGTAAAAAACACCTCTGTATTCTTTAAAAAAATGTAATGTGTCCACGTTGCGTTTTGGGGCATTTCCTGTTGCGGGCGCTAGGCCTACCCACACAGGTGAGGTATCATTTTTATCGGGAGACTTGGGGGAACGCTGGGTGGAATGAAATTTGTGGCTCCTCTCAGATTCCAGAACTTTCTGTCACCGAAATGTGACAAAAATGTGTTTTTTTAGCCAAATTTTGAGGTTTGCAAAGGATTCTGGGTAACAGAACCTGGTCAAAGCCCCACAAGTCACCCCATCTTGGATTCCCCTAGGTCTCTAGTTTTCAAAAATGGACAGGTTTGGTAGGTTTCCCTAGGTGCCGGCTGAGCTAGAGGCCAAAATCTACAGGTAGGCACTTTCCAAAAAACTCCTCTGTTTTCTTTAAAAAAATATGATGTGTCCACGTTGTGTTTTGGGGCGTTTCTTGTCACGGGCGCTAGGCCTACCCAAACAAGTGAGGAATCATTTTTATGGGGAGACTTGGGGGAACGCTGGGTGGAATGAAATTTGTGGCTCCTCTCAGATTCCAGAACTTGCTGTCACCGAAATGTGCCAAAAATGTGTTTTTTTAGCCAAATTTTGAGGTTTGCAAAGGATTCTGGGTAACAGAACCTGGTCAGAGCCCCACAAGTCACCCCATCTTGGATTCCCCTAGGTCTCTAGTTTTCAAAAATGGACAGGTTTGGTAGGTTTCCCTAGGTGCCGGCTGAGCTAGAGGCCAAAATCTACAGGTAGGCACTTTACAAAAAACTCCTCTGTTTTCTTTAAAAAAATGTGTTGTGTCCACGTTGTGTTTTGGGGCGTTTCTTGTCACGGGCGCTAGGCCTACCCAAACAAGTGAGGTATCATTTTTATGGGGAGACTTGGGGGAACGCTGGGTGGAATGAAATTTGTGGCTCCTCTCAGATTCCAGATCTTTCTGTCACCGAAATGTGACAAAAATGTGTTTTTTTAGCCAAATTTTGAGGTTTGCAAAGGATTCTGGGTAACAGAACCTGGTCAGAGCCCCACAAGTCACCCCATCTTGGATTCCCCTAGGTCTCTAGGTTTAAATAATGGACAGGTTTGGTAGGTTTCCCTAGGTGCCGGCTGAGCTAGAGGCCAAAATCTACAGGTAGGCACTTTGCAAAAAACACCTCTGTTTTCTTTTAAAAAATGTGATGTGTCCACGTTGTATTTTGGGGCGTTTCCTGTCGCGGACGCTAGGCCTACCCACACAAGTGAGGTATCATTTTTATCGGGAGACTTGGGGGAACGCTGGGCGGAAGGAAATTCGTGGCTCCTCTCAGAATCCAGAACTTTCTGTCACCGAAATATGAGGAAAATGTGTTTTTTTAGCCAAATGTTGCGGTTTGCAAAGGATTCTGGGTAACAAAACCTGGTCAGAGCCCCACAAGTCACCCCATCTTGGATTCCCTTACGTCTCTAGTTTTAAAAAATGCACAGGTTTGGTAGGTTTCCATAGGTGCCGGCTGAGCTAGAGGCCAAAATCTACAGGTAGGCACTTTGTAAAAAACACCTCTGTATTCTTTAAAAAAATGTAATGTGTCCACGTTGCGTTGTGGGGCATTTCCTGTTGCGGGCGCTAGGCCTACCCACACAGGTGAGGTATCATTTTTATCGGGAGACTTGGGGGAACGCTGGGTGGAATGAAATTTGTGGCTCCTCTCAGATTCCAGAACTTTCTGTCACCGAAATGTGACAAAAATGTGTTTTTTTAGCCAAATTTTGAGGTTTGCTAAGGATTCTGGGTAACAGAACCTGGTCAAAGCCCCACACGTCACCCCATCTTGGATTCCCCTAGGTCTCTAGTTTTCAAAAATGGACAGGTTTGGTAGGTTTCCCTAGGTGCCGGCTGAGCTAGAGGCCAAAATCTACAGGTAGGCACTTTACAAAAAACTCCTCTGTTTTCTTTAAAAAAATGTGATGTGTCCACGTTGTGTTTTGGGGCGTTTCTTGTCACAGGCGCTAGGCCTACCCAAACAAGTGAGGTATCATTTTTATGGGGAGACTTGGGGGAACGCTGGGTGGAATGAAATTTGTGGCTCCTCTCAGATTCCAGAACTTTCTGTCACCGAAATGTGACAAAAATTTGTTTTTTTAGCCAAATTTTGAGGTTTGCAAAGGATTCTGGGTAACAGAACCTGGTCAGAGCCCCACAAGTCACCCCATCTTGGATTCCCCTAGGTCTCTAGTTTTAAAAAATGGACAGGTTTGGTAGGTTTCCCTAGGTGCCGGCTGAGCTAGAGGCCAAAATCTACAGGTAGGCACTTTACAAAAAACTCCTCTGTTTTCTTTTAAAAATGTGATGTGTCCACGTTGTGTTTTGGGGCGTTTCCAGTCACGGGCGTTAGGCCTACCCAAACAAATGAGGTATCATTTTTATGGAGAGACTTGAGGGAATGCTGGGTGGAAGGAAATTCGTGGCTCCTCTCAGAATCCAGAACTTTCTGTCACCGAAATATGAGGAAAATGTGTTTTTTTAGCCAAATGTTGCGGTTTGCAAAGGATTCTGGGTAACAAAACCTGGTCAGAGCCCCACAAGTCACCCCATCTTGGATTCCCCTACGTCTCTAGTTTTAAAAAATGCACAGGTTTGGTAGGTTTCCATAGGTGCCGGCTGAGCTAGAGGCCAAAATCTACAGGTAGGCACTTTGTAAAAAACACCTCTGTATTCTTTAAAAAAATGTAATGTGTCCACGTTGCGTTTTGGGGCATTTCCTGTTGCGGGCGCTAGGCCTACCCACACAGGTGAGGTATCATTTTTATCGGGAGACTTGGGGGAACGCTGGGTGGAATGAAATTTGTGGCTCCTCTCAGATTCCAGAACTTTCTGTCACCGAAATGTGACAAAAATGTGTTTTTTTAGCCAAATTTTGAGGTTTGCAAAGGATTCTGGGTAACAGAACCTGGTCAAAGCCCCACAAGTCACCCCATCTTGGATTCCCCTAGGTCTCTAGTTTTAAAAAATGGACAGGTTTGGTAGGTTTCCCTAGGTGCCGGCTGAGCTAGAGGCCAAAATCTACAGGTAGGCACTTTACAAAAAACTCCTCTGTTTTCTTTTAAAAATGTGATGTGTCCACGTTGTGTTTTGGGGCGTTTCCAGTCACGGGCGTTAGGCCTACCCAAACAAATGAGGTATCATTTTTATGGGGAGACTTGAGGGAACGCTGGGTGGAAGGAAATTCGTGGCTCCTCTCAGAATCCAGAACTTTCTGTCACCGAAATATGAGGAAAATGTGTTTTTTTAGCCAAATGTTGCGGTTTGCAAAGGATTCTGGGTAACAAAACCTGGTCAGAGCCCCACAAGTCACCCCATCTTGGATTCCCCTACGTCTCTAGTTTTAAAAAATGCACAGGTTTGGTAGGTTTCCATAGGTGCCGGCTGAGCTAGAGGCCAAAATCTACAGGTAGGCACTTTGTAAAAAACACCTCTGTATTCTTTAAAAAAATGTAATGTGTCCACGTTGCGTTTTGGGGCATTTCCTGTTGCGGGCGCTAGGCCTACCCACACAGGTGAGGTATCATTTTTATCGGGAGACTTGGGGGAACGCTGGGTGGAATGAAATTTGTGGCTCCTCTCAGATTCCAGAACTTTCTGTCACCGAAATGTGACAAAAATGTGTTTTTTTAGCCAAATTTTGAGGTTTGCAAAGGATTCTGGGTAACAGAACCTGGTCAAAGCCCCACAAGTCACCCCATCTTGGATTCCCCTAGGTCTCTAGTTTTCAAAAATGGACAGGTTTGGTAGGTTTCCCTAGGTGCCGGCTGAGCTAGAGGCCAAAATCTACAGGTAGGCACTTTCCAAAAAACTCCTCTGTTTTCTTTAAAAAAATATGATGTGTCCACGTTGTGTTTTGGGGCGTTTCTTGTCACGGGCGCTAGGCCTACCCAAACAAGTGAGGTATCATTTTTATGGGGAGACTTGGGGGAACGCTGGGTGGAATGAAATTTGTGGCTCCTCTCAGATTCCAGAACTTGCTGTCACCGAAATGTGCCAAAAATGTGTTTTTTTTGCCAAATTTTGAGGTTTGCAAAGGATTCTGGGTAACAGAACCTGGTCAGAGCCCCACAAGTCACCCCATCTTGGATTCCCCTAGGTCTCTAGTTTTCAAAAATGGACAGGTTTGGTAGGTTTCCCTAGGTGCCGGCTGAGCTAGAGGCCAAAATCTACAGGTAGGCACTTTACAAAAAACTCCTCTGTTTTCTTTAAAAAAATGTGTTGTGTCCACGTTGTGTTTTGGGGCGTTTCTTGTCACGGGCGCTAGGCCTACCCAAACAAGTGAGGTATCATTTTTATGGGGAGACTTGGGGGAACGCTGGGTGGAATGAAATTTGTGGCTCCTCTCAGATTCCAGATCTTTCTGTCACCGAAATGTGACAAAAATGTGTTTTTTTAGCCAAATTTTGAGGTTTGCAAAGGATTCTGGGTAACAGAACCTGGTCAGAGCCCCACAAGTCACCCCATCTTGGATTCCCCTAGGTCTCTAGGTTTAAATAATGGACAGGTTTGGTAGGTTTCCCTAGGTGCCGGCTGAGCTAGAGGCCAAAATCTACAGGTAGGCACTTTGCAAAAAACACCTCTGTTTTCTTTTAAAAAATGTGATGTGTCCACGTTGTATTTTGGGGCGTTTCCTGTCGCGGGCGCTAGGCCTACCCACACAAGTGAGGTATCATTTTTATCGGGAGACTTGGGGGAACGCTGGGCGGAAGGAAATTTGTGGCTCCTCTCAGATTCCAGAACTTTCTGTCACCGAAATATGAGGAAAATGTGTTTTTTTTGCCAAATCTTGAGGTTTGCAAAGGATTCTGGGTAACAAAACCTGGTCAGAGCCCCACAAGTCACCCCATCTTGGATTCCCCTACGTGTCTAGTTTTTAAAAATGCACAGGTTTGGTAGGTTTCCCTAGGTGCCGGCTGAGCTAGAGGTCAAAATCTACAGGTAGGCACTTTGCAAAAAACACCTCTGTTTTCTTTAAAAAAATGTGATGTGCCCATGTTGCGTTTTGGGGCGTTTCCTGTCGCGGGCGCTAGGCCTACCCACACAAGTGAGGTATCATTTTTATCGGGAGACTTGGGGGAACGCTGGGTGGAAGGAAATTTGTGGCTCCTCTCGGATTCCAGAACTTTCTGTCACCGAAATGTGAGGAAAATGTGTTTTTTTAGCCACATTTTGAGGTTTGCATAGGATTCTGGGTAACAGAACCTGGTCAGAGCCCCACAAGTCACCCCATCTTGGATTCCCCTAGGTCTCTAGTTTTCACAAATGCACAGGTTTGGTAGGTGCCGGCTGAGCTAGAGGCCAAAATCTTCAGGTAGGCACTTTGCAAAAAACACCTCTGTTTTCTTTCAAAAAATGTAATGTGTGCAGGTTGCGTTTTGGGGCATTTCCTGTCGCGGGCACTATGCCTACCCACACAAGTGAAGTATCATTTTTATCGGGAGACTTGGGGGAACGCTGGGTGGAATGAAATTTGTGGCTCCTCTCAGATTCCAGAACTTTCTGTCACCGAAATGTGACAAAAATTTGCTTTTTTAGCCAAATTTTGAGGTTTGCAAAGGATTCTGGGTAACAGAACCTGGTCAGAGCCCCACAAGTCACCCCATCTTGGATTCCCCTAGGTCTCTAGTTTTAAAAAATGGACAGGTTTGGTAGGTTTCTCTAGGTGCCGGCTGAGCTAGAGGCCAAAATCTACAGGTAGGCACTTTACAAAAAACTCCTCTGTTTTCTTTAAAAAAATGTGATGTGTCCACGTTGTGTTTTGGGGCGTTTCTTGTCACGGGCGCTAGGCCTACCCAAACAAGTGAGGTATCATTTTTATGGGAACACTTGGGGGAACGCTGGGTGGAATGAAATTTGTGGCTCCTCTCAGATTCCAGAACTTTCTGTCACCGAAATGTGACAAAAATTTGTTTTTTTAGCCAAATTTTGAGGTTTGCAAAGGATTCTGGGTAACAGAACCTGGTCAAAGCCCCACAAGTCACCCCATCTTGGATTCCCCTAGG
Source organism: Pleurodeles waltl (assembly GCF_031143425.1). Classification (NCBI taxonomy): domain Eukaryota; kingdom Metazoa; phylum Chordata; class Amphibia; order Caudata; family Salamandridae; genus Pleurodeles; species Pleurodeles waltl. The sequence goes on along the minus strand of NC_090444.1, from coordinate 1,645,747,235 downwards.
TCTCTAGTTTTCAAAAATGGACAGGTTTGGTAGGTTTCCCTAGGTGCCGGCTGAGCTAGAGGCCAAAATCTACAGGTAGGCACTTTACAAAAAACTCCTCTGTTTTCTTTTAAAAATGTGATGTGTCCACGTTGTGTTTTGGGGCGTTTCCAGTCACGGGCGTTAGGCCTACCCAAACAAATGAGGTATCATTTTTATGGGGAGACTTGAGGGAACGCTGGGTGGAAGGAAATTCGTGGCTCCTCTCAGAATCCAGAACTTTCTGTCACCGAAATATGAGGAAAATGTGTTTTTTTAGCCAAATGTTGCGGTTTGCAAAGGATTCTGGGTAACAAAACCTGGTCAGAGCCCCACAAGTCACCCCATCTTGGATTCCCCTACGTCTCTAGTTTTAAAAGATGCACAGGTTTGGTAGGTTTCCATAGGTGCCGGCTGAGCTAGAGGCCAAAATCTACAGGTAGGCACTTTGTAAAAAACACCTCTGTATTCTTTAAAAAAATGTAATGTGTCCACGTTGCGTTGTGGGGCATTTCCTGTTGCGGGCGCTAGGCCTACCCACACAGGTGAGGTATCATTTTTATCGGGAGACTTGGGGGAACGCTGGGTGGAATGAAATTTGTGGCTCCTCTCAGATTCCAGAACTTTCTGTCACCGAAATGTGACAAAAATGTGTTTTTTTAGCCAAATTTTGAGGTTTGCTAAGGATTCTGGGTAACAGAACCTGGTCAAAGCCCCACAAGTCACCCCATCTTGGATTCCCCTAGGTCTCTAGTTTTCAAAAATGGACAGGTTTGGTAGGTTTCCCTAGGTGCCGGCTGAGCTAGAGGCCAAAATCTACAGGTAGGCACTTTACAAAAAACTCCTCTGTTTTCTTTAAAAAAATGTGATGTGTCCACGTTGTGTTTTGGGGCGTTTCTTGTCACAGGCGCTAGGCCTACCCAAACAAGTGAGGTATCATTTTTATGGGGAGACTTGGGGGAACGCTGGGTGGAATGAAATTTGTGGCTCCTCTCAGATTCCAGAACTTTCTGTCACCGAAATGTGACAAAAATGTGTTTTTTTAGCCAAATTTTGAGGTTTGCAAAGGATTCTGGGTAACAAAACCTGGTCAGAGCCCCACAAGTCACCCCATCTTGGATTCCCCTAGGTCTCTAGTTTTAAAAAATGGACAGGTTTGGTAGGTTTCCCTAGGTGCCGGCTGAGCTAGAGGCCAAAATCTACAGGTAGGCACTTTACAAAAAACTCCTCTGTTTTCTTTAAAAAAATGTGATGTGTCCACGTTGTGTTTTGGGGCGTTTCTTGTCACGGGCGCTAGGCCTACCCAAACAAGTGAGGTATCATTTTTATGGGAACACTTGGGGGAACGCTGGGTGGAATGAAATTTGTGGCTCCTCTCAGATTCCAGAACTTTCTGTCACCGAAATGTGACAAAAATTTGTTTTTTTAGCCAAATTTTGAGGTTTGCAAAGGATTCTGGGTAACAGAACCTGGTCAGAGCCCCACAAGTCACCCCATCTTGGATTCCCCTAGGTCTCTAGTTTTCAAAAATGGACAGGTTTGGTAGGTTTCCCTAGGTGCCGGCTGAGCTAGAGGCCAAAATCTACAGGTAGGCACTTTACAAAAAACTCCTCTGTTTTCTTTTAAAAATGTGATGTGTCCACGTTGTGTTTTGGGGCGTTTCCAGTCACGGGCGTTAGGCCTACCCAAACAAATGAGGTACCATTTTTATGGGGAGACTTGAGGGAACGCTGGGTGGAAGGAAATTCGTGGCTCCTCTCAGAATCCAGAACTTTCTGTCACCGAAATATGAGGAAAATGTGTTTTTTTAGCCAAATGTTGCGGTTTGCAAAGGATTCTGGGTAACAAAACCTGGTCAGAGCCCCACAAGTCACCCCATCTTGGATTCCCCTACGTCTCTAGTTTTAAAAAATGCACAGGTTTGGTAGGTTTCCATAGGTGCCGGCTGAGCTAGAGGCCAAAATCTACAGGTAGGCACTTTGTAAAAAACACCTCTGTATTCTTTAAAAAAATGTAATGTGTCCACGTTGCGTTGTGGGGCATTTCCTGTTGCGGGCGCTAGGCCTACCCACACAGGTGAGGTATCATTTTTATCGGGAGACTTGGGGGAACGCTGGGTGGAATGAAATTTGTGGCTCCTCTCAGATTCCAGAACTTTCTGTCACCGAAATGTGACAAAAATGTGTTTTTTTAGCCAAATTTTGAGGTTTGCTAAGGATTCTGGGTAACAGAACCTGGTCAAAGCCCCACAAGTCACCCCATCTTGGATTCCCCTAGGTCTCTAGTTTTCAAAAATGGACAGGTTTGGTAGGTTTCCCTAGGTGCCGGCTGAGCTAGAGGCCAAAATCTACAGGTAGGCACTTTACAAAAAACTCCTCTGTTTTCTTTAAAAAAATGTGATGTGTCCACGTTGTGTTTTGGGGCGTTTCTTGTCACAGGCGCTAGGCCTACCCAAACAAGTGAGGTATCATTTTTATGGGGAGACTTGGGGGAAAGCTGGGTGGAATGAAATTTGTGGCTCCTCTCAGATTCCAGAACTTTCTGTCACCGAAATGTGACAAAAATTTGTTTTTTTAGCCAAATTTTGAGGTTTGCAAAGGATTCTGGGTAACAGAACCTGGTCAGAGCCCCACAAGTCACCCCATCTTGGATTCCCCTAGGTCTCTAGTTTTAAAAAATGGACAGGTTTGGTAGGTTTCCCTAGGTGCCGGCTGAGCTAGAGGCCAAAATCTACAGATAGGCACTTTACAAAAAACTCCTCTGTTTTCTTTAAAAAAATGTGATGTGTCCACGTTGTGTTTTGGGGCGTTTCTTGTCACGGGCGCTAGGCCTACCCAAACAAGTGAGGTATCATTTTTATGGGAACACTTGGGGGAACGCTGGGTGGAATGAAATTTGTGGCTCCTCTCAGATTCCAGAACTTTCTGTCACCGAAATGTGACAAAAATTTGTTTTTTTAGCCAAATTTTGAGGTTTGCAAAGGATTCTGGGTAACAGAACCTGGTCAAAGCCCCACAAGTCACCCCATCTTGGATTCCCCTAGGTCTCTAGTTTTCAAAAATGGACAGGTTTGGTAGGTTTCCCTAGGTGCCGGCTGAGCTAGAGGCCAAAATCTACAGGTAGGCACTTTACAAAAAACTCCTCTGTTTTCTTTTAAAAATGTGATGTGTCCACGTTGTGTTTTGGGGCGTTTCCAGTCACGGGCGTTAGGCCTACCCAAACAAATGAGGTATCATTTTTATGGGGAGACTTGAGGGAACGCTGGGTGGAAGGAAATTCGTGGCTCCTCTCAGAATCCAGAACTTTCTGTCACCGAAATATGAGGAAAATGTGTTTTTTTAGCCAAATGTTGCGGTTTGCAAAGGATTCTGGGTAACAAAACCTGGTCAGAGCCCCACAAGTCACCCCATCTTGGATTCCCCTACGTCTCTAGTTTTAAAAAATGCACAGGTTTGGTAGGTTTCCATAGGTGCCGGCTGAGCTAGAGGCCAAAATCTACAGGTAGGCACTTTGTAAAAAACACCTCTGTATTCTTTAAAAAAATGTAATGTGTCCACGTTGCGTTTTGGGGCATTTCCTGTTGCGGGCGCTAGGCCTACCCACACAGGTGAGGTATCATTTTTATCGGGAGACTTGGGGGAACGCTGGGTGGAATGAAATTTGTGGCTCCTCTCAGATTCCAGAACTTTCTGTCACCGAAATGTGACAAAAATTTGTTTTTTTAGCCAAATTTTGAGGTTTGCAAAGGATTCTGGGTAACAGAACCTGGTCAAAGCCCCACAAGTCACCCCATCTTGGATTCCCCTAGGTCTCTAGTTTTAAAAAATGGACAGGTTTGGTAGGTTTCCCTAGGTGCCGGCTGAGCTAGAGGCCAAAATCTACAGGTAGGCACTTTACAAAAAACTCCTCTGTTTTCTTTTAAAAATGTGATGTGTCCACGTTGTGTTTTGGGGCGTTTCCAGTCACGGGCGTTAGGCCTACCCAAACAAATGAGGTATCATTTTTATGGGGAGACTTGAGGGAACGCTGGGTGGAAGGAAATTCGTGGCTCCTCTCAGAATCCAGAACTTTCTGTCACCGAAATATGAGGAAAATGTGTTTTTTTAGCCAAATGTTGCGGTTTGCAAAGGATTCTGGGTAACAAAACCTGGTCAGAGCCCCACAAGTCACCCCATCTTGGATTCCCCTACGTCTCTAGTTTTAAAAAATGCACAGGTTTGGTAGGTTTCCATAGGTGCCGGCTGAGCTAGAGGCCAAAATCTACAGGTAGGCACTTTGTAAAAAACACCTCTGTATTCTTTAAAAAAATGTAATGTGTCCACGTTGCGTTTTGGGGCATTTCCTGTTGCGGGCGCTAGGCCTACCCACACAGGTGAGGTATCATTTTTATCGGGAGACTTGGGGGAACGCTGGGTGGAATGAAATTTGTGGCTCCTCTCAGATTCCAGAACTTTCTGTCACCGAAATGTGACAAAAATGTGTTTTTTTAGCCAAATTTTGAGGTTTGCTAAGGATTCTGGGTAACAGAACCTGGTCAAAGCCCCACAAGTCACCCCATCTTGGATTCCCCTAGGTCTCTAGTTTTCAAAAATGGACAGGTTTGGTAGGTTTCCCTAGGTGCCGGCTGAGCTAGAGGCCAAAATCTACAGGTAGGCACTTTACAAAAAACTCCTCTGTTTTCTTTAAAAAAATGTGATGTGTCCACGTTGTGTTTTGGGGCGTTTCTTGTCACGGGCGCTAGGCCTACCCAAACAAGTGAGGTATCATTTTTATGGGGAGACTTGGGGGAACGCTGGGTGGAATGAAATTTGTGGCTCCTCTCAGATTCCAGAACGTTCTGTCACCGAAATGTGACAAAAATGTGTTTTTTTAGCCAAATTTTGAGGTTTGCAAAGGATTCTGGGTAACAGAACCTGGTCAGAGCCCCACAAGTCACCCCATCTTGGATTCCCCTAGGTCTCTAGTTTTCAAAAATGGATAGGTTTGGTAGGTTTCCCTAGGTGCCGGCTGAGCTAGAGGCCAAAATCTACAGGTAGGCACTTTACAAAAAACTCCTCTGTTTTCTTTAAAGAAATGTGATGTGTCCACGTTGTGTTTTGGGGCGTTTCTTGTCACGGGCGCCAGGCCTACCCAAACAAGTGAGGTATCATTTTTATGGGGAGACTTGGGGGAACACTGGGTGGAATGAAATTTGTGGCTCCTCTCAGATTCCAGAACTTTCTGTCACCGAAATGTGACAAAAATGTGTTTTTTTAGCCAAATTTTGAGGTTTGCAAAGGATTCTGGGTAACAGAACCTGGTCAGAGCCCCACAAGTCACCCCATCTTGGATTCCCCTAGGTCTCTAGGTTTAAATAATGGACAGGTTTGGTAGGTTTCCCTAGGTGCCGGCTGAGCTAGAGGCCAAAATCTACAGGTAGGCACTTTGTAAAAAACACCTCTGTTTTCTTTAAAAAAATGTAATGTGTCCACGTTGCGTTTTGGGGCATTTCCTGTCGCGGGCGCTAGGCCTACCCACACAGGTGAGGTATCATTTTTATCGGGAGACTTGGGGGAACGCTGGGTGGAATGAAATGTGTGGCTCCTCTCAGATTCCAGAACTTTTTGTCACCGAAATGTGACGAAAATGTGTTTCTTTAGCCAACTTTTGAGGTTTGCAAAGGATTCTGGGTAACAGAACCTGGTCAGAGCCCCACAAGTCACCCCATCTTGGATTCCCCTAGGTCTCTAGTTTAAAAAAATGCACAGGTTTGGTAGGTTTCCCTAGGTGCCGGCTGAGCTAGAGGCCAAAATCTACAGGTAGGCACTTTGCAAAAAACACCTCTGTGTTCTTTTAAAAATGTGATGTGTCCACGTTGTGTTTTGGGGCGTTTCCAGTCACGGGCGTTAGGCCTACCTAACAAATGAGGTATCATTTTTATGGGGAGACTTGAGGGAACGCTGGGTGGAAGGAAATTCGTGGCTCCTCTCAGAATCCAGAACTTTCTGTCACCGAAATATGAGGAAAATGTGTTTTTTTAGCCAAATGTTGCGGTTTGCAAAGGATTCTGGGTAACAAAACCTGGTCAGAGCCCCACAAGTCACCCCATCTTGGATTCCCCTACGTCTCTAGTTTTAAAAAATGCACAGGTTTGGTAGGTTTCCATAGGTGCCGGCTGAGCTAGAGGCCAAAATCTACAGGTAGGCACTTTACAAAAAACTCCTCTGTTTTCTTTAAAGAAATGTGATGTGTCCACGTTGTGTTTTGGGGCGTTTCTTGTCACGGGCGCCAGGCCTACCCAAACAAGTGAGGTATCATTTTTATGGGGAGACTTGGGGGAACGCTGGGTGGAATGAAATTTGTGGCTCCTCTCAGATTCCAGAACTTTCTGTCACCGAAATGTGACAAAAATGTGTTTTTTTAGCCAAATTTTGAGGTTTGCAAAGGATTCTGGGTAACAGAACCTGGTCAGAGCCCCACAAGTCACCCCATCTTGGATTCCCCTAGGTCTCTAGGTTTAAATAATGGACAGGTTTGGTAGGTTTCCCTAGGTGCCGGCTGAGCTAGAGGCCAAAATCTACAGGTAGGCACTTTGTAAAAAACACCTCTGTTTTCTTTAAAAAAATGTAATGTGTCCACGTTGCGTTTTGGGGCATTTCCTGTCGCGGGCGCTAGGCCTACCCACACAGGTGAGGTATAATTTTTATCGGGAGACTTGGGGGAACGCTGGGTGGAATGAAATGTGTGGCTCCTCTCAGATTCCAGAACTTTTTGTCACCGAAATGTGACGAAAATGTGTTTCTTTAGCCAACTTTTGAGGTTTGCAAAGGATTCTGGGTAACAGAACCTGGTCAGAGCCCCACAAGTCACCCCATCTTGGATTCCCCTAGGTCTCTAGTTTAAAAAAATGCACAGGTTTGGTAGGTTTCCCTAGGTGCCGGCTGAGCTAGAGGCCAAAATCTACAGGTAGGCACTTTGCAAAAAACACCTCTGTGTTCTTTTAAAAAAGTGATGTGTCCACGTTGTGTTTTGGGGCGTTTCCAGTCACGGGCGTTAGGCCTACCTAACAAATGAGGTATCATTTTTATGGGGAGACTTGAGGGAACGCTGGGTGGAAGGAAATTCGTGGCTCCTCTCAGAATCCAGAACTTGCTGTCACCGAAATATGAGGAAAATGTGTTTTTTTAGCCAAATGTTGCGGTTTGCAAAGGATTCTGGGTAACAAAACCTGGTCAGAGCCCCACAAGTCACCCCATCTTGGATTCCCCTACGTCTCTAGTTTTAAAAAATGCACAGGTTTGGTAGGTTTCCATAGGTGCCGGCTGAGCTAGAGGCCAAAATCTACAGGTAGGCACTTTACAAAAAACTCCTCTGTTTTCTTTAAAGAAATGTGATGTGTCCACGTTGTGTTTTGGGGCGTTTCTTGTCACGGGCGCCAGGCCTACCCAAACAAGTGAGGTATCATTTTTATGGGGAGACTTGGGGGAACGCTGGGTGGAATGAAATTTGTGGCTCCTCTCAGATTCCAGAACTTTCTGTCACCGAAATGTGACAAAAATGTGTTTTTTTAGCCAAATTTTGAGGTTTGCAAAGGATTCTGGGTAACAGAACCTGGTCAGAGCCCCACAAGTCACCCCATCTTGGATTCCCCTAGGTCTCTAGGTTTAAATAATGGACAGGTTTGGTAGGTTTCCCTAGGTGCCGGCTGAGCTAGAGGCCAAAATCTACAGGTAGGCACTTTGTAAAAAACACCTCTGTTTTCTTTAAAAAAATGTAATGTGTCCACGTTGCGTTTTGGGGCATTTCCTGTCGCGGGCGCTAGGCCTACCCACACAGGTGAGGTATCATTTTTATCGGGAGACTTGGGGGAACGCTGGGTGGAATGAAATGTGTGGCTCCTCTCAGATTCCAGAACTTTTTGTCACCGAAATGTGACGAAAATGTGTTTCTTTAGCCAACTTTTGAGGTTTGCAAAGGATTCTGGGTAACAGAACCTGGTCAGAGCCCCACAAGTCACCCCATCTTGGATTCCCCTAGGTCTCTAGTTTAAAAAAATGCACAGGTTTGGTAGGTTTCCCTAGGTGCCGGCTGAGCTAGAGGCCAAAATCTACAGGTAGGCACTTTGCAAAAAACACCTCTGTGTTCTTTTAAAAAAGTGATGTGTCCACGTTGTGTTTTGGGGCGTTTCCAGTCACGGGCGTTAGGCCTACCTAACAAATGAGGTATCATTTTTATGGGGAGACTTGAGGGAACGCTGGGTGGAAGGAAATTCGTGGCTCCTCTCAGAATCCAGAACTTTCTGTCACCGAAATATGAGGAAAATGTGTTTTTTTAGCCAAATGTTGCGGTTTGCAAAGGATTCTGGGTAACAAAACCTGGTCAGAGCCCCACAAGTCACCCCATCTTGGATTCCCCTACGTCTCTAGTTTTAAAAAATGCACAGGTTTGGTAGGTTTCCATAGGTGCCGGCTGAGCTAGAGGCCAAAATCTACAGGTAGGCACTTTGTAAAAAACACCTCTGTTTTCTTTAAAAAAATGTAATGTGTCCACGTTGCGTTTTGGGGCATTTCCTGTTGCGGGCGCTAGGCCTACCCACACAGGTGAGGTATCATTTTTATCGGGAGACTTGGGGGAACGCTGGGTGGAATGAAATTTGTGGCTCCTCTCAGATTCCAGAACTTTCTGTCACCGAAATGTGACAAAAATGTGTTTTTTTAGCCAAATTTTGAGGTTTGCAAAGGATTCTGGGTAACAGAACCTGGTCAAAGCCCCACAAGTCACCCCATCTTGGATTCCCCTAGGTCTCTAGTTTTAAAAAATGGACAGGTTTGGTAGGTTTCACTAGGTGCCGGCTGAGCTAGAGGCCAAAATCTACAGGTAGGCACTTTATAAAAAACTCCTCTGTTTTCTTTAAAAAAATGTGATGTGTCCACGTTGTGTTTTGGGGCGTTTCTTGTCACGGGCGCTAGGCCTACCCAAACAAGTGAGGTATCATTTTTATGGGAACACTTGGGGGAACGCTGGGTGGAATGAAATTTGTGGCTCCTCTCAGATTCCAGAACTTTCTGTCACCGAAATGTGACAAAAATTTGTTTTTTTAGCCAAATTTTGAGGTTTGCAAAGGATTCTGGGTAACAGAACCTGGTCAAAGCCCCACAAGTCACCCCATCTTGGATTCCCCTAGGTCTCTAGTTTTCAAAAATGGACAGGTTTGGTAGGTTTCCCTAGGTGCCGGCTGAGCTAGAGGCCAAAATCTACAGGTAGGCACTTTACAAAAAACTCCTCTGTTTTCTTTTAAAAATGTGATGTGTCCACGTTGTGTTTTGGGGCGTTTCCAGTCACGGGCGTTAGGCCTACCCAAACAAATGAGGTATCATTTTTATGGGGAGACTTGAGGGAACGCTGGGTGGAAGGAAATTCGTGGCTCCTCTCAGAATCCAGAACTTTCTGTCACCGAAATATGAGGAAAATGTGTTTTTTTAGCCAAATGTTGCGGTTTGCAAAGGATTCTGGGTAACAAAACCTGGTCAGAGCCCCACAAGTCACCCCATCTTGGATTCCCCTACGTCTCTAGTTTTAAAAAATGCACAGGTTTGGTAGGTTTCCATAGGTGCCGGCTGAGCTAGAGGCCAAAATCTACAGGTAGGCACTTTGTAAAAAACTCCTCTGTTTTCTTTAAAAAAATATAATGTGTCCACGTTGCGTTTTGGGGCATTTCCTGTTGCGGGCGCTAGGCTTACCCACACAGGTGAGGTATCATTTTTATCGGGAGACTTGGGGGATCGCTGGGTGGAATGAAATTTGTGGCTCCTCTCAGATTCCAGAACTTTCTGTCACCGAAATGTGACAAAAATGTGTTTTTTTAGCCAAATTTTGAGGTTTGCAAAGGATTCTGGGTAACAGAACCTGGTCAGAGGCCCACAAGTCACCCCATCTTGGATTCCCCTAGGTCTCTAGTTTTCAAAAATGGACAGGTTTGGTATGTTTCCCTAGGTGCCGGCTGAGCTAGAGGCCAAAATCTACAGGTAGGCACTTTACAAAAAACTCCTCTGTTTTCTTTTAAAAATGTGATGTGTCCACGTTGTGTTTTGGGGCGTTTCCAGTCACGGGCGTTAGGCCTACCCAAACAAATGAGGTATCATTTTTATGGGGAGACTTGAGGGAACGCTGGGTGGAAGGAAATTCGTGGCTCCTCTCAGAATCCAGAACTTTCTGTCACCGAAATATGAGGAAAATGTGTTTTTTTAGCCAAATGTTGCGGTTTGCAAAGGATTCTGGGTAACAAAACCTGGTCAGAGCCCCACAAGTCACCCCATCTTAGATTCCCCTACGTCTCTAGTTTTAAAAAATGCACAGGTTTGGTAGGTTTCCATAGGTGCCGGCTGAGCTAGAGGCCAAAATCTACAGGTAGGCACTTTGTAAAAAACACCTCTGTTTTCTTTAAAAAAATGTAATGTGTCCACGTTGCGTTTTGGGGCATTTCCTGTTGCGGGCGCTAGGCCAACCCACACAGGTGAGGTATCATTTTTATCGGGAGACTTGGGGGAACGCTGGGTGGAATTAAATTTGTGGCTCCTCTCAGATTCCAGAACTTTCTGTCACCGAAATGTGACAAAAATGTGTTTTTTTAGCCAAATTTTGAGGTTTTAAAGGATTCTGGGTAACAGAACCTGGTCAAAGCCCCACAAGTCACCCCATCTTGGATTCCCCTAGGTCTCTAGTTTTCAAAAATGGACAGGTTTGGTAGGTTTCCCTAGGTGCCGGCTGAGCTAGAGGGCAAAATCTACAGGTAGGCACTTTCCAAAAAACTCCTCTGTTTTCTTTAAAAAAATATGATGTGTCCACGTTGTGTTTTGGGGCGTTTCTTGTCACGGGCGCTAGGCCTACCCAAACAAGTGAGGTATCATTTTTATGGGGAGACTTGGGGGAACGCTGGGTGGAATGAAATTTGTGGCTCCTCTCAGATTCCAGAACTTTCTGTCACCGAAATGTGCCAAAAATGTGTTTTTTTATCCAAATTTTGAGGTTTGCAAAGGATTCTGGGTAACAGAACCTGGTCAGAGCCCCACAAGTCACCCCATCTTGGATTCCCCTAGGTCTCTAGTTTTCAAAAATGGACAGGTTTGGTAGGTTTCCCTAGGTGCCGGCTGAGCTAGAGGCCAAAATCTACAGATAGGCACTTTACAAAAAACTCCTCTGTTTTCTTTAAAAAAATGTGTTTTGTCCACGTTGTGTTTTGGGGCGTTTCTTGTCACGGGCGCTAGGCCTACCCAAACAAGTGAGGTATCATTTTTATGGGGAGACTTGGGGGAACGCTGGGTGGAATGAAATTTGTGGCTCCTCTCAGATTCCAGATCTTTCTGTCACCGAAATGTGACAAAAATGTGTTTTTTTAGCCAAATTTTGAGGTTTGCAAAGGATTCTGGGTAACAGAACCTGGTCAGAGCCCCACAAGTCACCCCATCTTGGATTCCCCTAGGTCTCTAGGTTTAAATAATGGACAGGTTTGGTAGGTTTCCCTAGGTGCCGGCTGAGCTAGAGGCCAAAATCTACAGGTAGGCACTTTGTAAAAAACACCTCTGTTTTCTTTAAAAAAATGTAATGTGTCCACGTTGCGTTTTGGGGCATTTCCTGTCGCGGGCGCTAGGCCTACCCACACAGGTGAGGTATCATTTTTATCGGGAGACTTGGGGGAACGCTGGGTGGAATGAAATTTGTGGCTCCTCTCAGATTCCAGAACTTTTTGTCACCGAAATGTGACGAAAATGTGTTTCTTTAGCCAACTTTTGAGGTTTGCAAAGGATTCTGGGTAACAGAACCTGGTCAGAGCCCCACAAGTCACCCCATCTTGGATTCCCCTAGGTCTCTAGTTTAAAAAAATGCACAGGTTTGGTAGGTTTCCCTAGGTGCCGGCTGAGCTAGAGGCCAAAATCTACAGGTAGGCACTTTGCAAAAAACACCTCTTTGTTCTTTTAAAAATGTGATGTGTCCACGTTGTGTTTTGGGGCGTTTCCAGTCACGGGCGTTAGGCCTACCCAAACAAATGAGGTATCATTTTTATGGGGAGACTTGAGGGAACGCTGGGTGGAAGGAAATTCGTGGCTCCTCTCAGAATCCAGAACTTTCTGCCACCGAAATATGAGGAAAATGTGTTTTTTTAGCCAAATGTTGCGGTTTGCAAAGGATTCTGGGTAACAAAACCTGGTCAGAGCCCCACAAGTCACCCCATCTTGGATTCCCCTACGTCTCTAGTTTTAAAAAATGCACAGGTTTGGTAGGTTTCCATAGGTGCCGGCTGAGCTAGAGGCCAAAATCTACAGGTAGGCACTTTACAAAAAACTCCTCTGTTTTCTTAAAAAAATGTGATGTGTCCACGTTGTGTTTTGGGGCATTTCCTGTTGCGGGCGCTAGGCCTACCCACACAGGTGAGGTATCATTTTTATCGGGAGACTTGGGGGAACGCTGGGTGGAATGAAATTTGTGGCTCCTCTCAGATTCCAGAACTTTCTGTCACCGAAATATGAGGAAAATGTGTTTTTTTAGCCAAATGTTGCGGTTTGCAAAGGATTCTGGGTAACAAAACCTGGTCAGAGCCCCACAAGTCACCCCATCTTGGATTCCCCTAGGTCTCTAGGTTTAAATAATGGACAGGTTTGGTAGGTTTCCCTAGGTGCCGGCTGAGCTAGAGGCCAAAATCTACAGGTAGGCACTTTGTAAAAAACACCTCTGTTTTCTTTAAAAAAATGTAATGTGTCCACGTTGCGTTTTGGGGCATTTCCTGTCGCGGGCGCTAGGCCTACCCACACAGGTGAGGTATCATTTTTATCGGGAGACTTGGGGGAACGCTGGGTGGAATGAAATGTGTGGCTCTTCTCAGATTCCAGAACTTTTTGTCACCGAAATGTGACGAAAATGTGTTTCTTTAGCCAACTTTTGAGGTTTGCAAAGGATTCTGGGTAACAGAACCTGGTCAGAGCCCCACAAGTCACCCCATCTTGGATTCCCCTAGGTCTCTAGTTTAAAAAAATGCACAGGTTTGGTAGGTTTCCCTAGGTGCCGGCTGAGCTAGAGGCCAAAATCTACAGGTAGGCACTTTGCAAAAAACACCTCTGTGTTCTTTTAAAAATGTTATGTGTCCACGTTGTGTTTTGGGGCGTTTCCAGTCACGGGCGTTAGGCCTACCCAAACAAATGAGGTATCATTTTTATGGGGAGACTTGAGGGAACGCTGGGTGGAAGGAAATTCGTGGCTCCTCTCAGAATCCAGAACTTTCTGTCACCGAAATATGAGGAAAATGTGTTTTTTTAGCCAAATGTTGCGGTTTGCAAAGGATTCTGGGTAACAAAACCTGGTCAGAGCCCCACAAGTCACCCCATCTTGGATTCCCCTACGTCTCTAGTTTTAAAAAATGCACAGGTTTGGTAGGTTTCCATAGGTGCCGGCTGAGCTAGAGGCCAAAATCTACAGGTAGGCACTTTGTAAAAAACACCTCTGTTTTCTTTAAAAAAATGTAATGTGTCCACGTTGCGTTTTGGGGCATTTCCTGTTGCGGGCGCTAGGCCTACCCACACAGGTGAGGTATCATTTTTATCGGGAGACTTGGGGGAACGCTGGGTAGAATGAAATTTGTGGCTCCTCTCAGATTCCAGAACTTTCTGTCACCGAAATGTGACAAAAATGTGTTTTTTTAGCCAAATTTTGAGGTTTGCAAAGGATTCTGGGTAACAGAACCTGGTCAAAGCCCCACAAGTCACCCCATCTTGGATTCCCCTAGGTCTCTAGTTTTAAAAAATGGACAGGTTTGGTAGGTTTCCCTAGGTGCCGGCTGAGCTAGAGGCCAAAATCTACAGGTAGGCACTTTACAAAAAACTCCTCTGTTTTCTTTAAAAAAATATGATGTGTCCACGTTGTGTTTTGGGGCGTTTCTTGTTACGGGCGCTAGGCCTACCCAAACAAGTGAGGTATCATTTTTATGGGGAGACTTGGGGGAACGCTGGGTGGAATGAAATTTGTGGCTCCTCTCAGATTCCAGAACTTTCTGTCACCGTAATGTGACAAAAATGTGTTTTTTTAGCCAAATTTTGAGGTTTGCAAAGGATTCTGGGTAACAGAACCTGGTCAGAGCCCCACAAGTCACCCCATCTTGGATTCCCCTAGGTCTCTAGTTTTCAAAAATGGACAGGTTTGGTAGGTTTCCCTAGGTGCCGGCTGAGCTAGAGGCCAAAATCTACAGGTAGGCACTTTACAAAAAACTCCTCTGTTTTCTTTAAAAAAATGTGTTGTGTCCACGTTGTGTTTTGGGGCGTTTCTTGTCACGGGCGCTAGGCCTACCCAAACAAGTGAGGTATCATTTTTATGGGGAGACTTGGGGGAACGCTGGGTGGAATGAAATTTGTGGCTCCTCTCAGATTCCAGATCTTTCTGTCACCGAAATGTGACAAAAATGTGTTTTTTTAGCCAAATTTTGAGGTTTGCAAAGGATTCTGGGTAACAGAACCTGGTCAGAGCCCCACAAATTACCCCATCTTGGATTCCCCTAGGTCTCTAGGTTTAAATAATGGACAGGTTTGGTAGGTTTCCCTAGGTGCCGGCTGAGCTAGAGGCCAAAATCTACAGGTAGGCACTTTGTAAAAAACACCTCTGTTTTCTTTAAAAAAATGTAATGTGTCCACGTTGCGTTTTGGGGCATTTCCTGTCGCGGGCGCTAGGCCTACCCACACAGGTGAGGTATCATTTTTATCGGGAGACTTGGGGGAACGCTGGGTGGAATGAAATTTGTGGCTCCTCTCAGATTCCAGAACTTTTTGTCACCGAAATGTGACGAAAATGTGTTTCTTTAGCCAACTTTTGAGGTTTGCAAAGGATTCTGGGTAACAGAACCTGGTCAGAGCCCCACAAGTCACCCCATCTTGGATTCCCCTAGGTCTCTAGTTTAAAAAAATGCACAGGTTTGGTAGGTTTCCCTAGGTGCCGGCTGAGCTAGAGGCCAAAATCTACAGGTAGGCACTTTGCAAAAAACACCTCTGTGTTCTTTTAAAAATGTGATGTGTCCACGTTGTGTTTTGGGGCGTTTCCAGTCACGGGTGTTAGGCCTACCCAAACAAATGAGGTATCATTTTTATGGGGAGACTTGAGGGAACGCTGGGTGGAAGGAAATTCGTGGCTCCTCTCAGAATCCAGAACTTTCTGTCACCGAAATATGAGGAAAATTTGTTTTTTTAGCCAAATGTTGCGGTTTGCAAAGGATTCTGGGTAACAAAACCTGGTCAGAGCCCCACAAGTCACCCCATCTTGGATTCCCCTACGTCTCTAGTTTTAAAAAATGCACAGGTTTGGTAGGTTTCCATAGGTGCCGGCTGAGCTAGAGGCCAAAATCTACAGGTAGGCACTTTGTAAAAAACACCTCTGTTTTCTTTAAAAAAATGTCATGTGTCCACGTTGCGTTTTGGGGCATTTCCTGTTGCGGGCGCTAGGCCTACCCACACAGGTGAGGTATCATTTTTATCGGGAGACTTGGGGGAACGCTGGGTGGAATGAAATTTGTGGCTCCTCTCAGATTCCAGAACTTTCTGTCACCGAAATGTGACAAAAATGTGTTTTTTTAGCCAAATTTTGAGGTTTGCAAAGGATTCTGGGTAACAGAACCTGGTCAAAGCCCCACAAGTCACCCCATCTTGGATTCCCCTAGGTCTCTAGGTTTAAAAAATGGACAGGTTTGGTAGGTTTCCCTAGGTGCCGGCTGAGCTAGAGGCCAAAATCTACAGGTACGCACTTTACAAAAAACTCCTCTGTTTTCTTTAAAAAAATATGATGTGTCCACGTTGTGTTTTGGGGCGTTTCTTGTTACGGGCGCTAGGCCTACCCAAACAAGTGAGGTATCATTTTTATGGGGAGACTTGGGGGAACGCTGGGTGGAATGAAATTTGTGGCTCCTCTCAGATTCCAGAACTTTCTGTCACCGAAATGTGACAAAAATGTGTTTTTTTAGCCAAATTTTGAGGTTTGCAAAGGATTCTGGGTAACAGAACCTGGTCAGAGCCCCACAAGTCACCCCATCTTGGATTCCCCTAGGTCTCTAGTTTTCAAAAATGGACAGGTTTGGTAGGTTTCCCTAGGTGCCGGCTGAGCTATAGGCCAAAATCTACAGGTAGGCACTTTACAAAAAACTCCTCTGTTTTCTTTAAAAAAATGTGTTGTGTCCACGTTGTGTTTTGGGGCGTTTCTTGTCACGGGCGCTAGGCCTACCCAAACAAGTGAGGTATCATTTTTATGGGGAGACTTGGGGGAACGCTGGGTGGAATGAAATTTGTGGCTCCTCTCAGATTCCAGATCTTTCTGTCACCGAAATGTGACAAAAATGTGTTTTTTTAGCCAAATTTTGAGGTTTGCAAAGGATTCTGGGTAACAGAACCTGGTCAGAGCCCCACAAATTACCCCATCTTGGATTCCCCTAGGTCTCTAGGTTTAAATAATGGACAGGTTTGGTAGGTTTCCCTAGGTGCCGGCTGAGCTAGAGGCCAAAATCTACAGGTAGGCACTTTGTAAAAAACACCTCTGTTTTCTTTAAAAAAATGTAATGTGTCCACGTTGCGTTTTGGGGCATTTCCTGTCGCGGGCGCTAGGCCTACCCACACAGGTGAGGTATCATTTTTATCGGGAGACTTGGGGGAACACTGGGTGGAATGAAATTTGTGGCTCCTCTCAGATTCCAGAACTTTTTGTCACCGAAATGTGACGAAAATGTGTTTCTTTAGCCAACTTTTGAGGTTTGCAAAGGATTCTGGGTAACAGAACCTGGTCAGAGCCCCACAAGTCACCCCATCTTGGATTCCCCTAGGTCTCTAGTTTAAAAAAATGGACAGGTTTGGTAGGTTTCCCTAGGTGCCGGCTGAGCTAGAGGCCAAAATCTACAGGTAGGCACTTTGTAAAAAACACCTCTGTTTTCTTTAAAAAAATGTAATGTGTCCACGTTGCGTTTTGGGGCATTTCCTGTTGCGGGCGCTAGGCCTACCCACACAGGTGAGGTATCATTTTTATCGGGAGACTTGGGGGAACGCTGGGTGGAATGAAATTTGTGGCTCCTCTCAGATTCCAGAACTTTCTGTCACCGAAATGTGACAAAAATGTGTTTTTTTAGCCAAATTTTGAGGTTTGCAAAGGATTCTGGGTAACAGAACCTGGTCAAAGCCCCACAAGTCACCCCATCTTGGATTCCCCTAGGTCTCTAGTTTTAAAAAATGGACAGGTTTGGTAGGTTTCCCTAGGTGCCGGCTGAGCTAGAGGCCAAAATCTACAGGTAGGCACTTTACAAAAAACTCCTCTGTTTTCTTTAAAAAAATATCATGTGTCCACGTTGTGTTTTGGGGCGTTTCTTGTTACGGGCGCTAGGCCTACCCAAACAAGTGAGGTATCATTTTTATGGGGAGACTTGGGGGAACGCTGGGTGGAATGAAATTTGTGGCTCCTCTCAGATTCCAGAACTTTCTGTCACCGAAATGTGACAAAAATGTGTTTTTTTAGCCAAATTTTGAGGTTTGCAAAGGATTCTGGGTAACAGAACCTGGTCAGAGCCCCACAAGTCACCCCATCTTGGATTCCCCTAGGTCTCTAGTTTTCAAAAATGGACAGGTTTGGTAGGTTTCCCTAGGTGCCGGCTGAGCTAGAGGCCAAAATCTACAGGTAGGCACTTTACAAAAAACTCCTCTGTTTTCTTTAAAACAATGTGTTGTGTCCACGTTGTGTTTTGGGGCGTTTCTTGTCACGGGCGCTAGGCCTACCCAAACAAGTGAGGTATCATTTTTATGGGGAGACTTGGGGGAACGCTGGGTGGAATGAAATTTGTGGCTCCTCTCAGATTCCAGATCTTTCTGTCACCGAAATGTGACAAAAATGTGTTTTTTTAGCCAAATTTTGAGGTTTGCAAAGGATTCTGGGTAACAGAACCTGGTCAGAGCCCCACAAATTACCCCATCTTGGATTCCCCTAGGTCTCTAGGTTTAAATAATGGACAGGTTTGGTAGGTTTCCCTAGGTGCCGGCTGAGCTAGAGGCCAAAATCTACAGGTAGGCACTTTGTAAAAAACACCTCTGTTTTCTTTAAAAAAATGTAATGTGTCCACGTTGCGTTTTGGGGCATTTCCTGTCGCGGGCGCTAGGCCTACCCACACAGGTGGGGTATCATTTTTATCGGGAGACTTGGGGGAACGCTGGGTGGAATGAAATTTGTGGCTCCTCTCAGATTCCAGAACTTTTTGTCACCGAAATGTGACGAAAATGTGTTTCTTTAGCCAACTTTTGAGGTTTGCAAAGGATTCTGGGTAACAGAACTTGGTCAGAGCCCCACAAGTCACCCCATCTTGGATTCCCCTAGGTCTCTAGGTTTAAAAAATGGACAGGTTTGGTAGGTTTCCCTAGGTGCCGGCTGAGCTAGAGGCCAAAATCTACAGGTACGCACTTTACAAAAAACTCCTCTGTTTTCTTTAAAAAAATATGATGTGTCCACGTTGTGTTTTGGGGCGTTTCTTGTTACGGGCGCTAGGCCTACCCAAACAAGTGAGGTATCATTTTTATGGGGAGACTTGGGGGAACGCTGGGTGGAATGAAATTTGTGGCTCCTCTCAGATTCCAGAACTTTCTGTCACCGAAATGTGACAAAAATGTGTTTTTTTAGCCAAATTTTGAGGTTTGCAAAGGATTCTGGGTAACAGAACCTGGTCAGAGCCCCACAAGTCACCCCATCTTGGATTCCCCTAGGTCTCTAGTTTTCAAAAATGGACAGGTTTGGTAGGTTTCCCTAGGTGCCGGCTGAGCTATAGGCCAAAATCTACAGGTAGGCACTTTACAAAAAACTCCTCTGTTTTCTTTAAAAAAATGTGTTGTGTCCACGTTGTGTTTTGGGGCGTTTCTTGTCACGGGCGCTAGGCCTACCCAAACAAGTGAGGTATCATTTTTATGGGGAGACTTGGGGGAACGCTGGGTGGAATGAAATTTGTGGCTCCTCTCAGATTCCAGATCTTTCTGTCACCGAAATGTGACAAAAATGTGTTTTTTTAGCCAAATTTTGAGGTTTGCAAAGGATTCTGGGTAACAGAACCTGGTCAGAGCCCCACAAATTACCCCATCTTGGATTCCCCTAGGTCTCTAGGTTTAAATAATGGACAGGTTTGGTAGGTTTCCCTAGGTGCCGGCTGAGCTAGAGGCCAAAATCTACAGGTAGGCACTTTGTAAAAAACACCTCTGTTTTCTTTAAAAAAATGTAATGTGTCCACGTTGCGTTTTGGGGCATTTCCTGTTGCGGGCGCTAGGCCTACCCACACAGGTGAGGTATCATTTTTATCGGGAGACTTGGGGGAACACTGGGTGGAATGAAATTTGTGGCTCCTCTCAGATTCCAGAACTTTTTGTCACCGAAATGTGACGAAAATGTGTTTCTTTAGCCAACTTTTGAGGTTTGCAAAGGATTCTGGGTAACAGAACCTGGTCAGAGCCCCACAAGTCACCCCATCTTGGATTCCCCTAGGTCTCTAGTTTAAAAAAATGGACAGGTTTGGTAGGTTTCCCTAGGTGCCGGCTGAGCTAGAGGCCAAAATCTACAGGTAGGCACTTTGTAAAAAACACCTCTGTTTTCTTTAAAAAAATGTAATGTGTCCACGTTGCGTTTTGGGGCATTTCCTGTTGCGGGCGCTAGGCCTACCCACACAGGTGAGGTATCATTTTTATCGGGAGACTTGGGGGAACGCTGGGTGGAATGAAATTTGTGGCTCCTCTCAGATTCCAGAACTTTCTGTCACCGAAATGTGACAAAAATGTGTTTTTTTAGCCAAATTTTGAGGTTTGCAAAGGATTCTGGGTAACAGAACCTGGTCAAAGCCCCACAAGTCACCCCATCTTGGATTCCCCTAGGTCTCTAGTTTTAAAAAATGGACAGGTTTGGTAGGTTTCCCTAGGTGCCGGCTGAGCTAGAGGCCAAAATCTACAGGTAGGCACTTTACAAAAAACTCCTCTGTTTTCTTTAAAAAAATATCATGTGTCCACGTTGTGTTTTGGGGCGTTTCTTGTTACGGGCGCTAGGCCTACCCAAACAAGTGAGGTATCATTTTTATGGGGAGACTTGGGGGAACGCTGGGTGGAATGAAATTTGTGGCTCCTCTCAGATTCCAGAACTTTCTGTCACCGAAATGTGACAAAAATGTGTTTTTTTAGCCAAATTTTGAGGTTTGCAAAGGATTCTGGGTAACAGAACCTGGTCAGAGCCCCACAAGTCACCCCATCTTGGATTCCCCTAGGTCTCTAGTTTTCAAAAATGGACAGGTTTGGTAGGTTTCCCTAGGTGCCGGCTGAGCTAGAGGCCAAAATCTACAGGTAGGCACTTTACAAAAAACTCCTCTGTTTTCTTTAAAACAATGTGTTGTGTCCACGTTGTGTTTTGGGGCGTTTCTTGTCACGGGCGCTAGGCCTACCCAAACAAGTGAGGTATCATTTTTATGGGGAGACTTGGGGGAACGCTGGGTGGAATGAAATTTGTGGCTCCTCTCAGATTCCAGATCTTTCTGTCACCGAAATGTGACAAAAATGTGTTTTTTTAGCCAAATTTTGAGGTTTGCAAAGGATTCTGGGTAACAGAACCTGGTCAGAGCCCCACAAATTACCCCATCTTGGATTCCCCTAGGTCTCTAGGTTTAAATAATGGACAGGTTTGGTAGGTTTCCCTAGGTGCCGGCTGAGCTAGAGGCCAAAATCTACAGGTAGGCACTTTGTAAAAAACACCTCTGTTTTCTTTAAAAAAATGTAATGTGTCCACGTTGCGTTTTGGGGCATTTCCTGTCGCGGGCGCTAGGCCTACCCACACAGGTGGGGTATCATTTTTATCGGGAGACTTGGGGGAACGCTGGGTGGAATGAAATTTGTGGCTCCTCTCAGATTCCAGAACTTTTTGTCACCGAAATGTGACGAAAATGTGTTTCTTTAGCCAACTTTTGAGGTTTGCAAAGGATTCTGGGTAACAGAACCTGGTCAGAGCCCCACAAGTCACCCCATCTTGGATTCCCCTAGGTCTCTAGTTTAAAAAAATGCACAGGTTTGGTAGGTTTCCCTAGGTGCCGGCTGAGCAAGAGGCCAAAATCTACAGGTAGGCACTTTGCAAAAAACACCTCTGTGTTCTTTTAAAAATGTGATGTGTCCACGTTGTGTTTTGGGGCGTTTCCAGTCACGGGCGTTAGGCCTACCCAAACAAATGAGGTATCATTTTTATGGGGAGACTTGAGGGAACGCTGGGTGGAAGGAAATTCGTGGCTCCTCTCAGAATCCAGAACTTTCTGTCACCGAAATATGAGGAAAATGTGTTTTTTTTAGCCAAATGTTGCGGTTTGCAAAGGATTCTGGGTAACAAAACCTGGTCAGAGCCCCACAAGTCACCCCATCTTGGATTCCCCTACGTCTCTAGTTTTAAAAAATGCACAGGTTTGGTAGGTTTCCATAGGTGCCGGCTGAGCTAGAGGCCAAAATCTACAGGTAGGCACTTTGTAAAAAACACCTCTGTTTTCTTTAAAAAAATGTAATGTGTCCACGTTGCGTTTTGGGGCATTTCCTGCTGCGGGCGCTAGGCCTACCCACACAGGTGAGGTATCATTTTTATCGGGAGACTTGGGGGAATGCTGGGTGGAATGAAATTTGTGGCTCCTCTCAGATTCCAGAACTTTCTGTCACCGAAATGTGACAAAAATGTGTTTTTTTAGCCAAATTTTGAGGTTTGCAAAGGATTCTGGGTAACAGAACCTGGTCAGAGCCCCACAAGTCACCCCATCTTGGATTCCCCTAGGTCTCTAGGTTTAAATAATGGACAGGTTTGGTAGGTTTCCCTAGGTGCCGGCTGAGCTAGAGGCCAAAATCTACAGGTAGGCACTTTGTAAAAAACACCTCTGTTTTCTTTAAAAAAATGTAATGTGTCCACGTTGCGTTTTGGGGCATTTCCTGTTGCGGGCGCTAGGCCTACCCACACAGGTGAGGTATCATTTTTATCGGGAGACTTGGGGGAACGCTGGGTGGAATGAAATTTGTGGCTCCTCTCAGATTCCAGAACTTTCTGTCACCGAAATGTGACAAAAATGTGTTTTTTTAGCCAACTTTTGAGGTTTGCAAAGGATTCTGGGTAACAGAACCTGGTCAAAGCCCCACAAGTCACCCCATCTTGGATTCCCCTAGGTCTCTAGTTTTAAAAAATGGACAGGTTTGGTAGGTTTCCCTAGGTGCCGGCTGAGCTAGAGGCCAAAATCTACAGGTAGGCACTTTACAAAAAACTCCTCTGTTTTCTTTAAAAAAATATCATGTGTCCACGTTGTGTTTTGGGGCGTTTCTTGTTACGGGCGCTAGGCCTACCCAAACAAGTGAGGTATCATTTTTATGGGGAGACTTGGGGGAACGCTGGGTGGAATGAAATTTGTGGCTCCTCTCAGATTCCAGAACTTTCTGTCACCGAAATGTGACAAAAATGTGTTTTTTTAGCCAAATTTTGAGGTTTGCAAAGGATTCTGGGTAACAGAACCTGGTCAGAGCCCCACAAGTCACCCCATCTTGGATTCCCCTAGGTCTCTAGTTTTCAAAAATGGACAGGTTTGGTAGGTTTCCCTAGGTGCCGGCTGAGCTAGAGGCCAAAATCTACAGGTAGGCACTTTACAAAAAACTCCTCTGTTTTCTTTAAAACAATGTGATGTGTCCACGTTGTGGTTTGGGGCGTTTCTTGTCACGGGCGCTAGGCCTACCCAAACAAGTGAGGTATCATTTTTATGGGGAGACTTGGGGGAACGCTGGGTGGAATGAAATTTGTGGCTCCTCTCAGATTCCAGATCTTTCTGTCACCGAAATGTGACAAAAATGTGTTTTTTTAGCCAAATTTTGAGGTTTGCAAAGGATTCTGGGTAACAGAACCTGGTCAGAGCCCCACAAATTACCCCATCTTGGATTCCCCTAGGTCTCTAGGTTTAAATAATGGACAGGTTTGGTAGGTTTCCCTAGGTGCCGGCTGAGCTAGAGGCCAAAATCTACAGGTAGGCACTTTGTAAAAAACACCTCTGTTTTCTTTAAAAAAATGTAATGTGTCCACGTTGCGTTTTGGGGCATTTCCTGTCGCGGGCGCTAGGCCTACCCACACAGGTGGGGTATCATTTTTATCGGGAGACTTGGGGGAACGCTGGGTGGAATGAAATTTGTGGCTCCTCTCAGATTCCAGAACTTTTTGTCACCGAAATGTGACGAAAATGTGTTTCTTTAGCCAACTTTTGAGGTTTGCAAAGGATTCTGGGTAACAGAACCTGGTCAGAGCCCCACAAGTCACCCCATCTTGGATTCCCCTAGGTCTCTAGTTTAAAAAAATGCACAGGTTTGGTAGGTTTCCCTAGGTGCCGGCTGAGCAAGAGGCCAAAATCTACAGGTAGGCACTTTGCAAAAAACACCTCTGTGTTCTTTTAAAAATGTGATGTGTCCACGTTGTGTTTTGGGGCGTTTCCAGTCACGGGCGTTAGGCCTACCCAAACAAATGAGGTATCATTTTTATGGGGAGACTTGAGGGAACGCTGGGTGGAAGGAAATTCGTGGCTCCTCTCAGAATCCAGAACTTTCTGTCACCGAAATATGAGGAAAATGTGTTTTTTTAGCCAAATGTTGCGGTTTGCAAAGGATTCTGGGTAACAAAACCTGGTCAGAGCCCCACAAGTCACCCCATCTTGGATTCCCCTACGTCTCTAGTTTTAAAAAATGCACAGGTTTGGTAGGTTTCCATAGGTGCCGGCTGAGCTAGAGGCCAAAATCTACAGGTAGGCACTTTGTAAAAAACACCTCTGTTTTCTTTAAAAAAATGTAATGTGTCCACGTTGCGTTTTGGGGCATTTCCTGCTGCGGGCGCTAGGCCTACCCACACAGGTGAGGTATCATTTTTATCGGGAGACTTGGGGGAATGCTGGGTGGAATGAAATTTGTGGCTCCTCTCAGATTCCAGAACTTTCTGTCACCGAAATGTGACAAAAATGTGTTTTTTTAGCCAAATTTTGAGGTTTGCAAAGGATTCTGGGTAACAGAACCTGGTCAGAGCCCCACAAGTCACCCCATCTTGGATTCCCCTAGGTCTCTAGGTTTAAATAATGGACAGGTTTGGTAGGTTTCCCTAGGTGCCGGCTGAGCTAGAGGCCAAAATCTACAGGTAGGCACTTTGTAAAAAACACCTCTGTTTTCTTTAAAAAAATGTAATGTCTCCACGTTGCGTTTTGGGGCATTTCCTGTCGCGGGCGCAAGGCCTACCCACACAGGTGAGGTATCATTTTTATCGGGAGACTTGGGGGAACGCTGGGTGGAATGAAATGTGTGGCTCTTCTCAGATTCCAGAACTTTTTGTCACCGAAATGTGACGAAAATGTGTTTCTTTAGCCAACTTTTGAGGTTTGCAAAGGATTCTGGGTAACAGAACCTGGTCAGAGCCCCACAAGTCACCCCATCTTGGATTCCCCTAGGTCTCTAGTTTAAAAAAATGCACAGGTTTGGTAGGTTTCCCTAGGTGCCGGCTGAGCTAGAGGCCAAAATCTACAGGTAGGCACTTTGCAAAAAACACCTCTGTGTTCTTTTAAAAATGTTATGTGTCCACGTTGTGTTTTGGGGCGTTTCCAGTCACGGGCGTTAGGCCTACCCAAACAAATGAGGTATCATTTTTATGGGGAGACTTGAGGGAACGCTGGGTGGAAGGAAATTCGTGGCTCCTCTCAGAATCCAGAACTTTCTGTCACCGAAATATGAGGAAAATGTGTTTTTTTAGCCAAATGTTGCGGTTTGCAAAGGATTCTGGGTAACAAAACCTGGTCAGAGCCCCACAAGTCACCCCATCTTGGATTCCCCTACGTCTCTAGTTTAAAAAAATGCACAGGTTTGGTAGGTTTCCATAGGTGCCGGCTGAGCAAGAGGCCAAAATCTACAGGTAGGCACTTTGTAAAAAACACCTCTGTTTTCTTTAAAAAAATGTAATGTGTCCACGTTGCGTTTTGGGGCATTTCCTGTTGCGGGCGCTAGGCCTACCCACACAGGTGAGGTATCATTTTTATCGGGAGACTTGGGGGAACGCTGGGTGGAATGAAATTTGTGGCTCCTCTCAGATTCCAGAACTTTCTGTCACCGAAATGTGACAAAAATGTGTTTTTTTAGCCAAATTTTGAGGTTTGCAAAGGATTCTGGGTAACAGAACCTGGTCAAAGCCCCACAAGTCACCCCATCTTGGATTCCCCTAGGTCTCTAGTTTTAAAAAATGGACAGGTTTGGTAGGTTTCCCTAGGTGCCGGCTGAGCTAGAGGCCAAAATCTACAGGTAGGCACTTTACAAAAAACTCCTCTGTTTTCTTTAAAAAAATATGATGTGTCCACGTTGTGTTTTGGGGCGTTTCTTGAAACGGGCGCTAGGCCTACCCAAACAAGTGAGGTATCATTTTTATGGGGAGACTTGGGGGAACGCTGGGTGGAATGAAATTTGTGGCTCCTCTCAGATTCCAGAACTTTCTGTCACCGAAATGTGACAAAAATGTGTTTTTTTAGCCAAATTTTGAGGTTTGCAAAGGATTCTGGGTAACAGAACCTGGTCAGAGCCCCACAAGTTACCCCATCTTGGATTCCCCTAGGTCTCTAGTTTTCAAAAATGGACAGGTTTGGTAGGTTTCCCTAGGTGCCGGCTGAGCGAGAGGCCAAAATCTACAGGTAGGCACTTTACAAAAAACTCCTCTGTTTTCTTTAAAAAAATGTGTTGTGTCCACGTTGTGTTTTGGGGCGTTTCTTGTCACGGGCGCTAGGCCTACCCAAACAAGTGAGGTATCATTTTTATGGGGAGACTTGGGGGAACGCTTGGTGGAATGAAATTTGTGGCTCCTCTCAGATTCCAGATCTTTCTGTCACCGAAATGTGACAAACATGTGTTTTTTTTGCCAAATTTTGAGGTTTGCAAAGGATTCTGGGTAACAGAACCTGGTCAGAGCCCCACAAATTACCCCATCTTGGATTCCCCTAGGTCTCTAGGTTTAAATAATGGACAGGTTTGGTAGGTTTCCCTAGGTGCCGGCTGAGCTAGAGGCCAAAATCTACAGGTAGGCACTTTGTAAAAAACACCTCTGTTTTCTTTAAAAAAATGTAATGTGTCCACTTTGCGTTTTGGGGCATTTCCTGTCGCGGGCGCTAGGCCTACCCACACAGGTGAGGTATCATTTTTATCGGGAGACTTGGGGGAACGCTGGGTGGAATGAAATTTGTGGCTCCTCTCAGATTCCAGAACTTTCTGTCACCGAAATGTGACAAAAATGTGTTTTTTTAGCCAAATTTTGAGGTTTGCAAAGGATTCTGGGTAACAGAACCTGGTCAAAGCCCCACAAGTCACCCCATCTTGGATTCCCCTAGGTC
This sequence comes from Pleurodeles waltl, assembly GCF_031143425.1. Classification (NCBI taxonomy): domain Eukaryota; kingdom Metazoa; phylum Chordata; class Amphibia; order Caudata; family Salamandridae; genus Pleurodeles; species Pleurodeles waltl. The sequence goes on along the minus strand of NC_090444.1, from coordinate 1,645,720,825 downwards.
TCTAGTTTTCAAAAATGGACAGGTTTGGTAGGTTTCCCTAGGTGCCGGCTGAGCTAGAGGCCAAAATCTACAGGTAGGCACTTTACAAAAAACTCCTCTGTTTTCTTTAAAAAAATTTGATGTATCCACGTTGTGTTTTGGGGCGTTTCTTGTCACGGGCGCTAGGCCTACCCAAACAAGTGAGGTATCATTTTTATGGGGAGACGTGGGGGAACGCTGGGTGGAATGAAATTTGTGGCTCCTCTCAGATTCCAGAACTTTCTGTCACCGAAATGTGACAAAAATGTGTTTTTTTTAGCCAAATTTTGAGGTTTGCAAAGGATTCTGGGTAACAAAACCTGGTCAGAGCCCCACAAGTCACCCCATCTTGGATTCCCCTACATGTCTAGTTTTTAAAAATGCACAGGTTTGGTAGGTTTCCCTAGGTGCCGGCTGAGCTAGAGGTCAAAATCTACAGGTAGGCACTTTGCAAAAAACACCTCTGTTTTCTTTAAAAAATGTGATGTGTCCATGTTGCGTTTTGGGGCGTTTCCTGTCGCGGGCGCTAGTCCTACCCACACAAGTGAGGTATCATTTTTATCGGGAGACTTGGGGGAACGCTGGGTGGAAGGAAATTTGTGGCTCCTCTCGGATTCCAGAACTTTCTGTCACCGAAATGTGAGGAAAATTTGTTTTTTTAGCCACATTTTGAGGTTTGCATAGGATTCTGGGTAACAGAACCTGGTCAGAGCCCCACAAGTCACCCCATCCTGGATTCCCCTAGGTCTCTAGTTTTCACAAATGCACAGGTTTGGTAGGTGCCGGCTGAGCTAGAGGCCAAAATCTTCAGGTAGGCACTTTGCAAAAAACACCTCTGTTTTCTTTCAAAAAATGTAATGTGTCCAGGTTGCGTTTTGGGGCATTTCCTGTCGCGGGCACTATGCCTACCCACACAAGTGAAGTATCATTTTTATCGGGAGACTTGGGGGAACGCTGGGTGGAAGGAAATTTGTGGCTCCTCTCTGATTCCAGGACTTCCTGTCACCAACATTTGAGGAAAATGTGTTTTTTTAGCCAAATGTTGAGGTTTGCAAAGGATTCTGGGTAACAGAACCTGGTCAGAGCCCCACAAGTCACCCCATCTTGGATTCCCCTAGGTCTCTAGTTTTAAAAAATGGACAGGTTTGGTAGGTTTCCCTAGGTGCCGGCTGAGCTAGAGGCCAAAATCTACAGGTAGGCACTTTACAAAAAACTCCTCTGTTTTCTTTAAAAAAATGTGATGTGTCCACGTTGTGTTTTGGGGCGTTTCTTGTCACGGGCGCTAGGCCTACCCAAACAAATGAGGTATCATTTTTATGGGGAGACTTGGGGGAACGCTGGGTGGAATGAAATTTGTGGCTCCTCTCAGATTCCAGAACTTTCTGTCACCGAAATGTGACAAAAATGTGTTTTTTTAGCCAAATTTTGAGGTTTGCAAAGGATTCTGGGTAACAGAACCTGGTCAGAGCCCCACAAGTCACCCCATCTTGGATTCCCCTAGGTCTCTAGTTTTCAAAAATGGACAGGTTTGGTAGGTTTCCCTAGGTGCCGGCTGAGCTAGAGGCCAAAATCTACAGGTAGGCACTTTACAAAAAACTCCTCTGTTTTCTTTTAAAAATGTGATGTGTCCACGTTGTGTTTTGGGGCGTTTCCAGTCACGGGCGTTAGGCCTACCCAAACAAATGAGGTATCGTTTTTATGGGGAGACTTGAGGGAACGCTGGGTGGAAGGAAATTCGTGGCTCCTCTCAGAATCCAGAACTTTCTGTCACCGAAATATGAGGAAAATGTGTATTTTTAGCCAAATGTTGCGGTTTGCAAAGGATTCTGGGTAACAGAACCTGGTCAGAGCCCCACAAGTCACCCCATCTTGGATTCCCCTAGGTCTCTAGTTTTAAAAAATGGACAGGTTTGGTAGGTTTCCCTAGGTGCCGGCTGAGCTAGAGGCCAAAATCTACAGGTAGGCACTTTACAAAAAACTCCTCTGTTTTCTTTAAAAAAATGTGATGTGTCCACGTTGTGTTTTGGGGCGTTTCTTGTCACGGGCGCTAGGCCTACCCAAACAAATGAGGTATCATTTTTATGGGGAGACTTGGGGGAACGCTGGGTGGAATGAAATTTGTGGCTCCTCTCAGATTCCAGAACTTTCTGTCACCGAAATGTGACAAAAATGTGTTTTTTTAGCCAAATTTTGAGGTTTGCAAAGGATTCTGGGTAACAGAACCTGGTCAGAGCCCCACAAGTCACCCCATCTTGGATTCCCCTAGGTCTCTAGTTTTCAAAAATGGACAGGTTTGGTAGGTTTCCCTAGGTGCCGGCTGAGCTAGAGGCCAAAATCTACAGGTAGGCACTTTACAAAAAACTCCTCTGTTTTCTTTTAAAAATGTGATGTGTCCACGTTGTGTTTTGGGGCGTTTCCAGTCACGGGCGTTAGGCCTACCCAAACAAATGAGGTATCGTTTTTATGGGGAGACTTGAGGGAACGCTGGGTGGAAGGAAATTCGTGGCTCCTCTCAGAATCCAGAACTTTCTGTCACCGAAATATGAGGAAAATGTGTTTTTTTAGCCAAATGTTGCGGTTTGCAAAGGATTCTGGGTAACAAAACCTGGTCAGAGCCCCACAAGTCACCCCATCTTGGATTCCCCTACGTCTCTAGTTTTAAAAAATGCACAGGTTTGGTAGGTTTCCATAGGTGCCGGCTGAGCTAGAGGCCAAAATCTACAGGTAGGCACTTTGTAAAAAACACCTCTGTTTTCTTTAAAAAAATGTAATGTGTCCACGTTGCGTTTTGGGGCATTTCCTGTTGCAGGCGCTAGGCCTACCCACACAGGTGAGGTATCATTTTTATCGGGAGACTTGGGGGAACGCTGGGTGGAATGAAATTTGTGGCTCCTCTCAGATTCCAGAACTTTCTGTCACCGAAATGTGACAAAAATGTGTTTTTTTAGCCAAATTTTGAGGTTTGCAAAGGATTCTCGGTAACAGAACCTGGTCATAGCCCCACAAGTCACCCCATCTTGGATTCCCCTAGGTCTCTAGTTTTCAAAAATGGACAGGTTTGGTAGGTTTCCCTAGGTGCCGGCTGAGCTAGAGGCCAAAATCTACAGGTAGGCACTTTACAAAAAACTCCTCTGTTTTCTTTAAAAAAATTTGATGTGTCCACGTTGTGTTTTGGGGCGTTTCTTGTCACGGGCGCTAGGCCTACCCAAACAAGTGAGGTATCATTTTTATGGGGAGACTTGGGGGAACGCTGGGTGGAATGAAATTTGTGGCTCCTCTCAGATTCCAGAACTTTCTGTCACCGAAATGTGACAAAAATGTGTTTTTTGAGCCAAATTTTGAGGTTTGCAAAGGATTCTGGGTAACAGAACCTGGTTAGAGCCCCACAAGTCACCCCGTCTTGGATTCCCCTAGGTCTCTAGCTTTCAAAAATGGACAGGTTTGGTAGGTTTCCCTAGGTGCCGGCTGAGCTAGAGGCCAAAATCTACAGGTAGGCACTTTACAAAAAACTCCTCTGTTTTCTTTAAAGAAATGTGATGTGTCCACGTTGTGTTTTGGGGCGTTTCTTGTCACGGGCGCTAGGCCTACCCAAACAAGTGAGGTATCATTTTTATGGGGAGACTTGGGGGAACGCTGGGTGGAATGAAATTTGTGGCTCCTCTCAGATTCCAGAACTTTCTGTCACCGAAATGTGACAAAAATGTGTTTTTTTAGCCAAATTTTGAGGTTTGCAAAGGATTCTGGGTAACAGAACCTGGTCAGAGCCCCACAAGTCACCCCATCTTGGATTCCCCTAGGTCTCTAGGTTTAAGTAATGGACAGGTTTGGTAGGTTTCCCTAGGTGCCGGCTGAGCTAGAGGCCAAAATCTACAGGTAGGCACTTTGTAAAAAACACCTCTGTTTTCTTGAAAAAAATGTAATGTGTCCACGTTGCGTTTTGGGGCATTTCCTGTCGCGGGCGCTAGGCCTACCCACACAGGTGAGGTATCATTTTTATCGGGAGACTTGGGGGAACGCTGGGTGGAATGAAATTTGTGGCTCCTCTCAGATTCCAGAACTTTCTGTCACCGAAATGTGACAAAAATGTGTTTTTTTAGCCAACTTTTGAGGTTTGCAAAGGATTCTGGGTAACAGAACCTGGTCAAAGCCCCACAAGTCACCCCATCTTGGATTCCCCTAGGTCTCTAGTTTTAAAAAATGGACAGGTTTGGTAGGTTTCCCTAGGTGCCGGCTGAGCTAGAGGCCAAAATCTACAGGTAGGCACTTTACAAAAAACTCCTCTGTTTTCTTTAAAAAAATATCATGTGTCCACGTTGTGTTTTGGGGCGTTTCTTGTTACGGGCGCTAGGCCTACCCAAACAAGTGAGGTATCATTTTTATGGGGAGACTTGGGGGAACGCTGGGTGGAATGAAATTTGTGGCTCCTCTCAGATTCCAGAACTTTCTGTCACCGAAATGTGACAAAAATGTGTTTTTTTAGCCAAATTTTGAGGTTTGCAAAGGATTCTGGGTAACAGAACCTGGTCAGAGCCCCACAAGTCACCCCATCTTGGATTCCCCTAGGTCTCTAGTTTTCAAAAATGGACAGGTTTGGTAGGTTTCCCTAGGTGCCGGCTGAGCTAGAGGCCAAAATCTACAGGTAGGCACTTTACAAAAAACTCCTCTGTTTTCTTTAAAACAATGTGATGTGTCCACGTTGTGTTTTGGGGCGTTTCTTGTCACGGGCGCTAGGCCTACCCAAACAAGTGAGGTATCATTTTTATGGGGAGACTTGGGGGAACGCTGGGTGGAATGAAATTTGTGGCTCCTCTCAGATTCCAGATCTTTCTGTCACCGAAATGTGACAAAAATGTGTTTTTTTAGCCAAATTTTGAGGTTTGCAAAGGATTCTGGGTAACAGAACCTGGTCAGAGCCCCACAAATTACCCCATCTTGGATTCCCCTAGGTCTCTAGGTTTAAATAATGGACAGGTTTGGTAGGTTTCCCTAGGTGCCGGCTGAGCTAGAGGCCAAAATCTACAGGTAGGCACTTTGTAAAAAACACCTCTGTTTTCTTTAAAAAAATGTAATGTGTCCACGTTGCGTTTTGGGGCATTTCCTGTCGCGGGCGCTAGGCCTACCCACACAGGTGGGGTATCATTTTTATCGGGAGACTTGGGGGAACGCTGGGTGGAATGAAATTTGTGGCTCCTCTCAGATTCCAGAACTTTTTGTCACCGAAATGTGACGAAAATGTGTTTCTTTAGCCAACTTTTGAGGTTTGCAAAGGATTCTGGGTAACAGAACCTGGTCAGAGCCCCACAAGTCACCCCATCTTGGATTCCCCTAGGTCTCTAGTTTAAAAAAATGCACAGGTTTGGTAGGTTTCCCTAGGTGCCGGCTGAGCAAGAGGCCAAAATCTACAGGTAGGCACTTTGCAAAAAACACCTCTGTGTTCTTTTAAAAATGTGATGTGTCCACGTTGTGTTTTGGGGCGTTTCCAGTCACGGGCGTTAGGCCTACCCAAACAAATGAGGTATCATTTTTATGGGGAGACTTGAGGGAACGCTGGGTGGAAGGAAATTCGTGGCTCCTCTCAGAATCCAGAACTTTCTGTCACCGAAATATGAGGAAAATGTGTTTTTTTAGCCAAATGTTGCGGTTTGCAAAGGATTCTGGGTAACAAAACCTGGTCAGAGCCCCACAAGTCACCCCATCTTGGATTCCCCTACGTCTCTAGTTTTAAAAAATGCACAGGTTTGGTAGGTTTCCATAGGTGCCGGCTGAGCTAGAGGCCAAAATCTACAGGTAGGCACTTTGTAAAAAACACCTCTGTTTTCTTTAAAAAAATGTAATGTGTCCACGTTGCGTTTTGGGGCATTTCCTGCTGCGGGCGCTAGGCCTACCCACACAGGTGAGGTATCATTTTTATCGGGAGACTTGGGGGAATGCTGGGTGGAATGAAATTTGTGGCTCCTCTCAGATTCCAGAACTTTCTGTCACCGAAATGTGACAAAAATGTGTTTTTTTAGCCAAATTTTGAGGTTTGCAAAGGATTCTGGGTAACAGAACCTGGTCAGAGCCCCACAAGTCACCCCATCTTGGATTCCCCTAGGTCTCTAGGTTTAAATAATGGACAGGTTTGGTAGGTTTCCCTAGGTGCCGGCTGAGCTAGAGGCCAAAATCTACAGGTAGGCACTTTGTAAAAAACACCTCTGTTTTCTTTAAAAAAATGTAATGTCTCCACGTTGCGTTTTGGGGCATTTCCTGTCGCGGGCGCAAGGCCTACCCACACAGGTGAGGTATCATTTTTATCGGGAGACTTGGGGGAACGCTGGGTGGAATGAAATGTGTGGCTCTTCTCAGATTCCAGAACTTTTTGTCACCGAAATGTGACGAAAATGTGTTTCTTTAGCCAACTTTTGAGGTTTGCAAAGGATTCTGGGTAACAGAACCTGGTCAGAGCCCCACAAGTCACCCCATCTTGGATTCCCCTAGGTCTCTAGTTTAAAAAAATGCACAGGTTTGGTAGGTTTCCCTAGGTGCCGGCTGAGCTAGAGGCCAAAATCTACAGGTAGGCACTTTGCAAAAAACACCTCTGTGTTCTTTTAAAAATGTTATGTGTCCACGTTGTGTTTTGGGGCGTTTCCAGTCACGGGCGTTAGGCCTACCCAAACAAATGAGGTATCATTTTTATGGGGAGACTTGAGGGAACGCTGGGTGGAAGGAAATTCGTGGCTCCTCTCAGAATCCAGAACTTTCTGTCACCGAAATATGAGGAAAATGTGTTTTTTTAGCCAAATGTTGCGGTTTGCAAAGGATTCTGGGTAACAAAACCTGGTCAGAGCCCCACAAGTCACCCCATCTTGGATTCCCCTACGTCTCTAGTTTAAAAAAATGCACAGGTTTGGTAGGTTTCCATAGGTGCCGGCTGAGCAAGAGGCCAAAATCTACAGGTAGGCACTTTGTAAAAAACACCTCTGTTTTCTTTAAAAAAATGTAATGTGTCCACGTTGCGTTTTGGGGCATTTCCTGTTGCGGGCGCTAGGCCTACCCACACAGGTGAGGTATCATTTTTATCGGGAGACTTGGGGGAACGCTGGGTGGAATGAAATTTGTGGCTCCTCTCAGATTCCAGAACTTTCTGTCACCGAAATGTGACAAAAATGTGTTTTTTTAGCCAAATTTTGAGGTTTGCAAAGGATTCTGGGTAACAGAACCTGGTCAAAGCCCCACAAGTCACCCCATCTTGGATTCCCCTAGGTCTCTAGTTTTAAAAAATGGACAGGTTTGGTAGGTTTCCCTAGGTGCCGGCTGAGCTAGAGGCCAAAATCTACAGGTAGGCACTTTACAAAAAACTCCTCTGTTTTCTTTAAAAAAATATGATGTGTCCACGTTGTGTTTTGGGGCGTTTCTTGAAACGGGCGCTAGGCCTACCCAAACAAGTGAGGTATCATTTTTATGGGGAGACTTGGGGGAACGCTGGGTGGAATGAAATTTGTGGCTCCTCTCAGATTCCAGAACTTTCTGTCACCGAAATGTGACAAAAATGTGTTTTTTTAGCCAAATTTTGAGGTTTGCAAAGGATTCTGGGTAACAGAACCTGGTCAGAGCCCCACAAGTTACCCCATCTTGGATTCCCCTAGGTCTCTAGTTTTCAAAAATGGACAGGTTTGGTAGGTTTCCCTAGGTGCCGGCTGAGCGAGAGGCCAAAATCTACAGGTAGGCACTTTACAAAAAACTCCTCTGTTTTCTTTAAAAAAATGTGTTGTGTCCACGTTGTGTTTTGGGGCGTTTCTTGTCACGGGCGCTAGGCCTACCCAAACAAGTGAGGTATCATTTTTATGGGGAGACTTGGGGGAACGCTTGGTGGAATGAAATTTGTGGCTCCTCTCAGATTCCAGATCTTTCTGTCACCGAAATGTGACAAACATGTGTTTTTTTTTGCCAAATTTTGAGGTTTGCAAAGGATTCTGGGTAACAGAACCTGGTCAGAGCCCCACAAATTACCCCATCTTGGATTCCCCTAGGTCTCTAGGTTTAAATAATGGACAGGTTTGGTAGGTTTCCCTAGGTGCCGGCTGAGCTAGAGGCCAAAATCTACAGGTAGGCACTTTGTAAAAAACACCTCTGTTTTCTTTAAAAAAATGTAATGTGTCCACTTTGCGTTTTGGGGCATTTCCTGTCGCGGGCGCTAGGCCTACCCACACAGGTGAGGTATCATTTTTATCGGGAGACTTGGGGGAACGCTGGGTGGAATGAAATTTGTGGCTCCTCTCAGATTCCAGAACTTTCTGTCACCGAAATGTGACAAAAATGTGTTTTTTTAGCCAAATTTTGAGGTTTGCAAAGGATTCTGGGTAACAGAACCTGGTCAAAGCCCCACAAGTCACCCCATCTTGGATTCCCCTAGGTCTCTAGTTTTCAAAAATGGACAGGTTTGGTAGGTTTCCCTAGGTGCCGGCTGAGCTAGAGGCCAAAATCTACAGGTAGGCACTTTACAAAAAACTCCTCTGTTTTCTTTAAAAAAATTTGATGTATCCACGTTGTGTTTTGGGGCGTTTCTTGTCACGGGCGCTAGGCCTACCCAAACAAGTGAGGTATCATTTTTATGGGGAGACGTGGGGGAACGCTGGGTGGAATGAAATTTGTGGCTCCTCTCAGATTCCAGAACTTTCTGTCACCGAAATGTGACAAAAATGTGTTTTTTTAGCCAAATTTTGAGGTTTGCAAAGGATTCTGGGTAACAAAACCTGGTCAGAGCCCCACAAGTCACCCCATCTTGGATTCCCCTACATGTCTAGTTTTTAAAAATGCACAGGTTTGGTAGGTTTCCCTAGGTGCCGGCTGAGCTAGAGGTCAAAATCTACAGGTAGGCACTTTGCAAAAAACACCTCTGTTTTCTTTAAAAAATGTGATGTGTCCATGTTGCGTTTTGGGGCGTTTCCTGTCGCGGGCGCTAGTCCTACCCACACAAGTGAGGTATCATTTTTATCGGGAGACTTGGGGGAACGCTGGGTGGAAGGAAATTTGTGGCTCCTCTCGGATTCCAGAACTTTCTGTCACCGAAATGTGAGGAAAATTTGTTTTTTTAGCCACATTTTGAGGTTTGCATAGGATTCTGGGTAACAGAACCTGGTCAGAGCCCCACAAGTCACCCCATCCTGGATTCCCCTAGGTCTCTAGTTTTCACAAATGCACAGGTTTGGTAGGTGCCGGCTGAGCTAGAGGCCAAAATCTTCAGGTAGGCACTTTGCAAAAAACACCTCTGTTTTCTTTCAAAAAATGTAATGTGTCCAGGTTGCGTTTTGGGGCATTTCCTGTCGCGGGCACTATGCCTACCCACACAAGTGAAGTATCATTTTTATCGGGAGACTTGGGGGAACGCTGGGTGGAAGGAAATTTGTGGCTCCTCTCTGATTCCAGGACTTCCTGTCACCAACATTTGAGGAAAATGTGTTTTTTTAGCCAAATGTTGAGGTTTGCAAAGGATTCTGGGTAACAGAACCTGGTCAGAGCCCCACAAGTCACCCCATCTTGGATTCCCCTAGGTCTCTAGTTTTAAAAAATGGACAGGTTTGGTAGGTTTCCCTAGGTGCCGGCTGAGCTAGAGGCCAAAATCTACAGGTAGGCACTTTACAAAAAACTCCTCTGTTTTCTTTAAAAAAATGTGATGTGTCCACGTTGTGTTTTGGGGCGTTTCTTGTCACGGGCGCTAGGCCTACCCAAACAAATGAGGTATCATTTTTATGGGGAGACTTGGGGGAACGCTGGGTGGAATGAAATTTGTGGCTCCTCTCAGATTCCAGAACTTTCTGTCACCGAAATGTGACAAAAATGTGTTTTTTTAGCCAAATTTTGAGGTTTGCAAAGGATTCTGGGTAACAGAACCTGGTCAGAGCCCCACAAGTCACCCCATCTTGGATTCCCCTAGGTCTCTAGTTTTCAAAAATGGACAGGTTTGGTAGGTTTCCCTAGGTGCCGGCTGAGCTAGAGGCCAAAATCTACAGGTAGGCACTTTACAAAAAACTCCTCTGTTTTCTTTTAAAAATGTGATGTGTCCACGTTGTGTTTTGGGGCGTTTCCAGTCACGGGCGTTAGGCCTACCCAAACAAATGAGGTATCGTTTTTATGGGGAGACTTGAGGGAACGCTGGGTGGAAGGAAATTCGTGGCTCCTCTCAGAATCCAGAACTTTCTGTCACCGAAATATGAGGAAAATGTGTATTTTTAGCCAAATGTTGCGGTTTGCAAAGGATTCTGGGTAACAGAACCTGGTCAGAGCCCCACAAGTCACCCCATCTTGGATTCCCCTAGGTCTCTAGTTTTAAAAAATGGACAGGTTTGGTAGGTTTCCCTAGGTGCCGGCTGAGCTAGAGGCCAAAATCTACAGGTAGGCACTTTACAAAAAACTCCTCTGTTTTCTTTAAAAAAATGTGATGTGTCCACGTTGTGTTTTGGGGCGTTTCTTGTCACGGGCGCTAGGCCTACCCAAACAAATGAGGTATCATTTTTATGGGGAGACTTGGGGGAACGCTGGGTGGAATGAAATTTGTGGCTCCTCTCAGATTCCAGAACTTTCTGTCACCGAAATGTGACAAAAATGTGTTTTTTTAGCCAAATTTTGAGGTTTGCAAAGGATTCTGGGTAACAGAACCTGGTCAGAGCCCCACAAGTCACCCCATCTTGGATTCCCCTAGGTCTCTAGTTTTCAAAAATGGACAGGTTTGGTAGGTTTCCCTAGGTGCCGGCTGAGCTAGAGGCCAAAATCTACAGGTAGGCACTTTACAAAAAACTCCTCTGTTTTCTTTTAAAAATGTGATGTGTCCACGTTGTGTTTTGGGGCGTTTCCAGTCACGGGCGTTAGGCCTACCCAAACAAATGAGGTATCGTTTTTATGGGGAGACTTGAGGGAACGCTGGGTGGAAGGAAATTCGTGGCTCCTCTCAGAATCCAGAACTTTCTGTCACCGAAATATGAGGAAAATGTGTTTTTTTAGCCAAATGTTGCGGTTTGCAAAGGATTCTGGGTAACAAAACCTGGTCAGAGCCCCACAAGTCACCCCATCTTGGATTCCCCTACGTCTCTAGTTTTAAAAAATGCACAGGTTTGGTAGGTTTCCATAGGTGCCGGCTGAGCTAGAGGCCAAAATCTACAGGTAGGCACTTTGTAAAAAACACCTCTGTTTTCTTTAAAAAAATGTAATGTGTCCACGTTGCGTTTTGGGGCATTTCCTGTTGCAGGCGCTAGGCCTACCCACACAGGTGAGGTATCATTTTTATCGGGAGACTTGGGGGAACGCTGGGTGGAATGAAATTTGTGGCTCCTCTCAGATTCCAGAACTTTCTGTCACCGAAATGTGACAAAAATGTGTTTTTTTAGCCAAATTTTGAGGTTTGCAAAGGATTCTCGGTAACAGAACCTGGTCATAGCCCCACAAGTCACCCCATCTTGGATTCCCCTAGGTCTCTAGTTTTCAAAAATGGACAGGTTTGGTAGGTTTCCCTAGGTGCCGGCTGAGCTAGAGGCCAAAATCTACAGGTAGGCACTTTACAAAAAACTCCTCTGTTTTCTTTAAAAAAATTTGATGTGTCCACGTTGTGTTTTGGGGCGTTTCTTGTCACGGGCGCTAGGCCTACCCAAACAAGTGAGGTATCATTTTTATGGGGAGACTTGGGGGAACGCTGGGTGGAATGAAATTTGTGGCTCCTCTCAGATTCCAGAACTTTCTGTCACCGAAATGTGACAAAAATGTGTTTTTTGAGCCAAATTTTGAGGTTTGCAAAGGATTCTGGGTAACAGAACCTGGTTAGAGCCCCACAAGTCACCCCGTCTTGGATTCCCCTAGGTCTCTAGCTTTCAAAAATGGACAGGTTTGGTAGGTTTCCCTAGGTGCCGGCTGAGCTAGAGGCCAAAATCTACAGGTAGGCACTTTACAAAAAACTCCTCTGTTTTCTTTAAAGAAATGTGATGTGTCCACGTTGTGTTTTGGGGCGTTTCTTGTCACGGGCGCTAGGCCTACCCAAACAAGTGAGGTATCATTTTTATGGGGAGACTTGGGGGAACGCTGGGTGGAATGAAATTTGTGGCTCCTCTCAGATTCCAGAACTTTCTGTCACCGAAATGTGACAAAAATGTGTTTTTTTAGCCAAATTTTGAGGTTTGCAAAGGATTCTGGGTAACAGAACCTGGTCAGAGCCCCACAAGTCACCCCATCTTGGATTCCCCTAGGTCTCTAGGTTTAAGTAATGGACAGGTTTGGTAGGTTTCCCTAGGTGCCGGCTGAGCTAGAGGCCAAAATCTACAGGTAGGCACTTTGTAAAAAACACCTCTGTTTTCTTGAAAAAAATGTAATGTGTCCACGTTGCGTTTTGGGGCATTTCCTGTCGCGGGCGCTAGGCCTACCCACACAGGTGAGGTATCATTTTTATCGGGAGACTTGGGGGAACGCTGGGTGGAATGAAATTTGTGGCTCCTCTCAGATTCCAGAACTTTCTGTCACCGAAATGTGACGAAAATGTGTTTCTTTAGCCAACTTTTGAGGTTTGCAAAGGATTCTGGGTAACAGAACCTGGTCAGAGCCCCACAAGTCACCCCATCTTGGATTCCCCTAGGTCTCTAGTTTAAAAAAATGCACAGGTTTGGTAGGTTTCCCTAGGTGCCGGCTGAGCTAGAGGCCAAAATCTACAGGTAGGCACTTTGCAAAAAACACCTCTGTTTTCTTTTAAAAAATGTGATGTGTCCACGTTGTATTTTGGGGCGTTTCCTGTCGCGGGCGCTAGGCCTACCCACACAAGTGAGGTATCATTTTTATCGGGAGACTTGGGGGAACGCTGGGTGGAAGGAAATTTGTGGCTCCTCTCAGATTCCAGAACTTTCTGTCACCGAAATGTGACAAAAATGTGTTTTTTTAGCCAAATTTTGAGGTTTGCAAAGGATTCTGGGTAACAGAACCTGGTCAGAGCCCCACAAGTCACCCCATCTTGGATTCCCCTAGGTCTCTAGTTTTAAAAAATGGACAGGTTTGGTAGGTTTCCCTAGGTGCCGGCTGAGCTAGAGGCCAAAATCTACAGGTAGGCACTTTACAAAAAACTCCTCTGTTTTCTTTTAAAAATGTGATGTGTCCACGTTGTGTTTTGGGGCGTTTCCAGTCACGGGCGTTAGGCCTACCCAAACAAATGAGGTATCGTTTTTATGGGGAGACTTGAGGGAACGCTGGGTGGAAGGAAATTCGTGGCTCCTCTCAGAATCCAGAACTTTCTGTCACCGAAATATGAGGAAAATGTGTTTTTTTAGCCAAATGTTGCGGTTTGCAAAGGATTCTGGGTAACAAAACCTGGTCAGAGCCCCACAAGTCACCCCATCTTGGATTCCCCTACGTCTCTAGTTTAAAAAAATGCACAGGTTTGGTAGGTTTCCATAGGTGCCGGCTGAGCTAGAGGCCAAAATCTACAGGTAGGCACTTTGTAAAAAACACCTCTGTTTTCTTTAAAAAAATGTAATGTGTCCACGTTGCGTTTTGGGGCATTTCTTGTTGCAGGCGCTAGGCCTACCCACACAGGTGAGGTATCATTTTTATCGGGAGACTTGGGGGAACGCTGGGTGGAATGAAATTTGTGGCTCCTCTCAGATTCCAGAACTTTCTGTCACCGAAATGTGACAAAAATGTGTTTTTTTAGCCAAATTTTGAGATTTGCAAAGGATTCTGGGTAACAGAACCTGGTCATAGCCCCACAAGTCACCCCATCTTGGATTCCCCTAGGTCTCTAGTTTTCAAAAATGGACAGGTTTGGTAGGTTTCCCTAGGTGCCGGCTGAGCTAGAGGCCAAAACCTACAGGTAGGCACTTTACAAAAAACTCCTCTGTTTTCTTTAAAAAAAATTGATGTGTCCACGTTGTGTTTTGGGGCGTTTCTTGTCACGGGCGCTAGGCCTACCCAAACAAGTGAGGTATCATTTTTATGGGGAGACTTGGGGGAACGCTGGGTGGAATGAAATTTGTGGCTCCTCTCAGATTCCAGAACGTTCTGTCACCGAAATGTGACAAAAATGTGTTTTTTTAGCCAAATTTTGAGGTTTGCAAAGGATTGTGGGTAACAGAACCTGGTTAGAGCCCCACAAGTCACCCCATCTTGGATTCCCCTAGGTCTCTAGTTTTAAAAAATGGACAGGTTTGGTAGGTTTCCCTAGGTGCCGGCTGAGCTGGAGGCCAAAATCTACAGGTAGGCACTTTACAAAAAACTCCTCTGTTTTCTTTAAAGAAATGTGATGTGTCCACGTTGTGTTTTGGGGCGTTTCTTGTCACGGGCGCTAGGCCTACCCAAACAAGTGAGGTATCATTTTTATGGGGAGACTTGGGGGAACGCTGGGTGGAATGAAATTTGTGGCTCCTCTCAGATTCCAGAACTTTCTGTCACCGAAATGTGACAAAAATGTGGTTTTTTAGCCAAATTTTGAGGTTTGCAAAGGATTCTGGGTAACAGAACCTGGTCAGAGCCCCACAAGTCATCCCATCTTGGATTCCCCTAGGTCTCTAGGTTTAAGTAATGGACAGGTTTGGTAGGTTTCCCTAGGTGCCGGCTGAGCTAGAGGCCAAAATCTACAGGTAGGCACTTTGTAAAAAACACCTCTGTTTTCTTTAAAAAAATGTAATGTGTCCACGTTGCGTTTTGGGGCATTTCCTGTCGCGGGCGCTAGGCCTACCCACACAGGTGAGGTATCATTTTTATCGGGAGACTTGGGGGAACGCTGGGTGGAATGAAATTTGTGGCTCCTCTCAGATTCCAGAACTTTCTGTCACCGAAATGTGACGAAAATGTGTTTCTTTAGCCAACTTTTGAGGTTTGCAAAGGATTCTGGGTAACAGAACCTGGTCAGAGCCCCACAAGTCACCCCATCTTGGATTCCCCTAGGTCTCTAGTTTAAAAAAATGCACAGGTTTGGTAGGTTTCCCTAGGTGCCGGCTGAGCTAGTGGCCAAAATCTACAGGTAGGCACTTTGCAAAAAACACCTCTGTTTTCTTTTAAAAAATGTGATGTGTCCACGTTGTATTTTGGGGCGTTTCCTGTCGCGGGCGCTAGGCCTACCCACACAAGTGAGGTATCATTTTTATCGGGAGACTTGGGGGAACGCTGGGTGGAAGGAAATTTGTGGCTCCTCTCAGATTCCAGAACTTTCTGTCACCGAAATATGAGGAAAATGTGTTTTTTTAGCCAAATCTTGAGGTTTGCAAAGGATTCTGGGTAACAAAACCTGGTCAGAGCCCCACAAGTCACCCCATCTTGGATTCCCCTACGTGTCAAGTTTTTAAAAATGCACAGGTTTGGTAGGTTTCCCTAGGTGCCGGCTGAGCTAGAGGTCAAAATCTACAGGTAGGCACTTTGCAAAAAACACCTCTGTTTTCTTTAAAAAAATGTGATGTGCCCATGTTGCGTTTTGGGGCGTTTCCTGTCGCGGGCGCTAGACCTACCCACACAAGTGAGGTATCATTTTTATCGGGAGACTTGGGGGAACGCTGGGTGGAATGAAATTTGTGGCTCCTCTCAGATTCCATAACTTTCTGTCACCGAAATGTGACAAAAATGTGTTTTTTTAGCCAAATTTTGAGGTTTGCAAAGGATTCTGGGTAACAGAACCTGGTCATAGCCCCACAAGTCACCCCATCTTGGATTCCCCTAGGTCTCTAGTTTTCAAAAATGGACAGGTTTGGTAGGTTTCCCTAGGTGCCGGCTGAGCTAGAGGCCAAAACCTACAGGTAGGCACTTTACAAAAAACTCCTCTGTTTTCTTTAAAAAAAATTGATGTGTCCACGTTGTGTTTTGGGGCGTTTCTTGTCACGGGCGCTAGGCCTACCCAAACAAGTGAGGTATCATTTTTATGGGGAGACTTGGGGGAACGCTGGGTGGAATGAAATTTGTGGCTCCTCTCAGATTCCAGAACGTTCTGTCACCGAAATGTGACAAAAATGTGTTTTTTTAGCCAAATTTTGAGGTTTGCAAAGGATTCTGGGTAACAGAACCTGGTTAGAGCCCCACAAGTCACCCCATCTTGGATTCCCCTAGGTCTCTAGTTTTAAAAAATGGACAGGTTTGGTAGGTTTCCCTAGGTGCCGGCTGAGCTGGAGGCCAAAATCTACAGGTAGGCACTTTACAAAAAACTCCTCTGTTTTCTTTAAAGAAATGTGATGTGTCCACGTTGTGTTTTGGGGCGTTTCTTGTCACGGGCGCTAGGCCTACCCAAACAAGTGAGGTATCATTTTTATGGGGAGACTTGGGGGAACGCTGGGTGGAATGAAATTTGTGGCTCCTCTCAGATTCCAGAACTTTCTGTCACCGAAATGTGACGAAAATGTGTTTCTTTAGCCAACTTTTGAGGTTTGCAAAGGATTCTGGGTAACAGAACCTGGTCAGAGCCCCACAAGTCACCCCATCTTGGATTCCCCTAGGTCTCTAGTTTAAAAAAATGCACAGGTTTGGTAGGTTTCCCTAGGTGCCGGCTGAGCTAGAGGCCAAAATCTACAGGTAGGCACTTTGCAAAAAACACCTCTGTTTTCTTTTAAAAAATGTGATGTGTCCACGTTGTATTTTGGGGCGTTTCCTGTCGCGGGCGCTAGGCCTACCCACACAAGTGAGGTATCATTTTTATCGGGAGACTTGGGGGAACGCTGGGTGGAAGGAAATTTGTGGCTCCTCTCAGATTCCAGAACTTTCTGTCACCGAAATATGAGGAAAATGTGTTTTTTTAGCCAAATCTTGAGGTTTGCAAAGGATTCTGGGTAACAAAACCTGGTCAGAGCCCCACAAGTCACCCCATCTTGGATTCCCCTACGTGTCAAGTTTTTAAAAATGCACAGGTTTGGTAGGTTTCCCTAGGTGCCGGCTGAGCTAGAGGTCAAAATCTACAGGTAGGCACTTTGCAAAAAACACCTCTGTTTTCTTTAAAAAAATGTGATGTGCCCATGTTGCGTTTTGGGGCGTTTCCTGTCGCGGGCGCTAGACCTACCCACACAAGTGAGGTATCATTTTTATCGGGAGACTTGGGGGAACGCTGGGTGGAAGGAAATCTATGGCTCCTCTCGGATTCCAGAACTTTCTGTCACCGAAATGTGAGGAAAATGTGTTTTTTTAGCCACATTTTGAGGTTTGCATAGGATTCTGGGTAACAGAACCTGGTCAGAGCCCCACAAGTCACCCCATCTTGGATTCCCCTAGGTCTCTAGTTTTCACAAATGCACAGGTTTGGTAGGTGCCGGCTGAGCTAGAGGCCAAAATCTACAGGTAGGCACTTTGCAAAAAACACCCCTGTTTTCTTTAAAAAAATGTAATGTGTCCAGGTTGCGTTTTGGGGCATTTCTTGTCACAGGCGCTAGGCCTACCCAAACAAGTGAGGTATCATTTTTATGGGGAGACTTGGGGGAACACTGGGTGGAATGAAATTTGTGGCTCCTCTCAGATTCCAGAACTTTCTGTCACCGAAATGTGACAAAAATGTGTTTTTTTAGCCAAATATTGAGGTTTGCAAAGGATTCTGGGTAACAGAACCTGGTCAGAGCCCCACAAGTCACCCCATCTTGGATTCCCCTAGGTCTCTAGTTTTCAAAAATGGACAGGTTTGGTAGGTTTCCCTAGGTGCCGGCTGAGCTAGAGGCCAAAATCTACAGGTAGGCACTTTACAAAAAACTCCTCTGTTTTCTTTTAAAAAATGTGATGTGTCCACGTTGTATTTTGGGGCATTTCCTGTCGCGGGCGCTAGGCCTACCCACACAAGTGAGGTATCATTTTTATCGGGAGACTTGGGGGAACGCTGGGTGGAAGGAAATTTGTGGCTCCTCTCAGATTTCAGAACTTTCTGTCACCGAAATATGAGGAAAATGTCTTTTTTTAGCCAAATCTTGAGGTTTGCAAAGGATTCTGGGTAACAAAACCTGGTCAGAGCCCCACAAGTCACCCCATCTTGGATTCCCCTACGTGTCTAGTTTTTAAAAATGCACAGGTTTGGTAGGTTTCCCTAGGTGCCGGCTGAGCTAGAGGTCAAAATCTACAGGTAGGCACTTTGCAAAAAACACCTCTGTTTTCTTTAAAAAAATGTGATGTGCCCATGTTGCGTTTTGGGGCGTTTCCTGTCGCGGGCGCTAGGCCTACCCACACAAGTGAGGTATCATTTTTATCGGGAGACTTGGCGGAACGCTGGGTGGAAGGAAATTTATGGCTCCTCTCGGATTCCAGAACTTTCTGTCACCGAAATGTGAGGAAAATGTGTTTTTTTAGCCACATTTTGAGGTTTGCATAGGATTCTGGGTAACAGAACCTGGTCAGAGCCCCACAAGTCACCCCATCTTGGATTCCCCTAGGTCTCTAGTTTTCACAAATGCACAGGTTTGGTAGGTGCCGGCTGAGCTAGAGGCCAAAATCTACAGGTAGGCACTTTGCAAAAAACACCTCTGTTTTCTTTAAAAAAATGTAATGTGTCCAGGTTGCGTTTTGGGGCATTTCTTGTCACGGGCGCTAGGCCTACCCAAACAAGTGAGGTATCATTTTTATGGGGAGACTTGGGGGAACACTGGGTGGAATGAAATTTGTGGCTCCTCTCAGATTCCAGAACTTTCTGTCACCGAAATGTGACGAAAATGTGTTTCTTTAGCCAACTTTTGAGGTTTGCAAAGGATTCTGGGTAACAGAACCTGGTCAGAGCCCCACAAGTCACCCCATCTTGGATTCCCCTAGGTCTCTAGTTTTAAAAAATGGACAGGTTTGGTAGGTTTCCCTAGGTGCCGGCTGAGCTAGAGGCCAAAATCTACAGGTAGGCACTTTACAAAAAACTCCTCTGTTTTCTTTAAAAAAATGTGATGTGTCCATGTTGTGTTTTGGGGCGTTTCTTGTCACGGGCGCTAGGCCTACCCAAACAAGTGAGGTATCATTTTTATGGGGAGACTTGGGGGAACGCTGGGTGGAATGAAATTTGTGGCTCCTCTCAGATTCCAGAACTTTCTGTCACCGAAATGTGACAAAAATGTGTTTTTTTAGCCAAATTTTGAGGTTTGCAAAGGATTCTGGGTAACAGAACCTGGTCAGAGCCCCACAAGTCACCCCATCTTAGATTCCCCTAGGTCTCTAGGTTTAAATAATGGACAGGTTTAGTAGGTTTCCCTAGGTGCCGGCTGAGCTAGAGGCCAAAATCTACAGGTAGGCACTTTGTAAAAAACACCTCTGTTTTCTTTAAAAAAATGTAATGTGTCCACGTTGCGTTTTGGGGCATTTCCTGTCGCGGGCGCTAGGCCTACCCACACAGGTGAGGTATCATTTTTATCGGGAGACTTGGGGGAACGCTGGGTGGAATTAAATTTGTGGCTCCTCTCAGATTCCAGAACTTTCTGTGACCGAAATGTGACGAAAATGTGTTTCTTTAGCCAACTTTTGAGGTTTGCAAAGGATTCTGGGTAACAGAACCTGGTCAGAGCCCCACAAGTCACCCCATCTTGGATTCCCCTAGGTCTCTAGTTTAAAAAAATGCACAGGTTTGGTAGGTTTCCCTAGGTGCCGGCTGAGCTAGAGGCCAAAATCTACAGGTAGGCACTTTGCAAAAAACACCTCTGTTTTCTTTTAAAAAATGTGATGTGTCCACGTTGTATTTTGGGGCGTTTCCTGTCGCGGGCGCTAGGCCTACCCACACAAGTGAGGTATCATTTTTATCGGGAGACTTGGGGGAACGCTGGGTGGAAGGAAATTTATGGCTCCTCTCGGATTCCAGAACTTTCTGTCACCGAAATGTGAGGAAAATGTGTTTTTTTAGCCACATTTTGAGGTTTGCATAGGATTCTGGGTAACAGAACCTGGTCAGAGCCCCACAAGTCACCCCATCTTGGATTCCCCTAGGTCTCTAGGTTTCACAAATGCACAGGTTTGGTAGGTGCCGGCTGAGCTAGAGGCCAAAATCTACAGGTAGGCACTTTGCAAAAAACACCTCTGTTTTCTTTAAAAAAATGTAATGTGTCCAGGTTGCGTTTTGGGGCATTTCTTGTCACGGGCGCTAGGCCTACCCAAACAAGTGAGGTATCATTTTTATGGGGAGACTTGGGGGAACGCTGGGTGGAATGAAATTTGTGGCTCCTCTCAGATTCCAGAACTTTCTGTCACCGAAATGTGACAAAAATGTGTTTTTTTAGCCAAATGTTGAGGTTTGCAAAGGATTCTGGGTAACAGAACCTGGTCAGAGCCCCACAAGTCACCCCATCTTGGATTCCCCTAGGTCTCTAGTTTTCAAAAATGGACAGGTTTGGTAGGTTTCCCTAGGTGCCGGCTGAGCTAGAGGCCAAAATCTACAGGTAGGCACTTTGTAAAAAACACCTCTGTTTTCTTTAAAAAAATGTAATGTATCCACGTTGCGTTTTGGGGCATTTCCTGTCGCGGGCCCTAGGCTTACCCACACAGGTGAGGTATCATTTTTATTGGGAGACTTGGGGGAACGCTGGGTGGAATGAAATTTGTGGCTCCTCTCAGATTCCAGAACTTTCTGTCACCGAAATGTGACGAAAATGTGTTTCTTTAGCCAACTTTTGAGGTTTGCAAAGGATTCTGGGTAACAGAACCTGGTCAGAGCCCCACAAGTAACCCCATCTTGGATTCCCCTAGGTCTCTAGTTTAAAAAAATGCACAGGTTTGGTAGGTTTCCCTAGGTGCCGGCTGAGCTAGAGGCCAAAATCTACAGGTAGGCACTTTGCAAAAAACACCTCTGTTTTCTTTTAAAAAATGTGATGTGTCCACGTTGTATTTTGGGGCGTTTCCTGTCCCGGGCGCTAGGCCTACCCACACAAGTGAGGTATCATTTTTATCGGGAGACTTGGGGGAACGCTGGGTGGAAGGTAATTTGTGGCTCCTCTCAGATTCCAGAACTTTCTGTCACCGAAATGTGACAAAAATGTGTTTTTTTAGCCAAATGTTGAGGTTTGCAAAGGATTCTGGGTAACAGAACCTGGTCAGAGCCCCACAAGTCACCCCATCTTGGATTCCCCTAGGTCTCTAGTTTTCAAAAATGGACAGGTTTGGTAGGTTTCCCTAGGTGCCGGCTGAGCTAGAGGCCAAAATATACAGGTAGGCACTTTACAAAAAACTCCTCTGTTTTCTTTAAAAAAATGTGATGTGTCCATGTTGTGTTTTGGGGCGTTTCTTGTCACGGGTGCTAGGCCTACCCAAACAAGTGAGGTATCATTTTTATGGGGAGACTTGGGGGAACGCTGGGTGGAATGAAATTTGTGGCTCCTCTCAGATTCCAGAACTTTCTGTCACCGAAATGTGACAAAAATGTGTTTTTTTAGCCAAATTTTGAGGTTTGCAAAGGATTCTGGGTAACAGAACCTGGTCAGAGCCCCACAAGTCACCCCATCTTGGATTCCCCTAGGTCTCTAGGTTTAAATAATGGACAGGTTTAGTAGGTTTCCCTAGGTGCCGGCTGAGCTAGAGGCCAAAATCTACAGGTAGGCACTTTGTAAAAAACACCTCTGTTTTCTTTAAAAAAATGTAATGTGTCCACGTTGCGTTTTGGGGCATTTCCTGTCGCGGGCGCTAGGCCTACCCACACAGGTGAGGTATCATTTTTATCGGGAGACTTGGGGGAACGCTGGGTGGAATGAAGTTTGTGGCTCCTCTCAGATTCCAGAACTTTCTGTCACCGAAATGTGACGAAAATGTGTTTCTTTAGCCAACTTTTGAGGTTTGCAAAGGATTCTGGGTAACAGAACCTGGTCAGAGCCCCACAAGTCACCCCATCTTGGATTCCCCTAGGTCTCTAGTTTAAAAAAATGCACAGGTTTGGTAGGTTTCCCTAGGTGCCGGCTGAGCTAGAGGCCAAAATCTACAGGTAGGCACTTTGCAAAAAACAACTCTGTTTTCTTTTAAAAAATGTGATGTGTCCACGTTGTATTTTGGGGCGTTTCCTGTCGCGGGCGCTAGGCCTACCCACACAAGTGAGGTATCATTTTTATCGGGAGACTTGGGGGAACGCTGGGTGGAAGGAAATTTGTGGCTCCTCTCAGATTCCAGAACTTTCTGTCACCGAAATATGAGGAAAATGTGTTTTTTTAGCCAAATCTTGAGGTTTGCAAAGGATTCTGGGTAACAAAACCTGGTCAGAGCCACACAAGTCACCCCATCTTGGATTCCCCTACGTGTCTAGTTTTTAAAAATGCACAGGTTTGGTAGGTTTCCCTAGGTGCCGGCTGAGCTAGAGGTCAAAATCTACAGGTAGGCACTTTGCAAAAAACACATCTGTTTTCTTTAAAAAATGTGATGTGTCCATGTTGCGTTTTGGGGCGTTTCCTGTCGCGGGCGCCAGTCCTACCCACACAAGTGAGGTATCATTTTTATCGGGAGACTTGGGGGAACGCTGGGTGGAAGGAAATTTGTGGCTCTTCTCGGATTCCAGAACTTTCTGTCACCGAAATGTGAGGAAAATGTGTTTTTTTAGCCACATTTTGAGGTTTGCATAGGATTCTGGGTAACAGAACCTGGTCAGAGCCCCACAAGTCACCCCATCTTGGATTCCCCTACGTCTCTAGTTTTCACAAATGCACAGGTTTGGTAGGTGCCGGCTGAGCTAGAGGCCAAAATCTACAGGTAGGCACTTTGCAAAAAACACCTCTGTTTTCTTTAAAAAAATGTAATGTGTCCAGGTTGCGTTTTGGGGCATTTCTTGTCACGGGCGCTAGGCCTACCCAAACAAGTGAGGTATCATTTTTATGGGGAGACTTGGGGGAACGCTGGGTGGAATGAAATTTGTGGCTCCTCTCAGATTCCAGAACTTTCTGTCACCGAAATGTGACAAAAATGTGTTTTTTTAGCCAAATTTTGAGGTTTGCAAAGGATTCTGGGTAACAGAACCTGGTCATAGCCCCACAAGTCACCCCATCTTGGATTCCCCTAGGTCTCTAGTTTTCAAAAATGGACAGGTTTGGTAGGTTTCCCTAGGTGCCGGCTGAGCTAGAGGCCAAAACCTACAGGTAGGCACTTTACAAAAAACTCCTCTGTTTTCTTTAAAAAAAATTGATGTGTCCACGTTGTGTTTTGGGGCGTTTCTTGTCACGGGCGCTAGGCCTACCCAAACAAGTGAGGTATCATTTTTATGGGGAGACTTGGGGGAACGCTGGGTGGAATGAAATTTGTGGCTCCTCTCAGATTCCAGAACGTTCTGTCACCGAAATGTGACAAAAATGTGTTTTTTTAGCCAAATTTTGAGGTTTGCAAAGGATTCTGGGTAACAGAACCTGGTTAGAGCCCCACAAGTCACCCCATCTTGGATTCCCCTAGGTCTCTAGTTTTAAAAAATGGACAGGTTTGGTAGGTTTCCCTAGGTGCCGGCTGAGCTGGAGGCCAAAATCTACAGGTAGGCACTTTACAAAAAACTCCTCTGTTTTCTTTAAAGAAATGTGATGTGTCCACGTTGTGTTTTGGGGCGTTTCTTGTCACGGGCGCTAGGCCTACCCAAACAAGTGAGGTATCATTTTTATGGGGAGACTTGGGGGAACGCTGGGTGGAATGAAATTTGTGGCTCCTCTCAGATTCCAGAACTTTCTGTCACCGAAATGTGACGAAAATGTGTTTCTTTAGCCAACTTTTGAGGTTTGCAAAGGATTCTGGGTAACAGAACCTGGTCAGAGCCCCACAAGTCACCCCATCTTGGATTCCCCTAGGTCTCTAGTTTAAAAAAATGCACAGGTTTGGTAGGTTTCCCTAGGTGCCGGCTGAGCTAGAGGCCAAAATCTACAGGTAGGCACTTTGCAAAAAACACCTCTGTTTTCTTTTAAAAAATGTGATGTGTCCACGTTGTATTTTGGGGCGTTTCCTGTCGCGGGCGCTAGGCCTACCCACACAAGTGAGGTATCATTTTTATCGGGAGACTTGGGGGAACGCTGGGTGGAAGGAAATTTGTGGCTCCTCTCAGATTCCAGAACTTTCTGTCACCGAAATATGAGGAAAATGTGTTTTTTTAGCCAAATCTTGAGGTTTGCAAAGGATTCTGGGTAACAAAACCTGGTCAGAGCCCCACAAGTCACCCCATCTTGGATTCCCCTACGTGTCAAGTTTTTAAAAATGCACAGGTTTGGTAGGTTTCCCTAGGTGCCGGCTGAGCTAGAGGTCAAAATCTACAGGTAGGCACTTTGCAAAAAACACCTCTGTTTTCTTTAAAAAAATGTGATGTGCCCATGTTGCGTTTTGGGGCGTTTCCTGTCGCGGGCGCTAGACCTACCCACACAAGTGAGGTATCATTTTTATCGGGAGACTTGGGGGAACGCTGGGTGGAAGGAAATCTATGGCTCCTCTCGGATTCCAGAACTTTCTGTCACCGAAATGTGAGGAAAATGTGTTTTTTTAGCCACATTTTGAGGTTTGCATAGGATTCTGGGTAACAGAACCTGGTCAGAGCCCCACAAGTCACCCCATCTTGGATTCCCCTAGGTCTCTAGTTTTCACAAATGCACAGGTTTGGTAGGTGCCGGCTGAGCTAGAGGCCAAAATCTACAGGTAGGCACTTTGCAAAAAACACCCCTGTTTTCTTTAAAAAAATGTAATGTGTCCAGGTTGCGTTTTGGGGCATTTCTTGTCACAGGCGCTAGGCCTACCCAAACAAGTGAGGTATCATTTTTATGGGGAGACTTGGGGGAACACTGGGTGGAATGAAATTTGTGGCTCCTCTCAGATTCCAGAACTTTCTGTCACCGAAATGTGACAAAAATGTGTTTTTTTAGCCAAATGTTGAGGTTTGCAAAGGATTCTGGGTAACAGAACCTGGTCAGAGCCCCACAAGTCACCCCATCTTGGATTCCCCTAGGTCTCTAGTTTTCAAAAATGGACAGGTTTGGTAGGTTTCCCTAGGTGCCGGCTGAGCTAGAGGCCAAAATCTACAGGTAGGCACTTTACAAAAAACTCCTCTGTTTTCTTTTAAAAAATGTGATGTGTCCACGTTGTATTTTGGGGCATTTCCTGTCGCGGGCGCTAGGCCTACCCACACAAGTGAGGTATCATTTTTATCGGGAGACTTGGGGGAACGCTGGGTGGAAGGAAATTTGTGGCTCCTCTCAGATTTCAGAACTTTCTGTCACCGAAATATGAGGAAAATGTCTTTTTTTAGCCAAATCTTGAGGTTTGCAAAGGATTCTGGGTAACAAAACCTGGTCAGAGCCCCACAAGTCACCCCATCTTGGATTCCCCTACGTGTCTAGTTTTTAAAAATGCACAGGTTTGGTAGGTTTCCCTAGGTGCCGGCTGAGCTAGAGGTCAAAATCTACAGGTAGGCACTTTGCAAAAAACACCTCTGTTTTCTTTAAAAAAATGTGATGTGCCCATGTTGCGTTTTGGGGCGTTTCCTGTCGCGGGCGCTAGGCCTACCCACACAAGTGAGGTATCATTTTTATCGGGAGACTTGGCGGAACGCTGGGTGGAAGGAAATTTATGGCTCCTCTCGGATTCCAGAACTTTCTGTCACCGAAATGTGAGGAAAATGTGTTTTTTTAGCCACATTTTGAGGTTTGCATAGGATTCTGGGTAACAGAACCTGGTCAGAGCCCCACAAGTCACCCCATCTTGGATTCCCCTAGGTCTCTAGTTTTCACAAATGCACAGGTTTGGTAGGTGCCGGCTGAGCTAGAGGCCAAAATCTACAGGTAGGCACTTTGCAAAAAACACCTCTGTTTTCTTTAAAAAAATGTAATGTGTCCAGGTTGCGTTTTGGGGCATTTCTTGTCACGGGCGCTAGGCCTACCCAAACAAGTGAGGTATCATTTTTATGGGGAGACTTGGGGGAACACTGGGTGGAATGAAATTTGTGGCTCCTCTCAGATTCCAGAACTTTCTGTCACCGAAATGTGACGAAAATGTGTTTCTTTAGCCAACTTTTGAGGTTTGCAAAGGATTCTGGGTAACAGAACCTGGTCAGAGCCCCACAAGTCACCCCATCTTGGATTCCCCTAGGTCTCTAGTTTTAAAAAATGGACAGGTTTGGTAGGTTTCCCTAGGTGCCGGCTGAGCTAGAGGCCAAAATCTACAGGTAGGCACTTTACAAAAAACTCCTCTGTTTTCTTTAAAAAAATGTGATGTGTCCATGTTGTGTTTTGGGGCGTTTCTTGTCACGGGCGCTAGGCCTACCCAAACAAGTGAGGTATCATTTTTATGGGGAGACTTGGGGGAACGCTGGGTGGAATGAAATTTGTGGCTCCTCTCAGATTCCAGAACTTTCTGTCACCGAAATGTGACAAAAATGTGTTTTTTTAGCCAAATTTTGAGGTTTGCAAAGGATTCTGGGTAACAGAACCTGGTCAGAGCCCCACAAGTCACCCCATCTTAGATTCCCCTAGGTCTCTAGGTTTAAATAATGGACAGGTTTAGTAGGTTTCCCTAGGTGCCGGCTGAGCTAGAGGCCAAAATCTACAGGTAGGCACTTTGTAAAAAACACCTCTGTTTTCTTTAAAAAAATGTAATGTGTCCACGTTGCGTTTTGGGGCATTTCCTGTCGCGGGCGCTAGGCCTACCCACACAGGTGAGGTATCATTTTTATCGGGAGACTTGGGGGAACGCTGGGTGGAATTAAATTTGTGGCTCCTCTCAGATTCCAGAACTTTCTGTGACCGAAATGTGACGAAAATGTGTTTCTTTAGCCAACTTTTGAGGTTTGCAAAGGATTCTGGGTAACAGAACCTGGTCAGAGCCCCACAAGTCACCCCATCTTGGATTCCCCTAGGTCTCTAGTTTAAAAAAATGCACAGGTTTGGTAGGTTTCCCTAGGTGCCGGCTGAGCTAGAGGCCAAAATCTACAGGTAGGCACTTTGCAAAAAACACCTCTGTTTTCTTTTAAAAAATGTGATGTGTCCACGTTGTATTTTGGGGCGTTTCCTGTCGCGGGCGCTAGGCCTACCCACACAAGTGAGGTATCATTTTTATCGGGAGACTTGGGGGAACGCTGGGTGGAAGGAAATTTATGGCTCCTCTCGGATTCCAGAACTTTCTGTCACCGAAATGTGAGGAAAATGTGTTTTTTTAGCCACATTTTGAGGTTTGCATAGGATTCTGGGTAACAGAACCTGGTCAGAGCCCCACAAGTCACCCCATCTTGGATTCCCCTAGGTCTCTAGGTTTCACAAATGCACAGGTTTGGTAGGTGCCGGCTGAGCTAGAGGCCAAAATCTACAGGTAGGCACTTTGCAAAAAACACCTCTGTTTTCTTTAAAAAAATGTAATGTGTCCAGGTTGCGTTTTGGGGCATTTCTTGTCACGGGCGCTAGGCCTACCCAAACAAGTGAGGTATCATTTTTATGGGGAGACTTGGGGGAACGCTGGGTGGAATGAAATTTGTGGCTCCTCTCAGATTCCAGAACTTTCTGTCACCGAAATGTGACAAAAATGTGTTTTTTTAGCCAAATGTTGAGGTTTGCAAAGGATTCTGGGTAACAGAACCTGGTCAGAGCCCCACAAGTCACCCCATCTTGGATTCCCCTAGGTCTCTAGTTTTCAAAAATGGACAGGTTTGGTAGGTTTCCCTAGGTGCCGGCTGAGCTAGAGGCCAAAATCTACAGGTAGGCACTTTGTAAAAAACACCTCTGTTTTCTTTAAAAAAATGTAATGTATCCACGTTGCGTTTTGGGGCATTTCCTGTCGCGGGCCCTAGGCTTACCCACACAGGTGAGGTATCATTTTTATTGGGAGACTTGGGGGAACGCTGGGTGGAATGAAATTTGTGGCTCCTCTCAGATTCCAGAACTTTCTGTCACCGAAATGTGACGAAAATGTGTTTCTTTAGCCAACTTTTGAGGTTTGCAAAGGATTCTGGGTAACAGAACCTGGTCAGAGCCCCACAAGTAACCCCATCTTGGATTCCCCTAGGTCTCTAGTTTAAAAAAATGCACAGGTTTGGTAGGTTTCCCTAGGTGCCGGCTGAGCTAGAGGCCAAAATCTACAGGTAGGCACTTTGCAAAAAACACCTCTGTTTTCTTTTAAAAAATGTGATGTGTCCACGTTGTATTTTGGGGCGTTTCCTGTCCCGGGCGCTAGGCCTACCCACACAAGTGAGGTATCATTTTTATCGGGAGACTTGGGGGAACGCTGGGTGGAAGGTAATTTGTGGCTCCTCTCAGATTCCAGAACTTTCTGTCACCGAAATGTGACAAAAATGTGTTTTTTTAGCCAAATGTTGAGGTTTGCAAAGGATTCTGGGTAACAGAACCTGGTCAGAGCCCCACAAGTCACCCCATCTTGGATTCCCCTAGGTCTCTAGTTTTCAAAAATGGACAGGTTTGGTAGGTTTCCCTAGGTGCCGGCTGAGCTAGAGGCCAAAATATACAGGTAGGCACTTTACAAAAAACTCCTCTGTTTTCTTTAAAAAAATGTGATGTGTCCATGTTGTGTTTTGGGGCGTTTCTTGTCACGGGTGCTAGGCCTACCCAAACAAGTGAGGTATCATTTTTATGGGGAGACTTGGGGGAACGCTGGGTGGAATGAAATTTGTGGCTCCTCTCAGATTCCAGAACTTTCTGTCACCGAAATGTGACAAAAATGTGTTTTTTTAGCCAAATTTTGAGGTTTGCAAAGGATTCTGGGTAACAGAACCTGGTCAGAGCCCCACAAGTCACCCCATCTTGGATTCCCCTAGGTCTCTAGGTTTAAATAATGGACAGGTTTAGTAGGTTTCCCTAGGTGCCGGCTGAGCTAGAGGCCAAAATCTACAGGTAGGCACTTTGTAAAAAACACCTCTGTTTTCTTTAAAAAAATGTAATGTGTCCACGTTGCGTTTTGGGGCATTTCCTGTCGCGGGCGCTAGGCCTACCCACACAGGTGAGGTATCATTTTTATCGGGAGACTTGGGGGAACGCTGGGTGGAATGAAGTTTGTGGCTCCTCTCAGATTCCAGAACTTTCTGTCACCGAAATGTGACGAAAATGTGTTTCTTTAGCCAACTTTTGAGGTTTGCAAAGGATTCTGGGTAACAGAACCTGGTCAGAGCCCCACAAGTCACCCCATCTTGGATTCCCCTAGGTCTCTAGTTTAAAAAAATGCACAGGTTTGGTAGGTTTCCCTAGGTGCCGGCTGAGCTAGAGGCCAAAATCTACAGGTAGGCACTTTGCAAAAAACAACTCTGTTTTCTTTTAAAAAATGTGATGTGTCCACGTTGTATTTTGGGGCGTTTCCTGTCGCGGGCGCTAGGCCTACCCACACAAGTGAGGTATCATTTTTATCGGGAGACTTGGGGGAACGCTGGGTGGAAGGAAATTTGTGGCTCCTCTCAGATTCCAGAACTTTCTGTCACCGAAATATGAGGAAAATGTGTTTTTTTAGCCAAATCTTGAGGTTTGCAAAGGATTCTGGGTAACAAAACCTGGTCAGAGCCACACAAGTCACCCCATCTTGGATTCCCCTACGTGTCTAGTTTTTAAAAATGCACAGGTTTGGTAGGTTTCCCTAGGTGCCGGCTGAGCTAGAGGTCAAAATCTACAGGTAGGCACTTTGCAAAAAACACATCTGTTTTCTTTAAAAAATGTGATGTGTCCATGTTGCGTTTTGGGGCGTTTCCTGTCGCGGGCGCCAGTCCTACCCACACAAGTGAGGTATCATTTTTATCGGGAGACTTGGGGGAACGCTGGGTGGAAGGAAATTTGTGGCTCTTCTCGGATTCCAGAACTTTCTGTCACCGAAATGTGAGGAAAATGTGTTTTTTTAGCCACATTTTGAGGTTTGCATAGGATTCTGGGTAACAGAACCTGGTCAGAGCCCCACAAGTCACCCCATCTTGGATTCCCCTACGTCTCTAGTTTTCACAAATGCACAGGTTTGGTAGGTGCCGGCTGAGCTAGAGGCCAAAATCTACAGGTAGGCACTTTGCAAAAAACACCTCTGTTTTCTTTAAAAAAATGTAATGTGTCCAGGTTGCGTTTTGGGGCATTTCTTGTCACGGGCGCTAGGCCTACCCAAACAAGTGAGGTATCATTTTTATGGGGAGACTTGGGGGAACGCTGGGTGGAATGAAATTTGTGGCTCCTCTCAGATTCCAGAACTTTCTGTCACCGAAATGTGACAAAAATGTGTTTTTTTAGCCAAATGTTGAGGTTTGCATAGGATTCTGGGTAACAGAACCTGGTCAGAGCCCCACAAGTCACCCCATCTTGGATTCCCCTAGGTCTCTAGTTTTCAAAAATGGACAGGTTTGGTAGGTTTCCATAGGTGCCGGCTGAGCTAGAGGCCAAAATCTACAGGTAGGCAATTTACAAAAAACTCCTCTGTTTTCTTTAAAAAAATGTGATGTGTCCACGTTGTGTTTTGGGGGGTTTCTTGTCACGGGCACTAGGCCTACCCAAACAAGTGAGGTATCATTTTTATGGGGAGACTTGGGGGAACGCTGGGTGGAATGAAATTTGTGGCTCCTCTCAGATTCCAGAACTTTCTGTCACCGAAATATGAGGAAAATGTGTTTTTTTAGCCAAATGTTGAGGTTTGCAAAGGATTCTGGGTAACAAAACCTGGTCAGAGCCCCACAAGTCACCCCATCTTGGATTCCCCTAGGTCTCTAGTTTTAAAAAATGCACAGGTTTGGTAGGTTTCCATAGGTGCCGGCTGAGCTAGAGGCCAAAATCTACAGGTAGGCACTTTGCAAAAAACACCTCTGTTTTCTTTAAAAAAATGTAATGTGTCCACGTTGCGTTTTGGGGCATTTCCTGTCGCGGGCGCTAGGTCTACCCACACAGGTGAGGTATCATTTTTATCGGGAGACTTGGGGGAACGCTGGGTGGAATGAAATTTGTGGCTCCTCTCAGATTCCAGAACTTTCTGTCACCGAAATGTGACGAAAATGTGTTTCTTTAGCCAACTTTTGAGGTTTGCAAAGGATTCTGGGTAACAGAACCTGATCAGAGCCCCACAAGTCACCCCATCTTGGATTCCCCTAGGTCTCTAGTTTAAAAAAATGCACAGGTTTGGTAGGTTTCCCTAGGTGCCGGCTGAGCTAGAGGCCAAAATCTACAGGTAGGCACTTTGCAAAAAACACCTCTGTTTTCTTTTAAAAAATGTGATGTGTCCACGTTGTATTTTGGGGCGTTTCCTGTCGCGGTCGCTAGGCCTACCCACACAAGTGAGGTATCATTTTTATCGGGAGACTTGGGGGAACGCTGGGTGGAAGGAAATTTGTGGCTCCTCTCAGATTCCAGAACTTTCTGTCACCGAAATATGAGGAAAATGTGTTTTTTTAGCCAAATCTTGAGGTTTGCAAAGGATTCTGGGTAACAAAACCTTGTCAGAGCCCCACAAGTCACCCCATCTTGGATTCCCCTACGTGTCTAGTTTTTAAAAATGCACCGGTTTGGTAGGTTTCCCTAGGTGCCGGCTGAGCTAGAGGTCAAAATCTACAGGTAGGCACTTTGCAAAAAACACCTCTGTTTTCTTTAAAAAAATGTGATGTGTCCATGTTGCGTTTTGGGGCGTTTCCTGTCGCGGGCGCTAGGCCTACCCACACAAGTGAGGTATCATTTTTATCGGGAGACTTGGGGGAACGCTGGGTGGAAGGAAATTTATGGCTCCTATCGGATTCCAGAACTTTCTGTCACCGAAATGTGAGGAAAATGTGTTTTTTTAGCCACATTTTGAGGTTTGCATAGGATTCTGGGTAACAGAACCTGGTCAGAGCACCACAAGTCACCCCATCTTGGATTCCCCTATGTCTCTAGTTTTCACAAATGCACAGGTTTGGTAGGTGCCGGCTGAGCTAGAGGCCAAAATCTACAGGTAGGCACTTTGCAAAAAACACCTCTGTTTTCTTTCAAAAAATGTAATGTGTCCAGGTTGCGTTTTGGGGCATTTCCTGTTGCGGGCACTATGCCTACCCACACAAGTGAGGTATCATTTTTATCGGGAGACTTGGGGGAACGCTGGGTGGAAGGAAATTTGTGGCTCCTCTCTGATTCCAGGACTTCCTGTCACCAAAATTTGAGGAAAATGTGTTTTTTTAGCCCAATGTTGAGGTTTGCAAAGGATTCTGGGTAACAGAACCTGGTCAGAGCCCCACAAGTCACCCCATCTTGGATTCCCCTAGGTCTCTAGTTTTCAAAAATGGACAGGTTTGGTGGGTTTCCCTAGGTGCCGGCTGAGCTAGAGGCCAAAATCTACAGGTAGGCACTTTACAAAAAACTCCTCTGTTTTCTTTTAAAAAATGTGATGTGTCCACGTTGTGTTTTGGGGCGTTTCTTGTCACGGGCGCTAGGCCTACCCAAACAAGTGAGGTATCATTTTTATGGGGAGACTTGGGGGAACGCTGGGTGGAATGAAATTTGTGGCTCCTCTCAGATTCCAGAACTTTCTGTCACCGAAATGTGACAAAAATGTGTTTTTTTAGCCAAATGTTGAGGTTTGCAAAGGATTCTGGGTAACAGAACCTGGTCAGAGCCCCACAAGTCACCCCATCTTGGATTCCCCTAGGTCTCTAGTTTTCAAAAATGGACAGGTTTGGTAGGTTTCCCTAGGTGCCGGCTGAGCTAGAGGCCAAAACCTACAGGTAGGCACTTTACAAAAAACTCCTCTGTTTTCTTTAAAAAAATGTGATGTGTCCACGTTGTGTTTTGGGGCGTTTCTTGTCACAGGCGCTAGGCCTACCCAAACAAGTGAGGTATCATTTTTATGGGGAGACTTGGGGGAACGCTGGGTGGAATGAAATTTGTGGCTCCTCTCAGATTCCAGAACTTTCTGTCACCGAAATGTGACAAAAATGTGTTTTTTTAGCCAAATGTTGAGGTTTGCAAAGGATTCTGGGTAACAGAACCTGGTCAGAGCCCCACAAGTCACACCATCTTGGATTCCCCTAGGTCTCTAGTTTTCAAAAATGGACAGGTTTGGTAGGTTTCCCTAGGTGCCGGCTGAGCTAGAGGCCAAAATCTACAGGTAGGCACTTTACAAAAAACTCCTCTGTTTTCTTTTAAAAATGTGATGTGTCCACGTTGTGTTTTGGGGCGTTTCCAGTCACGGGCGTTAGGCCTACCCAAACAAGTGAGGTATCATTTTTATGGGGAGACTTGAGGGAACGCTGGGTGGAAGGAAATTTGTGGCTCCTCTCAGAATCCAGAACTTTCTGTCACCGAAATATGAGGAAAATGTGTTTTTTTAGCCAAATGTTGCGGTTTGCAAAGGATTCTGGGTAACAAAAGCGGGGTCAGAGCCCCACAAGTCACCCCATCTTGGATTCCCCTACGTCTCTAGTTTTAAAAAATGCACAGGTTTGGTAGGTTTCCATAGGTGCCGGCTGAGCTAGACGCCAAAATCTACAGGTAGGCACTTTGTAAAAAACACCTCTGTTTTCTTTAAAAAAATGTAATGTGTCCACGTTGCGTTTTGGGGCATTTCCTGTTGCGGGCGCTAGGCCTACCCACACAGGTGAGGTATCATTTTTATCGGGAGACTTGGGGGAACGCTGGGTGGAATGAAATTTGTGGCTCCTCTCAGATTCCAGAACTTTCTGTCACCGAAATGTGACAAAAATGAGTTTTTTTAGCCAAATTTTGAGGTTTGCAAAGGATTCTGGGTAACAGAACCTGGTCAAATCCCCACAAGTCACCCCATCTTGGATTCCCCTAGGTCTCTAGTTTTCAAAAATGGAGAGGTTTGGTAGGTTTCCCTAGGTGCCGGCTGAGCTAGAGGCCAAAATCTACAGGTAGGCACTTTACAAAAAACTCCTCTGTTTTCTTTAAAAAAATGTGATGTGTCCACGTTGTGTTTTGGGGCGTTTCTTGTCACGGGCGCTAGGCCTACCCAAACAAGTGAGGTATAATTTTTATGGGGAGACTTGGGGGAACGCTGGGTGGAATGAAATTTGTGGCTCCTCTCAGATTCCAGAACTTTCTGTCACCGAAATGTGACAAAAATGTGTTTTTTTAGCCAAATTTTGAGGTTTGCAAAGGTTTCTGGGTAACAGAACCTGGTCAGAGCCCCACAAGTCACCCCATCTTGGATTCCCCTAGGTCTCTAGTTTTAAAAAATGGACAGGTTTGGTAGGTTTCCCTAGGTGCCGGCTGAGCTAGAGGCCAAAATCTACAGGTAGGCACTTTACAAAAAACTCCTCTGTTTTCTTTAAAAAAATGTGATGTGTCCACGTTGTGTTTTGGGGCGTTTCTTGTCACGGGCGCTAGGCCTACCCAAACAAGTGAGGTATCATTTTTATGGGGAGACTTGGGGGAACGCTGGGTGGAATGAAATTTGTGGCTCCTCTCAGATTCCAGAACTTTCTGTCACCGAAATGTGAGAAAAATGTGTTTTTTTAGCCAAATTTTGAGGTTTGCAAAGGATTCTGGGTAACAGAACCTGGTCAGAGCTCCACAAGGCACCCCATCTTGGATTCCCCTAGGTCTCTAGTTTTCAAAAATGGACAGGTTTGGTAGGTTTCCCTAGGTGCCGGCTGAGCTAGAGGCCAACATCTACAGGTAGGCACTTTACAAAAAACTCCTCTGTTTTCTTTAAAAAATGTGATGTGTCCACGTTGTGTTTTGGGGCGTTTCCTGTCACGGGCGTTAGGCCTACCCAAACAAGTGAGGTATCATTTTTATGGGGAGACTTGAGGGAACGCTGGGTGGAAGGAAATTTGTGGCTCCTCTCAGATTCCAGAACTTTCTGTCACCGAAATATGAGGAAAATGTGTTTTTTTAGACAAATGTTGAGGTTTGCAAAGGATTCTGGGTAACAAAACCTGGTCAGAGCCCCACAAGTCACCCCATCTTGGATTCCCCTAGGTCTCTAGTTTTAAAAAATGCACAGGTTTGGTAGGTTTCCATAGGTGCCGGCTGAGCTAGAGGCCAAAATCTACAGGTAGGCACTTTGCAAAAAACACCTCTGTTTTCTTTAAAAAAATGTAATGTGTCCACGTTGCGTTTTGGGGCATTTCCTGTTGCGGGCGCTAGGCCTACCCACACAAGTGAGGTATCATTTTTATCGGGAGACTTGGGGGAACGCTGGGTGGAAGGAAATTTGTGGCTCCTCTCAGATTCCAGAACTTTCTGTCACCGAAATATGAGGAAAATGTGTTTTTTTAGCCAAATCTTGAGGTTTGCAAAGGATTCTGGGTAACAAAACCTTGTCAGAGCCCCACAAGTCACCCCATCTTGGATTCCCCTACGTGTCTAGTTTTTAAAAATGCACCGGTTTGGTAGGTTTCCCTAGGTGCCGACTGAGCTAGAGGTCAAAATCTACAGGTAGGCACTTTGCAAAAAACACCTCTGTTTTCTTTAAAAAAATGTGATGTGTCCATGTTGCGTTTTGGGGCGTTTCCTGTCGCGGGCGCTAGGCCTACCCACACAAGTGAGGTATCATTTTTATCGGGAGACTTGGGGGAACGCTGGGTGGAAGGAAATTTATGGCTCCTGTCGGATTCCAGAACTTTCTGTCACCGAAATGTGAGGAAAATGTGTTTTTTTAGCCACATTTTGAGGTTTGCATAGGATTCTGGGTAACAGAACCTGGTCAGAGCCCCACAAGTCACCCCATCTTGGATTCCCCTAGGTCTCTAGTTTTCACAAATGCACAGGTTTGGTAGGTGCCGGCTGACCTAGAGGCCAAAATCTACAGGTAGGCACTTTGCAAAAAACACCTCTGTTTTCTTTCAAAAAATGTAATGTGTCCAGGTTGCGTTTTGGGGCATTTCCTGTTGCGGGCACTATGCCTACCCACACAAGTGAGGTATCATTTTTATCGGGAGACTTGGGGGAACGCTGGGTGGAAGGAAATTTGTGGCTCCTCTCTGATTCCAGGACTTCCTGTCACCAAAATTTTAGGAAAATGTGTTTTTTTAGCCCAATGTTGAGGTTTGCAAAGGATTCTGGGTAACAGAACCTGGTCAGAGCCCCACAAGTCACCCCATCTTGGATTCCCCTAGGTCTCTAGTTTTCAAAAATGGACAGGTTTGGTGGGTTTCCCTAGGTGCCGGCTGAGCTAGAGGCCAAAATCTACAGGTAGGCACTTTACAAAAAACTCCTCTGTTTTCTTTAAAAAAATGTGATGTGTCCACGTTGTGTTTTGGGGCGTTTCTTGTCACGGGCGCTAGGCCTACCCAAACAAGTGAGGTATCATTTTTATGGGGAGACTTGGGGGAACGCTGGGTGGAATGAAATTTGTGGCTCCTCTCAGATTCCAGAACTTTCTGTCACCAAAATGTGACAAAAATGTGTTTTTTTAGCCAAATTTTGAGGTTTGCAAAGGATTCTGGGTAACAGAACGTGGTCAGAGCCCCACAAGTCACCCCATCTTGGATTCCCCTAGGTCTCTAGTTTTCAAAAATGGACAGGTTTGGTAGGTTTCCCTAGGTGCCGGCTGAGCTAGAGGCCAAAACCTACAGGTAGGCACTTTACAAAAAACTCCTCTGTTTTCTTTAAAAATATGTGATGTGTCCACGTTGTGTTTTGGGGCGTTTCTTG
This sequence comes from Pleurodeles waltl, assembly GCF_031143425.1. NCBI lineage: Eukaryota > Metazoa > Chordata > Amphibia > Caudata > Salamandridae > Pleurodeles > Pleurodeles waltl. Next base: position 1,645,684,418 of record NC_090444.1, on the reverse strand, counting down.
TCACAGGCGCTAGGCCTACCCAAACAAGTGAGGTATCATTTTTATGGGGAGACTTGGGGGAACGCTGGGTGGAATGAAATTTGTGGCTCCTCTCAGATTCCAGAACTTTCTGTCACCGAAATGTGACAAAAATGTGTTTTTTTAGCCAAATGTTGAGGTTTGCAAAGGATTCTGGGTAACAGAACCTGGTCAGAGCCCCACAAGTCACACCATATTGGATTCCCCTAGGTCTCTAGTTTTCAAAAATGGACAGGTTTGGTAGGTTTCCCTAGGTGCCGGCTGAGCTAGAGGCCAAAATCTACAGGTAGGCACTTTACAAAAAACTCCTCTGTTTTCTTTCAAAAATGTGATGTGTCCACGTTGTGTTTTGGGGCGTTTCCAGTCACGGGCGTTAGGCCTACCCAAACAAGTGAGGTATCATTTTTATGGGGAGACTTGAGGGAACGCTGGGTGGAAGGAAATTTGTGGCTCCTCTCAGAATCCAGAACTTTCTGTCACCGAAATATGAGGAAAATGTGTTTTTTTAGCCAAATGTTGCGGTTTGCAAAGGATTCTGGGTAACAAAAGCGGGGTCAGAGCCCCACAAGTTACCCCATCTTGGATTCCCCTACGTCTCTAGTTTTAAAAAATGCACAGGTTTTGTAGGTTTCCATAGGTGCCGGCTGAGCTAGACGCCAAAATCTACAGGTAGGCACTTTGTAAAAAACACCTCTGTTTTCTTTAAAAAAATGTAATGTGTCCACGTTGCGTTTTGGGGCATTTCCTGTTGCGGGCGCTAGGCCTACCCACACAGGTGAGGTATCATTTTTATCGGGAGACTTGGGGGAACGCTGGGTGGAATGAAATTTGTGGCTCCTCTCAGATTCCAGAACTTTCTGTCACCGAAATGTGACAAAAATGAGTTTTTTTAGCCAAATTTTGAGGTTTGCAAAGGATTCTGGGTAACAGAACCTGGTCAAATCCCCACAAGTCACCCCATCTTGGATTCCCCTAGGTCTCTAGTTTTCAAAAATGGACAGGTTTGGTAGGTTTCCCTAGGTGCCGGCTGAGCTAGAGGCCAAAATCTACAGGTAGGCACTTTACAAAAAACTCCTCTGTTTTCTTTAAAAAAATGTGATGTGTCCACGTTGTGTTTTGGGGCGTTTCTTGTCACAGGCGCTAGGCCTACCCAAACAAGTGAGGTATCATTTTTATGGGGAGACTTGGGGGAACGCTGGGTGGAATGAAATTTGTGGCTCCTCTCAGATTCCAGAACTTTCTGTCACTGAAATGTGACAAAAATGTGTTTTTGTTAGCCAAATTTTGATGTTTGCAAAGGATTCTGGGTAACAGAACCTTTTCAGAGCCCCACAAGTCACCCCATCTTGGATTCCCCTAGGTCTCTAGTTTTAAAAAATGGACAGGTTTGGTAGGTTTCCCTAGGTGCCGGCTGAGCTAGAGGCCAAAATCTACAGGTAGGCACTTTACAAAAAACTCCTCTGTTTTCTTTAAAAAAATGTGATGTGTCCACGTTGTGTTTTGGGGCGTTTCTTGTCACGGGCGCTAGGCCTACCCAAACAAGTGAGGTATCATTTTTATGGGGAGACTTGGGGGAACGCTGGGTGGAATGAAATTTGTGGCTCCTCTCAGATTCCAGAACTTTCTGTCACCGAAATGTGACAAAAATGTGTTTTTTTAGCCAAATTTTTAGGTTTGCAAAGGATTCTGGGTAACAGAACCTGGTCAGAGCCCCACAAGTCACCCCATCTTGGATTCCCCTAGGTCTCTAGTTTTAAAAAATGGACAGGTTTGGTAGGTTTCCCTAGGTGCCGGCTGAGCTAGAGGCCAAAATCTACAGGTAGGCACTTTACAAAAAACTCCTCTGTTTTCTTTAAAAAATGTGATGTGTCCACGTTGTGTTTTGGGGCGTTTCCAGTCACGGGCGTTAGGCCTACCCAAACAAGTGAGGTATCATTTTTATGGGGAGACTTGAGGGAACGCTGGGTGGAAGGAAATATGTGGCTCCTCTCAGAATCCAGAACTTTCTGTCACCGAAATATGAGGAAAATGTGTTTCTTTAGCCAAATGTTGAGGTTTGCAAAGGATTCTGGGTAACAAAATCTGGTCAGAGCCCCACAAGTCACCCCATCTTGGATTCCCCAGGTCTCTAGTTTTAAAAAATGCACAGGTTTGGTAGGTTTCCATAGGTGCCGGCTGAGCTAGAGGCCAAAATCTACAGGTAGGCACTTTGCAAAAAACACCTCTGTTTTCTTTAAAAAAATGTGATGTGTCCATGTTGCGTTTTGGGGCGTTTCCTGTCGCGGGCGCTAGGCCTACCCACACAAGTGAGGTATCATTTTTATCGGGAGACTTGGGGGAACGCTGGGTGGAAGGAAATTTGTGGCTCCTCTCAGATTCCAGAACTTTCTGTCACCGAAATATGAGGAAAATATGTTTTTTTAGCCAAATCTTGAGGTTTGCATAGGATTCTGGGTAACAGAACCTGGTCAGAGCCCCACAAGTCACCCCATCTTGGATTCCCCTAGGTCTCTAGTTTTCACAAATGCACAGGTTTAGTAGGTGCCGGCTGAGCTAGAGGCCAAAATCTACAGGTAGGCACTTTGCAAAAAACACCTCTGTTTTCTTTAAAAAAATGTAATGTGTCCAGGTTGCGTTTTGGGCCATTTCTTGTCACGGGCGCTAGGCCTACCCAAACAAGTGAGGTATCATTTTTATGGGGAGACTTGGGGGAACGCTGGGTGGAATGAAATTTGTGGCTCCTCTCAGATTCCAGAACTTTCTGTCACCGAAATGTGACAAAAATGTGTTTTTTTAGCCAAATTTTGAGGTTTGCAAAGGTTTCTGGGTAACAGAACCTGGTCAGAGCCCCACAAGTCACCCCATCTTGGATTCCCCTAGGTCTCTAGTTTTAAAAAATGGACAGGTTTGGTAGGTTTCCCTAGGTCCGGCTGAGCTAGAGGCCAAAATCTACAGGTAGGCACTTTACAAAAAACTCCTCTGTTTTCTTTAAAAAAATGTGATGTGTCCACGTTGTGTTTTGGGGCGTTTCTTGTCACGGGCGCTAGGCCTACCCAAACAAGTGAGGTATCATTTTTATGGGGAGACTTGGGGGAACGCTGGGTGGAATGAAATTCGTGGCTCCTCTCAGATTCCAGAACTTTCTGTCACCGAAATGTGAGAAAAATGTGTTTTTTTAGCCAAATTTTGAGGTTTGCAAAGGATTCTGGGTAACAGAACCTGGTCAGAGCCCCACAAGGGACCCCATCTTGGATTCCCCTAGGTCTCTAGTTTTCAAAAATGGACAGATTTGGTAGGTTTCCCTAGGTGCCGGCTGAGCTAGAGGCCAACATCTACAGGTAGGCACTTTACAAAAAACTCCTCTGTTTTCTTAAAAAAATATGATGTGTCCACGTTGTGTTTTGGGGCGTTTCCTGTCACGGGCGTTAGGCCTACCCAAACAAGTGAGGTATCATTTTTATGGGGAGACTTGAGGGAACGCTGGGTGGAAGGAAATTTGTGGCTCCTCTCAGATTCCAGAACTTTCTGTCACTGAAATATGAGGAAAATGTGTTTTGTTAGACAAATGTTGAGGTTTGCAAAGGATTCTGGGTAACAAAATCTGGTCAGAGCCCCACAAGTCACCCCATCTTGGATTCCCCTAGGTCTCTAGTTTTAAAAAATGCACAGGTTTGGTAGGTTTCCATAGGTGCCGGCTGAGCTAGAGGCCAAAATCTACAGGTAGGCACTTTGCAAAAAACACCTCTGTTTTCTTTAAAAAAATTTAATGTGTCCACGTTGCGTTTTGGGGCATTTCCTGTTGCGGGCGCTAGGTCTACCCACACAGGTGAGGTATCATTTTTATCGGGAGACTTGGGGGAACGCTGGGTGGAATGAAATTCGTGGCTCCTCTCAGATTCCAGAACTTTCTGTCACCGAAATGTGACGAAAATGTGTTTCTTTAGCCAACTTTTGAGGTTTGCAAAGGATTCTGGGTAACAGAACCTGATCAGAGCCCCACAAGTCACCCCATCTTGGATTCCCCTAGGTCTCTAGTTTAAAAAAATGCACAGGTTTGGTAGGTTTCCCTAGGTGCCGGCTGAGCTAGAGGCCAAAATCTACAGGTAGGCACTTTGCAAAAAACACCTCTGTTTTCTTTTAAAAAATGTGATGTGTCCACGTTGTATTTTGGGGCGTTTCCTGTCGCGGTCGCTAGGCCTACCCACACAAGTGAGGTATCATTTTTATCGGGAGACTTGTGGGAACGCTGGGTGGAAGGAAATTTGTGGCTCCTCTCAGATTCCAGAACTTTCTGTCACCGAAATATGAGGAAAATGTGTTTTTTTAGCCAAATCGTGAGGTTTGCAAAGGATTCTGGGTAACAAAACCTTGTCAGAGCCCCACAAGTCACCCCATCTTGGATTCCCCTACGTGTCTAGTTTTTAAAAATGCACCGGTTTGGTAGGTTTCCCTAGGTGCCGGCTGAGCTAGAGGTCAAAATCTACAGGTAGGCACTTTGCAAAAAACACCTCTGTTTTCTTTAAAAAAATGTGATGTGTCCATGTTGCGTTTTGGGGCGTTTCCTGTCGCGGGCGCTAGGCCTACCCACACAAGTGAGGTATCATTTTTATCGGGAGACTTGGGGGAACGCTGGGTGGAAGGAAATTTATGGCTCCTGTCGGATTCCAGAACTTTCTGTCACCGAAATGTGAGGAAAATGTGTTTTTTTAGCCACATTTTGAGGTTTGCATAGGATTCTGGGTAACAGAACCTGGTCAGAGCCCCACAAGTCACCCCATCTTGGATTCCCCTAGGTCTCTAGTTTTCACAAATGCACAGGTTTGGTAGGTGCCGGCTGAGCTAGAGGCCAAAATCTACAGGTAGGCACTTTGCAAAAAACACCTCTGTTTTCTTTCAAAAAATGTAATGTGTCCAGGTTGCGTTTTGGGGCATTTCCTGTTGCGGGCACTATGCCTACCCACACAAGTGAGGTATCATTTTTATCGGGAGACTTGGGGGAACGCTGGGTGGAAGGAAATTTGTGGCTCCTCTCTGATTCCAGGACTTCCTGTCACCAAAATTTGAGGAAAATGTGTTTTTTTAGCCCAATGTTGAGGTTTGCAAAGGATTCTGGGTAACAGAACCTGGTCAGAGCCCCACAAGTCACCCCATCTTGGATTCCCCTAGGTCTCTAGTTTTCAAAAATGGACAGGTTTGGTGGGTTTCCCTAGGTGCCGGCTGAGCTAGAGGCCAAAATCTACAGGTAGGCACTTTACAAAAAACTCCTCTGTTTTCTTTAAAAAAATGTGATGTGTCCACGTTGTGTTTTGGGGCGTTTCTTGTCACGGGCGCTAGGCCTACCCAAACAAGTGAGGTATCATTTTTATGGGGAGACTTGGGGGAACGCTGGGTGGAATGAAATTTGTGGCTCCTCTCAGATTCCAGAACTTTCTGTCACCAAAATGTGACAAAAATGTGTTTTTTTAGCCAAATTTTGAGGTTTGCAAAGGATTCTGGGTAACAGAACCTGGTCAGAGCCCCACAAGTCACACCATCTTGGATTCCCCTAGGTCTCTAGTTTTCAAAAATGGACAGGTTTGGTAGGTTTCCCTAGGTGCCGGCTGAGCTAGAGGCCAAAATCTACAGGTAGGCACTTTACAAAAAACTCCTATGTTTTCTTTTAAAAATGTGATGTGTCCACGTTGTGTTTTGGGGCGTTTCCAGTCACGGACGTTAGGCCTACCCAAACAAGTGAGGTATCATTTTTATGGGGAGACTTGAGGGAACGCTGGGTGGAAGGAAATTTGTGGCTCCTCTCAGAATCCAGAACTTTCTGTCACCGAAATATGAGGAAAATGTGTTTTTTTAGCCAAATGTTGCGGTTTGCAAAGGATTCTGGGTAACAAAAGCGGAGTCAGAGCCCCACAAGTCACCCCATCTTGGATTCCCCTACGTCTCTAGTTTTAAAAAATGCACAGGTTTTTTAGGTTTCCATAGGTGCCGGCTGAGCTAGACGCCAAAATCTACAGGTAGGCACTTTGTAAAAAACACCTCTGTTTTCTTTAAAAAAATGTAATGTGTCCACGTTGCGTTTTGGGGCATTTCCTGTTGCGGGCGCTAGGCCTACCCACACAGGTGAGGTATCATTTTTATCGGGAGACGTGGGGGAACGCTGGGTGGAATGAAACTTGTGGCTCCTCTCAGATTCCAGAACTTTCTGTCACCGAAATGTGACAAAAATGAGTTTTTTTAGCCAAATTTTGAGGTTTGCAAAGGATTCTGGGTAACAGAACCTGGTCAAATCCCCACAAGTCACCCCATCTTGGATTCCCCTAGGTCTCTAGTTTTCAAAAATGGAGAGGTTTGGTAGGTTTCCCTAGGTGCCGGCTGAGCTAGAGGCCAAAATCTACAGGTAGGCACTTTACAAAAAACTCCTCTGTTTTCTTTAAAAAAATGTGATGTGTCCACGTTGTGTTTTGGGGCGTTTCTTGTCACGGGCGCTAGGCCTACCCAAACAAGTGAGGTATAATTTTTATGGGGAGACTTGGGGGAACGCTGGGTGGAATGAAATTTGTGGCTCCTCTCAGATTCCAGAACTTTCTGTCACCGAAATGTGACAAAAATGTGTTTTTTTAGCCAAATTTTGAGGTTTACAAAGGTTTCTGGGTAACAGAACCTGGTCAGAGCCCCACAAGTCACCCCATCTTGGATTCCCCTAGGTCTCTAGTTTTCAAAAATGGACAGGTTTGGTAGGTTTCCCTAGGTGCCGGCTGAGCTAGAGGCCAAAATCTACAGGTAGGCACTTTACAAAAAACTCCTCTGTTTTCTTTAAAAAAATGTGATGTGTCCACGTTGTGTTTTGGGGCGTTTCTTGTCACAGGCGCTAGGCCTACCCAAACAAGTGAGGTATCATTTTTATGGGGAGACTTGGGGGAACGCTGGGTGGAATGAAATTTGTGGCTCCTCTCAGATTCCAGAACTTTCTGTCACTGAAATGTGACAAAAATGTGTTTTTGTTAGCCAAATTTGATGTTTGCAAAGGATTCTGGGTAACAGAACCTTTTCAGAGCCCCACAAGTCACCCCATCTTGGATTCCCCTAGGTCTCTAGTTTTAAAAAATGGACAGGTTTGGTAGGTTTCCCTAGGTGCCGGCTGAGCTAGAGGCCAAAATCTACAGGTAGGCACTTTACAAAAAACTCCTCTGTTTTCTTTAAAAAAATGTGATGTGTCCACGTTGTGTTTTGGGGCGTTTCTTGTCACAGGCGCTAGGCCTACCCAAACAAGTGAGGTATCATTTTTATGGGGAGACTTGGGGGAACGCTGGGTGGAATGAAATTTGTGGCTCCTCTCAGATTCCAGAACTTTCTGTCACCAAAATGTGACAAAAATGTGTTTTTTTAGCCAAATTTTTAGGTTTGCAAAGGATTCTGGGTAACAGAACCTGGTCAGAGCCCCACAAGTCACACCATCTTGGATTCCCCTAGGTCTCTAGTTTTCAAAAATGGACAGGTTTGGTAGGTTTCCCTAGGTGCCGGCTGAGCTAGAGGCCAAAATCTACAGGTAGGCACTTTACAAAAAACTCCTCTGTTTTCTTTTAAAAATGTGATGTGTCCACGTTGTGTTTTGGGGCGTTTCCAGTCACGGGCGTTAGGCCTACCCAAACAAGTGAGGTATCATTTTTATGGGGAGACTTGAGGGAACGCTGGGTGGAAGGAAATTTGTGGCTCCTCTCAGAATCCAGAACTTTCTGTCACCGAAATATGAGGAAAATGTGTTTTTTTAGCCAAATGTTGCGGTTTGCAAAGGATTCTGGGTAACAAAAGCGGGGTCAGAGCCCCACAAGTCACCCCATCTTGGATTCCCCTACGTCTCTAGTTTTAAAAAATGCACAGGTTTTGTAGGTTTCCATAGGTGCCGGCTGAGCTAGACGCCAAAATCTACAGGTAGGCACTTTGTAAAAAACACCTCTGTTTTCTTTAAAAAAATGTAATGTGTCCACGTTGCGTTTTGGGGCATTTCCTGTTGCGGGCGCTAGGCCTACCCACACAGGTGAGGTATCATTTTTATCGGGAGACTTGGGGGAACGCTGGGTGGAATGAAATTTGTGGCTCCTCTCAGATTCCAGAACTTTCTGTCACCGAAATATGACAAAAATGAGTTTTTTTAGCCAAATTTTGAGGTTTGCAAAGGATTCTGGGTAACAGAACCTGGTCAAATCCCCACAAGTCACCCCATCTTGGATTCCCCTAGGTCTCTAGTTTTCAAAAATGGAGAGGTTTGGTAGGTTTCCCTAGGTGCCGGCTGAGCTAGAGGCCAAAATCTACAGGTAGGCACTTTACAAAAAACTCCTCTGTTTTCTTTAAAAAAATGTGATGTGTCCACGTTGTGTTTTGGGGCGTTTCTTGTCACGGGCGCTAGGCCTACCCAAACAAGTGAGGTATAATTTTTATGGGGAGACTTGGGGGAACGCTGGGTGGAATGAAATTTGTGGCTCCTCTCAGATTCCAGAACTTTCTGTCACCGAAATGTGACAAAAATGTGTTTTTTTAGCCAAATTTTGAGGTTTACAAAGGTTTCTGGGTAACAGAACCTCGTCAGAGCCCCACAAGTCACCCCATCTTGGATTCCCCTAGGTCTCTAGTTTTCAAAAATGGACAGGTTTGGTAGGTTTCCCTAGGTGCCGGCTGAGCTAGAGGCCAAAATCTACAGGTAGGCACTTTACAAAAAACTCCTCTGTTTTCTTTAAAAAAATGTGATGTGTCCACGTTGTGTTTTGGGGCGTTTCTTGTCACGGGCGCTAGGCCTACCCAAACAAGTGAGGTATCATTTTTATGGGGAGACTTGGGGGAACGCTGGGTGGAATGAAATTCGTGGCTCCTCTCAGATTCCAGAACTTTCTGTCACCGAAATGTGAGAAAAATGTGTTTTTTTAGCCAAATTTTGAGGTTTGCAAAGGATTCTGGGTAACAGAACCTGGTCAGAGCCCCACAAGGGACCCCATCTTGGATTCCCCTAGGTCTCTAGTTTTCAAAAATGGACAGATTTGGTAGGTTTCCCTAGGTGCCGGCTGAGCTAGAGGCCAACATCTACAGGTAGGCACTTTACAAAAAACTCCTCTGTTTTCTTAAAAAAATATGATGTGTCCACGTTGTGTTTTGGGGCGTTTCCTGTCACGGGCGTTAGGCCTACCCAAACAAGTGAGGTATCATTTTTATGGGGAGACTTGAGGGAACGCTGGGTGGAAGGAAATATGTGGCTCCTCTCAGAATCCAGAACTTTCTGTCACCGAAATATGAGGAAAATGTGTTTTTGTTAGCCAAATTTTGATGTTTGCAAAGGATTCTGGGTAACAGAACCTTTTCAGAGCCCCACAAGTCACCCCATCTTGGATTCCCCTAGGTCTCTAGTTTTAAAAAATGGACAGGTTTGGTAGGTTTCCCTAGGTGCCGGCTGAGCTAGAGGCCAAAATCTACAGGTAGGCACTTTACAAAAAACTCCTCTGTTTTCTTTAAAAAAATGTGATGTGTCCACGTTGTGTTTTGGGGCGTTTCTTGTCACGGGCGCTAGGCCTACCCAAACAAGTGAGGTATCATTTTTATGGGGAGACTTGGGGGAACGCTGGGTGGAATGAAATTTGTGGCTCCTCTCAGATTCCAGAATTTTCTGTCACCGAAATGTGACAAAAATGTGTTTTTTTTAGCCAAATTTTTAGGTTTGCAAAGGATTCTGGGTAACAGAACCTGGTCAGAGCCCCACAAGTCACCCCATCTTGGATTCCCCTAGGTCTCTAGTTTTAAAAAATGGACAGGTTTGGTAGGTTTCCCTAGGTGCCGGCTGAGCTAGAGGCCAAAATCTACAGGTAGGCACTTTACAAAAAACTCCTCTGTTTTCTTTAAAAAATGTGATGTGTCCACGTTGTGTTTTGGGGCGTTTCCAGTCACGGGCGTTAGGCCTACCCAAACAAGTGAGGTATCATTTTTATGGGGAGACTTGAGGGAACGCTGGGTGGAAGGAAATATGTGGCTCCTCTCAGAATCCAGAACTTTCTGTCACCGAAATATGAGGAAAATGTGTTTCTTTAGCCAAATGTTGAGGTTTGCAAAGGATTCTGGGTAACAAAATCTGGTCAGAGCCCCACAAGTCACCCCATCTTGGATTCCCCAGGTCTCTAGTTTTAAAAAATGCACAGGTTTGGTAGGTTTCCATAGGTGGCGGCTGAGCTAGAGGCCAAAATCTACAGGTAGGCTCTTTGTAAAAAACACCTCTGTTTTCTTTAAAAAAATGTAATGTGTCCACGTTGCGTTTTGGGGCATTTCCTGTCGCGGGCGCTAGGCCTACCCACACAGGTGAGGTATAATTTTTATCGGGAGACTTGGGGGAACGCTGGGTGGAATGAAATTTGTGGCTCCTCTCAGATTCCAGAACTTTCTGTCACCTAAATGTGACGAAAATGTGTTTCTTTAGCCAACTTTTGAGGTTTACAAAGGATTCTGGGTAACAGAACCTGGTCAGAGCCCAACAAGTCACCCCATCTTGGATTCCCCTAGGTCTCTAGTTTTCAAAAATGGACAGGTTTGGTAGGTTTCCCTAGGTGCCGGCTGAGCTAGAGGCCAAAATCTACAGGTAGGCACTTTACAAAAAACTCCTCTGTTTTCTTTAAAAAAATGTGATGTGTCCACGTTGTGTTTTGGGGCGTTTCTTGTCACGGGCGCTAGGCCTACCCAAACAAGTGAGGTATAATTTTTATCGGGAGACTTGGGGGAACGCTGGGTGGAATGAAATTTGTGGCTCCTCTCAGATTCCAGAACTTTCTGTCACCTAAATGTGACGAAAATGTGTTTCTTTAGCCAACTTTTGAGGTTTACAAAGGATTCTGGGTAACAGAACCTGGTCAGAGCCCAACAAGTCACCCCATCTTGGATTCCCCTAGGTCTCTAGTTTTCAAAAATGGACAGGTTTGGTAGGTTTCCCTAGGTGCCGGCTGAGCTAGAGGCCAAAATCTACAGGTAGGCACTTTACAAAAAACTCCTCTGTTTTCTTTAAAAAATGTGATGTGTCCACGTTGTGTTTTGGGGCGTTTCCAGTCACGGGCGTTAGGCCTACCCAAACAAGTGAGGTATCATTTTTATGGGGAGACTTGAGGGAACGCTGGGTGGAAGGAAATATGTGGCTCCTCTCAGAATCCAGAACTTTCTGTCACCGAAATATGAGGAAAATGTGTTTCTTTAGCCAAATGTTGAGGTTTGCAAAGGATTCTGGGTAACAAAATCTGGTCAGAGCCCCACAAGTCACCCCATCTTGGATTCCCCAGGTCTCTAGTTTTAAAAAATGCACAGGTTTGGTAGGTTTCCATAGGTGGCGGCTGAGCTAGAGGCCAAAATCTACAGGTAGGCTCTTTGTAAAAAACACCTCTGTTTTCTTTAAAAAAATGTAATGTGTCCACGTTGCGTTTTGGGGCATTTCCTGTCGCGGGCGCTAGGCCTACCCACACAGGTGAGGTATAATTTTTATCGGGAGACTTGGGGGAACGCTGGGTGGAATGAAATTTGTGGCTCCTCTCAGATTCCAGAACTTTCTGTCACCTAAATGTGACGAAAATGTGTTTCTTTAGCCAACTTTTGAGGTTTACAAAGGATTCTGGGTAACAGAACCTGGTCAGAGCCCAACAAGTCACCCCATCTTGGATTCCCCTAGGTCTCTAGTTTAAAAAAATGCACAGGTTTGGTAGGTTTCCCTAGGTGCCGGCTGAGCTAGAGGCCAAAATCTACAGGTAGGCACTTTACAAAAAACTCCTCTGTTTTCTTTAAAAAAATGTGATGTGTCCACGTTGTGTTTTGGGGCGTTTCTTGTCACAGGCGCTAGGCCTACCCAAACAAGTGAGGTATCATTTTTATGGGGAGACTTGGGGGAACGCTGGGTGGAATGAAATTTGTGGCTCCTCTCAGATTCCAGAACTTTCTGTCACTGAAATGTGACAAAAATGTGTTTTTGTTAGCCAAATTTGATGTTTGCAAAGGATTCTGGGTAACAGAACCTTTTCAGAGCCCCACAAGTCACCCCATCTTGGATTCCCCTAGGTCTCTAGTTTTAAAAAATGGACAGGTTTGGTAGGTTTCCCTAGGTGCCGGCTGAGCTAGAGGCCAAAATCTACAGGTAGGCACTTTACAAAAAACTCCTCTGTTTTCTTTAAAAAAATGTGATGTGTCCACGTTGTGTTTTGGGGCGTTTCTTGTCACAGGCGCTAGGCCTACCCAAACAAGTGAGGTATCATTTTTATGGGGAGACTTGGGGGAACGCTGGGTGGAATGAAATTTGTGGCTCCTCTCAGATTCCAGAACTTTCTGTCACCAAAATGTGACAAAAATGTGTTTTTTTAGCCAAATTTTTAGGTTTGCAAAGGATTCTGGGTAACAGAACCTGGTCAGAGCCCCACAAGTCACACCATCTTGGATTCCCCTAGGTCTCTAGTTTTCAAAAATGGACAGGTTTGGTAGGTTTCCCTAGGTGCCGGCTGAGCTAGAGGCCAAAATCTACAGGTAGGCACTTTACAAAAAACTCCTCTGTTTTCTTTTAAAAATGTGATGTGTCCACGTTGTGTTTTGGGGCGTTTCCAGTCACGGGCGTTAGGCCTACCCAAACAAGTGAGGTATCATTTTTATGGGGAGACTTGAGGGAACGCTGGGTGGAAGGAAATTTGTGGCTCCTCTCAGAATCCAGAACTTTCTGTCACCGAAATATGAGGAAAATGTGTTTTTTTAGCCAAATGTTGCGGTTTGCAAAGGATTCTGGGTAACAAAAGCGGGGTCAGAGCCCCACAAGTCACCCCATCTTGGATTCCCCTACGTCTCTAGTTTTAAAAAATGCACAGGTTTTGTAGGTTTCCATAGGTGCCGGCTGAGCTAGACGCCAAAATCTACAGGTAGGCACTTTGTAAAAAACACCTCTGTTTTCTTTAAAAAAATGTAATGTGTCCACGTTGCGTTTTGGGGCATTTCCTGTTGCGGGCGCTAGGCCTACCCACATAGGTGAGGTATCATTTTTATCGGGAGACTTGGGGGAACGCTGGGTGGAATGAAATTTGTGGCTCCTCTCAGATTCCAGAACTTTCTGTCACCGAAATATGACAAAAATGAGTTTTTTTAGCCAAATTTTGAGGTTTGCAAAGGATTCTGGGTAACAGAACCTGGTCAAATCCCCACAAGTCACCCCATCTTGGATTCCCCTAGGTCTCTAGTTTTCAAAAATGGAGAGGTTTGGTAGGTTTCCCTAGGTGCCGGCTGAGCTAGAGGCCAAAATCTACAGGTAGGCACTTTACAAAAAACTCCTCTGTTTTCTTTAAAAAAATGTGATGTGTCCACGTTGTGTTTTGGGGCGTTTCTTGTCACGGGCGCTAGGCCTACCCAAACAAGTGAGGTATAATTTTTATGGGGAGACTTGGGGGAACGCTGGGTGGAATGAAATTTGTGGCTCCTCTCAGATTCCAGAACTTTCTGTCACCGAAATGTGACAAAAATGTGTTTTTTTAGCCAAATTTTGAGGTTTACAAAGGTTTCTGGGTAACAGAACCTCGTCAGAGCCCCACAAGTCACCCCATCTTGGATTCCCCTAGGTCTCTAGTTTTCAAAAATGGACAGGTTTGGTAGGTTTCCCTAGGTGCCGGCTGAGCTAGAGGCCAAAATCTACAGGTAGGCACTTTACAAAAAACTCCTCTGTTTTCTTTAAAAAAATGTGATGTGTCCACGTTGTGTTTTGGGGCGTTTCTTGTCACAGGCGCTAGGCCTACCCAAACAAGTGAGGTATCATTTTTATGGGGAGACTTGGGGGAACGCTGGGTGGAATGAAATTTGTGGCTCCTCTCAGATTCCAGAACTTTCTGTCACTGAAATGTGACAAAAATGTGTTTTTGTTAGCCAAATTTTGATGTTTGCAAAGGATTCTGGGTAACAGAACCTTTTCAGAGCCCCACAAGTCACCCCATCTTGGATTCCCCTAGGTCTCTAGTTTTAAAAAATGGACAGGTTTGGTAGGTTTCCCTAGGTGCCGGCTGAGCTAGAGGCCAAAATCTACAGGTAGGCACTTTACAAAAAACTCCTCTGTTTTCTTTAAAAAAATGTGATGTGTCCACGTTGTGTTTTGGGGCGTTTCTTGTCACGGGCGCTAGGCCTACCCAAACAAGTGAGGTATCATTTTTATGGGGAGACTTGGGGGAACGCTGGGTGGAATGAAATTTGTGGCTCCTCTCAGATTCCAGAATTTTCTGTCACCGAAATGTGACAAAAATGTGTTTTTTTAGCCAAATTTTTAGGTTTGCAAAGGATTCTGGGTAACAGAACCTGGTCAGAGCCCCACAAGTCACCCCATCTTGGATTCCCCTAGGTCTCTAGTTTTAAAAAATGGACAGGTTTGGTAGGTTTCCCTAGGTGCCGGCTGAGCTAGAGGCCAAAATCTACAGGTAGGCACTTTACAAAAAACTCCTCTGTTTTCTTTAAAAAATGTGATGTGTCCACGTTGTGTTTTGGGGCGTTTCCAGTCACGGGCGTTAGGCCTACCCAAACAAGTGAGGTATCATTTTTATGGGGAGACTTGAGGGAACGCTGGGTGGAAGGAAATATGTGGCTCCTCTCAGAATCCAGAACTTTCTGTCACCGAAATATGAGGAAAATGTGTTTCTTTAGCCAAATGTTGAGGTTTGCAAAGGATTCTGGGTAACAAAATCTGGTCAGAGCCCCACAAGTCACCCCATCTTGGATTCCCCAGGTCTCTAGTTTTAAAAAATGCACAGGTTTGGTAGGTTTCCATAGGTGGCGGCTGAGCTAGAGGCCAAAATCTACAGGTAGGCTCTTTGTAAAAAACACCTCTGTTTTCTTTAAAAAAATGTAATGTGTCCACGTTGCGTTTTGGGGCATTTCCTGTCGCGGGCGCTAGGCCTACCCACACAGGTGAGGTATAATTTTTATCGGGAGACTTGGGGGAACGCTGGGTGGAATGAAATTTGTGGCTCCTCTCAGATTCCAGAACTTTCTGTCACCTAAATGTGACGAAAATGTGTTTCTTTAGCCAACTTTTGAGGTTTACAAAGGATTCTGGGTAACAGAACCTGGTCAGAGCCCAACAAGTCACCCCATCTTGGATTCCCCTAGGTCTCTAGTTTAAAAAAATGCACAGGTTTGGTAGGTTTCCCTAGGTGCCGGCTGAGCTAGAGGCCAAAATCTACAGGTAGGCACTTTGCAAAAAACACCTCTGTTTTCTTTTTAAAAATTTGATGTGTCCACGTTGTATTTTGGGGCGTTTCCTGTCGCGGGCGCTAGGCCTACCCACACAAGTGAGGTATCATTTTTATCGGGAGACTTGGGGGAACGCTGGGTGGAATGAAATTTGTGGCTCCTCTCAGATTCCAGAACTTTCTGTCACCGAAATATGAGGAAAATTTGTTTTTTTAGCCAAATCTTGAGGTTTGCAAAGGATTCTGGGTAACAAAACCTGGTCAGAGCCCCACAAGTCACCCCATCTTGGATTCCCCTACGTGTCTAGTTTTTAAAAATGCACAGGTTTGGTAGGTTTCCCTAGGTGCCGGCTGAGCTAGAGGTCAAAATCTACAGGTAGGCACTTTGCAAAAAACACCTCTGTTTTCTTTAAAAAAATGTGATGTGTCCATGTTGCGTTTTGGGGCGTTTCCTGTCGCGGGCGCTAGGCCTACCCACACAAGTGAGGTATCATTTTTATCGGGAGACTTGGGGGAACGCTGGGTGGAAGGAAATTTGTGGCTCCTCTCAGATTCCAGAACTTTCTGTCACCGAAATATGAGGAAAATTTGTTTTTTTAACCAAATCTTGAGGTTTGCATAGGATTCTGGGTAACAGAACCTGGTCAGAGCCCCACAAGTCACCCCATCTTGGATTCCCCTAGGTCTCTAGTTTTCACAAATGCACAGGTTTAGTAGGTGCCGGCTGAGCTAGAGGCCAAAATCTACAGGTAGGCACTTTGCAAAAAACACCTCTGTTTTCTTTAAAAAAATGTAATGTGTCCAGGTTGCGTTTTGGGGCATTTCTTGTCACGGGCGCTAGGCCTACCCAAACAAGTGAGGTATCATTTTTATGGGGAGACTTGGGGGAACGCTGGGTGGAATGAAATTTGTGGCTCCTCTCAGATTCCAGAACTTTCTGTCACCGAAATGTGACAAAAATGTGTTTTTTTAGCCAAATGTTGAGGTTTGCAAAGGATTCTGGGTAACAGAACCTGGTCAGAGCCCCACAAGTCACCCCATCTTGGATTCCCCTAGGTCTCTAGTTTTCAAAAATTGACAGGTTTGGTAGGTTTCCCTAGGTGCCGGCTGAGCTAGAGGCCAAAATCTACAGGTAGGCACTTTACAAAAAACTCCTCTGTTTTCTTTAAAAAAATGTGATGTGTCCACGTTGTGTTTTGGGGCGTTTCTTGTCACGGGCGCTAGGCCAACCCAAACAAGTGAGGTATCATTTGTATGGGGAGACTTGGGGGAACGCTGGGTGGAATGAAATTTGTGGCTCCTCTCAGATTCCAGAACTTTCTGTCACCGAAATGTGACAAAAATGTGTTTTTTTAGCCAAATTTTGATGTTTGCAAAGGATTCTGGGTAACAGAACCTGGTCAGAGCCCCACAAGGCACCCATCTTGGATTCCCCTAGGTCTCTAGTTATTAAAAATGGACAGGTTTGGTAGGTTTCCCTAGGTGCCGGCTGAGCTAGAGGCCAAAATCTACAGGTAGGCACTTTACAAAAAACTCCTCTGTTTTCTTTAAAAAATGTGATGTGTCCACGTTGTGTTTTGGGGCGTTTCCTGTCGCGGGCGCTAGGCCTACCCACACAAGTGAGGTATCATTTTTATCGGGAGACTTGGGGGAACGCTGGGTGGAAGGAAATTTGTGGCTCCTCTCAGATTCCAGAACTTTCTGTCACCGAAATATGAGGAAAATGTGTTTTTTTAGCCAAATCTTGAGGTTTGCAAAGGATTCTGGGTAACAAAACCTGGTCAGAGCCCCACAAGTCACCCCATCTTGGATTCCCCTACGTGTCTAGTTTTTAAAAATGCACAGGTTTGGTAGGTTTCCCTAAGTGCCGGCTGAGCTAGAGGTCAAAATCTACAGGTAGGCACTTTGCAAAAAACACCTCTGTTTTCTTTAAAAAAATGTGATGAGTCCATGTTGCGTTTTGGGGCGTTTCCTGTCGCGGGCGCTAGGCCTACCCACACAAGTGAGGTATCATTTTTATCGGGAGACTTGGGGGAACGCTGGGTGGAAGGAAATTTGTGGCTCCTCTCGGATTCCAGAACTTTCTGTCACCGAAATGTGAGGAAAATGTGTTTTTTTAGCCACATTTTGAGGTTTGCATAGGATTCTGGGTAACAGAACCTGGTCAGAGCCCCACAAGTCACCCCATCTTGGATTCCCCTAGGTCTCTAGTTTTCACAAATGCACAGGTTTGGTAGGTGCCGGCTGAGCTAGAGGCCAAAATCTACAGGTAGGCACTTTGCAAAAAACACCTCTGTTTTCTTTCAAAAAATGTAATGTGTCCAGGTTGCGTTTTGGGGCATTTCCTGTTGCGGGCACTATGCCTACCCACACAAGTGAGGTATCATTTTTATCGGGAGACTTGGGGGAACGCTGGGTGGAAGGAAATTTGTGGCTCCTCTCTGATTCCAGGACTTCCTGTCACCAAAATTTTAGGAAAATGTGTTTTTTTAGCCCAATGTTGAGGTTTGCAAAGGATTCTGGGTAACAGAACCTGGTCAGAGCCCCACAAGTCACCCCATCTTGGATTCCCCTAGGTCTCTAGTTTTCAAAAATGGACAGGTTTGGTGGGTTTCCCTAGGTGCCGGCTGAGCTAGAGGCCAAAATCTACAGGTAGGCACTTTACAAAAAACTCCTCTGTTTTCTTTAAAAAAATTTGATGTGTCCACGTTGTGTTTTGGGGCGTTTCTTGTCACGGGCGCTAGGCCTACCCAAACAAGTGAGGTATCATTTTTATGGGGAGACTTGGGGGAACGCTGGGTGGAATGAAATTTGTGGCTCCTCTCAGATTCCAGAACTTTCTGTCACCAAAATGTGACAAAAATGTGTTTTTTTAGCCAAATTTTGAGGTTTGCAAAGGATTCTGGGTAACAGAACGTGGTCAGAGCCCCACAAGTCACCCCATCTTGGATTCCCCTAGGTCTCTAGTTTTCAAAAATGGACAGGTTTGGTAGGTTTCCCTAGGTGCCGGCTGAGCTAGAGGCCAAAATCTACAGGTAGGCACTTTACAAAAAACTCCTCTGTTTTCTTTAAATAAATGTGATGTGTCCACGTTGTGTTTTGGGGCGTTTCTTGTCACAGGCGCTAGGCCTACCCAAACAAGTGAGGTATCATTTTTATGGGGAGACTTGGGGGAACGCTGGGTGGAATGAAATTTGTGGCTCCTCTCAGATTCCAGAACTTTCTGTCACTGAAATGTGACAAAAATGTGTTTTTGTTAGCCATATTTTGATGTTTGCAAAGGATTCTGGGTAACAGAACCTTTTCAGAGCCCCACAAGTCACCCCATCTTGGATTCCCCTAGGTCTCTAGTTTTAAAAAATGGACAGGTTTGGTAGGTTTCCCTAGGTGCCGGCTGAGCTAGAGGCCAAAATCTACAGGTAGGCACTTTACAAAAAACTCCTCTGTTTTCTTTAAAAAAATGTGATGTGTCCACGTTGTGTTTTGGGGCGTTTCTTGTCACGGGCGCTAGGCCTACCCAAACAAGTGAGGTATCATTTTTATGGGGAGACTTGGGGGAACGCTGGGTGGAATGAAATTTGTGGCTCCTCTCAGATTCCAGAACTTTCTGTCACCGAAATGTGACAAAAATGTGTTTTTTTAGCCAAATTTTTAGGTTTGCAAAGGATTCTGGGTAACAGAACCTGGTCAGAGCCCCACAAGTCACCCCATCTTGGATTCCCCTAGGTCTCTAGTTTTAAAAAATGGACAGGTTTGGTAGGTTTCCCTAGGTGCCGGCTGAGCTAGAGGCCAAAATCTACAGGTAGGCACTTTACAAAAAACTCCTCTGTTTTCTTTAAAAAATGTGATGTGTCCACGTTGTGTTTTGGGGCGTTTCCAGTCACGGGCGTTAGGCCTACCCAAACAAGTGAGGTATAATTTTTATGGGGAGACTTGAGGGAACGCTGGGTGGAAGGAAATATGTGGCTCCTCTCAGAATCCAGAACTTTCTGTCACCGAAATATGAGGAAAATGTGTTTCTTTAGCCAAATGTTGAGGTTTGCAAAGGATTCTGGGTAACAAAATCTGGTCAGAGCCCCACAAGTCACCCCATCTTGGATTCCCCAGGTCTCCAGTTTTAAAAAATGCACAGGTTTGGTAGGTTTCCATAGGTGGCGGCTGAGCTAGAGGCCAAAATCTACAGGTAGGCTCTTTGTAAAAAACACCTCTGTTTTCTTTAAAAAAATGTAATGTGTCCACGTTGCGTTTTGGGGCATTTCCTGTTGCGGGCACTATGCCTACCCACACAAGTGAGGTATCATTTTTATCGGGAGACTTGGGGGAACGCTGGGTGGAAGGAAATTTGTGGCTCCTCTCAGATTCCAGAACTTTCTGTCACCTAAATGTGACGAAAATGTGTTTCTTTAGCCAACTTTTGAGGTTTACAAAGGATTCTGGGTAACAGAACCTGGTCAGAGCCCAACAAGTCACCCCATCTTGGATTCCCCTAGGTCTCTAGTTTAAAAAAATGCACAGGTTTGGTAGGTTTCCCTAGGTGCCGGCTGAGCTAGAGGCCAAAATCTACAGGTAGGCACTTTGCAAAAAACACCTCTATTTTCTTTTTAAAAATGTGATGTGTCCACGTTGTATTTTGGGGCGTTTCCTGTCGCGGGCGCTAGGCCTACCCACACAAGTGAGGTATCATTTTTATCGGGAGACTTGGGGGAACGCTGGGTGGAATGAAATTTGTGGCTCCTCTCAGATTCCAGAACTTTCTGTCACCGAAATATGAGGAAAATTTGTTTTTTTAGCCAAATCTTGAGGTTTGCAAAGGATTCTGGGTAACAAAACCTGGTCAGAGCCCCACAAGTCACCCCATCTTGGATTCCCCTACGTGTCTAGTTTTTAAAAATGCACAGGTTTGGTAGGTTTCCCTAGGTGCCGGCTGAGCTAGAGGTCAAAATCTACAGGTAGGCACTTTGCAAAAAACACCTCTGTTTTCTTTAAAAAAATGTGATGTGTCCATGTTGCGTTTTGGGGCGTTTCCTGTCGCGGGCGCTAGGCCTACCCACACAAGTGAGGTATCATTTTTATCGGGAGACTTGGGGGAACGCTGGGTGGAAGGAAATTTGTGGCTCCTCTCAGATTCCAGAACTTTCTGTCACCGAAATATGAGGAAAATTTGTTTTTTTAGCCAAATCTTGAGGTTTGCATAGGATTCTGGGTAACAGAACCTGGTCAGAGCCCCACAAGTCACCCCATCTTGGATTCCCCTAGGTCTCTAGTTTTCACAAATGCACAGGTTTAGTAGGTGCCGGCTGAGCTAGAGGCCAAAATCTACAGGTAGGCACTTTGCAAAAAACACCTCTGTTTTCTTTAAAAAAATGTAATGTGTCCAGGTTGCGTTTTGGGCCATTTCTTGTCACGGGCGCTAGGCCTACCCAAACAAGTGAGGTATCATTTTTATGGGGAGACTTGGGGGAACGCTGGGTGGAATGAAATTTGTGGCTCCTCTCAGATTCCAGAACTTTCTGTCACCGAAATGTGACAAAAATGTGTTTTTTTAGCCAAATGTTGAGGTTTGCAAAGGATTCTGGGTAACAGAACCTGGTCAGAGCCCCACAAGTCACCCCATCTTGGATTCCCCTAGGTCTCTAGTTTTCAAAAATTGACAGGTTTGGTAGGTTTCCCTAGGTGCCGGCTGAGCTAGAGGCCAAAATCTACAGGTAGGCACTTTACAAAAAACTCCTCTGTTTTCTTTAAAAAAATTTTGATCAGTCCACGTTGTGTTTTGGGGCGTTTCTTGTCACGGGCGCTAGGCCAACCCAAACAAGTGAGGTATCATTTGTATGGGGAGACTTGGGGGAACGCTGGGTGGAATGAAATTTGTGGCTCCTCTCAGATTCCAGAACTTTCTGTCACCGAAATGTGACAAAAATGTGTTTTTTTAGCCAAATTTTGATGTTTGCAAAGGATTCTGGGTAACAGAACCTGGTCAGAGCCCCACAAGGCACCCATCTTGGATTCCCCTAGGTCTCTAGTTATTAAAAATGGACAGGTTTGGTAGGTTTCCCTAGGTGCCGGCTGAGCTAGAGGCCAAAATCTACAGGTAGGCACTTTACAAAGAACTCCTCTGTTTTCTTTAAAAAATGTGATGTGTCCACGTTGTGTTTTGGGGCGTTTCCTGTCGCGGGCGCTAGGCCTACCCACACAAGTGAGGTATAATTTTTATCGGGAGACTTGGGGGAACGCTGGGTGGAAGGAAATTTGTGGCTCCTCTCAGATTCCAGAACTTTCTGTCACCGAAATATGAGGAAAATGTGTTTTTTTAGCCAAATCTTGAGGTTTGCAAAGGATTCTGGGTAACAAAACCTGGTCAGAGCCCCACAAGTCACCCCATCTTGGATTCCCCTACGTGTCTAGTTTTTAAAAATGCACAGGTTTGGTAGGTTTCCCTAAGTGCCGGCTGAGCTAGAGGTCAAAATCTACAGGTAGGCACTTTGCAAAAAACACCTCTGTTTTCTTTAAAAAAATGTGATGAGTCCATGTTGCGTTTTGGGGCGTTTCCTGTCGCGGGCGCTAGGCCTACCCACACAAGTGAGGTATCATTTTTATCGGGAGACTTGGGGGAACGCTGGGTGGAAGGAAATTTGTGGCTCCTCTCGGATTCCAGAACTTTCTGTCACCGAAATGTGAGGAAAATGTGTTTTTTTAGCCACATTTTGAGGTTTGCATAGGATTCTGGGTAACAGAACCTGGTCAGAGCCCCACAAGTCACCCCATCTTGGATTCCCCTAGGTCTCTAGTTTTCACAAATGCACAGGTTTGGTAGGTGCCGGCTGAGCTAGAGGCCAAAATCTACAGGTAGGCACTTTGCAAAAAACACCTCTGTTTTCTTTCAAAAAATGTAATGTGTCCAGGTTGCGTTTTGGGGCATTTCCTGTTGCGGGCACTATGCCTACCCACACAAGTGAGGTATCATTTTTATCGGGAGACTTGGGGGAACGCTGGGTGGAAGGAAATTTGTGGCTCCTCTCTGATTCCAGGACTTCCTGTCAGCAAAATTTTAGGAAAATGTGTTTTTTTAGCCCAATGTTGAGGTTTGCAAAGGATTCTGGGTAACAGAACCTGGTCAGAGCCCCACAAGTCACCCCATCTTGGATTCCCCTAGGTCTCTAGTTTTCAAAAATGGACAGGTTTGGTGGGTTTCCCTAGGTGCCGGCTGAGCTAGAGGCCAAAATCTACAGGTAGGCACTTTACAAAAAACTCCTCTGTTTTCTTTAAAAAAATGTGATGTGTCCACGTTGTGTTTTGGGGCGTTTCTTGTCACGGGCGCTAGGCCTACCCAAACAAGTGAGGTATCATTTTTATGGGGAGACTTGGGGGAACGCTGGGTGGAATGAAATTTGTGGCTCCTCTCAGATTCCAGAACTTTCTGTCACCAAAATGTGACAAAAATGTGTTTTTTTAGCCAAATTTTGAGGTTTGCAAAGGATTCTGGGTAACAGAACGTGGTCAGAGCCCCACAAGTCACCCCATCTTGGATTCCCCTAGGTCTCTAGTTTTCAAAAATGGACAGGTTTGGTAGGTTTCCCTAGGTGCCGGCTGAGCTAGAGGCCAAAACCTACAGGTAGGCACTTTACAAAAAACTCCTCTGTTTTCTTTAAAAAAATGTGATGTGTCCACGTTGTGTTTTGGGGCGTTTCTTGTCACAGGCGCTAGGCCTACCCAAACAAGTGAGGTATCATTTTTATGGGGAGACTTGGGGGAACGCTGGGTGGAATGAAATTTGTGGCTCCTCTCAGATTCCAGAACTTTCTGTCACCGAAATGTGACAAAAATGTGTTTTTTTAGCCAAATGTTGAGGTTTGCAAAGGATTCTGGGTAACAGAACCTGGTCAGAGCCCCACAAGTCACACCATCTTGGATTCCCCTAGGTCTCTAGTTTTCAAAAATGGACAGGTTTGGTAGGTTTCCCTAGGTGCCGGCTGAGCTAGAGGCCAAAATCTACAGGTAGGCACTTTACAAAAAACTCCTCTGTTTTCTTTTAAAAATGTGATGTGTCCACGTTGTGTTTTGGGGCGTTTCCAGTCACGGGCGTTAGGCCTACCCAAACAAGTGAGGTATCATTTTTATGGGGAGACTTGAGGGAACGCTGGGTGGAAGGAAATTTGTGGCTCCTCTCAGAATCCAGAACTTTCTGTCACCGAAATATGAGGAAAATGTGTTTTTTTAGCCAAATGTTGCGGTTTGCAAAGGATTCTGGGTAACAAAAGCGGGGTCAGAGCCCCACAAGTCACCCCATCTTGGATTCCCCTACGTCTCTAGTTTTAAAAAATGCACAGGTTTTGTAGGTTTCCATAGGTGCCGGCTGAGCTAGACGCCAAAATCTACAGGTAGGCACTTTGTAAAAAACACCTCTGTTTTCTTAAAAAAAATGTGATGTGTCCACGTTGTGTTTTGGGGCGTTTCTTGTCACGGGCGCTAGGCCTACCCAAACAAGTGAGGTATAATTTTTATGGGGAGACTTGGGGGAACGCTGGGTGGAATGAAATTTGTGGCTCCTCTCAGATTCCAGAACTTTCTGTCACCGAAATGTGACAAAAATGTGTTTTTTTAGCCAAATTTTGAGGTTTACAAAGGTTTCTGGGTAACAGAACCTCGTCAGAGCCCCACAAGTCACCCCATCTTGGATTCCCCTAGGTCTCTAGTTTTCAAAAATGGACAGGTTTGGTAGGTTTCCCTAGGTGCCGGCTGAGCTAGAGGCCAAAATCTACAGGTAGGCACTTTACAAAAAACTCCTCTGTTTTCTTTAAAAAAATGTGATGTGTCCACGTTGTGTTTTGGGGCGTTTCTTGTCACAGGCGCTAGGCCTACCCAAACAAGTGAGGTATCATTTTTATGGGGAGACTTGGGGGAACGCTGGGTGGAATGAAATTTGTGGCTCCTCTCAGATTCCAGAACTTTCTGTCACTGAAATGTGACAAAAATGTGTTTTTGTTAGCCAAATTTTGATGTTTGCAAAGGATTCTGGGTAACAGAACCTTTTCAGAGCCCCACAAGTCACCCCATCTTGGATTCCCCTAGGTCTCTAGTTTTAAAAAATGGACAGGTTTGGTAGGTTTCCCTAGGTGCCGGCTGAGCTAGAGGCCAAAATCTACAGGTAGGCACTTTACAAAAAACTCCTCTGTTTTCTTTAAAAAAATGTGATGTGTCCACGTTGTGTTTTGGGGCGTTTCTTGTCACGGGCGCTAGGCCTACCCAAACAAGTGAGGTATCATTTTTATGGGGAGACTTGGGGGAACGCTGGGTGGAATGAAATTTGTGGCTCCTCTCAGATTCCAGAACTTTCTGTCACCGAAATGTGACAAAAATGTGTTTTTTTAGCCAAATTTTTAGGTTTGCAAAGGATTCTGGGTAACAGAACCTGGTCAGAGCCCCACAAGTCACCCCATCTTGGATTCCCCTAGGTCTCTAGTTTTAAAAAATGGACAGGTTTGGTAGGTTTCCCTAGGTGCCGGCTGAGCTAGAGGCCAAAATCTACAGGTAGGCACTTTACAAAAAACTCCTCTGTTTTCTTTAAAAAATGTGATGTGTCCACGTTGTGTTTTGGGGCGTTTCCTGTCGCGGGCGCTAGGCCTACCCACACAAGTGAAGTATCATTTTTATCGGGAGACTTGGGGGAACGCTGGGTGGAAGGAAATTTGTGGCTCCTCTCAGATTCCAGAACTTTCTGTCACCGAAATATGAGGAAAATGTGTTTTTTTAGCCAAATCTTGAGGTTTGCAAAGGATTCTGGGTAACAAAACCTGGTCAGAGCCCCACAAGTCACCCCATCTTGGATTCCCCTACGTGTCTAGTTTTTAAAAATGCACAGGTTTGGTAGGTTTCCCTAAGTGCCGGCTGAGCTAGAGGTCAAAATCTACAGGTAGGCACTTTGCAAAAAACACCTCTGTTTTCTTTAAAAAAATGTGATGAGTCCATGTTGCGTTTTGGGGCGTTTCCTGTCGCGGGCGCTAGGCCTACCCACACAAGTGAGGTATCATTTTTATCGGGAGACTTGGGGGAACGCTGGGTGGAAGGAAATTTGTGGCTCCTCTCGGATTCCAGAACTTTCTGTCACCGAAATGTGAGGAAAATGTGTTTTTTTAGCCAC
This sequence comes from Pleurodeles waltl, assembly GCF_031143425.1. Classification (NCBI taxonomy): domain Eukaryota; kingdom Metazoa; phylum Chordata; class Amphibia; order Caudata; family Salamandridae; genus Pleurodeles; species Pleurodeles waltl. The sequence continues at coordinate 1,645,659,062 of NC_090444.1, read as the reverse complement.
ATTTTGAGGTTTGCATAGGATTCTGGGTAACAGAACCTGGTCAGAGCCCCACAAGTCACCCCATCTTGGATTCCCCTAGGTCTCTAGTTTTCACAAATGCACAGGTTTGGTAGGTGCCGGCTGAGCTAGAGGCCAAAATCTACAGGTAGGCACTTTGCAAAAAACACCTCTGTTTTCTTTCAAAAAATGTAATGTGTCCAGGTTGCGTTTTGGGGCATTTCCTGTTGCGGGCACTATGCCTACCCACACAAGTGAGGTATCATTTTTATCGGGAGACTTGGGGGAACGCTGGGTGGAAGGAAATTTGTGGCTCCTCTCTGATTCCAGGACTTCCTGTCAGCAAAATTTTAGGAAAATGTGTTTTTTTAGCCCAATGTTGAGGTTTGCAAAGGATTCTGGGTAACAGAACCTGGTCAGAGCCCCACAAGTCACCCCATCTTGGATTCCCCTAGGTCTCTAGTTTTCAAAAATGGACAGGTTTGGTGGGTTTCCCTAGGTGCCGGCTGAGCTAGAGGCCAAAATCTACAGGTAGGCACTTTACAAAAAACTCCTCTGTTTTCTTTAAAAAAATGTGATGTGTCCACGTTGTGTTTTGGGGCGTTTCTTGTCACGGGCGCTAGGCCTACCCAAACAAGTGAGGTATCATTTTTATGGGGAGACTTGGGGGAACGCTGGGTGGAATGAAATTTGTGGCTCCTCTCAGATTCCAGAACTTTCTGTCACCAAAATGTGACAAAAATGTGTTTTTTTAGCCAAATTTTGAGGTTTGCAAAGGATTCTGGGTAACAGAACGTGGTCTGAGCCCCACAAGTCACCCCATCTTGGATTCCCCTAGGTCTCTAGTTTTCAAAAATGGACAGGTTTGGTAGGTTTCCCTAGGTGCCGGCTGAGCTAGAGGCCAAAACCTACAGGTAGGCACTTTACAAAAAACTCCTCTGTTTTCTTTAAAAAAATGTGATGTGTCCACGTTGTGTTTTGGGGCGTTTCTTGTCACAGGCGCTAGGCCTACCCAAACAAGTGAGGTATCATTTTTATGGGGAGACTTGGGGGAACGCTGGGTGGAATGAAATTTGTGGCTCCTCTCAGATTCCAGAACTTTCTGTCACCGAAATGTGACAAAAATGTGTTTTTTTAGCCAAATGTTGAGGTTTGCAAAGGATTCTGGGTAACAGAACCTGGTCAGAGCCCCACAAGTCACACCATCTTGGATTCCCCTAGGTCTCTAGTTTTCAAAAATGGACAGGTTTGGTAGGTTTCCCTAGGTGCCGGCTGAGCTAGAGGCCAAAATCTACAGGTAGGCACTTTACAAAAAACTCCTCTGTTTTCTTTTAAAAATGTGATGTGTCCACGTTGTGTTTTGGGGCGTTTCCAGTCACGGGCGTTAGGCCTACCCAAACAAGTGAGGTATCATTTTTATGGGGAGACTTGAGGGAACGCTGGGTGGAAGGAAATTTGTGGCTCCTCTCAGAATCCAGAACTTTCTGTCACCGAAATATGAGGAAAATGTGTTTTTTTAGCCAAATGTTGCGGTTTGCAAAGGATTCTGGGTAACAAAAGCTGGGTCAGAGCCCCACAAGTCACCCCATCTTGGATTCCCCTACGTCTCTAGTTTTAAAAAATGCACAGGTTTTGTAGGTTTCCATAGGTGCCGGCTGAGCTAGACGCCAAAATCTACAGGTAGGCACTTTGTAAAAAACACCTCTGTTTTCTTAAAAAAAATGTGATGTGTCCACGTTGTGTTTTGGGGCGTTTCTTGTCACGGGCGCTAGGCCTACCCAAACAAGTGAGGTATAATTTTTATGGGGAGACTTGGGGGAACGCTGGGTGGAATGAAATTTGTGGCTCCTCTCAGATTCCAGAACTTTCTGTCACCGAAATGTGACAAAAATGTGTTTTTTTAGCCAAATTTTGAGGTTTACAAAGGTTTCTGGGTAACAGAACCTCGTCAGAGCCCCACAAGTCACCCCATCTTGGATTCCCCTAGGTCTCTAGTTTTCAAAAATGGACAGGTTTGGTAGGTTTCCCTAGGTGCCGGCTGAGCTAGAGGCCAAAATCTACAGGTAGGCACTTTACAAAAAACTCCTCTGTTTTCTTTAAAAAAATGTGATGTGTCCACGTTGTGTTTTGGGGCGTTTCTTGTCACAGGCGCTAGGCCTACCCAAACAAGTGAGGTATCATTTTTATGGGGAGACTTGGGGGAACGCTGGGTGGAATGAAATTTGTGGCTCCTCTCAGATTCCAGAACTTTCTGTCACTGAAATGTGACAAAAATGTGTTTTTGTTAGCCAAATTTTGATGTTTGCAAAGGATTCTGGGTAACAGAACCTTTTCAGAGCCCCACAAGTCACCCCATCTTGGATTCCCCTAGGTCTCTAGTTTTAAAAAATGGACAGGTTTGGTAGGTTTCCCTAGGTGCCGGCTGAGCTAGAGGCCAAAATCTACAGGTAGGCACTTTACAAAAAACTCCTCTGTTTTCTTTAAAAAAATGTGATGTGTCCACGTTGTGTTTTGGGGCGTTTCTTGTCACGGGCGCTAGGCCTACCCAAACAAGTGAGGTATCATTTTTATGGGGAGACTTGGGGGAACGCTGGGTGGAATGAAATTTGTGGCTCCTCTCAGATTCCAGAACTTTCTGTCACCGAAATGTGACAAAAATGTGTTTTTTTAGCCAAATTTTTAGGTTTGCAAAGGATTCTGGGTAACAGAACCTGGTCAGAGCCCCACAAGTCACCCCATCTTGGATTCCCCTAGGTCTCTAGTTTTAAAAAATGGACAGGTTTGGTAGGTTTCCCTAGGTGCCGGCTGAGCTAGAGGCCAAAATCTACAGGTAGGCACTTTACAAAAAACTCCTCTGTTTTCTTTAAAAAATGTGATGTGTCCATGTTGTGTTTTGGGGCGTTTCCAGTCACGGGCGTTAGGCCTACCCAAACAAGTGAGGTATCATTTTTATGGGGAGACTTGAGGGAACGCTGGGTGGAAGGAAATATGTGGCTCCTCTCAGAATCCAGAACTTTCTGTCACCGAAATATGAGGAAAATGTGTTTCTTTAGCCAAATGTTGAGGTTTGCAAAGGATTCTGGGTAACAAAATCTGGTCAGAGCCCCACAAGTCACCCCATCTTGGATTCCCCAGGTCTCTAGTTTTAAAAAATGCACAGGTTTGGTAGGTTTCCATAGGTGGCGGCTGAGCTAGAGGCCAAAATCTACAGGTAGGCTCTTTGTAAAAAACACCTCTGTTTTCTTTAAAAAAATGTAATGTGTCCACGTTGCGTTTTGGGGCATTTCCTGTCGCGGGCGCTAGGCCTACCCACACAGGTGAGGTATAATTTTTATCGGGAGACTTGGGGGAACGCTGGGTGGAATGAAATTTGTGGCTCCTCTCAGATTCCAGAACTTTCTGTCACCTAAATGTGACGAAAATGTGTTTCTTTAGCCAACTTTTGAGGTTTACAAAGGATTCTGGGTAACAGAACCTGGTCAGAGCCCAACAAGTCACCCCATCTTGGATTCCCCTAGGTCTCTAGTTTAAAAAAATGCACAGGTTTGGTAGGTTTCCCTAGGTGCCGGCTGAGCTAGAGGCCAAAATCTACAGGTAGGCACTTTGCAAAAAACACCTCTGTTTTCTTTTTAAAAATGTGATGTGTCCACGTTGTATTTTGGGGCGTTTCCTGTCGCGGGCGCTAGGCCTACCCACACAAGTGAGGTATCATTTTTATCGGGAGACTTGGGGGAACGCTGGGTGGAATGAAATTTGTGGCTCCTCTCAGATTCCAGAACTTTCTGTCACCGAAATATGAGGAAAATTTGTTTTTTTAGCCAAATCTTGAGGTTTGCAAAGGATTCTGGGTAACAAAACCTGGTCAGAGCCCCACAAGTCACCCCATCTTGGATTCCCCTACGTGTCTAGTTTATAAAAATGCACAGGTTTGGTAGGTTTCCCTAGGTGCCGGCTGAGCTAGAGGTCAAAATCTACAGGTAGGCACTTTGCAAAAAACACCTCTGTTTTCTTTAAAAAAATGTGATGTGTCCATGTTGCGTTTTGGGGCGTTTCCTGTCGCGGGCGCTAGGCCTACCCACACAAGTGAGGTATCATTTTTATCGGGAGACTTGGGGGAACGCTGGGTGGAAGGAAATTTGTGGCTCCTCTCAGATTCCAGAACTTTCTGTCACCGAAATATGAGGAAAATTTGTTTTTTTAGCCAAATCTTGAGGTTTGCATAGGATTCTGGGTAACAGAACCTGCTCAGAGCCCCACAAGTCACTCCATCTTGGATTCCCCTAGGTCTCTAGTTTTCACAAATGCACAGGTTTAGTAGGTGCCGGCTGAGCTAGAGGCCAAAATCTACAGGTAGGCACTTTGCAAAAAACACCTCTGTTTTCTTTAAAAAAATGTAATGTGTCCAGGTTGCGTTTTGGGGCATTTCTTGTCACGGGCGCTAGGCCTACCCAAACAAGTGAGGTATCATTTTTATGGGGAGACTTGGGGGAACGCTGGGTGGAATGAAATTTGTGGCTCCTCTCAGATTCCAGAACTTTCTGTCACCGAAATGTGACAAAAATGTGTTCTTTTAGCCAAATTTTGATGTTTGCAAAGGATTCTGGGTAACAGAACCTGGTCAGAGCCCCACAAGGCACCCATCTTGGATTCCCCTAGGTCTCTAGTTATTAAAAATGGACAGGTTTGGTAGGTTTCCCTAGGTGCCGGCTGAGCTAGAGGCCAAAATCTACAGGTAGGCACTTTACAAAAAACTCCTCTGTTTTCTTTAAAAAATGTGATGTGTCCATGTTGCGTTTTGGGGCGTTTCCTGTCGCGGGCGCTAGGCCTACCCACACAAGTGAGGTATCATTTTTATCGGGAGACTTGGGGGAACGCTGGGTGGAAGGAAATTTGTGGCTCCTCTCGGATTCCAGAACTTTCTGTCACCGAAATGTGAGGAAAATTTGTTTTTTTAGCCACATTTTGAGGTTTGCATAGGATTCTGGGTAACAGAACCTGGTCAGAGCCCCACAAGTCACCCCATCTTGGATTCCCCTAGGTCTCTAGTTTTCACAAATGCACAGGTTTGGTAGGTGCCGGCTGAGCTAGAGGCCAAAATCTACAGGTAGGCACTTTGCAAAAAACACCTCTGTTTTCTTTCAAAAAATGTAATGTGTCCAGGTTGCGTTTTGGGGCATTTCCTGTTGCGGGCACTATGCCTACCCACACAAGTGAGGTATCATTTTTATCGGGAGACTTGGGGGAACGCTGGGTGGAAGGAAATTTGTGGCTCCTCTCTGATTCCAGGACTTCCTGTCACCAAAATTTTAGGAAAATGTGTTTTTTTAGCCCAATGTTGAGGTTTGCAAAGGATTCTGGGTAACAGAACCTGGTCAGAGCCCCACAAGTCACCCCATCTTGGATTCCCCTAGGTCTCTAGTTTTCAAAAATGGACAGGTTTGGTGGGTTTCCCTAGGTGCCGGCTGAGCTAGAGGCCAAAATCTACAGGTAGGCACTTTACAAAAAACTCCTCTGTTTTCTTTAAAAAAATTTGATGTGTCCACGTTGTGTTTTGGGGCGTTTCTTGTCACGGGCGCTAGGCCTACCCAAACAAGTGAGGTATCATTTTTATGGGGAGACTTGGGGGAACGCTGGGTGGAATGAAATTTGTGGCTCCTCTCAGATTCCAGAACTTTCTGTCATCAAAATGTGACAAAAATGTGTTTTTTTAGCCAAATTTTGAGGTTTGCAAAGGATTCTGGGTAACAGAACGTGGTCAGAGCCCCACAAGTCACCCCATCTTGGATTCCCCTAGGTCTCTAGTTTTCAAAAATGGACAGGTTTGGTAGGTTTCCCTAGGTGCCGGCTGAGCTAGAGGCCAAAACCTACAGGTAGGCACTTTACAAAAAACTCCTCTGTTTTCTTTAAAAAAATGTGATGTGTTCACGTTGTGTTTTGGGGCGTTTCTTGTCACAGGCGCTAGGCCTACCCAAACAAGTGAGGTATCATTTTTATGGGGAGACTTGGGGGAACGCTGGGTGGAATGAAATTTGTGGCTCCTCTCAGATTCCAGAACTTTCTGTCACCGAAATGTGACAAAAATGTGTTTTTTTAGCCAAATGTTGAGGTTTGCAAAGGATTCTGGGTAACAGAACCTGGTCAGAGCCCCACAAGTCACACCATCTTGGATTCCCCTAGGTCTCTAGTTTTCAAAAATGGACAGGTTTGGTAGGTTTCCCTAAGTGCCGGCTGAGCTAGAGGCCAAAATCTACAGGTAGGCACTTTACAAAAAACTCCTCTGTTTTCTTTTAAAAATGTGATGTGTCCACGTTGTGTTTTGGGGCGTTTCCAGTCACGGGCGTTAGGCCTACCCAAACAAGTGAGGTATCATTTTTATGGGGAGACTTGAGGGAACGCTGGGTGGAAGGAAATTTGTGGCTCCTCTCAGAATCCAGAACTTTCTGTCACCGAAATATGAGGAAAATGTGTTTTTTTAGCCAAATGTTGCGGTTTGCAAAGGATTCTGGGTAACAAAAGCGGGGTCAGAGCCCCACAAGTCACCCCATCTTGGATTCCCCTACGTCTCTAGTTTTAAAAAATGCACAGGTTTTGTAGGTTTCCATAGGTGCCGGCTGAGCTAGACGCCAAAATCTACAGGTAGGCACTTTGTAAAAAACACCTCTGTTTTCTTTAAAAAAATGTAATGTGTCCACGTTGCGTTTTGGGGCATTTCCTGTTGCGGGCGCTAGGCCTACCCACACAGGTGAGGTATCATTTTTATCGGGAGACTTGGGGGAACGCTGGGTGGAATGAAATTTGTGGCTCCTCTCAGATTCCAGAACTTTCTGTCACCGAAATGTGACAAAAATGAGTTTTTTTAGCCACATTTTGAGGTTTGCAAAGGATTCTGGGTAACAGAACCTGGTCAAATCCCCACAAGTCACCCCATCTTGGATTCCCCTAGGTCTCTAGTTTTCAAAAATGGACAGGTTTGGTAGGTTTCCCTAGGTGCCGGCTGAGCTAGAGGCCAAAATCTACAGGTAGGCACTTTACAAAAAACTCCTCTGTTTTCTTTAAAAAAATGTGATGTGTCCACGTTGTGTTTTGGGGCATTTCTTGTCACAGGCGCTAGGCCTACCCAAACAAGTGAGGTATCATTTTTATGGGGAGACTTGGGGGAACGCTGGGTGGAATGAAATTTGTGGCTCCTCTCAGATTCCAGAACTTTCTGTCACTGAAATGTGACAAAAATGTGTTTTTGTCAGCCAAATTTTGATGTTTGCAAAGGGTTCTGGGTAACAGAACCTTTTCAGAGCCCCACAAGTCACCCCATCTTGGATTCCCCTAGGTCTCTAGTTTTAAAAAATGGACAGGTTTCGTAGGTTTCCCTAGGTGCCGGCTGAGCTAGAGGCCAAAATCTACAGGTAGGCACTTTACAAAAAACTCCTCTGTTTTCTTTAAAAAAATGTGATGTGTCCACATTGTGTTTTGGGGCGTTTCTTGTCACGGGCGCTAGGCCTACCCAAACAAGTGAGGTATCATTTTTATGGGGAGACTTGGGGGAACGCTGGGTGGAATGAAATTTGTGGCTCCTCTCAGATTCCAGAACTTTCTGTCACCGAAATGTGACAAAAATGTGTTTTTTTAGCCAAATTTTTAGGTTTGCAAAGGATTCTGGGTAACAGAACCTGGTCAGAGCCCCACAAGTCACCCCATCTTGGATTCCCCTAGGTCTCTAGTTTTAAAAAATGGACAGGTTTGGTAGGTTTCCCTAGGTGCCGGCTGAGCTAGAGGCCAAAATCTACAGGTAGGCACTTTACAAAAAACTCCTCTGTTTTCTTTAAAAAATGTGATGTGTCCACGTTGTGTTTTGGGGCGTTTCCAGTCACGGGCGTTAGGCCTACCCAAACAAGTGAGGTATCATTTTTATGGGGAGACTTGAGGGAACGCTGGGTGGAAGGAAATATGTGGCTCCTCTCAGAATCCAGAACTTTCTGTCACCGAAATATGAGGAAAATGTGTTTCTTTAGCCAAATGTTGAGGTTTGCAAAGGATTCTGGGTAACAAAATCTGGTCAGAGCCCCACAAGTCACCCCATCTTGGATTCCCCAGGACTCTAGTTTTAAAAAATGCACAGGTTTGGTAGGTTTCCATAGGTGCCGGCTGAGCTAGAGGCCAAAATCTACAGGTAGGCACTTTGCAAAAAACACCTCTGTTTTCTTTAAAAAAATGTGATGTGTCCATGTTGCGTTTTGGGGCGTTTCCTGTCGCGGGCGCTAGGCCTATCCACACAAGTGAGGTATCATTTTTATCGGGAGACTTGGGGGAACGCTGGGTGGAAGGAAATTTGTGGCTCCTCTCAGATTCCAGAACTTTCTGTCACCGAAATATGAGGAAAATTTGTTTTTTTAGCCAAATCTTGAGGTTTGCATAGGATTCTGGGTAACAGAACCTGGTCAGAGCCCCACAAGTCACCCCATCTTGGATTCCCCTAGGTCTCTAGTTTTCACAAATGCACAGGTTTAGTAGGTGCCGGCTGAGCTAGAGGCCAAAATCTACAGGTAGGCACTTTGCAAAAAACACCTCTGTTTTCTTTAAAAAAATGTAATGTGTCCAGGTTGCGTTTTGGGCCATTTCTTGTCACGGGCGCTAGGCCTACCCAAACAAGTGAGGTATCATTTTTATGGGGAGACTTGGGGGAACGCTGGGTGGAATGAAATTTGTGGCTCCTCTCAGATTCCAGAACTTTCTGTCACCAAAATGTGACAAAAATGTGTTTTTTTAGCCAAATTTTGAGGTTTGCAAAGGTTTCTGGGTAACAGAACCTGGTCAGAGCCCCACAAGTCACCCCATCTTGGATTCCCCTAGGTCTCTAGTTTTCAAAAATGGACAGGTTTGGTAGGTTTCCCTAGGTGCCGGCTGAGCTAGAGGCCAAAACCTACAGGTAGGCACTTTACAAAAAACTCCTCTGTTTTCTTTAAAAAAATGTGATGTGTCCACATTGTGTTTTGGGGCGTTTCTTGTCACGGGCGCTAGGCCTACCCAAACAAGTGAGGTATCATTTTTATGGGGAGACTTGGGGGAACGCTGGGTGGAATGAAATTCGTGGCTCCTCTCAGATTCCAGAACTTTCTGTCACCGAAATGTGAGAAAAATCTGTTTTTTTAGCCAAATTTTGAGGTTTGCAAAGGATTCTGGGTAACAGAACCTGGTCAGAGCCCCACAAGGGACCCCATCTTGGATTCCCCTAGGTCTCTAGTTTTCAAAAATGGACAGATTTGGTAGGTTTCCCTAGGTGCCGGCTGAGCTAGAGGCCAACATCTACAGGTAGGCACTTTACAAAAAACTCCTCTGTTTTCTTTAAAAAATATGATGTGTCCACGTTGTGTTTTGGGGCGTTTCCTGTCCCGGGCGTTAGGCCTACCCAAACAAGTGAGGTATCATTTTTATGGGGAGACTTGAGGGAACGCTGGGTGGAAGGAAACTTGTGGCTCCTCTCAGATTCCAGAACTTTCTGTCACCGAAATATGAGGAAAATTTGTTTTTTTAGACAAATGTTGAGGTTTGCAAAGGATTCTGGGTAACAAAACCTGGTCAGAGCCCCACAAGTCACCCCATCTTGGATTCCCCTAGGTCTCTAGTTTTAAAAAATGCACAGGTTTGGTAGGTTTCCATAGGTGCCGGCTGAGCTAGAGGCCAAAATCTACAGGTAGGCACTTTGCAAAAAACACCTCTGTTTTCTTTAAAAAAATTTAATGTGTCCACGTTGCGTTTTGGGGCATTTCCTGTTGCGGGCGCTAGGTCTACCCACACAGGTGAGGTATCATTTTTATCGGGAGACTTGGGGGAACGCTGGGTGGAATGAAATTCGTGGCTCCTCTCAGATTCCAGAACTTTCTGTCACCGAAATGTGACGAAAATGTGTTTCTTTAGCCAACTTTTGAGGTTTGCAAAGGATTCTGGGTAACAGAACCTGATCAGAGCCCCACAAGTCACCCCATCTTGGATTCCCCTAGGTCTCTAGTTTAAAAAAATGCACAGGTTTGGTAGGTTTCCCTAGGTGCCGGCTGAGCTAGAGGCCAAAATCTACAGGTAGGCACTTTGCAAAAAACACCTCTGTTTTCTTTTAAAAAATGTGATGTGTCCACGTTGTATTTTGGGGCGTTTCCTGTCGCGGTCGCTAGGCCTACCCACACAAGTGAGGTATCATTTTTATCGGGAGACTTGTGGGAACGCTGGGTGGAAGGAAATTTGTGGCTCCTCTCAGATTCCAGAACTTTCTGTCACCGAAATATGAGGAAAATGTGTTTTTTTAGCCAAATCGTGAGGTTTGCAAAGGATTCTGGGTAACAAAACCTTGTCAGAGCCCCACAAGTCACCCCATCTTGGATTCCCCTACGTGTCTAGTTTTTAAAAATGCACCGGTTTGGTAGGTTTCCCTAGGTGCCGGCTGAGCTAGAGGTCAAAATCTACAGGTAGGCACTTTGCAAAAAACACCTCTGTTTTCTTTAAAAAAATGTGATGTGTCCATGTTGCGTTTTGGGGCGTTTCCTGTCGCGGGCGCTAGGCCTACCCACACAAGTGAGGTATCATTTTTATCGGGAGACTTGGGGGAACGCTGGGTGGAAGGAAATTTATGGCTCCTGTCGGATTCCAGAACTTTCTGTCACCGAAATGTGAGGAAAATGTGTTTTTTTAGCCACATTTTGAGGTTTGCATAGGATTCTGGGTAACAGAACCTGGTCAGAGCCCCACAAGTCACCCCATCTTGGATTCCCCTAGGTCTCTAGTTTTCACAAATGCACAGGTTTGGTAGGTGCCGGCTGAGCTAGAGGCCAAAATCTACAGGTAGGCACTTTGCAAAAAACATCTCTGTTTTCTTTCAAAAAATGTAATGTGTCCAGGTTGCGTTTTGGGGCATTTCCTGTTGCGGGCACTATGCCTACCCACACAAGTGAGGTATCATTTTTATCGGGAGACTTGGGGGAACGATGGGTGGAAGGAAATTTGTGGCTCCTCTCTGATTCCAGGACTTCCTGTCACCAAAATTTGAGGAAAATGTGTTTTTTTAGCCCAATGTTGAGGTTTGCAAAGGATTCTGGGTAACAGAACCTGGTCAGAGCCCCACAAGTCACCCCATCTTGGATTCCCCTAGGTCTCTAGTTTTCAAAAATGGACATGTTTGGTGGGTTTCCCTAGGTGCCGGCTGAGCTAGAGGCCAAAATCTACAGGTAGGCACTTTACAAAAAACTCCTCTGTTTTCTTTAAAAAAATGTGATGTGTCCACGTTGTGTTTTGGGGCGTTTCTTGTCACGGGCGCTAGGCCTACCCAAACAAGTGAGGTATCATTTTTATGGGGAGACTTGGGGGAACGCTGGGTGGAATGAAATTTGTGGCTCCTCTCAGATTCCAGAACTTTCTGTCACCAAAATGTGACAAAAATGTGTTTTTTTAGCCAAATTTTGAGGTTTGCAAAGGATTCTGGGTAACAGAACCTGGTCAGAGCCCCACAAGTCACACCATCTTGGATTCCCCTAGGTCTCTAGTTTTCAAAAATGGACAGGTTTGGTAGGTTTCCCTAGGTGCCGGCTGAGCTAGAGGCCAAAATCTACAGGTAGGCACTTTACAAAAAACTCCTCTGTTTTCTTTTAAAAATGTGATGTGTCCACGTTGTGTTTTGGGGCGTTTCCAGTCACGGGCGTTAGGCCTACCCAAACAAGTGAGGTATCATTTTTATGGGGAGACTTGAGGGAACGCTGGGTGGAAGGAAATTTGTGGCTCCTCTCAGAATCCAGAACTTTCTGTCACCGAAATATGAGGAAAATGTGTTTTTTTAGCCAAATGTTGCGGTTTGCAAAGGATTCTGGGTAACAAAAGCGGAGTCAGAGCCCCACAAGTCACCCCATCTTGGATTCCCCTACGTCTCTAGTTTTAAAAAATGCACAGGTTTTGTAGGTTTCCATAGGTGCCGGCTGAGCTAGACGCCAAAATCTACAGGTAGGCACTTTGTAAAAAACACCTCTGTTTTCTTTAAAAAAATGTAATGTATCCACGTTGCGTTTTGGGGCATTTCCTGTTGCGGGCGCTAGGCCTACCCACACAGGTGAGGTATCATTTTTATCGGGAGACTTGGGGGAACGCTGGGTGGAATGAAATTTGTGGCTCCTCTCAGATTCCAGAACTTTCTGTCACCGAAATGTGACAAAAATGAGTTTTTTTAGCCAAATTTTGAGGTTTGCATAGGATTCTGGGTAACAGAACCTGGTCAAATCCCCACAAGTCACCCCATCTTGGATTCCCCTAGGTCTCTAGTTTTCAAAAATGGAGAGGTTTGGTAGGTTTCCCTAGGTGCCAGCTGAGCTAGAGGCCAAAATCTACAGGTAGGCACTTTACAAAAAACTCCTCTGTTTTCTTTAAAAAAATGTGATGTGTCCACGTTGTGTTTTGGGGCGTTTCTTGTCACGGGCGCTAGGCCTACCCAAACAAGTGAGGTATAATTTTTATGGGGAGACTTGGGGGAACGCTGGGTGGAATGAAATTTGTGGCTCCTCTCAGATTCCAGAACTTTCTGTCACCGAAATGAGAAAAAAATGTGTTTTTTTAGCCAAATTTTGAGGTTTACAAAGGTTTCTGGGTAACAGAACCTGGTCAGAGCCCCACAAGTCACCCCATCTTGGATTCCCCTAGGTCTCTAGTTTTCAAAAATGGACAGGTTTGGTAGGTTTCCCTAGGTGCCGGCTGAGCTAGAGGCCAAAATCTACAGGTAGGCACTTTACAAAAAACTCCTCTGTTTTCTTTAAAAAAATGTGATGTGTCCACGTTGTGTTTTGGGGCGTTTCTTGTCACAGGCGCTAGGCCTACCCAAACAAGTGAGGTATCATTTTTATGGGGAGACTTGGGGGAACGCTGGGTGGAATGAAATTTGTGGCTCCTCTCAGATTCCAGAACTTTCTGTCACTGAAATGTGACAAAAATTTGTTTTTGTTAGCCAAATTTTGATGTTTGCAAAGGATTCTGGGTAACAGAACCTTTTCAGAGCCCCACAAGTCACCCCATCTTGGATTCCCCTAGGTCTCTAGTTTTAAAAAATAGACAGGTTTGGTAGGTTTCCCTAGGTGCCGGCTGAGCTAGAGGCCAAAATCTACAGGTAGGCACTTTACAAAAAACTCCTCTGTTTTCTTTAAAAAAATGTGATGTGTCCACGTTGTGTTTTGGGGCGTTTCTTGTCACGGGCGCTAGGCCTACCCAAACAAGTGAGGTATCATTTTTATGGGGAGACTTGGGGGAACGCTGGGTGGAATGAAATTTGTGGCTCCTCTCAGATTCCAGAACTTTCTGTCACCAAAATGTGACAAAAATGTGTTTTTTTAGCCAAATTTTTAGGTTTGCAAAGGATTCTGGGTAACAGAACCTGGTCAGAGCCCCACAAGTCACACCATCTTGGATTCCCCTAGGTCTCTAGTTTTCAAAAATGGACAGGTTTGGTAGGTTTCCCTAGGTGCCGGCTGAGCTAGAGGCCAAAATCTACAGGTAGGCACTTTACAAAAAACTCCTCTGTTTTCTTTTAAAAATGTGATGTGTCCACGTTGTGTTTTGGGGCGTTTCCAGTCACGGGCGTTAGGCCTACCCAAACAAGTGAGGTATCATTTTTATGGGGAGACTTGAGGGAACGCTGGGTGGAAGGAAATTTGTGGCTCCTCTCAGAATCCAGAACTTTCTGTCACCGAAATATGAGGAAAATGTGTTTTTTTAGCCAAATGTTGCGGTTTGCAAAGGATTCTGGGTAACAAAAGCGGGGTCAGAGCCCCACAAGTCACCCCATCTTGGATTCCCCTACGTCTCTAGTTTTAAAAAATGCACAGGTTTTGTAGGTTTCCATAGGTGCCGGCTGAGCTAGACGCCAAAATCTACAGGTAGGCACTTTGTAAAAAACACCTCTGTTTTCTTTAAAAAAATGTAATGTGTCCACGTTGCGTTTTGGGGCATTTCCTGTTGCGGGCGCTAGGCCTACCCACACAGGTGAGGTATCATTTTTATCGGGAGACTTGGGGGAACGCTGGGTGGAATGAAATTTGTGGCTCCTCTCAGATTCCAGAACTTTCTGTCACCGAAATGTGACAAAAATGAGTTTTTTTAGCCAAATTTTGAGGTTTGCAAAGGATTCTGGGTAACAGAACCTGGTCAAATCCCCACAAGTCACCCCATCTTGGATTCCCCTAGGTCTCTAGTTTTCAAAAATGGAGAGGTTTGGTAGGTTTCCCTAGGTGCCGGCTGAGCTAGAGGCCAAAATCTACAGGTAGGCACTTTACAAAAAACTCCTCTGTTTTCTTTAAAAAAATGTGATGTGTCCACGTTGTGTTTTGGGGCGTTTCTTGTCACGGGCGCTAGGCCTACCCAAACAAGTGAGGTATAATTTTTATGGGGAGACTTGGGGGAACGCTGGGTGGAATGAAATTTGTGGCTCCTCTCAGATTCCAGAACTTTCTGTCACCGAAATGTGACAAAAATGTGTTTTTTTAGCCAAATTTTGAGGTTTACAAAGGTTTCTGGGTAACAGAACCTGGTCAGAGCCCCACAAGTCACCCCATCTTGGATTCCCCTAGGTCTCTAGTTTTCAAAAATGGACAGGTTTGGTAGGTTTCCCTAGGTGCCGGCTGAGCTAGAGGCCAAAATCTACAGGTAGGCACTTTACAAAAAACTCCTCTGTTTTCTTTAAAAAAATTTGATGTGTCCACGTTGTGTTTTGGGGCGTTTCTTGTCACAGGCGCTAGGCCTACCCAAACAAGTGAGGTATCATTTTTATGGGGAGACTTGGGGGAACGCTGGGTGGAATGAAATTTGTGGCTCCTCTCAGATTCCAGAACTTTCTGTCACTGAAATGTGACAAAAATGTGTTTTTGTTAGCCAAATTTTGATGTTTGCAAAGGATTCTGGGTAACAGAACCTTTTCAGAGCCCCACAAGTCACCCCATCTTGGATTCCCCTAGGTCTCTAGTTTTAAAAAATGGACAGGTTTGGTAGGTTTCCCTAGGTGCCGGCTGAGCTAGAGGCCAAAATCTACAGGTAGGCACTTTACAAAAAACTCCTCTGTTTTCTTTAAAAAAATGTGATGTGTCCACGTTGTGTTTTGGGGCGTTTCTTGTCACGGGCGCTAGGCCTACCCAAACAAGTGAGGTATCATTTTTATGGGGAGACTTGGGGGAACGCTGGGTGGAATGAAATTTGTGGCTCCTCTCAGATTCCAGAACTTTCTGTCACCGAAATGTGACAAAAATGTGTTTTTTTAGCCAAATTTTTAGGTTTGCAAAGGATTCTGGGTAACAGAACCTGGTCAGAGCCCCACAAGTCACCCCATCTTGGATTCCCCTAGGTCTCTAGTTTTAAAAAATGGACAGGTTTGGTAGGTTTCCCTAGGTGCCGGCTGAGCTAGAGGCCAAAATCTACAGGTAGGCACTTTACAAAAAACTCCTCTGTTTTCTTTAAAAAATGTGATGTGTCCACGTTGTGTTTTGGGGCGTTTCCAGTCACGTGCGTTAGGCCTACCCAAACAAGTGAGGTATCATTTTTATGGGGAGACTTGAGGGAACGCTGGGTGGAAGGAAATATGTGGCTCCTCTCAGAATTCAGAACTTTCTGTCACCGAAATATGAGGAAAATGTGTTTCTTTAGCCAAATGTTGAGGTTTGCAAAGGATTCTGGGTAACAAAATCTGGTCAGAGCCCCACAAGTCACCCCATCTTGGATTCCCCAGGTCTCTAGTTTTAAAAAATGCACAGGTTTGGTAGGTTTCCATAGGTGCCGGCTGAGCTAGAGGCCAAAATCTACAGGTAGGCTCTTTGTAAAAAACACCTCTGTTTTCTTTAAAAAAATGTAATGTGTCCACGTTGCGTTTTGGGGCATTTCCTGTCGCGGGCGCTAGGCCTACCCACACAGGTGAGGTATAATTTTTATCGGGAGACTTGGGGGAACGCTGGGTGGAATGAAATTTGTGGCTCCTCTCAGATTCCAGAACTTTCTGTCACCTAAATGTGACGAAAATGTGTTTCTTTAGCCAACTTTTGAGGTTTACAAAGGATTCTGGGTAACAGAACCTGGTCAGAGCCCAACAAGTCACCCCATCTTGGATTCCCCTAGGTCTCTAGTTTAAAAAAATGCACAGGTTTGGTAGGTTTCCCTAGGTGCCGGCTGAGCTAGAGGCCAAAATCTACAGGTAGGCACTTTGCAAAAAACACCTCTGTTTTCTTTTTAAAAATGTGATGTGTCCACGTTGTATTTTGGGGCGTTTCCTGTCGCGGGCGCTAGGCCTACCCACACAAGTGAGGTATCATTTTTATCGGGAGACTTGGGGGAACGCTGGGTGGATTGAAATTTGTGGCTCCTCTCAGATTCCAGAACTTTCTGTCACCGAAATATGAGGATAAATTTGTTTTTTTAGCCAAATCTTGAGGTTTGCAAAGGATTCTGGGTAACAAAACCTGGTCAGAGCCCCACAAGTCACCCCATCTTGGATTCCCCTACGTGTCTAGTTTTTAAAAATGCACAGGTTTGGTAGGTTTCCCTAGGTGCCGGCTGAGCTAGAGGTCAAAATCTACAGGTAGGCACTTTGCAAAAAACACCTCTGTTTTCTTTAAAAAAATGTGATGTGTCCATGTTGCGTTTTGGGGCGTTTCCTGTCGCGGGCGCTAGGCCTACCCACACAAGTGAGGTATCATTTTTATCGGGAGACTTGGGGGAACGCTGGGTGGAAGGAAATTTGTGGCTCCTCCCAGATTCCAGAACTTTCTGTCACCGAAATATGAGGAAAATTTGTTTTTTTAGCCAAATCTTGAGGTTTGCATAGGATTCTGGGTAACAGAACCTGGTCAGAGCCCCACAAGTCACCCCATCTTGGATTCCCCTAGGTCTCTAGTTTTCACAAATGCACAGGTTTAGTAGGTGCCGGCTGAGCTAGAGGCCAAAATCTACAGGTAGGCACTTTGCAAAAAACACCTCTGTTTTCTTTAAAAAAATGTAATGTGTCCAGGTTGCGTTTTGGGGCATTTCTTGTCACGGGCGCTAGGCCTACCCAAACAAGTGAGGTATCATTTGTATGGGGAGACTTGGGGGAACGCTGGGTGGAATGAAATTTGTGGCTCCTCTCAGATTCCAGAACTTTCTGTCACCGAAATGTGACAAAAATGTGTTTTTTTAGCCAAATTTTGATGTTTGCAAAGGATTCTGGGTAACAGAACCTGGTCAGAGCCCCACAAGGCACCCATCTTGGATTCCCCTAGGTCTCTAGTTATAAAAAATGGACAGGTTTGGTAGGTTTCCCTAGGTGCCGGCTGAGCTAGAGGCCAAAATCTACAGGTAGGCACTTTACAAAAAACTCCTCTGTTTTCTTTAAAAAATGTGATGTGTCCACGTTGTGTTTTGGGGCGTTTCCTGTCGCGGGCGCTAGGCCTACCCACACAAGTGAGGTATCATTTTTATCGGGAGACTTGGGGGAACGCTGGGTGGAAGGAAATTTGTGGCTCCTCTCAGATTCCAGAACTTTCTGTCACCGAAATATGAGGAAAATGTGTTTTTTTAGCCAAATCTTGAGGTTTGCAAAGGATTCTGGGTAACAAAACCTGGTCAGAGCCCCACAAGTCACCCCATCTTGGATTCCCCTACGTGTCTAGTTTTTAAAAATGCACAGGTTTGGTAGGTTTCCCTAAGTGCCGGCTGAGCTAGAGGTCAAAATCTACAGGTAGGCACTTTGCAAAAAACACCTCTGTTTTCTTTAAAAAAATGTGATGAGTCCATGTTGCGTTTTGGGGCGTTTCCTATCGCGGGCGCTAGGCCTACCCACACAAGTGAGGTATCATTTTTATCGGGAGACTTGGGGGAACGCTGGGTGGAAGGAAATTTGTGGCTCCTCTCGGATTCCAGAACTTTCTGTCACCGAAATGTGAGGAAAATGTGTTTTTTTAGCCACATTTTGAGGTTTGCATAGGATTCTGGGTAACAGAACCTGGTCAGAGCCCCACAAGTCACCCCATCTTGGATTCCCCTATGTCTCTAGTTTTCACAAATGCACAGGTTTGGTAGGTGCCGGCTGAGCTAGAGGCCAAAATCTACAGGTAGGCACTTTGCAAAAAACACCTCTGTTTTCTTTCAAAAAATGTAATGTGTCCAGGTTGCGTTTTGGGGCATTTCCTGTTGCGGGCACTATGCCTACCCACACAAGTGAGGTATCATTTTTATCGGGAGACTTGGGGGAACGCTGGGTGGAAGGAAATTTGTGGCTCCTCTCTGATTCCAGGACTTCCTGTCACCAAAATTTGAGGAAAATGTGTTTTTTTAGCCCAATGTTGAGGTTTGCAAAGGATTCTGGGTAACAGAACCTGGTCAGAGCCCCACAAGTCACCCCATCTTGGATTCCCCTAGGTCTCTAGTTTTAAAAAATGGACAGGTTTGGTGGGTTTCCCTAGGTGCCGGCTGAGCTAGAGGCCAAAATCTACAGGTAGGCACTTTACAAAAAACTCCTCTGTTTTCTTTAAAAAAATGTGATGTGTCCACGTTGTGTTTTGGGGCGTTTCTTGTCACGGGCGCTAGGCCTACCCAAACAAGTGAGGTATCATTTTTATGGGGAGACTTGGGGGAACGCTGGGTGGAATGAAATTTGTGGCTCCTCTCAGATTCCAGAACTTTCTGTCACCAAAATATGACAAAAATGTGTTTTTTTAGCCAAATTTTGAGGTTTGCAAAGGATTCTGGGTAACAGAACGTGGTCAGAGCCCCACAAGTCACCCCATCTTGGATTCCCCTAGGTCTCTAGTTTTCAAAAATGGACAGGTTTGGTAGGTTTTCCTAGGTGCCGGCTGAGCTAGAGGCCAAAACCTACAGGTAGGCCCTTTACAAAAAACTCCTCTGTTTTCTTTAAAAAAATGTGATGTGTCCACGTTGTGTTTTGGGGCGTTTCTTGTCACAGGCGCTAGGCCTACCCAAACAAGTGAGGTATCATTTTTATGGGGAGACTTGGGGGAACGCTGGGTGGAATGAAATTTGTGGCTCCTCTCAGATTCCAGAACTTTCTGTCACCGAAATGTGACAAAAATGTGTTTTTTTAGCCAAATGTTGAGGTTTGCAAAGGATTCTGGGTAACAGAACCTGGTCAGAGCCCCACAAGTCACACCATCTTGGATTCCACTAGGTCTCTAGTTTTCAAAAATGGACAGGTTTGGTAGGTTTCCCTAGGTGCCGGCTGAGCTAGAGGCCAAAATCTACAGGTAGGCACTTTACAAAAAACTCCTCTGTTTTCTTTTAAAAATGTGATGTGTCCACGTTGTGTTTTGGGGCGTTTCCAGTCACGGGCGTTAGGCCTACCCAAACAAGTGAGGTATAATTTTTATGGGGAGACTTGAGGGAACGCTGGGTGGAAGGAAATTTGTGGCTCCTCTCAGAATCCAGAACTTTCTGTCACCGAAATATGAGGAAAATGTGTTTTTTTAGCCAAATGTTGCGGTTTGCAAAGGATTCTGGGTAACAAAACCGGGGTCAGAGCCCCACAAGTCACCCCATCTTGGATTCCCCTACGTCTCTAGTTTAAAAAAATGCACAGGTTTGGTAGGTTTCCATAGGTGCCGGCTGAGCTAGACGCCAAAATCTACAGGTAGGCACTTTGTAAAAAACACCTCTGTTTTCTTTAAAAAAATGTAATGTGTCCACGTTGCGTTTTGGGGCATTTCCTGTTGCGGGCGCTAGGCCTACCCAGACAGGTGAGGTATCATTTTTATCGGGAGACTTGGGGGAACGCTGGGTGGAATGAAATTTGTGGCTCCTCTCAGATTCCAGAACTTTCTGTCACCGAAATGTGACAAAAATGAGTTTTTTTAGCCAAATTTTGAGGTTTGCAAAGGATTCTGGGTAACAGAACCTGGTCAAATCCCCACAAGTCACCCCATCTTGGATTCCCCTAGGTCTCTAGTTTTCAAAAATGGAGAGGTTTGGTTGGTTTCCCTAGGTGCCGGCTGAGCTAGAGGCCAAAATCTACAGGTAGGCACTTTACAAAAAACTCCTCTGTTTTCTTTAAAAAAATGTGATGTGTCCACGTTGTGTTTTGGGGCGTTTCCAGTCACGGGCGTTAGGCCTACCCAAACAAGTGAGGTATCATTTTTATGGGGAGACTTGAGGGAACGCTGGGTGGAAGGAAATATGTGGCTCCTCTCAGAATCCAGAACTTTCTGTCACCGAAATATGAGGAAAATGTGTTTCTTTAGCCAAATGTTGAGGTTTGCAAAGGATTCTGGGTAACAAAATCTGGTCAGAGCCCCACAAGTCACCCCATCTTGGATTCCCCAGGTCTCTAGTTTTAAAAAATGCACAGGTTTGGTAGGTTTCCATAGGTGCCGGCTGAGCTAGAGGCCAAAATCTACAGGTAGGCTCTTTGTAAAAAACACCTCTGTTTTCTTTAAAAAAATGTAATGTGTCCACGTTGCGTTTTGGGGCATTTCCTGTCGCGGGCGCTAGGCCTACCCACACAGGTGAGGTATAATTTTTATCGGGAGACTTGGGGGAACGCTGGGTGGAATGAAATTTGTGGCTCCTCTCAGATTCCAGAACTTTCTGTCACCTAAATGTGACGAAAATGTGTTTCTTTAGCCAACTTTTGAGGTTTACAAAGGATTCTGGGTAACAGAACCTGGTCAGAGCCCAACAAGTCACCCCATCTTGGATTCCCCTAGGTCTCTAGTTTAAAAAAATCCACAGGTTTGGTAGGTTTCCCTAGGTGCCGGCTGAGCTAGAGGCCAAAATCTACAGGTAGGCACTTTGCAAAAAACACCTCTGTTTTCTTTTTAAAAATGTGATGTGTCCACGTTGTATTTTGGGGCGTTTCCTGTCGCGGGCGCTAGGCCTACCCACACAAGTGAGGTATCATTTTTATCGGGAGACTTGGGGGAACGCTGGGTGGAATGAAATTTGTGGCTCCTCTCAGATTCTAGAACTTTCTGTCACCGAAATATGAGGAAAATTTGTTTTTTTAGCCAAATCTTGAGGTTTGCAAAGGATTCTGGGTAACAAAACCTGGTCAGAGCCCCACAAGTCACCCCATCTTGGATTCCCCTACGTGTCTAGTTTTTAAAAATGCACAGGTTTGGTAGGTTTCCCTAGGTGCCGGCTGAGCTAGAGGTCAAAATCTACAGGTAGGCACTTTGCAAAAAACACCTCTGTTTTCTTGAAAAAAATGTGATGTGTCCATGTTGCGTTTTGGGGCGTTTTCTGTCGCGGGCGCTAGGCCTACCCACACAAGTGAGGTATCATTTTTATCGGGAGACTTGGGGGAACGCTGGGTGGAAGGAAATTTGTGGCTCCTCTCAGATTCCAGAACTTTCTGTCACCGAAATATGAGGAAAATTTGTTTTTTTAGCCAAATCTTGAGGTTTGCATAGGATTCTGGGTAACAGAACCTGGTCAGAGCCCCACAAGTCACCCCATCTTGGATTCCCCTACGTCTCTAGTTTTAAAAAATGCACAGGTTTGGTAGGTTTCCATAGGTGCCGGCTGAGCTAGACGCCAAAATCTACAGGTAGGCACTTTACAAAAAACTCCTCTGTTTTCTTTAAAAAATGTGATGTGTCCACGTTGTGTTTTGGGGCATTTCCTGTTGCGGGCGCTAGGCCTACCCACACAGGTGAGGTATCATTTTTATCGGGAGACTTGGGGGAACGCTGGGTGGAATGAAATTTGTGGCTCCTCTCAGATTCCAGAACTTTCTGTCACCGAAATGTGACAAAAATGTGTTTTTTTAGCCAAATTTTGAGGTTTGCAAAGGATTCTGGGTAACAGAACCTGGTCAAATCCCCACAAGTCACCCCATCTTGGATTCCCCTAGGTCTCTAGTTTTCAAAAATGGAGAGGTTTGGTTGGTTTCCCTAGGTGCCGGCTGAGCTAGAGGCCAAAATCTACAGGTAGGCACTTTACAAAAAACTCCTCTGTTTTCTTTAAAAAAATGTGATGTGTCCACGTTGTGTTTTGGGGCGTTTCTTGTCACGGGCGCTAGGCCTACCCAAACAAGTGAGGTATCATTTTTATGGGGAGACTTGGGGGAACGCTGGGTGGAATTAAATTTGTGGCTCCTCTCAGATTCCAGAACTTTCTGTCACCGAAATGTGAGAAAAATGTGTTTTTTTAGCCAAATTTTGAGGTTTGCAAAGGATTCTGGATAACAGAACCTGGTCAGAGCCCCACAAGGCACCCCATCTTGGATTCCCCTAGGTCTCTAGTTTTCAAAAATGGACAGGTTTGGTAGGTTTCCCTAGGTGCCGGCTGAGCTAGAGGCCAACATCTACAGGTAGGCACTTTACAAAAAACTCCTCTGTTTTCTTTAAAAAATGTGATGTGTCCACGTTGTGTTTTGGGGCGTTTCCTGTCACGGGCGTTAGGCCTACCCAAACAAGTGAGGTATCATTTTTATGGGGAGACTTGAGGGAACGCTGGGTGGAAGGAAATTTGTGGCTCCTCTCAGATTCCAGAACTTTCTGTCACCGAAATATGAGGAAAATGTGTTTTTTTAGACAAATGTTGAGGTTTGCAAAGGATTCTGGGTAACAAAACCTGGTCAGAGCCCCACAAGTCACCCCATCTTGGATTCCCCTAGGTCTCTAGTTTTAAAAAATGCACAGGTTTGGTAGGTTTCCATAGGTGCCGGCTGAGCTAGAGGCCAAAATCTACAGGTAGGCACTTTGCAAAAAACACCTCTGTTTTCTTTAAAAAAATGTAATGTGTCCACGTTGCGTTTTGGGGCATTTCCTGTTGCGGGCGCTAGGCCTACCCACACAAGTGAGGTATCATTTTTATCGGGAGACTTGGGGGAACGCTGGGTGGAAGGAAATTTGTGGCTCCTCTCAGATTCCAGAACTTTCTGTCACCGAAATATGAGGAAAATGTGTTTTTTTAGCCAAATCTTGAGGTTTGCAAAGGATTCTGGGTAACAAAACCTTGTCAGAGCCCCACAAGTCACCCCATCTTGGATTCCCCTACGTGTCTAGTTTTTAAAAATGCACCGGTTTGGTAGGTTTCCCTAGGTGCCGGCTGAGCTAGAGGTCAAAATCTACAGGTAGGCACTTTGCAAAAAACACCTCTGTTTTCTTTAAAAAAATGTGATGTGTCCATGTTGCGTTTTGGGGCGTTTCCTGTCGCGGGCGCTAGGCCTACCCACACAAGTGAGGTATCATTTTTATCGGGAGACTTGGGGGAACGCTGGGTGGAAGGAAATTTATGGCTCCTGTCGGATTCCAGAACTTTCTGTCACCGAAATGTGAGGAAAATGTGTTTTTTTAGCCACATTTTGAGGTTTGCATAGGATTCTGGGTAACAGAACCTGGTCAGAGCCCCACAAGTCACCCCATCTTGGATTCCCCTAGGTCTCTAGTTTTCACAAATGCACAGGTTTGGTAGGTGCCGGCTGAGCTAGAGGCCAAAATCTACAGGTAGGCACTTTGCAAAAAACACCTCTGTTTTCTTTCAAAAAATGTAATGTGTCCAGGTTGCGTTTTGGGGCATTTCCTGTTGCGGGCACTATGCCTACCCACACAAGTGAGGTATCATTTTTATCGGGAGACTTGGGGGAACGCTGGGTGGAAGGAAATTTGTGGCTCCTCTCTGATTCCAGGACTTCCTGTCACCAAAATTTGAGGAAAATGTGTTTTTTTAGCCCAATGTTGAGGTTTGCAAAGGATTCTGGGTAACAGAACCTGGTCAGAGCCCCACAAGTCACCCCATCTTGGATTCCCCTAGGTCTCTAGTTTTCAAAAATGGACAGGTTTGGTGGGTTTCCCTAGGTGCCGGCTGAGCTAGAGGCCAAAACCTACAGGTAGGCCCTTTACAAAAAACTCCTCTGTTTTCTTTAAAAAAATGTGATGTGTCCACGTTGTGTTTTGGGGCGTTTCTTGTCACAGGCGCTAGGCCTACCCAAACAAGTGAGGTATCATTTTTATGGGGAGACTTGGGGGAACGCTGGGTGGAATGAAATTTGTGGCTCCTCTCAGATTCCAGAACTTTCTGTCACCGAAATGTGACAAAAATGTGTTTTTTTAGCCAAATGTTGAGGTTTGCAAAGGATTCTGGGTAACAGAACCTGGTCAGAGCCCCACAAGTCACACCATCTTGGATTCCACTAGGTCTCTAGTTTTCAAAAATGGACAGGTTTGGTAGGTTTCCCTAGGTGCCGGCTGAGCTAGAGGCCAAAATCTACAGGTAGGCACTTTACAAAAAACTCCTCTGTTTTCTTTTAAAAATGTGATGTGTCCACGTTGTGTTTTGGGGCGTTTCCAGTCACGGGCGTTAGGCCTACCCAAACAAGTGAGGTATAATTTTTATGGGGAGACTTGAGGGAACGCTGGGTGGAAGGAAATTTGTGGCTCCTCTCAGAATCCAGAACTTTCTGTCACCGAAATATGAGGAAAATGTGTTTTTTTAGCCAAATGTTGCGGTTTGCAAAGGATTCTGGGTAACAAAACCGGGGTCAGAGCCCCACAAGTCACCCCATCTTGGATTCCCCTACGTCTCTAGTTTAAAAAAATGCACAGGTTTGGTAGGTTTCCATAGGTGCCGGCTGAGCTAGACGCCAAAATCTACAGGTAGGCACTTTGTAAAAAACACCTCTGTTTTCTTTAAAAAAATGTAATGTGTCCACTTTACGTTTTGGGGCATTTCCTGTTGCGGGCGCTAGGCCTACCCAGACAGGTGAGGTATCATTTTTATCGGGAGACTTGGGGGAACGCTGGGTGGAATGAAATTTGTGGCTCCTCTCAGATTCCAGAACTTTCTGTCACCGAAATGTGACAAAAATGAGTTTTTTTAGCCAAATTTTGAGGTTTGCAAAGGATTCTGGGTAACAGAACCTGGTCAAATCCCCACAAGTCACCCCATCTTGGATTCCCCTAGGTCTCTAGTTTTCAAAAATGGAGAGGTTTGGTTGGTTTCCCTAGGTGCCGGCTGAGCTAGAGGCCAAAATCTACAGGTAGGCACTTTACAAAAAACTCCTCTGTTTTCTTTAAAAAAATGTGATGTGTCCACGTTGTGTTTTGGGGCGTTTCCAGTCACGGGCGTTAGGCCTACCCAAACAAGTGAGGTATCATTTTTATGGGGAGACTTGAGGGAACGCTGGGTGGAAGGAAATATGTGGCTCCTCTCAGAATCCAGAACTTTCTGTCACCGAAATATGAGGAAAATGTGTTTCTTTAGCCAAATGTTGAGGTTTGCAAAGGATTCTGGGTAACAAAATCTGGTCAGAGCCCCACAAGTCACCCCATCTTGGATTCCCCAGGTCTCTAGTTTTAAAAAATGCACAGGTTTGGTAGGTTTCCATAGGTGCCGGCTGAGCTAGAGGCCAAAATCTACAGGTAGGCTCTTTGTAAAAAACACCTCTGTTTTCTTTAAAAAAATGTAATGTGTCCACGTTGCGTTTTGGGGCATTTCCTGTCGCGGGCGCTAGGCCTACCCACACAGGTGAGGTATAATTTTTATCGGGAGACTTGGGGGAACGCTGGGTGGAATGAAATTTGTGGCTCCTCTCAGATTCCAGAACTTTCTGTCACCTAAATGTGACGAAAATGTGTTTCTTTAGCCAACTTTTGAGGTTTACAAAGGATTCTGGGTAACAGAACCTGGTCAGAGCCCAACAAGTCACCCCATCTTGGATTCCCCTAGGTCTCTAGTTTAAAAAAATCCACAGGTTTGGTAGGTTTCCCTAGGTGCCGGCTGAGCTAGAGGCCAAAATCTACAGGTAGGCACTTTGCAAAAAACACCTCTGTTTTCTTTTTAAAAATGTGATGTGTCCACGTTGTATTTTGGGGCGTTTCCTGTCGCGGGCGCTAGGCCTACCCACACAAGTGAGGTATCATTTTTATCGGGAGACTTGGGGGAACGCTGGGTGGAATGAAATTTGTGGCTCCTCTCAGATTCTAGAACTTTCTGTCACCGAAATATGAGGAAAATTTGTTTTTTTAGCCAAATCTTGAGGTTTGCAAAGGATTCTGGGTAACAAAACCTGGTCAGAGCCCCACAAGTCACCCCATCTTGGATTCCCCTACGTGTCTAGTTTTTAAAAATGCACAGGTTTGGTAGGTTTCCCTAGGTGCCGGCTGAGCTAGAGGTCAAAATCTACAGGTAGGCACTTTGCAAAAAACACCTCTGTTTTCTTGAAAAAAATGTGATGTGTCCATGTTGCGTTTTGGGGCGTTTCCTGTCGCGGGCGCTAGGCCTACCCACACAAGTGAGGTATCATTTTTATCGGGAGACTTGGGGGAACGCTGGGTGGAAGGAAATTTGTGGCTCCTCTCAGATTCCAGAACTTTCTGTCACCGAAATATGAGGAAAATTTGTTTTTTTAGCCAAATCTTGAGGTTTGCATAGGATTCTGGGTAACAGAACCTGGTCAGAGCCCCACAAGTCACCCCATCTTGGATTCCCCTACGTCTCTAGTTTTAAAAAATGCACAGGTTTGGTAGGTTTCCATAGGTGCCGGCTGAGCTAGACGCCAAAATCTACAGGTAGGCACTTTACAAAAAACTCCTCTGTTTTCTTTAAAAAATGTGATGTGTCCACGTTGTGTTTTGGGGCATTTCCTGTTGCGGGCGCTAGGCCTACCCACACAGGTGAGGTATCATTTTTATCGGGAGACTTGGGGGAACGCTGGGTGGAATGAAATTTGTGGCTCCTCTCAGATTCCAGAACTTTCTGTCACCGAAATGTGACAAAAATGTGTTTTTTTAGCCAAATTTTGAGGTTTGCAAAGGATTCTGGGTAACAGAACCTGGTCAAATCCCCACAAGTCACCCCATCTTGGATTCCCCTAGGTCTCTAGTTTTCAAAAATGGAGAGGTTTGGTTGGTTTCCCTAGGTGCCGGCTGAGCTAGAGGCCAAAATCTACAGGTAGGCACTTTACAAAAAACTCCTCTGTTTTCTTTAAAAAAATGTGATGTGTCCACGTTGTGTTTTGGGGCGTTTCTTGTCACGGGCGCTAGGCCTACCCAAACAAGTGAGGTATCATTTTTATGGGGAGACTTGGGGGAACGCTGGGTGGAATTAAATTTGTGGCTCCTCTCAGATTCCAGAACTTTCTGTCACCGAAATGTGAGAAAAATGTGTTTTTTTAGCCAAATTTTGAGGTTTGCAAAGGATTCTGGATAACAGAACCTGGTCAGAGCCCCACAAGGCACCCCATCTTGGATTCCCCTAGGTCTCTAGTTTTCAAAAATGGACAGGTTTGGTAGGTTTCCCTAGGTGCCGGCTGAGCTAGAGGCCAACATCTACAGGTAGGCACTTTACAAAAAACTCCTCTGTTTTCTTTAAAAAATGTGATGTGTCCACGTTGTGTTTTGGGGCGTTTCCTGTCACGGGCGTTAGGCCTACCCAAACAAGTGAGGTATCATTTTTATGGGGAGACTTGAGGGAACGCTGGGTGGAAGGAAATTTGTGGCTCCTCTCAGATTCCAGAACTTTCTGTCACCGAAATATGAGGAAAATGTGTTTTTTTAGACAAATGTTGAGGTTTGCAAAGGATTCTGGGTAACAAAACCTGGTCAGAGCCCCACAAGTCACCCCATCTTGGATTCCCCTAGGTCTCTAGTTTTAAAAAATGCACAGGTTTGGTAGGTTTCCATAGGTGCCGGCTGAGCTAGAGGCCAAAATCTACAGGTAGGCACTTTGCAAAAAACACCTCTGTTTTCTTTAAAAAAATGTAATGTGTCCACGTTGCGTTTTGGGGCATTTCCTGTTGCGGGCGCTAGGCCTACCCACACAAGTGAGGTATCATTTTTATCGGGAGACTTGGGGGAACGCTGGGTGGAAGGAAATTTGTGGCTCCTCTCAGATTCCAGAACTTTCTGTCACCGAAATATGAGGAAAATGTGTTTTTTTAGCCAAATCTTGAGGTTTGCAAAGGATTCTGGGTAACAAAACCTTGTCAGAGCCCCACAAGTCACCCCATCTTGGATTCCCCTACGTGTCTAGTTTTTAAAAATGCACCGGTTTGGTAGGTTTCCCTAGGTGCCGGCTGAGCTAGAGGTCAAAATCTACAGGTAGGCACTTTGCAAAAAACACCTCTGTTTTCTTTAAAAAAATGTGATGTGTCCATGTTGCGTTTTGGGGCGTTTCCTGTCGCGGGCGCTAGGCCTACCCACACAAGTGAGGTATCATTTTTATCGGGAGACTTGGGGGAACGCTGGGTGGAAGGAAATTTATGGCTCCTGTCGGATTCCAGAACTTTCTGTCACCGAAATGTGAGGAAAATGTGTTTTTTTAGCCACATTTTGAGGTTTGCATAGGATTCTGGGTAACAGAACCTGGTCAGAGCCCCACAAGTCACCCCATCTTGGATTCCCCTAGGTCTCTAGTTTTCACAAATGCACAGGTTTGGTAGGTGCCGGCTGAGCTAGAGGCCAAAATCTACAGGTAGGCACTTTGCAAAAAACACCTCTGTTTTCTTTCAAAAAATGTAATGTGTCCAGGTTGCGTTTTGGGGCATTTCCTGTTGCGGGCACTATGCCTACCCACACAAGTGAGGTATCATTTTTATCGGGAGACTTGGGGGAACGCTGGGTGGAAGGAAATTTGTGGCTCCTCTCTGATTCCAGGACTTCCTGTCACCAAAATTTGAGGAAAATGTGTTTTTTTAGCCCAATGTTGAGGTTTGCAAAGGATTCTGGGTAACAGAACCTGGTCAGAGCCCCACAAGTCACCCCATCTTGGATTCCCCTAGGTCTCTAGTTTTCAAAAATGGACAGGTTTGGTGGGTTTCCCTAGGTGCCGGCTGAGCTAGAGGCCAAAATCTACAGGTAGGCACTTTACAAAAAACTCCTCTGTTTTCTTTAAAAAAATGTGATGTGTCCACGTTGTGTTTTGGGGCGTTTCTTGTCACGGGCGCTAGGCCTACCCAAACAAGTGAGGTATCATTTTTATGGGGAGACTTGGGGGAACGCTGGGTGGAATGAAATTTGTGGCTCCTCTCAGATTCCAGAACTTTCTGTCACCAAAATGTGACAAAAATGTGTTTTTTTAGCCAAATTTTGAGGTTTGCAAAGGATTCTGGGTAACAGAACGTGGTCAGAGCCCCACAAGTCACCCCATCTTGGATTCCCCTAGGTCTCTAGTTTTCAAAAATGGACAGGTTTGGTAGGTTTCCCTAGGTGCCGGCTGAGCTAGAGGCCAAAACCTACAGGTAGGCACTTTACAAAAAACTCCTCTGTTTTCTTTAAAAAAATGTGATGTGTCCACGTTGTGTTTTGGGGCGTTTCTTGTCACAGGCGCTAGGCCTACCCAAACAAGTGAGGTATCATTTTTATGGGGAGACTTGGGGGAACGCTGGGTGGAATGAAATTTGTGGCTCCTCTCAGATTCCAGAACTTTCTGTCACCGAAATGTGACAAAAATGTGTTTTTTTAGCCAAATGTTGAGGTTTGCAAAGGATTCTGGGTAACAGAACCTGGTCAGAGCCCCACAAGTCACACCATCTTGGATTCCCCTAGGTCTCTAGTTTTCAAAAATGGACAGGTTTGGTAGGTTTCCCTAGGTGCCGGCTGAGCTAGAGGCCAAAATCTACAGGTAGGCACTTTACAAAAAACTCCTCTGTTTTCTTTTAAAAATGTGATGTGTCCACGTTGTGTTTTGGGGCGTTTCCAGTCACGGGCGTTAGGCCTACCCAAACAAGTGAGGTATCATTTTTATGGGGAGACTTGAGGGAACGCTGGGTGGAAGGAAATTTGTGGCTCCTCTCAGAATCCAGAACTTTCTGTCACCGAAATATGAGGAAAATGTGTTTTTTTAGCCAAATGTTGCGGTTTGCAAAGGATTCTGGGTAACAAAAGCGGGGTCAGAGCCCCACAAGTCACCCCATCTTGGATTCCCCTACGTCTCTAGTTTTAAAAAATGCACAGGTTTGGTAGGTTTCCATAGGTGCCGGCTGAGCTAGACGCCAAAATCTACAGGTAGGCACTTTGTAAAAAACACCTCTGTTTTCTTTAAAAAAATGTAATGTGTCCACGTTGCGTTTTGGGGCATTTCCTGTTGCGGGCGCTAGGCCTACCCACACAGGTGAGGTATCATTTTTATCGGGAGACTTGGGGGAACGCTGGGTGGAATGAAATTTGTGGCTCCTCTCAGATTCCAGAACTTTCTGTCACCGAAATGTGACAAAAATGAGTTTTTTTAGCCAAATTTTGAGGTTTGCAAAGGATTCTGGGTAACAGAACCTGGTCAAATCCCCACAAGTCACCCCATCTTGGATTCCCCTAGGTCTCTACTTTTCAAAAATGGAGAGGTTTGGTAGGTTTCCCTAGGTGCCGGCTGAGCTAGAGGCCAAAATCTACAGGTAGGCACTTTACAAAAAACTCCTCTGTTTTCTTTAAAAAAATGTGATGTGTCCACGTTGTGTTTTGGGGCGTTTCTTGTCACGGGCGCTAGGCCTACCCAAACAAGTGAGGTATAATTTTTATGGGGAGACTTGGGGGAACGCTGGGTGGAATGAAATTTGTGGCTCCTCTCAGATTCCAGAACTTTCTGTCACCGAAATGTGACAAAAATGTGTTTTTTTAGCCAAATTTTGAGGTTTGCAAAGGTTTCTGGGTAACAGAACCTGGTCAGAGCCCCACAAGTCACCCCATCTTGGATTCCCCTAGGTCTCTAGTTTTCAAAAATGGACAGGTTTGGTAGGTTTCCCTAGGTGCCGGCTGAGCTAGAGGCCAAAATCAACAGGTAGGCACTTTACAAAAAACTCCTCTGTTTTCTTTAAAAAAATGTGATGTGTCCACGTTGTGTTTTGGGGCGTTTCTTGTCACGGGCGCTAGGCCTACCCAAACAAGTGAGGTATCATTTTTATGGGGAGACTTGGGGGAACGCTGGGTGGAATGAAATTTGTGGCTCCTCTCAGATTCCAGAACTTTCTGTCACCGAAATGTGAGAAAAATGTGTTTTTTTAGCCAAATTTTGAGGTTTGCAAATGATTCTGGGTAACAGAACCTGGTCAGAGCCCCACAAGGCACCCCATCTTGGATTCCCCTAGGTCTCTAGTTTTCAAAAATGGACAGGTTTGGTAGGTTTCCCTAGGTGCCGGCTGAGCTAGAGGCCAACATCTACAGGTAGGCACTTTACAAAAAACTCCTCTGTTTTCTTTAAAAAATGTGATGTGTCCACGTTGTGTTTTGGGGCGTTTCTTGTCACGGGCGCTAGGCCTACCCAAACAAGTGAGGTATCATTTTTATGGGGAGACTTGGGGGAACGCTGGGTGGAATGAAATTTGTGGCTCCTCTCAGATTCCAGAACTTTCTGTCACCGAAATGTGAGAAAAATGTGTTTTTTTAGCCAAATTTTGAGGTTTGCAAAGGATTCTGGGTAACAGAACCTGGTCAGAGCCCCACAAGGCACCCCATCTTGGATTCCCCTAGGTCTCTAGTTTTCAAAGATGGACAGGTTTGGTAGGTTTCCCTAGGTGCCGGCTGAGCTAGAGGCCAACATCTACAGGTAGGCACTTTACAAAAAACTCCTCTGTTTTCTTTAAAAAATGTGATGTGTCCACGTTGTGTTTTGGGGCGTTTCCTGTCACGGGCGTTAGGCCTACCCAAACAAGTGAGGTATCATTTTTATGGGGAGACTTGAGGGAACGCTGGGTGGAAGGAAATTTGTGGCTCCTCTCAGATTCCAGAACTTTCTGTCACCGAAATATGAGGAAAATGTGTTTTTTTAGACAAATGTTGAGGTTTGCAAAGGATTCTGGGTAACAAAACCTGGTCAGAGCCCCACAAGTCACCCCATCTTGGATTCCCCTAGGTCTCTAGTTTTAAAAAATGCACAGGTTTGGTAGGTTTCCATAGGTGCCGGCTGAGCTAGAGGCCAAAATCTACAGGTAGGCACTTTGCAAAAAACACCTCTGTTTTCTTTAAAAAAATGTAATGTGTCCACGTTGCGTTTTGGGGCATTTCCTGTTGCGGGCGCTAGGCCTACCCACACAAGTGAGGTATCATTTTTATCGGGAGACTTGGGGGAACGCTGGGTGGAAGGAAATTTGTGGCTCCTCTCAGATTCCAGAACTTTCTGTCACCGAAATATGAGGAAAATGTGTTTTTTTAGCCAAATCTTGAGGTTTGCAAAGGATTCTGGGTAACAAAACCTTGTCAGAGCCCCACAAGTCACCCCATCTTGGATTCCCCTACGTGTCTAGTTTTTAAAAATGCACCGGTTTGGTAGGTTTCCCTAGGTGCCGGCTGAGCTAGAGGTCAAAATCTACAGGTAGGCACTTTGCAAAAAACACCTCTGTTTTCTTTAAAAAAATGTGATGTGTCCATGTTGCGTTTTGGGGCGTTTCCTGTCACGGGCGCTAGGCCTACCCACACAAGTGAGGTATCATTTTTATCGGGAGACTTGGGGGAACGCTGGGTGGAAGGAAATTTATGGCTCCTGTCGGATTCCAGAACTTTCTGTCACCGAAATGTGAGGAAAATGTGTTTTTTTAGCCACATTTTGAGGTTTGCATAGGATTCTGGGTAACAGAACCTGGTCAGAGCCCCACAAGTCACCCCATCTTGGATTCCCCTAGGTCTCTAGTTTTCACAAATGCACAGGTTTGGTAGGTGCCGGCTGAGCTAGAGGCCAAAATCTACAGGTAGGCACTTTGCAAAAAACACCTCTGTTTTCTTTCAAAAAATGTAATGTGTCCAGGTTGCGTTTTGGGGCATTTCCTGTTGCGGGCACTATGCCTACCCACACAAGTGAGGTATCATTTTTATCGGGAGACTTGGGGGAACGCTGGGTGGAAGGAAATTTGTGGCTCCTCTCTGATTCCAGGACTTCCTGTCACCAAAATTTTAGGAAAATGTGTTTTTTTAGCCCAATGTTGAGGTTTGCAAAGGATTCTGGGTAACAGAACCTGGTCAGAGCCCCACAAGTCACCCCATCTTGGATTCCCCTAGGTCTCTAGTTTTCAAAAATGGACAGGTTTGGTGGGTTTCCCTAGGTGCCGGCTGAGCTAGAGGCCAAAATCTACAGGTAGGCACTTTACAAAAAACTCCTCTGTTTTCTTTAAAAAAATGTGATGTGTCCACGTTGTGTTTTGGGGCGTTTCTTGTCACGGGCGCTAGGCCTACCCAAACAAGTGAGGTATCATTTTTATGGGGAGACTTGGGGGAACGCTGGGTGGAATGAAATTTGTGGCTCCTCTCAGATTCCAGAACTTTCTGTCACCAAAATATGTCAAAAATGTGTTTTTTAGCCAAATTTTGAGGTTTGCAAAGGATTCTGGGTAACAGAACGTGGTCAGAGCCCCACAAGTCACCCCATCTTGGATTCCCCTAGGTCTCTAGTTTTCAAAAATGGACAGATTTGGTAGGTTTCCCTAGGTGCCGGCTGAGCTAGAGGCCAAAACCTACAGGTAGGCACTTTACAAAAAACTCCTCTGTTTTCTTTAAAAAAATGTGATGTGTCCACGTTGTGTTTTGGGGCGTTTCTTGTCACAGGCGCTAGGCCTACCCAAACAAGTGAGGTATCATTTTTATGGGGAGACTTGGGGGAACGCTGGGTGGAATGAAATTTGTGGCTCCTCTCAGATTCCAGAACTTTCTGTCACCGAAATGTGACAAAAATGTGTTTTTTTAGCCAAATGTTGAGGTTTGCAAAGGATTCTGGGTAACAGAACCTGGTCAGAGCCCCACAAGTCACACCATCTTGGATTCCCCTAGGTCTCTAGTTTTCAAAAATGGACAGGTTTGGTAGGTTTCCCTAGGTGCCGGCTGAGCTAGAGGCCAAAATCTACAGGTAGGCACTTTACAAAAAACTCCTCTGTTTTCTTTTAAAAATGTGATGTGTCCACGTTGTGTTTTGGGGCGTTTCCAGTCACGGGCGTTAGGCCTACCCAAACAAGTGAGGTATCATTTTTATGGGGAGACTTGAGGGAACGCTGGGTGGAAGGAAATTTGTGGCTCCTCTCAGAATCCAGAACTTTCTGTCACCGAAATATGAGGAAAATGTGTTTTTTTAGCCAAATGTTGCGGTTTGCAAAGGATTCTGGGTAACAAAAGCGGGGTCAGAGCCCCACAAGTCACCCCATCTTGGATTCCCCTACGTCTCTAGTTTTAAAAAATGCACAGGTTTTGTAGGTTTCCATAGGTGCCGGCTGAGCTAGACGCCAAAATCTACAGGTAGGCACTTTGTAAAAAACACCTCTGTTTTCTTTAAAAAAATGTAATGTGTCCACGTTGCGTTTTGGGGCATTTCCTGTTGCGGGCGCTAGGCCTACCCACACAGGTGAGGTATCATTTTTATCGGGAGACTTGGGGGAACGCTGGGTGGAATGAAATTTGTGGCTCCTCTCAGATTCCAGAACTTTCTGTCACCGAAATGTGACAAAAATGAGTTTTTTTAGCCAAATTTTGAGGTTTGCAAAGGATTCTGGGTAACAGAACCTGGTCAAATCCCCACAAGTCACCCCATCTTGGATTCCCCTAGGTCTCTAGTTTTCAAAAATGGAGAGGTTTGGTAGGTTTCCCTAGGTGCCGGCTGAGCTAGAGGCCAAAATCTACAGGTAGGCACTTTACAAAAAACTCCTCTGTTTTCTTTAAAAAAATGTGATGTGTCCACGTTGTGTTTTGGGGCGTTTCTTGTCACGGGCGCTAGGCCTACCCAAACAAGTGAGGTATAATTTTTATGGGGAGACTTGGGGGAACGCTGGGTGGAATGAAATTTGTGGCTCCTCTCAGATTCCAGAACTTTCTGTCACCGAAATATGAGGAAAATGTGTTTCTTTAGCCAAATGTTGAGGTTTGCAAAGGATTCTGGGTAACAAAATCTGGTCAGAGCCCCACAAGTCACCCCATCTTGGATTCCCCAGGTCTCTAGTTTTAAAAAATGCACAGGTTTGGTAGGTTTCCATAGGTGCCGGCTGAGCTAGAGGCCAAAATCTACAGGTAGGCACTTTGCAAAAAACACCTCTGTTTTCTTTAAAAAAATGTGATGTGTCCATGTTGCGTTTTGGGGCGTTTCCTGTCGCGGGCGCTAGGCCTACCCACACAAGTGAGGTATCATTTTTATCGGGAGACTTGGGGGAACGCTGGGTGGAAGGAAATATGTGGCTCCTCTCAGATTCCAGAACTTTCTGTCACCGAAATATGAGGAAAATTTGTTTTTTTAGCCAAATCTTGAGGTTTGCATAGGATTCTGGGTAACAGAACCTGGTCAGAGCCCCACAAGTCACCCCATCTTGGATTCCCCTAGGTCTCTAGTTTTCACAAATGCACAGGTTTAGTAGGTGCCGGCTGAGCTAGAGGCCAAAATCTACAGGTAGGCACTTTGCAAAAAACACCTCTGTTTTCTTTAAAAAAATGTAATGTGTCCAGGTTGCGTTTTGGGCCATTTCTTGTCACGGGCGCTAGGCCTACCCAAACAAGTGAGGTATCATTTTTATGGGGAGACTTGGAGGAACGCTGGGTGGAATGAAATTTGTGGCTCCTCTCAGATTCCAGAACTTTCTGTCACCGAAATGTGACAAAAATGTGTTTTTTTAGCCAAATGTTGAGGTTTGCAAAGGATTCTGGGTAACAGAACCTGGTCAGAGCCCCACAAGTCACCCCATCTTGGATTCCCCTAGGTCTCTAGTTTTCAAAAATTGACAGGTTTGGTAGGTTTCCCTAGGTGCCGGCTGAGCTAGAGGCCAAAATCTACAGGTAGGCCCTTTACAAAAAACTCCTATGTTTTCTTTAAAAAAATGTGATGTGTCCACGTTGTGTTTTGGGGCGTTTCTTGTCACGGGCGCTAGGCCAACCCAAACAAGTGAGGTATCATTTGTATGGGGAGACTTGGGGGAACGCTGGGTGGAATGAAATTTGTGGCTCCTCTCAGATTCCAGAACTTTCTGTCACCGAAATGTGACAAAAATGTGTTTTTTTAGCCAAATTTTGAGGTTTGCAAAGGTTTCTGGGTAACAGAACCTGGTCAGAGACCCACAAGTCACCCCATCTTGGATTCCCCTAGGTCTCTAGTTTTAAAAAATGGACAGGTTTGGTAGGTTTCCCTAGGTGCCGGCTGAGCTAGAGGCCAAAATCTACAGGTAGGCACTTTACAAAAAACTCCTCTGTTTTCTTTAAAAAAATGTGATGTGTCCACTTTGTGTTTTGGGGCGTTTCTTGTCACGGGCGCTAGGCCTACCCAAACAAGTGAGGTATCATTTTTATGGGGAGACTTGGGGGAACGCTGGGTGGAATGAAATTCGTGGCTCCTCTCAGATTCCAGAACTTTCTGTCACCGAAATGTGAGAAAAATGTGTTTTTTTAGCCAAATTTTGAGGTTTGCAAAGGATTCTGGGTAACAGAACCTGGTCAGAGCCCC
The DNA here is from genome assembly GCF_031143425.1 of Pleurodeles waltl. Taxonomy (NCBI): domain Eukaryota; kingdom Metazoa; phylum Chordata; class Amphibia; order Caudata; family Salamandridae; genus Pleurodeles; species Pleurodeles waltl. The sequence continues at coordinate 1,645,622,753 of NC_090444.1, read as the reverse complement.
ACAAGGGACCCCATCTTGGATTCCCCTAGGTCTCTAGTTTTCAAAAATGGACAGATTTGGTAGGTTTCCCTAGGTGCCGGCTGAGCTAGAGGCCAACATCTACAGGTAGGCACTTTACAAAAAACTCCTCTGTTTTCTTTAAAAAATGTGATGTGTCCACGTTGTGTTTTGGGGCGTTTCCGGTCACGGGCGTTAGGCCTACCCAAACAAGTGAGGTATCATTTTTATGGGGAGACTTGAGGGAACGCTGGGTGGAAGGAAATTTGTGGCTCCTCTCAGATTCCAGAACTTTCTGTCACCGAAATATGAGGAAAATGTGTTTTTTTAGACAAATGTTGAGGTTTGCAAAGGATTCTGGGTAACAAAACCTGGTCAGAGCCCCACAAGTCACCCCATCTTGGATTCCCCTAGGTCTCTAGTTTTAAAAAATGCACAGGTTTGGTAGGTTTCCATAGGTGCCGGCTGAGCTAGAGGCCAAAATCTACAGGTAGGCACTTTGCAAAAAACACCTCTGTTTTCTTTAAAAAAATTTAATGTGTCCACGTTGCGTTTTGGGGCATTTCCTGTTGCGGGCGCTAGGTCTACCCACACAGGTGAGGTATCATTTTTATCGGGAGACTTAGGGGAACGCTGGGTGGAATGAAATTCGTGGCTCCTCTCAGATTCCAGAACTTTCTGTCACCGAAATGTGACGAAAATGTGTTTCTTTAGCCAACTTTTGAGGTTTGCAAAGGATTCTGGGTAACAGAACCTGATCAGAGCCCCACAAGTCACCCCATCTTGGATTCCCCTAGGTCACTAGTTTAAAAAAATGCACAGGTTTGGTAGGTTTCCCTAGGTGCCGGCTGAGCTAGAGGCCAAAATCTACAGGTAGGCACTTTGCAAAAAACACCTCTGTTTTCTTTTAAAAAATGTGATGTGTCCACGTTGTATTTTGGGGCGTTTCCTGTCGCGGTCGCTAGGCCTACCCACACAAGTGAGGTATCATTTTTATCGGGAGACTTGGGGGAACGCTGGGTGGAAGGAAATTTGTGGCTCCTCTCAGATTCCAGAACTTTCTGTCACCAAAATGTGACAAAAATGTGTTTTTTTAGCCAAATTTTGAGGTTTGCAAAGGATTCTGGGTAACAGAACCTGGTCAGAGCCCCACAAGTCACACCATCTTGGATTCCCCTAGGTCTCTAGTTTTCAAAAATGGACAGGTTTGGTAGGTTTCCCTAGGTGCCGGCTGAGCTAGAGGCCAAAATCTACAGGTAGGCACTTTACAAAAAACTCCTCTGTTTTCTTTTAAAAATGTGATGTGTCCACGTTGTGTTTTGGGGCGTTTCCAGTCACGGGCGTTAGGCCTACCCAAACAAGTGAGGTATCATTTTTATGGGGAGACTTGAGGGAACACTGGGTGGAAGGAAATTTGTGGCTCCTCTCAGAATCCAGAACTTTCTGTCACCGAAATATGAGGAAAATGTGTTTTTTTAGCCAAATGTTGCGGTTTGCAAAGGATTCTGGGTAACAAAAGCGGAGTCAGAGCCCCACAAGTCACCCCATCTTGGATTCCCCTACGTCTCTAGTTTTAAAAAATGCACAGGTTTTGTAGGTTTCCATAGGTGCCGGCTGAGCTAGACGCCAAAATCTACAGGTAGGCACTTTGTAAAAAACACCTCTGTTTTCTTTAAAAAAATGTAATGTGTCCACGTTGCGTTTTGGGGCATTTCCTGTTGCGGGCGCTAGGCCTACCCACACAGGTGAGGTATCATTTTTATCGGGAGACTTGGGGGAACGCTGGGTGGAAGGAAATTTGTGGCTCCTCTCTGATTCCAGAACTTTCTGTCACCGAAATGTGACAAAAATGAGTTTTTTTAGCCAAATTTTGAGGTTTGCAAAGGATTCTGGGTAACAGAACCTGGTCAAATCCCCACAAGTCACCCCATCTTGGATTCCCCTAGGTCTCTAGTTTTCAAAAATGGAGAGGTTTGGTAGGTTTCCCTAGGTGCCGGCTGAGCTAGAGGCCAAAATCTACAGGTAGGCACTTTACAAAAAACTCCTCTGTTTTCTTTTAAAAAATGTGATGTGTCCACGTTGTGTTTTGGGGCGATTCTTGTCACGGGCGCTAGGCCTACCCAAACAAGTGAGGTATAATTTTTATGGGGAGACTTGGGGGAACGCTGGGTGGAATGAAATTTGTGGCTCCTCTCAGATTCCAGAACTTTCTGTCACCGAAATGTGACAAAAATGTGTTTTTTTAGCCAAATTTTGAGGTTTACAAAGGTTTCTGGGTAACAGAACCTGGTCAGAGCCCCACAAGTCACCCCATCTTGGATTCCCCTAGGTCTCTAGTTTTCAAAAATGGACAGGTTTGGTAGGTTTCCCTAGGTGCCGGCTGAGCTAGAGGCCAAAATCTACAGGTAGGCACTTGACAAAAAACTCCTCTGTTTTCTTTAAAAAAATGTGATGTGTCCACGTTGTGTTTTGGGGCGTTTCTTGTCACAGGCGCTAGGCCTACCCAAACAAGTGAGGTATCATTTTTATGGGGAGACTTGGGGGAACGCTGAGTGGAATGAAATTTGTGGCTCCTCTCAGATTCCAGAACTTTCTGTCACTGAAATGTGACAAAAATGTGTTTTTGTTAGCCAAATTTTGATGTTTGCAAAGGATTCTGGGTAACAGAACCTTTTCAGAGCCCCACAAGTCACCCCATCTTGGATTCCCCTAGGTCTCTAGTTTTAAAAAATGGACAGGTTTGGTAGGTTTCCCTAGGTGCCGGCTGAGCTAGAGGCCAAAATCTACAGGTAGGCACTTTACAAAAAACTCCTCTGTTTTCTTTAAAAAAATGTGATGTGTCCACGTTGTGTTTTGGGGCGTTTCTTGTCACGGGCGCTAGGCCTACCCAAACAAGTGAGGTATAATTTTTATGGGGAGACTTGGGGGAACGCTGGGTGGAATGAAATTTGTGGCTCCTCTCAGATTCCAGAACTTTCTGTCACCAAAATGTGACAAAAATGTGTTTTTTTAGCCAAATTTTTAGGTTTGCAAAGGATTCTGGGTAACAGAACCTGGTCAGAGCCCCACAAGTCACACCATCTTGGATTCCCCTAGGTCTCTAGTTTTCAAAAATGGACAGGTTTGGTAGGTTTCCCTAGGTGCCGGCTGAGCTAGAGGCCAAAATCTACAGGTAGGCACTTTACAAAAAACTCCTCTGTTTTCTTTTAAAAATGTTATGTGTCCACGTTGTGTTTTGGGGCGTTTCCAGTCACGGGCGTTAGGCCTACCCAAACAAGTGAGGTATCATTTTTATGGGGAGACTTGAGGGAACGCTGGGTGGAAGGAAATTTGTGGCTCCTCTCAGAATCCAGAACTTTCTGTCACCGAAATATGAGGAAAATGTGTTTTTTTAGCCAAATGTTGCGGTTTGCAAAGGATTCTGGGTAACAAAAGCGGGGTCAGAGCCCCACAAGTCACCCCATCTTGGATTCCCCTACGTCTCTAGTTTTAAAAAATGCACAGGTTTTGTAGGTTTCCATAGGTGCCGGCTGAGCTAGACGCCAAAATCTACAGGTAGGCACTTTGTAAAAAACACCTCTGTTTTCTTTAAAAAAATGTAATGTGTCCACGTTGCGTTTTGGGGCATTTCCTGTTGCGGGCGCTAGGCCTACCCACACAGGTGAGGTATCATTTTTATCGGGAGACTTGGGGGAACGCTGGGTGGAATGAAATTTGTGGCTCCTCTCAGATTCCAGAACTTTCTGTCACCGAAATGTGACAAAAATGAGTTTTTTTAGCCAAATTTTGAGGTTTGCAAAGGATTCTGGGTAACAGAACCTGGTCAAATCCCCACAAGTCACCCCATCTTGGATTCCCCTAGGTCTCTAGTTTTCAAAAATGGAGAGGTTTGGTAGGTTTCCCTAGGTGCCGGCTGAGCTAGAGGCCAAAATCTACAGGTAGGCACTTTACAAAAAACTCCTCTGTTTTCTTTAAAAAAATGTGATGTGTCCACGTTGTGTTTTGGGGCGTTTCTTGTCACGGGCGCTAGGCCTACCCAAACAAGTGAGGTATAATTTTTATGGGGAGACTTGGGGGAACGCTGGGTGGAATGAAATTTGTGGCTCCTCTCAGATTCCAGAACTTTCTGTCACCGAAATGTGACAAAAATGTGTTTTTTTAGCCAAATTTTGAGGTTTACAAAGGTTTCTGGGTAACAGAACCTGGTCAGAGCCCCACAAGTCACCCCATCTTGGATTCCCCTAGGTCTCTAGTTTTAAAAAATGGACAGGTTTGGTAGGTTTCCCTAGGTGCCGGCTGAGCTAGAGGCCAAAATCTACAGGTAGGCACTTTACAAAAAACTCCTCTGTTTTCTTTAAAAAAATGTGATGTGTCCACGTTGTGTTTTGGGGCTTTTCTTGTCACAGGCGCTAGGCCTACCCAAACAAGTGAGGTATCATTTTTATGGGGAGACTTGGGGGAACGCTGGGTGGAATGAAATTTGTGGCTCCTCTCAGATTCCAGAACTTTCAGTCACTGAAATGTGAAAAAAATGTGTTGTTGTTAGCCAAATTTTGATGTTTGCAAAGGATTCTGGGTAACAGAACCTTTTCAGAGCCCCACAAGTCACCCCATCTTGGATTCCCCTAGGTCTCTAGTTTTAAAAAATGGACAGGTTTGGTAGGTTTCCCTAGGTGCCGGCTGAGCTAGAGGCCAAAATCTACAGGTAGGCACTTTACAAAAAACTCCTCTGTTTTCTTGAAAAAAATGTGATGTGTCCACGTTGTGTTTTGGGGCGTTTCTTGTCACGGGCGCTAGGCCTACCCAAACAAGTGAGGTATCATTTTTATGGGGAGACTTGGGGGAACGCTGGGTGGAATGAAATTTGTGGCTCCTCTCAGATTCCAGAACTTTCTGTCACCGAAATGTGACAAAAATGTGTTTTTTTAGCCAAATTTTTAGGTTTGCAAAGGATTCTGGGTAACAGAACCTGGTCAGAGCCCCACAAGTCACCCCATCTTGGATTCCCCTAGGTCTCTAGTTTTAAAAAATGGACAGGTTTGGTAGGTTTCCCTAGGTGCCGGCTGAGCTAGAGGCCAAAATCTACAGGTAGGCACTTTACAAAAAACTCCTCTGTTTTCTTTAAAAAATGTGATGTGTCCACGTTGTGTTTTGGGGCGTTTCCAGTCACGGGCGTTAGGCCTACCCAAACAAGTGAGGTATCATTTTTATGGGGAGACTTGAGGGAACGCTGGGTGGAAGGAAATATGTGGCTCCTCTCAGAATCCAGAACTTTCTGTCACCGAAATATGAGGAAAATGTGTTTCTTTAGCCAAATGTTGAGGTTTGCAAAGGATTCTGGGTAACAAAATCTGGTCAGAGCCCCACAAGTCACCCCATCTTGGATTCCCCAGGTCTCTAGTTTTAAAAAATGCACAGGTTTGGTAGGTTTCCATAGGTGCCGGCTGAGCTAGAGGCCAAAATCTACAGGTAGGCTCTTTGTAAAAAACACCTCTGTTTTCTTTAAAAAAATGTAATGTGTCCACGTTGCGTTTTGGGGCATTTCCTGTCGCGGGCGCTAGGCCTACCCACACAGGTGAGGTATAATTTTTATCGGGAGACTTGGGGGAACGCTGGGTGGAATGAAATTTGTGGCTCCTCTCAGATTCCAGAACTTTCTGTCACCTAAATGTGACGAAAATGTGTTTCTTTAGCCAACTTTTGAGGTTTACAAAGGATTCTGGGTAACAGAACCTGGTCAGAGCCCAACAAGTCACCCCATCTTGGATTCCCCTAGGTCTCTAGTTTAAAAAAATGCACAGGTTTGGTAGGTTTCCCTAGGTGCCGGCTGAGCTAGAGGCCAAAATCTACAGGTAGGCACTTTGCAAAAAACACCTCTGTTTTCTTTTTAAAAATGTGATGTGTCCACGTTGTATTTTGGGGCGTTTCCTGTCGCGAGCGCTAGGCCTACCCACACAAGTGAGGTATCATTTTTATCGGGAGACTTGGGGGAACGCTGGGTGGAATGAAATTTGTGGCTCCTCTCAGATTCCAGAACTTTCTGTCACCGAAATATGAGGAAAATTTGTTTTTTTAGCCAAATCTTGAGGTTTGCAAAGGATTCTGGGTAACAAAACCTGGTCAGAGCCCCACAAGTCACCCCATCTTGGATTCCCCTACGTGTCTAGTTTTTAAAAATGCACAGGTTTGGTAGGTTTCCCTAGGTGCCGGCTGAGCTAGAGGTCAAAATCTACAGGTAGGCACTTTGCAAAAAACACCTCTGTTTTCTTTAAAAAAATGTGATGTGTCCATGTTGCGTTTTGGGGCGTTTCCTGTCGCGGGCGCTAGGCCTACCCACACAAGTGAGGTATCATTTTTATCGGGAGACTTGGGGGAACGCTGGGTGGAAGGACATTTGTGGCTCCTCTCAGATTCCAGAACTTTCTGTCACCGAAATATGAGGAAAATTTGTTTTTTTAGCCAAATCTTGAGGTTTGCATAGGATTCTGGGTAACAGAACCTGGTCAGAGCCCCACAAGTCACCCCATCTTGGATTCCCCTAGGTCTCTAGTTTTCACAAATGCACAGGTTTAGTAGGTGCCGGCTGAGCTAGAGGCCAAAATCTACAGGTAGGCACTTTGCAAAAAACACCTCTGTTTTCTTTAAAAAAATGTAATGTGTCCAGGTTGCGTTTTGGGGCATTTCTTGTCACGGGCGCTAGGCCTACCCAAACAAGTGAGGTATCATTTTTATGGGGAGACTTGGGGGAACGCTGGGTGGAATGAAATTTGTGGCTCCTCTCAGATTCCAGAACTTTCTGTCACCGAAATGTGACAAAAATGTTTTTTTTTAGCCAAATGTTGAGGTTTGCAAAGGATTCTGGGTAACAGAACCTGGTCAGAGCCCCACAAGTCACCCCATCTTGGATTCCCCTAGGTCTCTAGTTTTCAAAAATTGACAGGTTTGGTAGGTTTCCCTAGGTGCCGGCTGAGCTAGAGGCCAAAATCTACAGGTAGGCACTTTACAAAAAACTCCTCTGTTTTCTTTAAAAAAATGTGATGTGTCCACGTTGTGTTTTGGGGCGTTTCTTGTCACGGGCGCTAGGCCAACCCAAACAAGTGAGGTATCATTTGTATGGGGAGACTTGGGGGAACGCTGGGTGGAATGAAATTTGTGGCTCCTCTCAGATTCCAGAACTTTCTGTCACCGAAATGTGACAAAAATGTGTTTTTTTAGCCAAATTTTGATGTTTGCAAAGGATTCTGGGTAACAGAACCTGGTCAGAGCCCCACAAGGCACCCATCTTGGATTCCCCTAGGTCTCTAGTTATTAAAAATGGACAGGTTTGGTAGGTTTCCCTAGGTGCCGGCTGAGCTAGAGGCCAAAATCTACAGGTAGGCACTTTACAAAAAACTCCTCTGTTTTCTTTAAAAAATGTGATGTGTCCACGTTGTGTTTTGGGGCGTTTCCTGTCGCGGGCGCTAGGCCTACCCACACAAGTGAGGTATCATTTTTATCGGGAGACTTGGGGGAACGCTGGGTGGAAGGAAATTTGTGGCTCCTCTCAGATTCCAGAACTTTCTGTCACCGAAATATGAGGAAAATGTGTTTTTTTAGCCAAATCTTGAGGTTTGCAAAGGATTCTGGGTAACAAAACCTGGTCAGAGCCCCACAAGTCACCCCATCTTGGATTCCCCTACGTGTCTAGTTTTTAAAAATGCACAGGTTTGGTAGGTTTCCCTAAGTGCCGGCTGAGCTAGAGGTCAAAATCTACAGGTAGGCACTTTGCAAAAAACACCTCTGTTTTCTTTAAAAAAATGTGATGAGTCCATGTTGCGTTTTGGGGCGTTTCCTGTCGCGGGCGCTAGGCCTACCCACACAAGTGAGGTATCATTTTTATCGGGAGACTTGGTGGAACGCTGGGTGGAAGGAAATTTGTGGCTCCTCTCGGATTCCAGAACTTTCTGTCACCGAAATGTGAGGAAAATGAGTTTTTTTAACCACATTTTGATGTTTGCAAAGGATTCTGGGTAACAGAACCTTTTCAGAGCCCCACAAGTCACCCCATCTTGGATTCCCCTAGGTCTCTAGTTTTAAAAAATGGACAGGTTTGGTAGGTTTCCCTAGGTGCCGGCTGAGCTAGAGGCCAAAATCTACAGGTAGGCACTTTACAAAAAACTCCTCTGTTTTCTTTAAAAAAATGTGATGTGTCCATGTTGTGTTTTGGGGCTTTTCTTGTCACAGGCGCTAGGCCTACCCAAACAAGTGAGGTATCATTTTTATGGGGAGACTTGGGGGAACGCTGGGTGGAATGAAATTTGTGGCTCCTCTCAGATTCCAGAACTTTCAGTCACTGAAATGTGAAAAAAATGTGTTTTTGTTAGCCAAATTTTGATGTTTGCAAAGGATTCTGGGTAACAGAACCTTTTCAGAGCCCCACAAGTCACCCCATCTTGGATTCCCCTAGGTCTCTAGTTTTAAAAAATGGACAGGTTTGGTAGGTTTCCCTAGGTGCCGGCTGAGCTAGAGGCCAAAATCTACAGGTAGGCACTTTACAAAAAACTCCTCTGTTTTCTTGAAAAAAATGTGATGTGTCCACGTTGTGTTTTGGGGCGTTTCTTGTCACGGGCGCTAGGCCAACCCAAACAAGTGAGGTATCATTTGTATGGGGAGACTTGGGGGAACGCTGGGTGGAATGAAATTTGTGGCTCCTCTCAGATTCCAGAACTTTCTGTCACCGAAATGTGACAAAAATGTGTTTTTTTTAGCCAAATTTTGATGTTTGCAAAGGATTCTGGGTAACAGAACCTGGTCAGAGCCCCACAAGGCACCCATCTTGGATTCCCCTAGGTCTCTAGTTATTAAAAATGGACAGGTTTGGTAGGTTTCCCTAGGTGCCGGCTGAGCTAGAGGCCAAAATCTACAGGTAGGCACTTTACAAAAAACTCCTCTGTTTTCTTTAAAAAATGTGATGTGTCCACGTTGTGTTTTGGGGCGTTTCCTGTCGCGGGCGCTAGGCCTACCCACACAAGTGAGGTATCATTTTTATCGGGAGACTTGGGGGAACGCTGGGTGGAAGGAAATTTGTGGCTCCTCTCAGATTCCAGAACTTTCTGTCACCGAAATATGAGGAAAATGTGTTTTTTTAGCCAAATCTTGAGGTTTGCAAAGGATTCTGGGTAACAAAACCTGGTCAGAGCCCCACAAGTCACCCCATCTTGGATTCCCCTACGTGTCTAGTTTTTAAAAATGCACAGGTTTGGTAGGTTTCCCTAAGTGCCGGCTGAGCTAGAGGTCAAAATCTACAGGTAGGCACTTTGCAAAAAACACCTCTGTTTTCTTTAAAAAAATGTGATGAGTCCATGTTGCGTTTTGGGGCGTTTCCTGTCGCGGGCGCTAGGCCTACCCACACAAGTGAGGTATCATTTTTATCGGGAGACTTGGGGGAACGCTGGGTGGAAGGAAATTTGTGGCTCCTCTCGGATTCCAGAACTTTCTGTCACCGAAATGTGAGGAAAATGTGTTTTTTTAGCCACATTTTGAGGTTTGCATAGGATTCTGGGTAACAGAACCTGGTCAGAGCCCCACAAGTCACCCCATCTTGGATTCCCCTAGGTCTCTAGTTTTCACAAATGCACAGGTTTGGTAGGTGCCGGCTGAGCTAGAGGCCAAAATCTACAGGTAGGCACTTTGCAAAAAACACCTCTGTTTTCTTTCAAAAAATGTAATGTGTCCAGGTTGCGTTTTGGGGCATTTCCTGTCGCGGGCACTATGCCTACCCACACAAGTGAGGTATCATTTTTATCGGGAGACTTGGGGGAACGCTGGGTGGAAGGAAATTTGTGGCCTCCTCTCTGATTCCAGGACTTCCTGTCACCAAAATTTGAGGAAAATGTGTTTTTTTAGCCAAATGTTGAGGTTTGCAAAGGATTCTGGGTACCAAAACCTGGTCAGAGCTCCATAAGTCACCCCATCTTGGATTCCCCTAGGTTTCTAGTTTTAAAAAATGCACAAGTTTGGTAGGTTTCCCTAGGTCCCGGCTGAGCTAGAGGCCAAAATCTACAGGTAGGCACTTTGCAAAAAACACCTCTGTTTTCTTTCAAAAAATTTGATGTGTCCACGTTGCTTTTTGGGGCGTTTCCTGTCGCGGGCGCTAGGCCTACCCACACAAGTGAGGTATCATTTGTATCAGGAGACTTGGGGGAACATAGATTAGCAAAACAAGTGTTATTGCCCCTTGTCTTTCTCTACATTTTTACCTTCCAAATATAAGAGAGTGGGTAAAAAAGACATCTATTTGAGAAATGCCCTGTAATTCACATGCTAGTATGGTCACCCCGGAATTCAGAGATGTGCAAATAACCACTGCTCCTCAACACCTTATCTTGTGCCCTTTTTGGAAATACAAAGGTTTTCACTCTTTATATTTCAGCAAATGAATTGCTGTATGCCCGGTATAGAATGAAAACGCACTGCAGGGTGCAGCTCATTTATTGGCTCTGGGTACCTAGGGTTCTTGATGAACCTACAAGCCCTATATATTCCCGCAACCAGAGGAGTCCAGCAGATGTAACGGTATATTGCTTTCGAAAATCTGACATTGCAGGAAAAAGTTATAGAGTAAAACGTAGAGAAAAATTGATGTTTTTTTTCAACTCAATTTCAATATTTTTCTTTTTCAGTTGTTGTTTTCTGTAGAAAACCCTTGTAGGATCTACACAAATTACCCCTTGCTGAATTCCGAATGTTATCTACTTTTCAGAAATGTTGCGGTTTCTGGGATCCAGCATTGGTTTCATGCCCATTTCTGTCACTGACTGGAAGGAGGCTGAAAGCACAAAAAATCGTAAAAATGGGGTATGTCCCAGTAAAATGCCAAAATTGTGTTGAAAAAATGGGTTTTCTGATTCAAGTCTGCCTGTTCCTGAAAGCTGGAAAGCTGGTGATTTTAGAACCGCAAACCCTTTGTTGATGCCCTTCTCAGGGAAAAAACCACAAGCCTTTGGCGTGGGTAGCAAATTTGGTGTGGGTAGCTTATGTGAACAAAAAGTTATGAGGGCCTAAGCGCGAACTGCCCCAAATAGCCAAAAAAAGGCTCAGCACAGGAGCGGGAAAAGGCCTGGCAGCGAAGGGGTTAAGGTTGCAAACACAACAGAACTTCTGTCTGGGGTAGAAAAAGAGAGAATGTCACTGAAGGGAATTTTTAAGTTTCAATGATGAGTGTTAGAAGCTAGCCACACGTTTTGTTTTTAGGAGGGAGGTTTTGGGCATTGGGTCAAATTAACAAGCATTAGACAAATCTAGAGGATGGCTCAGTGGGTTGAGTGGCTAAAACAAAAAGCTACAGTTACTCACCTGCTGCTTACATGTTTTTTGGACTGGAACACGGTTATACTATTTAATTCACATGTACATCCCCAACTGAGGGTATCTGGTTGCTCTAGACTGTGACCAAGTCACAAGTTCAGGTCAACCACACAGGAGTGCAGGTGGGGAAGAGGTCCAAGTTTGGCCCACTGAGGATTGTACCTTATGTACTTGGGGCATGGTCTGAGAGGTGGTGCATTGTGAGGCTTTGTGTTGTCCAGAATTGGTTCTGATGGAGTTGTGCAGCAAGGTTTTGCAGGGCTTTGCATCGCTCTGTGCTGGTTTTGATGAGCTGTGCTCTGAAGCTTTGAGTCTCTCAGCATCTGTTTCCATGAAGTTGGCAGCTGGGCATCCAGGCTTTGCAGGGTTTTGTATCAGCCTGTGTTGATTCGGAGGAGGCAAGCAGCTCAACAGCAAGGCTTTGCAAGGCTTCAAATTGATTGGTGTCATTTCCAATGAGGCTTGCAGTAGTGCAGTGAAGCTTTTCGGGACTTCATGTCGCTTTGCTACAGATTTATTTGAACCTTCAGTTAAGCCACGAGGAGCTCTCCCTAATGCCAACCAAGGGCCCAGAACCTGGGAAGGCACCACTTGGGGATCAGAAATTCACTCCAGCAGAGAACAACAGGGATCAAGGAGGTCCAATTGCAGGTTCAGGCAAACTTCATTTAAGCTGGTCAGCTTGACAGTTGCAGGGAGGCCTCTGGAGCTTGTGGTGTCCCTGTAGCTCAGAACTGTAGGTTAGTCAGCTGACCGTTGGAGTCACTCAGCCTGGGATGAAATAAGCAGATGCAGTCATCCTTCCTAGCAGGCAGGACAGGCCTCAAACAGCAAAGCACCCTTCTTCTGTACTATCCAGAAGTCCAGGAGTGTACTGAACAGTGGGTCTATTTTTATACCTGGTGCCTCCTTTGAAATGGGAGATGCTTCGGAAGTTTCCTCCCACAGAAGTGTCTGGAATTTCCTGCCTCCCTGCTCTGATCCCAGTCTGCCTGGGGGCACAATAGGCTAGTGTGATGTCTTTTGTGAGTGTACTGGGCCAGTGCATTTAAAGTACAAGTGCCATAGGTGACAACTCCCCCCACATCATGTCAGGATGGCCTACCCTGTCAACACCCAGACCCCCCATTGTGCTACTGTCTGGGAGGAATGCACAAAGGCTATCTGCCAATTACACCTAGCCATGTGACCCAGGGCGTTGGCTACAGGCACCAATTGGTTAAGACAAGAAAATACCAACTTTCTAAAAGTGTCATTTTCAGAATTGTGACTTAAAGTCTGACTTTAGGTTATCACTTACTAAAAAAGTATAATAATGATAAGCTAACCCAATGTAATCCTATGAGAGAGGTAGGCCTTACAGTAGTGAAAATGAATTTAGGAGTTTTTAACTAGCAGGGTACTTAAAAGTACATGCCTAACTTTTGAATTACACTGCACCCTCCTGTTGAGCTGTTTAGAGCCTACACTAGGTGTGATTTATATGTATTTAAAAAAGGAGGTTTAGTCCTGGTAAAAGGTTTATTTTGCCAGATCAAAATAGCAGTTTTTAACTGCAGACACAGGCTGCAATGACAGGCCTGAGATGGGATTTTCAGGGCTACTTAAGTGGTTGGCTGTATAGGTGCTGCAGCCCCACTAGTGTCATTTAATTTACCAGCCCTGCTTATATGGCATACCAACTCACTGAGGGCTTAAAAGTTAAATAAACATGCTAAATGTGTGTGTAAGCCAATTTTACCATGTTTACAGGGGTGAGCAGAAGCACTTTAGCACTGGTTAGCAGTTGTAATATGTGCAGAGTTTTAGAGCCAACAAAAATGAATTCAACAAACAGGAGGAGTGAAGGCAAAAAGGTTGGGGGAAAAGCAGGCCAAAGATGTCAGGTCAAACAATTCTGTAAAACGTGAAGTCCAGGATTTCTCAGGCAAGGAGTTGGACTCATAAAAGGTGTAGAACCGGTCTGGATCACTGTGAAACCAAATGCTGAAAATCCCGAAACACCCCAATACAATCTTTCACTAGAGACGATAGCCGGAATTGACCCTGTGATTGATTCCATGATACAACTACAGCTATTGAAGGAAAATGTTATGAGTCCATGCAATTATCTTATATTGGACCTGCAGAAACCTAGTTGCAGATACCAAATTATGCAAGACCTTAGAAAGATTAATAACATTGTTGTCCCTTGTTGTCCTGTGGTACCTAATCTTAATGTGATATTGTTTCAGATTCCCTTGTGAAGTGGAATGGTTCACAGGTATTGATTTGTGCCAAGTATTCTTTTCTGTCCCACAGCACAAAGAGAGTCAATTGCTATTTGTGTTCCTATTCCAAAATAGATTGTTGGCATGGTGCAGAGTTACACAACGGTATACAATAAGCTCCTCGATCTTCAACGAGATCTGGAAGAAGAATCTAGAAATTCTGAAGTTACAGTGCAACTCAGTTCTTGTTCAGTAAATTGACAACTTTATGTTGGTGTCATTGTCAAAAGAGGCATGTAAGCAAGACACAATTGCTCTTTCAAATCACTTGCCCCTAAATGGGTATAACGTGTCCTCAAGTAAAATTCAGTACTGTCAGCAAGAATTTCTGCATTTGTAACACATTGAGAAAGGTAAAGGAAGGAGGCACAAGAGAGAATCACTGCTATTTTGAAAATGAACCTTCCTACTATGAAGAGAGAAGTCATCATGTTTCTGAGAATGCATGTCTACTGCAACAGTACTCAACTTTTCAATGGTGGCAAAGCCTCTACAGAGGCTGGTGCACAAGGATGTGTCTGATCTGATACTAATGGACAACAAAAGTAAAAATGCCTTCCTAGAGTTGGGAAAAAAATCCATACCATGCCTCGGCTTTAGGAATACCAGATTACAGTAAAGGGTTTCTACGATTTAGCAGTGAGAGGGAGGGCTGCACTCTTAGTGCTTACACAAACCTAACAACCTGTAGCCTACTTTTCTGCTACCACTGACCCTGTAGCTGTAGGACTGACTTAAAGTAATAGCGGCAGAATGAGAAAATACTCATGGGCTATCCGGTTATAGTCATGATCCCCCCCTATTCTATAGAGATTCTTCTCACTCGCACTAAGACTAAACTCCTTTCCAGTAGCAGATTAACCAAGTAGGAACAGACCACGCTGGTGGCTGACAATGTTAAATTGAAACATTGCTGCAATTTGGAAACATCCTGGCTCTGTGATGTAACTTCTACCCACATTGCTCAGTAACTCGTTCTTTTTAGAGCCTGCTTTGTATCAGACCAATTGAAAATTACCATTTTCACTGATAGTCAGTATGGTTTGATGTTGTTACTGATTTCGGGCAGCTGTGGCCACAACAGGGCCCCTAACAGAATGTTTATGGCATCTTCTGGGTCCCCCATTCAGAATAACAATTTTGTCAAATTATTACAGACATTGCATATGCCTCTGGAAATTGCTGCAGTTAAATGCTGAGCACACAAAAAAGCGGCAACAATTATGCTACAGCTGGAAATCGACATGCCATTGAAGTTGCCCGGTATTGTGCCTCATGGCTACTGTACATTTAATGGAGAATGTACAAATGAACCTGAGAATGAGACCAATTTCAATTTGTTGTTGACTGTTGCTGATATGTTGCTGAAACCATGGGTACCATTTGCAAGAACTACTGTAGTACAGTAGTGGCTGTAGTGTTGATTAATGCTATAAATTCCTGACTGCTTTGCTGATAGGGTTAAGTTCCCCTGTCTATACTGGTCCAACTAGGTTGACACCTAGACCTAATACACATGCCCCTCTACAAGAAGATAGACATAGTTTTGACTTTAGAATTTTACACAAGGCTGCTCCAGGAAGAGATGTTGCTTCTAATGCTTTCTTGAGTTATTGTACAAGTGTACGAAGGATTGTTATTCTATAATGTGTTTTCTCAAATTATGATTAAAGGGCTGATTACGAGTTTGGCAGTGGCGGTCTGACTGCCAACGGTCTGGCAGAGTGTACCACCGCATTATGAGTCTGGCGGTTGAGCAAACAGAAGACCGCCAGTGGTCGGCTGCCATCGCCAGCCATCACAGACCACCGCGGTCTCCTGGAAGCACAAACAGCCCGGCAGAGACATTGTTTCTGACAGACCTATTACGAGGTTGCACACTGCCAATGTCACCATGGCAGGCCAACCACCAGGGAGAAGCTGGGCGAAACAGACAGTATAAAAGGAGACACCCATCTGCAGACAGCCATACACGTCCGGAGCCGCCATGGATCTCTTCACAAATGTCATGCAACTGCTCCTGCTTGCTGAAAGTCAACAAAATCAACGCCAACATGGAGGACAGCAACTGTACATACATACACCTACCTGTAACATTATCCCTTTAAAAACAGCACGCTACTCATGCAAACACATCATAGGGGGTGATGCCACGGTCAGCAGCTACACTTATCATTTGACACACACACTCACATACTGCAACATGGACATCCACACATTTACAACACGCATACTTCAGCAATCACAAACACACTGCCTGGCAACACTACACATTTAAGCACAGCTACACAGCACAGGCTCAGGGACACTGAAGGCCACACAACATTCACAAAAACAGCAACAACAACAACACAACTATTGCACATATACAAATACATTCCACACACTCACACCCAACACTGGTCAAGGACTTCCCACACATACAACACACATATACATCCATGTGCCATGGCACACACACAATACCACCATCAAACAACCCTGAAATGGATACACACATCATACACACACATACACACACACACATTGCACAATGGAAGCACAATGCCAAGCACAATAAACAGAGATACAAATAGACAAGAGACAAAGCGCTCCATCATAGCAATACATGTACAGCTGTGATGGGAGCATCAGGTCCATACATGGAAGAAGACTGCACTGGGCCACATATCATGCTGACAGGGCCTCAAACAACATGTACACAGGAATTGGCCCTATTTGGATCTCAGGGACAAGCAATAGCAAAATAATTTGTCATGCACAGCCGCACAACGGGAAAGGGCAAGTCAACAAAGCTCACACAACTCACACTCCATGGGACATACTCCTACATCAACCAGGCTTTGGAGGTGGAAGGAATGGCCTTGGAGAGGGTAGTGGTCATCGTCACTGAGGGCTTCGTCCATAGGGGTAGTGGCAGTCTCCTCAGCAGCGTCAGTAGTTGTAGTGGCAGCTCGACCTGTTGATGTGGAAAGACAATGTTAGTGGTTGTATTGTGACATCTACCTCCAATAGTTGGGCTAGGGCCGTGTTCACATTGTATTTGCAGATTTCCCTATTTGACAGGTACACATATTGTCATTTGTAGTGAGCTGACATTGTTGCCATATATCAATTCCTGTTCAGTGACCTAGTCTCAGACTGTCTGGGTTCATTAGCTGTTGGAGGGATGGTAATTGCCTCATATCTTGCCAGCAGTGCAGGCAGGACATTGGCTGGGCAGGGTGTTGTTTGTTTCATCTTGAAAGCTATTTGTTATGCAGGCATAGTCAGAACCTTGGATGATATGTGATAGTTGTCATCCTGTGGTCAGTGCAGTGTGGATGTGACTGCTACCAATCCCTTACAGCAGAATACATTTGGGCCTTTTGATCTGTGTAGGAAGTTCTTTCCAGACATTTTGAGCTGTCCTTCCTGTCTATACTAGTTTCATCTTGGCATCGCAGCTCTAGATGGATCTAGGTGTGTTGCCACATCACATTGTGTACCATGACCTATATCCTTGTCTCTCCCAGGTGTGTCACATTCACTAGTGGGCTCAGGGACTGTGGCACACTGTCATATGGATAGTGGCCTGGTGTTTGGGGTTCCATGGCCTGGTCCTCCTTGAATTTATTTAGAAGTTACTTTTGTCACAACTCCCAGTTCACATTGTCTGTCCTCTGAGGTGAGTGGACTTTCATTGCAAGTATACCAACAGGGATATTTGACCATATGCAGAGTGGACTGGGTAATTGGATTGGGTAGACAGAGCCTCCTGGTCTCAGGAGTCATATGACTCCCTGTACTACATGCAGTTTTTCAGTTTGACTCTCCCAGATGTGTGCACGTCATGTGTGTGTTCCCAGGTAAAGGTATTTTGGCAGGCGTGCATTGTACTGGTATGTGAGTAAGGGATCCTCCCATGAGTAATAACCATTTCACTCCCTGTATTCCCCACACTGTAGAGTTGCCGTCCTGTCAGGTGAGTACAGTTCAATCGGTGGGTAGGAGGGAAGGGTGTTTTGTATGGGGGTACTCTGTATTGGCTGGGGTGTGTAACACTACATTTCCACCTGGCCTTTGCATTCCTGTGAGTGCCTGCCCTACTCTCACACACTGTAGAGTTATCCTCTTGAGTAGCGTTCACTAGAGAATGGCAAGAAATGGTAATCTCAAGTGTGGTTCACAGTTCTTGTCTTATTAATGGTAGTATAGTCACTGCTGGGAATTGTGGTATAGTAATTTCCCTGTGCTACACCCAGGATACAGAGATGTGGTTCCCCCAGGTGGGTCTAGTTCCCATGTGAGGTGGCAGACAGTGTTCTTTGGACAGGTGGTGATTGGGCTGGTGGGTGAGTTGACAGTGAAGGCGGCCAGTGAGAATGCATGACAATACTTTAGTGTGCCTTTTTTGTGGTTGTGACTTACCTGACTCAACTCCCCCAGGTATTCCTGTCAAGCCCTCAGGATGCAGGATGGCCAAGACCTTCTCCTCCTATGATGTGAGCTGTAGGGGAGGAGGTGGGGACCCACCGCCAGTCTTCTGGACCGCAAGCTGGTGCCTGGATACCATAGAACGGACCTTGCCGCTGAGGTGCATTCACCTCTTCCTGATGTCGTCCCTGGTACGAGGGGAACTGCCTACAGAATTCACTATGTTGACTATCCTATGCCACATTTCCATTTTCCTAGCGATAGTAGTTTACTGGACTTGGGCTCCAAATAACTGTGGCTCTACTCTGATAATTTCATCCACCATGACTCGTCATCTGTGGTGATGGGAAAAATGGGTGGTGCTGGGTGCTAAACAGGTGTATGTACAGTGGAGATGTGCAAATGTGTGTCATGTGGGTGTGTTGAGGGTATGGAATGCACGCTGAGTGAGAGATGGAGGGCATGCCTATTTACTTGAAAGGTTTGCATTAGTGAGTGCTCTGGATGGTGTGTTTTGCATTAGAGAAGCAAAGGATTAACTTGTGTGAAGGGGTGTGTTTTATAATGTGCTTTGCAGTTGTGTTAAGTGTGGGAATGTGTGTCAGCTGTGCCGTTTTCAAATGCATCCAATGTGGTCTTGTATATTACTTTGGTGACTGCCGACCACTGAGCTACGAACCGCCATTTGAAGACCATAATGGCAAGATGGCCAATTCAATTTTTGACTTGTAATACGGTCCTTGGTTGGTTGATGGGCTGGCGGTGGTGGTGGTCGGACCTCCTATTTCCTGCCCTCCTGAGTCCTGGCGGGGTCAGTTTATTTGACTGGCTTTTGGTGGGCCTGCCTAGCTAACTGGTAATACAGTGGTCTTTTGGCGGCCTTCACTGTGGTAGTCTGGCAGTCTGACTAACAAATTCATAATGAGGCCCTTAGGCCCGTATTTATACTTTTTGACGCTAAACTGCACTAACGCAGTTTAGCGTCAAAAAGTTTATCGCCGGCTAACGCCATTCTGAAGCGCCATGCGGGCGCCGTATTTATTGAATGGCGTTAGCCGGCGCTAGCAGACCGGCGCTGCCTGGTGTGCGTGGAAAAAAAACACGTACACCAGGCAGCGCCGGCGTAGGGAAAAATGGCGTTAGGGCGTCTTAAAATGGGGCAAGTCAGGTTGACGCAAAAAAATCACCTCCACCCGATTTGCGCCATTTTTAACGACGCCCAGATGCCATTTACATGACTCCTGTCTTAGTAAAGACAGGAGTCATGCCCCCTTGCCCAATGGCCATGCCCAGGGGACTTATGTCCCCTGGGCATGGTCATTGGGCATTGTGGCATGTAGGGGGGCACAAATCAGGCCCCCCTATGCCAAAAAAAATAAAAAATTATACTTACCTGAATTTACCTGAATGTCCCTGGGATGGGTCCCTCCATCCTTGGGTGTCCTCCTGGGGTGGGCAAGGGTGGCAGGGGGGGGTCCCTGGGGGCATGGGAGGGCAGCTGTGGGCTCATTTGGAGCCCACAGGTCCCTTAACGCCTGCCCTGACCCAGGCGTTAAAAAGAGGCGCAAATGCGGGGTTTTTTGCCCCGCCCACTCCTGGGCGTGATTTTTGCCCGGGAGTATAAATACGACGCATTTGTGTCGCAGTCATTTTTTGGGACGGGAACGCCTACCTTGCATCTCATTAACGCAAGGAAGGTGTTCACGCAAAAAAATGACGCTCATTCCTCATACTTTGGCGCTAGACGCGTCTAACGCCAAAGTATAAATATGGCGTTAGTTTTGCGCCGAATTTGCGTCAAATAAAACGACGCAAATTTGGCGCAAACGGAGTATAAATATGCCCCTTAGTCTTTTCAGAAGTATACATGTATAAACATTTGAATCCCCATGCATATGTGAAAGAGATTAAAGCAGTTTGTCATTTCTTTAGGTCCTCCACCAAACTAAACAAAAGTAATGAGTCCCATTGAAAAGAAATGTATTGATGATCTGGAAGACAGGAGAGCATCATACACTACAAACTGGTGAGAGGATGGATATCATGAAGGATGTGTGGGAGGAGGAGGAGAAGTGTAAGGAAATGGGTGTTTATCCTAAATTGAACAGATTGGCAACATTGAGGGAAATTGTTTATACATTGAAGGGAAGATGAGAATGACAACACAGTTTTGTGGGAATGAGTCAATGCGGTCACAAGTTTGAGATTCTGGTAACACAGATCAAGTGCTTGCAGGTTCCTGTTTTTTCTGAGGTTTATTATGTACAGCCATACACAAACAGCAACCTTATTTCACGTTGTCTGCAAATTGGGCTGGAAAATGCTATCTAGCTTTAGTTTTCCCTACGATTTATCATGTAAATCGCTTAGATGCTCAAGCAGTTGGGTTCCCTACTAGGACCAAATGTAGAAGTAGGGATTCTCAAATAGTAGGAGATATTTTTTGATTTCTTCAGTAGGTGTTGTTTTAAACTGTTTGACAATTAGAAAGGTTTCTGCACTATTGGACAATCTTGCTACTAGTACGTCTGGAGCTTTGCTGGCTATTGATACTGATGTTATAGCTATTGGGTCTATGATCTTGCAAAACAGGCTTGCCTTTGATGTTTAGCTAGTGAAAGAAGACAGAGTCTGCAAGATGCTGTCGGTCCAACAGTACTGTACTTTTATACCAGATAAGAGTAAGTTGATAAGATGGTATGTGAAGAATATCACTGAAGTTGAAATGGAGTTGAAAGAGCTGGAAGCTGCAGATGCTGGGGAAGCAGTTGGAAAGCGATTTTCTACTATAGATAGTTGGCAAGGCAACATTGGTAGAAGGACATTTAGGCACTTTATTGAGACCAATATTGTTTATTGGTATTTTTTTAATTTGATTATTTGTTATTGTGAAGGGATTTAAATACATGAGAACTAAGAAAATGGTGTTTGAAGGGAAGGGCACCCAGCAGAAAACAGAAAAAGTTGAGATAGAGGAAAAGTAGTGCAAAGAGGGGATTGGAGCAGCAGTGATTTAGTGCTTCATACATTCACACATTAATCATTCTCATGGTGCAATAACCATATTACTTTGTGTGCCCTGTATTAATCAAAGTGAAAGTAGATGGCTACATTTACTTGTATTGAGAGCCAAAAATATAACAATTATAATCCGTGGATTAACAAATGCTAACTGTATCCGGTTGACGGCCATCTTTTTTTTCCATTTAACATTGACATGGCTTGTGTCTAGACCTAAGCCACTCATCCTATTTCTTTATAATATGCATTGCAAGTTGCATGTTCTTCAATCCTCTGCAAGTGCGTTATCTAGAAGAGTTCGTTAGATTAAGGCTTTTGCTTTATTGGTTTTGCTTTATTTTTGGAAACTGTTCGACTAGTCTGTCTAATTGAAACTTGGATGAGAACATGCAGTGAATGGGGTTGGGAGAAATCCACCTGTATCAGGCAGATTGAACTGTTGCTAACATCAAGGCTGACTTTAAGGCTGTACAGCTGCACATGTCGTTGCTCGATGCTGGAAACCTGGGTAGCCTACCTGCTCCCAGAGAACATCAACTTCTGATTGGACCATCCAGAGGGAGTTGGTGGGACAAAGCTTCCAGTACTTTCTATTGCTTAGTATGTTTTCCTTAGAATAGTTTAGCAGATCTTGTCCTGACTTTGCTAAGAAAAGAGCTTTCTCAAACCCTGCTGATTCTCCTTGCCCAGGGATTTGAGTTTCATGCTTGAGGACCTTCTTAAACTTCCCTTTTTACTTCGATGTCTTATTTAGAATAGGTAAACTACTACATAGAACCAATTTAATTTTAATTCTATTCCCTACATGTTATCAAATTTTGCATCTTTTTCTTTACAATATACAAATTTACTATAGATAACTGTATTGCTACAAATGCTTTTTGGATAAATTAACTTACTAAATGATTGCTCTGGAACTTTAAATAATTTTGATAATAAACCCTTGTGGCTACAACACCCTCCTCTCTGTCGTTTTTGTGGAGCCTAATTTAAAAAACTGGTTTATTATTTGCTGATTATATGGTTCTTGAATAATGAAGGGATTTTGCCTCCTTGATAGCATGTTTGCAGGTTAATACGTTTTTGGACCCAGTTTTCAAAGAGGCTTCATCAGTGCTTATCTGTGTTCATTATCTGTGTATAATTGCTTTCTTCAGGATGTGAAGATCACTATTAAAAGACAGCACTGATTTAGGGGTGGTTTAATATGTCTGTACGTTCTGGCAATTAAGAATTTTAGAAGAGGGGTTGTTCGTATTGCCCATAGATATGTTGAAAAAGGTACGAAGGGCTAGTGAGGTATCAGGGTTAGCTTTTTCCAGTTTCTTGTAAGCACTTTAAGAAGAGGTTTCCTTTTATAGATTTGTTTTATGGAAATTACAAAGTTATCAACATAAAAAGTAGTAGTAAAACCATAAGGGGCGATACTGATAGATGATAGCCTGTTTTTGAGCCTAAAATTATAGCTCATATGTGAGCAGCCTCGTGGGTGGGAGAACTGAGTAGTTGGTCATGTTAGCAAGGATGAAAAGTGTTTAGGAGGTGAATGGCAAGTCTATCATTGGATTTGTCCATATGTATATTGATGTAGCCAACGATAAGGTTATAGGAAGCGCTTAGGGTAGTCAGTAATATGTTAACTTTTAAGAGGAAGTGAATAGGACCAGAGATGCAATATTTCAAGGTAATAGAGAAAGTTTGTTGAGCATAAGGTGAAATGGTGATAGACAAAACTTCAGTGTCAGTCAAAAAAGGGAATTATTGAACTAAATATGAGATTTTCTTAATAAAGATGGTGACACCGCCACCATCTTTATTGTCTTCTAAACCTGATTGGATGTGAGAATAATCAGGAGAGTATGCATCAAATAATGGTGGCGTGGACCAGAATTTCAACCACATGTCTGTTATATAACATACCAAGATTGAAATCAGTGAGTAGGTCAAAGACTCCATAGAATGAGAAGGAAGCAATTGCACCTTAAGTAAAGTGCATGCAGGAATGTGTCAGTGTATGACACTGTATTGAATATGGAATTCATTACAATACTTAAAAATACCAGCAAATTCCCAAGATAATTTGGCAGTGGGCAGGCTCTGATAAGTAGTGCTAGTAAAACTCCCTCCTTGAGGGTGGAGAATTATTCAGAGGTCAAAAGGTAGTTTAAGAAAACACCATCAGCATTTCCTCATTTCTGTCTTGTCTTGGAGCCAGCAGGTGCAGACAGGCTTGCCATTAGCACACATTCACCACACCAATTACTGCACATGCTGCATGCACTTCTGGCGCGGATACTTAGCTGTCTTTAATTAATATGGTTCTAGGTCTATGCACATGGTCATATGGCCTCTGAAAAACTAGAAAATTGAGATCAAAGGTGTACTGAGGAAACTAAAACAAAGAAAGAAGCCCAGAGAGGAGCAATGCTCGTGGTAGGCTACAGGTGACAGAACGAGTAGATAGGAAGCCAGAGAGGAGTGCTTGAGACTGGAAATTAGATTATAAAGTACACTCTAAAACCATCAGCTAAATATAAAGATAGAATATACCAGACAGTGCAGCATGGGCAATGAAAACACTGTCAAATGAAGTGCAGTATGTTATGTTATCAGGGTTCATAAAGTGCAAATTGATCACTCGAGGGGTACCCAGGCACTGGAGCAGGTATGAAGGTCATCTACAGGGTCTTAACTGAAAAGCCAAGTCTTCAACTTCTTGCAGAATTCAAGAAGAGAGCAGGGGGCTCTGATGTGGGCTTGGTCATTCCAAGCTTAAAGAGTGATGAAAAAGGTGGCTAAACCTCCAGTTTGATTTCTGTGTTTGCTAGGGATATGTGTGGAAAATAATCTGGCTGATAGGTGGTACCTGAACGGTAGGTGAAAGGACAATGAGCTTGCTCTTAAAACTCAGATGCATAAATTGATGTCATATCTGCAGTCATATTGAACACCAAACTTACAAACCCACTTTTAGCTATACATTCGAGGTTACACGCTCCAGTCAACCTCTCTTCATTCTCTTAAATTCCCCATCACTGGCATGTAAGAGTGGGCATTGCAGAGTTCTATTTTGAAACTTCTAAAGCTTGAAATTCTTTTCCTCTTTCTCGTGTAAGTGAATCCAACTGGCCACAGATTTGCAAATGGCTTAAAGCTTTTATGAAGTGTCTTGCACTCCCCTCTCAGTGTGCATTAGTACTGCAGTACTTTTTGCTGCTATGTTCATCCGAAACAAAATTGCCTCAACACCATCAATAAGAGTTCCTTCAATATCTCAGCATATGGTACATCTTTTAAGTTGTTGCGTGGACCCACAGTTGACAAAAGCCTGATTCTCTTTCTAAATAACTGCTTAGACTTTACAGGGCTGATTTTCTTTCTAAATAACTGCTTTGAGCTCACGGGGCTACTTACCATTCAAAATTACCCTCCCCTTGTTTGCTCATTCTGATCCTCTGTGCAATACAGTGACGGCTGCTAAAAGGTGTGCTTAGAAGGTGCTGTGCTGGAGTAATCCAGCTCTGACACTCGTCATGGAGGTCCCTAAGCCTCTGTAGGGTTGGAGTGTGCTCAGTATACATTTTCACAGACCTCCTTGATTATTGTTCCAGACGCTGTCTTTGTGGATTTGTGATGTCAGGAGTAAAGTCATGAGCAATGAATGGTCGGAGGGGGGTAGATCGCCTAACTATCTTAAATTCTAAATGTTATTGCTTTTTAGTTTTTTGTCATTTATAATATCATCCAACAGCAAAACCTAATTTGATCACTGACAAAAGTTTTACTGAGAATGTAATTTTTTTTCAAATACTTTACTGAGTCAATGCACATTCAGAAACCACTGCACATGGAACGTGCTGTAACAGGGGCACTGATGTGTGGCCTTTGGCCATTGTCTGAACCCAGTCCCACTGCCCCAGACATAGCCCACTATCATGACATTCGGCCATGCACAATGGACAGTGAGTACAGGGCTTGGTATTTTGCACATTTGTACCCCGGCATCTAGGCCAGGCAGATATGTTTGTAAATATTTCCCTAGTTTTGGACAGGCTAATGGAATTGGAAACCTACTTTAGCAATCCTGGTATTCCCATGACAACCATTTCAGACCATGGAGTGTTGTGGCACATGTGTGCTAGACTTCATGAAGCAGGTGTTCTCGCACTGTGGGGCATAGTTATACTCTGTTTGTGCCTGACTTGCATTGTTTTTTTAACACAAATCCAGCGCAAATCCAGCGCAAACTCCAGATTTATATTTTGACGCTAGACCTGTCTAGCGTCAAAATAATGGTGTTAACATCATTTTTTGGATGCGTGAAACCTCCTTGCGTCAATGAGATTCAGGGTAGGCGTTCCCATCCCAAAAGTGACTCAAACACCCTAGCGCCACATTTATCCACCCGGGCAAAAAAGACGCACGGGTGGAAAGCGGACCCAAAAAATGACTCAAACACCTGATTTGCGTCACAATTTAACACCTTGGTCAGGGCAGGTGTTAAAATGGGGCAAACACACCAATACTTAAGAAAAATACACAGAAGCAACATCACAACCCACAGGAGAAGATGGAGGCGATACTGATACAGCTTGCTACACGCCTAGAGGACAGCAACAACTCCAGCAATCACCACCACCACAACGCAGCCCACAAAGGCAACATAGAAGGCAGAAGAGGGTCTTCAGAACCAGGACAATCCTCCTTGGCCTCAGGGACCTGAACATCATTAGGACTTATAGACTGAATCGGCATGCCATAATATACCTGCTGCTCCACATTGAACGGCAAATTGCAGCCAGCCTGCCGACCCCACACAAAATACCACCTATGTCAAAGCTGCTTGCTGTCCTGCACATGCTAGCAAGTGGCTCATTCCAAACAACGGGTGCACTGGTGTATCACAGCCATCATTCTCTGCATTCCTGTCAAAGGTCTTAGATGCCATCATCTCCCTGACATCCCGCCATATCTGATTCCCCATCACCCAGCAAAAGCAGCAGGAGAACAAACAGGGGTTCTATCAAATCCATGGCTTTCCAATTGTGCTCAGTGCAATGGACTGCACCCATGTCTGGCTCATATCACCTGCAGCAACAGAGCACTTATATCGGAATCCCAAGCACACGCATTCCATTAATGTGCAGGGCATAGTGGGCCATCGTGGATTATTCATAAACATTTTGGCCAAGTATCCTGGGAGTGTCCATGATGCCTACATATTCCGGCACAGTATGATCAATGAACAGTTCCAGGATGGACAATTTGGAAATGGCCTACTTGTGAGTAAGTCTACAAATCTAGTAATGTACACACAACACCCCAACCCTGTTGGACACACAAGACAAACACCACTACAGTAACATGTGGGCAGGGTAACACACATGTGCAGGTGATAACACATACGCAGTACAGCACAATCAGTGCACAACACCAATACACAGACCCACGTGTACTTAACACACCCACACCTTGACAGTCACACCACAGGAGTGGACAGGTGCAGACATGGACCCTTTGAAAACAGCAGAACTACACCGACCACTACAAGTGGCCGCAGGTTGCCCACTATGTACACATGACACATACTACACCAAACAAACAATGGCACAGACACGTCAAGGGCCTACACCATGCACATGGCATAAACTACCAAATAGGCACATATGTCATGTTGTGCTAATCACTGCCAGAACAAATATCAAACACCACACACCTTGCTCCAATACCTACTGCATCTCATCAACACATACCTAACTTACCTGTAGTGTGCAGAGACAACTGACTGACGCAGTGGGGCACACACATAGGAATACAAGATCAATCACCAACACATACCATATGCAAGATGTGTTAGAAGTGGAACCACAGTCACTGTAGTGCAACCTCACATGCAACACTCACTGACTCACAACACCATCATGTCTGTACCAGATATAAGAAATGACCTAACAGGGGGCAGAGACACAGTCAGACAGTGCAGATAATGAATGTCATAGTGGGACCCAGTAAGAGACAACAGGACATCACTGACCTCACATGCACTGTGCCAAGGGACACATTTGCTAAGTAGCTGAGCTACATCCCATAGCCTGCATTGTGCATGTGACAACAGTAGAAATTCACAGTATTGTTTTGGAAGATATGAGAGACACTGCTAGTTATGTCGATCATCCTGTGACAATGGGATACACACCCTTGGACACCTCATGGCTGACACAAACATTAGCTGCCACTCTGGAACACCAAGGGAACAATGTTATAGCCCACAGTTTCATATTCATGGCCTGCACTGTATGTGCATCTTGGCAAATGACCATCTCTACATTACTTTAAGCCATGTCCTAAATTGGCCACCCTCTTATGCTGCATGTAGCGTGGAAGGGGTGTGCAATGTTTCTTGCTGCAGGTCTGTCACTACAAGAATCATAGCATGAAGGTGCAGACTCACATGTTGCTGTCCCCAACGACCTCAGGAAGTGCCAACAAAAAAATACCACCCAAGGGTGCAGTATGCAGTTTGCAAATAGGAGGTAGACAGTGCTATGAACTCAGATGAATGTGGCACAAATGCATTCTGCACACATTTGCACACACAGAAAGAGCCAATTGGCCATGAAAAAAGCATTTGTCCAGGGTGGTGTACCGTACAGCACAGATACATCCACCTCCACATGGCAGATAGTCAAGTATCCTGGTGTAAGGTAGGTAGGTTTGGTGCATGGCTACACATGTGCAACTGGCGCAGGGGACAACAAAGGGTTGCCAGGTAACATGTCACACATAGGGCATCCTTGCATTGTTGCAATGTTGCAGGACACAGCAGCTAATTTAGGAGACATGGTGTACAGTCATACTAACCAATTTCATAGGCCCAAAGGGCCTGATTTATGAAAAGTTAATGCTGCGTTTACAACATTTTTTTTACTCAAAAGCGGCACAAACTTACAATATATAATAATAATTTCTAAGTTAGCGCTACTTTTGCGTCAAAAAATGACGTAACCACGGTGCTAACTTTTAATAAATCAGACCTTAAGTGTCATACTTCATCTGTAATGACACATGTCAAAAGGGAAGGGATGTCAGGCACTGTAGTGCCACCATGTTGCCACCACAACAGACCCCTTTGTGTTGTCAGGATGTGTCATGTCCCCTCTACTGATAGCACACTGATACAAAAGTGCACTACAAAATGCATGGTACATACAGAATGACTATCAGTGTGGAATCCAAATCAAGTGTTCTATGTCCTTGACCCATACACAAGATTGTCTTGTCCAACAACCTAGTGCTGAGGAAGATCACACAAAGTTAGGACCTCACACCAAAACACAGATCCATATGAGCCACAACCAGATCCTAATATCAACTGCCATGCTACATGACTTACATCTTGCAAGCCCTCACAATGATTTACTCCTGTAATCTGTTGCAGCGGATCTGGGTTATGGCATACACCTAAGGATAATGACCCCATTTC
This sequence comes from Pleurodeles waltl, assembly GCF_031143425.1. NCBI lineage: Eukaryota > Metazoa > Chordata > Amphibia > Caudata > Salamandridae > Pleurodeles > Pleurodeles waltl. The sequence continues at coordinate 1,645,594,220 of NC_090444.1, read as the reverse complement.
ACAACCCAAGAACAGCAGCAGAGCGTGCATATAATGAGGGACATCGGAGGACACGGACCATTGTGGAGAGGACATTTGGCATCTGAAGTCCAGATTCAGGTGCCTGGACATCACAGGAGGCAGCCTCCAATATGCCCCAGAAATGGTCTGCAAGATCATATTGACCTGTGCCATCCTGCACAACATATGTGTACGGATGGATGTACCATTAGATGAGCAGGTTGATGACCTGCCTGAGGAGGAGGAGGACGATGGTGGATAAGTAATTGAGGGGAAAGACCACAACACAGCTGCTAGTGTACGCCGCAGACTGCAAATTATACAGAACTTCTTCACGTAATCTTCACGTAACTCACCTTGTAAATTTAGTCAATAAACATCTCACTCATCCACACAATCTGGCTTTGGTGTCTTCAATCTCTCGAACATATACTTTAGGATTATGAGTCTAACCCTAGGGAGCATGTCACAAATACAAATCTGAAGAGTACTGCAGCAACATCACATGTGAAGCGTAAGAGCGAACTGCTATCATCACACACATCACAATTAGACCCATCACTTGAATGTGACAACTGAAGGACACAGTTTATGAACCACTACACATAATTTACATTCATGTTGCCAACTTGAATAACAATAGCACTACACACACAACAACAACGTGTCTAAAAATAAGGGCCATTGTACCATATGGATTTTGAGTAGGAGTGCATGTGCTATAGTGCATGTGCTATCCAATGTTGATAGTAAGCTGATATACTGTATGTTAGACTTTTCATCCTTGGCGTGGTCTCTCTAAACTTTTTGCTTCTGTTTCCCAGGTTGTTGAAGTGTGCGGGACTCTGCTTTTGCTATTTTTGTCACTCTGGGCACTTTACAACTGCTAACCAGTGCCAAAGTGCAAGTGCTCCTATACAAACTGTGTATGTAATTGACTTATCCATGATTGGCATATTTGATTTACTAGTAAGTCCCTAGTAAAGTGCACTAGAGGTGCCCAGGGCCTGTAAATCAAATGCTACTAGTGAGCCTGCAGCACTGGTTGTGTCACCCACATAAGTAGCTCCGTAATCATGTCTCAGACCTGCCACTGCAGTGTCTGTGTGTGTAGTTTTAACTGTAAATTCGACTTGGCAAGTGTACCCACTTGCAAGGCCGAAACCTTCCCTTTTCTTACATATAAGACACCCCTAAGGTAGGCATTAGTTAGCTCTAAGGGCAGGGTGCAGTGTATGGTTAGGGTAGGAGATATAGGTGGTCATTACAACCCTGGCGGTCAGTGTTAAAGCGGCGGTAAGACCGCCAACAGGCCGGCGGTAAAACTTTTGCAATTATTACCGTGGCGGAAACCGCCAACAAAGGCAGCCACTTTAACACTCCGACCGCCCCGGCAGTACAAGCAAAGAGCGCGGCAGTCACCGCCAACAGACAGGCGGAGGACAAAGTACTGCCCACAGTATCACAACCTACCAATCCACCACCTTTTCTGGGGCGGATTCACCAAGGATAAAAACACAGAGGAAACAGGATTCTAAAGGGAAAACGCTCACCTCTAAACACCCCACCAGGAACTAGGACACCATGGAGCCGGAACTCCAAATTCTCCCTGCGATAGTCTTTCTGCTCCTCTACCAGGAGCACTAATGCCGGCGGCGAAGACCACGGTGAGTACTGCACCTACGACACAGGGGAGGGGGGAGGGAAAAAACAGGGACACACACACACGCAACACGCAACACCCCCACCCTCACCCACGACAACACACACACTAATACATATTGATAAATCACAGTTACACCCTCCAACCCCCCCGGAAGAATGCAAAGACAAAAGAAAATGAGTGTGACCATTGTAATATATTAAAATCAAGTATGTAAAAATATATATATATACACTATTAACAAAATATACACCAAGCATAGTAGTCCAGGTAGTGCTCCAATTAAGTCTGTGGAACACTGGGCCCACACGGTATGGGCGAGGCCCACACAAGATCCCCGACCATGACGGAGAGAACACTGCAGGGGAATCAGACAGCAAGAAAACAGGCACCTCGGGGGGAGGGAATGGGGGGGCACCTCAGCCGGTTGAGTGCACGACGCCAAATCCACGAGAGGGCCACATGCCCACTGTTCAATCCTGGGGAGTGCAAAGCCACAGTCTCTCAAGTCTCTACAGTGGGTGGTTTGCCCACTGTTACATCCTGGGGAGTGCAAAGCCACAGTCTCTCAAGTCTCTACAGTGGGTGGATTGCCCACTGTTCAATCCTGGGGAGTGCAAAGCCACAGTCTCTCAAGTCTCTACAGTGGGTGGGTTGCCCACTGTTCAATCCTGGGGAGTGTAAATCCACAGTCTCTCAAGTCTCTGCAGTGGGTGGGTTGCCCACTGTTCAGTCCTGGGGAGTGCAAAGCCACAGTCTCACAAGTCTCAACAGTGGGTGGGTTGCCCACTGTTCAATCCTGGGGAGTGCAAAACCACAGTCTCTCAAGTCTCTACAGTGGGTGAGTTGCCCACTGTTCAATCCTGGGGAGTGCAAAGCCACAGTCTCTCAAGTCTCTACAGTGGGTGGGTTGCCCACTGTTCAATCCTGGGGAGTGTAAAGCCACAGTCTCTCAAGTGGATAACAGTCTCCACTGGTTCTGGAGGGTGCATTGTGCCCAGAATGCTTCATCCTGCCAAGGAGTGAGGTAGTGGATGTCATTCTCCACTGGTTATGGAGGGGGCATTGTGCCCAGAGTGCTTCATCCTGCTAAGGACAGAGGTAGTGGATGTATCTCTCCACTGGTTCTGGAGGGGGCATTGTGCCCAGAGTGCTTCGTCCTGCCAAGGACAGAGGTAGTGGATGTCATTCTCCACTGGTCCTGGAGGGGGCATGGTGCCCAGAGTGCGTCATTCTGATCGTGACGGACTCAGTAGCGTCAGTGCCCTTGGCGCTCATGGGCCAGCGATGCTTGAGACGGCGGTGCCCTGTTCAGCGGTGCTTGAGACGACGGTGCCCTGTTCAGCGGTGCTTGAGATGGCGGTGCCCTGTTCAGCGGTGCTTGAGATAGCAGTGCCCTGTTCAGCGGTGCTTGAGACGGCGGTGCCCTGTTCAGCGGTGCTTGGAGCGGCGGGCTCCTTTGCAGTGACTCAGCTGCTGGTGGTCCTTCATGGCCCAGCGGGGCCTGTGCTGGCGGTCCTTCATGGCCCAGCGGGGCTTGTGCTGGCGGTCTACTCTGTCCCAGCAGGGCTTGTGCTGGCGGTCCTCTCTGTCCCAGTGCTGGTGGTCCTCTCTAGCCCAGTGGGGCTTGTGCTGGCGGTCCTCTCTAGCCCAGCGGGGCTTGTGCTGGCGGTCCTCTCTGTCCCAGCGGGGCTTGTGCTGGCGGTCCTCTCTAGCCTAGCAGGGCTTGTGCTGGCAGTCCTCTCTGTGTCAGCGGGGATGATGGCTGTGGCCTCCTGGTCAGCGGGTATGACGGCTGTGGCCTCCTGGTCAGCGGGGATGACGGCTGTGGCCTCCTAGTCAGCGGGGATGATGGCTGTGGCCTCCTGGGCAGCGGGGATGACGGCTGTGGCCTCCTGGCAGCGGGGATGATGGTGGTCTCCTCCGCCGTGCTGCTCTTCCCAGACTTTCCTGGTTTCTTGTGGTGCTTCCCCACCTTGGAAGGTATCGCAGCTGACTCCCCACTCCCACCGGGACCCCTGGGAGCGGCTTTGGTGGCTGGAGTCTTCCCCCGCTCCCTCTGGGCACTGGCCAACTTCTGATGCTTCACAGGTGGGGGACTGTCTGTGCTGTGGCTCCGTGCCACACTGGCTGCCCTGGTGGCCGGTGCGCTCCAGATTCCAGTGACTACAGGCACCACTGGTCCCAGAGATGTTGTGGCTGAGGTGTTAGTTCGGGACCTAGGAGACGGACGGGATGGGGGAGGTATGGGAAAGAAGTCAAGGTTGGACAGGAAAAGTTTTTGGGAAACACTGGGACGGGTAGCTGGAGGGGGTTTGGGAGTGGAGGAAGAGGTTGTGGTTGTAGGAGGTGTTAGTTTGCTGACTTTGGGTGAAGGTGCATGCGCTGGAGGCTGTCGTGAGGTGGATGGCTGTTGGGTGGGTGTGTGCCTGCGTTTGTGTATCTTGGGAGGGGGCGTCACAGACACACTGGGAGAGGACACAGGGGACGTGTGAATGGTAGTGGGGTGGTGACTGCACGTGAACGGGGTGTGGTGGTGGGTGTGCTGGTAGTAGTGGCTGTAGAGGTACTGCATGCAGGTGTGAGTGTAGACGAGACTGGGAGGGAGGAGGCAGATGAGGAGGAGGGGGACACAGTGGAGGCAGTGGATGTTGGTGTGTCTGCATGTGTGTGATGCTTGCGTGAGTGCCTGTGGGATGTGTGGTGCTTATGTTTGCCTGAGCTTAGCTTGTGTGTTGACGTGTGTGCATGCTGGTCTAAAGGTGTGCTTGGGATAGGCTGGGGTACAGGGGATTGGGTCTGGGTGGAGGAAGTTGGAGGGGGGGAGGCTAGAGACAGGGACAATGACTGCCATCAGTGCTGAGGCTAGAGTCTGAAAAGCTCGCTGAAGGGCCGCCTGACCAGAATGAATGCCCTCCAGGAATGCATTGGTTTGTTGCAACTGACTTTCTACACCCTGCATGGCATTCAAAATGGTAGACTTCCCAACAGTGAGGGACCTGAGGAGGTCAATGGCCTCCTCACTGAGGGCAGCAGGGGTGACTGGGGCAGGGGCTGAGGTGCCTGGGGCGAAGGTGATTCCCACCCTCCCGGGTGAGCGGGCACGGGGCAAAGGCTGAGGGGTTACTGGGAGGGCAGTGCTGGAAGTGGGGGTGGCGGCTGTACCTGTAGATGGGGGGGGCACAGATGTTGCCGCCACCACAAGGGAGCTCCCATCAGAGGACGAGTCCGTGTCACTGGTCTCAGCTCCTGTCCCCGCCGTGGAGCGCCCCTCGCCCTCCGTCCCACTGGTGAGGTCCGATTCCGTAGTGTGGCCCTCCTTGGCCATGTGGGATGCAGCCCCCTCGTGCTCCGGTGCCACTGCTCCTCCGCCTGATGATGCTAATGCACACAAGAACAGGAAGACCACAAAAGGGGGGGGGGGGCGACAGAAGAAAGACATGTTGAGTGCATGCATTACCGCTACCGTTGGCGGACACAACAGACACACAACCCCCCGGCACTGCGCCGCGCTCTTGGGCTCCACTGTTCAGTTCCTGGGAAATGGCCTACTAGGCTATGGACGACATCTGCACACATGGATGACACAGGGGCATGACTAGGTGTACATGGCATGCCTTACGGAAGGACCTTGCCTACGGAACTCGCCCTGGCCTAAGGAAACCCACAGCCCACCTCCCCCACCCAGACCCCTCCACTGCGTGCAAAATCAGCAGAATGAGAGTGTACTCACCCCCTTGTGGCTGCTGTGATGCCCTCAAGCGCCCATCCAACTCCGGGTATGCCACCGCCGGGATCCTGAACATCAGGGGGGTCATGGTGCGACGGGCACCCCTCCCACATTGGGAGGCCATCCCCAGCTGAGCCTCCGCCGTCTTCTTGCTCCAGCTGCGAATGTCCTCCCATCTTTTCCGGCAGTGGGTGCTCCGTCTGTGGTAGACCCCCAGGATCCGGACGTCCTTGGCGATGCACGCCAAATATATTTTTTCTGGTGGGTGCTGACCTACATGATTTGATCAGGGGGAAAAGAAACTTATTACCAACTGCACCGTCACAGTCATTGGCACCCATCCCTACCCTTGCCATGTGGCACATGCGCTCACTGTCGTTTCATGCACTTCGCACTCTCCCCCCTTCCTTCCTACATCCACACCTCTCTATACAGGCATAGCCCATACAGCATGCTCCCAGTGTACTTACCTGTTTGTCTGGAGGACCGTAGAGTAGCGTTTACTGGGCGAGGACCCCATCCACGAGTTTCTCCAACTCCTCCGATGTGAAGGCAGGGGCCCTTTCCCCAGACACTCAAGCCATTGTCTCTTCCAGACCGAGGTCACAGCAGCACTTGCAGTGTAGGTCCTCTCCTGTCGAAGATCAGGTATCGAGTGATTGAACAGATAGAAAATGGCGGTCACGACCGCGGCGGTGCGTACCATCACCGCCGGCGTACATCGTCATTGGCTCCTGGGACCCATAGGGTCCAATGTTAACCAATGCAGCATGGCGCCGCGGTCTTCGACCGCCTACGTCGATGGTGTACAACGTCAGCGCAGTTACCTCACATCCCATTGTCCCACTTTAGAGGTCAGGCAGCCGCCATTTCAGGGGCCCACATGGCTTCATTTTTACCTGCGTCACACATACCTAGACCTAGACTCAACACACATACAGGCCACTTTTTAGATTATGATTGGTGTTCTGTGTAAGCTGCGGGTACGTATCTCTGAGTTGTTTGACTCTGTGCTCGCTGTTGTCCTTCATAGGGACCGTCCGCTGGGATATGTGAGGAGATGGCGGCATCCTCCGGTGGACCGTTGGTGGACCTGTCGACAATGGAGGAAAGACATGTGATCATCACATATAGGCTTGACCGTGCCACAATCCAGGAACTGTGTACCCAGTTGGAGCTAGACCTGATGTCAGCTATCCGCCATCCCACAGGAATCCCGCCTCAAGTGCATGTGCTGTCAGTGCTCCATTTCCTTGCAAGTGGGTAATTTCGAACAACAGTGGCCATAGCATCAGGGATGTCCCAGCCTATGTTTTCCAACGTGTTGTCCAGAGTGTTGTCTGCCCTGCTGAAGCACAAGCGGAGCTACATCGTTTTCCCTCAGGTGGAGGATTTGTCTACAGTGAAAGGTGATTTCTATGCCCTGGGACATATCCACAACATCATAGGTGCCATTGATGGGACACATGTGGCTTTGGTCCCCCCCACAGGAGTGAACAGGTGTACAGAAACCAGAAGAGTTATCATTCGATGAATGTACAGATGGTATGTTTGGCAGACAAGTACATCTCCCATGCGAATGCCAAGTTCCCTGGCTCAGTGCATGACTCCTACATCCTGTGGAATTGCAGCATCCCTTATGTGATGGGTCAACTCCAGAGGCACCGCGTGTGGCTATTAGGTGAGCACCAGGAAGCAAGACAGTGGGAATGGTTGTCTGGGTCTGGGGATATCCCTACAGGTTAGTGTGTGTCTAACAGTTGTCCCTCGCCATTTGCAGGTGACTCTGGTTACCCCAACCTGTCATGGCTATTGACCCCAGTGAGGAATCCCAGGATAAGGGCAGAGCAACGCTACACAATGAGGCCCATGGGTGAACTAGGAGGGTGATCGAGCGGACCTTCGGCCTCCTGAAGGTCAGGTTCAGGTGCCTCCATATGACAGGTGGATCCCTATTCTACTCACCAAAGAAGGTGTGCCAGATCATCGTGGCCTGCTGTATGCTTCACAAGTTGGCTTTGCGACAACAGGTGCCTTTTCTTCAGGAGGATGGTCCAGATGGCGGTGTTGTAGCAGCTGTGGAGCCTGTGGACAGTGAAGACGAGGAAGCAGAAGAAGATGACATGGACAACAGGGACTCAGTGATCCAGCAATATTTCCAGTGAAACACAGGTAAGAATTCAAACCTGCCTACTACATGTACTTAAACACTACTACCTCTCGACTGTCTGTCGTTTTCACCCAGTGTATGGTCACTGAGTTGTCAGTTTCCCTTACGATTTCACAGATGTGGGTCCCAATGTATGACATCTGCTTTGATTCCTCATGGACTACAGCTGTGTCACATAGGTATGTTGACATTACAAATGAAAGAGCTTTTTGCCACATTAATTGCTAATACACTATTCCTAAATCACAGACTGACTCCAGATTGTTTTGTGCTTTAAGGGTGTTTATTTAAGTGCTCAATATTGGAGGGGGTAGCAAAATGGTGAGGGGTGATGGTGGAGGAATGTCCATGGCAGAGTCCAGTCTATTATTCTCACAGGTGCATTGCCCTAATGGGCATAGGAAGTGGAGCTGGGGCAGTTTAAGGATGGACAGGGGGACAAAGTGGGACAGTAGGATGACATTCAGGGTGATCTCATTTCTTGGCGGGGGTCTTGGCATCGTTCTCTGTCTTTGTCCTGGATCTCAGGGACCGTTTGCGAAGTGGTTCTCCCTCTGCAGGGGGTGGGGTGCTGGTGTGGTGGTCCTATGACGGTGCCTCCTGTCCACTAGCGCCGTCGGAGGTGGTGGGCAGTTCATCGTCCATGCTAGTGTCAGGGGCCCCTTGTAGTGCCACAGTGTCCCTCCTGGTGTTGAGTACTTCCTTCAGCACCCCTACGATGGTGCCCAGTGTGGAATTGATGGCTCTGAGTTCCTCCCTGAAGCCCGAATACTGTTCCTCCTGCAGGCGCTGGGTCTCCTGAAACTTGGCCAGTACCGTTGCCATCGTCTCCTGGGAGTGGTGGTAGGCTCCCATGATGTTGGAGAGGGCCTCGTGGAGAGTGGGTTCCCTGGGCCTGTCCGCCACCTGTCGCACAGCAGCCCTCCCAGTTCCCCTGTGTTCCTGGGCCTCCATCCCCTCGACCGTGTGCCCACTACCACTGCCCCCAGGTCCCTGTTGTTGTTGGGGTGGTGGGTTAGCCTGGGTTCCCTGTAGTGGTGGACACACTGCTGATTGACGTGTCCTGGGACGGAGGCATGGGCCCGCTGGGTGGGTGCTGTGCTGGTGTTTCCAGAGGTGGAAGGTCTGTGGTGGCCTGTGACTGGGTGAGGGGAACCGAGTGTCCCGAGGTCCCCGATGGGCCGGGCTGGTATTCTAGATCCAGTTGGACAGAGGTGCTGTCATCACTGTGGGCCTCTTCTGTTGGTGGTGTGGACATGTGTGGACCCTCCTGTCCGGTGACTTTGGGTAGGGGTCCTACAGGGGTATAAAAGGATGTTTATTACATCTGCATGTGCCATGGTGTGCAATAGGTGGGTGACCGTGTACCCCAATGCTTGCATTCCTGTGTGGGACCTTGTGTGATGATGGTTTAGGGGGGTGTATGGGTATGTGCAGCGGCCATGCTTTAGTGATGGGTGTCCATGCTTTGTTGTTGCATGCAGGGCTTGGTGTTAGGATGTGTGGTTTGTGATGTTGGGACATTTGTGAGGAGTTAGAGTGATGGGGGTGAGGGTGAGGGTGGGGGTATGTGCTGGCATGCAGGTAGGGTTGGGGATATAATAGTTAATATTTGACTTACCAGAGTCCATTCCTCCACCTACTCCTGCGAGGCCCTCAGGATGCAGAATCGCCAAGACCTGCTCCTCTCATGTTGTTAGTTGTGGGGGAGGAGGTGTGGGTCCGCCGCCAGTCTGATAAACCGCCAGGTGGTGTCTTGAGACCATGGAACGCACCTTCCCCCGTAGGTCGTTCCACCTCTTCCTGATGTACTCCCGGTTTCTTGAGTGCTGTCCCACTGTGTTGACCCTGTCCACTATTCTGTGCCATAGCTCCATCTTCCTAGCTATGGAGGTGTGCTGCACCTGTGATCCGACTAGCTGTGGCTCTACCCAGACGATTTCCTCCACCATGACCCTGAGCGCCTCCTCTGAGAACCTGGGGTGTCTTTGCCGTGCCATGGGGTGGTGTAGGTGATGTGTGGGGTGGTGGGATAAGTGTGCTGATATGTAGTGGTGTGTAGTGTGAGGTGCGTAGAAGTTATGTGGGTGATGGTGTTGTGTGCCTGTGGATGCTGGTATTGTTGATGGTGGTGTCTCTCTCTGGCCTTCTCTCAGTAATTGTGGTAGTAGGGGTTTGTGGGTGATGTGGGTGTGTGTTTTATGTTGTATTGGGTGTGTGGGAGGTGTGTGTATCTCGAATTGTCCAATGTGGTAGTGTTTTGTAAGAGCGTGTGTATTTTGAGCGCGGCTGTGTGTACCGCCAATGGAATACCGTGGTTGAAAGACCGCTGCGTGGATTTGTGGGTCGTGATAGTGTGGGCGTATTTCTGTTGGCTTGACGGTGGAGGATTTGTTTATCACTGACCTTGTGTGTGGCACACTTGTGTGGGTGTCTGAATTTTGGCGGATTCCGTGCTGTGGGTCATAATAGCTGTGATGGATTTCTGCTGCCGCGGCGGTATGTTGGCGGTCTTCTGCACGGCGGTAAGTGGCTTTTACCGCCAATGTTGTAATGACCGCCATAGTAATGTGTTTTATATGTCCTGACAGTGAAATATTGCTAAATTCATTTTCACTGTTGTAAGGCCTGACCCTCTCATAGGTTAACATGGGGGCTACCTTTAAAAATGATTAAAGACATGTGGAGATGGGATCTCTGAACCCACAATTTAAAAATATATCTTTTAGTAAAGTTGATTTTAAGATTGTGTGTTTGAAAATGCCACTTTTAGAAAGTGGACATTTTCTTGCCCAAACCATTTCTGTGACTCTGCCTGTTTGTGGATTCCCTGTCTGGGTCAGTTTGACAGTTGGGCTGGTTGCATCTCTCACTAGACAGTGACACAAAGGGAGCTGGGGTGTGGTCTGCATTTCCTGATGAGCCATCTGTGCTAGGAGGGAGGGGAGGAGTGGTCACTCACACCTGAAAAGACTGTGCCTGACCTCACACAGTGCAGTCTCCAACCCCCGGGTGTGTGTCTGGGGCCTGGCCTGGGCAAGGCAGGTTTTCACAAACAAGAGAGACTATTCTTTGAAGTAAGCAAAATGGGTATAAGAAGGGCTCCCAAAACCACAGATTTGAAAACACTTCTGGAAACCAAGAGGAACCTCTGCCTGGAGAAGAGCTGAAGAGCTGAGGAAGAAGAGCTGCCCTGCCTGTGACTGTGCTTTGTGGAGCTATCCTGCAGTTGCTGCTTCTGCCTGTGTTAGAGGACAAAGACTGGACTTTGTGTGCCTTCCATCTTGTGAAGAACTCTCCAAGGGCTTGATTTAGAGCTTTCCTCCTGTTGTTTGAAGTCTTAGGGACAGCAAAGACTTCTCTCTGCCAACACCTGGAGCCTCTGCTGAGACTCCTACTCTGCCAAGTGGTGCCCATCCAGTTCCTGGCACCCTGAAATGAGAAGCTGGCAGCCCAAGAGTGAGAGATCAACTCACCGACTGCCATGCAGGGAAAAAATCGAAGCAACTCCAATCTGCGGCTGAAAAATCATTGCGTCGCCGGCTTCACGGCTGAAAATCGACGCTTGCCTGCAGTGCGACCGGAAGAAAGACGCCCGCGGCTGGAGAAACGACATGCAGCATCGCTGATGGAGGCTGGTGAGATCGCAACCCTCGTTGCGTGGTTTTTGTATCATCGTGTGGCAGGATTTCTGACACAAACATTGCTGGGTGTGCAAAAACGACGCAAGGCCTGCCCAGACCCGAGAGTGTGGTTCAAATCGATGCATCACTCTCCTGTGGAGAGAAGAAATGATGCATGCCCACTCGACTGAAGGAGAAACGACGCAAGGTCTCGTGAGTGAGAGATATCGATGCATAGCAAGCTCTTTTTGACGCACACTCGCCCGTGCGGGGTTATTTTTGATGCACCCAGGTACATTTCCATGCTAACAGCATTAGCGTTGTGTTTAAAATGACATGAAGACTCTTTTTGGTTTTGAATTGATAACTTGACTTGTATTGTGGATTTTTGTTGTTTTGGTCTTGTTTTGTTTAGATAAATATTCTCTATTTTTCTAAACCTGTGTTGTGCCATTTTGTAGTGTTTTCATTGGGTTACTGTTTGTGTTGGTACAAATACTTTACAGCTAGCACTCTCAAGTTAAGCCTACTTCTCGTGCCAAGCTACCAAGGGGGTAAGCAGGGGTTAGCTGAGGGTGATTTTCTTTTACCCTGACTCGATTGGGGGTCCTTGCTTGGACAGGGGGTAACCTGACTGCCAATCAAAGACCCCAATTCTAACACTGTACATACTCCACACAATGCTGACAATGAGGTTGCCTGTCTAATTTTTACAGCTACCAACATGAATGAGAACCAACTCTGCATTTCAGAAGAGGGCAGTGCGCTATAGGCACATTTTGGCAGTGGACTCTGGTTTCAGGAGGATGGCACGTCGCTATAGCTCGGAGCAATCCACTGGTGTTTGAGGGGCATTTAGCCAAGGGGGACCCACACAGGCCGGACCAAGCACAACTGCTGTGCAGGGGCCCACAGCTGCCAACATCACCATTGCTCTAGCAGCTGCACCCACAAGTAGCATGACACAGCCACCCACATCAGTTGCCATCAACATGAGTGCCATACACGATCTGCAGAGGGATGTACATATCATTCTTATCCTGCTAAACTGACCAGTGGCAATAATGGATCAGTTTGAGTCCCTCTGTTTCACACCAAAGTGTTCTAGTGGTACTCCCAGCTGACGAAATTCCTTGATGACTGTTTCACCCCCATTCTTGCAGTATGTAGTGGGTGTAGCATACATGTTTTCGACTATATCACATTTTCAGTGATTTGATTATAGGGGATGAGGCCAACATAAACGTACAATATGTAGGTACTATGTGCATAGATATCTGTCCACATATACATGCACTCTTGTACTGACACTCTGTGACTTGTGGCATGTTATACATATCACAAACGCTAGACATAGTAGAAGTGTCACAACACACATAAACATGCTGGTTGTGTAGGTGGTGTAACAGTGCAAGGTATATACAATGTCAAGGTCTGTGACCCCATTTGTGGAATCCATCCAATTGGGACATAACACAAGTCCAGGGTTGAGGGACATGTCACGGGACATGTTTGGGTAAAGTGTCTTTCAGTGCAGGAGTACATTAAATTGCCAAATGGAAAGTTAGGGACAATAGCAGTCCATAGCAGAAAGGTCAACAGTGTGTTGAGGTAGAGTGCATATCTGTCAGAGTGCCAACACTGGCATGATGTCAAACACAGGACTAAGGAAAACACTGCCCATGTGGCATGGGTTGGTCCTACCTTGGAACTCCTACGGGTGAAGATGATCTGCTCCACATCTTCATCCTCTGACGTGTGTGGTGCCTCCTCTACCCTTGATGGTGGTAGTAGGGAGGTAGAGGAGGCCACACACACCTCAGCAGTTGCTGATGTGGACTCCCAATTCCTGGCAGTTGCCATCTGTGGCACTACATATGGCATCACTGCAGCAAGGAGGAGCTGCTGGTTTGTAAGTATAGCTGCAACATCCTTGTGGTAGGCAGCCATGTCTGCCCTGAGGGAGACCAATTCCCGGTGTATGGAGTTCTTATTGTCCTCAAGCACACTGCTGCCAGTTTGGGAGGGTGATTGTTGTGGCCTCTCCCTCATGGCAGCAGCTATGTCCCTCAGACACTCCTGCACTCCACGCTTCTGGGAGTGTGTGTGTGGGTTGGCTGCAGTCTGTTCAGTTGCCATGACCATGCATGTCCGCATCCCCTCAAGGCTGGCTGCCATTGTTTGCATCCCAACCCGCACCTCCTTGGCCACCTCCCGCTGGACTCCCACCACTGTCCTCCCGAAGCTGGTGTCTGTGTCCTTGGAGTCCTCTGCTGCGTCGGTGCTGGCAGGTCATACTCTTGGGGAGCTAAGTGGGGCCTGTGGAATGTCTGCTAAATCAATTCTCCTCCTTGCGACTGGAGGTGGTGTCTGCATGTTCACAGTGACTTCTTGGAGGGTCTCTTGCCCGATAGTTGCCAGCTGATCATCCAGGTCATCAGGGTACTCCAGGACAGACAGATCCGCAGGAGAGGCATCACCCTCTGCGATGAGATGGTGTATAATCTGTCTATCTGTGTTATGGCAGTTGACAAGTCACTTCACTGACTTGATAATTGAGGCTCATTGTCATTATAGGCCCATGTTGATGTTGAAGTGGTGCAGCGCAGTGCTGTACAATAATAATCAGCAACGCACTGCTTCAATTTGGTGACACAAGATTGCACCGTATGCAGGTGATTATGGGCCCCCCCTCTGTTGTCACCCATACTGGTACAAGATTCAGCTGCCAGCGTAATTGTAGGTATCCTTCCACCATTGTGCAAGGGTGTATGCATTGAGGGATGTGACTGTTAATGTGTGTGTAAGTGTCCCTTCATGCACATTTACAATCACCAATGGCATTCTTGCACTTCTGTGTGAGCTGTAGAATGCAGCACACTTGGAAGAGACAAATCATCATTTACATAGGATTGTTTATGTGCATGGAGTTACACCTTCATGGTCTTAAACAATAATTTCTGGCATTTTATCCTTCCTATGCATGCTGCAGATTGCAGCAGACATACAAATTCAGAAAAGAAGGGGGGACAAATGTATCCCTCCTCGTTGCACCCTGCTAATGCCACCCCTGGAGCTGGTGCAATAGGTTTGGCCGTACCTCAAGTGTACAATATTCCATTCATCTGAAGCATCAAAGAAATATATTGCACCATCTTCCACGCACTGTCATGATCAGGTGGCTACGTATTTACAAGGTAACAAAATGCCATAAAAAGTATCTTAATGCTACCTTGTCAATACAGCGCAGTGCTTAGCACCACTAAAGCGTCACTGAGAGTGACGCTTCAGTGGCGCTAGGGGCCTATGATGCACCCATTAGTTCCAATGGATTGTTCCAGTACATCATAGATGCAGTCTACAGCCCTATGTCCAACTTGCATGTCACATGAATGGAAGCCCAGTTGCCACAATTGTCTATGTCATATCTTCTAAGTGTGTCTTTCCTTATTGTGTCTTGACAGTCTCTTATCTTGTTCTACCCTTCCTTTGCATCCATTTGCATGGTGTTGCCTTGCAATGTGTGTTGCTTTGTTCATGGCACAGCACCGTACATGGCAATCTTCACCTGTCTCAGTCGTACATGTTTCACATACACCCATGCTGTGCTGAGACCTTGCACCACCCCAAGGATGACATAGTTGCCACACTGTGCTGTTGTTGTCATTGATGTCTCCTCATGTTGTGATTTGTCTTTGTGTGCTACTTTGCATAGCACTCATAGTCCTGGCGGTACTGTTTCTACTTCTGCCGGAGTAGGTTATTTACCTTACTGAGCACCTATGTCCTCCCCCTCAATGCAGTCCTCCTTGCACTATGATACATGAGTGCAGCATGGTGACAGTACAGCTCATGTGACAAAAAGCTCCAGTTTGAACCCAGGGATGGCCAATATGGGTATGAAATGTCGCTGTGTACATCATTCTGTTTGTGACAGTGCCTGATGGTAAATGTGTCTATAGACATTGCCAATTCTTAGGAGTTGCATTCAGGTAAGGGCCTGAGGTAGGTTCATATTTCATGTGCAGCAGTCCAAGGGGCACCTGACTGATGCTGTGTAATTGTTCACCCCATACAGCACAGGTGGTGGTGGCAACTGTTGTCAATGTGTAATGCCCCATGGGCCAATGGCCTGGCCATGGCAGGTTAGCAGCAGCTGAGGGACTGGTTATGGCATCAGTCCTGTGACACCAGACCAGTGATACGTTCATCACTACCCTCCAGGTATATTTCCAAATTTCCTCCAGTCTTTGCATGGCGGTGTAACCCCCATGAAATGGTTGTTGGTGAAGTGGTGTGCTGTGCCCCTGGGTGGCCCTGCACAGCCCATGTGCCTGGCATAGGCAGTGCAGATTGTCCCATACTTTGGCCCTTTGCCCTTTCCACTGCCTGATTTGCAGGGCTGGGTGCAGCGTGTCCTATTACACCCAATGCAGGCCACAACTGGCACTAACGCCATTTGATCCATCTATGTTGTCTGGAGTGTGACCCACAGAGCTACCATGTGCAGACATATTACCTGCCGCCATCCTAATGTGTGACTCATACTGCCAAGTGCAGTGAGTGCACTGCACTGGCAATCTTACCAACACCTGGCTTGCCCATGCAACATCCGCCGCCTGTTGATGAACCGCCATTATGTGGAAGCCATACCCCATGTATTGTATGAGTGTGTTTATTTCCCAATTCCCATGTGTCTGACATGGTTGTGTCCAAATAGCTGTGGGCTCAGCCTGTGATTGTTGTGACCTACTGTTAGCAATCTGTGGTACATATTTTGTGTATTGGCACATTTCAGTTCAGCATCAATATGTGTGATTGAACAAAACTTCAGTTTAGTTGGTCTGGGTAGTGGCATGTTACCAATGATTCCAGTCCAGCCTGCTATTCCGCCAGCACCTGTTGTGTTCATTGTTCCATGCACCCAGGGGACACCCTGACTGCGTGATATAGGGATGGCTGCCTTATGTGGATGTGTTGTCTTAGTGTGGTGGTGCTACCGGCACATGCCTGGGGACTGTTGGGACAGTTGCAATGACTAGTGTGCTGTGAGATGCTGCACACATGCGTTTGGGCAATGAGGCAAGGCTTTTACAATACATTGCAGCAAGGGATGCCACTATGTAATTGCCCCAAGAATGGTATTGACTGACTACCTGGGCTCTGGGGTCTTGGTTGTGTGAGTGGTGTTGATATGATTATATGCAAGGGATGTTGTGATGACACAACCAGTGGCACAGTGATTATACATGCCATCCATCCCATGTGCTGCATATGTACATGTAGGTATTTAGGCCTGGTGTTCAACGTATGTCCAGGTTTTGTATGTGTCATGGTGCATGACACTACCAAGTTATAGGTACATGTGTAGCTTACATCAGCATGGTGCAACTTGCTTAATGTGCATTGTGTCCCTCTGCGCTCCTTTGACATGCATTGTGTGAGTCCTTTGTGCCTTCCCCTTCTTGCACTTAACATTTTAGCATAAATTTCCCCCATGCAACTTACCCTGCATTTGTGGTGTTTCCTGTTAGTCTGTGCTGTCCTGTCCTGTGATTCCTGTGGTGATTTCCTCCGGGATGACCGCTTCAACCATCTCCTCCATCTCATCCAAGTCCTCTTGTGGTGCTGGACTCACAACTCCAGTTGCAGTGCTGCCTTCCTGTTCTGTGCCATTTTTTTCTTGGTCCTTCTCTTGCTGTCATGCCAGTGTTTCTTGCACTCAGTCACTGTTCTCCTAATCTCTGCCACACTGTTGACCTTATCCACAATCTGCTGCCAGATTGCCTCTCTCCTTCCAATTGGCAATTTAGAGGTGACGAAGAGTTGATTTTGATGCTCCGTCACCTCTTTCACCAGTATTTTGTGCTCCTCTGCGCTGAAACAACACTTCCTCTTTTTCTTCTCCCTCCCCTGGGTCTTGTCTGTGTCCTGCTGGCTGGATCCTGGTTGACTGGGGTCTCCCTGGGGTCTCTCCTGGCTTCTGGGATCCATATTGGGGCTCCTTTGCACTGTTTGCTCCATTTGCGTCTCTTTTTGATGCTATTGCGGGTAAAAATGGTGCATTTCCGTTTTGCAACGTGTTTCCATGTCGTATACCGGATTAGAGTCATTTTTCCTCCGTTAACATCATTTTGCCTTGCAACAAGGCACAATGGTTAAAGGGGGAAAAATTACTCTAAACAAAGTATAAATTTGGCGCCTGCCTGGCGTTAAAAAATGGCGCTAGTCAGTGCTAACCTTTTTGACACAAAACTGTGTTAGCACAGTTTTGTGTCAAAAAGTATAAATCAGTGCCTGTGTTGCTCTGATTTTTTACTTCCTTCCGACGTTACCAAACATCAGGAACGTTTTTCTTAAAATATATGGTGCCCTTAATTACAAAGAAACACAGAAAAATATAATACTCAGTGTTCACCACTGTTACAATGTGCCGGCCTTTCCGGCCTCCTTTGATAGTTAACATTAAATGTAAGGGAAACAGTACGGCTCCCTCATATATTTGACAGAGGTTTCTAGCCATTCACGTGGTTTGAGTTTTTTGCTAAACATATTTGTTTCTGTTTGCAAACATCAGTAAAATTCAGACAATCAATGGTGTTGTTGCCCTGTTTAAAATATTCTCTATTCTCAGAAGTGACTTTGTACTTAGGTTTGAGTTGCTTAAATTCAAAGGTAATCAGTCAGTGGTGTTGTTTCCCTGTGTAACATGTTCTCTACCTTCGCAAGTAACTTTGCAGTTAGGTTTGAGTTGTTTCAATTCAAATGAAATTTATATTTTTCATTACTGATTATTCTGGGAAATGTTTGCGAATCAGCCCAAACTCTGGCAAACGAGGTCGCTTCAGTTTTGCCATTTGCTGAGGTTGAGGGCATGCGGTATTATCCAAAATTAGAAATTCCCACACTGAGTATGATGAGAGAACTTTGCTCAGAATAGTTGTATTGAGGTATTGTCTTAAGCCATGCATTAGCTTTTTCAAGTTATTCATGTTTTTATTGCCACTCTGAAAATGATTAATATGATCTAGATAATAACATTGCAGAAAGCTTGAATTATTAGTTGAAGCCATTGTCTTCTTGCTGATTGCATTTTATCTTGAAAATTAATATATGAGTTTTTCTGCACTTTATTGCTACAGGCACTGTTTGAATTTCAGTGCAATTACCCGCTTATAGTTCATGCTGAACATACCCATACTAAATGCATAAAGCGTTAGTTGATTAATTATTCGGTGTTTAATGTATTAACGGGTGCCTTGTAACAAATGCTTTTTTAACTCGTTATGTTTTATAGTTATTTTGTTAATTATTAGATTTCACTATTAGACTGCTGTTCTAATTATGAGGTGGCTAGCTTCCTGTTTGCACAAGCAGCCAGTCCTTTGGTTGATCCATCTTCTACTGTGTGGCTTTAGCATCCAGATCCTTGGCTTCGTGGGCAGCCAGTAGTATGATTACTATACCTTTAGTGGTGTGGCCTTTGCAGTCAGCTTCAGGATTGCATGATTAGCGTGTCCTTTGGTTGCGGTTCAGTGATGATGCTTGGCTATTAAGTTATTTTGATTGCAACCAGTGCCCAACTGCCAATCAGCTTGTTGCACAAACAGTCCTTACTTGTCATGCAAGCAAGCACCCCTTTGATTGCTTACCAGTAAGCTTGTTGTAAAATCAGTCCTTTGATTGCCAGCCACAGTTCGGCTATTAAGTGACAGAGTCAAATTAGCAAGTTGAGATCACAACAAGCAAAGGAAGATGGAGGACAGCTGTGGGAGAAGAGGGAGAGTAAGATTACCCTCAGTACAGAGCCTGAGCTGGATGCCAGCTTTCCGTGTCGAGGCACAAAGAGTTGAGGTAGGTTAAGTTAAAACACGTTGCTAATACATTGAAATAATCTGTATTACTAAAACAGCGGTGCTTCTGTGAGGGCAGTGCAAGAGAGAGAGAGTATACAAAAAGAATCAGAATGCAAAACAAAAACAGAAAAGGTCCAGAGAGTAAAAAGGTTTGCCATAATCATGCTTGTATTACGAATCCAATGCAACTATAGCAACTAATAGCAGTATTATATACAAAAACATACAAAAAAGGTGACCAGCACACAGTGTGATCACAGGTCATACTTACAAAGTGAATGCCTGTAAATTAAAAAGGCTGAAATCGGTTTATGAAAATCACACAAAAATGTAGAGAGGAATCCTCTGTATGGTAAATGGAAGGTGTGAAACTGATAGTATAATTACGTGTATCATGGATGGTGTTTCAACCCACTCAGACTTCTGGAGTCATCATCAGGGCAAGGGAAGTGAAGACTGGGACTCAGCAATACAGAGGGAGAGTGAAGGAATATTGTGGACAGACTCGTACTGGAAATGTTGCACATAAAACTGTCAGGAAGGGATTACTGATGAAGAACATAAATTTGAGGTGATCTATGGTTCGGCAGACAGCTAGTATGTTGCTAAGACATGTTGGTTGTTGGTCAAGGGTACATTGCAGAAGGCATGCCAAAGACCATTCCCTCTGAATGAAAGCACTGGATGCAGTGATGCCACATAAACTGTATCGGACTGATAACATAAGCCTCATTATGGCAAACGTTTGCGTTTTGGGTTTTTTGTTCATGTTTTTTTGCTTTACATTGATTGTTTTTAGAGTTGAGTGCATAAGCACTCCGTCCCTGTTGTAATCTCTCTCTGGGCTTTTAACCACGTCCATGTCACCCCTGTCACTTTCATTGGTTCGTGGGCTTGCCTTTTAAAATCCACTTGATTTCATTAGTGAAAGGCATGCATACCTCATGCATTTTCTGGTGTTTAACACTCAAAGTCCTAGGCATGCATCCAGTGTCTGCTGGGGATGGCCAAAGGAATCTGAGCACACAGCATGTTCACAGCTCACATCTTTGTGCTGCAAATTGTTAAAGCAACACAAAAGGATGATGGACGGAGTGCTGAACAATGCAAACACTCACCCCCAGTCACAGATCTAGGTTTAATCCATCATTCTTTTGCTCACCATTCCACCCCAGTTTGGACCCAGCCATATGCAAATCAGTTTTGACCCTGTTCCTCATGGGAACAGTCCAGCCCGAACTGCCAAGCCAGGTCCTCCCCAGAGAGAAAACAAGCATCCTGGGACCGGTTTCATGGTATCACCTTTCACCAGCCTGACTAGCTTGAATCCAGTGGCAAAGTGAGCACGGGACCCACATCTTGTTTGAGTGGTAGATTCTGATCAGAAAGGGGTAACCAGGTCACATTCAGTATGGCCAGAAAGGTAATAGAAAATCCTGCTTATTGGTGAGGTTCGATTTTATATTACTATTTTAGAAAGTGAGCATTTCTCTGCACTTAAAATCCATCTGTCACCAATCAACGTCTGGGCTGGTTGACAGCTTCTTTGTGCATTTCACCCAGACAACCACAAACACAGGATACATAGTCACACCCGCACTCATCTGCAGACTGAATGGGTCTTCCTGGGCTGGAAGGGCGGAGGGCCTGACACTTACATTTCAAAAGCTGGTGGCCTGCCCTCACATGATGGACTGCCAACCCCCTTAGTGGGACCCTGGCAGACAGACCTGTACTGAAAGGGGACTTGGTGCACTTCAAAACGACCCTTTGAATTCTCCCCCACTTCAAAGGCATTTTTGGGTATATAAACTGGATCTCTGACCCCATTAACTCAGACACTTCTTGACCTGAACCTACAACCTGCAACCTGTCAAGATAAACTACCTGGCTGCCCAAAGGACTCATCTGGAATGTTTTACTGAGAAGGAATGATGCCCTGCTGCTGTCTGACTTTGCTGAGAAGTGCTCTCCACAGGCTTGGATTGAGCTTGCCTCCTGTTTTCTGAAGTCTCAGGGCCAAAAAGACTTCATCACTTCAGGAAAGTCCTTGTGCGCCAAAGATCGACGCAAAGTCTGCTGGAAATGACCCACAACCACTTTGCAACCGAGAAATCAACACACATCCGAACCCGAACGATGCAGCCTGACTTCCCGAGTGAAGGATCAATGCAGTGCCTGCCTTGCAGCTGGAAATTCACCACACAGCCTACCGGATCAATGCAAGTGAAGAATCAACGCAGCACCTGCCGTGCAACAGGATATTTTGCGCATCGCCTACTTGATCGACGCAACACCTGTGACTTTTTCTCGAGCACCCAGGATTTCCCTGCATCATCCCTGGGTGTCAAAAGGTTCCCCGCATCGCAGTGAGGAACCAAGACTGCACGCCGAAAATCGACGCATTGCCCCTTGCAGTGCGGAACAAAACGATGCATCATCTGTGCCGCACCGGAAAATCCAACGCACACATCTATTTTTCAACGCATCTTCTCCTCTGCAGTCTCCGTGCATGTTATTTTTTACGCAAACCATGTGTTTTGTGCAAAAAAGAGACAACTGTTGATTTCTAAGATTTAAGACTCTTTTTAATTTTGCAAAAGTGATATCTCAACTTGTGCTTATTGAATCTTTATAGTTTTGACCTTAATGTAACCAGATAAATATGATATATTTTTGTAAACCTGTGTGGTGTATTTTTGTGGTGTTCTCACTTTGTTACTGTATGATTTATTGCACAAATACTTTACACATTGCCTTCTAAGTTAAGCCCGACTGCTCAGTGCCAAGCTACCAGAGGATGGGCACAGGATAATTTGGATTGTGTGTGACTTACCCTGACTAGAATTGTGGTCCCTACTTGGACAATGTTGTTTACCTCTGCCAACTAGAGACCCCATTTCTAACAACCATGATATGAAATCTTGTTGCCGATTGTTGTAATTTGTGGAAGGAATGTTTGTGCGCATTTGTTGAGTTACATTTTGTTGCATTGCTGATGTGCTCAGTTGTTTTTTTTCACTGCAGTGGTTTTGCGCTGCATTATTGCAGTGTGATGTGTTGTACTGCGGTGGCTGCTGTTTTAAGTTCTCCTTTGACTGTTTTGTTATGTCATATCCTGTTATGTTTTAAGTGTGTTATTTTGCTTTGTTTATGTTACTATGTTTTGTTGTCTAGTTTAGATTTGTCAACAACCGCTACTACATTTATTTTGACTAAAAAGTAAGACCTCAGTTTTACTAGGATTGCACTGAAAATAGTACTCTCTCCTCCACCCAAAGACCCATGTCAAGTAGAATTGAAAAGTGGCCCAAATGCATGCTTGCGAAGGGTCAATGGAGAGTATTAGGTTTGTGTCATTTGAATATGAGAGGACTTTAAAGCCAAAGGAAACTTTCAGGGCAACTAAAGGGTCATAGAGATGCTAAACAAAGTCGGGCTTAATGAATAGCCAGCCCTGTGGCACCCCAACGTTTGTTAGCTTGCTATCCGATGAATAAAGGAGCATCCGACCAGCTCTCTGTCCTCCAGGAAGCACCAAGCCTCCACCGTTGATATAGCTCTTTTCTCAAATTTGTATGCTTTGCATTAATGAAAACTAGAACTCTCGCTAATGTAGATAATTAAGGCCTCAGACCTCATTGTTTCATATGGTTTATGAAACTGTACTACGTGAATAGACCCGTATTTACATGCTTCACTGGAATAAAATTTGAATGTGCTCTGCAGACAAGGACAGTGACTTTTTGCACCCTGCTCTGAATAAAGTTATACAAGTGCAAGGTTTCACATAGCAGTCTCATGGGAAATCGTCACGAAGTTACCTCTCTCGTTCGATGCACAGGTGATGTCCGTGAGAAGCTCTATGTTGTTGAATTATAAGAGCTTTGATAAATATATTTTAGTTGCAAATCTTTCTCTTTGCTTAATTTTGATTGATTTAGGCTATGTGAACTTTGTACAACTGAAGTAAATGTATGAAATACATTGTTCAGAACCATACAAAAGAGTGTGTTTTTTCATCTAACTGGAGACCATTTCTCAATTACCTTTAAAGGCAAATCTATGCCGGGTTGATTTCTATACACTGTATCGTGATGATTTGAAGTGTACTGAGTTTGTACTTGAGACTGTGCTTTAACCGAGCTTTGCACTTGGATTTATTGCAAAAGTGGTTTTTGACTATGCTAAATTGATTCCTGTATGACTAAACTTCTAAAAAAACCTTTAAGTATTAAATATTTATCTGCATGCCGTTCTCGTAGAACCAAGTGGGTTCTACTGATTTATCAATTTAAATTACTATTTAAAATGTCCTAATTGAGACAGGTCCAGCTAGAATCACCAAAATCTGTATCAGGAGGAAACCACTTCCGGACCATCAGGTGCAGAGAGGGCAAGAGCCTCCTGGCCCTGCGCTATCACTCTAGCTAGCTAGTACAGAAGAATGGAATGTGACACATTAAACGCAGATGGTCAATGTAAAAGAATAAGAGATTCATGCTTGCATTGGTGCATAGAGATCTCAATGACACTGAACACTTCTAATAATGTTGTCTCCCTACTGTGTCAAGATCTGAAACCATACTGTGTCAGTGCAAAAAATTGTGAGACTCCAAGTTGTAACAAAGTTAGATATTTAGGGCCATATGTATGAAAACTGGGGTCTGCGAATCGCAAAATGCGATTATTAAGAAATCGCTATTTCCGAGTCGCAATTGGCTATGTAACAAAATTGCAATTCGGAATTAGCGATTTCTTAAAAATCGCTATTTGTGGTTTGCGAGGCCCATTTACCGAATCGCAATTTGCATTCTTGCAAATTGCGATTTTTTTGCGATTCGTAAAAAAATCACAAAATGCGAGAAAGTTCGAGAATGCACACCTGGAGGAGCCTGATGACATCACCAGCAGGAAATGAGTCATCCCAGGCAGTTTCAGGTGCCACACCCAAACCAGCATCCTGAGTGAGAGCAGCCCAGCCACATAGAGCAGCACTCTGAAGGAGCAGCAACACCTGAGCCAGAATGGAGCCCCAAGGTACATCACAGGAGAAGCAGGAGAGGAAGCGCAAACTCAAGTTCAGTGAACAGGAGCTGGAGGTACTGACAGAAGAGGTTGTGAGGAGCCATGAACGCCTGTTTGGTAAATCATCACTCCAGGTTCCTGAGAGCGAGAAAAGAAGGCTATGGCTTGACATCCAGGGTAAAATCTGCGCCATTGGAGTGGCACAGCGCTCCATTGAGGAGATTAAGAAAAGGTGGTACGACCTGCGGTCCCGGGCAAAGGAGAGGGTGGCAAGGAGACTTGCAGAGGCCAGTAGCACAGGTGGCGGACCACCAACCAAACCACCTGCCACACCACTGGAGGATCTGGTGGAATCCACACTCCTCCCTGAAACAGTGACAGGGGTCACAGATATCGACACCTCCGCTCAACCGAGTACCAGCCAAGGTAAGTGCAATGTTGTTGTGTGAACCCAATATGTGCATGCATAAAAGCCCCTTAGGAATTAGCATGTAATGTGAAGTAGTGTGTGAAGTAGTCCAGTCCACATCTGAGAAGCAGCACAACAATGCATTATGGGAGTTGCGGTCCACAAACTGGTACAGACAGTAGCATGACAATGTAAGCAAGCATAGTGACACCCAAGGTAACACAACACACACTACACCATGTAGAGCAGTACCTGTACCTTTATTACCATTTTCGGACAGATAATGTAACATACAGAACTGACATGCTGCATATTGCTGTTGCAGGTGGGCCTGGCCCAGCAGCCACACATAGTCCTTGTGTAGGGGAGATGGACAGCCAGCAGCCCTCTGACACCAACACCAGTGGGCCCCTCAACATCCCCACTGTGCGCCGCAGGCCCAGGCCACTACCACTGCCAGACCTCAGTGGCGACTCGGATGTGCAGCAGGAGGGGCCAAGCACACCGTCTGCACCAGACCGGCGCAGCCAGATACCAGAGGACAGGGGTCAAGCAGCACAATGCAGGAGTGCCACAGTGTCCCGGCAGCAACCGCATGAGGCAGGTGAGGGTCCATCCTTGTTCGGGTGACTTGAGGCTGCTATGTTGCAGCAACAGCGCCTGCAAAACAGAAGAATATTGAGTTTGGACCGGAACCTGAGAGTCCACAATAGACATATGATGGGCCTGCATCGGCGACTTGACACACTGAACAGCAACATCACCCAGCTGCCTGAGGGACAGGTGCAGGCCTCTGAGGACACTAGGGAGCTTACTAGTGCAGTGCGTGACCTGTGTGAGGAGCTGCGCCACGAAAGGGTGAGCCGACGCAGACATGAACACCGCTTCAGGACAATGTTTGCAAACTACTGCAGGTCCTCAAACAGGATGGCAAACTCCACAGCACTCATCGCCCGTCGCGCTGTGGCGGCCCAAGTGGAGGCTGCACACACCAGCAGGGATGTGGTCCAGGGCCTTGTACAAATCACTAATGTGATTGAACTAGTCATGGGACAGAGATCTGCCACTCCCAGTGAGGTAGCCTTGGGGGACACTGAGGACAGTTCGAGCCTTAGTAGTGTGGCAGTACCTGCATCAGACACCAGACGGCGCAGTGCCAGGCGCAGCACTGCCACTGAGGGTGACATTCAGGGTGCCAGTGATACAACTGGGAACCCCAGTGGTGTGCGTGGGAGGAGGAAGTGACTCTTGCCGCGTTGATACTGGTGTTCCCACTATGATGTAATAGTGTGGGACTCAGTTCTTTTGTTTATTTTAGTTTTTGCCATCACCTGTTTACTTCAATTTTCACCATTCATTACCTGACGTAAGGTAATACATTTCTATCACTACAGGTACAGTTGTCAGTGGAGTTTTGTCATTCATACTCACGTCTGAAATGGTTGTGTGTGATGTCAGCACGCCTTTGCCTTCCCTCTGCTGCACTGGTCCTGTCTGCTGGCTGTAGAGGTGGTATGGGATCGTCATCCTCATCTGATTCAGTGTCACTGATTTCTATAGGTATGCCCCTGGTTGTAGCTATATTGTGCAAGATTGCACAAGTAGCCACTATTCTACATGTGGTTTCTGGACTGTACTGTAGTGCCCCTCCACTCTTGTGGAGGCAACGGAAGCGACTCTTCAGGAGGCCAAATGTGCGCTCCACCACGTTGCGGGTTGCCCTGTGTGCTGCATTGTATCTCCGTTCTGCTGGTGTTGTGAGATTGAGGTAGGGCGTCATCATGTAGGTGCGCACTGTGTAGGCACTGTCTCCTGGAAGGGACAGAAGGTGTGATGAGTAACTCAGCCATCTGACATGGGTTTGTTATTTATGCGCCAGTGTAAAGAGTGACCGTACCTAGTAGATATCCTTCACCAAACTCCCCAGCTAGCAGTCTTGTGTGAATGCCGCTGTGATGAAAGATGTATGAATCATGTGTGCTCCCTGAGTACCTGGCCACGAGATCAGTTATGATATAAGAGGCATTGCATATCACCTGTATATTCATGGAATGTTGGTGTTTACGGTTGCGGTACACATACTCTGTGACTGATGGTGGACATATTGCCACATGTGTGCCATTTATGGCACCTAGGACGTGGGGGAACTGTGCTATCTGATAAAACTCAATTTTTGTCTGCTGTATTTCCTGTGGGTTGTGGGGGAATC
Organism: Pleurodeles waltl; assembly: GCF_031143425.1. NCBI lineage: Eukaryota > Metazoa > Chordata > Amphibia > Caudata > Salamandridae > Pleurodeles > Pleurodeles waltl. The sequence continues at coordinate 1,645,567,532 of NC_090444.1, read as the reverse complement.
TGATGTACTGTTGGAGTTTGCTTAGCATGGCGTTGATAAATGCATTGAAAAAGCTGGAGAGGGTGCTGTGTGACACCCCCCCAGCCGCTGCTATGACCCCTTGATAGCTCCCTGAGGCGAGTAGGTGTAAGGAGCATAATACCTGCACATGGGTGGGTATGCTGTGGGTCCTTAGTGTTCTGCGCTGCAGTATGGGTTGTAGCTCAGCTATCAGATCAAGAATCATGGCTGAGTTCAACCTATACCTCTCAAATATTTCCTCCTCTGTCAGGTTAAAAAGTGTAATGCGCACTCTGAAAATGCGCTCCTGTCTCCTCCTTCCTCTCCTCAAACCTGCCAGGATCCTCATCCTCCTCGCCATGGTGTAGAGTGCAGCCATTGTGGAACAGAGTTTGAGGCATTCTGGGCCTCTTTATATAGGTTGCACCTGGTTACCACCTGCTTCCACTTAGTGGTATTTTGCATGTGCAAAATGCCATTCTGCGAAAAAACGCTAATTGCGATTTTTTGATGCATCTATGTGCGATTTCGATTTTGCGATTCGCATTTTGCACCATCACAATTTCCTACTGGAAATACCGAATCGCAAAATGCGACTCACAAAACCAGGTTGCACCGCAAAAATTCGCAAATTTTGCGATTTCTTATTTTTTGTCTGCGAATGCCTTTCATGCATCGCAGACCACGTTTTTGCACTCGCAAACGGACTAATTTAAATATTTCATACATCTGGTCCTTACTAACCAACTTTCTGTGCACTTTTGCTGCATCCGGCAACAAAGAAATAGGCCTGAAGTTGGAGACTATAAGGCAGATTTAGGAAAAGCAGTGCTGCATCCAATGCATCACCACTTTTCTTGCACCCACTTAGTGCCTCCTAATGCCCCCATGTGTGTGCTGTATCTAGGAAATGGCGTACCATAGTGGTAGTTAGGGAACTAGCGTCAACATTTTTGATGCCAGTTTGGCGCTTTGGAGGATTAGCGTAAAAAATGTTGATGCTAATCTTGCAAAGCACATTGAGGACCATTATAAATAATGGTGCAAATGCTGCAAAAAATGTTTGCACCATTTTATCGGCCCCCCGAATGGGTGAACGCCGCCCTTGCATACATTATGCCTGGGGCAGGCATAATGTTTTGCAAGGGGTTACAAAGTGGCACAATGCATGTATTGCGCTACGTTGTAAATATGGCGTGGTGATTTTTGAATTACTCTAATGTGGCGCTAGAGCGTCTTAATTCTGGGCCTATATTTGGGCCAAGTAAAATCACCTTCACCTTCTTCCAACCATGAAGTACCACTGACGAACTCAGGGAATAATTGAAAAACTTCCAGAGGTTACTGCTGCAGACATTGCTAGAAAAGAGGGTTGACAGGGGTCAGAAGGAGAACCTGATTTGCAATACTACAGAGCTTGTACGTTTTGTTCGATAGATATGGGGCTGAATGTGTTAGTTGTGATGGATATCAAAGGACTATAGAATATGCCGTCTTTCACACCACATCCCCCCTTGTAGGTGGTGTGCGGCCTGATTTTAAATATCTTACCTTCAAAGTATACAGAAAACTTCTCTGAAAGGTCATATGATGTGGGAATAACTGAATTATAAGTAGTAGTGAGAAAGATGTAGCAATAGTAAAAAGTTTGTACAGGCCTTTTTTGCTTGATTCATTCTCTGAGCATAAAAATATAATTGTGCTGTGTTAGAAATGGGGTTTCTTGTTGGCTCGGGTATGCACCTAAGCCAGGCAGAACCCACCCACTCTAGTCAGTGCAAGGGAGTTAAACGTCCAAGATAACCCTTGCTCACCCCCTTGGTAGCTTGGCACGAGCAGTCAGGCCTATCCCAGAGGCAATGTGTAAAGCGTTTACACAACACACACAACACATGTGACGCACTATCCCTACCACAAATGAAACACAACACCAAGTTATATACAAATAAACTGTATTGTACACAACATTATTAGACCAAACACAACATGTCAGTAATACCCTGCTACCCAAGCAGTTGTCAGAACAGTACACAGTACTGTTACCCTGCAGAAACTAGCAGTAGTCACATATAACACATAAGTTACTTATTATTCTGCAACGTAAGCAGTAGTCTGGAAACATTACTACACAATACACTTATCAAGACAGTATCATAAATGCCCATACTAGGAACATTAGAAAACTTATTGCAAGTCCCAAAAGTATATTAGCATAAAATATCCATAAAAGGAGCATTAGCAATTATATGGCACATGCCAGTCCATAATGCCCATCTAAAGTACTTCAGAAAAGTGTGTGTCCCCTTAAAAGTACCTGTTTCTATTGATGAGGGCCCCTCTAGTGCCATGAAGTAAAATATGGAGGACCCCAGTGCTCCGCGCCAAACGGGGGCCGCTATGGTGTTTGGGTGGGATGCACTCCCTCCAATTTTCACATCCTGGGGCCTGTGATCTCAGGGCTCCCCCGGACCATAACGCACCCTTACGGGGGGGGGGGGGGGGGAGCAAAAACAAGAAGAAGTGGCCTAGCAGTGCGGGGGCCTCCGGTGAGGTATCCTCCCTGTCTGCGATCTCTCGGTGCAGATGGGTCTTGGTGGAGCCACAAACCCAAAGAAACACTACAGGAGGGATGGCGCTCCTAGTGCGGGGAACTGGGGCAGAGGGATTCCTCCTCACCCCGTGTCCTGCTTCCAGGGCAGTCCTGGGATCCAAAGGAGACCTCTGATGAGGTCTTCCTTCCTCCTGGGGGTGCCGATGTGGACTCGCCCGCACATTATCTGGTGCGTGAGTGTCTCTTCTCCCTCACCCCGGAAGCCCCGAAAGGAGTGCGCTCGCTCCAATCCCATTTTCTTCATGAACTAACCAGCGCATTTCACTCGTGCTTCAAGGAAACAGCCCTCCCGGGCTGCAGTGATGAAATTGGCAGCAAACGCGCCTCCAGAGCGCGAAACAAATAAAAAGAAAAGCACTTCCAAGGTGCTTTAGGATAATTAAACAGCGTGCTCTCCAGGCGCCATGTAATTAAAGTGAAGCAATCCTCCTGCGCTTTAGCAGATGATGGCAGGTATCAGGGGCCATAACACCCAGTCCCTGGGGGAAACAACAAGGTGGAGCACAGGGCGGCAGGGCCCAGCAGCAGGCCAGCACAAAGGGTTGCAGTCAGTGGCAGTTCCTCCAGGTGACCAAGCAGGTCACAGGTCAGCACAGCAGCAGCCGTCCAAGGCGGTTCCTGGTGAGTCCCTCTAGCAGCATTCTGTGTCCACTTTCAAGCATGTTCTTGTTCCAAAAGGTTCCCAAAATGTGGAGGAAAATCCTCTGTAGTTATACTCAGTTTTGCAGTGGGTTTAAAAAAGAAGGACAGAGGAGGTTCCAACCAGTTGCAACTGGTTCTGGGAGTGCCCCCTCTCTCCTCCGGCACAGGCTCCAAACATCAGTTGGGGGTAAACAACCCTTTTGTGTGAGGCCAGGGCAGAGCCTTTACAGATGCATGTGTGCCCTGCCTCCCCTTCTCTCACCCCAGGAAAACCATTCAAAATGCAGATGCACCTCTGTGACACCTCCATCCTCCCTGTGTACAGGCTGTCTGAAAAGTATGCGCAAACCCCAACTGTCACTCTGCCCAGACGTGGATTGGAGTCAAGCTGCAAGACACCAGTCATAAGCACAGATAAATGCTCACTTTCTAGTAGAAGTGGCATTTCTGTAAAAACAATAAAAAATCCACCTACACCAGTAAGCACCATTTCTGACTACCATTACACCCATACCAAACATGCCTATGCTACCCCTCATAAATCAGACAATACCCCCTACACATAAGGCAGGGCATTTTCAATGCCATCCTATGAAAAGGCAGCACTCACAGCTGTGAGAAACCAAATAGGCTGTTTGTCACTACCAGGACAGGCCAGGCAACCAGGCACATTTCCCGCCTTTTACATACATAGCACCCTGCCCATGGGGCTAGCTAGGGTCTACTTTAGGGGTGACTTACATGTATTAAAAGGGGAGTTAGTGGCCTGGCAAGTAAATTTAGATGCCAGGTCCCTGCTGGAGGCAAACTGTGCATGCAGGCCCTGCGCTAGCAGGCCTGAGACAGGTATGAGAGGCTACTTCGGTAGGTGGTGCAAGCAGGGCTGCAGGCCCACTAGTAGCATTTAATTTACGGGCCCTGGGTATAGAGATACCACTGTACAAGAGTAAGAGGTCAGAAAAATTAGGAGGAAGGAGGCAGAAAGTCTGGGGATGAACCCGCAGAAAGGGCCAGGTCGAACATGCTGCTTTAATTGCTTGTTAATAGCTCTTAAGAGCTATTTTGTATATCATTTAACCTTAGGTCTATAATTGAGGTACCGTTTATGCTCTGTCACGATCTACTCTTCACTTACTGCCTTTGTCAGCTGGAGCTAAAGTGTGACCTCGATTCTTGGAGGTCCTGCTCTGGCGGAGGTATGAGCGACCCTTTCCGGTAGCCATGGTGCTGCTGACAATGGAACGTCACCACAGTCTGTGCCCTCCAGAAGGAGTCCCAGAGGAAAAACCCTTAAGGGAAAAAACCTCTTTGACAGGAACTCCCTGGAACAGAATTAAAAAGGACACATGAAAAAATCAGAATCAGAATTCCAAAGCCAAGAAAAGAGTAACTGGAAAAGCTGGAAAAAACAGGATCAAAAACTGGAATCAGAGAAAAAACAGCCGAGCGTGATCACCACCCAAGGAAGTGTTGCAACGCAAGAGAACAAGAATCTAACCCCTTACATGCCCCTTAGCAGGAAGTGACATGCAGGAAGAAACAAGAACTCCATTTTGGATTGGGAAGGAGGCTATAGAACAAGGCAGAAGAAGGCACCATTTTAGAAATGGAAACAGATGCACGCAGGGAAAAGACAAGAAGAAAGGAACAAAAAGGGAAGAAAGAAAGAGCCCTAGAACAGGGCACTAGGTAAGTGAAGGGCCGGGGGTGGCGCAGACACCCCATGGCAAACACCCACACCGCGCTTTGAACGTGGCGATGCTCGACACCCAACCCAGGACCTCAGATCTAGCCGCGGGCAACAATGCGAGTCGCGGTCGAGAAAAAGAGCAGCGGCGAGCCCCTGCAGCTGGGAAAACAGACCGAGGCTCCCACCGCGGCCCGAACAGTGGACGCCGCTGGAGCCCACGGCATGACACTATCTATTTGCAAGACTTTTTTCTATAAACATACCAGCCAAAAAACAGAGGACCAAAGGGTCACATATCTGCCTTTAACTAATTTGCAAGAGGTCAGTAGATCTGCTGCTGTCCCGAAACAACCATTGTTCTTATCCAGATCCTCCTCTAAATCCCCCTGAGGTACGAGGAGCTGAGTCACCCAAGACAGCTGAAAATACAAGAGGGTCAACTTTGTTCAAAGCATGACAGGCTGTATTTTTAAACAGATTATGCCTCGAGGCCTATCAGCTAATAGTCAACAGAATGGGATAGAGTAGTGGTCACACCAGGTCACATCTGAAGGAATATCAACAAGGACCCTGGAGTTTGGAAAAATCAGATCGATAGCAGGCCCTAGGCCCAGTTCTCCCCATGCTGCTGCATCACTCTTGCTCCTGTCTTCTTGCTTTTTTCCCTGTTTTTTTAGTGCTTTCTCCTTGCTTTTCCCTTGTTCTCACTGCTTTCTTTGCGCTTTTCCCCTGTTTTTGTGTGCATTTTCCTTGCTCTTCCCTTGTTTTCACTGCTTTCTCCATGTTTTTCCCCCTATTGTTGTGTTCCACCTCCTTCTTTTTCCCTTGTTCTCACTGCTTTCTGCTTGCTTTTCCCCCGATTTTGTGCAGCCTCTGCATGCAACTTCAGACTATCACCTCACTTCCAGAATTCCGAAGGCCCCTCCAGGCCAGCTGTTCAAATGAGCCTTCGTGACCTGCAAGCGCCTCGATATTCTGTCAGGTGACTAGCCACACTTTACAAATCATGATGGATTGATTGATTGATTGATAGTATGATCTGCCTCAAACGTGGGAGCCTTCACATGCTGATGTACATTAGAAGACAACAGAATATGTAATAGTGATTGAGCAAGTTTGTGGTTACCATCATTCATTTGCAGAATAAAATCACCCAGTATAGTAAAATTTGAATATTAAAGACAGAGAGGTGCATTTGCCTCATTAAGAGATTTTAAAAGCTCTGCTGCATAGCCCATGGTGCAGTACACAAGGACACCGGAAAAGGATAGGTTAGGAGAATACGAAATACAGAAACAATAACTTTCAACTCCTCTCAGGTTGTCCGCCTGAATGGTGGAACACTTTAATAAATTGCATAGGATAATTGCTTTTCCACCTCTACCATTTTCTGCCTGTCTAAATAACATAGCCTGGTGGGAAGGCAGGGGCAAAATGTGGGTTGGGGGAGCTATTCAAACAAGTGTTTGTCCAAAACATGGCATCTAGCATGGAATTGTGTTTGGGTACAGACTTCACATTTATCAACTAGCTTTTGACTGTGGTTATTAATACAAAGCTTCACAATCCCATAGTTTGATCATATGTATCACTGGCCAGAGAAGAGTGTGTTCCTACAGTTAATGTACAACATTCAGTTATTCCTGTTTTACATCTTGCAGTATCAGTGTCCTAGATTGATGATGTTTCATTCACAAAGCAGCAGGGACTACTGTTTGAATTAAGGGACAATGCAGACATTTTATCACATCTAGAGTCGAAAGGGCTTAGCAAGTTTGAGGAAAGGTGCAGTAAATGTTGAAGAAACATAAACATGAGATTGTGCAACAGAAACTGACACTGGCTCACTCACTTCTGGGTTACCGGCACATATCTGAAACACAGTGTGAAAAGCTTGTATTTAATGCCCGTTCAATATAAAGCAGGTGTCTAGCAAAATAGCTTTAGATGTGGCTCATATCAGTTCTCACCTGCTTTTGCCTTCACCCCACAGTTTCTTCACTTCCATTGGGATGACAGCTCTCCTCTGTTTCTCAAATTACTGTAACTATTGGTGTTTGTGCATACCTTCAGATGGCCTATCGATTGCTCACCTCCTCAGCTCTGGTCCCATAAGTCTTGGTGGTATCCTAGGATTTGGCTACTAACCCAGCCTGCTGTGAGCACCTAACAGCAACTTCTGTTAGTAAGATTGGTAAGCCTGATTCTATCTTGAACCAATCTGTTCTACTCTGAACAGTGCTTTGCTTTCACTTTCCACTTACCTGTCAGCTGGTCTGGTGACTTGCCCCCTCCCCATAGATGATAGATACATGTACTGTCTTGTACCTGAGAGGAACCCATCCAGATTGTGAAATCCAGTTCGGTGTTTCTCTGTCACCCCTTTCACAATTTTATCCCCAGTTTTGACTGTGAGTGTGTTGATACCTCAGGGATGGTTAAGACTTTCAACAGGACTGGTGTATATGAGCCTGACAGTTTCCCAGGCACACAGGACCATCTAAAAACTCTCTGTAGGTAATGGTACGTACCATTACTAAAATACACAAAGACGTAGACACAGACCAACAGCAGAGGGAATTATTGTTAATACAACTCAATCAGCTAAATCCCAGTCTACCTACCACTGCTAATTCCATGTGAACCAAGAAAATAGCTATAAAAAGTAGTACCACATTGTGTGTCGATATTATGGTGAGAGGCTTGATAATGAACCCTCTTCAGGTTAATTCCCTAATGCTAGCCCTTCCAAAAAATATGCAAGAGATCCCCACCAGTTTCAGGTCTGTTTGGATTAAAGGCATTTACTTTCTTTAGCTCAACATTATTTTGCCTTGGGAAAAGCAAAAGTAGCTTTCGTGCTTTCATATTTAACTAGAGATGCCCTTATTTGGACACTGCCACATTTTATCAAGAACTCAGAAAAGAGTAAAAAGATGCCTTGGCCATGGTAGAAAATATACCATACTACCTACACAACCTTGGTAGGCTTCACAAGTGCTCAAAAGAAAATTCGTAGAACAGAGAGGAGAGTTTATATTGATCACTGTTTGATCCCTTAAATGCCAGAAGCTATAGAACCTACTTTTGCCAAGAAAAAGCTATACATCTAAAGTGAGCTAGAAAATCTCTCATGACAGAAGAGAATGAAAGAAGGAAAAAGGCAGGTGTATGTCTCTACTGTAGAGGGAGGCACATTTTATACACTACTGCCCACAACTGCTGGGAAACAGATTGGGTCATATCTAAACAGTAGACAAAGGATAAGCTAAGCAATACCCAAGTTATCTGTTAACATTAATGCTTATTATTGTTTTACAGATTTATTGTGCACTCCTTAAGGGCCATTCAAAGTTCTTGCTTAGGTTAATTCTGGAGCATCAGGGTGGTTAAAGAAATAAAGATTTCAGTCAGCCATGCAGATTTCTGCAACAGACAAAGAAACTACAGAGGAAATGAAAGGTATGATGGAACAGCATTATCTTCAGTGACGAGGGCAGTCTGTAGAGAAATACTTTCTCTTTTGATGGCTACTCAAAGGAGCTGTGTGGACCAGATACCATTTGGTCTCATTAAGCTGCCCTTGCTTCACATAGTCTAGGGGATAAAATGGCTAAGGGAGCGTAACCCTATGATTAACGAGGAGGCATCTTCCATTACCATTTCTTTGTCTCACTGTTTGGAACAATGATTCCTATCCCATTCTGTTGAAAAGACTCCTCAGGGCCATATGTATGAAAGACAGATGGCGGATGCCGCTTGATGGGCTTCCCCTCCCTGGCCCACTAGGCAACACTGATCAGGCACTTTGCAGTGGTTGGTGCACCACCACAAACAGGTGAGCCTGGATGAAAGGGCCCCCGGGGACTTGATTTATGATATTGGAAAGCCCTCCCTGTCCTAGTACAATGGTAACATGTGGCACTACTCAACAGGGGCATACCAGACAGGGATCTTTCATATAATTATTTTGGAAAACTGATTATCCACTTGCATAGGATACCCCTGCTAAGATCCTGTAAGTAGCTGGGACTTCAGACCTCCCAATCCTGGGAAAGTGCTAATTTGGTGAGCTCTCTCCCTATGCACCAAGGCACCTTCCCAACTGGCCCAGCTGCTGCAACTGGCATACAGTCAGTTATTGGTGTGATGTAATTACTCGCCCCACGTGGGCTTGACTGATTCTGGGGGCAGATCCCCTATGTCCCTCTATGCCGCATGGCTGCCTGGATTTAGTGTCATTGCTACTTATTGGGGCAGAGAACCTGGTGTCTCCCATAGACCATATTAATAATTGACATGGGCCACACCAATCAACGTGATCAGTACAGTTGCAGGACCATTCAGATGTCTTTTTAACTGAAACACTGGAAGAATGTATACCACCCACATTAATGGAGACCCCTCCCCATAAACTGAACAATATCCTCCAAGAAATAGGTGACTCCAGGGCAGCCATTGAGCATCGCACCAGTACTTTGGCAGGGGATCTAGGCCTGCTGTGAGATGATCACCATAAATTAGCAGATAGGGACAAGTCTGCTGAAACCACCTTATCTGTGCTAGCCCCCCAACAGACATCACAATCTGCTGCTGTGAACAACCTCAAAAAACAACTCATTGTTTCACAGGACAGAGAGGAGGATGCTGAAGGCCCAGCATGCCGCAATAATGTGAGCATTATTGGAATGCAGGAGGGGCAGTAGGACTCAATGCCATGTTATTCATTGAAAAATGTCAGAAAACTGGAGTGGCCCCACAAGGCCTCTCTGCCTTATTTACAGTAGAAAAAGCACACAAATTGCTTGCACACTGCTCCCCTCTCACCTGGGGGCGCAGCCACAACCTATCATTCTCAATGTCTGTGAAACATGGATTTCTCCTCCCTGTCATAATAAGTAGGGGTGTGCGGGGAGCTCTGCTTCACTAGCAGAGCAAACTTCATGCTCCTGTTGGAGAGTGGACTTAGTCCAAAAACTCTGCTTGCCCTGCTAGCGGAGCAGAGCTCACCCGATGCACACTGCAACCCAGTTATGGGCTGGACAGTGCAAGCGTAGAAAGTCTGCGCTTGTGCTGTGCTGCCGTGCGCACCGGAGAAAGGAGCAGAGAGCCCAGAGGCAGGAGGCAGCTGCTGCAGAGTATTTGGTTTGGGTCATCCCATACCAGGTCCATTATTCAGTTTGTAATGGAAGGAAATATGAGATTAAGTTTAACGTTTCAGAATAGAAGTAAAAATCCAACCTCTTATACATACGATCTGTTGAAATTTACTTTTGATCTGAATAATTCAGATGATATTCTGATTGTACTTGACAAGCTTAAAATGAATAAACATATTGATTTTTCTCATCTTTTTCTATGGATTGCATAAGGTTTCATGGAGTATAGAGAACTGTTGAAGTGATAACTCAGGCGTAACAAAGGCTTCTGCAGGCCCTGCAGTGTAGGGGGGTTGAGCTCCAGGGGACCCCCTCAGCACAGCACCTGGCCTAAGTGAGATAGGAGGGGACCTCCTCCATGTTTTGTTAAGGGGGGGGGCTTCCTATTTCATCACTCCACTATGATAAGTGAGTATAAAAGCTGGTGCACTTTTCAAAGCAAAATGTACAACAGTGTGAACCACACTGTTTGCGATTCCCAAATGGGTTGCAAGGGACCTGCCTCATTAATATTCATAAGGCAGGTCCCAATTTGCATCTCATTTGGGAATGGGCACACTCGGAGGGATGGTGGCCTGCTCAGCTAAATACTAATCGTCATCCCTTACAGCTCACAAGGCTGGGTGGTTAGTATTTAAATGTAGGGCATGTAGACATTTAAAGTTAACATGCCTTTATAGTGACTAGCACCCAAGAGCTATTTTCACTGTAAGAAGGTTTTGGCTGGGACATGTAAAATAATGGGAAGCTGAAAAAAAGAACAAATATGCTATCTCTGAGTTGTAACCAGCTAGACATATGAAGAAACCACTCTCTCTAATTTTTTATTAAAATACTAACTTAAGGGAAAGTAACTTTAAGAAAATTACTTTATCCCTGCCTAAAGCTGTTGGAGGATAATCTAAATTATTTCTCTGGCAGTAGCCCAGCGAGTGATTAGGCCCAATGAGGTATGAAAACTGCTCCCAGAGCAGAGACCGGAACTTGGGTGTGGGAAGGTTTTTTTCTTCTTCTGGTAGGAAGGCTACTTGAGTTGTTTCCAGGAGCTCAATTGACTTCAAATGGGATTCTTTTGCCACAAACAAATGTTAGGTAAACCCTGAAACCTCCTAGTCAGGCAGACCATAAAACCCACAGGGGAGGAGCTACACCCAGAACTTGTCTGCAGTGACCACAGATGATGGGTCTTCTTATTACCCTAGCCACAAATCTGTGTGAGCACACAGGCTCTGTAAAAGGAGAGAAGGCTTTCCTCATCTTGGATTTTATGAGTGAGGGGCACTGTCAGTATGGCAAACACAAACTGCTGCAAATGTGAGTAGTGTAGCCCCCGGGAGCTTTTCTGCTCTTGGTTTGAAGGAGCCAGGAGTTCCCAATTCAAGCAATCAAGAGATAATGCCAGGCATCACTGTGGCACTCCAAGACACACTCCTCAGAAAACTGAATACCAGATGAGGACTGTACCCCGGACAAAAATGTAAACCCCAAAGGTCAGTTAATTGACTCACCTTATCGGTGGATACAGGGCTACAACAAATTGTAAGAGACAGATATATATATATATATATATATATATATATATATATATATATATATATATACATTCCCTGAAAAAGCCAAATATTACAGGGATGTTATAGTTCTCACTGCAAGATTTACAAGAAAATTACTGATGAGACAACTGTGCCTGGCGCGGGTGCAAGTTTTAGTTACTTGAAAGAACTCTAACTATAACTGATGAAATGAGTCCATATGGACTCGAACCATAAAAGCCCAGTGTGAAGGTCTGGGACCTTCACACTGAGCTATGTTTAAAAAAAAAAAAAAAATCTAGCCCTTTATAGGCTATCTGGGACTGCGAGGGAGCCCTCAAGGGTTACCCATGGTCCCTACTATTTATTTATTTTATATATATATATATATATATATATATATATATATATATATATATTTTTTTTTTTTTTTAAGCCCTCATGGGCTACCTGGCACTTGGGGGGAAGCCTAAAGAGTTCCCTCGCTGTTCCATTGCTTCAGCAAGCAGGGAGCTGCTGTTAAAGCATTTCATCTCTATCCTCTGCACACGTGTAGGACACACCTGGCCCACCCAGGGGCCTATAAAAAAACAAGCGTTGGAGCCTGCACTTTTATTTTATTTGTCTACCGCAAAATCGTGAATACAGTGATTTTGTGGCAAAAAATAGATTACAAATATTTTATGCAACCACCAGTGCTAAGGGGTCAGGGTCCCACTACCCTGGACCCTCTTATATTTTTTAAACTTTTTTTCTGGGACTCGACTCAAGCCGAGTCCCAAAATGGCTGCCAACACTTCCTGGTTTGAAGTGTTGGCTCCTAATCAGAGCTGGGCATTTCCCTGCACGAGCTCATCTTTGTTCACAAATTCTTTGCAGCCAGAGATATACAAATGTGAATTTCCCTATATTTCTCAAAAACTACTCAATGGATTTACACCAATTAACAGACAGCACACTCTGCTTACAGACTGCTAGATTTCTGCCAAATGTGGTGTCATTCCGTCCAGCAGTTTGGCTGTAGACATGTTGACAGATCCCTTTTTCTCTGGCCCAATGGATCACCCCAAGACTTTCCATGCAGACCACGAATAACCATGCCACTTTTTTGGGAAAATTTTGTGAAGATTCGTCAAACAGTGCCAAAGATATAGGCAAATCAAAAAAAACAATTCTATGGAAACATGATCCTAACTATAACTCCCTACTGGCGACAGCCAATAGGTAATATATATAGAGTGAGAGAATATATAAGGTGAGAGAAAGAAAGAACCAGAGACAGAGAAGGAGAGAGGAAGAAAGAGAGAGCGAGAGGGAGGGAGCAGAGTTGTATTTACCTCTCTAAAGCTAGGATTAACAGAAATTCGAATTCTTTGGGTTGTTGACCATTAATAATTTTGTGCCTGTTTGACAAACCTTCACAACATTTGCAGGTCTATTAATTTTGCTACACCAGTGTAGTATGCAAAGTGTTGCATATATTCATCAAGGGGGTTCAAAGAAAGAAGGTGGGGTCCCAAAACATGTTTTGGCACCAATGCATTTTCCATAGACTTTGTGCTCCTGTGCAGTATAAAAATGACTTGACAGATTGGAATGAAACTTGGAAGTAATATAGATTATGGTGTGTAGATGATCATTTTGGGTACTACAGCTAGATAGGGTAGGTATTTTTTAACTTATAAGGTATTTTAGCTTAGTGATACCTGTTGTAGCAATAATTTTGCAGTATTTTGTGAAAGTACCACAGTACCTAACGATGACATGTTTTTATGTGATTTGCTAATGACTACCTTTGCAAATAATAAAGCCAGCCATGTTGGTTTTAGGACAACTTTTCCTGTGTTCTGGTTTCGGGTCTTATATATAGGTAAGTATTAGGATTGATAATTTTCTATCTACTTTATAAAAATGTCACAGAGTATTGCAGTATTTCCAAGGAAGTCTTGAGGTACTTAAAAAAGATTTTTTTTTTTAAATCATAATATATCTAAAAACTTTTTTTTAAACTGTAATACACTATTTTTCACAAACATAGGGCCTAATTATGAGGCTGGTGGTCCAAAGACCATCACATTACGAGGTTGGCGGGCAGACCCACCAACCTACTGCCATCCCTACCAGGATCAGTGATCCTGATGGGCTGACAGCAGTCCTGGTTGTAATCAGCCAGTGTGGCGTTGAACTCATCTCTGCCCTGCTGATTAGAACCTTGTTCTCTGCCAGTCTTTTCATGGCGGTCTGACCGCCATGAAAAGGCTTGTGCAGAACAAGAACAGGGGGGGGGGCCCTGGCCAGCACCCTTGAAATGTGCACTGTCTGCTGTGCAGACTGTGTGCGTTTCAAGGGCACTAGTGCAATTATGAGCTGGTAATAATACTGACCCACCTTTTCCATTGGGCTAACGGCCGGGACCTTGGTAATAGGGCCGGTGGGGAGACTGCCACATTGACAGCAGTCTCCTCACCACGGGACTGGCGGTCTGGTTTTCTGACCGCCCAACTCGTAATCAGGCCCATAGTGTATTGTAGTGTATTTTTTATTTTTTACATATTACATCTTTATAACAAATATAAACAAATTACTGTGAAACTCAAAAACAATTTAACAAAAGGTACATTTGTTTACATTTTTTTACTTCCTAGGTGTTACGGTGGTAGTCGGTAAATGTTTTTTTTTAATATATAGAAAAAGGTCAATTAATTTCTATACCTATTAACACTTAAATAAAGTGTTACTAGGTAGGGAATAATAATAAAATCTACTACTTACCTATAGTTAAGGCCCAAGCCAGAACACAGGTAAAGTGAATTAAAAAAATAGCCCTGCCTTTTAATATTGTAATGGCAGCCATTAGACAATTATATATTGCCCTTTCATTGGCATGTACTGCTGTATACCTTGAACTTAACGCGGTATAATGTAGCACAATATATAAATAAGGGCCAGATGCATTACTGTATTGTGTTACCCTGCAATACATTTACAAAGCAACACAAGGTCACCATGTTTGACCTATCGTTGCTTGGTAATCTGGAGAAACTCAAGGTAGGACAAATTGCTGACTTGCATTAATCAGCACACCATATTCTAAATTACTGACTAATTGAATCTATGCCTGTACTCCACTCCACTCTCGACAACTCTCCACCACTCCACTGTACGCCACTTCAGTCAACAGTCCACTCTGCACATTGCTCCACTCCACCCTGTTTCACTCTACACCACTCCACTGTATGCAACTCTACTCCATGCTATTCTACTCTATGCCACTCCACTCTATGTGGCTCCACTCTACTCTATTCAATTGAATGCCACTCCACTTTACAGTACTCCATTGTACAGCACTTCACTGTAAACCACTCTACTGTATGCCACTCCACTCTACACTATTCAACTATACGCAACTCTACTCCACATCACTGTATGTTATTCCACTCTACTCCACTCCACTGTACACTACTACACTGTATGCCAATCCACTGCACACTACTCCACTCTATGCTATTCCACTGTGAGCCATTCCACTGTATTCCAATACATTAGATGCTATTCCACTGTAAGCCAGCCCACCCTACCCCACTCCACATGTACATGGTTCCAAGGTATGTCACTCCACTGTTAGCTGTTCCACTTTACAACACTCCACTTTTTTATTCCACTCTACCCAACTCCACTGTACTCCACACCAGTCTAGGCCACTCCATTATATGCCACTGCACTCTATGTACACCATGCCACTGTATGCCACTCCATTCTACACTATTCCACTGTATGCCACTGCACTGTACACTAGTCCAGTCTATGTCACTGCTGTCGAGAAGGGCCACTCACCTAAAAAGCAGGATGTCTGCTGGGGCGATGGTATGCCCCTGACCTTCTGGAACACCTCTCGGCACTTCCTGGTGGGCACAGAAACCCAGGCAGGTGCCCCAAAAGGAAAAGGGAAGTGGAAGAGAAAGAGACAAAAGAGACAAAACACTGCCACGTCTTGCCGGTCCAGCCAGGCACCCTGTATCTTCGGGGGGCAGGTCGTTGTTGACAGTGATAGTAGAGTTAGTGCACTCAACTTCCTTGGAACTGAATCTCTCTTTCTGATATGGGCAGGGGAGCGGTAGAAGAACACCAGGATGCTCCAGCACTTTTCTTGGATAATAATAACTGTTGGTGCAATTACGAACACTGCATTACCAAAAACCCAAACTGAGTGCCATAACAATAAGAACTGCAACACTAGGGCTGGTCTTCACAGAGATTCACTGTTGCACTCTACAATTAGAACTGTGGTTGCACTTATCATGCACAAGAAAGACAAACAAGGGCATTCATTTTATCACGTATAACTTTCCTGCATGCATAGGGTTAAACTAAAAGGAACAAAAACAATCCAAGAAATACAAATGTCCACTCTGGGTTTAAACAGTTAGGGTGGCATAGTTTGGTTTGGTTTCACTGTGTGTGAAAAACCCTTCAAAAGCAAATTCCTCAACCCTGAAACAGAGGCATGAATGACACAATTTAAATACAAGAGATATGCTATTAGAGAAAGAAAAGTAAATGCTCTTTTAAAATTGCACTGTCACTTTTCGTAGTACTTGAGCTCATGCAGATTTCCTGAAGCACATTTTGGGCAAGTAACTACAACAATAATGTAGAATGTTCAGAAATGCATTTGTCTCTTCAAGATAAACACTCTGCCAAAATACGAGGTCTGAAATACACCAGCTGTTCTAGGAAAGCACAGCGCTCAAAGAACAAACTCCCTGGAGAATACTAGTCACTTAGCTGCAGTCTTTTCCGGAGTGCTGGAGGAATGCCTTGTGTCAGCTGCTACAGGAATGAAGAAAAGAATTGCGTGTCCACATGTGGATGAGTCACCACACCCAATTAGAAGCACATGTCTACACCACACCCAATTTGAAGCACATGTCTACACCTGCTCACATTAGCAAACAAGCATTGGTAAAACAAGCATTGATAAAACCAATTGTGTAACACATCACATTATGTTTACTTAGAAACATGAAGGTTTAACCAAGAACAGGGATATGATTTAACCCTAATTCCTGGGGATGCTGACAGATAACGCAGGAGGCACCCTGGGTTTCCTGACAACTGCACTGCATTCTACTCCGGTCTGCACGACTCCACTGTACACCACTCCACTGTAAAACACTACACTCTGCGCTATTTCACTCTATGCCACTCCACTGTACATTATCACACTCTATGCCACTCCACTGTGCACTTATTCACTCTACCCCATTCCACTGTACGCTAGTCCACTGTATGCAGCTACAATGTACTCCACTCCACTATATTCTATTGTGCTCTACCCCACTCCACTGCATGTCACTCCAGTTTATGTCATTCCACCTTACACTACTCATTGAACTCCACTCCAATCTATGCCATTCCACTGTATGCCACTCCACTGTACACCACTTCACTGTACGTTATTACACTCTGTGCCATTCCACTGTACACTACTCCTCTTTATGTTACTCCAGTCTATGTCACTCCACTTTACAATACTCCACTGTAGGCTATTCCATGGTACAGCTCTCCACTGTACATGACTCCAGTATGTGCCCCTCCACTGTAAACTACTCCAGTTTACGGTGATCTAGCCTTTGCTATTCTTCACTATATCACTGTATGCCAGTGCATGTACATTACTCCAGTCTACACCACTCCACTGTAATCCACTTCACTCTATACCTCTCCACTGTATGCTGTTCCACTGTATGCCACTGAACTCTGAACCACTCTACTGTTTGCCACTCTACTCTACCCCACTCCATTGTATGCTGTTCCATTATATGCAATCACACTCTACATCACACCACTCTATGCCACTACAGCATAAGCCACTCCACTGTACACTGCTCCACTCTACGCTACTCTACTCTACACCACTGCACTGTATACAACTCCAATCTATGCTAGTCCACTATAAGCCACTCCACTCTCCACCACTTTACCCCACTTCACTGCATGCTATTCCACAATATGCCACTGCACTGTATGCTGCCAAGCTGTGTGCCTCTCCACTATATGTTATTCCAGTGTACACCATTCTACTCTGTGTCACCCCACTGTATGCCACAACACATTATGCTGCAACACTCTACTTCTTGACACCGTATGCCACAATACTATACAATTCAATACTAGTGACACAAAACTGTAAACACTTTATTCTACACCCCTCCAGTCTATGTCACTTGAGTCTGCTCTGCTCTACGAACCTCTATTCCAGTGTATTGCACTTTATGCCCCTCCACTCTACCAAACTCCACTCCACTCTGTAATACTCCCTTGTACAACACTGTACTCCAGTCTATGTCACTATACAACACTGTAATGAAATGAAATGAAATGAAAGGGGATTTATAAAGCGCAACTGCTGCCCTAAGGCGTCCAAGCGCTAAGTAGAAAAAAACGGTTCACTGAGGGAGTCAATGGGGAATTAGCTCCTGAACAGGAAAGTTTTTAATTCCTTGCAGAAGGAAGGGAGGATGGGATTGGATCTAAGGGATAGGGGAAGTGAATTCCATAATTTGGCGGCGTTGAGGGTGAATGCCCTGCCTCCTGCTCTTGACCTCTTAATTCTAGGTACGGTGGCTAGAAATGCGTTGGATGAGCGCAGCATTTTCCCGGGGAGATAGGGAGTGAGAAGAGAATGATTGATCTCTGGGTTTGCTCTGTGAAATGCTTGATGGGATATGCTTAGGGCTTTGTATTTTATTCTATCCCTCACCAGGAGCCAATGGAGTGATCGAATTCCCGTTTTGGCAGATTCTCTTCTCGGTATCTTAAGTAGCGTACGTGCAGCACAGTTTTGGATTCGCTGTAGTTTTTGCAGCACGAATTCAGGGGATCCCAGATAGAGAGCGTTGTTGAAGTCTATCCGGGACTGGATGAGGCCCTGAATAACCACCTGTTGGGCTTCGAAAGGTAGGAGAGGCAAAATTTTCTTCAGCATCCGGATGATGCCGAAACAAGTTGCTGAAGTTTTAGTGGCCTGGGTGTTCAGAGTGAGTGAGTTGTCAAGCCACACTCCCAGGCTTTTAATATTCTCCTTCGGAGTAGGTGGTGGGCCTAAACTAGGGGGCCATAGCCGGTCGAAGTCAGTGAGGACGGAGGGGCCGAGGAGCATGACCTCGGTTTTATCCCCATTTAATTTTAATGAGGATGCTGTCATCCATTTCCTCACCTCTTCCATGCAGACCGCCAGATTGTCCCGAGGGGACCCGCTGTTCTTCTGTGCCAGGGAGACCACCAGCTGGGTGTCGTCCGCATAAGAAATGATTTTAATACCATATTGGCGGACAACCCCAGCCAGCGGTCTCATGTACACATTGAACAGCGTGGGGCTTAGGGAGGAGCCCTGGGGCACCCCACAATCCAGGGATCTAATGGTGGAGCAGGAGTCGCCATCGAAGACCTGAAAAGTCCTTCCGCTCAAAAAGGAGCTCAGCCAGTCAAGGGCGGCCCCGGCGAGTCCCAGATGAGATAGCCGGCAAAGAAGAGTTTTGTGGCAGACAGTGTCGAACGCGGCGCTTAAGTCCAGGAGGACCACTGCCACTGATCCCCCCTGATCCAGGATCCTCCTGGATTCCTCCATCACGGCTAGGAGGGCTGTTTCTGTGCCGTGTTTGGGACGGAATCCGGTCTGGGTGGAATCCAGAAGCTGGTTCTCTTCAAGGAATTTAGTGAGGTGAATGTTAATATGTTTCTCCAAAATTTTGGCTATCCAGGGTAGCAGGGAGATGGGACGATAGTTATTTGGGTCATTCGGGTTGAGGGTAGGTTTTTTGAGTAGTGCTCTCACCATCGCCTGTTTCCAGGTTGGGGGCACTACGCCCTTTAATATAGAGCCGTTGAGGAATTCCAAGATAGTGGGGAAAATGACTTGGCTAACCATGTTCATCATACGGGGGTACAGGGTCACGGGGGGAGCCAGACTTTATTTGTGAGGCCAGGGATTGAAGTGAATCTGAGTCCATTAGTGGGAATTTGTTTAGCATTGCTTGCGCGGGGGATTCATTCAGCGTAGGAGAACAAGGTTCAGTGGCTATGGGTTCAGGTACAGGGGTTGAGAATGACGAATAGATTTTATTTATTTTTTTGTAAAAAAATTCAGCTAACTCGTTGCATCTATCTGTGGGGTTTTCGGCTGGAGCGGCCGGAGCGGAGATCTTGGAAAGGCTCTTAACTATTTGATAGATTTCTTTTGGTTTGGACTTGGCGGACATAATCTTCTCTCTAAAGTAGATGGATTGGGCTATATTGATTTCCAGTTTATAGGTCCTAATGGCTTCTCTATACCTGATTTTTTCGACGGGGTCGTATCCCATGCGCCATTTTCTTTCAGATTGTCTACACTGCTGTTTTTTCTTCCTAAGCTTGTCTGAATACCACGGAGCGGTTGCTCGTGCTCTTTTTAGAATGGTTCTCCTCATGGGGAGAATGGAATCGATGGAGTCCTCGATCCATTTGTGGACTTTGCTATTGTCAAGTATGGGATCTTGGGATAGAGACGGCTTTGTGTCAGATAATAGATTTGACCATTGTACCAGTGGAAGCTTAGACCATTTCCTCATTTTACGTGGTGTAGGAATGGGAGGAGTGAATTTGTGGATCTTCCAGTCAAGGGGGATAAGAAAGTGGTCGGTCCAGGGAAGATGTTTGATGGTGCCGACCGAAAGGTTGGGGCAATTAGTGAAGACAGGGTCAAGCAGGTGGCCCTTGTCGTGGGTAGGAGACTGGATTAGTTGCTCCAGTTGAATCGCAGCCAGGCTTCCGACTAGCTCCCTAGTGGTGCCGTCATTGATATTATCAAAGTGCATGTTGAAATCTCCAAGAATCGTAAAGTTGGAGGATGACATTACGTATTCTGCTGCTAGCGGAGGGAGTAGGGAGTGAAAGTCGTAAAGTGAGCCTGGGGGACGATACACGAGAACTCCTGTTAGACTGTCATTGGGGGTAAATTTCAGGCAGAAAGCCATGCTTTCGCAGTGCTGAAGTGGGTCTGGGGTACAGTAACAATGATACTGGGATTTATGAATAATTGCAATACCTCCTCCCTTACCTTGCGTGCGATCTCTGCGTGAGATCTTGTAGCCAGAGGGTAGTGCCTGGATCACGTCGGGGTCACAATCCGGAGTCAGCCAAGTCTCTGTCAGAAAGATGGCATCAGGTGCCCGGTCTTCTATTAATAGGGAGATATCTGCACTATGTTTTGGCAGAGATCTACAGTTTAAAAGTAATAAGGAATAATTTTGCTGGTCCGATGTCTGCTGAGTGCTGTTTAGTCTGGTATTGCAGGATTGGCAGACGGATGGAAGGCTTAGGGGGTGGTAGCGGTGGAGGCAGCGAGCTTCCCTGGGAGGATTATGTTTGAGAAGGTCAGCTGGGTTATATTGAATCATGGGGCGAGGGACAGGGGGGGTGGCCCCGGTCCCCGTCTGGCCGCGGACGGGCGCAGACGGGCTTGCCTTTAGCGCGCCTTTGTCGCGCCGGCGGCGCGCCCGCAGCACGCGTCCGCTGCACGTCCGGGGGTGGCACATGGTTTTATAGGGAGGGGGGGGGCGTGGCCAGAGTTGAGTGGCGAAAAGGCGCCAAGAGATTTCAAACCCGCGTCAGCCCTTAGCTCGACTGCGCGGGGAATCCCAAAACCAGGAAGGGCTGGGGAGTGCTCAGGGAGAAGTGCTTGTCAGATAAAAACACACAAATCAATACAATTCTGTTTTTTTTTTTTTTTTTTTAAAGCGAGCGTGCTCCCGGCTATTCGCCTCAGGAGTTAGTATCTTCTTCTGCGGGCTCTGGCTTCAGCGCGCCTTATGTAGAGGATTCAGTGGGCGTGGCCTCCCGGGTGTGGGCATGGCCAGAGTTGAGTGGCGAAAAGGCGCCAAGAGATTTCAAACCCGCGTCAGTCCTTAGCTCGACTGCGCGGGGAATCCCAAAACCAGAAAGGGCTGGGGAGTGCTCAGGGGGAAGTGCTTGTCAGATAAAAACACACAAATCAATACAATTCTGTTTTCTTTTTTTTTTTTAAAGCGAGCGTGCTCCCGGCTATTCGCCTCAGGAGTTAGTATCTTCTACTGCGGGCTCTGGCTTCAGCGCGCCTTATGTAGAGGATTCAGTGGGCGTGGCCTCCCGGGTGTGGGCGTGGCCAGAGTTGAGTGGCGAAAAGGTGCCAAGAGATTTCAAACCCGCGTCAGCCCTTAGCTCGACTGCGCGGGGAATCCCAAAACCAGGAATGCTGTATGCTGAATGCTGAATGCTGTATGCTACTCATCAAGACTGTACTCCACTCTATGACATTCAATGCAACTCCCTCTATGCCACTTCACCAGAACTTACTCCACTCTGCTGTATAACTACTCTACTCTACTTGACTCTAGTCCACTATTGCACTCTACGCCACTCCACTCAATGGCACGGTATGACACTCAACTCCACAACACTTTATGACACTCCACTGTACCACACTCACTCTATGCCACTCATCTCTACAACAATCTATACCCCTACAGTCTACCACACTCTATGACATTGTTCTGTATGTCTGTCTACTCTACAACTGTCTAATCTGTGCCATGCCACCTGACTGTACTCTACTGTACAACACTTTCCAAAACCGTATGACATGTACCATCCTACCACACAGCATTCCAATCCATGATACTTTACTACACTGTATGATACGACATGTCACTTTATTCCACTCCACTCCACTGTACTGTACAACAAAACACTCCACTGTATTACAGTTTGTTACACTGCATCCTATGGGTGTCCACTGAACTTCATTCCACTCTACTCCCTTGTATGATGTTTGTGCCCACTGTATACCATTGTGTGGCACTCCACTGTATGTCGGTCCACTCTACAACACCTTACTGCATTCTATGAAGCTCTATGCAACTCCACTTTACAGGACCCCACTACACTCCATGCCACTGTGACACTTAACTCCACTCTATATCTAACTCATTCTAGGTACATGTTATGCTACATTAAACAGTGTCAAGTTCTTGGATCTATTATAACTTTTAATTTGATACTAAACATGCCATATTTAGCTCCTTCCTATGGAAAATAAGACTTTATTATTTTAAAATTAAGGTAGTCATTACAACCCTGGTGGTCGGTGTTAAAGCGGCGGTAAACCCGCCAACAGGCCGGCTGTAAAAAAATGGAATCACGACCATGGCGGAAACCGCCAACATAGACAGCCACTTTAACACTCCGACCGCCAAGGCGGTAGAAACAAACACAGCGCCGTTAACCGCCAACAGACAGGTGAAGACAATGTACTGCCCACATTATTACAAGGCACCAATCCGCCACCTTTTCTGGGGTGGATTCACCGCAAACAAAAACACGGCGGAAACAGGAATTGGAAGGGAAAACGCTCACCTCTGCACACCCCATGAAGAATCAGGACACCATGGAACCCGAGCTCCAGATTCTTCCAGCCTTTATCTTCCTGCTCCTCTACCAGGAACAACAAATACGGCGGCGAAGACCACGGTGAGTACTGCACCTACGACACAGGGGAGGGGGTAGGGAAAAAACAGTGACACACACACGCAACACCCCCACCCTCACCCACTACAACACACACACAAGTACATGTTGATACATTACATTAACCACCCCCAACCCCAGTTGAAGAATGCAAGGACAAAAGGAAATGAGTCGAACGATTGTAATATTTTCAAATACATTAATCAAAAATATATACATATATAAAGATATTCACACTCTAAACAAATATATACACCAAGAATACAAGTCCAAGGTATTCCACCATCATAGTCCGTGGACCACTGGGCCCAAAATGATGCATGGGTGAGGCACACACTCAATACCCAAACAAGACAGAGAGAACACTGCTGGGGCATTAGATAGAAATAAAACAGGCACCTCAGGGGGAAGGGAAGTGGGGGCACCTCAGCCGGATGAGTGCACGACGCCAGATCCACGAGGAGGCTCCATGCCCATTGATGTATCCTGGGGGAGTGCAAAGCCACAGTCTCTCAAGTCTCTCCAGTGGGTGGGTTGCGCACTGCTGCATCCTGGGGAGTGCAAAGCCACAGTCTCTCAAGTCTCTCCAGTGGGTGGTTTGCCCACTGCTTTATCCTGGGGAGTGCAAAGCCACAGTCTCTCAAGTCTCTCCAGTGGGTGGTTTGCCCACTGCTTTATCCTGGGGAGTGCAAAGCCACAGACTCTCAAGTGGATAACAGTCTCCACTGGTTCTGGAGGGGCTTTGTGACCAGAGTGCTTCATCCTGTCAAGGACTGAGGTAGTGGATGCCTTTCTCCACTGGTTCTGGAGGGGGCTTTGTGCCCAGAGTGCTTCATCCTGCCAAGGACTGAGGTAGTGGATGTGAATCTCCACTGGTTCTGGAGGGGGCTTTGTGCCCAGAGTGCTTCATCCTGCCAAGGACTGAGGTACTGGATGTGAATCTCCACTGGTTCTGGAGGGGGCTTTGTGCCCAGAGTGCTTCATCCTGCCAAGGACTGAGGTAGTGGATGCCTTTCTCCACTGGTTCTGGAGGGGGCTTTGTGCCCAGAGTGCTTCATCCTGCCAAGGACTAAGGTAGTGTATGTGAATCTCCACTGGTTCTGGAGGGGGCTTTGTGCCCAGAGTGCTTCATCCTGCCAAGGACTGAGGTAGTGGATGTGATACTCCACTGGTTCTGGAGGGGGCTTTGTGCCAGAGTGCTTCATCCTGCCAAGGACTGAGGTAGTGGATGTGAATCTCCACTGGTTCTGGAGGGGGCTATGTGCCCAGAGTGTTTCATCCTGCCAAGGACTGAGGTAGTGGATCTGATACTCCACTGGTTCTGGAGGGGGCTTTGTGCCAAGAGAGCTTCATCCTGCCAAGGACTGAGGTAGTGGATGTGATACTCCACTGGTTCTGGAGGGGGCTTTGTGCCCAGAATGCTTCATCCTGCCAAGGACTGAGGTAGTGGATGTGAATCTCCACTGGTTCTGGAGGGGGCTTTGTGCCCAGAGTGCTTCATCCTGCCAAGGACTGAGGTAGTGGATGTGATACTCCACTGGGTCTAGAGGGGGCTTTGTGCCCAGAGTGCTTCATGCTGCCAAGGACTGAGGTAGTGGATGCCTTTCTCCACTGATTCTGGAGGGGGCTTTGTGCCCAGAGTGCTTCATCCTGCCAAGGACTGAGGTAGTGGATTCATTTCTCCACTGGTTCTGTAGGGGGCTTTGTGCCCAGAGTGCTTCATCTTGCCAAGGACTGAGGTAGTGGATGTGATACTCCACTGGTTCTGGAGGGGGCTTTGTGCCCAAAATGCTTCATCCTGCCAAGGACTAAGGTAGTGGATGTGAATCTCCACTGGTTCTGGAGGGGGCTTTGTGCCCAGAGTGCTTCATCCTGCCAAGGACTGAGGTAGTGGATGTGATACTCCACTGGGTCTAGAGGGGGCTTTGTGCCCAGAGTGCTTCATGCTGCCAAGGACTGAGGTAGTGGATGCCTTTCTCCACTGGTTCTGGAGGGGGCTTTGTGCCCAGAGTGCTTCATCCTGCCAAGGACTGAGGTAGTGGATGGGAATCTCCACTGGTTCTGGAGGGTGCTTTGTGCCCAGAGTGCTTCATCCTGCTCGTGGTGGCCTCAGTAGCGTCAGAATCTTTGGCGCTCACTGGCCTGCGGTGCTTGTTGAGACGGTGACCTTGGCAGCGGTGCTTGTGGCGGCGGTGTCCTTGGCAGCAGTGCTGGTGGCGGCGGTGTCCTGTTCAGCGGTGCTGGTGGCGGCGGTGTCCTTGGCAGCGGTGTTTGTGGTGGCGGTGTCCTTGGCAGCGGTGCTTGTGGCGGCGGTGTCCTTGGCAGCGATGCTTGTGGCGGTCTTGTCCGCCGGGCAGGTTTTCCCAGACTTGCCTGTTTTACTATGCCCCTTCCCCACCTTGGATGGTGGCGCAGTTGGCTCCACACTCCCAACTGTACCCCTGGGAGCGGCTTTGGTGGAAGATTTTTTTCCTCTCTCCCACCGGGCACTGGCCAACTTTTTGTGCTTTTTAGGTGGGGGACTGTCCGTGCTCTGGCTCCTTGGCACACTGGCTGCCCTGCTGCCTGGTGCACTCCAGAAGCCGGTTACTACTGGCACCACTGTTCCAGCTGATGTTGTGGCTGAGGCGCTGGATTGGGACCTGAAGAGGCGGGCCCTAGGAGACTGAACGGGTGGAGGAGGTGACGGGAAGAGGTCAAGGTTGGACAGGAAAAGTATTTGGACACACTGGGACGGGTAGATGGAGGGGGTTTGGGAGTGGAGGAAGAGGTAGTGGTTGTAGGAGGTGTACGTTTGCTGACTTTGGGTGAAGGTGCATGGGCTGGAGGCTGTCGTGAGGTGGATGGCTGTTGGGTGGGTGTGTGGCTGCGTTTGTGTGCCTTGGGAGGTGGGCTCACAGACACACTGGGAGAGGACACAGGGGATGTGTGAATGGTAGTGGGGTGGGGAGTGCAAGTGAGCGGGGTGTGGTGGTGGGTGTGCTGGTGATGGAGGTAGTGGCTGACGATGTAGTGCATGCAGGTGTGAGTGGAGACGAGACTGGGAGGAAGGAGGGAGACGAGGAGGAGGGGAACACAGTGGAGGCAGTGGCTGTTGGTATGTCTGCATGTGTATGATGCTTGCGTGAGTGCCTGTGGGATGTGTGGTGCCTATGTTTGCCTGAGCTTCCCTTGTGTGTTGACGTGTGTGCATGCTGGTCTGATGGTGTGCTTGGGATAGGCTGAGGTACAGGGGTTTGGGTCTGGGTGGAGGAAGTTGGAGGGGGGAGGCTAGAGACAGGGACAATGGCTGCCAGCAGTGCTGAGGCCAGAGTCTGAAAAGCTTGCTGATGGGCTGCCTGACCAGAATGAATGCCCTCCAGGTATGCATTGGTCTGTTGCAACTGCCTCTCTACACCCTGGAAGGCATTCAAAATGGTGGCTTCTGACTCCGTGCTGAAGGCAGGGGCCCTTTCCCCAGACACACGAGCCATTGTCTCTTCCAGACTGAGGTCACAGCAGCACTTGCAGTGTAGGTCCTCTCCTGTCGAAGATCAGGTATCAAGTGAGTGAACAGAGAGAAAATGGCGGTGACGTCCACAGCAGTGTCTACTGTCACCGCCGGCTTACATCGTCATTGGCTCCTGGGACCCATAGGGTCCAATGTTAACCAATGCAGGATTGCACCGTGGTCTTTGAACGCCTACCACGACGGTGCATAACGCCAGCGCAGTTACCTCATATCCCCTTGTCCCACATTACAGGTCAGACAGATGCCATTTCAGGGGGCCACATGGCATTAATTTTGACTGCGCCACACATGTCTAGGCCTTGCTTAAACACTAATACAGCCATATGTTGATTTGAAAACATTCTACGATTAAGTTGTGTTTATGTGCCTCATAGTTGGTTGACTCTCTGCTCGCTGTTCTCCTCCATAGAGCACGTCCGCCGGGGCAGGTGAGGAGATGGCGGCATCCTCCGGTGTACAGACCGCTGGTGGACCTGTCAACAATAGAGGAGCGACATGTAATCATCACCTACAGACTTGATCGTACCACAATCCTGGAACTGTGTGCCCAGTTGGAGCCAGACCTGATGTCAGCTATCCGCCATCCCACAGGAATCCCCCCTCAAGTGCAGGTGCTGTCAGTATTCCATTTCCTAGCAAGTGGGTCTTTTCAAACAACAGTGGCCATAGCATCAGGGATGTCCCAGCCTATGTTTTCCAACTTGTTGTCCAGAGTGTTGTCTGCCCTGCTGAAACACCTGCAGAGCTACATCGTTTTCCCTCAGGTGGAGGATTTGGCTACAGGGAAAGGTGACTTCTATGCCCTGCGACATATCCCCAACATCATAGGTGCCATTGATGGGACACATGTGGCCGTGGTTCCCCCTGCAGGAGTGAACAGGTGTACAGAAACCGGAAGAGTTACCATTCAATGAATGTGCAGATGGTGTGTTTGGCTGACCAGTACATCTCCCATGTGAATGCCATGTTCCCTGGCTCAGTGCATGACGCTTACATTCTGAGGAATAGCAGCATCCCTAATGTAATGGGGCAACTCCAGAGGCACCGTGTGAGGCTATTAGGTGAGGACATGGACCCAATACAGTGTGACTTGGTGTCTGGGTCTGGGGATGTCCCTAAGAGTTAGTGTGTGTCTAACAGTTGTCCCTCGCCATTTGCAGGTGCCTCTGGTTACCCCAACCTGTCATGGCTACAGACCCCAATGAGGAATCCCAGGACAAGGGCAGAGGAACGCTACAATGAGGCCCCTGGGCGAACTAGGAGGGTTATAGAGAGGACCTTCGGCCTCCTGAAGGCCAGGTTCAGGTGCCTCCATATGACAGGTGGTTCCCTATTCTACTCACCAAAGAAGGTGTGCCAGATCATTGTGGCCTGCTGTATGCTTCACAACTTGGCTTTGCGACGACAAGTGCCTTTTCTGCAGGAGGATGGTCCAGATGGAGGTCTTGTGGCAGCTGTGGAGCCTGTGGACAGTGAAGATGAGGAAGCAGAAGAAGAGGACATAGACAACAGGAACACGGTGATCCAGCAATACTTCCAGTGAGACACAGGTAAGAAGACAACACTGCCTGCTATATCTGATCTAATTGTTCTACCTCTCATCTGTCTGTCACTTTCACCCAGTCTATGGACCCTGAGTTGTCACAGATGTGGGTCCCACTGTGTGACCTCTGCTATGTTACCTCATGGACAAGAGCTGTGTGACATAGGTATGTTGACAATACAATGGATATAGCAGTTTTCCACAGTTATTGCAAATACACATTTTCGAAAGCACAGACTGACTCTAGATTGTTTTGTGCTTTAAGGGTGTTTATTTAAGTGCTAAATATTGGAGGGTTGTGTAAAATGGACAGGGGTGATGGTGGAGGAATGTCCATGGCAGAGTCCAGTCTATTAGTCTCACAGGTGCATTGTCCAAAGGGGCATAGGAAGTGGAGCTGGGGCAGTTGATGGATGGACAGGGTAACAAAGTGGGACAGAAGGATGACAATGAGGGTGGTCTCATTTTTTGGCGGGGGTCTTGGCATTGTTCTCTGTCTTTGTCAGGTGGGCAGTTCATCGTCCAGGCTAGTGTCAGGGGCCCCTTGTTGTGCCACAGTTTCCCTCCAGGTGTTGACGAGTTCCTTCAGCACCCCTACAATGGTGCCCAGGGTGGTATTCGTGGATTTGAGTTCCTCCCTGAACTCCAAATACTGTTCCTCCTGCAGCCGCTGGGTCTCCTGAAACTTGGCCAGTACCGTTGCCATCGTCTCCTGGGAATGGTGGTAGGCTCCCATGATGTTGGAGAGGACCTCGTGGAGAGTGGGTTCCCTTGGCCTGTCCTCCCCCTGTCGCACAGCAGCCCTCCTAGTTCCCCTGTTTCCCTGGGCCTCTGTCCCCTGAACCTGGTGCCCACTACCACTGCCCCCAGGTCCCTGTTGTTGTTGGGGTGGTGGGTTAGCCTGGGTTCCCTGTAGTGGTGGACACACTGCTGCTTGACGTGTCCTGGGGACAGAGGTATGGGCCCGCTGGGTGGGTGCTGTGCTGTTGTTTCCGGAAGGGGGAAGCTCTGTAGTGGCTTGTGCCAGTGTGAGGGGAACCGACTGTCCCGAGATCCCAGATGGGCCGGGCTGGTCATCTACATCCAGTTGGACAGAGCTGCTGTCATCATTGTGGGCCTCTTCTGTGGGTGGAGTGGACATGTCTGGACCCTCCTGTCCGGTGACGTTGGGTAGGAGTCCTGCAGGGGTGTAAAAGCATGATTATTGCATCTGTGTGTGCCATGGTGTGCAATGGGTGGGTGACCCTGTAGCCCAGTGCTTGCATTCTTGAGTGGGACCTTGTGTGATAATGGTTTAGGGGGGTGTACGGTTATGTGCAGTGGACATGCTTTGGTGATGGGTGTCCATGCTTTGGTGTTGCATGCAGGGCTTGGGTTTGGGATGTGTGGTTTGTGATATTGGGACATTTGTGAGGAGTTGGAGTGATGGGGGTGAGGGCAAGGGTGAGGGTATGTGATAGCATGCAGGTAGGGTAGGGGATGTAATAGTTAAGAGTTGAGTTACCCGAGTCCATTCCTCCAGCTACTCCTGCGAGGCCCTCAGGATGCAGTATAGCCAAGACCTGCTCCTCCCATGTTGTGAGTTCTGGGTGAGGAGGTAGGGGTCCGCCGCCAGTCCTCTGAACCGCAATCTGGTTCCTTGAGACCACAGAACGCACCTTCCCCCGTAGGTCGTTCCACCTCTTCCTGATGTCATCCCTAGTTCTTGGGTGCTTTCCCACTGCGTTGACCCTCTCCACGATTCTGGGCCATAGCTCTATCTTCCTAGCTATGGTGGTGTGCTGCACCTGTGATCCGAATAGCTGTGCCTCTACCCGGATGATTTCCTCCACCATGACCCTGAGCTCCTCCTCAGAGAACCTGGGGTGTCTTTGCGGTGCCATGGGGTGGTGTGGGTGATGTGTGGGGTGGTGTCTGTTGTGATGTGTGGGGTGATATTTAGAGGTGAGTTGTGTGAGGTGCGTGGATGTTGTGTGAGTGATGGTGTTGAGTGCCTGTGGATGCTAGTGTTCTTTCTGGTGGTGTCTCTGTCTGGCCTTCAGTCGCAATTGTTGTCATAAGGGTTTGTGGGTGATGTGGGTGTGTGTTTTATACTGTATTGGATGTGTGGGAGTGGTGTGTGTATGTGTATCAGGTGTGTGTATTTGGAATTATCCAATGTGGATGTGTTTTGTATATGTGTGTGTATTTTGAGCGCGACGGTGTGTACCGCCAATGGAATACCGCGGTTGAAAGCCGCATGGATTCGTGGGTCGTGTTAGTGTGGGCGTATTCCTGTTGGCGTGACGAAGGAGGTTTTGTTATCGCCAGTTTATCACTGACCTTTGGTGTGGCAGACTTGTGTGGGTGTCTGGATTTTGGCGGATTCCGAGCTGTGGGCCATAATGGCAGTGGCGGTATTCCGCGGCGGTGTGTTGGCAGTCTTCTGCACGGCGGTAAGCGGCTTTTACCGCCAATGTTGTAATGGCCCCCTAAGTCTTTCCAGGTTAGCCTATCTAGCCCATTCACTACAAAGGGGAAAAATTAATTTAACTATTTCTCCCTCACCAGGGCTTATAAAACATATGTTATAAAGTCCCTGCCTATAGTTACTCTGTACCCAACCCTGGGAGCACCTGGGGCACACCTTGGGGTGACCTATATATAAAGATAAGGTAGCTTAGGACTTTGGAAGTACTTCTATTTCCAAAGTCAAATTTGGGGAACTTTAACTTAAAAGCAGGCAGCTAGGCAGGCCTGCCTTTAAAATGGCACAGGGTACCACAGCAGTGTATCTACGGGTGCACTACCTATGCTGGGGTCCCTAAACCTACATGCCCTACCATATACTAGGGATTTACAGGTAGGTTGATACAGCCAATTATAATTAGACTAATTTGCATATCCATTTTAATCATAGCACCGACCCTGGGACTGTATAGCAGTGTCCCGGGCACCTCAGAGTCAGAAAAACATCCGGCATATGTGAAAAATGGGGGCAAAAAGTTAGGGGGCTTCTGCAATCAACACGATTTTCCCACAGTTCCTGTAACCTTTGTTTTTTAAGTGAATTTCTATGAGTTTTTGTAATGCTATTTCCTAACTATAACATCCCTATAACCTTTGTTTTTTTCAGTCCACTTCTACTTTTTTTTAATGTAAAGTAATTCTCATTACTATATATTAATCCAACCACCACTGCACATAGCCTTCAGCTGTGTGTTTCAATAGTTGGTTGCAGGGCCTGGCCTGCAGCCAGACCCTGCCGCCAACCCCTATAACAATTCAACCCCATGCTGTGCAGGGCAGTCGGTCGTGTTCAGCAGGGGTTGGCTGTAGGGCATGGCCTGCAACCAGGCCCTGCTGCCAACCCCTATAACTACCCAACCCCACACTGCCCTTCCTCCCCAGGCCGATCTTGACCCCACCTGGGGTAGCCAGTATTGCTGTCACAAAGAGGGAGCTGCTAAACATGCAGCTCCCTCTCTGCGAGAGCAATGTTTCATGTGTTTCCCTGCCTGCATATCTGCAGGCAGTGAAACACAGAAAACGTCTGCTTCCAGCAAGTGAGAGCTGTTTCACAGGCCTCACTTGCTGGAACTGGAGTGTTTGCTGTAACTTGGCAGCAGCTGTCAAAGCAGCAGCCAAGTCACAGCAAAGAGCTATGTCCCAGGCATGGGTGCCCCAGGACATAGCAGGAGCCGGTCCCGGGTGGATGGTGGTTACGAGGGCCATCAGTGGCTCCTCGAGGGGGGCTGCGTGGCCCCCGGCAACTAAAATAGCCTCAGGGAGGTGGTGGTCCCTGGGACCCCGGCTCCACAACGGACCCCCCTTCATTGATTTATTAAAGCCAAGGGGGTGGTGGTCCCAAGGGCTGAGGGGGTGCTGGGCAGGCTCCCAGCATTAGATTTATGTAAAGCCCTGGCAAGGTGGCAGGCTCCGTGTTTCAGTTGTTTGCAGCACCAAGGAGGTGGTGATCTCCGGGGCTGTGGAGGGGGCCAGGCAGCCCCCCAACATTAGATTTGTTAAAGCCACAGGGAGGTGGCCCCCCTTTGTTTTATTTGTTTGAGGCCCGGGGTAGGTGGCGGTCCCCGGAGGTGCGGGGGGCTGGTCACCCCCCCCTTTTTTACATTACTTTAAAGCCCCAGTGAGGTTGCAGTCCCCAGGGTTGCGGGGCGGTGGCCCCCCGCATTTATTGAGATGTTAGCCCAAGGGAAGTGGTAGATCCCAGAGCTCTGGTGGGCACTTTCATTGTCATTAAGCCCCTAGGGGCATAGTGGTTAATTCCAATGTCCCAGGGACCTGGCCCACCTGGGGATTTCACAGAAACAAGTGCAGGAGAATGCGCTTGTTTTTATTTTTTATTTTAAGTGGAGTCATGGATCTGCCACATCTCCCACTGAAAAGTAAATAAAAAACATGCTTGTTTGCTGTGGGAGAGTCCTCTGGGACCCAGCCCCAGAACTAAGGGGCCAGGGTGATTCTACCCTGGCCTCTTTTCTGATTCGTGCTTTTTGTGTCTGAGACGCAGAAGTTGAGGCCCAACATGGATGCCAAAACTTCCTTGTTGAAGTGTTGGCAGTCAATCAGATCTCATCACAAGCTCTGGAGGGTTTGCGGAGCCTATGTGTCCCTATATATACAAATTTTGATTTTCTTTAATTTCTCCAAATCTACTGAACAGACCGAGAGCTATCTTTCTGCCAACTTTGGTTTAATTCTGTCCAGTGGTTCGGGCTCTATCACTGTCCAAAATCCCATTGAAAAAATGAAGGGGAAAACGCATTTTGGGAATCCCCCTTTTTCTTGGCTCCTGCTTGATGGATCACCCACAACTTTCCAGACAGCAGCTGAAATGAGCGTCGTATTCATTTGGAAAATTTTGTGAAGATTCATCAATCGGTGCCAAAGTTATTAGTGAAACAATACATGCTTTTTCTATAGAATATATATATATATATATATATATATATACATATATATATATATATACATATATGTATATATATATATATATATCCAAATCCAACAAAGGTCAATAAGTGACGCGCTCTCAGGAATACATGGAATCACCAATATGGCACGTGATCAAGGCTGCTAGACAGCCGAAACGCGGTGTGTTTAATAAATATTGGTGATTCCATGTATTCCTGAGAGCGCGTCACTTATTGACCGTTGTTGGATTTGGATTATTGCCTAACCGGCATGCTCTGCTGCTATTACGCGCTACCCCTTGCGGGCCGCTGGGAGCCCTTGTTCGAGCATTTGCTGTTATATATATATAAATATATATATATATATATATCTATAGATTCACTGAAAAAAACTAAAGTTACAGGGATGTCATAGTTAGGAAATCCATAGGTTACAGAGACTTTATAGTTAGGCTCACATATTAAACGTTAGAAATTCACCAGTTATAGTTACCTCAAATAACTATAACTCATGCCCTAAGGTAACTATAACTCACACCCTTGCCTAGTTTTTTCATAAATTTTTTTACTGAAAAGATTACATTGATATTATCAATAATGTTATCAAAGATGTCCTGAGTGCCATCATTTGTCGGGTAATTAGCAGTGCATGGCGAGGGCCGACTTGTAGTTACCTTAGGGCACGAGTTATAGTTACTTAAGATAATTCTAACTATAACTGGTGAATTTCTATGGTGTACGTTTAAAATGGGACCCTAATTATAATGTCCCTGTAACATTTGTTTTTTTTAAGTGATATATATATATATATATATATATATATATGTATATATATATATATATATATACATATAAAATAATACTTCAGAATTTTGTGTAAGTCATCGTCCAACACGGCAGGCTGCAACAGGGTCACGAACCCCTATAAATCATCCGAAATACTTCTTGAAAAGAAGACAGTGTTGCAGCCACTTACTTGCTACAGTCCCAATGTTCTTTATTCAAGCAGAAAAGCACTGAAAAAGACAATACTTATATTCTCCGACGCGTTTCAGGAGTCTCTGCTCCCTTGATCACAGAGATATTCAGAAACCCTTTTCCCTTTCCATTATAACTAACATAATAAACATAAAAAGTGGACTACATTTACTCTCAAAAAACTGTGGCAGCCATCTTAAAACCGAACATCTTACAATAACCAGTGTAACTAAAATTGGTAGAAGATTTGCACATCTCTGTGAAAATATTTTAGAAAAACCAGCAAGGTCTCTTGTGCTTTTCTTTATTTAGACCCGGGTAGGCCCGGTCCAAAATATTAAAACAGGGGAGGGGGTGCATTTGGCTCCCCTTCCTAAGGTCACTTTGTGCTCTGGGGACCGCCACCCCCTTGGGGCTATGTAAATAAAAGTATGAGGAGGGGGGCATGCAGCCTCTTTCTTAGGCCTTTAAATCCCCAGGGACCATCAGCTCCCTAGGGCTTAGCCTGCTAATAATAGGGGATAGGGGGTCACACAGACCCCTTCCTGTTTTTATGATTGCCCTGAGGACCACCACCTCCCTGGGGCACAATACTTTTAAATAGGTGGAGGGGGGCGCGCAGCTCCCCCTGGGTCATATTCAGCCCTGGGACCACACCTTCAAAGGGCATGGCCGAGATATAAGTGGGAGGAGGGATGTGGCCCCACTCTCGGGCCATTTTTGGACCGGTGACCACCAACTCCCTGGGTCTGGCCCAATGGAAAATTAAGGAGGGAGGCCTGCAAAGCCCCCCTCCTGGAGCTATTGATGGCCCCGGTACTCACCCTCGGGAGATAGCAGCTTGCTCTCGCCTGGCGGGACCTATAATAGCTCCGGCCAAGCAAGTTACAGTTTTCTCCCAGCACGTGAGAGCAGGAAAAATGCTCCCCCTCACTGGGAGCAGACTTTTCATCTATTTTCCTGCTCACTGTCAAGCAGGCAGGAAAACAGATGAAAGGATTGCTTGCACATGCAGGGAGCACCATTTTTAGCTGTTCCCTGCATGTAGGAGCAAAGCAGGCTCACACTGGAAGCGGGGAGCCAGCACGGACCGCGGCGGCATTGAGGCCCCCCCAGCGGTCACCAGAAGACTTTTTACGCTTGGCTAAGGCAAAGCTAATGTGTTTTTCTCTGCAGTGGCACTTTGAAAAATTATCTGGAATCCTTCACGGATGTGCTTGCATTGTTGCTCTTTCAAGCGCAATATGCTATGTATTTACTTGACTAATGGATTCTTTCTTGTCATCTCCTGTTGAGAACAGAGCATGTGGCTATCCATGTCAACCAATACAAGTATATAAAATGACCTAGAAGACTCGTCCATTTGGCCCCGCCATATATACTTTAGTGGTATTCAACTTCTTCCTACCTTTTTCCAGGATAATGGACAGCTTACCAAAAGGCCCCCTTAGCTCATTTCCCACCGATTTTGGAAAGAGGAAGTACCCTTGTTTGGTGGAATTCAACTGTTTGTAGTCTTGTCGTCGTCTCTACATGAGGGTTCATGTTATTGTAGATTTCTGTATGAAGATACATGAGGAGCAATCACATTGCCAAAATTACAGACACACAAGGTCAATGGAGACATTACCCCGTGGTTCTTGACAGAGCTGTAGTGTAGAAGATGCACTATACATTCACCCAACGAAGTAGCACTTACTAACTAGCCAGTAGAAAGTGCTCCAGTTGGGTAGATATTTAGTGCAAAACTTTGACCTCTTTTTGGATAAATAACCAGGTCAGGGTGCATTTTGGTACCAATGCTCAGTTCACAGAAATTAAGCCTCAATGGGAAGCTGTTAGACTTGGCACCCTTCGCGTGGTCTCCCCTAACATTTTGCCTGTTTCCTATGTTGTTGATGTGTGCTGGACTCTGTTTTTGCTGTTTTTGATACTCTGGGCACTTTACTACTGCTATCCAGTGCTAAAGTGCAAGTGCTCCTATGTAAAATGTATGTGTAATTGGCTTTCCATGATTGGCATATTTGATTTACTAGTAAATCCCTAGTACAGTGCACTAGAGGTCCCTAGCATCTGTAAATCAAATGCTACTAGTGGGCCTGAAGCACTGGTTGTGCCACCCACATGAGTAGCACTGTAAACATGGCTCAGACCTGCCACTGCTGTGTCTGTATGTGCAGTTTTAAACTGCCAATTTGAATAGGCAAGTGTGCCCCTTGCCAGGCCTAAACCTTCCCTTTTTATACAAGTAAGGCACCCCTAAGGTATGCCCTAGGTAGCCCCATGGGCAGGGTGCAGTGTATGTTAAAGGTGGGACATGTACTTTTGTGTTTTACATGTTATGACAGTGAAATTCTTCCAAATTCAGTTTTCAATGTTGCAAGGCCTATCTCTCTCATAGGTTAACATGGGGGGCTGCCTTTAAATATTATTAAAGTGCAGATTCCCTTTGGGACCAGATAGAGATATGGAGTTTAGGGTCTCTGGACACACAATTTTAAAATGCATCTTTTAGTGGAGCTGGTTTTTAGATTGTGTGTTTGAAAATGCCACTTTTAGAAAGAAGGCATTTTTCTTGCTGTAAATCATTCTGTGACTCTGCTTGTTTGTAGATTCCTTGTGTGGGTCAGTTTGACAGTTGAGCTGTTTGCATCTCTCCTGTAGACAGTGACATAAAGAGAGCTGGGGTATAACCTGCATATCCTGATGGGCCATCTGGGCTGAGGGGAGTGGAGGAATGGAGGAATGGTCACATACACCTGAAAGGGCTGTGCCTGCCCTCACACAATGCAGTCTCCAATCCCCTGGTGTGTGTCTGGGGCCTGGCCCGGGCAAGGCATGATCTTGAAAACAACAGAGACCTCTCTTTGAAGTAGGCCTACTTCAAAGACAGAAAGGGGTGTAAGAAGAGCACCCAAAACCCATGAAAATTAGATCACTTCCAGAATCAAGAGAAACCTCTGCCAAGGAGAAGAGCTGAAGAGCTGAGAAGAAGTGCTGCCCCATTGCCTGTGACTGTTCTTTGTTGGGCTATCCTGCAGTTGCTGCTTCTACCTAATCCCGGGTGCAGGATGAGGTGATCTCGTCCAAGGCACCCGGGAACCGGTGCCTTGGACGAGATCACCTCGTCCAAGGCACCGTAAGGGTTAAATCCCCACCTCCCGGGAGCGAACCTTGCCCAAGGGGTCGCTCCCTTATGCCAATTTCCAAAAAAAAAAAAATCCCTGGTGTCTAGTGGGCGTTTCAAAAGCCGGATTTCTTTGCAATCCGGCTTTTGAAACGCTCAGAGAGACTTCCCTTTGAAGCCTCTCCTGCCTCCTCCACGTGATCGAAAGAGAAATGCTTTGCATTTCTCTTTCGATCGCGCTGGAAGCTGACCAGTGCGATGGAGGAGGCCCTCTGTGATTGTCAGTGCGCAATGCGCGCTGACGTCACGGTGGGTGTGGGGGGGTCGGGGTGGAGGGGGAAGGGTTTCCCCTTCCATCCATGACTGGGGGGTGTGGGTGGGGGTCCTATTTTTATGAGGCCAATCTGCCCCCAAGGGGGACAGAAACCACTAGACACCTGGGAGGTTTTTTTTTACGTGAATTTCACGCAAGGGGAGTGCCCCCTTAGGCAAGGGTCGCTCCCCTGGGGGGCAAATTTATTTTAGTCATTTCTGCCCCCCCAGCGGCAGATCGGCCTATTGTTATTACACCGATCTGCCCCCGGGGGGGGGGGCAGAAACCTCTAGGCGCCATGGCAAATTTTTTTGTGTGTTTTTTTTTTGTTTGTTTGTTTTTTTAGAGATAGGGAGCAACCCATTAGGCAAGGGTCACTAATTGTATTTAGACCATTTCTGCCCCCCTTGGGGCAGAAACCACAGGGCACTGGGGATTTTTTTTGTGTCAATGTCACACAAGGGGAGCGATCCCGTAGGCAGGGGTCGCTCCCCGGGGGGGGCCTGGGGGGGCATATTTATTATAGCCCATTTCTGCCCCTCCTGGGGCCGGCTGAGCTAGAGGCCAAAATCTACAGGTAGGCACTTTGTAAAAAACACCTAGGTTTTCTGTGAAAAAATTTGATGTGTCCACATTGTGTTTTGGGCCATTTCATTTCGTGGGCGCTAAGCCTACCCACACAAGTGAGGTATCATTTTTATCGGGAGACTTGGGGGAATGCTGGGTGGAAGGGAATTTGTGGCTCCTCTCAGATTCCCGAACTTTCTGTCACTGAAATGTGAGGAAAACATGTTTTTAAGCCAAATTTTGAGGTTTGCAAAGGATTCTGGGTAACAGAACCTGGTCAGAGCCCCACAAGTCACCCCATCTTGGATTCCCCTAGGTCTCTAGTTTTAAAAAATGCACAGGTTTGGTAGGTTTCCCCAGGTGCCGGCTGAGCTATAGGCCAAAATCTACAGGTAGGCACTTTGCAAAACACACCTCTGTTCTCTGTCAAAAATTGTGATGTGTCCATGTTGTGTTTTGGGGCATTTCCTGTCGCGGGCGCTAGGCCTACCCACACAAGTGAGGTATAATTTTTATTGGGAGACTTGGGGGAACGCTGGGTGGAAGGAAATTTGTGGCTCCTCTCAGATTCCAGAACTTTCTATCACCGAAATGTGAGGAAAACGTGTTTTTTTAGCCAACTTTTGAGGTTTGCAAAGGATTCTGGGTAACAGAACCTGGTCAGAGCCCCACAAGTCACCCCATCTTGGATTCCCCTAGGTCTCTAGTTTTCAAAAATGCACAGGTTTGGTAGGTTTCCTTATGTGCCGGCTGAGCTAGAGGTCAAAATCTACAGGTAGGCACTTTGCAAAAAAACACCTCTGTTTTCTGTCAAAAAATGTGATGTGTCCACGTTGTGTTTTGGGGCATTTCCTGTCGCGGGCGCTAGGCCTACCCACACAAGTGAGTTATCATTTCTATCGGGAGACTTGCGGGAACATAGAATAGCAAAACAAGTGTTATTGTCCCTTGTCTTTCTCTACATTTTTTCCTTCCAAATATAAGAGAGTGTGTAAAATAGACGTCTATTTGAGAAATGCCCTGTAATTCACATGCTAGTATGGGTACCCCGGAATTCAGAGATGTGCAAATAACCACTGCTCCTCAACACCTTATCTTGTGCCCATTTTGGAAATACAAAGGTTTTCTTGATAGCTATTTTTCACTCTTTATATTTCAGCAAATTAATTGCTGTATACCCGGTATAGAATGAAAACCCACTGAAGGGTGCAGCTCATTTTTTGGCTCTGGGTACCTAGGGTTCTTGATGAACCTACAAGCCCTATATATACCTGCAACCAGAAGAGTCCAGCATATGTAACAGTATATTGCTTTAAAAAATTTGACTTTGCAGGAAAAAGTTACAGAGTAAAACGTAGAGAAAAATTGCTTTTTTTTAACCTCAATTTCAATATATATTTTTTCCAGTTGTTATTTTCTGTAGGAAACCCTTGTAGGATCTACACAAATTACCCCTTGCTGAATTTAGAATTTTGTCTACTTTTCAGAAATGTTTAGGGTTCTGGGATCCAGCATTGGTTTCACGCCCATTTCTGTCAATGACTGGAAGGAGGCTGAAAGCACAAAAAATAGTAAAAATGGGGTATGTCCCAGTAAAATCCCAAATTTATGTTGAAAAATTGGGTTTTCTGATTCAAGTCTGCCTGTTCCTGAAAGCTGGGAAGCTGGTGATTTTAGCACCGCAAACTCTTTGTTGATGCCATTTTCAGGGAAAAAACCACAAGCCTTCTTCTGCAGCAATTTTTGCCCATTTAAAAAAAAAAATGAAATTTTCACTGTATTTTGGCTATTTTCTTGGCCTCCTTCAGGGGAACCCGCAAAGTCTGGGTACTTCTAGAATCCCTAGGATGTTGGAAAAAACTGACACAAATTTGGCTTGGCTAGCTTATGTGGACAAAAAGTTATGAGGGCATAAGCGCGAACTGCCCAAATAGCCAAAAAAAGGCCTGGTACAGGAGGGGGAAAAGGCGTGGCAGCAAAGGGGTTAACTACTATGAGTATGCAAAATGACTTAGGAGCCCCATCCGTTTGGGTGAAGACCCTGCGTAATGCACGGTGGGATGGCTATGGGGGGGCAGCCACATGCCCTGTGGACAACTCCCGCTATGCATGGCCAAAGGCCATTTGTGATGTGGGGTTGGATGCCTACGGGTGTTGGCTGCAGGCCCTGCGACCAATCTGGCCACACATGGTCGAAGGCTGTACATGGCATGGGGTTTCGTGCTTACGGAGGGTTGATCACGCCCATGTGCAACAAGGGTTGGATTAACGTAAGGTAATTTACTATTACTTAACGTTAAAAAACCATTAAAATTTCACTGAAAAAAACAAAGGTTATGGAGGTGTTATAGTTAGGAAGTAGTATGAAAAAAACTTTGGGAATTCACTTAAAAAACAAAGCTTAGATGGATGTTTTTGTTAGGTGCTGAAGTTACATGCACAAAACCAGCTGTTATAGAGTTTTTTCATATAACTATAACTTGAACCCCCAAGGCAAGTATAACTCATATCCTCGCCATGCACAACTAATTACCCCACACAATATATTACTGATTACATCTTTTATGGCATCTTTGATATTGTCACTGCAACATTTGCAATAAAAATTTTAATGAGAAAACTGCACATGGCGGGAAACTTTGTTTTTTTTAAATTGAAAAAATACGTATATATATATATTCATATATTCAGATTCACCACGGTAGATCCACAGATTCAAGCGCCCCCAGCAATGCCGTGATTGGCAGGCCGCAACCTGATAGAGAGGTAGTGGCTGCCATTTTAGGTATTGGGAAATGGTTTAGGCCTAAAACATAAGTGTGAATTTATTGAAGGTAGAAGGTAGGAGTACCCCGACCCCGTGGGCATGTTAGAGGAGTGTCAGGGTGATGTATGATGGGCAAGAAATTGTAATAAATGTTTTTTTATTTCACATCTGAGAAGCACTGATCTACTGTGGCACTCAACGAAGCCCCCATGTAAATTTTTCAATGGATCAGCAAATCCCACCGCAAATTTGAAAAGAAAACACACTCACAGACCTACTTGTAAAGTCACAGAGGCACTCCCAGACCCACTGAGACACCCACACACTAATGTACCAACTGACAGACCGACTCAGATACTTCCACACCCACTCACAGACCCACTCTGAGACACCCACACCCACTCATAGACCCTCTTCAACACTCACACACCCACTTACAGGCCCATAAGACACTCATACACCCACTCACGTTCCCACACGGACACTCACACACCCACTCACAGACCCACAGACGCACTCACATACCACTCACATACCCAGACAGGCATTCACACACCTACTCATAGACCCACACAGACACTCGCCCACTTACAGAGCTACACAGTCACATACTCACTCAAAAATCCACACAGGTACACACACCCCCACTTACAAACCCACACAGGCACTCACACCCAAAGACTCACATAAACACTCACACACCCTCTCACAGACACATACTGACAATCACTCGGACCCACACAGGGACTTACACAGCTACTCACTGACCCACAGAGGCACTCATACACCCACTCACAGACCCACACAGACACACACACACACACTCACAGACCCACAGAGACACTCACACATCCACTCACAGCCCCACTCACTCTCACACAGAGAGAAACACACACACACACACACACTCACAGACCCACACAAGCACTCACACACCCACTGACAGACCCACACAGAGACTCAAACACCCACTGACGGACCCATAGAGACTCACACACCCACTTACAGACCCACAGAGAAACTCACACACCAACTTGGAGACCCCCAGAGACACTTTCACACCCAGTCAGTCACACACCCACTCACAGACCCACAGAGATACTCACACACCCACTACAGACCCACACAAACACTCACACACCCACTCACAGACCCACACAGGCTCACCGACACCCACAGGCACTCAAACAACCACTCACAGACCCACAAAGCCACTCACATACCTACTCACAGAGCCACTCAGACACTCATGCACCAACTCACAGACCCCACCCACACACACACACAAACATTCACAGACCCACACAGGCACTCACACACCTACTCACACACCCACACAAACACTCACACATCCACTTTCAGTCCCCCACAGGCACTCATACACCCAGTCACAGACCCACACAGACAGACACACACACACTCACAAAACTACTCAGACACTCACACC
Organism: Pleurodeles waltl; assembly: GCF_031143425.1. NCBI lineage: Eukaryota > Metazoa > Chordata > Amphibia > Caudata > Salamandridae > Pleurodeles > Pleurodeles waltl. Next base: position 1,645,525,191 of record NC_090444.1, on the reverse strand, counting down.
CCCACTCACAGACCTACAGAGATGCTCACAAACCCACTCAAAGACCCACAGAGACACTCTCACACACACTGACAGACCCACACAGTCACTCACACACCCACTCACAAACCCACACAGATACTCACACACCAACTCCCAGACCTACGTGGGTACTTACACACCCACTCACAGACCCACTGAGACACTCATACACCCACTCACAGAACCACCCAAACACTCACACACCCACTCACAGACTCACGCTGTCACTCAAGCACCTAAACATTGACCCACACAGACACTCACACAACCAGTCACAGACCCACACAGGCACTCACAGAGACACTCACAGACCCACGCAGGCATCCCCATGCCCACTCACAGGCCCACAGAGACACTCCCACATCCACTCACAGCCCCACTCAGACACCCACTCACCCTCTGACATACCCACAGAGACACACACACCCACTCACACAACCACTGACAGACTCACACAGAGACTCAAAAACCCACTGACAGACCCACTCAGACACTCACACACAGACCCATATAGACATTCACACACCTACTCACAGGCCCACACAGGCACTCAGATACCCACTCACACACCTCCTCACAGACCCACAAAGTCACACACACACACACACACCCACCCACTCACAGACCCACTTAGAGTCACACACCAACTTTCAGACCTACTGAGACAGTCACACACCCACTCCAAGACCTACTGAGATAGCCACACACCAACTCTGATGCACACAGACACTCACACACCCACTCACAGACCCACACAGACACTGACACACCCTCTCAGACACTCTCAGACCCAAACCACCATTAACACATCAATTTATACAGTAATAAAGCCAGTCAAACATCCACTGACACAGCCTTAGGTGTTGCTATTGTATATTGGACAAGTGCCTTCGGTTTGTGAATCTGAGTTGGATCTGCTGATCCAAATGAGATTTAACAAAAAAGAAATTGAATATTAAAGAAACTTGTCTTTGGAAAAAGGATTGACTCTGAAAAGAACCTCTTATAAACGATGTGTATATGACAACTACACATAAATCAGGATACAGTATTTCAAGCTGTTGCAGAACATCCTTTTGCCTTTTTCTGTGAAATCAACTTCATCCTTTCTATATATTCCGTTCACATCAAAGAGTAAATTATTGTGATATGTAGATCTCATGTTGTGGTCTTTGAGGAATGAAGAAAGAGCTTTAGTGTCATGTTTTCTGTATTTATCTATTCATGGACAGAATCTGTTTGACCACTTCACTTCTGACTTTGGCAAATGTTGGAGAACACCAAGGAAGTGTGTAGGAAAAGTGCAACTAATTTACGAAAAGTATCTTTCTTTATGATTTCTAGTCCCTCCAGTAACTGTGCCTAAGTCATTGCCACCACAGAGCACAATCATATGACCCAAAATCCACAAATGAAAGGCAGTTAAAATGGAAGACGCACCTACAATTTAAAAGAACATATTTGATTAGATGGTGTAAATATGCAAGTGCCTAAAATTAGGCAGTGATACTGAGAAAAAAGTAACTTTGTGTGTGATTGACTTTGGAAAAATTTAAAAAGTAATGTTGTTTGGGAAATGCTTATAATTCCAAACAGTCAATCACACCTTCTACACTTAAATTTGAAGCCAGCATGCTGCTGATAGAAAGAGTTGTGAACTTTTGACCTAGTGCTAGCAGAGAATGTTTGAAGCATGCTCACCATGGAAATGGAGCTAGAAGAGTGTGGGGGAAAGGGAACAAAAAAGACTCGACTGTTAATGTGGAAGGAGACTAGTATGAAAACCAATGCTGATTAGTGAGTGTTTAAATGGAAATTCAGTCATTTTTAGAAAGCATATCATAAATGTCATGTTTTATTAGCAGATTTTTTTTGATGGTTTTATTGCCTCCCGTGTAGATTTGAGGATCTGCTGCAAATTTACACAGGAGGTTGTGCTGAGTGACGCAGCGGATAGGTGGATCCACCCAAAACCCCTATCAAATTGGGCTTCGTAACAGGAGTTTTACAAAGGGTTAAAAATACTGACCATTCAGAAGTGGGATAACAAAGTCAAATAAGAAAGGAAGGGTGTGAGTTGGTTAGTACATCAGTATCACTGAAGGCAGAGTTGAAAAGGTTGCCATTAATGGTTTCTTTGTATGGAAAGTAGTATACCATCCCTGTACTTGTAACCTCAAATTTTCTGTGAGAAGAGATTCTAACTGATACTGAGATAACATTTGGAGAACAGCAAAGAGATTACACAGAGAGGTGAATTAGAAAAATATATTTGAGAAGGTGTGAGTGTATATAAGGTGGAAGAAAGTGTGTAGGTTGTACACAACAGTGAAGGGAATATTAAAGGGAGGGTACATGAAGATAATAAGTAAAAGCATATTAAGCAGCAAAGGAGGAAGAACATTTTTTAAAGACCAAGAAAAGGTATTTTATTAAGCTAATAATAATGTGTTTTGGAAGTAGATGTAGGTTACTGATTACAGTAAATGAATGAATAGTATATAATTTGTACCCACTCACAAGCACAGGCAGGTACTCATATGATGGGTTACAGACTCAGAAAAGTGATACTGGTATAGCCAGAGAGTAAATGACACACTGAGAAAGACACAAACACAACCATTCACACATGTTTACTCACCCATACATCCACTAACATACTCTTTCACACCCCAATAGAGACATTCTGAGATTCACTCGGACACATTTACAGCCATTTCTGCATCCAGGAATAATTCTGTTACAGACAGATGTAGGCAGCCATACACCCAGGTATACAACCAGTCACCCACTGATTCAGCTACTGACTTACCTATTTTCAAAACCATAGAGCGCCTCACTCATTGAGTCAGAGAGTAACTGAGGCACTTACACATTCACTCACACAACTACACAGTACGTATGTACCCAGCAGAAATAGAGCCACTTTCAAACACAGTTACATCCCTAAATGTTCACTAACACAGCCAGTAAGCAACTCATACAGGCACTCACATACCCATTTGGAGACCGTTAGACATACTAAGTGAGCCAGTCATTGTTAATTATATGTCCAGGGACACACACACGCAGACCCATTGATACACTAACTTAGGTAAAAACTCAAATTGTGACAGAACCAAGTCAGTCATCCATACACTAACTCATCAACACATTTGTATATCCAAACTGACAGATTTATACAGCCTGTTACACATTGAAATAACTACGTTTGTACCTACTTAATTGTTTAGACTAGGGTGGTCATTACAACCCTGGCGGACGGTGCTAAAGCGGCGGTAAAACCGGCAACAGGCCGGCGGTAATAAAATTGCAATTATGACCGTGGCGGAAACCACCAACAAAGACAGCCACTTTAACACTCAGACCGCCACGGCGGTACAGACAAACAGCGCAGCGGTCACCGCCAACAGACAGGCGGAGGACAATGTACCGCCCACAGTATCACAACCTACCAATCCGCCACCTTTTCCGGGGCGGATTCACTGCGGATAAAAACACAGCAGAAACAGCCATTTCAAAGGGAAAACGCTCACCTCTACACACTCCACGAGGAACGAGGGCACCATGGAGCCGGAACTCCATATTCTCCCTGCAATAGTCTTCCTGCTCCTATACGAGGATCATCAACGCCGGCGGCGAAGACCACAGTGAGTACTGCACCTACGACATGGGGGAGGTGGGAGGCAAAAACACAGGGACACACACAACCAACATCCCAACCCCCACCCCGACCCTCACCCACTACAACACACACACCAATGCATATCTATACATTACAGTAACAACCCCCAACCCCCCCCGGAAGAATGCAAAGACAAAAGGAAATGAGTTGAACCATTGTAATATTTCAAAATACAGTAAACAAATATATACATATATATAAACACATTAAACAAAATATACACCACGATTAGTAGTGCAGGTATTGCACCATTCATTGTCCGTGGACCACTGGGCCCAAAATGCATGGGCGAGGCCCACACAAGATACCCGATCAAAACGGAGAGAACACTGCAGGGGCATCAGATAGAAATACAATAGGCACCTCAGGGGGAAGGGAAGGCGGGGCACCTCAGCCGGATGAGTGCCCAACGCCAAATCCACGAGGGGGCTCCATGCCCATTGATGTATCCTGGGGAGTGCAGAGCCACAGTCTCTCAAGTCTCTGCAGTGGGTGGGTTGCCCACTGTACCATCCTGGGGAGTGCAAAGCCACAGTCTCTCAAGTCTCTGCAGTGGGTGGGTTGCCCACTGTACCATCCTGGGGAGTGCAAAGCCACAGTCTCTCATGTCTCTGCAGTGGGTGGGTTACCCACTGTACCATACTGGGGAGTGCAAAGCCACAGTCTCTCAAGTCTCTGCAGTGGGTGGGTTGCCCACTGTACCATCCTGGGGAGTGCAGAGCCACAGTCTCTCAAGTGGATGCAAGTCTCCACTGGTTCTGGAGGGGGACTGGTGCCCAGAGTGCAGCATACACCCCGTGACGGTCCCAGTAGCGTTACTGCCCCTGCCGTAAATGGGCTAGAGGTGCATTCCATGGCGGTCTTTGCCCTGTTCAGCGGTCCCTGGGCTGTTCAGCGGTGCTTGAGTTGCCAGTGTCAGACTTGTTCAGCGGTGCATTCCATGGCGGTCTTTGCCCTGTTCAGCGGTCCCTGGCCTGTTCAGCGGTGCTTGCGTTGTCAGTGTCAGACCTGTTCAGCAGTGCATTCCATGGCGGTCCTTCATTGCCCAGCAGGGTTGTGGCTGGCGGTCCTTCATGGGTCAGCTGGGCTGTGGCTTGCGGGGCCCTCCTGGCCAGCTGGGTTGTGGCTGGCGGTGGCCTCCTGGCCAGTGACGATGGGGCTGGCCTCCTGGGCAGTGACTCTGGCGGTGGCCTCCTGGCCAGAGACGATTGGGCTGGCCTCCTGGGCAGTGACTCTGGCGGTGGCCTCCTGGCCAGTGACGATGGGGCTGGCGGTGGCCTCCTGGGCAGCGGGGATGATGGCGGTCCTCTCCGCCGTGCTGCTCCTCCCAGACTTTGGGGTTTCTTCTGCCCCTTCCCCACCTTGGGAGGAGTCACAGCTGAGTTGACACTCCCCCCGGGACCCTTGTGAGTGGCTTTGCTGGCTGGAGTCTAACCCCTCTCCCGCCGGGCACTGTCCAACTTCTGGTGCTTCATGGGGGGGACTGGCTGTGCTGTGGCTCCGTGCCACACTGGCTGTCCTGGTGGCCGGTGCACTCCACATACCTGTAACAACAGGCACCACTGGTCCCGGGGATTTTTTGGCTGAGGTGCTAGTACGGGACCTATGAGTTGGAAGGGGGGGTGGGAAATAAGTGAAAGGGGGCCAGGAAAAGTTTTTGGGAGACACTGGGACAGGTAGCTGGAGGGGGTTTGTGAGCAGAGTAAGAGGTGGTGGTTGTAGGAGGTGTAACTTTTGTCGATTTGGGTGCAGGTGGATGGGCTGGAGGCTGTCGTGAGGTGGATGGCTGTTTGGTGGGTGTGTGCCTGCGTTTGTGTATCTTCGTAGGGGGCGTCACAGACACACTGGGAGAGGACACAGGGGACGTGTAAATGGTAGTGGGGGTGGTGAGTGCACGTGAGCAGGTTGTGGTGGTGGGTGTGCTGGTGCGGGACGTAGTGGCTGTAGTGGTAGTGCATGCAGGTGTGAGTGTAGACGAGACTGGGAGGGAGACGAGGAGGAGGGGGACACAGTGGAGGCAGTGGATGTTGGTGTGTCTGTATGTGTGATGCTTGCGTGAGTGCCTGTGGGATGTATGGTGCTTATATTTGCCTGAGCTTCCCTTGTGTGTTGAGGTGTGTGCAGGCTGATCCGATGGTGTGCTTGGGATAGGCTGGGGTACAGGGGATTGGGTCTGGGTGGAGGAAGTTGGAGGGGGGAGGCTAGATACAGGGACAATGGCTGCCATCAGTGCTGAGGCCAGAGTTTGCAGGGTTCGATGAAGGGCAGCCTGACCAGAATGAATGCCCTCCAGGAATGCTTTTGTGTGTTGCAATTCCCTTTCTACACCCTTGATGGCGTTCAAAATGGTAGACTGCCCAACAGTGAGGGACCTGAGGAGGTCAATGGCCTCCTCACTGAGGGCAGCAGAGGTGACAGGGGCGGGGGCTGAGGTGCCTGGGGCAAAGGTGATGCCCACCCTCCTGGGTGAGCGGGCACGGGGCACACGCTGAGGGGCTGTTGGGAGGGCGGTGCTGGTAGGTGGGTGGCGGCTGCACCTGTAGAAGTGGGGGGCACAGATTTTGCCACCACCACAAGGGAGCTCCCATCGGAGGACGCGTCCGAGTCGCAGGTTGCAGATCCTGTGACTGCTGTGGTGCTCCCCTCACCCTCCGTCCCGCTGGTGTATTCTGAGTCCGTGGTGTGGCCCTCCATGGCCATGTGGGATGCAGTTCCCTCGTGCTCCAGTGCCACTGTACTTCCGCCTGATGATGCTAATTCACACAAGAACAGGGAGACCACAAAAAGGGGGGGACGACATAAGAAAGACAGGTTGAGTGCATGGCTTACCGCTACCGTTGGCGGACAATACAGACACAGCAGCCCCCTGCACTACGTCGCGCTGTTGGGCTCTACAGATGCAATTCCTGGGATATGGCCTACATGGCTATTGACGACATCTGCACACACAGATGACACAGGGGCATGAATACCTGTACTTGGCACTCTACAGAGTGGGGTGGGGTGCCACATGGCCTGCATTATGGAGGGGCCTAGCCTACGGAACTCGCCCTGGCCTAGAGAAACCCACAGCCCTCCTCCCCCACCCAGACACCTTCACTGCGCGCAAAGTCCGCTGAATGATGTTGTACTCACCCCCTTGTGTCTGCTGTGATGTCCTCAAGCGCCCATCCAACTCAGGGTAGGCCACGGCCAGGATCCGGAACATCAGGGGGGTCATGGTTCGACGGGCACCCCTCCCACGTTGGGAGGCCATCCCCAGCTGAGCCTCTGCCGTCTTCTTGCTCCAGCGGCGAATGTCCTCCCATCTTTTCCGGCAGTGGGTGCTGCATCTGTGGTGGACCCCCAGGGTCCGGACGCCCTTGGCGATGGCACGCCAAATATCCTTCTTCTGGTGGGCGCTGACCTACATGACATGTACAGGGGAAGAAGAGAAGTCATTACCAACTGCACCGTCTAAGTGAGTGGCCCACATCCCTACCCTTGCCATGTGGCACATGCATTCACAGTCCTTCATGCACGCAGAACTGTGCCACCTTCATTCTTACAACCAGCCCTCTCCACACAGGCATAGCCCATACAAAGTGCTCCCTGTGTACTTACCTGTTGGTCTGGAGGACCGTAGAGTAGCGTGTACTGGGGGAAGACCCCGTCCACGAGCTTCTCCAACTCCTCTGCAGTGAAGGCAGGGGCCCTTTCCCCAGACGCACGAGCCATTGTCTCTTCCAGACCGAGGTCACAGCAGCACTTGCATTGTAGGTCCTCTCCTGTCGAAGATCAGGTTTCGAGTGATTCAACAGATAGAAAATGGTGGTCACGTCCGCGGCGGTGCGTACCTTCACCGCCGGCGTACATCGTCATTGGCTCCTGGGACCCATAGGGTCCAATGTTAACCAATGCAGCATTGCGCCGCGGTCTTCGACCGCCTACCGCAACGGTGTACAATGCCAGCGCAGTTACCTCACATCCCATTGTCCCACTTTAGAGGTCAGGCAGCCGCCATTTCAGGGGCCCACATGGCCTAATTACCAACTGCGTCACACAATCCTAGGCCTTGTCTCACAACACAAATACAGGCCAGATTTTGTGTATGAATGGTGTTCTGTGTAGACTGTGGGTACATACCTCTGAGTTGTTTGACTCTGTGGTCGCTGTTGTCCTTCCTAGGCACTGTCCTCTGGGACATGTGAGGAGATGGCGGAATCCTCCGGTGTACCGACCGCTGGTGGACCTGTCGACAATGGAGGAAAGACATTTGATAATCACCTACAGGTTTGACCGTGCCACAATCCAGGAACTGTGTGCCCAGTTGGAGCCTGACCTGATGTCAGCAATCCGCCATCCCACAGGAATCCACCCTCAAGTGCAGGTGCTATCAGTGCTCCATTTCCTTGCAAGTGGGTCATTTCAAACAACAGTGGCCATGGCATCAGGGATGTCCCAGCCTATGTTTTCCAACGTGTTGTCCAGAGTGTTATCTGCCCTGCTGAAACACATGCGGAGCTACATCGTTTTCCCTGAGGTGGAGGATTTGCCTACAGTTAAAGGTGACTTCTATGCCCTTGGACATATCCCCAACATCATAGGTGCCATTGATGGGACCCATGTAGCTCTGGTCCCCCCCCACAAGAGTGAACAGGTGTACAGGAACCGGAAGTGTTATCATTCGATGAATGTACAGATGGTATGTTTGGCAGACCAGTACATCTCCCTGGTAAATGCTATGTTCCCTGGCTCTGTGCATGACGCCTACATCCTGCGGAATAGCAGCATCCCTTATGTGATGGGTCAACTCCAGAGGCACCGTGTGTGGCTATTAGGTGACACTGGTTACCCCAACCTGTCATGGCTAATGACACCAGTGAGGAATCCCAGGACCAGGGCAGAGGAACGCTGCAATAAGGCCCATGGGCGGACTAGGAGGGTGATCGAATGCACCTTCGGCCTCCTGAGGGCCAGGTTCAGGTGCCTCCATATGACAGGTGGTTCCCTATTCTACTCACCAAAGAAGGTGTGCCAGATCATCGTGGCCTGCTGTATGCTTTACAACTTGGCTTTGCGACGACAGGGGCCTTTTCTGCAGGAGGTGTTGTGGCAGCTGCGGAGCCTGTGGAAAGTGATGAGGAGGAAGCAGAGAAAGAAGACATTGACAACAGGGACTCAGTTATCCAGCAATATTTCCAGTGACACACAGGTGAGGAAACATTCCTGCCTACTACAAGTACTTTCACACTTCTACCTCTATCCTGTCTGTCGATTTCAACCAGTATATGGTCACTGAGTTGTACATTTCCCTTACGGTTTCACAGGTCTGGTTTCCAACGTGTGTCATCTGCTTAGATTCCTCATGGACTTGAGATGTGTGACATAGGTATGTTGACATTACATTTGAAAACACATTTTGTCACTGACATTGCTAATTCACATTTTCGAAATCACAAACTGACTCCAGATTGTTTTGTGCTTCAAGGGTGTTTATTGAAGTGCTAAATATTGGAGGGGGGTTGTAAAATGGTGAGGGGTGATGGTGGAGGAATGTCCATGGCAGAGTCCAGTCTATTAGTCTCACAGGTGCATTGCCCATATGGGCATAGGAGTGGAGCTGGGGCAGTTCCAATATGGACAGGGTTACAAAGTGGGACAGTAGGATGACAATCAAGGTGGTCTCATTTCTTGGCGGGGGTCTTGGTATCGTGCTCTGTCTTGTTTCTGGATCTCAGGGACCACTTGTGGGGTGGTTCTCCGTCTGCAGGGGGTGGGGTGCTGGTGTGGTGGTCCTGTGGCAGTGCCTCCTGTCCACTAGCGCCGGCAGAGGTGGTGGGCAGTTCATCGTCCATGCTAGTGTCAGGGGCCCCTTGGAGTGGCACAGTGTCCCTCCTGGTGTTAAGTATTTCCTTCAGCACCCCTATGATGGTGCCCAGGGCGGAGCTGATGGTTCTGAGTTCCTCCCTGAACCCCAAATACTGTTCCTCCTGCATGCGCTGGGTCTCCTGAAACTTGGCCAGGACCGTTGCCATCGTCTCCTGGGAGTGGTGGTATGCTCCCATGATGAAGAAGAGGGCCTCGTGGAGAGTGGGTTCCCTTGGCCTGTCTGCCCCCTGTCGCACAGCAGCCCTCCCAGTTCCCCTGTGTTCCTGTGCCTCCGTCCCCTGGACCGCGTGCCCACTGCCACTGCCCCCAGGTCCCTGTTGTTGTTGGGGTGGTAGGTTATCCTGGGTTCCCTGTAGTGGTGGACACACAGCTGATTGACGTGTCCTGGGCACGGAGGTATGGGCCCGCTGGGTGGATGCTGTGCTGGTGTTACCAGAGGGTGGATAGTCTGTGGTGGGCTGTGCCTTTGTGAGGGGAACCGACTGTCCCGAGGCCCACTATGGTCCTGGCTGGTCATCTGGATCCAGTTGGACAGAGGTGCTGTCATCACTGTGGGCCTCTTCTGTGGGTGGGGTGGAGATGTCTGGACCCTCCTGTCTGGTGACGTTGGGTAGTGGTCCTGCAGGGGTGTAAAGGCATGATTATTGCATCTGTGTGTGTCATGGTGTGCAATGGGTGGGTGACCGTGTACCCCAGTGCTAGCATTCCTGTGTGGGGGCTTGTGTGATGATGGTTGAGGGGGGTGTTATGGGTATGTGCAGTGGGCATGCTTTAGTGATGGGTGTCCATGCATTGTTTTGTCATGCAGGGCTTGGTGTTGGGATGGGTGGTTTGTGTTATTAGCACATTTGTGAGGAGTTGGAGTGATAGGGGAGGGAGGCGAGGGTGGGGAGCTGTGAAGGCATGCAGGTAGGGTGGGGGATATGATAGTTAAGATATGACTTACCAGAGTCCATTCCTCCACCGACTCCTGCGAGGCCCTCAGGATGCAGAATAGCCAAGACCTGCTCCTCCCATGTTGTTAGTTGTGGGGGAGGAGGTGGGGGTCTGCTGTACCGCCAGGTGGTGTCTTGAGACCACGGAACGCACCTTCCCCGGTAGGTCGTTCCACCTCTTCCTGATGTCGTCCCGATTTCTTGGGTGCTGTCCCACTGCGTTGACCCTGTCCACTATTCTTCGCCATAGCTCCATCTTCCTAGCTATGGAGGTGTGCTGCACCTGTGATCCAAATAGCTGTGGCTCTACCAGGACGATTTCCTCCACCATGACCCTGAGCTCCTCCTCCGAGAACCGGGGGTGTCTTTGCCGTGCCATGGGGTGGTGTAGGTGATGTGTGGGGTGGTGTGTGTTGTGATAAGTGTGGTGATATGTAGTGGTGTGTGGTGTTTTGTGCGTGGCAGTTGTGTGGGTGATGGTGTTGTGTGCCTGTGGCTGCTAGTTTGTTGATGGTGGTGTCTCTCTCTGGCCTTCTCTCTGTAATGGTGGTCGTAGGGGTTTGTGGGTGATGTGGGTGTGTGTTTTATATTGTTTTGGGTGTGTGGGAGTGGTGTGTGTATGTGTATCAGATGTGTGTATTTGGAATTGTCCAATGTGGTAGTGTTTTGGAGATGTGTGTGTATTTTGAGCGCGGCGGTGTGTACTGCCAACGAAATACCACAGTTGAAAGACCACGTGGGTCGTGATAGCATGGGTGTATTTCTGTTGGCGTGACGGTGGAGGATTTGTTTTCGCCAGTTTATCATTGACCTTTGGTGTGGCGGACTTGTGTGGGTGTCTGAATTTTGTCGGATTTCGAGATGTGGGTCGTAATAGCTGTGGTGGAATTCCACGGCCGTGGCGGTGTGTTGGCGGTCTTCTGCACGGCGGTAAGCGGCTTTTACCGCCAATGTTGTAATGACCCCCTATATCATTTAATAGTATGTGATGTAAAGCTAAATGTATTTCTTATTTGTTTTTCAGATATGTAGATATCTACTTGTTTTTGCAAAGGAAGATTAACAATGTCAGAAAAGACAGAAAGAAGAAAAATGTAAGAAGAAAGATTACTATCTGATTAAAACTCAGATTGAAAAGGGACATAATGCAAAGTAGGCGCTCAAAAAGAAAAGAGCTAAGGGTAACAGAACTAAGAAGTTTCTTAACATAATATGTGGAAAAATGCAAAATATTAAAAAACATGGAATTGAAAAGTGAGGTTTAATATCAGCTCAGAAAGGAGAAGGAGTAAGTCAAATTGAAAGTAAGAAATCATCTAAGAAAACAGCTAGTTAAACAAAAGACAGAAACAATTTAAAGAAATATGAGTAAGAGTGTTTCATAATAGGGTAATATAGAATTTGGTATGCCACATGAAGGAGCGTAGGAGGAGAAGTGCATCAGAGAAGCAAAAATAACCCTGTCCAAGTAGGGATCCTAACTCTAGACAGGGGGGTAAGGGAGATACCAAGCTCAGATAACCCCTGCTCACCCCATCGGTAGCTTGGCAAGAGCAGTCAGGCTTATCTCAGAAGCAATGTGTAAAGCATTTGCAGATAACACACAGTAATACAGTGAAAACATTACAAAAGGACAGCTCACCAGTTTTAGAAAATTAGCCAATGTTTATCTAGGTAAAGCAAGACAAAAACAAGAAAAATCCAACATACAGTAATAAAGATGTGTATTTCGTAACAATTACTTACAAATACAGTCCCTTGAAGTTAATAGCTCTGTCCGAGGCTATCAGGGGATCGTGATTAACAAATCCAACAGTTCAGGAAGGCCGCGGCGTCACGGGCCAGATATGGTGACGCAAAGACCTGCAAACAGTGCCTTGGAAAAGTAGGGCGTCGTGATCCTCACAGTGAGATACGAATGCGGCATCTGTGGCGTTGGGAGGCATCTGTGGGTGTCAGTTCCAGAGGTCAGTGCAGGGGTCATCAGGCCCTTGAAGTCACACGCATTGCAGATCCAACTCCAGGCTGATCATGAAGTTGTGAGCGCTGGTGTTGATGGCGTTGAGACTGCGGTGCAAGGTGGGATGATGCGACATGCAGTGCCCACAGGTCATGGTGCAGGCAGCAGCTTGGTGATGGCGTCCTGCAGCATTGGTGAGACCAGGGATGCGGTGTGAAGTGGGGCAGTTCGACGTGCAGTTTCTCCAGGTAGAGGTGCAGGCAGTGGTGTCATCGTTGCTGAAGCGCTGTTGTCGGTAGGCCCAAAGCAGCGGTACAACGCGAGGCAGGCTCTGTGCAGCACCCATGGTTCGCGGTGTAGACAGGGGCATCTCTTGACGATGCTGGAGTCGATTGCGCTGGTGTCAGTGGACCGTGGCTGTGTACCTCACGAGCGGTGTCCTCAAGCCACGGTGCAGACTGCGGCGCCGGTGTCAGCATAGAGTGGATTCAGCAGGGATACCAAGGCTGCGGTGTGAGCAAGGTGATGAGGAGTGTGGGCCTTCAGGTCACTGTGCAAGCAGCCGCTCAGTGGTGACGTCAGGAGGCAGCATCGGTGAGACCAGAGTTGCGGTGCAAAGTGGGGCACGGCTCTACGTGATGTTGTCAGGTAACGGTGCAGGCTGCGGCGTCGTTGACAGCATTGTGGGGGGTGTTCTTCTGTTGCAGCACAAAACACACCGTTCCCAGTGCTGTAGGCAGAGGAACCTGAAGTCTTTGATATCCCTGAGACTTCCAACAGGAGGCAAGCCCTTCTTCAAGCTCTTGGAGAAACTGCACATGCAGGATACACAGCAAAGTCCAGTCTTTGCCCTCTTTAAGGCAGAAGCAGCAACTGCAGGCCAACCTAGTAAAGCACACACAGCGAAGGGGCAGTACTCCTCCTCCAGCTCTTCAGCTCTTCTCCTTGGCAGAGGTTCCTCTTCATCTAGAAGTGTTCTATAATTCTGGGATTTTGGGCCCACTACTTATACCAGTTCTAGCCTTTGAAGTAGTCAAACTTTAAAGGAAACTCTCTGTTGTTCACAAGATCCTGCCTTACTCAGGACTGGCTCCAGACACACACCAGGGGGTGCGGAGACTCCATTGTGTGAGGACAGCCACAGCCCTTACAGTTGCAGGTGTCAGCATCTCACTCCTCACTCTGGCCTAGGAGACTCATCAGGATATGCATGCTACCCCTCAGCTCCCCTGTGTCACTGTCTAGAGGGAATTCACATTGTCAGTCTCGCCCAGACTTGGATTCCACAGGCGGGCCGAGGCACAGAATGGTTAAGCAAGAAAATGTCCACTTTCTAAAAAGTGGCATTTTCGAACAGACAATCTAAAAACCAACTCTACCAAAAGATGTTGTTTTAAATTGAGAGTTCAGAGAACCCAAACTCCTCATCTCTAGCTGCTCCCAATGGGAAATTACACTCAAGAGGAATTTAAATGCAATCCCTATGTTAACCTATGGGAGAGCTAGGTCTCACAATAGTGAAAAACAAATTGGGCAATATTTCACTATCAGGACATGTAAAACACACTAGTACATGTCCTTCCCTTACAATACACTGCACCATGCCCATAGGGCTACCTAGGGCCTACCTTGGGGGTGACGTACATGAAGTAAAAGGGATGGTTTGGGCCTGGCAAGTCAGTCCACTTGCCAGGTCCAATTGGCAGTACAAGACTGCACACACAGACACTGCAGTGGCAGGTCTGAGACATGTTCACAGGGCTACTCATGTGGGTAGCACAATCAGTGCTGCAGGCCTACAAGTAGCATTCGATTTAAAGGCCCTGGGCACACATAGTGCACTTTACTAGTGACTTATTAGTAAGTCAATTATACCAATCATGGATAAACCAATCACCAGTACAATTTACATAGGGGGCACTTGCCCTTTATAACTGATCAGTAGTGGTAAAGTGCGCAGAGACAATAAACCAGCAAAAACATATTCCAGCATACCATAAAAATAGAGGTCAGAAGGCAAAAAGGCAGGGGAAACACTCCAAATATGCCAGGTCTAACAGATATTATGTTACATTTTAGGCTACAAATATTAAAAGGGATCTTGTAGAAATTTGAAAAAGTTGAGGGATGAGCAACCACGTTTTAGGGTGTTTCGCTCAAGTGTTCTTTAGAGCCCTGCAGTTTCACTCTTGTGGCCGCTTCAGTGTGTTTGCCCAGTGGGCACACCGTGAACAGGTAGGAGCTCTGCTCAAGTAGAATGTTCTCCAGTTGGTGGATTCCAGTCCTTAAAAAAGGGGAGGGGCACTTCTTCCCAGCTGATCAGCCAGTGGGCTTAGACTAAGTGAATGGTAATTTTATCTCTGATATTGTTGTAGTGGGAACATTCCCATCTCCATGTACTTTTTACAGGCGACTAATCTAAGAAATCAGAGAGCAAGAATGTACTGAAACTTGTATTTTCACTACTTCTGTCAAAGAGTCTCCTTCACTATTATACCACTTGAGGAATACGTTGGAAAGGGATCTTGCCACATGTTGTTTGTTTCTAACAACACTCAGACTCAGTAAACAGGCTTTCTTTCTGACATTTCAGCACCATGACATGGCCATCAGGGACTATGCAGTATTCTATAAACTCCTACATGAATAAGTAAGACTCCAGTTGTAAAGAGAGTCATAAACATCTGGGTTACTGTCATTAAATTGTGTGTGTGTATATATATATATATATATATATATATATATATATATATATATATATATATATTACATATATATTTTATATATATATATATATATATATATATATATATATATATTCCAATTATCTTCATCTTACTTCAAGCGATTGATAGCCGCCGAGTAAAAACGAAAGTCTCAGTCAAGTGGCTTGCTAACATGAGTCTTAAATGGCACACACAACTGGGGATATAGATCACTTGAAGTAAGATGAAGATAATTGGAATTTAACAGGTGGTTGCTACCCATTCCTAGTCTGCCGCGTCGTGGCGCAAGGACTAAGCAACTTTTATAGACAGATATATATATATACATATATATATATACCGAAAAAAATGAAAAAACATAGGTTATAGAGACGTTATAGTTAAGAAAAATATTTTTTTTTAAACTGAGAAATTCACAAAAAAACAAAGGTTACAGGGTCGTTATAGTTAGGCTGACATTTTAAACATACAAAACCATAGAAATTCAACAGTTATAGTTAGACTTATTTCAGTAACTATAACTTGTGTCCCAAGGCATGTATAGCTCGCGCCCCGCCATGCACAATTTTTTCATTAACATTTTTACAACATATGTTACAGTGATATTATCAATCAGTGTATAAAAGATGTCATGAGAGCTGTAATATCTGGGGTAATTAGCAGTGCATGGTGAGGGCGCAAGTTATAGTTACCTAATGGCACAAGTTACAGTTACTTTAAATGACTCTAACTATAACTGCTGAATTTCTATCGTTTTGTATGTTTAAGATGTCAGCCCAACTATAATGAGCCTGTAACCTTTGATTTTTTTAAGTTAATTTCTTATATATATCTTACACATATATTATCATGAAATCTTTATACGCTGTTTTTTAACAGTGAGAGGAAAATCGGAATATACTTCTTAACACAGGAGTTATGTATCAGCCATTTTGGCTCTGTATATGTAAAAGGAATGTTTTTATTAGGCTGTATGAAATGCTTTTGTTTTCAATTGCGTATTTATATCTCTTTGTATTGATATTCCGTTATAAATTTAGAAGACATTGTATCATCGAACATATGAAGAAAGATATGGCCAAAAATCAAATGTATTTCTACCATGCTTATGTATGCAATTTGTTTTTAACCCCTTCTGTGCCAGGGACGTAATGGTTATGTCCACCGGCACAGTGCTCCTGTGCCGAAGGCGTAATCACTGAGCTCAGAGGGAACGCTCCCTCTGTGGGCTTCCCTCCCGCCCCCCCAAGGCAGGGATGGAAGGGGAAGCCCTTCCCCTTCCACCTAACCCCCCCCCCAGTGACGTCTGATGACGTCAACGTGCATTCGCACACTGACCTCATCAGAGGCCACTTCCCCATCGTGCTGGAAGCTCAGCTCAGCTTCCAGCGCAATCGGAAGAGAAATGCTTTGCATTTCTCTTCCGATCATGTGATGGGGGCCTGAGAGGCTTCAAAGGGAAGGAAAGGAATTTCCTTCCCTTTGAAGTCTCTCAGAGCATTTCAGAAGCCGGATCGTAAAGCGATCTGGCTTCTGAAATGCCCACTAAACACCAGGGATTTATTTTTCAACAGAAACTGGCATAAGAGGACCGACCCCTTGGGCAAGGGTTGCTCCCTGGGGGGGGATTTTTTTCAAGGCCTTTTCTGCCCCCCCGGGGGCAGATTGGCCGATTGTTATTAGGCCGATCTGCCCCCGGGGTGGCAGAAACCACTAGGTGCCAGGGATCTTTTTTTTCTTTTTTTAGAGTTGGGGGGTGACCCCTTAGGCAAGGATTGCTCCCCTAGAGGGTACATTATATTTAGGTCATTTCTGCCCCCCTTGGGGGCAGATCGGCCTATATTTATGAGGCCAGAAACCACTAGACACCAGGGAGTTTTTTTTTTTATGGCGAAATCACAGAAGGGGATCGACCCCTTAGGCAAGGGTTGCTTCCCGGTTGAGGGGCAAATTTATTTTAGGCCATTTCTGCACCCCCTGGGGGTAGATCGGCCAATTGTTTTTAGGCCGATCTGCCCCACCTCTAGGCACCAGGGATCATTTTTGGGGGGTTTATTTTTGTTTGTTTAGTTTTTTAGAGGTGGGGAGCGACCCCTTCGGCAAGGGTCGCTCCCCTGGGGGACAAATTGTATTTAGACCATTTCTGCCCCCCTGGGGGCAGATTGGCCAATTGTTATTAGGCTGATCTGCCCCTGGGGGGGCAGAAACCTCTAGGCGCCAGGGATCATTTTTTTTTTATTTTTTTTTAGAGGTTGGGAGTGACCCCTTAGTCAAGTGTCGCTCCCTTGGGGGGAAAATGTATTTTTGGCCGTTTTTACTCCCCTTGGGGGTAGATTGACGTATCTCTATTAGGCCGGCCTCCCCCCTTGGGGGCAGAAACCACTTAGGCACCTGGGATTGGTGTGTGTGTATGTGTGTGTTTTATTTAGGGGGGCAGCCCCTTGGGTAACGGTCATTCCCCATGAGGGCACATTACTGTTGGCCATATCTGCTCCCCTTGAGGGCAGATTGGCCTATTTTGGAAAGCCCATCTGCCCCCAAGGGGGGCAGAAAGGCCACCAGAGACCAGGGAAGTTTTTTTTCCAAAATAAGAGGGTGGTGGTATGGCCATACCCCCACCCCAAATAAATGAGGCCAAGGTTGTTCTGCCCACCAGTGGGCAGATGGGGCAATTACCCGTGATCCATACCCCAGGGGGCAGAAAGTCTACTAGATGCCAGGGAATAAAAAAAAAAATGGGGTAGTGGCTACCTACTGAAGGGGGTAACAGTCTTTCAGCTTTCCCACGCACTCTAAAACATCTTATCCCATAGCAAACAAGAAGACATTTGATTATTTTGGGTTTTGGTTTTACATTTGGGCCATGAGAGCTTCGCTAACTCTCAAAATCGTCCCACTTGGAATGGTGAGGGCTGCACTTTATAGACTTTGGGACGCTGCCATGTAGAAAAATCCACAAGACCTAGACACATCTGAAAACTAAACATCTGGGGGATTCCAGGGTGGTGTGTTTCACATGCACCCGCACCATTTTCTTACCCACAATATCCTGCAAACCTCCAACTTTGCTGGAAATCACACATTTTCCCCATGTTTTTGTGATGGAACCTTCCGGAATCTGCAGGAATCCACAAAATTCCTACCACCCAGGACTGTCTCATCAATACCAATAAAAATTATGCTGCACTTGTCAGCCTAAAAATGTTTTTTTTCAAACTGCCCTTTTGGACCCGCTTCGGTTCCCCCTCAATTTTGACATGTTTTTGGCTCTTCCCTGTCACAAATGAGGTATCATTGTATCAGGAGACTGAGAGGAACGTTGACCCACCTACACAAATGAGGTATCATTTGTATCAGGAGACTGAGAGGAACGTTGGTGTTATGAAATTTGTCCCGGTGTGGTGATCCCACACAGAAATGTGGGAAAATTTTGATTTTTTAGCTAAATTTGAGGTTTGCTGAGGATTCTGGGTAAGAAACATTGGGGGATGCACGCAAGTCACACACCCCTGGACTCCCCTGGGTGTCTAGTTTTCAGAAATGTCTGGGTTTGGAGGGTTTCCCTAGATGGCTGCTGAGCCCAGGACCATAAACGCAGGCGCCCCCCGCAAAAACAGGTAGTTTTGTATGTGATAATTTTGATGTGTCAAGATAGTGTTTTGGGGCATTTCCTTTCGCGGGCAGTAGGCCTACCCAATAAAAGTTGGGGGAACATTGGGTGGAAGGAAATTTGTGTATCCTCTCTGATTCCAGAACTTTCTGTCACCGAAATGAGAGGAAAAAGTGTTTTTGTTGCCAAATTTTGAGGTTTGCAAAGGATTCTGGGTAACAGAACGTGGTCAGAGCCCCACAAGTCACCCCATTTTGGATTCTCCTATGTGTCTAGTTTCCACAACTGCGCAGGTTTGCTAGGTTTCCCTAGGTGCCAGCTGAGCTAGAGGGCAAAATCCACAGCTAGGCACTTTGAAAAAAACAGCTCTGTTTTCTTTGTGAAAATGTGATGTGTCCATGTTGTGTTTTGGGGCATTTCCTGTTGCAGGCGCTATGCCTACCCTCGCAAGTGAGGTACCATTTTTATTGGGGGACTTGGGGGAACACAGAATAGCAAAACAAGTGTTATTGCCCATTGTCTTTCTCTACATTTTTCCGTTCCAAATGTAAGACAGTATGTAAGAAAAACATCTATTTGAGAAATGCCCTGTAATTCACATGCTAGTATGGGCACCCCGGAATTCAGAGATGTGCAAATAACCACTGCTTCTCAGCACCTTATTTTGTGGCAATTTTGGAAATGCAAAGGTTTTCTTGATAACTATTTTTCACTTTTTATATTTCAGCAAATTAATTGCTGTATACCCGGTATAGAATGAAAACCCATTGCAAGCTGCTGCTCATTTATTGGCTCTGGGTACCTAGGGTTCTTGATGAACCTGAAAGCCCTATATATCCCCGCAACCAGAAAAGTCCAGCTGATGTAACAGTATATTGCTTTCAAAAATCTGACATCGGAGAAAAAAGTTACAGAATAAAACGTGGAGAATAATTGCTGTTTTTTTCACCTCAATTTCAATATTCTTTTATTTCAGCTGTTATTTCCTGTAGGAAACACTTGTAGGATCTACACAAATGACCCCTTGCTGAATTCAGAATGTTGTCTACTTTTTAGAAATGTTTAGCTGTCTGGGATCCAGCATTGGTTTCTCACCCATTTCTGTCACTAACTGTAAGGAGGCTAAAAGCACAAAAAATAGTAAAAATGAGGTATGTCCCAGTAAAATGTCAAAATTGTGTTGAAAAATTGGGTTTTCTAATTCAAGTCTGCCAGATCCTGAAAGCTGGGAAGATGGTGATTTTACCACTGCATGCCCTTTGTTGATGCCATTTTCAGGGGAAAAAACACAAGCCTTCTTCTGCAGCCCTTTTTTCCCTTTTTTTTTTTAAAACTACATTTTTGCTGTATTTTGGCTAATTTCTTGGTCTCCTTCAGGGGAACCCACAAAGTCTGGGTACCGCTAGAATCCCTAGGATGTTAGAAAAAAGGATGCAAATTTGGCATGGGTAGCTTATGTGGACAAAAAGTTAAGAGGGTCTAAGCGCGAACTGACCCAAATAGCCCAAAAAAAGGCTCGGCACAGGAGGGGAAAAGCCCCGGCAGCAAAGGGGTTACAGGTGGAAGGGCAATGGTTTTGTTTATTTTGGCCATAAGGAAGACCTTGTGGTTGAAAAGCATTGCCGAATAAAGCTTTTCTGCCGATGCATCCAGGAGAGAGAGAGAGAGAGAGAGAGTGAGAGATAGAGTTATTTCTGCTCTATTGTAGCCTGGAAGAACCTCAGCTTGCGGCTCCAACTATTGCAAATAGTATTTCCGTAGTGATACAGATACAAATATGAAAGCATTTTCAAAAGTCTATTAAACGTTAGGAAATTGTAAAGTGTAAATAACACATGCAAAAAGTAACAGTGAAAGCAAGCACAATGAAAACATCTCCTTCATAGGTAATGACAGGCTGAATAAAACATTCAGGAGGGCAAATACCAAACACGATATACGTAGGCATCCGAATACCTACCAATTTCAAACAACTCGTTTGTGCAAGGCATTCGATGAGATCGATTGTGCTGTTAATTGGTCTTAATGTGCAGTAAGAAATATTTCTCATGATCGTCTGACCATACAAGCATTCGGCCTAGCCCCTAAAACTGGAGTTTTCCACAAATCATTATATATATTTGTAGAGGATGCTATTTTTAAATCGGCTTTCCCAATATCTCTTAATGCTGCCTGTGATAGGACGTAAGGCATTTAGGACAGTTTCCCGGATTTGTATACAGCTTATTGTAGAACTTGCATACTCCCTCCCCTTCCCTGACTGATTTATCGTTCTATTGTACCACTCTCATTATTAAATAACCTGCTTTAACGTATTTTCTTTGCTTTCAACATAAATTTACCAATCACATACCTTATGAAGAGTTTGAGGATGTATTGGTTTTAATTCATCTTTTTAAGCAGTATGATCTGCTATTTGCAAATATGTTACCATGCTTCTATATCAACTAAACATATCCCTTTAACAGAAGATATCAATACAAAAAAAGTATTGTGTAGACAGTGAGGGTAAAGGTTAAGAGATGGTGGTTGTTGAGGATAACTGGTCCATTTGTCCTGCTCGGTTGTGATTAGCCGTTACTCTCCTACATCACTTTTGCTGGTTGATACTCAATCACTATTTAAAAAAAACATTACATCATTGAACCACCTTTATACTTTTATATTTTTCATATGGTCACATACCATAAAATGTCTGTTTGAATTACCTCCAAATCACTGTTTAGATATTTTATTTTACTGTAGAATTCTATTACGTTGGTGTTCTGTAAATTAACAATACCACTATAGAACAGGAGTGTTGTCTTCCATTAAACTGTGAAGGATAGTACCAGATTCCTCTCTTGCTGGTTGATTCTTTAAATCGAAAATGGAGTCCCTTTGATTGGGCTCATGGGTGCATTTTACATTGGAAGTTGCTGGTTTTACATTGTCAACCAATCGTAATCCTTTCTGTTTAGAAATAAATAATTCTGTCTGAACATTCTGGACATTACTCCCACCCAATTCGTAAGGTAGAGAAGGAATCATGTTGGCACAAACGAATGGCTGGGCAAAGTGCGCTCCATAAGGCTGATCTTCACCCACTGCTGGTTCCTGAGCTTGTAAGGGATTGGCTTCAGATGTCAGCTGTAGAAATGATTTCAATGAATAAGGTGTTTGATCAGGAACCAGGGAAACTGTGCTTAATTGTCTCACACCAAATGGCCGCACATCTTCCTTGAATATTCTCTGTAAAGGTTTCTGCAGGGTGTCAATATTCTCTAGCTCTGCTGAAGGTATGATGGACTTGGTTGGTGCAGCTGGAATGGAGAATCCAGCTGTTAAGCTGTGGCCACTTGCGGAAGAAGAAAACCAGAATCTAGAGGTCGAAGGTAAATGTTCTGCTACTGCCGCTGCCAAGCTTCCAGTGGAGAAGTGGGCAGGAAGGGCTGAGGTACTAGGGCCATTCTGCAAGAATGTGTATGAATTTACCTCGGCCTGGTAATAACCAGGAGTCCCATAGCTCGCCCTGTACGAGCTCTCAGTGGCTTTTGACTTTAGCACCTTGAATTTCCAGAGTTGCTGCAAACGTTCCGTTACCTCATCACCAACACCCTCCCTAGCAAACATCTCTCCTGCCTCTTCTATAACCTTGTCTATTACAGACATGTACAGTTCGTGTACCGGACTATAAAAAGTAGGTGACGCCATTTTGTTCTAAGTTGGTTACCCGTCCATCAATACAGCGGGGTTTATTTTCCGAGGCTTTTGTCGTAGGCGAGTGCAGGGTCGCGCGGCAGTCCGAAAACACGCGGGATAATCTGTGCGTAGTTGCGCTCGTCCCGCCAACAGCCCGCACGCACGTAGAACGTCTGGTTTTCCCGCCTGAATCCCTGAAGCGAGGGAACGCGGCAGCGGTTTGTGACGGAGTTTCTGTGAGTTGGACCGAAGCTTGGTGTAATCCAATCCGAGAGTCGGAATATGGAAGTCTCGTTTCCACTTTCAACATCCATCTGAGGCCTCCAGTTCCTCGACCAGGCTGTTTTAAGGTCAGTGGCCCACACTATGAAAAAAGACACGCAGGTACTTGTGCAGCAGAGGCTTAGAGGAGCTCGGACTATTCCTAATTTCTCCTGGCACAAGCCAACTCCCAAACATGTCTCCAAGTTTTTGAGGACTCTAGGCCAGCGCTTTAAGTGGGATGAAAAAAACGGGGGTCTTTACAAGGGGTGTGGCATATGTAGTCAAGGGCATGGCTTAACCATGTGAACTAAATTTGCATTTATATAGCGCTAACTACCAGTGATGAGAGTTGAAATCTCTGTGATTCCCATAGTGTGCCACCCAAATGGTATGTTGGTTCCTATATGAGCTTTGTGTTATTGCACCCAGCTATATAACACAACAACTGACATACACCTAAAACCAGCCAAGACTATTGACTTTAGAAATGGTTGTAAGCTGTTTAAGATACATGAGTAATATAAAAAATGTTTCTATTTTGATTCTGTGAGATTGTGAATTGAACATTACTGAGGCCCGTGGAAGGGTCTTGAGTGCCTCAATTACTCCTATCATGTTCACTCCAGTGCTTAATTTGAGCCAATGGTTTCTGGTGCAGGCACCAGCACTTATTTTGGAGGATCAGCACTTACTTTTCTGCCTCAAGCATTTACTGCGAGCAAAAGAGACAAATAGAAATACGGAGGAAGAGAAAAATGAAAAAGTGTCACAAAGGGAGAATGCAGAAAGCTGCGAGAGTGAGCTGAAGGGGCAGGAGTGGCTGTAAATGGATTAAAGAGGCCCGAGATGGCTTCAGGATTACGCTGTCTCAGTATTCTGTGCTACCACATTTATTTGCACCAGCCGTGTGTTTTGGAGGAGAGCTTTGGGCATGTTTTTATTTACAAATTAAGCACTTGTTCACCCTATGTTAAACATGTATCCCCTTTATCTCTCCACCTCTCACCCATCTATGTATGTAACACAGCATCTCTTTCTTCTTAAGTGTAGGAAAGTACCACATTTTTGGCATGGTAACCCCCACTTTTTGCCTGCTTTCAGTGTGTTTTGACTGTTTTCACTGGGATTCTGCTAACCAGGACCCCAGTGATTGTGCTCTTTCCCTCTAAATGTGGTTGCTTAGGTTCTTTGCACACACCACAGTTGGTATACTGGTACCCCATATCAGTCCCTAGTATATGGTATTTAGTTACCCTGGCCATTGGGGCACCAGGAGTTCCCCATGGACTGAAGCATGTGTAATGCCACCCATGGGAGTCCATGCAAAATGTATCTGCAGGCTTGCCGTTGCAGCCTGCGTGATAAGGTGCATGCACTCTTTCACTACAGGTCACTGCATCAGATCAGTGCAAGTCACAGCTATAGTAGGCCCTCTTAGCCTAGAGGGCAGAGTAGAGGTACCTGTGTGTAAGGGCACCCCTGCATGAGCAGGGTCCCCCTATGAACACCCAGCTAAAGTTATTGACTTTAGTTTGGGGGGGGGGTGTTACTGGCCCTAAAAAGATTGAAGTGGCCTCTGATCTACCTATAGAATGTCTGCTAGGTAATGACTTTGAGATGTCAACTTGGGTTGAAGTGGAATTGGAAGCCACACAGCAATGCTGGACATCCCTGGGCATACCTTTGCCCTTACAAGAGTACAGGCCAAGAAACAATGGGAACAGGAAGCGCTGGAGCCTGGAATAATGGCCCAAAAAGAAGAGCAGACAGGGTAAAACGTTACCCTGTGCTCCAGCCTCCTGTGAAGAATCAACTCCTGACCCATAGGGGAAGGTGGGTTCCATTGCATCCAGGCATCAAGTTGTCATCATGAGGAATGGCGGTGGACCCCCAACTACTCCCCCACAGTTGACAGCATGGAAGGAGCAAGTCTTGGCAATCCTGCATCCTGCGGGCCTCACTGGAGTCACTGGAGGGCATGACACTGGTAAGTCACCATTACTACCCTACCACCACCGATAGCTGCATGGCATGTCACCTCCTCACCCTGATTCCCTACAATCCACTCCATCCTATACAGTGCACCACCCCATCACCACTTTCAATTGTGTACCCCTGCATGCCCTACCCACTGCAAGCACACCCCTCCCAGCTCTGCATGCACATGCAACAGGAATGCATGGGCAGCATGTAGCACTACCAATCCAACAATCCATCACCATACACTAACCAAAGATGGGAGGACAACACCGAACCCACAGGGAAAGCCAGAAATACTGAATATGTGACAGACAATGACTGTAACAAATCTCTTACATGTCCACAGGTGCCCCAGCCAATTTCAACGGCGAGCATGTGCAATAGCATCACAGTCCTCCTCCAGAAGATGCCCTCAGGTATGACAACAACTCTGGATGTCCCGATCTGGATGATCTCCCTGACCAATGGTCATTCGGCTTTCACATCCTCATCCAGTCCACCACAGGGCCCCCCACACGACTCCAACACCACAGCAGCCTCCCAGCGTCCACAAACCTCTGTCCCCAGGACAGGACAATAGTGTGCCCCCCTGTACAGGGATCTGAGTCGACACCACGCAGGCAAGACATTGAAGGTCCTGGTGTAAATGGGAGTGGGCACACCATTCAGGGGACAAAGGCACAGGGGACCAGGACCAGTGGGAGGTCAGCTGTGCATCAGGGGGAGGCCAGACCCAGGGAACCGACTGCCCAGGAGGCACTCACACATGTCCTGGGGGCCTACTAACAATCACAGGACTGGATGGGGCAGATGATTACCATCTTGCAAGAGAACCAGCGGCTGCAGGGGGTACACCATCAGGAGGTCATGCAGCAGTTGCAGGGCCTAAATGCCAACGTGGCCTCCCTTGCAGGGGTGCTGGGTGACATGGCCAACACGATGCGTGAGAGCAGAGAACACCAGCGGGTCCCTTCCACTAGCCAGTCTACTCACCAGCCAACAACATGTGCTACAGCTAGTGAACAGGAGTACCTGCCACACCACCCACAGGCCACAAGCATCCCTCCCCCTGCAGAAGGTGAACCGCCCCACAAACATTCCCTGCGACCCAGACAGATACCAGAGACTGTTGCCAAGACCAAATCCACAGCCAGGAAATGAGCCCCTCTAGAATATCTCCCTAGTGTGCCATTGATTCACCTTGCTGACTTTGAACTGCCATTGCTCCTTTTCCTATGACCCCATGGATAATGAACTTGTGCTACAAACCAACTGGGCCACTACACTGAAGTTTTCGTCCACCATCACCCCACTCTATTGCACTATTCCATCCTTTTTTGTCACTTCAATAAACACCCTTGAACACAACTGAAGTATTTGTACTGTATCATACAACAATATCCAATGTATTGAACTGCATTATCCTATGCAAATGTCCTGTAATGTGTGAATCCATCCAACAAATGTGTTTAAGCAGACTATAGTAATGACATCAGTACACAGTTGTGACCACACCAACATCTGCAGAAAGGGAAAGCATAAGTGACAGTCAATTTAAAAGTAAAGGTAGTGCTTGGTACAACACAGCAGGCATACAACACGTAAATGTAATGGATATATGTCCAGAAGTACAGTCTTACCTGAGTGTCAGTGGAAGTACTGGTGTATTATATGTGTCCTGTTGTCCACATCCTCCTCCTCATCACTGTCTACAGTGTCCTCTGCTGCCACTGGTGCATTATCTCCCTCCCTCCTGCTGCAGGTAGGGCACATGGAGTCTGAGGGCCAAATTGTGTAGCATACAGCAAGCCACCACCATCTGGCAGACCTTCTTAGGGGCGTAGCAAAGGGATCCACCAGTTGCCAGGAGGCACCAGAACCTGGCTTTCAGTAGACCACATGTGTTTTCAATAACTCTTCTGGTACGCCTATATGTTTAATGGTACAGATTTTCTGGCCCTGTCCTCGGATTCCTCACTGGGGTCAACAGCGAGGACAGGTTTGGGTAGCCGGAGTCACCTGGAAGTAATGAGGGACACACATTACTCATATACAATGGCATGGAGTACAACTTAATTTGCCATACACTGACATACATTGGGTGAAGACTCAAGCTCACCTATGAGCCACACTCTCTGCCTCTGTAGTCGTGCCATCACCTGTGGGACGCTTCTATTCCTCAACACATAGGCGTCATGCACCGATCCAGGTAACTTGACAGTAACGTGAGAGATATATTGATCAGCAAGGCACACCATCTGGACATTTAGAGAGTGGTAACTTTTCCTATTCCTTCAGACCTGCTCATTTGCCCTCGGAGGGACCAAGGCAATATGTGTCCCCTTGATGGCCCCAATCACATGTGGTATGTGTGCCATGGCGAAGAATGCAGCCATCACAGTGGGCAAATCTTCACTCTGGGGGAATGAGATGTAGCTGCTCATGTGTCTGAGCAAGGCAGCCAAAACCCTTCCAAGCACAATTGAAAACATTGGCTGTGATATTCCTGCAGCCAAGCCCACAGTCACCTGGAAAGAACCATGTTATGACGTGGCTCGCGGCTAGATGTGTGATCGATGCCGCAAGCCTAGAATGTTAGCAATGGTTCTTCCTCCTGGCAGTTGCTTGCTGACATGGGAAGAAGACACCGCGTTAGAGGAGAGCTCGGTAAATAAAGCTTACCTGCCATACCACAACGCTGCCTCTCGCCTTCATTACATTTTTGGTGACGAGATGTCTGCAAGCAGGTCGCTTTCCTCTTGACGCAGATGCCGCGAACGTCGCGAACCTCGTTTTGCCGTGGGATCGCAGACGGGGCATAACGAGCGGTGTTATCACCAGCTACTGGTGTTTTATGTCTTTCCAGCTGTAGTTTTGTTCCTGGAATCCATCGGCAGCCAAAATATTTACAGTTTGCACATCCGGCTTGGATTTGGAGACGCGACTGCATCGGCCTCGTGTCACGTGAGTGCTGCTGATTTTCTGTCATGACAACGTCGCGATGACATCACTGACGTCCTAGTAGACTGGTGGCAGCCATCTTAGAGAGTTGGGAAATCTCTCTTTCAATTAGATTTTGCCCATGACGAACTACTCCTTGTGGTGGTGGCCATCTGAGAGAGTTGGGAAAACTCCCCTTAAAATAGATTCTGGCCACGACAAACTGCTCACCATTGCACGTACAAGTGTCTTCTACGGTGATAGGCACACCTGACCCTGATGTTTGCTACATTATTTCTATCCTGACGAATACCTGGAGGAACATTAATTTTTGAGTTTTTTTGGGTTTCTTCTGAGCATACCTTCATACCAAATCTGTGTTTTATTAGAAACTGAGCACGGATTCACACAATGGATATGTCAACCGCTGCTGTGCACTCTCCACCTCTATTCTTGGTGCAACCTGGGAATCCACCAATACTTTGGGAGGAGTGGATAGACATATTTGATAATTATCTTGAAGCCTTAGATGGGTTAGGATTCTCGTCCAGTTGAAAAAAAGCTATCTTACTTAGTTCCCTAGGCAATGAAGGTCAGCATGTCTTCAAGTACTTGCCTAAGGCTGTTGATCAGTCTGGCCAACCCATAGATGATGTATTTTTGGAAGCGAGGCGGAGACTAGAATTAAGGTTTGCTAAGACTGAGAATGTAGTCATGCAAAGATTTAAGTTTTACACACAACCTCAAAGGGAAGGTGAATCTATGGACGAGTTTGTCACACGTTTAAGAGAGCTTTCTGTCAAATGCAGATTTGGGGCGATGACGGAGGAGTTGATTAGGGACCAGCTCATAGTACAGTGTAGGAGCAAGAAAATGCAGGAAAGATTGTGGGCAGCGAAGGACCCCAAGGTGAAGGATGCTATAGAAATTGCGAAGGTGGTTGAGGAGTCAGACTTTTGTATGAAACAGATGGAGAGGAGAGAAGTTAAGGCTTCTGAAGAGGTATCTTCTGTTCAGGGTGATGTGGCTGTGACGAGTAAATTGTCCTGGGAAAGGCTTAGTGGATCTAAAAATGGGAAGTGCAACAAGTGTGGGAGCAGGTATCATACTTCGGAGTCCAAGAATTGCTTTGCCCTAGCGAAAGAGTGCTGAAGGTGCGGTCGCAAAGGGCATTTTGCGAGGGTGTGTAGGGAAAAAGAACATTCAAAAGGGAAGGTGGCCATGGTTGGTGATGCCTCAGGCGATGCGTCCGTAGGTAACAAGTTCGGAAGGGTGTTGTGTGTTTCTGGGTTGGATGAGAGAGGGGTGAGAGCAGAAAGGATGCAGAGACCTAAGGCAGAATTTACTGTCAAGAATGTGTCCGTAGAACTGATGGTGGATTCCGGCTCCTTATATACAATAGTTCCTAAGGATTTATTTCTCCAAAAGTGGCCTTCAACAAGACTATTGCCAAAGGACATCAATCCTGGCGGGTATAAGGGTGAACAGATAGATATCATAGGTTATATGCTCACTGAAATAGGGTTCAAGGGGAGAAAGGTCTTAGGCAAAGTGTTTGTGGCAGAGTCTGGTCCGCCTATTTTGGGTTGGCAACACCAGTACGATCTTCGCATAGTCTTCAACCCATGTGCCCCTAGTCAGGTAGCTGTAATCGAAGATGTTTCTCTTGCTGGTATATTGAATGGGGCTTAAGGGGTATTCAGAGAGGAGATGGGAGAGTTGAAAGGCTACGTTCATGAGATTAGGTTGAAGCCCGGTACTGTTCCCGTGCAGCACAAAGTTAGAAAGGTTCCAGTCGCGGTAAGAGAGGGTGTAAAGGAGCTCTTGAATGAAATGCTAGACAGTGGGGTAATTGAAACAGTGGAGGCCTCAGCATGATTGTCGCCTGTAGTGATTTCTAAGAAGAGAGATGGCAAGTTGAGGTTCTGTGTAGATTTGAGAGGGTTAAACCAGAATATTGTTACAGACAATTTTCCTCTGCCAAACATTAATGAATTGGTTCTACTAATGAATGATGCTAAATACTTTTCAAAATTGGATCTGAAGCACGCATACCATCAGATTAGACTTCATCCTGGTTCTAAGGGCCTCACTGCTTTCATCACCATGGAGGGCACATTTCAGTTCACTCGGATGCCGTTCGGTCTGGCGTCTGCGGCCAGTGTTTTCCAAAGGATGATGAACCAAATTTTCAGAGGGTTGGACAATATCCTGTTTTTCCAAGATGACATTCTAGTGTTTGGTGAAACTATTGAGAACCATAATGTAACTCTGAAGATGCTACTGGACAGATTGTTGTAATCTGGTTTGACTTTGCGCCATGAAAAATGTCAATTCTTGATGACAGAGGTGGAGTATCTTGGTCACTCACTGTCGCAAGATGGTGTAAAGCCGAAGAAATACCTGTTGGAGGCAATTAGGTCGGCTCCAGCTCCCAAAGACAAGGACCAATTGCGATCTTTTTTGGGATTGATTGAGTACTATTCCAAATTTGTCAAGAACTTCGCTAGCAAGACAGAATGCCTAAAAGTACTTTTGCGCAAGTGGGGGCTAGTTTTGTCTGGGGAGAAGAGCAATGCCAATGTTTTCAGTTGATTAAGGATGATGTATGCAATGCTGGCATTCTAGTGCCTTTTGACCCAAAGAGAAGAAGAAGAATCACGGTGGATGCAAGCACTGTGGGCATTGGGGCTGTCTTGTCTCAAATGCATGGGTCTGTGGAGAAGACGGTTGCCTTTCAGACTTTGGGGGTCATTCTAACCCTGGCGGTCGGTGATAAAGCGGCGGCCAATCCGCCAACAGGCAGGCGGTCCAAAAAATGCAATTCTGAACCTGGCGGGAACCGCCAACACAGCCCGCCACTTTAACACTCCGACCGCCACGGCGGGACCGACAAACAGCGCGGCGGTCACCGCCAACAGGCAGGCGGCAGACAATGTACCGCCCACCCTATCACAACTCACCAATCCGCCACCTTTTCCGGGGCGGGAGCCCCGCCGATAAAAACACGGCGGAAACAGACTACGCACGGGAAAACGCTCACCTCTATACACTCCACGAGGAATCTGGACAGCATGGAACCCGAATTAAACATCCTACCAGCTCTTGTCTACCTGCTCATCTACCACGAGTACGAACGCCGGCGCAGACGACAACGGTGAGTACTGCACCTACGACACAGGGGAGGGGGGAGGAGGAAAGGTTACGTGCACACACATACGCGATACACCCACCCCCCCAACCCACCCCCCCCATTACCTACTCACCAATGCAGAGCAACAAGTCAGAGTGATACCCCCCAAACCCCCCGAAAGAATGCAAAGACATAATTAAAATGAAGTTTCAACTTTATGTATAAAATAGGTTCATTGAAGTCATGGTAAATATGCCATATGAAATATACAAAAGAAATAATGAACATAGTGCAAAGTATAAACATAGTCAATAAGTCCTGCACAGTCCGTTAAATATCCATAGTCCGTGGGCCAATGTGTACAAACACATGTGCAAAGCCCACACAGGAGACCGGATACCATTGGAGAGAACACTGCAGGGGCATCAGATGATAAAACAACAGGCACCTCAGGGGGAAGGGAAAGGGGGGCACCTCAGCCACATGAGTCCACGACGCCAGATCCACGAGGGGCCTCCATGCCCACTGTACCATCCTGGGGAGTGCAAAGCCACAGTCCATCAGATGGATAACCGACTCCACTGGTATTGGAGGAGGCATGGTGCCCAGAGTGCTTCGTGAACACCTGCTCGACACAGAACCGGCACTGTCAATGGACCAGGGGTGCTTGAGACGGTTGTGCCCAGCGGAGCGGTGCTTGAGACGGCGGTGCCCAGCGGAGCGGTGCATGAGAGGAAGGCCCCAGCGGAGCGGTGCTTGAGATGAAGGGCCCTGCGGAGCGGTGCTTGAGAGGAAGGCCCCAGCGGAGCGGTGCTTGAGAGGAATGGCCCAGCGGAGCGGTGCTTGACAGGAAGGGCCCAGCGGAGCGGTGCTTGAGACGGCGGTGCCCAGCGGAGCGGTGCTTGACAGGAAGGGCCCAGCGGAGCGGTGCTTGACAGGAAGGGCCCAGCGGAGCGGTGCTTGAGACGGCGGTGCCCAGCAGAGCGGTGCTTGAGAGGAAGGGCCCAGCGGAGCGGTGCTTGAGAGGAAGGGCCCAGCAGAGCGGTGCTCTTCACGGCGGGGACCTGTTCAGCGGTGCCTGTCTTGGCGGGGCCCTGTTCAGCGGTGCTCTTCACGGCGGGGCTCTGTTCAGCGGTGCCTGTCTTGGCGGGGCCCTGTTCAGCGGTGCTTGTCCTGTCTTTCAAGGGAGCCAGACCTGGCCAAGACTCCCCGCTTAAACGCCCTCCGACCTTGCGGTAGCGGGGCTCTCCAGTGATGGAGTCTTGGGCCCGTGGGTGTCGTCCGTCACACCCGGTATGGGGCTGGTGGGGCCCTCCTGGTGCGCTCGCCTGCTGCATGTCTTCTCCGCCCTGCTGCCCTTGCCCTCCTTCGCTGCAGCTCTCTGGCCCTTGCCTCCCTTAGATGATGTGGCAGGTGACGGGGCAAGGCCACTCTCCTTGGTGGCAGCCGTCTCAGGCTTTTCGCGCCGGCCCTTAATATTTCTTGTCCTCTTCCCAGGGGGTGGGCTGGCTGTCCCCTTGCTGCTGGCCGATGTTCCTTCCCTAGGAGCTGGTGGACTCCAATAGCCCTGCACTATGGTGATACTAGATGCAGGGCTGGTGGTGGCTGAGGTGCTCTTTGGACTCTTACCAGATGGAGGGGGTGGGTCAGGTGATGCAAAGAGGTTAATTTTTGAGAGGAAAAGTTTTTTAGGAGCAATGGGAAGGGTAGGTGCAGTGGGTATGGGAGTGGAGGAAGAGGATGTGGTTGTAGGAGAGTCAAGTGTGCTGTCTTTGGGTGCAGGTGCTTGGGCTGGAGGCTGTCGTGAGGTGGGTGGCTGTTGGGTGGGTGGCTACCTGCGTTTGTGTGGTTTGGAAGAGGGGGTGACAGACACAGTGGGAGAGGACACAGGGGACGTGTAAATGGCAGTGGGGGTGGTGACTGCACGTGTGCTGACTGTAATGGAGGGTGTGCTGGTGATGGAAGTACTGGCTGATGGTGGTGTGTATGCAGGTGTGAGTGGAGACGTCACAGGGAGGGAGGAGGGAGACGAGGAGGAGGGGGACACAGAGGTGGTAGTGACTGTTGGCATGTCTGCATCTGGATGTTGTTTGTGTGAATGCTTGTGGGATCTGTGGTGCTTATGTCTGGATGAGCTGCCCTTGGGTGTTGAGGTGTGTGCAGGTTTGTCTGATGGTGTGGATGGGATAGGCTGAGGAACAGGAGACTGGGACTGGGTGGTGGGAGTTAGAAGAGGGAGGCTGGAGACAGGGACAATGGCTGCCGTCAGTGCTGAGGCCAGAGCGTTGAACGATCGCTGATGGGCTGCCTGACCCGAATGAATGCCCTCCAGGTATGCATTGCTCCGATGCACCTCCCTTTCTACACCCTGGATGGCATTCAAAAGGGTAGACTGCCCAACAATGATGGTCTGGAGGAGGTCAACTGGGGCAGGGCCTGAGGTGCCTGGGGCGAAGGAGATGCCCACCTTCCTGGGTGAGCGGGCACGGAGCGAAGGCTGAGGGGCTGCTGGGAGGGCGGGGCTGGTGCGCTGGGTGGCGGCTGTGTCTGTTGTGGCGGTGGGCACGGATGTTGCCGCCACCGCAAGAGAGCTCCCTTCCGAGGACGTGTCGGTGTCGCTGACGTCTCCACGGGTCCCCGTTGTGGAGCTCCCCTCGCCCTCCGTCTCACTGGTGAACTCAGAGTCGGTTGCATGGCCCTCCGGGGCCATGTGAGATGCAGCTCCCTCGTGCGCCGTTGCCACTTCTCCTCCGCCTGATGATGCTAATGCACACATGCACAGGAAGAAAAAGAAAATGGGTGGGGGGGAGAAATGAAGACAGGTTGAGTGCATGCATTGGCAACACCGTTGGCGGAGAGGACAGACACAGAAGCCCCCTGCACCACGCTGCGCAATCGGGGTACACTACTCAGTTCTTGTGACTAGGCCTACAGGTCTGTGGACGACAAATGCACACATGGGTGATGCAGGACCATGGATAGCTGTACTTGGCACCCTACAGAGGTGGGGGCGGGGGCACAGGGCCATGCCTAACGGAGGGGACTAGCCTACAGAAAGCGCCCTGGCCTTGAGTTACCCACAGCCCTCCTCCCCAACCCAGACACCTCCACTGCGCGCAAAGATAGCAGAATGTGCTGATACTCACCCCCTTGTGTCTGCTGTGATGTCCTCACGCGCCCATCCAAATCGGGGTAGGCCACCGCCAGGATCCGGGACATCAGGGGGGTCAATTGGCGGCTGGCACCCCTCCTACGTTGGGAGGCCATCCCCAGCAGAGACTCGGCGGTCTTTCTGGTCCCGCAGCGGATGCCTTCCCACCTCTTTCGGCAGTGGGTGCCCCGTCTGTTGTGGACCCCCAGGGCCCGGACGTCCTTGGCGATGGCACGCCAAATGTCGATCTTCTGATGGGCGCTGACCTATTTGACATGTACAGGGTGGGAAAGGAAATATCATCACTTTTCTGCATGGTAGATGTGAGTGGCCCCCCCTCCCCAACCTTGCCATGTGGCACATGTTCCCATCTGTCGTGCGTTGCACTCCTCATTCGCTCCCCTCCCCACCATCTTACATACACCCCACTCAACACAGGCATAGCCCATTCAGCGTGCACCCTGTGTACTAACCTGTTGGTCTGGAGGACCGTAGAGTAGCGCATACTGGGGGAGGACCCCATCAACAAGTTTCTCCAATTCTTCGGAAGTGAAGGCAGGGGCCCTTTCCCCAGTCGCAGCAGCCATTATATCTCCCAGACCGAGGTCACAGCAGCACTTGCAGTATAGGTCCTCCCCTGTGGATGATCAGGTCTCGAGTGATTAATCAGAAAGAAAATGGCGGTCATGCCCGCGGCGGTGCGTACCGCGGCGGTGCGTACCGCGACTGCCGGCGCACATCGTCATTGGCTCCTGAGACCCATAGGGTTCAATGTTAACCAATGCTGCTTTGCGCCGCGGTCTTCGACCGCCTACCGCCACGGTGTGCCACGCCAGCGCAGTGACCTCACATCCCACTGTCACACTTCACAGGTCAGGCAGCCGCCATTTCAAGGGCCCACATGGCATGATTTCTACTGCGTCACACAGGCCTTGCATTGCCACTCATACAAGCCGCTCCATGCATAGCGATTCGTGTACTGTGCAAGCTGTGTGAACGAACCTGTGGGTTGCTTGACTCTGTGCTCCATGTTGTCCTTCCTAGGCACCGTCCGCTGGGACTTGCGAGGATAAGGATGAATCCTCCCGTGTACCGACCGCTGGTGGACCTGTCGACAATGGAAGAACGACATATCATACTTACATACCGGCTTGACAGAGCAACTATACATGAACTATGTGCCCAGCTGGAGCCAGACCTGATGTCCCCCTCTGGTGCAGGTTCTGTCAGTACTCCATTTTTTGGCAAGTGGGTCGTTTCAGACAACAGTGGCCATATCATCTGGGATGTCTCAGCCTATGTTTTCTAAGGTTTTATCCAGAGTGTTGTCTGCCCTGATGAAATACATGCGGAGCTACACTATTTTCCCTGAGGTGGGCGAATTGGCTACAGTGAAGGGTGATTTCTATGCCCTTGGACATATCCCCAACATCATTGGGGCCATTGATGGGACCCATGTGGCTTTGGTTCCCCCCAAAGACAGTGAGCAGGTGTACCGAAACAGAAAAAGTTATCATTCGATGAATGTCCAGGTGGTCTGTTTGGCTGACCAGTACATCTCCCATGTAAATGCCAAGTTCCCTGGGTCAGTGCATGACGCGAATGTCATGCGAAATAGCAGCATCCCTTATGTGATGGAACAGCTACAGAGACACCGTGTGTGGCTAATTGGTGAATCTGGTTACCCCAACCTGTCGTGGCTACTGACCCCAGTGAGGAATCCCCGGACCAGGGCAGAGGAACGGTACAATGAGGCCCATGGGCGAACTAGGAGGATCATAGAAAGGACCTTCGGGGTCCTGAAGGCCAGGTTTAGGTGCCTGCATATGACAGGGGGATCCCTCATGTACTCACCAAAGAAGGTGTGCCAGATCATCGTGGCCTGCTGTATGCTTCACAATCTTGCATTGCGACGCCAGGTGCCTTTTCTGCAGGAGGATGGTCCAGATGGTGGTGTTGTAGCAGCTGTGGAGCCTGTGGAGAGTGAAGAGGAGGAAGACGACGGGGATGACACGGACAACAGGGATACAGTCATACAACAATACTTTCAGTAGCACACAGGTAAGAACAGCCACCCCAATTTACATTTACTTGAGGCCTCATGTGTCTCCACTGTTAACTGATTTGTGACTTTCCCGTCCCTTTTCAGAGCTGTATGACCCACTGCCTGACTTCAGCTTTGTTTGCCCATGGACTAAAGCTTATTGAAATTGGTATGTTGTCATCACAAAGTAACTGGACATTATTGAACCGTTATGTGTAATACATTTGTTAAGAATACAAGCAGACTCCTGTTTATTTAAGTGGAATAAGTGATTTATTTTAAGTGCGAGATATAGGTAAATGATTGGGAAGCGGGGATGGGTGGGGGTGGAGTAATGTCCATGGCAGAGTCCAGTTCTCAGTCGCACAGGTGCATAGTCCATATGCCTGTGGAAGGATGGAGCAGGGGCAGTTCAAGGTTGGACAGGGTGACAATGTGGGACAGTGGGATGACATCAAGGGGTATCTTAGGCTGGCGGGGGGCTTGCAATCCTACTCTGTCTTCTTGTGAGATCTCAGGTTCCGCTTGTGGGGTGGTTCTTCTTCTGCAGGAGGTGGGGTTCTGGTGGCCTGTTGTTGTGTGGGGGCCTCCTGTCCACTGGCGCCGGCGGAGGTGGTAGGCTGTTCCTGGCCTGGGCTAGTGACAGGGGCCCTTTGGGGTGCCACATGGTCCCGCAATGTGGTGACGATCTGGGTAAGGGCCAGGACGATGGTCCCCATTGCGGAACCGATGTTCCTCAGTTCCTCCCTGAACCCCATGTACCGTTCCTCCTGCAGTTCCTGGATCTCCTGGAACCGGGCCAGTACCGTCGCCATCGTCTCCTGGGAGCGGTGGTATTCTCCCATGATGGAGGAGAGGGCCTCTTGGAGAGTCGGTTCCCCGGGCCTGTCCCCCCCCCTGTCGCACAGCAGCCCTCCCAGTTCCCCTGTGTTCCTGGGCCTCTGTCCCCTGGCCGGTGTGCCCACTACCACTGCCCCCAGGTCCCTGTTGTTGTTGGGGTGGTGGGTCAACCTGGGTGCCCTGTAGTGGTGGACACACCGCTGATTTACGTGCCCTGGAGACAGAGGCATGGGCCCGCTGGGTGGGAGCTGTGCTGGTGTTCCCAGAGGGGGTTGGGTCTGGTGTAGCCTGTGGCTGTCTGTGGGGAACCGACTGTCCAGAGGTCCCCGATGGGCTGGGCTGGTCGTCTGGCTCCAGGGAGACAGAGCTGCTGTCATCGCTGGGGGCCTCTTCTGGGGGTGGGATGGACATCTCTGGACCCTCCGTGGCGGTGTGGTGGCGTTCGGGTCCTGCAGGGGTATAAAGGTATGGTTATTGCTTCTGTGTGTGGGATTTCGTGTGATGGGTGGGTGTCCGTGTACCCATGTGCAGGCATTTCCTTGTGGGGGCTTTTGTGAGGGTGGCTTGTGGGGGTGATGTGTGTGTGCAGTGGGCATGCTTTGGTGATGGGTGTCCATGCTTTGGGGTTGCATGCAGGGCTTGGTGTTGGGATGGGTGGGTTGTGATGGTGAGGCTATTACTAGGGGTTGGTGTGATGGGGGAGGGGGTGAGGGTGGGGGTATGATTTGGCATTCAGGTGGGGTGGGGGTGGGAAGCAGTAGTGAAGATTTGCCTTACCAGAGTCCATTCCTCCGCCTACTCCAGTGAGGCCCTCAGGATGCAGGATGTGCAAGACTTCCTCCTCCCACGCGGTAAATTCGGGGGGAGTAGGTGGGGGTCCGCTGCCAGTCTTCTGCACCGCTATGTTGTGCCTTGATACCATGGAACGCACCTTCCCCCGTAGGTCGTTCCATCTCTTCCTGATGTCCTCCCGATTGCGTGGATGCTGTCCCACTGCGTTAACCCTGTCCACTATCCTTTGCCACAGCTCCATCTTCCTGGCAATTGTGGTGTGCTGCACCTGTGCCCCGAAGAGCTGGGGCTCTACACAGACTATTTCCTCCACCATGACCCTGAGCTCGGCGTCACTGAACCTGGGGTGTCTTTGGGGTGCCATGGGGTGGTGTGGTTGAGGTGTGGGGTGGCGTTTGTGGTGATGAGTGTGGTGCGTGTGGTGGTGTGTGGTGTTTGGTGCGTGGATTCTGTGTGGGTGATGGTGTTGTGTGCCTCTGTGTTGTGGGATTGTCTATTCTGTGCTCTGTCTCTAGCCTTCGTCAATGATTTTGGGTCGTAGGGGCTTGTAGGTGATGTGGGTGTGTGTTTTATATTGTGTTGGGTGTGTGGGAGTGGTGTTAGTATGTGTATCAGGTGTGTGTATTTCGAACTGACCAATGTGGCTGAGTTTTCTATGGGTGTGTGTATTTTGACCGCGGCGGTGTGTACCGCCAATGGAATACCGCGTTTGAAAGACCGCCGCGTGGATTTGTGGGTCGGAATGGTATGGGCGTATTTCTGTTGGCGTGGCGGTGGAGGTTTGGTCAGCGCCATTTTTGCGCTGACCTTTGGTGTGGCGGATTATTGAGGATGTCGGGGTTTCTGTGGTTTGGCAGTTGCGGGTCAGAATGACCGTGGCGGTTGCGGTGTTATGGCGGCCTTCTGGCCGGCGGTAAGCGCCATTTACCGCCGAGGTCAGAATGACCCCCTTTGTCTTCTGCTGAGAGACATTATGCTGTTATTGAGCGTGAAACTCTGGCTGCGGCATGGGGTGTGGAGTAATTTCGCACATATATATGGGGTAGTACCATCACATTGCGTTCTGATCAAAAACCATTGCTAAAGATTTTGTCACCAGGTGGGACTGGTAAAGGGTCAGCGAGACTGGCTAGGTTGGTTTCCCGTTTGCAAGAATTTAATTACAAGATTGAGTACATTCCTGGTTGGAAGAATGTGCAAGCAGACTGTCTTTCTCGTCTGGCTCATGAGTGGCAGACAGTAGACAGAGATAATGTATTAGAGCATGAACAAGAGGGAGCTGTTGCGTCTGTGGGTGAGGTTGTGCATTGGTGTAAAGGAGCAGTGAAAGAAACCGACAGGGATTTGGCTATGAAAGCAGATTAAGTTTTGTTGCAGGTCGTTGATTTAATAAGGAAAGGTGGGAGGAGAGACAGTACTCTCCCTGGCAGTTGCTAGCTGACAGGGGAAGAAGACACCGCATTAGAGGAGAGCTCGGTAAATAAAGCTTACCTTCCATACCACAACGCTGCCTCTCGCCTTCATTACAAACCACTTGCCAGGAAGTGGAGCACTGACAGTATCTGTACTGCAGGGGGTATTGCCGTAGTGCTACGGATATCAGGAATCATATCTGGCTCCAATTGTTGACACAGCTGAGTAATTGTGGCCCTGTCCAGACAATAGGTGATTATGATGTGCCATTTCTCCAGTGTAGCCAAGTCCACCAGGGGTCTGTACACAGGTGCTTACCTCTTCCTCCGCAGTGGTAGGTAACTAAGTAAACCAAACATGAGATGTGTGTGACTACAGGAAGTATGGACACACAATATAAGTACACAGAGGCCCTCATTCTGACCTTGGCGGTCGGCGGAGAGGCGGCGTTCGGACCGCGAACAGACCGGCGGTATAAAAAATGGCATTCTGACCGCGGCGGTCACCGCCGCGACCGACCGCCACTTCCCCACTCCGACAGCCACGGCGGTCATGACCGACGGGCTGGAGTCTGCGCACTCCGGTCCAGCGGTCGACCCAAGACCGCCAACGGTATCATGACCCTGCTTACCGCCGCGGTTTCTGGCGGTCGGGAACCGCCATGCGAACCATGGCGGTAGGCACTATCGGGGCCAGGGAATTCCTTCCCTGGCACTGATAGGGGTCTCCCCCACCCCCCACTGCCCCCCCGAGTCCTCCCCCCACACCCTCCACCCCCCTGCCACCCCCCAGAGGTGGTACGAACCCCCTCCCCACCCCGACATGCACATACACGCACCCCGACATGCACACACCCCCAACATGCACATATACACACCCCCTACACACACACATACACAACGGGGACACATACCCGCACACATACATGCCGACATGCGCACCCGCCGAACTACACACATTGCCCATAGGCACTGCAGCACTCCCCGCCCGCATGCACGCACTCACACACCCCCTCTACACACTCACACGCACACCCCCATGCATGCACACATCACACAACACCCCCCCCCACCCCCTCCCCTCACGGACGATCAACTTACCTTGTGCGTTGGTCCTCCGGGAGGTGACAGGAGCCATGGGGAGGTGACCGCCAACAGAAGACCGCCAACAGAAGACCGCCACACAGAAATGTGGGTCGTAATTCTGTGGGCGGTGTTCTGCTGGCGTGGCGGTGGAGGTTGACCAGTCTCCACTTTCCCGCCGACCGCCAGTGTGGCTGCTGGCGGTTTTCCGGCGGAACGCTCCCAGCGGTCAGAATGCGCACAGCGGCATACCGCCGCGGTCGGCGGTCTTCACCGCGGCGGTAACTCGGCGGTCTTGCGAAAAGACCGCCAAGGTCAGAATGACCCCCAGAGTCTGTATGGATGCAGCAGACTAAAATTGTCTTGGTGTTTACCATCGATACCTATGACACTCATTAAATTGTCCAACATGAGTACCAGCACTAGGAATTGACAACCGCCTGTCCTGCATGCAGTGACAGGTGGATGTGACCTCACTCCGCCGGTGTTTGGCATCATGGCGGAAGGCGGTCTGCACCGCTGTGCAACTCTTCATTTGTTAACATGGAGCTCCGTGGAGCACAGGAACCAATGATGATCGACGCTGGTGGTGACGGTGTTCATCGCCGCGGATGTGACCGGCATTTCCTCTGTACCACTTCATTTGATTCCTAACTCTCTACTGATCAGCACCTCCACTGCTTGTGCTGCTGTGTCTTGTGTAGGGAACCCGTGATGGCCAGTGCTATAGGTGAAGGGTCCCGGCCTTCACATTGGAGGAGTTGAAGAGGCTTGTGGATGGGGTCCTACCCTTGTATGGGCCTCCAGACCGACAGGTGAGTACCTCATGGGTAAACGACACATGCCGACCCGACCGGAGGAGGAGAAATGACGCACGGTCTCGCTTGTGAGTGAGAAATCGGCTCATCGCTAACATTTTTCTACGCACACTCGCCCGTGTGTGTTATTTTGATGCTACCTAGGTACTTTTCAACGCTAACAGTGTTTTTACCGTTTACAAAAGGATTTAAGACTCTTTTGCTTTTAAAATTAATAACTTGACTTGTGTATGCTTGATTTTTGTCGTTTTGGTCTTGTATTGTTTAGATAAATATTTCCTATTTTTCTAAACCTGTGTTGTGTCATTTTGTAGTGTTTCCACTGAGTTACTGTCCATGTTGGTACAAATACTTTATACCTAGACTCTGCAGTTAAGCTTGTGCCAAGCTACCAAGCGGGTAAGCGGGGTTTAACTGAGGGTGATTCTCCTTTACGCTGACTAGAGTGAGGGTCCTTGCTTGGACAGGGGGTAACCTGACTGCCAACCAAAGACCCCATTTCTAACAAGGTGAATTTGGTGAACAAAACCATTGATGGCCCCAGGCTTTTTACTAAAAACAACTGGATATTGATTAATTATATTCTCAGCGTCTGATACATATGAATCTTCAATAATGCATGCAATATCAGATTCTGCATCAGTGTAATCTGTGAGTGCTTCACCTACAACTATGAGATTTTCTGTCCCAGGTACAAGATACAGGCCCATCTTAGCTAAGTCTTGCCAACCAATGATTTTTTGTGCCTAAATAATCGTATTCTAGATATGAAGCATCCAAGCATTTCTTGTCACGACTTACGCGCTGCTTTAACCTGGAGTCCGCTGAACGAGTGGCGAGGTTCTTGTTCCTGAATGTTCGGCCTTAGCCCAGGTAGGGGCGACTCTTTCTGGTAGCCACAGTGCTGCAGGCGATAGGAACGCCAAGGGCAGGCTGTGTCCCTCAGAAATAGTGCCAGAGGGAAAATAAAACTGAATAGGGGAAAAAAACCTCCAAAAAGGAAAAGTCCTGGAACAGGAACAAAAATCAATAAGTAAATACAAGATCAAAAAAGAACAGGAAAAACACTGGAACAGACGTGAACCAGTATCTGACACAAGGAAGAAGGAGCGAAGACACCATCCAAACAGAAAGTGTTGCAGCGCAAGGAGGGAAAGAATCACAGCCCTTAAATACCTTAAATACACAAAAACAGGAAGCGACCAACAGGAAGTGCAAGGACACCATATTAAATAGGGAAAAACACATAGAAAGTATTAGACAAGGAGCCATAGAAGATAGGGAACCAAAGCATGCTGGAAAGAGAGGGGAATAATGGGAAGGAAGGAGAAAACATAAAGGGAGGTACAAATGAGGGTGACAGACAGAGAAAGAACCACAATAGCAGGTGAGTGGGGGGGGGTCAAACATGCTCAAATGCGTGCAGCGCTATGAAGAAACGAGGCCCCATGCCCAATTTGGGGCCTCGTATGCTGCAGGATAGACTGGGGGCGCGGCGTGTCTCTGTGCCGT
Organism: Pleurodeles waltl; assembly: GCF_031143425.1. Taxonomy (NCBI): domain Eukaryota; kingdom Metazoa; phylum Chordata; class Amphibia; order Caudata; family Salamandridae; genus Pleurodeles; species Pleurodeles waltl. Next base: position 1,645,482,733 of record NC_090444.1, on the reverse strand, counting down.
GCAGCGCAACAGTAGGTCCCTCCCCCGAAGTCCCAGGTTTGTGCGGAAACAAGCGGTGAAAGTGACGAATCAAAAGAGGGGTGTGAACAGAAGAGGCATCTTCCCAAGAGCACTCGCTAAGAGGGTACCCCTTCCAATGGATCAGATACTGAAGACGGTTGCGAAAGACACGAGAGTCACAAATTTCCTGTACCTCATATTCTGGTACATCATTCACCAACAAGGGAGGAGGACAAGGGAACTGCAGAGAGAAAAGATCAGGCACATAGCGTGTGAGCTGGGAAACATGAAAGACTGGATGGATTTTCCAGGTACGAGGTTAATGAAGACGAACAGTGACAGGATTAATCAGTTGAAGAATACGGAAAGGACTGTAGTAACGAGGTATAAACTTTTTCTGAGAAAGACGCAAAGGCAGAAATTTTGAAGAAAGCCAGACTTTATCCTGGATGTGATATACTGGAGCATCCCTCCGCTTCTTATCTGCCATTCTCTTCATGTATCTCTTGGTGTTCAGCAAGTGAGACCGAATCAATTTATGGATCTTTAGAAGTTGTTTAGGAAAATGAGGTGACAGCAGGAAGAGAAGAGGTAGACTGAGGAGTTGTAGGAAAAGAGGTAGGATGATAGCTATAGGAACAGGAAAAGTGGGTGACCTTGGAGGCACTATGGACAGTGTTATTGTAAGAGAATTCAGCGATAGGAAGGTAAGTCTTCCAGTTACTCTGGGTAGAATTACAAAAGCAGAGAAGGTACTGCTCTAGTCCTTGGTTGAGACGTTCTGTCTGCCCATTGGTTTGGGGATGAAACCAGATCATAATACTATATTGATGTTCAAGGTCCTACAGAAATGTTTCCAGTCAGAGATGTACTGAGGTCCCCTGTCTGATACAATGCTGTGTGGAGACTAAAAATATGATGGATAAATATCTGACTTAGTTCTTGAGAGGTAGGTAATTTCTTCAGGGCGGTGAAGTGAGCCATCTTTGTAAAGGAAACTATTGTGACCATGATAACCTGGTTTCCTGCTGATGGAGGTAGTGAACACATGAAATCGTTAGAAATGGTGTGCCAAGGAGCAGGTGGAACAGGTAACGGTTGTAGTAATCCCGCAGGTCTGATACGGGGTATCTTTACTTGGGCATATATGGGACAGGCCTGAACATATTTTTCGACATCCGATTTCCAAGTAGGCCACCAGAAAGATCGCAAGAGTAATTCCTGCATGGCCTTGATGCCTCTATGACCAGCAACCGGAGAATCATGGCACATCTGTAGCGCCTATTCTCTTACTCCGCTAGTGGGGAGGAACAACAGGTTCCTATAATAATAATACCCCTTCTGTTTACGTATTAGGGGGTTTAAGTTCTCTAGCTCTTGTTCAGAAAGGTTGGAATATTCCAGTTGTACCTCATCCAGGAATGATTGACCTACACCAATGATCTTGCTGGGCTCAAGTAGATATTGTGATGGGGTAGGAGTACAATCTGGATAACGGCGAGACAGAGCATCGTCCAGTATGTTTTGGGATCCAGGAATGTAGGTGACATAGAAGTCGTACTGACTGAAGAAAAAGGCTCAACGAGTCTGACGGCTGTTCTGGCATTGAAAGTTACGTAAACATTGTAGATTACGATGGTCCGTTCTCACCTCGAAGGGCTCTTTTGAACCCATAAGGAATTGTCTCCACTCTTGGCAGGCAGTCTTCAGGGCTAATAACTCCCTTTCCAATACTGAGTAATATTCTGACACAGAGAGTACATGAGACAAATAGAACACAGGATGTTCTAGACCATCATCATCTTGTTGTTGGAGTAAGAAAGCTCCGATGGCTCTTTCGGAAGCATCAGTAACAACAACAAATTGCTTGTTGGTATCTAGATGTCTCAGTATTGGTGCTTGAGTGAAGGCCTTTTTTAGACTTTGAAAAGCTGTTTCAGCCGACCTTGTCCAGACAAATCCTTTACTTAAATTCTCCTTCTTTAATGTTTGAGTAATGTGGTTGGTCTGTTCCGCAAAGTAAAAAATAAACTGTCGATAAAAGTTGGCCAGTCCTAGAAAACATTTAATTTCCTTAATGGAGGAAGGGGAAGGCCAGGCTAGGATGGCTTGTACCTTTTCCGGATCCATAGCTATTCCAGTGGGACTAAGATGATAAACCAAATATTTAACTTCGGTCTTATCAAACTCACATTTTTCTGGTTTACAAGACAGTTGATGTAGCCTGAGTCTTTGGAGGACTTGTTTCACGTGTGTAGAATGCAGTTCAGGATGTCTAGAATATATATGAGAATATCGTCTAAATAAATTACTACAGTATGGTTCAAGAGATCAGAAAACACAGAGTCCATAAATCTTTGGAAAATTGAGGGGGCATTAGTGAGACCAAAAGGCATAACTCTGTATTCATAATGACCAAATGGGGTTCGAAAGGCAGTCTTCCACTCATCTCCTTTGATGCGCAAAAGGTAGTAAGCTCCACGAAGATCTAGTTCGGTAAATTGTTGGGCCCCTCTGACTGCCTCCAGAATATCCTTGATGAGGGGTAAAGGATAACGGTCTTTTATAGTGATCTTGTTTAAACCACGAAAATCCAGACAGGGACGAAGATGTTTAGTCTTCTTGGGTACAAAAAAGAGAGGAGCCCCCACCGGAGAGGATGATGGCACAGTAAGACCGCTGTGCAGATTTTCTTGCAGATAATCATTGAGAACTTCCTTTTCAGGTTCTGTGAGAGAATACATTCTCCCAACGGGAACTATCGCCCCAGGTTCCAGGGGAATTGTACAGTCATAATCTCGATGTGGGGGTAAAACAGGTCTGGATGGTTTTTGTAATACATCTTGAAATTCTAGATAGTGATCGGGGACTCCTTGGACTGTATTGATGGAACAACCTGTAGTAAGTTCAGTAGGCATTAACTTCTTGGGTGACCAGTACGTGTCTGATGCAAAACAATTTTCATGACAAAACTGTCAGGACAAGGAAATTGTCCTGGTTTTCCTATTCAGATAAGGATTATGTCTTATGAACCATGGAATTCCTAAGATGATAGCATGATTGGGAGATGATATTAGGTCAGATGAGATGTGTTCTTGGTGGTTCCCAAATTGTAAACTTAGAATCAGGGTGGTAGTATAGACTGGACCAGAGGATATTAAGGACCCATCCACTGTGTGTACTTGTTCCGGGACTTCCTTGGGTCGAGTTGGTATTTGTTGTGTTGTGGTCCAAGACTTATCCATATAAATGCCACTAGCACCACAATCAAGTAAGGCCATTGTTCTCTCTTAACGACCGTCAGGTAACTGCAAAGTCACAGGAAGCATAAACAAAGTAGTGGGGTTGTCCTTGAATGAACTAATGCAAGGTATAGCAGATGATCCTGTCCCCTCCCTTCTTACTGAGGATGGAAAGTAGCGTTTCCCGATGGCCTTAGAGTACGAACGGGGCAGGTACAAAGCGTATGACCGGCAGCACCACAATACAGGCACAATCCTTTTTTACGGCTTTCTTCCCGCTCACTGACGGAAAGTGGGCCACGAGTAGTATCCACCTGCATAGGTTTACCTTCGGCTTCTCTGACGGGAGGGCAAGGTTTCTCCGGACGGTGCAAAAAGACACGTGAGGTACTTGACTGGGAATGCCCTCTGTTTCTTCTCTTCTCCAAACGTCGTTCTTGGAGATGATATTCGATGGAAAGGGCTAGATCCATCAGACCGCGAAGATCTTCAACTCAGGTGGAGTGCACTATCTCGCCTTTGATCTCCTCCTTTAGCCCTCTACGGAATAGAGTAACCAGAATTCGTTCCACCCAGGTTGTCTCGGCTGCAAGCTGTCAAAAGCGTGTAATATATTGGAGGACATCTTGAGAGCCTTGTTGGATGTCACACAGTGCTACTTCAGCAGAGGCCTCCAATCCTGGACGACTAAACATCTGCTTAAACTGATTCACGAAGGCTGGATAATCAGCCAATACTGGGTCATTGGATGATACCAGCGGAGTTGCCCAGGCCAAGGCAGGACCGGATAGAGCACTGATAAGATAACCCACCTTTGTCTTGTCGTGGGAAAATTGTGTGGGTCGGAAGGCAAAGTAAACAGTTAATGCATCTAGGAACTCTCGCAGTTTTGTGGGTTCACCGGAGTAACGAAGAGTTGAGGTGGAGACGGTAGGGACATCTGTACTGCGGAAAGCCAAAGCCTGTTGTAAAGCAGCATTCTCGTTGCGTAGTTGTTGCAGTTCCTGAGCCTGTTGCTGAATGGTTCCAGAAGGGACTGATCAGGATCTGCAGCAGCCGCCACTGAATCATCCATGGTATTAGACAACGTCAGGTGTATTGGGCGCTGCAATCTGTCATGACTTACGCGCTGCTTTAACCTGGAGTCCGCTGAACGAGTGGCGAGGTTCTTGTTCCTGAATGTTCGGCCTTGGCCCAGGTAGGGGCGACTCTTTCTGGTAGCCACAGTGCTGCAGGCGATAGGAACGCCAAGGGCAGGCATTGTCCTTCAGAAATAGTGCCAGAGGGAAAAAAAAACTGAATAGGAGAAAAAACCTCCAAAATGGAAAAGTCCTGGAACAGGAGCAAAAATCAATAAGTAAATACAAGATAAAAAAAGAACAGGAAAAACACTGGAACAGACGTGAACCAGTATCTGACACAAGGAAGAAGGAGCGAAGACACCATCCAAACAGAAAGTGTTGCAGTGCAAGGAGGGAAAGAATCACAGCCCTTAAATACCCAAAAGCAGGAAGCGACCAACAGGAAGTGCAAGGACACCATATTAGATAGGGAAAAACACATAGAAAGTAATGGACAAGGATCTATAGAAGATAGGGAACCAAAGCATGCTGGGAAGAGAGGGGAATAATATGAAGGAAGGAGAAAACATAAAGGGAAGCACAAATGAGGGCGATAGACAGAGAAAGAACAACAATAGCAGGTGAGTGGGGGGGGTCAGACATGCCCGAATGCGTGCCGGGCTATGAAGAAACGAGGCCCCATGCCCAATTTGGGGCCTTGTATGCTGCAGGACTGACTGGGGGCGCGGCGTGTCTCTGTGCCGCGCGCCGCAGCCCGAGCTGAATGTTCAGCTTGCGCTGCGGCGTGACATTTCTATGTCAAACTCACCAAAAACATTTGGTGTGACATCAGACTGTTTCAATTCAACTGCAGCACCCCACAACTTCCATCAAAAATCACATCTGAAATGCTAGCAATTGGTGATTCAGAATCAGCCATTACCTGCAATTGAGCATTACCAACTAGTGCAAGGCACCATGACCATTTGGTTAATACCTGTACTGGAATTACACTCAATGGTTAAACTGACATTGGATAGTGTTTTAGCAAAGCATCTTTGCCTTCTGGAATTTCAATACTGTTCACATGGGAATATTTTTTGTCCTTTTGCACATCACCTGAAAGCGACCAATTTTTCTTCAAGCTAAACACTTTTTTCCCAAGGGCTGAGCAGTTGGGGCTACTACTGATATGGTTTTTTGACCCACATCTAAAACAAATGACATTTCCTCTTTTGAAAGACTGTTTTCCAGCTTAACCGCTCATGTTTATAACATTAACAGAATTGTTAAACTCATCAGCAGACGTGTGTAGAGCATTAATAAAGTGATCATCATGAATGGCTTTGGTGGATATCATAGATCTCTCAATGCTTTTTGCCAGGCTAATAGTTTCTACCAATGTAGGGTTCTTGCAGCTGAGCAAGCATTCCTGAATTTTCTTATATAAGCATGAAAATACAAAACACAGATCTTCTACTCCTTCATTTGCTGCTTGTTTTCTTTCAAAGAAGTTATGCCTCTCCAACATTATACTAGGTTCCTCAGCATATTGTTTGCTTAAACGCAAAGAAGCCTCTTTGCATGGATTCCAAACGTCATTGTTGTCATCTGATGCTTCCTGCGTTGCTGGAATGGGTGACAAGTTGCATACCCAGTGCAACTGCAAAGAATTGCTACTTTACGTTCGAGACATACTTAATCACCTGAATGACTACCAGGTAACTTAAAAAAATTCTAAGCCATTGGTGCCATTCAATATTGGATTTGCCCAGGCGTTGCAAAAAAAGGAGGAGGCAGTGCTATATGTTGAGAAGTTGCTGTCATAGCCAATAACAAGCTGTGTTCGCAAAGTATTAATTCAGAGATAAATAAATAATCATCCACTTATAGTTGAATGACTTGTGCAGCCACCAGTTCGCTGTTTCTATAACACTCCCATAAACAAATGTAGAAGTGAGTGGAGTGTTAAAGCTTACACAATTCTCATTGAGCATTCAACGAGTAGTGAGGAATGAAGAACTGTGAGGAAACTGTGCCTGTTTCCATCTGAGTGTGTTGACAAGGATGCTTGAATGCCATATGCGGATTTGTGTTTCTCACTCATGTGTGCGCACAACCAGGCACATGCATTGCCAAGGATACTTGATAGTCAAATGTGCATATGCGCTTCTCGTGCATAAGCGTGCACAACAGGGAACATATTACACGTTGAAATATAGCACATGCAGGCATCGCACTGTACCTCTGTTCCAATGTGTCCCTTCAGGTCTCCCAAAATCAAGGGTGATGAGAGCGATTTGAAGATTTCCATGACAATGGGCAGCCAACAGCAATAGTACAAAATATAGGCTGCAGGGCTTAGCTCATCAACGGCTTGATGATTGACCTTTGGATTCGGCCGCCAGTGGAAAAAGCCCAAACTCTGGTTGGTTGGTGACAAAGCTGGGTGAGAAGTCCCTCATCGCCACATTGTGCTAAAGATGCACAGAGACTGACTCAAAGTAATCCAATCCATTATATATTGAGAAAACCACAACCAGGAGCGTCCGCTGCCTGCGGAGGATGTCCAGCAACTGAAGGATGTTGCCATGCTCCACAGAACTGTTCCGCTCCAGAGTGCAACACAATTACATAGACAAACAAACTGTTCATGTTGAACAGCATTCAAGTGGTGTTACGTTGCCATAACATCTGAACTCACATGTACAGTGTACATAACATTACTACACTGACACATGTTTTGTCTGGTACAGATTTTTTCAAGGCTGCAATAAGTACAAAATACATAATATCAATAAACACTTCTGGAAAATGTTGAGCCAAAGTGCACCCAAAGCAGTGGCCAGCTAGTACTATAAGTCATATCAAACCAACAAAATAGGAGGAACAACCACACTGTTGTGCAACCAAAATGTGAGGAAGAAAGGAAAAAGGCATTATTAATTTCCTTAGTGAATGGCAAGTACTTAGGATTTTCATCCAACATTGTCAATGAAGACCTCGACATCTCATTGATTGGTTGACCAGGCTCTGTGCATCCGAACATGACTGAGTAGTCCGATTTGGGTGTGGAACATCCTGTCACACGTCGAGCAGACATGTGACGATGCTGTTGGTGATGTGGGCAGCTCATGACTTGCTCAGTTCATGCTTCCTATGAGCCTCAGCAGTGCGCCTCACCTAGGAAGTTTGACAGCCTTTGTGAAAGAGGCTATGCCATGCTGGATGGTTCAGTGCAAGAGTTTTCCAGTTAGTGGTGTTGATATCAAGGGGCTTCACGGAGGCCTACAATGTGTCCTTGAACCGCTTCTTTTGTCATCAATGGGAGCGCTTTCCCTAAGTGAGTTCCCTGTAGAAGAGCTGTTTGGGGACACGCTAATTTGACCTTCTGACAACTTTGAGCCGTCGTGCATGACTCCTGTAGGCAGTCCACTTCTCAAAGGCATCCAGCAAAGTTAGAAGTACCACTGGTTGGTAGACCTTTAGCTTCATTGGTAGGGTGATCCCTTGATGTTCCCAAACATTGGATTGCAGTCTGCTGAAAGCAGAGCTGGCTTTCGCAATTCTGCAGTTTAGTCAGCATTGATCGACACTGTTCGGGAAAGGGTACTGCCCAGGTACTTGAAGTGGTTCGCTGCAGTCTTTGTTCATTTACAGTGATGGATGGTTGTGTGCATTGAGCGTGGGGAGCTGGCTGGCGCATGACCTCAGTCTTCTTGATGTTGATGGCGAGACTCAAGTTGCTACATGCAGATAAAAACTTGTCCTTACGGGCGTGCCTTTCTGGCTCTGTACTAGCATTCAGAGCACAATAGTCGACAAAGAGAACGTCTTGAAGTGTTTCCTGTCAGTTCTGTACTTTGAGTCTACTCCTTCAGTGCAGTGCTGTGAGGTATCAGTCAGAGTGTCAGAGAATATGATGCTGAACAGCATTCAGAGTGGCAGAGAATTTGATGCTGAACAGCATTCAGAGTGGCAGAGAATTTGATGCTGAATAGCGTGGGTGCTAGAACACACCCTTGCTTGAAGCCGTTGGTGACTGGGAAGGACTCAGATGTTTCATGGTCATCCAGGACACAAGCCATCATACTGTCATGAAGTTGCCATACCATTAGTGTGAAACTGTCAGGACAGCTGAATTTTGACATGATCCTCCACTATACCTAGTGATTAATAGAGTGAAGTGCTTTCCTGAGGTCCACAAAAGTGTAGAGTTCATAATTCTGCGTGACACTTCTCCTATAGTTGATGCGCAGCGAAGATCATGTCAGCGGTTCCATGACCCTTGCAAAAGCTGCACTGTGTTTCTGGCAGAAAGCCCTGCTCCAGGTGAGTGATCAGATGGTTGACCAGAACTTGTGCTAGAACGTTCCCTGTTGCTGAGAGCAGCGAGATTCCATGGTGATTGTCCCATACCTGTTGATTGCTCTTCCTCCTATAAAGGTGTACAATGGATGCCTCTCTCAGTTCCTGTGCATTGGATCCTTGCTTCCAGAAAGACTGATTCAGCTCAGTGAGTTTGCTTAGCAGCACAAGACTACAGACTTTGTAAACTTCTGCTGGTATGGCATCTGACTCTTAAATTAATTTCTCACTACTTCATAGCCATTCACTCCCATAGGATAACATTGGAATCACCTTATTACATTTTATAACTGTAATTTCCAAATGGGAAGAGATAACTCCTTTAAGTTTGGTGTCTCTGGAATCACAATTTAAAATGTTAATTTATAGTGAAGTCGAATTGTAAATTGCAATTCCGAAGACACCACTTTTGGAAAGTTGGCATTTTCTTGTCTTAACCATTTGGTACCTGCAACCTGTCTCTGGTCACATTAATGGTTCTAGTTGGCAAGTTGGCAGTTGGTCTTTATTCCTCCTAGATAGCCACACACAGTGGGAGCTGAGGTGTGACTTGATGGACCATCTTGGGCAGGATAGGATGGAGGAGCTGGACACATCCTCTCCTATACCTGAATAAGCTGTGTCCAGTCCACACACAAAGGGCCTAACAACCCTGTATTGTCAATTCAGCCAGAATGGACCCAGGGCAGGGGAGACAGCGAATTCCTTGCACTTTAAAGTCACTATCCATAAGTTTCTCCCACCTTCCAGAACCGGTCACCAAGGTTTAAATACTGTTCTCAGACACCACCACTTCAGTACACTCCGAGACCTGTGGATACTCTGCCAGGAAGGACTACTGTGCTGCTGAAGGACTGCCATCTGCTGGACTGCACCCTGATGGACTCCAGCTTTGCTGTGCTGACATCCTGCCTGCTGCCTTTTGCCTGCATGAGAAAGACTTGCATCTCTCTTGAACCTAGAGTGACTCCAAGGGCTAGTTGGCTGGCCTTCTGATGAGACATAAAAGACTTCCATCCACCCTGCTTCTACACCAGGACTCTGCCATCTATGAGTCTACCCCAGCAGGTGGTGCCACCCCAGTTCTGGACCCATGGAAGTGGGTCCAAGGTGCTTGCCAGCGGCACCAATGCATCCTCTCTGCTGAGCGACACATCCTCGAGCAGAACCGATGCATGGCCTCAGTTGAGCAGCTTATCCTCGACCAAAACTGATGCTTCACTGCTGCTATGTGGATTAGATCCATGACAAAAGACTCACATCTTTGCCACATTCTGCATCTAGAGTTCAACACATTGCCTTTAAAAACTGCCACTGCACAACATTTCTCCAGAGCAGGTCCTCGCAGTGCTCATCACAGCAGTTTCAACAGTGACACTGAATGCTCTGCATCCCAGCTATACTGCTCACTGGAACCGACAGATCGCCTCAACTGCACAACACATCACCAACACTAGCCTTCACATCACAAGCCTTGTCAACTAAATGTCAGCGCAGCAGAAACTCACACCACAGCCTTGCCACATCTCAGAACAGACACATTGCCTTGGCTGTGCAACACATCTTAGGCACAGATTCACGCGGTGCTCCACAACCATGATTTAAGGTACTTTGTTCAGCAGGCCGAACTGTTTTTTTGCTCCTTCGTGGTCGGCCTGAACTTGTAACCTTGTACCGGTCTGGTTCAGCCAGATATCTCCAATAGCGATTTGTGCTTCTTGGTGTTATTGTTACTTAAAACTTTAAAATCCAATATCTCCATTTCTATTATTTGTATTTTTGTTGTTTCGATCTTGTTTTAGTTATTAAAATCAACTCTACTTTTCTAACTCTGTCGTCTGTGCCTTTTTGGTGTGTTTTCACAGTTTTACTGTTTGAAGTGTTGCACAAATACTTTACACATTGCCTCTAAGCTAAGCCTGGCTGCTCTGTGCCAAGCTACCAGAGGTTGAGCAGAGGCTGATTTGAGGTCTGTTTGTGTTTTATCTTAAAAAGGATTGTGGTTCCTGTTTGACCAGGACTCATACCCCAGTCAACCAACAACTCAATTTCTTACACAGGGCACCTCATTTTTCATAGAATTTCTCCTTCACATCCTCCAAGTTGCTCATTGTGGGAGCACATGCGCTGATCAAAGTTGCTTGTCTTCCATTTTGAAGCAGGAACTGCATTGTCATGAGTCGGTCATTGACACCCTTGGGGAGGCTGATAACTTTTTTAGAAAGATGATTTTTGATAGCCAACATGAGATTTGCCATTATTCATGACTCCTATGGCCACTCCAGAAGAATGTATAGCAACTTCCAAATTAGGACAGCTGCCCCTCAATAGCAAGGCAAGTTTGGCTAAGGGCTGCAATGTCAATGTTGTAGTGTGTGAGCACTCTGTTGACAAGCACTGACCTTCTCTCTGGTCTGCCTGCCGTGATGTTGTCCAGTGGCTTGTGCACATTCTATGTACCAATGGCAATCAGTGCACCCTAAATTTAGTTTTTGTTGGACTGCTTATGTGGTATACTGCCAGGGTGAGGTGAAGCAGGCAATGTTTGGGCACCTTTTCTAATACCCCCCCTTACTCTATGGAGGTGAGAAATGCTCCTAAATAGAGCTGCTCAGTGGCTCAGGAAGATGCCAAGCTCTATGCTGAAGTCAGTGAGAAGCAACCATAAAATCTGAGCCCCATGTGTGCAGGTCTGCAGCTGCAGCTCCCAGTGTATCCACACCTGCTACTACGTCACTTACCCATCAGCACAGTACTTGCTAAGGTGTGAAGACTTGCTTGTGAGTTGGATTAAAGTGAGGGAGAGTTGCACAATGTCAACCTCACTCTCTCTCCCTTGTTATCATCTGTATCCAGTGGCAGGACAGAAGTTGAGATGGCTGGAGATAGGGCAGGGCACAGTGGATGACCAAGATGCCTTACATGTCTTGTCATGCTCTGAGCATTCCACAATGCCGTCTGTCACCACCTTCCTGACCATTGAACTAGTGAGGTTTCCTCTGCATAGTCAGCTGGTTCCAGTATTCATATGCTCAGATAGACAGGCCCATACTTGACCAAGTGTCTCAGACCAATCGGCTACCCTCACCTGGGTGTACCTATGGAGGGAGAAAATATAGCTTCCAGGATATTTAGGAAACCAGTGGCTTGCAACTCAGTCATGAACTGATATGTGTACAAAATTGGGTTGTTAGTTAAATTAACCTGAGATCAATCCCCTGCAGCTACGGAACAAAACAGAGAGGCTTTACTTAGAGGAAATGTGTAAAAAGTGTAAAATATTTATATGGTACCAAAACAGTAATAAAGTCAAAACAAAACACAATAATAATCCGAAAACAGTTTAGAAAATACAGGAAAATGTATTATATTTTATGACACAAAAAACAATAAAAATCCAACAAGGGCAACTGGTAATAGGAATTTTTAAACTTTAATAGAAATAATGCCAAAAGGTATTACATGCCAACTGCGGTCAACCATCCATTGTAGGGGAGGATACAGCACGATTTGAGGCCAACCACGATGAATTCCAGTTCGGATACAGAAACCAGGTTTGTCTCGTTTAGAAGTGTTATCTTGGGGTATAGTTCCAAAAATAGAAGCCCAAGATCTTTAGCAGAGCAAGGCAGCAGGTTTTAGCCAAGGAGAGCTCAATATTCATCTAGATGACCCCACAGACCCCAATGCTGCCTACCTCCTAGAGAGCGTCAACAACGTTGGACCCACCCAGCTTGTACAAGGCTTGACTCACATCACTGGACACACACTGGACCCAGTCTTTACAGCCAGTAGCAAGTTTACATTCAGCCCCCTTAACCCGCTCACATGGACAGACCACTCCATCATATACTTTTACATCAATGAAACCCACCCAGGCAAACCAAAACCAGAGGTAAACTTTAGCTGCAACTGGAACAAAAAAAACGAACCGGACTGGATCCACACCCTGAGATCCGACTAGCCTATCCTCACCGGCAACGCACAGAATGACCTACATACCTTCAACAGTTGGACCTTAGACTGCACCAACACCTTGGCCCCCAGAAAGAAGATCAGACACACAAGAACTCACATTCAAGCATGCTGGTACAAAGAAAACGTAAGAGACACCAATCGTCACTGGAAACAACTGGAAAGAAGTTGGAGAACTAGTCAAGAAAATACCTCCAGATACACCTACAAATCCACACTCATAAGGTACCGTGCACAGATCAAAGAAGCTAGGAAAGTGGCCTTAGCAACACAAAGCCAGCAAAGTGGCCCACATGCTCAGACTCGAATGCGGTGCCAACTCTGGCAAAGAGCTCTTCAACTTCGTCAAAAAATTCACCAACCTAACAGATGCCTCCAACACCGTCATCCCCTCACAGATCCTCTGCTACAACCTCTCCAATTTTTTCTGCAACAAAATACTCAAGATCTGCACCAACTTCACACCCTAACCCACCGTAGAGGACACCAGCATGCAACCCACCACCCTCACCAGGAGCATCCATCGCCAAACAAACTGGAGCCCTATCACCACAGATCACACTGTCAGAATCATACAGACCATTCACTCAGGGTCCCCATCAGACCCCTGCCCTCAACACATGTACAGGTTGGGAAGCACACTGATTAGCACCAACTGCACCGCCATCATTAATTCCTCCATCCTGAGTGGAATCTTCTCAGACAGCTGGAAACATGCAGAGGTCACAGCCCTCCTGAAGAAATCTTGGTCAACCTGAAAGAGCTCAGCAACTACAGCACCCTCTCACTCCAACTGTTCCTGGTCAAAGTTATGGGGAAAGAAATCAACAAGCAGCTCTCTGGCCATCTTGAACAACACCTCCTGGATTCCACCCAGTCAGGTTTTGCAGTAACCAGAGCACGGACACCACCCTCCTGGAAGCAACAGATGAAGGGGTTCATTCCAACCCTGGCGGTCGGTGTTAAAGCGGCGGCCAAACCGCCAACAGGCAGGCGGTTAAAAAAATGGAATTCTGACCCTGGCGGGAACCGCCAACAGAGACCGCCACTTTAACACTCCGACCGCCACGGCGGGACAAACAAACAGCGCGGCGGTCACCGCCAACAGACAGGCGGGAGACAATGTACCGCCCACCCTATCACAACTCACCAATCCGCCACCTTTTCCGGGGCGGGAGCCCCACCGATAAAAACACGGCGGAAACAGACATTACGAACGGAAAACGCTCACCTCTACACCTTCCACGAGGAATCTGGACAGCATGGAACCAGAACTACACATCCTACCAGCTATTGTCTTCCTGCTACTCTACCAGGAGAACGAACGCCGGCGCAGAAGACAACGGTGAGTACTGCACCTACGACACAGGGGAGGGGTGAGGCAAAAAATTACGGGGACACACATACGCGACACACCCACCCTCACCTTCACCCACAACTACATACACATCAATGCAGAGCAACAACTCAGAGTGACACCCCCAAACCCCCCGGAAGAATGCAAAGACAAAATAAAATGATTATGAAATTCAAATATATTGTACGGCTAAGTAAAAAATTATTTCGAACATCTATAACTATATATACATATGTAAATTGTCCTGTCCAAATTGGGTTTCAGCCATTGTACGTGGGCCAATGGGCCTAAACACATGGGCAAAGCCAACACAGGAGACCCAAATCCATTGGAGAGAACACTGCAGGGGCATCAGATAGCAAAACTACAGGCACCTCAGGGGGAAGGAAAGGGGGGGCACCTCAGCCACATGAGTCCACGACGCCAGATCCACGAGGGGCCTCCATGGCCACTGTCCCATCCTGGGGAGTGCAAAGCCACAGTCTCTCAAGTCTCTACAGTGGGTGGCTTGCCCACTGCTGTATCCTGGGGAGTGCAAAGCCACAGTCTCTCAAGTCTCTACAGTGGGTGGGTTGCCCACTGTGCCATCCTGGGGAGTGCAAAGCCACAGTCTCTCAAGTGGATTACAGACTCCACTGGTACTGGAGGAGCCATGGTGCCCAGAGTGCATCGTGCAGCCCTGGCCGACGCAGATCCGGGCCTGCCCCTTCTGCCAATGGGCCAGCGGTGCTTGAGATGAAGGGCCCAGCGGAGCGGTGCTTGAGATGAAGGGCCCAGCGGAGCGGTACAGAGACGGCGGTGCCCAGCGGAGCGGTGCTTGAGATGAAGGGCCCAGCGGAGCAGTGCTTGAGATGAAGGGCCCAGCGGAGCGGTGCAGAGACGGCGGTGCCCAGCGGAGCGGTGCTTGAGATGAAGGGCCCAGCGGAGCGGTGCTTGAGATGAAGGGCCCAGCGGAGCGGTGCTTGAGATGAAGGGCCCAGCGGAGCGGTGCACAGACGGCGGTGCCCAGCGGAGGGGTGCTTGAGATGAAGGGCCCAGCGGAGCGGTGCTTGAGATGAAGGGCCCAGCGGAGCGGTGCAGAGACGGTGGTGCCCAGCGGAGCGGTGCTTGAGATGAAGGGCCCAGCAGAGCGGTGCTTGAGATGAAGGGCCCAGCGGAGCGGTGCTTGAGATGAAGGGCCCAGCGGAGCGGTGCTTGAGATGAAGGGCCCAGCGGAGCGGTGTTCGAGATGAAGGGCCCAGCGGAGCTGTGCAGAGACGGCGGTGCCAAGCGGAGCGGTGCTTGAGATGAAGGGACCAGCGGAGCGGTGCTTGAGATGAAGGGCCCAGCGGAGCGGTGCAGAGACGGCGGTGCCCAGCGGAGCGGTGCTTGAGATGAAGGGCCCAGCGGAGCGGTGCTTGAGATGAAGGGCCCAGCGGAGCGGTGCACAGACGGTGGTGCCCAGCGGAGCGGTGCTTGAGATGAAGGGCCCAGCGGAGCGGTGCTTGAGATGAAGGGCCCAGCGGAGCGGTGCAGAGACGGCGGTGCCCAGCGGAGCGGTGCTTGAGATGAAGGGCCCAGCGGAGCGGTGCTTGAGATGAAGGGCCCAGCGGAGCGGTGCTTGAGATGAAGGGCCCAGCGGAGCGGTGTTCGAGATGAAGGGCCCAGCGGAGCGGTGCAGAGACGGCGGTGCCAAGCGGAGCGGTGCTTGAGATGAAGGGCCCAGCGGAGCGGTGCTTGAGATGAAGGGCCCAGCGGAGCGGTGCTTGAGATGAAGGGCCCAGCGGAGCGGTGCAGAGACGGCGGTGCCCAGCGGAGCGGTGCTTGAGATGAAGGGCCCAGCGGAGCGGTGCTTGAGATGAAGGGCCCAGCGGAGCGGTGATTGAGATGAAGGGCCCAGCGGAGCGGTGCTTGAGATGAAGGGCCCAGCGGAGCGGTGCTTGAGATGAAGGACCCTGTTCAGCGGTGCTTGACTTGAAGGGCCCTGTTCAGCGGTGCTTGACTTGAAGGGCCCTGTTCAGCGGTTCTTGAGACGGCGGTGCCCTGTTCAGCGGTGCTTGAGATGAAGGGCCCTGTTCAGCGGTGCTTGACTTGAAGGGCACTGTTCAGCGGTTCTTGAGACGGCGGTGCCCTGTTCAGCGGTGCTTGACTTGAAGGGCCCTGTTCAGCGATGCTTGAGACGGCGGTGCCCTGTTCAGCGGTGCTTGACTTGAAGGGCCCTGTTCAGCGGTGCTTGACTTGAAGGGCCCTATTCAGCGGTGCTTGAGACGGCGGCGCCCTGTTCAGCGGTGCTTGACTTGAAGGGCCCTGTTCAGCGGTGCTTGAGACGGCGGTGCCCTGTTCAGCGGTGCTTGACTTGAAGGGCCCTGTTCAGTGGTGCTTGACTTGAAGGGCCCTGTTCAGCGGTTCTTGAGACGGCGGTGCCCTGTTCAGCGGTGCTTGAGATGAAGGGCCCTGTTCAGCGGTGCTTGAGATGAAGGGCCCTATTCAGCGGTGCTTGAGACGGCGGTGCTCTGTTCAGCGGTGTTTGACTTGAAGGGCCCTGTTCAGCGGTTCTTGAGACGGCGGTGCCCTGTTCAGCGGTGCTTGACTTGAAGGGCCCTGTTCAGCGGTTCTTGAGACGGCGGTGCCCTGTTCAGCGGTGCTTGACTTGAAGGGCCCTGTTCAGCGGTGCTTGACTTGAAGGGCCCTGTTCAGCCGTTCTTGAGACGGCGGTGCCCTGTTCAGCGGTGCTTGAGATGAAGGGCCCTGTTCAGCGGTGCTTGAGATGAAGGGCCCTGTTCAGCGGTTCTTGACATGTGTCTCCAGGTCACCAGATCCGGCCATTATATGGAGTTCACTTGCCACCCGACATGTGGCTGCCGGGCCCTTCGTACACATCTGTCTTCTCGCTTGCGGGGCCCTCCTGTGCTGGTGTCCCGGGCCCGTGGGTGTCCTCCTTCACCCCTGGAATGGGGCTGGTGGGGCCCTCCTGGGCAGCTCGCCTGCTGCCGGACTTGTCGGGTGTGCTGCCCTTGCCATCCTTCCCTGCTCCTCTGTGGCCCTTGCCTCCCTTTGTCGATGTGCTAGGTGGCACCCCACTTCCTGACGGTGCCAGGGTAGTGCCTTTGGAGGTTGACGTCTCTGGCCTCTCGCGCCGGGCCTTGCCTTTCTTTGATTTTTTCCCAGGGGGTGGGCTTGCTGTCCCTTTACTGCTTGCCGAAGTAGCTGCCCTTGAAGGTGGTGGACTCCAATATCCTTGGATTACGGTCCTTGTAGGTCCAGGCGTTGTGGTGGCTGAGCTGCTGATTGGACTCTTACGAGATGGAGGGGGTGGGTCAGGTGATGGAAAGAGGTTAATTTTGGACAGGAAAAACTTTTTAGGAGCAGTGGGAAGGGTAGGTGTAGTGGGTATGGGAGTGGAGGAAGAGGATGTGGTTGTAGGAGAGTCAAGTCTGGTGTCTTTGGGTGCAGGTGCTTGTGCTGGAGGCTGTCGTGAGGTGGATGGCTGTTGGGTGGGTGGCTGCCTGCGTTTGTGTGGTTTGGAAGAGGGGGTGACAGACACACTGGGAGAGGACACAGGGGACGTGTAAATGGCAGTGGGGGTAGTGACTGCACGTGTGCGGATAGTTCTGGTGGGTGTGCTGGTGATGGACGTAGTGGCCGAAGATGTTGTGCATGCAAGTGTGAGTGGAGATGTCACAGGGAGGGAGGGGGGAGACGAGGAGGAGGGGGACACAGAGGAGGCAGTGGCTGTTGGCATGTCTGCATGTGGCTGTTGCTTGTGTGAATGCTTGTGTGGTGTGTGGTGCTTATGTCTGGATGAGCTTCCCTTGGGTGTTGAGGTGTGTGCAGGCTGGTCTGTAGGTGTGTCTGGGATAGGCAGAGAAACAGGGGAGTGGGACTGGGTTGAGGAAGTTGGAGGAGGGAGGCTAGACACAGGGACAATTGCTGCCGTCAGTGCTGAGGCCAGAGCGTTGAACGATCGTTGATGGGCAGCCTGACCCGAATGAATGCCCTCCAGGTATGCATTGCTCCGGTGCTCCTCCCTTTCTACACCCTGGATGGCATTCAAAAGGGTAGACTGCCCAACAATGAGTGTCCTGAGGAGGTCAATGACCTCCTCACTGAGGGCAGCAGGGGTAATTGGGGCAGGGCCTGAGGTGCCTGGGGCGAAGGAGACGCCCACCAGCCTGTGTGAGCGGGCACGGGGCGAACGCTGAGGGGCTGCTGGGAGGGCGGAGCTGGTGCGCTGGGTAGCGGCTGTACCTGTTGTTGCGGTGGGCACGGATGTTGTCGCCACCACAAGGGAGCTCCCTTCCGAGGACGTGTCTGTGTCGCTGGTGTCTCCACGTGTCCCCGTTGTGGAGCTCCCCTCGCCCTCCGTCTCACTGGTGAACTCCGACTCGGTTGCATGGCCCTCCAGGGCCATGTGAGATGCAGCTCCCTCGTGCTCCGATGCCACTTCTCCTCCGCCTGATGATGCTAATGCACACATGAACAGGAAGACCAACAAAAAAGTGGGGGGTGGAAAATAAAGACATGTTGAGTGCATGCATTGGCGAAGAGGACAGACACAGAAGCCCCCTGCACTACGCCGCGCACTTGGGGTACACTACTCAATCAGTGGGACTTGGCCTACAAGCCTATGGACGACAACTGCACACATAGGTGACACAGGCCCATGAATAGCTGTACCTGGCACCCTACAGAGGTGGGGGGCGGGGGCACAGGGCCATGCCTTACGGAGGGGACTAGCCTACAGAAATCGCCCTGGCCTAGGGATACCCACAGCCCTCCTCCCCCACCCAGACACCTCCACTGCACGCTAAGATAGCTGAATGTGCTTGTACTCACCCCCTTGTGTCTGCTGTGTTGTCCTCAAGCGCCCATCCAAATCGGGGTAGGCCACCGCCAGGATCCGGGACATCAGGGGGGTCAATTGACGAGTGGCACCCCTCCTACGTTGGGAGGCCATCCCCAGCAGAGCCTCCGCGGTCTTCCTGCTCCCGCGGCAGATGTCCTCCCACCTCTTGCGGCAGTGCGTGCCCCGTCTGTTGTGGACCCCCAGGGTCCGGACGTCCTTGGCAATGGCACGCCAAATGTCGATCTTCTGATGAGCGCTGACCTATGTGACATGTACAGGGGAGAAAATAGAATAACATCATTTTCTGCATGCACGATGTGAGTGGCCCCCCATCCCCACCCTTGCCCTGTGGCACATGCTCTCATCTGTCGTTTGATGCATGCCTCATTCGCTCCCCTCCCCACCATCTTTCATTCACCCCACTCAGCCCAGGCATTGGCCACAAAGCATGGTCCCAGTGTACTTACCTGTTGGTCTGGAGGACCGTAGAGTAGCGCATACGGGGGGAGGACCCCATCCACGAGTTTCTCCAATTCTTCTGGAGTGAAGGCAGGGGCCCTTTCCCCAGTCGCAGCAGCCATTGTCTCTTCCAGACCGAGGTCACAGCAGCACTTGCAGTATAGGTCCTCTCCTGTGGATGATCAGGTCTCGAGTGATTAAGCAGATAGAAAATGGCGGTCACGCCCGCGGCGGTGCGTACCGCAGCGGTGCGTACCGCGACCGCCGGCGCACATCCTCATTGGCTCCTGAAACCCATAGGGTTCAATGTTAACCAATGCGGCTTTGCACCGCGGTCTTCGACCGCCTACCGCCACGGTGTGCCACGACAGCGCATTGACCTCACATCCCAGTGTCACACTTCACAGGTCAGGCAGCCGCCATTTCAAGGGCCCACATGGCTTAATTTCTACTGCGTCACACATGCCTAGGCCTTGCATCGACACTCATACAAGCCATTCACTGCATAGAGAATCGTGTACTGTGCAAGCTGTGGGAACGTACCTGTGGGTTGATTGACTCTGTGCTCGCTGTTGTCCTTCCTAGGCACCGTCCGCTGGGACTTGCGAGGAGATGGAGGAATCTTCCAGTGTACAGACCGCTGGTGGACCTGTCGACAATGGAAGAAAGACATGTCATATTGACATACAGGCTTGACCGAGCCACTATACAGGAACTGTGTGCCCAGCTGGAGGCAGACCTGATGTCACCCATTCGCCAACCCACAGGGATTCCCCCTCTAGTGCAGGTTCTGTCAGTACTCCATTTTTTGGCAAGTGGGTCATTTCAATCAACAGTGGCCATGTCATCAGGGATGTCTCAGCCTATGTTTTCAAAGGTGTTGTCCAGAGTGTCGTCTGCCCTGATGAAATACATGCGGAGCTACATTGTTTTCCCTGAGGTGGGCGATTTGGCTACAGTGAAGGCTGATTTCTATGCCCTTGGACATATTCCCAACATCATTGGTGCCATTGATGGGACCCATGTGGCTTTGGTACCCCCCAGCAGGAGTGAACAGGTGTACAGGAACAGAAAAAGTTATCATTCGATGAATGTCCAGGTGGTCTGTTTGGCTGACCAGTACATCTCCCATGTAAATGCCAAGTTCCCTGTGTCAGTGCATGACGCCTACATCATGCGAAATAGCAGCATCCCTTACGTGATGGGACTACTTCAGAGACACCGTGTGTGGCTAATT
The DNA here is from genome assembly GCF_031143425.1 of Pleurodeles waltl. Classification (NCBI taxonomy): domain Eukaryota; kingdom Metazoa; phylum Chordata; class Amphibia; order Caudata; family Salamandridae; genus Pleurodeles; species Pleurodeles waltl. Next base: position 1,645,462,209 of record NC_090444.1, on the reverse strand, counting down.
GGTGACTCTGGTTACCCCAACCTGTCCTGGCTGCTGACCCCAGTGAGGAATCCCAGGACCAGGGCAGAGGAACGGTACAATAAGGCCCATGGGCGGACTAGGAGGGTGATAGAGCGGACGTTCGGCCTCCTGAAGGCCAGGTTTAGGTGCCTGCATATGACAGGTGGGTCCCTAATGTACTCACCAAAGAAGGTGTGCCAGATCATCGTGGCCTGCTGTATGCTTCACAACCTGGCTTTGCGACGCCAGGTGCCTTTCCTGCAGGAGGATGGTCCAGATGGTGGTGTTGTGGCAGCTGTGGAGCCTGTGGAGAGTGAAGAGGAGGAAGACGACGAGGACGACACAGACAACAGGGACACAGTGATACAGCAGTATTTTCAATGACACACAGGTAAGAATCAACACCGGCATTTTACATTTACTTACAGTCTCCTGCCTCTCTACTGTCTGAGTTTCCCCCCAGTGTATGTTAACTGAGTTGTGACTTTCCCTTCCAATTTCAGAGATGTGAGCCCCACTCCGTGACCTCTGCTTTGTTTGCCCATGGACTACAGTTGTGTGACAGTGGTATGTTGTCATCACAATGTAACTAGACATTTTGGCATGTTTATGTCTAATACATTTGTTCAAAATACAGGCAGACTCCAGATAATTTTTGTGCAATAAGTGTTTTTATTAAAGTGCTCAATTTAGGGACATGGTTGAAAATCGTGGATGGGTGATGGTGGAGGAATGTCCATGGCAGAGTCCAGATTTTCAGTCTCACAGGTGCATTGTCCATATGCCTGTGGAAGGATGGAGCAGGGGCAATTTAAGGTTGGACAGGGTGACAATGTGGGACAGTGGGATGACATCAGGGGGTATCCTTTCCTGGCGGGGGTCTTGGCATCCTACTCTGTCTTCTTCCTAGATCTCAGGCCCCGCTTGCGGGGTGGTTCTCCTTCTGCAGGGGGTGGGGTTCTGGTGGCCTGTTGTTCTTGTGTGGGGGCCTCCTGTCCACTAGCGCCGGCGGAGGTGGTAGCCTGTTCTTGGTCCATGCTAGTGACAGGGGCCCTTTGTGGTGCCACATGTTCCCGCAATGTGGTGACAATCTGGTTGAGAGCCACGACGATGGTCCCCATTGCGGAACTAATGTTTCTGAGTTCTTTCCTGAACCCCAAATACTGTTCCTCCTGCAGTACCTGGATCTCCTGGAACCTGGCCAGTACCGTAGCCATCGTCTCCTGGGAGTGGTGGTATGCTCCCATGATGGAGGAGAGGGCCTCGTGGAGAGTGGGTTCCCTGGGCCTGTCCCCCCCCTGTCGCACAGCAGGCCTCCCAGTTTCTCTGTGTTCCTGGGCCTCCGTCCCCTGGACCGTGTGCCCACTACCACTGCCCCCAGGTCCCTGTTGTTGTTGGGGTGGTGGGTTAACCTGGGTGCCCTGTAGTGGTGGACACACCGCTGATTGACGTGTCCTGGAGACAGAGGCATGGGCCCGCTGGGTGGGAGCTGTGCTGGTGTTCCCAGAGGGGGGTAGGTCTGCTGTGGCCTGTGGCTGTGTGAGGGGAACCGACTGTCCCGAGGTCCCCGATGGGCCGGGCTGGTCATCTGGGTCCAGGTCGACAGAGCTGCTGTCATCACTGTGGGCCTCTTCTGGGGGTGGGATGGGCATATCTGGACCCTCCTGGGCGGTGTTGTGGCGTTCGGGTCCTGCAGGGGTATAAGAGTATGATTATTGCTTCTGTGTGTGCCATATCGTGCAATGGGTGGGTGCCTGTGTACCCCAGTGCTGGCATTCCCTTGTGGGGGCTGTTGTGACGGTGGCTTGTGGGGCAGATGGGTATGTGCAGTGGGCATGCTTTGGTGATGGGTGTCCATGCTTTGTGGACGCATGCAGGGCTAGGTGTTCGGATGGGTGGGTTGTGATGGTGACACATTTGCAAGGAGTAGGTGTGATGGGGGTGGGGGTATGAGTTGGCATGCAGGTGGGGTGGGGGGATGAAGTAGTGAAGATGGTACTTACCAGAGTCCATTCCTCCAGCTACTCCTGCGAGGCCCTCAGGATGCAGGATGTTCAAGACTTGCTCCTCCCATGCTGTAAATTCTGGGGGAGTAGCTGGGGGTCCGCCGCCAGTCTTCTGCACCGCGATGTTGTGCCTTGATACCATGGAACGCACCTTCCCCCGTAAGTCGTTCCAGCGCTTCCTGATGTTGTGCCGATTTCGTGGATGCTGTCCCACAGCATTGACCCTGTCCTCTATTCTTTGCCATAGCTCCATCTTCCTGGCAATGCTGGTGTGCTGCACCTGTGTCCCGAAGAGCTGGGGCTCTACCCAAACTATTTCCTCCACCATGACCCTGAGTTCAGTGTCTGAAAACCTGGGGTGTCTTTGGGGTGCCATGGGGTGGTGTGAATGAGGTGTGGGGTGGTGTATGTGTTGATGAGTGTGGTGAGTGTGGTGGTGTGTGGTGTTTTGTGCGTGGATATTGTGTGGGTGATGGTGTAGTGTGCCTCTGTGTGATGGTGTTCTCTATTCTGTGCTGTCTCTCTCTGGGCTTCGTCTCTGATTTCTGGTCGTAGGGGTTTGTGGGTGATATGGGTGTGTGTTTTATAGTGTATTGGGTGTGTGGGAGTGTTGTGTGTATGTGTCTCAGGTGTGTGTATTTCAAATTGTCCAATGTGGTTGTGTTTTATAAAGGTGTGTGTGTTTTGACCGCGGCGGTGTGTACCGCTAATGGAATACCGCGGTTGAAAGACCGCTGCGTGGATTCGTGGGTCGGAATGGCATGGGCGTATTTCTGTTGGCGTGACGGTGGAGGTTTGGTCATCGCCAGTTTTACCCTGGGCGTTGGTGTGGCAGACTTTTGTGGATGTCGGGTTTTTGGCGGTTTGCCAGTTGCGGGTCAGAATGACCATGGCGGGTTACCGCGACCGCGGCGGTGTTATGGCGGTCTTCTGACCGGCGGTAAGCGACTTTTACCGCCGAGGTTGGAATGACCCCCGAAGTCTAGTCCATCATGGACAGAGGAGAAACCTCCACTGTTATCCTGATCGACCTCTCGGCAGCATTCAACACATTCTCCCATTGCCCCCTCATTGCCAGACTCCAGGACTCAGGAATCCAAGGACCAACCCTAAGCTGGAATGCCTCCTTCCTCTTTCACATGACATGAGTCAGACTCTTGCTTTCACCTCCGAACACAAGAAGCTTGTCTGCGGAGTCCCCCAGTGCTCCTCTCATAGCCCGACCCTGCCCCAACTCAATACAGACAAAGGCGGTCATTACGAACATGGCGGTTCGGCCCGCCATGCCGGCAGTGGCGGCTGAAGCCACCAGCCGGCATGGCGGTCCGAACCGCCATATAATGAAATGGATGACGGCCGCCAGCGGCAGCCGTCACCCACCGCCATGCTCCCGCCACGAGGCAGCCTGGCAGTGGGATGAAACACCACCGCCAGGGTAGCTGGGGGATATCCCCCCAGGAAAAGGCTGGCGGAGGGGGTGCCCTGGGGCCTCCGTCGCACATGTCACTGACCGATTTACAGGCAGTGACATGCGCGACGGGTGCTGCTGCACCTGCCGCACAACAACATTGGCAGCGGCTCCTCCTGGAGCCGCCCTCATTGTTGCGCCCGTGTTCCGCGCCAGACCGGCAGGGAAAACATTATACGGCCGGTGGGTTTTCCAGGAGGCTGGGGGTCGATGGAAAGACAACTAGCCTGAACACGGCGGGAAATCCCACAGTGTTCAAACAAAAGTCCTGACCTTCCACAATAGTTCCCCCAAGGGTTCTATGTCCTCTGCAAAATCCTGTAGAAATTTGCTGTAATGCTCACAAAGCCCAGAAAATGTCACCAGCTTGTCCATTAAATCTGATGAAGTCTTTAAAATATTGTTGAATAGGGGCTCTTTCTTGACAGTCCCTTCCATAGGAAATGGTGTGGTCGATATTCTCCACTTTAGATTGGAACAAAGAACATTCGCAAGGACTCCCTACATTTTACTTTAGCAAACAAGAATGTATTTTTGAAAAATCATCATTTGTGACTTAGGGCCTGATTTAGAGTTTGGTGGATTGGTTACTCCGTCACAAATGTGATGGATAGCCCATCTGCCATTTTAGAATTTCCATAGGATATAATGTAGGCATAATATGGTGGTCGGGATATCCGTCATGATTGTGATAGAGTAGCCCCATCTGCTGAACTCTAAATCAGGCCCTTAATGTTCTAGTGTAAACTATAATGTCACCCTGGACATTTTTGACAGAAGCATCTATATCCTCAAAATGTGAAACATTGCTTTCCGGAACACAGAGGGTATTGAATGTTAAAGTCTGTAAAATCATATTGGAATGAGTTTTCCTACAGCATTTACTCAGAATCAAAGCACCTTTAGGTTCTCCCAACTTTTACAGTTAACGAAGGACATTCCCTGCATTCACCGCTGAATCACTGTGGTAGCTAGAGGCACAGAGACTGTGCACAGCCTTTGGTGGAAGGCAATGCCCTAAACCCAGAGATTATTTGGATTAGGCAAACAGAGTAACCTGCGGGCTCTGAGAGCAGGTGAACTGGACTCAGTGCATGGACTGAGGTGCATGTCATGGGTAAAGGCTAAACATAGTGCTGCTGGGTACAGGCACATTCCATAACTAGTGTCTTTAGCAGAAGAGAGACTATTTGTAGGACACTGGTGATATCATGCCTGACAAGTAGACCATACTAATTGCAATCAAAGGCATAACACAGTTGATTCTGGTGATAGGAGAACCAGGCAAAAGCATGGCTTATGTATACACAATATATTAACTGCACACTAGAGGTGAACACAGTCAACCATGGGTTTGTTTGGGTAGAGAGACTGGATTCATGGTGTAGCAATTGATAATTGCTTTGCCTAGAGCTCATTGGGCATGGCCAAAGTCTGTGCATTTGAAATACAGGGATACAAGGATTAGGCATATGCTTGACCAGTTAGTACACTGTGAGTCAAGAGCTTACTCAACAGATGCCATGCTGTTTGGGCTGTTGGGACAGGAAAGTTGATTACAGGACACGGTCAAAGGTCACACTGTGCACACACAGCTTTTTGTGTATAGTGACAGACCATCTCAGGCAGACTATGTTGGAAGAAGAGCAGAACATATCAAGCTTGAATTATGGTAAAATTCTGTGCAGGACATGAAGAATAGGGTTTGAATATTGGGTGTACTGTTCACAGTATCCACAGGTCAAAGCATTTGGCTTTGCCAAGTAAGCACTCAAGCTGTTGACAATATACTGTTCACAGAACTCACTGGGCACTACTATAAGCCATGCCCAGCGGTGATCAAAGCTGAGAGGAAAAGGAAGTGCCTCCTGTCATGCCAGCCTCTCTCAACACCCCTTTGAAGCAAAACTGTTGGGAGTTCAACCAAAAACAGAGGTGCACAACTTGGAGGAGTACATTATAGCTCCAAATCTTTGTCATTTGTTTCAGGATGAGCAGGAGTTCACAATGCTCTTTCTGGCACACCAAATGTACCCAGAGCAGTACAAAATGTGGCAAGGAAATTCTCAACCCTTTTCCACATATCTTACTTTGGGCAAATTGGCCCTTTCTTCCTCCTTCTCTTATTCTTAGTTGTTGTGGAATCTACTCACAAGGTTGAGAATGGGAAAGATTTAGGTCAAAGTAAAAGGCTACAGTTACATTCATGATAATTTATTTACTCCTTGTTTCAGGGTCCATGCCGTTACTAATGCCCTTCCACTGAGCCTTCCGTGTGCAACATTCTACCATAACACACAACAGTTAGCTTCCTTTATTATACGGACCAGTGAGAATTCTTATTGTTCCGTGCTGATGGCATATAAGTCTTGTTCCTCAGCCCAAGCAGCAGTGTATTATCTTACCACCAGAGTACCACAAACATACAAATGGGAAATAGCCGCTGGACTAGTAGCAATAGAAAATGTATAAAACAACTTAATTCTTGCTGTTTCCAGTCGTTCTTGAGACCCTAAACAATTCATTGCATGCACTTACATACATCTTATAAATTTAAACGTGTTATCGTTAAGGGAGCAATTGAAGAACCATGGAGAGAAAATGCATTTTGTGTGGTACAATCAGCCATTCATGAGCCCTGCAAAAAACTTAGGGAAACTCATTACGTATCAAACTATGAATCCAGTCTTCCATCTTCTTTGCTTCTACTTGGATTGACTTTTCTAATGTTTGGATTCAATTCCTGTGACCTAAATTACAAATTATTTTGCATTATTTTGTTTGCAATATATCTTTTTATAGGTTCAGTCTAAAACCTGTTAATACCTAACTAGCAGCACAGCTGTGGAAAAAGTATAAAAAATAAATAAATACAAAGGAAGCACGCATTTAGGACCTAACTGAATATATGAATCTGGCTTCACTGCCACTGCAGTTCATTGTAATTTTTCAACTTTTCATTTTGGCATTATGTTGGAATACATACTGAAATCTTATTATCTCTTATTCTTTCCTCTTCCCTGGCCTACTTCCCTAGTTATTGAGTTAGCCATCAATCAATCAAACAATCAATCAATCTTAAAGCATGACTTATCACCTGTGGGGTCTCAAGGTGCCTTTCTAGGTGTGCTGCTCACTCGAAAAGCTAAGTCTTGAGATCCTTCCTGAAGTGCTTCAGCAAAGTGGCATGTCTGAGTTTGAGTAGGAAGCGTGTTCCATGTCCGGGCTGCAAGCTAAGAGAAAGATCTCCCTCCAGCTGTGCTCTTCCTGATTCACGGTATGGCGGCTAGGGCGAGCTGGGAGGATGGAGCTGTCTGGTTGGGCTGTAGAAGATCAGGCGGTGGTTGAGGTAGGCCGGTCCTATGTTGTGCAGTGCCTTGTAGGTGTGCGTTAGTAGCTTGTAGGTGCTGCATTTGTCGACCGGGAGCCAGTGCAGTTCTCTGAGGTAGGCAGAGATGTGGCTGTTGCTGGGGATGCCCAGTGTGAATCTGGCTGCTGTGTTCTCCTATTTGGAGCTTCTTTGTGATGCTGGCGTAGAGTGCATTGCCATAATCTAGTTTGCTGTTGACAAGCGTGTGGTTGGACGTCCTTCTAGTCTTGGTGGGGATCCACTTGAAAATCTTCCAAAGTAGGCACAGGGTGTGGAAGCAAGACGATGAGACCGCATTGCCTTTGCGGGTCATGGAGAGCATAGAGTCCAGGATGATGCCCAGGTTGCATGCGTGGTCACTGGGGGCGTTTCCAAGGGTGGAGGGCCACCAGGAGTTGTCCCAGGCGGTGGGGGTGGAACCGATTACAAGGATCTCTGTCTTGTCCAAGTAAAACTTTAGGCGGCTGGTTTTCATCCAGGCGGCAACTGCTCTCATTCCGTTGTGAAAATGTGTCTTGGCTGTTGCTGGGTCGTCGGAGTTAGAAAACACATTAGCCTCATTCAGCATGATTTTCAGTTGTGAAATGTTGGTGGCTTTCATTCTCTAAAACAAATTTTTAAGGGAGTTCGCTTTTTTCTTCAGTTACATGTGATTCAGTTAATTCTCCGATAATTAATGCCTGCCTGGTAGATTTGTAGTAGTTCCTGATACTGTCAGTATTGGAGATCACAATAACCTTTTTACATTCTCTACAGCCATGGAGTTGTTAATAGTGTTAATAAATCCTCTGTGTCTTTTTTTAGAGCAGTGTTTACTACCAGACTCAAGTATGTCTTTTTTTACTTGTAGGGTTACCAAAGACAGATCTGCTCCTTTAAAGGTGGCTTTATATATCACAGCTGGGTTGGTTTCCATTTCAAAGGCTCAACTGGGTATAAATACTGGACCTCAGACACCAACCCTTCAGTACACTTATGGACCTGTGGATGCTATGCCATGACAAAGGATTGCTGTGCTGCTGTAAAGACTGCCACTCCGCAGAAATAGATAGAATATACCTATTGTTTTATGTGCAGACTTTTTTGCTCTGACTGCAGAATCTCCGCTGTTGGAAACTTACTATTACATTGCAGTTTTGTGAATACCAAAAATAAATAAATATACACAAACGTGTAAGTTCACCTTTGTGAATCAGACACCATGGTGGTCATTCTGACCCTGGCGGTCTTTGACCGCCAGGGCGGAGGACCGCGGGAGCACCGCCGACAGGCCGGCGGTGCTCCAATGGGGATTCCGACCGCGGCGGTAAAGCCGCGGTCGGACCGGCACCACTGGCGGGGTCCCGCCAGTGTACCGCGGCCCCATTGAATCCTCCGCGGCGGCGCAGCTTGCTGCACCGCCGCGGGGATTCCGACCCCCCCTACCGCCATCCAGATCCCGGCGGTCGGACCGCCGAGATCCGGATGGCGGTAGGGGGGGTCGCGGGGCCCCTGGGGGCCCCTGCAGTGCCCATGCCACTGGCATGGGCATTGCAGGGGCCCCCGTAAGAGGGCCCCTACATGTATTTCACTGTCTGCTGTGCAGACAGTGAAATACGCGACGGGTGCAACTGCACCCGTCGCACAGCTTCCACTCCGCCGGCTCGATTCCGAGCCGGCTTCATCGTGGAAGCCTCTTTCCCGCTGGGCTGGCTGGCGGTCTGAAGGCGACCGCCCGCCAGCCCAGCGGGAAAGTCAGAATTACCGCCGCGGTCTTTCGACCGCGGAACGGTAACCTGACGGCGGGACTTTGGCGGGCGGCCTCCGCCGCCCGCCAAGGTCAGAATGAGGGCCCATGTGTCATTTGAGGACAGAAATTCTGGAATTCATACCCACATTTACTAGTTATATATGTTGTGCTTGAATTGGGAATGCATGGCAACACAATTACAATGCCAGACAGGAGGCTCTTTGCATTACTTTATGTGCCAATGTGACAAAACATTATTTGACAAAGGCAGTACATTGCATTGCCTTGCCTTGCTTCATATTGTCCAGCACATCCGTGGGTGGACCACAGGAGTTCCCATGAATCCACCCATAGATTTGACGAAAATCCCAGAATTACATATATATGTCCATCTGGTTAGTCAGAAAATTGTTAATCATTTCCACACTAGGCAGGAGGAAGTAATTTATTTACGTACATTATTTGTATGTGTGGTGCATTCAGCATCACACACAATTTCTACCATCCTTCCACTTTTTTGTTGGGTGCAGGAAGGAGTCCCTCCCTGCTCAGATATAAGTGTGGCAATGACACTGGAACACTTTGTCGCGTGGGCTCTCATTATTTCTCAGTGTCAGAGTCGTTCCTGGTGTGGGGGACTAAGTCTGACCCACTAAGAAGGACACCCGTCACCTCCAATCCGGTTTTGCTCCGGCTAACTAGCAGTGCCTCATCTCTCCCAAGGGGAAGGGATGATTTGGCAGTTGAGCGCATGACATCCTAGAACTTCTCAGGGAAGTCGTGGTCGCTCAGGTCCCAACCAGCTCTCTCATTTACAGTATGATCTCATATACAATTGACAGAAACAGTTTAAGTTTTATATATTGATTTAATAAAACAACTGTATTCTAGATAATAAGGCGTGAGCCGCAATATCCAGAACCATACAACACAGTAGGATTAAAAGAGTAACCAAGAGAGTGAAACATAGGAATAACGCTATCATAGTGTTAACAAACTATGTTCCCTCTAGTTTTGTTCTATTTCGAGCACAGCATGTTAAGCTCTAAGCTTGCCTTTCAGATTCCCTGGGAAGACATCAACCCTCATACCTGAGCAAAGGCCTGTGATCTGGATCAGCATCTGCAACAGGGCAGTCAGCGTTTAGTTGTGGTTCCCTGGTTGGAATCTCCCACTTGCGTGTATTAGGACAAGGAAGTGTTTTTATAACTAACATGTCGATGTGATAACAAAACGTCCCTATGCAAGCATGTATATCTGCAACCCAAAGACTAAACTCCTACCACGTCTGGCAATGTACCAGACTGTATCCTTGACTGAAGCACAGAGAGAGCTAGAATGTGTTGTTGAGAACTCCAGTGCTGAAGTAGGCTAAACAGTGTGAAATAAAAAATAAAACAAGACCGCAGAACTGGCTATTTGAAAAATAACAGTACGAAGCTGAATAAAATGCATTTAGAGCAAAGTGCACAGAGGCCCGATGCTGCGAGCAAAGGAATAAAATACATCCAGGGCAAAGTGCACAAAGGCCTAACGCCTGAAGCAAATGCGCAAAGGGTATATTAAAATGACCACACTACACCCTCCCCTTGTCGGTAGAAAGTGGTTCTATTCAAAATGAAATAATAATATGCCCCAGATAAAAATCTACAACTCTTACAAAACATATTTCGACAAGTCCAGAGGACACCAAAGCCCAAAAATTAAATTTAAATTTAGAAGCATGTGACTGAAGAGCCAAATTTATACAATGTCAATTTGGAAGAAGTCCAATTTCAAATGGAAGCCACAGAAAGCAGGATATTCTCCACTTCGGCAGATGTCAATACCGGAAAATCCACGCCAAACACTGCCATGGAGTAGGTGTGTTCCAAAGCCCCAGAACCATCCAAGGCGGCATCCCGTGCAGGGCCCATGAACGAGACAGTACCATCTTCCTCCAGGAAGGGAAGCTCGTAAACTGCCTCACGAAGCAAACCCAACCGCAGGGCACAGGACTGGGAATGAGCCCTAACCGGGAACATCAACAGATCAGCATCAACCACTGGGGGGCGCTGCAGTGAGAGACAGAGAGCCAGTGCATGTTCAAAGGAGCACCAAAGGCACCGAAACACGGGTTGCACACAATCCAAAACTGGTCTGAATGACAGAGACCAGTCACACTCCAAATGCCCCAGGAGTGTTGCTCCAAAATGCTGCATCATGCGCTCACAACACAGCTGCGCAGATGGGAGCGTCCACATTTGGTCTTGTTGCGGCGGGATAGCCATTGCGTAAGAACAACAGCAACAGCAAAACACCAGCCAATAAAGCCAAAGTTATCAGAAATCCTCCAAAAATGCTCCAGAAAATAGAATGAATAGCCGAAGGTATCAAACCGAATATGGAAGAAAAGGCATGAGCAAAACCAGCACCAACAGCTTTGAAAAAATGTGCAATTCCAGCCGTGCTGAACGCATTAAATAAACGCCCCACGAGTTCACCAAAGTGGCTCGGAAAGTTAGTATTTAACAGGGTCTGTATTTCTGCTGATGACCTCGCCACCTGAAGTGCGTAGGTCTCGCGTGCAGATGTAAGGGCCACATGCTTTTGAAACAATAGAGCCTTTAGTCGACTCAACTTGTCGAAATTCACTTTGGAAGTAGCAATGTGAGGCCAGATGTCTGCTACCTCCCTTAATTTAGTGGGGGGAAATAACACAGTCCCGCAGCAAGTAACGGCCTTGGTGACCAAGACCACGTAAACTATTCCGGCACGCATACCACAACAGTCTTCACTGTTAAGAAGGACGTAGCTGCCGTTTGAAAGCACCTGGAATGTGTTTTTAATCACGGGGACTGGAACTCCCTTTAGATAGCAAGCCAAATTCGCAACTGAGGCATTACACGCCCCATGCAAGGACAGCTGCTTACAAACCATCGAATGGCTGACAGAAGTTTCGCATTCGCTACCGCTAAGAAAAACCTCCTTCATACCATTAAGACATCTGTATAAAAAGGGAAGCTCCCACACCTCATGTATATAACTGTCTCCCAATTTTTCATATCTGCCCACCGGAATATGCCTTAAGCACGAAGTGAATTGCAAAGTGGAAATAGGCAGATTAATAACCCCATGTATTAACCATTCAGCTGAGGGAATCTCGGCCACAGTAAAATGCAACCTCTCCTATTTTTCAATATTCAACATAACATATGTCGCTTCCTTTTTCGCCATCAGCTGTTGTTGACGTGTCAAATTAAATGAAAAAAATATTTCCCTGGCTCTGATGTGCTGCCACGGAACGCAACCCGCCTTCAGTGTCTGAAGCGTCCAACCCAACTGCATAATGGACTGCGTTTGACTCTGCCCATGATATAAAGAAGACATATCTGATTTAATAATGTCGATAGCAGAGGAGACAATGTTGTCAATCGTATATACACGGTCGGACAGGGTGTGTATTCCATTATCTACAACAGACAATGGTGTTTTAAATTTTCCTGATCTATCTGACTCAACTGGGCCGCTGCCTCCTGTTGTGAAAGTTTCCAAATCTCATTGTACACCTCGTTCAAAAAACTTCTTCTCTGGGGCACTCTCAGGCCTGACAAAAAATCTTGCAAGTCAGTATAATTAGACAGAAGCGTGAGATGTGTTTTAACTGCATCTAGCGTGGATGATTTAAACCATTGTTGACATAACTTCCCCACGCTATACGTAGTAATGATATCAGCATGTTCAAAAGATATGTAGCGAGGGTCTGCCCTACTCGTCCTGAAACCCCCGGAGGAAGTAACAAAACGTTGATGACACCCATTAGTGTCAATGGGCCACAATACCCACCCGCCTGGACGTGTCAATGAAGTGTTAAGCGTACCATTCTGGACCCACTCTGTAAGCTCAGTAAAAGTGCCATTAATATATTGCTGCCAATCTTTCATCTTGGAAGGGGCAGGTATGCTAGGCATATTCAACTCTCTAATGGATGCTAAGCCCAGACAGCTAGTCTGTTGTACAGTGTCATTTAAGAAAATCATTTGGACAGGAATGATACATGCTCTGAACAATGTTTCTCTACCCCGCATTTGCCAATGTTTTGTTCCCCAAACACTTTTCAAATCAACATTTTTGGACCAATATTCATACCCTTTAATAGACAGTTGGGAAACAAACGAATTTGAATACAGGAATTTAGTATCAGTCAACAATATTTGCTTATTAGCATGCGGAGTAATAAAAAAAAAATATGACTTAGCACTTCTTTGATGAGGCCCAGAAAAATATGCAAATTTGTCAGAATATGTTTTAGAACTCCCCTGCGGAGGAGTCAGGCAATGTTCCAATTGCATATAGTCAAATATCGATTTAGGGCTACTGGCTTTATGAATAAAGTGGTGCCCATAATAATTGTAACAAAACATGTCACCATAATTATCTCTAAACTGGTAAGCATCTTCATTTTCATAGACAGTATAATACTGCAATTCCGTCAACATAGAATCAACTGTCTTCACATCCCAATCATCAGATACAATGCCTGGTATAACTATATCATTCATCGATAACTTTAGAACATACGGTATTTGAACTATCTCAGTGGGACCATATATATCAAACATTACTCTATCCCACACAATCCCATCTGGAATAGGTGCCGCAGAAATGTTCACAAAGGACAAGTCTCTTCGAACCTTATGCGATGAAAAATGTGGTTTCAACACCTCCCCCTGCTCAACCTCTGATCTTTCAGGAAGAAAATGACCATGTATTACTAGAAAAAAGGTAACAACAAACCCTAGCCACAGAAAAAGGCCATCAGAGTCATGAAAAGCCACAGATAGTTCCAAGGAAAACTAAAACATGTATCTTTAAGCCAATACATCATCTTACGTGGACCCGGGTCTGGTGTTGAAGAGGACAAAGAGTCCGACATACCATCATCATTGTTATTAAAGCATCCGGAGGCAGTTCTCGCAAAAGGTGCCACCGTAAACAAAGGAGCAGCAGATGTCTCTCGCCGTGGTACACTGTAGATAACACCCTCAGTAACATCAGTAGTTACAGCAACTTGATCAAAAGATTCCAAATCATTTGCCGTTAGTGGAACAATCGTAAGATCAGCTTCCACCCTCCCCAAGCTCGGAGAGGAAACAGTGTCGGTGCAAATCACCTGCAGCGGAACATCTTCCCCAGTAGTGAGAGGGATTCGGGAACTACTGGGCGTTCCTCTTGGTCTGCTGTGCAGAATCGGCAACATGTTGTAACTTGACATTGTCGATGGAGACAAAGCGATTTCCTCTGGCTCCTTGCAACGGCGGCAAAATCACAGTTCTTGTTCCGTGGATCCGCAGTACAGGGCCTGGCGCTCGATACGAAGGGCCAAATTCTTTTTTTACTGCAACCTTTTCACGCACAAGATCCCCAACTCTGGGAATCCAACCAGTAGGCGTTACTGGCTCATCCGTAATTCCTGTGGAGGCAGCACTGGCAGAAGAGTTATCTTCACGGAATTGTTGTAAATCCTGCAAAACAGTGACACGATCATTTATGTCAAACAGTGTTTTCGCCTCCTCCACACCAGGACCATCTAGATCTGGAACAAACATTCGTGTTCCGAACAGGCACTCATATGAAGTACGACCCCCCAGGGACCTTCTAGGCAAGTTATTCAGCGCTCTCTGTACTCCATACAGGTGGGTTAACCAACTACGAACCGTACCTATAACTCTGGCCGTTAAGGATTGCTTTAAATCGTGATTTAAACGCTCCACAACAGAATTTCCCTCGGGATGAAATGGAGACGAGAACTGGAGCTGGACCCCCAACGAAGCCATGGTGTCCCTGAACGCCTTAGAGGCAAAAGCAGGGCTCCGGTCCAAATGGAAAGCCGCAACTGCATATGTATCGACAAAGATGCGCAAATCTTTAATAACAGTTCGAGCGTCAGCCAAGCGCTGTGGCCACAACCACACAAATCTGGAGCACGAATCTACAGCTACCAAAATATATTTGTATGCACTATCTGGTGTCAGCGGACCACAATGATCCAAGTACACACACTGTAATGGTTTATTTGATATCAGAAGGGGCGTCTGCTGCTGGCGTCTAGCCGTGGAAACTTTAATTTGTTGACAGATGTCACAACAAAGGACATACTGCTTTGTCTCTTTATAGAGAACAGGCCACCAGTAACGGGCCTGTAACAGTTTAATTGTGGCAGCCACGCCAGCATGTGCAGATGCCGCCCCCTCATGTGCTGCAGTAATTAACTGAGGTCGCACAATTTTATTGGGCATATCGCGTACACCTACGCCTGGAATCTTAATTTCAGCGTTCAGCATACCACCCATTGAGTAATGATATTTAGACGGAAATCCTTTAGGATATGGCGTGCCATCAGCCGTAGCTTTTATGCCTGCGAAAATCTCTGTGTCTGGTTTGGAACTCGAACGAGTTACTGCGGCCACAGTGGCAACTGCCACTTCCGATTTGGCAGCTTCATCAGCCAAAGTATTTCCAGCAACGTGTATTCCAACGCGCTGGTGTCCAAGTGTATGCACAACATGGACCTTAGGAAGCGTCTCCTTCAGATCCGCAACCTTCCCCCACAGTAACCTGTGTTTTATGGTGTTACCCTTGGAATCTCTGAATCCATTTAACCTCCAGTAATGCAAATATTCATTGAAAGACTGAACACAGTAATAGGAATCACAAACAAGCAGTGTAAAATGTGCCAGATCCGTATGTTCCAAGGCTAATAACAGAGCTTTCAGCTCAGCCAACTGTGCCGTACAGTCTCCCAATGTCTGTGTATAAGTATGTTGGGGGCAGAACTTCTCCCCCTCCATATAGCCGCTCACCACCGCACATGCAGCAGAATACTGTTGTTTAGTTCCCACCGCAGGTTGCGCAGAGCCATCGGTGTACATGACTACCTGATATTGATCAATAGGCAACGTGCCAGCGGGAACCGGGTATTCCATTTCATATTGGAGAAATTCCTGTGTCTGCAGTTTTGGGTCAAAAATGTAATCTACATCAGTGGCTGTCAAAGACGTAGCCCATTGTATCCATTTCGGGTGTAATGCTTTCGCATTAGGAACACTCGCTTTTGTAACAGCCTCTAAAGCTGGAATCAGGGAAACGACAATGATGCGTTGGCCCTGGGCAAGAGGTCGTTCTTTAATCATAGCCATCTGTACAGCAGTGAGAATTTTCTCAGTTTGTGCAAATCGTTGTTGTGCAGCAGAATACAAGTGAGACTTGTATCCTATCGGGACTGTCTCACCCTCATTAAAGGTGATATACGTAAACCCAACAGCCCCAGCTATAACCCTGATGACCAGATGTGTCTTATTGTCCCATGTGTGTAAATGCTTTGCAGCTAGGAGATCAGTTTGCAAGTCTCGTAGAATATCTGTATGCTCAATCATCCAAAACCTACTTGAAAAATCTGGGCGAATCAACTTGTACAATGGTTTGCTACGTGTAGCATAATCAGGAATGTAAGTTCTGGCAAAATTTAGAAATCCCAACAACGACTGGAGTTTCTCAATCGTATTAGGAGGTTGCAACTGTGCACATTTTTCTAAAAAGTGAGGCGCTAAGCTCTTACCCTCGTTCGAAAGCTCATATCCCAGGAAAATTACGCTGAGGAAGGCAATTTTCGACTTTTTGAAGTTAAATTTGTAGCCAATGTCGGCAAATCCCACAACAATGCAGGCTACCCGCCTTAAATGTTGTAGTAACTCGTCATCTGTGAGATATATATCATCAACATATGACAAAGCTTCAGGGTCCAACTTGTGCAAAATTTCAGTCACACGAGCCGAAAACAGTCCTGGGCTATTCTTATACCCCTGAGGCAAACGACAATTTGTTTTCTGAGAGCCAAACGCACTAAAGCTCGTAAAATCCCTACTTTCGGGCGCTATATTCTGGCAGAAGAAACCATTCGAGATATCCAATGTTGTTTTGTATTTCTTACGCACAATATTATTCATGAGTGCTGCTCTATGTGAATTCTGTATAGCATATGTGCGTGCATGTCCGTTCAAATGTCTGTAGTCCACCACTATTCCATAAGAATGATCCGGTTTAGCTACAGGGAATAACGGATTATTCATCGGCGAGACACAGGGTTCAATAACTCCCTGGTACTCCAATTGTGTAAGTATGTTTCTTACCGATGCCCTTGCTTCAGATTTTATAGGATATTGCAGTTGTGGCTGAGTTTCGCCCTTAATCGGAATTACATGATAAGGTGAATCCCTATCCCACTCCACATGATTTCTATATAAGGCGGGTGCTTGTGCTAGAGCCCATTCAATGCTATAGGACTCTGCCAGTTCTCCCGGAACAAGTGGTGAGAACGAAGGTGTAATAACCCCCTCCCCAACCGGATAGTCGCGAACAAAGTCAGGGGGCCAATCCTGTTCGGCCAGCAAAATGTCATATATCTTGACAACACAATCCCAAAAGATGGCGTTTATAGTGCGCTCAATGTCCCCTTCTAATTGTAAAGTTACTGTATAGACTCGGGATCGGAGACACGCCTATCTGCTGTTTCGACTTGTATGAAGTCATCAGTTGCTTTCACCTCCAGATGCTCTAGAAGATTCTGGCGAACTATTGTGACCTCTGCCGTGCTGTCTAACAGTGCTAGTGCCCATGTCTTGTTCTTCAAGAGAACTCTCTTCCTGTGTGGCATGTCTAACCTTTTTTCTTTTTAAACTGCTGTTTTTGTTGGATCGGTTTCTCTTCCTTCTTGATAGAAACTTCCGATGAGCGTTGTGAATCCTGTCTTGGCTTCACGTACTCTGTTCTCCGCTCTGACCGCCCACCTCTCTCATTTCTCTTTTCCGACGAGTCCTGAAAGGAACGAGATTGGCGTGTATCAGTATATTGATATCTATCAGGCGTCTTCAAATTATCCCTATTTCTGAGATTATATCTTGTCTGCGGGGTCTCCGGTCTCGGAGATTCTCCCCTTTCTTTTTTAGGTGTTTGTTGTTTTTTCTCCCAGCGCTTTTTAATACCCTCAGGTTGCTGTTGTTTAGTAGTGTCTTTACTACCCTTTCCCTGAAACTGTGGTTTCTGTGGTCTAGCCCCTAGGCTATCACGACCGATACTAGAATATGTTTCTGCTATTATTCTCGGCAGTTCCCGCTGTTGATCTAGCTGCAGGACGTCACGAAGACGCATACGCACTGCTAGTGCTACTGCCTCCCCTTTTAGATTACTCAATATGATGGACGAAACCGTGGCAAAATTGCCTATCAGTTGCATCCCCAAATCTAAGGCTGGGGCAGCCCCATATTCATCTTGAATTTGTTTGAGCACTTCCGGTAAGTTAGCCAATGTTGGTGTACCGTGTGCTGTAGTGTAGAGCGTGGCAAACACCGTGCCCCATGTATTACAATGTCCACTGTAGGAACCGTACCAAACGACAAACACATCGTTAATATTCTGTGTTTATCCTGAGGTCCCATATGGGGAAATACTGCCTCCAGCGTATTAATTTTTTTACGCCAGCCAAAATGGAGTTTCCTCTCGTTTAGCCGGCACTTTGCCCATAACAGAGTGCACAGTGGCCGGATTGATACCCGGAACCACTGCATGTGGTTGTGCCGGAGCAGCATGCGCTGGGTTTGTGTTTAGTGTCTGCATCACAAACTGTACTAAGCGTCTATATGTAGCCGTTAATTCTGTATATAAACGACGAACTTCAGCCACCGTCAACTGAGCAACCGCTGGATGTGGTGTATATGTAGCCAATAAAGGTCAGGTAGGACCATCGTTACTTAGTGGACCTAGCCTAACAGATGCTATGGTGTGGGGTAGGGCGCCATCAAGCCAATTATTATGTTCTTGATAAGATAGAGGTATTTCTAAATATGCATATGCCCTGTATTGTCCAGGGACATTTGCAAGAGTGTATTCGGGAAATGTGTTTGAATTCCCATCAACTGCTGGAAATATGACCCAAGAATAAAAAAGTTCTGTTCTATAGGCTGCATGGGCGTCCACCACAAATGTGACTGGACCCCCCTGATTTGTTAGACCATGTGCTAGCAGATGAACCATGAGCGGGTGTCGCATATTCATTACTTGGGGATTCACCATTTTGAAAACAGCGCTAGTTCAGAGAAGGCACACCAATGTCGGGGGTTTTCCTTTCAGAGTTCAAGCTTGAACAACCAACCGCTATAATTAGGATCTACCTATATCGCGGTGGCGGAAGTCCTCAGTGCCACGGACGTCTCCGTTAACGGAACCGAGGAGTCAATATATATATGAGACCGAGAGAGTCAGCCGGACCCGAAAATTAGAGCCTGACCAAACGTTGGCGGCGCCATGTCACCTGGGCTCTCATTATCCTAAATGAGACTACTGGATTTCTTGGTGTCAGAGTCGTTCCTGGTGTGGGGGACTAAGGGGGTCATTCTGACCCTGGCGGTAAAATCCGCCAGGGCCAACGACCGCGGGAGCACCGCCAACAGGCTGGCGGTGCTCCCATGGGCATTCTGACCGCGGCGGTACAGCCGCGGTCAGAAACGGAAAACCGGCGGTGTACCGCCGGTTTCCCGCTGCCCTGGGGAATCCTCCATGGATTCCGACCCCCATACCGCCATCCTGTTCCTGGCGGTTTTGGCCGCCAGGAACAGAATGGCGGTATGGGGTGTCGTGGGGCCCCTGGGGGCCCCTGCAGTGCCCATGCATGGCATGGCATGGGCACTGCAGGGGCCCCCGTAACAGGGCCCCACAAAGATTTTCAGTGTCTGCCATGCAGACACTGAAAATCGCGATGGGTGCAACTGCACCCGTCGCACCCCTTCCACTCCGCCGGCTCCATTCGGAGCCGGCATCCTCACGGAAGGGTGTTTCCCACTGGGCTGGCGGGCGGCCTTCTGTCTTTTGACCGCGCAGCGGTATTCTGGCGGTTCCAGCCAGGCTGGCGGCATCCGCCGCCGGCCGCGGTCAGAATGACCCCCTAAGTCTGACCCACTAAGAAGGACACCTGTCACCTCCAATCCGGTTTTGCTCCGGCTAACTAGCAGTGCCTCATCTCTCTCAAGGGGAAGGGATGATTTGGCAGCCGAGCGCATGACATCTTAGAACTTCTCAGGGAAGTCGTGGTCGCTCAGGTCCCAACCAGCTCTCTCATTTACATTATGATCTCATATACAAATGACAGAAACAGTTTAAGTTTTATATATTGATTTAATAAAACAACTGTATTCTAGATAATAAGGCGTGAGCCGCAATATCCAGAACCATACAACACAGTAGGATTAAAATAGTAACCAAGAGAGTGAAACATAGGAATAACGCTATCATAGTGTTAACAAACTACGTTCCCTCTAGTTTTGTTCTATTTCGAGCACAGCATGTTAAGCTCTAAGCTTGCCTTTCAGATTCCCTGGGAAGACATCAACCCTCATACCTCAGCAAAGGCCTGTGATCTGGATCAGCATCTGCAACAGGGCAGTCAGCGTCTAGTTGTGGTTCCCTGGTTGGAATCTCCCTCTTGCGTGTATTAGGACAAGGAAGTGTTTTTATAACTAACATGTCGATGTGATAACAAAACGTCCCTACGCAAGAATGTATATCTGCAACCCAAAGACTAAACTCCTACCACGTCTATCGGCAATGTACCAGGCTGTATCCTTGACTGAAGCACAGAGTGAGCAAGAATGTGTTATTGAGAACTCCAGTGCTGAAGTAGGCTAAACAGTGTGATATAAAAAATAAAACAAGACCGTAGAACTGGCTATTTGAAAATTAACAGTACGAAGCTGAATAAAATGCATTTAGAGCAAAGTGCACAGAGGCCCGATGCTGCGAGCAAAGGAATAAAATACATCCAGGGCAAAGTGCACAAAGGCCTAACGCCTGAAGCAAACGCGCAAAGGGTATATTAAAATGACCACACTACAACTTGCTCCATGTTGCAAGGGTGCCAGCGTTGAAGCTACACTGCCACAAGGGCAGCAGCACACTGGGATAGCATATATGTTACCTATCTTGTGCAAATATGTTCCTTTTGGTTCTTTTCCTTTGTGCAACTCAGCACAGCAGGTTGCTGCATTCAGTTCTATTAGGGTGTGTTACATATTCCCCTTAGAGTTTGACAGAGACGGTAGTTTGTAAGAACTGTGTCATACTAGCATTCTTACTATCCTGTCCAAAAAACAGAGGCTCCTCATGTTTACTCATCCATAACCTCACTAGATCAGCACAAGAGGCTACTCTGTCTCCACTGCTGACATAAAGCACAAATGGATTACTCCAATAAGTCCTGTGTGAGTTTTTGTTATTTGTGGAACCTACAATGAAGAGTGAGTGGACTAATGAGAAATCCTAACTGTCTGTCACCCCCATGAAACCTCTGTGTGTAAGGGCCAGTGAAAATGAGAAAATGAGCCACACAGCATGGCACCTGAAACCCATGGAGTATGCAAGATTGTTGTTTTGTAACCTTATAATTCCAAACTTAAGCTTCTTAATTATACTGACAAAATACAAATTTTGTAACAAACCTGTAAGTCTCCTTCTTGTTCACAAAGCTATTGCTCACTCCCTCAGTGCATAGACGTGACCTATCATGACGTCTGTTGCAGGAAAGCTAGATGTGGCCACTGTGCTGGGGTACATTTAAAAACTGAAGAAACGTTTAATCCACAACAGCAATGGGGTTTGTAACTACATAGCCTGGGCACACTACAAACATATCCAACAAATGTTTTGCATGGCCTATCTTTTAACTCTTCATAACAGCTTTTGTTTACATGCATTTTATATATATATTATGGCTTATAGAATAGTCTCAGGATACAATTTATGGACATAATGTCCACCAATCATCATTTACAACAGACTGTGAAACCACATAAAGGTGGTCATTACAACCCTGGCGGTCGGTGTTAAAGCGGCGGTAAAACCGCCAACAGGCTGGCGGTAAAAAAAATTGAATTATGACCGTGGCGGAAACCGCCAACATAGACAGGCACTTTAACACTCCAACCACCACGGCGGTACAAACAAACACCGCAGCGGTAACCGCCAACAGACAGGCGGAAGACAATGTACCGCCCACAGAATTACAAGCCACCAATCCGCCAACTTTTCCGGGGCGGATTCACCGCAAACAAAAACACGGCGGAAACAGGACTTTGAAGGGAAAATGCTCATATCTACACACCCCACGAAGAACCAGGACGCCATGGAAGATACTCCAAGTGTTTATCTTCCTGCTCCTCTACCAAGAGCACGAATGCCGGTGGCGAAGACCACGGTGAGTACTGCACCTACGACACAGGGGAGGGGGAGGGAAAAAACAGTGACACACAAACGCAATACGCAACACCCCCACCCCCACCCCCACCCTCACCCACAACAACACACACACCAATTCATATTGATACATCACAGTTACACCCCCCAAACCCCCACCTGGAAGAATCGAAGGACAAAAGGAAATGAGTTGAATGATTGTAATATATTAAAATACAGTAATCAAAAGTATTTACATATATACACATTTACACTATGAACAATTATATACACCAAGAACACAAGTCCAAGGGATTCCACCATCATAGTCCGTGGACCACTGGGTCCAAAAGGCATGGGCGAGGCCCACACTCAATACCCGAACAAGATGGAGAGAACACTGCAGGGGCATCAGATAGAAATAAAATAGGCACCTCAGGGAGGAGGGAGGGGGGGGTCTCAGCCGGATGAGTGCACAATGCCAGCTCCACGAGGGGGCTCCATGCCCATTGATGTATCCTGGGGAGTGCAAAGCCACAGTCTTTCAAGTCTCTCCAGTGGGTGGGGTGCCCACTGTTCAATTCTGGGTAGTGCAAAGCCACAGTCTCTCAAGTCGATAACAGTGAGTGGGTTGCCCACTGTTCAATCCTGGGGAGTGCAAAGCCACAATCTCTCGAGTCTATAACAGTGGGTGGGTTGTCCACTGTTCAATCCTGGGGAGTGCAAAGCCACAGTCCCTCAAGTGGATAACAGTCTCCACTGGTTCTGGAGGGGGCTTGCTGCCCACAGTGCTTCATCCTGCCAAGGACAGAGGTAGTGGATGTAACTCTCCACTGGTTCTGGAGGGGGCTTGGTGCCCAGAGTGCTTCATCCTGCCAAGGACAGAGGTAGTGGATGTAACTCTCCACTGGTTCTGGCGGGGGCTTGGTGCCCAGAGTGCTTCATCCTGCCAAAGACAGAGGTAGTGGATGCCTTTCTCCACTGGTTCTGGAGGGGGCTTGGTGCTCAGAGTGCTTCATCCTGCCTGTGGTGGCCTCAGTAGCGTAGTAGTCATTGGCACTCACTGTCCTGCGGTGGTGCTGGCGGTCTTGTCCTGGGCAGTGGGGCTGCTGCTGGCGGTCCTGTCTTGGGCAGAGGGGCTGCTGGCGGTCTTGTCCTGGGCAGCGGGGCTGCTGCTGGTGGTCTTGTCTTGGGCAGGGGTGTTGCTGGCGGTCTTGTCTTGGGCAGGGGTGCTGCTGGCGGTCTTGTCCTGGGCAGTGGGGCTGCTGCTGGCAGTCCTGTCTTGGGCAGCGGGGCTGCTGGCGGTCTTGTCCTGGGCAGCGGGGCTGCTGCTGGCGGTCTTGTCTTGGGCAGCGGGGCTGCTGCTGGCGGTCTTGTCCGCCGTGCTGATCTTCCCAGGCTTGCCGGTTTTAATGTGCCCCTTCCCCAGCTTGGATGGTGTCGCAGATGTCTCCACACTTCCAACTGTACCCCTGGGAGCGGCTTTGGTGGCTGATTTCTTTCCCCTCTCCCGCCGGGCACAGGTCAACTTTTTCTGCTTGACAGGTGGGGGACTGTCTGTTCTCTGGCTCCTTGCCACACTGGCTGCCCTGCTGCCTGGTGCACTCCATAATCCGGTGACTACTGGCACCACTGGTCCCGCCGATGTTGTGGCTGAGGTGCTAGGTTGGGACCTGGAGAGTCGGGCCCTAGGAGACTGAAGGGGTGGGGGAGGTGAGGGAAAGAGTTCAAGGTTGGCCAGGAAAAGTTTCTTCGGAACACTGGGATGGGTAGCTGGAGGGGGTTTGGGAGTGGAGGAAGAGGTAGTGGTTGTAGGAGGTGTACGTTTGCTGACTTTGGGTGAAGGTGCATGGGCTGGAGGCTGCTGTGAGGTGGATGGCTGTTGGGTGGGTGTGTGGCTGCGTTTGTGTACCTTGGGAGGTGGCCTCACAGACACACTGGGAGAGGACACAGGGGACGTGTGAATGGTAGTGGGGGTGGTGACTGCACGTGAGCGGGGTGTGGTGGTGGGTGTGCTGGTGATGGACGTAGGGGCTGAGGATGTAGTGCATGCAGGAGTGAGTGGAGACAGGGAGGGAGGAGGAAGACGAGGAGGAGGGGGACACAGTGGAGGCAGTGGATGTTGGTGTGTCTGCATGTGTGTGATGCTTGCGTGAGTGCCTGTGGGATGTGTGGTACTTATGTTTGCCTGAGCTTCCCTTGTGTGTTGAGGGGTGTGCATGCTGGTCTGCTGGTGTGCTTGGGATAGGCTGAGGTACAGGGGTATGGGTCTGGGTGGAGGAAGTTGGAGGGGGGAGGCTAGAGACAGGGACAATGGCTGCCATCAGTGCTGAGGTCAGAGTCTGAAATGCTCGCTGAAGGGCTGCCTGACCAGAGTGTATGCCCTCCAGGTATGCATTGTTTTTTTTGCAACTGCCTTTCTACACCCTGGATGGCATTCAAAATGGTAGACTGCCCAACAGTGAGGGACCTGAGGAGGTAAATGGCCTCCTCACTGAGGGCAGCAGGGGTGACTGGGGCAGGGCCTGAGGTGCCTGGGGCGAAGGTGATGCCCACCCTCCTGGGAGTGCGGGCACGGGGCAAAAGCTGAGGGGCTGCTGGGAGGGTGGTGCTGTTAGAGGGGGTGGCGGCTGTACCTGTAATGCGAGGGGCACAGATGGGCTTGCCACCGCAACGGAGCTCCCATCAGAGGAGGAGTCCGTGTCGCTGGTGTCAGCTCCTGTCCCCGGCGTGGAGCTCCCCTTGCCCTCCGTCCCACTGGTGAATTCAGACTCTGTAGTTTCGCCCTGCAGGGCCCAGTGGGATGCAGCTCCCTCCTGCTCCGGTGCCACCGCTCCTCCGCCTGATGATGCTAATGCACACAAGAACAGGGAGACCATAAAAAGGGGGGGGGGGGGAGACAGAAGAAAGACATGTTGAGTGCATGCAATACCGCTACCGTTGGCAGACACGACAGACACAGAAGCCCCCTGCACTATGCCGCGCACTTGGAGTCCACTATTCAATCCCAGGGACATGGCCTACAAGGCTATGGCCGATTTCTGCACACATGGATGTCACAGGAGCCTGACTAGGTGTGGTTGGCACTGTACACAGGTGGGGTGGGGTGCCACAGGGCCTGCCTTAAGTAGGGTCCTTGCCTACTAAACTCGCCCTGGCCTAGGGGAACCCACAGCCCACCTCCCCCACCCAGACACCTACAATGCGCGCTGAATCAGCAGAATGAGTGTACTCACCCCCTTGTTGCTGCTGTGATGCCCTCAAGCGCCCATCCAACTCCGGGTATGCCACCGCCAGGATCCTGAACATCAGGGGGGTTATGGTGTGACGGGCACCCCTCCCAAGTTGGGAGGCCATCCCCAGCTGGGCCTCCACCGTCTTCTTGCTCCAGCGGCGAATGTCCTCCCATCCTTTCCCGCAGTGGGTGCTCTGTCTGTGGTAGATCCCCAGGGTCCGGACTTCCTTGGCGATGGCACGCCAAATATCCTTCTTCTGGTGGGCGCTGACCTACAGGAATAGTACAGGGGAAAAGGAGAAGATATTACCGCCCGCACCGTCACAGTCATTGGCCCGCATCCCTACCCTTGCCATGACGCACATGCACTCACCGTCTTTCATGCACGCCTCATTCTCACCCCCCCTATCTTTCATCCACCCCACTCCACACAGGCATTGCCCATACAGCATGCTCACAGTGTACTTACCTGTTTGTCTGGAGGACCGTAGAGTAGCGTGTACTGGGGGAGGACCCCATCCACTAGTTTCTCCAACTCCTCCGTGCTGAAGGCAGGGGCCATTTCCCCAGACACACAAGCCATTATCTCTTCCAGACTGAGGTCACAGCAGCACTTGCAGTGTAGGTCCTCTCCTGTCAAAGATCAGGTATCAAGTGATTAAACAGAGAGAAAATGGCGGTCACGTCCGCGGCGGTGCGTACCATCACCGCCGGCGTACATCGTCATTGGTTCCTGGGACCCATAGGGTCCAATGTTAACCAATGCAGGATTGCGCCGCGGTCTTTGACCACCTACCGTGACGGTGTACAACGCCAGCACAGTTACCTCATATCCCCTTGTCCCACTTTACAGGTCAGGAAGCCGCCATTTAATGGGCCCACATGGCATTATTTTTTACTGCTTCACACATACGTAGGCCTTGCCTAAACACTCATACAGGCTAATTTAGAATTGCTAATATTTTCAGAGTAAGCTGTGTTTACGTACCTCAGAGTTGGTTGACTCTCTGCTCGCTGTTCTCCTCCATGGGCACCATCCGCTGGGGCATGTGAGGAGATGGCGGCATCCTCCGGTGTACAGACCGCTGGTGGACCTGTCGACAATGGAGGAGCGACATGTGATCATCACCTACAGGCTTGATCGTGCCACAATCCATGAACTGTGTGCCCAGTTGGAGCCAGATCTGATTTCAGCTATCCGCCATCCCACAGGAATCCCCCCTCAAGTGCAGGTGCTATCAGTAATCCATTTCCTAGCAAGTGGGTCTTTTCAAACTACAGTGGCCATAGCATCAGGGATGTCCCAGCCTATGTTTTCCAACGTGTTGTCCAGAGTGTTGTCTGCCCTGCTGAAACACATGCGGAGCTACATTGTTTCCCCTCAGGTGGAGGATTTGCCTACAGTGAAAGGTGATTTCTATGCCCTGGGACATATCCCCAACATCATAGGTGCCATTGATGGGACACATGTGGCCTTGGTACCCCCCGCAGGAGTGAACAGGTGTACAGAAACCGGAAGAGTTACCATTCCATGAACGTGCAGATGGTGTGTTTGGCAGACCAGTACATCTCCCATGTTAATGCCAAATTCCCTTGCTCAGTGCATGACGCTTACATCCTGTGGAATAGCAGCATCCCTTATGTGATGGGGCAACTCCAGAGGCACCGGGTGTGGCTATTAGGTGAGCACATGGACCCAATACAGTGGGAATAGTTGTCTGGGTCTCTGGATGTCCCTATGAGTTTGTGTGTGTCTAACAGTTGTCCCTCGCCATTTGCAGGTGACTCTGGTTACCCCAACCTGTCATGGCTACTGACCCCAGTGAGGAATCCCAGGACAAGGGCAGAGGAACGCTACAATGAGGCCCCTGGGCAGACTAGGAGGATTATAGAGCGGACCTTCGGCCTCCTGAAGGCCAGGTTCCGGTGCCTCCATATGACAGGTGGTTCCCTATTCTACTCACCTAACTGTTGGAAACATTTGACTTCAAGAATGCAAGCTTTACAAGCAAAGTCAATTGCAGCACCATACGTCCTTATATAGGTGACAGCAAATAACCAGGGGATGAAACCATCAAATTCTTGAAACCCAAAACCCAACAAAAAACTAAAACAACCATACAAGCATTCTCATGCTTTTCTTCAAGACTGTGGATCTCTAGTCCAGACTGTATAAGGCTAAACCTGAACCCTAATAATACATCTCTTCAAATACTATTTCCCAGATTTAACCCATTTCTGCTTCCTCCCTGTTCTTTGTAATGTTCATAGTTCTCTTGTTTCCTGTAAAATGCTCTGCTGCTTGACGGCTAAAGGTGAATGCTTCAGATGAATATCAGTACAACATTAAAAATGATGTAATATATCAGTGCACGTTAACACATACATTTGATTCCAAGCACTGATAAAGGTAACAAGTGTATGATGTTGTACTTTCTCATATCGACAGTCACTGAGATTCTTTATGGCAAATGGAAGCCCATGTTGACGTTGAAAGTGATTAAATAAATGGAAACATGGAGAACACTAGTTGCAGGTAGGTAATAGCTGCTTCGGTCAGCACACCTTTTCTTTAAATTGCAGTTTTAAATTGTGAGCATTTGAAATATCACTACTATATGTTTGATCTTTACGTTTACACATTATTCTTTTGAGACTATTTCAAGTTGATATTCATGATGCATGGTACAAAAGGGAAGACATCATTTAACTAGCCACATATTTTTTATTTCAGGGCTGCACATTTTTGTTCTGACAAACGGAAAGAATGAGCCTTCAAACGTTTTCAAATCAACTTTCTGATAATAGTGAATTCTCACAGCTATGGCAGATGGAAATTGAAGACACAGGGAGACTTACAAAAGATGATCACGGTAGTGTGCATCTTCTAGAACAATTTAAGAAATTGTCAATTAAAAGTAAGTCCCATAAATTAAAACAACATTGTGGCTTCGGTGACTGGAAATGTGTTCAGTGGTTTAATTTTAGTCGAGAAAGAAGTGCACGGAATGCAGAATTCAAGAGTGGTATTTCTAAAACTGCATATCAAACTAAAACTATAGAAAGCGATGACAATCGTCAGTTCTCATCACATTTGGTAAATCATTTTTGTTGCAGTGAGAAACTATCACTTGGAGACTATATCAATAGCTCACGTTCCTCTGCATCTGGTGCAAAAAGGCAGCACTCACAGAGGGATTTAAGTCAAAAGTGCAGTGTAAATAGGAAGCGCAAAAAAAAAGGAATTGATCACCTGCTAAACCTGAGCATACCTGAAACAATTAAGACCAAATCAAAATGTGAAGAGACTGAATTTGGAGAATGTGGTACAACTTTAAATAACAGTCTCCAAATTGAATCTGTAGGTCAAATACATGGAAGAAATAAAGCACCATCAAATGGTAAATTTGGGTCTAGAAATACTTTTTGTGCCAGAACGATTACGTCTCCTAAAAAGAAATCTATATGTAAAGCCTTCACTTGCAGTATTTTTCAGGAACATGTGAAGTACAGTGTGTCAAATGAAAATGAGCTAGAAACGTTGGGAAAATGTAAAAATCAAAGCATTTGTGCAAAATTCTCTGCTGTTAAATATTTAAACTTGAAGGGCAAATTTAACTTTGAAATCCCCGAAGATATATGTTACTGCGACCAAAGCATAGCGCGGTTTTACAGTCAGCCAATTGCATCTCAGTGTGATATGGCTCAAGCACTTTTGAAACTAGAGACAAAAAAAGATAATTTTGATTGTCACTCAAGTGTGAAATGCACAGAGGCTCAGGAAGACCAGCAACAGTTTTGTGCTAAAGGGCGAAATGTCCAAACTAATGACTATATTAGTAGACTTGCAGGAGAATTTTCTGATTTCTATGAAATTAAATTTACTTCTGCTGGTAAACAGGGTGTTTCATCTATTTCAGACCAAGACTTTGAGAATGCCCTATCGTCCTTAGATAGTGATATGAAATATTCCCACAAAACATCTCATAAAAATTTGAAGAGAAAATTACAAATGAACACACAGGAGGACTGTCAATTAAAGAAAAAGCGATACTTGGAATTTTCTACCTATGTTGAAGCTAATTCATTCGAAAATAATGAATATGGCAGTTTGTGCCAGAGTTTTCAAGGTCCATGTCAAAACGAAACCTGCACGATTGGCATTAAATTTAATGAGCATTTGTTGTCCTCTCATGCAATAGAGGAGAAGTTGAAATATGCATGCAGCCAAAATGTAACGATTTTAAACAATGCTAATAGAAAATATTGCAATGAA
This sequence comes from Pleurodeles waltl, assembly GCF_031143425.1. Lineage (NCBI taxonomy): Eukaryota > Metazoa > Chordata > Amphibia > Caudata > Salamandridae > Pleurodeles > Pleurodeles waltl. The sequence goes on along the minus strand of NC_090444.1, from coordinate 1,645,432,868 downwards.
AAGAATGTTTACTCAGATATTGAGTACTTTTTTTCTCCATTGTTTATGTTATATCTCAAGTCCATTATCTCAACAGAGAAAGAAAACATTGTGCACAAACCAGCTTCCATAAATGATGTTTTTTCTAAAAATCTATCTGCTGCTTCTGTTTTCAAACAAGGTGCACTGGGTGCACTCGGTAAGGAGACGGGGGAATCAAAATCCTGCATTGGAGGAAGTCTGGTATATTTACAAATAACCACCCAAAAAAATTTGAAAAGAAAATTACATATAAATAGCGATGTTGATTGTGACCAAAAGACAAAGCGTTTCTTGGCATCATCTACACTTACAGATGCTACTAAGCCTGGAGATAAGGAACATGGCACTTTTAGAGTCAGTTTTTTACCTTGGTGTCAAAAAGTAAGCATCTGTACTGACATAAAATGTTTTGAACGTGTTTCACAATTTAAGACAATAATGGAGAAATTGGAATGTGCAGTTGATACAAATAAGGAAATGTTAAAGACTAATAGTAGATCCTACTGCAAAAGAAAAAAACATTTCTTAATTACGGAGCATCTGATACTTCCAAGACTAGATATATTTGATCTTAGGGATCATCTTTTTATCTGGTGTTTTACCGCTAGGAAACCTTTTTGCTGCAAAACATATAATGACCAAATCCTTTTGATGGCATCAGTTTCAGTAACTTCTGTGTCTCTACAGTACAATAGCATCTTTGAGTCTGACTATACCTTCTTACCAAAATATGAAGACAGTGACTATCATGCATTTCTCACTGGGATATGTAATATTTTACAACTGGTAAAATTCTACACCCCACACAGTACAAAAAGTGGAAATATTAATTACGATTACAACAAACATAAGTGTTTGCAAGGAGATTTCTCAGTGCATGAATTTATATATTTAGCAAAAACAAATGAGACTGTCCATTTTATTAGAGTTGGAACCAGAGATTGTGTTTTGAAAAGCCATATTGTCAGCCACCATAAACAAAATAATGAATCTCAGAAACTGATTATGGATTACCAAATGATATGTAAACAAGACAAAAAACAAAACCCCACCTCGGAACATTTTGTGAAATGGTCAAGTGAAGACGAAAAACAATTTATGAGCAACAAAAATTCAGATCATAGTGAAGTGTTTAATAGTATAACATGTAAAATGTTATCAAAGAAATATAGCACCTTTATCGTGAGTGATTTTTCTGCAAGATGTAATAAATATTCAGCAAAATTTGATAAAGCATGGTTTAGAGATGCAGGTATAGCTCCTTGTTCCTTATCTGTGACTGAAGATTGGTTTGATTTGTGCACTTCATTCTCAGTGGAGAAGTACTTTACTACCACAAACAGCATAGATATGAAACAAAGGAACAATAAATCCACACATTATGTGATTTTCGTTTTAAATTTTAATTTCGATAAAGAGTTAGATTTTATTTCTTCAGAAATGTCTATGATGGTAGCCACAGGAAACAGTCTGAAACTAAACACACCTAAGAGAGGCAAACCTATGGTTTCTAAAGAAAATATGATTGTTTATAGCAAGTATAGTGACAGCGGTATAAGTGAAAAGAATAGCCTCAAAAGCATTTTTCAATTCACAGGAGAACTACCATTTTCACTAGCCAAATTGCATACCTATGGACTGTGGAACACTTCATTACTTTTGAAAGCAGAGGGCAAAACAGACGCAAACCATTTTCGCTCCAAAAAATCAATTTCATTTATGTCAGACACATTTCAGAAGATTGACCTATCATCGGAATTTGAAAACCTGGATAAAGTCGACTTTTTATCTGAAGGTTACTTTGAAGAGCACATTAATGTTAGATCTGTTCATAATACTGTATCAAATGACCATGGTGGCTGTGAGATAGGAGTTATGTTAGGGACAACTTCCAAGTTTCTACTTACACAAACACATTTTGCCCTAAATTCCAAAGCAAAAGATATAGCCAAACATGCAAGAGGACCAAGTGACAGTGAGCATTATTCAGAGAGCACAGATTTATCTGTAAAGCATCTAAGTCAGGGCCGTCAACAAGGACCCATAATGCATAGTGCTCCCAAAGATAGGTGTCATAATGAAAATATTCATGAATCCCAAAATGATTTCAGAAAAAATACTATTACAAGCAAATGTGATCATTTTCATGATTCACTGCGTGAAAACATAAAACAAAGTTCCACTGTAAGAACAGACTTAAGGTTATCTGAATGTACAAAATATACCACTGAAAGTGAAGAGGTAATTTTAAATAATGACCCAACAGAATGGAACATCAATAACATGTTACACAAAACAGTATCTAAGCACTTACACAAGAAACAATCCAGTGAACAAGTAGAACATTCCAAACATACAGTATGTAGGAACCCATGGACAGATACAAACAATGTACTCCAAACTGAGCTTGAGGAGACAATATTGAGTGACAGAATGTTAATTAAGTCTGATAGTACAGGTAAACAAAAGCTAGTAACTGAATTCAGTATGCTGAATTATGCAGACAATTCTTTCACATTCAAAGAAATACCTTCTGATGACCAAACAAAAAACATTTTTGCAATGAAATCACAGTTTGATTTAGTGTTAGAAGAGCTTGCAATGTTTAATGATATAAGCTTTGAAAAACAGGAAGAGACGTGCCTGGAAAAAGAAAGAAATGAACAATATCAATCTAAAACAAGAAATAATTCAAAATGTGGACCTTGCATCAAAAGTAAAGCTGGCAGCAGCCTTTCTGAAAATGTAGTGCAGTGTGCAAGTTGTAACACACCAAAAAATGAAAGTATTTCAAGCAAATATCTCGGTGTTTTCAAAAGGAAAGTGCTAACTAGCAAGAAAGAGCAGGAAGTTCCTAATGAGTGTTTATATCATAGTACAACAGAGGATGAATCACTGTATTCAGCTACTAATGAAGGTTAGTGATCACATACTTTTTTGAATTTATTCAGATTCTCCAAGAAGCAACATCCAGACATTGCTTAAGGCAAAAACACTACTTAAAGAAATCTCATGCCATATCAGCAAAATAATTGTTACTTTATTAGCAATATTATCCTAACAAAATTAAAACACTAACCTTAAACAAATATTACATTTCTGTTTAATATCATAGAGGCACAAATTATTACATTTCTGTTCATTATCATGAAGGGACCCCTGCTTATCCAGTTTCACAAGACATTAAGGCCCTGATTTATACTTTTTTTGTGCCGCATTAGCGTAATTTTTTGACGCAAAAGCAGCACAAACTTACAAAATTACAATTGTATTTTGTAAGTTTGCGCTGCTTTTGCGTAAAAAAATGACGCTAATGTGGCACAAAAAAAGTATAAATCAGGGCCTAAGTGCAGTTCATTAATTAATAACATGTTATAGAACAAAAACTTTGAGCCTGATGTACAAACATATGTTATGGTGACAAACCCTGAGATTCAGTCAATCGCAGAATTTGGGATGATAAAATATGTTTTCATAATGCACTAAACCCACTTGCTATTGCTAAATGGGTTTAGGAAACCATTAGGAATCACTTTTTGGAAGGGGGATTTTTAGTGCATCCCTTCCAAATAGCAACTTTATGTCTGGACCGAAGGTGAGGATTATGCTCAATGTTCTTCCTGTATTATTACTCCAGCAAACTTCAACATGTATATAAGCTACCTTTCCCAAGAAACACCCGGAAAAAGAAGACTACAAAAACATCAGGCAATCAACAGTCCTTCTGGGTATCATAACAAGCCTCTCTGGCTGCCATATCCTCTTTCTTTCTTTCCTGCTCCAGCATGCAGATAAACGCTCTCTTATTTTCTCGAATTTTAATGCTGTTTTTCAATAATTGTGTAATGCTACTGTGAGTGTGACTGTATTTTTCTTTCCAGGGGACGCCGCAGCACAAACGTGTTTCAGCACTCTTTTCATGGCAGGCGTGTCAGTTACTCATACCGGGGCCGCACAAGTGCGCTGCATGCCTTAGATGACTAGCGAACGCATGTTCGAAAAGGATGCACTACGCGCTCCTCATTGCTCTGTGGGTGACATGCACATTCCAGACATTCTTGTCAGTGCCATCAGTGCCGTGGACCCTTGCCTTGTTGATTTTGCTCCCCCTGGACACCTCGAAGCCAGTACACCTTTCAGGGTTGGTATTCTCCAACGTATTTCTGATGCGAAATGATGCCTGTGAGATGAAAAAGTCTTTATTTTCCTTTGTAACCATGAGCATGTTTCTTTGCCACTAGGGTCCTGGCCGAGGCGCAGTGTTAAAGTGACCCTCTATGAACATATAGGCCGTCATTACAACCCTGGTGGTCAAAGACCGCCAGGGCTGTTTTGGAGTTTGTACCGCCAACAGGCTGGCGGTACAAACTCGGGCATTATGACCGCGGCAGAATCACTGCGGTCGCACCGCCGGGTACCGGTGGTTTCCCGCCACTTTTGTCCTGGCGGTTGTAATCCCCCAGCGGATTACGTGTCCCCCTCCCGCCAGCCTTTTTTATGGCGGTATGAACCGCCATGAAAAGGCTGGCGGAAAGGGGAGTCGCTGGGCCACTTGGGGCAGTGCAGGGGCCCCCTGCCACAGCCCCATGGAGCTTTTCACTGTCTGCATAGCACCTAAATGGCGTTTTTGTCTAGAATTCCCCCTCTGGTATGGAAAAGGACTCAGGAGCAATCCCAGGCTCTGCGCCAGATGACCGGATTTCCCAATCTCCCCCGGGTGGTGATGATGATGATTCCCAAGGGGATTCTACTGATGAGGTGGGTCCCTTCAGATTGTGGCACCCATCCCCTAACCCTGCTTCTAATGCTTAAAAGGGTGATCCAGAGGGACATTCAGAAATGCTAAACTAAGAGGATCTTATGCGCCCTAGGTCAGCAGAATGGTCCCATCAGCTTAAGTGGCTACATCGTGGCATACCACAGATATAAACCCTTAGAGAGGGTGGTCCATGTCCGCCTTCTTGCTGAATGTCTGCACCCTTCCCTGGCAAACAAGGTGGCATTAATGCCAGACAATGATCCGTGTATGGACACTTTTTGGGGCAAATATATTCAGGACCCTAAGAAGACTATTAATTGGTCCTGGAAGTCCTGCAAGGACAAACTATTAGACATCCTGGGACTGCTAACCGAAATCCTCGACCTGGCAGAGGAGGCTAAGACTTCGGGAAACCCTGTCCCTCCAGAGTCCCCCTAGGGGTAGACACATCATGCTGGCATAGTTTTTAGAAATGCAAACTGTGCATTGTCCACGGAATGAAGACCGGCTCCTCTGATAGTGGTCGAGCCCAAGCTGGGAGACTTAGCTTCCACCGAAACCGGGCAGTGGCCCAAGCAGGCTTATTTGAGGATTCCTTCATAAAGGAGTTGGGGAAGTTTGTTGCAATGTTTACCTCTCTGGAAGAGAGTCAGGGCCTCAATGAAAAAGATTTTTAACATTCAAATTTTTGTTGGGGTCTGCCGTGGTAGGCGGCGCTGGACTGGCCACTTCTATGTGCTAGCTCACTGCAAAGGGCAAGGATACTGCATGAACCAGTGGCAAGACCCATCTTGCGCAGGAGAATTCTTCCCATCCAGAAGAGCACATAGAGGACATGGCAGAAGCCCATCCAGAAGACACTTACAAGGCAATCAGGTGAGTGTTGCCCCCCCCCTCCCAACAAAAGGTGGATGGTCATTTGGCTTTGTTCCTACACAACTTAGAAAAGTTGACTTCAGATGCATGGGTTTTGCAGACGGTGCGGGGTTTCCACTAAGAGTTCTATGGTTTCCCAGTCTATCATCACCATTTCCATCCTCTTTGTTTATCTGAGGCCCGGCGTGCTCTGGTTCAAGACCTCATAAGCAAGGGTGCTTTTTCCCCAGCTTCTCTCCATCTGTGGATTTTCCTCAGCAATATCTTTCTGGTGGAGAAACGCGGTGGAGGTCAGCGTCTGGTGATCTACATCTGGGAATTCAGTGGGTGGCTGGTTTACCACCACTTCAAGATGGGGGGCGTCTTTCTGTTGTGAGATCTGCTGCAACCTGAATGCTGGATTGTGTGCCTGGTTCTCAAAAACTCTTCCCTTATAGTTCCTATTTTCACACCCCATCGCAGGTTTCTGCAATTCCTCAGGCGCAGTCAGGTTTTTGAGGTCCAGATCTTGCTGTTCGGGCTCTTGTCCACACCATGGTGCTTCACTAAGGTGCTCAAACCAGCCATAGAGTTCCATCAGAGCTCAGGGCTTCTGGTTGATCGTCTATTTGAACGATCTTCTCCTCATGAAACAGTGCCTCATCAGGCTGAAGGTCCAACTGCAGACTACAATTCTTCTGTTGGAAAGTCTTGGTTTTCTGATGAACCAAAATAAATCCCTTCTGATCCCGTTCAAGCAGGTAACCTTTCATGGGGTTCATCATACATTCTATGGAAAAAGCCCTCTTTTTCCCCTCACATGGGATGGCGAAGGTCCAAAGGGAATTGATGCGCACTCCGTCCTGTCCATCGACATCTTTGCTCCAAATGGCTTGGTTGGTAGGTCTGCTATAATCCTCCATCCAAGCCATCTTCCCAGGTATGTTAAATTACAGAGCACTTCAAAGGCTCAAGGCTTTTCATCTATGCGGGGAGCTCAAGTGTTTGGAGCAGGTCCCGATGATGGAGGAAGTCAGAGAGGAGATTCATTGGTGGCTAACCTACATGGATACGTGGAATGGCAGGGACATCTTTGGCTCCAATCCAGATATGGTGATAGAGTCTGAAGCAAGCAAGTCGGGATGGGGAGCTCGATATGTGAACCCTTTCATAGGAGAAAAGTGGTCAGCAGAAGAGCAACAGCTCCACATCAACTGCCTGGAATTAATGGCAGGCTCCTTTGCAGTCCAGTGCTGGACCAAGGAGCGGGCAAATTGCTCAGTCCTCCTGAAAGTGGACAATGTATCAGCGGTCCGGTATATCAACCTCTTAGGAGGCCCCAAATCCAAACTGCTGGAGGACCTAGCCAAGCAATTTTGGATGTTTTATCTTACCAACAGCATGTTGGTAACTGTTCCAATGAGGTAGCGGATTGTTGTTCGAGAGAATCATCCTCAGATACTATGAATGATCGACATCTGTTGGGCTTCTTTCATGGTGGATCTTTTCACTTATATATCTGGACCACCAGGTGGATCATTACTTCAGCTGAAGTTGGTGGATGCCTTCTTACAGGACTGGTCAAGGTAGCAGGGGTATGTCTTCCTGCCTTTTGCGATGATCATAAGGCTATCAACTCAGCTGAGGTGCCAGCAGGCATTGATAGCCCTCACCATGCCATGGTGGAGGTCACAAGTGTGGTTTCCAATTCTTCTGGAACTTTCTTGGGATTTTCAAATCCGACTACCCTACATACCAGATCTGCTTTGTGATCTACTTGGGAATCCTAAGCCATTGACTCTTCAAGGCCAGTTACCCCTCATGGCATGAGGATTATAGGGAATGCTGTAGAGTCCCTAGACTTTCGGAGGTGGCTGAAAGAATGTTGCCCACAATGTGGGCAGACAGTACTACCAAATGCTGTAAATCAGCATGGACAAGATGGGTTCATTGGTGTGTACAAAGACGTTGTGATCCTGTGGGGACTGACACTGTCCAGATTTTGAATGTTTTACCATCCCTGGCCTTGCAGGTTCTGGCCTGCCGAATGGTCAACACCTTCAGGTTGGCGATCTCTGCTGGCCACATTCTGTTTCAGTGCAATCAGGTAGATGAACATCGCTTGGTGTGCAAGCTCATGAGAGAGATCCGCTTATTTCTTCCTCTGAAACCCCAATATTCTACTCTAATGGAAGTTAACCAGGTCTTGCTCCTCTTTAAATCTTGACCTATAAATGAATTTTTCCCTTGTAAACAAATATCTGGGAAACTGGCCATGCTCTTATGTCTTGTCACAAAGTTTCTGATGTGCGGGCTCTCGGTCTGACAGGCAGGGTATTCACCCTGGAAGGAGTGACGGTCCATATGTCACAAAGGATGAAAACCAATTCCAGGCTGATTTCCTATCCGGTATTCGATAGGTCACCAAAGTTGTGTGTAGTCAGGTGTTTGGAGGCCTATGAGAATATGATAGAGGAGTTTAACCCTCCGGGGGAATGGCAGTTATTGAGGTCCCTGAAGAAATCTTTCAAAGCGGTGTCCTCTCCAACAATTGCACGCTGGATCCATTGGTTCATGCAAGAGGCTGGCATCGAAGGGTCACAGTTTGGTGCCCATTCAGTCAGAGGCATAATGACTTTAAAGCGTTCACCCTTGGTGCACTCTTGGAAGATATGTTAAATGCAGCTGATTGGTCCTCGGACTCCATGTTCAAATGGTTTGATTTCAATCCAGTTACGGATATGGCATCCTTGAATGAGCATGATTGTTGACTCAGGTCCTGAAACAGAATGAAAAATTTCCTAGCATTGGTGAAGCAAAGTTTCAATTATATTAAGGGCACAGAAGTGAAGATTATTCCAACTCTCAGCCTCTTGGGATCCTGCCCTCCCTTGGAATATCGATGTTTCAGCTGAAGTATTGGCTTCACCGTAAGTATAAATATAACATGTTTAAAATGGTTTTATGGATATTGCATTTTGTGGTCCTAGGAGGTGCGAAAACCATGTATCCTTTTGTTCTTCACAGCTAGAGTATGTGTTTTTCTAATAGATTATTGGTCTATAGATCTCAAGAATCAGGTTATTTTTCAGGGTCGGATACCACCAAAGGAGGATGAGAAAACTATGAGTAATTCGGTATGTCAAAGGATATGGCAGACAGAGGCTCGTTATGATACCCAGGAGGACTTTTGATTAGTTGATTTTTTTGTAGTTTTCCTTTTTCAGGTGTTGCTCGGAAAGTTAGTTTATATACATGTTGAAGTCTGCTGGAGTAATAATAAAGGAAGAAAGTTGAGCATATGGCTCACCTCAGTGTCCTTCATAGAACTGAAAATTTCCTTCACGAATGTTAGGAATTTTTTAATTCCTAATGGTGTGAATTAATGTTATGCAACCAAAGTCAAGACACACAGCATTAAGGGCCTTATTAAGACCATGGAGGATAGGATAGTCCTTCACAACGTGACAGAAATCCTGGCCGCTGTATTACAAGTTCCATTATATTATATGGAACTTGTAAAACGGCGGGCGGGATATCACATTTGTGACAGAGTATCCCATCTGCAAAGGTTGTAATCAGATCCTAAATCTTACTGACTACTGAAAGGTGGTGTCGACCCATTCTCAAATGAGCAGGAGTCTCTGAAGGCACCATTTTCCCTTTGTGAGTATCAAAACTCATTTTTGCGGAGATACAAGATGGAGGCCGCGGCTGTGTGAGCGGCGCCAGCAGGGAGGCCCCTCTTTTCGCTCGAGCGGCCTTTTAGCTATTTACTTTTTTTTTCTCCCCTGGAACGCTTGGGCAAGGCTCCCGAATGGTGGTACTGCTCACCGTGCTGGAAGCCCTACGCGTAACGAGGGGCTGTGGTGTGCTGGTAGCGGGAGCCACCAGCGACAGGCTAAGCCTGTGGAGGAGTGAGTGGACTTGCGGGCGCGGTCGCCTGGGAGGCAGGAGTTGGCAGCTGTGCCTGCGCAGCAGCATGGCGTTGCACTCGGGGGAAGCCTGGTGCAGGTTGTGGAGCACAGAGGCAGCCTCTCTCTTTCGGGGGCGCCTCCAATGATGGTTCGAGGTGGGCCTCTAAGCCCCAGGGGGCTTACCCCGGGAAAAACCCTGAACAAGGCAAGGATTTCAGCGCTGAAGGTGGAGTCAGGTTCGATGTCCAGGTTGGCGATGGCCCAGTGATCCCGGATTTTTTAAAAGCCCCAAAGCAGATAAGAAGGTTAATAACCCTTTCCGGGAAAGGGGTAATCGGCTCTACAACTTTGTCTCAGCAGGACCAGCAGGACCAGCTATAGGTGCAACCAGAAACAGAAGATATCCACAGGACCGTGGTGCAGCGGTATCACAATGTTAACCACTCCCAGGTCAGTGATAATTCAACTGTTGTATTAAAAGACTATGCAGCAATTGATACGAGTAATGTAGCCGGTAGAACTAACTTGGGGGCATCACTATCAGCCAGAGAGTGTGGGGCCTTTGAAGGGGCACTAAATGACAGTGAATGCATACTACCGCCTCAGCACATAATGGACATGAGGCATAACGGTGAGGATATATCTTCGCACAGCAGCATGATGGTGTAAGCCCAAGGCTAATTAAAGATGACCACGCAGCCGCCACAGACACCAGGCTACCCAGGGGATTTGTACCAGGGCAGGGCAGGGCGAGGCTGCCTCTAACATGGGGTCAAAGGAAATAGCAGCCAAAAAAAGTAAAAAAACAAAGCAATTCAGGGCAAAGAGAAATAAGTACGACTAGAAAGAAAAAGCTCACAAAGGGAGCAAGGGTAAGAGCAATGTCAAGGGATTACTCTGCAATTCAGCAACTGCATGACACTCTAATTGCCCCCCTAATGAACCCACAGATCCTGGCACTGGCTTGATAGAGCTCATTGAGCCTCCCTCTCTGCACCTCATTCACCAAACAATGATGTCACATTATAAACAGATACAGAATGACAGCAAGAAAGCTAGGATCGCTAGTAAGCAGCTCCAAGTATCGGTAAGAAAGATTGTGAAATCCTGCTCTGAGTTTGGTGAGTGCATCGCTGCAATGGATACTCGCACCAGCATGCTAGAGACCGACGTGGGCACTGTGATACAACAATCTGCAAGGCACAAGTCACAGCTAATGGACCTCCAATGGAAACTAGAAGACTTCAAAAACCATCAATGACGCAATAAGCGGGAGATACAGAGGGCTCATCGGATCTTCTATTACATCCCACGGCCGTAATTGTTTATTTTGGTAATTATTTTCTGCGGCAGGCGGTTTTTGAGAAAGCCCGCCCTTATTCTAAGATTCAATGCAAGGGTGTTTCTTTTTTTCTCACCATGACTACAGCAACACTACTGTGGAACGACGATGGCGATTGAGACAAATGATAAATCCCTTGCAAGAGAAAGGGACAGAAGCCTATTTACTGAATCCAGCCAGCTTAAAAACTGTTTACAAGGGCACAACTAGGGTATTCTCTTCCGAAATGAAGGCCAAAGAGTATCTGGAAAATTTGTCTTAGATTAAGGTGGTCATTCTAACCCTGGCGGTAAAAACTGCCAGGGTGAATGACCGCGGTAGCACCGCCAACAGGCTGGCGGTGCACCGCTGGGCATTCTGACCGCGGCGGTTCTGCCGCGGTCAGAAGCGGGAAACCGGCGGTCTCCCGCCGGTTTCCCGCTGCCCTGCAGAATCCCCCATGGCGGCGGAGCGCGCTCCGCCGCCATGGGGATTCTGACACCCCCTACCGCCATCCTGTTCCTGGCGGGTCTCCCGCCAGGAACAGGATGGCGGTAGGGGGTGCCGCGGGGCCCCTGGGGGCCCCTGCAGTGCCCATGCCAATGGCATGGGCACTGCAGGGGCCCCCGTAAGAGGGCCCCAAAAAGAATTTCAGTGTCTGCCTAGCAGACACTGAAATTCGCGACGGGTGCTACTGCACCCGTCGCACTCCAGCAACTCCGCCGGCTCCATTCGGAGCCGGCTTCATCGTTGCTGGGTCTTTCCCGCTGTGCTGGCGGGCGGCCTTTTGGCGGTCGGCCACCAGCACAGCGGGAAAGCCAGAATGGCCGCCGCGGTCTTGTGACCGCGGTGCGGTCATTTGACGGTAACCGCATGGCGGGCGGCGACCGCCGCCCGCCGCGGTTATAATCAGGCCATAAGAGTATTGGTGGTATAAGGCTAATTGTGGGCTATGGACATACCATTATTTGGTTTAGACTGGCTTTGCTCCTGGACACTATGGGGGTTATTACAACTTTGGAGGAGGTGTTAATCCGTCCCAAAAGTGACGGTAAAGTGACAGATATACCACCAGCCGTATTACGAGTCCATTATATCCTATGGAACTCGTAATACGGCTGGTGGTAAATCCGTCACTTTACCGTCACTTTTGGGACGGATTAACACCTCCTCCAAAGTTGTAATAACCCCCTATGTTTTTTTTTTTTTAAGGGAGACAAGGGAGGAAAAGGAAGGGTCAGATAGGTATAAAAAAGGGAAGAGGAAAGAAAAAAAAAAGCAACGGGAAGGGAAAGGGAAAAAGAAAAGGAAAAAGGAGGGGAAAAAGGGAAAGAAAAAAAGAAGAAAGAGAAAAAGAAGAAAAAAATCGGGAGAAAGGAATAGAAATGAAAGGGCCTCTGTGGCATTTGGACCTTGAGATTTAGGGCCAGATGTAGCAAGGGTTTAGCGAGTCGCAAACGGCGAAAATCGCCGTTTGCGAGTCGCTAAAGCCACTTTGCTATGTAGAAATGCATTTTGAAAATGCATTTCCGACTCGCAAATAGGAAGGGGTGTTCCCTTCCTATTTGCGACTCTCAAAGCTATGCATTTTCATTCGCGACCGCGATTGCGGTCGCAAATGAAAGCGCAGTTACCATCCACTTGAAGTGGATGGTAACCCAGGCGCAAACGGGAAGGGGTCCCCATGGGACCCCTTCCCCTTTGTGTCTGGCAAAAAAAATAATTTTTCAGGGCAGGCAGTGGTCCAATGGACCACTACCTGCCCTGAAAAATACCGAAACTAAAGGTTTCGTTTTTTTTTTCAAAGTGCAGCTCGTTTTCCTTTAAGGAAAACGGGTTGCACTTTGAAAAAAAAGACTGCTTTATTTAAAAGCAGTCACGGACATGGTGGTCTGCTGTTCCCAGCAGGCCACCATCCCCGTGAGTGCCCTGAATCGATATGGGGTCGCAAATTGCGACCCACCTCATTAATATTAATGAGGTGGGTCTTTGCGACCCCATAGCGACTCGCAGAAGGTGTCTGACACACCTTTCTGCATTCCAAATTGCGAGTTGCAATTTGCGAGTCGCTGGGACTCGCAAATTGCAACTCGCAATTTGGAACCTTGCTACATCTGGCCCTTAGTGATGCCATAGGCTGGGGAGAGGGCAACCTATCCATCTTACAGACCTTAAGTCTGGTAGTCTCATTTGGTAGGCTTAGGGGGGCGGGCAGCCTGGGGTGGAGCTGTAGGGGTGGGTATGGGGCAGGAGATGTCAGGAAGGGGTTGAAGGGGCTAAGGGAGGCAGGTTTGGGGGGGCACACAAAACGCACAAAAGGTCAATGGACTGAATGGTTTGAAGTTGTACCCACAGTTAGAGTTGCAGGAGCAAAGGCACACGTAATCATAGATTTAAATGAGTCATGGTTGTAACCTGCTCATTGCCACATTAAACGTTGGTGGATTAAATGATAGTAGAAAACGGCGCTTTCTATCTGAAGGTATAGAAACATTGAAGGCAGATATTATTTGCATGCAGGAGACGCATATTATTGGCCCCAAAAAACACCTGCTGGAATACCCTGGTTATTCATTATTAGCGTACACTACTCAAGGCTCAATGACAAAGGGAGAGGCAGTGTTGGCACGCAGTAAAATGGTAGAAGTGGTTAAGAGAGCATCGGACAAGCTGGGCAAATGGGTGATAGTAGAATGTTCAATAGGTAAGTCTAGTTTCTCCCTCTGTTCAATATATGGGACTAACGCTGATGACCCAGAAGTAATTGATTTTGTTAATATTTAACTAACTGCATGGGCTTTACTGCTTATTGTTTGTGGGGATCTGAATATTCATATTAACAGCATTCTGCCTACTTTGCAGAAGGGGTGATATAAAGGGAGGAAACCAAAAGTATATCAGGCTTTGTAATCGCTGGTTGGGAGCTATGGGCTGTTCGATGCGTGGCAGCAATGCAAGGCTCTCGACCCTGGTTTTACTTTTTTTCCTATCTCCACAAGAAATCTGTCAGGCTAAATTATTTTTTTATTATCAACTTCATCATCCGAGGTTTTACTGATTAAAAAGTACCCAAGAATAATATCTGATCACGACCCTCTGGTAATAGAACTGTGTGCTCTAAATAAGGCTCAACACTCAAATATATGGTCATTTGACAGGGGATTGCTATCGGAGCAAGCATATATTATACATATGAAAAAATGGATGCCAGATTTTCTGGAAATTAATCGCAGCTCTGCCCCAAGTGGGGTGGTTTGGGACACTTTAAAAGCAGGACTTCGAGGGGAGACCTTAAGTTACACTATAAGATAGGGCAAACTGTGTGCAGAAATTATAAATACTGCCCTGGCTGAGTTGGTAGCTTTAGAAGTTCAGATAGTAGAGGTAACCAACAACAATATACCCATGCAGGCAATTTTAAATCAAATTACAGCAGTAAGGGCTAGAATTAGGCAGCTTTATTTGGAGCGTGACATTGTCAAGATGCAGACACGTCGACAGGAAAGCTATGAGGCCAGTGAAAAGGTTGGCAGGCTTTTGGCCTTTAAAACCAGGCAAAAAATATCACATGGTGTTATTAACGCGATCAAGGATAAAGATGGAAAGATAGTAACAGGAAATTTAGCAGTTTTAAGGGTGTTTTGAGAATGTATTATGCATTATATCAACAGGAGGCCGAGGATGCCTATAGGTTAGAACGTAACCTTGATTTATATCTCGGTCAAACCCCCTCGGGGCGATTGTAGAATGATGATAGGAGCCAGCTTGCTACGCCTATAACATCCGATGAGATAGCAGCTGCTCTGAGTACGCTGGGTAATGGAAAGGCGGCAGGCCCAGATATGATTCTGTTGGAATTTTTAAGGTATTTTTTCAGGAATTGAGCAATGAACTACTCATATTATTTAAGGCGGTTCAAGGCGGAGCACTTGCTCCGGCATCATGGCTCTCAGCAAATATTGCAATAAAAAAAAATAGAAAGATTCGGTTTTACCCAGTTCTTATCACCCTATTTCTCTAATTAATGGGGATGCTAAACTATATGCAAAGGTTCTTGCCACCAGGCTCTTCGGAGTGATCGACAGACTAGTCTCCCTCTGGCAGCATGGTTTTATTCTGGGCAGAGGTACCACCGACCATGTGAGGTGGGTTATAGCAGTGCTACACTATGCTCAAGCCGTTAGAGCACTGATGTCACTAATTTTGTTAGACGCAGAAAAGGCTTTTGACTGTGTGAACTGGACTTATCTGCGCACGGTCCTTTCTAAATACAACATTGATCCTGCTTTTATCAGGGCCATTCATGGGCTATATCAGAACCCAAACGCAAGGGTGCTATTGTCCGGGGTAGGATCTGAAACATTTTGTATAACAAGGGGCTCAAGGCAGGGGTGCCCCTGCTCACCACTGCTTTTCGTGCTCTACATTGACCCCTTATAAGAAAGCTGCTTGACAATAAATTAATTGCTCCAATGGAAATGATTGAGGGGGATGTTAAAGCATTTGCATATGCCGATAATATTGCTATAGTATCATCAGACCCAGAGACATTGTTAATAGAAATAGAGAAGGAAACGGCCGAATTCGGGGAGGTATCCGGATATTTTTTAAATAGGGCCAAATGGCAGATATTGGTTAATGAATTGACAGCTTTGGAGGATGAGCGCAAGTAGCACAAGTAACCTATTTAGGAGTCAGGCTAACTACTGAGCTGGATAACATTGTTGATAATAATATTGCCCCTATGCTTGCTAAGACTAAAAAGGAACTACAAGGGATGAATAATCTGTATCTTTCAGGACGATGCAATGCTATTAAAATGCTTTTTCTACCTTGGGTCCTATATTTCTTCAGGAGTATTCCACTGGAGTTTGACAAGGGCTGGTTTACCAGTAGGGAGGTATTAACAAACAGCTTTATATGGTCGTTTTCCAGACCTTGGTGAGCTTTTAAGTATTTAACACTCCCCAGAGCACGAGGTGGGTGGGCCGCGCCTAACTTCTGCCTATATTACTGGGCTGCGGTTCTGCAATATAGTCAGCCCCAAATCATACATGACGACCTTAGTCAATCATCAGGGTGGCCCTGTCCAACTATATATAGCATGATCTGGGGCACTTCAGCTAATGCAGCTTTTTTGAGAATTGTGGAGCCAAGCTACTTCACAAACGTTAAATTTAAAATAATATCAGCAGCATTTAAAATATGGTTTCAAATTAAGCGGATAATGGGAATTGGGCGGCTCAGCTACTACACTCCTGTGTGGAACACTCCTATTCTTCCTGGGATATTTCGAGATAGATGGTGTGATAAATGGGCACAGGGGTCCGAAAAATAGGGGATTTATATAGTGGTCGGCAAATTAAATCCTTCAGTGAGGAACTTACTCTGGAGAGTAGAGACTTTTTTAAGTTTCTGCAAATTAGAAATTTTTTTACATCTTCATCCAGCGAAGGTTTATTGGGGGAGAAGTTCGCTATTATGGAAGCTCTTGAGAATATAGTAGACAACGCCATACCCGCGTTTATTAGCTGGCAGCCAAGATGATCTGGGGCACCATAGAGAAAGATGGGGCAGTGGATTGGGGCCTCTGAGACCTCTTTTTTAGCTTCTTTTGAACTGACTCAATGGATATTGCTTCCGGCTGGACCACAGGCCCAACATTATTAAACTCTATTCAATCTCTATTATACCCCTGCCAGAATCTCCAAATGGAGGAAGTCTAAAGGGATTTGCTGCCCCCGGTGCAACAGTGTGGGTGCAGATTTAGTTCATATGTATTTTAGCTGCAATAAGCTTCAAACCCTTTTTTCTAACATTACAGACTTTTTGTTGAAGATAAATCAACAGGTAGACGGTCTAACATCACAACTTGTACTACTGGGATTGATGAAGAGGTGTGCCCAGGTCAATCTCAAGGTTTTCTGTTTTTTGGCTATGGTGGTTGTACTGTGCTGTATCGCTATGGATTGGCTCAGTCCCGAACCACCAACGTTTAACCAATGATTTGCAACGTATTCTCTCTACGTATTACCTTGAGATGGGCATGTATGCATTAATAGGGCATGAACGCAGGAAGTGGGGTACGAAACTCTGGGCCCCTCAATGACTAAATCAAATCTAATGGCTCCTTTTTGAACGGTGTATTTGTGGCGTTCCAAATTTGAGAATATTTTGTTCAGTCTTTATCTATTTGTTATTTTCTCATTGACTCACTGTACCTTGTTGTGCGCAATTAATTATAATAAAAAAAAATACAAAATAAAAAAAATACATTTTTACGGGTGGGCAGTGGTTCCTGCGATCACTGTATACTTATAAAACATAGTTTAGGTTTAAAAACTTTCCAGTTTTTGTAACACATCCCATTTTTCTTTGGAAAACAGGCTACATTTAAAAAGAATTTAAAGCAATCACAAATATGGTGGTTTGCTGACCTCAGCAGGCCACCATCCCTGTGTTTGCAAGCAAATCGTAGTGGGTCACAGTTTGCAGCCTATCTCATTATTATTTACCAAATAGGTCGAATTGCAACCCACTGCTATTATGGATTTTATGAACCAACCTACTGGTACCTAGGTTGGTTTCCATATACCCTAGGATTCACAGAAAATCCTTGTGCAAATTGTGAACACTCTTTGCAAATCCCATCTTAGTACATCTGGCCCTTAGTTATATTTAGTTGCCTTGGATCTTGATACATGCAGTCTCATTTATGAGTTTTGGATGCAGGGCAGTGAAGCAAATCACTTTGCTGTGCTGCCCTGTGTTAAAAGGAAAGGACAGAAATGTGCTGTATTAATTAAATGCTGCACATTCCTGTCACGTCTGCCTGCACAAGCGCACAATTTGGTGCCTATCGTCAATGCAATCACCATTGCACCATGGTGTAAGTGTGTCCGCATTGCTTTTAGGGGCACCATCCTGCACAAAACAATCAATGGAAACCTTTTCCTCTATTTATGTGTGCTGCAGAATGCAACATTGGCGGTAAATCACGCGTACCGCTGTGCAAAGTTTTTTGATACTTCATCGATACACACGCGTACTCGCGCTTCACGTTTTGACTCATTGGAAGGTGGATTGACATAACTGATATCAGATAAGTTGCTTAACGGAATTATTCTGGGATTCGCTTGTAAGGAATACTTATAATATATAGGACGCATCTACATATATGTTTAGCCCTGATGAAGTCATTGGGAAACTCCCGGACGAAACACGTGTTGGCTATCAATTTGGATGCGGCTGCTAAAATTTAAATAATAAGCTATATCATCCTTTGAAGAATATGATTGAACCTTGATTTGAGAAAATCTGGACTGGTTATCAATTTGGATGTGGCTGCTAAAGTTTAAATAATAAGCTATATCATCTTTTGAAGAATATGATTGAACTTTGATTAGAGAAATCTGGACTTGGACTTTGGATCATAGCAATCTTGGAAAAACAGATCAATTAATTCTACTATTTGGATTTGGACAGTGATACTGTAATTGGGGATTATGTTGGAAATAATCCTATTAATTTTCAGAAATATATGACAAAACATTACCTATGTATACTGACTTATGAGTACTATTATTTTTCATGTTATAATGAGTGTCTCTTGTACTTTATATTCGCTGTGCAAAAGACCGCCAACACACCGCCGCGGCTGCGGAATTCCGCCACAGCTATTACGACCCACAGTTCGGAATCTGCCAAAATCGAGACACCCACACAAGTCTGCCACACCAAAGATCAGTGATAAACTGCTGATAACAAAACCTCCACCGTCACGCCAACAGAAATACGCCTACACTATTACGACCCACGAATCCCCGCGGCGGTCTTTCAACCGCTGTATTCCATTAGCGGTACACACCGCCGCGCTCAAAATACACACACATTTACAAAACACTACCACATTGGACAAATTGAAATACACACACCTGATACACATACACACATCACTCCCACACACCCAATACAATATAAAACACACACCAACATTACCCACAAACCCTTACAACCAAAAATTTGGAAGAAGCAGTGAGATAGAAAAGCAAAGACCACACCAGCAAACAGAGGCACACAACACCATTACTCATACACATCCACGCACAGAACACCACACACCCCTAAACATCACCCCACACATCACAACACACACCACCCACACATCACCCACACCACCCATGGCACCGCAAAGACACCCCAGGTTTTCTGAGGAGGAGCTCAGGGTCATGGTGGAGGAAATCATCCGGGTAGAGCCACAGCAATTCGGATCACAGGTGCAGCACACCTCCATAGCTAGGAAGATGGAGCTATAACGCAGAATCGTGGACAGGGTCAACGCAGTGGAACAGCACCCAAGAACATGGGATGACATCAGGAAGAGGTGGAACGGCCTACGGGGGAAGGTGCGTTCCGTGGTCTCAAGACACCACATTGCGGCTCTGAAGACTGGCGGGGGACCCCCACCTCCTCCCCCACAACTAACAACATGGGAGGAGCAGGTCTTGGCTATACTGCATCCTGAGGGCCTCGCAGGAGTCGCTGGAGGAATGGACTCTTGTAAGTCAAATCTTTAACTACCATATACCCCACCCTACCTGCATGCTATCACATACCTCCACCCTCACCCTCACCCCCATCACTCCAACTCCTCACATATGTCCCACTATCACAAAGCACACATCCCAACACCAAGCCCTGCATGCAACAACAGATCATGGACACCCATCACCAATGCATGTCCACTACCCATACCCACACAGATCCCCAAACCGAATATCACACAAGGTCCTACACAAGAATGTAAGCACTGGGGTACAGGGTCACCCACCCATTGCACACCATGGCACACACAGATGCAATAATAATGCCTTTACACCCCTGCAGGACCCCTATCCAACGTCACCGGACAGGAGGCTCCAGACATGTCCACTCTCCCCACAGAAGAGGCCCACAGTGATGACAGCAGCTCTGTCCAACTGGATCTAGATGACCAGCCCGGCCCATCTGGGACCTCGGGACAGTCGGTTCCTGTTAGAAATGGGGTCTTTGGTTGACAGTCAGGTTACCCCCTGTTCAAGCAAGGACCCTCACTCTAGTTAGGATAAAAGAGAATCACCCTCAGCTAACCCCTGCCTACCCCCTTGGTAGCTTGGCAGAGCAGTAGGCTTAACCTCAGAGTGCTGGGCGTAAAGTATTTGTACCAACACACACAGTAACTTAATGAAAACACTACAAAATGACACAACACCAGTTTAGAAAAATAGGAAATATTTATCTAGACAAAACAAGACCAAAACGACAAAAATCCAACATACACAAGTCAAGTTATGATTTTTTTTAAAGGTTTAAAATAAAAAGAGTCTTTAGGTAGTTGTAACACCACACTAGCGCTGCTAGCGTGAAAATGTACCTGGTTTGCGGCAAAAATAACCCCGCACGGGCGGTGTGCGTCGAAAATAACCCTGCACGGGTATATGCGTCGAAAACAGCTCGGCACGGCGATGCGCGTCGAAAAAGCCAGCCACGCGACGGTCCGAAAGTCCCGCGGCGCAGGTTGCGATCTCTCAGCCTTCGTCAGCGATGCTGCGCGTCGTTTCTCCTGCTCCGGGCGTCGATTCTCCGGTCGCGTTTCCTGCGGCGTCGTTTCTCAGCTGCGGAGCCGGCGTCGCGTCGTTTTCTCAGCCGCGATCGGATTCGCGTCGATCTTTTCCCCGCACGGCGCTCGGTGCGTGTATTTTTGTCCTTAGGCTGCCAGCCTCTCCTTTCAGGGTCCCAGGAACTGGAAGGGCACCACAGAGCAGAGTAGGGGTCTCTCCAGAGACTCCAGGTGCTGGCAGGAAGAAGTCTTTGCTATCCCTGAGACTTCAACAACAGGAGGCAAGCTCTACATCAAGCCCTTGGAGATTTCTTCTTCAAGATGGAAGGCACACAAAGTCCAGTCTTTGCCCTCTTACTCAGGCAGAAGCAGCACTGCAGGAAAGCTCCACAAAGCACAGTCACAGGCAGGGCAGCACTCGTTCCTCAGCGATCAGCTCTTCTCCAGGCAGAGGTTCCTCTTGATTCCAGAAGTGTTTCTAAAATTTGTAAGTTTGGGTGCCCTTCTTATACCCATTTTAGTCTTTGAAGTCACCTTCCTTCAAAGGGGACTCACACCTTCTTGTGAAATCCTGCCTTGCCCAGGCAAGGCCTCAGACACACACCAGGGGGCTGGAGACAGCATTGTCAGAGGCAGGCACAGTCCTTTCAGATGAGAGTGACCACTCCACCCCTCCCTCCTAGCAGAGATGGCTAATCAGGAAATGCAGATCACACCCCAGCTCCCTTTGTGTCACTGTCTGGTGTGAGGTGAAAAACAACCCAACTGTCAAACTGACCCAGACAGGGAATCCACAAACAAGGCAGAGTCACAGAATGGTTTAAGCAAGAAAATGCTCACTTTCTAAAAGTGGCATTTTCAAACGCACAATCTCAAAATCAACTTTACTAAAAGATGTATTTTTAAATTGTGAGTTCAGGGATCCCAAACTCCACCTGTCCATCTACTCTCTAGGGGAATCTACACTTTAATCATATTTAAAGGTAGCCCCCATATTATCCTATGAGAGAGAGACAGACCTTGCAACAGTGAAAACGAAATTGGCAGTATTTCACTGTCAGGACATATAAACCACATTACTATATGTCCTACCTTATCCATACACTGCACCCTGCCCTTGGGGCTACCTAGGGCCTACCTTAGGGGTGCCTTACATGTAAGGAAAGGGAAGGTTTAGGCCTGGCAAGTGGGTACACTTGCCAAGTCGAATTTACAGTGTAAAAATACACACACAGACACTGCAGTGGCAGGTCTGAGACATGATTACAGAGCTACTTATGTGGGTGGCACAACCAGTGCTGCAGGCCCACTAGTAGCATTTGATTTACAGGCCCTGGCACCTCTAGTGCACCTTACTAGGGACTTACTAGTAAATCAAATATGCCAATCATGGATAAACCACTTACATACAATTTAAACAGGAGAGCATATGCACTTTAGCACTGGTTAGCAGTGGTAAAGTGCTCAGAGTTGAAAAGCCAACAGCAACATGTCAGAAAAATATAGGAGGCAGGAGGCAAAAAAGTCTGGGGATGACCCTGCAAAAGCAAAAGTCCAACACGACCCCCTACCAGCCTAAAGCCAGGGGAGAACAATCAATACCTTGATGTACTTCCCTGATTGGGGCGATAGAACAGGGACCCAGGCCCACAACAGCAGGGGCATGTTCCAGTTCTACGCCTTCCTGACTCCAGTTGGATCCCTCTGTCCATACTCTCAGGGCCCACTAAGCTAACCCATGGGGAACCCTTCTCCACATCTACAGACACCATCTGTGCAACACCTAACTTTACTTTGCTCACAGATGTATTGCAATGGGCAGATAGTACCACCAGGGCCAACACAGTGGTGTTGCCCACTCCACCCCCGGGGTGTGACTCTCGTCCTCCCCCCCCCAGGGGCAACTCTGTCCACCAGGACATCAAGCCACAGTGGCCCCAGACAACTGTCAGGGATGAGAGCCCGACCTCAGGCCTCTCTAACCACTGTGACTGTGGAGAGTGGGGGGTGGTAGCCCCAGGTGCCTGGCACCCTTTGACCACTCTCTCTTCCACCAGGTCAGGGATGACAACCTGACCCTGGTCCTCCCCTCTGGGGCTCTGTACCCTCCCTGCAGAAGCGGCACCCCCAGAGTCCAAAACTGTCAGGGTGCTTGTAGAAGCAGTCCTGCACAATTCTTCCATCAGTGCAGGGATGTTAACCTGCAACTGATCCTCCAACCTGGGGTCTGTACCTTCAGGTTGGACCAGGGCTAGGGGTGAGGCTTCCCTCCCCCTGCCCTCTCTTCTGGGGTCCTGAACCACCCAACTAGGAGCGGCCCCCCCAGAAGACAACATGGTAGGGGCACTGTTAGCAGTAGCCCCTTCCTCCAGGTCAGGGGGGACACCCTTAACCTGGCTTCCCAATCCAGGGTCTGTACCCACAGACTGGATCACTGCCTGGCAACCCAGGACTTCCTGGGGGGCATACCTACCCCCTACCAGGTCAGAGTTTACCCTCTGAACCTGGTCATCCAACCCAGGGTCACCACCCTGCGGTTGAACCACTGCCTGGCACACCAGGACTTCCTTGGGAGCACACTTACCCCCCATCAGGTCAGAGTTTACCCCCTGAACCTGATCATTCAACCCAGAGTCACCACCCTGCGGTTGAACCATTGCCTGGCGCACCAGGACTTCCTGGGGGGCACACCTACCCCCCACAAGGGAAACACTTTCCCCAAGGGCCATACAAGAGTCTGGCTGGCGCAGGTCTCCTGACCTCTGCCCATCTGACAGAGTCTGGATTCCCACCAGCCCAGAAATGGTCTCACCAAGGTCATTCCTGGGGGGCTCTGCACTCAGAGCTGACCCCTGACCCTCCAGGTTCTCCACTGGGGTCCGCAACCCCCTCTCAACCCTCTGTCTGGACTTCTGCAACCCCTCACTAGGAGTGGTACTGCCAGACACCAGAACTGGTGGGACGCTGGCTACAGCCGCCCCCCCAAGTTCTCCTGACACTGTGGGGTCTCCCTCAACAGATGGCCCTATGGTACAGGCTAGGCTCCCCTCCTGGGGTTCCCGCAGGGAACCCTCCAGGACCTGGGACCGGATCTCGGGCACCTTGGGCCTCAACCCATCCCCATTCCCTCTCCTCTGAGACTGGACATGGGGTCCCTCACCCATCCCACTACACTGGGACCTACCTGGGACACTACAATCCTTCCCTACCTCACCTGGTTGGGAACTACCTAGACCACTCCTCTCAGGAGCACCCCCAAATGCCTCTTCAGACTCTCTGGTACTCACCCAGAAGTCTGCCTCCATTGTAAGCTCCCTGGGGTCAGAGAACTCACACTCCACCTGGTGTTGGCATGGCTCTGGAAAATAAGGACTAGACATATGCTCTCCAGCAATTACATCACTCAGCCCCTCACATGAATTAACCAAAGTACCCTTCACCCAACCATCCAGTGACTCTGCTTTGAAAAAGCACCCCACATCACCCTCCTGAGACTGGTGAGACAGTACCTGACTGTCCCTGACACTCAACCCACACTCTTCTGGGATGTTTTCACACTCCATAACCAGGACTTCTACCTGGGGGGAACCCCTCTCCCTGTCACTCTCAACTAGAGTCAGTAGAGTGTCCCTCCCACCAGTAGGAATATGACTCCCCATGCCAGTTCCCCAATCCACCTCAGAGACCCTGTGCATCACTGGAGCTACCTCATACCCCTGAACCTCCTGGCGTGTGTTAACTCCCTCCTTCAAGTAGGGCACCACCTCTCTGGGCATGTGTACTTCTGCAGCATCACTGGATATACAATTGTTGCTGCCACCATTCCAGCTGGACTCAGCCCTCATGACTTCCAGCTCTTTCAATTTAAGCTCGTAAGCATAAATCATTTTTTTAATCTCTAAGTCCCTCCTCCTTTCTGCCAGGACTAAGGCTCTCTTCTCCTCGGCCCTCTTAAGCTCTTCCAGACTCCGGATTCGAGCTAGGAGCCTATCATCTCTTTCTGTTCCCTCCTCAGGGCCACTGCCCTCCTCTTTGGAGTAGTCCTCCTCCTCAGAGTAGTTATCCTCCTCAGACTCATTTGGTGGTGTTGCCTGACAACGTTTCAATTCATCCTGAAACAGGGCTGACTCAAGATCCTCCCTTCTGGATTCCTTGTTCACAGCCAGTCCCCTTTCCATGCAGAATGCTTTAAGCTGCCACTTTTTATACATAGATAGGTGCCAGAAATTGACTTCCATTTCTGCAAAAGGCTTCACAACCAAAAAACAAAGTCCAAAAGTATCATCAATACTTCCAGGAGGACATCAGAGAACAAAAAGCAGAATCACAAGACAAGTAGTATGTGGTCACGTAGTGGTCTGAGATCAAAACAGTAGTGTACACTTAATTACTGTATGTCAAGTACAAATACAAGTCCAATCCCACCGCTGCCACCAATGTTAGAAATGGGGTCTTTGGTTGACAGTCAGGTTACCCCCTGTTCAAGCAAGGACCCTCACTCTAGTTAGGATAAAAGAGAATCACCCTCAGCTAACCCCTGCTTACCCCCTTGGTAGCTTGGCAGAGCAGTAGGCTTAACCTCAGAGTGCTGGGCGTAAAGTATTTGTACCAACACACACAGTAACTTAATGAAAACACTACAAAATGACACAACACCAGTTTAGAAAAATAGGAAATATTTATCTAGACAAAACAAGACCAAAACGACAAAAATCCAACATACACAAGTCAAGTTATGATTTTTTTAAAGGTTTAAAATAAAAAGAGTCTTTAGGTAGTTGTAACACCACACTAGCGCTGCTAGCGTGAAAATGTACCTGGTTTGCGGCAAAAATAACCCCGCACGGGCGGTGTGCGTCGAAAATAACCCTGCACGGGTATATGCGTCGAAAACAGCTCGGCACGGCGATGCGCGTCGAAAAAGCCAGCCACGCGACGGTCCGAAAGTCCCGCGGCGCAGGTTGCGATCTCTCAGCCTTCGTCAGCGATGCTGCGCGTCGTTTCTCCTGCTCCGGGCGTCGATTCTCCGGTCGCGTTTCCTGCGGCGTCGTTTCTCAGCTGCGGAGCCGGCGTCGCGTCGTTTTCTCAGCCGCGATCGGATTCGCGTCGATCTTTTCCCCGCACGGCGCTCGGTGCGTGTATTTTTGTCCTTAGGCTGCCAGCCTCTCCTTTCAGGGTCCCAGGAACTGGAAAGGGGACTCACACCTTCTTGTGAAATCCTGCCTTGCCCAGGCAAGGCCTCAGACACACACCAGGGGGCTGGAGACAGCATTGTCAGAGGTAGGCACAGTCCTTTCAGATGAGAGTGACCACTCCACCCCTCCCTCCTAGCAGAGATGGCTAATCAGGAAATGCAGATCACACCCCAGCTCCCTTTGTGTCACTGTCTGGTGTGAGGTGAAAAACAACCCAACTGTCAAACTGACCCAGACAGGGAATCCACAAACAAGGCAGAGTCACAGAATGGTTTAAGCAAGAAAATGCTCACTTTCTAAAAGTGGCATTTTCAAACGCACAATCTCAAAATCAACTTTACTAAAAGATGTATTTTTAAATTGTGAGTTCAGGGATCCCAAACTCCACCTGTCCATCTCTTCTCTAGGGGAATCTACACTTTAATCATATTTAAAGGTAGCCCCCATATTATCCTATGAGAGAGAGACAGACCTTGCAACAGTGAAAACGAAATTGGCAGTATTTCACTGTCAGGACATATAAACCACATTACTATATGTCCTACCTTATCCATACACTGCACCCTGCCCTTGGGGCTACCTAGGGCATACCTTAGGGGTGCCTTACATGTAAGGAGAGGGAAGGTTTAGGCCTGGCAAGTGGGTACACTTGCCAAGTCGAATTTACAGTGTAAGAATACACACACAGACACTGCAGTGGCAGGTCTGAGACATGATTACAGAGCTACTTATGTGGGTGGCACAACCAGTGCTGCAGGCCCACTAGTAGCATTTGATTTACAGGCCCTGGCACCTCTAGTGCACCTTACTAGGGACTTACTAGTAAATCAAATATGCCAATCATGGATAAACCACTTACATACAATTTAAACAGGAGAGCATATGCACTTTAGCACTGGTTAGCAGTGGTAAAGTGCTCAGAGTTGAAAAGCCAACAGCAACATGTCAGAAAAATATAGGAGGCAGGAGGCAAAAAAGTCTGGGGATGACCCTGCAAAAGCAAAAGTCCAACAGTTCCCCTGACACAGCCACCACAGAGCCTCCCCCCTCAGGAAACACCAGCACAGCACCCACCCAGCGGGCCCATTCCTCTGTCACCAGGACACGTCAAGCAGCAGTGTGTCCACCACTACAGGGAACCCAGGCAAACCCACCACCCCAAGAACAGCAGGGACCTGGGGGCAGTGGCAGTGGGCACATGGTTCAGGGGACAGAGGCCTAGGAAAACCGGGGAACTGGGAGGTCTGCTGTGTGACAGGGGGAGGACAGGCTCAGGGAACCCACTCTCCACGAGGCCCTCTCCAACATAATGGGAGTGTACCATCATTCCCAGGAGACGATGGCAATGGTACTGGTCAAATTTCAGGAGACCCAGCGGCTGCAAGAGGAACAGTATTTGGGGTTCGGGGAGGAACTCAAATCCATCAATACCCCCCTGGGCACCATTGTAGGGTTGCTGAAGGACCTTGTGAACAGCAGCAGGGACACTGTGGCACTAGCCTGGATGATGAACTGCCCACCACCTTCGCCAGCGCTAGTGAACAGGAGGCACCGCCACAGGACCATGACACCAGCACCCCACCCTCTGCAGATGGAGAACCACCCCGCAAGCGGTCCCTGAGATCCAGGACAAAGACATAGAACAATGCCAAGACCCCAGCCAAGAAATGAGACCACCCTGATTGTCATCCTTCTGTCCCACTTTGTCGACCTGTCCATCCTTAAACTGCCCTAGCTCCACTTCCTATGCCCCTTTGGACAATGCACCTGTGAGACAAAAAGACTGGACTCTGCCATGGACATTCCTCCACCATCATCCTTGACCACTTTAATACCACCTCCACCATTTTGCACTTAAATAAACACCCTTGAATCACAAAACAATCTCGAGTCAGTCTGTGCTTTCACAAATGTGTATTTGCAATAACTGAGATAAATACCAATGTCCATTCAATTTGTCAACATACCTATGTCACAAAGCTCTAGTCCATGAGGTAACATACCATAGGTCACACAGTGGGACCCACATCTGTGAAATGGGAAGGCAAAGTGACAAGTCAGGGCCCATACACTGGGTGAAAGTGACAGACAGATGATAGGTCTTACAATTTTATCAGATGTAGGAGGCGGTGATGTCTTCTTACCTGTGTCTCACTTGAAGTATTGCTGGATCATGGTGTTTCTGTTGTCTATGTCCTCCTCTTCTGCTTCCTCTTCTTCACTGTCTACAGGCTCCACAGCTGCGACAAGACCCCCTTCTGGACCATCCTCCTGCAGAAAAGACACCTGTCATCGCAAAGCCAAGTTGTACAGCACACCTCCTTTGGTGAGTAGTAGAGGGAACCACCTGTCATATGGAGGCACCGGAACCTGGCCTCCAGGAGGCCGAAGGTCCTCTCTATGATTCTCCTAGTTCGCCCATGTGCCTCATTGTAGCATTCCTCTGCCCTTGTCCTGGGATTTCTCACTGGGGTCAGTAGCCATGACAGGTTGTGGTACCCAGAGTCACCTGCAAACGTCGAGGGACAATTGTTAGGCACGCACTAACCCTTAGGGACAACTCCAGACCCAGACAACTATTCACACGGTATAGGGTCCTTGTCCTCACCTATTAGCCACACACGGTGCCTCTGGAGTTGCCCCATCACATAAGGGATGCTGCTATTCCTCAGAATGTAAGCGTCATGCACTGAGCCAGGAAACTTGGTGTTCACATGGGAGATGTACTGGTCTGCCAAACACACCATCTGCACATTCATAGAATGGTAGCTCTCCGGTTTCTGTACAACTATTCACTCCTGCGTGGGGGGACCAAGGCCACATGTGTCCCATCAATGGCATCTATGATGTTGGGGATATGTCCCAGCGCATAGAAGTCACCTTTCACTGTAGGCAACTCCTCCACCTGAGGGAACACGATGTAGCTGCGCATGTGTTTCAGCAGGGCAGACAACACTCTGGACAACACGTTTGAGAACATTGGCTGAGACATCCCTGATGCTATGACCACTTTAGTTTGAAAAGACCCACATGCCAGGAAATGGAGTACTGACAGGACTTGCACTAGAGGGGGGATTCCTGTGGGATGGCGGATAGCTGACATCAGGTCTGGCTCCAACTGGGCACACAGTTCAGGAATTATGGCATGATCAAGTCTGTAGGTGACTATTACATGTCTCTCTTCCATTGTCGACAGGTCCACCAGCGGTCTGTACACCGGAGGATGCCGCCATCTCATCACCTGCCCCAGGGGATGTGCCCTATGGACGAGAACAGCGAGCACAGAGTCAGCCAACACTGAGGTAGGAAAAATACAATTTTATTGCACACATTTGTCAATCCGCTATGTGCTGTCTCTGTGTGTATGCAAGGTCTAGATATGTGTGACGCATTTAAAATTAATACCATGTGGCCCTCTGAAATGGCGGCTGCCTGACCTGTAATGTGGGACAAGGGGATATGAGGTAACTGCACTGGTGCTGTACACCGTCACGGTAGGCAGTCAAAGACCGCGGCGCAATCCTGCATTGGTTAACATTGGACCCTATGGGTCCCAGGTGCCAATGACGATGTACGCCGGCAGTGACGGTACGCACCGCCGCGGACGTGACCGCCATTTTCTGTCTGTTCAATCAGTTGATACCTGATCTTTGACAGGAGAGGTCCTACACTGCAAGTGCTGCTGTGACCTCAGTCTGGAAGCGACAATGGCTCATGTGTCTGGGGAAAGGGCCCCTGCCTTCACATCGGAGGAGTTGGACAAACTAGTGGATGGGGTCCTCCCCCAGTAAACGCTACTCTACGGTCCTCCAGACAAACAGGTGTGTACACTGTGAGCATGCTGTATGGGCAATGCCTGTTTGGAGTGGTGTGGATGGAAGATACACGGGTGGGGGAGAATGAGGCCTGCACGATCGGACGGTGAGTGTATGTGCATCTGGGAAAGGGTGGGAACGTGGGGCAGTGACTGTGACGGTCCGGACGGTTACAGCTTTTCCTTTTGCCCTGTACTATTCCTCTAGGTCAGTGCCCACCAGAAGAAGGATATTTGGCGTGCCATCGCCAAGGACGTCCGGGCCCTGGGGGTCCACCACAGACGGAGCACCCACTGCCGGAAAAGATGGGAGGACATTCGCTGCTGGAGCAAGAAGACGGCGGAGGCCCAGCTGGGGATGGCCTCCCAACGTGGGAGGGGTGCCCATTGCACCATGACCCCCCTGATGTTCCGGATCCTGGCGGTGGCGTATTCGGAGTTGGATGGGCACTTAAGGGCATCACAGCAGTCACAAGGGGTTGAGTACTGTCACATCCATCTGACTCTGCGCACATTGAAGGTGTCTGGGTGGGGGAGCTGGGCAGTGGGTTCCCCTAGACTAGGGCGAGCTTTGTAGACAAGGACCCTTTGTGAGGCAGGCTAAGTGGCACCCCAACCCCACCAGTGGTAAGAGCCATCAACACCTAATCAGGCTCCTGTGACTTCAAGGTGTGCAGCAATCGGGCATAGGCCATGTACCCCATGTCCCTGTGATTAATTAGGGAACTCTAAGTGCATGGCGTAGTGCAGAGGGCTGCTGTGTCTGTAGTGTCTCCCAACGGTGGTGGTATTGCATGCATTGAACATGTCTTTCTTCTTTCTCCACCCCCCCCTTTTGTGGTCTCCCTGTTCTTGTGTGTTTTAGCATCATCAGGCGGAGGAGCTGTGCCACTGCAGCAGGAGGGAGCTGCATCCTACATGGTCCTGGAGGCTGAGACAACGGAGTCAGAAGTTACCAGTGGCACGGAGGGCGAGGGGAGCTCCACGGCAGGGACAGGAGCAGAGACCAGCGACACCGACTCCTCCTCTGATGGGAGCTCCTTGCAGTGGCAGGACCCTCTGTGCCCCCAGCATCAACAGGTACAGCCGCCACCCCCCCCCTACCAGCACTGCCCTCCCAGCAGCCCCTCAGCATATGTCCAGTTGCCGCTCACCCAGGAGGATGGGCATCTCCTTCGCCTCAGGCACCTCAGGCCCTGCCCCAGTCAGCCATGCTGCCCTCAGTGAGGAGGCTATTGACCTCCTGAAATCCCTCACTGTTGGGCAGTCTACGATTCTGAATGCCATCCAGGGTGTAGAGAGGCAGTTGCAACAGACCAATGCATACCTGGTGGTGCATACCTGGAGGGCATTCATTCTGGCCAGGCAGCCCAACAGAGAGCATTTCAGGCTCTGGCCTCTGCACTGATGGCAGCCATTGTCCCTGTGTCCATCCTCCCCCTCCAACCTCCTCCACCCAGACCCAATTCCCAGTACCTCAGCCTATCCCAAGCACACCATCAGACCAGCATGCACACTCCTCAACACACAAGGGTGGCTCTGGCAAACATAAGCACCACACATCCCACAGGCACTCACACAAGCATCACACCCATGCAGACATGCCAACATCCACTGCCTCCACTGTGTCCCCCTCCTCCACGTCTCCCTCCTCCCTCCCTGTCACATCTCCACTCACACCTGCATGCACTACACCGCTCACGTGCATTCACCACCCCAACTACCATTCACATATCCCCTGTGTCCTCTCCCAGTGTGTCTGTGAGCCCTCCTCCTAAACTACACGAACGTAGCCACACACCCACCCAACAGCCATCCGCCTCACGATAGCCTCGAGCCCATGCACCTTCACCCAAAGTCAGCATACGAACACCTCCTACGACCACTACCTTTTCCTCCACTCCCAAACCCCCTCCATCTACCCGCCCCAGTGTGTCAAAAAAGCTTTTCCTCTCAAATGTTAACCTCTTCCCTATACCTCCCCCCACCGTCCGTCCCCTAGGGCCCGCCTTTCCAGGTCCCAACCCAGCATCTCAGCCACCACATCACTGGGCACAGTGGGGCAAGCAATATCCGGATTCTGGAGTGCGCCAAGCAACAGGGCTGCCAGTGTCCCAAGGAGCGAGTCCAAGGACATTCCCCCACCTCTAAAACAGAAGAAGTTTCCCACATCCCGGAGGGAGAAGGCCAAAATGCCTGCCACCAAGGGCTTAACCAAGACAACAGTTGGGAGTGGCAAGACAGCTGCGCCACCATCCAAGGTGGGGAAGGGCCTGAAAAAGAAAGGCAAGTCAACGTCGCTGCCAACCTGCACGGCAGACAAGACCGCCACCGGCACCACCACATGCACCGCCGCCAGCACCCAAGATACTGAGCCCTTCACCAGCACCGCAGACACTGTGCCCTTCACCAGCACCGCAGACACTCTGCACCGCGGTCAGTGAGCCCGCCGCCAGCACCGAGGTCAGTGAGCCCTCCACCAGCACCGCTGCTCATGACACCGCCGCCAGCACCGAGGTCAGTGAGCCCGCCACCAGCACCGCCGCTCATGTCACCACCGCCAGCACCGAGGTCAGTGAGCCTCCCCACCAGCACTGCTGCTCATGACACCACCGCCAGCACCGCCAGCGGCCACGTCACATCCTGAGCCAGAGGCACCACCGCAGTCATGGCTGCCATCCCCAGTGGTCATTCGTACGAGGCTGGTGGTCAGTTCCAGGGGCTTGGGCAGCTTCCATGTTGCCCCACCGTCAGTGGACTGTCACATCCACTACCTCAGTCCTTGGCAGGATGAAGCACTCTGGGCACAAAGCCCCCTCCGGAACCACTGGAGAAAGGAACCACTACCTCAGTCCTTGGCAGGATGAAGCACTCTCGGCCTCCAGAACCAGTGGAGAAAGGCATCCACCACCTCAGTCCTTGGCAGGATGAAGCACTCTGGGCACAAAGCACCCTCCAGAACCAGTGGAGAAAAGCATCCACTCACACAGTCCTTGGCAGGATGAAGCACTCTGGGCACAAAGCCCCCTCCAGAACCAGTGGAGAAAGGCATCCACTCACACAGTCCTTGGCAGGATGAAGCACTCTGGGCACAAAGCCCCCTCCAGAACCAGTGGAGAAAGGCATCCACTCACACAGTCCTTGGCAGGGTGAAGCACTCTGGACACAAAGCCCCCTCCAGAACCAGTGGAGAAAAGCATCCACTCACACAGTCCTTGGCAGGATGAAGCACTCTAGGCACAAAGCCCCCTCAGAACCAGTGGAGAAAAGCATCCACTCACACAGTCCTTGGCAGGATGAAGCACTCTGGGCACAAAGCCCCCTCCAGAACCAGTGGAGAAAGGCATCCACTACCTCTGTCCTTGGCAGGATGAAGCACTCTGGGCACAAAGCCCCTTCCAGAACCAGTGGAGACTGTTATCCACTTGAGAGACTGTGGCTTTGCACTCCCCAGGATAAAGCAGTGGGCAAACCACCCACTGGAGAGACTTGAGAGACTGTGGCTTTGCACTCCCCAGGATAGAGCAGTGGGCAACCCACCCACTGGAGAGACTTGAGAGACTGTGGCTTTTCACTCCCCAGGATAAAGCAGTGGGCAACCCACCCACTTGACGGACTAGAGAGGCTGTGGCTTTGCACTCCCCAGGAGAAAGCAGTGGGCAACCCACCCACTGGAGAGACTTGAGAGACCGTGGCTTTGCACTCCCCAGGATAGAGCAGTGGGCACACCACCCACTGAAGAGACTTGAGAGACTGTGGCTTTGCACTCCCCAGGATACATCAATGGGCATGGAGCCCCCTCGTGGAGCTGGCATTGTGCACTCATCCGGCCGAGGTGCCCCCCCTTCCCTTCCCCCTGAGGTGCCTGTTCTTTTTTCCATCTGATGCCCCTGCAGTGTTCTCTCCGTTTCGATCGGGTATCTTGTGTGGGCCTCACCCTTCCATTTTGGGCCCAGTGGTCCACGGACTATATTGGTGCAGTACCTGGACTTGAATTCTTGGTGTACATATTTGTTTATAGTGTATATAAAATTTTGACTAATGGATTTTACATGATTACAATCGTTCAACTCATTTCCTTTTGTCATTGCGCTCTTCCGGAGGTTCTGGGGGGTGTAAATGTAATGTTTCAGCATGTATTGGTGTGTGTGTTGTTGTGGGTGAGGGTGGGGGTGTTGCGTGTGTGTGTCACTCTCTTTTCCCTCCCCCTCCCCTGTGTTGTAGGTGCATATATATATATTATGTATTAAACATTATTAAAGGTAATATATAGAAATAATTAACAGTAATTGAATTATTTTTATTGAATAGTAATATTACAATATTTTTTTAATTGTAAAAACGGTTAATAGAACATTTTACTATAAAATAATTCTGTTTTATTTATAGACATTTTTTAAACATCATACAAAATTAATATATTCTTTAAATAGTTTAAAAATGACATTTATTTTAACATTAGTTCCTATAGGGTTTTATTTTTAGTCCCTACATCCATTATTTTCTATTGGAGTGTTTTGCAGTACCAGTGGTTGGCCAGGCATTATGCTTAACTTTACTCCAGCTCTGAGCAGGAGTACATTTACAACTGTTTAGGGCCTTTTTAGCTGTAATAACTATAGAAGGGAAGCCTGTAAATAGCAACAGGCTTACTTGTATGTGGACTGGTGTACATCCCTCCCTAAACCCTTTGTAACACTCTCTAAAACCCTCTTTACTCCTTACTTAACCCCTCCTTCAATCATAGGTATTACCCATTTCGGCCACTCGCCTCTGTCATTCCCACATTTATACTAAAATATGTAGTTATGTGTGTGGAGTTCTCTGCAGTCGGGGTATTGATCTCCACATATAGGTATGTGAATAGCATTTTGTAATACTTTAGTAGTAGTATTGTAGTTCTTCTAAATGTACTACAAAATTCAGTTTGTGAATAGCCCACTTTGTGTTGCCTAAAGGTCATACAGGACTGTGACAAGCCCATCAAAAATTGAAAGCAGATGAAATTGAAAGCCCTTTGATGGCATCCTTACCACAAAGCCATGCACCTTTGTTCCCACGTCCTCTAACTCTACCTTAAGATTCTTCCCATTCTAAGAGAACTAGGGAGTATAAGAAGACTGGGGTAATGATTCTTCA
The DNA here is from genome assembly GCF_031143425.1 of Pleurodeles waltl. Classification (NCBI taxonomy): domain Eukaryota; kingdom Metazoa; phylum Chordata; class Amphibia; order Caudata; family Salamandridae; genus Pleurodeles; species Pleurodeles waltl. Next base: position 1,645,398,249 of record NC_090444.1, on the reverse strand, counting down.
GATAAAGAACAGGATTCTATTTCTGATAGCAACCCTTTTGAATGGTATTTAAGTTTCACAGATGACTGCTCTAGAAAAAAAGACTATTTAAGGGTCTTCTCTAATAGCTCACTCCTAAGGTCGGTCCTAAAGATTCCTCTTTCCTCTTATCTTGGCAAAGAAACATCTGTCTGAAAGCAAGTTAAACATGCTTGAAACAAGATATGCCCATGTATCATAGGGTGTGGAAAAGAGGATAAGTATCAGACTATAAAAGAAACAGTTTTTATTGTCCAGTACCCAATCAGCACTTGTTTGGACTATGATAGGGAATGTGATAGAGAATGTAGACATTCCTGCCAAATATATACTTTGAAACTATCTTTCCAGAGGTTGCCACTCTCTATGCAGATCTGTGATATTTTCAATATTTAAGTGCTGTTTCTGACATACTTAAATACATGTTAATAAAACTTGACTATGATAATGTAGGTCGTTGAAAAACAAATGTTTCCCTAAAGACACATACATTGGGAAAGTTCACAGTAGGTTCTAGTTAAGGTCACAGCTGTCACCATTGAAATGCAAAATGATTTATTGCTTTTTGTCTGAGGTAATTTGTGCACCTTTTGACTGATGTGCATTGTGATGTATGTTGATCCTGAAATATGAAAGCTTTTTAACCAGGCCTTGAGAATCCAACTGCCTGAATGTTTTTAACAATCAAGAGAAGGTCAATAGTGTAACAAATTAACTCATTAGCTATCTTTGGTAATACTCTATCTGGTGAATACTCTAGCTAACCACAGATGTCTTACCTTTAGACTATCCCCTGGCATCAGACTGGATCCTAAAGATTTTTTCAGCAGGGCCCCTATGTGCCAGTAGGTGGCATCATGCAGCTCCATGTCAACTATACCCCACCCTGGAAATGATGACCAGAGCTGCACATAGTGGATGCCACTCAAGCACGCTGATGCCATTATCTTACTGGATGTGATCTGTGCCTTTGAATGCGGAACACAAAAAACAATTGTTCATGCCAATGTGCAGATCTCAAATTTAGGAGCTTTTTAGATGAGAAAACATTCCACAGAACTGGGAAGCAGGAGGTATGATGGGGAATTCACTAGAAAGATAATATCCAAAGATATCTAATGAATACGTCTTACCACAGATTCCTCATCTTAAGAACAGATACAAAAGTAGAACCCGCCTGGTGGTCCTAAGGGACCAAATGATAAAAATGCCCATCCCATTAGGCCTGGCTGTCAAGGCAGTAGTGCTTTATGAATGTCTGCAAATCTGCCCATTTTGCAGCCTGACAAATATCCAGAACAGGCACTTGGCATGGTAACACAGTGGTATCAGCCCTGACCCTAGTAGAATGGGTCCTTAACCCTTCTACAAGCTGACATTTGGCCATCGCATAGCAGATCCTAATGCAGACTACTATTTATCTAGACAAAGTCCATTTCTGTACCACTTTGCCTTTCTTTGCTCTGGAGAACCCTAAAAAGGGCGGATTGTCCACCCAATGGACCTTGGTATGATTGATGTAAGAGCTGAGTGCTTTTTTGATGTCCAGATGTTGGAGTCTGTCCTCCTGTTTTGAGGCGTGAGTTAGGGCAAAGAATGTAGTAAGAGTGATTGATTCTCTAATGTGAAGGGGAGTCACATCTTTCAGGGGAAAAGGTTGCTTCAGTCCTCAGAACCAGTTAGTTTGGAAAAAAGGTGATGTAAAGTGGCTGGACTGAGAGTTTGAAGCTTACACATTTAATTTACTAAGATTTTCGAGATGGGAAGGTTCATCTTTAGGGTCAAGAGATGTAGGGAACTTCTGTGTTCAGCTGAAAAAGGAGTACACTTAATGAAAGTAAGGACCAAAAGGCTTAGGAGGAAACATGTAGACCAAATATTTGCAAAAAACGTATTGCAATAGATGATTTCAACAAGGACGGCTGGTCTGGTAAATGCTAAAAGGTCAAAAGGAATGACAATTCGAATGGAGCCAACTGCTGCTGCTCAATCCCCATGCATTGAGGTGTATATTGCACAGACCTGAGCGCAGGACCCTTCCTTGCTGCTGCAACAGAAGATCCTCCCAAAGTGGCCACTGATTGGAAGACAGATGCACATGCCAAGATGATCCAGGTACCACATTCTCTTGACCGAATCTGGAGCCACTAGAATGACTTGTGCCCAGTCATTCTCAATCTTTTTCCAAACTTTGGGCAGGACAGTTAGCTGCAGGAAAACATGCAGGAGTCCTGTGCTCCACTCTAGGCACATGTGTCACCTAGCGAGAGCTTTTTTGGGAAATACAGTGCTCAAAAGTGTTGACACTGCTCATTCTTGGTGGTGGTGAAGAGATCGAGCCAGTTTTCTCCGCATTAGTGGAAGATGCCTGTGGGTACATCTGTATGGAGCTGCCATTCGTGATCTGCTAAGCATCATCAGCTGAGTTTATCTGCCCTGGCATTACAGATCCCACCAGGGAGATACCCTGATGATTAAGCCAGGTTCAGAGATTTAGAGTTTCCTAACCCAGAACCAACCCCACCCATCTTGTTGAGGTATTAGAAGGTGTGTGTTGTCCGTGAGGACCTGAACTGGCCTCCTCTTGATAGAGTGCAGTAAGGCTTTTAACACCAAGCGAATAGCCACAACTGTTGCAGGTTGATATCAAGGCAGGTGTCCGCCAGACTCCATATTCCTTTGATCTCAACCACTTCCTGAGGACCTCCCCAACCCAGCAGTGATACATTTTTTACCACCATCAGCTCTGGGTGGGACAGAAAGGAGTGTCTGCTCAGATCCAATCATAGTCAAGCAGCCACTACTGCAGATTGTTTTGCAGTCTCCTCTGAAACCTGGATGGAGTTCAACACATTACCTTGGTACTGACCCCACTGAGACCAGATCCCACCATAGAACCCACATATGCCCCCTGGCCTGGCTTGCAAGAAGGATACAGGAGGCGAGTAGGGCAAAAAGCATCAAAGCCATCCTCCATGAGACCCAGGACAGGGACTGAAACATTGGGTTCATAGCCTGAATATTCTGGTTCATTGTTCTAGAAAGAAATCCCTAAAGTGCACTGTATCCAGGATGGCTCAGATGAAAGGGAGCCTCAGTGAAGGAGTCAAGTATGATTTTGGCATGTTAATAGTGAACCCCAGTGATGTAAGGAGGTTCACCATTGTCTGAAGGTAGTCTTAGGGTGACTGAGGTGAGGCCACTTTTAACAGCAAGACGCCAAGGTGGGGACAGACTGGTACCCTCGGTCTCCAAATGTATGCTGCCATTGCGGTCATCACCTTTGTGAACACCAGAGGGGCACTGGTGAGGCCAAAAGGGGGCAGAGCAAATCTGAAAATGTTTGTGGCCTACCGTGAACCTCAGGTAGCCCCTGTGGCCCTGCAGGAATGGGATCCGGAAGTCGGTGTCCTGTAGATCCAACTCCACCATCAAGTCTCATTGGCCCACAGCAGATGGAATCTTGGCCAGAGTGAGCATTTTTGCTTTGTCCTTCCATAGGAAGACGAGAGTTTAAGGTCTAAAGTAGCAGTATAACACCCAGTTCCAAACCCGAAGGATGCAACCTTCTCTATTTCTCTTTCTACAAAAGAGCCTGTACTTCCTGTCACAAAATGGACAAATGGTCCTCTGAAAGTCACTCTGATGTAAGTGTGATAGGCGATAATACAGAAATGAATAACAGGGTATAGCCCAATTGGACTATTACCTGGACATTCCTGTTGAGTATTATGGCTTGCCACCCATGGAGAAAATTAGTGATTCTTCCTCACAAAGGGTGGTTGTGTGCCAACAAAAGCATAATAAAGCAGCTTGGAGGCTTCTGCTGGAGAGACTGTGGAACGGGAAGCTCTCTATTTCAGGTAACTCTGCTCCACTATGTTATTGATCATAGTCCATTACCTTTTGATCAGGTTACAGTCCCAGCCTCTGCCCCTTTTGCCCATAGCAAAACTGATCTCCTGATAAACGTTGGTGATACTTTAATCATTGAGCCAATGCCCAATGGTGTTATGGCCTCATAAGCACAATACCTTAGTTCCAGGGTGGATGCAGAAGTGCTGAGCAACATTTGTAGTCTTGCAGGACCTCATTGAAGCTCCCTCTCACAAGATCTCATGATATCTCCTCAAATCTTGTTGGCCATCTTAGGAGCAGCTCCTATTTAAGCTGCGTCCATCCGGCAGACCATGATTTGCCTAAAGGACCTTGGTTGGAGTAACATTGTTCAAGTTATTCTCTTGTTCTTACCCTTATTCTGCAACGTCTGGCTTCAGCGACATTTGATGATCTCCACTGGTGCTGGCCACACTTCTTCTCTGAAACCTGGAAAATATGAAAAGGACTTTCCCAGTTATTCGTTGTTACAAAAACTGAATTCAGCTTGACAAGAATTTGCTTTTATAAAGGGCAGATGCTCAACGCAGGAGAGAAAAACAAATTTGTAGCTGTTGAGGCCTACAAAAAAACATATTCTTTAGTTTGCAAATGCATGGAGTGAACTTCGAACGATAAGTCTGCAAAAATCAAATGGGGAAAAAAGCAACAAACTTACTGCATTTTATTTAAAAGCATCCTGACCATTAAAACATTTGTGTTTGCTCTTACCAAATACAGAGTTTTTGTGATTTACTACTTGATAATCACAAACACCAATGTATAAATGTGTGCTTTATACATTTTGCAATTCCCAGTGGGTCGCAGATAGACCTACTCAATGAATATTAATGAAACAGGTCTCGGTTTGCAACCCATTGGGAATCGCAAAAACCACAGGTATGATGGTCTACAGGGGTCAGCGGACCACCATGTCTGTGATTGCTTTTCAATAAAGCAATCTTTTTTTTTTTCAAATGTAGCCTGCTTTCCACAAAGGTAAATGTTATGTGTTTCAAAAAGAAAAATTAACTTTTTCTTTTTCTTTTTTAAGCGTGGGCAGTGGTCCATGGGACCACTGCCTCCTCTTAAAAATATTTTACAACCATTCTCAAATGGGAAGTGGTGCCTTGGAGACAGCTTCCCATTTTCGAATGGGTTACCACCTGCTTGAAGTTGGTGGTAAAATGTGAATGCTTTGCAACCACATTTCGGTTGTACATACCACTGCAATTTTGTATTAGGAAGGGGCACGCTAAACGCACCCCTTCCTAATACCAAATCACAAACCCAAATTGTGATTTGGGAACAGGTTACCAAATAGAAATTTGGGCTTGGTACAAAGAAAAATGCCTTTTTACATTTACAAATGGCCCAATTCTGCGAATGAGGCCGCTTGTGAACTTAAAAACACTTCATAAATCTGGCCCTACAATATTTAACTGTGAAGGAACAGATGAACAATAGTGTAATCTGCGTGCATGTGAGTGTGTACAGAAAAGCTTTTGTATCTAATAAAAGAAACTGCACTATTAAAAACTGTTTGAACTGAGTGCAAATCTCATTGCATATAGAATGCGTACACGCCTCATGAGAAGAGGAGCTCAGAATGAACCCAGCAAGTCCTAGGACTGCCTATTTCCTAGAAGACTCCGGGAGATCACTCACGAGAAAGAACACAACTGAGCGCAGGTAGGGAAAAATTAGAAGTGATAGCAAAAGGGAGGGAGGCCATCTGAGAAACCTATAAACTTTCAGAGCTTAAGTCTAATGAATACAGCTAACTGTATTTCTTAAAGGCCCAACTGTACTAGAGGACCAGAACCTCAGGGTAAACAATCCACCAACTGTCATCCCTAACCTTGACCTGCCTGTCTGGTTGTGAAGACAACTAAACTGGACAGTGGGTCAGGTGCGTGGTCTTGGATTCATATTGTCACTGCAAGCATAATGACCAAGGCAATACCAGGTGAGAGTCTGCATCATTTAGAATCTAACACTTTGCTTTTGCAAACCTGGACACTGTCTGTCAAATACCATATACTGACTCTGAAGGAACAGTGGTTCCTGTTGTTGGGGTGGGGGGTGGGCCTCAACACTGTCTGAAGGCAAAGCCCCTACTTGTATTTCATGAGAGGAAACATTGTTGAGAAGATTGCCTTGTGCAGTGAGGAAATCCAGAGGGAGTGCTCAGTTGCTCTGAACTCTTTAACCTGCTCGAGGGCAGAGACTGCCTTCTCGCCAAAGAAAAGAGACCCATCAAAATGCACATCCATGAGTGACACCTGAATGTCACCCTAGAGGCCCATGGATTTCATCCTGTGTAGTACCGAACACTCTACCTAAGTAGTCTGCATGCCCAGGCCTGACTGAATGACATACTCAACCACATCCTCACCATCTTGAATGGTCTTAGCGAAGTTAGTGTGAAATTCCTCCAGGACTGCTGGCAAGATCTTAACAACTGAGCCCCAAAAAGTATGGCAGTCCCAGAAAACAGCTGGCCCTGGCTGACCTGAGGCTAGCAAAACAACATAATTCATTTTGGTGCTCTGTCTAGATGGGTATGGGGAAGAGAACTGGGGTTAACCCTGCTTTTAGAGGCCTGTGCTACTAGGCTTTCAAGAGGGAAGTGCTGTGTTAGAAAGGCAGGGTCACCTGGAGAGGGTCTGTTTCTCTTTGCAGGTGTACAAGTGCAGGGTTGGGTCCAAGTACTAATGAAAGTGTTGTCAGGGTCTTGTTGAATGGCAGCAGAGGTTTGGATGAGGAGTGTTTATGTTGCAACACTTATGTGAGGGTGTTAGGTTTTACCACCACAAAAGGCAATTGTAGATCCAAGACTTTGGGCACCCAGCTACTGACCATAGTGAAGGAAACAGATTCTTACATGGAAGGACTGAGGGGAGGACAATGCAGTAAAAGTGCAGGTATTCAGGCCATTGGCCTCTTGTAGGTCCATAGGAGATTTGTCATTATCATATTTTGGGAAGAATTTGTCAGTCTAATTTAAATGGTTGTTGGGGCACTAGAGGGTGGATTCTAAGAAAAGGCTCTGTCTTATTAGACTCAAATTGTATAGGGCGCATATGGAATGAACTTGGTCACAGCTTCTGCAAAGGTCAAGACAGATTTGGCATGGAGTCAGGCAGAACTATGGGCTTGACATCTTCCTTGGGCATTTGCAGCATCAGTGGTGGAATTGACGCAACAGGAACTGCCATGGACCATGGTGCTGGGTGTGGAGTCAGCTCTGAAGTAGGTTCAGGAGGCACAGATAATGCCAAGGGCAGGCCAGCCAACAGTAACCTGACTGGAGGCCTTTACAAATTCATGGAGTCCCAAGGCACATCAACATGAGCTGGTAGGGTGCTAGTGATGTAGAGCATGGCCTCCTTAAATTTCTCAATCATTTGAGGCACTGTTAGTGGACCTGCAAATTCAGGGAGCATCGAGTTCAGCTGCAGAATCAGCTCCCTAGCAGGAGACCGGGAGTGAAGCCTTGGGGCACCTTGACATCTTCGTAACTTCAGAGTGGTGTAGCTGGCATGAGGCCTGCTTCTTGTATTTCTTTTTGACTTAGATTTACTTGAAGACTAGGAAAGTGACATGACCAGTAGCAGGACCGAACCCAACAGTGAAAATGGGTCAGTGCCCTTCACTTTTAGTGGAAGTTGCCTTTACATGACTTTGTATGATGCTCAGTGACATGCATCTTGGCTTCATGGTCCTGAACCACTTTCGGGTGCATTGGAGATAATTCCTCTTATGCCTTGGAGTTGATGCCCAGCTTCAAACACTTTTTGGGGATCTGTCACAGATATTTGTTTGTGATAGTCCCTTACACACTGATAAAGAATGTAGAGAATAAACTGCTTAATTGCTAAGAAAAAAGTAGAACCTAGCTCCTTTTTTGCATTCAAAGGTGAGGAAAGAAAGGAACAGGTATCATAGTGCTTGTGTGGTGCTTATAAACAGCTCCATTCATCACTTCCAGGATGGACTAGAGTTGATGCAGAGCCAGCAGACACCACTGAATAGCTTTTAGGTGCCACCCTGAAAAATCTTCAAGATTTGGTCTGGGGCCTGGAGATATTCTAAAGGGAAGAATCTGCCCTTAGAATTAGCTATCAGAAATTACATTTAATGAATCATCTGTCCTACTGTGTGAATCACCAGTTATGTTTGTTTTTTCATTGTAATACCAGGCAAATCACAAATGCCTACATTTTAGTTTAAAAGTGTGGGGGGTGATTGAATGTCAAATATATAAAACCTTAGAGAATGAATTCTGTACATATCAATTAAATCTTGCTGGTTGTTGTATGTGCTGATTACTGGTAAAGTGATAGTGTGCGTAACTCAGCCGAAGGACACCTGTGACATGCACATTTTTATGCTATTCTGTATTGGTTTTCTTGTAATGAATGCTACTGCTGGAGTTGCTTGCTGCAGCATGGTTATCAGACATGTCTCTGCTTTTTTGTCTGGACACACCACCTCTACAGGACTTGTTGCATTTATCAGTTTGTCCTACATTGATGAATGATGTCCATGTCTTATGACAGAGTAGGTTGGATGAATTGTTATAAGATTTGTTGTTTCTATGTTTTACACAATCCTGTATAACATAGTCTTGGTGCTTCGATCATCACAACTGTGCTGCACAGTGTGCCTGCTATTTTCCCAAAACGTAATGCACCCTTTTGAGTGCGATTGATTTTGAGGTATATTTGAATGGAAATTAGGATTTTGTTTGTCTACAATAATGTGTAGCCTCCTCTTCTTTGTAGATTCGTGAAGGTATGGTCCTTTCCACATTTACAGAATTGTCAGGTAGTAGCCATGTGGTGTATTCTTGGATTGTCTGCTGTCTGTGGCATACCATTATGAACCAATAGTCATTACCGTGCATTTGTAGCACTGCACAAGATAATACATTGGTCTAAGTTAGTTTTCATGTTTGACATATGCAATCCTCGTATTCTGAAATGTTTGCTGTACACCACCTTTTCTGCTAACAACTCCACACTCAAATATCCCATGAAAATCAAATTATTTCACCTTATAAAGAGTTCAATTTCACAGATAATGCTTTGCCAATTTTAATTATCTAACCTTGGATTATGTAAACAAAATATTCAAATTCTAATTGTTTCCTTAGTCAAACCAATCAATCAACTAATCAGTCAATCAGTAGATTATACAGCGCTATTTGTTACTCATGAATGTTTCCAGGCACTGGCAGGGCTCAGTTGATTAGCCAAATAGCCAGGTCTCCATGGACTGTCAGAACGATGGAAGAGATGGGAAGGTCTGTGGTTCGAAGGGTAGCTCTTTCCATGTCCGCGCTGCTAGGTAGGTGAAGGAGTGACCAGCATTTGCTACATTGGATGTGGGGGTGAGGGTAAGAGAAAACGACACAGAGAGAAAGTGTCTGGTGGTCTGATAGAAATTCAGGCTGTGGTTCAATTAGGTGGGTATGCAGTTTTGTAGGGCTTTGTATGCATGGGTCAGGAGCTTGAACTGGCACATTTTCTGTACGGTAAACCAGTGGAGGTCCCTGAGCTATGGAATGATGAGGGTTCATCTTAGGAGATCCAGGATGAGTCTGGCTACAGTGTTCTGTATGATCTGTAGTTGGAGAAGGAGGTGAGCTGCAATCCCTGTGTAGAGTGTTGCAATAGTCCAGTCAGACGGTGTGTCTGGAGCTTTGGGGTAGCCATTTGAATCTCTTACGAAGTATGCAGAGGATAAAGAAGCAGGAAGAGATGGAATTGACCTGAGGCATCATTGTTAGCTTGTTCAGAATGATGGTTAGGTTCCTAGCATGATCAGTGAGGGCAGGAGTAGGTCAGAGTTTTGAGGGCCACCAGAATGCATCCCAAGGGGAGCTTTTGTTTCCAAAAATCAGTACCTCTGTCTTGTCTGTGTTGAGCTTAAGGTCCTTCATCCAGTTGCTGATATCTGTCACGCAGTTGTGAAAGTTGGTGTTAGTGGTGTCTTTAGAGAGGGAGAGAATGAGTTGTGTGTCATCGGCACAGGATATGGGCCTTCATTGCAACTTTGGCGGCCTTCACAGAAGCCTCCAAAGCCACGAGCGCCAGAAGTTGGCGGTCTTCCGCCCACCCTATCACGGGTACTGCCGGATTTCTGCCACACTTGGTAATCCAGCAGTAGTCATGCTGGTGGGTGGAGGTGCTCTGGAGGTTCCCCCACTGGCCCCGCCCTGCCAGTAGGATTCCACCAGCCATATTATGGGCAGTAATACGGCATGGCAGTGCCCTGCTGGCGGGGCGCTGCTGGCGGTGGAAGTGCCCGTTTCTGTTCCCTGCCGGATGAATTTCTCCCCGGACCAGCTAAGGTGATCATCTAACAGGGAGGAGAGGGGGAGGGGAAGAGGGGTGTTGGAGAGTGGGGGTTGTGTGTTGTGCGTGTATGAGTGTGTGGTGTCTGTATGTGTGCATTAATGTGTGTATGCGTGGTTGTATGCATGTCTGAATGTAGAAGTGAGTGTGTGTATGCATGCAAGTGTGTATGCATGCATGTATGCGAGTGTGAGTGTTAAATACGTGTTTGTCTACATGGAGCATGCGTGTTTGGATGGGTGTGAGTATGCGTGGTTGAATGCGTGTATGAGTGCTGAGGTGAATGCGAGTATGGATGCGTGTGAGTGAATGCGTGTATGAATGTTGAAGTGAATGCGTGTATGGATGCATGTGAGTGAATGCATGTATGTAAGTGTAGGTGAATGGGTGTATGCCTGGTGCGTGTGGATGTCTGTCTGCGCGTGCATGTATGCGGGGAGGGGGGAGAGGGCTCGGTGGTGCGGGAGAGAGTGTGCTGTGTCTGGAGGGGGGTATGGGGTGGGGGATACTGTGGCTGGAGGGGGGCAAGGGGGATCTAGTGCTTGCTGGGCAGTGGTGGAGTCATCTACCGGTGACAGATACCTGTCACCGGTAGCCTTTCCGCCATGGTTTTCGTGGCGGTGCTACCACCATGGAAACAATGGCAGAAAGCTGGCTCCTAATACCACTGGCAGTCTTCTGTGGACCGCCGAGTCAGAGATGCTCACCTCTGGCCTGGTGGCTCCATCCACCCTGGCGGTATGATTGAAGATGTGGCGGGGTGGCAGAGGTCAACCCGCCACACTCACAATGTGGTGGTCTTCACCGCCAACCTGTTCGCGGTGGGACCACCACATTTACCCTGGCGGTTAGAAGATCTCCAGGGTCAAACTGAAGGCCCTGAAGTTGAGTCCATGGGTTTTAGTGATGCTTGATAGAGGTGTCATGTAAGTGTTGAAGATGATGGGGTTGAGTGAGGATCCTTGTGGAACTCCAGAGATGATTTCCTTGGGTTCGGAAGTGAAAGGGAGAAAGTGGACTTTTTGAGTTCTTCCATTGAGAAAAGAGATGATCGATCTGAGGGCGACTCCTTGTGTGCCTATGTTGTACAGCCTTGTGATGAGTCTGTGGTGGGAGACCGTATTGAAGGCTGCCAAGAGGCCTAGGAGGATCAGAGTCTCAGTCTCTCCTCAGACGTCATTGGTAGCTGTGATGAGGGCTGTCTTGGTGCTGTGGTTGCTGAGGAATCCAGATTCGGAGGAGTCGAGTAGGAGATTCGATTCAGGATGTGAAGAGAGTTGTTGGTTGATGGCTTTTTCTAATACTCTAGCAGGGAACGGGAGCAGAGAGATCAGTTGGTAGTTGTTGAGTTTGATGAGGTCTTCCGATGGTTTCATTAGTAGGGTGCTGAATGATGTGTATTGTGTGTTTCCAGTCCTCAGGGAAGGTGACTGTGGCGCTTGAGGTGCGGAACAAGGTGGTGAGGGAATGGCTGACTCTGGCTTTGCCTAGGTTGAAGATGTGGCGAAGGCATTGTGGCCCCTGAGTGGACTGACTTCATGATGGAGGTGGCGTCCTGTTGGGAAAGCTGGCTCCATTGAGTTAGTCGGATGTCTGTGGTGGTAGCAGGGTTGTTGTGTTGCTTAAGAAGTTGGGGGCCTCAGGCTGGGTTTTGAAAATTATGTAGCTGTTGTCAATCGTGTGGTGGAAGAAGTTTGCAAGAATGTCGCAGAGGGAACGGGAGCAGAGAGATCAGTTGGTAGTTGTTGAGTTTGCTGAGGTCTGCCGATGGTTTCATTAGTAGGGTGCTGACTGATTTGTATTGTGTGTTTCCAGTCCTCAGGGAAGGTGACTGTGGCGCTTGAGGTGCGGAACAAGGTGGTGAGGGAATGGCTGACTCTGGCTTTGCCTAGGTTGAAGATGTGGCGAAGGCATTGTGGCCCCTGAGTGGACTGACTTCGTGATGGAGGTGGCGTCCTGTTGGGAAAGCTGGCTCCATTGAGTTAGTCGGATGTCTGTGGTGGTAGCAGGGTTGTTTAGTTGCTTAAGAAGTTGGGGGTCTCAGGCTGGGTTTTGAAAATTATGTAGCTGTTGTCAATCGTGTGGTGGAAGAAGTTTGCAAGAATGTCGCAGAGTTCCTGTGAGGGGGTAATGTTGTTTGTTGCAACTGAGGGGTTGGAGAATTCTGTGCTGTTATTGGAGCTTGAATTGATACGTGAGGCTAAGGCCTTTTTCTTTCAACTGTCTGTGGTAAAGGTTGAGGGCTGTCTTGAAGGCGGGCTTGTCGGTCGTGCCCTTGCTGGTGCACCATCTCCTTTCCGGTTGTTTGCAGTGTCCTTTAGTGGTTCTGAGGTCAGTGTACCAGCTAGCCTACTTGGGAGACCTTCTAAGGGTGTTGTTGGCAATAGGAGTGATGCTGTTGGCACAGTTGGTGATCCAATTGTTCAAGTTTCTGATGTTCTGTCTCTAGGTTATTTAAGAGGACATGGTGGGTAGTGTTGAGGGCATTGATCCATGTTTCCATTGAGACTTTGCTAAAACTGTGGTAGGGGGCGTTGCGCAGACTGGGGTTGGAGGTCTGTGAGCTGGTGATGTTGAAGTGAACAATGAAGTGGCCAGTCCAGGTGAGTTCTGGGTATAGCTGTACCTGATGCGATCACAGGAGTTGAAGATGGTGTCTAGCATGTGGTTTCTGTGTGGGCATGAGTGAGTTGGGTGAGTCTGATATGGCTCATGCTGTCCAGGTGATTGATAGTGTTGTTGTCATTGTGGTCTAGATGGAAGTTGAGGTCACCAAGGAAAATGTAGTTGTTGGAGTCTATGATGAGGGGGGCGATGAAGTTAGCGATGAACTTGAAAAAGGATAGACGTGGTCCTAGAGGATGGTAGGCAAAGGTACCCCCGGATGCTGGTTTTGCTGTCTCTTTGGAGTCGGAAGTTGAGGTGCTCCATGGCTGGGGTGATGTTGTCATTTGTAGTGGTGCATCAGATGGATTTCTTGTGTATGGTGGAGATCCCTCATCAGGCTTGTTGATGCGGTTGTGGTGGGTAATCTTGAATCCTTTGGGTATTGCATTGCCGATGTCAGTCACGGAAGTATGGTTGAGCCAGGTCTCAGTGAGAAAGAGAACCTCAGGTGTGATTGTGGAGAAGAGGTCCCAAATCTTGGTGCTGTTGTGCATAGTGAGCGTACATGCAAGCGAGTGTTTTTGTTCAGGTGGTGTCCGTGGTGTGTTCAGAGTAGGGCTGGTTGGTGGGCAGGTGTGTGTGCTGTGGCGGGTGAAGTGGCAGTGGCTGCAGTTAGAAGGTCCTACCGTGGCACATGGGTCGGTGCAGTGGCAGTGTTTGTTGCAGTGTCCGGAGCTGGGGCTGTAGAGCTCATCGGTGGTGTATCTTCAGGGATGGGAGGGGCAGAGATCGTGGTGCCGGACACTGTTGAGGTGCTGACAGGTGTAGACGGGCTTGTCTTTGGAATGCCTTCTGGGCGCCGGTGACACCATTGCACTGTGGCCTGCATTATGTAGGTCCGGGGGTGAGTGGGGCTTCTGTTGCCAGGAAGAACGATGAGTGGGAAAACCCAAGCAGGAAAACATAGGAAGTGGCGGTGTCACTGGATCAGGCTGCAACAAGCAGGAACTGGAGGCCACGGGCAAGTGGCAGGCTAGGTGTCCAAGTGCCTGCGAGTTTGATCTATAGAATATCAGACACCAAAGTGTTCAATAATAAAAGATGAAACTGCACACATATTTCCTATAACGTTGCCTCTCCATCAGAAGTACTTTCGGTGTTAAAACTTGAAATAGTCTTTTCTTCAGATGTAATATTTCTCACATTCAGTTTCTTACTACATGTTGGAAATGGCTCTTTCTGCAGGGTCACCCCCATCTTTTTTCCTTCCTCCTTCTACTCTTTTCTTGGTTTTTGTTGGCCTTAGGACTCTGTGCGCTTTACCAGTGCTAACGTGCTTGTGCTCTCTCCCTAAAACATAGTACAATATACATATACATAATTGGCATATTTAATTTACTTCTAAGCTCCTGGTAGAATGGTATAGCATATATCCAAGGCCTTTAAATTAAATGCTACCAGTGACCCTGCAGAAATTATTGTGCCACCCACTTAAGTAACCCACTAAAACATATGCCAAACCTGACTTTGCAGCCTAAATGCAATGTCACACTGCTATGTAGCCTTGGCATTTAAACCCCTTGTCAGGCCTTAAACTCCCCCTCTATAACATATTTCTCCTCTAAGGTAGGCCGTAGGTAGCCCATAGGGCAGGGTACAGTGTAATTAAAAGGTTAGACATGCACTTTTATTTTTTACATGTTGTGGTAGTGAAAACTCCCAAATTCATTTTTCACTAGCGTGAGGCCTACCCCTATAACACTGAGGATTCCTTTTTACATTTGATAAGCTGTTTTTCTAATTGAGAGAAGGTAGATATATTATGGCTGGTGCTTATGGAATTGTAATGATAAACCTTCTTCAATGGTAAAGTTAGCTTTTTCATTATAATTTTGAAAATGCCAGTTTTAGAAAGTTGGCATTTTCCTGCCCTTAGCCCTTTGTGCCTGCAGCCTATGTTTTGGTCATATGACTGAGTGTAACTGACGGTTAGACTTTGTGAATTCCTCCCAGACAGTCACACAGGAATGGGATTAGCTGATCCTCAATGGGCCATCAACTGTCAGGATGCGAGGGCCGAACTGAGCACAGTCTCATTTGCACCTACTTAGGTTGTGTACTGTCTCCTGACAATAGGCCTAACAACCCTGTACTGGCACTGCAGCCAGCTTGGAGCCAGGGCAGGGGAGTTAGAAAACTCCAACTTTTCTCACCTTCTAGGACCAGGACACCAGGGTATAAATATAGGATCTTCAGACCCACACTTCACTTCACTTCACTACTGGACCTGCTGGACCTGCGGAAGGTCTGAGGACTGCCTGCTGCTGTGATCTGCTATGCACTCTGCTAGAGTGTAGCAGAGTGGATCTGTATCTGGATGGATTTCTTTGCTGCCTGGAGCCTGTCTTGAACCCTCAGAGGCCAGCTTTGCTATTGAGCCCTATATCTGTACCAAGGACTACCAGAAAG
Source organism: Pleurodeles waltl (assembly GCF_031143425.1). Taxonomy (NCBI): domain Eukaryota; kingdom Metazoa; phylum Chordata; class Amphibia; order Caudata; family Salamandridae; genus Pleurodeles; species Pleurodeles waltl. The sequence continues at coordinate 1,645,382,914 of NC_090444.1, read as the reverse complement.
GGACTCAAAGGGCTAGTTTGTTGGCCTCCTGTTCAGAGACTCAGGAATCCAGCCTGAGTGAGCCCTGAACCTCCACCTCCTCCTGGACCCTTGGCCATTTTACAGAACTGAGGACAAAAGTTGGCCAAAAAGTGCTCTGAAAATCAGGAGGAGACTAATTTGCATGCTTAGCCACCCAAGGTGCCTGGACGGTTTAACTGACTTTGTGATTTCTTCTATTATGTTCTTCTATGCAGCAGCAAATCCTTTTCAGTGGTCCTTCACCAATGGGGTATCTGGTCTTGTGGAACTGAGAGGTGTCTAGCTTGCTATCCTGTTCAGGAACATCCAAGTGGCTTCTTCTTTCGGAATGTGCAGGAGAGTCAACAAAAGAGAAGAAACCCAAACACTATATTAGCATTGGCATGCGTTAACATAGGTACTTAAAGTAACATTGGAGCAGTGAAAATACATGCACTCAGGGATGCTTATAACAACTCAGAAAATATGTACTCCTTTAGATCCTGTGGGATAGAAATTCCCACTCTTTTCGTGAGCTGCAGATAACATATCACAGTTTTTTCTCTGGTAGCATATTATGTTGTGCTTTTGTTTTATGACTGGTCTCTATTTCGAGTTCTTTTCTCTTTAAAAGTTTTCAAATTGTCTCTTGAACTTCCAGCAGATAGCATTGGAGTTTTATGCCTGAATTATTCACAAGTCTTGAAGTCTTTTTATATTTATAGAATTTTTGCGGATGAGAAACAAAGAATAGTTACACTAACCTTGTTTTCTCTTCTTTTGCTTTGCCCTTCCTTTCATTGCAGGTTACGCCCTCACATGTCGGAATGACCTACGGGCTGCTTCTTGAATGGCTGCAGCAGCAAAGAGGATTTCCCACCATAGCTTACGCTAGGTCTTGTCTGGAATGAGGGGATCCAAGAAGTTCGATGAGCTGCTCAGAGATGTCTGCGGGAGCGCATATGTCACCGGGTCAGGCTAGGAAGCTTGGATAAGGGAGAAGAGAGGGTGAGTATCCAGGAGAGCGGGAGGGAGGTTAAGGGTTCTTTTTCAGGTAAAAAAGCCAAGCTCCCTATTGGGGGTTGACTAAGTATTTATAGATAGACAGTACTTTCGAGAAGGGCACATGAATTACTCTAGAAAGTCCCTGACTGGAATGTCCCTGTATTGATGTCACATGGATAATTATGAATCACTCTAGAAAGTACCTGATTGGAAAGTCCCTATCTGCAGGCACATGGATAATTATCAAGCATGTGAATAATTACCATTAAAAAAGGACATCATTGAAGCAGCTTCAGGGGAACAGCCACCAGGAAGTCATGCAACAGTGGGAAGCATACAGTGCCCACATGGCCTCCCTAACAGGTGCTGGGAGACATCAATACCACCTTGAGCAGGAAACATCCAGCAGAACACCGGCCCCTTCTGTTGGCCATGTTACACCAGGCCCTTCAACATCTGTGGCTGCCAGTGGAATGGAGGCCCTGCTAGGGGAAGGACCTGCCTCAGACACCCCTGCATCTGTAGCTGAAGAACCCCCTCCCGCAAGCGTGGTCGTCCACCCAAACAACCAGGAGGTACAGATGACAAGAAAACAACCACTGCCAGGAAGTTACCTAAAACTGATATATTCACTTTCTGTGCCTCAGATGCACCCTGTTGACCTTTCTACAACCCCTTTCCAATTTTCAAGGATAGAAGGACACCGGACTTGGGACTTCAAATGTTGTGGCAGCTACTCTCATGACCATGACTGATTCCTTCACCGTTTGAACATCATTTTTTTATCACATTCATCCTAATCTCCTGTGCACATGAAAATAAACATAACTAATACACTATGGGGGTCATTCTGACCTTGGCGGTCCATGACCGCCATGGCGGAGTGCGGCGGAAGCACCGCCAACAGGCTGGCGGTGCTTCCTGGGCGATTCTGACCGCGGCGGTAAAGCCGCGGTCGGAAAAGGGGAGCCGGCGGTTTCCCGCCGGTTTCCTGCTGACACAGGGAACCAGCCATGGCGGCGCTGCTTGCAGCACTGCCATGGGGATTCCGACCCCCTTCCCGCCAGCCTGTTTCTGGCGGTGTCCACCGCCAGAACCAGGATGGCGGGAACGGGTGCCCATGCCACTGGCATGGGCAGTGCAGGGGCCCCCTAATAGGGCCCCACAAAGATTTTCACTGTCTGCTGTGCAGACAGTGAAAATCGTGACGGGTGCCACTGCACCCGTCGCACCCCTTCAACTCCGCCGGCTCCATTCCGAGCCGGCTTCATTGTTGAAGGGGCTGTCCCGCTGGGCTGGCCGGCGGTCTTCTGGCGGTCGCCCGCTGGCCCAGCGGGAAAGCCGGAATGGCCGCCGCGGTCTTTGCCGACCGCCGCGGTCAGAATGACCACCTATGTATTATAGTCAGTTTTTCATTAATGTGAGTTGTTGAATGTGAAATTTATTTCATGCTCCTGAGTACCTCATAAGAAGGAAATGTGAGGAGGGGCATGTCACAGGTAGTGTCATGCTGAGGATCACTACCAACACAATGACACAAGTGGACAGTCACCAAACTCTTTTTTATTACACTGTGCAGCACAGAGGCTGCCCAAATGTCAGGGCTGTCATAGACAAGTATGCCTAAACATTTTTTGCTTCTGCCTAGGTGCCAGTAAGTAACATCTCACTGACCATTGAAGTAAGGGACATATCACACTGTGTCCCTCAGAATAGGCTAACAGATTGGTAGAAATTGTTATCAGCTTGACCCTTATCACATACCAATACCATGCCTACAAACATACCTCACAATACAGACAGAGGACAGTACGACAGTCCCTAGACAGAGAACCTTCCACTTACAATTGTCCGGCAGCTGTAGGCATGTTATCCCATGTCAGTGATGACACACATGCACTGTGCCGTGTAATGAGGGAACACAATGACAGCTACATACAGGGTCATTGTCAACACAATGTGAGGGTTTAGAAAATGGATTGCACAGGATGACACGTGTGAAAGACACATCATCACACATATGACACTATTGGACCCACATACCATGGCAACCATAGTTGCACAGATCTCTGCCATCCCACTGTCCTGGCAGCCTAGGCATGGGACTCATACACCTCAAAAATGTAACAGTATCTAGATTAATCCATGTCTACTTCACATGTCAGACCAACTAAAGCCACCTGCCACTGTTACAACTCAGAAATGTCCACATGAGGATGGCATTGTGAAGAGGCCTGGAAGCAAAAAATGATAAACAAGTAGTTTAGGCAGGTAAAGGTTTACATGAGATAGAAAATTGTGTTCCAAATATTGTTGTTTCTTTGATTGTGCATTTTGACTACCCCAAACAAAGGAGATCCTCACGGGAATCACAACTCCAAGTCTAAACCTGCCAGAAAACCTGAGTTGTATACTTCATAGCATCTAATGTCCTATCTGATGATCACACAGAGACCTTTCTCGACCAACCCTAACCCCTACAGTACGCCAAGGAGTCAGTGAAATCACAGAACATCACATACTTACACTCAGGTGAAGTACTGATTGATGCGATCTGCCCGCATGTTTCCACCTTCATCCTCATTCTCTTCCAGGGGATCCTCATCAGTAGTCATAAACATTGAATATTCCCGCCCTTGTGCGGGGACCCCGGAGCATATATAAAATATATACACATTATACATGTGTAACAAACAGTCATGCAGGCTATCATGTTAAAAACAGGCTAAAATGCTTTATTTCTATGAAGTTTTTTTTATTTCTTTTTTATTAAATACTACAATAGAGCCTAAATAAGTACCCAAGCTCCTAAAACTAGGCTTGGGGAAGTAAGCAGTAGCAAACTCTAGTGAAAAAATAGAGAAAACTGCATTGAAAAACAATGAAGCATTCTTAGCCAATAGGCTGCATGTAGGTTAACACAGGAGAACCATAAAAACTTTGGCACTGTGCCTTTAAGACCCTGAGCACCTCCAGTATCCCACCATGCCTCAGGGGTGAAGGAAAGGTGACAGTTGGTTCACAGTTAGGTCAGTTCTTTTTTCCGGCTTCTTCTGAGACGATCCTGGAGCATTGAGCTCTCAGTTTTTCTGAGTTTTCCTCAGAAAAATTCTTTAAAAAAGCGTTTTTTCACTTTTCACTCGACAAGTAACATCTTTGTCTGAGCTAGGAAGGTTTTTTCTGACAGAAAAATGCCTTCTCTTTTTGTCAAATGCCCTGCTTGTGGGAAGAAGAAGGCCCAGTCAGATCCCCACTCTCTGTGCATAGTGTGCCTGCCTCAGAGTCACTGCCCTGACACTTGTAAGTACTGTAAGAACATGTCTAGGAGGACTCTGAAAGACAGAGAGAAGATCCGACTTCATGGGCTTCAGGAGAGGAAAAGAACATCGTCCTCCTCACTCCCCAGGCATCCAGAAGGCCATTCTCAGGAGAGAATGGCCCGGTCGACGTCGACAGGTAGGAAAATACCTGTTTGTTCACCGTCGACGTCGACGCTACCACCGTCCCACCGGCATAGATCGCCGTCGACGGCGACGCACCCGATGTCGAAGGGAACGGCGTCGAGGGAACATCAGAGCAGGGGCAGGTCTCTGTCGGCGGCAGCCCGCCGATCGACGTCGAGCCATCGCCGGCATGCCCGGTCGCCGCCAAAGGCTGTGCGCCCCCCGACGTCAGGACACACGGCGTCGAGATCTCCACGACGGCACGAGAAACATCCGCCGTCAACCTCCCATCGCTCCACGTCGAGGCACACGACGGCGAGCAGGTCGAGGTCCAAGGAACGCCGTTCGACGTCAAGGCAAGCAACGTCGAGGCAATCAACGTCGAGGCAGGACCGACCGACTGGGCGTCCTTCGACGTCGAAACAGCCATCGACGTCGACGCAGGTTTTACCTGTCCAACAGGGAGCAGAACATCGCTCCTCGCCAGACAAGGCTCCGTCTCCAGTGGTCTCCATACCGAGCGACTCTTCTCGGTCAAGAGCATCTCCTGGGCATGTCTCGCCCATCAACCTATCTCCGAGATGGCTGGAGAGCCTCAACAGACCAGCGGCCTCCCCAGATTCGCAATATTCGCGAATGTATTCACCCACTGCCTCCCCGCCAAGAACGCCATCGCCGACAGCCGGGGCAGAACGGGCTCGTTCAGCTCCTCAACAGCCGACCGCGAGGTCTAGGCGCTCGGCTACAGCGTCCCGCAGCAGATCTCGCTCTCAACGGAGATCCAGGTCACGCTCAAGAAGATCACCCTCTTGGACTTCATCAGGTTCTTCTGTCGGGCGTTACTCACCTACTCTTACAGATTCACCACCTGCTAGAGTCTCACCAGTGGATGACATAACCACTTTCAACGAGGTGTTGCTAAGAGGAGCGCAGAAACTCAATATAGAGGTTCCAGAACCATCTACCTCCTCATCAATCATCTTTGAGACGCTACAACAGAGATCAGCGTCAAAAAAGTTGCTGCCTCTAGTGCCTGGTTTGTTGCAGCCGACCATGGACACTTTTCTGGCCCCAGCCTCGCTTAAGTCTGCCCCGGCTCGGATTCTTAAAAAGTACAAGGCTCCAGAGCAAGACCCTTTATTCCTTAGGAAGGATCCGCCACCAGACTCAGTGATCATAGCTGCCGCCCGAAAGACCCACTCGGTGGCATCTTCATCCACGGTACCCCCGGATACTCTCTGGGAAGAAAGATGTGCGGGACAGCGGCTTCAGCAATGAAGGTCTCTAGTGCGTCTGCGCTCCTGGGCAGGTACGATCGTTCTCTGTGGGATTCCCTCAGTAGATTTACAGAAAAACTGCCCAGAGAAGACTGGCAAGATTTCCAAGAGATTCTACAGGAAGGATGCCTGGTATCTAACCAAGTTATCAGCGCGGCAGCGGATGGGGCGGATTTGGCGGCTCATGGGTACGCACATGGTATCTGTGCGAGGAGATCTTCCTGGCTGAGGCTCACTGGCTTGAAACAGGAGGCACAACAACGTATCCTGAATCTCCCATTTGCCGGGAATTCTCTATTCGGTGCCCATGCAGACGAAGAGATGGCCCGTATGAAGACCGAGGTGGATACCATGAAGGCGGTAGGCCTCGAAAGAAGGAAAGATTTCAGGCGGAGGTACAGACCGTACGATAGACGCCCTTTCCAACAGAGGGTTCAAACCCCTCATTGGTCGCAAAGGTCTCAGCAACGACAGGGACGCCCACTGTTTCAGCGAAGAAACACAAGGGAGCGAGGGTCAAGCAGACCTCAACAGTCCACTCCAAAAGCACCCACTAAGCAATGAAGTCTCGCTTCCCTCGACACTGTACACCACTCCAGTGGGGGGAAGTATTATTGCTCATCTTCACGAGTCGCACTCTATCACAAGAGACAAATGGGTGCTCAATATTGTCGAACATGGCTATTCTCTCCTTTTCAAGCAGCCTCCACCACACTTGCCACCAACCAAACACAATCCGGCTCATCTCACCTTGCTACGCAAGGAGGCTCTCGCCCTCCTAAGAAAGAATGCCATAGAAAGGGTTCCACCTGCCCACAGAGGAAAGGGGGTCTACTCCCGTTACTTTCTAGTAGCAAAGAAGGGTCAAGAGGGCGTTTTCAGGCCAATCCTGGATCTAAGACTGCTGAACAAACACATAAGAAAGCAGAAGTTCAGAATGCTAGCGCTTCACCAAATTTTCCCTCAACTGCATCAGGGAGACTGGATGTGCTCCATCGACCTGCAGGATGCGTATTTCCACATCCCAATAGCTCCAAAGCATCGAAAATTCCTGCGCTTTCGAGTAGCGTTACAGCATTACCAGTTCAGGTTACTACCCTTTGGCCTGAAATCTGCTCCAAGAGTTTTCTCGAAATGTATGGCAGTGGTGGCGGCGCATCTACGAAGACAAAGGATATACATATATCCATACCTAGACAACTGGCTACTAAAGGCTTCTTCTCCGGAGCAGGCGAGAAGCCATCGGGACATTGTACTAGGAGTTTGCGAAGCTCTAGGTCTTCAGGTCAATTACCAGAAGTCAACCTTGACTCCAACGCAGAGTCTTCACTACCTAGGAGCTATCATAAACACAGAACTACAAAAAGTGTATCCTTCGGAGGAACGACTGTCCTCAATAAAGAAGAAGTGCCAGGACCTGTTGAGAGCCAGCGCACCTACGGCACGTCAGGTGACATCACTACTGGGCTCCATGGCATCGTGCATCTTTATTGTCCCAAATGCCAGACTCCACATGAGACCCCTCCAAGAGGCATTGGAGGCCAATTGGAGCCAAAGAACAGGTCGCTGGGAAGGCACAATGCGGCTACCGGAGATAGCACTTCAGTCATTGAGATGGTGGATGCACAGACCTCACCTGTCAGTGGGCGCTCCGTTTCACCAGGTACTTCCATCCGACACTCTGGTAACGGATGCGTCTCTTCAGGGATGGGGGGCTCATCTGGGTCCTTTTCAAGCGCAGGGTCTGTGGTCAGACAAGGAGAAGCAGTACCACATCAATCTGCTAGAACTCAGAGCGGTCCATCTGGCTCTCAAGTCTTTCACACCGCTAATTCAGGGGAAAACTCTATTGATACAGACGGACAATACAACCACGATGTATTACTTGAACAAACAAGGGGGAACGAGATCCCTACCCCTTTCACGAGAGTCCCAAGCGATATGGCATTGGCTCCTGGCCAGAGGAATGTCAATCACAGCAGTTCACCTGCCAGGTCAGCAGAACGTAGAAGCAGACTTTCTAAGCAGACACCTGGAGGATGTTCACGATTGGGTCCTGCACGACGAAGTCGCAGAATACATCTTCGCGCAATGGGGTCGGCCTCAACTGGACCTCTTTGCAGACGATGTAAACAGGAAATGCCCAGACTTCGCATCCAGGTTCTACCGTCCGGGATCTCGAGGGAATGCCCTGTTGATCGACTGGTCAGGGACATTTCTTTACGCTTTTCCGCCGATTCCCCTCATTCCGGCAGTGATCAGCAAACTTTACGGATCCAGGACCAGAATGATTCTTATAGCGCCACAATGGCCTCGACAATTCTGGTACACGGATCTCCTCAACCTGTCGGAAAAACCTCACAGGAGGCTGCCGTGCAGACCGGATCTTCTGAGCAGAATGGAGGGCAGGATTCTGCATCCCAACCTACCCTCTCTGAGCTTAACAGCATGGCTCCTGAATTCCTGCAGTATGGGCCCCTAGGACTCTCGCAGGAGTGCATGAACATCTTGAAAGAGTCCAAACGGCCTTCCATGCGGCGTTCCTACGCTTTTAAGTGGAAGAGATTCTACATATGGTGCTGTCAGCAAGGCCATAATCCCATACGGGCGAAGGAGGACTTCATACTGTCCTATTTGCTTCACCTAGCGAAATCCGGTCTGCAGGTATCATCTATTAAGGTACATTTGTCTGCTATTACTGCCTATCGCAAGTCACCTTCTCAGGAATCCTTCTTTACGAAACCTGTAGTCAAGGATTTCTTAGAAGGTTTGAAGAAAGTGTTTCCGCCAATTCGGAGGCCTTCTCCTCCGTGGGAACTGAACATAGTCCTAGCAAAACTTATGGGCCCTCCTTTCGAGCCTATCCATAAGGCCTCCTTACAACACCTTACGTGGAAAACGGCTTTTCTGGTGGCCATTACTTCAGCGAGGAGGGTCAGTGAGATCCAGGCCTTGTCTGCAAAAGAACCGTACACGGTTTTTCATGACAATAGAGTAGTTCTACGAACTCACCCATCTTTCCTTCCGAAGGTGGTGTCAGAATTCCATATTAATCAGACCATAACTTTACCGACGTTCTTTCCCAATCCGGAAACTCCGGCTGAGAAAGCATTGCACTCATTAGACTTGAAAAGAGTGCTGAAATTTTATCTGGACAAGACAAAATCGATTAGACACTCTAACCGCTTGTTTGTGAACTATGGTCATTTAAGGACAGGAGAAGCAGCATCTAAGCGAACAATATCAAGATGGATAGTTTCTTGTATTGTTAATACTTACCAGCTAGCTAATAGACAATTGCTAGCGCGGCCTAGAGCGCATTCCACAAGGGGAAAAGCGGCTACTGCTGCTCTCCTTAACAATGTTCCTATATCTGAGATTTGTAAGGCTGCTACATGGAAGTCTGTCCATACTTTTACAAGACATTATTGTTTAGACTCAGATGCAAGAGCGGATGCCCAAGTGGGGCAGGCCTCTCTAAGGAATTTATTTGCGTAAGACATGTCTATTCCTGCACTTCTATCGGACAGTCCGCTGGGTTTAGGGATGGGCTTGCTAATCTATTCAATGTTTATGACTATTGATGAGGATCCCCTGGAAGAGAAGGATAAGTTACTTACCTGTAAATCCTAGTTCTCTTCCAGGGGTATCCTCATCAAAGTCATAAACAACCCACCCTCCTCCCCGGACACACGTCTACTGGAAGTGCAGGACAGACAGTATTTTGATTCAATTATACAAATTGTCACCGTAAAAAGAACTGACCTAACTGTGAACCAACTGTCACCTTTCCTTCACCCCTGAGGCATGGTGGGATACTGGAGGTGCTCAGGGTCTTAAAGGCACAGTGCCAAAGTTTTTATGGTTCTCCTGTGTTAACCTACATGCAGCCTATTGGCTAAGAATGCTTCATTGTTTTTCAATGTAGTTTTCTCTATTTTTTCACTAGAGTTTGCTACTGCTTACTTCCCCAAGCCTAGTTTTAGGAGCTTGGGTACTTATTTAGGCTCTATTGTAGTATTTAATAAAAAAATAAAATAAAAAAAACTTCATAGAAATAAAGCATTTTAGCCTGTTTTTAACATGATAGCCTGCATGACTGTTTGTTACACATGTATAATGTGTATATATTTTATATATGCTCCGGGGTCCCCGCACAAGGGCGGGAATATTCAATGTTTATGACTTTGATGAGGATACCCCTGGAAGAGAACTAGGATTTACAGGTAAGTAACTTATCCTTACTGTCATCCTCACTTGGCATTTCTGCATTCTCACCCGGTGGAACTGCGAGCTCGCCCTCATCTGGGATGTATGGGATCTGTCACTTCGGGGCAAGGCTATGGAGCATGCAGCAGGCCACAATGATCTGGCACACTTCAGTGGGTGAGTAGAGGAGGGTTCCACCAGACTTATCGATGCTGTGGAATCTTGCCTTCAGGAGCCTTAAGGCCTGCTTCGCGACACGTCATGTCCTTCCATGGGCCTTTGTTGAAGCAAGCCTTCCTTGGTGTGGTTGGATTCCTCACTGGTGTCAATAACCAGGGACAGTTTGGGTAGGCAGAGTCCTCTGTAAGGAACTGTGACATGCATGCAAACATGAGTTCAGGGCATCATCACATTTGAAAGCAGACACAGCACACAAACACACATGACATATGTAATGTACCAACCAGCCAGGCCCTCTCTGTGTACTATTGTGTCATCAGCTGGGGGATAGCGCTGTTCCACAAGATGAAGCAATCATGGATTGAATCTGGGTACCACGTACATACTTGGAAAATATAGGTGTCGCCAGCAAACTACTTGGATATTTATGGAGTAGAAGTTCTTCCTTTTCCGATAGACCTGTTCATTGGCATGTGGGGAAACCAAGGCTACATGTGTACCATCAGTGGCTCCCACTACTTGTGGGATGTGTGCCAAACCATAGAACTCTGCTTACACATGGGCAAAATCACACTTTTTGGAAATCTGATGTGGCTGTTCAGGTTTTTAAAGATTGCACGGAGTACATCCTTCAAGACTGAACGTAGGCTGGGTCATCCCTGCAGTTAGGACCACTGTATTTTGAAACGAGCCTGTGGCCAGGAAGTGCAGCACTGACATGACTTGTACAAGGGGTGGTATGGTATTTGGATGACTGATAGCAGGCATCAGATCTGGCTCCAACTGACGACAGAGATCTCTGATTGTCTTCCTATTGAGGTGGTAAATTTGTATGACATGTCTATTCTCCATGGTCTATTAGTTTGCTAGTGGGCGGTACACAGGACGTTGTCTGACCTTTCTCATTCCAGGGTAACTATGTGAGAGAATATAAGAAGGTATGTCAATCACTCATTGTGTCCCTTGTAAGTGACACTACATCTGTCCAATAAAAACTATGACACTAAAACCTGTGACATGCAATATGATACAGTGAAAACATGATACACAGCCATACCAGTGGTATAAGTGGCACAGTAGTTAGATGTCATCTCCTTGCTTCAAATACAATATTTAGTATAAACTAATACATCAGCGACACTATGTGATACTAACATCAGACAATGATTGTGATTAAATGCCCAGAAACACAAGATTGCCCATTGCCGAGAGGGTGGTGACTATACCACCAATGATTTGTTGAAATTAGCAGAACAACATGATCCTTCAATCAGGATAAATATACATCTTCAGACAATGCCAGCACTAAAGATTATGCTATAGAAATGTTTTCCACATTGTGATGCACCAGAAATGACCTTTTCTGACTGTTGAAAGGCTTTAAAATGGCAACTACTGAACCTACTCTACAAGACAAGAGGAAACAACGTGAACTCCGGCAGAAGTCGTCATGGTGGTAGGCGGATGCTACCACGGTGGACATGGCCATTGGATAACACTGCTGCCTGTGGCAGTCTTTGGCCAATGGCAGTTTCCGCCGGCGGTGACGGCCGCGTATGTGGCGGACGTGCCCACCATCTTCTGCTTCATCTCTCACTTGAATCATGACACTACTGCCAGCAAGACCTCCACAACCTGAGCTGCTGTGTACTGCCTCTGGGAGCAATCATGCCACGTCCTACAGGTGATAGGGCCCATGCCTTCTCACCCAACGAGCTGGAGAAGCTTGTGGAGGAGATCCTACCCCTATATGGACAGCTCTATGGTGCACCATAGGAGAAGGTAAGAGCACCATGTGCATGTATGTTTCTGTAGCTCTACTAATCTTTTTCTTAGTTAGCCTAGGCTTATGAGCAAAATTTCAGATTGTGTCCTTATAGTCCTGTAGGTGCTATCAGTGTGATTAAATGGTTGAGTTCCTGGGCTTGTACCTAGGTGAAGTGCCAAGTTTAGAGTCCTGATACATTGTAGAGAGTATACAATGTGTGTTCCCTGAGCCACCTTGTGGTTGATGCACATGGTTAACCGAGGTGTCATGACAGCCATCACTAGGTAAATCCAATTATTAGATGTGCTTGATGTCTGGCCATGTGTGGTAACATGACAGCAGGAGGTATTGACATGCATCAATTGACATGCAAAGTTTGCCGACTTGTCCCCATACATGTGCACTTTCTGTATCTACACATACATCTGAGGCCACATCTAGGCTTGTTGTAGTGTTGTACTGAAGCCAGATAATGGCACTCAATGGCCCTAAGATCTGCACAATGACAACCATTGGCAATTGCCTGTGGGATAGATGAGGTATTGTGATGCATCCCACCTTTTAGGGCATGGCATTATGGTGGTCATTACGACCCTTGCGGTCGGTGTTAAAGCGGCGGTAAAACCGCCAACAGGCCGGCAAAAAAAAAATGGAATCACGACTGTGGCGGAAACCGCCAACATAGACAGCCACTTTAACACTCAAACAAACACCGCAGCGGTTACCGGCAACACACAGACGGAGGACAATGTACCGCCCACACTATTACAACCCACCAATCCGCCACCTTTTCTGGGGCAGATTCACCGTGAACAAAAACACGGCAGAAACAGGACTTCGAAGGGAAAACGCTCACCTCTACACACCCCACAAGGAATCAGGACGCCATGGAACCCGAGCTCCAGATTCTGCCAGCCTTTATCTTCCTGCTCCTCTACCAGGAGCATGAACGCCGGTGGCGAAAGACCACTGTGAGTACTGCACCTACGACACAGGGGAGGGTAAAAACAGTGACACACACACGCAAAACGCAACACCCCCACCCCCACCCACTACAACACACACGCTAATACATATTGATACATAACAGTTACACCTCCCAACCCCACCTGCAAGAATGCAAGGACAAAAGGAAATTAGTCGAATAATTGTGATATATTCAATTACATATATCAAAAATATTTACAAATATATACATTTATATCATATACAATTATATACACCAAGAACACAAGTCCAAGGGATTCCACTATCATAGTCCGTGGATCACTGGGCCCAAAAGTCATGGGCGAGGCCCACACTCAATACTAGACTCCAAACAGAGAGAACACTGCAGGGGTATCAGTTAGAAATAAAACATGCACCTCAGGGGGAAGGGGGGGGGGGGGCACCTCAGCCGGTTGAGTGCATGATGCCAGATCCATGAGGGGGTTCCATGCCCACAGTTCAATCCTGGGGAGGGCAAAGCCACAGTCTCACAAGTCTCTACAGTGGGTGGTTTGCCCTCTGTTCAATCCTGGGGAGTGCAAAGCCACAGTCTCACAAGTCTCTACAGTGGGTGATTTGCCCACTGTTCAATCCTGGGGAGTGCAAAGCCACAGTCTCACAAGTCTCTACAGTGGGTGGTTTGCCCACTGTTCAATCCTGGGGAGTGCAAAGCCACAGTCTCCCAAGCCTCTACAGTGGGTGGTTTGCCCACTGCTTTATCCTGCGGAGGGCAAAGCCACAGTCGCTCAAGTCTCTGCAGTGGGTGGCTTGCCCACTGCTTTATCCTGAGGAGTGCAAATCCACAGTCTCTCAAGTCTTTCTCCACTGGGTCTGGAGGGGGCTTTGTGCCCAGAGTGCTTCATCCGGCCAAGGACAGAGGTAGTGGATGCCTTTCTCCACTGGTTCTGGAGGGGGCTTTGTGCCCAGAGTGCTTCATCCTGCCAAGGACTGAGGTAGTGGATGCCTTTCCCCCCATGGTTCTGGAGCGGGCTTTGTGCCCAGAGTGCTTCATCCTGCCAAGGACTGAGGTAGTGGATGTGATACTCCACTGGTTCTGGAGGGAGTTTTGTGCACAGAGTGCTTCATCCTGCCAAGGACAGAGGTAATGGATGTGATACTCCACTGGTTCTGGAGGGGGCTTTGTGCCCAGAGTGCTTCATCCTGCCAAGGACAGAGGTAGTGGATGTGATACTCCACTGGTTCTGGAGGAGGCTTTGTGCCCAGAGTGCTTCATCCTGCCCGTGGCGGACTCACCAGCATCGGAATCATTGGCGCTCACTGGCCTGCGGTGCTGCTGGCGGCGGTGTCCTGGGCAGCGGTTCAGCTGATGGCAGTGTCCTGGGCAGCAGTTCAGCTGCTGGCGATCCTGTCTTGGGCAGCGGGGCTGCTGGCGGTCGTCTCCTGGGCAGCGGGGCTGTTGCTGGTGTTCCTGTCTTTGGCAGCAGGGCTTCTGGCGGTCGTCTCCAGGGCAGCAGGCCTGCTGCTGGCGGTCCTGTCTTTGGCAGCGGGGCTGCTGCTGGCGGCCCTGTCTTTGGCAGCGGGGCTGCTGGCAATCATCTCCTGGGCAGCGTGCCTGCTGCTGGTGGTCCTGTCTTTGGCAGCGGGCTGCTGGCAGTTGTCTCCTGGGCAGCGGGGCTGCTGCTGGCAGTCCTGTCTTTGGCTGCGGGGCTGCTGGCGGTCATCTCCTGGGCAGCGGGGCTGCTGTCCTGGCCTGCGGTGCAGCTGGCGGCGGTGTCCTAGGCAGCGGTTCAGCTGGTGGCGGTCCTGTCTTGGGCAGCAGGGCTGCTGGCGGTCGTCTCCTGGGCATCGGGGCTGTTGCTGGTGGTCCTGTCTTTGGCAGCAGGGCTTCTGGCGGTCGTCTCCTGGGCAGCGGGCCTGCTGCTGGCGGTCCTGTCTTTGGCAGCGGGGCTGCTGCTGGCGGTCTTGTCTTTGGCAGCGGGGCTGCTGCTGGCGGTCCTGTCTTTGGCAGCGGGGCTGCTGGCAGTCATCTCCTGGGCAGCGGGGCTGCTGCTGGTGGTCCTGTCTTTGGCAGCGGGGCTGCTGGCAGTCGTCTCCTGGGCAGCGGGGCTGCTGCAGGCAGTCCTGTCTTTGGCTGCTGGGCTGCTGGCAGTCGTCTCCTGGGCAGCGGGGCTGCTGTTGGAGGTCCTGTCTTTGGCAGCGGGGCTGCTGCTGGCGGTCGTCTCCTGGGCAGCTGGGCTGGTGGTGGTCTTGTCCGCCGTGCTGATCTTCCCAGACTTACCGGTTTTACTGTGCCCCTTCCCCACCTTGGATGGTGTCACAGCTGTCTCCACACTCCCAACTGTACCCCTGGGAGCGGCTTTGGTGGCTGATTTCTTTCCCCTCTCCCGCCGGGCACTGTCCAACTTTTTATGCTTGACAGGTGGGGGACTGTCCGTGCTGTGGCTCCTTGCCACACTGGCTGCCCTGCTGCCTGGTGCACTCCCTAATCTGGTGACTACTGGCACCACTGGTTCCGCCGATGTTGCGGCTTTGGTGCTAGGTTGGGACCTGGAGAGTCGGGTCCTAGGAGACTGAAGGGGTGGGGGAGGTGAAGAAAAGAGGTAAAGGTTGGACAGGAAAAGTTTCTTAGGAACACTGGGACGGGTAGCTGGAGGGGGTTTGGGAGTGGAGGAAGAGGTTGTGGTTGTAGGAGGTGTACGTTTGCTGACTTTGGGTGAAGGTGCATGGGCTGGAGGCTGTCGGGAGGTGGATGGCTGTTGGGTGGGTGTGTGGCTGCGTTTGTGTACCTTGGGAGGTGGCCTCACAGACACACTGGGAGAGGACACAGGGGATGTGTGAATGGTAGTGGGGGTGGGGACTGCACGTCAGCAGCGTGTGTTGGTGTTGGACGTAATGGCTGAGGATGTTGTGCATGCAGGTGTGAGTGGAGATGAGACTGGGAGGGAGACGAGGAGGAGGGGGACACAGTGGAGGCTGTGGATGTTGTGTCTGCATGTTTGTGATGCTTGCACGAGTGCCTGTGGGATGTGCGGTGCTTATGTTTGCCAGAGCTTCCCTTGTGTGTTGAGGTGTGTGCATGCTGGTCTGATAGTGTGCTTGGGATAGGCTGAGGTAAATGGGTGGGGGTCTGGGTGGAGGAAGTTGGAGGGGGGAGGCTAGAGACAGGGACAATGGCTGCCATCAGTGCTGAGGCCAGAGTCTGAAAAGCTTGCTGAAGGGGTGCCTGACCAGAGTGAATGCCCTCCAGGTATGCATTGGTTTGTTGCAACTGCCTCTCTACACCCTGGATGGCATTCAAAATGGTAGACTGCCCAACAGTGAGGGACCTGAGGAGGTCAATGGCCTCCTCACTGAGGGCAGCAGGGGTGACTGGGGCAGGGGCTGAGGTGCCTGGGGCGAAGGTGATGCCCACCCTCCTGGGTGAGCGGGCATGGGGCAAATGCTGAGGGGCTGCTGGGAGGGTGGTGCTGGTAGGGGGGGTGGCGGCTGTACCTGTAGGTGCAGGGGGGCGCAGATGGGACCGCCACCGCAAGGGAGCTCCCATCAGGGGAGGAGTCGGTATCACTGGTGTCAGCTCCTGTCCCCGCCGTGGAGCTCTCCTCGCCCTCCGTCCCACTGGTGTAGTCAGACTCCGTAGTGTCGCCCTCCAGGGCCATGTGGGATGCAGCTCCCTCCTGCTCTGATGCCACTGCTCCTCCGCCTGATGATGCTAATGTACACAAGAACAGGGAGACCACAGAAAGTGGGGGGAGACAGAAGAAAGACATGCTTAGTGCATGCAATACCGCTACCGTTGGCTGACACGATAGACACAGAATCCCCCTGCACTACGCCGCGCACTTGGGGTCCACTATTCAATTCTTGGGACATGGGTTACAAGGCTATGGCCGATTTCTGCACACATGGATGTCACAAGAGCCTGACTAGGTGTAGTTGGCACTTTACACAGGTGGGGTGGGGTGCCACGGGGCCTGCCTGAAGAAGAGAACTTAACTACCAAACTCGCCCTGGCCTAGGGGAACACACAGCCCACCTCCCCCACCCAGACACCTACAATGCGTGCTGAATCTGGAGAATGAGAGTGTACTCACCCCCTTGTTGCTGCTGTGATGCCCTCAAGCGCCCATCCCACTCCGGGTATGCCACCGCCAGGATCCTGAACATCAGGGGGTCATGGTGCGACAAGCACCCCTCCCACGCTGGGAGGCCATCCCCAGCTCGGACTCCGCCGTCTTCTTGCTCCAGCAGCGAATGTCCTCCCATCTTTTCTGGCAGTGGGTGCTCCGTCTGTGGTAGACCCCCAGGGTCCGGACTTCCTTGGCGATGGCACGCCAGATGTCCTTCTTCTGGTGGGCGCTGACCTACAGGAATTGTACACGGGAAAAAGAGAAGTAATTACCAACTGCATCGTCACAGTCATTGGCCCGCATCCCTACCCTTGCCATGACGCACATGCACTCACCGTCGTTTCATGCACGCCTCATTCTCACCCCCCCTATCTTTCATCCACCCCACTCCACACAGGCATTGCCCATACAGCATGCTCACAGTGTACTTACCTGTTTGTCTGGAGGACCGTAGAGTAGCGTGTACTGGGGGAGGACCCCATCCACGAGTTTCTCCAACTCCTCCGTGCTGAAGGCAGGGGCCCTTTCCCCAGACACACGAGCCGTTGTCTCTTCCAGACTGAGGTCAAAGCAGCACTTGTAGTGTGGGTCCTCTCCTGTCGAAGATCAGGTATCGAGTGATTGAACAGAGAGAAAATAGCAGTCACGTCCGCGGTGATGCGTACCGTCACCGCCAGCGTACATCGTCATTGGCTCCTGGGACCCATAGGGTCCAATGTTAACCAATGCAGAATTGCGCTGTGGTCTTCGATCTCCTACCGCGACGGTGTACAACGCCAGCTTAGTTACCTCATATCCCCTTGTCCCACATTACAGGTCAGGCAGCTGCCATTTCAGGGGCGCACATGGCATTATTTTTTACTGCGTCACACATACCTAGGCCTTGCCTAAACACTCATACAGGCAAATTTTGATTTATGAATATTTTAAGAGTAGTCTGTGTTTACGTACCTCAGAGTTGGTTGTATTGTATTGTATTATTGTATTAGATCATTTATAGAGCGCATTCCGGCGTAAGCATCGAAGCGCTATGCAGACCATAAATGCAGAAAAGCGAATCCAGATTGTCACTAATAATTAGTTTGCAAAAAGCCAGGTTTTAAGGCCCTTCCTAAAGAGCAAATGGTTCCGTATTTGTTGCAATGAAAGAGGCAAGCCATTCCATAGTCTGGATCAAATCAAATCAAATCATTAACATTTATAAAGCGCGCTACTCACACGTGCGGGTCTCAAGGCGCTAGGGGGAAGGGGGTTACTGCTGCTCGAAGAGCCAGGTCTTGAGGAGTCTCCGGAATACGGCGTGGTCCTGGGTGGTCCTGAAGCTGGTGGGGAGGGTGTTCCAAGTCTTGGCTGGCAGGTAGGAGAAGGACCTCCCACCCGCCGTGGAGCGGCGGATGCGAGGGACGGCGGCGAAAGCGACGTCGGTGGAACGGAGGAGACGGGTGTGGGCATAGAAGCTGAGGCGTCGGTTGAGGTATTCTGGTCCCTTGTTGTGGAGGGCTTTGTGTGCGTGGGTGAGAAGTCGGAAGGTGATCCTTTTGCTGACTGGGAGCCAATGCAGGTGTCTCAGGTGGGCGGAGATGTGGCTGTTGCGGGGTACGTCGAGGATGAGGCGGGCGGAGGCGTTTTGAATACGTTGCAGATGTTTTTGGAGTTTAGCGGTGATCCCAGCATACAGGGTGTTGACGTAATCCAGGCGGCTAGTGACGAGGGCGTGGGTCACGGTTCTTCTGGTGTCGGCGGGGATCCAGCGGAAGATCTTGCGGAGCATGCGGAGGGTGAGGAAGCAGGCGGAGGACACGGCGTTGACTTGTTTGGTCATGGTGAGAAGAGGGTCCAAGATGAAGCCGAGGTTGCGGGAGTGGCCAGAGGGGGTCGGTGCGGTGCCAAGGGCCGTGGGCCACCAGGAGTCGTCCCATGCGGTCGGGGTGTTGCCGAGGATGAGGACTTCCGTTTTGTCTGAGTTCAGTTTCAGACGGCTGAGCCTCATCCAATCTGCGACGTCCTTCATACCATCTTGTAGGTTGGTCTTTGCGCTGGCGGGGTCCTTGGTGAGGGAGAGTATAAGTTGGGTGTCGTCGGCGTAGGAGGTGATGATGATGTTGTGCTTGCGTACGATGTCGGCGAGGGGGCTCATGTAGACATTGAAGAGTGTCGGGCTGAGCGAGGAGCCTTGAGGGACGCCGCAGATGATCTCGGTGGGGTCTGAGCGAAAAGGTGGGAGGTAGACTCTTTGGGAGCGGTTGGAGAGGAAGGAGGCGATCCAGTCCACGGCCTGGCCTTGGATCCCGGTGGAGCGGAAGCGGGTTATTACGGTGCGGTGACAGACGGTGTCGAAGGCAGCCAAGAGATCGAGGAGGATGAGGGCGACTGTTTCACCGTTGTCCATCAGGGTTCTGATGTCGTCTGAGATGAGGGCGGTTTCAGTGCTGTGGTTGGCTCGGAATCCGGATTGTGAGGGGTCGAGAAGGTTGTTGACTTCCAGGAAGTTGGTAAGCTGTTTGTTGACGGTCTTCTCTATTACTTTGGCAGGGAACGGGAGGAGCGAGATGGGGCGGAAGTTCTTCAGGTCGCTTGGGTCAGCCGTAGGTTTCTTTAGTAGGGCGTTGACTTCGGCGTGTTTCCAGCTTTCGGGGAAGGTAGCCGATGAAAAAGAGGAGTTGATGATGGTCTGGAGGTGCGGGGCGATGATTTCGTCGGCTTTATTGAAGATGAAGTGTGGGCAGGGGTCCGAAGGGGCGCCGGAGTGGATTGAGTTCATGGTGGTTTTGGTCTCTTCAGTGTTGACGTGGGTCCAGGCGTTGAGGGTGATGGCTGGGGGTGTGGGTTCCGTGTTGCTCGGCTGGGTCTGGTGTCCGAAGCTGTCGTGGAGGTCGGTGATCTTGCGATGGAAGAAGGTGGCGAGGGAGTTGCACAGGTCTTGTGAGGGCGTGATGGCGTTGGCGTTGGGGTTGGAGAACTCTTTAACGATGCTGAAGAGTTCTCTGCTGTTGTGGCTGTTTTTGTCCAGTCTATCAGTGAAGAAATTCCGTTTGGCTGCGCGGATCAGGTGGTGGTGTTAGCGGGTCGCGTTCTTGAGGGCGGTCATGTTGTCAGCGGTGTGGTCCTTGCGCCACGCTTTCTCGAGGGCGCAACAGGTTTTCTTCGATTCCTTAAGGGTGTCAGAGAACCAGAGAGGTTTTTTGGTGTTGGCCTGTCGTGGAGGGCGTCTGAGGGGAGCAAGGTTGTCTGCGCAGTTGGTGATGCAGTTCGTGAGGTTGAGGGCTGCGTCGTTGGGGTCGGTGGTGAAGGTAGGTTGGTTGTCGATGAGCGTGGAGAAGAGCTGTTCTTCGGGGATTTTGTTCCACTGTCGACGAGGGATGGGTTGAGTGCGGGGGTGGCGGGTCTCGCGTCGGAAGGTGAAGTGGACACAGCTGTGGTCGGTCCAGTGTAGAGCGGAGGCGTGGCTGAAGGAAACGTGTTTGCTGGCGGAGAAGAGGGGGTCAAGCGTGTGTCCGGCGATGTGGGTGGGTGTGTTCACCAGTTGCTTGAGGCCGAGGTTGGCGAGGTTGTCGAGCAGGGCTGTGGTGTTGGGGTCGTTGTTCTGTTCCAGATGGAAGTTGAGGTCGCCGAGGAGGATGTAGTCCGGCGAGGCGAGGGCGTGTGGGGAGACGAAGTCGGTGATGGAGTCACTGAAAAGGGTGCGCGGTCCGGGGGGACGGTAGATGAGGGATCCTCTGAGGGTGGTCCTGGGGTCGGTGCGAATCTGGAAGTGCAGGTGTTCTGCAGCGAGGGGGGTGTCTTCGGTGGAGGTGGTGACGCTGATGGAGTCTTTGAAGACAATGGCGATTCCTCCTCCTACTTGGTTGGTGCGGTCTTTCCTGGAAATCTTGTAGCCTTCGGGGATGGCTATGGCGATGTCTGGGGCCGAAGAGGCGTTCATCCAGGTCTCCGTGATGAAGGCGACGTCCGGTGCTGTGGAGTCCAGGAGGTCCCAGAGTTCAACGGCGTGTTTGTGGACGGATCGAGCGTTGACCAGGATGCATTTGAGGTGGTTGATGGCGCGAGGGCTGGTGGTCATGGTAGTTACGTGGTGGAAGATACGTTTGCAGATGTGGCAAGCGAAAGGACCATGGGTGCGTTTTGGGTTAGCTTGGAAGCAGGTGCTGGAGCGCCCTGGGTTGAGGGCGTGGAGGGTGGTGGGGTCGTAGCGGAGCAGCGGGGTTTGGGAGTGCTGAGGACCAGGGGTCGTGGCGCCGAAAATGTTTGATCTCCCCATCTCGCTTTTGTACAGCGTGGGACCTTGATCGTTAATTTAGAAGCAGATCTCAGGTGTCTCTGAGGTTGATAAAACAACAAGATGGATTTCAAATAGTCACATCCCAACGACTGAAGTGCTTTATGCGTAAGGCAGAGTGTTTTAAACATGATTCTCTTCCTAATTGGGAGCCAATGAAGAGACGTCACACAGCTAGTAGCGGAGGTAGAATGGGGCATGTTTAAAGTTAAACGGGCCGCCGCATTCTGAATAGATTGCAATTTATCCAAAGAGGATTTATTAGCATTAAGCAGCAAAGAGTTACAGTAGTCCAGTCTAGAAGTGACCAAAGCCAGTACGACCGGACATCTAAGGTCGTCCTCCAAAAGATGAAAAATTTTCTTAAGAATTTTTAGTGTCCAAAAACAGACCTTGACCAAATGATTAATCTGTAACTTGAAAGACAATAAATCATCAAACGTAATGCCTAACTTTTTTGCAACTGGTACCGGCGATGGGCAGCCCCCACAAACGGGCGGCCACCAGTTATTATCCCAAGGGGAATCTTTACACCCAAAACACATAATCACTGTTTTGTCCCCATTGAGTTTAAGCCAGTTACAAGTCATCCACTTATTAATTGCTAACATACAGCGTTGGAAGTTTTCCTTTATGTCCTTCACATTATGTGAAATGGGCACAATCAACTGATTATCATCTGCATAGGAGACGATCTGCGCCCCCAAATGAGCCAACCAAGTTAGCCAAAGGTGCCATATAAAGATTAAAAAGTGTCGGACTAAGAGAGGATCCCTGCAGCACGCCACCAGGAAGTTGAAAGGGAGAGGCCCTATAATCCCCGCAAGCTACCGTAGTGGTTCTGTCCATCAGGAAAGAGCTAAGAAGCTGCAGGGCCTTCCCTCTCACTTCAGCTTGGGCCAGGTGGTTACATAGAGTAGAATGAGAGATGGTGTCAAACTCTGCTGACAGATCTAACAGGACCAAGATCGACCCCTCTCCCAGGTCGCATCTTCTCTGGATCATGTCTGAGGTGGAAATAAGTGCAGTTTCCGTACTATAATCACCCCGAAAACCATGCTGTGAGGGATCTAGTCCACCATTCTCCTGTAGGAAAACAGACAGCTCCTGATTAAGATGTTTTTCTAAGATTTTAGACAACCCCGGGAGTAACGAAATTGGGCGAAGATTGGAAAGGTCCGCCGCATCTTTCCCTGATTTTTTAATGAGAGGAATGACGGTGGCCTACTTCCAAGTTTCAGGAAAAATTCCTTCCTGAAGAATCTCTGCATACACCGGTTCCAACGCCTCGGCCATCATCTGAGGAGCCAGCTTAAGCACCCGTGGTGGGCAGAGATCTGTAGGTGCCCCTGATTTAAGGGCCAAGAGAAAATCTCTAATTATGTTTACGGAGAACGGTTGAAAATTATCGTCGTTTAGTCGTACATAAGGGGTCTATGTTCACATCATCTGTCCGGGCAGGAAGTGGGGGACTAAAATTATTAAACAGATTGATAATTTTATTGTGGTTGACTCTGTGCTCGCTGTTCTCCTCCATAGGCACCGTCTGCTGGGGCATGTGAGGAGATGGCGGCATCCTCCGGTGTACAGACCACTGGTGGACCTGTCGACAATGGAGGAAAGACATGTGATCATCATCTACAGGCTTGATAGTGCCACAATCCAGGAACTGTGTGCCCAGTTGGAGCCAGACCTGATGTCAGCTCTCCGCCATCCCACAGGAATCCCCCCTCAAGTGCGAGTGCTGTCAGTACTCCATTTCCTAGCAAGTGGGTCTTTTCAAACAACAGTGGCCATAGCATCAGGGATGCCCCAGCCTATGTTTTCCAACGTGTTGTCCAGAGCGTTGTCTGCCCTGCTGAAACACATGCGCAGCTACATCGTTTTCCCTCAGGTGGAGGATTTGCCTACAGTGAAAGGTGACTTCTATGCCCTGGGACATATTCCCAACATCATAGGTGCCATTGATGGGACACATGTGGCCTTGGTACCCCCCGCAGGTGTACCGAAACCGGAAGAGTTACCATTCCATGAATGTGCAGATGGTGTGTTTGGCAGACCAGTACATCTCCCATGTTAATGCAAAATTCCCTGGCTCAGTGCATGCCGCTTAAATCCTGTGGAATAGCAGCATCCCTTATGTGATGGGGCAACTACAGAGGCACCGGGTGTGGCTATTATGTGAGGACATGGACCCAATACAGTGTGACTAGGTGTCTGGGTCTGGGGATGTCCCTAAGAGTTAGTGTGTGTCTAACAGTTGTCCCTCGCCATTTGCAGGTGACTCTGGTTACCCCAAACTGTCATGGCTACTGACCCCAGTGAGGAATCCCAGGACAAGGGCAGAGGAACGCTACAATGAGGCCCATGGGCGAACTAGGGGGATTATAGAGTGGATCTTCGGCCTCCTGAAGGCCAGGTTCTGGTGCCTCCATATGACAGGTGGTTCCCTATTCTACTCACCAAAGAAGGTATGCCAGGTCAACGTGGCCTGCTGTATGCTTCACAACTTGGCTTTGCGACGACAGGTGCCTTTTCTGCAGGAGGATGGTCCAGATGGAGGTGTTGTGGCAGCTGTGGAGCCTGTGGACAGTGAAGACGAGAAAGCAGAAGAAGAGGACATCGACAACAGGAACACAGTGATCCTGCAATACTTCCAGTGAGACACAGGTAAGAAGACAACACTGCCTGCTACATCTAAGTTAAATCTAATACCTCTCTACTGTCTGTCTTTTTCACCCAGTGTATGGTCTCTGAGTTGTCACTTTCCCTTATGATTTCACAGATGTGTGTCCCACTGTGTGACATCTGCTTTGTTTCCTCATGGACTATAGCTGTGTGACATAGGTATGTTGACATTACATTTGAAAGAGCATTTTGGCACTGTAATTGCTAATACACTATTTTGAAATCACAGACAGACTCCAGATTGTTTTGTGCTTTAAGGGAGTTAATTTAAGTGCTCAATATTGGAGGAGGTTGTAAAATGGTGAGGGGTGATGGTGGAGGAATGTTCATGGCAGAGTCCTGTCTATTAGTCTCACAGGTGCATTGTCCAAAGGGGCATAGGAAGTGGAGCTGGGGCAGTTTAAGGATGGACAGGGTGACAAAGTGGGACAAATGGATGACAATCAGGGTGGTCTCATTTCTTGGCGGGGGACTTGGCATCATTCTCTGTCTTTGTCCTGGATCTCAGGGACCGTTTGCAGGGTGGTTCGCCCTCTGCAGGGGGTGGGGTGCTGGTGTGGTGGTCTTGTGGCGGTGCCTCCTGTCCACTTGCGCCGGCAGAGGTAGTGGGCAGTTCATCGTCCAGGCTAGTGTCAGGGGCCCCCTTGTTGTGCCACAGTTTCCCTCCTGGTGTTGACGAGTTCCTTCAGCACCCCTACAATGGTGCCCAGGGTGGAATTGATGCATTTGAGTTCCTCCCTGAAGCCCAAATACTGTTCCTCCTGTAGCCGCTGGGTCTCCTGAAACTTGGCCAGTACCGTTGCCATCGTCTCCTGGGAATGGTGGTAGGCTCCCATGATGTTGGAGAGGGCCTTGTGGAGAGTGGGTTCCCTGGGCCTGTCCTCCCCCTGTCGCACAGCAGCCCTCCCAGTTCCCCTGTGTTCCTGGGCCTCTGTCCCCTGAACCGTGTGCCCACTGCCACTGTCCCCAGGTCCCTGTTGTTGATGGGGTGGTGGGTTAGCCTGGGTTCCCTGTAGTGGTGGACACACTGCTGATTGATGTGTCCTGGGGACAGAGGCATGGGCCCACTGGGTGGGTGCTGTGCTGGTGATTCCAGAGGGGGGAAGCCCTGTAGTGGCTTGTGCCAGTGTGAGGGGAACCGACTGTTCTGAGGTCCAAGATGGGGCGGGCTGGTCGTCTAGATCCGGTTGGACAGAGCTGCTGTCATCACTGTGGGCCTCTTCTGTGGGTGGAGTGGACATGTCTGGACCCTCCTGTCCGGTGACGTTGGTTAGGGGTCCTGCAGGGGTGTAAAAGCATGATTATTTCATCTGTGTGTGGTGATGGTGTGCAATGGGTGGGTGACCGTGTACCCCAGTGCTTGCATTCCTGTGTAGGACCTTGTGTGATTATGGTTTAGGGGGTTGTATGGGTATGTGCAGTGGCCATGCTTTGGTGATGGGTTTACATGCTTTGGTGTTGCATGCAAGGCTTGGTGTTGGGATGGGTGGTTTGTGATATTGGGACATGTGTGAGGAGTAGGAGTGATGGGGGTGAGGGTGAGGATGGGGGTATGTGATAGCATACAGGTAGGGTGGGGGAGGAAGTAGTGAAAGATTTGACTTACCAGAGTCCATTCCTCCAGCTACTCCTGCGAGGCCCTCAGGATGCAGAATAGCCAAGACCTGCTCCTCCCATGTTGTTAGTTGTAGGGGAGGAGGTGGGGGTCCGCCGCCAGTCCTCTGTACCGCAATGTGGTGTCTTGAGACCACGGAACGCACCTTCCCCCGTAGGTCGTTCCACCGCTTCTCGATGTCATCCCTAGTTCTTGGGTGCTGTCCCACTGCGTTGACCCTGTCCACGATTCTTCGTCATAGCTCCATCTTCCTAGCTATGGAGGTATGCTGCACCTGTGATCCAAATAGCTGTGGCTCTACCCAGATGATTTCCTCCACCTTGACCCTGAGCTCCTCCTCAGAGAACTTGGGGTGTCTTTGCGGTGCCATGGGGTGGTGTGAGTGATGTGTGGGGTGGTGTGCGTTGTGATTTGTGGGGTAATATTTAGTGGTGTGTTGTGTGAGGTGCGTGGATGTTATGTGGGTGATAGTGTTGAGTGCCTGTGGATGCTCGTTTGTAGATGGTGGTGTCTCTCTCAGGCTTTCAGTCGCAATTGTTGTCGTACAGGTTTGTGGGTGATGTGGGTGTGTGTTTTATATTGTACTGGGTGTGTGGGAGTGGTGTGTGTATTTGGAATTGTCCAGTGTGGTAGTGTTTTGTAAATGTGTGTGTATTTTGAGTGCAGCGATGAGTACCGCCAATCGAATACCACTGTTGAAAGACTGCCGCGTGGTTTCTTGGGTCATGATAGTGTGGGGGTATTCCTGTTGGCGTGACGCTGGAGGATTTCTTATCGCCAGTTTATCACTGACCTTTGGTGTGGCGGACTTTTGTGGGTGTCTAGATTTTGGCAGATTCCGGGCCTGGGGTCATAATGACCGTGGCGGAATTCCACAGTCGCGGCGGCGTGTTGGCAGTCTTCTGCACGGCGGTAAGCGGCTTTTACCACCAATGTTGTAATGACCCCCTATGTGTTGATTTGAGTGGTCTGTCTGCAGAGATAGTTGCCTTTTCAATTGTCACTTTCTGTAAAAATTGCCATCTGGGTTGTTATTGAATAGCTTTTGCACTGCAAGTGTGTGCCTGTAGCCACACCCAGTATCCATAAACAGCACGTGAAGGTTGAAAATCATGCCTCACTACTAAGGTTCAATGACTTGAGCCTATATCAAGTGATAACTATTGTATTTGCATTGAGGGCATGTTGTAGAGCTGTGACAGACGTGCACAGATCAACTCTGACTATTTGTGTTATGTATCCTTGACAGCTCCCATGATCACACCACCCTGTTGGCACCTTAATCCAGCTCTGATGCATGCTGTGCACTGATGTTCCCTGATATATGAGCCAGTGTTTTGGACATGATGTGGGAGATGTCCTATGCAAGGCCAGGTGTATCTTACTTGAACATAGTTTTTGTGTGCACACATGTTTTGGAACTATGTTTAAAAAAAAATTGACTGACACAAAGACCCCCTGAAGTAGCATGGAGGTGCATGTGTATGTGCATAGGTGCACACGAGAAGGCTTGCATCTTTGTGCGCACAACATGTGACTCCCTTGTATGTTGTTCTAGCAATATGGGCCTGCCTGTAGCCTGTTGTGACCTGTGGGGACAATATGCAGCTTTTGTTCATCAGGGGTTGTGGATATTTGTGTGCAATGTTTGCAATTTGATGTACCTGTCACTTGCCATTATGTGTGATATGCTGTATCTTGTTCCTGGTCAATGTCATGTGGATTGCTCATGTCATGAAAGTAGGGATTTAACATGTTTTAGTGCTCATAGAAAAAATGTGGCGACTGCCACAAGGGTATAAAAACAGTCCAGGATTGTTTTCAGCTCAATGTACATCAATTTTACACAACATTGAGTCTGAGGCATTGTCCTATGTAGATGATATCTACCTTATGGATGATGATCTCATTAAACATATAAGATGGGTAAGCCGCATTGTTGTGGGATTTGCCAGGTGATAAATTTAATTTAAAAAATGAAAATAGCCTTCCTTAGTGTCTTATTTTTGGGATATGAATTGTCAGATGAAGGCAAGAGCCTGTTGCCCCACATTTTAGAAAAATGCACACAATTGCAACCACCAAATACCATCAAAAAGCTCCAGTCATTGCTGGGCTTTTTTAATTTTGGCAGAACTTTCATTCCAGATTATGCACAACGCATTAAATTAGTATATGACTTAGTATGTCCTTATTTTTCAAGCAAATATTGGACAGTCAAACACACACGCATTCTCAGAGCATTGCAACAAGACATGCTTGCAGCTAAACACTTACATAAAAGAAACAATAAAACACACTTGGTCATCAGAGTAATTGCTGGTGCCATTGGTTTCACCTATATAACATTCAGTGAGGGTGGTACAGTCCCTAATACATAAAAATCACATTTGTTTTCCACATTATGTCATTAAGGAGAGACCTCTGGCCCAGGGGAAATGCCTTATTGTTGTATCTCTGAACCTAGCACTTGAGGCTGTCACAAAAGCCAGAGTTCCTAAAGTTAAGGCACTACATCTACGTTGGATTCAATGGGCAACATCTTTGACGGACACTGATGTTGACTATGTTTTTGACCCAAAATTACAAACTCAAGAATTTCTCCAATGTGAACAAGAATACCCAGTTCCAGCAAACACTTTGCCTGTTGAACAAAATCAAATAATTATGTACACTGATGGCCAGTCCAACTAGCAGTAGGCACTAAACATCAATACTCAGCCACCTTTGTGACCATGAGTGGCTACATGAAAGATGGTGAATTCCATCCACAACACACCTACACACAGACCTTAGGGGACTGCACTGCACAACTAGCGGAGCTCAAGGCTCTGTTGATGGCGCTGGAATACCCAGATCTAGGACAGTTAACAATAATCATCTGTGATTCGTATTACTGTGTTTAGTCCTTCATTGAATACCTGCATTACTGGCACCAGAATGGGCACAGAGATTCCAAAGGCAACACCATCAAACACAGACTGCTGTCGGGGAAAGTAGCGGATTTGAAAGAAACATTACCCAATGTCCATACTGTTAAAACATTGGGGCATCGACGTGTCGGGATACACGTTACCAGCAATACCTTGGCTGTTTAGCGGCCAAGTCAGCAGTAGCTACGGCTTCTGTTGCTGCAATAACTCATTCACAGACAAGGTTGGATGATGAAACACTGAGGCCCATATTTATACTTTTTTAGCGCAGCATTAGCGCCGCTTTCTGATGCAAAAACGGCGCAAACCTAAGTTTGCGCCGTTTTTGCGTCAAAAAGCAGTGCTAATGCGGCGCTAAAAAAGTATAAATAGGGGCCTGACTGCTGTAAAAGCTTCGGCTGAAGGCAAACCTATGCCAAATACATGTCCTGCTAAATATTCCTACTGCATATCTAGCCTCAATACTGCCCTAGTAACAATACGAGGGGTGGGTGTTTGTGTGATCCCCAACAAAGATCAAAGACCTGAGTTGATTAAAGCAGTGCATGAGAGTGTTGCTTCTGCTGGTGCTGGTGCTGGTATGGCGGCTACTATTTCACTATTACAAACATGTTACTGGTAGCCAGGTATGTACAAACAGAACAAGCAGTTTGTCTTTTGCAATGGCATCTGTCAGCAAATAAAAGGATACACCTTCAAACGCCCACTGCAGACACCTATCCTAATTTCCAACAAACTTCTACAATGGTTGTACCTGGAACACTATGGTTCCTTGACAATTGATGGTGCATACAAATACATCCTAGTCGCTGTCAACTCATGATCCAGATTTCTATGGGTATGGTCACTATGCTCGGGTGATGCTCAAGCTGTAAAGATTTGGAAGTCTTTATCGGCACATATGCAGTTGCGGTTTTCCACTCAGACCAGGGTCCTGCTTTCGCCTCAAGGACATTCAGGGACACAATGGCTTTGTTAGGGGTCCAACTATATTATTCATCTCCATATCATCCCGAGGGAAACAGTCTTTGATTCTAAGAAACCAGGACTTAAAAGCTAGAGAACTAGGCATGGGTCGTGGTTGGCTTAATCACCTGAGGAGTCCAGAGAGCACTTAATAATCTGCCCAGAATGTCCCTTGGAGGGTGTACCCCATATGAATGCCTGTTTGGAACACAAATGTATGTTCCAGATCTTGATGGTCCTGGCGCGGATGCAGTAGATACACCTTTTGGCATAAATGAACGTGTCACTGTCTTGCAGGACCTTTAACAATTCCATGATGACAACGCATCTGCCAGTGCTGCCTCCTTGGGAATAAGGGACACACTAATAAGACCAACTGGCTGGATTCCAAAAGTTGGGGCTTTAGTGTGTGAAACAATTGCTGTGAAAAGGGAGTTAGGCCCTTCTTTTTGTGCACCGGTTCCAGTCCTGGGAATACACGGTACCAGAACTGTTATTCTACCACCGCTGACGGGTTCTAAAGAAAACCATTTTGTCTCCATATATGGCCGATCCTGCACAGCAGACCTACTGGACTCCTGGGTTCTATCCGACTCCCTCTCACTACAGATCAGGATGTTCCTCGACAGGTTTTGAGCAGCAATGCTGACACCTCTCCGAGCTTGGGGAGGGTGGAAAATGATCATTCTTTAGTCCCATAAACCTCTTCTGCAACAAGCAATGTCAACAATATTGAGAGATTCTACTCAAATTCAACTCAAACTACTCAAATTCAACTCAAACTGATGGAATAGTATGCTATGAACCACCAAGGGAGACTTCTGCCAGCTCTCCCCTTCCAAACAATGATGGAAATGCAACATATCTTATTAACTGATACAAATTTGATGTATTCGTCTTCCTTTGTTTCCCGATTGGCTATAGAAGGCTAAGAATATTGGCTGAAGTTGATTGATTTAAAAAGTGTATGGGGAACAAAAATTTGACAAATAAGTGGAAAGGAAGATTTATTTAGAGCATGCCTGATACCTGTTCAAATGATATATTTAAATGAAACTGTACAACAGACAAGTGGTTTAGGCTTGGCAAGAATGAAGGATTTAAATGCTCCCAGTATCCCTGACCCTGCTAAGTTTTATAAATGGCAAAAATATATTAATTATATTAATGCAACTGAAGATCAGCTCAATGAGTGTGTCCAAAATAGAACAATTAACACATCACTTTCACATCCTTGTGGGTGGTTATTGTGGCCAATGGATGAAAATGGTTATCATGTGTGTTTTGCAAACTCCACAGGGGTTTTTAGAACTAATAGACCAGACCCTTGCTATGTGTCACCAGAACATTTGGGTAGAGTAACAACATACAGCGTAGGGAGATTGTGCCAGCAATGGTTAAAAGGTTCCTCACTAAATGCGGTTGAAGAACACCTCAGTCTCCTGTCTAAGAACACAGACTTGCAGGATTTCCTGTTAGGCCCCAGCTGACAATAAAAAAAGTGCTTCTTATATGCAATTTATAATTAAATTTGGAAACTTTCTCAACAAGAAGCCACTGCCCGGGTAAGGCAAATAGATAAGGACATTTTACAGAAAGCATTAGCCGTTGTAGATAATGGGATTAACACCTTGTATACTTTAAACAACATTGTTTCATCTTAAACAGACATTGTACAAAGTAACATGTAATTTTACAACATGGACAGAGGCACCTAAGGTCCAGTGCTTGCATTGCACTACTTTGTAACCCCTTGCTTCACATTATGCCTCTTACAATACATTAACAGGAACTGCTGTGACAATGCTTCCAGTCATTGCTAAAAATGTCCCCTGCGCTGGTGGACATTTTTTACTTTAGCCATCACCACCTCCCCCAAGCTGATGAAGTAAATTTCTCGTTTCACCCTCAGGGAGGACTAGACGACTGCCAAAGATTAAATCAGCCCCACATTCACAGTTCTCAGACTCCGCAGTTCTTGCTATGTGCTGGCCTTGAAGACTATGACAAAGGCCCAGTGGATTCTATGGAGGTGAAGGAGGGTGGCATCACATGGTAACACAGATCAGCACTGCCATGGCAAAATGGAAAGAGCAAGAACATTTTGGAAAAGCCGGGACATTCCAAAAAAGCCAGAACATTATGGCAGGAACAAGAAGGGTCCAGACACTTCTGGGTCAGTAAACGCAGGGAAGATTTAGGCCCCATTCACAGCATTACCTTTTGCTTTGCAACAGAAGATGATGAGTTCTTTATTATAGTCACTTAGGTCAAATATATTATTTGTTCCCGTAACACAATGCAGCAATACATGTTGCTGTGCTGCTTGATAGGGAGAGGACAGAAATCTGACATACGTATCAAGATATCACACAATTCTGGTCTCAGCTTGCACTGGCACACAAACTGTTGTCTAACGTCAATGCAGGCACACTTGCACCTGGGGGTCTCAACTCAGACTGAGGAGAAAGAGAGGGCTATCAGTTCTTCAGAGAGCCCTCAGAAGACCACTGGAGTCCTAGGACATGGGGACAAAGGAGTTGCAAAGTACAGTTGTTGGAGCACTACACAGAAGGATCCCACACCACTGGAGAACAACTCAGACAGCTGTGCATCACAGGATGGAGTGCTAGGAACTTGGGCTACGCTGTGCATGAAAACCTTTTGGAAAAAGTGTACAGAAACCCAAGGAGCTGCAGAGGATGCAGTGCACAGGGGTACTGTCCGGCACGGGGAGGCAAGCTCTTACTGCCTTCAAATTTGGACAGCTGGACCTTTGGACAGCCAGGATCACTTTGGTCCACCACCGGTGTTCCAGGGATCATTCTTGTCGACAGGAGAGGAGTCTCAGAGTACCGGTCATCATCGCAGAGAGGTGCCTGCTGAAGCAGGGAAGTGACTTCGTCACTCCACGGGAGATTCCTTTGGTTCTTCTGGTGCAGGGTGAAGACAGGCAGTCCTCAGAGCATGCACTCCTTTGAAACTGTTGCAGTTGCTGGCTGCAGTTGAAGTTGCAGGTCACAGTAGCCTTCCTGGATACTTTGTTGCAGTTACAGCGGTTTCTGGAGCAGTCTGCGGTTGATCTGACAGTCAGAAGCTGAAGCAGAGGATGCAAAAGGCAGAGGAGTCCTGGTGGAGTCTTGCAAACCGAATCTGAGGAAACACCCAGAGGAGAGACCCTAAATAGCCCTGAGAGGGGGATTGGCTACCTCCCCAGGTATGCACCTTTCAGGAGGGGTCTCTGACGTCACTTGCTGGCACTGGCCACTTAGATGCTCCCAGAGGGTCACCACACCTTTGAATCCAAGATGGCTAATGGCAGGGACACTCTGGAGGAGCTCTGGGCACCACACCTGGGGTGGTAATGGACAGGGGAGTAGTTGCTCCCCTTTCCTTTGTCCAGTTTCGTGCCAGAGCAGGGAGTGGGGGTCCATGAACCGGTGTAGACTAGATTATGCAAGGAGGGCACCGTTTGTGCCCTTCAAAGCATTTCCAGAGGCTCTGGGAGGATATCCCTCCTATGCCTGTAACACCTATTTCCAATGGGAGAGGGTGTAACACCCCTCATTTAAAGCAAATGGATTGTTCTGCCTTCCTAGGAGGGCAGAAACCTGTCTGTGAGTTGGCAGTACCTGGGGCTGCAGTGGAAACCTCAGAGAGCCGGTTTGGCAGTACTGGGGGTTCATGGTGGAGACCCCAGGGTGCATGGAATTGCCCCCCCAATAACATACTTGGATTGGGGGTTCAATTTCACAATCTTAGACACATCACATGGCCATATTCGGAGTTACTCTTGTGAAGCTTTATATATGTATTGATATACATATAGTGCACGCTTATAATGGTGTCCCTGCACTAACGGAGTCCAGGGAATTGGCCCTGGACAACGTGGGGGCACCTTTGCTAGTGCAAAGGTCCCCTCACACACACTAACTTTGCACCTAGCCTTCAGTAACTGAAGGTTGGACATATAGGTGACTTATAAGTTACCTGGTGCAGTGAATAATGGCTGTGAAATAGTGTGTGTATTATTTCACTCAGGCTGCAATGGCAGACCTGAAAGAGTGCTTGTATGAGCTCCTTATGGGTGGCAAAAGAAATGCTGCAGCCCATGAGGATCTCCTGGAACCCCAGTGCCCTGGGTATCTAGGTACAATATACTAGGGACCTATAAGGGTGGTTCAGTGTGCTAAACTAAACTATAGTGACACATTTAGTAAACAGAGAGAGCATAAGCACTGGAGTTCTGGATTGCAGAACTCCAGTGACACAGTCAAGCATACTGACAACACACATAGGCCACAAACTATGAGCACTGGGGTCCTGGCTAGCAAGATCCCAGTGAGACAGTAAAAACGCATTGACATACACTGACAAACAGGCTACAAATGGGGTTAATCATGTTAGAAAGAGGCTACTTTCTCACAAAGGCATTCCATCATATTCTGTTCCCAGACTGTATCTTAGTTATCTGGGGTCTAGACACATTTTCTGTGCTTCCATACCCCTGTAGGCAATCCTGCTGATAATGACAAGAAAGTGTACCCAGTTATATATCTGTCTTATAGGATTACTTGCCATCAGTCAGTCCATTGCAGACTGATGATCCATGCCACACACCTTCCAAGAACGTGTGCAACCAAAATCAACAGGTCATGATGGTTACAGAATGGTTTGTGTCTCTCTATCTCCGATCCCTTTGTTCCCCTTGTACAGTCACTTCAGATTCTGGAGTTAATTTTAGACCTGATCTGACTGATAGGGGAAGAAATGATGTTAGCATCGGAGTCCCTGGCATGAATT
Organism: Pleurodeles waltl; assembly: GCF_031143425.1. Lineage (NCBI taxonomy): Eukaryota > Metazoa > Chordata > Amphibia > Caudata > Salamandridae > Pleurodeles > Pleurodeles waltl. The sequence continues at coordinate 1,645,348,676 of NC_090444.1, read as the reverse complement.
TCTGTGAAATCCTCACAAATGTGCACTGGCTATATATATATATATATATATATATATATATATATATATATATATATATATATATATCTTGTAGGGGATTTCCATGTATAGTCATAAGCTTTGAATATTCCCCGCCCACCTGCGGGGACCCCGGAGCATTTTTTCCAATATAACTTCTTAAGTGTCCATGTCCGCCTTACTTCAGAAAGGCCTGCCAAGTCACTTAAGAATGTTCCCATGCAGCCTATAGGAAGGGCTACAGTGTTCAAACTTCTTCATTCAGATTGTCCTTGAAGTAAAAGCATTAAAATGCTTGATAAATGAATGCAATTTTTTTGAAAAATTCCTTCACAAACCTCTTTTATATCAGAAAAATCCCCTATGAAGGAGTGCAGAGCAGTGTAGCCCATAGGCTGCCATTAGTAATGAAGAAAAAGGATACTGTGCCTTTAAGAACAGCTAGTCCTCCAGTATCCCATCATGCTTAGAGAGAGGCAGTTACCTCAGTTATTTTTTCTGGCACCTGCTGACAGGATTTCCTTAAAAAATATAGAGAAACTTTGAGAAAAAAGGCTTCATTCAACGTCTTTTATCTTTCTCTACTGGATTTTGAAGTTTTCTGACAAGAATTTAAGGCTTTTTTACTCAGAAAATGTCTTCCTTGTTTGACAAATGCCCAAAATGTGGCAGAAAAAAGGCCAAAACAGATCCTCATGAGGTCTGTATCATTTGTCTGCCTTCCTCACATAGTCCTGCCTCCTGCAACATCTGCAAGACATTCTCCAGGTGCACATTACGTGACAGAGAGAAGATTCACCTTCAAGGGAGAGCAGAGAGAGGACGCCAAGGAACCAGTGGGACTTCTGAGAGAGGGGAAGGTCAGTCTTCCACCAGGGCTCATACCTCAGCCTCCAGAGGTCGTGGAAGGTCTGAGAGGCGTTCTTCAGTGCGAAAACGCCATCGGTCCCGGTCGGCGTCGAGAAGATTGACATCGAGAGGAGGTACAGCACCGACATGCTCGCCGTCGAAGTCTGGCTCGACGTCATATAGGAGTCGCCGTTCGACGTCAGGGCACCGCACGACGTCGAAGACCCCAAGACGCACGACATCGTGAAGCAGATCCGCGTCGTCGGAGTTGACGTCGAGAGGTAAACGTAGACGCCATGGGTCGACACCCCGCACTGCGTCAACGTCGACACTGAGAGGGAGGTCGACGTTGAGGAATCCATCGACGTTGAGAAGACCATCGACGTCGAGGAGACACAAGAGACAGAGAATTAATTCGTCATCAGAGCGATCTACTTCAGTAGTGCTGCTTCCCTCGTCACCTTCTTCTCGTGCTTCTCCGCATACTTCTCCTCCTCCAGATCTACCAGCAACGTCACCTTAACCAACTAGTCAGGAGTTACCACAACCAGCACCACTTCCAGGGCCTCAAGTACCGGATAATGTCCCAAATAGACCGCGCTCTACATCGCGCCACCGTTCACGTCATGGCCATGACTCATCCCGCTCAAGGTCGCACCGCAGATCTAGGCATAGATCAAGTTCAAGGGAGCATGAGAGGGAGTCTTGGTCTTCCACCAGAGACTACTTCCCTACCTTATCGGACTCTCCTCCACCTCGGTCCTCGCCAGTGGGTGACATTAACACCTTCCATGAAGTGCTGGTCCGAGGGGCGTCAAAACTGAATATCCTGATGGTCGCCCCTACACCATTTACATCGGTCATATTTGAAACTCTACAACAGCGTACAGCTGCCAGACCATTACTACCCCTAGTGCCTGGCCTCTTAGAGCCCACCATGGAGGTTTTCCTAACACCGGCTATGACAAGACCTGCACCGTCTTGCACTGCAGAAAAAGTATTGCCCTCCTGAGCAAGATCCAGTGTTTTTGCGTTCTGACCGACCACCGGACTCAGTAGTTATTTTGGCGGCTCACAAAGCTCACTCAAACTCCCCGTGTTCCACCTCTCCCCCGGATAAGAAGAGTAAAAGGTTGGATTCAACAGGCCGTAAAGTCTGCGGTTCGGCTGCGTCATCTATGAAGACTGCAAGCACCACAGCCCTTTTGGGCAGGTACGATAGATCTTTGTGGGATTCCATATTGCAGTTCGCAGAGCATCTCCCGAGAGATCACAGAGAGGACTTCCTAGAAATAGCCAAAGAAGGCACTATGGTCTCCAATCAGATCGTAAGCGCGGCGGCGGGCGCGTCTTTACTTTCAGCACATTCTTACTTCCATGGTGTCACACTTAGAAGACATTCATGGCTGCGGCTCACGTCATTGAAACCGGACGCGCAGCAAAGAATAATGAATCTGCCATTTTCAGGATCAACCTTATTCGGAACACACACAGATGATGAAATGGCAAGGATGAAAGCTGAGGTGGACACATTAAAAGCAGTAGGACTGGACAAACCTAAAGAGCAACGTAGGTCCTTCCGTCCTTTCCATCGCCGCTGCACCACGCAGAGGGTTCAAACCCCTCAATGGGTCCCTCTGAGGCCTCAACAGCAGTACCAGCGAGCCTACCAGCCTCAGCTTAAGGCACAGAGGGGACGATCGTCTCATCAGTCCACTCAGAGTACCCGACAACCTACCACCTCAAAACCCTGAGAATTTCCTCCCCCCAACTTGGTTAACCACTCCAGTGGGGGGAAGCGTCACCCATTGCCTGGTAGAGTGGCAAAGAATTACAACAGACGCTTGGGTCTTAAACATTGTACAGAATTGATATTGTCTCAGGTTTTCCACACCACCTGCGGCTATCCTGCCAAAACCCTCAACTGCACACCTTGACCTCCTAAAGGCGGAAGTTTCCATCCTCCTCGAAAAGAGAGCAGTAGAATTGATTCCCCTCAGCCAACGGGGGAAGGGTATTTACTCCAAATACTTTCTCATCCCAAAGAAGGACAAGAACGAATTCAGGCCCATTCTAGCCCTCAAAATTGCCAACAAATGGATCCGAAAGGAAAAGTTCAGGATGCTATCCTTACACCAGATATATCCTCAGATTCAGCAAGGAGACTGGCTTTGCTCAGTGGATCTACACGATGCGTATTTCCATATCCCCATTGCAAAGAAGCATCGGAAATTCCTGAGGTTTGTGGTGGGTCATGATCACTGCCAATACACAGTCCTACCATTCGGTCTCAGGTCTGCACCCAGAACCTTTTCCAAGTGCATGGCGGTGGTGGCAGCTCATCTCAGGAAAAATCAAATTTTCATATACCCGTATCTGGACGACTGGTTAATCAAAGCATCCACTTATGCAGAAGCAAAACTGCATTTCCAGATGACCTGCGACCTCCTGTACCGACTAGGTCTTCATGTCAACTTTCACAAGTCAACGACAGTTCCTGTCCAGAAGTTACACTACTTAGGAGCTACCATAGACAGACTGCAGGCAAAAGTGTGTCCTTCGGAGGAACAACGCTTATCCATTCTCCGGAAGTGTCGGGCTCTCGGATCAATGCGTCACCCAACCGAACAGTCTCCTCACTTCTTGGCTCCATGGCATCCTGCATTTTTCTGACACCCAGCGCTCACCTCCACATGCGACCGCTTCAGGAATGCCTGGAGGACCAATGGAATCAATTGTCGGGGAACTGGGAGGAAATTCGCTGCACAGCCCCCTGGATCGATGCACAGCTGGGCCGGATTGACACAGCACGACTTCTCAGACAGTGAATCTGACGCAACACACTACTGGAATGACGCAAGCCTGTGACTTCGCCCTGCACACTCAGGATTTCCTCGCATTGTCCCTGGATGCAATGAAGATCCCCGCATCGAAGTGAGGAACCCGGACGAAACAACACAAGTCCTGTGTTGCGGGAAAAGAAAAAATGCATCGTCTGTGGATGCTGCAAAATCCGATGCACACCCTCTCTTTTTCCACGAATCCTCCTCCTCTGCGATCCTCGTGCGTTTAATTTTTGTCACACACCAGGTACTTTGAAAACCAAGCATTAATTGTCTGTTTCTTATTCAAAAACTATTTTACAACTCTTGAAATTCATATTTCAAATTGTACTTATTGCAACTCTTGATAGTTTTGACCTTAATCTACTCCGATAAATATTCTGTATTTTTCTAAACCTATGTGGTGTATTTTTAGGGTGTTTATACTGTGTTATTGCATGATTTATTGCGCAAATACTCTACACATTGCTTTCTAATTTAAGCCTGACTGCGCAGTGCCAAGCTACTAGAAGGTGGGCACAAGATAATTTGGATTGTGTGTGATTTACCCTGACTAGAGTCAGGGTCCTTGCTTGGACATGGTTGTAACCTGGCTGCCAACCAAAGACCCCATTTCTAACATCATTCCACTCCTGTCAGGAATCTGTTTCACCTCCTCTGTAACCAACCGTATGGCTGATTCTGTGCTATATTTAGGATGGAATCTTTTCTGGATGGGGTCAAGGAGGGAGTTTTCCTCTAAATGCTGGGAGAGATGCTGATTAATATACTTCTACAGGATTTTTTCCCCGAGCTGAAGCAAGGAGATAGGTCTGTAGTTCCCTGGCAGGGCAGGATCAAGGCTTGCCCTTTTTAGTAAAGGCTTGACCATCATGTGTTTCCATTATCGAGGTGATGGAGAGGTTTAGTAGATCCTGAATTCTAGGGAATATTTCTTGTCTTCCCTGCCAGAGAATATATGGACGGACAGTGGGTGGTCTGACCACTCTTCAATCCTGGGGAGAGCAAAGCCACAGTCTCTCAAGTCTCTACAGTGGGTGGTCTGCCCACTGTGCAATCCTGGAGAGTGCAAAGCCACAGTCTCTCAAGTGGATGTTAGTCTCCACTGGTTCTGGAGGGGGCATGGTGCCCAGAGTGCTTCATCCTGTTAAGGAGAGAGGTAGTGGATGACAGTCTCCACTGGTTCTGGAGGGGGCATGGTGCCCAGAGTGCTTCATCCTGTTAAGGACAGAGGTAGTGGATGTCAATCTCCACTGGTTCTGGAGGGGGCATGGTGCCCAGAGTGCTTCATCCTGTTAAGGATAGAGGTAGTGGATGTCAGTCTCCACTGGTTCTGGAGGGGGCATGGTGCCCAGAGTGCATCATTCACCCCATGACGGACTCAGTTGCATCAGTGCCCCTGCCGCTCATGGGCTAGTGGTGCTTCAGATGGCGGTGCCCTGCTCAGCGGTGCTTGAGATGGCGTTGCCCTGTTCAGCTGTGCTTCAGATGGCGGTGCCCTGTTCAGCGGTGCTTCAGATGGCGGTGCCCTGTTCAGCAGTGCTTCAGATGGCAGTGCCCTGTTCAGTAGTGCTTCAGATGGCAGTGCCCTGTCCAGCGGTGCTTGAGATGGCGGTGCCCTGTTCAGCGGTGCTTGAGATGGTGGTGCCCTGTTCAGTGGTGCTTCATATGGCGGTCTCCATTGCAGGGTCTCAGCTGCTGGCGGTCCTTCATGGCCCAGCTGGGCTTGTGCTGGCAGTGGCCTCCTGGGCAGCTGTCCTTGTGCTGGCGGTGGCCTCCTGGGCAGCTGGGCTTGTGCTGGCGGTGGCCTCCTGGGCAGCTGGGCTGGTGCTGGCGGTGGCCTCCTGGGCAGCTGGGCTGGTGCTGGCGGTGGCCTCCTGGGCAGCTGGGCTTGTGCTGGGAGTGGCCTCCTAGGCAGCTGGGCTTGTGCTGGCGGTGGCCTCCTGGCAGCTTGGCTGGTGCTGGCGGTGGCCTCCTGGGCAGCTGGACTGGTGCTGGCGCTGCTGGGCTGGTGCTGGCGGTGGCCTCCTGGGCAGCTGGGCTGGTGATGCCGGTCACCTCCTGGGCAGCGGGGATGATGGCGGTCTTCTCCGCCGTGCAGCTCTTCCCAGACTTGCCGGGTTTCTTGTGGCCCTTCCCCACCTTGGAAGGTGTCACAGCTGACTCCACACTCCCAACGGGACCCCTGGGAGCGGCTTTGTTGGCTGGAGTCTTCACCCACTCACACAGGGCACTGGCCAACTTCTGATGCTTCACAGGTGGGGGACTGTCTGTGCTGTGGCTCCGTGCCACACTGGCTGCCCTGGTGGCCGGTGCACTTCAGATTCCGGTGACTAGAGGCACCACTGGTCCCGGAGATGTTGTGGCTGAGGTGCTAGTTCGGGACCTATGAGACGGACGGGGTGGGGGAGGTGTGGGAAAGAGGTCAAGGTTGGACAGGAAAAGTTTTTGGGACACACTGGGACGGGTAGCTGGAGGGGGTTTGGGAGTGGAGGAAGAGGTGGTGGTTGTAGGAGGTGTTCGTTTGGTGACTTTGGGTGAAGGTGCATGCGCTAGAGGCTGTTGTGAGGTGGATGACTGTTGGGTGGGTGTGTGCCTGCGTTTGTGTATCTTGGGAGGGGGCATCACAGACACACTGGGAGAGGACACAGGGGACGTGTGAATGGTAGTGGGGGTGGTGACTGCACGTGAGTGGGGGGTGGTGGTGGGTGTGCTGGAGAGGGACTTAGTGGCTGTAGAGGTAGTGCATGCAGGTGTGAGTGTAGACGAGACTGGGAGGAAGGAGGGAGACGAGGAGGAGGGGGACACAGTGGAGGCAGTGGATGTTGGTGTGTCTGCATGGGTGTGATGCTTATGTGAGTGCCTGTGGGATGTGTGGTGCTTATGTTTGCCTGAGCTTCCCTTGGGTGTTGACGTGTGTGCATGTTGGTCTGTAAGTGTGCTTGGGATAGGCTGAGGTACAGGGGATTGGGTCGGGGTTGAGGAAGTTGGAGGGGGGAGGCTAGAGACAGGAACAATGGCTGCCATCAGTGCTGAGGCCAGAGCCTGAAAAGCTCGGTGAAGGGCCGCCTGAACGGAATGAATGCCCTCCAGGAATGCATTTGTTTGTTGCAACTGCCTCTCTACACCCTGGATGGCATTCAAAATGGTAGACTGCCCAACAGTGAGGGACCTGAGGAGGTCAATGGCCTCCTCACTGAGGGCAGCAGGGGTGACTGGGGCAGGGTCTGAGGTGCCTGGGGCGAAGGTGATGCCCACCTTCCTGGGTGAGCGGGCACGGGGCAAAGGCTGAGGGGCTGCTGGAAGGGCGGTGCTGGTATGGGGGGTGGCAGCAGTACCTGTAGATGCAGGGGGCACAGATGTTGCCGCCACCACAAGGGAGCTCCCATCAGAGGACGAGTCCGTGTCGCTGGTGTCAGCTCCTGTCCCCGACGTGGAGCTCCCCTCGCCCTCCGTCCCACTGGTGAATTCAGACTCCGTAGTGTAGCCCTCCAGGGCCGTGTGGGGTGTAGCTCCCTCGTGCTCCGTTGCCACTGTTCCTCCGCCTGATGATGCTAATGCACACAAGAACAGGGAGACCACAAAAAGGAGGGGGAACGACAGAAGAAAGACATGTTGAGTGCATGCATTACCGCTACCGTTGGCGGACATGACAGACACATAAGCCCCCTGCACTACGCCACGCACTTGGGTTCCACTGTTCAATTTATATGAAATGGCCTACAAGGCTATGGACGACATCTGCACACATAGATGCCACAGGGGCATGACTAGCTGTACTTGGCACTCTACAGAGGTGGGCTGGGGTGCCACATGGCCTGACATACGGAGGGGCCTTGCGTACGGAACTCGCCCTGGCCTAGGGAAACCCACAGCCCTCCTCCCCCACCCATACACCTCCACTGCGCGCAAAGTCAGCAGAATGAGAGTGTACTCACCCCCTTGTGGCTGTTGTAATGCCCTCAAGCGCCCATCCAACTCCGGGTAGGCCACCGCCAGGATCCTGAACATCAGGGGGGTTATGGTGCGACGGGCACCCCTCCCACGTTGGGAGGCTATTCCCAGCTGAGCCTCCGCCGTCTTCTTGCTCCAGCGGTGAATGTCCTCCCATCTTTTTTGGCAGTGGGTGCTCTGTATGTGGTAGACCCCCAGGGTCCGGACGTCCTTGGCGATGGCACGCCAAATATCTTTTTTCTGGTGGGCGCTGACCTACATGAAATGTACAGGGAAAAAGAGAAGTTATTACCAACTGCACCGTCAAAGTGATTGGCCCCCATCCCTACCCTTGCCATGTGGCACATGCATTCACCGTCTTTCATGCATGCAGCACTCTGCCCCCCATCTTTCATCCACCCCACTCCACACAGTCATAGCCCATACAGCATGCTCCCAGTGTACTTACCTGTTTGTCTGGAGGACCGTAGAGTAGCGTGTACTGGGGGAGGACCCCATCCACGAGTTTCTCCAACTCCTCCGATGTGAAGGCAGGGGCCCTTTCCCCAGACACTCGAGCCATTGTCTCTTCCAGACCGAGGTCACAGCAGCACTTGCAGTGTAGGTCCTCTCCTGTCGAAGATCAGGTATCGAGTGATTGAAGTGATAGAAAATGGCGGTCACGTCCACGGTGGTGCGTACTGTCACCGCCGGCGTACATCGCCATTGGCTCCTGGGACCCATAGGGTCCAATATTAACCAATGCAGCATTGCGCCACGGTCTTCGACCGCCTACCACGACGGTGTACAACGCCAGCGCAGTTACCTCACATCCCATTGTCCCACTTTACATGTCAGGCAGCCGCCATTTCAGGGGCCCACATGGCTTCATTTCCAACTGGGTCACTCATACCTAGGCCTAGACTCAACACACATACAGGCCACCTTTTGTGTATGATAGGTGTTCTGTGTAAACTGTGGGTACGTACCTCTGAGTTGTTTGACTCTGTGCTCGCTGTTGTCATTCATAGGCACCGTCCGCTGGGACATGTGAGGAGATGGCTGCATCCTCCGGTGTACCGACCGTTGGTGGACCTGTCGACAATGGAGAAGCGACATTTGATTATCACCTACAGGATTGACTGTGCCACAATCCAGGAACTGTGTACCCAGTTGGAGCCAGACCTGATGTCAGCAATCCGCCATCCCACAGGAATCCCCCCTCAAGTGCAGGTGCTGTCAGTGCTCCATTTCCTTGCAAGTGGTTCCTTTTAGACAACAGTGGCCATGGCATCAGGGATGTCCCAGCCTATGTTTTCCAACGTATTGTCCAGAGTGTTGTCTGCCCTTCTGAAACACATGCGGAGCTACATTGTTTTCCCTCAGGTGGAGGATTTGCCTGCCTACAGTGAAAGGGGATTTCTATGCCAAGGGACACATCCCCAACATCATAGGTGCCATTGATGGGACATATGTGGCTTTGGTACCCCCCCACAGGAGTGAACAGGTGTACAGAAACCGGAAGAGTTATCATTCTATGAATGTATAGATGGTATGTTTGGCAGACAAGTACATCTCCCATGTGAATGCCAAGTTCCCTGGCTCAGTGCATGACGCCTACATCCTGCAGAATAGCAGCATCCCTTATGTGATGAGTCAACTCCAGGGGCACTGTGTGTGGCTATTAGGTGAGCACCTGGACGCAAGTCAGTGGGAATGGTTGTCTGGGTCTGGGGATATCCCTCCAGGTGAGTGCGTGTCTAACAGTTGTCCCTCACCATTTGCAGGTGACTCTGGTTACCCCAACCTGTCATGGCTCCTGACCCCAGTGAGGAATCCAAGGACAAGGGCAGAGGAACGCTACAATGAGGCCCATGGGCGAACTAGGAGGGTGATCGAGCGGACCTTTGGCCTCCTGAAGGCCAGGTTCCGGTGCCTCCGTATGACAGGTGGATCCCTATTCTACTCACCAAAAAGGTGTGCCAGATCATCATGGCCTGCTGTATGCTTCATAACTTGGCTTTGCGACGACAGGTGCCTTTTCTGAAGGAGGATGGTCCAGATGGCGGTGTTGTTGCAGCTGTGGAGCCTGTTGACAGTGAAGACGAGGAAGCAGGGGAAGAAGACATGCACAACAGGGACTCAGTGATCCAGCAATATTTCCAGTGAGACACAGGTAAGAATACAAACCTGCCTACTACATGTACTTTACCACTACTACCTCTCTACTGTGTGTCGTTTTCACCTAGTGTATGGTCACTGAGTTGTCACTTTCCCCTACGATTTCACAGATGTGGGTCCCACTGTGTGACATCTGCTTAGATTCCTCATGGACTAGAGCTGTGTGACATAGGTATGTTGACATTAAACTTGAAAAAGCATTTTGTCACTGTAATTGCTAATACACTATTTGGAAATCACAGACAGACTCCAGATTGTTTTGTGCTTTAAGTGTGTTTATTTAAGTGCTCAATATTGGAGGGGGTAGTGAAGTGGTGAGGGGTGATGGCGGAGGAATGTCCATGGCAGAGTCCAGTATATTCGTCTCACAGGTGCATTGCCCATATGGGCATAGGATGTGGAGCTGGGGCAGTTTCAGTATGGACAGGGTGACAAAGTGGGACAGTAGGATGACAATCAGGGTGGTCTCATGTCTTGGTGGGGGTCTTGGCATCGTGCTCTGTCTTTGTCCTGGATCTCAGGGACCATTTGCGGGGTGGTTCTCCCTCTGCAGGGGGTGGGGTGCTGGTGTGGTGGTCCTGTGGCGGGGTGTCCTGTCCACTAGCGCTGGCGGAGACGGTGGGCAGTTCATCATCCATGCTAGTGTCAGGGGCCCCTTGTAGTGCCACAGTGTCCCTCCTGGTGTTCACAAGTTCCTTCAGCACCTCTACGATGGTGCCCAGGGTGGAGCTGATGGTTCTGAGTTCCTCCCTGAAGCCCATATACTGTTCCTCCTGCAGGCGCTGGGTCTCCTGAAACTTGGCCAGTACCTTTGCCATTGTCTCCTGGGAGTGGTGGTAGGCTCCCATGATGGAGCAGAGGGCCTCGTGTAGAGTGGGTTCCCTTGGCCTGTCCGCCCCCTGTCGCACAGTAGCCCTCCCAGTTCCCCTGTGTTCCTGGGCCTCCGTCCCCTGGACCGTGTGCCCACTACCACTGACCCCAGGTCCCTGTTGTTGTTGGGGTGGTGGGTTATCCTGGGTTCCCTGTAGTGGTGGACACACAGCTAATTGACGTGTCCTGGGGGCGGAGGTATGGGCCCGCTGGGTGGGTGCTGTGCTGGTGTTTCCAGAGGGTGGAAGGTCTGTAGTGGCCTGTGACTGGCTGATGGGAACCGACTGTCCCGAGGTCCCCGATGGGCCGGGCTGGTCATCTAGATCCAGTTGGACAGAGGTGCTGTCATCACTGTGGGCCTCTTCTGTTGGTGGTGTGGTCATGTGTGGACCCTCCTGTCCGGTGACGTTGGGTAGGGGTCCTGCAGGGGTATAAAAGGATGGTTATTACATCTGTGTGTGTCATGGTGTGCAATGGGTGGGTGACCATGTACCCCAGTGCTTGCATTCCTGTGTGAGACCTTGTGTGATGATGGTTTAGGGGGTTGTATGGGTATGTGCAGTGGCCATGCTTTAGTGATGGGTGTCCATGCTTTGTTGTTGCATGCATGGCTTGGTGTTGGGATGGGTGGTTTGTGATATTGGAACATATGTGAGGAGTTAGGGTGCTGGGGGTGAGGGTGAGGGTGGGGGTCTGTGATAGCATGCAGGTAGGGTGGGGGTTGTAATAGTTAAGATTTGACTTACCAGAGTCCATTCCTCCACCTACTCCTGCGAGGCCCTCAGGATGCAGAATCTCCAAGACCTGCTCCTCCCATGTTGTTATTTGTGGGGGAGGATGTGGGGGTCCGCCGCCAGTCCACTGAGCCACAGAATGCACCTTCCCGCGTAGGTCGTTCCACCTCTTCCTGATGTCCTCCCAATTTCTTGGTGCTGTCCCACTGCGTTGACCCTGTCCACTATTTTTCGCCATAGTTCCATCTTCCTTGCAATGGAGGTGTGCTGCACCTCTGATCCGAATAGCTGTGGCTCTACCCGGACGATTTCCTCCACCATGACTCTGAGCTCCTCCTCCGAGAACCTGGGGTGTCTTTGCCATGCCATGGGGTGGTGTATGTGATGTGTGGTGATATGTAGTGATGTGTTGTGTGAGGTGCGTGGAAGTTCTGTGGGTGATGGTGTTGTGTGCCTGTGGTTGCTGTTGTTCTTGCTGGTGCTCTCTCTCTGGCCTTCTTTCGGAATTTCTTGTTGTGGGGGTTTGTGGGTGTTGTGGGTGTGTGTTTTATATTGTATTGGGTGTGTGGGAGTGGTGTGTGTATGTGTATCAGGTGTGTGTATTTGGAATTGTCCAATGTGCTAGTGTTCTGTAAATGTGTGTGTATTTTGAGCGCAGCGGAGTGTACCGCCAATGGAATACCGCGGTTGAAAGACTGCTGTGTGGATTCGTGTGTCGTGATAGTGTGGGCGTATTTCTGTTGGCGTGACGGTGGAGGTTTTGTTTTCGCCAGTTTATCACTGATATTTGGTGTGGCGGACTTGTGTGGGTGTCTGAATTTTGACCGATTCCGAACTGTGGGTCATAATAGCTGTGGCGGAAGTCCACGGCCGCGGCGGTGTGATGGCGGTCTTCTGCACAGCGGTAAGCGGCTTTTACCGCCAATGTTGTAATGACCACCTTTGTTCTGGAAGTAGGCTGCCAGTGCATTGCAGCGTCCCTCTGAGGGATTCAGTCAACTGTTTTTTGATTTGAGGGTGTTGAGAGGTTTTACAATCCAAAACAACTCTCTTAGAACATTAGAACATTAGCTGCCTTGACCAGTAAGTCTTTGAAGTATGGAGTTTGTATTATTTTTTATCTTGTGATGGTAAAACCGAGTGGATGCTTGGTAGGCAGTTTTTGCATCATTATCATATTTACATCTACATTTTCTCTCCAACTTTTCACACCCTTTGTTTACTGAAACTAAATACTCATTGAACCATGGGAAGGGACTGAAAAGATGATCTGCAGTGGTTGCTGACAAACTGTGATTGGGTTAGTGGCAGATCCAGTTCTCGTCACCATCCAGAGCTCATAGTAGTGACAGATGTGTCTCTCTTACATTGGGGTGCCTGTCTGGGTAAGGTGGCGATCAAGGACTGTAGCCTCCAGCAGAGTCCCAGCTCCCCATCATCTTATGGAGCTAAATGAGATTTGCTTCCTACCATCCAACAAAGGAAGGCTGGTTCAGGTCTTCATGGGCAGCACTACCACCATGTCTTTTTGCAACAAACAGGATGGAATGCCAGGGAGCCCTGTGTCTCTGGACCTGACTTGAGCGACTAGATATCTTCCTTACTGTGCAGCACTTGGTGGGATTTCTGAATGTCACGGCAGACAAACTTAGCCAGCAATGCCTTATGGATCATGAATGGCAGTTCCATCCAGAGGTGACCTGAGACCTCTTCCAACAATGGGGAGAAGGAGTGATCTGTTCTCCACCAATGAGAATGCATACTATTAGCACATGTGCATTGGAATTTCCAAAGCAGCTCTTGTTTGGAGATGCAGCCCACCAGGAGCCAATCCACCATGACAGTATGTGACTGCTAAATTTATGACTTGGTGCTTCATCTGCCAGGTGGATCCCCTTTATGGTGCTTTTGTCTGATGTATAATTGTTTGTTCTTTCATTAGCCCAGCAAGGCCTTGCCATAGGCACTGTTAAATGTAATGGTTTGGCTCTATCAGCTTTTCTGCAGCTGCCGGACCAACCTTCATTGTTCAAGTCACCAGTTGTGATGTGGTTTCTTATGGATTTGCAGCATCTGTTTTCTCCTACTCCCTGTGTTATGCCACAATAGAATCTCACTCTAGTCTTGATATTCCTGATATGTGCCCCGTTCCAGCCTTGCACAGTTGTTGTTTGTGGTTGTAGACTCTCAAAATGGTGTTTCTTGTGGCCATCACTTTCAATTTCTATCCACTAACTCTCCATACCCCAGCTTCTACCGAAACAAACTGGTCCTCCAGATGTGTCTCTTTTCTGCTAAAGCTAATCACTCCTTTATTCAGTAGGCCAAAACATCATGCTGCCAGTTGTTCTGCTTCTCATAATCCTTCTATGGAGGGCAGGAGACTGCATCTCTTGGAGCCAAAAAGAGCCCTCTTTTTTCATTTTGATCACACCAAACATTTCAAGGTGGATGATCAACTCTTCATTGGGTTGCCTCCGGGTCAAGAAAGGCACTGAGGTGCAGACATGGATCATCTCTTGATGGATTCTGCTCTGCATTAAAATCTGCTGCACACTAGGTGAAAAGCAGCTTCCTGAAGGCTTGTGAGCACATTCCACCAGGGCCAGGGATGCTACTACTCTGTTACAATGTGCAGTATCTGTCCTGGACATTTGCAATGCTGCTATGTGAGCACCACTTCTCAAATTCATGAAGGGCGACTACTTGTCAGGTCTGTAGAGACTGACATTATGTCCACTCAGTCCTCTAGGTCTTTTTGAATGGTATCTATTCTAAGGTGAGAATATAACAATCCAATAGGGTGTGTTTGTAGGAATGTCGCTCACAATATAAAAGACAAAATAAAGAAATATCCCTACGGTGCTCTTGGAATGAGGACCCACCCCACTCCCCCACATAAAACTCAATTCAGAAAAAGTATTAAACAATCCAAGGCACTCATGTCAGATGAATATGACCAATACAATAGATCTTGTTTTATTCAGTGCGTTCTTGAAATTCCAAACTGTCGTGCCAACACAATTCAATCTGATTACAGATGCAACCAAAATTTAAATATCAATTAAGAGTTACCCATAACCATAGCAAAATTAGCAAATAATAATTTGACTTAAATTTAAAGAAGAACATTGTCATCCATTCATCAAGATTCCAAAGTTGACAACATAAATAAAGCCCAAAATTAATTCACCCTCCGTAATGGTGGGCGGTATACAATTAATCATTACTGAAAGTAAAATTATCAGTCACCGATCAGTGTAGAGAGATATCCCCAACCGTGCTGCATCCATAAAAGTGAAGTGCATAGTTCTATCACCCAAAATATCAAATTGAAAAATAGAAGTAAGGTTCACCAGAATGTTTTTAAAATTATTATCATACCTTAAATCCACTACTAGCCTTTAAGAATCACTAGGAATAATTGTTGCCCTATTGTGAAAAAGAAATTCCAATATCTTTTCTGAAAAGATCACAAATAAACAAATAAAAACATCGTCAAACACCTAGATCCTGATAAAATCCAATATACTATAAAATTATCACAAAAGAAAGATGGGAGCGGGAACCACCCATTTCACCCATATTGATGGAAAGTAATGTCCTTATATACAATTATTTCAAACACTACTCGAAATAAGTCCACTTCCTAGTACTCATACTGTAATCTCACAAAATTGATCTAGAAACTGAAACTCAGTTATATGTATTGTGAACAAATCTGAAAACGTAATCACAACATACGATCGTAAGTTACCCAAAATAACCTGAACCTCTAAAGCACAGACAATCTGTTCGATTTGTATCTCAAAACCCTTTCGGGTTATGCCTCAAATTAATGCAATCTGAAAAAATATGTTTACCACAGAAAAATAATTTTGTTTATAATCTCTGTTAGCAGTCAGAATAGTCATGCGAAAGCAATCTATCTGTACGATGCTTACCGTTATCTTATAGAGTATCTTGGCGGTCAGCGTTTCCAAGCGGCGTGTATGCAAGTGATCAGTATACCCGATTCCATCTTAGCCTCGTTATAAACATTACAGGCCTAAACATAGATGATGGACTACATCATCTAACGCTGCTCGCCATCTTGAAAGTATAATCTTGATTGTCGAGTATATGAAAATGCCAATGTACTTGTGAAAATACACAATGCACCGGCAATTGATACAAAGTCCACTGAATTCAAACAGTAAGAGTGTGTGAAGTCAAAATTAGCAGCAATAACACATTTTTTCATCCAGTTATTGGATCGCTACCTATCACCTACAATGTGTATTGCAAAAACAGATTGAAAAGGAATCCCACCCCAGAATAGCCAAAATAAACTAAATATTAACATTGTACTTCAGAAAATGAGCAAAAAACAGTAACAGGACACATTAATCCATCAATACCCTTAAAAACAATTGGAGCTATTATATAATTAATGCTCCCCTAAAGTGCCCTTTTCATAAATGAAAACAGCACGCCCGGGATCTCCCTCCCCATCAATCAACAACATATTCCAAAAGCAGCAAGCTTAAAAAAAAAAAATGTCTAGTATTTTGCTACTTTCACACATTAAGTCCTGAATAATGTAGTCACAGGAGAAGTAACTATGACTAATCATTACATTGATAAAACAAAGTGTAGTAAGTGTACATTCATCTATGCAATCATTCACCCCAAAAAATTCCAATTCATGATTAGTATTCAGACCCTCCTCCACTGCCCTTAGTCTCAAGATCCAAATACATTCTCTCTTTCTTAAGTATAATTCTCTGTTGCCCCCACATGGGTCTTTATGAACATGCTCCAAACCAAAAAATGTAAAACTCTTAATAAGTCCCTGCTTCGAACACTGTCTCATATGCACTACAATAGAGTAACGAATATCATCCTGTCTCAAGGCCCTGTAATGTTCACTTATCCGTAATCTCAATGATCTAATCGTACTTCCTACATACATACGTTTGCATTTGCATACAATAACATAGATTACAAAATTACTGTTGCAAGTAATATTCATATGTATTCGAAACTCTTCTCCAATACTATTGGTAAAAGTACATGTACCATTTTGAGCCCATTTGCACATCCCACAATGTCCACATTTGTAAAAGCCCTGCATTCGGGTTGTCAGTCAGTTGCCAATGGGTTTGTTGGTAGGATAGCTAGGACATAGTATATTTTTCACTTTCCTACCTCTGCGATAAATAAAGCGTGGATTGTCTGAGATTAACTTTCTCAGACTATCTTCTGCACGTAACACATGCCAATGTTTATGCATACATCTACGTAACAGGTCCGATATCTGTGTGTAATTCACTATGCAGCGAATCTCTTTTTTTTTTTTTTTTTTATTTGTTTTTATTGTTATTAACTACTTGCTGTTTTTACAAGTGTAATTCTTCTTACAGTAATGTATTGTCGTGATTATACATTTCTGCTAATTATACCATTTCCGGGCTTTGCGGTCCATGCAATACGTTACGCATTTGGTTAGTCTTTACCATGCATTTACTTAACTTATCAACAGTTATTTCTTCGCCCAATTGAAACTTTATAATGGCATTCACATTTTCATTATCCTACGTTACTGTTGTATTCTGTGACCTGTTAACAGACTTAACTCAACTTCAAACTGTATATGAACTTTTAGGCCTATGTGGGAGGAACTGTTTAATTGCTAAATTACTAAAAAGGGAGATAGCTTGCCCGGGTATTGCTTGTCGTGTTGTATTGCCCTGTGTTCCGTCATTACCCTCCCTTATCCTTTTTATTATACAATCCCACTCTCCCCCTCACACTCATACCGCATCCGGATCAAACTGATTCTTAGTAGTCATTCAGTCTTAGTTACAGTGAACTTCCCCTATGTTGGAATCTTCTGACCGTGTCCATTAGCTCATCCCACTCCCTCAGGCTCCATCGGACTCTTTGTTAAGTCTTCCCAGTTAGACACTAGGTTTTCCCACTCCGCCGCGATTGGGGTCTGAAGGACCCCCCTCGCCTCCTCAGCCCTAAGGACCTGAAGCTCTGCCCTGGACCACCTTGTGACATCGTTCCTCCATTCTGTCAGTGATGGGTGGGTTGGGGACTTCCATCCCTTCGTGATCAGTCTTTTAAATAGAGCCAGAGACAGGTCAAGGAAACGATTCCCAACCTTGCCCCACCTAATCCCGGTTCGAAGACCCAGTAGGCACAAATCAGGGGTTGGCCGGAGCTCCAAGCCGAATAACTTCGTGAGGGTAGCCATCATCTCGAACCAACCCACCTGGATTCTCGGGCATACCCACATCATGTGGTCAAAGTCAGCTTCCCCGCCCTCACATCTGGGGCATACCTTGGGAGCCCCCCCATATATGCGGTGCAACCGATGTGGGGTGAGGTAAGTCCTGTGTAAGTAATTGTATTGAATATATCTGAGCCGTGTGTTGCGTGAGATCGTTCTAGGATAAGCTAGAGCCCTGGCCCATTCCGACTCGGACAGGTCTCGCCCGGCTGTCTTCTCCCATTTTTCTCTTAGGGAGTGCAGGGGGTCCACAGCTGACTCTATTTGGGCACGGTATATTTTTGTGATCATGTGAGGTTCCTCTCCTGCCGTCAACAAGAGGTGCAGCACCCCATGGATTGTGGGTTCTGCATTAATTGTACCCCAGTGCTCTTTTAGGGTGTGCATCAGCTTCCTGAAGAATAGGAATTGACCTTGCGGTACCCCTCCTACTACTAAGTCATCGAAGCTCTTCAGCAACCCCTCCTTGAATAGTTCCCCCACTGCCCCCAGCCCCGCTCCCACCCATGGCCCCAATCCTAGCCCCCCTCGCTCACGCCCTGTAGTTCTAGGGCGACTACCTCCAGTGGTAAAGCGGGAGAGTATGGCGGCCCGACCCCGGTCCTTTTCACGCAACGCTTCCAGCATTTCAACGCCACGTTACACATTATGCTGTCACCTATGAGGGCGACCTTCCTACCCGCCATATTTGCCGCTATACGAGCTGTGTCTGTTATTCCTTGCGCTGTTGCCAGGTCTAGCTGTCCCCTGCCCGCCATCCAGCCGGCCACCCATTGGAGCTGAGATGCCAAATAATACGCCTCGAAGTCAGGGGCACCCAGTCCCCCCAGACGCGCCGGTCTACAGACAGTTGTTAGCGCCGTTCTCCTGCGACCCACATCCCATATCAACTCTCTAAGCAGTGCATTTAATTCTCAGAACCATGTAGGAGGGACCTGCAATGGCAGGTTCGCAAAGTAATAGAGTAGGCGTGGCAGCATGACCATTTTGGAGAGCGCCACTCTGGCCATTATTGATAGTTTCAATGACCTCCAGAACTCCACCGAGGTGCGCAGGGATCTAAGTGTCCTGCCGAGATTGCCGTCCCTAAGATCGCTCAGTTCGTGAAATATTTGTATGCCCAAATATTTAAAAGTCCGCGGGGCCCAGTTTACGTCCGCAGGGCACGAGTCCGGACGAGCGCAGCCTGCCAGAACAGGGAATACAAATGTTTTTCTCCTGTTAAGTCTGAGTCCAGATAGACTCCCGAATTCCTCCAGAATCCCCAGCGCCCACCCGACACCTCCCGCCCCGTCCCTCAGGTAAAGGAGTATATCGTCGGCATATAGAGAAACTATATGCTCAGCCGGACCCCAGATAATTCCCTTGCCCACTCCTTCTCGCCGCAACTGTGCCGCCAGGGGCTCAATCCCAGGGCAAACAACATCGGTGATAGGGGGCAGCCCTGCCTAGTTCCGCGGTATATTGGGTATGCACTGGAGATCGACTTTACGGTCTTAACTCTAGCCAGGGGGGAAGCGTACAGTAGGTCCACCCACTTCACCCATTCCTCCCCATGTCCCATTTTGAGCATCACCTTCCTTAAGTAATCCCACCTGATTGAGTCGAAGGCCTTCTCGAAGTCCACCGCCAACAAAACCCCAGCTGGCGGTCTCAAAGCCCTGGGCATATGCAGCACCGAGAAAACCCGTCTTAAATTCAAAGAGGTGCTTCGGGCAGGAATAAAGCCATTCTGATCAGTATGCACTAGCTTGGTCATATGGGGCAGCAATCGAGCAGCCATGATCTTGCTAAGAATTTTGAAATCACTGTTTAGGATTGATAAAGGCCTAAACTCCGTCACCCGTGCTTCCCTGTCTTTAGTTTTGGGGAGAGGGACCACCACAGCCTCCCGCAACGTTTGTGGCAGTTCACCCTGTCGCCGTGCCTCCGCGTACATCTCAGTCAGTTGGGGAGCCAGCAGTGACCTATATTTTTTGTAAAAGTCCATGGGGAGCCCATCTGTTCCCGGAGTCTTCCCTGGCGCTAGCTGTGCTATGGCTTCGTTTACTTCCTCCACTGACACTGGTCCCCCCAGGGCCTCTTTATCCACTGCGCTCAGAGTTGGTAGCGGGATTTGCTGTAGGTACTCGTCGAAGGACTCTGTCCGCAGATCACTGGGTTTCCCGTACAACTGCATATAATATTCCCTGAATGCATTGTTTATTTGGGCCGGGCTGAGCTTGCGTGAACCCTCCCCATCTAGTACACATGTGATAGGCTCACCCTGCCCCCCAGAGCGGACCAACCAAGCCAACATTCTCCCCGATCTACCCTCCTCCGCCTGCAGGGATGCTGTGTACTTTTGTCTATCATGGCATCTAAGCTGCTCTTCAATGCGGGAGTGTTCCCTGCGGGCTCGACTGTAATCCTCCTTCTCCTGCGCAGTTCTCCCCTGTCCCAACTCCCATTCGTGTATGTCTTTCTCCAGAGCATTTAGCTCCCTTTCAAGTGTACGTCTAACCCCCGACGACCGCCCCAAGCAAAAGCCCCTCGTCACCACCTTAAGTGCCTCCCATTCCAAGGCCCTAGTGGGGGTGGACCCGTTGTTTGTCTCGATGTATTCCGTCAAATGACAGCGTAAGGCTTCTCTGTACGACTGGTCCTCAAGTGTTGACGGGGACATCCTCCAAGACGGTATGGGGGGTCTGTCCTCCGGCACCCTCATCGTTATTAACAAGGGATTGTGGTCAGACAAGGTGCGGGCCAAGTATTCCGAGCGTGTCATGTTAATTAACAGGCCTGCAGTGCATACTACTCTATCGATTCTTGTATGTACCTGGTGAAGACCAGAGTAATAAGAATAATCTCTGTCAGTTGGGTGATGCACTCGCCAGACATCCGATAGCCCCCACCCGTCCAACCACTCCCCTACCCTTTTGGCTGTTTTTATTGCCGCAGCCCCCTGTATAGGAGGGGTAGACCTGTCCAGTTCAGTGTCTAGCACCGCATTAAAATCCCCACCTACTAATAGCTCTCCGGTGCATTGGCGTGTAAGGTGACTCGATAACCCTGACATGAAGGGTACCTGGTCTTGGTTAGGAGCATAGATGCAACTCAAGACTATCGGTACACCATGCAGCCTCCCCTCCAGTATCACGAATCTACCCTCCTTGTCAATATTGGAAGAGATCGTCGTGAAGGGGACCCCCGCCCTGATCCATACCAATACACCTCTAGCGTAGGCAGAGTATTCCGTTGCGAATACCTGCCCCCTCCACCTACGTCTCAACTTCTCTCCCTCTCCAGGCGCCAGGTGAGTTTCCTGCAATAGAGCCACCTGTACACCCCTTCTCTTTAGATAGGAGAGTATCTTGTGCCTTTTAGCCGGAGTGCCCATCCCTCTAACATTCCAGGTCATGAGATTGTAATCTGCCATTGCCCATTTTCGGTTTGGTGGCTCTGTCCCGGCCCTCCCAAGCCTCGGAGCCTCCTCTCCCTTTATCTATAACTTTGTCACATTCCAATTCCAATTCCCACATTGCCTTATTAACTTTTAACTGTATGACCCAACTCCCAGTCCCCAGGGCGCCTCCGAACTTGTAGGTCGCCCAGCAAATTGTGCAACAGTGCAACTTGTTCAGTCTCTGATTAGCAGTACCCGCCATTATTGTCAAACGGCAGAGTACTGGTCTGGGGGGGTGGCCTTGCCCGGAGGGGCCGGTCGATCCCAATACGCGCCCTGTCTCCAGGGCCTTCCGTGCGTCCAGGCTAGCCAAGTTCGTCAGCTGTTTGCGGGGTTACTTTCGGGGCTCGGGTTGAATGATCCACTTCACCTGCAGATGAAACCATCGTGTCGTCAGACTCGTTCCCGGATTCTTCCTGGGGTGACGCCTCTCCGCTCATGCGTGCCACTGCCTCCAATGCCTCCTTCCTTCCTTTCTCTTTCTGTGTTTGGGTAGGTACCAGACGTCTGCGGTTTCTGGGCTTCCTTCCCTTCAGCGCTCGGCGCGCCCCGTTCCCAAGTGCGACCCTTCCTGTGGACCCTCCTGCCCAGGAGCTGTGTGACTCTAGCCATTCCCAGGCTTCCTCAGGTGACTGAAGGAACGATGTCTTCCCTTCCAGCATCACTCTCAATCTGGCTGGGTAGAGTAGCGAATATTGGATTCCCTCCTCCCTTAGGGCTCTCTTGACTGCCAGAAACGAAGCTCGCTTGTTTTGTACCTCCAGAGTGTAATCCGGGAATAATGTCACCTCCCCGTTTCCGACTTTAAAAGGGCCCGATTCCCTGGCCCTCTGCAGGAGGGTGTCCCTGTCACTATAATGTAACAGTTTAGCTATCACGGCCCGGGGGGGCCTGCCCGGGGCCAGCGGCCTCGCCGGTACCCGATGCGCCCGCTCCAACGTGTAGAAGGGGGTCAGGCGCCCCGGAGCCACCGTCTCACCGAACCACTTCTCCAAAAATTCAACCATGTTCGTACCCTCGGTCCCCTCCGGGAGACCCACCACACGTACGTTATTCCTTCTGTTCCTCCCCTCTGCGTCTTCAACTCTCCTTTCGAGGCGCGTCACTCTGTCAACCAGGGAGGACAATTCAGCTGCCAGGTTTTCCTGCTTCGGTGCTATGTCCGCCAGGGCAGTTTCTGTTTCTTTGACTCTATCTACCAATTTGTGGTGTTCCGCTCTCAGCAAGCTCACCTCAACCGCAACCTGGCTGATCTCTCGCTGCAGCGTTGTTTTGGTGTCCTCTATCGCTCCAAGAATTTTATCTAGCGTGTCCTGGACCTTGACCTGTGTGTGGTCCTGCGCGCCCGACTCTTCGCACTCGGCCTGAGCATTGGACTCCATATTTCTGGCCTTGGGGCGAGCCTTGGAGGGCATCAGCAGGCCCCAGGGACCCCTGACAGCAGCCTCGGCGATGTCTGTCTATCTTCTCCAAGACGTCACTCCCTCCCCTCCATGAGCCGCTGCCTTGCCCCAGGCTTTTCCTCAGCCGGGTCCCCGTACCCTTCAGGGTCCACTGTTTCTGATTCTCTCCGTTGGGTGCTCCGCGCCTTTGCTCCCCTATT
This sequence comes from Pleurodeles waltl, assembly GCF_031143425.1. Taxonomy (NCBI): domain Eukaryota; kingdom Metazoa; phylum Chordata; class Amphibia; order Caudata; family Salamandridae; genus Pleurodeles; species Pleurodeles waltl. The sequence continues at coordinate 1,645,325,920 of NC_090444.1, read as the reverse complement.
GCAGTCCAGACAAATGGGTCCCCCCGTCCCAGGGACCAGATCAGCCCCCCAGGGGCCCCACGTTGGTGCGGGTCCAGATCGTTCTTTTTCAACTTTTGCCCCAAACAGCCTACCAGTCCCGCGCAGGCTCGTCAATGTCCACAGCAGTCCACAAGGGACCGATTTTACTGCACGTTACGCCGCCATAGGGAATGTCAGGGCCCCGGGTTCCGTCTCCGTTCCAGTGACCTCTCCATGTGTTCCCTTATCACTCCGGCCTTTCGCTGCACTGGTCCCCACTTACAGCCTCCTGATAACTCTTCGCCGCTGGGCACTCTTCGGCTGCACCGTCGCGATGGAGGAGAACTCCTCCGTTGTCCCCTGGGGTCCAATGACCAGACGCTCGATCACAGCCCCGGCCTGCAGCCCTACCCTGGTCTCAATCACCGCCTCGAGCAGGTCTCCGAGTCCACCCGGGGCCGCTCGCCTCCCGGGGCGCTGCCCCGCCGCACCCGTTCCGGTGCGGGAGCTCATGGGCTCTCAGGCCCCTCCAGCACCTGTGCCGCTATGAGGAGGGGACTCCATACTATCCCCCCTCACGCCTCGCATTGCCCGCTCCTACCGCGGGATGGTGCCGCCGTCTTCCGCTGGGGCCGCCCGCTTCTGGGCACGCCGGCCGGTCAGCTCCGCCACCCGACACCCTCAATGGCCGCTGTAGGGGCCGCAGTCTCTCGCCCGGGTCGGCGCCCGTCTGCTCCCGGGGCCGCCCGCGTTCAGCCACTCCGTCCTGCAACGCCCCGACTGGGCGCGACTTCTCCCGTGGGCACGGCCACCCCCTGCTCTCTCACCGTCTGATAAGGCCACGCCCAGGGCCCCGCACCTTCATGTCCCGTCGCCTCCTTCCCTCTCCGGCGGGCCCGGCCACAGCCCAGCGCGAGGCCGCGGATGCAGTCGTGTGCCCAGGCCTCTCGTCCCCCGAGCCGTCCAGGAGGCCGATTTCGGCACCGGGCTCACTTCGCCGTCACCAGAGGGGCACTCTCTTGCCTAGCCCCCTCCTGTGAGTCTACCCCTCAGTCCGGACCTCGGTCGGCCCGGTAGAGGTGCTTTTTCGCACAATTATTCGCCGGCCCCTCCGGAGCTCGGAATTTAGGCGTGCGCCATTTCCGAGACCTTGGCCACGCCCCCCAATGCAGCGAATCTCTTCACCTCTATTGTTATGTTGGTATCCTTTCTAGAAATTTTCATGATCTTTTTCCAAGCTCCATCTGTTATGTGTGGCTGATATCCATGTTGATTAAAATGTGTTCCACATCCATAATGCATTGTTGAAAGTCTAAGTCATTGCTGCAATTACGTCTTGCTCGCATCATTTCTCCATATGGAAATGCCATGATTTGATGTCTCGGATGTGCACTGGTTGCATGTAATAAAGAATTGCACGCTGTGCTTTTCCGATATAGGGCCTGATTCTAACTTTGGAGGACGGTGTTAAACCGTCCCAAAAGTGGCGGATATACCACCTACCGTATTACGAGTCCATTATATCCTATGGAACTCGTAATACGGTAGGTGGTATATCCGCCACTTTTGGGACGGTTTAACACCGTCCTCCAAAGTTAGAATCAGGCCCATAGTCTGCTCTCAATTCTCTCATCCTTAACATATAACTCAACGTCCAAAAACAAGATATTGGTGGTGCTATATTCACAGGTGAATCTAATATTGAGCTCATTAGAATTTAAGTACTCGCAAAAACTATTTAATTCAACAATGCTTCCAGTCCAAATCATAAAACAATCATCAATATATCTACTCAAGTATAAAATATTGGTGTTCCGTTTGTTCCTCCCAAGCCCCACATTAATTCCTGTCTAGATAACGCATAAATAAATTTGCATACAAGGGAGAGAATCTCGAACCCATTGCTACCCCTTGTTTTTGTCTATTTCATTCAGTTTAGAACAAAAAGAAATTATTGCATAGTATCAGTTCAATCATAGCTATCAACATCTCTGTATGTTCCCATAAGCTTGCTGATCTCTTATTCAGAAATTTTGTATACACAAGAATACCCAGATCATGTTTAATACTAGTGTACAATGAAAACACATTCAAAGTGACCAAAATCATCCCTGGCTCCCAGCTAATGTCCGCTAAGATGCTCAAGATGTGTTTAGTGTCTTTGATGTATGATGGGAGATTGAGTACATATGGTTGTAGGAAAACATCTACAAATTCTGAAAGTCTCTCTGTAGGACCCCCTATACCCAAAACTATAGGCCTACCTGGTGGAAACGATACATTCTTGTGTACTTTAGGAAGAGCATATAGACATGGATATCTGGGTCTGAAAAACCTTAAATACATATATTCATCTTCATTCAGTAAACCTTTCTGAAAACACTTCCTCAAGTAGTTATTGATATTATTAGTCAAAACTGGTATTGTGTCATAAGTAATTCTTTCATAGCACACCTGATCCTCCAATTGTGCGTACATTTCCTGTTCATAATCTGATCTATTCAATATTACAAAATTGCCCCCCTTATCTGCTTCTTTAATTGTTATATCATCACATTTTTGTAAAGATTTAAGGGCCACACATACTTCATAGCTGAGATTTCTTTTGTAAGACCAATTACGTTTCTTCATTTTATATTCCATTTTGTCAAGGTCTCTCCAGACCAATTTATATAATGTATCAATACAATTGCCACTAGTCAAATTTGGTGTCCACTTGGATTTCATTTTTAATCCACTAGCCAAAGTATTCGAAAACATATCTAATTCTGAAAGTATTTGTGGAATGGTAATTGAATTCTGCTCATAATCAGTAATAGACATCAAAGTGACTGTGTCTTGTATATCCCGAATAGTTAATGGACTGTGATCCTTGTTAATATTATACAAGGTGTTCTCACCCCGATTATTAACATTTGTCGCAAAATATTTTTTCCAGTTTCCAACGTCTGATAAATTTAAATAAATCTATCTTTAGTCTGTAGAATTTCCAATATCCCCCGGACAGAAGCCCAAGCCTTTGCTCAGTAAGGATATGTCATCATACGATAAAATCCTATTTGACAAAATTATAATGCAGATTGATCCCTCATTGGTATTTGTTATTTCTCCTTGTTCCAAGATCTTGTTCTCATTCCCTTCCTTTCTTCCGCGGTTCCCTCCTCTTTTGCCCCTCCTTGTTTTCTAGTAATATATTTTCTCCAATTTGGTTCCCAATGTCCCTGTCTGAGTCTCTGTACCTCCCTTAAAAAAGAAGGAGTGCTGTCCTTTTTTGCCCCCTCATATAGTGTTGCTCTCTCACAAACATCTGAATCACTGCCACTAGTTGATGGGACATTAAGAGGGGATTGTGACCCTATATCCAATACTTGTATCTTATCATCTTTTCTAATCAGATGATCATATCTTTTGGAGAAGGTAAAAAGTCTGCCATTCCTATATTCCAACTCATCACGCTTGAGTTTTGTTGCCTTTCTTTGCATAATTTCATTCTGATGTCTAGTAATAATATCATTGAGAATTGCATAATTCTTGGTAGTTGCCTCTCCTAAATATAGTTCATTTATCTCAGCTTCTAATACCGAAATCTCTGATTGCAACTTAGAAATTTTTCTATCAACATTTTCAATTAAAATACCTATCAGTTTCATAGAGCTTGAGGTTAGTTCTTTCTCCCAACAATCTAAAAGGCCATCATCCAAATCATCAAAAGTAGGAAAAATCTGGGATCTAAGTCCTCTCAGTACCCTGTTAAGTTTCACATATTGTTTGAGAGTTGCTCCATCCCACCACTTTGAAACCTCTTGTTTTTTTAGCTTCTCTTGTCTGATGAACTTATCTCTCAAACCCTCCTTGGGTTTGTGAGTCCCACTTAAACTTAAATTACTTATGTTGGTGGTACCATTTGCTTCTAAACGTTTAAATAAATCTTCTGCTATCTTATCACGAGCCATTATTAGTAGATAACCAGTATTCTAAGGTGAGGAATCTGCAGTCAAAAGTCTCTATCAAAAGAACAACTTACTTGCATTCAGTAACACTTTATCTGGGGGAGACTCCTCACTGACCCTCCCATCCACCCTGTTCTGTGAACTGGTATCTTCACCTAAAATTCTACTAGAGACTGCACATTGGTCATGAAAAAAACTGAAATCAGCGTGCCAGGGTGGCGCATATATAGGCACCCCTCACGTCACCTCCAATGTCATCAAAGCCACCCACCGGCACACAGTGGTACTGCTCAAGATTTTCCAAATCTAGTCTGATGCCTGGAGAGTATTCTAGGGTGAGGAACCTGCGGTTCGATAGAGTCTGTACCAGAAAAAAGCTTTACAGGAGGTAAGTAACTTGTTCTTGTTTCTGGTTTCACTAGATGTTGTTTTCAAACCTGTCAATTATGGGTGCAGGTTACTGCTTTCTGACTCACATAATTTTTAAGACTGATGCTACTAATTGATTTGGTCTACTCACCATTGCAGATTTTCAGTACCGTCCTCTCAGGATGTCTGAGCTTTACCTTAAGAACCTTTGGGATTGGAAACTCATTCCTTCTTTGTTTATTCTTACCATTCAAAAGACTAAGGGGGTCATTCGGACCCTGGCGGTCGGTGATAAAGCGGCGGCCAACCCGCCAACAGGCTGGCGGTCCAAAAAATGGAATTCTGACCCTGGCGGGAACCGCCAACAGAGCCCGCCACTATAACACTCCGACCGCCACGGCGGGACACACAAACAGCGCGGCGGTCACCTCCAACAGGCAGGCGGCAGACAATGTACCGCCCACCCTATCACAACTCACCAACCCACCACCTTTTCCGGTGCGGGAGCCCCGCCGATAAAAACACGGCGGAAACAGACTACGAACGGGAAAACGCTCACCTCTATACACTCCACGAGGACGGAGGACAGCATGGAGCCCGAATTGAACATCCTACCTGCTCTCGTCTACCTGCTCATCTACCACGAGTACGAACTCCGGCGCAGACGACAACGGTGAGTACCGCACCTACGACACAAGGGAGGGGGGGAGGAGGAAGGGTTACGGGCACACACATACGCATTACACCCACCCCCCAACTATCTACACACCAATGCAGAGCACCAAGTCAAAGTGACCCCACCCAAACCCCCCGGAATAACGAAAAGATAGAATTAAAGTGAGAAACTAAATTTATGTAAAAAATAGGTTCATTGAAGTCATGGTAAAATAGGAAAATGAAACAAAAAAATCCAAGTGTAAACATTGCGTAACCGATAAATAGAGGCACTAAGTCCAGCACACTCGCTGAAATTTCAACTGTCCGTGGGCCAAAGTGTATCAACACATGGGCAAAGCCCACACAGGAGACCTGAGTCCGTTGGAGAGAACACTGCAGGGGCATCAGATGATAAAACTACAGGCACCTCAGGGGGAAGGGAAGGGGGGGCACCACAGCCACATGAGTCCACGACACCAGATCCAAGAAGGGGCCCCCATGCCCACTGTTCAATCCTGGGGAGTGCAAAGCCTCAGTCTCTCAAGTCTCTACAGTGGGTGGCTTGCCCACTGTCATATCCTGGGGAGTGCAAAGCCACAGTCTCTCAAGTCTCTACAGTGGGTGGCTTGCCCACTGTCATATCCTGGGGAGTGCAAAGCCACAGTCCATCAAGTGGATAACAGTCTCCACAGGCAATGGAGGAGGCAGGGTGGCCCGAGTGCAGCGTGAACATCAGCACGACACAGAACCGGCACTGTCATTGGGCCAGCGGTGCTTGAGACGGCGGGGCACAGCGGAGCGGTGCTTGAGACGGCGGGGCCCAGCGGAGCGGTGCTTGACAGGAAGGGGCCCAGCGGAGCGGTGCTTGACAGGAAGGGGCCCAGCGGAGCGGTGCTTGACAAGAAGGGCCCAGCGGAGCGGTGCTTGACAGGAAGGGCCCAGCGGAGCGGTGCTTGAGACGGCGGGGCCCAGCGGAGCGGTGCTTGACAGGAAGGGGCCCAGCGGAGCGGTGCTTGACAGGAAGGGCCCAGCAGAGCGGTGCTAGACAGGAAGGGCCCAGCGGAGCAGTGCTTGAGACGGCGGGGCCCAGCGGAGCGGTGCTTGACAGGAAGGGGCCCAGCGGAGCGGTGCTTGACAGGAAGGGCCCAGCGGAGCGGTGCTTGACAGGAAGGGCCCAGCGGAGCGGTGCTTGAGACGGCAGGGCCCAGCGGAGCGGTGCTTGACAGGAAGGGCCCAGCGGAGCGGTGCTTGACAGGAAGGGCCCAGCGGAGCGGTGCTTGAGACAGCGGGGCCCAGCGGAGCGGTGCTTGAGACGGCGGGGCCCAGCGGAGCGGTGCTTGACAGGAAGGGGCCCAGCGGAGCGGTGCTTGAGATGAAGGGCCCAGCGGAGCGGTGCTTGAGATGAAGGGCCCCTGTTCAGCGGTGCTCCTCCCGGCGGTGCCCTGTTCAGCGGTGCCTGTCTGCACGGCGGGGCCCTGTTCAGCGGTGCCTTTCTGGACGGCGAGGCCCTGTTCAGCGGTGCCTGTCTGCACGGCGGGGCCCTGTTCAGCGGTGCCTTTCTGCACGGCGGGGCCCTGTTCAGCGGTGCCTTTCTGCACGGCGGGGCCCTGTTCAGCGTGCCTGTCTGCACGGCGGGGCCCTGTTCAGTGGTGCCTTTTTGCACGGCGGGGCCCTGTTCAGCGGTGCCTTTCTGCACGGCGGGGCCCTGTTCAGCGGTGCCTTTCTGGACGGCGGGGCCCTGTTCAGCGGTGCCTGTCTGCACGGCGGGGCCCTGTTCAGCGGTACCTTTCTGCACGGCGGGGCCCTGTTCAGCGGTGCTTGTTCTGTAAGTCAAGGGAGTCAGACCTGGCCACGACTCCCTGCTCAGTCGCCCTCCGACCGTGCAGTTGCTGGACCCTTCGGTGACGGTGTGCTGGGCCCTTGGGTGTCCTCCCTCACACCCGGGATGGGGCTTGTGGGTCCCTCCTGGTCCGCGCTCCTGCTGGCTGACTTCTCCGCCCTGCTACCTTGCCCTCCTTCGATGTGGCTATCTGGCCCTTGCCTCCCCTGGATGTTGTGGCAGGTGAAGTGGCAGAACTTTGGTCCTTGGGGGCAGCCGTGTCAGTCGTCCCGCGGCGGCCCCTTACTTTACGGGTCCTCTTTCCAGGGGGGGGGCTGGCTGTCCCCTTGCTGCTGACCGATGTATCACTGCTGGCAAAGGGGGGACTCCAAAAGCCATGCACTACGGTGACCCTTGAAGCCGGGCTGGTGATAGCTGAGGCGCTCTTGGGACTCTTAGCAGATGGAGGGGGGGGGTCAGGTGAGGGAAAGAGGTCAAGAGTGGAGAGGTAAACTTTTTTAGGACCAGGGTAAAGGGTAGGTGTAGTGGTTATGGGAGTGGAGGAAGAGGAGGTGGTTGTAGGAGAGTCAGGTGTGCTGTCCTTGGGTGAAGGTGCATTGGCTGGAGGCTGTCGTGAGGTGGTTGGCTGTTGGGTGGGTGGCTGCCTGCGTTTGTGTGTCTTGGAAGAGGGGGTGACAGACACAGTGGGAGAGGACACAGGGGACGTGTAAATGGCAGTGGGGGTGGTGACTGCACGTGTGCGGAGTGTACTGGAGGGTGTGCTGGTGATGGAAGTACTGGCTGTTGGTGGTGTGCATGCAGGTGTGAGTAGAGACGTCACAGGGAGGGAGGAGGGAGACGAGGAAGTGGGGGACACAGAGGTGGTAGTGGCTGTTGGCATGTCTGCATCTGGGTGTTGCTTGGGTGAATGTCTGTGTGATCTGTGGTGCTTATGTCTGGATGAGCTGCCCTTGGGTGTTGAGGTGTGCGCAGGCTGGTCTGATGGTGTGGGTGGGATAGGCAGAGGAACAGGAGACAGAGACAGGCTGGAGGCAGTTAGAAGAGGGAGGCTGGAAACAGGGACAATGGCTGCCGTCAGTGCTGAGGCCAGAGCATTGAACGATCGTTGATGGGCAGCCTGACCCGAATGAATGCCCTCCAGGTATGCATTGCTACGATGCACCTCCCTCTCTACCCCCTGGATGGCATTCAAAAGGGTAGACTGCCCAACAATGATGGTCTGTAGGAGGTCAATGACCTCCTCACTGAGGGCAGCAGGGGTAACAGGGGCAGGGCCTGAGGTGCCGGGGGCGAAGGAGATGCCCGCCTTCTTGGTCGAGCGGGCACGGAGCGTAGGTTGAGGGGCTGCTGGGAGGGCGGAGCTGGTGCGTGGGGTGGCGGCTGTACCTGTAGAGGCGGGGGGCACGGATGTTGCCGCCACCGCTAGGGAGCTCCCATCCGAGGACGTGTCGGTGTCGCTGGTGTCACCACGGCTCCCCGTTGTGAAGCTCCCCTCGCCCTCCGTATCACTGGTGGCCTCGGTGTCTGTGCCATGGCCCACCGGGGCCTTGTGAGTTGCAGCTCCCTCGTGCTCCGGTGCCAATTCTCCTCCGCCTGATGATGCTAATGCACAGATGCACAAGAACATAAAGAAAAAGGGTGGGGGGAGACATAAAAACAGGTTGAGTGCATGCATTGTCAACACCGTTGGCGGAGAGGACAGACACAGGAGCCTCATGCACTAAGCCGCGCAATCGGGGTACACTACTCAGTACTTGTGACTAGGCCAACAGGTCTAGGGACAACAAACGCGCACATGGGTGATGCAGGACCATGGATAGCTGTACTTGTCACCCTACAGAGGTGGGGGGCGGGGGCACAGGGACATGGCTAAAGGAGAGGACTACACTACAGAAAGCGCCCTGGCCTAATGTCACCCACAGCCCTCTTCCCCCACCCAGGCACCTCCACTGCGCGTAAAGATAGCTGAATGTGCTGGTACTCACCCCCTTGTGTCTGCTGTGATGTCCTCACGCGCCCATCCAAATCGGGGTAGGCCACCGCCAGGATCCAGGACATCAGCGGGGTCAGGGTACGACTGGCACCCCTCCTAGGTTGGGAGGCCATCCCCAGCAGTGACTCGGCGGTCTTCCTGGTCCCGCGGCGGATGTACTCCCACCTCTTGCGGCAGTGGGTGCCCCGTCTGTTGTGGACCCCCAGGTTCCGGACTTCCTTGGCGATGGGACGCCAAATGTCGACTTTCTGATGGGCGCTGACCTATTTGACATGTACAGGGTGGAAATTGAAATATCATCAATTTTCCGCATGATAGATGTGATTGGCCCCCCCTCCCCAACCTTGCCATGTGGCACATGCTCTCATCTGTCGTGCCTTGCACTCGTCATTGTCTCCCCACCCCACCATCTTACATCCACCATACACAACCCAGGCATAGCCCATTCAACGTGCACACAGTGTACTTACCTGTTGGTCTGGAGGACCGTAGAGTCGCGCATACTGGGGCAGGACCCCATCCACAAGTTTCTCCAACTCTTCTGTAGTGAAGGCAGGGGCCCTTTCCCCAGTCGCAGCAGCCATTGTATCTCCCAGACCGAGGTCACAGCAGCACTTGCAGTATAGGTCCTCTCCTGTGGATGATCAGGTCTCGAGTGATTAACCAGATAGAAAATGGCGGTCACGTACCGCCGCGGTGCGTTCCGCGACCGCCGGCGCAGCTAGTCATTGGCTCGTGAAACCCATAGGGTTCGATGTTAACCAATGCGGCTTTGCGCCGTGGTCTTCGACCGGCTACCGCCACGCTGTGTCACGCCAGTGCATTGACCTCACATCCCACTGTCACACTTCTCAGGTCAGGCAGCCGCCATTTCAAGGGCCCACATGGCTTAATTTCTACTGCGTCACACAGGCCTAGGCCTTGCATTGCCACTCATACAAGCCATTCAATGCATTGAGAATCGTGTACTGTGCAAGCTGTAGTTACGTACCTGTGGGTTGCTTGACTCTGTGCTCCATGTTGTCCTTCCTAGGCACCGTCCGCTGGGACTTGCGAGGAGAAGGATGAATCCTCCCGTGTACCGACCGCTGGTGGACCTGTCGACAATGGAGGAACGTCATATAATACTTCGCTACCGACTTGACCAAGCCACTATACATGAACTGTGTGCCCAGCTGGAGCCAGCACTGATGTCCCCCATCCGCCAACCCACAGGAATTCCCCCTCTGGTGCAGGTTCTGTCAGTCCTCCATTTTTTGGCAAGTGGGTCTTTTCAGACAACAGTGGCCATGTCATCAGGGATGTCTCAGCCTATGTTTTCTAAGATTTTGTCCAGAGTGTTGTCTGCCCTGACGAAATACATGCAGAGCTACATTATTTTCTCAGAGGAGGATGATTTGGCCACTGTGAAGGGTGACTTCTATGCCCTTGGACATATCCCCAACATCATTGGTGCCATTGATGGGACCCATGTGGCCTTAGTACCCCCAAAAGACGATGAGCAGGTGTACAGAAACAGGAAACGTTACCATTCGATGAATGTCCAGGTGGTCTGTTTGGCTGACCAGTACATCTCCCATGTAAATGCCAAGTTCCCTGGGTCAGTGCATGACGCGTATGTTATGCGAAATAGCAGCATCCCTTATGTGATGGAACAGCTACAGAGACACTGTGTGTGGCTAATAGGAGACTCTGGTTACCCCAACCTGCCGTGGCTACTGACCCCAGTGAGGAATCCCCGGACCAGGGCAGAGGAACGGTACAATGAGGCCCATGGGCGATCTAGGAGGATCATAGAAAGGACCTTCGGCCTCCTGAAGGCCAGGTTTAGGTGCCTGCATATGACAGGGGGATCCCTAATGTACTCACCCAAGAAGGTGTGCCAGATCATCGTGGCCTGCTGTATGATTCACAATCTTGCATTGCGACGCCAGGTGCCTTTTCTGCAGGAGGATGGTCCAGATGGTGGTGTTGTAGCAGCTGTGGAGCCTGTGGAGAGTGAAGAGGAGGAAGACGACGGGGACGACACGGACAACAGGGACACAGTCATACAACAGTATTTTCAGTAGCACCCAGGTAAGAATCCCCCACGCCATTTTACATTTACTTCTGGCCTCCTGCATCTCTACTTTCTGTGTTTCACCGCAGTTCCTTTCAACTGAATTGTGACTTTCCCTTGCCTTTTCAGAGCTGTATGACCCACTGCGTGACTTCTGGTTTGTTCGCCCATGGAGTAAAGCACATTGACATTGGTATGTTGTCATCACAATGTAACTGAACAATTTTGAACCGTTAAGTGTAATACATTTGTTAAGAATACAAGCAGACTCCTGAGTGTTTTAAGTGCAATTAGTGATTTATTTAAAGTGCTACATATAGGTCCATGATAGTAAAACGGTGATGGGTGGGGGTGGAGTGATGTCCATGGCAGAGTCCAGTTCTCGGTTGCACAGGTGCATTGTCCATATGCCTGTGGAAGGATGAAGCAGGGGCAGTTCAAGGTTGGACAGGGTGACGATGTGGGACAGTGGAATGACATCCGGGGGGATCTTAGGCTGGCGGGGGTCTTGGCATCCTACTCTGTCTTCCTTTGAGATCTCAGGTTCCTCTTGCGGGGTGGTTGATCTTCAGCAGGAGGTGGGGTTCTGGTGGCCCGTCGTTGTGTGGGGGCCTCCTGTCCACTTGCGCCGGAGGAGGTGGTAGGCTGCTCCTGGTCCGGGCTGGTGACAGGGGCCCTTTGGGGTGCCACATGGTCCCGCAATGTGGTGACTATTAGGTTCAGGGCCAGGACGATGTTCCTGAGCTCCTCTCTGTACCCCATGTACCGTTCCTCCTGCTGTGCCTGGATCTCCTGGAACCTGGCCAGTACCGTCGCCATCGTCTCCTGGGAGCGGTGGTATGCTCCCATGATGGTGGTGAGGGCCTCTTGGAGAGTCGGTTCCCTGGGCCTGTCCTCCCCCCCCTGTCGCACTGCAGCCCTCCCAGTTGCCCTGTTTCCCCGGGCCTCTGTCCCCTGGACGGTGTGCCCACTACCACTGCCCCCAGGTCCCTGTTGTTGTTGGGGTGTTGGGTCAGCCTGGGTGCCCTGTAGTGGTGGACACACCGCTGATTGACCTGTCCTGGAGACAGAGGCATGGGCCCGCTGGGTGGGAGCTGCGCTGATATTCCCAGAGGGGGTTAGGTCTGCTGTAGCCTGTGTCTGTGTGTGGGGAACCGACTGTCCAGAGGTCCCCGATGGTCCGGGCTGGTCGTCAGGTTCTAGGTCGACAGAGCTGCTGTCCTCACTGGGGGCCTGTTCTGGGGGTGGGATGGACATATCTGGACCCTCCTGGCCGGTGTGTTGGCGTTCGGGCCCTGCAGGGGTGAAAGAGTATGGTTATTGCTTCTGTGTGTTCCATGGCGTGCGATTTGTGGGTGCCCTTGTCCCCCAGTGCTGGCATTCCCTTGTGGCAGGAGTTGTGAGGGTGGTTTGTGGGGGGGATGGGTATGTGCAGTGGTCATGCATAGGTGATGGGTGTCCATGGTTTGTGTTGGCATTCAGGGTTTGGTTTTGGGTTAGGTGGGTTGTGCTGGTGAGACATTGGCAGGGAGGATGTGTGCTGGGGGGTTGGGGGTGAGGGTGGGGGTGTGGGTTGGCATGCTGGTGGTTGGGGGGGGGAGTAGTTGAGACTAGACTTACCAGAGTCCATTCCTCCGCCTACTCCAGCGAGGCCCGCAGGATGCAGGATGTTTAAGACCTCTTGCTCCCATGCTGTGAATTCGGGAGGAGTGGGTGGTGGTCCGCCGCCAGTCTTCTGCACGGCGATGTTGTGTCTTGAGACCATCGACCGTACCTTCCCCCGTAGGTCGTTCCAGCGCTTTCTGATGTCTTCCCGGTTTCTGGGATGCTGTCCCACAGCGTTGACCCTGTCGACGATCCTCTGCCATAGCTCCGCCTTCCTGGCTATTGTGGTGTGTTGCACCTGAGTGCCGAAGAGCTGGGGCTCTACTCTTATAATTTCCTCCACCATGACCCTGAGTTCTTGGTCCGAAAACCGGGGGTGTCTTTGGGGTGCCATGGGGTGGTGTGGATGAGGTGTGGGGTGGTGTTTGTGGTGATGTGAGTGGTGGTGTGTGGTGATGTGTGCGTAGATGTGGTGTGGTTGATGATGTTGGGTTCCTGTGTTTGTTGGGGTTTTCGATGGCTGTCCTCGCTCTCTCTCTCTCTCTATCGCCTTCTCTCCGATTTCCAACTAGTGGGGGTTTGTGGGTGATGTGGGTGTGTGTTTTATAGTTGGTTGGATGTGTGGGGGTGGTGTTTGTATGTGTATCAGGTGTGTGTATTTCAAATTGTCCAATGTGGCTGTGTTTTGGAGCTGGGTGTGTATTTTGACCGCGGCGGTGTGTACCGCCAATGGAATACCGCGGTTGAATGACCGCCGCGTGGATTCGTGGGTCGTAATGGCATGGGCGTGTTTGTGTTGGCGTGGCGGTGGAGGTTTGGTCATCTCCAGTTTATCGCTGCCCGCTGATGAGGCGGCCTTCTGTGGATGTTGGGTTTTTGGCGGCTTGGCAGTTGTGGGTCAGAATGACCGTGGCGGTTTACCGCGGCGGTAAGAGCCTTTTACCGCTGAGGTCAGAATGACCCCCTAAATATGCTTTGTGCTCATCGTCCTGATGTTGACCTTCAAATGGTTAAAGGATGAAACACTGCTAACATGCATGGCCTAATAACAGCCTCTTAAAAAAAGGTACAGAAATAATTTTTGGGTTTGATGATTTTCCTCCACAAACTCTACAGACCTTTAACAGTCTACCACCTTACTCCTTTTTTTGTATCACTTTCAGACTGCTTCCTAAACTGCAGCATCAAATGTAAATTTTTTGGCAGTGAGCATGAATCATTTAAAAATTAAAATGCAGTTTTTTCAATCTTGAATGAAGCTATTTAAAGTTATGATGGATCATTGATTTCCTTTTTCAGACACCTTGCATTTTGTGGTCATATTAAATATACAATATGATTAATTGAAATTGTATAATTGATACCTCATTGGAACACTGCTGTATTTTGTAATTATACATAACCCTCTTTCCACAAGAGGATTATGGGTCCGTGCCTGTACTTTCAATACTGCATGGGTAATATTCAATCTTGTCAATCTATGAAAGATAGTGCTGGGGTTCTATAGACACAGGCCTGTAACTTAATATTTGGAGATGTTTTGAAAACCACTAGATTTATCTGTCAAAGAAGAAATCCTAATCTCAAAACTGCAGTCACTGTGATTTAACCAAGATGCCAGTCAGAGGTTCTTTTTTAGTTAATTAGGAAAATGTGTATAGTATTTAGCTTTGCTCAACTGTCTGCAATTATTTTTGTGAATACTGATGAGGGCTCTTGGTGAGGAACTACAAAGAAAACAAATGGTAATATGAATTTCCTTTAGAAAATACTGAGCACGTCTTACCAAATTGTCTATATTGATTTAATTGGCCATGTTTTCAGAAACATTTGTTCATTGGATTTTGAAGTTACTCATTGTATTGCTGCTATTGAGTTTAAGATAGATTGGCCCAATGATCTTGGAGTCCATTCTAGAATTAAATGGAAAAGTTGATCTCAAACGTTTCCAATAATTAATTCCTTGTCTTTTAATGCTTATTTTAAAAGTGTGAAAAATCATACAGTTAATATGCTTTAGGAAAGTTTTTTTAAATACAATTTTTACTTTCAATTTGATGCACTTATTTTATAAAATCAGGTTTGTGAAGGCTCAGGTTAGAAATTCTTATTTACTTTGGAAAAAATGCAGCTCATACCAGGTGCAAGATACATTATTAAATGAGTATGAAACAATTGTTCAGCATTTTCACCAAACCTTCTTAGGGACTTTGAAGGGATTGTGAACTTTCTTTAAAGCAAATTAGGAAGAGGTGAAATGTACTATGTAAATCATTTCTTAAGTTATCAGAGCCAACCGAAAAACATATCCCAGATACAGTTAGCTACAAGTGTCTTCATTCTTCCAACAACCACATGTTGTTGGGATGCCACACTTTCTTGGAGAAACTTCTGCTTAGTGAAGGAAAAAAGTAACATATTTGAAAGTACATACCTTTAATGAATGCTTCTGTTGGTTTATTCACCTTTAATTGGAAGATGGATGGGTGAAGGCTTCAAACTCTGAATAATCACATTGAATAAAACGTTCACATTTTTGTACCTCTATTTTTTTTTACAGCTGCACAATTTAGGAGACAACACATATTTCTGCATCATAGGATCATCATTGATAATCATAACCATTTGAATGATCTACTTTTATTTTGTGGACCAGGAGCACTGTTTTATAGATATACTGTTCATGCAACTGAACAAAGGGATAGAAGAATCCATTTGTCCATAGAACAAATACACCCTGTAGCAGTCTATCTAGAATGGAATGTTTTCTGAACAATCAACAGGTACATCCTGATAACATTGTATACAACATATCAACATCTTAGATGGAAAGATAAGTTAAAATGTGAGAAGAATGAGGAACAAATGTAACTTGAGAGACACCTAATGTAAACAGTGTGAAAAGAGCCCTGTGCATTTTAGAACACCAGAAGGTCCCTATACCCATGACACATTGTACTAGTAGTTTGCTTCTTGCTTCTTCCCCTCAATACTTATTTCTGGCTCTTGTAAGAAAGATCAAAGAGCACATATGAGGAGTTAGAAACTCAGTTTTTGAGAAAATATCTCTGTTTTAGACCAAACTCTCTTTTTCATTTGATGTCTTTATACCTGGCGGTTTTTCATTTCATAGTGCCTTATCTATCTGAGAAGAATAGAAGGAAAAAAGCAGTCTCAGACCCTCATAAGGCCTGTGTAGTGTGTCTACCCCCATCACATTCTATTAGTTAAGGACTGCAATATCCTCCAAAAAATGTCCAAACGGACTTTTAAGGAGAGGGAGGACATCAGAAATCAAATAATACTTGAAAACATGAAGGGAGAAGAAGTGCTGAGGAAAACTGAAAAAGGCTGAAAGAGGCAACCTCTCAAAAGTCTCAGCCTACACAATTGCACTCAGAGAAAAGGCATGGCATGCACCTGTCAATGTCACCAATAGTGACATCCTTCAACAGTAAGAGGTTAACAATCAATGTTGAGGGCAACAGTCCCAACATGATCACTGTCAAAGATGGGGTCCATACCATCCTATCCTAAGCATTGAGATAGAGAGCAGTGCTCTTCACAGCAGGAGACACAGTTGATGTCAAAAGAATCCAAACCAGACTTATGTCAGTGTGGAAGTTTCACTGGTGATCCTTATCACCATTATGCCAACAAATTCTTGCTTTGTTGTCGAAACATAAATGATAAAAATTGACAGTACCTGCAACATTTCCCAAATGTTGACTATCACCGGCAAAATCACCTACGAAGTCAAGGAAACAATGTTGAGAGGTGTTACCTGATGTCACAGTGGGTACCTATGACTCTGCAGTGCACACATCATCACATTCACCATCAACGGTGTGTTTTTCTTTCTTATGACCCTTTCATCTGTTAGAAATGAAGGCGTTAGAAGTGAAGGTGGAACTTCAATGGTTAATCCATTTCCACCTCCATTTCCATCAGGAAGAAAGCAACTACCTGAAACCTCAGAACGAAACGAAACAAACAAAACGAAACAAAGAATGGGCCCTCATCCTTTGCCTTTTATTCTTATAACAGCAGTTATCCATTTGAAGACCCTTTTCAGGAAGGGCTTCAACTTTAAATTGACATCACCCAAGAATGGTTTCAAAAGGAACCTTTATGTCTCTACCATTCCTCATTCTACCAAGAGGTTCACCTGAAAAAAGGGTTCACAGAACTCTGTCAAGATCATGTTCCATTTACGGACACTGACATGACCCACTTATTGTACACACCTACATCCCTGCCAGCATCTCCAGCTCATAGTTACCTAGTCAATGACATCAACACATTTCATGATGTCCTAACGAAAGTGCATCAAGGCTTAATATTTCACTGGAATCCTCTGAACTGGAAGTATCAGTTATCTTAGTGACCCTACAATCCTATGTGGCTTCAAGACCTCTCCTCCTTCTGGTTCCAAGTCTTTTAGACATTGCACAAGAAAAACAATCTACCACCAGCAACAATTAAGTCTGCCACCCCAAGACTTTTAAAGAAATGCAAAGCCCCTCAACAGGATCCAGAATTCTTAGGAGGTGATCCAAAGCCTGATTCTGTATCAGTCAAGCACAAATAGGCCTCAGCCACTGAGTTCTTCTGCTCCTACTAAGAAGGAGAGCAAGAAATGGGATTTGTCAGGCAAAATGTTTGTAAAATAGCAGGAGTGCATCTTAAAGATGTGAGTGCTGCAACTTTATTGGGTTGTTATCAAAGAAAAATAATAGACTTCATGAAGGCATTCATTGATTATGTACCGAAACACCATCAACAGGATTTTGTAGAACAACTGAGGTAAGTTCACTCATTACTAATCAAATTGTGAGGTCACGGTGTAGCCATTAGTAGATCATCTTACCTATGATTAACCTTGTGAAAGCCAGACACTCCTGTAACACGAAAAGAGAAATGAAGGATAAAACACCCTACCATCTCCAAAAGAAACTCAACAACACATAGGTACAGTGAGTGGTTTACTCTAGGATAGGTATTCCTTTCCTGTAATAATCCCATATACCTAGGCGCCTCAGATACATTAAGTCATTATATACTTGAGGGGGTCTCACCCATGTGATGTGGCATGCTTCATTATTGACCACTTCATTCCACCTGATAAGGTATTACTACCAGGGCATACTCAAATCTCAAGTGATTAAGAAGTTCTTAAGGTACATTGATTATATTTTCCTGATTTGGAAAAGTACATGGGAGTAGCTTCTCCCAGAGGCTTAATGCCCTAAACCCTTTAAAACAATTCACAATGATCATGAGCAAACAACAGATACCATTCCTAGACCTCATGATTTCTTCAGAAGCAGAGGCATTGAAAGCAGAAGTCTAATATGAGCCAACAGACAGGAATAGCCCACTGTGGTATGAGAGCTTCCAACAATGTTCATTTAGAGAAGGCCTTCCTGTGGGACAATTTCTGAGACTAAGACAACTATACAGACATCAGTACATATAAGAAATATACCGAATAATTGAGTAATAAATGACAGGAGAAGCACTACCCTGAGAGAACCAATAAGAATGCCAGAAAGAGGGCCAAAGAAGGGTTCAATCCCCTTGATAGCCTATTTCACTCTATAAAGATTGCCAACAATGGCAAAAGCATCAATATCAGAAAAAGTAGATGAGTTCAAAGACCACTACCCCAAAATCTTCAAAGTTTGCAAGAGGAAGACACTCAATGGGGAGACAGTGACAACCTTTTAACACCCCCTCACTGTTCCCCACAAGCAGATATTAAGCATTGTATCTCAAGTATATCTAATTCACTTCAAAAAGGCACATGCTCCACAGCCTCCAAAACAGTTCAAAAACACCAGCTAAGAATGCTAAGGGAGGAAACGTCCTTGCTTCAATTGAAAACACCATAAAAAGTACCTATCAACAGAGGGATAAAGGTGTATATTCAAAGTATGTCTTAGTAAAAAATAAGGTCCCAGGTGCAGATTTCAGACTCATTTTAGATCTATGTCTGCTAAACAAATACATTAAAAAAGAAACCTTTTGCATGCTTACATTACACCTAATTATCCCTCATTTATGACAACATAGCTGGATGTGTCTATTAGACCTACAGGAGGCATAGTTACATATCCCAATAAATCTATGTCACAGAAAATTGTTGATCTCTTAACACTACCAGAACAAAGTCCCGCCATTTGGCATGAAATCAGCACCAGAACGTGTTTTGGAAATGTACGGCTGTGGTAGCTGCCCACTTGAGAAACCAAGGGATATACATGTCTAGGCGATTGGCTTCTATAAACACAAACACAATGGAAAGTACAGGTACAGCAAAATTTGGTATGAACTTGGCAACTGTTAAAAACATCTGGTACTTCACATCAGTTATCCAAACCCTCAATTACTTTCAGTGTAAAGGCAAAATCATGTCAACATCAAGGTAGACAAAAAATCTAAGTGTATCCTTCGGAGGAGAGAGTGTTATCAACATGGAAGAAATGCAACACTCTATTGAACATATCCAGTCTATCATTTTCAAAAGCAGCGAGGCAATCTCTGAATTTGTGGCATACCAGTAACAAGCTACGTCAAATGGTTCCTTTTCAGAAAGAAGGAACAGTACAAACTATTGTAACCGGTGCCTCTTTCTTGGGATGGTCAGCCCATCTCCGTTATCAAACCGTTCTGGGTCAATAGCCGGAAAAGGGACAGGCGTATCACATAAATCTAATTGACTTGAGAGGAGTTAATTTAGCTTATAAAGCATTCCTTCGGTCCTTGAAACCCAACACCACAATCAGAATTCAAATGGACAATATGACCATCATGTTTTACTTCAAGAAGCGGGTAGGCACCAGTTTAAGAAGACTATTACTCGAAACTCAAATAAAATCTGCATTAGGTATTGGCGAGAAACATATACATAACCACAGTACATATTGCATGTGAAATCAACTGGCAAGCAGACCTTCTAATCAGGCACTACATAACATCATGAGTGGGTGTTGAACAAAGAAGTTATAGACAAAATATTCAAAGAATGCCATACTCCATCTAGGGACCTCTTCCCTGTGGCAGAAAACTTCACATCCTGCTGTGATCTCATTTCTAGGGGGCGCTGTAAGGGGAGTCTCGGTAGCCTGGGAATCACCTTGAACACTTATCTAGAGTCCCGTGCTGATTCCGGTTTGTTTCTCTTTTGGCCATGGTATACTTTTGTAGTAAAACATTTGCTTCTGAGGACTGCAAATCCCATAATGCACAGCCTGGTAGTCAGGAAAGCCTGGATTCTGTTTCCCATTGTTTTCTACAGGAGAAGTCCAGTTGCTCCTTTTCACCGGATCCTCTCCTCCAGGACTTACATGTGTCTGAAACTACACACACCTGAGACCTCTCCTACGCAGCCCAGCTTTGAACTGCTTATAAGCAGCCATTTCCTCAAGATCCCCGTCATGCATTGGAGTTCCATTCCTTTTTGTTACAGACCCCTTATCGGGTGGTGTTCAAGTTTTGTTCCTGTTCTGTTCCAGCTTGATCCTGTTTCCTGTTTCTCTGCCCTACTCCTGATTGTTCCAGCCAGAGTCTGCTCCCTATCTCTTAACCTTGTACCTGTCTGTTTCTTCCAGAGCCTGCTCCCTATTTCTCTGTCCTGCTCCTGCCTTGTTTGAGCCTGAACCTGCTCTCTGTTTCCAAGTCATGTCTACTGCTTTTTCCTACTCCCTGTATTCCAGCCCTGTCCTTGCCTGTTCCAGCCAGAGCCTGCTCTCAGTTTCCCAGTCCTGTCCCTGTTTGTCCCAGCCAGAGGTTTGCACCCTGTTTTCCAGTCCTAGTCCTGCCTTTGCTTCAGCCTGAGCCTGTTCCCAGTTCTTGCCTCTGTCTCTTAGTTTGTTCCCTTCTTTTTCCGTTTCTTCTTGGTTATTTTTGTCTGGTAAGTGTTCTATCAGTCTTCACCAGTGTATAAGTGTCCTCCTTTGTACTGGGGGTGGCTCCTGGTTTCCAGGAGGCAATTGAAGCCCCCATCCTTGTCTAGTGGTGTACGTTGTCTTTCGTGCCTAACAGTGACTGTGTGCTATCGCTGTTTTCTCAGGAATCGCCACTGTGTTTCCAGCTAATCCCACAAGAGCGTGTCTTGTATATGTAAGTACTATCCTTGTTTGTGCTCTAGGGTCCAGAGACAGAATCACTTCTGCTGCCTCCTTTCTATGGGGCTGGCAGGGTGACTACCTGTAAGAGCAAACTGCACAGAGGCATTGACATTCCCTGTCACTGTGGGAGGTTCTGCGCCTTACTCTGTGTACAACCCCAGCATGCTTGTCCATTAGTAATCTGTTTCCTGTTTGTTCACACAAGGTTTGCTCTGATTTTACTTTCCTGTTTCCTGTGCCTTTCCATAGCTGTCCTTTCCGTGTATGCTTTTAGCTGCTCTTCTGCCCCAGTACACTACCTCTTTAGGATATTCTGTGACCTCAAGGGGTGTCCCAACCAGAGTCCTGATCAGATCCACTCAAAACTGTGACAGAAAGATTATCTCGATAGATCCAGAATGGCCAAGGCAATGATAGTTTACAGATCTTCTGTATTTGTCGATCATTCCCCATGAGAGACTTTCACTCTAACCCACTGTTTTATTGAGACTTCAAAGTCAGTTTCTACATCTGCACGTGACATCATTGAACTTGGCAGCCATGACTTCTCAAGTTAGACAGTACGGTCATCTAGGATTAAGACCTACATACATGACTGCTGATCTTAAAAGAAGGCAAACACTCTGCTATCAGTCATTTTTATACAATGAAATAGAAACACATTTCTGTATGGTATCAAAATAGTGGTCACAATTCCGTTACATGCTTAGAAGTAGTTATACTGCCATATTTATTATACTTGGACCCTTCAAAGCTACAATTCTCTTCAGTAAAGATTCATCAAGCTGCCACTAAAGCCTGTAGGAAATCGCCTTTATAAACTTTTTTTTGTCAAACTACCAGTAATTAAGGCAGTTAAGAATTTCCTGGCAGGCTTGATAAAAAGTATTCCTTCCTATCAAAAGACTTTCTCCTCCATAGGAAGTTAACTTGCTCCTAACAAGATTGATGCCCTGACCCCCTTTGAATCCATCAATAAATATTAACTACAACATCTTTCTTGGAAAGCAGTCTTTTCAAATGCTATTGCTTTTGTGAAATCGGTCAGTGAAATACATGCACTTTCCGCTACAGAACGCTATACAATAATAAAGTTGTTTTGAGAAAAAAGAATCCCACTTTCTTATTTATGGTATTTTCAGATTTTCATACTAATCGGTCCATCACTTTAACAATCTCTCTTGTTAGGAAAAGAGGGCCGCGTGACCCTGTTCCCTTTTATTTAGCTTAGTGGCCCCAGGGAATGGGGTCCCTGGGGTCTTTGGAGTCTCCGAGAGGGCTGCCATGTGACCGCCTCCCCTTTTGGTAAGTTTCTACCCTCGGTGTGGGCTTCCTGGGGCCTGTGATGGCTCATGATCCTCTTCCCCTTTTGAAAAAATTGCACCCACAGGGGTGGGTGCCTCAGGGCCTATATCAGCTCTGGGAGGGGGGATACGTACACCTCTCCCATTAATAAGAGAAAGTGACCCGGTCCCTATTTTATTTTTTTTCTGACCCAACAAGAATCTCAAAGGATTGTGACAATGTTTGCCAATTTTCTTTGTTTTTAGCGCCGGTGAGGTCTATCCTGGTTCCCCCCAAGGCCTAGTGGCTTAGGGTATCCCTATGATGGCCCCTTATATATATCCTTTTAACAAGTTTAGGACAGGCGACTAAGTCACGAAGTCCTGTAGTGGCTGCCAGCAACATTTTTCTCATGTTGCTGGCAGGCAAGCAGAGCTCTCCCTCCTACAGGAGTCTGACTCCCACTTGAGCGAGATGGGCCAAGGGAAATAAAGCTTCCTGGGTCATTCAGAATACTCTATTTTTAAATTGGCACTCTAGCAAGAGCCATTTGCTGGCCTGCAGCCAGGCCCTCGACCAACCCCATATAACCACTCAAACTTGCATTGTGCACTGCCTTCAGCTGTGAGGGGTGGGGTTGGCCGCCATGCCTGGCCTGTGGACAGTCCCTGCAGCAAACCCCCTAACCACCCAACCCCATGCTGCACAAGGCCTTTGGCCACGTTCAGCGGGAGTTGGCCACAGGAGTATGCGGCCCCCCTCCCCCAGCTGATTTCGGCCCCAGGGACCCCATCCTCTGGAGTACGACCTTCAGAAATTTGTTTGTTTGGGGGGCACATGGCCTCCCCCCTCAGCTGATTTTGGCCCCTGGTACCACATCCCAGCAGTGAAGCAGAGGAAACCTCCACTTCCAGCAAATGAAAGCTGTTTGACAGCTCTCACTTGGAGGACCTGGAGTGTTTTCTCTGACCTGGCGGGAGCTGTCAAAGCTCCTGCCAAGTCAGCAAACAGCTATGTCCTGGGGTGGGCACCCTGTGGTAGAGGCTCCAGGGCCATCATTGGCTTCTCAAGGCGTGGGGGGCATGTGCCCCCCTCCAATTTATACAGTCCTAGGGAGGTGGTGGTCCCCAGGACCGGGGTCCAAAACAAAACCCCTATCTTAGTCAAATTTAGCCCCAGGGAGGTGGTGGTCGCCAGGGGTGCGGGGGGGGTGGGGGCTGGGAGGCCCCCTGCAATCCATTACAAATTGAGTCTCAAGGGTTGGTAGTCCCCAGGGCTGCGGGGGGTTGGGTGACCCCCCGTATTCTATTACAAATTCTGTCCTGGGAAGGTGGCGGTCCCCGGGTCTGTGGGAGGGCCGGGCAGCCCCCCACATTCCATTTGAAATTCTGCCCTGGGGATGTGGCAGTCTACGGGGCTGAAGGGGGGCTGCGTCTCCCCTTGATAATTAAAAATAAAATAAAAATGTTTGGGTTGCACCAGAGCTAAGTGGTCAGTGTGTCCCTACCCTGGCCCTTTTTCTTTTTTTATCTTCTTGAAGCCGAGTCCTAACAGGGATGCCAGCACTTCCTTGTTGAAGTTTTGGCAGCCAATCAGATCTCAGGAGGAGATAAGGAGGGTTTGACCCTGCAGTCTCAGCCATCTCCCTGTTTCCAGCAGAAGCTGACACTGCTCTTTCACGTAGGGAGCAGCAAAGAATGCTGCTCCCTGCGTATAGTAGCAATTTTTTCATTTGTTCCCCTACCCGCCTCACAGCGGGTAGGGAAACAGATTAAAAATCTGCTCCCAGCAGGCAGGAGAATTTTAAATACTCCCCCGCTATGAGAGGATTTGCTATTTGCTCTAGCTTGACAGGAAAAGTCAAATAGCTCCCGCCAAGCGAGAGCAAGCAGATATGAGTAGAGGATGGGCACCTCAGGACATAGGGAGCTGGCCCTGGGGGGGTGGCGGTCTCCAAGGCCATTAATGGCCCAGGAGGGGGGGGCCGCATGACCCTCTTCATTTCAACTACACAGCTGTGTCCGTTGGGAGGTGGTCCCCGTGCGGCCCCCTCCTCTCCTTTAAAATTAAATGCCTGACCATGGGGAGGTGGTGGTCCCCGGGGCTGAAAACAGGCCAGGAGGGGTGTTACTCAAACCCTCTCCCCATTGAAATTAACAGCTGGTCCCCGGTGGATGGGGTTCCTGGGGCTGAAATTGGCCCCAGAGGAGGGGGGGCATGCTGCCCCTCTCACTTTTGTAACTCTGCCAGGCCCTGGGAGATGAGGTTTGCAATTGGCAAACCATATATATCAATACCACCACAGACCTGGCCCACCCAGACTGCAAAGGAGGCCACGCTTATGTTTTTGAGAAACTTTTGCATGGATTTGCAGATCCTCTGCAAATTTGTGGCAACATTTGAAAAAATACACATTTTTGGGCACTGACTGGGTCCCTGCGGGATCCTACCACCAGGCCTAGGAGATCAGGGTATTCCTACTCTGCCCTTACTATTTTTTTGTTCTTGGGACTCAGCTGAGTCTGAGTCCCAAGATGGCCACCAACCCTTCCTGGTCGAAGTGTTGGCAGCCAATCAGATCTTAGCATGAGATCTGTCAGATCTGCGGAGAATTAACATCCCTAGATATCTATATTTCTTTTTTTTTAAATAGCTCCAAGCATCACAATTATCAAACAATATGATCTACGGTATGGGGACTTGAATTTGTTTACATAGGTAATGTTTATGCCATATTGCTAATTGTGATGCAATACTCAATCTTTGGTTCTGACAACCTACCTATGTGTCTAGTATATGGTAGCGCATGTAGGTTTAGAGGGCCAGTAGATTTAATGCACTGAAATGCAGACTACTGTTGTACCTGCTGTCATTTTAAATGTCAGCCCTGCCTTGCTGCTTTTAAAATAAAGTCTGCTTGTAAAATAAATCTGTGTCCAAATCTGACTTTGGAATTAAAATTACTTCCAAGGTCTTATACTACCTTATTTTTACATACATTACCCCTAAGTCTATCCTAGGTGCCACAAGGGTAGGGTGCAGTGTAAGCATGGACATTATAAAAGATATTTTATAAGGCCCAGTGAAGGAAAAAATGGCAATTTTGTTTTTCCCCATTATAAGTACATTATCTCCATAGACTAAAATTGGAAGGCTTTATTTAACATTATTAAAGTCTATCTTTTGATAGGAGTGAGCTAGAAATCTCATTCAAGGTATCAAATGAATAGTTACAATAAATCTAACAATTTGCCAAGGTTAGATTTATTATGACTATTAGAGGAAAGTATTTTTAGATCTGCTTTCCTAAAGTTAACTAAAATCAGGCCGGTAGTAGCCTCTCCTAATTGGTCAGCCTTTGAGAGGCTGAGCCAAGCTGCTTTAATGATGTGTGAAGTGGCCTGGGTTGAGACAAAGGAGACATCTGGTGGGAAGAGATCTGCAGCAGCAGATGCCAGGACAGGAATGTGGCTGTGTAGCCAAACTGATTTTCAAAAGGGGAAAGACAGTTGGGACAGAAAACAGGCCCACCCCCACTTCCTACATCCCCAGCCAGGTGGAGTCTCTCTAATTAGATTAGGAGAGGGTTTAAAAGTGAGAGTGTAGGGGAAGGTTAGCCACATATGTGAGTGGGATAAGCTATTCCTGTACCTCCAGGAGAGACTTTCTCCATTTTGGGTTTTTGTGGAACAGTGCCTTCTGGGACAAAAATATGCCTCACTTCACAGGAAGTGGTCATCTCAGAGGATTGCATCCTGCACCACATTGGTCAGGGGTGCCCTTCTGCTTGCCAACCCAGAATCCTGGATAAATATAGGAGAGTTGTCCAGCAACTCAGATCTCTGCTGAAAGAAATCAGAAGAGGAAGGACTGCTCTACTGAAACCTTGGTGTGCACCAGGAAGGACTGCACTCTGAAGGACTGCACCTGCTGCACATTCTGGGCTTCACCAAAAAGAGGACGTTGCATTGCTTCCAAGATTCAGGAGTACATTCTCCCTGTAAGCAACAGGTACAAATGAGCTACCAAGAGTCCCCTGCATCAACTCCTGCCAGAAGAGCCCAGCTGACCAAAGTGCAGTGGTCGTTTAAAGATTGGACAAGGTGCATTGTGGGAATTGTAGTCCCAGCTCTCCAAGGACCAACTCAGAGCTTCTGGAACGTTCGCTGGGTTTGTGGACACTCAAGACCCAAAAAAGGCCTTCTGGATGAAGATTCAGAAGTTTGGTGATGTGGAGAAATTTTGTGAAACAGCTCAGTAAGTGGACTGACCTGACGTCAAGAGGCAAGCCAGCAATGACGAAACGTGACTTGGCCTGAAATTCAGGTTTGCTCTGCTGAAAGCTCCAGAGCTCTGCCCATCAACAACAAAAAACAAGACCTCCAGGATTTCTCTGAGGCCTCACGCTGAACCAAGCTGATGACAACGACTAGCAACCCAGTCTGCCAAGGGGCCTTGTTCGATGACAAGAGAAGGCAAACCTAAAAAGTGACTAAGTCCAAAGGTAAAATGTTGACCGAGGTCTACCGCTCAGTGTAGCTGACCTGTGCTCCATCGTAGACAGCGCTAACATTTGACTTTGGCGAGGTCAGGTGCGACCAGATTGCCGCGAGTTAGCGTTTTTCACTTTTTGGCACTAAAAAACACATTTTTATATTCAAAAATTCATATTTTCAGTTTCCTACATTTGTATTATTTTAATGTCATTTTCAAGATATGATATTTTCTATTTTTTTTAAAATTGGTTTTGAATTTTTATTAGCTCTGGGTGGAACTCCGCAACGTGACCCAAAAACTCATTTGTGCTACGCGGAGTTTCTCAAGCCGCAAAGGGCGTTATGTCACACTGTTTGCATTGATTTTTAGCACCAGGTGTTTGTCCCGTGCTGACAAATCAGCGCAAATGGCACCATGCACAGCGCAAAAGGGCGCTGCTTCTTTTCTGCCACTCAAGTAGATTATTTACTTGAGTGGCACCTTTTCCAACGCAAACGGAAGGTTTCTCAATGCATGCGGACTGACCATCTGTGACCCCCCGTGTTGGGAAATCTCACTAGGAGGTTGTCTGAGTAAGATTTTCCTCACTCATGCTCACCAACTTAACATTGGCGAACGTGAAGGAGGAAAAAACTCTGCTTTGCAGAGTTTTTCGGAACTCCGTGCTCTAAGTGGAGCACAGAGTGGGAAAAACTCTGCAAACTCCACAAGTGGAGCAGAGTTCACCTCCTACCCCTAAGTTTTAGTGTGTGTTGTGCCTTACTAATTTACTGTTTTTGTAATATTAATATTAATTGTAATATACCTTTTTCATAAAGTAAGCCTGTCTTCTCGCAGCAAAGCTACCAAGGGTTGAGCAAAGATTAATTTATTGAGATTTGACTGGACCTTATATGTGATTGTGGTGTTATTACTAAGTGTAGGTACCTGCCTGCCCTTACTAATAAACCACTTTCCAACGGATGACATAGAACATGTCATGATTGATGTAATATGTGGGTTCATAAGCAGTGCATGATGAGGGCGTGAGTTATAGTTACTTAAGTTAACAATAACTAGTGAATTTCAGTTGCTTTTTCAGTTTAAAATGTTACATTTAAACTTACATTTTCACGTAACAGTAATGTCACATTAATCTTTCTTTTTCAGTGAATTTCCAAAGTTTTTTAAAATGTAAAATAAGATATTGCTACCACACCTAACTATATTGTCAATTTAACTTTTGTTTTTTCAGTGAATTTCTAGGCGTTTTAATGTACAGTGTTATCATCGTACTTAACTATGCCAATCTTTCACCTCGCACAGCCTTCGGTCTGGGAATGGCCACATAAATTGGTCCACAGACTGGCCTTGTGTCCAAAACTTCTGCAGGCCCTCAACTCTTACCTGGCATGGCCTAGTTTGGCTTGTGGTTGTATCTGTGGCCAAGCCCTGTGCCTAACCCCTCGTGAGTACTGCAGAAACCCAGATTCCCCTTTTTTTAATGCTTTTCTGATCCTGCAGAACTCAAGTGGAAGCCAGCACTGCCCTTTTGCTCCCATTGGCATTTCACAGGAGTAAAGGGGTGACACTGGTTCCCATGAGAGTTGTGGGAGATCATGGTAATCCCAATTTGTTTTTTTAAAATTTGGCAATTAGGCACCAGGGGTCCAAGGGAATATGTACCATACCTTGCCACCTCATATAATTTATTTGTCATTTTCTGAACACTGGGACAGAGTCCTGTAATTGCAACCACAAAGGGGGTCATTACAACATTGGCGGTAAAAGCCGCTTACCGCCGTGCAGAAGACCGCCAACACACCGCCGCGGCCGTGGAATTCCGCCACAGCTATTATGACCCACATCTCGGAATCCGACAAAATTCAGACACCAACACAAGTCCGCCACACCAAAGGTCAGTGATAAACTGGCGAAAACAAAACCTCCACTGTCACGCCAACAGAAATACGCCCACACTATCACGACACACAAATCCACGCGGAGGTCTTTCAACCGCGGTATTCCATTGGCGGTACACACCGCCGCGCTCAAAATACACACACATCTCCAAAACACCATAACATTGGACAATTTGAAATACATACACTTGATACACATACACCCACCATACCCACACACCCAATACAATATAAAACACCCACCCACATCACCCACATACCCCTATGACGACAATTACAGAGAGAAGGCCAGAGAGAGACACCACCATCAACAAACTAGCATCCACAGGCACCCAACACCATCACCCACACAACTTCCACGCACAAAACACCACACACCACTACATATCACCACACTTATCACCACACACACCACCCCACACATCACCTACACCACATCATGGCATGGCAAAGACACCCCAGGTTCTCGGAGGAGGAGCTCAGGGTCATGGTGGAGGAAAGCGTCCGGGTAGAGCCACAGCTATTTGGATCACAGGTGCAGCACACCTCAATTGCAAGGAAGATGGAGCTATGGCGAAGAATAGTCGACAGGGTCAACGCAGTGGGACAACACCCAAGAAATCGGGAGGACATCAGGAAGAGGTGGAACGACCTACAGGAGAAGGTGCGTCCGTGGTCTCAAGACACCACCTGGCGGTTCAGCGGACTGGCGGCGGACCCCCACCTCCTCCACCACAACTAACAACATGGGAGGAGCAGGTCTTGGCGATTCTGCATCCTGAGGGCCTCGCAGGAGTCGGTGGAGGAATGGACTCTGGTATGTCAAATCTTAACTATTACATCCCCCACCCTACCTGCATGCTATGACATACCCCAACCCTCGCCCCCACCCCTATCACTCCAACTCCTCACAAATGTACCAATATCACAAACCACACATCCCAACACCAACCCCTGCATGCAACAACAACGCATGGACACCCATCACTAAAGCATGCCCACTGCACATACCCATACACCCCCCTAAACCATCATCACACAAGCTCCCACATAGGAATGCCAGCACTGGGGTACACGGTCACCCACCCATTGCACACCATGACACACACAGATGCAATAATCATGCCTTTCCACCCCTGCAGGACCACTACCCAATGTCACCAGACAGGAGGGTCCACACATGTCCACTCCACCCACAGAAGAGGCCCACAGGGATGACAGCACCTCTGTCAACCTGGATCTAGATGACCAGCCCGGACCATTGTGGGCCTCGGGACAGTTGGTTCCCCTCACACAGGCACAGGCCACCACAGACCTTCCCCCCTCTAGAAACACCAGCACAGCACCCACCCAGTGGGCCCATACCTCCGTCCCCAGGACACGTCAATCAGCTGTGTGTCCACCACTACAGGGAACCCAAGATAACCCACCACCCCAACAACAACAGGGACCTGGGAGAAGTGGTAGTGGGCACACGGTCCAGGGGACGGAGGCCCAGGAACACAGGGGAACTGGGAGGGCTGCTGTGTGACAGGGGGCGGACAGGCCAAGGGAACCCACTCTCCACGAGGCCCTCTACTCCATCATGGGAGCCTACCATCACTCCCAGGAGACGATGGCAACGGTACTGAACAAGTTTCAGGAGACCCAGCAGATGCAAGACGTACAGTATTTGGGGTTCAGGGAGGAACTCAGAACCATCAGCTCTGCCCTGGGCACCATCGTAGGGGTGCTGAAGGAAGTACTCAAGACCAGGAGGGACACTGTGGAACTACAAGGGGCCCCTGACACTAGCATGGACGATGAATAGCCCACCACCTCCGCCGGCGCTAGTGGACAGGAGGCACCGCCAAAGGACCACCACACCAGCACCCCACCCCCTGCAGAGGGAGAACCACACCGCAAACGGTCCCTGAGATCTAGGAACAATACAGAGCACGATGCCAAGACCCCGCCAAGAAATTAGACCACCCTGATTGTCATCCCCCTGTCCCACTTTGTCATCCTGTCCATATTACAACTGCCCCAGCTCCACTTCCTATGCCCATATGGGCAATGCACCTGTGAGACTAATAGACTGGACTCTGCCATGGACACTCCTCCGCCATCACCCCTCACCATTTAACTTCTCCCTCCAATATTTTGTATTTAAATAAACACATCTAAAGCACCAAAAGATCTGGAGTCTGTCTGTGATTTAGAAATAGTGTATTTGCAATTACAGTGACAAAATGTTCATGAAAGAGTAATGTCAACATACCTATGTCACACAGCTCTAGTCTATGAGGAATCTAAGCAGATGACACACGTTGGGACCCACACCTGTGAAATCGTAAGGGAAAGTGACAACTCAGTGACCATACACTGGGTGAAATCGACAGACAGTATAGAGGTAGAAGTGTAAAAGTACATGTAGTAGGCAGGAATGTATTCTCACCTGTGTTTCACTGGAAATATTGCTGGATGACTGAGTCCCTGTTGTGCATGTCTTCTTCCTCTGCTTCCTCCTCATCACTGTCCACAGGCTCCACAGCTGCCACAACACCGCCATCTGGACCATCCTCCTGCAGAAAAGGCACCTGTCGTCACAAAGCCAAGTTGTGAAGCATACAGCAGGCCACGGTGATCTGGCACACCTTCTTTGGTGAGTAGAATAGGGATCCACCTGTCATATGCAGACACCTGAACCTGGCCTTCAGGAGGCCGAAGGTCCGCTCGATCACCCTGCTAGTTCGCCCATGGGCCTCATTGTAGCGTTCCTCTGCCCTTGTCCTGGCATTCCTCACTGGGGTCAGTAGCCATGACAGGTTGGGGTAACCAGAGTCACCTAATAGCCACACACAATGCCTCTGGAGTTGACCCATCACATAAGGGATGCTGCTATTCCGCAGGATGTAGGCGTCATGCACTGAGCCAGGGAACATGGCATTCACATGGGAGATGTACTGGTCTGCCAAACATACCATCTGTACATTCATCGAATGATAACTCTTCCGGTTCCTGTAACCTGTTCACTCCTGTGGGGGGGGACCAAAGCCACATGGGTCCCATCAATGGCACCTATGATGTTGGGGATATGTCCAAGGGCATAGAAGTCACCTTTCACTGTAGGCAATTCCTCCACCTGAGGGAAAACGATGTAGCTCCGCATGTGTTTCAGCAGGGCAGACAACACTCTGGACAATACGTTGGAAAACATAGGCTGGGACATCCCTGATGCCATGGCCACAGTTGTTTGAAAAGACCCACTAGCAAGGAAATGGAGCACTGATAGCACCTGCACTTGAGGGGGGATTCCTATGGGATGACGGATTGCTGACATCAGGTCTGGCTCCAACTGGGTACACAGTTCCTGGATTGTGGCACGGTCAAACCTGTAGGTGATAATCACATTTCTTTCCTCCATTGTCTACAGGTTCACCAGTGGTCGGTACACCAGAGGATTCCGCCATCTCCTCACATGTCCCAGCGGACGGTGCCTACGAAGGACAACAGCGAGCACAGAGTCAAACAACTCAGAGGTATGTACCCACAGTCTACACAGAACACCATTCATACACAAAATGTGGCCTGTATGTGTGTTGAGACTAGGCCTAGGTATGTGTGACGCAGTTGGTAATTAGGCCATGTGGGCCCCTGAAATGGCGGCTGCCTGACCTGTAAAGTGGGACAATGGGATGTGAAGTAACTGTGCTGGCGTTGTACACCGTGGCGGTAGGCGGTCGAAGACCGCGGCGCAATGCTGCACTGGTTAACATTGGACCCTATGGGTCCCAGGAGCCAATGACGATGTACGCCGGCGGTGATGGTACGCACCGCTGCGGACGTGACCTCCATTTTCTATCTGTTGAATCACTCGATACCTGATCTTCGACAGGAGCGGACCTACACTGCAAGTGCTGCTGTGACCTCGGTCTGGAAGAGACAATGGCTCGTGCGTCTGGGGAAAGGGCCCCTGCCTTCACATCGGAGGAGTTGGAGAAGATCGTCGATGGGGTCCTCCCCCAGTACACGCTACTCTACGGTCCTCCAGACCAACAGGTAAGTACACAGGGAGCATGTTGTATGGGCTATGCCTGTGTGGAGAGGGCTGGTTGTAAGAAGGAAGGGGGCAGAGTTATGCGTGCATAAAAGACGGTGGGTGCATGTGCCACATGGCAAGTGTAGGAATGGGGGCCACTCACTTTGACGGCGCAGTTGGTAATGACTTCTATTCGTACCCTGTACATTTCATGTAGGTCAGCGCCCACCAGAAAAAGGATATTTGGCGTGCCATCGCCAAGGACGTCCGGACCCTAGGGATCCACCACAGATGGAGCACCCACTGCAGAAGAGATGGGAGGACTTTTGCCGCTGGAGCAAGAAGACCGCGGAGGCTCAGCTGGGGATGGCCTCCCAACGTGGGAGGGGTGCCCGTCGAACCATGACCCCCCTGATGTTCAGGATCCTGTCGGTGGCCTACCCGGAGTTGGATGGGCGCTTGAGGGCATCACAGCAGACACAAGGGGGTGAGTACACTCTCATTCAGCTGACTTTGCGTGCAGTAGAGGTGTCTGGGTGGGGGAGGAGGGCTGTGGGTTTCCCTAGGCCAGGGCGAGTTCCGTAGGCTAGGCCCCTCCATAAGGCATGGCTCTGTGGCCCCCCACCCCATCTCTGTAGAGTGCCAAGTACAGCTATTCATGCACCTGTGTCATCTATGTGTGCAGATGTCGTCCATAGCCTTGTAGGCCATTTCCCAGGAATTGCACTGTAGAGCCCAACAGCGCAAAGTAGTGCAGGGGGCTTCTGTGTCTGTCTTGTCCGCCAACGGTAGCGGTAATCCATGCACTCAACATGTCTTTCTTCTGTTTCCCCCCCTTTTTTTGTGGTCTCCCTGTTCTTGTGTGCATTAGCATCATCAGGCGGCGGAGCAGTGGCACCGGAGTACGAGGGAGCTGCATCCCACATGGCCATGGAGGGCCACACTACGGACTCAGAATACACCAGTGGGACGGAGGGCGAGGGGAGCACCACGGAGGGGACAGGAGCTGAAACCAGCGACACAGACTCGTCCTCCGATGGGAGCTCCCTTGAGGTGGTGGCAACATCTGTGCCCCCCACTTCTACAGGTACAGCCGCCACCACCCCGTACCAGCACCGCCCTCCCAGCAACCCCTCAGCCTTCGCCCCGTGCCTGCTCACCCCGGAGGGTGGGCATCACCTTCGCCCCAGGCACCTCAGGCCCTGCCCCAGTCACCCCTGCTGCCCTCAGTGAGGAAGCATTGACCTCCTCAGGTCACTCACTGTTGGGCAGTCTACCATTTTGAATGCCATCCAGGGTGTAGAAAGGGAGTTGCAACACACAAATGCATTCCTGGAGGGAATTCATTCTGGTCAGGCGGCCCTTCACCGATCCTTTCAAACTCTGGCCTCAGCACTGATGGCAGCCATTGTCCCTGTGTCTAGCCTCCCCCCTCCAACTTCCTCCACCCAGACCCAATCCCCTGTACCTCGGCCTATCCCAAGCACACCATCAGACCAGGCTGCACACACCTCACCACACAAGGGAAGCTCAGGGAAACATAAGCACCACACATCCCACAGGCACTCATGCAAGCATCACACACACATACAGACACACCAACATCCACTGCCTCCACTGTGTCCCCCTCCTCGTCGTCTCCCTCCCAGTCTCATCTACAATCACACCTGCATGCACTACCTCTACAGCCACTACGTCCTGCTCCAGCACACCCACCACACCCCGCTCACGTGCAGTCACCACCCCCACTACCATTCACACGTCCCCTGTGTCCTCTCCCAGTGTGTCTGTGACGCCCCCTCCGAAGATACACAAATGCAGGCACACACCCACCCAACATACATCCACCTCACAACAGCCTCCAGCGCATGCACCTGCACCCAAAGCCACAAAACGCACACCTTCTACAACCACCACCTCTTCCTCCACTCGCAAACCCCCTCCAGCTACCCGTCCCAGTGTGTCCAAACAACTTTTCCTGTCCACCCTTAACCTATTTCCCACCCCGTCCAACTTATAGGTCCCGAACTAGCACCTCAGCCACAACATCTCCGGGACCAGTGGTGCCTGTTGTCACAGGTATGTGGAGTGCACCGGCCACCAGGACACCCAGTGTGGCACTGAGCCACAGCACAGCCAGTCCCACCCCTGTGAAGCACCAGAAGTTGGCCAGTGCCCGGCGGGAGAGGGGGAAGACTCCAGCCACCCAAGCCGCTCCCAGGGGTCCCGGTGGGAGTGTGGACTCAGCTGTGACTCCTCCCAAGGTGGGGAAGGGCCACAAGAAACCCGGCAAGTCTGGGAGGAGCCAGAGAAGACCGCCATCATCCCCGCTGGCCAGGAGGGCCCCGCCAGCCCCATCGTCGCTGCCCAGGAAGGCCACCCCAGCCCCATCGTCGCTGCCCAGGAGGGCCACCCCAGCCCCATCGTCGCTGCCCAGGAGGCCACCGCCAGCCCCATCGTCGCTGCCCAGGAGGCCACCGCCAGCCCCATCGTCGCTGCCCAGGAGGGCCCCGCCAGCCACAGCCCAGCTGCCCAGGAGGGCCCCGCCAGCCACAGCCCAGCTGCCCAGGAGGGCCCCGCCAGCCACAGCCCAGCTGCCCAGGAGGGCCCCGCCAGCCACAGCACAGCTGACCAATGAAGGACTGCCAGCCCCAGCCCAGCTGGGCAATGAAGGTCCGACAACTCAAGCACCGCTGAACAGGGCAAGGACCGCTGAACAGGGTAAGAACCGCCAACTCAAGCACCGCTGAACAGGGCAAGCACCGCTGAACAGGGCAAGGACCAACAACTCAAGCACCGCTGAACAGGGCAAGGACCGCTGAACAGGGCAAGAACCGCCAACTCAAGCACCGCTGAACAGGGCAAGCACCGCTAAACAGGGCAAGGACCGCCAACTCAAGCACCGCTGAACAGGGCAAGGACCACTGAACAGGGCAAGAACCGCCAACTCAAGCACCGCTGAACAGGTCAAGGACCACCAACTCAAGCACCGCTGAACAGGGCAAGCACCGCTGAACAGGGCAAGGACCACCAACTCAAGCACCGCTGAACAGGGCAAGCACCGCCAACTCAAGCACCGCTAGCCCATGAGCGGCAGGGGCACTGACGCAACAGGGACCGTCATGGGGTGAGCGATGTACTCTGGGCACCAGTCCCCCTCCAGAACCAGTGGAGACATGCATCCACTATGTCTGTCCTTCCCAGGATGAAGCACTCTGGGCACCAGTCCCCCTCCAGAACCAGTGGAGAAAGACATCTACTCCGTCTGTCCTTCCCAGGATGAAGCACACTGGGCACCAGTCCCCCTCCAGAACCAGTGGAGACATGCATCCACTACGTCTGTCCTTCCCAGGATGAAGCACTCTGGGCACCAGTCCCCCTCCAGAACCAGTGGAGACATGCATCCACTACCTCAGTCCTTCCCAGGATGAAGCACTCTGGGCACCAGTCCCACTCCAGAACCAGTGGAGACATGCATCCACTACCTCAGTCCTTCCCAGGATGAAGCACTCTGGGCACCAGTCCCCCTCCAGAACCAGTGGAGAAAGACATCCACTACCTCAGTCCTTCCCAGGATGAAGCACCCTGGGCACCAGTCCCCCTCCAGAACCAGTGGAGACATGCATCCACTACGTCTGTCCTTCCCAGGATGAAGCACTCTGGGCACCAGTCCCCCTCCAGAACCAGTGGAGAAAGACATCCACTACCTCAGTCAGAACCAGTGGAGACATGCATCCACTACCTCAGTCCTTCCCAGGATGAAGCACTCTGGGCACCAGTCCCCCTCCAGAACCAGTGGAGACATGCATCCACTACGTCTGTCCTTCCCAGGATGAAGCACACTGGGCACCAGTCCCCCTCCAGAACCAGCGGAGACATGCATCCACTACGTCTGTCCTTCCCAGGATGAAGCACTGTGGGCACCAGTCCCCCTCCAGAACCAGTGGAGACATGCATCCACTACCTCAGTCCTTACCAGGATGAAGCACTCTGGGCACCAGTCCCCCTCCAGAACCAGTGGAGAAAGACATCCACTACCTCAGTCCTTCCCAGGATGAAGCACTCCTGGCACCAGTCCCCCTCCAGAACCAGTGGAGACATGCATCTACTACGTCTGTCCTTCCCAGGATGAAGCACTCTGGGCACCAGTCCCCCTCCAGAACCAGTGGAGACATGCATCTACTATGTCTCTCCTTCCCAGGATGAAGCACTCTGGGCACCAGTCCCCCTCCAGAACCAGTGGAGAAAGACATCCACTACCTCAGTCCTTCCCAGGATGAAGCATTCTGGGCACCAGTCCCCCTCCAGAACCAGTGGAGACATGCATCCACTACCTCAGTCCTTCACAGGATGAAGCACTCTGGGCACCAGTCCCCCTTCAGAACCAGTGGAGAAAGACATCCACTCCGTCTGTCCTTCCCAGGCTGAAGCACTCTGGGCACCAGTCCCCCTCCCGAACCAGTGGAGACATGCATCCACTACCTCAGTCCTTGGCAGGATGAAGCACTCTGGGCACAAAGCCCCCTCCAGAAACCAGTGGAGAATGTTATCCACTTGAGAGACTGTGGCTTTGCACTCTCCAGGATGCAGCAGTGGGCAAACCACCCACTGTAGATATTTGAGAGACTGTGGCTTTGCACTCCCCAGGATGCATCAGTGGGTAAACCACCCACTGTAGAGACTTGAGAGACTGTAGCTTTGCACTCCCCAGGATGCAGCAGTGGGCAACCCACCCACTGTAGAGATTTGAGAGACTGTGGCTTTGCACTCCCCAGGATGCAGCAGTGGGCAAATCACCCACTGTAGAGACTTGAGAGACTGTGGCTTTGCACTCCCCAGGATACATCAATGGGCATGGAGGCCCCTCGTGGATCTGGCGTTGTGCACTCATCCGGCTGAGGTGCCCCAACTTCCCTTCCCCCTGAGGTGCCTGTTGTATTTCTATCTGATGCCCCTGCAGTGTTCTCTCTGTTTTGATCTGGTATCGTGTGTTGGCCTCGCCCATGCATTTTGGGACCAGTGGTCCACGGACTATGAATGGTGCAATACCTGGACTACTAATCTTGGTGTATATTTTGTTAATAGTGTATATATGTATATTTTTGCTTACTGAATTTTGATATATTACAATGGTTACACTCATTTCCTTTTGTCTTTGCGTTGTAGTGGGTGAGGGTGGGGGTGTTGCGTGCTGCGTGTGTGTGTGTCCCAGTTTTTTCCCTCCCCCTCCCCTGTGTCGTAGGTGCAGTACTCACTGTGGTCTTCGCCGCCGGCGTTGGTACTCCTGGTACAGGAGCAGGAAGACTATCGCAGGGAGAATTTGGAGTTCCGGTTCCATGGTGTCCTCGTTCCTCGTGGAGTGTGTAGAGGTGAGCGTTTTCCCTTCGAAATTCCTGTTTCCGACGTGTTTTTATCCACGGTGTATCCGCCCCGGAAAAGGTGGCGGATTGTCCTGTCATAATAGTGTGGGCGGTACATTGTCCTCCGCCTGTCTGTTGGCGGTGACCGCCGAGCTGTTTGTTTGTACCGCCGTGGCAGCCGGAGTGTTAAAGTGGCTGTCTTTGTTGGCGGTTTCCGCCACGTCGTAATTCCCAAAAAAATTCCGCCGGCCTGTTGGCGGTCTTACCGCCGCTTTAACACCGTCTGCCAGGGTTGTAATGACCACCAAAATGTGTCTTCATGTTGCTTTCAGCCAATCAGAACATGAGCTTTCATGGCCACTCGGTAGATGCTCACTTCCATGGAAGTAAGGTAACAATGGGGAAAAAGCCCCCTCTGCCAATCAGATTGCTCTGTTATTTGAAGTTGTGTGCCCATGGGACTCCCAAGCAGATATCCATTCATTTTAAACCTTAATTTCTCAAAAGAAACTACAGGACTGATTTACACCACATCACAAAAGCTCCCTTTTTGGGTAACGATCTACTTTTCTGCCAAACTTCGTGCAATTCTGTTCAGCAGTTTTGGATGTAGTGCCATTCAAAAATTCATATGGAAATTGCCTGAGAAAATTGCTTTTTGGTCCTCCCTTTTTCATATATTTGTATAAGTTTGTTTAAGTGTTTCATTATTTGAATTTTTCCTTCTGCCCAGTAGCCACTAGTGAATTATGAAGGCCTGCTACTCATTTCAAACCTTTATGACTCAATGAAGATCTTATGATACAGAAGAAAAGATACTTACTTGCAGTCCTAGTTCTGCATTGTAGGAATCTTAATTGAAATCATAAACAACCCATTTGCTTGCCTGGCTCTATTGAGCTGGACATCGGAAAATCGGATTTTTAAAGTTACAGAAATCTTTTACATTTTTGTTACATTATAGGTGTATCTAATTACATTTTCTTTTCTTTTTTCCTCACATTTTAACCTGCCTTTCTCTCTAAGATGTTTTAATGGAGTATTAAAATA
The DNA here is from genome assembly GCF_031143425.1 of Pleurodeles waltl. NCBI lineage: Eukaryota > Metazoa > Chordata > Amphibia > Caudata > Salamandridae > Pleurodeles > Pleurodeles waltl. The sequence continues at coordinate 1,645,287,202 of NC_090444.1, read as the reverse complement.
TTATCAGGAAGTACTTGTTGGTTGTTCAGAAACAATATCTCTCTATAAGACTGCGGCAGGGTGCTGTCATTCATTCTAAGGACAAATGGGTTCCTTTCACTTTGTGTTTTTTTAGATGAACAACATATCTATGAAATAGTGTTCTGGGTCGACTCAGACTGACGGAGATAGACAGATCTCTTAGACTGTGTTGTATCCCCACTGGTCCGGTATCTTGAAAGTGTTCTAGTTATGAGAACCGTTTTTATGATTGTTTCATTCTGATTCATAATGGTGATGACCCACTGCCTTTAGGGAGGGACCGGTTAGTTTGAGTGTTACAAGCATGTTTGGGAGAGCATGCTGTAGCAACGAATTGAGAATTGCAGATCTTGAAATCAGAGAGATGTCGATGGAGTTTTGGTTGTCCTAGATTTAAACATATCTTCTAACATTGTATGTCCTCAGCCTGTAGGAGGACAAAACTTTCAAAAAATATTTTTTTCTTATTCAAATAGGTGCATTTTATATCTTTTGGAATACACAGACCTATTACTATAGTTTTTAGGAACAGAATACTCACAATAAGGGCCGGACAGGTTACTCCTTCACAACTCTGACAGATATCCAATCCACAGAAATCTAAATCCCATTCTGTCCCACGGGATTTAGATTTCAGCGGATGGGATATCTGTCACCGTTGTGACGGAGTAACCTGTTGGTCGAGTTCTAATTCAGGCCCTAAATCTTTATTTGCATGCCATTCAACCATGCCATATAATATATATGTTTATGGCTAACATATAATATTTTTACTTACATTTTTTAAATCTTTTTTTTAGATTGCAAACATTTTTCCTGAAAGCCCTATCACTACTAGCGAAATTGGTGCACTCAAACCTGGCTCTTTCAGGGCTACATAATGAAAAGTGTGAAATACAGACCTAATATACAAAGCCATTTTATGATCGCAAATCCATGATGGGGAAATTCTTTTTGCTATCTACTAAAGTCTTTCTGAATTTCAAAATGGGTTCACCAACTCATTCTGAATTGCATTTAGGAAGCTTGAAATTCACAATAAGGATTATCACTGGTTTGTGATCTCAATTGCCATCAGAAACCATTGAAAAGTTACCAGTGAGGGTAACCCATTCACAAAGAGTAAAATGCCTCCTCTCGATAGCATCCCCTTTGGGAATTGTGTGAACTGACCTGAAGGGGAGCATGGCAGTGATCCCAGGGACAACTGCCTACTATCCCTGATATGTTGCTAACAGGAAAAACAATTCTAAAACTGCAGCAGTTCCTTTAAGGTACACAGACTTTATAAAAAAAGTTTTCCTTTTGGGAATACAAATGCATGGATAGTGATCTGCTGTTTCTTGCAAGCCACCATTCCTCTGTTTGTAGTCAATCAAAGAGGGGGGTCACATTATTCATTAGGCAGGTCCTTCTCCTCCGACTAGTGCATTTTTTACAGCTAGTATTTGAGACCTGTCTCTTTGTACTTCACTCTCTAGATTTGCACTTGTTTGTGACTACCCTACAAGTTAAACGTGCATCGGAGTTTGCTACATTTGCACATGAATTCCCAAATCACTTCTCTAATACATCTCTAACAATGCAGACATACATAACCTAGGCAAAATATTTGCGTGAGTTACTTATACACACACACATATATAAAACTATGCATTCTGATTTATACTTCTAACATAGGGTCCTCAAGCTGTGAATATTCCCCAAGCATCAGACTGGTTCTGGAAAATTTAAAGCAGTACTCCTGCATACTGGTAGATGGGGTGTGTGGCTCGCACTGATGTTGTTCTGCTTCATATGTCAAAAGCAGAGCCACATAAAAGCTGAACCATGCACACAGATCATTCCACTCCTTCAGACACGGGTCCAGAGGTTTGTCCTGACCTTTCTGACAACTAATTGTCTTTAAAATTAACCAGTCCACAAGGGAACATTTCACACTTTAATACAACAGGGTTTAAACCTTGTAGGGACTGTTGCAAACAGATGTCTGTGACAGATTCTGAAAAAGTCTGCTTATGGTGCCTGGAGTCGAAGCATGACTCCAGGGCCTGCAACAACTGCGCCCAGATGAACACGAAGGGCCTATGGGACAATGAGTCCAAACCTTACGTAACCAAACACAAGAAGACTCCATGCTACATTCGGTCACATTAAAACAAAAATGTCCCATTCTTTAAGTCGTTCCCATTGCAGATCATTGTCACAGTCAAAGTCTTTGAGTAAGTCCACGAAAACAAAATACAAAAACTGTAGCATAAATCAGCCCCTTCATGCCACTCTCAGATTCCAGGGACAAGGGTGTCAATGGGCCTCCTGGTCACGCTCCTGATTCTGACTCTGGTCCTGGCACACCCTTATCTTCCAGGTTCATCCAGGATGTTGCAGCAAATAGAAGTCTTCAGGTCCAGTTCTTTCTACCCCGCTGCACTTCCCACCACCATCAGGATAGCTGATGGAGGACCTCCTGTCCATCTTGCAGCAGTAAGTGTATGCCCCTTTGGCCAAAGTGGCCATAGAGAGGGTGTTGGCCCTCGAAGTAGGAACTGGGTGTTACTCCACAACTGCTTGTGCCAAAGAATGAGGGAGGCTTTCAAACTATTTTCAACCTATTTTAGATCTCCACCCTCGCAACATCTTCCTGCAGAGTGACAAATTCAAGATGCTCACGCTAGACAGATCCTGTCTGCCATGTAACAAGGAGACTGGCTGGTGATGTTGGACCTGCTGGATGTTCATCTTCATAACCCTTTCCTGCAGGCTAATAGCTGCTTCCTGTGGTTCTCAATGTGCCAGGAGCATTTTTAGTTTGAGGTGCTCCCTTTTAGCCTTTCCAGTGCCCTTCAGGTGTTCACAAAAGCAAAGGTGGTGATGGGATACCTTCAGAGGTCGTGGCACCAGTCTTCCCCTACCTCTGTGACTTGCTGCTGATGGTACTGTTATCAGAGGCAGTCTCCAACCAGCAACAGATGGCATAGAACCTCTTAACATTGTTGGAAATCACTAGCAACATGCTGAAGTCACACCTAACACTTTCTCAGATGCTCCGGATCATCAAAGCTATTCTGGATACGTTACAGATTCTTGCTTTTCTCTCGGAATGGAGAGTCCAGGAAATTCTAGCTGTGATTCCAATGTTTCAGCCTCTTTCTGGATCTGAGTTCAGATGAATCTGAGGCTCCTGGGGTTATAAGCCTCCTACATTCGGCTGGCCAAAACATATTTAATGGCACATGCGGGATGTGCCATGGGTCCTCAAATGCAAGTGTGGAATCTGTTGGATTGTGTCTAGATTGTACTGGAAACTGCAAAAAATGTGTAGTGTTGGCTACTGGATGGAATTGAATCTGGTGAAGGCCCCTTCCCTTACCCTGCCCACAGCTGTGGTCACAGATAAATCACTACTGGGTTGGGGAGGCCACCAAGGGGAAGTGAAGAACAGGGGCCTCAGTCTGTTGGAGCTGAAAGCACTTCATTTGCCTTTGAATGCTTTTATGCCCACCATCACAGGAAGGCTGATGCAGGTGTTCACAGACAAGACCTCTGCTATTTGGAACTGAAACAGAGTGGGGTGGGATCATGGGCCCTGTGTCAGGAGGCTCTGTATCTCCCGCCTGGCTGGACCCCCAATGAACTTTTCTGGTGTTAAACCACTTGGTGAGAACTTTACACATCAGGGAGAGCAAACTCAGCTGCAGACGCTCAGCTGATCAGAATTGGCAATTCTACCCTGAGGTGGCACAGGGTGTCTCCCAGCTATGGGGAGAAACCTGGTTAGATATTTTCACCACTGTTGAGAACATGCAATGTCAACACTTTTGAGCATTGGTGTTTCTAAAGCAGCTCTCTCTCAGCGATGCCATCCATCTAGAGTGGGGTTTGGGACTCATGCATGCCTTCCCTCTGTTGCCTCTCCTGTCCTGACTTCTATAGAAGGTGAGGAATGACCAGGCCCATTTCTTAGTCAGAGTGTCATACCTGGAGTTCCAGGGCAAGAGGATATGTCCTCTGATCAAATTACTGCTGCACAATTTCCACCTATGTGCTTTAGATTGAGTGGCAGTAGTTGGTTTGATTCGACAAACCCCCTGAGGTCATTGATATCTTGGCAGAGAGGCATATATTTCAATTTAGTGTATGCCAGTTGTTAGGCCAAGCTTATGGATTATTGCAGCACCCAACAAATTGACCCATTACAAAGTTGTCTGAAGTTTTGTTGTTTTTTCTGTCCCTGGCCCATGAAGGACTGACTTTGGGCACTGATGAGGGTACACATTGGTTGTTTTTGCTTTCTTGCCATTGCTGGATCAGCCTTAGCTAATAAAATCACCTGTTGTGATGAGATTTTTGAAAAGTTAGTATTATTTGTTTCCGCCTAAACCCTTTGTGATACCAAAGTCAAAATTGAATGTAGCCCTCTATCCCCTTTGAGCAGTGGCTCAAAGGGGATATGCAGCATCCTTTGAGACTTGTGACATTGAAAGCAGTCTTTCTCATCAATGTATGAGCGAGCTCCTGGCTCTTTCTGTCAACGCACGCACCTTACACAATTTTCTTTGTGAACACGATTCTGTTAGGGACCTGAGCTTCCTAAGTGGTCACTCCATTTCATGATGTGCAGGCTATTATCATTTCTGCTTGCTTTTCTCTGCTTTATCCCTCCAAGAAGGAAGACAGACATTATTTGGACAATAAGATGGCTCTGAGTTTTTATGATGATTGCATCAAAAGAACATGAGGTGGATGGTCATCTCTTTATAAGGTTTTTTGGAGCAAAAAAGGGGCAAGGCAGAGCAAAACCTGACCATCTCTTAATGGATTGTTTTCTGGCTAAAGATCTACCATGCGCTGGTGATGGCACAGTCTCCTACTGCTAGTACACAGAGTACCTGTGCTGGACAGTTGTGAAGTGGCTACATAGGCATTGGTTTATACATTCAAAAAGCACTTCTGCCTCAACAGTCAGGCTCATTGAGAGAACTATCTTGCACACTCCTTTCTACTGCTAGTCTAAGCCAGTTCACGACCCACCACAGTTGAGGTACTGCTATGGTATATAGTCAAATAGTGACAAATATGCAGTTAAAAGTATCCAACTGAAGAACTTACCTTTGGTAGAGACCTTTCTGGTAGAAAGTCTGTCTAACCACAGATTCCTCACAGACGTTCCCACCTCCCAATTCTGTGAACTGATTAATTGAACTGGAATCATTTTCCATATAAAAAGCTCCCAATCTAGAAATATATCCACTGGTCATACCAAGCTGCCAAAGGGCTCTGCAACTGAGGGCGCTGCCAACAATCATCCTACTTCAGCATGCATGTGTGGTACATATATGCAACCCTGCTTGTCACTTCTGCGTGATTATGCATGATGCCACCTACGGTGCATTGGAGTACTGCTGTAAAATATCTGGATCCAGTCTGATGCCTGAGGAATGTTCACACGTTAAGAAGTCTGCAGTTTGATTATCCACCACAAAGATTGTTACCAAAGGTAAGTAACCTGTTTCTCATGTTTTACAGACTTTTACCTGTAAAAATACCTTGTAAATCAAATGAGTCCGACATTGCCATACATAACCTTTTACCACATGGATATCTGACAAATGCTTGGGACATTTTTGGGGCCATTATATTTTGGGCTGAGCCTTTGGTTTTAGCGAAACTGCAAAAATAGCAATGCATATTCCTTTCACACATTTCCTATTTCAGTGCATGATAGGCTATAAAGAATCAACTGTGAAACACATTTATAATTTCTTTTTCACATTCTCTATTTAGGGAGATGTTTTTCAGTTGGTATTGGAAGAGTTCAGCCACTTACGACATGCATTGGTCCACTCCGAATAGGCCTATCAAGAAAGGTCAAGACTAAGCAGCTTCATCCATATCTGAAATTGGTTGATTGAGTTCAAAAGAAGAAAGCTTACCAAAATAGTTTAGTCATTTTGTAAAAATGTGTGTTTTTCCAGATATTATGCCAAATGATATTTTAATTATTTGTTAGTTTTAGATAATTTACAAACACTATTGCGATGGATTTCTGAATGTGTAATATTTCTGCTTTTACCAAAAAAAATATGTAAAGGTTACATGTTCTATGAAATGCTTGGTTATAGGATGTATGTGTTTAAGTGCTAATGTAAGTAAACAATATGCATTGCACAACTTTGCAGCTGATCGTCTACTAAGTGGTATAGGCAGCATAAAAGTAAGTATGTGTAACCTTTGTGTTTCATGCAGAAAAACTGGAAACAACTTTTGAATTAATAAACATATTCATTATTGTATAAACAAATGTTTGCTTCATGATCTTCATTATAAAACTTCTATATATATATGTGTGTGCATTTATGTATATAAACTGAATACATACATGTTTATACAATGTGTATATATATATATATATATATATATCTATATATACATATATATAGATATATATATATATATATATATATCTATATATACATATATATAGATATATATATATATATATTCAACCTTCGTTTTCCTGTCTTTGCCCAGTCTCATCCACTCACGGGGTAGGTGCCCAGCAGCTGGTGCAGGACCCGCTAAACATCAAAGAAGAGATTTTGGCTGCACTCAGAAGCAAAAAGAACAGCGTGCACTCCAGGAAGTATGTTCAGAGAAAATTTTACTTACTGCGGCTGATGCGTTTTGACCGACAGGTGTTTTTTCAAACTCTGTGATTAAATATCAAACACCCCATCTCCCTCTTTAAATAACAACGTCATCATCAATATAGTGAACAGACTATCACCGTCATGTTTCACTACGAACCATAGCTTCATTTACAAAAACACTTAAATAAATTGATTCTTATCAAAAAGTAGTGTCCTCACCCAAAATAATGCATTAGACAAAGCATACGCCACATATAATTATGGACACCAAGTAACGCTGCACAAAAGCATGCAAGAGAAGAAGTCAAAAGGTCAAGATGACAATCCCATGCGGCCGTTTTGCCAAATCTCTCCATGTCAGTACAGTAATTACAACAATATCTAACCAGATCCATATGTATTATTACCAATGTTTAAATTATAACTGGTAGCAAAACAGCATATGACAATCGCCAAATGCAGTAAAGTGAGATTTCGCCCGCCAAGTGGCCAAAACATCATAATCTCATGACTGCAGCAACAAAAGAAAAGAAACAATGCAGATACATCTTTTCACTCATGTTCTTGAAATAACGAAACCCAACATTTAAAAAGAGAAAAAAAGAGAGTCATAACAAATTCTTATTTATACACAGAAAAGAAGAAACAATGTCTGACTAAGCATGATCACAATCTTAAACAAAAAAAAAGGAAAACCATCACATCTCCTTCAAATCAATCCCGTTTGGCTCAAAAGATCTCCTATGCCACCAGAAGGGTTACCTTTGGGGTGAAAAAATTGAGTCCAAGAGGTCAACCAATATGTACACGAAGTTCTTCAGCCTGGTTCAATCCACCTAGATGTTTGTTGTTCAACCTGATAATGTATTCAGATTCCAATCTTCTCAAAAATAACTCCCTTTTACCTCCTCTGACCTTTGGTATTACCCTGTCAATCCCAAAGAAAGACATTGCGTGAACCTCTGTTCCGTGTTCCTGATTCCAATTATTTGCCACAGGGTAGCTCAAATCATTGCTCCTAATAGCCCTTCAGTGGTCAAGGATCCTTTTTTTCACTGAAAAAGTGGTGCTTCCCACATACTTTAGTCCATAAGGACAAACTAACATTTTTGTTTACATACATATCTATATATGTATGTATATAATTTCAATTAAAAAAAACAAAGGTTATAGGGAGGTTATAGTCAGGCTTAGGTTTTACTCATATAAAACCATAAACATTCAGCAGTTATAGTTACCTGAACTAGCTATAACTTACACCTCCGCAATGCACGGCTTATGACCTCACATATTTCATCACTCATAACATGGTCAGTGAAATCACCCATAGCATCTCAAATGACATCACTGATGACATCATCCAGGGAGTTACATTTTTTTCTTAATACTTACTGAGACTTAAAGATAGACACTAAGGGGGTCATTTCAACCCTGGCGGTACAGGACCTCCAGGGCTGAAATGACGGAAGCACCCCAACAGGCTGGCAGTGCTTCCAGGGTCATTACGACCGCGGCGGAAGCGCCGCTGTCGCACCGCCGGGGCTGGCGGTTTACCGCCACAATGGCCCCGGTGGTAGTAATCCGCCAGGGCAGCGCTGCTAGCAGGGGGATTACGAGTCCCCTACCGCCAGCCTTTTCCTGGCGGTTTCAACTGCCAGGAAAAGGCTGGCGGTACGGGGAGTCGCGGGGCCCCTGGGGGCCTCTGCACTGCCCATGCCACTGGCATGGGCAGTGCAGGGGCCCCCTGACAGGCCCCCATGCGGCTTTTCACTGTCTGCTCTGAAGCGCTACTGGTGCATCTGCACCCGTCGCACGGCCGCAACACCGCCGGCTCCATTTGGAGCCAGCTCCCATGTTGCGGCCCACATCCCCGCTGGGCCGGCGGGCGGAAACTGGGCCCGACAATGTTGTAATGAGGGCCTAAGTTACTGCATACGTTAAATTACTATTCTTTCTGTACTACCTAAGAATGGCACTATTTGTAACATATGTCATCTGAGTGGCTCTCTGAGTGTTTCAATCTGTGTGACTATCAGTCCGAGTGGTTCTATAGGTGGGTGAGTGGTTGTGTGAGTAGCTGTTTGGTAAGTGAATGGATGTATACATGAGCGAATGGCAGTGTTGGTAGTTGTTTTGGTAAGTGAGTGGGTGTCTGTGTGTGGGTTTATCAGTGAATATTTGGTTGTGTGAGTAGCAGTATTTGTGAAAAAGTGGGTGTGTGAGTAGCTGTATGGGTGAGTGAGTGGTTGTGTAAGTGGATGTCCTAGTGAGTGAATGGGTGTGTGAGTGGCTGCATGGGTGAGTGAGTGAGTGGATGTAAGAGTGGCTGTATGGGTAAGTGAGAGGCTGTGTGAGTCTCTGAATGGATGAGTTAGTGGTTGTGCCAGTGGCTAAGCAATCATGTATGGCATTTCCACCTACACCACAGTCACTTTCACACGGCCCTCATATCATATCTCTCTCTGTACAATCTCGTATACCCTCCACCTACGAAAGTGCAGCTTCAGTCTTCTCAGAAACATCTCAGGGAGAGCACATTCCTGGTGAGGAGCAGGTATCCTCCATTCATGAATTCCTCTCCACACAAAAACCTCTCAAATGCCAAACCACTCTGTGTTGGTCAACCCGCTGGCTATGCATGTGGTAGGGGGAGGGGTGGCATGGGCTAATAATGGTCACAGGAAGGATCAGTTTTACCAGCAATAGAATGATGTATGGCAGCATCTTTGTGCTATTGGGGCTAATGTTGTTCACCAAGTGGATGCAGATGGTGCTGTACATCTCTAGACACATGAATTTCTGGATTGTATCCTTCATCGGTAGAGAGCAACAAAACACATTCGATCAGGGGTTGCTGAGAATGCTGCCACAGTCCTCTCAGCTCTCAGTACCTCTCACTGGCAAACAGGTGCATCTCCAAAAGATCATCAGCTTGTTGGCTAAAGGGAGCATTTTAAACAGCGGGGAGATTGGAGCACACTGCCTCACATCACAACACAGTTTGCCCCTTTGCATTGCGGTAAATGCAGTACAAGGTTTGCATTTACTTGAATATTGGCTGTAGTTTTTCACCAGCGTTGGTGCAGATAGTGCTGTACATTCCTAGACACGTGTTTCTGGATTGTATCCTTCACCAGTAGGGAACAAGAAAACTAATTTCATCAGGGGTTGCAGAGAATGCTGCCCTAGTCCTCTCAGGTCTCAGTACCTCTCACTGGCACACAGGTACATCTCCAAAAGCTCGTCAGCTTGTCATCTCAAGGGAGCCTTTTTTAACAGTAGGAGGATGGGAGCACACTGCCTCACATCACAGTACAGTTTGTCCCTTTGCATTGTGGTAAATGCAGTGCAAGGTTTGCGCTTACTTGAATATTAGCTGAAGTTTTTCACTAGAGTTGGTGCAGATAGTGCTGTACATCTTTATTTATGTGTTTCTGGAGTTTATGCTTCATCAGTAGAGATCAAAAAAATAAATTTCACGAAGGGGTTGCTGAGAATGCTACCATAGTCCTTCCAGGTCTCAGTACCTCTCATTGGCACACAGATGCATCTCCAACAGCTCATCAGCTTGTTGCCTCAAGGTAGCCTTTTTAGCCTTGGATAATGTTGCAAAATGTTACATTGACATGCACCACGAACATGTAAAAACATTAGGGGGAGGAGAGTGGAAGACACAGTGCCTTGGCTAAAAGATAGCAGAGGCAATAGGCACAAATTGGCAATGTCAATCTTGAAGGGTAGATTTGTAGAAGATTATACAGAGATACCAGCACCACCTGAACCACCTGCACTATCTGCACCACCTGCAGAGCACCCACAACATAAGCACAGTATCAAACATTCTCAACACCACGATGTGCAGGTGGAGTAGTAAGATAAACCCCGTAATGACTGTGTTCTCCCTCTATTTCAAAAATATTCACTGTCACCATTTTTCCTTATCAAAAATATATGCACTTTTTACAGCACAAAAACGTCCACCTTTCTTCTTTAATGTTGAATTTACATCCCATGATATGTTATGTATGTTATCTTCTTTGTTGATCTTTTAAAGTGCTAAACATTTCAAAACTGCATTGCGATATTTAGACCATCTTCTAAGTCACCAAACATTTCATTTGGCTGACATACAATCCATCATACAGCAAGATTTGTAAATGCCAGAAAGAGATTTTTGTTTCAGTTTGAAATATATTTATATAGGTATCGCTGAAAAAAATTAAAACAAAAACACATATAATGGGGAACTCAAACACTGTTCTTGGGAAGAGGTCAAAGGCATGAAAATGTAACCATCACTCAGAGGAGATATGCTGACTTGGAAGTAGTTAGGCAAATAATAAAAATATGTTAAGTAGCACCAGGGGAACCAATCAGTATAGAAAGTGGAATCAAAAAGGTCTATATTGCATGCAGAAAGGGTCCAAACACAAGAGTTCACTGTTCAAAATTATACCAAAGTCAGACTCCCAAGCCAGAGGTTATAAAGTCAGACCTTCAAGCCAGAGGGTATCTCTGAATCAGGTTCATGGCTTGAGGGCAAAACTCACTAGTCATTCACACTCTTCAATTTAACCACAATGTTATGATCCTCCTCTGGTGCAAATGTAAAACGGCTGGCCGAGGTAGGATTCAAAACCTCACAGGAAGAATGAAACAGAGGTGGTCTGGGACTACAGGAGGTGGGGGCAGGTTAGGGAGGCAGATAAATCATTTGAGCTACTGTCAATGAGGTTGTGATACCACATAAAGTTTACATCTGCTCAGACTGTCTATCTAATAATTTGGACCTCTGAACCTCCACAATTGGCTTCAGGGCCTTCTTCAGGGCAGCCACTAACATATATTCCGGGTGAAGCACAAGATGGGTGTGAGGGGTGGGAAGCTAAAGTTTCCATTTATTTTTATTCTTCTGGGCAGTACTGAGTAGAGGAAGTGATGCATGGGGAATGGGTTGAATCTGGAAGCCTGATTAAGTCGGGCCTCAGGAGTTTAGGAGGGACTGGAAGCAGACCCAGATGGTGTTATGGCCTGCCCCTGGGGCACCATAGGTTTGTCTTGCTCAAGGCCATGAGGAGACCCAAGAATTTCCTCTCCCTGGATGGTGGTGCCCACATTCACTGCCAACAGGTGACTGTTCGGCCTCCACACAGAGTCTCTTGTAGATAGATTTTTTTAGTTTCTAAGCTGTTGCACTACACCTGTTAGTGGCTGCTTCGTCTTCCCTACTGGGGATGTTGAGTGTTTATGACAGCCTCTGAGCCAAGGATCTGTCATCTTGTCTATGGTCCTTTTGTGATAGATGTTGTCCAACCCTGTCCTCTGGAAAGGGATGTGAAAAAGGGCGAAATTGTGTTCATTAATTGGGTAGATAGTGCATATCTACATAATTTAAAAAAATGTATATTTTCCTATTGTACAAGTGCAATATATTCTGTATAATAGGTGTTTTTACTTTTCTATTGCCAAGATGTCTGAATATTTTTAATTAAACCATTTCCATAATGTCAAGATCAGATCAGTAGTCAATCCAAAGAATGAAAGCAATAAACATGCATGTTAGTGAACTTAACTTTTAAAATGTGCATGACACAAAAAACATGCCATATAGAACATGTAATGTTATGACAAAGTTCAGACTGAACACATGACAGGACAGCATTCTCAAAAAGCATATACGCAGACTCTTCCAGTTGAGCAAATAAGGCAGAATTCAGGACCCTGCTGTACAGTTGTGTTATGACGGGGTTCTGTGTATGTGGCTGGGAGAACAATCTCATAATTTCCTGGGCTGTAATTCGGGCCCAGTGGTGAAGGTCACCCCAGCACTTGCAACATAACTACCTCCACTGAGTGTGGACACCCACTACTGTGCATGGCGATGTGCTGCCAGATTTGGGCCCACCGTGCATTGTTCAGCTGTGTATCAGGACACCATATATCTGAGGGTACATGTCAATGACTTCCTCAGTGTTCAGGGAGCTTCTCGTGAAGTCCATCAGCCATGTCAGGGGTAAAGTTTTTCACATGATGGAGGAGGATTGAAACAAAATGTCAAATTTCCTCTTTCTGTAGGTAATTTCCTGTATGCTGCTTTAGGCATAGATTTCTACCTTGAGTGAAGAGGAGAACCTCCAATTACTCCAGTATTGGAACTTTCATAGATTCACATGCTTGAATACTTCCCCGTCGTCAAGATGGGAGATGGGAGTCCCCGGTGGAATATATAACCAGGCCTGAAGATGTATGCACACAATACATGAAGTAGGCCTCAATACAATAACCCATCCTAGTCGTTTTGTAAAATAGGCCCAAACTCAAACTTGAACCAATCAGATTGCTTCACCCCTTTAGAACCTCCTGTGAGGAGCTACCTTCCCTCAGATTTTCCATCGCACGTTGTGCTTAGGAGTCTCCTTTGAGCCCTGCTCAAAATTTTCTGTCAGAAGACCTGTTTCTACAGCTTTTGGATATTTCTATCTACTCTGGTGATTCAAACTGGCTGCCATGTCAGAGACACCAAAGAAAGGCCTTTTCAGATCCTGTGACCAATGCCTTAAAAAGAGATTATATGTGGAGGATCCACATGAGGAGTGTATTTACTGCTTGTACCCCAGTCACAAGACTAAGGACTGCAAAATCTGCAGGAAGTTTTCTACCAAGACCCTGAAGGACAGGGAGGATCGTCTTCTTTTATGGCTGCAAAGAGGTAAGACTGGACACTGCCTCTGATGAGGACAGTGCCTCTTCTTCTATTTCTGCCCCCAAAACACCTCTTAAAAGGAAACAATAAAGCTCTAAGGGGCAAGAGCCACCTAGGAAAAAGACATCAAAGCATGGCTCTCCACAGAAGAAAAGACTGGATGCAGAATCCCTCAAAAAAGTAAAGAAAACTACTTCAGAGCCTGCCACTCCTCCTCCTAAAGTGCTTCACAAATTCAAGAAGCCTAGCTCTCTTCCGTCGACGATGCCATCGTCGACGATGCCCTCGTCGACGACCATTTAATTGGTGACGCCAGTGGTGGTAACCATCTCTACGTCTACGCAGCTGCTTCTGGATCTTCATCGACGGCAGTATCATCTTTGTCGGCGGGACGCCCCAACTTGTCGATGCTTCTCTCGCCGACAGCACACCTGTCGACGATGCCTTCGTCGATGATGCTCTCGTCAACGGCACCTCCGTCGACGCCAATTCAGACGACACCTCCGTCGATAACGCTCTCGTCGACGGGTCAACCGTCGTCGGTGACAATGTTTCCAGTGACGACGGTATCATTGACACCCCCGTTGACGACAAGTGTTTTTTTGCTCTCAACACCAGGATTTCTTCCAGTAAAAAGGCAAAGACCATCCACACTACTTCTGGGTCAACCTGGGCAACATACTCCACTTAAAAAGCTCTCTAAATCTCGCTTAACACCTTCTGTTACATCTCCGAGCAAAGTTTCAAGACTCTTACCATCTAGGTTTTTAGATGATGACGATGAGGATGAGGGCTCAGATCAAGATGCAATGTTTGGAGTAGCTAGGAGTCCTTCACAGCTTCACGTGAAATGCCAGGAGTACATGGATGACGATTCGTATTATGGCCAATGACCCAGCTCCACAACAGCAGGAAACAGTATCTTTGCCCTCCGATGGGTGTCCGACCTCCGGGCTATGCTGGCGGATTACAGGCAACGCTTCTACCCTCAACTGAGGAAAGATCCCACGCCATCAGTTTCTGCTCCAGCTACTCCGGCACCTCTTCCAGTTTTTCCTACGATGCCACAAGTTCCTCTTCAGGCTTCGCAGAGTGCTCAGGTCCAGGCCTCTTCTGATGAAGCGGCAGAGGAAGGAGAAGTCTTATCTGACCAGGACGAATGGGATGACTATGTTCTCCCGGCACCCCCTTCTCCGGTGCCACTGGCAGTCGAATCTCCTGTATGATTTTAAAGAGCCGCACAGAAAATTAGTTAGGGCTATCCCAATCATCGATCATGGCTGGAGCCAAGGGCTAAAAATTATGAAAAACCCGGCAACAGTACCAGCGGTATTACCTGCGTGCCTAGTGGGTCACCTTAAGCCAGACTCTGTGGTTTCCCAGGCTGCCCAGAGACGCTCCAAGAACCCTTCAGCGCCTTTATCAGCCCCTCCTGATAAGGATCGAAGGTGCCTGGACAATATCAGGAAGAGGTTCTCTTCTATGTCAGCAATTGTGGTCCATGCGGCAAATTCATTGACACTTCTGGGCAGGTACGACAGGCATCTGTGGTCTGACATCTCCCACTCTGTAGAGGACCTCTCGGATGCCAACAAATCGGACGCAAAAATGATCATTACAGAGGGTCCCCAAACATCTGCAGAAGTGATTGACTGCGCCCTGGACATTGCGGCCATGGGATTTAGGCTTCTGGCTGGTTCAGTCGTCTTAAGGCTCCCAGGATGGCTCAAAGCCACTAATTTCAGGCCAGACGTCCAAACAAAGATCCTGGATCTCCCGTACGATGGCCAAGACCTGTTTGGCAAGCATATTGACGATGCCCTTCAGGCGATCAAGTCTGATACTGCCAGGTCGTTGGGCTCCCTACAGTACAAGTGTACTCCCTTTCGAGGAGCCAGAAGTAGAGGCCACTCCTCTTTTAGAGGTGGCTACCAGTCCTTTTGCTATCCACCCGACTCTTCCCAGTATCAGTCATCCAGACCCCAGTACCATCAAAGGCAGCCACCGGCGGCAGCATACAGCAGACCACCTCCTAGAGGAAGATCAGGAAGACAGTCCAAGGATGCCTCACGTAGGCACTGACAGCCTCCAGGGGCCGGCTATCCCTCCCTCCTTGTCCCGTCATCTACGTCGTTGGAATCAGATCACAAGCGACAATTGGGTTCTGGACATCATACCTCATGGCCATCTACTAGAATTCAGTTCCAGGCCTTCCCGGGAGCGCCAACAACACCTGCATCTTCTCCTCCTAGAGATAGCAAGCATGTTGTCCAAAGGGACGATAGAGATGGTACCCTCTTCGCAGCGAGGAAGAGGTTTCTACTCTCAATTCTTCCTCATCAGAAAGAAGTCCCGCCTGTGGAGACCCATCATGGCTCTGATGCAGCTCAACAGATATCTCAAAAAACAATCCTTTCGAATGGTAACTTTGAAGGACATACTACAGCTTCTCAACAGAGGCGACTTCATGGCTTTCCTAGATCTTCAGGATGCGTATTTCCATGTTCCCATTCACCCCAAGCACAGAAAATGTCTGAGATTCAGAGTGCCACCCTTCGGGCTCAAATCCGCCCCCCGGATTTTCACAAAGTGCTTAGCCCCATTGGCTGCATATCTGAGACGTTTCAAGCACCAGGTATTCCCATATCTGGACGATTGGTTACTAAAGGCTCTGAATATTTCTGCTCTACGTCACTCCCTCAAGACCACGTTACGTCTTTTCTAACAACTAGGTCTCACTCTCAACAGAGACAAGTCACACCTCCAGCCTACCAGAAGGATGGTGTTTCTGGGTGCTATATTGGACACGACTCTTACAAAAGCCTTTCCTGCAGGAGAACGCCAAATCAAGCTTTTGACTTGGCAAAATTAGTTTGAACAAAAAAGAATTTTTCAATTCGGAGGTTCAAAACATTACTGGGGATGATGACCTTCTGTATCAACCTAGTTCCACACTGTTGTCTTTGGATGCGCCCGCTACAGGAAGAGCTCGACAAACAGTGGAAGCAGACGCAAGGGTCCTTCGGAGACATCATTCACGTAACACCAAGAATGGTCCACTCCCTCCAGTGGTGGTCAACACCTGCAAACATTTCGGTTAGTATGGAGTTCCTGAATCAAATCCCTCCGCTCACCATCACGATGGATGCTTCGATGGAGGGATGGGGAGCATGTCTGCAAGATCTGCAAGTCAGCGGCAGATGGCACAATTCTCATACAATGCTGCATATCAACCTCCTCGAACTCAGAGCTGTGTATCTTGCACTACAAGCTTTTCTACCGAGAATCTGAGGCTCGTCAGTGCTGGTCCGGACAGACAATACTACCACCATCCACTACATAAACAAGCAAGGCGGAACTCGGCCTCGCTTACTTTCCATAGAAGCTTAACTCATCTGGACCTGGTGCACTCAGAACTCAGTGCACATACGGGCAGAACATCTTCCAGGAGTCAGCAACACCACAGCAGACTCTCTAAGCAGGCTGAGCACATCTTCACACGAGTGGAAACTGAACCAAACAACGCTGGATGCAGTCTTCCGCAGGTGGGGGACACCGAACCTGGACCTCTTTGCGACGCCTCAGAACGCGAAATGCCGGTTTTATGCAAGCAGGCATCCCCAGCTGTGGTCGTGGGGAAATTCCCTTTCGATAGCATGGTCAGGGATTTATGCTACGCCTTTCCTCCGATATTCCTTCTTCCTCGGGCATCAGCAAGATCCAATCAGAGCCCTACCAGATAATACTAATTGCTCCAGCTTGGCAACGTCAGCCGTAGTACACAGAGCTTCTGTTGCTATCCTTGTGTCCTCCCATCAAACTAGCACCCATTCCAGACCTGCTCACCATCAGCCAGAGCCAAGTGAGGCATCTGGATCCCAAGCATCTCAGGTTATGTGCATGGCTCCTGAGTTCAATGAATTCGGCCATCTAAACATTCCCATGGACTGTCAAACAGTTTTAGCTAAACCTCAGGCGGACAGCACCAATAAGCCATATACATTAAAATGGAAGCGGTTTTGTTTATGGTGTTCTGCAAATGGTGTTCATCCGCTTACATCTGCTCCAGAACAGGTTTTAACATACCTTCTCCAGCTGGTGAAGTCTGGTCTCTCTCATGCTTCCATTAAGGTCCACTTAGCTGCTATCTCCAGATATAGGCGACCATCCAAGTGACCGTCTCTCTGGTCTCATCGGCTGATAAAACAGTTTATGAAGGGCTTATTCCGATCCTTTCCTTCAGCCAAACAACCTCCTCCATCTTGGCAACTGAATACAGTCCTAACTCAGTTGATGAAGGAGCCATCGAACCAATTCATAAATCAGACATTTTGGGCCTTATTACAACTTTGGAGGAGGGTGTTAATCCGTCCCAAATGTGACGGATGTACCACCCGCGATATTACAAATCCATTATATCCTATGGAACCCGTAATACGGTGGGCACGATATCCGTCACATTTGGGACAGATTAACACCCTCCTCCAAAGTTGTAATCAGGCCCTTAGTATCTTACCTGGAAGGTAGCACTCCTCTTAACGTTGACATCAGCTCACAGAGTAAACAAGATTCAGGCCCTTACCATCCAAGAGCCTTTCTTGAGGTTTACAGACAACACAGTCATCCTACGGACAAACACGAAGTTCATCCCAAAGGTGCCTACTGATTTCCACATGAACGAGCCTATAGTCCTAAAGGCTTTCTTTCCTCGACCTCAGACTGGGGCAGAAAGATCGCTGCATTCTTTGGACATCAAGCGATGCCTTAAATTTTATTTGCAGAGCACATCCTCAATCAGAAGATCCACTCAGCTGTTTGTGGCATTTAGTGCGCCCAGGAGAGGGCTTCCTGTTTCTAAACAAACCATCTCCAGATGGATTTCCAGTGCCACAATGTTTTGCCACCAAAAAGCTGGTCGACCGCTGGACAGTAAAGTTTGTGCACATTCTACACGTGCAGTGTCCACTTCTTGTGCACTCTTCTCTGGAGTTTCCTTTCCAGACATCTGTTGTGCAGCCATGTGGAGGACAACGCACGCCTTCACGAAGCACCACTGCCTGGATGCTGAATCGCTCTATGAAGCCACGGTGGGTCAAGCAGTTCTTAGACATTTGTTCAGATAAGGTGAGCTACTTGTTTCCCTCCATCCACTTTAGATTTAATCACATTTTCTGGTTATTTATTTACTTACCTTTCCTGTATATATATATATATATATATTTGTGTTTACAGCATTATTTTATTGCTATGCATGTAACTGTCTGAAATTATTTATAATGATTGACATAGACAGTATTTCTTGCTGCAGAAAATGTGTTATTTACAGCTTGCTATTCTATTCCTGCATGTGAATCTATGAAAATTCCAATACTGGAGTAAGAAATAAGTTACTTACCTGTAACTGTAGTTTTCCAGTATTGGACACTTTCATAGATTCACATGTGGCCCGTCCGCCTCCCCGGGGAGCTCACCTTCTCTCTTTTCAGTGTGCTGGGTTCTTTCAGCACTTGTGCTGGGAAAATCTGAGAGAAGGCAGCTCCTCACAGTAGGTTCTAAAGGGGTGAGGCAATCTGATTGGTTCAAGTTTGAGTTTGGGTCTATTTTACAAAACAACTAGGATGGGTTATTGTACTGAGGCCTACTTCATGTATTGTGTGCATATATCTTCAGGCCTGGTTATATATTCCACAGGGGACTCCCATCTCGACGATGGGGAAGTATTCAAGCATGTGAATCTATGAAAGTGTCCGATACTGGAGAACTACAGTTACAGGTAAGTCACTTATTTCATACAGGACAGAAGTTCAGCGTGCAGGAGGGACACAGCAAAGATACTACCATGGCTCCAACTGTGATACAGTAACAATCAAATCAAGGATGGTTTGTGTACATAATATATGTGTGTTAAGTTAGCATTTTTCTTTGTTTACCCTAAAGTATGAGTATAGTACTGGGGAAATTATGGTTGCCTGGTTTTGAGAGTTACAGTGTTTAAGAACCTGAACAGTCAAATTTTTGTAAACTTGAGCATGGGAAGTCAGTTGGCGATATGATGCATAGTAAAAAACAGATTTGTCTCAGGATGGCATCTGTGGACAATTTGTTAGTCATCCAAACTTAATAATTCAAGAGAGACTGATCAACCCCATAAATGCAGTAACCAAACTAGGAGCTCAAGAGAAAAATTAGTTAACTAGATGATCCCACACCTGTCTACTCTGACACCTATTTTGTAGTCCACCCTAGTTACCTGGATGTTGACATAGATTAGAGCCAAATTCTATATGTATGATCCTTCACATGGGGATGTTGTGCAACACACAACAGACTGCAGCAATCTTGCGCACACCTTCACAAGAGACTACAGCAATCTTGTGCACACCTTCACAGTATAGTCAATACATCTGAATTGCAACTTTAGGGCCCCAAAAGTCTGTTCCGTTTCTGATATGCCATGGTTGAATGTCTGTATAGTGTGAGGAGAAGGGGGAAGAGAGCATACCCAATATCACCAACTGTCAAAACTCTATCTTGTGCCCTATGTGCAGTGGGTTTTACTTGTTGGGCTCATGTCACCTTTCCCTTGTGGCTTCTCCCTGCCCTGAGTACTCCAAGTCATGCTTCCCTTATGGTGCCTTTCAGTGTCGAGCATTCCAGCATTACCCTCCCAGGAAGCATGAACCATTGACCCTCCTGTTCTGTTGCTATTGAAGTTTAGTCTATTTTACACCTGCAGAATATTTATGCCTTCTAGGACAAGTTAAGTTATCCACTGTGAACCACTGAATTATGCCATCATGCACTTGGGGTTCCATTTTACTTGTTTATTGTTGCCAATTACTATTTGCACCTGCCACCTGCAAGGCCTCATATTCGTTGTACACTACACGCGATCTTCCCGAGCTTCATTGGACTATTCTGTGCTTCCATGTCTAACACGTGCTTCCTTGGAACACTGTTTTGTTTGAGTATAAATAACCTCTCTGAACCTGCATCAGCACTTGGGCTCATCCCCGCCATGCGCAAGCATCACCCCTGCACTCACCTCCTGAGTCACCCAGATCTCTCAGCATTCCAGTTCTGTGCAAGCTGTGTCCCTGCACTCAACTCCTGAGTCACCTTGAACTACCAGTGCTCTATTCTTCCAAGCCTTCCTGATGATCCTTTGAACCTGGCTTCTGCTAGGCTTCTTGTGTCTTCCTTGTTGTGCTAAGATTCTGCCTCCTCTTGAGTTTCTTGCACCAAACCTCCTGCCATCTTTGGATTTCAGTTAAAGTACTGTACAACGCTAAGTACTTTTCCTTCAGGTTAGTGTGCACTAATCCTTTATTGTAATTAGCAGGCCTGACTATCAGCTTCTTCAAGATTCTAGACTTGTCTCTAGTTTCTTCTCTGTAATTTTCCTCCGGTGCTCCTTGCTTGTCCTTACTCCAGAACCTCTCTCCAACCTTGGTGCTTCAACTGTTTTTGCTAATGGCCCAGAGACTTAGGGGCCACATGTAGGTAGCTTTTTGCACGTCGCAAACATCGAATTTCGCTGTTTGCGACGTGCAAAAAGCACATCGCGATGCACAAACCCCGTTTTGTGATTCGGTAACCTGGTTACCGAAGCGCAAAACAGGTTTGCGACTCGCGATCAGGAAGGGGTGCTCCCTTCCTAATTGCGACTCTCAGTGCAATGTAGGATTGTTTTGTGACCGCGAATGTGGTTGCAAACCAATCGCATTTTGCACCCATTTCAAATGGGTGGTAACCCATTCGCAAAAGGGAAGGGGTCCCAATGGGATCCCTTACCCATTGTGAATGGCACTGTAAAAAAAAATTCCGAGCAGGCAGATGTCTGCTCTGAAAAAATGAAATGAAAATGTTTCATTTTTTGTTTTTGTAATGCATCTCGTTTTCCTTTAAGGAAAACGGGCTGCATTACAAATAAAAAAAACTGCTTTATTGAAAAGCAGTCACAGACATGGTGGTCTGCTGTCCGCAGCAGGCCACCATCCCTGTGAGGGCTGCCATTCGCAAGGGGGTCGCAAATTGTGACCCACCTCATTATTATTCATGAGGTGGGCATTTGCGACCCCTTTGCGAATCGCAGATGATGTCAGGGACGCCATCTTACAATTGGATTTGCGACTCGCAATTTGCGGGTCGCAAATCTGAAATTTGCTACATGTGGCCCTAAATTCTTTGTTTCTCCATTGAAAAGAAATGTCAAGAAAAATGTTCCTTTAGAAGAATTTGATATTTGTATGAACCTTATAACCTCCAGCTCATGTTTCTAGCATACCTTGGGAGTGTCATTAACCCCCTTCGCTGCCAGGCCTTTTCCCCCCTCCTGTGCCAGGCCTTTTTTTGCCTATTTGGAATAGTTCTCACTGAGGCCCTCATAACTTTTTGTCCAAATAAGCTACCCACGCCAAATTTGCGTCCTTTTTTTGCCCAACATCCTAGGGATTCTCGAGGTACCCAGACTTTGTGGCTTCCCCTGAAGGAGGCCATGAAATTAGCCAAAATACAGTGAAAATTTCGTTTTTTTTTTAAAAATTGGAAAAAGGGGCTGCAGAAGGAGGCTTGTGGTTTTTTCCCTGAAAATGGCATCCACAAAGGGTTTGTGGTGCTAAAATCACCAGCTTCCCAGCTTTCAGGAACAGGCAGACTTGAATCAGAAAACCCAATTTTTCAACACATTTTTGGCATTTTACTGGGACATACCCCAGTTTTACGATTTTGGGTGCTTTCAGCCTCCTTCCAGTCAGTGACAGAAATAGGTGTGAAACCAATGCTGGATCCCAGAAACCTAAACATTTCTGAAAAGTAGACAACATTCTGAATTCATCAAGGGGTAATTTGTGTAGATCCTACAAGGGTTTCCTACAGAAAATAACAACTGAAAAAAATAATATTGAAATTGAGGTGAAAAAAACAGCTATTTTTCTCTGCGTTTTACTCTGTAACTTTTTCCTGCAATGTCAGATGTTTTAAAGCAATATACCGTTACTGCTGCTGGACTCTTCTGGTTGCTGGGATATATAGGGCTTGTAGGTTCATCAAGAACCCTAGGTACCCAGAGCCAATAAATGAATTGCACCCAGCAGTGTGTTTTCATTCTATACCGGGTATACAGCAATTCATTTGCTGAAATATAAAGAGTGAAAAATAGCTATCATTAAAACCTTTGTATTTCCAAAATGAGCACAAGATAAGGTGTTGAGGAGCAGTGGTTATTTGCACATCTCTGAATTCCGGGGTGCCTATACTAGCATGTGAATTACAGGGCATTTCTCAAATAGAAGTCTTTTTTACACACTCTCTTATATTTGGAAGGAAAAAATGTAGAGAGAGACAAGGGGCAATAACACTTGTTTTGCTATTCTATAATCCCCCACGTCCCCCGATAAAAATGATACCTCACTTGTGTGGGTAGGCCTAGCGCCCGCGACAGGAAATGCCCCAAAACACAACGTGGACACATCTCATTTTTTGACAGAAAACAGAGGTGTTTTTTGCAAAGTGCCTACCTGTAGATTTTGGCCTCTAGCTCAGCTGCCACCTAGGGAAACCTACCAAACCTGTGCATTTTTGGAAACTAGAGACCTAGGGGAATCCAAGATGGGGAGACTTGAGGGGCTCTGACCAGGTTCTGTTACCCAGAATCTTTGCAAACCTCGAAATTTGGCTACAAAAACACATTTTCCTCACATTTCGGTGACAGAAAGTTCTGGAATCTGAGAGGAGCCACAAATGTCCTTTTACCCAGCATTCCGCAAAGTCTCCCGATAAAAATGATACCTCACTTGTGTGGGTAGGCCTAGCGCCCGCAACAGGAAATGCCCCAAAACACAACGTGGACACATCACATTTTTTGACAGAAAACAGAGGTGTTTTTTGCAAAGTGCCTACCTGTAGATTTTGGCCTCTAGCTCAGCCGGCACCTAGGGAAACCTACCAAACCTGTGCATTTTTTAAAACTAGAGACCTAGGGGAATCCTAGATGGGGTGACTTGTGGGGCTCTGACCAGTTTCTGTTCACCAGAATATTTTGCAAACCTCAGAATTTGGCTAAAAAAAAAATTTTCCTCACATTTCGGTGACAGAAAGTTCTGGAATCTGAGAGGAACCACAAATTTCCTTCCACCCAGCGTTCCCCCATGTCTCCCGATAAAAATGATACCTCACTTGTGTGGGTAGGCCTAGCGCCCGCAACAGGAAATGCCCCAAAACACAACGTGGACACATCACATTTGTTGACAGAAAACAGAGGTGTTTTTTGCAAAGTGACTAGCTGTAGATTTTGGCCTGTAGCTCAGCCGGCACCTAGGGAAACCTACCAAACCTGTGAATATTGTAAAACTAGAGACCCAGGGGAATCCAAGATGGGGTGACTTGTGGGGCTCTGACCAGGTTCTGTTGCTCAGAATCCTTTGCAAACCTCAAAATTTGGCCAAAAAAACATATTTTCCTTTCATTTCGGTGACAGAAAGTTCCGGAATCAGAGAGGAGCCACAAATTTCCTTCCACCCAGTGTTCCCCCAAATCTCCCGATACAAATGGTACCTCACTTGTGTGGGTAGGCCTAGCGCCCACGAAAGGAAATGGCTCAAAACACAACGTGGACACATCAAAATTATCAAATACAACAGTACCTGTTTTTGCAGGGCAGCGCCTGCGTTTTTGGTCCTGGGCTGAACAGCTTTCTAGGGAAACCTACCAAACCCAGACATTTCTAAAAACTAGACACCCATGGGAGTCTAGTGAGGTGTGACTTGCGTGGATCCCCCAATGTTTTCTTACCCAGAATCCTCAGCAAACCTCAAATTTAGCTAAAAAATCACATTTTTCCACATTTCTGTGTGGGATCACCGCACTGGGACACATTTCATACCACCCAATGTTCCCCTCAGTCTCCCGGTAAAAATGATACCTCATTTGTGTAGGTGGCCCAAGTGCTTGTGAAAGGGAACAGCCAAAAACATGTCGATATTGAGGGGGAACAGAGGGGGTCCAAAAGGGCAGTTTGCAAAAAAAACAATTTTTACGCTGACAAGTGCAGCAGAATTTTTATCGGTATAGATGAGACAATGCTGGGTGGTAGGAATTTTGTGGATTTCTGCAGATTCCGGAAGGTTCCATCACAAAAACGTGGGAAAAATGTGTGATTTCCAGCAAAGTTGGAGGTTTGCAGGGGATTGTGGGTACAAAAATGGTGCGGAGTGCATGTGAAACACACCAGTCTGAAATCACCCAGATGTTTAGTTTTCAGATGTGTCTAGGTCTTGTGGATTTTTCTACATGGCAGCGTCCCAAAGTCCATAAAGTGCAGCCCTCACCATTCCAAGTGGGACGATTTTGAGAGTAGGCCAAGTTCTCATGGCCCAAATGTAAAACTAAAACCCAAAATAATCAAATGCCTTCTTGCTTGCTGTGGGATAAGATGTTTTAGAATGCGGGGAGAGCTGAAAGACTGTTACCCCCTTCAGTTGAGGTGGGGGCGTAACCAGGCCCATACTGGTTTGTAGCCACCACCCCAATATTTTTTGTTTTTTTTAAAGTCCCTTGCATCTACTAGACTTTCTGCCCCTCTGGTGTGGATCAGGGGTAATTGCCCCATCTGCCCACTAGTGGGCAGAACAACTTTGGCACCATTTATTTGGGGTGGTGGTATGGCCGTAACCCCACCCTCTTATTTTTGGAAAAAAAACGTCCCTGGCCTCTGCCCTTGGCGCAGATGGGCTTTCCAAAAATAGGCCCATCTGCCCCCCAATGGGGGGGCAGATATGGCCAACAGTAATGTGCTCCCATGGGGAGCGACCCTTACCCAAGGGGCTGCCTCTCTAAAGAAAACACACGCATACACACACACCAATCCCTGGTGCCTAAGTGGTTTCTGCCCCCATGGGGGCAGATTGGCCTAACAAAAATTGGCCGGGGGGCAGAAATGGTCTAAGTACAATTTGCCCCCAAGGAGAGCGACCCTTGCCTAATGGGTCGCTCCCCATCTGTAACAAAACAAAAAAAAAAAAAAAATTAGCCCTGGTGCCTAGGTAACAATAGGCTGATCTGCCCCCGGGGGGGGGTAGAAATGCTCTAAAATAAATTCCCCCCCCACCCCTCCAAGCCCCCCTGGAGCGACCCTTGCCTACGGGGTCGCTCCCCTTGCGTGACATTGGCGCAAAAAAAAAATCCCCGGTGCCTAGTTGTTTTTGCCCCCTTGGGGGCAGATTGACCTAAAATCGGCCGATCTGCCCCCAAGGAGGGCAGAAACGGTCTAAATACAATTTGTCCCCCCCGGGGAGCGACCCTTGCCTAATGGGTCGCTCCCCATCTCTAAAAAAACAAACAAACAAAAAAAAAACACCAAAAAAACATTAGCCCTGGCGCCTAGAGGGTTTTGCCCCCCCTGGGGGCAGATCGGCCTAATAACAATACGCCAATCTGCCCCCTAGGGGGGGCAAAAATGGCCTAAAATAAATTTGAACCCCCCACCCCTCCAAGCCCCCCCGGGAGTGACCCTTGCCTACGGGATCGCTCCCCTTGAGTGACATTGGCGCAAAAACAAAATCCCCGGTGCCTAGTTGTTTCTGCCCCCTTGAGGGCAGATTGATCTAAAATCGGCCGATCTGCCCCCAAGGGGGGAAGAAATGGTCTAAATACAATTTGCCCCCCAGGGGAGCGACCCTTGCCTAATAGGTCACTCCCCATCTCTAAAAAAACAAACAAACAAAAAAAAAAACCACAAAAAAAACATTAGCCCTGGCGCCTAGAGGTTTTGGCCTAATAACAATAGGCTGATCTGCCCCCGGGGGGGGGCAGAAATGGCCTAAAATAAATTTTCCCCTCCACCCCCCCCAAACCCCACAGGAGCGACCCTTGCCTACGGGGTCGCTCCCCTTGCGTGACATTGGCACAAAAAAAAATCCCCGGTGCCTAGTTGTTTCAGCCCCCTTGGGGGCAGATTGACCTAAAATCGGCTGATCTGCCCCCAAGGGGGGCAGCAATGGTCTGAATACAATTTCCCCCCCAGTGGAGCGACCCTTGCCTAATGGGTCGCTCCCCATCTCTAAAAAAACAAACAAACAAAAAAACACAAAAAAACATTAGCCCTGGCGCCTAGAGGTTTCTGCCCCCCCTGGGGGCAGATCAGCCTAATAACAATAGTGCGATCTGCCCCCAGGGGGGGCAGAAATGTCCTAAAATAAATTTGCCCCCACCCCCCGAAACTCCCCCCGGGAGCGACCCTTGCCTACGGGGTCGATCCCCTTGCTTGACATTGGCGCAAAAAAAATAATCCCCGGTGCCTAGTTGTTTCTGCCCCCTTTGGGGCAGATTGACCTAAAATCGGCTGATCTGACCCCAAGGGGGGCAGAAATGGTCTAAATACAATTTGCCCCCCAGGGGAGCACCCCTTGCCTAATGGGTCGCTCCCCATCTCTAAAAAAATAAACACACAAAAAAAAACACAAAATAAAATAGCCCTGGTGCCTAGAGGTTTCTGCCCCCTCTGGGGGCAGATCGGCCTAATAACACTAGGCCGATCTGCCCCCAGGGGGGCCATAAATGGTCTAAAATATATTTGCCCCCCAACCCCCCCCCGGGAGCAACCCTTGCCTACGGGGTCGCACCCCTTGCGTGACATTGGCGCAAAAAAAATATCCCCGGTGCCTAGTGGTTTCTGCCCCCTTTGGGGACAGATTGACCTAAAATCGGCCGATCTGCCCCCAAAGGCAGCAGAAATGGCCTAAATACAATTTGCCCCTCCAGTGGAGCCATCCTTGCCTAAGGGGTCGCTCACCATCTGTAAAACAATAACAACAACAAAAATTCCCGGTGCCTAGTGGTTTCTGCCCCCCTTGGGGGCAGATCGGCCTAATTAAAGTAGGCTGATCTGTCCCCCAGGGGGGCAGTAATGGCCTAGAATAAATTTGCCCCCCAGGGGAACGACCCTTGCCGAAGGGGTCGCTCCCCTTGTGTGAAATTCACAAAGAAAAAAAAACTCCCTTGTGTCTAGTGGTTTCTGTCCCGCTTGGGGGCAGATTGGCCTCATAAAAATAGGCCAATCTGCCCCCAAGGGGGTCAGAAATGGCCTAAATGTAATTTTCCCCCTAGGGGAGCGACCTTTGCCTAAGGGATCACGCCCCACCTCTTAAAAAAATAAAAATAAATAAAAAAATGATCCCTGGTGCCTAGAGGTTTCTGCTCCCCCTGGGGGCAGAAAAGGCCTTTAAAAAAATGCCCCCCTTGGGAGCGACCCTTGCCAAAGGGGTTGTTCCCTTATGCCAATTTCCACTTTCAAAATAAATCCCTGGTGTCTAGTGGGCGTTTCAAAAGCCGGATTGCTTTACAATCTGGCTTTTGAAACGCTGAGAGAGACTTCAAAGGGAAGGAAAATCATTTGCTACCCTTTGAAGCCTCTCCGGCCTCCTCCACGTGATCGGAAGAGAAATGCTTTGCATTTCTCTTCCAATCCCGCTGGAAGCTGAGCTTCCAGCGCGATAGAGGAGGCCTCTGTGATTATCAGCGCGCGATGCGCGCTGACGTCACGGGCGGGTCGGGGGTGGTTCCTTGGACGAGATCACCTCGTCCAAGGCACAGAAGCAGTTAACTCATGTACTGAGTTTATTCTTGGGAGTGTCAGTAACTCCGACCTATGCACCTGGTGTAACCTTGGAAGTGTCAGTAACTCCAATCCATTGTTTGAGTACAACCCTGGGAGTGTCAGTGACACCAACCATGTTACAAGTTTAACCTTGTTTCTAGCATACCTTGTGAGTTTATCTAAACGTTAACCTATGTACTGAGTGTAACCTTGTTTCTAGTATATTTTGGGAGTGTCCCTAACTCCAATCCATGTATCAAGTGTAACCTTGGGAGTTCCAGTAACTCCATTCTACATTCCGAGTTTACCCTTGGAGTGTCAAACAGTATTTCAAGTTCTTCCTTAGTAGTCTTAGAAGATTCTCATCCAAGAATTTTGTTATTCTGCTTTTATGCCATGATTTTGAAGAAACTTGTAAATGTTGGTTATTGAATCAGTGCATTGTAAATTATTATAGGCTTGCCAGTGTATTGATGGTAATTGCCTCTTCATGTTGTTCCCAGTGTATTGCATTTTCACAGAACTAGAGATGTTGGTCCCATAAACCTCTACCTTCGCATACAGAGAAGGTCTCCGGAGTGATGCATACTGTTAAGCAGAGTAGTTCCATAGCTGAGCAGATCCACTACCACAAGTTTCTTTTTCTTATTTTGTGCCTTCCCCAGTCTCATTTGGGATGGTGCAGGAGCTAGGAGTTTTGTCCTTGCATCTTGCATCATCCTGGAAGGGAGTGGAGGTCTAGCATCAGCTCCAGTGTTGTCTCCCCAGTTGGGACCAAGTGAGTGGGTGACACCAACAAAAACAAAATGTGATTTTGTTTTTAACAAAGTGGCCTGTACTCTACTTGTACTACACCATGTCTACCTATATGCAGTGTGTCAGGGTAATGTGTGTATTGTGCTGTAGTGATTATTGGTTATGTTCAAGATGCAACCACCAGATACAAATGTAGACCCATTATGACTTGTTGTTACTTACCAATAAGACACAGGTCACCAAATTCCCGAGCAACCAAATAACCTGCAAGAGGTGACTGTCAGAAAGTGTAACTGTTGTGTGTGCTTCCAGAAAAGATAGCGTGCCCATCAATGAAGCAGCCATTGGCATTGCAGACTGCCTGTACATTGATGGAGTGCCATCTGCATCTGTTGCAGAAAATGTGTGCTGTGTGATGGGTTTGAAGTGCCACATAGGTATAGTCAGTGGCACCTAGCACAGGAGAGAAGTGGACAAAGAAATAAAATCACTTGCCACCCTTTACATTTCTGTGAGTGACTGTGGCATGGTGACATACTGGTCTACTCTTCTGTGTATGTATCTCAGTAGCAAATGAAGCATCAAGACTGGCTTCTCTGTGAGATGTCAGCATTGCCGGAGAAGGCCCTCTGAAAAGATACAGGGGGTCATTACAACATTGGCGGGAAAAGCCGCTTACCGCCGTGCAGAAGACGGCAAACACACCGCCGCGGCATTCCACCACGGTCATTTTGACCCACAGGTCGGAATCTGCCAAAATTTAGACACCCACACAAGTCCGCCACACCAAAGGTCAGTGATAAACTGGCAAAAACAAAACCTCCACCGTCACGCCAACAATAATACACCCACACTATCTTGACCCACGAATCCATGCTGCGGTCTTTAAACTGCGGTATTCCATTGGCGGTACACACCACCGCGCTCAAAATACACACACTCTTACAAAACACATGCACATTGGACAATTCCAAATACACATACCTGATACACATATACACACCACTCCGACACACCCAATACAATATAAAACACACACCCATATCACCCACAAACCCCTACGAAAACAACTGCGACTGAAGGCCGCAGAGACACCACCATCTACAAACGAGCATCCACAGGCACACAACACCATCACCCACATAACATAAACGCACCTCACAAAACACACCACTAAATATCACCCCACACATCACAACACACACCAACCCACACCACCCCATGGCACGGCAAAGACACCCCAGGTTCTCTGAGGAGGAGCTCAGGGTCATGGTGGAGGAAATCATCCGGGTAGAGCCACAGCTATTCGGATCACAGGTGCAGCCCACCTCCATAGCTAGGAAGATGGAGCTATGGCGAAGAATCGTGGACAGGGTCAACGCAGTTGGACAGCACCCAAAAAATAGGGATGACATCAGGAAGAGGTGGAACAACGTACGGGGAAAGGTGCTTTCCGTGGTCTCAAGACACCACATCGCGGTTCAGAGGACTGGCGGCGGACCCCCACCTCCTCCCCCACAACTAACAACATGGGAGGAGCAGGTCTTGGCTATTCTGCATCCTGAGGGCCTCGCAGGAGTAGCTGGAGGAATGGACTCTGGTAAGTCAAATCTTCACTACTATATCCCCCACCCTACCTGCATGCCATCACATACCCCCACCCTCGCCCTCACTCCCATCACTCCTACTCCTCATACATGTCCCAATATCACAAATCACCCATCCCAACCCCAAGCCCTGCATGCAACACCAAAGCATGGACACCCATCACCAAAGCATGTCCACTACAGATACCCATACACCCCCCTAAACCATCATCACACAAAGTCCCACACAGGAATGCAAGCACTGGGGTACACGGTCAGCCACCCATTGCACACCATGGCACACTCAGATGCAATAATCATGCTTTTACACCCCTGCAGGACCCCAACCCAACGTCACCGGACAGGAGGGTCCAGACATGTCCACACCACCCACAGAAGAGGCCCACAGTGATGACAGCAGCTCTATCCAACTGGATCTAGATGACCAGCCCGGCCTATCTGGGAACTCGGGACAGTTGGTTCTCCTCACACAGTCACAGGCCACCACAGAGCTTCCCCCCTCTGGAAACACCAGCACAGCACCCACCCAGCGGGCCCATACCTATGTCCCCAGGACACGTCAATCAGCAGTGTGTCCACCACTACAGGGAACCCAGGCTAACCCAGCACCCCAACAACAACAGGGACCTGGGGGCAGTGGGCACACCGTTCAGAGAACAGAGGTCCATGGAAACAGGGGAACTGGGAGGGCTGCTGTGCGACAGGGGGAGGACAGGCCCAAGGAACCCACTCTCCACGAGGCCCTCTCCAACATCATGGGAGCCTACCATCATTCCCAGGAGCCGATGGCAACGGTACTGGCCAAGTTTCAGGAGACCCAGCGCATGCAGGAGGAACAGTATTTGGGCTTCAGGGAGGAACTCGAATCCCTCAATTCCACCCTGTGCACCATTGTAGAGGTGCTGAAGGAAGCCTTCAACACCAGGAGGGACACTGTGGCACAACAAGGGGCCCCTGACACTAGCCTGGATGATGAACTGCACTCCACTTCCGCCGGCGCTAGTGGACAGGAGGCACCACCACAGGACCACCACACCAGCAACCCACCCCCTGCAGAGGGAGAACCACCCCGCAAATGGTCCCTGAGATCCAGGACAAAGACAGAGAACAATGCCAAGTCCCCCACCAAGAAATAAGACCACCCTGATTGTCATCCTTTTGTCCTACCTTGTCACCCTGTCCATCCTCAAACTGCCCCAGCTTCACTTCCTATGCCCCTTTGGACAATGCACATGTGAGACTAATAGCTTGGACTCTGCCATGGACATTCGTCCACCATCACCCCTCACCATTTTACAGCCCCCTCCAATATTGAGCACTTAAATAAACACCCTTAAAGCACAAAACAATCTGGAGTCTGTGATTTCGAATTAGTATTAGCAATTACAGTGACAAAATGCTCTTTCAAATGTGATGTCAACATACCTATGTCACACAGCTCTAGTCCATGAGGAAACAAAGCAGATGTCACACAGTGGGACCCACATCTGTGAAATTGTAAGGGAAAGTGACAACTCAGTGACTATACACTGGGTGAAAAGGACAGACAGTAGAGAGGTAGTAGTTTTAAAGTACATGTAGCAGGCAGGTTTGTCTTCTTACCTGTGTCTCACTGGAAGTATTGCAGAATCACCAAGTTCCTGTTGTCGATGTCCTCTTCTTCTGCTTCCTCGTCTTCATTGTCCACGGGCTCCACAGCTGCCACATCACCTCCATCTGGAATATCCTCCTGCAGAAAAGGCACCTGTCGTTGCAAAGCCAAGTTGTGAAGCATACAGCAGGCCACGATGATCTGGCACACCTTCTTTGGTGAGTAGAATAGGGATCCACCTGTCATATGGAGGCACCGGAACCTGGCCTTCAGGAGGCCGAAGGTCCGCTCTATAATCCTCCTAGTTCGCCCATGGGCCTCATTGTAGCGTTCTTCTGCCCTTGTCCTGGGATTCCTCACTGGGGTCAGTAGCCATGACAGGTTTGGGTAACCAGAATCACCTGCAAATGGCGAGGGACAACTGTTAGACACAGACTAATTCTTAGGGACATCCCCAGAACCAGACAACTATTCCCACTGATTTGGGTCCAGGTGCTCACCTAATAGCCACATCCGGTGCCTCTCTAGTTGCCCCATCACATAAGGGATGCCCGCTATTCCGCAGGATGTAGGCGTCATGCACTGAGCAAGGGAATTTTGCATTAACATGGGAGATGTACTGGTCTGCCAAACACACCATCTGCACATTCATCGAATGGTAACTCTTCCAGTTTCTGTACACCTGTTCACTCCTGCGGGGTGACCAAGGCTACATTTGTCCCATCAATGGCCCCTATGACGTTAGGGATATGTCCCAGGGCATAGAAGTCACCTTTCACTGTAGCCAAACCCTCCACCTGAGAGAAAACGATGTATCTCCGCATGTGTTTCAGCAGGGCAGACAACACTCTGGACATCACATTGGAAAACATAGGCAGGGACATCCTTGATGCTATGGCCACTGTTGTTTGAAAAGACCCACTTGCTAGGAAATGGAGTACTGACAGCACCTGCACTTGAGGGGGGATTCCTGTGGGATGGCAGGTAGCTGACATCAGGTCTGGCTCCAACAGGGTAGACAGTTCCTGGATTGTGGCACGATCAAGCCTGCAGGAGATGATCACATGTCTTTCCTCCATTGTCGACAGGTCCACCAGCGGTCTGTACAACAGAGGATGCCACCATCTCCTCACATGCCCCAGCGGACGGTACCTATGGAGGAGAACAGCGAGCACATAGTCAACCAACTCTGAGGTATGTAAACACAGTTTACTCTGAAAACTATTAATAAACCGAATTTTGCCTGTATGAGTGTTTAGCCAAGGCCTAGGTATGTGTGACGCAGTCAAAAATAACACCATGTGGGCCCCTGAAATGGCGGCTGCCTGTCCTGTAAAGTGGGACAAAGGGATTTGAGGTAACTGCACTGGCGTTGTACACCGTCGCGGTAGGCGGTCGAAGACCGCGGCGCAATTCTGATTGATTAACATTGGACCCTATGAGTCCCAGTACCCAATGACGATGTATGCCGGCGGTGACCGTACGCACCGCCGCGGACGTGACCGCCATTTTCTCACTGTTCAGTCACTCAATACCTGATCTTCGACAGGAGAGGACCTACACTGCAAGTGCTGCTGTGACCTCAGTCTGGAAGAGACAATGGCTTGTGTGTCTGGGGAAAGGGCCCCTGCCTTCAGCACGAAGGAGTTGGAGAAACTCGTGGATGGGGTCCTCCCCCGGTACACGCTACTCTACGGTCCTCGAGACAAACAGGTAAGTACACTGTTACCATGCTGTATGGGCAATGCCTGTGTGGAGTGGGGTGGATGAAAGATAAGGGGGGGAGAATGAGGCGTGTATGAAACGACGGAGAGTGCATGTGCCACATGGCAAGGGTAGGGATGCGGGCCAATGACTGTGACTGTGCAGTTGGTAATTACTTCTCTTTTTCCCCTGTACAATTCCTGTAGGTCAGCGCCCACCGAAGAAGGATATTTGGCGTGCCATCGCCAAGGAAGTCCGGACCCTGGGGGTCTACCACAGACGGAGCACCCACTGCCAGAAAAGATGGGAGGACATTAGCCGCTGGAGCAAGAAGACGGCGGAGACCCAGCTGGGGATAGCCTCCCAACGTTGGAGGGGTGCCCGTCGCACCATGACCCCCCTGATGTTCAGGATCCTGGCGGTGGAGTACCCTAAGTTGGATGGGCGCTTGAGGGCATCACAGCAGCAACCAGGGGGTGAGTACACTCTCATTCAGCTGATTCAGCGCGCATTGGAGGTGTCTGGGTTGGGGAGGTGAGCTGTGGGTTCCCCTAGGCCAGGGCGAGTTTGCTAGTTAATTCCCCTTTTTCAGGCAGTCCCTGTGGCACCCCACCCCACCTGGGTACAGTGCCAACTACACCTAGTCAGGCTCCTGTGACATCCATGTGTGCAGAAATCGGCCTTAGCATTGTAAGCCATGTCCCAGGGATTGAATAGTGGACCCCAAGTGCGCGGCGTAGTGCAGGGGGCTTCTGTGTCTGTTGTGTCCGCCAACGGTAGCAGTATTGCATGCACTCAACATGTCTTTCTTCTGTCTTCCCCCCATTTTTGTGGTCTGCCTGTACTTGTGTGCATTAGCATCATCAGGCAGAGGAGCAGTGGCACCGGAGCAGGAGGGAGCTGCATCCCACATGGCCCTGGAGGGCGACACTACGGACTCCGAGTTCACCAGTGGGACGGAGGGCGAGGGGAGCTCCACGGCGGGGACAGGAGCTGACCCCAGCGATACGGACTCCTCCTCTGATGGGAGCTCCCTTCCGGTGGCGGCCCCATCTCTGCCCCCCGCATCAACAGGTACAGCCGACACCCCCCCTACCAGCACCACCCTCCCAACAGCCCCTCTACCTTTGTCCCATGCCCGCTCACCCAGGAGGTTGGGCATCAACTCCCCCCCAGGCACCTCAGCCCCTGCCCGAGTCACCCCTGCTGTCCTCAGTGAGGAGGCCATTGACCTCCTCAGGTCCCTCACTGTTGGGCAGTCTACCATGTTGAATGCCATCCAGGGTGTAGAGAGGCAGTTGCAACAAACCAGTGCATTCCTGGAGGGCATTCATTCTGGTCAGGCAGGCCTTTCGCGAGCTTTTCAGACTCTGGCCTCAGCACTGATGGCAGCCATTGTCCCTGTCTCTAGCCTCCCCCCTCCAACTTCCTCCACCCAGACCCACACCCCTGTACCTCAGCCTATCCCAAGCACACCATCAGACCAGCATGCACACACCTCAACACACAATGGAAGCTCTGGCAAACAGAAGCCCCACACATCCCACAGGCACTCAGGCAAGCATCATACACATGCAGACACACCAACATCCACTGCCTCCACTGTGTCCCCCTCCTTCTCTTCTCCCTCCTCCCTTCCTGTCTCGTCTCCACTCACACCTGCATGCACTACATCTTGAGCCACTATGTCCATCACCAGCACACCCACCACCACACCCCGCTCACATGCAGTCACCACCCCCACTACCATTCACACATCCCCTGTGTCTTCTAGTGTGTCTGTGAAGTCACCTCCCAAGGTACACAAACGCAGCCACACACCCACCCAACAGCCATCCACCTCACGACAGCCTCCAGCCCATGCACCTTCACCCAAAGTCAGCAAACATACACCTCCTATGACCACAATCTCTTCCTCCACTCCCAAACCCCCTCCAGCTACCCGTCCCAGTGTTCCGAAGAAACTTTTCCTGGCCAGCCTTGACCCCTTTCCCTCACCTCCCCCACCCCGTCAGTCTCCTAGGGCCCGACTCTCCAGGTCCCAACCTGGCACCTCAGCCACAACATTGGCGGGACCAGTGGTGCCAGTAGTCACCGGATTATGGAGTGCACCAGTCAGTAGGGCAGGCAGTGTAGCAAGGAGCCACAGCACGGACAGTACCCCACCTGTCAAGCATCAAAAGTTGGACAGTGCCCGGCGGGAGAGGGGAAAGACACCAGCCACCAAAGCCGCTCCCAGGGGTACAGTTGAGATTGTGGGGACAGCTGCGACACCACCCAAGTTGGGGAAGGGGCACAAGAAAAAGGGCAAGTCTGGGAAGATCAGCACGGCAGACAAGACCGCCATCAGCCCCGCTGCCCAGGAGGCGACCGCCAGCAGCCACACTGCTCTAGACAGAACCGCCAGCAGCAGCCCCGCTGCCCAGGAGGCGACCGCCAGGAGCCACACTGCCACAGACAGGACCGACAGCAGCAGCCCCACTGCCCAGGAGGCAACTGCCAGCAGCCACACTGCCCCAGACGGGACCGCCAGCAGCAGCCCCCTGCCCAGGAGGCGACCGCCAGCAGCCCCACTGCCACAGACAGGACCGCCAGCAGCTGAACCGCTGCCAAGGACACCGCCGCCACAAGCACCGCTGCCAAGGACACCGCCACCACAAGCACCACAGGCCCATGAGCGCAAAAAGCTCTGACGTTACTGAGGCCGCCACGAGCAGGATGAAGCACTCTGGGCACAAGGCCCCCTCCAGAACCAGTGGAGATTGTCATCCACTACCTCAGTCCTTGGCAGGATGAAGCACTCTGGGCACAAGGCCCCCTCCAGGACCAGTGGAGATTGACATCCACTACCTCAGTCCTTGGCAGGATGAAGCACTCTGGGCACAAGGCCCCCTCCAGAACCAGTGGATTGTCATCCACTACCTCAGTCCTTGGCAGGATGAAGCACTCTGGGCACCAGGCCCCCTCCAGAACCAATGGAGATTGACACCCACTACCTCAGTCCTTGGCAGGATGAAGGACTCTGGGCACAAGGCCCCCTCGAGAACCAGTGGAGGTTGGCATCCACTTGAGAGACTGTAGCTTTGCACTCCCCAGGATTGAACAGTGGGCAACCCACCCACTGTAGAGACTTGAGAGACTGTGGCTTTGCACTCCCCAGGATTGAACAGTGGGCAACCCACCCACCGTAGAGACTTGAGAGACTGTGGCTTTGCACTCCCCAGGATATAGCAGTGGGCAAAACACCCACGTGAGAGACTTGAGAGACTGTGGCTTTGCACTCCCCAGGATTGAACAGTGGGCAAACCACCCACTGTAGAGACTTGAGAGACTGTGGCTTTGCACTCCCCAGGATTGAACAGTGGGCATGGGGCCCCCTCGTAGATTTGGCGTCGTGCACTCAGCCGGCTGAGGTGACCCCCCCTTCGCTTCCCCCTGAGAAGCCTGTTTTACTTCTATCTGATGCCCCTGCAGTGTTCGGGTATCTTCTGTGGGCCTCACCCATGCCTTTTGGGCCCAGTGAGCCACAGACTATGATGGTGGACTCCCTTGGACTTGTGTTCTTGGTGTATATAATTGTATATAGTATAAATGTATATATTTGTAAATATTTTTGATGTATGTAATTGAATATACCACAATTTTTTGACTCTTTTCCTTTTGTCCTTGCATTCTTCTGCGGGGGTTGGGGGGTTTAACTGTGATGTATCAATATGTATTAGCGTGTGTGTTGTAGTGGGTGAGGGTGGAGGTGTTGCGTGTGTGTGTCACTCTCTTTTCCCTCCCCCCTCCCCTGTGTCATAGGTGCAGTACTCACCGTTGTCTTCGCCGGCGGCATTCGTGCTCCTGGTAGAGGAGCAGGAAGATAAAGGCTGGCAGAATCTGGAGCTCGAGTTCCATGGCGTCCTGGTTCCTCGTGGGGTGTGTAGAGGTGAGCGTTTTCCATTCGAAGTCCTGTTTCCGCTGTGTTTTTGTTCGCGGTGAATCCGCCATGGAAAAGGTGGCGGATTGGTGGGTTGTAATACTGTGGGCGGTACATTGTCTCCCGCCTGTCTCTTGGCGGTTACCGCTGCGGTGTTTGTTTGTACCGCCGTGGCGGTCGGAGTGTTAAAGTGGCTGTCTATGTTGGCAGTTTCCGCCACGGTCGTAATTCTTTTTTTTTATATACCGCCGGCCTGTTGGCGGTCTTACCGCCGCTTTAACACCGACCGCCAGGGTTGTAATGACCACCACAGTTTCTATCAAATGGAGAGCAGCCTGTATCTTAACATAGGCTCTGATAGCCCGGGCATGGCCTTTAGGTGAATCCAGCTCCTGCTCCCAGTCATGTCCAGGAACACATCAGGTGACAAAGTAGTATCTGGCAATAACAGCTGCCTTGGATTTCCCATGGAGGATGTCCCTTTACCCATAAACCCTCCTCAAATAATTCATCCTCTAAATGAGGGGAAAAGATAAAGATATTCACTGACATAGTCTTCAGTAAAAGAAGTTTGGTGTGGGTTAATTTCTTATGCAGTCAGTCTGGCTGTGATTGGTTATTGAGGAAATGAGTTTCAGCTGGCAATGGACGGTGGAGTTAAGAAGAAACACTCATTTTTTTAACAGGTGTTTTGGGAGCCTTGTAATCCTTGTTATGTAAATCTTCAGCATTTGGTTCTAAGAGAAAACTCCAAACATTTCACAGGGTTCAATCATTAAACAACCTCATTAAACTGACTCTTATTTGCAGAGTCTCCCTAGGATAAAATATAGAGAAAAGTAAAACAGTTAACTTTATTAAAACAAAAATGCTAACAATGTTATAATGTCAAATATTATTGTAATTTAAATGTATATGTTTGTTTTAAATGTAAATAAGTTTAAAATAAACTCTAAAGCATGATTCACTTAAAATAAAATTAAATATTTAATTTAAATATCTTCAATTAAATTGTAATAATTTTTTCAAAATTATATTTAACAACAAAATAAATAATTAACATATTTTCTAAAAAACATAAATGGTATTAGTTGTATATAGTGTGTCAAAATTAAATTAAGTATTCTTATATTTTTAACTATTCAAAATAATGTAAACTGACTGTATTTGCTATGAGGGTCTGTTTATACCCTTACCTCCTTTTGTGTCAGAGCTACTGCCTGGAGGGAAGTCTTTGGCTGCAAGTTGGACCGAAGGCCCAGGTTTTCATATTCTAGACTGCCAGAAGTATGAGCGATCCCTTCCAGGAGCCACTTTGCTGCCGACACAGTAAGCACCTAGGTAGAAAGTTCCTTTTGGAATTGGTCCCAAGAAGGAGAAAAAGCCTGAGGGCAAAAAAACCTCTAAGATGACTACTGGGCGCAGTTAGTACTTTGAGGTGAGAAACAAGCCTGGGGACCCAACCAACAGGAGAAGACTGGAGATTCCGGAAGGAGCCAAGGTAAGACTGGCACTGTAGGATGGCTGGAGACAAGCTGCAAATTACAGGAGAAAATCTTTGAGGAGCAAGGGAAGGACTGGAGCAATGGAACACACAATAGGAGACCTGCAGTGTTGCGACACAAGGAGAGAACAGAAATCTCTTCCTTATATAGGTTTAGGACAGGAATTAAATCATAGGCCACCATGTTGGATTAGGAATGCCCTAGTGTAAGAAATAGACAAGGGCCATCTTGGAACAGACAGTATTTTGTATCCTAGAAATCCTCTCCAGAGGATTCTGGTAAGAAGGAGAAGAAACATGGAAATGCCAAGGATGTTCCCCAGCATGTCTCCAAGTAGAGGGCCACCGTCCAAGAGAGCACCAGCAGAGTGACCGCCTTGAGGGAAGTGTGTTTGTGGAAGTAGTGCCTGCGGCAGCCCAACAGTATCTTCACGGTCCCACCAGCGCCTGCGGGAGCTCACGTTTCACTTGCTGCCGGAAGCTGGCCGCAGGGAGGGTGTACCACCATAGTTTTCCATGTTAGGGCATTGCAATATCTGTTGTTGCCCCTGTGTGGTGCTGGACTTACTTTAGCTCTGAGCTGGAATAATTTACTACTGTTAAAGGTCCCTCCCTTTTACGCTGTGGTAATTTTAGAGTGCATTTTGCAAATAGCAATGAGCTTACACTTTTGTGTGCGGGTACACGTTACTCACTACAATCCTTCCTAGCCCTCCCATAACTCCTCCTTTCTCCTCCCTTAGCCTCTCACTTTTAGTAGTAAGTATTCTCCATTTAGGACCTACTCCTCTATCCCTCTCACATTTACTTCTAAAAACATAGGGCCTCATTACGAGGTTGAGAGTTATGAGAGCCGGCGGCGGTAGGGACTGCCACAAAACGAGTTGTGGAGGCTTGGAAGTTGCCAAGCCTCCACAACTTCATCTGGCCTGCTGGTGTAGTCACACTGCTGCAGCTGGTGGTGAGCACCTCCAACCTGGCGGCAGGCCTCAGCCTGCCGGCTGGATTACAAGGCTTCAAACTGTCAAATTTTCTGTGGCAGTCAACCCTGGCGGTCACGCACCCGGCGACAGGAATCTCCATCACTGTCACCGGCACACACATGCACACATGTCACCACACATGCACACATCCCCCCACCCGTCCACACACTCACAAACAGCCCTCCACCCCTTCATGCATGCATGCATTCACATACACACCTATTCAGCATAAACATACATCCACACAGACATCACAAGTAACTCCCAAACATGCACTCAGACACTCCAACTCACTCACATTCTTCCACACAGACATCCCCATACACACACATTCACATTTACTCACATACACACATGCATTCACCACCTATTCCCCCTCTGCAGACACACACACACGCACCCAAACACACAGACACCCTCCCCATCTTTCTGACGCCCTCTAACCTTCTCCTTGTAGGAGGACATCTGGGAGGGGATGGGTCCTGGAGCTCTTGCATCGCCACCACCACCATGCCACAGGACTCTGCCAGGCTGTATTACAGCTTGTAAAACAGCAGTCGGAGTCCTGCTGCCGTGGCGATGCTGGCAATGCACCCATCACTTCAGAGTCGGACTTCCGCCCACAAATGGGCAGAAGTCCTCAAAGGACTCCTAATATGGTGGGCAAAAGACCACCCACACTGGCGGTCTTTTGCCTGTAGCCGCTTCGGCAGTCCTGGAAAAGTACCACCGAAGTCATAATGAGGCCCATACTCATAGGTGTGGGGACTCCGTACTCGGGTTGGAGATCTCTGAAGAGAAAAGGGTAGGAGAGGCAGAAACTTGTACATTTGTCTGAGAATAGCATGTTTTAGTATATTTGCAAAAGGAATGTAGCACTACAAATGTACTGCAAAATACTATTTGTGAATAGGCTCTTTAATGTTTATATTTTGTTAATTATATGCATATGTGTCTATGGGTACATACATTCGCAAATGCTCACCAAGGTGTATTATAAATTAAATTTTCTTTTAGCTTTGTTTGCACTTGAGGAATGAGGGTGTGTTTTGTCCAGACAGAGACTAATGTTGAATGTCAA
The DNA here is from genome assembly GCF_031143425.1 of Pleurodeles waltl. Classification (NCBI taxonomy): domain Eukaryota; kingdom Metazoa; phylum Chordata; class Amphibia; order Caudata; family Salamandridae; genus Pleurodeles; species Pleurodeles waltl. Next base: position 1,645,246,087 of record NC_090444.1, on the reverse strand, counting down.
GGAGGGTGTCAGGAGACCTGAGAGTGGATTGGGCACCAAGGTGCTTGGTATGGGATTCAAAGAAATGTGTTCCATGAATCCACATTGACTGGAAGTCACCAAGGGTGTCTGCAGCCAGAACTGGAGTATGCATGGGCTTAGTTTGTTGTGCAAGAAATTAGGTGGTCTTTTGCCACTGCACAGTCTCCTTCTACACGAGGTGCAGGACAATATTGTCAACTTTAATTGTAGAATGCTTATGTGTGATGATACGAAAACCTCTGAAGGTAGTAGAGGAGCAGTATCATTTGTAGCTATAACTATTATGCATGACTGGTAACTGTTAAAGAGGTGAAAATGGATTGTTTATTCAAGCAATTTGATTGTCTTTAAATTCTTATTATATGTGCTTTAATATTAATGTTGATAGTGTTACTAATTATCAGAGTTTTCCTTTTCATTTCTCCTTTCAGGAACATCAAAGAAAACCGGAAAGTGTGACTCATCTTCTGCAGCCACCACCATGCCTGAAGGCAATCCTCTGACACTGGTAAGTTGTAGGAAGTTGGCTCTGTATATACTATTTCAAAGTAAGAAATACTGTGCACAGAGCCCAAGGGTTTCCCTTAGAGGTAAGATAGTGGTGAGAGAGCGTAGTTTAAATATTACCTATTATAGATGTGAAATGCTTATGTTTAACAATGCTGCATTAATAATATTATTCACTGAAACGTATTCTAAACGTGGAGAATTTTTCATATGCGAGAACTAATGTCAACTATAAGAAATAATTGTTTATATTATGCCTAACTGAAAACATTAACACGTATAAAACTGCATTCATTAGAATTCGTACATCTTAAGTTAGCGTGAGTCGAGAACTAGCTGTGAAACCCTCATATTAAAACGTACTTTTCTGTTTCTCCAGTGTGCTGACTTGCAAAAGGCCATGACCCAGCAATTGTTCTTTTCCTTGCTTATTCGCAACAATGCTAGATTTTCTCATCCGCATGCTAGCAGCTTTTAGTATAAAATTTATGGACTTCGAAACAAACATGGACACTTTCAAGGACATTAAAGCGTGGAGAAGAGAACTCTTGACCCGATGTGTGTGCCAAAAAATGAAGAAACCCCGGATATGCCACTTACGAAAAACGTCAATTATGAAGACCAATTAGAAACTCAAGATATATCGTGAAATGACAAATGCATTACTTAATGTATAATTTGATAGGTTACAGATAGTGGGGTGTAGTGACTGTCCAATAGAATTTTGGGGGAATGTATTTCGAAAAAGGGATAAAAACTCATGACACAAGAGACAAGCAGCATTAGGTAGGGAATGATATCGATTGCATCCAGAAACTCTGTCACTCTATTTGGTGATCTGAGACTTAGACAAAATATCCTCACCCATTAGACTGCCCCATTACACTTTCCTCCTTATGAGGGAAGTGTCCCTTGTCCTTAGCTTAGAGAGACTGACGGCGATCTAACTGATGTCCTGAAGACGAAGACTGATCTTGTATGCTGACCCATTCTGAGGAGGGTAATTATAAAGTTGCTAATGGAAATTCATTTATTTTGCCTTTTCTTTCTAGGTACCAACTGCTGTGTATTTTTTATTAGAGACCTTAGATAGACATTCTTCCAAATTGATGTTAAATTGTTTTGCATGAAGCCCAACATGCTAATGCTAATTAGTGGTTAGATGAGGCGTCCTTATTGACTGACGTAACTGACGTGACTGGCGTAGTGCTATGCTGAACTAAGACCTTTAGGAGGTTCTATGTATTGTGATCTGCTTATCTTCACATGATTATCTTATGCTTCTGATCTTTGCATTGTCAAAACCTATCATAGTTGTCGCCTTATGATTATGTTCATTTGCTTCTTGGTTTTGAGATTAATACATTTGCTATTAGATTGTAATCAATAGGGAATAAAATTCACAAAACTCCATTAAGGTGTGGTTATTCATGACTGAAAGGTCATGGTTGCGCCGAAGGTTTATTGATGCCTAAAGTGAAATACATTTTGGTACTATATGTTGACAATGTTATTGACATATTAATTGATATATTGATCAGTTATCTTGTCTTATGGTGTCTCATCACTGGGTCCAAAGATTCATCGACCTAAAACGAGTCCTGATGTGTATAAATTTACATAGACGGACGCGTTAACAGTTCTGGTAGCAGAGCGACGGTTTGGCCCTTGAGGGCCCTAGGACGGAGTTTCATTGTTTAATTTGTTTTTCTGTGATAATGCAATTTGGAGAGATGATGAGTTGCTAGGTTCGCCATGGCTTTCCCGGGATCTCGGAGCCTGCCTAAATGAGTTGGGAATGTTCTCGGCGCCATAGTATGTGTGGTTAGGGTCTTTGCGCTTACTAAATCTTATGCATCTTGCAAGTGGTTGTGAAACTTTACGTGTTTTTAGGCCAAATTAAGTGTTGTTTAGAAGGAGTGGGCGTACTCCACAGTATGAGAGTAGGGAAGTCGGCGTACTTCATGTGAATGCAGCGCTTGTTGCTCAAAATTATCCACGTGGTTGGTTGTTGTGTACAGATCTATTGAGGTCTAAGACCCCGGAGTATGATGATAAATGTGGTTTATGTTGTAATCTGTGCGGTTTAATAGGTCAATCGGGCGTGGTTGACAAGTCGAGTTTTGAGTTATGATGCATGTGTGAAACCTTCGATGGAGATTTGACAAATTCTAAAGTGCACTAGAAGGAGTCATTGACAAGTCGAGAGTAGGATTTGCAGGTCGAATTCTGCTTGCGTATGTGGGAACTGAGAAGGAGAGAGTAGCGGCCGAGGCTTCAAGTGAAATCTCTGTAAAGTTCTGAAGCGAATGTATTACCCTTCCTGTAGTAAACCGGCAGATTTGTGTTGTCGTTTTAAGTGCTCGCAATATTCGCATTAGTTTGTATGAGTTGTAAAGGGTCAGTGAAGTGCGGACAAGCCGCAAGACTTTGTCAGCTGCAGTATGTGTGAGTGTGACATCAGTGGTGCCGCGCTGAGATAGGTCAGATGCCGAGAGGGGTCGCGCACGGATTGGCTGTTGTCCGTGAGAAGCGATAGGTTGAGAAAGGGCAGGTGAAGAGCGTCCTGGGAACTAAGACATTTTCTGATTAAATACGAAATAAAGAATTGCAAAAATGAATTTCGTCAAGGCATTCAAAAGCGCTTTGAAGGGAGACGTATATATTGTTGCAACTGATGGGGAACCTACACCACCTGAGGGTACTCCAGCCTATACAGTTATGGAAGAAAAGGGTGTTGCACCTTGTTTATGGATGAAACAATGGTGCAAATTAACAGAGAAAGAGGGGTGTCTAGCATTTCCAGAACATGGGACATTTAATCCAAAGGTGTTAGAAAATTTGAGGTGGATGTTAAGTATACAGAAACCACCTCCGAGACCGGCACAATACGAGGCTTTGGCGATCTGGGATTTGATGTCTATTAATCATAGACAAGAAAGGTTTCACAGAAGAATGAAAAGGGCAGAAAAATCCTATGCAGAGGCTAGATGGGACAATGAGAACAAAATGTGGAGACGGGGAATAGTAGATGGGTTAAAGTTGTTCCCGGCAATAACACAGGGAGAAGAGACACAGGGAAAGAAAGCTTCCTGCAAAACAGACAAAGATTCAGGCAAAACCAAAGAAAAGAAAAGGTCTTGGGAAGAAGAAGATGATTCAGATGATGAGGCATTTATGGATAGATTGTTACATGATCGTCCACCACCGTATGCGGTGAGCGACAGTGCTCCAAGTACTAGCTTGGATCCTGGGAACCAGACGCAGGAGAAGGGAGTTACTGATACGGTACAGACTAGCGAGACAGCCTTGATACAGAATGGTGTCAGTGTACCCACTGCACCAGACTTGCCGATACAGTTGCAGCCTCCACCACAGATAAAAATAATTTACCCTGATGTTCCAGTGCTTGAGACTACTACGAACTTGGTGGTGCCGCCAGACCCGATATATACAAAGCCAAGGTTAATACAGATTGAGTCAACTCCGAAGTTAGTGTCTCAACCGCCACAGCTGATACCTGGGTATAACCCTGTAGCAGGACCATTGTTAGAACCTGTACCAGGTACACTAGAGCAGACCTATGGTGTTGCAGCTCCAAGAAGCTTGGGACCAGGTCAGACACCTGCCGCTATATCGTTACCTATTACTGTTGGTCCCCCGGTGCCGTTGTATGCACAGGATAAAACAGCGACATGTGATCAGGGAGTTATGACTCAGGAAGCGATAAGAGGAGGGCCTATGAGAACTCCACAAATAATGGCCCCGGGAGAACAAGTACATGAACAACCGAGACCCTTGATGGACCTTAGTCCAGTAGGGGCACCTCTTGAAGCGATGCATCAAGCAGGGTTGGGATACTTGACTCCCCAAACCATGAGCATGAATACCTCACACTCTCCAATGATACATGCAGGGAACATTTCACTGCAGGGTTTTACAGTATAACAGCTAAATGAGTGGTTAGAGAAAACTTGTACTTCGCAAAAGACTACAGTGACCACAGTTGAGCCTGAGAAGGAAAAACAAGATGAATACTTGAATTTTGTACGGCTAGGATCAGAACCCGAATTTTCAGAATAATATGGTGCAAATGCCAGGGGTACCACCCATGCAGCAGATGCAAATGCCGCGTTTCCAAACAGTGTCAGGTTTCATTTTTAGTTGACACAGGAGCTACACGCTCTACAGTTCGAAGTGCAGAAGCCAAGGTTAATACAGATTGAGTCAACTCCGAAGTTAGTGTCTCAACCGCCACAGCTGATACCTGGGTATAACCCTGTAGCAGGACCATTGTTAGAACCTGTACCAGGTACACTAGAGCAGACCTATGGTGTTGCAGCTCCAAGAAGCTTGGGACCAGGTCAGACACCTGCCGCTATATCGTTACCTATTACTGTTGGTCCCCCGGTGCCGTTGTATGCACAGGATAAAACAGGGACATGTGATCAGGGAGTTATGACTCAGGAAGCGATAAGAGGAGGGCCTATGAGAACTCCACAAATAATGGCCCCGGGAGAACAAGTACATGAACAACCGAGACCCTTGATGGACCTTAGTCCAGTAGGGGCACCTCTTGAAGCGATGCATCAAGCAGGGTTGGGATACTTGACTCCCCAAACCATGAGCACGAATACCTCACACTCTCCAATGATACATGCAGGGAACATTTCACTGCAGGGTTTTACAGTATAACAGCTAAATGAGTGGTTAGAGAAAACTTGTACTTCGCAAAAGACTACAGTGACCACAGTTGAGCCTGAGAAGGAAAAACAAGATGAATACTTGAATTTTGTACGGCTAGGATCAGAAGCTGCCGAGTTAGTGGAAGGAACGATGGGAGTGAATAGGTTGGAATCATACACTGAGGCAGAATTGAGATACTTGTGCCCTAAGATTACCAAAGAGGTAGGTAAAGTACATCAGAGATTAACGAATCTGGCAGACAAATACAATGTCGATATTGGAAACACTAAACATTTGAAAAGAAGCTATAGATTAGATTTTGACACTAAAGATTTTGAGCACATGAGATCTGCAGGCATGAAAGCACACCTGAAAGAACTGTTACAAAGTGCAAAAATGTGGGGTGCGCTAGAGAAATGGGAAGGCCGATGGGCAAAGAAAAGAGATAAGGGAAAGGGAGATAGCCCAGGGTCTAATAAAGTTGCGACCACACCTGATCTAGATACAGTGAAAATCTTACCTATGAGAGAAACAGCTGGTGGTGTTTAAGTGCATGTGCCATGGACTAGAGGAAACATTTTATCCTTTACGAATGATTATCCTAGGCTAAGAGAAAAGCCGATTGAGTGGTATCAACAGACAGATAGGTTCGTGAAGCTTGCAAAGTGTCTCTGGGAAGACTTGAATACTTTATTTGAGATCATTGTTCCGCCGGATTTGTGGCTCGAATGCAAGAGAGGGGTAGATTGGCCCACGAAGGAGCCAGCAAGAGATAAGGTGACAGGAGCACCTTCAGAAGAAGTGATGAAATTTTATCATAAAGTAATTGAGTTTTTGAAACAAAAGGTGTCGCCGAAGGTGACCAATTGGCAGAAAATCGACCGGACCTCTCAAGAGGTTAAGGAGTCAATACATGCGTACTATGAGAGATTATTAAAAGCGTTCAAACATTACAGTGGTACTGAGACTATCGAACCACAGGATATGAATCATCTTGTGTTCAGGTTCGTCGAAGGGCTGAGACCGGAGGTCAGCCAGATGATTAAGAATCATTTAATTTGTTGGCAAGCTAAACCGATTGATGAAGTGTTACAGTATGCGAAATACTGTAGTGATGAGATTGAGTTGAAGCAGAAAAAGTTGAAAGAGAAAGTGATGGTGATGCAGATAAGGGCTGCACAAGCTGGAATACAGGGAAATGGTGTTCAGCAAATGAAACAGCAACAACCGCAAATGAATGGTGTGTTTCAAGCACAGCCGAGAGGCAGAGGTCGAGGTTTTGTGAACCGTGGTACGGACATGAATATTGTTGTTATTCAAAATGACGGTCAGGGAATGAAAAAGATGTCACCATGTCATGCGTGCGGGGGCATGGGGCATTGGAAACAGGATTGTCCGAATATGGTGCAGGATGGTGCAGTTCAGCAGAGCATTAATGTCGGTACATTACAAAATCCACAAGGTCCAAAAATGAGACATCAGAACCCGAATTTTCAGAATAATATGGTGCAAATGCCAGGGGTACCACCCATGCAGCAGATGCAAATGCCGCGTTTCCAAACAGTGTCAGGTTTCATTTTTAGTTGACACAGGAGCTACACGCTCTACAGTTCGAAGTGCAGAAGTCCCGAGATTAGCTCTTTCAGGGCGTACCATACGAGTGGTCGGTGTGGCAAATCAGTACCTGACTAATCCAATTACTGACCCAGTGCAGGTTGAAATTGGTAATTTCCAAGGCCTGCGTAGATTTGTTGTATGGGATTCAAGTCCAGTATCCTTACTAGGGAGAGACTTACTATGTAAGAACAAGTGTTCGATTACCTGTTCCAATGATGGAATAGAAGTACAGACAAACAGTGATGATGAGGGAGATGAGAATCAATTCATAGAGGAAGGAGGAGAGACTAACGAAGATTACCCTTTGATTACTTTATTTCCAGTACTTACCTTGATCGATCTACATGCTGATCTACAAGGGACCGTAACAGAGAGAGTGTGGGATCTGACTGGGAAAGAAGTAGGATTAATCAAGGGAGTAGAACCAGTCAAAGTACAGATAAAGCCAAATGCAGCGTTCCCACAAGTGCCACAATACCACATGACTCAGGATGTCCTCATTGAAGTAACACAGATAATTGCAGATTTTCTCAGGCAGGGAGTTCTGAAAGAAGTTTTGAGCAGTCCGTGCAACTCTCCTATTATGGGTTTGAAGAAGCCCTGTGGTAAGGTTCGAATTGTGCAGTATTTGAGAAAAATAAACGAAATTGTGATAAAATGCTGCCCGGTGGTACCTAATCCAGCAGTAATAATGTTTCAGGTTCCATGTGATGCTGAATGGTTTACTGTGGTAGACCTATCACAAGCATTTTTCTCTATACCTCTTCACGAAGACAGCCAATTTCTGTTCAGTTTCAAATTCCTGGATAAGGTGTACAGTTGGTGCAGAATTCCTCAGGGGTTTTCTGAGTCACCATCCATCTTCAATCAGATACTAAAAAAGGATTTGGAACCTCTTGTGCTGCCTTTTAATTTGACTCTTGTGCAGTACATTGGCGATTTGCTGATTGCATCTAAAACCAGAGACAGTTGTAAATATGATACCATTGCATTATTGAATCATCTGGGGAAGAATGGACACAAGGTGTCACCCAGGAAGTTGCAATACTGTCAAAAAGAAGTGAAATATTTGGGACATCTGATTGAGAAAGGGTCCTGAAGAATATCAAAAGAGAGAATAACAGCTGTTTTACAAATGAATCCCCCAATAACAAAAAGAGATGTCAGAATGTTCTTGGGAATGGTGGGCTGCTGTCGTCAGTGGATACCCAACTTCTCGATCATCTCAAAACCTTTAATAAAATTGACAGGAAAAGAAGTCAAGGACGAACCATACACAATCACTTTGACAAAAGAGGAGCTTGAATCATTTCTAGAATTGAAGGAATGCATGTGTAGGGCTCCAGCATTAGGAATGCCTGATTATAAGAAGCCTTTTCTGTTGTTCTGTCATGAACGTGATGCTTGTTCTTTATCTGTTTTAACACAGGTCCACGGAGATGCAAATCGCCCTGTAGCATATTTTTTAGCTACTTTGGACCCTGTCGCAGCAGCCTTACTGGGTTGTTTGCGAGCAGTCGCAGCAGTTGGTCAAAGCCTTTCACAATGTGAAGGCATAGTCATGGGATACCCTCTGACAGTAATGGTTCCACATTCAGTTGAAATTCTGTTGACACGAACTAAGACACAGCACATGACAAATGCATGACTTACTAAATATGAGACGATTATACTGGGGTCACCAAATGTCACACTAAAGAGATGCACTGTGCTGAACCCGGCAACCTTACTTCCCAATGAGAATACAGAAATCAAAGATGGGGAAGAATTTGAGCATGATTGTCTTGAGGTGACCGAACTCTGTACCAAACCTCGTCCAGACATACAGGATACCCAGTTAAAAGAAAACGATTGCATTATGTTTGTTGATGGGTCCTGTTTAAGAGATTCAGCAGGAACATTGAGAGCTGGTTACGCAGTATGTACCATAACTGGCATTGTCGAAGCCTCCTGGCTAGAGAAAGTGTTTTCTGCACAGGTGGCAGAATTAATAGCTCTTACAAAAGCCTGCCACGCAGCTGTAAATTTGAAAGTCACTATCTATACTGACAGCAGATATGGATTTGGAATTGTGCATGATTTTGGCCAACTCTGGTCACAGAGGGGTTTCATGACCTCCTCTGGTTCTCCTGTGAAAAATGGTGAACAGATAAGAGATTTGTTACATGCGATTCAGTTACCTCTTGAAATTGCCGTGGAGAAATGCAGTGCTCACACCAGATCACAAGATTTTGTATCAATGGGAAACGGTTATGCAGACCAAGTTGCAAGATTTTGTGCATTAAACTGTATATCATTTAAGGAGCAGTGGGAATTGTTACCACAACCTGAAACCGACACGAGTTTAAGTCTAGAATTACGAGTGGTTGATACCTTAGATGAACTAAAGACATTACAAAGTCGTGCTAGCAAAGAAGAAAAACGTTCCTGGCAGAAAATGCAGTGTGTACAAAGCGCAGATGATATGTGGGTTTCAGAAGAGGGAAAATTGGTTCTGCCAAACAGTCTTTTGTCACAGTTTGCCCGGTTATATCATGGACAGGCACTTCTAGGAAGAGATGCCATGATCAGATCCTTTAAGATTGATTGGTTCAATCCAAAATTCAGACATGCCGCAGAAATTACTTGCCACAGGTGCGTCATCTGTCAACAGATGAATGCTGGAAAAGGAACTGTGGTAACTTTGAGCCACATTGGGAGAGCTGGAGGTCCATTCAACAAAATGCAAATGGATTTTATTGAAATGCCTGTTTGTGAAGGACAAGTATGTGTTGGTGATCGTGTGTGTTTTCAGTCATTGGATTGCGGCATATCCCACACGTAGGAATGACAGTCTTACAGTTGCAAAATTACTACGCAGAGAATTAATACCAAGGTTCGGGTTTCCGGTTTCTATAGAATCAGATAGGGGGAGACACTTCGACAATGAGGTGATTAAACTTCTGTGTGCCGCACTCAACATTGAACAAAAGTTGCATTGTAGCTATCGCCCTGAAGCATCAGGACTAGTTGAACAGATGAATGGTACCTTAAAATCAAGAATAGCAAAAATGTGTGCAGCAACAAACATGAAATGGCCAGATGCATTACCTCTAGTACTAATGTCTATGAGAAACACCCCAGATAAGAAAACGGGACTGTCCCCCCATGAAATTCTCATGGGCAGAGCAATGAGGTTACCAGCGGTACCTGCAAATGCACTAGTGAATATTACAGATGATATGATGTTGGATTACTGCAAAAGTTTGGCTGACGTGATTCGCTCTTTCTCTCACCAGGTGGAAGCTAACACGTTGCCACCAATTGGCGAACCAGGACACTCTCTGCAAGCTGGAGATTGGGTGGTTGTCAAGAAGCACGTGAGGAAATCGTGTCTTGAGCCACGTTGGAAGGGGCCGTATCAAGTAATATTGATGACCACTACTGCTGTGAAGTGTGCCAGGGTTCTCAACTGGATACATGCCAGTCACACAAAAAGGGTAACGTGTCCTGTTGAAGAGGAACTTGAAGTTTCCGGTACAGCAACTTCAGGAGGAGAAGTCTCAGAGTCAGAGATCAGTCAAGAAAGATCTGAGACTACAGGAGAGCCCACTGAGAACAGCCTTGTCCCTCAAACTGTCAATGAGTTCGAGAGAGGTGACAGAGTGCCTATCTCAGTTGAGGCAGCAGGAGAACTAAGTCAAGGAGAGGTTCTCCCAGAAGTAGACGAATACGATTTAGAGCCCGAACTCAGCATAGAACCGGAAGACGAAAGAGAAGGAGAAATTGTAGATACAAATCAAAACGAGTCAGAGTCTCCTGAACCAGTTGCAGGTCCGTCTAGAGAAAACACCATATCACAAGAGGAGGGTGCTGTCCAACGTCCTGAAGGGAAACACCGAAACAAGACACACAGAGGCGATAATTGGCCAGACAAGTCACATCCTAGAATAAGAGAGGTACTGAACGAGACAATAATAGAAGAAAGCGATACTTCACAAGCAGATGATCTGAGTGAAGGAGAACAACAAGGTGAACGAAGGCTAAAAGGGAAGAGAATAGCAAACAGAAGATATACAGGTCCTGAATGGGCATATGCCACAACCTCTGAATGGCAACAAGAATTTTTAGCATTCTGCTTTGATCGTGAAGTACCAGGTCAATACTACGGTACCTGAAGATATTCAACAAGAAAACTCGGATAAAATTGAAATTGTGAAAGCTGAAAAGAAAAGAGTCTTTAGAAACTACCGGAAAGTGACACTAAACCTGGACTTGACTTTGAGAAACCTGATTACGACAAGCTGCTAACCTGAATTGACGAAAAGGGTCCTGGAGTGAGTGAAGACGCTGTAAAATACGCAGAAGAGATTTTTTTTTTCTTTTCCTTCTCAAGTTGATTGTTGATCTACTATTCTGATTCTATACAAACATGGCCTATAGTAGCAAAGGAAGTAAGGTGTGTGGGTGGTTAGGTCTTATGATAGGTATTGTATGTGCAATAATGATTGTGGGAGTGATTGTAGGAATGCCTTGGAGAGAGAGAGAAACTATTAATGCAACTTTGAAACCTGAGACTACCACTACTAATGAACTATCACCGTGGGAAAGATTTGAGCAAGACGCAAGACATATGCATGAGGGAACTAATGCAAAAGGGGAACTTTCTACTAATGCTTTCTATTGCTTACTAAATGAGTATGTGGAAACTATGGATGCGAAAGACTGTTATGTGTGTACTAAAATACCTTCGTCTGTGCAGGAGGGAGTCACTTATCATAGCCTCCCTCTTACTTATGGAATTAGCTGCAGCTTGCTATTAACAAGATTTTATGATCAAGAGCATGTGCAATACTTTTATTCAAATTTGGATGTTGTGTTTTCTTTTGTGCCTGTGATTGAATTCTTAAATAAGTTAGCTAAAGAGCATGAAATTAAAATAGTTAGAGGATTCTTTGAGCCAACACTTACATTTGGAACTGCTTATGCACATCACAATAATTTGACTTGCTTACTGTCTCCTGGAGGGAAAAGCTTTTTAGATCACACAGATGATAGACGCAAAGCATTGAAAGAAAGGTTAGAAAAAGGCTTAGAAAAACGTACTTATGCAAATGATTATGCTTACACTGCAATTAAAACACAAATTAGCTATAGATGCATTACACGTAGGTAGGCTCTGTATATATAGACCAAAATCTGATCAAGACAGTTTGTTTGTGGGCACGAGTGAATGTAGGCATGTGTTTTTGTTTCAGAGTAAATGGACCTTTATGTTAAATGGACAAGATCCAGCAAAAATCGGCTTGCTTTAGACATTCTTTTAGCAAAGAGTGGAGGTGTTTGCAAAATGCTTAATGAGCGTCATTGTTGTTCATTTATTCCAGATAACAGTAAGAAAATTAGAAACATGCTTACTAACCTTACCAGAGATAGTACCGATTTGAAGGATCTAAAAGTACCTGGTGTTTGGGAGAAATTTGGGAAAGGAATTGCCGGAGTGGGAAGCTGGTTTACCAACATTTGGAATGGGGTACTTACAAAAATTATGATGGGTCTATTAATTGTTTTGATTTGTTTATTAGGATTATGGGGGGTATGCAAAATTAATGACAAAGTAAAAAGAAATTGGACTAAAAGAACCAAAAGAAATGAAGAAAGTGAAAGAGAGAAAATGTTCAATGAAATATGGGAAAGCTCACATAAGGGGCAAGATGTTGAAATGCGTATTATGCGCAAGGTGAAAAATTAAGATCAAAAAGAAAGATTGTGTGATGACGAGCGTCATCATAGGAGGGACTGAGAGAGAGTAGTTTAAATATTACCTATTATAGATGTGAAATGCTTATGTTTAACAATGCTGCATTAATAATATTATTAATTGAAACGTATTCTAAAGGTGGAGAATTTTTCATATGCGAGAACTAATGTCAACTATAAGAAATAATCGTTTATATTATGCCTAACTGAAAACATTAACACATATAAAACTGCATTCATTAGAATTCGTACATCTTAAGTTAGCGTGAGTCGAGAACTAGCTGTGAAACTCTCATATTAAAACGTTCTTTTCTGTTTCTCCAGTGTGCTGACTTCCAAAAGGCCATGACCCAGCAATTGTTCTTTTCCTTGCTTATTCGCAACAATGCTAGATTTTCTCATCCGCATGCTAGCAGCTTTTAGTATAAAATTTATGGACTTCGAAACAAACATGGACACTTTCAAGGACATTAAAGCGTGCAGAAGAGAACTCTTGACCCGATGTGTGTGCCAAAAAATGAAGAAACCCCGGATATGCCACCTACGAAAAACGTCAATTATGAGAACCAACTAGAAACTCAAGATATATCGTGAAATGACAAATGCATTACTTAATGTATAATTTGATAGGTTACAGATAGTGGGGTGTAGTGACTGTCCAATAGAATTTTGAGGGAATGTATTTCGAAAAAGGGATAAAAACTCATGACACAAGAGACAAGCAGCATTAGGTAGGGAATGATATCGATTGCATCCAGAAACTCTGTCACTCTATTTGGTGATCTGAGACTTAGACAAAATATCCTCACCCATTAGACTGCCCCATTACACTTTCCTCCTTATGAGGGAAGTGTCCCTTGTCCTTAGCTTAGAGAGACTGACGGCGATCTAACTGATGTCCTGAAGACGAAGACTGATCCTGTATGCTGACCCATTCTGAGGAGGGTAATTATAAAGTTGCTAATGGAAATTCATTTATTTTGCCTTTTCTTTCTAGGTACCAACTGCTGTGTATTTTTTATTAGAGACCTTAGTTAGACATTCCTCCAAATTGATGTTAAATTGTTTTGCATGAAGCCCAACATGCTAATGCTAATTAGTGGTTAGATGAGGCGTCCTTATTGACTGACGTAACTGACGTGACTGGCGTAGTGCTATGCTGAACTAAGACCTTTAGGAGGTTCTATGTATTGTGATCTGCTTATCTTCACATGATTATCTTATGCTTCTGATCTTTGCATTGTCAAAACCTATCATAGTTGTCGCCTTATGATTATTTTCATTTGCTTCTTGGTTTTGAGATTAATACATTTGCTATTAGATTGTAATCAATAGGGAATAAAATTCACAAAACTCCATTAAGGTGTGGTTATTCATGACTGAAAGGTCATGGTTGCGCCGAAGGTTTATTGATGCCTAAAGTGAAATACATTTTGGTACTATATGTTGACAATGTTATTGACATATTAATTGATATATTGATCAGTTATCTCATCTTATGGTGTCTCATCACTGGGTCCAAAGATTCATCGACCTAAAACGAGTCCTGATGTGTATAAATTAACATAGACGGACGCGTTAACAATTCTGGTAGCAGAGCGACGGTTTGGCTCTTGAGGGCCCTAGGACGGAGTTTCATTGTTTAATTTGTTTTTCTGTGATAATGCAATTTGGAGAGATGATGAGTTGCTAGGTTCGCCATGGCTTTCCCGGGATCTCGGAGCCTGCCTAAATGAGTTGGGAATGTTCTCAGCGCCATAGTATGTGTGGTTAGGGTCTTTGCGCTTACTAAATCTTATGCATCTTGCAAGTGGTTGTGAAAATTTACGTGTTTTTAGGCCAAATTAAGTGTTGTTTAGAAGGAGTGGGCGTACTCCACAGTATGAGAGTAGGGAAGTCGGCGTACTTCATGTGAATGCAGCGCTTGTTGCTCAAAATTATCCACGTGGTTGGTTGTTGTGTACAGATCTATTGAGGTCTAAGACTCCGGAGTATGATGATAAATGTGGTTTATGTTGTAATCTGTGCAGTTTAATAGGTCAATCGGGCGTGGTTGACAAGTCGAGTTTTGAGTTATGATGTATGTGTGAAACCTTCGATGGAGATTTGACAAATTCTAAAGTGCACTAGAAGGAGTCATTGTCAAGTCGAGAGTAGGATTTGCAGGTCGAATTCTGCTTGCGTATGTGGGAACTGAGAAGGAGAGAGTAGCGGCCGAGGCTTCAAGTGAAATCTCTGTAAAGTTCTGAAGCGAATGTATTACCCTTCCTGTAGTAAACCGGCAGATTTGTGTTGTCGTTTTAAGTGCTCGCAATATTCGCATTAGTTTGTATGAGTTGTAAAGGGTCAGTGAAGTGCGGACAAGCCGCAAGACTTTGTCAGCTGCGGTATGTGTGAGTGCGACGTCAGTGATGCCGCGCTGAGATAGGTCAGATGCCGAGAGGGGTCGCACACGGATTGGCTGTTGTCCGTGAGAAGTGATAGGTTGAGAAAGGGCAGGTGAAGAGCGTCCTGGGAACTAAGCCATTTTCTGATTAAATACGAAACAAAGAATTGCAAAAATGAATTTAGTCAAGGCATTCAAAAGCGCTTTGAAGGGAGACGTATATATTGTTGCAACTGATGGGGAATCTACACCACCTGAGGGTACTCCAGCCTATACAGTTATGGAAGAAAAGGGTGTTGCACCTTGTTTATGGATGAAACAATGGTGCAAATTAACAGAGAAAGAGGGGTGTCTAGCGTTTCCAGAACATGGGACATTTAATCCAAAGGTGTTAGAAAATTTGAGGTGGATGTTAAGTATACAGAAACCACCTCCGAGACCGGCACAATACGAGGCTTTGGCGATCTGGGATTTGATGTCTATTAAGCATAGACAAGAAAGGTTTCACAGAAGACTGAAAAGGGCAGAAACATTCTATGCAGAGGCTAGATGGGACAATGAGGACAAAATGTGGAGACAGGGAATAGTAGATGGGTTAAAGTTGTTCCCGGCAATAACACAGGGAGAAGAGACACAGGGAAAGAAAGCTTCCTGCAAAACAGACAAAGATTCAGGCAAAACCAAAGAAAATAAAAGGTCTTGGGAAGAAGAAGATGATTCAGATGATGAGGCATTTATGGATAGATTGTTACATGATCTTCCACCACTGTATGCGGTGAGCGACAGTGCTCCAAGTACTAGCTTGGATCCTGGGAACCAGACGCAGGAGAAGGGAGTTACTGATACGGTACAGACTAGCGAGACAGCCTTGATACAGAATGGTGTCAGTGTACCAACTGCACCAGACTTGCCGATACAGTTGCAGCCTCCACCGCAGATAAAAATAATTTACCCTGATGTTCCAGTGCTTGAGACTACTACGAACTTGGTGGTGCCGCCAGACCCGATATATACAAAGCCAAGGTTAATACAGATTGAATCAACTCCGAAGTTAGTGTCTTAACCACCACAGCTGATACCTGGGTATAACCCTGTAGCAGGACCATTGTTAGAACCTGTACCAGGTACACTAGAGCAGACCTATGGTGTTGCAGCTCCAAGAAGCTTGGGACCAGGTCAGACACCTGCCGCTATATCGTTACCTATTACTGTTGGTCCCCCGGTGCCGTTGTATGCACAGGATAAAACAGGGACATGTGATCAGGGAGTTATGACTCAGGAAGCGATAAGAGGAGGGCCTATGAGAACTCCACAAATAATGGCCCTGGGAGAACAAGTACATGTACAACTGAGACCTTTGATGGACCTTAGTCCAGTAGGGGCACCCCTTGAAGCGATGCGTCAAGCAGGGTTGGAAGTCTTGACTCCCCAAACCATGAGCACGAATACCTCACACTCTCCAATGATACATGCAGGGAACATTTCACTGCAGGGTTTTACAGTACAACAGCTAAATGAGTGGTTAGAGAAAATTTGTACTTCGCAAAAGACTACAGTGACCACAGTTGAGCCTGAGAAGGAAAAACAAGATGAATACTTGAATTTTGTACGGCTAGGAGCGGAAGCTGCAGAGTTAGTGGAAGGAACGATGGGAGTGAATAGGTTGGAATCATACACTGAGGCAGAATTGAGGTACTTGTGCCCTAAGATTACCAAAGAGGTAGGTAAAGTACATCATAGATTAACGAATCTGGCAGACAAATACAATGTCGATATTGGAAACACTAAACATTTGAAAAGAAGCTATAGATTAGATTTTGACACTAAAGATTTTGAGCACATGAGATCTGCAGGCATGAAAGCACACCTGAAAGAACTGTTACAAAGTGCACAAATTTGGGGTGCGCTAGAGAAATGGGAAGGCCGATGTTCAAAGAAAAGAGAGAAGGGAAAGGGAGATAGCCCTGGGTCTAATAAAGTCGCAACCACACCTGATCTAGATACAGTGAAAATCTTACCTATGAGAGAAACAGCTGGTGGTGTTTTAGTGCATGTGCCATGGACTAGAGGAGACATTTTATCCTTTACGAATGATTATCCTAGGCTAAGAGAAAAGCCGATTGAGTGGTATCAACAGACAGATAGGTTCATGAAGCTTGCAAAGTGTCTCTGGGAAGACTTGAATACTTTATTTGAGATCATTGTTCCGCCGGATTTGTGGCTCGAATGCAAGAGAGGGGTAGGTTGGCCCACGAAGGAGTCGGCAAGAGATAAGGTGACAGGAGCACCTTCAGAAGAAGTGATGAAATTTTATCATAAAGTAATTGAGTTTTTGAAACAAAAGGTGTCGCCGAAGGTGACCGATTGGCAGAAAATCGACCGGACCTCTCAAGAGGTTAAGGAGTCAATACATGCGTACTATGAGAGATTATTAAAAGCGTTCAAACATTACAGTGGTACTGAGACTATCAAACCAAAGGATATGAATCATCTTATGTTCAGGTTCGTCGAAGGGCTGAGACCGGAGGTCAGCCAGGTGATTAAGAATCATTTAATTTGTTGGGAAGCTAAACCGATTGATGAAGTGTTACAGTATGCGAAATACTGTAGCGATGAGATTGAGTTGAAGCAGAAAAAGTTGAAAGAGAAATTGATGGTGATGCAGATAAGGGCTGCACAAGCTGGAATACAAGGAAATGGTGTTAAGCAAATGATACAGCAACAACCGCAAATGAATGGTGTGTTTCAAGCACAGCCGAGAGGCAGAGGTCGAGGTTTTGTGAACCGTGGTATGGACATGAATAATGTTGTTATTCAAAATGACGGTCAGGGAATGAAAAAGATGTCACCATGTCATGCGTGCGGGGGCATGGGGCATTGGAAACGGGATTGTCCGAATATGGTGCAGGATGGTACAGTTCAGCAGAGCATTAATGTTGGTACATTACAAAATCCACGAGGTCCAAAAATGAGACATCAGAACCCGAATTTTCAGAATAATATGGTGCAAATGCCAGGGGTACCACCCATTCAGCAGATGCAAATGCCGCGTTTCCAAACAGTGTCAGTGCAACCAATACAGCAGCAGATTCCTATGGTGCCTAGACAGCAAATGCAGTTACCCATGGCTCCGATGGGACAGCAACAGGTGACGCTTCCTCAGCAGGTCACAGGCCAGGTAACAAATCAAAACAGCACTGTACAACAATTCCCATTACGAGATGAAAGTGACATGAATGGGGATTAGTCAGATGACAGCTCAGATAGTGAAGAGTGCAGGCTTGCAACATCTTTAGAGGTAGATCAGAGAGGCCCATATGTAGAGGGAAAGGTAATGGGCTATAAGGTTTCATTTTTAGTTGACACAGGAGCTACACGCTCTACAGTTTGAAGTGCAGAAGTCCCGAGATTACCTCTTTCAGGGCGTACCATACGAGTGGTCGGTGTGACAAATCAGTACCTGACTAATCCAATTACTGACCCAGTGCAGGTTGAAATTGGTAATTTCCAAGGCCTGCATAGATTTGTTGTATGCGATTCAAGTCCAGTATCCTTACTAGGGAGAGACTTACTATGTAAGACCAAGTGTTCGATTACCTGTTCCAATGATGGAATAGAAGTACAGACAAACAGTGATGAAGAGGGAGATGAGAATCAATTCATAGAGGAAGGAGGAGAGACTAACGAAGATTACCCTTTGATTACTTTATTTCCAGTACTTACCTTGATGGATCTACCTGCTGATCTACAAGGGACCGTAACAGAGAGAGTGTGGGATCTGACTGGAAAAGAAGTAGGATTAATCAAGGGAGTAGAACCAGTCAAAGTACAGATAAAGCCAAATGCAGCGTTCCCACAAGTGCCACAATACCACATGACTCAGGATGTCCTCATTGAAGTAACACAGATAATTGCAGATTTTCTCAGGCAGGGAGTTCTGAAAGAAGTTTTGAGCAGTCCGTGCAACTCTCCTATTATGGGTTTGAAGAAGCCCTGTGGGAAGGTTCGAATTGTGCAGGATTTGAGAAAAATAAACGAAATTGTGATAAAATGCTGCCCTGTGGTACCTAATCCAGCAGTAATAATGTTTCAGGTTCCATGTGATGCTGAATGGTTTACTGTGGTAGACCTATGACAAGCATTTTTCTCTATACCTCTTCACGAAGACAGCCAATTTTTGTTCAGTTTCAAATTCCTGGATAAGGTGTACAGTTGGTGCAGAATTCCTCAGGGGTTTTCTGAGTCACCATCCATCTTCAATCAGATACTAAAAAAGGATTTGGAACCTCTTGTGTTGCCTTTTAATTCTTGTGCAGTACATTGACGATTTGCTGATTGCATCTAAAACCAGAGACAGTTGTAAATATGATACCATTGCATTTTTGAATCATCTGGGGAAGAATGGACACAAGGTGTCACCCAGGAAGTTGCAATACTGTCAAAAAGAAGTGAAATATTTGGGACATCTGATTGAGAAAGGGTCCTGAAGAATATCAAAAGAGAGAATAACAGCTGTTTTACAAATGAATCCCCCAATAACAAAAAGAGATGTCAGAATGTTCTTGGGAATGGTGGGCTGCTGTCGTCAGTGGAAACCCAACTTCTCGATCATCTCAAAACCTTTCATAAAATTGACAGGAAAAGAAGTCAAGGACGAACCATACACAATCACTTTGACAAAAGAGGAGCTTGAATCATTTCTAGAATTGAAGGAATGCATGTGTAGGGCTCCAGCATTAGGAATGCCTGATTATGAGAAGCCTTTTCTGTTGTTCTGTCATGAACGTGATGCTTGTTCTTTATCTGTTTTAACACAGGTCCACGGAGATGCAAATCGCCCTGTAGCATATTTTTCAGCTACTTTGGACCCTGTCGCAGCAGCCTTACCGGGTTGTTTGCGAGCAGTCGCAGCAGTTGGTCAAAGCCTTTCACAATGTGAAGGCATAGTCATGGGATACCCTCTGACAGTAATGGTTCCACATTCAGTTGAAATTCTGTTGACACGAACTAAGACACAGCACATTACAAATGCACGACTTACTAAATATGAGACGATTATACTGGGGTCACCAAATGTCACACTAAAGAGATGCACTGTGCTGAACCCGGCAACCTTACTTCCCAATGAGAATACAGAAATCAAAGATGGGGAAGAATTTGAGCATGATTGTCTTGAGGTGACCGAACTCTGTACCAAACCTCGCCCAGACATACAGGATACCCAGTTAAAAGAAAACGATTGCATTATGTTTGTTGATGGGTCCTGTCTAAGAGATTCAGCAGGAACATTGAGAGCTGGTTACGCAGTATGTACCATAACTGGCATTGTCGAAGCCTCCTGGCTCGAGAAAGTGTTTTCTGCACAGGTGGCAGAATTAATAGCTCTTACAAAAGCCTGCCACGCAGCTGTAAATTTGAAAGTCACTATCTATACTAACAGCAGATATGGATTTGGAATTGTGCATGATTTTGGCCAACTCTGGTCACAGAGGGGTTTCATGACCTCCTCTGGTTCTCCTGTGAAAAATGGTGAACAGATAAGAGATTTGTTACATGCGATTCAGTTACCTCTTGAAATTGCCGTGGTGAAATGCAGTGCTCACACCAGATCACAAGATTTTGTATCAATGGGAAACGGTTATGCAGACCAAGTTGCAAGATTTTGTGCATTAAACTGTATATCATTTAAGGAGCAGTGGGAATTGTTACCACAACCTGAAAACGACACGAGTTTAAATCTAGCATTACGAGTGGTTGATACCTTAGATGAACTAAAGACATTACAAAGCCGTGCTAGCAAAGAAGAAAAACTTTCCTGGCAGAAAATGCAGTGTGTACAAAGAGCAGATGATATGTGGGTTTCAGAAGAGGGAAAATTGGTTCGGCCAAACAGTCTTTTGTCACAGTTTGCCCGGTTATATCATGGACTTGCACATCTAGGAAGAGATGCCATGATCAGATCCTTTAAGATTGATTGGTTCAATCCAAAATTCAGACATGCCGCAGAAATTACTTGCCACAGGTGCGTCATCTGTCAACAGATGAATGCTGGAAAAGGAACTGTGGTAACTTTGAGCCACATTGGGAGAGCTGGAGGTCCATTCAACAAAATGCAAATGGATTTTATTGAAATGCCTGTTTGTGGAGGACTGAAGTACGTGTTGGTGATCGTGTGTGTTTTCAGTCATTGGATTGAGGCATATCCCACACGTAGGAATGACAGTCTTACAGTAGCAAAATTACTACTCAGAGAATTAATACCAAGGTTCGGGTTTCCGGTTTCTATAGAATCAGATAGGGGGAGACACTTCGACAATGAGGTGATTCAACTTCTGTGTGCCGCACTCAACATTGAACAAAAGTTGCATTGTAGCTATCGCCCTGAAGCATCAGGACTAGTTGAACAGATGAATGGTACCTTAAAATCAAGAATAGCAAAAATGTGTGCAGCAACAAACACGAAATGGCCAGATGCATTACCTCTAGTACTAATGTCTATGAGAAACACCCCAGATAAGAAAACGGGACTGTCCCCCCATGAAATCCTCATGGGCAGAGCAATGAGGTTACCAGCGGTACCTGCAAATGCACTAGTGAATATTACAGATGATATGGTGTTGGATTACTGCAAAAGTTTGGTTGACGTAATTCGCTCTTTCTCTCACCAGGTGGAAGCTAACACGTTGCCACCAATCGGCGAACCAGGACACTCTCTGCAAGCTGGAGATTGGGTGGTTGTCAAGAAGCACGTGAGGAAATCGTGTCTTGAGCCACGTTGGAAGGGGCCGTATCAAGTAATATTGACGACCACTACTGCTGTGAAGTGTGCCGGGGTTCCCAACTGGATACATGCCAGTCACACAAAAAGGGTAACGTGTCCTGTTGAAGAGGAACTTGAAGTTTCCGGTACAGCAACTTCAGGAGGAGAAGTCTCAGAGTCAGAGATCAGTCAAGAAAGATCTGAGACTACAGGAGAGCCCACTGAGAACAGCCTTGTCCCTCAAACTGTCAACGAGTTCGAGAGAGGTGACAGAGTGCCTATCTCAGTTGAGGCAGCAGGAGAACTAAGTCAAGGAGAGGTTCTCCCAGAAGTAGACAAATACGATTTAGAGCCCGAACTCAGCATAGAACCGGAAGACGAAAGAGAAGGAGAAATTGTAGATACAAATCAAAACGAGTCAGAGTCTCCTGAACCAGTTGCAGGTCCGTCTAGAGAAAACACCATATCACAAGAGGAGGGTGCTGTCCAACGTCCTGAAGGAAACACCGAAACAAGACACACAGAGGCGATAATTGGCCAGACAAGTCACATCCTAGAATAAGAGAGGTACCGAACGAGACAATAATAGAAGAAAGCGATACTTCACAAGCAGATGATCTGAGTGAAGGAGAACAACAAGGTGAACGAAGGCTAAAAAGGAAGAGAATAGCAAACAGAAGTTATACAGGTCCTGAATGGGCATATGCCACAACCTCTGAATGGCAACAAGAATTTTTAGCATTCTGCTTTGATCGTGAAGTACCAGGTCAATACTACGGTACCTGAAGATATTCAACAAGAAAACTCGGATAAAATTAAAATTGTGAAAGCTGAAAAGAAAAGAGTCTTTAGAAACTACCGGAAAGTGACACTAAACCTGGACTTGACTTTGAGAAACCTGATTACGACAAGCTGCTAACCTGAATTGACGAAAAGGGTCCTGGAGTGAGTGAAGACGCTGTAAAATACGCAGAAGAGATTTTCTTTTTTCTTTTCCTTCTCAAGTTGATTGTTGATCTACTATTCTGATTCTATACAAACATGGCCTATAGTAGCAAAGGAAGTAAGGTGTGTGGGTGGTTAGGTCTTATGATAGGTATTGTATGTGCAATAATGATTGTGGGAGTGATTGTAGGAATGCCTTGGAGAGAGATAGAAACTATTAATGCAACTTTGAAACCTGAGACTACCACTACTAATAAACTATCATCGTGGGAAAGATTTGAGCAAGACGCAAGACATATGCATGAGGGAACTAATGCAAAAGGGGAACTTTCTACTAATGTTTTCTATCGCTTACTAAATGAGTATGTGGAAACTATGGATGCGAAAGACTGTTATGTGTGTACTAAAATTCCTTTGTCTGTGCAGGTGGGAGTCACTTATCATAGCCTCCCTCTTACTTATGGAATTAGCTGCAGCTTGCTATTAACAAGATTCTATGATCAAGAGCATGTGCAATACTTTTATTCAAATTTGGATGTTGTGTTTTCTTTTGTGCCTGTGATTGAATTCTTAAATAAGTTAGCTAAAGAGCATGAAATTAAAATAGTTAGAGGATTCTTTGAGCCGACACTTACATTTGGAACTGCTTATGCACATCGCAATAATTTGACTTGCTTACTGTCTCCTGTAGGGAAAAGCTTTTTAGATCACACAGATGATAGACGCAAAGCATTGAAAGAAAGGTTAGAAAAAGGCTTAGAAAAACGTACTTATGCAAATGATTATGCTTACACTGCAATTAAAACACAAGGCAAATTAGCTATAGATGCATTACACGTAGGTAGGCTCTGTATATATAGACCAAAATCTGATCAAGACAGTTTGTTTGTGGGCACGAGTGAATGTAGGCATGTGTTTTTGTTTCAGAGTAAATGGACCTTTATGTTAAATGGACAAGATCCAGCAATCCCTGGAATCTATTATATTTGTGGACTGAATGCATATTACCGTCTCCCTAAGGGATGGTATGGGACATTTTATTTGGGAATAGTATTTCTAAAGATATACCAGATTGATGACTTAAAACAAATACCTAAAACGTCTGAATTACAACATCCTAGACAAAA
This sequence comes from Pleurodeles waltl, assembly GCF_031143425.1. Classification (NCBI taxonomy): domain Eukaryota; kingdom Metazoa; phylum Chordata; class Amphibia; order Caudata; family Salamandridae; genus Pleurodeles; species Pleurodeles waltl. The sequence continues at coordinate 1,645,222,299 of NC_090444.1, read as the reverse complement.
ACGAGAATCAGTGGCGGCTGTCATTGGTGACATATTTGGAGCTATAATCCCATCAGTAGGGGTTATCTTAAATTCTATGAAAATTCAAAAGTTGTCTACTATTGTGGATAACATGCTGACAAATTTTACAGGAGCTATACTTCTGATGGATACTGAACTTGCTGCAGAAAGAGCTATGACTCTTCAAAATCGGCTTGCTTTAGACATTCTTTTAGCAAAGAGTGGAGGTGTTTGCAAAATGCTTAATGAGCGTCATTGTTGTTAATTTATTCCAGATAACAGTAAGAAAATTAGAAACATGCTAACTAACCTTACCAGAGGTAGTACAGATTTGAAGGATCTAAAAGAACCTGGTGTTTGGGAGAAATTTGGGAAAGGAATTGCCCGAGTGGGAAGCTGGTTTACCAACATTTGGAATGGGGTACTTGCAGAAATTATGATGGGTCTATTAATTGTTTTGATTTGTTTATTAGGATTATGGGGGGTATGCAAAATTAATGACAAAGTAAAAATAAATTGGACTAAAAGATCCAAAAGAAATTAAGAAAGTGAAAGAGAGAAAATGTTCAATGAAATATGGGAAAGCTCACATAAGGGGCAAGATGTTGAAATGTGTATTATGCGCAAGGTGAAAAATTAAGATCAAAAAGAAAGATTGTGCGATGACGAGCATCATCAGAGGAGGGACTGAGAGAGAGTAGTTTAAATATTACCTATTATAGATGTGAAATGCTTATGTTTAACAATGCTGCATTAATAATATTATTCATTGAAACATATTCTAAACGTGGATAATTTTTCATATGCGAGAACTAATGTCAACTATAAGAAATAATCATTTATATTATGCCTAACTGAAAACATTAACACGTATAAAACTGCATTCATTAGAATTCGTACATCTTAAGTTAGCGTGAGTCGAGAACTAGCTGTGAAACTCTCATATTAAAGCGTACTTTTCTGTTTCTCCAGTGTGCTGACTTGCAAAAGGCCATGACCCAGCAATTGTTCTTTTCCTTTGCTTATTCGCAACAATGCTAGATTTTCTCATCCGCATGCTAGCAGCTTTTAGTATAAAATGTATGGACTTCGAAACAAACATGGACACTTTCAAGGACATTAAAGCGTGGAGAAGAGAACTCTTGACCCGATGTGTGTGCCAAAAAATGAAGAAACCCCGGATATGCCACCTACGAAAAACGTCAATTATGAAGACCAATTAGAAACTCAAGATATATCGTGAAATGACAAATGCATTACTTAATGTATAATTTGATAGGTTACAGATAGTGGGGTGTAGTGACTGTCCAATAGAATTTTGGAGGAATGTATTTCGAAAAAGGGATAAAAACTCATGACACAAGAGACAAGCAGCATTAGGTAGGGAATGATATCGATTGCATCCAGAAACTCTGTCACTCTATTTGGTGATCTGAGACTTAGACAAAATATCCTCACCCATTAGACTGCCCCATTACACTTTCCTCCTTATGAGGGAACTGTCCCTTGTCCTTAGCTTAGAGAGACTGACGGCGATCTAACTGATGTCCTGAAGACGAAGACTGAACCTGTATGCTGACCCATTCTGAGGAGGGTAATTATAAAGTTGCTAATAGAAATTCATTTATTTAGCCTTTTCTTTCTAGGTACCAACTGCTGTGTATTTTTTATTAGAGACCTTAGTTAGACATTCTTCCAAATTGATGTTAAATTGTTTTGCAGGAAGCCCAACATGCTAATGCTAATTAGTGGTTAGATGAGGCGTCCTTATTGACTGACGTAACTGACGTGACTGGTGTAGTGCTATGCTGAACTAAGACCTTTAGGAGGTTCTATGTATTGTGATCTGCTTATCTTCACATGATTATCTTATGCTTCTGATCTTTGCATTGTCAAAACCTATCATAGTTGTCGCCTTATGATTATGTTCATTTGCTTCTTGGTTTTGATATTAATACATTTGCTATTAGATTGTAATCAATGGGGAATAAAATTCACAAAACTACATTAAGGTGTGGTTATTCATGACTGAAAGGTCATGGTTGCGCCGAAGGTTTATTGATGCCTAAAGTGAAATACATTTTGGTACTATATGTTGACAATGTTATTGACATATTAATTGATATATTGATCAGTTATCTCGTCTTATGGTGTCTCATCACTGGGTCCAAAGATTCATCGACCTAAAACGAGTCCTGATGTGTATAAATTAACATAGACGGACGCGTTAACAGTGGCAAAATTAGATCATTCGAATGGTCTATTTTGTGGCAGTGTGGTCGAGCAGTAGACTTATCAGAGGGTAGTGTTAAGTATTTGTTGTACACACACAGGCAATAAATGAGGAACACACACTCAAAGACTTACTCCAGGCCAATATGTTTTTATATAGAAAAATATATTTTCTTACTTTATTTAAAGAACCACAGTTTCAAGATTTGAAGTAAATACATAAAATGACGGTACTCCACACAGGTAAGTTAGGAACTTACCTATGCCCCAGGCAGTGTGAGGTTGGCATGGCACCCTGAGGGGAGTGCCATGTCGACTTTTCTCCCCACCAGCACACACAAGCTGTAGAGAAGTGTGCATGTGCTGAGTGAGGGGTTCCCAGGGTGGCATAAGACATGCTGCAGCCCTTAGAGACCTTCCCTGGCATCAGGGGCCCTTGGTACCAGGGGTACCAGTTACAAGGGACTTATCTGAGTGCCAGGGCTGTGCCAATTGTGGAAGCAAAGGTACAGTTTAGGGAAAGAACACTGGTGCTGGGGCCTGGTTAGCAGGGTCCCAGCACACTTTCAATCAAAACTTAGCATCAGCAAAGGCAAAAAGTTAGGGGGTAACCATGCCAAGGAGGCATTTCCTTACATAAGTCAAGTATAATTATTTACTCTTTTTGGATTTTAGTTAACAATCTCACCTATAGTTATATGCAGCATGGCTATCTATCAAATAGTATTTGGCTTCTTTTGTATTTTTTCTAACTTTTTCCTAGTTTCCCCTTTAAACTTAAGTGTCCTTGCACCATGCACTACTCCTTGTGTATCTTATTTTTATTCTTTTCAGGTTCTTCAGCCTACTTCATCCTGTTTTCTTAGCTTTCCTTTCTTCCCTCCTTTTTTCTTACTGTTGCATTATCAAGTGCTCCCTTACTCATCTTACATTTCGGCTATCTAGTCCCTTCTCCCTCCATTAGTCATTGTTTTCGAATCCTTTCCTAGCTTTTCTTCCAATATTGAAACATTTATAACATTCAATATTTGAGCATTGGATTTTTTAATTATAGATTTGCTTGAGTTTTTGTTTTACTTGTACAAAATACTACGGTTGTAGAGACATTATTTAATAAATGCTTTGTTTTCCAGAGACTGCCAAGGGACGTACTGAGGAGCAGTGCCAGGAATATTGTGAGAAAGAGGAGTAGCAAGTGGTTACTGGGATAATAACTAAGCCAAGGTTCCACTCCTTTCTAAAGGATAATTGTTGTATTTGTTGTGTTTTGTTAAGGTATTCATTTTCTTCCTTGTCCTTCCCAAACATGGTCCTCCATAAATTTAAAATTATCCACCTCCCTATACTGTTTTTGTGCTCATTGGCCATTTACATTAAGGGAAGGGATGTGTTCCATTTTACCTTACCCAATGACTACTGCCCTCTGATACCTACCACTGCCTATCCTGTCCATTCCCCACACATGCCCCAAAGTCTTGCTCAAATTTTTCCTACGTTTCTTTCTCATATGCCATTACACTGGTCTGTCTTCTTACACTGGTCTGTCTTCTATCTTTTATTAACCATCCAACCTACCATAGTCCAACTTAAACTTATCTCAAACCCTCACCTAAAACGTAAACGTAACCTAACCCTACCCTTTACAGCTAGTCAACAACCGACCTAAGAGGAATACTAGTTACAGCAACCAGTGGAATAAGGAAGATGTGCTTATATTATGAATACTGCCCAACCCTAAACCCAATCACTCCCTCCTTCCAGTTTTTACCTGGGCAGAATTTTTTTTTCTGATGGATACTTCTAACCGCAGATTACCTATCCTTAGAATATCCCATGCCACAAGAGTCTATATGGATGCTTTAAACAGCGTTGTTCCCACACACTGGTTCCTTTATGATTGTCATTAATGCCGGTCATGACATCGCTGGTGACAGAGGATGACTTGTCACCAATTCTGATATTCCACTCCGGGCCAAGCACCTCTCACCCTCGACCGAGGTTGCGTACTGAATTCATATCGATGAACCTGGTCCCTATACATTCAGATTCATAAAAGCCCCTGCCTCTTCTAGTGAGCTTCTCGACAGTGCTCCAGTACCTTCTTGGCTCTGACTCTGATCAAAGCCACCCTGCCTTCAAAAATGACAATGGCTATGTTGGGAATAATTTACCTCCACCTTGAAAAGATGACAATCATTATATGGACTTGCAGGTGGCCAGTGGTTTAGGCCCTTCCCCTAATACTGAGTTGTATTTTCCCCCTGGGCAAACAATGGAAGACATTGCTTCTCTTGCAGTGGTGATAAGACATGCAGCAGAGGTATTGGGCTTACAACTTCATTTTGTGGAAGTTAAGGCAGATGTGCTTACAGAGGTTTTGCAGCCTAGACAGGTTTCCTTTGAACCTTTAATACTATTTAATGAGGCCCACATCGACAAATAACTGGACACCTGGTCTAAGCCCCTATGCCCAGCGGTGAAAAGGCAGATAGCCAGAACCTACAGACTGGCATTAGTTGACTCTTATTTTTTGGTGCAGCATACTATGGCAGAAAGGCTGCTTGTACTAAAGGTGGGCGGAAATCGCAGAAGTAGAACCAGCTGATTTATGTGGAATTAAATAAAAACTCTGTGAAATTCTGCAGCGCTCTGCCTGCAGAGAGAAATAAGCATGTCACACTGCACGCACTGTCATTTAATGCTGGGAGTGTGTTTCGCTCTGAAAAATCAGCGTGACAAGCACCATTAAGCGGGCCAGAGGGTGCAGCTACTCAAACAGATTTTGCTGCTCCTTGAGTAGATATTCTACTCGGGCGGCAGTCATCTGACCACAAACGGTTGCTCCATCCGTGACCAGAAATCACACTAAGGGATATAAAGGCCCTCATTACTACCCTGGCTGTTAGTGTTAAAGCGGCGGTAATACCCCCAACAGGCCGGCGGTAAAAAAAATGGAATCACAACCACGGCGGAAATCACCAACACAGACAGCCACTTTAACACTCCACAGCGGTAGCAACAAACACAGACACAGCAGCGGTAACCGCCAACAGACAGGCAGAAGACAATGTACCGCCCACCACATTACAACCCGCCCATCCGGCAGCTTTTCCGGGGCGGTACCAACACCATCAAAAGCACGGCGGAAACAGTACATAGAAGGGAAACCACTCACCTCTCGACACCCAAGAAAGAACTCGGACGCCATACTACAGGTGTTACACATGTTGGTGTATCTTCTCATCTACCAGGAGTACGAAAGGCGGCGGCGATGACCACGGTGAGTACTGCACCTAGCACACAGGGGAGGTGGGGAGGAAAAATAGAGTGACACACACACGCAACACCCCCACCCCCAACACCATACACACAAACACATGCATCAACATTACATATACACCCCGTAACCCTAAGGAAGAACGCAAGGACAAAAGGAATTGGGTCAAATGAGTGTCATATTAGAAATAGTCAGATATACATTACAAAATCAAAAACAGTATTTACAGTATATAAAATATGTACATGAGGTGGTACTTTGTCCACTCAAAATGTCTGTGGGCCACTGGGCCAAAACTCATAGGCCAAGCCCACACTTGACTCCTGCCTCAATACAGAGAGAATACTGCAGGGGCATCAGGTTGAAAACACACAGGCACCTCAGGGGGACGGGGAAGTGGGGCACCTCAGCCGGAAGATGGGACAACGCCACTGCTCCTGGAGGGGGCTCCATGCCCACAGCGATGTCCTGGGGAGTGCAAGGCCACAGTCTCTCATGACTCTCAACTGGGTGGTTTGCCCACTGCCTGGTCCTGGGGAGCGCAAAGCCACAGTCTCTCAAGTGGATGCCTTTTTCCACGTGTCCTGGAGGGGGCTTTGTGCCCAGTGTGCTTCATCCTGCCAAGGATAGGGTGAGTGGATGCCTTTCTCCACTGGTTCTGGAGGGGGCTTTGTGCCCAGTGATGCAACACTTGGGGTGTGGTAGTTCACAGTCCCTCACCTGGGTGTCTGAGTCATGAGATTTGCAGTGACCAGGATGCATGATAGTCCATGGAGGCAGGATAGAGTCCATCCCGCAGCGGCTATGGCTGCACAGTGGTGGTAGGGCCGGTGCTGGTGGGGGTGCTGCCAGTGGTGGAGGGAGGCCCCAGCCCCTCTCCTGCAGCCTCAGATGGCTGCCCACTGTGGCTGCTGCTGCTGGCAGTAGTTCTAATGTCAGCGGTGCAGGTGGCTGTGCCTGCGGAGCGGCTTGCGGTGGTGCAGGTGGCGGTGCCGGCCGTGGTGCAGGTGGCGGTGCTGCCAGTGGTTGGGGGAGGCTCCAGCCCTTCTCCTGCAGCCTCGGACGGCTGCCCACTGGGGCTGCTGCTGCTGACAGTAGTGTTGCTTGCGGCAGTGCAGGTGGTGGTGCAGGTGGCAGTGCTTGCGGTGGTGCTAGTGCTGGGGCTTCTGGCGGTGCTGGCCGCGGTGCAGGTGGCGGTGCTGGCGGTTGTGCCGGTAGCCACCAGACCTTCACCTGCAGCCTCAGACAGCCTGGTGTTTTGTGCCCTTTCCTCATCTTGGCAGATGGTGGTGACACCTTGGGTCTGACAGCTGGAGTCTTTGAGTTGGCGTTGCTGGGTGGTTGTGGCTCCTTCCCCTTGCTGGATGCTGTTCCCTTCTTCACCTTGCCAGGTGGGGGAATGGTTTTTGCCTTGGCAGGGGGTGGTGGCACACTGGCTGGGCTGACGGGTGCCCCCTTTGAGCCTCTGACAGCTGCAGGAACCAGAGCGGCTGTCTGAATAGTGGCGGATTTCTCTGTGTGGGTCATAATACCCGTAGCGGTATACCACCACAGTCACGGTATCTTGGCAGCCGTCACCATTGGGGTAGGTGGCATTTACCACCAGGGTTGTAATGAGGGCCTAAATATTGCTTGCCAACTTACCGTTATGGACTGATGCACTGCCACATGATGACTGATGGAATTTGGCCAGATGTCCACATTACAAGAGTAACACAGAATTGCCAAATCCCCCCAATTCTGCCAGCAGAACAAAATATGTTGCCCACCTTAGCTGGTCGAAGATTCCACCAGCAAGACGTACCCCAATTCTTTAACTTTAGTCCCACTGGACAAAAGGTCGAGGATAAAAGAGGCATTCAGGAAACATATGTTCTCAATGGCCAGTCTAGCCATAATGTTGGTCAATACCAGCTGCCTTCTTAGGCATTATACACATGCTCACACGGAAGAGACAGGGTAATTGAGATCTTGTCTTCAGTCCCTCAATATTTATCAGATCTCCCTGGCTCAAACCATCCAAGATTGTCAGAATATGGCCATATATGCAATTCGCGTTGGCCTGGATACCACTGGCTGGACAGTTGGAGCTTGTGTGGTGCTTGGTCTTCCCCCTCCACCACCAAAAATGGCAAGATTTCAGGAAAACAATTGCTCAAATATATACACAGAATGTAACTGGGACTATCCATGAGCCTTAGTACACCACAAATAAAGCAGCAACAATAATGTCAAAGAAAATGTAACACCACAGCAATGTGGAAACAGTGAAAAATGGTTACAATAAATTTTAAAAGGGCCTCAACACACAAAACAGTACAGGGCAAATATTACCCCTGCAAAACACTTTTAAAAGTTGAACAAAAGCAATTAATCAACATTGCACACAAACACATGGAAAAGGAAAAGGAAAATGCCTGGATACATGTGCCTGGGCTACTCTATCCACCCCAATCCCAGAACAGGCATACGCAGATGAAAAAAAGGCTTACATTTGGCATGAATATGATTACATCCACAAGCTCCTCAAGCAAACAAAATTATTTCTAGCACAAAGGCAGGGAAATGTGAAAAATACATTAAAAATATATCCAAGGCCTACAGAAGGCCAGGTCCCAAAAAGTAAAACATGCCATAGTATGAAGATAAATCTGGACAAAATTCAGATTAACAAAGGTGAGATAAGGTAATATCATTAACCCCAGGCCTCTAACACCCACAAATCTCCATTTTCCCTTAATAAAACATAGTCCTGCCTGCACCATCCATGACAAACTCTAGGCTATCAGCAACAAACAAAATAAAACAAAACAAAAAAGGAACAAAAATAATGTGTCCTGCCAAAGAACTACACTGAACGTACTTGATTTTGGAAAAAAGGATAGATTCCAACTTCCAGAGGTGGATGTTGGACCAGAAATAGAAAACAAAGGAAGAGTGAGGCTTGTCCTCCAAGATCCAAATCCAAGTAATCAAGGCCTGGACAAAGCACAGGGAAGAGTCCTTCAGGAAGAAGAAGCTAATCCTGTATGTAAAATAGCCTCATTCTGTATGGCACTTCCCCTGTGTATACTAAAACAATATGTAAAATGAAAATAAAAACAGATACATTTTGTGCTCAGAGTTACCTGAACAGTGCGGACAGGTAAAACAATGAACACAAAATGACTTTTGAGAGGTGTTTTTGGCGGTGCCTCTGTTAAAGAAATACCTCCGCATTCAGCCCAATCTCATTGTTGCTGCACGTTGTTCCTGCGCTTCCTCCATAGTCTTTTTCCGCGAACGTGCACCTTTGGGATTGCAAAATTGCGTAATAGTGTCATCTCACCTGTTACGCACAATTTTACCAACACTTAATTCCAGACATTAGGTACAATCATGTTGTCATAACAAAAATTATGCCCACGCCTATTCTTACTCTAGTACTGAATTTGTGCGACTGTTGTCATATTGAGTCAGAGATCATTGTCTTTCCCCATTCTAGTTATCAGAAGAAATAGCAGACCATGCAAAATTTTGATTTTCTACAGCTCTACTAGGTTGAAAGCCTTGGGCATTCTAGGCATTTGACCATATGCAGTTATTTTCTTTAACATTGCCACATGGTTTAATTTGTCATATGGACTGTTATGTAATGTCCAATTAAATTGTTAGGTTTCCGATGCACATATAAAATTAAGGCTGAAACATCTATTGCTTATGTGGAGAAACATTTTTCTGATTATGTTTATGTGCTTTGTGGCACATTCAGAATTGGAACACAAAAAGTGATGGGAGGAATGCTTGCAATTTGTCTAACCGCAGGCAATTGCTCCGGTAGCATCCCAACTCATTGTTCTTTTGTTCACCATGCCACTTTAGTTTGGACCCAGCTATATGCACATCAGCCTTGACTCTGCTCCTCATGGGAACAGTCCAGCCTGAATCGTCAAGACAGGTTCTCCCTGAACTGAAATACAAGCAAGCTAGGACCAGTTTCACAATAATCAGGGCTCATCAGCCGGATATAGCTTGATTCTTATGGCAAAGTGAGAACGGGACCCACATCTGGGCATACCATTGTCACTTAGGACTCTACCTGAACACACACAAAAATTTATGGGAGAAATGCTTGCAATTTGTCTAATCACTGGCAATTGCTTGGAGTAGCATCACAAACCATCATTCTTTTGCTCACCATGCCATCTAAATTTGGAACCAGCTATATCTAAATCCACCTTGGCCCTGTTCCTCATGGGAACAGTCTAGCCTGAACTGCCGAACCAGGTCCTACCTGAACCAGAATACAAGCAATCTAGGACAGGTTTTACACCGATAAGGACCCTGCAGATTTGGCCCAAGTGATGTGTCTCATATATTCAAGTAATTCCAAGACATGGACTGAAAATTGCTTCTGTTGTGAACTATCCTATTTTCTAAAATGGAATGTATTGTAGTTACACTGGATTTTCTTTTTATTTAAAAAATGTGTTTGATGAGAAACCAGCATTCATACAAAAATAAAATCAAGTATGCAAGCATTGTTGTAGAATAAACCACAATATTATCCACCTTTGTATTCTTGATTTTAAACAATTATATTTAAAATATAAAAAATGTTTGCAAATGATGAATTTAAATACAAATTAAATACTGTTGGTGAGAAGTGATGTGTGGCACATGGTGTGGTCACATGACGTTGGAGATGATGGAGGACAGCTTGAGTGCTGCTCGAGTCCGACTGAGTGCCATGGGCAACCAGGGAAACACTTGAAAGCAACTGAGCATCATGGCCATTTGAGAAGGGATTTGATGCAGGTTGGGGTGATTGCCAACAGGGCTTGACTCAGTTACTGGTCCCCTCCGATTCAACTTGGTTTAGCTTTGGTCCCCTCCATTTCAATTTGGTTAGTCTCTGCCCTGCATTCCAGGACACTGGAGGGCAGGAAAGAGGCGGTCCTACCACCAGCCCACCAAAAAAACTCTGATTTTATTATGACCCATAAATCACGAAAGTGGTTCTTCCATGGCAGAAAACCAATGGTGGTGCGAATTGTGGCAGTCAGCGGTCATATCAGTAATGCACCACACCATATTGGATAGTTTGAAAAAACCCATCTGACACACATCCACACACTCGACACACCGTCACACTGCACTATAAAACACACCCTGTCACATCCCACAATCCTTTGCATCCTGAACGCCATATACTGACAGATAGAGGTTGCAAAAAAAAAATTGTGACCATAGAATAGGCACCCCCACACACTTCACACAGCACTCATCCTACACCTGCACAACACACCCAACAAATACATTAGTACCACACACATTCGACATTACCGGTCAGTAACTCACATCACAGCACCCACACCTCATCACCAATTGATTTTTTCTTATTATTTTTTTCTTCCTCGCTGTCTCGTCCACCCCTACCATGTCCCCACAAAAACATCTCCATTTCACAGATGATGAATTGAAGGTCATGGTGGACAAAATCATCAAAGTACAGCCACACCTCTTTGGAGCACAGAAGCATCTTTAGCCAGAAAAATAGAGCTGTGGCAAAGAATAGTCGACAGGGTGAATTCTATTAGCAACTATCCACACACAAGGGAGGACATCAGGAAGAGGTGGAATGACCTCAGGGGTAAGATGCGTTCCATGGCTGCCAGGCACCAGCTGGTGGTCCTCAAGACTGACGGTGGACCCCCAGCTCCTCCCCCAAAGTTCACATTATGAGAGGAGAAGGTGTTGGACATCCTGCATCCTGGGGGCCTGACAGGAATACCTGGGAGAGTATAGTCTGGTAAGTCACTATACCAATAATGTCACCAAAAAGTTTTGTCTTCCATGCTCACTGGTTACCTTTAGACATATTAACAGGCAACCCACTTTCCACCCCTGTGTCCAAATGTCTAAATGCCCCCCCTCCGGAATGTCAACTAAACTCACCTGGGGGCACACTGTCTGTGTATGGAATGGGTAGTACAGGGACTGACAGCACTACAACTCCCAGCATGCACTGTTCCTCATGTAAGAAAACAAGAACAATGTACTTCAAGTTAAATAACCTGGAATTCCAAACTAACAATCAATCCAACCCACCTGAATTCTACACTACTGTACACTCCATGGCAATAACATCAATGCCATGGCCATCTGTTAGTACTATCACAAGCAACACACAGCTACAGCTATGTCCCATACCAAACTGGCCTTTGAATCACCATCCAAACAATCTCACATACTTACCTAGGAGGGACACCAATATAAGAAGTTGGATGTGCTTGCAGTACACCCATACAGAGGCCGAGGTATAATGGTCACACCTATACTGTTGGTGTTAGAAATGGGGTCTTTGGTTGGCAGTCAGGTTACCTCCTATCCAAGCAAGGACCCTCACTCTAGTCAGGGTAAAGGAGACTCACCCTCACCTAACCCCCTCTCACCCCCTTGGTAGCTTGGCACGAGCAGGCAGGCTTAACTTCAGAGATCTAGGTGTAAACCTTTTGTGCCAACACACACAGTACCTTAATGAAAACACTACAAAATGACACAACACAGGTTTAGAAAAATAGAAAATATTTATCTAAACAAGACAAGACCAAAACGACAAAAATCTAACATACACAAGTCAATTTATTAATTAAAAAGCAAAAAGAGTCATAAATCCTTGAGAAAACAGGTAAAACACTGTTAGCGTTGAAAAGTACCTGGGTAGTGTCAAAATAACACGCACGGGCGAGTGTGCGTCAAAAAAGCTAAGCAGTGCGTTGATTTCTCACCCTCAAGTGAGATCATGCATTGTTTCTCCTTGTCCTGTCGGGTTGGTGTGCGTTGTTTTTCCTCCCCACAGGGGAGGGATGCGTCGATCCGGGCAGCACTCGGGTCCGGGCAGGGCTTGCATCGTTTTTCCACGCCCAGTAAGGTTTGTGTCAAAAATCCTGCTGCACGGTATCAGCAAAACTGCGCAATGTGGGTTGTGAAGTTAACAGCCTCTGTCAGCAGGTGTTGGGTGTCGTTCTTCCAGCTACATGCAGTGATGTTCCAGCTGCGATGCCGGTGGAGCATCGATTTCTGCTGCGAAGCTGGCGGCCCGCCGTTGTTCAGCTGCGTCTCGGAAGGTGCGTCAATATTTTCCCTGCATGGCAGTCTGTGCTTGGATTTTCAGTCTTGGTCTGCCAGCTTCGCCTTCCAGGGCCCCAGGAACTGGATAGGGCACCACTTGGCAGGGCAGGAGTCTCAGCAGAGAGTTTAGGTGCTGGCAGGAGAAGTCTTTAATGGCCCTGAGACTTCAGCAACAGAAGGCAAGCTCAGGACAAGCCCTTGGAGATTTCTTCACTAGAAGGAAGGCACAACAAAGACCAGTCTTTGTCCCCTGGCACAGGCAGAAGCAGCAACTGCAGGATAGCTCCACACAGCACTTCTCCTCAACTCTTCTCCAGGCTGAGGTTCCTCTTGTTGTCCAGAAGTGATCTAAAGCCTGTGGTTTTGGATGCCCTTCTTATACCCATTCTGGCGTTTGAAGTAGGCTTACTTTAAAGGAATGTCTCTCTTGATGTGAAATCCTGCCTTGCCCAGGCTAGGCCCCGGACACACACCAGGGGGTTGGAGACTGCATTGTGTGAGGGCAGGCACAGCCCTTTCAGGTGTGAGTAACCACTCCTTCCCTCCCTCCTAGCATGGATGGCTCATCAGGATACGCAGGCAACACCCCAGCTCCCTATGTGTCACTGTCTAGAGAGAGGTGCAAACAGGCCAACTGTCAAACTGAATGGTTTAAGCAAGAAAATGCCCACTTTCTAAAAGTGGCATTTTCAGCCACACAATCTTAAAACCAACTTAACTAAAAGATGTATTTTTAAATTGTGAGCTCAGAGACCCCAAACTCCACATGTCTATCTGCTCCCAAAGGGAATGTACGTTGTAATCATTTTTAAAGGCAGCCCCCATGTTAACCTATGAGAGAAAGTTTGGCAGTATTTCACTGTAAGGACATGTAAAGTACAATAGGATATATCCTGCCCTAAACATACACTGCACCCTGCTCATGGGGCTACCTAGGGCCTACCTTAGGGGTGTCCTACATGTAAGAAAAGGAAAGGGTTAGGCCTGGCAAGTGGGTACACTTGCCAAGTCGAATTGGCAGTTTAAAACTGCACACACAAACACTGCAGTTGCAGGTCTGAGCCATGTTTACAGGTGTTAAAAATGGGGTCTTTGGTTGCAGTCAGGTTACCCCCTGTCCAAGCAAAGACCCTCACTCTAGTCAGGGTAAGTCACACACAATCCAAATTATCCTGTGCCCACCCTTTGGTAGCTTGCCACTGAGCAGTCAGGCTTAACTCAGAAGGCAATGTGTAAAGTATTTGTGAAATAAATCATACACTAACACCATATAACACCACACAAATACACCACACAGTGTTTAGAAAAATATATTATATTTATCTGGATAAATGCAGGTGAAAACAATTAAAGATGCAATAAGTAAATGTTGAGATATCAATGAAAAATGATATAAAGTGTCTTAAGTCTTTTAGAAGCAAACAAAGTCTCTTTCAAGCACAAAGTACCTGGTTCTCATGAAAGATCTCTACAAAGAACCTCAGAGGAGGAGATGCGTGGAAACAAAGGGGTGTGCGTTGATTTCTCGGGCCGCACACGGCAATGCGTTATTTAGTTTTCACACAGGGACGGCTGTGCGTCAATTTCCGGCACTCAGTCGTGGATCCTCTTCGGGTTGCAGGGTTTTCAGACGCCCCGGGGATGATGCGTGGATTTACAGCACTGGCAGGATGAAGTCACAGGAGCTGCGTCGATCCGGTGGGCGTTGCATCAACTTTTCTACCGCACGGCAGGCGCTGTGTCGATTCCTCTCTGGAAGTCGGGCTGCTTCGTTCCGGCTCAGCTGTGTGTCGATTAAGTGGGCCATGGGTTGAATTTCTGGTCGCTATGCTGGCGCTGCGTCAATCTTCTCGTTGCGAAGTCAGGGTGCATCATTCTGGTTCGGCGTGTGATGAAATTTTCACCATGGTGCAGACTGTGCGTCATTTCTGGCAGGCTGTGCATCACATTTCGCCACTTTTGGTCCTGAGACTTCAGAGAACAGGAGGCAAGCTCTAGCCAAGCTCATGGAGAGCACTTCTCCACAGCCAGAGAGCAGCAAGCTAGCAGGGCAACAGCAAGGCAGCAGTCCTTCACAGAAATCAGACAGGTGAGTCCTTTGGGCAGCCAGGCAGTTTTTTTTAGCAGGATGCAGGTTCTGGTTCAAGTTTCTTCTCCAGAAAGTGTCTGAGTTGGTAGGGGCAGAGGCCCTGTTTAAATACCCAAATGTGCCTTTGAAGTGGGGGAGACTTCAAAGAGTGGGTTAGAAGTGCACAAGGTCCACTTTCAGTCCAATCCTGTCTGCCAGGGTCCCAGTAGGGGGTGTGGCAGTCCTTTGTGTGAGGGCAGGCTACTGTCCTTTGACATGCAAGTGTCAGGTCCTCCATCCTCCCAGCCCAGGAAGACCCATTCAAAACGCAGATGTATGCAAGTGAGGCTGAGTATCCTGTGTTTGGGGTGTGTCTGAGTGAATGCACAAGGGAGCTGTCAACTAAACCCAGCCAGACGTGGATTGTACGGCACCGAAGGATTTGAGTGCAGAAAAATGCTCACTTTCTAAAAGTGGCATTTCTAAAATAGTAATATTAAATCCAACTTCACCAGTCAGCAGGATTTTATATCACCATTCTGGCCATACTAAATATGACCTTCCTACTCCTTTCAGATCAGCAGCTACCACTCAAACAATATATGAGGGCAGCCCCAATGTTAGCCTATGAAGGGAGCATGCCTCACAGCAGTGTAACAACAAATTCAGGAGTTTACACTACCAGGGCATGTAAACTACACAGGTACATGGTCTATCTTTTGCCTACACAGCACCCTGACCTATGGGTTACCTAGGGCATACCTTAGGGGTGACTTATATGCACAAAAAGGGGAGTTTTAGGCTTGGCAAGTACTTTTAAATGCCAATTCGAATTGGCAGTGAAACTGCCCATACAGGCTTTGAAATGGCAGGCCTGAGACAAGGTTAAGGAACTACTTAAGTGGGTGGCACAATCAGTGGTGCAGGCCCACTAGTAGCATTTAACCTACAGGCCCTGGGCACATATAGTGCACTCTACCAGGGACGTATAAGTAAATTAAATAGTCCAATTGGGTATGATCCAATGTTTTAAGGAGAGAGCATATGCACTTTAGCACTGATTAGCAGTGGGAAAGTGCACAGAGTCTTAAAGCCAGCAAAAATGATGTCAGAAAAAGAGAAGGAGGAAGGCAAAGAGTCTGGGGTGACCCTGCAGAAAGGTCATTTCCAACATAAGGACTACTAATGTGGTGTCAAAGCCCAGCTCACCTGAGTTCTTGTTCAGTTCTGATGGAGGTTGAAGACAATCCAACCCCACCCTGAAACTGCTTGTTCCAGCACACTAGTTTTTAAAACAGTGCACTAAGAACAGAAGCTCAAGGGAAGGGGGGAAGTGGATAAAATAAAAAAAAGAGAGACAACACCGTTCTTGCGTTTCCACTGTTGAAGTGCTGCACAAATCTGCGGCCCTTTCTGACTTCTGTAGAAACTGGTGCCTAATGAAACATAAACAAAGAACAGATAAGTGCAACCTATTCCTAAATGGGTTCCTGACTATCCCTCTATTTATTAGAAATTCTCTTCTAAAAGTACCTCTTGGATCCTGGTCTCTAGTTTCCAGGTTTGGAATGTGTTACTGCTCTGGGATGTGTTTTCTATTACTGTAAAAGTTTTTTCCCATATTTCCAGAATCTTTTATAAAACAAATACTGTACTTTTACATCAAAATACAGCATGTAATTTGTGCAAGTCCTTGATTTACTGTTTGCCTTGCTGTTAATGGTTTCCACTGTTCGATTCTTAAAAGTTCCATGAGAAAAAACAATGTTTGCTTCACAAAGTTCTGCAAAATATTCTTGTAACAAAGAGTTTGAATCACAATGTTCGTGGAAGGTATTTCGTTTCAAATTGTCTATACACGAATCCAGAAATTGTTGTCAAAGTTCTTTCAGGTAATAAAAGGTTTTGCACTTACTTGTTGCTGGCAAGAGATACTGATCAGTCTAACCTTGTCTTCTTTCTCTTTTGCAGGTTACTCATAGGAGAGAGGCTGAAGCAAGGAGGAACCGTAAACCGGAAGAAGGAAGAGCCAGAAGCTGCGCCCATTGAAGTCAATGAAAGTCTGTAAAGAGCAGGAGTGCCAGCGCCGAGGGATCTGTTCTCAGGTAAGCGGGAGGTAGACGAGCACAAGCACTGGGTGAGGCTCGGGGGATGCCTTTTATAGACAGGGCTGGGTGTGGTTTGAAGGGCTGGGTGTGGTCCTCACATGCTGCACATGTTCTTGGAAGGTGTGCAGAGCTGGGTGTGGTTTGAAGAGCTGGGTGTGGTCCTCACATGCTGCACATGTTCTTGAAAGGTGTGCAGAGTTTCAGTTATTATGCAAATGAGTTGGATTAACACATGGCCTAGGGAGGAGTGTTTTAAAGAAGCCTTGGTAAAAGCAAGGCCCAATGTGTATACAAAACAGCACATTAAACAACATACACAGAAGCCTGGGGGGGGGGAGGTGAGATAACAAGAAAGGCTTTCAATAGTAAGTTTAAAAGGGAGCTATTACAGAACCCACTAGTGCAGTGAGAGGGGACATGCTCTTTGCTGTGTACAAACCCTAACAGTTGCCCCCTCAAAGGCCCTCCTACAGGACGGGGTTTTCCTGGATTTTTTAAATAAAACCGTCTAATCAGCTGTGGGGCATGTACATATGATGCTGGTTCCCATGAATTCTCAGATTCATCATATCCTTTCCATTCTACTAAATAAAACAGACGTCCACTAATTCTTTTTGAGTCTTTTATGCTTTTCACTTCATATTCCAGATTTCCCTTAATTGGTATGGGTGGAGGTGGTGGTTCAGGTCGGGTTTTTGAGTTGTACGGCTTAAGCAAGGACACATGGAATGTAGTATGTACTGGATATTCTTTTGGTAAATCTAATTTTACTGTTACCGGGTTTACTATGGCAGTTGTACTAAAGGGTCCAATGAAACGTGGTTGCAGCTTTCGGGATCCCTCTATGTTTAGGTTCTTTGTGGAGAGCCATACCTTGTCACCAATTTTATACATTGGGGCCTCAGACCTGTGTTTGTCTGCTTGTCTTTTCATGCTTTCCTTGTACTTTAATAAATGTTTCCTGGCTTTGTCTTGTATGTCACCTAACCTCGTTAGTCTATCCGTTACTGTAGGCAACAGGGAATCTTCTAACAAAATGGGTATAGCTCTTGGATGATACCCCTGCAAGAAATAGAATGGTGAGCAAAGTAGAGCTGAATGCTCAGTATTATTATAAACAAACTCTGCTACAGGGAGAGCTTCCAACCATTCACTAGAATAATCAGCCAATAAACAACGTAGCGTTTGAAGTAAGGTTTGGTTCAGTCGTTCAGTCTGTCCATCTGTCTCTGGGTGGAAAGCAGTGGATAAGGCCACATCTATTTTCAGTTTTTCACATAATTTTTTCCAAAATCTGGAGTTGAACTGGCTCCCTCGGTCTGAAACCACTTTGCTTGGCAAACCATGTAAACGCACAATTTCCCTTATAAAAATATCGGCATATTCTGTTGCCGTGGGTAATTTCCGTAATGGTACAAAATGTGCCATTTTAGATAAAAAATCCACTATAACCAACACTGTTGTGAAGGATTTTACAGGTGGTAAACCTACAATAAAGTCTACGCTCACAGTGTGCCAAGGTTGTTTGGGTGTTGGCATTGGTATTAACAAGCCGTCAGGAGCCTTATGAGAAGATTTATGTCTTGCACAAATTGGACAGGTAGTGACAAATTGCTTAATGTCCTTTTTATAGTGTCCCACCAAAAGTGTTTTTGCACATTTTCCAGGGTTTTTACCCAACCAGGATGACCTGCCAAGGGTGGGGCGTGATGCCAAATTATCACCTGTGTTTGTAATTCAGAGGTGGGCACTAACAGCATGTTGTTGTGATACAATAAACCTCGTTGTATTGTGTTATGGGAATCCTTTAACCAATCCTGAGGTGCTATTTGCATGTGTGCATTATATAGATCTGTGATGAAATCCTTCTGTTGTACTGGTGCCAACAACTTTTGGGGAGGAATAATGGGTTCTCCTATTTTATCTTGTTTCATGTCTGAGGTATGTCCGTATCTAGATAACACATCAGATTGAATTTGTTGTGCACCTGGTCTATAGGTTATAACAAAGTCAAATGTGCTAAAAAAAATTAACCAGCGCATCTGACGTGGTGTTAGTGCTTTAAGTGATCCAAAAAACTGTAGGTTCTTATGGTCAGAAAAGATTGTAACTGGGTACTTGGCTCCCATTAAATGGTGCCTCCATTCTGAAAAGGCTACTTTGATAGCTAGTAGTTCCCTTTCAGCCACAGTGTAATTTTGTTCAGATGGCAATAACTTTTTGGAATAGAAGGCTATAGGATGTAACTGGCCCTCTACTGCATCTCGTTGAGAGAGAACTCCTCCTAAAGCTACTTGTGAAGCATCCGCTTCAACAAAAAAGGGCAAGTCAGGATCAGGATGTTTCAGAATTGGGGCTGAAGTGAACTTTTGTTTTAGGAGTTGAAAGGCGTGTGCCGCCTCATCAGTCCAAAGAAATCGTTGCCCTTTCCGCAACAAGGTAGTTATTGGGGCCGCAATGTCTGCAAAATGTGCAATAAACCTCCTATAAAAATTGGCGAAACCCAGAAATTTCTGAATATCTTTTACAGAGGATGGTTCTGGCCAATCAGCAATAGCACTGATTTTCTTTACATCCATAGTTATTCCTTGAGGTGACAGGCAGTATCCTAAAAAGTCCACCTTGTTGACATTAAAAGTACACTTTTCTAATTTAGCAAAAAGATGATTTTCTTTTAACTTTGATAATACTGCACGAACATGTTGGGTATGTTCTTCTGAGTTCTTAGAGTAAATGAGGATGTCGTCTATGTATACTATGACACAAACGTCCAGGAATTCGTGTAGGACCTCATTTATAAAGAACTGAAAGGCCGCAGGGGCATTACATAACCCAAAGGGCATTACTGTGTACTCAAATAAACCAAACTTTGTCTTGAAAGCTGTCTTCCACTCATCCCCCTCTTTTACTCGGACCAGGTGGTAAGCTCCCCGCAGATCTAGCTTAGTGTATACAGTAGAATGTCTTAATTGATCCAACAACACAGGTATTAGAGGAAGAGGATATTTATTCTTTATTGTAGCCTTATTTAGTCCTCTATAATCGATACACGCGCGCAGGGATTTATCCGGCTTCGGGATAAAAAAGAGTGGAGATGACACCGGAGATGTGGAATGACGGATGAACCCAGACTGTAGTAGGTCATCTAGGTAGGTTCTTAAGTATTTGGTTTCTTCGTCAGTCAAAGCATATACTCTGTTATTAGGTAAAGGGGCCCCTGGGATAAGATCTATACGGCAGTCATAAGACCGATGTGGGGGCAGCACACTAGCCTTTACTGGATCAAAGACGTCTTTAAAGTCAGAATATTCAGGAGGGAGACTTGGTTCATCTTGTGTAACACTAGCACAGTGTAATACTGTGCTCTGTTCTGTACCTGCTTCTTGATAGCAATTGGTTCTACAGAAAGAGGAATCCAAAGTAACAGTTCTATTCACCCAATCAATTTTTGGGTTATGAGTTGTTAACCAGGGTACCCCGAGAATCAAACCAAAATTAGGAGTATCTATCAGATCAAAGCTAATCACCTCTGTGTGCCCGTTCTGACAGACCATAACAAGTGGACTTGTTTGTTTTGTGATTAATCCAGAGGTCAATTCTGACCCATCCACTGCACATACTGCTTCTGGACAAGGCTTTAGGCACATAGGAAGTCCTAAGATTTCAGCTAACTTATTATCCACAAAATTTCCTGTCGCGCCTGAGTCCAGTAGGACAGGGAGAGAATGCCTCACTTGGGTAGTAACAATTAAAACGACCTGAATTATGAAATGTCTAGGTATGTGCGGTACCCTGAAGGATGCAGCATTAGAGGTTTGATTAAGATGTTTTCTCGAACAAGTAACCTCTCCCCTTGTCGAGCTTAATCGTTTCCCGATTCAGTTGAGGAGGTGGAGGAAACAGCACCCTTTCGTGGAGTTTTAGGCTTTACTGGACATTCTCTGGCAAAGTGACCTGCCCTGCCACAATATAAAGATAATTGACATTTTCTCCTTCTTTCTTTTTCCTCTGATGTGAGTGGACCTCTGAGTGTCCCTATTTGCATAGGCTCTGGTTCAGGGAGTTTATTATCTGTGTCTTTCTTCTCGTGTCTAATAAAAGTTAACCGTGATTCCAGTTTGTATTTATCTCCCTTTCTTTCTCCTAGTCTATGTTCTAATTTCACAACTAAATCTACAAAGTCTGAATAGTCTTTTGGCAAATCAACGATATGAGCCAGCGCGTCTTTTAACTCGTCTCTCAAACCTTTATAAAAAAGGGAGACACGCTTTTCTTCTGGCCACTGTGTCTCGGTGAGTAAACGATTAAAACTAGTGAGATAGGTCAATAAATCCTTGTTACCTTGTTTAAGATTTAAAAGCTCATTATCACTTGCCTGCATGAAAGTGTGTTTTGCAAAAAGGCTGGTCACGGTACGTTTAAATTGATTCCAATTATGGAGGATGGGATCATCTCTATCCACAAAAGGAATTGACCAATTGGCTGCTGTGCCACCCAAATAAGACAAGACGAATGCCACTTTCGTATCATCAGTAGGGAACTGTTGTGGCTTACAAATGAAGTGTAATTGACATTGATTGATAAAAACATGGAATTTGTTACTATCTCCATGAAAACGTTCAGGTGCTGCTAAGGGCACAACATTAGGAACATTAACAGTAACCTCAACTGGGGAAGGCAAAGTTGTATGTTTTGATGGCGCCCCTGTCTCTGAGGAGGTTTTAAACAAAGGCGTAGAAGCTGTGTTCCACTGAGATCCCCTAAATTTATACCTGCTTAAATCCTGTTTTAAAGAGGTATTCTCCATCTTTAATCTCTCTATTTCCTCTTGCATATGTTGCAAGATGCCACACACTGATTCATTATGAGCCAAGTCCTCATTTAGGGCCTGCGCCATATCCGTGACGACAATGCCCTCTATTTCTTCCCCGGTATTCATCGTCCACCAGAACTGAAATTTTTTAAAGGCTTGTGCTTCTGTCAAAGCCCAGCTCACCTGAGTTCTTGTTCAGTTCTGATGGAGGTTGAAGACAATCCGACCCCACCCTGAAACTGCTTGTTCCAGCACACTAGTTTTTAAAACAGTGCACTAAGAACAGAAGCTCAAGGGAAGGGGGGAAGTGGATAAAATAAAAAAAAGAGAGACAACACAGTTCTTGCGTTTCCACTGTTGAAGTGCTGCACAAATCTGCGGCCCTTTCTGACTTCTGTAGAAACTGGTGCCTAATGAAACATAAACAAAGAACAGATAAGTGCAACCTATTCCTAAATGGGTTCCTGACTATCCCTCTATTTATTAGAAATTCTCTTCTAAAAGTACCTCTTGGATCCTGGTCTCTAGTTTCCAGGTTTGGAATGTGTTACTGCTCTGGGATGTGTTTTCTATTACTGTAAAACTTTTTTCCCATATTTCCAGAATCTTTTATAAAACAAATACTGTACTTTTACATCAAAATACAGCATGTAATTTGTGCAAGTCCTTGATTTACTGTTTGCCTTGCTGGTAATGGTTTCCACTGTTCGATTCTTAAAAGTTCCATGAGAAAAAACAATGTTTGCTTCACAAAGTTCTGCAAAATATTCTTGTAACAAAGAGTTTGAATCACAATGTTCGTGGAAGGTATTTCGTTTCAAATTGTCTATACACGAATCCAGAAATTGTTGTCAAAGTTCTTTCAGGTAATAAAAGGTTTTGCACTTACTTGTTGCTGGCAAGAGATACTGATCAGTCTAACCTTGTCTTCTTTCTCTTTTGCAGGTTACTCATAGGAGAGAGGCTGAAGCAAGGAGGAACCGTAAACCGGAAGAAGGAAGAGCCAGAAGCTGCGCCCATTGAAGTCAATGAAAGTCTGTAAAGAGCAGGAGTGCCAGCGCCGAGGGATCTGTTCTCAGGTAAGCGGGAGGTAGACGAGCACAAGCACTGGGTGAGGCTCGGGGGATGCCTTTTATAGACAGGGCTGGGTGTGGTTTGAAGGGCTGGGTGTGGTCCTCACATGCTGCACATGTTCTTGGAAGGTGTGCAGAGCTGGGTGTGGTTTGAAGAGCTGGGTGTGGTCCTCACATGCTGCACATGTTCTTGAAAGGTGTGCAGAGTTTCAGTTATTATGCAAATGAGTTGGATTAACACATGGCCTAGGGAGGAGTGTTTTAAAGAAGCCTTGGTAAAAGCAAGGCCCAATGTGTATACAAAACAGCACATTAAACAACATACACAGAAGCCTGGGGGGGGGGAGGTGAGATAACAAGAAAGGCTTTCAATAGTAAGTTT
Organism: Pleurodeles waltl; assembly: GCF_031143425.1. Taxonomy (NCBI): domain Eukaryota; kingdom Metazoa; phylum Chordata; class Amphibia; order Caudata; family Salamandridae; genus Pleurodeles; species Pleurodeles waltl. The sequence continues at coordinate 1,645,199,233 of NC_090444.1, read as the reverse complement.
AAAAGGGAGCTATTACAGAACCCACTAGTGCAGTGAGAGGGGACATGCTCTTTGCTGTGTACAAACCCTAACAGTTGCCCCCTCAAAGGCCCTCCTACAGGACGGGGTTTTCCTGGATTTTTTAAATAAAACCGTCTAATCAGCTGTGGGGCATGTACATATGATGCTGGTTCCCATGAATTCTCAGATTCATCATATCCTTTCCATTCTACTAAATAAAACAGACGTCCACTAATTCTTTTTGAGTCTTTTATGCTTTTCACTTCATATTCCAGATTTCCCTTAATTGGTATGGGTGGAGGTGGTGGTTCAGGTCGGGTTTTTGAGTTGTACGGCTTAAGCAAGGACACATGGAATGTAGTATGTACTGGATATTCTTTTGGTAAATCTAATTTTACTGTTACCGGGTTTACTATGGCAGTTGTACTAAAGGGTCCAATGAAACGTGGTTGCAGCTTTCGGGATCCCTCTATGTTTAGGTTCTTTGTGGAGAGCCATACCTTGTCACCAATTTTATACATTGGGGCCTCAGACCTGTGTTTGTCTGCTTGTCTTTTCATGCTTTCCTTGTACTTTAATAAATGTTTCCTGGCTTTGTCTTGTATGTCACCTAACCTCGTTAGTCTATCCGTTACTGTAGGCAACAGGGAATCTTCTAACAAAATGGGTATAGCTCTTGGATGATACCCCTGCAAGAAATAGAATGGTGAGCAAAGTAGAGCTGAATGCTCAGTATTATTATAAACAAACTCTGCTACAGGGAGAGCTTCCAACCATTCACTAGAATAATCAGCCAATAAACAACGTAGCGTTTGAAGTAAGGTTTGGTTCAGTCGTTCAGTCTGTCCATCTGTCTCTGGGTGGAAAGCAGTGGATAAGGCCACATCTATTTTCAGTTTTTCACATAATTTTTTCCAAAATCTGGAGTTGAACTGGCTCCCTCGGTCTGAAACCACTTTGCTTGGCAAACCATGTAAACGCACAATTTCCCTTATAAAAATATCGGCATATTCTGTTGCCGTGGGTAATTTCCGTAATGGTACAAAATGTGCCATTTTAGATAAAAAATCCACTATAACCAACACTGTTGTGAAGGATTTTACAGGTGGTAAACCTACAATAAAGTCTACGCTCACAGTGTGCCAAGGTTGTTTGGGTGTTGGCATTGGTATTAACAAGCCGTCAGGAGCCTTATGAGAAGATTTATGTCTTGCACAAATTGGACAGGTAGTGACAAATTGCTTAATGTCCTTTTTATAGTGTCCCACCAAAAGTGTTTTTGCACATTTTCCAGGGTTTTTACCCAACCAGGATGACCTGCCAAGGGTGAGGCGTGATGCCAAATTATCACCTGTGTTTGTAATTCAGAGGTGGGCACTAACAGCATGTTGTTGTGATACAATAAACCTCGTTGTATTGTGTTATGGGAATCCTTTAACCAATCCTGAGGTGCTATTTGCATGTGTGCATTATATAGATCTGTGATGAAATCCTTCTGTTGTACTGGTGCCAACAACTTTTGGGGAGGAATAATGGGTTCTCCTATTTTATCTTGTTTCATGTCTGAGGTATGTCCGTATCTAGATAACACATCAGATTGAATTTGTTGTGCACCTGGTCTATAGGTTATAACAAAGTCAAATGTGCTAAAAAAAATTAACCAGCGCATCTGACGTGGTGTTAGTGCTTTAAGTGATCCAAAAAACTGTAGGTTCTTATGGTCAGAAAAGATTGTAACTGGGTACTTGGCTCCCATTAAATGGTGCCTCCATTCTGAAAAGGCTACTTTGATAGCTAGTAGTTCCCTTTCAGCCACAGTGTAATTTTGTTCAGATGGCAATAACTTTTTGGAATAGAAGGCTATAGGATGTAACTGGCCCTCTACTGCATCTCGTTGAGAGAGAACTCCTCCTAAAGCTACTTGTGAAGCATCCGCTTCAACAAAAAAGGGCAAGTCAGGATCAGGATGTTTCAGAATTGGGGCTGAAGTGAACTTTTGTTTTAGGAGTTGAAAGGCGTGTGCCGCCTCATCAGTCCAAAGAAATCGTTGCCCTTTCCGCAACAAGGTAGTTATTGGGGCCGCAATGTCTGCAAAATGTGCAATAAACCTCCTATAAAAATTGGCGAAACCCAGAAATTTCTGAATATCTTTTACAGAGGATGGTTCTGGCCAATCAGCAATAGCACTGATTTTCTTTACATCCATAGTTATTCCTTGAGGTGACAGGCAGTATCCTAAAAAGTCCACCTTGTTGACATTAAAAGTACACTTTTCTAATTTAGCAAAAAGATGATTTTCTTTTAACTTTGATAATACTGCACGAACATGTTGGGTATGTTCTTCTGAGTTCTTAGAGTAAATGAGGATGTCGTCTATGTATACTATGACACAAACGTCCAGGAATTCGTGTAGGACCTCATTTATAAAGAACTGAAAGGCCGCAGGGGCATTACATAACCCAAAGGGCATTACTGTGTACTCAAATAAACCAAACTTTGTCTTGAAAGCTGTCTTCCACTCATCCCCCTCTTTTACTCGGACCAGGTGGTAAGCTCCCCGCAGATCTAGCTTAGTGTATACAGTAGAATGTCTTAATTGATCCAACAACACAGGTATTAGAGGAAGAGGATATTTATTCTTTATTGTAGCCTTATTTAGTCCTCTATAATCGATACACGCGCGCAGGGATTTATCCGGCTTCGGGATAAAAAAGAGTGGAGATGACACCGGAGATGTGGAATGACGGATGAACCCAGACTGTAGTAGGTCATCTAGGTAGGTTCTTAAGTATTTGGTTTCTTCGTCAGTCAAAGCATATACTCTGTTATTAGGTAAAGGGGCCCCTGGGATAAGATCTATACGGCAGTCATAAGACCGATGTGGGGGCAGCACACTAGCCTTTACTGGATCAAAGACGTCTTTAAAGTCAGAATATTCAGGAGGGAGACTTGGTTCATCTTGTGTAACACTAGCACAGTGTAATACTGTGCTCTGTTCTGTACCTGCTTCTTGATAGCAATTGGTTCTACAGAAAGAGGAATCCAAAGTAACAGTTCTATTCACCCAATCAATTTTTGGGTTATGAGTTGTTAACCAGGGTACCCCGAGAATCAAACCAAAATTAGGAGTATCTATCAGATCAAAGCTAATCACCTCTGTGTGCCCGTTCTGACAGACCATAACAAGTGGACTTGTTTGTTTTGTGATTAATCCAGAGGTCAATTCTGACCCATCCACTGCACATACTGCTTCTGGACAAGGCTTTAGGCACATAGGAAGTCCTAAGATTTCAGCTAACTTATTATCCACAAAATTTCCTGTCGCGCCTGAGTCCAGTAGGACAGGGAGAGAATGCCTCACTTGGGTAGTAACAATTAAAACGACCTGAATTATGAAATGTCTAGGTATGTGCGGTACCCTGAAGGCTGCAGCATTAGAGGTTTGATTAAGATGTTTTCTCGAACAAGTAACCTCTCCCCTTGTCGAGCTTAATCGTTTCCCGATTCAGTTGAGGAGGTGGAGGAAACAGCACCCTTTCGTGGAGTTTTAGGCTTTACTGGACATTCTCTGGCAAAGTGACCTGCCCTGCCACAATATAAAGATAATTGACATTTTCTCCTTCTTTCTTTTTCCTCTGATGTGAGTGGACCTCTGAGTGTCCCTATTTGCATAGGCTCTGGTTCAGGGAGTTTATTATCTGTGTCTTTCTTCTCGTGTCTAATAAAAGTTAACCGTGATTCCAGTTTGTATTTATCTCCCTTTCTTTCTCCTAGTCTATGTTCTAATTTCACAACTAAATCTACAAAGTCTGAATAGTCTTTTGGCAAATCAACGATATGAGCCAGCGCGTCTTTTAACTCGTCTCTCAAACCTTTATAAAAAAGGGAGACACGCTTTTCTTCTGGCCACTGTGTCTCGGTGAGTAAACGATTAAAACTAGTGAGATAGGTCAATAAATCCTTGTTACCTTGTTTAAGATTTAAAAGCTCATTATCACTTGCCTGCATGAAAGTGTGTTTTGCAAAAAGGCTGGTCACGGTACGTTTAAATTGATTCCAATTATGGAGGATGGGATCATCTCTATCCACAAAAGGAATTGACCAATTGGCTGCTGTGCCACCCAAATAAGACAAGACGAATGCCACTTTCGTATCATCAGTAGGGAACTGTTGTGGCTTACAAATGAAGTGTAATTGACATTGATTGATAAAAACATGGAATTTGTTACTATCTCCATGAAAACGTTCAGGTGCTGCTAAGGGCACAACATTAGGAACATTAACAGTAACCTCAACTGGGGAAGGCAAAGTTGTATGTTTTGATGGCGCCCCTGTCTCTGAGGAGGTTTTAAACAAAGGCGTAGAAGCTGTGTTCCACTGAGATCCCCTAAATTTATACCTGCTTAAATCCTGTTTTAAAGAGGTATTCTCCATCTTTAATCTCTCTATTTCCTCTTGCATATGTTGCAAGATGCCACACACTGATTCATTATGAGCCAAGTCCTCATTTAGGGCCTGCGCCATATCCGTGACGACAATGCCCTCTATTTCTTCCCCGGTATTCATCGTCCACCAGAACTGAAATTTTTTAAAGGCTTGTGCTTCTGTCAAAGCCCAGCTCACCTGAGTTCTTGTTCAGTTCTGATGGAGGTTGAAGACAATCCGACCCCACCCTGAAACTGCTTGTTCCAGCACACTAGTTTTTAAAACAGTGCACTAAGAACAGAAGCTCAAGGGAAGGGGGGAAGTGGATAAAATAAAAAAAAGAGAGACAACACAGTTCTTGCGTTTCCACTGTTGAAGTGCTGCACAAATCTGCGGCCCTTTCTGACTTCTGTAGAAACTGGTGCCTAATGAAACATAAACAAAGAACAGATAAGTGCAACCTATTCCTAAATGGGTTCCTGACTATCCCTCTATTTATTAGAAATTCTCTTCTAAAAGTACCTCTTGGATCCTGGTCTCTAGTTTCCAGGTTTGGAATGTGTTACTGCTCTGGGATGTGTTTTCTATTACTGTAAAACTTTTTTCCCATATTTCCAGAATCTTTTATAAAACAAATACTGTACTTTTACATCAAAATACAGCATGTAATTTGTGCAAGTCCTTGATTTACTGTTTGCCTTGCTGGTAATGGTTTCCACTGTTCGATTCTTAAAAGTTCCATGAGAAAAAACAATGTTTGCTTCACAAAGTTCTGCAAAATATTCTTGTAACAAAGAGTTTGAATCACAATGTTCGTGGAAGGTATTTCGTTTCAAATTGTCTATACACGAATCCAGAAATTGTTGTCAAAGTTCTTTCAGGTAATAAAAGGTTTTGCACTTACTTGTTGCTGGCAAGAGATACTGATCAGTCTAACCTTGTCTTCTTTCTCTTTTGCAGGTTACTCATAGGAGAGAGGCTGAAGCAAGGAGGAACCGGAAACCGGAAGAAGGAAGAGCCAGAAGCTGCGCCCATTGAAGTCAATGAAAGTCTGTAAAGAGCAGGAGTGCCAGCGCCGAGGGATCGGTTCTCAGGTAAGCGGGAGGTAGACGAGCACAAGCACTGGGTGAGGCTCGGGGGATGCCTTTTATAGACAGGGCTGGGTGTGGTTTGAAGGGCTGGGTGTGGTCCTCACATGCTGCACATGTTCTTGGAAGGTGTGCAGAGCTGGGTGTGGTTTGAAGAGCTGGGTGTGGTCCTCACATGCTGCACATGTTCTTGAAAGGTGTGCAGAGTTTCAGTTATTATGCAAATGAGTTGGATTAACACATGGCCTAGGGAGGAGTGTTTTAAAGAAGCCTTGGTAAAAGCAAGGCCCAATGTGTAAACAAAACAGCACATTAAACAACATACACAGAAGCCTAGGGGGGGGGAGGTGAGATAACAAGAAAGGCTTTCAATAGTAAGTTTAAAAGGGAGCTATTACAGAACCCACTAGTGCAGTGAGAGGGGACATGCTCTTTGCTGTGTACAAACCCTAACATGTGGGTGACACAACCAGTGCTGCAGGCCCACTAGTAGCATTTGATTTACAAGCCCTGGGCACCTCTAGTGCACTGTACTAGGGACTTACCTGTAAATCAAATATGCCAATCATGGAAATCCAATTACACATACATTTTACATAGGAGCACTTGCACTTTAGCACTGGATAGCAGTGGTAAAATGCCCAGAGTAACCAAAACAGCAAAAACAGAGTCCAGCACACATCAGCAACCTGGGAAACAGAGCCAAAAAGTTAGGGGAGACCACGCCAAGGATGAGAAGTCTAACAGTTGGCCAGTTCTGTTACCATAGTACTTTGTGCAGCTGTTAGTTGACTCAATGATGCTATACACCCAACTAGGAGATGACTTTACATTGTCAAGTCATTATTCGGACAAGATATGAGTCAATGAACAGTCATTGAACCACCAAGATACACCAACATCTTGTAGCAAGGTGTATGCAATTTGTAATTTCTCTGTCCTATATAGAACAAACCCAGAATTTGAAGCAGGTGTCATTGTCATATCTGAGGATCATGTAAAGGCTTTGTGTGCATTTCACATAGCATGTCTATCAGCCAAACTTTGATATCACTAGTTGCATTACTTTCAGCAACTGTGTTCCACTTCTCCTACAGTTACCCTAGCCAGGGTCACCATGGAAAGGACAGCAGAGACTACCACTACCCCTCTGGATCAAGGCCCAAGTGAGGAATTCACCCCTGGATGTGTGGACATTGAGGACGAAGCTGGCCTATCTGGTACACCTAGCCAGTCAACAACTGTCAGCCTCACCCTGCCCACATCAACTCCACCCAGCCCTGTTGCTTCAACATCACAGGCACCCATTTGCCCCAAGCCTGTGTTCCAAGGACAGTGTCTACCATTTTTTGCCCCCCAGTACAGGTACCTGTCATAAACTCAGAAAATGATGGGCCTGGCACCAGTGGGAGCGGGCCAACTATACCAGGGGCACAGGCACATGAGGGTAGGGTGCGTAGGAGGGATGGCGTGGGACAGAGGATGGAGGCTCCTAGGGTAACAACTGGCCAGTGCACCATCTCCCAAGTCTTAGGGGCTTACCAACAATCCCAAGCCGTGATGGGCCAGGTACTTTCCATCCATCAATCAATCAATCATTTGTAGAGTGCACTACTCACCCGCTAGGTTCTCAAGGCGCTGAAAGGAGGGGCGAGTGCTACTGCTCGAACAGCCAGGTCTTGAGGCATTTCGTGAAGGTCAGCAGGTCTTGGGTCTGTCGTAGGTGGACGGGGAGGGAGTTCCATGTCTTAGTGGCGAGGTAGGAGAAAGATCTGCTGCCGGCTGTAGTTCGGTGGATTCGAGGGACAGTGGCAAGAGCGATGTTGGTGGAGCGGAGTTGACAGTTGGGAGTGTGGAAGGTGAGACGCTTGTTGAGGTAGGCAGGGCCAGCGTTGTGGAGTGCTTGGTGAGCGTGGATGAGGAGTTCAAAGGTGATCCTCTTTTGATGGGAAGCCAGTAAAGGTCTCTTAGGTGGGCTGAGATGTGGTTGCAGTGAGGGATGTTGAGGATGAGACGTGCAGAGGTATTCTGTATACGTTGCAGTTTTTTCTGGAGCTTGGCCGTGGTTCCCGCGTAGAGAGCGTTGCCGGAGTCTAGTCTGCTGTTGACGAGGACGTAGGTGACCGTCCTTCTGGTTTCGGTGGGGATCCATCTGAAGATCTTGTGGACCATGCAGAGGGTGTTGAAGTAAGAAGATGAGACGGCATTGACTTACTGGGTCATGGTGAGCGCTGAGTCTAGGATGAAACCAAGGTTGCGTGCGTGGTTGGTGCATGATGGGGAAGATCAAGCAGCTGCAGAGGGACAATCACCAGGAAGTCATGCAGCAGTGGCAGGCCCAAAATGCCCACTTGGCTTCCATTGCAGGGGTTCTGTGAGACAGGAATACCACTCTGAGTAGGTTTCCACCTAACAACTGGCTCGTTCCACTAGCAATGAGACATCAGACCGTTCTAAATCTGTGGCTGCTAGTAGAATGGAGGCCCTGCCAGGGGAAGGAATTGTCTCAGACACCCTTGTCGCTACAGGTGAAGAGCCCCCCACAAACATGGACATCCCCCTAAACATCCAGTAGGAGCAGATGCCAAGATCAAATCCACTGCCAGGAAGTGAACCTCTTCTGATTGGTTCCCCTTGTGTAGCACTAACACACCCTGTTGACTTTTCTGAAACCTATCTCCATTTTCCTATGGTACAAGGACACTGGACATGTGTCTCCAAATATAGTAGCAGCTACCCTGATGATTTCACCCACCATGTCTGAATCCTTCACTGTTTACTTTGTGTTATATTGGGTCCAATTCACTTATTTTGCTGTGCACTCCTCAATAAATGCAATGTAACCACAGATCATGTGTGAGAGTCATTTATCAACTATATATCACTGTCATCTATGAAACCTCTTGCACAAAAAAGTTTCTTTCTAATGTAAAACATGTTTTAAGGGCCATCTCACATGTTTTATTTAACCAGGCTAAATGTTGAAGTGCCTAAATATGATAGACATAAGTCAAATCACTGTTATTGAACTTTCCCACATATAGGTTGGGAGAATGCCAATGATCCCACAGTGAAGTATTGCTGCTCACTTCAGTGTTACAATATAGGTGTCAATCACTAGCACCCCACAGATTTCTGAAGTTAAGGACGTCAGTCTTTCCCCATCTGAATAGCCACACATATTGGTTCAATGCATCATCAGCTAAAGCCTTGTCACATACCCATACCATAGATCCCAAATTACCATACCCTATGAAAGAGGTCAGTACAAATGCCCCCAGTCATGGAACCTTCTACCTACCATGGTTAGGTATCAGTAGGCATGCTACTCACCTATGTCAGTCTACACATGCACCGGTGCATACAGTGAGGAAACACACTGACAGCTAGATACAAGTTAGCTTTTACCAGCACAAACCATTCTGATGGTTGAGGGTATGGACAGCAGAAAATGACGTGTCAGAGACACAAGACCACAGACATGGTATCATTTGGCCCACCTTCCATGGCAAACTGGTCTATAGTGTGGAATAGGACACTACCATCCCACTGTTCAGACAGTCTGGGTATAGAACTCACACACCACAAATCTCATGCCTGACAGTACTTGGTTCAATCTACATTCACCTCACATGTCAGTTTGCAAATCCCACCTTCCTGTGACACTGTCTGATATTGCCAAATGAGGATGACCTTGTGAAGTAATCTGCAAAATATAAATGTCAAACATAAGGTATAGTCTGCATTGAAATAAAAACATTACAGAGCCAATTCCTATATACAATCGTAACTCTGATTGTGCTTTGCAACAAACAGACTATGTTGATCAAAAATCTGCACACTACTCCACGTAATATTATGTATGCACATCTATGTTATGGGCTATGAAGCTACTTAGCTCTCTAATGGCCATACTAACACCATCATCAAGTATTCCCAACTTCACCAGTACCCCACTGAGTCACTTAAATTATGAAACATCACATATCTAAAGTCAGGTGAAGAACTGCATGATGAGTTCAACCCTGATGTCTCCACCTTCAAGTTCTTCCTGTTCCTATACACTTGTTCATTGACATTTGTGGGAACCAAGGCTACATGGGTACCATCAATGGCTCCAACCACATGTGGAATGTGTCCCAAAGCATAGGAGTCACATGGGTCAAATCTTCACATTGTGGAAATCTGATGTAGCTGTCCAGGTGTTTCAATAATGCAGACAGTACAGCCTTCAAGATCAGACTGAACATAGGCTTTAGTTAGGGCCACTGTATTCTGAAAGGAGCCTGTGGCCAGGAAGTGCAGCACTGACATAACTTGTACAATGGGTGGTATCCTATAGGGATTATGAATGGCAGGCATCAGATCAGGCTCCAACTGATGACAAAGATCCATGATTGTATGCCTATCCAGGTGGTAGGTCTGTATCACATGTTGTTCCTTCATGGTCTACAGGTCTGCCAGTGGACGGTACACTGGAGGTTTTCTCACTGTTCTCAACGCAAGGTAACTATATGGGTGCAAACCAGAATATATGGGTACCACTCATTGTGTACAACATAAGTACGATTACACCTATGTCACATAGAATGCTAGAAAATGCTGCATGAAACTGTAAAACATTGTACGCAGAACATACCTAGGCAAATAATGGCTTATTACTGCATTACTACATCCCCTTTCCTCTATCATGTATTAGAAATGGAGACGCATGCCACTGACAGTTTATGTGAAAATCACATTCTTAACATGCCGCACATATATGGTACATATATACTGTATTTCAGATAATCATTGCTCTGCTGACTGTGCTACTACATGTAAATTACTCAATACACATCAATTTTACACCCTGTACATAATACATGCAAATGTCTACATGTTTGCTGAAAGCCAGCAGTGAACACAACTTTTAAATACTATTATGATCATTATCATATATGTACCTTAAAGTGTCAGCTGCCTGACCTACTGTACTGGACATTAGGAAGTGGCCTAACTCCACCTAATCGTCATGATGGTAAGCAGATACAACTGCGGTGGACATTGCCATTGGAACACATTGCTGCCTTTGGTGGTCTTGGGCCAATGGTGAAGTTCACCGGGGGTGACAGTATTTTACATGGCGGACGTGACCACCATCTCAGACTTCATCTCTCACTTGACTACTGACACTGCTGCCAGCAAGACCCCTGCGACCTATGTTGCTGTGTACTGCCTCTGGCAGCAATCATACCATGTCCTACAGGTGATAGGGCCGCCGCCTTCTCCCCAGAGGAGCTTGATAGGCTTGTGGAGGAGGTCCTACCCCTGTATGAACAGCTCCATGGTGCACTAGAGAAATAGGTAATTGCAATGCAATTGCTATGTTCAAAGGTTTAAGTGTATGATTATGTCCAAGAAATGTTGGTATGAAGGATTGTGGTAATATGGATGGGTAGATGGGCATGTGCATATGTGTACAAATAGATTTTGAGTCCTGAGACATAATAGAGAGTGTGTGAAGTATGTGCCTTGACCCAATTGCAGACTGTAATACATGATCTTTGAAGGTGGTGTGCAAATTATTAGGAAAGATATACTGTGTTTAGAGATATGCTTATGGTCTGGTTACAAGTTTCAAGGTGATACTTGGTGCTGGATATGCATGCTGTATGCCTGTCTCAACATACCACATGGCCTGACTGCAGATGGTTATCCCTCATTGAAGGGGATGTTGGAGGCAGTCTGAGTATGGCTAGTTGTACTAACTTGTATTTTCACCCTGCTTGTTTTGGAAAGGTGTATGTGGACAAAACAATCTCTTCTTTTATGTTTCATTCATGCAGGTCAATGCCTATCAGAAAAAGGGGATTCGGCATGCCATCGTCAGGAAAGTGTGGACCCTGGTGGTCCACATTCGGTGGAGCACTCACTGTAGGAAGCCGTAGGGGGACCTGAGACTCTGGGCTCAGAAGACCCCAGAGGCCCCACTGGGGATGCCCTCCGAAGGAGCATGGTGTGCTTGTTGGACCTTGACCCCCCTTAATGGCCTGCATTTTGGCTGTGGCCCACCCAGAGTTGGATGGGCGTTTGAGAGCAGCACAGCAGCCACAGGGGGTAAGTACAGACTTAACACATTTTCATCCCTTTACCAGGTTAGTGTATGATGTGAAAGAGTCTAAGCTGTGACAATGTGGTAAGTGCAAAGGCTCAAAGATCTCCAAGGAACACATCGATGTACAGTCACTCACATTGATACACAGGTGTGCACATAGTAATTTGGCATAGTGACAGATTACTCTTCTATGTTGTCCCCTCTGTACAGAAGCACATGATAATGCACATGTGACTGTGTCATCTGTATACCACTATTCAGCTTTTCATACCCTGCTGGTTGTTCCTTTCAACCTGTTGATCTATACTCCCAATATCATGATGGTAAGTTGTGCAGGTCCCTGAAATTTGTCCATTTCAATGTCCCTTAATCCATGTCTATGTGCAACATAGAGCCAGCCAATTTGATGTCATTCCAACTTTTCAAAAGAATTCTGATGACTGACAGCATCATGTGAGGCTGTGATGTCCATCTGACATTTCACATGTCATCTATGCAAAACCTGTTCTGACCTGTTACAAGGTGAACTACCTTGGTAAGTGAGGGATGTAAATAGACCTCTGTAAGGTGTCATCTGAGTAGACATCCTACATGTTGGCAACCATGGAGATATTGCTAGACTCCTATTGATTCACATACATTGGTGTCAAAGCAATGAATGTTAGTACAATGTTCATGTTCTGTAGGTGGGAACTGGTTTCACAGCTATTTCCTTAGAATAGTATTGTAGGCATAAGTAGGCCAAGCCATCTTGTTCACAGTTACAATCTTAACTGCTGTTTGCCAACATCATGTGTACATTCAAAGGTTCTGTCATGAATGCACTTTGACCTGAGTTATCAGTTTACTTACTGTTGTTCTTTTGGATATGTGTGGGCTCCTTGTTGTATGGGAACCTATTGTTTACACAGACACCAATGTGGTGCAGGATTTGGTGGTTAACATGCATATGTGAGTAGAACGGTATGTGTGTTCTGGAATTTGGCTTGCATCATGGTGGTGTAACTGTCATGGGAGCCTCAGATGTAGTTTATGTCTCTGAGTTTTTACCAAACAGATGTGAGGCTGGCCATGTCTGATGTGTGTGTAGTTATGTTGCTATAAAAAGTATTGTGATACACTGTTCCAGAAGGAAAAAATGAAATGAAAACACACAAGAGGGTCCTCAATTGTAGGAGCAATTAACCTCACACATCCAAAGGATGTCATGCTTCATCATTGGTACAGCTCCTCGTCAGACCGGCGCTGCAATGTCTGACGGGCTCCACCCCAATTGGGGGGGCTCTTTGCCGGAGATCTTTTATGATGATGGTGCCATGCCCCAGAGTTGAGTGGGGGGAGGACAGAGTGTGTAGGAGATCAAAAAAGTGAAAGAGATAAAATTGGCCCTCACAACCCCCAATGGTTAAATACTTTATTGAACCAGTTGGAAGGTAGGGACCAAGATTAAAAACGTGAAGTCAGACGAGTGAAATAGAAACAATGATCAATCACTCTAATGAGATCTATGAATCAACGGGAGGTTTTTACACAATTTGCGAACCAACCCTTTTCATCGGTCAACATGTTTCGCATCCTAGTGGCCCATACGGGTCCATTGATGCTTCGTCAGGACCAAAATTGACTTGCTATATCTCCTAGTCAAGCAGAACTAATGTGTCTTCTAAATCGGAGTACCAGTAATTACAGGTAACTACACAGATCTATATAGAACAGGTATCAAATTACTTACATAAGTCAGGTAAATATGTTTCCTAACTAGAGCCCACCCGCATTAGGGAAAAGTGCTCCATAGGACTACGTGGACCAATGGACGACCACAATTGCAAGTTACAAATGCTGCCGTGACCGGTAAGTAAACCTGCCCGTGTCCGCGAGTCCTGCATATAGTTATGTTGCCACTCAGTCTTTGGGCTATTGATAGAATAATAGCATGATACATTGAACTGTATGTCACCTTCATGCACATTCAGGGGTCCATTGACATGAAAGAGTAGATATACTACCTGTGGTTGTGTATGGGTAAACGCTGTGTGATTATTAGGCCCTTATATGAGTGCTATTCTTTGTTTTCAGAAGGATACCAACTTAGATGACTTGGTCTACAAAGTATGTATCATCCATTCCTACATCACTATTGGTACATGTGTAGGTGACATGTGTTCTGACTCATCATCCAGCATTTGGTAATGCCAAACAGAGTAGTTGCATGTTTGGGAAATTCTGTTGTGAAGTTTGTGGACCCAGGGACATGTAGTGGGTATGGCTTGTATGCAACATGTTGTCTTGGGTTTATTATAGCATGAGTTCCCCTACCTGGTACATGACATCAGACCAAATTGTTAATATGTGTTGAGTTTGGGTCTGTCATATGTGGATATCAATGTTACCCCTATTTCCCATAGCTTGTTTGTTGGATGACTATGCTGCTGTGGATAGTGACCCAGTATTATGTGGCCAAGTCACTGTTTCATGGAATGGTAAGTGTGATAGCTATACTGATATAATGGTATTGTAGGTGTTAGGTAGGTTGCTTAGCTGGTGTTATTATTGAAGGGTGTACATTATATCTTGTTGTGACATGATGTTGCCACTAAACCGGTACTACCTGGGGTGTTGTACAACTAGATGTGATGTTACTGGTGTGTACAATGTGATGTAAATGGTATGTAAAGAATGTGATGATCCTAACTCACCTTTTGTTTCCCAGCAACAGCATCGGCAGGCAAAGGAGACAGGGCATAGCCGAGTGGGGAAGCTGCTGGACACGGGACCTCCAGTCATGAGAACACTGACAGCAAGCGACCCAGTGCCCTGGAGGGTGAAGGGAGTGCCAGGGGGGAGACTGGATCCAGTTGATAATGTTCGGAATCCTCCTCCAGTGCACACTCCCTGGCGGACCCATCCATGAAAACCCCAGCACCATCTCTGTCCGCCACCCTCCTTTCCATCACCGCCCTCCTTTTAGGGTCCCTTACCCAGGTGGCAAATCCCGCTCACTCAAGAGGGTGGGCATCTCCTTTCCATCAGGCATCTCTACCCCAGCTCCTGTTAGCCCTGCCTTCCTCAGTGAGGAGGCTATTGACCTCCTGAAAGCTATCTCTGTGGGTCAGTCAACCATTGTGAATGCTATCCAGGGACTGTCAACTCAGATACAACAGAGTAATGTGTTCCTGGAGGACATTCACGGTTCACTGGCTGGCCTACAGAGAACCTTTCAGGTTCTGGCCTCCACACTGATGGCAGAGAGTTACCCTTTGTCTATCCTCCCCCTTCCACCTTCTTCTTCCCAATCCCAATACCCCCTTCCTAACCCAGCCAAATCACACAAACAGACAGGCATGCATCCACCTCAACATCAAAGGGTAATGCAGACAAACCAAAGCACCACAAGACACACCACCAAAATACACACAATCAACATACACCTGCACAAAGAGAAATAGTCAGAACCTGCCCTGACACCCCCACCAGACCCAGCATCACAGAAGTCACACCTGACACATCTGCAGACACCACAGCAACAATCAAAGATACAGCCACCACACCCATCCTACCAGCAAACATCACCCCAGCAAACATTAAGATATCCACCCCAGTCACCACACCCAAAGACACAGCAACCACTGACACGCTTACATAGACCACATTCACCATACCTGCAGTCACCACCCCACAGCAACCCCCAGAACCTCCACCCCCTCACTCACCCACCCAACAGACACCCACCGCCCACAAGCATACCTCCCACAAACACACAACCAATACATCCACACCCACACCTCTTACAAGCACTCCCTCTTGCTCTACACCAAACCATTTTTTAATGACCGTCCGCATGTGTGCAAACACTTTCCTCTTGGAATTTGACCATTTTCTCTACTCCTTCCCTGTGACACCACTAAATGATCAGGTTCCCTCCCCAAGGCCATCCCTTTCTCCTCCAAGGCCTCCCATACCCCCCTGCCAGTATCTATGCCCCTCCCCCATCAAGAAGTCAACCTCTCCCAAGTAGACCCAACCTTCCCCTAGTCAAAACCAACCCCCCCCCCCCTCCCAAGCCAAAGCCTAAACCCCGCTCCCAAGCCCAAACCCAAGTGCCGGCCTGCCCCCTTCATGCCCCTACCTGTGGAGGTTACATGGTAATCAGGAGTCAGCTGGGGCACCATATAGTGCGTTTGGTGCACCACTTTGTAATTATAGTGGACTGACCAATGGCCTTGAACTTTTCTAATTGTTATTTATGATAATATATTCAGAGCAGCCAGTTGTTGGTTTACTGGTATCATCTTTGTCCTGCTTTTCCTTTCCTAGGTTTGAGTTGATCCGGCCTGACATTGGCTGTGTGTGAGTATTTGTGTATGTGTGGTGCTTGTGCTTTCGGTATTGTTTGGGAAGTATGTGAGGGTGTGTGCAGTGCTTTTGTCCCCCAGAGATAGGGTGTGTGTTGTGGGATGGGCACGTGGATGTTGGAGACATTTTGTAGTGATGGATTTGTGTGGTGTTTGTGTTGAAATGTATTTGTTGTTGTGGCGTGTGACTTTGTATGCTTTGACTGTGTGAGTGTGCGTGTATTGTGCATGGTATGATAGGTATGATGTACTGTGTGTGTGATGTGTGTGTCGATTGCTATCATATATGATTGTGAATGGCATGTGTTTGTTCCCTGTTGGTTTTCCATTGTGTTGTATGTTTGATGAATCCCTGGCAAGTGGTGGCTGTGAGTGCTTGACAAAGTGTTTATGATGTTGCAGTTATGGTGTTGTTGTGCTGTGTTGCTATGTTGTGTGGGATTGTGTGAGACTGGGCCTGTGCTGTATTGTCATGCGTAAGTGTGTGTTATTGATGTGTGGGGTTTTTGTGTGCTGGTTGCAGTGTGTATGCTGTGTATGTGTGGGTGTATTTGTTGTTGTATGTGAGTGTGCGTGTCGGTGTACTGTTACGTATGAGTGTTGCCATAGCAGCCCTCTCCATATGCCATGTTATGTAACTGCACAAAATTGTCACAATATACAACTGTAACAGGTGAGTGTGTGTACTTATGGTTGCTGTCGGCGGCAGCTAAGATTCCATTGTCTTTTGGTGAGCTGGAGCAGCGGGTTGACTTCTAGTTGTGTTTCCATGGCTTCCTGCTGGTGAGTGTCTCCTTTTATCCAGTTCTTTTCTGCCTAGGTTTCTGTGGTGGTCTGACTGCAGCGGAAATGTTGGCGGTGTGCAACCCCGTTATAAGTCCAGTGGAAACTTGGTCTCTCCGACCTGCCAGTACCTTCAATCGTCTGCGGTGGTCTGACCGCACTGGTGGTGCCGGATGTGCTTTAACTGTATTCTGTTTGCATCACTGCCAAAGTTATAATTTGGCGGTCCTCTCCGCCAGCCTGTTGGTCCTAAAATATAAAACACAAAATAACACTACTAAAAATGTATGTATTTTTAAAAATTATTTACTGCCATTCATAAACTTGGAACCATAAAAAAAAAAATCCATCATAATCTAACAATAAAAATCCTAAATTAAAAAAACTATGACACCAACCTTTACAATATAAGTGTTAAAATTATTTTTACAATGACAGAATTTTCAACATAAAAAATGTAAAAATATTTTTATTATAATTATTTTCAAATATATATCTTTTTACTTAATACATTTTTAACCCCTTCGCTGCCAGGCCTTTTCCCCCTCCTGTGGCAGGCCTTTTTTTGGCTAATTTGGGGTAGTTTGCGCTTAGGCCCTCATAACTTTTTGTCCACATAAGCTAGCCAAGCCAAATTTGCGTCCTTTTTTTCCAACATCCTAGGGATTTTAGAGGTACCCAGACTTTGTGGGTTCCCCTGAAGGAGCCCAAGAAATTAGCCAAAATACACTGAAAATTTCATTTGTTTCAAAAAAATGGGAAAAAGTGGCTGCAGAAGAAGGCTTGTGGTTTTTTTCCCTGAAAATGGCATCAACAAAGGGTTTGTGGTGCTAAAATCACCAGCTTCCCAGCTTTCAGGAACAGGCAGACTTGAATCAGAAAACCCAATTTTTCAACACAAATTTGGCATTTTACTGGGACATACCCTTATTTTTATGATTTTTTGTGCTTTCACCCTCCTTCCAGTCCTTGACAGAAATGGGCATGAAACCAATGCTGGATCCCAGAAACCTAAACATTTCTGAAAAGTAGACAAAATTCTGAATTCAGCAAGGGGTATTTTGTGTAGATCCTACAAGGGTTTCCAACAGAAAATAACAACTGAAAAAAATCAAATATTGAATTAAGGTAAAAAAAACAGCAATTTTACTCCACGTTTTACTCTGTAACTTTTTCCTGCAATGTCAGATTTTTGGAAGCAATATACCGTTACGTCTGGTGGACTCTTCTGGCTGTGGGGATATATAGGGCTTATAGGTTTGTCAAGAACCCTAGGTACCCAGAGCCAATAAATGAGCTGCACCCTGCAGTGGGTTTTCATTCTATACCGGGTATACAGTAATTCATTTGCTGAAATATAAAGAGTGAAAAATAGGTATCACGAAAACCTTTGTATTTCCAAAATGGGCACAAGATAAGGTGTTGAGGAGCAGTGGTTATTTGCACATCTCTGAATTCCGGGGTGCCCATACTAGCATGTGAATTACAGGGCATTTCTCAAATAGACGTCTTTTTTACACACTCTCTTATGTTTGGAAGGAGAAACTGTAGGGAAAGACAAGGGGCAATAACACTTGGGCCCATATTTATACTTTTTGACGCAAAACTGCGCCAACGCAGTTTTGCGAAAAAAAATTTGCGCTGGCTAACGCCATTCTGAAGCACCGTATTTATTGAATGACGTTAGCCGGCGTTAGCCGCCGGCGCCGTCTGGTGTGCGTTTAAAAAAACGACGTACACCAGGCAGCGCTGGCGTAGGGGGATATGGAGCTTGGGCGTCAAGAAATGGGGCAAGTCAGGTTGAGGCAATTTTTTCACCTCAACCCGATTTGCGCCATTTTTTTTCACTCCCAACCCCCATAGAAATGACTCCTGTCTTAGCAAAGACAGGAGTCATGCCCCCTTGCCCAATGGCCATGCCCAGGGGACTCCTGTCCCCTGGGCATGGTCATTGGGCATAGTGGCATGTAGGGGGGCACAAATCAGGCCCCCCTATGCCACAAAAAAAATATAAAAAAAACACTTACCTGAACTTGCCTTAATGTCCCTGGGATGGGTCCCTCCAGCCTTGGGTGTCCTCCTGGGGTGGGCATGGGTGACAGGGGGTGTCCCTGGGGGCATGGGGGGGCACCTGTGGGCTCCTTCAGAGCCCACAGGTCCCTTAATGCCTGCCTTTTGCAGGCGCTAAAAAACGGCGCGAAAGCGGCCGTGCGTCATTTTTTTTGACCCGCCCACTCCCGGGCGGGAGTATAAATCCCACGCACATGCCTCGGAGTCGATTTTTTAGACGGGAACACCTACCTTGCATATAATTAACGCAAAGTAGGTGTCCACGCTAAAAAATGACGCTAACTCCATGGACTTTGGCGCTAGATGCGTCTAGCGCCAAAGTATAAATATGGAGTTAGTTTTGCGTCGAAATTACGTCAAAATAAACGACGCAATTTCGGCGCAAACGGAGTATAAATATGCCCCTTGTTTTGCTATTCTATGTTCCCCCAAGTCTCCCGATAAAAATGATACCTCACTTGTGTGGGTAGGCCTAGCGCCCGCGACAGGAAATGCCCCAAAACACAACATTGACACATCCCATTTTTTGACAGAAAACAGAGGTCTTTTTTGCAAAGTGCCTACCTGTAGATTTTGGCCTCTTGCTCAGCCGGCACCTAGGGAAACCTACCAAACCTGTGCATTTTTTAAAACTAGAGACCTAGGGGAATCCAAGATGGGGTGACTTGTGGGACTCTGACCAGGTTCTGTTACCCAGAATCCTTTGCAAACCTCACATTTTGGCTAAAAAAACACATTTTCCTCACATTTCGGTGACAGAAAGTTCTGGAATCTGAGAGGAGCCACAGATTTCCTCCCACCCAGCGTTCCCTCAAGTCTCCCTATAAAAATGATACCTCACTTGTGTGGGTGGGCCAGGTGCCTGCAACAGAATAAGGCCAGTTGATAAGGACATATTCTTCTTTTATACATCTTTAGGCTGACTCTGCTTTGGGGACCCACACAAGTGAGGTGTCATTTTACTTGGGAGACTGAGGGGAACGCTGGGGAGTAGGACTTTTGTGCTGGAGCGGTGATCGTACAAACAAAAGTCAGCAAAATATGCTTTTTTAAGCAAATTTTGAGGTTTGCAGAGGAGTCTGGGTAAGAAAATGTTGGAGGATCCACGCAAGCCACACCTCCCTGGACTCCTTGGGGTGTCTAGTTTTAAAACATTTCCGGGTTTGGTAGGTTTCCCTAGATGAAGGCCACACCCAGGACCAAAAACATAGGTGCCCCCTCCCCTCCAAACACAGGTAGTTTTGTAATATATCATTTTGATGTGTCCACATACGTCTGATATGCCCAACACTAAAATTGTGAAAAGAAACGCACTTAGGTTATGTGAAAAAGACCCCTCATCCACCAACCAAGTTGGTGGCATGCTTCATCATCGGGGTCCCACCTGAGACACCTAGCGTGTCTCAAGTGTGCTTCGACGCCTGATTACAGCGGAGCAGGTTTTGTCATTTGTACCACACATACTGGTTGAATTTGGCACGAGGGTGAGTGATGGTTCAGTAGATCAAATTTTATTAACAAGAGATTTCACAAAAGTGAAATGCACTGGTAATAACTGAAAGGCCAAAAAACTGAACCAATGACTCATAGCTCGTGAGCTGTAAAGCCACGGCAAGGCACCAACCGCTTCACAGTCTATTCACACACCTTTCATACATGACATGCACAAGACCATTTACGCCGACAGCCATGTGCCCAGCACATTACAACACTCACAGCGACAGACAGCGCCAGTCAAGGGCCCATCACTTTCATACGCCCACATGCCTGATACAGCAATCACACCAGCTGATGAGTGTGTGGACTGGCGTTTGTCTGGCACCGCTAGCCAAGCGCCACCCCACCCATACTGCCAGCCAAGCACCACCCCAAGCACACCGCCAGCCAAGCACCACCCCAAGCACACCGCCAGCCAAGCGCCACCCCAAGCACACCGCCAGCCAAGCGCCACCCCACCCATACCGCCAGCCGAGCGCCACCCTACCCATACCGCCAGCCAAGCGCCACCCCACGCAGAAACCACTAACTACTTATAAAATAAGTACAAAACTACAAACACAAAAGCTCTAACTAATTACATGACAGTAATGCCAACCATGAAATTGAACATATGAAAATATAAAATAGGCAGTTTACGCTCACAGTATTTCCCAAAAGTTTTTCCTTGTGTGGTAACTTCTAAAACAGCTGGGCACACACAGCCCAGGCTTTGAATTGCATTCGGGGCAGTACATCCGGCTCTCCCTCCGGATTGATCTCCGGGCACATACTCTACATTTCTTTGTGGGCAGGTCTTTTTTGGGAGTGGGAGGAATGTGATCTGGAAAGTGGCAATCTTTCAATCTAGCCACATCCTCCACTACTTCTACTCTAGGAACTCTTGCCCGTTCCACCACAATAAGGCTCTCTATCACTGAATCCTGAAATTTAACAAATGTCATCCTTGACTCAGGTGAACAATCATTGAACACAATAAAAGCATTAAAAGTTGCCAAATGAAAATAAATGTAGGGCCAACTTTTTATACCACACGTAAGACTTACGAAGAGCAGTGTAAGGTTCCAACCTCTGATCTACTCTATCAACACCACCTATGTGCCTATTGTAGTCCAAAATGCACGCAGGTTTGCGCACTTCCGCATCCTGACCCCAAACAGTCACAGGGGAAGTACCCTCATCATGGATGGTAGATAGCATGTACACATCCCTCCTGTCTGAAAATTTCAGAGCTAGCAGCTCATTATTCCGCAAGGCACTGCCCCCTCTCAAGTTTTTTACAGACAAGCTCCCTTGGATAGCCTTTCCGGTTAGAACAGATTGTGCCACAAGCAAGAGTGTCCACTCTAAACAACTCCTTGAACAACTGCACTCCAGTGTAGAAATTATCTACGTACAAATGGTGACCTTTGTTTAACAGTCGTCTACCAAGTTCCCATACAATTTTTTCGCTAACTCCAAAAGTGGCCGGACAACCAGGAGGGTCAATACTGGAATCCCTACCAGTGTAGACCCGGAGATTATACACATATCCTGTACTGATTTCTGACAGCATATACAATTTAATCCCATACCATGCCCTCTTACTAGGAATATACTGCTTAAAAACTAAACGCCCCTTGAAAAGGACCAAAGACTCGTCCACACTTATCTCTTTGCCTGGAACATAGACCTCTGAAAACCGATCTACAAAATGATCAAGGACAGGCCTAATCTTAAAAAGACGGTGACAATCAGGGTGATCTCGCGGCAAGGCTTTTGCATTGTCTACAAAATGCAGCATACGAAGAAGAAGCAAATACAGATTATGTGTCATAGTTGCAGGAAATATAGCCGTTGCCATCAAGGAACTAGTAGACCAATAAGAAGCCAGTGACGGCTTCCTGATCAACCCCCATCAAAAAAGTCAAACCTAAAAACTTTTTTATCTCTTCCAGATATGTGGGAACCCACTGAGTAGCTCTAGACTGAGGCTTAAGTCTGGCAGCATTGTCCCGCAAATATTGCTCTGCATACAAATTAGTCTGCTCCACAATCTCTTCCAAAAATACATCGTTCATAAACAAGTGAAAGAAATGGACAGGCAAAAAGTTTTCCGTATTGACTCTACACCCTGGGAGACCAGAAAATGCAGGTAACTGTGGCTGCTCCATGTTTGGGGCAATCCAGGTGCCAGGTCTTCTAATGGGAAACCCTTCAGCCCCAGGCTGCTGCACTCTTGGCACATCAATGTCCTCCTCTACAACAGGCCCTTCATCTGCACTGAGAGTAGCTTCTTCATCAGAAGAATACTCTCGGACAGAAAACTCACTGCCAGAATCTCTCACTTCCTCCTCTGCCTCAGATGCAGTCAGTCTCGTAATCATGGTCTGAAGACGACTCAAAGAGCATGCCAACAACCTGCTGAGCGGTCACTCTGCGGCTAGCCATGATCCTCACTAACAACAAATGGATTGCCAACAACAACTAGCACTAAAATAAGTAATAAACAAAGTGTAGCTTTATCACAAAGAGTTATGTACTAAAAAACTATACCACTCAGCCTGAAAAAGCTACTCACCAGCAACTACTCTGCACAAACACAGCAATCACCAATGATATCCCACTAAAAAGAAAAAAGAAAAAAGCAAATTAGACATATGACAACACAAATAAGATTTTGCTCAAATCTAAGGACAATTTCACACACAATACTGCATTTAGTACACCACCTACAAACATGTCATTCATGCATGTCAACAATACTCCTTTGGAGTAAATTGTTTTCACTTAATTAGAATATGCAACCATGCAAACCGCAGGACAACTACTGCCAAAACCGCAAGGATCCACAGCAAAGGAAGCAAAAGCTTTGAACTAGAACAAAAATAAGAAATAAACTGTTATAATCACAAATACAAATACTTCGCCAGTTGATAAACACCCCACCACCAAGAACTTAGAAATTGTCCCTGATGCCTAAGTGGCTTCTGCCCCACTAGGAGGCAGATGGGCCTAAAAAAAAAATAGGCTGATCTGCCTCCAAGGGGGGCGACCCTTGCCAAAGGTGCCCTCACCCCCCCACACACAAAACACACACACACACACACAGGATCCCTGGTGCCTAACTGGATTCTGCCCCCCTTGGGGCCAGATGGGCGTAAAAAAATTGGCCGATCTGCCCCCATGGAGGGCAGAAATGGCCAACAGCTCTGTGCCCACTTTAGGGGGAGACCCTTGCCAAAGGGGGCAAACGGGGGGCACCCCCAGCACTAAACAAAAAAAGGGGAACCAAAAACAAAAACCCTGCCGTATTGGTGGTTTCTGCCCTCCTATCTCTGCCCAAGGGGGGCAGAGATAGCGAATACGAAATTTCCCCCCTTTGAAGGAGCGACCCTTGCCCAAGGGGTGCCCCCAAACACACAAAACACACACACACCTCACAATCCCTGGTGCCTAGTGGGTTTCGACCCACCCCGGGGGCCAGATCGGCCAAAAACATGACCTATCCAGCCCCAGGGGGAGCCGAAACATATAAAAAAATTATTGCCCCCAGGGCAGCGACCCCTGCCCTACAACAAAGAAAATAATTTCCCTGGTGTCTAGTGGTTTTCACCCCCCCCCCCCCCCCCCGGGGACAGATCGGCCAAAAAATTGGCCGATCTGCCCCCAGGGGGGGGGCGAAGTAAGAAAACAAATTAGCCCCCAATGGGAGCGACCCTTGCCCAAGGGTTCGCTCCCAAACAATATGCTGTAAATAAAACATCACTGGTGTCTAGTGGTTTTTCGACCCCCCCGCGGGCAGATCGGCTGAAAAATAGGCTGATCTGCCCCCAGGGGGGGCCGAAAAAGGAAAAAAATGTCCCCCAATGGGAGCGACCCTTGCCCAAGGGGACACTCCCAAACAATATGCTGTAAATAAAACATCCCTGGTGTCTAGTGGTTTTTCGACCCCCCCGGTGGCAGATCGGCCGAAAAATCGGCCGATCTGCCCCTGGGGTGAAAAAAAAGGAAAATAATGCCCCCCAATGGGAGCGACCCTTGACCAAGGGGTCGCTCCCAATAATGTGCACAATAACGAACATCCCTGGTGTCTAGTGGTTTTTCGGCCCCCGGGGGGGACGGAAAAAGGAAAAAAAATGCCCCCCAATGGGAGCGACCCTTGCCCAAGGGGTCACCCCCCAAAACTAACTACCTGGAGCAGGAATTCACAGAAAACAGGCACCGGGGGAAAGAAAAAACCCTTTCCTTTCCCCCCGTGTCTGTTTCCCCTCCACCCCAAAAGGGGAGGACTCACCTTTGAAAGGACTCACCTTTCTCCTGGATGCGCTGGAAGCAAATGGCTTCCAGCGCGTCCCTCGGCAATATTTGATGACGTCAGCGCGCACAGCCGAGGGGGGGTCGGGGGTGGAAGGGGAAGGGCTTCCCCTTCCATCGACGACCGGGGAGGTGGGTTGGTGGGAAGCCCAAGGGTGATCTCGGGAACTCGGGAACCGGTGCCTTGGACGAGATCACCTCGTCCAAGGCACCCTAGGGGTTAAATAATGCACTTTATAAAATGTATTTCAATGTTATATGTTTAATGGTATTGTTTATTTAAATATTCATTTTAATATGTACAATAAAATCATATTTTTGAAAAGTTTCTTAACATAATATATATTTCAATTATTTCTAAATTATTATCTATACAAATGTACTAATGTAACAAAATACAATATTAATTTGTATAACATTAAAATATTTAACATTAAGGGCCTCATTACTAGTCTTGTGGTCAACAGACTTGCGGTGGCGGTCATGACCGCCGCTGGTTTGGCGGTCCAACTGCCAAATTAAGTGTCTGGCGGTTGGACCACCGTCACCTAAGACGGGCTGATGGCGGTGCAGGTTGGAATCAGCCAGGGTGGCACTGAACCTAGTGCCACCCTGCTGATTATCACCTGGTTCTCTGCCATGAAAAGACTGATGGAGAACAGGTGCTGGAGGCCACAGGTGGTCCTCTGCACTGCCCATGTCCATGGCCCAGCACCCTTGTAATGCTGTGCAGACGCTGTGCATTACGAGGTTGCAGGTGCCCTCTGTAGGTGGCAGCATTGCCACCGGCTCTATTACGAGCTGGCGACAATGCTGCCACCACTTTCCCGCTAATTTCTGTCTGTTAGCCCAGATGAAAAGTCGTAATAGGGCCGGCGGGGAGGTTGCCAGTAGAGCTGCAACCTCCTTTTCGGAAGACCCATCCGCCGAACCCGTAATGGGCCTCTAACTCTACTTTAAAATATCCACTTTTAAAAATTCTCTGAAATCACAATTTTCAACAATTTCATATTATTAAATTAACTTACTAAAAACATAAATACAAAAATTATGATCCCCTCACTTGCAGTGGCTGTCAGACCACCTCGATTGTGGCAGTCCAACTTCTACATTACAAGGTTGGCGGTCAGTCCCGCCAACCTACAGCTGTCTCTACTGCGATCTTTGATCCCAATGGGCTGACGGTGGCAGAGGTCGAAATCATCCAGGGTGGCACTGAAGGCAACCCTGCTGATTATGACCTGGCTTGTCACCATGGTGGTTTTACTGCCATGAAAAGATTGGCACAGAACAGGTGCAAAATTCATGGGGGACCCCACACGGCTATGGCTTGGCATGGGCAGTACAGGGGTCCCCCTGCCCAGGACCCTTGCAATGCACACTGTTCTGCAGGCAGAAATCTCGGTTTCTGCCCATCAGCCTATCGGGAAACAGGCAGCAGCATTGTCTTCGGGTCAAAATCCAGCTGGTGGCAATGCTGTAGCCTGCAGGGTGTATCAGCACCCTCACAATGTTCACTGTCTGCACAGCAGGTAGTGAGCATTGCAAGGGTGCTGGCCTGGGGGACCTCTGCACTGCCAATGCCAAGTGCATAGGCAGTGTGGGGTCCCCTGTGGCCCCCTGCATCTCTTCTCCACCAGCCTTTTCATGACGGTGAAACCACCATGAAAAAGCTGGTGGAGAACAAGCTTGTAATCTGCAGGGCAGTGCTGCATGCAGCACTTTCCTGGTGGATTGGGACCTCCACCCGCCGTCATCCCGCTGGGATCACCGATCCCGGTGGACAAAGCGGAACCCGGACATCTGACCACCAGGGTCTTAATGTGGCGGTCGGACTGCTACAGCAGCAGCGGTCCTGACCACATCGTGAGGCTGGTAGTCCCATAGCCCCATTTTGTAACTCCAGTCTTGTTAGAGGTGTTAGAGGTGGGTAACGTCAAATATGTTAAGGCCAAACAGGGTTCTTCTTTCAAACCATGGGCTTAAGAAGAAATCTTGTGGGGACGATCAAGAAGTGCAGAGAAGTAGAAGCAATCCAACTGGCACCTATGATGCCGTAATGAGTCGGACCTCAGATGTCATTCCTAACACACCCTATTTACCAGGTGCTCAGAGAGATTTTGTTACTAAGCACTTCCCATTTCTCGACCCCTCAGATTCACCTCTGAAAAAAGGCTTTCATTTGGGTTAGCTCAGTCAAGATCTCAACACTTCCTTTGGCTCTGAACTGACTTCTTTTCCTTTTGATCTGTTGTCAGAAGCATGGAAATCAGGAGCTCATTTTCAGTGTGAATATTCATTCAACCAGTGAGAATTAAAAGACCAGAGGGTGACAGATCTAGGGGAGATAGCTGGTAAAGTTTCTGACTCCTATCCTTACACCCATGAAGACCCTGTGAACAATGAATTACATAATTCCATCATTCTTCCATCAATATCATTCCCTTTTTCCAGAGTAAAGTCTGGGGTTTCCCTTGAGAGGAAAGAAGATGTATTGTTCTGATTTGCTCAATTGTCACATTTGGTTGCTGCAGTCACAGCTGCAGCCTCGACAAGTAGAGCCAGGACATACTGTCACCATAACACTCAGCCTGGATCATTCTTCAGTTCACGTGCGGTTGGAGGTACTTCTTAGTTATCAATACTGAACATGCTTTCACTTATGCAAACATTTCACTGGCGGCTACAGGCCTTGGTCATTTCTAATTCTCAGCAAGCACAACATATCTCACTTCTTGAAAGTTTAAGGACAGCAATAATTTAGATAAGCCTACAGCACTAGCCAGAAGACTAATCAGATTGCTTTGTATTAACAAATTGGTTAAAACAACTATAGCAAACATCCTTTCTAAGAATGTCAAATCTGGAAATATTTTTGTATCATGTAATCCTGCCTTACTCTACAAATATATGGGAGATATGAGAGGAATAGAACACTAGCAACGTGTAATCTTTTTTTATAGAAATGCAAATCATAAGAGAAAGCCCAAGAAAGAGGACCAACAAAATCATCTAAAAAGCTTAGGAAATCTAAGACTGAAGGCATAGGACCAATCAAATTAAAGAAGAGGGAAGACTTACGTTTAATCCATGCACTATTGCTTTTGGAAAAACAGAGGCCTGTGAAAATAACCCCAATTTTTTTGATCTGTCCCAGTCAATAAGATCAATAGGTTCAAATGAGTGTTTTAAATGAAAATGCACATGGACCTTAAAGCAACACCAGATTAAATTCTCCTCTGGAGGAAGTTTTTAACCATCTAAGAAAATAGAAAAACTTAATGGAACTCATGAGAAAGATATCAACTATATCCCCAGGTTTACAAGTCCTTGTAAATCTGGGGATGTGTCAAAATGAATGGCGACTGCATGGAAACACCTACCACAATGCCAATGAAATGCCTTCCTTGCAAGGACTAAGGCAATGTATCGATTTGCACTGACTTGCTTTACTCCATATCAATGAGGCCATTCAAAGCCACGCAGAGTGGCTATCTGTGGCTTCATAGATATGATTTTAAGGTTTGCGCCGCCTTTGCATTACAAAAAGTGAAGCAACAGCAGCAGAAGGGGCTCATAAAGGTGCCCCTTGATGTTTATTTTGGCAGGGGATTTTAGTTTAAGAATGCCATTTTGTCAGTCAGATGTTGACTATTGTGAGTTTCAAGAAATAAATGGCATTTGTTGCGCTGTAGCTGTTGGGGGTAAAAATAGTGGACAAGCCATCCGAGTGCTGTCTCTTGTAAGACAACACAAGGCCTAATTACGAGTCTGGCAGTCACTAGGCCACCAAACTCGCAGTGGCAGTCTGGACTGCCGCTGCTGTACTGATCTGACCACCATATTACCACCCTGGTGGTCCAGTTTTCAGGGTACCGCCATCTCTGCCAGGATCAGTGATCCCAACAGGCCGATGACGTGTGCAGGTTGCAACGTCCAGTGCCGCCCTGGCTGATTACAACCTGGTTCGTCGCCAGCCTTTTCATGGCGGTTTCATTGCCATGAAAAGTCTTCCAGAGAACAGGTGCAGTGCTGCAACCACTTTCCTTGGGTTTTGCCTGGTAGCCCAGTGGGAAAAGTCATAAAGGGGTCAGCGGGAAGGTCGCCACTACATTGGCAGCCGCAATGTTGGGATATGGCCGGATGGGTGCTCATATCTGCCAAACTGATAATCATGGCCACAATCTGATTAACCTTACTCAGGGCACAAGATGAGGATACAATCTGGTAGCTAGTATCTACCCACTTTTTTCAGAGTGGACACCGTCTATCCTGCCCAGTGATTGACCCCCACAGAAATATTTGAAACCTGTCCCGGACACCGGGACACATTCAGCAGTACTGCACTTTGTCTGCTTTTGTTCTGAGCAGGCAACGTGCAGGCGGGGAGGAAGCTTATCAAATTCTAGCTGGGTTCATATCAAAGGCTGAAGTTAAGGGGCCATCAGGCCTCCTTTTGTTGGAGCTGGGAGCCTCACACCTCAATGCGATGAAGAGGAAACAAAGGCAAACACTCTATCACTTCACACATATTTAAGAGAGGCATACTTTTGACTTTGTTTAGTTCCTTTATATAAGACATATGCATGGACTGTAAGAATGTCAGATGTGTTTGTCTGTCCCAGTATTTTTCACAAATAATTTAAATATCACTTAAAAAAAATAATCTTTTATAGTGCTATAGCGCTACTCAGTCCAAAGCAGGGTTTCAGTGCAATTTACATCATGCGTACACATTATACACCGACAATTGTGTAAACCAAATGTACAGGATGTGTTACATAAGACAGATACAACTTATGAACTGCAAGTAGCAAAATGATCTCTGTGTTAAAAGCAGTAACCCACTTTGTCCATTTACGTAAAACAGAAATCTGTCATCAGTGTGTTACATAATGTGCTTTACAGGAGACATATTAACACTATACGTTACTTTAAATCAAAGCTAGGATTAGAAAAAAACGCAGATCTCTACACCAAATATTATCTCACCAATATTATTATTCCCTGAGATTTACTTGGCACACAAAGATCTCTGCACCAGGTGCCTTAACCCTATAAGATATTTAAAACTTAGACTTAGGGCCTGATCGAGAGTTGGGCAGATGGGTTATTCTGTCCCAAACATAGCGGATAGCCTTCTGCTGCATTTCGATTTCCATAGAATATTATGGAATCGTAAAACGCCTGACGGGGTATCCGTCATGTTTGCAACGGAGTAACACCCTCTGCCAAACTCTAAACCAAGCCCTTAGCAGCCTATTAAGAAGAACAAATTTACTGTCATGTTTCTCTTTTTTCTTGTCAATTTCTTTGTGGCAAGGTTTTAAAAAGCAAATGTACAAGTTGAAGCCCAGATGTTGCATCTGGGTTGTGTCACTTTTTTGGCACAACCTCAATGCTAAATCTAATTTGTTAAATATTGCAGTGCGCTCAAATATACTCATGATAGACCTGGTAAACAGAACTTTGAGGTCTTAAGATCTTATGTCACTCCTTGTGATCTCACTTCTTCTGAGGTTATGGGTTGTGATGCCACACACATTGTTGCACGTCATGACTTCACATGCTGTGATGTCATGCACTGTGATTTCACTGCAGTGATGTCACTTGCATACTGCCCAACTTGGTTAGTTCCCCCCACTTCTTTTTTTTTAATGACTTGTGCCCTCGCCTAACTGATGCCTCACAGACAATAACCCTGATAATGTTACTTTTAGATTCAGTAAGTTTAAGGCACCAATAGAATATTCTTTTGTCAGGATAGTACAATTTTAATACATTGGTATTTTTGGAGTTGTATATTTGGGACTTAGAGATCACTACACTTATGGTTCTGACATTTAATACCACTGGCTAAACAAGGAACACAGTAACAATCGTGGAAGATTTGATCTTTAATAAGAGAATCAGGGACTTGATATCCGTTGACAAGCTTAGGGCCTTGTCTAAGATTAGGTTGGAGGGGCTTATTCTGATTATGGCTGGTTCATGTGACATCATGTGGCACGTGCATGTTATAAAATGTATTCAGCAGAGGTTAAATAAAGGCAGTTTACCAGTATATGTCATCAAATGCTAGAAACAAAATTCATATAACCTCAGGGTGGTATGATGAAGACTGTAAAGGGGAAAGAAGGTAGGTTTCCAAGAACATACAGGAGTTTAATCCAAAGGAAGTCTTTTTAGCGTGCAATAACAAAATCAAGACTGTAATTGTCTCTCTTAGGATGTCTGTTTTATGCTACCTGAAGTTAAGGCTGTATTACTATTTGCTGTTTTTTGTTTTACCATATCTAGAGGAATTGATTTGCAACTTGATAACATCATTGTAATTATTTTAGTCTGTGTATTTATTTTGATTGCTTTTATGTATTTTAACTTATATTTCTGTAGGATAAATTCTTAGAACTACATTTACTATTACTAAAATTAAATACATGTGGATTTCCAAAAACCCTACAAGATAAAATATTGCCAAATTATTTTATTGCCCCTAAAACTCTTCAATTTAAGCAATCTTGCAAGAAAGTGGGTTGTTAACATGGTAATGGGGTACCCCTTACAATTTGATAAACACACCCTGATTATGCCTCAGTGTAGTCCTCAATTAAATACTGCTCAGCCCCTAGTAGCTATGGAACAAGCAACAGACAATTCCCCAGAGAAAAACATGTTAAGTTCAAGTAGTAAAAACTATTTTACAAATAAATAAAGTTAAAAAAACAATAAAATAAAAATGTCAACATGCTTAAAACTGGCTTAGGGGTGCAGGAGCTATTCATTTTAATGATTGACAGCAAAATATTCATAGAAAAGGTAAAGCACCAAAGATAAATATCAGTTCACGATTGACCTAAGTGTGACAACTGCAATAGTGAGGAGGTCATACACACCAAGCAAGTTGCACCAGCAAAGGATGTTATATTGGGACTTGGAGCCTGTTTTAGAGTGCAGTTACTTCAAAGTGCCAACAGAGTATTTTACTCTGTTTCCAAGACAGAGTAACCACACTCCAAATTTAGAGATATCTGCTACCCCAGCAGACAACATTTATATTGGCAGGAATCACAGTCACAGCAGTTCCTGTTAATGCTTTGAAAATATGCTGTATTGCTCAGTCAACTTAATGGAGCAATATGGCACACTTTCAATTTATTTTCTTATTTTCTAAAAGAAAATCCTAAAGCGAGATTTTCTTTTTCAAAATTAAAAAAGCAATGACGCCCCTCTCCGTGGGAGTTTTCTCCGATGGTGTGAGAGTCACCGACATGTTTCTCCATTCACTTACCACCACGTTTTGGATAGCAGAAAGTATAAGAAAAATCTTGCCATTTGTTCACCCTCTCTAAATAGGGTTGATGGCCATGTGGCAAACCTATGATAGGCTGTCGAAAGAGTATGTCCACAGGGAGATTGAGTGGTTAAAAAATCAGCATGGCAAAAAGCTTCAAGTGTGGCAAAATCTGTTTTTTGTGTATGATAAGTTCTATGGTATATTCTCCAAGGAGGAGCCTCAGGATCATGTCATGGTTCTCCAGAGCTGGAAACAATTACAGTGTCCTAATTTGCTGCTGGGAAAGTTCTTTCTGGTCAATCCTGCAGTTGCCGGGTCCTAAAGGAAGTCTCTCTTTCATTAGGGTCCATTCCACAGTGGTCAGCTGGGCCTTTTTGAAGTCAGGAGTTTTCCTGCTTTTTTTGTCCTTGGAGCAGGCAAACAGGAATACAGCCATTTGGCCCTTGCAGAGCAGTTTCCTTTCATGCTGTTCCTATGAACTAAGTAGGAATGTGCATATGGGCAACATTAGCTTCAGAACATGGAGACTTAGAGCCTGATTGTGACTTTGGTGGTCAGATTAGCAGACCGCCATGTTGGAGGTCCTGAAAAGCCATGGCGGCGGTCCCCCAGACTTCAATATTACGAGTTAAACAGTCAGGACCGCCGATCGCCAAGCAAAAAAGGCAGACCGCCAGCATTGCAGCAGTTTGTTTATAGGTGGTCCGAACTCCAGCGCCGTCAGCTCCATGGCCAATCACCGAGCATATTAAAATCACACAGTCTCAGTGATGGTCAGCCAATGGTGGTCGAGCACTGTGGTTTGCGGTCAACAAGGTAACGGGCAAGTGCACATTGGATGAATTAAAAAACAACACAGCTGAACACATTGGCCAAGTGGACAGACCTGCAAAGCACATTTCAAAACACACCCCTTCACAGACCACACTCCTTTGCATTTCCCTACAGGGCCAAAGAACCACGACCAGCACTTATCGATTTTAACATACATTAGGCACCCCTTTTTTCACCATTCCATAAAATGCCCTGCACACACTTTTGTCCATTCACTCATTTGCACTGCCTCTGTTAGGTACATCCCTGTCACCCTCTTTTTTCACCACCATGTCACATGTAAAAAATCCCCATTTCTCTGAAGATGAGGTAAGAGTCAGGGTGGATTAAATCATAAGAGTAGAGCCACAATTGTTTGGTGCACAAGTCCAGCATACTCCTCTCAGTAGGAAAATGGAAATGTGTGACAGGATCATCAACAGAGCGAATGCTGTAGGCACCACCCTGTGCACAAAAGAGGACCTTAGGAAGAGGTGGAACAACATCAGGGGCACGATCCATTCCCTAGCCTCCAGGCACCAGCTGCAAGACAAAAAGACTGGTGGTGACCCTCCCAGTGCCCCATTACAACCCTTTCCCTGGGAGGAGAAGGTCTTGGCCATCCTTCACCATAAGGACTTGACAGGAATTCCTAGGGGAGAAGAGTTGGGTAAGTTACAAAGCCAAAAATGTCACAGAAATTCAATGTCATGCATGCTCAGAGCTCACCTTTTGCCACTTTCTTGTTCATGTACCTCACCAACATTCAGTACACAGAGTATCCAAGATAACACTGTCAGTGTGCAACATTGGACCCAACATCACAGTTACCAAGGATCATCACCTAACATGTGTCCAATTGATGCTTGGAATTCTCAAAATAACAAAAACACATTCCAGGATCCATGGTATACCCCAAACTGTAAATGTATGCTCAAACCTAAATGCATCCTGCATGCAGATATATACTACACAACATTTGTCAGGTGTTGGGGAGTAGAGGGAATGACCTGACTGCAACTCACAGCAGGCCCTGTTTCTCTAACTCCAACTATCAGCCCAGTGTCCACTTGTCCAAAGGCCCCTGTTTGACAACTCCCAAATGAAGTTTACTTACCTGGGATGATAACATTTGTCAAATGTTGGGGAGTGGAGAGAGTGACCTGAACTGCAACTTCCAATAGGCCCTGTTCCAGTAACTCTAACCACCAGTCTAGTGTTCTCTTGTCCAAAGACCCCTGTTTGTCAACTCTCAAATGAAGTTTACTCACCTGAGGGAATTACATTTGTCAATTGTGTGTAGTTGAGAGAGTGGGCCTGACTTCAACTTCCAACAGGCCATGTTTCTGTAACTCCAACCACCAAGTGGCCCACTTTTCACTTGCCCAAAGACGCCTGTTTGTGAACTCTCAATTTAAGTGTACTCACCTGGGAGTAATCAAGCACAGATAACACTCAAATCAGAGACATGTCTGTCTACCTAACACCAAATTGACCTTTTAATCCAAGATGAAACTATTGAGGACAGGAATGATACATTACCCAGTGTGTACAGCAAGTATTCCTAAAGCCTCAAGATGAATTACCAAACTGGTAGCAGCAACAGACATTTTGACACAGCACCGTGCACATGATGAATCCAGTCACGTATACAACAACGTCCTTGTGTGCCTGCATCCCACTCAACTAAGCATCCACACGATCAAAGCCATACTTGCCTCTCCACTGTGTTCGTAGCACTGGTGGTAAAATGTCATTTTCAGGCCACTCTACAAAGTGCAACTATCTGGACATCTAATCAGCCAATTGCGACAAATTGGGTTGACATGCTTCACACATCATGTCAAATCCCCCAATACCATTGCTACTTGGCACAATTGGATTAACTGCAACTTAACTTTGTCCAAGGTCTCTATTGGGCACAGAGAGGTCATGGAACAGACTGCAACTACCCTCTGGATGAAGACCTCAGTGACAACAACACTTCTGGATGTCTGGACATAGAGGACAGTTCTGGCCCATCTGGGCAACTTGGTCAGATGGCAACAGTGAGACTCACTGTGTCCACAATTTCACCTCCCAGCCCTGTTGCTTCAACATTCCAGGCAACCATTCATACCCCAACCTATGACCCTAGCACAGTGTTCACCATCTCTTGCCCTTCAGTACGTGATCCTGAGTTGCACTGCAACACTTTAAACAATGAGGGTCCAGAAACAAGTTGGAGTGGGCACCCAGTGGAAGGGGCACAGGCTCATGAGGTTAGGGGGCATGGGAGGGATGCTGTAGGCCAGTGGGGTGAGGCCAGGGCACCATCAGCAGTGTCTTGGAAGTCTATCAGGAGTCCCAAGGCATGATGGGACAGGTGTTGACTGAACTCCTAGAAATCAATCCGCTACAGAGGAACATCCATCCATAGGGACATGAATGAACATATGGAATGCCCACATTTCCAACATTACGTCCCTAACAGGGGTGTTGAGTGACATACACATTACCCTGAGCAGGGCTTTTCAAAACTAGCCTACCTCTTCCTTTGGCTCATCCACAGCAGACCCATCAACATCAGCACCAGCCACAGGAAGGGAAGCCCTGCCGGAGGAACACCAAGCCACAGACACCCCTGCCTCTGTAGCAGCTGATCCCCCCCGCAAGCAGGGTCATCCAGCAAAGAATCCAGGAGGTGCAGAAGCCAAGGCAACCACCACTCCCAACAATAACCATCTTCCATAAGGACCTCCTTTGTATGTTACACATTCACTCTGACCTGATTCTAAACTACCTACCATTTCCAATGGGAGGAGTTCTCTGGACTTTCCACTCCTATTGGTGTGGCATCTACTCCAATAATTTAATTCACCATGACTGACCCCTTCACATATGAATTTTTGTTGAGTCATGTCACACATATTTTCTGTTAGTTGTAGCTGCACAATAAAATCACCCTTCACTGATTCATTGTCTGCTGATGTTTATTTCATATTTAGCCATGTAGATATGTCAGACCATGTGAACAATACGATAATGATCCAAGGTACTTGTTCAGGATGGGATATGTTGTATGTACACAGTTTCCAACTCAGGATTACAACCATCCCACACAAACACATACATACAAGTGTCTGATCAAAGTAAAAATGTTATTACAGTGTTTAACACATAGGCTGCCAATATGTCTGAACTACTGGAAATCATAAATGGTTGGCTCATACTGAGTAAATAAACATATTTAAGGGTACAGACCTCCAGACCATGGAAGGAAGGGATTTGTCAGACATTGCCCTGTAGAAAGGCAGACTTTGAAGTGATTGATGTCAACAGCTTGAGCCTTATTACATACAACACCAAGGTAATTCAACATCACATAATCCAAGATACAGAGAGATGGCAGAACAACAGTGTCTCATCACAGGCCTGTCATAATAAAATGCTCATGCATCTGGTGGTATGACACAAAAATATGTCAGTGTTGTGGAACAGGCACTGTGGCCTACAATGGGGAAACACATATACAGCTATTTCTAGGTCATACAAAGAGAGTGTTTAGCCAATGTGAAGGGAAAATGACTTGATCATAAGGTAGGACTAAATATTTTATGACCACACAATCACACACATGCTGCTTCAGGCCCACGACAGCACACAAAACAAGTCCAATGGACACTTCTGATCTTGCACCCAAACACTGTGGACGCTGCCTTGGCACAGTCTCATACACCCAAACTCTGTGACCTACATTACCTAGACCAATCCATGTCCACTTCTTATGTCAGAACAACATCACATACCTGACAATGTCACAATTTTGAAATGCCTACATGAAGATGTCATGGTGAAAGTACCTGTACAAAGAACAAAACCAGGAGTATAGGCTTTAAACCAGACATATGACCAAGCCATGTAGCAAACTTCTAGAAATAAAAGTACATTGCAAGGAAACTAACACAAAAAAGCAACATCAACAAGGTGGGGATCTGCCATAAGCTATCTAATCAATCAGCATTTGGCTAATTATTCCGGAATATCAGCTCCTTAGTGGTTTCTAAAACACTCAACTCCACAGATTCTCACAACTACAGTCCATTGTACAGTCATAGTCATAACATCACATGACATACACTCATAAGAAGTAGCTGTGGATGAGATCTTCTCGCAAGTCAGCTCCTTCCTCTTCACACTGTTACCCTCAGTTGGCATTTCAGGATTCGTACCCGTTGGCAATTTAGGGTCCCCCCTACTCAGGGATGTACAGGATATTCCTCTGCAGGGCCATGTTTTGGAGCATGCAGCATGCCACAGTGATCTGACACAGTTTCCTGAGTGAGTAGAGGAGGACTCCACCAGTCCTGTCCAGACAGCTGAATCTGCCCTTCAGGTGCCCAAAAGCCTGCTTCACTGCCTGCCTTGTTTTTCCACAGGCCTCATTGGAGCAGACTTCCCCTGGTGTAGTTGGATTCCTCAGCTTCATCAACAACCAAGGACGGTTTGGATATTCTGAGTCATCTGTTAAGGAATGGGACATAAGTGAAACAATGAGTCACTCACTTCATGATTGTGGCACCTGCCATTGCTCACACACAATCAGGACAGACGTGACTTACCAACCAGCAAGGTCGTCTCTGGATTCAGTTGAGACATCAACTGCGGTATGGTGCTGTTCCGCATTATGAAGGAATCCTGTGCTGATCCTGAATAACAGGCACACACATTTGAGATGTAGAGATCCGACAAATAGACAAGTTGCAGGGTGATGGAATGGAAGTTCTTTCTGTTGCAACAGATGTGTTCAGTGGCCTGCAATGGCACCAAACCAACATGTGTGCCATCAATGCCCCCACCACATGTGGGAGGCAGGCAAAACCATAGAAGTCAGCCTTCACATTGGCTAAATCTTCACATCAGGGGAACCTGATATAGCTGTCAATGTGTTTCAACATTCCTGAGAGGAAATCCTTCAACACCAGACTGAACATCAATTGCGACATACCAGCAGATAGGGCCACTGTATGTTGGAAGGACCCTGTTGCCAGGAAGTGTAATCCTGATACAGCTGTTAATGTGTTTCAACATTCCTGAGAGGAAATCCTTCAACACCAGACTGAACATCAATTGCGACATACCAGCATATAGGGCCACTGTATGTTGGAAGGACCCTGTGGCCAGGAAGTGTAATACTGACATGACTTGTAGAATGGGTGATATGCAGGTTGGATTACTGTTTGCTGACATCAGATCTGGCTCCAACTGGAGGCATACGCCCACTATTGTTTGCCTATTCAGACGGTATAACTGAATGACGTGGCATTCTTCCATGATCTGACAGTCTGGCATTGGACGTCAGACAGTAGGTTGTCACATCCTCCCTCTCACAGGTTACCAATGTGTGACAAGACATGATTTATAATGCTAGTCAGTGTGTCCACAGCAGCATACATGACGCATGCCAACAATATCTGGTGACAAAGCATTTCTGACTGGATAGACATGACACCCAGTATGCATCACAGCTGGCAACTACACAAGGGTCAAATGTGAGCCCCATGGTTGTCAACACATGTGTCCACAACATCGACTTGGGTGACATCCAACTATCTGCTACGCAATCGCCCCTCAAAATGTGACTGTATTTTCCGACAGCCAAATATATCGTCGGCGGTGTTGGGCCACGCACCAGTGTCATATGTCATCTGTGCCCTGCAACACACTACTCTGGTCATTGTATAGTCAGACCTACGCAACAAGTTTAGGATGTTTCTAATGATATGAAACGTATATTGTTGTTGTGATGCATTTTACAGGGCCATATACAGCATTTTAAGCTGCCAAAATGGCCGATGCCTGACATACTCCACTGGACATCAGAAACCACCCATGTCTGCCGGCAGAAGTCGTCTGCATGGTAGGCAGTTCCAACAGCAGAAGCACAGCCATAGGCTAATGTTGTTGCCTTTGGTGGTTGTGGCTCAATGGCTGTGTCCGTTGGCGGTGATGACCGAATGCGTGGTGTACGTGTTCACCGCATTTTGCCAAATCAGTCACTTGACTTTTGACACTGCTGCCAGAAACATTTCCACCACTTCAGCTGCTATGTGCTGCCTCTGAGAGCAATCAAGCCACATCCCGCAGATGAAAGGGCCCCTGCCTTCTCTACAGCACAGCTGAAGAGGCTTGTGATTGAGGTCCTTCCCCTGTATGAACAGCTCTATATCTCACCAGAGGAGCAGGTAAGTACATCATTGGCACAATTGACTCTGTTCAACACCATCCTTTCCCTCCTCATGGGCCATGTGTGCCAGTTAGACTTCTTGTGTGGCTGTTGTCACAGTCTGTGTTATATCAATGGGATGTACAAGGTGATGGTATTGGTGACTATTACTATATGTTGTGTTAATTCACATTGTGTTGTGTGATGTTTTTTGAGCTCCAAGATCCTCTTTGTGTTGGATGCACATAACTAGGCAAGTAGACTTTATTGTCATCCAATGACATTTCTTTACTTATTATGGTTGTACATTTTAGGCAACATGTATGTGCAAGACAGCATGAGCTGTGTATGCATCTTGTCTGAGTCATTTGAGGATCTTGTAAGCAATGTGTATGTGTCACAGATCTTTCACCCTACATTTGGCCTTGCCAAACTGTTGTCTGGAAAGCATGTCATGACTTACTGTGCTCTTAAGGTTGCCCTACAAGCCACATTGCTGATGGTCACATGATGTACCATCATGCATGGAAGTGATGGAAATGTGAGGGTCATTTTGGTTCTGAATGCTCAGCCTACGGAGGCCATGGCCTGTCAAATGTATCTCTCAGCCTGGGCCATAGCCCAGGCTATGGGAGAGTTACTGTGGCTATGCAACTGTGACACTGTGTCCACTCCCTGTAGACCAGAAGATCCTGGCATGTGGCCTATTTGAGGCTCTAGTTGCAACACTTGCCCTGAACGCCTCAGTCCATTGACTAGATTAGGAATGGTTACAGAGTTAAATCCCACAAGTAGCCCATATGTGTATCTTGCATCATTGTCAATATATGTCTTTGACTCGTGACAGGTCTCTTACTCCCACAGCTCAGTTGTCATCTGCACATAAGTCATATTTATCCTGTACAGGCTTGTTGCACAATTGACAGACCCACATTGCAGACAGTGGGTAGGTTCCTGAGAGACCATGATATGTGACTCAGTAGCTTGGTTACATAGCAGAAATTGTACAATGCTTACCTTTGTATGTTGGATGCCATATCTGTAGTTTAGACACATATGTCCAAAGGAGTGTTATGTGGTACAGATACATAACACAGAAACCCACCCTGAAGTGGCCTGAGTCTGCATCTCATAGTCCACATGTCACTGCACAGGGAAGACACTTTCTATACCCACCATGCCAGCCCCTTCATTGTCACTCAAGTGTAAGGGTGAAGTCTGTACTATCGAATTTGTCTCTAGGGAGTGTATGCAGTGAGTCAATTTTTCAGAGATTAAGGGGCATATTTAAGTGCCCCTAGCGCTACGGGAGACACAAAGCACTGCTCCATACTTACAAGGAGGTGTAATGCCACTTTTTTGTGATGTTATGCCTCCTTATAAATATGGGCCTCTCCGATGCAGTGTTCTGCATCAGAGCAACACCCATTGCTTTTGACTCTGCCTCAGATTTACAAGTGGTTGTAAACCTGAGGCAGCGCCAAAAACTAATGCCACCCAAGGGGTGGTGTTAGCATGACAAAATGAGTAGGAATGATTTTATTCCTCCTCATTGTTTGCTTTTTCTATGTGTGCTGCATTCTGCAGCACACATAGAAGAAACAAAATGCCAAGGACTATTGTTTTCATGCAGGAAGGTGTCCCTCCCTGCACATAAACAATCATTCCAAACGACGCTTTGCTACTTATATGTGTGCTGCATTTTACAGCACACATAGAAGTGTCAAAACCCCATTAAAGATTGTTTATGTGCAGGAAGGGACACCTTCCCGCACAAAAAACAATCTATCCCCTCAAAGCAGACCCCCTTGCACTATGGTGCAAGGATGCCTGCATTAGCGCTAGGCATCTTAATTCAGTGTCAGCGCAGGGGGAAACACAGTGGTGCGCTTTATTCCTCTAAATACGTCTCACTCCTGTGTTTCAAAAGTGGTGCAGTGCTATTATTTGTGGCGCAGCACCGCACTGCGCAACTTTTGCAAAAATCTGGGCCTAAATGTGTTCATCCAGTCAGGCCTAAGGAGTGCCCCTTCAGAAGCCACATTGGTGTGTAGTGTTCCATTGTGGCTCACATCACAGTACATGTTGCTGTAGCTACCTTGTATCAGTAGGCTTGCTTAGTCAGTGTAGGCGATGAGCAAGGTAGTGAGTTAGAGTGCAGATTGATACAATAGTTTGTAGTCATGTCCCTGTACTTATCGGCATGTGTGCTTTACACTTGTGTTGACAAATTGACCATTTTGGGTTGGTATTTTTGATGTGTGTGACACAACCTTTTGGGCAAAAACTTGTGATTGTAATCGCTTGATATGTCTCCTGCATCCATATAGGTAAACTCCCAGAAGAAAAAGGAGATTTGGAGAGCCATCACCCGGAAGGTGCAGACTCTAGGGGTCCACAGCCGGCGGAGCACCCACTGTCTCAAGAGGTGGGATGACCTGATATGCTGGGCCCGGCAGATCATGAGGTCCAGCTGGAGCTGTCCTCCCAACATCAGGATGGCGCATGTTGGACCATGACCCCCCTAATGTCCCGCAAACTGGCAGTGTCACACCCGGACATTAATGGGCATTTGAGGAGAGCACAGCAGCCACAACGGGGTGAGTACAGGGCATATTCCTGCATGTCACAAGCCAAGTTGGTGTGTTAGGTTCTGATATCACCCCCTGACATTTAGGAATGGGCCATGTGTGAAACAGTAGATGAGTAACTGTTTCTGTAGATATGTTATGGGGTGCATACTGATGTGTCTTGCCTATTCGCCCAGGCACCTAGGACACAACTGGGTACAAATGACAAAGAATTTTCTCTCCAGGACAACACATGGTTGTGTACATTGATCAACCCTAGTAATGTTTGTTGTAATGGGTATACATTCTATTCTACTGACCACTACTCCTCAGTGTTACAGGCCAAAAAAAAGAAGTGATGGATCACTGTCCTCCGCCATGTGTCTGGTCAAGTGAGTAAATTGTCATCTGGCCCCCAGAGGCCACTTGTTATTTATTGTGTGATGAGTGCTGAAGCCTCACTGCTGTCTGTCATGTAAAGGTGGGCAACATACATGTGACAGAGCATACATTGTTCTTTGGGTGCAGCCTCAGATTACAACTTTCCCTTGGTAAGTGGGGAATGTCCATTGACATGATTTATGTGCCATCACTGTTGACAACATGTCTTGTGCCTACATGTTAGCATGTGTACCTTTCTCTTTTGACAAAATATGTACACTGCTGTGTCATGCATGGCCTGCATGTGTTCATGGGATGATTTACGTATTCCCTCACATATGTGTGCATGCCAACCTGTGTTTGGAATAGGACATTTGCAATGGGGATACATATCATGTGGTACCACAGACAGGAGAATCTCACCATTGATTGTTGGCTCACACATACCCTCACCCATCATAGCATGTCATTTGGCATTCACAACTGCAGTAGCAATGAAGACATGATGGGTAGGACTAGAGTTTTTATACACTGTGTGCATTTCCATGCCATTCATGTAGTTAATGTGGAAAAGTACACTGCACATGTGTAACGGGAAAGGGTCATTACCTGACTGTTGGCATGCAACATGGAGTGACTTGCAGATATGTTGGAATCACATGTGGTTGGGTAAAACCATTCATTTATGGACATCTGGGTTGAAGGACCAAAATGGAGACAGCGATGTAGCTTTCAATTGGGCGACATGCTTAGGGCCTTCTACAAGTACTTGCAAATATATTGGCTTCTCCAACATGCAAATGACTAATAGCATCTACTTATGCAATCAGAGTATGTCATAGTAAGCGGTGCCAGAAATTAGTGGTGATCTCCCTGGGACTTGCTCATTCATTGTGTTGTGAATTTTAAAGACATATCTCCCTGACAATTTGTACATTTTGTCTACAGTGCACATTTCTATGCCAAATGTGTAGCATGTCTGTGTAACATTAGTACTACTTCCATGACATGAGTATTCCCATGTCACTTTCTTCAGGCTACTGTACTGCTGCCAACAACATGTCAAGTTTTTGGAGCATAATTTCTCATTGTTGTGTTTTGTGTATATGACATACAGACAGGATCTGTGGGAACGAACATGGCATTGGCTTACTATTGTATGGCAACAGGTAACGGAGATATGCTCCATGAGGC
Source organism: Pleurodeles waltl (assembly GCF_031143425.1). Taxonomy (NCBI): domain Eukaryota; kingdom Metazoa; phylum Chordata; class Amphibia; order Caudata; family Salamandridae; genus Pleurodeles; species Pleurodeles waltl. Next base: position 1,645,156,165 of record NC_090444.1, on the reverse strand, counting down.
AAAGTATGAAGGTGATGTGGTCTCCTACTTGTTCAATGGTTACTGTGATTGCACAGCTTCAACCATGCAATTATAGTTGCCTCGGGTCCTGATTTTTCCTGTGGGCAACTGTTGACAGTTCAGATGGCATGCATGCATATGGTATGGTACACGTAGGAGGCACTTTGATGTAGTTTGTTGCTGGGGCCTACTTGACATCATGGTAATGTTTGCTAATCACAGCTGTTGTTCAAGTGTGATCAGGAACATGTGATGATCCTTTTCCTCATTGTATGTGCAGCATCAGCCCAGACAAGTGAGGGAGACAGGGCAAAACCAAGTGGGGAAGCATACAGTACAACCAGTCATGACACCACCGACATGAGGGGACTCACTGGCCTGGAGGGTGAGGGGTGTGCCATATAGGAGACAGGATCAACGTCGTTATCATTGGATTCTACCTCCACGGGCCACACCCTAATAGAGGTGGACCCATCAGGACCTGCTCCTATCCCATTTTTTGGCCATCACCCCCAGTTCTATTGCTACCCTCCCTGTTGCTCCCCACCCAGTTAGCTATGCACTCCCACCCAAGAGGGTGGGCATCTTCTTTGCCGCAGGAACCTCATTCCACCCCCTGTTCCCCCTGTTGCCCTGAGTGAGTAGGCTGTAGACCTCCTTAAGAGTGTTTCTGTGGGGCAGACTGCCATTGTGAAGGCCATCTAGGTGTTGGCCAGCCAACTTTAGCAGACCAATGCTTTTCTGGAAGACATTTATAGTGCCATGTGAGGCCTACTTCAGCAGACCAATGCTTTCCTGGAAGACATTCATAGTGCCACGCCTGGCCTACAGGGAGAGATTTTGTCAGGCTCTGGCCTCCTCACTGATGGTAGCCAGTCACCCCCCCATTCCTCACACCTCCACCTACCTCTTCCCAATCTAAATCCCTGATTCCCCTATCTATCCCAAGCACACAGACTCATCCGCATGCACCCACCTCAACACACACAAGCAGCACACATTGATACAGACACCACAAGACACACCGACACACAGGCTCTCCACATTCACCCACAGACACCACATCAACCATCACTTCACCAGACCCCCCCACCGGCCCACATACCACATCCAGCATATCCACAGACACCACCACAACAGTCAGTGACACTTCCACCATACCCACCATATGCCCAGACAATAGCTCCTGGACCTGCACACCTCAGACACCGTACTCCTAGGCACTAGTTCAACACTCACAGACACATCCATCACAACAGCCATACCCAAAGACACCATCGCAACACACACAGACGCATCCACCACATCTGCCATAGCCGCAGACACCACCCCAACTGACACACATCCACCACTCCCACATCAGCCAGCACCTCCGTCTCCCAGCCCCACAATACATACAAATACTCACATTCCCACACACACAACAGACACCACCTAAACACGAGCATATCTCACATACGCAAGCATCCAAGGCATCTGCACCCACACACAAGACAATCACTCCCTCAACCTCTAAATCCCCAACCCCTTCTGATGACCCTACCCATTATCCCAAAGAGTTTCCTTTTTGAGCTTGCCCTTTCCCCTGTTCCTTCCAAACTCCCTCCTAAACTCTAGATGCTCCTACACCCATCCCAACCCACCCCTTCCACATCAAAGTCCTCCCCTGTCACACATGCTCCCCCTGAAAGCACCATACCCCCCAAAGAAGAAGTCCACTCATCCAATGAGAAAGATATCCCCTCCCAAACCCAAATCCACTGTCAGAAAGAGGTTCTCTAGTTTGCAATCAGTTTTCACCCTGGTCAAGTAGGAACCCTCACTCTAGTCAAGGTAAGGGAGCCACTCCCCTAAGATAACCCCTGCTCCCCCCCTTGGTAGCCTGGCACGAGCAGTCAGGCTTATCTCAGAGGCAATGTGTTAAATACAGTGAAAACACTACACATAGACACCACACCAGTTTAGAAAAAAATTGAATATTTATCTCACCCAAATGACAGAAATCCAACATACACAACCAAATATATGAATTTTTGAAGATTAAATCCCAATAAAGAACATAGGGCCAGATGTAGGAAAAAACAATTTTGCGACTTGCAAATTGCGGGTCTGACCGACTCGCAATTTGCAAGTCGCAAAATTGGATGCAGAATGGTGTCTCAGACACCTTCTGCGACTCGCTATGGGGTCACAAAGACCCACCTCATCAAAATTCATGAGGTGGGTCGCATTTTGCGACCCCATAGCGAGTCCCTGCACTCACAGGGATGGTGGCCTGCTGTAGTCAGCAGACCTCCATGTCTGTGACTGCTTTATAAATAAAGCAGTTTTTTTTTTCATTTTGCAGCCCGTTTTCCTTAAAGGAAAACGAGTTGCAAAATGAAAAGTAATATGAAACCATTTGGTTTCAGAGTAGGCAGCGGTCCATAGAACCACTGCCTATTCTGAAAAATATTTTTTTAGACATTCACAAAGGGAAAGGGGTCCCATATGGACCCGTTCCCTTTTGCGAATGAGTTACCACCAGTGTGACACTGGTGGTAACTGCCAGTTGGTTTGCGACCGCATTCGCGGTCACAAAGCAACTCTGAATTGCGATGCGGTTGCAAATAGGAAGGGAACACCTCTTCCTATTTGCGAGTCGCATTCCCAACTTGCGAGTCGGTACCGACTCGCAATTTGGGAATGAGCAGCGCGTTTGGCCGTTTGCATGCCGCAAACTGCGATTTTTGCAGTTTGCAACATGCAAACGGCTTACTACATCTGGCCCTTAGAAACTCAATAACTCTAACTGGTGTTATGACGGCATTGTGACAGAGTCGTTCCCAACAGTTCTACGCTGCTCACAAGGGAGTGCAGGCCATCACGGAGTTACACAGACTCCAGGTACAGTACCTTAGAAATGAGGCAGAGTCGAAGATGTGGCACGGAGTTGGGGAGGTGAAGTGCTGCTGTTGCCGGTGTGGCATTGGTTCCATACTTCTGTGCAGGAGGTGATGCATCTGTTCCTTACTGGTACGCAGGGGAGATGAGGCATTGGTTCTTTACGGAGGCAGCGGAGGTGAGGCTGCGTCAGCGGCGAGGCGTCGGTTCCTTACGATCCAGCAGGGTTGATGAGTTCAGCAACTTTGCGGTGTCCTGGTCACACCACAGGGCCCCAGATGCAGTGGCGGAGTCGGGAGTCACGGATGTCGGTGACACTGCACTCGGGACTCACGATGATGCAGGACTTCAGAAGCGCTGCAGCGGCATCAGGCTTGAGGTGTTGGTCGTCGCACACCAGTGAAGACCACAGTTTCGGGTGCAGGCAGTGGTGCAGTGTCGAGCAGCGGTGCTGGTTCTGGAGTAGTCTGGAGTCACTGTGCCTGTTTCTTCTTGTTTCATGCCAGATTCCACTCCTAAGGCCCCAGGAATCAGAGTGGGCATCTTTTGGCAAGTCAGGTTCATCAGCAAGAGAACCCAGGGGGCTTGCAGTTGAGGTCTTTGAAGTCCCTGAGACTTGTTAGCAGGAGGCAAGCTCAATCCAAGCCTTTAGAGAAACTTCATAAACATGATACACAGCAAAGTCCAGTCTTTGTCCTCTACAAAGCAGAAGCAGCATCTGCAGGCCAACCCAGCAAAGCACACATAGCAAAGGGGCACTACTTCTCCAACCAGCTTGTCAGCTGCTCTCCTCGGCAGTGTCTCCTCTTGATCCAGAAGTGTTCTAGAAGTCTGGGGGTTTTGGGTCCAACACCTATACTTGTTTCTGCCTTTGAAGTAGACAAACTTCAAAGGAAAGTCTTTGTAGTACACAAGACCCTGCCTTTTCTGCCCTGGTCCTAGACACATTTTAGGGGATTTGAGACTGTATTGTGTGAGGACAGGCACAGTCCTATTCCTGTACAAGTGTCACCTCCTCTCACCACTCTAGCCCAGGGAGACCCATCACGATATGCAGGGCACACCTCAGCTCCTTTTGTGTGACTGTCTAGAGTGAATGCACAACCAGCCCAACAGTCATCCTGACCCAGTCGTGCATACCACAGCTAGGCAGAGGCACAGAGTCGTTAAGCAAGAAAATGCCCAATTTCTAAAAGTGGCATTTTCAAACACACAAGTTAAAAACCACCTTCACTAAAAGACGTATTTTTAAATTGTGATTTCAGTGTTCCCAAACTCCATCCCTCTCTCTGCCCCCAATGGTAAATTATAGTTCAGAGATAGTTCAAGGCAATCCTCATGTTAACCTATGGGAGGGATATGCTTTTCAATATTGAAAACCGAATTGGGCAGTATTTCATTATTAGGACATGTAAAACACAACAGTACATGTCCTACCTTTTAAATACACTGCAACCTTGCCCATGGGGCAACCTTGGGGCTACCCTAGGGGTGCCTTATGTGTACTAAAAGGGAAGGTTTGGGCTTGGCAAATGGGTGCACTTGCTAGGTTGACATGGCAGTTTTTAAAACTGCACACACAGACATGTTTACAAGGCTACTCATGTGGGTGGCACAATCAGTGCTGCACGATCGCTAGTAGCATTTGATTTACAGGCCTGGACACACAGGCGCTGTACTGGGGACTTATTAGTGAATCTAATATGCCAATCATGGATAGCCAATCATATATTCACAATTTACAGAGGGAGTACATGCACTTTAGCACTGATCAGCAGTGGTAAAGTGCCCAGAACACTAAAACCAGCAAAAACGAAGTCCAGCACACAGTCAAAAATACAGGAGGCAGAGGCAAAAAGAGAGGGGGACCCACATCAAATGTGCTAGGTCTAATCCCCACCCATCCCTCATCCAACCCCACCCCAGGATGATCCCTGAGGTACCTGCCTGCCTACTTGATGCCCCTTTCTGTAAAGGTTCCTTGGCAGTGATTGGAGTAAGTGTGGGCACAATAATGTGCCTGGACATATATGGACTGGTCAATGGCCTTTGTTCTAAATTATTTGGACAGAATAAACCCAAGTTGTTGTTTTTGTGGGTACCCATTTGCCCTGCAATTACTTTTCTTCCTTTCTGTTGTTCCTGACTAACTTGTGCTGCATGCCTACAGCTGTGTGTGTTTCACCCTGAGTGAAGATCCAGTTTGCAGTTATTTGCTATATCTGACTTTATAGGAAGTGTTGGTGTCACTCAAGACAAAAGTAGATGTTGACTGCATGGATTAGTGGATGGTAATTCAACTGAGGTGTCATTGCATTGTATATGTTTGGTATGATAAGTATTCCATCTTGTGTTGTCCAATTTCACTATGAATGGTGTCAGATGTGCCCCCGATACAGATTGTACATTTGTGTCATGTGTAGAAGCTTGAGTATTGTTTGTTCACATATAGAAGGTGAATTGTGTTAGCTTCCTTTGCATTTGACTGAGCATGTGTCCATTTTGATGTTGGTACCTTGCAGCTACTTCATGTATAGCCCATGCTGTTGCTGTGCTTTCTTGACTTGCACTTTCACATTATGCACACAGGAATCACTTGGCTCTACCAACATTTATCCCTGAGATACATGAAGGGACAGTTCCCGTGCAAATGTTGTTTTAGGGGCATGTGCAAAGTGTAATGTGTCCCAATACAGCATCCTTCCAGGAGTGCGTTTGATGCCCCCCCATCCCTATTGTGCAGGGATTGTTTGCATTGTGAGCTTTGGATATTTGTCTCTCAACTATTGTGCATCACATTGACCTTCCATTGTGCTGCAATGAGTGACATGTGGGTCCACTGTAGGGCTGTTTCAGGAGAAGGGTGTTTGTGCTAAATTGCACATACAAACATGTGTGTTCATTCTGACAAAAGTCCATGTCATGTGATCAATGTGTGGGTGTCATTTGAATGATATGTGATGTTGCAGTGGTGTTGCTGTTGTGTAACACAATGTTCTGTACACTTCACTATCCATGTGCCTGAGAGGGTCAGTTGTGTGTTTCTCTGGAGTATGATGGTGCAGTGTTAGTGATTTGCCCAAAGTGGGTGTTTAATGGCTGTGAATGTATCATTCTTTGTAAATGACTCCAACCATGGACACAATGACAAGTGTACTTGGTGCTCGTTGCATGACCGCCATATCATGTAGATGACGGTGCAAGGATCTGTTGTTGAACTTACTGACACAGGTAGGTGTGTGTTCTTACCATTAGTTGGGTCCACAGTGGCATGGATTTTGGGCTCTTTTGATCAGCAGCAGCAGTGGCAGGATGTGTGTGATATGCTCCATGGTGTCACCATGTAATACTGCCTGCCGGTGAGTTTCTCCTTTTATACTCTCAGTTTCAGCCTTCTGGAACATGGTGGTTGGACTGCCATGGTCACATTAACGTGTTCAACATCATAATGTGTCCAGCAGACACTCTGGCTCTGTCAGCCTGTTTGTCCTGCCTCGTCACTGTAGCAGTCGATGGTGCCTGGAGGTGCAGGTGGGACCAAGGCGGTCTTTGCTCTATGGGACCGCCAACATCGTAATACAGTGGTCTGACCGCCAAGCCAAAGGCAGTCAGACAGCTACCGCTGCCATGGAGGTGCACGCACCACCGAACTCAGAATCAGGCCCTTAGTTCACAAAAATAAGAAAATGTTGGCCCAATTCCTAGCTAGGTCACAGGCTCCCATCTGAACTCCTAACATTACCAGAGTAGCAGACGGTATCACCAACCTCGAACATGACCACTGCTATTGCCCAAGGAAGTCCTGGGAACATAGCTACCCTTTCATTGTTACTTTGCATGCCTAAGGTAACCACAAGAAATATATGCCAATGCTCTTTAAACATTTATTGAAACAATTGTATTCTTGTATAAAAAGGGTGGGCTGCAATTATTAAGAAGATGAAACAAAGCATTGTAACCAGCATTATGACAATCCTGAAAAAGCTAAAGAGTCCAACCATGCTAGAATTACTATCTGATTGAAATCCTATCTAAAACTACTTATACTACTGAAAGATTAGTGGGAGTACCCTCTGCCAGATCCATTGGGATGGCCTAACCCCCATACCTGAGTATGATGTGCCAGGAAGACAGTTTGGTCTGGGTCAGGCTATCGTCCTTTGTAGGATGGAGATCAGAGTCAGTAGGGCTACAACCCAGTAGGATAAACCTAGCAGAAGTGCTCGTCTGCCAAATGTGGCACAGAAGCTGTTTATATAATAAAAGCACCGTGCAAATTGCACTGTGTCAAAGGTGCAAAGATGCAATGGTTTGTGTAGTGGCCTAGAGGTCTCTCCATTTGGACAATGTAAATGCAAAGGCATTGTCTTCTGTGTGCCTAGCCCTGAAAAGTGTGTATGAACAACATGATATTATGCTCCTAAGTAATAAACTGCACATACAATAGCTTCTCAGTAAATTATCGTGTAAGTGTAATACATGTAAAAAGTCATTATTAGAAAAAGATGCAAAGCTAAAATGTGTAACTAAAATGGAGACTTGGGGGGTCATTGTTTTGGCGATTGCACCGCCAACAGGCTGGCGGTGCAATCTTGGCTATTTTGACCGCGGTGGAAGCGCCGCGGTGGCACCGCCGAGGCGGGCGGTTTCCCGCCACATTTGCCCCAGCGGTGATAATCCGCCTGGGCAGCGCTGCTTGCAGTGCTGCCCAGGGGATTACGAGTCCCCGACCGCCAGCCTTTTCCTGGTGGTTTGAACCGCCAGGAAAAGGCTGGCAGTATGGGGAGTCGCGGGGCCCCTGGGGGCCCCTGCACTGCCCATGCCATTGGCATGGGTAGTGCAGGGGTCCCCTGACAGGGCCCCATGCAGCTTTTCACTGTCTGCTCTGGAGACAGTGAAAAGCGCGACGGGTGCAACTCCATTTGGAGCCGGCTCCTGTGTTGCGGCCGAGATCCCCGCTGGGGTTTCCGCCCGCCGGCCCAGCGGGGATCTCATAATGACCGCGGCGGGAGTGTGGCTGCATTGGCGGCCGCCCGGCGGTCAGATCTTGCCGGGCGGCTGTAGCTGCCCGTCAAGGTCATAATGAGGGCCATAATGTGATACCAGTAAAAATCTTTATGTTCTTTTCTTTCAGCAGGATCCTATTACTTCAAGATGTTGTGTTCCCAAGTCCAGGAATGTTGGAATGCTTTGAGAAGAGGGTGATGAGGTGCCAGTTCTATCTTTTGCACTAGCCAGCCATTGTAGAATGTCCTATGCTCCATCATAAATTTTATCTCACACTGTCCTCAACTTATTTTCAGCACTTCCTCATAGGTTTACTATAAAACATTGCAGAAGCCCTGAAGCCCTAAATCCAAGATGACTATCCCTTTCCTCAATGTGTAGGTCTTTGGTCCTTCCACAGTCACTCCCCTATTCAGAAGAAGTGTCATCTCATCTGTCAAGGTCCAAACTGCTTTCCCTCCTGTTAAATGTGACATGCTTGGTGTCCTATTTCCCCAAACAATTTGCATTTGCCCTTCCTCTTTGCTGAATGTGTTTTTGTTGGCTTTAGGACTCTGTTAACCAGTGCTAAAGTGCTTGTGTGTTCACCTTTAGAGATACCCCTAACGGACACATTTAATTTACTTGTAAGTCTCTAGGGGATGCTGCTATCTGTACCTATGACAAGTAGATTAAAGGCTATCAGTGGTCCTGCAGCACCCATTGTTCCGCCCATTTAAGTAGCACTTTAAACCATGTGTTCTTAAGTTTTAAATGGCCTGGCAATGAAAACTCTTAAAGTTGTTTTTCATGGTTGTGAGGTCTATCTTTTATATTGACTGTCACCTTCTCACATTCAATAAGTGCTACATTTAGGGTGGGAGCACATAGAGATAATATGTTTACACTCAAATAAATAGTAAGTTAAAATCCTCTTTAATGGTAGGGTAGGGTTTGTAGTTGGAGTTCTGAAAATGCCACTTTAAGACATGCATTTTCTTGTCCCAGCTACCTGTGCCTTCTGCCAGTGTCATGGGTCACATGACGGTGAATGGCTCTGCCATTTGGAGTTTGTGTTTTGCTTCCAGACAGTAACATGAAGAGGGATAGGCCATCCTGGCAGGATGACTGAAGAGGGGCTGGAACCAGCCACAATTACACTTTAAAGGGGCATGCCTCCTATACACACAAAGGAAAGTGACACCAGGCCTCAACTGCATTTGTCACCCCTAGAAAGTTTGGAGCCTTGACAAGGGAAGGTGAAGACCACTCCAAGAAACAAACGTGGGAATAGGATGGTGAGTCACTAAACACAAAGCCTGGCACCAGATATACGTATTGGACCTCCAGAGCCACTCATCAGAACACGCAGAACATTCTGGACCTGTAGAAGTTACAGAAGAAGTACTATTCTATCCTAGGCTACTTAGTGTGACTCCAAGGTCAGTCTGCTGACAGTGTGTGTGATATAAAGGGATACAAAAACACCTCAGAGGCCTCCTTGCAACTCCCCAGCTGACCTGCTGCAACTGGGCCTGCCTGGACCTGCCTGAGCCCTACTGGCCTCTGCTTGATAGAGTCCTGATCACAAAGGGGCACTTGGTTGGCTTCAGATGATACTCCTTCTAAAGAAAAGTTAAAAATCCTGAAGATTGGGCTCTTCAAATCGCAGCGATGGTCCACAATGCCCGACCAGCTCTGCACACTACAGTGATGACTATCCACAAAGCTCAGCCTCCTCCATGCAGCCTCTTCTATTGCAAACAGAACTTGTCATGTCGGAGTTATAAGGTAAAGTTTCAGCTGTACTATCCTGACCCCTGTATCCGACATACTCTCCATCTTGGTCAGCCTAAACTTGCGATTGTACCCCTGTTTAGCATGAGCAGATAACCATATTTGTGGTTTGTGCTTTTAGGCACTGTTTTCACTAAAAACGTTAACCTCTTAGCTGCTGAGCCTTCCATTCCCCCTCCCACCCACTGCTGAGCCCTTTTTTTGGTGATATGGGGTAGTTCACGCTTAGGGCTCCATCACTTATTCCCACATAAGGTATCCATGCCAAATGTGCATCCTTATTTCCCAAAATACTGGGGATTCTAAAGGGTTTGTGGATTCCCCTGGAGGGGACTGAAAAAAATGACAAAATATAGCAAAATGTTGAGCTTTTTGGTGAAAAATAGGGAGAAAATGCTCCCGGATAAAGAGTCTGTTTTTTCCTAAAAATGGCATCCACGTTTGCTGTACTAAAGGTACCAACTTCCCAGCTTTCAGGAACATGCACAGTACTGAATCAAAAAAACTAATTTTGTACCACAGTTTGGCACTTTTCTAAGAGGTGGCCCATTTTGACCATTTTTTATGCTATAAACCTACGTTCAATTTGTGGTGGAAACCAGTGTGAAACCCTTAGGGAATCAGAAAAGCTACACATTTCTGAATAGTAGATAACACTTTGAATTCAGCAAGGGGTCAGATATGGAGATCCCTCAAGGATTTCGCAAAGAAAAATACTGTTGAAATGAAGAAATATTGAAAATGAGTAGGAAAAAATATCCATTTGTGACAACGTTTTCAACTCTAACTTTTTGTCACGATGGCCAATTTACAAAAGCAATATACAGTTATGTCGGCTAGCTCCTTCTGGTTGCAAGGAGATATAGGGTTTGTAGTCTTTCCAAAAATCAAAGGTACCCAGAGCCAACAACTGAGCTGCACTGTACAATTGTTTTTCATTGAGACCAATACATATAGTGAAATAGCCAGAGTGAAAAATGGGTATCAAGGAAAATTATGTATTTATGAAATTGGCATAAGATATGGAGTTTAGAAGTAGTGATTAGTTGTAAATTTCTGATTTTGAGGGAACTATACTAGCGTATGACTTACAGGGTATTTTTCTAAATGTCATTGAGTATGATTTAGAGGGTATTTTTCCAAATGTCATCTTTTTTTACACACTGGCTTACATTTGAAAGGCACAAATGCAGTGAAATCCAACTGGTAATAACACATGTTCTACTATTCTATACTCCCACAAGTCTTCCATTACAAATGGTACCTCACTTGTGTAGGTAGGCCTAGTGACCATGACAGGAAATGGCCAAAGTACGCAACATGAATGCATCACATCTTTCCACTGAAAATTGACACTTTTTTCCCCAATGTGAGAAGATCTAGATTTGGGATTCTAGCTCAGCTGGCACCTAGGGAAACTTTGTCAACCTGAACCTGCACATTTTCGAAATCTAGACACCTAGGGGTAGCTCACCATGTTTTCTGTTTTTATCCAGAATCCATTGCGAACATCAAAAACACAATTTCCTCATAATTCTGTGATGGAAAGTTCTGGACTCTGGGGGAAGCCACAAAGTTCCTTCTACCTGGCATTCCCAATAAAAATGGTACTACACTTGTGTGAGGAGACCTAGTGCCCGCGTTAGAAAATGGCCCAAAACGCGACGTAGATGCATCAAATTTTTTCACTGAAAACGAACTCTTTTTTCCAATGTGGGTAGCTCTAGATTTTAGACCCTAGCTCAGCCGGCACCTAAGGAAACCTAGACAACATGAATACCTTTGACAATTAGACACCTATGGGTATCCAGGGTAGGCTGATTTGCCTGGCTCTCACAACGTTTTTTTCTCCCAGTATCACTTGCAAACCTCAAACTTTGACTAAAAACAGATTTTCCTCATATTTCTGTGATGGAGAGCTCTGGAATCTGTGGTGAGTCACAAACTTCCTTCTTCCCAGCATTTCCCCAGGTCTCCCTCTAAAAATGGAACCTCACTTGTGTGGGTAGGCCTAGACCCCACAACAGGAAACTTCCCAAAAACTCAACATGGGTGCATCACATTTTTCTACAGAAAACGGATTCTTTTTTTTCAATGTCGGTAGCTCTAGATTTTGGATTCTAGCTTAGCCAACACCTAAGGAAGCCTAGCCAACTTGTACATTTTTAAAAACTAGACACCTTGGGGTATCCAAGGTGGACTGACTTGCATTGATCTCACAACGTTTTCTTACCCAGAATCCCTTGCACATCTCAAACTTTGACTAAAAAACACATTTCCTCACATTTTTGTGATTGAAAGTTCTGGAATCTGTGGGAAGCTACAAACCTACTTCTACCCAGCACTCCCCCAGGTGTCTCAATAAAAATGGTACCTCAGTTGCGTGGATAGACCAAGTGCCTGTGACAGGAAACACCCAAAAAGAAACATGGAATGGACGCATCACATCTTTATCCCGAAAACTAACCCTTTTTTCCAATGTGGGTAGCTCTAGATTTTGAACACCAGCTCATCTGGCACCTAGGGAAACCTAGCCAACCTGTACATTTCTTTAAAGCTAGACATCTAGGAATATCCAGGGTGGGCTAAAATCCAATTGGTAATAACAAATGTTCTACTATTCTATGCTTCCACAAGTCCTCCATTAAAAATGATACCTCACTTATGTAGGAAGGTATAGTCGCCATAACGGGAAACGGTCAAAATACTCAACATGGATGCAACACATTTTACCACCGAAATCTGTCACTTTTTCCCAATGTGGTTAGCTCTAGGTTTTGTATCCTAGCTCAGCTAGCACATAGGGTAACTTTGTCAATCTGGACGGGCTGAATTTTGTGACGCTCAAAATCTTTTCTGTTTTTATGCTAGCCAACCTGTACATTTTTTACAACTAGACAGCAAGGGGTATGCAGAGTAGGCTTAATTATGTAGCTCTAACCACATTTTCTAACCAGAATCCCTTGCAAACCTCCAACTTTGACTAAAATAAAACGCATTTTCCTCACATTTCTCTGATGGAAAGTTTTGGAATTTGCAGGGAGCAAGAAACTTCCTTCCACCCTGCTTTCCCTCAAGTCTCCCTTTAAAAATGGTACCTCACTTGTGTGGGTAGACCTTGTTCCCGTGGTAGGAAATGGCTCAAAATGCAACATGAACACATCACATTTTTCCACCAAAAACTGACACTTCTTTCAATATGGGCAGCTCTAGAATTTGGAAACCTAGCCAACCTGTACATATTTGAAAACTAGACACCTAGGGGTATCCATGGTGGCCTGACATGAATGACTCTCAGCACATTTTCTTAACCATAGTCCCTTGCAAACCTCAAACTGTGGCAAACAAACACATTAGCCCACATTCTGACATTGGCAGGTAAAAACCACCTACTGCTGTGGTGACAGCCGCCAAAAGACCATCACCGCTGCTACAATCCGTCCGCCAGATTATGACCACAGCCAGACTTCTGCCACAAGAAGGGAGGAAATCTAGCGGTGGCCATACTGGCAGATGATGGCAAGGTTTTGCTGCTACCACCAGCACTGCCACGCCAGTAGACTTCTGCCAGTTGTATCAGGACCTGTGATACGGCCTGGCAGTGTTCTGCTGGCGGGCGCTGCTGTCGGTAGCAGCGCCCCATCCAGTTCCCTGACAGAAGACCACCTGGATGAAGGTAAGTTGGGCTTCCGACAGGGGAGGGAGTTGGGGTTGTTGTGTGTGTGTGGGGGAGGTTATGTGCATGAATGTGTGAGTGTGTGCGTGAATGCGTCTGTGTGTGTAGTGTTGTTTGCGTGGGTGTATGCATGTGTTTGAATGCGTGTAAGAATGGAAATTTGAATGCATGTCTGCATGTCAGTGTGAATGTGTGTATGGATGTGTGTGAGCATGTCTGGATGTATGCGTGTATGAATGCATGACCCATTTTAATGTATTAAACACCCACCTCTGTGGGCCTACAAGGCATACTTAAGGGGTGATATATACACACACAAACATACACACCACACACACATACACACTTATTCATGGAAGAGTCACTTTTTCCTGGCTTGTGCCGTCTCTGGGCTTTTATACTGCAGCCACTCCAGAGTAGAGTGATGCCCTTGGATGCTGTAGATCAACCTCTCATCTGATCTTCAGCCTGATGGACAGCAGAACTTGGAATACCACTAATTTCATCTACTTCTGCAAAAGACACTTGGTTTTCACATTGATAACAACCTTAGCTTCTTCGGTTAAGTCAAACTGGTTACTCCCACCTTCTTCACCCTCTTAAGATCTCAATGGAAAATAATTCCTTTGCTTCCTGACTCTTGGCGCAAAATGATTATCCACGTTTTATCATCTCTCACCTCCAGTAGCCTCTTTTTTTAGGTCTGACCCACAATATCTTATCTCCCATATTCACATAATTCAGAATTCTCTACTGGTTGTGTGCATAATCTTCCATCTAGTCAGTCCATCTTCTCTCACTTACCCTTTCTTGACTGGTTGTCCTGGAAAATGTCCGGCTTCAAATCCTATTGTATTTATATACTTCTGGAACAAAATTGTGCATTATAAACAAGGATGCAAGCTGCAGTCATCTCTTTTCAAACTTCTTTTAATCCCGTGTTCTGCAACCATTTTGGTGGCTTATCCTTCCTGTTCTGGCAGCTAAATAGTGGAACTCACTTCCTCCTGATCTCAGAACCACCAAGTTGCACATTCCATCCTGGAAGCAATTAAAAACTGGGCTATTCCAAATGCAGTTGTAATTGTCTCTCCTCTTTTGGGCTTTCCATCTGTCTGCCTATATCTGGAGGCAGCACCCTCTGGTAAATAAATACAATTTAATAAATAAATACAAATATGTTGATGATGAAATGTACACTGCAGCCCAAAAATAATATTTGACTTCCACTTCACTAGGGCAATTTTCATGGCAATTTACAATAGAGTGTTAAATGTACCAGCTGGGGAAAATCAATCTTACAGTACCATTTAGGGGCAGACCATATCCACTGTGGCACTGTTTAACTGGGTAACAGCACACAGAGTCCTAATATAGTGTCTATGAGTCCAGAAAAAGGCATACAATCTGGCAACTTTGCTTCAAATGTGTTGTCACGTAGGCTCTCATTATCCTAATGAAGGCACTGGATTTGAGCAGCAGAATTGCATAGATTGTGTGACACCTCTCATGTATTGCAAAAACTAGGATGATAAAACCCAATAAAAGCAAAATTGGGACAAGGAGAGTGAAACTCAAAAACAGTCCCTCCATACTGTCACTAGGAGTGATATATAGTTCTCCTACCTAAGCTATGTTGGAGCACAGTATAACAAGCCTTAGTCCGGTCTTCAGGTTTCCACCCTTGGAAACACCATCCCTCAGACCTGAGTAAGGAAGCCTGTGGTCTAGAGAGAAACCATCCCTATCTAGGCCAGCGGTGCGGCAGTCTATGCAAGCAGCTGTAGCGAGGCAATCAGCGATCAGCATGCAGTCATGGTCATCTGGCTGGAATCTCCCTCTAACATGTATGGGACAAAGGAGTGTTTATAATAAAACAGTTGACATTCTAAGAAAGGGTCTCCACGTAGAAATATGTGCATTTCTATGAATGCTGGAGACACAGCGTACCACTTTTGCCGGCATCCTATCTGACTGCAGGTTTGAAGAAAGCACAAAGTGAAATTAATGTCCTACTGAGAACGTATTGCTTTCCTAGGCAAAATAACAATTAGATAGAGAGAAATAAAACAACTCTGCAAACGTGGCTATTGCTAGAAAAATAAAGCAATGCTGAATAAAATGTAACTGGGCTAAAGTGAACAACAGCAGGCCTAGTTTGCTAAAATAATATGTCTAAAATATGTCTAAAATAGCTATACAACACACTCTCCTTGCCAGTTCAAAGGTTGATAAAAACATAAAATAATAAAAAATATAAAACATAATACAATCTATTTGTAAGGGCACATAAACATAAATGTCAATAATGACAAGTTAAAAGACACTTGAGCATGAAGGAAAAGAGGGCAATTTAAAACTTGAATAGTGACGCCAAAGAAAGTCAAATTCAAAGGTCAGTGTCATTTTGAAAATCGCCAATTATATCTGGGACAATTGACGCCAGGAAATGTTCCACTTCGGCAGGTGGTAAAGTATCCAAATCGTTGTCAAGGAAAACCACAGAGTACTCGTGTTCCAAAGCCTGAGCTCCAGCTGAGGCAGCAGCATTCCGTGTTGTGCCCAATGATGACTTAAGAGTCGCTTTATCCACAAAGGGCAATTCATGAACAGCTTCCCGTAGCAAACTCACCCTCAACACACATGTCTGGTAATGAGCCCTCATTGAGAACATCAACAGATCAGCGTCCAATGAAAGTAAGCACCGCATAGAAAGACAGACTTTCACTGCACAATCGAAAGGGAACCAATGGCAGTCACACTCCAATTGCTCCAGGAGTGGTGCTCCGAAATACTGCATCATGCTTTCACAACACAGTTGCGCTGATGGGAGCACTTTTAGTCCTCCTTGCTGTGAAGGGACAGCCATTGTGCAGAAAAAGTACCAACAGCAAGATGCCACCTAATATAGCCAAAGTAATCAGAAATCCCTCGAAAATCCTTGAAAATATTGAATATGTGGCTGAAGGTATTAAGCCAAAAATAGAGGAGAAGGTGTGAATGAAACCAGAACCAACAGCTTTAAAGAAATGCGCTATTCCAGTAGTACTGGATGTGTTGAATATCCGTCCTACGAGTTCACCAAAGTGACTTGGAAAATGTGTGCTTAAAAGGGAATGATTTTCTCCCAATGACCTCGCAACTTGAAGTGCATAGGTCTCGTGTGCAGATGTAAGCACCACGTTTTTGAAACAATAAAGCCTTGAGTCTGCTCAACTTGTCAAAATTCACATCAGAAGTAGCAATGAGGCCAAATGTCTGCTACTCCTCTTTGTTGTGTAGGGGAAAAAGGACATTCCCGCAACACATGACAATTTGGGAGACCCAAGCAACATGCGCTATTCAGGCTCACATTTCACAGCAGCTCTCACTGATAAGGAGCACATAGCTGCCATTTGAGAGCACCTGGAACAGAGGTCTAATCATGGGGACTGAAACTCCCTTCAGATAACAACCCAAGTTTACTGCTGAGGCATTACATGCCCTGTGCAAGGACAGCTGTGTACAAACCATTGAGTGGTTCACAGAAGTCTTGCATTCGCTACTGCTAAGAAAGACCTCTTTCATGCCATCAAAACATTAGTACGAAAAGGGAAGCTTCCACACCTCGTGTATGTAACTATCTCCCAGCCATTTGTATCTGCCTACTGGAATGTGTTTCAGACAGGATGTATATTGAAGTGTTGAAATAGGCAGATTTATAACCCCTTTATGAGCCATTCAGCAGATGGTATTTCAGCCAGAGTAAAAGGCAACTTTTCAAATTTCTCAATGTTTAGCATGACGTAAGTCGCTTCCTTCTTAGCCATTATTTATTGTTGTTGCGTTAAATTAAATGTCTAAAGTATTTCCCTTGTGCTAACGTGTTGCCAGGGAATGAGACCTGCTTTCAATGTTTGTAGTGTCCAACCTAACTGCATATTGGACCTTAGCTGACTCTGTCCGTGGTGTAAAGATGACATGTCACTCTGTACTGTGTCTATTACAAAGGATACAATGTTATTTAAAGTGTATATGCTGTCGGACAAGGTGTTAATACTATTATCTACAACGGCTAATGCTTTCTGTAAATTTTCCTAATCAGTTTGCCTTAACCGGGCAGCTGTTTCTTGCTGCAAAAGTTTCCAAATTTCATTATATACTGCATATAAGAAACTTTTTCTGCGTTGTCTTCTGGGGCCTAACAGGAAATCCTGTAAATCTTTATCATTGCCCAGGAGACTGAGGTGTTCTTTAACAGCATCTAGTGAGGAACTTTTCAACCATTGCTGGCATAATTTCCCTATGCTGTATGTTGCCACAATACCCAAGTGGTCTGGTCTATTTTTTCTAAAGCCCCCTGCGGAGTTCACAAAAAGTGTATGGCACCCATTGGTCTCTACAGGTCAGATTAGCCATGCACCAGGATGTGACAGTGATGTGTTAAATTTTCCATTCTGGACCCATTCATCGAGCTGATCTTCAGATGCATTTATAGACTTTTGCCGTTTGTAAAATTTTGCAGGGGTAGGAATGCTGGGTTCATTCAATTCCTTAATCTTTGGTAAGCCTTAACAACTCGTCTGTTGTACAGTTTCATTTAAAAATATAATTTGAACAAGTATCAGGCATGCTCTAAATAAAGCATCCTTTTCCCCTATTTGAAAGTTTTTGGTTTCCCACACACTTTTCAAGTCTATCGACTTTAACCAGTAATCATAGCTATCCTATCAATAGCCAACAGGGAAACAAAGGAATGAGAATAAATTAATTTTGTATTGGTCAATAAAATATGTTGACTTTCCATCACTGCCAATTTAAAATAATACGACTCAGCATTTTTAACATTGTGCACAGAGAAATATGCAACTTTTTCAGTCTACGTTTTAGAACTCCACACTGGTGGAGTCGGATAGTGTTACCACTGTGTGTAATTAAATATAATCTTTGGGGTACTTGCTCTGTAAATGAAAGAGTGTCCATAATAATTATAACACAACCTTTCTCCATAATTGTCTTTGGATTGATACAAATCCTCATTTTCAAACACAGTACAATAATGCAAATCAGACATCATAGAATTAACTGTTTTCACATCCCAATCATCAGAAACCACTCTGTGTGTAATTATGTTGTTCATGGAAAGTTTGAATACATATGGAATTTGAACGACCTCCGTTGAGCCATATATATCAAATAAAACTTTATCCCAAACAATCTCATCAGGAATCGGTATAGCAGAAATGTTTACTAGGGACAAGTCTCTGCGGACTTTGTGTGAAGAAAAATGTGGTTTTAAAACTTCCTCCACCAGTTCAACTGTAGAGCATTCAGGAGAGTAATGACCATGTATAAGTAAGAAGAAAACAATGACAAACCCAATCCAATGGACAAAGGCAAGTACACTCAATAGGAGCCAAAGATAGTTTCATGGAAGAATGACATAGTTAATTTTGAGCCAAATTATCAGCTTGACAGTTCTGTTGCAGTAGAGGCAGATGAGTCAGTGAAAGTGTCATTAATGTTGGCCAAATATCCAGAAGCAGTTAATGCAAAAACTGGAGACGTGTTTGGGAGAGGAGAACTTGCATAAGACTCCCTCAGTGGTTCATAGTAGACCATGCCTTCCTTTTGTGTAGAATTTGAATAAAATCGATCAATATTATTAGTGTTATTTGTTGTAAAAGTTAGTGGAGCCAATGAAAGCTCATTTTCCACCCTCCCCAAGCTTTGAGAGGTGTCAGCGTTGCTGCTAAAACCTGTAGAGGAACATCCTAGGTCAGCAGTGAAAGGGATTCGGGTACTACCCAGGAGTCCCCTAGGTCTGCTGTGCAGGATCGGCTATATGGTATAGCATGACATCGTCGAAGGAGACAAAGCAATTTTCTTTAGAACCAGGCAGCGGTAGTAGAATGACAATTCTGGTACTGTGTATTCCCAGGACTGGAACTGGTGCACGATAAGAAGGACCAAACTCCTTTTTCACAGCAATCTTTTCACGCACTAGATCTCCAACTTTTGGAATTCAGCTGGTAGATGTTACTTGTACATCCCTTATTTCCAAGGAGGCGACACTGGCAGATGCGTTGTCATCACGGAACTGTTCTAAGTCCTGTAAGACAGTGACACATTCATTTATGTCAAAAGGTGTTTCTGCCACCTCCATACCAGAAACATCAAGGTCTGGAACATACATTTGTGTTCCGAACAGGCACTTGTATGAAGTATGTCCCCTCAGGGTCCTTCTGGGCAGATTGTTAAGTGCTCTCGGGATTCCATACAGGTGTGTAAACCAACTACAACCCGTGCCTAATATTCTGGCTGTTAAGGATTGCTTTAAATCTCGGTTTTGTTGCTCCACAACACTTTTTCCTTCGGGATGAAATGGAGACGAGTAATGCAGCTGGACCCCTAACGAAGCCATGGTGTCCCTGAAAGCCCTTGAGGCAAAAGCATGGCCCTGGTCAGAGCGGAAAGCCGCAACAGCATATGTACAGATAAATGCTTGCAAATCTTTAATAACAGTTTGAGCGTCAGCTGAGCGTTGTGGCCAAACCCATAGAAATCTGGAGCATGAGTCAACAGTGACTACAATGTATTTGTATGCACTATCAGGTGTTAGTGGACCACAGGGGTCCAAATACACACATTACAATGGTCTGTTGGATATTAGCAGGGGTGTCTGAGTTGGGCGTTTGAAAGTGGATCCTTTTATTTGCTGGCAGATGTCACAACTAAGGACATACTGCTTGGTCTGTTTGTAGAGACCTGGCCACCAATAACGTGCTTGTAACAGTGAAATTGTAGCTGCCACACCGGCATGGGCAGAAGCAACTCGCTCATGCGCTGCTTTGATTTATTCTGGTCTTTGATCTTTATTTGGAGTCACACAATTTCTCACCAATGGTATTACTGCTAAGGCTGTATTGAGGCATGACATACGGTAGGATATTTAGAAGGATATGCTTTTGGTAAGGGCGTGCCATCAGCCGAAGCTTTCACAGCTGCCAGTGTTTCATCATCCAATTTCATTCTAGAACGAGTTACTTCAGCAACAGAAGCAGTAGCTACTACTGATTTGGCTGCTTCATCAGCCAAGCTATTGCCCGCAACTTGTATTCCAACACTCTGATTCCCTAGTGTATGTGCTACATAGACATTGGGTAGCGTCTCATTCAGATCTGCTACATTTCCCCACAGAAGTCTGTGTTTAATGGTGTTTTCTTTTGAATCCCTGAATCCATTCTGGCACCAGTAATACAGATATTCATTGATGGACTGGACCCACTAGTACGAATCACAGACAATCAGCGTCGTCTGCAATGTTCCAGTGCCATCACCAGAGCCTTGAGCTCTGCAAGTTGTGGAGTAGAGTCCCCTATGGTCTGCGTGTAAGCATTTGTGGATGGAACTTGCCATCTTTCATGTATCCATTCACAACTGCGCAAGAGGCGGAATATTGATATTTAGCGCCTATAGCTGATTGGGCTGATCCATCAGTGTATAAAACGGATATTGTTCAATAGGCAATGTGTTTGCTGGAACTGGATATCCAAGTTCATATTGTAAAAACTCTTGGGTTTGTAATTTCTAGTCAAAAATATAGTCAACATTAGTGGCCGTCAGAGACGTTGCCCATTGGATCCAACGTAGATTTAATGATTTAGCGTTAGGAACGCCAGCTTTGGTAACAGCCCCAAGGGGTGGGATGGGGGATGCAACAATGATATGTTTCCCCGGGCCAGAGGTCTCTCTTTAATGACAACCATCTGAGAATGTTCTCAGTGGGAGCAAAGCGTTGTTCAGCTGTATAGTACAAATGTGATTTGTATGCAATTGGGACAGTCTCACCCTCATTGAATGTTACATAGGTGAAACCAATGACAACAGCAATTACTCTGATGACCAGGTGTTTTTTGTTGTCCCTTGTATGTAGGTGTTTTGCTTCAAGCATGTCTTTTTGTAATGCTCTGAGAATGCGTGTGTGTTAGACTGTCCAGTATTTACAGGTAAAGTCAGGACGTATTAAGTCATATAATGGTTTAATGCATTGTACATAGTCTGGAATGTATGTTCTGCCAAAATTTAAAAAGCCCAATAAAGACAGGAGCTTTTTGATGATGTTTGGAGATTGTAGTTGTGCGCATTTTTCTAAAAACTTGGGGGGCAAGGCTCTTGACTTCATCTGACAGTTTGTATCCCAAAAATAGGACATTATGGAAGGCTATTTTTGTTTTTTTAAATTAAATTTGTAGCCAAATTTGGCAAATCCTACAACAATGCGGGCTACCTGCTCATACATGTTGTATCAGGTTGTCATCCGGGAGAGAGATATCATCTACGTATGACAAGGCCTCAGGGTCAATGTTGTGCAAAATAGATATAACAATAGCTGAGAACAGTCCTGGACTGTTCTTGTACCCCTGTGGGAGTCAGCAGATTTGTTCTGAGAGCCTAAAGCGCTGAAACTTGTTAAGTCCCTACTTTCAGGTGCTATGTTTTGACAGTAGAACCCAAGATATCCAGGGTCGTTTTGTATTTTTTTAGCACTATATTGTTCGCAAGTAGAGTGTTGTGTGCATTTTGTATAGCATATTAACCTGTATGACCGTTTAAATGTCTATAGTCTAAAACTATTCTATATGAATGGTCGGGTTTAGCGACTAGGAACAATGGATTGTTCATTGGTGAGACACAGGGTTCAATTACACCCTGGTATTGTAATTGTCTGACGATTTCCCTCACGGGTTCTCTAGCTTCATGTTTTATTAGATATTGGGGCTGAGGTTGAGGTTTAATTGGAATTACATGATCGGGGAATCTTTATCCCACCCTACATGGTTGTGATGTAATGCAGGTGCCTGCACCACTGGCCAATCAACAGCGTGTATTTCCACAAACCTTCTGGGAAAAAGTGGTGAGAAGGATTTTTCAATAACCTCTACTCTGTATGGGAGATCACTGACAAATTCTGGTGGCCAGTTTGTTTTGGCCAGTAAAATATCATAAATAGTGATACCCGGTCCCAAAATATAGCATCTATTATGCATTCAATGTCTCCCTCTAACTGTATAGTTATTTTATACACCCTGTCGGGGTGAGACACGCATGTCCGCACTCTCAACTTGTAAGAAGTCATCAGTTGCTTTCACCTCGATATGCTCTTAAAGATCCAGACAAACTAGTGGTACCTCTGCCGCACTGTCTAGCAGTGCCAATGGCCATTTCTGTTCTTCAATAAAGCCCTCTTCCTGAGTGACATGTCAAATTGCAACTGCTGCGCCAGGTATTTCTTTTTAAACTGTTTTTTTTTGGTTGGGGAAGTTTCTCTTCTTTGTTAACAGAATCTTCAGACAAAAGTTGTGAGTCCTTTCTCACTTTCATGTACTCTGATCGCTGCTCTGACTGCCCACCTCTCTCACTGCATTTATCCGGTGAGTCCTGAAAGGAACGAGATTGGCATGTATCAGTATGTTGATATCAGTCAGACATTTTTATATTATCTCTAATTTTAAGATTATATCTATTTTGAGGGATCTCCGAATGCAGAGAGTCTCCCCTTTTATTTTAGGTGTTTTTTTTTTTTTTATCCCAGCGCTTTTTAGAACCTTCAGTTGCTTGCCTAGTAGAAACTTTATTAGATCAACCTTGTATTTGTGGTTTAATTGTAGTTCTCTGTGGTAATCTTTGGCAGCTCACGTTCTTGATCCTGTACAGGAACGTCCCAGAGCTGCATGCGCACTGCTAGTGCAACTGCTTCCCCTTTAATGTTACTTAATATAATAGAAGACACAGTGGCAAAATTGCCCATTGCATCCCCAAGTCCAGGGCCGGGGCAGCCCCGTGTTCATCTTGAACACCTCCGGAGGATTGACAAGTGTTGGTATACTGTGTGCGGTAGTATAGAGCGTGGCAAATACCGTGCCCCATGTGTTGCAGTTATCTGCTGTGGGAACCATCCCAAAGGGCAAGCACATAGTGAGGATTCTATGTTTATCCTGAGGACTCGTATGGGGAAAAACTGCCTCCAGGGAGTTTATTTTTTGAGCTAACCAAAATGGAATTTCCTCCCACTTGGCGGGTACCTTACCCATGATAAAATGGACAGTTGCAGGGTTAATGGTTAATGACTGGCGTAACTGCATGTGGTTGCGCGGGGCACGTGCTGGGTTAGTATTTAATGTTTGCATTACAAACTGTACTAATAGTCTGTGTATTTCGGTGAGTTCTGTAAATAAGCAGTGTACCTCAGCTACCGCTAAGGTTGCTGCATCAGGATGCAGTGTATATGTGGCCAATAAAGGTCAGGTCGGGCAGTCATTGCTCAGAGGACCTAACCTAATGTGAAATATAGTATGTGGTAGGGGGCCATCAAGCCAATTATTATGGTCTTGATAAGATAAAGGTATTTCTAAATATGCATAAGCTCTATATTGTCCAGGTATGTTTGCAGGTGTATAGTGATGAAATGTGTTTGTGTTTTGTGAACTAATGGACAAGTGACCCAAGAATAATTTTTTCTGTTCTGTAGGCTGGATGGGCCACAACAACAAATGTGACTTGACCCCCCGGACCATTAGGCCATTTGCCAATAAGTGTGCTGTAAGGGGCGATCCCATATTTACTGCAATTGCTACCCACTGCGGGTTCGTCATGTTAATGGTAAAACATGTTTGTTCAGAGAGAAGGGCACTAAGTGGGGATTATTCCTTTTAAGGTTCAAGCTTGGACAACCTACAATGTTAGATAGGTACTACCTACTTAGCTGAGGAGGAAATCTTCAATACCATGGACTTCCCCATATATAGGAGGTCATTACAACATTGGCGGTAAAACCGCTTACCGCTGTGCAGAAAACCGACAACACACCACTGCAGCCGCGGAATTCCGCCACGGTCATTATGACCCTCAGCTCGGAATCCGCCAAAATTTAGACACCCACACAAGTCCGCCACACCAAAGGTCAGTGATAAACTGGCGAAAACAAAACCTCCACCGTCACGCCAACAGGAATACGCCCACACTATCATGACCCACGAATCCACGTGGTGGTCCTTCAACCTCGGTATTCCATTGGCGGTACACACCGCCGCGCTCAAAATACACACACTTTTACAAAACACATCCACATTGGACAATTCGAAATACACACACCTGATACACATACACACACCACTCCCACACACCCAATACAATATAAAACAAACACCCACATCACCCAAAAAAAAACTACTACCAAAAATTCCGAAAGAAGGTCAGGGAGAGACACCTCAATCTACAAACAAGCATCCACAGGCACTCTACACCATCACCCACATAACATACACGCACCTTACACAACACACCACTAAATATCACCCCACACATCACAACACACACCAACCCACACATCACCCACACCACACCATGGCACAGCAAAGACACCCCAGGTTTTCTGAGGAGGAGCTCAGGGTCATGGTGGAGGAAATCATCCAGGTAGAGCCACAGCTATTCGGAGCACAGGTGCAGCACACTTCCATAGCTAGGAAGATGGAGCTATGGCGAAGAATAGTGGACAGGGTCAATGCAGTGGGACAGCACCCAAGAAATAGGGATGACATCAGGAAGAGGTGGAACGACCTACGGGGGAAGGTGCGTTCTGTGGTCTCAAGACACCACAGCGCGGTACAGAGGACTGGCGGCGGACCCCCATCTCCTCCCCCACAACTAACAACATGGGAGGAGCAAGTCGTGGCTATTCTGCATCCTGAGGGCCTCGCAGGAGTAGCTGGAGGAATGGACTCTGGTAAGTCAAATCTTTACTATTACATCCCCCACCCTACCTGCATGCCATCACATACCCCCACTCTCACCCTCATCACTCCAACTCCTCACAAATGTCCCAATATCACAAACCACCCATCCCAACACCAAGCCCTGCATGCAACACCAAAGAATGGACACCCATCACCAAAGCATGGCCACTGCACATACCTATACACCCCCTAAACCATCATCAAACAAGGTCCCACACAGGAATGCAAGCACTGGGGTACACGGTCACCCACCCATTGCACACCATGGCACACACAGATGCAATAATCATGCTTTTACACCCCTGAAGGACCCCTACCCAATGTCACCGGACAGGAGGGTCCAGACATGTCCACACCACCAACAGAAGAGGCCGACAGTGATGACAGCAGCTCTGTCCAACTGGATCTAGACGACCAGCCCGGACCATCTGGGATCTCGGGACAGTCGGTTCCCCTGACACAGTCCCAGGCCACCACAGAGCTTCCCCCCTCTGGAAACACCAGCACAGCACCCACCCAGCGGGCCCATACCTCTGTCTCCAGGACACGTCAATCACTAGTGTGTCCACCACTAGAGGGAACCCAGACTAACCCACCACCCCAACAACAACAGGGACCTGGGGGCAGTGGGCACATGTTTTAGGGGACAGAGGCCCAGGGAAACAGGGGAACTGGGAGGGCTGCTGTGCGACAGGGGGAGGACAGGCCCAGGGAAACCACTCTCCAGGAGGCCCTCTCCAACATCATGGGAGCCTGCCACCATTCCCAGGAGACAATGGCAATGGTGCTGGCCAAGTTTCAGGGGACCCAGCGGCTGCAGGAGGAACGGTATTTGGGATTCAAGGAGGAACTCAGATCCATCAATTCCACCCTGGGCACCATTGTAGGGGTGCTGAAGGAAGTCCTCAACACCAGGAGGGACACTGTGGTACAAAAAGGGGCCCCTGACACTAGCCTAAACGATGAACTGCCCACCACTTCCGCCGGCGCTAGTGGATAGGAGGCACCGCCACAGGACCACCACACCAGCACCCCACCCCCTGCAGATGGAGAACCACTCCGCAAACGGTCCTTGAGATCCAGGATAAAGACAGAGAACGATGCCAAGACCCCGCCAAGAAATGAGACGACCCTGATTGCCATCCTTTTGTCCCACCTTGTCACCCTGTCCATTCTTAAACTGCCCCAGCTCCATTTCCTATGCCCCTTTGGACAATGCACCTGTGAGACTAATAGCTTGGACTCTGCCATGGACATTCCTCCACCATCACCCCTCACCATTTTACAACCCCCTCCAATATTGAGCACTTAAATAAACACCCTTAAAGCACAAAACAATCTGGAGTCTGTCTGTGATTTCGAATTAGTGTATTAGCAATTACAGTGACAAAATGCTCTTTGAAATGTAATGTCAACATACCTATGTCACACAGCTCTAGTCCATGAGGAAACAAAGCAGATGTCACACAGTGGGACCCACATCTGTGAAATCGTAAGGGAAAGTGAAAACTCAGTGACCATACACTGGGTGAAAAGGACAGACAGTAGAGAGGTAGTAGTGTTAAAGTACATGTAGCAGGCAGGTTTGTCTTCTTACCTGTGTCTCACTGGAAGTATTGCAGGATCACCGAGTTCCTGTTGTCGATGTCCTCTTCTTCTGCTTCCTTGTCTTCACTGTCCACAGGCTCCACAGCTGCCACAACACCTCCATCTTGACCATCCTCCTGCAGAAAAGGCACCTGTTGTCGCAAAGCCAAGTTGTGAAGCATACAGCAGGCCACGATGATCTGGCACACCTTCTTAGGTGAGTAGAATAGGGAACCGCCTGTGATATGTAGGCACCAGAACCTGGCCTTCAGGAGGCCGAAGGTCCGCTCTATAATCCTCCTACTTCACCCATGGGCCTCATTGTAGCATTCCTCTGCCCTTGTCCTGGGATTCCTCACTGGGCTCAGTAGCCATGACAGGATGGGGTAACCAGAGTCACCTGCAAATGGTGAGGGACAACTGTTAGACACACACTAACTCTTAGGGACATCCCCAGACCCAGACAACTATTCAGACTGTATAGGGTCCATGTCCTCACCTAATAGCCACACACGGTGCCTCTGGAGGTGCCCCACCACATAAGGGATGCTGCTATTCCACAGGATGTAAGCGTCATGCACTGAGCCAGGGAATTTGGCATTAACATTGGAGATGTACTGGTCTGCCATCACACCATCTGCACATTCATCGAATGGTAACTCTTCCGGTTTCTATACACCTATACACTCCTGCGGTGGGGAGACCAAGGCCACATGTGTCCCATCAATGGCACCTATGATGTTGGGGATGTGTCCCAGGGCAGAGAAATCACCTTTCACAGTAGGCAAATCCTCCACCTGAGGGAAAACGATGTAGCTCCGCATGTGTTTCAGCAGTACAGACAACACTCTGGACAACACATTGGAAAACATAGGCTGGGACATCCCTGATGCTATGGCCACTGTTGTTTGAAATGACCCACTTGCTAGGAAATGGAGTACTGACAGCACCTGCACTTGAGGGGGGATTCCTGTGGGATGGCGGATAGCTGACATAAGGTCTGGCTCCAACTGGGCACACAGTTCCAGGATTGTGGCACGATCAAGCCTGTAGGTGATGATCACATGTCTTTCCTCCATTGTCGACAGGTCCACCAGCGGTCTGTACACCGGAGGATGTCGCCATCTCCTCACATGCCCCAGCGGACGGTGCCTATGGAGGAGAACAGCGAGCACAGAGTCAACCAACTCTGAGGTACGTAAACACAGCTTACTCAGAAAACTATTCATAAAACAAAATTTGCCTTGACAGTTAAAAATAAAGCCATGTGCGCCCCTGAAATGGTGGCTGCCTGACCTGTAAAGTGGGACCATGGGATATGAGGTAACTGCACTGGCGTTGTACACCGTCGCGGTAGGCGGTCGAACACCGCAGCGCAATTCTGCATTGGTTAATATTGGACCCTATGGGTCCCAGGAGCCAATGACGATGTACGCCGGCGGTGACGGTAAGCACCGCCGCAGACGTAACCAACATTTTCTATCTGTTTAGTCACTCGATACCTGATCTTCGACAGGGGAGGACCTACACTGCAAGTGCTGCTGTGACCTCAGTCTGGAAGAGACAATGGCTTGTGCGTCTGGGGAAAGGGCCCCTGCCTTCAGCACGGAGAAGTTGGAGAAACTCGTGGATGGGGTCCTCCCCCAGTACACGCTACTCCACGGTCCTCCAGACAAACAGGTAAGTACACTGGTAACATGCTGTATGGGCAATGCCTGTGTGGAGTGGTGTGGATGAAAGATGGGGGGGAGAGTGAGGCGTGCATGAAACGACGGTGAGTGCATGTGCTACATGGCAAAGGTAGGGATGGGGATGCGGGCCAATGACTGTGATGGTGCAGTTGGTAATAACTTCTCTTTTTTCCTTGTACAATTCCTGTAGGTCACCGCGCACCAGAAGAAGGATATTTGGCGTGCCATCGCCAAGGACGTCCGGACCCTGGGGGTCTACCACAGACGGAGCACCCACTGCCGTAAAAGATGGGAGGACATTCGCCGCTGGAGCAAGAAGACAGCGGAGGCCCAGCTGGGGATGGCCTCCCAACGTGGGAGGGGTGCCCGTCGCACCATGACCCCCCTGATGTTCAGGATCCTGGCAGTGACGTACCCGGAGGTGGATGGGCGCTTGAGGGCATCAGAGCAGCAACAAGGGGGTGAGTACACTCTCATTCAGCAGATTCAGCTCGCATTGGAGTTGTCTGAGTGGGGGAGGTGGGCTGTGGGTTCCCCTAGGCCAGGGCAAGTTTGCTAGTTAAGTCCCCTTTTTCAGGCAGACCCTGTGGCACCCCACCCCACCTGGGTACAGTGCCAACTACACCTAGTCAGGCTCCTGTGACATCCATGTGTGCAGAAATCGGCCATAGCCTTGTAAGCCATGTCCCAGGGTCTGAATAGTGGACCCCAAGTGCGTGGCGTAGTGCAGGGGGCTTCTGTGTCTGTCATGTCCGCCAATGGTAGCGGTATTGCGCGCACTCAACATGTCTTTCTTCTGTCTCCCCCCCCCCTTTTTGTGGTCTCCCTGTACTTGTGTGCATTAGCATCATCAGGCGGAAGAGCAGTAGCACCGGAGCAGGAGGGAGCTGCATCCCACATGGCCCTGGAGGGCGAGACTACGGACTCCGAATTCACCAGTGGGACGGAGGGTGAGGGGAACTCCACGGCGGGGACAGGAGCTGATACCAGCGATACGGACTCCTCCTCTGATGGGATCTCCCTTGCGGTGGCGGGCCCATCTGTGCCCCCCGCATCTACAGGTTCAGCCGCCACCCCCCCTCCAGCACCGCCCTCCCATCAGCCCCTCAGCCTTTGCCCCGTGCCTGCTCACCCAGGAGGGTGGGCATCACCTCCGCCCCAGGCGCCTCAGCCCCTGCCCCTGCCCCTGTCACCCCTGCTACCCTCAGTGAGGAGGCCATTGACCTCCTCAGGTCCCTCACTGTTGGGCAGTCTACCATTTTGATTGCCATCCAGGGTGTAGAGAGGCAGTTGCAACAAACCAATGCATTCCTGGAGGGCATTCATTCTGGTCAGGCAGCCCTTCAGCGACATTTTCAGACTCTGGCCTCAGCACAGATGGCAGCCATTGTCCCTGTCTCTAGCTTCCCCCCTCCAACATCCTCCACCAGACCCTGTACCTCAGCCTATCCCAAGCACACCATCAGACCAGCATGCACACACCTCAACACACAAAGGAAGTTCTGGCAAACATAAGCACCACACATCCCACAGGCACTCACGCGAGCATCAGACACATGCAGACATACCAACATCCACTGCCGCCACTGTGTCCCACTCCTCCTCGTCTCCCTCATCCCTCCCTGTCTCGTCTCCACTCACAACTGCATGTACTACATCTTCAGCCACTACGTCCATCACCAGCACACCCACCACCACACCCCGCTCACGTGCAGTCACCACCCCCACTACCATTCACACATCCCCTGTGTCCTCTCCCAGTGTGTCTGTGAGGCCACCTCCCAAGGTACACAAACGCAGCCACACATCCACCCAACAGCCATCCACCTCACGACAGCCTCCAGCCCATGCACCTTCACCCAAAGTCACCAAATGTACACCTCCTACGACCACTACCTCTTCCTCCACTCCCAAAACCCCTCCATCTACCTGTCCCAGTGTTCCTAAGAAACTTTTCCTGTCCACCCTTGACCTCTTCCCCTCACCTCCCCCTCCTTGTCAGTCTCCTAGGGCCTGACTCTCCAGGTCCCAACCTAGCACCTCAGCCACACAATCGGCGGGACCAGTGGTGCCAGTAGTCACCAGATTATGGAGTGCACCAGGCAGCAGAGCAGGCAGTGTGGCAAGGAGCCACAGCACGGACATTCCCCCACCTGTCAAGCATCAAAAGTTGGCCAGTGCCGAGCGGGAGAGGGGGAAGACACCAGCCACCAAAGCCGCTCACAGGGGTACAGTTGGGATTGTGGAGTCAGCTGCGACACCTTCCAAGGTGGGGAAGGGGCACAAGATAACCGGCAAGTCTGGGAAGATCAGCATGGCGGAGAAGACCGCCATCAGCCCCGCTGACCAGGAGGTGACCGCCATCAGCCCCACTGCCCCAGACAGGACCGCCAAAAGCCCCACCGCCACAGACAGGACCACTAGCAGCAGCCCCGTTGCCCAGGAGGCAACCGCCTGCAGCCCCGCTGTCCAGGAGAAGACCGCCAGCAGCAGCCCCGTTGCCCAGGAGGCGACCACAAGCAGCCCCACTGCCCAGGAGAAGACCACCAGCAACAGCGCCGTTGCCAAGGAGGCGACCGCTAGCAGCCCCACTGCCCAGGAAAAGACCGCCAGCAGCAGCCCCGTTGCCCAGGAGGCGACCGCCAGCAGCCCCACTGCCACAGACAGGACCACCAGCAGCTAAACCGCTGCCAAAGACACCGCCGCCACAGGCACTGCTGCCAAAGACACCGCCTCCACAAGCACCACTGCCAAAGGCACCGCCGCCACAAGCGCCGCTGCCAAGGACACCGCTGCCAAAGACACCGCCGCCACAAGCGCCGCTGCCAAGGACACCGCTGCCACAAGCGCCGCTGCCAAGGACACCGCCTCCACAAGCGCCACTCCCAAAGACACCGCCGCCACAAGCGCCGCAGCCAAGGACACCGCCACCACAAGCGCCGCTGCCAAGGACACCGCCGCCACAAGCTCCGCTGCCAAAGACACTGCTACCACAAGCGCCGCTGCCAAGAACACCGCCTCCACAAGCGCCGCTGCCAAGGACACCGCTACCACAAGCACCGCTGCCAAATAGATCGCCGCCACAAGCACCGCTGCCAAGGACACCGCCGCCACAAGCACCGCAGCCAAGGACACCGCCGCCACAAGCACCGCAGGCCCATGAGTGGCAAAAGCTCTGACGCTACTGAGGCCGCACGAGCAGGATGAAGCACTCTGGGCACAAAGCCCCCTTCAGAACCAGTGGAGACTGTTATCCACTACTTCTGTCCTTGGCAGGATGAAGCACTCTGGGCACAATGCCCCCTCCAGAACCAGTGGAGACTGTTATCCACTACCTCTGTCCTTGGAAGGATGAAGCACTCTGGGCACAAGGCCCCCTCCAGAACCTGTGGAGAGATATATCCACTACCTCTGTGCTTGGCAGGATGAAGCACTCTGGGCACAAGGCCCCCTCCATAACCAGTGGAGAAAGGCATCCACTACCTCAGTCCTTGGCAGGATGAAGCACTCTGGGCACAATGCCCCCTCCAGAACCAGTGGAGACTGTTATCCACTACCTCTGTCCTTGGCAGGATGAAGCACTCTGGGCACACGGCCCCCTCCAGAACCAGTGGAGAGATACATCCACTACCTGAGTCCTTGGCAGGATGAAGCACTCTGGGCACAAAGCCCCCTCCAGAACCAGTGGAGAGATACATCCACTACCTCTGTCCTTGGCAGGATGAATCATTCTGGGCACAAGGCCCCCTCCAGAACCAGTGGAGACTGTTATCTATTACATCTGTCCTTGGCAGGATGAAGCACTCTTGGCACAAGGCCCCCTCCAGAACCAGTGGAGAGATACATCCACTTCCTGAGTCCTTGGCAGGATGAAGCACTCTGGGCACAAGGCCCCCTCCAGAACCAGTGGAGAGATACATCCACTACCTCTGCCCTTGGCAGGATGAAGCACTCTGGGTACAAGGCCCCCTCCAGAACCAGTGGAGAGATATGTCCACTACCTCTTTCCTTGGCAGGATGAAGAACTCTGGGCACAATGCCCCCTCCAGAACCAGTGGAGACTTTTATCCACTACCTCAGTCCTTGGCAGGATGAAGCACTCTGGGCACAAGGCCCCCTCCAGAACCAGTGGAGATTGACATCCACTTGAGAGACTGTGGCTTTGCACTCCCTAGGATAAAGCAGTGGGCAAACCACCACCTGTAGAGACTTGAGAGACTGTGGCTTTGCACTCCCCAGGATGAAGCAGTGGGAAAACCACCCACTGTAGAGACTTGAGAGACTGTGGCTTTGCACTCCCCAGGATATAGCAGTGGGCAACCCACCCACTGTAGAGACTTGAGAGACTGTGGCTTTGCACTCCCTAGGATTGAACAGTGGGCGACCAACCCAGTGTAGAGACTTGAGAGACTGTGGCTTTGCACTCCCCAGGATATGGCAGTGGGCAAATCACCCATTGTAGAGACTTGAGAGACTGTGGCTTTGCACTCCCCAGGATTGAACAGTGGGCATGGGACCCCCTCGTGGATTTGGCGTCGTGCACTCAACCGGCTGAGGTGCCCACCCTTTCCCTTCCCCCTGAGGTGCCTGTTTTATTTCTATCTGATGCCCCTGCAGTGTTCTCTCCGTCTTGTTCGGGTATCTTGTGTGGGCCTCGCCCATGCCTTTTGGGCCCAGAGATCCACGGACTATGATGGTGGACTCCCTTGGACTTGTGTTCTTGGTGTATTTAATTGTATATAGTATAAAAGTATATATTTGTAAATATTTTGGATGTATGTAATTGAATATATCACAATTTTTCGACTCATTTCCTTTTGTCCTTGCATTCTTCCAGGGGGGCGTTGGGAGGTGTAACTGTGATGTATCATGATGTATTAGTGTGTGTGTTGTAACGGGTGAGGGTGGGGGTGTTGCGTGTGTGTGTGTCACTGTTTGTTCCCTCCCCACTCCCCTGTGTCGTTTGTGCAGTACTCACCGTGTTCTTCGCCAC
This sequence comes from Pleurodeles waltl, assembly GCF_031143425.1. Lineage (NCBI taxonomy): Eukaryota > Metazoa > Chordata > Amphibia > Caudata > Salamandridae > Pleurodeles > Pleurodeles waltl. The sequence goes on along the minus strand of NC_090444.1, from coordinate 1,645,122,778 downwards.
TGGCGTTCGTGCTCCTGGTAGAGGAGCAGGAAGATAAAGGCTGGAAAAATCTTGAGCTCTTGTTCCATGGTGTCCTGGTTCCTCGTGGGGTGTGTAGTGGTGAGCGTTTTCCCTTCGTAGTCCTGTTTCCACCGTGTTTTTGTTCGCGGTGAATCCGCCCCGGAAAAGGTGGCGGATTGGATGGGTTGTAATTCTGTGGGCGGTATATTGTCCTCCGTCTGTCTGTTGGCGGTGACCGCCGCTGTGTTTGTTTGTACCGCCGTAGCGGTCGGAGTGTTAAAGTGGCTGTCTATGTTGGCGGTTTCTGCCACGGTCGGAATTCCATTTTTTTTACCGCCGGCCTGTTGGCGGTTTTACCGCCGCTTTAACACCTTTAGTGAGACTTGAGATACTTAGGAGGGTCTGAAAATTAGTGTCTGACCAAACGTTGCCGACGCCATGTTGAGTAGGTTCCCATTATCCTAATGAGGCTACTGGATTTGGGCAGCAGAATCGCATAGATTGTGGGGTACTAAGTACAATTCCGCACCAGGTACATGACATATAAGACTCCTCAGGGAAATTGTGGTCAATCAGATCTCATCCCTTTCTCTAAGTTACATTAGTCTCACACAGGCAAAACAAACAGAGGCAGAATATTGTTCGATAAGGGTTTATTGAAGTAACTGCATCTTAGATAAAACGGCATGTATTACAATAACTAGGATGATAAAACATAATAAAAGCAAAATTGTGACAAGAAGAGTGAAACGCAAAAACAGTCCCACCACATTCACTAGGAGTGATATATAGTTCTCCTACCTAAGCTATGTTAGAGCACAGCATAATAAGCCTCAATCCACCCTTCAGGTTCCACCCTGAGAAGACATCATCCCCCATACCGGAGTAAGGAAGCCTGTAGTCTAGAGAGACACAGTCCCCATGTAAGCCAGGGGTGCACCAGTCTAAGCAAGCAGCTTTAGCGATCAGCATGCAGTCGTAGTCATCTGGCTGGAAGCTCCCTCTAAGTTGTTTGGAGCAAAGGAGTGTTTTTATAATAAAACAGTTGACATTCTAAGAAAGGGTCCCCACAGAGGAATATGTGCGTTTCTGTGAATGCTGGAGACACAGCGTGCCACTTTTGCTGGCAATTCTATGTGACTGCAGCCTTGAAGAAAGCACAAAGTGAAATGGATGTCCTACTGAGAACGTATTGCATTCCTAGGCAAAAGAACAATTAGCTAGAGAGAAATAAAACAACATTGCAAACATGGCTATTGCTAAAAAAATAAAATGATGCTGAATAAAATGTAATTGTGCACAATGACAGGCCTAGTTTGCTCAAATAATAAGTCTAAAATATGACTAAAATAGTTATTTAACAGTGTAACATTTTACTATACCAATTCACAATACTGGGGCCACTAAAAAAATTAGATTTTGAGCAACAATTGATTATGCAACTAATATAGCTGTACAAATCTACTCACTATCCCACTTAAATATTGCAGTGCACAGCACTGACTTTGCTGTAATTGTCTATTGCTCAAGTATTATGTGCCATAGTGATTGCATTAAGCAAGTCATTCATCCTAATTCTGCCCGCGGTTAGTGCAAACCAGGAGCATATGACCTTTTCCCGTTTTATTTTGGTTAATACATCATTAAAATACAACTGAGAGAGTTTTCCTGGTGGTGATGGGCAGTGTAAACTGATCTCTAAATCCACTTAACTAAATTAGGTGTGCAGAATTAAAAGTCTGCCTCTGACAGCCATTACTCCACAGGGCTGTCAAAGGGGTTTAAGCACAGTGGAGGTGGAGTTGTCTCCTCTGTGATTCGCCCACATCTACATTTAGCAAAGAACCATTATGTTGGCAGTAAGCATACTCTATTATCATTGAGACTGAGTATGCTTACAGCCAACAATAAATCAGGCCCTTATATGTGGGCGGAGAGGGAACTTTATCACACCAGCAACCGTGTTCCATTTCTGCTGACACAGTGCTCTGCTCACCCGATTCAAATGTGGGTGGGGCATCATTTGGTTAGGGGGATGACTCCTCTGCACTGCAATGGCCAAACTTCTCCAATGACCTGACCGGTCATCACAGGCAAACAATGGCGGAAACATAAAATGCCCCAATGCCATGGGAGATGATGTTGTATTTGTTATTTTCAAAAAGAAAGTCCCACTTCAGATTTTCTTTTTGGAAAAAAAAAGAAAACAGTTTGGTGCAAGGCTTCGCATGTTTGCTAACTGAGCCCTGCACCAAACTGGAAAAAGCATTGCCAGGGACCGCTGTGATGGGGTTTACTGGCAGTGCTTTATGAAATGACCGTTGCAGTTGCTGAAGTTCCTGAAGTCATGGAAGTCCACAAATGTTCTAAGTCTACAATATTAATATTTTCTGGAGCAGTTCCTCAAGGTCTCTGTTAAGGCTCCTAGGACCTCAGGGACAGTAATTAGAAGCAAGGACTTAGTACACCTGAGGCCACCAGCAGGGTCCAGTCCAGATCTGTTGATACTGGTCAGCGGGTTACTCTGGTAAATAGGCCTCTTGAAGCTTGTAGCTTCCTGGTACCCACACAAGCTCCTGTATATTCCCTAACCAAAGATGAAGGGTGAGCCCTCCTAACTTCTGCAGCACATCATGTCTCAGCCAGGGGAGTCTCTGGGGAAAAGAGCAGTCCCCGTCTCAACCACACCAAGCAATTACTGGGGCTAGCTCTTCCTTTCATTAGGCTGGTGCCAAGCTGGCTATAGTTGAATAGGGGATAAAAGCTTCTTTTCCTATATTTTTGTACACTTAACTAAGAATGGGGAAGCCTGACCTTTTCAAGTTATTGAAGTTACTGAATCCTCCTGGCAACCCTTCCTGAGCTGAGATAAGCTACATACCTCATACCCAGATCTTGCTATTGTTTCTGCTCTGGGAACAGTTTTCAAACCTCATTACAGGTAAATACTGTCAGGGGGCAAATGCAGCTAGACTTCTGCTAATTAGCCAACTGGAGCTTCAGGAAGACAAAAACTATCTTTTTAAATGTTACGTTTCAAATATATTTATCTTGAATCCAAGTTCACTATTGAATTGGATTTTTAGTAAATATTTACAACAGTGGTTTCATCAGCAGTTAGCAAAAAAAGTATTTTAATTACACAATAATGTATTTCATTGGGTCAACTACAGCCCTATATAGTGAAAACAGATTTTAGAAGGGGATGTCACTGTATGAACATGGCAACTCTTAATTCTTGCATGTATCAATTTATAGTTTTAGGCCCTCTACCTTGTGGGCTACAAGGCTACCTTAGGGATGACATGTCTAATATTTAAAAGATCATGGGTTGATTTGACAGGTTCGCTATAGGTTTAAAAGCTGCAACAGTCAGGCTGCACAGGTAGGCCTGAAGCGTATTTTCTTTATCAGCATGGTGAATAGCCCAAAGTGCTATTGGTGTATATTTCTGCACCATATGCTACAGCTTTACTGAAATGTTAAATATGACAATTAGGATTTAGCCATTTCTGCAACCTTTTATAGGGTTCAGAGAACATACAAGGGGGCTGGTCATCAGTGCCATACTGGGAAGAGTTAAAAAACCAGCAGCATTAGTTCACAAAATATTGCGGTGACCACAGACAAAATTTGATTTAGCTCCTTTTAACATATGGGTGCCTTGATGCCTTACTCAATCATTCACTTATATAGGTGAGATACAGGACATACAACTGTGCTATTTAATTCCCTATCACTGGCAAACCAAGAGACCCTCTAATGGCTTTAATAGTCACTATTGTGGTTGCTGCATTAGGAAAAAAGAATATTTTCAGTGTCAACTACGGAATTGCAATTCTTTGACAGATCTGAGAAATTACTATGACACATGTGGGAAACATGGGACAGCAATCGGATTGTCAGCATAAAAGAGTTCCATTAACTCCATGAAATTATTGTGGTGTTTCATGAATGCTCCTTAGTACATATTCTGAGTATGTGCAATGCAGTATATGTACTTTGTAGTATACTATTATATTAAGAAGGACTCATTTATGACCATCACATAGTAAGTTTAATTGTTTAATATTCATATATAATTGGTGATTCACCCAGTTGACATATGACAGCAATTGTTCAACTTTGAAAAATACAGATATGGAGCATAGCAGGGTAGAAGTTGGAACAGGATTCATGTAGCTGACGAGGGACAAGGGTAGCTTTTGTAATTAGCACTACAGCTTTTGAACTTTTGAGAGAAGTTGTCAGTAGTCAGGTTCATAAAGGACATTCATGAACATCACCCTTAAATAGTGGATTGCTCGACCATCGTAATTCTAATGCAACTCTAAAGGTAACATGTTGTATTTAGCATGCAAAAACATAGTCTCTGAAATCCCTGCCATCTGAGAGTTAATTTTATAGAGTCCAGCATGAGAGTATGCATGAATAATGTATTGTTGATGCAATATATTCTGCACCATCTACATGTAAATTTGCCTGAAAATGGAGGCTTTATATTTGTATAGGCCCTGATTCTGTGTTCTAATGGGGCAGCCCTCCTGGGTCCCTCATTTTGTGGTCTCCTGCCCAGCTACTTCTACATTTACCACTATCACTGCAGCTGATTTATGATACATGCATATAAATCAAAGAATCTGGTCAAATGCTTCAGTACCTAGCATGATAACTTGTACTGGAATGGCATTGTTCCCAAAATCTTTAGTAGCCTTGCTCAAACATTTCTATTGGAGGCTAAAAATCTAGTGGATATTAGCTCATTTTGATAAAGGTAGACCTAGTCTGTTTGAAGGCCAATGTAAATATTTCTTACCTTGGCCAGTATCTTGTGATCTGGATTTGTAATTGTTTTTATATAGCGCTTACCACCCCTGATGTGGCACTGAAGTACTTTTCAGCAAGTAGCACACTACTCCGGAACCCAAATTGCATTAGTGGTAGATTAGTTTAGGGAAATTTCAGTTGTTAATTCGAGCAATAGGCATGTGAGTCTGTTAGTTGGATTTGGTAGGAGGATGAAGGAAGGCTAGAGGCAGAAAGAGTCTAGGAAATTCTATTTGTACAATCATAGTAGTAAAATGTGGCTTGAGATGAGTCAAAAGAGGTATAGAGGAGAAAAGAGTTGAGAAAGAGTTATCAGAGAGATCATAGTATAATAATGTTTAGGAAGAGTCAGAAGAGGGATAGAGGAGGGAAGAGTCTAGAAAGGGTTAGTGGAAAATAATAGTACAATGATGTTTGGAATACGTCAGAAGATGATATATTTACTGAAGTATATGATGAGACATACAGTAGTGCGCTGTAGAGAGCGAAAGGTTTTGTTCATTTTTTCTACAGTAGGAGTAATATATTAATTATATCAATGCATAACTACATAGAAAGGTATACGTGTATATGAAAAATAATAAAGATATACAAAGTTGTATTATATAAAGTCCATTATGTGCAAGTAAGGATAACTAGTTAGAAACTCAAATGTTCAAGGGTTGCTATACATAAAGCTATTTTTTTTTCTTCTATTAATTGTTTTTTTGGAAATAGTATGCTTTTATTTGTTTATTTATTTATATTTGTTTATTTTTCATTTATATTTTCTCCAGTATTTCAAAAGTGAAACACTTATATAAATACAATTGTTATGATCATATTTACACATATGTGATAAATTAAAATAAATAAAACAGATATCCATAAGCATCTAATCAAAATAACATATATGTAAACTACGCATTGACATATATACATAAGCATAAATACAATTTAACATGTTTAGCATACACAGGCACATGCTGTACATTTCTGTTTTGAGTATAGTGGTCATGTAGGAAAGAGCCAACTGCTGAGCAGTCTTCTGAAGATCAGATAGTTATGTTTGGGGGGAATTAATTCCATAGTTTGGCTGCTTAAACAGGGAAAGATGTACCACCCAAGTTTTTTTTCTTTCGTGGGTTTTGAGATGAGGTGCCAATCTGGAGTGAAGGTTTCTTTGTTGTATGTATTTGCTGATTTTATTCCTCATAAAATGTAGTCCTGTTCCATGTATTGCTTTCTGTGTGATACAAAGCAGCCTGAAGGTGGATCATTTGTCAACTGGTAGCAAACGTATGGTCCTCAAGGCAGGGGAGATATAGGTGTGGCTTAAGATGTAGGAGTAGAATGCCGGCAGAGTTCTGAAATTGCTGTAGTCTTTTCATAATTGATAAAGGTGATCCGTGGAAGAGGTCATTGGTGTAATCAAGTTTAGACAGCACAAGAGAGATAGTAGCTTGTGCCTTGTGTGGAAATCCTAGGTGAGGGAAGATGTGTTACAGAGTTTTCATGGTAATGAAGCTTGATCTTGCATACTTACCCACTTGGGCATTGAGTCATAGCTAGGAGTCCATGTTAATTCTAAAGTTTCTTACTTCTTTGGATACTCTGGGAGGTGGTCCCAGGTCATCAGGCCAGGTGCAGAGTGGGTCACAGTTTTCCAAACACCACATATGAGTATTTCAGTTTTGGATGCATTCAATACAAGATGGCTCCATATCATCCACTGATAAAATGTACTGAGGCAATATTTGAGTTTCCAAAGTCTTTAGGGCTATCAACTTTAACATATAACAATGTTATTGGATAATATGTCATATGAGAGTGCTTTTTAAGAAGTTAGTTATAATTTGAGTTAAGATTCAAAATTTTATTGCATTTTCAGTGAGGTACAGAAAAAACTACTATATGGTAAACTTATAAAGCATCATCCTTTCAACCAATCCAATGCCATTTATTCAGGTGTACCAAAAGTTCAAATATTGATCAGTACATTCAACAGGTTAGCAAGCACCTCCTGTGTTTTTCAGAGAGTTAATTGGGAAATAGTTCCTGCTGGACAATCTGGCCTGCTCTCAGCGTCCTTAGAAAACATTTGCATTCTTTCATCCTTCAAAAAGAAGCCTAGCAAAATGTTCCATTTCTTCTTAAGTTCCACCCTGCACCCACAGTGATGCTGAAAACTTTCTCCATCCACAAAATCTGCCACAAACCCTAATACCAGCCTATCACTGTTGGGGATCTACCCTCTACCTTTTGTCCAGGATCTCCTCATTGGCCACCATTAACAGATGAAGGTTCATGTTCTGGTATTCTTCATTGATCCCTTCAGTTTGCATCTGTCTTTCACCCCACCAGAGCATCGGACAAAGTTGGTGGGACCCTGAAACCCTTTATCCAAATTTGTTTTCTAGGATATCATCCCAGATGATGCGGATCCCAGGACATTGCCACATAATATTAGACCAAAAATCTAAGTTTATGACTTTTCAGTATTCACAAAGGTAAGTTACGAGTAGTATCTTTACGTCCGCACTTGGGTCAGAATCTCTGCACTCAGGGCAGATATCCCCCTGAGTGTGGAGATTCCATTCCGGGTGTGGAGTTTACACTCCTGGTGCGGAGATTATACTCCGGTGTGGAGTGGAATCTCTGCACTCACAGCAGAGATTCTGCCCAGAGTGCGGGGATTCCACCATGAGTGCAGACGCAAAGATACTACTTGTAACTTACCTTTGTGAATACTGAAAAGTTGTAAACTTAGAAGTCTAAGTTTACCTTTGTGAATTGGGCCCTGGATATGGAAACATTTCATAGTTCTCCCACGTAAGAAGGGGGGGTCTGCTCCTCTTTGGCACTGGAAGCAAATCCATAGTGATGACTGTGGATCTTTAACATGACCCAGCTCCATGCCTTTGACGTGGGTCTGGAGCTCACTCTATGGAGATTTTTTCCTGGAGATCTCTTCCTCAAAGAATTTTCTTCTTGGTGAACTGACTTTCCATGCTTGCCCCAAAAGTAGATGTGATGAACGAATGTTCTTCAAGTATGCTTTTGATGCTTGCCTCTGGTATTTTGGTTCCTACCACGACACCAAGGCCTGCAACTCTTTCCAGAGTGTGCATGCAAAAGTCTTGAAAGAACGGGAGTCCAAGCTCTTGTGGTGATCTTGTGTTGTACTGAGAGCATGGAATATCATGACATCATTGCAATGATGTCATGGTATTCCGTGTTCCAATGTGAGAGTTGGGGGCTTCAGAGCTCTGTGCCCCTTTCTCTTATATGGACGCTTTATTATTAACTCTTCACTCCTTAATTAAACTTATTACAAGACTACTGCTGCCGTGGAGAAATCATTTCAGTGGCGACGAGGGTCAAAATTGGTCGATGGTGGATCTCTTGAAGCTTTGTCGGACATACAGGAAGTGGAAAGATCGGCCGCTACTGAGTGTTTCATCAGCTTTTAAGTGAGCTGCTTCATTTTCTATTATGTTGCGCTGTTGTTTCAGTGCCGCTAGGAAATTTATTTTGTTTTTGCCAGGAGCGATTGCTGTCAGGGAACGGCTGTTCCCTATGCGCTGGCGCGACTGTACGAGCACACGCGGCTTCACGCAGCTTCAGTTACTCGCGCGTGTAGCTTTTCCTATCACACGCGGGCGTGCAGCTTTTCATATCACACTCGCATTTGTGCACGCGTCTCGGTACGAGCGCATGTGACTTTATCCAAGTCACTGACTTTTTAAAGAGGAAAAAAAAGAAGAAAAACTTACCGGAGCTAATCTCTTGGTGTGATACCACGGACGTTTTTTGCTCATCGTATACTTTGTTTTAAAAGAAACCAAAAAACTTTGTAATAAACAAAAATGATCTCCAGTTCTCAGTTCTACAGTTGAAATAGAAGATGGACTCATATATGAAGCTTATTTTTTTGGTTCATAGTTCAGCCATCTTTTAGTTGGCGTTTTGACTTGGACATTTAATAAAAAATAGTAATAATAAGAAACAGTACAGTATATAAGTATTTTTTCTCTTTATTCTACTAATAAAAAATAAATAAAATAAAAATATGCAAAACGTGTTACCTCCAGCACCTTTTCTACAAGATCCTGGTGATCCACCTCTTGAATGGAAGTTGTGGTCACACTCGTTCAAGGCATATCTTGGGGCTATAGATGGCCACAAATTTAGACCGGAAAGGAAAAAAGCTTATTGTATTATCATCTGGGAGTTGAAGGCCAGAACATTTTTGATCATCTTCCGGCCTATGAATTGGCTGAAGAGGAGGAACTGGATGAGTTTGAAATGGCCATTGCTCAACTAGATAAATATTTTATCAAAACAAAGAACATCGTGGTACATCGATACAAATTTTTCACAAGATCACAAAGCTCCAGTGAGAGCATAGACACTTTTATAACTGCATTGAAGGTCTTAGCAGCCAAGTGCGAATTCGAGAACTTTACATCGCAACTCAGCAGAGATCAGCTAATTGCCAGGTTTCATTCAAAAAGAATCCAAGAGAAATTACGAACATGCAAGGATCCTTTGTTAGACCAGGCCATTGACATTGCCAAACCGATTGAATGGTCGATGGAAGATGCCAAACAACTAGAAGCATCTATGTCCAAAACAACCATTTCTGGAGCAGTTGTTAATGCTCAAAGTAGCAATAACAAAAAACAAGATTATTTTGAGAAAAAACAGGACAACACTTCAGTCAGGAATAAGTTTTATCAGAAACCAATATGTTACAGATGTGGTTCTTCTATGCATGTGTCATCTTTTAAGAACTGCCCAGCGATTTATCAACAGTGCAGAAATTGTAACAAAGCAGGACATTTTGCAAGAGTGTGTAGGAGTGCCAGAAAGAACAATGTTCGTTGTGGGTTGAGTGATGACACTGAAAGTTTTGCGGGTGAACAAATGAATGAGTATGTCTTAGTTGTCAAAGATGTTGCCAATATCAACAAGGTTGTCAATGATCCGGATATTTATGTAATTATTGAGGGGACAAAAATCAAATTATTAGTTGATACAGGGGTTCGAATAACCATTATAGCACAAGATAAATATAAGGAAAATTGGGCTTCCAAAATTCTCTATCCTCCAGTTGTATCAGTGATAAGGTGTTGATTACTGAAGGTGTGACTAGTACATTTGTTCCATCTCCAACGAGAGCTTGGCAAAGACTGGGGCTTGATTTTCTTGGTCCTTATCACATTTTGCCTCCTGACATGAGATATTTTGTGGTCATAGTTGACCATCTATCCAGATGGGTAGAAGTTGAACCAGTAAGGTTTCCCACCACTCGACTTGTGATCAATTGTTTAAAGAAAATCTTTAGTCATGAAGGTTTCCCGGAGCAAATCTTAACTGACAATGGGGTTCAATTTGTGTCATCAGAGATGCTTCAATTCTTGAGAAAACGTCGTGTCAAGCACATAAGAACACCACTTTATCATCCACAAAGTAATGGCATGGTAGAGCGATTCAATCGCATTTTGGTAAACTGTATTCAGGCTTCTTACAGAAATCACTCATCAGTAGACCAAGCTATGAAGGAACTAGTATGGTCTTATCGCACTACACCTCAAGACATGGCCGTGTGGCCCCCCACCCCACCCCTGTAGAGTGTCAAGTACAGCTATTCATGCCCCTGTGTCATCTATGTGTGCAGATGTCGTCTATAGCCTTGTAGGCCATTTCCCAGGAATTGCACTGTGGAGCCCAAGAGCGCGGCGTAGTGCAGGGGGCCTTTGTGTCTGTCTTGTCCGCCAACGGTAGCGGTAATCCATGCACTCAACATGTCTTTCTTCTGTCCCCCCCCCCTTTTTTTGGTCTTCCTGTTCTCGTGTGCATTAGCATCATCAGGCGGAGGAGCAGTGGCACCGGAGCACGAGGGAGCTGCATCCCACATGGCCATGGAGGGCGACACTACGGAGTCTGAATTCACCAGTGGGACAGAGGGCGAAGGGAGCACCACGGCGGGGACAGGAGCTGACACCAGCGACACGGACTCGTCCTCTGATGGGAGCTCCCTTGTGGTGGCGGCAACATCTGTGCCCCCCGCATCTACAGGTACAGCCGCAACCCCCCCTACCAGCACCGCCCTCCCAGCAGCCCCTCAGCCTTTGCCCTGTGCCCGCTCGCCCAGGAGGGTGGGCATCACCTTCGCACCAGGCACCTCAGGCCCTGCCCCAGTCACCCCTGCTGCCCTCAGTGAGGAGGCCATTGACCTCCTCAGGTCCCTCACTGTTGGGTAGTCTACCATTTTGAATGCCATACAGGGTGTAGAAAGGCAGTTGCAACAAACTAATGCATTCCTGGAGGGCATTCATTCTGGTCAGGCGGCCCTTCACCAATCTTTTCACACTCAGGCCTCAGCACTGATGGAAGCCATTGTCCCCGTCTCTAGCCTCCCCCCTCCAACTTCCTTCACCCAGACCCAATCCCCTGTACCTCTGCCTATCCCAAGCACACCATCAGACCAGCCTGCACACACCTAACCACACAAGGGAAGCTCAGGCAAACATAAGCACCACACATCCCACAGGCACTCACGCAAGCAACACACACAGGCAGACACACCAACATCCACTGCCTCCACTGTGTCCCCCTCCTCCTCGTCTCCCTCCTCCCTCCCAGTCTCGTCTACACTCACACCTGCATGCACTACCTCTACAGCCACTACGTCCCTCACCAGCACACCCACCAGCACACCCCGCTCACGTGCAGTCACCACCCCTACTACCATTCACACGTCCCCTGTGTCCTCTCCCAGTGTGTCTGTGACGCCCCCTCCCAAGATACACAAACGCAGGCACACACCCACCCAACAGCCATCCACCTCACGACAGCCTCCAGAGCATGCACCTGTACCCAAAGTCACCAAACGTACACCTCCTACAACCACCACCTGTTCCTCCACTCCCAAACCCACTCCAGCTACCCGTCCCAGTGTGTCCCAAAAACTTTTCCTGTCCAGCCTTGACCTTTTTCCCATACCTCCCCCACCCCATCCATCTCATAGGTCCCGAAGTAGCACCTCAGCAACAACATCTACGGGACCAGTGGTGCCTGTTGTCACAGGTATGTGGAGTACACCGGCCACCAGGACAGCCAATGTTGCACGGAGCCACAGCACAGCCAGTCCCCCCCCTGTGAAGCATCAGAAGTTGGCCAGTGCCTGGCGGGAGAGGGGGAAGACTCCAGCCACCAAAGCCGCTCCCAGGGGTCCCGGTGGGAGTGTGGACTCAGCTGTTGCACCTCCCAAGGTGGGGAAGGGCCACAAGAAACCCAGCAAGTCTGGGAAGAGCTGCACGGCGGAGAAGACCGCCATCATCCCGCTGCCCAGGAGGGCCCTGCCAGCCCCATCCCAGCTGCCAAGGAGGACCCCGCCAGCCGCAGACCAGCTGCCCAGGAGGGCCCCACCAGCCCCAGCCCAGCTGCCCAGGAGGGCCCCGCCAGCCCCAGCCCAGCTGCCCAGGAGGGCCCTGCCAGCCCCAGCTCAGCTGCCCAGGAGGCCACCACCAGCACAAGCCCCGCTGGGCCATGAAGGACCGCCAGCTCAAGCACCGCTGGGCCATGAAGGACCGCCAGCACAAGCACTGCTGGACCATGAAGGACCGCCAGCACAAGCACCGCTGGGCCATGAAGGACCGCCAGCACAAGCATCGCTGGGCCATGAAGGACCGTCAGCACAAGCCCCGCTGGGCCATGAAGGACCACAAGCACCGCTGGGCCATGAAGGACCACCAGCACAAGCCCCGCTGGGCCATGAAGGTCCACCAGCACAAGCAGCGCTGAACAGGGCACCGCCAACTCAAGCACCGCTGAGCAGGGCACCGCCAACTCAAGCACCGCTGAACAGGGCACCGCCAAATCAAGCACTGCTGAACAGGGCACCGCTAACTCAAACACCGCTGAACAGGGCACCGCCAACTCAAGCACCGCTGAACAGGGCACCGCCAAATCAAGCACCTCTGAACAGGGCACCCCCAACTCAAGCACCGCTAGCCCATGAGCGGCAGGGGCACTGACGCAACTGGGTCCGTCAAGGGGTGAGTGATGCACTCTGGGCACCAGTCCCCTTCCAGAACCAGTGGAGACATGCATCCACTACCTCTGTCCTTCACAGGATGAAGCACTCTGGGCACCAGTCCCCCTCCAGAACCAGTGGAGACATGCATCCACTACCTCTGTCCTTCACAGGATGAAGCACTCTGGGCACCATGCCCCCTCCAGAACCAGTGGAGAGACTGTGGCTTTGCACTCCCCAGGATTGCACAGTGGGCAACCCACCCACTGTAGAGACTTGAGAGACTGTGGCTTTGCACTCCCCAGGATTGCACAGTGGGCAACCCACCCACTGTAGAGACTTGAGAGACTGTGGCTTTGCACTCCCCAGGATGGACCAGTGGGCAACCCACCCACTGTAGAGACTTGAGAGACTGTGGCTTTGCACTCCCCAGGATAAAACAGTGGGCATGGAGCCTCCTCGTGGATCTGGCGTTGTTCACTCATCCAGCTGAGGTGCCCCCTCATCCCTTCCCCGTTGAGGTGCCTGTTGTATTTCAATCTGATGCCCCTGCAGAATTCTCTCTGTTTTGATCGTGTATCGAGTGTGGGCCTCGCCCATGCATTTTGGGCCCAGTGGTCCACGGACTACAAATGGTGCAATACCTGGACTTGTATTCTTGGTGTATCTATTTGTTTATAGTGTATATATATATATATATATATATATATATATATATATATATATATGTTTGAGTACTGGATTTTAATATATATCACAATGGTTACACTCATTTTCTTTTGTCTTTGCATTCTTCCGGGGGGTTGGGGGGGTGTAACTGTAATGTATCATGCTGTATTAGTGTGTGTGTTGTGGGTGAGGGTGTGGGTGGGGGTGTTGCATGTGTGTGTCCCTGTTTTTTGCCTCCCCTGTGTCGTAGGTGCAGTACTCACCGTGGTCTTCGCCGCAGGCGTTCGTGCTCCTGGTAGAGGAGCAGGAAGACTATCGCAGGTAGGATTTGGAGTTCCAGCTCCATGGTGTCCTCGTTCCTCATGGGGTGTGTAAAGGTGAGCGTTTTCCCTTCGAAATTCCTGTTTCCGCTGTGTTTTTATCCGCATTCAATGCACCCCGGAAAAGGTGGCGGATTGGCCTGTCATAATAGTGTGGGCGGTACATTGTCTCCCGCCTGTCTGTTGGCGGTGACCGCTGTGCTGTTTGTTTGTACCGCCGTAGCGGTCGGAGTGTTAAAGTGGCTGTCTTTGTTGGCGGTTTCCACCACGGTCGTAATTGCAATTTGTTTACTGCCGGCCTGTTGGCGGTCTTACCACCGCTTTAACACTGTCCGCCAAGGTTGTAATGATCACCATAGTGTTGTCTGCGATTGATATCATTCAGACAGACATGTCCCTTTTATATCATAGGCAAAGTCAGCTGAGTTCCATCATGCAGTTAGGTTGGACATTACAGACTCTGAAAAACGGCCAAGTTCCATGGAAGTACATTAACGGTAGTGATTTGTTTGCTGCTTTTAATTTATCCAAGGAACAACGGACAATAGCTGAAAGGGAAGCAAGTTTTACCATGCTTCACACAGAAAAGTTAGAAAAGTTGCCTTTCACAGTTGCAGAAAGTCTATCAACAGTATGGCTTCTACATGGCATTATTAATCTTCCCATTTCCACTTTTCATTTTTTTAAATGCCTGAAACATCTTGCCGTGGGCAAGTACGAGCGACTGGGTGATAGCTATATTAAAGAAGAGTGGGAGTTGCCCTTTGACTACAAATGTCTGAATGGCAAAACAGAGGTCTTAGCAGAAGCGAATGTGAGACTACTGTTAGTCATTCAAGGATCTGCAAGCAGGTGTCCCTTCATGTCCTTTCCAATGCTGGGATCGCAAACTTGGTCTGTTGTCTGAAGGGTACTCCTGTCCCTTTGATTGGACCAGCATTTAATGTACTTTTGAATGGAAGTTATGTTGTGTTGAGCGATCATAGCTGTTGCGGTATGGGACCAGGAATTGCCGATGCAATTTCAGTCTCTAAGGTTGTTACGTGTTGTGGACAGGTTTTTATCCCCCCCCCACACGAGTGATAAAAGTATCATAAATGTGGCCTCACATTGATACTGCTAATGTGAATTATGACAAGCTGAGAAGACTAAAGGTGCTACTGTTCCAAAAACAATTCCTGTTGACATCAGCTAGAGAAACATATGCTCTCCAGATAGTAAGATCATCAGACGAGATACAACCCCTATTAAATACCAACTTCCCCAAGCACTTTGGAGAGCTGGTATCCAGAATTTTCAACGCTTTGAGCACTACTGGGATCGTCCAATTCTTTAAGGCTGTTGGGACTGGATTTGTGTCAATCTTCCAGACTGTCTTTGGAGTCATTCCATCGGCCATCCATTCACTCTTTTCAAGTGTGTTCGGTGGCTTTCCTATAATTTTGGCATTAATAGGTGGAATACTGCTGCTATTTCTTCTGATTTGCAATGGTTGTATCTTTCCAGCTACGCGAAGCAATGGAGTCAATCCCACCAGCTCAACTGTTCCGTGAAGGCATGGTTCAAGTCTTTAATGCTGTGTTGCTGGAAGAGTTAGAGCTTGATTGGGCCTTGTCATTCCGGCCAGTCCTATGGTGCATGCAACCAGTCTTTTGCTGCATGTGGTGCCTCTTTGAACATTTGCCTCCAGTGTGTCTTGCTGTTACGCCAGTGCCTCCTGTGGACTAAGCACTGCTGATGTCCCCGATGAGGGTTCATTCACATTCATGCCCCTTGATACTATGGCTGATTCATGAGGCCACCTATGAGTCACCCTTGGTGAACGATCTGCCTCTTTTTGGCACAGTGGAGAGTGCCACTCCTGCAGGTGGACCTGCACAAGTGACTGCTATGCACTACTGCTCCGGGGATCCATCTACCTATCCTGTCATCGATCTCACATCTGACAATGTGGCCTCTTTCCTGAGGTCCTTTCCTCTCAATGGCTTCGAAGATCATGACTACTGTTAGAAAGATTTGATGATTGGCTTATTATATCAGACTTCAAAGTTTGTCCTTACTTTGGCATGCTGTGCTTGTCATGGTCAACATTATGGGGGTCATTCTGACCTTGGCGGTCCATGACCGCCATGGCGGAGTGCGGCGGAAGCACCGCCAACAGGCTGGTGGTGCTTCCTGGGCGATTCTGACCGTGGCGGTAAAGCCGCGGTCGGAAAAGGGGAGCCGGCGGTTTCCCGGCAGTTTCCCGGCGGTTTCCCGGCGGTTTCCCGGCGGTTTCCCGGCGGTTTCCCGCTGGCCCAGGGAACCCGCCATGGCGGTGCTGCTTGCAGCACCGCCATGGGGATTCCGACCCCCTTCCTGCCAGCCTGTTTCTGGCGGTGTCCACCGCCAGAACCAGGATGGCGGGAACGGGTGCCGTGGGGCCCCTGGGGGCCCCTGCACTGCCCACGCCACTGGCATGGGCAGTGCAGGGGCCCCCGAACAGGGCCCCACAAAGATTTTCACTGTCTGCTGAGCAGACAGTGAAAATCGCGACGGGTGCCACTGCACCCGTCGCACCCCTTCAACTCCGCCGGCTCCATTCCGAGCCGGCTTCATTGTTGAAGGGGCTGTCCCGCTGGGCCGGCCGGCGGTCTTCTGGCGGTCACCCGCCGGCCCAGCGGGAAAGCCGGAATGGCCGCCGCGGTCTTTTGACCGCGGAGCGGTCTTTTGGCGGGAACCGCTTGGCCGCCGCGGTCAGAATGACCGCCTATATCTCTTTGTATATTTTTTTAGCTTTTGATTTTTAACACGTTTTAAATGTGATTTTTTTAGCTAGTTTTTATGATTTTAGCTTTTAGTCCAGAGCACTTTTAGCACTGAATTCATTCACCTTCGGTGGCGTCATCCTATGGCGTCATACTTGTTACGGCAATGGGGAAGGTGTAGTCAATCCTTCTTGTTTTAATGGGAAACAGGAGTTAGCTTAGCCTTTAGCTTGCAGACTCGCACCCCTGTCACCCAGTGACTTTTACCCTACTTAGTTTGCTCTGTTTGAGCTCATTTAATTAATTATATCTTTTAAGATGGCTGCCTTATTTCCAGTTAGGCCAATGTTTTAGTTTCATGTTATCAGTGCCACCGCGCTAAGGCATCAATAACAAGCGACAAAGATAAACAAACTGTAGGTATTCACATTAGGTACTTTCCCTCTTCACGCCTTCGAGCAAATTGTTTACATATATTGCCGTCCCAAACATGTGTTGTTATCTATTGTTTGGGAACAGATCTATATCAGGGGTCCGAGCAGATCTGTATAAATGCACCTCACTTAGATAGATAGTCAGAGGGATTCCGACCAGATACCATTGATGCTATCGACGTCGCACGTCGCCTTGATGCTGACCCAGTCTTCGTGTCCCTACGGAGTCTGAGCTAGAGACCTCATTCCAAGGTAACAAGGGTTGGGGGGCTCTTCTCATGGACATAGTATTGGCAGATTAGATTTAACACGCCTAGCTCTCTTTTAGGTTAGAGAATAGGTTCATCATACTAGGGTATCAGGACATATTTCACTTTGCATGTCACTTCATGTCATTGCAAGATGGTGGGGGTCTTTGTATCAATGACTCTTGTCTTTACAATTCTGTTTCTTGCATTATTCATTATCCTAATTATTGCAGCCTATGCAACTTATCATAGATTGCAGTTCTGTTAAATAAAACCTATTGATACTTTACTGCATCTTTTTTATTGCCTGTGTTTGAGTGAGACATGTTGTTCATGTGAGAAAATGGTACTCTCCGTTTAACCACGACGCTCCATGAGATGTCACACTCTTGAGTCCCTGCTTAAAGCCTGCCACAAATCACATTTTACTGTTTGGGTTTTTGGTGAGGTGCTGCTTGTGAGCCGGGAGGGTTGGGACGACAGTTGCGACTTGTTGTAGGACTGGCATAGTCGCCTACAAGCGTAAGTACTGTCATTTTTGAACCATTAGTCTTGCCTAGAGCAAGAGTCAAACTATGACAATCACATATTCAGAAAACCACACTCCACCCTGTTGAAAGCTTTCTCAGTGTCTAGGAAGAGGAGGCAAACATACCAAATGCATTACTTTTTTTCTTATTACTTATCTAACTCCTGCTAACAAGCCTTGATTGATCTGGATACACCACTCTTGAGTGAAAATCCATGTTCAGTAAAGTGATGGATTTACATGAACCACATTCCTCTCCATCTTTCCCTAATTTGGGCTGCACTGTAATGTTTGCCTATGTCATGGATGGAGAGACTGTTTGCCTACGTCATGAATGGAGAGACTGTTGCAAATGAGTTGTAATTCTTAGGTAGGAGGCCTAAGATTTTAGGCCACATTTTTTCATAGAAACTGGACGTGAAACTGTCTGAACCTGGTGCTTTGGAAGGCTTGAGATCTTTAATGGCCTTTAGTATTTCCCCCTTTGAAATGGGCTAATCTAGTGGTCCTATCTGCTTAGGGTATAGTCCGTTTAGGGTAGCCAACCTACCATAAGTCTTAATGGATTCAAGTTCAGTTCAGTACGGGTATGGTATTGGTAAAATCAACAAAATTACTTGATTATTCCAGCATCTTCTGCTATTATGATACACTTTTCATCTTCAATTATGCCTATATATTCCTGTATTGACTTCATTTTCAGTCTGGATACCAAGGGGGTCATTCCAATGTTGGCGGGCGGCGGAGGACGCCCGCCAGAATTCCCCCCTCCGAAATACCGCGCCGCGGTCAAAAGACCGCGGCGGGAATTACAAGTTTTGCCCTGGGCAGGCGGGCGGTTGCTGAAAAACCGCCCGCCAGCCCAGGGGAAAACGACCTTCCCACGAGGATGCCGGCTCGTAATCGAGCCGGCGGAGTGGGAAGGTGCGACGGGTGCAGTGGCACCCGTCGCGTATTTCAGTGTCTGCAAGGCAGACACTGAAATACTTTGCGGGGCCCTCTTACGGGGGCCCCTGCCGTGCCCATGCCATTGGCATGGGCATGGCAGGGGCCCCCAGGGGCCCCGCGACCCCCCCTACCGCCATCCTGTTCATGGCGGCTTTCCCGCCATGAACAGGATGGCGGTAGGGGGGGTCAGAATCCTCATGGCTGCGGAGCGCGCTCCGCAGCCATGGAGGATTCACACGAGCAGCGGAAAGTCGGCGGGAGGCCGCTGACTTTCCGCTTCTGACCGCGGCTGAACCGCCGCAGTCAGAATGCTCGTTGGAGCACCGCCAGCCTGTTGGCGGTGCTCCCGTGGTCGGTGGCCCTGGCGGCCACCGGCCGCCAGGGTCAGAATGACCCTCCAAGCGTCTACCCACCTCATTATTTCACTTATAGACTATCTCCCTTACGTCAATGCTCTTGTTTTGTAACATGTTAAGTTGTAACCATCTGATTTCTTTTAATAATCCCAAGATCTTATACCATAATGCTTATGGTTGAGATCTTTTTATTAAACGTTTTGACCTTTCCTCACACTTCTGAGTTTGGATGTCATCCTTTTTCTTATTTTCTTCGGGCAGGCTTCTTCTCTGCTATCAAATGCCCCGTCCTACTTTTTAAGGGTTTTCCATTTCAAATCTAGTTTCACCTCCTGTTCTGATTGAAGCAGACAACTGTTTCTAATTGTTCCATTACAGAGTCTTATAGAAGTGTATAACTCAACCTTTATGTGCATTTCTGTTATTCTGTATGAGCACTTCATAGTAGTAGTCATATTACTGATAAAAGATCGGAAAGTAAGTTGACCCTGTCTCTGATCCATGGGACCATGAGAATACTTGTATGATGCACTGAGGTTCATATTGACTCCTGGGTAAAATTTGTATGATGATGGATAGTGTAAATAGTCAATATAATCTGGGTTGCTTGACCACAGGCTCAATATTTAGGGGTGGGTCGTGAGCTCCACTCCGCTGGCAGCGTTAATGGAGTTTCTGGCACTCCAGGTCTGCTTAGACGGTGGGCTTTGGCCAAAAACTCCTCTAGCCTCGGCAGCAGAGCGGAGCTCACCGCGTGCACAATGCAGCCCAGTTATGGGTCACACACCGCAAGTGCAGACAGTATGTGCATGCGCTGTGTGGCCCATAACTGGGCTGCAGTTCACACCCAGCCTGATGCTGGTGGCGTCAAGCTGCTGCCTGCACCAGCTCCAGATCCAGACCTCCCTCACCAGCAGCCCGGGAGTGGAGGACAGAGGGAGGCAGAGAGCCAGGCCGCTGGCAATGAGGAGCCTGGGAGGACCCAGGTAAAACCCTTGTTTCCCTTTCTGTTGTGCACAGGGCAGGGCAGGCCAGTGCACAAGAAGCCAGAAAGTGCAGCTTTCACTGTTGACGTAGGCAGCAAAAACTGCTATTTCAGGCTTCTTGTGCACCGGTCTGCCCAGGCCTTTCGTGCACCGGCCTGCCCCATGTGCAGTTCAGTGCACATGGGGCAGGCCGGTGCACAAGAGGCCTGAAACTGCAGCTTTTGCTTCCTACGGCCCTGGCATGAATGCACCCGATCTCAGAAGAGATAAGCAGGGTCGGGCCTGGCTAAACAGGCTGACCCTGCTTAGAGCTCCCAAGAACAGGTGCATTGAAGCCAGGATGCCTCTAGGACTTGCAGATCTCCGTGGAATTCCACAGAGTTTTAAACCAACTCTGCAGAACTCCATGGAGTAGAGCTCCGTGAGCTCTCCCCACCTTTAGTAACATTTCTAAGAGCCATTGTGCCCACTCTATTTGTAGTACTGTCTATTGACTGATGATCTATCAAGTATTATATTTAGTTCTATCTGTAACCATATTCCAATGTCTCCATAAAGACAAGGGCCAAGTAGTCAATGAGAAAGATTCTGGAGAGTGGATCAAAGGAAGGGCCCTTAAATAGAATTGGGAGCATATGAAGTAGAGACTTCCTACCCCTTTAACAGGCTGTTTGCAAGCAAGCATCTTGCAACTCAGGTGCCACAAATACAATGCTGTAACCATGGTATTTTGGTCTCTGCAGAGGTGAAAAGTTGAAGGTTGAAAGATTTGACATGCAGCCTTCACATCTCTTTGCTGAGTAAGTGTATCGCTTATGATGTCACCCTCAACTTGTTAACTATGTGATGATCCATCAAGCACTTCGCACATCTCTTTGAAACAATATATAGTTCAAAAGTTCCTGGATATCCAATTATTTAAATATCTCCCCTTCTAGCTGCCACCCTGTCTTTAAGTTACATGTATTTGCACTTGCAGCACCTCCTCTCCCAAGCCCATCCACAGACTTGAACTGTCGTCCCCCAATATGTTACGCCCCACTGACAAAAACAGGCTTTGTTAACTGTAAAAAAAAGTAACTTCACATCTATTTTCTTCAAACCTAAAGAAAAAAAAAATCATGTCAGCAGTTTAGTAACTGGCCAGGTTCAAGCCCAGATACTAGTCTCTCCTTCACACACATTTCCTGGGGAACGAGGGAACTTAGAATAAGCATAGCATGTCTCTGTGGCCATGTGTTCATAGGATGTGTTTCATAAAGCTGCATTTGAGATTTAGGTAAACTAATATTTGTGGCAAGAGACCTCTGGCTAATAGAAAATGGCAATAGGTGGTGATGCCCTGTACAGCATCAATATGGAAAATAATGGACTTACATCCTAGAGTTCCGAATATGGTGGTCATCTTGGGTAGGTTCAACAATAAATGGTGCTCTGCCCATAACCTCAGTGCTTGGTGTTCCTGACATAGGTCACTGGGTATTTTCTGCTTGAGTTTTCTTTAGATTCACCTAGCAAGGTTGTCATTATTAGAGGAATACATTTGAGATGGCCGGCAATGACAGAGGACACAAAAAGCACCCTTGAACGAGATATTGGAAAAAGTCTAAAGCAGTCAGAGCATTTATATTGCGTCATTCGTTGTTTCTTGGTTCAGTTTCAGACTTTGACCTTGTTATTTTGAACCTTGATGGACTAATAGACTGAACTATGATGAGTCTCTTTGATGTTGAGATGCTGAGCTGGATGACATGCTGAGAACACTCTGAGACGTGAGGCAGGTGCCACAACCAGAGTACTGTGGAGGCACTGGGTGCTGGTCCCGTGGACAAGGACTGGAGGTCCTGGTCCACGAGAGCCAGGAGCCGAAGCCACAACAGACAGCTGGCTGAGGTTTGAGGGCTCACCAGGCAGGTAGGCTGAGCGGCATTTTATCCCTACGGGGTGCCCGCAAGCCTGTGAAGCTTGTGATGAGCGGAAGGGGGGTGGCTCCTAAGGACTTTGCAGCAGCAGGTGGAGAGTTGTCTTGGCTTTGATGACCTTATTTTCAACCCCCGCTCATGGGGAATTGAGGTGAGATTTTTAGAAAGCTGCAGGTGCCTAGTGGTGCATGGAGGAGGCCAGCATTAGTAATTAAAATAAACAACCCCCTGGGGGTTTATTATTGAAGAAAGAAAGGATGAGAATGCGGTTCCGCCGACAAGATTTGAGACTGAGGGCCAATTTAACGGCACAGTACTCATTTTAAAATAATTTTATGAATTTGTTGAAAGAGTGGAATATATGAGGTGATTCGCCTTGGGAAAATAGAGGAGTAAGAAATACCCTCTGGAGAAGGATACGATTTGGTGACTATCATTGAATTTTGATATTAGTAAAATCCACCATGAATGCAGATATGGAATGAATATGGATTGGGAGACTATAAAATAGTCCTGAGGAAGATGGTAAAAAGGACTGTGAAAAACCACTGAAACGCGTTGACGCATGTTAAATTGCTGGACTCATTGGAACTGGCCAAGAGTTGATGAGCTATTGGTTGCATGAATCAATTGGCCACTGTATACCTGATTTGGGACAGCAAAAAGACAATAGACAAGAGAGTGTGTCTTGTGTGTGGTCTCCCAGTTTTATTAGGCCAGAGA
Source organism: Pleurodeles waltl (assembly GCF_031143425.1). NCBI lineage: Eukaryota > Metazoa > Chordata > Amphibia > Caudata > Salamandridae > Pleurodeles > Pleurodeles waltl. The sequence goes on along the minus strand of NC_090444.1, from coordinate 1,645,100,046 downwards.
TTGTACAGAGGACCACTGTGGGGCCTGTTGGCTTTTCTATGATTGCCTGTTTTTAATGTGTTTTATTGTGTATGGGATTATTTATTAAACATAAAATTTTGATATTCCTTTTTTAAGATTGATCATTTGAGTGAATTAATGTATGAGAAGAGAATTGAGTAGTGGATAGCATGATAATTCCCCCTGGGGGTTATTTTTTTATTTATTTTAATTAGTGTGATACAGTGCCCTCTCCCTTAGGTGGTTCGGTTACGGGGGCACCCCTCTCTCCCTTTTTGGAGGCCAACATTAGACCAGTGCAACTTGTGCCTGCCAAGGCACCTGTGCTCCAGCTGACAAGCCACTTCTCATGCCCAGAGGTGCCCTGGAAGTGCTCTTGGAGGGGGCTCGTGTCTATGTGATAGCTTGACGGTTGTGGTGTCTGAACACGCTAGAATGCCAGAATGTCAGAACGACACTAAAGCGACCCTAGAGGGGTAACAGTTTTTTTTATCTCTCTCTTTCCCTCCCTCCTCTTGGCATCCTACCCTTTTGGCCAACAAGTCCACTCAGCACCTGTCCTGCTCAACCTGGAATTGGATTTTATCTTGACTCTGCATTGACTCTTGCCCCCAGAGTTTTGCCTTAATTCAGTGATGTGCATCATGTGCTTTGTGTGCATAGCTGCTACCTACCACTGCAGCAGTTATCCCTGTTGCCACCTCCACAGTAGATTGGCTTACTTGAAGCCTACTTGAAGCTCACTGGAAGCTCAAAAATAGCAGTGTGGTAGCAGTGGGGGGTAGGCCATAGCTTCGCCCAACCTTTCTGCAAGCCCCTGCCCTGCCCTATAGCCGCCCTGGAGCCTGCCAGAAAGGGTCCCGGGAGGCACTGGTTGCAGACGGTCACAAGAGGATGCTGGAGATTGGAGGTGGCAACCCCCAAAAAAAGCTCAGGAAAGCTCAAGAAAAGCAGGTAACTTGCAATGTGTGCAGTGGTTAGCCACCTTTAGCTGCCCTTACGCAGGTGTGCCAAGGAGGCATACAGGAGGCAAACAGGAGCAATCTAGGAGCTCTCAGGAGACCACTTCACCCTACTGCTTTGCATTTGAAAAGATCTGGTGAAGCAAGCAACTACTCGTCCACCGCTCTTCTGCAACTACCAACAAGTGTGGGACACACCAGGTAATTCCTCTGTTAGTAGCGCGCTTGTGCCTCTCCCCTCATTTTCATTGTTGTCCCACAGGGCAAGTTCACTGATGTGGACGTAAGAATCAAGTATCCAATCAAAGTCTTGGCATCATGCCCAAAAGGAAAGTCCTTCCCTGGAAAAAAGCTAAAGAACCCTCAGATGACTCTTTTACTCCACCTCTCGTACTCCCCTCTCAAGAGTTTGAGTTTGGCTTTAGCTCACCTAATAAGGAGCGCGACCTCGGCTTTACTATTCAACAAGGGATTGAGGAGCACAGCCAAGAAGGCATACCCATGGCCCTTTCAATGTCTACAACATCTGACCCAAATATGTCCCAGGAGTATCCAGTGTACGTCTCAAAGGGAACCTGGCACAAGGAGCCCAAATGCCAAAACAAGGGCTGATCAATGAATTTCCACAAGGTCCCCCATTAGGAACTTCCATAAGGAACTTCATCCACTCATCCACTCACCTCACTGGGCTCCTGGGAGTCCAACAAGCCATCAGAGTCTTCATACAGCAAAGGCCCAGAGGGACCATTGATTACAGTGCCAAAACCCTGCATGTCAAACTCCTGTCCAAGGCTGCAAGGGGAGATCCAGTGTAATGTGGGGATCCTCCTACCCGAACCTCTACCTGGTTTCCAGGGATCTACCCTGGAAAGAGCAGCAACAAAGGGAGATAACTACCCCCTGCACCAGTCGGACATAGACAATCGGGTTTGGAAAGAGAAGTCCTGTGTAGCAAACAGCGTTTGTGCACGGGTACAGTAACTTGGCAAGTACACAACAGTGTGACTGCCCCCATGTTCCTGTCAACACCACTGGACAATGAGAAATTAATATTCACATCAGAGGTCAATCTTTACTCAATCCCCGATAAAAAAAGGCAAAGAGGGAAAGTATATCTAACCAAGAACATGCAAATCTAATGGACCGATTCCTTGCAACACTGGAAGCCCAAATTGAGTTGAGAGTCGCTGGAACAAACCCCAGTATTAAAAGATTAGCACAATCACAGATCCATCAGTCCCATACAATCAGGAACAGCATCAGTCTCTCCCCACATAGGGCCCGTGCCTCTCCCTGGCCTCCCTGTCCTCCATCAGTATTAAGCAAGACACAGTTGCAACGGGCTGTCTTATGTCAATCACAAAAGATGGAGTTTCAGATAGACTTAAATCAATCCATCAGCTTAACCTTAGTGGATCTGGGTCTCAGATTAAGCTCAATAGAAAATCTTCTTGGACGGGTAGGGGTAGACTAACCCTACTTGTGATCTCCACTGATTGATAAACTAAGTTCAGTGTCTGAAATACTATGGACACTTATCCACTGGGTCAAGACCACAACCTGTGCCTTGGGAAAAAGCACAAATGGATCACCCTTAAACTGAAGTTCCACAGTCAAAATTAACTGGTACCACTGATAATCTCTCCTTGGTTGTAGGAATTTTGCTCCCCTGGGACTGAACAAGGGCCTCATTTTCCAACAAGGCAGCACTTCTAGCACCACAGTGGACCTCCCCTTCCAGAGTCTCACTGGATAGAGCACAAGTACCCAACACTATGATTTAACAGGTTCATCAGGCTCATTTAACGCCTTTAACCTCTCGAGAAGGGCGAAAAATAAATTTTAAAAAACTGTTTAAAAAAACAGCGCCTCGTTAAATTGGGATATTTGATTATAGGGGCCACTTGGATCAAGGGTACAGGCCCTCAAAGCTCTTTCCTATATTTAACTTGGTCCCCAAATCAAACACAGGAGATACAGAAGACACAAGCCTACTGATCTCTACTAACAGCCCTGAAAACAAACCAAAAGTGACCATTCAAGGAAGTATGGGGCACACAAAAAAGTTCACTGAACTCTGCCAACAATCCTGAAAATGAACCAAAAGTGACTACTCAAGGGATCAACTTGGCACAGGCACTAATGGCCAGCAATTACGCATTAGGAGGCACATTGACACCAGCACCTGCCACCGAGCCAGCAACAGCCCACAAGGAAACCCCGCAAGGCACCTGCTCATCAAGTTGCGCACCAGATATAATGGCAAACTATGCTTCCACACACACAGCGCGGGTGGGATTGTCCACAGAGGTCACTCCTACAAGCTAAATTTTCATACCAAACAAGCTTACAGTGGCCTCACAGGGGATTTACGGTGCACAGCCATCAAAGTCTAATTGGCAGGGGCCTGTGGTTCCTACATCTACAATTGATCCCAGGGCACAAATGGCAGAGACCAGCACTAACACAACCTCTTTTTGCATTGGCTTAACCAACAGTCATTACCTATGAATGGCCCTTCTGGCCTTCAAAGCAGCAGCTAAAACTCCCATTGACCCATGGCATTTCACCTAGAAAATTACCTCAAGTAAGCACAAAGCATGGGATGAATGATAACTTGAAACAGATCTACTCAACCAGTGGGTCTATCCCATACCCAGGGACAGCAGCGAGCATGATAATTAGCCACAATCAACATCAAGACCAACTGAACATAGATTGGAGACAAAGTGGGCTGATAATCAGTCAAAAACACCACCAAGACTAACTGTATAGTTACTGCAGGCAAAATGGTCCAATAAGCAAGCTATCTCTTGACCACCTAAGCCACGTTCAAGGTGCACTCTGGCCCTCATTTTTCCAACTTCAACAAACCCTGGAGCTCCAATCTACTAGACTATGGGAAACCACACCCGTAGGTGCCTTGGATCAGTTTGAACTGGCGTTTATTTCACACTACACCCCCAAGGGTGCCCATGATATATTTTACCAGAATAAGGCCCTCATTACAACATTGGCAGTAAGTGCCACTTAACGCCATGCTGACTGCTGCCAACATACCGCAGCGGTATACCGCTACCCGTATTATGACCTACACATAGAAATCCGCCACTACACAGACACACACACAAGTCCACCAGCCCAAAGGTCAGTGATAAAATGGCGGTACCAAAACCCACACCGTTACGCCAAAAGAAATTCATCCACAGCATCATGACCCACGAATCACCACAGCGGTCATTCAACTGCGGTAAACCATTGGCAGTACACACCGCTGCGCTCAAAATACACACACACTAACAAAACAACACCACATTGGACAATTCAAACTACATACACCTGACACACATACACACACCACACCCACACCCACAACACTATAAAACACACACCCACGCTACCCACAACCCTTTACGACCCAAAGATTTTGGCAAGTGAGAGAGAGACAAGCCAGGAGCACCCACTGAATCTGTGCCACAAAACACCATCACCCATACACCATCCACACACCTCACAGCACACACCCCAACACATCACCCCACACACCCTCACACATACCACTCACACTACACCCATGGCAGCACAAAGACACTCCAGGTTCTCAGAGGAGGAGCTAAGAGTCATGGTGAAGGAAATCATCTGGGTAGAGACACAGCCATTTGGATCACAGGTGCAGCAGACATCCATTGCAAGGAAGATAGAGCTATGGTGGAGAGTCGTGGACAGGGTCAACGTCGTGGGACAGCACCCAGAACAAGGGATGACATCAGGAAGAGGTGGAACGACCTACGGGGGAAGGTGCGTTCCGTGGTTGCAAGACACCATATAGCTGTACAGAGGACTGGCGGTGGACCCGCACCTCCTCCCCCACAACTAACAACATGGGAGGAGCAAGTCTTGGCGATCATGCATCCTGAGGGCCTGGCAGGAGTAGCAGGAGGACTGGACTCTGGTAAGTCAAATCTTCACTAATTTATCCCCCACCCTACCTGCATGCCATCACAAACAACAACCCCTACCCTCACCCAATCACCCCACCACCTCACACATACCCCACCATCACAACCCACCCATCCCAATACCAAGCCCTGCAGGCAACAATAATGCATGGACCCCCATCACAGACTTGCATGGACACCTATCACCACAGCATGCACACTAGTGACAATCCCTTAGCCAAACCAATCACAACTCACACAAGCCAAAGCTGCCTTTCTAATAACAACCATAGAGGGAATCATATCCATGCCCAAGATGGCACATGCAGATACAATAACACTGCATTTACATCCCCACAGGACCCCCACTCAACGTCACCGGAGAGGAGGTGCCAGCCACATCCAGTCCCCCCACAAAAGAGGCCAACAGTGATGACAGCAGCTCTGCACGCCTGGATCACGATGACCAACCTGGCCCATCAGGGACCTCTAGACAGTCGTGACCCAGGCACAGTCCCAACCCACCACAGAGCATCCCTCCTCAGGAAACACCACCACGGCACCCACCCAGCGGGCCCATCCCTCTGTCCCCAGGACACGTCAATCAGCAGTGTGTCCACCACTACAGGGACCCCAGGAAACCCCACAAACACAGGACGATCAGGGTCCTAGGGTCAGCGCAGTGGGCACACGGTTCAGGAGACAGAGGCACAGGACAATAGGGAAGCTGAGAGGACTGCTGTGTCACAGTGGAGGACAAGCCCAGGGAACCGACTCTCCACGAGGCACTCACCAACATCCTGGGAGCATACCACCATTCCCAAGAGACCATGGGCCAGATACTGGCCAAGTTGCAGGAGACCCAGCGGATGCAGGAGGGACAGTACCTGGGCATCAGGGAGGACTTGATGGACATCCACACCACCCTAGCCACCATTGCAGGGGTGCTGGCAGACAGAGCCAACACCATGAGGGAGGCAGTGGCACACCAACGGGCTCCTGACAGTAGCCAAACCGAAGAACAGCCCTCCACCTCTGCCACGCTAGTGGACAGTAGGCCCAGCCACAAGAACAACAGGCCACCAGCACCCCACCCCTTGCAGAAGGAGAACCACCATGCAAACTGTCCCCGCGATCCAGGCAGAAGCCAGAGAACATTGCCAAGACCCCAGCCAGGAAATGAGACTCTCCTGATTGTCACCCTTGTGTCCCACTCTGTCACCCTGTCCACCTTGAACTGCAATTTCTCACCTTCCTAAGCCCCCTTGGACAATGCACCTGTGATACAAATAGACTGGACTCTACCCTGGACTTTCCTTCATCAGCAACCCAGCCCATTGCAATACCCCCTCCACTCATTAGCAACAAAATAAACACCCTTTGAACAAAATCAAATATGGAGTCTGTCAATTATTTAAAAAATGTATCAGTTTCACAAACTGTAAACATTGCAATTCAAATGCACTGTAATATTTACATGGGTATGACCTGTAATAGGCAGCAGTAAACACACCAGGAGCCAGAGTGGGGCACAGAGATCTGAAAATAGAGATGCCAAAGGGTACAGTAAGTGGCCATAGAAACAGGGAATTCAGGTTGCCATGTACAATGTCAAACACAAAACTGCAATGGAAGGTGACGTTACAGTGTCTTACCTGTGTGTCACTGGAAGTACTGTTGAATTAGTGTAGTTCTGTTGACCACATCTTCTTCCTCTGCCTCCTCTTCGTCACTGTCCACAGGCTCCACCACTGCCATACAACCATCCCCAGGCTCATCCTCCTGCAGAAAAGGCACTTAGCTTCTCAAGGCCAGGTTGTGCAACATGCAACGATGATCTGGCCCTTCTTGAGTGAGTAGTGCAGGGATCCACCTGTCAGATGGAGGCACTGGAATCTGGCCTTCAGGAGGCCAAAGGTTCTCTCAATGATCCTCCTTGTTCGCCCATGTTCGCACTTGTTCATTTCTCTAGGGGGGGACAAATGCAATATGTGTACCATCAAAGGCACTAATGATGTTGGGGATATGTCCCAGTGCATAGAAGTCAGCCTTCACTGTGGCCAAATCCTCCACCTGGGGGAGTACGATGTAGCTGCGCATGTGTTTCAGCAGGGTAGACAACACTGTTGTCAGCATGTTTGAGAACATAAGCTGTGACATCCCTGATGCCATGGCCACTGTCGCTTGGAAGGAACCACTTGCCAGGAAATGGAGCACTGACAGGACCTTCACTAGAGGGGGGATACCTGTGGGGTGGCGGATAGCTGGGATCAGGTCTGGCTCTAATTGGGCACACAGTTCTTGGATTGTGGCCCTATCAAGTCTGTAGGTCAGGATATTGTGCCTGTCCTCCATTGTCACCAGTTCCACCAGGGGTTTGTACACGGGGAATGTCTCCATCTCCTATTCATCCTGAGTGGTCGAACTCTAGGGTGGAAAACGGTGAGCAGAAGATCATATTCACACATATTCCAACATTAATATGCAATTTTTGCTTTACAGAAACAGTATGTGAAGTCGTAAATCAGTTGATGTGCCAATATCTGCTGTGACGCAGTTAGGTGCCATGGCCTGTGCCCCCCTGAAATGGCGGCTGCCTGACCTGTGAGGAGGGAGTGAAAATGAGGTAATTCCACCGGTGTTGTACGCCGTTGCGGTCAGCGGTTGATGACCACCGCGCAACATCGCATTGGTTATCATTGGTCCCTATGGGTTCCAGGAGCCAATGGCGATGTACACTGGCGGTGACGGTACGCACCACCTCCGGACGAGACCGCCATTTTCTATCTGTTCACTCACTTACTACCTGACCTTCAACAGGAAAGGACCTACACTGCAAGTGCTGCTGTGACCTGTGTCTGGAAGCGACAATGGCTCGAGTGTCTGGGGAAAGGGCCCCTGCCTTCACTTTGGAGGAGTTGGAGAGACTGGTGGATGGGGTCCTACCCCAGTACACTTTACTCTATGGTCCTCCAGACAAACAGGTAAGTATACTGTGAGCATGATGCGTGGGCCATGAATGTATGGATTGCTGTGTGCGTAAGCCTCGTGTGGGGGGGGCTGAGGGGTCCTGGCCAGAGTGCTGCATGTATGGCGGGCAATGTATGGGCGTGAGGAGATGGGGCTATATGTTGGCCATGAGGATAACAGTCGGGACGGTATGACTAATAGCTTTTATGCTGGTTTCTTTCTGCAGGTCAGCACCCATCAGAAAAAGGGTATTTGGCGTGGCACCGCCAAGGAGGTGCGGACCCTGGGGGTCTTTGACAAGCGGAGCACCCACTGCTGTAAACGGTGGGAGGACCTGCGCCGCTGGGCAAGGTAGACGGCGGAGGCCCAGCTGGGGCTGGCCTCCCAATGAGGAAGGGGTGCCCGTCGTACCCTGACCCTCCTGATGTTCCGCATCCTGACGGTGGCCTATCCCGAGTTGGATGGGCACTTGAAAGCATCACAGCAGCCACAAGGGGGTGAGTACAGATTCTGAATCATGACGTTGGGCGCATTAAAGTATTACATGGGTGGGGGAAGTGGGCTGTGGGTGCCCCTAGGCCAGGGCGAACATGGCAGGGTATGTTCAATGATGAGCAAGCTCAGATGCACTCCAATCCCAATGTTAGCTACTGGGCTGGGTCCTGTGGGTTTCAGGTGTGCAACTAATGGCGTTAGGCATTGTACCCCATGGCCTGGTGACTAGCATTGTAACTGGTAGTGGAATGACCTAGTGCATAGGGCTGTTCCCTGTGAGTTCTGTACGCCAACGGTAGTGTTGTTGCTTGCAATGACCAAGTGTGTTCTCTGTCTCTCCCCCAACTTTTTTGTTTTGTCACCCTGTCCTTGTGTGCATTAGCATCATCTGGCAGAGGAGCAGAGGCACTGGTCACGGAGAGAGCAGTATCCCACATGGGCCTGCAGGCCGAATCCACAGATGGTGAGGGCACCAGTGGAACGGAGGGTGAGGGGAGCACCACAACGGAGACAGGAGGGGACACTACCGACAGCGACATCTCCTCCGATGGCAGCTCCCTGGCGGTGGCAGACACCTCTGTGGCCACCCCAACTACAGGTACATCTGCCACACCCGTATCAGCACCACCCTCTCAGCATCCCCTCAGTGAGTTTCCCGTGCCCCCTCACCCAGGAGGGTGGGCATCTCCATCGCCCCAGGCACCTCAGGCCCTGCCCCAGTCAGCCCTGCTGCCCTCAGTAAGGAGGCTATTGAAAGCCTGAGATCCCTCTCTCTTGGGCAGTCAATCATACTGAATGCCATCCAGGGTGTAGCAGGGCATTTGCAACAAACAAATGCATACCTGGAGGGCATTCACTCTGGTGTGGCGGCCCAACAAAGAGCATTCCAGGCTCTGTCCAATGCACTGATGGCAGCCATTGTTCCTGTCTCCAGCCTCCCCCCTCCAACTTCCTCTACCCAGTCCCAATACCAGACCAGCAATCACCCAAATCAACACAAAGAAGTGGCTCAGGCAAACACAAGCACCACACTTCATCTCACAAGCACTCACACAAGCACCATCCACATGCAGACACACCAACATCCACTGCCTCCACTGTGTCCCCCTCCTCCTCCTCGTCCACCTCCCTCCCAGTAGCGTCTCCACTCACACCTGCATGCACTACATCCTCATCCACTCACTGGCAGTCACCACCCCCACATCCATGCACACATCCCCTGTGCCCTCTCCCACTGTGTCTGTGACCCCTCCCCCCAAAGTACACAAATGCAAGCACAAAGACACCCAACAGCCATCAACCTCACAACAGCATCCAGCCCATGCACCTGCACCCACACACAGCAGACTGACACCTCCTACAACCACCCCCTCTTCCTCCACTCCCAAACCTTCACCCTCTACCCGCCCCAGTGTCCCTAAGAAGCTTTTCCTCACCACCCTTGACCTATTTCCTACCCTTCCCCCCCTGTCCTTAACTTCGGGCCAGGGTGGCCAGAACCCAGCCCAGCACCTTAGCCACCCAGTCCATGGCCACTGTGGTTTCTTCAGATACTGCAGGTGTGAGAGGCTCCAAGGAGGCACCCGTCAGCCCAGCCAGTGTGCCAGCACCACCTGCCAAGGCCAAGAAGGGTCCACCACCTAGCATGGGCAAGAAGGGGACACCAGCCAGCAAGAGGAAGGAGGCACCGCCAGCCAGCAAGGGCAAGAAAAAAACACCAGCTGGCAGAAGCAAGGAGGCACCACCATCTGCCAAGGGCAGGAAGGGGCACACAACACCAGCCATGGCACTTCAGCCACCCGAGGCTGCAGATGACGGCTTGGAGGCTACCACCACCACTGACAGCACCGCCACCTCCACCGCGGCCAGCACCGCCACCTACACCGCGTCCAGCACCACCACATGCACTGCTGCCAGCAGCACCACTGCCAGCAGCAGCAGCCCCAGTGGGCAGCTGTCCGAGGCTGCAGGTGAAGGCCTGGAGGCTACCACCACCACTGCCAGCACCGAAACCTACAGCACAACTGGCATCCACTGAGCAGCCGTCACCGCCGGCGAGCAGTGTGTAGTGGTGACTACATGGGCTGCAGTGCATCCAGGCCCCTGCAACACCTGTCAGTGTGACACACAGGTGAGAGACTGTGACCTTGCCCCATCCAGGATGAAGCACACTGGGCACAAGGCCCCCTCCAGAACCAGTGGAAGAAGGCATCCACTCAGTCCCTCCTTGCCAGGATGAAGCACACTGGGCGCAAGGCCCCCTCCAGAACCAGTGGAACAAGGCATCAACTCAGCCCCTCCTTGCCAGGGTAAAGCACACTGGGCACAAGGCCCCCTCCAGAACCAGTGGAAGAAAACATCCACTAGAGAGACTGTGGCTTTGCACTCCCCAGGACCAAGCAGTGGGCAAACAACCCACTTGAGAGACTGTGGCTTTGCACTCCCCGGGACCAAGCAGTGGGCAAACCACCCACTGGAGAGACTGTGGCTTTGCACTCCCTAGGACCAAGCAGCAGGCAAACCACCCACTAGAGAGTCTGTGTCTTTGCACTCCCCAGGACCAAGCAGTGGGCATGGAGCCCCCTCCAGGCCAGTGCTGTTGTACAATCTTCTAGCTGAGGTGCATCCCCATTCCCCGTCCCCCTGAGGTGCCTGTGTGTTTTTGACCTGATGCCCCTGCAGTGTTCTCTTTGTATTGAGGCAGGAGTCAAGTGTGGCCTTGGCCTATGTGTTTTGGCCCAGTAGGCCACGGACATTTTGGAGTGGGCATTGTCCCTCCTTTTGTTTATATTGTATATATTGTACATACTGTTTATTGATTTAAGTGTGTATTTTCCTAAAACTGTACACTCATTTTAATCCATTCCGTTTGTCCTTGCGTTATTCCTGAGGGTTACCAGGTGCATCTGTTTGTGTGTATGGTGTTGGGGGTGGGGGTGCTGCATGTTGCGTGTGTGTATCACTCTCTTTTCCTCCGCCCCTCCCTTGTTTGCTAGGTGCAGTACTCACTGTGGTCGTCTTTGCCGGCGTTCGTGTTTCTGGTGTATGAGAAGGTACACCAGCATTAGGAAAAAGTGCAGCTCGGGCTCAATGGCGTCGTGGTTCTTCCTTGAGTATCGACAGGTTAGTTATTTCCCTTCAGAGTACTGTTTCCGTCGTGCTTTTGATGACGCTGGCACCGGCCAGGAAAAGCTGGCGGATAGGTGTGTTGTAATACAGTGGGCGGTACATTGTCTTACGCCTGGCTGTTGTCGGTTACCACCGCGGTGTTTGTTGCTACCGCCGTGGCAGCCGGTGAGTTAAAGTGGCTGTTTGTATTGACAGTTTCCGCCGTGGTTATGATTCCAATTTCTTTTACTGCCGTCCTGTTGGCAGTGTTACCCCCGCTTTATCACCGACTGCCAGGGTTGTAATGAGGGCCTAAATCTCTTATGCCTGTTCCAACACATTCCAGCACTGAAGGATCTAACCTAGCCTGCTTCTGAAATTACATCAATAAAGTTAAAGCCCCAAAGTCAATCAGGGAACATGGAGTCCCAGAAGGAGCCTCAGTGACTTATGTAGCAGCACTATACTCTAGTGACCCAGCTGCACCAGACCACATGGATAAATGGAGGTCTACAGATCGGTCAACATAGAACCAGGAGGCTCATACTACTCTGGCCCAGGTTTGCATAATTATCAAGGCAATGAAAAACAAGGCGGCAGGACCCAACGGTCTTCCTGCTGGAATCTTCAAATGTGCCCTGGAGGACTAGACAAAGATTCTAACTCCTCTTTTCAATAATGCCTTTCTCGTCTCCCAAATTCCAGATGCATGGAGGGGCTCCATCTTGTGCCCCATATTCAAGAAAGGGGACCTAACAAAGCCTTCCAATTACCGCTTGATAGCTCTGTTAGACCTAGAGGCCAAAGCTCATGATTGATTACTACTCAAACACTTAGAGGCCTGGGCTCTGGACAATTATGTACTTCCATTCTTTCAGACAGGCTTCCGAGCAGCAGCATCACCCATAGAAAACAGCTTAAATTAATTTGCTCTTTTATTGATTCCAGTGCTACCTTTGATAATGTAAACAGTCCCATGCTATGGAGGAAACTAACTATGTGGGGCATTCCCTCAAACCTCCTGGGGGCTATAATTTCTCCTTATTCAGACACACGGGTCCCCATTAAAACTGGGCAACATACTGTCACTGACAAAATTACCACCCAAGGTGGTCTGAAGCAAGGCTGTATTCTTGCACCCCCGCTCTTCAATCTATAAACAGCAGACCTGGGCAAAGCTCTGGTGAACAGCTGCCTGGCTCCCCCATGACTAGTCCAAATGACACTACACATTCTTCAATATGCGGACGATATCCTAATAATGGATCACACCAAAATTTGCATACATCGAACATTGAATAGTCGCCATACTTACAAGGAAAATAACTATCTCTTCATCAATCAGGACAAGCCCAAAGTTGTAATCTTTGGCCGCCACAAGATTAGGAATTTTCTTTCATGGCGTATGTGGACTAAGATTATCAAAATAGCACAGAAATATAACTATTTGGGGGTTTGGTTTACTGAGACCTCCAAACCGTCGGTCCACATAGGCTTACTAAAAATTAAAGCTGCGGCCATTACATACGGTCTCGCCTGCCTTAATAAGAAATTTAAAAGTGCTGCTGCTGCACCAATTCTTAAAGTTAGAAAGCCTTTCCTTCTCCCAGCATTACATTATGGCCATCGGGCCTTTCCTGGCGCTTGTGCTCTCAGTTTGGAGCATGCGCAGTCCTTCGGTTACCAAAAAGTATTTCAACCGCCTAGGTGACTTTGTAGATCGAGAATCCGCCTGGAATTTGGCTTGTCAAATCAAATGTTAACCTATGGTCCATCGATCAGCCGACCTCGCCCTAGCCACAATCCCCCCCATCCAGCACACCACCACAGGAGGCAGGTCTTTCTCCTACCTCGTCCCCAAAACCTGGAACTCCCTCCCCACCGACCTTCGCAAAACCAAAGACCTACTGGTCTTCAGAAAGAACCTCAATACTAGGCTGTTCGACCAGTGACCCTCCCTGGCCCCCCTCCCCCAATTTATCCCCCCCCCCAGCGCCTTGAGACCCTCACGGGTGAGTAGCGCGCTCTACAAATTTCTTTGATTGATTGATTGACAACTTGAAATATTACGTACGCATCCTGAAAGCACCTGGAAACTCATTCAAAGCCTTCTGAAAGACACACTGAAGACCCCTGGGAACCCATGGCATCAGCAGTTGCAGAAGGCAATTGAATCTCTCCAAATAGAATCACCAGTGCTAACACTCGACGCCATCACTTTTCTGACCGGGAAAAAGGTAATGAATAGGCAGCTGCTTTTAGCTTCATTTTTAGCACAAACTGCTTCCTTGAAGTCCTCAGACATTCTGCTTCCCATGAATACTTCATATTTGGTAGGAAGACCCAAGCCATACCTATCAGAGGCCATTAACCATCACACGTGTAGAGACATTGGTGGTCATTACAACCTCGGCGGTCTTTTAAGAAGACCGCCGAGGGACTGCCGTGCGGAAGACCGCCAGTAGTGGCGGTTTGCCGTTCGGCGTATTATGACCGTTGGCTGCCCTCCGTCGTGTTTCCGACAGAGAGCCGCCAACAGCCATGCTTGCGGGCAGCGGGGAAGTGGAGGTTGCTCCACCTCCACCGCCACGCCAACAGAACACCGCCGAGCTAATCACGTCCTGTGATTCTGCGCGGCGGTGTTCTGTTGGCGGTGTGGTGTTGGCGGAGCTACCCCCATGGCTCCCGTCCCCTCCCGGAGGATCGACTGAACAGGTAAGTCGATCGTCCGTTGGGGCGGGGGGATTGTGTGTTTTGTGGATGCATGGGGGTGTGCGTTTGTGTATGTAGGGGGGTGTGTGAGTGCGTGTATGCTTGCGGGGGTATTGCGTGTTTCGGAAATGTGTGCGTGTCTGTCTGTATGTATGTCTGTATGGATGTGTGTGTGAATGTGTGAATGTGGGTGTACGTGTCTGAGTTTGTGTGTGGATGTTGGCATGTATGTCGGTGTGTGTGCATGTATGTGTGTTGGTGGTGCCTGCGTGCGTGTCGGGTGTGTGTCAGTAATGCTATGTTGGGGGTCGGGGTGGGGATGGGGGCCCTGCCACCTTTAGGGGGTGGCAGGGGTGGTGGGGGGTGTAGGGGAGGGAGTCGGGGTGGGGGAGACCCCTATCAGTGCCAGGGAAGGAGTTTCCTGGCACTGATAGTGCTTACCGCCATGGATTTCATGACGGTTCCTACCACTGGAAATCCACGGCGGTGAGCCGGGTCACAATACCGGCGGCGGTATTGTCACGGCCACCGAGCTGGAGACCCAGGTCTCCAGCCCAGCGGTCGTCTCCGCCATGGCGGGCGGAACGGGGAAGCAGCAGATGACCATGGCGGTAACCGCCATGGTCATAATACTAAAAAAAAGACCGCCAGTCTGTTGGCGGTCTTACCGCCGCTTTAACACCGTCCGCCAGGGTTGTAATGACCCCTATTATGTACATGTGATTACTAGGCCAACCAGTGGTAGATTTTAATTTGGAAAGGGTCAATCCAGGAATATGGGGGGAGGGGGCTGCAAACTATGCAACTTCAAGAGTAAACTTTGGCTGTACCTCCTATTCTGCCGCCGCTCTCTCGACACCATCAGGAGGTCCTTATTGAAACCAATTTTCCTAATGAAGGGAGCCCGCTCTTGCCAGGAGGCCTCTTTGAGGTGTTTTTCCCATCTGACATACCATCTCTATCAAGGCGTGGTAAATATGTTAATGAATTTAGAGCTCACCTTCGATTCCGGACTACTGATTCCCAACCAATTAAGTATACTCAAAAGCTCCTTACTGACTTGGAACACTTAACTTACATAGTCTGCAGGCCAGCTATGGCATGTAGCACTTCTTTAACGCTCAAAACCAGAATCTGGTATAACTGCACTTTAACTATGTTGCTTCTGGCTTTCATTTTTGTTTATTTTAGTTCTTAGCGCTTCAAAAGATTTTATTATGACCAATCTACATTTCAGAACGCCTGCAGTGCATTCCGACTTTTAGAAATAATTTTATTAGTAGCATGATTATGTATTTTTTTTGTAAAACGTGCTCTTGAGTGTATAATGGTGTTTACAATGATCTGCACAAAAATCTGTTATGGTTTTTATTAACTAAACAATAAATATTGACATGACATGACTAATTGACGCTGTTAATGGAGATGGTATCTGGAGTCTGTTCCAGGCTTGATGGGTGTTGCTTATTTAGGGATATTTATTTGAAAGTTGTGAAGATTTCGTTCAGCCAAGAGATGTGGCAGCTTTGTCAATGGACGATGAAACCCTGCTATTGTAAGGCGACTAAACGTGTAGCAACTAAGGCCCTCATTCCTACTTTGGCGGGCAGCGGTCGCCGCCCGCCAAGCAGGAACCGCCAGAAGACAGTACCGCGGTCAAAAGACAGCGGCGGTCATTCTGACTTTCCCGCTGGGCTGGCGGGCGACCGCCAAAAGGCCGCTCGCCCGCCCAGCGGGAAAGCATCAGCAACGAGGAAGCCGGCTCCGAATGGAGCCAGCGGAGTTGCTGGTGTGTGACGGGTGCACTTGCACCTGTCACGATTTTCAGTGTCTGCCAAGCAGACACTGAAAATCAATGTGGGGCCCTGTTAGGGGGCCCCTGCAGTGCCCATGCCAGTGGCATGGGCACTGCAGGGGCCCCCAGGGGCCCCATGACACCCGTTCCCGCCAGCCTGGTTCTGGCGGTGAAAACCACCAGAACCAGGCTGGCGGGAAGGGGGTCGGAATCCCCATGGCGGCGTTGCTTGCAGCGCCGCCGTGGAGGATTCACAGGGGCAGCGGGAAACCGGCGGGAAACCGCCGGCTTCCCTTTTCTGACCGCGGCTTTACAGCTGCGGTCAGATTAGCCCCAGAAGCACCGCCAGCCTGTTGGCGGTGCTTCCTCCGTCCCCTACCCTGGCGGTCTCGGACCGCCAGGGTAGGAATGACCCCCTAAGTCATTATATATATCAGAAGTTACACGGACACATTTTTGGTATGCTTTAGTTTGATTACGTTTATTTTGTCAAACACTCAAGGGGTATTCAGTTAAACAGTGGCTGATATTTACATGTGTATGTGCATATGTCTCCATCCCAGAAGAAGGAAGATCCATCTGTGCTACAACATAAACACACTAAATGGGCATGTTTAGAGTGATATTGCAGAAACACAGTTAATCGTTGAAACTTACCATTGCAGTTCTTCCTATTAGTAAGTTCATAGGGGCAGGGCCTGAAGCGTCACAGTTTGGTGAAGCACTTGCATTTGGGGTTCAATTGCTTCTCATGTTTAGGGTGGAAGAGCGTTTGTATATTTCTTTAATGGTCGCATCCTTACTTTTCACGGCCACCATCAAGAGCTGTTATGTGGTCCAGATGAGATTCTGAAAGCAAGGCTGTGTACTTTATGGCAAGCTCTGCTGCATTACAATGCCCAACACGTCTTCTCTATCGCTCCATCGCGTTTGATGCTAGAACGATCCGAGGCCAAAGAAATTGTATTTTCCACTTAGAGTTAGCTATCTATTACTTCAGGACTAAGAGCATTGGACGCCTACACTGATTTTAGGTCAGAATTCTTCTTCTCTAGATTTTGCCTGCTTCTCTGCTGTGATCCCTCAGACCTCTCCTCGCTGTTGTTAATATACTTTCGAGTACTTGTAAAGGTAGACTGCACACTGTTGACCCAGATGTTAAGCCCTTTTTTGTCCTACATCCTGTGCACTGATGAGAGGCCCAATGCTGTGAACAGCATGAGTGCGTGTCTTGTATGCTTGTCAATAAAGTATTGTCACTGGGCTGGCAGTCGACTCATTGCTGCTGTTTCTTTTATACGTGTTTCTCACATTATAGTATAAAGGTTGAGGAGGGGTCTTCAAACGCTCAACTCTTGTTTTAATTACAGTGAACGATGAACAATACCTTCATTCATATTTCAGGAGCACATGGAAGCTTTCACTATTATTATTATGTCAGTTCCTCTGAAATTGAGCCGAGCAAAGCCATTTATATTTTTGAGCCACCAGAAAACCTACTGCTGAAGAGAGGATCATCATCGAGACCTACATTTTTTAATTTTTCGGTTCCTAGGCTGATGTACCCAGACCATTTGAATCATGATTTTGATTGAACTTGAATAACTCAGTTGATACAGATATTGGTACTCCAACGTGGGAATCTGTATCCCGTCCTTTAGGCTTTCATGATCGTCTGACCCAGTAACATAAAAATATCACCACTTTTGGAGTGATTTCTTGTGTTCAGTATGTTTTGCTTCACATTTAGGTTTGCCATGATTCACCTAAAAAAAATTCTCAAATCTTTTTGTAACATAGATTTAGGGCCAGATTTAAGAAGCACTTAGTGCCACCTTGTGCCACATTAGCTTCATTTTTGTTGAGCTAATGTGGAGTTAGGTTGGCAAAAATGCCACACCATGTTTACAAAGCGGCGCAATGCATGCATTGCGCCACTTTTTAAACCTTTGCGCCACATTATGCCTGCATCACGCATAATGTATGCAAGGGGGGCGTTCCGGCATTAGGAGGCCCAGGAAAATGGCGCAGTGGAATCTGTGAGATTCAACTGCGCCATTTCTAGCATCATTATTAAATGCCTGCCTTAGGTAGTCGTTAAAATGAGGCTCCTATTGTTTTCAATGGGCCTCCTGTCACTTTGCAGGATTAGCGTCAATATTTTTGGTGCCAATTCTGCAAAGTGCCTAACTAGCATCCTAATTTATGACGCTAGTTCCCTAATGTGTGCCATGGTGCACTGTATCATAAATACGATGCCCATATTGTGACATTGGGGGGTTGCAATAGTGCACAAGAAAAGTGGCGCATCATGCGATGATGCGCCTCTTTTCTTAAACTTGCCACTTTATCTTCTTTTCTTGTCCAACAATGTGCTCATGTCAAACATGAAAAACAAACTACACCTTGCCAGCAAAAGATAATACAAGAACTGCACACACAAACCACAGCCACCTATTCACCTTTCACGCATCACAAACCACACACTATACCCCAACACTTATCACACTCTGCACAACACACACTACACCCATCACACAATAGGCATGTCCTCACAGAAGAATTCCCGTTTCACAGATGAGGAGTTGCGGGTGATTGTGGAGGAAAATCATCAGGGTAGAGCCACAGCTGTTCAGTGCACAGGTCCCGCAGATATCCATTGCCAGGAAGAAGGAGTTATGGCAGAGGATCATGGACAGGGTGAACTCCGTGGGAACACATCCACGCACAACGGACGACATTTGCAAGAGGTAGAATGACCTACGGGGTAGGTGCGTGCAGTGGCCTCCATGTACTGAGTTCCCATCATGAAGACTGGTGGTGGACTACCACCTCCTCCCCCACAGTTGACAGCATGGGAGGATAAAGTCATGGCAATCCTGCATCCTGAGGGCCTCACAGGAGTCGCTGGAGGGCTGGACACTGGCAAGTCACCATTACTACCCTACCACCACTGATACCTGCATGGCATGTCACCCCCTCACCCTGACTCCCTTCACCCCACTCCATTCCATACAGTGAAAGTTAGAATTTTCATCCTTGGTGTGGTCTTCCTTATCTTTTTGGCTGTTTCCCAGGTTGTTGATATGTGCTGGACTCTGATATTGCTGTTTTTGTTACTCTGGGCACTTTACCACTGCTAACCAGCGCTTAAGTGGAAGTGCTCCTTTACAAAATGTGTATATAATTGGTTTATCAATGATTGGCATAGTTGATTTATTAGTAAGTCCCTAGTACAGTGCACTAGAGGTGCCCGGGCCTGTAAATCAAATGCTATTAGTGGTCCTGCAGCACTGGTTGTGCCACCCACATAAGTAGCTCTGTAATCATGTCTCAGGCCTGCCACTGCAGTGTCTGTGTGTGCAGTTTTTAAGTGTAAATTCGACTTGGCAAGTGCACCCACTTGCCAGACCTAAATCTTCCCCTTTCTTACATGTAAGGCACCCCTAAAGTAGGCCTTAGGTAGCGCCATGGGCAGGGTACAGTGTATGGTTAAGGTAGGACATATAGTAATGTGTTTTATATGTCCTGACAGTGAAATATTGCTAAATTCATTTTTCACTGTTGCAAGGCCTGTCCCTCTCATAGGTTAACATGGGGGCTACCTTTAAATCTGATTAAAGTGTAGATTCGCTTTGGGAGCAGATAGACATAAAGAGTTTGGGGTCTCTGAGTTCACAATTTAAAAATACATCTTTTAGTAAAGTTGAATTTAAGATTGTGTGTTTGAAAATGCCCCTTTTAGAAAGTGAGCATTTTCTTTCTTATACCATTTCTTTGACTCTGCCTGTTTGTGGTTTCCCTGTCTGGGTCAGTTTGACAGTTGGGCTGGTTGCACTCACACTAGACAGTGTCACAAAGGGAGCAGGGGAGTAGCCTGCATATCCTGATAAGCCATCTGTGCTGGGGGAAGGAGTGGTCACTTACACCTGAAAGGGCTGTGCCTGCTCTCATACAATGCAGTCTCCACCCCCCTGTTGAGTGTCTGGGGCCTGGCCTGGGCAAGGCAGAATTTCACAATCAAGAGAGACTTTGCTTTGAAGTAGGCCTACTTCAAAGGAGAAAATGGGTATAAGAAGGGCACCCCAAACCACAGACTTTAGAACACTTCTGGAAACCAAGAGGAACCTCTGCCTGGAGAAGAGCTGAAGAGCTGAGGAAGAAAAGCTGCCCTTCCTGTGACTGTGCTTTGTGGAGCTATCCTCCAGTTGCTGCTTCTGCCGGAGTAAGAGGGCAAAGACTGGACTTTGTGTACCTTCTATCTTGTGAAGATCTCCGAGGGCTTGACTTAGAGCTAGCCTCCTGTTGTTTGAAGTCTCAGAGACAGCAAAGACTTCTCTCTGCCAGCCCCTGGATTCTCTGGAGAGACTCCTACTCTGCCAAGTGGTGCCCATCCAGTTCCTGGGACTCTGAAAGGAAAATCTGGAAGCCTAGGAGAAAGAAGTCCACGCACAGAACATGTGCGGGGAAAAGATCGACGCAACTCTGATCTGCGGCTGACAAATCGATGCGCTGCCGGCTTCACAGCTGAAAATCGACACTCGTCTGCAGTGTGACCGAAGAATCAACGCCCAGACCTGGGGAAACGACGTGCAGCATCTCTGATGGAGTCTGGTGAGATCGCAACCCGTGCTGCGTGGTTTTTGGATCATTGTGAGGATGGCTTTCCGACGCAGACACCACGGGCCATGTAAAAACAAAGCAAGGCCTGCCCGGACCCAAGAGTGCTGACCGGATCGATGCATCGCTCCCCTGCGGAGAGAAGAAACAACCCTCTCCAACCCAACAAAAGGAGAAACAACGCAAGGTCTCACTTGTGAGTGAAATCGACGCAGCACAAGCCCTTTTTGACGCACACTCGCCCGTGCGGGGTTATTTTTGACGCACCCAAGGTACATTTTCACGCTAACAGTGTTAATGTATGTTTAAAACTACATGGAGACTCTTTTTGCCTTTTAATTGATAACTTGACTTGTGTATTGTCGATTTTTGTCGTTTTGGTCTTGTTTTGTTTAGATAAATATTTTCTATTTTTCTAAACTTGTGTTTTGTCATTTTGTGTTGTTTTCATTAAGGTTCTGTGTGTGTTGGTACACATACTTTACACCTAGCACTCTGAAGTTAAGCCCACTGCTCGTGCCAAGCTACCAAAGGGGTAAGCAGGGGTTAGCTGAGGGTGATTCTCTTCTACCCTGACCAGAGTGAGGGTCCTTGCTTGGACAGGGGGTAACCTGACTGCCAATCAATGACCCCATTTGTAACAGTGAACCACCCCTACAGCCACCCTCAACTGTGTACCCCTGCATGCCCTACCCACTGCAAGCAGACCCCTTCCAGCTCTACATGCACACACAACAGTAATGGATGGGCAGCAAGTAGTACTACCAATCCCACTATCCACCAGCATACACTAACCAAAGGTGGGAGGACAACACCCAACCCATAGGGAAAGCCGAAAGTACTGAATATGTGACATATGTGAAATCTTTCAAATGTCCACAGGTACTCCAGACAATGTCAGCGGCGACCCAGTCCCCACCAGAAGATGCCCTCAGGGATGACAGCAACTCTGTATGTCCCTATCTGGATGATCTCCCTGGCCCATCTGGCACCACGGGTCAGTCGGCTTCCACATCCCAGAGTCAGTCCACCACAGGCCCCCCCATCCGAATCCAACACCACAGCACCCACCCAATGTCTCCAACCCTCTGTCCCCAGGACACGTCAATCACTTGTGTGCCCACCTGTATAGGGACCCGAGTTGACACTACACAGGCAAGACGATGAAGGGCCTGGTGTAAGTGGGAGTGGGCACACCATTCAGGGTACACAGGCACAGTTGAGCAGGGCCAGTGGGAGGTTGGATTTGCAGCAAGGGGAGGCCCAACCCCAGGAACCGACTGCCCAGGAGGCACTCACACATATGCTGGGGGCCTAACAACAATCCCAGGATGGGCCAGGTACTTGCCATTTTTCTGGAGAACCAGCGGCTGCACTGGGTACACCTCCAGGAGGACACAGCACACACCAGCAGGCCCCTTCCACTAGCCAGTGTACACACCAGCCAACAACATCGGCTGCAGCTAGTCGACAGGAGGACCTGCCACATCACTCACAGGCCACCAGCACCCCCTCCCATGCAGAAGGTGCACCGCCCGCAAATGTTCTGTGGGACACCAGAGACAGTTGCTAAGACCCAAACGACCGCAAGGAAGTGATCCCCTCCTGAATATCTTCCTTGTGTGCCACTGAGACACCTTGTTCACTTGGGACTGCCATTACTCCTTTTCCTATGGCCCCATGGATACTGGACCTGTGCTACAAACCAACTGGGCCACTACACTGAAGTTTTCGTCCACCTTCACCCCACTCTATTGCACTATCCCATCCTTTTTGTCACTTCAGTAAACACTCTTGAACACAACTGAAGTTACTGTGCTTTATCATACAACAATATACCATGTCTTAAACTGCATAATCCTGTGCAAATGTACTGTAATGTGTGAATCCATCCACAAAATGTGTGTAAACAGTCGGTAGTCATCACATCAGTGCATAGTTATGACCACACCAACATCTGCAAAAAGGGAAAGCATAAGTGACAGTCAGTTGAGAAGTAAAGGTAGTGCTTGGCACAGCACAGCAGACACACAGCACTTAACTGTAATGGAGGTATGAACAGTAGTAAACTCTTACCTGAGTGTCAGTGGAAGTACTGCTGTGTCATCTGTGTCCCGTTGTCCACATTCTCCTCCTTATCATCACTGTCTTCAGAGTCCTCTGCTGCCACAGGTACATTTTCTCCCCCTCCTCCCTCAGGTACGGCACATGGCGTCTGAGTGCTAAATTTTGCAGCATGCAGAAAGCCACCACTATCTGGCAGACCTTCTTAGGGACGTAGAATAGGGATTCATCTGTTACATGGAGGCCCCAGAACCTGGCTTTCAGTAGTCCAAATGTACGTTCAGTAACCCTCCTGGTGTGCCCATGTGCTTCATTGTACTAAATTTCTGTTCCTGTCCTTGGAATCCTCACTGTTATCAACAGCCAGGACAGGTTTGGGTAGCTGGAGTCACTTGGAAGTAGTGAGGGACACACATTACTCATGTACAATGGCACAGAGTACAACTTCTGGTGGCATACAGTGACACACATTGGGTGAAGGCTCAAACTCACCTATGAGGCACACTCTCTGCCTCTGTAGTTGTGCCCTCACCATGGGACACTGCTATTTATCAACACATAGGCATCATGCACAGATCCAGGAAACTTGGCAGTGATGTGGAGATGTATTGATCAGCAAGACACACAATCTGGACATTTATGGAGTGGTAACTGTTTCTATTCCTGTAGACCTGCTTATTTGTCCTGGAAGGTACCAAGGCAATATGGGTCCCGTCAATGGCCCCCATCACATGTGATATGTGTCCCATGGTGTAGAATCCAGCCTTCATAGTTTAAAAATCTTCACTGTAGGGGAATGAGATGTAGCTGTTCATGTGTTTTAGCAAGGCAGACAAAATCCTTCCACGCACATTCAAAAACATTGGCTGTGACATTCCTGCAGCCAAGCCCACAGTCACCTGGAAGGAACCACTTGCCTGGAAGTGGAGCACTGACAGTACCTGTACTGCAGGGGGTATTGATGTAGTACTATGGATAGCAGGAATCAGATCTGGCTCCAATTGTTGACACAGCTCAATAATTGTGGCCCTGTCCAGACGTTAGGTGATAATGATGTGCCGTTCCTCCAGTGTAGCCAAGTCCACTAGGGGTCTGTACACTGGTGCTTGCCTCCTCCTCCGCAGTGGTAGGTATCTAAGTAAACCAGATATGAGATGTGTGTGACTAAAGGAAGTATGGACACACAATATAACAGTACACAGAGCATGTATGTATGTAGCAGACTGGAATTGTCTTGGTGTGTGCCATCGGTACCTATGACGCACATTAAATTGTCCGCCATAAATACCAGCATTAGGAATTTACAACCGCCTGTCCTGTATGCAGGGACAGGTGGAAGTGACCTCACTCCGCCAGTTTTTGTTGGTTATAGCGGAAGGCGGTCTGCACCATCCTGCAACTCCTCATTGGCTAACATGGAGGTCTATGAAGCACAGGAACCAATGTTGATCAACACCGGCAGTGACTGTGTTCACCCCCACAGATGTGACCACCATTTTCTCTGTCTAACTTCACTTGATTCCTGACTCTCTACAGGTCAACACCTCCACTGCGTGTGCTGCTTTGTCTTGTGTCTGGAACCCAGATGGCCCGTGCTACAGGGGAAAGGGCCCCAGCCTTAACAGCAGAGGAGTTGGAGAAGCTTGTGGATGGGGTCCTATGGGCAGTTTTATGGGCCTCCAGACCAACCTTATGGGTACGTTGGATGTGACATTGCTGTATGATGGTGTATGTGTGCCATTTGGGAAGTGTATATTTACTGCATGCAGTGTGGATGCAGAGGTACGGGTCATTGGTGTCCATTCGTCTGTGTTCCTTATGCAGGTCAGCGCCTGTCAGAAGAAAGGGTTGTGGCGTGCCATCACCAAGACATGCAGACCCTGCACAGCTGGCGGGGAACCCACTGCATGAAATGGGGGGAGGACCTGAAACGCTGGGCCCAGAAGACTCCGGAGGCCCAGCTGGGGACGGCATCCCAACAAGAGAGGGGTGCCCGTTGGACCCTGACCCTTTTAATGACCTGCATACTGGTGGTGGCCAATCCTGACCTGGATGGGCGGTTGAGGGCAGCACAGCAACCTCAAGGGGGTGAGTACAAACTGTGTGGTATTCTTTTTTGTTGTCTGCCATGGTGTTTGGGTGCAAGGTTCTAGTCAATGGATGCCCCAATATGCTAGTTTAGCTAATCTTGTGGAGTCCTGCTTAGCAATGTAGGGTGGCATGTATATTTGAAATTGGCAAGTATTTGGCATACCATGGCAGACATGGCTTAGTGAGTCCCAGTAGGTGTGTAGATGGTAGTGTTTGGGTACATTTCTGCTGTTGTTCCCAGGTAATGTTTTGGTATTGTGGTTCATATCGCACAGTGTTAATCCCAGTGAGTGATTGTGATGTGTATGCCATATGTGCTGTTGTTGCTGTGATTGACCCTGTGCTCCCTTTCTTTCTCCCCCACCCTCTCTCCTTTTCTCATCCTGTCCTTGTGTGCATTAGCATCATCTGGTGAAAGAGCAGGGGCATCGGTGAGTGGGGGAGCTGCAGCCCACGGGACCCAGGAGGCAGAATCCACCGACGCCGAGGGGACCAGTGGAGAGCTGAGAGGAGCACCATGGGGGAGACAGGAGCTATGACAACTGACTCAGATTCCTCCTCTGATTGACCACTCTCGGACTACCCCAGCTACAACATCTTTTGCCACCCCTGTACCAGCACTGCCCTCTAGTAGCCCCCGACCCAGTTGCCCGTGCCCACACACCCAGGAGGGTGGGAGTCTCCTTCGCCCCAGGCACCTCAGGTCCTGCCCTAGTCAGCCTGTTGCCATCACTGAGAAGGCTATTGACCTCCTGAGATCCATCTCTGCAGGGCAGTAAACCATATCAAATGTCATCCAGGGGCTGACATCCCAGTTGCAGCAATGCCTACCTGAAGGGCATTCATGATAGCTTGGCTGCCACACAGAGATTGTTTCAGGCTCTGGCCTCCTCTTTAACAGTAGCCAGTGTCCCTGGTTCTTCCGTCCGCCCTCCAACTACCTATTCCCAGTCCCAAACCACTCTCAATCAGACTAGCATGCACCCAATACAACAGACAGGACTCGCACAAACAAGTATAGGCACCACACTTCACTCCACAAGCACAAACGGCCAACACACAGAAGCACATACAACAACAGCCACTGCCTCCACTATCCCCCTCCTCCTCCTTCGTACCTCTCCCTCACATCAACACTCACACCTGAAAGCACTGCATCATCAGTCCCAGATCCTACCACCTGCACACCCGTGCCCTCAGTCACCAGAACAGCAGACATGCAGACTAGCACCCCATTCACCACATGAGCAGTCACCACCCCACCATCACAACCTCATGCAGCACACCTACCTCACTTGCAGCCACCACCACAACATACATACATACATCCTGTTTGTTCTCTCCCAACCTGTCTGCCCACCCGTCCAAAGACACATAAACTCTCCCACTCAGACACTCAACAGCCATCCACCTCACACACGCACACTGTACATGCACCTGAAACCCAGTCCAGCACACCTACTCCACCTACAACCACTCCCTCTCCCTCCACTCCCAAACCTCCTCCCAAAACCCACCCCATTGGACCTAAGAAACTTTTCCTTTTTCCACCATCACCTCTTCCCTCCTTCTCCCTCTGTCCTTCCCCTAAGATAAAGCTCCCTCTCCCCAGCCCAGTACCTCCAGCTCCCAGTCCACTCATGTCCCTCCCCTTGCAGCTACACCTGCCACTAAGGGGCACAAGAATGGCACTCCGGCCCCCCGCTTCAAGTCAACACCTCTTCCACAGAGCAAGGACCCGCCCTCTCCCAAACCCAAGTCCAAGGACCCCCCTCCCAAGAAGAAACATCGCATGATGCCCCTGCCCAGTGGAGTGACTTGGGCTGTCAGGAGTCAAGTTGGACCTTGGTCTTTCCCCTGTGGGTTTACACAAACATTGAACTGGCCAATGACCCTTTCTGTATATATATTTCATTTATTTTATTGAGGGTGCTGTTCCCACCGAATCACAGTGGTTGGACCTAAGGTATGTCTCCTGGCTTTCTTTGATCCTGGCTTATGTTGTTGTTGATTTTCTCTGCAGATAGTTCTCAGCGTGTGGTATGTGTGTATGGTGTGTGTTGTTCATGTGGGTGTGTCACTCTCCCCTCCCTCCCTTGTGTGCTAGGCGGCTGTACTTACCGCCGTTGGCGGCTTTGCTGCTCCTGGACTGCCATCAGTGGTACAGCATCGGTAGGACTTCCAGTTTGGGTTCCATGGCGGCCGCGGACTCCTTTGTGTCCCTGAAGTTGAGTGTCTTCTTTATATGATTTGTTTCCACCAGGCTTTTCGTGATGGTGGTCCTGCTCCGGAAATCCTGGTGGTCTGCTATGATATAATATGGTGCACAGGGTGTGGTGTTCCTCCAGCCTGTAGATGGCAATCGCCGTGGTCGGTGGACGGACTGCACTGGCGGTTCAGTGGTACTTGGATATATATGGGAGGGAACGCCACCACAGTCATAATTTGGCGGTATTTACCGCCAGCCTGGCGATGGACCTACATGGCTGTCAGCTGACCGACAATGTCATAATGACAACCATAGTGTCCCTTCTGCATTGTTTCTTGGTAGGCCTACAAACCAATATGTGATCAACATATTGCAACAGAGTTGTCACAATGAAAATTTGACAGATAATTTTTTATTGCTCTGTTGAACATGCTGGGCGATTCAAGATATCCTTGGGGAAAACAAGAGTACAAATACTGGGTCCCACAATATGAGAATGCTGTCAGATAGTGACTATCTAGATGGAAAGTAATGCTGAAGAAGGCATTCTTATGATTGATAACTGAAAAGTACCTGGCATCCTGCAGGATGTTTGTGAGGATAATTGAAGGGGCTGGGGCAATTGGGATTTTGGGTAACACAATTTGGTTCAACGATCGCAGGTCTTGAACCATTCACTAAGTACTCCTTGTTCCAGTAACGCCTGTATAGTGGGAGCAATGCCCTTCCCCGCCTCCTTGGACAAGGGGTATTGTTTTACTCTGGGTAAGATGGCACCTTCCTTCGATGTAATCCAAAATGGTGCAGCAGTGCAGATGAAGCCAGCATCATGAGGGCCCTTCATCCACAGGACATCTGGCACCTGTAACAGGTCGACTTCTTCTACTGAGTCTAATTTCTTAGTGGTATGTCACCCTGGAAAAGTATAATCCTTTTCTTGGGGCTATCATCAAATAGCTTGCCATACACTATCTCCTGAATCATATTTCCTGGCTCAATGAAGATGACACATGCCCACAACGCACCATTATGATCTTTGGCTGTGAAGGCCCCACAGATCAATCAATCAATCAATCAATCAATCAATAATTTGTTAAGCACGGTACTCACCCGGAAGGGTCTCAAGGCGCTGGGGGGGGGCTACTGCTCGAGGAGCCAGGTCTTGAGGTGCTTCCTGAAGGTCAGGAGGTCCTGGGTCATAAGTAAGTTGGCAGGGAGGGAGTTCCAGGTTTTGGCAGTGAGGTGGGAGAAGGATCTGCTGCCGGTTGTGGTACGGTTATGCCGGGGACTGTTCCGAGAGCGAGATTGGCGGAGCAGAGCTGGCGTGTCGGGTTGTGGAAGTTGAGACGATCGTTAAGGTAGGCCGGTCCGGTGTCGTGGAAAGCTTTGTGAGTGTGGATTAGGAGTTTTAAGATGATCCTTTTGTTGATGGATAGCTGTTAGTGTCAGTTCCAAAGCCTCTATCTGTAATAATACCTCTGCTTACGATACTCTGGGTTCTGTCATTGCTGCCTAAAAAGGAATTCTATGGGCAATGGAACTTCCCTCCCTAATAGCTCTGGTGTCTCTGCTACGATGGTGTATACTGCTGCTGTAAGTACCTCCCCATCTGCGGGTCATGCTTTAGTCTGGTCCATGCTGGAGGAGTCTACCGTTAGTACCATGACTCTGGAGAGTAGAACTCCAGGTGTGGAGCAAACCATGCTAGCGTCTTACTTAAAATGCATGCTCATATTAAATGTTGCAATCAAGTGTCTATGCCTAACAAGTTTGCCAGGGCAGCTGGTGAAGCAGCCGTCAATGTGTCTCCCCCACTACTGCCATTTCAACTCTTTTGGTAAAAGGAACCCTTATAATTTCCCAAGAGAATCCCTGTGTGTCCATGGATCTGTTGGAAATTGAGTGTCTTCCGTTTTCAATGCAGGATTTTGTTGCTCTTGTATCTATGAGGAATACATATCTCTTGTCATTAATGGACACGGCCACAGTGGGTTCCTCATCTTGCCTCTGTGTCACTGACAAGACAGGACATGCATAAATCCTCTGCGGGGATCCTCATTGTGTGTATCTTCCCGCAGGGTTCACTGGGAAAGGATTTCCCCCCCTCACCGCCACCCCTCCTTCTCTAGGTTATGATGAGAGTATGATAATGATAATAATGACATGCCTGATCCCTTCTTTGAGGACCCATCCTACCTCTTCCTTCTATTCCTCCTTGTCCTCCTCTACTTTTTCCATGTATCCTTATATCGGCCTGCTGCTGCGGGTACTGTTGTTGGGTGACCCCTGGGACCATTCCCACAGGTATTGCGGTCATCTGAGTGGCTGCTGTCACTACAGCACCTTTCATTGCTCCCTTCTTCACTAACTTCTGCTGCACCAACTTGGCTGCAGCTTTCCTTGCTACTTCCTGTTTACGTTTATCCTTTCCCTGCTTCTTCTTGCAAAAATGGATGATGTATGCTTGAATTGTGGGTCAGGGCTTGGCTTTCAGTGCCACTGTGTTATCTAAGCTGTCCTGTACGTCCGAAGGTAATCCCTTCTTTACTAAATTATAGAACAGCACTGCATTACCTGCTGTTATTTCCCAGCCCTTAACCACTTCTGGGGCCACTTTTCTTTCATCTTCTTCATGTACTGTGTGGGATCCTCATTCTTTTGCAAAGACTGAGCCATGAGTGATCTGATGTCTGGTCTGTTGGGGTACATTTTCCTCAGTTGATCTCACACTACAGATCTGACCAGGTTAAATAGTGCTCCACCACATCTGGTCTGGTGATTTGTAACACCCTCCTTTTGAAATACTGGGTCTGTTTCGTCCCCTATGAGGGAGTTAAGCAGGCTTTTTACATCCCCTACTGCCAGGGTTATGCCTGCAGTTTTCTTCTTGAATGCTCTGATCCATTTCCCTGCTCCCTCTGTGACCAGTGGCAAGTGTTCCTGAGGTTTTCTGTGTCCATTTGTGGCCAAGGAACATAATGTGGCACCCCAGGGCCCTTAAATATCAGGGGTATCTGTTGTAAAGGGGAGGTGGCACGCTGGGGATGATGCTGTCTAGCGTACTGCTGCCATATACGCAGACCTTTCCTCGTGTAAGGGTAGTCCCAATCAGGATTACTATCACCATACAGAATGCAGTCTTCATCATTTGCCATATCGTGTGGGTCAAAGGAACCCTCTTCTGCCCAGGGGCTTGTCTGTGGAGCTAAAAGCTCTGTCCAGTCTGCTAAGTTTCCTACAAATGGCATGATGAAATGTCAGTGATTGCCTCCTTGGGGGTGAGGTCTGTACTGTGTTAATTTGCTTGTGCACTCATTTGCTGGGTGGGTCTGTTGTTGAGAGTCATTTGTCCCTTCATCTCACTTGATCTCATTCGGGTCTGGCAGGCCATGGGTGCTTTGGAATTGTAGCCGCTCAAGCTGTGTAGCTCAGGGCTTCCTGCTTTTAGGGGCACATCTCATTCTCTTGTCCTTGTATCAATTGGGTTAGGCAGTTTCCATGTGCCCCTTGTGCAGTCTAGAACAATGAGTAGTCTTTTTTCAAGACCATAAATATGGTGACTTACTTCTTGGGTTTGGAGGAGTTCATCCATGCTTTCCATACACTGGTGTATGGATTCTATCCTGTCTGCTAATTTCTCAAGACTTCTCTGAGTTTGTTCTGTGCAGTCATCATCATGCCCTTTTCTCCTTACTTCATTTTTCTCTCTCCTGTCCTCACTGCGTGATAGGCAGTCCTGCACACTCTCTGTTGAAACTGCTATGCCCTTCTTCTCCTACCAAAGTGATGGACTACTTTCAGCCCTTCTTTGTACCTGTTCCCTTCCTTGGGATGCAAGTTTTCCTGTCATCTCTACAGCCCCATGCACATGGTCACTCCACTCTACATTCCTTGCATCCTTTCATTCTGGGGTAGACGCTTGTCTCCTAAGTATCCTACCTGAAGTGTCCCTTTTCTGAAGCAACTATGATGTTGCTGATGAAAGATGCGATTGGTCATTGCAATCCCCTGAAACCCGCTCTTTGCTTTTCTCCTCTTGGGGAAAGGAAGGGCCTAGATGCAGTACGGACTGTGTCTCTAATTTTCCTGAACATTGTAGATCCCCTATCCTGGTTTGCTGTCTAGGAGTACTTGCCATCTTTGGTTTAGATATTCGTGGGGTCACCTTGGAGGTTGCTTTAGAGGAGTGTCAAGGGGTTTGAACCTCAGGGTTTTCAAATCCTACTGAAGCTTCTTTTAGCTGTACTAGTAGGTAGATGCTGGGCACTGTGGGTGTAGTGTGTGTAGGATCATATGTCAGTGGGGGGAACAAAAGGAGTACTCAAGGTCTCTTCCTACGAGGAATCTTTTGAATTTTCACAAAATAATTTCCATAACTCTAAGGTAGCTACTCTTTTCTTTAATTTTATCTACTGCATACTTACTTCGAAGGTGTGTGCCAACGTGCTCAATTGCTCTATTGTTGTTCCTTCTTTTGGCTAAGGATACATATGCTTTTGGGTGGCTTTAAATCTCCTGGTTATACTTTTGTAATTTATTTCTGTCACTGGGGAACACCTGCTGCATATGTTGTAAGGGGGTCTCCATGTTCAGGTGTTTTTACCTTTTCGGCTACCAGGTTTCCATACGTTTATAGTGGACACACACGACCTTTTTGAATTAATGTCACATACTTTTTCTACTGCACTGTTTTTACAACAAAAAAACTGTTTTTAGTTCTATTTACCCAGTCTTATGGGACACATTACAGTTACATTTTCCATTACATGCAGTATACATTAAAAAACACAGTTTGTATATTTATACAATATCTCACAACAAC
Source organism: Pleurodeles waltl (assembly GCF_031143425.1). NCBI lineage: Eukaryota > Metazoa > Chordata > Amphibia > Caudata > Salamandridae > Pleurodeles > Pleurodeles waltl. The sequence continues at coordinate 1,645,068,260 of NC_090444.1, read as the reverse complement.
ATCACACTGTGGCAACACTTCATTCTACTGCACGCATCGCCTTCAGTCACTCGACAAACCCAAACTTCAATAAAAGCAGCTCACATACATTACCTTTATGGCCTTGCTGATTCACAAAGAAAAAACACAAATTGAATGCAAGTTGAATATGTTAACCCTACGGCCTTACTGATTCCCAAAGCAAAAAAAAAACACGAGCCGCATGCAAGTTACATGTGTTACCCATACGGCCTTACTGATTCACAAAGAAAAAGCACAAATCACACGCAAGTCACATGTGTTACCCTTACGGACTTACTGATTCACAAAGAAAAAACACAAATGACAGGCAAGTCGCATGCATTACCCTTATAGTCTTAATCATTCACAAAGGAAAAACACAAATCACAGGTAAGTCACTTGTATTACCCTTACGGACTTACTGATTCACAAAGAAAAAACACAAATCACACACAAGTCACATGCTTTACCCTTATTGCCTTACTGATTCACAAAGAAAAAACAACACAAATCGCACACAAGTTGCAAGTGTTACGCTTCCAGCCTTACTGATTCACAAGGAAAAAAACACAAATTGCACACAAGTCACATGTGTCATCCTTACAGCCTTACTGATTCACAAAAAAAAAAAACACAAATTGCACGGAAGTCACATGCACTACCCTTACGGCCTTACTGATTCACAAAGAAAAAAAAACACAAATCGCACCCAAGTCACATGCATTACCTTTACAGCCTTACTGATTCACAAAGAAAAAACACAAATTTCATGTGCTTACATTACACTTACCGCTGCACTTAGTATTGCCAAGAAAAGTGAGCTTATTTAAAAGTAGGATCTGGTTCACGTTGTCCTCACCTTTAAGGGGATGACAGTCCTCAGAGCCTTTCCAATCCCCTTCAATTAACTTGGCTTTTGCTTACCTCATCAAGTTTGTGCGCACTGATCTCTCTGCAGCGGGTGGCAGGGGGTCTTCCAGTGCCTGCCGTCAGGTGGGGGCAGAAAATAACCTCCTGGCTGGCTCACCAACTGTTTCAGGGTGAGCCAATATGCTCTCTTGACTCAGAAATGACCATAGAGACTCTTCTTCGAAGTTCCAAAGACAGTGTTTTCTCACTATTGTGTCAGAGAGAAAAACACTGCAGACTGCACCTCAGTCCTGCACAACTAGCTTCTTCGTTTTTTCTCACATGCTTGTCACAGACAGGCTGTTATATACAAATCAGTGCAATACTATATTACGCATGATTAACAATTGATAACTTGCAAGTTTACAGATTAACATGGAAAACACTTGAAACCATATGACCCCATATCCCCGAATTCCTAGGTTAAGACATTACTCGCTCTTTATTAGACATTCAACAAAGGTTTATGACAAACACTCTTTCACCTATAAATGTGTATGTGCTGTTTTGTAAATGTTATTTATTTGAAGTCTGTGCTAACAGCATTGTGGATCTGAGACTCCTGAGCCTTTGGAATTTGGTTTCTTCCCTGCACGGATTGTAAATCGTGCAGCTGTGTGCTCTGGCCTAATTCAATTATGTGCCCATTATCTAATCAGTCCTTGATCTGATTTTAGGCACAGAGAGTGTGCCAGGGACTCATGGGCTAATGTTGTAAATACCAGGAGGTTGGTGAGACATGAGTTGGCCTTTAAAAGATGACCCTTTCAGGTTTCTTACTTCACCACATCCTTTCACCTTGTTCGTGCCAGCGTGAGGGTTTGGCCTAAACTGCTTTTTGATTGTGAACAGTGGTGTAACCTCTATTGATGTTTGATGTTGTGTGATGTTTTCACATTTGTGGTAATCAGTTTATTTTTCACATTTCCTACAATAATATTTTAGTGTATCTTCTGCACATGACTCCATTCGATACCAATAATTCATTATTCTTTGATAATAATTTTATGTCAAGCAATCCAAACTCCAGTCTTAAAGCAAAGTTAATTGATCACCTTCGGGAAACCAAGCCATCTTTTCCATGTATGTATCTCTATTTGCTCAACATAGTTCATCTGATTTTCCTCTATTATCTGACACTTGTAAAGCAGTAAATTAATTATCTTTGTGTTGACTCCCTCTACAGAATTATGGCCAAATTCCAAGTCTAGCCAAGCCAGAGCCAAAGCTAGTGCTATACATCTTCATCAGATCCAGATGCTTGTATTCAGACACAGTTGCAACTTCTTGGCCATCTAATCACTATTTTGATCTTATCATTCTCATTCTTTTCATAAAATCCATTGCTTTTTTTACATTTAGTTTTAATTTATTAGAGACACAATTATTAGCAAATTCATTCAATTGTCTCTGTATGCCAACCCAGGTAAGATCAATTAAAATTTAATTTTCTACATAGAATATATGGGACACATGTTCCTCACCCAGTTTCGATGGGAATGACCTGGGATTTGCCAAGTTCTTAGGTTATTGAGAGAGAGAGAAGACAGATGTGACAATGAGCCATTATTTGCCAGTTCAATCTGTGCTCATGAACCCTCATGCAGACTTATTGTCTGATTAAATAATGCTGGTGTCACACATCACATATTTATTTTATTCCATATACATGACCTATTAACACTATCAAACGCTGTTGATAAGTAAACAAATGTAACATACAACGGCTGGCTCTTCATTAAAACATATTTATCCACCAGAGGTTTTAATAAAAAAAAGATCAACAGTAAAATAACCTATCCTAAAGCCTATTTGGAATTTCAGAAGTATATTTTCCTGTTCTACCCATTCTTCCAAGAATGTTAACAGCTGCTTGGCATATATTTTAATAGTAACATCTAACAGAGTTATCATCCAAAGGTTTTGCGGTTCCTCATTTGGGCCCTTTTTATAAATTGGTACCTGTATACTACCATTTCCATGTATCTGGTATTCTGTTCTCAATTCTAACTGCATTATTCAAGGGCAGTAGTGTTTGTGCTCACAATTTTGGTGTCCGTTGTAGTATAGTAGTGGGTATATCATCTGGTCCTTATGCTCTTGCCTCTTTGAGCTCCTTTATAATATCTTCAACATCTTTTACTGTTGCCATCAAATCTTCTTGTGTTAAGTTTGTTATAGCATATACTCCTTGCCTGCCAATAATTTCAGACTCTGAGATATTTTTTTTCTTTAACACTACACAGCACTGTGATATGTGCTACCCATGGATCTCCATCAACAGTGTTTGCTAGTATCTATTTATTTGTTCCAAGCACTTTCCCTATAAGTCTCCTAAGACTTTTGCACCTTTTCTTGCCTAATACCATGATATCACCTTTTTTGGTGGGGGGCCAGTGAATATCTTTCTTTCAGTACCTGTTTTTGTGAGAAACGGCCCTTTTCCATACCAATTACAAACATTATTCTTCATGTTGCTACCTGACATTTCCCAATTTCTATCACTTTGCACCCTCATTTCTCCTTCCCAGCTTTCAATTAAGCGATAATTTCCTAGAATACTTGTCTTTGAAGAAAGGTTTGTCTCCTCTCTATAATTTTTACAAGTGATGTCCTAACTCGCCTTCCATCACCATTCTTTTCCTTTTCCTTTTACTGTTTTGGCCGCCCTTCATTTGGGTTTTACCTTGAAAAATAGGATGTACTGTTTTCCTTAATGCTACGCAATCCCTCCTCTGTTCTCTTGGCCTTGACACCTTCCTTATTTATGTGCATTGTTCGATCACATTCGTCAATACTTTTTTTGCCATTTTCTGATTGTGTAGAGCTTTCATAGTATGAACCTCAACATCTTCAAGGCTACTATAAACAACCCAATTGCCTCAAACCTCTGACTGAATCACCACTATATTCCTTTTATTGTTCACAACATTAGAGGGATCTATTAGGGTCTGTGTTTCTTTGTCATCTAAATAGAAACTAGTCAATCTAACCCCTTTTCTGTTGGAAAGCCATACATTGAGTTCAGTAAGGTTATTTAGTCGTCTTGGAGTAATCTCAATATTGTGATCCGAATCATATACTACATTTTCCAGTAGAGGCATGATGGATTCCAAAGTACATTGTATAGCACTCATCATTTCAGAGCATAGAGCTGTACCATGGTTATAGTTATCTTTCATACCCTATTTAGAATGTCCAATGCAAACTACTATTTTATCCCAAAGAGTCAGTTACATGGGGGTAATAGAAGTTTCTTTGTTTTACTGGGAACATTTTAATGAGCACATGATATGATTTATGAGCTGATTTAATTTTTGTGCTCCATGATTTTTTAACTTTATCAAGTTTGATGTTTCCAGACAGGATAGATATTAGGGCATTTGACCCAAATACATTTGGCCTTCACCTCTGGTATTATGTCCAGAATAGGTTTGTGACTCATTGGATTGTTATCCCAGGCATGATGAGGAAATACCTTCTGTGTATCACTTTCTCAAGTAGCAATAGTGTCATCCAATCTTTTCTCTTGAGTGAAACTGGGGCATACTAATTCTAAAATTGTTGAGGCTTTATTAGGTGTGGCATTTAATTTAATCCCTTCTTGATGTCTTATTGAGTTATGCACCAAAAGAGTATATTTCATACCATGTGCTTAGATTTCTGCACACATTGTCGACTCGTAGATGTTAACTATCTGGTTACTCCCTATAGACATGTAGCGTGTTCTGCATTAATTTTCAAACTCAATCTACCCGAGTTTTTTCATAGCTGATTTTGTTCTCAATTCAGAAGTCCTGCTTCCCTAGGATTGAGCATATGTGCCTCTTGCACTTTTTCCATCATTAGAACAGGCTCTGTTAGTTCTTTTCTCAGTAAGTCCAGTTTTAACATTAAGTGGCAGGTAATCCATTCTATGAGCTTTCTTACAATTGATATGTTTCCAAGACACATGAGTCTTATCTGATGCTTCAATGGGTTCTTTACTATCATGCATACTGTGCCCTTGGCAGGCTTGTTGAGACCCTTCAAGTGGATATTTAATCAAATTTACTATTGCCATCTGGGGAATAACTTCACTTACATTAACATTTCTCATTCTTCAATCTTCCTTGAGCTTTCTAGGTTTTAATGTCTATGAGTGAAGACCTTGTTGTGCCATCTTAACAAGATTTGTTTTCAAACTATTTTTGTTTTTCCTCAATGTTTTACTCTTCAATGAGCCAGTACTCAACATTGTTAGTGACCTTACAGACCATGGCGTACTTGTAAGTGTAACTTCTTCCTTATTGGCACTAGTATCGCAGGAAGACTACTTTTCATTTGTATACCACTCAATGACAACTTGAACCGGCCTTTCACTTTCCTTTTGGTCATAGGTACAACACAATGAATAGTCTTTATGCACAAAGTCTCAAATTGCTATCTCTGATTGCTGTTGCTAATATAGTATGACCCACATGATCCCAATAATACCAAATAAAGGATACCATTACTCTCTGCATCAAGGTTTTGTTTTGCTAATTTTGGTAGTTATTAGTCCTATCCGTGTATTTATACACTTCTCTGCTTCTCTCCATGTTATTGCGGATAAGTTTTAAATTTCAATAGTAATAACAGGAGTCAGTAGCCCAATCCCATCTTGGCATCCACATTTATGCAGGGAGTAACATCCTGTTGGTGCTGCCCAGGCTCTGTAACTCAAAAGTGATCTATTCATCTATCCTGTACCCAATCTCTGGCTCTCGTCCTCTGTCCCAAGTCACACAGTCCTCCTCAAAACAGTGGAAAACTCCTCCACCCTGCAACTACCTGAGCAGTTGGGAGATGATTCTCCGAGTTTGCCAGGGCATTGGAGGCAGCAGACAGCAGGCACCAAAAATACCAGAGAGAATATAAATAACAGAAGAGCCTGGGCATAAGCACACCGGCTAAACCAGTGAATTTACAATACTAAACTTTGGAGGACAAAAACTCTCATCAGGAAATTCTAATAGGAGCTATGTAGCCACATTACACCATGTCTCAACTCCCCAAGAAATCCAGCACTAATCATAGAAGGCAAAACGTTGCAGTATAATTTCAGTCATTATAGGGTCATCTGTGTAGCCATACGAAAGGAGCAGGAGCAATAAGTCAGAACAAGTAGCAAAATGCTAATATTATTGGCCTAAGAAAAAGCAAATGGCAAAGGCAAAGTGGCAAGAAGCAAGTAGCAGAAGCAAGTGGCAAAGGAAGAAAAAAGTGTGAGAGGGCTTGCAGGTACAAGCTGCACAGGTCCCTAGAAGTGGCTGCCTCCATGCCACACACAAGCCCCCCCCAAAAGGGCACAGAAAGACTAACTCCAATAGCTGGGCTCCCCACGGCACCTCTGCTTCCTCAACAACAGGTGCTTTTAATTGCCTCCACTTCCTGGCAAGAGTTGTAGATTAGAGGGAACAGTGAATGTTCAGAGAGACGTTTGCTCCGGCACTCCGCTGGTACTGACAAACATTTCTGCTCACTTCACGGTACCCCTACCTCTGCCACTACAGCCCTGGTAGCTCTAGTCACTCGGGCAGCACTCTCTAATCATTGACAAATTTCCACCTCAATCCTTGCAGCTTCCCTGCTGTGCTGAGTATGCGTACTGGTACATGTAGGTGTGCTAGTCCTGTATATGAGTACGTAGAGTGAGGAGTCACAAAATTCACTGATCATAAAAACACAATGAAAGGGGGCCTGAAAACAGCTCTGTACTCCATGCCCTTGGGGAATTGTGCCAAGAGAAGCTCAGCTTTCCAGCCGTAACTCTCTTGCCCTGCAAAGTGGCAGAAGATCACAGTGGAATGTGATTGTCTGTGCTTCCACTATACACCAAGAATTTCCATATAGGATGAGCAGCACCTTGGGCAAGGGTTGCCGTCCAACATGCCCTGGTATTTTTTGTCTTCCTGCACCCGTCAGTTCCCTGAGGATGGAAAGCCCTTTAGACACCAGAAAAATTCTAAAAAAGTGGAGGCTGCCACCATGGCAGAGAGCAATGCCTCTGCCTCAAAAGGGTGTATTGTAGTGTTTCCATACCAACCGCAAGGCAGATTGAGGGTTTGCCTTCCATCTGCACCCCAGGAGGTAGAAAAACCACTAGACACCAGGGATTTTTCTTACTAGAAAGTAAAGAGAGGGATGGGGCAGTCACCATTTTCATATTGACACACCCTCACCTCAAAAGGGGGCAGTTCAGTCTTCTGCCCCCCACCAGGGTGGCTGATTTAGAGTTTTCCCTCAATTTGCCCCCACCAGGTGGGCAGAAAACCCAACAGACACCAGAGAAACCAGACAAAAGAAAAGGGTATGGGTGCCCTCCTTGCCTTAGGAGCATAACATTACCCCAAAAGGGACAATACAATCTTCATGCTCCCGTTGGAGGCCAATTGCAAATTTACAGCGAATCTGTCTCATCCACAGGGGTAGAAAGACCACCAGATACCAGGGAGTTCTTTACCAAAAAAGGGGTGGGGTGGCCCACTCTGGCTTAGGGCCTTTGGGCCATAAACCCCACACAAGGTGCAGTACAGTCTTTCTGCCCCTCCTGGGAGACAGATTTGTGGGAGAAAGCCCAGTCATCACAATGGATTTCAAAATGGTGCCAAAATAAACCATATGTGGGGCAGCTCAGCCTGCATCAAGCCATGCCCCACCCCCGAATGGGCAATAGAGACACCCCACCCCCATCAGAGGTAGATAGGATGTTTGCCCTGGTTGTTTTTTGCTGGTAATTTGTGCCAGTGGGGTAGAAAGCCCACTAGACGCCTTGTATTTTACACTGTGGGGAAATAAAGGGTGGAGCATCCCACCCTGGCATTGGACCATACCCTACCTTAAAATGGAGAAATCCAGTTTTTCCACCCCCATGAAGCAGATGGACGTTTTGACTCCAGGAGTGGAGGTCGCCCACCCTGGAATAGAGCCATGACCCCCCTCTTCAAAAGGTGTCAATACAGACTTTCTGCAGTCTTTTACTCTACCAACAGGCAGATTGGAACCTGGGGATTTCAAAATGATGCCAAAACAAACAGAAGGTTTGGGGCAGCCCAACCTGGCATCAGGCCATGCCCCAGAAAATGTGATAGGACCTTTCTGTTCCCCCTCTGCAGATAGAAGGTGTGCCCTGATTGCTGACAATTTGCCCCCATGGAGTAGAAAGCCCACTAGACACCTGATAGTTTACACGGTAGTCAAAAATAGGTAGGACATTCCACCCTAGCATTAGACCGTACCCTACCCCAATAGAGTCTTTCTGCCTCCTGTTGGGCAGGTAGAAGGTTTGTCCTGATGGAGGATAATCTGCCCCGAAAAGGAAGAACACCCACTACAGACTAGGAATTTTACATTAAGTAATAAAAAAGGGGTGGGGGTCTTACCTTGACATTGGTCCCTGCCCCACCTCTGAAGTGGCAATTAAGTATTTTTGTCCCCCAGGGGCAGACAAGGTGCTGCCCCAATTTTCCCCACAGTAGGGCAGAAAGCTCAATGGATGCCAGGATTTTTTAAAGAAATAATGAGATGGGATCTGGCCCATTCTGACATCAGGCCTCTCCCACTCCCCTATATCCCCAACAGGTTTCTTCTCCCCTTGGGACTAAAGCACCTCTATCCCTATAACAAGCAAGAGGAAATTTTTATTCTCCTGGGTGTTTTGTTATGTATGGTCCAGAGGAGCGAGGGTAAATCCCAATTTCATCACATTTGCCATGGTAAAAGGTTGCACTATTCTGGTTCGGAGTCTGCTGCTGCTCAGGGAATTGTTAGAAATGGGGTTTCTGGTTGGCTAGGGTATGCACCTCAGCCAGGCAGAACTTAACCAAGGGCAAGGGAGTTACACGTCCAAGATAACCCCTGCTCACACCCCTTGTTAGCTTGGCACGAGAAGTCAGGCTTAACCCGGAGGCAATGCACAACACACACAACACACGTGACGCAATATCCCCACCACAAAGGAAACACAACACCAGATTATATGAAAATATACTGTATTGTACACAAGGCAATTATCAGACCAAACATCACATATCAGTACTATCCTGCTACCTTAGCAGTTGTCAGAACGTTACACATTAGTTACTCTGCAAACTAGCAGTAGTCACAAATAACACACAGGTTACTCAGTATTCTGCAACATAAGCAGTAGTCAGGAAAACACGTATTACATCACAGCACTTGTCATAAGAATATCATAAAATGCCCATAGTAGGAACATTAGAAAACATATGGCAAGTTTGAAAAACATATTAGCAAGCATGTCCATAAAGGGAACATTTGCATACACATTTGTAACAACATCAAACGCAGGTAGGTAATATATGAATCAAACAAAAGTCTGTAGAAAGAACTTTGGATTGCCACTATATTGGTCCTTTAAACAGTACCTGGTTGGATGAAGGCACCTCCAGTGCCTAGAAGGCGAACAAATGGGGCCCCTGGCTCTCCTATGCGCAAAACGGGGGCCTCCCTTATACTCTGGGGTCAGAGGAGGCCGACATGCACCTCCTCTCTTTTATAGACAGGCCCCTCTGGGGACCGTGATTACTGGGGGCCCCGCAGGGCCTCAACCGGCCCTCACGAGGGGGGCCAAAGCCTGCAAAAACAACTTAGGGCAGGAGGGGGGCACCACGCAACCCCTCCGGTTTAATGACAGGCCCCTCCCGGGAGCTTGCGATCTCTGGGGGCCCCCGAGCCTCCACTGGCCCTTCCACCAAGGGGGGGCCCACAATAATGCCCGTTTTACCCAACAGCAGAAAAGGAGCGTCCTGCTCCTAACGCAGAGGCCAGGGGGAAGGGGGCACTCCCCGCGCCTTCCCCGGTCCTGCCGTGAAGCCACAAGAAGATCAGACCCCTCCTGGGGACCGAGCAGACACTTGCCTGCACCCGATGCGGTGCGCGAGTGTTCTTCCAGCTTCCCGGGCAGCTGCGGTGATCTTATTTAAAGGGGCACAATGCAGCAAGGAGCCTACGAGCTCCCAAGGCTCCATAAGCGCGCTGCAATCAGCGCTATGGCAGCCGCAACCACGGAGAAGCACCCCTCGTGAAGAAATGGATGCAGGGGTCAGGGGCCACAGCACCCTGCCCCTGGGGAGCAGAATCTTAAGACATGGTCTTCAGGTGGAGGGCCCAGCTACAGGCCAGCACAAGGGAAAGGCAGCAACTGGCAAGTCCTTCACAGTGACCAGGCAGGTCACAGGTCAGCACAGCAGCAGCAGTCCATGGCGGTTCCTGGTGAGTCCTTTCAGCCTTTGGTGTCCAGTTCCAAGATGATTCCAAGAGTCTCCAAATTGTGGGGAAAATTCCCCTGTACTTATAGTCAGTTCTTACAGTGTTTTACAATGGTGGGGAGAGGAGGTTCCAGCCAGTTACAACTGGTTCTGGGAGTGCCCCCTTTCTCCTTTCTGCACAGGCTCCAAACATCAGTGGGGGGTTAATGACCCTATTGTGTGAGGCCAGGGCACAGTCTTTACAAATGCAGGTGTGCCCCGCCTCTCCCTTCTCTCAGCCCAGGAAGACTATTCAGTATGCAGATGCACCTCTGTGACACCTCCACTCTCCCTGTGTACAGGCTGTCTGAAAAGTATGCACAAAGCCCCAACTGTCACTCTGCCCAGACGTGGATTGGAGTCAAGCTGCAAAACACCAGAGTCATAAGTACAGATAAATGCGCACTTTCTAGAAGTGGCATTTTTGTGATAGTAATAAAAAATACACCCACACCAGTAAGCAGTATTTATTATCACCATCACAACCATACCAAACACGCCTACGCTACCCCTCATAAATCAGACAATACCCCTTACACATAAGGCAGGGCATTTCTAATGCAATCCTATGAGAAGGCAGCTCTCACAGCAGTGAGACACCAAGTTAGGCTGCTTGTCACTACCAGGACAGGCCATACAATATGGCACATGTCCTGCCTTTCTACATACATGGCACCCTGCCCATAAGGCTAGCTAGGGCGTACCTTAGGGGTGACTTACATGTAGTAAAAGGGGAGTCCTGGGCCTGGCAAGTAAGTTTAGATGCCAGGTCCCTGTGGCAGAAAACTGCGCACACAGGCCTTGCGCTAGCAGGCCTGAGACAGGTTTAAAAGTCTACTTCAGTGGGTGGCGCAAGCAGCGCTGCAGGCCCACTAGTAGTATTTAATTTACAGGCCCTGGGTATAGAGATACCACTGTACAAGGGACTTATAGGTAAATTAAATATGCCAATTAGGTATAAGCCAATCATACCAACTTTAGATGGGAGAGCACCTGCACTTTAGCACTGGTCAGCAGTGATAAAGTGCTCAGAGTCCTCGAGCCAACAGCGAGAGGTCAGAAAAACCAGGAGGAAGGAGGCAAAAAGACTGGGGATGACCCTGCGTAAGGCAAAAAGTCCAACAGGAATCCTACTGAAATCAGACATTTCTGAAAACTAGACACCAAAAGGAATCCAAGGTGGTGTCATGCATGGATCCCATGGTGTCATCTTACTCACAACACCTACCAAACTTCAAACTTTTCCTAACATCACTTCTTTTCCTCACATTTCTGTGACCGAAAATATGGGAATCACTGCTGCACCCACTGCACCTCCACATTGCAGCTGCCTCGATTATGAGCTGGTGTCAATGTTAAAGCCCTGTTTCCCGCTGGGCTGGCGGGCGGAAACAGCCCAGCTGTAAACTTGTAATAGGGCCGATGGTGTTCTGGCCACACTGGCGGTCACATGGTGATATGAGTTTGGCGGGCGGCCTCTGCCACCCGCCAAACTTGTAATGAAGGCCTATATGTTTATAAAATGTAGGTCTTCATTTGGAAAATGATGATGATGGACCGCAAAACTTTTAGTGCACACATGCACTAGACGTCAGATTAACACCCCAAAAATGCAGAGTGATAAGGGGTCAGGACTTAGTATTTAGAGCAATGGAATGAGCCACAGCCAGTGATAACCGGATGGGAACCATGATGTATAATTGAATCCACAAGGAATTGTTATTTTGAATCCATAAGAGTGAAAGAAAACTGCTCTGAATATAGAACTTTTGTGATGAAACCAGCAGGCAAATCCTCCACCAGAAAGAAAACCTTCCATGGAGGCTGTAAGACTCTTCTGGCTCCATGTGTCTTAAAGCAGACAATGAAAGATGTTTGACCCGAGCATACACCTTCTTGAAACATACAAGAATAATCTATTCTATTGAGTCCAGTGCACCTGTTGCATGATGATTCTTTCTTGCTGCATTATTTACTGCTTGAACTAGCAGAGCATACCCACACAGTACAAATACTCTATATGGACATTTGCAAGAAAACAAGGAACATTTGAATTAGAATCATCTACTTTATCAAAATGAGTACCATTTTATATAGGAGAAAGTAAACACACTATAAAAAGACATGTAACTGCATTGATATTAGTGGCCTTTGGACTAATTACTATTTGAAAGTATTAACTGATAGGTGTTAATGCATGAACAAAATATAATTACAGACATCTAGCTTTTACTTTCCAGCAACATCAGGGAAACCTTACTTGGTTTCTATATATTTAAAACAGTTCCAATTATCCCACAGTTGCAATCTGGCTAATCGGGACACACAGGCCTCTTTTCCTCATTGATTGTTTCCATTTCTTTCCTGTCCTCTTAATGCAATCTTTCTGACCCAGAGACGTATACCAAGCATTGTGTCTCTTTTTTCATCAACACGTGGAGTCATATTTCTTTCTAGATCCACAGTTTCAATTCATCCAATAAATCTCTTCATCAAATGTCTTCCTCTTCTTACATGCCACAAAAGTATCATAATTGTGTTGCTGTAAAGACTCCACGCATTCCCATATCTATTATCATTCCCACTTGTTTTTGTGTTGCTTACAGCTGCCCCGCAACCCTTGTACCGCATCTAGAACTCATTGGGCCTTATTTATACTTTTTGGTGCAAAACTGCACTAAGGCAGTTTTGCCCCAAAAAGTTTTGCACCGGCTTGCACCATTTTTTAGCACCAGCTGGCCACCATATTTATGGAATGGTGCAAGCCGGTGCAAAGGGTAGGCTAGCTTAAAAAAAAATTACGTTAGGCAGTTTTGAGTCAAAATAAATGATTCTGACCAGATTAGCCTCATTTTTTGACGCTAAGGGGCATATTTATACTCTGTTTGCACTGAATTAGCGTAATTTTTGTTTTACTCTAATTCAGTGCAAAACTAACTCCATATTTATACTTTGGTGCTAGACCCGTCTAGCACCAAATTTATGGAGTTAAAGTCATTTTTTGGAAGTGGAAACCTACCTTGCCTTAATGAGATGCAAGGTAGGCGTTCCCGTGCGAAACAATGACTCTATGGCCTTAACACCATATTATACTCCCATGTAAAAATGGTGCAAGGGAGGGAGGAGGGGTCAAAAAATGGGGCAAAGCTTGCTTTGCCCCATTTTTTAAGACCTGGGTCAGGGCAGGCATTAGGGGACCTGTGGCCCTATTTCCATGGTGGAACACAATGGAATAAGCCCAGAGGTGCCCTCCCTAGGCCCTAGGGGCACCCCCACCCACACTAGAGGGACTGCGAAGATGTGGGACCCCATCCCAGGTAAGTACAGGTAAGTGCATTTTATTTTTGAAAGTGCCATAGGGGGCCCTGAAATGGGCCCCCATACATGGCACAGGGTGCAATGGCCATGCCCAGGGAACCCCTGTCCTCTGTGCTGGCCACTGGGGTGGTGGGAATGACTCCTGCCTTTTCTGAGGCAGGAGTCATGTCGCATGGTAGGTTTAGCACCATAAAATGACGCTAATCTGGTTTGAGTCTTTTTTTTTTTACTCTAACCTGCCTAAAGCCATTTTTTGGTGCTAAACCCTCTTCTTCTATACTGCCAGCCCCAACCGAATAAAGTCATTTTTTTAAACTCTAGCCTACCCTTTGCACCGGTTTGCACCATTCCATAAATATGGTGCCTGGCTGGTGCACAGAAATGGTGCAAGCCGGTGCTAAACTTTTTGGTGCAAAACTGAGTTAGTGCAGTTTTGCAGCAAAAAGTATAAATAAGGGCCAATATTTTGTAAGTTTGCGCCACTTTTGCGTCATAAAATGACGTTAATGCGGTGCAAAAAAAGTTTAAATCAGGGCCTTGGTGCTAGATGGGTCTAGCACCAAAGTATAAATATGGAGTTAGTTTTGCACCGAATTAGAGTTAAAAAAAATGACACTAATTCGGTGCAAACAGAGTATAAATATGCCGCAGAGTATAAATATGCCCCTAAATATGGCGTTAAGGCCATAGAGTCATTTTTTGCACGGGAACGCCTACCTTGCATCTCATTAAGGCAAAGTAAGTCTCCACTTTCAAAAAATGACTTTAACTCCATAAATTTGGTGCTAGAGGGGTCTAGCACCAAAGTATAAATATGGAGTTAGTTGTGCACCGAATTAGAGTAAAAAAAAATGACACTAATTCGGTGCAAACAGAGTATAAATATGCCCCATTGTACCTTTCAGTGACAATTTTAAAGGACAAGAACTCTGAAAGCAATCGAGGTCAATGTTTAGATATCAGTTTTGAATAACTCTTACTTTAAACCATCTCCATCTTCAATGTTTAGCTTCCTTACAATGGAATTCTATTTCACTCTACGCCTGTCCAACCTGTATAACTCACTTCCAATAAATCTATCATTCACCTCCGGCAAACAGATTCTTCTATGGTTGCATTATTGAATTTGTAGTAAACTCACTATAATACTAGCACCACAAAACGTTTCCAGGAGAACTTAAAATTATTTTGGTTCATTCCATCAACTACTGTGTAATGTAAATATTTTCTGACACTGACCTTAGTCAACATAGTTCTCCCCCTACCTTGAAAGTAAATGCAGTGGTTGTTATTATAAGAATTTTGGTGAATGTTGAATTTTATGGCATACCCATTCCTCTCTGTAGCTTGCTGAATGGAGTGGTCCATCACATTTGTAAGGTGCTTATAACCCGTGGGCATCTAACCCCTGCTGCAGTTTGTTCAGTGCCACGCTGTCTTGTTATTTTACTCACTGAAGCTTGTTTGAGTTCTTTGCAACTAAGCCAGTTTTGTACAGAAATTGCCCAACACTTGGAACGATTAATGAATACACTGATAATTTAGCCCATGTTTTGTAACTTCATTTTTGATTATAATATATTTTACTGTTTCTCAAAAATATTTTTGTGATGTTTGGGGTTTTGCCATGATTTAAACACTGTGAAATGTTTGCTGTTAATTTGCTCACTGCAAGTAGGGTGCTTGGAATGGTCACGTCCTCCTTACTTAGCCTCTCAGGTAAGTTGGAGCAGGTTAGGAAAGTATGTAGAGCTCTGTTGTCCCAAGAGGGCTCCCTGGCTCCAGGCATGAAGTCAGCTCTCCACAATACAATGACCTCTCTTCTGGAAGCAACACAGCTTTCCGTGCTGTAGTTCAAACTGTATCTGCTTCCATGGGAAGGCCAACATTTCAAAGGCAGTGGAATGCTGTAGAGTGATATCTTAAAAGTGCACTATTATTGGAAGGATATTTCTTGAGCATCTCATTTTAAAGTGCTATGACAGTGCATTGTATGATTACACTGAAGATGCATTAATATAACAGTGTGTTCACAGCTTCAAGGCACTCACAAAAAGAGTAAACAAAGACACACCCGAGTGGCACTTGGAAAAGACCAACATCTCAGTCATGCATGTGGAGAAGAGAACCTTCTCTAGCTTATAGCGAAGGCAGAAGGGGCGCCATGGATTGGAGGCAAATACATCTCATAGAGCTAGGGCAGAGACTGATCCTTCCCTCAATCCCACACTTTAATAGGGCTGCTTCAGCTCTTCACAGACTCTCCTCTTAGCAAGAGCAGCTTCTCTGGGAGGGCTCTGTACTGCTCTTTTGCCCAGCTTTGGTGGTTTCCTTACCCAGGGCAACTCCAGCTACACAGTAGTACCCCACAGGGCCTCATAATAGGCCACACCCAATTGTCAGCACTCTTCAGCTACCCAAGTCCATAGCTCCTTCTTGGGGGCTAGAATGAAGCATCAGGCTGCCCACTTCTTCACAGGTCAGTCCAGCAGGGCTACCTCTGGGTAAAATAGATCTAATTCTCAGTAGTCCTGAGGCTTGAGAGGTAATCGTGGAGCTGGTGCCACCAGACAAGGAGAGTTCAGGTGAATGTCATAGGTACAAGCAAGGAACCACTATTCTTCAGGGGTCATGCTGCAATGTTGTAACTCTTTTTACCCTATCAAACCCTTAGAAGCTGCAGTCTTCTTCCCCACTAATTCTGTTTGCAAAGGAGGTCATAAAGAGTTGGTTAATTCTGTCGTTGGTGGACCTACACTTAATCTAGCTTTGCCACTTCACCTCTTTGACTCTAATCTACACTGACAGTTGAGTGAATTAACTGCACATAGCTTGCTGGGAATGTTTCAGTGTGGAGATACCTTCTCAATGTATTGTCATGTCAGCTCTGCTGTGCTTTCCCTAATCTGTCAGACATCCCCTTCCATCGGAAACGCCGTGGCATCTAATAGCGGGGATAAGTTAAAAACAGCTTCTGAAATTTAAATCCCGCTTTAGCAGCAGAGTTAATCCATTTGGGAATGGACTCTCTTATCTATAGGTCCTTTGTTCTGCCAACTCAGCAGTATAGAAAATATATTTATGCATTCAGTAAACTCAAGTGCAAATTTAATCCTGGGTGCCATCATTAGACTGACACTTCAATTTCCTCACTTTCCTAAATCAAGGCAAGAACAGAGGAGAGTATCCAGTTATACAGATTGAAGGAGAACATCTTGGATGTATTGCAGAGGAATGCTCCAAGCCTCCACGAGTTGCTCAATTCCATACCTTCTCAACACATGTGAATCTTATGGCAGTACTTCATATGTTGGAATCAGGGTCTTTACAGAGCACTCCTGTAAGGTTAGCAGGTATTTCCAAGGGTATTATTTTGCCATCTGTCCCGGGTGCCATTATTAGACTGACACTTCAATTTCTTCGCTTTCCTAAACCAAGGCAAGAGCAGCTAAAACCAAGCAACGTTTCTATGAATTTGCCAGGGTCTCTCACATCTTGGTAGGTATTGACTGCACCAGTGTTCAATTTGTGACACTTACAGCACCTGCACACTGTCCTTGGTGCCATCATTATACTCACACTTCAGTTTCTTCCCTTTCCTAAATCAAGGCAAGAGCAGCTGAAATCCAAGCAAGGTTTCCGTACAATTGCCAGGGTCTCTCATATCTTGGTAGTGATTGACTGCCTCAATGTTAAATTTGTGACACCTACAGCACCTGCACACACCTACCATAATTGAAAGCACACCTATTCCATAAACATTGAGGCTATTGTGGACTATAAATGACAATTAACCAGTGTTATCACCAAGTATCCTGAACACACACAAGATGCATATCTATTCAGACAGAGCATGATGCATGGATAGTCATGGATAGTCTTTATGGAAACTCTCTCCTCCTAGGTAAGAATGCTGTCTGTAATCTCAATGTTTTATTTCTATTTTTCTAATTAATGTATAATGTTGTTGTAATATTGACTCACTTAATCTAAAATATGCTCTTTAAATGTTCCAATACCCTATATGAATGTATTTTGATCAAGTACTTGAATTAAAATGTATTGTATATGTTTCTTAGAATGAGAATACTCTCTATAAAGTACTACTCTCAGGAGCTTATAGGATTAAGTTACTTTTTTATGTTAGTTATTAATACATTCCCTCATAAGCTTTTCATAATATAGCCTTAAAAATATATATATATTAATTTTGAAATCATTAGGTTGCCCACATTTAATAAGCTTTCATGCAACACAGCACATCAACTACATTTTCTGTGCAGTGTGTGTGAAGATGAGAGAGCTGTAGTGCTTCAGATTGACAAATATATTGTGCATTTCTGTTCTTTCCCTTTGCTGGTACACTTCTGGATGCCTAGTACTAACACAGGCACATGTGTAACATGGCCAAGGTTGTCGGCATTGGCTTATGGATATTTCTTTGCACATGGAGGGATAGCTTTTCACACAACAAATTATCTTTGAGTTGTACTCATATTTGTATGTGTGCCGCATTCTCAAGCACACATTCACCAAGGAAGTTATCTTTAACTTTATAATAAATTGCTCATACTTATGGCTGCCTTAAGTAAGTCAATTTGGCAATAACGTATGTTTATGAGGTTTGTTAGTATAAGATAATGTTGTTTTTTCCTAAAATTGCATTGTTGATGGAATAGACATGCTCCAACCACGTCACACCTACCCTTTGAAAGAAAACACAAGGCCGTGTAATGTGTTGGATTGCTGTAATACTTTTTTGTAGCATGTCAAAGTAAATTATCAACATATGGCATAGTAAATCACATGTGTTTTTTTGATTTGGGTCTGAATCAAGCAAATGATACTGCCATAATACCAAAACATTCAATGTTGTGAAAACTGTTTCCTAAATAAAACATAGAAAATATATATTTTTATGCATATGCATGCCTTTTACCTAGGCAGTTGTATAAATAAAGATTTTGTATAAATTGTTTATAATGTGGTAACTCATATGTTTAAAGTAAAAAAAATTCTAAGTGTTTTTCATTTGATTGCCTACAAGTAATATTTTCTCATGCATTGATTCTCCAGATCATATTATTTTTTACATTATTTCTAAGATGAGACATTTTGCATTGAACACATTTAAAGTTATCAATCTGTGAGTAATTGGGTTGGTGGTTGAGTAGGGTGTTGACCCTGCTCAAGCCACAACTACAATCCTTGTCAGGGTGAACCACAAAAGTCACTAAATTAACCCGTGCTTAACGCTTTGTTAGCTAGTACAAAAGCAGCCACGAATAACTTAGAGGAAATCTGTAAAGTATTTATGCAGTGCACAAACAGTAATTAAGTGAAAAAGATGACATAAGAAAAATCCCATAGAGCAAATTTTAACAAATTATTGGACACCACAACATCAAAAGTGCAATCAGTAGAACTGGAGTTAGGAATTTTTAAAGTTTAAGGTAAAACACAGCACCTAATAGATCAAAGTGACAACCACGGGCATCTAGTCGAGGACTAGGTCAAAGTAAATAATATGCCATCTGCAATTAAGTGCACTTGAGATACAAAATGTGGATTAACCCTGGTCACTGCTTACCTTCAGACTTAGAAGAAATTTCGACAAAAAGTCTTTGAGAAGCTAGAAGTTAAGTGGGGCATGGCCGCAGGGTGTGTCAGAGGAGGAGGTCTCATTGTTGGGGAGCCATTGGATGAAGTCACTTTCACGATTACTTGATTTAGACTTAGGGCCTGATTTAAATCTTGACGGGACTTCCGTCATCCCTCTGTGACTTTCCGACTGCCGTATTTAGATTTATGGCGGCTGAACCTCGGTCCGCATTGACAGAGTGTATTCTGTTGCATAAGCGGTTTCCAGCTGCCAGCGTGGCAGACTCCTATGCTGGCTATCAGTACTCCATCGCCACCAGGATGGCGGGATTGCGCCAAATATATTTAGATTTCACAGTTGTGCAGGCACTGTCTCAGTGGCGGATCCCTGATGGTAGGAGTCCGTCACAGGACGTGTTCAACATTGTACTATGCCTGTGGTTATTGGATAGATGCTAGAAGCACACACCTGATGTCTTTGGCAAATTTTTCATACCTGCATACCACACTATAAAACACACTCCATGTCGGACCATGATCCTTAGCAATTCCACAGCACAACACCATTTTGCTGCAGAAATGACCACATGTCAGGTTACATTTTTTTTTTTTCATCTGTTTATTTTTCATTTGTATTTTTGTAATCCTATAACTTGTGGGCCCTTATTTCATTTATTTGTATTCATTCATATCGGCAGGGAGGAGAAATCCTTGTTTTACAGAGGGAGGATTGTCAGTCATTGTGGATGAAATCATTAGAGAGAGACATAATTGTTTGGAGCCCAAACATAAAATACAACCATAGTTCAGAAAAGGCAAATGTGGTCTAGAGTAGTTGACAGAGTGAATGCTTTAGTAAACAACCTGCGCACACAGGAGGAAATTAGGAAGATGTGGAATGGACTAGTGGTGGCTCGCCCAGCCCCCTGGTATAACTTTTTCCCCGGGAGGAGAAGGTCTTGCAGATCCTACAGCTTGAAGGCTTGACAGGAATCCCTGGTGGAAGGGAGACTGATATGTTTATTTAGACAGTCATAGATATAACTTAAGTGTTGTTTTTGCTCTTAAGTTAGCTGTTGATAATGTGTTTACCACCTTTTTAAAACATATAAACCCAAAGTGAAATTTTCCAAATCTATTGTTATCAAATTAGTAGCATCATTGCAGACTAATGGACAATATGTGTTGTCAATAAATGTGTTGTTCCTTATGGATCATCCCTTGCATTTGCCTTGTTTCTTTGTTCTTTTTAATGTATTTTATTGTAGTTAAGATAACAGGTTCCAAACTCTAATTTCCCATGAAGGAATGGTGCTTGCAAGAGTTGTTCCACCTATTAATATAATTCACATATCTGTTTTTATATTGCAAATGTCTGTTCATCTTCACTGTATATTTACTAGGTATGTTCAACTCACAATTTTGCAAGTGTTGTTAATGTAGAATTGAAATGGCTACAACTACCATGATGCCTTGTTTACGTCTATGGAAAATAATAGTGCAATGTGATGTTAATTATTCTCTCTTTTCTTCCACGTATGCACATATGTGAAAGTGTCATGCATTTATCAATCTCTATTTTATGCTATGTATAAAAATGGCATTCTTTTATTTCATTTTGTATGTTGTCACTTTCTTGTTATGTTATTATATTGATGTAATTGGTTTCATAAATCAAAGTATGTTGACATAAAGATTTTCATTTATGTTATGTGGTATGCCAAATCTAAGTTGTATTCATAATAAATGTATTTCCCGATGTTTATATGATGACTGATACTATTAATCCTTCTAAGCTGTATATTAGTCTGAATTTTAGCTTGCTAGGCCTTGAAATGGTTTAGCTCTCTTTTCTCCTCTCTACTGTGTTGGGTTGAATGTTTGGGGTAATATTTGTACACTTTCTAAGTAAACTTTCCTTTTCAGGACATCTCTTCACCTGATTTTTTTTAAGTTTGCATGTGTGTAATTTAAAATGTTTTTGTAATTACCAAAAAACCACATATAGGTCTAATCATGCTATTAATTAACTTTTTACTGTTAGGTTGCTTCATTTCTAGTAGAAAACAAATCTGATGTATAATCCAGACGTTTAAACTTATTTTTGTAAATTATATTTGGTCCAACACCCAGTGTACATGGATAGCCATCTGCTACTGAGGATACCTCCACTCCAGACCAGAATCAAGCCTTCAGTGCGGACTCTACTCCCATAAGTCCAGATGATGAGGAGCTGCTTGGTCCATCTGGTCTGTCTGGGCACACATCTCCAGTGAGTGTCACCTGGCTCACACCTACACCTTCTACCCCAGCTGTTATCACACCTCAGCCTATGGATACCTCCACTTGCTGTGTCCAGAGGAACATCACCCCAATTTTGTGTCTTTCAGTCTTGGCTGCTGATGAGCCAACACCACCATTACCCCCAGTTCAGCAAGACCCAGTGAGATGGGGCACAATGGGTCAAGGGCACAGGGTAGAGTTCGTATGAGGAAATCTGTGGGCCAGCAAAGTGAGGCAACTGGGTTTACTGTCTCTCAGACCACCATTGATCAATTCTTGGGATCCCTTTATCAGTCCCAAGACATGATGGACCAGGTCCTTACAGAGCTCTGGAACATGAAGCAGTTGCAGAGGGAGCACAATGTAGAAATACAGAATCTAAACCCAAATTTGAGTTCCCTGACTGGGGTGATGATTGTTATTTATCACCATATGTGCAGGGCTTTTCCAGCAACATCTACACCTTTCTGTGGTCCTAGGCACCTAGTCCAACTACACCTGCCTCAGTCGCAGACAGTGAGGAACTGCCACAAGAAAAAACACCTGCACCCACTTCAGTCCTGTAACTTTGGATGCCCCCCACCTCATGAGGGGATGTTCATCCAGACCACCAGGTGAGGATGGCAGGACCTCAACCAGCAAGAGGCGCAAAAAATAATTCCCTCCAGTGTTTGACACCTATTCACTCTGTGGACTTTTCTCTGGACACATTTACTTTTTTGATGCCAGTTGTAATTTGTACCTTAGATTTCTAACAATTGTGGCTCTACGATAATAGTTTCATTCACCATGATTGAAAGTTTATATTATATTTTCTTTGGTTATTTGTTTTCATCCTGTTTCTGTTTATTTGTGTCTGTGAAATAAATTCAAAACTAACAAAGTCAAAGACTGGTGTATTTTTTTAGTCATTTTTTATTTTCTTCCATCAGACATTTTAAAATGCAAAAATTATAAAGATTGTAATTTAAAAAATCGATGTAGAGAATACTTCTCCCAATTTTAAAAACATTAAAATATAACAAACCCAACAAATCTAAAACTTAGACGATTTTAATAAAGAATTGTTTGTCATAGTTTCCAAAAACAAATACAACCCATGCATAATCCTAATGCTCTGTGCTATTTTTACATTTACAGGTCCAGACCTTGCCACCATGGAAGAATGGGATATAATCCAAAAATCAGATTCATTAAGCAAATTATCATCAACTCATGTCATCAGCTGGAACCAGACCTCCTGCCTCAAAATAGGAATTCCGCATCAATAACACCAACTGTCAATCATCATGGCAGTACTATATTTTGTGGCCACAGGATAATTGTGGCAGTATCTGGTGGAATGTCACAGCCAACTATCAGGGGTGTGCTATATGAAGTTCATTATACAATGATGACACATATCAACGACTTCACACAATTAACACAGAACGAGGATTTTGCCAATGTAAAGGAAGATGTGTATTCCTTGGGTCGACTTACACATGTGGTTAGAGCAATTTAAGTAGCGTATATTGGCTTGTTGGCAATGTTCAACAGACAACAAGTCTAATGCAACCTTAAAAACGTGTTCAATCACTGTGCAAGTTGTATTTGCACAAGATATGTACATCCAAAGTGTGTGTGTCTTTCACAGGATCAACCCATGTTACTTTTGTACTTTGCAATAGTAGCATATAACTGCAAATGTCACAACTTTGAAATGTTCAAATGTTGATAGCATGGTGAAGGAACCTAAAACAGAATAAAAACAAAAGATTTATTACGAGGACACATTTACCAAGACTAATCAAAGATAACCAATGTAAATTTGAATACAGTAGTCAATGTGTCAAAACATTGATCAATAAACATCTTTGTCCTGGAATTTCCTCAACTTGCCACTCCTAAAAAATGTCCACCATTGACTTTTATGCTCATAACATTAAAAGTTGTTTTGAAATTTAATGTAGCAATATGTGAAGATATACTTAAAGTCATGCGAAGAAGTCGTTAATAAAATCTTGACCCTTCGTCTTCCCCAGTATCATCATTATTTGGCATTTCTACATCCTCACCCTGTGGCTCATCATAGTTTCTATCCTCTGTGATGTATGGCATGTTCCATACCAGGGCTATGTTGTGCAATATGCAGCATGCCATGGTAATTTTGCACACCTTATTGGGTGAGTTGAGGAGGGCTCCACCAGTTTTATCCAGGCATCTAAATCTCGCCTTTATGAGCCCAAAAGCCCATTCTGCTAGTCTTCGTGTTCTTCCATGGAGCTCATTGAAGCACTCTTGCGCTGGTGTTGTTGGATTCCTCAGTGGTGCTAACAACCATGGCCGGTTAGGATAAGCTGAGCCTCCTATATGAATTGAACAATAAAATGAGGCAAAATATGTATTCTCATTGTAGATCCTTAAACTAGAACTCAACCAATAATTATGTTGACAGATTGTACTTATCAACAAACCAAGCCCTCTCAGGTCTACTTTGTGACATTTGCATGGGTGTGTTGCTCTTCTGTACTACACAGGATCTTTGAAAATTCACACACACATGCAATGTATAAATCAGATAAGCAGACAGCTTGCACATTGTTTGAAAGGAAGCTCTTCCGATGCGGTAGACCTGTTCTCTGTCATGTGGTGGCAATAAGGCAATATATGTGCCAGCAATTGCTCCAATCACATGTGGTATGCCACCCAAAGCATAGAAATCTCCCTTCACATTGGCAAAATCCTGATTTTGTGGAAAATGTATGAAGCTGTTGACGTGTCTCATCATTGAAGAAAATACGTCTTGTAGCACACCACTGAAAGTTGGTTGTGACTTGCGTCTGGATAGCACCACAGTGCATTGGAATGATCCTGTGGCCACAAAATAGAGTACTGCCATGATTTTTACTATTGGTGTTATCGATGTCGGATTCCTATTGAGGCAGAATATCTGGCTCCAGCTAATGACATAAATCAATAATAGTTTGCCTATACAATCTGCATGTTTTGATAATATCCCATTCTTCCATGGTGGCACGGTTTGGAAATTGTAAAAAAACTTGAGGCTGTCATTGTCTACCTTTCCCTGGGTTCATATGTCTGCATTGAAGAAAAACAAAAAATATTTATTTTAATGTGTGAACATTTCTTTGATGTTTAACACAAATCCCATGTATTTTTTAAAATTATTTTGTTTTTGTAACATATCTATACACAACATTTTTTATGGATTTTGTTATTTCAAATTATATTTTTGTACATGTCTATTTAAAAAAAAAAAATGTGTGAATAGTACATTTGAGATGTATTATTTACACTTAATTTTTTCTCAAAACTTTTGTCACAGGAAGTATAAATAAAACTGCACAATTATCACGTTGAACCTCAGTAAGACACTACATAATACTGTTTTTATATTTTTTAAAGAGAAATTTTGTATATGTAAACAAACTAGCCATCATTTTGAGTGGTGGTGACACACTTAACATTCACAAATAATGTACTTCACAATCTACATTGGCGGGCACCTGACCTTGCCTTGATCGGAGGAAGTTGACAAATTCCATGATGGACACAGCCATAGGCTAATGTGTGTGACCGTTATGTACGAAAGCCAAAGGATGTGTCAGTCTCCGTCGATGACCGCATACATTGTGTGCATGTACATGGCATGTCAAAAAATGCTCACTTGCCTCCTAACATTGCAGCCAACAACACCTCTACAATTGCTGTTCTTTTCGATCTCTGGAAGCCACAATGCCCAGAGAGAAGATGATCGGGCACCTAATTTCTCATCAGAGGAGCTTGACTTGCTGATTACAGCAGTCCTGCTCCTGTACAGTCACCTGTTTGGCTCACCAGAGGAACAGGTACATTCTCACTAACATGCTTTTTTGGAACACAGGCTACTATGTCACTTTTAGTTCCTGAGTGAAGAATAGTGATTGGAGTGAAGTCAATTCAGTATTGGAGCTATGAACAAAGTTATGTTCTGTTAAATGTCAATGAAAAGTTACCCTGCTGATTAAGATAACTCTTCATTTTAATTTACTCACATTTCAATGTTTTGCATTAAGTATAAGTGTAAAATACAGCCATTTGTTCAAACAAGAAAAATGTAAAGTGCAGAAGAATTTGTAATTTTATGCAACCCTGCAAAATATTTGAATTCTGGGACCTGTAGTCTTGTTTATTCCATTGTAAAACAAGACTACAAGTCCCAGAATTAAAAGGGAAAATTCAGGTTCAGACATTTCAGAGACCTAGCACTAGCACATGGTTGCCTCCCTAAAGTCTTTATAAATGTGGTCGCTGTAATGTGTGCTGCCTGGCCATGGATAGGTTAAATAGTTTCCAGTACAATACTGGGAAATGCTAACAAGTGAGTAGTTTAATTAATTGTTACACCAAGTTGGTTGTGTAATGTATTGTTTGCTTGTGCAATCACATTTATATTGACAGTACTATCAGAACTCTTAAGGAACAGATTAGGGAGCACATCCATGCCATAAGTAGGAATGATCATACATATCCCTTATCTGTCCATTTTAATACGGAATACTCTGTGTGACATCACAAGTATTACATTTCATGGAATTGCAAATGTAGCACCATCACCACGGGGGGCAATAGGGTCCTGGCCTTGAGACAATTTGAAAGTAAATGGATAATTAGGCTGCGAGCCACAGACAGAGGCCTTAACGTGGACAGGGACTTGCATGTATTCTTGAAAGGTTAATCTTCTGGCTGATTATCAATAAATGTGTTCTTCCTCCCCCATAGTAAGCATGGGGTTTACATATTGCTGTTTTCTCTCATGTTTTTTGATGGTTTGATGATCAAATAGATGCTAATTTTGACTATTATGTAATGTCACATGATGTTTTGTTTTCATTTGTACATTGCAACAGTTTTCAAATTAGGCTCGTAGGATTCCATGTGAATTTTGTACATTGTATTCTTTGGTTTCAGAAAATGTATGTGACATGCTATATTTTGTGAATGGAGTTATATCATCACAATGTCATATTTGACCCACATTTGGGGGCTCCTGGACCTCTTTGGTCACAATTTTATGTACAATACTAGAACTGATGCTCTGTTGTTCTTTCACCTAGAATGTTATATGTTCTCGCATGAGGCTACATTAGATTACACCATGATGTAATTTACTTTCACTCTAACCTTGTGGTGCACATTGTGCATTACTGATGACTAACTGTGCCTTTTTATCAAATATTTCATTTCTATTTTGTGCACCATTTAGCATCTAGTGGCCCATTATTATTGCCATACTTTAGACGTGTGTTGTCTTACTTCTGCTATTACTGTTCTCTGGGCCTTTCCCTTACATTACTGACTGGATGGGATATATTGTGTTCCTTAGAGATGGTCCGTTTTTTGTTGCACATGGTAATATGGTGAATATCTATCACTCTTATTGTTGATATCAGCCCAGAAATGGGCCTCTGGGTTGGTCTCCTTTATATATGTGGTAGTTCCCTTGACTATCCATTTTCACATTGTGTTCATGAGGCTCTGGAGATGTTTCTTATTTGTCATGCCGCTTATAAGGAGAATCACATTTTAGCCACTCATCATTCTAAGATGGCTGTCACCTGACTCTCCTCGAATATATCTCTTCATAGTCCTTTCTTTATTTTCATGTAGCTAAAGTAATTCCAAAGTATAGTTTAATCGCATGCCCTTTTGATAATTTTGGATACTGCTGATCCACTATTACATGGCTCTTTGGCCATAGTCGAGAGGTATGTTAACTTTGCTTGCATTTTTACGGGTCCTATAACTGTATTGATGTTATGAGATAGATCAATAACTTATTTTATTTTTCACTTGAGCCCAGTCTTATCATGGTCTTCATGGCTTTGCTGGGAGAACATTTTGGAATCAGAATACATACTCATATACTCCCATAACCTCACAGAGAAAGGTCGCATACTAGCATTTTTTGGTAAGAATTTCACTTGTGACGACACGGTAAGACTTGAGTAAGGAATTTTTTCATACATATTGTATCTCTATTTCTAGGCATATTCAGGCCTTTTTGCTCTATATAAGGAGAAGAAAATAACTATTTTCTGATCTTTTTGGATACCATAATTTGTGTTTTTTCAGGTACTTGGATACTTAATTTTATACCCTTAGCACATACTTTCATTCTCAACTCAAATTGTGTGGGCAAACTGGCACTTTGTATGTTCTGACTAGGGTCCTTTACACTGTTGTGCATTCACACTTGTTGTCTGGTTGTTTAAGTGTCTTTCACTGGTTACATGCTATTGTTGGAAACTACTGTGGTTACCACATAATTTGGGTGCTTCCTAGTATCTTTATTTCAGTGAACTTTCAATCATTTGGTTTATGGTTTACAGTTTATGGTTGTGGCCGAGTGCTCATAACTAGGTGTTTACTTGCTTTAAGAGATTCAGATAGTTATTTGTTTGGTATACATATATGCAGCCTTGATAAAGTCCATGGAACAAAACACATGTAGGCTGCTGCTGTGAAAAGAATGCACCTACATCTGTTTTTACGCCTGAATAAATCTGCATCATAAGGAACAAGCACTGTTGCACTGGGATTTTCGCTACTTATGTACAGTGTGCTTTTTGTATGTCTTCTTAAATCTTCTGCAGTTGCCAGAAATCTGCAGTCAGAGACTGCCCTGCCTTGCTCCTGGCCTCACAAGGTGCCGACTGCTGTTGCGATTTGGACAAGAGTTTGGGCACCTGAAGATGGCACTGCACGGTGAACTGGGCCGTAACCCATCGCCAGGGGGCAAGAGACGGACCCCGAGTGCTGCAGACAACAGCTGCTGTATCATAGCAAAGGCATTCTTCTTCACCGTTGAACACCTGGACTCACTAACAAGGTGAATCCCTGGATAAGAGAAAACTATTGAGGGCCTGTGCGACATGCAGCGTGGACTAAGACAGGGCTGCAGTGCCACCATTGACAGTCAGGTCGAGGACGCAGATTGGGAAACCGGATCACCCGAGGTGGGCAGGAGATTGAATACACACACTGTGACCTGATTTGGCCTGAAGTATGAGGTTTGCACTTTGCAGCAAGCAGCAGCAGTATTTTAAAGGTCCCACCTGACACTCCCAAAGACACTAAACTACAGCGCTGCTGGTGTAGGCAGGTGTTTACCACCAATTACTTCTCTGCCCATGGGGTACTTAAATGGAACAGACCAGGCACCCCATCTTGTGACAGAGGAGGTGGTGACAGACTAGATGGCTGCTACATACTCCTAAGCAACATATATGCCCCTAATACTAAGCAAATATCATTCATGTGTGCGCTATTGGGGTTGTTGTCCCACTGGAAGGGACTCCCACGGTCAATGGGTGGCAATTTTAATAGTGTCCTTGACATTAGTCTGGACCATTCATTTTAGCTCCTCCCTGCATAGCTGCATCTTCTAATGCGCAAAGACTTGTTGAGTGGCTGCTGAACTGGCACCTCACTGACCTCACCTAGACAAAGACATAGGGGGTCATTTTGACCCTGGCGGCCGGTGGCCGCAAGGGCCACCGACCACGGGAGCACTGCCAACAGGCTGGCGGTGCTCCCACGAGCATTCTGACCGCGGCGGTTCAGCCGCGGTCAGAAGCGGAAAGTCGGCGGTCTCCCGCCGACTTTCCGGTGCTCGGGGGAATCCTCCATGGCTGCGGAGCGCGCTCCGCCGCCATGAGGATTCAGACACCCCCTACCGCCATCCTGTTCATGGCGGGAAACCCGCCATGAACAGGATGGCGGTAGGGGGTGCCGCGGGGCCCCTGGGGGCCCCTGCAGTGCCCATGCCAATGGCATGGGCACTGCAGGGGCCCCCGTAAGAGGGCCCCAAAAAGTATTTCAGTGTCTGCTTTGCAGACACTGAAATACGCGACGGGTGCAACTGCACCCGTCGCACCCCTGCAACTACGCCGGCTCAATTTTGAGCCGGCGTCCTCGTTGCAGGGGCATTTCCTCTGGGCCGGCGGGCGCTCTTTTGGAGAGCGCCCGCCGGCCCAGAGGAAATGTGTGAATGGCCGCCGCGGTCTTTTGACAGCGGTGCGGTCATTTGGTGGCGGGACTATGGCGGGCGGCCTCCGCCATCCGCCATAGTCAGAATCAGGCCCATAGTGTGTATTTAGGGAAATTTTTCACACCTAGAAACTAAAGCAGCGCATGACACACACTGTAGACATTTGCTTGCAGAGTCACAACATAAACACAAATCGTTACTAGAAAGATTACGTTGCCTGAATTATGCTGCCCACTCGGCCAAGACTCAAACTGTGGCTGATAAAGCTGGCACACTCCCAGTAGGGCTAATATGCCAAGACCAGCCCCAATGCCGATTACAGCACTGCAATCAACTATTGCCACTCTTCTTTACACAGAGCATGGAATCCATGGTGAGTTGGTCCGTCATTACACCACACCATATCAGTCAAATTTTGTTAACACTCCGGAGGAAATCGCTTCCTTTCTGAACACTATGCCCCTTCTGAGCATTACGTAGGAACAGCGGATGGAGCTAGATGAACCTATCACCCCTTTTGACATACAAGAGGCCAGTCTTCAGAATTATGTAAAGCATACTTGCACTCTTGGCACCTCGATTGCACGCTATGTATGAGGAGTCCCTATTGGCTTCTCACCTACCTGATTCCCTTTGGAAAGTGATCCTTATATTGCTACCAAATCCGGACACAGATCCTGAAGCCCTAGGCTCACATAGGTCATTAGCACTACTCAATTCTGATTACACAATAACATCAAAGCATTTAGCACATTGACTGGTGCTGCTAGTTCCTCCCTTGGTACACCCTGACTAGAATGGGTTTGTTCCAACCCTTACCACCTCCCTTAATTTAAGGAGATTCTTTTGTGTCCTGGAGCATGCCCCATTTTGGGCTGTTTAGTTCTAGTCCTGGAGTAGGCCTTTGCTTCCCTGGAGTGGCCCTTCCAATTCATGGTGCTCCCAAAATATGGCCTTGGTGGCCACTTTCTGAAACTAGTCCGGTTGCTTCACACCCTACCATTGGCCATGGTCAAAACAGGCTCCCTCATATCTGACCCCATTAACATAAACAGAGGCACTCATCAGGGCTGCCCTTCTCCCCATTACTTTTCTCCTTAGTGATAGATCCACTTGCAGCTGCATTGTGCATGCAGGGAGATGGGTGGGGTATCAGCTTGGGAGATGGTGTCCACTCTGTTTCCCTTTAAGCAGATGACCTACTTGTCTAAAGTTGGGATATCTCTACAGTCCTTGCCATGATTGTTCACACCATCAACAGATACGCTGGCCTGTCTGGCCTACGAGTAAACCAGGCAAAATCTTGTCTCTTTCCTCTAAACCCTGCAACACCTAGGCCTGCCCTCGCTGACACCAACCTTGCCTGGCAACCCAATTTGTTTCGCTACTTGGGAATGCAAATATTTCACGCACCTGTGGATCTTTTTGATGTCAATTTAACACCTTCTTGTGTAGGACACCCCATTTTGTAGGACATTTGTAGGACCTCCTTGTGTAGAGCACCTCCTTTTGTAGGACACTGCACTTATCAGTGGTGGGGCAAGTAGCACTACTTAAGATGGTAGCCCTCCCTCACCTTCTGTATTATTTCACAAATCTTCCATTATATGTTTCCACCTCATTTTTCGGATCCCTTGAATGTATTGAAAGGGATTTCATCTGAAACTCCCCCAACTGCCACCTAACACTTTCAAAACTCTACCAACCAATGGATAGAGGAGGCCTTGCAGTGTGTAACTTCGAACTCTATTAACTAGACCCACATAGCAATCCTGAAACTGTTTCACCCATGTACTTAAGCACCACTACCCATGCCAACACACACACAGGTAGCATATTGCTGCTATCATTGATGCCTCTATGTCACTAGGGTAGTTTCTCCTTACGCTCCAGCACTGGCACTACTGGGCACACCAAGAGGACATTACCCTACATCCATTGTGGAGTTACCTACCTGGCATGAGGTGGGGCTCCACACTGTGGAAGATCCTTACAGCGGTGGGAAACTTCTTTCATATGAGACTCTGATGGAAGAGGAGGGCCTCCCCCAGTCTAGGAGTTTGCAAATTGCCCAAAGCCACCTACTGGGACACCATAATGGCCGACTTACTCCTACACAACTCTATCATCGGGGTGCTAGGACGTGTGTAAGGTGACATGACACAAGATTCTCAAACACATCTCACCATACAATACCTTGATGGGTTGGGCAGGCACCTACTATGCTGGCTAGTAGAATCCCTGTGCATGCACACTGCGTCCTTACGTGCACCTCTCTATGCTCACTGGGGAAAATTATCTTAACCATCCCTGCAAGGACAAAAAGTGGGCTGCGCTACTGGAAAGACCCATTCTAATTCTCTGCAATGCTCGATCCTGCTTAATCCAACTCTACATACTATATAAAGCCTACCTCACTCCTGCCAAAATAAATAGATACTTCCACCACACAGACAGTGCTTGCCCCCAATGCAGCCAGATGAAAGCAGATCTCTTCCATATCCTCTGGTCTTGTCCCCACCTACATCAATACTGGAGGAGTGTGGTGAGCTGCCTGTCTCACAGTACTGGCAGGGACTTGCCAGACATTTGGGGGGCCTGCATCCTGAGTCTATACCAAAGGGGAAAAACATTTAGGGTCACATCTTGATTTATTGAACTTGGCCTATTATTACCTAAAATACTAATTATCCGCAGGTGGAAAATGCCAGTCCCTCCATCCTTTATGGTCTGGGTCCAGTCATTAACAGCTTAGGTGCAGGCAGAGATTGTAGCCCTACATAGGGAAGACAGTCTAGGGGTTTGAAAATACCCCAAAACCACCTACTAGGACACCATCATGGCCAACATACACAACATCGAGCACAATAACGTAATGTCATTGCATACACGTCCATCTGACAGAAACACAGCAAGAGCAAAAAAAAGCCCCCTGCACCCTTCCCATGGAGGAGACTCAAGGGGTAGCCCGTACTGACTGTGCACTTAATTCCAGGACCCACCCAAAGAATAGAGAGTGCAGCACCATCCCTATACAATTGTCCTTCTCGTCATCTGCATTGTGAATGTTTATTTAGGAGGGATGCTACAAACTTGACCCCTGCACAATTATCAGTTATGTTATTACTGTTCCATATTTGTTCTTATCAGAATCTTTTTTTTTCAAGTTACTAAAATAATGTTTTGTTTATTTCTGATAGTGTGTGTTACATCCTCCCATGACCAGAATGCACTCTTACCCAGCTTCTGCTGCAAAATTGCATCGTAACATTTGCTTTAATGGTTGGATATACACATTTTACCTCAGGCCACCCAAACCATCTTGTGCTATGCGCCCTGCCACTGCTGCTGTATATCACACCTGCAAGTAAAAATTGAACTTTAACCAATGATGATGTAATGTTCAAATTTGATGATACTTCTGTTTGCAAAATGCAGTAATGAAAAAACACAATACAACAGATTTAAACAACAAAAATCAGAGGCAAACAATTGTGAGCATTTGAGTTAAAATGCCTGGAAAGATGAGTACAATGACAACTTTGGTTTTTAATAAAAACATGTAACAAATATTTTTTCACTGAAAAATACAAGCCAATTTATGTTAAAAGCTGCAGATTGGCACTAATGGTCATGTAAGCCAATCTTTGTTTAAAAACATGATTTTGAAAGGCATACATTTCTGAATGAAACAGACAGGAATGTGTGAACATTGGTGACAGAGTAACATACCTCAAACCAACTTTATTATGTACTTTGTTATGTCCAAATGATAAATCAATATTGAGGTGAAGAACTTTAGCAAAAGGGACATTTGCAGATGAACACTGTACAATGTACAATGTTTTTTTCTGCTAGATAATGAGTTTGTAGCATGAGTTCACAATTCAAATCAAACAATCTATATCATTCATGGGTGTTAAACAATTGCTGGGGAAAATAAAAAAATGATTAAGAGAAATGATAAAAAATGACATGGAGTAATGATGGGAAATTAATAAACTGTGGGAAAATTGGTCCTCATGTTGTTCCCCACATTCATGAGAAAATGGTAGAGTATACCTAAGTTTGAAAGTCTTAAAGCAGGTGAAATATGAAAATTAGAAAAATGTTTTTTGAACAAACCTGTGATCAATTAGACAGATACAATAAAAATGTTTTATATTTCTTTTCAGCATCTTCAGGCGCAGATAAAGGGGACTTTGGCCACAAAGTCAGGGAAGCAGCTGGCCACTGTGTGTCGGGTGGTAAGACATTGAACACAAATGGACACAGTGGCATGGAGGGTGATGGGACTGAAAAGGAGGCCCCAAATTTGTCATCTTTTTTTAAGGCTTCCACAAGCGACCAGTCCCTATAACATCTACATCCTTGTTCACCACCCAGATTCCCATCTCCATCCTCCCTCTTGGTCCTTCCAGTTGGCCAAACACACCTCCCTAAAAGAGCTGGAGTCTCTTTTGCTGCAGGCACCTCCCCCCTTGGCCCTGCTCCCCCACCTGTGCTCAGTGAAGAGGTTTTTGGCCTGTTGCACAGCATCTTTGTAGGCCAAACTGCGATTATGAATGGCAAACAGGGCCTCAGTTGCCAAAGGCAACAAATGGTTGCATTTCTGGATGCCATTCATAGTTCAATGTCTGGCATGCAGAGATCACTTGTGAAAATAGTCTTTGCACTAACTACAGCGCTCAACCAGCCCATTCCTGTGCCCCAACTCTGTCCCCCTCCTCATTCTAAATCCTGACTACCGCCCCTATCCCAAGCACACTCACTTCTTTACAGGCACCCAATCCAACAGACAAAAGCAGCACACACCCCACACACATATAAACACAAACACACAAAGAAACACAAACACCCATCCAATATACACAAACTACTGACACAACACCTACAGGCACCACAACCACCACCACCACTACACCGACAACCACCACCGCAGCACTCTCAATACCCACCACCATAGACACAAATACCACAATCACCACAACTACAATCACCACCACACCAACAGCCACCAGCACACCACAGTCACCACGATGACCATCACAGCACAACCACCACCACACCTACAAGCACCACAACCACAACATCCACATTAACAGCACACTCATCCAAACAAACACACACACAAATGCACACTTACATGCAAAACAACACCCACTAAACTCAAACGCACACACTCACCCTAACACCAAACACATGCTAAACCACACATATCCAAACATGCAAAAGACATACATGCAGCTGCAAAGCACACAGAAATGCACCACAACCACACCAACCACATCAACAGCACAGTCATCCAAACAGATACATTCACATAAAAGCACACACACAATAACAGCAACTATTCCCAAAACACACACTCAGCTGAACTCCTTCTAAGAAACACACACCTAAACATACATCACATACGCAAGACCCACATGCATCTTCAAAACAGATACACACATATAACCCACTCCAGCTCAATCTACCTCCTAAAACCAATCCTTTTCTACCTCTCCTACCCATACTCCTCCACCTGAATTCACTTCTTACCTGTCTCTGACCACTGTGAAACCCAAACCCACCCCAACCAAAAGGATCTTTGAGACGCCTACTCTGTTCCCACTAGATGCAATTTTCTGTGGTGTTTACCCCTTGCCAGTGTATTTAGGAGGCAGGTTCTGGGCCAGAACCCACAAGTTAATGCTGCACATTATGTTTATGTTTGATTATTTTTCATTTATAATAAAGATTTGAGAGACATATCTAATTTCTGAACAAAAATTATGTAGCTTGTCCTGACATTATTATTTGTTTAAAAATCATTGATTATTAACAATGTTAATTAAGAAAATGTGTGATACACAAAATTACTTTTGTTTATGGCAGTAAACATAAAACGTTTCTTAAATAACATATTTGTACAGTGCATACATTAGTGATAAACACCTGTCATCTACATGGTAGTTTTGGTGCACGCATTCATCATGCTAATGAACAGATATCAAAATTAAACATTTTTTTTTTTTTTTTAAGTTTCTGCAGATGTGTATATTTTAAATTGATCAGTGACAAAGATGAACACATATGCATTACACTTGAACAAAAATTGGAGTTCATTAACATTTAATGATATTCAGGAATAGCACTAGACGATGGGAAATGTGACATTAATACATATATAAGATGTTTTAATTTTAAAAGTAACACCGATTTTACATTTCTTGTGACACAATATTTTCCTTGTCTAGTGCAATTTCTACATCTCATTAAATTTATGTTGTTCAAAATATGTGTAATACATATGCATTTGATTTGATAGTATAGGAAAATGATTAAACACAGCTGTATGAACACATTTGGACTTTTGGGATTAATGTGTCTTTTTGTGTAGGTATCCTTTGGCATGAAGGTAGCTTGCACCAAATTTGTATATGTAAATAAAATATACAAGTGTGTTTCTTTAAATTTCTTAAACATCCATATTACACACATATGCATTGTAAATGATAATACTATTGCTTGTAAGTGTTATTTAAAAATGCACAGACCACAGCCACTGTAAACAGACTATTCAGATTGTGACAGATAGAAAGGACACTTAGCTTTGATTCCAGTGATGACAGGGTTAATTTGCATCATGGTCAAGTAGCATCAGCAAAAGAAGGACTTGGATGATCGGGGTTATGCCAGAAAGCGAAGTGAAAAAAGAGGGAAAGGTAAAAGTAGAGATTATGGCCATCATTATCACGCCGCCCGCCAAACTCTTCCCGCCTTCAGACCGCCTGTGTGGCCTGAACCCGCCGGCCCTAATAGGACTTCACTGCAGGGCCGGTGGGTGGAAACAGTTTTGGAGCCAGCACCAATGTGGCGGTGCGGCAGGTGCAGCAGCACCCGTCACACATGCCACTGCCTGTAATTCAGGCAGTGGAATGCGCGACAGGGTTGTGCATGGGGACCCTCAATCCCCCATTCCGCCAGCCTTTCCATGGCGGTGTAAACCGCCATGGAAAGGCTGTCAGATCCGAATTCCTAATCCCCAGGGCGGCACTGCAACCAGCGCTGCCCTGGAGGATGAAAACCACTGGGACCACCAGGCTGCCAGCTTCCGGCAGCATGGCGGTGTCAGTGGTCCGACCATAATGGCTCCACCACGGTCATAATGTGGCGGTCCCACCGTAAACCTGTTGTTGGTGGTACCACCACTGCGAGTATGGAGGTCATGTGACCTCCAGACTCGTCTTGAGGTCCTATATCTCTTTCAATCAACCAGCTCAGGTGTGGAGGTTTCCCCACCATAGTTACTTCAGCAGGAAGGCCCATTGTGATTGGCCCAGTGGGAAAACTGGCGGTGGTAACACCGACAGCCACTTTGGCCTATGGTGGCATCAACATGGGTGTAACAGCGGTAACAGCGGGTTGCTGACAGACTTTTGTCAATTGGCTTGCCATCATCTAAAGTGGACTCTTCATTCGGCGGCTTATTTATCCAACAGAAAACCAGCGTAAGGACCAATTCCGCCAAGGTCTAAATCAGGCAATTAGTCTCTTTCTTGAAAGTCAAAAATCTCCAGTGGGACAAACCTGGAGGCTGTAGCCGACCAGGGTTCCAAGAGGCCGGATACCCTTTTGGCAGAGGGGTGCTGAACAGGGTGTGCTGCTGCAGAGAAGAACATAGAAAGCGCTGCCACAAAGTCAGCACAACTGGCGATGCACCTTGGGCGGATAGATGGGCAGGCTGGTCCCAGTGTTCCCTCGGTTCTCAGCGCAGTTTTTGGTTAAATATTCTATAAGCAATAAGTTTGGGTGTTTTTGCTATCTGGGCACCGTTAGCACCATAACCAAGGGTCCAAAGCTGGAGGGTCTCTACTTGGGTGGGGAGGTTAGGATTCACTCAGGCTGGGTGCAGGTGCAGGTTCAAGGTGGTTGGAGCCCTTTCTGCACATGAGACTGTGATCAGGAGGACAGCCAACTAGCCCTTGGAGTCACTCTGATAGCTCTGGGTTTGAGTGCTTAAACAGCACTCAAGCAGGCAGCAAAGAAGTCCTTTTAGGTATGGCAAAACAGTCTTGTGGAATACACAGCAGGCCACAGCTGCAGATAGTCCTCTGAGAGTCCTTCCACAGGTACAGAAAGTGAACTGAAGAGTAGGTCCAATGGTCCTATTTTTATACTTGTTGCCTTCTTTCAAGTAGGAGAGGTTTCTGGAGAATTCCCTCTGAATGGAAGTCTCAATATATTTAAATTGCTATACACATAATTGGCAGACGTATTCCTCATGTCAGACCATATTATGGCCCTCATTCTGACCCTGGCGGTTCTCTACCGCCAGGGCCAACGGGGGCGGGAGCACCGCCGACAGGCCGGCGGTGCTCCCTTGGTCATTCTGACCGCGGCGCTTTGGCCGCGGTCAGAACGGGAAAACCGGCGGTCTCCCGCCGGTTTTCCACTGCCCCTTAGAATCCTCCAAGGCGGCGCAGCTCGCTGCGCCGCCGAGGGGATTCTGACCCCCCCTACCGCCATCCTGTTCATGGCGGGAAAGCCGCCATGAACAGGATGGCGGTAGGGGGGGTCGCGGGGCCCCTGGGGGCCCCTGCCGTGCCCATGCCCATGGCATGGGCACGGCAGGGGCCCCCTAACAGGGCCCAACAGGGCCCAACTAGGCTTTTCAGTGTCTGCGATGCACCCGTCGCACGCCTTCCACTCCGCCGGCTCGATTCCGGATTCCTGAATCAGATCGCACGCCGGCCCAGCGGGAAAGTCAGAATACCCCTCGCGGTCTATTGACCGCGGGGCGGTATTCAGGCGGCTTCCGACGGGCGGGCGGCAACCGCCGCCCGCCTAGGTCGGAATGGCCACCTATATGTTTAATCAGCGCTTGTACTTTAAATGTTATTAATTGTGCTACCCACTGCATTGACACAGCAAACACAACCCCACGTCAAAAATATAAGCAGATTGTGTAATTTTATATCTTTCACATTTGCACTATGTTGACAGGACCAAATCATATGTTAATTGCATACAAATTATCCCCAAATTAACTTCTTAATGACCACAGTGCAGGGTGTGTAGCATGTAAAGGTAGGATTTGTAGGATATGTCCAATTTTAAATTTCTACATGTTCTTATAGTCAAAAAGGTTTTAAAGTGATGCAAACCCGGATTATGGCATAGGTAAATACAGGATTACATAATCAGACCTTAGTCTGATAGTGGTGAACGTCTCCCAGGATGTTCTGTGGGTGCTGTAAGAAGATTTATTTATCTTTAGAAGATGTCATGGGGGCTGTGCACAGCCCCTCTGGGCACTTTAAAAGTGTATTCCCTGTCACAGACAGATGTAATGCACATCTGACACTGACTTCCCTTTTATCTAATCCACAAAACTCCAATCCCAGTGGCTGTGAGAGCACCCCCATAAATAGATTATACTGATCAATGGGGATGGGGGCACTTTGGCATTGTAATTTGCAGGGGTTAGTCACACCCACAGGCTGGCAAAGATCTTTAATCCTCAGTACATTTCAGAGAACATTACTGGACCTGTGGAAGGTACAGATGAAGGACTTGTCTTATGTCAGAAGCCATGAAGAATACTGGACCTGCTCTCTTTGTACCCCAGGCCACAGAAGAGAAACCAGCATTCATTTAGATGAAATGCTGTTTGAGCTACAGGGCATTCTCATACTTTTCATGCTGACCAGTTACAAACTGGACCTGACCTGGTCACTTCTGAAGGCCTCTGCTGAAAAGATTTCTGTTTAAATTCTAAATAAACAGTTAAATACTCTGCTATCTGTACCCAGCAAACCATTGTGAATAATAATAATAAAAAAATCTTTAACATTTATTAATTACAAAAATGTAAATGTATAAAGCTAATGCAATCTAAACACTATGGCCCTCATTACAACCTGGTGGTAAATGCCGCCTACCGCCATGCTGACGGGCGCCAACATACCGTGTCCGCTGTGGTATTCCGCCACGGGTATTATGACCCACACTGAGAATTCCACCACAGTACAGACACCCACACAAGTATGCCCCACCAAAGGTCAGTGATAAAATGGCGATAGCAAAACCCACACCATTACGCCAACAGGAATACACCCACAGTATCACGACCCACGAATCACCACAGCGGTCTTTCAACCGCGGTAAACCATTGGCGGTACACACCGCCGCGCTCAAAATACACACACACATACAAAACTATACCACATTGGACAATTCAAACTGCACACATCTGACACACATCACACCCACACTCTCACACCACTATAAAACACACACACACATTACCCACAACCCCTTACATAAAAAAAAAGATAGTAAGCGGAGAGAGACAAGCCAGGAGAACCCACTCAATCAGAGGCACAGAACACCATCACCCATACACCATCTATGCACATCACAGCATACACCACAGCACATCACCCAACACATCACCCCACACATCCTCACACATATCACTCGCACCACATCCATGGCACCCCAAAGACACCCCAGGTTTTCAGAGGAGGAGCTCAGGGTCATGGTGGAGGAAATCATCCGGGTAGAGCCACAGCTATTCAGATCACAGGTGCAGCAGACGTCCATTGCAAGGAAGATGGAGCTATAGCAGAGAATCGTGGACAGGGTCAATGCCGTGGGACAGCACCCAAGAACCAGGGATGACATCAGAAAGAGGTGGAACAACCTACGGGGGAAGGTGCGTTCCGTGATTGCAAGACACCAGGTAGCCATACAGAGGACTGGGGGTGGACCACCACCTCTTCCTCCACAACTAACAACATAGGAGGAGCAAGTCTTGGCGATCGTGCATTCTGAGGGCCTCGCAGGAGTAGCAGGAGGACTGAACTCTGGTAAGTAAAATCTTTACTACTATATCCACCCCACCCTACCTGCATGCCATCACAAACTCCTACCCCTACCCTCACCCCATCACTCCACCACCTCACATATACACCACTATCACAACCCACCCATCCAAATACCAAGCCCTGCATGCTACACCAATGCATGGACACCCATTACAGACCTGCATGGACACCCATCACCACAGCTTGCCCAGTAGAGAGACTCACCCAGCCCAGAAAATCACCACTCACACAAGGCCAAGCTGATAGGGAAATCACAGTCATGCAGGGAAACACACTGATGCACAAGATGGCACACGCAGATACATTAACAATGCATTTGCATCCCGACAGGACCCATACTCCACGTCACCAGAGAGGAGGTGCCAGCTACATCCAGTCCCCCCCGAAGAGGCCCACAGTGACAACAGCAGCTCTGCACGCCTGGATCACGATGACCAACGTGGCCCATCCGGGACCTCTGGACAATCGGTTACCCTGCCAAAGTCCCATACCACCACAGAGCCTCCCCCTCAGGAAACACAAGTACAACACAAACCCAGCGGGCCCATGCCACTGTCCCCAGGACATGTCAATCAGCAGTGTGTCCACCACTACAGGGACCCCAGGCAACCCCACAAACCCAGGACGATCAGGGACCTGGGGTCAGTGGGCACACAGTTCAGGGGACAGAGGCACAGGACAACAGGGAAGCTGGGAGGGCTGCTGTGCGACAGGGGGAGGACAGGCCCAGGGAACCCACTCTCCACGAGGCACTCTCCAACATCCTGGGAGCATACCACCATTCCCAGGAGACGATGGGCCAGATACTGGCCAAGTTGTAGGAGAACCAGCGGCTGAAGGATGGACAGTACCTGGGGATCAGGGATGACCTAAAAAAAATCTACACCATCCTGGTCACCATTACAGGGGTGCTGGGTGACAAGGGCAAGACCATGAGGGAGGCAGAGGCACAACAATGGGCGCCTGACACTTTAGCAAACCGAGGAGCAGCCTTCCACCTCTGTCAGCGTTAGTGGACAGGAGGACCCGCCACAGGACCAACAGGCCACCAGCACCCCACCCCCTGCAGAAGGAGAGCCACCCCGCAAACGGTCCCTGCGATAGAGGCAGAAGCCAGAGAACATTGCCAAGACCCCCGCCAGGAAATAAGACTCTCCTGATCGTCACCCTTCTGTCCCACACTATCACCCTGTCCACCTTGAACTGCCATTACTCCCCTTCCTATGCCCATTGGACAATGCACCTGTGATACCAAGAGACTGGACTCTACCCTGAACTTTCCTCCACCATCAGCTCAGCCCCTTGCACATCCCTCTCTACTTATGAGCACCTAAATAAGCACC
The DNA here is from genome assembly GCF_031143425.1 of Pleurodeles waltl. Taxonomy (NCBI): domain Eukaryota; kingdom Metazoa; phylum Chordata; class Amphibia; order Caudata; family Salamandridae; genus Pleurodeles; species Pleurodeles waltl. The sequence goes on along the minus strand of NC_090444.1, from coordinate 1,645,026,604 downwards.
TTTGGAACAAATACCAATCTAGAGCCTGTCAAATGATTCACAAATGTATTAGTACAACATAATCAAAGCATTGCAACTCAAATGTACAGTGAAGTATACTTTGGGATGACCTTTGGTGGGCAGCAGTACACATAGCAGGAGCCAGAGTGAAAGTGAAGTTACAGTGTCTTACCTGTGTGTCACTGGAAGTACTGCAGAATTATGGTAGTTCTGTTGTCAACATCTTCTTCCTCTGCCTCCTCTTCTTCACTGTCCACAGGCTCCACCGCTGCCACAAGACCATCTCCAGGCACATCCTTCTGCAGAAAAGGCACCTGGCGTCTCAAGGCCAGGTTGTGCAACATGCAACATGCTACGATGATCGGGCACACCTTCTTGGGTGAGTAGTACAGGGATCCACCTGTCAGATGGAAGCACTGGAACCTGGCCTTCAGGAGTCCGAAGGTCCTTTCTATAATCCTCCTTGTACGACCATGTTCCTCATTGTAACATTCCTCTGCCCTTGTCCTGGCATTCCTCACTGAGATCAGTAGCCATGAGAGGTTGGGGTAACCAGAGTCACCTGCAAATATCGACACACACTAACCCTTAGGGACAAACACATACCCAGACACCAACATATACTAGTTGGGGACCTTGGGCTCACCTATTAGCCACGCCTGGTGCCTCTGGAGTTGCCCCATCACATATGGGATGCTGCTATTCCTCAAGATAAAAGCGTCATGCACAAAGCCAGGATATTTGGCATTCACATGAGAGATGTACTGGTCCGCCAAACACACCATCTGCACATTCAGAGAGTGATAGCTTTTTATATTCCCGTAAACCTGTTCATTTCTCCTGGGGGGGGGGGGGGCAAATTGCACATGTGTACCATCAATGGCACCCATGATGTTGGGGATATGTCCCAGGGCAAAAAAAGTCAGCTTTCACTGTGGCCAAATCCTCCACCTGGGGGAACACGATGTAGCTCTGCATGTGTTTCAGCAGGGCGGACAACACTCTGGTCAACATGTTTGAGAACATTTGCTGAGACATCCCTGATGCCATGGCCACTGTTGTTTGGAAGGAACCACTTGCCAGGAAATGGAGCACTGACAGGACTTGTACTAGAGGGGGGATACCTGTGGGCTGGCGGATAGCTGACATCAGGTCTGGCTCCAATTGGGCACACAGTACTTGGATTGTGGCACGATCAAGTCTGTAAGTAATGATAATGTGTCTGTCCTCCATTGTCGCAAGGTCCACCAGAGTTCTGTACACTGGAGGATGCCACCATCTCATATTCTGCCTCAGGGGTTGAAGCCTATGGAAGAGAACAGTGAGCAGAGGGTCATATTCACACATCTATTGCACTAATGATGATTTGTTTATCTTACAGAAAAAAATGTGAATCCGACAATCAGTTGCTGTGCCAATGGCTGCTGTGACGCATTTAGGTGCCATGGCCTGTGTCCCCCTGAAATGGCGGCTGCCTGACCTGTGAGGAGGGACAAGTGGAAATGAGGTAATTGCGCTGGTGTTGTGCGCAGTCGTGGTAGGCGGTCGATGACCGCCGCGCAACTTCGCATTGGTTATCAAGAGGCCCTATGGGTTCCAGGAGCCAATGGCGATGTACACCGGCGGTGACGGTACGTACTGGCGCGGACGTGACTGCCATTTTCTATCTGTTCACTCACTTGCTACCTGACCTTCAACAGGAGAGGGCCTACACTGCAAGTGGTGCTGTGACCTGTGTCTGGAAGCGACCATGGCTCATGTGTCTGGGGAAAAGGCCCCTGCCTTCACTGTGGAGGAGTTAGAGAAACTGGTGGATGGGGTCCTACCCCAGTACACGTTACTCTACGGTCCTCCAGACAAACAAGTGAGTACACTGTGAGCATGATGCGTGGGCCATGAATGAAGAGATTGCTGTGTGTGTAAGCCACATGTAGGGGGGGCAGAGATGTCCAGGCCAGAGTGCAGCATGTATGGTGGTCAATGTATGTGCGTCAGGGGATGGGTGGGATCTGGTGGGCAATGAGTGTGACGGTCCGGACGGGTGACTAATTTCCTTTTCTGCTGTCTTTTCTAGGCAGGTCAGCACCCACCAGAAAAAGGGTATTTGGTGTGCCAATCGCCAAGGAGGTGTGGATCCTGGGGGTCTTTGACAGGCGGAGCACCCACTGCTGCAAGAGGTGGGAGGACATGCGCCACTGGGCAAAGAAGACGGCGGAGGCCCAGCTGGGGCTGGCCTCCCTACGAGGAAGGGATGCCCGTCGCTGATGTTCCGCATCCTCGCGGTGGCCTATCCGGAGTTGGATGGGCGCTCGAAGGCATCACAGCAGCCACAAGGGGGTGCGAACTGAATCTAAAACCTGACTTTGAGCATGTTAGGAAGTAACTGGGTGGGGGACGTGGGCTGTGGGTGCCCCTAAGCCAGGGCGGACATGGCAGGGTAGGTCCCTTGTTGGTCAGGCTCTGGAGCACTCCTTCCCCAATAGTGTTATTGGGTATCTACTACTGGGCAGGGTCCTTGCCACTGCAGCTTTTTGTTTTTGTCTATAGCTGGGTTTCTGGTGTGCAGCTGATGGCGTTAGGCATTGTACCCCATGGGCTGGTGACTGTGTTAGTAAATGTTTGGCCATGGAATAGTGCATAGGGCTGCTCCCTGTGTGTTGTGTATGCCAATGGTAGTGGTGTTGCTGGCATTGACCAAGTGTATCCTCTGTCTCTCCCCCCCTTTTTGTTTTGTCACCCTGTCCATGTGTGCATTAACATCATCTGGCGGAGGAGCAGAGGCACTGGCGACGGAGGGAGCTGCATCCCACATGGGCCTGGAGGCCGAATCCCCAGAGGGTGAGGGCACCAGTGGGATGGAGGGCGAGGGGAGCAGCACGACGGGGACAGGAGGGGAGACCACAGACAGCGACTCCTCCTCTGATGGAAGCTCCCTGCGGTGACGGACACCTCTGTGCCCACCCCAATAACAGGTACAGCCGCCACCCCCCTACCAGCACCGCCCTCCCAGCAGCCCCTCAGCGTGTTTCCTGTGCCCAGCTCACCCAGGAGGGTGGGCATCTTCTTCACCCCAGGTACCTCAGGCCCTGCCCCCAGTCAGCCCTGCTGTCCTCAGTGAGGAGGCTATGGACCTCCTGAGATCTCTCACTGTTAGGCAGTCAACCATACTGAATGCTATCCAGGATGTCGAGAGGCATTTGCAACAAACAAATACGTACCTAGAGGGCATTCACTCTGGCGTGGTGGCCCAACAGAGAGCATTTCAAACTCTGGCCTCCACACTGATGGCAGCCATTGTCCCTGTGTCTAGCCTCCCCCTCCAACCTCCTCTACCCAGACCCAATCCCCTCAACCCCAGCCTATCCCAAGCACACCTTCAGACCAGCATTCACCCAAATCAACACACAAAGGTGGCTCAGGAAAACACAAGCACCGCACTTCATCTCACAGGCACTCACACAAGCACCATACCCATGCAGACACACCAACATCCACTACCTCCACTGTGTCCCCCTCCTCCTCGTCATCCACCTCCCTCCCAGTAGTGCCTCCACTCACACCTGCATGCACTACATCTTCATCCACTATCTCCATAACCAGCACGCCTATCGCAACACACCCCTCATGAGCAGTCACCACCCCCACAACCATGCACACGTCCTGTGTCCTCTCCCACTGTGTCTGTGACCCCTCCTCCCAAAGTACACAAACGCAAGCACCCACCCAACAGCCATCCACCTCACAACAGCATCCAGCCCATGCACCTTCACTCGAACTCAGCAGATAGACACCTCCTACAACCACTCCCTCTTCCTCCACTCCCAAACCCTCTCCATCTTCCCGCCCCAGTGTGTCTAAAAAACATTTCCTGGCAAAAATTGACCTGTTCCCTACCCCTCCCCCGTCCTTCCCCTCGGGCCAAGGTGTCCAGAACCCAGGCCAGTACCTCAGCCACCAAGTCGGCGTCAGCCGTGCTACCTGCAACTCCCAGAGGCTCAAAGGGGGCACCCATCAGGCAAGCCAGAGTGCCACCGACCCCTGCAAAGGACCAAACCATTCCGCCACCTGCCGAGGTGAAGTAGGGGACAGCATGCGGCAAGGGCAAGAAGCATGACCCACCCAGCAAGGCCTCCTCCAAAACTCCAGCTGCCAGAGTCAAGGTCACAACAGCATCTGCCAAGGTGAGGAAGGGACAGAAAACCCAAGGCAAGGCACTTCAGGTGTCGGAGGCTGCAGGTGAGGTCCTAGTGCCCACCAGCAGAACTGCCAGCCCCACAACCTGCACTGTGGGCAGCACCCCCAGTATCCCCGCCGCAAGCACTGCCGCAAGCACTGCCGCAAGCACCACCACCTGCACCGCCACCTGCACCACCGCTGCCACCCCTAGTGTCGCAGCAACATCCCCAGTGGCCAGCTGTCTGAGGCTGCGGGAGAATGGCTGGTGCCTCCCTCCACCGCTGGCAGCACCGGCACCTGCACCCCAGACAGCACCGCCAGCATCCCCACCGGAAGCACTGCCGCAAGTACCGCCACCTGCACCGTTGACAGTGGGACCACTACCAGCAGGAGCAGCTCCAGTGTGCGTCCATCTGAGGCTGCAGGAGACGGGCTGGAGCCTCCCATCACCACTGGCAGCACCCCCACCAGCACCAGTACTACCACCAGTTTGCAGCCTTAGGCGCCGTAGGATGGAGTCTAGCCCTGCCTCCATGGACTACCATGCTACCTCATCCCTGCAAAGCTCGTGCCTCAGACACCCAGGTGAGGGAATGTTAACTGCCACACTCCAAGTGCTGCATCACTGGGCACAAGGCCCCCTCCAGAACCAGTAGAGATATGCATCCACTCACCCTATCCTTGGCAGGATGAAGCAGGCTGGGCACAAAGCCCCCTCCAGGAACAGTGGAGGTATGCATCCACTCACCCTATCCTTGGCAGGATGAAGCACACTGGGCACAAAGCCCCTTCCAGAGCCAGTGGAGATATGCACCCACTAGAGAGACTGTGGCTTTGCACTCCCCAGAACCAAGCAGTGGGCAACCCACCCACTTGAGAGACTAGAGAGACTGTGAATTTGCACTCCCCAGGACCAAGCAGTGGGCAACCCACCCACTTGAGAGACCAGAGAGACTGTGGCTTAGCACTCCCCAGGACCAAGCAGTGGGCAAACCACCCACTTGAGAGACTAGAGAGACTGTGACTTTGCACTCCCCAGGACCAAGCAGTGGGCAACCCACCCACTTGAGAGACTAGAGAGACTGTGGCTTTGCACTCCCCAGGACCAAGCAGTGGGCAACCCACCCACTTGAGAGACTAGAGAGACTGTGGCTTTGCACTCCCCAGGACATCGCTGTGGACAAACCACCCACTTGAGAGACTAGAGAGATTGTGGCTTTGTACTCCCCAGGACCAAGCAGTGGGCAACACACCCACTTGAGAGACTAGAGAGACTGTGGCTTTGCACTCCCCAGGACCAAGCAGTGGGCAACCCACCCACTCGAGAAACTAGCGAGACTGTGGCTTTGCACTCCTCAGGACATCGCTGTGGGCAAACCACCCACTTGCGAGACTGGAGAGACTGTGGCTTTGCATTCCCCAGGACATAGCTGTGGGCATGTAGCCCCCTCCAGGAGCAGTGGCGTTATTCCATCTTCTGGCTGAGATGCCCCACCTTCCCCATCCCCCTGAGGTGCCTGTGTGTTTACGACCTGATGCCCCTGCAGTGTTCACTCCGTATTGAGGCAGGAGTCAAGTGTGGGCTTTGCCTATGATTTTTGGCCCAGTTGCCCACGGACATTTTGAAAGGACAATGTAGAGCCTTATGTACATATTGTAAATATTTGTAAACACTGTTTTTATACTTGTTAAATATATATCTGCCTATTTCTAATATATCACTGATTTGACTTTTTTCCTTTTGTCCTTGGGTTCTTCCAGGGGGTTGTGGGATGTAAATGTAATATTGCTGCATGTGTTTGTGTGTATGGTGTTGTGGGTGAGGGTGGGGGTGGGGGTGGGGGTGTTGCGTGTTGTGTGTGTGTGTCACTCTCTTTTTCCTCCCCCCCTCCCCTGTGTACTAGGTGCAGTACTCAGCGTAGTCGTCGCCGCCGCCTTTGATATTCCTGGTAGATGAGGAGGTAGACCAGCATGGGATGGACCTGTAACTCGGGCTCCATGGCGTCCTGGTTCTTCGTTGAATGTTGTGAGGTGAGTGGTTCCCTTCCAAACAATGTTTCAGCCATGCTTTTGATGGCGTTGGTACCGCCCCGGAAAATCTGGCGGATTTGCGGGTTGTAATGGGTTGGGCGGTACGTTGTCTTCCGCCTATCTGTTGGCGGTGACCGCCGTGGTGTTTGTTGCTACCGCCGTTGCGGTCGGAGTGTTAAAGTAGCTGTTTGTGTTGGCAGTTTCCGCCGTGGTCGTGATTCCATTTTTTTTACCGCGGGCCTGTTGGCAGTATTACCGCCGCTTTATCACCGACCGCCATGGTTGTAATGAGGGCCCATGTCTTATTCTAAACTGTTTCAATCTACAAAAAATAAATAATAGTATTACTCAAATTTACTAAATACAAACCCACCTCCCACTCACGTAATATCTACCTACATGTATTTCCTAAGGTTATACAAATAACTAAACATTAATAAAATCACTAAACATTTACTAAAACATATATTCTGTAAGAGGAACTGAAGTCTTTATACCCTCCTTCTTATCCTAAATGTATGATAGACCTATCTAATTTTATTAAATTGTATAAAAAAATCCTCCTGATCTAACAAACACATACAACTAGGCTATTCCAAAACTTTATACATAAACAAATATTATAATAACAAATATAAAACTATGCAATATTTCCATAACGATTTATATTACATTAGCATTTATATTACATCAGCATTTTGGTGTCATTTTTTTCTGTGCAGTTAGACAAAAGGCAGTGCCTCATGAAACTCCCTCATAATTGGTGTCATGCCCTTCATTTACCTATTGAGGTGGGTTAAAGATTTACAGATTTTTATATATGTGATTGTATTGCTGTAGAATGTGCAGACATTCCATTTCACTTTCCCATCTCCTTTTGGCAACAGATTCTTTCCTTGCCACTGCAGCTTTTTGTTTTTGACTATAGCTCGGTCTTCTTGCTGATGTGCTGGTATGTCCAGCTGCAGTTAACGCTCTTTGCTTTTGTGATTGTCTCATGGCACGTTGTTGTGCTTTGTACCTTATGGAAAGAGAACCCATTTCTTGAAAGCACAATGCAATAGCTTACTCCATCTAAAAATATCCAGTCCACATTATTACAAATCCATTATTGCCTCTGGAAGGGATATCCATCATGTTTATGACAGAGTAACCCCTCTGCCATGCTCTAAATCAGGCTCTTAAAAACATTTTATATAAAGCCTGGATCAGCTTCTAAATTGTAAAATAAAAATAAAAAATTTAATAGGATAACAATTGATTGGATTATGGCCACATTTAATATATATATTGGTAACTTTGGCTAAAGACTGTGGATGAATAGCATTCAAAACAGTAGTTTTATTCCTATGTAGAATTTGTTGAGGACTAAACACTTCATTGGTTGTTTTGGTTTTCAGCAAGGTAATAGTATCTTATACTTCCACAGAGTACAACAACATATTTGACTTCTAGGTAAACACAAAACTGTGTCTCTAGCTCATAATTTTCAAACTCATGGTAGGTTCTCAGAGCACAGAGCACAGCAGGCCCACAAGTCGTGCTTACAGTTACTGCAGTCCAATTAACAAATACAATAATTTTGATAGAAAAAGAAGAGTAGGAGCCTAAACAAACTTCATTTGTTTGCCTGATACCCCATACGACCCTTTGAGGAGGAGGTCAGGGACAGGATGTAGTGTGGTTCGGGGTAGATAATAATGAATGAAGAGTTACAATGCTGTTCCTGCCTATTTCTCAATTTTCATTGAGCTTATGGAAAATAAATTTTCAATTGCTAATGCACATTGATCATTTATTTTTAAGCAAGCCATTCAAATTACAAAATTAGTGGCTTTGTGTGTCTTTGATTCTCAAAAGTTATGTAATACAACACATAGGGGTCGATTACGACTTCAGCGGACGGAAGAGCCTGTCAGCTGAAGTCCTGACGATCAGCTTGCTGCCAGTGGGAAATCCCTACAACATTGACGCCGGCTCATAATAGAGCTGGCGGCAATGCTGTAGTGCGTAGGGTGCAGCAGCTCTTGTCGCGATGTTCACTGTCTGCAAAGCAGACAGTGAACTTCACACAAAGCAGACAGTGAACATTACAACAGGACTGGCAAGGGGGACCTCTGCACCTCGTCTCCGCCAGCCTTTACAAGGCGGTGCTACTGCCATGTAACTGCTGGCGAAGAGGGGGTGGGTCGTAATCCCCAGGGCGGAACTGCTTGCAGCTCTGCTCTGGAAGATTAGGACCACCAGCACCGCCAGCCCCTCCTGTGGAGGTAAACTGGTGGTGCTGGGGGTCCAACCGTGGTGCAACAGCCACATTCATAATGTGGCGGTCGGACTGCCACATTGGTGGCGGTCCATCCACCACAGTGGCGGTCGTAATGACCCACATAATGCTGCTTTGCTTTAGCTTGCATCAGGTATGCAATCTATATGTGGTGAATGGGCATTTCCTTGCAATCAGACATGGATTTTGATTTCTTCCTATTTTAAAAGTACCATTGAAACATATGTTAGGCAAAACATGGGATCTTACATGAGGCTGGCCTGAAAGGTACAAATCTCTACGGTTTTGCTTGGCGTGTTCGCTTTGCGTCTGGGATGACTTCAGCACCACACATACAAATACGAGCATTATATTATTTGTGCATGAATCAATGTATTAGTCTTTAAACGTTATGTAGACCAAAACACTTGCAGCCTTGTACCATTAAACAAGTGTGCCTGCCTTGGCACTAGGCAAGCAAAACTACTTCAGAGTTTTGAGATAGGTAAAGTGAACACCATCAAGAACATAGGTCTTACTTTTGCTCTCTAAATTTCATAGGAAAGAACACAGGTCAAGTATTTCAGATGCTGCCCTGTATTATTTTAAAAATTCCCAAAATGGCTCAAAGTGTCTGTAACACTGCCATATTGTGAATGCCACTGTGAAAGTGAGCTCCACATGTGTAACACAAAGAACTGATTTTTGTTACACTTAACCTTGTGGGTGCACTACTTATTTTGTGCAGCCACGAAGCAAAGATGCATTTCATAATTTATTAAGCCATGCATGGCCCGATTTGCCTGACCTTGTGTGGTCTTTGTGAAGTAAAAAGGTAACGTGATGCAGTTCAACGCTCTGCGTTGCAATACCTGGGCCCTCATTACAACCCTGGCGGTCGGTGTTAAAGCGACGGTAATACCGCCAACAGGCCAGTGGCAAAAAAAATGGGATCACGACCACGGCGGAAACCGCAAACACAGACAGACATTTTAACACGCCGACCGCCACGGCGGTTGCAACAAACACCACGGCAGTAACCACCAACAGACAGGTGGAAGTCAGTGTACCGCCCACCCCATTACAACCCGCCAATCCACCAGCTTTTCCGGGGTGGTACCAACACCATCAAAAGCACGGCAGAAACAGTGTTTGGAAGGGAAACCACTCACCTCTTGACACTCAACGAAGAACCAGGATGCCATGGAGCCCGAGCTGCACATCCTGCCCATGGTGGTCTACCTCCTCATCTACCAGGAGTACGATCGGCCGCGGCGATAACCACGGTGAGTACTGCACCTAGTACACAGGGGAAGGGGGGAGGAAAAAGAGAGTGACACACACACGCAACACGCAGCACCCCCTCCCCCACCCTCACCCACAACACCATACACACAAACACATGCATCAACATTACATATACACCCTGTAACCCTGTGGAAGAACACAAGGACAAAAGGAATAGAGTCAAATCAGTAATTTTTTAGAAACAGTCAGATATATGTAATCATTTTAAAAACAATATTTACAAAAATATACAATATATACATAAGGCGGTACATTGTCCACTCAAAATGTTCGTGGACCACTGGGCCAAATCTCATAGGCCAAGCCCACACTTGACTCCTGCCTCAATACGGAGAGAACACTGCAGGGGCATCAGGTCGAAAACACACAGGCACCTCAGGGGGATGGGGAAGAGGGGCACCTCAGCCGGAAGATGGAATAACGCCACTGCTCCTGGAGGGGGCTCCATGCCCCCAAAGATGTCTTGGGGAGTGCAAGGCCACAGTCTCTCTAGTGGGTGGTTTGCCCACTGCTTCGTCCTGGGGAGTGCAAAGCCACAGTCTCTCAAGTGGGTGGTTTGCCCACTGCTTGGTCCTGGGGAGTACAAAGCCACAGTCTCTCTAGTGGATGCATATCTCCACTGGCTCTGGAGGGGGCTTTGTGCCCGGTGTGCTTCATCCTGCAAAGGATAGGGTGAGTGGATGCCTTAATCCACTGGTTCTGGAGGGGGCTTTGTGCCCAGTGTGCTTCATCCTGCCAAGGATAGGGTGAGTGGATGCATATCTCCACTGGTTCTGGAGGGGGCTTTGTGCCCATTGTGCTTCATCCTGCCAAGGATAGGGTGAGTGGATGCATATCTCTACTGGTTCTGGAGGGGGCTTTCTGCCCAGTGTGCTTCATCCTGCCAAGGATAGGGTGATTGGATGCCTTAAAACACTGGTTCTGGAGGGGGCATTGTGCCCAGTGTGCTTCATCCTGCCAAGGATAGGGTGAGTGGATGCATAGCTCCACTGGTTCTGTAGGGGACTTTGTGCCCAGTGTGCTTCATCCTGCCAAGGATAGGGTGAGTGGATGCATATCTCCACTGGTTCTGGAGGGGGCTTTGTGCCCAGTGTGCTTCATCCTTCCAAGGATAGGGTAAGTGGATGCATATCTCCACTGGATGGGGCTTTGTGCCCAGTTTGCTTCATCCTGCCAAGCATAGGGTGAGTGGATGTCTTAATCCACTGGTTCTGGAGGGGGCTTTGTGCCCAGTGTGCTTCATGCTGCCAAGGATAGGGTGAGTGGATTCATATCTCCACTGGTTCTGGAGGGGGCTTTGTGCCCAGTGTGTTTCATCCTGCCAAGGATAGGGTGAGTGGATGTATATCTCCATTGGTTCTGGAGGGGGCTTTGTGCCCAGTGTGCTTCATCCTGCCCAGGATAGGGTGAGTAGATGCTTATCTCCACTGGTTCTTGAGGGGGCTTAGTGCCCAGTGATGCAACACTTGGGGTGTGGCAGATCACAGTCCCTCACCTAGGTGTCTGAGGCACGAGATTTGCAGGGACTAGGTTGCATGATAGTCCATGGAGGCAGGGCAAGACTCCGTCCAGCGGCGGCTACGGCTGCAAACTGGTGGTAGTGCCGGTGCTGGTGGGGGTGCTGCCATTGGTGGAGGGAGGCTCCAGCCGTTCTGCTTCAGCCTCGGACGCCTGCACACTGGGGCTGCTGCTGCTGGTAATGGTGCTACTGTCAGCGGTGCAGGTGGCGGTGCTTGTGGCGGTGCTAGCGGTCGTGCCAGTGCTGGCCGTGGTGCAGGTGCGGGTGCTGCCAGCTGTGGAGGGAGGCTCCCGCCCTCCTTCTGCAGCATCGGACGGCTGCCCACTGGTGCTGCTGCTGCTGACAGTAGTGGTGCTTGCGGCGGTGCAGGTGGCAGGGCTGCCGGTTGTGCTGGTAGCCACCAGGCTTTCAACTACAGCCTCGGACAGCTGAAGTGCCTTGCCTGGTGTTTTGTGCCCCTTCCTGCCCTTGGCAGATGGTGGTGTCACCTTGGGTCTGGTAGCTGGAGTCTTTGAAGTGGCCTTGATGGGTGGTTGTGGCTGCTTTCCCTTGCTGGATGCTGTGCCTCTCTTCACCTTGCCAGGTGGTGGAATGGTTTTGGCCTTGGCAGAGGTTGGTGGCACACTGGCTGGGCAGAGGGGTGCCCCCTTTGAGCCTCTGATAGCTACAGGAACCACAGCGGACGTCGACTTGATGGCTGAGCTGCTGGGCTGGGTTCTGGCCACCCTGGCCTGAGGGGAAGGACGGGGAGAGGTAGGGAAGAGGACAAAGTGAAAAGCTTCTTAGGGACACTGGGGTGGGAAGAGGGTGAGGGTTTGGGAGTGGCGGAAGAGGGACTGGTTGTAGGAGGTGTCTGTCTGCTGAGTTTGGGTGCAGGTGCATGGGCTGGATGCTGTTGTGAGGTGGATGGCTGTTGGGTGGGTGGGTGGGTGGGTGCTTGCGTTTGTGTACTTTGGGAAGAGGGGTCACAGACACAGTGGAAGAGGACACAGGGGACGTGTGCATGGATGTGGGGGGGTGACTGCTAGTGAGGGGTATGTTGTGATGGGCGTCCTGGTGATGGAGGTAGTGGATGAGGATGTAGTGCATGCAGGTGTGAGTAGAGATGCTACTGGGAGGGAGGTGGAAGACGAGGCGGAGGGGGACACAGTGGAGGCAGTAGATGTTGGTGTGTCTTCATGGGGATGGTGCTTGTGTGAGTGCCTGTGAGATGAAGTGTGGTGCTTGTATTTGCCTGAGCCACTTTTGTGTGTTGATTTGGGTGACTGCTGGTCTGAGGGTGTATTTGGGATAGCTGGGGTTGAGGGGATTGGGACTGGGTAGAGGAAGTTGGAGGGGGAGGCTGGAGACAGGGACAATGGCTGCCTTTAGTGCTAAGGCCAGAGCTTGAAATGCTCTCTGTTGGGCCACCACACCAGAGTGAGTGCCCTCCAGGAATGCATTTGTTTGTTGCAAATGCCTCTCAACACCCTGGATGGCATTCAGAATGGTTGACTGCCCAACAGTGAGGGATCTCAGGATGTCAATAGCCTCCTCACTGAGGGCAGCAGGGCTGACTGGGGCAGGGCCTGAGGTGCCTGGGGTGAAGGAGATGCCCACCCTCCTGGGTGAGCGGGCACGGGAAACACGCTGAGAGGCTGCTGGGAGGGTGGTGCTGGTAGGGGGGTTGGCAGCTGTACCTGTTGTTGGGGTGGGCACAGAGGTGTCCGCCACTGCCAGGGAGCTTCCATCAGAGGAGGAGTCGCTGTCTGTGGTCTCCCCTTCTGTCTCCGTCATGGTGCTCCCCTCTCCCTCCGTCCCACTGGTGCTCTCACCGTCGGTGGATTCGGCGTCCAGGCCCATATGGGATGCAGCTCCCTCTGTTGCCGGTGCCTCTGCTCCTCTGCCAGATGATGCTAACACACACAAGGACAGAGTGACAAAACAAAAAGGGGGGGAGAGACAGAGGGTACACTTGGTCAATGCCAGCAACACCACTACCGTTGGCATACACAACACACAGGGAGCAGCCCTATGCACTAGGCCAGTTACTAAGATAGTCACCAGCGCATGGGGTACAATGCCTAACGCCATTAGCTGCACACCTGAAACCCACAGGACCCTGCCCAGTAGTAGATGCCTACTAACACTATTGGGGTAGGAGTGCTTTAGAGCCTGCCAAACAAGGGACCTACCCTGTCATGTTAGCACTGGCCTAGGGGCACCCACAACCCTCATCCACCACCCAGGTAAACCTTAATGCACACACAGTCATGATTCTGAATCTGTGCTCGCCCCCTTGTGGCTGCTGTGATGCCTTCAAGCGCCCATCCAACTCTGGGTAGGCCACCGCCAGGATGCGGAAAATCAGAGAGGTCAGGGTACGACGGGCACCCCTTCCTCATTGGGAGGCCAGCCCCAGCTGGGCCTCTGCCGTCTTCCTTGCCCAGCGGTCATGACCTCTCACTGTTTGTGGCAGTGGGTGCTCCGCCTGTCAAAGTCCCCCAGGGTCCGCACCTCCTTGCCGATGGCACGCCAAATACCCTTCTTCTGGTGGGCGCTGACCTGCATGGAAAAGACAGCAGAAAAGGGAATTAGTTAACCGTCCGGACCGTCACACTCATGGCCCACCAGATCCCTCCCATCCCCTGACACACATACATTGACCACCATACATGCAGCACTCTGGCCAGGACACCTCAGCCCCCCCCTACATGTGGCTTACACACACACCAATCCATACATTCATGGCCCACACATCATGCTCACAGTGTACTCACCTGTTTGTCTGGAGGACCATAGAGTAACGTGTACTGGGGTCTATTGAAAAATAGAAGTCAGCGTTTTGCAGCAGACGCGCTACGTGAGGCTTGCGAACACATATAGAGTGGAACAAAATAAACCCCAGCATATACATGGATATACTTAGACCAAGTAGTTTGGCCACATAGAACTAATAAAGGAAGAGGATATTAACTCGGAATGTTGGATAGACATCACAACGGAAAGAAAGTGGTGCCAGTGCCCCCTGACAGTCCTGACGAGGCCCTGAGTGTTAAGGCCGAAACGCGTCGACAACTTGCTAGTGGAATCAAGGGCTTGGAGCAATTATGAATTGATAAGCATAAGTGGTTTAGCACTACACAATACCTGTCCCAAAAAAATACTTAGTTATTGTTCAGCTGGGTGCAAGACCCTTGGTTACCATTTGGTATTAGATCACATTGCGAATTATGTTATAGTGACTATATGTTAAAGCTTTAAAGATGGGCACATTTTTTCTTGTAGTATTTTCATGATTTTTGTTATGTTTGAGTTAATTTATGCACTATGTGTAAGATATGTTTGATGTAAATATAAATGTATGTAGACTTGTATATATTTTTGCCATAATGATAGAATAAGAGACAGGTTGCTCTCCAATGAGTCTGATGCTGCATTGTGTGAATTAATGGAATAAATAAGGGCAAATAATTTACCCCCTGAAACCAAGAGCTAATATTGTTTTTTTGAAATAAGGATTGAATTTATCCCTTGCCTGCTAACCGCTGTGAGTTTACTTTGGCTAGTATCCTAAGCAGGCGTGGGTTATAGGATACTCCCCTTTTAGGTTTTGTAAAACCTAACTGCGTCACAGCAGACATTGGCACAGCAAGTGACTCTCAGATTCACATACTGGTTCTGTTACGGAAAAGATGCATTATTATTGCAATAGATGTGTGAATATGACCTTCTGGTCACTGTTTCCCTCCATAGGCTTCAAATGCTGAGGATTAATATGAGATGGCGACATCCTCTGGTGTACAGAACCCTGGTGGACCTTGCGACAATGGAGGACAGACACATTATCAAAACATAAAGACTTGATCGGGCCACAATCCAAGAACTGTGTGCCCAATTGGAGACAGACCTGATGTCAGCTATCCGCCAGCCCACAGGTATCCCCCCTCTAGTGCAGGTCCTGTCAGTGCTCTATTTCCTGGCAAGTGGTTCCTTCCAAACAACAGTGGCCCTGGCATCAGAGATGTCTCAGTCAATGTCCTCCAATGTGTTGACCAGAGTGTTGTCAGCCCTGCTGAAACACATGTGCACCTACATCGTATTCCCCAAGGTGGAGGATTTGGCCACAGTGAAAGCTGACTTTTATGCCCTGGGACATATCCCCAAAATCATTGGTGCCATTGATGGTACACATTTGGCATTTGTCCCCCCACCGGAGAAATGAACAAGTGTTCAGGAATAGAAAAAGATATCACTCTATGAATGTGCAGATGGTGTGTTTGGCGGGCCAGTACATCTCCCATGTGAATGCCGAGTATCCTGGCTCTGTGCATGACGCATACATCCTGAGGAATAGCAGCATCCCATATGTGATGGGCCAACTCCAGAGGCACCGGGTGTGGCTAATAGGTGAGCCCAAAGTCCCCACATAGTATAAGTAGGTGTCTGGGTAAGGGGTTGTCCCTAAGGGTTAGTGTGTGTCTAACAGGTATCCCTCAATATTTGCAGGTGACTCTGGTTACCCCAACCTCTCATGGCTACTGACCCCAGTGAGGAATGCCAGGACAAGGGCGGAGGAACATTACAATGAGGCACATGGGTGAACAAGGAGGATAATTGAAAGAACCTTTGGCCTCCTGAAGGCCAGGTTCCGGTGCCTCCATCTGACAGGTGGAACCCTGTACTACTCACCCAAGAAAGTGTGCCAGATCATCGTTGCATGTTGCACAACCCGGCCTTGAGACGCCAGGTGCCTTTTCTGCAAGAGGATGAGCATGGGGATGGTCGTGTGGCAGCGGTGGAGCCTGTGGACAGTGAGGAAGAGGAGGCAGAGGAAGAAGATGTGGACAACAGAAGTAATATAATACAGCAGTACTTCCAGTGACACACAGGTAAGACACTGTCACTTCACTTTACTTTTCGGCTTTCTGTTGGACATTGTACATGGCAGCCTCATTTCCCTATGTCTATGGCCACTTACTGTACCCTTTGGCATCTCTTTGTACAGATCTCTGTGGCCCACTCTGTCTCCTGGTATGTTTACTGCTGCCCACTAAAAGTCATTCCAATGTAAATGTAACTGTACATATGACTTGCAATGCTTTGATAATGTTGTACTGATACATATTTGAATCATTTGACAGACTACAGATTTGTATTTGTTCCAAGTGTGTTTATTTAAGTGCTCATAAGTACAGGGGGATGTGCAATGCGCTGGGGTGATGGTGGAGGAATGTCCAGTTAGAGTCCAGTCTCTTGGTATCACAGGTGCATTGTCCAATGGGGCTTAGGAAGGGGAGTAATGGCAGTTGAAGGTGGGCAGGGTGACAGAGTGGGATAGAAGGGTGACAATCAGGAGAGTCTTATTTCCTAGCGGGGGTCTTGGCAATGTTCTCTGGCTTCTGCCTGGATTGCAGGGACCGTTTGTGGGGTGGCTCTCGTTCTGCAGGGGGTGGAGTGCTGGTGGCCTGTTGATCCTGTGGCAGGGCCTCCTGTCAACTAGCGCTGGCAGAGGTGGAAGGCTGTTCTTCGGTGTGGCTAGTGTCAGGGGCCCATTGGTGTACCACTGCCTCCCTCATAGTGTCGGCCATGTCAGCCAGCACCCCTGTAATGGTGACCAGGATGGTGTAGATGTGTTTGAGGTCCTCCCTGATCCCCAGGTACTGTCCGTCCTGCAGCCGCTGGGTCTCCTGCAACATGGCCAGTATCTGGCCCATGATCTCCTGGGAATGTGGGAATGGTGGTATGCTCCCAAGATGTTGGTGTGTGCCTCCTGGAGAGTGGGTTCCCTGGGCCTGTCCTCCCCGTGTTGCACAGCAGCCCTCCCAGCTTCCCTGTTGTCCTGTGCCTCTGTCCTCTGAGCTGTGTGCCCACTGCCACTGATCCACGGTCCTTGATCATCCTGGGTTTGTGGGGTTGCCTGGGATCCCTGTAGTGGTGGACACACTGCTGATTGACGTGTCCTGGGGACAGTGGCATGGCCTTGCTGGGTGGGTGCTGTGGTGGTGTTTCTTGAGGGGGAGGCTCTATGGTGGGTTGGGACTGTGGCAGGGTACCCGACTGTCCTGAGGTCCCTGATGGGCCAGGTTGGTCATCGTGATCCAGGCGTGTAGAGCTGCTGTCGTCACTGTGGGCCTCTTCTGTGGGGGACTGGATGCTGCTGGCAAGTCCTCTCTGGTGACGTTGAGTAGGGGTCGTGTGGGGATGCAAATGCAGTGTTATTGTATCTGTGTGTGCCATCTTGTGCATGGGTGTGTTGCCCTGTATGGTTGGGATTTCCCTCTCAGCTTTGCCTTGTTTGTGTGGTGATTTTGTGGGCTAGGTGATTCTCTCTAATGGGCAAGCTGTGGAGATGGGTGTCCATGCAGGTCTGTGATGGGGGTCCATGGACTGTTGTGGCATTCAGGGCTTGGTTTTGGGATGGGTGGTTTGTGATAGTGGGGTATGTGTGAGGTGGTGGAGTGATGGGAGTGAGGTTGAGGGTGGGGGTATGTGATGGCATGCAGGTTGGGGGGCTATAGTAGTAAATATTTGACTCTCCAGAGTCCCGTCCTCCTGCTACTCCTGCAAGGCCCTCAAGATGCATGATCGCCAAGACTTGCTCTTTCCATGTTGTTAGTTGTGGGGGAGGTATTGGGGGTCCACCGCCAGTCCTCTGTACTGCTACCTGGTGTCTTGCAAACACGGAACACACCTTCCCCCGTAGGTCGTTCCACCTCTTCCTGATGTCACCCCTTGTTCTGGGGTGCAGTCCCACAGCGTTGACCCTGTCCACGATTCTCCGCCATAGCTCCATCTTCCTAGCAATGGACATCTGCTGCACCTGTGATCCGAATAGCTGTGGCTCTACCCAGATAGTACGCTCTATCACCCTCCTAGTACGTCCATGGGCCTCATTGTATTTCCTCTCTGCATCCGTCCTGGGATTCCTCACTGGGGTCAGGAGCCAACACAAGTTTGGATAGCCAGAATCACTTAGAGAAATGGTCAATACAGAGTCGTCATTGGAATGTCCTTCGTCTGACAGGCTGTTTTTCTGCAATGTGTCAGTTAGTGACAGGCACACTTACCTATGATCCACCCTCTGTCCTCATGGAGTTGTTCCATCTTTTGTGGCACACTACTGTTCCTCAAAACAAATGAATCATGGACTGAACCCGGAAACATGGCATTCACATGGGATATGTACTGGTCTGCTGTACATACCAATTGGATGTTCATGGAGTGAAAGTTCTTCCTGTTTCTGTACACCTGTTCAATCACTCTTGGGGGGATGATGGGTATGTGAGTTCCATCGATGGCACCAATAACAGGGGGAATGTTTGCAAAGGCATAGGAGTCTGACTTGATGGCAGGGAGCTCAGCACTTTGGGGGAATCGCACATAGGATTGCAGATGTTGTACAAATGCATTCAGAAATCTTGTGAGTACCTGGTTGAACATTGGCTGTGAGAAACCAGCACCCATGCCCACTGTCACTTGAAATGAGCCCGTGGCCAGGAAATGGAGGGCAGAGAGCATCTGCACCTCAGTTGGAATGGCATGCTGATTACGATTTCTGGGAGTCAGTGCAGGATCCAGAAATGCACATAGGTCCTGAATAGTTGCACGTGTGAGTCTGTAAGTGATAATGATCTGACGCTCCACCATGGTCCCCTGACCACAAGTGGTCTGTACACAGATGGTGCCCTTCCTCGCCACAAGGGTCGGTACCTGTGAGGGTTAAGAACAAGGAGTCATGTGCACACATACACTGGCATATTTGCTAAACACAATCACTGCATTCTTCATAGTAGTGTCTGTACAATAACTGCAACCTGACAGATGTACATTGACATCACTAAGAGGGAACGGAGTAAATTATGTGCGCTTATATACTCTATGGATAGAGACACAGGTGCTTCATATGGCTAATAGGCCCAGCATTGTGAGTAAATTGAATTTGAAGATGCGTAGGTGATGGCAAAATGTCTGCCCAATGTAGTTCTGCCCCTTCGTTGTGGAAGTGACCTAAGACCGCTAGCTGTTGACGTCACAGCGTACGGCGGAGTTGACCGCTGTTCACACCCTCATTGGTTAACATGGATGCCAATGGGGGATCCTGGCGTATCATGATCGCCGCCAGCGGTGATGGTACATTCCGCCGCGGAACGTACGCGCATTCGTCATTGTGTGATCACTTGACTCCTTGATCCTGTGCGGACAAGTACTCCACTCTGTGTACTGCTGTGGCCTGCCTCTGGCAATGGATGTTCCACGTGGTGCAGGGCGAAAGGGCCCCGGCCTTCACCCAGGAAGAACTGGAGAAACTTATGGAAGGGGTCCTGCCCCTGTACGGCAGACTCTACGGCCGACCAGAGGTACAGGTGAGTCCGGGTTTGGGGGGCACTGTGTGTGTAATGGATGGAGTGGATTGCTCTGGTGTGGGCTCCTGTGAGCCAGGATGAGGCTTGGTGCATGGGATGCTGAGTGCCACTGTCCTGCATGTCTAAGAGTACTGTCTGTCCTATGTCTACCAATCAGCCTGCTATTGCCATCGTGCAGGTGCCTGACCTCTGTGTCTCTTCTCTGTGTCTCCCTACTAGGTCAGTGCCCACCAGAAGAGGGCACATTGGAATGCAATCGCCAAGGAGGTATGGACCATGGGGGTCTACAACCGGTGGAGCACCCACTGACGTAAGAGGTTTGAGGACTTGCAGGGCTGGGCGTGGAAGATCAGTGAGGCCCAGCTGTGGAAGCCCTCCCAACGTGGAAGGGGTGCCCGTCGGGCACTGACCCCCCTCATGCGAAGGATCCTGGTGGTGGTGTACCCAGACCTGGATGGGCGCTTGAAGGCTGCACAGCAGTCACAAGGGGGTGAGTACTCACAGCCCATACTTCCGCCTGGAAGGATGAGTGTGAGTGCGATAGGGCTCTTGGTGCTTAAAGCAGGGTTTTTGACTGGTGTCCAGCTACTGTCTGCTCCCCAAAGGGTGTAGGGGTGTCCCTGTCAGGTTTCACCTACCTCAGCTTCAATGCAATGACAGGATATGGGTGTAGGTCACTATACTGCCCAGTAGTCAGGGCCATGGTCATGGGACTAGTGCACGGTGCTGCCTGTTGGGTGTGCCTGCTGGGTAGGTGTATGTCCGGCCATTTTGTATCAGCATTCAGCTTCTTACAAGTGTCTCTCCTGTTTTGTCTCCCCATCCCTGTTCTCTTTTGTGTGTCAGGTACAGCATCAACATCAGGTGAGAGAGCTGAGGCACCGGCTAGTGGGGAGACAGCGGCCCACAGATCCTCGGAGGCAGAGACAATGGACTCCCAGGAGACCAGTGGGTGGGAGGGCGAGGGGACTTTCACAGGGGAGGCTACTACCACAGGGGTAGTGACTCTGAAACCTCCTCTGATGGGGGACCTCCGACGGTGGCGGACACTAGTGGACAAATCACGACCGTGAGATCTTCCGCCACCACCCATACCATCAGCGCCCTCCCTTCTGCTCCCCATCGAGTTGGCTGTGTCCCCCCACCCAGAAAGGTGGGCGTCTCCTATGCACCAGGCACCTCCTCCTCTGCCCTAGTCAGCCCTGCTGCCCTCAGAAGGGCAGACAACCATTGTCAGTGCCATCCAGGGGCTAGCATCAGAGGTGCAGCAGACTAATGCCTATCTGGATGGCATTCATGGTGCCGTGTCTGCCTTACAGAGATCTTTTCAGGCTCTGGCCTCCTCTTGGATAGCAGCCAGTTTCCCTGGCCATTCCGTCCCCCCTCCAACCTTCTCTACCCCTTCCAGCACCCCACTCCCTTCACCCATCCAAGGCACACATTCAGACACGCAGTCAAGCACATCAACACACAAAAAACACACTTCCAAACACAAGCACCACACCTCCCACCACAAGCATTCACACAGCCAACAGACATCTGAACACACAACAATGTCCACTTCCCCCAGTGTGCCCCCCTCTTCTGCATCCCTGTCTGTCCCCTCTACATGCACACCCTCATGCACTGCACCGTCCCTCACTGTTACTGCTCCTCTTCCTGCCCTCACCACAATAGCAGACAGCCATACATGCACCCCACACACCACACCTGCCCTCACCACCTCCACTGTAGTTGACCCATGCAGCACACTCACCCAACTTACAGACACCCACCCAACATAAATCCACACTAGCTGTCTGTCTTCTCCCACTGTGTCCACCCCCCACCTCCCAAAACACTCAAACGCACCAAGACACCCACCCATCAGATATCCACCACACCACAGCATACTGAGCAGTCACCGGCACCCACTACATGCACACCTACACCACATACATCAACCCCACTTGCCTCCACTCCCTGAATAATGTTTCAGTGTGGCCTGTGTTTGGGCTGCACGCATTTCCACCCTGGTGTTTGTTCAAATAATTTATGGCTGTGGTGCAATTGTATGTCCTATGGCCAAGTGGTAGTGGCCTTCGGTCGGGTACGTCCCTCTTGGTGTGGGGTGTCTGACTATTGCTGCTGGGAAGGGTTGGGGGGGCTTTGCGGGGTGGGTGGGTATGTAACTTTGCCCTTTCCTCCCTTGTGTCGTAGGTTGCGGTACTTACCGTCGTCGTCTTCGTCGGCGGTCTCGGTCGTGTAGATATATGGCAAGGAGCAAGGCTGGCATGATCTGCAGCTCTCTGTCCATGGCTGCCGCTGCACATTTTGTTGAGCTCCAGTGAGTGTTTCCTTCTATTTGTTTCTTTTCCGCCTGGCTTTGTGTGGCGGTGGTTCCCGGCCCGGAACTGGCGGCGGAATGGTGGTTCATTATTTGATGGGCAGGTTGGGCCTTTCTGACGGCCTGTGGGCGGTCTCTGCCGTCGTCAGCGGGACTCCTTTCCTGTCACAGGGTGGTGCGCGGGATGTGTGCGGGATGTGTGAGTTTCGTTTGGTTCATTATTTGGCGGTTCGCCTACTCTGTTGGCGGTTTCTACCGCCACTGCCGGTGGTGCAGAACGGACCGCCATGTTCATAATGAGGGCCATAATGTCCCCATCCTCCATCACGTCCCCGACTTTTGAAATGCCAATCCAGTCCCAGCACTCCAAACCCTCCAGTTTCTTAATTTCCCACCAGCCAGCCAGCCATCCTCCCAGAGTGGGGTCTCTTTAGTGGGACGTCTATGCCACCCCATCATCTTATTAACTCTTGTCTAAGCCTTCAAGGCCGCTTGTGTGGCCGGAGGAAGATGTCTAATCCCACTTCCCTCATATAGGAACTGCCTACACGACCTCCTATCCCATTGTAACCGCTCTAGACGGAAGGTGGGATTGTCCTCCGATGCAAATAACCAGTTGTTAACATTGACCAGGTGCGACGCCCAGTAATACGCCTCTATATCCAGCAGAGACAATTACCCTGCATATTGATTGCGTTGTAGTGTCCTAAGAGCTATTCTTGGATGTTTCCTCTCCCAGAGGAAGAGCTACATATCACGATCTATGACCCTGAATAGGCTTTGGGGGATCTGATAGTATGTGTTTTGTAAGACATATAGGAGCTTTGGTAAAGGAATCATTTTAATCATTGCCACTCGTCCCATCAATGTAAGAGGCAGTGTTTTCCATTTTTCCAAGTCCGTCCTGCACTCCTTCAACACCCTCCCCAGGTTATGAGCATGGTATCTGTCAGCTTCATGTGTCACGTAGATGCCAAGATATGTGAAGCCCTCGCCTGTTCACTGCAACCGTATCGGCAATGGGGGCAGCAAAGCATCCCCTCCGGTGCATAAAGAATTGTTTTATCCCAGTTAGTACAATATCCTGAGTGCCTCACATATTCCTCAAGCAGAAGAAAGAGCATCGGAAGGGATACCTCTGGGCGAGCTATGTACAGGAGGAGATCGTCCGCATAATAGGAAATACGCTCCTCTTCCTCTTCTCTTAGTCTAAAACCATAAAGGCTCGGGCAGGTGTGGATCTTACACGCTAGAGATTCCAGGCTAAGGGCAAACAGTAGGGGGAACAGCAGGCATCCCTGTCTCGTGCCCCATGCAATGGGGATTTCAGAGGCGAGGACTCCGTTTACCCTCACTGCCGCCACCGGGCTGCAGTAGAGCAAGCGCACCCACTCTCTATATTTTGGACCAAAACCACATTGCAACAGAGTAGCCTCCAGGAAAGGCTAATGCACTGCATCAAAGGCCTTCTCCGCAACAGGTGAGGTTCTATTCGGCCCATGATAGTGGCCAGCCACACATGCGCCCTCCTCAGGTTATGTCTTGTGGAGTGTCCAGGCATAATGCTGGTCTGATCCATGTGAACTAATGGAGAGATAACACCTATCATTCGAGTTGCCAGCACTGTGGCGAAAACCTTCACTTCCACGTTTAGCAAAGATATTGGTCTGTGTGATGCACACCTCCATTTGGGTCTCCCTTCTTCATATATCACAGCTATCTCAGCCCTCCTTAAACCCGAGGGGAGCACTCCCTGTTTACGAGCCTCCAAAAACAAATTTTGGAGATGGGGAGCCAATACTTCGCAGAATCTCTTTAAGATCTCTGCCGGAAACCCATTTGGGCCTGGGACTTTGCCTGATCTAAGCCTCATCAGTACTGCTGTGATCTCATCCAATGTAATGTCTCCCTCTATTCCTTCCCGTCCCTCTACGTCCAAGACAGGAACATCTATACTGTCCAGATATTCGGTGATGCAGTTGGCATTTTCTAATGATCTTGCCCTGTAGAAGTCTCTATAATAACAAGCAAAGGTCTTCGCGATATCTCCTGTATCCATCTAGCCTCTCTTTCCTTCCTCCCGAGCCAGGCCAATAATTTCCCAGTTTTGTCCTCAATCTTGTACAGCCTGTATTGGACCGCCTGCAGACGATTCCTAGCCTTTTTCTCTGCTGTCTTTCGATACTCAACTTTCGCCAACTCTAGTTGACGAAGAAGCAAGGATGTAGCCCTCATCACCACCCCTCCCTCTAATTGTAGGAGCTTGCTCAGCTGTTCATTGTCTCTTCGCCTTTTCTGAGTTACTAGATTTTGTGCACTGTCTCGGAGTACGGTCTTGTAAACCTTCCACAACACCACCGCAGAGCCAGATTTTCTTCAAAGTATAGGTCAGTATCCACCCGAAGTCCTCTCACCACTTCACAATCTTGTAGGTGCCAAGCACACAGCCTCCCCCCTTATGCCCCTTTGGTCTTCCCCCAGACGCAACATCAAAGGGGAGTGATCCGACAGCCCCCTTGCCAGATATTCAGCTTGGTGTATTTTGCCTATCTCTCCCGCCGGGGCAAAGGTATAGTCTAAGCGGGAGAAAACCCTATGAGCCCCAGAGAAATACGAATACTTTCTGACCTGTTGCCACAGGTCCGACAATTCCAAGTCTGCAGCGAATTCACACAATGGGGTAGCAGGGCCTGCGGACGTCCCACCCCCGGTCTGTCCACACCTGTCTCCATCACATCATTGAAATCTCCTCCCAGTATGTGAAGTAGAGAAGAGGACCCCAGCAGGATCTTTGCTACCTTCTCTAGAAGGGGGCCCTGGAGTCTCGGTGGGGCATATGCACTCATCCGTAGGACCTCTCTCCGTCCCCAGAACCCCTCTACACCTACATATCGACCATCAGGGTCCTCCCATTGCCGGATGACACGAAAGGGGGGGGGGGCGACGGATCAGGATCGCTACTCCCCTGGAGCCAGACATGTATCCCGCATGTGCCAGCACTACATAGGGGCCCCTGCTCAGAAAAGCACACCTCGTACCTCTGAGATGAGTCTTCTGGAGTAGTGCTATATCTGGTTTCTGCCTTTTAATATATTGGGACACTAGTCCGCGCTTAACCTTGTCTCCCAGTCCATTCACATTCCAGGAGAGGATGGTAAAGCCCTGTTCACTTTTGGTGGGCATCACCCTAACTTCACTCATGAGGTCATCTTAAACAGCTAATCATAGTAAATAAGCTCTGCTGCCGCTCGGACATCCAGGAGCTTAAATGAGGGGATAGAGGAACAACCTCTCTAATCATAGCTCAACTGTTTGTGTCTGTGGGTTAACTGTGTAATGTGACAACAACAGTAGAAATACCCTTCTTATAGCAGAACCGCATCCAACCCCCCTCCCGACCTCCCTTTGGCCCATGTGAGTGTACATCTCCACACCCCTACCCCACAAGAGTCAAGAGGTCTGTGGCCCCCCCTCAACCTACCCTTCCTAAAATACAAACTTGTAGAACGTGTTTAAGGGGGATATACCACCAAAACAGGTGGATATCCAACTGTTTAGTGTTCAAACGAGAGGGCTTGCTTCTCCCGTACACAACCCCCGTTCACATCCCCCTAAGACTCATGAGAACCGTAGTCCTCCTGGTGGGAGGGCAAAACGATAACGTCCCTCCACACTCCTCCGGCCTCCATTCATATAACTACCACTCCGGAACCTCTTTATCGGCCTCCATATTGTCAATTGCCTCCAATAGCGGGTGAGGGGACTCCCCCCAGGTCAGGACGACCCTCCGGCATCAGCGAGTCCATAACTGCATCTCCATTGCGCCTCCGAGTGCTTACGCTATGATTCCCTTCCGAGTCAGTAGTGTACGCTCCTCTTTCTGCTCATCAGGGAAGCCGCCATGGCGTGTCCTTACCAATTCTCTGTCTCCGCCTTCCTCTGCGTATCGGGAGGGACCAATCCTTGGGTCTTGCACCCTCCCTCTCTCGGGGTCCCTTCTCAGTCTCTCCACTCCCCTTCCTAGAGAGCCGGGGCGCTCCTCAATCCCCCCTCCAGGCCTCCTCCGGAGACTGAAAAAAGAAAGTCTTCCCCTGAAACCGGACCTTTAGTTTGGCGGGAAAGAGGAGCATGTACTGGAGCTGAAGACAACGAAGCCTGGCTTTAACCGAGTCAAAGGTACGGAGTTGCTTCTGAACCTCTCTAGTGTAGCCAGGGAAGAACAGGATCTTAGAGTTTCCATACCGGACCTCCTCCATTCGACGTACTTCTATTAGGATCATGTCTCAGTCCTGATAGTTCAGAAAACGGGCTATCACAGGCCTAGGGCGCGCACCAGACAGGGGGCCTCCCTCCCAACGCCCTGTGGGCACGTTCAATCACAAAGCAGGCAGAAAACGTTTCAATCGGGAGGACTCTCCTGAGCCACTGCTCCAAAAAACAATTCATATCAGTCCCCTAAAGCCCTTCTGCAAAACCCACAAAGCGGAGATTATTGCGTCTTGCTCGGTTTTCAGCATCCTCCAGCCGCCACATTACATCCTTATTGAGGACTTTGATCTCTGACACCTCTTTCCACAGGTCTCTAACTGTGTCCTCCATTTTGGATATGCTTGACTCCGCAGAAGTGACTCGCTCTGCCACTTTACGGAGGTCTTGTCAGAGCAGGGAGACCTCCGAATGTACCTCTCCCATCCACTCCTCCAGAGCCCCCCTAGACGCCTGGATTGACGAGGGAAGCGCATTATTGTCCGGGGCCACCACAGGGTCCATCACCAGCATCGGGGGGGTTACCACATTGATGTGTCGATCCATTTTGCCCTGTCTAGGCAGTGTAGGCTCCTTATCTCTTGCCAGTGGGAGAACTCAGCAAGCCCCTCTGGATCGCCAACTTCTCAGTGGCCCTCTGGCAGGCAATGCACCACTGCACCCAGCCGCAGACAGGAAATCAGGGGGGACCCTCTTGACCTCCCCCTGCCCTCGGAGCAAGCCAGGCGCTCACCTGCAAAGTCTTGTTGTCAAGTCTCTCCACCTTCTGTTCCTGCAGGGGAGAGGGTTCCCTTCTCAGTTATCTCTTCACCTTCAACTGGCCCCCAGGGTGGTGCATAGTCTCCAAATCTTAGCGCGTTCCCGTCCCTCTGCCCATCACAAACCGGTCGCCGTCCACCAGGCCAGCAGACATCTCTTCGGTCCTGGCCACTCTCCGCCCCTTATGGGTATCGGAGCAGCAATGCCCCGTATCCCACCTCCGGCTTCTCAGAGCAACCAAAATCCAAGAAGGAAGTATGAGGGGTCGTGCCTTACTGCCTCGGCCCCTTGCAGAGTATCCTCAAGGGCCAGACAGCCTCTCCACACCCAGTGCCCCCGGGGCACCCCGAAGCAGATCCTTTAATCTGCGGGCCCTCGCCTTGGCCTCGCTCCTATTCAAGGCGTACGCCCCTCTCTGCTCCTCTGCTGCCCCAGCTCTGGCACCGGCTATCAGATTTCGGGGTTTGTAGCTTGAGGGAGCCACATCTCACCACCCCGGTCCTCCGCATCAACAACGGATTGCCGACCAGCCATCAAGCCCCAGGCGCTGCAGGGGCACTCCGGCAGGGAGTCTCTCGAGCCATGGGCCCGATCTCGGCCGCCTCTCTCTTCAGAGGCGCCCGCCCTCAACCGCTTCTCTCGTGGCGGGGAAGCCTCCACTCACAAGCCTGCTATGTCTCCTCGGCAGCCACAGAGGATCGCCCCAGTCGCCTCACAATCCTCCGGCCTGGGACCCCACAAATAAGGGGGAGAAGGGAGGGACTCTTCTCCAGATCATGCGCCCGGAGGGGTAGAATATTAAAAGAAGGATATTTTGGCAGAGGCCTTTACAGAGCTCTTCAAGGAGCGTCCGTCCTCGGCGCCATCTTGGCTCCACCCCCCCATTGCTGCCAAAGTTGACCATAAAAATGGTTATGATACCTGATCAAACACTTTTTTTGAGTCAAGGAGGATCATACAAGCCAGTACCCTTGCCACGTCAAATATTGGAACAGCAAGATTAGTGTAAGATGTGGTGTCGAGACAAGCCCATGCTGCATAATGTCCACTCATCCTGAATTCTAGGGGCAATACAATTCACCAGAATTTTGACATAGATTTCAACATCACAGTTAATCAATGATACTAACCAATACGAAGAACAGTTCAATGGATCTTTCCTTTTCTTAAAAAAAGTTATAAAGGTCTCTCACCAAGACCTAGGGACATCCTTGGTCCCCTCAGTATAGTTCATCAGGTGCAAAAGAAAATTAAGGAAGATGCTCAAAAAAGTTTTGTAAAACTCTGAGGGTATTGCATCTGGCCCTGCCTCTTTACAAGCCAGG
This sequence comes from Pleurodeles waltl, assembly GCF_031143425.1. Classification (NCBI taxonomy): domain Eukaryota; kingdom Metazoa; phylum Chordata; class Amphibia; order Caudata; family Salamandridae; genus Pleurodeles; species Pleurodeles waltl. The sequence goes on along the minus strand of NC_090444.1, from coordinate 1,644,998,286 downwards.
AGGTGTTTGACAGCCCTTAAAATCTCTGCTCTAATTGAATCCAGAATTGCCAGATCATCATCAGAAACTAGCCCTGATACCATGGAAGCAACATATTAATTGATATTGGCAGGAGGTGTCATAGGTGTTTTCCCATACAGCATTTCATAGAAGGACTGAAAGATCCTTAAGACCCAATCTGGGCCCCTTTGGATTATGTTATTCATATCTCAAAGGAAGCCAATGGTGTTCTTATTTGTCCTGCCCCACTCCTGTAATGCTAACATGCACCCCATTTCTCCATTGTTTTCAAAGGTGTTCAACCTAGAAACGTGAGATGCCTTGACTTTTTTCCCCTAAACTATCATGTGAATCTTGATTTTGGCACTCAGACGTCTCTGATAGATCCCCCTCACTTCTACCCCTAACATTATCAGTCTTAAAGCATCTGCATATTCCTGCTGAAGAAGTTCCCGCCGTAGGGATTCCTCCTCCATAGGCAAAGCCTTGTCCCGATGAGAGACAAAGCTGGCCATGGCCCCTCTCACCATGCCCTTCATAGTGTCCCAAACCTCAGCTGGGGTAATGGAGCCTTGATTTTCTTTAAAGAATTTAGAAAGGTCTCCTTCATATAGTACAATAGCCACTATCACTTAACAACAAGTGATCAAACATACACCGTTCAACCCCCCACCAGCATCGCCATCCTCTTAAATAACAAAAATGGTTAGCAGCAGGTTATGATCTGAGAGTGTTCGTAGGAAAAAACAAGTTGAAATATCCCTTGCCACTTCCCACATAGCAAATGTCATATCCAACCTGCAAAAATGCTGATGAGGAGGCGAATAGTATGTGTACCCTGGTAGAGTTGTCTCTGCATAACACCAGCTATCGAGCAGCCCGTATGTTTTCACCAGGTGATGCAAGGCATCAGATGTACCTATCTTCTGGGTCGCGCAATTCCTATTTGAGTTTTCTAAGTTGGGGAATATAGTCACGTTGAAATCCCCACGTATAATTGCAGGATTTTCCCAGGTGGCTAGCTCTAAAAGAAGGTGCTGCACAGGCAGGTGTAAGGTCATCCTCATTAGCACCATACTTAGAACACATTATTAATCTCACCCAGCCTGATCTCAGATTCACAATGACCCAGCGACTCATTGTATCCCTTTGTAGCTTCGTGCATGTCCATGAAGCAACTCTTGCTAACATTGCTACCCCACCTACTGATGTCCCCACCTACCATAAGCCCTCCTGCCTCCATGATTTAGCCCGCATCAGGTTAGTTTCCTGAAGAGAATGTTGGACTCATCATGCATTAATTCTTGCCTAACCTGTTGAAATTTAGGGGACGATCGCAGGCCATTAATATTCCAGCTTAAGAAGCACACCTCGTGCATCATGGTGCCCCTTATAGTAAATACGGTGCATTCATTAGGAGAGATAGCAGCGTGTCAACTCATCTTCTGATGGTGCAATGCTACACAATGCAGCATTGCGTGACTCTTAAAAATGTATCCTGTAATCTTAATAAAGGGGAGAGGGTAAGAAATCCAGCACTCTAAGCTTTCTAGGAATACAGAGTTGTCATTTTAATTGACTCGAAATATTGAGAAATTTGAAGCACTATAGTTTTCTATAATTCTTTGCTAAAATTCGAATTTGACCCTAGTTAGGCAAATGTGCTTGGCACAGGGGATGAATGGTGATGGAATGGTCTGAGAACTAGTTCTGAAGGGATATCAATGGTGGGAATTTGGAAGTTACTGCAGCTGGGATTGCTCATTTGTTGCACCCTTTCCTCAGTGCTGGCATTTGACAAAGCTATTTGCTCTTCAGAGAATACTACTTTTCAGTTAGAATCTGAAAGGTTGATCAATCAAGATATATTCAGTGTATCATAAAAATAAAGCCACTTTTCATACATTCAATAGTATAATGCTCCTCTTCACTGGTGCCGGGACACTGCCTCCTTTATGCCTACCATGTGGTTCTGCTTTAATTAAAGACTGGTGGCTACTCCTTTGCTGCTGGACAACCCTCACAGTGATTACACCTGGCAGCTCTTCTTCCCTGCAGCTGAAATGCTGCTTTCACTGTCAGAACTGCTGGCACTTTTTTGCTTCTTTGTCTGGGTCACTGGTGGTATGTTTGCACAATGCCTTCCACCAGCTGCATAAATCAGTAGCAAAACCTATTGGCATGACTTGTTAATCTCAAACCAAGCCATGGTTATTGGTTCAGCAACGCTGATGAATGGTTATTCCTTACAGCTGCCATGATTGGTAAAGTGGTGAGCAGAATGAACTCGTGAGTAGTCACTAATGGAACATCATCAACTCAGCATGACAGGGATCTGAAAATAAGGAATCACAACTCATAAGATTCTAAACTAATCTCCTATCTCCTGTGGGATATAATGCCCTTTTTGTGTGGTCACCCTGCGTCTTTGCTGAATTGTATTGCTGGTTTTTAGACTCTAAACACTTGGGCAGTGCTAACAGAGCCTAGTGTATGTGCTCTGACCCCTAAACATGTAGAAATTTGCTAATTCCTGGCTCGCTTATTTAACTTTCATATAAGGCCATAGTAGATGGTGGAGAAAATATCCCTAAGGCATACAAAGCTAAACGTCACCTCTAGACTACAGTACTTATTTTGCCATCATCAGTGTAGCCTGACACAAAACCTGCAGTCTGAACTAATAAAATTATCCTTTTGCTAGGAAAAAATCCTTCCTTTCAAATATTAATAAGTGACCTCTATGTAGGCCTTGTAGCTCACAATGTATGGTGCATAGTACTTAAAAATGGGACATGTCACAATATCCGTGCAGTGAAAAGACCCTAGAAGCTATTTTACCCACAATAATACCAATAATCATATAGGGCCACTAATCACTTATGATAGTTGACGCATGTGTCATTGTAACTGTGTGCACCAGCATGTTACCAGGAGATTCACTATTTCCTGGCATGAGTACTCGGGGAACTAACCCAGGTGACTTATTACAAATTTGGTTCCCATTTTTCCTTTGTTATTTTTCAGCTATACAGTATAATGAATTACCTGACAAATGGAATCCGCCTGAAATGCATTGGGATTTTTTTGAAGTACATAATGTGAACCTGTTTATGTGAATATGCATGAATAGGAAAATGTTTAATTTAATCGGTTATAAAAATAAAATTGAAGAAGAATATTGCTTTGAAAGATATGAAGCATATTGTGGAATATTATTTTATATAATTTGGTGACTACCTGTTTTCTCTTCTGGGACAAGTAGTCGAGCAATCTGGGGATGCTTCCCCTGTGAGGGGCAGTGTAACATTTGCTCTTCTTGCACAGCCCATCTGGTCGCTTGCCAGATTAAAATTTTGGGATCTCAACCTCCCCTTATTATAATCCATTTCCAGATGCCAAAATGTGATTTAGGAACTGTCTCGTTGAAGTTTTATGTTGATGGTCTGCTTCTTTTGAAGTGCCCACTTCTATATTTCTTCCTTCCACTTAAAATGATCTCTTTCACAGCAGGCAAGACACCAAAGCTGATTGATACACAACATAATACATGGGGTTGACCAGAGTGCACACCTGGATGTCAGCTACAGTAATATATGTTTTGAAAGGTTAATCCGAGGCTCCCATTCATACTTCATGATTACCATATCAGCCACGTTCCTTTCCTGAGATGTGTCCAGACTTCACATAAGCACACACATACACCCAGCACATACTTTCACTGTACGCACACTGCACAGCACTACATCACCACATCTCTCATGAAATGCATTCCTAACTGGCATACATATACCCAGGGCATGCACTATTCATGCATGCACTGCACTGCCCCTGTATTGTACCCTTCCAATGCACATATACATCCATTGCACAGCTCTAAACACATATCTGCTGCAGGCCAAGGGTGAATCAAGCACATAGCAGTTGAAATTGTAAAAAGGTGAGTGAGCCTGTAGTCCTCACTCCAGTGACATTATGTCTTACTATTACTTATCATTACACTGAATGATGCCACCACCACGCTTGTGCTGCTTAAGTCCTGGTGAAAAAGGGAGCCCTCCATCACTATGAGGGTAGTGCTTTGGTGCCCCTCCCAGTCCAACCAGACCACAATCCATGAAACAGGCCTATGTCATTGCAATTACGCATCACCAGTGTTTACCTAAGACAAACAAGTCAGCACTAGGGATCCAGACAACCGTACAGCTGGGCACTCAGGTCCGGGGTACATGTTGTTTGCCATGCAGAGGACTGTTCCATACCAACAGTCAGTTTGGGGTAGACAGTCTCCATACAGTTTGTAAAGATTTCAAGAGTGCCATGCATTACTCTGCCCTAGAGAGAAGTTCCATTGTTGGAGTGCGAGTGTTCCCATGCATCAGACCCATGGATTTTTGCTTATTCACAGATTTACCATTAGAGGTAGACCTGGGAATGCATCAAAAAGCTACGCCTCCCCAAATGAGGCATAAGGAGGAGAAACACCTTTATTTCTCTTTGTTTTTTCCTCTTTCAACGTGTGCAGCATTCTACAGTACCCTTAGAAAGAGGAAATGCCTCCCAGGATTAATTTTGTGCAGGGAGGTGCCCCTTCCTGCACTAGCACAATCCTGCCTTCAAAGCAGGCACCCTTACACTATGACGCAGGGGTGCCTGCGTTGGCGCTGGGCAGCAAAAGTGCGCCAGTTCTAGGAAAGGACTGGATGCTCCATATAATGTTAAATGCAGCACATCCCTGGCCTTTTACTTTCATGCAGTACAGCACAGGAGGGTGGCTTGCTGCACTGTGCTCCATGAAAAAATGAGAAATATGTGCCTTACTGTTAGTATCATTGCATGTAGGGAATTGCTCCACAGTGAAGAAAGGGTCCTCATGGAAGAGCTCCCTCAGTTTCAGCAAGTCAAGGCGATTCAATGCACGTTGCACAAAGCTGACGGACGAATGATGTAAAGCAGGGTTATCGGCAAACATAATATAAATACATATTGTTGATGCACAAACTACATTGCCATTACTTTTCACATCTCTTAGAGTACGTCTCCAAACTGTGTAGAAAGGAAAACTGTTAACCATTCTAATTCTATTTCACTTGCAAAATGGTTATAAAGCAATTGCAGTTAATTTGTTGTATTGGGTTTAATTGCACGCCTGCTTTAGATATTGATCTTTCAAAAAGGTTTAATGAAAAATTAAAATTACTGTTCATGAGAAAAAGCATATGTTTTTCTTGTGCTTTTGCTCTTAATATAAAATATTTCAAACCAATTAATCTTGCTGCATTTGAACTTTTTAATACTTTTGCTAGTTAATAGAAATGCAGTACATTTAAACTTGAAAAAAGCTTTTAGCATACTAAATTGCCTTCCAAGAGTGGAATAAAATATCAGATCGATGGCAATTATTCGAGTTTACTTTTCGAACTACACCTTTTCGGTGTTTCCACTCCAGAGATGTTATTCCACTGAGGCTCAGGGCTCTGGTGGCACTGGTAAATTAACATTGAGCAAGACTCATCAGCCCCCTGTTATCTCTGACAGGTGCTAGGTTCAGCCTATACTACATCACTCACGAATTTCAGATCGTTTTCTTCATAACTTCTAATAAGGGATCAAAGGACATTAACTAGCTTGGTGAACGATTTAGCGTTTGGGTGACGGTTTTAGTACTGTCGCCATGGAGGAGTACTTTACAAGCACCATGGCGATGGTACTCCATCCACCAATTTAGAGACGACCGGTGGCCAAGAGGACATATTTTGCCTTTTCAGGACCCTCCGCCATGGGATTTTGTTTCTGAGAATGAAAGAAACAATGATCCCCCCCACCATTGAAGTTTTCCCTCATGGTGTGTGTAAGGAAATGCCTCCTTGGCATGGTTACCCCCTGACTTTTTGCCGTTGCTGATGCTATGTTTTGAATTGAAAGTGTGCTGAGGCCTGCTAACCAGGCCCCAGCACCAGTGTTCTTTCCCTAACCTGTACTTTTGATTCCACAATTGGCACACCCTGGCATCCAGGTAAGTCCCTTGTAACTGGTACCCCTGGTACCAAGGGCCCTGATGCCAGGGAAGGTCTCTAAGGGCTGCAGCATATCTTATGCCACCCTGGGGACCCCTCACTCAGCACAGACACACTGCTTACCAGCTTGTGTGTGCTGGCGAGAACAAAACGAGTAAGTCGACATGGCACTCCCCTCAGGGTGCCATGCCAACCTCACACTGCCTATGCAGTATAGATAAGTCACCCCTCTAGTAGGCCTTACAGCCCTAAGGCAGGGTGCACTATACCATAGGTGAGGGCACCAGTGCATGAGCACTGTGCCCCTACAGTGTCTAAGCCAAACCTTAGACATTGTAAGTGCAGGGTAGCCATAAGAGTATATGGTCTGGGAGTCTGTCAAACATGGACTCCACAGCACCATAATGGCTACACTGAAAACTGGGAAGTTTGGTATCAAACTTCTCAGCACAATAAATGCACACTGATGCCAGTGTACATTTTATTGTAAAATACACCCCAGAGGGCACCTTAGAGGTGCCCCTTGAAACCTAATCCAACTACCCGTGTAGGCTGACTGGTTCTAGCAGCCTGCCACACTCGAGACATGTTGCTGGCCACATGGGGAGAGTGCCTTTGTCACTCTGTGGTCTGTAACAAAGCCTGCACTGGGTGGAGATGCTATCACCTCCCCCAGGCAGGAGCTGTAACACCTGGCGGTGAGCCTCAAAGGCTTACCCCCTTTGTTCCAGCACCACAGGGCACTCCAGCTAGTGGAGTTGCCCGCCTCCTCCGGTCACGGCCCCACTTTTGGTGGCAAGGCCGGAGGAGATAATGAGAATAACAAGGAGGAGTCACTGGCTAGTCAGGACAGCCCCTAAGGTGTCCTGAGCTGAGGTGACTATGACTTTTAGAAATCCTCCATCTTGTAGAAGGAGGATTCCCCCAATAGGGATAGGAATGTGACCCCCTCCCCTTGGGGGGAGGCACAAAGAGGGTGTACCCACCCTCAGGGCTAGTAGCCATTGGCTACTAACCCCCCAGACCTAAACACGCCCTTAAATTTAGTATTTAAGAGCTTCCCTGAACCTAAAGATTTAGATTCCTGCAACTTACCGAAGAAGAAGACTGCTGAGCTGAAAACCCCTGCAGAAGAAGAAAGAAGACACCAACTGCTTTGGCCCCAGTCCTACCGGCCTGTCTCCTGCCTTCTAAAGAACCCTGCTCCAGCAACGCTTTCTCAAGGACCAGCGACCTCTGAATCCTCAGAGGACTGCCCTGCTTCAAGAGGAACAAGAAACTCCAGAGGACAGCGGACCTGCTCCAAAAAGACTGCAACTTTGTTACAGAGGAGCAGATGTAAAGACCCCTGCAATCCCCGCAAGAAGCGTGAGACTTGCAACACTGCACCCGGCGACCCCGACTCGACTGGTGGAGAAACAACACCTCAGGGAGGACCCTCCGGCGACTCCGAGACTGTGAGTAACCAAAGTTGTCCCCCCTGAGCCCCCACAGCGACGCCTGCAGAGGGAATCCCGAGGCTCCCCCTGACCGCGACTGCCTGACTCTAAAATCCCGACGGCTGGAAAAGACCCTGCACCCGCAGCCCCCAGCACCTGAAGGATCGGAACTTCAGTGCAGGAGTGACCCACAGGAGGCCCTCTCCCTTGCCCATGTGGTGGCTACCCCGAGGTGCCCCCCCTTGCCTGCCTGCACCGCTGAAGAGACCCCTTGGTCTCCCATTGATTTACATTGCGAACCCGACGCTTGTTTGCACACTGCACCCGGCCGTCCCAGTGCAGCTGAGGGTGTACTTTCTGTGTGGACTTGTGTCCCCCCCCGGTGCCCTACAAAACCCCCCTGGTCTGCCCTCCGAAGACGCGGGTACTTACCTGCTGGCAGACTGGAACCGGGGCACACCCTTCTCTCCATTGAAGCCTATGCGTTTTGGGCACCACTTTGAACTCTGCACCTGACCGGCCCTGAGCTACTGGTGTGGTGACTTTGGGGTTGCTCTGAACCCCCAACGGTGGGCTACCTTGGACCCCAATCTTAACCCCGTAGGTGGTTTACTTACCTGCAAAAACTAACATTACTTTACCTCCCCCAGGAACTGTGAAAATTGCACTGTGTCCACTTTTAAAACAGCTTATTGTGTTTTATGTAAAAAGTATATATGCTACTGTGATTATTCAAAGTTCCTAAAGTACTTACCTGCAATACCTTTCAAATGAGATATTACATGTAGAATTTGAACCTGTGGTTCTTAAAATAAACTAAGAAAAGATATTTTTCAATAACAAAACCTATTGGCTGGATTTGTCTCTGAGTGTGTGTTCCTCATTTATTGCCTGTGTGTATGTACAACAAATGCTTAACACTACTCCTTTGATAAGCCTACTGCTCGACCACACTACCACAAAATAGAGCATTAGGATTATCTCTTTTTGCAACTATCTTACCTCTAAGGGGAACCCTTGGACTCTGTGCATACTATTCCTTACTTTGAAATAGTGCATACAGAGCCAACTTCCTACAGTGTGGGAATCATTTTTCACTGCCCCTTACCACCAGGTTTTATCTGGCAGTGACAGATAGTGAAAACTGGCCTTGTGTTCACCCACTCTAAATAGAATGGTAGAACACATGGCCACACATGTGACAGCCCTCACTCCATCAGAGGCATATGTAAGCAGCGGAGACGGAGGAGTCTCTACTGTCTAAAGACTCAAGTTCTGCCCAGCTCTAAATGAGACAGGTGGAACTTTGCTTTGGCAAGAGGATACTCCATCTCTGTTGCAGTGGTTAAAAGCAAAATTATGTCCCCCCTTGCAGAATGAGATGAGGGCCCCCTGAATCTCACATATATCACAGATAGTCATTATATTCATTTGCCTCTGACTGAATGAAGACGCTATGAAGGGTTGGGGGCCCTCTAGATGGTTGAGGGCTCCCTACACTGCAGGGGCCAGTGTTACACCCTTGCTCCATTGCATAGAAGTACCTTCTCAGTCAAAGTGTAAATCAGTTCCTTGATGTGTAGCTAAATATGTCATTACACATGGAGAGAGGAAGAGGGAGGAGGGGGGATAACTATGGAGGAACACTCCGTACTTAGCTCCCTATAATTCAAAGTACACACGAAAGTACGGGGTTCTCTAGAAGCGGACGTCGCGGATATTAGCGTAGTCCTAGGTTGTATGTATTCCTATTTGGAAGGGTAACGTCAGTGGAATGTCAGTTGGAAATTACCGAGTGGAACAGCGAGGGGTGGGAAGAAGGGAATTTCCTTTTACGGACTAGGTGGTCTCACACACTATATAGTGTCATGCTTCATCATTTGACCACCTAGACCCACCCAGGTAGGACAGTGCCACCTGGGCGGACTCAACCTCACTGTTAAAGGAACAGGAGGGAGTGCGTAAATAAACTTGTTTCTGGAAAGATCGGGATCCAGCTAATCTACTGAAAAACTAAAAACACCTAAGCAGACACCTGTGAAGAGCAACAAATTTAATGGTGGTGTCTGTCTGGTGTAGTTAAAAAGGGGGGTTGGGACACCTCTGTGAGGACAAGGACTCACAGGGTCACCTAACTAATTACTAGCCAACATGTTTCTGCCCTCAAAAGTGAGCCAATGAAGGTCTCGGGGCATTCGTCAGGGCCTAGGATCCCTACGTCTCACATTGGAGGAAAATACTCTATGGGGAAATCAAAGAGTGAGAAAATGAAAAAAGAATGATCTACATTACCCAAGGAATTACCTTGAGGCGGCCTATGGGGAGAAAAACAATTAATTAGCACTCTGGTGGCACACAGCACTGCAAAACCAACCAACTACACACGTGTCAAGGGGATGCATTCATGCACGAAACACATATGTTCAAAAAAGGTAAAATACATGCGTGGAGTGACTGAGTGGGTATATCTACACAAGTGGACAGTCCTATCACTGCAGGGAATTATAGTTCTTACCCTTTTCTTAGAGGCAGCTAGCCTCTGGTATCCAGGAGGGGGAGTGTCCCCTTATAGTCACACACTAAGGGATAGAGATGAACATAAAGACGAAGTGAGGAGAGGAACAGAAGTAGGCAGAATAGATACAGAGGGAGCAATAGGGGGGGGGAAAAGCAAGTTCCCAGTAGGAACCCACTATTGCTGGTAGAAAAATACTGGTTAAGAGAAACCAAAGTGACTATAGACAAAAAAAGTAAGATTAAAAGCAATAAGGGCTTATCTCTGTTGCCTGTGATCCGGTATGCCACTCACTACATCAAAGGGGACGCTCGCCGTGCGCCTACTTCGTCCTCTCCTTGGACCGCTTGTGACAAGTGGCTGAGGGAGAACGGTCTATTTATGGCTGTAAGAAATTCCAGGTGCGCCCTGTTAGCGCGTAAATTGGAGTTCAATTAATGTTAATCACCGCCGCGGGCCTCTTTGCGTTACTAGCCTCGATATGATTGCCGTAATGGCGGGCGCACCGGCCAAGCCGGGGTGCCGGCATGAATGTGATCGAGTGCAAAGGCGGGCCTCTTTAGGTTGATGGCGCGATGTGCTTTGCCGCACCCGCGGGCGCCCCAGCAGTGCTGGGGCGCCGGCATGAATGCGGGCGAGTGCAAGGGTGGGGCCCGAGCCGGAAGATTCCGGCCCGAGCGCCACCAGCGGAAGGCTCGCGTTTACAGTGGCCGCTGGGAAATGTAGTTCCCAGCGGTCCCGTAGCCCAAAGGGCTAAGAAAGAAAGAAAAAACGAGGAAAAACGAGGGAAAGGATAAAGAAAAGGAAGGAGAGGGGGGGGGAAAAAGAGGGGGGGGAACGAAAGAAAGGGAGGAGGGAGAAGGGATATTGTAGAAGAAATGCAACCGGGGGGGGGGGGAGGAAAGGGGAAGAAAAAGATAGAGCAGAAGCGGACGGAAGGGAGGACTCATAAATTAGTCAGAGAAATCATTTATTGAGTGTGAACCAAGGGATCTCATCATTAAGACCATTGGTGTCCGTGTGTAATCTCCAGACCCAACGTTGTTCGGTCTGGAGCAATCTCTGTGTCATATTGGAGGACGATGGAGATAGTTGCTCAATGACCGTCCAGTGTAAGTCATCTGCCGAATGTTTTTCCAGAAGGAAGTGGTTAGTCAATTTAGTAGCCTCTCGTTTACAACGGATCGTACTCCTATGTTCACAGATTCTCGTGGCGACCTTTCTAGATGTCATTCCCACGTATTTAAGGTTACAGGGGCATCTAATCAAATATATCACGTTTTTGCTGTTACAGTTGGTTAGGGATCTTTGAGCCCATGGAGTCTTAAGGTCTAGGTCTATTGTGGTTGACTTTTTGGTGAAACAGCAGACACTGCAGTTGCCACATGGGTAGTGTCCTCTTGGTGGTGGGAGGCCCCATAGTGTGGTTAGTGTCGTCAGGGAATTGTTTTTTTCTTCTTTGGGTCTTGTGTGGACAACCATGTCCCGTATGTTTGTGGCTCTTTTAAACGCATGTAGTGGCTGCTGAAAAGGTAAACCACCAGATATAAGGATTTTCCACTCATCATTGATGATTTTCTGAATCTTATTGGATAGTGGATTAAAGGTAGTCACACACACAATTTGTTCAGTGTCAGACGTCCTAGTGCGTGGTTGTAGTAGTTGGTCCCTATTATTATTCCCCGCTCTTTTGTATGCTCTCTTCACCAGATGTGTGGGATAATCCTTGGTTTGCAGCTTACTAACCAATTTCTCAGCGTGTTTGCGGTAGTTTGTGAGGGTGGAACAATTCCGTCGTAGACGTAAGAATTGACCAACCGGGAGATTCTCCCTCAGGGACCTTGGGTGGAAGCTTTTGAATTGGAGCAGGTTATTCCGATCTGTGGGTTTATAATAGACCTCTGTGGCTAGAGCCCCATTGCTTTCATAGATTGATAGGTCAAGAAATGCTAGTTGGTTGTCACCTATGGTCATGGTGAAGTTCAGGAAAGGGTTAGCTGTATTTAACCAATTTACAAAATTCATCGCCTCATCTCTAGTTCCTGTCCAGACCAATAGAATGTCATCTATATATCGTTTCCAGAGTTTAATCTGCTGGGAAAACGGGTTGTCATCGTGGTTGACTACCTGTCTCTCAAAGTGATCAACATAGAGACATGCTAGGCTAGGTGCGAAAGTGCTACCCATAGATGTACCCTGTATTTGCAGGAAAAAGTTATCCTCAAACTTGAAGTAGTTCCTTGTGAGAGCCAAATGTGCCAAGTCAAGTATGAAGTCAGGCGGTGTACGTGACTCTCCTCTATTGGCTTCCAAAAGGTCGCTAATGACCTGCAGAGTGGCCTCCTGGGGAATGTTGGTGTATAGGGATTCTACATCCAGGGTGATCAACAGTTCTCTAGTTGTGTCAAAAGCCACAGAGTCTAATAAGACTAACACATCCGTCGTGTCTTTTAGGTAAGTAGGAATTCTTCTGACCAATGGCTGAAGGAAGAAATCCACAAATTGAGACAGGGGTTCTAGAACCGATCCGATTCCGGATACAATAGGTCTCCCTGGTGGGGGAATTTTCCCTTTATGCATTTTAGGGAGAATATAAAAGTAGGGAATCCTAGGGTTAGCCTGTATCAGGAAGTCTGCCTCATGTCGAGTAATCCAGTCGTTCTCTAAGCCCTTCATCACGAAAAAGGAAATTTCATCTTGAATATCAGGTGTGGGGTCTCGAGATAAGCGTTTATAATGGTGGGTGTTACCCAACAGACGTTCGCACTCATCTCTATACATTTTAAGTGGAGAAATTACCGTTGCTCCCCCTTTGTCTGCTGGTTTAATGATTATCATGGGGTCAGATGTCAGGCCTTTCAGAGCTGAAAGCTCGGCCGTACTCATATTCTGGTATGTTTTTTTGGTGGTCCCAGTCAGTGCGTTGACTTTTAGGGATACTGATTTCTCAAAAGCCAGGACCTCAGGGGGCATCTGTCCCGTGGTTGGGCAGAAGGTGGACTTTGGGCGTAGGCCAGTGTTTTTGTCTGAAGCCTCGTAATGTTTCTCCAAGAAGAACGTTTTCAAGCGTATCTTTCGAAACAAACCCGCTAGTTCTGTTCGGGTTTTAAATAAGTCAATTTTGGGCGTGGGCACAAAGTTTAAGCCCTTGTTTAGTGCTTTAGTTTCAATTTCACTCAGAACCCGGTTACTCAGATTGATAATGTTATCTGTTTGATTATCCGTCAGGCTCGTTACAGTGTTTTGCTTGTCCCTGGGAGGGGTTCCCTTTGTGCAGTATTCTCTGGGGTGTCCTCTCTTGGCCTCCAATGTACCTCTTTCCTTTTTCCTTTTCCCCTCCCGTTGCCTCTGTCTAAAAAAGGCTGCGGTGGCTCAGGAAAAGACCATTGTGCAGGGTGTTGGAAAAAGGGCGCCTGGTATTGAGGTGGGAGTCCATATTGGGAAGGCCAACCCCATTGTTGATTATGGTATGGAGGGCAGGGGGGTAACATAGGTGGGTGATTCCACCTTCCCCGGCGTTGCCCACGTCGTCCACGACGTTGCCGCAAATTATCTGATGATGAACTATCATTATCTGAACTGGTGTTACCACCAGATGAGGTGTCGGATATGTTGTTAGTTTTCGCTACATAATCCGATTTGGTATAAGGGTATATCTTCTCGTGGGAGAACCGATCGAGATCTTTTTGGAATTTAGAAATCTTTCGCTGAGTGAGATATTCCTTATGCTCGTTCATATTTTTGTTAACCTCCTCTAGTTTCTTTTTAAAGGAGAGAATGCTCATCCCTGATTTAAGGTTATTCTCACTCGTTTTTATCTGAATTAGGAGTGCCTCGGATAACCTTGTCGCTGTTTTTATGATCAGGATGAGCCAATCTCTAGTACACTTCCATGCTATCAAAGCCCAATCCTTTCTAAATTCTAGATCTTCAAGGAATATACGTGGGGCATTGGTGACCAACAGTCCATTTGGTGCTGTATTGCTCCGGAGGTATTCAGTCAGAACGGCCCCGTGGAGAATAGTTTTGACATGAGATCGTTTTAGTTCTACTAGTGTATCCCAGTCGCCCAACTGGGACAAACTCTTGGAGAGGGTGGTATCACCAAGAAGTGAGGGGGCCGACAGAATGGCTGTCAGATCCTCATCACTGAAGGAGAGTCCTTCCGCCATACTGGGGAAGAAAGAGCACCGATATGAGGCAGTAGGGGGAGAGGGGAAAAGAAAGGGAAGAGGACAAACAACCTTAGTGTTGGTGTGTGGTCCTGGACAAAGGAGCAATAATTACTCACTAGAGGGGGGGGACTCTCGCAGCTAGCAGCTGCTCAACTATCATTACACATGGAGAGAGGAAGAGGGAGGAGGGGGGATAACTATGGAGGAACACTCCGTACTTAGCTCCCTATAATTCAAAGTACACACGAAAGTACGGGGTTCTCTAGAAGCGGACGTCGCGGATATTAGCGTAGTCCTAGGTTGTATGTATTCCTATTTGGAAGGGTAACGTCAGTGGAATGTCAGTTGGAAATTACCGAGTGGAACAGCGAGGGGTGGGAAGAAGGGAATTTCCTTTTACGGACTAGGTGGTCTCACACACTATATAGTGTCATGCTTCATCATTTGACCACCTAGACCCACCCAGGTAGGACAGTGCCACCTGGGCGGACTCAACCTCACTGTTAAAGGAACAGGAGGGAGTGCGTAAATAAACTTGTTTCTGGAAAGATCGGGATCCAGCTAATCTACTGAAAAACTAAAAACACCTAAGCAGACACCTGTGAAGAGCAACAAATTTAATGGTGGTGTCTGTCTGGTGTAGTTAAAAAGGGGGGTTGGGACACCTCTGTGAGGACAAGGACTCACAGGGTCACCTAACTAATTACTAGCCAACATGTTCCTGCCCTCAAAAGTGAGCCAATGAAGGTCTCGGGGCATTCGTCAGGGCCTAGGATCCCTACGTCTCACATTGGAGGAAAATACTCTATGGGGAATAATAATAGGGACCAACTACTACAACCACGCACTAGGACGTCTGACACTGAACAAATTGTGTGTGTGACTACCTTTAATCCACTATCCAATAAGATTCAGAAAATCATCAATGATGAGTGGAAAATCCTTATATCTGGTGGTTTACCTTTTCAGCAGCCACTACATGCGTTTAAAAGAGCCACAAACATACGGGACATGGTTGTCCACACAAGACCCAAAGAAGAAAAAAACAATTCCCTGACGACACTAACCACACTATGGGGCCTCCCACCACCAAGAGGACACTACCCATGTGGCAACTGCAGTGTCTGCTGTTTCACCAAAAAGTCAACCACAATAGACCTAGACCTTAAGACTCCATGGGCTCAAAGATCCCTAACCAACTGTAACAGCAAAAACGTGATATATTTGATTAGATGCCCCTGTAACCTTAAATACGTGGGAATGACATCTAGAAAGGTCGCCACGAGAATCTGTGAACATAGGAGTACGATCCGTTGTAAACGAGAGGCTACTAAATTGACTAACCACTTCCTTCTGGAAAAACATTCGGCAGATGACTTACACTGGACGGTCATTGAGCAACTATCTCCATCGTCCTCCAATATGACACAGAGATTGCTCCAGACCGAACAACGTTGGGTCTGGAGATTACACACGGACACCAATGGTCTTAATGATGAGATCCCTTGGTTCACACTCAATAAATGATTTCTCTGACTAATTTATGAGTCCTCCCTTCCGTCCGCTTCTGCTCTATCTTTTTCTTCCCCTTTCCCCCCCCCCCCCGGTTGCATTTCTTCTACAATATCCCTTCTCCCTCCTCCCTTTCTTTCGTCCCCCCCCCCTCTTTTTCCCCCCCCTCTCCTTCCTTTTCTTTATCCTTTCCCTCGTTTTTCCTCGTTTTTTCTTTCTTTCTTAGCCCTTTGGGCTACGGGACCGCTGGGAACTACATTTCCCAGCGGCCACTGTAAACGCGAGCCTTCCGCTGGTGGCGCTCGGGCCGGAATCTTCCGGCTCGGGCCCCACCCTTGCACTCGCCCGCATTCATGCCGGCGCCCCAGCACTGCTGGGGCGCCCGCGGGTGCGGCAAAGCACATCGCGCCATCAACCTAAAGAGGCCCGCCTTTGCACTCGATCACATTCATGCCGGCGCCCCGGCTTGGCCGGTGCGCCCGCCATTACGGCAATCATATCGAGGCTAGTAACGCAAAGAGGCCCGCGGCGGTGATTAACATTAATTGAACTCCAATTTACGCGCTAACAGGGCGCACCTGGAATTTCTTACAGCCATAAATAGACCGTTCTCCCTCAGCCACTTGTCACAAGCGGTCCAAGGAGAGGACGAAGTAGGCGCACGGCGAGCGTCCCCTTTGATGTAGTGAGTGGCATACCGGATCACAGGCAACACAGATAAGCCCTTATTGCTTTTAATCTTACTTTTTTTGTCTATAGTCACTTCGGTTTCTCTTAACCAGTATTTTTCTACCAGCAATAGTGGGTTCCTACTGGGAACTTGCTTTTCCCCCCCCCTATTGCTCCCTCTGTATCTATTCTGCCTACTTCTGTTCCTCTCCTCACTTCGTCTTTATGTTCATCTCTATCCCTTAGTGTGTGACTATAAGGGGACACTCCCCCTCCTGGATACCAGAGGCTAGCTGCCTCTAAGAAAAGGGTAAGAACTATAATTCCCTGCAGTGATAGGACTGTCCACTTGTGTAGATATACCCACTCAGTCACTCCACGCATGTATTTTACCTTTTTTGAACATATGTGTTTCGTGCATGAATGCATCCCCTTGACACGTGTGTAGTTGGTTGGTTTTGCAGTGCTGTGTGCCACCAGAGTGCTAATTAATTGTTTTTCTCCCCATAGGCCGCCTCAAGGTAATTCCTTGGGTAATGTAGATCATTCTTTTTTCATTTTCTCACTCTTTGATTTCCCCATAGAGTATTTTCCTCCAATGTGAGACGTAGGGATCCTAGGCCCTGACGAATGCCCCGAGACCTTCATTGGCTCACTTTTGAGGGCAGAAACATGTTGGCTAGTAATTAGTTAGGTGACCCTGTGAGTCCTTGTCCTCACAGAGGTGTCCCAACCCCCCTTTTTAACTACACCAGACAGACACCACCATTAAATTTGTTGCTCTTCACAGGTGTCGGCTTAGGTGTTTTTAGTTTTTCAGTAGATTAGCTGGATCCCGATCTTTCCAGAAACAAGTTTATTTACGCACTCCCTCCTGTTCCTTTAACAGTGAGGTTGAGTCCGCCCAGGTGGCACTGTCCTACCTGGGTGGGTCTAGGTGGTCAAATGATGAAGCATGACACTATATAGTGTGTGAGACCACCTAGTCCGTAAAAGGAAATTCCCTTCTTCCCACCCCTCGCTGTTCCACTCGGTAATTTCCAACTGACATTCCACTGACGTTACCCTTCCAAATAGGAATACATACAACCTAGGACTACGCTAATATCCGCGACGTCCGCTTCTAGCTAAATATGTAACATTTCTCGTGTGTCCTGATTGAGGCTGTCATGGATAATTAGTCTCACACCTCCTTCTGCTCTGTAGGATTAGTTGTGACTACGTAGAAGCCCATCCCTCGTTCCCATCCACCCACTACTTATAATCAATTTTGAACTGCTTATAATCTATGTATTATATATCTGACTACGAATGGCCTGAGTCACACCTGCTAAAAATCTGACATTGAAGTGGGTGAAATTTATCAGATGCAATATGTATTGCATAGTCTGAGTTTTGGGGAATAAGATTCTTATCTGTTGCTTGCCTACACATTTGTGTAAATATTATACACTTTTTTGCTGCCGCCTCAGACCTTAATAAGTAAACTTACAAGGGGACAAGAATAGGTCGATGAACCTTTTGACTCACAATTAAGATGTTCCCACCATAACTCCAGTACATGCAGATCAATAATCAATAATTAATCTATAACATCAATAATCAGTGATAATCAATAGCATAAGTAATCAATGGAGTCAGTAATTGTCACACACCATGACTTTCCAGTCATGAATAACCACACCTTTATTAAAAGTTAGAATGTTTATTTCCCTATATTAGCAATGCTAAGGTCACCTAAATTAATCTAAAAATCAAATGATAAACATACAGAAACAGCACTGGCTGTCCAAAGTGACAGAAGAACCTCAATCTAATAAAAGCTTGAGCTATTACACATTCTAAGGTTACAGTGCAAATTAATAACAAGAACAATTGCGCAAATGATACTACATACATTTAGATTCGGCAAAAAAAAGGCATCAACCGTTATTCCCTATAGCAGACTTTCATTAGTGAGGATTCCTTATATAACATCAGATTAGCATAAGCATGTTGGGCTTCATGCAAAACAATTTAGTAAACACACATTTGGAAAACATCTAACTATGGATCTCTCAAAACAGCGCAGTTGGTACCGAGAAAGAAAAAGCAAACAATCCATTGCAAGTCACAATTAGTAATTCATGTACCTCTCCTTAATTAGATCAGCAAGCTAAGATAGTCTTTGTCAGCAGGACATCAGTTCAGTCAGCAAGGCATCAGGACTCAACATCAAAGTTCAGAAAACCCGAAGTCTTTAGCAACTTGAAAGAACAGAGGTAAACCCTCAAGAAGAATAGAGAGAATGGCCTGTCTTCTACATTCATAATGTTACATTCAGCAAGAACAGCATCTTCTTTACAGCTTTCAGTCTCACTTCCATGATCTCTTGTCAAAATCGGTAAGCAGCTTGTCAAAATCAGGTTTCAAAAAGTCAAATCAGGTTATCAAAGTCTTTTCCTGTTACTTTCAACAGCCTCTTTTTCAAATGTTTTCTCTCAGATTGGTTCAACAGTTCAGTTCATCAGCTTCCTTCAAGTGCCAAAATACTGACCTGCAATGTCTCGATCAAAACAAAAAGAAAAAAAAATATTTCTCCCATTCACTTGTAGTTGCATACGCCCATACAGAACCTGTGTATCTCCAACTTGTTATTCTCTTTCTTTTCAACTTTCGATCACCATCCAATTCTCCTTCACTTAGATCTTCTTTCCTTGTTGTATCCACTTCTTCTTCAATTGTTTCATCAACAGTTTCCTTTCTCTTTGCTTGTGACTCCGGCCACTTATCTCCTTTCAGCAGACCTTTAGTCAATGTTCTTTTCAGTGTTGAACTTGTAACTTCTCCTTGCTTTGGGGTGTTTTCTCTTGACGGACCTGCAACTGGTTAAGGAGGAGTCAAATCACAGTGATTTGGATCCATCTCAACTCCTTCCCCCTTGGGTTCTGGCAAGTGCTCTGTTTGTCTCTCAAAATCATCTGCTCCTGGCAAAGCCCTCCTCTGACTAGGCTCTTCTGCTGCCTCAATTGAGATAGGCTGTCCATCACCCTCCTGGAAGTCTTCTCCTTCGTTTCTCACAGGAGTGACTGAACCGTCCTCAATGGGCTCAGATCTGGTCTCGGTTCCCCTTTGTTCTCCTTCCGGCCCTGAGACTGCTCCAATCGTTGTTGGTACTCTCAACAACTAATTTTCATTGTCCAGAGGACATGCCACTTTCTTTGTGGGGCTGGCGTGGATCCAGTTTGGAACTCCAGCACACTTCTCAGCTGTGGTAGTTGTCAGAACTACCTGGAAAGGTCCTTTCCAACGGGGCTCCAAACACATTTCCCTCAAGTGTTTCCGGACCACAACCCAGTCACCGACCCTCAGATTGTGCTCTGAGTCGTGGATCGGTGTCAATGTGGTGGCTTCCACCTGCTGATAAAAAGATTGAACCACATCAGCCAGACCTTTGCAGTACTCCAACACCATATTATCTGTAATGTTGACAAGTGCATTTGCAGGCACTGCTTGCAACCTCATGGCTCGGCCCATAAGGATCTCATGCCGCGACAATCCTGTCTTCCTGTCGGGTGTATTTCTCATTGTCATCAGAACTAAAGGCAGTTCGTCGGGCCATTTCAGATTCATGGACGCACTCATCGTTGCAACTTTAGGGTGCCATTCGTTTCACTAGTCCTGATGGTACAGGGCGGTAACTACAATGCAACTTCTGCTCAATGTTCAATGCTGCACACAGTAATTTAATTACTTAATTGTTGAAGTGACTTCCCCTATCTGATTCTAAAGAGATCAGTAACCCGAAATGTGGTATCAGTTCCCTAAGCAGTAGTTTCACTACTGTGAGACTGTCATTTCTCCGTGTAGGGTAAGCTTCAATCCAGTCCTTAAAAAAACAATCACCAACACATATCTCAACCTTCCACATACCGGCATCTCAATACAATCCATCTGCATCCTGATGAATGGACCTCCTGCTCTTCCAATGTGGCTCAAATTAACCACTGTTCCTTTCCCCACGATCATTTGCTGGCAAATGATGCTTCAATGGCAAACTGCTTCAGCAACCTTTCCAAACCTTGGGTTGAACCAATCGTGCTTGAACAAATGAATCATGGTATCCCTCCCAGCATGTGCTTGACCATGGTAATATCTAGCCGTTTAAGACCAAATACTATTAGGTAAAACTAATTGACCCTCTTCTGAAACCCACAATTCATCTTGTCTTTGCACACATTTCATATCACTCCATAAATGTTTCTCCTTCCTGTCAACATTATTCTGCAACATTTTCAATTCTTCCAATGTGTCAATTACTTTCAATGCAAAACTTGGACATGTTTCATCCTCTTCAGGTAACAGTTCTTACTTATCTTTGATCGATATACAGTTCAATTCGCAAAACCTTTGCAACATGATCCGCATATCCATTTCCCAATGACACGAAGTCCTGCGAGTTCAGATGTACACTGCATTTCACCATGGCAACCTTTTCAGGCATTTGAATACCACGAAACACAATTTTAATTCTCTCACCATTTCTCCTGGTAAAAAAGGGAGCCCTCCATAACTATGAAGGTAGTGCTTTGGTGCCCCTCCCAGTCCAACCAGACCACAATCCATGAAACAGGCCTATGTCATTGCAAATACGCATCACCAGTGTTTACCTAAGACATAAAAGTCAGCACTAGGGATCCAGACAACTGTACAGCTGGGCACTCAGGTCCGGGGTACACGTAATTTGCCATGCAGAGGACTTTTCCATACCAACAGTCAGTTTGGGGTAGACAGTCTCCATACAGTTTGTAAAGATTCCAGACCCACCCTCTTGTAGTTGGGTTAGAAACCTTTGCATAAGTGGGGCAAACTCCTCAGGCATGCAGCAGAAAGGTTCCTAGTATGCCATGGCTGCTTGATGCTATCTGTACAATCAGAGACATTTAGGGCCAGATTTATCAAGTTTTTGCATCACCCTTGTGCCACGCAAGGAGGCACAGGACGCTCCAAAAAAAAAGTGAGATTTACCAAGCCATGCAACGTCGCCTTGAGTAGCCCTGCATGGCTTGATAAATCAAGAGAAATGCCTTGCATTATTCTGCCCTAGAGAGAAGTTAAATAGTTGGAGTGTGAGTGTTCCCATGCATCAAACCCATGGACTTTTGCTTATTCACACATTTACCATTAGAGGTAGACCTGGGAATGCGTCAAAAGGCTACGCCTCCCCTAATGAGGCATAAGGAGGAGAAACACCTTTATTTCTCCTCGTCTTTTCCTCTTTCTAAGTGTGCTGCATTCTGCAGCACACTTAGAAAGAGGAAAATGCCTCCCAGGATTGATTTTGTGCAGCAAGGTGCCCCTTCCTTCACAAGCACAATACTACCTTCAAAGCAGGCACCCTTACACTATGACGCAGGGGTGCCTGCTTTGGCGCTGGGCAGCCAAAAGTGCGCCGGAAAGGACCGGATGCTTCATATAATGTTAAATGCAGCACATCCCTTGCCTTTTACTTTCGTGCAGTACAGCACAGGAGGGTGGCTTGCTGCACCGTGCTCCATGAAAAAATGAGAAATATGTGCCTTACTGTTAGTATCATTGCATGTAGAGAATTGCTCTACAGTGAAGAAAGGGTCCTCAGGGAAGAGCTCCCCCAGTTTCAGCAAGTCAAGGCAATTCACTGCAAGTTGCACGAAGCTGCCGGACAAAGGATGTAAAGCAGGGTTATCGGCAAAAATATTATAAATACACATTGTTGATGCACACACTACACTGCCATTACTTTTCACGTCTCTTAGAGTACTTCTCTAAACTGTGTAGAAAGGAAAACTGTTAACCATTCTAATTCTATTTCACTTGCAAAATGGTTATGAGCAATTGCAGTTAATTTGTTGTATTGGGTTTAATTGTAAGCTTGCTTTAGATATTGAACTTTCAAAAAGGTTTAATGAAAAATTAAAATTACTGTTCATGAGTTGAAAAGCATATGGTTTTCTTGTGCTTTTACTCTTAATATAAAATATTTCAAACAAATTAATCTTGCTGCATTTGAACTTTTTAATACTTTTGCTAGTTAATAGAATGCAGTACATTTAAACTTGAAAAAAGCTTTTAGCATACTAAATTGCCTTCCAAGAGTGGTATAAAATATCAGATCGATGGCAATTATTCGAGTTTACTTTTCGAACTGCACCTTTTCGGTGTTTCCACTCCAGAGATGTTATTCCACTGAGGCCCAGGGCTCTGGTGGCACTGGTAAATTAACATTGAGCAAGACTCATCAGCCACCTAGGTGCTAGGTTCAGCCTACACTACATCACTCACGCATTTCGGATCGTTTTCTTCATAACTTCTAATAAGGGATCAAAGGATCTTAACTAACTTGGTGAATGATTTAGCATTTGGGTGACGGTTTTAGTACTGTCTCCAAGGAGTAGTACTTTACAAGCACCATGGCGATGGTACTCGATCCACCAATTTAGAGACGACTGGTGGTGAAGAAGACATATTTTGCATTTACAGGAACCTCCACCATGGGATTTTGTTTCTGAGAATGAAAGAAACAATGATCCCCTCACCATTGGAGTTTTCCCTCATGTGTGGAAATCATTTTTCACTGCCCCTTACCACTAGGTTTTATCTGGCAGTGACAGATAGTGAAACCTGGCCTTGTGTTCGCCCACTCTAAATAGAATGGTAGAACACATGGCCACACATGTGTCAGCCCTCACTCCATCAGAGGCATATGTAAGCAGCGGAGACGGAGGAGTCTCTACTGTCTAAAGACTGAAGTTCTGCCAAGCTTTAAATGAGACAGGTGGAACTTTGCTTTGGCAAGAGGATACTCCATCTCTGTCGCAGTGGTTAAAAGCAAAATGATGTCCCCCCTTGCAGAACGAGGTGAGGGCCCCCCGAATCTCACATATATCACAGATATTCATTATATTCATTGGCCTTGGGCTGAATGAAGACTCCATGAAGGGTTAGGGGCCCTCTAGATGGTTGAGGGCTCCCTACACTGCAGGGGCCGGTGTTACACCCTTGCTCCAGTGCATAGAAGTACCTTCTCAGTCAAAGTGTAAATCAGTTCCTTGATGTGTAGCTAAATATGTAACATTTCTCGTGTGTCTTGATTGAGGCTGTCATGGATAATTAGTCTCACACCTCCTTCTGCTCTGTAGGATTAGTTGTGACTACGTAGAAGCCCATCCCTCGTTCCCATCCACCCACTACTTATAATCAATTTTGAACTGCTTATAATCTATGTATTATATATCTGACTACGAATGGCCTGAGTCACACCTGCCACAAATCTGACATTGAAGTGGGTGAAATTTATCAGATGCAATATTTAGCGCATAGTATACGTTTTTGGGGAGTAAGATTCTTATCTGTTGCTTGCCTACCAAAATCTGTACATTTGGGTAAATATTATACACTTTTTCTGCTGCTACCTCAGACCTTAATAAGTAAACTTACAAGGGGACGTGAATAGGGCGATGAACCTTTTGACTCACAATTAAGATGTTCCCACCTTAACTCCAGTACATACGGATCAATAATCAATAATTAATCAATAACATCAATAATCAGTGATAATCAATAGCATAAGTAATCAATGGAGTCAGTAATGGTCACACACCATGACTTTCCAGTCATGAATAACCACACCTTTATTAAAAGTTAGAATATTTATTTCCCTATATTAACAATACTAAGGGCACCTAAGTTAATCTCAAAATCAAATGATAAACATACAGAAACAACACTGGCTGTCCAAAGTGACAGAAGAAACTCAATCTAATCAAAGCTTGAACGATTATGCATTCTAAGGTTACAGTGCAAATCAATAACAAGAACAATAGCACAAACGACATTACACACATTTAAATTCAGCAAAAAAAAGACATCAACCGTTATTCCCTATAGCAGACTTTCATTAGTGAGGATTCCTTATCTAACATCAGATTAGCATAAGCATGTTGGGCTTCATGCAAAACAATTTAGTAAACACATATTTGGAAAACATCTAGCTATGGATCTATCAAAACAATGCAGTTGGTACCTAGAAAGAAAAAGCAAACAATACATTGCAAGTCACAATTAGTAATTCATGTACCTCTCCTTAATTGGATCAGCAAGCTAAGATAGTCTCTGTCAGCAAGACATCAG
The DNA here is from genome assembly GCF_031143425.1 of Pleurodeles waltl. Lineage (NCBI taxonomy): Eukaryota > Metazoa > Chordata > Amphibia > Caudata > Salamandridae > Pleurodeles > Pleurodeles waltl. Next base: position 1,644,973,811 of record NC_090444.1, on the reverse strand, counting down.
GATTCAGCATCAAAGTTCGAAAACGCAAAGTTTTTAAGCAACTCTGAAGAATAGAGGTAAACCCTCAAGAAGAATAGAGAGAATGGCCTGTCTTCTCCTGTCTTCTCTTGGTGTAGTCCTGTTAAGTTAAATCTCTAAAACTGCTTCCCAAGTCCCTATTGGTCAAGGAATCGCATGTTCACACTTTGTCCAATAAAATTAAAACGTCATATCTATGAATTCTACAACAACTCCATTCACATGCTGCTGATTGGCTTCTCTTGTAATGTCCTCATCATCTGGCTTACCAGGTAACAATATTGTTGCAGCTTATTCTCCAGTCAGTGTCTCCATTGTTCTCCTCCTGAGAAAGTCAGTCTTACACACATTACATTCATAATGTTACATTCAGCAAGAACAGCATCTTCTTTACAGCTTTCAGTCTCACTTCCATGATCTCTTGTCAAAATCGGTAAGCAGCTTGTCAAAATCAGGTTTCAAAAAGTCAAATCAGGTTATCAAAGTCTTTTCTGGTTACTTTCAACAGTCTCTTTTTCAAAAAATTTCTCTCAGATTGTTTCAACAGTTCAGTTCATCAGCTTCCTTCAAGTGCCTAAATACTGTCCCGGAATGTCTTGATCAAAACAAAAAGACAAACATTATTTCTGCCATTCACTTGTAGTTGCATACCTGCGTATCTTCAACTTGCTATTCTCTTTCTTTTCAACTTTCGATCACCATTCAATTCTCCTTCACTTAGATCTTCTTTCCTTGTTGTATCCACTTCTTCTTCAATTGTTGTTTCAACAACTGCTTTCTTTCTCTTTGCTTGTGGCTCCGGCCACTTATCTCCTTTCAGTGGACCTTTAGTCAATGTTCTTTTCAGTGTTGTAACTTCTCCTTGCTCTGGGGTGTTTTCTCTTGATGGACCTGCAACTGGTTCAGGAGGAGTCAGATCACAGTGACTTTGCTCCACCTCAACTCCTTCCCCCTCGTGTTCTGGCAATTGCTCTGTTTGTCTCCCAAAATCGTCTGCTTCTGGGAAAGCCCACCTCTGACTAGGCTCTCCTGCTGCCTCAATTGAGATAGGCTCTCCGTCACCCTCTGGGAAGTCTTGTCCTTCGTCTCTCACAGGAGTGACTGAAATGTCCTCAACGGGCTCAGATCTGGTCTTGGTTCCCCTTTGTTCTCCTTCCGGCCCTGAGACTTGTCCTATTGTTGTTGGTACTCTCAACAACTTATTTCCATTGTCCAGAGGACTGCCACTTTCTTTGTGTGGCTGGCGTGGATCCAGTTTGGAATTCCAGCGCACTTCTCAGCTGTGGTAGTTGTCAGAACTACCTGGAAAGGTCCTTTCCAAAGAGGCTCCAAACAAGTTTTCCTCATGTCTTTCCGGACCACAACCCAGTCACTGACCCTCGGATGGTGCACTGAGTCATGGATTGGTGGCAATGTCCTGGCTTCCACCAGCTGAGAGAAAGAGCAAACCACTTCAGCCAGACCTTTGCAGTAGTCCAACACCATATTATCTGTAATGTTGACAAGTGTATTTGCAGGCACCGCTGGCAACCTCATGGCTCGGCCCTTAAGGATCTCATGCCGCAACAATCTTGTCTTCCTGTCAGGTGTATTTCTCATTGTCATCAGAACTAAAGACAGTGTGTCGGGCCGTTTCAGATTCATGGACACACTCATCTTTGCAACTCTAGACTTTAATGTACCATTCATTTGTTCCACTAGTCCTGATGCTTCAGGGCGGTAAATATAATGCAAATTCTGCTCAATGTTCAATACTGCACACAGTAATGGAATTACTTCATTGTTGAAGTGACTTCCCCTATCTGATTCTAAAGAGATCAGAGACCTGAAATGAGGTATCAGTTCCCTAAGCAGTAGTTTTTCTACTGTGAGACTGTCATTTCTTCGTGTAGGGTAAGCTTCAATCCAGTTGCTAAAAAAAGAAATAATCACCAACACATATCTCAACCCTCAGCATACCGGCATCTCAATAAAATCCTTCTGCATCCTGATGAATGGACCTCCTGCTCTTCCAATGTGGCTTAAATTAACCACTGTCCCTTTCCCCATGTTCATTTGCTGGCAAATGACGCATCAATGGCACACTGCTTCAGCAACCTGTCTAAACCTTGAGTTGAACCAATCCTGCTTGAATAAATAAATCATGGCATCCATCCCAACATGTGCTTGACCATCGTAATACCTAGCCATTTGAGACCACAGACTATTAGGTAAAACTAATTGACCCTCTTCTGAAACCCACAATTCATCTTATCTTTGCACACATTTCATTTAACTCCATGAACGTTTCTCCTCCCTGTCAACATTATTCCTCAACGTTTTCAATTCCTCCAAGGTGTCAATTACTTTCAATGCAAAACTTGGACATGTTTCATCCTTTTTAGGTAACAGTTCCCACTTATCTTTGATCGATATACAGTTCAATTTGCAAAACCTTGCGACTTGATCCACATATCCATTTCCCAATGACACAAAGTCCTGCAACTTCAGATGTTCAATGCATTTCACCATGGCAATCTTTTCAGGCATTTGAATACCATGCAACATGTTTAATTATCTCACCATTTCTCACTGGTGAACCAGAAGAGGTCATAAAACCTCTCTGTGACCATAACTGGCTAAAATCTTGGACTATTCCAAATCCATACTGGCTATCTGTATAGATTGTAACTTCAGCTGAGCAGAAACATGACACATTCTGGTAAGGGCTACCAGTTGTGCTACCTAGGCAGAATACACTCCTCGAAGCCAAGAAGCTTCCAGGATACCAGTAATTGTGCACATGGCATATCCTGCTCTCAGTGTCCTTGTATTGTCTCTTAGACATGAACCATCAAAAAAGGTAATTTTTGCCATTCTCTTCCAATTGAGTATCTCTAATGTCAGGTCTCGGTTTTGTGCACAAGTCAGTTACTTCAAGACAATCATGATCGACATCCTCCAATTTCTCATTTTCAACATTTTCATTTGGACGTAAGGTTGCCGGGTTCAGCACTGTACATCTTTTCAAAGACACATTTGGTGACCCTAGAATACTCGTTTCATATCTGGTCAATCTTGCACCAGTCAAATATTGGGTTTTCGTTCTTGTAAGTAGAATCTCAATAGAGTGAGGGCCCATTATAGTCAAAGAATATTCCATCACAATGCCCTCACACTGTGTAGGGCTCTGACCAACTGCTGCAGCAGCACACAAATAACCTGGTAAGGCTGCTGCAACTGGGTCCAAAGTAGCTGAAAAATATGTTACCTGGGGGTTTACACCTCCATGGACCTGCGTCAAGACAGACAAAGAACATGCATCATGCTCATGACAAAACAATGTGAAAGGTTTTGTGAGGTCAGACATACCCACAGCTGGAACCTTGCACAGACTCTCTCTCAATTCAGTGAACGCTCTCATTCCAGCCTGGTCTAACACTATGGGATCAGTGACTTCTTTATGAGTCAGTTTCTGCAATGGTCTTTAAATGACTGAAAAATTGGGAATCCATTGGCGGCAGCAGCCTACCATCCCGAGAAATATTCTGCCATCTCTCTTTGTGGTCGGGGGATTGATCTGCAATATGGTTGAAATCCTTTCTCTGGATATCTTTCTTGATCCCTTCTCAATCTGGTGACCCAAGTATTTCACTTCTTTCTGACAGTATTGTAATTGAAGTGGGCACACTTTATGATCATTCTTTCCCAAATGGTTCAGTAAAGCAATATTGTCATACTTGCACTCGTCCCTTGTTTTGGACGCAATCAGTAAGTCATCAATGTACTGTACCAAGGTCGATTGGAAAGGTAATTCCAATGATTCCAAATTACTTTTCAAAATTTGTTTGAATATGGAAGGTGACTCTGAAAACCCTTGAGGAATTCTGCACCAGCAGTAAACTCGGTCCAAATATTTGAAACAAAAGAGAAATTGGCTGTCCTCATGAAGAGGCACAGAAAAGAAAGCCTGTGACAAATCAATGACAGTGAACCATTCAGCATCACATGGAATCTGAAACATTATCACAGCTGGATTTGGTACCACAGGACAACATTGGCCAGAATCTCATTTATCTTTCTCAAATCCTGGACAATTCAAACTTTCGCACAGGGCTTTTGCAAACCCATTGTCAGTGAATTACATGAGCTGCTCAATACTTGTTCTACAAAGCCTGCAATTTTTTGGGCGACCTCCATAAGGGCATCTTGCGGCATGTGGTACTGGGGAATCTGAGGAAAAACTGCATTCGGCTTTACAGTAACTTTAACTGGCTCCCTTTATCAGACGTATCTCCTTTCCTGTCAAATCCCACACCTTCTCCTTAACCGTTACCTGTAAATCAGGATAAAGCTCCTTTACTGTGAACATTGGGAAAAATTAAATCAGAGGATATTCCTCATTTGTAGTCTCACACTCTATCTCTGGGGGCTTGGTCATCTTTATCATCACTATTTGTCTAACTCTCAGTTACATCATTTGAAGAAGTTATCAAGTATTTAGTTTTACACAGCAAGTCTCTTCCCAGTAGGGATACTGGACTTGAATCACAGGCTACTAATTTGTGCAATTCCTGGAATTTTCCAATTTTGACCTGAACTGGTTCTGTAATTGGGTTAGTCAAATACTGATTTGCTACTCCTACAATCTGAACTGTTTTACCTGAAAAAGGCAAGTTTGAGATTTCAACTGATCTTACTATAGAATGTGTAATTCCTGTGTCAACCAGGAATGATACCCTGTGACCCATGACTTTTCCCTTCACATATTGACCTCTCTGATCTAATTCTATGGAGGTTGCAAGCACACATGGCTCCTCATCTGAACTTTCGCTCATCCAATCATCATTTATTCCATTCTCACTGTGTAACAGGAATAGGTGCACTGTATTATTACTTTGGTTAAGCTTCTGACCTGTGACCTGTTGAGAAAGCATCATTTGCTGTTGTTCCATTTGGGCTTGAGGTATTTGAATTTGTTGTCTAGGTAAGATGGGAACATGCTGCTGCACTGGCTGCAACTGTGTCATTTGTACACGTGGCATTTGCACCTGCTGCAAAGATTGAAAATTCTGCACTTGACTCATATTATTTTGAAAATTTGGGTTAGGAGTTCTCATTGGCGATCCACTCATGTTCTGGAACAAATTGACATCATTAGTTTGCTGAACAACACTTTCCATGCACCAACATCAGACACTCCCGTTTCCAATGTCCGATGGCTCCGCAAACGTGACAAGATAACAATTTCTTAATTCCCTGTACATCATTCTGAACCATTACAGTACCCAAGTCTGAACTGCAATTCATATTACCTCTGTGACCTCTACCTCTCATCTGGGGCTGAAACATCATGTTTCCCAGCTGCTATGGTGGTAGCTGTGTTGGAAAATTCCCTTGCATGCCTGTCTGAGCAGCTTTAATCTGCATCACCATCACCTCTTCTTTCAGCCTTCTCTGCTTCAACTTAATCTCATCACTACAGTACTTTGCATACTGCAACACCTCATCAATCGGTTTTGCTTGCCAGCAAATCAAATGGCTCTTAATCATCTGGCTAATTTCAGGTCTCAATCCTTCCACAAATCTGAACACAAAATAAATCATGTCCTTCACCTCAATTGTCTCTGTACCACTGTAATGCTTGAACGCCTGTAACAATCTCTCATAAAATGCATGTATCAACTCCTTTGCTTCCTGAGCTGTCCAGTCAATCCTCTGCCAATCAATATTCTTGGGGGAAATTCTTATTTTCAAACATTCAATAACCTTATAGTACTATTTCATTACCTAAGGAGACGGTGCACCTGTATTTTTATCTCTCTCTGGTTCACCTGTTGGCCAATCTACACTTCTCTTACATTCTATCCACAGATCAGCTGGGACTACTATCGCTAGTAATGTGTTCAAGTCTTCCCACAGGCACTTTGCAAGTTTTACAAACCTGTCTGTCTGCTGGTACCACTTCACTCGTTTCTCCCTCAATTTTGAATAAGCATCTGTAAATGATAGAATATCACTTCTGCTCCAAGGGACATGAACACAATTCCCTCTTGGAACCTCTTTCAATGGTAAAATGTTCACTGGATCTTGACCTTGCTGCACGTTTGCAGTCAGCTCCACAGAATCCCTTTTCCCTTTGACTCTCTTCTTTACCCATCTGCCTTCACACTTGTCTAATGCTCCCCAAGTCTGGGCACCTTGAAGAAATTCCCTAAGGTTTGCCTTCATTCTGGCAGATCTCATGTGTTCAAAATCTTTAGTCTCGAAATGTAATCTGTAACTCCTTTTCAAATGCTTCTTTTTCTCTATTTCTATGCAATACTTCTCTGCCAGGTCTGCTAGCTTCTGAGGCACATTGCTCACCTCTCACGTAATCTTCGGCACAAATATCTCAACTCTGCTTCAGTGTAGGAATCTAACCTGCTCACACTCATAGTTCCCTCAATGGGCTCACCTGCTTCCATGCTTAGCCTAGCATAGTTCAACCACTCCTCTCCCTTAGGATCACTCTGAAGGGTATTCAGCTAGTCCAACCATGTAGTCAACTGCTGAGCTGTTAAACCTTGCAATTAAATGTTTCTGACTTGGACAGGTGGCATCTGCTGTGCAACTGCATTCAGATTATGCGTGTCAGCAATTTCAAGGTCTGACTATTGTTTGACTGTGAGAAATGGGGTCTTTGGTTGGCAGTCAGGTTACCCCTGTCCAATCAAGGATCCTCACTCTAGTCAGGGTAAGTCACACACAATCAAAATTATCCTGTGCCCACCCTCTGGTAGCTTGGCACTGAGCAGTCAGGCTTAACTTAGAAGGCAATGTGTAAAGTATTTGTGCAATAAATCATACAATAACACAATATAGAGCCACAAAAATACACCACACAGTGTTTAGAAAAATATATAATATTTATCTGGATATTTGCAGGTCAAAAACAATCAAAGTTGTAATAAGAAAATGTAAGGATATCACTGAAAAGTGATATGAAGTGTCTTAAGTCTTTTAAAAACAAACAAAGGGGGTCATTCCGACCCCGGCGGGCGGCGGGCACCGCCCGCCGGGCGGAGACCGCCAAAAGAACACACCGCGGTCAAATGACGGCGGCGGTCATTCTGACTTTCTTGCTGGGCGGGCGGGCGACCGCCAAAAGGCCGCCCGCCGGCCCAGCGGGAAAGACCCAGCAACGATGAAGCCGGCTCCGAATGGAGCCGGCGGAGTTGCTGGGGTGCGACGGGTGCAGTGTCACCCGTCGCGATTTTCAGTGTCTGCAAAGCAGACACTGAAAATCATTATGGGGCCCTGTTAGGGGGCCCCTGCACTGCCCATGCCAGTGGCATGGGCAGTGCAGGGGCCCCCAGGGGCCCCACGACACCCGTTCCCGCCATCCTGTTCATGGCTGTAAAAACCGCCAGGAACGGGATGGCGGGAAGGGGGTCGGAATCCCCATTGCGGCGCTGCAAGCAGCGCCGCCATGGAGGATTCCCTGGGCCACGGGAAAACCGGCGGGAAACCGCTGGTTCCCCTTTTCTGACCGCGGCTTTACCGCCGCGGTCAGAATGGCCCAGGAAGCACCGCCAGCCTGTTGGCGGTGCTTCCGCGGTCGTTGGCCCTGGCGGTCGGCGACCGCCAGGGTCAGAATGACCCCCAAAGTCTCTTTCAAGCACAAAGTACCTGGTTTGAGTGGAAAATCTCCGCAAAGGGCCGCAGAGGAGGAGATGCGTGGTAAATGGTGTGTGCGTCGGTTTCACCCCTTCACACACGGACTTGCGTCATTATTTTTCACGCGGGGAAGACGTTGCGTCGATTTCCGGCCCGTGGACGGGTCTCCTCTTCGGGTCGCGGGGTTTTCAGACACCCCGGTGTCTATGCTTGGAATCCTGGGCTTGTTGACCAGCTGTGCATTGTTCCGGTGGGCAATGCAGGGAAATATATCCCTCACGGCAGGCGCTGCATCGATTTCCCCTCTGGAAGTCGGCGGCATTGTCCGAGGTGAGCCGTGCGTCCAAGTTCCGGTCGCACCACAGGCACCCTGTCGATCTTTTCCTTGCAAAGTCGAGCGGCGTCGTTCTGGTTCGGCGAGCGGTGAATTTTTCACCGCAGCACAAGCTGTGCGTCTAATGTTTCGCCGCACAAGGAGTCCAGTTGCAAGAGAGAAGTCTTTTTGGTCCTGAGACTTCAGGGAACAGGAGGCAAGCTCTATCCAAGCCCTTGGAGAGCACTTCTGCAGCAAAGCAAGAGAGCAGCAAGACAGCAGGGCAATAGCAAGGCAGCAGTCTTCTGTAGAAAGCAGTCAGGTGAGTCCTTTAGGCACCAGGAAGTTTTTCTTGTCAGGGTGCAGGTTCTGGTTCAGGTTTCTTCTCCAGGAAGTGTCTGCGTTGGTAGGGCAGAGGCCCTGTTTTATACCCAAATGTGCCTTTGAAGTGGGGGCGACTTCAAAGAGTGGCTTAGAAATGCACAAGGTCCCCTTTCAGTTCCATCGTGTCTGCCACGATCCCAGTAGGGGGTGTGGCAGTCCTTTGTGTGAGGGCAGTCCCTCCACCCTCCCAGTCCAGGAAGACCCACTCAAAATGCAGATGTATGCAAGTGAGGCTGAGTACCCTGTGTTTGGGGTGTGTCTGAGTGAATGCACAAGGAGCTGTCAACTAAACCCAGCCAGACGTGGATTGTAAGGCACAGAAAGATTTAAGTGCAGAGAAATGCTCACTTTCTAAAAGTGGCATTTCTAAAATAATAATATTAAATCCAACTTCATCAGTCAGCAGGATTTTGTATTACCATTCTGACCATACTAAATATGACCTTCCTACTCCTTTCAGATCAGCAGCTACCACTTCAACAATGTATGAGGGCAGCCCCAATGTTAGCCTATGAAGGGAGCAGGCCTCACAGTAGTGTAAAACAAATTTAGGAGTTTTACACTACCAGGACATGTAAACTACACAGGTACATGTCCTGCCTTTTACCCACACAGCACCCTGCTCTAGGGGTTACCTAGGGCACACAGTAGGGGTGACTTATATGTAGAAAAAGGGGTGTTTTAGGCTTGGCAAGTACTTTTAAATGCCAAGTCGAAGTGACAGTGAAACTGCACACACAGGCCTTGCAAAGGCAGGCCTGAGACACGGTAAAGGGGCTACTAAAGTGGGTGGCACAACCAGTGCTGCAGGCCCAATAGTAGCATTTAATCTACAGGCCCTGGGCACATATAGTGCACTCTACTAGGGACTTATAAGTAAATCAAATAGTCCAATTTGGTGTGATCCAAGGTTACCATGTTTAAAGGTGGAGAGAGCATATGCACTTTAGCACTGGTTAGCAGTGGTAAAGTGTGCAGAGTTTAAAAACCAGCAAAAACAGTGTCCAAAAAGTGGAGCGAGGCAGGCAAAAAGTTAGGGGTGACCACCCTAAGGCTGTCAGGTCTAACATTGACCCCATCGTAGTATCTGGAAGTGCTCCAAATGGACTAAGGTCCAACAATGATATTGATCCGTCAAAAGTCTGTCCCACAGGAGAAACTACTTGAGTATTTTTGTTATGTCCTCCCCCATTGCATTCCGTGACATGACACCCTGTTCACAAACCCTAGGTTTCTTCTGTGAAAATAAGGGTATGGCTGGACTAACAGTAATAGGCAAGGTTATTGCATCTGGGGTTGATTTGGTACTTAAGTTCTGTGGGAGAGTAACTCCCATGTTCTGATTCATCATCGAATACATATCTGACTGTGTCCCTGTTACTGGAGTGAATCTCGGCATGACTTGTGGCTGCACTTGGGGCAGAAAAAGTGGAGTTGGTTCTGTCTGAACAAACATCTGTCTCGGGAAAACCTGTTCCGTAGGCACCATTAAGGTTGTAGCCGTTTACATGATGGGTAGGTCAGGGTAAATTCTCTTTACCTGTGGCGGTTGCACCTGATTTTGTACCACTGGAGTAGTAGGTGCATTAAGACTTCCCTGCATCGGACTTTGTGTCAGGCTAGTATTAACCTGCACCGAACTCACTGTCCCATTAACCTGTATCGGAGCTGTAGGATCAGCACTGGTGCTCGGATCACTCTCATGTGCTGCAAATGGCGGTTGGCGATTTCTCAATAATTGTAAAATAAACTCATCATCATCTGATTCTTCCTCCACTGCTGAAGAAGTTCTAGCCTCCCTACTTTCAGATGGGCTTCTGTTAGTCTTTCTAGTAACTTTCCTTCCTTCCTTTTTATTGTCCTGCATAATTACCAGAAACAACTTAATTCTGTGTAGAGTCTCCATTCTCCAGATCTTCTGAGCACTTTTCCACCTAGCCTCTGTTAAAGTCTTTTCTGCTTTTATCATTCTCCTCTCGAATTTCAGTTGTAGTTGCTGTCTGGCCACTAGCTCCCAGATCTCTAATGCCTCGAACTGTGCTGGTCTCGGAAGGGGCTTCCATTCCTATAGCACCATCCTTAAATGCTCCAAAACCCTCAAATTGAACGTCCCATTTGTAGGAAATGCTAAGTTACCATCTTTCTCTGTCACTTTGCACCATTGCTTTGGCCAAAGGCATGGTGCAACACCCTTCTCTTCCATTACTATGTAAGTTGGTGTACCTTCTGACAGTGTAGCCTCACCTATAATTGCTTTAATGTACGTACCTCCACTTAAAACACTCTTTAAAGCTTTGAAAAATGTAATCTTTTCGACCTTTTTGTTATTCAAAATCAAATCAGAAAGTGACTTTTAATCCCAGAATTCTCTTCACCCACTTTCTCAACCAATTGCCCCTCATGGATGGCTGACAATCCGTGCCCGACCCTTCTCAATAACCGACCTATCCCGGCACGGCTCCAATGAGGTCACACTTACACGTACTGTGGCTGACAAAGTCTTGTGGCTTGTCCCCCCAGATTTCAGTTCACACAAAATTAATGCAAAAATTGCGAGCACTAACCCCAAAATCAAAAACCAAATCTGCTGGTTCACTACAGGAAAGGTAACACAATCACTTCAGAAACTTTGCAGATTTTTCACTGATGGTTCTTGCTCTTGCAGCTACTCTTTCTTTCTCAGTCTCCCAGATTCATAAGCAAAATTTTACCCGCAAATTTTACCCTCAACTGATCAGTGGGTCTGTCCTGGTGCACACAGGACTCACCAGATATCAGTCAAAATTTTCTTTCACTCACTTTGACTCACACTCTGACTTGTCAACCACGCCCGATCAACTTACTAAACCAGACAAATTCCAACATAAAACCAAGTGTCTCATACACTTTTCAATATACGCCAGACTCTTAGACCACACAGGGTCTGTACATCAACAACCATGTGGACAATTTTTTAGCACAAAGTGCCACACACATGTGAAGTTCGATGACTTCCTTACTCTCACACTGCAGAGTATGCGCACTCCTTCTACAACTTTGTTTGGAGTATGCAAACTCCCTAAACTCTCACAAACATCACAATTCCCCTGCAATTTTCATAAGCTGTGCGAGCGCAAAACTCTACTTCATTCACTCTATCACTAGGACACCAAGAACATCCTCAAACAACCATTGTGCAGGCTCCAAGATTCTGGGAAAGTCATTTCAGGACATTTTCTCTCCAATTTGTATCATTTGGAAAAATAAAATCCAAATCTCAGTAATGGACTCTCAAAAGGACCAAATCATCAAGCTACCACCATGTCTGTTAATCTCTATGTATTTCTGCTACTGTCTCTGGGACCCCTATAATAGCAAGCTGTCACTATCTCTAATCTATCATGGGCTCTTAAGTAGCCTATCTCTGCTGGCACGTCAGACCTTAATAAGTACACTTAAAGAGGGACGCGAATAGTTCGATGAACCTTTTGACTCACAATTAAGATGTTCCCACCATATCTCCAGTACATGCAGATCAATAATCAATAATTAATCAATAACATCAATAATCAGTGATAATTAATAGCATTAGTAATCAATGGAGTCAGTAACTGTCACACACCATGACCTTTCAGTCAGAGTAACCACACCTTTAGTAAAAATTTGAATATTTATTTCCCTTTATTAACACTGCTAATGCAAGTAAGTTGATCTCAAAATCAAATGATAAATATACAGAAACAACACTGGCTGTCCAAAGCGACAGAAGAAACTCAATCTAATCAAAGCTTGAACTATTACACATTCTAAGGTTACAGTGCAAATCAATAACAAGAACAATTGTGCAAACGATATCACATACTTTAAGATTCAGCAAAGAAAAGACATCCCTATAGCAGACTTTCATTCGTGAGGATTCCTTTTCTAACATCAGATTAGCATCAGCATGTTGGGCTTCATGGAAAACAATTTAGTAAACACAAATTTGGAAAACATCTAGCTATGGCTCTATCAAAACAGTGCAGTTGGTACCTAGAAAGAAAAAGCAAACAATACATTGCAAGTCACAATTAGTAATTCATGTACCTCTCCTTAATTGGATCAGCAAGCTAAGATAGTCTTCCTCAGCAGAACATAAGTTTGGTGAGCAAGGCATCAGCATTCAGCATCAAAGTTCAGAAAATGCAAAGTCTTTAAGCAACTCGAAAGAATATAAGTAAACCCTCAAGAAGAATACAGAGAATGGCCTGTCTTCTCTTCTTGCAGTCCTGTTAAGTTAAATTTCCTAAAACTACTTCCCAAGTCCCTATTGGTCAAGGGATCGCATGTTCACACTTTGTCCAATAAAACTAAAACTTCAAATCTATTAATTCTACCACTACTTCGTTCACATGTCGCTGATTGGATTCTCTTGTAATGTCCTCATCATCCGGCTCACCAGGTAACAATATTGTTGCAGTTTATACTCCAGTCAGTGTCTTCATTGTTCTCCTCCTGAGAAAGTCAGTCTTACACACATTACATTCATAATGTTACATTCAGCAAGAATGAGTATCTTCTAGCAGTCGGTTCTCATGAGAAAGACTTTTAGCTACGAGTGCATTTAGTCAGTACAGTGGAAAATCACAGTTTAATTCTCTGAACAGCCATTTTAATAAACATTAAGAAATACAGCTTGAAATGAGACCGTGCAACTAGGCCAAGACCTCCGCTAAGTTAGGCCTACAATTAATAAAGCTAATCCATAATGCATAACCCTTAATATGACACATTACTACAGTACTCAAACATATGCTCAACATTTCATATCAATAAGCCATTAATAACTACATTTTGTGAATACTGGCGGCCACTCATCATGATCACATTTTCAAATGCGTGCATTATTTTTCTGTTATTACATTTTCTACGCAAAACCATTACTCAGAATACATAAGTACTCAATATTTTTCTCAAAACACGTGCGCTAGCATTGCCTTTAAATTCTCGTAGGTTTGATTTTCTGAAATGTAACGAAAAATGAGGCCTTTAGTGCACCCTGTAATTACTGAGTAAAGTAATACTGCACAACTCGGACCTGCTGATTATCAGTGCGTTTGTACAGTGCTCAATTACCCCCCTACTGAAACATGCACTTTATACGTTTCAAAGCATATTTACAATTCCTTTAGCTTATGTAAATTCCATCATTTAGGTGAACGTGGGGTTTGAGCATAAACCTGATATTCTATTATTGGATAAAAGGGAACTCATAATCACAACGATCTCAGCTAATGCTGGCAGGGTTCCTCCATGTATCAAGATACAAATGATTGCACCAACATGAATATGCAGATGAGATTAGTGCATCTGGTTGCGGAACTGCAGCGATTTAGAACTACTGCTGTATTATCATATGGGCTATACACTGCTGACAATGATCTATGGAGTCAGGGAAGAATATGGACACATACGGTGGACTATGACCATGTTTGTGTGTTAGCTGAAATTTGACCAAAAAGCTCTTCTCTTCTTCAAAAACAGATTATCAAGACACTTATCAAGGCACTTATCAAGACTTTCTAGTCAGTTGTTTTGTTGCAAGAGGTTCTTTGACTCTACATTGAAGGAAACAATATCTGCAGGCTTCTATCAGAGTTCTGTGGTAAATAGAACAGTTAGTCAGTTAGTGAGCTTAAGCCTTACATCGACATGCAGAAGGCAGCAAGCGTTTCATGTAACACCATGCCTCTAGCTGAAGAGTAATTGATTACTTTGTTCTTTCTCTTTAACAACTGGATAGAATCTCTACTGCTCACAAAACAATGAAAAATGATCTTATTTTTTAGTTTAAACATTTTAAATGGAGCCCATGAACTGGGTTTTGTCTCTCCATTTGAGAAGTTGTGGGCTTCACCATCTGTCGTGGTTGTTGTGGTATTTCTCAAGTCAGGATCTTTATTTTTATTTCGAGTTCTCACCACAATCATTTAGAATGTTTTTTCTTTCAAGCGTTTTTAACCTTGGTTGTCTAAGGTAGTATTGTTTTGTGCAAAGTTAGAAAAAGAAGTGTCACGGCTTGGTCTCCATCAGATGATGGCTGGATTACTTACCAATAGTCTTCATTACTCCAGTTCTCTCTTCTTTGTCCAAGTACTTAGGTTACTGAACATTAGCCCCACCTCTCTAAACCTGCAACTCTTTGTTCAAGGTTCTTCCTTTTTTATAAGTAGCTTTCCTCATCGCACCTCCTATAGGCTTCCTTAACGGACTTCTCTGCCCCACTTAGAGCCCGTGTTTTCCATAGCCCCATCACATTTAGACTACCAAAGTACTGGAAGTCAGAAGCGAGAATTGGAGTAATGAAGATTACCTGTAAATAACCCAGTCATTATATCCTCATCCTCTTCCTCCTACCATTCCTTATGTTAATGAGGAAATATCCACACTGTATGATTTCATGGAATTATGCTTCAAATCAAATGACACACCACAAACCAAAAGTAATGAGCTGTTCTTATCTTTATTATCGACAATAGGCACGAGGGGGGACTTGGAGGTGGATTCTGGGTCATCACAAACCACAGAACTACTAGTGTTCAATTGGCCCGGAGAAGTTTTTTTATCTTGCTCTCCACTAAAACAATAAAAGTTAGATCTTGTGGATATCTATAGACAATTTTATTCATGTATGCCCTTCACACAAAACCCGGTGTCATCAATGACTCACTATCACTCATCATAGGCACTGATAAGATCTCCACTAAAAGATCCCCCTTTTCTGGGGCCCATTAGTTATTGCACTGCCAGCCTAGCATGGTGAGGTAGATGAGTGTGTCTCCTGAATGAGGTACTCCAGATGTGTCCTTTAGAATCAACATAGCATTATCTTCTACGTAGATTTGTCTACCACTAAACCAGAGTAGACATCTCTCCCCAGGAACATATATAAATATATATATATATATATATATATATATATATATATATATATATATATATATATATATATATATACACATATATATATGTGTGTGTATATATATATATATATATATATATATTGAAATCTATCTATCTGAATATATATATATATATATACCTACTGCCAGTCGCCAGTAGGTAATTATAGTTAGAACCATGTTTCCATAGCGTTTTGTGACATGCCTTTATCTTTGGCACCGCCTGATGAATCTTCACAAAATTTTTCCAAAAAGTGTTGCGGTGATTCTTGTTGTGCATGGAAGAGTTTCGGGGTGATCCGTGAGGTAGGGGCTGAGAAAAAGGGGGCTCAAAAAAGGCTGCATTTCCCATGTTAATTTCCATAGGATTCGTTAAACAGGACTACAAGCTGAACCACTGGACAGAATTACACCAACTTTGGCGGAAGGCTAGCTGTCGGTACGCAGATCGAGCTTTTGCTTATTTGCAGTTAATCCATTCACTTGTTTTTGAGAAATTCAGGCAAATTCTAATTTGTATATATCTGGCTGCGAAGCATTCGCAAATAAAGACAAGCTTGTGCAGGGAAATGTACAGCTCTGATTGGCTGACAATACTTCAAACCACGAAGTGTTGGCAGCCATCTTGGGCCTAAGCCCCGAAAAAAAGTAAAAATAAAATAAAACGGGCCAGGGTAGAAACACCCTGACCCCTGAGCACTGGTGGGGGAGGGGGTCCAAGAGCAAAAAAAGTATTTTTGAAAATTATATTTTTGCCACAAGCTCGCGATATTCGCTAATTCATGGCAAAAAAATAAAATAAACAAGTATGGGCTCCCGCACTTGTGGCCCCCGGGGGCATTACAAATTTAGTGTGGGGGGGCCTCTTGGCATCATACAGCTCCTGGGACCACCACCTCTCCAGACCTTTTATTTTTGTATATGCCGAGGGGGGGCTTTGGCCCCCCTACTGCCCTGCGGACTGCCACCTTCCAAGGGCTTAAAATGTAATATATACGGGGAGACCATGGCCCCCCCACACCCAGGGGACCACCATCTCCCTGGGGCATCCATTTGAAAATAGACGGAGGGGCCTGCGGCCCCCGCACCCTGGAAGCCACAACCACCTGCGGCAAAGTGTAAAAAAAAGAAAGGGGGTCCTTATGGGACCTGTGCGCCCCGGGGACCATTACCCCCAGAGCTATGCCCTGTGGGGCCCCTCATGGAGCCAATGATGGCCCTAGGGACAGCCACCCCCCCCGGACCCGCTCCTACTATGTCCGGGGGTGCCCACCCCCAGGACATAGCTGTTTGCTGTGGCTGCAGTGCTTCAGCCAAGCCGCAGCAAACATTTTGAGTTTTGACACTGACCTGGTCAGTGCATTGCTCTGCCTCCAGGGGCTCCACCCTCTAAGTAGAGCCCTTTTCCTGGCTCCTCTGAACTCCTGACCCCTGTCAGGAGTTCGAGGCCCTCCTCCACCCACAGGCTTCTGTCTGTGCCTCATCCCTGGTGCCTAGTGGGAGAGCTCTGCTTTCCTACTAGGCTACCTTCTGCCTCTCTCCTCCATTTGCTTTGCTTTGCTTTGCTCTCTGCTCCACTAATGTCCCTTAGTGCTCATTTTCCTTGCTTCTCTCTCACTCCACTCTCTCTCTCTCACTTTCACTCTCCCCCTCTCACTCTCTCCCCTGCCTCTGCTGTCCCTGCAGCTCCGCCCCCGTTTTTATGCCGTTTTTCATCCCCTTCCACCTCCCAGCTGTCCTCTCCGCTCCCCTACCTCCCTACTTAATGGCGGCCACTGGTGCACTGAAGGCGGGCCAAAGGCAAGCCCATTTGCGCCTGGACCGTGCCCATCACCAGAACCCCAGACTCCTGTCCCCCCACCGCTGCCACACATGTCTACACTATGACGCCGCCACCCTCTGCGCCCTCAACACCGGACGCTCTCCTGCCTGCCTTCAAGCCTACCTGCAGACCACCCGTGGACCCTTCTCCTGCCAGAACTGCACCTTCACCAGCCTCCACACCAACGACCCACCCACCAAGGCAGGACGCAACCATCTCAGATGTATCATCCTCAACACCCGCTTTGTCCACAAGCAAGCAGTAGAGCTATGGAATCTACTCGATTTAGCGTCCCCAGACGTCACCTTCCTGACCGAGACCTGGATGAACCCCTCCTCAGTGCCTGACATCACTATAGCCATCCCGGACAGCTACAAGATCACCTTCAGGGACCGCTGCAACAAACCAGGATGAGGCATTGCCATCATCCACAAGAACACCTTCAGGATCACGACCAACACCGAAGACACCCTCAGCACCACCGAATTCCTGCACTTCCAAATCTATACTGACCCAAACACCACCCTCTGAGAGACCCTTGTCTACAGGCCCTCCGGCCCATGACAGCAGTTCAGTGACTCCATTACCGACATCATCATCACACACGCTCTCGAATCCACTGACTACATACTCCTAGGAGACTGAAACTTCAACCTCAAGAACACCAATGACAAGAACACCGCCACCCTGCTCGACAACCTCTCCAACCTCAGCCTCAAACAACTCGTCACAACACCAACCCACTCCACAGGACACACACTCAACACTATTTTCACCACCAGCAATCACGTCTCTTTCAGCCACACCACCGAACTCCACTGGACAGATCACCGCTGCATCCACTTCTTCTTCAAGAAACCCACAACACACCACCACCCACAACGGATTCCCCACGCAATTGGAACAAGGTCACTGAAGAACAAGTTATTGCGACCCTCTCCTGGAACCCACCGATTTACATCACCGATACTGATGAAGCTGCCCGCATTTTCAGGCAATGGGTCAACACTTGTGCCAATACTCTTGCCCAATCAAGAATCCCTCCAATAGACGAACTGACAGAAAGGCCTTCTGGTTTACCGTCAACCTCCACGAATCTAAGCAAAGCTGACGAAGACTCGAAAGAAACTGGTGCGAGAACAGACTCTGGACAACCACACAACCTTCAAAAACCCAACCGCAGACACCACCAACTCATCCGAGCCGCCAGAAGAATCGCCTTCAAAGACCGAATTAACAACAACGCACAGAGCCACAAGGAGCTCTTCAATGTCATGAAGGAACTCTCCACCCCCAGCTCCAATGTCAACGCCATCCCGCCATCCCAAGACCTCTGCGACTCTCTAGCCTCCTACTTCCACCGCAAGATTGCAGACAGCTTCAGCACCCAGACCCCCCTGCAACCACCAACACCACAGATTAAACTCTGACCAACCTCCTGCTCTCCTAGACCCTCGTCAACGCCAACAAAACCATTGAAATCATGAACACCATCTACTCCGGCTCTCCATCTGACCCTTGCCCTCACCACATCCTCAACAAAGCAATCTCCCTCATCGCACCCCAACTACAGAAGATCATGGACAGCTCCTACGGGTCCGCCACCTTCACGGAGAGCTGGAAACACGCCGAAATCAACGCTCTCCTCAAAAAACCCAAGGTGGACCAAAAGGACCTCAAGAACTTCCAGCCTATCGTCCTGCTCCCCTTCCCAGCAAAAGTCATCGAGAAGTCCGTCAACAGACAACAAACCCGCTTCCTAGACGATAACCTCACTCTGGACCCTTCCCAAATCCGGATTCTGCAGCAACCACAGCACCAAAACTGCCCTCAACGCCGCCATTGATGACATCAGAACCATACTGGACAGCGGCGAAACCGTGGCCCTCATCCTCCTGGACCTCTCGGCCGCATTCAACACCGTCTGCCACCACACCCTACGCTCATTCCTCAGTAATGCTGGAATCCGCAACAGAGCCCTAGCCTGGGTCACCTCCTTTCTCACCGCCAGAATCCAGAGAGTCTGCCTACCCCCCATTCTGCTCGGAAGCCACTGAAATCATCTGCAGCCTACCCAAGGGTCTATCCCTTAGTCCGACCCTCTTCAACATCTACATGGCCCCACTCGCTAACATCGCCCAATCCCACAACCTCAACATCATCTCATACGCCGACGACACCCGGTTGATCCTCTCCCTCACCAAGGACTCCACCAAGACCTACCTCCACAAAGGAATGAAGGCCATCGCTGAATGGATGAAGAGCAGCTGCCTCAAACTCAATACCGACAAGACGGAAGTCCTCATTTTCAGCTCCACCCCCTTCGCATGGGACGACTCCTGGTGGCCTGCCACTCTTGGAACCGCTCCGACTCCCACCTACCACACACGCAACCTAGGATTCATCTTGGACCCCTCACTATTTATGACCCAGCAAGTCAACGCCATCTCCTCCTCCTGCTTCAACACTCTCTGCATGCTCCGAAAGATCTACAAATGGATACCCACCAAAACCAGAAGAACAGTCACCCAAGCCCTCGTAAGCAGCAAACTGGACTACAGCAATGCCCTCTATGCAGGAACCACGGGCAAACTCCAGAAGAGGCGGCAACACATCCAGAACGCCTCCGCATTCCTCATCCTGGACATCCCCCACCACTGCCACATCACAGACCACCTGAAAAACCTGCACTGGCTCCCAGTCAACAAGAGAATCACCTTTAAACGTCTCAGCCACACTCACCAAGCACTGCACAACACCGGACCAGAATAGCTCAACAGACGACTCCCCTTCTACACCCTGACCCTGCATCTCTGCTCCGCTGACCTCGCAACTGTCCCACGCGTCCTCAGAACTACAACCCGTGGTAGATCATTCTCGCACCTCGGTGCCAAAACGTGGAACACTCTTCCCACCCACCTGCACCAGACCTCATTACCTGGCTGTTCAAGCTGTAGCAGCAACTACCACCCCCCAACCCTGACCCCCTCCTCTTCTCAGTGCCTTGAGACCCTCACAGGTGAGAAGTGCGCTTTACAAATCCCTGATTGATTGATTGATTGACAGCGGGACATGTAAAGCAGGTCCCGCTATCAAAATCTAAAGCTTTCATCTCTGTCCCCTGCATGCATGCACAGGACAGAGTTGAAATGCTTCAGCAAGCACGGAGCTGCTGTCAAAGCAGCTCCATCCTTACTGACACATTGGCACTGCAGGTGAAGCTTTAAGGTTTCCACTGCAGTGCCAGGTAGCCTGTAAAGGATGTTTTATTTATTTTTTAATTTGAACAAAAATAATAGTAATTAAAAACATACATAAGGACCGCGGGGGAGCCCTTAAGGCTTCCCTTGCTGTGCCACATAGCACATAAAGGGATTTTGATAATTTTTTAAAATGTTAAATAAATTATATGAAAGCCCATAAAAGGCTAGAAAAAAATTAAATTAAATAAACTCCCATAGCTCAGTGTGAAGGTCACAGTGGGCTCATTACAATTTTTTTTTATTTTAATAAAATAAAAATTATCACATTTTTTTAAAATATATATATTTTGTTTACTTCAAATTGGAGACAAATAACTCATTCTAAACATACTAGACATCAAAACCTAAAAAACTCAATCTCCCACACTCTTTCTTTCTTTCTCTCTCTCTCTCTGTCTCCCTTTCAATCAATTCTTCCACTCAGACACTTACGCTCACAGACCCATTCAGAAACTCATGCACCCACTCACAGACCCACTCAGACATTCACATAGCCACTCACAGACCCACTCAGACCCTGATGCATTCACTCATAGCCCCAGACAGACCCTCAGGCAACCACTCAGACCCACTCAGTTACGCACTCACTCACACACCCACTGAGACTATCACCCACCCGCCCACATACCCACTAACACGCTGATGCAGCCACTCAGAGACCTGCGGACATACTGATGCACCCACTAAAACACCGGTGTACGAACTCTTACACAGAGACAGACACTCTGACAGCCACTCTTACCCCCAGATACAGCCTCTCACACCTATTTTCACACCCAAAGAGGCCAGAGCTAAATTCCACCCTGCATGCGCAAAGGGCTGTGCACAACATTGGGTTGGGTGGTTAGTAGGTCGGCTGCAGGGACTGGCTGTAGGCCAGCCCTTGCAGGCAACTCCTATTGCGCACAGGAGAAGGCAGTGCATGGTGAAAGGTTGGGTGCCTATAGGGGGTTGGCCTCAGGGCCGGCTGAAGACCTGTCCATGGTGGTGGGTGGATTCAAGTATAGCAATTAAAATTACGTAAGTTAAAAAATCCATAGAAACTCACTTAAAAAAACTAAGGTTACAGGGACATTATAGTTAGGTTCTGATTTTACTCATACAAAACCACAGAAATTCAGAGGTTATAGTTAGAGTTCTTTAAAGTAGCTAAAACTTGCCCCCCAAAGTAACAATAACTTGTGCCTTCGCCATGCACAGCTAATTACTCCACTTATTATATCATTGATTACATATTCTATGCCATCTTTCATACTCTCACTGCAACATTTGCAATGAACTTATAGATGAGACAACTGTGCATGGCGAGTGCCATATATTCACTTAAAAAAATAAAGGTTACAGGGATGGTATAGTTCAGCTCACATTTTGAACATACAAAATCACAGAAGTTCATCAATTATACCTCAAGTAACTATAATTTATGCCCTAAGGTAACTATAACTCGCGCCCTCGCCTTGCACACTTTTTTTCATCTGAAATTTTACTGAAAATATTAGATTGATATTATCAATGATGTTATCAAAGATGTCATGAGTGCCGTAATTTGTGGAGTAATTAGCAGTGCATGGCGAGGGCGCGAGTTATAGTTACCTTATTGCACAAGTTATAATTACTTGAGGTAACTATAACTATAACAGGTGTGTGAGTGGGAGAAAGAGATTGAAAGAGAGAAAGAAAAAGATTGAGAGGGAGAGGGATAGACATAATGATATTTTCATGCTTTGATGTATGATATACTTAAAATGAGATATTTCTGCACAATTTGACCTTCACACTTGAGCTATGCATTTTGTTTAATATATATATATATATACATATATATATATATGTATATATATTTAGCCCTTTATGTGCTATCTGGGACCGTGGGGGAGCCTCAAGGCCTCTCCCCACAGTCCCTGAGAATATATTTTTTATTTATTGACTAATATGCCCTTACGGGCTATCTGGGATGGTGGAGGAGCCTCAAGGCCTCCTCCGTGGCCCCATTGCTCCAGCAAGCAGGCAGCTGCTTTTAACTGCAGCTGCCTAGTTGCTGGAGCCATGCTTTAATCTCTGTTGTCTTAATGCATATCTGTGTGCAGGGAACAGAGATAAAAATCTGCTTTTACGACCTTGATGGAGGAGCTTTCTCCATCACAAATGTGATGGATATCCTGTCCACCATATCACAATCTCCACTGAATATAACGGGATCATAATATGGCGGACTGGGTATCCGCCACATTTGTGATGGAGGGAACCCCTCCGTCAAGGTTCGTAATAAGGCCCTAAGTCCTTACTATAACTACCTAGTGGTGCCTGACACTAGGGCCCGTATTTATACTTTTTGACGCTAAACTGCGCTAACGCAGTTTAGCGTCAAAAATTTTTGCGCCGGCTAACGCCATTCTGAAGCGCCATGCGGGCGCCGTATTTATTGAATGGCGTTAGCCGGCGCTAGCAGACTGGCGCTGCCTGGTGTGCGTGGAAAAAAACCACGTACACCAGGCAGCGCCGGCGTAGGGAAAAATGGCGTTAGGGCCTCTTAAAAATGGTGCAAGTCAGGTTGACGCAAAAAAATTGCCTCCACCCGATTTGCGCCATTTTTAACGACGCCCAGACGCCATTTACATGACTCCTGTCTTAGTAAAGACAGGAGTCATGCCCCCTTGCCCAATGGCCATGCCCAGGGGACTTATGTCCCCTGGGCATGGTCATTGGGCATTGAGGCATGTAGGGGGGCACAAATCAGGCCCCCCTATGCCAAAAAAAAAAATATAAAAAAAAAAAACATTATACTTACCTGAACTTACCTGAATGTCCCTGGGGTGCGTCCCTCTATCCTTGGGTGTCCTCCTGGGGTGGGCAAGGGTGGCAGGGGGGGTCCCTGGGGGCATGGGAGGGCAGCTGTTGGCTCATTTTGAGCCCACAGGTCCCTTAACGCCTGCCCTGACCCAAGCGTTAAAAAGAGGCGCAAATGCGGGGTTTTTTGGCCCGCCCACTCCCGGGCATGATTTTTGCCCGGGAGTATAAATACGACGCATTTGCGTCGCAGTAATTTTTTGGGACGGGAACGCCTACCTTGCATCTCATTAACGCAAGGAAGGCGTTCACGCAAAAAAATGATGCTCTTTACTCATACTTTGGCGCTAGACGCGTCTAACGCCAAAGTATAAATATGGCGTTAGTTTTGCGCCGAATTTGCGTAGAAAAAACGACGCAAATTTGGCGCAAACGGAGTATAAATATGCCCCTAGGTTTTATATATATATATAGATATAGATATTGCTTATCTTTATTATGACATTGCTTCAAAAAGACAAACTGAAAATAAAGCACCACTGCTTTTGTGAATACAATTCTACTAAACCTGATCAGAACATTGAACAAGCCTATTATTTGTAATGAATATTTGGCTAGCCCAGGTTGCAGCCCTGCCTATATTTGGAATAGAGGTTCATCCTCACATTCCACAAGAAACTGCCATACCCTACTGCAATTCATTTAAATATATCCTGGAGCTGAAGCTTCAGATCATAGGCTCAAACAGAAAAAGTAACTATTCTTATCCAACAACCAATGGTAGAAGTTGATGATTTTTAACCCATTTGTGCTGGGCCGGAATTGGTAAAAAGAAAAAAAAACTTGGTACACTGCCTGCTGTCAGGAATCCCCAAGGTGCCTCCTGCGTTATTTGTCAGCATCCCCAGGGATTAAGGTTCAATCATATCTCTGTTCTTGGTTAAACCTTCATGTTTCTAAGTAAACATAATGTGCTGTGTTACACAATTGGTTTTTATCAATGCTTGTTTTACCAATGCGTGTTTGCTAATGTGAGCAGGTGTAGACATGTGCTTCTAATTGGGTGTGGTGTAGACATGTGCTTCTAATTAGGTGTGTTGACTCATCAACATGTGGAAAATCAAATGCTTTCCTGATTGGCTACAAATACCAGAGTGAAGCATGCCTCCCTCCTTGGCTTTGTTTTGCTTCCTATCTCAGCATCTGATTTGGCGGTCCAGCCCCTGATGTCATCCTCGTATTCAGGACTTTTGAGGCTATTCTTTTCTTCGTTTCTGTACCAGCTGACACCAGGCATTCCTCCAGCACTCCAGAAAAGACTGCAGCTAAGTGACTAGTATTCTCCAGGGAGTTTGTTCTTTGAGCGCCGCGCTTTCCTAGAACAGCTGGTGTATTTCAGACCTCGTATTTTGGCAGAGTGCTGATCTTGAAGAGACAAATGTATTTCTGAACATTCTACATTATTATTGTAGTTACTTGCCTAAATGTGCTTCAGGAAATCTGCTTGAGTCAAGCACTACAAAAAGTGACAGTGCAATTTTAAAAGAGCATTTATGTGACTTTTCTTTCTCTAATAGCATAACTCTTGGAATTAAATTGTGTCATTCATGCCTGTGTTTCAGGTTTGAGGAATTTGCTTTTGAAAGGTTTTTCAGACACACAGTGAAACCAAACCGAACTGTGCCACCCTAACTGTTTAAACCCAGAGTGGACATTTATATTTCTTGGATTGTTTTTGTTCCTTTTAGTTTAACCCTATGCATGCAGGAAAGTTATATGTGATATAATTAATGCCCTTGTTTGTCTTTCTTGTGCATGATAAGTGCAACCACAGTTCTAATTGTAGTGTGTAACAGTGAATCTCTGTGAAGCCAGCTTAGTGCCGCAGTACTTGTTATGGTACTCAGTTTGGGTTTTAGGTAATGCAGTGTTAGTAATTGTGCCAACAGTTTTTATTACCCAAGAAAAGTGCTGCTGCATCCCAATTCAGTTTCAAGGAAGTTGAGTGCACTAACTCTACTATCACTCTGTCAACAATGACCTGCCCCCCCCCCCCTGCCACCGCCCCCGCAAAGATACTGGCTGGACCGGCAAGACGTGGCAGTGTTTTGTCTCCTTCTCTTCCACTTCCCCTTTCCTTTTGGGATACCTGCCGGAGGTTTCTGTATCTACCAGGAAGTGCCAAGAGGTATTACAGGAGGTCAGGGGCATACCATCGCCCCTGAAGACATCCTGCTTTTCAGGTGAGTGTTCCCGTCACCACACCTGCATTTAGAAAATATATTCTCTTACATTTTACCTGTTGTCACTACATTCAGTTACTGTAACAAAAATTCTTCATCAGACGCTGAATTAGAGAAAAAACTAGAAGTACTTATATTTTCAGTGAATAAAAGGAATTATCTTTTACTAAAGATCCTGGACCCAGTCCTAGCACCATCTGGTGCTCGAAAGCTCAATGACAGTTCAAAGAACTTAACTCTACTATTCTGCAAGCTGTAGTTATAGCTGCCCAAAGCACAACTTTTAAATATAGGATTATTTCAGAAAAGTCTTCTCTTCAAAGGGCTTGAAGGAAGGAACCTTGCAAGAACTTAACTGAAGGGGAAGATCTCAAGCCAGAGTAACATTCATAACTCTCAGCCTTAATAATAAAAATCTTTTAACAGACAGGATTCTTAGCCTGTTAATGATGTTAGATCCCTCCAAGGAGACAGAAAAGTTTGATTCACCACCCAATATAATTCCAAGGTAGTAACAGCTAAACCACCATCAAGAAATTCCAGCAAAAATTGTAACTCTAACTCCCATGCACATTAAACTGAATATAACTTTCTTTGCAAACACCATTTGAAAAAGGAGGCTCAATGGAGGTCATAAGATCTTTTTGTAGATTCTCTCATGGAAGCTTGGATGGACAGTGAGACTGGTAAAGATGGTTGTAAATTCTTGAGGTGTGTCCTTTCAACTTCCAATTGACAACCTCATTCATAGAATTGAAGCAATTGCTAAGGAATGATGATTTACAAGGCAAAGGATCACTGGAATCAAGCACTCTTTCCCTATTAACGACCTCTGAAGAAGAGAAAAGGGCAGTAAAAGAAGGCCACTGTCAGATGAGCTAGGTCCCCCTGAATCTGTGCTAATATTTGTGCAATTATTGGAAATGGAGGAAATGCATAACATATTTCCTCTAGCCATGAATTCAACAGAGCAACTTTTGCTTTGATCTTGGATCCATGAATCTCAATCTCAAGAAGAACTGAAGGAAGAGATTGTTGTGATGATTTGCAAACAGATCCACTTTTGTGTGTATGAAAATACTGGACATATTTTGTGGAATACTGGAAGAATCAGAGACAATTTTACAGATGACTGGGACACCTGCCTCAGACGGTCTGCTTTTCTGTTACCCATTCCCCTGTTAATCAATATCCTCAGAGACTGTAGATGATGTTCCATCCATGACAGGATCTTAAATATCTAAAAGAAAAAAAAAATTCAACACTAGGGCACAGACAGATGTAGCTGTTACCACCGTTTCTCAATGAGGGACCTTGGTATTCTGCCTTTGAAAGTGAGACAGCGTTTCCTGCCAGGTAAGCTAACAAGTGCCTTTGAATCGCAGTAATAGAGACCTAAGGGACACAGAGGATATGGCATGAAGAACATTGCATACTTGAGAGACACTGAGTACATTTTGAGCTACCTACATGTCAAACTGAAGTGCTCCTTGCACCTCTGGTCTCATAGAATCTTCTGATTCCTTTACCCACTTTTGTCATTTTTATCTTGGTTTCTTCATTTTTATTTTGCTAAAGTGATTTGGGATTTTCTTCATTATTTTTTGATTGATTTCATTACTTTATTGTTTTTTGTGTTTTTGTATTCTTAAGTCATATTTCTCTGGAGAAAAATGTTTTGCTTTGTGCCATTGCTAGCAGCCCATGCATGGCATCCAGCCATGCGCAGTGGGGTGATGGCTGCAGGGACTGATATGTGGCAGTCCTTGCACCCAAGGGGGCCAAACTTGCAGGATGACCGGTCCTCCGTGGTCAGCTAACCTCCACAGATCTCACTCCACATTTTTCATATTTATTAATTTGTCAGTGTGATTGGTAGTAGCGCTGTACTCTGAGGTCCACTGCTCAAGTGTCACTTTGCAGTACAGTTTGATTGTGCAAGTTTCAATTATTGAAAGTTGTGTGGTCCCTTAGTATAGGCGGTGATATTTTCATGGCTGCTCCAGTGGCAGTCTCACAGGAGGGGTGCACTAGATCCCACAGGAGTACCTCAGTACCTGCATCTTTAATTATTTTTTTCTTATTTTTTGCCACAGGGGGGTAGAGGGGTCCCTCTGGTTTCCGCTCATTATTGACAAGAGCTCAGAATGCCCCTACCCTGTCCCCATATACACTTTTTTACTTAGAGTTCACAACACAGGGACAGAGTTGTGGTTATGGTAGCCAGAACGTATCTTCATGTCAGCCAATCAAATTGAATTGTCAGACAGGAAAAAAAGCTCTCTAGATTAATCAGATCACTCTATTTTTAAGGATTACTGTACCAAGAGAGTCCCAAAGGACCACCCACCTAGATATATCTATTATTTTTAACCCCTTCATGACCACCCGGGCACCTATTTAAACATTATTTTCTTGGAAATGGCTGAACAGATATACATGATAAAAAGCATGCTGTTAGAAATGAGGTTGTTGGTTGAAAGAGGTAAATTAAATTAATCTGTGCGTAACCCACTGGTAGCTTGGCACAATAGCAGTCAGGCTTAAATCAGAGCCAATCTGTAAAGTATTTATGCAGCACATCGATAGCAATAAAATGAAAACACAACAGAATAAAAATTCTGCATCAATTTAGAAAAGTTGAGTAACTTTCAATAAATTATTTTTTATAACAAAATGCAAAAAATATAATCGGTAGAACAGGAGTCAGGAAATTTTAAAGTGTAAAGTACAAAATAGTGCCTAAAAGATCAAAGCACCAACCACAGACATCTAGTAGCTGAAGATCTGGTCAAAGTAAAAAAATATGGCTAACTGTGATAAGCTGCGGGTGGGATACAAAGAGTGAATTGGGCCCACTCAGTGCTTCTGTTTGAACTTATAAGAAAATTTAAGAAAAAAAAAAGTCTGACAAGGTAAAGTTCAACAGGGCAAGGCTGCCAGCAGTGACCAAGTAGGGAGCATCATTGTCAGGGGGCCACTTGACGTAGTCACCGTAAAGATTTCTATGTTCAGACATAGAAATATTTTTATAAGTTGAAAATCTCCAGCAGGACGAGGCAGGAGGTTGCAGCTAACTAGAGTTCCACGAGGCCAGATACCCCTTGGCGAAGGACCGCTGTACAGGATTTGCTGCTGTGGAGAAGAACTGGTGGGAGTCTTTGCGAAGTCAGGCTGACCGGTGATGCACTATGGGTGGATAGACATAGGCGCAGGTGTTGAAACAGGGCTGAAGCAGCAGGGCTGGTCTCTGAGGGTTCAAGTCAGAATTCAGGCAGCAGAGCAGTCCTTCCAAGTGCAGGAAAGCAGTCTTGTGGAGTACACAGCAGGCCACAGCAGCAGGCAGCCCTCTGACTGACCTTGCACAGGTCCAGAAAGTGAACTGATGACTGGATCTGAGGGCCCTATTTTTATACCTGGTACTTTCTTTGAAGTTGGGAGAAATTTCTATTGGTTTCTCTTTGAGTACTTGGAATTTCCTGACTCCCTTACTTTGGCTCCAAGCTTGCCATAGATACAATGTGGCTGTGACATGCCCTTTGTGTGAATGCAAAGCACAGCCTATTCAGTTACAAGTGGGGCTGTCCAAGCTCCGTCCCCTGATCCCGCCAACAAATGGCCCATTCAGGTACACTTAATCCCTCTATTGTGCACCTGTTTTGAAGGAATTCACAAAGTCTAATTGTCAGTTGCAGCCAGTCATGTGACCCAGGGGAGGTTGCAGGCTCCAAATGGCTTGAGACCCTCACAGGTGAGTAGTGCACTTTACAAATTCCTTACTGATTCAATGATTGAAGTGAAGGAAAATGGCAACTCTCTTAAAGTGGCATTTTCAAAATTGTAATTTAAAATCAGATTTTACCATTAAATAGACTTTAAATTACAATTTCATTTATACTAAACATGAAATGCTAACCTGTTACCCATCAAACGTTAGCACTTATTAAATGTAATAAGGCAACCCAATATTGCCTATGTGAGATGTAGGCCTCACAGTAGTAAAAAACAAATTTAAGAGTTTTTCATTACCAGCTCATGTAAGCCTTAAAAATACATATAAAAACTTTTAATTGCAATACACTGGGTAACTTATATGTGGTAAAACAGGAGCTTAAGGCTTGGTAAGAGGTGTATGTTGCCAAGGCAAAGTGACAGTTAAAAACTGCATTCAGGCTGCAATGGCAGGCCTAGGATTGTTTGAGGGGTAACTTAAGTGGGTGAACAATACGTAATGCAGGCCCACTTGTAGCATTTATTTCACATGCTGTGGATATATAATATACCCCTCTACAAGGGACTTATATGTAAATTAAATATGTCAATCAGGTGTAAGTCAGCTTAACCTTGTTGAAAGAAGCAGACACATGTATTTTAGCACTAGTTTGAGGTAAAGTGCACAGAGTCCTAAGGCATACAACAACTAATTCAGCACAAATAGGTAGGATGAAGGCAAAACATTAGGGAGAAGACCACCATAAGGCCCACAGGCCTAACACACACTTCCTAAGTAAAGTTCTAACTTTGTGCCAACTTTGGTATAGTTTCAGTCAGCCATTTTTTTAGTATCTTGTCCAAAAATTACTGATGGCAATGAACATCAGAAAACAGTGTTTTCAGACTTCATCTTTTTCTCACCCCCGCATGACTAATCACCCCAAAACCTTCTATGAAGGAGCTAAGGTGGATGTACTTTTTGGAGGAATATTTTGTGAACAGACATCAAATGATGCCCAATTAGTTAAAAATTATCAAAATAAAAACACTCTTCATGTGGAAACTCTGACCTAACTATAACTACACAGTGGAGGATGTTAATGGAAACAGATCCATCCTGCAGTTTTTCGGTTAGTATCATGGCTTCCAGTGGGCAGTAGTCCTGGATTCCAGACCAATTTATTTTCTGGCAAGAAGTATGTAATATCCACACTTAATGAAAGCATTCTGTTTGGGTTATTTGAAGCTCTGCAAGTCAGGAAAGGGTCTTATTCTGTCAGACCACATCATGTCTCCCAGTATCAAAATATCTATAACATCCCATATTTCATGTTCCTTAAGATTCAACACCTCTCCTAAAGCAAGGCCCCCCTACAACACTGTCTCTTTCATACTTTTACAATTCTAACCAGCTGATATCATAGCTCTGTTCCAGGCAGTGATCAATGAAGGTATCAACTTATGCCATGTTTTATCAGTAACCTAATCAGCATGAACAAACGTTTTGCCAAATTTATGATTGCACAATCAGCACCACTAGTTGCAAAGCCCTGTGATAGCCCCTCAGATGGGGCAGTGTAATACTCTCTTCATTCTCTGTGCACTTTAATTTAAAAAATGTGATACAGTGGTTTTTGGAGTCCCATAAGTGTTCTCAACCTGCTTTTGAGTTTTTGAAGAGAAGGTGGAATTTTTGAAGTGTAAGTGGCTGCGGTGCAAACTAGAGTATTATGTATATTGTACAAAAACCTGACACCTGAAAACATTTTAAACAGTGCTGCTCTACCCAACAGCAATAGCAGAAATGTTACCTTATGTGCAAAATCATGGTTACAGCCCTGAAAGTAATAAAAATTATAGATTCTGTGTACATTTTGTCAAGTAGCCCTATGAAGCATAAATCTGACTTGCTATAAATATATCAGTGAGGAGAACAAGAGACTTAGGTCCTGATTTAGAGTTTGGAGAGGTAGTTAATCTGTCACAATGGGGAGGAATATCTGGGATTAATATTTTGGTGGACTGAATATCCGTCACCCTAAATCAGGCCCTAAGTTTGTTCCCCAGTACCCTACTAAGCATTGCTGTCTCTGCATTGAGAAGGAAAGAGAGTGGGTGTGATTGGCGCTACTCTTCAGGTTTATCATTCTTATCAGTACAATCACCTGCACAAGGAAAGTGGCAAAGCTTGTCTTCTGTTCCACCTTCAAAAAGTAGCACTTTTGGCTGCATTTGAAACTATCAAGTATGCCCCTCTCCTTTCTACACTCCGAGCACTCATCTTGTTTTCCTCTTATCTTTCAGATCTGTACCCTTTTGTTTAACAGAGCTCTCTGCTATTATCTATTCCTTGAAAATCATTTCTAGATCGCCTGCTTTCCTCTCTGTATGTTAGCTCTCTAGGCGACACTATCTTATTATTCAGATTCCCCATCACCTGTCTGTTATTAACAGTCAAATTTGTTTCTTCTAGCAGTCACTCTCAATCACCAGTCCAATTCCTCAACTTCCTCACTCCTCACATGTGGTTATCAATGGATTACTATCCGTTTTCTTATTCACAACCTTGAAAAAATATGTACACCTCTGCTACATCACATCAGAATACAAAACTGTGCTGATTTCTAGTAGGTTTCCCACTGAAGATCTCATCTCCACATTGTATACTTGGTGTGCGTTTCAACCCAACCCGGCAGTCAAACATCAAATCCACAGTGTTAAAACTAGGGTTTCTAGCTGCCGGAGTATGCACCCCGTATAACAGGAGCCACAAATTCTAGTCAGGGTAAGCTAGACACACACTGAGGGATAACATGTGATCACCCTCTGGTAGCTTGGCACAGAGCAGCCATGCTTATCTGAAGAGGCAATGTGTAAAGTATTTGTGCAACACACACACACGCGCACACACACACACACACACATACACACACACAGAGTAAAACAATGAAAACACCAAAAAGACTCCAGACAGGTTTAGAAACATAGAAAATATTTATATGAGCAAATGTGATAAAAATGACAACAATCCAATCAGTTGAGATATGAATTTTTAAAGCACAAACCAAAAATAGTGCTCAGAAGTCAATAGGTTACTAGGGGTCGTGCTAAATCGGGGTAAATCCAAAGTTCAGGCTGACCATGAAGGAGGGCAGGCCAGCTACAGGACTCATGCAGAGCCCACTGAGAAATTATCTTTGATAGAGCAAGCGTGAAGAAAGATGCAAAGGCGATGTGTTGTCTCTGATCCGTGCATTCAGAAAGATATGTAGGCATAGAGCCTCACAGTTGGGTCCTGTGTCGGCGTCAAACTCTGTGGAGATGAATGCAGTGCGTTATCATCGAGCCACGCAGCAATGTCCTCGGATTGATGCTGCTTTGTCGTTGAACCTCACAGTCGAGTCTTGCGTAGTCATTGAATCGGCAATTCATCGGCATTGGAGGGCACTGCGTTGACTCTGAGAGGTGCAACAGCTCAGATTCATCAGTTCTTGCAGAGAAACAGCTTCCAAACCGACTTCCAAGGCTCAGGACTGAATTGGCACCTCAGGCAAGGGTAGGATTGACAGATGGCAGTCCAGCAGTAGGAGCAGGTTTGCAGGCAGTCTTTGATGTCCCTGAGACTGCAGGAGAACAGGGGCAAGCCTGAAAGCCCTTGGAGTCGCTCTGGGTCAGATTTGAGGGTCCAGTCGTTCCTTAGCAGAGCAGAGATTAGTAGGCAGCAGGGTGGCTCATAAAGGCAGGGGGCAGTCCTTCGTGGAAAACACTTCAGCAGCGTGACACTCCTTATAACACAGCAACCTTACTCCTGGCAGAGTTCTTCGCAGGCCCAGTAGTTTGCTGATTTGGAAGGGTCAAGGCCTAGTACTTATACCTAAAAGTGTTTTTGAAGTGGGGGTGACTTCAAAGAAGGGTCTTTGAAGTGCACAGATGTCCTTTCTTCCCAGCCTTGGCTCCTGAATACCAGTGAGGGATCATCAGGTTTGTGTGGGGACAGGTATTCCCTATTCAAGCATTGCAGCACCCCTCCACCCTTCCTGCACTTCGGAATGCAAATTAATGCAGATGAGTGCTAGAACACACCTAACCTTCATGTGTTTGTGGCTGTCCAAAGGGAATGCAATAAGTGTAGCTGTCACCCACCCCAGATGTGTATTGGAGACAGGCCGCAAGGCACAGAGAGCATTGAGAGCAAAGAAATGTCCATTTTCTAAAAGTTCCATTTCCTAGATAGTAATGTTAAATCCGACTTTAACAATAAAGAGAGTTTATCATTATCATTCCAATGATATGAAACATGATGTAGGTATTCTTTTCTGATCAGGATTTGTAGCTTAAATGTATGTAAGGAATTCTACATGCTGGCCTTTGGGAGGAGTAGTCCTCACAGTAGTGAATAACGATTTGGGACATTTTTCAACACCAAGACATGAAACACATAAAAGTACATGTTCTGCCTTTTACTTATATACCACCCTGCCCTATTGGCTACCTAGGGCCTGCCTTAGGGGTGACATTTATGTCATAAATGTGAAGTTTAATGCTTGGCAAGAGGTCGAAGTGGCAATGAAACTGCACACACAGGCTCTGCAGTGGCAGGCCTGAGACATGTTTAAAGGGCTACTTAAGTGGGGGGCACAATCAGTGCTGCAGGCCCACTAGGAGCATTTAATTTACAGCACAGGGTATATGGTATACCATTTTACAAGGGTCTTACAAGTGAATTAAATATGGTGAAATATGGTGAATCAAATACACCAATGTTACCATGTTTAGTGAAGAAGCATACGCAATTTAGCACCTGGTCAGCGATGGTAAGGTGCTCAGAGTACTAAAGCCAACAAAAAGATACAGCGAAACTGAGAGGCAAACAGGCAAGAGGTTTGGGGGAAGTCCACCCTAAGGCTGACAGGTCTAACACACAGTCACAATTGCCAGATGCCAAGTACTATGCAAAGTTTAGCCCCAATTCACACAACAAAGGTACTACTCTGTATGCTAGTTCTCAGCAAGATAGATTATTGCAACAGTCTATTAGTTGTCCTTCCCCAATACTTATTTTTCCATTCCACAAAGTATTATGCTTTGATTTAAGAATCCCTTATAGTCTTTCTAAGGGTCTTGTTTGGAGTTTGGCAGTCAAGGTAGTCCATAGCAAATGTGATGGAGTAACCTGCACATCAAACCCTCAGTCTACTCGCCTCATTCAGAGATGGGTAGACCTTAAATATTTTGTTGATGGAGTCCTCGTTCACTCTGTCAATGGAATACCTCCTCCGATGGCCTGAAGGAGTAGGGGCCATCAGAGGACGGACATCACACCTAAAAAGGACATGCAGTATAACATCTGTTTTTCCTGTCATTCTCTGCCAGGAAAGCCTTAGTGGTGAGTGTTAGACCTGACAGCCTTAGAGTGGTCACCCGTAACTTTTTGCCTACCTCCCTCCACTTTTGAGATACTGTTTTTGCTGGTTTTTAGTCTCTGGACACTTTACCACTACTAACCAGTGCTAAAGTGCATATGCTATCTCCCTTTAAACATGGTAACATTGGATCATACCCAACTGGGTTATTTAATTTACTTAGAAGTCTTAGCAGAGTGCACTATATGTGCCCTGGGCCTGTTGATTAAATGCTACTAGTGGGCCTGCAGCACTGATTGTGCCACCCACTTCAGTAGCCTCTTAACCTTGTCTCAGGCCTGCCATTGCAAGGCCTGTGTGTGCAGTTTCAGTGCCAATTCAACTTGGTATTTAAAAGTACTTGCCAAGCCTAAAACTCCGCTTTTTCTACATAGAAGACAACCCTAAGGTATGCCCTAGGTAACCCATAGGGCAAGGTGCTGTGTAGGCAAAAGGCAGGGCATGTACCTATGTTGTTTACATGTCCTGGTAGTGTAAAACTCATAAGTTAATTTTTGCACTGCTGTGAGGCCTGCTCCCTTCGTAGGCTAACATTGGGGCTGCCCTCATACATTGGTTGAGTGGTAGCTGCTGATCTGAAATGAGTAGGAAGGTCATATTTAGTGTGGCCAGAGTGGTGATATAACATCCTGCTTACTGGTGAAGTTGGATTTAATATTACTATATTAGGAATGCCACTTTTAAAAAGCGAGCATTTCTTTGCACTTAAATATTTATTTGCCTTAAAATCCACGTCTGACTGGGTTTAGTTGACAGCTCCTTGTGCATTCACTCAGACACACCCCAAACACAGGATACTCAGCCTCACTTGCATACATCTGCATTTTGAATGGGTCTTCCTGGGCTGGGAGGGTGGAGGGCCTGCCCTCACACAAAGGACTGCCACACCCCCTACTGGGACCCTGGCAGACAGGATTGAACTGAAAGGGGACCTTGTGCACTTCTAAGCCACTCTTTGAAGTCTCCCCCAATTCAAAGGCACATTTGGGTATTTAAACAGGGCCTCTGCGAAAATCGACGCATAGCCTGCCAGAAATGATGCACAGCATGCACCGCCATGAAAATGTCACCGCACGCCAGCTACCTACCAGAGGATGGGCACAGGATAATTTGGATTGTGTGTGACTTACCCCGACTAGAGTGAGGGTCCTTGCTTGGACAGAGGATACGCTGACTGCCAACCAAAGACCCCATTTCTAACAGTGAGGGACAGGAAATAATTGTAACAACCCCCACACCTTGGGAGCAAACAAAGTCCTATATTGGGAATTTGCACTCTGCATGGGCAGTGTGGGAGTCCCCCTGCCCAGCACCATTGCAATGTTCACTGTCTGCTGTGTAGACAGTAAACATTGCGAAGGTGCTGGTGCACCCTGTGGAGGCAGCATTGCTGCTGGCTCGATTACGAGTTGGAGACAATGCTGCCACCTG
The DNA here is from genome assembly GCF_031143425.1 of Pleurodeles waltl. NCBI lineage: Eukaryota > Metazoa > Chordata > Amphibia > Caudata > Salamandridae > Pleurodeles > Pleurodeles waltl. The sequence continues at coordinate 1,644,937,855 of NC_090444.1, read as the reverse complement.
TTTCCCGCTAGGTTGATGGACGGAAACCGAGGTTTCCTTCCGTCAGCCTAGCGAGAAACACCTATTAGGTCCGGCAGGGTGGTCACCACTATGGTGGCAGCCACCCTGTCAAGAGTTTTGCAGACAGGCTTTCCCATCCGCCAAACTCAAAATGAAGCCCCAAATCTGTCCCTAAGAACACTCTAAACACCCCCTAATCACCAGCATACTGGCTGGTTGCCAAGGAGCAACCTATAAACAACCAATTCTGTATTTTACAGCTATAATTTGTTCCCCGGTTACCTAACTTGAAACTTACAAGATACGTGCCCTAATATTTGTTTTCTGTGCCTGTCTTTTATCAAGCCTGAATTCGTCTTAGTCAACGTCTAGCGTTCATTTAGCATGCAAAAATCTAATTGTTACCATCCAACCTATATATGTTTCTATGTACAGTTGTTCTTACTGGAAATCGTATTACTTGCTCAATAAACTTAAAATTGAATTTCAAATATCTGCCACAATTTATGAATTAGGGCTTCACCTTACTTAATGGAACATTTGTTTCAAATGTTGATAATGGCAAATTGATATGTGGAAACATAAAGGGAGACATTCATCTGCAATGGCTAAACAAAAGAAATAGCAATCCAGTGCTTTGACATTGTATTGTCGTGTATTGGTTAACAGCAAGAATGGAAATAGCAGGTCAGTAACATAACCAATTACCTTTTTTGCTTCCTCTATACAAATGGTATAACAGGGACCACTTCATGTCATTTGGGGTGTGTGACGAGTCACAATTTCGAAGTAAGAATAAAAAAAAAGCATAGGCAAGGCCAATAGATTTAACTTTTGTTTTTTCTTTTGCATTCTGTCTTACTAACTGGATTATAAAAATGTTTAAAAGGTTATAATAATCTTTGTTTTAAATATGATTAATCATTAATAGTTGCTTATGTTGTGATGTATGTTGAATTACTATCTCAGGGTTCCAAACTTGTAATGTGTACGTTATTTAATAATGCATTGTATTACAGTACAGTAATGTGTAGTTAGTAAAGTGCCACTGCACCTGCAGCACCATTCAAATCATGCTTTTTTTAACTGCAAGGTAACCACAATTGTGACTGCCTGTTTAGTTATAAAATATAGCAATCTTTGGTGTTTAGAGGAGCTATTACAACTTTTGGGCAGAGTGCCATTGCACCTGCTGCACAATTCAAATCATGACCCTAATGCCTAAAGGGTAACTGCATTTGCGACTGCCTGTTTATGGTAAAATGTAGTATTATTTGGTGTTTAGAGGTGTTCTGACAACTTTTGGGCCTGGTGCCACTGCACCTGCTGCACCATTCAAATCATGCCCCTATTGCCTGCAAGGTTACTGCACTTGTGACTGCCTGTTTAGTAGTAAAATATAGCAATATTTGGCACATTAGCACACATCACAAAAGAATAGCTGCTACGTTTGTAGATAATGACAGATACACACACACACACATATATATATATATATATATATATATATATATATATATATATATATATGTATATATATCCAAAGCAAACAATTGTCAAACAATTGATTCGTTGCACTCCAGGAGAGTTTATTGCTTTTATCCAAAGAAGCACAAGATGACACCACCAACGCGTTTCAACCTCTCGGTCTTGTTCACAGGTGGACCTTTGGATGGTGTATATATAAAATATATACATAAATATATATATATATATATATATCTCACAGCAATAAGTGGACCTTTGGATGGTGTATATATATATTTTGGATGGTGTGTATATATACATTTTAGGCAGAGAGCTGCTTCTTTATATGAAGCACTCTCAAACACCATTGAGAATGCCACAGTGTCCTACTACTGCCCTGTGAGGAACACATCCTGCACTAGAAGGAAATACCTAGCGGCAATGCTTGGCATAATGTCAGGAATAAGGCCAGGGTTATAACAAGAATATAGTTTTTCTTTCATTTATTGTTTTCATACAATGCTAATACACCTGTGTTTAAGAACACAGAGGTTTTAAACATTGTATCATATGCTTAATGTAAGTAGGCTGTAAATACATTTTCTGTCGCTAGATTAGTGCAGGGATGTAAACACTGCGCTCGTGCTTAGCATAAGCGGACTGTAAACATTGCACTCTTTCTACCGTGAGTTTAGTGCAGATGGACACACACACAGAAAGGAAGCACTGTTACGACTGAAAACGTCCAGGTACGTGAAATGCGGCCTTCCAGGTCTTCCTGTCACGTGCCTCGGAGCTCTTCCTGCAACTTCCATTCTTATTACAACACATTTAGGCTCTATGAATATGAATGAATGATAAGCTCCACCTATCAAACTTTAAATGACACTCTCTGACTCTAAGGAAACAATGAACTAGGCAAACATAGCTGCATCCCTAGTGTTTACCTCACTGCTTTAAGAAGCAGCAACGCACATTTATGTTCATCACTACCTGCACAAGATTAAGACATTGTCATATTACAAGGTTTCTGATACACCAAAGCAGATCATCAAACGGAGAATAACATCAGCGAGGGCCTGCGTTGGCATTACCAATAAACTGCATCTAAACTGCGTTATGCAGGTCACTTAAAATAGCCGTCCTGGACATGTGAAATAGCATGTATCCATTTAATGGCACTGGTTGTAAAAACAAATGCCTCTCCTCAATGCTGGTGTCCAATTTTAGCTGCTGTAATTCCGCTGTTATACAAAGTGTGTGCTTACCCAACCTACCACGGTGAACACCGTTGCCATGTTGCCCGCCTGCATCACACGCAGAATAAAGAAACAATTAGTGAAGGGAAAGCACTTCATGCAGCGGGGCCCATGCAGGTCTTAGGCGCTCTCAGGGGCCCTTGTGCAGACTGTACTAAGCAACGTGATAAATGTCAGGGAAGCAAGTACTCGCACCATACCTGAGAGCTTTGTAAGCATACTGACACACACTCTCTCTCTATCCCTCTCTTTCTGCAACTCCCTTTGCTACCCAGAATCCATCATTTTCAACTTTACTTAATAAGATCACAGAAACTGTTATTCAACGTTAATCCTCTCAAAAATAAACCTTCCATGTACATCAATTGACATCTACCGCAACTATTTCCATTTATTTCCTGCCTTTTACTAGATGTAAAAAAAAGTTACAAATAATAAGGTTCATATTTTTCAATACCAACAAGTGTTACATAATGTTTGAAAGGATACCACACACACAAACAGAAAGACACCCTTACAATTAATTTGAGCATCATGTGTATTAATTTCAGTGCAAGCCACAACCAACTGAAATTACAAAACGGTGACAATTGTGTGCTCTCAGATTAAAAGTCAGGAGGGTGAAATGTGCATTGCTGAGGCTGCATCGTCCCTCCTGTGACAAATCAGCTGACGGGAGCGCCTGCCCGGTTGGGGCTGGTGCGCTGTGACAGCCCTGTGCATCATTCAACCTCCCATGTGAAGCTTACTCTGCCCACCCTGCCCGCCTACCCTCTCCAGGAGCTTCCACCCACAGGGAGCAATCACACGGACTGTGGTTGTTGCCTCACATAATTAAATAAAGCGGTTTAATGGATCCAGCAGAGCCAAAAGTAACTGGTAGGGGATCCTCAAAATAAATAATACACAAACTGGAATGTGACGCTGGATCAAAGGAGGGGGGTAGTGAAGGAGGGCGATGGGGTAAGCAGTGAGGTGTCAACCAGGAAGAGGCTGAAAGACCACAGGGAGATGAGAGATGTAGTGCAGATGCACTCATATTAAGTTGTCATTCGTGTATTACATTTTTTTACCTGTGTAGTGGAAGGATACTGGCCTGTAACCAATGGCAGTGACCAGAAGAAGTACTGGGTTCAAAATCTACTCAACTACATGGACAGGAGGACGGCAAAGCAGCAGAGCAGGAAGTGAAAGCAAACGACAGGGTTCTGGCCAATCAGAATCACGTAAACGAGATCGACGTTGGACTAAGCCAATGGTAAGTCCGGGTAAGTAGAGGCTGGTTCAAAGTCCCTTTTAAGATCTCTTTTCTGTTCACAAAAGATTTCGCAAACATATAAAGGCCAAACCTAAACAATTTAGAGGAGCCTGAAGCTGAAATGCACTTCTCTGGTAACATTATTTTGTCAGAATTTCATTTAGTGCAATCCCATTACAAACATTGCTTACTGCAGTCTACAACAAGTTCTCCGCATTATCCTTACGTTAGAAATACTTTAGTGCCTCAATCAGCACAAAATAGTTTGGAAGGACAATCATTTTCCTTTAGAGTTAACAGGGAATCATTACAGCGTCGATTAACCCGAAATAGAATGTGTGTAAATGCAAGAAAAAGCAGGGCGGCTAGCCTTGGTTTAAATGACAGCACTGTGATTAAAGATGGAAGACGTTAGCCTCCTGTGCCCCCATTACAGTCACGTAAGGATTTCTTTGCCTAAATGCCTGGTTTTCAAAGTGCATCAGCTGTGTTTAGTGCGCCATGTAATTTCTTCTGCATGGAAAAGATGGCACAATTAATTATGCTGCACGGTGGTTTTCTATTTAACATCAACAGCAAGAAAGGAAAGGAAATTAGACCTTCGCCAAAATTACGAGTGATTACTTAGCACTGAACAGATAAACAATCTAAAAACATGGCAATAGCATTTAACATACAAGTCTTCCATCTTAGATTGCTCAAAATTGTCACACTGAATGACAGTTTTGGGGATGAGATTTGCAGCTAAAAAATGTGCTAAGTGGATGGGTGTAGCATGCACTTTAGTTGATAATTTGCAACAAAATAAACTAATAAAAATAAATAATTGACTACAGTCACCTAATTTTGTAAAATGACACACTTTAGCTAGGTCAGTAAGTCAGCACAATAGATCAATGCATCTTTTGTAAAGATCTGTGTGTAAAATGAAGGTCAAAGTTTTGAATCCCGTCTGGTCAAAGGGTAAAGGCAGTAGATCATGAAGAACGTACTCAACGGAGCTCCAGCAAGCTACATATTGGGCCAAAATATAACAAGTAATCCCACATAATACTGGAGTTACCCAGGCCTGCAGCTCTGGGATTCGATCCCAGAATTCCCAACAGAGCCGCGTCTGCAGCATGTTAAAGCCATAGATCTGAGAACCCCCAAGATTAACACAAGTCCTGCCGACATTTGACACACAAAACATTGCAGCTGTGGCCTGTAAGAGAGGAAACGAATGCAGCGCAGGTCACAAGCTGCTGTGACACTGAGCCATTAACAGTGAAACATCATTCACAAGTCTCAAAGCCCTGTGCTGGACAGCTGTAACCAAGCTGATAGTCAAGGGACAGAAATGGCGCCGCCAGCTGTGGGTGAGTGAAAAAACCACTGGGAAGGCAACAAAAGGCGCCACAAGTGGGGCATCATATCAGAGAGGAAAGGTGCCTTCTTGGAGGATACTAGAACGAGGATGAAGAGCCGCAGCCACAGACAACTGCAAGGATAATCGGCCACTGACAATCATAAACAGTACGGTACTCTTCTACCTGGACTGCACTGTTTCAGTTCCGGTCTTCATAATATTTTACTATTGTATGAGGCTCGCCTGGCTTGTAGTGGGTACCAAGGGGTACTTACACTCTGTACCAGGTCCAGTTATCCCTTATTAGTGTAGAAGAGGTGTTTCTAGCAGCTTAGGCTGATAGAAGGTAGCTATAGCAGAGCAGCTTAGGCTGAACTAGGAGACATGCAAAGCTCCTACTATACCACTGGTGTCATATGCACAATATCATAAGAAAACACAATACACAGATATACTAAAAATAAAGGTACTTTATTTTTATGACAATATGCCAAACGTATCTCAGTGAGTACCCTCAGTATGAGGATGCCAAATATACACAAGATATATGTACAGAATACCAAAAATATGCAGTAATAGCAAAAGGAAGTAATGCAAGCAGTGTAAAGTTACAATAGATAGGAGCACATAGGTATAGGGGCAACACAAACCATATACTCCAAAAGTGGAATGCGAACCACGAATGGACCCCAAACCTATATGAGCTGGTAGAGGGTCACTGGGACTGTAAGAAAACAGTGAGGGATAGAAAAATAGCCCACCCCAAGACCCTGAAAAGTAGGTGTAAAGTGCACCTATATTCCCCAGAGAACACAGAAGTCGTGATATGGGAATTCTGCAAGGAAGACCAACACCAGCAATGCAACAACAGTGGATTTCCAGACCTGAGTACCTGTAAGACAAGGGGACCAAGCCCAAGAGTCGCGACAGTGTCGAGAGTGGGCAGATGTCCAGGAAATGCCAGCTGAGGGTGCAAAGAAGCTGCCACCGGATGGTAGAATCTGTAGATTCTGCAAGAACGAAGAAGGCTAGAAACTTCCCCTTTGGAGGATGGATGTCCCACGTCGTGAAGAAGCTTGCAGAGGTGTTCCCACGCAGAAAGACCGCAAACAAGCCTTGCTAGCTGCAAGGGTTGCAGTTAGGGTTTTTGGATGCTGCTGTGGCCCAGGAGGGACCAGGATGTCGCCACTTGGATGAGGAGACAGAGGGGGCGCCCAGCAAGTCAGGGAGCCCTCACAGAAGCAGGCAGCACCCGCAGAAGTACCGGAACAGGCACTTGGAAGAGGAGTGAACCGGAGTCCACCCGAAGTCAGAAAAGGGAGTCCCATGACGCCGGAGGACAACTCAGAAGGTTGTGCACTGCAGGTTAGAGTGTCGGGGACCCAGGCTTGGCTGTGCACAAAGGAAATCCTGGAAGAGTGCACAGGAGCCGGAGCAGCTGCAAATCACGCGGTACCCAGCAATGCAGTCTAGCGTGGGGAGGCAAGGACTTACCTCCACCAAACTTGGACTGAAGAGTCACTGGACTGTGGGAGTCAATTGGACAGAGTTGCTGAGTTCCAGGGACCACGCTCGTCGTGCTGAGAGGGGACCCAGAGGACCGGTGATGCAGTCTTTTGTTGCCTGCGGTTACAGGGGGAAGATTCCGTCAACCCACAGGAGATTTCTTCAGAGCTCCTGGTGCAAGAAGGAGGCAGGCTACCCCCAGAGCATGCACCACCAGGAAACAGTTGAGAAGGCGGCAGGATAAGCGATACAAGGTTGCAGTAGTCGTCTTTGCTACTTTGTTGCGCTTTTGCAGGCGTCCTGAGCAGTCAGCGGTCGATCCTTTGGCAGAAGGTGAAGAGAGAAGTGCAGAGGAACTCTGGTGAGCCCATGCATTCAGTATCTGAAGAATTCCCCAAAGCAGAGACCCTAAATAGCCAGAAAAGGAGGTTTGGCTACCTAGGAAGGAGGATAGGCTAGTAAGAAAGGTAAGAGCCTATCAGAAGGAGTCTCTGACGTCACCTGCTGGCCCTGGCCACTCAGAGCAGTCCAGTGTGCCAGCACACCTCTGAATCCAAGATGTAAGAGGTCTGGGGCACGCTGGAGGAGCTCTGGGCACCTCCCCTGGGAGGTGCAGGTCAGGGGAGTGGTCACTCCCCTTTCCTTTGTCCAGTTTCGTGCCAGAGCAGGGATGGGGGATCCCTGAACTGATGTAGACTGGCTTATGCAGAGATGGGCACCATCTGTGCCCATCAAAGCATTTCCAGAGGCTGGGGGAGGCTACTCCTCCCCAGCCCTGACACCTTTTTCCAAAGGGAGAGGGTGTAACACCCTCTCTCTGAGGAAGTTCTTTGTTCTGCCTTCCTGGGCCAGGCCTGGCTGGACCCCAGGAGGGCAGAAACCTGTCTGAGGGGTTGGCAGCAGCATCAGCTGCAGTGAAACCCTGGGAAAGGCAGTTTGGCAGTACCCGGGTCTGTGCTAGAGACTCAGGGGGATCATAGAATTGTCTCCCCAATGCCAGAATGGCATTGGGGTGACAATTCCATGATCTTAGACATGTTACATGGCCATGTTCAGAGTTACCATTGTGACGCTGTACATAGGTAGTGACCTATGTACAGTGCACACGTGTAATGGTGTCCCGCACTCACAAAGTCCGGGGAATTTGCCCTGAACAATGTGGGGGCACCCTGGCTAGTGTTAGAGTGCCCACACACTAAGTAACTTTGCACCCAACCTTCACCAGGTGAAGGTTAGACATATAGGTGACTTATAAGTTACTTAAGTGCAGTGGTAAATGGCTGTGAAATAACGTGGACGTTATTTCACTCAGGCTGCACTGGCAGGCCTGTGTAAGAATTGTCAGATCTCCCTATGGGTGGCAAAAGAAATGCTGCAGCCCATAGGGATCTCCTGGAACCCCAATACCCTGGGTACCTCAGTACCATATACTAGGGAATTATATGGGTGTACCAGTATGCCAATGTGAATTGGTAAAATTGGTCACTAGCCTGTTAGTGACAATTTGTAAAGCAGAGAGAGCATAACCACTGAGGTTCTGGTTAGCAGAGCCTCAGTGAGACAGTTAGACATCACACAGGGAACATATACATATAGGTCACAAACTTATGAGCACTGGGGTCCTGGCTAGCAGGGTCCCAGTGACACATAACAAACATACTGAAAACATAGGGTTTTCACTATGAGCACTGGGCCCTGGCTAGCAGGATCCCAGTGAGACAGTGAAAACACCCTGACATATACTCACAAACAGGCCAAAAGTGGGGGTAACAAGGCTAGAAAAAGACTACTTTCTCACAACTATTCCCGGCCAAACTGAGGATCATAGGGGGTGACAGGACATTCTGTTTCACATAAATTGTGAGAGCGTGGGTTTAGGCAGAGAAAAGGAAGACCTTTAATAAAAGACCACTCTGTGATGAATCCTGGAATGGAAGAGGAAGGAAGCAGGAGCTCTAGAGATCCCTAGGGATATGAAAGGACAATGACTGACAAAAGAAGAGACATTGAATTCGTAATTGAACTACGGGGTCACATCCCTAATCTATAAACTTGAGTGAAGTTGTGGAAGACTAATACACTTTTACTTTCATGATAGCAAATGAAATACTTTGATTTATACTGAACATGGTATGATGATAACACTAGGCCAGATGCTGCATTTAGTATCATCCAAGGAACTGGGAGCTGTGAGTGACTGAATCAGACAAGCCCATAGTTTCCAAAACTAATAAAGCTGAAGGAAGGTTAGGTTTATTGCTATATTTGTTACAGCCTAAGAAGCATCTGTTTGATTGCCTGAGGGAGATCATTTGTTTGAGAGTGTTTCAATGGGTACTGAGTTATAATCTTAGCATCAAAATTGAAAAGTATGAGGCCTGATCTTCAAAGAATGGTATGAGCAGTGAAGTAGTAAAAACACTATGGGGGTCATTCTGACCCCGGCGGTCTAAGACCGCCGGGGCCAGGGTCGGCGGGAGCACCGCCGACAGGCCGGTGGTGCCCCGCAGGGCATTCTGACCGCGGCGGTTCGGCCGCGGTCAGAAGAGGCAAACCGGCGGTCTCCCGCAGGTTTACCGCTGCCCTTAGAATCCCCCATGGCGGCGCAGCTTGCTGCGCCGCCATGGGGGATTCTGACACCCCCTACCGCCATCCTGTTCCTGGCGGTTCGCCCGCCAGGAACAGGATGGCGGTAGGGGGTGCCGCGGGGCCCCTGGGGGCCCCTGCCGTGCCCATGCCAATGGCATGGGCACGCAGGGGCCCCCGTAAGAGGGCCCCGCAAAGTATTTCAGTGTCTGCTAAGCAGACACTGAAATACGCGACGGGTGCAACTGCACCCGTCGCACCCCTGCAACTCCGCCGGCTCAATTCTGAGCCGGCGTCCTCGTTGCAGGGGCATTTCCTCTGGGCCGGCGGGCGCTCTTTTGGAGAGCGCCCGCCGGCCCAGAGGAAATGTCTAAATGGCCACCGCGGTCTTTTGACCGCGGTGCGGTCATTCAGCGGCGGTACCTTGGCGGACGGCCTCCGCCGTCCGCCAGGGTCATAATCAGGCCCTATGTCAGGTACCAGTGTAATAGGAAGGCTGGGAGTATGGTCTTACAGGGCATTACACCTTCCCAACTCTGGGAGGTTGGACTAATGCCGTGGCACAACTCAAAATGATATTCCACTGCCCTACAGAATGTGATGAAGGGCCAATGAGTACCCCATTTTTCACAAATACCTATTGGCCCTGGACTGAATGGGGTCATCCTGAGAATTAGGTGGTCCTTAATATTTGGACCACCCCACACTGCCGGGGCTACAGAGCCCTGTGTTCAGCCACTGGAATAATGGGATAAGCTAAAATAAACACAATACCATAATTTTACAGTTCAGGAAATGGGCGCATTCGCAAAGAGGTGTAAAATAAACTCATACCTGAAAAAGGAAAAGTATTCAGTTTGCCCTGCTACATGAGACCGACTTAGATCCAAAAGGATGAGAAAAGCATGAAACAGGAATGGTGAGGCAAGATGTATTGCAATAAATATTCCAGTGCTAGTCACCAGTGCCTGCTTTTTAAAACACTGCCCGTGGCTGCACAGTTGTGATAAGAGGCTCTGAGTTGGCTATACATGAACATGTGAACTCAAGCTTGTGCACAAGAGTGTGGGCTCAGCGAGTCGGACTACTGCTCCACTCAGCCAGTATCTGTACACAGGTAGTATGTCTCAGGGGGGACATTTAGGGGTATGGCTTCAGGCTCTCAGGAACGTCTTTCAGTAAACCATTAATGCCACCTGTTGAAATGTCCCTAAATGCTGCTTACGAGGATTTGGATAGGGGTGGAGTAATGAAGTGCCACCTTAGGATTGAAAAGAGGCACTTACTTTCTAGGTATTCCACCCTATGCAAAAAAGTTTGTTCATAGGAGAGAAAGAAGTGGAGAAGATGGACCTTTCAGGACTATTAAGAATACTAGACCTCTGTGAGAGTGCTGGGACGCTCTGGACTTGGACTGATTGGGACTCTGTCGGTATAGCTCTTCACAACTAATGGCACTGCACCCCCTATACCTATTGGGGGATGGTAGAAGACTGGACCTGATGTGGGACCCTTGAAGAGAATGGTTCCTCTGGAAGTTTGTGGGACTGTAGGTGGGTAACCCTCATTGAGGGGGCCCTGACTCGTGCTAAAACACAAATGCAGTGCTAAAGAGGTGGTAGGACATGAAGAGTGCAGTCAGGAAGGATATTCTACATTGAGGGTTGTAGAGTGCTGCTGGAGGAAACCCTGGGATGAGCAGAGCACTAGGTGCTGAAAACACAAGAGGTCCTTGACAAGGAACTAAGGGTCAGGAAACAAGCCTTGTGCTCTCCCGTATTAGGGGGAGAAGAGTGCAGAAAATCAAGGTCCTAGGAATTGCAACACCTAGGAAAGTAATACACTTGATGGCTGGAGTTTGCCATCCATTCAAAAACAAACTAGAAATAGTCAAAATTATCTCAACCGGGCCAGAGAAAGCATGATTTATTTGGAACCATTGCTTTGGTTCAATGAAAGAGAAGTTTGGTCCCTCCAGGGACTGGGTTCGGGATTACGTGATGTCACTATAATTCCGAATTGAAGGCTAAAAGCCCAGAGGGAAGATTGCTAAAATGGGGCATGCATGGCATCCACCTTATCACTTTAATTGTACCTGCTTTCCCCTAATTACTTAGGGACCTGTGCAAAAAGAATGAGCTGCCCTGTGCTCTGCAGACCAAGTAATCCCTGGACCCCAGTTACACAGGGACCAAGCATAAGTGAGTAATGCTTTAGTTAGACCTGTCAGCCTTAGGGTGATCTTCCCCCAAACATTTTGACTTCCTCCTCCATTTTGCTTATCTTATTTTTGTTGGCCTTAGGACTCTGTGCACTTAACAATGCTAACCAGTGCTCAAGTGCATGTGCTTTCTCCATAAAACATGGTAACTTTGGCTTACACCCAATTGCCCTATTTAATTTACTTGCAGGCCCCTAATAAAGTGATACATCACGTACCCATGGGTGATAAATTGAATGCTACTAGTGGGCCTGCAGTTTTAAACTTCATTTCGACTGTGAAAAATAAACCTTTCACCAGGCCTAACCCTTCCTTTTTACTACGTATAAGTCACCCCTATGGTTGTCCTTAAACAACCTATAGGGTTGAATGCAGTGTATTAAAAAACTTGGAGATGTACTTTTAAGTCTTACATCTCCTGGTAGTGAAATACTCTTAAGTTCTTTCTTTAGAGGCCTGCCTCTCCCATAAGACAACTCTGAGTTACCATTTTTTTACATCTGTTGGACTTTTTTTCTTATGCAGGGTCATCCCCAATCTTTTTGCCTCCTGCCTCCTATTTTTTTCTTAGCTGTTGCTGTTGGTTTTTGAACTCTGGGCACTTTACCACTTCTAACCAGTGCTAAAGTGCATATGCTCTCTGTGTTAATTGTATGTAATTGGTTTATCAATGATTGGCATTTTTGATTTACTAGTAAGTCCCTAGTACAGGGCACTAGAGGTGCCAGGGCCTGTAAATCAAATGCTACTAGTGGGCCTGAAGCACTGGTTGTGCCACCCACATAAGTAGCTCTGTAATCATGTCTCAGACCTGCCAGTGCACTGTCTGTGTGTGCAGTTTTAACTGTAATTCGACTTGGCCAGTGTATCCACTTGCCAGGCCTAAACCTTCCCTTTTCTTACATGTCAGACACCCCTAAGGTAGGCCCTAGGTAGCCCCAAGGGAAGGGTGCAGTGTATGGTTAAGGTAGGACATGTGTTTTATATGTCCTGACAGTGAAATATTGCTAACAAACTTATGAGCACTGTTGCAAGGCCTGTCCCTCTCATAGGTTAACATGGGGGCTACCTTTAAATCTGATTAAAGTGTAGGTTCCCTTTGGGAGTGGATGGACATGTGGAGTTTGAGGTCTCTGAGCTCACAATTAAAAAATACATCTTTTAGTCAAGTTGATTTTAAGATTGTGTGTTTGAAAATGCCACTTTTAGAAAGTGAGCATGTTCTTGCTTATACAATTTCTGTGACTCTGCCTGTTTGTGGTTTCCCTGTCTGGGTCAGTTTGACAGTTGGGCTGGTTGCACCTCACACTAGACAGTGACACAAAGGGAGTTGGGGTGTAGCCTGCATATCCTGATGAGCCATCTGTGCTAGGAGTGAGGGGAGGAGTGGTCACTCACACCTGAAAGGGTTGTGCCTGCCCCCACACAATGCAGTCTCCAACCCCCTGGTGAGTGTCTGGGGCCTGGCCTGGGCAAGGCAGGATTTCACATTCAACAGAGACTTTGCTTTGAAGTAGGCCTACTTCAAAGGAGAAATTGGGTAGAAGAAGGGCACCGAAAACCACAGACTTTAGAACACTTCTGGAAACCAAGAGGAAACTCTGCCTGGAGAAGAGCTGAAGAGCTGAGGAAGAAGAGGTGCCCTGCCTGTGACTGTGCTTTGTGTAGCTATCCTGCAGTTGCTGCTTCTGCCAGAGTAAGAGGGCAAAGACTGGACTTTGTGTGCCTTCCATCTTGTGAAGATCTCCAAGGGCTTGATTTAGAGCTTGCCTCCTGTTGTTTGAAGTCTCAGGGACAGCAAAGACTTCTCTCTGGCAGCACCTGGAGTCTCTGGAGAGACTCCTACTCTGCCCTGCGGTGCCCATCCAGTTCCTGGGACCATGAAAGGAGAAGCTGTCAGCCTAAGAGGAGGAAACCACGCACAGAGTGCCGTGCAGGAAAAAGATTGACGCGACTCCGATCTGCAGCTGAAGAAAAGACGCGCCGCCTGCTCCGGGGCTGAAAATCGACGCTCACTGGAAACGCGATTGAAGAATCAATGCACAAGGCTGGAGAAACGATGCACAGCATTGCTGACGGAGGCTGGGAGATTGCAACCTGCGCTGCGTGGTTTTCGGATCATCGTGCGGATGGATTTCCGACACAAACACTGCTGGGCGTGTAAAAACAACGCAAGGCCTGCCAGACCCGATAGTGCTGACCAGATCAACGCATTGCTCTCCTGTGGAGAGAAGGAACAATGCGCCCCAACCCGACAAAAGGAGAAACAACGCAAGGTCCCGCTCGTGAGTGGAATCAGTGCATCGCAAGCCCATTTTGACGCAAACTCACGCGTGCAGGGTTATTTTTGACGCACCCAAGGTCCATTTTCACGCTAACAGTGTTAGTGTGTGTTTAAAACTACATAAAGATTTTTTTTGCTTTTTAATTGACAACTTGACTTGTGTATTGTGGATTTTTTTTGTTTTGGTCTTAATTATTTAGATACATATTTCCTATTTTTCTAAACCTGTGTTGTGTCATTTTGTAGTGTTTTCATTAAGTTACTGTGTGTGTTGGTACAAATACTTTACACCTAGCACTCTGAAGTTAAGCCTACTGCTCTGCCAAGCTACCGAGGGGGTAAGCAGGGCTTAGCTGAGGGTGATTCTCTTTTACCCAAGTGAGGGTCCTTGCTTGAACAGGGGGTAACCTGACTGTCAACCAAGGACCCCACTTCCAACAACATCTAATAAGTGATAACTTTCAATTGGAAGAACGTAGAATTTCAAGTTTTGTGTCTAAATACCTGTATTTGAAAACCCTCTTTAATGATAAAGTCATATTTTAAGTCAGAATTCTGAAAATGCCACTTTTAGAAAGTTGACATTTTCTTGTGCCAGCCATTTGGTGCCTGCAGCCTGTATCTTGGGTCACAGGGCTGGGTGTAGCTGGCAGGTGGTCTTTGTATATTGCTCCCAGACAATGAGACAAAGAGGGAAGAGGTGTTGGTAGGATCAGTTATCTCTGACTTGAAGAGGGAGCAAAGCTGTCAACTACCACACTTGCACATCATAAAGACTGTGCCTGAGCATCTCACAAAGGGTTTGACAATAGTCTTTGTGCTCCCAGACGAGCTGGGGCCAGGGCAGGGAGGCAGAAAATTCCAGAAATCTCTTGGGGTGGAAGCCTACAGAACCATCTCCTACTTCAAAGTGGGCACCAGATATAAATATTGGACCCACAAACCCAACTCTTCAGTACACCTCCGGACCTGTAGAAGAACCAGAAGGACGGCTGTGCTTCTATGCAAGAAAGACTGCTACACCACTGCCCCTCTGCCCTGCTACTTGAATGGAGGACAGGACCTGCATCTTGAACCCAGGACCACCATAGTGACTCCAAGGGCTAGCTGACTGGCCTCTTCATGAGAAAATTAGAGACAGAACAGCAGACTCCAACCACCTTGAGCCCAGCATCTGGACTCTTGCTTCCAAAGTGGTGCCTCCCCAGTCAAGTCCTGGACCCTTGAAAGTGGAACTGAAAGTACTCTGACAGCTCAGCTGAGGTCTCCTGGGCAGAACTTACACAGCATGATGCATCTCCTCACAGCATACATTGGAACGGTTGCTGCGTGACACATCCCCAACACAGGATTTAGCATTGCAGACCAGAGCTTCTCAGAACCGCCACAGCATGATGCATCGCTGATGCAGGACTTTGCATCTCAAGCCTTAGTCAATGGCATCCTCAGCGACGACACTGGACCTAGCCGCACAAGCCCCCTCGACTGCCTACTCAAAATTGCCACTGCACAACACATCTCCAACCCAGGGCATTGCATCATCACCCCACGCAACTGCCACTGCAGGATCCATCCTCGATGCTGGATATTACAACGCTCCACAACTAGAATTTAAGGTACTTTTTTTCAGCATGCCTAACCTGGTTCCTGTATCTGGCCCGAACTTATGACTTTGTTTTGGTCCGGTGCAACCAGATAACCACAGTTGGCGCTTTTGGGCTTCTAAGTTCTGTTTTCGCTTAAATCTTTAAAATTGCACATCTCCGACTCTATTGATTGGATTAAATTCATTTTTTATTACATTTTACTCTATTTTTGTAAATTGTTTTGGGATTTTTCTTGTGTTGTTTTTTCACTGTATTACTGTTTGGAGTGCTGCATAAATACTTTGGGGGTCATTACAACATTGGCGGTAAAAGCCGCTTACCGCCGTGCAGAAGACCGCCAACACACCGCCACGGCCGCGGAATTCCGCCACAGCTATTATGACCCACATCTCTGAATCTGACAAAATTCAGACACCCACACAAGTCTGCCACACCAAAGGTCAGTGATAAACTGGCGATAACAAAACCTCCACTGTCACGCCAACAGAAATATGCCAGAAATATGCCCACACTATCACGACACACGAATCCACGCGGCGGTCTTTCAACCGCGGTATTCCATTGGGGGTACATACCGCTGCGCTCAAAATATACACACTCTTACAAAACACAGCCACATTGGACAATTTGAAATACACACACCTGATACACATACACACACCACTCCCTCACACCCAATACAATATAAAACACACACCCACATCACCCATAAACCCCTACGACCACAATTCACGACCGAAGGCAAGAGAGAGACACCACCATCAACAAACCAGCATCCACAGGCACACAACACCATCACCCACACAACTTCCACGCACCTCACACAACACACCACTACATATCACCACACTTATCACCACACACACCACCCCACACATCACCTACACCACCCCATGGCACGGAAAAGACACCCCAGGTTCTCGGAGGAGGAGCTCAGGGTCATGGTGGAGGAAATCGTCCAAGTAGAGCCACAGCTATTTGGATCCCAGGTGCAGCACACCTCAATTGTAAGGAAGATGGAGCTATAGCGAAGAATAGTCGACAGGGTCAACGCAGTGGGACAACACCCAAGAAATCGGGAGGACATCAGGAAAAGGTGGAACGACCTACGGGGGAAGGTGCGTTCCGTGGTCTCAAGACACCACCAGGCGGTTCAGCGGACTGGCGGCGGACCCCCACAACTAACAACATGGGAGGAGCAGGTCTTGGCGATTCTGCATCCTGAGGGCCTCGCAGGAGTCGGTGGAGGAATGGACTCTGGTAAGTCAAATCTTAACTATTACATCCCCCACCCTACTTGCATGCCATCACATACCCTCACCCTCGCCCTCACCCCTATCACTCCAACTCCTCACAAATGTCTCAATATCACAAACCACACATCCCAACACCAAGCTCTGCATGCAACAACAACGCATGGACACCCATCACTAAAGCATGCCCACTGCACATACCCATACACCCCCCTAAACCATCATCACACAAGCTCACACACAGGAATGCCAGCACTGGGGTACACGGTCACCCACCCATTGCACACCATGACACACACAGATGCAATAATCATGCCTTTACACCCCTGCAGGACCACTACCCAACGTCACCAGACAGGAGGGTCCAGACATGTCCACTCCACCCACAGAAGAGGCCCACAGTGATGACAGCACCTCTGTCCAACTGGATCTAGATGACCAGCCCGGACCAACGTGGGCCTCGGCACAGTCGGTTCCCCTCACACAGGCACAGGCCACCACAGACCTTACCCCCTCTGAAAACACCAGCACAGCACCCACCCAGCGGGCCCATACCTCCGTCCCCAGGACACGTCAATCAGCTATGTGTCCACCACTACAAGGAACCCAGGATAACCCACAACCCCAACAACAACAGGGACCTGGGGGCAGTGGCAGTAGGCACACGGTCCAGGGGACTGAGGCCCAGGAACACAGGGGAACTGGGAGGGCTGCTGTGCGACAGGGGGCGGACAGGCCAAGGGAACCCACTCTCCACGAGGACCTCTCCTCCATCATGGGAGCCTACCACCACTCCCAGGAGATGATGGCAACGGTACTGGCCAAGTTTCAGGAGACCCAGTGCCTGCAGGAGGAACAGTATTTGGGGTTCAGGGAGGAACTCAGAACCATCAGCTCCACCCTGGGCACCATTGTAGGGGTGCTGAAGGAAGTAATCAACACCAGGAGGGACACTATGGCACTACAAGGGGCCCCTGACACTAGCATGGACGATGAACTGGCCACCACCTCCGCCGGCGCTAGTGGACAGGAGGCACCACCACAGGACCACCACACCAGCACCCCACCCCCTGCAGACGGAGAACCACCCCACAAACGGTCCCTGAGATCCAGGAACAAGACAGAGCACGATTCCAAGACCCCCACCAAGAAATGAGACCACCCTGATTGTCATCCCACTGTCCCACTTTGTCACCCTGTCCATATTGAAACTGCCCCAGCTCCACTTCCAATGCCCATATGGGCAATGCACCTGTGAGACTAATAGACTGGACTCTGCCATGGACACTCCTCCGCCATCACCCCTCACCATTTAACGGAAACCGCCCTCATCTCAGTCACTGACGACATCAGAACCCTGATGGACAATGGTGAAACAGTCGCCCTCATTCTCCTCGACCTCTCGGCTGCCTTCGACACCGTCTGTCACCGCACCCTAATCACCCGCCTCCACTCCACCGGGATCCAAGGCCAGGCCCTGGACTGGATCGCCTCCTTCCTCTCAAACCGTTCCCAAAGAGTTTACCTCCCTCCGTTTCGCTCAGAACCCACCGACATCATCTGCGGCGTACCTCAAGGCTCATCGCTCAGCCCGACACTCTTCAATGTCTACATGAGCCCCCTCGCCAACATCGTTCGCAAGCACGACATCATCATCACCTCCTACACCGATGACTCCCAACTTATACTCTCCCTCACTAAGGACCCCGCCAGCGCCAAGACCAACCTACAAGAGGGTATGAAGGACGTCGCAGATTGGATGAGGCTCAGCCCCCTAAAGCTGAACTCTGAAAAAACGGAAGTCCTCATCCTCGGCAACACCCCGTCCGCCTGGGACGACTCCTGGTGGCCCACGGCCCTCGGCACTGCACCGACCCCCACAAACCACACCCGCAACCTCGGCTTCATCTTGGACCCTCTTCTCACCATGACCAAGCAAGTCAATGCCGTGTCCTCCGCCTGCTTCCTCACCCTCCGCATGCTCCGCAAGATCTTCCGCTGGATCCCCGCCAACACTAGAAAAACCGTGACCCACGCCCTCGTCACGAGCCGCCTGGACTACGGCAACACCCTCTACGCTGGGACCACAGCCAAACTCCAAAATCGCCTGCAACGCATTCAAAACGCATCGGCACGCCTCATCCTCGACGTACCCCGCAACAGCCACATCTCCGCACACCTGAGACACCTGCATTGGCTCCCAGTCAGCAAAAGGATCACCTTTCGACTTCTCACCCACGCACACAAAGCCCTCCACAACAAGGGACCGGAATACCTCAACCGACGCCTCAGCTTCTACGTCCCCACCCGCCTCCTCCGTTCCTCTGGTCTCGCACCGTCCCTCGCATCCGCCGCTCCACGGCAGGTGGGAGATCTTTCTCCTTCCTGGCGGTCAAGACCTGGAACTCCCTCCCCACCAGCCTCAGGACCACCCAGGACCACTCCGCTTTCCGGAGACTCCTAAAAACCTGGCTATTCGAGCAGCAGTAACCCCCCCTTTCCCCTAGCACCTTGAGACCCGCACGGGTGAGTAGCGCGCTTTATAAATGTTAATGATTGATTGATTGACTTCCCCCTCCAATAATTTATATTTAAATAAACACACCTAAAGCACCAAAAGATCTGGAGTCTGTCTGTGATTTCGAAATAGTGTATTTGCAATTACAGTGACAAAATGTTCTTGAAATAGTAATGTCAACATACCTATGTCACACAGCTTGAGTCCATGGGGAATCTAAGCAGATGAGACACGTTGGGACCCACACCTGTGAAACCGTAAGGGAAAGTGACAACTCAGTGACCATACACTGGGTGAAAACGACAGACAGGATAGGGGTAGAAGTGTAAAAGTACATGTAGTAGACAGGAATGTATTCTCACCTGTGTTTCACTGGAAATATTGCTGGATAACTGAGTCCCTGTTCTGCATGTCTTCTTCCTCTGCTTCATCCTCATCACTGTCCACAGGCTCCACAGCTGCCACAACACCGCCATCTGGACCATCCTCCTGCAGAAAAGGCACCTGTCGTCGCAAAGCCAAGTTGTGAAGCATACAGCAGGCCACGATGATCTGGCACACCTTCTTTGGTGAGTAGAATAGGGATCCACCTGTCATATGCAGAAACCTGAACCTGGCCTTCAGGAGGCCGAAGGTCCGCTCGATCACCCTCCTAGTTCGCCCATGGGCCTCATTGTAGCGTTCCTCTGCCCTTGTCCTGGGAATCCTCACTGGGGTCAGTAGCCATGACAGGTTGGGGTAACCAGAGTCACCTAATAGCCACACACGGTGCCTCTGGAGTTGACCCATCACATAAGGGATGCTGCTATTCCGCAGGATGTAGGCATCATGCACTGAGCCAGGGAACATGGCATTCACATGGGAGATGTACTGGTCTGACAAACATACCATCTGTACATTCATGGAATGATAACTCTTCCGGTTTCTGTACACCTGTTCACTCCTGTGGGGGGGACCAAAGCCACATGGGTCCCATCAATGGCACCTATGATGTTGGGGATATGTCCAAGGGCATAGAAGTCACCTTTCACTGTAGGCAAATCCTCCACCTGAGGGAAAACGATGTAGCTCCGCATGTGTTTCAGAAGGGCAGACAACACTCTGGACAATACGTTGGAAAACATAGACTGGGACATCCCTGATGCCATGGCCACAGTTGTTTGAAAAGACCCACTTGCAAGGAAATGGAGCACTGAGAGCACCTGCACTTGAGGGGGGATTCCTGTGGGATGGCGGATTGCCGACATCAGGTCAGGCTCCAACTGTGTACACAGTTCCTGGATTGTGGCACGGTCAAACCTGTAGGTGATAATCAAATTTCTTTCCTCCATTGTCGACAGGTCCACCAGCGGTCGGTACACCGGAGGATTCCGCCATCTCCTCACATGTCCCAGCGGACAGTGCCTATGAACGACAACAGCGAGCACAGAGTCAAACAACTCAGAGGTATGTACCCACAGTCTACACAGAACACCAATCATATCCAAAATGTGGCCTGTATGTGTGTTGAGACTAGGCCTAGGTATGTGTGACGTATTTGGAAATTAGGCCATGTGGGCCCCTGAAATGGCGGCAGCCTGACCTGTAAAGTGGGACAATGGGATGTGAGGTAACTGCGCTGGCGTTGCACACCGTCGCGGTAGGTGGTTGAAGACCGCGGCGCAATGCTGCATTGGTTAACATTGGACCCTTTGGGTCCCAGTAGCCAATGACGATGTACGCCTGTGGTGATGGTACGCACCGCCACAGACGTGACGGTACGCACTGCCGCGGACGTGACCGCCGCAGACGTGACTGCCATTTTCTATCTGTATAATCACTCGATACCTGATCTTCGACAGGAGAGGACCTACACTGCAAGTGCTGCTGTGACCTCGGTCTGGAAGAGACAATGGCTCGTGCATCTGGGGAAAGGGCCCCTGCCTTCACATCGGAGGAGTTGGAGAAGCTCGTTGATGGGGTCCTCCCCCAGTACACGCTACTCTACGGTCCTCCAGACGAACAGGTAAGTACACAGGGAGCATGTTGTATGGGCTATGCCTGTGTGGAGAGGGCTGGTTGTAAGAAGGAAGGGGGCAGAGTTCTGCGTGCATGAAAGACAGTGGGTGCATGTGCCACATGGCAAGCGTAGGGATGGGGGCCACTCACTTTGACGGCGCAGTTGGTAATGACTTCTCTTCTTCCCCTGTACATTTCATGTAGGTCAGCGCCCACCAGAAGAAGGATATTTGGCGTGCCATCGCCAAGGACGTCCTGACCCTGGCGGTCCACCACAGATGGAGCACCCACTGCCGGAAAAGATGGGAGGACATTCGCCGCTGGAGCAAGAAGACGGCGGAGGCTCAGCTGGGGATGGCCTCCCAACATGGGAGTGGTGCCCGTCGAACCATGACCCCCCTGATGTTCAGGATCCTGGCGGTGGCCTACCCGGAGTTGGATGGGCGCTTGAGGACATCACAGCAGACACAAGGGGGTGAGTACACTCTCATTCAGCTGACTTTGCGCGCAGTGGAGGTGTCTGGGTGGGGGAGGAGGGCTCTGGGTTTCCCTAGGCTAGGGCGAGTTCCGTAGGCTAGGCCCCTCCGTAAGGCATGGCCCTGTGGCCCCCCACCCCACCTCTGTAGAGTGCCAAGTACAGCTATTCATGCACCTGTGTCATCTATGTGTGCAGATGTCGTCCATAGCCTTGTAGGCCATTTCCCATGAATTGCACTGTAGAGCCCAAGAGCGCGACGTAGTGCAGGGGGCTTCTGTGTCTGTCTTGTCTGCCAACGGTAGCGGTAATCCATGCACTCAACATGTCTTTCTTCTGTTCCCCCCCTCCTTTTTTGTGGTCTCCCTGTTCTTGTGTGCATTAGCATCATCAGGCGGAGGAGCAGTGGCACTGGGGCACGAGGGAGCTGCATCCCACATGGCCATGGAGGGCCACACTACGGACTCAGAATTCACCAGTGGGATGGAGGGCGAGGGGAGCACCACGGCGGGGACAGCAGCTGAAACCAGCGACACGGACTTGTCCTTTGATGGGAGCTCCCTTGTGGTGGCGGCAACAACTGTGCCCCCGCATCTACAGGTACAGCCGCCACCCCCCCCTACCAGCACCGCCCTCCCAGCAGCCACTCAGCCTTCGCCCCGTGCCCGCTCACCCAGGAGGGTGGGCATCACCTTCACCCCAGGCACCTCAGGCCCTGCCCCAATCACCCCTGCTGCCCTCAGTGAGGAGGCCATTGACCTCCTCAGGTCCCTCACTGTTGGGCAGTCTACCATTTTGAATGCCATCCAGGGTGTAGAAAGGCAGTTGCAACAAACTAATGCATTCTTGGAGGGCATTCATTCTGGTCAGGCGGCCCTTCACCGAGCCTTTCAAACTCTGGCCTCAGCACTGATGGCAGCCATTGTCCCTGTGTCTAGCCTCCCCACTCCAACTTCCTCCACCCAGACCCTATCCCCTCTACCTCTGCCTATCCCAAGCACACCATCAAACCAGCCTGCACACACCTCACCACACAAGGGAAGCTCAGGCAAACATAAGCACCACACATCCCACAGGCACTCACGCAAGCATCACACACATGCAGACACACCAACATCCACTGCCTCCACTGTGTCCCCCTCCTACTCGTCTCCCTCCTCCCTCCCAGTCTCGTCTACACTCACACCTGCATGCACTACCTCTACAGCCACCACGTCCCTCACCAGCACACCCACCAGCACACCCCGCTCACGTGCAGTCACCACCCCCACTACCATACACACGTCCCCTGTGTCTTCTTCCAGTGTGTCTGTGACGCACCCTCCCAAGATACACAAACGCAGGCACACACACACCCAACAGCCATCCACCTCACGACAGCCTCCGGCGCATGCACCTGCACCCAAAGCCACAAAACGTACACCTCCTACAAGCACCACCTCTTCCTCCACTCCCAAACCCCCTCCGGCTACCCGTCCCAGTGTGTCCCAAAAACTTTTCCTGTCCAGCCTTGACCTATTTCCCACCACCCCCCCCCCACCCCGTCCAACTCATAGGTTCCGAACTAGCACCTCAGCCACAACATCTCAGGGACCAGTGGTTCCTGTTGTCACAGGTATGTGGAGTGCACCGGCCACCAGGACAGCCAGTGTGGCACGGAGCCACAGCACAGCCAGTCCCCCCCTGTGAAGCACCAGAAGTTGGCCAGTGCCCGGCGGGAGAGGGGGAAAACTCCAGCCACCCAGGCCGCTCCCAGGGGTCCCGGTGGGAGTGTGGACTCAGCTGTGACTCCTCCCAAGGTGGGGAAGGGCCACAAGAAACCCGGCAAGTCTGGGAGGAGCAGCACGGCGGAGAAGACCGCCATCATACCCGCTGCCCAGGAGGGCCCCTCCAGCCCCATCCCTGCTGTCCAGGAGGGCCCCGCCAGCCCCATCCCCGCTGCCCAGGAGGCCACCACCAGCCCCATCCTCGCCTCCCAGGAGGCCACCGCCAGCCCCATCGTCGCTGTCCAGGAGGCCACCGCCAGCCCCATCCTCGCTGCCCAGGAGGCCACCACTAGCCCCATCCTCGCTGCCCAGGAGGGCCCCGCCAGCCCCATCCTCGCTGCCCAGGAGGCCACCGCCAGCCCCATCTTCGCTGCCCAGGAGGCCACCGCCAGCCCCACCGTCGCTGCCCAGGAGGCCTCCGCCAGCCCCATCCTCGCTGCCCAGGAGGGCCCCGCCAGCCCCATCCTCGCTGCCCAGTAGGGCCCCGCCAGCCACAGCCCAGCTGCCCAGGAGGGCCCCGCCAGCCACAGCCCAGCTGACCAATGAAGGACCGCCAGCCCCAGCCCAGCTGGGCAATGAAGGACCGCCAACTCAAGCACCGCTGAACAGGGCAAGCACCGCTGAACAGGGCAAGCACCGCCAACTCAAGCACCGCTGAACAGGGCAAGCACCACTGAACAGGGCAGGCACCGACAACTCAAGCACCGCTGAACAGGGCAAGCACCGCTGAACAGGGCAAGCACCGCCAACTCAAGCACTGCTAGCCCATGAGCGGCAGGGGCACTGACGCAACAGGTACCGTCACGGGGTGAGTGATGCACTCTGGGCACCAGTCCCCCTCCAGAACCAGTGGAGACTGTCATCCACTGCCTCTGTCCTTCCCAGGATATAGCACTCTGGGCACCAGTCCCCCTCCAGAACCAGTATAGACATGCATCCACTACCTCTGTCCTTCACAGGATGAAGCACTCTGGGCACCAGTCCCCCTCCAGAACCAGTGGAGACTGTTATCCACTTGAGAGACTGTGGCTTTGCACTCCCCAGGATGCAGCAGTGGGCAAACCACCCACTGTAGAGACTGGAGAGACTGTGGCTTTGCACTCCCCAGGATAAGCAGTGGGCAAACCACCCTCTTGAAAGACTTGAGATACTGTGGCTTTGCACTCCCCAGGATGCAGCAGTGGGCAAACCACCCACTGTAGAGACTTGAGAGACTATGGCTTTGCACTCCCCAGGATGCAGCAGTGGACAACCCACCCACTTGTGAGACTTGAGAGACTGTGGCTTTGCACTCCCCAGGATGCAGCAGTGGGCAAACCACCCACTTGTGAGACTTGAGAGACTGTGGCTTTACACTCCCCAGGATGCAGCAGTGGGCAAACCACCCACTGTAGAGCCTTGAGAGACTGTGGCTTTGCACTCTCCAGGATGCAGCAGTGGGCAAACCACCCACTTGAAAGACTTGAGAGACTGTGGCTTTGCACTCCCCAGGATGCAGCAGTGGGCAAACCACCCACTGTAGAGACTTGAGAGACTGTGGCTTTGCACTCCCCAGGATGCAGCAGTGGGCAACCCACCCACTTGTGAGACTTGAGAGACTGTGGCTTTGCACACCCCAGGATGCAGCAGTGGGCAAACCACCCACTGTAGAGACTTGAGAGACTGTGGCTTTGCACTCCCCAGGATGCAGCAGTGGGCAAACCACCCACTGTAGAGACTTGAGAGACTGTGGCTTTGCACTCCCCAGGATACATCAATGGGCACGGAGCCCCCTCGTTGATCTGGCGTCATGACCTCATCCGGCTGAGGTGCCCCCCCTTCCCTTCCCCCTGAGGTGCCTGTTGTATTTATTTCTGATGCCCCTTCAGTGTTCTCTCTGTTTTGATCTGGTATCGTGTGGGCCTCGCCCATGCATTTTGGGCCTAGTGGTCCACGGACTATGAATGGTGCAATACCTGGACTACTATTCTTGGTGTATATTTTGTTAATAGTGTATATATGTATATTTTTGATTACTGCATTTTGATCTATTACAATGGTTACGCTCATTTCCTTTTGTCTTTGCATTCTTCCAGGGGGCTGGGGGGGGTGTAACTGTGATGTATTGATATGTATTAGCGTGTGTGTTGTAGTGGGTGAGGGTGGGGGTGGGGGTGTTGCGTGTTGCGTGTTGCGTGTGTGTATCCCTGTTTTTTGCCTCCCCCCTCCCCTGTGTCGTAGGTGCAGTACTCACCGTGGTCTTCGCCGCCGGCGTTGGTGCTCCTGGTACAGGAGCAGGAAGACTATCGCAGGTAGGATTTGGAGTTCCGGTTCCATGGTGTCCTCCTTCCTCGTGGAGTGTGTAGAGGTGAGCGTTTTCCCTTTGAAATTCCTGTTTCCGCTGTGTTTTTATCCACGGTGAATCCGCCCCGGAAAAGGTGGCGGATTGGCCTGTCATAATACTGTGGGCGGTACATTGTCCTCCGCCTGTCTGTTGGCGGTGACCGCCGAGCTGTTTGTTTGTACCGCCGTTGCGGTCTGAGTGTTAAAGTGGCTGTCTTTGTTGGCGGTTTCCGCCACGGTCGTAATTCCCAAAAAAAATCCGCCGGCCTGTTGTCGGTCTTACCGCCGCTTTAACACCGTCCGCCAGGGTTGTAAGGATCACCTTTATGTATTCCCCTTAACTTAAGCCTGACTGCTTTGTGCCAAGCTACCAGAAGGCTAAGCACAGATCAATTTAGGCTTTCCTTATGTTTTACCCTGACAAGATGTGTGGCTGCTGCTTGATTAGGGATTCACCCCCATCAACCAGTAACCCAATTTCCTAAAGCTATGCTTTGTAATTTACTGCTCCTGGGGTGGACCTAAGCCCTGAGAGTCCCTCATGCCTCTGTCTGAGGGAAAAGGGAGAACCCTTCACTGAAATGCTGGACTGCATTCATCATTGGCAGGAGAAGGAATGGAGAAACTGACTCCTGCATGACTGCTTTAGAGCTTTGCTAGGTGAGTAGCCCACTGAACCACAGGGCTGTGAGGCACCTCTGCGACCATCAGTAGGAGTACCAGTGGTGGCACTTCAAGGCCAGGCACCTACATCAGGCTGCAGTGCCCAAGAGTGAATTTGCTTTAATTAAAAGAAGCTAAGAGGTCCACAGGTCGCACGGCTCATTAGGACCAGTGCTGCTCATCTAGGACATGAAACATCATATTTATAATCTACTTCCAATAAAATGTGTATTTTAAAAACAGATATAATTACTTCAGTGTTTTTTCAGCACAGGTGAGTCAATGCTGAATAGTAGGAAAATTGTGGATTCCTGAAGTTTCCATCACAGAAATGTAAGGAAAATGCATAGTTTCAGGCAAGGAGTGAGGTTTACAGGGCATTGTGGGCAAGAAAACATCATGGAATCTACACAAGTCACACCATCCTAGATTCCCCTATATGTCGAGTTTTTACAAATGTACAGGCTTTCTACATTCCCTTGGTGCCGGCTGAGCTAGAGCCCAAAATCCACAGCTACCCACTTTGCAAAAAAGAGGCAGTTTTGAGTGGAAAAATGTGATGTATCCACAATGAGTTTTGGGCCATTTCCTGTTGCAGGCACTAAGCCTACCAACACAAGTGAGGCCCCATTTTTATCAGAAGACACATGGGAATGGTGGGTGGAAGGAAGGAAGTTTGTGGCTCCCCACAGATTCTGTGTTTTTTCCATCAAAGTAATGTGAGGAACACGTGTTTTTAGTTAAAGTTTGAGGTTTGCAAGGGATTCTGGGTAAAGCAACATGGTAATAGCTACGCAAATCACCCAATTCTGTATTCCCCTAGGTGTCTAGTTTTCAAACATATACAGGTTTGCTAGGTTTCTCTGGGTCACGGTATGAATATTGTGTCATATGTCGATTACACACAACTCATAATTTCCCTCACCAAAGAACCAGACATGGCCAAAAGGAACTTCCACTAAGAAGGAATGGAAGCCTTCACCACATGTATGAGAGAAAGCTGCCTCAAACTCAACTCTGACAAGACTGAGCTCATCATCTTCGGAAACGCCACCTCAGTTTGGGACGACTCCTGGTGGCCCATATCCCTCAGTGCCCCCCTGCAACGACTGAGCATGCCTGCAACCTAGGCATCATCCTCGACTCCTCCCGATCCATGACCCCCCACGTTAACTCAGTTGCCTCCTCCTGCTGGCACACACTCTGCAAACTTTGGAAGATCCTCAGATGGAAGATACGTACAAGGCCATACACAATGCAGGACCAACCTACCTGAACCACTGTGTCTCCTTCCACACCCCCGCCAGATCCCTCCACTCCACACAGTTGGCCCTGAAATCCACAAAACCACGGCTGGAGGACGATCCTTCATCTACATTGCATCAAAGAGCTGGAACAACCTCCGCCTGCACATCAGACAAAGCCCATCGCTCACCATCTTCAGGAAGAACCTCAAGATGTGGGTCTTTGGATGAGGCCCCTCCCCCCAGCGCCTTGAGACCCTCACGGGTGAGTAGCCGTGCTTTACAAAAACTGATTGATTTATTGATTGATTGGGTGCTGGCTGGACTAGAGACCAAAATCCTCAGCTCGACTCATTTTTTAAAAAAAGGGCCAGTTTGCATGGAAAAACGTGATGCATCCATGTTGCGTTTCGGGCCGGTTCCTGCTGTGGGAACTAGGCCTGCCCACACAAGTGCGGTACCATTTTTCTCAGAAGACTTAGGGGAATAGTGGGTTGAAGGACGTTTGTGGCTCCCCACATATTCCAGAACTTTCCATCCTAGAAATGTGAGGAAAATGTGTTTTTAGTTAAAGTTTCTGGTTTGCAAGGAATTCTGAGTAAAACAATCTGGTGATCGCCATGCAAGTCTCCCCATCCTGGATTCCCACAGATGTCTCATTTTCAAAAATGTATACGTTTTTTAGGTTTCTGTTAGTGCCAGCTGAGCTAGGGCCCAAAATCCACACCTAGGCACATTGCAAAAAAAAATTCAGTTTTGAGTGAAAAAATGTTATGTATCCATGTTGCTTTTTAGGACCTTTCTTGTTGCGGGTACTGCTTATGGTACTATTTTGATCTGAAGACTTAGGGAAACACAGAATAGTAGAACAAGTGTTATTATCAATTGTATTTCTCTGCATTTGTGCCTACCAAATATAAGCCAGTGTGTATGAAAGAAGAAATTTTCAGAAATGCCGTCTAATTCACATGCTAGTATGAGAACCCACAAATTTGGAGATGTGTAAATAACCATTGCTTTTAAACTCCACATCTTATGCCCATTAAAAAAAACACATGGGTTTTCTTGATACCTATTTTTCACTCTTTATATTTGACCATATGTATTGCTCTATACACGGGGTTTCCTTGATACCTATTTTCACTCTTTATATTTGACCATAATTATTGCTCTAAACCCGATATACACTGAAAAACTATTGCAAGGTGCAGCTCAATTAATGGCTTGATGTAACTCGAGGTCTTGGAAGACCCACACACCCTAATTATCCCCACTGAAAAAAGGTCCTAGAAGATGTAATGGTATATTGCTTTTGTAAATAGGCAATCATGGCGAGAAGTTACAAATGAAAACGTCACAAATGGCTGCTTTTTCTCCCTAATTTTGAATATTTTTTTAGTTCAACAATGTGTTACTTTAAAAAATCCTTGAAAGATCTAAACAAATTATCATGTGCTGAACTCAGATTTTTTTCTAGCTTTCAGAAATGTATAGCTTTCCAGGATCCACCATGGGCTTCACCGCTGTTTCCACCACAAACAGGAAGGAGGTTGAAAGCACACAAAATAGGAAAAAATGGCTACCTGCGAGTAAAATGTAAAATTCCTGGAAAATTTAGCTTTCTGAATCACATTTGTCTGTTCCTGAAAGCTGGGAAGATGATCATTTTAGCACTACAAACCTTTCTTTGATGCCATTTGGAGGAACAACAGACACCTTTTTCTGCAGCACTTCTTTCCCATTTTGCCCAAAAAACAAAAACAAATTTGCTATATTTTGGATAATTTCTTAGTCCACTCAAGGGGAATCCACAAACCTTGTGTATCTTTAGAATATCCAGGATGTTAGAATAACAGGATGAACATTTGGAATGAATAGCTTATGTGTACAACAAATTATGAAAGCCTAAGCACGAATGACCCCAAGTAACCAAATTAAGGCTTAGCACTGGAGGGATGGGGGAGGCCTAGCAGCCAAAGGGTAAAAGAAAGCATTTTGTTTGGCTGTGAACAGATGGGCCACTTTGCCAATACCAGAATAGATTTCTTTCTAATGACCAGACTTGTACTACAAACGCTACCAGAACCCTGGAAGGAAGATCAATCAATCAAGGATTTATAGAGCACAGTTAATCACTGCAACAATATCCAGGCTCTGTTGAACTGCCAGGTCTTGAGTCTTTTCCTGAATTACAGAAGAGAGGATGAGATTCATAGGTGAAGGGGGATATTGTTCCAGGACTTTGCAGTAAGATAGGAGAAGGAGCGTCCCCCACTGTTGCTTCATCGGATGATGGTGTGTGCATTGGTGAGGGAAGCTCAGTGCAGGTGTCTGTAGAGTTGGTGGATGTTCAAGCAGTGGTTGATGTATGCTAGCCCTTGATTGTGAGAACTCTGTAGGTGTGGATCAGCATCTTTAATTAACATCTCTTCTGAATGTGGAGCCAGTGGAGCTTCTTGAGGTGGGCCATGATGAGCCTGCGTTTGGGGAGTTAGCAGATGAGTCTGGCTGCTGAATTATGTTAGGTCTGTAGTCTCTTCAGGAAGTGCATGATGATTCCCATTTAGAGTGCATGGCCATTGTCCAGTTGGCTGGTGACTATGGCCTGAGTAACTGTTTGTCTGGTGTTGATGGGGAGCCATTTGAATATCCTACTGAGCAGGCAAAGAGTGAGGAAGCAGGCAGAAGAAACTGCATTGATCTGACTTTTCATGGTGAGCTTGGTATCCAGGATAATGTTAAGGTTGTGAGAATGGTCTTTTGAACTGGGTGAGGGTCCTAGTTTGGAAGGGCACCATGAGTCATTCCACAGAGAAATGTTGTTGAGCTGGTGAGTGGAGACAATCAAGTACGAGAACCACTTTGGAATACAGTGAAAGATAGAGCCAGGCAAGAGACACACTGCTGCAAATCTGGCACAGGGAGTGAGATGGTTATGTCCCATCCAAAAGCAAATTCCTGGTGACCTGACCAATGTTTGAATGAACACTGCAATGGATTGCCATCACCTCATGAAGAAACAAAATTAGAAATATGTAGTCAGCACTAAAATGTCAAGAGGAAAGTTTAAAATAATGCTAAACCTCACAGAGAAAATCTGGCAATATTCAAGAAAACTGTGAGCCATCACAACCAAGTAATGATAGGACCAAAAGTAAGGGGTTTCCCAGAGGTAGTGAGGAGGCAGGGGTTTGAAGAAGACCAGAATGTTATGAACAGTATGGTAATCATGCAAGGAAACTCTATTGTTCCTTTTGAGAAATGTACAAAAAATGTTTCCAAGAATATTTTCAAAAAATACTTCCAAATTGGATATATGATGAATAAATAATTGAGTGCAATAATACTCTAGAGGAAAACAATCATGATAGGATACTTAGGGGGTCATTACGACCCTGGCGGATGGCAGTAATTTGGGGAAAGGTACTGCCAACAGGCTGGCGGTACCTTTTCCCAAATTATGACATTGGCAGATTGGCTCAAGCAAAACCTCCAGTGTACCACTCAGTCCGCCAGGGTGGTAACAGTCGACGGGCTGGAGACTTTGGTCTGCAGCCAGGCAGCCGTCACAATCCCACCCTCAGGATTATGACCCCGCCTAAAGCCATGGTTTCCGTGGCAAGCTTACCACCATGAAAACCATGGTGGTAGGTACCATCAGTGCAAGCGAATTCCTCCCCTGGCACTGATAGGGCTCTCCCCCACCCCCTCCCCAGGGTCCTTCCTCTCCCACTCTACCCCCCGACATCAACACACCCACACACGCACACAACACCCCCCCATCCCCCTCTCCTGTCAGAAAACCCGACTTTCCGACCAGCAGCAGCGTCCACAGCAAAACACTGCCAGGCAGTATCATGGAACATGATATGGTAGGCAGTGTCTTGCTGGCGTGGCGCTGCTGCTTACCTTACCGCCGTCCGCCGCAATGACCGTCAACGGAATTCCGCCAGCCTTGTGGCAGAATTCTGCCTATGGTCATAATGCGGTTGGCGGCTGGAACCCACGGCGATGGAATGTTGGCGGCCGTCGCCGTGGTTGTAGGTGGCATTTGGCGCCAGTGTCATAATGAGGGCCTTAATCTCTACAATCTGGTACTATAACCTTTAGCAGAAAATTGACATTAAGGAATGGGGAAAACATGCCAGTGATAGTTTTGACACTATGGAGGAAGATGCTTGCAAGAATCATACACATGAAATAGTATGTAGATAGAAACCTATAATTCATGAAGAGAGGTTGGAGGAAGGTCATTATAGCTGACAGACGGAAAATGTAGATGCATGCATCAGGCATTCTAATGCTCCTCTGTTTTCTGAAGGGTTCTGAACGATACTACTTACTACCAAGTATTTTTGGAAAGGTACAGAGAGAAATGCAGTAAATATTTCTTCCACTTCTACAGTTTGTAGACTGTTTGTGGGATCCGGGTCGCTGAAATGATTCAAGCTCATGCCTTTGCTAGCTTGGAGAACCGCAGCACTGGGTTACGTGTTCTACAACTGGTGGCTAACAGTATTTCTGTCTGTGCATGTGCACTCGCTGTTGGTGTGGTCAGGGGCAAACACTGGATCGTTGAGCAATCTTATTAGATTAGAGGGATCTGACCTCATGAATGGAAGAAGCAACACATGTTTTTTCTGGGGATGCTAAAGTGCTGTATTAGCTCTTTACAGATGGGTGTCTGCTGCCCTGCTTCTACATGCTCCTTGGGGCCACCTTTTTTGTTGCTTATTATCAGTGCAGGCTCTGCAAGCTGCTAAGGGCTGTTATCCTAAGAGTGAAGCCTGCATCTGAGTCGTTGGTGTTAACTATCCTTGCAGGGATAAGGTGACCCATTTACTTTGTTTCTGATTGGTGTCACAGGGGCCCATGAGGTCTCTGAAAGGCTTTTTAAGTGTGTTTAAGTGACAATGCCTGCATTCCATGGTGTAATTGTGTTGTATTACCTGCCTACCATGATCTTGAGGACATGTTTTGCAGAAGTGGGCCTTTCAGGCTGTTGACTGGCGGTGCTGAAGGCAAATTATGCTGGATGTGGCACCCTCTGAGGAGCATACCTCTGAACCATATTTGACTCTATATGGAAGAACCTCAAGACGTGTTTCTGATGGGTCTGGGCCCTAGCAGTTATGTTTCTTATGTTATGTTATATTGATTTATATAGTGCATTTATCAACCAATAGGGTATCCAGGCAGTCACATCATGTTGAAAGTATACACAGCCTCCCCAAAAAACTGTTCCTTGCCTTGGGAAGTGATAATGACGATATGCCTGGAGAGTGAATTAAAGTATGTTCTGTAGTCTCCTTCTATGCATCTATATGACTTAGTGACTTGTGCCACATATATGAGACTTTAGTCCTTTTAGACCTGGCATCCTTGGTGGAGTTTCTCCTGACTTTTTTTCCTTTTGGCCTCCTGTTGGCAGACCTTGTTTGTACGGTTCTAGGTCTCTGAGCACTTTACCATTCCTAACCACTACTTCCGTGCATGTGCTCTCTGCCTAAAACATGGTAACATTGGCTTATCCACAATTAGCATGTTTAATTTATTCATAAGTTCCTAGTAAAATCCTACATGTGGCCAGGACCTGTAATTTAAATACTACTAATGGGCTGTTGCGTAGGCTCTCATTATCTTAAAGAGACTTCTGGATTTGGGCGGCAGAATCACTTGGACGGTGGGGAACTGAGTCTGAACCCAGTACAGGTGACACCTTTCGGCCTAATCCGGGTTTTGCTCCGGCTAACTAGCAGTGCCTCATCTCCACCCAAGAGCAGGGATGATTGGGCAGCCGAGTGCATGACACAATTGATTCCACAGAGAAATCGTGGTCACTCAGATTGGATCAGTTTCTCTCAGTTACATTAGTCTCACATATACAAGGACAATCAGAGGCAGGATATATTTCAATAAGGTTTTATTGAAGCAACTGCATCTTAGATAATATAGCATGTACTGCAATAACAAGGACAATAAAGCATGACAGGATTAAAATTGTGACAAGGAGGGTGAAGAATAACAATAACGCTACCATATTGTCACTAGAATTGTTAAGAATAGCTCCTACCTAGGCTATGTTAGAGCACAGCATGTTAAGCTCTAGTTCTGCCCTTCAGGTTCCCCTGGGAAGACATCATCCCTCATACCTGAGCAAGAGGCCTGTAGTCTACATAAGCAGCTGCAGCAAAGCATTCAGCAATCAGCATACAGCCATGGTCATCTGGCTGGAATCTCCCTCTAACATACATGAGTCAAAGTAATGTTTAAATAATAAAACAGCTGATGTTCCAAAAAAGGGTCCCTACGTAAGAGTGTGTATGTTTCTATGAACACTAGAGACAAATCGTTACCACGTTTACCGGCCACCTATCTTACTGCAGCCTTGAGAAAAGCACAGAGTGCAAGAAATGTCTTGTTTAAGAATGCAGTGCTGGCCTAGGCCAAGAACAGCTAGATAGAGAAAATAAAACAAAACCGCAGATGTGGCTATTGTTCAAATAATAGACAAAGCTGAATAAAATATATCTAGGTTAAAGTGCACACCGGCAGTCCTAGTTTTGCTAAAATAACATGTATGAAGCTGTAACTATAATGGCTATACAACAGGGCATGCAGCACTGTGTGTGCCACCCACTTCAGTAACCCTTTATACATGACTCCAACCTGCCATTGCACACCCTGTGTGTGCAGTTTGAAGCGGGAATGTCGGCCTGGCAAATTAACCCTCTCGTCAGGTCCAACCCTTTCTTTTTAATACATATGTCACCCCTAAGTTAGGCCCTGGACAGCCCCAAGGGCAGGGTGCGGTGTATTTAAAACGTTGGACATGTACTTTTAAGTGTATGTGCTCAGTTAGTGAAAACCTTTACATTTGTTTTGCATTACTGCAAGGTCTATTTTCCTTTATGTTAACATTGGGATTGCCTTATTTTATAAGTGTAATTTCCAATTTGTATGAGGTGGGACCCCCACGTTTGGTGTTTCTTCAATCACAATTTAGGGTGAATTTGGATTTTAAATCAAATTATAATTCTCAAAATGCCACTTTTAGAAAGATGGCTTTTTTTTTACTTTAAATCATCTACTGCCTACCAGCTGTCTCTGAATATACATCTAGTAGGTTGACAGCTGGGCTGTTATACATTTCCTCCAGATAGCCACACACAAAGGGAGCTTAGGTGTGACTGAGTGGCCATCCGCATGTTGATCTGCCATTCTTGCGCAGAATGGGAGGAAGGAGATGACACTTACACCAGAATGGCCTGTGTCCTGATCCCACACAGAGGGCTGCAAAACCTGCATTAGTGAGCCTGGAGCCAGGGCCTGAAGGTCAGGGGCTCTTAGGGGCATATTTATACTCCATTTGCGCCGAAATTGCGTCGTTTTTTTTGACGCAATTTCGACGCAAAACTAACTCCATATTTATACTTTGGCGTTAGACGCGTCTAGCGCCAAAGTCCATGGAGTTAGCGTAATTTTTTAGCGTGGACACCTACTTTGCGTTAATTATATGCAAGGTAGGCGTTCCCGTCTAAAAAATCGCATGTGCGTGGGATTTATACTCCCGAGCAAAAATCACGCCCGGGAGTGGGCGGGTCAAAAAAACCCGCATTAGCGCCGGATTTTAGCGCCTGGGTCAGGGCAGGCGTTAAGGGACCTGTGGGCTCAGAATGAGCCCAGAGGTGACCTCCCCTGCCCCCAGGGACACCCCCTGTCACCCTTGCCCACCCCAGGAGGACACCCAAAGATGGAGGGACCCACCCCAGGGACATTAAGGTAAGTTCAGGTAAGTATTTTTTTTGAATTTTTTTTGTGGCATAGGGGGGCCTGATTTGTGCCCCCCTACATGCCACTATGCCCAATGACCATGCCCAGGGGACAGAAGTCCCCTGGGCATGGCCATTGGGCAAGGGGGCATGACTCCTGTCTTTGCTAAGACAGGAGTCATTTCAATGGGGGTTGGGCGTCGTAAAAAAATGGCGCAAATCAGGTTGAGGCGATTTTTTTGCCTCAGCCTGACTTGCACCATTTGTGGACGCCCATACGCCATTTTCCCCCTACGCCGGCGCTGCCTGGTGTACGTCGTTTTTTTTAACGCACATCAGACGGCGCCGGCGGCTAACGCCGGCTAACGTCATTCAATAAATACGGCGCCCGCATGGCGCTTCAGAATGGCGTTAGCCGGCGCTAATTTTTTTGGCGCAAAACTGCGTTAGCGCAGTTTTGCGTCAAAAAGTATAAATATGGCCCTTACCGTCTCAAAGGCCGCTATTTCAAGTCTCCTTCACTTCAAAGGCAAAAGTGGGCATAAGTACTGAACCCCTGACACCACCAATTCAGTACACTTTAAGACCTGAGGGCATTCTGCCCAAACCAAGGACTGCTGTGCTGCTAAAAGGACTGTCACTCTACTGGACTTTGCTGGGCTCCTAATCTGCTGTGCCTGCCATGCTGCCTGCTGCCCTTCTTGCCTTAGAGTGAGAAGGACAGGAGCAGCATCTCTACATCTTCAGAACCAAAGTAACTCCTACAATTTGCTGGCTTGCCTTCTGTTCTGAAGTCTCAGGGACATCACATACTTCCCCACCATCTACAAACAGCACCTGGGCTTTGCTTGCTGCATGCCTTGCTCTGCCAAGTGGTGCCATCCAAGTCCAGGGCTCTTGGAAGTGAGTATAAAGTGTTACATCTGCCAGAACCTGTGCATCAAAGGCATTGTGCTGATTTGAACCTATGCATCATCTGCCGCAAGATCAGGATTGATGCATCACTGCTGCTGCAGGGACCAGACCGGCGCATAGCACTCAAAATCTCTGCATCGCTTTGGGAGCCGCTGCACCCAGAGCCAGCACATTGCACTTGGGACAGACGCATCGCCGCAGTTGTATGGAGAAATGTAGCGCAACACTCCAACAGCAAGGGGATCATCAACATATCTCATGCTGTGACAAGGCTCAAGGTATTGTTGCTCAGCGGGCTCTGCATGGGTCCTGTAGCTGGTCTATGCTCCATTGTTGGTAGCCTGAACTCTTGATTTTGGCCCTCATTACAGCCCTGGCGGTCGGTGTTAAAGCAGCGATAATACCGCCAACAGGCCGGGGAAAATAAAATGGGATTATGACCATGGCGGAAACCGCCAACATAGCCAGCCACTTTAACAGTTCGACCGCCACGGCAGTACAAACAAACAGCACGGCAGACACCACCAACAGACAGGCGGGAGACAATGTAGCGACCATTCTATCACAACATGCCTATCCGCCACCTTTTCCGGGGCGGAACCAACCCGAATAAAAACACGGCAGAAACAGTACACAGAAGGGAAAACACTCACCTCTCCACACCCCACGAGGAACCAGGACGCCATGGAGCCCGAATTGCAGATACTGCCGGCAATGGTCTTTCTGCTCCTCTATCAGGAGCTCCAACGACGGCGACAACGACCACGATGAGTACTGCACCTACAACACAGGGGGGTGGGGAGGGAAAAGAGAGTGACACACACACGCAACACCCCCACCCCCACCCTCGCCCACAACACCATACACACAAATACATGCTGCAACATTACATATACACCCCCCCCGCCCCTCCTGGAAGAACGCAAGGACAAAAGGAAATGATTGTAACGATTGTAATCAATAAAAATCCATTATTTAAAAGTCAAAATCCAGTATATACAATTATGTACACCAACTACACAAGTCCGGGTAGTGCGCCAATCATTGTCCGTGGACCACTGGGCCCAAAATGCATGGGCGAGCCCCACACATGATACCTGACTCCAAACGGAGAGAACACTGGAGGGGCATCACATAGAAAACATACAGGCACCTCAGTGGGAGGGGGAGGGGGGCACCTCAGCCTGATGAACGCACGATGCCACTGCTCCATGAGGGGGCTCCATGCCCACAGTTTGGTCCTGGGGAGTGCAATGCCACAGTCTCTCAAGTCTTTTCAGTGGGTGGTTTGCCCACTGCTTTATCCTGGGGAGTGCAAAGCCACAGTCTCTCAAGTCTTTTCAGTGGGTGGTTTGCCCACTGCTTTATCCTGGGGAGTGCAAATCCACAGTCTCTCAAGTCTTTTCAGTGGGTGGTTTTCCCACTACTTTATCCTGGGGAGTGCAAAGCCACAGTCTCTCAAGTGGATAACAGTCTCCACTGGTTCTGGAGGGGGCTTTGTGCCCAGAGTGCTTCATCCTGCCAAGGACTGAGGTAGTGGATGAGATACTCCACTGGTTCTGGAGGGGACTTTGTGCCCAGAGTGCTCCACGTGCATTGTGGCCGGAACAATACACTCGCCTGGGTGTGTGTGCCACGAGATTGCTGAGGTACAGGTAGGATGATACGCCATGGAGGCAGAGACATACCCCACACTGCTGCGGCTTCGCATTCCATATGCAGGTGACAACTGTGATGACAGTGATGCTTCATGGAAGCTGCCCAGGGTCCTGGAACTCACCACCAGCCTCAGACGACTGACCACTGGGGATGGTAGCCATGTCTGCGGTGGTGCCACTGTCTGAGGATGTGGCGGGGCCGCTGGCGGTGCTTGTGGCGGTGTCAGTCGCGGAGGTGCTGGCTGCGGGGTCTGTGGCGCCGGTGCTGGCAGCGGGGTCTGTGGCGGCGGTGCTTGCGGCGATGTCAGTCGCGGAGGTGCTGGCTGCGGGGTCTGTGGCGCCGTTGCTGGCAGCGGGGTCTGTGGCGGCGGTGCTTGCGGCGGTGTCAGTCGCGGAGGTGCTGGCGGCGGGGTCTGTGGCGGCGGTGCTGGCGGCGGGGTCTGTGGCGGCGGTGCTGGCTGCGGGGTCTGTGGCGGCGGTGCTGGCTGGAGCGTCTGTGGCGGTGATGCTGGTGGCAGGGTCTGTGGTGGTGCAGGTGGCGGTGCAGGTGGCGGTGTTCTCCGCCATGCAGGTTGGCGTCGACGAGGACAGAAGGTGTGACACTGGTCCCTCAGTCGGTGCCACCATGCCCTCTCCTGTCCTACCCTTCAGTTTTTGGCCCTTCCCCACCTTTGATGGTGGCGCAGCTGTCTTGCCACTATCCTCTTTCGTTTTCCCTGACCCCTTGGTGGCAAGTGTTTTTGGCTTCTCCCTCTGGGATGTGGGCACCTTTTTCACCTTGGCAGGTGACGGAATGTCCTTGCCCTCGCTACGTGGCACACTGGCAGCCCTGATGGTTGGCGCACTCCATGACCCCGCAGTTGCTGGCAACACTGTTCTTGGGGATGTGGTGGCAGAGGTGCTGGGCTGGGACCTGGAAAGCCTGGCCCTAGGGGAAGGACGGGGGGGAAGTGTAGGGAAGAGGTCAATATTAGCCAGGAAAAGTTTTTAGACACTCTGGGACCGGTAGATGGAGGGGGTTTGGGAATGGAGGTAGAGGCAGTGGTTGTAGGAGGTGTACGTCTGCTGAATTTGGGTGAAGGTGCATGGGCTGGAGGCTGTTGTGAGGTGGATGGCTGTTGGGTGGGTGTGTGCCTGCGTTTGTGTACTTTGGGAGGAGGGCTCACAGACACACTGGGAGAGGACACTGGGGATGTGTGAATGGTAGTGGGGGTGGTGAGTGCATGTGAGCGGTGTGTGGTGATGGGCATGCTGGTGATGGAGGTAGTGGCTGAGGATGTAGTGCATGCAGGTGTGGGTGGAGGCGAGACTGGGAGGGAGGAGGGAGACGTGGAGGAGGGGGACACAGTGGTGGTAGTGGATGTTGGTATGTGTGCATGGGTATGATGCTTGTGTGAGTGCCTGTGGGATGTGTGGTGCTTATGTTTGACTGAGCCACCCTTGTGTGTTGATGTGTGTGCATGCTGGTCTGATGGGACACCATTGGGATAGGCTGAGGTACAGGGGATTGGGTCTGGGTGGAGGAAGTTGGAGGGGGGAGGCTGGACAGAGGGACAATGGCTGCCATCAGTGCTGAGGCGAGAGCCTGAAATGCTCTCTGTTGGGCTGCCTGAACAGAATGAATGCCCTCCAGGTCTGCATTTGTTTGTTGCAAATGCCTCTCAAAACCCTGGATGGCATTCAGAATGGTAGACTGCCCAATAGTGAGGGATCTCAGGAGGTCAATAGCCTCCTCACTGAGGGCAGCAGGGCTGACTGGGGCAGGGCCTGAGGTGCCTGTGGCGAAGGAGATGCCCACCCTCCTGGGTGAGCGGGCACGGGACACACGCTGAGGGGCTGCTGGGAGGGTGGTGCTGCTAGGGGTGGTGGCGGCTGTACCTGTTGGTGCGAGGGGCGCAGAGGGGCCTGCCACCACAAGGGAGCTCCCATCAGAGAAGGAGTCACTGTCACTGCTGTCTGCTCCTGTCCCTGTCATGGAGCTCCCATCACCCTCCGTCCCACTGGTGGCTTCAGACTCTGTTGTTTCGCCCTCTAGGGCCAAGTGGGATGCAGCTCCCTCCTGCTCCGGTGCCAATGCTCCTCCGCTTGATGATGCTATTGCACACAAGAACAGGGAGACCACAAAAAGGGGGGGGGGAAGACAGAAGAAAGACACGTTCAGTGCATTCAACACCACTACCGTTGGCGGACACTACAGACACAGCAGCCCTATGCACTACGCCATGCACTTATTGTTCCTAGATTAATTACATGCCCATGGGGTACAAGGCCTAAGCCCGATTGCTGCACACATGGAAGTCACAGGAGCCTGACTAGGTGTAGATGGCACTAACCACTAGTGGGGTTGGGGTGCCACTGAGTCTGCCTCACAAGGGACCTTGCCTGCCCCAGATCGCCCTGGCCTAGGGGAACCCACTGCCCACCTCCCCCACCCAGACACCTCATAATGCGTGCACAGTGAGCTGAATGAGAGTGTACTCACCCCCTTGTGGCTGCTGTGATGCCCTCAAGCGCCCATCCAACTCCGGATACGCCACCACCAGGATCCGGAACATCAGGGGGGGTCATGGTGCGACGGGCACCCCTCCCACGTTGGGAGGCCATCTCCAACTGGGCCTCCGCCGTCTTCTTGCTCCAGCGGCGAAGGTCCTCCCATCTCTTACGGCAGTAGGTGCTCTGTCTGTGGTGGACCCCCAGGGTCCGGACGTCCTTGGCGATGGCACGGCAAATAGCCTTCTTCTGGTAAGCGCTGACCTAGAGGAATAGTACAGGGGAATAGAAAAATCTTCACCCGTCCGGACCGTCATACTCATTGGCCCATGTTCCCACCCTTGCCCTGACGCACATACAATCACCATCCGCACATGCAGGCCTCAGCCCCCCCTCCCCATTTATCTTCCATCCACACCACTCCAAACAGGCATTGCCCATGCAGCATGCTCACAGTGTACTCACCTGTTTGTCTGGAGAACCGTACAGTTGTGTGTAGTGGGGGAGGACCCCATCCACTAGTTTCTCCAACTCCTCCGAAGTGAAGGCAGGGGCCCTTTTCCCAGACACATGAGCCATCGTTGCTTCCAGACTGAGGTCACAGCAGCACTTGCAGTGTAGGTCCTCTCCTGTTGAAGGTCAGGTATCAAGTGAGTGAACAGACAGAAAATGGCAGTCATGTCCACGGCGGTGCGTACCTTCACCGCCGGCGTAAATCGTCATTGGCTCCTCGGACCCATAGAGTCCAATGTTAACCAATGCAGGATTGCGCCGCGGTCTTCGACTGCCTACCGTGACGGTGTACAACGCCAGCTCAGTTACCTTATATCCCCTTGTCCCACCTTACAGGTCAGGCAGCCGCCATTTCAGGTGGCCACATGGCATTAATAATACCTGCGTCACACCAATGTAGGCCTTGAATACACACAGTAACAGGCACATTGCAAATTAATAAATGTGTGCAAATGACATTTTGTGATACCTCAGTGTTGGCTGACTCTCTGCTCGCTGTTCTCGTCCATAGAGCACGTCTGCTGGGGCAGGTGATGAGATGGCGGCATCCTCCGGTGTACGACAATGGAAGAGAGACACGTAATAGTCTCCTACAGACTTGATCGTGCAACAATCCATGAACTGTGTGCCCCGTTGGAGCCAGACCTGATGTCAGCTATCCGCCATCCCACAGGAATCCCCCCTCTACTGCAGGTCCTGTCAGTACTCCATTTCCTGGCAAGTGGTTCCTTTCAAACAACAGTGGCCATTGCATCAGGGATGTCCCAGCCAATGTTCTCTAACCTGTTGTCCAGAGTGTTGTCTGCCCTGCTGAAACACATGCGCAGCTACATCGTGTTCCCTCAGGTGGAAGATTTGCCCACAGTGAAAGGTGACTTCTGTGCCCTGGGACATATTCCCAACATCATAGGGGGTACCCCGCAGGAGAGAACAGGTGCACAGAAACCGGAAGAGCTACCATTCTATGAATGTGCAGATGGTGTGTTTGGCCGACCAGTACATCCAACATGTGAATGCCGAATTTCCAGGCTCAGTGCATGACGCTTACATTCTGAGGAATAGCAGCATCCCTTATGTGATGGGGCAACTCCAGAGGCACCGTGTGTGGCTAATAGGTGAGGACAAGGACCCTATACAGTGTGAATAGTTGTCTGGGTATGGGGTTGTCCCTATGGGTTAGTGTGTGTCTAACAGTTGTCCCTCGACATTTGCAGGTGACTCTGGTTACCCCAACCTGTCATGGCTACTGACCCCAGTGAGAAATCCCAGGACAAGGGCAGAGGAACGCTACAATGAGGCACATGGGTGAACTAGGAGGGTGATTGAACGCACCTTCGGCCTCCTGAAGGCAAGGTTCCAGTGCTTTCATATGGCAGGTGGTTCTCTCTACTACTCACCAAAGAAGGTGTGCCAGATCATCGTGGCCTGCTGTATGCTGCACAACCTGACTTTGCGACGCCAGGTGCCTTTTCCGCAGGAGGATGGTCCAGCTGGTGGTCTTGAGGCAGAAGAAGAGGATATCGACAACAGAAACAATATAATCATGCAATACTTCCAGTGAGACACAGGTAAGAAGATGTCACTGCCTCCCACATCTCATACTATTGTTGGAGCTAGCATAAGTCTGTCAATTTCACACAGTGTATGGACCCTGACTTGTCACTTTGCCTTTCCATTTCATAGATGTGGGTCCCACTTTGTGCCCTCTGCTATATTTCCTCCAGCCCTACAGCTGTGTTACATCGGTATGTGAACAATTAAATTGACATTGCTATATTCCATGGTTATTGCAATTACACGTTTGTGAAAGCACAGACTGACTCCAGATTGTTTTGTGATTGAAGTGTGTTTATTTCTGTGCAAATACATGGGGGGGGTTGTAAAATGGGCAGGGGTGATGGTGGAGGAATATCCATGGCAGAGTCCAGTCTATTTGTTTCACAGGTGCATTGTCCAAAGGGGCATAGGAAGTGGAGCAATGGCAGTTGAAGGGTGGACAGGGTAACAAAGTGGGACATAAGGGTGACATTCAGGGGGGTCTCATTTCCTGGCGGGGGTCTTGGCAATGTTCTCTGTCTTGTTCCTGGATCTCAGGGACCGTTTTCGGGGTGGTTCTCCATCTGCATGGGGGTGGGGTGCTGGTGTTGTGTTCCTGTGGCGGTGCCTCCTGTCCACTAGCGCCGGCAGAGGTGAAGGGCTGTTCATCGTCCAGGCTAGTGTCAGGGGCCCCTTGTTGTGCCACAGTGTCCCTCCTGGTGTTGACAAGGTCTTGCAGCACCCCTGCAATGGTGACCAGGGTGTTGTTAATGGAC
This sequence comes from Pleurodeles waltl, assembly GCF_031143425.1. Taxonomy (NCBI): domain Eukaryota; kingdom Metazoa; phylum Chordata; class Amphibia; order Caudata; family Salamandridae; genus Pleurodeles; species Pleurodeles waltl. Next base: position 1,644,894,420 of record NC_090444.1, on the reverse strand, counting down.
TTCAGGTCCTCCCTGATCCCCAGATAATGTCCCTCCTGCAGCCGATGGGTCTCCTGAAACTTGGCCAGTACCGTTGCCATCATCTCCTGGGAAAGATAGTAAGCTCCCATGATCTTGGAGAGGGCCTTGTGGAGATTGGGTTCCCTGGGCCTGTCCTCCCCCTGTCGCACAACAGTCCTCCCAGTTTCCCTGTTTTCCTGAGCCTCTGTCCCCTGAACCGTGTGCCCACTGCCCCCAGGTCCCTGATTTTCTTGGGTTGGTGGGTTTGCCTGGGTTCCCTGTAGTGGTGGACACACTGCTGATTGACGTGTCCTGGGGACAGAGGGATGGGCCCGCTGGTTGGGTGCTGTGCTGGTGTTTCCTGAGGGGGGAGGTTCTGTGGTGGCTTATGCCAGTGTCAGGGGAACCGACTGTCCCGAGGTCCCTGATGGGCCGGGCTGGTCATCTTGATCAAGTTGTGCAGAGCTGCTGTCATCACTGTGGGCCTCTTCTGTGGGGGGACTGGATATGTCTGGTACCTCCTATCCGGTGATGTTGGGTTGGGGTCCTGCAGGGGTGTAAAGGCATGATTATTACATCTGTGTTTGCCATCGTGTCCAATGGGTGAGTGACCCTGTACTCCAGTGCTTGCATTCTTGTCTTGGTCCTTGTGTGATATTTGGTTTGGGGTCTGTGTGGGTGTCTGTAGTGGACATGATTTGGTGATGGGTGTCCATGCTTTGGTGTTGCATGCAGGGCTTGGTGTTGGGATGGGTGGGTTGTGATAGTGGGGCATATGTTAGGTGTTGGAGTGATGGGGGTGAGGGTGGGAGTATGTGATGACATGCAGGTAGGGTGGGGGATATAATAGTAAAGCTTTAACTTACCAGAGTCCAGTCCTCCTGCTACTCCTGCGAGGCCCTCAGGATGCAGTATTGCCAAGACCTGCTCCTCCCATGTTGTTAGTTGTGGGGGAGGACGTGGGGGTCCACCGCCAGTCCTCTGTACAGCAATCTGGTGTCTGGAGACCACAGAACACACCTACCTCCGTAGGTCGTTCCACCTCTTCCTGATGTCATCCCGTGTTCTTGGGTGCTGTCCCACTGCGTTGACCCTGTCGATGATTCTGCGCCATAGCTCCATCTTCCTTGCAATGGAGGTGTGCTGCACCTGTGATCCGAATAGCTGTGGCTCTACCCGGATGATTTCCTCCACCATGACCCTGAGCTCCTCCTCAGAGAACCTGGGGTGTTGTTGAGGTGCCATGATGTGGTGTGGGTGATGTGTGAGGTGATGTGTGTTGTGATGTGTGAGGGGGTGTGTTGTTTAAGGTGCGTGGATGTTGTGTAAGTGATGGTGTTGTGTGTCTGTGGATGCTGGTGTTGTTTATGGTGGTGTCTCTCTCTGGCATGGTATCAGAATTCTGGTAGTAAGGGTTTGTGGGTGATGTGAGTGTGTGTTTTATATTGGATTGGGTGTGTGGGTGTGGTGTGTGTATGTGTGTCAGGTGTGTGTGTTTCGAATTGTCCAATGTGTTTGTGTTTTGTAAATGTGTGTGTATTTTGAACGCGGCGGTGTGTACCGCCAATGGAATACCGCGGTTGAAAGACCGCCGTGTGGATTCCTAGGCGTGATAGTGTGGGCGTATTCCTGTTGGCGTGACGGTGGAGGTTTTGTTATCGCCAGTTTATCACTGACCTTTGGTGTGGCGGACTTGTGTGGGTGTCTGTATTGTGGCGGATTCCGAGCTGTGGGTCGTAATACCTGTAGCAGAATTCGGCAGCCGCAGCAGTATGTTGGTGGTCTTCTGCACGGCGGTAAGCAGCATTTACCGCCAGGGTTGTAATGAGGGCCTTTGTCCCAGTCCAGTGTGACCAGATAACCCAATAGGCACTTATTGCTTCTAAGTGCTAGTTTCACATATATTCAACCAGAAGCCCATTTTTAACAGGTCCCTTTGGAGATAGTCTCTCAATCATGCTGATAAAAAGAGAAGATGGGGATAGACAGCAGGCATCCTTTTTTCATTGATCTTTGGCTTCATTTACTGGTATCTTTGATTCAATGTGTCAAGGTTGTCACAATTGAGTGGTACTCCTCTGTTGGTGCAGATGCCCTCCGATAGACCACATTCAAGATGAAGCTGCACTCGCTACAATTTCTGCGACTGTATTGAAAGTGACTGTGTGACTGTCCAACATCTGCAGACACAGAAACGGGTCAGCAGTTGCTCTCTCCTATAATATCAGAGGCTATGCGCTGTACTTTTGATTTTTTTTTTTTACTGAGAATGTGCCACCTGGTTTGCCTTACATGAAATCACGTGTACAGAACACTTCAAACATGGTTCTCTGTCTTCCTCTCGAAAATGAAAGTAAACCTGCAATCATGTGGAAAAACAAACCTATTTATAATCATAAAGTGAATTAAAACCGGTATGTATCCCTCAACTAGTTTCCTAAGTATCTGATGGCCGTCTACAAACCCACTGAAGGTTCTCAAACTTGTTGCCAGTGGAACTGAATTGATTGATACCAGCCTGGACTCTGAAATGGAGGATGTTATAGAAGAAATAGAACTCCTTGAATATAAAGCAGAAAAATTTAAACATGTATTGGGAACGCACAAGAATGGGGTAGGGCAAATAACTTGTCCTGGAGATAGGATGACTAGATGACTCTGTGACACCAGAGCATAGCTTTTCCTGCTCTGGTTTTATTCTTAACATATCAGTGCATTCTGAGAGTTATAATCTTGGTTAATATTAATTGAGCCAATTGGACCAACACACCTGCTAACAATGTTATGTAAAAGTATAGTCCAGGAATGGAAAAGTGGTGCTCCAGTGAAATGGAGCTTTCTGGTCACCTTACCCGGAGGACTCTGTACTCATAGCAGCAATGTTCATTTTCCACTCACTTGAATGTGCCGAATGGAGCATGGCGCTCCCCCCTCAGTGCCATATCCCATAGATGTACCAGAAGTATGGTTACATTATGCACTATGAAGCATCAGCTGTGATGTTCCTGGAGTGCAAGCTGGTGGGCCAACACACACTAAAGTCTTTCACTAAAGGCAAGAAGAATCTGCTTGATATAGAAGTGAAGTACATGTTGTTCCCAATAACACTAAAGTTCATCACCTGTTTAGATAATATTGGTATATAGCCACTCAGGTTTCACTTCTGCAACCACCCCATAATTGTTGGTTTCACATTTTGTGGCACTTTGTGCACCTGTTTGAAAAGGGGGAATTAGGGAGGAGTTATCACAGTTAGATGTAGAGGGCAGGGAACTTTGGAAGTATGCATTTTTTCTCTCAAGTCTTTGTCTGGTCCGCATGTTGTTCTTACTAAGACAAGTTAATCCTGGCATCTGGTCCTCCACTTTTGACCTCAGTAACAATGGGCAACTTGGTTGACTCCAAGAGCTGGTACTGGGGATTTGGATGTTAGGCATCTTTGGCTGACAAATATTTTGAACCAAATATGTAAATGTCTAATAAGTTCCTCACAGATGCCAGCTCCAACAAGTGTACTTGTCACTTCACGTAGTTATCGGATGGGCCCTGGGCAGATCCTTCCCCATTAAACTGAGATGTTAATTTGCAAACCATGCTACATTTATTGTTGAACAATTTTGTGTAGGTGTGTGGTGGTCCACTCCTGCTCAGGAAGGGAGTATTCTTACTACTTACCAATAGACCAGCGGCAGCTGCTGCATATGTCAAAGGTGGGCAGGAGGGGGGATGATGAAGGAAACATTTTGAAGAAAAGAAAAAACAGTTACCTCCGACACCCGTCTCCCGCTGCCGTCTCCTGCTGTCACACCAGCACAGGCTCCCCAGCAATGCTGGTGCTACTTACATGCTAAACATAGCATGTAAGCAGTGTCATGGTTGGTCTGAGCGGCAGTCACTGGTGCTCGGACACAAGCCTGGAGACTATGCTGTTTTCCCCAGCTGTGTATACAGCTGGGTTGAAGAAACCTAAGTGTGCATATGTGTTTGGTGGTCCTCAGATGGTGTCACTGCCACTCAGACACAAGCCTGGGGTCTGTGTTGTTTCTTCAGCCCGACTGTGTATACAGCCGGGCTGGAGAAACCTAAGTGTGCATGTGTGTTTGGCAGGCCTCAGATGGCCAGTCAAACACACAGGCGTACTTAGTGCACTCTACCCTCCTCCCCCTACCTACCTCCCCATGGCCCCACCATACCCCCCCTAAACCTGCTGGATGAGAAAACAGCTGAAAAATAAAAATTAAAACAATAGCAAGCTATTGTTTTATTTTTCATCTGCTGGTTCAGCCAGAGGGGCATCACTGCTGAGGAGCTGCCTCTGCAATAGTCATCCAATGTTCAAAATGGACTAAAAAATACACGGTACAATTTTGACCAACACGTTTCTAACCTCACTAAATTAACACCAGATCTGGAATAGTAAATTCCTGAGCAGAAAATATCAACAATTCCGAAGGCCCTATTCCCCCTTTTTCAGTGATTGGTGATTTGGACACTCTTCCCTCAGTTACCTCACTAGATAAAGAGAAAAGGTTTGATATAGTAGTCTGTGAATATCTATATAAACCATGGGATTCTGAAATCCCTGTATAAATTCCTGTCTGTAATTTCTTTATAATCCGAGACTTCTGACACACCTAGTCTCCCATTATGAAGACAAGAAGTCAGAACTCAAGTGTAATAAGTTATTGCAGTCAACTTCTGATGTCACAATGCCTGCTGCCAGAGTCAGCAGCTGAGGCGAAAAGCAGGTCAGGTCAGAGAGCAGCTGTTTAAAGACACAGAAATGAAACATTGCTTTACTTTCTTCTGCTTTATTTATTTAGCTTACAGTGACAAGCAGAAAGAACATTTTTTCATTTTTCGCACTCTCAATAATTATAGAAAATTTTGATTTTTTCTTCATGTTTCTATATATTTCCAGCTGCTGCAGCTTTTTAAAAAAAACTGACATATACTGAACTGTTTGTAATATATTTTAGCAAAAAATATTTAACAGGATTTTGATGTAGTTTTCCACTAGAGTTTGTATTTTTATTATTTTTGTTTGCAGACATGCTCTCTTGCATATGAAAGCTACCTGCAAAGGTTTTATGTGGTTTTTGGAAAAGGTTTTGGTGTGACTATGTATTAGATGCAATAAAATACACCAACCTTATAAACAAACTCGTCCTTCAACCCCATTCCTCTATATGGTTATGGGACTCCTCAGTGACTTGCAGTATCCTTATAATGTATGACAGAGGGTCCTTTATAAAATGTCCTCACGACAATGGGATCCCACCTAATGATGCCTGTCTGCAGACAGTGTTATAAACTGAGACCCTAGCACAAGATTAGATAGGTAGAGCTATGTGTCTAGTGGTGGGTAGAAAGGAGTACTAAACCCTTATCCTCCATACCTTTTGTTCTCTGTCAATGCAACCACTGGCCTGCAGCATATGGAAACATACGGTTGACTTGGTACATCAACGACAAGCAGGACAAACCTAATATCTATCTATGCCAGTGTTGTACCGATTTAAATAGAGCTCCCATGGGATCAGCACTGAGGGTGAATGTGAGCAAATCCTGTTTGTTCCCTCTTCAACTAGTTAACAAATCAGACATGGAGAGGCTACATATACCTTTTTGATGTAGGAGCAGCTTACAATGAAATCTCTCAGTAAGAGGGGTGAGGTTATCCACTCATTCATGGGAACCTTGACAGGGAGATGCAATCTATCTGAAGTTTCATTGCATTTTCAGGTCACCTCGCCAACTCCGTAATTGTCAGAATAACTTCTGCAAAGATACAGGTTCTATCCATCTGCTATACTGCTTCCAAATATTGCTAGTGTTCTTTACAGAACTCGTTTCCCAGCTAACCAACTTGATGCTATGCACTGAGAGACATAGTGTAAACCTCTGAAAGAACAGTTTCCTGTTTATAGCAGCAGATTGGGTTTACCCAATTTAAAATTGTATCCATGTGATTCCAGTATATTGCGCAATGGATATGAAAAGAGAGGTCCCTGAAAAATCCTGTTGATAATTTGCATGTTGACTATACAGATGCAAATAATGACATTCCACTTCTGGAAAAGAGTAGGGCAGGTAATACAATGCTTTAGTCTCTTGGCTCCCAACATTGGATACTACCTTCATTTGTGAAGTTCACAGTCTCAAATGGTGTTACTGTTTGTTGTGATGTAGGAATCTTATATATGTGATATATCTGACCCCTTCCTTACTGCTTAGGAATGACAAAACCACTGTAATTTGCCCTACGTTCAGCATGACTGGCACAGACTTTTCACACATGTTGTTGAACTACTCAGACAGCCAATGCATCTGGGCCCTGGCTTCAATTATATTTATAAGTGTGACAAGTCTCACTTCCCTTTAAGTGCCCTTGCATGAGGATTACTATTCTATTCCTGATGCTGTCATTGGGCCCAGGAGCACAAGTGGGGTAGCAATTTTATCAGGTCAAGTGGGAGAACACTGGGTGGTAGGAATTCTGTGGATCCCTGCACATCCCTGTAGTTTGTCACAGAAATGCAAGGAAAAATAATGTTTTTATTCAATGTTGCACATTTGCAGGGTATTCTGGGTAAGAAAATTTTGGGGAATCCAAGAGGCCACAGTGACAACTTTGTAGAGCTCACTGAACAGCTCTACTTCTGTATAGAAATTGTCCACATAAATGTTATAAAATTTGTGAAAGACTGGCTGGACAAGCTCCCGTACAATCTTTCCTGTGACCCCTAGTGTGAGGGTGTAACCTACAGGGTTTAGAGTGGAGTCCTTTCCTGTATACACTTTCAAGCTGTACACATAGCCAGAACATCTGTCACATAACATGTACAGCTTGATGCCATAGCGCATGCTTTTGTTCACAATGTATTGCCTGAACAGCAGCCACCCTTTGCACAGGATCAAGGACTCATTGACAGCTATATGCTTTCCAGGAGTATAAGTCTCTGGAAACGTGGCAGACAAATGTTCCACAACAGGCTGAATTTTGAACAAAGTGTCAGAGTCTGGATGGTCCTGGGGCAATGCAGCAGACTTATTTTTTAAATGCAGCATGTGCTGCAGTAGAAAAAACCATCTCTGCTCATGTATGGTGCGAAGATGGGAAGATGGGGATTACCCAAACCGTGCAAGTACACCAGTAGGACTGCAAGGTTGGTTTCTGTACTAACTCCATTTTGAGCATAAGGACCAAAAAAATGTTCAGCTCCTGCAGCGAAGTGGGAATTTATTGGGGTGCCCTAGAACGAGTGCCTACATTCTCCCTCAGAAATATTTCATCATGCTAAATTGTTTGCTGCACAATTTACTCAAGGAAGTCAACATCCATAAAGAGACGAATGTAGTCAATTGGAAAAAAGTCGACTTTACATGTTGCGTTGCCCTCTAATTCACCTGCCAGTATAGGCATCCACATATTCAGAGATGCAAATAACCCATGCTTCTAAACTCTACATCTTGTGCCAATTTCGGAAATATATTGGTTTCCTTGATAACTCTTTTTCACTATTTATGTTTTACCATATGAATTGCTGTATACCCTGTACTAAAACCATTGCAAGGTCCAGCGCAGTGTTTGGCTCTAGGTACCTCAGGTTCATAGTGAACCTACAAGCTCCATATATATCTGCATCCAGAAGGGTCCAGCAGATGTAATGGTAAATTGTTAGAAATGTTTTTTTTTGGTTGGCAGTCAGCTTACCCTCTGTCCAAGCAAGGACCCTCACTCTAGTCAGGGTAAGTCACACACAATCCAAATTATCCTATGCCCACCCTCTGGTAGCTTGGCACTGAGAAGTCAGGCTTAACTTAGAAGGCAATGTGTAAAGTATTTGTGCAATAAATCATGCAACAACACAGTATAACACCACAAAAATACATCACACAGTGTTTAGAAAAATATATGACATGTATCTGGTAAAATGCAGGTCAAAACGATTAAGATGCAATAAGTATATGTTGAGATATCACTGTAAAACTGATATAATGTGTCTTTAGTCTCTTAAAAGCAGTAAGTGTCTCTTGCAAGCACAAAGTACCTGGTTTGCGTTCAAAATCTCTGCAAGGAACTGCAGAGGAGGAGATGCGTGGAAAACAGGGAGGTGTGCAGAGAATTCTCGGCTGCACACGATGATGCGCCATGTATTTTTCACGCAGGGAAGGTTCTGCATTGATTTCCGGCACTCGGTCTTGGATCCTCTTCCAGTTGCGGGGTTTTCGGATGCCGCAGGGACGATGTGCTGAAATCCAGCGCTGACAGGATGAAGTTACAGGGGCTGCGTCGATCCGGTGGGCGTTGAGTGGAAATTTCTACTGCACGGCAGGCGCTGTGTTGATTCCTCTCAGGAAGTCGGGCTGCGTCATTCTGGCTCGGCTGTGCGTCGATCCGGAGGGGCTTGTGTCAAATTTCCAGTCGGTACGCTGGCGCTGCCTCGATCTTCTCCTTGCAAAGTCGGGCTGTGTCATTCTTGTTCGGCGTGCAGTGCATTTTTCACTGCGATGCAGGCTGTGCATCGTTTCTGGCAGGCGGTGTGTCGATTTTCGCAGCACAAGGAGTTCTTCTTGCAGGAATTAAGGGGCATATTTATACTCCGTTTGCGCCGAATTTGCGTTGTTTTTTTCGACGCAAATTCAACGCAAAACTAACTCCATATTTATACTTTGGCGTTAGACGCGTCTAGCGCCAAAGTTCATGGAGTTAGCGTCATTTCTTGGCGTGAACACCTTCCTTGCGTTAATGATATGCAAGGTAGGCGTTCCCGTCTTAAAAAATGACTCCGATGCATATGCGTGGGATTTATACTCCCGGGCAAAAATCACGCCCGGGAGTGGGCGGGTCTAAAAAACCCGCATTAGCGCCGGATTTTAACGCCTGGGTCAGGGCAGGCGTTAAGGGACCTGTGGGCTCAGAATGAGCCCAGAGGTGCCCCCCCATACCCCCAGGGACACCCCCTGTCACCCATGCCCACCCCAGGAGGACACCCAAGGCAGGAGGGACCCATCCCAGGGACATTAAGGTAAGTTCAGGTAAGTATTTTTTTTAAAACAAAATTGTGGCATAGGGGGGCCTGATTTGTGCCCCCACTACATGCCACTATGCCCAATGACCATGCCCAGGGAACAAAAGTCCCCTGGGCATGGCCACTGGGCAAGGGGGCATGACTCCTGTCTTTGCTAAGACAGGAGTCATTTCAATGGGGGTTGGGAGTGAAAATAAATGGCGCAAATCGGGTTGAGGCGATTTTTTTGCCTCAGCCTGACTTGCACCATTTGTGGACGCCCATACGCCATTTTCCCCCTACGCCGGCGCTGCCTGGTGTACGTGTTTTTTTTAACACACACCAGACAGCGCCGGCGGCTAACGCCGGCTAACGTCATTCAATAAATACGGCGCCCGCATGGTGCTTCAGAATGGCGTTAGCCGGCGCTAATTTTTTTGACGCAAAACTGCGTTGGCGCAGTTTTGCGTCAAAAAGTATAAATATGGGCCTAAGTCTTTTTGGTCCAGAGATTTCAGGAAACAGGAGGCAAGTTCTATCCAAGCCCTTGGAGAGCACTTCTCAGCACAGCCAGAGAGCAGCAAGGCAGCAGGGCACCAGCAAAGCAGCAGTCCTTCTCAGAAAGCAGTCAGGTGAGTCCTTTGGGCAGCCAGGCAGTTCTTCTTGGCAGGTTCCAAGTTCTGGTTTAGGGTTTCTTCTCCAGGAAGTGTCTGAGTTGGTAGGGGCAGAGGCCCTGTTTAAATACCCAAATGTGCCTTTGAAGTGGGAGGGGACTTAGAAGTGCACAAGGTCCCCTTTCAGTTCAATCCAGTCTGCCAGGGTCCCAGTAGAAGGTGTGGCAGTCCTTTGTGTGAGGGCAGGCTACTGTCCTTTGACATGTACGTGTCAGGCCCTCCACCCTCCCAGCCCAGGAAGACCCATTCAATATGCAGATGTATGCAAGAGAGGCAGAGCATCCTGTGTTTGGGGTATGTCTGAGTGAATGCACAAGGGAGCTGTCAACTGAACCTAGCCAGATGTGGATTGTAAGGCACAGAAGGATTTAAGTGCAGAGAAATACTAACTTTCTAAAAGTGGCATTTCTAAAATAGTAATATTAAATGCAACTTCACCAGTCAGCAGGATTTTGTATTACCATCCTGGCCACACTAAATATGACTTTCGCCCACTCAAACTGTATGTGAGGGCAGTCCTGATGTTAGCCTATGAAAGGAGCAGGCCTCACAGCAGTGCAAAACGAATTTAGGAGCTTTACACTACCAGGACATTTAAACTACACAGGTACATGTCCTGCCTTTTGTCTACACAGCATCCTGCCCTAGGGGTTACCTAGGGCCTACCTTAGGGGTGACATATGTAGAAAAAGAGGGGATTTAGGTTTGGCAAGTACTTTTAAATGCCAAGTTGAATTGGCAGAAACTGCTCACACAGGCCTTGCAATGGCAGGCCTGAGACATGGTTAAGGGGCTACTTAAGTGGCTGGCACAATCAGTACTGCAGGCCCACTAGTGGCATTTAATCTACAGGCCCTGGGCACATATGGTGCACTTTACTAGGGACTTACCAGTAAATTAAATAATCCAATTGGGTTTGATCCAATGTCATCATGTTTAAAGGGAGAGAGCATATGCACTTTAGCACTGGTTAGCAGTGGTAAAGGGTGCAGAGTCCTAAAACCAGCAAAAACAGTGTCCAAAAAGAGGAGGGAGGCAGACAAAAAGTTAGGGGTGACCGCCCTAAGGCTGTCAGGTCTAACATAATTGCTTTTGAAAATGTGCCAAAGATAAAAAAAGTTATAGATGAAAACATAGACACAAATGCCTGTTTTTTTCAACTCAATTTCAATATTTGTTTTCATTTTTACTGTGTACTTTCTGTAGAAACCCTTGAAGGAGCTACACAAATGATCCCTTGCTAAATTCAGAATATTTTCTACCTTTCAGAAATGTATAGCTTTCCAAGATCCACCATTGGTTTCATACCCATTTCTGCCACTAACTGAAATGGGGTTTAAAGCACAAATAATAGGAAAATCGGACTTTGTCCCTGTAAAATGCCAAAACTATCTTGAAAAATGTGTGTTTCTCATTCAAGTCTGCTGTTCCAGAAAGCTGGGACTATGGTGATTTTAACACCACAAACCCTTGTTGATGCCATTTGCTGGGACAAAAAAACTGATGATTTCTTCTGGTGCACTTTTTTCCCATCTTTCCCAAAAAACTCCAAATGTAGTTATATTCTTCCCATTTTTGGGGGGGGGGAGTCCACAAACCCTGGGTATCTTTAGAATCCCTAGGATGTAGGGAACAAAGGACACACATTTTGCATGGATACCTCATGTAGACAAAAGTTATGGGGGCTTAAAAGGGAACTACCCCAAAAAAAAGCTTAGCACGGGGGGGAAGGCCTAGCAGCGAAGAGGCTAACCAGTGCCATGCACCGCCAGGCCTGGCAGCCAGCCCTCCCGCATGCCTCCAAACCCAAGCCCACACGGCCATCGGCAGTGCGCGGCATGGGTTTGGATGCAGTGGTTTGGTTTTTTTTCAATTTTTCTTTGGTTCTGCCGATTCGCCATAAGTCATAAGCCAGGGAGGCTGCGCTGAGAACCGTGGAGGATCCGCAGATCCGTGGATCAGACAAAATAAAAATGGCCCATTTTTACATCTTGAGTGGTCCCGGAACCCTTCATGTGTCTTATGGAGTCAGGGCACCTGTTTCCTGACCCTTTGTGTGTTTTTCATTCTTCTTTTCCCACCCACCAGCCAATGTGACAAAATGGCATCCACAACTTTTATTTCAGATTGTGATCAGCCAATCAGGATCTTGCTTTTCTCCCTTGAATCCCCCAATACACCAGAGGATCCATTTCCCCATATATCTATATTTTTTACCTTAAATAACTCTGAATTTACAAAAAGCTCAATTAGCAGACCAAGATCTAGCTTCCTGCCAAACGTGGTGTGATTCTGTTCAATGGTTCGGGCTGTAACCGTGTCTAAAGAATGCAAAATCCCTATGGGCTCAGAATGGGAAAAAGGTTTTGTGGGACCCTCCTTTTTCTTGGCACCTGCTTGATAAATTACCCAAAACTTTCCAGGCAGGAATAGGCAAAGTAGGACACCTTTTTTGGAAACTTTTGTGAAGGTTCGTAGTGCTACAGTTATTAGCAACACAAAAAATGCTTCATCTATGGGAAATGATGGTCCTAACTATAAATACCTACTAGCTATTGTCAGTAGGTACTAAATATATATATAGAGAGATATCTCTCTTGAGATTTATATATACATATATATGTATATATATATATATATATATATATATATATATATATGTATAGAGAGAGAGAGAGAGAAACTCTCTGTATTTATATATATATATATATATATATATATATATAGATATATAGATCACTTTTTTACGCATTTCACTCTGTATACATGTATTACCATATATAGAGAGTCTCTCTCTCACTATCTCTCTCGCTCTCTCTCTCTCTATATATATATATATGCACATATAAATTATTTTTTTATATACGTAGGCCCGTATTTATACTTTTTTAGCAGCGCATTTGCGCCGCTTTTTGGCGCAAAACGGCGCAAACCTACAAAATACAATGGCATTTTGCAAGTTTGCGCCGTTTTTGCGTCAAAAAACGACGCAAATGCGGCGCAAAAAAAGTATAAATACGGGCCGTAGTTTCCCAGGGGGGCAATTACGGTCCCCAGGGAAAGCACACATAGATTTAAAAAAATTATGTAAAGAGGGCCGATCCCCCTGACAATTTCCAGTTTTAATTTATTTAATGTATTCAATATAGTGCCCTCGGCGGTGTCCCCATGACAAACCACAATGTCCACATTATAAATTGCCCCGGGTGGGGTGCAGGCCCGGAACCACGAGGGCCCTTGTGGTATCCCTGGTGGCCTAGGGGGCCTAGTGGGATTTCTGATCGTGGATTGCAGTGCACCACGATCCACGATCCGGAATCTGTTTGTGAGAGGCATCGCTGTAAACGGGAGACTCTGCCTTTTCCAGCCATGCCTCTCACAAATATGGGGACATCTAAACCGGACGTAGAAGGAGACCTTACCTGCCTTCTCCATGCTTCTCCGGTGGGGGGTTGTGAATTCCGAGCAGTCACAAATGAGCGAGAGTCGGGGGCGAGGAGAGATACAGAAGCAATTCTGCGTCTCCCCACGAGGGGGGGGGGGATAATTATCTGGAGCTTTGCAGCAGAGAATTCTTTTAATCCCTCCCTGGTGACGGACAATGGCCAATTTGCTGTCACATGCACTAAAGGTGATAAGAGCTACATAAATATTCCTAGAAATTCACAGCAATTACACACTACCAAGATAGATTTTTATTGGATATCCAATTTTTCCAATTTCATAAGATGTGTAGATGGTTCAAATGTCGCAACCTGTCCATCATCTACCATTGAGTATATATTACATAGCGGGAAAAATAGTTATTCATTAAATATACAACTGGTATATGATGCTAAACATATGATTATAGACATAGTAGCACGATTTCCAGGAAACACCCATGCTTCTATATTTAGACATAGTGGCATTTAAATAAGGCTACAAAGAGGAGAGTTTGATGATGGATATATTTTGAGCAATATGCTAAATGTTTTTTGTAATTGAAAAGAATACATATTGACAATATAATGTCTGGGAGTACTTGTAGGGGAAAGAGAATATGCAACAGGTGGGACGTACATAAGTACCTGCTAGACGAGAACTAGAACATGAATGGGCGTCAGAGCAGCGGGTGAACGGGATTTTTTTTTTTTTTAAGGAAATAATTAGTTTGGATTTGTTTCATGTTTACAGTGCTCTACTATTGATATAACTACTAGATCGGTAATTTGGTTATGCTGATGTTTTCCACTCTAAGCAATACAGAAATGTCAATATTTAAAAAAAAAAATCTAATTTGCTCTCTAAATTAATAAATTAAAAACGTAAAACATTTGAGAGAACTACGCTTGTAAGCCCTGAACATTGTGCTAAAACCAAATGGTGTTGACATTGTATTAGGATTTGCTTGAATTGCACATGAAAAAGGAACTAAAAAATTAACAACCAAAGTGCAAAATTTGACCAGTGCTTAGTTACATTGGTAGACGCGTACATGGGTTCCAAAATCTGTTCAGCCACAGTTTTAAAACACAATTTTTCATCCTTGAGGTTAATGGATTCTATTATTCATGTTACAAGAACACTGGCCTAGGGGCATGCAGATGGTATAGTGTGTCTTTGAAGTCCCTTAGCATACCAACAAATTAACTTTTGTTCCCCCGAAGAATCAGATTGAATAAATCACTCCCGTAAACTAACTTTTTATTTAATGGAACGCTTTGCCTATAAGCATGGACAATGCCATTGACCTCAAGCGTATGAATTGTAACCCGTAACAAAAGACCTTTGTCTTCCTTCAGCTGCAGCCACTGCACTCGTTGAAAAACTCAAATCAATTAACCTAGTTTCTTCCTCCTCAGTGTCCTGACAAAGGGAGGCTGCCAGTGGTACACATTTTCTACATCCATTTGATCGAATCCTCTGTTGTTGATTTAGAATTACATTGGGTTTGTGAAACGTTCGCATATTGTGAAACCTTTATCCAAGTATCCAATATTCCCATATTTCCTATTGACAGTGCTTAATTTGTATATAAAAACGAGCCGGTGCCCAAAGTCCTCCTCTTAAACTCGCGGCTGCTGCATTTAAATGTGCCAGCACGGAATACCGAGGCAGCGTAATTTTGAAGCCATCTCGGGCCTCTTCAATCCATTTAAAGCAGGTCCCTGACCCTTCAGCTCACTCTGGCAGCTTTCTGCTTTCTACCTTTGTGACGCTTTTTCGTGTTTCTTTTCCTGCGTCTTTCCCATATGTGTCTTTTGCTCTTAACAAATGTTTGAGGTAGAAGAATAAGCCCCGGCCCTCAAAAATAAGTGCCGGTGCTCAGCAACGGAAACACTAAGCACAAATTAAGCACTGCCTATTGATATGTGATTTTATGCTCAGGGGCCTTATGACAAATATCTCGTAATTCCAGACTCCTCTGAAGTTATGAGACCAGCAGGAACTCCACAGTCAAGGCGCTTTTACCCAAAAGTTCAAATCCGTATATTAATCCCCAGAAACTCATAATCAGCAGTAATTCCACCGCCTACCAAGAAGTATGAATGCTGTTTTGATAATTCCAGTGTGGGGTGGAGAATACTGGCTCATTTTTCTATGCACTTGTAATGGGCCATGAGTAGTGTTTTGAGATAGTTCACACACCTATTCGTCTCTCTAAAAGCAGGTGCAAGTCCTAGCAGCCTCTGGGTGGTCTTCGGCCCAACTTTTTGCCTGCCTCCCTCAATTTTCTGACCTGTTTTTTTCTGGCTTTAGGACTCTGTGCACTTTACCACTGCTAAATTTCTTGTGCTCACTTCCCTAAAACATGGTAACATTGGCTCATACCCAATTGGCGTATTTCATTTACTAATAAGTCCATAGAAAAGTGAACTACATGTTCCCCAGGCTTATAAAATTAAAACTTACTAGTGGGCCTACAGCACTGATTGTGCCAACCATTTGGTTGGCTTCCCATAGAGGCAAGATCTATCTACAAAACTGCATGTATCACCCACAAAGCCTTGCACTCCTCCTCCCCTCGCTACCTGGTGAATAAACTGAAACTCTCTGGGGGCTCCAGACCATCACGTAATGCAGAAAAGTTATTGCTTGAACCTCCCATTTTCAAGAAGGAAAGATCGATTGGCCCAATCCTTTTCAGGCAACGCAGTGAGAATCTGGAACTCACTTCCGCCTCAGCTTCAGACCACCACCTCTTCCCAGGCCTTCAAAACTGACCTCAAAGCTCTCCTCCTTCAAAGACACTTCCAAATTTAATTCAAGCCCTCTATTTTCTGAAGGAAGTCCTTCCATTGTAGGAAATTCTGTTCTCCATGCCTATAGAAGTGCCTTCCCAGGGTGTTTTTGTGTTTTGAGTGTCTGCCATTTAGTGCAGTTTTATACCTCTACCCGTATTTTGTACTCTTTTGTATCATGCACACGGCACCTTTCCTTTTACAACGTATCATTTGCTACCTCTTTTATCTTGTTTGCTTTTGATACATGCACAACGGCCACCACTGCCTCATGTAACGTAACTATTGTTTTAGTGTTTTGAGTGTCTACCATTTATTGCTATTTTTTCTTTTTCTTTTTTTTTTTTCCTCTACTCGTACTTTATTTGCTCTTGTAACCTGCACACGTCACTTTCTCCTTTCGTATTGCCTCATGTAATGTAACGTTTGCGTTTGTATCAGGCTCACTTGTAATTCCTCTCCTCTTGTATCTTTACTTTGCCTATTGTGAAGCGCTCGGACACCTTCGGGTAAAGTCCGCGCTATATAAAAACGCATTAAATAAATAAAAAAATAAAATTTAAGTAGCCACTTACCCACGTCTCAGGCCTGCCATTGCAAAGCCTGTGTGTGCAGTTTTAAACTACCATGTCTACCTGGCATGTTAAAAATCTTGCCAGCCCAAAACCTTCCCTTTTTATACATGTAGGTTACCCCTAAGGTAGGACCTTTATGACCCACAGGGCAGGGTGCAATGTGTGTAAAAAGCAGGGCATGTATTTTTACGTTTTACATGCCCTGGCAGTGAAAAACTTCCAAATTCGTTTTTGTCTACTGCAAGGCCTATCTCTACCTTAGGATATCATTGGGATTACCTTATTACATTTTATAAATGTTAATTTCCTATCTGGAAGAGATAAGATAGGGCCCTATGTGACCCACAGGGCAGGGTGCAATGTGTATAAAAGGCAGGACATATATGTTTACGTTTTACATACCCTGGTAGGGAAAACCCCCCAAATTACTTTTCACTACTGCAAGGCCTATCATTCCCAAAGGATAACATTAGGATTACCTTATTATCTCTTATAAATGTAATTCCTGCTCTGGAAGAGATAATTTGCCAGTTTTATTGTCTCTGAGCTCACAATTTAAAATCACTACTTATGGTGAAGTTGGATTTATTATTGCAGTTCTGAAAATGCCACTTTTAGAAAGTTGGCATTCTCTTACTTTAGCCATTTGGTGCTACTACCTGTTAACAATACACGTCTGCGTTGGGGTGACAGCTGAGCTTGTGCATTCCCTCTAGACAGCCACCCACAAGGGGAATCTAGATGTGACTGACAGGCCATCCACAGCCTGTTGGAACATCCTGCACAGGATGGAAGCGAGGGGCTGACACTTACACTTGAATGGGCAGTATCCAGCCAGACATAAAGGGCTGCATACATAGTGAGTCTGGAGCCAGGGAAGGAAGGGAGGACCTCTGTGCACTTCAGATACCTTTCATCGAAGTCTCCCACACTTCAAAAGCACATCTGGGTGTATGTAATGGACCTCTAACACCACCAACTCAGGACACTTCTAGATCTGTGGATACTCTGCCATGACAAAGGACTGCTGTGCTGCTACAGGGACTGCCACTCTGCAGAGCTGCTACCCTGCTGGACTCCTGTTTTGCTGAGTTGACCTGCTGCCCTCTTACCTGGGAGAGAGAAGGACTGGACCTGCATCTATACATCCCAGAACCAAAGTGACTCCATGTACTTGGTGGCTTGCCTCCTGCTTTCTGAAGTCTCAGGGACAAAAAATAATTCAAACTCACCTGCTACAGCTCCTGGGGCTGTCTTCAACCATCTCCTTACCCCCAAAAGGCGCTCCTCCAGCCGTGGGCCCTTGAAAGTGGTTTTGTGGCTCTTTGTGACCGCAAACAGACCCACTTGGAGTGGAACCAAGCTGCTCACACAAAGAGTCAACATGGACTGCCACAAAGTTGTCTCTTCGCACATCAAGCATTGTCACTTGTGACCGCCAGGCTCCAGTCTGCCCATTTGCGACCCTTCACACCCATTGACCACTGCCAGTATACTCTCCTTGATCGCAGTGAACTTCATCCCCGTGAACGGGGCTCTTGGCTCAATTCTGAGACGGGAAAACCTCTGCGACACTTGTCTGCGACTGTATCTGACCCATGCTTCATCGCAGCCAGCCTGAAGTTTTGGATTTCACCGGTCTAGCGCAACCAAATAACCCCAGTTGGTGCCTCATGCTTTTAAGCACTATTAGGTTTGTGTTGTTTTGGTCTTGTTTTTCTCATAAAATTAAGCTCTTGTGTCTTTTTGTGTGGAGTGCTCACTGTTTGACGGTGAAATGTTGCACAAGTACTTTACACACTGTCCCCTAAGCCCGACTGCACTGTGCCAAGCTACCAGAGGGTGAGCATAGGTTAATTTATGTTGAGTATCTTACTTACCCCAATTAAGATTGTGGTTCCGGCTTGGACAATATTTTTCAGCTGCTTTGGTGCATACACACCAAGAATTACAAAACACTGTTTCCTGACGTATCCTACTTATCTCTCTCTTAGTGAACCAGGCAGTGCCAATAAGGGGTACTCTTTTTGTGAGGCTCTACAGAAGGTCCTTTTTGCCATTAACCTCCTTAAGTTTTAAATTGAAAAATAAACTGAAGTTATGGTTGTCTTTGCTTACTAGACTATAACATATGGTTTTTTTTTTTTTTTAAACCCTCTAATATTCACTGAAATAACCACAGGGAAAGTGCAGTTATGGTTCCAACACAAAACCTAAAAAGCACTGAAATTCACCAGTTATGGTATGGTAGACAAATCGTAACATGAGATGGCATCATTCACCTCTTAGGACCTTACTTATTACATCATTTATTATATGTTAAATGAAATCATTGATGACATCACTGATGATTTTTAGAATTACATCATTGATAATCGCTAAGAAACTGATGTAATCTACTTTGGAATGGCCGCTGTTTCCTCGGATAAGGAAAGGTGACTCTTTGTTTTCATAATTAACAGGTCTGCCAACCATTGCCTGGCACTGATACCATCTGCTTTAACAACCTCATGCCCCTTTCTTTCATGCACACTGTTGTCATCAATAATGTAATTTCAGATGTCATCAGTGATGTTATCAATGTTGTGATAAAGCATGTCATTAGAAATGTAATACTTGAGATCATAAGCAGTGCATGTGAGGTGCAAGCAATAGTTCCTTCAGTTAACTATAAATTGTAAATGTCAGTGTTTTTTAGAGTTAGAAATGTGATGTTTTAACTGACATTTTCAGCAGTGAATTTCTAGGTTTTGTTTTATCATAAAGTAATATTTTGTTACCATACGTAAGTAGGTCAGGCCCTGCACCCAAACTCTCCATGGGTGGTAAATCCCATGCTGTGCACGGACTCCCCCACATGTGGCCAGTCCCCATAGTTGGCCAACAGCCAATGAATGCATAACAACTTACGAGCACCCACCCAACGTTTTTTTTGTTGTTGTCCCTCAGTAACCTTTTGGTAACCTTGCTGTAAATTTGCAGTACTTTTGTGTCACTTCTTTCCTTGCTGAGTACTGCAAGAGTACCACACATCCACTGTGATGTGAATAGGTAAGGTGGATACTTTTGATTGGAAAATTTTGTAGATATATGTCAAACTGCTCTATAGTTATTAGCAAACCAAAAAATCAATTTCTAATGTAAACATGGTCCTTACAATAACTCTACAGTTAGTTATATATTTTGTGGCAGTCACCACAGTGTAGATCTAATTAGGTTAGAGTTTCCATCTGAACACCATTTTTTATTTTGCTATTAGCTTTTGTTTTTCTGGATGAATAATCATGAAACTTTCCACAAATTTTTTTTACCTGCCTTTGCTCCTTCTTAGGACGTTTCAGGGTGATCCATCAAGAGGGTGAAGATAAAAAACAGAGGGTACTAAAACATACATTTCTCATGTTGTTTACCATTATAAAATGTGGGAAGCAATAGAAAAAAATAGTGGAACAGGATTACACCAAATGTGGTAGAAAGTTTACTCAGAAAGCATGCTTGTTGTTATTTGGGGCATTTGCCATTTTTGAGAATTTTTTGTTTAACTTATAATAACATAGTGTTATCTCGACAATTGTTCCTGTGGGACTCCTGCAGAAACACAAATTAAAAACACGGAACGATCTGATTGGTTGAGAGCCCTTTTTTAAGACCTTTTTTTCTCCATTGGTTGTTCAGTCTAAAAGGACCGCAAATGGTGTCACAGGACTGAGTGATCGGATTGGCTGACTGCAACATATGTAAAATCTTTGCGACCGACATTGCATTACATGGGGACTCTGTATCCAGTGTCTTGAAGCTGTTTAAAAAAATATAGGAGAGCATAGTGGAGAATCCTTGACACCTTGGCACTCATGGGGGCGATCAAGATAGATCTCTGCCAGGGGACAAAAATAAATCATTCTGCTGGTCCTGTGGTACTCTTACAGAACTCAGCATGTTTGCCATGAAATACCGTAGGACTCCCGTATGAGCATGGTACCACAAGACCATGCAAGCTTCAATACATGAAGCTTGTGCTGTATTTCAGCACTGTGAGTTATGCATGAGCTTGGGTTCTTTGGGAGTACCACTATACCACAAATAAAAAAAAAATAACAAAACAAATATGTGTGGGTTTCTGTGGGGGACTGGCTGTCTGCACAGGGTTGGCCATCTGTTGGTACTGGGAGCAGGGTCTGGCCACAGGCCACGCCCTGCATCCAACCCCATAGCATGTACGGTCTTAAGCAATGGTCAGTGAGGAAGTTGGGTGGATATGATCAAAAAACAGATGTTACAGTTAGGTATGGTAATAAGATCTTACTTTACAAAAGCCCTAGAAAAACACTGAAAAAAGACAAATGATAAAGTGAAATTATTATTAGGTAAAGTAACAAGATTATAGCTTACTTTTAAAAACAATGTAAATACACTGACAAAATAAAGATTAAAATGATGTTATAGTTAGGTGTTGTAATAATATAAATCCTAAAGTTTAAAAAACAAAAAAATATTGAAATTCACCAGTTACAGTTTACTGTGCTAAATATAACTTGTCCTCTGCCATGCATTGATGATGATCTCATGTATTACATCTTTCATGTTATTTTAATTACATCGTTGATGACATCACTGATGATATTTCAAATGTAAGTTGAAAAGCATGTCCTCTTCTTTCAGTGGAGGAAAGGTAATTCACTTTTACTGGTGTAGTGGATGCAAAGTTGACCCCTAGCAGTAGGGAGTTTGTGTGTAGTCTTTAGTGAAGGGCAACATGACCTTCCATGTGCCAAACATGTACTTTTTCTCATTTTCATATCTCCAGATTGCTCAGGTAATGGCAATTGGCCACAATGGCATCAGATCATCGGCTTAAAGGAGCTTACCAGATTCATCTCAGTCAGACCTCCCCACCCCCATTTGAGCTAAAGTAGCTATCTATCAGTTTGCTATCTTCCGTGCAATTTGATCTCTCAGCTGTGTGAGGTGAAACCACCATCTTGCTGTTCCCTGCTACCTAGTACCTAAAGCCAATTCTGCTATTACTGGATTGTGATCAGACACCCAGTTTACAAATGCATTTTTCATGTTCAAGGGAATTGGGATTCAAAATCATACCTAACACCTTCTGCATTTTCCATTCATACTGTATAACATTTTCACTTTTTCTACAACATATACTTTGACTAGCACTGACCTATCCTTGTACTCCAGCGTGTCAGTAAAATATCCTACAATAAGTAACTTCACTCCACAATAGCTTTCCAGGTCCACATCTATTGGAAACAATTTACAATCCTCCTGTCTCCCCTAGACGGTTTTATCTATCAAAGTACACGATAAACACATCAGTCCATATAGAAACGTCTTTGCCATTATTTTTTCCACATATTCTGGGGGGTGATATGTTCCTTAATGTTGCCCATGACACATTCTGGTTCCTGGATCATGATTTCATTCACAAGAAACACTTCCACTGTATTATCAACCGATTAGTCTTCACCTTTATGTAACACATCTCTTAATACATTAACATCTTGTTTCCTCCCACTACATGCTTCTGATTTGCACACTCTCAGGAAAATGGCCTATTTCCTTGCATTTAAAACATTTGTCTTAAGTGGACAAAAGACTGCTCATGCTTGTTTCATAAACTGCTCTTTTGCATTTTTAAATTGGAGTCCTGTTCACTTTGCTCACCAAATGTACACTATCAGAGTCACATTTTTCTCTGTGCTGACCTTCATTATGGTCCTTCACATAACTAGATGTGTTTCCCATGTGACGTGCAGTATTAATAGATTTTCGAAGAGAGGGATCTTTTAATTTCAATAATTTCTACTGGATTTTATTACAAGACCAGAGGCTATCATTATGCATTAACATCCTTTAATCCTACATTCCAAGCAACCATCACTGGGGTATGAGCCCTGGTCATGCAGCAACCACAATCCTTGTCAGGGTAAGGCAGAAGCATACCCCAAATTAGCCTGTGCACACCCTCTGGTAGCTTGGCCCAGAGTAGTCAAACTTGTCTTGAACGCAATTTGTGAAGTATTTGTGAAACATGTCACAGTAAAACAGTGGAAACACCACACAAAAAGGATCTCACACCAGATTAGAAGAATAGAACTTAATTTAATAATAAAGCAAGACCAAAATGTCCAAAATTCAACCAGTAGAGCTTGAGTTATGAATTTTTAAACAATAGACTTTAGAATAGCGCCTATAAGCAAAAAAGCACCAACTGAGGACATCTGGTCACGCTGGACCAGGACACAGTCAAAAGCACAGGCCAACCGCAATAGAGTGTGTGCCAGCTACAGGGACCCAGTTTGCCCACTGAACCAAGTACTTTAAATCCTGGTTGCAGAGCATAGGGTGGATCTGAGGTGAACATCTGTTGCGCAGCCAATGTGTTGCACTGGTTCCAAGATGTGGCAAGGCTGCGTTGCGAGGTCATGTTGCGTCAAGGATCTCGTCACCAAGGCTCGTGATGTGAAGGCTGATGTCAGGGATGTGTTAGTGGGAAACCACAACAAAGATACTAGGTCTAACACTTTCTACCATAACGCTAATTTTGTTCCCAAACTTTTTTTCCAAGACAATCATAGCATCCATATACTCATCATCAGGCCCCTTAACAATAAGATTCATACTACTCTCTCCAATCCTCCCATGGCATAACAGGTAGATCCAGACTTTGAAGAAACTTCGGAGGTGGTAAAACTGATTGCACGTCCTTGCTTATACTCTAAAACAATAAATTAAAACAAGGAAAATGATCCCGGTGGTATCCACAATCAAAACAACAAAAACAACAAACTGATAAATATAAAGTAGTCACTGCTGTCCAAATGGGTCTCCAAACCTGTAAAACCACTGTACAAATATCACACAAGGTTGCGCAGAATGCTGCTGCCACAAGTCCTTTTTAAGGTCAAGCCTAGACAGTATATGCGCTGTCTCTTAGCGACCTGTTGTATTTGCTTTGTGGTGTTTAACTCCACGCATTGCTTGCCTATTGCTTTTCATTTGTCTACATCAGTGTCCTTTACAAATCCTTGCTTGCTAATGGGCAATCCATACTTTTTGTTTCCCCTTTCTTCCCAAGGAGCACTGGCCAAGTACTGTACCTTTATGCTTTAGGTGTTTATGTGCTCCTCTGGGGACAGTTTTTTTTAATTTTCTTGTGTTTCCCTCAGCTATTTGTTTATAATCAGCGCAATGGCTGTTGCGCTTCATCTGCACTTCCTGCTTTGTGTTTCAGCTGTGTGGGGTAAGCGTTGCATGGCTAACCCTGCATTCATTTGGCAAGCGATGCAACATAGTTATAATCAGCACAACAGCCACTGCGCTTCATCTTTGGGTATGGCAGACACAAGCCTTTCTTTTGGTCTTCACAGCGTGGCCACATGTTGTTTTGTGTCTTTACTTTCTTGTGTTTCGCTGCATCAGCTATTTGTTTATACTTAGAGCGACGGCCGATGTGCTTTATCTGCACCTACTGCTTCATGTTTCAACAGCGCAGGTTGAGTTAGCGTTGCATGGTTAACCCTGAATGCACTTGGCAAACATTGCAACATGATTATAATCAGTGTGACAGCCGCCACGCTTCATCTTTACGTATTGGCGGCTGAGGGCCTTTCTTTTTGTCTGTACAGAATGGCTGCATCGCTTGTTTTGTTTCTGCCTAATTATGATCAGCGCAACGACTGACGCGCTTTATCTTTAAGCAAAGAGGAACATATGAAGGTGGCCTGCAATTAAACATTGCACCCAGAATTGCCGATTTACGATAGAGCCTGAGTAAACAGGAACATCTTCTACATCAGTAACATGTTTTTCATAACATTTCAACATTACAATAGCCTTTCTTGCATTCCAAGTCACATTTCTTATAGTCCCGTTTTGATGGCCCTTAAACACAGAGAATATATAGAACATCAACAGGGTGACCATCAGCAAACCTGACAGAGTCAACTACACGTGATTATAGAGGGCTTCGTTGGTGAGTGAATAACTGGGATGATTCCTATCACTAGTGATACTCACTGTATATATCAGATTTAAAAATGATGTAGCATTTAAATTTCATTTTAGATTTGGTTAGGTTCTTGGTCATTCACAATGTAATACTTTGGCCTACAGGTTTAAATTGCACATTTAGCAACTTGCCTATTGTTTATGTACAACAAGCAATCATGCCTACTGTGATCGATTTGTTAATAACATTCTCAACTCGCCATTCTGGGTTCTTTTTCACATCAGTATAAAATCTTGGTTTAACTCCAGATTACATGTCACAAACCAATATGGCAAACGTTGGCAATGCTGAAGGAGCGGCATTACACCACATGGCATTTTCAAGTCCTACAAGCAAGTAATTAGGCAAATGGTCTGGGGTACAGAAGTGGGAACACCAATTCTTCACCTAGACATTCAAAACCGTTTTTTCAGCAGGTTTATGTGAACTTGTTACCATATACCCATACACATATGGTCTCCGAATGTTTTAATGACCCGCACATGGACTTATTCAGAATCCAGTCACAGCTACATTTATCTTTTTCATAAGTCGTTCCCGTCAACCAGGGGAAATATACATTCACTCACACTGCCCGCTGTGAGACTGATGCCCATACATGACTACTGGACACGTCAAACAATTGTTCTTCATTCTGATGTCATTTATTATATCAATTATGTCTTAATTAACATACCTGACATTTGGATTCCACAACTAACAATTCCAATCCAACCCCTATATTTCAGCTCCGCACCACATACATCCACTTCATTCCAAACCAAAACACAATAGCTCTAACTCTCACAATTGCAAGACCTATTGCATTGCAAATGCTTGTCTATTCCTGTGCAGGCTCCTCAGCCAATTCTCCCTGAAAACACACCTCTAGGATGCTTTCTTTAGTCCACTTTCCATTTTGGTGAACTCCTCATCAATAAAATGTCCTTAGATGAACTGGAGCACTTGCAGATAACTACCGCCAGTCCTCGTTCTGTCCTCAGCTTTTCAGGATTGCATGCAGCTGGTGGCAGCAACACTCCCATATAACAACCAGAATCCTCTTTGCTCAGGATACTGAAACTGGCCTACATGTACTTTGCTCCATGCTTACTGCTAATTCCGGCAAAACATTATTGTAGCTCGCACGGAGATACAGTGAGTACTTGCATGTGCCACGGATTAATCAATGGCCGCCAAACTTTCACTGTACATCATGAGCTGGGCTTGAGCTGGCACAGGCCATGTTGCTCTCGCTCTTTCTTTTGTGCACACTACAGACTGACAATGTGGCTGAGACCGAAACAAAATTCAACAACAGGATAAACAGAAGCAACACTCAGAGGTTGAAAACTTTGGTTTTTATCATCAAAACTTGTACCCCATCCTCGTCGCCAATTTTGAAGACAGCACGAAGGACTAGTTAAACATGGAGCTTTGATGAAGATCTTCAGATGCAGCCATCCCACCCCTGGCAGGTAGTCCCACTTTCTCACGGTTCTGGAATCCCAACCTCCCCAACCTCCCCATGGCACAATGCAAATGTTACTCTAGATAAAACATAACAAATATCAAATTAAATGAAGACCTATTGCCAATTTCTCTTCTTCAGAAAGGCTACGTGAACCTCTCATTTTTGCACTTTTTAAATTGGTGTATATTAGTGTAGTACATCTTTAACATTCAGTCCTTTCCTTTATTTGGTCATCTTCCTCTTTAATTCACCGAGTTATCAATTGATTTTAGAATTTAGCTCCATGATTGTTATGCTGTGAAAGGCCATTTTTTGAGTGTAAAAAAAACAGTTAAAATGCATACATTTTATTGCAATCTCAAGAAGGTAAGGCTTGAAAGCAGTTTATAATTTGCCACGATGTTACAGTTCCTTACACTTAAAAAAAAAAATGAATGAACATTTCCTCTGATCTCTCCTTTGTTGATGATTTAAACATCAGTGGCATTCTGGGAAACGCATGAAATCTTACAGGAAACTAATCAAAATACCTTTTGAAATGTGCCCAAAGTTTCAGTCGCAAAATGCTCCTGATGTGTTGTATTGTACTGTAATGCAGCATCATTTTGTATAATGCTTACTACCATTAAGTGGGATGTCTTAGTTCTGATCCTGTGTGGGAAGTCTTTTCTTGTGTGTGAAGACCACCCGGATGCGGTTATTGTGTTATGGGACTAAGCACTTAGAAGTGTGAGAGACAGGCGCACAGTTTATGGTGTTCAGTGAGCTGGCAGCTTGAGCAGCTCTGCAGGTCCTTTTTGGTATTTCTTATGTTCATAGTGCACATAGCTGGTTACTGTACTAAGTTGTCCATTCTCAGATATTTGTTTAAAGGTTATGGTTCTGAGCAGGTCTAGTTTAAAGGGAGAAGTGGTGGAGAGATATGCTGGGATGGACTTTGTGAATATCATCCCAAATCTGATTGTCATTGTGAGATGCCAAGAAGTGGCCATAGTATGTTACTAGTGAGGACCTGCAGTTTTGGGCTAAATATAAGTCATTTTTTGACTACTGGTATGTGTCAGATCTCTTAATTTATTCTATGTTCAATTGGTGATGGATGGTTTCTGTTCATAAAACAGTTTTCAGGAGGCTTATTCTGTGTTCTTCATGCCCAAACATTTCCTGGAACCTGTAGAGTGAGCTATTATCTGATTGTGCCTTGCAATGGTAGACTGAACAAACCTCAGAAAGAGCCATTTTTTTGCATAAATATGAATCTTTGAACCTATCATGCTACGTACGTTTTGATACCAATTCAGGAATGAAACAAACCAAGTCCTAACTGAAAAAGGCAGACCTTAAACATATATTGTGTTTTTTCTAAACGCCCCTTTCTATCCCAGAAGGATCTCTTGCGAAGAGTTCTTTAGTTTTACTTCTTTCTAGGTGTGTAAGAAGTTATGACATCCTATGCCTGGCAATTATTTGTTAAACTTTGTGAGCTTTGTACTCTACCAATCTTACAATGCTTAAAACAAATGAATAAAAATGCAGCTGGAGCAGGCTTTTGATGCAATGAAAAACTGGTCCTCCTGCAGCATAGGGCTTTGTGGCAGTCTCACATGCTCCGCAGTTGGACTCTCCTACAGAGGATCCCCCCAGACACGAGTACGTCCCGTGGCCAGGCCGTCACTGCCCTACCATCAACAATGTAATCTTCTCCTTCCCGTACTCTGTACATGCTGCAGCTACATGCTCTTGCATTCCTTGGTGCCGAATAACCATCTGAAGGGAATTATTGTTGAAGGACACGTGGCTGCCAAAAAAATATTCTCAAATAGCAATGCGCCCTTTGGTTTGGTACTGGGGAAAGACATGTTGGAAAGGCATATTAATGTCAGGCCATTTCCCTACCATCAATCCCACAGTCTTTTCACTTTTAAGGTAAAGCCTGAAACTGTAAGCCATGCCTTGACAGTCAAGGATCTGGATCCGAGTGTCATCGTCATGCATCTGAAATAGAGGTCAGTTGCAACATATACACTTTCAAAAGTAGCAATGATAGACATGATCTCTAAAGCATTTCAAACCCGGATAATATGGAAAATCCCAGTGCATTCACCTCTAGCACTAAACGCCAACGGTGCATTTCTGTTAATACTGTCCCATAGGAGCGCTTTCATGTTTTGAATCAGAAAAGTTCAAATGAGGATTTATAAATCCGTCCCATTTCAGATGTAGTTAAAGAAGAGTCACCTTTTTCAAGGCATACATCTATGAAGAGTTTCCTAAACCGCCGACTCTTGCTATGTTTTTATGAGGTAATTTTATGAGGTAATTTTCGTAGTTAGCAATTTGCAGTTGTCTCTCCCACAGGAGGAACCAAGAGTACGAGATTGATAAGATTAAGAAAAAATAACTGTTTCTTTCATTACACTTCGAGTGTGATGGATTTATAAATACTTATTTGAACTTTTATGAATACAAAAATAAAAGGCCTCCTGTGGAACAGTATGATCCCTGAAGGGTAAAGTTTGACCTCTTTGCTTCTCCTAGCTAGAAAAGTTGTATTCCAGGTATGCTATTTTACATACATGTTATACCACTGCACCATATAATCTATGAGCAAATCATGGACTAAGGTGTCAGTGACTGCAGAGAGAACCATTAGGACCAATACAACTGCCCAAACTTGATTTGTTAGGTCTTAAAGGTGGTGTCTTCTGGCCATTATGTTGATTTTCTACCACTGAGAAAAATGAAAAATCCGACTAGACACAATGCTGACCCAAGTTTTTTGTTCCAAACTCCATCTAGACGTTGCATGCCTCCCACTTACTTGTACATGATTGGTACGTGAACGTTCCAGGGGAAATCGGATGGATGAAAGAGAGACGTCACCTGGCAGGATCCAGATGGCTAGCGGTTGTCTACGAAGAGCAAATATCTCCTATGATGAATTAAACATTTAGTCAACTAATACTTTTCAGGTAACCGATATAGTAAAACTACTCTTCGCCAATTCCCATAAACTAGGTGTACCTTTCAGGATCCCGTTTCCCGCTTTTGATGGCTCTCCCCTCTCCCTAGGGATCTTCAAGAAACAGTATGGAACCTGCAACCAGATAAATGTTTAGTCTTCTATACTGTAGGAAACTTGCTCTTTATATACAATATCAAACTGAGATATAGGGCCAGATGTATCAAAGATCCTTTTTGCATTTCTTAAATAGTGAATTTAAATCGCTATTTAAGAAATGCAAAATGGGATGTATGAAATTTGCGATTCAGTAATAGCGATTTCTCAAAATTAGCAATCGCTATTACGGAATCGCAATTAGAGAATGTGACTCTATTCATCCCGAATGGTTTTGCATTTCCCAATCTGCAAATTCCAGTTAGGAATTCACAAATTAGGTAATGCAAGCCCCAGAGTGCAGGGGGCCTAAGGCCTCCTCTGATGCATCCCCAAAAACTATTTGAGGACATGTGAAGCACACACATGCTCTAGGGGCATGTGTGCGCTACATGTCATTTATAAAAATGCATTGATAATGCATTTTTTAAAATTGCACATGCTTAGCACCAAATTGGATTTGGGAGTAATTGCATTTCCTAAATACCCAATTCGCATTTCGAAAATGCTTGATACATGTGCTTTGGAAATCGCAAATAGGAATTCCCTATTTGCGATATCCTATTTAGAGAATCACAATTTGCGATTGCCTAAATGGGGTCGCAATTTTAAGGAATCTCTATTTTTGCGATTCTTTAAAATTGCACAGCGAATGCTTTTCATACATTTTGAAAGGTATTTTTGCATTTGCAAACGACCGAATTTTGTGATTCACACCGTTTGCGAATGCAAAATTGCTTGATACATCTGGCCCATAGTGTGAACAGAGTCCAGGGGTTGCCCAGAGACTTAACAGAGGCTAAAGTAGAGAATTCTAATGCTCTCTTTGTGGTAGTGTGGTCGAGCAGTTAGTCTTATCAGAGGGTAGTGCAAGGCACTTGTTGTACACACACAGACAATAGAAGAAGCACACACTCAATGACTTAACTCCAGACCAATGGTTTTTATCTTGCAAAAATATACTTTCTTAATTTATTTTTTGAACCACAAGATTCAAGTTGCAGGTAAGTACCTTAAAAGTTTCGTATTTCACACAGGTATCAACAGTACTTTGCTTGAAATAGGTAAGTATTACAGTTTTGGAAATATATTGGCAAAAAGCAATTTTAAAAATGGACACTGCACTTTTTAAACAGTTCCTGGGGGGAACAAAAGTTAGATCTGTTTGCAGGTAAGTACAACACTTACAGTCTCAGTCTACGGGTTTTAGGAAGTCCACCAGTTGGGGTTCAACTTAACCCCAAACACCCACCACCAGCAACACGGGGCCGGTCGGGTGCAGAGGTCAAAGTTGAGAAAAATTAACGTGGACTCCTATGGAGACAGGTGGCACTTGGAATCCGGTCAGCCAGCAGGTAAGTACCCGCGACTCAGAGGGCATACTGAGGGGATTAGAGGAGCACCAGAGGGGCCACAAGTAGGCACCAGGCACACACCCTCAGTGGCACAGGGGTGGCCGGGTGCAGGGTGCAAATTGGACGTCAGGTTTCCAATTCTGGTCTATGAGGAGACCCTGGGGGTCACTGTGAGGCTGCAGGCGAGGTCCAGTGGGAGGTGTCTCGGACACACCACTGGTCAGACTGGGAGGAGGGCTGCCTGTTGAATGATGAGGCACGGGGTCGGTTTCTCCAAGGCCTGGGGGCTGCGGGTGCAGTTGTTCTTTAGGCGCCGGCTATCTTCATCTGGTGCTCATGGTCAGCGGGGTCTTTGGGATTCCCTGGGAAGACGTCGTCATGGAGGGGTGGAGAGGTCAACCCAGGGTGGACACTTGCTCGCAATCGTCTGGGGACCCTCTCTTGCTGTGTGGACCACCTGGACACGGGCCATGACCATCGGGTGCACAGGGGTCAAGACTCACGCATCCGGAGTCCTTGGTTGTAGGTTTCTTCAGACAGAGCCGCTGTCCTCAGTAGTCCTTGGTCCTTCTGGGTGCAGGGCAGTCCTCTGGAGTTGGCAGAGGTCACTGGGTCAGTTGGACACGTCACTGGTCTTTTCTCAGGTTCTTTGAAGCAGGAGACAGGCCGGTAGACCTGGGGCCAAAGCAGTTGTTGTTTTCCTTCTTCTCTGCTGGGGGTTCCAGCTTAGCAGTCCTTCTTCTTCCTGTACGTCACCAGGAATCTGGTGAGCTGGGTTCAGGGAGGCCCTTTAATCCCAAATTTAGGGGAGTGTTAGGGGTCAGAGGGCAGTAGCCAATGGCTACTGTCCCTGACGGTGACTACACCCTGCTTTTGCTCACTCCTTTTGGGGAGGGGGCACATTCTTATCCCTATGGGTCCCTGTCCTCCGAACCAAGATGGAGGATTCTGCAGGGAGTGGATCACCTCAGCTCTCCACACCTTAGGGGTGGTCCTGGCTGGGGTGGTCACTCCTCCCTGTTTTCCCAAATTTTCCCACCAGACTTGCTGCCAAAAGTGGGGCATTTGGCCGGGGTGGGGGGGCGGGTATCCCCACTAGCTGGAGTGCCCTGGGGCACTGTAACCCGAGGTGAAGCACCTCCACCCAGCACAGGCTTTGTTTCTGACCACAAAGTGCACAAAGGCACTCACCCCATGTGGTCAAAAACTGTGTTTCAGTACCAGCTGTGCACAGACCGGTCAGTCCTACACTAGCAGTTGGCCTAACATACAGGGAGCATCTCTAAGATGCCCTCTGTGTGCATTTTTCAATAAATCCCACACTAGCATCAGTGTGTGTTTATTGTGCTGAGAGGTTAATGCTAAACTTCCCAGTATTCAGTGAAGCCATTATGGTGCTGTGGAGTTCGTAATGACAAACTCCCAGACCATATTCTCTATATGTTACACTGCACTTACATTGTGTAAGAATAGACTTAGACACTGTAGGGGCATATTGTTCATGCAGCTATGCCCTCACCTGTGGTATACTGCACCCCGCCTTAGGGCTGTAAGGCCTGCCAGAGGGGTGACTTACCTATGCCACAGGCAGTGGTTTGTGGGCATGGCACCCTGAGAGTGGTGCCATTTCGACTTGATCATTTTGTCCCCACCAGCACACACAAGCTGCAAAGCAGTGTTCATGTGCTCAGTGAGAAGTCCCTTAGGGTGGCATAACACATGCTGCAGCCCTTAGAGACTTTCCCTGGCCACAGGGACCTTGGTACCATGGGTCCCTTTTTACAAGAGACTTAACTGTGTGCCAGGGCTGTGCCAATTGTGGAAACAAAGGTACAGTTTTAGGGAAAGAACACTGGTGCTGGGGCCTGGTTAGCAGGGTCCCAGCACACTTCAATCAAAGCTGGTATTGACACTAGGCAAAAAGTGGGGGGGTAACCATGCCAACAGTGCCACTTTGCAACACATACTATCTACATGTATTCCCACCTTGTTCCCAAGTCAATGTGGCTCCACTCGAAGATCTGTCTAAACTGTTCCAGAAATTCAGTGTACGTCTTGCTTGCTGGGTCTTGATGAAACTTTCTAAAACACAGTCACACTTACAATCACAGACATATAAAGAATGAAAATAAATTCTTAAGTATTTAGATGTCTCATATGTTCAGGGATTAATTAGCACAGAGTGTCAGTATCAGAAAGGACACAGTTCAGTGTTTTAACTACACTGAGAGCATAGGGTTAATATACTAAAATTAATTTTCGTATGTAATTGGTGTCATCACTGTTAGATCACAGTGACAATTGAACCTCGAAATAACAGACCTTTGATTCACACTCTGAAACTAGTGTGTGCCAAGCACTGAAGGTTCTTTATCATAGGCAATGATTGGTTTCAGAAAAATGCTGCATAAAACTCAACTGTAACAAATAGGCTCCAACATGCGCTCAAATTTTACTGTCATTGCAAGCTAACAACAATGAGCGTTATTATTCGGCACACAGCAAGTATTGAAGTAAACAAAGACATTGATAACATGCCCTTCTAGTGCGTGCTGCTCGTCTGAACATCGGGCAATCAACTAAACAAAGATAATTGGTAAGAAACCTTTTAAGCAGGTGTAGTGAGTTGCCACCTTTTTTATGCTAATCTTCTTGATCTCTTCTTTCCTGGGATCGGCATCCACGACACTGGACTATGGAACAGACTATCCAGGAAAAAGGACGGAGGAGCAGATAATCTCACTCAGCATACAATGAACTTTTACAGCAAGCAATCACCTCAAGACTGGTGTGGCTTTAGATACCTGCTGCACCTGGCCACACCCAGTCTGAGGTATAAGGCTGTTGTACTTGGCCACACTCAGTCTGAGTCATAAGGATGGCACAGGCTCAGGCAACAAGTTGACATGTGCTCCAGATTCCTACACAGGTTATAAAACAGGCATTTTTTCAATTAAACATTTCTCAAAGGCAACAACAATCATTGGCCCATGCAATGGCAGGTGATTTGCTTAGGGGCACACTTTACTAGAGATGCGTGTTCTGGAGCATATTCGGGTTTGCAGGCCCGATAGCCTCAGAGAGAAACTTGCACAACTTCATAGCTGAGTAGTTTTTTGGAATTGGGCTTAAGTTCCTTTAGCAGCTGGAGAGCTATAACCAGCTTCGCTTTTGATTGTCAGTAGTGTAGCCTCTCCTTAATAAGACATTAATAACAATAGTGTATATTATTGTAGCATTTTTAAATACTTAGTACCCGTATGTGTGTGTGCTGAAGCACTAACCCACATGCGTAGAAAGCCAAGCCATGTAGGGTGTGTGGGTTGAGAGGGTGGTGTTTTTCTTTAGGACATATATATATGGGCAGTGCTTTTATGTCTTGCGTGATGACCATCGGAATGCACTTATGATATGGGGTGGAAGGCCTGATAGTGTGATAGCTAAAGGTATGTGAGAGATAGATGCAGGAATTATAATTACAACTAACCTGCTTAGCGACAAGAGCAGTGGGATGCTTTGTGCCAGTACACCAAAAAGAGGGGTATTCAGAGAAGCCCCAGTAATTCATGCAGTGACATGTACTACACACATGTGGTGTCAAATCAATAAGAGGATACCAGAGGGCAAGAATGGAAATTGGTGACATAAACAATAGGCATGCACCATTTTAATGTATTTATTTATTTATGTGCAGGACACTTGGTATCACTTTATTGCTGAAAACATACAAGGCTGGGAACCTAAGCAGAAACTACACAAATGTTAAAAGGACCAGGTTTCACTTACTTCTGTTATGCCGAAGGAAGCCAAACATTTGAGCAGAGTTGCACCCCCCAAAACTCCTCTCAAGTTCTCAAAAGCAGATAAGCACCACTCTGGCAAGCTCTGGTTGGGTTGTAAGTCATACCTCAGCTAAGCGGGTACCCAGCATGCACATCACATGCAAGGGTGAGAGACAAATCCCTAGGTTCCAGCCCAGAGATGCAAGAGCAAATTGACTTGCCCAGAGTTCCCTTGCTGTCCTCACCCCTACATGAACGCCCAGTAGTTTTATTTGATCCCAGAGACTCTTTTTTAAGTTGTGCCTGCACAGTCCTTGTGATGTGCTTGTAAAGTCTATTATACTTAAAAGGGGCTTAGATCCAGCTCCCCTTGCTTTCCTTTCTTTTATTGGTTCCTGTGCTTGCCACTTACTTTTCTTCTGTTTCTATTGGCTGTCACACTATTTTCTTCAATTTACCAATGTGTGTGTTTTCTGTTAGCACCATCTCGAGGCCCAAGTACTGTGTTCTTTATTTTTGGTCTTGGCACTCAGCAGTCCCTTCAGGGCAACATGCACTCACCAGTTCCCCAGGGGCCGAAGCAGGCACCCACTCTAGTGCCCCCTTTTGTTGTGAGGCTGGCACTGTTTCAGACCCAATATCGATGCACTTTTAAGTGAGGTGGTATTGCAAGTCTTACATACATCTGGCCCATAGATATTGTGTGGTAACACCTTTCCCTGGGAGCACCATGGTTGTGTTTGTTTTCATAGGCTTGTCCCAGTTGTTACAACAGTTTTGTTTGCAGGGTTCCTCGTGCTGGGTATAAATAAAATACCTATGTCATCCAAACGATGTTGGTCATACCTGACTCTGACTTTGAATGTTATTGCTGTGGTCATATTGTCACACTCATAAGTGCTGCTACACAACAATGAGAAAGGGCTGACTATTTAAGAAGGATAACATTTTATTACAGCACAGCAAAATATATTATTTCTCACTCTGTCCTCTAGGGCGCATCCACATACACAACACACAGCCGAGAGCCTGCAAGGGAAGCGCTCAGTACCAGGCCTAACTCAGACAAGCTGTTGGGGCATGCAGACATCAGTGCACTCCCCCAAGCACGGAGACAGTAACTTTGAGAAGACGTGGCAGGCAAGACCAGGAAGCGGGTCAGGCATCCTTCCGCAAAGCTTCAAAGCAGGAGCATGGTGTATCTCCTCCCGAGCAAGGAGGCTGCGAACATCCACCCGATACAGTGAGTATGCAGCACTTTTGGCGAATTCCGTCTGTCGATGTTTCTCTGTATGAAGGGACCCGCGGAGAGAGAGACGCAGTCTAGTCTCTCCGCAGGTGGATTCGGGACGGGGGAAGTGGCGCGCAAGGCGCCTGATTGGGTAGAAGGTAAGTTGGGGCGGGGATTAGGACAGGGTTTATAAGGGAGGTGGAGGGTGGGGTCGGCCCTTCTTCGCGCCGACTTAGGTGAGGGAGGGTTGTTTCCTTGAAGTGTAGAGGTAAGGAGGTAGTTCCATCCAGGCCAACTAGGCCAGTTAGGCAGCGTAGGGGTTGTTTTTTCAGTCAGGGCCCTGAGACGCGGTTCGTTTAGGGAGAGAGGGGCACCGGAGGAAAGGGAGGGCGGCCCCTTGGGCATTTCTGGCCCGATTCGTGAGACGCATAGACGGGGGAGGCCACCCCCCTTGGGCATCTCGGGACAGCGCGCGGAAACGGGGGAAGCCGGCCCCTCGGGCACTTTTTGATTAATGCGCGGAGAACGCGTGCGGTGAAACGAGGCGGCCCCCTGGTTTTTGGACAACGCGGGGGCCGCGCATGAAGGCCAGCTGGCGCAGGCCTAGCTGCACAGAGGCGCCGCCACACCCCCGCGAGGGGCCCCCAAATCAGGCCACAAAACGCGCAACGGGCAGGGAGGGCCCCTTGGGTATATAAAAAATTTAAAAAAAGACTTTTTTCCTCAACTGCAGCATCGTAGACATTAGACACTTTTGCCATCCCCCCCCCCAATCAGGTGGGCCACCTGGGGGAGCGCTCTGAACACGGGGATTTAAATAGGTTAGGCCCACAAGGGCATAAAAAATATAATTTTAAAAAAAAAAATAATATACAAAAAATATATATATATATATATATATATATATATATATATATATATATATATATATATATATATAATACCACATATATATAGATATAATAGGAAATATAAGGAAAACTGTTTAAACAGGACCACATTAGAACTGCAGCTGATAGTTAACGGCTGGCAACATGGCCACAGGCCACGACGCAGAGGCAGTGAGGGCCGCCCTACGCGTGTTGGGCGAAGCAGGCAGGGCAGATCTACTCAGGCCAGGGGTCCTAGACCAGGCTTGGGTTGGGATGGCACGCCCCACCAGGGCGGCATCGGGGAGGGTCGCGGCCGCAATAGCGGCCTGTGAGTCACAGGACTCTAACGGGGAACAAGATGAAGGGCCTATGACCCCCGGGCAGGGCACAATGGCACAAGTCCTTCACGGGGCACAGAGCCCGCTGATGTTTGGCGGGGAGACGCAAGCCACCCAGGACAAGGGAACAGACAGCGTGCAGGCAGGTGTTGACCCCGCAGGCTCGGGAGGGCAGGTGGCGGGGGGGATGGGGCCGAAGGTCAAGGCAGGGAGGCAGAGCAGCCCATACCGGGGCCCAGCGGGGATTTCGCTCCCCTAGATTTGTCATACCACAGAGGGGAGGCCCCCAGTCCAGTTTGTTTCGGGGCGCCAGTAAAGAAAAGAGGCAAGTTTGCCAGTAAAAACAGGGGAGGGCCGGGGAGGGTCAAGACGGCGCTCCGCCAGGCCAGGGGGGGGGAAAGTCAAGGCACCACAGGAACCAAGGACCGTGGTGGGCCAGAGCTCACACACACAAGGGAATTGGGACCAGGCAGAGACCTGGGACTTGGAGGCCAGAATTCGGGAACAGCGTAGGGTTGTGCTAGAGACGGAGGCCAGGTGGGCACAGCTGTGCAAAGACAGGGAAGAGGCGAACGCCCACAGCGAGACAACCCCTAAGATCAGAGAGCTCAGAGGGCAATCAGGTATGCAGCAGCCAGGGCCAGGAAGCGGAACCTGGGTATGGGTGCCACAGGTAAGGGGAGAACAGAGCCAAGAGGCTCGAGCGGCCGAAGGGTCAGTTGGCGCGGGGAAACCCGGTGACGCAGACGGTCATGGGGGCAAAAAGGCAGCAATGCCAACGACAGAGGTTGGCAAGAGACGGTACATGCCGACTGGGCGCAATACGGCCCAAATGCGTTGGCACGAAGCACTGGAGGGGTCTACGGCGGCCTTCTCCACATCGGGGGACCACGGATACCGTCCCGATGACACACGTCATGCGGGGATGGAGGCAAGCGAGAGTACATCAACCAATGCAAGAGATTTTGGCCAACACAAGGGCCAGTGGGAAGGAGAAGATGAGTTGGAATTGGACTACGAGGAGGAAGGGGATGAATGGGAGGATGGCGAAATACGAGATTGGGAGGTGAGCGCGGTGAAAAAGGGTGGCGGGCGAGGGCGCAAGAGCGGCGCAACCTCTTCTTTGTGCTCTGTTTTACAGGTTACAGCTCCTTTGGAAGGCCCCACTGGCAGTAGGCAAGTCATGCAGCGCGGCAGGAGCCTGAAAAGAGTGCCAAGGAGTCTGGGGGACAACGCTGGAGGTAAGAAATGGTGGTCAGTATGGGGTGAGGGGGGGACAATAAGGGAGGCTAACACGAGTAGGTCCATCGGGGTAGGTGACGGGTTAGTTTTGGAGGTAGCAGGCAATAGCACCACGCAAAAGATGGGTGAGAACAAAGAGAAAGAGGGCACCGCCACGATAGACACAGCCACAACGGGAAAGGCGGATACGGGGGAAAAAACGGTAGAAGATAAGTAGGGGGGAAGTCACAGGAAGAGGCTGCCGTACATGGGTTTAGCCATGCCACTGGGTTCACACGTGGCAGAGAAGACAAAAAGCAAGATATGGAAACATGAATATGTAGATGCTTTTAAACTATTACATAGGGACATACAGGCGAAGGAAGGGTCCAAAGAGGAAGAATGGGAACTAGCACGCAGGCCCAGGGTACCTATAACAATGGATTACTGGACGTCGGCCTTTTTGATATTCGCCAGTATATACTGCAAGAAATACCCAGACAGGGCTATTGCCCTGTTTAAATACATGGATATAATTAGAAAGGCTCAAATGCATTTTGGGGGTTTCGCGTGGCTCATTTACGACGAGGAATTTAGGACCCGGGTAAGTGTTAATCCGGACAAACCATGGGGTGACGTGGACCCCGAACTGTGGATGCAATGGATGGCATCGGCACAGACAGCGGCATCCACTCACACGGCGAGTGGCCTGCCAGTGACTTACAAGCCCTTTCAGGCTCGCCCGCCCATGGAGGGGCGGGCAATACCACAAAGGCAGCAGGGGCAACTGCGGGGGCTTGTTGGAACTTTAACAAGGGATTTTGTTCCAGAGCACAATGTAGGTTCAAGCATGACTGCTCCAAGTGCGGGTGTCGTCATCCAGTCACCCAATGTTTCTCCCTGTCCAGCCCAGCGGACCAGTGGAGGGCTGCTAGAGGGAGAGGGGCGCATGGCGCTCCTTCGCCAAAAGGGGCCTACACCAGTTAGACTGGAATTTCTGCTGCCATGGTTACACATATACCCAGACACGGATAAGGCGCGACTACTGGAATGGGGCTTTAGGAAAGGTTTTTGATTAGGTTACCAAGGCCCTCGGCAAAGGAGATGGGCTGACAATTTGCGGTCAGCCAAAGAGCGGCCGCAGATTGTGCGCGACAAACTAGCAAAGGAGGTAGGTTTAGGCAGAATAGCAGGCCCATTCTCCAGGTGGCCAAGTGACGTTTTAATGATATCACCTTTGGGAGTGGTACCCAAGAAGGCGCAGGGAGAATTTAGTTTGATTCACCATTTGTCATGGCCTGAAGGTACGTCAGTCAATGATTTCATTGCCCAAGAGGACTCTAAGGTAATTTATGCGTCAGTCGATGATGTGATAAAGTTAGTCCTAAAGTGCGGTACAATGGCGGAAATGGCAAAATGTGATATTCAATCAGCTTTTAGATTGCTCCCTATTCATCCAGCAGATTTTGACCTCTTGGGCATGCAGCTGGATGGCAACATCTATGTGGACAGAGTGTTGCCCATGGGTTGCTCAATATCATGTGCCCTTTTTGAGACGTTCAGCACCTTTTTGCAGTGGGTCTTTGTGAGGACAAGTGGGCATAGGTGGGTGACGCATTATTTGGACGATTTCTTATTCGTAGGAACAGCGGCATCTGGGGCGTGTGGGCGGGCTCTGGACACGTTTCAGAAGCTAGCACAACAGGCGGGTGTGCCTTTGGCCCCGGAGAAAACGGAAGGCCCCATGCCGATTCTAACCTTTTTGGGCATCGAACTAGATGCGAGAAAGTTGGTCGCTAGGTTGCCAGCGGCAAAAGTGGGCGAGATACTAGATTTCTTAGCAGTGGTGCGCACTTTGCGCAAGATGGATTTGCGGACAGCTCAAAAGCTTTTAGGGTACCTCAATTTTGCATGCAGGGTAGTTAGGGGAGGTAGGACTTTTTGTAGGCGTTTGGGTCTTTCCATGTCAGGTGCCGTACTTCCGCACCATAGGATACGAGTGTCATTGACATTACGAGAAGACATTAGGATATGGGAGATTTTTCTGAGAAATTTCAATGGTGTACCGATGTCTTTTGGTGAGTCAGACACAATATGGCAGGTACAAATTTTCTCGGACGCGGCAGGAGCGTCGGGTTTTGGCTTATACTGGGATGGGAGGTGGTGTGCTGAGCCTTGGCCGGCATCCTGGAGGCAGCAGGGGAGAAGCATCGCGTTCTTCAAGTTTTTTCCCCTTTTAGTGGCACTGGCAGTGTGGGGACAAGAATTAGCCAGCAGGACAGTGATTTTTCAAATAGACAACATGGCGGTGGTAGAGCTGGTAAACAGACAGAGAGCAAGGGACATCAGAGTTTTGCGCTTGTTGCAGCAGTTTATGCTTTTATGTTTATCTTTGAATGTCATATTTAAAGCTGCACACATACCAGGGATTTACAACGAGATTGCAGACTCCCTATCTTGTTCACAGTGGCAGCGTTTTCGCGAATTGGCCCCTGGAGCGGATCAGAACAAGACTGTGGTCCCGGCAGACATCTGGGAATGGGGGGCATGACGATCACGGGGCTGGTGGAGATGTCATTAGCAGTATCCACGCGGCGTAATTACAGACTGGCATGGTTGGAGTTTCAATCTTTTGAACAGTTTGGGGGCAATTTTGGGGCGCAAAGCCTGCCAGTACTGGAGGCACGGACCAGGCGTTTCGTGCTGTTTCTGATCAGGGAGGGTTTATCTCCGGCGACAATTGGGGGGAAACTGGCTGGAGTGTCTTTTTACGGGAAACTGTTTTTTGGATATGACCCAGCACACAGTGATTTATTGGGTAAAATGCTGAAAGGATGGGGCAAGGTTAGAGCGAGCGGAGATAAACCAGCAAGAGAGCCCATTACATTTGAAATGTTGGTAGAGATGACACAGGTGTTACCAATTTGTTGTAGGGACGAATACGAGGTGGGTTTATTTCGTTTATGTATGTTGTGGATGTTTTTTGGAGCATTTAGAGTATCAGAGTTGTTGGGGGTGGGTAAAGAAATTGGGGTAAGGAGAAAAGAGGTATGCATGCATAAAGACAGGTTGGGGATATGGCTAAGACGGTCTAAAACGGACCAGCTGGGAAAGGGCAAGTGGATATGGCTGGAGAAAGGGGGAGTGGAAGAGGCTTGCCCTGTAGATGAATGGGTCAATTTCAAAACAAGGTGGCCAGGGGCAGGTGAAGCAGGGGTTTTTATGCATATGGCAGGAAAGAAGCTAACTAGTTATCAACTGTTACAAGTTATGAGAATGGCCCTTGGAAGGATAGGGCGGCGCGCAGGTGATTATGGAACGCACTCATTTAGAATTGGCGCAGCAACGGAGGCAGCACATCTGGGCTGGGATTGGGCTAAGATCAAATCCATAGGGAGATGGAAGTCTAGGTGCTGTGAGCGGTATGTCAGGCCTTGAAGAGTATAAAACGAACAGGTTTGGGGGGGGGCGTTGTGGTTAGTTTATCAATACAGTGGCTACAATGTTTTTTCTTTGCAGGCTGTGTGGCCGGGCCGAAGAAGGGAAAGATGACGACGTGGTTGGTCGGCCATTCGTTCGTTCATTGGGCGGTGAAATTTGCAGAGAAGCAAATTTACAGCAGATCACTGGGATTGCCCAGCAGAAGCCATGAAGTGCGTTGGTGGGGCAAGAGTCGTATGAGGTGGGGGAGCCTGCTCCCATTTATCACGGGTAACTTGCCGCAGTGGGGATGCCCAGATCTTTTATTGATTCATCTGGGGGAGAATGATTTAGTGAAGCACTTTGATACAATTGATGCAGAGGGATTTGGAGCTCTTGAAACAAAAACTATGCGGGACATGCTTGGTATGGACAGAATTTGTGCCAAGAAGGGCATGGAGAGGGGCTGTCAATCATGGAGCCATTGAGCGGGCTCGGAAAAAATTGAACAGAGCCATGAGAGTTTTCTGTTGGGCTCAAGGGATCAAGGTGTTAAGACACGGGGACATAAAAGAGCAAGAACAAGCGTTATTTCGTGATGACGGGGTACATCTATCGCAGATAGGTAACGCATATTATATCACAGAACTGAGACTAATGCTGGAAAGCGTATGGGGAACAAATTTGCGTACCCGAAAATAAAAAGGGGGTGGGGCAGCGAAACGCCTCACGGGTTTCCCTGGGTGGCAGGAGATGGGGGAGGGTGGAGAGCCAGGTGCGGGCTTGTCCACCCTTCCAGGGGGAAAAACAAGGAGGTGAAGGATCAGAGCGGGGAGGGGTAGGCTACAGGCAGGGAAGGCATGGGCGGAATAGGGGAGCATATACAGCAGGAAAATTGAAGGGAGACATTTGAGGAGAAAATTAAGGCAAGGGAGTTGTAAAAGTTAAAGTCTGCTTTAAAAGATTTACAGTTAAATGTTTTGAAGTAATGTTGTGTTTAAATCCTGTTCTAATAAATGACCTTTTACACCAACAAGAGTGTCACGTATGTATGTCCCAATGAAGGGACCCGCGGAGAGAGAGACGCAGTCTAGTCTCTCCGCGGGTGGATTCGGGACGGGGGAAGTGGCGCGCAAGGCGCCTGATTGGGTAGAAGGTAAGTTGGGGCGGGGATTAGGACAGGGTTTATAAGGGGGGTGGAGGGTGGGGTCGGCCCTTCTTCGCGCCGACTTAGGTGAGGGAGGGTTGTTTCCTTGAAGTGACCACCCACCCACCCAGCTTAGGAAGGCAGGAGGAGGAGGGGTTTTTAGGTAGGCAGGGCAGTTAGGGCAGGTAGGGGTGGTTAACAGTCATTTAGGACAGGTGAGTTGAGAGAGGTAGCAGGAGATGGGGGAGGGTGGAGAGCCAGGTGCGGGCTTGTCCACCCTTCCAGGGAGAAAAACAAGGAGGTGAAGGATCAGAGCGGGAGGGGTAGGCTACAGGCAGGGAAGGCATGGGCAGAATAAGGGAGCATATACGGCAGGAAAATTGAAGGGAGACATTTGAGGAGAAAATGAAGGCAAGGGAGTTGTAAAAGTTAAAGTCTGCTTTAAAAGATATACAGTTAAATGTTTTGAAGTAATGTTGTGTTTAAATCCTGTTCTAATAAATGACCTTTTACACCAACAAGAGTGTCACGTATGTATGTCTCAATGAGATTTGCATGGCTGGTGCTGCCGTCCCCGTCTCCCTGTGGGCATTTTCTTATTCAGCAATAGCATCCCTGAGAAAGACTTATCCTCTCTGCTGCAGTCAGGTGTAGGTACGTGAGGGGAGCGGCTAGGTGGGTGATATCCATTCCTGAGCGGTAGCTTCCAGCTCATTTCCCTCTCTTTCATGCACCTATCTGCCTTACACCCTCTTCCGGAGTTTAATGTGGATTGTTCAGTTTTGCTGAGCCATAAGTTCTTGTACTTCTGCAGCATGTCTACATTGTAGGGAGAGCCACTAATATCTGCTTGTTCGTATTCCTCTCCCTGGTGCCAGTTTAGAATACTGTTACTGGGTTGCCAGGATAGACCTGCATGAAGTAAAACAACCGGGGCTCCCTGTGAAGCTCTGGTCAATGCAAATGAATTCACAATCCAGAGAGAGGTGATAATGACATTTATCCCTGTGCATGTGTGTGTAGATATGTTTCACACTTTCGATCAGACTCACTCCAGTAATTTCCTAGCATAATAATTGGTTGCAAATGAGCAGGCACTGTTGGGATGGAGAGTACCTTGAGTGATAAACCTGTACAGATACTGCTGGTTGGTCACAGGCTATCAGACAGATTTCTTACTTGATGTGCAATGTTACAAACACATTTAAAACAAATGGAAGTGAAAAACGTTGTGGTGATGGAATTCAAAATTAAACAATTAATGTAAATATAAACGTTTACACATTTTAAGCAATGGACCAAGCAATATTTGTAACTTTAATTGACACTCCCTTTCCTAATAAACAAGTCATAACACTTTTATGGAGATTCAGTAACTTATATTCCACAACTACTCACCAAGCTAAATCTTACAACAATAAAAAGGATATTAACCCCTTCGCTGCCAGGCCTTTTCCCCTAAGGTGACGAGCCTTTTTTGGCTATTTGGGGCAATTCGCTCAAGCTACCCACGCCAAATTTGCGTTCTTATTTTCCAACATCCTAGGTATTTTAGAGGTACCCAGACTTTGTGGGTTCCCCTAAAGGAGACCAAGAAATTAGCCAAAATACAGCAATCATTTTGTTTGTTTTTTTAAAAACGGGACAAAAGGGCTGCAGAAGAAGGCTTGTTGTTTTTTTTCCCTGAAAATGACATCAACAAAGGGTTTGTGGTGCTAAAATCACCATCTTCCCAGCTTTCAGGAACTGGAGACTTGAATCAGAAAACCCCATTTTTCAACACAATTTTGGCATTTTACTGGGACATACCCCATTTTTACTATTTTTTGTACTTTCAGCCTCCTTCCAGTAAGTGACAGAAATGGTTATGAAACCAATGCTGGATCCCAGAAAGCTAAACATTTGTGGAAAGTAGACAAAATTCTGAATTACGCAAGGGGTAATTTGTGTAGATCCGACGAGTGTTTCCTACAGAAAATAACAGCTGAAATAAAAAAATATTGACATTGAGGTGAAAAATCAGCCATTTTTCTCCACGTTGTAACTTTTTCCTGCGAAGTCAGATTTTTGATAGCAATATACTGTTACGTCTGCTGGACTCTTCTGGTTGGGGGGATATATAGGGCTTGTAGGTTCTTCAAGAACCCTAGGTAGCGGAGCCAATAAATGAGCACTTTGCAATGGGTTT
The DNA here is from genome assembly GCF_031143425.1 of Pleurodeles waltl. Lineage (NCBI taxonomy): Eukaryota > Metazoa > Chordata > Amphibia > Caudata > Salamandridae > Pleurodeles > Pleurodeles waltl. Next base: position 1,644,849,782 of record NC_090444.1, on the reverse strand, counting down.
TCATTCTATACGGGTATACAGCAACTAATTTGCTGAAATATAAAAGTGAAAAACAGGTATCAAGAAAACCTTGGTATTTCCAAAATGGGCACAAGATAAGGTGATGAGAAGCAGTGGTTATTTGCACATCTCTAAATTCCGGGGTGCCTATACTAACATGTGAATTACAGGGCATTTTTCAAATAGACATCTTTTTACATACTGTCTTACATTTGGAAGGGAAAAAATTTAGAGAAAGACAAGGGGCAATAACACTTGTTTTGCTATTCTGTGTTCCCCCAAGTCTCCTGATAAAAATTGTACCTCACTTGCATGGGCAGGCCTAATGCTCGCGACAGGAAACACAACATGGACACATCACATTTTACATTGAAATCTGACATGTTTTTTACAAAGTGCTTAGCTGTAGATTTTGGCCTCTAGCTCAGCCGGCACCTAGGGAAACCTACCAAACCTGTGCATTTTTGAAAACTAGACACCTAGGGGAATCCAAGATGGGGTGACTTGTGGGGCTCTGATCAGATTCCGTTACCCAGAAACCTTTGCAAACCTCAAACGTTGGCCAAAAAACACTTTTTCCTCTAATTTCAGTGGCAGAAAGTTCTGGAATCTGAAAGGAGCCACGAATTTCCTTCCACACAGCGTTCCCCCAAGTCTGCCAATAAAAATGGTACCTCACTTGTGTGGGAGCCTACAGCCCGCGACAAGAAATAACCCAAAACACAATGTGGACACATCACATTTTCCCAAAGAAAACAGAGCTGTTTTTTGCAAAGTGCCTAGCTGTGGATTTTGTCCTCTAGCTCAGCCGGCACCTAAGGAAACCTACCAAACCTGTGCATTTGTGAAAACTAGACACCTAGGGGAATCCAAGATGGGGTGACTTGTGGGGCTCTGACCAGGTTCTGTTACCCAAAATCCTTTGAAAACCTCAAAATTTGGCCCAAAAAACACCTTTTCCTCTCATTTCGGTGACAGAAAGTTCTGGAATCTGAGAGGAGCCACACATTTACTTGCACCCAGCGTTCCCCCAAGTCTCCCAATAAAAATGGTACCTCACTTGTGTGTGTAGGCCTAGCGCCCACGACAGGAAATGCCCCAAAACATAATGTGGACACATCACATTTTCCCAAAGAAAACAGAACTGTTTTTTGCAAAGTGCCTAGCTGTGGATTTTGGCCTCTAACTCAGCTGGCACCTAGGGAAACCTAGCAAACCTGTGCATTTTTTAAAACTAGACACCTACGGGAATCCAAGATGGTGTGGCTTGTGGGGCTCTGACCAGGTTCTGTTACCCAGAATCCTTTGCAAACCTCAAAATTAGGCCAAAAAAACACTTTTTCCTCTCATTTCGGTGTAAGAAAGTTCTGGAATCTGGGAGGAGCCGCAAATTTCCTTCCACCCACCATTTTCCCAAGTCTCCCAATAAAAATGGTACCTCACTTGTGTGGTTAGGCCTAGTGCTCCTGAAAGGAAATGCCCCAAAACACTATCTGGACAGATCAAAATGATCAAATACATAACTACCTGTTTTTGGGGTTAGGGGCACCTGCGTTTTTGGCCCTGGGCTCAGCAGCCATCTAGGGAAACCCACCAAACCCAGACATTTCTGAAAACTAGACACCCGAAGGAGTCCAGGGAAGTGTGACTTGCGTGGATCCCCCAATGTTTTCTTACCCAGAATCCTCAGCAAACCTCAAATTTAGCTAAAAAATCTAATTTTTCCCACATTTCTGTGTGGATCACCGCGCTGGGACAAACTTCCTACCACCCAACATTCTCCTCAGTCTCCCGGTAGAAACGATACCTCACTTGTGTAGGTGGGCCAAGTGCCTGTGACAGGGAAGAGCCAAAAACATGTCAAAATTGAGGGGGAACCCAAGTATGTCCAAAAGGGCAGTTTGAAAAAAAAAATTTAGGCTGACAAGTGCAGCAGAATTTCTATCAGTATAGATGAGACAATGTTGGGTGGTAGGAATTTTGTGGATTTGTGCAGATTCCAGAAGGTTCCATCACAAAAATGTGGGGAAAATGTGTGATTTCCAGCAAAGTTGGAGGTTTGCAGGGCATTGTGGGTAAGAAAATGGGGCAGGGTGCATGTGAAGTACACCACCCTGGAATCAACCAGATGTTTCGTTTTTAGATGTGTATGGGTCTTGTGGATTTTTGTACATGGCAGCGTCCCAAAGTAAAAAAAGCGCAGCCCTCACCATTTCAAGTGGGACGATTTTGAGAGTTACCAAGCTCTCATGGCCCAAATGTAAATCCAAAACCCCAAATGAGCAAATGTCCTCTTACTTGCCATTGGATAAGATGTTTTAGTGTGCATGGGAGAGCTGAAAGACTATTACCCCCTTCAGTTGGGGTGGGGACAGAACCAGGCCCATACTGGTTGGTAGCCACCACCCCACTATTTATTTTTTATTTCCCTGGCATCTAGTAGGCTTTCTGTCCCCCCCACCCGGGAAGTGGATCCGGGGTAATTGCCCCATCTGCCCACCAGTGGGCAGAACAACTTTGGCCCCATTTATTTGGGGTGGGGGGATGGCCATACCCTCACCCTCTTATTTTGAAAACAAAATCTTCCCTGGTCTCTGGTGGGCTTCCATCCCCCCTTGAGGGCTGATGGGCCTTCCACAAATAGGCTGTTCTGCCCCAAAGGGGGGCAGATATGGCCAACTGTAATGTGCCCCCATGAGGAGCAACCCTTGCCCAAAGGGCAGCCACCCCAAACAAAACACGCACATACACATATACCAATCCCTGGTGTCTCGTGGTTTCTGTCCCCCTACGGGACAGATTGGCCTAACAAAAATAGGCTGATCTGCCTCCAAGGGGGGCAGAAATGGCCTAAATACAATTTGCCCCCCGGGGAGTGACCCTTGCCTAAGAGGTTGCTCTTCACAAATAAAAAAAAGAGAAAAAACAAAATAATTATCCCTGGTGTCTAGGGGTTTTCTGCCCCCCCCGAGGGCAGATCGGCCTAATTATATTTGGCCGATCTGCCCCCAGTGGGGGCAGAAATGGCCTAAACATTATTTGGCCCCCTGGGGAGCAGCCCTTGCCCAAGGGGCCGCTCCCCTTATGCGTAAGTGTAATAAACCAAAAAATTCCCTGGTGTCTAGTGGTTTCTGCCCCCCCCCAGGGAGGGGCAGAAATGGCCTAAAAACAATTTGCCCCCCTCATGTCTATTTCTATTTCTTGCCTAAGGGGTCGCTCCCCACACATAAATAAAAAATAAAAAAAAGTTGCCCTGGTGTCTAGATTTTTTTTTTATATATATAATTAGGCCGATCTACCCCCGGGGGGGTCAGAAATGGCCTAAAAATTATTTGCTCCCCTCATGTCTATTTCACCCCCCAAAAAAATTCCCTGGTGTCTAGTGGGCATGCTTGCAGAGACATGAAAGGAAAAAGAAACGCCTTTACTTTCCTTCCATGCCTGTGCTGGCCCCCTCCTCCCTAGCGGAAGAGAAATGCTTTTGCATACTGACGTCATCAGACGTCACTGGGGGGGGGGTCGGGGTGGAAGGGGAAGCGATTCCCCTTCCAGCCCTGACCTGGGGGGGAGTGCGGGGGTGGCCCCTGGTGGAAGCGCTAGCGCTTCCCTCGAGGGCCGGTAATCGGACGTAATGGTTACGTCGGTGGCATCTGAGAGGCGCAGCCACTGACATAACCATTACGTTCGTGGCCCACAAGTGGTTTATCTATACTTCTACAAGTTAACTTCCCTTCTAGAATCCACTGTCTAGTTCACTCACTCTCTACCCCCTGCCCCACCAATTAACTCTACTCTCATCTCTAGCAACAAGCCTATGAACCAGGGGGCATATTTATCATTGAGTTGTATCATCCTTGTGCCACGCGAGGGGGCGCAAGGGCGATGCAACAATTAAGTTAGATTTATCGAGCCACGCAAGATCTCACTGTGTTGCATTACTCTGCCTCAGTGAGGCATTCTGTAGGTGGAGCCTGAGTGTTCCCAGGCATCCACCCATGGCTTTTGACACTTTCCCAGATTTACCATTACTGGTAGACCTTGGAATGCATCAAAATGCTACTCTTCTCCAGGTGAGGCATAACGAAGAGAAATATCTTTATTTCTCCTTGTTGTCTAATTTTTCTATGTGTGCAGCATTTTGGAGCACACATAGAAAGAGGAAAATGCCTTTGAGGATTGCTTTTGTGCAGGAAGGTATTCCTTCTTACACAAAAATAATCTATCCTTTAATGAAGGCATCCTTGCACCATGGTGCAAGGGTGCCTGAATTGGGCTAGGGAAGCCAAAAGTGTGCCAACGCAAGGAAAGGACAGGAATATGCCATATAATGTTAAATGCAGCACATTCCTGCCCTTCCACAGAGCACAGCGCAAGAAGGTGGCTTGCTGTGCTGCATGAAAGCTTGATGAAACTGCCCCAAAACTAATATTAGCAAGTAGGTATCATGTCCTGTACTGCAACAACTCCTTTGAAGCATGGCTTCATCCAGCAAAGTGTGTTGATTGAGTCTACTGGATACTGCAACTTTGTTCTGCTCTGTAAGGGTACAGCCTTTGCCTACCGTGATTATTCACAAACACTGGTCTTGGGGCACACATGCACACTGCAGGGCAATTGACTACCCCTTACTACTTTAAAGCTGGTGTCTATGTCTCAGGCTAGCCTCACAGCTTCCTTAGGCACGTGGCAACACCCTGCTGACCAGCTGCATTGATTAGCTATGATCCCTGATCTGCCTTTATCAGTATTAGAAGATGCAAGTATGCTGAGCCCTGTCAGGTAGGAAAAATCAAACAAACCCCAAACACATTAAGGCTGGTTGTAATGTTTCTGGCTAGTCGTTGTGAATCTTAAGCAACTGGTCCTGTTCTGCTTATCCTTCCTATTATGAAGAGATAGCCTGCATTCTACCTGTATGAGCATTATAGGATAAATGTATGTTGAGCCGTGCCAGCCAGCAAAAAATCAAACTACCTCATACCATATTAAGGTTGGTCACAATATTTCGGGTTAACTGTTTTGACATCTGGGCACTTGGTCCTATCCTGCTGACCAGTCTCATTGCAGAGATATGACCTGTAATCTGTGTTTATATACATGAGAAGACACAAATATCCTTAGCCCTGCCAGCCCCCTCAATCAAATTACAACTGGTTACAATGACACAGGCTAGCTTTGGTGAGTCATAAGGTACTATCCTGCGACACTTCCCATTGTGAGGATATGACCCACCATCCTGTCGTTGTCTCCCTTAGAAGATGAAAGTATGCTGAGCCCTGCCTACCAGGAAAAAACGAAACTACCCCCTACCACATTAAAGCTCGGCACAATGTCTCCGGCTAGCCTTGCTGAATCCTAGGCAATTTGTCACATTGTGCTAACTCTTTCCATTGCGAAGATATGACCCACAATCTGCCTGAGCCAACACAAGAAGATACAAGTATGCCAGGGCCTGCCAGCAAGGAAAATCAAACTACACCGTATCCCCTTGAGGCTGGTCAATGTTCCCTTTTCTTAGGGGTGCTACTCAAACATTGTAGTCTGATAGTAACAGTCTAAATCTAAATACTATCGAGTCAGTGGTGAGATAGGCTCATAGGTCCATATGTACTAAAGATCGCACCAATGCTCACATAACGCAACATCATATAGCACGGTGCATGTGGGCCTTTACAAATGTAAGTAAATTGATGCTATGCTTTGCTTTGGTTGTGTGTTACGAGTACCAGAGAAAATCTTTATTAATTGTGGGTCATAGATTGATTTTCAAAATTTCTTGCCATAATGTATTTAGTATTTGCTATGCATGGCTGTCGCAGACAGTCATTAGCGCAAACAACTGGATTCTGAATCCAGTATTTCACTGCTATGACATATCAGAACTTGTTAACCACTATTGGTACCTCATAATGGAATTCCTGGCTGCCCTGGCTGGGCTCCCCAGAGCAATGATGGAAAGCAGGGAGCACAGTTCCTCAAGGGGAGGAAAGGCACAAACAGAGGTAGCGATGAGTGCTATGTATGGAATCCTATGTATCTTATGTATAGCTTCCTTATTACTCCTGTACCCCTATGCAGCAGTTCAAAGTGGGGGTAAATTAAAACATATTGTTACAGATGGGTAAAAAGTGAATTACAGAGATGTTTGTCACCTTGGAGCCTTGCTCCTGTTGTCCATTTGATGTCACTCAGAATCCCTCAGTGAAAAACATCCCCGTAATTTACTATTACCCATATCCCATTCTATCTGTCAACCAAGGGGTGGGGACTTCTGTCAACGCATGATAATGATTGGTTGTTGGCATTGATAGTGGAAGATGCATTTCTCCAGGGGTCGGGGTGTGTAACCACATTGCAGCAAAGTTCACAATATTTTATTTTTAACATATATAACAAGCTTTGCAATTGATAGCATCAGTAAAGTGGTACAACTGATTTATAATTGAATGAACACGTGAGACAGTCACATAAATACTTGGGAAATAATCTTAGATTTACATATTCATCCAAAAACATATTTGCGCAAATTACTCACTCATTATAAAAAATGTGTAGGATGGTTCTGAACAAGAAGAGTTATTTGGCATATGTTGCTGCATGACACACAGGCTCATTTTCTAATTAAATTGTCAGTACTTTATACAATAGAAATGTAGTTTTATTAGAGACAAAATGTAACTTCAACATTTAAATAGGTCATTTGCGGCACATAAAAGACATATCGTTGTTTAAAAATGCCATTCCTGCGGCCTGGGGTGTCGGCAATTGCCTTGGTAATTATAATTTGGTGTTTGAAAAGCGAATGGGTTAAGTTTGTATTATTTTATTTGCAAAATAGATATTTTAAGTTTCTCATTTGGTAACTATGTTCAGCTAAAGTATTAATTAGATGTATCATGCTCTTGTTAAACCATGAGGAGGCAGGCCACGAACAGCAGCATTACTAATGGTGTACTCAGGGTTTTGTACTAAAAGACAGAAAGTGGATTCAGTTGCTTAGGCTGTTCCTATTTTAGCACTATAGATGAACATGAGAAAATACTTTCAATTTTAAAGGTTACTCACAAGTGTGTTTCATTTGAATACATTGGGACCTAATTATATGACCTACCCCGTTGCCGGTCAATTTTGTAGGACCATTGTTTCCAAAACCTGGTTATCCAAAATCATGTGCTCTGCAAAATCAGAAGAAAAGTGACTGAAAATGTAAAGATTGTGTTGAGTGATATGCATGTTTCGACGAACCTCGGTGGCAGAAGGGGAAACCAGAAACCAGAGTCCCGTAAGTGAAAGACAGACAATAAACAGATGTAAACTAACATTGGCAAAATCACTATGTTCCAGATTAGGAGGCAGGTGGTCTGAAGCTTCGCGGTGACGGTTTTCACCAGTCAGCCCAGTGGAAAAGTCGTAACGGTTCCTGGAGAGGTGGGTTGCATGGTGGCGACCACTCCGTCAGGAGCTTGAGGGATGGATGTTTCAATCCACCAAACCCTTACTCAGCCCCAAAATCTGGCCTTTTACGTATGGCTAAGATACCTTTGGCTGTCCAGAAGACAGTGTTTCTCTTTAAAAAAAGTACAATAACAAAAAGGAGAGAGAAAGTGTGCTCTGTGTCACTGTCTTTCAGTCACAGGCTTTTGTGTGTTTCTCTTCGCTTGCCATTGCATGAATGGGCGGTACATCAAAGCTATGACATTTTGAGGATAGTTACATTGTATCATTGTGTTCCTATCAGTTTTGGTGATGGTGCATCCCATAGCCTTCTGTTAAACAGCACATTCTACATGATGGTTACTTGTGTGTTCTTTGTAGCATTCACTTTACAGAAACAATAAGGGGTAGATTTAAGAGCCCCTACCACCTCCTTGGGCCACATTAGCGTAATTTCTTTTTACACTAATGAGGACCAACGAGGCCAAAATCGCTGCACCAAATTTGTAAAGTGGCACAATGCATGCATTGCGCCACTTTGTAACCCCTTGAGCTAGAGTATGCCTTCCCCAGGCATAATGTATGCAAAACTTTGCACTTGTATAGCTCACTACTCACCCGTTAGGGTCTCAAGGCGCTGTACTCATACCGCTATGGAACCCCTCCTGGCTTTTCCCTGTGAGGTGCCCACTCCTGGGCACCCCCAGGGTGAAGCCAGGCATCCAAGCGCTGTTGGGGCCGGTGTGGAGATTAAGCAAGCTATTGCCCAGAGTTGCAGAGTGGGACTCATTAGTTAGATTAGGCACCGAGGCGAGAATTATCTGGTCCAAGGGAATGGAGCCCAAGACCTGCGGAAGCGGGACTTGAACCCTGGTCTTGAGGCAGAACTCTGCTTCAGGGTCTGCCGCTCTAACCATTGTGCCACACTTCTCTACTCAAAGGGGGCGTTCCCCCGTTCGGGCGGGGGTGAAAAAACAGCGTGTGTTTCGGCACTTTTAACGTCTGCTCAGAGCAGGCATTAAATCGAGGCACACCATTATTTACAATGGGCCTCAATGGCCTTTGCAGGATTAGCATCAACATTTTTTACACTAATCCTGCAAAGCTATGGAGTAGCGTCAAATATTTTGACACTAGTTCCCTAACTACCGCCATGGTGCACCATATCTTTGATATGGCGAACACAAGCTGACGTTAGGGGGGCACTAATGGGCGCAAGGAAAGTGAAGCCGCACTGGGTGCAGTACCACTTTCCTTGAATCAGACCCTAACATTTTAAATACTGATTTATTGCTTATTTGTTAGATAAATGCTCACTGTGTAGATTCCTTAGCCAATCAACACAACACAGCCTTTCCTACTCACTGAAGCTCATTGAGTTTTCTTTTTGTTTTAATTTGCTGTCATGCTAATATGTTGTTAGATTTCCCAAATGCAACAGAATGGGGTGCACAACTGAACAATAACTTAAATGTGCAGTTTAATGATTTCCTATCCCTTTCTCAGTTTCTGTTCTGGCTTTGGATTAGGGACCAAGTAGTTGTAGGTAGCACACACTTCCTCTTTACCAATTTCACTTTATCCAGTCTTATGGCTAAGTAGCCCATGCCAGTGCATTTTTGTTATTGTAGCACAACAAGCATATTAGAACTGGTTCACAAACTGCACTTTGTAGTATGGTTTGTAGTATTACAAAATGTACTACAAAATACCACCCACAAACTACGTGCAGGGCTTTTGCCTCCACCTGTCCTATCTGTTTATGTGCAGTCATCTATGCCCCATCTGTGCCGTCTCCACATGTTAGTATATGTTTTAGTGGAAAAAGTGGGAGGGACTGGAGGAAAGGAGTGGAGAAAGGGGATGACACTACAAAAGGAGAGGGGACAAGGAAGAAATAAGAAGGAGTCTACGGAATGGGTCGAGATAGGTTTGTGCAGAATGTCACCCATCCACAAAAGAGTAAAACCACTGAAATTCACAAACTGCACTTGTAAGGTTACTACAGGAAAAATACAAAACAATACTAAGTCAAGCACCATACATGGCCAAATACTGGTACTGCAACACCCTCCTATAGAAACTAATTGGAAAATAAATCACATAGCAAATAATGGTAAAATACGTTTTTGGTAATAGTTAAAATACTGACTGCCAAATACATAGATTTATTAAAAGTCCTACAATTATTTTATTTTCAAAGCAAATGCAATTAAATTAATTGTAAGTTAAATACATATATTTGCTTCAAACTACATTATAAATGATTTAAAAAAATAAAAACGTACCTCGAAGCTCCAAATAAGAACATCTGCCATTTCAACACATATAAATATGTACAATTTAAATATTTAAAAAATAAGTTACTCATCTTATTGTTCAAGTGCTGAAAACATAAGTAACACTGGCAACTGACTTCAACACTTGCAACACATTTGATAATAAAAATAGTTATAATGTTCAAGTCCTCCACCCATGTCCAGCATATGCTCATTACAACAACAACCCATCACAGGAGGACCGACCACATACAAAAAGAATGCATGCGGCAAACATCTTTCCCTGCCTTCACTATGTCTTTGAAAATGTTTTTGGGTTTTCCCCATTTTCAGAAGGAATTATTTGAGGAGAAGGAGAGAGAGAGGGTTTATAGACAAAGGATAAACATCTTTAAGAGATCCTGGCAAGCTGTTGTTTCCAGATACTGGTTGCCACCTGATGTGATCTTGTACATGTTTGCTGAGTGGTAGTAGGAGCTGCATTCACCAACAGGGTGCACCCAGGCTATCCCAGCTGCACTCAAGTTTTTGGACACTGGATCTTTCAATAGGGTCTTCTCTGACAATGTTGGCATCTCACAGACAAGCCTGTTCCGATGCTTGCATCAGTTCCTTAGATTCATCAACTGAAGAGTGCACCAGTTTATCACCATGCCACAGTCATTGGTGGAAAGGCAAGATCAGCAAGACAATTTTATGCCATTGCCCACTTCTCATGTGTGCTAGCTGCCATTAACTGCACGCATGTAGCACCTTAGCTGCCTCATTGCACGAAACACTCTACCACAACAGACACCTCTGGCACTGCATCAATGTGAGGGCTCCCCGTGATGCTAGGGACTTCTCCACAGATATGCATTGTGTATTTTCTATAAGCACAAACAAGTTTATTTTTCTGGTAGTAATCTCTTGCACGTCTTTTGGTTGCTGGTGAATTTGGTGACCTGTGGGTTCTTGGTAAGTAAGAACACATCATGTAGGGCTTGCATTGCTATCAGGGGTAGTCATTTCAGCACTCATACAGATTGACTATAACACAATGAACAGACATCATCCTGACACACAATGCATGTAGTTAGGTATGCACAATGTAAGTTAATTAAAAAAGAGGTTCTTTTGTGATACATATCAATATTTTCTGGTGATGCTGCATGTACTATCTATTCCCATCTCCTTACAGCCTATAGATGTCCAATCACTGTATCTCAGTGAACGTACAATAGGGTGCACCTATGTGCACAAGAAAATATTAAATGCATTTTAGGCCTCCTCAACTTACGATTCAGATGTCTAGACCCTATAGGGAGATGCTGGTACAATAACCAGTAGTTGTGTGCAAGAATATAGTAGCCTATTGTGAGTGTCACAACATTGCCCTGCAACGGGGCTCGCAGGAAAATATTCACCCTTGCCTTCATTTTCATCCTGAAAACCAGATGGGGCTCAGAACAGAGGTCAGAGTGTGCGGAATCGGCTGCCTAACTCTTTTTAGTCTTGAGCTGCTAGTTACTGCATTTACATGGTTGGACAGTCTGTTGCCAATGATGAATATTGGACATATAACACACTGTCCCTACCTACCATCCTGAGACAACTCTATTTACCTTCTGCATTAAAAAATGCCTTTGTCAGTTACAAATATTTGGCTCACTTATCCGGACCGACATTGCAACACAATACCTGAGGCATGACATTAACAATAATGGTGTAGGGCAAACAGCATATAGCTATTTAAATCATACATATATTAGGTCCATAACACATTTTGTTAACATTTCATTTTTTTTTTACTACATATACCTTGTCCCCCTCCTGCATGCAAAGTCTCCATCACATTAGCAGAGCTTTACAGCTGCACTCTGGGAGGAGACTCTGCACTCGGGGTGGAGACTATGCACTTGGGGCATAGATCTTCTCCTTCAGTAACCTAATAGGAAATTACATATAGGAAGAGTAAGCTGGCCATTTTCTTTTCATTTTGAGCCATCCTACTACAGAGAAGCATCCACCACCAACCTGATGCTTCCCAAAATCATGCCCTAACATGGCTGAGGGATTTGATGAGAAGGTTCTCCCTTTTACCAACATTGAATTGTCCATGAACAATGTGGGATCATACCCTCAACTTTAAGGGGGCCCAGAAAGCCAGCTGAGCAATGCAGCCTGGGCCCAAATCTAGAGGGACATTGCCACAAGCTGCAGTGCAGTGGGTGTCCACAACCAGTAGGGGAGGCTGCGCCAGATACTCTTAGAGGACTTGTATCACAGTGTCCATACATATTGAGGCTTAGAATATTATGTGCTTGCCCTCTCAGCCACAACTAACACTCCTGAATGATACTGTTGTACCAAAGGGTCTTGAAAGCTGCCTGGTCGACCCTTCATGCTCCGCTGTAGGAATCTGAGCAGCAAAGAGATAGTAAGTACATGTACATTTGTATTCAACACAGGTAGATATGAGTTTTGTGAGTGCTGTACCTCCATGTGTGTTCTTTCTTAAAACCTCACTTATTCTCTTAAAGATGGTTTGTGCTTGTTAGAAAGTTTGTGCTGTTCATATGTAAAAACATGCATGTTTATTGTTTGTTTTCTTTGTCATGAATACTAATCAGTTATTGTCATTAGGGAAATGCTACCTTTACTTTAATTTCTAAAAACATACATTTGCAGTGCTTAACTGTATAGAATCACACATTTTAATGATCACAAATATATACCAATTATACATTTTGAACAATCTTTAACATCTTTAACGATACTCTGATAGCTGGTGGAAACATATTGATTACTCTAAGACAAACCGCATGTGTAACCTGTTGTGAAGCTACATTTTCAATAGGTTTAACGTTTTACAAAAATAACCAAACTCTCACCTGACCTTTAACATACCTGGAATAGGGGAAACCTTGTCTATATTGTGAAATAATTAAAAAAAACAATGTACTTCTGATTCCTGTTCAGTTGAAATCACAGAATATGGATGCAATTATTAGTGAACACATGATCAAATAAAGTCCCTTTTTTATGTTTGTAGCTTGTCACCAGGTTGGCCAAGCATAATCAGTGCAGGACTAAGGGCAAAAATGGAGACACTCGACTTGGAGGCAAGCACATCCCCTTGAAACCACCAGCGAGGAAGAGGAACCAACTACCCTCCCAGAAAAATATGAGATTTTTTACCAAGAGATGTGATGGGGGGGGGGATTTAAATTCTCCTTCTGGCCTTCAAGAACAAGATAAGCAGGTGGTGTTCCTAGAGCAGGCTCCAACATAATATGGCCTGGCCCACAAGCCCCTCCTTAACTCCTGAGGCTCCAATTCCATCAGACTTTCATCTCACCCCATTTCTGCACCTGACATCCAACAGCCCTCTTGTGATGCGCAATCACTTCCTCCTTAACTCCTGAGGCTGCTATTCCATAGGGCTTTCAGCTCACCCCATTTCTGCACCTGACACCCAACACCCCTCTTGTGATGCACAATCACTTCCTCCTGAGTCAGTTCCAGTTGCTGCATTCCAGAAATCCAGGGAGCACTCTCTCGCCGCATCCAAGACTTAATGGGAGAGATCCGAATTCTCTCGCCAGCTGCAAACATTAACTCCCACCATCTCCTCCTTGACTACAACTATTGCATCTTATCTGCCTCCTGTATACTCCAGTAGACCCTGTCAGTCCTCACTGTTCCTCCTGCAACTCTTTCTTCCCATGAGGTGTCTGGCCCTGCCATAGCAAGCCATATATTCTTTGCGTCTGGGGAGAATCTTAGCATTATTGTAAATACAGAGAGTGAGGATGGCCAGTGAATTTTGGCCCCAAGCCAAGACTTCTAAATGTACATTTACACTGGGATATTCAGTTTGGACTATGGACTGTTTTATGACAACTTTGTGTACAGGCTGGTTTCCCTTGATGGTCCCAGATGAAATCTTGACACAGGTTTGTGGTGTTAAAAAGTATTTGAATACACTTATTACGGGGGTATTTGGGGCAAGTGAGGGTGATCCTGACCCCATATGCCCTCTCCCCAAACAGCTACGTGTCCTGCTTAAAAAAGTAATCTTGAGTCTATCCAGCACACCTTAGAAAAAAACTGGCAAGCGCAAAGGTTTCCAAAAACGTTTCAAGGGAAAAGTACTCTTCATTACATTTTTATATCGGGTTACATCATCAACAGTCTGGAGACCTTTCGAAATTCCTTATTCAGGAGCAAAAGATCTCCTACCTCTATGTACAGTGTTGAATCTGTGTTTTTTTTGCCTTGATAGGCAACATTGGGGACCTCACAAATCAATGAAATTCTACAACTAGTACAGTGAATAAAATGGTGCCACGTACTAAAACTAGACGTAGATAATGCCATTACTGCATATTCTTGGAAGGAATCTTGCACTCATGACAACATCTCTGATGATGAGCTTGCTCCAAAGGCTACAGAGGTAGCAAAAATCCTGTTCAGTATCAGGGCTATAGGCGCTCCGGGCCCTAATGAGTTTTCAAGAATGACATAGAGCTGTGGTCAATGACACTTTCAATACTCTTCTGCACATGCGTGGTGACAAAGGACGTCCTCAGCAGCTGGAGGGGCTCTATCCTACATCCAATAAATCAACAAAGGTGACAAGAAGAAACCAGCCAATTATTGCCTTTTTGCCCTTCTTGACATCGAAGCCAAAGCATATGCCTCTGTCCTCCTAAAAGAGCTGGAAAATTGGATGGACACAAATGGGATAGTCCCGCTGTGCCAAACAGGCTTCAGGGTGAACTCCTCGACAACGGATAACATAGTAGCTCTCTCCTGCCTAATACATCAAGCAATGAGTAAGAATTCACTCCCCCCCTCCTTTACGCCTGCCTTGTTGGTTACTCAGCCGCATTCGATTTGGTGGATAGCAACCATCTATGAAGGAAGCTCTATACATCGATCTGGGTGAGGATCAAGCTGACACAGATGACCACCACTAACAAAACTTGCACAAACAACAGCCTAAAGCAAGGCTGCGTTTTGGCCTCACTGTTATTTAACTTGAACACAGCGGACATGCTCCTGGCCTTAAAATCTGCTAACTTGATTTCACAAAAAATTTGGAGATCTTAAAGTCACGCTGCTACAATAAGCCGATGATATTGTCCTGCTAGATCATCCTTACATTGGGCTCCAAAAAGCATTAACTGCTCTTAATCGCTACAATGAGATAAACAAAATGAAGGCAAATGCAGTGAAAACTAAAGTAATAACCTTCTAGATGCTGCCCAAAAAGACACATTACGACTGGAGGATGAACCCCCCTAAAAATCAGTGCAGCATAATTATACAATTAATTAGGAGTGTGGCTGTCTACAAATGGAAAACCAAAATTCACTAGTCTCACCTCAAATCTAAGGCTGAATTGATAATCACAAGAACATGCCAGCATAATACTCTATTGGAAAGTCCCTCATCAGTTCCAATATGACGAGTGCTTAGGGCCTCACTCCTACCGGTGTTTATCTACGGTCACAAAGCTTTCCCTGGGCAGTTTACTACAACAGTGGAAAAACTACAAGTTAAAGCCCATAAGAGAGTGTTTAAGCTACCCCAATATGTAAGAGGCTGCCTGATCAGGTTGGAACTTGGCCTGGAGCAACATAAGGTATCCAATATGGGTGCTTTTTTAACGTATTACTACAGAATAATTGTAGCTCCATCCAATACATTAAAGGCAGATCTACTACCAGTACTTGACTCAAAGACAAACCTATGGTCGCACTATTTAGCCAAATCGTTTGGAACCCTCAACATAGATCAGGAGGAACTCTGTAAGCTGGTGCTCTTGTATCTGGTGCTTACAGCCTCATTAAAAACTCTCTCCATGACAAGTGATCTGGTGAAATTGGACAGCACACAAGTGACAGAAGCAGTGGCACTATCCTACACCACAAATCCAGAGCCTCCCTTGGCCACAGCCAATCAATCAATCAATCAATCATTAAATTTATAAAGCGCGATATGTACTCGTTAGGGTTTCGAGGTGCTTGGGGGGAGGAGGGGGGGTGGGGGGGTCGCTGCTATCCATACCTAAGGTGTGCAATTGGGAAAGCTTGTCTGACACAAATCATGGCAGCAAGGCTGCTGGTCCTCTAGACTAAGGACATTAATCCAAAATGACATTCCCTTTCCACAATAACGACCTTTATGCTTTGTGGCTACCAATTGAGGGCCCAGATTTATACTCTGTCCTTGCTGAATTAGCGTAATCTTTTTTACACTAATTCAGCGCAAACTTAACTCCATGTTTATATTTTGGTGCTAGATAAGTCTAGCGCCAAAATCTTGGAGTTAAAGTCATTTTTTGGATGCATGAACCTACCTTGCGTCAATGAGATGCAAGGTAGGCGTTTGCGTCCAAAAAATGACTGTAAGGCCCTAGCGCCTTATTTATCCTCCAGCACAAAAATGGTGAACGGGAGGGAGGTAGGCCTAAATAATAGCATTAGCACCGTTATTTAAAGCTTGGGTCAAGGCAGGCTTTAAAGGACCTGTGGACCCATTTCTATGGTCAAACACCATGGAAAGAACCCATAGGTGCCCTCCCCAAGCCCCAGGAACACCCCCACCACACCAGAGGGACACCACTGGACGGGGGACCCCATCCCAGGTAACTATAGGTAAGTAGAGGTAAGCATTTTAATTTTTTTGTAAAAGTGCCATTGGGGGGACTGAAATGGGCCTATATATGGCACTGGGTGCAATGACCATGCCCAGGGGACCCTTGTCCCCGGTGCTGGCAATTGGGGTGGCATGACTCATGTCTTTTATAAGACAGTAGTCATTTGATATGGATAGTTTTGCATCAAGAAATGACGATAGGCTGGTTAGAGTCATCTTTTTTAACTCTAACGGGCCTAACATCATTTTTTGGTGCAAAACACCCTTCTCCCATACCGCCATCCCCACCCGGCTAATGTCATTTTCCATGACGTTAGCCCACCCTTTGCGCTGGATTGCACTATTCCACAAAATTGGCGCCCGGCTTGCGTCCTGGAATGGCGCAAGCCGGCGCTATACCTTTTGACGCAAAACTGCATTTGCACAATTTTGCGTCAAAAAGTATAAATCTGGGCCCAAGTCTTTTAATCATCTTCTATGCTGCTGCTCGGCTTGTTGAATACATGTTGCATTTTGTTAAAACCCCTCTTTTTAACTCATGGAATAAGAACTTGCAATGAGGCAAGGAACTTAGGGCCAGATTTACAAGGCCCTTGCACCTCCTTTTCACCACGCCATTTTTACAAGATGGCGCAATGAGTGCATTGCGCCACTTTGTGACCCCTTGCTCCACATTATGCCTGCATCACCCATAATGTATGCCAGGGGGGCATTCTGGCCTTAGGAGGGCCACAAAAATGGTGCAGTAAAATCTACAAGATTTCACTGCACCATTTTTTACATCATTTGTAATGCCTGCTAAAAGCAGGCGTTAAAGTGATGCACCCATTTTAAATAACGGACCTCCTTGCACTGTGCTGCACTAGCGTCAAAAGTTTTGACGATAGTGCAGGAAAGCACCACAATAGAATTAAAAATGTTGACACTATTGGCCTAACGTGCGCCATGGTGTGCCGTGTTGTAAATATGGTGCAACCATGGTGTTGTTAGGTGGAGCAGGGACGACAGAAGAAAACTGGCGCATCAGCATTGATGCACCAGTTTCTTGTAAATATGCCCCTTAGCTTTCAATTTAAAGGAGCCATCTGATCTGGCCAAATTTGGAAAGTATGTTTATCAATTACAACAACTTTTCAAAGAATGTACCAAGACTGGCTAGATTGACCACCCTGGTAAAACAGACTGTGGTCCAGAACACTAACTAGAATACTGGTCATTTTTATTGAATATTATCTGGAGCACACCCACCTCAAATTCTATTTAATGAGAGGGCGGTGTTGCTTATACTGTTGGTCCCTTATATAGTGTTGCTGATCAATCTTACAATTATCTAGACGCCTTTTCTGTCTTCTTTCTTGCATGTCGGGGTTTTACCTTTTCTTTTTTTTCTTTTTATAATGTTTGGAATTTTAATATGAGAAGTATCCTGCTGCACTGTTTTGCATTTTAATGCATGTATTATCGCTTATGTCTGGTGTGGTGCAGGTGTGGGTGCAGGTGGGGTTGCAGGAGGTGCAGATGGATGTGTAGGGATGCAGGTATGTGTTTAAAATCTCCTCCATGCACTTGACGTAAAGATTGACATTTGCATTTTTTGCATATTGCCTCTATCTTCTTTAGGGCCAAGGCATGGTGTCCTGCGCTCTCTTCCCTATAATTGATTTGGTGTTCTTGGTGCAACTTTGTCATGTCTTTGTAACATTTAGACCATTATCCAAGGCACAGGTCTGCCTTTCAGGCATTTGAAGTAGCCCTTTCAGTGAGCCTGTCATCTCATGCAAAGTATCCCCCATTGCACAAAAATCCTACTGCTCATCTGTTTGTAACTGTGAAAAATGATCCTCCGAGCAACTGTCATGAGCCCATGCCAACCGCCCACATGTGTGTCTTCTTAAACTACCAGCAGGGTGACCTGCATGAAGAGGGGTGGCACCTGGGTGGCTGTAGGGAGGACAATCTCCTTCTGATAAGTAATTGAAGACCACAGGTGTATCTTCATAGAAGGATTGTAGGAGACTGTACACAGAGACCTGTGATATGAGCACTGTGTTGAGGTTATTGTTGCATAGGCAGACATAGCCTCTGTGGCTGCTTAGCTAGTAGACGGGAATTGTGATTCTCAGAAGGAATTCATGTAGGAGGAACACTACTACCTGGCCTTCAGTCTTTTTGGTGTTGGGCAACAATGTCCTTCTTTTCATTCATATCCTCTTTCTCGACCAGCTCCTGCTCATCATCCTCCTTATCTACTTGATCAGTGCTAGCTACAGATATTGTTTCTCGGAAGAGGATCGGCTAATCACCTGGGTTAGCCTGTTGTCCTCCACTTGTAAATGATTGCGGTAATCACCCTGGCCCTATAAACCAGGATGGGCTTAACTCTATTCTGGGAGCACTTTAAAGTGGTATTGATAAAAGCAGTCATGAGGTGTCCATGAGATATTGTGACGCTACACCCTCTCTACTGTCAACATGTTTCAGCCTATCTCATATGTCACTAAGGATCCCAGGATTTCTTCAGCTCTAACATTAATGCCCCTGAATATGTCTTTTATTTTCTAAGTCTGTAGCCTTTTTCCTATTGCATTCGGACATATGACATTAAAACACAGATCTTGCAGTGGGTCTACTCACCCTCTTATTCTTGAGCATGTAAATATGTCTTTAAAAAGATATGGTATATCAATCATGGATTCATACCATTATTATCCTTCAGCACCAGTTAACATAAATATTGTACACTAATTAGAAACACACAACACAAGACCCAGGCAAGAAGTGCATTTATTCTAGTCCTGAAGAAGCCTGGGACCCCTAATTGTCTAATAGAAAAGGCAGAAACCTATTGACATTGGAAAGGTGTAGGATATCTTAATGTCTCAAAGGTATTTTTATCCTTTAGAAGTACCGATAAAGTTCTTCCTACAACATGGTTGGGCCCATCCTGGTTCATAGGGACTAGGATGAAACCCAATGATAAAGCATGCCGCTAAAAGAATGGGTGAAAGTCTAAAATTGTTAAGGATTCCCCATGGGTTCTTTTCCACTAATTCACTATGATTCCAATTAGAAGGCTTTTACCTAGGATTATAAGATATCTTTGTATCTGGAATATTAAATGAGGAAGACAATATCCTATATCCAGAAATTTCTCTTTCCCCTCTCCAGTTATTAAACCATTGGTTATAATCCGGTTTAGCTACTTTGGTGCAATGTAGTCAATTGTAATATTTCTTCATGAACAGAAAATCAGATACATTACAGAAACATATACAGGAGGATTGGCAACAAAAGGAACTGGTTTTAGACACTTAGGCCCTCATTCCAACCCTGGCGGTCTCTGACCTCCAGGGCGGAGGGCAGCGGAAGCACCGCCAACAGGCTGGCGGTGCTTCCTGGGCTATTCTGACCGCGGCGGTAAAGCGGCGGTCAGAAAAGGGGAACCAGCGGTTTCCCGCCGGTTTTCCCCTGGCCCAGGGAATCCTCCATGGCGGCGCTGCTTGCAGCGCCGCCATGGGGATTCCGACCCCCTTCCCGCCAGCCTGTTTCTGGCGGTTTTCACCGCCAGAACCAGGCTGGCAGGAACGGTTGTCGTGGGGCCCCTGGGGGCCCCTGCATTCCCATGCCACTGGCATGGGCAGAGCAGGGGCCCCCTAACAGGGCCCCATAAAGATTTTCACTGTCTGCTTAGCAGACAGTGAAAATTGCGACGGGTGCCACTGCACCCGTCGCACCCCTGCAACTCCCCCGGCTCCATTCGGAGCCGGCTTCCTCGTTGCAGGGGCTTTCCCGCTGGGCCGGCGGGCGGCCTTTTGGCGGTCGCCCGCCGGCCGGCGGGAAAGTTGGAATGGCCGCCGCGGTCTTTTGACCGCGGGGCGGTCATTCGGCGGTGACCGCATGGCGGGCGGCGACCGCTGCCCGCCGCGGTCTTTTGACCGCGGGGCGGTCATTCGGCGGTGACCGCATGGCGGGCCGCGACCGCCGCCCGCCGCGGTCAGAATGACCACCTTAATTATACTTTTTAGACAAAATAATTAGTGATTGTGTAGAAGCTAAAATCACTTGTATCCAGATTTACCTGATAGACGGATGGTAGAGGGCCTAATTGCGTCTGCCAGGATGCCCCCTGATGTCTTATTCAATGATTTTCTCAAGGATGACACAAGGGGCATTTTGATGACAGAAACTGAGAAGAAAGAGATACATGCATATTGGAGTAAATAATTGTCAGTCAATGCTAAGTACAAGTTTGAAGAAATAACTGTGAATAAGACACCAAATGATACGAGGCTACGTTGAGCAAAGGCACAATCTTTGTCAGGTTGAACAACAAAAGTCCCTAAAATAACCTGACCTAAACCTTCTGTTTTTTCGGCACAAAGCAATCAGGCTTAACTTAGCGGCAATGTGTTAAATATTTATGCATCACACAAAAAATAATGAAGTGAAAATATAACACAAAAAAATACCAAACCAATTAAAAAAATAGAAATACATTTTAATCAATAAATAAATACCAGAATGACAAAAATCCAATCACTAGATCTGGAGATATAAAATCTTAAGTCTTAAGTGGGTATAGCACCTAAAAGCACAAAGTTCATTTTGCCGTCATGTGTCCATGGTAGATTAGGGAGTCACAAGTTCAGGCCAACTGCGGTGACATGCAGGTAAGATATAGGGACTAGGTTAGTCCTGCTGAAAAGCTTACCTTCTTAAGTGCAAAGAGTTCAGTTCACGGTGGAAGATGCCACAAGAAGCAGAGAAAGCATCACAGATGGTTGTTGATGTAGCACGAAGAACAGGCTGGGCAACACAGGCTGACCACTACAGCTTAAATGGTCATCAATGGCAGTTGCTGTAGCACAAAAAGTCAGGTTCACCCGAACTTCATATTGGTGATCATCACGGGTGGCGGAGTCTCAGCGCGAACAGGGCCGTTCACAGTTGTGAAGAGCCCAAAACTTCAGGATTTCAACTTTCTGCACAGGAGGAGCACAAACGATGTCAGCCAAGGGTCCAGGACAAGGAAGGGCACTACCTGGGGATCAGGAGCTAACCACAACAGGGATCACACATGCCCAGTTGCAAGTCCAGGCAGATGCAGTGCAGCAGGTCAGTTGCAGGGAGGCATATGGAGCTTATAGTGTCCCTGTAGCTCAGACAATAGGTTATCTAACTGACCCCTGGAGCCACTCAGGTAGCATTGGGTGAAGGGAGCAGGTCCAGCCTTCCTTCTCAGAGAGCAGGGCATTCCTCAAGCAGACCAGCAACCCTCTGTTGTTCAAGTTAGTCCTCAAGCAGCAGGCCAGACCTCTGGTAGCAGCAGGGCAGTACTCTGGGGAGAAAGGTAGCCTTTACCCACAGGTAAAGGAGTGTACTGAAGAATGGCTCAGGTGGTCCAATATTTATACCTATTGCCAGCCTTTGAAGTGGGAGAATACCTTATGCTAACCTCATATCTGGTTCTGGAAACTTCGTCTCTTCCCTCTCAAGGCTCCTAGAAGACAGGGGTGACAAGAGACCAGTGCCAGGCTCCTGTGTGTGTGCCAAAGGCAAGCCTTTTGGAGTGTAAGTGGGGCAAGGCACAGTTCAGCCACCACCATCCTGGCAGGATGGCCCACCTTGTCCACACCTAGTCCCCTGACCTGTTTTGGCCAGGTGAACACTCCCCGCGAGCACAGCACCACCGAGCCGTGCCCGTGTCTCCCCCTCCCCGCCCTCGCTGCTCCAAGGGATCGAGGCCCTCCTGGACCCGAACCTCCATGGTGCCTGGTAAGCGCTAGAGTGCTTTTCAGTTTTTTTGTCTATCTTTGTCTATCTTTCTTGCATTCTCTGTTCTGATTTTTGCCTTTCCACTTTTTTTCACTTTTTCACTTTTCTGCCCGCTGCTCTCCTGTTTATTTTCTTTGTTTTCCTATAGTGCCTTTTTCCCGCTCTCTCTCCGTTCCCCCCGCACCCCTGTACTGCCATTCGCCCGCGCCTCCCACCTCCCAGCTGCTCCTCCCTCCCCCCTCCCTTCTTAATGGCGGTCGCGCCACAGGCATGCCCAGGTGCGCCAGAGGCAAGTCCGTCTGTGCCCATCTGCATTTGGACCGCGCCCAGTGCCAGAACCACTGGGCCCTGCAACAGCCACTCTGCCAGTCTCCGTTACGACGCCAGCACCCTCCTCGCACTCAACACCGGTCGAGGCACCACCTGCTTCCAGGCCACTCCGAAAAGCACACACGGACCCTTCTCCTGCCGCAACTGTTGCTTCACCTGCGACAGAGCCTATAAACCTCCCAGGACCAAAACCAACCACCTCCACTGCATACTCCTCAACACTCGCTCCGCACGTAAGCACGCCATCGAGCTCTGGGACCTGCTCAACACCACCACCCCCGACGTAGCCTTCCTGACCGAAACCTGGTGGAACAACTCCTCAGCGCCTGACATCGCCATAGCCATTCTGGACGGGTACAAGATCTCCTGCAGAGATCGCATCAACGGAACCGTAGGAGACATAGCTATCGTCCACAAGGCCACCCTCGAAGTTCACACCCACCTGGATGACACCCTCAACTCCGCCGAACTCCTACACTTCCAAATCCACACCGACCCCAACATCACCCTCAGAGGAACACTCGTCCACAGACCCCCTGGACCAAGGGCGCTGTTCAGCAACGTCATCGCCGACCTCGCCAGCACCCACGCACTCGCCTCCACGGATTACATCCTCCTCGGGGACCTAAACTTCCACCTCAAAAACAATAATGACGTCAACTCCACCACCCTGATTGACAACCTTGCCAACCTCGGCCTCAGACAACTTGATGACGCACTCACCCACGCCGCCGGTCACACTCTAGACCCCATCTTCTCCACAAGCGACCACATCGCCTTCAACCGCACCGCCGAACTCTACTGGATCGACCACCACTGCATCCACTTCACCTTCAAGAAACAAACCAAACACCACCACACCGAGCGACCACCCTGTCGATGCTGGAGCAAAGTCACCCAGATCAGCTGACCAACGCCCTAGCCCAGAAACCGCCCACTGACCCCACCGACCCTGACATCGCCGCCCACAACCTCAGGCTATGGATCAATGACTGCGCCAACTGCCTCGTACCACTCAAAAAGCCCATTAACAACCAAACCAGCAAGAAATCCACCTGGTTCACCAACGACCTCCAAGCCTTCAAACGTAACTGCCGCAACTTCAAGAAGAAATGGCTCCACGAACGCACACCGGATAGCCACACAGCGCTCAAGAACGCCACATGCAGACATCACCAACTCATCAGGCTAGCAAAGAGATCCTCCTTCAAAACCCACCTGGAAAACAACGCTCACAACTGCAAAGAACTCTTCAACATCGTGAAGGAACTCTCCAACCCCAGCGCCACCGTCAACGACATACCACCCTCCCAAGAACTGTGCGACGCTCTAGCCACCGCTTTCCACTGAAAGATCGCTGACATCCACGACAGCTTCAACACCCCAACTACCTCAAACACGCCAATCTTCCCCTCCACGAACTCCACCGGCACCAACCGCATCACCTCTTGGACCAACATCAACGACGATGAGACTCGCAAGACCATGAATTCCATCCACTCAGGATCACCGTCAGACCCGTGCCCACACCACATATACAACAAAGCAGACACAGCCATAGCACCCCACCTACGGAAGGTCACCAACATCTCCTTCGAAACAGCAAGATTCCCGGAAAGCTGGAAATACGTGGAAATCAACGCCCTACTCAAGAAACCGAAGGCGGACCCCAAGGATCTCAAGAATTTCCGTCCCATCTCCCTGCTCCCATTCCCAGCGAAGGTCATTGAGAAAATCGTCAACACACAACTAACCTGCTACCTCGAAGACATCCTCGACCCCTCCCAGTCCGGATTCAGATGGAACCACAGCACCGAGACCACCCTCCTTGCCGCCACAGACGACATCAGAAGCCAACTCGACAATGGAGAAACATCAGCCCTCATCCTCCTAGACCTGTCAGCCGCCTTCGACACAGTCTGCCACCACACTCTGAAAATCCGCCTCCACGAAGCAGGGATTCAAGAAAAAGCCCTTGACTGGACCACATCCTTCCTCTCCGGCAGAACCCAGAGAGTCCGCCTCCCCCTTTCCAATTCGAAGCCACCAACATCATCTGCGGTGTACCCCAGGGCTCAGCCCTCAGCCCTCAGCTGTTCAATATCTACATGGCCCCCCTCGCACAAGTGGCCCGCCAACACAACCTCAACATCATCTCCTATGCCGACGACTCCCAACTGATCCTCTCCCTCACCAAGGACCCACACACCGCTAAAACCAACCTCCACGAGGGCATGAAGGCCGTCGCTGACTGGATGAGAGGCAGCCGGCTGAAACTGAACTCGGACAAAACGGAGGTCCTCATCCTTGGGCCCACCCGCCTGGGATGACTTGTGGTGGCCAGCCTCGCTGGGGACCCCACCGACACCAACTGACCACGCACGAAACCTTGGCTTTATCCTCAGCTCATCCCTCTCCATGTCAAAACAGGTCAACGCCATCTCCTCCTCCTGCTACAACACCCTCCGCATGCTTCGCAGGATCTACAAATGGATCCCAACCGAAACAAGAAAAACAGTAACACAGGCCCTCGTCAGCAGCAGGCTCGACTACGGCAACGTACTCTACGCAGGCATCCCGTCCAAATACCTGCAACGCCTCCAACGCATCCAAAACGCCTCCGCCCAACTCATCCTCAACATACCCTGCCGCAGCCACATCACCCCCCACCTGAGAGACCTGCACTGGCTCCCCGTTGACAAGAGGATCACCTTCAAGCTCCTCACCCACGCACACAAAGCACTCCACAACACCGGACCAGCCTACCTGAACAACTGACTTAACTTTCTACACCTCCACCCTACAGCTCCGCTCTTCCAACCTCGCCCTCGCCTCCGTCCCCTGCATCCGACGAAAATCCCCAGGCGGCAGATCTTTCTCCTACCTCGCCGCCAAGACCTGGAACACCCTCCCGACCAACCTAAGAAAGATCCAAGACCTGCTCACCTTCAGAAGACACCTCAAGACCTGGCTCTTCGAGCAGTAGCAGCACCCCCCCTTTTTTCCCAGCACTTTGAGACCCTTGCGGGTATGTAGTGCGCTTTATAAGTGTATTGATTGATTGATTGATTGTGTCACTGTTAGGGAAGAATACACACACCTCAACAGCAGAGCCATTGACAGTGATGTGATCCAGGTCACTGGCATAAGGCACAAGAAAATGCCAACCTTCTAAACGTGCCATTTTCAGAACTCTGGCCCTCATTATGACATTGTCGGTAAATCCCGCTTACTGCTACAGTAACGGCCACCAACATACCGCTGTGGTGGCGAATATCAGTTCACCAGATTATGAAACACACACACCAAGCCCACAGAATACTGCCACATACACAAATCTGCCAGCCCAAAGGTCAGTAATAAACTGTCGGTACCAACACTCATACCGTTACACGAACAAAACAACGCCCACTGCACCATGACCCACACATCACCACAGTGGACATTCAATGGCGGTGAACCATTGGTGGTACACACCGACACACTCAGAATGGACACCCAAATACTAAACTGCACAACATTGGCCAATACCAAAAACACACACCTGACACTCATGCACACACCACACCCATCCACCCACAGCACTATAAAACACACACCCACATCACACACAGCCCTTTACAAATACAAATTATTACCACCAGACTGACACCAAGACCACTTCGACAACTAGACACACACACCACATATACCCATACATCCCTCACGCACCCCACTACGCAAACATAACTATAGTACCCAACAACCACACACTTACACACACCACTCAACACCCATGTCCCCACAAAGGCACCCCTGTTTTACAGATGAGGAGTTGAGGGTCGTGGTGGAGGAAATAGTCAGGGTAGAGCCACAGCTGTTTGGAGCACAGATACAGCAAATCACAATTGCCAGGAAGATGGAGCTACAGCTCACCATACAGAGGACTGGCAGTGGACCCTCACCTCCTCCCCCACAGCTCACAGCATGAGAGGAGCAAGTCTTGGCATTACTGCATCCTGAGGGAATAACTGGAGTTGTCAGAGGACTGGACACTGGTGAGTCAACATTTACTACTTATCAACCCCCATACCAGCATGCCATCTCACACCCTCACTCCCATCATTCCACTCCATCCCACACAGTGCACCTACACATGTGATTAACCCCAATGCCAAGCTCTGCATGCCATACCAATGCATGGACAGCCCTCCTAGCCCTTCATGTGCACCCACCACCAATGCATGCACAGCATGGAGAACTAATAATCTCACAAAACATCACCATACACAAACAAAGGTGGCAGGGCAACAGCAATGATATAGGGGAAGCTAGGGATGTAGAATATCCCAATGATGCGGAGGTGCCACAACTATCTAGTCCCCCAACAGAAGATGCCCCCAATGATGACAGTAACTCTGGCCTTCTGGATCTGGACGACCTACCTGGTCGATCAGGGATCACTGGTCAGTCGGCCATCCCAGCCGACTCCCAGTCCACCACAGAGCCTCCCCCTTTAGTATCCAACACCACAGCACCCACCCAACATCCCCACACCTCTGTCCCCAGGACACATCAATCAACAGTGTGCCCACCTGTACAGGGACCCCAGTCCACACCTCACAGCCAAGGCAATCAGAGTTCTGGGGTCAGTGGCAGTGGGCACACTGTTTAGGGGACACAGGCAAAGAGGGACAAGGACACTCGGAGGACAGCTGTGCACCAGGGGGAGGACATGCCCAGGTAACCGACTATCCAGGAGGCACCCACTAATGTCCTGGGGGCTTACTAACAATCCCAGGACAAATTGGCCCCGATTCTTAACAAAATGCAGGAGAACCAGCTGCTGCAGTATACACCATCAGGAGATCAGGAAAGATTTGCAGGCCCTCAACACCACCATGGTCTCCATAGCTGGGGTGCTGGCTGATATGGCCAACATCATGAGGGAACAAACAGCACACCAGCTGCACCCTTCCACTAGCCAGTCAACTGAACAGCCCACCACATCTGCTACAACTAGTTGACAGGAGGACCTGCACATGACCCAGAGGCCACCAACACCCCTCCCTCTGCAGAAGGTGAACCACCCCGCAAATGGTCCCTGCAACCCAGACAGAGACACTTGCCAAGACCAAGACCATCACCAGGAAATGAGATCCTCCTGAATGTCCCCCTTGTGTTCCACTGTCTCACCTTGTCCACTTTGAAATGTCATTGCTCCGATTCCTATGACCGCTTGGACACTGGACCTGTGCTACAAACAGACTGGACCAGTATCCTGGACTTACCTCAACCATCACCCCATTCCATTGCACTATACCTTCTATATATTTCACTACAATAAACACCCTTGAACACAACTTGAGTGGTAGTGCTTCATGTGATGAAAATGTGCATATATGTAAACAGTTACTGAAAACATAAATAATTAGAGGAATGGTCAGTTCCACTGTCTTGCAATTACCTGTGTGCAATTGGAAGTACTGCTGTATTACTGATGTTCTGTTGTCTACATCCTCATCCTCTGCCTCCTCATCCTCACTGTGCTCAGGGTCCACTGATGCCACAGGGGCATTTCCATTCTCCTCCTCCTGCAGATAAGGCACATGTCGTCTGAGGGCCAGGTTGTGCAAAATGAAGCATACTACAAGCATCTGGCAGATCTTCTCAGGGGACTAGCACAGGGATCCACCTGTCAGATGGAGGCGTCTGAACCTGGCCTTCAGGAGGTCAAAGGTACGTTATATGATGCGCCTGGTTCACCCATGTGCACCATTATACCGATTCTCAGCCCCTGTCCTGGCATACCTGACAGGGGGCAGGAGCCACAACAGGTTTGGGTAGCCAGAGTCACCTGCAAGAACTGAGGGACAAACATTAGCCTTACACAACGGTATGAGGGATGACTCCAGAAGGCATACACTGACATATCTTGGATGAGGACTCAGGCTCACCTATCAGCCATACCCTGTGCCTCTGTAATTGTGCCATCACATTTGGGATGCTGCCATCCCTCAGGACGAAGGAGTCATGCACCGACCCAGAATACTTGGCAGTCACGTGGGAGATATACTGGTCAGCCAGGCACACCATTTGCACATTGAGTGAGTGAAAATTCTTCTGATTCCTGAACACCTGTTCATTGTGACGGGGAGGGACAAATGCAATATGTGTTCCATCAATCGCACCAATAATATTGGGAATGTGTCCCATTGCATAGAATCCAGCCTTCACAGTGGCCAAATCTTCCACTTGGGGGTAAGCGATGTAGGTGCACATGTGTTTGATCAAGGCAGACAAAACCCTTGCCAGCACGATTGAGAACATTGACATTCCTGCTGCCAAGCCCACTGTCACTTGGAAAGAACCAGTTGTCAGGAAATGGAGCACTGATAGCACATGCACAAAGGGGGGATGCTAGTGGGATGACGGATGGGTGATATCAGGTCAGGCTCCAATTGGGCACACAGCTCTGTGATTGTGGTCCTGTCCCGACTATAGGTCAGCATTATATGCCTCTTCTCCAGTGCAGCCAAGTCCACAAGGGGTCTGTACATGGGGGCTTGCCTCCTCCTCCTATTACTCCATAGTAGTAGGTATCTAAAGGACACAAGAGTGTGAAGGGTGTTACAAACTGAATAATGGAACCAACATTCCAGTGCAACTGGGCATGTATGTAATCAGATGATGTGAATGGCAATGCATGTACAATTCACAGCAATTGTGCAGTTTTAAATTTCTGATTGTTGTCCACCACCATGAAATGGCGACTGCCTGTCCTGTAAGTATGGACAGGTGGAAGTGATGTAACTCCACCGGCGTTGGGCGTCAAGGCGGAAGGAGGTCTTGCACCGCCGTGCTATTCCTCATTGGCTAACCTAGGAATCTATGGAGTACAGCATCCAATGAGGATCACCGGCGGTGGTGATAATGTACACTGCCACGGATGTGACCCCAAATTTTCTATTTATAACCTCACTTGATTCCTGACTTTCGACAGGACAACACCTAAATTGCGTGTGCTGCTGTGACCTGTGTCTGGATCCTGCCATGGCCCGTGTGACCGGGGAAAAGGACGCTGCCTTCACTTCGGAGGAGTTGGAGCGCCTGGTGGATGGGGTCCTACCCCTGTATGGACAGCTGTATGGGCCTCCAGACCAACAGGTGAGTACACCATTGGGATGATGTATGCGACAAAATGTGGGGTATGTCTAGTGGTAGTGTACATGCAGGGCTCCGGGTGATGTGCGTGCCAATGGAGATGGAAATGTAATTTGTGGGCCATATGTGTGACAGGTTGGATTGTCTGGTTAATGGTGTCCTCCTGTTTGCATTACCTCTGCAGGTCAGCACCCATCAGAAGAAGGGATTGTGGCATGCCATCGCCAAAGATGTACAGACCCTGAGGGTCTATAGCAGGCAGAGCACCCACTGCAGGAAAAGGTGGGAGGACCTGAGATGCTGATCCCAGAAGACCACAGAGGCCCAGCTGGGAATGGCCTCCCAATGAGGGCAGGGTGCCCATTGGAACCTGACCCCCCTGATGGCCTGCATACTGGTTGTGGCCTACCCAGAGATGGATGGGCGCTTTTGGGGCAGCACAGCAGCCACAAGGGGGTGAGTACAGTGAGTGTGACAACCATGGTTTTTGGCTGGCATGGGATCCAGGTGGTGGGTTTCAGTTAGTGGGTGCCCCTTAATGCCAGCTCAGACATTGCTGCATGGTCCAGCACAAGGTAAATGGGTGCATAGCAATTTCTTGTATTCCAGCTAGGTGGCATTCCAGGTCAGACAGGGCTTAGTGGGTCCCAGGAGTAGTGCAGTTGGCGGTGGTTGGCTCTCATCTTGCTGCGGTAACTAGCCAATGGAATGTCAGTGTAATACATAGTGTCCAATCGTGGTGTTGGTGCTGTAATTGACCCGGTGCTCCGTTTCTCTCTCCCCCCTATTTTCTTCTGTCAACCTGTCCATGCGTGCATTACATCATATGGCATAGGAACAGGGGCACTAGCGACTGAGGGAGCTGCATCCTACAGGACCCAGGAGGCATAGTCCACCGACGCCAAGGGGTGCAGTGGGACGGAGGGAGAGGGGAGCACCACGTCAGAGAATGGAGGTGACAACACTGACCCTGATACCTCTTCTGATGGGAACTCCGTGGTAGTGGCGGACACCTCTTGAACCACCCCAGCTACAGGTACAGCCACCACCCCCATACCAGCACCGCCCTCCAAGACGCCCTCCACCGAGTTGCCCGCTCACCCTGGAGGATGGGCATCTCCTTCGCCCCAGGCACCTCAGGCCTTGCCCCAGTTAGCCCTGCTGCCCTCACTGAGGAGGCTATTGACCTCCTGAGATCCATCTCTGTAGGGCAGTCAACCATAGTGAATGCCATCCAGGGGCTGGCATCATAGATGCAGCAATGCAATGCGTTTCTGGAGGGCATCGACAGTGGCTTGGTGGCCCTACAGAGATGGTTTCAGGCTCTGACCTCCTCTCTGATGCAGCCATTGTCCCTGTTCCTACCATCCGCCCTCCAGACACCACTTCCCAGTCCCTGTCTCCTCAACCCCAACAAATCCCATGCACACATACAGACAAGCAATCACACAAAACATCAGACAAGATTAGCACAGTCAAACACAGGCAGCACACTTCAGGTCACAAGCACTCACAAAAACAACAGACAGTTGCACACACAACCACATCCACTGCCTCCACTGTCTCCCCCTCATCCTCCTCCTCCCTCACAGTCACATCCACACTCACAGCTGCATGCACTGCATCAACAGACACCACCAACATCACCACATCATGCAGCACACACACCTCACTTGCAGACACCTCCACAACATACATCCACGCGTCTCTTTTGTCCTCTCCCACCCTGTCCGCCCCCCTCCTAAGAGACACAAACACGTACTCAGACTCCCAGTAGCCATCCACCTCACACATGCACACTGTCCATGCACCTGCACTCAAGTCCAGCAGATGTACACCTCCGAAAACCACTCCCTCAACCTCCACTCCCATCCCTCCTCCCACATCCTGCCCCAACATACCTAAGAAGCTTTCCCTTGCCCATCTTGACCTCTTCCCTCCCCTCCACCCCCATCCTGTCTGTAAGAGCAGGGTCCCAACGGCCCAGCACGTCACCTCAGCCAAGCAGCCTGCCACTGCTCCCATCAAATCCTCAGCTGCTGGCACAATGGGGCCCCAGAGTGTGATGGCTGCCAATCCCACTGTGACCACACTCCACCTCAGAATGGGAGGACTAGGGTGGTGAAAACCAAGGGACAGGAGACGGGGACAGTGGAGACACCTCCTAGACCTGGAGGTAAGAAAGGGAAAGTATCCACTCCACCGTCCAAGAAAGGGAAGGTATCCACTCCACCACCCAAGAAAGTGAAGGTTCTCATTCCACCAGCAAAGAGAGGCAAGAGGCCCTCTCCACCAGCAGAGGGCAAGGAGCTCTCACCTCCAGCAGAGGTAGACAGGGTAACATCTCCACCAGTAGTTGGCAAGGAGCCCTCACCTCCAGCAGAGGCAACCAGGGTAACACCTCCACCAGCAGTGGGCAAGGAGCCCTCACCTCCAGCAGAGGGCATGTAGGCCACCCACCAGAGACAATTGGGTATGGAGCCCCCTCCAGAACCAGTGGGCATGTTCCCCACTTCAGAGAATGCGGCCTTGCACTCCCCACCAGGGACAATAGGGCATGGAGCCCCCTCCAGAACCAGTGGCGATGTTCCCCACTTCAGCTGAGGTGGCCCCATCCCCACCCACCCCTTCCCCCTTAGGTGCCTGCCCATTTCTAACATGATGCCCCTGCACAGTGGAGTCCTGATAGTCAAGAGTCAAGTTGGACCTTGGACTGCCCTGTGGCCATGTGGGCCTTTTGGACTTTGGACTGACTATTATCCCTTTCTGAACATTGATGGATGCTTTTGTTTTCACATGGACAATATGGTGGCTTTTAGCATCAAATAACAGTGTCAGTTAAACCTCAAGGTGGTCCTTGTTTTAATTAGACGTGGGTCCTGTGACATTGGTTTTACTCTGCAGCTGGTTGTGTGTATAGTGTGTGTGTGTGTGAATGGTGTGTGTTGTGCATGTGTGTTTGTCACTCTCCTTTTCCTCCCTCCCTCCCTTGTGTGCTAGGTGGCTGTACTCACTGTCGTCGTCTTCTTTGGCGTTGGTGTTCCAGAAGGACCATGGCATTGAAGAGCACCAGAAAGACTTGAAGTTCCGGTTCCATGGCGGCGGTGGAGTCCTCTGTGTATCTGTTGGTGGGTGTTTCTTTTTCTGTGTTCTGTTTCCCCCAGGCTTTTGATTGCATTGGTACCAATCCGGAAATCCTGGCGGTTTGCTGTGACATAATATGGTGGGCGGTACCTTGTCTTCCGCCTGGCTGTTGTTGGCCACCGCTGTTGTCAGTGGTGTTAACGCCCTGGCGGTTAGTGTGGTACATTGGCTGTCTATGGGAGGAATCACTGCCATGGTCATAATTTGGCAGTAATTACTGCCAGCCTGTTGGAGGTATTACCACCACTTTAACAGTCACAGCCAATGTCATAATGAGGGCCTACGTTTTGTGGGTCATCAGCTGCAGAGATTTTTCAAGACGTCATTAGCCGTATCATACAGCCTGTTCTGAATACTTTCAACTATAGCAATGACATTAGTTTTCAGAGCTACACAGAGGGGGCACAATAAAGCTCCCAGGCAAGCGTTGTCAACTGACAGTCCCCCACAAGGTGTTTCCATATTACGCTAATTTCTTGACATTGCCAGTTATTGTTCTAGATACATTCAATACTTTGCCACTGTGAGTGCTCCAATGAGAGAGTTGACAAAAAAGAATGGTTAATTTTACTGGTCACATAAATATGAGAATCGAACAAGCTATTAAAAGTGCTACAAAAATGACATATTTTGATCCAAAGATACAGACAGGCTTTTTTATTGATGCTTGCCTGGTCAGGTAAGGTGCGATCCTTGTACAGCACAATGGACACCCAAAAGCTCAAAGAGATGTTGTGGCATATGCAATCAAATGTTTGTTTCAGACTAACCCTGTTTATTCACAACCTGAAAACGAAAGATTAGTAGTGGTGTGGGCTTTTGAACATTACCATGTGTTCCTATATGGAAAACCTTTCACACCTGTGACATATCATCAAGCATTGCTGACTATCTTTGGCAATCTAAAAACCAAGATTCCTCTACGCAATGAACATTGGGGTTTACGATTACAAGAGTACAACTACACAAATGCGCATCATCCAGGGACAGGTCAAAACCTTGCCGACTTCTTCTCCAGAGTGCCTATACGCTGTCAAAGTACCCCATCTCAGACAGCTGAGGCCTACATAAACTTCATTATGAAATAAAACACACTAGCTGCTGATTCATTGAAACAAATTGTCTCAGCCTTTAGTCAAGGTAGTGACATGTTAAAACTGAAAACATTATTACATATCAGCCATGGAACCAACATACTCAACTTTACCAGTGACAGAGAATACCAGAAGTTTAAAAATGTCAAAGATGAACTGGCATGACACAGGAAGGTATTATCCTGAGTGGTTCAAGAAATCCCATTCCAGAGAGTCCTGGACAACAGAAAATTGAAGTAGCCCATGAAGGGTCCAGTAGCCCTACGTTTTACAAGAGGAGATCGAGTGCTTGTCCGTCAGCCAAGATAACGTATGTCTGATGCTTAATTTGATGCTAAGTCATTCCATGTTGTACCAAGCAAAAGGCACATGGTGACTGCCCAAAGTCCTGGGAAATCCATCATACAAGATTCCTCTCATGTCAGACATGTGGCTTATCACTTGTCGGATACTGATGTAAACGCAGAGACTGGTTCAGAAAAGACAATTGGAAAACCACAGACTGCTGTTGCTCCTGTATCACCAATGCAGATTATGGATATTAATCCCCGATCTGGATGAGTCATCAAGGCACAAGAAGGCTTATTGAAGAGTTATGGCTGAATGGCCACTGTTTCTTGTAGCAAACTCTTTTATTTTTCAAAAACAAACTCTCAAGGATGGTGCTTGTTTTTCAAAAACAAAACAAAGATTGCCATGATATCATGGGTGTGTTTTCCCAGGGTGTGGGGGGCATTTTTAGTCTTTTCTGTTTGGGAACTCCAGGCTTTAACTGGTGGAACTGCACAGGAAAAAGAGTGCATCAGAATGTGCACACACTAAATAGGGCACTTGGTCTGAGGTACTGAGGCTGATGGCGCAATATGATACGGTTTACGCAGACAGGGCCAGAGTGGGCTCTGCAGACTGAAACATGAATGATCGCCCAGGCGATTAACAGTTTGGTGGACAGGGTACTCTGCCACATTTATTTTGGAGCACCCTACCTGCTAAATTCTAAATACCCCCAGGTGTCCCCAATTTGAGGGTCCACGGTACATATACAGAGATAAACCACTCCCATTTCATTAATTGGCGTTCAGTAACCTTAGATTGCTATGAGCCGTTGGAAACTGAATTACTTACATAGAACATTTGATAGAATCAAGCAAACAGGTAGTGTAGGAAGGTTAGCGTTCAGACAGTCCTCAAATTAGTTCAATTGAAAGCTGGTCTAAATAGTCTAAATAGATTGTTTTCAAACGTTGATTGGACCGCAGGTTTTTGAGTATTTGCCTTAGGTACAAACTGTGAGCAGTTCAGGGTCTAAAACCTTGTACACCAATTAATCTTTCTCTGTGTTTCACCCTCTTCAATGATCGTTTGCTAATCCAATGTGAGAGCATTGAGTGAGTGGCTCTGGATAGGGGTGCTGTGAGGTACCATTGTTTCTGCCAGTGATTCACTGAATGATTGTAAATGAAACCTTGAATTTGATACTAGTTCCAGTTGAGTGCTTAACCGGCGGATTTGAAATCAACTCCTTCGTGAAAATGTAGGGCTTGGTTTCTCATTGCTTAAAATCTGCAATGCTCAAGAATGATAAAGGTCCCATAAAATATGTAAAATAAAAATGTTAGGGTGTGTCATAATTCCTGGAAGTTACAGGTTGAAATAATGTACAAGATACAATCATAAATTATAAACAAAAGTAAGAGTAATTATGTAGTGGTGGGGAAGAAGATGGTTTTCACTTTTTCCCTTGGACACCACCATATGTAGTTGGTTGCTACAATAGGGGGTGATAACCTTTATTTCAGCTAATTATAACCCTAAAACCTTACATAAAGACATGATAGAAACTTTTTCCAAATCCACACATTTCCGAGTTCAATGACTATCAATGTACAAGCCGATAAGCTGGCTAAAACTCATACAAGTTAACAAAAACCTCATAAAAGGATCTTCTATGCTCACCTGGAATAACTGGAAAACCTTTAGTGCAGCTGCTATAAGATGCTATTCAGTAATTAAGCACTTGATTAAAAAACACCAACACTATGAATTAATTCAATATAAAAACACATTCATCAAAACATATAATAATATTGAAAGAGCAGTGTCACCCTTTAGGATTTACTCTGAGGTACTAAATTGAATATAGAAAGTTTGAAGCAGGACACACAGTACTAGTTCTAGTTTCTGTTTTACATACTCACAGTGCATGATGTCCATCTCTAATACTCAACTCTCAACAGTGGAATAATCCAGTGAGCACATTGTCTCTTATACGCTTTACAAAAAAATACCAAATGCTCTTTTTCTTCACTGTGGCCTCTCATATGGCATCACTTGGATGAGATGTTATATATTTTGTAAACAGTGCTCTAGTGTACGGGGAGCAACATAGTCCATAAATTCTTCAAATTGGAAATCACACAACTGAGATAAACTTATTTGAAATCCCATTTGAACAGTAGTCAACCATGAACTTAGCACAGTATTTCAATATCTTCATGGCAGTTTTAGAGGCACTCAGGGCTGGCTTTAGGGTGGTTGGACCGGTGCAGTGGCACCTTGGCACTGACCTGGGGGAGGGACACAATATCATATGGTTTAAAAGCACGTCCAGTCAGCGATCCTTGTGCTTTGTACACCTCCAGGGCAGGTGATATGGAATACGATGAAGCACAATTAGGAGATCACTGAGGCTCTATGGGGCTTATTTAGAAGAAAACGGTGCATAGTTTCCGATGCGTCACTTTTCTTGCCTCACCCCTGCCCCAACTAACGACACAATGGTTGCACCATAGTTACAATGTGGCACAACATGGCAGTCATTAGGAATATTTTGAAAGTTATTGTGGCGCTTTGCTGCACTAGCATCAAACATCTTGATGCTAGTGCAGCCAAAGTACAGGGAGGCCCATTGCTTAAAATGGATTCTTCATTTTAACTCCTGCTCTGAGCAGGATTTAAAAATGACGGAAAATGGCACAGTTTTGTAAATTTCACTGCACCATTTTTCTGGGCCCCCCTGCATCGGAACGCCCCCCTTGCACACATTATGCTTGACGCAGACATAATGTGGCACAAGGGCTTACAAAGTGGCACAATGCAAGCGGCGTACCACTTTATAAATAGGGTGCTAGAGAGAGGCCTCCTTAACGCTACCTTAACAAAAAAAAAAAATGATGCTAGGAGCTTGTAAATATGCCCCTATGTCTTTAGTATTTGGGAGCTTTTCTCAATTTGGGCTATCCAGTTGTGGGAATCAGTAAGTCTCACCCCTAAGCAATGACATTTGACCACTGTGAGACGATGGTTCTAACCATCTGGTCTGCCCTGATTTTTTTCACTTTTTGACCACCTGGTTTTTGACCTTTTACTGTGAGGGAGCCTCCTAGTAGGGACTCCCCCACAGTAAGCTCATGGTAATAAGGACTGCACATGTGACCCCCGGTGCCGCCTTGTTAAAGAAAGGCTGCTATGGCGCAGCAAGAGTAGGAGGCCCCGGGCGGGCTACACAGGATCATGTGTGCAAATGCCTGTGCACCCATGTAAGAACTGCGCTTAGGGAGCCTGGCGCAGAAGGAACCATGCATAGGGGGTGGTGACCTGGAGTAGGCCTCATGAGATGGATGTACCCAGGGGAGGGATAGTCAGTTTGCTTGCTGTATTTTTACTGTAGGGACACTCCAGTACTTGTCAACATCAGTGTTTTTACTGTCTTTTCACTGTAGGGACACTTCATTCAATGTCAACAGGAAAGAGTGGCTCAGGGCATAACTCAGGTCCCCTACGACCCACAGAGACCAGAGTGGCACCAATGTACACTGTAACCTGTATGAAAAGAATGATGCAGTACGTTACAAAAGCATAGTTGTACAATTTATGGGTTATCCAGGAATGTCATCTTTCTCTGACTCAGCTCAGGATTAGGGTCAATTACTGCTCTGTCCAGCTGCCTCATCAGGGCCTTACATCAGTCAGCCAGCCAAGAAATGGGCAGAGAAGCCCTGAGAGAAATGCTAGGAAGGATGGGCTGAGCTTCAGAACACATGTGGCCCAAGCTCCTGGACAATGCCATTTAGAAGTGATCCCAGTAGACTGTGCCGGAAGGAGGGGACAGGGGCAAGGAAGTGAGGATTGGCCAGAGGTGCAGGTCTGCTGGACACTTCCGCCCCCACTTAAAACGTCCTGTACAGGGGAAAGCTCTCTCTGTTGGCTGTGCTTCACTGCTGGACACTGGGACTGCAGATGGGCATCATGGACAACTGGAAAGAAGAACCCCCGATCGCCCCCTGGGGCAGGGACTCTCCCTCTGAAGGACTTCAGGCCCAGCAAGGCACAGGCCAGGGTCAGGTAAGGTGGCCACCTTACTCCCTCTGAGGACTAGTTGGGGGTAAGACTTGGCTGGTGCAAGGAGAGCGCGCTGCCCAAAAGGAAAGGAGAGCACCCAGAGGAAAGGCTGGTGCTGGTAGTTAGTGGGACTGGCCTCCAATCATCTGCGACCCTTCTAGGCCAGGAGGCCTAAGGAGAGTGCTCCTGGTGGCAAGGGTTCATCACCAGGAGCGAAACTACATCATAACCACCCAAATCAGCCCTTGGGGGCCTGAGATATCCAGAGAAGAAGGTCTGTGACCTTTGACCTATTGCAGAGAGAGCGGCAAAGCGCGTGGGGCTCTACCGCTGCTCCTGTCAATACCCCTGAGGCGGGCCAGGGCCCAGGGGCTGCCCCCAAAACAGAAGCCAAGCAGGGGGCCTCCGTTGCAGCCCCCGTGAAGATGAAGAGAGGGCCCCAGACCTCATCCCGGGGTCAGACAGAAGAGGGATAAGGGGAGCGCCATCACGCTCCCCATAAATATGGAGGAGGGGGGCCCCGGACCCCATCCCGGCGCCCCGCCAGAAAGAGGAGTCGGGGATGTCGTCACGTCCCCTGTGAAGACGGCTGCCAGCAGAGGGAGAGCCGGCAGCCGAAGACTAAGCTGGGGAGCGCCGTCGCGCTTCCTGTGAAGATTGTCCAGGGGCCCTAGACTCCATCCCGGGGCCCCATGATGGCACTCCCCAAAGTGGTGAGGGGGGCCCTAGGCCCCATCCCGGGGCCCCGATGAAGCAGGAGAGGAGAGGGGAAGTAGGCCGTCCGGCCTCACAGCAACGCACGTCTGCCTGACACCAAAGGTCAGGCCCAGCTCCAGCGGCCGTACCAGGAGGTGCAGGCCATGCAAGGAACCGGCGAGAGTGGTCGGAGTGGGCTCTCTGAGCCGCTTCCCCAACACCACTTACCTGACGGGGGTGTCCAGGTGGGGCTGTACACCCCCCACCAATGAGCGCAGCAGGGAGTGGGCTCCCGGCGCTGCCCTCAACCAAGAAACGTGGCGCAAGGCTGCAAAAAGGAGAGATGACACAAAGGAAATGCAAAGTGGCTCTCCCCGGCACAGCAGGAGAGATGCTCATTAAATATGCATATGGCCCATAAGGCTTTGCGGGCCTAGGTTCTCCAGGACACATTGTGGAGCTCGTGGTGGCCCCAGGAAGATTGGGCCACTACCAACCAAGTGCCCATTGTCAGGGAGAGCTGCAGGAAACAAGCAGCGTGCCCCCAACACCAAGTTTATGTCCCCCACCCGAGGTTAGGTGGGACAAAGGAAATTTAACCCCTCAAGGGTTATAAGCTAATATAAGTCAGCAGGATGTCAGAACATTTGTTCTTAGCTTGTGTGATTGCACTTTCTAGGGGTGCAAGTTGGTATTATACCAAATTAATCAAATGTATGAAGTTACACCAGTGTAATCTAAGATTCATCTAAAACTAATCCAAAAGTAATTTTTATGGTTTAAAGTATTTAATCATGCTTTTAGGTATTCTGATAATGTTGAGTTGGGTAATAAGACTGATACCCACTTTCCTGTACAGAAATTATGTTCATTGTGAGGCTTTGGTGCTTTCACTCTATATTACAGACAAATGTTGTATTGGGATGTGGGTGGTTGGATTATATTTCCCCTAGGGGGAGGCATGAGAGATTACACAATGTCATCCAAGGGTAATTTCATCCATTTGTGTATATTTGTAAATTGTTCATAGTATTGAAAAGTGTGTGTTTGTGTAATAAATGTAATTTTATTTTATTAAAAGAAAAGGTACAAATTGGACAATCAATTATTGAGTGCCATGCTTGTGTGCCCGCAAATGGGGATTACTAGCCCACCCCACCCCACCTCCTTTGAGTAAGCCTTGGACTGCTCAGCAACGCTACCCATGAGAGTCAAGCGCTACAATGGGGTGTTTGGTTCCCAGTGGTGGTCGTGTGCGGATCCATTACTTGTGCAGGTCACTCAACTAATGACCCACTTTCAAACAACCACCCTTTCCAAAACTTTCCCTTCCAGGATTAAACTGCCATTTACTTTTTTCCTGGAATTAAATATTGTATATTAGGTTTTGGCTCCTTTTATTTCCAGGCCATGCCTCTTGCAAAAAAGACTGTGGCCCGTATTTATACTCCGTTTGCCCCGAATTTGCGTCGTTTTTTTCGACGCAAATTCGACGCAGAACTAACGCCAACTAACGCCATATTTATACTCTGGCGTTAGACGCTTCGGGCGCCAAAGTGCCCGGAGTGTGCGTCATTTTTTAGCGTGAACCCCTTCCTTGCGTTAATGATATGCAAGGGAGGCGTTCCCGTCTTAAAAAATGACTCCCAGGCCTTTACGTGGTATTTATACTCCCGGGCAAAAATGACGCCCGGGAGTGGGCGTGGCCAAAAACGGCGCTTTTGCGCCGCTTTTTAACGCCTGGGTCAGGGATGGCGTTAAGGGACAAGTGGGCTCAAAATGAGCCCAGAGTGCCCTCCCCTGCCCCCAGGGACCCCCCCTGCCACCCTTGCCCACCCCAGGAGGACACCCAAGGACGGAGGGACCCATCCCATGGACATTAAGGTAAGTTCAGGTAAGTATTTTTTTTTTTTTTTTGTGGCATAGGGGGGCCTGATTTGTGCCCCCCTACATGCCACTATGCCCAATGACCATGCCCAGGGGACAGAAGTCCCCTGGGCATGGCCATTGGGCAAGGGGGCATGACTCCTATCTTTACAATGATAGGAGTCATGTTGATGGGGGATGGGCGTCGAAAATAAATGGCGCAAGTCGGGTTACGATGATTTTTTCGACGTAACCTGACTTGCCCCATTTTAAGACGCCCATGCGCCATTTTCCCCCTACGCCGGCGCTGCCTGGTGTACGTGGTTTTTCTCGCGCACACCAGGCAGCGCCGGTCTGCTTGCGCCGGCTAACGCCATTCAATAAATACGGCGCCCGCATGGCGCTTCAGAATGGCGTTAGCCGGCGCAAAACTTTTTGACGCAAAACTGCGTTAGCGCAGTTTAGCGTCAAAAAGTATAAATATGGGCCTGTATTTCTCCAAGAGGGAGCAACTTTTGCACAAGCTTTTTTTGGTGAATCATTTTCACAATCCATTAGGTATGTGATGCAACCATTGATAAACAGCAAGAAGAGGTTCAGTGCCTGAACATAGCCCAGGCTGACCTCTCTTCTAATAGGGATATCCTCTGTAGTTTCCCCGGTAACACCCCACCTAACCTTGGCAAAGCTATCCCTGTACAGCCGTTTGATCAAATGAAAAACACTAGGTGGAATCCCCACTATATGCAATACTTCTCACAATATCTTCCTCTGGACTAAATCAAGTGTACAAACAAAACATATGAGCTGCTTCAGTCTGTATTTGCTGTTTATCATTTTATAGTTAGGAAGTGTAGTACCTGATCTGACATGCTGGTTTTGCTTTAATAGCAGCGTGATAATGGGAAGCACCTTATTTTCAGTTATCCACACGCAAAGCCTAGTTGGAATTTGTTTGCCTTTTGGATAATATCAATAAGGCTCATGGGGTGATAGTTAGATGTTATATTTCTGGCCCCCCTCTTAAAGATCTGTATAATTTCCACTCCCTTTCAGGACAGAGGGATTGGGGTTCCTGCAGCTGTGACTTTACATAAGCTGTTTTCATATGGTACCCATATTGCCAACTCAGAACGAAATAGGTCCATTGGGATCACATCTAGATACAATGCTTTTCCTGTGTTTTTGGGGTAAGTATTGCTTCCAACATAAATCCAATCTACTGTC
Source organism: Pleurodeles waltl (assembly GCF_031143425.1). NCBI lineage: Eukaryota > Metazoa > Chordata > Amphibia > Caudata > Salamandridae > Pleurodeles > Pleurodeles waltl. Next base: position 1,644,807,805 of record NC_090444.1, on the reverse strand, counting down.
TCTCATCCCCCGCATTCTCATTGCTTTGGACAATGTGGTATCAGAGATTGTCTTCACTTGGAGATTCAGAGAAAAGTACTGAAAAATATTCTACCCACTCCCCCTGTTGAAAATGAATTTCTGCTCTGGAGTGTTCCCTACACCCTTCTTGAGTCAGTAGATGCCTGAAGCCCCTAATGTCTTTGCTCTTGGCTAATTCTAGTAGATCGTCCCAGATTTTATTCCCCATTTTACCTTGAACGTTTTGATCGTAGTTTTGTACTTCCGCCTGCATTAATTTATGCTACTCCTTCACTCACTTTTTATAGTCTTAATAAGTGCCGTTTTTGCCTCCCTATAATCACGTTTAAGTCATTCATGAAACTTAGCTGGATGTTTGCAATTGTTTTGAACTTCTACAAGACTTGTTTTAATTTAGTGAATAACTCTTCATGGACAACCATGAATTGGGAGGTTGTGTAAACATGGTCCTCTAAAGAGAAAAGGACTGAAGCTAGTGTAATATATATCAACTTTCTTAATGGAGCCATCAAAATACTTAGCCTCCCTGATGGCCAGCCCAAGATAGATTCTTGATAGGGCAATTGAAATAATTAGCCCCCCTGATTGTCTGCACGCCGTAAATTCTTGGCCTCAATGCTATATATAGTGAAGCCTAATCTGTAGATTTGGTTAGTTGCCAGCTCTTTTGAAAAAACCATAAATGAGAGTCATCAATAAATTGCCTCAAGTCATAATCAGCTGGCTTTGATTTAATTCCTGTGATGTTCTAGTTCACTAATCTGATGTATTCAGTTGGTGTGACTGCCTCTAATAATTCCCCTTGAAACCCTGGTTGCTGCCAATCTCACGTTCTTCGTTCATTTGGCTCTTATTAACTATGGTAGTTAAAACACAATTTCCTTGTGTGGGTGACAAAAAGGATGAAACACCACCTGGATTAATACAATAAGTGTGTTGATCAGAGCATGTGAGGGCTTTATCTACCCCACTCACACAAAGGGCAGAGGAAAGCCAATCTAGAGCTTTTATGCCCCTCGTAGAGGTGCTTTTAGGGCCCTTGATTGTGCCTCAGTTGATTCATGGATGTAGCGGGTCTTCTACCTTGATCTCTTTTGGCTAAAGCTCAGAAATTCCAGTTTCGATTGAGTCTCAGAACCCTGAGGACGGGAAGTATGCTGATCTAGCATAATCAAACCTCTGACAAGTTCATTATCATTATATTCAACATCTATACAATTCCCTGTCCCCCGTCTACTACATCACTTTTTACATAGACAATATCTGAGATAACATTTGAATAACAATGTCAAACAATATGGGGGTCATTACAACCCTGGCGGACGGTGTTAAAGCGGCGGTAATACCGCAAACAGGCCTGCGGAACAAAAAAGGGAATTATGACCATGGCGGAAACCGCCAACATAGACAGCCACTTTAACACTCCGGCTGCCACAGCGGTACAGACAAGCAGCGCGGCGGTGACCGCCAACAGACAGGCGGAAGACAAAGTACCGCCCACAGTATTACAACAGGCCAATCTGCCACCTTTTCCGGGGCGGATTCACCATGGATAAAAACACTGCGGAAACAGCTTTTGCAATGGGAAAATGCTCACATTAACACACTCCACGAGGAAGGAGGGCACCATGGAGCCGGAACTCCAAATACTCCGTGCACTTGTCTTCTTGCTCCTCTACGAACATCAGCAACGGCGGCGCCGAAGACAACGGTGAGTACTGCACCTACGACATAGGGGATGGGGGAGGCAAAAGTCTGGGACACACACACGCAACACCCCCACCCCCACCCCGACCCTCGCACACTACAAAACACACACCAATGCATTTCCAAACATCACAGTAACAACCCACAATCCCCCCGGAAGAATGCAAAGACAAAAAGGAAGTCAGTACAACCATTGTAATGTATCAAAATACAGTAAGCTCATATATACATAAATATATACACATTCCAAATATATACATCACGATTAGTAGTGCAGGTATGCACATTTCAATGTCCGTGGACCACTGGGCCCAAAATGCATGGGCGAGGCCCACACACGATACCTGTCCTGAAACGGAGAGAACACTGCAGGGGTATCAGATCGAAATACAACAGGCACCTCAGGGGGAAGGGAAGGGGGGCATCTCAGCCGGATGACAGCACCACGCCAGATCCACGACGGGGCTCCATGCCCATTGATGTATCCTGGGGAGTGCAAAGCCACAGTCTCACAAGTCTTGTCAGTGGGTGGCTTGCCCACTGTACCATCCTGGGGAGTGCAAAGCCACAGTCTCACAAATCTTTTCAGTGGGTGGTTTGCCCACTGTACCATCCTGGGGAGTGCAAAGCCACAGTCTCACAAGACTTTCCAGTGGGTGGTTTGCCCACTGTACCATCCTGGGGAGTGCAAAGCCACAATCTCTCAAGTGGATAACAGTCTCCACTGGTTCTGAAGGGGGACTGGTGCCCAGAGTGCATCACGCTCCCCGTGACGGTCCCAGTTCCGTCACTGCCCCTGCCGCTCATGGGCAAATGATGCTTGAGTTGGCGGTGCTTGCCCTGTTCAGCGGTGCTTGCCCTGTTCAGCGGTCTTTGCCCTGTTCTGCAGTGCTTTCCATGTCGGTCTTAGCCCTGTTCAGCGGTGCTTGCCCTGTTCAGCGGTGCTTTCCATGGCGGTCTTTGCCCTGTTCAGCGGTGCTTGCCCTGTTCAGCGGTGCTTTCCATGGCGGTCTTTGCCCTGTTCAGCGGTGCTTGCCCTGTTCAGCGGTGCTTGCCATGGCAGTCTTTGTCCTGTTCAGCGGTGCTTGCCCTGTTCAGCGGTGCTTGCCCTGTTCAGCAGTGCTTTCCATGGCGGTCTTTGCCCTGTTCAGCGGTGCTTGCCCTGTTCAGCGGTGCTTGCCGTGGCGGTCTTTGCCCTGTTCAGCGGTGCTTGCCATGTTCAGCGGTGCTTGCCATGGCGGTCTTTGCCCTGTTCAGCGGTGCTTGCCCTGTTCAGCGGTGCTTTCCATGGCGGTCTTTGCCCTGTTCAGCGGTGCTTGCCCTGTTCAGTGGTGCTTGACTTTGCTGTCTCTGACCTGTGCACTGGTGTGTGCCATGGCGGTCCCTCATTGCCCAGCGGGGCTGTGGCTGCCGGGGCCCTCCTGGGCACTGACTCTGGCGGTGGTCTCCGGACCAGTGACGATTGTGCTGCCCTACAGGGCACTGACTCTGGCGGTGGTCTCCTGACCAGTGACGATTGTGCTGCCCTCCTGGGCACTGACTCTGGCCGTGGTCTCCGGACCAGTGACGATTGTGCTGCCCTCCTGGGCACTGACTCTGACGGTGGTCTCATGACCAGTGACGATTGTGCTGCCCTCCTGGGCACTGACTCTGGCGGTGGTCTCCGGACCAGTGACGATTGTGCTGCCCTCCTGGGCACTGACTCTGGCGGTGGTCTCCGGACCAGTGACGATTGTGCTGCCCTCCTGGGCACTGACTCTGGCGGTGGTCTGCTGACCAGTGACGATTGTGCTGCCCTCCTGGGCACTGACTCTGGCGGTGGTCTCATGACCAGTGACGATTGTGCTGCCCTCCTGGACACTGACTCTGGCGGTGGTCTCCTGACCAGTGACGATTGTGCTGCCCTCCTGGGCACTGACTCTGGCGGTGGTCTCCGGACCAGTGACGATTATGCTGCCCTCCTGGGCACTGACTCTGGCGGTGGTCTCCTGACCAGTGTCGATTGTGCTGCCCTCCTGGGCACTGACTCTGGCAGTGTTCTCCAGACCAGTGGCGATGGGGCTGGCGGTGGCGTCTTGGGCAGCGGGGAGGATGGTGGCCTTCTCCGCCATGCTGCTCTTCCCAGACTTTAGAGACTTCTTCTGCCCCTTCACCACCTTGGGAGGAGTCACAGCTGACTCGACACTCCCCCCTGGACCCTTGTGAGCGGCTTTGCCGGCAGGAGTCTTCCCCCTCTCCCGTCGGGCACTGTCCAACTTCTGGTGCTTCACAGGGGGTGGACTGGCAGTGCTTTGGCTCCGTGTCACACTGGCTACCCTGGTGCCCGGCGCACTCCACATACCTCTAACAGGCACCACTGGTACCGGAATCTTTTTGGCTGAGGTGATACTACGGGACCTATGAATTGGAGGGGCGGGTGATGGGACAGAGGACAAGGTTGCTCAGGAAAAGTTTCTGACAAACACTGGGATGGGTAGCTGGAGGGGGTATGGGAGTGGAGGAAGAGGAGGTGGTTGTAGGAGGTGTAACTTTTGATGCTTTGGGTGCAGGTGCATGTTCTGGAGGCTGTCGTGAGGTGGATGGATGTTGGGTGTGTGTGTGCCCGCGTTTGTGTACTTTGGGAGGGGGCGTCACAGACACACTGGGAGAGGACACAGGGGACGTGTAAATGGTAGTGGGGGTGGTGAGTGCAGGTGAGCAGGGTGTGGTGCTGGGTGTTCTGGTGCGAGTCCTAGTGGCTGTAGTGGTAGTGCATGCAGGTGAGAGTGTAGACGACACTGGGAGGGAGGAGGGAGACGACGAGGAGGGGGACACAGTGGAGGCAGTGGATGTTGCTGTGTCTGTATGTGGGTGATGCTTGTGTGAGTGCCTGTGGGATGTGTGGTGCCTATGTTTTCCTGAGCTGCCCTTGTGTGTTGACGTGTGTGCAGGCTGGTATGATGGTGTGCTTGGGATAGGCAGAGGTACAGGGGATTGGGCCTGGGTGGAGGAAGTTGGAGGGGGGAGGCTAGACACAGGGACAATGGCTGCCATCAGTGCTGAGGCCAGAGATTGCAGGGTTCGATGATGGGCAGCCTGACGAGAATGAATGCCCTCCAGGAATGCATTAGTGTGTTGCAACTCCCTTTCTACACCCTGGATGGCATTCACAATGGTAGACTGCCCAACAATGAGGGACATGAGGAGGTCAATGGCCTCCTCACTGAGGGCAGCAGGGGTGACAGGGGCAGACGCTGAGGTGCCTGGGGCGAAGGTGATGTCCACCCTCCTGGATGAGCGGGCGAAGGCTGAGGGGCTGCTGGGAGGGCGGTGCTGGTAGGGGGGGTGGCGGCTGTACCTGTAGAAGTGGGGGGCACAGATGGTGCTGCCACCTCAAGGGAGCTCCCATCGGAGGACGAGTCCGTGTTGCTGTTTGCTGATCCGGTGACCGCCATGAAGCTCCCCTCGCCCTCCGTCCCACTGGTGTATTCCGAGTCCGGGGTGTGGCCCTCCATGGCCATGTGGGACGCAGCCCCCTCGTGCTCCAGTGCCCCTGTACCTCTGCCTGATGATGCTGATGCACAAAAGAACAGGGAGAGCACAAAAAGGGGTGGGGAAACAGAAAAAAGACAGGTTGAGTGCATGGCTTACCGCTACCGTTGGCGGACAATACAGACACAGCAGCCCCCTGCACTACGCCGTGCTCTTGGCCTCTACAGATGCAGTTCCTGGGATATGGAATACATGGCTATGAGTGTCATCTGCCCACATAGATGACACAGGGGCATGTATACCTGTACTTGGCACTCTGCAGAGGTGGGGTGGAGTGGCACATGGCCTGCATTACGGAGGGGCCTAGCCTACGGAACTCGCCCTGGCCTAGGGAAACCCACAGCCCTCCTCCCCCACCCAGACCCCTCCACTGCACGCAAAGTCATGAGAATGTGAGTGTACTCACCCCCTTGTGCCTGCTGTGATGCCCTCATATGCCCATCCAACTCAGGGTAGGCCACCGCCAGGATCCGGAACATCAGGGGGGTCATGGTGCGACAGGCAACCCTCCCACGTTGGGAGGCCATCCCCAGCTGAGCCTCCGGCGTCTTCTTGCTCCAGCGGCGAATGTCTTCCCATCTTTAACGGCAGTGGGTGCTCAGTCTCTGGTGGAGCCCCAGGGTCCGGACGTTCTTTGCACGCCAAATATCCTTCTTCTGGTGGGCACTGACCTACATGACATGTACAGGGGAAGAAGAGAAGTCATTACCAACTGCACCATCGTAGTGAGTGGCCCACATCCCTGCCCTTGCCAAGTGGCACATGCATTCACACTCCTTCATGCTCGCATAGCTCTGCCCCCTTCCTACTTACATCCAGCCCTCTCCACCCAGGCATAGCCCATTCAACTTGCACCCTATGTACTCACCTGTTGGTCTGGAGGACCGTAGAGTGGCGTGTACTGGGGGATGACCCTGTCCACGAGCTTCTCCAACTCCTGTGCAGTGAAGGCAGGGGCCCTTTCCCCAGATGCACGTGCCATTGTCTCTTCCAGACCGAGGTCACAGCAGCACTTGCAGTGTAGTTCCTCTCCTGTCGAAGATCAGGTATCGAGTGATTGAACAGATAGAAAATGGCGGTCACGTCCGTGGCGGTGACGTCCGCGGCGATGCGTATCATCACCGCCGGCGCACTTTGTCAGTGGCTCCTGGGACCCATAGGGTCCAATGTTAACCAATGCAGCATTGCGCCGCGGTATACGACCGCCTACCGCGACGGTGAGCAACGCCAGCGCAGTTACCACATATCCCATTGTCCCACTTTAGAGGTCAGGCAGCCGCCATTTCAGGGACCCACATGGCTTCATTTACAACTGCGTCGCACATACCTAGGCCTGGACTCAACACACATACAGGAAGATTTTTGTATTTTGTGTCGTGTTCTGTGTAGCTGTTGGTACATACCTCAGAATTGGTTGACTCTGTGGTCGCTGTTGTCCTTCCTAGGCACCGTCAGCTGGGACATGTGAGGAGATGGCGGAATCCTCCGGTGTAAAAACAGCTGGTGGACCTGTTGACAATGGAGGAGCGACATTTAATCATCACCTACAGGTTTGACTGTGCCACAGTCCAGGAACTGTGTACCCAGTTGGAGCCAGACCTGATGTCACCAATCCGCCATCCCACAGGAATCCACCCTCAAGTGCAGGTGCTATCAGTGCTCCATTTCCTAGCAAGTGGGTCATTTCAAACAACAGTGGCCATGGCATCAGGGATGTCCCAGCCTATGTTTTCCAACGTGTTGTCCAGAGTGTTGTCTGCCCTGCTGAAACACGTGAGGAGCTACATTGTTTTCCCTCAGGTGGAGGATTTGGCTACAGTTAAAGGTAACTTCTATGCCCTGGGACATATCCCTAACATCATAGGTGCTATTGATGGGACCCATGTGGCTTTGGTGCCCCCCCAACAGGAGTGAACAGGTGTACAGGAACCGGAAGCGTTATCATTCGATGAATGTACAGATGGTGTGTTTGGCAGACCAGTACATCTCGCAGGTAAATGCTATGTTCCCTGGCTCAGTGCATGACGCCTACATCCTGCGGAATAGCAGCATCCCTTTTGTGATGGGTCAACTCAAGAGGCACAGTGTGTGGCTATTAGGGGACTCTGGTTACCCCAACCTGTCATGGCTATTGACCCCAGTGAGGAATCCCAGGGCAGAGGAACGCTACAATGAGGCCCATAGGCAGACTAGGAGGGTGATCGAACGCACCTTCGGCCTCCTGAAGGCCAGGTTCAGGTGCCTCCATATGACAGGTGGTTCCCTATTCTACTCACCAAGGAAGGTGTGCCAGATCATCATCGCCTGCTCTATGCTTCACAATCTTGCTTTGCGACGCCAGGTGCCTTTTCTGCAGGAGGATGGTCCAGATGACGGTGTTGTGCCAGCTGTGGAGCCTGTGGACAGTGATGAGGAGGAAGCAGAGGAAGAAGACATTGATAACAGGGACTCTGTCATACAGCAATATTTCCAGTGACACACAGGTGAGAACAATTTTTTTACTATTACATTTACTTTCACACTTCTACCTCTATCCTGTCTGTCAATTTGAAGCAGTATTTGCTAACTGAGTGGTACATTTCCATTACGGTTTCACAGGTGTGTTTACCAACGTGTGTCATCTGCTTGCATCCTTCATGGGCTTGTGATGTGTGACATAGGTATGTTGACATTATGATTCGAACGGATTTTGTCATTGTCATAGATAATACACATTTTCAAAATCACAGACTGACTGCAGATTGTTTTGTGGTTCAAGGGTGCTTATTGAAGTGCTAATTATTGGAGGGGGTGGCAAAATGGTGATGGGTGATGGTGGAGGAATGTCCATGGCAGAATCCAGTCTATTAGTCTCACAGGTGCACTGCCCATATGGGCATAGGAAGTGGAGCTGGGACAGTTCCAATCTGGACAGGGTAACAAAGTGGGACAGTGGGATGACAATCAGGGTGGTCTCATTTCCTGGTGGGGGTCTTGCCATCTTGCTCTGTCCTGTTCCTGGATCTCAGGGACCGCTTGCGGGGTGGTTCTCCGTCTGCAGGGGGTGGGGTGCTGGTGTGGTGGTCCTGTGGCGGGGCGTCCTGTCCACTAGCGCCGGCGGAGGTGGTGGGCAGTTTATCGTCCAGGCTAGTATCAGGGGCCCCTTGGAGTGCCACGGTGTCCCTCATGGTCTTCTGTATGTCCTTCAGCACACCTACGATGGTGCCAAGGGCAGAGCTGATGGTTCTGAGCTCATCCCTGAACCCCAAATACTGTTCGTCCTGCATGCGCTGGGTCTCCTGAAACTTGGCCAGGACCGTAGCCATCGTCTCCTGGGAGTGGTGGTATGCTCCCATGATGGAGGAGAGGGCCTCGTGGAGAGTGGGTTTCCTTGGCCTGTCCACCCCTGTCGCACAGCAGCCCTCCCAGTTCCCCTGTGTTCCTGTGCCTCCGTCCCCTGGACCGTGTGCCCCTACCACTGCCCCCAGGTCCCTGTTGTTGTTGGGGTAGTGGGTTATGCTGGGTTCCCTGTAGTGGTGGACACACAGCTGATTGACGTGTCCTGGGTACGGAGGTATGGGCCCGCTGGTTGGGTGCTGGGCTGGTGTTACCAGAGGGTGGAAGGTCAGTGTTGGGCTGTGCCTGTGCGAGGGGAACCTACTGTCCCGAGGCCCACGGTGGTCCGGGCTGGTCATCTGGATCCAGTTGGCCAGAGCTGCTGTCATCACTGTGGGCCTCTTCTGTGGGTGGGGTAGAGATGCCTGGACCCTCCTGTCTGGTGACGTTACGTAGTGGTCCTGCAGGGGTATAAAAGCATGATTATTGCATATGTGTGTGTCATGGTGTGCAATGGGTGGGTGAGCGTGTACCCCAGTGCTGGCATTCCTGTGTGGTGGCTTGTGTGATGATGGTTAGGGGTTGTTATGGATATGTGCAGTGGGCATGCTTTAGTGATGGGTGTCCATGCTTTGTTGTGTCATGCAGGGCTTGGTGTTGGGATGGGTGGTTTATGTTATTAGTACATTAGTGAGGAGTTGGAGTGATAGGGGAGGGGGTGAGGGTGGGGGTGCTTGATAGCATGCAGGTAGGGTGGGGGATATGATAGTTAAGATTTGACTTACCAGTGTCCATTCCTCCACTGACTCCTCCGAGGCCCTCTGGATGCATAATGGTCAAGACCTGCTCCTCCCATGTTGTTAGTTGTGGGGGAGGAGGTGGGGGTCCGCCGCCAGTCCGCTGAATCGCGATGTTGTGCCTGGAGACCACAGAATGCACCTTCCCCCGTAGGTCGTTCCACCTCTTCCTGATGTCCTCCCGATTTCTTGGGTGCTGTCCCACTGCGTTGACCCTGTCGACTATTCTTCGCCATATCTCCATCTTCCTGGCTATAGAGGTGTGCTGCCCCTGTGATCCAAATAGCTGTGGCTCTACCCGAACGATTTCCTCCACCATAACCCTGAGCTCCTCCTCCGAAAACCTGGGGTGTCTTTGGCATGCCATGGGGTGGTGTAGGTGATGTGTGTGGGGTGTATGTGGTGATGAGTGTGGTGATGTGTAGTGGTGTGTGGTGTTTTGTGCGTAGATGTTGTGTGGGTGATGGTGTTGTGTGCCTCTGTGTGGTGGGGTTGTCTATTGCTGTGCTCTCTCTCTGTCGCCTTCGTCTCTAATTTTGGGTCGTAGGGGTTTGTGGGTGATGTGGGTGTGTGTTTTATATTGTGTTGGGTGTGTGGGAGTGGTGTTTGTATGTGTATTTTAAATTGTCCAATGTGGCGGTGTTTTGTATATGTGTGTGTATTTTGTGCGCGGCGGTGTGTACCGCTATTGGAATACCGCGGTTGAAAGACCGCCGCGTGGATTCGTGGGTCGTTATAGCATGGGCGTGTTTCTGTTGGTGTGACGGTGGAGGATTTGTTTTCGCCAGTTTATAACTGACCTTTGGTGTGGCAGACTTGTGTGGGTGTCTGAATTTCGGTGGATTCCGAGATGTGTGTCATAATAGCTGTGGCGGAATTCCGCGGCCGCGGCGGTGTATTGGCGGTCTTCTGCACGGCGGTAAGCGGCTTTTACCGCCAATGTTGTAATGACCCCCTATGTATCCAATGGGCTACTTCATTTCTTAAGGAAGCTCTACTTCAGTGGCAGCCTGCTGTAATTTGGGGACTTTAGTCATGTACACTCATTTTCCCTGATAAACTCATGAGGCATAGTAGCAGAGTGAATAGGAACTGAGTGCACCTTCGGGAAGGGAGTATTGAGGGATACCAAAGGTAGGTTTCCTAACTGCAAATTATGGTTGTTCCCTCCTGTGTAAACATTTAACATTTCTAATGTCATGCCTACTTGAATCATTTTCGGTTTGGCGCAGTTATTTCTGCTAGGATCAGGGATGGCAGTAGGCCCATATTTGGGACTACCCGAAGGTTTGTGATTATACCAGGGTTCCCTATGTACCTTAGTCAGCAGGTCTGATGAGTGCATGTTTTAAGTCACTTATCTCCCCTCTCAAAGCTGATATAAGATCACCTACCTCTGCTTGTGTTGTTGATTTGGTATAGGTAGTTAGAACTTCTACTCTTAATGTGTTTTCAGAGTACAATGGATACTTGGGGACTAATTGAGATAACATGGTTTCTGACTGAAGAACCTGAAACCAATTAAAATACCTTACATTACTAATATTTCCACATTCTCCGTGCTGCAGGAAGGTTTGGCCACAGTGAGAAGGGTTAATATCCCTCTAGTAAACTGATTGGCTGGTTGATCAATTTGGCTTGATGTCTTAGGGTCTGATTTAGACATTGGTGGACGGGTAACTCCATCACAACACCCACTATAGGATATAATGGGATTTAGATTTCAACAGATGGGATTTCCATCACCGTTGTGACTGAGTTACTTGTCTGCTAATATCTAAATCAGGCCCTTAGTCTTTTTTTGGAAAGATTTCAGCCACCTTTGTCCATCTGATTATGACCTCCTTGTTGGAATGTTCATCTTCATTATACATTCAACTTCCTTGTAAGGAAATGCCTCCTTGGCATGGTTGCCCCCTGACTTTTTGCCTTTGCTGATGCTATGTTTACAATTGAAAGTGTGCTGAGGCCTGCTAACCAGGCCCCAGCACCAGTGTTCTTTCCCTAACCTGTACTTTTGTATCCACAATTGGCAGACCCTGGCATCCAGATAAGTCCCTTGTAACTGGTACTTCTAGTACCAAGGGCCCTGATGCCAAGGAAGGTCTCTAAGGGCTGCAGCATGTCTTATGCCACCCTGGAGACCTCTCACTCAGCACAGACACCCTGCTTGCCAGCTTGTGTGTGCTAGTGAGAACAAAACGAGTAAGTCGATATGGCACTCCCCTCAGGGTGCCATGCCAGCCTCTCACTGCCTATGCAAGTATAGGTCAGTCACCCCTCTAGCAGGCCTTACAGCCCTAAGGCAGGGTGCACTATACCATAGGTGAGGGTACCAGTGCATGAGCATGGTACCCCTACAGTGTCTGAACAAAACCTTAGACATTGTAAGTGCAGGGTAGCCATAAGAGTATATGGTCTGGGAGGTTGTCAAACACGAACTCCACAGCACCATAATGGCTACACTGAAAACTGGGAAGTTTGGTATCAAACTTCTCAGCACAATAAATGCACACTGATACCAGTGTACATTTTATTGCAAAATACACCCCAGAGGGCACCTTAGAGGTGCCCCCTGAAACTTAACCGACTGTCTGTGTAGGCTGACTAGTTCCAGCAGCCTGCCACACTAGAGACATGTTGCTGGCCCCATGGGGAGAGTGCCTTTGTCACTCTGAGGCCAGTAACAAAGCCTGCACTGGGTGGAGATGCTAACACCTCCCCCAGGCAGGAGCTGTAACACCTGGCGGTGAGCCTCAAAGGCTCACCCCTTTGTCACAGCCCAGCAGGGCACTCCAGCTTAGTGGAGTTGCCCGCCCCCTCCGGCCACGGCCCCCACTTTTGGCGGCAAGGTTGGAGGGAACAAAGAAAGCAACAAGGAGGAGTCACTGGACAGTCAGGACAGCCCCTAAGGTGTCCTGAGCTGAGGTGACTCTAACTTTTAGAAATCCTCCATCTTGCAGATGGAGGATTCCCCCAATAGGATTAGGGATGTGACCCCCTCCCCCTGGGAGGAGGCACAAAGAGGGTGTACCCACCCTCAGGGCTAGTAGCCATTGGCTACTAACCCCCCAGACCTAAACACGCCCTTAAATTTAGTATTTAAGGGCTACCCTGAACCCTAGAAAATTAGATTCCTGCAACAACAAGAAGAAGGACTGCCTAGCTGAAAACCCCTGCAGAGGAAGACCAGAAGACAACAACTGCCTTGGCTCCAGAAACTCACCGGCCTGTCTCCTGCCTTCCAAAGAACTCTGCTCCAGCGACGCCTTCCAAAGGGACCAGCGACCTCTGAATCCTCTGAGGACTGCCCTGCTTCGACGACGACAAGAAACTCCCGAGGACAGCGGACCTGCTCCAAAAAGACTGCAACTTTATCCAAAGGAGCAGCTTTAAAGAACCCTGCAATCTCCCCGCAAGAAGCGTGAGACTTGCAACACTGCACCCGGCGACCCCGACTCGGCTGGTGGAGAACCAACACCTCAGGGAGGACCCCCGGACTACTCTACGACTGTGAGTACCAAAACCTGTCCCCCCTGAGCCCCCACAGCGCCGCCTGCAGAGGGAATCCCGAGGCTTCCCCTGACCGCGACTCTCTGAAACCTAAGTCCCGACGCCTGGAAAAGACCCTGCACCCGCAGCCCCCAGGACCCGAAGGACCGGACTTTCACTGCAGAAGTGACCCCAGGAGTCCCTCTCCCTTGCCCAAGTGGAGGTTTCCCCGAGGAAGCCCCCCCTTGCCTGCCTGCAGCGCTGAAGAGATCCCTTGATCTCTCATTGACTTCCATTGCGAACCCGACGCTTGTTCTAACACTGCACCCGGCCGCCCCCGCGCCGCTGAGGGTGAAATTTCTGTGTGGCCTTGTGTCCCCCCCGGTGCCCTACAAAACCCCCCTGGTCTGCCCTCCGAAGACGCGGGTACTTACCTGCTGGCAGACTGGAACCGGGGCACCCCCTTTTCTCCATTGAAGCCTATGCGTTTTGGGCACCACTTTGAACTCTGCACCTGACCGGCCCTGAGCTGCTGGTGTGGTAACTTTGGGGTTGCTCTGAACCCCCAACGGTGGGCTACCTTGGACCAAGAACTGAACCCTGTAAGTGTCTTACTTACCTGGTAAAACTAACAAAAACTTACCTCCCCCAGGAACTGTGAAAATTGCACTGTGTCCACTTTTGAAATAGCTATTTGTGAATAACTTGAAAAGTATACATGCAATTGAAATGATTCAAAGTTCCTAATGTACTTACCTGCAATACCTTTCAAACAAGATATTACATGTTAAATTTGAACCTGTGGTTCTTAAAATAAACTAAGAAAAGATATTTTTCTATACAAAACCTATTGACTGGATTTGTCTCTGAGTGTGTGTACCTCATTTATTGCCTATGAGTATGTACAACAAATGCTTAACACTACTCCCTGGATAAGCCTACTGCTCGACTACACTACCACAAAATAGAGCATTAGTATTATCTCTTTTTACCACTATTTTACCTCTAAGGGGAACCCTTGGACTCTGTGCATGCTATTCCTTACTTTGAAATAGCACATACAGAGCCAACTTCCTACATCTATTAGGTTTTCTATATCCCTAAATGTGCTGTTCTCTAATGCATGTTTAAACTGCCTCTTCTGAAAGGTAGAGCCTACAGGACTAGTGGCTGCTTTTCTTTTCCCCATTGGAAATAGTGATTTTTAGCAGAGTAAAAAAACAAAGTCATAGTACCTTGATTCCTTAGGGAGTGGCTAAATACCTTTGACCTCAAAAACTAGAGCCAAGAGGAGTGGCCCTGCCCTGCCTTATCTTGGCATGATGGGCACGGACAAGCCTGCCCTTGGCCTTTGTTCCACTTAAGCCCCTCCTCCTGGCAGGCAAAATCTTATGGGAGTCTGAGTCTCCATGCAACAAAACATGCATCCTGCACAGTGGGTGTTGTACCAGCACTTTGTAGCGCTGAGAGTGTTGGGGGACCTCTTCCCCCTTAGCCCCTTCTTCAGGCAGGCAAATTCTCCTGGGCCTGTGGCCTCAAGCAACAAAACAGGCATCCTGCTCCTAATATATGTGTGGAATCCAATGTACATCTGTGTTCCTACTCCTCCGATTGGCCAGCTTCCTTGTGACTTATGGTTTAATCTGACCTGGGTAATCAGGTTTCCAGTGTTGGTCCTCAGAATTTGGCGTACAGCTTACAAACAGTGCCAATAGGTAATCTGGGTGGTGACTCTCCAGTACTTTCAAAACTGCAAAGAAGATTGAACTTTATTTTCTGTGCCACTATGAGCCAGTGAAAAGCTTTCAGACCCAAAGTTATGTGAGTCAATTTATTAAAATCAAGACAGAGGCCCTCATTATGACTTTGGCGGGCGGCTGCCCGCCAAAGTCCCATGTCAGGATGACTGCACATGCGTCCGTCTCTCCGCGGTACCAATTACGAGTTTCCCTCTCGCCCAGCGGGAAACACACACAGCTCGTAATAGAGCCAGCGGCAATCTTGTGGTGCGTCGGGTGCAACAGCACCCGTATCGCTTTTCACTGCCCGTAATTCGAGCAGTGGAAAACATGATGGGGCTATCCTTGGGGGCCCCTGCACTGCCCATGCACTTGGGCCCCCTGGCACCCTCTTTCTGCCTTTGCATGGCAGTGGGATCACCATGCAAACGCTGGCAGAAACGTGGGTCATAACCCAGGCGGATTGAGACCACAGACACTGCCAGGTCGTTGGCTGGCGGGCCACCTGGCGGTGCTGCGGTTGGACAGTGGCGGCTCAGCCATGGTCATTATAATGGGAGTCGGACCGCCGCTGTCATGGTGGTCTGAGCGCCACCGGGAGTCTGGCGGTCCATGGACGTCAAGACTGGTAATGAGGCCGAGAGTCTAGCTGTACAGTTTGTTTTGTAATCTACATATTGTATGTATTGAATTGTATTGTATTGTAATGGATTTGAACTGGATTGGATTGAATTGAATTTAATTGTAGATTTATATGGTGTCCCCACCTGGACAAGAGCTCTGAGTTAATTTGTAGTGCCATTCGTAAGTGATGCAGTTGGTCATATATTATGTAACATTGTTAGAGCTGGCATATCCATTAGCTGCATTCAGTTTCTAGTTTAGAGGAAAAGTAACTGTTAATTGTTGTTATTGATGCAGGTGATTTAGTTGTGTATTCATTTGCATTCTTAATTGCATCTCTTTGATTAAGGGGAAGAAAGTCCACGCTTTAAAGAATGTTTGTTATTCATGTTTTTAGAGAATACAATTTTGTTTAATTGTGGTCATGCTTATACAACTCGGGAAAGAGAGTCTGATGCGAAGAGATCTTTTTGAGTGATTTAATATGGAAGGTCAATCAGTATATGGCAGAAGGAAACATGGACTGATATGGATTAAGATAGAAGTATAAAATAAGGCTGTTATGTAATCATCCATATTGTCATGATACCTCACATGCAGTTTCATGCCACTAATACAAGTACAGGTATACATTTTTTGTTGATGTTTTTATATTTGTAATTATTGACTAGTATCTATCAGATAATTTGAGTACTAAAATTGTTGGAATTTCATTGTTTCTTTGTATTTACTTGTGCATTATCCATAGCAATTTGAAAGCAGCCAGTGCAGAGCCTTCAGAGGTGGTTAAATATGGCTGCAATTCTTAAGTTGCAGAAATTTTCTTGACAATGCATTTTTAATTTTTGGGAGTGGCCTCATAGTACATATTGATACTCCATGATATCATCCATTGGTATGTTCCAGATGTTGTAAAACAAATGAGGTAGTTGTTTGGATCTTCTGAGAGATTCCAAGATGAGGAACAATGGCTTAGAGTGTCCTTATGTTGTGGAAGAGATATTTGGTCAATTAGATGAATTGTTGATTCATGTCAGGGGCTGAATTTATGATAATTATTAAGTTCCATTGCTCTGGGGAGATTGTGGTGGAGTTCCTAATTCTTTAGGCCACTTTTGCAGTCTATTGTATTTTTCCCATTTTCTACATTTTTGAATTTCTCTTTTTCATTCATGAAGTTGGAAGTGGCACTCTTCCATTCATTAGTCAGTAGCAGTCATCCTATTTCTTTTCTGATTTATCCAGTTTCAGGATTATCTGGGTATTGTCAATGTGGTTGTAGTTATTGTGAGTAAAATAAATTATGAGTTTTCTGAGTTATTTGATTTAGACATTGATCAAGATATCTTTGTTGGTGGCTACTGCATAGATTATGTTGCAATAGTCTAGCCTCAACATTATCAAGACTGTAATTACTTTGATATAGTGTGCTAACTGGTTCAGAGGGAGGATCATTCCCAGCAACATGCAAGAGGATTTGATATTTTTAACCACTGCTCTGGTTTGGTGAGCAGAGGATAGATTTGTGTTGAATTACGCTCCAAGATTTTTTTCATTATTACACTGACCCCTTACTATGAGGCTACCAATAAAGACTTATCTCTGAAAGTGGCTAGGCGAGTCTTTAGAATACCGAAGAGACATTGTTGGGTCAAACAGATCAATCCAATGGTTTGTATCAAGAAAATTAAATCTGGCGTTCCTAGATGGGTGGCTTTATGCACAGTACAGTTTTACCCTACTGAAGAATGGGAGTGGAGCTGTCTACGAGAGGGGTAATATGTTCTGCTTTAGGAACGCCATAAATTAGGCAGGCAGCTGCATTCTGAGTGAGTTTTAGGCAAGTAAGTAGATTCTTAGCAGTGGCTTTTTCCACAGTCCATTCTGGACAGGAGGAGGTATTTGCTAATGGGATTTGGAGGTTTTTATCAATAAAGGTCAAAAGAGATTGCAAGCCCTTCAGTTGAAGAACACGTGAACTTAATACCTTTGCAACCTGAGAATTCAGCCCTAAGTTACTGTCAATATGTATATATGCAAGAGAGTCATTTTAAAGCAGCTCATTTTGTGTTGGATTCTGATGGGCTGATAAAGAGGATAATAGCATCAGTAGTACGGATGAGGAATAAAAGGACAAAGGGTCCGAAGCATCCAGCATTGGCCAATCAGCGTAGATTATCCAGTACAGAAACCACTACCAGTTCAGTACTTCTATCAGGATAGAAAACAGTGTGGTAGGAATTCAGGAAGGAGTTTGCTTTCACAAAACTCTAAAGTTTGTTCAACACAAGTATTCACGATGTTTAAACAGCTAGGGACGAAGATTTTTAATATTTACTGAAGGTTTCTTGAGAAGAGATTTGATAATATCCATCGTCCAAAGACTTGGCACAGTGCCTGAGTTAAGGGGGTTGCTAAAAATTGAAAAAACACTTAGCAACAGTGTACATATAATTAGCTGGGCTGAGATCTGTGGATGGTCCTGAAGCTCAGATCCACAAGGAGTTAAACAGCGATGGGAGAGACACGTTTAAAGGTGACTGGAGGGGTGTAGATACTATTTTCAATATTACAAAGAGTGGGTTAAGAAATTATGATGTCCTTTAGTCTGAGGATTTTCATTTGAAAGAAGCTAAAAAGCCATCACTTAAATTTTTAGGAGGGATCATGGAGGAATGAACAGCTGAAGTGGTCAGAATGTCCACCACAATCCTGATTCTACTACAATCTTGAAAAGATTCCTGACAACTCTAGAAGTTTGAACTATGCATCCTGAAAACTAGGACTTTTTAGCAGCTCCTATCTGGTCTTTAAAAAATTGCCTGCCTTTGATAGGCTACTCAAAGATTCTTGAAATAAGATCCTTTCAACTGTCCTTCTCATTGGTGGACTTCTAGCTTTAATTTATTTTATTTTTCTAATTTTACTTATACTTTACCATAAAGAGACTCCGCAGTTGGAGTGGAGATCTCTGCATGCTAACGTATAGGGACAATACAACTAAAAAATAAATAATAAAAAAGGTTTTGTAAATAGTAATGTAAATCATTTTATATATTCACTTACAATGTACAACAAAAAATGCTAAAA
Organism: Pleurodeles waltl; assembly: GCF_031143425.1. Classification (NCBI taxonomy): domain Eukaryota; kingdom Metazoa; phylum Chordata; class Amphibia; order Caudata; family Salamandridae; genus Pleurodeles; species Pleurodeles waltl. The sequence goes on along the minus strand of NC_090444.1, from coordinate 1,644,789,489 downwards.
CAGTATTAAGTCGATTTTTTATTAAAACATTTATTAATGTATTATATTAAAATAAAATAAAAATCTGAAGCTTAAATTAGAAAATAACTTCCCACCTAAACAAAAAAATGTTTACTGTGCATTAATAATCATTAAAAGTGATGTATGGAATCAGCTAAAACACATTTAATAGAGAATTGGAATGAAGAAGGGCTGGGACTCAAAGGCCCACAATACTTTGCTGTGCCCCTAGAGGCAGGGCTGTCATCACTGCATTGTTGGGATGCCTAAATTACAGGTTTCCAGCCCATGGTCTGGGGAAATATCGCTGGGAGGAAGAAGGGCCGGGACTCCAAGGCCCATAAGAGTTTGCTGTGCCACTAGAGGCAGGGCTGTCATCAACCCACTGGTCGGGCACTTAAATTGCAGGTATCCAGCCTGTGGCACAGGGAAAGAGTACTGGAAGGAAGAAGGGCCACAACTCAAAGGTTTACAAGACTTTGCTGTGCTACTAGAGGTGGGGCTGTGATCACCATACTACTCAGGTGCTTACATATTGATACTCCGTGATATCATCCATTGGTCTGCTCCAGATGTTGTAAAACAAATGAGGTAGTTGTTTGGATCTTCTGAGAGGATCCAAGATGAGGAACAATGGCTTAGAGTGTCCTTATGTTGTGGAATAGATATTTGGTCAATTAGATGAATTGTTGATTCATGTCAGGGGCTGAATTTGTAATAATTACTAAGTTCCATTGCTCTGGGGAGATTGTGGTGGAGTTCCTAATTCTTTAGGCCACTTTTGCAGTCTATTGAATTTTTCCCATTTTCTACATTTTAGAATTCCTGTTTTTGAGACATGAAGTTGGAAGTGGCACTCTTTCGTCCATTAGTCAGTAGCAGTCATCCTATTTCTTTTCTGATTTATCCAGTTTCAGGATTACCTGGGTATTGTCAATGTGGTTGTAGTTATTGTGAGTAAAATAAATTATGAGTTTTCTGAGTTATTTGATGTAGACATTAATCAAGATTTCTTTGTTGGTGGCTACTGCATAGATTATGTTGCAATAGTCTAGCCTCAACATTATCAAGACTGTAATTACTTTGATATAGTGTGCTAAATGGTTCAGAGGGAGGATCATTCCCAGCAACATGCAAGAGGATTTGATATTTTAACCACTGCTCTGGTTTGGTGAGCAGAGGATAGATTTGTGTTGAATTACACTCCAAGATTTTTTTCATTATTACACTGACCCCTTATTATGAGGCTACTAATAAAGACTTATCTCTGAAAGTGGCTAGGCGAGTCTTTAGAATACCCAAGAGACATTGTTGGGTCAAACAGATCAATCCAATGGTTTGTATCAAGAAAATTAAATCTGGCGTTCCTAGATGGGTGGCTTTATGCACAGTAATAGCTTTACAGTTTTACCCTACTGAAGATTGAGAGTGGAGCTGTCTACGAGAGGGGTAATATGTTCTGCTTTAGGAACGCCATAAATTAGGCAGGCAGCTGCATTCTGAGTGAGTTTTAGGCAAGTAAGCAGATTCTTAGCAGTGGCTTTTTCCACAGTCCATTCTGGACAGGAATGAGGTATTTGCTAATGGGATTTGGAGGTTTTTATCAATAAAGGTCAAAAGAGATTGCAAGCCCTTCAGTTGAAGAACAAGTGAACTTAATACCTTTGCAACCTGAGAATTCAGCCCTAAGTTACTGTCAATATGTATATATGCAAGAGAGTCATTTTAAAGCAGCTCATTTTGTGTTGGATTCTGATGGGCTGATAAAGAGGATAATAGTATCAGTAGTACGGATGAGGAATAAAAGGACAAAGGGTCCGAAGCATCCAGCATTGGCCAATCAGCGTAGATTATCCAGGACAGAAACCACTACCAGTTCAGTACTTCTATCAGGATAGAAAACAGTGTGGTAGGAATTCAGGAAGGAGTTTGCTTTCACAAAACTCTAAAGTTTGTTAAACACAAGTTTTCCAGATGTTTAAGCAGCTAGGGAAGAAGATTTTTAATATTTAAGGAAGGTTTCTTGAGAAGAGATTTGATAATATCCATCGTCCAAAGACTTGGCACAGTGTCTGAGTTAAGGGAGTTGCTAAAAATTGAAAAAACACTTAGCAACAGTGTACAGATAATTAGCTGGGCTGAGATCTGTGGATGGTCCTGAAGTTCAGATCCACAAGGAGTTAAACAACGATGGGAGAGACACGTTTAAAGCTGACTGGCGGTGTGTAGATACTATTTTCAATATTACAAAGAGTGGGTTAAGAAATTATGATGTCCTTTAGTCTGAGGATTTTCATTTGAAAGAAGCTAAAAAGCCATCACTTAAATTTTTAGGAGGGATAATGGAGGAATGAACAGCTGAAGTGGTCAGAATGTCCACCACAATCCTGATTCTACTACAATCTTGAAAAGATTCCTGACAATTCTAGAAGTTTGAACTATGCATCCTGAAAACTAGGACTTTTTAGCAGCTCCTATCTGGTCTTTAAAAAATTGCCTGCCTTTGATACACTACTCTAAGATTCTTGAAATAAGATCCTTTCAACTGTCCTTCTTATTGGTGGACTTCTAGCTTTAATTTATTTAATTTTTCTAATTTTACTTATACTTTACCATAAAGAGACTCCGCAGTTGGAGTGGAGATCTCTGCATGCTAACGTATAGGGATAATACAACTAAAAAATAAATAATAAAAACAATTGTGTAAATAGTAATGTAAATCATTTTATATATTCACTTACAATGTACAACAAAAAATGCTAAAACAGTATTAAGTCGATTTTTTATTAAAACATTTATTAATGTATTATATTAAAATAAAATAAAAATCTGAAGCTTAAATTAGAAAATAACTTCCCACCTAAAAAAAAAATGTTTAATGTGCATTAATAATCATTAAAAGTGATGTATGGAATCAGCTAAAACACATTTAATAGAGAATTGGAATGAAGAAGGGCTGGGACTCAAATGCCCACAATACTTTGCTGTGCCCCTAGAGGCAGGGCTGTCATCACTGCATTGTTGGGATGCCTAAATTACACGTTTCCAGCCCATGGTCTGGGGAAATATCGCTGGGAGGAAGAAGGGCCGGGACTCCAAAGCCCACAAGAGTTTGCTGTGTCACTAGAGGCAGGGCTGTCATCAACCCACTGGTCGGGCACTTAAATTGCAGGTATCCAGCCTGTGGCACAGGGAAAGAGTACTGGAAGGAAGAAGAGCCACAACTCAAAGGTTTACAAGACTTTGCTGTGCTACTAGAGGTGGGGCTGTGATCACCATACCACTCAGGTGCTTAAATTGCAGCTATCAGCCCAGGGCGTGGAAATCGCTGGGCGCATTCCTGGGTGAAGACGGGGCCAATTGGAATCATCCAATCCAGGACATTTATTGAGGATGGAGAAACAAAATTCTACTTTAATTTCTCAGACTTAATGCCTCCATGCAAAGGTTTGTGCCCTAAATCCTCTATGATGTCATTCTTAACTTCCACTGTGGGTGCTGTGATTGAGGAGATTATCACAGTGGAAAAGTTGCTGGGTACATTTTCCCCATGGAATGACTAGGTGCTGTGCGATTTTGCTGGTGACATGTTTTCACTGTGGCGCCAGCCCAAAACTGGGCACATCGCCAGTAACTCTAGTACCGGCATGGGCTCAAAATCTCTGACAATCACGGTGGAGGATCAGGCTGCAGCCATTGAAAGTGCCCAATCCAAGTGTTTCATCAGAACGCAGGTTGACAGCCGTTAGGAAAACAAAGAGAGTTCCAATACCCTTTCCATTTACTTGAGTATAATGTTAAATCTGGCTCCTCTTAACAGTCCAAAGGGAGAATTTAAAAAGACCCTGAAAATGTAGTTGATCAACAGCTATCAGGTCTATATTACTGGATAGAAGGCCTGGTTGTTAGGTTATTCTCTGAATTTCTGGACAGGATGGGGACTAAAGAAAAGGCCATGTGTGATCTGGTTTCTTAATCAAAGGAGCAATCGAAGCCACTGCTGATCACATTGCCTACTAGTGCACAAGGTTCCTGTTGGACTTTTTTCCTTTTGCAGGGTCATCTCCAATCTTTTTGCCTCCTGCCTCCTGCCTCCTGCCTCCTATTTTTTCTGACCTGTTGTCGTTGGCTTTTGAACTCTGAACACTTTACCACTGTTAACCAGTGCTAAAATGCAAGTGTTCTCTGTGTAAATTGTATTGTTGATTGGTTTAGCCATGATTGGCATATTTGATTTACTGGTAAGTCCCTAGTACAGTGCACTAGAGGTGCCCAGGGCCTGTAAATCAAGTGCTACTAGTGGGCCTGCAGCACTGGTTGTGCCACCCACCTTAGTAGTCCTGTAAACATGGCTCAGCCCTGCCACTGCAGTGTCTGTGTGTGGAGTTTTAAACTGGCAATTCGACTTGGCAAGTGTACCCACTTGCCAGGTCTAAACCTTCCCTTTTCTTACATGTAAGACTTCCCTAAGGTAGGCGCTATGTAGGCCTCTGGGCAGGGTGCAATGTATGTTTAAGGTAGGACATATACTAATGTGTTTTATATGCCTTGACAGTGAAATACAGCCAAATTCGGTTTTCACTGTTGCAAGGCCTATCTCTCTGATAGGATAACATTAGGCCTGCCTTTGAATATGATTAAAGCGTAGATTCCATTTGGGAGCAGTTGGCTTTGAGATTGTGTGTTTGAAAATGACACTTTTCTTACTTAAACCATTTTGTGACTCTGCCTGTTTGTGGATTCCCTGTCTGGGTAAGTTTGACAGTTGGGCTGTTTGCACCTCTCTCTAGACAGTGACACAAAGAGAGCTGGGGTGTAGCCTGCATAGCCTGATAAGCCGTCTGTGCTAGAAGGGAGGAGAGGAGTGGTCACTTACACCTGAAAGGGCTGTGCCTGCCCTCACGCAATGCAGACTCCAACCCCCTGGTGTGTGTCTGGGGTCTGGCCTGGGCAAGGCAGGATTTCACAAACAAGTGAGACTTTCCTTTGAAGTAAGCCTACTTCAAAGGCCAAAATCGGTATAAGAAAAGCACCCAAAACCACTTACATTAGATCACTTCTGGACATCAAGAGGAACCTCTGCCTGGCGAAGAGCTGAAGAGCTAAGGAGAAGTGCTGCCCTGCCTGTGACTGTGCTTTGTGGAGCTATCCTGCAGTTGCGGCTTCTGCCTGTGCAAGGGGACAAAGAGTGGACTTTGTTGTGCATTCTTGCTAGTGAAGAAATCTCCAAGGGCTTGTCCTTAGCTTGCCTCCTGTTGTTGAAATCTCAGGGCCATCAAAGACTTCTCCTGCCAGCACCTGGACTCTCTGTTGAGACTCCTGCCCTGCCAAGTGGTGCCCTATCCAGTTCCTGGGGCCTTGGAAGGTGATGCTGGCAGACCACAACTCGAATTCCACGCACAGACCGCCGTGCAGGGTACATTTCCTAGACGTGGCTGAGAAATGACGCGCTGTCAGCTTTGCGGCTGAAATCTATGCTCCACCTGCATCGCTGCTGGAAGATAAAAAGGAGGAAAATCTTTTTGAGGGAAGAGCCATGAGACCAACTCCAATACACCTACTGTTTAGCAAATAAGTAGCTTATTTTGGGATATTGTCAACCACCCACTGCTTGCTCCTCCTGAGAGAGCTCAGATTTGCTCCCATATTACAGTGAGTGAGCCATTTTTCTGAAATGTATTCCTCTTGCAGCCACTATTTCAAGGATAGTCTACTTGTGCCCTTTTCCCTGGGTATTTCATCTTGGGTTTTTCAGGTAAAGCTCAAATCCTAGTGTTGATTAAAATCAGGGCCCCTGGACAGATAGGATTCTGGCTGATTTGTATTTGAGTAAACTGGAGATTTGGGCTCTGGTTCTCACGCAGATCTTGAATGTAGCATTCAGGACAGGTCTCCCTTCCTTGTGGTCCACCTAAATCATAGTTCTGTTTTTTTATGGAGGGGGATTAGGAGGTCTTGGAACGTTACAGGCCCATTTCTTTAATAGGTCTGCAGTCAAGGTAGCTGGTATTGTTTTATTCAATAGGCTTCTGCCCTGAGCTGGCGAGAATCATGTACCTGACAGAGACTTCTAGTTGCAGATTCCTTACCTTGCGAATTTTCCACAGGCATTAGTCTGGATCCTGAGATTTTTTCTTGAGCAGTACCCCTGTGTGCCGTTAGGTGGTGTTGAATGGCTCTGGATCTGTCATCGGCATACTCTGCACTGGTTATGACATTGCGGGTCCTACATAGGCGCCACCCTGGTACGCTGACATCAGTTCTTTTCTTTCCACACCAGCCCGTGCTGATCTGAGGAGAGTTACCCCTCAGTCAATTTGTGACTAGCCTTTTTCGACTTTTTGTAAAAGTTTTTTCGAGTTGTATAACTCCTGGTGTATAGTTTTTGGCCTACTTCAAAGGCCAAAATCGGTATAAGAAAAGCACCCAAAACCACAGACTTTAGATCACTTCTGGACATCAAGAGGAACCTCTGCCTGGCGATTAGCTGAAGAGCTGAGGAGAAGTGCTGCCCTGCCAGTGATTGTGCTTTGTGGAGCTATCCTGCAGTTGCTGCTTCTGCCTGTGCAAGGGGACAAAGAGTGGACTTTGTTGTGCATTCCTGCTTGTGAAGAAATCTCCAAGGGCTTGTCCTTAGCTTGCCTCCTGTTGTTGAAATCTCAGGGCCATCGTAGACTTCTCCTGCCAGCACCTGGACTCTCTATTGAGACTCCTGCCCTGCCAAGTGGTGCCCTATCCAGTTCCTGGGGCCTTCGAAGGTGAAGCTGGCAGACCACAACTGGAATTCCACGCACAGACCGCCGTGCAGGGTAAATTTTGACGCACCTTCCTAGACGTGGCTGAGAAATGACGTGCTGTCAGCTTTGCGGCTGAAATCTATGCTCCATCTGCATCGCTGCTGGAAGATCGACGCATGCGGCTGGAGAAACGCCCGCTGACGGACGTCACAACCCACATATCACGGTTTTGCTGATACCATGCGGCAGGATTTTCGACGCAAACATCGCTTGGTGTGGATAAACGATGCAAAGCCTACCAGTACCCGAGGTGCCTGTCCGGATCAACGCATTGCTCTCCTGCAGAGAGGAAAAATGATGCACGCCCACCCTACCGGAGGAGGAACAATGCACGGTCTCGCTTGTGAGTGAGAAATTGACGCATTGTTGGCCTTTTCCGATGCACACTCACCCCTGTGGTGTTATTTTGACACAACCTAGGTACTTTTTCATGCTAACAGCATTAGCACGGTGGTTCTAAGAATTTAAGACTCTTTTTGCTTTTTAATTCATAACTTGACTTGTGTCTGGTGGATTTTTGTTGTTTTGGTCTTGTTTTATTGAGATAAATATTACCTATTTTTCTAAACCTGTGTCGTGTCATTTTGTAGTGTTTTCACTGAATTACTGTGTGTGTTGGTACAAATAGTTTACACCTAGACTCTGAAGTTAAGCCTGCCTGCTTGTGCCAAGCTACCAATGGATAAGCGGGGGTTAACTGAGGGTGATTGTCCTTTACCCTGACTAGAGTGAGGGTCCTTGCTTGGACATGGGGTAACCTGACTGCCAACCAAAGACCCAATTTCTAACAGTGCCAAATTTACAAGTCCGTAGCGCCACCTTGCACCACATTAACATAATTTGTTTTAGGCTGTTGGTCAATGATGCAAAGATCATCACGCCATACTTACAAAGTGGCACAATGCATGCGTTGATCACTTTACATCCTCTTGTGCCACATTATGTCTGCGCCAGACATGCTGTATGCAGGGGGGTGCTTCACATTAGGAGGCCTGCAAAAGTGGTGCAATAAAATCTACAAAATTTAATTGCGCCTAATTTGAGGGGATGGCCATGTCTGAGACAGACAGACCAGTCGTGGTTAACTTTGCTGGGCCAGTTCACTTAGAGGGGCCATGGGTCACCCTATTCCAGATCAAGAAGGACAAGTGAGTCATTGCAACTTTTTTTCCTCTCATTTATCATAGCATGAGAACCCTTCAAGATGGCCAGAGGGGGCTGGGGACAATACTGTTGCTAGGCACATCTGACATCTTCAAGTAGGTATAACATCTAAACCTGCCATTAACTTCCCTCCCTAAGCCAATCCATGAATAGTTGTGTTGAGGAATGTCCCTCCACCAAGGGGACAAACTAGGGAGGATTTAATTCAGCTTAAAAATAAAGTGTCACATTGGGTAGGCAGATTTGGAGGTTTAGGGGTCCTCTCAGAACAACAAATTATCATGGTCAAGAGGGTGGTCTGGATTGAGTCTGACTTTAAGCTCTTTTATGGCGACTGCGTAGTGGTAAACCTGGAAAAACACAGGGCGTGGTGGCTCATGTCTTGGCGCAAACAGCTATTCCTTAGTCCCCTCACTGTCATGGCAAAACCATCCAACCCTTAATTTCTGATGAGCAATAAATTCAAACTTCTTAATTCCATGGATATATGTGTCTGATGTCACATGGCCTCGCTTTTACATGGCGTGGCTACAGAAGGGGACGGTGGTCTGACCAAGTTGGAGGTGGTTAGCTGGAATATTGTGGGACTTTCTTCCAAGAAAGCATGTGACCCGACATGATTTGATTCCTGCTATCCCTTCCCCAGTGGATCAAGCATAACAGAGCTTGGCCTCCTTGATTTCTTTGTCACTTACAGCACAGTGTACAGTGCTGGATTCTGGGTCCCCTCATATTCAGGTGATGTTGATTAAGCTTTAAAAAACTGGAAATGGTCCTTTGATTAATTTTTATCACACTAATTTGTTATGTAATTTGCAGACTTTAAGTGTTTTCATGGACTCCTTTATGGACCAGTTTCACAATCCTTTCTTGTTTCTTCTCCTAGGGATTTTAACATTTGTTTGTGTCCAGGTGGGCGGCCTACATAAAATACTATTTTTACTTGATCGCAGTCTTGAGATAAAAAAGAGGAAAATCTTTTTGAGGGAGGAGCCATGAGACCAACTCCAATACACCTACTGTTTAGCAAATAAGTAGCTTATTTTGGGATATTGTCAACCACCCACTGGTTGCTCCTCCTGAGAGAGCTCAGATTTGCTCCCATATTACAGTGAGTGAGCCATTTTTCTGAAATGTATTCCTCTTGCAGCCACTATTTCAAGGATAGTCTACTTGTGCCCTTTTCCCTGGGTATTTCACCTTGAGTTTTTTAGGTAAAGCTCAAATCCTAGTGTTGATTAAAATCAGGGCCCCTGGACAGATAGGATTCTGGCTGATTTGTATTTGAGTAAACTGGAGATTTGGGCTCTGGTTCTCACGCAGATCTTGAATGTAGCATTCAGGACAGGTCTCCCTTCCTTGTGGTCCACCTAAATCATAGTTCTGTTTTTTTATGGAGGGGGATTAGGAGGTCTTGGAACGTTACAGGCCCATTTCTTTAATAGGTCTGCAGTCAAGGTAGCTGGTATTGTTTTATTCAATAGGCTTCTGCCCTGAGCTGGTGAGAATCATGTACCTGACAGAGACTTCTAGTTGCAGATTCCTTACCTTGCGAATTTTCCACAGGCATTAGTCTGGATCCTGAGATTTTTTCTTGAGCAGTACCCCTGTGTGCCGTTAGGTGGTGTTGAATGGCTCTGGATCTGTCATCGGCATACTCTGCACTGGTTATGACATTGCGGGTCCTATATAGGCGCCACCCTGTTACGCTGACATCAGTTCTTTTCTTTCCACACCAGCCAGTGCTGATCTGAGGAGAGTTACCCCTAAGTCAATTTGTGACTAGCCTTTTTCGACTTTTTGTAAAAGTTTTTTCGAGTTGTATAACTCCTGGTGTATAGAGGATGTCCTCTAGGAAGACCGAGTTCAAGCCCTGCAGGTCCTGTCATCCGGAAATGTTGGTGAAGGATCTGCACCTCATGTGCCTTTGGTATTTAGAGTGCAAATCCAACCCGAAGTTGTGCTCCGAGGGCCGGGCCTTGAATCTAAACACTTTGAGGGAGCAGTGCTTAAAGCTTGTGGCAAACAGGCGCTCGGCTCAGTGCAAGTGCTGATATTGGTCAAGAAGATAATCTTGGAATTCAATGCAGAGTCCCCCTTCTTCTTCATCCCACTGCAAGTCCTTTGGACATTGAGGTAAGTCAAAGAAGGTGAAACATTTTTTGACTTCTTCCCATCCGTCGGCTGAAGAGACCGGGGAGAGGGAGCATTGTCAATTGAGGCCTCCATCTGCGGAGTCTGCGTCAGGGCCGAATTAGAGCTTCCCAGAGTTTCCAGGAGCCGGAGCAACCCCTGCCCAGCTTAAAGTGTTTTATGAGGCCATGCACCTCATCTTTAGGCAGTCCAACTCCGGTTGTACACCTCGGGCCCGCTGAGTCGGAAGGGGCGCCTTTGGGTTCCGTTCTTGCCTCTGAGGTACTCCCATGGATCTGTTCCTGGATCTGAACCAGTGCCAGTCATATCACTTTGACCTTCCCTGGTCCGGTTCCGACATCAATGCTTCTGGTGCTGTCCTTGCCCCTGCCGCCCCCATCCTCATTCCTGAATCTGACACAAAGCCAGATGGGTGTTATGGGAGATGCAGCAAAGTCCACGATCTAATGTGGACTGGGCACAACTGATTCATTGGGCAGAGCAGTTGCATCAACAGTAGCCCTTAGGTGCCATGCCTAGTTGAGGACATCTAGCTTTTTGGGGAATGTCTAAACTATCCTTAAGGACATGCCCTTTGATAGCACCCATCTCTTCGGAGAGAGAGCAGACTCTGCGCTAGAGCGCTTCCAGGATTCTCATGCTATCGCCAGATCCTTGGGACTTGTGGTGGCCCCTCATCCCCTGCAGTTTGTTTTTCCTCTTTCTCGCTGTATGGAAGAGGCACCCTGCCATGTCTATTTCCCTCTAGCCACCCTACTGCGCACGCTGTCCAGCCTCTGTGTGGCCAGGGACGTGAGATCCACCATCCTCGTTGATCAGGTAGCCAGCTGTCTGGTCAGGCAACTGCCCCACCTTTGCAGCTGTCTCCAGACCTTCCTAGTCTGACAATTCCCCATCAGGGATCAGTCAGGATCTGCCAGCACCTACTCTTCTGGCAGTCTATCATGTCAGCCAGGTGGGTTTTGCAGATAGTCCAAAGAGGGTACTCCCTCCCCTTTGAGACTACCCCTCGATCCATGTCACCATCCTATGATCAAATGATGGAGGATCACTTGGCACTTCTCTGAGAGGAAGTTATGGCTCTCTTGGCCAAGGGAGCCATACAGAGGGTCCCTGTGCCAGAACTAGGTTGTGGTTGTTATTCCTGCTACTTTCTACTGCCCGAAAAGGACAAGGGCCTCTGCAGTATCTTAGATCTCCAGCCCCTCAATTTCTTTCTCAAGGAGTAGAAATTCAAAACACGCATTCTGGCTCAGTTTTTTTCTGCCCTAGACCCAGGAGGCTGGATGGTAGGATTGGACTTGCAGGATGCTTACTTCCACATCTCTGTCCTGCCTGCCAACAGACGGTACTTGCAGTTCATGGTGGGCCACAAGCATTTTAAGTTACAAGCACCCCACGGGTGTTCACCAGGGTCATGACGGTGGTCACCGCTCATCTGTGCAGGTCAGGGGTTTCAGTCTTCTCCTACCTCGACGACTGGCTGATGAAGGCGGGCTCGCCCCTGGCTGTTGTCTCCCACCTCCAGACTATGGTGGCTTCCTGCATTCTCTGGTGCTCACTATAAATGTACTGAAGTCATACCTGAGTTCAACTCAGATGCTTCCTTTTATTGGAGCTGTTCTGTACACAGTGCAGTTTCAGGGTTATCCTCCTGAGCGGCAAGTCCAGAATATTCAGGCTATGATACTGACTTTTCATCTGCTATCCTGGATTTTGGTGAGAATGACTCTCATACCTTATGGCGACACATGGCAGATGGCATGTGCTGGCTCTACGATGGGACTTGAAGTTCCAGTAGGCACAGCATCAGGGGAATCTCTCTGACATGGTCCACGTCTTAGGAGTAACTGTGCAACATTTGCAGTGGTGGCTAACGAACTGCGATTGGACCAGGGGGAGATCTCTCTACCTTCCCCAACCAGATTTGACATAAGAGACAGATAAGTCACTCCTGGGAAGGGGCAGCCATCAGGGAGAGGCAGAGATCAGAGGCATTGGGTTTCCAGTGGAGTCCGAACTCCGCATCAACCTGTTAGTGCTTCGGCCACTTAGACTAGCATTGAAACCATTTCTTCCCAATCCCAAAGGAAAGGTAGTGCAGATGTTCACAGACAACACCACCACCATGTGGTACTGCAACTAGCAGGGCAGATTGGGGTCGTGGACCCTTTGTCAAGAGCTCTGCGCCCCTGGAGTGGCTGATGGTTCAACATCTGGTAAACTGTCTGAACGTCAGAGCAGACAAACTCAGCCGACAAAGCCTAGTCAATCACAAATGGGCATCTCCATCCGAAGGTGGTCCAATTTCTCTTTTAGCAGTGGGGAGAGCCTTTTTAGATCTGTTCACCTCCGAAGAGAACGAGCAATGCCAGCGGTATTGCTCATCGGAGTTTCCAAAGTGACAATCGCTCCACAACATTTTTTGTCTCGAGTGAAACTCAGGCCTCCTGGTCACCTTTCTGCCTATGCCACTCCTGCCCAGAGTTCTCAAGAAGGTCAAGAATGACAGGGCCCAAGTAATCATTGTGGCTCCAAACTAAGAAAGAAGAGTCCGGTATCCTGAGATGTTGAGCATGGCCATCGATCCTCTGATCAGACTGCCTCTTCGGGAGGATCTTCTGTAGCAGCAGCAGGGGAGGGATCTCCACCCAAACCTGTCTAGTCTCTGCCTTCTTGCATGGAGACTGAGCGGCAGGAGTTGACAGCTTTTGACCTTCCTCTCGAAGTCTGTGGTGCTATCTTGGCAGCAAGGCATCCCTCCACAAAAATGGTATACACCAGTCAGAAGAAATTTGTGACAGTGCAAAGGCAAGTCTGTTGATCCCCTTTCTGCCCTTCTTTCTGAGGTTCTCTTGTTTATACTTTCTTTGGCCCAGCAAGGCTCTGCTATAGACACTCTCAAAGAGTACTTATCTGCTATATCTGCATTTTTGAGGTTTCCTAATCAACCTCCCTTGTTTAAGTCTCCAATTGTGAATAGGTTCCCTACAGCCCTTACTTATGTTTCCTTCATCTCTATTCATTATTCCCCAATGGGATTCTAATTTGGTTTTGAAATTTTTGATGTGCATTGAGCCTCTCTACAGTTGTCCCTTCAGGCTTCTCACTTTGAAAACAGCCTTCCTTGTGGCCATTACATTTCCCCGTAGGGTGAGTGAGCTTCAGACATTGTCACCTAAGCCACCCTACCTTTCCAAATACCGTGACAAAGTGGTGCCTCGCATTAGACCTTCCTTTTTTTGCAAAAGTTGTCACACCCTTTCATGTAGGCTAATCCATCACCTTGCCTTCTTTTTATGCACCCCAACATCCTTCTAAGGAAGAGTGGAGACTCCACAGCCTGGATCCAAAAAAGGTGTTGGCGTTCTACCTCGATTGTACAAAAGAGTTCTGGGTGGATGATCGACTCTTTGCAGGCTATGTGGGTGGGAAGAAAGGTCAGGCAGTACAGAAGCAGACCATCTCCTGATGGGTTGTACTTTGTATTAAAATCTGCTATGCATTGACTAAGAAGCAACCACCTGAAGGTTTGCGTGCTCATTCTACTCGAATTACAGCTGTGACCACTGCATTAGCATGCAGATTTCCAGTCCTTGATATTTGTCAGGCGGCCAAGGGGGAATTGTTGCACATGGTCACCAAACACTACTGCCTAGACAGTCTGGTCCGTAGGGATGGGTACTTCGCCCTTTCGGTTCTGTAGGACTTTCTAATTTGATCTTGGTTTGCAGACCCACCTCCGGGTATGGTATTGCTTGGGTGTCTATTCACAAGGTAAGGGATCTGCAACTAGAAGTTTCTATTAGATGAGCAAGATACTTATGTTCAATAATGCCTTATCTGGTAGAGACATATTTTAGTTGTGGATTCCTTACCAACCCACCCATCCTCCCTACTGTGTGTACTGATTTCTAGGGTCACGGACTCTTCTTTCAGGGCCTTAGTTTGGACGCACCAGTGGTCAGTGTTCTTCATGGCTCTGCACTTCTGTTCTTGAAAGTCATGAAAAGAAACTTACGTCAGCATGCTGGGGTGTCACCTATATAGGACCTGTGATGTTTTTGAGAGTTAGACAAGAGAGTTTCCTCACCCACACACACAAAGCCCTCCACAACAAGGGACCCAAATACCTCAACCGTCGCCTCAGTTTCTACACACCCACACATCAACTTCGCTCCGCCAACCACGCACTCGCCGCCGTCCCTCACATCCGCTGCACCACGGCAGGTGGGAAATCCTTCCCCTACCTGGCGGCCAAGACATGGAATTCCCTCCCCATCAACCTCAGGACCACCCAGGACCACCTCGCATTCCGGAAGCAACTCAAGACCTGGCTCTTCGAGCAGCAGTAACCCCCTCCCCCTAGCGCCTTGAGACCCTCACGGGTGAGTAGCGCGCTTTATAAATGTTTTTGATTTGATTTGATTTGATTTGACAAGCTCTCATGGCCCATATGTAAAACCAAACCCAAAATAATCAAATGTCCTCTTGCTTGTCATGGTATAAGATGTTTTAGTGTGTGGGGAGAGAGCGGAATGACTGTTTCCCCCTTCAGTTGGAGTGGGGGCATAACCATTCCATACTGGTTGTAAGCCACCACCACCCTATTTTTTAGTGGATCAGGGGTAATTACCCCATGTGCCCACCGGTGGGCAGAACAACTTTCTCCCAATTTATTTTGAAAATAAAAAAAAGGAAAAAAATTCAGGTGTCTGGTGGGCTTTCTGTCCCCCTTGGGGGCAGATGGGCCTTACAAAAATAGGCCAATCTGCCCCCGGAGGGGGGCAAAAATGACCAGCAGTAATGTCTCCCATGGGGAGCGACCCTTGCCAAGGGGCTGCCCCCCCAAACAAAATACACACACACACACCAATCCCTGGTGCCTAAGTGGTTTCTGCTCCCCCTTTTAACCTAACAGAAATAGGCTGATTTTCCCCCGAGGGCGGCAGGCAAGGCCTAAAATAAATTTGCCCATACTGGTTGGTAGCCAATTCCCTGGCATCTAGTAGGCTTTCTTCCCCCCCAAGGGGAGTGGATTGGGGGTAATTGCCCCATCTGCCCACCAGTGGGCAGAACAACTTTGTCCCCATTTATTTGGGGGAGGGGTATGGCCATACCCCCACCCTCTTCTTGAAAAACAAATCTTCCCTGGTGTCTGGGGGGCAGATGGGCCTTATGAAATAGGCTGATCTGCCCCCACGGGGGCACAAATGGCCAACAGTAATGTGCCCTCATGGGGAGCGACCCTGGCCAAGGGGCTGCCCCTCCAACAAAATACACACACACACCAATCCCTGGTGCATAAGTGGTTTCTGCCTCCCTTTGGGTGCAGATGAGCCTAATAGAAATAGGGCGATCTGCGCCCAAGGTGGGCAGAAATGGCCTAAAATAAATCCCCCCCCCCCGGGGAGCAACCCTTGCCTAAGGGGTCATGCCCCATCTGTAAAAAAAAAAAAAAAAAAATTAAATCCCTGGTGCCTAGTGGTTTCTGCCCCCAAGAGGGGGGGCAGAAATGGCCTAAAATAAATTTGCCCCCCAGCAGAGCGATCCTTGTTTAAGGCGTCACTCCCTTTGCGTGAAATTGTTGCATAAAAACAAATCCCTGGTGTCTAGTGGTTTCTGCCACCCTTGTGGGCAGACTGGTCTAAGAAAAATGGGACAATCTGCCCCCAGGGGACCTTAATGCAGAGAGCTCCATGAGACCCTCTAAAGACTGACACCCTGGGCCCAGCTGCCCATGCCAAAAGCCAGCCCTACACGCCTTTACTTTGGTGAATCAGAACAATATACATAGACCTTCACTGTGTGAGGCTCCACAAAACACCAGGCCTTCACTTTGGCGATGCTCTACAAAACACACACCTTCACTGTGTGAGGCTTCACAAAACATACACCTTCACTCTGGCAAGGCTGCACAAAACATACACACCGTCACTGTGAGGCTCCACAAAACACACACACCCTCACTGTGTGAGGCTCCACAAAACTCACAGACCTTCACTGTGTGAGGCTCCTCAAAGCACACAGACCTTCATTGTGGTGAGGCTCCAAAAAACACACACACCCTCACTGTGTGAGGCTCCCAAAACACACTACCTTCATTTTGACCAGGCCCCACAAAACACACACACCTTCACTGTGACCAGGCTCCACAAAACACACTTTTGCTGTTGTGAGGCATCATAACACATGCCCTCAATGCAACTCATAAACTTCACATAAAAAAACATCCAAGGGGACACCTTTACTACTTGGCAATGCCAAAGCAAGAAACGAGCCTTGTTAGAGTTATACTTCTGACAATATTTGTTGCCCCTGGGATTAAAGGGTACAAGCTTTTCTCTAATTTATTCACCAACAGCTACATTACTAGCATATCCCATATTCCATAAAAGGTCCTCCAAAAGGAAACTTTGACCTAATATAAGGATACAAATACAACTTTTCAATATCACTACTGTAATTCCAAGGGGCCCAAATAGAGTTACAAATACCAATAGACAAAACATGCCCACCACACTGTACTCACTATAAGCCTTCTATTAGGGGGGCACCAAAGCAACAATGCATTAGACCACGATTAAAACTGTAACAAGCTACATACCGGGTAAAGCTCTAGAAAAATGGGTCGCCTCCTGAGCATACAACCCAGTATGTGGGAATGACCTTATCCATGGATTCCTTTTGCAGCGGTGTGTTCAACCACCTTCAAAATAAGCCTGATGTTAGGGCAATGCACCCAATACAATTACACAAAGTAATCCTTCCCAGTTATGCTATCAAACACCGTGCAAATGGTTTACTTTCACATTTAGTAGTACTAACAAATATAAACAGAACCAAAATATATACACGCACAGTGCTACAAAGGAAGTACTGTAGCATATTGTTAGCAAATAAATACACAGACACAAAACATACCACAGGTCACTTAACAAGTGTATGAATAATAATTAATACCATGGTGCCCAAAAAGCCCCACTATTTCCAAACAATCTGTTATCATGGAATATGTAGACGCGAACGTTTTCTCCTACTTGACAACGCTTCCAAAAACTGATGCTTAATAGAGCCCTAAAAAGCATGTGCCTACACAGAAATCAAGATTTTTACTCACCATTACATAGGTGCAAATGTTTGCAATCATTACAGCAAGACAGTTCTCCCTACACCAACCAAAACTTAACCACTAGCGTAATACAGTGCCTCCTTGATTACGTCTTTGACACAGGCGTACTAGGTCATGAGTTGTAAGGAGGCGCTGCTGCCCCCAGCGGCGCCACGCCAGTAGACCACCCCCAGACGTATCATGACTCTTAATAGGCCTGGCAGTGTTCTGCTGGCTGGCGCTGCTGGCGTTAGTAGCGCCCCTTCCCGTCTCCTGCCAGAGGACATCCTGAATCCAGGTAAGTTGGGTCTCCAACAGGGAAGGGGGGTGGGGGATGTTGTGTGTGTGTGTGGGGGTGTGTGAATGTATGTATGTGCATGAATGGGGATGTGCATGTACGGACGTGTGAGTGCATGTATGTAGTGAAACGTGAATGCGTGTCTGCAGGTATGTTTGGAAGTGTGTGCGGATGTGTGTGTAAATAGATGTATGCATGTGTGTATGCATTTGGGTAAGGGTGTGTGTATGCGTGTGTGTGAAGGGGTGTGTGAATGTAGGGAGATTGGGGGGTTTGGAGAGGTAGGGGGTGGGAGGGTAACTGATAAGGAAGGGGGGGAGACCCCTATCAGTGACAGGGAAGGAATTCCCTGTCACTGATGTGGCCTAACGCCATGGTTTTCGTTTTCCGAACACCAAGCAAGCCATGGTGGTAGGCAGGGTCATAATCCTGCATACGGCACAATGGCGGCCGCCGGGCTGGAGATGGATATCTCCAGCCCGGTGGCTGTTACTGTTGTGGCGGTCGGAGTGATACATTGGCGGGTTGGCTTCAGCCAAACCACCAATTTCATAATATGGTGGTAAGTACCGCCAGCCTGTTGGCGGTACTTACCGCCACATTATCGCCGACCGCTGGGGTCATAATGACCCTCTAAGTAATGTAAAGCAGCCATATGTACTGCTTTGTGCTACTTTCAACTGATTTTCCAGTGCAAAAGAAATGTTGTGTTGGACAGTAAATTGATTTAAAAAAATTGTGTCAATTTGAGTCAATTTTGTTATGCAAACACAACACACAATCTTAGTAAATATATACCCAAGGGTTTAAGTGGTTTGTGGGAAAGGTGATGGTGTCACCATGTATTATAAGTATTAAAATACCCCCTGCTGTTCATGATGGGGATATTACAGGTCACTTCGGATTTTCATAACCTTATAAAGGAACTCAGCCTTCAACCTTGTTCCTCTGTGTAGTTATAGATCTCCACTGTGACTTGCAATATCCCTATCATCACCAACTCTTTAAATACAGGAATTTTTCCTGTAAACCTGAAAAAGGCATACATACGACCGTTATTAAAGAAAACAAACCTAGACCCGCAAGACCCCACCAACTACAGACCAATCACAAATGGACCTTTCCTGGGCAAATTGATAGAAAGAGCAGCATTCGCCCAGATGTCAAAATTCATTGAAGACAATTTTATACTTTCAGACTTCCAAACTGGATTCTGCCCAGGAAGAGGCACTGAATCGGCACTCATAGCAATCTAGGATGATCTTAAAAACACAGTTGACCGCAGTGGAGTTGCTGCACTACTTCTCTTGGATCTCTCGGCTGCCTTTGATACGTTTGACCATGACACCCTAATTCAAAGACTCTATGAAGCCGGCATACAAGGGACTGCTCTTGACTGGATTACTTCCTATCTTAAAAAAAGATCTAATATCATCTACTCACCCCCCTTCTTGTCCAAACCCTACCTCACAAAAGCAGGGGTCCCCCAAGGATCAATCATCTCACCTTTGCTTTTCTACATGATATCATTACCAGAACTGATCAATGATTTTCATCTCACATGCTACAACTATGCAGATGACACACAAATACTACTTAAATAAGAATGCCCCAAAAACGTTGAAAACTCATACATCTTCAGTTGCCTCAGAGCCGTTGATCAGTGGATGACCTGGAGCCATCTCAAACTAAATACCTCCAAAACAGAAATACTCATATGTGGTGACTGGAAAAGTTATGACCCTCTGTGCGTCTGGCCTGATGATCTCGGACCACCTCCTCAATTATCCAAGGAAGTTAAAAATCTTGGAATCACCATGGATTCCAAGTTAACTATGAATGCCCAAGTGGACAAATTAGCACAAACAAGCTTCATCACCTTGAAGACTCTACGACGCATCTTCCCCCACCTCGTATTTCCACAGAAGGTGCAAGCTACTATCTCGCTTGTACTATCCAAACTGGATTATACCAATGGCCTCTACCATTGATCATCTCTATCTAATATGAAAAAACTAAATCGTATTCAGAACTCTGCAGACAAGCTACTATTACATGTAAAGCCACAAGCCCACATCTCCCCTGCCTTTTAGAGCACTACACTGGTTACCCGTTGTCAGAAGATGTACTTTCAAGCTGCTTTGTATCACCCACAAAGCTATACATGGAACAGGGCCGCTTTTTATCCTCAAGATTGCCACCCGCTTTAGAACACCACCATACAAGAAAAAGACTATAGGTGGTACATCCTTCTCCGTTCAAGCAGCCAAACTATGGAATTCATTACCCCCAACTATAGGAGCCACAGATAACTTTCTTGTCTTCAGAAAACTACTCAAGAGTTAGCTCTTTCCTTCATAACCACCATTGAAAAAAAAAGAATTGGACTGCATATGCCTATGTTGATACATATTTTTTCTGATTACGTGTATATTTCTAGTTATGTATAGTTCTTTAAAAAATATGTGTTGCTATTATGCCATAACAATAAAATACACACACACTCTTTAAACCTGTTTGACTAAGTATATTTATCCATGGTTCTAATTATTATGTATTGTATGTACATATATGTGTGCATATGTGTGTGTGTATGTGTGTATGTATATATGTATGTATGTGTGTATGTTGTTCTGTGCTTGGCATGTTCGTGGGTCATTGCATGGCTCCTGGGTGGATTGTTATACTAGATATCTATGAATCCCTGCTCTCATTTTATTACACTTATCTACCCATCATCATATATCATCTCTCTATCAATCTATCCTCCATTTCCACTCTGACTCATCCCACATCCATTCTACTACTTTTATCTCCTAAATAACTCTGCCAAAGCTCTTCCCTCCTCTTCCACATCTAACTCACCAAACCTCACTCTACTGCCATGACCTCCCAAACAACCCTACTAAATTCGCCATCATTTATCTCACCCTGCTACTATGATCTCCCTAACCCTTCCACAGACTCTTCCCTCCTCCATCCCCCTTTACTCATGCCAAGCCTTTGGGATGAGTAAATGAGGGATATACTCCCAATTAACACTTCTGGATTTCTTTCCTCCTCCACCCCTCCATTACTCCAGTCAATCTAACTAACAAACTCTCATATCCGCAGCTCAAATTAACTCATAATAATACTAAAACTGTACTCATATTTCCCGATACTAATCCATCACTAATTCTTGTTGGGTTCCGGAGTAGCGTGCTCCTCGCCGAAAAGAGCTTTGACGTCTCATCAGGGGTAGTAAGCTCTATAAAAATAGTATTACAATTATATATGGTGCAGATGACACCAAAGACGGACGCAGAGCCAATCAACGCCACCTAACGATGAACAGGGGTACTGCTCAAGAAAAATCTCCGAAACCAGACTGGCACTTGGGAAAAATTCACAAGGTAAGGAATCCTCAACTAGGATATGTCTAAACCAAGTAAGGCATTACCAAAGGTAATTAACTTGGTATTTAATAATCAAAAGAAAGAGTCAACCCCATTGTATGTCACACTGAAAACTCAAAACTTCTATCTAGAAAGAGATTGCTCCTATATTAGAACTCTCACCCACTGATCAGTAACGTGGCATGAATCATCACAGAGTTCTACCTGATACATAATGCATCGGGCTGCTAAAAATCTCGAGGTAGCACTAATCTGGGGGGATCTTGAAAAGATAAAACTGTCTACATGGAGCCCTAGATCTTTAATATAATATGGGTTACTGTGGCAAGATTAAAAACTAAGAGCGATGTTTTCGAGGTTTTATTACTCGGACATCTATTACAGTCACAGTAATATTTTATCAGACTAGCAGCACGGCTTCAGATCGGGTATGAAAACCAACAACTAGTAATCAGTAAGTACACAAGCACACACTGGCCATCCAGGTATCATGCACATGGCTTCCATGGCTGTAACACAAGCATTTGATAGAGTCAATCATGAAAAGTTAAGGGCTGTGCTTTAATTAGCTGGGATGGACCCGAACTGAGTTATTTTTCTTTGAGAGTTTTATAAAGACAGCTCAGCTGTAGTGCGATTTAACATTGGTAGATCCTGTTCAGACCCTTGCAGTGTGGGGTATGACAGAAGTGCATCCTGGCACCATTTCTGTTTACTTTGTACATTAATGGTCTTGAACTGCACATATTAAATTCTGCCCAGGATTCTCTATTGGCGGGCACACGACCCCTCCCTGCCCTGTTATTCGCGGATGAAGCTGTGTTGTTAGCCAGAACAAGTTAATAGACCCTTGCATCCTTTGAGTTCTCTGGGTTTGGCAACAAACTATAGCAAGTCTTTTTGTGAGGGTTAGAGGATCTGGGCAGTCCACAACGAGAACTTTCTGTGCTCAGGTTCACATGCTGGCTCTTTCTTTACTTGGGGGTTCAGTTCAATGTTGTTCCATCTTAGTTACCCCTAGTCACCACTAAAATAATTTTGTTTTACAGAATTACTGCTGCTGCCTCTAATTTTGCCACAAGACTAGGCAAGAGACCATTGCAGGAGCTACTTAAAATATACCAGACCAAGTATGTCAATGCAGTTGCTTATGGCAGCGACCGATGGGGCTACACTGATGGTTTGGTGCTTCAGACAGCAAAACAGAAGTATTTGAGACAGCTTCTGGGCGTCCCACAAAGCCCGGCCACCTTTGTAATTCGCCAAGAGTTACTCACACAGCATTTAGCACGTACATTAACTCTCCAACCTTTGCTGAGATGTCTTTCTGTACGGTTGTGGATGGAGACTAAGCTGAACCGGGATATTATTAGGGATTGTCTATCCTTCGAACATGCCTTTAGAATTCCCTGGTTCAAGTATGTTAAATCTTCCTTTTCCTCTTTGAGCTACCCAGAACTGCTTGACCCCCTGAGGTGATAGCAAAGGAACACCTGGCCTGGATGGAAAAAGTGTTTATGATGCAGAACTTTCAAAGTCGTCTGTTCGTGCCCATTACCTACTCAAAAATGTCCCATCGATGGCAACTTACTTTATTAGGTATTGCATATCAGATCATCAATTGTTGTTGTCACTGTTCAGGTTGACTCATCTACAGGGATTGCTAGCCTTCCCAAGAGCTACACACGCGGTCTCAAACTTTAGACTTTGTGGTTCTCATTCTGTTTCTGTTAAAAATACATTACATTTTGTTATGTTTTGAGAATTTTAGCTGACTTCACGTACAGCTTTCATTATATTGATTTTCTGTTACTGCGTTGCAAGTTTCCTTTCAGATGCTATTGAAATAAGTCGTTTGTTTTCTTATTGATGAATATACTGGTGCTCGACTTTTTACTTCCTTTTATAGTTTTGAGTGATTTAAACCTAGTTGAATGTTGT
Source organism: Pleurodeles waltl (assembly GCF_031143425.1). Classification (NCBI taxonomy): domain Eukaryota; kingdom Metazoa; phylum Chordata; class Amphibia; order Caudata; family Salamandridae; genus Pleurodeles; species Pleurodeles waltl. The sequence continues at coordinate 1,644,766,626 of NC_090444.1, read as the reverse complement.
CTATCACCCGGGGAAATAATTATTTGATCATGTGTGCATGGTTCCCATTACTTTCTATGCATTCTTGTATTTTTAATTTTGCTTTAACTTATTATACCTGATTTATGTCTTTTTATGGAATCTTACAAATTCCTAAATAAAGAGTATTGATTGATTGATTTAATTTAGCTACTTTTCATTACAATGTACAATTATATTATTTTTTGAAATTCAAATTAGGTAGTTAAATATTTTATAATTAAATAGTAAATAAGCACAGTTTTTGCATGTTTTAACATTAAATCTATATACAATATAAGAATCTACAGCTATTAAGATTTGTAACTATTGTAAATAATTCAATTCATTTTAATATTTTTTTCACTGAGTTTTATTTGAAGTCCTGACCTCCTTTAGATTCCATTTGAGGAGGTTTCAGTACACGTAGTTGGCCATGTGTAGCACTGGACTTACTACTGTGCTTTTTTTTGGTACTAATTTACACTCAGAGTTTGTGAATACTGAAAAGTTGTAAACTTACTCAAAGTTGTAAGTTTTCTTTGTAAGTCAGGCCTTTAGTGATTGGGAGCATGGCAGTGATGACATTGCTAAATATTGTTTGTGAGTTATGGAAACTGAGGGCCCCTTTCTGGTAAAATCATATTAAATCATTAGACAAATAATCATCATAGTTTTCCTCTTTTGGTTGGCTTAGATATCTGATTATTTAGGACTTATAACTCCTCTGAGGAATACAAATGGTTATTAAAAGTCATTGGGGGTCATTCTAACCCTGGCGGTAAAAACCGCCAGGGCGAATGACCGCGGTAGCACCGCCAACAGGCTGGCGGTGCACCGCTGGGCATTCTGACCGCGGCGGTTCAGCCGTGGCCAGAAACGGAAAGTCGGCGGTGTACCGCCGACTTTCCGCTGCCCTTGAGAATCCTCCATGGCGGCGGAGCGCGCTCCGCCGCCATGGGGATTCTGACACCCCCTACCGCCATCCTGTTCCTGGCGGGTCTCCCGCCAGGAACAGGATGGCGGTAGGGGGTGTCGCGGGGCCCCTGGGGGCCCCTGCAGTGCCCATGCCAATGGCATGGGCACTGCAGGGGCCCCCGTAAGAGGGCCCCACAAAGTATTTCAGTGTCTGCTATGCAGACACTGAAATACGCGACGGGTGCCACTGCACCCGTCGCACCTTCCCACTCCGCCGGCTCAATTCTGAGCCGGCGTCCTCGTGGGAAGGCTGTTTCCCACTGGGCTGGCGGGCGGCCTTTTGGCGGTCGCCCGCCAGCCCAGTGGGAAACCCAGAATGACCGCCGCGGTCTTTCGACCGCGGTACGGTCTTTCGACCGCGGTACGGTCTTTCGACCGCGGTACGGTCTTCTGGCGGTTCCCGCTTGGCGGGCGGCTCCCGCCGCCCGCCAATATCAGAATCACCCCCATTGACTCCATCCCCACTTCTCCTCTGCACTTACTAATGACGACCGGTCACAGTGCCAAAATCCAAAAGAGTAAATGCTGCTGTAATGTCCATTACCATATTTAGGTGGTTATTTGGAGTTCAGTGGACTCTGTCACTGGTGTGATCGCAGCAGCACTTTATTACTGCCAGATTTCTCACACACAATAAAAAGAAGTTTAGCATTACAAACTCTCTGATAAATAAAATAGGAAGGGATTTAACATATTCAGCGCCTTGCGAAAAACCATAGGAAAGAATTTTACATTGTGAACTTTACGACAAACGCCATAGTATGGGCCCTATATTGTGAACGCACTGATAAATACAACAGGAGTATGTAACTATGGTAAATGCAACATAAAGTAAGTTTGCCTCCTTACCTTGAGAGTAAGTTGTTATGCTGTGAACCTTTTGACAAATGCTGTAGGAAAGGGGGTTACGCTGGGGGCTCTCTGACAAATGTAAACTGGGAATTCTGTGACAGCAATAAGAGGCAGCACTTCCAGTTGTGAATTCTTTGACAAAAACCAAACCACTGGGAGGGTCTGTAGATTAAAGCTCTGGGGTTTATTTACTAAACGTTTGTGCCAGGTTTACATCACAAGATTGATGCATGTTGGTCCAAAATGTATTTTTTAAATGTACTTTCCAGCACAAAATGTGTTTTGTACTGGAAAGGCACCTGAATGTAAGTCAAACCAGTATCTAGTTCTGCTTTTCACTACTTAGCATTAAGGGGGTGTTAGAAATGGGGTTTTTGGTTGGCAGTCAGGTTGCCCTCTGTCCAAGCAAGAACCCTCACTCTAGTCAGGGTAAGTCACACACAATCCAAAATCAGCCTGTGCTCACCCTCCGGTAGCTTGGCACGAGCAGTCAGGCTTAACTTAGAAGGCAATGTGTAAAGCATTTGTGCAATAAATCATACAACACCATAGCATAACACCACAAAAATACACCACACAGTGTTTAGAAAAATATATAATATTTATCTGGGTATCTTCAGGTCAAAACGATCAAAGTTGCAATACGAATTTGTAAAGATATCACTGAAAAGTGATAGAGAGTGTCTTAAGTCTTTAGAAAGTAAACAAAGTCTCTTTCAAACACAAAGTACCTGGTTTCTGGTGGAAAATCTCCTCAGAGGGCCACAGGAGAAGAGGTGCGTGGAAAACTGGTGTGTGCGTCGATTTCTCCTCAGCATACACGGACTTGCGTCGTTATTTTCCACGCGGGGAGTCGGGCGTCGTCTTCCGGCGCGCGGACAGTCTCTTACTGTGGTTTGCGGGGTGTACCAGATGTCCCGGGTCTGTGCGTGGATTTTCCTGCTTGTTTTCCGGCTGCGCGTCGTTCTGCGGGGCTGCGCGTCGAAGTTTCGATCTCACGGCAGACGTCGCGTTGATTTCTCCGGCGGAGTCGGGCGGCGTTGTCCTTGCGAGGCCGTGCGTCAAAGTTTTGATCTCACGGCAGGCGTCGATTTCTCCTGGAAAGTCGGGCGGCGTTGTCCTTGCGAGGCCGTGCGTCAAAGTTTCGATCTCACGGCAGGCGTCGTGTCGATTTCTCCTGCGGAGTCGGGCGGCGTTGTCCTTGCAAGGCCGTGTGTCAAAGTTTTGATCTCACGGCAGGCGTCGCGTCGATTTCTCCCAGGAAGTCGGGCGGCGTTGTCCTTGCGAGGCCGTGCGTCAAAGTTTCGGTCGTCCCGAAGATGTCGCGTTGATCAGCGTCGGTGTGTGGCGTTTTTCTTGCCGCGGAACAAGCTGTGCGTCGAAAAGTTCGGCGCACGGAGCGTCCAAGAGGAAGAGAGAAGTCTTTTTGGTCCTGAGACTTCAGGGAACAGGAGGCAAGCTCTATCCAAGCCCTTGGAGAGCACTTTTACAGCCAGACAAGAGTTCAGCAAGGCAGCAGGCCAACAGCAAGGCAGCAGTCCTTTGTAGAAAAGCAGACAGGTGAGTCCTTTGAGCAGCCAGTCAGTTCTTCTTGGCAGGATGTAGTTTCTGGTTCAGGTTTCTTCTCCAGCAAGTGTCTGATGAGGTAGGGCAGAGGCCCTGTTTTATACTAAGTTGTGCCTTTGAAGTGGGGGTGACTTCAAAGAGTGTCTAAGAAATGCACCAAGCCCCCTTTCAGTTCAATCCTGTCTGCCAGAGTCCCAGTAGGGGGTGTGGCAGACCTTTGTGTGAGGGCAGGCCCTCCACCCTCCCAGCCCAGGAAGACCCATTCAAAATGCAGATGTATGCAAGTGAGGCTGAGTACCCTGTGTTTGGGGTGTGTCTGAGTGAATGCACAAGGAGCTGTCAACTAAACCTAGCCAGACGTGGATTGAAGGGCACAACAAGATTTTAGTGCAAAGAAATGCTCACTTTCTAAAAGTGGCATTTCTAGAATAGTAATATTAAATCCGACTTCACTAGTCAGCAGGATTTTATATTACCATTCTGGCCATACTAAATATGACCTTCCTGCTCCTTTCAGATCAGCAGCTGCCACTTCAACAATGTATGAGAGCAGCCCCAATGTTAGCCTATGAAGGGAGCAGGCCTCACAGTAGTGTAAAAACGAATTTAGGAATTTTACACTACCAGGACATATAACCACACAAGTACTTGTCCTGCCTTTTACCCACACAGCACCCTGCTCTAGGGGTTACCTAGGGCACATATTAGGGGTGACTTATGTATAGAAAAAGGGGAGTTCTAGGCTTGGCAAGTACCTTTAAATGCCAAGTCGAAGTGGCAGTGAAACTGCACACACAGGCCTTGCAATGGCAGGCCTGAGACAAGGTTAAGGGGCTACGGAGGTGGGTGGCACAACCAGTGCTGCAGGCCCACTAGTAGCATTTAATCTACCTGCCCTAGGCACATGTAGTGCACTCTACCAGGGACTTACAAGTAAATTAAAAAGTCAATCATGGATAAACCAATCAGTAGTACAATTTACACAGAGAGCATATGCACTTTAGCACTGGTTAGCAGTGGTAAAGTGCCCAGAGGTCAAAAGCCAACAACAACAGGTCAGAAAAAATAGGAGGAAGGAGGCAAAAAGTTTGGGGATGTCCCTGTCAAAAAGCCAGGTCCAACAGGGGGCATTTCATCCGTGGTTGTATGTGTGTCCTTATGCAAGTACCCATGGTTTTTGACGTATAGGTGTTCTTATGCAACCAACTATGGTCCAATCTTTTCCTGCTTTTATGTGTGCTGCACTGTACAGCACATATACAAAGTCTGAACATTTTAGAAAGTAGCTTAAGCATAGTATTTTGCACTGGAAGTGTACCTTTACAGTACAAAACCTTTGCTAGACATAATGCACACAACCTTGCCTTAATGTGCAAAGGTGTGTATGTGTTTTATTGTGTACATTTGTAATTTTATGTTTAATAAGTTAAATGTGAATTAATATATATTTTTTTTGTTTTTAAAAGAATACACTTGACTTCAAATAAGAATTATTGAGCACTTTGTGGAAGTTTCTTTAACATTTTAGTTGCTTTAATTTTAATGTTTCTATTGGCTTTCCATTTTCTACTGCACTGTTGATATTCAGTTCCTTATCCATCAAGTGGTAGTAGCTCTGACAGTTCTCCTAAACCTTTGGACTGTAATCCTTCAGTTATATACTTGACCACCAATATCCATTTGAAGTTGAATGCAGACACAATGGAGATGTTGGTTCTAGCAAATATTTCTAAGACAAAGGGGGTCATTCTGACCTCGGCGGTAAAAGGCCCTTACCGCCGGTCAGAAGTCCGCCATTCTACCGCCGCGGCCGCGGTAGACCGCCACGGTCATTCTGACCACCAACTGTGAAACCGCCAAAAATCCGACATCCAAGGAAGGCCGCCACATCAGCGGGCCGCGGAAAACTGGAGATGACCAAACCTCCACCATCACGCCAACACAAACACGCCTATGCCATTCTGACCCACGAATCCACGCAGCGGTCTTTCAACCGCGGTATTCCATTGGCGGTACACACCGCCGCGGTCAAAATACACACACAGCTCCAAAACACTGCCACATTGGACATTTTGAAATACGCACACCTGAGACACATACAAACAACGCTCCCACACATCCAATCAACTATAAAACACACGCCCACATCACCCACAAACCCCCACTAGTTGGAAATCGGAGCGAAGGCGAGAGCGAGAGAGATAGAGATAGTGAGCACAGCAATAGAAAACCCCAACACACACAGGAACAGAACTTCATCACCCACACCACATCTACGCACACATCACCACATATCACCACGCACATCACCACAAACACCACCCCACACCTCATCCACACCACCCCATGGCACCCCAAAGGCACCCAAGGTTTTCGGACCAAGAACTCCGGGTCATGGTGGAGGAAATCATGAGGGCTCAGCCCCAGCTCTTCGGCACACAGGTGCAGCACACCACCATAGCAAGGAAGGCTGAGCTATGGCAAAGGATCGTAGACAGGGTCAACGCTGTGGGACAGCATCCCAGAAATCGGGAAGATATCAGAAAGCGATGGAACGACCTACGCGGGAAGGTGCGCTCGATGATCTCCAGGCACAACATCGCTGTGCAGAAGACTGGCGGCGGACCCCCACCCACCCCACCCCAATTCACAGCATGGGAGCAAGAGGTGGTAAACATCCTGCATCTTGATGGCCTCGCTGGAGTACATGGAGGAATGGACTCTGGTAAGTCGAATCTCAACTACTTCACCCCCCCCAACCACCAGCATGCCAACCCCCCCCTCCCTCACCCCCAATATCACCCCCCAGCACATAACCTCCCTGCCAATGTCTCACCAGCACAACCCACCCTAAACAACACCAACCCCTGAATGCCAACACAAACCATAGACAGCCACCACCAAAGCATGACCATTGCACATACCCATACACCCCCCCCAAACCCTCACAACACCTCCCACAAGGGAATGCCAGCACTGGGGGACAAGGGCACTCAAAATGCACGCCATGGCACACACAGAAACTATAACCATACTCCTTCACCCCTGCAGGGCCCGAACGCCAACACACCACCTCGGAGGGTCCAGAGATGTCCATCCCACCCCCAGAACAGGCCCCCAGCGAGGACAGCAGCTCTGTCGACCTAGAACCTGACGTCCATCCCACCCCCAGGACAGTCGGTTCCCCACACACAGACCCAGGCCACAGCAGACCCAAACCCCTCTGGGAACACCAGCACAGCTCCCACCAAGCGGGCCCATGCCTCTGTCTCGCGGACGCGTCAATCAGCGGTGTGTCCGCCACTACAGGGCACCCAGGCTGACCCAACACCCCAACAACAACAGGGACCTGGGGGCAGTGGTAGTGGGCACACCGTCCAGGGGACAGAGGCCCGGGGAAACAGGGCAACTGGGAGGGCTGCTTTGCGACAGGGGGGGGAGGAAAGGCCCAGGGAACCGACTCTCCAAGAGGCCCTCACCACCATCATGGGAGCATACCATCACTCCCAGGAGACGATGGCGACGGTACTGGCCAGGTTCACCGAGATCCAGGCACAGCAGGAGGAACGGTACATGGGGTTCAGCAATGAACTCCGGGACATCGCTACCGCAATGGGGACCATAGTCCAGGCCCTCAACCGGATAGAAACCACATTGCGGGACCATGTGGCACCGCAAAGGGCCCCTGTCACTAGCCAGGAACAGCCTACCACCTCCGCCCGCGCTAGTGGTCAGGAGGCCCCCACAGAACGACGGGCCACCAGAACCCCACCTCCTGCTGAAGAACAACCACCCCGCAAGAGGAACCTGAGATCTCAAAGGAAGACAGAGTAGGATGCCAAGACCCCCGCCAGCCTAATTTCCCCCCGGATGTAATTCCACTGTCCCACAGTGTCACCCTGTCCAACCTTGAACTGCCCCTGCTCCATCCTTCCACAGCCATATGAACAATGCACCTGTGCGACCGAGAACAGGACTCTTCCATGGACATAACTCCACCCTCACCCTTCACCGTTTTAATATCATGTACCAAAATATAGCACTAAAAATAAATCACTCATTGCACATAAATCATTCTGGAGTCAGCCTGTATTAATTACAAATGTATAACACATTACTTATCAATAATGTTCTGTTATTTATGTGTGGACAACATACCGATGTCAATAAGCATTAGTCCATGGGCTAACCAAGCAGAAGTCACGCAGTGGGTCATACAGCACTGAAAAGGGAAGGGAAAAGTAAACTTCAGTTTAAAAGAACTGGGGGGAAATACACAAAGTGAAGATGCAGGGGGCATTCAGTAAATGTTAAATGGCGTGGGTGATTCCTACCTGTGTGCTACTGAAAATACTGTTGGATAACTCTGTCCCTGTTGTCTGAGTCGTCCTCTTCGTCTTCCTCCTCTTCACTCTCCGCAGGCTCCACAGCTGCTTCAACACCACCATCTGGACCATCCTCCTGCAGGAAGGGCACCTGACGTCGCAATGCCAGATTGTGAAGCATACAGCAGGCCACGATGATCTGGCACACCTTCTTTGGTGAGTACATCAGGGATCCCCCTGTCATATGTAGGCACCTAAACCTGGCCTTCAGGAGGCCAAAGGTTCTTTCAATGACCCTCCTAGTTCGCCCATGGGCCTCATTGTACCGTTCCTCTGCCCTGGTCCGGGGATTCCTCACTGGGGTCAATAGCCAAGGCAGGTTGGGGTAACCAGAGTCACCAATTAGCCACACACGTTGTCTCTGTAGCTGTTCCATCACATAAGGGATGCTGCTATTTCGCATCACATACGCGTCATGCACTGACCCAGGGAACATGGCATTCACATGGGAGATGTACTGGTCAGCCAAACAGACCACCTGAACGTTCATCGAATGGTACCTTTTCCTGTTTCTGTACACCTGCTCATCGTCTTTTGGGGGTACTAAAGCCACATGGGTCCCATCAATGGCACCAATTATGTTGGGGATATGTCCAAGGGCATAAAAATCACCCTTCACAGTGGCCAAATCTACCTCCTCAGGGAATACAATGTAGCGCCGCATGTGTTTCGTCAGGGCAGACAACACTCTAGACAAGATTTTTGAAAACATAGGCTGAGACATTCCAGATGACATGGCCACTGTTGTCTGGAATGAGCCACTTGCCAGAAAATGGAGGACTGACAGAACCTGCACTAGAGGGGGAATTCCTGTGGGTTGGCGGATGGGGGACATCAGGGCTGGCTCCAGCTGGGCACACAGTTCATGTATAGTGGCTCGGTCAAGTCGGTATCGTAGTATGATGCGGCGTTCTTCCATTGTCAACAGGTCCACCAGCGGTCGGTACAAGCGAGGATTCATCCTTCTCCTCGCAAGTCCCAGCGGACGGTGCCTAGGAAGGACAACATGGAGCACAGAGTCAAGCAAGTCACAGGTACGTTCACCACTGCATGCATAGCACACGATTATCTATGTCTTGAAAGGCGTGTATGTGTGGCAATGCAAGGCCTAGGCCTGTGTGACGCAGTACAAATAATGCCATGTGGGCCCTTGAAATGGCGGCTGCCTGACCTGTGAAGTGGGACAATGGGATGTGAGGTCAATGCGCTGGCGTGGCACACCGTGGCGGTAGGCGGTCGAAGACCGCTATACGAAGCCGCATTGGCTAACATTGAAGCCTATGGGTTTCAGGAGCCAATAATGAGGTGGGCCGGCGGTTGCGGTGCGCACCGCCGCGGTACGCACCGCCGCGGGCGTGACCGCCATTTTCTATCTGCTTAATCACTCGAGACCTGATCTTCCACAGGAGAGGACCTATACTGCAAGTGCTGCTGTGACCTCGGTCTGGAAGTGACAATGGCTGCTGCGACTGGGGAAAGGGCCCCCGCCTTCAGTTCCGAAGAGTTGGAGAAGCTCGTGGACGGGATCCTCCCCCAGTATGCGTTACTCTACGGTCCTCCAGACCAACAGGTAAGTACACTGGGTGCACATTGAATGGGCTATGCCTGTGTGGAGTGGGGTGGATGCTAAGTTGGTGGGGTGGGGGGTGAATGAGGAGTGCAACGCACAACAGATGAGAGCATGTGCCATATGGCAAGGTTGGGGAGGGGGGGCCAATCGCATCTAACATGCAGGAATATGATGATTTCTCCTTCCCACCCTGTACATGTCTAATAGGTCAGCGCCCATCAGAAAGTGGACATATGGCGTGCCATCGCCAAGGAAGTCCGGGCCCTGGGGGTCCACGTCAGACGGGGCACCCACTGCCGCAAGAGGTGGGAGGACATCCGCCGCGGAACCAGGAAGACCGCCGAGTCACTGCTGGGGATGGCCTCCCAACCTAGGAGGGGTGCCAGTCGTACCCTGACCCCCCTGATGTCCCGGATCCTGGCGGTGGCCTACCCTGATTTGGATGGGCGCTTGAGGACATCACAGCAGACACAAGGGGGTGAGTATCAGCACATTCTGCTATCTCTCTGCACAGTGGAGGCGTCTGGGTGGGGGAGGAGGGTTGGGGGTGACATTAGGCCAGGGCGCTTTCTGTAGTGTAGTCCTCTCCTTTAGGCATGGCCCTGTGCTCCCGGCCCCCACCTCTGTAGGGTGACAAGTACAGCTATCGATGGTCCAGCATCACACATGTGCGCCTTTGTCGTCTCTAGACCTGTAGTCCTAGTCAGAAGTACTGAGTAGTGTACCCCGAATGCGCGGCTTAGTGCATGAGGCTCCTGTGTCTGTCCTCTCCGCCAACGGTGTTGACATTGCATGCACTCAACGTGGTCTTCGTTTTTCTCCCCCCACCCTTCTTCTTCGTCTTCTTGTGCATCTGTGCAATAGTATCATCAGGCGGAGGAGAATTGGCATCGGAGCACGAGGGAGCTGCAAGTCACAAGGCCCCAGTGGGACCAGGAACAGACACCGAGGGCACCAGTGATCCGGAGGGCGAGGGGAGCACCACAACGGGGACCGGTGGTGACACCAGCGACAGCGACACGTCCTCGGATGGGAGCTCCCTAGCGGTGGCGGCAACGTCCGGGCCCCCCGCCTCTACAGGTACAGCCGCCACCCAGCGCACCAGCCCCGTCCTCCCAGCAGCCCCTCAGACTACGCTCCGTGCCCGCTCGCCCAGGAAGGCGGGCGTCTCCTTCGCCCCAGGCACCTCAGCCCCTGTTACCCCTGCTGCCCTCAGTGAGGAGGTCATTGATCTCCTCAGGACACTCATTGTTGGGCAGACTACGCTGTTGAATGCCATCCAGGGGGTAGAAAGGGAGGTGCATCGGAGCAATGCCTACCTGGAGGGCATTCATTCGGGTCAGGCTGCCCATCAACGATCGTTCAATGCTCTGGCCTCAGCACTGACGGCAGCCATTGTCCCTGTTTCCAGCCTCCCTCTTCTGACTGCCTCCAGCCTGTCTCTGTCTCCTGTTCCTCAGCCTATCCCATCCACACCATCAGACCAGCCTGCACACACCTCAACACCCAAGGGCAGCTCATCCAGACACAAGCACCACAGAACCCACAAGCATTCACGCAAGCAACACCCAGATGCAGACATTCCAACAGTCACTACCACCTCTGTGTCCCCCTCCTCCTTGTCTCCCTCCTCCCTCCCTGTGACGTCTACACTCACACCTGCATGCACACCACCATCAGCCAGTGCTTCCATCACCAGCACACCCTCCAGTCCAGTCCGCACACGTGCAGTCACCACCCCCACTACCATTTACACGTCCCCTGTGTCCTCTCCCACTGTGTCTGTCACCCCCTCTTCCAAGACACACAAACGCAGGCAGCCACCCACCCAACAGCCATCCACCTCACAACAGCCTCCAGCACATGCACCTGCACCCAAAGACAGCACACCTGACTCTCCTACAACCACATCCTCTTCCTCCACTTCCATCTCCACTTCTCCTGCCTTTTACCTTGGTCCTAAGAAAGTTTTCCTTGCTAATCTTGACCTCTTTCACTCCACTGACCCACCCCCTCCATCTGCAAAGAGTCCCAAGAGCACCTCAGCCACCACCAGCCCAGCTTCGAGTGTCACTGTGGTGCATGGGTTCTGGAGCCCACCCTTTGCCAGCAGTGACACCTCAATCAGCAGCAAGGGGACAGCCAGCCCCCCACCAGGCAAGAAGACCAGGAAGCTAAAGGGCTGCCGTGAGAGGACTGACACGGCTGCCCCCAAGGAGCCAAGTTCTCCCACTTCACCAGCCATAACAGCTAGGGGAGGCAAGGGCCCGAGAGCCCCATCTAAGGAGCGAAAGGGCAGCAGGGCGGAAAAGTCAGCCAGCAGGAGCGCGGAGCAGGAGGGGCCCACAAGCCCCATCCCGGGTGTTAGGAAGGACACCAAAGGGCCCAGGACTCCGTCACCGAAGGGTCCAGCAACAGCACGGTCGGAGGGCGACTGAGCAGGGAGTCCAGGCCAGGTCTGGCTCCCTTGACCTACTGGACGAGCACCGCTGAAGAGGGCCCCGCCGTGTAGAAGAGCACCGCTGAACAGGGCCCCGCCGTGCAGAAGAGCACCGCTGAAGAGGGCCCCGCCGTGCAGAAGAGAACCGCTGAACAGGGCCTCGCCGTGCAGAAGAGCACCGCTGGAGAGGGCCCCGCCGTGCAGAAGAGCACCGCTGAACAGGGCCCCGCCGTGCAGAAGAGCACTGCTGAAGAGGGCCCCGCCGTGCAGAAGAGCACCGCTGAACAGGGCCCCGCCGTGCAGAAGAGCACCGCTGAAGAGGGCCCCGCCGTGCAGAAGAGCACCGCTGAACAGGGCCCCGCCGTGCAGAAGAGCACCGCTGAAGAGGGCACCGCCGTGCAGAGGAGCACCGCTGAAGAGGGCCCCGCCGTGCAGAAGAGCACCGCTGAACAGGGCCCCGCCGTCTCAAGCACCGCTCCGCTGGGCCCCGCCGTCTCAAGCACCGCTCCGCTGGGCCCCGCCGTCTCAAGCACCGCTCCGCTGGGCACCGCCCTCTCAAGCACCGCTCCGCTGGGCCCTTCATCTCAAGCACCGCTCCGCTGGGCCCTTCATCTCAAGCACCGCTCCGCTGGGCCCGCCGTCTCAAACACCGCTCTGCTGGGCCCTTCATCTCAAGCACCGCTCCGCTGGGCCCTTCATCTCAAGCACCGCTCTGCTGGGCCCTTCATCTCAAGCACCGCTCCGCTGGGCCCTTCATCTCAAGCACCGCTCCGCTGGGCCCCGCCGTCTCAAGCACCGCTCCGCTGGGCCCTTCATCTCAAGCACCGCTCCGCTGGGCCCTTCATCTCAAGCACCGCTCCGCTGGGCCCTTCATCTCAAGCACCGCTCCACTGGGCCCTTCATCTCAAGCACCGCTCCGCTGGGCCCTTCATCTCAAGCACCGCTCCTCTGGGCACCGCCCTCTCAAGCACCGCTCCGCTAGGCCCTTCATCTCAAGCACCGCTCCGCTGGGCCCTTCATCTCAAGCACCGCTCCGCTGGGCCCCGCCGTCTCAAGCACCGCTCCGCTGGGCACCGCCCTCTCAAGCACCGCTCTGCTGGGCCCTTCATCTCAAGCACCACTCCGCTGGGCCCTTCATCTCAAGCACTGCTCCGCTGGGCCCTTCATCTCAAGCACCGCTCCGCTGGGCCCCGCCGTCTCAAGCACCGCTCCGCTGGGCCCCGCCGTCTCAGGCACCGCTCCGCTGGGCCCTTCATCTCAAGCACCGCTCCGCTGGGCCCTCCATCTCAAGCACCGCTCAGCTGGGCCCCGCCGTCTCAAGCACCGCTCCGCTGGGCACCGCCATCTCAAGCACCGCTCCGCTGGGCCCCGCCATCTCAAGCACCACTCCGCTGGGCACCGCCCTCTCAAGCACCGCTCCGCTGGGCCCTTCATCTCAAGCACCGCTCCGCTGGGCCCCGCCGTCTCAAGCACCGCTCCGCTGGGCCCTTCATCTCAAGCACCGCTCCGCTGGGCCCTTCATCTCAAGCACCGCTCCGCTGGGCCCTTCATCTCAAGCACCGCTCCGCTGGGCCCCGCCGTCTCAAGCACCGCTCCGCTGGGCCCCGCCGTCTCAAGCACTGCTCCGCTGGGCCCCGCCATCTCAAGCACCGCTCCGCTGGGCCCCGCCGTCTCAAGCACCGCTCCGCTGGGCCCCGCCGTCTCAAGCACCGCTCCGCTGGGCACCGCCCTCTCAAGCACCGCTCCGCTGGGCCCTTCATCTCAAGCACCGCTCCGCTGGGCCCTTCACCTCAAGCACCGCTCCGCTGGGCCCCGCCGTCTCAAGCACCGCTCCGCTGGGCCCTACATCTCAAGCACCGCTCCGCTGGGCCCTTCATCTCAAGCACCGCTCCGCTGGGCCCTTCATCTCAAGCACCGCTCCGCTGGGCCTCGCCGTCTCAAGCACCGCTCCGCTGGGCACCGCCATCTCAAGCACCGCTCCGCTGGGCCCCGCCGTCTCAGGCACCGCTCCGCTGGGCCCTTCATCTCAAGCACCGCTCCGCTGGGCCCTCCATCTCAAGCACCGCTCCGCTGGGCCCCGCCGTCTCAAGCACCGCTCCGCTGGGCACCGCCATCTCAAGCACCGCTCCGCTGGGCCCTCCATCCCAAGCACCGCTCCGCTGGGCCCTTCATCTCAAGCACCGCTCCGCTGGGCCCTTCATCTCAAGCACCGCTCCGCTGGGCCCCGCCGTCTCAAGCACCGCTCCGCTGGGCCCCACCCTCTCAAGCACCGCTCCGCTGGGCACCGCCCTCTCAAGCACCGCTCCGCTGGGCCCTTCATCTTAAGCACCGCTCCGCTGGGCCCTTCATCTCAAGCACCGCTCCGCTGGGCCCCGCCGTCTCAAGCACCGCTCTGCTGGGCCCTTCATCTCAAGCACCGCTCCGCTGGACCCTTCATCTCAAGCACCGCTCCGCTGGGCCCTTCATCTCAAGCACCGCTCCGCTGGGCCCCGCCGTCTCAAGCACCGCTCCGCTGGGCACTGCCATCTCAAGCACCGCTCCGCTGGGCCCCGCCGTCTCAGGCACCGCTCCGCTGGGCCCTTCATCTCAAGCACCGCTCTGCTGGGCCCTCCATCTCAAGCACCGCTCTGCTGGGCCCCGCCGTCTCAAGCACCGCTCCGCTGGGCACCGCCATCTCAAGCACCGCTCCGCTGGGCCCTCCATCCCAAGCACCGCTCCGCTGGGCCCCGCCGTCTCAAGCACCGCTCCGCTGGGCCCTCCATCCCAAGCACCGCTCCGCTGGGCCCCGCCCTCTCAAGCACCGCTCCGCTGGGCACCGCCATCTCAAGCACCGCTCTGCTGGGCCCTCCATCCCAAGCACCGCTCCGCTGGGCCCCGCCGTCTCAAGCACCGCTCCGCTGGGCCCTCCATCCCAAGCACCGCTCCGCTGGGCCCCGCCATCTCAAGCACCGCTCCGCTGGGCACCGCCGTCTTAAGCACCGCTCCGCTGGGCCCTTCATCTCAAGCACCGCTCCGCTGGGCCCCGCCATCTCAAGCACCGCTCCGCTGGGCCCTCCATCCCAAGCACCGCTCCGCTGGGCCCCGCCATCTCAAGCACCGCTCCGCTGGGCCCTTCCTGTCAAGCACTGTTAACGGTTCACTGTGCCCACCATGCCTCCTCCTTGACCAGTGGAGACTGTATTCCACCTGATGGACTGTGGCTTTGCACTCCCCAGGATTGATCAGTGGGCAACCCACCCACTGTAGAGACTTGAGAGACTGTGGCTTTGCACTCCCCAGGATGGCCGAGTGGCCAAGCCACCCACTGTAGAGACTTGAGAGACTGTGGCTTTGCACTCCCCAGGATGGCCGAGTGGCCAAGCCACCCACTGTAGAGACTTGAGAGACTGTGGCTTTGCACTCCCCAGGATGGCCGAGTGGCCAAGCCACCCACTGTAGAGACTTGAGAGACTGTGGCTTTGCACTCCACAGGATGGCCGAGTGGGCATGGTGGCCCCTTCGTGGATCTGGCGTCGTGGACTCATGTGGCTGTGGTGCCCCCCCCCTTCCCTTCCCCCTGAGGTGCCTGTAGTTTTTTCATAAGATGCCCCTGCAGTGTTCTCTCCAAAGGACTCAGGTCTCCTGTGTGGGCTTTGCCCTTGTGTTGCTACACTTTGGCCCACGGACACTTCGAATCTCGTCAGTTGTGCAGGACTTATTGCCTCGGTTTTTCGTATGCACTGGATATTGAATTTGGATTTTTGAGTTGTTATTGCTATTTGACCGTGACTTATCAGTGGTTTTTATTTCCCATACATTTCGAGCCACTATTTAATTATGTCCTTGTTTTCTTTACGGGGGTTTGGGTGGTTTCACTGTGACTTGTTGCTCTGCATTGGTGTGCACATGGTTTGGGGGGGTGGGTGTATCGCGTATGTGTGTGCACGTGACCGGCGTCAGACAATGTACCGCCCACCCTATCACGACCCACCAATCCGACACCTTTTCCGGGGCGGGAGCCCCGCCGATAAAAACACGGCGGAAACAGACCACGAACGGGAAAACGCTCACCTCTATACACTCCACGAGGAATCTGGACGGCATGGAACCCGAATTAAACATCCTACCAGCGATTGTCTACCTGCTCCTCTACCAGGAGCACGAACGCCGCCGCAGGAGACAACGGTGAGTACTGCACCTACGACACAGGGGAGGGGGGAGGAGAAAAGATTACGGGCACACACATACGCGACACTCCCCCCCCCCAAATCCCCACACTCCAATGCAGAGCAACAAGTCAGATTTACACCCCCCAAATCCCCCGGAATAATTCAAAGACAAAATAAAATGATCATTAAAATAGAAGTATATTAAAGCATATTTGAACTTAAGTGAAATATGAGATTTTTAAAACAAATAAATCACAACATGAACAATGTATACATATTCCAAAAGTCCGGCAGATCTTGCCTACATGACATTGTTCGTGGGCCAATGTGCATAAACACATGGGCAAAGCCCACACACAAGACCCGATTCCATTGGAGAGAACACTGCTGGGGCATCAGATAATAAAACCACAGGCACCTCAGGGGGAAGGTAAGGGGGGGGACCTCAGCCACATGAGTCCACGACGCCAGATCCACGAGGGGCCTCCATGCCCACTGTACCATCCTGGGGAGTGCAAAGCCACAGTCCCACAAGTCTTTTCAGTGGGTGGATTGCCCACTGTACCATCCTGGGGAGTGCAAAGCCACAGTCTCACAAGTCTCTACAGTGGGTGGATTGCCCACTGTACCATCCTGGGGAGTGCAAAGCCACAGTCTCACAAGTCTTTTCAGTGGGTGGATTGCCCACTGTACCATCCTGGGGAGTGCAAAGCCACAGTCCATCTGGTGGATTACAGACTCCACTGGTTATGGAGGAGGCATGGTACCAAGAGTGCTTCGTGAAGCCCTGCCCGACACAGATCCGGCCCTGCCAATGGGCCAGCGGTGCTTGAGATGAAGGGCCCAGCGGAGCGGTGCTTGAGATGAAGGGCCCAGCGGAGCGGTGTTGACAGGAAGGGCCCAGCGGAGCGGTGCTTGACAGGAAGGGCCCAGCGGAGTGGTGCAGAGACGGCGGGCCCAGCGGAGCGGTGCTTGAGATGAAGGGCCCAGCGGAGCGCTGCTTGACAGGAAGGGTCCAGCGGAGCGGTGCAGAGACGGCGGGGCCCAGCGGAGCGGTGCTTGACAGAAAGGGCCCAGCGGAGCGGTGCAGAGACGGCGGGGCCCAGCGGAGCAGTGCTTGACAGGAAGGGCCTGGAGGAGCGGTGCTTGACAGGAAGGGCCCAGCAGAGCGGTGCAGAGACGGCGGGGCCCAGCGTAGCGGTGCTTGACAGGAAGGGCCCAGCGGAGCGGTGCTTGACAGGAAGGGCCCAGCAGAGCGGTGCTTGACAGGAAGGGCCCAGCGGAGCGGTGCAGAGACGGCGGGGCCCAGCGGAGCGGTGCTTGACAGGAAGAGTCCAGCGGAGTGGTGCAGAGACGGCGGGGCCCAGCGGAGCGGTGCTTGACAGGAAGGGCCCAGTGGACCTCAGCCACATGAGTCCACGACGCCAGATCCACGAGGGGCCTCCATGCCCACTGTACCATCCTGGGGAGTGCAAAGCCACAGTCCCACAAGTCTTTTCAGTGGGTGGATTGCCCACTGTACCATCCTGGGGAGTGCAAAGCCACAGTCTCACAAGTCTCTACAGTGGGTGGATTGCCCACTGTACCATCCTGGGGAGTGCAAAGCCACAGTCTCACAAGTCTTTTCAGTGGGTGGATTGCCCACTGTACCATCCTGGGGAGTGCAAAGCCACAGTCCATCTGGTGGATTACAGACTCCACTGGTTATGGAGGAGGCATGGTACCCAGAGTGCTTCGTGAAGCCCTGCCCGACACAGATCCGGCCCTGCCAATGGGCCAGCGGTGCTTGAGATGAAGGGCCCAGCGGAGCGGTGCTTGAGATGAAGGGCCCAGCGGAGCGGTGTTGACAGGAAGGGCCCAGCGGAGCGGTGCTTGACATGAAGGGCCCAGCGGAGCGGTGCAGAGACGGCGGGCCCAGCGGAGCGGTGCTTGAGATGAAGGGCCCAGCGGAGCGGTGCTTGACAGGAAGGGTCCAGCGGAGCGGTGCAGAGACGGCGGGGCCCAGCGGAGCGGTGCTTGACAGGAAGGGCCCAGCGGAGCGGTGCAGAGACGGCGGGGCCCAGCGGAGCAGTGCTTGACAGGAAGGGCCTGGAGGAGCGGTGCTTGACAGGAAGGGCCCAGCAGAGCGGTGCAGAGACGGCGGGGCCCAGCGTAGCGGTGCTTGACAGGAAGGGCCCAGCGGAGCGGTGCTTGACAGGAAGGGCCCAGCAGAGCGGTGCTTGACAGGAAGGGCCCAGCGGAGCGGTGCAGAGACGGCGGGGCCCAGCGGAGCGGTGCTTGACAGGAAGAGTCCAGCGGAGTGGTGCAGAGACGGCGGGGCCCAGCGGAGCGGTGCTTGACAGGAAGGGCCCAGTGGAGCGGTGCTTGACAGGAAGGGCCCAGCGGAGCGGTGCAGAGACGGTGGGGCCCAGCGGAGCGGTGCTGGACAGGAAGGGTCCAGCGGAGCGGTGCTTGACAGGAAGGGCCCAGCGGAGCGGTGCTTGACAGGAAGGGCCCAGCGGAGCGGTGCTTGACAGGAAGGGCTCAGCGGAGCGGTGCTTGAGATGAAGGGCCCAGCGGAGCGGTGCTTGACAGGAAGGATCCAGCGGAGCGGTGCAGAGACGGCGGGGCCCAGCGGAGCGGTGCTTGACAGGAAGGGCCCAGCGGAGCGGTGCAGAGACGGCGGGGCCCAGCGGAGCAGTGCTTGACAGGAAGGGCCCAGCGGAGCGGTGCTTGACAGGAAGGGCCCAGCGGAGCGGTGCAGAGACGGCGGGGCCCAGCGGAGCGGTGCTTGACAGGAAGGGCCCAGCGGAGCGGTGCTTGACAGGAAGGGCCCAGCAGAGCGGTGCTTGACAGGAAGGGCCCAGCGGAGTGGTGCAGAGACGGCGGGGCCCAGCGGAGCGGTGCTTCACAGGAAGGGTCCAGCGGATGGGTGCAGAGTCGGCGGGGCCCAGCGGAGCGGTGCTTGACAGGAAGGGCCCAGCGGAGCGGTGCAGAGACGGCGGGCCCAGCGGAGCGGTGCTTGACAGGAAGGGCCCAGCGGAGCGGTGCTTGACAGGAAGGGCCCAGCGGAGCGGTGCAGAGACGGCGGGGCCCAGCGGAGCGGTGCTTGACAGGAAGGGTCCAGCGGAGCGGTGCTTGACAGGAAGGGCCCAGCGGAGCGGTGCTTGACAGGAAGGGCCCAGCGGAGCGGTGCAGAGATGGCGGGGCCCAGCGCAGCGGTGCTTGACAGGAAGGGCCCAGCGGAGCGGTGCAGAGACGACGGGGCCCAGCGGAGCGGTGCTTGACAGGAAGGGCCCAGCGGAGCAGTGCTTGACAGGAAGGGCCCAGCGGAGCGGTGCAGAGACGGCGGGGCCCAGCGGAGCGGTGCTTGACAGGAAGGGCACAGCGGAGCGGTGCTTGACAGGAAGGGCCGAGCGGAGCGGTGCAGAGACGGCGGGGCCGAGCGGAGCGGTGCTTGACAGGAAGGGCCCAGCGGAGCGGTGCAGAGACGGCGGGCCCAGCGGAGCGGTGCTTGACAGGAAGGGCCCAGCGGAGCGGTGCTTGACAGGAAGGGCCCAGCGGAGCGGTGCAGAGACGGCGGGGCCCAGCGGAGCGGTGCTTGACTGGAAGGGTCCAGCGGAGCGGTGCAGAGACGGCGGGGCCCAGCGGAGCAGTGCTTGACAGGAAGGGCCCAGCGGAGCGGTGCTTGACAGGAAGGGCCCAGCGGAGCGGTGCTTGACAGGAAGGGCCCAGCGGAGCAGTGCAGAGACGGCGGGGCCCAGCGGAGCGGTGCTTGACAGGAAGGGCCCAGCGGAGCAGTGCAGAGACGGCGGGGCCCAGCGGAGCGGTGCAGAGACGGCGGGGTCCAGCGGAGCGGTGCTTGACAGGAAGGGTCCAGCGGAGCGGTGCAGAGACGGCGGGGCCCAGCGGAGCGGTGCTTGACAGGAAGGGCCCAGCGGAGCGGTGCTTGACAGGAAGGGCCCAGCGGAGTGGTGCAGAGACGGCGGGGCCCAGCGGAGCGGTGCTTGACAGGAAGGGTCCAGCGGAGTGCTGCAGAGACGGCGGTGCCCAGCGTAGCGGTGCTTGACAGGAAGGGCCCAGCGGAGCGGTGCTTGACAGGAAGGGCCCAGCGGAGCAGTGCTTGACAGGAAGGGCCCAGCGGAGCGGTGCTTGAGATGAAGGGCCCAGCGGAGCAGTGCTTGACAGGAAGGGTCCAGCGGAGCGGTGCAGAGACGGCGGGGCCCAGCGGAGCGGAGCTTGACAGGAAGGGCCCAGCGGACCGGTGCAGAGACGGCAGGGCCCAGCGGAGCAGTGCTTGACAGGAAGGGCCCAGCGGAGCGGTGCAGAGACGGCGGGGCCCAGCGGAGCGGTGCTTGAGAGGAAGGGCCCAGCGGAGCGGTGCTTGACAGGAAGGGCCCAGCAGAGCGGTGCTTGACAGGAAGGGCCCAGCGGAGCGGTGCAGAGACGGCGGGGCCCAGCGGAGCGGTGCTTGACAGGAAGGGCCCAGCGGAGCGGTGCAGAGACGGCGGGGCCCAGCGGAGCGGTGCTTGACAGGAAGGGCCCAGCGGAGCGGTGCTTGACAGGAAGGGCCCAGCGGAGCGGTGCAGAGACGGCGGGGCCCAGCGAAGTGGTGCTTGACAGGAAGGGTCCAGCGGAGCGGTGCTTGACAGGAAGGGCCCAGCGGAGCGGTGCTTGACAGGAAGGGCCCAGCGGAGCGGTGCAGAGATGGCGGGGCCCAGCGGAGCGGTGCTTGACAGGAAGGGCCCAGCGGAGCGGTGCAGAGACGGCAGGGCCCAGCGGAGCGGTGCTTGACAGGAAGGGCCCAGCGGAGCGGTGCTTGACAGGAAGGGCCCAGCGGAGCGGTGCAGAGACGGCGGGGCCCAGCGGAGCGGTGCTTGACAGGAAGGGTCCAGCGGAGCGGTGCTTGACAGGAAGGGCCCAGCGGAGCGGTGCTTGACAGGAAGGGCCCAGCGGAGCGGTGCAGAGATGGCGGGGCCCAGTGCAGCGGTGCTTGACAGGAAGGGCCCAGCGGAGCGGTGCAGAGACGGCGGGGCCCAGCGGAGCGGTGCTTGACAGGAAGGGCCCAGCGGAGCGGTGCAGAGACGGCGGGGCCCAGCGGAGCGGTGCTTGACAGGAAGGGCCGAGCGGAGCGGTGCAGAGACGGCGGGGCCGAGCGGAGCGGTGCTTGACAGGAAGGGCAGAGCGGAGCGGTGCAGAGACGGCGGGCCCAGCGGAGCGGTGCTTGACAGGAAGGGCCCAGCGGAGCGGTGCTTGACAGGAAGGGCCCAGCGGAGCGGTGCAGAGACGGCGGGGCCCAGCGGAGCGGTGCTTGACTGGAAGGGTCCAGCGGAGCGGTGCAGAGACGGCGGGGCCCAGCGGAGCAGTGCTTGACAGGAAGGGCCCAGCGGAGCGGTGCTTGACAGGAAGGGCCCAGCGGAGCGGTGCTTGACAGGAAGGGCCCAGCGGAGCAGTGCAGAGACGGCGGGGCCCAGCGGAGCGGTGCTTGACAGGAAGGGCCCAGCGGAGTGGTGCTTGACAGGAAGGGCCCAGCGGAGAGGTGCTTGACAGGAAGGGCCCAGCGGAGCGGTGCAGAGACGGCCGGGCCCAGCGGAGCGGTGCTGAGACGGCGGGGTCCAGCGGAGCGGTGCTTGACAGGAAGGGCCCAGGGGAGCGGTGCTTGACAGGAAGGGTCCAGCGGAGCAGTGCAGAGACGGCGGGGCCCAGCGGAGCGGTGCTTGACAGGAAGGGCCCAGCGGAGCGGTGCTTGACAGGAAGGGCCCAGCGGAGTGGTGCAGAGACGGCGGGGCCCAGCGGAGCGGTGCTTGACAGGAAGGGTCCAGCGGAGTGCTGCAGAGACGGCGGTGCCCAGCGGAGCGGTGCTTGACAGGAAGGGCCGAGCGGAGCAGTGCTTGACAGGAAGGGCCCAGCGGAGCAGTGCTTGACAGGAAGGGCCCAGCGGAGCGGTGCTTGAGATGAAGGGCCCAGCGGAGCGGTGCTTGACAGGAAGGGTCCAGCGGAGCGGTGCAGAGACGGCGGGGCCCAGCGGAGCGGTGCTTGACAGGAAGGGCCCAGCGGACCGGTGCAGAGACGGCGGGGCCCAGCGGAGCAGTGCTTGACAGGAAGGGCCCAGCGGAGCGGTGCAGAGACGGCGGGGCCCAGCGGAGCGGTGCTTGACAGGAAGGTCCCAGCGGAGCGGTGCTTGACAGGAAGGGCCCAGCAGAGCGGTGCTTGACAGGAAGGGCCCAGCGGAGCGGTGCAGAGACGGCCGGACCCAGCGGAGCGGTGCTTGACAGGAAGGGCCCAGCGGAGCGGTGCAGAGACGGCGGGGCCCAGCGGAGCGGTGCTTGACAGGAAGGGCCCAGCGGAGCGGTGCTTGACAGGAAGGGCCCAGCGGAGCGGTGCATAGACGGCGGGGCCCAGCGGAGTGGTGCTTGACAGGAAGGGTCCAGCGGAGCGGTGCTTGACAGGAAGGGCCCAGCGGAGCGGTGCTTGACAGGAAGGGCCCAGCGGAGCGGTGCAGAGACGGCGGGGCCCAGCGGAGCGGTGCTTGACAGGAAGGGCCCAGCGGAGCGGTGCAGAGACGGCGGGGCCCAGCGGAGCGGTGCTTGACAGGAAGGGCCCAGCGGAGCGGTGCTTGACAGGAAGGGCCCAGCGGAGCGGTGCTTGACAGGAAGGGCCCAGCGGAGAGGTGCTTGACAGGAAGGGCCCAGCGGAGCGGTGCTTGACAGGAAGGGCCCAGCGGAGCGGTGCAGAGACGGCGGGGCCCAGCGGAGAGGTGCTTGACAGGAAGGGCCCAGCGGAGCGGTGCTTGACAGGAAGGGTCCAGCGGAGCAGTGCAGAGACGGCGGGGCCCAGCGGAGCGGTGCTTGACAGGAAGGGCCCAGCGGAGCGGTGCTTGACAGGAAGGGCCCAGCGGAACGGTGCAGAGACGGCGGGGCCCAGCGCAGCGGTGCTTGACAGGAAGGGCCCAGCGGAGCGGTGCTTGACAGGAAGGGCCCAGCGGAGCGGTGCTTGACTGGAAGGGCCCAGCAGAGCGGTGCTTGAAAGGAAGGGCCCAGCGGAGGGGTGCAGAGACGGCGGGGCCCAGCGGAGCGGTGCTTGACAGGAAGGGCCCAGCGGAGCGGTGCAGGGACGGCGGGGCCCAGCAGAGCAGTGCTTGACAGGAAGGGCCCAGCGGAGCGGTGCTTGACAGGAAGGGCCCAGCGGAGCGGTGCAGCGATGGCGGGGCCCAGCGGAGCGGTGCTTGACAGGAAGGGCCCAGCGGAGCAGTGCTTGACAGGAAGGGCCCAGCGGAGCGGTGCAGAGACGGCGGGGCCCAGCGGAGCGGTGCTTGACAGGAAGGGCCCAGCGGAGCGGTGCTTGACAGGAAGGGCCCAGCGGAGCGGTGCAGAGACGGCAGGGCCCAGCGGAGCGGTGCTTGACAGGAAGGGCCCAGCGGAGCGGTGCTTGACAGGAAGGGCCCAGCGGAGCGGTGCAGAGACGGCGGGGCACAGCGGAGCGGTGCTTGACAGGAAGGGTCCAGCGGAGCGGTGCAGAGATGGCGGGGCCCAGCGGAGCAGTGCTTGACAGTAAGGACCCAGCAGAGCTGTGCTTGACAGGAAGGGCCCAGCGGAGCGGTGCTTGACAGGAAGGGCCCAGCGGAGCGGTGCTTGACAGGAAGGGCCCAGCGGAGCGGTGCAGAGACGGCGGGGCCCAGCAGAGCGGTGCAGAGATGGCGGGGTCCAGCGGAGTGGTGCTTGACAGGAAGGGCCCAGCGGAGCGGTGCTTGACAGGAAGGGTCCAGCGGAGCGGTGCAGAGATGGCGGGGCCCAGCGGAGCGGTGCTTGACAGGAAGGGCCCAGCGGAGCTGTGCTTGACAGGAAGGGCCCAGCGGAGCGGTGCAGAGACGGCGGGGCCCAGCGGAGCGGTGCTTGACAGGAAGGGCCCAGCGGAGCGGTGCTTGACAGGAAGGGCAAAGCGGAGAGGTGCTTGACAGGAAGGTCCCAGCGGAGCGGTGCTTGACAGGAAGGGCCCAGCGGAGCGGTGCAGAGACGGCGGGGCCCAGCGGAGCGGTGCTTGACAGGAAGGGCCCAGCGGAGCGGTGCTTAACAGGAAGGGTCCAGCGGAGCGATGCAGAGACGGCGGGGCCCAGCGGAGCGGTGCTTGACAGGAAGGGCCCAGCGGAGAGGTGCTTGACAGGAAGGGCCCAGCGGAGCGTTGCAGAGACGGCGGGGCCCAGCGGAGCGGTGCTTGACAGGAAGGGCCCAGCGGAGCGGTGCTTGACAGGAAGGGCCCAGCAGAGCGGTGCTTGACAGGAAGGGCCCAGCGGTGCAGAGACGGCGGGGCCCAGCGGAGCGGTGCTTGACAGGAAGGGCCCAGCGGAGCGGTGCAGGGACGGCGGGGCCCAGCAGAGCAGTGCTTGACAGGAAGGGCCCAGCGGAGCGGTGCTTGACAGGAAGGGCCCAGCGGAGCGGTGCAGAGATGGCGGGGCCCAGCGGAGCGGTACTTCACAGGAAGGGCCCAGCGGAGCAGTGCTTGACAGGAAGGGCCCAGCGAAGCGGTGCTTGACAGGAAGGGCCCAGAGGAGCGGTGCAGAGACGGCGGGGCCCAGCGGAGCGGTGCTTGACAGGAAGGGCCCAGCAGAGCGGTGCAGAGACGGCGGGGCCCAGCGGAGCCGTGCTTGACAGGAAGGGCCCAGCGGAGCGGTGCGGAGACGGCGGGGCCCAGCGGAGCGGTGCTTGACAGGAAGGGTCCAGCGGAGCGGTGCAGAGACGGCGGGGCCCAGCGGAGCAGTGCTTGACAGTAAGGACCCAGCAGAGCTGTGCTTGACAGGAAGGGCCCAGCGGAGCGGTGCTTGACAGGAAGGGCCCAGCGGAGCGGTGCTTGACAGGAAGGGCCCAGCGGAGCGGTGCAGAGACGGCGGGGCCCAGCGCAGCGGTGCAGAGACGGCGGGGTCCAGCGGAGCGGTGCTTGACAGGAAGGGCCCAGGGGAGCGGTGCTTGACAGGAAGGGTCCAGCGGAGCGGTGCAGAGACGGCGGGGCCCAGCGGAGCGGTGCTTGACAGGAAGGGCCCAGCGGAGCGGTGCTTGACAGGAAGGGCCCAGCGGAGTGGTGCAGAGACGGCGGGGCCCAGCGGAGCGGTGCTTGACAGGAAGGGTCCAGCGGAGTGCTGCAGAGACGGCGGTGCCCAGCGGAGCGGTGCTTGACAGGAAGGGCCCAGCGGAGCGGTGCTTGACAGGAAGGGCCCAGCGGAGCGGTGCTTGAGATGAAGGGCCCAGCGGAGCGGTGCTTGACAGGAAGGGTCCAGCGGAGCGGTGCAGAGACGGCGGGGCCCAGCGGAGCGGTGCTTGACAGGAAGGGCCCAGCGGACCGGTGCAGAGACGGCGGGGCCCAGCGGAGCAGTGCTTGACAGGAAGGGCCCAGCGGAGCGGTGCAGAGACGGCGGGGCCCAGCGGAGCGGTGCTTGACAGGAAGGTCCCAGCGGAGCGGTGCTTGACAGGAAGGGCCCAGCAGAGCGGTGCTTGACAGGAAGGGCCCAGCGGAGCGGGGCAGAGACGGCGGGACCCAGCGGAGCGGTGCTTGACAGGAAGGGCCCAGCGGAGCGGTGCAGAGACGGCGGGGCCCAGCGGAGCGGTGCTTGACAGGAAGGGCCCAGCGGAGCGGTGCTTGACAGGAAGGGCCCAGCGGAGCGGTGCATAGACGGCGGGGCCCAGCGGAGTGGTGCTTGACAGGAAGGGTCCAGCGGAGCGGTGCTTGACAGGAAGGGCCCAGCGGAGCGGTGCTTGACAGGAAGGGCCCAGCGGAGCGGTGCAGAGACGGCGGGGCCCAGCGGAGCGGTGCTTGACAGGAAGGGCCCAGCGGAGCGGTGCAGAGACGGCGGGGCCCAGCGGAGCGGTGCTTGACAGGAAGGGCCCAGCGGAGCGGTGCTTGACAGGAAGGGCCCAGCGGAGCGGTGCATGACAGGAAGGGCCCAGCGGAGCGGTGCAGAGACGGCGGGGCCCAGCGGAGCGGTGCTTGACATGAAGGGTCCAGTGGAGCGGTGCAGAGACGGCGGGGCCCAGCGGAGCAGTGCTTGACAGTAAGGACCCAGCAGAGCTGTGCTTGACAGGAAGGGCCCAGCGGAGCGGTGCTTGACAGGAAGGGCCCAGCGGAGCGGTGCTTGACAGGAAGGGCCCAGCGGAGCGGTGCTTGACAGGAAGGGCCCAGCGGAGCGGTGCAGAGACGGCGGGGCCCAGCGGAGCGGTGCTTGACAGGAAGGGCCCAGCGGAGCGGTGCTTGACAGGAAGGGCCCAGCGGAGCGGTGCAGAGACGGCGGGGCCCAGCGGAGCAGTGCTTGACAGTAAGGACCCAGCAGAGCTGTGCTTGACAGGAAGGGCCCAGCGGAGCGGTGCTTGACAGGAAGGGCCCAGCGGAGCGGTGCTTGACAGGAAGGGCCCAGCGGAGCGGTGCAGAGACGGCGGGGCCCAGCGGAGCGGTGCAGAGACGGCGGGGTCCAGCGGAGCGGTGCTTGACAGGAAGGGCCCAGGGGAGCGGTGCTTGACAGGAAGGGTCCAGCGGAGCGGCGCAGAGACGGCGGGGCCCAGCGGAGCGGTGCTTGACAGGAAGGGCCCAGCGGAGTGGTGCAGAGACGGCGGGGCCCAGCGGAGCGGTGCTTGACAGGAAGGGTCCAGCGGAGTGCTGCAGAGACGGCGGTGCCCAGCGGAGCGGTGCTTGACAGGAAGGGCCCAGCGGAGCAGTGCTTGACAGGAAGGGCCCAGCGGAGCGGTGCTTGAGATGAAGGGCCCAGCGGAGCGGTGCTTGACAGGAAGGGTCCAGCGGAGCGGTGCAGAGACGGCGGGGCCCAGCGGAGCGGTGCTTGACAGGAAGGGCCCAGCGGACCGGTGCAGAGACGGCGGGGCCCAGCGGAGCAGTGCTTGACAGGAAGGGCCCAGCGGAGCGGTGCAGAGACGGCGGGGCCCAGCGGAGCGGTGCTTGACAGGAAGGTCCCAGCGGAGCGGTGCTTGACAGGAAGGGCCCAGCAGAGCGGTGCTTGACAGGAAGGGCCCAGCGGAGCGGGGCAGAGACGGCGGGACCCAGCGGAGCGGTGCTTGACAGGAAGGGCCCAGCGGAGCGGTGCAGAGACGGCGGGGCCCAGTGGAGCGGTGCTTGACAGGAAGGGCCCAGCGGAGCGGTGCATAGACGGCGGGGCCCAGCGGAGTGGTGCTTGACAGGAAGGGCCCAGCGGAGCGGTGCTTGACAGGAAGGGCCCAGCGGAGCGGTGCAGAGACGGCGGGGCCCAGCGGAGCGGTGCTTGACAGGAAGGGCCCAGCGGAGCGGTGCAGAGACGGCGGGGCCCAGCGGAGCGGTGCTTGACAGGAAGGGCCCAGCGGAGCGGTGCTTGACAGGAAGGGCCCAGCGGAGCGGTGCATGACAGGAAGGGCCCAGCGGAGCGGTGCAGAGACGGCGGGGCCCAGCGGAGCGGTGCTTGACATGAAGGGTCCAGTGGAGCGGTGCAGAGACGGCGGGGCCCAGCGGAGCAGTGCTTGACAGTAAGGACCCAACAGAGCTGTGCTTGACAGGAAGGGCCCAGCGGAGCGGTGCTTGACAGGAAGGGCCCAGCGGAGCGGTGCTTGACAGGAAGGGCCCAGCGGAGCGGTGCTTGACAGGAAGGGCCCAGCGGAGCGGTGCAGAGACGGCGGGGCCCAGCGGAGCGGTGCTTGACAGGAAGGGCCCAGCGGAGCGGTGCTTGACAGGAAGGGCCCAGCGGAGAGGTGCTTGACAGGAAGGGCCCAGCGGAGCGGTGCTTGACAGGAAGGGCCCAGCGGAGCGGTGCAGAGACGGCGGGGCCCAGCGGAGCGGTGCTTGACAGGAAGGGCCCAGTGGAGCGGTGCTTGACAGGAAGGGTCCAGCGGAGCGGTGCAGAGACGGCGGAGCCCAGCGGAGCGGTGCTTGACAGGAAGGGCCCAGCGGAGTGGTGCTTGACAGGAAGGGCCCAGCGGAGCGGTGCAGAGACGGCGGGGCCCAGCGGAGCGGTGCTTGACAGGAAGGGCCCAGCGGAGCGGTGCTTGACAGGAAGGGCCCAGTGGAGAGGTGCTTGACAGGAAGGGCCCAGCGGAGCGGTGCTTGACAGGAAGGGCCCAGCGGAGCGGTGCAGAGACGGCGGGGCCCAGCGGAGAGGTGCTTGACAGGAAGGGCCCAGCGGAGCGGTGCTTGACAGGAAGGGTCCAGCGGAGCAGTGCAGAGACGCCGGGGCCCAGCGGAGCGGTGCTTGACAGGAAGGGCCCAGCGGAGCGGTGCTTGACAGGAAGGGCCCAGCGGAACGGTGCAGAGACGGCGGGGCCCAGCGCAGCGGTGCTTGACAGGAAGGGCCCAGCGGAGCGGTGCTTGACAGGAAGGGCCCAGCGGAGCGGTGCTTGACTGGAAGGGCCCAGCAGAGCGGTGCTTGACAGGAAGGGCCCAGCGGAGGGGTGCAGAGACGGCGGGGCCCAGCGGAGCGGTGCTTGACAGGAAGGGCCCAGCGGAGCGGTGCAGGGACGGCGGGGCCCAGCAGAGTAGTGCTTGACAGGAAGGGCCCAGCGGAGCGGTGCTTGACAGGAAGGGCCCAGCGGAGCGGTGCAGCGATGGCGGGGCCCAGCGGAGCGGTGCTTGACAGGAAGGGCCCAGCGGAGCAGTGCTTGACAGGAAGGGCCCAGGGGAGCGGTGCTTGACAGGAAGGGCCCAGCGGAGCGGTGCAGAGACGGCGGGGCCCAGCGGAGCGGTGCTTGACAGGAAGGGCCCAGCGGAGCGGTGCAGAGACGGCGGGGCCCAGCGGAGCGGTGCTTGACAGGAAGGGCCCAGCGGAGCGGTGCGGAGACGGCGGGGCCCAGCGGAGCGGTGCTTGACAGGAAGGGCCCAGCGGAGCGGTGCTTGACAGGAAGGGCCCAGCAGAGCGGTGCTTGACAGGAAGGGCCCAGCGGAGCGGTGCAGAGACGGCGGGGCCCAGCGGAGCGGTGCTTGACAGAAAGGGTCCAGCGGAGCGGTGCAGAGACGGCGGGGCCCAGCGGAGCGGTGCTTGACAGGAAGGGCCCAGCGGAGCGGTGCAGAGACGGCGTGGCCCAGCGGAGCGGTGCTTGACAGGAAGGGCCCAGCGGAGAGGTGCAGAGACGGCGGGGCCCAGCGGAGCGGTGCTTGACAGGAAGGGCCCAGCGGAGCGGTGCTTGACAGAAAGGGCCCAGCGGAGCGGTGCAGAGATGGCGGGGCCCAGCGGAGCGGTGCTTGACAGGAAGGGCCCAGCGGAGCGGTGCAGAGACGGCGGGGCCCAGCGGAGCGGTGCTTGACAGGAAGGGCCCAGCGGATCGGTGCTTGACAGGAAGGGCCCAGCGGATCGGTGCTTGACAGGAAGGGCCCAGCGGAGCGGTGCTTGACAGGAAGGGCCCAGCGGAGAGGTGCAGAGACGGCGGGGCCCAGCGGAGCGGTGCTTGACAGGAAGGGTCCAGCGGAGCGGTGCTTGACAGGATGGGCCCAGCGGAGCGGTGCTTGACAGGAAGGGCCCAGCGGAGCGGTGCTTGACAGGAAGGGCCCAGCGGAGCGGTGCAGAGACGGCGGGCCCAGCGGAGCGGTGCTTGACAGGAAGGGCCCAGCGGACCGGTGCTTGACAGGAAGGGCCCAGCGGAGCGGTGCAGAGACGGCGGGGCCCAGCGGAGCGGTGCTTGACAGGAAGGGCACAGCGGAGCGGTGCTTGACAGGAAGGGCCCAGCGGAGCGGTGCAGAGACGGCGGGGCCCAGCGGAGCGGTGCTTGACAGGAAGGGCCCAGCGGAGCGGTGCAGAGACGGCGGGCCCAGCGGAGCGGTGCTTGACAGGAAGGGCCCAGCGGAGCGGTGCTTGACAGGAAGGGCCCAGCGAAGCGGTGCAGAGACGGCGGGGCCCAGCGGAGCAGTGCTTGACAGGAAGGGTCCAGCGGAGCGGTGCTTGACAGGAAGGGCCCAGCGGAGTGGTGCTTGACAGGAAGGGCCCAGCGGAGCGGTGCAGAGACGGCGGGGCCCAGCGGAGCGGTGCTTGACAGGAAGGGCCCAGCTGAGTGGTGCTTGACAGGAAGGGCCCAGCGGTGCGGTGCTTGACAGGAAGGGCCCAGCGAAGCGGTGCAGAGACGGCGGGGCACAGCGGAGCGGTGCTTGACAGGAAGGGTCCAGCGGAGCGGTGCAGAGATGGCGGGGCCCAGCGGAGCAGTGCTTGACAGTAAGGACCCAGCAGAGCTGTGCTTGACAGGAAGGGCCCAGCGGAGCGGTGCTTGACAGGAAGGGCCCAGCGGAGCGGTGCTTGACAGGAAGGGCCCAGCGGAGCGGTGCTTGACAGGAAGGGCCCAGCGGAGCGGTGCAGAGACGGCGGGGCCCAGCAGAGCGGTGCAGAGATGGCGGGGTCCAGCGGAGTGGTGCTTGACAGGAAGGGCCCAGCGGAGCGGTGCTTGACAGGAAGGGTCCAGCGGAGCGGTGCAGAGATGGCGGGGCCCAGCGGAGCGGTGCTTGACAGGAAGGGCCCAGCGGAGCTGTGCTTGACAGGAAGGGCCCAGCGGAGCGGTGCAGAGACGGCGGGGCCCAGCGGAGCGGTGCTTGACAGGAAGGGCCCAGCGGAGCGGTGCTTGACAGGAAGGGCAAAGCGGAGAGGTGCTTGACAAGAAGGTCCCAGCGGAGCGGTGCTTGACAGGAAGGGCCCAGCGGAGCGGTGCAGAGACGGCGGGGCCCAGCGGAGCGGTGCTTGACAGGAAGGGCCCAGCGGAGCGGTGCTTAACAGGAAGGGTCCAGCGGAGCGATGCAGAGACGGCGGGGCCCAGCGGAGCGGTGCTTGACAGGAAGGGCCCAGCGGAGCGGTGCTTGACAGGAAGGTCCCAGCGGAGCGGTGCTTGACAGGAAGGGCCCAGCGGAGCGGTGCAGAGACGGCGGGGCCCAGCGGAGCGGTGCTTGACAGGAAGGGCCCAGCGGAGCGGTGCTTAACAGGAAGGGTCCAGCGGAGCGATGCAGAGACGGCGGGGCCCAGCGGAGCGGTGCTTGACAGGAAGGGCCCAGCGGAGAGGTGCTTGACAGGAAGGGCCCAGCGGAGCGTTGCAGAGACGGCGGGGCCCAGCGGAGCGGTGCTTGACAGGAAGGGCCCAGCGGAGCGGTGCTTGACAGGAAGGGCCCAGCGGAGCGGTGCTTGACTGGAAGGGCCCAGCAGAGCGGTGCTTGACAGGAAGGGCCCAGCGGTGCAGAGACGGCGGGGCCCAGCGGAGCGGTGCTTGACAGGAAGGGCCCAGCGGAGCGGTGCTTGACAGGAAGGGTCCAGCGGAGCGGTGCTTGACAGGAAGGCCCCAGCGGAGCGGTGCTTGACAGGAAGGGCCCAGCGGAGCGGTGCAGAGACGGCGGGCCCAGCGGAGCGGTGCTTGACAGGAAGGGCCCAGCGGAGCGGTGCAGAGACGGCGGGGCCCAGCGGAGCGGTGCTTGACAGGAAGGGCCCAGCGGAGCGGTGCTTGACAGGAAGGGCCCAGCGGAGAGGTGCTTGACAGGAAGGGCCCAGCGGAGCGGTGCTTGACAGGAAGGGCCCAGCGGAGCGGTGCAGAGACGGCGGGGCCCAGCGGAGAGGTGCTTGACAGGAAGGGCCCAGCGGAGCGGTGCTTGATAGGAAGGGTCCAGCGGAGCAGTGCAGAGACGGCGGGGCCCAGCGGAGCGGTGCTTGACAGGAAGGGCCCAGCGGAGCGGTGCTTGACAGGAAGGGCCCAGCGGAACGGTGCAGAGACGGCGGGGCCCAGCGCAGCGGTGCTTGACAGGAAGGGCCCAGCGGAGCGGTGCTTGACAGGAAGGGCCCAGCGGAGCGGTGCTTGACTGGAAGGGCCCAGCAGAGCGGTGCTTGAAAGGAAGGGCCCAGCGGAGGGGTGCAGAGACGGCGGGGCCCAGCGGAGCGGTGCTTGACAGGAAGGGCCCAGCGGAGCGGTGCAGGGACGGCGGGGCCCAGCAGAGCAGTGCTTGACAGGAAGGGCCCAGCGGAGCGGTGCTTGACAGGAAGGGCCCAGCGGAGCGGTGCAGCGATGGCGGGGCCCAGCGGAGCGGTGCTTGACAGGAAGGGCCCAGCGGAGCAGTGCTTGACAGGAAGGGCCCAGCGGAGCGGTGCAGAGACGGCGGGGCCCAGCGGAGCGGTGCTTGACAGGAAGGGCCCAGCGGAGCGGTGCTTGACAGGAAGGGCCCAGCGGAGCGGTGCAGAGACGGCAGGGCCCAGCGGAGCGGTGCTTGACAGGAAGGGCCCAGCGGAGCGGTGCTTGACAGGAAGGGCCCAGCGGAGCGGTGCAGAGACGGCGGGGCACAGCGGAGCGGTGCTTGACAGGAAGGGTCCAGCGGAGCGGTGCAGAGATGGCGGGGCCCAGCGGAGCAGTGCTTGACAGTAAGGACCCAGCAGAGCTGTGCTTGACAGGAAGGGCCCAGCGGAGCGGTGCTTGACAGGAAGGGCCCAGCGGAGCGGTGCTTGACAGGAAGGGCCCAGCGGAGCACTGCTTGACAGGAAGGGCCCAGCGGAGCGGTGCAGAGACGGCGGGGCCCAGCAGAGCGGTGCAGAGATGGCGGGGTCCAGCGGAGTGGTGCTTGACAGGAAGGGCCCAGCGGAGCGGTGCTTGACAGGAAGGGTCCAGCGGAGCGGTGCAGAGATGGCGGGGCCCAGCGGAGCGGTGCTTGACAGGAAGGGCCCAGCGGAGCTGTGCTTGACAGGAAGGGCCCAGCGGAGCGGTGCAGAGACGGCGGGGCCCAGCGGAGCGGTGCTTGACAGGAAGGGCCCAGCGGAGCGGTGCTTGACAGGAAGGGCAAAGCGGAGAGGTGCTTGACAGGAAGGTCCCAGCGGAGCGGTGCTTGACAGGAAGGGCCCAGCGGAGCGGTGCTTGACAGGAAGGGTCCAGCGGAGCGGTGCAGAGATGGCGGGGCCCAGCGGAGCGGTGCTTGACAGGAAGGGCCCAGCGGAGCTGTGCTTGACAGGAAGGGCCCAGCGGAGCGGTGCAGAGACGGCGGGGCCCAGCGGAGCGGTGCTTGACAGGAAGGGCCCAGCGGAGCGGTGCTTGACAGGAAGGGCAAAGCGGAGAGGTGCTTGACAAGAAGGTCCCAGCGGAGCGGTGCTTGACAGGAAGGGCCCAGCGGAGCGGTGCAGAGACGGCGGGGCCCAGCGGAGCGGTGCTTGACAGGAAGGGCCCAGCGGAGCGGTGCTTAACAGGAAGGGTCCAGCGGAGCGATGCAGAGACGGCGGGGCCCAGCGGAGCGGTGCTTGACAGGAAGGGCCCAGCGGAGCGGTGCTTGACAGGAAGGTCCCAGCGGAGCGGTGCTTGACAGGAAGGGCCCAGCGGAGCGGTGCAGAGACGGCGGGGCCCAGCGGAGCGGTGCTTGACAGGAAGGGCCCAGCGGAGCGGTGCTTAACAGGAAGGGTCCAGCGGAGCGATGCAGAGACGGCGGGGCCCAGCGGAGCGGTGCTTGACAGGAAGGGCCCAGCGGAGAGGTGCTTGACAGGAAGGGCCCAGCGGAGCGTTGCAGAGACGGCGGGGCCCAGCGGAGCGGTGCTTGACAGGAAGGGCCCAGCGGAGCGGTGCTTGACAGGAAGGGCCCAGCGGAGCGGTGCTTGACTGGAAGGGCCCAGCAGAGCGGTGCTTGACAGGAAGGGCCCAGCGGTGCAGAGACGGCGGGGCCCAGCGGAGCGGTGCTTGACAGGAAGGGCCCAGCGGAGCGGTGCTTGACAGGAAGGGTCCAGCGGAGCGGTGCTTGACAGGAAGGCCCCAGCGGAGCGGTGCTTGACAGGAAGGGCCCAGCGGAGCGGTGCAGAGACGGCGGGCCCAGCGGAGCGGTGCTTGACAGGAAGGGCCCAGCGGAGCGGTGCAGAGACGGCGGGGCCCAGCGGAGCGGTGCTTGACAGAAAGGGCCCAGCGGAGCGGTGCTTGACAGGAAGGGCCCAGCGGAGAGGTGCTTGACAGGAAGGGCCCAGCGGAGCGGTGCTTGACAGGAAGGGCCCAGAGGAGCGGTGCAGAGACGGCGGGGCCCAGCGGAGAGGTGCTTGACAGGAAGGGCCCAGCGGAGCGGTGCTTGATAGGAAGGGTCCAGCGGAGCAGTGCAGAGACGGCGGGGCCCAGCGGAGCGGTGCTTGACAGGAAGGGCCCAGCGGAGCGGTGCTTGACAGGAAGGGCCCAGCGGAACGGTGCAGAGACGGCGGGGCCCAGCGCAGCGGTGCTTGACAGGAAGGGCCCAGCGGAGCGGTGCTTGACAGGAAGGGCCCAGCGGAGCGGTGCTTGACTGGAAGGGCCCAGCAGAGCGGTGCTTGAAAGGAAGGGCCCAGCGGAGGGGTGCAGAGACGGCGGGGCCCAGCGGAGCGGTGCTTGACAGGAAGGGCCCAGCGGAGCGGTGCAGGGACGGCGGGGCCCAGCAGAGCAGTGCTTGACAGGAAGGGCCCAGCGGAGCGGTGCTTGACAGGAAGGGCCCAGCGGAGCGGTGCAGCGATGGCGGGGCCCAGCGGAGCGGTGCTTGACAGGAAGGGCCCAGCGGAGCAGTGCTTGACAGGAAGGGCCCAGCGGAGCGGTGCAGAGACGGCGGGGCCCAGCGGAGCGGTGCTTGACAGGAAGGGCCCAGCGGAGCGGTGCTTGACAGGAAGGGCCCAGCGGAGCGGTGCAGAGACGGCAGGGCCCAGCGGAGCGGTGCTTGACAGGAAGGGCCCAGCGGAGCGGTGCTTGACAGGAAGGGCCCAGCGGAGCGGTGCAGAGACGGCGGGGCACAGCGGAGCGGTGCTTGACAGGAAGGGTCCAGCGGAGCGGTGCAGAGATGGCGGGGCCCAGCGGAGCAGTGCTTGACAGTAAGGACCCAGCAGAGCTGTGCTTGACAGGAAGGGCCCAGCGGAGCGGTGCTTGACAGGAAGGGCCCAGCGGAGCGGTGCTTGACAGGAAGGGCCCAGCGGAGCGGTGCTTGACAGGAAGGGCCCAGCGGAGCACTGCTTGACAGGAAGGGCCCAGCGGAGCGGTGCAGAGACGGCGGGGCCCAGCAGAGCGGTGCAGAGATGGCGGGGTCCAGCGGAGTGGTGCTTGACAGGAAGGGCCCAGCGGAGCGGTGCTTGACAGGAAGGGTCCAGCGGAGCGGTGCAGAGATGGCGGGGCCCAGCGGAGCGGTGCTTGACAGGAAGGGCCCAGCGGAGCTGTGCTTGACAGGAAGGGCCCAGCGGAGCGGTGCAGAGACGGCGGGGCCCAGCGGAGCGGTGCTTGACAGGAAGGGCCCAGCGGAGCGGTGCTTGACAGGAAGGGCAAAGCGGAGAGGTGCTTGACAGGAAGGTCCCAGCGGAGCGGTGCTTGACAGGAAGGGCCCAGCGGAGCGGTGCTTGACAGGAAGGGTCCAGCGGAGCGGTGCAGAGATGGCGGGGCCCAGCGGAGCGGTGCTTGACAGGAAGGGCCCAGCGGAGCTGTGCTTGACAGGAAGGGCCCAGCGGAGCGGTGCAGAGACGGCGGGGCCCAGCGGAGCGGTGCTTGACAGGAAGGGCCCAGCGGAGCGGTGCTTGACAGGAAGGGCAAAGCGGAGAGGTGCTTGACAAGAAGGTCCCAGCGGAGCGGTGCTTGACAGGAAGGGCCCAGCGGAGCGGTGCAGAGACGGCGGGGCCCAGCGGAGCGGTGCTTGACAGGAAGGGCCCAGCGGAGCGGTGCTTAACAGGAAGGGTCCAGCGGAGCGATGCAGAGACGGCGGGGCCCAGCGGAGCGGTGCTTGACAGGAAGGGCCCAGCGGAGCGGTGCTTGACAGGAAGGTCCCAGCGGAGCGGTGCTTGACAGGAAGGGCCCAGCGGAGCGGTGCAGAGACGGCGGGGCCCAGCGGAGCGGTGCTTGACAGGAAGGGCCCAGCGGAGCGGTGCTTAACAGGAAGGGTCCAGCGGAGCGATGCAGAGACGGCGGGGCCCAGCGGAGCGGTGCTTGACAGGAAGGGCCCAGCGGAGAGGTGCTTGACAGGAAGGGCCCAGCGGAGCGTTGCAGAGACGGCGGGGCCCAGCGGAGCGGTGCTTGACAGGAAGGGCCCAGCGGAGCGGTGCTTGACAGGAAGGGCCCAGCGGAGCGGTGCTTGACTGGAAGGGCCCAGCAGAGCGGTGCTTGACAGGAAGGGCCCAGCGGTGCAGAGACGGCGGGGCCCAGCGGAGCGGTGCTTGACAGGAAGGGCCCAGCGGAGCGGTGCTTGACAGGAAGGGTCCAGCGGAGCGGTGCTTGACAGGAAGGCCCCAGCGGAGCGGTGCTTGACAGGAAGGGCCCAGCGGAGCGGTGCAGAGACGGCGGGCCCAGCGGAGCGGTGCTTGACAGGAAGGGCCCAGCGGAGCGGTGCAGAGACGGCGGGGCCCAGCGGAGCGGTGCTTGACAGGAAGGGCCCAGCGGAGCGGTGCTTGACAGGAAGGGCCCAGCGGAGAGGTGCTTGACAGGAAGGGCCCAGCGGAGCGGTGCAGAGACGGCGGGGCCCAGCGGAGAGGTGCTTGACAGGAAGGGCCCAGCGGAGCGGTGCTTGATAGGAAGGGTCCAGCGGAGCAGTGCAGAGACGGCGGGGCCCAGCGGAGCGGTGCTTGACAGGAAGGGCCCAGCGGAGCGGTGCTTGACAGGAAGGGCCCAGCGGAACGGTGCAGAGACGGCGGGGCCCAGCGCAGCGGTGCTTGACAGGAAGGGCCCAGCGGAGCGGTGCTTGACAGGAAGGGCCCAGCGGAGCGGTGCTTGACTGGAAGGGCCCAGCAGAGCGGTGCTTGAAAGGAAGGGCCCAGCGGAGGGGTGCAGAGACGGCGGGGCCCAGCGGAGCGGTGCTTGACAGGAAGGGCCCAGCGGAGCGGTGCAGGGACGGCGGGGCCCAGCAGAGCAGTGCTTGACAGGAAGGGCCCAGCGGAGCGGTGCTTGACAGGAAGGGCCCAGCGGAGCGGTGCAGCGATGGCGGGGCCCAGCGGAGCGGTGCTTGACAGGAAGGGCCCAGCGGAGCAGTGCTTGACAGGAAGGGCCCAGCGGAGCGGTGCAGAGACGGCGGGGCCCAGCGGAGCGGTGCTTGACAGGAAGGGCCCAGCGGAGCGGTGCTTGACAGGAAGGGCCCAGCGGAGCGGTGCAGAGACGGCAGGGCCCAGCGGAGCGGTGCTTGACAGGAAGGGCCCAGCGGAGCGGTGCTTGACAGGAAGGGCCCAGCGGAGCGGTGCAGAGACGGCGGGGCACAGCGGAGCGGTGCTTGACAGGAAGGGTCCAGCGGAGCGGTGCAGAGATGGCGGGGCCCAGCGGAGCAGTGCTTGACAGTAAGGACCCAGCAGAGCTGTGCTTGACAGGAAGGGCCCAGCGGAGCGGTGCTTGACAGGAAGGGCCCAGCGGAGCGGTGCTTGACAGGAAGGGCCCAGCGGAGCACTGCTTGACAGGAAGGGCCCAGCGGAGCGGTGCAGAGACGGCGGGGCCCAGCAGAGCGGTGCAGAGATGGCGGGGTCCAGCGGAGTGGTGCTTGACAGGAAGGGCCCAGCGGAGCGGTGCTTGACAGGAAGGGTCCAGCGGAGCGGTGCAGAGATGGCGGGGCCCAGCGGAGCGGTGCTTGACAGGAAGGGCCCAGCGGAGCTGTGCTTGACAGGAAGGGCCCAGCGGAGCGGTGCAGAGACGGCGGGGCCCAGCGGAGCGGTGCTTGACAGGAAGGGCCCAGCGGAGCGGTGCTTGACAGGAAGGGCAAAGCGGAGAGGTGCTTGACAGGAAGGTCCCAGCGGAGCGGTGCTTGACAGGAAGGGCCCAGCGGAGCGGTGCAGAGACGGCGGGGCCCAGCGGAGCGGTGCTTGACAGGAAGGGCCCAGCGGAGCGGTGCTTAACAGGAAGGGTCCAGCGGAGCGATGCAGAGACGGCGGGGCCCAGCGGAGCGGTGCTTGACAGGAAGGGCCCAGCGGAGAGGTGCTTGACAGGAAGGGCCCAGCGGAGCGTTGCAGAGACGGCGGGGCCCAGCGGAGCGGTGCTTGACAGGAAGGGCCCAGCGGAGCGGTGCTTGACAGGAAGGGCCCAGCGGAGCGGTGCTTGACTGGAAGGGCCCAGCAGAGCGGTGCTTGACAGGAAGGGCCCAGCGGTGCAGAGACGGCGGGGCCCAGCGGAGCGGTGCTTGACAGGAAGGGCCCAGCGGAGCGGTGCAGGGACGGCGGGGCCCAGCAGAGCAGTGCTTGACAGGAAGGGCCCAGCGGAGCGGTGCTTGACAGGAAGGGCCCAGCGGAGCGGTGCAGAGATGGCGGGGCCCAGCGGAGCGGTGATTCACAGGAAGGGCCCAGCGGAGCAGTGCTTGACAGGAAGGGCCCAGCGAAGCGGTGCTTGACAGGAAGGGCCCAGCGGAGCGGTGCAGAGACGGCGGGGCCCAGCGGAGCGGTGCTTGACAGGAAGGGCCCAGCAGAGCGGTGCAGAGACGGCGGGGCCCAGCGGAGCGGTGCTTGACAGGAAGGGCCCAGCGGAGCGGTGCGGAGACGGCGGGGCCCAGCGGAGCGGTGCTTGACAGGAAGGGTCCAGCGGAGCGGTGCAGAGACGGCGGGGCCCAGCGGAGCAGTGCTTGACAGTAAGGACCCAGCAGAGCTGTGCTTGACAGGAAGGGCCCAGCGGAGCGGTGCTTGACAGGAAGGGCCCAGCGGAGCGGTGCTTGACAGGAAGGGCCCAGCGGAGCGGTGCAGAGACGGCGGGGCCCAGCGGAGCGGTGCAGAGACGGCGGGGTCCAGCGGAGCGGTGCTTGACAGGAAGGGCCCAGGGGAGCGGTGCTTGACAGGAAGGGTCCAGCGGAGCGGTGCAGAGACGGCGGGGCCCAGCGGAGCGGTGCTTGACAGGAAGGGCCCAGCGGAGCGGTGCTTGACAGGAAGGGCCCAGCGGAGTGGTGCAGAGACGGCGGGGCCCAGCGGAGCGGTGCTTGACAGGAAGGGTCCAGCGGAGTGCTGCAGAGACGGCGGTGCCCAGCGGAGCGGTGCTTGACAGGAAGGGCCCAGCGGAGCGGTGCTTGACAGGAAGGGCCCAGCGGAGCAGTGCTTGACAGGAAGGGCCCAGCGGAGCGATGCTTGAGATGAAGGGCCCAGCGGAGCGGTGCTTGACAGGAAGGGTCCAGCGGAGCGGTGCAGAGACGGCGGGGCCCAGCGGAGCGGTGCTTGACAGGAAGGGCCCAGCGGACCGGTGCAGAGACGGCGGGGCCCAGCGGAGCAGTGCTTGACAGGAAGGGCCCAGCGGAGCAGTGCTTGACAGGAAGGGCCCAGCGGAGCGGTGCTTGAGATGAAGGGCCCAGCGGAGCGGTGCTTGACAGGAAGGGTCCAGCGGAGCGGTGCAGAGACGGCGGGGCCCAGCGGAGCGGTGCTTGACAGGAAGGGCCCAGCGGACCGGTGCAGAGACGGCGGGGCCCAGCGGAGCAGTGCTTGACAGGAAGGGCCCAGCGGAGCGGTGCAGAGACGGCGGGGCCCAGCGGAGCGGTGCTTGACAGGAAGGTCCCAGCGGAGCGGTGCTTGACAGGAAGGGCCCAGCAGAGCGGTGCTTGACAGGAAGGGCCCAGCGGAGCGGGGCAGAGACGGCGGGACCCAGCGGAGCGGTGCTTGACAGGAAGGGCCCAGCGGAGCGGTGCAGAGACGGCGGGGCCCAGCGGAGCGGTGCTTGACAGGAAGGGCCCAGCGGAGCGGTGCTTGACAGGAAGGGCCCAGCGGAGCGGTGCATAGACGGCGGGGCCCAGCGGAGTGGTGCTTGACAGGAAGGGTCCAGCGGAGCGGTGCTTGACAGGAAGGGCCCAGCGGAGCGGTGCTTGACAGGAAGGGCCCAGCGGAGCGGTGCAGAGACGGCGGGGCCCAGCGGAGCGGTGCTTGACAGGAAGGGCCCAGCGGAGCGGTGCAGAGACGGCGGGGCCCAGCGGAGCGGTGCTTGACAGGAAGGGCCCAGCGGAGCGGTGCTTGACAGGAAGGGCCCAGCGGAGCGGTGCATGACAGGAAGGGCCCAGCGGAGCGGTGCAGAGACGGCGGGGCCCAGCGGAGCGGTGCTTGACATGAAGGGTCCAGTGGAGCGGTGCAGAGACGGCGGGGCCCAGCGGAGCAGTGCTTGACAGTAAGGACCCAGCAGAGCTGTGCTTGACAGGAAGGGCCCAGCGGAGCGGTGCTTGACAGGAAGGGCCCAGCGGAGCGGTGCTTGACAGGAAGGGCCCAGCGGAGCGGTGCTTGACAGGAAGGGCCCAGCGGAGCGGTGCAGAGACGGCGGGGCCCAGCGGAGCGGTGCTTGACAGGAAGGGCCCAGCGGAGCGGTGCTTGACAGGAAGGGCCCAGCGGAGCGGTGCAGAGACGGCGGGGCCCAGCGGAGCGGTGCTTGACAGTAAGGACCCAGCAGAGCTGTGCTTGACAGGAAGGGCCCAGCGGAGCGGTGCTTGACAGGAAGGGCCCAGCGGAGCGGTGCTTGACAGGAAGGGCCCAGCGGAGCGGTGCAGAGACGGCGGGGCCCAGCGGAGCGGTGCAGAGACGGCGGGGTCCAGCGGAGCGGTGCTTGACAGGAAGGGCCCAGGGGAGCGGTGCTTGACAGGAAGGGTCCAGCGGAGCGGTGCAGAGACGGCGGGGCCCAGCGGAGCGGTGCTTGACAGGAAGGGCCCAGCGGAGCGGTGCTTGACAGGAAGGGCCCAGCGGAGTGGTGCAGAGACGGCGGGGCCCAGCGGAGCGGTGCTTGACAGGAAGGGTCCAGCGGAGTGCTGCAGAGACGGCGGTGCCCAGCGGAGCGGTGCTTGACAGGAAGGGCCCAGCGGAGCAGTGCTTGACAGGAAGGGCCCAGCGGAGCGGTGCTTGAGATGAAGGGCCCAGCGGAGCGGTGCTTGACAGGAAGGGTCCAGCGGAGCGGTGCAGAGACGGCGGGGCCCAGCGGAGCGGTGCTTGACAGGAAGGGCCCAGCGGACCGGTGCAGAGACGGCGGGGCCCAGCGGAGCAGTGCTTGACAGGAAGGGCCCAGCGGAGCGGTGCAGAGACGGCGGGGCCCAGCGGAGCGGTGCTTGACAGGAAGGTCCCAGCGGAGCGGTGCTTGACAGGAAGGGCCCAGCAGAGCGGTGCTTGACAGGAAGGGCCCAGCGGAGCGGGGCAGAGACGGCGGGACCCAGCGGAGCGGTGCTTGACAGGAAGGGCCCAGCGGAGCGGTGCAGAGACGGCGGGGCCCAGCGGAGCGGTGCTTGACAGGAAGGGCCCAGCGGAGCGGTGCTTGACAGGAAGGGCCCAGCGGAGCGGTGCATAGACGGCGGGGCCCAGCGGAGTGGTGCTTGACAGGAAGGGTCCAGCGGAGCGGTGCTTGACAGGAAGGGCCCAGCGGAGCGGTGCTTGACAGGAAGGGCCCAGCGGAGCGGTGCAGAGACGGCGGGGCCCAGCGGAGCGGTGCTTGACAGGAAGGGCCCAGCGGAGCGGTGCAGAGACGGCGGGGCCCAGCGGAGCGGTGCTTGACAGGAAGGGCCCAGCGGAGCGGTGCTTGACAGGAAGGGCCCAGCGGAGCGGTGCATGACAGGAAGGGCCCAGCGGAGCGGTGCAGAGACGGCGGGGCCCAGCGGAGCGGTGCTTGACATGAAGGGTCCAGTGGAGCGGTGCAGAGACGGCGGGGCCCAGCGGAGCAGTGCTTGACAGTAAGGACCCAGCAGAGCTGTGCTTGACAGGAAGGGCCCAGCGGAGCGGTGCTTGACAGGAAGGGCCCAGCGGAGCGGTGCTTGACAGGAAGGGCCCAGCGGAGCGGTGCTTGACAGGAAGGGCCCAGCGGAGCGGTGCAGAGACGGCGGGGCCCAGCGGAGCGGTGCTTGACAGGAAGGGCCCAGCGGAGCGGTGCTTGACAGGAAGGGCCCAGCGGAGAGGTGCTTGACAGGAAGGGCCCAGCGGAGCGGTGCTTGACAGGAAGGGCCCAGCGGAGCGGTGCAGAGACGGCGGGGCCCAGCGGAGCGGTGCTTGACAGGAAGGGCCCAGCGGAGCGGTGCTTGACAGGAAGGGTCCAGCGGAGCGGTGCAGAGACGGCGGAGCCCAGCGGAGCGGTGCTTGACAGGAAGGGCCCAGCGGAGTGGTGCTTGACAGGAAGGGCCCAGCGGAGCGGTGCAGAGACGGCGGGGCCCAGCGGAGCGGTGCTTGACAGGAAGGGCCCAGCGGAGCGGTGCTTGACAGGAAGGGCCCAGTGGAGAGGTGCTTGACAGGAAGGGCCCAGCGGAGCGGTGCTTGACAGGAAGGGCCCAGCGGAGCGGTGCAGAGACGGCGGGGCCCAGCGGAGAGGTGCTTGACAGGAAGGGCCCAGCGGAGCGGTGCTTGACAGGAAGGGTCCAGCGGAGCAGTGCAGAGACGGCGGGGCCCAGCGGAGCGGTGCTTGACAGGAAGGGCCCAGCGGAGCGGTGCTTGACAGGAAGGGCCCAGCGGAACGGTGCAGAGACGGCGGGGCCCAGCGCAGCGGTGCTTGACAGGAAGGGCCCAGCGGAGCGGTGCTTGACAGGAAGGGCCCAGCGGAGCGGTGCTTGACTGGAAGGGCCCAGCAGAGCGGTGCTTGACAGGAAGGGCCCAGCGGAGGGGTGCAGAGACGGCAGGGCCCAGCGGAGCGGTGCTTGACAGGAAGGGCCCAGCGGAGCGGTGCAGGGACGGCGGGGCCCAGCAGAGTAGTGCTTGACAGGAAGGGCCCAGCGGAGCGGTGCTTGACAGGAAGGGCCCAGCGGAGCGGTGCAGCGATGGCGGGGCCCAGCGGAGCGGTGCTTGACAGGAAGGGCCCAGCGGAGCAGTGCTTGACAGGAAGGGCCCAGGGGAGCGGTGCTTGACAGGAAGGGCCCAGCGGAGCGGTGCAGAGACGGCGGGGCCCAGCGGAGCGGTGCTTGACAGGAAGGGCCCAGCGGAGCGGTGCAGAGACGGCGGGGCCCAGCGGAGCGGTGCTTGACAGGAAGGGCCCAGCGGAGCGGTGCGGAGACGGCGGGGCCCAGCGGAGCGGTGCTTGACAGGAAGGGCCCAGCGGAGCGGTGCTTGACAGGAAGGGCCCAGCAGAGCGGTGCTTGACAGGAAGGGCCCAGCGGAGCGGTGCAGAGACGGCGGGGCCCAGCGGAGCGGTGCTTGACAGAAAGGGTCCAGCGGAGCGGTGCAGAGACGGCGGGGCCCAGCGGAGCGGTGCTTGACAGGAAGGGCCCAGCGGAGCGGTGCAGAGACGGCGTGGCCCAGCGGAGCGGTGCTTGACAGGAAGGGCCCAGCGGAGAGGTGCAGAGACGGCGGGGCCCAGCGGAGCGGTGCTTGACAGGAAGGGCCCAGCGGAGCGGTGCTTGACAGAAAGGGCCCAGCGGAGCGGTGCAGAGATGGCGGGGCCCAGCGGAGCGGTGCTTGACAGGAAGGGCCCAGCGGAGCGGTGCAGAGACGGCGGGGCCCAGCGGAGCGGTGCTTGACAGGAAGGGCCCAGCGGATCGGTGCTTGACAGGAAGGGCCCAGCGGATCGGTGCTTGACAGGAAGGGCCCAGCGGAGCGGTGCTTGACAGGAAGGGCCCAGCGGAGAGGTGCAGAGACGGCGGGGCCCAGCGGAGCGGTGCTTGACAGGAAGGGTCCAGCGGAGCGGTGCTTGACAGGATGGGCCCAGCGGAGCGGTGCTTGACAGGAAGGGCCCAGCGGAGCGGTGCTTGACAGGAAGGGCCCAGCGGAGCGGTGCAGAGACGGCGGGCCCAGCGGAGCGGTGCTTGACAGGAAGGGCCCAGCGGACCGGTGCTTGACAGGAAGGGCCCAGCGGAGCGGTGCAGAGACGGCGGGGCCCAGCGGAGCGGTGCTTGACAGGAAGGGCACAGTGGAGCGGTGCTTGACAGGAAGGGCCCAGCGGAGCGGTGCAGAGACGGCGGGGCCCAGCGGAGCGGTGCTTGACAGGAAGGGCCCAGCGGAGCGGTGCAGAGACGGCGGGCCCAGCGGAGCGGTGCTTGACAGGAAGGGCCCAGCGGAGCGGTGCTTGACAGGAAGGGCCCAGCGAAGCGGTGCAGAGACGGCGGGGCCCAGCGGAGCAGTGCTTGACAGGAAGGGTCCAGCGGAGCGGTGCTTGACAGGAAGGGCCCAGCGGAGTGGTGCTTGACAGGAAGGGCCCAGCGGAGCGGTGCAGAGACGGCGGGGCCCAGCGGAGCGGTGCTTGACAGGAAGGGCCCAGCTGAGTGGTGCTTGACAGGAAGGGCCCAGCGGTGCGGTGCTTGACAGGAAGGGCCCAGCGAAGCGGTGCAGA
Source organism: Pleurodeles waltl (assembly GCF_031143425.1). Taxonomy (NCBI): domain Eukaryota; kingdom Metazoa; phylum Chordata; class Amphibia; order Caudata; family Salamandridae; genus Pleurodeles; species Pleurodeles waltl. The sequence goes on along the minus strand of NC_090444.1, from coordinate 1,644,722,635 downwards.
GACGGCGGGGCACAGCGGAGCGGTGCTTGACAGGAAGGGTCCAGCGGAGCGGTGCAGAGATGGCGGGGCCCAGCGGAGCAGTGCTTGACAGTAAGGACCCAGCAGAGCTGTGCTTGACAGGAAGGGCCCAGCGGAGCGGTGCTTGACAGGAAGGGCCCAGCGGAGCGGTGCTTGACAGGAAGGGCCCAGCGGAGCGGTGCTTGACAGGAAGGGCCCAGCGGAGCGGTGCAGAGACGGCGGGGCCCAGCAGAGCGGTGCAGAGATGGCGGGGTCCAGCGGAGTGGTGCTTGACAGGAAGGGCCCAGCGGAGCGGTGCTTGACAGGAAGGGTCCAGCGGAGCGGTGCAGAGATGGCGGGGCCCAGCGGAGCGGTGCTTGACAGGAAGGGCCCAGCGGAGCTGTGCTTGACAGGAAGGGCCCAGCGGAGCGGTGCAGAGACGGCGGGGCCCAGCGGAGCGGTGCTTGACAGGAAGGGCCCAGCGGAGCGGTGCTTGACAGGAAGGGCAAAGCGGAGAGGTGCTTGACAGGAAGGTCCCAGCGGAGCGGTGCTTGACAGGAAGGGCCCAGCGGAGCGGTGCAGAGACGGCGGGGCCCAGCGGAGCGGTGCTTGACAGGAAGGGCCCAGCGGAGCGGTGCTTAACAGGAAGGGTCCAGCGGAGCGATGCAGAGACGGCGGGGCCCAGCGGAGCGGTGCTTGACAGGAAGGGCCCAGCGGAGCGGTGCTTGACAGGAAGGGCCCAGCGGAGCGGTGCTTGACTGGAAGGGCCCAGCAGAGCGGTGCTTGACAGGAAGGGCCCAGCGGTGCAGAGACGGCGGGGCCCAGCGGAGCGGTGCTTGACAGGAAGGGCCCAGCGGAGCGGTGCAGGGACGGCGGGGCCCAGCAGAGCAGTGCTTGACAGGAAGGGCCCAGCGGAGCGGTGCTTGACAGGAAGGGCCCAGCGGAGCGGAGCAGAGATGGCGGGGCCCAGCGGAGCGGTGCTTCACAGGAAGGGCCCAGCGGAGCAGTGCTTGACAGGAAGGGCCCAGCGAAGCGGTGCTTGACAGGAAGGGCCCAGCGGAGCGGTGCAGAGACGGCGGGGCCCAGCGGAGCGGTGCTTGACATGAAGGGTCCAGTGGAGCGGTGCAGAGACGGCGGGGCCCAGCGGAGCAGTGCTTGACAGTAAGGACCCAGCGGAGCGGTGCGGAGACGGCGGGGCCCAGCGGAGCGGTGCTTGACAGGAAGGGCCCAGCCGAGCGGTGCTTGACAGGAAGGGCCCAGCGGAGCGGTGCTTGACAGGAAGGGCCCAGCGGAGCGGTGCTTGACAGGAAGGGTCCAGCGGAGCGGTGCAGAGACGGCGGGGCCCAGCGGAGCGGTGCTTGACAGGAAGGGCCCAGCGGAGCGGTGCTTGACAGGAAGGGCCCAGCGGAGCGGTGCAGAGACGGCGGGGCCCAGCGGAGCGGTGCTTGACAGGAAGGGCCCAGCGGAGCGGTGCTTGACAGGAAGGGCCCAGCGGAGAGGTGCTTGACAGGAAGGGCCCAGCGGAGCGGTGCTTGACAGGAAGGGCCCAGCGGAGCGGTGCAGAGACGGCGGGGCCCAGCGGAGCGGTGCTTGACAGGAAGGGCCCAGCGGAGCGGTGCTTGACAGGAAGGGTCCAGCGGAGCGGTGCAGAGACGGCGGAGCCCAGCGGAGCGGTGCTTGACAGGAAGGGCCCAGCGGAGTGGTGCTTGACAGGAAGGGCCCAGCGGAGCGGTGCAGAGACGGCGGGGCCCAGCGGAGCGGTGCTTGACAGGAAGGGCCCAGCGGAGCGGTGCTTGACAGGAAGGGCCCAGCGGAGCGGTGCAGAGACGGCGGGGCCCAGCGGAGAGGTGCTTGACAGGAAGGGCCCAGCGGAGCGGTGCTTGACAGGAAGGGTCCAGCGGAGCAGTGCAGAGACGGCGGGGCCCAGCGGAGCGGTGCTTGACAGGAAGGGCCCAGGGGAGCGGTGCTTGACAGGAAGGGCCCAGCGGAACGGTGCAGAGACGGCGGGGCCCAGCGCAGCGGTGCTTGACAGGAAGGGCCCAGCGGAGCGGTGCTTGACAGGAAGGGCCCAGCGGAGCGGTGCTTGACTGGAAGGGCCCAGCAGAGCGGTGCTTGACAGGAAGGGCCCAGCGGAGGGGTGCAGAGACGGCGGTGCCCAGCGGAGCGGTGCTTGACAGGAAGGGCCCAGCGGAGCGGTGCAGGGACGGCGGGGCCCAGCAGAGCAGTGCTTGACAGGAAGGGCCCAGCGGAGCGGTGCTTGACAGGAAGGGCCCAGCGGAGCGGTGCAGCGATGGCGGGGCCCAGCGGAGCGGTGCTTGACAGGAAGGGCCCAGCGGAGCAGTGCTTGACAGGAAGGGCCCAGGGGAGCGGTGCTTGACAGGAAGGGCCCAGCGGAGCGGTGCAGAGACGGCGGGGCCCAGCGGAGCGGTGCTTGACAGGAAGGGCCCAGCGGAGCGGTGCAGAGACGGCGGGGCCCAGCGGAGCGGTGCAGAGACGGCGGGGCCCAGCGGAGCGGTGCTTGACAGGAAGGGCCCAGCGGAGCGGTGCGGAGACGGCGGGGCCCAGCGGAGCGGTGCTTGACAGGAAGGGCCCAGCGGAGCGGTGCTTGACAGGAAGGGCCCAGCAGAGCGGTGCTTGACAGGAAGGGCCCAGCGGAGCGGTGCAGAGACGGCGGGGCCCAGCGGAGCGGTGCTTGACAGGAAGGGTCCAGCGGAGCGGTGCAGAGACGGCGGGGCCCAGCGGAGCGGTGCTTGACAGGAAGGGCCCAGCGGAGCGGTGCAGAGACGGCGTGGCCCAGCGGAGCGGTGCTACACAGGAAGGGCCCAGCGGAGAGGTGCAGAGACGGCGGGGCCCAGCGGAGCGGTGCTTGACAGGAAGGGCCCAGCGGAGCGGTGCTTGACAGGAAGGGCCCAGCGGAGAGGTGCAGAGACGGCGGGGCCCAGCGGAGCGGTGCTTGACAGGAAGGGTCCAGCGGAGCGGTGCTTGACAGGATGGGCCCAGCGGAGCGGTGCTTGACAGGAAGGGCCCAGCGGAGCGGTGCTTGACAGGAAGGGCCCAGCGGAGCGGTGCAGAGACGGCGGGCCCAGCGGAGCGGTGCTTGACAGGAAGGGCCCAGCGGACCGGTGCTTGACAGGAAGGGCCCAGCGGAGCGGTGCAGAGACGGCGGGGCCCAGCGGAGCGGTGCTTGACAGGAAGGGCACAGCGGAGCGGTGCTTGACAGGAAGGGCCCAGCGGAGCGGTGCAGAGACGGCGGGGCCCAGCGGAGCGGTGCTTGACAGGAAGGGCCCAGCGGAGCGGTGCAGAGACGGCGGGTCCAGCGGAGCGGTGCTTGACAGGAAGGGCCCAGCGGAGCGGTGCTTGACAGGAAGGGCCCAGCGAAGCGGTGCAGAGACGGCGGGGCCCAGCGGAGCAGTGCTTGACAGGAAGGGTCCAGCGGAGCGGTGCTTGACAGGAAGGGCCCAGCGGAGTGGTGCTTGACAGGAAGGGCCCAGCGGAGCGGTGCAGAGACGGCGGGGCCCAGCGGAGCGGTGCTTGACAGGAAGGGCCCAGCTGAGTGGTGCTTGACAGGAAGGGCCCAGCGGTGCGGTGCTTGACAGGAAGGGCCCAGCGAAGCGGTGCAGAGACGGCGGGGCACAGCGGAGCGGTGCTTGACAGGAAGGGTCCAGCGGAGCGGTGCAGAGATGGCGGGGCCCAGCGGAGCAGTGCTTGACAGTAAGGACCCAGCAGAGCTGTGCTTGACAGGAAGGGCCCAGCGGAGCGGTGCTTGACAGGAAGGGCCCAGCGGAGCGGTGCTTGACAGGAAGGGCCCAGCGGAGCGGTGCTTGACAGGAAGGGCCCAGCGGAGCGGTGCAGAGACGGCGGGGCCCAGCAGAGCGGTGCAGAGATGGCGGGGTCCAGCGGAGTGGTGCTTGACAGGAAGGGCCCAGCGGAGCGGTGCTTGACAGGAAGGGTCCAGCGGAGCGGTGCAGAGATGGCGGGGCCCAGCGGAGCGGTGCTTGACAGGAAGGGCCCAGCGGAGCTGTGCTTGACAGGAAGGGCCCAGCGGAGCGGTGCAGAGACGGCGGGGCCCAGCGGAGCGGTGCTTGACAGGAAGGGCCCAGCGGAGCGGTGCTTGACAGGAAGGGCAAAGCGGAGAGGTGCTTGACAGGAAGGTCCCAGCGGAGCGGTGCTTGACAGGAAGGGCCCAGCGGAGCGGTGCAGAGACGGCGGGGCCCAGCGGAGCGGTGCTTGACAGGAAGGGCCCAGCGGAGCGGTGCTTAACAGGAAGGGTCCAGCGGAGCGATGCAGAGACGGCGGGGCCCAGCGGAGCGGTGCTTGACAGGAAGGGCCCAGCGGAGCGGTGCTTGACAGGAAGGGCCCAGCGGAGCGGTGCTTGACTGGAAGGGCCCAGCAGAGCGGTGCTTGACAGGAAGGGCCCAGCGGTGCAGAGACGGCGGGGCCCAGCGGAGCGGTGCTTGACAGGAAGGGCCCAGCGGAGCGGTGCAGGGACGGCGGGGCCCAGCAGAGCAGTGCTTGACAGGAAGGGCCCAGCGGAGCGGTGCTTGACAGGAAGGGCCCAGCGGAGCGGTGCAGAGATGGCGGGGCCCAGCGGAGCGGTGCTTCACAGGAAGGGCCCAGCGGAGCAGTGCTTGACAGGAAGGGCCCAGCGAAGCGGTGCTTGACAGGAAGGGCCCAGCGGAGCGGTGCAGAGACGGCGGGGCCCAGCGGAGCGGTGCTTGACAGGAAGGGCCCAGCGGAGCGGTGCAGAGACGGCGGGGCCCAGCGGAGCGGTGCTTGACAGGAAGGGCCCAGCGGAGCGGTGCGGAGACGGCGGGGCCCAGCGGAGCGGTGCTTGACAGTAAGGACCCAGCAGAGCTGTGCTTGACAGGAAGGGCCCAGCGGAGCGGTGCTTGACAGGAAGGGCCCAGCGGAGCGGTGCTTGACAGGAAGGGCCCAGCGGAGCGGTGCAGAGACGGCGGGGCCCAGCGGAGCGGTGCAGAGACGGCGGGGTCCAGCGGAGCGGTGCTTGACAGGAAGGGCCCAGGGGAGCGGTGCTTGACAGGAAGGGTCCAGCGGAGCGGTGCAGAGACGGCGGGGCCCAGCGGAGCGGTGCTTGACAGGAAGGGCCCAGCGGAGCGGTGCAGAGACGGCGGGGCCCAGCGGAGCGGTGCTTGACAGGAAGGGCCCAGCGGAGCGGTGCTTGACAGGAAGGGCCCAGCGGAGCGGTGCAGAGACGGCGGGGCCCAGCGGAGCGGTGCTTGACAGGAAGGGCCCAGCGGAGCGGTGCAGAGACGGCGGGGCCCAGCGGAGCGGTGCTTGACAGGAAGGGCCCAGCGGAGCGGTGCTTGACAGGAAGGGCCCAGCGGAGTGGTGCAGAGACGGCGGGGCCCAGCGGAGCGGTGCTTGACAGGAAGGGCCCAGCGGAGCGGTGCAGAGACGGCGGGGCCCAGCGGAGCGGTGCTTGACAGGAAGGGCCCAGCGGAGCGGTGCAGAGACGGCGGGGCCCAGCGGAGCGGTGCTTGACAGGAAGGGCCCAGCGGAGCGGTGCAGAGACGGCGGGGTCCAGTGGAGCGGTGCAGAGACGGCGGGGCCCAGCGGAGCAGTGCTTGACAGTAAGGACCCAGCAGAGCGGTGCTTGACAGGAAGGGCCCAGCGGAGCGGTGCTTGACAGGAAGGGCCCAGCGGAGCGGTGCTTGACAGGAAGGGCCCAGCGGAGCGGTGCTTGACAGGAAGGGTCCAGCGGAGCGGTGCAGAGACGGCGGGGCCCAGCGGAGCGGTGCTTGACAGGAAGGGCCCAGCGGAGTGGTGCAGAGACGGCGGGGCCCAGCGGAGCGGTGCTTGACAGGAAGGGCCCAGCGGAGCGGTGCTTGACAGGAAGGGCCCAGCGGAGAGGTGCTTGACAGGAAGGGCCCAGCGGAGCGGTGCTTGACAGGAAGGGCCCAGCGGAGCGGTGCAGAGACGGCGGGGCCCAGCGGAGCGGTGCTTGACAGGAAGGGCCCAGCGGAGCGGTGCTTGACAGGAAGGGCCCAGCGGAGCGGTGCAGAGACGGCGGGGCCCAGCGGAGAGGTGCTTGACAGGAAGGGCCCAGCGGAGCGGTGCTTGACAGGAAGGGTCCAGCGGAGCAGTGCAGAGACGGCGGGGCCCAGCGGAGCGGTGCTTGACAGGAAGGGCCCAGCGGAGCGGTGCTTGACAGGAAGGGCCCAGCGGAACGGTGCAGAGACGGCGGGGCCCAGCGCAGCGGTGCTTGACAGGAAGGGCCCAGCGGAGCGGTGCTTGACAGGAAGGGCCCAGCGGATTGGTGCTTGACTGGAAGGGCCCAGCAGAGCGGTGCTTGACAGGAAGGGCCCAGCGGAGGGGTGCAGAGACGGCGGTGCCCAGCGGAGCGGTGCTTGACAGGAAGGGCCCAGCGGAGCGGTGCAGGGACGGCGGGGCCCAGCAGAGCAGTGCTTGACAGGAAGGGCCCAGCGGAGCGGTGCTTGACAGGAAGGGCCCAGCGGAGCGGTGCAGCGATGGCGGGGCCCAGCGGAGCGGTGCTTGACAGGAAGGGCCCAGCGGAGCAGTGCTTGACAGGAAGGGCCCAGGGGAGCGGTGCTTGACAGGAAGGGCCCAGCGGAGCGGTGCAGAGACGGCGGGGCCCAGCGGAGCGGTGCTTGACAGGAAGGGCCCAGCGGAGCGGTGCAGAGACGGCGGGGCCCAGCGGAGCGGTGCAGAGACGGCGGGGCCCAGCGGAGCGGTGCTTGACAGGAAGGGCCCAGCGGAGCGGTGCGGAGACGGCGGGGCCCAGCGGAGCGGTGCTTGACAGGAAGGGCCCAGCGGAGCGGTGCTTGACAGGAAGGGCCCAGCAGAGCGGTGCTTGACAGGAAGGGCCCAGCGGAGCGGTGCAGAGACGGCGGGGCCCAGCGGAGCGGTGCTTGACAGGAAGGGTCCAGCGGAGCGGTGCAGAGACGGCGGGGCCCAGCGGAGCGGTGCTTGACAGGAAGGGCCCAGCGGAGCGGTGCAGAGACGGCGTGGCCCAGCGGAGCGGTGCTTGACAGGAAGGGCCCAGCGGATCGGTGCTTGACAGGAAGGGCCCAGTGGAGCGGTGCTTGACAGGAAGGGCCCAGCGGAGCGGTGCTTGACAGAAAGGGCCCAGCGGAGCGGTGCAGAGATGGCGGGGCCCAGCGGAGCGGTGCTTGACAGGAAGGGCCCAGCGGAGCGGTGCAGAGACGGCGGGGCCCAGCGGAGCGGTGCTTGACAGGAAGGGCCCAGCGGATCGGTGCTTGACAGGAAGGGCCCAGCGGATCGGTGCTTGACAGGAAGGGCCCAGCGGAGCGGTGCTTGACAGGAAGGGCCCAGCGGAGAGGTGCAGAGACGGCGGGGCCCAGCGGAGCGGTGCTTGACAGGAAGGGTCCAGCGGAGCGGTGCTTGACAGGATGGGCCCAGCGGAGCGGTGCTTGACAGGAAGGGCCCAGCGGAGCGGTGCTTGACAGGAAGGGCCCAGCGGAGCGGTGCAGAGACGGCGGGCCCAGCGGAGCGGTGCTTGACAGGAAGGGCCCAGCGGACCGGTGCTTGACAGGAAGGGCCCAGCGGAGCGGTGCAGAGACGGCGGGGCCCAGCGGAGCGGTGCTTGACAGGAAGGGCACAGCGGAGCGGTGCTTGACAGGAAGGGCCCAGCGGAGCGGTGCAGAGACGGCGGGGCCCAGCGGAGCGGTGCTTGACAGGAAGGGCCCAGCGGAGCGGTGCAGAGACGGCGGGCCCAGCGGAGCGGTGCTTGACAGGAAGGGCCCAGCGGAGCGGTGCTTGACAGGAAGGGCCCAGCGAAGCGGTGCAGAGACGGCGGGGCCCAGCGGAGCAGTGCTTGACAGGAAGGGTCCAGCGGAGCGGTGCTTGACAGGAAGGGCCCAGCGGAGTGGTGCTTGACAGGAAGGGCCCAGCGGAGCGGTGCAGAGACGGCGGGGCCCAGCGGAGCGGTGCTTGACAGGAAGGGCCCAGCTGAGTGGTGCTTGACAGGAAGGGCCCAGCGGTGCGGTGCTTGACAGGAAGGGCCCAGCGGAGCGGTGCAGAGACGGCGGGGCCCAGCGGAGCGGTGCAGAGACGACGGGGTCCAGCGGAGCGGTGCTTGACAGGAAGGGCCCAGCGGAGCGGTGCTTGACAGGAAGGGTCCAGCGGAGCGGTGCAGAGACGGCGGGGCCCAGCGGAGCGGTGCTTGACAGGAAGGGCCCAGCGGAGCGGTGCTTGACAGGAAGGGCCCAGCGGAGTGGTGCAGAGACGGCGGGGCCCACCGGAGCGGTGCTTGACAGGAAGGGTCCAGCGGAGTGGTGCAGAGACGGCGGTGCCCAGCGGAGCGGTGCTTGACAGGAAGGGCCCAGCAGAGTGGTGCTTGACAGGAAGGGCCCAGCGGAGCGGTGCCGAGACGGCGGGGCCCAGCGGAGCGGTGCTTGACAGGAAGGGTCCAGCGGAGCGGTGCTTGACAGGAAGGGCCCAGCGGAGCGGTGCTTGACAGGAAGGGCCCAGCGGAGCAGTGCTTGACAGGAAGGGCCCAGCGGAGCGGTGCTTGAGATGAAGGGCCCAGCAGAGCGGTGCTTGACAGGAAGGGTCCAGCGGAGCGGTGCAGAGACGGCGGGGCCCAGCGGAGCGGTGCTTGACAGGAAGGGCCCAGCGGAGCGGTGCAGAGACGGCGGGGCCCAGCGGAGCAGTGCTTGACAGGAAGGGCCCAGCGGAGCGGTGCTTGACAGGAAGGGCCCAGAGGAGCGGTGCAGAGACGGCGGGGCCCAGCGGAGCGGTGCTTGACCGGAAGGGCCCAGCGGAGCGGTGCTTGACAGGAAGGGCCCAGCAGAGCGGTGCTTGACAGGAAGGGTCCAGCGGAGTGGTGCAGAGACGGCGGTGCCCAGCGGAGCGGTGCTTGACAGGAAGGGCCCAGCAGAGCGGTGCTTGACAGGAAGGGCCCAGCGGAGCGGTGTAGAGATGGCGGGGCCCAGCGGAGCGGTGCTTGACAGGAAGGGTCCAGCGGAGCGGTGCTTGACAGGAAGGGCCCAGCGGAGCGGTGCTTGACAGGAAGGGCCCAGCGGAGCAGTGCTTGACAGGAAGGGCCCAGCGGAGCAGTGCTTGAGATGAAGGGCCCAGCAGAGCGGTGCTTGACAGGAAGGGTCCAGCGGAGCGGTGCAGAGACGGCGGGGCCCAGCGGAGCGGTGCTTGACAGGAAGGGCCCAGCGGAGCGGTGCAGAGACAGCGGGGCCCAGCGGAGCAGTGCTTGACAGGAAGGGCCCAGCAGAGCGGTGCTTGACAGGAAGGGCCCAGCGGAGCGGTGCAGAGACGGCGGGGCCCAGCGGAGCGGTGCTTGACAGGAAAGGCCCAGCGGAGCGGTGCTTGACAGGAAGGGCCCAGCAGAGCGGTGCTTGACAGGAAGGGCCCAGCGGAGCGGTGCAGAGACGGCGAGGCCCAGCGGAGCGGTGCTTGACAGGAAGGGCCCAGCGGAGCGGTGCTTGACAGGAAGGGCCCAGCGGAGCGGTGCAGAGACGGCGGGGCCCAGCGGAGCGGTGCTTGACAGGAAGGGCCCAGCGGAGAGGTGCTTGACAGTAAGGGCCCAGCGGAGCGGTGCAGAGATGGCGGGGCCCAGCGGAGCGGTGCTTGACAGGAAGGGCCCAGTGGTGCAGAGACAGCGGGGCCCAGCGGAGCGGTGCTTGACAGGAAGGGCCCAGCGGAGCGGTGCTTGACAGGAAGGGCCCAGCGGAGCGGTGCAGAGACGGCAGGGCCCAGCGGAGCGGTGCTTGACAGGAAGGGCCCAGCGGAGCGGTGCAGAGACGGCGGGGCCCAGCGGAGCGGTGCTTGACAGGAAGGGTCCAGCGGAGCGGTGCAGAGATGGCGGGGCCCAGCGGAGCAGTGCTTGACAGTGAGGACCCAGCAGAGCTGTGCTTGACAGGAAGGGCCCAGCGGAGCGGTGCTTGACAGGAAGGGCCCAGCGGAGCGGTGCTTGACAGGAAGGGCCCAGCGGAGCGGTGCTTGACAGGAAGGGCCCAGCGGAGCGGTGCAGAGACGGCGGGGCCCAGCAGAGCGGTGCAGAGATGGCGGGGTCCAGCGGAGCGGTGCTTGACAGGAAGGGCCCAGCGGAGCGGTGCTTGACAGGAAGGGCCCAGCGGAGCGGTGCTTGACAGTAAGGGCCCAGCGGAGCGGTGCAGAGATGGCGGGGCCCAGCGGAGCTGTGCTTGACAGGAAGGGCCCAGCGGAGCGGTGCAGAGACGGCGGGGCCCAGCGGAGCGGTGCTTGACAGGAAGGGCCCAGCGGAGCGGTGCAGAGACGGCAGGGCCCAGCGGAGCGGTGCTTGACAGGAAGGGCCCAGCAGAGCGGTGCTTGACAGGAAGGGCCCAGCGGAGCGGTGCAGAGACGGCGGGGCCCAGCGGAGCGGTGCTTGACAGGAAGGGTCCAGCGGAGCGGTGCAGAGATGGCGGGGCCCAGCGGAGCAGTGCTTGACAGTAAGGACCCAGCAGAGCTGTGCTTGACAGGAAGGGCCCAGCGGAGCGGTGCTTGACAGGAAGGGCCCAGCGGAGCGGTGCTTGACAGGAAGGGCCCAGCGGAGCGGTGCTTGACAGGAAGGGCCCAGCGGAGCGGTGCAGAGACGGCGGGGCCCAGCAGAGCGGTGCAGAGATGGCGGGGTCCAGCGGAGTGGTGCTTGACAGGAAGGGCCCAGCGGAGCGGTGCTTGACAGGAAGGGTCCAGCGGAGCGGTGCAGAGATGGCGGGGCCCAGCGGAGCGGTGCTTGACAGGAAGGGCCCAGCGGAGCTGTGCTTGACAGGAAGGGCCCAGCAGAGCGGTGCAGAGACGGCGGGGCCCAGCGGAGCGGTGCTTGACAGGAAGGGCCCAGCGGAGCGGTGCTTGACAGGAAGGGCAAAGCGGAGAGGTGCTTGACAGGAAGGTCCCAGCGGAGCGGTGCTTGACAGGAAGGGCCCAGCGGAGCGGTGCAGAGACGGCGGGGCCCAGCGGAGCGGTGCTTGACAGGAAGGGCCCAGCGGAGCGGTGCTTAACAGGAAGGGTCCAGCGGAGCGATGCAGAGACGGCGGGGCCCAGCGGAGCGGTGCTTGACAGGAAGGGCCCAGCGGAGAGGTGCTTGACAGGAAGGGCCCAGCGGAGCGTTGCAGAGACGGCGGGGCCCAGCGGAGCGGTGCTTGACAGGAAGGGCCCAGCGGAGCGGTGCTTGACAGGAAGGGCCCAGCGGAGCGGTGCTTGACTGGAAGGGCCCAGCAGAGCGGTGCTTGACAGGAAGGGCCCAGCGGTCCAGAGACGGCGGGGCCCAGCAGAGCGGTGCTTGACAGGAAGGGCCCAGCGGAGCGGTGCAGGGACGGCGGGCCCAGCAGAGCAGTGCTTGACAGGAAGGGCCCAGCGGAGCGGTGCTTGACAGGAAGGGCCCAGCGGAGCGGTGCAGAGATGGCTGGGCCCAGCGGAGCGGTGCTTCACAGGAAGGGCCCAGCGGAGCAGTGCTTGACAGGAAGGGCCCAGCGAAGCGGTGCTTGACAGGAAGGGCCCAGCGGAGCGGTGCAGAGACGGCGGGGCCCAGCGGAGCGGTGCTTGACAGGAAGGGCCCAGCAGAGCGGTGCAGAGACGGCGGGGCCCAGCGGAGCGGTGCTTGACAGGAAGGGCCCAGCGGAGCGGTGCGGAGACGGCGGGGCCCAGCGGAGCGGTGCTTGACAGGAAGGGTCCAGCGGAGCGGTGCAGAGACGGCGGGGCCCAGCGGAGCAGTGCTTGACAGTAAGGACCCAGCAGAGCTGTGCTTGACAGGAAGGGCCCAGCGGAGCGGTGCTTGACAGGAAGGGCCCAGCGGAGCGGTGCTTGACAGGAAGGGCCCAGCGGAGCGGTGCAGAGACGGCGGGGCCCAGCGGAGCGGTGCTTGACAGGAAGGGCCCAGCGGAGCGGTGCTTGACAGGAAGGACCCAGCGGAGCGGTGCAGAGACGGCGGGGCCCAGCGGAGCGGTGCAGAGACGGCGGGGTCCAGCGGAGCGGTGCTTGACAGGAAGGGCCCAGCGGAGCAGTGCTTGACAGGAAGGGCCCAGCGGAGCGGTGCAGAGACGGCGGGGCCCAGCGGAGCGGTGCTTGACAGGAAGGGCCCAGCGGAGCAGTGCTTGACAGGAAGGGCCCAGCGGAGCGGTGCAGAGACGGCGGGGCCCAGCGGAGCAGTGCTTGACAGGAAGGGCCCAGCGGAGCGGTGCTTGACAAGAAGGGCCCAGCGGAGAGGTGCTTCACAGGAAGGGCCCAGCAGAGCTGTGCAGAGACGGCGGGGCCCAGCGGAGCGGTGCTTGACAGGAAGGGCCCAGCGGAGCAGTGCTTGACAGGAAGGGCCCAGCGGAGCAGTGCTTGACAGGAAGGGCCCAGCGGAGCAGTGCTTGACAGGAAGGGCCCAGCGGAGCGGTGCAGAGACGGCGGGGCCCAGCAGAGCGGTGCAGAGACGGCGGGGCCCAGCGGAGCGGTGCTTGACAGGAAGGGCCCAGCGGAGCAGTGCTTGACAGGAAGGGCCCAGCGGAGCGTTGCAGAGACGGCGGGGCCCAGCGGAGCGGTGCTTGACAGGAAGGGCCCAGCGGAGCGGTGCTTGACAGGAAGGGCCCAGCGGAGAGGTGCTTGACAGGAAGGGCCCAGCGGAGCGGTGCTTGACAGGAAGGGCCCAGCGGAGCTGTGCAGAGACGGCGGGGCCCAGCGGAGCGGTGCTTGACAGTAAGGGCCCAGCGGAGCGGTGCTTGACAGGAAGGGTCCAGCGGAGCGGTGCAGAGACGGCAGGGCCCAGCGGAGCGGTGCTTGACAGGAAGGGCCCAGCGGAGCGGTGCTTGACAGGAAGGGCCCAGCGGAGCGGTGCAGAGACGGCGGGGCCCAGCGGAGCGTTGCTTGACAGGAAGGGCACAGCGGAGCAGTGCTTGACAGGAAGGGCCCAGCGGAGCGGTGCTTGACAGGAAGGGCCCAGCAGAGCGGTGCTTGACAGGAAGGGTCCAGCGGAGCGGTGCAGAGACGGTGGGGCCCAGCGGAGCGGTGCTTGACAGGAAGGGCCCAGCTTAGCTGTGCAGGGACGGCGGGGCCCAGCAGAGCAGTGTTTGACAGGAAGGGCCCAGCGGAGCAGTGCTTGACAGGAAGGGCCCAGCGGAGCGGTGCTTCACAGGAAGGGCCCAGCGGAGCGGTGCTTGACTGGAAGGGCCCAGCAGAGCGGTGCTTGACAGGAAGGGCCCAGCGGAGCGGTGCAGAGACGGCGGGGCCCAGCGGAGCGGTGCTTGACAGGAAGGGCCCAACGGAGCGGTGCAGGGACGGCGGGGCCCAGCAGAGCAGTGCTTGACAGGAAGGGCCCAGCGGAGCGGTGCTTGACAGGAAGGGCCCAGCGGAGCGGTGCAGAGACGGCGGGGCCCAGCGGAGCGGTGCTTGACAGGAAGGGCCCAGCGGAGCGGTGCAGAGACGGCGGGGCCCAGCGGAGCGGTGCTTGACAGGAAGGGCCCAGCGGAGCGGTGCGGAGACGGTGGGGCCCAGCGGAGCGGTGCTTGACAGGAAGGGCCCAGCGGAGCGGTGCAGAGACGGCGGGGCCCAGCGGAGCAGTGCTTGACAGGAAGGGCCCAGCGGAGCGGTGCTTGACAAGAAGGGCCCAGCGGAGAGGTGCTTCACAGGAAGGGCCCAGCAGAGCTGTGCAGAGACGGCGGGGCCCAGCGGAGCGGTGCTTGACAGGAAGGGCCCAGCGGAGCAGTGCTTGACAGGAAGGGCCCAGCGGAGCAGTGCTTGACAGGAAGGGCCCAGCGGAGCAGTGCTTGACAGGAAGGGCCCAGCGGAGCGGTGCAGAGACGGCGGGGCCCAGCAGAGCGGTGCAGAGACGGCGGGGCCCAGCGGAGCGGTGCTTGACAGGAAGGGCCCAGCGGAGCAGTGCTTGACAGGAAGGGCCCAGCGGAGCGTTGCAGAGACGGCGGGGCCCAGCGGAGCGGTGCTTGACAGGAAGGGCCCAGCGGAGCGGTGCTTGACAGGAAGGGCCCAGCGGAGAGGTGCTTGACAGGAAGGGCCCAGCGGAGCGGTGCTTGACAGGAAGGGCCCAGCGGAGCTGTGCAGAGACGGCGGGGCCCAGCGGAGCGGTGCTTGACAGTAAGGGCCCAGCGGAGCGGTGCTTGACAGGAAGGGTCCAGCGGAGCGGTGCAGAGACGGCAGGGCCCAGCGGAGCGGTGCTTGACAGGAAGGGCCCAGCGGAGCGGTGCTTGACAGGAAGGGCCCAGCGGAGCGGTGCAGAGACGGCGGGGCCCAGCGGAGCGTTGCTTGACAGGAAGGGCACAGCGGAGCAGTGCTTGACAGGAAGGGCCCAGCGGAGCGGTGCTTGACAGGAAGGGCCCAGCAGAGCGGTGCTTGACAGGAAGGGTCCAGCGGAGCGGTGCAGAGACGGTGGGGCCCAGCGGAGCGGTGCTTGACAGGAAGGGCCCAGCTTAGCTGTGCAGGGACGGCGGGGCCCAGCAGAGCAGTGTTTGACAGGAAGGGCCCAGCGGAGCAGTGCTTGACAGGAAGGGCCCAGCGGAGCGGTGCTTCACAGGAAGGGCCCAGCGGAGCGGTGCTTGACTGGAAGGGCCCAGCAGAGCGGTGCTTGACAGGAAGGGCCCAGCGGAGCGGTGCAGAGACGGCGGGGCCCAGCGGAGCGGTGCTTGACAGGAAGGGCCCAACGGAGCGGTGCAGGGACGGCGGGGCCCAGCAGAGCAGTGCTTGACAGGAAGGGCCCAGCGGAGCGGTGCTTGACAGGAAGGGCCCAGCGGAGCGGTGCAGAGACGGCGGGGCCCAGCGGAGCGGTGCTTGACAGGAAGGGCCCAGCGGAGCGGTGCAGAGACGGCGGGGCCCAGCGGAGCGGTGCTTGACAGGAAGGGCCCAGCGGAGCGGTGCGGAGACGGTGGGGCCCAGCGGAGCGGTGCTTGACAGGAAGGGTCCAGCGGAGCGGTGCAGAGACGGCGGGGCCCAGCGGAGCAGTGCTTGACAGTAAGGACCCAGCAGAGCTGTGCTTGATAGGAAGGGCCCAGCGGAGCGGTGCTTGATAGGAAGGGCCCAGCGGAGCGGTGCAGAGACGGCGGGGCCCAGCGGAGTGGTGCTTGACAGGAAGGGCCCAGCGGAGCGATGCTTGACAGGAAGGGCCCAGCGGAGCGGTGCAGAGACGGCGGGGCCCAGCGGAGCAGTGCAGAGACGGCGGGGTCCAGCGGAGCGGTGCTTGACAGGAAGGGCCCAGCGGAGCAGTGCTTGACAGGAAGGGCCCAGCGGAGCGGTGCAGAGACGGTGGGGCCCAGCGGAGCGGTGCTTGACAGGAAGGGCCCAGCGGAGCAGTGCTTGACAGGAAGGGCCCAGCGGAGCGGTGCAGAGACGGCGGGGCCCAGCGGAGCGGTGCTTGACAGGAAGGGCCCAGCGGAGCGGTGCTTGACAGGAAGGGCCCAGCGGAGAGGTGCTTGACAGGAAGGGCCCAGCGGAGCGGTGCTTGACAGGAAGGGCCCAGCGGAGCTGTGCAGAGACGGCGGGGCCCAGCGGATCGGTGCTTGACAGGAAGGGCCCAGCGGAGCAGTGCTTGACAGGAAGGGCCCAGCGGAGCAGTGCTTGATAGGAAGGGCCCAGCGGAGCGGTGCAGAGACGGCGGGGCCCAGCGGAGCGGTGCAGAGACGGCGGGGCCCAGCGGAGCGGTGCTTGACAGGAAGGGCCCAGCGGAGCAGTGCTTGACAGGAAGGGCCCAGCGGAGCGGTGCAGAGACGGCGGGGCCCAGCGGAGCGGTGCTTGACAGCAAGGGCCCAGCGGAGCGGTGCTTGACAGGAAGGGCCCAGCGGAGAGGTGCTTGAAAGGAAGGGCCCAGCGGAGCGGTGCTTGACAGGAAGGGCCCAGCGGAGCTCTGCAGAGACGGCGGGGCCCAGCGGAGCGGTGCTTGACAGCAAGGGCCCAGCGGAGCGGTGCTTGACAGGAAGGGTCCAGCGGAGCGGTGCAGAGACGGCGGGGCCCAGCGGAGCGGTGCTTGACAGGAAGGGCCCAGCGGAGCGGTGCTTGACAGGAAGGGCCCAGCGGAGCGGTGCAGAGACGGCGGGGCCCAGCGGAGCGGTGCTTGACAGGAAGGGCCCAGCGGAGCGGTGCTTGACAGGAAGGGCCCAGCGGAGCGGTGCTTGACAGGAAGGGCCCAGCGGAGCGGTGCAGAGACGGTGGGGCCCAGCGGAGCGGTGCTTGACAGGAAGGGCCCAGCGGAGCTGTGCAGGGACGGCGGGGCCCAGCAAAGCAGTGCTTGACAGGAAGGGCCCAGCGGAGCGGTGCTTGACAGGAAGGGCCCAGCGGAGCGGTGCAGAGACGGCGGGGCCCAGCAGAGCGGTGCTTGACAGGAAGGGCCCAGCGGAGCAGTGCTTGACAGGAAGGGCCCAGCGGAGCGGTGCTTGACAGGAAGGGCCCAGCGGAGCGGTGCTTGACAGGAAGGGCCCAGCAGAGCGGTGCTTGACAGGAAGGGCCCAGCGGAGCGGTGCAGAGACGGCGGGACCCAGCGGAGCGGTGCTTGACAGGAAGGGCCCAGCGGAGCGGTGCAGGGACGGCGGGGCCCAGCAGAGCAGTGCTTGACAGGAAGGGCCCAGCGGAGCGGTGCTTGACAGGAAGGGCCCAGCGGAGCGGTGCAGAGATGGCGGGGCCCAGCGGAGCGGTGCTTCACAGGAAGGGCCCCGCGGAGCAGTGCTTGACAGGAAGGGCCCAGCGGAGCGGTGCTTGACAGGAAGGGCCCAGCGGAGCGGTGCAGAGATGGCGGGGCCCAGCGGAGCGGTGCTTGACAGGAAGGGCCCATCGGAGCGGTGCAGAGACGGCGGGGCCCAGCGGAGCGGTGCTTGACAGGAAGGGCCCAGCGGAGCGGTGCGGAGACGGCGGGGCCCAGCGGAGCTGTGCTTGACAGGAAGGGCCCAGCGGAGCGGTGCTTGATAGGAAGGGCCCAGCGGAGCGGTGCAGAGACGGCGGGGCCCAGCGGAGTGGTGCTTGACAGGAAGGGCCCAGCGGAGCGATGCTTGACAGGAAGGGCCCAGCGGAGCGGTGCAGAGACGGCGGGGCCCAGCGGAGCGGTGCAGAGACGGCGGGGTCCAGCGGAGCGGTGCTTGACAGGAAGGGCCCAGCGGAGCAGTGCTTGACAGGAAGGGCCCAGCGGAGCGGTGCAGAGACGGTGGGGCCCAGCGGAGCGGTGCTTGACAGGAAGGGCCCAGCGGAGCAGTGCTTGACAGGAAGGGCCCAGCGGAGCGGTGCAGAGACGGCGGGGCCCAGCGGAGCGGTGCTTGACAGGAAGGGCCCAGCGGAGCGGTGCTTGACAGGAAGGGCCCAGCGGAGAGGTGCTTGACAGGAAGGGCCCAGCGGAGCGGTGCTTGACAGGAAGGGCCCAGCGGAGCTGTGCAGAGACGGCGGGGCCCAGCGGATCGGTGCTTGACAGGAAGGGCCCAGCGGAGCAGTGCTTGACAGGAAGGGCCCAGCGGAGCAGTGCTTGACAGGAAGGGCCCAGCGGAGCGGTGCAGAGACGGCGGGGCCCAGCGGAGCGGTGCAGAGACGGCGGGGCCCAGCGGAGCGGTGCTTGACAGGAAGGGCCCAGCGGAGCAGTGCTTGACAGGAAGGGCCCAGCGGAGCGGTGCAGAGACGGCGGGGCCCAGCGGAGCGGTGCTTGACAGCAACGGCCCAGCGGAGCGGTGCTTGACAGGAAGGGCCCAGCGGAGAGGTGCTTGAAAGGAAGGGCCCAGCGGAGCGGTGCTTGACAGGAAGGGCCCAGCGGAGCTCTGCAGAGACGGCGGGGCCCAGCGGAGCGGTGCTTGACAGCAAGGGCCCAGCGGAGCGGTGCTTGACAGGAAGGGTCCAGCGGAGCGGTGCAGAGACGGCGGGGCCCAGCGGAGCGGTGCTTGACAGGAAGGGCCCAGCGGAGCGGTGCTTGACAGGAAGGGCCCAGCGGAGCGGTGCAGAGACGGCGGGGCCCAGCGGAGCGGTGCTTGACAGGAAGGGCACAGCGGAGCGGTGCTTGACAGGAAGGGCCCAGCGGAGCGGTGCTTGACAGGAAGGGCCCAGCAGAGCGGTGCTTGACAGGAAGGGCCCAGCGGAGCGGTGCAGAGACGGTGGGGCCCAGCGGAGCGGTGCTTGACAGGAAGGGCCCAGCGGAGCTGTGCAGGGACGGCGGGGCCCAGCAAAGCAGTGCTTGACAGGAAGGGCCCAGCGGAGCGGTGCTTGACAGGAAGGGCCCAGCGGAGCGGTGCAGAGACGGCGGGGCCCAGCAGAGCGGTGCTTGACAGGAAGGGCCCAGCGGAGCAGTGCTTGACAGGAAGGGCCCAGCGGAGCGGTGCTTGACAGGAAGGGCCCAGCGGAGCGGTGCTTGACAGGAAGGGCCCAGCAGAGCGGTGCTTGACAGGAAGGGCCCAGCGGAGCGGTGCAGAGACGGCGGGACCCAGCGGAGCGGTGCTTGACAGGAAGGGCCCAGCGGAGCGGTGCAGGGACGGCGGGGCCCAGCAGAGCAGTGCTTGACAGGAAGGGCCCAGCGGAGCGGTGCTTGACAGGAAGGGCCCAGCGGAGCGGTGCAGAGATGGCGGGGCCCAGCGGAGCGGTGCTTCACAGGAAGGGCCCCGCGGAGCAGTGCTTGACAGGAAGGGCCCAGCGGAGCGGTGCTTGACAGGAAGGGCCCAGCGGAGCGGTGCAGAGATGGCGGGGCCCAGCGGAGCGGTGCTTGACAGGAAGGGCCCATCGGAGCGGTGCAGAGACGGCGGGGCCCAGCGGAGCGGTGCTTGACAGGAAGGGCCCAGCGGAGCGGTGCGGAGACGGCGGGGCCCAGCGGAGCGGTGCTTGACAGGAAGGGTCCAGCGGAGCGGTGCAGAGACGGCGGGGCCCAGCGGAGCAGTGCTTAACAGTAAGGACCCAGCAGAGCTGTGCTTGACAGGAAGGGCCCAGCGGAGCGGTGCTTGACAGGAAGGGCCCAGCGGAGCGGTGCAGAGACGGCGGGGCCCAGCGGAGCGGTGCTTGACAGGAAGGGCCCAGCGGTGCAGAGATGGCGGGGCCCAGCGGAGCGGTGCAGAGACGGCGGGGTCCAGCGGAGCGGTGCTTGACAGGAAGGGCCCAGCGGAGCAGTGCTTGACAGGAAGGGCCCAGCGGAGCGGTGCAGAGACGGCGGGGCCCAGCGGAGCGGTGCTTGACAGGAAGGGCCCAGCGGAGCAGTGCTTGACAGGAAGGGCCCAGCGGAGCGGTGCAGAGACGGCGGGGCCCAGCGGAGCGGTGTTTGACAGGAAGGGCCCAGAGGAGCGGTGCTTGACAGGAAGGGCCCAGCGGAGAGGTGCTTGACAGGAAGGGCCCAGCGGAGCGGTGCTTGACAGGAAGGGCCCAGCGGAGCTGTGCTTGACAGGAAGGGCCCAGCGGAGCGGTGCTTGACAGGAAGGGCCCAGCGGAGCAGTGCTTGACAGGAAGGGCCCAGCGGAGCAGTGCTTGATAGGAAGGGCCCAGCGGAGCGGTGCAGAGACGGCGGGGCCCAGCGGAGCGGTGCAGAGACGGCGGGGTCCAGCGGAGCAGTGCTTGACAGGAAGGGCCCAGAGGAGCGGTGCTTGACAGGAAGGGCCCAGCGGAGCGGTGCGGAGACGGCGGGGCCCAGCGGAGCGGTGCTTGACAGGAAGGGTCCAGCGGAGCGGTGCAGAGACGGCGGGGCCCAGCGGAGCAGTGCTTAACAGTAAGGACCCAGCAGAGCTGTGCTTGACAGGAAGGGCCCAGCGGAGCGGAGCTTGACAGGAAGGGCCCAGCGGAGCGGTGCTTGACAGGAAGGGCCCTGCGGAGCGGTGCAGAGACGGCGGGGCCCAGCGGAGCGGTGCTTGACAGGAAGGGCCCAGCGGAGCGGTGCAGAGACGGCGGGGCCCAGCGGAGCGGTGCAGAGACGGCGGGGTCCAGCGGAGCGGTGCTTGACAGGAAGGGCCCAGCGGAGCAGTGCTTGACAGGAAGGGCCCAGCGGAGCGGTGCAGAGACGGCGGGGCCCAGCGGAGCGGTGCTTGACAGGAAGGGCCCAGCGGAGCAGTGCTTGACAGGAAGGGCCCAGCGGAGCGGTGCAGAGACGGCGGGGCCCAGCGGAGCGGTGCTTGACAGGAAGGGCCCAGCGGAGCAGTGCTTGACAGGAAGGGCCCAGCGGAGAGGTGCTTGACAGGAAGGGCCCAGCGGAGCGGTGCTTGACAGGAAGGGCCCAGCGGAGCTGTGCAGAGACGGCGGGGCCCAGCGGAGCGGTGCTTGACAGGAAGGGCCCAGCGGAGCAGTGCTTGACAGGAAGGGCCCAGCGGAGCAGTGCTTGACAGGACGGGCCCAGCGGAGCGGTGCAGAGACGGCGGGGCCCAGCGGAGCGGTGCAGAGACGGCGGGGTCCAGCGGAGCGGTGCTTGACAGGAAGGGCCCAGCGGAGCAGTGCTTGACAGGAAGGGCCCAGCGGAGCAGTGCAGAGACGGCGGGGCCCAGCGGAGCGGTGCTGAGACGGCGGGGCCAAGCGGAGCGGTGCTTGACAGGAAGGGCCCAGCGGAGCAGTGCTTGACAGGAAGGGCCCAGCGGAGCGGTGCAGAGACGGCGGGGCCCAGCGGAGCGGTGCTTGACAGGAAGGGCCCAGCGGAGCGGTGCTTGACAGGAAGGGCCCAGCGGAGAGGTGCTTGACAGGAATGGCCCAGCGGAGCGGTGCTTGACAGGAAGGGCCCAGCGGAGCTGTGCAGAGACGGCGGGGCCCAGCGGAGCGGTGCTTGACAGTAAGGGCCCAGCGGAGCGGTGCTTGACAGGAAGGGTCCAGCGGAGCGGTGCAGAGACGGCGGGGCCCAGCGGAGCGGTGCTTGACAGGAAGGGCCCAGCGGAGCGGTGCTTGACAGGAAGGGCCCAGCGGAGCGGTGCAGAGACGGCGGGGCCCAGCGGAGCGGTGCTTGACAGGAAGGGCACAGCGGAGCGGTGCTTGACAGGAAGGGCCCAGCGGAGCGGTGCTTGACAGGAAGGGCCCAGCAGAGCGGTGCTTGACAGGAAGGGCCCAGCGGAGCAGTGCAGAGACGGTGGGGCCCAGCGGAGCGGTGCTTGACAGGAAGGGCCCAGCGGAGCTGTGCAGGGACGGCGGGGCCCAGCAGAGCAGTGCTTGACAGGAAGGGCCCAGCGGAGCGGTGCTTGACAGGAAGGGCCCAGCAGAGCAGTGCTTGACAGGAAGGGCCCAGCGGAGCAGTGCTTGACAGGAAGGGCCCAGCGGAGCGGTGCTTCACAGGAAGGGCCCAGCGGAGCGGTGCTTGACTGGAAGGGCCCAGCAGAGCGGTGCTTGACAGGAAGGGCCCAGCGGAGCGGTGCAGAGACGGCGGGGCCCAGCGGAGCGGTGCTTGACAGGAAGGGCCCAGCGGAGCGGTGCAGGGACGGCGGGGCCCAGCAGAGCAGTGCTTGACAGGAAGGGCCCAGCGGAGCGGTGCTTGACAGGAAGGGCCCAGCGGAGCGGTGCAGAGACGGCGGGGCCCAGCGGAGCGGTGCTTGACAGGAAGGGCCCAGCGGAGCGGTGCAGAGACGGCGGGGCCCAGCGGAGCGGTGCTTGACAGGAAGGGCCCAGCGGAGCGGTGCGGAGACGGCGGGGCCCAGCGGAGCGGTGCTTGACAGGAAGGGTCCAGCGGAGCGGTGCAGAGACGGCGGGGCCCAGCGGAGCAGTGCTTGACAGTAAGGACCCAGCAGAGCTGTGCTTGACAGGAAGGGCCCAGCGGAGCGGTGCTTGATAGGAAGGGCCCAGCGGAGCGGTGCAGAGACGGCGGGGCCCAGCGGAGTGGTGCTTGACAGGAAGGGCCCAGCGGAGCGATGCTTGACAGGAAGGGCCCAGCGGAGCGGTGCAGAGACGGCGGGGCCCAGCGGAGCGGTGCAGAGACGGCGGGGTCCAGCGGAGCGGTGCTTGACAGGAAGGGCCCAGCGGAGCAGTGCTTGACAGGAAGGGCCCAGCGGAGCGGTGCAGAGACGGTGGGGCCCAGCGGAGCGGTGCTTGACAGGAAGGGCCCAGCGGAGCAGTGCTTGACAGGAAGGGCCCAGCGGAGCGGTGCAGAGACGGCGGGGCCCAGCGGAGCGGTGCTTGACAGGAAGGGCCCAGCGGAGCGGTGCTTGACAGGAAGGGCCCAGCGGAGAGGTGCTTGACAGGAAGGGCCCAGCGGAGCGGTGCTTGACAGGAAGGGCCCAGCGGAGCTGTGCAGAGACGGCGGGGCCCAGCGGATCGGTGCTTGACAGGAAGGGCCCAGCGGAGCAGTGCTTGACAGGAAGGGCCCAGCGGAGCAGTGCTTGACAGGAAGGGCCCAGCGGAGCGGTGCAGAGACGGCGGGGCCCAGCGGAGCGGTGCAGAGACGGCGGGGCCCAGCGGAGCGGTGCTTGACAGGAAGGGCCCAGCGGAGCAGTGCTTGACAGGAAGGGCCCAGCGGAGCGGTGCAGAGACGGCGGGGCCCAGCGGAGCGGTGCTTGACAGCAAGGGCCCAGCGGAGCGGTGCTTGACAGGAAGGGCCCAGCGGAGAGGTGCTTGAAAGGAAGGGCCCAGCGGAGCGGTGCTTGACAGGAAGGGCCCAGCGGAGCTCTGCAGAGACGGCGGGGCCCAGCGGAGCGGTGCTTGACAGCAAGGGCCCAGCGGAGCGGTGCTTGACAGGAAGGGTCCAGCGGAGCGGTGCAGAGACGGCGGGGCCCAGCGGAGCGGTGCTTGACAGGAAGGGCCCAGCGGAGCGGTGCTTGACAGGAAGGGCCCAGCGGAGCGGTGCAGAGACGGCGGGGCCCAGCGGAGCGGTGCTTGACAGGAAGGGCACAGCGGAGCGGTGCTTGACAGGAAGGGCCCAGCGGAGCGGTGCTTGACAGGAAGGGCCCAGCAGAGCGGTGCTTGACAGGAAGGGCCCAGCGGAGCGGTGCAGAGACGGTGGGGCCCAGCGGAGCGGTGCTTGACAGGAAGGGCCCAGCGGAGCTGTGCAGGGACGGCGGGGCCCAGCAAAGCAGTGCTTGACAGGAAGGGCCCAGCGGAGCGGTGCTTGACAGGAAGGGCCCAGCAGAGCGGTGCTTGACAGGAAGGGCCCAGCGGAGCGGTGCAGAGACGGCGGGACCCAGCGGAGCGGTGCTTGACAGGAAGGGCCCAGCGGAGCGGTGCAGGGACGGCGGGGCCCAGCAGAGCAGTGCTTGACAGGAAGGGCCCAGCGGAGCGGTGCTTGACAGGAAGGGCCCAGCGGAGCGGTGCAGAGATGGCGGGGCCCAGCGGAGCGGTGCTTCACAGGAAGGGCCCCGCGGAGCAGTGCTTGACAGGAAGGGCCCAGCGGAGCGGTGCTTGACAGGAAGGGCCCAGCGGAGCGATGCAGAGATGGCGGGGCCCAGCGGAGCGGTGCTTGACAGGAAGGGCCCATCGGAGCGGTGCAGAGACGGCGGGGCCCAGCGGAGCGGTGCTTGACAGGAAGGGCCCAGCGGAGCGGTGCGGAGACGGCGGGGCCCAGCGGAGCGGTGCTTGACAGGAAGGGTCCAGCGGAGCGGTGCAGAGACGGCGGGGCCCAGCGGAGCAGTGCT
This sequence comes from Pleurodeles waltl, assembly GCF_031143425.1. Taxonomy (NCBI): domain Eukaryota; kingdom Metazoa; phylum Chordata; class Amphibia; order Caudata; family Salamandridae; genus Pleurodeles; species Pleurodeles waltl. The sequence goes on along the minus strand of NC_090444.1, from coordinate 1,644,699,206 downwards.
TAACAGTAAGGACCCAGCAGAGCTGTGCTTGACAGGAAGGGCCCAGCGGAGCGGTGCTTGACAGGAAGGGCCCAGCGGAGTGGTGCAGAGACGGCGGGGCCCAGCGGAGCGGTGCTTGACAGGAAGGGCCCAGCGGTGCAGAGATGGCGGGGCCCAGCGGAGCGGTGCAGAGACGGCGGGGTCCAGCGGAGCGGTGCTTGACAGGAAGGGCCCAGCGGAGCAGTGCTTGACAGGAAGGGCCCAGCGGAGCGGTGCAGAGACGGCGGGGCCCAGCGGAGCGGTGCTTGACAGGAAGGGCCCAGCGGAGCAGTGCTTGACAGGAAGGGCCCAGCGGAGCGGTGCAGAGACGGCGGGGCCCAGCGGAGCGGTGCTTGACAGGAAGGGCCCAGAGGAGCGGTGCTTGACAGGAAGGGCCCAGCGGAGAGGTGCTTGACAGGAAGGGCCCAGCGGAGCGGTGCTTGACAGGAAGGGCCCAGCGGAGCTGTGCTTGACAGGAAGGGCCCAGCGGAGCGGTGCTTGACAGGAAGGGCCCAGCGGAGCAGTGCTTGACAGGAAGGGCCCAGCGGAGCAGTGCTTGACAGGAAGGGCCCAGCGGAGCAGTGCTTGACAGGAAGGGCCCAGCGGAGCGGTGCAGAGACGGCGGGGTCCAGCGGAGCAGTGCTTGACAGGAAGGGCCCAGAGGAGCGGTGCTTGACAGGAAGGGCCCAGCGGAGCGGTGCGGAGACGGCGGGGCCCAGCGGAGCGGTGCTTGACAGGAAGGGTCCAGCGGAGCGGTGCAGAGACGGCGGGGCCCAGCGGAGCAGTGCTTAACAGTAAGGACCCAGCAGAGCTGTGCTTGACAGGAAGGGCCCAGCGGAGCGGAGCTTGACAGGAAGGGCCCAGCGGAGCGGTGCTTGACAGGAAGGGCCCTGCGGAGCGGTGCAGAGACGGCGGGGCCCAGCGGAGCGGTGCTTGACAGGAAGGGCCCAGCGGAGCGGTGCAGAGACGGCGGGGCCCAGCGGAGCGGTGCAGAGACGGCGGGGTCCAGCGGAGCGGTGCTTGACAGGAAGGGCCCAGCGGAGCAGTGCTTGACAGGAAGGGCCCAGCGGAGCGGTGCAGAGACGGCGGGGCCCAGCGGAGCGGTGCTTGACAGGAAGGGCCCAGCGGAGCAGTGCTTGACAGGAAGGGCCCAGCGGAGCGGTGCAGAGACGGCGGGGCCCAGCGGAGCGGTGCTTGACAGGAAGGGCCCAGCGGAGCAGTGCTTGACAGGAAGGGCCCAGCGGAGAGGTGCTTGACAGGAAGGGCCCAGCGGAGCGGTGCTTGACAGGAAGAGCCCAGCGGAGCTGTGCAGAGACGGTGGGGCCCAGCGGAGCGGTGCTTGACAGGAAGGGCCCAGCGGAGCAGTGCTTGACAGGAAGGGCCCAGCGGAGCAGTGCTTGACAGGACGGGCCCAGCGGAGCGGTGCAGAGATGGCGGGGCCCAGCGGAGCAGTGCAGAGACGGCGGGGTCCAGCGGAGCGGTGCTTGACAGGAAGGGCCCAGCGGAGCAGTGCTTGACAGGAAGGGCCCAGCGGAGCAGTGCAGAGACGGCGGGGCCCAGCGGAGCGGTGCTGAGACGGCGGGGCCAAGCGGAGCGGTGCTTGACAGGAAGGGCCCAGCGGAGCAGTGCTTGACAGGAAGGGCCCAGCGGAGCGGTGCAGAGACGGCGGGGCCCAGCGGAGCGGTGCTTGACAGGAAGGGCCCAGCGGAGCGGTGCTTGACAGGAAGGGCCCAGCGGAGAGGTGCTTGACAGGAAGGGCCCAGCGGAGCGGTGCTTGACAGGAAGGGCCCAGCGGAGCTGTGCAGAGACGGCGGGGCCCAGCGGAGCGGTGCTTGACAGTAAGGGCCCAGCGGAGCGGTGCTTGACAGGAAGGGTCCAGCGGAGCGGTGCAGAGACGGCGGGGCCCAGCGGAGCGGTGCTTGACAGGAAGGGCCCAGCGAAGCGGTGCTTGACAGGAAGGGCCCAGCGGAGCGGTGCAGAGACGGCGGGGCCCAGCGGAGCGGTGCTTGACAGGAAGGGCACAGCGGAGCGGTGCTTGACAGGAAGGGCCCAGCGGAGCGGTGCTTGACAGGAAGGGCCCAGCAGAGCGGTGCTTGACAGGAAGGGCCCAGCGGAGCAGTGCAGAGACGGTGGGGCCCAGCGGAGCGGTGCTTGACAGGAAGGGCCCAGCGGAGCTGTGCAGGGACGGCGGGGCCCAGCAGAGCAGTGCTTGACAGGAAGGGCCCAGCGGAGCGGTGCTTGACAGGAAGGGCCCAGCGGAGCGGTGCAGAGACGGCGGGGCCCAGCAGAGCGGTGCTTGACAGGAAGGGCCCAGCGGAGCAGTGCTTGACAGGAAGGGCCCAGCGGAGCGGTGCTTGACAGGAACGGCCCAGCGGAGCGGTGCAGAGATGGCGGGGCCCAGCGTAGCGGTGCTTGACAGGAAGGGCCCAGCGGAGCGGTGCTTGACAGGAAGGGCCCAGCGGAGCGGTGCAGAGACGGCGGGGCCCTGTTCAGCGGTGCTTCTCACAGCGGGGCCCTGTTCAGCGGTGCTTCTCTTGGCAGGGCCCTGTTCAGCGGTGCTTCTCACGGCGGGGCCCTGTTCAGCGATGCTTCTCACGGCGGGGCCCTGTTCAGCAGTGCTTCTCACGGCGGGGCCCTGTTTAGCGATGCTTTTCACGGCGGGCCCTGTTCAGCGGTGCTTCTCACGGCGGGGCCCTGTTCAGCGATGCTTCTCTTGGCGGGGCCCTGTTCAGCGGTGCTTCTCACGGCGGGGCCCTGTTCAGCGGTGCTTGTCTTGTGTTCCTAGGGAACCAGATCTGGGCAATCATTCCCGCTCAGTCGCCATCCGACCTATCGCTTGCGGGGCCCTCCTGTGCTGGACTCCTGGGCCCCTGGGTGTCCTCTGTCACACCCCAAATGGGGCTGGTGGGGCCCTCCTGGGCAGCTCGCCTGCTGCCGGACTTCTTTGCCTTGCTGCCCTTGCCCTCCTTGGAAGAATCTCTGGGGCCCTTGCCTCCCTTGGAAGAATCTCTGGGGCCCTTGCCCTCCTTGGAAGAATCTCTGGGGCCCTTGCCTTCCTTGGAAGAATCTCTGGGGCCATTGCCTCCCTTGGTGGATGGGCCAGGTGACGGTGCAAGGCTGGTGTCCTTGGGGGCAGCCGTCTCAGGCCTGTGGCGCCGGCCCTTCCCTTTTTTTCTTCTTTTCCCAGGGGGTGGGCTGGCTGTCCCCTTGCTGCTGGCCGATGTTCCTGCCCTAGGAGCTGGTGGACTCCAATAGCCCTGAACGATGGTCCTAGTAGGTGCAGGGCTTGTGGTGGCTGAGGTGCTGGATGGAGTCTTACGAGATGGAGGGGCTGGGTCAGTTGTTGGAAAGAGGTCAAGGTTGGAAAGGCAAATCAATTTAGAAAGACAGGGACGGGTAGCTGTAGTGGGTATGGGAGTGGAGGAAGAGGATGTGGTTGTAGGAGAGTCAAGTGTGCTGTCTTTGGGTGCAGGTGCTTGTGACGGAGGCTGTCGTGAGGTGGATGGCTGTTGGGTGGGTGGCTGCCTGCGTTTGTGTGGTTTGGAAGAGGGGGTGACAGACACACTGGGAGAGGACACAGGGGACGTGTAAATGGTAGTGGGGGTGGTGACTGCACGTGTGCGGACTGTTCTGGTGGGTGTGGTGGTGATGGACGTACTGGCTGATGGTGGTGTGCATGCAGGTGTGAGTGGAGACGTCACAGGGAGGGAGGAGGGAGACGAGGAGGAGGGGGACACAGTGGAGGCAGTGGGTGTTGCTGTGTCTGCATGTGGATGTTGCTTGGGTGAATGCTTGTGTGATCTGTGGTGCTTATGTCTGGATGAGCTGCCCTTGGGTGTTGATGTGTGTACAGGCTGGTCTGTAGGTGTGTCTGGGATAGGCAGAGGAACAGGGGAGTGGGACTGGGTTGAGGAAGTTGGATGGGGGAGGCTAGACACAGGGACAATTGCTGCCGTCAGTGCTGAGGCCAGAGCGTTGAACGATCGCTGATGAGCAGCCTGACCCGAATGAATGCCCTTCAGGTATGCATTGCTCCGATGCACCTCCCTTTCTACCCCCTGGATGGCATTCAAAAGGGTAGACTGCCCAACAATGAGCGTCTGGAGGAGGTCAATGATCTCCGCACTGAGGGCAGCAGGGGTAACTGGGGCAGGACCTGAGGTGCCAGGGGCGAAGGAGATGCCCGGCTTCCTGGCCGAGCGGGCACGGGGCGAAAGCTGAGGGGCTGCTGGGAGGGCGGAGCTGGTGCGCTCGGTGGCTCCCTTCCGAGGACGTGTCGGTGTCGCTGACGTCTCCACGGGTCCCGTTGTGGAGCCCCCTCGCCCTCCGTCTCACTGGTGAACTCGGAGTCGGTTGCAGGGCCCTCCGGGGCCATGTGAGATGCAGCTCCCTCGTGCGCCGATGCCACTTCTTCTCCGCCTGATGATGCTAATGCACACATGAACAGGAAAACCAAAAAAATAGGGGGGGGGGGAAGAAAGGAAGACATGTTGAGTGCATGCATTGGCGACACCGTTGGCGGAGAGGACAGACACAGAAGCCCCCTGCACTACTCAGCGCACTCGGGGTACACTACTCAATGATAGTGACTTGGCCTACAAGTCTATGGATAACAAATGCACACATAGGTGAGCCCGGGCCATGGATAGCTGTACTTAGCACCCTACAGAGGTGGGGGCCGGGGGCACAGGGCCATGTCTAATTGAGGGGCCTAGCCTACAGAAACCGCCCTGGCCTAGAGATAGCCACAGCCCTCCTCCCCCACCCAGACGCCTCCACTGTGCGCTAATATAGCGGAATGTGCTGATACTCACCCCCTTGTGTCTGCTGTGATGTCCTCACGCGCCCATCTAAATCGGGGTAGGCCACCGCCAGGATCCGGGACATCAGGGGGGTCAATTGACGACTGGCACCCCTCCTACGTTGGGAGGCCATCCCAAGCAGAGCCTCGGCGGTCTTTCTGCTCCCGCGGCGGATGTCCTCCCACCTCTTGCAGCAGTGGGTGCCCCGTCTGTTGTGGACCCCCAGGGCCCGGACGTCCTTGGCGATGGCACGCCAAATGTCGATCTTCTGATGGGCGCTGACCTATGTGACATGTACAGGGTTGAAAAATAGATTTCATCACTTTTCTGCATGGTCGATGTGCGCGGCCCCCCTCCACAACCTTGCCATGTGGCACATGCTCTCATCTGTCGTGCGTTGCACTCCTCATTCGCTCCCCTCCCCACCATCTTACATCCACCCCACTCAACACAGGCATAGCCCATACTACGTGCTCCCAGTGTACTTACCTGTTGGTCTGGAGGACCGTAGAGTAGCGCATACTGGGGGAGGACCCCATCAACAAGTTTATCCAATTCCTCAGATGTGAAGGCAGGGGCCCTTTCCCCAGTCGCAGCAGCCATTGTCTCTTCCAGACCGAGTTCACAGCAGCACTTGCAGTATAGGTCCTCTCCTGTGGATGATCAGGTCTCGAGTGATTAAGCAAGTAGAAAATGGCGGTCACGCCCGCGGCGGTGCGTACCGCGGCGGTGCGTACTGCGACCGCTGGCGCACATCGTCATTGCCTCCTGAGACCCATAGGTTTCAATGTTAACCAATGCTGCTTTACGCCGCAGTCTTCCACCGCCTACCGCCACGGTGTGCCACGCCAGCGCATTGACCTCACATCCCATTGTCACACTTCACAGGTCAGGCAGCCGCCATTTCAAGGGCCCACATGGCTGAATTTCTACGGCGTCACACAGGCCTAGGCCTTGCATTGCCACTCATACAAGCCATTCAATGCATAGCGAATCGTGTAATGTGCAAGCTGTGGTTACGTACCTGTGGGTTGATTGACTCTGTTCTCGCTGTTGTCCTTCCTAGGCACCGTCCGCTGGGACTTGCGAGGAGATGGAGGAATCCTCCTGTGTACAGACCGCTGGTGGACCTGTCGACAATGGAAGAAAGACATGTCATACTTACATACAGACTGGACCGAGGCACTATACAGGAACTGTGTGCCCAGGTGGAGCCAGACCTGATGTCCCCCATTCGCCAACCCACAGGGATTCCCCCTCTGGTGCAGGTTCTGTCAGTACTCCATTTTTTGGCAAGTGGATCATTCCAAACAACAGTGGCCATATCATCAGGGATGTCTCAGCCTATGTTTTCTAAGGTTTTGTCCAGAGTGTTGTCTGCCCTGATGAAATACATGCGGAGCCACATTGTTTTCCCTGAGGTGGGAGATTTGGCTACAGTGAAGGGTGATTTCTATGCCCTTGGACATATCCCCAACATCATTGGTGCCATTGATGGGACCCATGTGGCCTTGGTTCCACCCAGTGGAAGTGAGCAGGTGTACAGGAACAGAAAAAGTTATCATTCTATGAATGTCCAGGTGGTCTGTTTGGCTGACCAGTACATCTCCCATGTAAATGCCAAGTTCCCTGGGTCAGTGCATGACGCGTATATCATGCGAAATAGCAGCATCCCTTATGTGAAGGAACAGCTACAGAGACACCGTGTGTGGCTAATAGGTGACTCTGGTTACCCCAACCTGTCGTGGCTACTGACCCCAGTGAGGAATCCCAGGACAAGGGCAGAGGAACGCTACAATGAGGCCCATGGGCGAACTAGGAGGATTATAGAAAGAACCTTCGGCCTCCTGAAGGCCAGGTTTAGGTGCCTGCATATGACAGGGGGATCCCTAATGTACTCACCAAAGAAGGTGTGCCATATCATCGTGGCCTGCTGTATGCTTCACAACCTGGCTTTGCGACGCCAGGTGCCTTTCCTGCAGGAGGATGGTCCAGATGGTGGTGTTGTAGCAGCTGTGGAGCCTGTGGAGAGTGAAGAGGAGGAAGACGACGGGGACGACACAGACAACAGGGACACAGTGATACAACAGTATTTTCAGTAGCACACAGGTACGAATCAACCACGCCATTTTACATTTACTTAAAGTCTCCTGCCTCTCGACTGCCTGAGTTCCCCCCCAGTTCCTGTTAACTGAGTTATGACTTTCCCTTCCGTTTTCAGAGCTGTGGGCCCCACTGCGTGACCTCTGCTTTGTTTGCCCATGGACTACAGCTGTGTGACAGTGGTATGTTGTCATCACAATGTAACTGAACATTTTGGCACCGTTATGTCTAATACATTTGTTCAAAATACAAGCAGACTCCAGATTTTTTTAGTGCAAGAAGTGATTTAATTAAAGTGCTAAATTTAAGGAACATGATTGTAAAACGGGGATGGGTGATGGTGGAGTAATGTCCATGGCAGAGTCCAGTTCTCAGTCGCACAGGTGCATTGTCCATATGCCTGTGGAAGGATGGAGCAGGGGCAGTTCAAGGTTGGACAGGGTGACAATGTGGGACAGTGGGATGACATCAGGGGGTATCGTTTGCTGGCGGTGGTCTTGCAATCCTACTCTGTCTTCTTGTGAGATCTCAGGTTCCGCTTGCGGGGTGGTTCTTCTTCTGCAGGAGGTGGGGTTCTGGTGGCCTGTCGTTGTGTGGGGGCCTCCTGTCCACTAGCGCCGGCGGAGGTGGTAGGCTGTTCCTGGTCCAGGCTAGTGACAGGGGCCCTTTGTGGTGCCACATGGTCCCGCAATGTGGTGACTATCTGGGTTAGGGCCACGACGATGGTCCCCATTGCGGAACTAATGTTCCTCAGTTCCTCTCTGAACCCCATGTACTGTTGCTCCTGCATGACCTGGATCTCCTGGAACCTGGCCAGTACCGTAGCCATCGTCTCCTGGGAGTGGTGGTATGCTCCCATGATGGAGGAGAGGGCCTCTTGGAGAGTCGGTTCCCTGGGCCTGTCCCCCCCCCTGTTGCACAGCAGCCCTCCCAGTTCCCCTGTTTCCCTGGGCCTCTGTCCCCTGGACAGTGTGCCCACTACCACTGCCCCTAGGTCCCTGTTGTTGTTGGGGTGGTGGGTCAACCTGGGTGCCCTGTAGTGGTGGACACACCGCTGATTGACGTGTCCTGGAGACAGAGGCATGGGCCCGCTGGGTGGGAGCTGTGCTGGTGTTCCCAGAGGGGGTTAGGTCTGGTGTAGCCTGTGGCTGTCTGTGGGGAACCGACTGTCCCGAGGTCCCCGATGGGCCGGGCTGGTCATCAGGGTCCAGGGAGACAGAGCTGCTGTCATCACTGGGGGCCTCTTCTGGGGGTGGGATGGACATCTCTGGACCCTCCGTGGCGGTGTGGTGGCGTTCGGGTCCTGCAGGGGTATAAGAGTATGGTTATTGCTTCTGTGTGTGGCATTTCGTGTAATGGGTGGGTGGCCGTGTCCCCCAGTGCTGGCATTCCCTTGTGGGGGCTTTTGTGACAGTGGCTTGTGGGGGTGATGGGTGTGTGCAGTGGGCATGCTTTGGGGATGGGTGTCCATGCTTTGGGGACGCACGCAGGGCTAGGTTTTGGGATGGGTGGGATGTGATGGTGAGCCATTTGCAAGGAGTTGGTGTGATGGGGGTGGGGGTGAGGGTGGGGGTATGATTTGGCATGCAGGTGGGGTGGGGGAATGGAGTAGTGAAGATTTGACTTACCAGAGTCCATTCCTCCGCCTACTCCTGCGAGGCACTCAGGATGCAGGATGTGCAAGACTTCCTCCTCCCATGCTGTGAATTCTGGGGGAGTAGGTGGGGGTCCGCCGCCAGTCCGCTGTACCGCGATGTTGTGCCTTGATACCATGGAACGCACCTTCCCCCGTAGGTCGTTCCACCACTTCCTGATGTCGTCCCGATTGCGTGGATGCTGTCCCACAGCGTTGACCCTGTCCACTATTCTGCTCCATAGCTCCATCTTTCTGGCAATGGTGGTGTGCTGCACCTGTGCCCCGAAGAGCTGGGGCTCTACAAGAACTATTTCCTCCACCATGACCCATGAGTTCTGCGTCAGAGAACCTGGGGTGTCTTTGGGGTGCCATGGGGTGGTGTGGATGAGGTGAGGGGTGGTGTATGTGTTGTAGAGTGTGGTGAGTGTGGTGGTGTATGGTGTTTTGTGCGTGGAAATTGTGTGGGTGATGTTGTGATTTGCCTCTGTGTGATGGTGTACTCTATGCTGTGCTCTCTCTCTCTGTCCTTCACTCGCAATTGTGGTCGTAGGGGTTTGTGGGTGATGTGGGTGTGTGTTTTATATTTAATTGGGTGTGTGGGAGTGGTGTGTGTATGTGTCTCAGGTGTGTGTATTTTGAATTATCCAATGTGGTAGTGTTTTGTAAAGGTGTGTGTATTTTGACCGCGGCGGTGTGTACCGCCAATGGAATACCGCGGTTGAAAGACCGCTGCGGGGATTTGTGGGTCGGAATGGCATGGGCGTATTTCTGTTGGCGTGACAGTGGAGGTTTGGTCATCGCCAGTTTCCCGCTGACCTTTGGTGTGGCGGACTTTTGTGGATGTCGGTTTTTGGCGGTTTGCCAGTTGCGGGTCAGAATGACCGTGGCGGTTTCCTGCGGCCGCGGCGGTGTCATGGCAGCCTTCTGGCCGGCGGTAAGCGTCTTTTACCGCCGAGGTCGGAATGACCCCCTAAGTGATTATTCTGCTATGGGAGTATATTTCACACCTCATTAATATCACACGCTTGCTGGACAGCTGCTGGAAAGATAATTAAAATGAAAATTGGCACCCAAAAACTTTAGACAAGGAAAAGGTAACTTTCTAAGTATTTATTAAAAATCTGACTTCACCAATCAATTGGACCTTGAACAAATATGAAAAAGAGCATTTGAATGAACATTTTAGCCAATTCATGTTATAGATTGCAAACTAAAGTTCAAGATCTATATTTTGATGATGTGGAGGCTGCAGCTTCAACCCTGCCAGTCAGTGGAGGAACATGAGAACTTGTATTTTTCAGTTTTGAACATTAGGCAACCTACCACCTGGGTACAGGGTGAGCTTTACGATGATTATTATGATTTAAAACATAATGTGCCACTGGGCAAAAAGGGTTCTTTTGACATGTTTGACAGCAGGTTTTTTAGACTGCTGCAATCAAGCTACATATGGTAGGCCTGAAGACCTGTTTTATTTTACAGGCCCGCCCTATGGGTGGCACAATAGGTGCTGAAGTCCACAGAAGGCATTACATTTTCAGGCTCTGGGTACATTTTGCATTCCATACACTTAGAACCTATAGGTAAGTTAAGTGACTGACGTCAGACATAAGCCAATTTACCTATGTTTAAATATGAGGTGCCCAGGCTTTCCACTCCTTTTTAGCAGGGGCAATAATGCACGGAGTTTAAAGCCCTGCAAAAAGAGGGTCCAGAAAAAGGCAAAAAATCTGGGATGACCATGCAGAAAAGACAGATTTTCTAAAGATACTGACTAGATTCTAGCTGCACACGTACTGGCCAGATGTGACGTAGAAGAGCACTGGCACTGACATAGGTATGATTCCCAGTGGGTTATGAACTCTTGTGGATCTAAAGAGATGGTGGCCTTCTTCAATCCTCAGGTATATCTACTCATAATGTGCTTGGTATCCTTACTAGGCAGTTTTTGCTACAATATTGCTGCAGCAGGACCTCACTACGTGGTTATTGTTTGGCACATGCCAATGCCTCTAGGTCCCTAAGAGTTGGGTTATGGATATTTTGGGTTATAAAGACGTATCCTGAAGTTGTGCGGGATTTGAAAGCAAATTGTAACCTATTTGTGCAAATGTTTTGAGATTTAAAGACTTGAATTATATGTTCTACTAAATGTCATGTATTGGAAGAACACTGAATATAAAGCCATATATCATATGTATACAAATATTGATTCACAAGTCAGTAAGGTGTCAGAGTTCCCATAGGAGTAGTTATTGCTAAGCACAGGGAGTCTCAGGATGCTAATGATGTACTTACATTTTCACTTTAAAGCAGTCAAGTAGAAAGTACATTCATCATCTACAAAAGAGCTTATAGTGACAAATCTTGCATGGTTTTTCTAACATTGGCAAAGGTGTACTTAAGTATTTATCTAGCAAAATATGTATGTTCTTTCTGTTTCACTTTCAGGACTATCCAGTACCTTGTCCATGCATGGAGAGCTGGTTATACAGTGATACCACTAGATTTACATTGTTTCACAATTACAGTTATGTTCAGTGTTACAATGATAAGGGAGTTAAGGTTCTAGAAGATTCTCTATCACTTGCAGCCTTACTTGACCCTAGATGTGTCTAGGCAAAGTGTGAAGTCCTGTGTCTCTGTTTTTCTCTTATCCAATTCCCATCCCCTCACTTCTCCTACTGATTTTTATTTTCTAGAATATAGTAGTCACTGGTGTTTCTAGTAATAGATGGAAACAAATATTGTTTCCATTGATTCCTATGCACAAGGCTAGTGAGTGCAAACCCTTATAGCATCTGGGCTTTGAGAAGTTGTATAATTGGTCTAACCAAAAGATGCTGAATAATGACGGGTTACTGACGTCTCTCTTCTCTCGTTCCTAGAGGGACTAGTCACCAAACACCAGGCACTGCTCTACATGGGTCTCATACTGTTAGAAATTGAGTTTCAGGTTGGCAGAGGTGTGTATTCTGTCCAAGCAGGAACCACAATCCTAGACACACCCTAAATTAACCTGGTCTAACCCCCTGGCAGTTTGGCACAGAGCAGTCAAGCTTAAATTAAGAGGCAATTTATTAATTATTTGCGCAACACGTCAAACAGTATAACAGTGATAACATCCCACAAAAAGATATTACACCTTATTAGAAACATAGATCTTCATTTAAGAAACAAAACAGACCAAAATGACAGAAATCCAATAAGTTAAAGTCGAGATATGATTTTTTAAAGATTAAATGAAACTGTAGTTCTTAAAAGCTTAAAACGCCAATGTGGGCTATCCAGCCGTGCTAGACCAGGGTAAATCAGAAAAGTCAGGCCAGCCATGGTAGAGCGCGGGTCAAATGCAGGGACAAGCCTTAGCCCACTAAAAAAGTACTTTGGTTCAGAATTGCATTAAAACCGGGGCAAAGGAGGAGATGCGTTGTCATAGATACTTCAGATGTAGGCGATGTGTCGGTTCCAAGCCGTGCAAAGTCAGAGATGCGTCAGAACTGGAGATGATGCGCCATGCAGTCGGCGATGTGGTGTCCACGATCCTCGGGGCAGTCACAATGCATCAGCATCGAGGGAGATGCGCCGTCCCGAACTGCATTGATGTGCAGGTTCTCGCAGTTTCAGCACTTTATATTTATACCCACTTCCAAAGGCTCGGACTGAATTGGAACTGCTGGGAAGGGCAAGACATGAAGATAGCAAAGTCCAAGTGTTGCTGCAGGATGATGAGAAGTTTTTAATGTCTCTGAGACTTAGAACATGGAGCAAGCTAACATGATCTTGGACTCATTCTGGGCTCTAGTGAGATGGGCCCAGTCCTTCTTCAAAAGAGCAGAGGGCAGCAGGCAGCAGGGAAGCACAGGAGAAAACCATTTTTTTCAGAGTAGCAATCCAGAGTGGCAGTCCTTGTAGCAGCACAGCAGTCCTTCCTCCTGGCTAAGCTCTTCACAGGTCTAGTAGTCTACAGAGTTGGTAGGGACTGAGGTCCAGTACTCATACCCAGTTGTGCCTTTGAAATGAGGGAGACTTCAAAGAGAGGCCTGTGTAGTGCACAGAGTCCCTGCCCTTCTTGCCCTGGCTCCAGACTCACTACAGAGAGATATGCAGCCCTTTGTGTGGGGGACAGGGCACTGACTATTCAGGTGTAAGTGTCAGTGCCTACCTCCTGTCCTGCCAACGATGGTCCATCAGTCACTCATAAGCTCCCTTTATGTATGGCTGTCAAAAAGGAATACACACGCCCAGATGTCACCCCAGACGTGTATTGGAGACAGGCAGTAGGCACCAAACGGATAAGGTAAGTAAATGCCAACTTTCTAAAAGTGTCATTTTCAGAATTACAATTGAAAATCTGACTTCACATGACATGGGCATTGCAGGAGCCCCCCTGTTGTCCCCTGCACATGTTCTCCACCAGCCTTTTCATGGTGGGAAAACAACCTTGAAGAGGCTGGTGGGTACAAAGTTGTAATCAGTCAGGCAGTGCTGAGTTCAGCGCCGCCCTGGCTGACTACAACCAAGACTGCAGTCAGCCCGTCAGGAACCATGTTTCCAGGGGTTGGTAGTCCCCTGGCGGGTCTCCTCACCAGGGTCGTAATTGGGCAGTCGGACCGCCCAGAATGCGGCGGTCTAACTGTCAATTCGGGTGTGTCGGTACTCGGACTGCCACACTTGTAATGAGGCCCATAGACTTTTCAAAGTGCAGTAGTTAAAATAACAAATAATTGAATGTTTCTATGTTATAAAAAGTAAAGTTTGCACAAGGAAGAGACATGTTTTGTAAAACACACAAGTGTTTCGTAAAAGATGCCCAAGGATAAACAGTCAATTGAGGACTGCACTGGAGTTAAACAAAAAGTCTTTGAGTATGGTAAAAGGCAGATGGCTATCCTATACAGTGTTCCGAAATAACACAAAGTGCAATATGTCAAATTTGTAAGGGACTAGAGCATTTTCAGTGAATAAACTGGAATACTTTTTGTTTCTCATCGAACATTGTTGCAACCACCATCCAGCAGACTGTCCATTGTAACAAGACTTGGTTATTCATCTGTAACAGATACTTCAATTCAAATCTTCAAGACATGCCCTTCACACATTGAATCTTAAATATCCATCAGACGATGATACGCAATTACCAGTATGGCACTGTTTTAGTTCCTGCAAAAGTAATGCAAATCTTTAAATCATTACTCTCTTGTGATTCCCACTGCAAAGTCAGTGAAGAGGGAGAGGCAGAGAGGGTACCTTTATTGTGCTGCTTGGCCCACACCTGCCATGTAAGGTGTGATGTATTGACCATAAGATTGCTATTGTGCAAAAAGCAACAGGTTACACAGCAATCATTCTATCACTAAAGACCAGTCTACATTTTACAATTGACCTAGGTATTCCAGATGTTGTTATACACTCTGTAAATGATGTAATATTGCTCTCTCTGTAAAGCATGGTATGCAGTTCTAGCTGTCTATTGATATTCAATTGTGCTATGAACGTAATAAAGGGTAGGTCAACATCATTAAAGCGATTAACAAAGCTACATACAGAAACATTCAGCTAGACTACAACACAATTATGTTGAAGGTTCTTGAATTCCATTTCACCTTTATGCATCACACCATAAATTAAAATTAAAATTAGAAATGCTGGGTTTTTAAAAATACTGAGAATCAAAAGAAGCATCTATAACACATGCTCATTGTTAACGTGCATGGAACCAGGATACTCTTAAACATAGCACCACAAGTAAAAACTGCGGCTGGAGTACTAGTCCCAAATCCAGAACCAGATTTAAGAGGGCTTAACTCCATCTAATAACTCATTAGCATAATATTTTTTAGATGCCCAAAAATGCTGCGCAGTATTTACAAAATTACACAATTCTTGCATTGCACCATTTTGTTATCAGTGGTGCCACATTATGCCCGGGCGAGGCATAATGTATTCAAGGGGGCATTCCAGCATTAGTGGGTCCAAAGAAACGGCTCACAGAATCTAAGAGATTTATTTGCGTCATTTTTTCCAGCATTTTTAATGGCTGCTCAGAGCAGGCGTTAAAATGAGGCTCCCATTGGGCCTCTGGTTGCTTTGCAGGATTAGCGCAAATATCTTGGACTCTAGTCCTGCAAACCACCGAACAAGCGTCAAAAATTCTGGCGCTAGTTCCCTACCGCCATGGTGCGCCATATATTAAATACAGCGTACACATGGTGGCGTTAGGTGGTGCTAAGGGATGCAAGAAAAGTGGCGCTGAACTAGGTGCCCTGTATTGTGGTGTGAAACTGGAATGTGCGCAAATGAAATCCGTGCCTGACTAGCTAACTAAACTTACTTAGATCTTGGTTTTCCAGCAGTTCGCTAAGAAATAACTGTGATGTAGGTGCTGGAACTAGAACTCCAGAGCTAATGAGTCCCAGTGCTTTCACACTGGGGAGCACAATGGAGTAATGAAGAAACACATGTGAGATGCTGAGATCAGCTGGTTCGGAATTTGAAGAGCTGGAGTCTGAAGAGATGCTGATACTTCCTCTCCAAATGTCTCGGAAAAGAGACAATGGCATGACAATATATTTGTTGTTTATTGTAATATATCTCCTCTTATCTAAAGAACGTCCACATATCAATACATCACAGTGCAGACCTCATGTAAATTCAGCATAGCGTTAAAGTAAGACACCATTACGGAGGCACACACAAACAAATCCCAGTTTTATCTTTCATTCACCTTAATCATTAAGGATAGGGGCACACATTTTTAGTCATCCTGAAACGGGCCATTTTACCTCCACACCTCTTGCTGACTAAAGGCCCTTTTCACCTCCCTTTGCTTTAATCCAGAGCAACCTAGTGGTGGCGCCCTACGGCTGATGCCTTACCTCACCCTAAGGAAGTGTTTATCGGTATTTCTTAGATTCCACAGTACACAATCTTCTCCAGATCATCCAGGGATACCAAATAACAATTAATTTTACGCGTCAACACCATTGGTCTGATACTATCCATAACTGCTGAATACCATATTGCTTTACTAATGAATGCTGTTAAGTAAAAGGTTGAGTAAGCCATGGCAGCTCCCTTTCATAGTTGGTATTTCTACTTCAACACATTCACAAAGGTTCTTAGTACATGTAGTAGGCTGTTAACAGATTCCCTTTCCAGAAAGTGTACATTTTCTTCTGCACGTTATCACTGCCTAACATCATCATTGCTATTTTAACAGTCTTAAAGCTGCATCGGTTCACAGGGCAGCGGCCATGCAAGGTTTGCTTTTCAAGCCCAAAGAAGTTTATAAGACCCTGTAAAATATTTATAATTTACCCCACTTGAATTGAATAAGGTCAAAAACGGAGCTCTGTACAAGAGATATCAAAATGCCATCTGAACATCAGCAGAGATATTGATTGCTCTGGCAGGCTATGGTAAAAAATATTTCATGGAAGTGTATTTCTATGGGATACATGAAAACGTCAACTGGAATAAATTTCTTCATAGATACCTTGATACAATATTATTTTAATCTTTTGGTACAAAGGAGGTGTGAAAATTCTGATAAGTATAATGTAATGATTATCACTTTGCATCCCTAGTGATAGCTTACATAACAGCAAATCTGTATTTTCGGGACAAATCAGAATAGCAACAGAATTTTCCTCAACTGCACCTGCATGTAATCTGCCTTTGATAATCACCATTGTAACCAAATACAATTTATGAAAAAGACATGCTGTAAGAAGACACATAGGGGGTCATTCTGACCCTGGCGGTCAGTGTTAAAGCAGCGGCCAACCCGCCAACAGGCTGGCGGTCCAAAAATTGGAATTCTGACCCTGGCGGGAACCGCCAACACAGGCTGCCGCTTTAACACTCCGACCGCCACGGCGGCACAAACAAACAGCGCGGCGGTCACCGCCAACAGCCAGGCGGCAGACACTGTACCGCCCACCCTATTACGACTCACCAATCCGCCACCTTTTCCGGGGCGGGAGCCCCGCCGATAAAAACACGGCGGAAACAGACATTTCCAATGGAAAACGCTCACCTCGACACACTCCACGCGGAATCGGGACAGCATGGAACCGGAACTCCACATCCTCCCAGCCATTGCCTTCCTGCTCTTCTTCCAGGATCACGAACGTCGCCGCAGACGACAACGGTGAGTACTGCACCTACGACACAGGGGAGGGGGGAGGAGGAAAGGTTACGGGCACACACATACGCCACACACCCACCCCCACCCTCACCCCCACCGAAATACCTACACACCAATGCAGATTAAAAAGTCAGAGTGACACCCCCAAAACAAAAATGCAAAGACAAAAGGCAATGATTGTAAAAATAGAACTATATTATAGCAATAATTAAGTATAGCGAACTTAGCAATATATAAAGAATTATTACACATCTAGAACTATATATATACAAGTAGCAAAAGTCCGGCACAGTTTTGCAAAGTTCAAATGTCCGTGGGCCAATGTGCAGCAACACATTGGCAAAGCCCACACACGAGATCGAGTCCATTGGAGAGAACACTGCTGGGGCATCACAAAAATAAAATACTGGTACCTCAGGGGGAAGGGAAGGGGGGGGCACCTCAGCCACATGAGTCCACGACGCCAGATCCACGAAGGGCCTCCATGCCCACTGTGCCATCCTGGGGAGTGCAAAGCCACAGTCTCTCAAGTCTCTACAGTGGGTGGCTTGCCCACTGTGCCATCCTGGGGAGTGCAAAGCCACAGTCTCTCAAGTCTCTACAGTGGGTGGATTGCCCACTGTGCCATCCTGGGGGGTGCAAAGCCACAGTCCATCAGGTGGATTACAGACTCCACTGGTCATGGAGGAGGCATGGTGGGCAGAGTGCCTCGTGAAGCCCTGCCCGACACAGAACCGGGCCTGCCAATGGGCCAGCGGTGCTTGACAGGAGGGCCCAGCGGAGCGGTGCTTGGGATGAGGGCCCAGCGGAGCGGTGCTTGACAGGAGGGCCCAGCGGAGCGGTGCTTGAGATGAGTGCCCAGCGGAGCGGTGCTTGACAGGAGGGCCCTGTTCAGCGGTGCCTGTCTTGGCGGGGCCCTGTTCAGCGATGCTTCTCACGGCGGGCCCTGTTCAGCGGTGCTCCTCACGGCGGGGCCCTGTTTAGCGGTGCTTCTCACGGCGGGCCCTGTTCAGCGGTGCTTCTCACGGCGGGGCCCTGTTCAGCGGTGCTTCTCACGGCGGGGCCCTGTTCAGCGGTGCTTCTCACGGCGGGGCCCTGTTCAGCGGTGCTTCTCACGGCGGGGCCCTGTTCAGCGGTGCTCCTCACGGCGGGCCCTGTTCAGCGGTGCTCCTCACGGCGGGGCCCTGTTCAGCGGTGCTTCTCACGGCGGGGCCCTGTTCAGCGGTGCTTCTCACGGCCGGGCCCTGTTCAGCGGTGCTTCTCACAGCGGGCCCCTGTTCAGCGGTGCTTTTCACGGCGGGCCCTGTTCAGCGGTGCTCCTCACGGCGGGGCCCTGTTCAGCGGTGCCTGTCTTGTGTTTCGAGTGAACCACACCTGGCCAATACTTCCCGCTCAGTCAGCATCGGACCGTTCCGTTGCGGGGCCCTCCTGTGATGGAGTCCTGGGGCCCTGGACTACGGCAACACCCTCTACGCCGGGACCACAGCCAAACTCCAAAATCGCCTGCAACGCATTCAAAACGCCTCGGCCCGCCTCATCCTCGACGTACCCCGCAGCAGCCACATCTCCGCACACCTGAGACACCTGCATTGGCTCCCAGTCAGCAAAAGGATCACCTTCCGACTTCCCAACCACGCACACAAAGCCCTCCACGACAAGGGACCGGAATACCTCAACAGACGCCTCAACTTCTACGTCCCCACCCGCCTCCTCCGCTCCTCTGGCCTCGCACTCGCTGCTGTCCCTCTCATCTGCCGCTCCACGGCGGGTGGGAGATCTTTCTCCTTTCTGGCGGCCAAGACCTGGAACTCCCTCCCCACCAGCCTCAGGACCACCCAGGACCACTCTGCTTTCCGGAGACTCCTAAAGTCCTGGCTGTTCGAGCAGCGATAACCCCCCCTTTTCCCCTAGCGCCTTGAGACCCGCACGGGTGAGTAGCGCGCCTTTATAAATGTTAATGATTTGATTTGATTTGGGTCTCCTCCGATACCCCCGGAATGGGGCTGGTGGTTCCCTCATGGCCAGGTTAGCTGCTCCCTGCCTTTTGCGCTTTGCTGCCCTTGCCCTCCTTGGCAGACTCTCCGTGGCCCTTGGCTCCCTTACCCGATGTGGCAGGTGACGGTGCAAGGCTACCCTCCTTGGGGGCAGGCGTATCAGGCCTGTCGCGCCTGCCCTTCAGTTTTTTGCTCCTGGCTGGCTGGCGGGCTGGCTGTGCCTTTGCTGCTGGCCGATGTCCCTGCCCAAGGAAAGGGCGGACTCCAAAAACCAGGCACGACGTTCTTGGGAGTTGCTGGGCTGGTGGTGGCTGAGGTGTTTTTGGAACTCTTACGAGATAGAGGGGGTGGGTCAGGTGAGGAAAAGAGGTCCAGTTTAGAGAGGAATAGTTTTTTAGGAGCAATGGGAAGGGTAGCTGGAGTGGGTATGGGAGTGGAGGAAGAGGATGTGGTTGTAGGAGAGTCAAGTCTGGTGTCTTTGGGTGCAGGTGCTTGGGCTGGAGGCTGACGTGAGGTGCATGGCTGTTGGTTGGGTGCCTGCCTGCGTTTGTGTGGTTTGGAAGCGGGGGTGACAGACACACTGGGAGAGGACACAGGGGACGTGTACATGGCAGTGGGGGTGGTGACTGCACGTGTGCGGACTGGTCTGGAGGGTGTGCTGGTGATGGGTGTACTGGCTGATGGTGGTGTGCATGCAGGTGTGAGTGTAGACGTCACAGGGAGGGAGGAGGGAGACGAGGAGGTGGGGGACACAGAGGAGGTAGTGGCTGTTGGCATGTCTGCATCTGTATGTTGCTTGTGTGAATGCTTGTGTGTTCTGTGGTGCTTATGTCTGGATGAGCTTCCCTTGGGTGTTGAGGTGTGTGCAGGCTGGTCTGTAGGTGTGGATGGGATAGGCAGAGGAACAGGGGAGTGGGACTGGGTGGAGGGAGTTAGAAGAGGGAGGCTGGAGACAGGGACAATCGCTGCCGTCAGTGCTGAGGCCAGAGCGTTGAACGATCGCTGCTGGGCAGCCTGACCCGAATGAAGGCCCTCCAGGTATGCATTGCTTTGATGCACCTCCCTCTCCACACCCTGGATGGCATTCAAAAGGCTAGACTGCCCAACAATGATGGTAGGGCAGCAGGGGTGACTGGGCAGGGCCTGAGGTGCCTGGGGCGAAGGAGATGCCCACCTTCCTGGGTGAGGGGGCACGGGGCAAACGCTGAGGGGCTGCTGGGAGGGCAGAGCTGGTGCGCTGGGTGGCGGCTGTACCTGTAGTATCGGTGGGCACGGATGTTGCCGCCACAGCAAGGGAGCTCCCATCCGAGGACGTGTCGGTGTTACTGACGTCTGCACGGGTCCCCGTGGTGGAGCCCCCGTCGCCCTCCGTCTCACTGGTCATGTCGGAGTCCGTTGCATGGCCCTCCGGGGCCATGTGAGATGCAGCTCCCTCTTGCGCCGATGCCACTTCTCCTCCGCCTGATGATGCTAATGCACACATTCACAGAAAAACAAAGAAAATGGGAGGGGGGGAGAAATAAAGACAAGTTGAGTGCATGCATTGGGGACACCGTTGGCGGAGAGGACAGACACAGAAGCCCCCTGCACTACGCTGCGCACTTGGGGTACACTACTCATTCACTGGGACATGCCCTACAAGCCTATGGGCGACAACTGCCCACACAGAATACACAGGTCCATGAATAGCGTTACTAGGCACCCTACAGAGGTGGGGGGCGGGGGCACAGGACCATACCTCACGGAGGGGCCTAGCCTACAGAAATCGCCCTGGCCTAGGGATACCCAAAGTCCTCCTCCCCCACCCAGGCAACTCCACTGCGCGCAAATATAGCTGAATGTGCTGGTACTCACCCCCTTGTGTCTGCTGTGATGTCCTCAAGCGCCCATCTAAATCGGGGTAGGCCACCGCCAGGATCCGGGACATCAGGGGGGTCAAGGTACGACTGGCACCCCTCCTAGGTTGGGAGGCCATCCCCAGCAGTGCCTCGGCGGTCTTCCTGCTCCCGTGGCGGATGTCCTCCCACCTCTTGCAGCAGTGGGTGACCCGTCTGTTGTGGACCCCCAGGGCCCGGACGTCCTTGGCGATGGCACGCCAAATATCGATCTTCTGATGGGCGCTGACCTATGTGACATGTACAGGGGGGAAAAAAAAAATCATCACTTTTCTGCATGCTCGATGTGAGTGGCCCCCCCTCCCCAAACTTGCCATGTGGCACATGCTTTCATCTGTCGTCATGCATTCGTAATTCGCTCCCCTCCCCTCCATCGTACATCCACCCCACTCATCACAGGCATTGCCCACTATGCATTGGCCCCTGTGTCCTCACCTGTTGGTCTGGAGGACCGTAGAGTAGCGCATACTGGGGGAGGACCCCGTCCACGAGCTTCTCCAACTCTTCGGAACTGAAGGCGGGGGCCCTTTCCCCAGTCGCAGCAGCCATTGTCACTTCCCGACCGAGGTCACAGCAGCACTTGCAGTATAGGTCCTCTCCTGTGGATGCTCAGGTCTCATGTGATTAAGCAGAGAGAAAATGGCGGTCACGCCCGCGGCGGTGCGTACCGCGGCGGTGCTACCGCGACCGTCGGCGCACATCGTCATTGGCTCCTGAAACCCATAGGGTTCAATGTTAACCAATGCTGCTTTGCCCCGCGGTCTTTGACCGCCTACCGCCACGGCGTGCCACGCCAGCGCAATGACCTCACTTCACATTGTCACACTTCACAGGTCAGGCAGCCGCCATTTCAAGGGCCCACATGGCTTAATTCCTACTGCGTCACACATGGCTAGGCCTTGCATCGACACTCATACAAGCCATTCAATCCAGAGAGATTTGTGTACTGTGCAGGCTGTGTGAACTTACCTGTGGGTTGATTAACTCTGTGCTCCATGTTGTCCTTCCTAGGCACCGTCCGCTGGGACTTGCGAGGAGACGGAGGAATGTTCCTGTGTACAGACCGCTGGTGGACCTGTCGACAATGGAAGAACGGCATGTCATACTCACCTACAGACTCAACAGTGCCACTATACAGGAACTGTGTGCCCAGCTGGAGGCAGACCTGATGTCACCCATCCGCCAACCCACAGGGATTCCGCCTCTAGTGCAGGTGCTGTCAGTACTCCATTTTTTGGCTAGTTAATCATTTCAAACTACAGTGGCCATTTCATCTGGGATGTCTCAGCCTATGTTTTCAAGGGTATTGTCCAGAGTGTTGTCTGCCCTGATTAAATACATGCGGAGCTACATCATTTTCCCTGAGGTGGGTGACTTGCCTACAGTGAAGGGTGATTTCTATGCCCTTGGACACATTCCCAATATCATTGGTGCCATTGATGGTACCCATGTGGCTTTGGTCCCCCCAAAAGACAATGAACAGGTGTACAGGAACCGAAAAAGTTATCATTCGATGAATGTCCAGGTGGTCTGTTTGGCTGACCAGTACATCTCCCATTTAAATGCCAAGTTCCCAGGGTCAGTGCATGACGCGTACGTCATGCGAAATAGCAGCATCCCTTATGTGATGGAACAGCTACAGAGACAGCGTGTGTGGCTAATTGGTGACTCTGGTTACCCCAACCTGCCTTGGCTATTGACCCCAGTGAGGAATCCCAGGACAAGGGCAGAGGAACGGTACAATGAGGCCCATGGGCGTACTAGGAGGGTGATCGAGCGGACCTTCGGCCTCCTGAAGGCCAGGTTTAGGTGCCTGCATATGACAGGTGGATCCCTAATGTACTCACCAAAGAAGGTGTGTCATATCATCGTGGCCTGCTGCATGCTTCACAACCTGGCTTTGCGACGCCAGGTGCCTTTCCTGCAGGAGGATGGTCCAGATGGTGGTGTTGTGGCCGCTGTGGAGCCTGCGGAGAGTGAAGAGGAGGAAGACGAAGAGGACGACACAGACAACAGGGACAGAGTGATACTGCAGTATTTCCAGTAACACACAGGTAAGAATCTACTCCTGCATTTTATTATATCTGTAACAGTACTGGCTCTCTACTGTCTGACCTTTCACCCCAATGTATGGTAACTTAGTTGTGAATTTGCCTTCCTATTTCAGTGATCTGGTCCCCACGGAGTGCCCTCTGGTTTATTTCCCCATGGACTACCGCTGTGTGACACTGGTATGTTGTCATCACAATGTAATTGGACATTTTTGGTTGGTTATATCGAATACATTTGGTTTAAAAAAAAAAATAGCAGACTCTAGCTGGTTTTTGTGCAATAATTGTGTTTATTGAAGTACAAAAATTGGTGTATAGTTCAAAAAGGGTGATGGGTGATGGTGGAGGCATGTCCATGGCAGAGTCCAGACTCTCGTTCGCACAGGTGCATTGTCCATATGCCTGTGGAAGGTGGAGCAGGGGCAGTTCAAGGTTGGACAGGGTGAACAAGTGGGACAGTGGGATGACATCCGGGGGGATCCATGCATGGCGGGGGTCTTGACATCCTACTCTGTCTTCTTCCTAGATCTCAGGCCTTTCTTGCGGGGTGGTTCATGTTCTGCAGGGGGTGGGGTCCGGGTGGCCCGTTGCTGTTGTGTCGGGGCCTCCTGACCACTAGCGCCGGCGGAGGTGGTGGGCTGTTCTTCCTCCATGCTAGTGGCAGGGGCCCTTTGGGGGGCTACATGGTCCCACAATGTGGAGACAATCTGGTTGAGTGCCACCACGATTGTACCCATTGCGGAACTGATGCTGCGCAGTTCTTCCCGGAACCCCATGTACTGGCCCTCCTGCATGGCCTGGATCTCCTGGAACCTGGCCAGGACCGTCGCCATTGTCTCTTGGGAGTGGTGGTACGCTCCCATGATGGTGGTGAGGGCCTCTAGGACAGTGGGTTCCCTAGGCCTGTCCTCCCTCTGTCGCACAGCAGCCCTCCCAGTTCCCCTTTGTTCCTGGGCCTCTGTCCCCTGGACGGTGTGCCCACTACCACTGCCCCCAGGTCCCTGTTGTTGTTGGGGTGGTGGGTTGCCCTGGGTGCCCTGTAGTGGTAGACACACCGCTGCTTGACCTGTCCTGGAGACAGAGGCATGGGCCCGCTGGGTGGGTGCTGTGCTGGGGTTTCCAGAGGGGGGTAGGTCTGCTGTGGCCTGTGGCTGCCTGAGGGAAACCGACTGTCTAGAGGTCCCCGATGGTCCGGGCTGGTCATCAGGTTCTAGGTCGACAGAGCTGCTGTCAGGTGGGATGGACATTTCTGGACCCTCCGGGCCGGTGTGTTGGCGTTCGGGCCCTGCAGGGGTAAAAGAGTATGGTTATTGCTTCTGTGTGTGCCATGGCGTGCGATTTGTGGGTGCCATTGTCCCCCAGTGCTGGCATTCCCTTGTGGGAGGAGTTGTGAGGGTGGTTTGGGGGGGGGATGGGTATGTGCAGTGGTCATGCTTAGGTGATGGGTGTCCATGGTTTGTGTTGGCATTCAGGGGTTGGTGTTGGTTTGGGTGGGTTGTGCTGGTGAGACATTAGCAGGGAGGATATGTGCTGGGGGGTTGGGGGTGAGGGTGGGGGTGTGGGTTGGCATGCTGGTGGTTGGGGGGGGTGAAGTAGTTGAGATTAGACTTACCAGAGTCCATTCCTCCGCCTACTCCAGCGAGGCCCTCAGGATGCAGGATGTTCAAGACCTCTTGCTCCCATGCTGTGAATTCGGGTGGAATGGGTGGGGGTCCGCCGCCAGTCTTCTGCACAGCGATGTTGTGTCTTGACACCATCGTCCACACCTTCCCCCGTAGGTCGTTCCAGCGCTTTCGGATGCCTTCCCGATTTCTGGGATGCTGTCCCACAGCGTTGACCCTGTCGACGATCCTTTGCCATAGCTCCGCCTTCCTGGCTATTGTGGTGTGCTGCACCTGTGTGCCGAAGAGCTGGGGCTCTACCCTAATTATTTCCTCCACCATGACCCTGAGTTCTTGGTCCGAGAACCTGGGGTGTCTTTGGGGTGCCATGGGGTGGTGTGGATGAGGTGTGGGGTGGTGATGAGTGTAGTGGTGTGTGGTGTTTTGTGCGTAGATGTAGTGTGGGGGATGATGTTGGGTTCCTGTGTGTTTTGTGGTTTGCGTTCCCAGTGCTCTCTCTCTGTGTATTGCGCCTTGTCTCTGAATTTCGATTTGTGGGGGTTTGTGGGTGATGTGGGTGTGTGTTTTATATCGTATTGATTGTGTGGGAGTGGTGTTTGTATGTATATCAGGAGTGTGTATTTGTAATTGTCCAATGTGGCAGTGTTTTGTAGATGTGTGTGTATTTTGAGTGCAGCGGTGTGTACCGCCAGTCCGCCGCGTGGATTCGTGGGTCGTAATGGCATGGGCGTATTTCTGTTGGCGTGACGGTGGAGGTTTGGTCATCTCCAGTTTATCGCTGACCGCTGATGTTGCGGCCTTCAGTGGAGGTCGGGTTTTTGGCGGTTTGGCAGCTGTGGGTCAGAATGACCCTGGCGGGCTACCGCGGCCGCGGTGGTGTTCTGGCGGTCTTCTGACCGGCGGTAACTGCCTTTTGCCGCCAGGGTCAGAATGACCCCCATAATGATATTAAACAATATGAAGCACTGAAACTGGCAATGGACTGACTGTTGTAAGGTAATGCAAACAGAAACAGTATGACATATGCAGGTTAGGCCCGTCTTTAAGGGCGGAGGGCCCAATACCCCCAGATTTTTTTTCCAACATTAGAGTGACACTCTTTATGTGTGGGTCAGGCAGCCAGGTATTGTACATGCACTAAATGCACAGATGCATGAGCTAGACTTTGCTGGGATGAAGATTTAACAGCCCAGTGGGCATGACCTTCTCAACCTGGCAAAGGTCAAGAAGGTGCTCCCCCTCATGAAGAGGTAGCACATCACCAGTAGACTCAGACCATGGCACTTCAGTTTTACCTGATGAAGTTCCCAGTAATGACTATCCATCAGTGACGCCTTGTCACAGAGCAGGTTAGGGTCAGCAAGTGTCACTGACTCCATCCAACTCTGCGACCAGTAAGGAAAGGTTCTCCTTTCATTAGCTGACTTATGACATGGTGAGGTAATGAGAGGAAGCAGCAGTCCCTTACCCAATCATCCAAGAAGCACAGAGACTTGCTTCCCACCACTTGATTTCACCGCCATGGCCCAGTAAGTTTTTTTAACGTTCGGTGCATGTGAATATTTATGAATGTAATTGTATCCATTCTTGCATGCAGTGAATGGGTGGGTGTGTGTGAATGTGTTTGAAAATACTGGATATAGGTATGCATGCTTGTCAATGTATGGGTATATGCGAGTGTGCATGTAGATGAGTGTGATTATGTGTGTACATTTGTGGTCTGCCCGCCCTCAGGCTCTGGCAAATTACTGGCCCCCACTAGATGTATGCGAGCGAAGGTTTCAAGAAAGACCATGGGCTTTATTACAAGTCTGCCTGTCAATAGACCACCAGACTCGCAATGGCGAAAGTGGTGGTCCGACTGCCACATAACAAGGTTGGTGGGCAGACACTCCAACTACCCCCATCCCCGCCAGGATCTCTGACCCTGACGGGATGGCAGTGGTGCAGGTTGTAATCAGCCAGGGCAACGCTGCAGTCAGTGCCACCCTGCTGATTACAACCTTTTCATGGCGGTTCACCCGCCACAAAAAATCTGGTGGAGAACAAGTGCAGGGGGCTAGAGGCATGGGTAGTGCAGGGGTACCCGCCCGTCAGCCCAGTGGGAAAGTTATAATAGGGCCAGTGGGGAGACCGCCACCTCGACAGCGGTCTCCTCAGTACAAGTCTGGCGGTTAGGACCTATGTTTGGACTTGGTAACAAAATGGAAGGTGCACAGGTGGACTAAGCCTGATTTTTGTTAGCCAAGATGTGGAAAGGGAAGAGCAGCTTAAGACTGTTTCATAGTTGCCTCCACCACAATTTTTTAAGGGTGTAGCAAGGTTGTAATAGGGACTTGTGACAATGTAGAAAAAAGGAACTAAGTATTCATAACAGGGCTGCCCAAGATCACCCAAGATTTCAGAAGAGAAAACGGATCTAGTGTAGAAGTTCTGCTCAAGGGAACAAAGAAAATCAAAGCTCATAGAAAACAGAGATCCAAGAGACAATTCAGCATTCAGACTAACCTACACCCAATGTGTGCAAGATGTACAGGTAACAATAATAATACTACAGGGTTTTGGGGTAAACCACTCATGAGATAGATATGTAAAGGTACTTGGAAAGAAGTGGGGAGGAATGGGAAAAAGAACGGTCCATTAAAGGAACAAAAGGAAAGGGAAGAAAGGGAGGAAGGGAACAAACAGATGTAGGAAAGAAATACAGTACAAACCACAAATGTGGTGACTGAGAGATGTACCTGTGGGAATTAGAACATCAAAGTATGGGTGGGTATGGCACGAGGATAAAAGAGTCAGGGCACTACAAAGCACACAGGGCCAAAAACAACATAATAAGTTGATGACATAGGATGAGACAAGATGAGACATACCTAAACAATAGAAAAAAGAAAATTAACATCTTCTTAGAAGAGAAGAGGAAGCAATATGCATGAAATAAAAGAACAACATTTCAAGCAGTATCTCTGGCAATCTCCATGGAAGAGGAAGAGTTTGCCCTCAGGAACCCCCTCAGATCTGAAAGATCATTGAAAGTGTGTGATTGTTCCTTGTAGGTAATTTTAAAAGTGCATGGATGGAGTAAGACAAAGCGTGCACCCAAGTCTTGCGCTGCCAGATGAAGAGAAAGAAACTCATTCAGTCTATCTGTGATGGGTTTAGAGACATTCTGTGTAAAGAAGAGCTTGGAACCAGACTAGAGTAGTTGTTTTTTTATTTGCCTGCTTGTAGAACCTTAAGGAGATCAGTATACTCCAGAAATAAAATAATAATGCCTCTGAGTATACGTGAGGAGAGGATGTAGGAGACCTAGGTCCAACTCTATGTGATCTTTGACTATTAAGGGTCATAGAATTAGGCACATCTAAAAGCTTTAGTAAAAAAGTAGTGAAGAAAGAGACAGGACCCTAGCCTTTTACCTCCTCTGGGAGGCTGTAAATGTGAAGATTATTGCAATGATTTTGATTTCTAAATCCTAAATCCACAGTAGACCATTTTGCATACAAGGGGGAACTACAGAACACAGCTGCTGGTATACGCAGGTGGCAACAGATTGTAAATAATTTCTTCTGAATATTATCACCTTCACCACTTTAGTTAACTAATGTAAATAAACACCTATTATAATCACCAT
Organism: Pleurodeles waltl; assembly: GCF_031143425.1. NCBI lineage: Eukaryota > Metazoa > Chordata > Amphibia > Caudata > Salamandridae > Pleurodeles > Pleurodeles waltl. The sequence goes on along the minus strand of NC_090444.1, from coordinate 1,644,671,299 downwards.
ATCGTGGTCTGGCTATTCCTTTTTACACACCTTCATCTCTACTTATCAGAATAAGAGTGTTGCCTTATGGAGCATTGCTGAGATACTGAGTAGGACACGGAACATCCCAGAGCTTATGTGATGCCTAACATACAATGGTCACATACACACACACTCTTAATGACATATATCATGTACATATCTCCTTTGAAGGCCTATAGCAGAGGACCACAACTATTTCACACATACATGTTGAAAGCAATGTCCAACGCAGCATATGGCACACAACTATGACACCATCACTCAATAAGGGGAAAACAAGCCTCATACATGAGGATGTCACTGTGCTTTGGCATCACTAACAGGAATGTCTGACAAGACCCTTGACAGCAGTTAGTCCAACTGCATCCAATATTTGCAAGGAATATCTGTGACTAGAGTTCCATAGAAGCAGAACATAGACAGCACAAGTGCCACACATATGACATGCATTGCGCACATGACATTCCATGCACATGTCAGCCCATTTCCTAACTCCTGACACACCCATGCACCTGGTCACAACCCACCTGTCGGAAGAGGTCCCTGGAATACTAAGATGTGTACCCTGATAATACCTCCTCTACAAACACAGACCAACATTAGCAAACCAGTGTGCTCCACCCTTTCCTAAGGTATGCCATTGTCAAAGAACATCTGACTGCATGGACGTCAGGTCAATTTATACACTGTCTTCTAGTTTCAAAGCCCTGTTAGCACATGTAGATTGCTTCCCCTTGTGAAAATGTCTGTTGGCCATTAGAATGCAAGTCTCACCTACAGGACTGGTGAGAAACAGATGCAGCCCACACCTGTGATCACCTCCATGCACACCACCCATTACAAAAAACACTGCCCCTGATGATGCCTGGAACAGCATAGGAGCTGCCATTATGTCAACTACATCGTCAACCATTGATAGTAATTAAGCCGTGTAACACAGCCCTTGGGTTCATTTGTCACCTTCAAAAACACAGGACATACACAGATTGACATGTCAACTGTCTAGTTTGTCCTCCAAACAGTCTCAGTCAGACCACTGATTTTGTAACTTGTCCAGTAGCTGGCTCCTGAATCAACTTGCATTCTGTCAGCCTGACTGGCAACTGTCTGTGCATCACACTAAAGTATCCCTGTGTCTACATATGTACCACACTTGCGTTAGCAAACCTGCCATTCATCAGGGGGCATTGGGCATGGGCTTCTACCATGCATACACAAATACATTGTATAGCATCATCTGCCTTTTAACTGAACCATTTGAGTTAAATCCTCTTGGAAATGCAAAATTCATGGCCCAACCATTTTCTGGGTTGCATTTATGCATGAATGACAAAGTGTGACAGTGTCCCAGGGTCATAGGCAGGGACTTTCAGCACAACTAGCAACCTCTGATAATGTACATGACTAATACACAAATGTCAGAACCATGACAGTTCACACACAGCATCACAGTGCGCACAACATAGTGATGGGCCGTGTGTGGTGAATAGCTGCGAGAATAAACAGCACAGAGGCTATGATGTTCCCAGATGCAGTGGGAAGTGCAGAGAGGCCAACCTGTGTACAAATGTTGTAATGACACCTGCCGGAACATGACAATTGAGACATTATCTCACTCAGCACACCAAGGTTGCCCTGTTGACTGTCTCATTACACGTCTTTAGTGACAGGGTGGGACCATCCACATGATGGTTCACATGTCCACATCTACTTTACTCACATTGATCAACAAAGGATACTCAGTAGTTACAGGAATAGCTGCCACTGACTCATGATGAGTCCTGGTCCGAACTGTGACAAATTGCATCCCAAAAAATCTACAGGATCATCATTGGACCACACACATGAACAAGACACCTATGTGCAATTGATCACTGGAAATATGTGGACACGTGCTGTCTTGTATGCTGGTCCACCACAGCCACTTGATAGTTGGGGCTTACTTCTATGGCCTCAACTGTGGTGTCATCATACATATGAGATTGACCCTTGTCTGTCTGTGCAAACAACATGGTACCCACTTCCTCAATGCATGTGTATGACTCACTGTGGGATTCATTAACTAGTGCCTAGGAAGCTCTTACCAATACTCTAGGACATAGGATGTAGACATTGTGGACTGTTGACATGAACATGTGTCTGCCATCCATCTGGTGCATGCTATGTCACATGTGGTGTCTACGTGACCCTAAAACTTGGAAGTATACTTTGCGGGTGTTGTTACATGTATGACTAACACATGCCCTTGCACATTCCAATTTTTACTTGCATCTTAGGGTTGGACACATGGACGTCGCATTCATACAACCAAATGTACAATAATGCTTCATGTGATGTACACACACCTGGTCAACCAACAAATTAGTTGTCAAAGCACACACTTTGAGCCAAAGGCAATTAGGTATTGTACATATGTGCGTCACATTGCTATCCTCTCCTTATGGCAAACATGCACAATTTGTGCCACACATGTATGTAGGCCACACTTATGACCATCTATGACGTCAGCCAACTGTAAACATACTGTGAAGGGTGTAGTGGATGATGTTCCGCTGCAGTATGATGTCACACAAGTGAACATACTCCATCAACACCATACTGTCTTCAATTAGCCAATCTCTGATGTGTTCCAAATGTAAAATAACCAAAAAAGAAGTAAAAATGCCCCAAACCAGTTAATGCACTGTAATTTTGACGTCCCTAGCGGTGTGCGTCATTTTTTGTTTACCAAAACTGTATTTGGGTCATTTTTTTGACGCACAGGAGTGAAATATAGCCCGCATCCAGATATTTGTACAGTCCATGTATCATTATGTGGGTTAATATTCACGCCTGTGCGTCAAAAAAAGTGACACAAATACAGTTTTGTGCAACAAAAATGACGCATAACGCGAAAAAGGCAGGACTTTTCATTCAGGAAGTGATGTAATACGATATCCTGTTTACAGATCATGTACAGTGGGTGTACTTTCACTTTCACTTTGCAGTCTATGATCCTTCTAGACTGTGTGGCTGTGTAGAGAGTGTTGTCCTCAGATTTTGTGCTGTATTTGTCCTGTGTGCTATCTGTAAAGTCCTTTTGTGAAATACATTTTGTTTGTGTATACTGTAGTGCTGTGTTTTGGCTACATTTGTCCATTTATCTTGTGTATTTCTTGTTTGTGGGAGTCTGTTGTGGGTAGTGTTAATTTGGGGATAGTTGGGCTCTTTTAGTGTTTAGGTTTACTTTTTTTCTGTCTTTTTACCCCTACTTTCACCCATTTCCCCTTTCTATTTCTTTTACCCCTATTCCTTCTCTTCAATTAGAAGTATGTCTGGTAGGCCACGTCTTGGCAGGATGGGTGGAGAGGAGTTGGGGGGCTTCATCTGGCTGGTGACACATTTCTTGTCGCTCATGATCCAGGCAGGGGGCAGGGTCATACAGGGGTACCCTACAGAGGCACGCAGAATCCGGTGGGGAAAGGTGCTGCATCACCTGCAGAGTGTGTATGCCAGCCAGAGGAGTGACCACCAGCTGAAGCACCGCTGTGCTGACCTCATCACCAGGGAGCAGGATCTCTTGGACCACCTGGGAATCATGATTGGTGGCACTGTTGGTGAGTACGACTATTGTTATTGTGCACAAATGAATGCTCTGTAGTGACATCAGTGGATTAGTGCAATGTCTGACAGCTAACTTGATGACTGTGTGTAATTTTGGGGACATATAAGGGGATCATTGATGCACTATGGCAAGGATCACAATTGCTAGCTGTCAGGTAGCACGTGCTCAGCAAACTTACAGGTAACTTTACCATGTAGGAAATTGGTGCGGCCTTTCTGTCAGCACAGCTAACAAAATAGGAGCCAATCATGTCTATATAGGGTACTATTGACAGAGAAGTACAGATGTACCAACATTTAGGCCAACTATGTTGACGCAATTGCTAGACTGACTTTAGGAACACTACATGATGCTGAAAATGAGTGCTGCCTTCACAACAATTTATAATAGCAAAGTGGCTCAAACATTGGTCTCATGTGAGTCTGGTGAGTGTGGAAGGAAACCGTTCACAGAAGTACTACAGTATGAATGTGTGGGATTATTGTGTTTCTTAATCTTTTTGGATAAATGTCAGTTCATGATTTGAATACATTGTGTAAAGGTGTAAGGTGGCCTCAGCTAACATCGTACGATGTTTGTTGGAATTCGTTGAGCCACAATCCAAATATGGATGGCAGTCTAAGTGTATGCACATGGCTTTACATCTCCATGGTTGGTGCAAATCACCATAGCTGGGCCACATCAATTGACTATACTGTAACAACAGGATGGCTTACAGGAGTCCCTGCCCCTCCCTCTGTACATTGGGCCTATGTGCACTAAATGTGTCATGGCCACAAGACATGTTTGACTGGTAATGCAGTCCTCAAGTAACCAGACGTTGGATGTTTCTCTTGGATGCACATGATGAGACGATTAAACTCGATATTTTTTAGTGCTCACCAATTATGGGGCAAGTTTGCAACCACATGATAGTTAGGGCCAATGTATGTGTGCAGATATGTGTGTAACTGTCACAGGAGACCCATGCTATGTACAAGTTGGCCGTGAAACATCAGGTGCAGTACCATCATGTCTGAATGGCTGCCATTCACTTATTCAGCCTACACATTGTAAATGATACTGAAAATGTTGCACTGTGCACAGATTTTGAGAACATTTCTTCCTTCCATACCTTACAGGTGGACCGGCGCCCTACACTGTGGGAGAGGTGGAGACATTTGAGGACCCCGACCACTACAGTAAGTGTTGATATGTCTGTTATGTGTTGTGTTTGCTGGTTATGGACTCGTGTGAGTTGGACGCATAGCAAGGTGTGATGCTGTGGGCAAGTTTTTCACTTGTTCCATGAGTGGGAATGCAGTTTTCACATGTTTTGAGTTAGGCATTGCGTATCTAATGGTATCATGTAGGGATTGTAGGACATCCCTGTAGGCCCCACTGTGAGTACAGGGGATAGTCATGTCTCTGACACTTGTATCACCAAGAGTCGCAATGGAAGTCAGCCCCTATTTAGTCAGCCTGTCAGACCCACATTCTCTAAGATTGGTGGAGCTAATAGCTTCCCAATAGACATCTGCTTCACTATTTACCTACGTAATTTTGAAACAGTAGGTAGAACCTCCTAGCATCATGTACTTCCACATGTAGTGCATCAAGTCTGTGGAACCTGAGTGTAATGGCCTAGGTGTGCATGCAATTCATGATCATGGGTGTTCTAGCAACTCTGGCCCTCATTCTGACCCTGGCGGTCGGTGATAAAGCGGCGGCCAACCCGCCAACAGGCCGGCGGTCCCAAATATGCAATTCTGACCCTGGCGGGAACCGCCAACACAGCCCGCCGCATTAACACTCCGCCCGCCACGGCGGAACAAACAAACAGCGCGGCGGTCCCCGCCAACAGCCAGGCGGTAGACAATGTACCGCCCACCCTATCACGACCCACCAATCCGCCACCTTTTCCGGGGCGGGAGCACCGCCGATAAAAACACGGCGGAAACAGACTACGGACGGGAAAACGCTCACCTCCACATACTCCACGCGAGATTCCGGCGGTATGGAACCCGAGTTGCAGGTCATCCCCGCACTCCTATACCTGCTCCTGTACCAGGAGCACGCCCGGCGGCGCGGAAGACATCGGTGAGTACTGCACCTATGACACAGGGGAGGGAAAAGATTACCGGCACACACCCACCCACCCACACCCACTACAACACACACATCAATGCATTCCCACAGATCACTGTCACAACCCACAAACCCCCCCCTCCGAAATAATGCAAAGACCAAAAGAAGAGATCTTAAACGGGCAGATATATTGAAAAATGGACAGCAGTAATCCCAATAAATAAATAAACTATGTACAAAATATATACATCTACTAAATGTAGTCCAACCACTGTCCGTGGACCACAGGGGTCCTGAGCAAAGGGGCAAGGCCCAGTCCCACGACAAGAACTCCACGGAGAGAACACTGCAGGGGCATCAGAAAGAAAAAAGGACAGGCACCTCAGGGGGAAGGGAAGGGGGGGCACCTCAGCCACTTGAGTACACGACGCCAGATCCACGAGGGGACTCCATGACCACTGGCCCATCCTGGGGAGATGAAAGCCACAGTCCATACAGTCCATACAGTGGGTGGCCTGCCCACTGGGCCATCCTGGGGAGAGCAAAGCCACAGTCCAAACAGTCCATACAGTGGGTGGCCTGCCCACTGGGCCATCCTGGGGAGAGCAAAGCCACAGTCCATACAGTCCATACAGTGGGTGGCCTGCCCACTGGGCCATCCTGGGGAGTGCAAAGCCACAGTCCATGCAGTCCATACAGTGGGTGGCCTGCCCACTGGGCCATCCTGGGGAGAGCAAAGCCACAGTCCATGCAGTCCATACAGTGGGTGGCCTGCCCACTGGGCCATCCTGGGGAGAGCAAAGCCACAGTCCAAACAGTCCATACAGTGGGTGGCCTGCCCACTGGGCCATCCTGGGGAGAGCAAAGCCACAGTCCATACAGTCCATACAGTGGGTGGCCTGCCCACTGGGCCATCCTGGGTAGTGCAAAGCCACAGTCCATACAGTCCATACAGTGGGTGGCCTGCCCACTGGGCCATCCTGGGGAGAGCAAAGCGACAGTCCATACAGTCCATACAGTGGGTGGCCTGCCCACTGGGCCATCCTGGGGAGAGCAAAGCCACAGTCCATACAGTCCATACAGTGGGTGGCCTGCCCACTGGGCCATCCTGGGGAGAGCAAAGCCACAGTCCAAACAGTCCATACAGTGGGTGGCCTGCCCACTGGGCCATCCTGGGGAGTGCAAAGCCACAGTCCAAACAGTCCATAACAGACTCCACTGCCACTGGAGGAGGCATGTTGGCCAGAGGACATCCTGCAGCCCTGCCCGAGACAGATCCTGCCCTGCCACGACTGCCAAAGGGCCAGCGGTTCCTGCCTGGAAGGGCCCAGTTCAGTGGTTCTTGCCTTGAAGGGCCCAGTTCAGCGGTTCTTGAGACGGCGGTCCCCAGCGGAGCGGTGCTGGAGACGGCGGGGCCCAGTTCAGCGGTTCTTGCCTTGAAGGGCCCAGTTCAGCAGTTCTTGCCTTGAAGGGCCCAGTTCAGCGGTCCTTGCCTTGAAGGGCCCAGTTCAGCGGTTCTTGAGACGGCGGTCCCCAGCGGAGCGGTGCTGGAGACGGCGGGGCCCAGTTCAGCGGTTATTGCCTTGAAGGGCCCAGTTCAGCGGTCCTTGCCTTGAAGGGCCCAGTTCAGCGGTCCTTGCCTTGAAGGGCCCAGTTCAGTGGTTCTTGAGACGGCGGTCCCCAGCGGAGCGGTGCTGGAGACGGCGGGGCCCAGTTCAGCGGTTCTTGAGACGGCGGTCCCCAGCGGAGCGGTGCTGGAGACGGCGGCCATTCTATGGCCAACTGCTCATTGCCTGGTGGTGCCCTCCTGGGCAGCGGGGATGGTGCTCCTTCAATGCCCACCTGGGCTGTGGGTGGTGGGGCCCTCCTGGCCAGCTGGGCTGGGTCCTCTCTGGGCAGCTGCTATGGGGGTGGTGGGCTCTCCCGGGGCAGCTGTGCCGGTTCCTCCCTGGGCAGCGGCTATGGGGGTTGCGGGCTCCTCCTGGGCAGCTGTGACGGGTCCTCCATGGGCAGCAGGCCTGCTGCCTGACTTCTCCGCCTTGCTGCCCTTGCCGTCCTTAGTCGGGAGTCTGTGGCCCTTTCCTCCCTTTGGAGCTGTGGCTGTTGACGGTGGCTGGCTAGTGTCCTGGGGGGATATAGAACCCGGGCTCCGGCGGTGGCCCTTCCGCCTTCTGCTCCTCTTCCCAGGGGGTGGGCTGGCTGTCCCCTTGCTGCTGGGCGAAGATCCAGACCTGCGGGCTGGTGGGCTCCAATACCCCTGCACCCTTGTCAAGGGGGCTGCAGGGCTGGTGGTGGCTGAGGTGCTCTTCTTACCCCGACGAGAAGGAGGGGGGGGCTCAGGGTCGGGAAAGAAGGTAGCAGTAGAGAGATAGATTTTCCTGGGACAATGGATAGTGGTAGGTACAGTGGGAAGGGGAGTGGAGGGAGAGGATGTGGCTGTAGGCGAGACAAGTTTGCTGTCTTTGGGTGCAGGTGCAGGAGCGGGAGGCTGTCGTGAGGTGGATGGCTGTTGGGTGGGTGGGTGGCTGCGTTTGTGTGGTGTGGAAGAGGGGGTGACAGACACAGTGGGAGAGGACACAGGGGACGTGTAAATGGCAGTGGGGGTGGTGACTGCACGTGTGCGGACTGGACTGGAGGGTGTGCTGGTGATGGAAACACTGGCTGATGGTGAGGTGAATGAAGGTGTGAGTGTAGACGTCACAGGGAGGGAGGAGGGAGACGAGGAGGTGGGGGTCACAGAGGTGGTAGTGACTGTTGGCATGTCTGCATCGGAATGTTGCTTGTGTGAATGTCTGCGTGATCTGTGGTGCTTATGTTTGGATGAGCTGCTCTTGGGTGTTGAGGTGTGTGCAGGCTGGTCTGATGGTGTGGGTGGGACAGGCAGAGGAACAGGAGACTGGGAGGAGGGAGTTAGTAGAGGGAGGCAGGAGACAGGGACAATGGCTGCCGTCAGTGCTGAGGCCAGTGCCTGGAACGATCGCTGATGGGCAGCCTGACCCGAATGAATGCCCTCCAGGTACGCATTGCTGCGATGAACCTCCCTCTCCACCCCCTGGATGGCATTCAAAAGGGTAGTCTGCCCAACAATGAGCGTTCGGAGGAGGTCAATGACCTCCTCACTGAGGGCAGCGGGGGTAACAGGGGCAGGGCCTGAGGTGCCTGGGGCGAAGGAGATGCCCGGCTTCCTGGCAGAGCGGGCACGGGGCGAACGCTGAGGGGCTGCTGGGAGGGCGGAGATGGTGCGCTGGGTGGCGGCTGTACCTGTAATGGCGGGGGGCACGGATGGTGCCACCCCCGCAAGGGAGCTCCCTTCCGAGGACGTGTCCGTGTCGCTGCAGGGTCCAGTCGTCCCCGTTGTGGAGCTCCTCTCGCCCTCCGTCTCTCTGGTCCAGTCAGACTCTGTGGCATGGCCCTCCTGGGCCATGTGAGATGCAGCTCCCTCCTGCCCCGATGCCACTTCTCCTCCGCCTGATGATGCTGATGCACACAAGCACAGAAAGACAAACAAAAAGGGGGGGGAGAGAGAAATAAAGAGATTTTGAGTACATGGATCACCGGTACAGTTAGCAGACATGACAGACACAGATGCCCCCTGCACTAAGTTGCGCACTTGGGGTCCCCTACGCATTCCGTGGAACATGCCCTACACGCCTAGAGTTGACAACTGCACCCATGGATGACACGGCCCAGGGATGGCTGTACTGGCACACTACTGAGGGTGGTGGCTGGGGACACAGGGGCTTACGGGGGTGCCCAGCCTACAGATATCGCCCTGGCCTAGGGGGACCCACAGCCCTCCTCCCCCACCCAGACACCTCCACTGCGCGACAACAGAGTAGATAATGCTTGTACTCACCCCCTTGTGTCTGCTGTGCTGCCCTCACGCGCCCATCCAAATCAGGGTAGGCCACCGCCAGGATCCGGAACATCAGGGGGGTCAGTTGACGGCAGGCACCCCGCCTACGTTGGGAGGCCATCCCCAGCAGAGACTCGGCGGTCTTCTTGGTCCCGCGGCGGATGTCCTCCCACCTCTTGCGGCAGTGGGTGCCCCGTCGATGGTGGACCCCCAGGGTCCGGACTTCTTTGGCGATGGCACGCCAAATCCCGATCTTCTCATGGGCGCGGACCTATGTGACACGTACAGGGAGGGAGAAATACCACGTTCAAGTTTGTCTGCATTTTTGTTGCCAGTGGCCCAACGCCCCCCATCCCCGCCAGGCCCCCCTCCAGGCCCCCCGCCAGGCCCAACATGCCCCCCATCCCCGCCAGGCCCCCCGCCATGCCCCCCGCCAGCCCCAACATGCCCCCCATCCCCGCCAGGCCCCCCGCCATGCCCCCCGCCAGGCCCAACATGCCCCCCATCCCCGCCAGGCCCCCCGCCAGGCCCAACATGCCCCCCATCCCCGCCAGGCCCCCCTCCATGCCCCCCGCCAGGCCCAACATGCCCCCCATCCCCGCCAGGCCCCCCGCCAGGCCCCCCGCCAGGCCCAACATGCCCCCCATCCCCGCCAGGCCCCCCGCCATTCCCCCCCGCCAGGCCCAACATGCCCCTCATCCCCGCCAGGCCCCCCACCAGGCCCCCAAGCCAGCCAGTGGCCCCAAATCCATATTGAATTAGACTCACTTGTTGGTCTGGAGGACCGTAGAGTAGCGCATACTGGGGGAGGACCCCATCCACAAGTTTCTCCAACTCTTCTCCAGTGAAGGCAGGGGCCCTTTCCCCAGGCGCAGCAGCCATTGTCCCTTCCAGACCGAGGTCACAGCAACACTTGCAGTATAGGTCCTCTCCTGTGAAAGTTCAAGTCGCAAGTGAATAAGTAGATAGAAAATGGCGGTCACGTCCGCGGCGGTGCGTACCGCCACCGCCGGCGCCCTTCGCCATTGGCTCCTGAAACCCATAGGCTTCAATGTTATCCAATGCGGCTTCGCGCCGCGGTCTTCGACCGCCTACCGCAACGATGTGCCACGCCAGCGCATTGACCTCACATCCCATTGTCACACTTCACAGGTCAGGCAGCCGCCATTTCGAGGGTCCACATGGCTCAATTTCAACTGCGTCACACAGGCCTAGGCCTTGCATAGCCACTCAGACACGCCATTCACTGCATAGAGAATCGTTTAGTGTGCAAGCTGTGAGTACGTACCTGTGGGTTGCTTGACTGTGTGCTCCATGTTGTCCTTCCTAGGCACCGTCCGCTGGGTTTGGCGTGGAGACGGATGAATCCTCCTGTGTACAGGCCGCTGGTGGACCTGTCGACAATGGAAGCACGCCACATTATCCTGACCTACCGGCTTGACTGTGCCACTATACATGAACTGTGTGCCCAGCTGGAGCCCGACCTGACGTCCCCCATCCGCCAACCCACAGGGATTCCCCCTCTGGTGCAGGTCCTGTCAGTACTCCACTTCTTGGCAAGTGGGTCATTTCAGACAACAGTGGGAATTGCTTCTGGGATGTCTCAGCCCATGTTTTCGAAGGTGTTATCCAGAGTGTTGTCGGCCCTGATGAAATACATGAGGAGCTACATCCTTTTCCCTGAGGTGGGCGAATTGGCTGCAGTGAAGGGTGATTTCTATGCCCTTGGACATATTCCCAACGTCATTGGTGCCATTGATGGGACCCATGTGGCTTTGGTTCCCCCAAGAGACAGGGAGCAGGTGTACAGGAACAGAAAAAGTTACCATTCCATGAACATCCAGGTGGTGTGTTTGGCTGACCAGTACATCTCGCATGTAAATGCCAAATTCCCAGGGTCAGTGCATGACGCCTACATCCTAAGGAATAGCAGCATCCCTTACGTGATGGAACAGCTAGAGAGACACCGTGTATGGCTATTGGGGGACTCTGGGTACCCCAACCTGTCGTGGCTACTGACCCCAGTAAGGAATCCCCGGACCAGGGCAGAGGAACGGTACAATGAGGCCCATGGGCGTACTAGGAGGGTGATCGAACGCACCTTCGGCCTCCTAAAGGCCAGGTTTCGGTGCCTGCATATGACAGGTGGATCCCTAATGTACTCACCTAAGAAGGTGTGTCACATCATCGTGGCCTGCTGCATGCTTCACAACCTGGCTTTGCGCCGCCAGGTGCCTTTCCTGCAGGAGGATGGTCCAGATGGTGGTGTTGTGGCAGCTGTGGAACCTGTGGAGAGTGAAGAGGAGGAAGACGACGGGGCTGAAACAGACAACAGGGACAGAATCATTGCACAGTACTTCCAATAGGACACAGGTAACAATTCAAACATAATTTTCTTAATGTAAACTACTCTCCAGCATCTCTGCTGCCTGTCTATTTGCCCCAGTGTATGATGACTGAGTTGTGGCTTTTCCCTCCCTATTTCAGATCTGGGGTCCCCACTACGAGTCCTGTGCTTCGTTTCCCCATGGACTACAGCTTTGTGGCAGCTGTTTGTTGACTTCACTATGTACAAGGACATATTTGCACTGTCATGTCAATTACAATATTTTGAAATCACAGCCAGACTCCAGATAGTTTTGTGCAAAATAGGTGTTTATTTCAGTGCTCAAAATGGGATGGGTGGTTTCAAGTGGGTTGGGGCTATGGTGAAGGAATGTCCATGGCAGAGTCCAGAGTAACAGTCACACAGGTGCATTGTCCATAGGCCTGTGGAGAGATGGAGCATGGGCAGTTCAAGGATGGACAGGGTGACAATGTGGGACAGTGGGATGACATCAGGTGGTATCCTTTGCTGGCGGGGGTCTTGACATCCTACTCTGTCTTCTTGCGAGATCTCAGGGCCCTCTTGCGGGGTGGTTCTTCTCCTGCAGGAGGTGGTGGTCTGGTGGGCTGCTGTTGTGCGGGGGCCTCCTGTCCACTAGCACCGGCGGAGGTGGTTGGCTGTTCTTGGTCCAGGCTAGTGGCAGGGGCCCTTTGTTGTTGTTGAGTGTCCGTCCTGGTGTTGATGAGTTCCCGCAGCAGCCCTACCATGGTAACCATGGTGGAGGTGAGGGCTCTGATGTCCTCCCTGTACCCCCGATAGTGTTCCTCCTGCAGTACCTGGATCTCCTGGAACCGGGCCAGTACCGTCGCCATCGTCTCCTGGGAGCGGTTGTATGCTCCCATGATGGTGGTGAGGGCCTCGTGGAGAGTGGGTTCCCTGGGCCCGTCCCCCCCCTGTCGCACAGCTGCCCTCCGAGTTGCCCTGTTTCCCTGGGCCTCTGCCCCCTGGCCGGTGTGCCCACTACCACTGCCCCCAGGTCCCTGTTGTTGGGGTGGTGGGTTATCCTGGGTGCCCTGTAGTGGTAGACACACCGCAGATTGACGCGCCCTGGAGACAGAGGCATGGGCCCGCTGGGTGGGAGCTGTGCTGGTGTTCCCAGAGGGGTTTGGGTCTGTAGTGGCCTGTGCCTGTGTGAGGGGAACCGACTGTCCAGAGGTCCCCGATGGTCCGGGCTGGTCATCAGTGTCCAGGTCGACAGAGCTGCTGTCATCGCTGACGGCCTCTTGGGTGGGGGGTGTGGAGAATTCTGGGCCCTCCGTGGCGGTGTGTTGACGGTCGGGTCCTGCAGGGGTATAGAGGTATGGTTATAGTTTCAATGTGTGGCATATGGGTGTATCTGTGGGTTCCTGTGTCCCCAAGTGCTGGCATTCATGTGTGGGGGCTTTGGTGAGGGTGGCTTGTGGGGGGGATGTGTATATGCATTGGGCATGCTTTGGTGATGGGTGTCCATGCTTAGTGGACGCATGCAGGCCTAGGTTTTGGGATGTGTGGGTTGTGATGGTGAGACATTGGCAGGGAATAGGTGTGCTGGGGTGGGGGTGAGGATGGTGGTGGGGGTGAGGATGGTGGTGGGGGTTCGGGTGGGGGTGAGGATGGGGGTGAGGGTGGGGGTTCGAGGATGGGGGTGAGGGTTGGGGTATGATTTGGCATGCAGGTGAGGGGGAAGCAGTAGTGAAGCTTCAACTTACCAGAATCCATTCCTCCGCCGACTCCTGCGAGGCCGTCAGGATGCAGGATGTTCAAGACTTCCTCCTCCCATGTTGTAAATTGTGGGGGTTGAGGTGGGGGTCCTCCGCCAGTCTTCTGCACGGCGATGTTGTGCCTGGATACCATGGAACGCACCTTCCCCCGTAGGTCGTTCCATCGCTTCCTGATGTCTTCCCGATTTCTGGGGTGCTGTCCCACAGCGTTGACCCTGTCGACAATCCTCTGCCATAGCTCCGTCCTCCGGGCAATGCTGGTGTATTGGATCTGTGTGCCGAAGAGCTGGGGCTCTACCCGAACGATTTCCTCCACCATGACCCTGAGTTCTTCGTCTGAGAAGCGGGGGTGTCTTTGGGGTGCCATGGAGTGGTGTGTATGATGGGTGGGGTGGAGTATGTGTAGTTAAGTGTTTTGAGTGTGGTGGTGTATGTTGTTTTGTGTGTGGATATTGTGTGGGTGATGATGTAGTGTGCCTCTGTGTGATGGTATTCTGTGATCGCTGATGTGTCTCTCAGTGCTTCTTTTAGGATTTTGGTCGAAGGGGTTTGTTTGTGATGTGGGTGTGTGTTTTATATTGTATTGTGTGTGTGGGAGTGGTGTGTGTATGTGTATCAGGTGTGTGGAATTCAAATCGGCCAATGTGGCTGAGTTTTGTTCGTTTGTGTGTATTCTGACCGCGGCGGTGTGTACCGCCAATGGAAAACCGCGTTTGAAAGACCGCCGCGTGGATTCGTGGGTCGTAATGGCATGGGCGTATTTCTGTTGGCGTGACGGTGGAGGTTTGGTCACCTCCACTTTTCCGCCGACCGCTGGTCTGGCGGTCTGTTGTGGCTGTCGGATTTTCGGAGGTTTGGCTGCTGCGGGTCAGAATGACCGTGGCGGGTTACCGCGACCGCGGCGGAATTATGGAGGATTTCTGACCGGCGGTAGGCGCCTTTTACCGCCGAGGTCAGAATGACCACCTCTGTGTCTGATGTAAGTCAGGCCTCACTGGAAGTATATGTTGTGTACTAAGTTCTGATTTTCCTGACATGTCTGACCCTATGAGTGCTCTAGGGTTTTCTGACTCCAAAATGTAGATAGACCTTACCTGTGGTGTGTCTGTAGAGACAAACATGTGAGGATTAGCCTATACACTCCTCGGTGTACATGTTGTTGGTAAATTATAGTTGTGTATCCACCGCCCCCCCTCAAACACGGCCATGGGTTTGTAAATGGGGTACCTAGTATTGATGCTACCAGTATGTTACACATACCTGTGAAGAAGTGACGGTTTGGTTGCATATTAGTATACACACTCAGGTTTGGCACTTGGTACCATACTGGAAAGTCCAGTTACAACTTGCAGCCCATGTGGCCTTAGTTTTGCTTTCCGTACACTGACATTTGTTGCCCAGCTCTTGGTGGAGGATATGCAGCATGATTCTTAGATGTTAACTGTCAGAACTCAGATTGCAAGTCAAGGCCAGTTGTTACCCATCTTGTGGGTTATGAATGTGCTTTGTGTGATGTGACCTTTGTTGTCTGGCCTGCCATGTACTTCCTCAGGGACATTCGATGCTCTGTATCGTGATATGAGCTGTTAGAAGTACAGTAGATGTATTGTCTGATTAACTTGCTGTGCTGTTTCACACAATGCAGTTACTAATGTGGCATATCTGCATTTGTCTTCACAGCAGCTAACATGACTCCAGACCAGGTCCGTGAATTTCAGCGTCGGGCCATGCGATACCAGCACATCCTGCTGGTGGAGTCGGGGTTCTGGAGGATGGCCTGGCGATATCGCCATGAACGTGCCTCCGAGGCATGGCGAGCCTTCCCACAGGGTGGGCCTACTGTGCCCACCACAGCCACAACCACCAATCTGAGCCAGGTGGCCCCACCCACAGCTGCCTCTGTTCAATCTACATCTGCTGGACTTCCTGGCCCCAGCATTGCCACCGGTGCAGGACAGCCCACACAGACCTCCTCCACCGGTACCCAGACTGCCACTGCTCCAGCTGTTGACCCTGCAGCCTTCAATAGACTTGAAAACAAGATGGACAAAGTGCTGCGCAAGGTGAGCCACCTGAGCCGGGACGTGCGGCACATTAAATGGCGGGTCAAGGATATCAAGAGGACCCTCCGGAGGGCCAACCTCTAGACAGTTGAATAGATGGACATGATACCCTCCCCTCCCTCCTCTTTCCTTGTTCTTATACTTAGTGGGCTTAGGGGGCTTAGTGTTAGGTTAGTATAGGCTGTTAGTTTAGTCAGTGTTAGTGGGTGGGGGGTAGGGGGTCCTGCTTCTTTCTTTTTTGACTTATTACATGTGTGGGTGGGTGGCTATGTTGGGGTTCTTGTGTGTAAAATAAAAAAAAATAAAAAAAAGCAAAAAACATTAAAAAATAATTTACCAAAAAAAAATATATTTGTTTAGGATAGTATAGTATGTGTTGTCCAAAATGTGTCCCGTCTCTTAAGGGGGGCGGGGGGTGGAAGTTTAGAACGTTTCGTTACATGTGATAAGTAAGTGTAGCTTAGGTTAGTTATGGACAGTTGTGGGTAATGAGTAGTCAGGGTAGATTAGGGTAGGTAAGATTTTTCCCTCAGTTTCCTCATCTATGGTTAGCTTTTAATAAATATTTGGTTACCCCTTAATAGTATGTGTTGAATGGTACTTGATCGTGAGTTTGGATTCCATGTACATCTCTTTTGTACTATAACATCTGTGTCCAATGCTACACACAAATCCCAACTGAGCTGTACGATTGGCAGCTAACCCAGAGCTACCTTGCAAAGTGTCTACCCTTTGTTGCAACCACCAATCACAGTTAATATGGATGACAATGTGTTTCTGTTGATAAGTGTGTTTTCAAAGTCACTAACAGTGCTTCCAGGCTTGATATTGGGGAAACAGTTTTAGGTCTGACTGCAGTGTGATGATCATGCACACCCTTATAAGATGAGTTCTCATTGGCAATCTTGTATTCTTGTCTTCATGACCCTCATACATCATTTGTGACACAGTTCGGCATGATTACCTATTTGTATTGTAACTCAGACATCTTCATTTGTGCAGTTTTTTTAGTGTTTACTTAGATTAGTGTGGCATGTTTATTGTGCTATTTTTGCACGTTGACAACATTTAGCGGGCACTATTTGATGACTTAGTTATCCCCTGAGGAAGCATTCTTCTGTCCAACACAGCATGGTGGTGTATGGTTTCTCACTTCATCAGATTATTCCCTCAGGATGGGCAGAGTATGATGCAATCATGGTCACTGTGCAGATTTCTCTAACTACATAATTTCTGGACAGTTGTATTGACAAGCTACGTTATTTGACAGTAGGGACATTTCAATTATCTACTGCGCAGTTGATAAGCCACATTACCCAGAGATAGATTTGTTGTGTAAGTGCCATTTATTGAAAAGTGCTGTAGTGCTATATGTACATTGTCCATGATTGGGAGTCCATTATAGTGATATCTTCCATTGTGATCCAACACAAGGGTTTACCAAAATGCTTTTGTCATGCTGGGGTTGCTGTTTCAGACAGTGCAGAGGGACAGACTTAGCCAATGAGTAGGAGAGAGACAATCACTGGGCTGGGTGACAAGTTATACAGTGGTTAGCAGAACAGTGCTTGAGTACAGTTGTAAGACTGTCATGTTTCAAAACGCAGGACTTTGGTAATAGTTGGCCATGTGGCAGGGACTAGTGCTTCCGGGTACTTTTCCTTGTGAATGTGATCTGTTCCATGTCTTCTTCTTCTGATGTGTGTGTTGCCTGCGTTGTCCTTTTGTTGTTGGTTGTGAAGGGGCAACACACACCTCAGTGTTAGAAGACGTGGAGTCAGACATCCCGGTGGCTGCTCCCTGTGAAGGTCTTAAGGGCAGTACTGCTGCAAGGAGGGCCTGCTGGTTCTTGAGAATAGTAGCCACATCACGATGGTAGGCAGCCAGGTCGGCCCTGAGGGGTTCAATGTTGCATTCGTGCACGCGTTGACAGGATTGCTGTTGTAGGTGTTGGGTCAACTGTATTACAGCTGTGCTGATTTCCTTCTGGGTTTTCAGCAGTTCCTGCAAGAAAGATGTTAGGGCTTGCATAGCTGCTGCCTGATCTGCAGATGACATCATGCACAAACGCATCCGCTCAAGGCTGACTGCCATATTTTGCATCCCCACCCGCACCTCCTTGGCCAGCTCCCGCTGTACTCCAACCACAGTTCTCTCAAAGCTGGTGCCTGTGTCGTCTGAGTCCTCAGCTGTATTGGAGCTGGCAGGTCTTACAATTGGGGTGGTGGGTGGATCCTCTGCGATGGCTGCTTGTTCTGTGCTCCTCCTTGTGACTGAAGGTGGGGTCTGGAGGGATTCAAGGACCTTTTGGATAGTCTCCTGAGGAATGTTTACCAGCTCGCCATCCATGTCAAAAGGTGAAATCTGGGACAGGCATATATCGGCAGGAGATCCATCTTCCTCTGCAATGAAACAGGGTAAAATTAGTGTGTCTGTGTTGTGACAATTTTGACGTGACGTACCTGCCTTTTGATGAATTCACTTTGTGATCTTGTTTTGTATTAATATCTGCAGTCCTTCAGATGGGCATTGTTTCAGGCCTATGGCCCACCTGTGTGTCACATGTTTGTTATTGAGTTATCAGACTTTTCAGCCTCATTGCCTCTAGGTGTTGCTTTATGCCAAATAGAGAATTGCCACCTTCTTTTCCTACTCGACCCACCGTGTATATCCATTCTCATGGTGAGACCTTTCACTGGCTGTGGGTGTTCAGATGGCCCTGGCAGCACACTTAACTATCAGGACCTGCCCCAATCCCTGATCGTTCACATCAACTTAAATGTAATTGAAATGTTGCATATCCTATGCATGGCATAGTTATGATCTGATATGGATGTTGACATTGTTAATGTGTCCTGCTGATGTTGGGGAATGTGTGTTACATTGGATTGCCCTGATAGTCGTATCAGTGTCCTATTTCGTCCTCTGACTGTGCAGGTGTATTTCAGTGACCAGTTACATGTGTCCCCTCATCAATGCTGTTGTCTGAGCAGTATAACATTTGTGATGTTGCCTTGTTACCCAGGCACAGGATGGACCCTGACATATGCAGCATGGGTGTGTCCTTAGTGCTGTGTCGCTCCTATTGTTGTTTACTTTGGCTGATGTTTGTGACAACTATGGGCATTGACATTTGAGTGTACTGGGGCCTTTGCCTTGTTTCAGGAGATTGTTGCAGATGTCATCCTGACCCCCTAATTTAGGTATGTATGTTCCATGGGGAGGTTTCTGCCATTGGCTACTTGAGCTGCACACAGATCAGAGGTGGTAGTGGCAACTGTTGTCGCAGTTACATTGCAGTTGTCGGTTTGGCTAGAGGATTGCTAATAGGGCCCTAGTTAATGTAGGAGGTATGTTGGCTGACGAGTGCCAGGATGTCAGTTTGATGTAGTGGCCTTCCCTCCTGTCGTCGCTTTCCCTTTGCTCCATCGTTGGCATGACAGCATGCCCCCATGGGAGTGTTGTTGGTGTTGTGTAATGGTGTGCCCCAGGTCTTCTCAGAACGAGCCATGCCCCCCTGCTGTGCCCCTTTACCCATGCCACTCCATGTATTAGATGACTTCCATGCAATGTGTAGTAGGTATTTCCCCCCCCGGTTGCAGTTGACATTAGTGCATTTCAATTCCCCATGTGACTTACCCTGTATGTGCGTTGTGTCCTGGTAGTCTGCGCTGTCCTGTCCTTGAATCCCTGTGACGATCTCCTCAGGGATGACGGCTGCGACCATCTCCTCCATGTGTTCCAGGGGCTCCTGGTGTGCTGGACTCCCCCCTCCAGTCTGCAGTGCTGCCTTCCTGTTCCTGGCCATCTTTTCCTTGGTCCTGCGTTTGCAGTCATTCCAGCGTTTCTTGCACTCAATGACTGTTCTGCGTACTTCAGCCACACTGTTAATCTTGTCGACAATTTGTTGCCATATAGCCTCTCTCCTACTGATTGGCAACTTTAATGTGACAAACAGTTGGTGCTGGTGTTCTGTGACCTCTTTAACCAGGATTTCCTGCTCCTCTGCACTGAAGCGACACTTTCTTTTCTTCTTAAAAGTGTCCTGGTTCTTGTGTGGGTCCTCCTGGCTGGTTCCTGGTCTGCTGTCATCTTTCTGGGGTCTGTAGTGGCATCTGGGATCCATTTTGGCTCTCCTCTGGTGAAATGGCTGTGTTCGCTGTGTTTTTTTACGCTATTGCGTCAAAAAAAACGGCGCATATCCGGTTTGCGGTGTCGTAAATCGACCCACAGTCATTTCCGCTGCGTTAACGTCGTTTTCCTTTGCGACTTGACACCGCGGTGTGCGTCAAAAATAATGACTCCCACCTGTTGTTTGCGCCGCCGTGCGTCAAAGTATAAATATGACGCCCGCACGGCGCACCAAAATGGCGTTAGCCGGCGGTAATATTTTTTACGCAAAACTGCACCGGCGCAGTTTTGCGTCAAAAAGTATAAATAGGGGCCTTAATTTGTCTGTCGGACTTTCAAAGCAGTGGTGGTCCGGACCACCATCGTGAGTCTGGCAGTGACCCCCAGACTCGTAATTAGGTCCGTACTGTGGTTGGTCTACTCTTGATATGTACACTTCTGTCAAGGGTTGGGGAATGCTTAAAGGGCGTGAGTCAAAAACACAATGCTGTGTCACAAGAAATACAACTCACATGCAGGATGTTACAAGCATCATTTTCTGTTAAATTTGACTTGTAAACTAGAAACTAAGGGGCTAATTCACAAAATAATTATGAATATGTGTAGCAGTTTTACAAAAATACTCTTTTCTATACTCTTACATGGATTTGCTAATCAGTCCAAAACAGACCACTCTCTATTAGTAAAAGTACAAAGGGGATGCAGTCCTTTCTGTCTTTACAAGTTATGAGTATTCTCTGAATATGCCCATTTTATTCCCATTTTAGATGTTCTGGGGTTAATTTTACAAAGATTTGTAAGAGCATGTAAACATTTACTACAGGATTACTACTTAATGTATTCTGAAATTACTTCAGACCACCACACTCGCAGTGGCTGATGGACTGCCATGGTTGTGGACCGCCACATTACGAGGTTGGCTGGCAGCCCTGCAACCTACCATCGTCTCCGCCGATACCGGAGATCCCAACAGACTGATGATGAGTGCAGGTCTCAATCAGCCAGGGTGGTGCTGAATGCAGTGCCGCCCTGCTGATTACAACCTGGTTCTCTGCTAGCCTTTTCATGTCGGTTTCACCACCATGAAAAGGCTGGTGGAGAACAGGTCCATGGGCCCATGGGGGGCCCCTGCACTGCCCATTTCCCACTGGGCTGACCGGCAGAAAACTTGCTTTCCGCCAGTCAGCCCAGCAGTAAAGTTTAATTGGGGCTGGTGGTGTGGTAGCCAGCACGGTGGCAACCATCCTGTCGAGAGTTTGGCAGATGGGTGTTCCTGTCCCCCAAAAATCATAATCGGGCTGTAAGTGTTTAATTCTACTCAAGTGGCATTTCAGCCACTCGACCTTAAGGAGCACCATTCTGGTGGCAAGTGGCTACTCACTAAATTTTACTAACTCACATTGGGCTGTATGCATACTTAATTAATGACATTTTATATATAGTCATTCTTAACCTAACCCAGTAATTATACACACTCTTGAGATTCACATTATTTGCATGTCTATGCAGAATGTCTACTATATTTATAATCAAAGTACATTTTGGAAATTATAATGTCTTTATTGCAGGTAATGATGGGTATGCCCTCTCTCCGCTTCTCTTCAGTCATGCATCATCATTGTGTTCATGCCACACTTCAATACCTTGATCATACAGGGGACATGCTCTGGTGTTCCTTAGCAGTTGTGTACAAGATTACTCTAGCCAGTTGTGTGTTGCAAAAAATCACCAAAGCATAGGACTCACATAACCCCAGAACTACAGCACCATATGGTTTCCTGGGGAGAAACACAGAAGCGAGATCAGGTTCTCCAGGTTTGTGACCATCTTGCGGCTTTCTTTTTATTTGAACTGCTACTTTGGCTGTGCAGTGTTTATAGTGCTACTATAGTGGTTGGGCAGCGTCAAGTCCATGGTGAATGGTAGATTTTGACATCATCCCTATATACCATCATGAGACTTTTGCACTACCATGATGTCATAACCCAAATGCAAGTCTCAATGTAATATGCAAATGCTAACACATTACTTATTTATTTATTCATTCATTAATCGCATACATCATTCAGATAAAATTCACATTAATGTTTACAGTCATGCGTTTTTCCTTTAAATGTGTTTTTATAAACTTCAATTACATATTTCTCTTCATTCACATTGTAAATGGAGAAATCTGCACCTTAGGGTGATAACTATGTACTTGTGACACAGAACTCCTCACTTGGAGCAATAATCTCTGGCCTCACACCAGAGCTCTTCCCCAACTGTGACAAACAGGAAATTACAATCAGAAATAGGTAGTAGATCATCATGGAGCCATCCATTCACTGCAGCAAAATCAACAAACATCCTGCTGCTCTTTTTGGTGCTTCAGTCCCTCACACGTTCTGGGGAATGTGAAAGTGAAGAAACATGGGGAAGAGGGTCCTCCAAAATGATCCTCTGCATGGTGGGACAGTTCAATTCAATTTCAATGTATTTTATTATCATGATTTGGAACTCCAAAGAGATCCACATATATAATGATGCAACCAACTAAATACATAATAAAGAATACACTTTTCTAAAAATGAATAAAACTCCCAAACATCAGTTTGTTCCAAAATACTTCACACATTACAAAACTACCAATAAATGGTGGTATTAAAACTTAATATGACATACATTTAACCTCTTACTACAGATGCAAATTTTTAAGTTAGAGGCGTCCCTACTCAATGAAATTGAGAGATGTGCTCATCCCTTCATTCTTCCTGAGAATCTCTCTTTATAAACAGAACAACATACAATTTCATGGATAATCGAGAGGCCCCACCTCCCTCAAAAACCCCTGAAAAAACTATAAAAGACCCCTACAGTACCTGCAATATTTATTTTCCACGTCTGGGCCCAAGAGGCGATCTAATAATAAAAGATCAATATAACTGTAAGAAAGTTTGAAAAAATGTAAAAGTCCTGTAGCAAAATCTTTTGTTAGGAGGATTATAACATGCGTCTAGTGCCTCTCTATGAGATCAAACGGTAAATAGAGGGGTTTCAACCATAGTTTCCTCTGAACGGCTAAGACTGGACATACACATAAAATGTGTTTAATATTCTGAACCCCACCTTTACACAAGTCACAAGAATTAGTAGCCCCATCCCATTTGGAAATTAAATCCCTAAGAGATACTCTATTGAGTCTACTCAGTGTGAAAAGGTGCCTAACACCGTGTGGAAGATTCCAAGTCTGTTAAGGTTAAACCACTTTCATAGACACTGTCTTAATTAAATTCTCGAGTCCTCTTTTAGGGCAGCACGGCTCAAGATCCATTGAAAAACCTTTAGACCATGTCACTTCCTTCAAGATTTTTTTTAGGATTATGAGAGGTGTCGTATCCAGCTCTAGAAGCTGAGTAGCATATTTGTAATTTCTGAAGCACCTGGATTTTTCTCTCAAATTGTTAACAATTTCATTAAAAGACAATTTCATTTCTCAGTGTAGATTCCTCACTGTGTATGAGGGAGTGTGCCCTTTGTATCACGGCTGCATGCCCCTGCACAAAAGTATTCTTGATTTCAAATTCAAGCCATAGAGCTGCCCCCGAAGCTGAAGTATTGCAGGAAGCCAAGCGACTTAGGATCCGGCCTTCTGTCTTATCAAGAAAGGCCCATTTACCTGTATCTATTTTGGCCTCTAGGTCAGCCGGCACCTAGGGAAACCTACCAAACCTGTGCATTTTTTAAAACTAGACACCTAGGGGAATCCAAGATGGGGTGACTTGTGGGGCTCTCACCAGG
This sequence comes from Pleurodeles waltl, assembly GCF_031143425.1. Classification (NCBI taxonomy): domain Eukaryota; kingdom Metazoa; phylum Chordata; class Amphibia; order Caudata; family Salamandridae; genus Pleurodeles; species Pleurodeles waltl. Next base: position 1,644,647,691 of record NC_090444.1, on the reverse strand, counting down.
TTCTGTTACCTAGAATCCTTTGCAAACCTCACAATTTGTCCAAAACCCCCCACTTTTTCCTCACATTTCGGTGACACAAAGTTCTGGAATCTGAGAGGATCCACAAATTTCCTTCAACCAGCATTCCCCAAGACTCCCGATAAAATGGCACCTCACTTGTGTGGGTGGGCCTAGCGCCCGTGACAAGAAATGCCACAAAACACAAAGTGGAAACATCACATTTTCCAAAAGAAAACAGAGCTGTTTTACAGAAAGTGCCTAGCTGTGGATTTTGGCCTCTAGCTCAGCCGGCACCTAAGGAAACCTACCAAACCTGTGCATTTTTTAAAACTAGACACCTAGGGGAATCCAAGATGGGGTGACTTGTGGGGCTCTCACCAGGTTCTGTTACCCAGAAACCTTTGCAAATCTTAACATTTGGCCAAAAAAGCACTTTTTCCTCACATTTTGGTGACACAAAGTTCTGGAATCTGAGAGAAGCCACAAATTTACTTCCACCCAGTGTTCCCCCAAGTCTCCCAATAAAAATGGTACCTCACTTCTGTGGGTAGGCCTAGCGCCCATGACAGGAAATGCCCCAAAACACAACGTGGACACATTACATTTTCCCAAAGAAAACAGAGCTGTTTTTTGCAAAGTTCCTATCTGTGAATTTTGGCCTCTAGCTCACCTGGCACCTAGGGAAACCTAACAAACCTGTGCATTTTTTAAAAGTAGATACCTAGGGGAATCCAAGATGGGGTGACTTGTGGTGCTCTCACAAGCTTCTGTTACCCAGAATCCTGTGCAAACCTCAAAATGTGGCTAAAAAAACACTTTTTCCCCAGATTTCTGTGACAGAAAGTTGTGGAATCTGAGAGGAGCCGCAAATTTCCTTCCACCCAGCATTCCCCAAAGTCTCCCAATACAAAAATGCACCTCAATTGTGTGGGTAGTCCTAGCGCCCGCAACAGGAAATGCCCCAAAACACAACGTGAACACATCACATTTTCCCAAAGAAAACAGAGCTGTTTTTTGCAAAGTGCCTAGTTGTGGATTTTGGCCTGTAGCTCTGCCGGCACCTAAGGAAACCTACCAAACCTGTGCATTTTTTTAAAGTAGACACCTATGGTAACCTGCGGGGTTCTCAGCAGGTTGTGTTACCCAGAATCCTGTGCAAACCTCAACATTTGGCAAAATAACACCTTTTCCTTACATTTCAGTGACAGAAAGTTCTGGCATCTGAGACGAGCCACAAATTTCCTTCCACCCAGCGTTCCCCCAAGTCTCCCGATAAAAATGGTACCTCACTTGTGTGGGTAGGCCTAGTGCCTGCGAAAGGAAATGCCCCAAAATACTCTGTGGACACATCAAAATTATCAAATACAAAACAAACTTTTTTTCCTGGGGACACCTGCGTTTTTGGTCCTGGGCTCAGCAGCCATATAGGGAAACCCACCAAACCTAAACATTTCAGACACAAGAGGGAGTCTAGGGAGGTGTGACTTGCTTTGGCCCCCCAGTGTTTTCTTACCCAGAATCCTTTGCAAACCTCAAAATGTGGCTAAAAAAACAGTATTTCCTCACATTTCGGTGACAGAAAGCTCTGGAACCTGAGAGGAGCCACAAATTTCCTTCCACCCAGCGTTTCCCCAAGTCTCCCGATAAAAATGATACCTCACTTGTGTGGGTGGCCCAGGTGCCAGCAACAGAAAAAGGCCAAAAAAACCTGAAGAGATTGAGGGGATTTCTTTTTATACATCTTCAAGCTGACTCTGCTTTGGGGACCCACACAAGTGAGGTATCATTTTATTTGGTATACTGAGGGGAACACTGGGTGGTAGGAAATTTGTGTTGGAGCGGTAATCCTACAAAGAAAAGTGAGGAAAATATGCTCTTTTAAGCAAATTTTGAGGTTTGCTGAGGAGTCTGGGTAAGAAAATGTTGGGGGATCCAGGCAGACCATACCACCCTGGACTCCTTGGGGTGTCTTATTTAAAAAAATGTCTGGGTTTGGTAGGTTTCCATAGATGAAGGCCACTCCCGGGACCAAAAACATAGGTGTCCCCCCATAACACAGGTATTTTTGCAATAGATCATTTTGATGTGTTCACATATTTCTATGATGTTCCAAACACTAAAATTGTGAAAAGAAGTCACTTTGGTTATGTTAAAAAGACCCCTCACCCACCAACCAAGTTGGTGGCATGCTTCATCATCGGGGTCCCACCCGAGACACCTAGCATGTCACGGGTGTGCTGTGATGCCTGATTACAGCGGAGCAAGTTTTGTATTTTTACCACACATAGGCCCATATTTAGACTTTTTTAGCGCTGCATTTGTGTTATTTTTTGATGCAAAACTGGCACAAACTTACAAAATACAATCATATGGGCCACCCTACGCACACCACCAGCCAAGCACCACCCCACACACACCGCAAGCGATGCCATTCAAGGGCCCATCACTTTCATACGCCCACATGCCTGATACAGCAATCACACCAGCTGATAGGAGTGTGTAAACAGGCGTTTGGCTGGCACTGCCAGCCAAGCACCACCCCACACACACCGCCAGCCAAGCACCACCCCACACACACCGCCAGCCAAGCTCCACCCTATGCACACCGCCAGCTAAGCGCCACCCCACACACACCGCCAGCCAAGCACCACCCCACAAACACTGCCAGCCAAGAGCCACCCCATGCACACTGCCACCAAAAGTGCCACCCTACCCACACCACCAGCCAAGCACCACCCCACACACACCGCAAGCGATGCGCCACTCCACACACACCGCCTGCCAAGCTCCAGTCCATGCACACCGCCATCACTTTTTTTGTTGTTTTTAAACAACAAAGAAACCACTGATTATACATAAAAACAAAACTACAAACACAAAAGCTCTAACTGAATAAATGAAAGTAATGCCAACCGTGAAACTGAACATATGAAAATATAAAACAGCAGTTTACGCTCACGGTATTTCCCAATAATTCTTCTGTGTGTGATAGCTCCTGAAACAGCTACCCACACACAGCCCAGGCTTTGAAGGACAATCAGGGCAGTACATCCTAGTCTCCTTCCTGATACCTCTTCGAGCACAGACTCTACATCTCTTATCTGGAAAGTTTTTTTTGCCCGTGGGAGGAATGTGCTCAGCAAAGTGATGATCTTTCATTCTAGCCACATCCTCCACCACTACTTCTCTAGGAACTCTTGCCTGTTCCAGCACAACAAGGCTCGATATGATAGACTCCTGAAATTTCAAAAACGTCATCCTTGACTCTGGAGAACTGTACTTGAACACAACAAAAGCATTAAAAGTTGCCAAGTGGAAAAGGTGAACCATTAATTTTGTATACCAAACACAAGCCTTACGAGCAGCAATATAACGTTCCAACCTCTGATCTACTCTGTGAACACCACCCATATGCTTATTGTAGTCTAAAATGCACACAGGTTTGTGGACTTCAGCAATTTGACCCCAAACAGCCACAGGTGAAGTACTGTCATCATGGATGGTAGTTAGCATGTACACATCCCTCCTGTCTACAAATTTCAGAACTAGCAGCTCATCATTCCGCAAGGCACTGCACTGTCCCTTCTCAAGTTTTTTACAGACAAGCTCTCTTTGATAGCCTTTCCGATTAGAGTGGATTGTGCCACAAGCAACAGTGTCCACTCTGAACAATTCCTTGAATAACTGAACTTCAGTGTAAAAGTTATCAACATATAAATGGTGACCTTTTTTAAACTGCCGTCTACCAAGTTCCCACACAATATTCTCTCTAACTCCAAAAGTGGGCGGACAACCAGGAGGGGTCAATACTGCAATCCCTACCAGTGTAGACCTTGAAATTATAAACATATCCTGTACTACTTTCAGACAGCATATACAATTTAATTCCATACCGTGCCCTCTTGCTAGGAATGTACTGCCTAAAAACCAAATGACCCCTGAACAGGACCAAAGACTCATCTACAGATATTTCTTTGCCTGGAACATATATCTCTGAAAATCGATCTACCAAATGATCAAGGACAGGTCTAATCTTAAAAAGACGGCCAGATCAAGGTGATCTTGTGGCAAGGCTAAAGCATTATCTACAAAATGCAACATCCAAAGAAGAAGCTCATACCGGTTACGACTCATGATTCCAGGAAATATAGCAGTTGCCATCAAGGGACTAGTAGACCAATATGAAGACAGTGATGGCTTCCTTATCAGCCCCATCAAAAAAGTTAAACCCAAGAACTTTTTCAACTCTTCCAGAGTTGTGGGAATCCACCGGCTAGCTCTAGAGTGTAGCCTAAGTCTGGCAGCGTTGTCCCTCAAATACTGCTCTGCATACAAATTAGTCTGCTCAATAATCTCTTCCAAAAATATATCATCCATAAACAACTCAAAGAAGTTGACAGGCAAAAAGTTTTCCGTATTAACTCGACACCCTGGGAAACCAGTGAACCCAGGCTACTGTGGATGCTCATTGTTTGGTGCAGCCCACGTGTCAGGTCTTCCAGTGGGAAGCCTTTCAACTGCTGGCTGCTGCACCATTGGCACATCAGTGTCCTCCTCTAAAAGAGGCACTTCATCAGCACTGAGAGTGGCTTCATCATCAGATGATTCCTCTCTGACAGAAAATTCACTTCCAGAATCTTGCACTTCCTCCTCTGCCTGAGATGCAGAGTCAGTCTCATAATCATGGTCAGAAGACGACTCAAAAAGCACACCAACAATCTGCTGAGTGGTCATCCTACGGCTAGCCATAATCCTTCCTACAAAAAGTAACTGGACAAATGCACCACCAAAAACCAGCACTGTGTAAGATGAGTAATAAATAAAGTGTAGCTTTATCACTAAGAGTTATAAACTCAAAAACTATACACCTCACTTGCCTGAAAAGCTTGACTCACCAGCAGCTATTCTGCACAACCACAGCAATCACCAATGACATCCCACTAAAAAGAAAAAAGAAAAGCAAATTAGACATAAGAAAACACAAATATCATTGTGCATAAATCTAAGGACAATTTCATACACAATCCTGCATTCAGTACACCACCTACAGACATGTCATTCATGCATTGCATCAATACTCCTTTGGAGTAAATTTATGTACTTGCCTAAAACATGCAGCTACGCAAACTGCAGGACAACCACTGCCAAAACCGCAACAAGCCGCAGCAAAGGAAGCAAAAGCTTTAAACTAGAACAAAAAAGAGATAAACTGTTATAATCACAAATGCAAATACTTCGACAGTTGACAAACACCCCGCCACCAAACATTTATACATTTTCCCTGGTGTCTAGTGATCTCTGCTTGGGAGCACATGGGACTACAAAAAAAGGCCAATCTGCCCCCAACGGGGGCAGAAATGGCAAAGAATATATTGCCCTCTTTGGGGGGGGCGACCCTTGCCCAAGGGGCCACCCCCCCACACAAAGCACACACACATGATCCCTGGCGCTAAGTGGATTCTGCCCAGATTGGCCTAAAAAAAATAGGCAGATCTGCCCACAAGGGGGGCAGAACTGCCCAATAGTGCTTTTTGCCCTTTGGGGGCAATCCTTGCCCAATGGGCTGCCCCCCCAACACAAAAGAAACAGCCACAAAAACAATCCCTGGTTTCTTGTGCCTTCTGCCCCCTAGGGAGAAGATCGGCCTAAAAATAAAAGCCCGATCTGCCCCCAAGAGGGGCAGAAACAGCGATAAATATATTGGCCCCCCAAGGGGAGTGACCCTTGCCCAAGGGGTCGCTCCCCCACACTGTAAAAGCACACACATATACTAATTCTCTGGTGTCTAATGGCATTCCTGCTGCCCGATCACATTGCAATCGGGCAGCAGGAATGCTGAAAAAGACATGAAAGAGACATCGAGGGAAAGAAAAACCCTTTCCTTTCCCCCAATGCCTCTTTTTGTGCAATCCCCCCACCCGGAGGAAAAACTTACCTCCTTGCCTGAAGATGCACTGGAAGCAAAAGGCTTTCAGCGCGTCTGGCTCCCTCTGATGATGTCAGCACGCGATCACACGTTTACGTCATTAGGGGAGTGAGGGTGCAGGGGTGGAAGCAATTCCCCTTCCAACCCTGAACTGGGTGGGGTGGGGGGGCAGCCCTCGGAGGTAGTGCTAGCTCTTCCCCCGAGGGCAGGTCCCAGGGCATAATGGGGTGCAGCCACGGACGTAACCATTACGTCCATGGCGGGGAAGGGGTTAATACATTTTTAGAATATTTCACATATTTTTATTTAGTATAAATTAAATAAATGTATATATTTCATGCACATACTTAATGTATACTCTACAACATTTTCTAGAATTGTGCTGAATTGGTTTCAATAGTATAACATTTTTAAAATGTTTTAACTTTTTTTAACATTCATTAAATTTTTTTAATATATTTTACCATTGCTTTCTATGGGAAATACTCCTTTTTAGTTTAATATGGCAGCTTTTTTTAATGCCCCCTTGCATTTTGCTGTCTATTTGTGTCGTTTTTAGTCTTTTTTCCAGGTAAGAGCTGTGGTTAGGTGATTCTGATGGTTTGACTAGGTAAGACCCTTTTAAGGATTTTCTTAGGGTGTTGATGGTAGGGAGGATAAAGGATGGGTATTTAACAGTTGGGTATAGTTTTGTTTGGTCGTTAGAATTGTTTTTAGAAGCGTATTTTATACTGTTTTGCACTATTGTGTTGAATGGCGTTTTTTATAATGTATTGCTATTGTATGAGTATGTTCTGTTATTGTATGTAATGTCACTTATGTTTGGTTTATTAAGGGTTATATATGTTTTTATTCCATCATGTAATATATTGTGCTGGTGGGTTTTTACCTTCCATGGAGCTGGTTGGGAAGTTGGAAGCAACTATTTATTTCAAGGACATCTATTTTGGTTTATTGCAAACCAGTCATTTTTATTTTATTTCCTTTTTTCAGGTTTTGTACAACATTTATTTTTTCAAAGGATTTTTTTTAACCTACACACTTTGGATTAAATTGAGGGATTTTGAATGGCTTTATTTATTTTTCCATTTTTTTCATTGTTTTTCATATTTCGAATCACAAAGGCAGACCGACAAAGGTAAGCCAAAAATCCAACACCGCCAGTACTTTGGAGGGCAGGAAATAGGTGGTTTGACCACCAGCAACGACAGCCTGCCAACCAACCACCGAACCTATTACAAGTACAAATTTGCAGTGTCGGTCAGCCATGGCAGTCACCAATGGCAGTCCAAACCACAGCTGTTCGCGGTCAGCGGTAAACCACAACACCACATTGAATAGATTTGAAAACAACACAGCTGACACATTGCCACACCCTACACACTTGCAAGGACACTATTAAAACACCCCTTCACATACCACAATCCTTTGCATCCACAACGTCAAACACCCAAGCCAGAGTGCATTATCCAAAAAGATAAAACCATAGACTAGGCAACCCTCCCACATTCATTAAGCACATACCCCACACCTTCAACACCCTCCTATCACATCCATTTGCACCTCAGTACTCAATTTACTCCCCGTCACCTGTTTAATTCCCACCACCTATCAACTTTTTATTATCACCACCATGTCACCCCAAAAGAAATCCCTGTTTCACTAAAGGTGATTTAAGAGTCATGGTGGATGAAATCATTAGAGTAGAGCCACACCTCTTTGGAGCCAAGGTCCAGCACACCACTATCTCCAGGAAAATGGAAATGTGGCAAAGGATAGTCGAAATAGTGAATGCTGTAGGCCCCACCCTGCGCACAACGGATGACATCAGGAAGAGGTGGAATGACCTTAGGGAGAATGTCCATTCCATGGCATCCAGACACCTGGTGCATGTCCAGAAGACTGGCAGTGGGTCCCATCTCCTCCCTTACTGCTCATTCTGGGAGGAGAAGGTCTTGCCCATCCTGTATACTGAGAGCTTGTCAGGAATACCTGGGGAGTGGAGTCTGATAAGTCACAACAACAAAATATTGGCAAATTGTATTGACATGCATATTCATTGATCACCTTATGCTAACTTCACTGTCAAACCACTCAATAGTCCAGTGTCCTCCCGTCTGACCTCCAACATGTGAACTAGACTTACTTGGGGCAACAGCAACTCTGTATAATGTGAGTAGTACAAGGATTGCCAGCACTACAACTCCCAGCAGGCACTGTTGCGCCATTAGAGAAAACTGAACAGTGTATCCTACTGCCAATTACCTTGATTGCTACTTCCACATCTGAATGTACTTACCTGAGAGTATGCAATCTATATACTGTGTGGCTAGGACAGGCACTTATAGGAATGCTAAGGCCAGGAGGCACTGCTACTCTCACTCCACTCAGCCACCACAGTGTCCTCTGTTCCAATCACCCCTCTCCCTCTACTTAACCTTTGAACTGTACTCACCTGAGAGGATGCCATCTGTTTGCTGTCTGAGTAGGACAGACACTGTCAGGAATGCCAAGGCCAGGAGGCACTGCTACTTATATTCCACTCAGCCTACACAGTGTCCTCTGTTCTAATGACCCTTCTACCTCTACTCAGACTTTGAACTGTACTCACCTGAGAAGATGACATCTGTATATTGTATGTAGTACTGAGAGTGATATGACTGTAGATCCCATGAGGGGCAGTCCCTGTAATTCCAATGACCAGGTCAGTGCCCATGGGACATTGTGCATCTAACAAATGAAATTCAACCACCTGGGTGGCACCACGATACGGATCAGGGTACACTCTGTGATGTGGCTAAACACCTAGAACTATCTTGAACAGCTATGCAAAGATTTAAATATTCTGGACAGGAAGGACAGCTCAACCTGTGTGCCAAAACAATTTGAGACAGACCAAAGGCCCCAGGATGCATCATATGAATGCTATTGCCAGCAGACACATTCAGAATGAATTGACCACATAATGACAACTATCACATATACAACAAGGTTCTGGATCTGCCTGCATAATACTCAACCGGGTCTTAAAATGACCTTAACCACATCCTGCCCAGCAACTGTTTTGCTGGACTGCTGGCAACAAATGAGTCTACGACCATTCTTCCAAGTGCTATTAAGCTCAGACATTCTAAAGCTAGTTGACTGAAATGGAATTGGTATGTTACCCAAATGTAAGATCAATACAACTAATAGCATGTGTACCTGTTGCATAAGGGAAATCTGCAAATGTACTGTGTACATGGTCTTAGCCAAATGTCACTATTCACTATTGGAGGTAGATGTCACAATACAACCTTTAACATTGTATCTCTCACATCAACAGGTCTGGCTACCACTGTGAATTCTGATCCGACTGCAGAGACTGCCACTCCCCAATGGATGAAACCCTCAGTAAGGACACCACTCCTGGACATCTGGACGTTGAGGACGGATCCGGCCCATCCAGGCAACCTAGTCAGATGACTCCAGTGAGCCTCACCATGCCCACATTGACTCCTCCCAGCCTCGTTGCTTCTACATCTCAGGCAGCCAGCCACCCCCAAACTTGTGTCCCAAGGACTGTGACTACCCCGGTCCAGGATCCTGAGTCACAGCAAAACAAGATTTGTGAAGAGTACAGGCAAATGGGGGTAGGTTGCATAGGAGGGATGGTATGGGCCTGCAGCATGATGCTGTTGGGGATGGACATGGCCAGGACACCATCAGTCAAGCATTGGGAGACTACCATCAATCCCAAGGCATGATGGGCCAGATACTTGCCAAACATAGGGAGATGAAGCAGCTGCAGAGGGATTTCCATTGTGAGTCTCTGAAAAAATGGGAGGCCCCAACACCATCCTGGCCTCCCTGACAGGGGTGTTCACGGAGATCAGTAGTACCCTGATTAGGGACTGTGAGCAACACCACACCCCTTCCTTTGGCCAAGCAACTCCAGCCCCTTCAACATCTGTGGAAGCCACTGGAAAAGAGGCCCTGTCAGGGGGAGTACCCACCTCAGACACCCCAGCCTCTGTAGCAGCTGATCCCCCTGCAAACGGGGACATCCAACCAAGACATCAGGTGGTACAGATGGCCAGACATCAACCACTGCCAGCAAGTGACCTCTTCCTGAAGGGACTACTTTCTGTGCCACAGATTCACTTTGTTGACTGTTCTTTAACTACTTCCCATTTTCCATGGTTGTAGGACACTGGACTTTGGATTTCAAATATTGTGGCATCTACTAATTTGATTTAATCCACCAAGACAGATACCTTCACTTTACTTTTTTGTTGAGTCTCACAATTATGTACCGTACATATGTAAATAAAAACACCTAGCACAAAAACTCTGCCTATTATCATTTTTCTACATTTTGAAAGGTTGAATTATAAACCCATGTGATGCACATGAAGACATAAGATGGTAATGGAAGGAGGAATATGTCTCATGTAGTGTCATGCTGGGGAGAATTAGCAGCACAATGACTTAAGTGTCTGGTCACAACAAACATTGTATTGCACAGTACAATACATAGGCTGTTAAAATGTCTGGATTGTCATAGCTAGGAATGGCTGAACCATCTTAAGGCAGGCTAGATATCACAAAGGTGCCATCGACCAGACCACAGAAGAAAGGGCTTTGTCAGACCTTGTCCCATAGAATAGACTAACAATTAGCATATCTTGTCACTAGCTAGAGCCTCATCACATACCAAAAACATATCTGCCAACTTAATATATGCCATGGCACAGACAGAGGTCATTACAGCTGTCCCTGATCATTGGCCCATCCTATTACAATGAGCAAGCATCTGGTGGCATTGTACATACCTATGTCAGTGTTGTGGCACAGGCACAGCCGCTGGCAATGAGAAAACACATTGACAGCTACACAAAGTTCATATAGGATTATTGTCAACACAATGTGAAGGGAGCATGCATGGATTTCACTGGATGGAATGTTTCAAGGGCACATGATCACACACGTGAGGCAATTGGGAGAACGCACCACATCTTTAGAATTCCAACCACCCACTGTCCAAGCTGCTTTGGCACAGGACTCATACGCTCCACATCTGTGACCAACAACTCTGAAATGCCCACATGGGGATGGCATGGTAAATAGACCTGGATAAAAAACAATACAAGGAGTTTCCAAAACCTAATTTCAAACTTCAGTAGATCACCTCACATTGCAATGAGACTGACACAAACGATGTATATCATCAAGATAGCAACATTCCCAAGTCTGACTTAGCAAACATACCTGGGTTGTATACTGCATAGCTTGAGGTCTCCTGTCTTTTGGAAACAAATACTCTACTCAACATATCCTGACCGCTACAGTTCCCCATACATTCACAGAAATCACAAAACATTACATACTTACACTTAAGTGAAGTAGTGATTGATGACATCAGCCTGCAAGTCTTCACCTTCCTCTTCATCATTGTCACTCTCACTTGGCATTTCTGGATTTTCACCTGGTGGTACTGCTACCTCCCCCTCATCTGGAATATATGAGATGTCTCTCCTCAGGGCAATGTTGTGGAGCATGCAGCAGGTCACAATGATCTAACATACGTTTTCAGGTGAGAAGAGGAGGGCTCCACCTGTCTTGTCCAGACACCTAAATCTGGCTTTCAGGAGTCCAGAAGCCGCTCCACAACACACTGTGTTCCTCCATGGGCATCGTTGAAGCTGACGTCCCCTGGCATAGTTGGCTTTCTCATCTGAATCAACAATCATCGACGGTTTGGAAATGCAGAGTCCCCTGTAATGGAATGGGACAAATGTGCAACTATGAGTCCCTCTCATCCAAATGTTTGCTGCAGACATTGCACACAAACAGACTGGACATACATGACTTACCAACCAGCCAGGCCCTCTCTGGGTACAGTTGTGACATTAGCTGTGGAATTGTGCTGTTCCGCATGATGAAGCCATCATGGACTGAACCCTGATATGATGTGTTCCAAACCATAGAAATCAGCCTTAACATGGGCAAAATCCTCACGTTGAGGAAACTGGATGTAGCTGCCCAGGTGTTTTAACATTGCTGAGAGTATATCCTTCAATAAAAGACTCAACATAGGCTGGGACATCCCAACAGATAGGGTCATCTTATTTTGGACAGATCCTGTGGCCAAGAAGTGAAACACTGCCATGGCCATGACTTGTGTAATGGGTGGTAAGCTATTTGGATGACGAATGGCAGGCATCAGATGTGGCTACAACTGACAAGAGAGATCCAAAATAGTGTGCCGATTCAGAGGGTAGATCTGGATAGTGTGTCTTTCTTCCTTGGCCTGAAGGTCTGGCAGTGGATGGTAGAGAGGAGTATATCTGATCCTTCCCTTCCCTGTGTACCTATGTAGGACAAGCAATGAGTTTAGCCATTACTCAGTTTGTCCCTTGCAACATACATTAGGCATGTCAATGACAAACTGTGACAGGGCATGTCATACGTTGAGGACATGATAGACAGTACACATCACCACTGTCAATGGCACAGAATCAACATGTTTCCCCCTTGCTTTGCCACAAATGTGTACACATCATCTATCTGGACAGCAAGAATGTGTGCATAAGACTTGCCACTCGGAATGTGACTTGATGTCCCAAGTATTAAATTATCGGGGGCGAGAGGATGGGGTGCTGTGCCACAAATCAAGTTGACATATGTGTCAAGCAATGCACAAAAATGGTCTCCAAGTCGAGGACCCACATTACAGGGCAAGACAAGCACTTATTGGTACTTACAATATTTTCGGAGTTGTGACACATTTGTCTTAGCCATATACCACATTTCATGCCTTTAAAATGGCAGTTGCCTGACCTACTCCATTGGACATTATGATCAATGGCTGTGACCGGGGGTGGCGGTGATGCTACCGGCCTGGCGGGCGTGGCCGCCATGTTCTGAAAAATTCCATACTTGACTCCTGACACTGCTGTCAGCAAGACCTCCACGACCTGAGCTGCTGTGTACCTCCTCTGGGAGCAGCAATCACGCCACATCCAACAGGTGATAGGGTCCCTGCCTTCTTCCCCAAAGGAACTGTAGAAGCTAGTGGAGGTGGCCCTACCCCTGTATGGACAGCTCTGGGGTACACCATAGAGGGGCAGGTAAGTACCTCATGTCCACTTTATTTCACTGTACTTCACCATATTTTCAATATTCCTGTAACTGTGTTCAGTGCCAGATGTTGGGTTCTTAGACTTTGGTGTGTGTGTCAGTTTTGAGTGTACCCTGATGTACATTATGTTGGATGCACAAAACTAGGTGAGGTGACATCACAGCCATCCCCATACATCACTTGACACATGGATGTTGTCAATGTGAGACCACATGTATTTGCAAGACAGCATGAGTTGTATATGCATGTTGTTTGTATCAGGTATGTGTCAAGTGAGCTATATGAATGTTGCCTGTGAGATTTCAAACCACATCTGGTCTTACTAAACTGTTATTCTAAAGGAATATCCTGACTCACACTGCCCTCCAGGTTGCCACATACACACCAAATACCAATATGTTGTTGGCTTACTGATGTACTGTAATGCATGGAAGTGAAGGGAATAGAGCTCCATGTAGGTTTTGTCTGCTCTGCCTGCAGAGACCAGGGCCTGACAAATGTATCTCCCAGTATGGGTCCAAGTCTAGGCTGGTGTTGAGTCTTTTTTGACTATGCAATTGTGGCACTGTGCCCACTCCTGGTATCCAAGTATTACCTTTTATGTGAACCAATCTAGGCTCTGTGAGAAAATGCAGCTCATTGAGGTTCTTTCCCGGATGAGTGTGTAGGGAGACAATGATCTGTGTATAATGTGCATTTGCCATCACTATCAATGTGTGTCTCTGACCCTGGCAGGTCCCTTACTCCCACAGCCCTGTTGACTGCATCACATATGTCATATGTGTCCTGGGCAGGCTTGTTGAGTAAATGATAGTCCCACAGTGCAGACAGTGTGATGAATCCTGGGAACCTATGATATGTGACTCATTGGTTTGGTCACATAGCAGAAAATGGATAATGCATTCCTTTTTTTGGTGGATGCAATCTCTGTAGGATGGACACATATATCCAGAAGCATGTTCCATGGCATATGTTAATACAGAACCGCACCCTCTAAGGTGACATGAGTATGCATTTGTCAGTCCACATGCCCACACACCTTCTATACCCACCATGCCGTCCATGTATCGTTTCCCATGTGTCATGTTTAAGTTTGTACTCTTGCAGAAGTCTAGGAACTGTATGCAGGAAATTATTTTCGCAGTGTGTGAGTGTATTAATGCATTCATGCCTACAAAGTTTACCATTCAGAAGCCACAGAGGTGTGATGTGTCCCATGGTTCCTTAGCTCTTAGTCTGTTTTGAGTGTACCCTGATGTACCTTATGTTGGATGCACATAACTGGGTGAGTTGACATCACAGCCATCCCCATACATCACTTGACACATGGATGTTGTTAATGTGAGACCACACGTATTTGCAAGACAGCATCAGTTGATATATACATGCTGTTTGTGTCAGGTATGTGTCAAGTGAGCTATGTGAATGTTGCCTGTGAGATTTCAAACCACATCTGGCCTTACTAAACTGTTATTCTGAAGGAATATTCTGACTCACTCTGCCCTCCAGGTTGCTCCATACACACCAAATACCAATATGTTGTTGGCTTACTGATGTACTGTCATGCATGGAAGTGAAGGGAATAGAGCTCCATGTAGGTTCTGTCTGCTAAGCCTGCAGAGACCAGGGTAAGTGAAATGTATTTCTCAGTGTGGCTCCAAGTCTAGGCTGGTGTTAAGTCTTTGTTGACTATGCATTTGTGGCACTGTGCCCACTCCTGGTATCCAACTATTACTTTTCATGTGAACCAGTCTAGGCTCAGTGAGAAAATGCAGCTCATTGAGGTTCTTTCCCAGATGAGTATGTGAATGGTTTTAGTAGGGAGACAATGATCTGTGAATAATGTGCACTTGCCATCACTGTCAATGTGTGTCTCTGACCCTGACAATTCCCTTACTCCCACAGAGCTGTTGACTGCATCACATATGCCATATGAGTCCTGGGCAGGCTTGTTGAGTAAATGATAGTCCCATAGTGCAGACAGTGTGATGAATCCTAGGAAACTATGATATGTGACTCATTGGTTTGGTCAAATAGCAAAAAATGGGAAATGCATTCCTTTTTTTGTTGGATGCCATCTCTGTAGGATGGACACATATATCCAGAAGCATTTTCAGTGGCATATGTATGTAATACAGAATCCCACCCTCGAATGTGACATGAGTATGCATTTGTCAGTCCACATGCCCACACATAGACATATTGGACACCTTCTATACCCACCATGCCAGTCCATGCATTGTTTCCCATGTGTCATGTTTGAGTTTGTACTCTTGCAGAAGTCTATAGAAATGGTATGCAGGGAATCAGTCTCACAGCGTGTGAGTGTATTAATACATTAATGCCTACAGAGTTTACCATTCAGAAGCCACAGAGGTGTGATATGGCCCATGGTTCCTTAGCTCTCAGTCTGTTTTGAGTGTACCCTGTTGTACCTTATGTTGGATGCACATTACTAGGTGAGGTGACATCACAGCCATCCCCATACATCACTTGACACAAGGATGTTGTCGATGTGAGACCACATGTAATTACAAGATAGCATGAGTTGTATATGCATGTTGTTTGTGTCAGGTATGTGTCAAGTGAGCTATGTGAACGTTGCCTGTGAGATTTCTAACCACATCTGGCCTTACTAAACTGTTATTCTGAAGCAATATCCTGACTCACTCTGCCCTCCAGGTTGCCACATACACACCAAATACCAATATGTTGTTGGCTTACTGATGTACTGTCATGCGTGGAAATGATGGGAATAGAGCTCCATGTAGGTTCTGTCTGCTAAGCCTGTAGAGACCTTGGCAAGTCAAATGTATCTCACAGTATGGGTTCAGGTCTAGGCTGGTGTTGAGTCTTTTTTGACTATGCAATTGTGGCACTGTTCCCACTCCTGGTATCCAAGTATTAACTTTCATTTGAACCAATCTAGACTCTGCGAGAAAATGCAGCTCATTGAGTTTCTTTCCCGAATGAGTATGTAAATGGTTTTAGTAGGGAGACAATGATCTGTGAATAATGTGCGCTTGCCATCACTGCCAATGTGTGTCTCCGACCCTGACAAGTCCCTTACTCGCACAGCCCTGTTGACTGCATCACATGGGTCATATTTGTCCTGTGCAGGCCTATTGAGTAAATGATAGTCCCAAAGTGCAGACAGTGTGAGGAATCCTGGGAATCTATGATATATGACTCATTGGTTTGGTCACATAGCAGAAAATGGAAAATTAAATTCTATGTTTGTTGGATGCCATCTCTGTAGGATGGACACATATACACCAGAAGCATGTTCGGTGGCACATGTACATGATACAGAACCCCACCATCGGAGGTGACATAAGTATGCATTTGTCAGTCCACATGTCCACACATGGACACATTGGATACCTTCAATACCCACCATGCCAGTCCCTTCATCGTTTCCCATGTGTCATGTTTGAGTTTGTACTCTTGCAGAAGCCTATAGGGACTGTATGCAGGGAATCATTCTCACAGAGTGTGAGTGTATTAATGCATTCATGCCTACGGAGTTTACCATTCAGAAGCCACGGGGGTGTGATATGTCCCATGGTTCCTTAGCTCTCAGTCTCATTTGGCCAACCTAGTCAGTGCAGGGCTTCAGCAGGGTGGTGGATAGGTTTGCAGATTGGGAAATGTTTGTAGTCATGTCCCTGTACTTAGTCGCTGGTATGTGGCACACTTGAGTAATTTGGACAAAAAAGAATGTTCATAGCTTTTTGTACTGACATGTATCAGCCATTTTGGATGGGACTTGTGGACATCATTTCTTGTCTTTTCTTGTGCAACCATGCAGGTCAACCCCCGTCGCCAAGAAGGTGTGGACCCTGGGAGTCCACAGCCGCCGGAGCTCTCACTGCAGAAAGGGGTGGGAGGACCTGAGACAATAGGCCCGAAAGATTGTGGAGGCAAAGCAGGGAATGTCCTCTCAATGTGGGTGGGTGCCCGTTGGACCATGACTCTCCTAATGGTCCGCATTCAGGTGGTGGCCTACCCAGAGCTGGATGGGCATTAGAGGGCAGCACAAGAGCCACAAAGGGATGAGTAGACAACCATTTCCTGCCTGTTCCCTTACCAGGTGATTGAGGTGGTTACTGACTGCTCCCCCTGGCAATTAGGGATGAGCCATGTGTCACACAGTAGATGGGAGATTGTTTGTGTTGAGATGTCATGAATATCTAACTGATGTTCCTTGCCTTCTGAACCTGGGATCTGGTACAAACCTGGGGGGAATGCACAAATAGCTTTCTCTGCAGGGACCACAAATTGTGGTGTACAGTGATCTTTTATGTACTTTTTATTGTTGTAGTGGGTGTAGTTTCTGACCCACAGATCACTTCCCTTGACAGTCACAGACAAAAGGTGAGTGGGTTATGGATCACTGTCCTCTGCCATATGTGTATGCAGACATCTGCCACCCAGAATCAATTGTTCTTCAGTGTATGATGTCTGCTGGTGCCTCACTGCAGTCTGTACTGGTATGCAGATGTAACAAAGTACTTTCCCTTGGAAAGTGGGGAATGTCCATTGAGTAGATTATGTACCATGACTGTAGCCAACATTACTTGTGTCTACATGTCAGCATGTGTCCTTTTCTCTTTAGGAAACATTCTTATTTTGCCATTTTGATGCATGTTCTACCCATGTTAATGTCTGCATTCCATCACATGTATGTGCATCGAAAACTGTTAGTGGAATAGTACATTTACAATGCGGATCCATTTCATGTCATGCCACAGACAGGAGTGTGTCAGCATTATTTATTGTCTGACAGATACCTTCATGCATCATGGTATGTCATTTGTCATGCAGGACTGCAATAGCAATGAGGGACATGACATTTAGGCCCAGATTGTGGAACCACTCTGTGTTTATGTATGCCCTTGATATGGTATCTTGTGGAAAGGTGCACTGCACACATTGAATGATTGAGGATTGTTTCCTGCCTGTTGTCTTTCACCATGGAGTGACCTGCGGTGATGTTAACATCACATGTGTTTGGGTTCAGGCATTCATCCACAGACAAATACAATGGTGGCATGTCTAAGATGCGGATAATTATGTTTCTTCTCATTGGACAGCAGGTTGGGGTACTTCTATATTTTCTTGCAAGGTATGTGCCTCTCCAACATGCAAGGTACAGATGTGTAGACACACTCAAACAATGCCATTGTAATGGTTGTCAGACATTAGTGGTGACTATCATGGGGCTGACTGATTTATTGTTGTGTGTATTCTGGAGACAACTCTTCCTGACATATTGTTCCTTTCAATGCCACATGTGAGGCCTATCTGAGTGACATTGATACTGCCTCCTTGACTCTGTTGGGACAGGTGTCACTTTTTGAGCTGTATATTGTTGAAATGTGTCCATTGTGAAATGGATATTTCCATGTCAACTACTCCAGAATATTTCACGTTTGTATCTGAGATAGCTGGATTTCATTGGCATCATCTCAAATTGTTGGTCCATCATGTATGTGCACAATATATGTCTACATAAACTTGTGTGTGAAACATGGGAAGTTACTTTACAAAGGGACTGTATTGTTGGCTACAAGTGAACTGAGGTCTGCTGCATGTGACACAGCTGTAAGGATAGATAGGTCACCTAGTTATATGGTCATTGTGGTTGCAAGACTTCAGCCATGGACTTGTAGTTGTTTGGCTTGTGGCTAACTTTATTAAGTCCAGATGACATGCATACATATGGTATGGCACACAAAAGTGCCACTTTGGTGAAATATGTTGATGAGGCCTACTTGCCATGACGTTATTGTTTGTCAATCAGAGTTGTGACTGAGGTGTTATTATGTACATGTTTTGACCCTATTTTTTACTCTTTTGGCAGCATCAGCACAGGCAGGCGAAGGAGACGGGGCACAGCCGAGTGGGGAAGCACCTGACCACGGGACCTCTTGTCAAGATACCACTGACACAGAGGGACCAAGTGGCCTGGAGGGCAAGGGAAGTGCCACAGGGGAGATAGAATATACATCCTTATTATTGGATTCTTCCTCCAGAGGCCACTCCCCAGTGGTGGTGGACCCGTCGGGGACCTCCCCAGTACCATCCTTGTCCACCATTCCCTGTTCTATCACCACCCTCCTTGTTGCTTCCCACCCAGTTGGCAGTGCCCACTCACCTAAGAGGGTGGGCGTCTCCTTTGCCGCAGGGACCTGTGCCCCAGCCATTGTTACCACTGCTGCCCAAAGTGAGGAGGCTATTCACTATTTGAGAATGATCTCTGTGGGTCAGACTGCCACTGTGAATGCCATCCAGGGATTGAAAAGTCAGCTACAACAGACTAATGCATTCCTGGAAGGAATTCATGGTGCAATGTCTGGCCTGCAGAGATCTTTTCAGGCTCTGGCCTCCACACGGATGGCAGCCAGTCACCCCCCACCTCTCTCTCCCCAATCCAAATCTCCACTTCCCCTTCCTACCCAAAGCACACAATTAGATCCTCATGCATCCACCTCAACAGACAAATGTAGCACACACAAACAGAAGTACCACAAGGCATACTGGCACGCACACAAAAATATCTACCCATAGACAAAGCAATACTCACGGCTACTCCTGACACCCCCACCACCTCCAGTATCACACACGGCATCAGGCCTACCTGCAGATCTACTGACACAGCCACCACACCCATCCTACCCACAGACACTACCCCAGCAGACCCTCAGACATCCACTACAAGCATCTCACCTGCAGACACCCCAACTATTGACACATCTACATCAACCACATCCACCATACCTGCAGTTACCACCCCAACAGACAATCCACAACATTCCCCAGCATCTTCACCCCCTAAACCCAAGACACATCATCATTCTTACTCACATACCCAACAGATTTCCACCACACACAAGCATACCTTCCATAAGCATGCACCCAAGACATCCACACCTACATAGCCTGCAACCACTCCCTCAGCCTCCAAATCCTGCCCCCCTTCTGATGACCATCCCCATGTTTCTAAAAAAACTACCCCTTTGTGACTTTGGCCTTACCCCTTTTCTACCCCCTGAACCACACCCAGAAGGATCCCACCCAGCTCCCAGTGCATCCCTTGCACCTTCAAGGCCTCCCCTGTCCCCCTGCGAGTAGCCATTCCTCTCCCCATGAAGAAGCCGCCTAAAGAAGCCCACCCCTCCCAAAAAGAAGCCCACGCCTCCACAGCCCAACCCCCTCCTAATTCCAATCCTCCCTACCCCCGATAATCCCTGATGTGTCTGTCTGCCCCCTTGATGCCAGTTCCTGTGGAAGTTACATGGCAGTTAGGAGTCAAGTTAGGGCACAAGAGTGTGCCATTATTGTCAAAATATCATGGAGTGGCCAATGGCCTTTGGACAGTCTTACTTGTTCCTATGAAGAAACCCAACTGTTGTTTAGTTTTGGGCAGACTTTGGTCCTGCAATTCCTTTTCTAGCATTCTATTGTCCCTGAGTTCTATGTGCTTTGCTGACTTTCCCTTCCCCATTGTTTAGATGTGAATGACAATTGGTTTTGGTATTGTTTGTCCCTAAGACACATGAAGAGTCATTTCCTGTGGAGACATTGATTGAGGGTTTTGTTCAAAGTGTTATATGTCCCAGTGTACTCTCCTTGGCTGTGTGTCTCAGATGGCTCCATCCGAATAGTGTAGGTATAGTTGTTTTGTCATTCTTTGTGTATTTGCCTCTCTGTGTTTTTTGTAATTTGTGAGAAACTGGGGCTGATTGCAGAGGCCCCCTAACTTTTTGCCCCCATTTTCCACTTTATGCTGGTGTTTTCCTGACTCTGATGGTGCCCTGGGTACTGCTAACCAGTCCCAGGGCCTGTGCTCTGTGTAAAATGGATATGCAAATTAGGCTAATTATAATTGGCTAAGTTAACCTACCTATAAGTCCCTAGTATATGGTAGGGCATGTAGGTTTAGGGACCACAGCATAGGTGGTGCACACCTAGGTGCATTGCTGAGGTGCCCAGTGTCATTTTAAAAGCAAGCCTGCCTTGCTGGCTGCTTTTAAATTAAAGTTATATGCAAATTCGACTTTGGAATTAAAGGTACTTCCAAAGTCTTAAACTACCTTATTTTTACATATAAGTCACCCCTAAGGTGTGCCCTATGTGCCCCTAGGGCTGGGTGCCATGTAACTATAAGCAGGGACTTTATAAAAATAGATTTATAAGCCCTGGTGAGGTAAAAACAGCCAAATTCGTTTTTCCCTCATTGAAGTAAATGGCCTTCATAGGCTAGAATGGGCAGACTTTATTTTAAATTTTAAAGTCTCCTTAAATGTTACATACCAAGAATTTGGTATCAAATTGATTGTTATAATAAATCCCACAACTTCCAGTTGTTGGATTTAATATAACTAGTGCAGGTAAAAAGTTTAGACTTTACTTAAAAAGTTGCCAATTTCAGCTCTGCATTGTTTTTGCTGCTGTGCTCTGATTGGCCAGCCTGCAGCAGCTTCTGCCAGGCTACTTTAATGAGGTGTGAAGTGGCCTGACTTTACACAAAGGAATGTGCTTGGGGGAGAGAATCTCCCCTCAGCAGATGGGGAAGCAGGAAGGGGGAGGGCTGCCAAACTGGTCTTCAAAGGCAGAGAAGGACATCTGGAGCACCCAGCAACACCCCCACATCCTGCAACCCCAGACAGCTAGGTGCCCCCTTGATTAGATTAGGAGAGGGCAGGAGAGGGGTGTGTTTATGATTTTTAGCCACACCAGTGGGTGGGCTCAGCCAGATCTCTCCTCCAAAAATCAGATTCATCCATTTTGGATTTTTAGAGACTATTGCCTTCTGGGATGGATTTTTGCCACACTTCCCAGGAAGTGGTCATCACAGGGGGACGACCCTGTCCCTGATTGGAGGACCAGGGACCCCCTGCTTTTCACCCAGGAGCAAGGATAAAACTGGCAGACCTGCACCCACGCCTCAGATCCCCACCAAATTTCAAGAAGAAAGAACTACAAGGAGAAGAAGGACTGCCCTGCTGGACCCCTGGCCTGCACCTGGACCCTGCACTCAGAAAGACTGCACCAGCTGCACACTTGGGCTTCACCACAAGAAGGACTTTGCCTGGCTTCCACTGGTTCAAGGAGGGACTCCCTGTTTGCTACAGGTGAAAAATTGCTAAACCAGAGTCCCCTGCACCAACTCCTGAAGAAAGCGACCAGCTGACCACTGCCCAGTGGCCAAAAAGGAGTTTGCGCCAGGTGCATTCTGGGAGTTGAAGTCCGCACCCCCAAGGACCATCACAGAACTTCTGGACCCTTGGGGTGAGCTGTGGACCCCAAAAGAACCTTGAAAGAACATCTGGGTGAAGCCCCAGAAGTTTGGAAAAGATTGGAGAATTTTTGAAAAAAAGCTCCATAAAGTGACCGACCCGACGCGGAAATTCTAGCCGGCTTGCCTCAACCGCGACCCGGCCTGACTTCGTGGTTCGTCCCGGTAAAGAAAAACATCCAAAAAAGAGACTAAGTCCGAACGTAAAAAGTTGACCGGGACCTCCCAGCCATCGTATCCGAGAAGGGCTCCATGGACGTCGGATCAAGATCCAGGTTTACCCCGGTCGAAGGATTTTCATCTCGAAAAAACGACTAAGTCCGAAGGTAGAAATCACCACCGAGGAAACCGACTTCGCGTATCCGGACAAGGGCTCCAGGAGGTCGGATCCAACTGGCAGGTTCGTCCCGGTGAAGAAAAACTTCAAAATAAAGACTAAGTCAGAAGGTAACTTTTTAACCGAGGCCTCCCGCGACCTGTGGCCGAGCAGGGCTCCATCGCGGTCGGCCTGAAAGTTTGACTTTGTCCCGGTCCTGGTGCAACCAGATGACCCGATTGGCGCTTTTTGTTTCTATGCGCTAGAAAATAATAATACTTTAAAAATTCATATCTCCGGTTCCCCTGAACCGATTTTAATCGTTTTTGTGTCATTTTAAAGATAAAAATATAAGCTATTTTTATAAATTGGTTTTGGATTTTTAAACTGTTTCCTGTGTTTTATTTAATTACTGTTTTGTGATATTTGAATGCTTTACACTTTGTCTCCTAAGTTAAGCCTTGACGCTCGATGCCAAGCTACCAAGGGTAGAGCTGGGACTAATTTACTGAGACCTAACTGTACTTTTGTGGAGGTTTGTGGCTTGTTGCTAGGTGTAGGTACCTACCTGCCCTATCAATAACCCATTTTCCAACATAATTGGAAGCAGCGACGGGATCCTGTACTTGTGTTCAATATCACGTTACAGTTTTAGATAAAACAAATTAAAAATCCTTTAAATTGTCCTAGTGCAAAAATTGTTTTTAATTTTTAATTTTAATTTTTTTTTTGTAATTAATTTGGATTAATTTCAATTATTGAATTTTTGTAATTTTTCTAAATTCTTGTTTCCAATTTTTGCAAAAAGTTTTTGTTGACACAAAACTAGGGAACCATGGAGCTTGATCTGGCTAGCCTACCCACACTGACAGTAGTCCAGCTTAGGGGGTTGTGTATTGAGAGGGGGTTGCCTGCAACCACTAATCTCAGGAAGGAAATCCTAATTAAATCCCTGACAGCATGGGCTGAGGCCCAAGAGGTAGAGACAGAGGAAGCTCCAGAGGAGGAAGAAAAAGAGGAAGATGCTAACTCTAACCACTCAGGGGAGGGAAGGCATCAGACCCCAAGTGAGGAAGAGGAGGAACGGTCCTCACTGGATACAGTCACTAGGGGCAGACCCAAAGCTAGTGGTAGGAAGAGGGTCCTTTCAGGAGGAGAGAACCCATCCATCAGGGAAAGAGAGCTGGAAGCCCAGCTAGCCTACATAGCTTTGGAAGCAGAGAAGCTGGCCCTAGAGAAGAAAAAGTGGGCATACAAAGAAAAAAGAGATGGAAGCAGCGATAAAGAAGCTGAGGTGTCCATGGGTGGGGGAGTTTGCCCCAGATTACCCAAGGGGGTAGTTCCTGCTTATGTAGAGGGGGATGACATAGATAAGTGGCTAGGGGCCTTTGAGAGGGCACTCCAAATGAGAAGGGTTAAGCCTCAATACTGGGGTTCCCTTTTGTGGGAGTTGGTCCCCAACTCAGGGAGGGATAGGCTTCTGACCTTAAGGGGGGAGGAGGCAGATTCATACCCTAGTATGAAGAGGTGCTTAGTCAAGAAGTTTGGTCTGACCCCAGAGCAATATAGAATGAAGTTCAGGGACACCCAGAAGGTCAGTACCCAGTCTTGGGTTGACTTTGTGGACACCTCACTAAAGGCACTAGAGGGCTGGATTATTGGCAACAAAGTAAATACTTATGAGGGGTTATACAATCTGATCATGAGAGAGCACATCTTGACCAATTGTATCCAAGAAAGGTTACGCCAGCATCTAGTGGACTCTAAGCTGACCAACCCTAGAGAGCTAGGGGAGGCAGCTGATGAGTGGTTGAGAACCAGGGTGGTTGTCAAGTCCCAGGGGGGAGACTCCAAGAAGGGGGGGACAGGTCCCCAAAAACCTAAGGAGGGAGGTGGTAAGCCCACCACAGAGACTCCCTCTGTACCCCAGAACCCTAAGAAGGAGGAGAGTAAATCCCACTCCCACTCTGACATGCAGAGACAGGGAGACCCAGGGTTAAAAAAGCTCTTGGACAGTAGGGCTTGCTTTGACTGTCAGCAGACAGGTCACTTCAGAGGAGATGCAGCCTGTCCAAAGAAGGTGGTTAGCACTGGGCTGTCCAGTGTAGCCATAGAGGAGGATTCCTCAGATGATGAAGTCCTCCTAGCATTGTGCTGGGAGACAGGACCAGATGGTAAGCTGGTGATCCCTGAGGGTGGGAGTAGGCACTTCCACCACATTCAAGTGAATGGGATCCCTACCACTGGCCTGAGAGACACCTGTGCCAGTCACACTGTAGTGAGTGACCGGTTAGTGACCCCAGACATGTATGTCCCAGGAAAGACAAAGAAAGTCAGGATAGCCACAGGGGAGGTCACCTCCAAACCTGTAGCCATAGTGCCCCTAGAGAGGGAGGGTATCCTTGACTGGATTAGGGTGGTAGTCAGTGCTGACCTTCCCCTAGATTGTATCCTGGGCAATGACCTCCCAGAGGTGAGTCTGGTCACAGATGGGGTGGTCGCCCAGGGCGCCCCCCCTACCCAAAGTCCTGGGGAGTCAGTCCCTACAGCTAGGAGACAGGGGTCCCCAAGAAAAGGAAAGAAGAAAAGGAAGGGTAGGCCACTCTTAAAGAGAGTTCCAAGGAGCCAAAGGCCTTCTGCCCCAGTAGGGGGGGAGCCCAGAGTTGGCACTGGTGAGGCCTCACCTGACCCCAAGGAAGTCCTGAGTAGTCAGGCAGCTGTCCAGATGCAAGGTGTTGCCCCTGCACTGACAGAAGGGAGAGTGGAAGGAGGGTGTCTGCCACAGGAGGTGGTAGCCCCCCACTCTAGACAGCAAGAGGGGTACCAGGACCCCAAAGATGCCCCTAAAGCAGCTCAGCCACCTGTCAGTGGAGAGCTTAGGGTGTGGTTCTGGGTACTGACAGCTGTCAGTAGCCTCTGCTGGGTGCTAGCCTTCCTGGCAGCACTGTACTTGGCCTGGGAGGCAGACCCCAGGGCCAATAGCAAAGTAGGCCCCCTGACCCTATTGGTCATGGTGGGGTTGCTCAAGTGTTGGGTGACCTCTTTGGGTAAGCTAGGTGTTGCCCTAGCAAAGTTAGGAGTAGGGGAGGTGGGCACCTCACTACCCAAGTTGGCAGAGAGAGAGGAGGAAGACCCCCCTAGAGGGAAGTTTCAGTTTGAAATGGGTCCTTTCATTGTTGGGGTGGGTTCACTACCCAGAGGGAGAGACCCTGACAGGAGGATGTAAGGCAGAGTAGGCCCTGCAAAGGGACAGCCAGTTTTCTTCACTGTCTTCCTCGCCTAACAAGCCAGGAAGACTCTCCCAGGGTTGGGCTGAGTCTCCTGGGCGTGTGGGCTGGGGGGGGGGGTTGTGTGAGAAACTGGGGCTGATTGCAGAGGCCCCCTAACTTTTTGCCCCCATTTTCCACTTTATGCTGGTGTTTTCCTGACTCTGATGGTGCCCTGGGTACTGCTAACCAGTCCCAGGGCCTGTGCTCTGTGTAAAATGGATATGCAAATTAGGCTAATTATAATTGGCTAAGTTAACCTACCTATAAGTCCCTAGTATATGGTAGGGCATGTAGGTTTAGGGACCACAGCATAGGTGGTGCACACCTAGGTGCATTGCTGAGGTGCCCAGTGTCATTTTAAAAGCAAGCCTGCCTTGCTGGCTGCTTTTAAATTAAAGTTATATGCAAATTCGACTTTGGAATTAAAGGTACTTCCAAAGTCTTAAACTACCTTATTTTTACATATAAGTCACCCCTAAGGTGTGCCCTATGTGCCCCTAGGGCTGGGTGCCATGTAACTATAAGCATGGACTTTATAAAAATAGATTTATAAGCCCTGGTGAGGTAAAAACAGCCAAATTCGTTTTTCCCTCATTGAAGTAAATGGCCTTCATAGGCTAGAATGGGCAGACTTTATTTTAAATTTTAAAGTCTCCTTAAATGTTACATACCAAGAATTTGGTATCAAATTGATTGTTATAATAAATCCCACAACTTCCAGTTGTTGGATTTAATATAACTAGTGCAGGTAAAAAGTTTAGACTTTACTTAAAAAGTTGCCAATTTCAGCTCTGCATTGTTTTTGCTGCTGTGCTCTGATTGGCCAGCCTGCAGCAGCTTCTGCCAGGCTACTTTAATGAGGTGTGAAGTGGCCTGACTTTACACAAAGGAATGTGCTTGGGGGAGAGAATCTCCCCTCAGCAGATGGGGAAGCAGGAAGGGGGAGGGCTGCCAAACTGGTCTTCAAAGGCAGAGAAGGACATCTGGAGCACCCAGCAACACCCCCACATCCTGCAACCCCAGACAGCTAGGTGCCCCCTTGATTAGATTAGGAGAGGGCAGGAGAGGGGTGTGTTTATGATTTTTAGCCACACCAGTGGGTGGGCTCAGCCAGATCTCTCCTCCAAAAATCAGATTCATCCATTTTGGATTTTTAGAGACTATTGCCTTCTGGGATGGATTTTTGCCACACTTCCCAGGAAGTGGTCATCACAGGGGGACGACCCTGTCCCTGATTGGAGGACCAGGGCCCCCCTGCTTTTCACCCAGGAGCAAGGATAAAACTGGCAGACCTGCACCCACGCCTCAGATCCCCACCAAATTTCAAGAAGAAAGAACTACAAGGAGAAGAAGGACTGCCCTGCTGGACCCCTGGCCTGCACCTGGACCCTGCACTCAGAAAGACTGCACCAGCTGCACACTTGGGCTTCACCACAAGAAGGACTTTGCCTGGCTTCCACTGGTTCAAGGAGGGACTCCCTGTTTGCTACAGGTGAAAAATTGCTAAACCAGAGTCCCCTGCACCAACTCCTGAAGAAAGCGACCAGCTGACCACTGCCCAGTGGCCAAAAAGGAGTTTGCGCCAGGTGCATTCTGGGAGTTGAAGTCCGCACCCCCAAGGACCATCACAGAACTTCTGGACCCTTGGGGTGAGCTGTGGACCCCAAAAGAACCTTGAAAGAACATCTGGGTGAAGCCCCAGAAGTTTGGAAAAGATTGGAGAATTTTTGAAAAAAAGCTCCACAAAGTGACCGACCCGACGCGGAAATTCTAGCCGGCTTGCCTCAACCGCGACCCGGCCTGACTTCGTGGTTCGTCCCGGTAAAGAAAAACATCCAAAAAAGAGACTAAGTCCGAACGTAAAAAGTTGACCGGGACCTCCCAGCCATCGTATCCGAGAAGGGCTCCATGGACGTCGGATCAAGATCCAGGTTTACCCCGGTCGAAGGATTTTCATCTCGAAAAAACGACTAAGTCCGAAGGTAGAAATCACCACCGAGGAAACCGACTTCGCGTATCCGGACAAGGGCTCCAGGAGGTCGGATCCAACTGGCAGGTTCGTCCCGGTGAAGAAAAACTTCAAAATAAAGACTAAGTCAGAAGGTAACTTTTTAACCGAGGCCTCCCGCGACCTGTGGCCGAGCAGGGCTCCATCGCGGTCGGCCTGAAAGTTTGACTTTGTCCCGGTCCTGGTGCAACCAGATGACCCGATTGGCGCTTTTTGTTTCTATGCGCTTGAAAATAATAATACTTTAAAAATTCATATCTCCGGTTCCCCTGAACCGATTTTAATCGTTTTTGTGTCATTTTAAAGATAAAAATATAAGCTATTTTTATAAATTGGTTTTGGATTTTTAAACTGTTTCCTGTGTTTTATTTAATTACTGTTTTGTGATATTTGAATGCTTTACACTTTGTCTCCTAAGTTAAGCCTTGACGCTCGATGCCAAGCTACCAAGGGTAGAGCTGGGACTAATTTACTGAGACCTAACTGTACTTTTGTGGAGGTTTGTGGCTTGTTGCTAGGTGTAGGTACCTACCTGCCCTATCAATAACCCATTTTCCAACATAATTCATGCCATTTTGTGCTTCCATTGTGCTGTGATGTGTGTGATGTTTGTGTGTCATTTGAAGGATTGTTTACTGGTGGTGTTGTTGTGTTGCATGCCACATTAATAGATATGTGTGTTGTATGTGTGGACAGTCTCTGGAGTCTGGTTGTGTGAGCTGTACTTGTATATGTGCTTTAGTGTGTTGATGTTGCTGTGTTTGACAATGTTGTGCAACCTTCATTGCCCCTGTTCCTGAGCTGTGTGGCTGTGTATATCTGTGTAGTGTTGCAGTGCAGTGTGAGTGTGCTGGCAAAAGTATGCATAGTGTGTGTTTGTACATGTCTGTGTTGTTGTATGTCAGTGAGTGTGTGTTGTATGAGACGTGTTCCTGCTGCCCGTGGCGTAACTCCCCAGTGATGTGCTTGCCGGTGACTGATGGCGTTCACGTCAATATTGATTTTGTAGTCTTTCGACGAGCAGCGACATGATGTTTGTGAATGGCTCCATGGTGGCCCCGGGCGTGTAAAGCTGCCTGCAGATGAGTGTCTCTCTTTATACTGTTGTTTCCGCCAGCTTGTCTCAAAGGCAAATTGACTGTTGGTGAAATAATGTAATCTTAGGGACTGATTACGATTTTGGCAGTCTATGGACTACCATGGCAGCGGAAGTCCAAACACCATTGGGTTGGCTGACGGATCACTATATTACAGTGCATGCAGTTCCATAGACCAAAAACCGCTGTGGGTCCTACTGGCATCACCATGCAGCACAGACCACCGCAGTGGCGAGATGAGGTCATCGAAGCCAGTGTTACTGTTGGTCATATTATGATGTGGTCTTCCACCAGCATGACTGTGGCGGTCCAACCACCACATCCCAGTTAGTGGAAAAAGGAGGCATAAAAGACAAGAACCCACCTGCAGGGAGTGGCACATGTCCAGTGCTGCCATGGAGCCGATCACACATGTCTTGCCACTGCTGTAGCTCATAGATGAAGATCAAAATACACACCGCTGTAAATGCAATTGACAAGATCACACATCTATCTTTGTTCAGAAACTCAACAATAAATTGTCTCATCACCATCCACCTGTTATGGGGATTACACTACGTGGACCAAGTACACTTTTTCTGTATCCCGGGTTGGAATCAATCACAATGAATGACCGATACACAGCCACTTGACGCCCCGATTATGGAAGGTCACTAACACTGCAATGCATACTCCGCAAAAACAGACGCCTGTTAATCCCCTTTTCAGAGGGCAATGAAGTGTACAGAACAGTGTGTCACATAACAGCACCACCACATCAACATCACGCATAATTAAACTGACACCCTCACATTGCTCACATGCCATGGACTGTCATAATATTGATGACACATATGTGTGGGTGTGTCTTTTATTCCAAATACGCCTTCGATGAAACATCACTGTGGTGGACACACACACATGTCACTCACATTGCAACACAATCGAAGGTTAATGGGAAGCACAATATTTTGTGAGACAAATATCCAAAGCTCACAATGTAAACAATACCTGCAGAAAAGGAATGGGGGCATCAGGGGCACTCCAGGAAGGATGCTGTCCTGGAACACATTTCACTTTGCACATGTCCCCAAAACACAATTTGCACAGGAACCTGCCCTTCATGTATGTCAGGGACAAACAATAGTAAAGCCAAGTGACATGCTAATCTGCAAAATGTGTAACTGGAAGTCAAGAAAGCAAATACAAGAGCAATAGCATGGGTCTCACATTTAGATGAAGTAGCTGAAAGGTACACACATCAAAATGGACACATGGTTAGTCAAATATAAAGGAAGGTAGCACAATTGAACACCCTCCATGTGTGGACAAACAAAACTCTAGCTTGCACACAAGAGGCGAGTGTCCAGTCTTTATTAGGGGGACAAATTCCAACACAATACATGCTGACATTGGCCATCCTCAGATGAAATACTTACCACATCTAACAAAACACAATGCAATGACATCCCAATTGGATTACCACCTACATAGCCATGCAGTGAACATCTACCCGTACTTGGTGACACCAGCACTGCCTACAAAGTCAGATCTTGCCAGTCACGGTAAATGGATAAGCATTTAGGGTGAACCACACACAACTGTACATACAGCACAGACTACTCAGGAACAACAAAAAGGTAGAAAAGTAATGGCAGGACAAATGTGTATCCAAAAAGCAACAACTTTGGTTTATTTATTGGAAATGATGAAGAGCATTGGTCAGTCCATATGCCGGTCCATGCTCAGTATTGTACTCCAGCTTGACTGCGATCACTGAAAAAGAGCCTCCACAGGAAGGGGGCATCAAGTGGGTATACAGGTACCTCAGGGGTAATTTGTGGGTGGGTGGGCTCAGATTTGGGATGGATGGGTTTGGCAGGGGTGCTCTTTTTTTAGGACGGGTGGTCTTCCCCTGAGGAGGGGTGGTCTTCTCCTTAGGAGGGGTGGTCTTCTTCTTTGGGATGGGATGGGTATGGAAGCTTGCGGTAGGGGCAGGTTTGACCGGGGAGGACTTGGAAGTAGAAGGTATGGGTTGGGGTGTGGGTGGGGTCCTCCTGGGTTTGGGAGGTGGGGTGGAGGTCACCAGGGAAAGGACAAGGTCAAAACTTGAAGCTTTCCTTGGGAAAACGGGTAACGTCTACAGAAGGGATTGGGGTTTGGGAGGGTGAGTGAGTGGTTGCCTTGCCTGTGGTAGTTGATTTTACTGGTATGTGTGTGTCTGAGGTATGCTTGGGTTTGGGTGGTGTGTGTTTCATGTGTGAGTGTGGGCATTTGCATTTCTTGGGGGCTTTGAGGTGGGGGTGCTGGGAGATGTGGGAGTGGTGGCTGTGTGTGTGGGTGTTGGGGTGGTGTCTGGGGGTATGGTGGATATGGTGTCTGTGTTTGTGGGCATTGGGGTGGTGTCTGGGGGTATGGTAGATGTGATGTCTGTGTTTGTGTGTGTTGGGGTGGTGTCTGGGGGTATGGTAGATGTAGTGGCTGTGTCTATGTATGTTCTGGTGTTAGCTGGGAAATGTTGCTGCGGTGTTTGGGTCTGTGGGTATCGAGGTGGTCTTTAGGGGTATAGTGGGTATGGTGGATATGTCACTGGGTGTAGTGGTGGTGTCTGTGGTTATAGTAGTTGTGGTGTGTGGGTTGGTGGGGGAGGTGTTTGTGGAAATGGTGGTTGTTGAGGTCTGTGTGAGTGACTGTTGAGTGCTCATGTTCCTGTGTGCCTTATGGTGCTTGTGTTTATGTGTGCTGCTTGTGTGTGGTAACATGGGTGCATGCAGATGTGTCTGTGTGCTTGGGACAGATAGGGGACTAGGGAATTTGTATAGGGAAGATGTATGTAATGGGGAGAGGATTTTTGGGGATGGATGGCTGCTGTGAGTGAGGAGGCCAGAGCCTGAAAAGATCTCTGTAGGCCAGGCAGACATGGCACTATGAATGCCTTCCAGGTGCACATCCATCTGATGGAGCTGGCTGCCCTGTACCTAGATGGCATTCAGAATGGCAATGTGACCCAAAGACATACTACTCAGGAGGTCAATAGACTTCTCACTCATGGCAGCAGGGGTAACAGGAGCAGGCAGTGAGGTGCCTGGGGCGAAGGAGACACCCACCCTCTTGTGTGAGCGAGCATGGCCAACTGGGTGGGGAGCAACAGGAAGGGTGCAGAAGGAACTAGGGGTGATGGAACAGGAGCAGGTCTTGATGGGTCTGCCACCACTATGGATTGGCCACTGGAGGAAGAATCAGAAGATGATGAGGTCGATCCTATGTTCTCCTTGGCACTGCACACCAATGTGTCTCTCTGTGTTGGTCATCTCATGACTGGAGGTACAGTATCCAGCTGCTTTCCCACTTGGTTCTGCCCTGTCTCCTCCAATCGCCTGGGATGATGCTGAAATTAGAAAGACAGACAGGGTCACTACATGTCCCTGATCACACTTGAACAACAGCTGTGATTAGCAAACATTCCATGACATACAGTAGCCCCCAGCCGCAAGCTCCAGCAAAGTACCTCCAACATTTGCCACATCACATACAGTACATGTATGTTACATGAACTGTCAACAGTTTCCCACAGGTAATTCTGAATCACAGACAACTCCAGTTGCATGGGTGAAGTTGTGCAATCACAGTTCCTATTGAAGAAGTTGGAGACCTTATCACCTTCAATGGTTTGCCTCATGTAGCATCCCTCAGTAACCTGTTATCATGCAATAATAGGGCAATGCAAGTTAATTTTTACAGATTCCACACAAAGGAGGTCATTTTGACCTCGGCGGTCTTTTTTAAAGACCGCCGAGGGACTGCCGTGCGGAAGACCGCCATTGCAGGCGGTTTGCCGCTCGGCCTATTATGACCGTTGGCAGCTGCCAACAGCCATACTGGGGGAGGCGGGGAAGTGGAGGTTGCTCCACCTCCACCGCCATGCCAACAGAACACCGTCCAGCGAATCACATCCTGTGATTCGCCGTGGCGGTGTTCTGTTGGCGGTGTGGTGTTGGCGGAGCTGCCCCCATGGCTCCCGTCCCCTCCCGAAGGATCGACGGACAAGGTAAGTCGATCGTCCGTTAGGGGAGGGGGTGGGGGTGTTGTGTGTTGTGTGCGTGCATGGGGGTGTGTGTCTGAGTATGTAGAGGGGGTGTGTGAGTGCGTGTATGCTTGTGGGGGTGATGCATGTTTGGGAATGAGTGCGTGTATGTCTGTGGGTATGTCTGTATGGATGTGTGCGTGTATGTTTGAATGTGGGTGTGCGTGTCTGACTGTGTGTGTGGATGTTGGCATGTATGTCGGTGTGTGTGCGTGTGTGTGTTGGTGGTGCCCGCATGCGTGTCGGGTGTGTGTGAGTTATGTGATGTTGGGGGTCGGGGTGGGGAGGGGGGCCCTGCCACCTTTGTGGGGCGGCAGGGGTGGTGGGGGGTGTAGGGGAGGGAGTTGGGGTGGGGGTCGGGGTGGGGGATGGAGGAGACCCCTATCAGTGCCAGGAAAGGAATTCCCTGGCACTGATAGTGCTTACCGCCATGGATTTCATGGTGGTTCAAACCGCTGGAAATCCACGGCGGTAAGCCGGGTCAAAATACCGCCGGCGGTATAGTGACGGCCGCCGGGCTGGAGACCCAGGTCTCCAGCCTGGCGGGCGGAATGGAGAACCGGCGGATGACCATGGCGATACCGCCATGGTCATAATTCCACAAGGTAAGACCGCCAGCCTGTTGGCGGTCTTACCGCCGGTTCTCCGCCTTCCGCCAGGGTTGTAATGACCCCCAAAGTCATGCATCCAGCTAATCTTCATATACCCAATGCCACATCATGAAGAAATGATAGCCAAATAATCCAGTCAAGTTGCTGATAGAAGTATAGTAACTTGAGAAGGTGGCATGGAAACACCCATGTCACACTGGAAACAAATAAACAATATTCACTTCACTATTTGTAAATTGTCTAAATTGACTCATGAAGGTTGTATTAATGTTGCTCAGATAGATAACTCATCTTGCACGGAAATGTACACTGGAGACAAGTTGGGCAAAATGTCAGGGAGAAATGTCTACAAAATCCACACCACAATGAATCATCTAGCCCACGGGATAACACCTCTCTTAAATGGTACCCCTGACAATACCAGTACTTGTAGAAGGCACTTAACATGTTGTCCAGTGGGAAGCCATATCACTGTCTCTTTTTGTCATGCAAGCACAGATTACCTCAAATGAATGGTTGTACATAACCACATATGATTCCCAAATAACTGAAAGTCACTTCATGATGCATGCCAACACTTAGGAAACAAACGTTACCCATTTCACATGTGCAAAGCACTTTGCTACATGATTCTACATAATTGGCATTGAAGTGCACATTGTGGGTAAGAACTGTAGTCCTACCTGTCATATCCTTCATTGCTACTGCAGTTGTACCTGCCGAATTGCATGCAATAATGGGTGAGGGTATGTGTGAGCCACCAATCAATGGTGACAAACTCCTGTCTGTGGCACCATATGAACTGTAGCCCCATGACATATATCCAATTCCAAACACATGTTGACATACACATATATGAGGGAATTCAGACATCTTCCCATAAATAAGGAGGTAGACCATGCATGAAACAGCAGTGAAAATGATTTGGCAAAAGTGAAAGGAACACATGCCAACACCTTGGCACAAGGAATGCTAGCAACAGTAATGTCAACAAAATCATGTCAATGGACATTCACCACTTATCAAAGGAAGGTATTGCTCTGTGATTGCACCCAAAGAGAAAGGTATGCTCTGTCACATGTATGATGGCCACCTTCACATGACAGACAGTAGTGAGGTACCAGCACTCGTGACACACTGAAGACAAGTGGCCTTTGGGGGACAGATGCCAATATACTCACTTGAGCAGACAAATGGCTGAGGACAGGGATCTATTATTTCATGTTGTTTGGGCTGTCACACTGAAGAGTAGTAGACTGTTGTGTACAAATTGCACCTAAAACAAAAAACAACATGACCTGATTGATCACTGTACACAGCCATGTGTTGGGCTGGAGAGGAAAATGGGTTTGGACTGTACTCTGTTGTGTCCTAGGTCACTGGGCAAATAGCCAAGGCACACCAGCATGCACCAACCTCCATAGCCACACAAACAGTTACTCATCTTGTTTGTCACACATGGGCCATCTCCAATCTTCAGGGGGGAGGGCAGAACCTAACACATCAATGTTACAGGCAGAAATATGCCCTGGTAGCTGCTGTTCTCCCCTCAAACAAATACCAATCAAGCTCCGGGTAAGCCCCCACAAGAATGCAGGCCATAAGGGTGTAAGGTTCCAACATGCACCCTGTCCATGCTGGGAGAAAAGCCTCAGCTGGACCTCAGTGCTCTTACAGGCCCCGCATCTCAGGTCCTTCCCCCTCTTGAGACAGCGGGTGATCCTCTGGCTATGGACCCTCAGGGTCCACACCTTCTGTGTGATGGCTCTCCAAATCCCCTTCTTCTGAGGGTGTTTACCTGTATGGATGCAAGAGACAAATCAAAAGGTTACAAACACAGGTGTTTGCCCAAATGGTTGTGTCAAACACATGTCAGAAACACCAAGCACACAATTTGGAACTTGTCAGCACACCACAGGTGTAAAACACACATGCTGATAAGTACAGGGACATGACTACACACTTTTGGATTCACCTGCAGACAAAGCCACTACCCTGCTCATGGCCTACAATGAGTAAGCAAGCCTACTGACATCGGGTAGCCCAGGCTCAAGCAACATGTACTGTGATGTGAGCCACAATGACACACAACACACCATTGTGGCCTTTTGAAGGGTATACTCCTTGGACCGGAGTAAACATGTCCGTAATTGTAGCTTAGATTTTCTTGTTTTGTGGGACCACTGACACAGTCAACGTTTGAGATGTAGGTGGTGGTAGATTAAATGCCTGTCATGGTGGTGCAGTCACTGCATGCTGAGGTGCCTCTATCTGACTCTGAGTCTTCTTGTGCCTTTGTGAGGTTGCTGAGGCAGGTGATTCTAGTGCACTGCTGGGGGCAGGGAGGCTTTGCATGGGGATGTCACCCTCTTCTTTCTCACCGTCCACCATGATTTGACCAGTTGTAGCTGGTGTTTCATGGCTGTCCTCACCTTAACCACCGCCACTACTTTGAGCCATTTTTTTTAACGTGCTCCTCCCACTGGATTGCATGATGTTTTTTCATATGGGTCATCTGGCCTCCAGTACCACAATGTGAACCAGGCTTACCTCGCCAAACACTTGCATGGCAAATGGAGCATATGGCAATGTTCTCCTCCTGTTTGCTAATCATAAAAAAGTCCCAAAGTGGGGTGGAGTGTTTTTTTATTGGGCCACTGCCAATGCCTAAAAAAGAACTGGATGTAGGTGGTCGTGGGTGTGTTGATTGCCTCTCTGCAGTGTATACTTCTAGTGAGTTATGGGTTGATTGAAGTCTTTGCTTGGGCCTTACAAAAATGGGAGCTGGCGGTTTTACCTGTGCCACATCCATCAGAGCAGGTTGGATAGTAAAGTCGGACTCCTCTGTGCCAGCTTCCACAATTACTGGCTCATTGTCATCATTCTCCTCATCATCATCCCCTTCCATGATTCTTAGGCTGGCTTTTTGGAACTTTTCTTTTCCCTTGTCTCTCCTGGTGCCTCCTGGACTCTGCCGGGGTTAACTCCATGTCCATATCATTGTGATCAGAAGTGGTGCTTGGAGAAGATGGTGGAGTAGTATCCTTCCTTTTTCTTGCTGGAGATCTGGAAGCCACTGATTCTCAAAGAAGAGGTTCTTGCTCAGCAGGAAGCTCGACCTCCTGTTCTACTCCAACTTTGGGAAGATCTGGCTGTGGCTGCTGCTGTCCACTTTGCTCTGTTTCCTGAAATGATTGCGTACTACTTTGCAAAAGGGAGAAATCCAATTGAACATAATTGCTCGTTGGTGTCGTCATGATTGCAGTGGCTGCCTTGCTGACAGACATGGTCTTGGGTTGGGGTGGTGCTGCTGATGCAGGAGTGCTGCTCCCAGGTTGCTTCCCAAATGCCGGTGTGGCAGGCACATGTCTCCCGAAAAAGGTTGCGGTTGGCACACCACTGGTGGAAAGCTGCTTCTTCTCACTGGCCACTTTCTTTGGTGCAACTTTCTTTGGTGCCATCTTAAGCTCTAGGTTGGCAGTGGCACTTAGGCCCATATTTATACTCGGTTTGCGCTGAATTAGCGCCTTTTTTTTAAGGCAACCTAACTCCATATTTTTACTTTGGCGCTAGACACGTCTAGCACCAAAGTTATGGAGTTAACATTGTTTTCTGTACATGAAATCCAAGGTGATGCAAGGTAGGCGTTACCGTCCAGAAAAGGACGTTATCGCCTTTGTGCCATATTTATCCCTGTGCTAAAATCCAGCACGGGGGTGGTGGCCTTAAATAATTTAATGCCTGGGAATGGGCAGGGGTAAGGGGACCTGCAGGCATGTTTCCTTGGTCAGAGACCATGGAAAGTGCCTACAGGTGCCCTTCACTGGCCCCAGGGACACCCCCACCCACACCAGAAGGACACCACAGGATGATGGACCCATCCCAGGTAAGTCCCGGTAAGTATTTTTTATTTTTTTATATTTTCCTGCTCGGGGCCCTGATTTGGGGCCCCCTGCATAGGGCAGGCCCCAATGGCCATGCCCAGGGGACACTTGTCCCCTGGGCATGGCCATTGGGGTGGTGAGCATGGCTCCTGTCTTTACTAAGACAGGAGCTATGTCCATGGGGGTTGTGTGCCAGAAAATGGCGCTACACTGCTTAGAGGCATTTTTTGTCTCGAAACAGTGTAGCGCCATAATTCGGCGCACAAGCCCCAGTTTCCCCTATGCCCCCCCCGCCCTGTTAGCGTCCTTTCCAAGGACACTAACAGTGTATTAGTGCCGGCTTGTGCCATTCCATAAATATGGCGCCCAGCTGGTGTCTTGGAATGGCTCTAGCCGGCGCTATACTTTTTCACGCAAAACTGCGCTAATGCAGTTTTGCATGAAAAAGTATAAATCTGGCCCTTAAATGCACAAGCGAAAGAGTTTGGTGCCTGTGGAACGAAGTAACTTTAGGGCCTTTTCTTTGGCACTACTGTGGGTGATATGGGGTCTCTTCTGTTGTGTACTTAAAAACAACCAAGCAAGAAAAATGTGTAGTTAGTGAAGCATGACATTGTTTCAGGTTGAAAATTGTCCAGAAAAATGCAATCTGAGCGGCATATCTAAGAAAAGTGGTGCTGCACAGAGTGCAGTGCCACTTTTCTTGCACCCTTTATCGCCCCCCCTCTGCCACCATGTGTGCGCTGCATATAAAATACTGCACACCTTGGCGTGGCGCAGGGTAGGGGGCAATAGTGCAATTTTTTAGGCTATTGATGTACACTGCAGGAGTAGCACCAACATTTTGGCACTACTCCTGCAGAGTACATAGGTCCCCATTATAAATAATGGAAGCCCCGTTTTAATGCCTGCTCTGAACAGGCGTTAAAAGTGCCCAAAAAATTCTCAAGGAAATCTCTTAGATTTCCTTGCACCATATTTTTGCTCCCCCTGCCCAGGATGCACCTCTCTCCCCCATTTACAGGCATAATGTGGCACAAGGGTTTAAAAAGTGGCACAATGCATGCAAAGCCCGCAAAGGCAGGCCCATCTGTGCCTTTCTGCACCCCCGGACCGCGCCCAGCACCAGAAACCCTGGATCTCCATTAAACCACCCCCTGACCTGCATCCATTACGACGCCAAGACCCTCCTCCGCCTTAACACCAGACTTCTCAGCAACTGCTGAATCATCTTCCCCAAGGACACCCACGGACTTTTCACCTGCAGGAACTGCAACTTCAGCGTCAGCCTCAACAAGTTGAAGGTACTCTCTGAAAACAGAGATACCAACAACCTCCACAACCCCATCAACTGCTTTCTCCTGAACATCCACTCCCACAAGCATGCCACCGAACTCTGGGATTTGATCAACACCGCCCGACCGGACATCACCATCTCCATTCCCAATGGATACAGCATCCTAAGAAGGGACCGGCCCTACTGACGGGGCAGACGACTCACCATCATACACAAGTCTTCACTACACCTTCACTTCCTGGTCCACTCCAACCACAACTCCTCCATCCACGGCACCCTGGTGTACAGGCCACCCAGCCCGGCCCAGCTTTCTTAGATGATGTTGTAGACATCACTACCGCCCAGGCTGAGACGACTACCTCCTCCTCGGCGACCTGAATTTCCACCCTGAGGACTGTGCCGATCCAAACACCACCGCTCGACTCAACAACCTCGCCTCCCTCGGCCTCAGACAGCTGGTCTCTGCACCCACACACATCACAGGACACATACTGGACCCCATCTTCACCTCAAGCAACCGGATCACCATTGAGACCATCTCCACCCCAGACTGGACCAACCACCACTGGATACACTACATAATCACTGCACCCAGCAGCCCCACCCACACCCCTATGGTCCCCCACAGGAAATGGAACAAAATCACCAATGAGCAACTAACCTCATCTCTCGCCAAATCTTTCCCTCCTCCCTCCGATGATGGCAACACAGCAGCACGCTATCTCAACGCATGGATCACCGAATGCACCGACACTGTAGTCCCCTTCCAGCTGACATCAGCTAAACGCGTACCAAAGAAAGCCAGCTGGTTCACCACTGAAGAATCAAAGCGTACCCACAGATGTTTCGAGAAAAAATGGAGGAACAGACAAACCAGTAAAAACCTCGCCTCATTTAGAGCTGCTACCGCTGCCCACCACCGAAAAATCAAGAACGTTAGGAAGGAAGTGCTCTGGGAGTGCGTCAACTCCTCTGCACACAACTCTAAGGAACTCTTCTCAGTCATCAATGAGTTCACAGACCCCCCCATATAAAGCCACCAGCTTCCCCCGTTGACAAACTTGCCACCTTTTTCCACTGCCATTTCCAGAACAGCTTTCTCCCCAAAAATCCAGGCACAGGAACCTGAGACAGAGCCTCCCCCCAGAACCCACCCAGACCATCCAGAGCTGGTCCAAGCTCTCCACAGAGAAAACAATCAGCATCATGAATGGCACCCACTCCGGAGCCACCAGGGACCAATGCCTGCACCACGTACACATCAGAGCCAGCGCATCCATCGCCCCCGAGCTCCTATACACAATAAACTGCTCCATCAACACTGGCACCTTTCCCGAGGACTGAAACACACTGAAATATGCCCTCTCCTGAAGAAACCTTCAGCTAACCCATCAGAATAAAGAACTTCCGGCCCATGTCGCCGCTACCCTACCCTGCCAAAGTACTGGAGAAAACAATCAATGTACAACTACGAAATTCCGAGGCCTACAACTCCCTGGACAGCTCCCTGTCTGGCTTCCGCAGCAACCACCGCATGGAGACAGCCTTCCTGGCAGCCACCAATGACATCACTCCTAGACCATGGGCACTCCGCAGCACTCATACTCCTCAACCTCTCAGCAGCTTTAAACACAGTCTCCCACGGCATCTTGCACACTAGACTCCATACATAGGAATCAGCGGAAGAGACCTGGAATGGATTCACTCCTTCCTCTCTGGGAGGATGCAGAGGGTCAGACTCCAGCCCTACACATCCAGACCCACAGGAGTCAACTGATGTGTCTCCCAAGGATCCTCACTGAGCCCCAGACTATTCAACATATACATGGCCCCTCTCGCAGCCTTCATCAGAAGCCATGGTATGAACATCGTGTCATATGCCAATGACACGCAACTCATAATTTCCCTCACCGAAGACCCAGGCACTTCCAAAAGGAACTTCCACTCAGGAATGGAAGCTGTTGCCACCTGCATGAGAGAAAGCTGCCTCAAGCTCAACTCTGACAAGACTGAGCTCATTATCTTCAGAAACGCCACCTCAGCTTGGGGCAACTCCTGGTGGCTCACATCCCTCAACACCCCCCTGCACCGACTGAGCACACCGCAACCTAGGCATCATCCTCAACTCCTCCCTATCCATGACCCACCAGGTAAACTCTCGCCTCCTCCTGCTGGCACACACTACGCAAACTTCGGAAAATCTTCAGATTATCCCAGCAGACTGTCACAGGACAGTCACCCACGCCTTAGTCACAAGCAAGCTTGACTACGGCCTCTATGCCGACACCTCAACTAGAAGCATCAAAAACTACAACTCATCCAAAACGCCACCACCAGACTCATTCTGGACCTCCCA
Source organism: Pleurodeles waltl (assembly GCF_031143425.1). Classification (NCBI taxonomy): domain Eukaryota; kingdom Metazoa; phylum Chordata; class Amphibia; order Caudata; family Salamandridae; genus Pleurodeles; species Pleurodeles waltl. The sequence continues at coordinate 1,644,606,437 of NC_090444.1, read as the reverse complement.
AGTTCATAACACATCTCCCAACACCTGAAGACCCTCCACTGGCTACCCGTCGAGAAGCAAATCACCTTCAAGCTACTCACCCACACGTACAAGGCCATACACAATGCAGGACCAGCCTACCTGAACCACCGCATCACCTCTCACACCCCCGCCAGATTTCTCCACTCCACCACTATCCCTCATGTCCGCAAAACCACCGCAGGAGGATGATCCTTCACCTACATTGCAGCAAAGAGCTGGAACAACCTCCCCCTGTACCTCAGACAAAGCCTGTCACTAACCATCTTCAGGAAGAACCTCAAGACGTGGCTCTTCTAAAGGGGCCCCTCCCCCCCAGCTCTTTGAGACCCTCACAGGTGATAAGCCGTGCTTTACAAAAACTGATTGATTGAAACAACAACAGACAATGAGGCATGACAAACAAAGAACACATGCAAACCTACGGCAAATGGAGGCACACTGGCCGCATGCAGAAAATGACAGCTGGCCACATACTCAAATCAAACGACAAGTTTCAAGTAGGAGTCATGGAAAACAAAGAACCCATTCAAGCCTATGACAAAGTGAAGGACATTGGCTCCATGCACAAAATGGCTGCCAGACACATTATCAAACAGCAAAAACAAGGAGGCATGGCAAACAAAGAACCCATGCACGCCTATGGCAAGGGGCACGGGCTGGCTGGACAAAATGACTGCCAGCCACATGGTTAAGCAACAGCAACAAGGAGTAAGGAGGCATGGCAAACAAAGAACACATGCAAGTCTATGCCAAGGGACACTAGCTGGATGGACAAAATGGCTGCCAGCTGGCCACATGGTCAAACAACAACAAGGAGCAAGGAGGCATGGCAAACAAAGAACACATGCAAGCCTATGGCTAAGGGAGGGATACAGGCTACATGCACAAAATGGCTGCCAGCCACATGATCAAACAACAACAAAAAATAGCAAGGAGGCTTGGCAAACAAAGAACACATGCAAGCCAATGGCAAAGGGACACTGGCTGCATGCACAAAATGTCTGCCAGCCACATGGTCAAACAAGAATAAGGAGCATGGACAACAAAGGAGAACACATGCAAGCTTCTGGCAAAGGGACACTGGCTGCACGCACAAAATGGCTGCCAGCCATAAGTTCAAATAACATCGTCCTATGCCATCAAATATCATTACCCCACAATATATACACTTTTTGCAAAAAAATTAAATGCAAACAATAGCCAACATTTTAAATTTAATCCAATTTCATCCTTGCCCTAAACTAAGTTTTAAAAACATATACCACTGAAACATTTATTTCATTCAATGATGACTGCTAGTAGTGGTCTGACTGGCTAAATGGCTCTTTGGAAATCTAGGCCACATGCTAAAATTATATTGCAAATGTTACAAACATGTAGAAAAGGTACTGAGCTGTGCAACAATTTTACTTTACAAAAAGTGAAAAATCAATAAAATGCAAAATAAATAATAACTGTGCCAATACTTAACCTCTAACCCACCCAACACTATAAGATTTAAAAACCAAATATCAAATTAAAGTAAAAAGAAATACTGATCCTTTCCGAAGCAAACAAACACAACACCCTTATACAATGGATTTTTAACTTTCTTGTGTGATTCAACAAAAACAAAGACCTTGTCCAAAGGTATAGCCAGGAAACAAAGAGAGTGATACTTCCACCGTGAAATCCAAGTGAAAAGTGACCAGGAGATAGACAAAGCACTGGGACAAGTCTCCTGGACAGGAACAGGAAGTTGGAGTCTCTGATACGCTTCCATTCTGTTTGAAAAAAAAAGGCTTCTCAATCTGAAAAACAAATCGCAGCGTCCATTGGAAAAGAAAATCTAGTCATAATCTCTTTTTGACTAGATTTAGTGGCTCTGGAGTATAAAATCTACTTCAAAAGTCATTTTGCGCTTGTGAGTGGCCCTATTTTGGGTGCTGGCACGGCTGGAAGCAACTTGAGAAAAAGAAAAGTCTTGAGCACGCTCTCTAGTGGCCCGGGAGTATTGTCGCGCTCATGAGAGAGTGCTAAAACCCAATCTCATGAGTGCAAACAAACTCTGCTCCAGGCCAGAGTATGGAAATTTGGGAACTCCGCACTATTCCGCGTCGCGTGAAGTGCCTGAATTCCACAGACTCTGCCGGCAGAGCAGGCTTCTATGCCCAGGCCTACTTGCTATGTGACTTGGGTCATATGTATGGTTTCATACCAATACTCTTTCTTTATTTCTTTGTTCAAGTACCTTCACCATGAGATCTTCTTATGGGCATTTCAGAGTTGTAGCATTGGCAGGTATGTGATGCTGTTTGAACATACAAAGTGGACATGGATTCTTCCCGGGAATGTAGGTAACAGACTTTGGGTGTAGGAGACCTGTGCCAAGACAGCTGGCACAGTGATAGGATGGAAGTTTAGAAGGCTCCATTGAACTTGTTTCTTGTCGTGTGCTGGCCCTGATGCGTTATGTGTGTCATCCTGTGGTCAGAAAATATGTAGTTGTAGGCCAAAATCATGTAAGTTTCCCTTCACATTTGCTAATCATTCTTTTTGTATGGCCTGTTTTTAGCTGATGATATGTTTCATCATTGTAGGATAAAGTGCCTGTAACACATCACTGACATTTTGTTTGTGGCATACCACCAAATGCTGATGCACTGGATTGTAATGACCCTGTGATCAGAAACTGTTGTACTGCATTATGTCTGAGTCTTGCATGATATGATGTGTGTGGCAGTTGATATGGCTCCAGCTGATGGCATTAACCACTTTAATGTCTGCCTAATCTACAGGACAATGTCTGATAAATCCCTTCATTCCATGGTGTGGAGGTCTGTACCTGTAAATGTGTTCATTTATTCAGTATGATTCAACCATGTATGACGTGCTGTGTTTCAGACATTGATAGCCTATGCGTTGATCAATGGAATTACATTTATTCTCTGACAAGACACTTTTACGTATGTGTTTGTGTGGTGTGGTTGTAATCTTGAGCTGGTCACTTTACATACAACCTATCCCAGCTTGCATAAATACCTTGAATCCTCATCGTATGGTTCACATGGTCTGACATATCTACATGGCTAAATGTGAAATTAATGACAGCAGACAATGAGTTTGTGAAGGGTGAATTTATTGCAATGCTACTACTAACAGAAATGATTTGTGACATAAATTAACATAAATGTAAAGTGAAGGGGTCAGTCATGGTGAATGAAACAACTGGAGTAGATACCACACCATTGGAAGTCCAAAGTTCAGAGTATTCCTCCCATTGGAAATGGAATGTGGTTTAGGATCAATCCACAGAGCGTATGTGTGACACACAAAGGAGGAAATTAAGGAAGAATTGTATTACTGGCATTGGTGGGTGTCTTGCCATCCGCACCTCCTGGATTCTTCGCTGGATGTCCCAGCTTGTGAGGGGGCAGGGGTCAGCTGTTGCAGAGGCAGGGGTATCTGTGAGTGTTTGTGCCTTTGGCAGGGAGTCCCTTCCTGTGGTTGCCGCAGATGTACTTTGGAGTGATGGGTAGATGGTGTGATAAAAGCCCTGCTCAGGGTGGTGTTGATTCCCCTCAGCACCCCTGTTGTTATGGGCATTCATTTTTTCAATAATGACCTTCTGAGGATGCTTCGTTTCCCAGTGATCAGTCAACACCTAGCCCATCACGCACTGGGACTCCTGATAGACCCCCAAGCGATGGCTGATGGTGTTCTGGCCAACAGCAGCCCCAGTGGCCTCACTCTACTGGCGCACAACATTCCTCACTTGCACCTTAACCCCATGAGCCTGTGCCCTTGGCAAAACGTGCCCTCTCCATCTGAGACCTGAACCCTCAGTGTCAACCTCAGGATCCAGGACTGGGGGCACAAGGTGGTGGAAACTGTGCTAGGTACCAAGGTTGGGGGAATGAATTGTTGCCTGAGATGTTGATGCAACAGGTTACATTTTGGCCACAGTGAGATTCACTGTTGCTGTCTGACCAGGTTTCCCAGATGGCCCAGGACCATCCTTCATGTCCACAAGTCAAGGAGTGTCATCATCACTGAGGGCTTCATCCAGGAGGGTGTTGCTCGTCTGCTGTGTGGCTTTCGTGTGCCAAATGGCAGCTCAACCTGTTGTTGAAGGAAGTATATTGTTACTGGTTAAAGTGGTATTGTGTTACAGTAAGCAGATACACTGGACATTCTTAAGTTTAGATTAGCTTATTGTGCCATGTTACCATGGTATTGTGGTATTTGACATTACATGTGTGAAGCTTGCTTTAACTATTTAACTCAAGTAGCTGATGAGATAGGCTGAGCAGTTGTATTTTGGATGATGGAATGAAAATTACATCTTGCTAAAAGTGAAGCTAAGACAGTGGAGAGGCATCATATGCCTTTGGAGGCCTAGTTGAATGAGATACAGGCAAACCCAGAGCTTTGTTGCATATGTAACTGCAGTCATCATGTGTGCAGTGTTGTGTCAATGTGTTTGCTGCTGATACCAATCAAGGGATGCAGCTTGAGGCCCTAGGAATACTTGGGCCCATATTTATACTTTTTTTAGCGCCACATTTGCGTCATTTGTTGACTCAAAAGCGGTGCAAACGTACAAAATACAATTGTATTTTATAAGTTTGCACTGCTTTCGTGTCAAAAAGCGGCACAAATGTGGCGCTAAAAAAGTATAAATATGGGCCTTGGTGTGCACACTTGTTAAGGTGTCATCCCTGTCCTCAATAACTTCATCGTGGGATAGAAGGTCAAGATGGAGCTAGGTAGACAGACACATCTCTGAGTTCAGCATGATCTGTATATTGCTCACTCCCAGGTGAGCATGCATCAATTGAGAGGCAACTAACAGGGGTATATGGGCAAGTGACTATTGGTCTGATGGTTGGAATTACAGACACAGGGCCTACTAGGCTTTGCAGTCAGGTCACTCCCTCTACTTCCCAACACTTGATAAATGGTATACTCCTGGATGAGTAAACTTCATTTGAGAGTTCCCAACAATTGACAAATATTGGGTATTACATATCTGTAGGCAGACTGCATTTAGGTTTGTGCACACATTTACATGTTGAAACATACCATGATTCCTGGGATGATTATTTGATATGAAAAGACTTACAGGCACCATTTCAACTTATGGCATGTGATGGGCCTTGGTAGCTGTGCTGTTGAGTCCAACTACATACATTGATGGTCTTATAAGTCAGATACTCTGGTTGAATGTTGGTGTTGTGGGTCCATTTAAGTTAGTCGTTTGGGCTCCGTGATAGCTTAGCTTAGGCTCGCAGCATGTGCCCTTCCTATCCAGTATTCATGCTCTCTATTGATGTAGTCAATTAAATTCATTTTATTTTTGCTTCTTTAGTGGCATTGTTTCAATTCCAGTATCAACTGCTGTTCTGTGAAAGTGTCATTATCAGTGCTATGGATGACATACTTTGCATCATATTCTTTCCTTGGAATTACAAGACCAGAATGCGAGGCACGTAGAATAATATTTTGTATTGTTGGCCCCATGACTGCTCAAAAAACAGTCCAGCGCGTAGGTACATACCTGTGTCAGGCTTCTGTGCATGAACATAAACATGTCCCCTATCAAAACATCTTGTAGGGCAAAGTGCATTAGAGGGAACACCAGAATTTCCATACATTCTGCATGCTGGTTTTCAGTAGACCTCAGCCTTTGTGTCTCCATGGATCCTGATCTAGAGACTAGCAGCCTGACTTTTACCAAGGTAACAGGGGTGGGGTGTGCTTCTAATGAACACTGGACAGAGTTGGCATACACCGCCATGCTCTCAATTAGAGGCTAGTGTTTTAGGTTTTTATGTAGGGGTATATAATATGATAATATGTTGGGGTTGTTTATAATCACATCTGTAATTTTCACAATCCTGATTCTGTTATTCCCCATTATCCTAATCATTGCAGCTCATGTATGTTATTGTAGATTGCAGTTTTTTGAATAAATGTATTGAAAACTGTCCTGCATCTATTTTCTTGCCTGTGGGAATGTAAGAGACTTGTATGTGGAGAGAAAAGGGTAAGACTTGTTTCCACCACGATTTCCCTGAGAGGGTTTTCAGCCTCCATGCAAGGCTGTCACAAATCACCTTCACCAGTTGGGTTTTGGTGCACTGCTGCAGTGAGACGTGAGGGTTGGGCTGACAGCTGCCACCTGGTGCGGTAGTGACTCAACCAACTACAAAGCAGAGGTGCTGCCACCCCAAATCCAGCAGTCTTGTTTCTTTGTGAGAGTCCTTAAGATATGGCATCACCAACTATGGTGTAGGTACTCATTTTACGAGTCTCCTGAGTATGTTCATCTCACACACACTAAAGGTACCCTAAGGACCATTACATACAGGTGTCCGTGGTCTTAAGGGTAATCCTTCCCATCTAAATAGGGAGCATCCATCTAGGCTGAAGGCTGTTCAAGCTTGACCCATAAAATAATGTTTCTCCTGTTGGGGATCCCTAACACCTATTCTCAAATATGGCAAATCCTGTGAACATCAGCAGGCAACCGCTCACGCAGAGTCTTTTAGCCAATGGCTTACAAAACACAGCAAGGTTGTCACATTTGTTATGGAGGCCTAGCGCACATATAGGACAGAAATATTTTACTCCTGTGTTAACTTTCCTGAAGTAGATGAAAATACACAGACATTTCATGCACATAGAATAGCAAACGTACCACAAAAGTAAAGAGTTTACTAAAACTTAGATATCCTTCTCTCTTATCAAGAACATCAAAACTTGTTCAAAGGTGCCCTTCCACATATAGTACAACCCCTGAGATTAGGTCCTTTAAGCAATGATGGACCAACGTGGCCAACACTTGGCACATATACACCACATCCCACTATATACACACTCTACAACGAGCTAGTATCAATATACAGACGAGTAATACACTTTGAACACCGCCCTAGCAAGGGCTGCACCAGCTGTTCATCAATTGGCTGTCCTAGGAATTAATCCACAAACCGTATCCTCAATAATGGGAAAAGTACCCACAGAGCAGGAGAAGAGCACCTTATGGACTGCACAAATAACAAATCAGCTAGAAGCAGTGTTTCCCCATATGGGACCCCAAGACAAACATGGAATTCTTACCATGTGCTTGCCGCTTGGCATGGTCCCATCAACAGAAGACTGTAACACTTGGGGTTCAGTCTGTTCTGCAATTTACACTACCACACATGGTACCCCGACACTTGTCAATTTACCGGAAGTGTTAAAACAAATTCAAAATGAACACATGACTGCTTCAGCCGTGGATTTGGGGATGAAACTGATGAACAATTTTGACACAGCGTCCTAAATTATTTTAAGTAACATTTAAGGAGAGGTAGCAGCATTGGCTATTTGTCAACCACTCCGAGAGCTTTCTCAACAGGAACATGAGTGCGAGCTGCCAAAGATTATTTCCAACACCTATACTAGTATAGGATGGAATAGTCTGGGGGCCAGACCAACTAAACCACAACTACAGAGTGCAACCCCTAAGGAAGATATTAAACAAGCACAAGAGGGTTGTAAAAAATGTTGGGATAAACAAAAACAAAACATCGACAGACAAAGGCAGAGAGGAGAATCTCCGCAACCAGAGACCTCTGAGACAAGATATAGGCTCTCATTATGAACTTGCTCGACCGCCATATAATGATGTAAGCAAAGCAGCCAGTTCACTACCACCCGCCGCCAGGGCTGAGTGGACTGCCAGGCCAAAGGTAGCCACCTTCGATCAGGCGATTGACCATAGACTGCCGGTGGGATAATGATCCCATTTCCACCAGGGATTTCCTGGCCCTGGCGGAAAGCATACTGGTTACAGGAATTCTCATTCCTGTCACCAGTATGTGACACGCCAGGCACCCTCCCATTGTCACAGCCTGCCCCCAACCGACAAGCCCCTAGACCCTCCCCACCCTGAGCCCCAAAAATCAAACCCCCATCACTCCTCCTCCCGATCTCCTTGTAGGCCCCCTCACCATTCCCCACCCCCCCATCTCCGTTCAGGACCCATTGCACACCACTTACTCTCAGACAGCACTTACCTTTTCAGTGACGCTGCTATGGGAGAGAACGGGCTCCCTGGATGCCGCTCCGCCGACAGCTCTTCGTCTCCATACACCGAAAATCCTATTATTGCATCATAATAGGCGTGGCGGTGTCTGACTGACATGGCGATGAGGGTGAGGGTGGAGCAGCATCCACCTCCGCCACCTACCGCCAGTATGGTGTCTGGCAGTTTACAACGCCATCAATGGCTGTGTGCCACCAGGCGCTATTATATGGCAGTCATAGGACCACCAGCACTGGCGGTCCTGCTGTGGCTGTGATCTTGGCGGTTCATTGTTTGGACCGCTGAGATCATAATGATGGCCATAATCTCCGAAATAGAAAAACTTTAAAAACTCCTGATAGATACCAATATACTGATATGAGTCCCTCTTGTTCCTTTCAGGACACACCAGATGAACTGAGTGAGAGAGTTGCCAATGTGACTACACAAAGCTGAAGAAGGACTTACAATGTTCCTCGGAAGCTTACGTTAATAAAGAAGACAAATCTCCACAAAAAAAGCCAGTTTAAAAAGAAAAAATTGCCTGCAATTTCAGTCAAAAATGCCAGCCATGCTGAGAACACTGCTGAAGAACAGGATGTGGGCAGCGACTCTAGACAGCGTGGCAGGAGTCACAAATTGTCACCAGAATCTTATAGATCATCTGGATGTGACAGCAATTAATGACTTTCTCATCATAGAGACAGTGGACAGGCGCGACTTCCCATCTGACAGAATTTGTAAATTAAATATCCAAATAGAGGGAGATATAGAGTGTGCTACTGAAGCACTATTCTGGGAAACCATACACTGTAATATTCTACTGGCAGAAAAAGATTGGCCACCAGAGTTTATCAGCAAGCTCCCACATGAGAAAGATGTCATTTTGCCTTCTTTCTCAGTCATGGTTCCAGATGCGGTAAAGTAAACCTATGCCTCAGATTGGGCTCTGGAGCAGGCTTCCTCAATACCCCATTAAGCACAAGACCAAAGCTCCAGTGAGAAAGATTCTCACACAACTTGAGTACCTGGGAGTAATTGAACCCTGTGTCTCTGCAATGAATAACCTGTTATTCCCGTTGCCAAACCAGATCATTCATACAGAATAGTCTTAGATTACAAATTCTTAAATGGTCACACATGCACTTATCAATACTACTTGAGACTGTTCCTAAGGTGTTGCCTTACGTGAATGATATTTAGCTCACAGACAACGACTTCAACATACATCTTGCCAGAGTCAATCAGATTATTTTAGGATTCATTGCCCATCGCTACAATTTCAATTTCAAGAAAACAAAGATTGCTTTCTTAAGTGTCCTATTTCTGGGATAGGAACTATCAGATGAAGGCAAGAGCCTGGCCCCGCACTTTCTTCCAAAATATTCTCAACATCAACCTCCAAATACCATTACGAAACTGCAGTAAGTTCTCTGTTTCTTTAGCTTTGGCAGAACACACATACTGGATTGTGCACAATGCATAAACAACTCTATGATTTAATTTGACCAGCTTTTTCAAGCAAACACTTTACCATAGAGCATACATGCATTCACAGAGAACTACAGCAGGACATGCTAGATCCAAAACATTTACACACACATGACAACAAAACAAACCTAGCCATCAAAATAATTGCTGGTGCCATTGGCTTCACCTATGTCACATTCAATGAGGGTGACACAGTGCTCATTGCATGCAAATCACATTTGTATTCAAATGCAGAACAGCGTTTTGCACCAACAGAAAAAATACTGACTGCTGTTCAGATGGCTGTAATTAACGAGAGGCCACTTGCCCAAGGGAAACGCATTATTGTTGTTACCCCAGTGCCAGCCCTCGAGGCGGTTACCAAAGCCAGAGTTCAAAATGCAAAAGCATTACATCCACATTGGATTCAATGGGCAACCTCCCTGACTGCCACAGATGTTGATTATATCTTTGATCCAAAACTTCAGGTGTAGGAATTCCTCCTCTATGAACAGGAGTACCTCGCACCTACTAATATATTACCATTAGACCAATACCGAACTGTCATTTATACCGGTGGCTCAGCACAACCAACAGTAGGTACTAAACATCAATACTCAGCCACTTGCGCTGTCATAAGTGGAGTGATGAGGGATTGTACATTCCACCCTCAAAGTGCCTACACCGGGACCCTAGGGAACTACATTGCTCAGTTGGCAGAGCTTAAGACTCTTGTCCTGGCACTGGAAATTATAAATCCTGATCAACCAACCTTGTTTGTATGCAATTTATATTACTGTGTCCAGTACTATAACGACTGTATGAATCATTGGCGCCTGAATGGCTTCAGAGATTCTAAAGGAAACACCATCAAAAACAAAAACTTCTGGGGGAAGTACATACATTGGGCCATCAACGTGTAGTAGTACACGTTGTAGGAAACATTTTGGCTGATGAAGATGCCAAATATGTAGTAGCTACAGCTTCTGTTGGTGCAATAACTCGCTCACAGATGGGGTTGGATAATGAGACACTGGCTGCTGTGAAAGCTTTGGCTGGCAACAAGCCTTTAGCAAAAGCATACCCTGCAAAATATTTCTACCATCTCAGTGCCCAGGACATTGCATTTGCAACCATACCAGGGATGGGAGATCGTGTGATCCCCAATGAAGACCAGAGAATGGACTTCATCAAAGCAGCACATGAGGTTGTTGCTTCTGCTCATGCAGGTGTGGCGGCTGCAATATCACTATTACAAAAACGATTTTGGTGGCTAGGTCTTTATAAAGACACCAAAAAATATGTCCTTTGCAGTGACATTTGCCAGCAAATTAAAGGGTCCACCATCAAAAGTCCATTGCAGACATCCCTCCTACTTTCCACTAAACCACTACAATGTGTGTACCTGTACCACTGTGGTCCCTTACAAACTGATGATGTATACAAATACATCTTAGTCACTGTTGATTCTTGTTCTAGATTCCTGTGGGTATGGTGACAATGGTCAGCTGACGCTCGGACTATTATTAAAGACTTGACAGTCTTTATTGGTACATATGCTGCTACTGCATTCCACTCAGACCACGGCCCTGCTTTTGCCTCTAGGGCATTCAGGCACACCATGGGAATGATGGGTGTTCAACTCCATTATTCCTCCCCCTATCATCCCGAGGGAAACAGCATGGTGAAGAGGAAGATTCAAGACTTACAGCAGTCCTTAACCTTAACAGCGAGAGCTATAAGTTCAGTCCGTAGTTGGCTTCATCACCTATATGGGGCCCAGAATCTGCCCAGAAGGTCCTTGGGAGGTCGCACCCCCTTTGAGGTCCCCTTCAGGATACCTATGTATGTCCCTGATCTTGATGGTTCTGGCACGGTGTTGGCAGACACACCGTTCGACATAAATTAACGTGTCACTGTTTTACAGGAGCTACAGCAATTTTGTGATGAGAATTCATCTTCCTGTGTCACCTAGAATTTGCCAAGAACATCTATAGGCTGGATTCCTAAAGTGGAGGATATAGTATGTGAAAAGATTGCTGCGAAAAAGGAATTTGACGCATTCTACAGAGCACATGTTCCAGTCCTGGGAATACACAGTACGAGAATTATCATCATAGCGCTACTGCCTCATTCCAGGGAGAACAGATTTGTTTCCATTGACAGTGTCAACTTACACCATGTGGCCAATATCACACAGTAGACCCAGAGGTCTCCCCTCTCACTACCCCACGGGGTATACCTCTACAAGCAGTAAGCAACATTTCCAGCAGCACCAATGCAATAACTCCCTCCTCAAGCATGGGGAGGGCAGAGAATGATCTTCTGATGATTCTTGTCAATACTTCATTGGCGAACACTGTCCATGATGTGGAACGCTATTATTTCAATTCGACCCAGACAGATGACATCGTCTACTATGAACCACCACAAATGGTTCCATTAACCAACTCTGCAATGGCTCCTGTGTTTTCACAGACTGTTTCTGGTTATTTCTTCAACATAGATGACTTTTCTTCTGACTAATCTGCTTCTGCAACTGAGACTGTATCAAAGACATGTAAGCTGCACATTTGGCTTAAGAACAATTACTTAATTTATTCATGGTACTATCTGTGGACATTTCTTGCCTTTTCTGCTTTGGATTGGTTTCTTTATTGTCTTTTTACTTCTGATAAATAGACATTACCTTCCTGAACACTCTGCTGTTGAGCTGGTGGATGAGGTTTTGACACCTTATCTATCTTCCCATAAGGACCGAAGGGTCTTGTCCCTTGTGAACATTTCAACAGTTCTGATTCCACATGAGCTTGTGTGGGACAAAGTACCATTTGACATACACGGTACTAATGAGGACATTCAAATTCCATATGTTTCAAGTTTCAATGAGTGAGGTAATTACACTTGGTATTGCTTCTGATGGCTGGGTGTTAAAACAGTTGATACTCTGCTGTTTGAGCTGGAATATTACACTGTATTTCAAAGTGAAGATGTGTATATGAACACAGCAAGTTATGGGGAAATGTTTTGTTATCACTGTTATGGACATTCCTTTCCATACCGGACCAGTGCTCCAAGATTAGTTTACAATTACATACAGTGGAAAAAAAATTAAACTCCGACTGTGGGGATTCCCAAAACACATGTAGATAAGCATACATATTTTACTGAGCATGACACCAGCAATGCTGCACCATATTATTTTAAGCTCCACCTTTCACAATGAGAAAAATATTTCTAACCACATAAAATTAATCTATTCAGATTTCTTTGTTTGCTGTCTTGCTGTGGAAGGCAATGTGTATTGCAAGAACACTATTGAAGTAAAAAGTGTATGGGGAGTAAAGGATTGGTAAATACAGGGTAGGGAAGCTTTATTTAGAGCATGCATTGTTCCTTTACAAATGATATTTTTAAATGGCACAATCCAACAAACATCCTGTTTGGGTTCAGCAGAAATAAAAGAATTGAATGCACCCAGTATTCCTCATCTGCTAAATTTCACAATTGGTAAACATTTTTAAATCTCACTGAAGAACAACTAGCTGCTTGGGTTCAGAAGGTTACCTTTAATTCCTCACTGTTGAGTCCCAGCGGGTGGTTATTGTGGCCAATGGACACAAATGAGTACCAGGCATGTCTTGTTAATTCCTCTGGGGGTTTCAGAGCAAGCAGGCTAGATCCTCCCTTTGTTTAGGCTCAGCACTCAGGTATCATTACTACGTACAGTGTGGGTAAATTGTACCAAAAATGGCTGTGTTCCTCTACTTTAAGATCTGTAAAAGAACACCTTAGTCTCCTGTCTGAGGATGCCAATCTACAAAATCTCCTGTTAGGCCCCAGAAAGCCATGCTCAAAGTGTTTCCTGTATGCCATATATAACGAGATTTGAAAACTTTCCCAGATGGGAGCTGCTGCACGTCTAAGGAAGATTGACATGGAAAATATAGAAAAAGACTTCAGTGGTTGCCGATAATGGCATTGTAGTGTGGTCATTTTTTATGTATCCTTTGCACGTTTGCTTCAGGCGTTAGGCCTTTGTGCACTTTGCCCTGGATGTCTTTTATTCCTTTGCTTGCAGCATAGAGCCTTTGTGCACTTTGCTCTAAATGCATTTTATTCAGCTTCGTACTGTTATTTTACAAATAGCCAGTTCTACGGTCTTGTTTTATTTTTTATATCACACTGTTTAGCCTACTTCAGCACTGGAGTTCTCAATAACACATTCTTGTTCACTCTGTGCTTCAGTCAAGGATAGAGTCTGGTACATTGCAGATAGACGTGGTAGGAGTTTAGTCTTTGGATTACATGCGTAGGGACATTTTGTGATCACACTGACATGTTAGTTATAAAAACACTTTCTTGTCCTAATACACGCAAGAGGGAGATTCCGACCAGGGAACCACAACTAGATGCTGACTGCCTTGTTGCAGATGCTGACCCAGATCAAAGGCCTTTGCTCAGGTATGAGGGTTGATGTCTTCCCGGGGAATCTGAAAGGCAAGTTAGTAGCTTAACATGCTGTGCTCGAAATATAAGATACTGAGAGAGAATAGAACCTATTAACACCATGATAGCGTTGTTCTTATGTTTCACTCTCATCGTGACTATTTCAATCCTACTGTGTTGTATGGTTCTGGTTATTGCGGCTCACGCCTTATTATCTAAAATGCAGTTGTTTTATTAAAAACAATATATAAAACTTAAACTGCCTATGTCATTTGTATATGAGATCATATTGTAAATGAGAGAGCTGGTTGGGACCTGAGTGACCACGACTTCCCTGAGAAGTTCTAAAGATGCCATGCGCTCGGATGCCCAATCATCCCTCCCCCTTGGGAGAGATGAGGCACTGCTAGTTAGCCGGAGCAAAACCGGATTGAGGGTGACAGAGGTCCTTCCAAGTGGGTCAGACTCAGTCCCCCACACCAGGAACGATCCTGCTACCTAGAAATCCAGTAGTCTCATTTAGGATAATGAGAGCCCACGCGACATGGCGCCGCCAACGATTGGTCTGGCTCTAATTTTCGGGTCCAACTGACGCTCTTGGTCTCATATATATATATTGACTCCTCGGTTCCGTTAACGGAGACGTCCGTGGCACTGAGGATTTCCTCCACCACAATATATGTAGATCCTATTTTTTTGTGGTTGGTTGTTCAAGCTTGAACTCTGAAAGGAAAACCCCGATATTGGTGTGCCTTCTCTGAACTAGCGCTGTTTTCATAATGGCGAATCCCCAAGTAGTGAACATCGCACTTAATATGCGACACCCGCTCACAGGACATCTGTTAGCACATGGTCTAACGAACCAGGGGGGTCCCATCATGTTTGTGGTGGACGCCCATGCAGCCTATAGAACAGTGCTTTTTTATTCTTGGGTCGTATTTCCGGCAGTTGATGGGGCTTCACACACTTTTCATGATTACACTGTTGCGAATGCCCCTGGACAATACAGGGCATATGCATACTTAGAGATACCTTTATCTTATCAAGAACACCATAATTGGCTTGATGGCGCCCTTCCACATACCATAGCACAAGTTAGGTTAGTTCCACTAAGTAATGATGGTCCTACCTGGCCTTTATTGGCTACATATACACCACATCCTGCGGTTGCTCAATTGGCAGTGGCTGAAGTTTGTCGTTTATATACAGACTTAACGGCTACATATAGACGCTTAGTTCAATTTGTAATGCAGACACTAAATACAAACGCAGCGCGTGCTGCTCCGGTGCAACCACATGCAGTGGTTCCGGGTATCAATCCGGCCACTGTGCACTCAGTTATGGGCAAAGTACCGGCTAAACGAGAGGAGACTCAATTTTGGCTGGCGCAAAAAATTAATACGCTGGAAGCAGTATTTCCCCATACGGGACCTCAGGATAAACATAGAATATTGACGATGTGTTTGCCGTTTGGTATGGTTCCTACTGTGGACCATTGTAATACATGGGGCACGGTGTTTGCCGCACTCTACACTACAGCACACGGTACACCGACATTGGCTAATTTACCGGAAGTGCTAAAACAAGTTCATGATGAATATGGGGCTGCCCCAGCCTTAGATTTAGGGATGCAACTGATGGGCAATTTTGCCACGGTATCTTCCATCATATTGAGTAATCTAAAAGGGGAAGCAGTGGCACTAGCGGTGCGTATGCGTCTTCGAGACGTCCCGCAGCTTAATCAGGAGCGGGAGCTGCCGAGGATAATAGCGGAAACATATTCGAGTATCGGTCGTGATAGCCTAGGGGCTAGACCGCAAAAAACACAGTTTCAGGGTAAGAATAGTAAGGATACTACTAAACAACAGCAACCTGAGGGTACTAAAAAGCGCTGGGAGAAAAAACAGCAAACACCTAAAAAAGAAAGGGGAGAATCTCCGTGACCGGAGACCCCGCAAGCTAAATATAATCTCAGAAATAGGGATAATTTGAAGACGCCTGATAGATATCAATATACTGATACACGCCAATCTCATTCCTTTCAGGACACATCGGAAAAGAGAAATGAGAGAGGTGGGCGGTCAGAGCGGAGAACTGAGTACGTGAAACCGAGACAGGAATCACAACGCTCTTCTGAGGTTTCTGTCAAGAAGGAAGAGAAACCGGTCCAATAAAAACATCAGTTTAAAAAGAAAAAAGTGGCGGCGGTCTCAGTTAGACATGCCACACAAGAAGAGAGTTCTCTTGAAGAACAAGACATGGGCTCTGGCACTGTTAGACAGCGCGGCAGAGGTCACAATAGTTCGCCGGAATCTTCTAGAGCATCTGGAGGTGAAAGCAACTGATGACTTCATACAAGTCGAAACAGCAGATATGCGTGTCTCTGATCCCGATAGAGTTTATACAGTAACTTTACAGTTGGAAGGGGACATTGAGCGCACGATAAACGCCATCTTTGGGGATCGTGTAGTCAAACTGTATGACATTCTGCTGGCCGAACAGGATTGGCCCCCTGACTTTGTTTGCGACTGTCCAGTTGAGGAGGAGGTTATTACACCTTCGTTCTCACCACTTGTTCTGGGAGAACTCGCAGAGTCCCATAGCATTAAATGGGCTCTGGCACAAGCACCCGCCTTATATAGAAATCATGTGGGGTGGGATAGGGATTCACCTTATCATGTAATTCCAATTAAAGGCGAACCTCAGCCACAACCGCAATATCCTATAAAATTTGAAGCAAGGGCATCGGTTAGGAACATACTTACACAATTGGAGTACCAGGGAGTAATTGAGCCCTGTGTCTCGCTGATGAATAATCCCTTATTCCCTGTAGCTAAACCGGACCATTCTTATAGGATAGTGGTGGATTACAGACATTTAAATGGACATACACGCACATATGCAATACAAAATTCACACAGTGCTGCGCTTATGAATAATATAGTGTGGAAAAAATACAAAACCACTTTAGATATCTCGAATGGTTTCTTCTGCCAGAATATAGCGCCTGAAAGTAGGGATTTCACTATCTTAAGCGCGTTTGGTTCTCAGAAATTGTTTTGTAGTTTGCCTCAGGGGTATAAGAATAGCCCAGGACTGTTTTCAGCTCGTGTCACTGAGATTTTGCACGAGTTGGACCCTGAGGCTTTGTCTTATGTCGATGATATATATCTAACAGACGATGAGTTGTTACAACATTTAAGGCGGGTAGCCCGCATTCTTGTAGGGTTTGCCGAAATTGGCTACAAATTTAACTTTAAAAAGTCGAAAATTGCCTTCCTCAGCATCATTTTCCTGGGATATGAGCTGTCGCATGAGGGCAAGAGCCTAGCGCCACACTTTTTGGAAAAGTGTGCACGATTGCAACCTCCGAATACGATTAAGAAACTCCAGTCGTTATTGGGATTTCTAAATTTTGGCAGAACTTACATTCCTGATTATGCAACACGTATAAAGCCTTTATACGAGTTGATTCGCCCACATTTTTCAAGTAGATTTTGGACGATTGAGCATACACATATACTTCGAGACTTGCAAACTGATCTCTTAACTGTAAAACATTTACACACACGGGACAATAAGACACATCTGGTCATCAGGGTAATAGCTGGGGCCGTTGGGTTTACGTATGTCACCTTTAATGAGGGTGAGACAGTCCCGATAGGATACAAGTCTCACTTGTATTCTGCTGCAGAACAACGTTTTGCACAAACGGAGAAAATTCTCACTGCTGTACAGATGGCTGTGATTAAAGAAAGACCTCTTGCCCAGGGCCAACGCATCATTGTCGTTTCCCCGATTCCAGCCTTAGAGGCTGTTACGAAAGCGAGTGTTCCTAATGCGAAAGCACTACAACCGCGCTGGATACAATGGGCTACGTCTTTGACAGCCACTGATGTAGATTACATTTTTGACCCAAAACTGCAGACTCAAGAATTTCTTCAATATGAAATGGAGTACCCAGTTCCCGCTGGCACGCTGCCTATTGATCAATATCAAGTGGTGATGTGCACTGATGGCTCTGTGCAACCTGCGGTGGGAACTAAACAACAGTATTCTGCTGCATGTGCGGTGGTGAGCGGCTATATGGAGGGGGAGAAGTTCTGCCCCCAAAATACTTATACACAGACCTTGGGAGACTGTACGGCACAGTTGGCTGAGCTGAAGGCTCTGTTATTAGCATTGGAGCATGCGGATCCAGCACAGTTTACACTGCTTGTTTGTGATTCATATTACTGTGTTCAGTCTTTCAATGAATAATTGCATTACTGGAGGTTAAATGGGTTCAGAGATTCCAAGGGCAACACCATTAAACACACGTTACTGTGGGGGAAGGTTGCGGATCTGAAGGAAACGCTTCCTAAAGTCCATGTTGTGCATACACTTGGACACCAGCGCGTTGGAATACACGTTGTTGGAAATACTTTGGCTGATGAAGCCGCGAAATCGGCAGTGGCAGTTGCCACTGTAGCCGCAGTAACTCGTTCGAGTTCCAAAGCAGACACAGAGATTATGGCTGCCATAAGGGCTACGGCTGATGGCACACCATATCCTAAAGGATTCCCTTCAAAATATCATTATTCCATGGGTGGTATGCTGAACGCTGAGGTTAAAATCCCTGGCGTTGGTGTACGCGATGTGCCCAATAAAATTGAGCGACCTCAATTGATCACTGCAGCTCATGAGGGGGCGGCATCTGCACATGCTGGCGTGGCTGCCACAATTTCACTCTTACAGGCCCGTTACTGGTGGCCTGGTCTCTATAAAGAGACGAAGCAGTATGTCCTTTGTTGTGACATTTGTCAACAAATTAAAGTTTCCACGGCTAGACGCCCGCAGCAGACGCCCCTTCTAATATCGAATAAACCATTACAGTGTGTGTACTTGGATCATTGTGGTCCGTTGACCCCAGATAGTGCATACAAATATATATTGGTAGCTGTAGATTCATGCTCCAGATCTGTGTGGGTCTGGCCACAGCGCTCGGCTGACGCTCGGACCGTTATTAAAGATTTGCGCATCTTTGTCGATACATATGCAGTTGCGGCTTTTCATTCGGACCAGGGCCCTGCTTTTGCCTCTAAGGCATTCAGGGACACCATGGCTTTGTTGGGGGTCCAACTCCAGTTCTCGTCTCCATTTTATCCCGAGGGAAATTCTGTTCTGGAGCGTTTAAATCGTGATTTAAAGCAATCCTTAACGGCCAGAGTTATGGGTACGGGTCATAGCTGGCTAGCCCACCTGTATGGAGTACAGAGAGCACTGAATAACTTGCTTAGAAGGTCCCTGGGGGGTCGTACTTCATATGAGTGCCTGTTTGGAACACAAATGTATGTTCCTGATCTGGATGGTACTGGTGTGGAGGCGGCAGATACGCCCTTTGACATAAATGATCGTGTCACTGTTTTGCAGGATTTACAACAATTCCGTGAAGATAACTCTTCTACCAGTGCTGCCTCCACAGGAATTAAGGATGAACCAGTGACACCCACTGGTTGGATTCCCAGAGTTGGGGATCTTGTGCGTGAAAAGGTCGCAGTAAAAAAATAATTTGGCCCTTCGTATCAAGCGCCAGTCCCTGTGTTAGGGGTCCACGGCACAAGAACTGTGATTTTGCTGCCGTTGCAAGGGGCCAAAGAAATCACTTTGTGTCCATCGACAATGTCAAGTTACAACATGTGGCCGATTCTGCACAGCAGACCAAGAGGAACGCCCAGTAGTTCTGGAATCCCTCTCACTACTGGGGATGATGTTCCGCTGCAGGTGATTTGCATCGATGCTGTTTCCTCTCCGAGCTTGGGGAGGGTGGACGCTGATCTAGCAATTGTTCCACTGACGGCGACTAATTTGGAATCTTTGTTTCAAGTTGCTGTGAGTACTGATGGTACTGAAGCTGTTATCTACAGTGTACCACGCCGAGAGACACAATCTGCCCCTTTGTTTACGGTTGCACCTTTTGCGAGAACTGCCTCCGGCTGCTTTAATAATAATGATGATGCCGTGTCAGACTCTTCGTCTTCTTCGACACCAGCCCTGGGTACATGTAAGCTGTTGTATTGGCTCAAACATAAGTATTTTGTTTTTCCTTGGAACTATCTATGGCTTTTTATGACTGTGATGGCTTTTTTCCTGTGGCTGGGGTTTGTAGTCACCTTTTTTCTGGTGATACATGGTCATTTTCTTCCTGAACGATCTGAGATTGAGCAGGTGGAGAAGGTGTTGAAACCGCATTTTTCGTCACATATGGTTCGAAGAGACTTGTCCTTTGTGAACATTTCTGCTGTACCTATTCCGGATGGGATTGTGTGGGATAGAGTAATGTTTGATATATATGGTCCCACTGAAATAATTCAAATACCGTATGTTCTCAAATTATCAATGAATTATATCATTATACCAGGCATTGTATCTGACAATTGGGATGTGAAGACAGTTGATTCTATGTTGACAGAATTGCAATATTATACTGTCTATGAAAATGAAGATGCTTACCAGTTTAGAGATAATTATGGTGACATGTTTTGTTATAATTATTATGGACACCACTTTATTCATAAAACCAGTAGCCCTAAATCAATATTTGAGTATATGCAATGGGAACATTGCCCGACTCCTCCACAGGGGAGTTCTAAAACTTATTATGATAAATTTGCATATTTTTCTGGCCATCATCAACAGAATGCTAAGTCATATTATTTTAGAGTTACTCCGCATACTAATAAGCAAATGTTGTTGACTGATACTAAATTATTGTATTCCAATTTGTTTGTATCCAAACTATCTGTTGAAGGGTATGAATACTGGTCCAAAACTATTGATTTGAAAAGTGTTTGGGGAATGAAAAATTGGCATATGCGGGGTAAGGACACATTGTTTAGGGCATGTATTATTCCTGTCCAGATGATTTTCTTAAATTACACTGTACAACAGACTAGCTGTTTGGGTTTAGCAACCATTAGAGAATTGAATATGCCCGGCATACCTGTCCCTTCTAAAATGAAAAATTGGCAGCAATATATTAATGCCACGTTTAGTGAACTTACAGACTGGGTCCAGAATTGTACGCTTAACACTTCATTGACACGTCCAGGCGGGTGGTTATTGTAGCCCATAGACACTAGTGGGTGTCATCAATGTTTGTCACCTCCTCGGGGGGTTTCACGACTAGTAGGGCAGACCCTCGCTACATATCACCAGAACATGCTGATATCATTACTACATATAGCGTGGGGAAACTTTGTCAGCAATGGTTAAAGTCATTCACGCTGGATGCAGTTAAGACACATCTAACGTTACTGTCTAATTATACTGACTTACAAGATTTTTTGTCAGGTCCAAGAGTGCCCCGGAAGAAAAGGTTTTTGTATGAAGTTTATAATGAGATATGGAAACTTTCACAACAGGAGGCAGCAGCCCGGTTGAGGCAGATAGATCAGGAGAATTTGAAGCACCGTGTGTATACAATTGACAATATTGTTTCCTCTGCTATAGACATTATTAGATCAGATATGTCTTCTTTATATCATGGGCAGAGTCAAACGCGGTCCATTATGCAGTTGGGTTGGACTCTACAGACATCAAAGCCAGGGAGATTTTCTTTTCCTTTAATTTGACACGGCAGCAGCAGCTGATGGCTAAGAGGGAGGCGACATATGTGATGTTGAATATTGAAAAGTTGGAGAAGTTGCCTTTTACTGTGGCTGAGATTCCGTCAGCTGAATGGTTGATACACGAGGTTATAAATTTGCCTATTTCCACTCTGCAATTCACTTCTTGTTTGAAGCATATTCCGGTGGGCAGATATGAGAAATTGGGAGACAGTTACATACATGAGGTGTGGGAGCTTCCCTTTTTATACAGATGTCTTAATGGTATGAAGGAGGTTTTTCTTAGCGGTAGTGAATGTGAAACTTCTGTCAGCCATTCGATGGTTTGTAAGCAGCTGTCCTTGCATGGGGCGTATAATGCCTCGTTTGCGAATTTAGCTTGCTATCTAAAGGGAGTTCCAGTCCCCGTGATTAAAAACACATTCCAGGTGCTTTCAAACGGCAGCTACGTCCTTCTTAACAGTGAAGCCTTTTGTGGCATGCGTGCCGGAATAGTTTACGTGGTCGTTGTCACCAAGGCCGTTACGTGCTGCGGAAATGTGTTGTTTCCCCCCACTCAGTTTAGGGAGGTAGCAGACATCTGGCCTCACATTGCTACTTCCAAGGTGAATTTCGACAAGTTGAGTCGACTAAAGGCTCTATTGTTTCAAAAGCATGTGGCCCTTACATCTGCACGCGAGACCTACGCACTTCAGGTGGCGAGGTCATCAGCAGAAATACAGTCCCTTTTAAATACTAACTTTCCGAGCCACTTTGGTGAACTCGTGGGACATATATTTAATGCGTCCAGCACTGCTGGAATTGCACATTTTTTTAAAGCCGTTGGTGTTGGATTTGCTCATGCCTTCTCTTCCATATTCAGTTTGATACCTTTGGCTATTCATTCTATTTTCGGAAGCATCTTTGGAGGATTTCCGATAACTTTGGCTTTAGTGGCTGGTGTTTTGCTGTTGCTGTTATTCTTCCGCAATGGCTGTCCCACCGCGACAAGATCCAATATGGGCGCTCCCATCTGCGCAGCTGTGTCAGGAGCGCATGATGCAGCATTTTGGAGCAACACTCCTGGGACATTTGGAGTGTGACTGGTCTCTGTCATTCCGACCAGTTCTGGATTGTGTGCAGCCCGTGTTTCGGTGCCTATGGTGCTCGTTTGAACAGGCGATGGCTCTCTGTCTCTCACTGCAGCGCCCCCAAGTGGTTGTTGCTAATCTGTTGATGTTCCCGATTAGGGCTCATTCCCAGACATGTGCACTACGGTTGCGTTTGCTTCGTGAGGCAGTTTACAAGATTCCCTTCCTGGAGGAAGATGGTATTGTCTCGTTCATTGGCTCTGCACGGGATGCCGCCTTAGATGGTTCTGGGGCTTTGGAACACACCTGCTCCATGATAATAGTTGGAGTGGATTTTCCGGTGTTGACATCTGCCGAAGTGGAGGATCTCCTGCTTTTCGTGGCTTCCATTTGAAATTGGGTTTTTATCTAAATTGACATTCTATTGATTTGGCTTTACCGTCACATGCTTAAAAATTTACATATGGTTCTGTGCTTTGATGTCCTCTGGACTTGTCGAAATATATTTTGTGTATTTTTATATCTGGGGCATATTTTTATTGTTTTTGTTTAGAGTGGAACCACTTACTACCGACAAGGGGAGGGTGTAGTGTGGTCATTTTTTATGTATCCTTTGCGCGTTTGCTTCAGGCGTTAGGCCTTTGTGCACTTTGCCCTGGATGTCTTTTATTCCTTTGCTTGCAGCATAGAGCCTTTGTGCACTTTGCTCTAAATGCATTTTATTCAGCTTCGTACCGTTATTTTACAAATAGCCAGTTCTACGGTCTTGTTTTATTTTTTATATCACACTGTTTAGCCTACTTCAGCACTGGAGTTCTCAATAACACATTCTTGTTCACTCTGTGCTTCAGTCAAGGATACAGTCTGGTACATTGCCGATAGACGTGGTAGGAATTTAGTCTTTGGATTACTTGCGTAGGGACATTTTGTGATCACACTGATATGTTAGTTATAAAAACACTTCCTTGTCCTAATACACGCAAGAGGGAGATTCCGACCAGGGAACCACAACTAGACGCTGACTGCCTTGTTGCAGATGCTGAGCCAGATCACAGGCCTTTGCTCAGGTATGAGGGTTGATGTCTTCCCGGGGAATCTGAAAGGCAAGTTAGTAGCTTAACATGCTGTGCTCGAAATATAAGATACTGAGAGAGAATAGAACCTATTAACACCATGATAGTGTTGTTCTTATGTTTCACTCTCATCGTGACTATTTCAATCCTACTGTGTTGTATGGTTCTGGTTATTGTGGCTCACGCCTTATAATCTAAAATGCAGTTGTTTTTATTAAAAACAATATATAAAACTTAAACTGCCTATGTCATTTGTATATGAGATCATATTGTAAATGAGAGAGCTGGTTGGGACCTGAGTGACCACGACTTCCCTGAGAAGTTCTAAAGATGTCATGCGCTCGGCTGCCCAATCATCCCTCCCCCTTGGGAGAGATGAGGCACTGCTAGTTAGCCGGAGCAAAACCGGATTGAGGGTGACAGAGGACCTTCCAAGTGGGTCAGACTCAGTCCCCCACACAAGGAACGATCCTGCTACCTAGAAATCCAGTAGTCTCATTTAGGATAATGAGAGCCCACGCGACAGCATGAACACTATGTACAACATAATTTACACATCAAATATTATTGTGCCATCTGTAATTGTCATCATGCAGAATGACTTGTCCTTTTTACAACTTGGAAAAAGCCAGCTGCGTTCAATCATGCAGCTAAGTTGGACAATGTGGGAATCAAAAGTGGCTGCGTGCCCTGGAAGCATGTTAACATTCCTCAATTATTTTCCACTTTGAATTTGTTCAGATTACAGCAGAGAATGGCCAAAAAAGAAGTGAGTTTCATCATGCTTAACATTGATAAATTAGAAAAGTTGCCTTTCATGGTAGCAGAAATTCCCTTGCCTGTATGGCTAATACTTGAAGTAATAAATCTGCCCATTTCCACCTTTCATTTCACAAAACGCTTGAAGCATTGTGCAGTAGGCAAGTTTGAGTGGCTAGGAGACAGCTTCATACATGAGGTGTGGGAGTTGCCTTTTGATTACAAATGTATGAATGGCGAAACAGAGGTCTTTCTTAGCAGAAGCAAATGTGAGATTACTGATAGTCATTCTATGTTTTGTAAGCAGGTATCCTTGCACGGCCTGTGCAATACAGAGGTCTCAAATTTGGCATGCTATCTAAAGAGTACTCCCATTTCTTTGATTTATCCAGTATTTCAGATACTTACTAATAGACGTTATATGGTTCTGAACGATCAAAGCTGGTGTGGTATAAAGCCAGAAACTGCTTACCTGATTTACGTTACTCAAATGGTAAATTATTTTGCCCCCCACACAAGAGATAAAAGTGGCAGGCTTGGGGCCCTACATCACTGTCTTTAATGTAAACTTTTATAAACTCAACAGACTAAAGGTGCTATTATTCCAAAAATATGTGGCCCCAACATCGGCCAGAGAGATGTACAACTTCCATATAGAGAGATCATTGGCTGAGTTACAATCCCTATTAAATACCAGCTTCCCAAAGCACTTTGGTGAATGGGTCAGCAGAATATTCAATGCATCGAATACTGCGGGGACTGCACTCTTTTTTTAAGCTGTCAGTTCTGGATTTTGTTAGCACCTTCCAGACTGTGTTTGGAGTAATGCCTGTAGCTATACACTTAGGGGGTTATTACAACTTTGGAGGAGGTGTTAATCCGTCCCAAATGTGACGGATATACCACCAGCCGTATTACGAGTTCCATAGGATATAATGGACTCGTAATACGGCTGGTGGTATATCCGTCACTTTACCGTCACTTTTGGGACGGATTAACACCTCCTCCAAAGTTGTAATAACCCCCTTACTCTTTTCGATTGTTTGCAGGGTTCTCCATAACTTTGGCATTAAATGGCAGAATTCTGCTATGCTATTTTTGATACGCAGTGGCTGTTCTCTCTCGATGAAATGGAGTGATGGAGCTTTCATCAGTCCAGCTGTGTTGTGAAGAATGCATGCTGCAGTCCTTCAGAGCTTCCTTGCTTGGGGAGCTAGAGCTAGATTGATATTTGACATTCAGACTAATCTTGATGTGTGTCCATCCAGTTTTCCATTGCATCTGGTGCCTGTTCAATGTGCACCCATGGTGTATCTTGACATGCAGCCTACACCTCCTGTGGACAAGGATCTGTTAATGTTCTCAATGAGGGTTCAGTCATGGACATGCCCTTTGAGACTGTTGTTGATTTGTGAGGCATCCTATGAGCCACCGCTTGTGAAATTTGCTGGCTCTAATGACATCTAGCACAATGGACAGTGCTACCTAGACAGTTCATTCTTCATCAGAGGATTCTGCACACTTGTGCTCCGTGGATCCTTCTACCACTACCTTGATCAACTTGCCATCTGCCTAAGTGGAATCCTTCATGATGTCAATCTCCCTTGAAGACATCAGAGACTTTTTGCAGGAACATGATTATTGCTAAAATTCTGCCATTGGGTTTCACTCAAAAGAAAAATGTGACACCATATTGCCTTTTAATTCGGCCTATCTGTTGGCCTGCTTGGCTTGTCAATTTAGACATTTGTCTCTTATGTATGCTTTCAGCTATGCTTTTAGAATTTGTATGCTTTTCTTACAGCATTTTTCAAGTTAGGGCTTGGACTTCAGACCCTTGTTCTGGCAATAAAGGAGTTGTTGTTGATCCATTTTACTTAGTTGCTTGGGCTCAGTGAAAGATTAGCTTAGGCTTGAGGCCTGTACAATTTTAACCAGTATTTGTGCTCTGTATTTCTGTATTCAATTTTATTCATTTTATTACTGCTTCTTTAGTGGAATTGCTTTAATTCCATTATCAACTGCTATTCTGCGAATGCGTCATTATCAGTGCTATGGATGTCATACTTTGCATCATGTTCTTTCCTCAAAATTTCAAGAAGAGAATATGAGGCAAACAGAATAGTATTTTGTATTGCAGGCCCCAAGACTGAGTAAACTATCCAGTGCTTAAGTACATACCTGCATCAGGCTTCTGTGCATGAACATAAACGTGTCCCCTATTAAAACTGTTTGAAGGACAAAGGGCATTAGATCATTCTGACATATTCTGATTCTGGATCCTTAAATTATTTCTCCTAGTTTTGTTCTCCAAAGATTCTAACTCGTCCTGATTCTCCTTAAGTTTTACCTTCAATTTATCCATTTCTTGCCTATCCCGAGAGGGTGCTTCCTTTAACTCTGCTACTGAGTCCTCCAAAGCTCGTGTTCTCTGGATCAGGGCATTCAACTTACCTGCCAACCCCTCAAATACTTCCTATATCTCTTTTTGGTTTGCTTGGGAGATAGAGAAATGCCTTCTAACTGCTTTTGCAAGGGACTGCAGAAGCTGCTCCAGCGAGTTAACCTGATGCGTGTCGTTTCCAGCTTCAACTGTAGGTTGTTAAACTTTGCTGCTTCTCCCTATGTCAACTGGGTCAGTCTGATCTACCTCAGCACTTTCATCAGTTCCTATATCGGTTGATGGCCCAAGAGCTTGTTGCTCATAGTCCTTATTCCTGCTCTCCATCCTTGGGGCCTCTCCATCCGGTACCTCAAGAATCTCCGCTGGACTTTGGACCCTGTTGTATTTGAACATCAAGCACACCTCTCTCATACTCTTTCCCTTTTAACCCATTCATGCTCATTACAGGGGATGGGAGCCTAGTTTCTAAGCCTGTGCCCCTCTCGGGAGCATCAAAGATAAGCTTGATGTTGGAAGTATAGGTGTGACAGTAAGTTCTGGTGGCTTCCCCTGTACCTTGAAAAATGACCTAAAAGAGGGTGTGATCTTGAATTTTCCCTTTAAAGATGGTGGCGCTACTTTATGAGCTTCCTTTCCTCTGGACCCACTCTAGTAAATTTTCCAGAGGCTCTCGGCACATTAACGTCACCAGAGGGTACGTGTCCTGAAGTTTAACAAGCTCCCCCACTGTCCTTGTTGAGCTTCTCTGTGACTATCTGAGAGAGCGTAGTTTATATCATCATTAGTAACATGAAATGTTTTTGAACGAATGTGTGATAATGCCGCATAGAAATTATATTAATGTGTTTTGCTTAAACGTGCACCTGAAATGTGACCACGGGGAATGGCTGCCAATGTATACGGGGACTAATGAAAATGACTAATGTTTATGAATCTTTGTATTAAAGAATGGTTTTATACTAATTACTAATTATTTTGTTATTAAAGTCATGCTAAATAAATCTTATAGGCTTTAAGTTAGCATGAGCAGAAGCTTAGCTGCCTGGCTCACATATTAAATGTGTTTTTCTAAACGTGCAGTGTGCTGTCTCGCAAAAAGACATGACCTCTTGTTTTTCTTCAACTAGAAGCTGAATGTAACCATAGTAGATCCGTTCTTATGAAATTCATATTGCTTGTAAAAATGTTTAGTTAAAATGCAACATTGTAGATTAGTATAATGTACAAGGTTGTTCAAACCGGTACGGACAATGGAGCTACTGACCAAAAGATGTGCAAAGAATTACAGAAGGATGAAATCATACCGGACGTGCTACCTCTGAAGACGTAAATCATATGGACCAATAAAATATCTGTGAACTGTTGTGGGGTGACAAATTTGATGAGCTAATTCAAAGTTAATTGGGTAGAGATAGTGGGGTATAACAGTCGACCAATTAGATTTTAGGGGAATGTACAACGGAAAAGGGATAAAAACCCATGTCAAGGGGAGCCTTGATATAGGTGTTAAGGAATGCTATTGATTTTATCGAGAAACTTTGTCACTCTGTTTGGTGATTTATTGGTTTACTTAAAACCATCCTTTTCCTTAGATTGCCCATTTTACACTTTACCTCCTTACGAGGGAAGTGCCCCTTTTGCCCCAGAGCTGAGCTTAGACTGATGGCGAATCAACTGATGTCGTGAAGACGAAGACTGAACCTGAGTGCTGACCCAAACCTTGGAGGGTAACTATGACAATGAAATTGTGATTTGTCTGTTTGCTTTTCCTTTCTAGGTACCAACTGCTTACCTTTTGACAGAGACTATAGCTAGATGTTTTCCAAATTGGTGTTCTAAATTGTTTTGCATGAAGCCCAACATGCCAATGCTAATCAGTGGTTAGGACAGGTGTTCACTAATCTGACGCAAATAGACAAATGACTGAATCTATGCTTTGTTGAACTGATGCATTAATGACACTCTGCTAAAGTTGATCTATGTTCACGTCGTGTTATGGTCTGATGTTTGTGATTCTTGCCTTAATGAAATCTTATCAGAGTTGCCATATCGTGACTATGCTATTTTGTTTCTTGGTTTTGAGATTAACACATTTGCTTTTAGAATTGTAATTAATAGGGAATAAAACTCATAAAATTCTATTAAACTGGTGTGGTTATTCATGCCTGCAAGGTCATGGTGGTGTCTTGAGTTGATTAATGTCTTTGACTAAAGTGAAATGCATTGTTGTAATAGATATTGATGACATTATTGACGTATTGATTGACATATTGATTAGTTATCTCGTCCTAAGGTGTCTCTCAACTGGGTCAAAAGATTCATTGGCCTAAAACGAGTCCTAATGTGTAATAAATTATCATAAAGGTACGCGTTAGCAGTTCTGGTAGCAGAGTGGTGGTTTGGCCCTTTGGGCCCCTAGGACGGAGACTTATTGTTTAGACTGTTTTTCTGAAGATAATGCAAATTGGAGATATGATGCGTTTCTAAATTCCCCATGACTTTCCCGGGATCTTGGAGTATGCCTAAGTGAGTTGGGAATGTTCTCGGCGTTTTAGCATGTGTGGTATAGATTTTGCGCTTGCTCAGCTTATGCATATTGCAGGTGTTTGCAAAGATTATCTGTGTTTAGGCCAGGTAAATGTTGTTTTAATAGGAGTGGGCCTAGTAGGGAAGTTGGCGTACTTCATGTGAGTGTGGCGCTTTGTGCTAAAAAATTATCCACGTGGTTGGTTGTTAATGCACGGACCCGTCGTGATCTAAGACTCCGGAGTATATTTACAAGTGCAGGAGACACTTGGGTTTATGTTGTAATTTGTGCGGTTTTATAGGTCAATCGGGCGTGGTTGACAAGTCGAGTTTGAGTTTAAGTGTGTGAATGAAACCTTCGATGGAGATTTGGCAAGTTCTAAAGTGCACTAGGACGAACCATTGACAAGTCGAGAGTAGGATTTGCGGGTCGAATTCTGCTTGCATATGCGGGAACTGAGAAGGAGGAAGTAGCGGCCGAGGCTTCAAGTGAAATCTCTGTAAAGCTGTGAAGCGATTGTGTACCCTTCCTGTAGTAAACCGGCAAATTTGAGTTGTTGTTGCTGTTAAGGGGCTCACAGTAATTTTGCATTAGTTTGGTGTGAATCCAGTGTGAGGGAGACAAGCCGTAAGACTTTGTCAGCTGCAGAGTGTGTGAGTGTGACGTCAGTGGTGCCGCGCTGGGATAGGTCAGTTGCCGAGAGGGGTTACGCACGGATTGGCAGCCGTCCGTGAGAGGCAATAGGTTGAGAAAGGCGGGTGAAGAGTGTCCTGGGAATTAAAGTAACTTCCTGATTAAATACAAAACAAAAGAGAAAATGTAAAAATAAAAGTTTTTAGGAGCGCTCTGAAAGGAGAAGCATACATTATGGCGAGTGAAGGGGAGCCTACACCGCCTGAGGGTACTCCAGCTTATATAGTAATGGAGGAGAAGGGAGTAGCGCCTTGTTTATGGATGAAACAGTGGCGCAAATTGACAGAGAAGGAGGGATGTTTGGCGTTTCCGGAGCACGGAACGTTCAATACGAGAATTTTAGAGAATTTGAGGTGGATGTTAAGTGTACAAAAGCCACCTCCGAGGCCAGCTCAGTACGAGGCATTAGCAGTCTGGGATTTAATGGCCATTAAACAGAGACAACAGAAATTCGAGAGGAGAATGAGAAGGGCAGAGAAGACTTTAGCTGAGGCTAGATGGGACAATGAGAGTAAAATGTGGGGAAGGGGAATAGTTGACGGACTCAAATTTTTCCCAGCAATAACCCAGGGAGACGAAACGCAGGGAAAGAAAGCCAACTGCAAGACAGATAAGGACTCTAATAAGCCTAAAGAGACTAAGAGGTCCTGGATAGAAGAAGATCACTCAGACGATGAAGAGTTTCTTAATCAGTTGTTACATGATCGCCCGCCACCTTATGCAGTGGACCACAATGCCCGAGCACTAGTGCGAGTCCTGGGAACCAGACGCAGGAGAAGGAAGTTACTGACACAGCACAGACTAGTGATACAGGTTTGATACAGAATGGTGTCAGTGTACCCACAGCACCAGACATGCAGATACAGTTGCAACCTCCACCGCAGATACAGAGAATCTATCCAGACGTCCCAGTACTGAAGACTACTAAGAATCTGATAGTGCCGCCTGATCCGAGATATACAAAATCGAGGTTAGTATAGATTGAGCCAACTCCGCAATTGCTGCCCCAGCCGCAGCAACCACTGATTGCGGGGTATAGTCCAGCAGCAGGACCTCCGTTAGTACCTGCACCAGCCACAGTGAGTCAAGCCTTAGGAGTTACTGCTCCGCGGGGTTTGGGACCAGGTCAGAAACCAGCTGCCATATCATTACTGATTACTGTTGGCCCACCGGTGACATTGTAAGCGCAGGGTAAGCCTGGTATGTCTGATCAGGGAGTAATGACCCAAGATGCAATAAGAGGAGGGTCCCTAGGAACTCCCCAGTTAATGGCCCCAGGAGAGCAATCAGTTGAAGGACCCAGGTCTTTGTTAGACCTTAGTCCGGTTGAAGCACCTTTGGAGGCAATGAGACAAGCAGGGCTACGTGTGTTAACCCCACAAACAATAAGTACGAACGCCTCACAGTCGCCAATGATGCATGCAGGTAATATTTCACTACAAGGTTTTACGGTGCAACAGTTGAAAGAGTGGTTAGAAAAGACTAATGCTTCGCAAACTACCGCAGCTACCGCAGAAAGGTCAGAGAGAGATGAGTACCTAAACTTTGTAAGACTGGTGTGGAAGCTGCTGAACTAGTGGAAGGGACAATAGGGGTAAACAGATTAGAATCATACACAGAAGCAGAATTGAGGTATCTGTGCCCCAAAATCACTAAAGAAGTGGGCAAGGTGCATCAGAGGTTGGCGAACCAGGCAGACAAATACAATATTGATAATGAGAATACTAAACATTTGAAAAGGAGCTACAGACTAGACTTCGACTCTAAAGATTTTGATCAAATAAGGTCGGCCGGAATAAAAGCGCATCTTGAAGAGATACTGCAAAGTGTGCAAATCTGGGGAGCCTTAGAAAAATGGGAAGGCAGATGGGCAAAGAAAAGAGATAAGGAGAAAAGTGACAGTCCGGGATCAAGCCAGACAAAACCCTCACCGGACACTGGGCCAGTAAAAATATTACCCATGAGAGAAACAGCTGGAGGAGTTCTAGTCCATGTACCATGGTCAAGGGGAGACATTCTGTCATTCACAAATGATTACCCCAGGTTGAGGGAGAAACCGATAGAGTGGTATCAGCAGACAGACAGGTTTGTGAAGCTTTCGAAGTGTCTCTGGGAGGACTTGAATACCTTGTTTGAGATTATTGTTCCACCTGACCTATGGCTTGAGTGCAAGAGAGGTGTGGATTGGCCCACACAGGAACCGGCAAGGGATAAGGTGACTGGAGCACCATCCGAGGAGGTGATGAAGTACTATCATAAAGTGATTGAGTTTTTGAAGCAGAAAGTGTCGCCGAAAGTGACTGATTGGCAGAAAATCGATCGGACCTCACAGGAGGTTAAAGAATCGATCCATGCTTACTATGAGAGGTTGTTGAAAGCATTCAAACATTACAGTGGTACTGAGACTATTGAACCGAAAGACATGAACAATCTTGTGTTCAGATTTGTTGAAGGGCTGAGACCAGAGGTCAGCCAGATGATTAAGAATCATTTGATCTGTTGGCAAGCGAAGCCGATTGATGAGGTGTTGCAGTATGCGAAATACTGTAGTGACGAGATTGAGCTGCAACAGAGAAAGTTGAAGGAGAAAGTGATGGTGATGCAGATAAATGCAGTGCAGGAAGGTATGCAAGGGAATAAAATCCAGCAGATGGTACAGCAGCAACCGCAAGGGAATGGTGTATTTCAGGCACAGCCAAGAGGCCAAGGTCGAGGTTTTGTGAATCGTGGTCCAGACTTGAATACAGTTGTGGTTCAAAATTATGTGCAAGGGATGAAAAAGATGTCACCATGTCACGCATGCTGGGGCGTGGGGCATTGGAAGCGGGAATGCCCAAATGCGGTGCATGATGGTGTCGTTCAACAAAGCACTGATGTCGGTACATTTCAAAATGTGAGGGGTCCGAAATTGAGAGGTCAAAATCAGAACTTCCAGAATAACATGGTTTAGATGCAGGGGTTACAGCCCATGCAGCAAATACAAATGCCGCGTGTTCAACCAGCACAAATGCAGCAAGTACAACAGCAGGTTCCCATGGTACCTAGACAGCAAATGCAATTACCATTAGCTCCAATGGGACAGCAACAGGTGATGCTTCCTCAGCAGGTCACAGGTCAAATGGTGAATCAAAATAATACAGTGCAGCAGTTCCCATTGCGTGGTGAAGATGGAATGAATGATGAAAGGTCGGATGACAGTTCAGACAGTGAGGAGTGCAGGCTTGCAGAGTCCCTAGAAGTAGATCAAAGAGGACCCTATGTAGAGGGAAAGGTGATGGGTCACAAGGTTTCATTCTTGGTTGACACGGGAGCTACACGCTCTACAGTCAGAAGTGCAGAGGTTCCAAAATTACCACTTTCAGGGCGTACCATAAGAGTGGTAGGAGTAGCAAACCAGTATTTGACAAATCCGATTACTGATCCGGTTCAAGTTGAGATTGGCAACTTCCAGGGACTGCATAAGTTTGTAGTCTGCGATTCTAGTCCTGTATCCCTACTGGGAAGAGAATTGCTGTGCAAGATGAAACGTTCGATTACCTGCTCTAACGAAGGGATTGAGGTTCAAACAAACAGTGATGATGAGGGGGATGATGGGCAGTTTTTAGAATCAGAAGTAGAGACCGCAAATGAAGACTACCCTTTGATAACCTTATTCCTGATGCTTACAGTAACTGACTTGCCAGTTGAGTTGCAGGGAACAGTGACAGAGAAAGTGTGGGACCAGACAGGAAAGGAGGTGGGACTGATAAAAGGAGTTGAACCGGTTAAAGTACAAGTGAAGCCAAATGCAGTGTTTCCCCAGGTGCCGCAGTACCACATGACACAAGATGTCCTTATTCAGGTGTCGCAGATAATAGCAGACTTTGTAAAGCAAGGAGTCCTGAAGGAAGTATTGAGCAGCCCATGTAATTCACCAATAATGGGTTTGAAAAAGCCTTATGGGAAAGGTCGAATTGTGCAGGATTTGAGAAAAATAAGCAAGATTGTGGTAAAATGTTGTCCTATAGTGCCAAATCCAGCAGTAATCATGTTTCAGGTTCCGTGTGATGCAGCGTGGTTCACAGTTGTGGACCTGTCACAAGTGTTCTTTTCGTTGCCTTTTCATGAGGACAGCCAATTTTTATTCAGTTTCAAATTCCTGGACAAGGTGTACAGTTGGTGCAGAATTCCTCAAGGGTTTTCTGAGTCACCTTCCATCTTCAATCAGATATTGAAGAAAGACTTGGAGTCGCTAGAATTGCCTTTTAGTTCAACTCTAGTGCAATACATTGATGACTTACTTATTGCGTCCAGAACGAAAGATGACTGCAGGTATGACACAATAGCCTTACTGAACCATTTGGGAAAGAACGGACATAAAGTGTCCCCAAAGAAGCTGCAGTATTGTCAGAGAGAGGTGAAATATTTAGGGCACTTGATTGAGAAAGGGTCCAGGAGAATATCAAAGGAAAGGGTGACAGCCATACTACAGATGAATCCCCCGACAACAAAGAGAGATGTCAGGATGTTTTTGGGAATGGTGGGTTACTGTCGTCAGTGGATTCCCAACTTTTCGATTATCTCTAAGCCATTGATAAAGCTGACAGGCAAAGAAACTAAGGATGAACCGTATACCATCATTTTGTCAGAGGAAGAGCTTGAGTCATTAATGGAATTGAGAGAATGCATGTGTAGGGCACCAGCCTTAGGTATGCCTGCTTACACAAAGCCTTTTCTACTATTTTGTTATGAACGTGATGCTTGTTCTTTGTCTGTCTTAACACAGGTCCATGGAGGTGCAAACCGCCCTGTAGCATATTTTTCAGCTACCTTGGACCCAGTCGCAGCAGCCTTACCGGGTTGTTTGCATGCAGTTGCAGCAGTTGGTCAGAGGCTCACACAGTGTGAAGGCATAGTGATGGGACATCCCTTGACAGTAATGGTTCCACATTCAGTTGAAATTTTGTTGACCCGAACTAAAACCCATTACATGACAAATGCCCGACTTACCCGATATGAGACAATTATTCTGGGGTCGCCTAATGTCTCCTTGAAACGATGTACTGTATTGAACCAGGCAACTCTACTTCCTGCTGAAAACACTGAGATTAGTAATTCGGAGGAGGTGGAGCATGACTGTCTTGAGGTAACAACACTTTTCACCAAACCCAGACCTGACATTAAAGATACGTAGTTAAAAGAAAATGACTGCATTATGTTTGTTGATAGATCATGTTTGAGAGACTTAGTCAGAATACTGAGAGCTGGATATGCTGTGTGCACAATCACTGGTATTATAGAAGCCTCCTGGCTCGAAAGAGTGTATTCCGCACAAGTGGCTGAATTAATTGCCCTTACTAAGGCATGCCACGCAGCTGAAAATCTGAAAGTCAATATCTATACTGACAGCAGATATGTGTTTGGCATTGTACATGATTTTGGCCAATTGTGGTCACAGAGGGGTTTCATGACCTCTTCTGGTTCTCCAGTGAAAAATGGTGAACAAATTAAGGATTTGTTGCATGCGATTCAGTTACCTCTTGAAATTGCCGTGGTAAAATGCAATGCTCATGTTAAGCCACAGGACTTTGGGTCAATGGGAAACGGCTATGCAGATCAAGTCGCAAGATTTTACGCATTGAACTGTATATCGTTTAAGGATCAGTGGGAATTATTACCCCAAACTGAAAATGAGACATGTTTGAACTTTGCATTAAGAGTTGTTGACACATTAGGGCCCATATTTATACTTTTCGACGCTAAACTGCGCTAACGCAGTTTAGCGTCAAAAAGTTTTGCGCCGTCTAACGCCATTCTGAAGCGCCAAGCGGGCGCCGTATTTATGGAATGGCGTTAGACGGCGCAATCAGACCGGCGCTGCCTGGTTTGCGTGGGAAAAAACCACGTAGACCAGACAGCGCCGGCGTAGGGGGAAAATGGCGCATGGGCGTCTTAAAATGGGGCAAGTCAGGTTACGTCGAAAAAATCGTCTTAACCCGACTTGCGCCATTTTTTAACGACGCCCATCCCCCATCAACATGACTCCTATCATTGTAAAGATAGGAGTCATGCCCCCTTGCCCAATGGCCATGCCCAGGGGACTTCTGTCCCCTGGGCATGGTCATTGGGCATAGTGGCATGTAGGGGGGCACAAATAAGGCCCCCCTATGCCACCAAAAAAAAATATAAAAAATAAAAAATTATACTTACCTGAACTTACCTGAATGTCCCTGGGGTGGGTCCCTCCATCCTTGGGGGTCCTCCTGGGGTGGGCAAGGGTGGCAGGGGGGGTCCCTGGGGGCATGGGAGGGCACCTGTGGGCTCATTTTGAGCCCACAGGCCCCTTAACGCCTGCCCTGAGCAGGCGTTAAAAAGTGGCGCAAATGCGCCGTTTTTAGCCACGCCAACTCCCGGGCGTCTCTTTTGCCCGGGAGTATAAATACCACGTAAAGTCCTGGGAGTCATTTTTTAGACGGGAACGCCTCCCTTGCATATCATTAACGCAAGGAAGGGGTTCACGCTAAAAAATGACGCACATTCCGGGAACTTTGGCGCTATTCGCCTCTAACGCCATAGTATAAATATGGCGTTAGTTGGCGTTGGTTTTGCGTCGAAATTGCGTCAAAAAAAACGACGCAATTTCGGCGCAAACGGAGTATAAATATGGCCCTCGATGAGCTAAAATCACTGCAG
Source organism: Pleurodeles waltl (assembly GCF_031143425.1). Lineage (NCBI taxonomy): Eukaryota > Metazoa > Chordata > Amphibia > Caudata > Salamandridae > Pleurodeles > Pleurodeles waltl. The sequence continues at coordinate 1,644,569,636 of NC_090444.1, read as the reverse complement.
GGTCGTGCTAGCAGGGAAGAGAAAGGCTCTTGGCAGAGAATGCAATGTGTACAAACAGGCTGACGACTTGTGGGTCTCAGAGGAGGGGAAACTGGTTTTGCCAAGCAGTCTTTTGTCACAGTTTGCCAGACTTTACCATGATCAGGCACACCTTGGGAGAGACGCAATGATCAGATTATTCAAAATTGATTGGTTCAATCCGAAATTCAGACAAGCCGCAGAGGTTACCTGTCACAGGTGCATCATCTGTCAACAGATGAATGCAGGGAAGGAAACTGTGGTGACTTTGAGCCACTTAGGGAGAGCTGGAGGTCCATTTAGCAAGATGCAGATGGATTTCATTGAGATGCCTGTATGTGGAGGCTTGAGGTACGTGTTGGTGATTGTGTGCGTTTTCAGTCACTGGATTGAAGCCTACCCTGCACGTAGAAATGATAGTCTCACAATTGCAAAGCTGTTGCTTAGGGAGTTAATACCAAGGTTCGGATTTCCAGTCTCTTTAGAATCAGATAGGGGCAGACACTTCGACAACGAGGTGATAAACCTCTTGTGTGCTGCATTAGACATTAAACAGAAGCTGCATTGTAGCTACTGCCCCGAAGCATCAGGACTAGTGGAACAGATGAATGGTACCTTGAAGTCGAGGATGGCAAAAATGTGTGCAGCTACCAATATGAAATGGCCAGATGCATTGCCCTTAGTGCTGATGTCGATGGGAAACACCCCTGATAAGAAGACAGGACTATCACCCCATGAGATTCTCATGGGCAGAGCTATGAGGTTGCCCGCAGTACCTGCAAATGCTCTTGTGAATGTCACGGATGATATGGTGTTGGACTACTGCAAAGGTTTGGCTGATGTGGTCCGCTCTTTTTCCCACCAGGTGGAGGCCAATACATTGCCACCGATCAGTGATCCAGGTCACACCCTGCAAGCCGGTGACTGGGTGGTTGTCAAGAAGCATGTGAGAAAGTCGTGTTTGGAGCCGCGTTGGAAGGGGCCATATCAAGTAGTACTGACAACAACCACTGCTGTGAAATGTGCAGACGTTCCAAACTCGATACATGCCAGTCACACAAAGAAGGTGACATGTCCGACTGATGAGGAACTTGAAATTTCCGACTCAGCAATTCCAGTGAAGGAAGTCTCAGGGCCAGAGAACATTCAAAGGGAAACTGAGAGTGTAGGAGAGCCCACTGAGGACGGCCTAGTCCCTCAAACTGTAAGGGCTATATTTATACTTTTTGACGCAAAACTGCGCTAACGCAGTTTTGCGTCAAAAAAATTAGCGCCGGCTAACGCCATTCTGAAGCACCATGCGGGCGCCGTATTTATTCAATGACGTTAGCCGGCGTTAGCCGCCGGCGCTGCCTGGTGTGCGTGAAAAAAAATGACGTACACCAGGCAGCGCCGGCGTAGGGGAATATGGAGCTTGGGCGCCAAAAAATGGGGCAGGTCAGGCTGAGGCAAATTTTTCGCCTCAACCCGATTTGCGCCATTTTTTTCGACTCCCAACCCCCATTGAAATGACTCCTGTCTTAGCAAAGACAGGAGTCATGCCCCCTTGCCCAATGGCCATGCCCAGGGGACTTCTGTCCCCTGGGCATGGTCATTGGGCATAGTGGCATGTATGGGGGCACAAATCAGGCCCCCCTATGCCACAAAAAAAATAAAAATATTACTTACCTGAACTTACCTTATGTTCCCTGGGATGGGTCCCTACATCGTTAGTCGTCCTCCTGGGGTGGGCAAGGGTGACGGGGGGGTCCCTGGGGGCATGGGAGGGCACCTCTGGGCTCCTACCGAGCCCACAGGTCCCTTAACGCCTGCCCTGACCAGGCGCTAAAAAACGACGCAAAAGCGGCTGGACGTCATTTTTTTTTACCCGCCCACTCCCGGGCGTGAGTTTTGCCCAGGAGTGTAAATACGGCGCACATGCCGCGGAGTCAATTTTTTAGGCGGGAACGCCTACCTTGCACATCATTAACGCAAAGTAGGTGTCCATGCTAAAAAATGACGCAAACTCCATGGACTTTGGCGCTATACGCGTCTAACGCCAAAGTATAAATATGGAGTTAGTTTTGCGTCGGAATTGAGTCAAAAAAAACGACGCTATTCCGGCGCAAACAGAGTATAAATATGCCCCTAAATGAGTTTGAGAGAGGTGACAGTGAGCCTATCTCAGTAGAGGCAGCAGGAGAACAAAATCAAGGAGAGGTTCTCCCAGAAGTAGATGGATACGGGTTAGAGCTTGAACCCGTTACAGACCCAGAGGAAGAAGGGGAAATAGCAGAGGGAGGTCAAAGTACACCGGCATCTCCCGAGCCAGTTGCAGGTCCGTCAAGAGAAAACACCATAGCACAAGAGGAGGGTGCTGTTCAGCGTCCTGAAAGGCCAAGCAGGAAGAAAACGCATAAAGAAACAAGTTGCAAGGGAAAATATCATCCCAGGTGAAACAATAGAGGAAGAAATCGATACAACCAGAAAGGAAGATCTGAGTGAAGGAGAGTTACAGAATGAACGCAGATTGAAAAGAAAGAGAGTCGCAAATAGAAGGTACGCAGGTCCTGAATGGGCATATGCAACGACATCTGAATGGCAACAAGAATTCTTAGCATTCTGCTTTGATCGAGAAGTACCAGGCCAATACTATGATACCTGAACTCAAACAGAGAGAGAGACTGTGTTAAATGTAGAAATTGAAATTGAAAGCTGAAAGCTGAGAAAAGAGACTGATAAATTACCGGATGTGATACTTGAAACCTGATTTGACTCTGAAAAACCGATTGTGACGAGCTGCTAACCTGATTTGACAAAAGGGTCCTGGGGTGAGTGAAACGCTGTAAATACACGCAGAGAGAAAGAGAGACTTTGCATCGAAAAAAAAAAAAAGAGCTTTAAATCGTCCTCAAGTTGATTGTTTGTTTGAGTTATTCTGCTATCTGATTCTTTACAGATCATGGCTTACACTAGAGGTGGTAGCAAAAAGGGTCAAATGTGTGGTTGGTTAAGTGTTTTATTAGGTATTGTGCGTGCAATAATAATTGTGGGTGTGATTGTGGGAATGCCATGGTTGGATAAGAAAGTGACTAACAATGCTTCAAAACCTGAGACTGCTACACTAACACAGTGGGAAAAGTTTGAACAAGATACAAAATATTTGCATGAGGGAACTAATTCAAAAGGGGAACTTTCTACTAATGTCTTCTATCGCTTCCTGAATGAGTATGTTGATACTATGGACGCGAGAAACTGTTATGTGTGTACAAACATTCCTTTGTCAGTACAAGAGGGAGTCATTTATCATAGTCTTCCTTTAACCTATGGGATAAGCTGTAGTCTGCTATTAACAAGATTCTATGACCAGGAACATGTGCAATATTTTTATTCAAATCTGGACGCAGTGTTTTCTTTTGTGCCTGTGATTGAGTTTTTGAATAAGTTAGCTAAAGAACATAGTATAAAATTAGTTAGAGGTTTCTTTGAGCCGACTCTAACATTTGGGTCAGCTTATGCACACCGCAACAATCTGACCTGCTTATTAACACCTGTAGAGAAAAGTTTTTTAGATCACACTGATGATAGACGCAAAGCACTGAAAGAAAGATTAGAAAAGGGATTAGAAAAACGCACATATGCAAATGATTATGCTTACACCGCAATAAAGCCGCATGGCAAATTAGCTATAGATGCATTACATGTAAGAAGGCTTTGTATATATAGGCCAAAATCTGATCATGACACTTTATTTGTGGGAACGAGTGAATGCAGGCATGTGTTTTTGTTTCAGAGTAAATGGACATTCATGTTAAATGGACAGGATCCAGCGATCCCTGGGATCTATTATATTTGTGGACTTAATGCTTATTACCGTCTCCCTAAGGGATGGTATGGGACATGTTATTTGGGGATAGTTTTCCCAAAGATATACCAGAATGATGACTTAAAGCAAATACCTAAAATGTCTGAATTACAACATGCTAGACAAAAACAAGAGGCAGCGGCTGCTGTCGTTGGTGACATATTTGGAGCCATAATTCCTTCATTAGGGGTTATCTTGAACTCCATAAAGATTCAAAAGTTGTCTACTATTGTGGATAACATGCTGACAAACTTCACAGAGGCTATACTCCTGATGGATACTGAACTGGCTGCGGAAAGAGCTATGACTCTTCAAAATCGGCTTGCCTCAGACATTCTTTTAGCAAAGAGCGGTGGAGTCTGTAAGATGCTTAACGAGTGCCATTGTTGCTAATTTATTCCAGATAATAGCAAAAAGATTAGAGGTATGCTTACTAACTTAACTAGAGATGGTGCGGATTTGAAAGATTTGAAAGAACCTGGAGTTTGGGAGAAAGTTGGAAAGGGAATTGCCAGAGTAGGGAGCTGGTTTAGTAATATTTGGAATGGGGTGCTTGCAAAAATATTAGGAGGCCTATTAATTGTCCAAATTTGTTTATTGGGTTTATGGGGAGCATGCAAAATTAATGAAATAATTAGAAGAAATTGGACAAAAAGGAACAAAAGGAACAAAGAAAATGAAAGGGAGAAAATGTTTAATGAAATTTGGGAGAGTTCACACAAAGGACAAGGGGGGTCATTCCGACCCCGGCGGTCAAGGACCGCCGGGGCCGGGGATGCAGGAGCACTGCCAACAGGCTGGCGGTGCCCCGCAGGGCATTCTGACCGCGGCGGTTTGGCCGCGGTCAGACAAGGAAAACCGGCGGTCTCCTGCCGGTTTCCCGCTGCCCTGGGAATCCCCCATGGCGGCACAGCTTGCTGCGCCGCCTTGGGGGATTCCGACCCCCTCACCGCCATCCTGTTCCTGGCGGCTCCGACCGCCAGGAACAGGATGGCGGTGAGGGGTGTCGTGGGGCCCCTGGTGGCCCCTGCAGTGCCCATGCCAAAGGCATGGGCACTGCAGGGGCCCCGTAAGAGGGCCCCACTTTGTATTTCAGTGTCTGCTTTGCAGACACTGAAATACGCGACGGGTGCCACTGCACCCGTCGAACATACCCACTCCGCCGGCTCCATTCGGAGCCGGCTTCCTTGTGGGGAGGGGTTTCCCGCTGGGCTGGCGGGCGGCCCTCTGGCGGTCGCCCGCCAGCCCAGCGGGAAAGCCAGAATGGCCTCCGCGGTCTTTCGACCGCGGAGCGGCCATTTGGCGGCTCCCTCCAGGCGGGCGGCTCCTGCCGCACGCCGGGCTCAGAATGAGCCCCAAGATGTTGAAATGCGCATTATGCGTAAAGTGAAAAATTGAAGGTGAAAGGTTAAAAGGGAAAGGTTTGTGTGATGATGAACGTCATCAGAGGAGGGACTGAGAGAGCGCAGTTTATATAATCATTATTAAGATGAAATGTTTTTGAACTAATGTGTGATAATGCCGCATAGAAATTATATTAACGTGTTTTGCTTAAACGTGCACCTGAAATGTGACCACGGGGAATGGCCGCCAATGTATACGGGGACTAATGAAAATGACTAATGTTTATGAATCTTTGTATTAAAGAATGGTTTTATACTAATTACTAATGATTATGTTATTAAAGTCACGCTAAATAAATCTTGTAGGCCTTAAGTTAGCATGAACCGAAGCTTAGCTGCCTGGCTCGCATATTAAATGTGTTTTTCTAAACGTGCAGTGTGCTGACTCGCAAAAGGACATGACCTCTTGTTTTTCTTCAACTAGAAGCTGAATGTAACAATAGTAGATCCGTTCTCATGAAATTCATATTGCTTGTAGAAATGTTTAGTTAAAATGCAACAGTGTAGATTAGTATAATGTACAAGGTCGTTCAAACCGGTACGGACAATGGAGCTACTGACCAAAAGATGTGCAAAGAATTACAGAAGGATGAAATCATACCGGACGTGCTACCTCTGAAGACGTAAATCATATGGACCAATAAAATATCTGTGAACTGTTGTGGGGTGACAAATTTGATGAGCTAATTCAAAGTTAATTAGGTAGAGATAGTGGGGTATAACATTCGACCAATTAGATTTTAGGGGAATGTACAACGGAAAAGGGATTAAAACTCAGGTCACAGGGAGCCTTGATATAGGTGTTAGGGAATGCTATTGATTTTATCCAGAAACTTTGTCACTCTGTTTGGTGATTTATTGGTTTACTTAAAACCATCCTTTTCCTTAGATTGCCCATTTTACACTTTACCTCCTTACGAGGGAAGTGCCCCTTTTGCCCCAGAGCTGAGCTTAAACTGATGGCGAATCAACTGATGTCCTGAAGACGAAGACTGAACCTGAGTGCTGACCCAAACCTTGGAGGGTAACTATGACAATGAAATTGTGATTTGTCTGTTTGCTTTTCCTTTCTAGGTACCAACTGCTTACCTTTTGACAGAGACCATAGCTAGATATTTTCCAAATTGGTGTTCTAAATTGTTTTGCATGAAGCCCAACATGCCAATGCTAATCAGTGGTTAGGACATGTGTTCATTAATCTGATGCAAATAGACAAATGACTGAATCTATGCTTTGTTGAACTGATGCGTTAATGACACTCTGCTAAAGTTGATCTATGTTCACGCCGTGTTATGGTCTGATGTTTGTGATTCTTGCCTTAATGAAATCTTATCAGAGTTGCCATATCATGACTATGCTATTTTGTTTCTTGGTTTTGAGATTAACACATTTGCTTTTAGAATTGTAATTAATAGGGAATAAAACTCATAAAATTCTATTAAACTGGTGTGGTTATTCATGCCTGCAAGGTCATGGTGGTGTCTTGAGTTGATTAATGTCTTTGACTAAAGTGAAATGCATTGTTGTAATAAATATTGATGACATTATTGATGTATTGATTGACATATTGATTAGTTATCTCGTCTTAAGGTGTCTCTCAACTGGGTCAAAAGATTCATTGGCCTAAAACGAGTCCTAATGTGTAATAAATTATCATAAAGGTACGCGTTATCAAGTGACTATCTATTTGCCACCCCCCATGTTTCCGCCTCATTGGCCAGTTCCTACCTTTGAGGTCACAGAGTTCTTCCCCAGCACCTCTTGGGTCTACCTTCTCACTATGCCATAAACATGCCATGACCAACCTCTTCTCTGAGGCCGTAGCTGCCACTGGTTTGCCGAAAAACCCTAGAGCAGACTCACCGGTGCTGCCTCACCCTGCAACCGCTCGACTCCCTTAGGATGACCTGGAAGTGAGTCTGCAGATCTGTTTCACTTCCTGGGCTACCCATCTCCACCGCACCCTCCCTGTGGCCCCCTGCGGTTCTCCGGTTTCCTCCACTGACCTTGCAGCACTCAGCTGACTGATGTCCCAACAGGCCGCAGTGTCTCGCGGTTCCGGCATGGCTTAAGGTATGTTGAGTCTTCCAGCCTCCCAGCTAAATAATTCATCCTTCAACCTGCACCATTACCTGTCTCTCTCTGCCGCTCTAACGCACAGTCAACTTTGCCTGGTGCGATCTGCGGCCAGACATTAGCAGGCCCCCATGATCTCTGAGGGCTTCCAGTGCCAGAAGGAAGTGAGGATCTAGGGAGAAGGATGGAGAAATTCAGGAAGGTGCAGGGGTCAACTCAGATGAAATACCCAGCAACATATAGAAGCAGACAAAATGCAGAGAAGTTCAGATCTAGCCATGTTTGACATTGAGATGAGGGGTACTCTCCCTTTTTCCTTTTCTTCTGTTTTTTCTCTTGTGATTTTTCTGCCTTTTCTCAAAACTAGGTATGCCTCGTCTCTCTTTTTGTCCTTTTTGTTTCTTTTTTCTTTTTTTAGACAGCCCCTTTACAGCCCTGGTTGTGCGCCAAATGGCTATCATAGCCAGTCAGAAGTTTGGGATGGGAGCAGGAGGCAATGGGGGAGGGGAGCACAAGGTGGGGAGCATTGAGGGGAAAATAAAAAATAAAAAAGTGTTTGTTAAGTGTGGTGATCTCCAAGTTGGTGTAACTGATAGCCTTAGACGCGGAGGTAAAATTAGAAATGGTGATGGATCCTAAGGGAATTCAAATCTTATCCTGGAATGTCAACAGTCTTCAAATGAGGTCCAGAAGGGAAAAGATTTTTCGATATTTAAGAGATGTCCCAACCCAAATAGTTATTTTACAAGAGTCACAGCTGACATAAAATGAATGCTTAGGTATCTTCAGGGCACAGAGATGAGTGCTGCAGATCGCCTTTATGGAGCATGTAGGCCTCACAGAAAAGAGTGGTTATCTCTATCAAGAAGTAGGTCAAAGCTTCCATATTGGACGATAAGGCTGATAGTAAAGGAAGATGATAGTGAACCCCTGAAAAATGTAGGCCTCGAGTTGCTAGATGCACCCCATCCAATGATAATGTCAGGTGATTTAATGTAGCTGTGGATCATTTTTTAGACAAGTCAAGCAATAATAGATTGTGAGCTGCTCAAAACTCAAGTACACATTGCTCCCTAATGAGACAACTGGCCTTGTCAGATATTTGGAGAGAGAGGAGGAATGTTGAGCAGGGATATACTTCTCACAATAAGAAATATGAACATCGGTCAAAGATAGATTTTTTCTGGTGGATCAAGCCCTTAAGGTTGACGAACAGAAAGCTCAACACTTGGCTGCCCAGCTGTCTGACCATGAAGAGGTGGTTTTGGAATTGTGAGTTAAATCTGTCAAAAGTATACACAGATGGACATTACACCGTTTGTTACTGAAAGACCAGGAAGTGGCAAATACCTTGATTGCTAGGGTGTCGTAGGTGTAGGTCTGTGTTAGGTTTTGATATATAAGAAAATGCAATTCTTTATTGGGTCTCTCCATTTTATTTTAATTTTAGATTACTTGATTAGTCTTGTTGTTCTTTCTTCCTTATAAATTTTCGTTCTTTTGGTGATTTTTTTCCTTATATTTGTCTTTCTGTCCTCCTTTAATCTCTTCTCTCTCTTTCTCTCTCTTATCTTCTTATCTTATCTTATGATTTTCTTGGGTCTTCTTATTTTTCAGGTTTCTCCTGTTCAGGCATGTTGCTCCCCGGATAAAATATAGGAAAAGATATAGGGAGTCTGTGAGTAACTTTTTGTTCCTTATGATATCTCCTTCTTATGCTAGGGAGGAGAGGGGTGTGAGGGTTTTGTGCCTACAGGGTGATAATCATATTCATTTTTTTCAGTGCTCCAGTGCTTAGAGTGCGTAACAAACAACGAAAGGTGCTTAAGTGCTGAGCTGCTATAACAAGCAACGAAAGGAAAAAAAAATAAAAAATCCCTACTTTGTCTCTATTTCACCTTCTCAGTCCCCGTTTCGTTTCTTAGGTTTCTCCCCCTCCATCTCCTTCCTACCCATCATATAATAATACAGGTTTGGCAAATATGCCCGTACCTGTAATAGCCACGTCCAACCTGGGACGTGGCTGGCAGTGGTAGTGTTTTCTCGTCTGGGGTTGATCTTGGTAGAGATCTCTGATCCTCAGATCCCTTCCGTCTCTGTCACCTTCGCGCTCGTCTCCCTGATCTCCTCACTGCTGGTCTCCTCCGTCTCTCCTTCGGCGTTGTCCCCAGTTTCCGACTGTATGGCGGTGCGTCTTCCTGCGTCAGTCTCCTCCTCTTCACTCTTCTCTGATGTCTCCATGTGACCCCCTGTTTCCAGGTTCATGGAGACAAAAAGACACAGGTTGCACTTTGGAGTGCCCCCGGGGCACTTCTTTATCAGCCCATGTGAACAAAGGGACCGGTTGTAACAGCCAGCCTGTTACATAGGGCTTCTGAGTTTTTTTAAACTAATATTAACTCTACTGCATTACCTGTAGTATGTGACACATGTAAAGCCTATATAAGGGGTGAATTGATAAACTTCTCAGCCCAGAAAAATTGGGAACATAGGAAAGTAGTTGTGGAGGTAGAGCAAGAGTTCTGGAAAGAAGACTTGGAGATCAACAGGACCAGGGAGGGACTAATGAGACCCTGTTGAAGGAGATTGAGGAGCGGAAGGCTACTATCTCTGCTGCAGTGGAAGCTGGGGTAAGGACTCGATGGGAGGCAAGTAACATAGCACACTTTGAGTACAGCAAAAGTGCAGGGAAGTTGTTGGCCTGGAAGATTAAGGCAGATTCAGTGAGAAATGAAGTGAGAGAGGTAAAATGCAAAATGACTGGAAGAAGACTGCGGAGACGAAGGAGGTGCAGCAGGCCTTATTAGATTTTTGAGGAACTTTGTACTCAGAGGATTTGACAACAACAAAGGTGCAAATGAATGAGTGGCTAGAAGGGCTGGCACTGCCAAGATTGTCAGAGAAGGAGAAGGAAGATTTAAATGAGGTAATAGCATTGGAAGGGGTACGGCAGACAATCAGTAAGAGTAAGAAAAGAAACGTGGCAGGGACTGATGGGTTGCCAAATGAGTTCTATCAGATTTTGGAGGAGATAATAAGTCCAGTTTTGAGCCAGCTTCTTATGTGATGTTTTCAAGAGGGTTCTCCCCTTCCAAAACCTTGGGAAGAGGCTGGGATAACGTTCATCTTAAACCAGATAAAGATCCCTTAAAGTATGAGTCGTATAGTCCAATCTCACTGTTAAATAATGATTACAAGTTGTTTGCAAATGTTTTGATTAAGAGGTTGAGTAATGTTGTAGGGGGGTTGATAACAGAGACTCAGAAAGGATTTCTAAAAGGAAGATAAATGCACAATTTAATGCACAAGCTAATTGGATCTATAGATATGGTGACTGCAAATAAGGTCCCCCTGGCTGTCATAAAGTTGGACGCAACTAAGGCATTTGATTAAATGAATCAGTAATATTTGGAAGCTCTTATAGCTTATTATAACTTGGGAGATAACTTTAGTAGGGCAATATGGGAAATTTACAACACACCCTCGACCAGAATTTTGCTGAATGGGAACTTAACGGCAAGTTTTAAGATAGCGAGAGGAACGAGACAGGGATGCCCACTCTCTTCTTTATTATTCAATCTGTATATAGACCTGCTAGCAGAACAAAATAGAAAAGAACAAAAGATCAACCCTTTAACTTATGATGGCTGGGTAAAGAAGATATCACTGTATGCTGATGATGTGATGGTGTATACAAGTGATCTAAGTACTACCTTAGCTAGCCTAGATCAAGTGATAACTTTGTTTGGGCAAGTGTCGGGTTATGCGGTGAATATGTCTAAAACAGAAATTATGGTATGGAACTTAGAGGGAGGACAGGATTTGATAAAAGGGGAATTGAAATATTGGGGAAGTAAGGTCTGTGGTTCTTTGGAGAGAATTGCTGAAATAAATTTTAATAGGGCTATGAAAGAGACAAGTAGGCTGCTACTAAGTTGGTCTCACTTACTTTAAATACTGATTGGAAGAGCCAATTTGGTAAAAATGTCTATTCTCCCAAAACTTACCATTTATTTACTATGATCCATTTGCACTTTAAGAAGACCTGGTTGCAAAACTTGCATGGGAAAGTGGCTTCATTCATTTGGGCATCTAAGGGGGCTAGAATCGCAAGAAGGAAGCTAAGAAGGAAATGTGATAAAGGAGCATTACACTTCCAGACTTTCTGTTTTATGCTTGGGCTTTCCAATTCAAAAATGTAAAGACTCTGTTGTCTGATAGGGATGGTGTTGGGGAGCTCAAATATGGGGAGCCTGGTTAAATGAGGTGAAAGGCGAAAGGTTAACATTCATGTACAAATTTGGTGATTTGAAATTTTGTTTAAAGATGAGGCTGAAAACCCTACAGGCAGCTGCCTGGCTCTGGGCGCAGGTGAGGCAAGAGACAAGTGTCCCCTGCTACTCCAGAATGCCTCAAAGATATTAGCGATACCTCTCAAGAGGTAGGGATTACAGAATGGGGCCAGATCTTCCAAAATGGGAAACTCTCTTCATAGGAAGAATTCAAGACAAAAACACTAGACGAGGTATCCAAATTTAAGTTCCATCAGCTACAAAGTTGGGTGCACTCTCTGGAAGAGGAAGAAACTGACACAAATGAATTGGAAGAGTCGCTAGTTAATGGGCCCTGTCAGATGAAGGAAGTGGCAGTTTGGTATGGGCTCCTCCTGGAAACCTTGGATGGAGATTTTGATCTCCCTGAGGTTTTTTGGGTGGACACTATTCCAAATGCAAGGATCAATCAATTATGGCAAGTATCCTTTTGAACACTGAACAATGTGGTAAAATCGGTATAACTCAGAAGAAATCACCTTTTTCCCTCCACAGCGCCTTCTGGTCACCAAAGAAGTTGACAAAATGACAGGGTGCAGAGAATAGTACTCCCAGAAATGTGGCTTATTGTAAGCAGACAATCTTCAAATGTTTGTGTCCTGTCCCAACATACAGGACTTTTGGGGAGAGGTTGGTGAGGTGCTAAATGATGTTTTCCATACTTAAATAGAGGTAAGCCCAGAATTAATTATTTTTGGGAGGTATCCGGAGGAGGGAGTTTCCCAAGTGCTGTTGTTTCACCTGGTCTTATTGGGCAGAAGAGAATTATGTAAGCAGTTGTTAACTTCGGTCAGCCCATCTAAAGCGGAATGGTTGATCTCAGTGATCTATGTATGCAAGATGGGCATAGGCAGCTGTCACACCAAAAAGGTAGAGCATTTGTGGGCTCCCCTGATATGTTAGCTAGCACGGAAAGGAAGGCATTAACTCTAACAGACCAGAAGAGTGGCTTGGCACAGGATGAGATCATGAGAAGGTCCGATGATTTTAGCAGCTCTGGGTCAAGACGAGGTGATGGGTAAGTGGTACCCATAGGTCAGCATCTCCCCCTTGCCTTGCTGAGAATCAGACAGGTATCCAGTTTACACCATTAGAGGAATAACTTTGAGATTAGTCTGGAAGTGTATAAAGCAAATGAGGAAAAAACAGCATTAGAGGGGGTTCCAGGCAGAATTTCCATCCATGCTGCATGATGGTTTTCAGTAGACCTCAGATCCTGATCTGAGGACTGGTGGTCTGACTTTGTACCAAGGTAACAGGGGTGAAGTGTGCTTCTCATGGACACTGGATGGACAAATTTGGCTTACATCACCATGCATTCACTTAAAGGTTAGAGTTTAGGCTTTTAGGTAGGAATTGCATATTCATTTATGACAATATGTTGTGTTATTTATATTCACATCTCTAATTTTCACACTCCTGATTCTGTTATTCCTCATTATCCTAATCATTGTGGCTCATGTATTGTATCGTAGTTTGCAATCTTTTGAATAAATGTATTGAAAACTGCCCTGCATCTATTGTATTGCCTATGTGTTTAAGAGACGTACATGTGGAGAGAAAAGGCTAAGACTTGTTTCCACCACAATTTCCCTGAGAGGGTTTTTAGGGTCCATGCAGGGCTGCCTCAAGTCACCTTTACCAGTTTGGGTTGGTGAGGTACTGGTAGTGAGCCGGGAGGGTACGGCCAACAACTGCCACTTGGTGTGGGAGTGACTCAGTCACCTACAACTCAGAGGTGCTGCCACTCCAAATCCAACAGTCTTGTTACTTTGTGAGAGTCCTTATAACATCGGTGAAGTACATGAACAAAACAGTGGCAAAAGCTGGCCTGTGATCATGTAGGACATTGCATTTTTGCTGCAGTTTTTGTGTTGTAACTCACCAGACTCCACTCTCCCAGGTTTTCCTGACAAGCCCTCACGATGCAGGATGGCCAAGACGTTCTCTTCCCAGGGAGTCTTAATGGGACACTGGGAGGGCCACCGCCAGTCTTGTTGGCCTCCATCTGTTACCTGGAGGCCAGGAAATGCACCCTGCACCTCAGGATGTTCCACCTCTTCCTGATGTCTTCCTTTGTGCACACGGTGATGCCTAGGGCATTCACCCTGTTGACAATCCTTTGCCACAGTTCCATTTTCCTACTGAGAGGAGTATGCTGGACTTGGACTCTAAACAATTGCGGCTCACCTCGTATGATTTCACCCACCATGACTCTCAACTCATCTTCAGACAAACAAGGATTTTTGGCACATAACATGGTGGAGAACTAAAGTTGGGAAGGGGACTTACTGAACAGGGGATGTGCAATAGGGAGTGAATGGACAAATGCGTGTGCAAAGTGTTAAATGGGATAGTGAAAAAAGGGATACCTTTTTCTACTAATATTAACAAAATGGTGATCTCTGGTGTCTTTCTTGTTGGGGAGATGCAAAGGATTGTGGTTTGTGAGAGGGTGTGTTTTGCAGGTGTGTCCACTGGACCAATGTGTGTCAGCTGTGTTGTTTTTGAATTTTTCCAATGTCCACTTGCTTGTTACTTTGCTGAACGCATACAGCGATAGTCGACCCCCATTGGCTAACTGCGACAAAGAAATCACCACAGCAACTGTGTGTTTGTAATAGGCTTGGTGGTTGGCTTTGGGGCGCATGGCACTGGGGGTCGAACTGCCTAGATACAAGACCACCATGCCGCTGGTGGTATGCCTTTTTGCTTGGTAGGTGGCGGTTCTGCCTGTTCCCATTGTAATACGGCATGCTAAGGGCCACCGGTGCAGCAGTCTTTTTTGGACCATGGTGGTCTGGCATTCTGCCCACCAAACCTGTAAGCAGGCTTTTAGTGTAGAGTTTTGCAGGTGTCACCATATACTCTAGTTAAAGTGGTAGTAAGAGCCTTGTATGGGTTTAGGGGTCTATTTTTAATATTGTTTGAATCACAGCTTGTTCAAAGTCTATGATTGTTTTTTGTGGGTAGTAGCTGTTTTTTTTTTTGTTTTTTAAATGTTGGTGATCTTAATAGGTACTGCTTTGTTTATTTGGGCACAAAGCATATACAAAAGGGATGTTGGTATGTTGGTATTCACCATGTATATTAGGAAAGTTGTTCCTATTTATGTGTCATTTTTAAATGACCTGGTATTTCTATATCTTGGTATCTTCTGGGAGCAGATGCGGTATCACTGGTGGATTTTTTAGTGTTTGATTTAGGTGTTTTAAGGTAGAGATAGATGGCTGTTGGACAGTTATATGTTCATGGACTTTAGGTAGAATATCTTTAAGTATTTTCATTGTGGGTTCTTGAGAACTAGTGCTTGTCTCTCTTGTATTTTATAACACCTGTCTAACTTCAATTTTAGTTCTATTTGGGAGGTGGTTATGCTCTGTAAGATTAGTTACAGCATTGTCTTTAGTAGTTAATGTTACATAACACGCATTAGAGTAATATTTTGTACATTTTCAGATTATTGTTTCTGTGGATGCACTTTCTTGGCTGTAGGTGTAGCTGTTTGACTTGATAATTGCTTCCCTTCTGAGAGGTTATACATTTGGCTCATTCTGTCATTGTATCTGTAGGTAGGTCAATAACATAAAAATATATTATAGTTTATTTTTTCATGCTAACTATTTAATAATTAAATAAAAAGTGCAGTTGCATTTATTTTGTTTCTTGTTATGTTTTGTGGAGCACCTTTTTTCTACATTTTCTTTAACATGAAGCAGTTGTTGATTTTCTGCTGAAAGAGAAAAAAAGTGGAGTTGGTTAATAATATATACTTGTCACTTATTTCTGATTCTTTAGGAAGTGAGTTTTTTTAAGATAGTTGTTTGGATAATTGTATAATGTATTTATCCTGTATACTTACTTTTTATTATTGGTTGTTGCTGTTCTGTGTTTGTTGATTTTTTTTCAGGAACTGTGTAGACCTTGATGATTTTCTTTCTTTTAGGCAGTAGGTTAAAAGCGATAAAAGGTAGAGAATGTGTTACAATTTAAGCCTATTTAAAACAAAAAAAACTAACAGTTACTTTTGTTATGTTTTTATAATAATGACTTACTTGGATATTTATTTGTAAAGATGTAGATGTTCTTTTATAGGTGTTTCTAGTTAGAAACCGGCAATTTTTTCCTCTTGCAGCATTTGTAGGTTTCTGGATTATTATTTGGTTTAATTAGTAAGCCTTTAATATTGTTTTATTAAATGTGTGTGTGATTTTATTGGTTTAACTTCTTTATAGCTTAATTTTATTGGTTGGTTGTCTTGAGTTTGATTTTTTTTTTTGCAGTTGATGCCTTGTTTGGTGAACGCTAATTTATACTTAATTTATTTTGTAGTAATAATAGTTGTGTCACTAAATATATATTTTTTAATTTTTATTTTCATGATATATTGTTGTGTGTGTGTTCATGTTTGTAATTATTAGTTTTTGTTGATTTATTTTAAGTTAATAAAGTGTTTGTTTTTGGTAATGAATATATAAATGTATGTTTGTTTAATATATTTTATTTAATTATAGATGTTAATGATAAGTTTAGGATTTATTTGAAGTTAATATTTTAAAGTAAAAGTGGTATTTTGTTTTTTTAATTGTTTTTTTTCAGTCATTCACACAATGTTATGGGTCTTTATATTTGTGTCACGTTCTATGTGTATTTAGAAGTGATGATATTTGTGTTTCTGATATTTGTGTTAATAATATTTGTAACATTAGATGTTTTTGATCACAATATTTGTGTTGTCGATATTAGTGCCTTTTTTAGTTAAGTAAAATGAAGCAATATTTATGTGCACAATATAAAATGTCCGATATATGTGTTTGTCTATATTTGTTGAATCAATGTGATGTCATTCATCTGCATCAAATGCCACCACACAAGCTGTGACCTAGGAGCCTCAAGGGAAAAGGAAAAGACGAAGGCCAAGAAACACTTGGTGTCCAGGCCTCAAAGGCTGACTGCAAGGAGATGGGTTTTACTGGGAGTCAGATTGAAAGAAAAGCCCATGACCAAGATGGCTGAAGCGTACTAGTTGATGGCCTATTCCCCAGGAGGGGTAGTAGGCAGAAGTAAATAAGTACTATATATTGTCCTGTAAAATGTTTTGTTGAAACAATGTATTAATTTGATTTATATATAGCTTAGCTCAGAAGTTTTTCATTAATTTGATAGGAATATGCTGGCACACAGGGACTTTGCAATGAGAATGAATTTGTATTCCAAAAAAGTATTAACACAATTGGCACAGCCATATTCAACAATAATGAACCACAAACTTTTGAGTGTCTGTTTTCTACTCCTATTGAGAAATGCAAAACACTGAAGTCGCAGCCTTGTCCCCTCAAATGGTGATGTTTCAAAGGTGTCGCTCACCTGTGAGAAGGCCTGATGGCACTTGTGGGGCCAGTATCATGGGTGGACAGTAATAACAGACTCGAGCTTGGGTTGACACCCAACGATTAACAGGGAGAGCAAGCCACCAGGATCGCTAACCATTAGGTTTGGGTGAAATTTAAATTATGCAGCGTAATTTGCATAATAAAGGGGATTTTGGAAGTGCTTGTTATGGAAAAAATCCTGAAATTACACAATTACCATTGCTTTATATGGGCTGGTACTGTCAGGAGTACCGGCACTTTTTTATCTTGAGAGGGAGAGTACCTACACTTCTCAAGAAAAACGCAATACTTTTAATTGGATAGTACCGGCACCTCTCAGGAACTTCTATTTTTCTATTTTTCTATTTCAAGCACTGATTAGACCACCTTGCATAAGTACACTTCTTTGGCGGGAAGACTTTACTAGGAATGCAACATTCGCTGTAAAATGTATCTACGAATGAACGGGAACAGCAGAACGCAAGTGGCTATTGTTACCCTTGCTTTTAGTGCGAAATGGGTCCTTCATCAAAAACTGATGATTTCCACTAAAATATTGTGCAAAATGACAGATCTGCATTTCACATAATTATGTGTAATTTCTCCTTTTTTGTCGACTTTTTGCGTAATGACATAAAAGCAAATTATGTTAATTGTTTTACTGTGTCCTGAATGTCTTGCATAGGTTTTAGCCTACTATGAATTTTTAGGATTGCTGGATGTGAACTGTGCATTCTTTCTGAACTACAACTTTGCACAAATAAAATTAGGTAATAGTAGAATCTAAAAGGTCTTAGAGGTGTACATGACACCAAGTTATTATTAAAAATATATTTGCTGTTTTTGGGTGAAGTGCATAATAATCCGTTCAGTGATCTTTAAATAATGAAAAAAAGTGTCTGTTGCTATCGTGCATTGTTTCAAATCGCCACTGCAGAATCATCCTATGCAGAAACGTGACCTATTAAGTGATCTTTAGATCCCAAGGGGCATATTTTTGAGCCCCCCGGCCGCCGTTGCTTCACTTTTGGTGACGCAAAAGTGGCACATTTTCTGCAACCATATATATGAGGCCATGCAAAGCCACTCGTGGTTCAGATAAGCCTCATAGATATGGAGAAACGCAAGGCAGAACAAATCACTGCTTTGCCTTACTCTGCGCAAGGGAGAGTTCCATGGGCGATCCCACGTGTGTTGCTGGTAGAAGGATGAATTTAACACTTCTTGACAACTTGGTAAAATTCAACCTCAGATGCGTTGGTTCACCAGATAATCAGAATAGGATTGTCGGAAGGTGTTTTATCAAATCTAACCAAACCAGTGACCATGTTGCCTCAACAAGAAGAAAGCTCTTTTACAGGTGATACAATATCTCTTTCAAGAAGAAAGTGTTGCCGGCTTTTATTCACCAGTCTTCCTAGTAACCAAGCCGTCACGAGAATCTCACTTTTGCCTGAGAGTTTTATGGTTATCTGCCTGTTCTTTTGTAGGCTGGGTTAGGGCCGCCTTATGCTTCTCTACAATAGCATATGGATAGTTTTGGCCTCCAAAGCTTTCATTGTGTTAAAGCTTTGTCAGTTCAGGGCCTATTACTATTGAAGGATGTGCGCAGGATGAAGTCCTTTTAACATGAGGTGTGAACAATGATAGAGGATTTGAATTGAATAAATACATCTTGTTTTTATTTTTTTTATTGTTCTTTGGAGTACCATCCTCAAGAGAAAGTGGTCCTTTTCCGGAGTTGGTAAGAAACTCAGGCCTTATACAGTATGCCATATTCAGCATTGTTCAGTACATGTTTACATGGGTTCACAACTATTTAGTTATTTTGAACGATCCTGAGTCCAGAGTAATATTGGGCTAACCATTGGTGTAAATTGGTGTTGCTGGCCTCTCGGTTTTAAGACTCCATTGCTTGGTCCCATCCTGCTTTTCCGGCTTGTTCTAAAAAAACTGTAGAAAAGTATTTCGCTTTTATCAAGTGTGGCGGGACGTTGATGATAAATGTATTCTGTGAGAGTTTGATGTTGCCCTGGCGCTGGCCTTCTTCTTCGCTACTAGCGTTGTCAAAACATCCACTGGAGTGCGTTCTATATGTGTGTCCCTTTTTGGCTCTTTAGCGTCCGTACAGGTGATTGGCTTCCATATGCTTCATAATATGCATTATTAGTGTAGGGAAATGCCGATTCATGGGTGAATTTATCCAGACATTTTTTCAACCGTTTGATTGGCCAGAAAATATTTGCAATCTAACATTTTTTCCAGTTTTGTTTGCATCAGTAAGTGTAGTTACATTTTTTCCTGCTCTAAAACTTTGAGTAGATCAGAACTATCTGGTCCTAGCTGCATCTGTTAACAATTTAGTTCCAAACCAATCTGAACTGTCGATCATACAGAAAGGTCCTTGGTTCGATTTTGTCTGAGAAGCGTGCTGGTGCATCATTTGCTTTGAAGAATTCAGTCATTATTTGTCACTCTGAATCCAATGTGGGCTCTGTGGTTAACATTACGTCCTCCTATAATTGAGGGGCTTATGCAATTTGTGGCTCTGTGACCGTTATACAGTTTTGTGCCCATGTGTTATTGATATAACTCTATAATAGGCACTTCTGTACAGAGAGAAAATGTGACTGTTTTTTGAAGAGCGTGGGACAAAAATTGCAAAACTCGGGCATAGTTGGTAAAACTTCTCATGGCTGCTGAGCTGCCCTCTAGTAATAGTAGTAAGAGGGTGGTTATAAGGGATGAAACCAAGAACGTCGTTTACTCAGGATCAGAATATACTCACGAAGTGATGGCATTGTGGGTTATGAATTCTGTGCAACTCAAGTTGAGAGACCCTAATATGAAAAGTATGTGTGTATATATAGATATAAAAATTCATTGAAAAAAACAAAGGTTACAGGGATGTTATGGTTGGGTTCACATTTAAAACGTACAGAACCATAAAAACTCATCTATTATAGTTAGAGTTAATCTAAAGTACATATAACTCGTGCCTCTACCATGCAGAGTTTTTTTGCCAAAAATGTAAAAGCACATATTACAGTGATAATATAAATTATGTTATCAAAGATGTCATAAGGTCCATAATTTGTGGGGTAATTAGCAGTGCATGGCAAGGGCCACAAGTTATAGTTACCCTCTGGGGCCCCCCACACCCGTTCTCTGCCAGCCTTTTCATGGCTGTGCTACTCCCATGAAACCGCTGACGGAGAAGTGGGTCGTAGTTCCCAAGGCAGTGCTGCTTGCAGCACTGCCCTGGTGGATTAAGACCACCACCAACCTCCAGACCGCCGAGATCTGAGATCCTGGCAGAGCGGTCGGTTCTCTGGGGGCCCGACCAGCAGGGTTGCAATGTGGCAGTCCGACCGCCGCATTGGTGGCGGTCCAGACCGCCACAATGAGTGTGATAGTCTACAGACCACCACTCTCATAATGAGGCCCATAGTGTGGTTGAATCTTACGGGCCTCTCATGAGAGTCAGGTGCACAGTCCTCTGTGTCAGCTCAGAGCACTCAGTGTTTGCTGCTTTACACTTGTTAGCCTCTCTTAAGAGCATACTTTTATAATGGAATTTGCAATCTCACTGAACATATCCTGTTGTAATAGGTATAATTTATATGCACCAGATTTTTGCTACCCCATTTTTTTAAATGATCCCACGAGACTCTCGCAAGATCGTAATAGTACTTTAGAGGAAGAATTTACATTTTCCTTCATTACAATACTTACCTTTTACAATCTCTACTACTAGCCTATGGAGAGACACTGCCTTCTCCACTAGGATCTTGCATCAAGATAACTGATGTGTAGAGTAGTGTGTAAAGACACACTGCCTCTCATTCACACCTCTCACAGGCTCAGTAGTTTACATAGTATAGGATGGGGATGGTACTCACCTCACGTGTAAGACCTGACTATTCCATTCTAAGTATACTGGCCTCTTGGCTGAGACCTCTCCCCCAAGGAAATAACCATATTTATTAGTGTGTGAGATTGGATTTCCCTGTCCACAACCAGCTCTCCGCAGCATGATATATATATATATATATATATATATATAGGTATATATATATATATATATATATATATATATATATATACACCTATATATATATATGTATATATATATATATACATATATAGCAAAAGTTTCCCTGCATACTACTATCTATATATATATATAGATAGTAGTATGCAGGGAAACTTTTGCTTCTGCACTAGCACCTATCTCCACTACTTCACAACTTGGAAAAAGTGTACAGTATAGTGAACCAGTGGTATCTATCCTCATACCTCTCCTTAGAACAACAGCGATATGTAGTGCTCTCTGGTAAGGAAGTCATACCTCTGCTACACACCATACCAGAGTAAGATGTGTCTGGTAGGGTTTGAGAGAAGTGTATCTCTCTACTCGTACCTCTTCTCATGGTGACAGGTATGCATAGTAGCCTGTGGGGAAAACTGGCATGTTTCCTGAGACAAGTCTCTTGCATGATAACTCTGTGTAGTATAGTGTGTATAGAGACTGGCCTATCTCCTGAGATGTTTATCTTGGATAATGCTTGTGCAAATTAGAGTGTGAAAAGTGGCTTCCTTTTTTGGTCACATCTCTCCCCATTACGAAAGAAGTACAATTAAAGTATGCAGCTGAAATGACCTTTACACTCATAAGTATATCTTTCATAACAACTATAGAGCCTATGATATGAAAACACACTGCCCTCTCAGCTGACACATCTCCCCAGAATAACACATCTGCAAATTACATTGTGGGTAAAAACTGCTGTCTCTGCTCATACCTCTCTTCATGATAAAGAATGTCAACAGTAGAGAGTAAAATGGAGTATCCTCTCTGTTGACCACTGTGTCTTGCACAACCAGTGTGCACATTTGGATGTAAGGACGTTATCACTTCTCTCTCAGACAACTCCTTATTGGGACAGGCAGGTGTAGTACGTATACACAAAGACAGACCTCTACACTGAAACTTCTCTCCAGAGTGACAGGCATATCTACTAATATGTGAAAAGAGCTCCCCTTTCCACCACCAGACAACAGTGCATAGTATACTATGAGAATGCATTTTCCTCTGTACCAAAACCTGCCTCCTGTATAAAAAATCTTTATTCTACAGTAGGAAGAAGCACTAATCTCTTTATAGTACCTTACACTTACATACACATGCCAGAGAATAGTTGTAGTTCTTGAAGAATGAACTGCCACTTTCCACAAAAAGGAGTTCAGCAGGGGCAGCAAGAACAAGGCATTCACCATGAGTACCACAGGCATGAGGCGACATTTGAGGGTTATGAACCTGCAATGCTTTGCTCAGGTTGAGTTAACCTTTGCTGCAGTGCTTGATAACTCTTCAGGGGTGAACTTATATTTTGAACCTGGTGACTCTGTGTCTGACCAGGTACTCAATGCTCAAGCAGATAACAATCCTCCTTACATAAGTAAAGCACTTTTGTGCTGTTTAAGTAAGCAGATAATTTTATCATCACAAATAGGTAGAGTAGAGCTGCACAGAACAAGCTTCTTCAGGAGTATAAATGTTGCTGTAGACAGTAAGAACATCAGTTGTACAATTACATTTTTTGCTGACTTTCCACAAAGTTATTGTTCCATTGTTCTTCCAAAGTAAACAATTAGGGGCATAGTTACAAGCCCCTAGCACCACCATGCACTGCCCTGACATCATTTTTTTTACGCTAAGGCAGTGTTAAGGAGGCCTTTCTCCCACACTGTATTTACAAAGTACAGTGCTTGCCTTGCGCCACTTTGTAAAACCTTGTGCCACATTATGCCTGCATCAGGCCTAACATATGCAAGGGGGGGGGGTGTTCCAACGCAGGGAGGCCATAAAAATGGTGCAGTGAAATTCAAAACATTTCACTGCACCGTTTGTTTCCATCATTTTTGATGGCTGCTCACAGCAGGCGTTAAAATGACACACCCATTTTAAGTAATGGGCCTCCCTATGCTTTGCTGCACTAGCGTCAACCTTTTAACGCTAGTGCAGCGAAGTGTCACAAAGGCATCACAAATTTGGATGTTATTTTCCTAACGACCACCATAGTGCGCCGTACTATAAATACAGCACAACCATGGTGTCATTAGGTGGGGCAGGAGCGATGCAAGAAAAGTGATGCATTTGGACTGATGTGCCACTTTCTTGTAAATATTTCTCTTTGCGTTTTACTGCTCTATATATTGTGTGGTGTGGTAATTCTGTTATTCAGAGCTTCTTTTTTCCAATCTACCCCTACAAAAAGACAAAATAATCCAAAATGATAAAGGTAATACTGATCAGTAATAGATAACAATGACACAACACTATACTCTCCGAAGATTTCTACATTTTTCATCTACAATTACATATTTATATGTACTGCATCACTGACTTCATGTTACTTTATATTAAAACATTTCACAGCCTTAAAATTGCATTTTTTATCCACAATTAAGTTATAACATGCCTTCAAACATGATTCCGTAACAGTTTGTAAAGTAACACATTCCTCTTTACACACCTTTCCTAACAGTGAGTACAGTTTTTTACTCTACTAATGTCAGTATCTCCACTCAGACATCTCCTATGGGTACAATATGTGCACAGTAAGGTTCACAAAAGCCCTAGACCTTGTAGTAGCAGATTGCAGATGTTTTGTTTCATAATTTCAGAAATATTGCCTTTTTTAGGTACAACTACATACAGATGAAATGTTTCATTTTTAACATAACATCCAATACTTGGTGATATCTCTCCACAATTTAGTGTCTACCTCTCAAAACCTATTAATAAACATGCACCTCTACAACAGCTTTTTAACTCACTAAACCTTGTAAAGTATAAATTTACCAACAGTACCACACTTACTGACACTTCTCAACAAAGTTCATAAAGTATATTACTCATTACCTGCACTGAAAGCAGTTTCTTATATACAGCTTAAGACCCCAGACTGTCTCAGTTCCAAATTCAGCCACTTCTGCTGAGCACAACTCTAGTATGTTTCCATTTCCTCCAAATCACCGAAAACAATTGGTGCTATCCCTGGCTCTGATCCTACACACATCACAGCATTTCACCAGCCATGCAATAAGAATGGTAGCTATTGGTCGTGTCTTACCTATTATATTTTACTTTCCCCATATGATCTTGTGAGGTTTTTGTGAAACCCCTTGTGGCAGACCAAGTAATTGTCCACGTGTGTCTCGCAAGAAGCTCACAGGATTATAAAACACCTTGTGGCAGGATCAGTAATTTCCCCATGGATCCTTGTGTGAGATCACACGTGTCCATGCAGCAAGTTCCGTTCCCTGAAGCTTGTGAGATACTCTTGCAAGTGTGTTGTGGAATCTCAGCAAAATTGTAGGGAAATAGTGGTATATGAGATGGAGTATCTTCTCCACTGAGACCCATCTCTTACACGACAGGCGTGTATAGTAGGGTGTAGGGGAGACTGGCCTCTCCACACAGACCTCTGTTTCACATTACACATGTTTATGGAGGGACTGGACTCTCCAGTGAGACCCCTCTCTTAGAAGATGGATGTGCATAGTAGGGTGTAAGGAGAGACTGGCCTATTCCCTTAGATCTCTCTCTTACATAAATGTTGTACATAGTAGGATGTCTGCATGGCCTGCCCTCTCTTTCCACATGTCCTTCTCAGATACCAGGAGTGCCTAGTAAGGTGTGCACATGGACTGCCTTCTAATTCCAGAGATCTCTCTAAGGTGACAGGTTTGTTTAGTAGGGTGTATGGAAAAAGACTGCCTCTTCACTACCTCCTCTCTATCAGATGATGAGTGTTTGTACTAGGGTGTGTACATGCACTTGCCTCTTCTCTCAAACCTCTGTCTCACATGATGTCTCCGGTCAGACCTCTCTCTCAGATGGCGGGTGTGCTTATTAGGGTGTGTACGTGTTCCAGCCTCTTCTATCAGACCGCTCTCTCAGAAGATAGGTGTGCAAATTAGGGTGTCTGGATGGACTGGCCTCTCCCTTTAGACCTCTGTCTCAGATGAAAGGTGTACGTGATAGGGTGCATACATGGACTGGCCTCTCCTGTCAGACCTGTCTCTAAGGTGACAGGTTAGCTTAGTAAGGTGTGTGCATGGACTGGCCTCTCCTTTCAGACCTCTCTCTCAGATGATTGGTGTGCATAGTAGGGTTTGTGGAGAAGACTGGCCTTTCTGCTGAGACCTCTCTCTCAGATGACAGATGTAAGTAAGTAGTGATTCGAGAGGGACTGTCTTCCCTGCTAACATGCATCATTCTGATAATGTGTGCATAGTAGGGTGTGGGAAGAGACTATACCCTGCTCACAACACTTACTAAGCTAATAGGAATAAATAGTATACTCTGAAATCCATTACTACTGCTTCCTTCAGTAGCAAGTATGCATACTACAGTGTAGTCAAAGATCACCTACTTCTTTCTACTGTTCACAATTCTGTCAGAATCTCGCAATACTGTAACTTTTTTTGGAAAATAGGAACTAACCATCTACTCATCACAGTACTTATCTCACACACTTCCACTCAAAACCAATGACCACAATATACATTCCTACTAATGGAATGTGTTCAGCACTCATTTAACCCATTTTACTATTCACAATCTCGCAAGAGCTCCATGAGATCGAAAAAAATAGTTATAAACAATATACATTTATTTTCTTCAAAGTAATTATATCCTAAACACCTCCTCTCTAAATCTGGAGGGGCAGTATGCCTTAATGCTGCCCCCTTATATAGCTTTTTTATTTCATTTCCATAACACCTTGAATTTTTCACATTAAACAGTAATGGTTACCATTTCATTTCTAACAGACCAAACAGCCAGCCAATCAGAGTGCTCACTCTCATGAGACTCGGGGGAGCCTCTCGCTCCCCCAAGAGCATCAAGGCTTACAGGAAAAAACTGCCTCTTGAATAACCACATGGTCCCATTTTTCAATTTGCACTCCTGCGGGATGCCTGTAGGACTCTCACAAGCCCAACCGTACAAATATACAATGATTTTTAACCCTTAATTTCTAAAAAACTACTGAACTGAGTTACAGCAAAAGCACAATCTGCAGACTAAGATTTAGCTTTCTGCCAAATTTGGTTTAGTTCCTTTCAGCAATTTTTGCTATATCAGTGTCTAAAGAAGTGCATTAAAAATCAAAAGGGATTTTACATTTTGGGAGCACCCCACTTAATAGATCACCCCAAAACTTTCCAGGAAGGAGCTGAGGTGGATGAACTTTTTTTTGGAAAGTTTCATGAAGATTCGTCAAACGGGGCTAAAGTTACAAGAAACCAAAAAATACTCCATCCATGGAAAAGCAGGCCTAACTAACTACCTACTGGCCATGGCCAGCAGAATAGAAATATATGTTTGCCCAGCATCACTGTGCACAGCAGGGAGTTGGTGGTGGGGGCTGGGCACGAGCCAGGCTCTGTGGTCTACCCTCGAAAGGCACCCAACCCCCTGCAGTGCCAGCCACAGGCCAGGCCCTGTGGCCAAAACCCCATTAAGCAGCCAACCCCACATCAAGCACACCCTTCACAGAGAAAAAAATGGGTGGCTTTGGAATACCTTGATCCCTAGCTTTGGTGCTGGGGTCCCCCTTGGTTCCCCCTAAGGCAAAAAAGCACTTTACATTTCTTTGCCAGAAAATCATAGTGAATTCAGGAATGCGTGGCAAAATGTTTTTAAAAAACCAAGTACAGTCTCCCACGCTTTTTTCAGTTTAGCCCCCAGATATGCCTGTTCCCGGGGACATGAGGGTATTTGAAAATAGAAGGAGGAGGTGCACAAGGTCCCCCTTTTAGGGCTCTTTTTAGCCTGTGGACCACCACCTCTCAGGGGCTTTCATAAACTATGGGAGTGGGGGCCATATTAACCCCACTCTATTGGGTGCACCACCTCCCTGTTTTTGTATTTATTTTTTTTAAAAGGGGAGGGGTACATGGACCACCCTCCTGGGGCTTCAATATGCCCCAGGGTCCACCACCTCCCTGGGACCAAGTAAACAATGATGTGGGGGGTTGCACTGACCACCCATGGGGACGTCCACCACTCCGGGGCCAAATGCATAGATTTATAACTGAGAAGGGGGGAGCCACACGGCTCCCCTCCTGGGCCATAAACAGTGTCAAGGAACCCATGTCCAAGGCTTTCATCAGTAGGTAGTTGCAGTTAGGAGCTAGTTTCCATAGGAAAGGCATTTTTTGTTTTTTCCATAACTTTGGCACCGTTTGACGAATCTTGACAAAGTTTTCCAAACTAGTACCCACCTGAATTTGGTTGCTGTGGGAAAAGTTTGAGGGTGATTCATCAAGCAGGGGGCCAAGATAAAGGGCGTGGTCACAAAACACGTTTTCCCAATGCAATTTTCCATAGGGATTTTAGACCGCTGGACAGAATAACACCAAATGTGGCAGAAGGCTAGCTCTTTGTCCAGAAAGGGCCATTCTTGTGATTTGGTATAAATGTGTTCAGTTGATGCAGAGTTAATAAAGGAAAAACACATTTTATATCTAGGGACGTGGAGCCTCCACAGATCCTCCATGGATCCACTGTGGTGAATCTATGGGTTCAATCACCACTAGCAATGCCATGACTGGCTGGCTGTAACCTGGCAGGGAGGTTGTAGCTGCTACTTTAAGTATTGGGAAAAAGTCCCAGGGCCTGAAAAGCTGTGTGTGATTTTATTGAAGGGGTCAGGGTAGAATATTCTGTGGGTGCATTAGGGGGGTTTCAAAAGGATGTATGATAGTAATTAAATTGGCTTAAAACATTTTTTCCATGCCGCAGATCCACAGATCCACGCGGATCTACTACGGTGCTCAGATCAGCCCCCTCATCCTGCCATAAATTAAAAAAACACACACACTCACAGACCCAGTCACAGACCATACCCAGACCTACTAAGAGGCACACACACACACATCCCTTACAGAAGGATACAGGCCCTCACAAACTCACTCACAGACCCACTCAGACACTCACACACACACTCACAGACCCACACAGACACTCACATACCCACTGATAGACCCACTCAGACACTTACATGTCCACTTCCAGAGCCACCCAGGCACTCCTATGCCCACTCACAGCCAACAGACACTGATATGCTCACTCATAGACCCACTCAGACACTTACACACCCACTCACAGACCCACCCAGACACTCACATGCCCACTCACAGACCCACTTAGACACTCTCACACCCACTTAGACAGTTACATTTCCACTCAGAAACCCAGACAGTTACTCACACAGCAACTCAGACACTCACCCGCACTCAAAGACACTCCTACCACCGCTCATAGGCCCACTCAGACACTTACATGCTCACTCACAGACCCACTCAGACACCAATATACCCACTCACAGACCCACTCAGACACTCACAGATCCACTCACAGAACAACTCAGACATTCTCCCACACACTCACAGACCCACTTGGACACTCACATGCCCACTCACAGAGCCACTCGGACACTCAGAGACCCACTCACACACCCACTCACAGACCTACTCATACATTCAGACAGCCACTGACAGACCCACTCAGATACTCACAAACCCACTCAGAG
This sequence comes from Pleurodeles waltl, assembly GCF_031143425.1. NCBI lineage: Eukaryota > Metazoa > Chordata > Amphibia > Caudata > Salamandridae > Pleurodeles > Pleurodeles waltl. Next base: position 1,644,540,983 of record NC_090444.1, on the reverse strand, counting down.
ATCCACACAAACACTCACACGCCCACTCATAGACCCACTCAGACACCAACAAGTCCACTCGCAGACCCAATCAGACCCTCAAACAGCCTCTGACAGACTCACACACACATTTACACACCCTCTGACAGACCCACAGAGAGACTCACACACCCACACATCCACACTCACACACCCGCACAGAGACCCACACTACCACTCACACACCCACTCACACATGCACACATAAACACAAACACCCACTCACAGACCCACACAATACTCACTCACTCACTCACAAACCCACAGATTCTTACATACCCACTCACAGACCCAACAGAAACTCACTCACCCACTCAGAGACCCACTTAGACAGTCACACACCAACTCCTTGAAGTGAAACATCCACTCATAGAACTACTCAGACATAAATACAACCACTCACATAGATTTACTCATCTATACATGCACCAACATACTCTTTCACACCCCTATACAGGCACTGTGTGAGATAGAAAGCCATTTTTGTATCCAGGAATAACTCTGTTACAGACAGATGTGGACAACCATACATTCAGGTATAAACCAGTAAATCACAGATTTAGCTACTGACATACCATAGAAGGCCTCACACATCAAGTCAGAGGGTGACAGAGGCACTTACATATTCACTCACATATCTATGCAGCACTTATGCACCCAGCACAAAAAGAGTCAATTTCACACACAGTTACATACCCTAACACTTACTAACACAGCCAGTAAGCAATCCATATTGGTACTTACATATCCATTTAGAGACCCTAAGAGTTACTGAGACAGGAATTCCCAAAACTACATAGTTACTTACTAATCTAGTGACACACCCACAGAAGCATTGATACACACATTCAGATATATACTCAGGTACTTACACATCTAGTCACTTATCCATAAAGTAACTCATAAACACATTTATACATTCAAAGTGGCAGACTTACAGTGTGTGTTACATACTGCCTAACCACTGCACTTATAGACCCAGTTATAGTATCAGAAAAGCGCTTATGAATCCAAAACTGGTATAGCTAGACAGTAATTGACACACTAAGAAAGACACTAATAAAACCATTCACACACCCATTTACTTTCCTATACATCCACTAATAAAGCCATTTACACATCCATACAGACACTGTGTTATGACTTACGCGCTGCTTGAACCTGGAGTCAGCTGAACGAGTGGCGAGGTTCCTGTTTCTAAATGTTTGGCCTTGGCCCAGGTAGGGGCGACTCTTTCTGGTAGCCACGGTGCTGCAGGCGATAGGAACGCCAAGGGCAGGCCTTGTCCTTCAGAAGAAGTGCCAGAGGGAAAAAAAACCTTAAAAGGGGAAAAAACCTCCAAAAGGAAATTTCCTGAAACAGGAGCAAAAATCAATAAGTAGATATAAGGTAAAAAACGAACAGGAAAACACTGGAACAGACTCGAACCAGTATCTGACACAAGGAAGAAGGAGCGAAGACACCATCCAAACAGAAAGTGTTGCAGCGCAAGGAGGGAAAGTATCACAGCCCTTAAATACCCCAAAACAGGAAGCGACCAACAGGAAGTGCAAGGACACCATATTAGATAGGGAAAAACACATAGAAAGTAATTGACAAGGAGCCATAGAGAGTAGGGAACCAAGGCATGCTGGGAAAAGAGGGAAATAATGGGGAAGAAGGAAAAACATAAAGGGAGGCACAAATGAGGGCGACAGAAAGAAGGAACAACAATAGCAGATGAGTGGGGGGGGTTAGACACGCCCGAATGCATGCCGCGCTATAAATAAACGAGTCCCCATGCCCAATTTGGGGCCTCGTATGCTGCACGATAGACTGGGGTCGTGGCGTGTCTCTGTGCCTGACAGTAGGTCCCCCCCGAAGCCCCAGGTTTGTGCGGAAACAAGCGATGAAAGTGACGAATCAGAAGAGGGGCATGAACAGAAGACGCATCTTCCCAGGAGCATTCATTAAGAGGGTAACCCTTCCAATGAATCAGATACTGAAGACGGTTGCGAAAGACACTAGAGTCACAAATTTCCTGTACCTCATATTCAGGTACATCATTCACCAACAAGGGAGGAGGGCAAGGGAACTGCAGAGAGAAAGGATCAGGCACATAGGGTTTGAGCTGGGAAACATGAAGGACTGGATGGATTTTCCAGGTACGAGGTAAGTGCAGATGGACAGTGACAGGATCAATCAGCTGAAGAATACGGAAAGGACCGTAGTAACGAGTTATAAACTTGTTCTGAGAGAGTCGCAAAGTCATAAATTTTGAAGAAAGCTAGACTTTATCCTGGATGTGATATACTGGAGCATCCCTGCGCTTTTTGTCTGCCATTCTTCTGGATCTTTAGAAGTCGTTTGGAAAAGGAGGTGACAGCAGGAAGAGAAGAGGTAGACTGAGGAGTAGTAGGAGTAGTAGGAAAAGAGATAGGATGATAGCCATAGGAACAGAAAAAGGGAGGGACCTTGGAGGCACTATGGACTGTGTTGTTGTAGGAGAATTCAGCGATAGGAAGGTAAGTGTTCCAATTACTCTGAGTAGAATTAAAAAATCAGCGAAGGTACTGCTCTAGTCCTTGGTTGAGACGTTCGGTCTGCCCATTGGTTTGGGGATGGAAACCAGATCACAATGCTATATTGATATTCAGGATCCTACAGAAATGTTTCCAAAACCGGGAGATGTACTGAGGTCCCCTGTCTGATACAATGCTGTGTGGGAGTTCATGTAGATGAAAAATATGATGGATGAATATCTGACTTAGTTCTTGAGAGGTAGGTAATTTGTTCAGGGCAGTGAAGTGAGCCATCTTTGTAAAGGAATCTATTGTAACCATGATAACCCGGTTTCCTGCTGATGGAGGTAGTGACACATGAAATCGGTAGAAATGGTGTGCCAGGGAGCAGGTGGAACAGGTAACGGTTGCAGTAATCCCGCAGGTCTGGTACAGGGTATCTTTACTTGGGCACATATGTGAGAGGCACGAACATAATTTTCGACATCCGATTTCCAGGTAGGCCACCAGAAAGATCGCAAGAGTAATTCCTGTGTGGCCTTGATGCCTCTATGACCAGCAACCGGAGAATCATGGCACATCTGCAGCGCCTTTTCTCTCACTCCTCTAGTAGGGAGGAACAACAGGTTCCTTTAATAATAATACCCCTTCTTTTTACGTATTAGGGGTTTTGAGTTCTCCAGTTCTTGTTCAGAAAGGTTGGAACATTCCAGTTGTATCTCATCCAGGAATGATTGAGCTACACCGATGATCTTGCTGGGCTCAAGTAGATATTGTGATGGGGTAGGAGTACAATCTGGATAATGGCGAGACAGAGCATCAGCCAGTATGTTTTGGGATCCATGAATGTAGGTGACATAGAAGTCGGACTGACTAAAGAAGAAGGCCCAATGAGCCTGACGACTGTTCTGGCATTGAAAGTTACGTGAACATTGTAGATTACGATGGTCCGTTCTCACCTCGAAGGGCTCTTTGGAACCAATAAGGAATTGTCTCCACTCTTGGAAGGCAGTCTTCAGGGCTAATAACTCCCTTTCCAATACTGAGTAATGTTGTTCAGACACAGAGAGGACATGAGACAGATAGAACACAGGATGTTCTAGACCATCATCATCTTGTTGTTAGAGTAAGACTTCTCCAATGGCTCTTTCGGAAGCATCAGTAATAACAACAAATTGTTTGTTGGTATCTGGATGTCTCAGTATCAGTGCTTGAGTGAAGGCCTTTTTTAGATTTTGAAAAGCTGTTTCAGCCACCTTTGTCCAGACAAATCCTTTGCATAAATTCTCCTTCTTTAATGTTTGAGTAATGTGACTGGTCTGTTCTGCAAAGTCTAAGATAAACTGTCGATAAAAGTTGGCCAGACCTAGAAAACATTCAGACTCCTTGATAGAGGAAGGGGAAGGCCAGTCTAGGATGGCTTGTACCTTTTCCAGGTCCATAGCTATTCCAGTGGGGCTAAGGTGAGAACCCATATATTTGACTTCGGTCTTTTCAAACTCACATTTCTCTGGTTTACAGGACAGTTGATGTAGCCTGAGTCTTTGGAGGACTTGTTTAACATGTGTAGAATGAAGTTCAGGACATCTGGAATATATAAGGATATCATCTAAGTAGATTGCTACTGTATGGTTCAAGAGATCAGAAAACACAGAGTCCATAAATCTCTGGAAAATTGAGGGGGCATTAGTGAGACCAAAAGGCATAACTCTGTATTCATAATGACCAAATGGGGCTCGAAAGGCAGTTTTCCACTCATCTCCTTCTTTGATGCGCAAAAGGTGGTAAGCTCCACAAAGATCTAATTTGGTAAATCGTTGAGCCCCTCTGACTGCCTCCAGAATATCCTTGATTAGGGGTAAAGGATAGCGGTCTTTTATAGTGATCTTATTTAAACCACAAAAATCCAGACAGGGACGAAGATCTTTAGACTTCTTGGGTACAAAAAAGAGAGGAGCCCCGCCGGAGAGGATGATGGCACAATAAGATCGCTGTGCAGATTTTCTTGCAGATAATCTTTGAGAACTTCCTTTTCGTGTTCCGTGAGGGAATACATTCTCCCAAAGGGAACGATCGCCCCAGGTTCCAGGGGAATTGTACAGTCATAATCTCGATGTGGGGGCAAAACAGGTCTGGATGGTTTTTGGAATACATCTTGAAATTCTAGATAGTGATCGGGGACTCCTTGGACTGTATTGATGGAACAACCTGTAGTAAGTTCAGTAGGCATAAATTTCTTGGGTGACCAGTACGTGTCTGATGCAAAACAATTTTCATGACAAAACTGTGAGGTTAAGGAAATAGCCCTGGTTTCCCAATTCACATAAGGATTATGTCTTATGAACCACGGAATTCCTAAGATTATAGTATGATTGGGAGATGATATTAGGTCAAATGAGATGTGTTCTTGGTGGTTCCCAAATTGTAAACTTATAATCAGGGTACTAGTATTGACTGGACCAGAGGATATTAAGGACCCATCCACTGTGTCTACATGTTCTGGGACTTCCTTGGGTCGTGTTGGTATTTGTTGTGTTGTGGCCCAAGACTTATCCATATAAATGCCGCTAGTACCACAATCAAGTAAGGCCATTGTTCTCTCCTCACAACCGTCAGGTAACTGCAAAGTCACAGGAAGCATAAACAAAGTAGTGTCATTGTCCTTGAAAGAACTAATGGAAGGTATAGCAGAATGTCCCGTCCCCTCCCTTCTTACAGAGGATGGGAAGTAGCGTTTCCCAGTGGCCTTAGAGGACGAACGGGGCAGGTACGAAGCATATGACCGGCAGCACCACAATACGGACACAATCCTTTTTTACGTCTTTCTTCCCACTCACTGACAGAAAGTGGGCCACAAGTAGTATCCACCTGCATAGGTTCACCCTCAGTTTCCCTGACAGGAGGGCGAGGTTCCTCCGGACGGTGCAAAAAGACACGTGAAGTACTTGGCTGGGAAGGTCCTCTGCTTCTTCTTTTTTCCAAACGTCATTCTTGGAGACGATATTCGATGGAAAGAGCTATATCCATCAGACCGCGAAGATCTTCAACTCGGGTGGAGTGCACTAACTCGTCCTTGATCTCCTTCTTAAGTCCTCTACGGAATAGAGTAACCACAGTTCGCTCCACCCAGGATGTCACAGCTGCAAGCTGTCGAAAGCGTGTAATATATTGGAGGACATATTGAGAGCCTTGTTGGATGTCACAAAGAGCTTCTTCAGCAGAGGCCTCCAATCGTGGACGGCTAAACATCTGTTTAAACCGATTCACGAAGGCTGAATAATCAGACAATACTGGGTCATTGGATGATACCATCGGAGTTGCCCAGGCCAAGGCAGGACTGGATAGGGCACTGATAAAATAACCCACGTTTGTCTTGTCGAGGGAAAATTGTGTGGGTCGGAAGGCAAAGTAAACAGTTAATGCATCTAAGAACTCTCGCAGTTTTGTTGGTTCACCGGAGTAACGAGGAGTTGAGGTGGAGACAGTAGGAACATCTGTACTGCGGAAGGCCAAAGCCTGTCGTAAAGCAGCATTCTCGTTGCGTAATTGTTGCAGTTCCTGAGCCTGTTCCTGAATGGTAGCCAGAAGGGACTGATCAGGATCTGCAGCAGCCGCCACTGTATCATCCATGGTGTTAGACGAAGTCGGGTGTATTAGGCGCTGCAATCTGTCACGACTTACGTGCTGCTTGAACCTGGAGTCTGCTGAATGAGTGGCGATGTTCTTGTTTCTAAATGTTCGGCCTTGGCCCAGGTAGGGGCGACTCTTTCTGGTAGCTACGGTGCTGCAGGCGAAAGGAACGCCAAGGGCAGGCCGTGTCCTTCAGAAGTAGTGCCAGAGGTAAAAAAAAACTAAAAAGGGGAAAAAATCTCCAAAAGGAAATTTCCTGAAACAGGAGCAAAAATCAATAAGTATATATAAGGTAAAAAAAGAACAGGAAAACACTGGAACAGACTCGAACCAGTATCTGACACAAGGAAGAAGGAGCGAAGACACCATCCAAACAGAAAGTGTTGCAGCGCAAGGAGGGAAAGAATCACAGCCCTTAAATACCCCAAAACAGAAAGCGACCAACAGGAAGTGCAAGGACACCATATTAAATAGGGAAAAACACATAGAAAGTAATGGACAAGGAGCCATAGAGAGTAGGGAACCAAGGCATGCTGGGAAAAGAGGGGAATTATGGGAAAGAACGAAAAACATAAAGGGAGGCACAAATGAGGGCGACAGAAAGAAGGAACAACAATAGCAGGTGAGTGGGGGGGTTAGACACGCCCGAATGGGTGCCGCGCTATAAAGAAATGAGGCCCCATGCCCAATTTGGGCCTCGTATACTGCACGATAGACTGGGGGCGCAGCGCGGCGCGACACACTGTGAGATTCACTTAGACACATATACACCTGGCTGATACTCACTCAGACACACCTAGTCACTCATCCATACACTAACTCATAAATGCATTTAAACATGCAAACTGACAGACTTACACTGCCTGTTACACACTGACATAACTACTTATGTAGCTACTTAATTACTTGGAATATGTAGTTTAATAATATGTGGAGTAAACTTAAAAGTATTGTTAAATTGCTTTTAGGACATCTTTTTTTTTTTTTTTACAAATGAAGGTTCACAATACCGAAAAAGACAGAAACAAGAAAAAAACTGAAGAAAGAATACTATCTGCTTAAACCTTGGAGTGAAAAGAAACATAATGCAGAAAATGTGCTTTAACAGAAGAAGTTTCTTAAAATAGTATGTGGAGTAGTGCAAAATGTGTAAAAACATGCAAATAAAAAGCAAGGTTTAAAATTGACCAGAAAGGAGATGGAGTAAGTGACATTGAAAGTAAGAATTAATACAAGAAAACAGCTAGTTCAACAAGAAAACAGAAACAATTTAAGAAAATAAGAGTGAGAATGTTTCATAGTAGGATAATACCATTATTAATAAAAAAAGGTTAAGTACATTTTTCAGAGGAGAATGTCTCATATGTCTAGTGTTGAGTCTTACTTTAATGAAGAATGCTACTTACAAGAGAACATGGTAGTGCATGAAGTTGAAACAACTGGTCAGTGCTATGAGGTAAAACATGGTACGCCTTTACTTAAGAGGAGATGGTTCCTAGAAATCTAGAGCAAGAGAATGCTAAAGAGAAACAAGGAAGGCTTAGACATGTTCCTGTGTACAAATGAACTGAAGCAGTATTTGCAATGTTGTACATAATCAATTGATATATTAAGAACTTCCTTCCCTGAATTTCCAGGTGGAAGCATGAAGCAGAAAATTGTAATGCTGGAAGGATTAGGTCTGTGCAAATTGCGGAAATATGCTAATTTACAAGGACATTCAGTGGTGTGTCTATCCAAAAAAGTGTTTATAAGCACCTTTCATCATTTCCAAATTTTGGCTGTTCATAACTCAAAAATGAGAATTTTAGGGCCAGATTTACAAGGCCCTAGCACCTCCTTGCACCATACTAGCGTAATTTCTTTACGCTAATGTGGCTCAAGGAGGTACTTTTCACTGCGCCATATTTACAAAGTGGTGTAATGCATGCATTGGACCACTTTGCAACCCCTTGCTTTACATTCTGCCTGCGTCAGGAATATTGTATGCAAGGGGGCATATGTGTGATTTCACTGTGCAATTTTTGCCGTAATTTTTAATGCCTGCTCAAACGAGTCGTTAAAGTGATGCACTCATTTCAATCAATGGTCCTCCTTGCACTTTGCTGTACTAGCGCAAACATTTTTTATGCTAATGCTGTAAAACACCACAATAGTGTCAAACATTTTGCTGGTATTGGTATAACATGCGACATGGTGTGCCGTATTGTAAATACGACGCACCCATGGTGTTGTTAGGTGGGGAAAGGGCGACGCAAGAAAACTGGTGCATCAGCACTGATGCGCCAGTTTCTTGTAAATATGCCCTTAGTTAAGAGACTTTACTTAGAAAAAAGTCAAGCATTGTGTTTGGGAGAAATGAATAACACACTTTTGTGTGGTACACCATCAGAGTTAGGAAAAATTTGTGAAGATGTTCAGTTACTTTTCTTTGGTCCTGAAGAGCAGTCTAGGGAAAATGAGGAGTTGGTTTTTCCAGAGATAGAGTAACAGAACACTGATATTAGTACTGAAAGCAAACTTCACCCTATAAGATGACCTCAACAGACATTTTGATGAAAATGGCTGTGAAAATGCAAAACTGATAATCCAAGACATAGAAGCATTTTAGTTGCACATGAGCGTGGGCATTTCCTTGACACCGTGTTTACAATGGGTTTATGAACCTTAACCCCTTCTGTGCCCAGGACGTAATAGTTACGTTCTGAGACACAGTGATCCTGTGCCCAGGACGTAACCATTACGTCCTGGGCACAGAGCCCAGAAGGAGCGCTAGCACTCCCTCTGTGGGGTTCCCCCCCAAGGCAGGGATGGAAGGGGAAGCCCTTCCCCTTCGACCACCGACCCCCGCCACCCCCCGGTGACGTCAGCGCGCAATCACAGAGGCCTCCTCCCAGCTGAGCTTCCAGCGCGACCGGAAGAGAAATGCAAAGCATTTCTCTTCCGATCACGTGGAGGAGGCCGGAGAGGCTTCAAAGAGAAGGAAATGAATTTCCTTCCCTTTGAAGTCTCTCTCAGCATTTTAGCAAACGGATTGTAAGCAATCCGGCTGCTAAAACGCCCACTAGACACCAGGGATTTACTTTTGTACAGGAAATTGGCATGAGGGAGCGATTATTATTAGGCCAATCTGCCCCCAAGGGGGACAGAAACCACTAGACACCAGGGAGTTTTTTTTTCTCGTGAATTTCACACAAGGGGAGTGACCTCTTAGGCAAGGGTCCTTCCCCTGGGGGGCAAATGTATTTTAGGCCATTTCAGATCAGCCTATTTTAATTAGGCCGATCTCCCCCCAAGGGGGGCAGAAACCACTAGGCACTGGGGATTTTGTTGTTATTGTTGTTTTACAGATGGGGAGCGACCCCTTAGGCAAGGGTCGCTCCCCTGGAGTGGCAAATTGAATTTAGGCCATTTCTGCCCCCTTTGGGGGCAGATCGGCCGATTTTAGGTCAATCTGTCCCCAAGGGGGGCAGGAACCACTAGGCACCAGGGATCGTTTTTTTTGCGCCAATGTCACGCAAGGGGGTGACCCCGTAGGCAAGGGTCGCTCCCCAGGGTGGTGGGGGAGCGGGGGGCAAATTTATTTTAGGTCATTTCTGCCACCCCTGGGGGCAGATCGGACTATTGTTATTAGGCCGATCTGCCCCCGGGGGGGGGCAGAAACCTTAGGCGCCAGGGCAATTTGTTTTTTTGTGTTTTTTTTTTGTTTGTTTGTAGGGGGTAACAGTCTTTCAGCTCTCGCCCGCACTCTAAAACATCTTATCATACAGCAAGTAAGAAGACATTTGATTATTTTGGGTTTTAGTTTTACATTTGGGCCATGAGAACTTGGCTTACTCTCAAAATCGTCCCACTTGGAATGGTGAGGGCTGCACTTTATGGACTTTGGGACACTGCCATGAAGAAAAATCCACAAGACCTAGACACATCTGAAAACTAAACATCTGGGTGATTCCAGGGTGGTGTGTTTCACATGCACCCTGCACCATTTTTGTACCCCCAATCCCCTGCAAACCTCCAACTTTGCTGGAAATCACACATTTTTCCCATGTTTTTGTGATGGAACCCTCCGGAATCTGCAGGGATCCACAAAATTCCTACCACGCAGCATTGTCTTATCTATACCGATAAAAATCCTGCTGCACTTGTTAGCCTAAAAATGTTCTTTTGCAAACTGCCCTTTTGGGCCCCCTTTGTTCCCCCTCAATATCAACATGTTTTTGGCTCTTCCCTTTCACAAGCACATGGCCCACCTACACAAATGAGGTATCATTTTTAGCGGGAGACTGAGGGGAACATTGGGTGGTATGAAATGTGTCCCAGTGCGGTGATCCCACACAGAAATGTATTTTTTTTATTTTTTTTAGCTAAATTTGAGGTTTGCTGAGGATTCTGGGTAAGAAAACATTGGGGATCCACGCAAGTCACACCTCACTGGACACCCTCAGGTGTCTAGTTTTCAGAAATGTCTGGGTTTGGTAGGTTTCCCTAGAAGGACCAAAAACGCAGGTGCCCCCCTGCAAAAACAGGTAGTTTTGTATTTGATCATTTTGATGTGTCCAGATAGTGTTTTGGGGCATTTCCTTTCGTGGGCGCCACACCTACCCACACAAGTGAGGTACCATTTTTATCTAGAGACTTGGAGGAACGCTGGGTGGAAGGGAATTTGTGGCTCCTCTCAGATTCCAGAACTTTGGCCCATATGTACGAACACATTTTCCCATAGACACAGAATGAGTAAAAACTTTTGATACATCTGGCCCTTTCTGTCACCGAAATGAGAGGAAAAAAGTGTTTTTTTGGTCAAAGTTTGAGGTTTGCAAAGGATTCTGGGTAACAGAACCTGGTCAGAGCCCCACAAGTCACCCCATCTTGGATTTCCCTAGATGTCTAGTTTTCAGAAATGTGCTGGTTTGCTAGGTTTCCCCAGGTGCCGGCTGAGCTAGAGGCCAAAATCCACAGGTAGGCACTTTGTAAAAAACACCTCTGTTTTCTGTGAAAAAATGTGATGTGTCCACGTTGTGTTTTGGGCCATTTCCTTTTGTGGGAGCTAGGCCTACCCACACAAGTGAGGTACCATTTTTATCGGGAGACTTGGGGGAACGCTGGGTGAAAGGAAATTTGTGGCTCCTCTCAGATTCCAAAACTTTCTGTCACCGAAATGAGAGGAAAAAGTGTTTTTTTGGTCAAATTTTGAGGTTTCCAAAGGATTCTGGGTAACAGAATCTGGTCAGAGCCCCACAAGTCACCCCATCTTGGATTTCCCTAGGGGTCTAGTTTTCAAAAATGCGCTGGTTTTCTAGGTTTTCCCAGGTGCCGGCTGAGCTAGAGGCCAAAATCCACTGGTAGGCACTTTGCAAAAAACACCTCTGTTTTCTGTGAAAAAATTTGATGTGTCCACGTTGTGTTTTGAGCCATTTCCTTTCGTGGGCTCTAGGCCTACTCACACAAGTGAGGTACCATTTTTATCGGGAGACTTGGGGGAACACAGAATAGCAAAACAAGTGTTATTGCCCCTTGTCTTTCTCTACATGTTTTCCTTCCAAATGTAAGGCAGTGTGTAAAAAAGACATCTATTTGAGAAATGCCCTGTAATTCACATGCTAGTATGGGCACCCTGGAATTCAGAGATGTGCAAATAACCACTGCTTCTCAACACCTTAACTTGTGTCCATTTTGGAAATACAAAGGTTTTCTTGATACCTTTTTTTTTACTTTTTATATTTCAGCAAATTAATTGCTGTATACCCGGTATAGAATAAAAACCCATTACAAGGTGCAGCTCATTTATTGGCTCTGGGTACCTAGAGTTCTTGATGAACCTAAAAGCCCTATATATCCCCGCAACTAGAAGAGTCCAGCTGACGTAACGGTATATTGCTTTAAAAAATTTGACATCGCAGGAAAAAGTTACAGAGTAAAACGTGGAGAAAAATGGCTGTTTTTTTCACGTCAATTTCAATATGTTTTTATTTCAGCTGTTATTTTCTGTAGGAAACACTTGTAGGACGTACACAAATGACCCCTTGCTGAATTCAGAATTTTGTCTACTTTTCAGAAATGTTTAGCTTTTTGGGATCCAGCATTTGGTTTCTCACCCATTTTGGACACTAACTGGAAGGAGGCTGAAAGCACAAAAAATAGTAAAAATGGGGTATGTACCAGTAAAATGTCAAAATTGTATTGAAAAATTGGGTTTTCCAATTTAAGTCTGCCTGTTCCAGAAAGCTGGGAAGATGGTGATCTTGCCACTGCAAACCCTTTGTTGATGCCATTTTCAGGGGAAAAACCACGAGCTGCCTTCTGCAGCCCTTTTTTCCCATTTTTTTCCACTGTATTTTGGCTAATTTCTTGGTCTCCTTCAGGGAAACCCACAAAGTCTGGGTACCTCTAGAAGCCCTAGGATGTTGGAAAAAAAGGACACAAATTTGGCGTGGGTAGCTTATGTGAATAAAAAGTTATGAGGGCCTAAGTGCGAACTGCCCCAAATAGCCAAAAAAAGGCTCAGCACAGTAGGGGGAAAAGGCCTGGCAGCGAAGGGGTTAATAATCTGGCTACTGATGAGACTTTTCCTATACCATGGTCCGACCACTTTATAGTCCCCTTCTGGCTTTAAGTTCCAGAAATAAGAGCCAGACAGCCCCTCTCTCAAAACCCCAGGCAATTATGCTCCAAGTTTAACCTAAAGGAATGTTGGGATGTGCATTGCAAGTCATTTCTTACTCTGAAGGGCGATACGCCAGACAGATATGATATCTTTTAGAATTGGCTAATCAATCCCCTGAAAACTTCCTAAACTAAACTAGACTAAAGGCATGGACCCATGGTATACTCCAGGATTAACGCTGCTTAAGAGAGAAGCTAAAAGGAGGGAAAAAGCATGGAGGAAGGCATATAGGCGGTCATTCCAACCGCGGCGGGCGGCGGTAGCCACCCGCCATGCGGTTACCGCCGAATGACCGCACCGCGGTCAAAAGACCGCGGCGGCCATTCTGGCTTTCCCGCTGGGCCGGCGGGCGACCGCCAAAAGGCCGCCCGCCGGCCCAGCGGGAAAGCCCCAGCAACGATGACGCCGGCTCCGAATGGAGCCGGCGGAGTTGCTGGTGTGCGACGGGTGCAGTGGCACCCGTCGCGATTTTCAGTGTCTGCTTTGCAGACACTGAAAATCATTATGGGGCCCTTTGGCCCCACGACATGGGCAGTGCAGGGGCCCCCAGGGGCCCCACGACACCTGTTCCCGCCATCCTGTTCCTGGTAGTATTTACCACCAGGACCAGGATGGCGGGAAGGGGGTCGGAATCCCCATGGCGGTGCTGCAAGCAGCGCCGCCATGGCGGATTCCTTGGGCCAGGGGTAAACCGGCGGGAAACCGCTGGTTGCCCTTTTCTGACCGCGGCTTTACCGCCGCGGTCAGAATGGCCCTGGAAGCACCGCCAGCCTGTTGGCGGTGCTTCCGCGGTTCCCGGCCCTGGCGGTCATGGACCGCCAGGGTCGGAATGACCCCCATAATGTCAGCAAAATTGTATACCGACTAGCCATATAAAAGTATAAAAGAAACATATGGCAGACCAGAAGAGATCATTCCTCCAAGGAATTGTTCAAGGTCTTAAAGAACCTAATGAGTCTCTCTTCTTGCTCTACAGGTCCCCCACTTTCTGCCAAATGCTGCAACAGGTTAGACAACTTCTTTCTTAACTAGGCCAACAACAGTTTGAACCTATTACCACAAACCATTACACTTAATGTGATTTCTCCAGTAAGGTAGTGGTCAGGCCCCAACCTGTCAGCTTTACCACATGGAGTTGGTAGGACATGGAAATAACCCTCAGGTCAATTAAGTAAGGATCCCCTGTAGGTCTGACCCCAGCTGATATCCTAGTTCAGAGTGGCCCTACTCTCTTGGCCATTCTTCTGGATATTCTCAATCATTCCCTGAAAACGGGCTGTATCCCTCAAAAATAGAAACCATGCGATGGTAAAGCCACTCCTAAAAAAATCTACAGCGAATCCCCTGCTAGCAAAGAGCTACGGGCCCTTCTGCTTGCTTCCGGCAGTCATGAAATACAAAAAATGCATGTAAAATAATACCTGTCTAGTTTTTTGGAATCTTATTTCTTCACCCCACACAGACAGGCATCATGCCTGTTGGTAGTACAGAAACTGCTCTGCTGATAGCTGTGAAGGAGCTCTGAGCAATTTTAAATACAGGGGATTGAGCGGCCATGATCATGTTGGATCTGAGTGTGGCATTTGAACACTGTGTCACATTCCCCCCTCATCTAGAGGATGATGGGAGTTAGAATAATGGGCAATGCCATCAAATGCCTGAAAGCCTTTCTGGCCATCAGGAGCTTCCAAATTTATGAAGGTACACTGTATTCTGCTGCTCATTTCCTTCAGTGTGGTGCCCCACAAGGGTCATCCCTTAGTCCCACACTTTGTAATCTGTATGTTTTCCCCATCGTGGGAATCATATGGTAACATGGGTTTTCCTTACTGTCGTACACAGATGACATTCAGATCATCATGGCTCTCACTCCCGATGTAAGCCAAGCCCCACTTTTCTTAAGACATGTCTAAAAGAGGTTACAAAATGGATGGCCGCAAGCAGTCTGAAATTTAACAGTGGCAAAATGGAGGTCCTTGTTGTAAGCAGTAACAGGTCCAGGTGGCTGGAATTATCATGGCCAGAGCAACTAGGCGAATTGCCCAAGCCTGGAAAAGCAGGTAACAGTTTAGGTCTTTGGATTGATGAAAATCTTTCAATGGAAACACAGGTCAGAAAAGTGGTCGGCTCATGTTTCGGCATCCTTAGATCCCTACGAAGATTCTTATATTTATTATCACAATCCACTAGGAGAGTAGTGGTACAGTATCTAATAAATTCACATTTAAAGTATGGCAACTCCCTTTAAATAGGAAGTACAAACTTTGTGATAAAAAGACTTCAGGTGGTTCAGATTGCTGCAGCCAGAGTACTGTTCAAAATACTCAAACATCAATCAGCCAGTCCTGCCCTGGCAGCGCTACACTGGCTTCCAGTTAAAAAAATAATCTACTTGAAGGTCCTGGTATTCGCACATCGGGCCTTTCATGGAAAAGGCTGTCCAATTATTTGAAACCTACCTTCTTCCCAAGGAGCTGCATCTATTCAGGCAGTCTAAAACTCCTGTTGGTGCCCTGAGTCAGGAAAGCAAGAAGCTGCAGTCACTCCTTTGCTCATTTGATGCCTAAGCTTTGGAATAGCCTTCCTCTCTCCCTCAGAGGTCAGGAGTCTGTTGGATGTTTTCAGAAACTCACCTTTTTTAATGTCATGGCGGAACCTATAAGTTTACCTGGGAAGCAGTCGAGGTTGTTGAAATAAGCGCTGAGAAGCCCGGTCGGGTAGATATGCGCTATATAAAAACAACTGAACTGAAATGAACTGATTTGGCTGGACTATCATATGCTGTTAACAATATAAGTAAGACAGGTGTTCATCTACAAAATTTGTCTGCAAAAGACTTTGTTGACAAAATTCATGGAAAGGATGAGTAGTTGGAGTACAATTTGATAAATTTGATGGCATGCCAACATGGGACCAAGGTGTATTAGCATCATCATCATGGTGAACTGAAATGAATGCTGTAAAATGTAGGTGCACCTACTTGGTTTGTTACCCTCAATTGTGCAGACTATGCCTGGGATGACTTACTTGACTTTTTAGGAGAAGCAAACTCTGGTATAAAGGATGTCAGTTTGAAGGCACCAGGAGAAAATAGCTCTCTAGAGCCTGCAAATGTTTGTAGGTATTTAACCACAGATTTCAAGCGATGCTGTCTTTCATCTGCAACAAAAAAAAAAAACTTTTGTGAGAAGTTACTGATTTCTTTGGATGTAAAGAGTATTGTGTAAGAGGTGCTCCTCATATTCATATGCTGTTATGGATAAGAGATGCATCAAAATTTGTAACAGACACAGGTCGGTCTGTTCTTTCCTTTATAGCACAGTATGTGACAAGTGCCATCCCAAATGAGAGTTATGAAAAAGAACTGAAACAGCAACTTCTGCGCTTTCAATCACATAAAGTGGGAAACTCTGTCGGCAGAAATATAGAGCTAAGGAAAATTTTATGCAAAGTGTTGTTTTAGATTTCCAAGAGGAAGAGAGCACAGTTCAATTCAATTCAATTTAAATAATCTATATACGAAATGTCAAAGACATCCATAAAAGATACCCACACAAAATACATAAAACAGAATCAGAAACAGCAATTAAAATACATAGTTTAAAAATCAAGACTTACATCAATAAAATACATGATTAAAAATCAAGACTTTTTTGTAGGACACAGCTGCCTTAAGAAAGCTGCTCACTCTAAAACAAACATCATTACTGGGCAACAAACAACTCTAGATTGTTTAAAATTATGGAGGTTAAAAAGAGGCACTAAATAGCGTATCCTAAAAGGTTTGTACAATGTGCAAAAAAGCATAAGGTGCAGGAGGAACAGGGTAGAGATGTTGTCACAAACACATTTTTGTCATTAGGCTTGCCATAGTAACCATGCTGGAAACACAACATGTGACATATAGTGCCCACCATAAATTTTAACAAAAGAACTCTTTCCCAGTTATTGGTCACATAAGTTAAATATGATTCTAGGCCATCAATAGTAATCAGAAAGGAATCATTCCAGACAAGTGGTGTAAACAGAACTAAACGCTCTGTTTTTCAAGAAATAGCTGCTCTACAATGGTTTTATCCTCCCTACTTAATGATGCAGGATTGTCAAACAGACAAACTTTGTCCAAGGTAGCAAAGGTGTGTTTCACAAAAATGAGCCACAGAATTTCCAGGCCACGTACTCAGTGAATACAATCCAGAATAATGTAATGAGTAAAAGAGGCATTGTGATTTTTCCATACTAGGAGCCACAATAAAAGTGGTCCCAGTTAAATAAGGTCCTCAAGATACAGCAGGGCCATCTCTTTATGACAGATAAAAAGAGGCATTCAATGAGAAAGAGAGAGCAGTTACCTACAAAAGTGATTCTTTTCAGCTTGAATCAAGCTACAGTCAGTACAGCCCAATATACTACACCTACTGATAGAAACAGGCACAAATTGTTTAGAGTAAATATCAAGGAGAGACAAAAGTGGCTTGCCTCCTACTGATTTACAAATGTTAAGGATTGAGGAAATGTCTTGCATAAATTTAGTTTCTAAATCAGGCATTCTCCATCCATGAGCCACTACAGACAAAGACAAGACCAAGGTAGGGGAATTGGAAAACATTGTCCATGCAATTTTCATTTACCCGTAGTATGCGCATCAGGTAATGTTTAAGGCCACTGGTCATGATTAGCGTTATCACCACACCACTATCACAATCTATTAAACAACACTCTGCCCATTACTTTGACTGCAGAGTCAATCAAGGGTATTGGTATGTAGCACTTTAGATAAGCTTGTTTTCCTTTTTTAAAAGCAGGCACTAGGATAGAATAAGACCATGAAGATGAGAGGGCATGCAGATCTAAATTGTGAAAACATTAGCCAATAATGGGGCCCACAGATGAACTCTGCACTTAAAAATGTAAATTGGTACACCATATGGCCCATGGGCCTAAGAGGAGGAGCTGCAATTGAGAACATATGTCACCTCCTCCAATGAAAAAATAAGTCCATCACTATTACAAATGTCTTCCTGCATAAATAGGTCAGAGTAGACACTGACAACAGAGGAACTGCAATAAATTGTGTTAAAATGAGCCACCCACTGATTCCCCGCACAATATTGTCACTCCTTAGGGAAGGAGATTTTTCCTGTGTTTCGAAATCCCTGACCACCCTCCAAAATTCCTGTGGGTGTTTTAGGGACAGAGCACAAGTTTTGGTCCCAATTAGCTTGTTGGATTTCTCACTTTCTAACTATCAGTATCTCTTTATATCTGAACCTGGCCTGGGCAATCAATACAGAGTTTCTGGGTTTAGTTTAGTTGCAATTCCCTAATTGCTTGAGATCAAGTTTTGTCAACCCAGCATGCAGGGAAACACACTGACTTAAAAAATGACGTGAGCAACTGGTCTTTAATCAAACTGCCCAAGTCCCTGAAATCAGTACACAAATTTCCCTGTTGAGGAGTCTCTACCAAGCAATTCAGAACAATGTCCAACTTATCCCTGAGGAGTTCCTCTAAGAATTTTACAGGATCAGCCAGGTTCCAAGAGAGCCTAAGTCCATTGTGCAAGGGAGATGCCAATCACAGTTAGGAAGGGGCATCACAAGGGTGTTCTTTCCTAATTGCGAGTCACAATAGTTTGTATGATTGTTTTGTGACCGTGAATGCGGTTGCAAAACAATCACAGTTAACACAATTTCAAATTGGTGTTAACCCAATCGCAAATAGGAAGGGCACCCTTTCCCCTTTCTGAATGGAAAAGAAAATATTTTTTCAGGGCAGGCAAATGCATCCTGTTTTCCTTTAGGGAAACAGGGCTGCACTTAGAAAAAAAAACTGCTTTAGTTAAAAAGCATTCACAGACATGGTAGTCCCCAGCAGGCCACCATCCCTGTGAGTATGGCCATTCCCAATGGGATTGCAAAATGCAGCCTACCTCATGAACAATAATGAGGTATGTAATTTGCGACCCCATTGGTAATCACATTTGTACTTTCCATTTTGTCCATGAGTCTCTAATTGTGATATTTACAATGAATTTCAATTAGAGACTCGCAAAATGAAATGGTTGTACATCTGGCCCATATTGACTTAACTCTTTGCCTCTCAAGTCACAGGAACTCACGACTGCTACTTCATCGTCCCAATGCCTGCCACTAATGTCCTGAAGTGGGTAACCAAGTTTGTGAATAATGTCACCACCGAACATAATATTACAGCCCACGGCAGCTGAATTGGAATTAGACATGAGTTTGTCTGTAATACAAAATAAAATTCTAAAATTCCTATTCTCTGTATAAGAAAAATAATTGTTATAAAAATTAATAATTTAGACTTTAAAACGGTGAGAACCAACAAGCTTGAGCACCGGAGCCTCTGGGCAACTAAGAATCATTTGAGTTATTCTTGCCTTAATACTAAGTTTATCCCATGTTAGTAACTCTCCCTTGGGGGGGGGGGAAAGAGTAGTAGGAATTGAGAAGTACAAATAGCCAGTAAGGGCTATCAGGGATATTGTCGGGGTGTCCTGCAGAATAATAAAGTCATGATGTGCTATCAGGGAAAGCCATTCACTGTTGCCCAATTTGCTGTTAACCCTAGCAATATTCCATTACAAATAAGAAAACTTGTGGAAGGAATTCCTAATGGTCTAACAGGTTGCTGACCTCAGGATCGATGAAGGGGTTGCTACACTGTTAGCGCATTGAGGATCTGTATGACAAGCGCCAGAGGTAATTACCCTTGTGGCGAAAGTGCAAGTTTCATTTCTCACACCTATTAACTCATTACAGTGCATGTTATTCATACAACCTATAGTCACTGGATTAGTAATAGCTACTGACTTAATAACATTCCTCTAACCCTTCAAGGGGTGCAAATTTCTTACTTAAGGTGAAACCCAGATGACAGGTGATACAATGCACAGGAGTATAGCTCCTAGCGGGTGGGAAACCCATAACTGACCCAAACTGTGACAACAAGTCAGGTGGCTTGTAAAAATAGCCCAATTGGAGGGCAGAAATCTGAGAGTGCTGAGGAAGAGAAAGTTTCAGACAAAATAGAAGGTTACAAAAATAATTCACCACTATGCAGTCACCCAAAAATGCTTTAGGGGGTGGCTCAATCCACTAAACGTTTCTTGTCATTAGAATTTGGGTAGAGAATAGGGAGAACAGTCCCATGTACTTAGTAAACCAGTGAAGTACCTTAAAAATCAACTGCTCGGTGGTCTCAGTCTGGGACTCCTTCAGCCTGGGTACATAAGTCAGTATTGCAAAATAAGGACACACTGAAGCGGGTAGATCCTACATCTGATCTTTTCTCCCACTATACCCAGTGTTCCTACCAGGTTGCTTAGTACTATTAAGAGCCGCACACTTCCTGCTAGCTCCATCCCCCAATTGCTCAGGGAAAAATACTTGTTGTGAAGTGAGCTAAGAGGAAGCCAAGGTTGATTTAGTCTGGACAGGAGCAGACAGCAATTGGCTATTCAAAGTCGCAATAAACTGAGTAGCACACTCCCATATGTCAGAGGCACCTTCCTCAATACAAGGGGCATTGCTTGTAACATTGCACCCTTTGCCCCTTTTACTAGTCCCACTACCTCCAGTACACTTATTGGAGGCAAACTTGTTTTCATCATCTGTTTAAAACCCACCCTGTGGAGTACCAGCAAGAATACTATTGTTTTCAGGTTTAGATAGTGTGGCCAATCTGGCCTCTATTTTATCCAAGCAATCTTGCAGGGCTGTAAATACGTTTTTAATATTCTTTTGAACCCAACACAGATTTTGTCAGAATTGCACACTGCAGGAGTGACCATCCTAGGGTCCTGTTTAGAATTGCCTCCCTTAGTGGGCACCGTTCTCCTCATAGATCCCTCTTTCTTCTTTGCTACTGGTGATGCCTTGATAAGGGAGATTTCAGGGCTATTTGAACAAGCAATTGTCACAAGGGGGGGGGGGCTGTCAAACTGTTAAAATCATCGGGAGCTTTAGATCCCAAAGAATTATCAGGGTGAATGGTTGAGTGTGTTTTGCCCGTAGCCAAGGAGAGCCTTCTTTCAATGAGTTTTATTTCTTTTGTGAGAACCTCAGTGGCACAGACCAAGAAAGAGACAATTGCGGTAATTGTGTTATCCGCAGATAACCTGGCTACAGCTTTCCTTTTGCCCATTATAAAAGTGACACTGCCTTCTAAAAAGAAAAGAAAGAGGAAACACCGGGGTCAGCAATGCAGGAATAAAACTAAATAAACAGTTTTATGTAATTCTAATTTGGACTGACAGATACAACAACAACCCAGTGCTGGGTGTTTAGAAAGCTAAAGACTGCAAACAAAGTGACTGGAATACTAGATAGCAGAACACTGCCTGTCAATATGTCTAGAAGCAGCAGTAACTGTTCCAACAACCAGCCTTCTTTTCTCCTAACAACTTCACCTGAGCTACTGCAATAAATGAAGATTGGCTGATGAAAATTATTACACAGTACCCTGGGAGAAGTGCGTAACATCCATGGACAAAGTCAGACCCACAATTATGCAGAGAAAGTAAAAAAAGAACCAAAGGCCAAGGGGAGTGGCCCAGCTCTGTCACTTCCTGTTGCTGATGGGCACAGGTCAGGCCCACCATTGGCCTTGGCTTTGCCTGTGTGTAGCCCGTGTGCGCCCCAGGCTCCTGTGAAGACAATGGTTCTTTATAGTGCTGGATTATACGCAGGTGATTAAAGTTACAGGATCGCCTCCTGGGGCCCTACTGCACCATGGGAATTAAAGTCCTGTGCCACCAAGACTGCTGCTAGCTGGCACATCCCACGCAAATGTGGAGATGATGGTGGTTTATAGCGCTGGACTACAGGCAGATGAGTAAAATTACATGGCCGCCTCCTGGGGCCCTTCTGCACTGTGGGAATTAAAGTCCTCCACCACTAAGACTGCTGCTAGTTGGCGCATCCCACGCCATGGTAGAGACGTTGGTGCTTTACAGCTCTGGACTACAGGCAGGTGAGTAAAGTTACAAGACTGCCTCCTTGGGCACTGCTGCACAGTGGGAGTTGACGTCCTCTCCCACCAAGATTGCTGCTAGCTGGTGCATCCCAATTTTTTGTCTGCATTAAAACATACACTTACTCAAAAACCACCAAACAATACATACAACCTCAGAAGAGCAGAGACTTCCAAATATATTATTGACTACAATCCTGTCATTCTGAAAATGTAGAATTCCAAAATGGATATTTAATTTGTGGCAGACAAGCCCATAGCTGTTGCTCGTCATGTAACTTTATACATAATAAAATCAAAGAAGACAGATGAAGGATATGTAGGAGGATATTTCTGCTGAAAAGTCTGTAAGCAAGAAATTGTACAGCTTCACTTTGAAGATGCTTTCACGCAGAGAAATGGATCATATGAATGCTGTGACCTTTTAAGCTCAGCTAATATATACTCAAAATTAAGAGGAATTGTTTGGGTAAATCCAAGCCTAACACGCACGCAAAATAAAGTGTTGAAGTCTTTGCCAGAACTTCAATACCTTCCAGAATTTGACCTGGAATGTACAGGTATTGTCAAAACAAATATGCTGGACCCTTATTATCCAAGAAAGAGTCCACATCTTGAAAACATGTGTCTTTATGAAATAAGTCGACACTACAGATATAGAAACAATATGGCAGAAAATGTAGATGAAGGGAAATATGCAGTAGTTGGTTGTGACAGCTGCCTGGTACGACACACAAAAGGTAGTCTAATTAACCACAGACAACTTAGTTGGCAAACTCCTGATAAAAGTCAGTTTTTCTGTTTAGCGCTTCTAGAACTGTTTCAGCCTTAGTATTCTAATTCTGAATTATTCTGAGAGTTTGACTTGACTCCTTTAATACTGTAGGATAACATTGAGAGTTCGGTAATTCCTAACAATTTGAAAATGTTATATGATGTGATTGAACAGGAAGAAACAATTGCTGCTGAGATAGCTGAGGAGAGATCACAAAGCAGCCAAAGTTCTAGTCCTCTAAGTCAAGATTCTCTTCGACAGCCAGTCATCTAAAATGAAAATTAATCTGCTGTAGGGAAACACTGAGTGATCAGTATTTCCTAACTATTTGAAAATGTTAAATTATGAGATTGAACAGGAAGAAACAATTGCCACTGAGAGAGCTAAGGAGAGTTCATAATGCAACCAAAGTTCTGGTCCTCTAATTCACAATCCTTTTGGACAGCAAGTCATTGAAAATGAAACTGTCATTGCAATGAATGAAGTGGAGACTGCAATGCAACAACAAGACAAGAAAGTATTGATCTGTTAGAGATAGTTGGACAACTAAATTGCAAGCACAAAGAAATATATATGGAGGTGAAATTCAGAGTTGTACATGGATTTCTCCATGAGAAGAAAGACTGTGCATGCACATCATTTCAGCACATACTGTTATATGTCAGTAGCCAAAGTGGCACAAGTAAAAGCTTTTTAATACATGTTCTGATTGCTTTCCTACAGAAGACTTCAGAGTGTAAGTTGTTATGTGTAATAACAATACCCACTGGATTAGCTGCACACAATATTAAAGGAATCACTTTACATCATCTTCTCATGCTGCCTGAGGATTATGACAACAAACTTGAGTTATCCGGTGAAGCTTGTCATGAAGTCTCAAGAGTACTAAAGAAATTAAAACTTCTAATCATCGATGAGGTGAGCATTATCTCAAACTTAATGCTTTTCTTTGAACACATGAGAATGCAAGCAACAAGGACAGACTTTGATGTGCTATTTGGAGAAAAACACTAGATTGTGTTTGGTGATACAATTTACACCGAACAAAGGAAAGCCTGAGTTCAAAACACTGCTCCATGATGAACCTTGAAATTCTCTGGGAAGTATTTGAAATGTGAGCATTTGGTTAAACTTCCAATACACAGAACTACTTAGGAACATGCGACAAGTATCTGATGTTGATATATGAATATTCTCAAAGATATTACACTGGGTGATCTCTCAAAAGAGGCGAAGTGCCTGCTAGAAAGTAAGCTTCTTAAAAAACTGTTTCCTAAGAACAAGACAGAAGCAGAAATAATGTTGTGTGCCTAATGCCTACACTGGAGGAATGCGCCTTTTCAACAAAGAATTGCTGGAATTGGAGAAAAAAACATTTTGCAACAGCATTCCTAAACGAAAAGCTACACGTGAAACTGGATTCATTGAAAAAATCTATTTGCAGAGCTACAGGATAATAGAAATGTTTGTGTCTGCAAGATCTGTAGAGTAAATTTGCATCACAATTGAAATGTTGAGGACGAATTAGTTGATGGTGCTATGGGGAAAGTGACTGATTTTATTTGCTTTTCTAATAGGAATGAGGGGTTATACCTGGAGATAAAACTGGATCAGGTTGATGGTGTAATGCAGATTGTTTTTTGCTTGTGAAAGACTTCTATGTTTGACTGAAACAGTTTAACAAGTTTAGGGGGTAATGTAGCATCTATTATTATTTGTACTTCAGTGTTTAAGGAAGGTATGTCACATGTAGACTTATCTCAAGTTAGGACAATGTCTGGTTCCTATCTTGAAGAATTTGATGACAACAAAGCAAATGTCGATCAAAGTTGTGTGAAAGAGTACAACTTATTATGAAACGTTTGTGCTCCTCATTTAGGACAGTATCCTGTTTATGAAAAACGTACCATCTTTCCAAAGTGAAAAGTTTCAAAGGATTGTTGTCATGTTGTTTACAGTAAGCTAAGGAAAGAAAACAATCAAGGAGATATTGTTGGTTACCAGTTGTCAAACCTCTCTGGTGTCAACTGCTATGCCAATGTTGCTCTAAATGCCCACCTTGCCTTGCCTCTTACTGTTCTTGCAACTGAACAGAAACAATAGAAGACATTGGCCCATAATTAAGAAATGTGGCGCTTCATGCCATGAAGCACCACTTTTCTTGAGGCCCATTGCACGCCCCCATGCCACCATGTGTGTGCTATATTTAACATATAGAGCCTTATGGCACAAGTTAGGGACAATACTATCATCATTTTTTTATGCTATTGTTGTACTTTGCAGGATTGGCGCCAAAAATGTTGGTGCTAATCCTGCAAAGTCCATAGAGGCTCATTAAAGATAATGGTGTGCCTCCTTTTAATGCCTACTGTGTGTAGGCGTTAAAAATGCCACTAAAAATAGCACAGTAGAATTTCGCAGATTCCACCGTGCTATTTTTGCAGACCCCATGACGGGGAGTGCCCCCCTTGCATACATTGTGCCTGGTGCAGGCATTATGTGGCTCAAGGGTTTACAAAGAGTTGCAATGCGTGCATTGCACCACTTTGTAAATAAGACGCTGCCTGTTTGCCACATATTGTCATATTAGCTTAAAAAATTACTCTAATGTGGTGATAGTTGGTGCTAGGCTCTTCTTAAATATAGGCCATTATGTTTTATACTGCATGCTTTGCTGCAACATCTGCTTAGTGACAGAACTACAACACACTGTGCGTCATACATTTGAAACTTTGCAGATGTATGTACTGGATCTGTGCATTTTACATGAAACACTCAAGAAGATGCACAGGAGTTTTAAATGATGATGTTTACAGTTTTAGAAGAAGAGCAAATACACGTTGAAGAGTTACTCTTCGGACCGTGAGTGGGAAGATTGCCCATTCGCATCAAGTCCAGAAATAGATTCTGAGTGATGTATTTGTTTAAAATTACTGGATTGCAAAACTGTGACTATTGACATATTGTGAAGATTACTACAAGGTGGTTGATGCTTGCAAATCGCACATCTGAAACAAGAAGCAACAAAATTCATGTGGAAAAAGCACAATCATGAAGAGGGTGCCAGCCTGGTGTAAATACCCAACCACCATGGGTATCGAAGTGCACAGAACAAGGGATGGCAAGATACCTCCTCTGTGCCGTGCTGTACATACAATATGAAAGCAAAACAGAACCAGGGCACTCCGAGTAATGAGTCCACAATGAAAAAAGATGCAGATTTCTTTATTTCCTTATGTTGAGAGACATCAAACATCGATGTTCAGAGACAGCCAACACATGTTTCGTCCACACGGACTTTTTCAAGGCTGAAATAAGGGAAAGATAGCATCTCTTACAAATAACAAAAACCACCATCTGGTAGGTAAAAAATACATCAAAAACACAAACTGGTTGGTTAGCAGTGAAAATAAAAGGAATATATTCCAAAGGCGTATAGCTATTAAAAGTGCCAAGAAGTCTGAGAAAGAGATACTCTCATGCTGGGTTGTGCTGTAAGACTATTAGTGGATAACCACCAAAAGGTGCAGGTGAAAGATAGAAGAGAAAAGTGAGAAAAATGAGAAAAATATATACACTGGTTGGTGAGAGTCTAAGGATCACCATGTGAATACTGAGTAAATATAGGAAATGGTAAAGAGTGAATCTAAACTATATTAGCGCAGAAAGGACGCCATGCTATAAAACCCACAAAGAGGTATCGAGAGCCACCATGCACAAAGTATGTGTGCAGAAAGGCCTATTATAGAACCCAAAAAAATGGTCCCCCAAGGATATTCAAAACAGGCACATATGCCCACAGTGTGTATACGGTATGTTGTGAAAGACATGCTAGAGGTTATTCCATGCAGGGAAGGGAAAGAGACTATCTCAATCATACCATAAAGATGGTTGAGAACAGTATATCCAATGTTGTCCCTTAATGAACAGGAAACGGCTGTCCTCTGTGATAAAAGGACTGTATACATCAAAACATCCGGAAATTTAGGGATGGTGTATTTTGGGGCCCTGATAAGCCCACACCTGT
Organism: Pleurodeles waltl; assembly: GCF_031143425.1. Classification (NCBI taxonomy): domain Eukaryota; kingdom Metazoa; phylum Chordata; class Amphibia; order Caudata; family Salamandridae; genus Pleurodeles; species Pleurodeles waltl. The sequence continues at coordinate 1,644,514,365 of NC_090444.1, read as the reverse complement.
AGGACAGAATAGCAATGAAACAAAAGAAGCACATAAGAGGAGTCCATCATAGACCAGGCGCAGAAAGAAACTACACAAAATCGTGCAGAAAAAATATCTAATGAAGAGGAATGACCAAAAAATTTGCACTGTAAGTGCACACGAAGGGCCAGGGAAAGAAGTATATATATATAAAATTGCCAATTCTTTAGATGGTACCGCGCATTGAGTAGAACCGCGCAAACCAAAATAAACTATATATATTAAAAGGACTCCATAAAAGGTAGCCCTACTTATAAACTAGTAGTTCTCAAAAGGGGAACTACCCTAATGGGTACCAGGCAACTAATATGTAGCCTGGGGGCTGCAGGGAAAAATTCAAAAACTGTAATTTCACAAAAAAGTGCTACGAGATATAAACATCCCCTACAGTTTGTACACGCCTAAATACCTTGGATAACATGGTAATATGCAAGAAATCTGAAAGCATAACAGCGTGTCTTTTTATAAGAAAAAATGGGCCAAAAAACGACCCGAAGTTATCCCTGTAGAAATGCACACCGGGTGTGCAAAAGCCTGCCTGGCCCGTAGGGAGTGAGCAGTCCCACATGAAAAAATCAGCAAACAAAAGCCCCTTACATGACCTCTCCCGGTCCTGAGAGGCAGGGAGAAATGAAGGAACAGCATGCGCGTAGCCCCAACGAAAAAGTAAGCGCAGCGCCAAGCCTCAAACTTTCGTCTTTAAAGGCCACTCAACATAGAAAACGGACTAAGTTAGGAAGTGGACCAGAAGATTACAAAAAAGAAAAAAGCCTATACGGAAAAACGGGGCGCCATTTTGGGTGTATTTTCTGCTATTGTTAAGGAGATTCAGTGGAAGGATCGTACAATAGGAACGTGCCGGTTGTGGCCACGCCGTATGAGGAGTTATGGCGATGGCCAAATTGTATAGGCATTTTTAATCGTAACAGCAAATACAGAACAAACTAAACTGAGACTGCTCACTGCCTATGGGCCGGGCAGGCTTTTGCACACCCGGTGTGCATTTCTACGGGGATAACTTCGGGTCGTTTTTTGGCCCATTTTTTCTTATAAAAAGACACGCTGTTATGCTTTCAGATTTCTAGTATATTACCATGTTATCCAAGGTATTTAGGCGTGTACAAACTGTAGGGGATGTTTATATCTCGAAGCACTTTTTTGTGAAATTAGTTTTTTAATTTTTCCCTGCAGCCCCCAGGCTACATATTAGTTGCCTGGTACCCATTAGGGTAGTTGAGTGCTCTAACTCTATTATCACTCTGTCAACAATGACCTGCCCCTTGAACATACAGGGTGCCTGGCTGGACCGGCAAGAAGTGGCAGTGTTTTGTCTCTTTCTCTTCCACTTCCCCACCTGCCGGGGATTCTGTTTCCACCAGGAAGTGCCGAGAGCTGTTCCAGGAGGGCAGGGGCATACCATCGCCCCTGCAAACATTCTGCTTTTCAGGTGAGCGGCCCGTCTCAACAATTAGTAGTACTGTAGAAGTTGTAATGATGAAGAAGCTATTTTTGCATATGTTTCTTTAGAATAGTTAAGTAAGTATATGTAAAACAATTGTTTAAACAATTTTAGTGAGTACAATGCATAGCGTTGCTTATTTACAGTGATATACTGTGCAGTTCTGTTTTTTTTTCTACAATTGATATGATTGTTTTTTCAAACTGTTCAAGGATGATTCTTTATACAGTACATCATTTCTGATGTATAGGTATAGAACATGAGAACAGTAAAAAAGGGAAAATTAAGTGCTTACATTTAATGTAAGTTAGCATTACAGCATAAGAAATGTGTACTGTTTGGTTTATAATATGAAAGTATGCATTGCAGAAAATAAACAGTGCAATTTTATAAAATGTAGCACTAATTTTCTTTTCAAACTGATCAATTGCACCATCTATTGCAGTAATTTACTTTAGTAATTAGTTGTTTAAATGTTGTTCTATGACATTGCATTCTTAAAAGTGCACACCCAAACACATACTGATATAGCTAGTAACACATTCAGCCATGCATCCGTACAGCCTGTGATACATCCAGCACACACTGATACATACACTGACGCACCCAGGCACACACCAATACAGGCCACTGAATCACCCAGGCACACAGAAACATGATAGAGGCACTGACATACTCAGGCACACACTCATACACCCACTGGCTCATCAGGCACACATCGATGCAGACAATAACACACCCAGCCAAACACTAATGCAGCTACTAATACACCCAGGCTCATACTGATACAGCCACTAACACAGCCACGTACACACTAATGCAGACACTCACACACCCAGCCATACAGTGATGCAGGCACTTAAAAACCCATTCACACACTGATACAGACACTGACACACTCAACCAAACACTGATGCAGCTATTAACATAGCCAGACACATACCAATACAGGCATGCATTGACACACCCAGGCACACACACACACCCACTGACACACCCAGCCACACACGGATACAGCCTATGGCACACCCATACACACACTGATGGAGACACTGACACACCTGGGCACACACCAATACACCCACTGACACACCCAGGCATACAGTCATACACAGACTGACACAACCAGGCACACACTCATACTCCCACTGACATACCCAGGCACACACAGATAGAGACACTGGCTCACCCAATCAAACAAGAATGCAGCTACTAATAAACCCACACACCAATACAGGCACTGACACACCCAGGCACACACCAATACACTCACTGACACACCCTAGACACACCCTGGCACACACCAATATGGACACTGACAAACACAGACACACACCGATAGAGACACTGACACACCCAGACACACACCAGTACAGGCACTGACACACTCAGGCACACATTCATACACCCACTGAAACACAGAGTTACACTATAATATAGCCTATGTCATACCCAGGCTCACACTGATAGAGAGACTGACACTCCCATGCACCCACAAATACACCCAGGTACACACCCAGTCACACAATCATGTAGTCTATGACACACCCAGGCTTACACTAATACAGACACTGATACATCCAGGCAAACACAGAAACAGACATGTACATACCTGGGCTCACACTCATACACCCATTGGTACACGTACACACAGGTATACATCGATGCAGACACTAACACACCCAGCCAAACAGTAATGCAACTACTAAGACACCCAGGCACACACTGATACAGCCACTGACACACCCAGGCACACACTCACACAACCACTGACACACCCAGCCACACACTGATACATCCTATGATACACCCTGGCACACACTGATAGAGACACTAAAAAACCAGGCACAGACTGATACAGACACTGACACACCCAGGCACACACAAACACTCCCACTGAAACACCCAGGCACACACTGATGCAGACACTGACATGCCCATCCAAAACGAATACAGCCACTGACACACCTAGGCACACACTCATATACCCTCTGACACACCCAAGCACACACTAATACAGGCACTGACATACCCAGGCACAAACTCATACACTCACTGAGACACGCAGGATTACACAAATAGAAACACTGACACACCCAATCGTAAAATAATGCAGATACTAATACACCCAGACACACAATACAGGCAATGAAACACCCAGACACACACCAGTGCAGGCACTAGAACACACAGACACACTCATACACCCACTGACACATCTTGGCACTCAGTGATACAGACACTGACACACCCAGGCACACACTAGTAGACTGACATAGCCAGGCAACACCAATACAGGCACTGACACAATCAGGCACACACTCACAGACCCACTGACACACTCAGGCACACACAGATACAGGCACTGGCACATCCATGCACAGGCTGATACCGACATTGACACACCCTTGCAGACACCAATATACCCAATGACATACCCAGGCACACAACAATATAGGCACTGACACACCCAGGCACACACAGAAACAGGCATGTACCTACCCAGGAACACACTCACACACCCACTGACATACACAGCTATCAATCACTGCAGACACTAACACACCCAGCCAAACTCTAATGCAGCTATTAACACACCCAGGCACACACTGATACAGCCACTGACACAGCTAAGCACTCACTGATGCAGACACTCATACACCTAGCCAAACAGTAATGCAGCCACTGACATACCCATGTACACACAGAAAGAGACACTGACATGCCCAGCCAAACACTAATGCAGCTACTTATATACCCTGACACACACTACTGTAGGCATTGACACACCCAGGCACATACTCACACACATACTGACACACCCAGCCACACACTGATACAGCCTATGACACACCGGGCACACACTGATAGGAGACACTAAAACAACTAGACTCAGACTGATACAGACACTGACACACCCATGAACACACCAATACACCCACTGAAACACCTAGGCACTCACTGATGCAGACACTGACATGCCCAGCCAAACACTAATGCAGCCACCGACAAATCTAGGCACAACTCTCATACACCCATTGACATACCCAGGCACACACAGATAGAGACACTGACACACCCAATCATAAAGTAATGCAGCTACTAATACACCCAGACACACAGCAATACAGGCACTGACACACCCAGGCACACACAGATACAGGCACAGACAGACACACTCATACACCCACTGACACATTCTGGCATACATCGATATGGACAGTGACACACCCAGGCACACACCAGTAGAGACACTGACACACCCAGGCACACACCAATACAGGCACTGACACACCCAGGCACACACTCACACACCCACTGACACACTCAGTTACACTTTGATACAGCCTATGACACACACAGAGATACATTGATACAGACTATAATACATCTAGACATACACTGATACAGGCCCTCACACACCCATGCACACACCAATGTAGACACTGACACACCCATCCAAACACTGATACATCCACTGACATACCTACCACAGACCCAGAGAGACACTTGGACTTACAGAAGACAGGGACCCAGGCAAAATTTTGGGATGACTGTGATAGAGCACAGATCAAATTCCTCAATATGGTTGCCTGGTCTGAGATTTTACTTCCTAATTTAGGGGCTGATACAGATTTTGGTGAAAATGGTACTCCATTGCAACAGTGACGAAGTACCTACTCTGCCAATCTCACAGTCTGCACACCCAATTTAGATTTAGGAGGATCGAAAGTATGACGATAATGGAGCCTATTCTGACTCCCTCATCGACATAATCCTCTGACGACCCAATGCAGTATGGACTGTTAGAGGCTCGCCATCCAACTTCTAGCCTAATTTAGTGTGGCTGATAAGATACCTTTTTGTTCATTTTTCAAAAACAAACTCCAGTTTAGGAGTTTGAAGGGCGACCGCCCTATTTCAAGGCACTGGTGGACAACTCCAAATTTGGTGGGTGGATGCCCCTCAGGATGGAGAGGGCAATAGCCTCCATCACCTACGGTTCAAATCAACACTTTAGTTTCCGAAATGGAAGTCAAAATCCTTCAGCAAGGAAACATTTTAGGTTGTATCCATTGAAGACCTCTTGAAATTAGATATAGCCATTGGACAAGGTCCTGCTGAAGTTGTTGGTTTTAGCAGGGTAGGAAACTGAGTTACTAGTTGAGGAGGTGAAACCCTTCTCAAGCAGTAACCATAATTCTCTATTAGGGTGAAGTAACAAGCAAATCCTAAATTAACCTGCAATCAACCCTCTAGTAGCTTAGCATAGATATCATTGTTACCCTGAAAATGTATCTTGCATAGACATGTGAATGCAACAGAATGGGGATCTAGGGCTTCTCACACATAACACAACACAATGGTTATTTGAAAAACACAAAGTACAGGAATCCACAATCCATGACATGTACATTCTATATATATCTGGAACTCGGAGGCTACAATGTGCTACATTGTAGCCTGTGGGAAAGGAAAGGATGGCGTTGAACATATTCAAATATGTATGTGAGGTAGTTACATGTTCTTCTGGTGAACCATAGAGCTGACTATGCATGGGGAAGGACCTCATCAATACATTTCTCCAGCTCCTCTGGAGAGAAGGCAGGAGCACTTTCATCTGCTTGGCCTGGCTAGATTGCTTCTAGAGGCGGCACACAGCAGCTAAAGTGGCAGAGGTATTGATGGCAGCAGTTTCAGGAGGTGTGAGTTATTTTTCAGACCACGACTGTTAGACTTGGCATCATTCGCATGGTCTCCCCTAACTTTTTGTTTCTTCTTCCCAGGTTGTTTCTGTGTGCTGGACTCTGTTTTTGCTGTTTTGTTTTCTCTCGACACTTTACCACTGCTGACCAGTGTTAAAGTGTAAGTGTTCCCTGTATAAACTATATGTGTACATTAGCTTATCCATGATTAGCATATTTGATTTACTAGTAAGTCCCTAGTAAAGTGCACCAGAAGTGCCCAGTGTCTGTAACTCAAATGCTGCTAGTGGGCCTGCAGCACTGGTTGTGCCACCCACATTAGTAGACCTGTGAACATGGCTAAGACCTGCCACTGCAGTGTCTGTAAGTGCAGTTGTAAACTGCCACTTTGAATTGGCAAGTATACCCACTTGCCAAAACTAAAACTTCCCTTTTCATACATGTAAGGCACCCCTAAGATAGGCCCTAGGTAGCCCCATGGGCAGGCTGCAGTGTATGTTAAAGTTGGGACATGTACTTATGTGTTTTACATGTCCCGGTTTTCACTGTTGCAAGGCCTATCTCTCTCATAGGTTTAAATGTGATTAAAGTGCATATTTCCTTTGGGTGCAGATAGAAAAATGGAGTTTAGAGTCTTTAAACTAACAATTTAAAAATACATCTTTTAGTGAAGTTGATTTTTAGATAGGTGTGTTTCAAAATGCCCCTTTTAGAAAGTAGGCATTTTCTTGCTTACACCATTCTGTGGTTCTGCCTGTTTGTGAATTCCCTGTCTGGGTCAGTTTGACAGTTGGGCTGTTTGCACCTCTCCTCTAGACAGTGGCACAAAGGGAGCTGGGGTGTAGCCTGCATTTCCTGATGGGCCATCTGGGATGAGGGGAGGGGAGGAGTGGTCACTTACACCTGAAAGTGCTGTGCCTGCCCTCACACAAAGCAGTCTCGAACCCCCTGGTGTGTGTCTGGGACCTGGCCTGGGCAAGGTAGGATCTTGAAAACAACAGAGACTTATCTTTGAAGTAGGCCTACTTCAAAGGCAGAAAGGGGTATAAGAAGAAAACCAAAACCCTCTGAAAATCAGATTACTTCTGGAACGAAGAAGAAACTCTGCCAAGGAGAAGAGCTGAGAAGCTGGAGGAGGAGTACTGCCCCTTTGCCTATGACTGTGCTTTGCTGGGTTGGTCTGCAGTAGTTGCTTCTGCCTCAGAGAGGAGAAAGACTGACTTTTGTGTTGCTTCCCACTGGTGAAAAATTTCCAAGGGCTTGAATTGAGCTTGCCTCCTGTTGTGAAGTATCAGGGACAACAAAAACTTATCTCTGCTAGCATTTGGGCTTTCTGCTGAGGGTCCTGCCTGCCAAGTGGTGCCCTAACCTGTCTCTGGGCCCTTGAAAGGTGCAGGTGGTGGAAAAGGACAGAAATCCACACAAAGACTGCTGTGCGGGGAAACCTTTGACGCACCACTAACCTTGCGGCTGATACATGACGTGCTGCCGGCCTCGCAGCTAAAATTAACACTCCACCTGGAACGCGGCTGGGAGATCAATGCAAAGCAGCTGGAAAAATGATGCGCAACACCCGCAGTGGCTGCTGTTAATGACGTAAGCCCCCACAAGCGAGGTTTGGTGCGACTGGATTTCAACACAACATCGTTGGGGCATGGAAAATCAACTCAAAGACTGCCTGGACCCGAGGTGCCCGTCCGGATCGACCATTCACTCTCTTGGGGGAGAGAAGAAACAATGCACACCGACCCGACCGGAGAAGGAATGATGCACGTTCTCGCTTGCAGGTGGGAAATCAACACATCGCCGGCCTTTTTCGACGCACACTCGCCCGTGCAGCTTAATTTTTACGCTCCCGAAGTCCTTTATGCACTAACAGAGTTCTCACTGTTTTCTAAGGACTAAGGCCCTCATTACAAGATTGGTGGCAAATGCCGCCTAACGCCACAGTGACAGCCGCCAACCTACTGTCGCCGTGGCTACCAACTGTCCATGGCATTACGACCGTAGCCGGAATTCCGGCAGAAGACTGGCGGAATTCCGACAACGGTCATAGAGGCTGATGGCGGTAAGATGGTGCTGCTGCCGCCACACCAGCAAAACACCGCCTACCGTATCATGTTCCATGATACAGCCTGGCACTGTTTTGCTGGTGGACCCTGCTGCTGGCAGCAGCGCTGGGTCCTGTCTCCTCCCAGAGGACGCCCTGCAAGCAGGAAAGTTGGGTTCTCCAACATGAGAGGTGGGTGGGGGTGTCGTGTGCGTGTGTGGGGGGTGTGTGACTATGTGTGAATGCGTGCATGCATGTGTAATGCATGTGTGCATGAGTGGGTGTGTGTGTACGTGCATGTTGTGTCGTGTGAGTGCATATGTGCCTGAATGTATGTTTGTGAGTGTTGCTGTGAGTGTGTATGAATATGAATGCGTGGGTGAATGTGTGTATGCGTGTGTGTATGGGTGTGTATGTATGTGCGTGTATGTGTGTATATGTGGGGAGGGTTGGGAGGACTCAGGGGAGGGTGCAGGAGGGCTCGGGGGAGAGTGGAGCGGGAGACCCCTATCAGTGCCAGGCAATGAAAGTGCCTACCGCCATGGTTTCTGTGGCAGTACAGAAACCACAGAAACCATGGCGGTGGGCGTGGTCAAAATGCCATGGGCGGCCTAGTGACGGCCGCCGGGAGGGAGACTGAAGTCTCCAGCCCAGCGGTCATTACCGCCGTGGCAGTCGGTTTGTTAACTTGGTGGTTTGGCCTTGGCCAAACCGCCAATGTCATAATAGTGGAGGTAGGTACCGCCAGCCTGTTGGCGGTAATACCTCCACTATAGCACCAACCGCCGGGGTCATAATGAGGACCTAGGACTCTTATTCTTTTGAAAATTCATATCTTGACTTGTGTATGTCAGAGTTTTGTTGTTTTGGTCTTGTTTTGTTTAGATAAATACTATCTATTTTTCTTAACTTGTTTTGTGTCATTAAATGCATCCACTACCTCTACAAAGGTGTTGTAACATTAACCATATGTACATCCTTTTATGTGTAATTTCTAGTACACAATCATCAGTGTAGTGCATTACTGGTCATATAACCTCAGTGCACTGTACACAGCCGGTGAAGGTATTGTGGGAGGAAAAAACATGCTTTTCTATAATAAGGTACACATGAGGACCATATAGGTGTACGATGTGCACATATATGTTGTAGGCACATGTATAGACAACAATGGGAATTATAGCTGGATCTTGGGGAGTAGACTCTTGACATGTGAAATGTCTGTAATGGTTTTTCAGCCAGTAATATTTTGTCACATTACTTTTGTCATGCTCATCATATATGCTGCTCTGGACACTGTGACTAATCACCTTTTTATTTGATTCCACACATGAGTACTCTGGGAGAGAGAGGAGACGTCAACCTCCAGTGTACCATCCATTTCCAGACCTTCAGACCATGGTAGAAAGGGATATAATAAAACAGTTTTGTCTGATTATAAATAATACTAGATTAATGTTGTCAGTTAGAACCAGATCTCACTCCTTAAAACACTAATCCAACATATATACCACCCATTGTGATACTCCTGTCAATATTACATTTTCTTGCAACAGGGTCTTTTTAGTATACAGTGGCTATATCTGCTGGTATGTCACAACCTATGTTCAGTGGTATTTTAAAAGACATGCTGTCAGCAATGATGAAACACGTTGATAGCTTCATCAGGTTCCCCAGACATGAGGATTTAGCCAATGTGAAGGATGGCTTCTATGGATGTAGGCGCCTCCCACATATAGGGGGAACCATTGATGGCACCCAGATTGTATTAGTGCCACTGCATGCTAGTGAACAAGTCTACTGAAACAGGAGGCACTTCCATTCTGTCAACATGCAAGTTTTCTGCTTGCCAGATCTGTACATTTCAAGCATCTGTGCCGGGTTCCCAGGTTCAGCCTATGATTTCTTTGTCATGCGGGACAGCACCATACCCCAGCTGATGTCACAACTGCAACCGGAAAGGGCCTGGCTTGTGGTACGTAACATCTGTCCTAACTTTGTGTGTACAATGTCAGGTGCTATAATAAGGAAGTGTAGCTCATATGTCTCATTACAAAACAGGAGACTAAGCATATCTCAACCATCCTTGGTTGTCAATACCGCTGATGAATACAATACACCAATGGAAGAAAACAGCAGCTAGTTGAGTGGGCTTTTGGACTCCTGAAGACCAGATTTCGCTGTCTGGACAAGACCTGGGGAGCCCTTCTCTACTCACCAGGGAAGGTGTGTCAGATCGCCGTGGTCTGCTGCATGCTCCATAACATAACCCTGTGATGGAACATCCCTTATATAGTAAAGATTGGCAGCCTGAAGGGCCACTGGATGAGGGTCCTGAAATGACAAATGATAATGGTAGTTTTAAAGAGGAAGGAGCTGACATGACAAGATCTCATCAACAACTTTTTTTCATGAAGGTATGTTATGAGATGTCATGACTTTAACTATTAACCCCTTGGGTGTCCCAGATGAGCTGGTCTCGCCCTCAGCCACGGTTGCCGTGTGTCAAGGACAAGACTAGCTCATCCTGCCCCCAGCCCATGGGGAGAGCGCTAGCGATCCCCCTGTGGGCCTCCCACCCCCTCCCCTGGGCAGGTATTGAAGGGGAATTACTTCCCCTTCCACCACTGCCCCCTTCCAAGTGACGTCTGATGACGTCAGTGCACAATTGTTCATTGCCCTCATCTGAAGCTGCCACCATCGCGATCAGAATAGAAATGCTTGCCTTTCTCTTCCGATCGGGGGTGGGGGACAGCAAAGAGGCATCAAAGGAAAGGTTTTTCCTTTCCTTTGATGTCTTTCTGAGCATTTCTGCAGCCTGATCGTAAAGCGATCAGGCTGCAGAAATGCCCACTAGACACTAGGGATTTTGTTTTTTTGGTATTTATGTATAAGGGTCCATCCCCTGCAGGGCACTTTTTTACTAGGCCGTTCTGCCCACGGGGGGGCAGAAGCCACCAGGCACCAGGGATCATTAAAAAAACACATCTTTACACGTGGGGTGTGACCCCTAGGCAAGGCTCGCTCCCCTGGGGGGCAAATTGTTTTTCGGCCATTTCTGCCCCCCCTTGGTGGCAGATCAGGCTATTTTTAGTAGGAAAATCTGCGCCCAATGGGGGCATAAACCACTAGACACCAGGATTTCTTTTTTCACGACAATTTCTCAAAAGGGAAGTGACTCCTTAGGCAAGGCTCGCTCCCCTGGGGGTGCACATTTATTATAGGCCATTTCTGCCCCCCGAAGGGGGCAGATCGGCCTATTTTAGTTAGGCCAATCTGCCCCAAGATCAGCAGAAACCACTAGGCACAAGGGATTTTTTTTTAAGATGTTTCCACAAGGGGAGCGGCCCTTTAGGGGGCAGATCAGCCTATTTTTCTTAGGCCAATCTGTCCCCAAATGGGGCAGAAACCACTAGACACCAGGGATTTGTTTTTTGAGTCAATTCCACGCAAGGGGAGCGACCCCCTGGGAAAGGGTCGCTCCCCATTGGGGCATATTACTGTTGACTGTTTCTGCCCCGCATGGGGGCAGATCGGACAATTTTTGTAAAGCCCTGGCAGAAAGCCCACCAGAGGCCAGGGAAGATTTTTTTTTTTTAAACGAGGGTGGGGTTATGGCCATACCCCCACCTCAAATAAATGGGGACAAATTTGTTCTGCCCACCGGTGGGCAGATGGGGCAGTTACCCCCGACCCACTCCCCAGGAGGGCAGAAAGTCTACTAGATGCCAGGGAATACAAAATAAAAAATAGTGGGGTGGTGGCTATAAACCAGTATGGGCATGGTTATGCCCCGCCCCAACTGAACGGGGTAACAGTCCTTCAGCTCTCCCCCAGCACACTAAAATATCTTATCCAAATGGCAAGGAAGAGTACATTTGATTATTTTGGGTTTTGGTTTTACATTTGGGCCATGAGAGCTTGTCTAACTCTCAAAATGGTCCCATTTGGAATGGTCAGGGCTGAACTTTTTGGACTTTTGGACGCTGCGATCTAGACAAATCTAGATACGTTTGAAATCTAGACATCTGGGTGAGTCCAGGGTGGTGTGCTTCACATGCACCCTGCCCCATTTTCTTACCCACAATGCCCTGAAAACTTCCAACTTTGCTTGAAATCACACATGTTTCTGACATTTTTTAGATAGAACCTTCCGGAATCAGTAGGAATCCACAAAATTCTTACCACCCAGCATTGTCGTATCTATACAGATAAAAATTCTGCCCCTCTTGTAAGCCTAAAAATGTTTTTTATCAAGCTGCCATTTTGGACCCGCTTTGGTTCTCCCTCAATTTTGACCTGTTTTTGGCTCTTCCCTGTCACAGGCACTTGGTCCACCTACACAAGTGAGGTATCATTTTTATCAGGAGACTGAGGGGAACGTTGGGTGGGAGGGAATTTGCGCTGGTGCGGTGATCCCACACAGAAATGTGGGGAAAATGTGATTTTGTAGCTAAATGTGAGGTCTGCTGAGGAATCTTGGTAAGAAAAAACGATGGGATCCATGCAAGTTACACTTCCCTGTACTCCCTCATGTGTCTAGTTTTCAGAAATGCCTGGGTTTGGTAGGTTTCCCTAGATGGCTGCTGAGCCCAGGACCAAAAACTCAGGTACTTCCCGCAAAAACAGGTAGTTTTGTATTTGATAATTTTGATGTGTCATTGTAGTGTTTTGGGGATTTCCTGTCGCTGGCACTAGGCCTACCCACGCAAGTGAGGTACCATTTTTATCGGGAGACCAGGGGGAACGCTGGGTAGAAGAAAGTTTGTGGCTCCCTTCAGATTCCCGAACTTTGCAGCACTGAAATGTGGGGAAAAGGTGTTTTTTTTTTGCCAAATTTTGCTAAGGATGCTGGGTAACAGAACCTGGTGAGAGCGCCACAAGTTACCGCCTCCTGGCTTCCCCTAGGTGTCTAGTTTTCAGAAATGTCCAGGTTTGCTAGGTTTTCGTAGGTGCCGGATGAACTAGAGGCCAAAATCCACAGCTAGGCACGTTTGCAAAAAACAGGTCAGTTTTCTTTGGGAAAATGTGATGCATCCACGTTGTGTTTTGGGGCATTTTTTTGTGGCGGGCACTAGGCCTACCCACACAAGTGAGGTGCAATTTTTATCAGGAGACTTGGGGGAATGCAGGGTGGAAGTACTTTTGCGGCTCCTCTTAGATTCCAGTACTCTCTGTCACCGAAATGTGAGAAAAAGTGTTTTTTTTGGCCAAATTTTGAGGTTTGCAAATGATTCTGGGAAGAGAACCTGGTGAGAGCACCACAAGTTACCCCATCCTGGGTTCCCTTAGGTGTTTAGTTTTAAAAAATGCACAGGTTTGGTGGGTTTTCCTAAGTGGCAGCTGAACTAGAGACCAAAATCCACAGCTAGGCACCTTTCAAATATCACGTTAGTTGTAAATGTAAAAAGGTGATGTGTCCATGTCGCGTTTTGGGGCGTTTCCTGTCGCGGGCACTAAGTATACCTACACAAGTGAGGTACCATTTTCATCAGGAGACTTGAGGGAATGTTGGGTGGAAGGAATTTTGTGGCTCCTCCCAGATTCCAGAACTTTCTATCACCGAAATGTGAGGAAAAAACATTGGTTTGCCAGATTTTGAGGTTTGCAAACGATTCTGGGCAACAGAACCTGGTAAGAGCCCCACATGTCACCCAATCCTGGATTCCCCTAGGTTTCTAGTTTTAAAAAATGCATAGGTTTGTTAAGTTTCCCTAAGTGCTGTCTGAGCTAGAGGCCAAAATCCACAACAAGTCTTTTTCCAAAAAACACTTCAGATTTCAATGTAAAAATGTGATGTGTCCATGTTGCATTTCCTGTTGCAGGAATTAGGCCTCCCCACACAAGTGAGGTACCATTTATATTGGGAGAGTGGGGGAACACAGAATAGAAGAACAAGTGTTATTGCCCCTTGTCTTTCTCTAAATATTTTCCTTCAAAATGTAAGACAGTGTGTAGATAAGACGTCTATTTGAGAAATGCCCTGTAAGTCACATGCTAGTGTGGGGACCCCGGAATTCAGGGATGTGCAAATAACCACTGCTTCTCAACACCTTATCTTGTACCCATTTTGGAAATACAAAGGTTTTCCTTGATACCTATTTTTCACTCTTTATATTTCACCAAATGAATTGCTTTATACCCGGTATACAATGAAAACCCATTGAAAGGTGCAGATCCTTTATTGGCTCTGGGTACCTAGGGTTCTTGATTAACCGAAAAACCCTATATATCCCCACAACCAGAAGAGTCCAGTAGATGTAACGGTATATTGCCTTAAAAAATCTGCCATAGCTGGAAAAAAGCTATAGAAGAAAACGTGGCCAAAAATGGCTCTTTTTGCACCTAATTTTCAATATTTTTTTATTTTAGCTGTTACTTTCTGTAGGAAAACCTTGAAGGATCTACACAAATGCCCCTTTGCTGAATTCAGAATGGTGTGTACTTTTGAGAAATGTTTGGCTGTCCAGGATCCATCATTGGTTTCATGCCCATTTCAGTCAATAACTGGAAGGAGGCCAAAAGCACAAAAAATAGAAATATTTGATATGTCCCAGTAAAATGACAAAATTGTGTTGAAATTGTGGTTTTCTTATTTAAGTCTGCCTGTTCCTGAAAGCTGGGAAGATGGTGATTTTAGCATGCAAACCCTTTGTTGATACCATTATCAGGGAAAAAACCACAAGCTTTCTTCTGCAGCCCTTTTTCCCATTTTATTTTAAAGAACTAAATGTTAGCTGTATTTGGCTAATTTCTTAGTCTCCTCAGGGGAACACACACACTCTGGGTACCTCTAGAATCCCTAGGATGTTGGAAAAAAAGGACACACATTTGGCATGGGTAGCTTATGTGGACTAAAAGTATGAGGATCTAAGCGCGAACTGCCCCAAATAGCCAAAAAAAGGCTGGGCACCTGAGGGGGAAAGGGACTGGCAGTGAAGGGGTTAGAGAAACTCTTGTGATGATGTGAGAAGTATGTTTAGAGAAAATGTTAGGAAGCTAAAGCTCTGGTGAATTCTGGCAAAAGGTGTTTGTGCGGGAAATTTTTGTGACATGCTAATTTTATTATTGGTGCTTTGTTTAGCTAAGATTTTTGTCATGGACTGCTCTCTACACGTTTACCATGTGAATTATGTCATATGTATGGTTTCATAGCTAATCTCTTTGTCTTGGTGTGTTTTAGATACCATTACCATGGCAGGCTTCATTTGGACATTTCAGAGTTGTGACATTGGCAGGTATCTGATACTGTTGGGATATATGAAGTGGACATGGATTGTTCCTGGGAATATATGCACAAACTTTGGGTGAGCAAGACCTGTGCCAAGACGTCTTGCACAGTGATAGGATGGAAGTTAAGGAGACTCCAATGGACTTATTCCTTGTTGTGTGGTGGCCCTGATGCATTATGTGTCATCATATGGTCAGTACATATGTAGTTGTAGGCCAAATACATGTTAGTTTCACTTCACATAGGCTAAACACTCTTCTTGTTTGAAGTGTGCATAGGTGTTGATGTGTATAATCATTGTAGGCCACATTGACAATCTACAGTCTCTGATACTATGGGTATTGCAGGTTATGAAAGTAGATAAACAACACAATGGCAAAATCGGAGATGAGAGCATACAGGACATTGATGTTTTGTGACAGGTTTTGTGGTGTGATTTACCCGACTCGCTCCTCCAGCTATTCCTGTTGAGCCCTCATAATGTAGGATGGCCAAAACCACCTTCTCACAGAGGAAGAGTTGTAATGGGGCATTGAGAGGACTACCACCAGTGTTCAGAGACTCCAGATGTTGCGTGGAGGCCAGGGAATGCACCTGCCCCTCAGGTCATTCCACCCCTTTCTAATATCCTCCTTTGTGTGCAAGGTGGTGCTTACAGCATTCACTCTGTCATCTTTCCTTTACCACATTTCTTTTTTCCTACTGAGAGGGTTATGTGGACTTGGGCTTCAAACAATTGTGGCTCTACTCTTATGATTTCATCCACCCCATGATTCCCAACTCATCCTCTGAAAAACGTGGATTTTTAGGCTGTGACATGGCTAAAACTTAAAGTGGGTGACAGTGACTAACTGAACAAGACAAGTGATACTAGGAAACATAGAAAAAAATGTGTGAAAGGAGTAAAATGTGATAGGTAAAAAGGCCAACTGTGTTTTTGTAATAGGCTCAGCAGCTGGCCGCGGTCATGACAGCAACGGAGTATGCACTACCAACATTGCAGCCTGCTGCAGTGAAATGTCGACACGTTCAGTGGTTCAACCTGTATACATTGTAACAAGGCTACCAGAAGATCCCCAGCGCAGAAGTCTTCCTGGGACTGCCATTGCAGCGGACTGGCGTCTGACTGCCAGATTCGTAACCGGGCCCCTCACTCTTTACTTTCCACATACTCTCCTAAAAGCCCTGGAACCCACTCATAAAATAAAATTATACAAAACAATCTGATGTCGCCAAAAATATTATAATCTAAAAATAAAAAATAAAACACAATACATAATATGCAAACATTATATAGTATGTAAAAATGACAGCAATATATAAATACTACCAATATGCCAATGAAGGATTACATCACGGGTGGGCACCATCATGCCTAAAATACTCCCACCATATCAAGAATTGTCACCATTGCGCATGTTTAGATGCACCTCATTACTCGGTAATCCTTAGTGCATGCTCAAATTTCCAGCAGGCAAGGGTGCAAATGGTTAGCCTATAGAATTGAGACAAATCTTGGAGCAGAAGGCTTTTGCTTGTGAAATCATTCTCCTTTTGTGCCTCTCCCAGACGTGTTTTCCATGCTGCTGTTGTAGGTCACCGATTCACTCTGTGATGTTCCAGCAGTTTCTCAAGACACAGTAGGATAGCTATGTAGTGTATGCAGCAGTCCACCACCTCTGGCCCTCCCTATTTAATTCTTTCTGCCCTATCTCATCACTACAAAATAGAGCTCTGTTCGGACCTCTTTCTCTGCTATGCATTGTCTATGTCACGATTACATGGAGGGCATTTATGTAGCCTCACAAAATGGCTGAGGGGTTTCAGGCTGCACCCTTACACACTGCTTTTACTACATGTATTTGGGAAAATCCCTTAAATTGGGAATCACTTCTTTCACCGCTGCAATATGTTTGCTCACATTTTAGCCTCCAAAAGAATGCATTTGCTCTGAAAGTCAGTGGTCGCTAAAATATTATAAAATCAATAGCTAGTTAAAATACAACAGTGAATTAAACTCTGTATGGTGTAGGTAAAATATACCAAATGCTTGCTTTTAAATAAATGTGTAACTACTGTTTTCAAACTATTACAAGCAAATCCAAATGTTTAAGTCGTAAAATGATAGTAGACTGTGATCTGGCTTTGGACAACTTCAGAAATCCTAACTTGCTACATGTGAGGAAGGGCAGTTTCATAGTGAACACAGATGTGAAAGTACAGATATGTATAGACACAATGTTGGACTTTGGTTAGCACCAGTGCTATTCAAATACTTGCATAAAATGTATTTCTGAAGGTGTCATACATAAGAGATGCAAAATAGAAATGTCAGATATGCAAGACTATAGGATTTTGCTGGGAAAATCCGGTTGACTGCAAGAAATTGTATGGTAATTCAACTCATCTGCCTTATAACAAGAGACATAACATATAATGCACTTATAATAAGCCAAACCCAATATCTACCATGTTTGTGACCAAATACATAGCCACTAATCTGCCTTGATTCACAGATTTCTAGTGTTAAAAATTGGCATGTCCTGCATGATTGAGTACAAAGCCTGTGCAAGAATTTTCCTGACCTTGAATAAAAGCTTCTGTTTCAGTTAATACCTGCCTTAGCTAGACGGGCAAAACCGGGAAGAAAGTTGGATTGTGTGCAAGCTCTACGCCAAAGAGAGAATGGGCAATGACAGCGGCGTGCCTACTTATGGAGCCATAATTAGCTGCTGTCAGAGGACGCATAACACGCTCAGTTCATGCACATTGTCACCCGTCAGATCTCTGCCTATGCTGCCTCACCACTGTTTTGCCTGCCCATGGTTAACGCTGGGGCCTCAGTCCCTTTCTGCAGCTCCCGGATATGAACTGCAGCATGAACAAATAGGATTCTTCCAAAGAGAGAGAGAGAGAGAGAGAGAGAAAAGAGAGCGAGAGAGAGAGAGAGAGAAAGAAAGAGATCTGAAAGAGAGGAGGGTAGGAGAAAAAGTGTGGATGGATGGAAAACAGAGAGAGCAAGGAGAGGAAGAGGTAAGCCTGGTTTGAGCTTGACGTCTGCTTTTGGTTCCGTAATCCGGCTTTGTGACAATGGCTTCTCTCGAGGTCATTTCTGATGAGGTATTGACCAAAGAGGACTCAGTGCAAAGATGGTGGGCTGGCAATTTGACCCTATCAGAAGCGTGGCTCAGCTTGTGTGCTCTAGTCTCATGCATAGCTGCTAATGTGTGAGCCCCGTGAATGGGTTTTGAGGGGCAGCTTTGTTCTGAAAGGATGTTCAGGTGGCAGATAGCAGTGAACCACTACGATTGAAACACACTTTAGGCAGCTAAGCAGGCGAACTCTAATAGCCAAGAGCAGACATAAAATTAATAAAATAAAAAATGTGACTCTGTTAAAACTGAGTGGCAATTAGCAAATGCAACATCTTAGGTTGGTGAGTGTGATTACAGAAGGGTAGGAAGGTCAGACAAAAACAACGCAAGACCAGATGGCTTTTTATGGAATGCATGCCTCTTGTGATGTGTGATGCAAATAAACGGGTTACCAATCTGCCAGCTGCACATCGCTGTAGGAACTATGAACAGTAGCTGCTGCCCATGCACACATTGTATTAATATGCTCCTGCTCAACAAGGGGGGCACGCACAATAATCTACGGAGCCTATATCTGTGCAAGCGGAAGATCTCTCTTCAGCCAGTGTATTACATGGTGCATAAAACATATGTAATAATAATTAAAAAAAATTACTAAGGGACAGCTGTAAAAAGCCATTTGGTGATCACAAACCCTGCAAATTGGAAAAGGTTTGTGACTGAAAAAGGGCTGTTTTAATTTACTAAATCAATTTTGCATGTTGGGAAAGCCTTTCTGATTTTCAAAATCGGTTTCGCGATTTATTCCGAAGTGTAATTAGGAGGGAGTATGAAAGGCGCATTGACTCCTAATTGAAAGTCACAATGGAATGTATCAATAGTTTTTGACCATGATTGTGGGCACCAACAACTGATCTGTTACCCACACCTCAAAGGGGAAGGCAACGGATTTGCATAGCCTCCACTCACCGTGTAATATGCAATGAGGCACATTTTCTTTTTAAGTAGTACTGGCTTATTTAGTGAACTGGCTAATAAATCTTGATTAGGCGGGTTGTTTTTTTCAGCCACCTGCAACTGGATATTTTCCAACATGACCTACTAGTACGTAAACTGTATAGCGAAGTTAGAGACAGGTTGTAAAAAGTCTGTGCGTAGTTTCAGACCACTTTTTGCAACCTGTCTCTTAGTACATCAGGGACTAACGGGATGATTTAGGAGCCGCTAGCTCCTCCTTGCACCATATTAACGTCATTTTTTTTTAATGCTAATGTGGGCCAACGAGGCCAAAATCGCAGCGCCAAATTTACAAAGTGGAGCAATGTATGCATTGCGCCACTTTGTAACCCTTTGCGCTACATTAGGCCTGCGCCAGGGGGCATTCCCCAACTGGGGGGGGGAGGGTAGGGTTGAAAATATGGCACTTTCTGCACTTTTACTGCCTGCTCAGTGCAGATGTTAAAAGGAGGCATGCTATTCTTTTCAATGGGCCTCAATGGGCTTTGCAGGATTAGCGTCAAAAGTGATGATGCTAATCCTGCAAAGCTCAGAACTAGCGTAAAAACGTTTGACAGTAGTTCCTCTAACTACCTCCATGGTGTGCATGTAGAGTTAGGGGGGCGCTAAAAGGCACAAGAAAAGCGGTGCTGCACTGGGTGCAGCACCACTTTTCTTAAATCAGGGCTTAAGTTCCTGAAGTGTAAGTCAGACATTAAGAAGAGCAGGAGCTTGCTTTTCAGGCATAGGTGAACTCTCAGGGCAAATCGGCTATTGCCAGGAAACACTATTCAGGGAATTTGATAGTAAAATGCATTAAGCCTATCTGAGCAAGTCTCCCTTTTAACGTTTTGTCCTTTAGCTTGAGTATTTGCATTATTTGTTTTTTCATTTAATAACTTACAGTAGTTTTTTTTTATTTCCAATTTTCAGTGACCAGAGCACTTTTTTAAAATTATTTTTTATTTTCATGGTATGCAAAATATAGAAACAATAAACCAAGAACCGTCAGAAGGCATTAAGAGCAAAATGCCCCTCAATTACTACGTATATTGTTAGACTTAGCATTCTTGGCATGGTCTCCCCTAAGTTTTGGTCTTTGTTTCCCAGGTTGTTGATGTGTGCTGGACTCTGTTTTTGCTGTTTTTGTTACTCTGGACATTTTACCACTGCTATCTGTGCTAAAGTGCTAGTGCTCCTATGTAAAATGTGCGTGTAATTGACTTTCCATGATTGACCTCTTTGATTTACTAGTAAGTCCCTAGTACAGTGCACTAGAGGTGCCCATGGCCTGTTAATCAAATGTTACCAGCGGGCCTGCAGCACTGGTTGTGCCACCCACATAAGTAGCCCTGTGAACATGGCTCAGACCTGCCACTGCAGTGTCTGTGATTGCAGTTTTAAACTGCCAATTCGACTTGGCAAATGTACCCACTTGCTAGGCCTAACCCTTACCATTTTATACATGTAAGGCACCCATAAGGTAGGCCCTAGGTAGCCCCATGGGCAGGGTGCAGTGTATATTAAATGTGGGACATGTACTTCTGTGTTTTACATGTCCTAACAGTGAAATACTGCCAAATTTGTTTTTCACTGTTGCAAGGCCTATCTCTCTCATAGGTTAACAAGTGGGCTGCCTTTAAATATTATTAAAGGGCAGATTCCCTTAGAGAGCAGATAGAAATAAGGAGTTTAGGGTCGCTGAGCTCACAATTTAAAAATGCATTTTCTAGTGAACTTGATTTTTGGATTGTGTGTTTGAAAATGCCCCTTTTAGAAAGTAGGCATGTTCTTTCTTAAACCATTCTGTGACTCTGCCTGTTTGTGGATTCCCTGTCTGGGTCAGTTTGATAGTTGGGCTGTTTGCACCTCTTGCTAGACAGTGACACAAAGGGAGCTGGGGTGTAGCCTTCATATCCTGATGAGCCATCTGTGCTAGGAAGGAGGGGAGGAGTGGTCAGAACCTGAAAGGGCTGTGCCTGCCCACACACAATGCAGTCTCCAACCCACTGGTGTGTGTCTGGGGCCTGGCCTGGGCAAGGCAGGATCTTACAAACAAGAAAGACTTTCCTTTGACGCAGGCCTACTTCAAAGGCAGAAAGGGGTATGAGAAGAGCCCCCGAAACCCCTGAGAGTTAGTTCACTTCTGGAAGCAAGAGAAACCTCTGCCAAGGAGAAGAGCTATAGAGTTGAGGAGAAGTGCTTCCCTGCCTGTGACTGTGCTTTGTTGGACTATCCTGCAATTGTTGCTTCTGCCTGTGGTAGGGGACAAAGATTGGACTTTGTAGTGTATTCCTGCTTGAGAAGAATCTCCAAGAGCTTGGACTGAGCTTGCCCCCAGTTCTGAAGTCTCAGGGCCACCAAAGACTTCCCCTACTAGCACCTGCACTCTCTGCTGAGACTCCTACCCTGACAAGCGGTGCCCTGTCGAGTCCCTGGGCCCTTGAAAGGAGAAGCTGGTGAACATCCAAGAAAACCAACTTCGGACGACTCCAGACCGACGCCGCTGCCGAATCCCGTGACGCTGCCTGCAACCGACTCTGTGGTCCTTGTTGGAATGCGATGACCCTCGTAGGCCGGACACCGCTGGAGCCCCGCCGAAGTCCGCGACTCCATGGAAGTCATCACACCACCTCATGACCACCAGACATCGACTACCCCCGAAGTGCACGGATTCAACGGTTCACGCCGAAGTGCCTCACCTCCACCGCTCCGCAGCAAGGACCCGACACCTCCGCTCCTTCGCCCCTCAGCACCGGAACCAAAGCTGCCTCGGATCGAGCGATGCCGCGATCCCTGACTTCACACATAGGCTTGTTTTCACATTTTACTAAGGTACTGTACCTGGGGGTATAGGTGACCCCATACCCGGCGCCATTGGCATCAAATTGTTGTGAACGACTCCGTCATGATGCCGTGTTGTCACCTCATCAAAGCATTTTGTGTTTCTAAGTGCTATTTTTGAGTTTAATTTTTTAAAATTCATAGCTTGACTTGTGTATGTCAGATTTTTGTCGTTTTGGTCTTGTTTTGTTTAGATAAATATTGGCTATTGTTCTAAACCTGTGTTGAGTCATTGTGGTGCCTGTGGTGTTTTTACTGTATTACAGTGTGTGTTAGCATAAATACTTTACACCTGGTCTCTGAAGTTAAGCCTACCTGCTCGTGCCAAGCTACCAAGGGGGTTAGCGGGGGTTAACTGAGTGTGATTCTCCTTTACCTTGACTAGAGTAAGGGTCCTTGCTTGGACAGGGGGTAACCTGACTGCCAACTAAAGACCCAGTTTCTAACAAATATCATAATTGCCCAGTATGAAAATAGAAAGCATCACATCATTTACAAATGGAGGTTCTCCTCTAGTTTCGTCTTACTCCCACACTGGCACCAGACGGATGTCCCCTCCTTGTACATTCCCAGATAGCAACCTCAGGCACAGTCCCCTCCGAGCCAGGTGAGCCGTCAAAGGGCACTAGCGGTCCCATATCTTAGCAAATTTCCTGGGACATCCTCTTTCCTAATACACCACTGTATGTTGGCCTCCAGAAGGCCATGGTAGGCACCGCAGTAATCCTCAAAGGTGAATGACATCACGGCTTGCGAATCCTTTGCCACTTTGCACATGAGGAGCATATATTTGTTCAAGGTCTGTTCGCTCCTCATTCCTAATGCTACCAACTGTGGGGTAAGGGTCAGTTAGTCCACAATCACTGAGGACAATATGCAAGCTGCAGCCCACCAATAGCTCTGTTGTTACGGACAGCACCAGAGAACGTGTAGCAATGTCTCAACATGATTGCATCCCTGGAGATAGAACTCGCTACCCATCCACCCATACAATATAGCCTTGAGAATGTGTAATAGACCTTGTGAGGGATCCTCTTTTGAACCAGGCAGAAGCCCGCTTTTATAGCCACCACCCCAGGGTAGTGGCAGGCCTATCCCCACGCATTGTCTTCCAGTGTCCCAAGGTCCCACTCCCACCTATTCCTCATAGCAGTCAGAGGAGGGAGACCATGTGACAACAAGGCACTTGAGTTTTGAGAAATGTTCCAGGACTTTATATTCTAGTGGAGAGTGTTCCACCACATCCTGCAACAGGTCCTTGTATCTCTGTGGCATATGCTGAATCTGGAGATACCTTAAGTACTGATTCCCTGAAAGCTTGTATTGCTTTTGCAGGTCTGGGGAGGACATCAGCCCATTGCCCGGATTAATGATCCCTCCAAGGTCTCAATTACAGTGACCCTCTACCAGCTGCACATTTTTGAGTAAGTCAATATTCCACAGGGATGTCTCCATGGTAACCCTAGTGCTCCAGCCCAGCTGTTGTTTTGCCCTCCTCCATACTCATGTGACCAAATTACCCAGGCTCAGGAGAGCTCCCACGTGGCTCCTGCCATACAGCAGATGCACATAGCCCTCAGGGTCCATTGCCCTCTGGTCAGCCAAGAGCAAGGGCTCCCAATTTGCGGCGAAGGCCCAATGATTAACAACATGCAACTTGGACACCTAAAAGTACAGACAAAGGTTCCACAGCGCCAGCCCCCCACAAGCCCACTGGTCTCTGAGTCAGTGTGGTTAGTGGTATCTGTGCAGCCCCTTGTCCAATAACTACAGTCTTGCTACCCATCGACCAGCTGAACAAAAAGGGTGAGGGCAATTCTGAGTAGGTATATCATTTTGTGAAGGGCTGCCCTGCCCCTTAAAGACAGGGTCAGACGTTGCCAGTGGTCCACATTTTTCTGATAGTCCTCCACCATCCTATCCATGTTACGGTTGTAGAGCAACACTTGATCAGTTGTCACATATATCCCTATGTAATGAACCGTGCCTGCTACCACACAAGGGCCAAACCCATTGCCACACTTCAGTCTGTCAGTGGGTATAAACTTGATTTGTGCCAGTTAATATGCACCCCAGAGCATTCTATGACGATCCCTAGGATTTCAAGGACTCTTGGGACAGAGCCACCTGGATCAGCCAGATACAAGAGCATGTCATCCACACATAAAGATATAGGTGGTCATTTTGACATTGGTGGTCAGGTGACCACCACGCTAGCGATGGCGGTAGTATCATCGCCAGGCCGGCGGTAATGACCGCCAAATTATGGCCATGGCAGTGATCCCCCAATAGACACCCAATGTACCACCCCAACCGCCAGTGAGGTACGACCACTGACCACGGCGGTAGCCACCTACAGGCTTGCGGCAGACAAGGATCCGCCCACCAAATTATGACAAAGCAGACCACCAGGATTTCTGGGGTGTTAGCATCACCACCAAAAGCCTGGCGGAAACACATAATTTAAAAGGAGACACTCATCTCCAGGGACACAGAGGAGTCCGCGGCCGCCATGGAACCCGAACTGGAAGTCTTCCCGATGCTGTACCACACAATGGCCGTCCAGGAGCACCAACGCCGACGATGACAGTGAGTACAGCGGCCTAACACACAAAGGAGGGAGGGGAGAGTGACACACACACATGCACAACGCACACCAAACACACATGCCACACACCCAGAACAATCTGCAGAATAAATCAACAGCAACATAACCCAGGAGCAAAGAAAGCCAGGACACATACCTGCTGTCCAACCACTTTAATTAGGTGGGAACAGTGACCTCAATTGTATAAAGAGATAAATATAAATATAAACATGTACAGAAAGGGCCATTGGCCAATCTAAAGTGTTCAAAGGCCACAGGGTAATGTCCAAGGCCCAACTTGACTCCTGACAGCCTAGGCACTCCACTGAGCAGGGGTATCATGCAGATGGCAGGCAGGCACCTCAGGGGGCAGGAGGGTGGAGGGGGGGTTTCATGGGAGGGGCGTCCTTGGGCTTTGGTTTGGGAGGGGGTAGGTCCTTGCCCTTCTGCATAGGGGGTGGAGGAGTGGCCTTGGGACGGGGGCCAGAGTACCACTTTTGTTCCCCTTAGTGGCGGGGGAACTCTTAAGGGGAGGAACAGGAGTCAAATGGGAGCTGGTAGGACCGGGCTTGGGGGGACTTTTCTCTTATGGGCAGGACAGGGGGTGGGGTAGGGAAGAGGTCAAGGTGGGAAAGGAAAAGCTTCTTAGGACCAGTGGGGTGGGGTGTGGGTGGAGGAATGGGGAGTGGTTGTAGGAAGAGGAGGTGTGCTGGACTTGGGTGCAGGTGCATGGACAGTGTGCGTGTGTGAGGTGGATGGCTGTTGGGTGTCTGAGTGGGAGCGTTTATGTGTCTTTGGAGGGGGGATGGCCAGGGTGGGGGGGACAAATAGGACGTGTGGATGTATGTTGTGATGGTGTTTACAAGTGAGGTGAGTGTCCTGCATGAGGTAGTGATGACGGTCGTGGTGGTGATTGCACATGTGGTGTGTGGGGTGCATGTCTGCGTGTCTGCTGTTGTGGTGACTGTGGGCAAGGCTGTACAGGTTTCAGGATCTGGGACATCAGTCACATCAGTGCATGCAGGTGTGAATGCTGATGTGACTGTGAGGGAGGAGGAGGGGAGATAGTGGAGGCAGTGGTTGTTGTTGTGTGTGCATCTGGTTGTTGGCTGTGTGTGTGCTTGTGGAGTGAAGTGTGGTGCTTGGGTTTGTCTGTTGTTCTGTCTGCATGCTTGGCAGATTGTGTGCATGGGAAGGGTTGGGAAGAGGGTGATGCGACTGGAAACAGGTAGTTCGAGGGGACGCAGAAGAAACAGGGACACTGGCTGCCATCAGAGAGGAGGCCAGAGCTTGAAACGATCTCTGTAGAGCCGCCAAGCCAACTGTGAATACCCTCAGGAAGTAATTGCATTGCTGCATCTGGGATGCCAGCCCCTGGGTGGCATTCACTCTGATTGACTGCCCTACAGAGATGGATCTCAGGAGGTCAATAGCCTCCTCACTGAGGGCAGCAGAGGTGACTGGGGCACGGCCTGAGGTGCCTGGGGTGAAGGAGACACCCACCCTCCTGGGTGAGCGGGAACGGGCAACTGTGTGGGGGACTACTGGGAGGGCGGTGTTGGTATGGGGGTGGCAGAAGATCGTGTAGCAGGGGTGGTCCCAGAGGGGTCTGCCACCAACAGGGAGCTTCCATCAGAGGAGGAATCAGATCTGCAGTCGTTGCTCCAGTCTCCCCCATGGTGCTACCCTCGCACTCCAACCCACTGGTCTACTCAGCATCAGAGGACTCTGCCTCCAGGGTCCCGTGGGCTGCAGCTCCCTCACTCGCCGTTGCCCCAGCTCCTTCGCCAGATGATGCTAATGCACACGTGGACAGGATGACAAAAGGAGAGAGGGTGGGGGAGAAAGAAAGGGAGCACAGGGTCAATCACAGCACCAACAGCACAGATGGCATACACATCACAATAACTCCCTGGGGCTAACACTGGGCATTATGGACCACAGTGACAAGCCATTACCTAGGTACTACAGCAGGAAGGAACCCAAACACTACCATCTGCACACCTACTGGGACCAACTAAACCCTATCTGCCACGGTAAGCTAGCTACCTAGAATTACCAAAAATGCATACCACCCTATGCAGCTAAGCAGGACCACGCAGGAATGGCTAAAGCAGCATATTGAGGCATCCACTGACTAGAACCTTGCACCCAAACACCATGCCAGGCAACATTTACAAAATACCACACAGTCTGTACTCACCTTCTTGTGGCTGCTGTGCTGCCCTGAAGCACACATCCAGCTCATGATTGGCCACTGCCAGTAAGCGGGCCATTAGGGAGGTCAGGCTCAGACAGGCACCCCTCCCTCGTTGGGAGGCCATCCCCAGCTGGGCCTCTGTGGTCTTCCGGACCCAGCGTCTCAGGTCCTTCCACTGCTTCCTGCAGTGGGTGCTCCGCCGGCTATGGACCCCCAGGGTCTGCTTGTCCTTGGCGATGGCATTCCACAACCCCTTCTTCTGATGGGTGCTGACCTGCAGAGGAAACACATTCAGAAGGACACCATGAACCATACAATCCAGCCTGTCACCCAAATGGCTTACATACTGCATTTGCCCCTCATCAAGCACACCCATGACCCATACCTCTGCATCCACATTGCTTGCAGCCATACCCCCCAAAAGACACACTGCTAGCACACACATATATATACATGCAGCCACTTTGCATGCATCATACCCATGATGTACTCACCTGTTGGTCTGGAGGCCCATACAACTGCCCATACAGGGGTAGGACCCCATCCACGAGCTTCTCCAACTCCTCCGTCGTGAGGGCTGGGGCCCTTGCCCCTGTAGCACGGGCCATGGCAGGTTCCAGACACAGGTCACAGCAGCACACTCAGTGGAAATGTCGTTGAGTGGAAAGTCAGGAATCAAATGAAGTGATAGAAAGAAAATGGCAGTCACTTCTGCGGCAATGAACACCGTCACCGCTGGCGTTGATTATCATTGGTTCCTGTACTCCATAGAGCCCCATGTTTGCCAATGAAGAATAGCACGGTGGTGCAGACCGCCTTCTGCCATGACGCCTAACGCCGGCGGAGTGAGGACACTTCTACAAGTCCTTGCACACAGGACAGGTGGTTGCTATTTCCTACTGCTAGTACTCATGTCTTAAATATATATGTGCGTCATTGGTGTTGACTGTACACACCTAGACAATTCTAGTGGTCTCCATACATACATGCTTTATGTACTGTGGTGTTGTGTGTGCATTGGTCCTGTTGTCACACCCATTTCACTTCTGGCTCACTTAAATAACAACCACTGCGGAGAAATAGGATGAGGAGGCAAGCACCCGTGTACAGACCCCTTGTGGAGTTGGCTACACTGGAGGACCGGCACATCATACTCACCTATCATCTGGACAGAACCACAATCACAGAGATATGTGCACAATTGGTGCCTGATGTGATACCTGCTATCTGTAGCACCACAGCAATTCCCCCTCTTGTGCAAGTACTGTCAGTGCTCCATTTTCTGGCACTGGCTCTTTCCAGGTGACTGAGGGCTTGGCTGCAGGAATGTCACAGCCACTGGTCTCAATTGTGCTTGGAAGGGGTTTGGCTACCTTGCTCAAACACATGAGCAGCTCCCCAGGTTGATGACTTGCCCACTGTGAAGGCTTGATTCTACGCAATGGGACACATACCACATGTGATTGGGGCCATTGACGGGACCCATATAGCCTTATTCCCTCCCAGGGCTAGTGAGCAGGTGCACAGGAATAGGAAGAGTTTCCACTCTCTCAATGTCCAGATGGTGTGCCTTGCTGACTAGTACATCTCCTACATCACTGCCAAGTATCCTGGATCTGTGCATGATGCCTATGTCTTGAGCAATAGCAGCGTCCCACAGGTGATGGCACAACTACAGAGGCACAGAGTGTGGCTCATAGGTGAGCTTGAGTCCCCACCCAATGTATGTCAGTGTATGCCTACTGGAGTCATGCTGCATGCCATTGTCCATGGCTAATGTGTGTCCCTCACTTATTCTAGGTGACTCCGGCTACCCAAACCTGTCCTGGCTCTTGACCCCTGTTAGGAATCCAAGAACAGGGGCTAACAATCGGTACAATGATGCACATGGACGTACCAGGAGGATTGTGAAACACACTTTTGGTCTCCTGAAAGCCAGGTTCAAGTGCCTCCATTTAACAGGTGGATCCCTATGCTACTCCCCTAAGAAGGTCTGCCAGATTGTGGTGGTCTTCTGCATGCTGCACATTTTGGCCATCAGACACCATGTGCCCTACCTGCAGGAGGAGAGGGGTGACAATGAACCCATGGCAGCCGTGGACAATGAGGACAGTGAGAAGGAGAAGAGTAGGAGGATGTGGACAACAGTACACATATCATTCAGCAGTACTTTCAATGGCACTCAAGTAAGACTGTTGATCTATATATGTCTCCATTTTAGTACAGTGTTGAGTGGCTGTTGTGTTGTGCCAGTCACTACCTTTGCATCACATTTGACTGTCACCTATGACTTCCCTTATTACAGATGTTGGTGTTGTTAAAACAGTGTACTGATGTGATCTCTACAGGCAGCTGAGACAAATTTGTTGGAAGGATTCCCACATTACAGGACATTTGTACAGGATAATGAATTTCAATACAGTTCAATACATTGCACATTTCTTTCTGATAAAGCACTATTACTCAAGTTGTGTTCAAGGGTGTTTATTTGAATAACGAAAAACAATGGAAAGTGCAATGGAGTGGGGTGATGCTTGGGAAAAGTCCAGTGTAGTGGCCCAGTCTGTTTGCAGCACAGGTCCAGTGTCCATGGGGCCATTGGTAGAGGAGCAATGGCAGTCCAAAGTGAACAAGGTGAATCAGTGGAACACAAGGGGAACATTCTGGAGGGGCTCATTTCCTTGCAGTGATCTTGGTCTTGGTAACTCTCTCTGGTGTCTGTCTGGGTCATTTGTGGGGTGGTTCACCTTCTGCAGGGGGAGGGGTGCTGGTGGTCTGTGAGTCCTGTGGCAGGGCCTCTTGTCCACTAGCTGCAGCAGATGTGAGGGCTGGCCAGTACACTGGCTAGTGGGAGGGGTCCGCTGGTGTGTTATGTACACATGTAACATGGTGATGTTCACCATGTCACTCAGCACCCCTGCAATGGAGGCCATGGTGGTTTTGAAGGCCTGCAATTGCATAACCTCCTGGTGGTGTTCCCCATACAGCCGCTGGTTCTCCTGCATGATGTTGATCACCTGACCCATCCTGTCCTAGGATTGTTGGTATTCCCCAAGAAATTTTTTGAGTGCCTCCTGGGCAGTCGGTTCCCTGGGCCTGGCCTCCCCTGGTGCACAGCTGTCCTCCGACTGCCCCTGGCCTCCTGTGCCTGTGTCCCCTGAACAGTGTGCCCACTCCCACTTACACCAGGACCTTCATCGTCATGCCTGTGTGGTGTTGACTCGGGTCACTGTATAGGTGGGTATACTACTGATTGACCTGTCCTGGGGACAGAGGTTTGGGGGCATTGGCTGGCTGCTGTGGTGTTTCAGTCTGGGGCAGGTGCCTTGTGGTGGACTGGCTGTGGAATGTGGTAACCGACTGACCAGTGGTCCCAGATGGGCAAGGGAGTTCATCCAGATCAAGACCTCCAAAGTTGCTGTCATCACTGGGTTACCGTGGCACCTCCTCGCTGCTGACATTGGCTGGGGCACCTGTGGGGATGTAAGTGATTTGTTAGGTTAATTGTCTGTCACATATTCTGCATTTCTACCTTTCCCAATGATATTGGTGTTGTCCTCCCACCTTTGGTAGTGTATGGTGATGGATTGTGGGATTGGTAGTTCTACATGCTGTCCATGCATTGCTGGTGGGTGTGCATGCAGAGCTGGGAGGGATGTGCTTGCAGTAGGTATGGCATGCAGGGGTAGACACTTAGGTGTGGTAATTGGGGTGGTGCACTGTGTGGGATGGAGTGGGGTGAAGGGAATCAGGGTGAGAGGGTGACATGGCATGCAGGTATGTGTGGTGGTAGGTTTGTAATGGTGACTCGCCAGTGTCCAGTCCTCCAGCTACTCCAGTGAGGCCCTCAGAATGCAGTATTGCCAGGACTTGCGCCTCCCATGCAGTCAACTGTGGGGGAGGAGGTCTGGGTCCACGTCCAGTCCTCCTGATGGCGAGCTGGTGACTTGCTGCAATGGAATGCATCTTCCCCCGTAGGTCGTTCCATCTCTTGCGAATGTCATCCTTTATGCATGGGTATTGTCCCACACCATTCACACTGGCCACGATCCTCCGCCATAGCTCCATCTTTCTGGCAACAGAGGTCTGCTGTACCTATGCTCCAAACAGCTGTGGCTCTACCCTGACTATTTCCTCCACCATCACCCACAACTCCTCATCCGTAAAACGGGGGTACTTTGGTGGGGGCATGGGTGTTGTGTGGTGTGTGTGTTGTGCAGAGGGTGTTGAGTGATGTGGTGCGGTGTGTGGTGTGTGACAGATGAATGGGTAGTGTGGTGTATGTATGCAGTTAGCTCTGGTATTGGTCTGGCAAGTTGTAGTGGTCTTATTGTGTTTGAAAAAGATTGTGGGTGATGTGGGGGGTGTTTTATGGTGCTGTTGGCGGGTGTATGGGGTGTGTGTATTTGTGTCAGGTGTGTTGGTGTTTGGCCTGGCCAATGTTGGCTTGTTTTGGTTTTGGGTGGCCATTTCTGCCTCTGCGGTGTGCATTGCCAATGGTTTACCGCCGTTGAATGTCTGCTGTGGTGATTCATGGGTCATTATTTGGAGGGTGTTGTTTTGCTGGCATAACGGTGCTAGTTCCAACAGTTTTTCGCATTTGTTGGGTCTGGAAGATTTATGGTTGTGGCTGGTTTCTGTGTGTTTTATTCGTGTGTCTCATTATTTGGTGGGCGAATATTCGCCTCTGCGGCAGTATGTTGGTGGCCATCACCACAATGCTATTCGATAAATATCCCCAATGTCATAATGAGGGCCATAATGTCTTCCCAATCAGGGTCTCATTTTAGACCACAGAGCTGGGAGTCCCGTCTCACCAGGTCTCATCCAATGCCACTGCAGAAAGCATGGGGATGGAGGGTCCTTCTGTCCCATTAAACCTGACCTTGGCCATTGTTTGCTTATACAGCAGCATCATCCATTTTAAAAAGGAGGGGCCAAAGCCCATCTACTCCAGCATTGCCCACAAGTATGACCATTCGATGGATTCACATGCCTTTTTGGGGTCAAGAGCCAACAGCACTACCGGCTCTGTGAAGAGGTCCTTATGAACCAAACAGCTGAAGAGCGGTTGGAGATTGCGCCTGTTCACACTGTAGGGCATAAAGCTCTTTTGATCTGGTGCTATGTGGGTATCTACTATCTGACTCAGGCAGTTGGCCAGGTCATTTGTCTCCATATTGAGGTGTGAGAACAAACTGTACGAGGCACGGTCTTTAGACAGTTTCTCTTTCTTCTGTGTAAGTACTAAGGTAGTCTGTCTGAGGTCTCTGGGACAGCTTCTTTAGGGGTCCCAATAAGCTGTTTTTTCCACATTTAAAAAATTCAGTGGGAAACCCAGTAGGGTCTGGGGTTTTACTACAATGCAGCTTTGCCAGGGCCTCCGAAATTTCTCCTTCTGTGAGTTCACCATCCAGCTATGTCCTGGCGTCTTCCCCAGTGCACGAGTCAGAAGGTCCCTTATAAAACTGTGTAAATCACCACTGTCAAACCTGCCTCAGTGGAGTACAGGTCACCCAGACAATACGCGAGGGCATGTGCAATGTCCCCAGCTGACTGGGCCCGCCCCCATCCGTGTTCACTGCCTCCACACATATTTGGACCTCCTCTCTGCAGGACAGCCAGGCCATGAGTTTCCCTGCCCTATTGCCCCTCTCATACAATCTACTCTGTTCGGTATGGTACAGAGCTCTAGCCTCCTGTGTCACAGGATGCCAATAATCAACCCTCACCATATCTATACAAATAGCCAAATCAGAGGTCGTGGTCTGTATGAATTGGGCCTCCCAATCAACCAGCTGACTCTATATCTCCCGACCCATGTCATCTCAGTTCCCCCTCTTCCCAGCAACATGGGCTATTAATTATCCCATGAGCACTGATTTGTAGGCTTCCCACAAAATGGCCTCTGAGTCCACCGTACCTTTGTTTAATATTGATCCGTTACTTCCAGGAACAACTTCCCTGTGCAAGGTCTGTGAGGCCCCATGTGTCTAGATGCCACTCATGGCGGGACAGCAGTGTCAGTCACCATAGCTCTGTCATTAAGGGAGAGTGATCAGAGATGCCTTCGGTGGATACTCCGTACTGTTATGGCTGCATTGTTGCCATGCAGGCCCTGGCATGTACTTGAGGCATGACAAAGACCACATCTGATTTGAAACATGACTATTGCCACTGGGAAGAGTGTGTTACTTGCCAAAGTTTGAAAAGGCCCAAGGCCCTGCCAAAGGTAGAGAGGCAGTTGTTTCTGGGAGCAGTTCCGGAACGGGTAACCCTGTCCAGTACACTGCGTACTGTGAGGTTCAGATCTAACCCGTCCACAAGGAGGGCACTCAGAACCAGTGTCAGCCTGTCCTCAGCTGTTCCACCCCCTTTGTCTGAAGACCCAGAGGGAAGTACCAGGAAGCCATTACCAGTCTCCCCATTCCAATTTCCAATCACCACTTCCTGGCAGCCCCCCTGGGGAACCCACGTGTTAGTGACTTGAAACAGGAGAGATCATCAGACCATGACACAGACTCCCCTGAAGCCCATTGAAAAGCCAGGGTGCACCAACATTTTATATCTGTCCCATCCCAAAATCTGCATTTAAATCCAGCCAAGTAGGTCTCCTGTATAAGAATTAAATCTGGGTTATGCTGGAGTAGGTACCGCATCTTGACCCATCACTTCACTTTTTCCCCAGACCATTATCATTCCAGGAGAGTATCCTCAGGGCCTGACCCCTCCAACCAGAGGTATGTGCTCCAGCCATCAATATGGAGCCCATACTCCACCTCCTCACCACTTATCTGTGCTTACTTGTTTGCATGCCAAAACCCCACATCCCAACAAACCCTCCCACCCCAATACCTAATGCCACAAGCTTGTGACTACTTGCCACCTCAATGCTCGAGGCATCTGTCACCCCCCAACATAATAGTGAAACTGTCTCGATGGTAAACATGTATGTAGTCATTCTTTCAGCAAGACAGCACCCTGCAAACTTAGGAAAAATTGTAACCATCTTTTCCACTTGTCTGCGGTCCCTCCCAAGCCCCATCCACTGCACCCTCTGTGTGTTGAGGCATGGGGCTCCACGGCCCGGGCGGGAGAGCCAGCTCGAGCCACGGCTGTGGCCGTGGTCCATTTTGCCGGCCTCGAGGCTCGCCGCAGCCGCTTTTTCCAGCCTAATGTCACCCGAGGCCCTGGATTAGGCATCGGGCCTGGGCGAGTTCGGGGTGCGGTGCTCCCTCTGTTTCAGGAGTGTGTGTCCCCACCACCCTTCACTTACCTGGTGACTGGCCTTTCGTTTTGGGCTTCTTTTCCTCTGTCTTCTTTCCTCTTCTTTCTTTCTTCTTTTCTTCTTTCCTTTTTTCCGTGCAGGGTCAATGTTCTTCTTTCTCCCAGCATGCCTTTCTTCCTATCTTTTTCCTTGCATGCATCTGGTTCCCTCTCTAAAATGTCGTCCTCATCTATTTCATTCTATAGCCTTTTCCCAATCCAACATGGCGTGTTTGTTTTTCCTGTATGTCACTTCCTGTTTAGGGGTATTTAAGGAGTTGGATTCTTTCTCTCCTTGCGCAGCAACACTGCCGTTGGTGGTGATCACGCTCCGGTTGTATTCTTCTGATTCCAGCTTTTTTTCCCTGCTTGTTCCAGTTTCCTTCCAGTTATTGTTCTTGATTGGAAGTCTGAAATTTTTTCTTGTGTTTTTAATTCTGTTCCAGGAAGTTCCTGTCATAGAGGTTTTTTCCCTTTGGGGTTTTTACTCTGGGACTCCTTCTGGAGGGCAAGCACTGCCTTTTGACATACCATTGTCAGCAGCACCGTGGCTACCAGAAAGAGCCGCCCTTACTTTGGCCAGAGCAGGACCTACAAGAATCAAGATCTTCCATCAGTTCCAGCTGACCAAAACCGTAAGCGACAGGTAGACTGTGACACTGTGCATCACAAGACAGCATCAAGGTGAAGTCACATAATGAAATCCAAGGTCATCAGCATGACCTCTGGCAGGGGTGCATCTGAATCACCTCCAGAGTCCACGAACTCTTCATCAGATTTACGAGAGTTTCTGTCCAGCACCTTCTACCAGCTAGCTTCACAACAGACTGTCTGTGGTGAATGTCTGCCACCACCCTGGACCTCTCTACCTCACGCTGGCTCCGGCTGCAGCATGACCCCTTCCTCCTCCAGCCCAGGGAACGATCACGGGTGCCCCTAGCTTTTAGCTAGTCTCAAACAGCTGCCGCTATCGCGAAGAAGAATGCCTCCCCTGTTCAATAATTCACAAGTCAGCCAGAAAAAGCAGTGCGTACTTCACGTCCAGCTGCCTGTGGTATGTCTTCACAGTGAAGAATATCTTACGTTGCCGCTGAACGATGGCAGTATTGTCAGGTTAGATGTTTACGGAGCCCCCTTGTGGATGCTGTAGCTAGTTCATCCTGGCCACCTGCAGAATATTGTCCATGTCTCAGAAATTGAGCAACGGCACCATTATCAGTTGTGGCAGTGACTAGGGGCCAGCCAGGGACTCTGTGCACCTGCTCCACAGTGTAGCGCTAGGATGCTTTACTTTCAAGAACTGTAGATAGGAGCCACTCCACTGCAAACACTCCATGAAAGGGCTTTCCACTGTCTGTCAACCCCACGATGTGCACATTTTTAAGCCTTGCGTTCCCTTCCGCATCATCTAGTGTATCTATGAGGAAGGTCACCTCCCTTTGTAAGGTGGCCAGATGGGCCTCAGCTTCCGTCACAGTCAGGCCGATATGCACCAGAGCGGTCTCCACCTCCGTTAGCTTGTCCTCCAGTTTCCTGTGGCCCACACACAGTACATTAAGATCAAGGGCCACTGAGTCCATCTTTGCCTCCAGTGTAATTTGTTTACAGTATCGCTGCTAGGATTTTGGCATGTGGGCCTCCAGCTGTCCACAGACTCCAGGCCTGGCTCTCCCCTGCATCCTATGGACAGGGGGCACATCTGATATCATTCTGGCTGGCGTCCGGTGCACCATAGTGAGGGTAGTCTCCTCCTGTCTGCAGCAAAGGGGGGAACCCCCTCAACACCACAAACATTGGCTCTACAATGGCAGGGGTCACCGATGAGTACAGGGTGGCCACCTCTGCTTCACAGGCCAGTCAGGATCCTCCTGTTCCTAACAGCTCTGATGTGTTCCTGAATTTGTTCCTTCAGAAGGCGGATAGTGCTACCCACATAAATCAAACCACATTGGCAAACAATACAATACACTGTAAATTTACTATTACAGTTAATAAACTGTTGTCTGCGATGTACACGCACAGAGTTGTATTTGAAATTCGCCAGTTTATCCATAGCATATTGACAAACACTGTAGCATGTGCATCTATGGAAACCACAAGGTTGGTGGGGTAACCAATTAATGGATTGGCTTTGTGTGTTAGTCCCAATGTAGCTTGGACAAAGTTTATTTCTTAGTGTTGTACCACGGTTGTATGTGATCTGAAGTCTGCTGTTGATTCATCAGCAATTGATTCATTGCTGCTTTATATACTCACTTTGGGTTTTTTCCTACTTGTCACCTGCACCCCACTTTCTGGCCTACGTATTGCTGTTAATTAAACTCTTTTTGGCACAGCCTTATTTTTATATAGTACATAGTTTCATTTATAGTCCAGCTGGTTGCCCATTTGACCTATTAATGGCCGTCCTTTTTTTGACTGCTCACCTTTTAGTACACTTCTCTCAAGGTGTATGTGTACTATTGCTTCTTTTCTACCAGGTACGCCTTACTTTCAGGCCATATTTTCTACTGTCTTTCCCGTTTATATACAGACGCTATTGTTTATTTGTTTTCGCTAGGCTCCTTCTGAATACAACACCATCATTTCAAATTGCCTGAGCCTTTTACCTATTATGTTTTTTCCCCTTAGGCTCTAGACATACCATGGTCTGTTGTATCGAGGATTACCAGATACCATGTTGCAAGAACAAGTGACTTACTTTACATCCATGTTTTTTTATATACTCGGATTTCTAGAGATGAGTTCTCAAACTTTGGTATTTCATTATACATGTCTCCCAGACATGCTCTGTTTTTTAGGCCACTGACCGGCATTAATTGTTCTGTTCTGGACACACGCGGTTGTGCTTTTTACAGGCTATACCTCGCATACCCAATAAGGTACGGCTTCCTACTAAGTCTACCTTGACTCTTTTTGCTGGTACACAGCATTGCTCTGTTTTCCCCACATTTGATTTACCAGCACCCTATTTAGGTTTTTCTAAGCTAACACACTTCATTGACATTTGGCTTCGGCAATTCAAACCTACGTCTTTGGTTATCTAGGCACTCTTATGCGGTGGGCACATACAATTCTGGTTCTTTAAATGCACATTCATCACTGGTTTACCTGTTCTATCACCATCTGTCTCGTGTGCTTCACAGCCACATGGCTCCTTCTATTTTGGACTTAAGGTTGTCTCACCATCTGCCCCTTTGCTTGAATGGACACTTAGCTAACCACCAGACATCGTTCTGATATCTTTGCTATCACCCTCAATGTCTTTACATAAGATTTGGCAAACATATCACTGTATATCTTGAAGCCTTGAAAAAGTCACCTGTTGTGATGAAACAGGTGTTGGCTGGGATTATAATACAACACTCATCTTACCACTATGATCACCATTTCTACGAATAAAAGGAACCTACCACAACCAAACTCATCTGAATGATGTATTGGTTAGGAACCAATTTTGAGTGCTGCGGTATCTTGAAGAATAAAGATAGAAACATAGCTGCATTTAGTAATTCTTTTAGGACCATTTGGCAGTGGAGTGTATTATTCCTTCCTGAGCAATGTCACTTGGTGGGTTGTAGGAGAGAAGAGAGCAAGTCAGTAGATTCTGTTGTTAAAGGTGAGCCTGCCCTTTTGCCTTTCCCCAACAGCTGCTTCAGGAAGGCTGAGGACAGGTAAGCATAGAAATTTCACAGACATTGTGCCCACATTTTGGATACTCTTGCTAAGAGCCAGCATCATCACTCAGTGCTGTGAGAGTCATCACCTTTCACAAGGGATGTGTCTGCGCTATGGACAGAACATTACATTTGAAAAGGAACAGCCTCACATTGATTTGATTCTATTCAAAATCTTTATTCAGCACAATCTCATTGAACCATGAAAGTACAAAGCAGTGCAAAATTACTACAAGTACATAATTAAAACAATTTAATAAAACTGAGAAGCGGTCAGTCATTTATAATAAGCAAATACTGCAAAAAGACTCTGTTCACAAATAACACCTAAGCAAGCTGCCCCATATTTAAAAAATACCATACATAACAGTAAAAAGGTCACATCAATATAAATAGACAAACACTAGTTATAACTAGACATGCTTTTCTGAATCTGAATCACTCTCCACATGTTATAGAATCCTTTTGAGAACACAAATAACTAAAGGCAACATTAAAGTCCATAATCTCATTTGCGACAAAAATTAGTTTCAGATAAAATTTCCTTATACCATCATAAAAACAACAAAATAATAAAAAGTGCTTGGTACTCAGTTTCGAGGCACAGTCACATGGGCACAGTACCAAGTCCCTAAGCCACTGATTCACAATAGGAAAGGCAACAAGAAGATGTACTACACCCAGCCACATCCTTGTTATAAAAGGTGATGTTGAATATTAGTTACCAAGGCTAAATACAATTGGAAACTCTCCAGAAAAGCATTCTAAAATTGGAAACAACAGTTGGTTTTTGTAGACTCAAAAGACCCCTTTTTCTATTTTAGCACCTAGAAACAAATCCTTAACCTCACTCTTATGAAGAGCAAGGATTCTTTAGGGGTCTTGGAGCACTGAGGTATCCAACAATCAAATTGAGACTTCATTAATATAAGATAGCCACTGGAGATTAAGAGCTTGGTCTAACGTTAGGCAATCC
The DNA here is from genome assembly GCF_031143425.1 of Pleurodeles waltl. Taxonomy (NCBI): domain Eukaryota; kingdom Metazoa; phylum Chordata; class Amphibia; order Caudata; family Salamandridae; genus Pleurodeles; species Pleurodeles waltl. The sequence continues at coordinate 1,644,475,257 of NC_090444.1, read as the reverse complement.
AATATGATAGATTTTGTAAAAATGTCTTCATTTTCGGCCTAGATAGAATGTCAAAGTAGAATGGGCTTAAAAGGGAGCAGGTCCTCCAGTTGGATCTACGCCACTTCCTTATGCACAATGGTAGATGGTGTTGAAAATTCCACTTGCAGGGGACTACAGGTGGTGTGACCCACAGGCCCCCTTCTTACATGGCGGCGGAAAGAGCTCTTGCTTTATAGATGTTAATCATTTCACTAATGGGTTAATGGCCAAGTTTAAGTGAGAACTAAAAAACTCCCTCACATACGCTACTCATTTTAGACCTAGCATTTTAAATGGTTTTAGTCCACAAACCATTATTAGTAAAAAGAATCCCCAAATAACAAAAGAAGTTGACCTTCACAATGGGGGTGATTTAAAAAAAAAAAAAAAATTACCTTTCGGGATACCTCTGCCACATGTCATCATAAATGTTTTAGTTATATAAATCTTTAATTTCCTGGCCTCCATAAAGTCTGCAAAAGTGTCCATCAGTCACTGCAGACCGACAGTGGTGCCATACATTAGGGCTGCATTGTCTGCATACAAAAGCACTGGGACTGAACAAACACCAACTGCGGGCGAATCTGACTTCAGAGCCTGCAGGGTACCATCTACTCCATTTATAAAAAAAAAGAAAAAGAAATGTAGCCAAGACACAGCCCGCCTAACTCTTCTCTCAATTTTAAATGAAGGAGAGCATTCCCCATTAGGGCCATATTGTACTTTAGCAGATAGGTTTTCATACAACCGAGACAGGAAGCAAACAATATTCTCAGAAGCTCCTAAAGATAGTAATGTATGCCACAAAATCAACTGGTCCACCAAGTCAAAGGCACTGCTAAGGTCACCAAAACACAAGTTAAGGGAAACTGGCTTAGAGTTTGTACACTTGCCATGGAGCAGATCAATATTCACACACTGCTCCACCCTACCCAGCCCCCTCCTGACTTGTACTGGGCTTCTGAGAGAATGTTGGCGGCCCACTGCTCCAGTCTCTTCAAAATAACCCTGCCCACCAACTTAGTGGAGGATTCCAGGAGGGAGATAGGGTGGTAGCACTTTGGATCAGATCTGTCCTCCTTCTTAAAAATGGGCACTGTAATAGAGTCAACCCAACTAGCTGGGATTGTGCCATTGGTTGCCTCACTAAACACCCCGATCTAAATGCTGGCCCATAACTCAGCCAGGGCTCTGAATGAGCCAACTGTCATGTAATAGAGCCCGGGGGCTTTGTCCCTGGCACTTCTTTCTAAGACTAGTAAAACCTAATACAACATAGTTGCAAGAGACTTACTACTGGTTTGGATTAAGCTCTTGCATTGGGCCACTGAGGCCAAGTGGCCCTTCTCTGAATCGTTACCCAAAAAGGGATTACAAATATTTGAGAAATAACTGACCCGTGGTTGTAGAGGAACAAATGAAGTTAATTTCAGGGCAGAGTATTTTTTTTTTAAAGGTGCATCTACTGAGCTTCAAACAAAGTTACATAGTTGGTCTCAGCTGCCTGAACCGATTTAGGCCATGTAATTAAACGCAGTCTCATTCATAACTATCAACTTCACAACAAGGGGCAGACCCCTGCCCATTTGATACGGAACCCATTTGACCTAATGAAAGCAACATTATCTAAGCAGCTTATATCTGCGGATCCTTCAGCTCTGAGATGCAATACAATGATCAGATTGTGGTAGCGTTCAGCTCTTTGAATTATGTCGAAGCTTAAGGCAAGGTGGTGCACTGAAGATGTAATTAAAATATGATCAATTGTGGTTTTCACACCTCTGCCAATGAAAGATTGGGTCTGCTCACTAATTGAGGTGTTACAGTCCTTCAGCAGCAGGGGTCAAATTAAAAAATTAAAGATGTTAGGGACTTGCCATAAGCTTTATGAAGAAAATGTAAAAAATCAACACCAGAGGAGTTGGTAATACCCCATACAGGCCTCCCTGGGAGGGGGAATGTTTGAATAATAAAATCACCTGTCCATAAAATGGGACAGTTGGTGTTAATTGGGAACATAAATGCTTCTAGATCTGCACCAAGTGTGGAGAGAATGTCAGAACAGGTATAAGGAAATAGATCATTGTAAAAATGTGTAATCACTAAATCCGACCCACCTCTAAAAGAAAAAAGCACAAACTGATAATATAGGGAGGCAGTTATAAACCTTTTAATATTAACAGGCAACAAATTAGAAATTAAGCTCTGCATGCAATCTTTAGTACGGCTTAATGATGACGTGACTGCGGCGGTGAATACAACCAAGCATTTGCAATGCAATGGGTCTCGCATTTGCTCGAGTTAGAGTTATTAGCATTGTAAATTCCTAACTGGACTTTTCTTGCCGCATAAATTGAAAATGAAAAGTAAAACAGTTGACATAAGCAAGCTGATTCAAAGCGCCATATCTGCCATGAGCAGGAGCACGAAGGAGAGACAGAAAAAGAAAAAGTAGTTCACTTTTCGTCAAACGTATTGGCAATCATGCAATTATCCATGTAACAGGTGCAGTCTGCAAGGCGGTAACAAAGCTGCCCCAAGGAGTGACAAACGTAAAGCATTTGCCAATAATGTTAACGGATTTTTGAAAGGCAAGCCCACGAAAGAGTGAAAGTGATGGGAGTGTGGTGGGCGTGGTTAAAAGCCCACAGAACTTACAACAGGTCAAATCTCTTGCTCGCTCGACCTAAAAAGAAGACTTCAACATGAGTTGGTTCAAGGCTCCAGGTTGCCTGGAAGCAAAGTATTTGTGAGGTATAAATGATATTGTGCCAGTCTGTAACTGTTAATTTATTAGAGATCCCAGAAATAGTCCACAAAATAAACCTACATAACCCATTCTAGCATGAATTGTTTGATAAAGAGGCTGTGTAAAAAGGATCAAGTGGCATTAGCCGGTCAACCCTGACTGCCAGGGGATTTGGGAAGAAAAAGACAGCCGATTCACCAATGGATTTGGAGCTATGGCGGAAGAGTAGTGGGATATAGTCAGTGGGGCCATCCATACAGACTGACTGAGAGGTGTCCCAACTAACAGACCATCAATCAACTGCCTGCAGGCCACCCAGGGCCCCAAACCTATTTGAGAGAGGAAGTTGAAAAGAACATTTGACAGTTGAAAACTGATCAAAGTGTAATGCCTGTGGTACAAATGGCGAAGGGAAGAAGCACAGAAGAAGAAGTGTAATATTTCCCAAATTAAACAAGAAAGAGGAAGACTCATTCACAGGCCTGGTATATTTGAAACTGATGATGATGCAATCTCCCTCAACAGTCTTCTATAAAGGGCCAATCCACCCAACCCTTCGAATCAAAAGGACATGATCAGCTTTGGTGACCAGAAAGATAAACGTAGTCTGTAACCAGAGAAGGACTTTATTTCTTCATTGGGCTGGTGACTCAGTTGTATTCTGAATCAGGGAGGGGGCATTCATTGTTATCACAATGAAAGGACAAGATTCAGGTTATAGGTTTATGGTAATATCATTATAATGCCCCTCCCCTATGATTTGAGCCCTTGTGCTCTTTGTTCCCCTATTTGTGTGGCTTCAGGAGGCCTAAAGCTACTGGTGATCCTAGCTAGATTATTAGCACCAGTGTTTGGGACTGAGTTGAATGCTGACCCCCGACAATCCCAAATGACAGGCCTGAAAACGAATTCCCCTCAAAAGTCAGAGGCCCACCTGTACCGCACTCCCCAAGGTCTAATTGAATTTGATGTTGGAATGTGTTTTGAGGCAAGGTGGAAGGATGGGGGACCATATGTCAATCAGCAGATTATTAAGAAGAATATGATTTTGAGGCAACTAGGGGGAGGAGTGAGATGCCCCCTGGGGCCTGGGCGTGAGGAAGTTGACCAACTGTACAATTGAGGGTGGATGGGAGACTAGACATAATACTACGCAAATTGTTTTTAATAGTCCCCAATGGTACATGGATAGGTGAAAGCAAGGGTTCAACCACCACCCGCATCACGCTATCCAATAACTTCCCTTGGAAATCCTCCAAGTCCATGGCAGTGGGCATAGTAATGCTTACAGGGCCAATGCTGGGGACATGGATTGAAACTTGCAATATAGAGTGTGTCATTGTGGCCCCTTGGTTTATTTTCTGTTTTGCTGGAGGGCACCCGTTATGTGATGAAATTATATCCACTCCATCTTTCCACCCAGGGTCAACAAGACGGACCATAGGAGGTGGTTAATGCACAATCGATGCCCCCTTCACAGACTCTAAATCGGTGACACAGCCAGCCTGAGGTTCTAACTCAAAGAGTAAAATTGTCCACGTCACAGCAGCAGTTGTAACTCATAGGTGGCGCTCAACTTGTTCAAATTCCTTGTTAATAGCTCCACCAGCATGTTTAATATACCCATCTAAAGATGAATTACATCTAGACTTAGCAGAGAAAGAGTTTGCATTTCACCATCTCAAATGCTGAGGGCAGTTCAAATAGGACGGTAACAAATCAATGAAATGACAGTACCTCCAAAAAGCTGGAGCCAAGAGGGGTGGACCAGCCCAGCTTCATCTGGAAAAGGAGTATGATTAAAATATGTTGCAATATGACAGGACTTCATGTTTTCTTTCGGAGGAGTACTGATGCCAGCCAAAGGTGCAGGACGTTGGGAGGAATATCTTGGTAATCAGGGGCTCACTCTAGCAGAGGCCAAAATTATTTGGGAAGGTCCAGTTGCAGGCCAGCTGGGCAGTTGCAGGGAGGCTGCTAAAACTTCTTGTGTCCCTGTAGCTAACAAAGGAGGTGAGCCAACCGACCCTCGGAGTTAATCGGATAGCTTGGGTTTAAGATAAGCAGGTGCAGTCTTCTATATCAGACAGCAAGTCAGTCCTTCAAGCAGCAGGCAGTCAGTCGTCTGGCAGCAGGGCAGTCCTTCTTCTGTAACTTCCACATGTCCAGGAGTGTTCTGATGAGTGGCTGTGGAGGTCCAGTATGTACACCTGCTGCCAGCATTTGGGTGCGGGATTCCTTAACCTGCAGCCAACAGTGGCTCTGGAAAGTTATTTTCAATTTCCAAAGTCAAGGCTTCAAACTGCCTGGAGTGACAAAAGGCAGGCCTGGTGTCAGGTTCCTTTGTGTGAGCAGGAAACAAAGCACCTTTGAAGTGTGAAAGTGAAACTGGGTACACCCCCCCTAGTCATCCTGCCAGGATGTCTATTCTGTCCACACCTAAGCTCCAATTGTGGATCTGTCTGGAAGCAATACACAAACCCTAACAGCACAGTCATTCACACTCCTTTGACCCAGGACACTGACAGAAATCCAAGTTCACCATTGAAATGGATTTTAAATTAGAATTCAGTATACAAAATCGTAACTATGTATAATCTAAAACAAGTGTTATAAGATACAGTCATATAAAAAGTTTAAAATAGTAAAGTACAGAGTATAAATTATCACATCGCAGCGAAGCACCATTTAAAAAACAGTTTAACAAATTACATCAAATACCTCTTTCTTGCTCAGATAACAAAATTTATCAGACATGCAGGAGGCACAAAATACATATACGTGGTAGAGGCAAGAAAAATGATCCTATCATACTATAGATATAAATGAATAGAACAGAGACAGACCTCCACTTTTCAAAAAGTACATGTGCAAGTCTAAATAGTGCCTTTCAGTTAATGGAACAAAGACCTAGCCGAAAAGACAGAAAAGCAAAATTTGGTAGAGCCAAATAGAAGGTAAATGTTACTTCCCTACTAACTTTCTCAAACTAAACAGAATAGCTATAAATGTATAGATCATCATACATATGTGCTCAGTTTGAAGAAGCAGCTAGTAGCTAGGGCTGGTCTACATCTTCTAATATATAGGTGCTTCAATAATGGAATTAAAAACTGCTTCCGTGGAGCAGTGTATAGTTTGCAAAAAAACAAGAAGTGCAGAAAGGACTGACTTGTTATGGAATCACATGGACATAGATCCAAAAGGAAATCACAATAAATATCACTTGGCTATGAAATGAAAAATTAGCAATACCAAATCTAAACCGAGTTATATACAATCTTCGGGTGTAAGTCAAAGAGAACATAAGTTACGGCTCCATCTTACTGTTTGTGACAAGAGAAAATTAATCACTTACCTACTTCTTTCTTGACTCCTTCCTTTGCCGTAGTTGAGAACAAAGAGCTAAAAACTCTTGCTTGAAATGCTTTTTAGGAATAGTGGCCATTAGGAGAGAGTTGTGGTAGCAATCCTCTTTCCCCATCAAAGCAGAATGCTCCTATACATACCATAATCAGGTAAGGTTTTGTGCTTCGTCTAAGGATTTGCAGCCATTGATTAAAGACTAATTAAGAAGAGTTTGCTGTTTAACCCAGACTACTCTCCATAGCATGAGAGGTGCCAGTTTGAGATGGTCCTCTAGCGGAACTATTCCCACTTCTGTACGACAAAAATATGCAGGAAAACTATTTGGGATGTACAGGAATCTTCTTGAAAAATGATTTTTCGTCACCTGTAAAGCACCCACATCACAATAACCCCACACCCCTTCCCGGTGTGTCACCGAAGAGAGACAATGTGAGGAATAAATGTTAATCATAGCAGCTGGGAGTTTATTGCACAATTTCCTGGCACAAAGTCTCAAACGCCTGTTCAAGCCTCAGCTTCCCAATCTTGATCAGGTGAAACCATGAGCATTTTTGGTCAAATGATATTCCTAAATAGGAGAAAGTGGGCACATATGAGAATTTCTCACCGTTAACATATTGTCCCTTTAAAATTGCATAAATATTCACGGTGACCATAACATGGGATTTAGTAGCATTTATTTTTAGTCTCAAATCATTCATAAATAGATAAAATCTGTTTAAAAGTTTCTGTGAACCAGCACCCTTTATTGAACCTAAGACACTGTCATCTGAGTACAATAGTGCAGGTAATTTCCTCAAAGCAACCTTCGAGACATCAGCTTCTAAATTCCAAACCTCTAGGTCTTTAATGTATAGGCACAATGAGAAAGGAGCCAATGCACAGCTGTGTCTAACACCATGTTTCATTTCAATTGGGTCTGTGAGCTCTCTTTTTTCCCATACCTCACACGGCCCACCACCCCATTATGCATACAAGCAAAAAATGGACCAATGTAGCATCAATGCCCATATCGAGCAGCTTGGACAACAGTTTACGTCTATCCACCCACTCAAATGCCATTGTTAAATCCTTGAAACCTAAATTAATTTAACCCCTCTTGGCCACAGTACATTTGGAAATAACCAGGTGGCTATTAGGGCACTGCTCTACATCGCCTAATCCTCATCTGAACCCATACTGTTTTGTGAAAAAGCACCCCTTATCCTGTACCAATCTTTCAGCCGCTCAAGTAGAATTCTACCCATCAATTTACTAGTGGTATCAATAAAGGAGATTGGGCACGAACATTGAGGGTCTGCTCTATTGCCTTTTTTGAAAATGGGTAAGATAATTGAACTAAGCCAAGAATTAGGAGGATCCACTATCGCCACACACATGATAATGTTTGTTAGCAACAGAACCCACAAATCAGGATCATCTAAAAAGAGATCAGCTTGTACCCTGTCAGTGCCAGGGGCCTTATTACGCAGAGTGCACCTGAACTACTTCCCAGTAATCAGGTGGTGATAGCTCCCTATTGTCAGCCAAGTGTCAGGGTGGTCCACACTTAATCTGACTGTCACATCCACCACTACAACTGTAAAGCCTAGTAAAATGCTCAACTTAATCTTGGGGGAAATGGTGTGATCTATGTGTGTATTATGATCATACTTAAAAAAGGGATTGTTTATCATTTTCAAAAACAGATTGGAGTCCTTGCTTACACTTGCTGTGTATAGCTTTTACCAAGCTACATGTCTAATGTCTTTTTTCGTCTGAGCAACAGCCTGTTTGTACCCTAGTCGGCAATGTCTCACCAGCTCCCTATCTCAGGGCACTTGTTTAAGGGCATGGAAGAGGTTTTTATGCATCTTAGAACAATTCCTATCAAACCACCTATGTCCCCCCTTCCTACTGTGGGTAGTAAGAAGGTCAGCAGTTGTTTTAGAGATTTCCTCAAATGCATTTAGCATAATTTTAAGATTGAGCTGATGATTTACACAGGATAATACCCGATCCCCATTTATTTTTAAAAATTCCTCTAAAATATAACTGGAATCAACCGTGGCCCAGTGTCAAATTATCCCCTTATTAGTATGATAAATGACTGGGGTATTAGCTGTTAAAATCTGTTTCTGATTGTCCACCCTTGTATCCAAAAGCAGGCATAATGGGTAGTGGTGTGGAGTGCAAGTCTTAATATTCTTTGGGCCATATTACTAAAAAAGTGCCATAAAAATAATAAGGCTACCCTTGCCTCTTCCCAGAAAAGAAATCTGGTCTACATTTGAACAACTTGTAAGTTCAAGAATTAAATAAAGGGATGGCTTAGTCAATATTAAGTTACAAATATCCCCACAGGGAGAGTGTTCAAAATAAAAGGTATTCTTACTGTCCCTCCATGTGTACCCGCAGATCACTGAGTCTAATACTGTACATAATCTACAATTAAAATCCCCTCCCCATATTATAAAATATTCTGACTGAAGTTTGTATAAAAGGTGACTAAGAGTTTCATCTAAAGAGACCTCTATGTTCAGATTTTTCTTGGCAGAGGTGTTATGATAGAAATTTAAGGGGACAAGTATTACCTTGGGTTGAAACTGTATAAAGATATTTTGGAAGTGGGGGGAATCCAGGAAGGTTTTAATAACCTTTTTTCAAAAGGAGGTAGATATTATTGTGAAAAGGCTACCTTTACCATTGCCACCTCAAGAATTTTCCACCAGAGTAGTATTGATAAAAACCCATACATATGGACCACATCCCTCTACCATGTTTCCTGCAAATATACAACTACAAATGAATGAATTGCATTACACCATTCATCATTTTTGACCTTGTTGGAAATAACAGCTACACTCCAAACATAAATGTAAGATCAAACTGTGTCGACCCTGATGGTTATGTACAGCCAGTCAATCACAATCATCAAGGGAAGTCAAGGGGGCATATCCATTAGAGAGACCTAACTTGCATTGTGTTGCAGGCTGACCTCCTCTAACATGAACTTGATTCCTTGGTTCATGCCATTGATTAAAATGAGAAGGGGGAACCAAAGATACAGGTTGATAGAAGTAACCCAGTGGAAGAGCCATTACAGAATTTGGATAGGAACTGGCATAAGGGCGTCTGATTGAAGCAAGGATTCATCATGCCATGAAGGGCCTATTAACGTTTATAATTATGCAGTCATCATCAAAGGATTTTACATCCTTGCCTATCCAATTCACCCGCCGAACCATGTTGGTCCATCCTCCAGCACAAGGCCTTAGAGGGGAGTTAAGGTCCAGCCAGTGAAGTATCTTGTTCTTTAATTGAGTAAAGGATTCTAAAGTACTGTCCTTAAGCAGAGGCACATTTCCTAACACCACAACATAGGGTAAAACTTCAGAGGTAAATCAAGAGTCATAGTAATTGACCAGGTGGGCAACAGCCCTCAGTCTGTGGATGTAATATCACGGACCTCTGTACAACTGCCTTGCGATGTGCCAGTTGGCGGAGCACAACCCCCTCTGGTCACACCTGACGTCACTAAGGCTGAATAGATTAATTTGGGCCCAGGGCCTGTCTATCTGTGCTGTCCTGCTCATTTGAGGCCAAATAAGTGCAAGGTAAAATGCCCTTAACTCCTCTTGCCTTTTCACCTCCTTTTGCATCGACAGCTAGGCCTTCCTGTGACAAAGTGGTGGGAATGTGTTGCGTGGACTGATTTAGCTTAAAAGATTTAATTCAATTGCAGCCAATAACAACTTATTGGGATCCAATTTAGTGTCGAGGGCAGCAATTAGGCTGTCACAGAGAGAATCTAATAGATTTTCCAATGTGTTATTTACTCTACAAATGCATTCATGAGTCCAAGGTGATTTTGTGGCGTTAAGCCTTGGGCGCTTGGGTTCAGTACCAGTTGCTTCTTCTTCCCCATCAGTTAAATACCATTAATCATACCATTCAGATCTGCTTGCTCTTTCTTCCTACCCCATTGCCCAAATTCATGACCACCTGAACCTCAGGACTCAGTGGTATGGTGGACTTGCCTGGGCTCAGATGCACTTGTGCCTCAGAAAGAGAGGGCGCAGGTGACCGACCTGCCCTACGTCCATCCAATAAAGGCAAACTCACTGGTCCAGGTCTGGAGGCTAGAGGAGTCGACAAGACAGTATCAGAAGTACCACTAAGAGAAGAAGAACGTGATAAGCTGCACTCAACCAGCTCGATCTCTTTATCAATAACTCTTACAGCACGTTGCAGGAATGTATCCATAATGGTGTTCGTGGTGTTCATAAGAGACTTTTATGCAGCGACCATTGTCTTATGTTTCCCCATGATGCAAGAATTTCAAATGAAGGTCATCCCATGCAGATTTGTTTTTTAAATATCTGCCAGCCTGGAGATTGGACATAAATTTAGTGCAAAGAGAAAAAATAAATGAGTTTAAATTAACTTCCTACCGGCAAAGGTGCTGGAGCAACTCCAATGGATCCCCAGACATGAGCAATGCGGTTGAGGTATCGGGGTGTGTGAAGATATCCAGGAGACTGAACCCATTAGTGGTGCCCAAATACAAAAACCAAGAGAGGTGGTCCATTTGCCTCTGGGCTCTGACAGGCATAGACGGGCTCACCCTTGGCCCTTGCTTCGCAGGGTCACAGGCCCCTCTTCCAAAACAAGCAGTAAGCTATGGGACAGGGAGCCCCAGCAAGGCCACAGCAGCAAACTCGGCTCAGTGGACGTCGCGTGCTGCGGTAGGTAGAGGGTGCTTTCTGCCCGTGGTGAGAGGTAACTGGGTCACATGCCCCTCCTCCATATCAGGCAATCAGTTGTCAGACTGGGAGTCAACAGCGAGGCCACAGCAGCAATCTGACTTATGAATTGTAATTCATTTGAGTGTAAACAGTTCTATCTGCTCCCAATCTAAAGTTACCACTTATTAAATATAATTTGGCAACTTAGTGTTAACAGTCTTAGTCAGTGGGAGAGGTAGGTTTTACAGCAGTGAAAAACAAGAAAAATTACTTTAGGAGTTTTTCACTGTCAGGTCATGTAAAACTTAAGTATATATGTCCTATCACTTCAGTACAATGTACCCTGCCCTATGAGCTGTTAGGGGCTAATTTATGAGTGACATATAAGAATTAAAAAGGAAGGTTTAGGTCTGTAAAAATGTTTTTGCCAGGACGAAATTGCAGCTTAAAACTGCACTAGAGGTTGCAGTGGTAGGCCTAAGAAATGTTTCAAAAGGCTTCTTAAGTGGATGGCACAATGAGTGCTGCAGCCCACTATTAGCATTTAATTGACAGATCCCGGATACATGTAGTACTATATAGGAGGGACTTGCAAGTAAATTAAATGTATCAATTAGGTGTATACCAATTTTGATATGTTTTAAGTAGAGAGCGCGAGCACTTTAGCACTCGTTAGCAGGTTTAAAGTGTACAGGGTCATAGAAGCCAACAAAAACAAGTTCAGCAAATAACAGCAGAGGAAGGCAAAAATATGACGTAACCCTGCACAAAGGGCAAAGTCCAACAAAAAACCATTCCAGATTGTTGCAGTTTCAAGTATTTAACCAAGAAAGGCAGTGTTCTGAAGACGACTTGTGCAGCTACTCTAAGACTGGGGCTGGTGTCTGATAACATGTAGTACATCAGACATAGGGGAACATCATCAAAAAATTGTGCAACTTGCTGGAGAAACAGTGGGTCTGCCTAGGGCTAGAAACATGCCTGCCAGGTCAGACAGGAAAAGAGACAGCCTGGTCCTGCAGGAGAAGAACTCTTCCCAGAATGAGTAGCCCAACCAAGTTTCCAACATGTGGAGCACAGAGAAGAAACTAACTGACATCAGGGATGAAGCCTGTGTTGACCAAAATCATGTGAGGTCACCGATCTCCCTGCACAGATTATGTAGTGAACTGCATGAAGAAACTCCAAGCCAGAACAGTAGGCTTTCTAGCAGTCTTACAGCATGTGTGAGAGACGTCCACTGCTGCTGCTCAGTGTGCGATGTATCCTTTGAGAGTTACCATCACAGCCACAACGGTGGACTTGCCCCATCCCATGGCTTGGAGGCTGCAACTGCTGAAGATGAGCAACCGCTATTCAGGACTACAGTGCTGTTCATCCCAGCAGTACTAATTAAGGAGTGAGGCCACTGTCCTCAGTCCCACACTGCCAATGGGATGCTCAACTACAGTCCTGATGAGTGCCCTATCTAACACAACAAGGAAATGTCTCTTCACTGACCAGGTAACAAGGATCCTAAGATCAAACATACACATATACACACACACAGACACACATCTTCTTTATAAGGAGTTTATTACTTTTTTGGGCAGAGCAATTTCCCTACCTTGTGCCTTCTCTATAAAAAGGAAGTAGTACAAGGCAAGAGTTTTTGGAAAACATAACAGCTCTATCTGATCCCAATCTAAAGTTAGCACTTAATAAATGTAATAAGGTAACCTAGTGTTAACAGTCTTAGTCAGTGGGAGAGATAGGCTTTATAACAGTGAAAAATGAGAAAAATGATGCTAGGAGTTTTTCACTGCAGGGTCATGTAAAACCTAAGCACACATGTCCTACAATTTAAGTACAATGTACCCTTCCCTATGAGCAGTTAGGACCTACTTTAGGGGTGACATATAAGTATTCAAAAGGAAGGTGGAGGCAATGGTAGTTTAAAACTGCACTAAAGGTTGCAGTGGTAGGCCTTAGTAATGTGAGTGAATTTTATACAACACTGCTTGCTGAGAGTGACAGACAGACAATTACACTCATATAAGTAAGAAGGGATAATTAAAGGAGAAGACAGGTAGACAGGCAGAGGGAGCATGGTTTTCGGAAATCCTCTTTTGAATTTACAGGGGAAGATGATGAAAGGTTCTGCATATTACAGGGCAGATTTAAGAGCCCCTTGCACCATAATATCGCCACATTAGCGTAATTTTTTAATGCTAATGTGGTGATATTATGGCAAAAACGCTACACCAGACTTTGCACCACTTTGTAACCCTTTGCACACCTAATGCCTGTGCCAGGCATAATGTATTCAAAGGGGAGGTTCCCCCATTCAGGGGCAGAAAAATGGCACAAAGAAAGCTAAAAGATTTCTTTGCGTAATTCTTTTCAGCTTTTTTAACACCTGCTCAGAGCAGGCATCAAAAAGGGGCACACCATTGGTTACAATAGGCCCCTATGTACTATTCAGGATTAGAGCCACAATTTTGGCGCTAACACTGAACAGTACATCAGTAACGTCAAAAATGTCAACACTATTGCCCCCTACGCTGCACCATGGTGTGCCGTATTGTAAATACATGGTGGCAGTAGGGGGCGCCAAGGGGTGCAAGAAGAGAGATGCTACACTGGGTGCAGCGCCACTTCTCTGAAATATACCCTACATTTTTAAATAAAAACTATATACCTCAGTAAGTTAACATGCTGACCGAACAAAAGGGTTCAATCCCATTGTGAAAGAGCAGTGCATTAAAATATATACGAATCTGCTTGTCATTGCCTTCTCAAAAACATACCCAGCTTGCATCTTAAAACAGGAAGATTCGAGATACCAAAAACTCTAACACAGTGTTTCTCTTGAAATGCTCTGTTGGTTTGAAACTCCATGCTGACAGAAATTATGACAACATCGTTCAATAATGCCTTCAAAAACTAACTGAAGTGCCTATACGTTTAACTTTATCTCAAAAAGTGAATGAACCTGCTCAACAACGCTTATAAAAGTGTACCTTATCACTGTCTACAATCACTTGTACACCCAGATGTTTTTCATAAACATTATTTAACCCCTGCTGCGCCCGGTACGAGCTGGTCTCGTCCTCGCACATGGTTCCCGGTCCTGCACCGGGCCCACGGGGGAGCGTAAGCTTCCCCATGAGCCTCCCACCCACACCCACCCCACCTTCCCACGCACCCCCCCAGGACAGGGATAGAAGAGGAATCGCTTCCCCTTCCACCCCGATCCCCAACTCCCCTGTGACGTCTGATGAAGTCAGCGTGCAAATCGCGCGCTGACCTCATCAGAGGTCACTCCCGATTGCGCTCTTCCAATCGGGAGGTGGGGCAGGAGAGGCATGAAAGGGAAGGAAAGACCTTTCCTTTCTTGTCTCTCTCAGCATTTCTGCTGCCCGATCGCTAAGCGATCGGGCAGCTGAAATGTCCAATAGACAGCAAGGATTTTTTATTTTTTTACATATGGAGAGCAACCCCTTAGGCAAGGGTCACTCCCCTGAGGGGGCAATTTTATTTTAGGCCAATCTGCCCCCAAGGGCGGCAGAAACCACTAGACACCAGTTTTTTTTTTTCTTTATTTCATGCAAGGGGGGCAAACCCTTAGGCAAGGGTCGCTCCCCTGAGGGGACAAATTTGTTTTAGGCCATTAGGTGTGCAATCATCTAGGCACCAGGGATAATAATAATTATTAATATAATTTTTTTTTAAACATGGGGAGCGACCCCTTAGGCAAGGGTCGCTCCCCTGGGGGGAAAACTCTTTGTAGGCAATTTCTGCCCCCCTTGCGGGCAGATTGGCCTATTTTTGTTAGACCAATCTGCCCCAGGGGGCCAGAAACCACTAGACACCAGGGATTTTTATTTTTTTGAGTCAATTTCACGCAAAGGGAGTGACCCCTCAGGCAAGGGTCGTTCCCCTGGGGGGGGGTGGATTTATTTTAGGCCATTTCTGCCCCACTTGGAGGCAGATCAGCCTATTTTTATTAGGCTGATCTGCCCCCAAGTGGGGGCAGAAACCACTAGGCACCAGGGATTTTATTTTTGCGCCAATTTCACACAAGGGGAGCGACCCCTTAGGCAAGGGTCACTACCCAGGGGGTCAAATTTATCTTAGGCCATTTCTACTCCCCTTGGGGGCAGATCAGCCTATTTCTAATAGGTCGATCTGTCCCTGGGGGCAGAAACCACTTAGGCACCAAGGATTGGTGTGTGTGTATGTGTGTGTTTTGTTTGTGGGGGTAGCCCCTTGGGCAAGGGTCGCACCCCATGGGGGCACATTACTGTTGGCCATATCTGCCCTTTGGTGGCAGATAGGCCTATGTTTGGAAGGCCCATCTGCCCCCTAGGGGGGCAGAAAGCCCACCATGGAAGAATATTTTTTCAAAAAAGAGGGTGGGGTATTGCCATATCACCAACCCAAATAAATGGGACCAAAGTTGTTCTGCCCACCGGTGGGCAGATGGGGCAATTACCCCAGATCCACTCCCGGGGGGGTAGAAAGCCTACTAGATTTCAGGGAGTTAAAAAAAAATAGTGGGGTGGTGGCTACCAACCAGTATGGGCATTGTTATGCCTCCACCCCATCTGAAGGGGGTAACAATCTTTCAGCTCTCCCCCGCACACTAAAACATCTTATCCCATGGCAAGCAAGAGGACATTTGATTATTTTAGGTTGTGGTTTTACATTTGGGCCATGAGAGCTTGTTTAACTCTCAAAATCGTCCCACTTGGAATGGTGAAGGCTGCACTTTTTGGACTTTGGAACGCTGCCATGTAGAAAAATCCACAATACCTAGACACATCTGAAAACTAAACATCTGGGTGAGTCCAGGGTGGTGTGCTTCACATGCATCCTGCACCATTTTCTTACCCACAATGCCCTGCAAACCTCCAACTTTGCTGGAAATCACACATTTTTCCCACAGTTTTGTGATGGAACCTTCCGGAATCTGCAGGAATCCACAAAATTCCTACCACCCAGCATTGTCACATCCATACCTATAAAAATTCTGCCCCACTTGTCAGCCTAAATATGTTTTTTTTCAAACTGCCCTTTTGGACCCGCTTTGGTTCCCCCTCAATTTCAACATGTTTTTGGCTCTTCCCTGTCACAGGCAGTTGCCCCACCTACACAAGTGAGGTATCATTTTTACCAGGAGACTGAGGGGAACGTTGGGTGGTAGGAACTTTGTGCTGGTGCAGTGATCCCACATAGAAATGTGGGAAATGTGATTTTTTAGCTACATTTGAGGTTTGCTGAGGATTCTGGGTAAGAAAACACTGGGGGATCCACGAAAGTCACATCTCTCTGGACTCCCTCAGGTGTCTAGTTTTAAGAAATGTTTGGGTTTGGTATGTTTCCCTAGATGGCTGCTGAACCAAGGACCAAAAATGCAGGTGCCCCCCCCCCACAAAAACAGGTAATTTTGTATTTGATAATTTTTATGTGTCCACATAGTGTTTTGGGGCATTTCAGTTTGCGGGCACTAGACCTACCCAAACAAGTGAGGTACCATTTTTATCAGGAAACTTGGGGAACGCTTGGTGGAAGGAAATGTGTGGCTCCTCTCAAATTCCAGAACTTTCGGTCACCGAAATTTGAGGAAAAGGTGTTTTTTTGGCCAAATTATTTAGGTTTGCAAAGGATTCTGGGTAACAGAACCTCGTGAGAGCCCCACAAGTCACCCCATCTTTGATCCTCCTACCTGTCTACTTTTAAAAAATGCACAGGTTTAGTAGGTTTTCCTAGAAGGCGGCTGAGCTAGAGATCAAAATCCACAGGTAGTCACTTTCCAAAAAACAAGGCAGCTTTCAATGTAAAAATGTGATGTGACCATGTTTCATTTCCTGTTGTGGACATTAGGGCTACCCACGCAAGTGAGGTACCATTTATATTGGGAGACTTGGGGGAACACAGAATAGCAAAACAAGTGTTACTGCCCCTTGTCTTTCTCTAATTTGTTTCCTTCCAAATGTAAGACAGTGTGTAAAAAAGACATCTATTTGAGAAATGCCCTGTAATTCACATGCTAGTATGGACACCCTGGAATTCAGAGATGTGCAAATAACCACTGCTTCTCAACACCTTAACCTATGCCCATTTTGGAAATACAAAGGTTTCCTTGATACCTATTTTTCACTCTTTATATTTCAGCAAATGAATTGCTGTATACCCGCCCTACAATGAAAACCCATTGCAAGGTGCAGCTCATTTATTGGCACTGGGTACCTGGGGTTCTTAATGAACCTACAAGCCCTATATATCCCTGCAACCAGAAGAGTCCAGCAGACGTAACGGAATATTGATTTAAAAAATCTGACATCTCAGGAAAAAGTTACAGAATAAAACATGGAGAAAAATTGCTATTTTATTCACCTCAATTTCAATATTTGTTTATTTCAGCTGTTATTTTCTGTAGGAAAACCTTGTAGGATCTACACGAATGACCCCTTGCTGAATCCTGAATGTTGTCAACTTTTCAGAAATGTCTTGCTTTCCGGGATCCAGCATTGGTTTCATACCCATTTCTGTCACTAACTGGAAGGAGGCTAAAAGCACAAAATATAGTAAACATGGGGTATGTCCCAGTAAAATGCCAAAATTGTGTTAAAAAATTTGGTTTTCTGATTCAAATCTGTTCCTGAATGCTGGGAAGATGGTGATTTTAGCACCACAAATGCTTTGTTGATGCCATTTTCAGGGAAAAACCATAAGCCTTCTTCTGCAGCCCTTTTTGTCCCATTTCTTTTTTTTTTTAAACAAACTTTTTGCTGTATTTTGGCCAATTTCTTGGTCTCCTTCAGGGAAACCCACAAACTCTGGGTACGTCTGGAATCCCTAGGATGTTGGCAAAAAAGGACGCAAATTTGACGTGGTTTGCTTATGGGGACGAAAAGGTATGAGGGCCTAAGCATGAACTGCTCTAAATAGCCAAAAAAGGCCTGGCACCTGAGGGGGAAAAGGCCTGGCAGTGAAGGGGTTAATAGCATGTTTTATTTTATATTTATTTGATGTAGTTTGTTACTTGCAAGAAACTGCCCATATGTAAAGGTTCTGTTACCAATTAGGTCTAGTTTGCGCTAAATATAAACCGCTGATAAATAAATAATGGTTCTAACCCCTGTGGGAGCATTCATTAGGGTAATGACTTTATGGTAGAGATCTGTGTGTAACTAGTAGGTTTCATCATAGGTGAGCTAGCTTCCTTGCACAGCAATGGGCAGTATGGTTCACTATCAGTGGTGCCTTACAATCAAAGAAGATGAACCTTTAAAAAACATAATGCACCATAAAAATGGAACGTTGTCACGCCTATGGCCACTCTACATTCAAAACCTTTCCATGCCCTTTTCTCAGCATGCCCTTATATCCAACCCACATCTGCAATCCTCTGTTAATATTGCTTACTTGAACATTCGACTTGAAACTGCAACTCAAGATCACATTCCATTTTATTTATTACTTTTTTCACATTGGTGACTCTACATCCAGTTTAACGTTTTTTGCAATAAAATGTATATGTAAGGAAAGATCTTATCGAATATGCTTGTTATCACCGATTTGCATTTAAAATTTGTATGATGCTACCTTGCTTGTAGTTCCATTATTAAAATAGCACCTACATTAAATCGATCATTTAATCTAATATACCCGTTAGCTAACGTTTTAATGTTTATGGTGTAAAATTCGACTCATTTTATGTCTTAAAATGTTAAATTTTTTAAAACATTTTAGTGCATGACATAATAGTTATACCACTGAAAAAAGATGTGCAACCTCCTGAAAGACAGAATGTGCTTCAAATTGACTTTTATTGCCAGAGGGACACTTTTCAATCACATTAAATTACTTTCAGGTTAGACACGAAACCGCATTCCATCGCGCAGGAGGCAGCGTCTCATCAATTTCATAAGCAGACATATGTCCAGCTGAAGCAGCTGCTCTTCGAAAATACAAGAAAGAGAAAACATTTTTTTTTCCAAAGCAGCCAAAACCAAATATTAGAAGGCTGATTGCCTTACCGCACAGTCATGCGGCATCTCCCCAGGTACATAGCCCAGGGCGTGAAAGGGTATTCAATTACAATCAAGTGAATATCAAATCTAGTCGAAGTAGAAAGCGGTTCTGAATAACTGTGACATGTTTGAGGATTACTGTACCATGGTGTATTGTAGAAGGTACAAAAAGGACAAAAAAGTGAGAATGGGGCCACTAATGCCACAGGCACGTGGGTTGTACACCTGTGACTATATGTAGATTAATTTGTCTCATTTCGGCCCCCTTCTCATACACCTACTACAACATTCAATTGAAATAGAAAAGATAAACAGAAGCTTTGCCCCATCTTTCAAATTATAGTCCTTGTTTTATTTCACAATTCTGTAGCGTTGGTACATAGTTGCTAACCGTATAGCCTTCATGGTTCAGCCAAACATTAGAACAGAACAGGGGACATTCTCCCATAGAACAACTGAAAGTGCACATCCACTCTCATTGAGTCCCCTGACACTGCCTAGCTATACAACTCTACTAAATGGTCTACCATCTGAAGCAGAGACCAGAAAGGAATTGCATGGTCACAGTGCTACTGAAAAAAGAGACACGTTTTGAGCCTTTTCCGCAGCACAAGATTGGCTTAGATAAAATGCGCACCAGGAGATTCTTCTAAAGTTCAGCTGCATTTGTTTCCACTCTTCAGGATGGCAAAAATGGCATGGGCTTCCATCTTTGTAAATGTCTTATTTCAGCCAGAGGCTTCTGCATTACTGGAGGTCCAACAGGCCATACATGCCGATTTAGACAGCATCCTTTTCTAAACTGGAAGCCCATGGTATTAAGATAAGAGGAAACACCCTGGTTGAAAACGAGTCTCAGAGTGGCATTTTGAATAGAGTGCAAGGTACACGTGTTCTTCTTAGGCAAAGACTGTGTTCCAAAATTCCAGTGTCAATAAAAAATGTATTTGCCACTGCAATCATCTAAGGGGAAAAAAGAGATAATCCCTACAGGATTGCTCCCCAGCTGCCTGCAGACAGTTAGGCAGATGGAGTGACCAGAATAGATGCCCTGTGCCCCACCATGCTGCGCACAGCCAAAGGTCATGTGCAGCGGGTGTGGGCCACGGGCAGATGGTTGGGTACAGGGAACTCTCTTGCACCTGTTATGTAGTAGGAAAAAGTCACTGAAAAAAACAAAGTGAATTTGTGGCTAGCTCTGGCTTTAACACCTCAACATGTGTTTAACAAAACTTCAGAAACACTAAAAAAACGCACTTAAGGTTACGAATTGGCCCATCCAATTCATAGCTTAAACAACAGCCATATTTGTACATCAAATGCAATGATCGTGGCCTTATCTCTAATAAAACTCTCCTAGGCCAACTGATATTTCTCTGTCTCCTAACAATTAAATCGGGCTCAAATTATTATTTTGGTGGTCAAAACTCTTGCTGCAACATTTTTGTAGTGTGATATGTAGTACTCAACTTTCTGGTACTACAGGAGAGAGGATAAATAGATGTGAAAACGAAGAGATGAAGAAAATGGAAAAATCATCTGGGGTTCAGAGGGAGAAAAAATTGGATGTAAGCGATGTGAACATTTGTGAGGTGTCACAAAGCTTTAGGAAATTCACTGCACTACGACTCAATGTTCTGTGTACTCTTGTAAGATTTACAGTTGAGGTTACCCTTTCAGAGGCTCTGCTTTGCTTGTTCTGTATTTTGGAACTATTTTCTCCAAACTCTCTCTTGTTCAGTTTTGAGCAGATATGTTATTGGTTCGTATACATTTGCTCTGATCAAAAGGAGATTTAACAAATTTTGTTTTCCAGTCCCTGCACGTGGTTTTCAAAAGAATATCTGCAGAAGAAGTTTATCACATTTACACACATTTGAAAAATCATGCCTAATGTTTCTATTGATTACATATTTTTTGTATACTGCTAACCCCTTGTCGATTTGGTGAAAAAACAACTTTTCCTATGTTTATTTTTCATTGAGTGAAAACATTAATCTTTCCAACTTTGCTGGTAGTTGGGTTGCTTGACTGAGCGTATGCGATTATTTCTGGTAAATTCACACTCATGCGCGATGTTTAGGCCGCACGAAGTACAGATGCAAGACCTTACATGGTTGGAAACGCTAGCCTTAATGTTAACAATGCCAAATGTCTATCTCTTTGCCAATTAGAAACCGGAAGATTTGAAGATAGCTTTGTGATGCTATTAATTGTGTTTGACCAATGACTTTGTGTTTCACCACTGCGCATATTAGTTGCTCAATGTTCACCAGTAGCACATTGTGGGGCTCATTCCGGGGATGCGGGAGCACCGCCAACAGGCTGGCGGTGCCCCGCAGGGCATTCTGACCGCAGCGGTTTGGCCGCGGTCAGACCAGGAAAACCGGCGGTCTCCCGCCGGTTTTCCGCTGCCCTGGGAATCCCCCATGGCGGCGCAGCTTGCTGCGCCGCCATGGGGGATTCCGACCCCCTCACCGCCATCCTGTTCCTGGCGGTTCCGACCGCCAGGAACAGGATGGCGGTGAGGGGTGTCGTGGGGCCCCTGGGGGCCCCTGCAGTGCCCATGCCAACGGCATGGGCACTGCAGGGCCCCCCGTAAGAGGGCCCCACTTTGAATTCCAGTGTCTGCTCAGCAGACACTGGAATTCGCGACGGGTGCAACTGCACCCGTCGCACCTTCCCACTCCGCCGGCTCCATTCGGAGCCGGCTTCCTCGTGGGAAGGGGTTTCCCGCTGGGCTGGCGGGCGGCCTGCTGGCGGTCGCCTGCCAGCCCAGCGGGAAAGCCAGAATGGCCTCCGGTTCCCTCCGGGCGGGCAGCTCCCGCCGCCCGCCGGGGTCTGAATGACCCCCTATATGTTTTGTTCAGTTTAGCTTCCTATTGGCTTTAACATGGAGTTAGCCATTACATTTTGTATTCAGTTCAGCTGCCTATTGGCTTTGACATGGCATTAGCCATTACATTTTGTATTCAGTTTAGCTGCCTATTGGCTTTAACATGGAATTAGCCATTACATTTTGTATTCAGTTCAGCTGCCTATTGGCTTTGACATGGCATTAGCCATTACATTTTGTATTCAGTTTAGCTGCCTATTGGCTTTGACATGATATTAGACATTACATTCTGTATTTAGTTTATCTGCCTATTGGCTTTGACATGATATTAGACATTACATTTGATATTTAGGTTAGCTGCCTATTGGCTTTGACTGCCTATTGGCTTTGACATGACATTAGCAGTTTAGCTGCCTATTGGCTTTGACATGACATTAGACATTACATTTGATATTTAGGTTAGCTGCTTAAGATGGACCAAGCTGTTTTCTTCACACCAGACCTTAGCTGATAAGCTGATAAGAGCATGTAGATTTTGTGTTTACCTCGCAAGCCAGTCTGAGAGTGGAATGGCTCAGGAGAACTGGCCACTCTCCAAGGTTGTTCAAATCTCACACTGAGTTTGCTTTTAAGAATGACTCTGGGCTACAGTGAATTAGATTTGAATCTGCTTGACTTCAGGCTGGAGCTAGACGTCAATTGCCAGTCTCCCGTTTGGGTAGATAATCTCTTTCTCGCAGTTGACCGGAGTCATCAACTTGCAGACCCCAGAAAGATGAAGCTGAGTTAGGCCCTAGCGCCTTGCCCTTACGGTGATGAATTTGGCTTTTTTGCTTTGCTTTGCAGTTATGTTATATATTTGCTGTGTACATTGCAACTGAGAAGTACTGTGATATATTTTGCTTTCATTGCTGCGACTACTTTTAAACGTGTGCTTGAAATCTACTAATTTCATGTCTCAAGAATTTGTGGGTGGGGAGAATTAACAACAATAAATGTCTTCTTTGAACTCAGAAGTACATTCCAGAGAGGTTCTGTAAGCTCCGATAGGAGATATGTAGGAAAGCAGAACAAGCTTTTAAACCAAGTAATTGAATATTAGCATACTAGTGTTTGCATGGAACGTTTGTTAAAAATATAGGTACAAAAGCGTAACAAATTTTGACAGTGCAAGGCTTAGAAACATCTTGTAAACCAAGAATTCTGAATCCACTGTTGCCTCACTGAAACTGCTCATTTGCGTTCCCAAACATGAATGCAATATCACACAGAGATTACTGATGCTATAATTTACATCAGGAGTTCTACTTTACACATGAGGTCTGTACATATGTCAGTCAGGACATCTGCAGAGAAAACAAATCAGCAAGGACAGGGTTGTGGTGGATTTGCATCTACAGTTTACCCCAGGACACATCCCAGGGACTTAATTCTTTTTCCATGATACATCTGGCCGTTGTTTTACCAGACCACTCCCTCATTCTTGATTTTATACTCCCTTGTCATGGTCTCCTCTTGCCTGAAAATGCCTTGGACTTTGAATTGTCAAGGGATGAACTAGCAGCCAGATGCACTAAGACTTTTGCAGTCATAAAGGAACCCTATTCACAAAATCGGACCATTTGTGGCCCAAAAATCACATTTTTGTATTTATCAAACATGAATTGTGATCTCGTAACACATTACCAAATTTGCAATTTGTATATGTGACTACATACAGAATCAACTTTGGAAGGGGTGTGTTTAAAGAAAAATATGTTACATTTGAGCATTCCTCATCATCATCATCTCCAACAGATAAGTACCAGTCTGTGGAAATTCCTGTGTGTCCATAGAGGAAGTGCAGCCAGTAAGACGTTGAAGAAGGGGTGGATAATGCAGTGATCAGTTGCCATCCTGTTCACTTGATATTGTCCAAGGTAAAGAAAAAAACACTATGTTAGGCATTTATGGAAGAATCTGACTATATTTTGGGATATCTAGACTATGGCCCTCATTATGAACTCAGTGGGAAAACCCACAGAGTTCAGCGCTGGCGGTCAACAAACTGGGGTGGCATGGTGAGCAAAAGAATGATGGATTAAACCCAGATCTATGACTGGGGGTGAGTGTTTGACAATGTTCAGCATTCCGTCCATCACTTGTTGTTTTTGCTTTGTCGCCCTAAGTGGGAAGGGTATGCCCAGATGTGGGTCCCGTGCTTCCCATGCCACTGGATTCAAGCTAGCCTGGCTGATGAGGGCCGAAACCGGTTCCAGGATGCTTGTTTCCGGTCCAGTGGGGACCTGGCTTGGCAGTTCGGTCTGGACTGTTCCCATGAGGAACAGGGTCAAGACTGATTTGCATATGGCTGGGTCCAAACTGGGGTGGCATGGTGAGCATAAGAACGATGGATTAAACCCAGATCTATGACTGGGGGTGAGTGTTTGACAATGTTCAGCATTCCGTCCATCACTTGTTGTTTTTGCTTTGTCGCCCTAAGTGGGAAGGCTATGCCCAGACGTGGGTCCCGTGCTTCCCATGCCACTGGATTCAAGCTAGCCTGGCTGATGAGGGGTGAAACCCCGAAACCGGTCCCAGGATGCTTGTTTCCGGTCCAGTGGGGACCTGGCTTGGCAGTTCGGTCTGGACTGTTCCCATGAGGAACAGGGTCAAGACTGATTTGCATATGGCTGGGTCCAAACTGGGGTGGCATGGTGAGCAAAAGAACGATGGATTAAACCCAGATCTATGACTGGGGGTGAGTGTTTGACAATGTTCAGCATTCCGTCCATCACTTGTTGTTTTTGGTCAACAAAAGACCACCAGCGCACAGAAGACCCTGCCGGCCACATAATGTTCATTCAGCTGGGCCGGCAGGCAGAAACAGTGCTTCAGCCAGACAGCCCAGCTGAATGCAGGGCCTGTACATTGACGCCGGCTCCACATGGAGCCAGCAGCAATGTAGCAGTGCGGCGGGTTCAGCAGCACCCGTCCAGCATTTCACTGCCTGTAAATCAAATGAAATGAAACATACCGTACATGGCAGCCAAATGCAGCAACATTCACACAGGAGAGCCATTGAATACACTCCTTGCTTTTTATAGTGCCTATACATTGATACTGTATTTAAAAAAAGAAAAAAAATGTCTGGCTGCTCTGATTCCATCATTACCAGGCCACCCAAAGCAGAATTGATAACTTTGACTGCCTTATGAGGAACAATAACTGTTTAGTAAAATTAACATGTGGTTATGCTATGACTTTGATATGCTACACATTGCTGCTAGACAGCTTTATCTAGTGAGTCCACATGCATCCTCAATGGGAGAGTAGAGTATTAAAATAGAGAAGGTGTATATTCATCATTGGACCCAGGAAAGTGCTGATACAGCCTGCGAACAGTGAATGGGGCAAGACATATTGGGGCTGATTACAACTTTGGAGGAGGTGTTAATCCGTCCCAAAAGTGATGGTAAAGTGACGGATATACCACCAGCCGTATTACGAGTCCATTATATCCTATGGAACTCGTAATACGGCTGGTGGTATATCCGTCACATTTGGGACGGATTAACACCTCCTCCAAAGTTGTAATCAGGCCCATTGTGTCATAGTGTAACCATCAGTCATACTGCACATCCTTTTGACTGTTTACTCCAACCTCTGTCTCCACCCGCCCAGTCTCCTTGACCAGGAGATCACTGTCACTTCTGTGTAAAGTTAGCCTGTTTTTTTAAATAACAGTACATCAGCTGTGGGAGGATTGTTCCACTGAAGTGTTATATGTGCCAGAAGGCTGGCATATGCCATCACATTTCACTGGGTATATTTACTTCACCTGTGACAGATTTGTGTGGGGTAACCAGTTACCCTAATGATGAACAATGCTAAGGTAAAAAAAAAAATACGTGTTAGCTTTCAGTTCATACCGGTGTGGGTATCTGTTCTGTCACCTCTCCTTGAAAAATATTTCCATGATTATTTATAATTGAAAATAAAGGTTTTTTTTTTAGTCTTCATTGTTCAGCAGGTAGCATTAGCAGGTGCGCATCAACCTGAGCAAGACTTTTTCCAACATTAGTTGCTTAGTTATATTGGGCCTGGCGCCTTCCATATGTTGGTAAGTAGGTCTTAATCATCAGACACCTTCCAACTCATTGCCTGCCCTCCACCTCTTCCACCAGTTCTCTAATGGGAGCCACATCCCCATCTTTGCTAATGTTGGACATTTAGGTCCTCATTACAGGCCAGTGGTGCAGACCACCATATTACCACCACAGTGGTGATCCCACTGCAACATAGCCAAGACACCGCCAGTACCGCCAGTGCGGCCGGACTGCCTCTGATGGCGGTAGTTATATCCAGGCCGGCGGGGTCCAATTCACCACCCACCATATTAAGAGTCAGCAGACCACCAGGATTTCTGGGACGGTCTGACTGCCATGAAAAGCCTGGTGGAAACTGCCAGTATAAAAGGAGACACTCACCTCCAGGCACAAAGACGTGTCTGCTGCCACCATGGAACCCAAACTGGAAGTCTTCTCACTGCTTTATCTCACCATAAACCTCCAAGACCAACAATAATGATGGAGACGACAACCACAAGTACCCCCACCTAGGACACACTGGAGGGACAAGCAGTATTACACACCCACACACAATATACACACCCAGCACAGACAGCGATGGCCACACACACACGCATACGCCTGTATCAACAAACACATCTACAGACACACATGCATAGACTAACTACACAAACACATACACTGTATATACACACCACGGCCAAAAGACACATGCATTTCACACAGCATACCGCACACGCACACCACCGCCACTGTAAAAAATATCCATACATGTGGGACTTTTTTGCTAATGCAGGGTCATCCCCAATCTTTTTGCCTCATGCCTCCTTTTTTTCTGACCTGTTGCTGTTGGCTTTTGAACTCTGAGAACTTTATCACTGCTAACCAGTGCTAAAGTGCATATGCTCTCTGTGTAAATTGTATTGTTGATTGGTTTATCCATGATTGGCATATTTGATTTACTAGTAAGTCCCTAGTAAAGTGCACTGGAGGTGCCAGGGCCTGTACATCAAATGCTGCTAGTGGGCCTGCAGCACTGGTTGTGCCACCCACATGAGTAGCTCTGTAATCATGTCTCAGACCTGCCACTACAGTGTATGTGTTTGCAGTTTTAATTGTAAATTCGATTTGACAAGTGTACCCACTTGCCAGACCCAACCCTTCCCTTTTCTTACATGTATGGCACCTCTAAGGTAGGCTCTAGGTAGCCCCAAGGGCAGGGTGCAGTGTATGGTTAAGGTAGGACATATAGTAATGTGTTTTATATGTCTTGACAGTGAAATATTGCTAAATCCGTTTTTCACTGTTGCAAGGCCTGTCCCTCTTATAGGTTAAAATAGGGGCTACCTTTAAATCTGACATGTGGAGTTTGTGGTTTCTGAACTCACAGTTTAAAAATACATCTTTTAGTAAAATTGATTTTAAGATTGTGTGTTTGAAAATGCCACTTTTAGAAAGTGAGCATTTTCTTGCTTATACCATTTCTGTGACTCTGCCTGTTTCTGGATTCCCTGTCTGGGTCAGTTTGACAGTTGGGCTGGTTGCACCTCACACTAGACAGTTACACAAAGGGAGCTGGGGTTTAGCTGCATTTCCTGATGAGCCATCTGTGCTAGGAGTGGGGGGGAGGAGTGGTCACTTGCACCTGAAAGGGTTGTGCCTGTCCTTACACAATGCCGTCTCTGACCCCCTGGTGAGTGTATGGGGCCTGGCCTGGGAAAGGCAGGATTTCACATTCAAAAGAGACTTTACTTTGAAGTAGGCCTACTTCAAAGGAGAAATTGGGTATAAGAAGGGCACCCAAAACCACAGACTATAGAACACTTCTGGAAACAAGAGGAACTTCTGCCTGGAGAAGAGCTGAAGAGCTGAGGAGAAGTGCTGCCGTGACTGTGCTGTGTGGAGCTATCCTGCAGTTGCTGCTTCTGCCTGAGTAAGAGGTCAAAGACTGGACTTTGTGTGCCTTCCATCTTGTGAAGAAATCTCCAAAGGCATGATTTAGAGCTTGTCTCCTGTTGTTTGAAGTCTCAGGGACAGCAAAGACTTCTCTCTGCCAGCACCTGGAGTCTCTGGAGAGACTCCTGCTCTGACAAGTGGTTCCCTATCCAGGCCCTTGAAAGGAAAGCTGGTGGAAATCCAAGGAAATCGACTTCGGATGACTTTGGACCGACGCAGCTGCTGAATCCGGTGATGCCGCCTGCACCCGACTCCGCGATCTTCGCTGGAACACGACGATCTTCGCAGGCCCGATGCCGCTGCAGACCCGCTGAAGTCCGTGACTCCGTGGAAGTCACCGCACCATGTTGTGACCTACGCCACTCGAAGTGCGCAGATTCAACGTTTCGCACAGACGCCGTGATCCCCGACTTCGCACATCAGCTTGTTTTCACTCTTCACCAAAGGTACTATACTTGGTGGTCTATGCGACTCTGTGTCCGGCGCCGCTGGTGTCGGCTTGTTGGGAACGACTCCGTCACAACGTCGTGTTAATACCTCATCGAAGCATTTTGTGTTTCTAAGCGCTATTTTTTAGTTTAATCTTTAAAAATTCATAACTTGACTTGTGTGTGTCGGATTTTTGCCGTTTTGGTCTTGTTTTGTTTAGATAAATATTTCCTATTTTTCTAAACTGGTGTTGTGTCATTTTGTAGTGTTTTCATTAAGTTACTGTGTATGTTGGTACAAATACTTTACACCTAGCACTCTGAAGTTAAGCCTACTGCTCTGCCAAGCTACCAAGGGGGTAAGCAGGGGTTAGCTGAGGGTGATTCTCTTTTACCCTGACTAGAGTGAGGGTCCTTGCTTGAACAGGGGGTAACCTGACTGTCAACCAAAGACCCCATTTATAACATTGGTGATCAGCGGTTGGGATTTGGGCTTGTATTTGTACTTGACATACAGTAATTAAGTGTACACTACTATTTTGAGTGCAGACCACTACGTGACCACATACTACTTGTTTGGTGATCTTTTGCTTTTTCTCTTAAGGACTCCTTTTTGTTCTACTTCCATGATTTTGCTGATCCCTTGACTGATTCTTTTTACTTCATTGGGAACTTATTTTCTGCCTTTGGATCTTTGCACTTGTGACCATCATGTCTCAATCTGGAGATGCAACAGCTGGAGCTGTCTTTGAGATAGAGAAACTGAAGGAGTACTCAGTTGCTCAATTGAAACAGTTCCTTAAAGATCTTGACTGTCCCACTGAGAGCTCTATCAGGGAGTGGGAGCTGCAAGAGGCACAGAGGGCCTGGGAGACAGTCAAGGAGGCTGGAGTGCACACAGAGGAGGAGAATGTGGGTGGGGAAGTGCAGAGGATACACAGTGGTGGAGTGGAGGTACCTGTTACGCCTGAGGGGAGGGTTCCCGGGGGGGGGGGTAGCAGGGTGTCACCCAAGGGTCTGACTCCTGAAGAGTTACAGGACAGACAGGCAGAGAGGGCTCACCAGTTGAAGTTCAAGGAGTTGAGGATGCAAAGGGAGAAGGTGTTGGAAGAAATGAGGAGGGACTTAGAGATCAAAAAGAGGATTTGGGCTTATGAGCTCAAAATGAAGGCGCTGGAAGTCATAAGAGCTGAGTCCAGCTGGAATGGTGGCAGCAACAATTTTATATCCAGTGCTGCTGAAGAAGTGCGCATGCCCAGAGATGTGGTGCCCTACTTGAAGGAGGGATTTAACGCACACAAGGAGGTTCACGGGTATGAGGTAGCTCCATTGATGCAGAGGGTCCCTGAGGGGGATTGGGGAACTGGCATGGGGAGTAATATTCCTACTTGTGGGAGGGACAATCTACTGACTCTAGGTGAGAGTGACAGGGAGAGGGGTTCCCCTCAGGTAGAAGTCCTGGTTATGGAGTGTGAAGACATCCCAGAAGAGGATTGAGTGTCAGGGACAGTCAGGTACTGTCTCACCAGTCCCAGGAGGGTGATGTGGGGTGCTTTTTCAAAGCAGAGTCACTGGATGGTTGGGTGAAGGGTACTTTGGTTAATTCATGCGAGGGGCTGAGTGATGTAATTGCTGGAGAGCATATGTCTAGTCCTTATTTTCCAGAGCTACGCCAACACCAGGTGGAGTGTGAGTTCTCCGACCCCAGGGAACTTACACTGGAGGCAGACCTCTGGGTGAGTACCAGAGAATCTGAAGAGGCATTTGGGAGTGCTCCTGAGAGGAGTGGTGTAAGTATTTCCCAACCAGGTGAGGTAGGGAAGGATTGTAGTGTCCCAGGTAGGTCCCAGTGTAGTGGGATGGGTGAGGGACCCCATGTCCAGTCTCAGAGGAGAGGGAATGGGGATGGATTGAGGGCCAAGGTGCCCGAGATCTGGTCCCAGGTCCTGGAGGGTTCCATGTGGGAACACCATGAGGGGAGTCTAGCCTGTACCCTAGGGCCATCTGTTGATGGAGACCTCACAGTGTCAGGAGAACTTGGAGGAGTGGCCGTAGCCAGCGTTCCACCAGTTCTGGTGTCTGGTAGCACCACTGCTAGTGAGGCGGTGCAGAAGTCCAGACAGAGGGTTGAGAGGGTGTTGCGGACCCCAGTGGAGAACGTGGGGGGTCAGGGGTCAACTCTGAGAGCAGAGCCCCCCAGGAATAACCTTGGTGAGACCATTTCTGCATTGGGGGGAATCCAGACTCTGCCAGAGGGGCAAGGGTCAGGAGACCTGCGCCAGCCAGACTCTTGTGTGGCCCTTGGGGACGGTGTGTCCCCTGAAGGGGGTACGTGTGTCTCCCTGGAAGTCCTGGTGTGCCAGGCAATGGTTCAACCTCAGGGTGGTGACTCTGGGTTGAATGATCAGGTTCAGGGGGTAAACTCTGACCTGATGGGGGCTAGGTGTGCTCTCAAGGAAGTCCTGGTGCACCAGGCAGTGGTTCAACCGCAGGGTGGTGACTCTGGGTTGGATGACCAAGTTCAAAGGGTAAACTCAGACCTGGTGGTGGGTAGGTATGCCCCCCAGGAAGTCATGGGTTGCCAGGCGGTGTTCCAGTCTGGGGGTACAGACCCTGGGTTGGAAGGCCAGGTTTAGGGTGTCCACCCTGACCTGGAGGAAGGGGCTACTGCTAACAGTGCCCCTACCATGTTGTCTTCTGGGGGGCCACTCCTAGTTGGGGGGTTCAGGACCCCAGAAAAGAGGGCAGGGGAGGGAAGCTTCACCCCTGGCCCTGGTCCAACCTGAAGGTACAGACCCCAGGTTGGAGGACCAGTTGCAGGTTAACAGCCCTGCACTGGTGGAAGAATTGTGCAGGACTGCTTCTACAAGCACCCTGACAGTTTTTGACTCTGAGGGTGCCGCTCCTGGAGGGAGGGTACAGAGCCCCAGAGGGGAGGACCAGGGTCAGGTTGTCATCCCTGACCTGGTGGAAGAGATAGTGGTCAAAGTGTGCCAGGCACCTGGGGCTGCTGCCCCCCACTCTCCACAGTCACAGTGGTTGGAGAGGCCTGAGGTCGGGCTCTCATCCCTGACAGTTGTCAGTGGTCACTGTAGCTTGCTGTCCTGGTGGACAGAGTTGCCCCTGGGAGGGGGACATGAGTCACACCCCGGGGGTGGAGTGGGCAACACCACTGTGTTGGCCCTGGTGGTACTATCTGCCCATTGGGATATATCTGTGAGCAAAGTAAAGTTAGGCGCTGCACAGACGGTATCTGCAGATGTGGAGAAGGGTTCCCCATGGGTTAGCTCAATGGGCCCTGAGAGTATGGACAGAGGGATCCAACCGGAGTCAGGAAGGCATAGAACTGGAACATGCCCCTGCTGTTGTGGGCCTGGGTCCCTGTTCTATCGCCCCAATCAGGGAAGTACATCAAGGTATTGATTGTTCTCCCCTGGCTTTAGGCTGGTAGGGGGTTGTGTTGGACTTTTTTGCTAATGCAGGGTCATCCCCAATCCTTTTGCCTCCTGCCTCCTATTTTTTCTGACCTGTTGCTGTTGGCTTTTGAACTCTGAGCACTTTACCACTGCTAACCAGTGCTAAAGTGCATATGCTCTCTGTGTAAATTGTATTGTTGATTGGTTTATCTATGATTGGCATATCTGATTTACTAGTAAGACCCTAGTAAAGTGCACTGGAGGTGCCAGGGCTTGTAAATCAAATGCTGCTAGTGGGCCTGCAGCACTGGTTGTGCCACCCACATGAGTAGCTATGTAATCATGTCTCAGACCTGCCACTGCAGTGTCTGTGTGTGCAGTTTTAACTGTAAATTCGACTTGACAAGTGTACCCACTTGCCAAGCCCAAACCTTCCCTTTTCTTACATGCAAGCCACCCCTAAGGTAGGCCCTAGGTAGCCCCAAGGGCACGGTGCAGTGTATGGTTAAAGTAGGACATATAGTAATGTGTTTTATATGTCCTGACAGTGAAATATTGCTAAATTCGTTTTTCACTGTTGCAAGGCCTGTCCCTCTCATAGGTTAACAGGGGGGCTACCTTTAAATATGATTAAAGTGTAGATTCCCTTTTGTTGAAGTAAGCCTCAGCAAGGCCTACTAGTGCAAGGGGTTCACCTTTCTCTGCACAAAGTCCTCAGACCATGTAGGAAGAAGTTGGCACGGAAACTGGAATAAAAGACATAAGTTTATTAACCTCATGAGGTGGTACTACAATTCAGACAGCACCCTTTGGTAATGTCTGAAGTAGCACACTGAACTGAGAGAGCATGGTCCTTTTATACCCACGCAGGGGCCAAAAGGAGATGGTACAATTATGGAAACAAGACTTGTATACATGTAAGGTCATGTGGAAAATGCACAGTCGACAGGTAGGAGGATCTAACAGTTTCCAAGGACTAACAGCTGCAGACCTTACTGAGCATGTGCGAAAGTAAGAGATGCTAAATATAACTCGTCACTAGGCAGATTTCAAGAGCAGTTAACAGAAAGGTAGGACAGAGCACATGGTGAGCACATGGCAGCATGTAGTATAGAAAATGGCTGCCATGAATACAAAATGGATTCCGCAAAATGTTTACGATAGTAACTAAATACAAAATGTCTTCTGCTAATGCTTAATCTAATCACTGCTAAATTACAAAAGACGACCCTTTCAGCATTAGCTGAAGACATTCGTCTTTCTGGGATAATCTAAATATTCATCCTGTATATTTATGCTCATCATTTCAGCTATTTCCCTGTCTAACATATGTTGTGCTTTCATTTCTGTAATATTTCTTTTGGTAGGCATACAAGCAGTAATGCACATGGAGCAGAACATTGGACCACACTGAATACAGATACAGCATGTAAAAAATATTGCAATTATTACACACAGGATAGTCAATAGTTTCCAGCCCCAGACGGAAACAAGAGCCCAAAACCATCCAGAAAAAGTCCAAGTACCAGTCTCTGTATGGATTTCTGCAGCAATTTTATGCAATTTAGATATTGCATCATAGACTGAAGGTGAGTGATCTGGGATAAAAACACAACAACTACTACCGATGATTCGACATGCACCACCTCGATCAGCTAATATCACGTCTAATACCATACGATTTTGGAGCGCTACAATTCTTGCAATTTGGAGCTCCTCAGTAATATTCCCAAGTCCCAGAGCTGCCTGATTGGTAACAGTTTCCACAACCCTAGTCAATTGTCTCACTTTCCTACTGTTTAATACAATCCTAAATTAAAATCAACATATTGTTGCAGGCTAGTATCAGTTTGGTCTACCTCATTTGTACTTATTTCCCTTTTTTATCTATTGTTAATGATGTCATTGAACAGTTTTAAATCTCGGTGATATGATGCAGGAGCCAAAAACACAGGGGGCAATAGAAAAGATACATAACACACACCTGACCACCCAACAGGTAGTTGGTAATATCCATAGTTACCACAAACAAAATATGTATTATGTGAAGCTGTAAAACTACTATTATTTAGACCCTCAATAGTTAAAATCAAGGTACAATCGCTTATCCCTACTGGAATTCGTCCAATGCTTCGTATACATAAATCTGCTTTAGTTTTTGTAATAGAAATCACAAATTGTTCTTTCTTGTCAGAGTCTCGTATATTTGTGAAGACATATGGTATTGAAACATTGTCCGGCTGATACTCTTCCGATTCCCATTTAGTTCCTTTAGCTTGGGGATACCCATCGTTGTCTTGATAGCATACTTTATTAAGGCGAAAAAGAAGTCCGCCCTCCGTACGTTTTCTAGATGCAAACAAAAGCATGTACCAAGCTTGACAAGAACCATTGTGTGAAAAAGGAAGAGGAATGAAAGGTGTTCCTACTTTCTTTTGATGCGCAGGTATCATTCCACATACCCAACAGTTAGTAGTATTTGTAGCATTATGAGTATGATGCAACATCTGAATAAAAGTATTATTGAAGTACGATTGACGGTGCTTCTGCTCCTGATAGGGAAGCGTAAAGTAATAGTGATCCTCTGGTGCTGGAGTAGTGGCAACAAAGAACTCACGAGCAGGAGACTTCTTTTCAATAAACCAGGTGATCGTTGCTGTAACCACCAAAACAAGAACAAACCCCATAATACTAATGATCAATTTGTTATTCATTTTAGCAACAGTGATAATCGACCCTTTCAGAAATGAATTCAAAATAATCGTTAGAGCTCTTATCCCTGGGCAGCCGCTGATTTCTTCACCACGGGCCAAGACGGGTGTCACTACTCTAATGCACGGCTGATCCAGCCCCCTTGCCACATTGGCTCTCCGTTTCACTAACCCAGGGCGATAGCTCAACCAGTCTTTTCAAAACAATCTTCAGATTCTTTCCTTGGTCTCAAATTATATCGCGACACTCCAGAAGTCGTATGGTCCAAGAAGACCTCTGCAGATTCGTCAGGTGATATAGCACGGCCTTTCTCTGTAGTCAAAATCTCTCGATGATCGGTCAGCACAGCAGGTTCCACCAAGGTAGGTAGCACTCTCTTGCAGTGAGTACTATGGACCCAATTCTTTCGGTTCATCACTCGAACTGCTGTCCTTGTCGCAAGGAGCACCTGTTCTGGGCCTCGCCACCTTGGTTCCAAGCTGCTTGATCTTTCAAAAGACTTAATCATCACCTGGTCACCAGGTCGGAGTTCATGGCCTTCACCTGTAGATCTGTCAGGAAGTGCTTCTCGAACCTGGTGATGAATAGAAACCAAATTGTCTGTTAACTGTGCCAAATAATCATTCATCAAGACACAAGGTACATCATATACAGATTTTGGTTTAGGAACTCCCCAAATGTTCATTGGCCTCCCGAACACTACCTCATAGGGGCTAAGGCCAAGTCGAGAGTGTGGTACTGACCTAATAGATAATAATGCCAATGGTAATGCATCCAGCCAAGTTAAGGATGTGGAAGCCTGTATCTTCGCTAATTTCAGTTTCAATGTAGCATTATACCTTTCCACCAACCCTGCTGATTGTGGGTGGAAAACCGCATGGAACTTCTGTTTGATCCCTAATCCTTTCAGGACATACTTAATAACTTCCCTAACAAAATGAGGTCCGTTATCACTCCATAAAAGTCTGCAAACACCAAACCTAGGGACAAATTCTTTCAAAAGCACCTTCGCTGTGGTAATGGCAGTATTATCCTTTGGGGGTACGCCTCTATCCATTTACTGAAGGCACAAACCACCACCAAGACATACTTTAAATTATTGCAGCGTTCAAGCTGAATATAATCCATTTGTAAAACTTCAAAAGGTGCAGTTGGTGTAGCAAACCCACCCGCAGGAGTACGTGTCCCTTTTCCAGGATTGTATTGTAAGCAAATCAAACAAGACTGTACTACTCTCTTAGCTGTACTGGAAATTTCTGGATGCTCCCAAACTTGCGTAAGCAACTTCGTTATTGTTGAAGCTCCAACATGTGCCAGTCCATGTGCCATCTGAACCATAGGTTGTACAAAAGCTATAGGCAATTTCCATTTATCCATCTGCTTATTCCGCCAACAGCCCTCATCATCCAATTCTCCATCTTTAGACCATTACTAACGTTCTTTCACTGAAGCAGATTTCTGTATATCTAATACGTCTTGTCTTGCATTATGCCAGCGTTCAGCTTGTGACTTCACTACATACATAGAAGTAGTACTTCGTTGCATCGCAGTCTCACGTGCTACAGGGTCTGCAAGAGCATTACCTTGCCCTATCTTATCGGTCACTTTCTTATGTGCACTACATTTCACAATAGCTAGTTTCTTTGGATATGTCAATGCAGTCAAGAGGTTATGCACTAATTTTCCGTGCATTATCTGCATCCCGTGGGATGTAAGAAAACCTCTCTCCTTCCAAAGCAAACCAAAATCATGAGCCACTCCAAAAGCATAGCGGCTGTCTGTGTAAATGTTCACACTTAAATCAGTACTAAGCTCACATGCTCGTGTCAAAGCTATTAGTTCAGCTGCTTGAGCTGACTTCTGTGGTATACGAGCTGTCTCCACTACCGTGTGTATTGTGGTGATTGCATATGCAGCTGAGGTCGTACCATCTGGCAACTTCAAACAAGACCCACCAACCCACAGTTCCTCGTCTACATTTAAAAGGGGCGTATCTTGTAACTCAACACGACCCTTTGTCTGTTCTTCAGTAAGGAATATACAATCATGTGTTTCTTGTGACTGAGGCTGAGTCACTGGATATGGCAACAAAGTAGCTGGATTTAGTGTCGCACATCTCTTCAGTGTAATGTGAGGAGCCAACAATGTCAACTCATAACCTGTCATGCGGGCACTAGTTAAATGTTATGTCTTTGTTTGATTTAACAGAGCATCAACTGCAAGGGGTACTAGCACCAACAGCTTATGTGACAAAACTATCCCTTCACTCTGACGTATTGAGACAGCTGTTGCGGCAACTGAACGAAAACACCCAGGCAATGCTCGAGCGACAGGATCAAGTACTGCTGAAAAATATGCACAAGGACGCTGCTTATCGCCATGTGTCTGTACTAAAACTGATAATGCACATCCATCTTTCTCATGTACGTAAAGTACAAAAGGCTTCATGTAATCTGGAGTACCTAACACTGGTGCAGAACAAAAGGCTTGTCGCAGCTGTCAAAAAGCAGTCTCACATTCATCTGTCCATGGGAGGGGCATTGGAGTATTTTTAGTCAGAAGTGCTAGTAAAGGTTTGGCAATGTGTGAAAACCCTAATATCCATTGCCTACAAAAAGAAGTAAGGCCAAGGAATGCTCGAACATCTTTCTGAGTAGAGGGTACTGGTGTGTCTAAAATTGCTTGAATACGATCTGATGTAAGTGCACGGCCCTCCTTAGACAAAAGGTGACCTAAATAGGTTACCTTTGGTCTACAATATTGCAATTTCTTTTGTGACACTTTATGATGGTGTGAAGCAAGAAAAGAAAGTAAGGACAAAGTGCACTTTTCACATTGCTCCGGGGTATCAGCTGCCAACAAAATATCATCGACATATTGTATGAGAGCCACACCTTCGGGCAAAACAAAAGAATCAAGTTGTTGTTTTAACGCCTGACTATAAATGCTTGGGCTCTCCGTGTAGCCTTGAGGAACTCTGCAAAATCTATATGATCGTTTATTCAAAGTAAAACCAAACAAATATCGGCTGTCAGGATGAATAGGGATCGAAAAGAAAGCATTCTTCAAGTCTATTACAGAGAACGTAGTTGCTGTCGGGGGAACCATAGTAAGGAGTGTCGTGATGTCAGATACCACAGGATATTGAGGTATCACAATCTTATTGACTTCTCGTAAATCAGTAATGAATCGGTAAATCCTAGTATCAGTATCCTTTTTCAGAATAGGAAGAATCGGACTGTTACAAACATTATACAGAACTTCCTCAACAACTCCGACTGCAATAAGATCATGCACAATTCGTGTGAGTGCTTCTTCGCCCTCCTGTGAAATTTTGTATTGAGGCAAACGTGACAATACAGCTCCCTCCTTGACACTAATATGTACCGGTGGAATAATCATTTGTCCCACATCAGTATCTGAAGTAGCCCACAAAGTACTAGGGAGTGAAGCTAATGCAATATCCTCTTTAACAAGACAAACTCTTTCCATCACAGGATGATTATCATTTAAAATAACACGCACCCCTTCAGGAGAACATCGTATTGTAGCCCTAAAATACTTGAGCATATCAAGACCCACAGTATTGTCTGGTGTATTTGGAGAAAGCAAAAATGGACATGGAGCAGTAAATTTATCAACATGGAATGCAAGTGGTTGTGACAATGGGCTAGGGGAAGGTGTTCCATCGAAACCTATCGATGTAATGGTTAAGGCAGACAGGGGAGCCCTTGGAATCAATTGTTTAGACAAGGCGCTACGAGTAGCTCCTGTGTCAACCAGAAACTGATCAGTAAGACCCAAAACATGTGCTGTAACATAGGGACCCCTCTGATCTACTGGAACTTCAACTGATTCCTTAACCCATCCTAGGCAATCCTATGCATAAGCAGAATCTTGGAAATCAGGCTGCACATGATCAGACATCTGGTATTGGTTCCGTCTATCAAAAGTGTTAAACCCATCCTGCCCTCGTGTATTAGCATCAACCCTAGCATGATCATTCGTGCTTCTTCTAGGTCCCGAATATCCTGAGCGATTTCTCATTTGTCCCCGACCACGTGGACGCTGCTGAATACGTAGTGCTGGACAATCGGCAGCCCAATGCCCAAATTTCTTACAATACGCACACTGATCATCAGACAAATTTGAACGAGTGTAAGAAGAACCATAAGATCCACGTCCACCTCTATCACTGCCTCTAAAAGGCGGACCATAAGCTTGAGCCAACATAACCTTCGTCTTTAATTCTTTAATCTTTTTCTCCTCGCTACCTTTTGCTTCTAATTCCTGACGTTCATAATACTGAGCAATAGTCAAAAGAGAAACCGGAGTAGAGGTAGTCCATGAACTTTCACTAGCTTTTAAACGACTAGCTATTCCTGGTAACAGATTTGCAACATATTTATCGATAAACAAATGTCTGCCCGTATCATCTGATAGTGACTGACCGCTAAAATCATGAAATGCTTCTTCAAAGCGTGTAAAGAAATCAGAGACCGATTCATCTGCCTTTTGTTTACAAGACGCTAAAACCGTCCAATCTATCTTTTTAGGGGGAATAATCGTTTTCAACTTAACTAATATGGCTGCAGGAAGATTTAGGATCAACTGATATGGCTTTTTCGCAGGTTCCCTATCCCTGTCCATCTGTTCTATTTCTTCCCATGATCCTCCGAAAACTGTACGATCATCAATTTTACGAACAGTTCTCCACATATCTGGCGGTAATATCAATCCGAAAAATAAATCAATGTCAGCCCAAGTCATAGTACAAGAACTAATTGCTCCCTCAACTTCCTCATAAAAGGCGGCTGGATTTTTCCACGGGTCAGGTAATGCTGTTTCAAGTGCCATTACATCTGCCCTATTCCAAGGAGTATACACCCAATTATAAATAAAATAACCCTTAGCATCAACAGAAGTTTTATCATCATTTGTACCCAATCCTTTAGGAGGAACATACAAATGCGCAGCCTCCCGCATTGGTTTCGCGTGAACTATCATAGTCTTATCTGTTTCAAGGATGGAAGCTTGCCCCCCTTTGGTCTGAGATGCTCGTGCAACTGCGTCCACAGCCCTTTTCTCTTCTTGCAAACGGACTGCCACAATACGTAATTTCATTAAACGCCTGATTGCATCAGCCACCTGGGAGAAAACAAAAAGACCATCACGCATTTGCTTATAATCAGCTGCTACATCATCGGGCTCTAACTCATCAGAATATTTCCGATATAGTTCAATAACTTCTGAGCCAAATGCCTCAGTAAAATATAGCTGCTCCTTTTCCGCCCACCCTTTCATATCGTCTAAAAGTTCAGAAGCAGAAATAACGCTACAAATTGTTTTACGAGCAGTAGATCTAAGCTCAGCCGCGCGGTCAGCGGGCAGCATAGAGCGACTGTCCCGTATGTTCTGTTGCTCCGAACTGGAGACTTCAGGTAACTCATGAGGGGCAGAAGGGACGACATACGGAGGTGGAGGGCGATCCAGTAACAATAAATCATCATGTGGTTTATTAAGGATAGGATAGAGGGGTTGCCTAACAGTGTATTGGCCAGTCACCTGTAGCTTACGTTCTTTCTCCTCTAGCTCCTTTAAGTCATTTATTTCTTTCTTTCTCATTTCCAATGCTTTCACATATACATTCTTCCGCTGCTCTTTTTCAAGCAAGACTTGCTCACGTTTCACTCGTCCACGCGCTTCTTTCTCCCACATTCGTACACAGTCAAACATATCTTGCCTACACTTTCGCTTACACATACATTGTTCCACATACTCAATCTTTGGCAAATCATATGACCCATGCATAGGCCAACGTAACTCAGGATCCGCGCGGGTGTATTTATTCCATAATGTGCTGTACATTATAGAAGAAAGACCATGTTTAACATACATATCTCTATTTGGCGTCCCCTCTGGGGGTGCCGGTTGCGATTCTTCCAGTTTCAAATTGGTACCTTTACAAAAGCAACACATCCTACGAAGTGCGCTAAAAACAGGCATGCCAAAAATATTGCAGAATATGCAATATTATAATCAAAGTAGCACTTAAGGTGCCGTTCAAATCAAAATCAAATTGGAGAGAATTCTCCTCATTACCTGCCTATATAAATTGCAATTTATATATCAAATCCAAAGAATACAAATTGACTAGTCACCCAAATCACAAAAGCCACAGTAAGTAGTACTAACTACATTACCAAACACAGGCATCAAAACCCACAGCAAGTGCCGTAAAACGGCTCTTACCAATCACAGGGTGTCCAGGTTCCAACTGCCAAGTTCTAAAATCGACCAAATGGTCACTGCATGACGAATGAACAAAAAGGATCTCAGTCGAGGACCGGCGCCACCTGGATGGTCAAATCAGAAAGAAGGGAAAAACGCCGTGGTTGCCAAGACTCGGGTCTCCTCAGGCATTGATCGTCCGCAGCGAGATTCCAATCCTTCGTCGCGACCAATCCATTGGGCATCCGAGTCGCCGATGAGTCCCTGTTCGGGTGCCAATTTGTTGAAGTAAGCCTCAGCAAGGCCTACAAGTGCAAGGGGTTCACCTTTCTCTGCACAAAGTCCTCAGACCATGTAGGAAGAAGTTGTCACGGAAACTGGAATAAAAGACATAAGTTTATTAACCTCATGAGGTGGTACTACAATTCAGACAGCACCCTTTGGTAATGTCTGAAGTAGCACACTGAACTGAGAGAGCATGGTCCTTTTATACCCACGCAGGGGCCAAAAGGAGATGGTACAATTATGGAAACAAGACTTGTATACATGTAAGGTCATGTGGAAAATGCACAGTCGACAGGTAGGAGGAGCTAACAGTTTCCAAGGACTAACAGCTGCAGACCTTACTGAGCATGTGCGAAAGTAAGAGATGCTAAATATAACTCGTCACTAGGCAGATTTCAAGAGCAGTTAACAGAAAGGTAGGACAGAGCACATGGTGAGCACATGGCAGCATGTAGTAAAGAAAATGGCTGCCATGAATACAAAATGGATTCCGCAAAATGTTTACGATAGTAACTAAATACAAAATGCCTTCTGCTAATGCTTAATCTAATCACTGC
The DNA here is from genome assembly GCF_031143425.1 of Pleurodeles waltl. Lineage (NCBI taxonomy): Eukaryota > Metazoa > Chordata > Amphibia > Caudata > Salamandridae > Pleurodeles > Pleurodeles waltl. The sequence goes on along the minus strand of NC_090444.1, from coordinate 1,644,433,879 downwards.
TAAATTACAACACTTTGGGAGCGGATGGACATGTGGAGTTTGGGGTCTCTGAACTCACAGTTTAAAAAAACATTTTTTAGTAAAGTTGATTTTAAGATTGTGTGTTTGAAAATGCTACTTTTAGAAAGTGAGCATTTTCTTGCTTATACCATTTCTGTGACTCTGCCTGTTTGTGGATTCCCTGTCTGGGTCAGTTTGACAGTTGGGCTGGTTGCACCTCACACTAGACACTGACACAATGGGGGCTGGGTTGGAGTCTGCGCTAGGAGGGAGGGGAGGAGTGGTCACTTTCACCTGAAAGGGTTGTCCTTACACAATGCCGTCTCCGACCCCCTGGTGAGTGTCTGGGGCCTGGCCTGGGAAAGGCAGGATTTCACATTCAAAAGAGACTTTACTTTGAAGTAGGCCTACTTCAAAGGAGAAATTGGGTATAAGAAGGGCACCCAAAACCACAGACTTTAGAACACTTCTGGAAACAAGAGGAACCTCTGCCTGGAGAAGAGATGAAGAGCTGAGGAGAAGTGCTGCCCTGCCTGTGACTGTGCTTTGTGGAGCTATCCTGCAGTTGCTGCTTCTGCCAGAGTAAAGGCAAAGACTGGACTTTGTGTGCCTTCCATCTAGTGAAGAAATCTCCAAGGGCTTGATTTAGAGCTTGCCTCCTGTTGTTTGAAGTCTCAGGGACAGCAAAGACTTCTCTCTGCCAGCACCTGGAGTCTCTGGAGAGGCTCCTGCTCTGACAAGTGGTGCCCTATCCAGTCCCTGGGCCCTTGAAAGGAAATCTGGTGGAAATCCAAGGAAATCGACTTCGGACCGATGCCTCTGCTGAATCCAGTGACGCCGCCTCCTCCCGACTCTATGATCTTCGCTGGAATGCGCCAATCTTCGCAGGCCCGACACCGCTGCAGACCCGCTGAAGCCTGTGACTCCGTGGAAGTCGCCACACCACGTCGTGACCGATGCCGCTCGAAGTGCGCGGATTCAACGTTTCCCACAGACGCTGTGATCCCGACTTCGCACATCGGCTTGTTTTCACTCTTCACCAAAGGTACTATACTTGGGGGTCTACGCGACTCTGTGTCCAGCGCCGCTGGTGTCGGCTTGTTGGGAACGACTCCGTCACAACGCATGTTAACACCTCATCGAAGCATTTTGTGTTTCTAAGCGCTATTTTTGAGTTTAATCTTTAAAAATTCATAACTTGACTTGTGTATGTCAGATTTTTGTCGTTTAGATAAATATTTCCTATTTTTCTAAACTGGTGTTGTGTCATTTTGTAGTGTTTTCATTAAGTTACTGTGTGTGTTGGTACAAATACTTTACACCTAGCACTCTGAAGTTAAGCCTACTGCTCTGTCAAGTTACCAAGGGGGTAAGCAGGGGTTAGCTGAGGGTGATTCTCTTTTACCCTGACTAGAGTGAGGGTCCTGGCTTGAACAGGGGGTAACCTGACTGTCAACCAAAGACCCCATTTCTAACAATACACAACACCTCACAATCACACAATGACAACAACATCTCAAACACACAAACGCATTGTCAGAAAGGCATTTCGAGGAGCTCCACCCGACAACACAAACTGGCAGCAATTCGTAGCAACAACACAAAACCATATAAATAGTACAGACATCCAAACAAGCCCTCAGGTGACACGCCACATCCAAACAACATACAAAGGACATCACAGATGCATCACTATACACACAGACACACACACCACTACCAAACAATGCCACACACAACTATAACAACACATCACAACAAGCACATGGCACAAGTCATCAACCCAGCACATGCAGCAAAGTATACAGATATAACATAACCATGTTGAAGGAAATCCAGGACAATTTCTCAAGCTTGACATCCACATCTATGTGGGCAGATGTATCGAAGAAATAAATAAAACGTAAAAACTATGTACAAATGAGGCCTACTGGTCAGTCCAAATGTCTGAAGTGCCCCAGGCCCATTGGTCACGGTCACATTCCCCAACTTGACTCCTGACTGCATATTGGCCTCCACATGGCAGGGGCATCAATGGGGCAGGCAGGCACCTCAGAGGTGAGGGGTGGTGGTGGGGACTTGGGCTTGTAAGGAGGGTCCTTGGGTTTAGGTTGAGGAATGTTAGGCTTAGAGTTTGATTGTTGGGGAGAGTGTTTGGATTTTGTGGAAGGTGTAGGGACCTTAGGCTTTGAGGTGGTGGTTTCTTTGTAGGGGGAGGGGCATGGGCACAACTAGGGGGCCATGGGCGGACTGGGAGGTGGAAGGTCTGGGTTGAGGCAGGGAGACATGGCGCTTAGGGGCCTCATGGAGTGGGACAAGAGTATGGAACAAGACAAGACTGGCAAGGAAAACTTTTTAGGTACACCAGGGCAGTCATGGGTAAAACTTTAGGAGTGGAGGTAGAGGGAGTGGTTGTAGGAGGTGTTGGTGTGCTCGACATGGATGTAGGTGTGTGCAATGTGTGCTTGTGTGTGGTGGGTGTATGTTGGGTGATTGAGTGAGTGAGGGCGTTTATGTTTTTTGGGAAGAGGGGAGGAAGAGATGCAGGGAGATGATATGCAAGATATATGAGTGAATGTTGGGGTGGTGGCTGCAAGTAACATGGATGTGCTGCATGTGATTGTGAAGGTTGTTATGGTGAGTGCAGATGTGGTGTGTGGGGTGGACATCTGCGGGTCTGCTCTTGTGGTGTCTGTGGGTATTACAGAACTGGTAGCAGGATCAGGGAGTGTTGATGTAGTGATAGCAGGTGTGAGTGGTGTGAGTGGTGTTGTGACTGTGATGGAGGAGGTGGTGGGGGAGACAGTAGGGAGTGTCTGTTGTTGTGCCTGTAGGTGCATATTGACTTTGTGCGTGCTTGTGGTGTGTTCTGTGATGCCTGGGTTTGTCTTAGCACACCTTGTCTGTAGTGAATCCTACTTCATTTTAATGGGATAACAGGAGTTAGCTTAGCCTTTAGCTTGCAGACTCGTGCCCCCGTCACCTAGTGACTTTTAACCTACTTAGCTTGCTCTGTCTTAGCACATTTAAAAATTTCTTCTAAGATGGCTGCCTTGTTTAGAGTTAGGCCACTTGTTATGAGTTGCATTATCAGTGTCACCGAGCAAAGGTGTCAAGATCAAGCACCAAAGACAAACAAACAGTAGGTGTTCACACTTAGGGATTTTCCCTCTCTACACTTTCGAGGGATTGTTTATATTAATTGCCGTCCCAAGCATGTCTGTTATCTATTGTTTGGGAACACACCTACGTCAGGGGTCCTTGAAGATCTGTATAAATATATTGCATTTTAGACAGATAATCAGAGGGATTCTGACCAGAGGGCATCGCCACCATCGCTGATATCGATGCTGCAGTCATCTTGACGCTGACCCAGTCTTCGTGTCCCTGCGGAGTCTGAGATAGAGCCCTCATTCCAAGATAACGATGGTTGGGGGCTCCTCTCATGGACATGGCACTGGCAGATTAGGTTTAACAAACCCAGCTCTCCTTTAGGTAGGAGGTTAGGCCTTTCAAATTAGAGTATTAGGTCATAGTACATCTCATATGTCTTTCCTATGCATTGCAAGATGGTGGGGGTCTTTGTAATAATGACTCACATCTTCACAATTCTGTTTCTTGCATTATTCAATATCCTAATCATTCCAGCCCATGCAACTTATCGCAAATTGCAGTTATGTTGAATAAAAACTATTGAAACTTTACTGCATCTTTGTCATTGCCTATGTTTGTATGAGAGATGATTTGTCTGTGAGAAAGGGGTAATCTCTGTTTAATCACGACACTCCCTGAGATGTCTTATTCTCGAGTCCATGTGTAAAGGCTGCCACAAATCACGTTTTACTATTGTGTTTCTGGTGAGGTGCTGCTAGTGAGCAGGTAAGGTTGGGACAACAGTTGCGACTTGTTGTAGGAAAGGCGTAGTCGCCTACAAACAAAAGTACTGTCACCCTTTAACCAGCAGTCTTGCCTAGAGCAAGGGTCCAAACTACGACATGGGAGAGGGGTGTTGGATTGGGCACAGGTAGCTGGGGGGGGACAGAAGATGAAGGGACACTGGCTGAGGTCAAAGAGAAGGCCAGAGCGTGAAACTATCTCTGCAGGCTAGGAAAGGCACTGTGAATGCCTTCCAAGTAGGCATTACTTTGTTGCATCTGGGACACCAGTCTCTGGATGGCATTCACAATGGTTGACTACCCCACAGAGATGGACCTCAGGAGGTCAATAGCCTTCTCATTGAGGGCAGCAGGGCTGACTGGAGCAGGGGGAGAGGTGCCTGTGGCGAAGGAGACGCCCACCCTCCTGGGTGAGTGGGCACAGGCAACTGGGTGGGGAGCTACAGGGAGGGCAGTGCTGTAATGGGGGTAGCGGAAAAGGATGGTGCTGAGATGGACCCAGATAGGTCCACCACCTCCAGGGAGCTTCCATCGGAGGAGGAATCTGAAGATGATATAGCTGTACCTGTCACCCCTGTGGTGCTCCCCTCTGTCCCACTGGTGTCCTTTGGCGTCGGTGGACTCTGCCTCTTGGATCCCATGGGCTGCAGCTTCCCCACTCGCCGGTGCCCCTTCTCCATCGCCTAATGATGCTGGTGCACACAAGGATAGAAGAGGACAGGGAGAGAAGGTATGAGAGAAAGAAAGGTGACTAGTTTGGATATGCTGCAGTCTGTCATCACTCATTCTAAAATGGTAAAAACTACTAACAACCCACATATACTTACCAATCTGACACTTTTGACACATTGTTTTTTCAAATGTCCTGGATAAGTACATTGCACACAAAATATAGGACAGGTTGGTAAAGGACACATGACGTGCAGAAGTCCATTGACAATGCAATAATTTCACAGTAGAAATTCCCTATTCACACGACGTATTACCCAATATGAGCCCTAACTAGCTGAAATTCGCTATCTAAAGCAGACTCAGGTATAGGGAATTAAGGAAATCACTGAACATAGGAGTGTCTCTAAACATAACTGGACAAGGAGGTATAGCACCAACATATAACTGCTTGCATGGTGTTTAAAAAGCTAACTTACACTACTTCTAAACAGTGGAAGTAATAGCCATGACTATTATCTTATCTAATTTACACACATCTCATTAGTAGTTAAGTAATCTATCTGACATAATAGAAGCCAATACAACTGCTATTAAACAGTCTGTACTCATTCCCCTTGTGGCTGCTGTGCTGCCCTCAAGCTCCCATCTATCTTCAGGTAAGCCACCACCAATATGCGGGCCATTAGGGTGTCAGGGTCCGACGGGTATCCTTCCCTCATTGGGAGGACATCCCTAGCTGGACCTCCATGGTCTTCCGGGCCCAGCGTCTCAGGTCCTCCCACCACTTTCCGCAGTGGGTGCTCTGCTGGAAATGGACCCTCAGGGTCTGCACTTGCTTGACGATGGCTCTCCATAGCTCCTTTATCTGATGGGAGCTGACCTGCATGGGAGACACAGACAAAAGGAGATATTCAAGTAGAGTTACAGTACACCTACAGCAGTGGCCTACACACAGCATGCACAGCACATGGTCATACAAAGTCCACAATACGCCATTATCATTCATACAACACAACCCCAGAAGTCAATCATGCCATGTCAATATTCACACAGTTTTGCCGTCAAACACCACCCTAGCTGATAAGTATTCCACATTGTACTGACCTGTTTATCTGGATCCCCATACAACTGTCCATACAGGGGTAGGACCCCTTCCACCAGTTACTCAAGTTCCTCTGGGGGGAAGGCTGGGGCCCTATCTCCTGAAGGACGCGCCATTATGAGTTCCAGATACAGAACACAGCAGCTCATGCAGTGGAGGTCTTGCTTGCTGAAGTGTCAGGAGTCAAGTGATCTGGGCTATAGAAAATGACAGTCACAGCCGCCGCGGGCATGACCGTCACTGCCGGCAGTGATCATCATTGGCCCCAGTTTCCCATAGACATCAATGCTAATCAATGAAGAGTTGCATGGCGGTTCCAACTGCCTCCCGCCATGACGACTAACCCCTGCGGAATGAGCTCACTTCCATCTGTCCTCTGCATGCAGGACAGGCGGCTGCCATTTTACATATTTTTAAGATATCTATATCAGCCTAGTGTGTCATAGCTTGTTGTTTATCACTAGTTGCTTGATGCACGATGTCAACTCACGTGAACTCACTAGTGAATGGGGTTTCACCTTCCAATATGTTTGATGTATTATCTTTTCAATGTGTGAACGTTTGATAACTGTATCTGTAGGGACGAGTTCACTATGCCTGACTTCCATCTCTGTACAGACCCCTTGTGACAAGTAAAGAAATGGAAGTGACAGCCAGGATGTCGCAGTTGTGTAGTTTGTGAATAACTGTTTCCCTGTGTCAGGTTTCAAATACCTTACATGACTTGTCCTGTTTTCCACTTCTACTTTAATAACGACAGTGTAACAAATGTCCTGAAAGTTGTTCTGTCCTATGTCTAGATACAGTCCAATGGGGATATTGAGAAATACACCATTACAGTCTACCGGGCCCTAGTCAACCTTATTACCGGGGAAGAAAGACACATTACACAGACGTATCGTCTGAACTGTCAGACCATCAGGGAACTGTGTAGTGAGTTGGAGCCGGATCTCCTGCCAGCCATGCGTAATCCTTATGCCATCCCACCAACAGTATAGGTGTTATCTGTCCTGCATTTCCTCGCCTCAGGATCTTTTCAGGTGACAGTGGGACTGCCTGCAGGAATGTCACAGCCAATGTTCAGTTTTGTCTTACAGGATTAACTGGATGCCATACTCAAGCACTTGAACAGCTACACCAGGTTCCCACAACGTGCTGATCTGTACACTGTGAAGTCTGCCTTTTATGACATTGCACACCTTCCACATGTAATAGGGGCCATTGATGCACTCACCTCACTTTAGTTCCTCCCAAGGCCAATGAGCAAGTCTACAGGAACAGGAAGAATCACTTATCGATCAATGTGCAGGTGGTGTGTGTTGCTGACCAATACATATCCCTTGTGATAGCAAAGTTTCCTTGATCTGTACATGATTCTTACATCTTGAGGAGCAGCAATATTCCACAAATGATGTTGAGACTACAGAGAGTGAGAGGGCCTAGCTCATTGGTAAGTGTACCACTGTCTATGTCTAACATCTATGCTACGTCACTTCACAGTCAGCTCTATGCTCATTGTTCCCTAATGATTTGTACCTTTGTGCACATAGGTAACTCTGGCTACCCAAACCTGCCCTGGCTCCTAACACCGGTGAGGTACCCTACAACAGATGGATGCTCACAGCTGAAGAAGGAGTGTAATCGAGAGGACATATGGGCTACTGAAAGCAAGATTCAGATGCCTACATGTGTCCGGTGGTGCCCTACAGTACAGACCACTGAAAGTCTGCCAAATCATTATAGCATGTTGCATGCTACACAATCTTGTGATGAGATAACACATTCCACTGTTGGACGATGAGGAGGTGGCAGCTGGACTAGTGGATCAGGCTGATGTCTTTGGAACTGACGAGGAGGCAGATGAGGAGGATGCAGCTGGCTCTCGTACTGAGTTGATTCGACAATTCTTCCAATGAATGCCAGGTATGTGTGGTTTAAAGTTAATGGAACCTCAAACTCTGTCTGCCTAGTGACATTGTCCCTACTTGTGTTTTGCATCAAGGGATATGAGGCACTACAGCCATCCGTCTGTGTTATGCACTTTGATGGGATGCTGACTTACCATTAGGGGAGGTGTAAGTGCTATACTGGAAAAGCCATGTGGTACTTGCTGTTGGCATGGCATGACTTCAGCATAGCGTTCCCCGTGTTGCATGGCTTCAAGACAGTCCAGCTATCCATCCACGCTGTCCCCAAAGCTGATATCTGTTTTAGACATTGCAAGATCGGTTTTCTGTTGGTGATGTTAGCTATGAGGAATGGTTCTTTTCCTCAGCATGTGTGTGACCTACAGACCTACCTTGTAGATATGTGGTGACCTCCCCACTGCAACATGATTCCTGTGGATTGCATTGTGTCCTGTATGTGTACTGGAGGGGCAACATGGGAGACATCATTGAAGCTTTACACTATCTTGATCTATCTTCAGGTCAGATGTGTGGTTCCACTCTGCTTTCTGACATGACTGTTGGCACCCTTGGCATAGGATTACAGTATAGAAAAGATGTCATGACACACTTGCTGGACATTCCTGCTGCATCTGTCCATCCATCAGACTTATTCACACCTAAATGTTCATTTCAATATATATCTTTCACATTAAATGGTAATGGTGACAATGACAACACGTAAGCCATTATTGTGCTGAAATGTGTTTATTGTGATTCAAAGTGCATTTGCTGAGGAGTGGGGTCATGGGGTTTGAAAGCATCAGAGTATGTGGCCCAGCTGTTGGTTTCACGGGTCCAGTCTCCAAGGGCCAAGGGAAAATGGAGTTTTGGCAGTGGGCAGTCAACTGGGTGTCTCAGTGGCAGACAAGGGAGAATGTTCAGGAGAGAGATCACTTCCTGGCGGTCCTTGTGGTCTTGGCCTCAGGTTCGACAGGATGCCTGGATGGATGACCTTGTTTGCATGGGGTATCCTGTGCTGCAGGGGCAGGGGTGCTACTAGCCTCTGGGTCCTCTAGTTGGGCCTCCATTGCAGTAGCTGTGGCAGATGTAGATGGCACAGGTGTTGATTTGCTACTGGTAGGGGCCTGCTGGTAAGTGGAGGATGCATGCAGGCTACTGGTAAGTTCGGTGAGCATCCCACAAATGCCATGGTGACATTGTGTGTCTGCCACTGCTGCATGGCCTCCTGGTGGTATTCCCTATGCAGCCTCTGGTTCTCCTGCAAGGTTGTCAGTATTTGATCCATCCTGTCCTGGGATTGCTGGTATGCTCTCAGGACTCGTGAAATGGCCTCCTAGCCAGTCGTGTCCTTTTGGTGCCTCATCCCTTGACCCACAGTTGCCCTCCCACTGCCCGTTGCCCCTGTGCCTGTAACCCTGGCAAGGTGGGCCCACTCCCACTGACACCAGGACCTTTATCGTCTTGTATGTTAGGGGTCAACTGTGGGGTACACTATAGATTAATCTGTATGTGGGACACAGGTTTGGGGGGAGGGGTTTCCTGTGCAGTAGTAGACACTTAGGTGGGGGACTCAGATGTGGGCAGGGTGAGGTTGGTGGCGGTGGACAGACCAGTCATGGGCCAGGTGAGACATCCCTTTTCAGACATCCAAAGTTGTATTTCTCAACTGGGCCTGTTTCCATGGGCTTACTGTCTGTCTCTGGTATCCTCTGCTGGGTGGCAGTAGTAAGGATACCTGTGGATGGAGAGGAAATGTGTTTCATTGTTGAAATGTACTTGTTGTTCACATGGTTGTTTGCAATCATTGCCTTGACATGCTTTCCAGTTATGGCAATGACAGCTGCTTGTCCATGGCAATGTTTAAGGGCTTCGGATAGTGCTGTGGTATTCTTGTGGTATAGAAGGTTGTGGTCATCAATGCTGTCATTGCCATGTACTAGTGAGCAGTCCAAGGATCCAGTAGATGAAAGGGGTGACATGGTTATATGTGCAGGTGTCCTAATGTGGAGTGAAATTAGCAGTTATACAAGGGTGGGGAGTGTTGCCTTGTGGTAGTTGTAGTACTGGTTACAGTGGGAGATATCCGTGCACTTGGTGGTCCTGTGTGGGATTAGTGGTAGTGGGGAGGTGTGGCATGCAAGGGATGATATTGGGTTCAGGATGGATTGGTACACGTAAGGGTGCTTTGAGGGGGTCTAAGGGTGGTGGGGTTACATGCTGTGCAGGAGTACATGGTGCCCGGTGAATGTTGTTGAATTACCAGAGTCCAGTCCCCTTGGTATTCCATTCAGGCCCTCTGGGTGCAGAATGGCCAAGACCTTTTACTCCCATGATGAGAACTCTGGGGGTGGAGGTGGGGGTCCACCGCCAGTATCTGGTGTCTTGCCACCATGGACTGGACCTTCCCCCGTAGGTCATTCCACCTCTTCCTGATGTCCTCCCTTGTGCCTAGATGGTTTCCCACTGAGTTTACCCTGTCGGCGATCCTGTGCCATAACTCAATTTTCCTGGCTAAGGATGTATGCTGGACTTGTGCTCCAAACAGTTGTGGCTCCACTCTGATGATTTCATCTACCATGACCCTCAGCTCCTCATCTGTGAATCTTGGGTGTTTCTGTCATGACATGGTGGATGTGTTTTGGGTGTTGGGGTGTGTAATATGCAGGGGTGAGGTGGGGTTGTGTGGTTTGGTGTGCTTGTAGTATGAGGTGGTTGTGTGCAGTGGCGACATGGTCGTTGTGTGCAGGGGTGCAGTTGTATAGTGTGTGCTGCATGTTAGTTGTGGTGGTTCCTATACTATCCAGGTGCAGTTACTTCTATTTGTGCGTTCTTTCCTTTCTTTGTAAAAAAATTAGGATGCAAGGGGTTGTGGGTATGTGTGTGGGGTGTTTTATAGTGCAGTGATCAGGTGTGTGTGATGTGTGTATATGTTACAGGTGTGGGGTATTCGTACTGTCCAATGTGATGTTGTGTTCTGGTGGAGTTGAGTTTTTGACTGCAGTGGTTCGGACCGCCAATGGATTACAGCCGTGCAAAGACTGCTTTGCTGATTTGTGGGTCATAATTTGGAGAGTGGGATGTTGTCGCGTGGCGGTGTTGGCGGTGGAACCGCCTCTCTCCCACCCTCGGTCAGGCCGACGGTGTTGGAATTTTGACTGATTTTGGGGGGTCTGCAGTTTGTGACTCGTAATACGGCAGTTGTGAGACCGCTGACACTGGCGATCTTTGGCGCACGCAGAGATGGCGGTCTTCTGCTAAGACCACCAAATTCGTAATGAGCATCTTATTGTCGAGCCCACCAACCGGTAGTTCTGATTGATCCCACTCTATAACCTTCGGGGGAACAGAAGATATACATGCCATGCACAGCTTCCTTCCACTAACAGGACTAGTGCAAATAAAAAGTCATCTTTACCTCTTGGTAAGTTTAACAATAGACCCATTAACCTCAGGGATACCAAAAATCACCAAAGCAAAGCTTACATTAATTTCTCTACTAGTATCTTGGATGGAGCCTTACCTACTTCTTGCCAGAAGTGCTGAACCTCGAAACACTTGTAACTGCTCTTCCCAGGTCGATTACCCCACCTTGACAGCCTTTTCAGTAGTCCAATAGGTTCTGTGCAACATAAAAAGAACAAAAGAAGGATATTTCATTTTTTGAGTTTTAATAAAGTGTAGGTATTCCACATGGCAAAATGGGGCTTTATACTACATTCAAAACAAACACTGGAACGTATAAGATTGTATTTTTCTAAATTTGAATATCTTGGTATTTTAAATACTTACTTGATTATGAATGTGGAATTGTGGATAATTTTACAGACCCTAAATTATTTGGAATTCAGGATGGGTGCAAGAGAATACATTTAAGTTATTTTTCTAGATGCATGAAGAGGATTAACTGCATTCTGCATTACAGGTCGAACATAGCACAATTAATTATATCATCCAATTTAATAAACATGTTACCTTGACAATGATTCATTAGAAATGTGTACACAGAGCCACTGGCTTCTAAGACTGGCTAATTAAGATGTTTAGTGTGATGCTTTCACACTCTGTCAACAGCTGTCAAATCAAACCAGAGGAGAAAACATTAGACAAGATGGTTCAACTTTATTATTGACTGGTGTAGAAGTGTGTCCTTACATCCTATGTGCAAGACTTCAGTTAACCTTACATTCTGCATGCTACTTCGGGGCTAATGACTGTTGCTAGTGGCAAGCAGGCGATCATTTTGACTGTTTGCACAACACAGATTAACAACATGTAAGACTTTGAAATGGCGATAAACTGACCTGTTGAGCACAATCTGTTCACCTATTACTATTGAATGATTTCAACAGACTAGCCAGCACACGCTTTATTGGATCAGTTTAGTCCTGCATCAGGCATAAAATACCACAGTGCATATAAATGAAGAGTTAACTTTCAGAGCTGTCATTAGATACAAGCAATAATCTGCGTGTCACCGCTCTTCAGAGACCATTATGCTGATTATCATTCTGTTCATGCTTTGTAAAGCATGAAAACACCTCATCATTTCCACACTCAATAATTCCACTGTGTTTGTTTCAGACACAGTTCACAAAGCAAATTTAAGATGTTATGTGTGAGTTTTGTATGCAAATATGGGTAACTGTTATCTGTTCAAATTGTCTATCAAAGCAAGCGTTCATTTAAACTCCAAAACACTATAATTGAGGATGATGCAGTTTTAAAGTGAGAAATCGCGAATTTGTTTGGGATTTAACCACGTGAGTGCATTTTTTACTTACCTCAGCTGCCATGGAAGGGTATATTCCAGCTATTTGTACTCCATTTTTATTACACTAATAGTGAAGAATAATACATTATTCTATTCTTCACTATTAGTGTAAAACAGAAATTGACAGAAAACAAAGAGAGTGAAGCCCCAACTGACATCCATAAGGATGTGCAGCCCCTGTGTTCCTGGCAGGTGTGGCTCCATCATTGGAGTGGAGGAGTATCGCCCCCACGTAAATGTCCCCCAAAACCTCAGAGATGAAAAATAAAAGGGTAATTTTCTTTAGCCGTCCGTCTTGCGATGGTCACCCTGACCTGTGCACTTTAAACCTCTCAACCCAGCTATCTGAAGTCATCTGGGTTGAGAGCAAGTGCAGGCCTCCAGTGCACTGGGGAGTGCCAAGAGAGACCACTCCCTCCAATTAGGGCACTGCTCTCATGCTGCGTTACAGCATGTGAGCAGTTTCAGGATTGATAAAGGAAGTTTGCTTTGACCCGCACTTCAGTCCAGGCAGAAGATGTCAGGCATGAGGATGACGTGCTGTGCTGTCTTTATAAGGTAAGTGTTTATTAATTTGTTTTTATGTTTTTTATTTTTGCATGCTCATCCACCCATTTGACCGCCCCTCTCCTCCATGGATGCCAGCACTGTGTTTGCCATCTCTGAGGCCAGGAGTCGCAAAGGCATTGCGAGGGGTAGAAAAGGGCAAGCCAGGGGTCGCAACTGTGACCCCTGGTAACGCCTAAATGACATCCATGCCCGAGCCCCTTAACAAACAGGAAAGGTACCATTGGAAAGGGGGCATTCCATAATACATGCCTATCGAAGCACAAACCATAGAGGCACAACATACACACAAATCATTCAAACATGAACACAGACCAATACATATGCATACACCCATTTAAGCAGCTAACAGACATGCAGATATCCATGAACACAGACCAAGAAACATACAGGCACCCATAAGCCAGCAAACATGCAGTCACACATAACCATGTGCTGCAGGTTGCATGGAATGGGTTGTATCAGTGAAGCACAGTATAAGATACAGCTGGAGAGCACAGCATTGATTATCACAAGAACAGGATGATGTGCAGTATAAAATAATGGACAGCACAGAAGACCAGTGTGTTTGTGCAGCAAGGGACTTCCGGGCGATGTGCAGAAGAAAAGAGGGATCCAGTCACCCAAAATGCAGCTGCCTCATGTGATGCATATCAGTTTATGTGAAGCATAGTGGTTCACTGTTAGAAATGGGGTCTTTAGTTGGCAGTCAGGTTATCCCCTGTCCAAGCAAGGACCCCCACTCTAGTCACGGTAAGTCACACACAATCCAAATTATTCTGTGCCCACCCTCTGGTAGCTTGGCACTGAGCAGTCAGTCTTCACTTAAAAGGCAATGTGTAAAGTATTTGTGCAATAAATCATGTAATAACACAGTATAGCACCACAAAAATACACCACACAGTGTTCAGAAAAATATATAATATTTATCTGGTGAAATGCAGGTCAAAGCTATCAATATTTGATAAATACAAGTTAAATTATCACTTCAGAGAATGATAAAAAGAGTCTTTAGTCTTTAACAAGCAACAAGTGTCTCTTGCAAGCACAAAGTACCTGGTTTGCGTTCAAATTCTCCGCAAGGGACAGCAGAGGAGGAGATGCGTGGAAAACAGGGATGTGTGTGTCGGTTTCTCTGGGCTCACACAGACGATGCGTCAATAATTTTTCACGCAGCAAAGGCTTTGCGCCGATTTATGGCACGCAGACTTGGATCCTCTTCGGGTTGTGGGGTTTTCGTACGCCCCAGGGAACGATGCCGAGAAATCCCGTGCATGCAGGATTAAGTCACAGGAGCTGCGTCTATCCGGTGGGTGATGGGTGGGAATTTCTGTTGCACGGCAGGTGCTGTGTCGATTCTTCTCGCAGGAAGTCGGACTGCATTGTTCTGGCTCGGCTTTGCGTTGATCCAGTGGGCCGTGCATCAAAGTTCCAGTCGCAATGCTGCCGCTGCGTCGATCTCCTCTCAGGAGCCGGGCTGCGTCATTCCAGTTCAGCGTGCAGTGATTTTCTCACCGCAATGCAGGCTGTGCGTCGTTTCGGGCAGGCTGTGCATTGAATTTTCACCGCACAAGGAGTTCTTTGCAGTATGAAGTATTTTTGGTCTTGAGACCTTCAAGGAACAGGAGGCAAGCTCTATCCAAGTCCTTGGAGAGCACTTCTCAGCAGGGCCAGAGGGCAGCAAGGCAGCAGGGCAGCAGTCCTTTGCAGAAAAGCAGTCCTTTCAGCAGATAGGCAGTTCCTCTGGGCAGGTTGCAGGTTCTGGTTCAGAGTTTCTTCACCAGTGGTATCTTGTCCAGAAGTGTCTGAGTTGGTAGGGTCAGATGCCCTGTTTAAATACTTAAATGTGCCTTTGAAGTGGGGGAGAGTTCAAAGAGTGGCTTAGAAGTGCACAAGGGCCCCTTTCAGTTCTATCCTATCTGCCAGGGTCCCAGTAGGGGGTATGGCAGTCCATTGTGTGATGGTAGGCCACTGTCCTTTCAAATGTAAGTGTTAGGCCCTCCACCCTCCCAGCCCAGGAAGACCCATTCAGTGTGCAAATGTGTGCAGGTGTGACTGGCCATCCTGTGTTTGGGGTTCTCTGAGTGAAATGCACAAGGGAGTGCCAAGTAACCAAGTCAGAAGTTGATTGTAAGGCACAGAAGGTTTTAAGTGCAGAGGAATGCTCACTTTCTAAAAGTGGCATTTCCAAAATAGTAATATTAAATCCAACTTCAACAGTCAGCAAGATTTTGTATTACCATTCTGGCCATACTAAATATGACTTTGTTACTCCTTTAAGATCAGAATCTACCACTCAAACACTATGGGGGTTATTCTGACCCTGGCGGTCATGGACCGCCAGGGCCAACGACCGCGGAAGCACCGCCAACAGGCTGGCGGTGCTTCCATGGGCCTTCTGACCGCGGCGGTACAGCTGCGGTCAGAAACGGGAAACCGGCGGTGTCCCGCCGGTTTCCCGCTGCCCCAGGGAATCCTCCACGGCGGCGCTGCAAGCAGCGCCGCCATGGGGATTCCGACCCACTTCACGCCAGCCTGGTTCTGCCGGTTTTCACCGCCAGAACCTGGCTGGCAGGAACGGGTGTCATGGGGCCCCTGGGGGCCCCTGCAGTGCCCATGCCACTGGCATGGGCACTGCAGGGGCCCCCTAACAGGGCCCCACATAGATTTTCAGTGTCTGCGTGGCAGACACTGAAAATCGCGACGGGTGCAACTGCACCCGTCGCACCCCTTCCACTTCGCCGGCTCCATTCGGAGCCGGCATCCTTGTGGAAGGGGGTTTCCCGCTGGGCAGGCGGCCTTCTGGCGGTCGCCCGCCAGCCCAGCGGGAAACTCAGAATGACCGCTGCGGTCATTTGACCGCGGTGCCGTCATTCGGCGGCTCCCGCCGGGCGTGCAGTTACCGCCGCCGGCGGGAGTCGGAATGACCCCCTATATAAGTGTAGCCCTAGTGTAAGCCTATGAAAGGAGCAGGCCTCACCAGTTTTAAAAAGAAATTTAGGAGTTGTACACTACCAGGACATATCAACTGCACAGGTACATGTCCTGCCTTTTAACTACATAGCACCCTACCCAAGGGGTTACCTAAGGCCTACCTTAGGGGTGACTTATATGTAGAAAAAGGGGAAGTGGCAGTGAAACTGCACACACAGGCCTTGCAATGGCAAGCCTGAGGCATGGTTAGGAGGCTACTTATGTGAGTAGCACAATCAGTGCTGCAGGCCCACTAGTAGCATTTAATCTTCAGGACCTGGGCACATGTAGTGCACTTTACTGGGGTCTTAAAAGTAGATTAAACAAGCCAATTGGGTATGAACCGATGTCACCATGTGTTAAGGGAGAGAGCATATGCACGTTAGCACTGGATAGCAGGGGTAAAGTGTGCAGAGTTCTAAAACCAGCAAAAACTGTGTCCAAAAAGTGAGGGAGGCCGGCCAAAGTGACACACGGGTGTCAGGCGGACCCAAAAAATGACATTAAATCCGATTTGCGTCAAATTGTAATGCCTGGGTCAGACCAGGCGGTAAAATGAGGCCCACACATCACTACTTAAGGAAAACACCCAGAAGCAACATTACCAACCTACAGGACAACATGGAAGTGCTACTGCTCCAGCATGCGAGATGATGCAGAGGACAGCAACAACAACTGCAACCACCACAACAGGGCCCACAAAGGTAATGCAGAAGGCAGGAGAGGATAGTCAGAAACAGGACAACTCTCTTTGGCCTCAGGTAACAAGACATTATAAGGACGTACAGACTCAACCAGCAAGCCATACTACACCTGCTGCACCAAATTGAGCCACAGATTACAGCCAGCCTGCATATCCCACATAATATACCACCTGTCACAAAGCTGCTAGCTGTTCTGCACATGCTGGCAAGTGGCTCATTTCAAACAACTGGTGCCCTGGTTGCTGGTGGGTCACAGCTGTCATTCTCGGTGTTCCTGCCAAAGGTATTAGATGCAATTATCTCTCTGATACCCCACCACATCTGCTTCCCCAACACCCAGCAAATGCAGCAGGGGATAAAACAGGGGATCTACCAATTTGATGGCTTCCAGCATGTGCTTGGTGCAATTGATGGCACCCATGTCCGACTTGTTCCACCTGCAGTAACAGAGCATTTATACTGGGATCTCAAACACATGCATTCCATAAATGTGCAGGCCATAGTGGGAGTGTCCATGAAGCCCACATTTCCAAGATGGACAATATGGAAATTGTCAACAAACCTAGCAATTTACACACAGCACACCATCCCTGTAGGACACACAAGACATACACCACTCCAAAAACACATGGCCATGGTAACACAGATGTGCAGGTAACAACACATATGCACCGTGCTGCAGTACAGCACAATCAGTTCACACCACACATACACCCACATGTCCATAACACACCCACAACTTGACAGGCACACCAGGTGAAGGACAGGTGCAGAGATGTACCCTTTGCAAACAGAAGATGTACACAAACCACTAGAAGTGCCCACAGGTTGCCTACTATGTACACTTCACATACACGGTACACCAAACAAAGAATTGCATTGCAATGTCCATGGCATACACCATGCTCATGTAAGGGAAGTCACACATAGGCACAGATCACTCAAATCATGCTGTGCAAGTCTCTGCCAGAACAAACATCAAATGCCAGGCAACAAGTGCCAATAACACCTACATCTCATCAAAACATAACTGACTTACCTGTAGTGTGCATATACATCTAACTGATGCATTGGGTCACACACATAGGAATACAACATCAATGGCCATTGCATACCTTGTGCCAGATTTGTGAGAAGTGGCACCACACTGTTAGGGTTTGTGCATAGCAAAGAGCATGTCCCCTCTCACTGCACTAGTGGGTTCTGT
The DNA here is from genome assembly GCF_031143425.1 of Pleurodeles waltl. Lineage (NCBI taxonomy): Eukaryota > Metazoa > Chordata > Amphibia > Caudata > Salamandridae > Pleurodeles > Pleurodeles waltl. Next base: position 1,644,416,077 of record NC_090444.1, on the reverse strand, counting down.
AATTGCTCCCTTTTAAACTTACTATTGAAAGCCTTTCTTGTTATCTCACCTCCCCCCCCCCCTAGGCTTCTGTGTATGTTGTTTAATGTGCTGTTTTGTTTACACATTGGGCCTTGCTTTTACCAAGGCTTCTTTAAAACACTCCTCTCTTGGCCATGTGTTAATTTAACTCATTTGCATAATAACTGAAACTCTGCACACCTTTCAAGATCATGTGCAGCATGTGAGGACCACACCCAGCTCTTCAAACCACACCCAGCTCTGCACACCTTTCAAGAACATGTGCAGCATGTGAGGACCACACCCAGCCCTGTCTATAAAAGGCAGCCCCCGAGCCTCACCCAGTGCTTGTGCTCGTCTACCTCCCGCTTACCTGAGGACAGATCCCTCGGCGCTGGCACTCCTGCTCTCTACAGACTTTCATTGGCTTCAATGGGCGCAGCGGCTGGCTCTTCCTTCTTCCGGTTTCCGGTTCCTCCTTGCCTCAGCCTCTCTCCTACAAGCAACCTGCAAAAGAGAAAGAAGACAAGGTTAGACTGATCAGTATCTCTTGCCAGCAACAAGTAAGTGCAAAACTTTTATTACGTGAAAGAACTTTGACAACAATTTCTGGATTCGTGTATAGACAATTTGAAACAAGATACCTTCCACGAACATTGTGATTCAAACTCTTTGTTACAAGAATACTTTGCGGAACTTTGTGAAGCAAACATTTTTTTTTTATGGAACTTTTAAGAATCGAACTGTGGAAACCATTAACAGCAAGGCAAACAGTAAATCAAGGACTTGCACAAATTACATGCTGTATTTTGACGTAAAAGTACAGTATTTGTTTTATAAAAGATTCTGGAAATATGGGAAAAGTTAGTCTGCTATTGGGAATTTAGGCTTTAGTTATATTAAGATGAATGTTTGATATTGGTAATTCTGATAACGGTATTTGTTTAATGTTTTAGAAGCTTTAGAGTAATAGAAAGCACATCCCAGAGCAGTAACACATTCCAAACCTGGAAACTAGAGACCAGGATCCAAGAGGTACTTTTAGAAGAAAATTTCTAATAAATAAAGGGATAGTCAGGAACCCAGTTAGGAATAGGTTGTACTTATGTGTTCTTTGTTTATGTTTCATTAGGCACCAGTTTCTACAGAAGTCAGAGAGGGCCGCAGATTTGTGCAGCACTTCAACAGTGGAAACGCAAGAACGGTGTTGTCTCTTTATTTTATTTTATCCACTTCCCCCCTTCCCTTGAGCTTCTGTTCTTAGTGCACTGTTTTAAAAACTAGTGTGCTGGAACAAGCAGTTTCAGGGTGGGGTCGGATTGTCTTCAACCTCCATCAGAACTGAACAAGGACTCAGGTGAGCTGGGCTTTGACAGAAGCACAAGCCTTAAAAAAAAAAAAAAAAAAAAATTCAGTTCTGGTGGACGATGAATATCGGGGAAGAAATAGAGGGCATTGACGTCATGGATATGGTGCAGGCCCTAAATGAGGACTTGGCTCATAATGAATCAGTGTCTGGCATCTTGCAACATATGCAAGAGGAAATAGAGAGATTAAAGATGGAGAATACCTCTTTAAAACAGGATTTAAGCAGGTATAAATTTAGGGTATCTCAGTGGAACACAGCTTTTACGCCTTTGTTTAAAACCTCCTCAGAGACAGGGGCGCCATCAAAACATACAACTTTGCCTCCCCCAGTTGAGGTCACTGTTAATGTTCCTAATGCTGTGCCCTTAGCAGCACCTGAACGTTTTCATGGAGATAGTAACAAATTCCATGTTTTTATCAATCAATGTCAATTACACTTCGTTTGTAAGCCACAACAGTTCCCTACTGATGCTACGAAAGTGGCATTCGTCTTGTCTTATTTGGGTGGCACAGCAGCCAATTGGTCAATTCCTTTCGTGGAGAGAGATGATCCCATCCTCCATAATTGGAATCAATTTAAACGTACCATGACCAGCCTTTTTGCAAAACACACTTTCATGCAGGCAAGTGATAATGAGCTTTTAAATCTTAAACAAGGTAACAAGGATTTATTGACCTATCTCACTAGTTTTAATCGTTTACTCACGAGACACAGTGGCCAGAATAAAAGCGTGTCTCCCTTTTCTATAAAGGTTTGAGAGACGAGTTAAAAGACGCGCTGGCTCATATCGTTGATTTGCCAGAAGACTATTCGGACTTTGTAGATTTAGTTGTGAAATTAGAACATAGACTAGGAGAAAGAAAGGGAGATAAATACAAACTGGAATCACGGTTAACTTTTATTAGACACGAGAAGAAAGACCCAGATAATAAACTCCCTGAACCTGAGCCTATGCAAATAGGGACACTCAGAGGTCCACTCACATCAGAGGAAAAAGAAAGAAGGAGAAAACTTCAATTATGTTTATATTGTGGAAGGGCAGGTCACTTTGCCAGAGAATGTCCAGTAAAGCCTAAAAATCCACGAAAGGGTGCTGTTTCCTCCACCTCCTCAACTGAATCGGGAAACGATTAAGCTCGACAAGGGGAGAGGTTACTTGTTCGAGAAAACATCTTAATCAAACCTCTAATGCTGCAGCCTTCATGGTACCGCACATACCTAGACATTTCATAATTCAGGTCGTTTTAATTGTTACTACCCAAGTGAGGCATTCTCTCCCTGTCCTACTGGACTCAGGCACGACAGAAAATTTTGTGGATAATAAGTTAGCTGAAAACTTAGGACTTCCTATGTGCCTAAAGCCTTGTCCAGAAGCAGTATGTGCAGTGGATGGGTCAGAATTGACCTCTGGATTAATCACAAAACAAACAAGTCCACTTGTTATGGTCTGTCAGAACGGGCACACAGAGGTGATTAGCTTTGATCTGATAGATACTCCTAATTTTGGTTTGATTCTCGGGGTACCCTGGTTAACAACTCATAACCCAAAGATTGATTGGGTGAATAGAACTGTTACTTTGGATTCCTCTTTCTGTAGAACCAATTGCTATCAAGAAGCAGGTACAGAACAGAGCACAGTATTACACTGTGCTAGTGTTACACAAGATGAACCAAGTCTCCCTCCTGAATATTCTGACTTTAAAGACGTCTTTGATCCAGTAAAGGCTAGTGTGCTGCCCCCACATAGGTCTTATGACTGTAGTATAGATCTTATCCCAGGGGCCCCTTTACCTAATAACAGAGTATATGCTTTGACTGACGAAGAAACCGAATACTTAAGAACCTACCTAGATGACCTACTACAGTCTGGGTTCATCCGTCATTCCACATCTCCGGTGTCATCTCCACTCTTTTTTATCCCGAAGCCGGATAAAGCCCTGCGCACGTGTATCGATTATAGAGGACTAAATAAGGCTACAATAAAGAATAAATATCCTCTTCCTCTAATACCTGTGTTGTTGGATCAATTAAGACATTCTACTGTATACACTAAACTAGATCTGCGGGGAGCTTACCACCTGGTCCGAGTAAAAGAGGGGGATGAGAGGAAGACAGCTTTCAAGACAAAGTTTGGTTTATTTGAGTACACAGTAATGCGCTTTGGGTTATGTAATGCCCCTGCGGCCTTTCAGTTCTTTATAAATGAGGTCCTACACGAATTCCTGGACGTTTGTGTCATAGTATACATAGACGACATCCTCATTTACTCTAAGAACTCAGAAGAACATACCCAACATGTTCGTGCAGTATTATCAAAGTTAAAAGAAAATCATCTTTTTGCTAAGTTAGAAAAGTGTACTTTTAATGTCAGCAAGGTGGACTTTTTAGGATACTGTCTGTCACCTCAAGGAATAACTATGGATGTAAAGAAAATCAGTGCTATTGCTGATTGGCCAGAACCATCCTCTGTAAAAGATATTCAGAAATTTCTGGGTTTCGCCAATTTTTATAGGAGGTTTATTGCACATTTTGCAGACATTGCGGCCCCAATAACTACCTCGTTGCGGAAAGGGCAACGATTTCTTTGGACTGATGAGGCGGCACACGCCTTTCAACTCCTAAAACAAAAGTTCACTTCAGCCCCAATTCTGAAACATCCTGATCCTGACTTGCCTTTTTTTGTTGAAGCGGATGCTTCACAAGTAGCTTTAGGAGGAGTTCTCTCTCAACGAGATGCAGTAGATGGCCAGTTACATCCTATAGCCTTCTATTCCAAAAAGTTATTACCAGCTGAACAAAATTACACTGTGGCTGAAAGGGAACTACTAGCTATCAAAGTAGCCTTTTCAGAATGGAGGCACCATTTAATGGGAGCCAAGTACCCAGTTACAATCTTTTCTGACCATAGGAACCTACAGTTTTTTGGATCACTTAAAGCACTAACACCACGTCAGATGCGCTGGTTAAATTTTTTTTGCACATTTGACTTTGTAATAACCTATAGACCAGGTGCACAACAAATTCAATCTGATGTGTTATCTAGATACGGACATACCTCAGACATGAAACAAGATAAAATAGGAGAACCCATTATTCCTCCCCAAAAGTTTTTGGCACCAGTACAACAGAAGGATTTCATCACAGATCTATATAATGCACACATGCAAATAGCACCTCAGGATTGGTTAAAGGATTCCCATAACACAATACAACGAGGTTTATTGTATCACGACAACATGCTGTTAGTGCCCACCTCTGAATTACAAACACAGGTGATAATTTGGCATCACGCCTCACCGTTGGCAGGTCATCCTGGTTGGGTAAAAACCCTGGAAAATGTGCAAAAACACTTTTGGTGGGACACTATAAGAAAGGACATTAAGCAATTTGTCACTACCTGTCCAATTTGTGCAAGACATAAATCTTCTCATAAGGCCCCTGACGGCTTGTTAATACCAATGCCAACACCCAAACAACCTTGGCACACTGTGAGCGTAGACTTTATTGTAGGTTTACCACCTGTAAAATCTTTCACAACAGTGTTGGTTATAGTGGATTTTTTATCTAAAATGGCACATTTTGTACCATTACGGAAATTACCCACGGCAGCAGAATTTGCCTATATTTTTATAAGGGAAATTGTGCGTTTACATGGTTTGCCAAGCAAAGTGGTGTCAGACCGAGGGAGCCAGTTCAACTCTAAATTTTGGAAAAAATTATGTAAAAAACTGAAAATAGATGTGGCATTATCCACTGCTTTCCACCCAGAGACAGATGGACAGACTGAACGACTGAACCAAACCTTACTTCAAACGCTACGTTGTTTATTGGCTGATTATTCTAGTGAATGGTTGGAAGCTCTCCCTGTAGCGGAGTTTGTTTATAATAATACTGAGCATTTATAATAATACTGAGCATTCAGCTCTACTTTGCTCACCATTCTATTTCTTGCAGGGGTATCATCCAAGAGCTATACCCATTTTGTTAGAAGATTCTCTGTTACCTACAGTAACGGATAGACTAACGAGGTTAGGTGACATACAAGACAAAGCCAGGAAACATTTATTAAAGTACAAGGAAAGCATGAAAAGACAAGCAGACAAACACAGATCTGAGGCCCCAATGTATAAAATCGGTGACAAGGTATGGCTCTCCACAAAGAACCTAAACATAGAGGGATTCCGAAAGCTGCAACCACGTTTCATTGGACCCTTTAGTATAACTGCCATAGTAAACCCGGTAACAGTAAAATTAGATTTACCAAAAGAATATCCAGTACATACTACATTCCATGTGTCCTTGCTTAAGCCGTACAATCCAAAAACCCGACCTGAACCACCACCTCCACCCATACCAATTAAGGGAAATCTAGAATATGAAGTGAAAAGCATAAAAGACTCAAAAAGAATTAGTGGACGTCTGTTTTATTTAGTAGAATGGAAAGGATATGATGAATCTGAGAATTCATGGGAACCAGCATCATATGTACATGCCCCACAGCTGATTAGACGGTTTTATTTAAAAAATCCAGGAAAACACCGTCCTGTAGGAGGGCCTTTGAGGGGGGCAACTGTTAGGGTTTGTGCACAGCAAAGAGCATGTCCCCTCTCACTGCACTAGTGGGTTCTGTAATAGCTCCCTTTTAAGATTACTATTGAAAGCCTTTCTTGTTATCTCACCTTCCCCCCCCCCCTAGGCTTCTGTGTATGTTGTTTAATGTGCTGTTTTGTTTACACATTGGGCCTTGCTTTTACCAAGGCTTCTTTAAAACACTCCTCTCTAGGCCATGTGTTAATTTAACTCATTTGCATAATAACTGAAACTCTGCACACCTTTCAAGAACATGTGCAGCATGTGAGGACCACACCCAGCTCTTCAAACCACACCCAGCTCTGCACACCTTTCAAGAACATGTGCAGCATGTGAGGACCACACCCAGCCCTGTCTATAAAAGGCAGCCCCCGAGCCTCACCCAGTGCTTGTGCTCGTCTACCTCCTGCTTACCTGAGGATAGATCCCTCGGCGCTGGCACTCCTGCTCTCTACAGACTTTCATTGGCTTCAATGGGCACAGCGGCTGGCTCTTCCTTCTTCCGGTTTCCGGTTCCTCCTTGCCTCAGCCTCTCTCCTACAAGCAACCTGCAAAAGAGAAAGAAGACAAGGTTAGACTGATCAGTATCTCTTGCCAGCAACAAGTAAGTGCAAAACTTTTATTACCTGAAAGAACTTTGACAACAATTTCTGGATTCGTGTATAGACTATTTGAAACAAGATACCTTCCACGAACATTGTGATTCAAACTCTTTGTTACAAGAATACTTTGCGGAACTTTGTGAAGCAAACATTTTTTTTTTGTGGAACTTTTAAGAATCGAACTGTGGAAACCATTAACAGCAAGGCAAACAGTAAATCAAGGACTTGCACAAATTACATGCTGTATTTTGACGTAAAAGTACAGTATTTGTTTTATAAAAGATTCTGGAAATATGGGAAAAGTGAGTCTGCTATTGGGAATTTAGGCTTTAGTTATATTAAGATGAATGTTTGATATTGGTAATTCTGATAACGGTATTTGTTTAATGTTTTAGAAGCTTTAGAGTAATAGAAAGCACATCCCAGAGCAGTAACACATTCCAAACCTGGAAACTAGAGACCAGGATCCAAGAGGTACTTTTAGAAGAACATTTCTAATAAATAAAGGGATAGTCAGGAACCCAGTTAGGAATAGGTTGTACTTATCTGTTCTTTGTTTATGTTTCATTAGGCACCAGTTTCTACAGAAGTCAGAGAGGGCCGCAGATTTGTGCAGCACTTCAACAGTGGAAACGCAAGAACGGTGTTGTCTATTTTATTTTATCCACTTCCCCCCTTCCCTTGAGCTTCTGTTCTTAGTGCACTGTTTTAAAAACTAGTGTGCTGGAACAAGCAGTTTCAGGGTGGGGTCGGATTGTCTTCAGCCTCCATCAGAACTGAACAAGGACTCAGGTGAGCTGGGCTTTGACACACACCTACTGTAGTGCCACCTCACATGCACCACTTACTGACCTACAACACCATCATGTCTGTACCGTAAACAATAAATGGCCCACCATGAGGCAGAGTCACTATCAGACAGTGCAGATCATGTATGCCATAGCGGGACCCTGTAGGAGTAATTAGGACATCACTGACCTTAAATGCTTTGTGCTAAGAGACACATTTGCTAAGTAACTGAGCTCCATCCCATAGCTTGCACTGTGCATGTGTGGACAGTACAAATGCTGATTGATGATGTGGAAGATGGTAAAGACACTCTCAGTGATGTTGATCATCCTGAAATAATGGGATACACACCCTGGGGCATATGATGCCTGACATGAAACATCTGCTGCCACTCAGGATTACTAAGTGGCCAATGTAAGAGTCCCCAGTGCCATTGTCACACCCTCCCATGCAGCACTTAGCGTGGAAGGGGCTTGCAATGTGTGTAGCTGCAGGTCTATCACCACAAGATACATAGCATTATGATGCTGACACAGATGTAGGTGTAACCTAAAACCCGAGGCAGTGACAACATCAAGGGGTGCCGTTTGCAGGCTGCAATAATGAAATAGGCTGTGATTTGACCCCATATGAATGGGCCACCTATGAATGCTGCATACTGCTGCACGCACAGAAAGAGCCAGTTGGCCATCAAAAATGTATATGTATAGGAAGGTGTCCCTTCCTGCATAGATATATCCACCTCCATAGGGCAGCTAGCCAAGCACCCTGGTGCAAGGTTGGTAGTCTTGGTGCACGGCTGTATATTAGGCGCTGGCACAGGGGGCAACAAAGAGTTACCTATTAACATGTCACACATGATGCATTCCTGCATAAGCAAAATGTTGCAGCAAAGTGCTGCCAATGTTGGAGTTGTGTTGTGCATTGTCACTTACGCATTAAAATGGGCCTAAGTATTGCACTTCATCTGTAATAACACATGTGAAAACGGCTGGGATGTCCAGGGTCTGTAGAGCTACCATATTGTCACCACATCTGACCCCATTGTGTTGTGAGGATATGTTATGTCCCCTCTAGTGATAGCACACTGATATTAAGGTGCACTACACAACACATGATACATACATACTGAGCATCATTTAGCATTCCAAAATATGTCCCAGGTCCTTGAGCCAATACCTAAGATTGTCATGTTCAACAACACAGTGTCCAAGTTCCTGGTGATGTATGGTTGTAAATAGACACATGATGAGGAAGTTTGGGCCTGATCTATGTAAAGTTTGCACTGCCTGTGCATTATTCTTTATGATGCAAAAGCAATGCACACTTCTATATGTTTGGTTCATTTTTGCATTTTGCATTGCTTAAGTGTCAATAAAATGATGCTAAGGCAGCGTTTTTGTTAATTTTATCAGGGCCATTGTCTTTTCTCGAATCTGAGTTGGAGTGCATATGTAATTAGATGTAGCAGTGTAAGCTACTAATCCGTACACACGCCACACAATGCTGACACTGATGGTTGCCTGTCTCCATTTCATAGCTGCCAACATAGGCAATGATGAGCTATACACGTTTCAAAAGAGGGCAGTGAGGTGCCGCCATATCCTGGCCGTGGGATCTGGCTTTCGTAAAATGGCTTGCCGCTTCCGTGTTAAGAGGGCAATGGGGGAATGGCTGGCATTCCCACAAGGGGTCCCCACAGTGGCAAAGAAGGCACCGCAAACACATAGCTCCTCAGCTGTGCAGGGGGGCACATCTGGCACCACACCCACAACCCCTGCGGAAACTACTTCAACAACAACAGTGCAACAGCCCACACCACCTGCTGCCATGGACATGCAATTGCTGCAGGATCTGAAGAGGGACGTTTCCCTGGTCCGACACGTTTGGACAGTTTTGAGAAGGAGGTGGCGGCCAACACCATGAGGCTGAAGTTCATAAAAAATAACTGAAGAAGGCCAAACTCTGAGTTACATATGAACTGCCACCTCCAAGTTTTGTCCTCTCCCTTCTGCTTTTAAGTTATGTTTTATTGTGGGTTTTAGGGGATAGTGTTAAGTTAGTGTAGGTTTGTAGTTTAGTTAGGATAAGTGGATTTGGGGGGTGGGTTATTTACTTATTACTTGTTAATTGGTGGGTGGGAAGGTGGGGGGTCATATTGGGGTATCGATGTGTTTAGAAAAATACATAGTATTAGAATATGTTGTCCTGCATGAGTCCTGTAACTTAAGGGGAGTGAGGGGACAATGTTTAGATTGTGGTGTTAAATGCGTTAGTCAAGTTTAGCATAGGGTAGTTAGCTTTAGTTGTTGGTTAAGAGTTAAAATAGGTTAGTTTAGGATAGGGTAGGTTTTATTATTTTTTTTAGTTCAGTTTAATACTTATTAAACATTTTTGCGTACTCCTATACGTTTTGTGTTATATGATAGTGTCTCAGGGTCTTCCCATGAGTGCAAATTGTGTGTTGGCCTAGGGATTCCATCCTGCCTCTGAATCCCTCTCTTGACATGTGCATCACCTATTGACAACTGAGATGTCACATTGGCAGCAACAACACATCTACTTGTCCATGCATTTGCCATCCAGTGTACCCACCACTCAAGGTGACTATATTAACTTTGTATTGGACAGGTAGGTGTGGTAATTCAGCTGTCAGTGCTGGATTCTGTGTAGGAATGTTGGGGACTGTGGCACATCTGACAACAGCCTCCATTTGAACTCTATCCTGCAAAAGTGAGCAGTAGCAATCATTAATGAGGTTAGATACCTCTGTTTCACACCAATGTGTTCTACTGGTACTCCCAGCTGACCATATTGCCCGAGAACTGTTTCCCAGCCAATCCTGCCTTATGTAGTGAGTGAAGCATACATGTGTTCTTCCTTTTTGACATACTCAGTGAATTGCTTGTAGGGGATGAGACCAGCATTAACATTTATCATGTTGGAACCTTGTGTATAGGTATACGCCCCCATATTCATGCACTCTTGTACTAACACTCTGTGACTAATGACATGGTCACACACATCACAATTCCTAAGCATAGTAGATGTATCACAATACACAAAGACATGTTGTTTGTAGGAGGTGTTAATTTACAAGTGTTGCAGTGCAATATTTACAATGTCCAGGTCAGTGACCCCATTTGGGAAATCCATATAATTGTGACACAACACAATTCCAGGGTTGAGGGACATGTCATGAGACATGCTTGGGTGCAGTGTTGTTAAGTGAGGAGGAACATGAATTGCCAATTGGTAAGTGAGAGACAATGACAGTCAAGAGCAGACAGGTCAACAGTGTGTCTTTGAAGAGTGCACATATCCAACTGTGCTAACACTGGCATGATCTCAAGCACAGAACAAAGAAAAACACTGCCCATGTGTCATGGGCTAATGCTACCGGGAACTCTTACGAGTGAAGGTGATCTATTCCACATCTTCATCCTCCGATGTATGTGGTGTCTTCTCTGCCCTCGATGGTGGTGGTGGGGAGGTAAAGGAGGGCACACACACTTCAGTGGTTGGAGATGTGGAGTCCCAATTCCCAGCAGCTGACATCTGTGGAACAACATATGGCAGCACTGCAGCAAGGAGAAACTGGTGATTTCTGAGGATAGCAGCAACATCCCGGTGGTAGGCAGCCATGTCTGCCCTGAGGGAGGCCAGTTCCCAGAGCATGGAGTCCATCTGGTACTCATGCACGCTGCTCCCAGTTTGGGAGGGCAGTTGTTGTGGTCTGTCCCTCATGGCAGCAGCTATGTCCCTCAGACACTGCTGGACTCAATGCAGTGGATAGTGTGTGCCTCGTTTGGCTGCACTATGTTCATGGGCCGTGACAAGGCACATGCGCATAGCCTCCAGGCTGGCTGCCACAGTCTCCATACCCACCCGCACCTCCTTGGCCAGCTCCCGCTGGACTCCTACCACTGGCTATGCAAAGCTGGTCCAGGGTCCTTGAAGTCTTCAGCTGTGTTGGTGCTGGCAGGTTGTACTATTGGGGTGTTGGGTGGGGCATCTGGGGTGGCTGCTACATAATTTGTCTTCCTTGAGACTGGAAGGGGTGTCTGGAGGGATACCAGGACTTCTTGGAGGGTCTCTTGGCTGATGGTTGTCAGCTGGTCATCCAGGTCATCGGGGTACTCCAAGACAGGCAGATCATCAGGAGAGCCAATGTAGCCATCCTTGCACTATGATGCAAGAGATGCAGCATGGTGGCTGTTAGAAATGGGGTCTTTGGTTGACAGTCAGGTTACCCCCTGTTCAAGCAAGGACCCTCACTCTAGTCAGGGTAAAAGAGAATCCCCCTCAGCTAACCCCTGCTTACCCCCTTGGTAGCTTGGCAGAGCAATAGGCTTAACTTCAGAGTGCTAGATGTAAAGTATTTGTACCAACACACACAGTAACGTAATGAAAACACTACAAAATGACACAACAACAGTTTATAAAACAAATAGGAAATATTTATCTAAACAAAACAAGACCAAAATGACAACAATTCGACATTCACAAGTCAAGTTATGAATTTTTAAAGATTAAACTCAAAAATAGCACTTAGAAACACAAAATGCTTCGATGAGGTGTTAACATGGCATCGTGACGGAGTTGTTCCCAACAAGCCGACACTAGAGGCGCTGGACACGGAGTAACGTAGACCCCCAAGTACAGTACCTTTGGTGAAGAGTGAAAACAAGTCGATGCGCGAAGTCGGGGATCGCGGCTTCTGTGCGAAATGTTTAATCCGCGCACTTTGAGCGGCATCGGTCACGGCGTGGTGCGGCGACTTCCATGGAGTCGCGGACTTCAGCGGGGCTACAGCGGTGTCAGGCCTGCGAAGGTCGCCGCGTTCCAGCGAAGATCACAGAGTCGGTTGCAGGCGGCATCACCGGATTCAGCAGCGGTGTCGGTCCGAAGTCATCCGAAGTCGATTTCCTTGGATTTCCACCAGCTTTCATTTCAAGGGCCCAGGGACAGGATAGGGCACCACTTGTCAGATCAGGAGTCTCTCCAGAGACTCCAGGTGCTGGCAGAGAGAAGTCTTTGCTGTCCCTGAGACTTCAAACAACAGGAGGCAAGCTCTAAATCAAGCCCTTGGAGATTTCTTCACAAGATGGAAGCCAGACAAAGTCCAGTCTTTGCCCTCTTACTCTGTCAGAAGCAGCAACTGCAGGATAGCTCCACAAAGCACAGTCACAGGCAGGGCAGCTCTTCTCCAGGCAGAGGTTCCTCTTGATGTCCAGAAGTGATCTAAAGTCTGTGGTTTTGGGTGCCCATCTTATACCCAATTTCTCCTTTGATGTAGGCCTACTTCAAAGTAAAGTCTCTTTTGAATGTGAAATCCTGCCCTTCCCAGGCGAGGCCCCAGACACTCACCAGGGGGTCGGCGACGGCATTGTGTGAGGACAGGTACAGACCTTTCAGGTGTAAGTGACCACTCCTCCCCTCCCTCCTAGCACAGATGGTTCATCAGGGAATGCAGACTACACCCCAGGTCCTTTTATGTCACTGTCTAGTGTGAGGTGCAACCAGCCCAACTGTCAAACTGACCCAGACAGGGAATCCACAAACAGGCAGAGTCACAGAAATGGTATAAGCAAGAAAATGCTCACGTTCTAAAAGTGGCATTTTTAAACACACAATCTTAAAATCAACTTTACTAAAAGATGTATTTTTAAATTGTGAGCTCAGAGACCCCAAACTCCACATGTCAATCCGCTCCCAAAGGGAATCTACACTTTAATCAGATTTAAAGGTAGCCCCCATGTTAACCTATGAGATGGACAGGCCTTGCAACAGTGAAAAACGAATTTAGCAATATTTCACTGTCAGGACATATAAAACACATTACTGTATGTCCTACCTTAACCATACACTGCACCGTGCCCTTGGGGCTATCTAGGGCCTACCTTAGGGGTGCCTAACATGTAAGAAAAGGGAAGGTTTAGGCCTGGCGAGTGGGTACACTTGTCAAGTCGAATTACCAGTTAAAACTGCACACACCGACACTGCAATGGCAGGTCTGAGACATGATTACAGAGCTACTTATGTGGGTGGCACAACCAGTGCTGCAGGCCCACTAGTAGCATTTGATTTACAGGCCCTGACACCTCTAGTGTACTTTACTAGGGACTTACTAGTAAATCAAGTATGCCAATCATGGATAAACCAATTACATATAATTTACACAGAGAGCATATGCACTTTAGCACTGGTTAGCAGTGGTAAAGTACTCAGAGTTCAAAAGCCAACAGCAACAGGTCCACAACTTACCCCAAGGTTCCAGAAGCTCGGAGTTGCTCTTGAGGGTTAGGACTCCAACTCCCAGAAGGCACCTGGTTTAAATCCAAAAATGACCACTGGTCACTGGTCAGCAGGTCAATTTCTCCAGGGCATGATGCAGGGGACTCTGGTCTGCTTTTGTCTACCTGAAGCATATAGGGAGTTCCTTCTTGAAGCAGTAGAAGCCAGGCAGAGTCCTTTTTGTGGTGAAGCCCAAGTGTGCAGCTCGTGCAGTCCTTCTGAGTGCTTTGTAAATGTGCAGGCCAGGGGTCCAGCAGGGCAGTCCTTCTTCTTATGTAGGGATCTGAGGTGAGGTATAGCCCTGCAAGTTTTATTCTTGCTCCTGGGGTTGAAAGCAAAGGGGAGGGTTCTGTCCAATCACATGCAGGCCACCACCCGCTTGAGTGACCACTTCCTATGAAGCGTTGCAATAATCGATTCCAGGGAGTAATATTCTCCAAAAATCCAAGATGGCAAAAATTCTGAGAGGTTAGGTCTGGCTGAGCCCACCCACTGCTGTGGCTAAGTTTCTCTTGGCACATCCCTTTCCAGTCCTCTCTTAATCTAATCAAGGGGCACCTGTCTGTCCGGGTTTTCAGGAAATGGGGAGGTACAGTTGCTGTCCCAAATGTCCTTCCTTCCTTTGAAGACCAGTTTAGCTGCTCTCACCCATCCTATTTCATCATCTTCCAAGGCAGATCTCCTCCCACCAGATGCTCCTTTTGTGTCAGCACAGGCCACTTCACACCTCATCAAGGCAGCCTGGCTCAGGCTGCCAGAGCTGACAATCAGAGTAGGGCACTACAGAGCTGCAACTGGTAATTTTTAGAAATAGTTTTAAAACTATTTCTAGGGACAGGTTATATTAAATTTGACAATGGCAATTTTTTGATTTATATTTAACTTTTAATTGAATACGAAGCTTGCCAGATTTAGGTCCTTCCTATGGAAAATAAGACTTTAATATTTTAAAATAAAGTCTCTCCATGTTAGCCTATGGAACCCTTTCACTAAATTGAGGAAAAATGCATTTACCTATTTTCCCTTCATCAGGGCTTCTAAAACATCTTTTATAAAGTCCCTGCTTACAGTTACACTGCACGCAATCCTGGGGGCACATAGGGCACACCTTAGGGGTGACTTAATTGTAAAAATAAGGTCACTTAGGACTTGGTAGTACTTTTAATTCCAAAGTCAAATTTAGGGATAATTTTAACTTAAAAGCAGCCAGACACTGGGCACCACAGCAGTGTACCTACATGTGTGTTACCTATGCGGGGTCCCTAAACCTACATGCCCTCCATATACTAGGGACTTATAGCTAGGTTTATACAGCCAGTTCTAATTAGCCTAATTTGCATTATCCATTGTACACAGAGCACTGGCCCTGTGACTGGCTAGCAGTACCCAGGGCCCAGTCAGAGTGAGTAACCTCCAGTCTCTGTCCAAAAGGTTTGGAGGTGACCAGGGCAAAAAGGACTTTCCTACAATTGGCTACTATTGGGCACGAATATTACATTAGTGCAGAGGTGTAAAATATTGATTTATACACATAAAGCATTGGTCTGCCTGTACTAGTTACATCCGTATGCTAAGCACAATGGTGTGTATGTATAGGATATTGCTGTACTGTTTTCCAAAACTAGGGCCTCATTTACAATAATCTGATGCATCGGCCCAGTGTGTCAGATTTCTTGTGCTGACCTACGGCCTCATAAGGATGCCATGAATGCATTGTGTTTTCATTACTGAGCTCCATGGCACGTTTTCACAGATGCATCAGAAATTCTGATGTATCTGTGGCACTAAACCCGTGCATTGCTGAACAAGCATAAAAAAATGATGATACTCCTGCAATGCGAAGAGGCTTCCATTGGAAAAAAATACCTGCATTAGTTTTCACGCCTGCTCTGAGCAAGTGGTAAAATTCTGATGCAGTGAAATGCCCTAAATTTTACTGCGTCAGTTCTGCATGGCTTTTCCCATGGGAATGCCTACCTTGCATACATTTACCTGGCGCAGGTAAGCAAGGCTTTACAAACTGAAGCATTGGGCGCAATGCATTAGTTTGTAAATGTGGAGCAGTGTAGGGCAGTGCTTGTGCCACTGTTGCAGAAAAAAAATGATTCAACTGTAACTAAATGACCTTGTAAAGGAGGCCTCTAGTGTATGCAAGTTATAAAGAGAGGATGCTCCAAAGAAAAGAGACAAAATCTCTCAAAAAATCTTCCATTCTTATAACGCAAGGACACCCTTATATCTAGAAGGGCCATCATCCATATGCTAATCATGTGGCATGCTTCATCATCAGACCAGTGTCTGGAGAGAGAATCAAATGCAAACGGGATCAACCTTGCAGTGGGAGGGAGCTCTTGTTATGACTACTGTTGGTTTTCACAGAGTATTAGTACCGGAGTGCATACCCTAGCCAACTAGAAACCCCATTTCCAACAATATCTATCTATATATAAAAATATATATATATATATATATATATATATTATTCTACACTTAACATGTTCATAGGTCATTGCATAGTTTCTGTATAAGTTTTGATTAGATGCTTATGAGTCCCTTTTGTTTATCTATCACAATAGGTCAATATTATCTTACTGCTTATCAACAAGCATTTCACTAATGAAATATTGAGGAAAAGATAAAAAATGAATGGTATAAAAAGTGCACAAATAAATTAACTTCAGATAGTGAACACTTGAAAGTCTGTTTATATAATACAACTTTAAATATCAATGTATTATCTTCCTTGCACGTATATTCCCTTTCTATGTAACAGTGTATCTATATATTTATTACTTTAGTCCTACTGTACAAAAGAAAGAAAAGTTAAAAAACACTCCAATGCAGTACTCTGTCATACCCTATACCTCTATCAATCTAGCTCTATCTCCACTCTCTGACTCATTCTAAACTTTATTCTACTAGTATGAGCTCCAAAGTAACCCTTCCTAGACCCTTCTCTCCTGTATCCCTCCAGGCCCTCCCCAAACACAGCGTACTCCTAAATAGCTCTACTAAATTCTCCCTCATGTATTTCTCCTTTGACTCATCCCAAACCTCATTTCACTACTAAGATCTCCCTAATCCCTTTCTACAGACTCTTCCTGCCTCCATCACTCCTTTGCTCATCCCAAACCTCATCTTACCACTATGCTCTCCCAATTAACACTTTCTGGATTCTTGCTTCTTCATTATTTTATTCAATCCAATTAACACACTCACATGTCGACCACTCAAATGAACTCGTATTTCCCTATACTTATACTAAAACTTTACACATATTTCCCTATACTAATTCACCACTAATCCATTTTGGTTCTGGTGTAGCATGAGACTCGCCGAAAAGCACTTTGACGCCTCATCAGGGGTAGTCAGCACTATATAAATACAATTACAATTACAGAAAACAATAGTGCTCGGATTTCTTCAGCAACATCTAAGAACCTCACCTAAGGGGAGAGCCCTAAACTATAAGGTGCAGCCACTCACATTGGTGTACAAATACGCACAGACAAATTAGAAAAGTTTTTATAACCAACCATGATATTAAGGGTTGTCCTGTAGTCCAATAATGTGGGAGTCTTCCTCTAGGAGCCTAGAAGGAAGGCATAATCAAATGTCAAAGAAGAAGCAAAAGTCTCCTCATTGGTCTTTTCTCAGAACTTATTCTTTATTTAGGAACATTAACCTATCATGTCACAGCATGCGCTATATTGCTCACCTGAAAAAAAGTTATAAAATAATTGGTATTCTGCCATCAATTATCCATTATAAAATATTCCTGTTGTGCTTGTAACCCTATCAAATAACCCTGATAAAAATGTGAAATTCATGACAAGCATTCGCAAGGCGTGTCCCACAGTTTAAGGGGTTGTTTAGATGGGGGACATAATCCTTCCCAGACTCACATTCATACAATCTGGAGATTATGCTGTAGCCTCTGTCTCTGTGTTACTCTCTGTAAAGACATGCTGTCATTAGAAATGAGGAGAAATAGTGTGCCACTGCGGGTAATATTCATTCACATGCTCACTCAGCTGTACTCAAGAGAACCATAGCACAGTACGCTTGGCTGTGGCCCGCATCTCCATGTGTCAAGGGGGAAGGGGAGCCGAAGTCCTTGCAAATAACCAGGAGGTGGGCGAAGTCCTGATAGCGTGGCCACATGTTTGTGGAGCATGGCTCAATTCCAAAATGGCAGCATGAAAACAACTAAACTGCTAGCCTACTTAATGCAATAGCATTTGTCAGTCCCCATGAATACTGCCTATTGTGTCAGAAAGCTAAGATGAAAACAGCAATACATACATTGCAAAAAACACCATATGATCTGACTCCTATGTCAAAGTGGGGAGGTTGATAATGCAAAGCTTGTGGACTCCCCTTTTGTGTAACGTAACAAAGAAGGTGAGGAGGGAAAAACCTTCTCAGCCCAATGTCAGATGGCTCTGCAGATGGTGGAATCATGCTCGTACAGATTAGTCACCCTAGGTGACTGGACACGAGTGTTAGTGAATGCTTAGGGATTAACATGACCATCCCTCTCAGCTTCATCCCAAAATGTCAAAATACCACACCTGGAAAAGGAAGTTAGATAAAGGTAGCCCTGCTAGTAATGCACCAAGATAGCTGACCTAAAGAGGACCACAAGATGTCATCATTCAGGCTAAATAGCTTGGTCTTTAGACAGTACACCCACAGTTGTTCTCTTTCCAAGATAATTCAAAGTTGATTTATATATTAAACTCTCCCAAACATGTGATTATTGGGGCGTTTTTTCTTATTGTTTCTTGTTGATGTGTTGGTGGGCATTTCTTTTGGTTCATTTTTCCTCTTATCACACTTGTGATTGTATGCAAAACTCTGGAGGCCAACATATGAATTATCACAATATTGTGAAGATAATTATTTCCAGGTCAATATACATTTATTATACTCACAATAAAGTCATAGCCACAGACTGCTCCAAGTACATGAGTGAAGTTGTCAGTTGTCAGATCACAATACCCATGTATCAAGTAGGACACCTCATCACCTTGTATAGTTTGGCTCTTTTAGTATACCTTAGTAACCTGACGTTATCAAATAGTATGGCTCTGCCAAATTAATTTCTACAGATTCCACACAAAGCCCTGCAATTAGCAAACGTTCATATACCTTATACCACACTACTAGCACAGAAACGTAGACTGGAGACTATCTAGCCAAATTCCTAGGAGATTTGTCTACAAATATCCACAGCGTAATGAATCAGGTAGGCCTAGGGACATCCCCAATCCAGATTGGGACTGGTGAAAACACAATTCTTACATTGCATAACGAAAAGTCAATAGTCCATTAAAGGCTGCTGAGGCTCAGGGAATCTCCATTACCTCAAGAGTTGGTTTAACCAAATGGGTCGGCACATCAATGTACCTTTTTGCCATGCAAACACAAATTCCATTGTATTACTGAGTGTAGAAACTTGCATATGATTCATACATTTCTGCATGTCACTCCCTGATGCATGTTATCAGTCAGTGAATGAACTTTCTCAAATAAACACATGCAAATCATATAATGGAATACTTCCACATCAATGTCATCAAAATTCTCATTGTAAGACATTACTATAAGTCTACATGTCACGTATTTCATTGCTTCATCAATTGGACCTTAGTAATGACTTTGAGTAATGGCTTAGGGTATGTGTGACCAACCCACCAGTGTTTAAACATTTCTGCCTGTGGTAACACATAAACTGTAAACTTATCACATACAAATATTTTCTAATACACTTTGGCCTACATACACATATGTGATCGAATCAGACATCAACCAATGAAGGCATGTAAATCATGTGTGAAACAGTAGTGTACATGATACTATAAAAGGGAAGGTACACATACCAACATGTAGGCTAATACTGATGACACCAGTGATGTCTGCTATCTCATGTTACTGTATATTACCCACTTTCCAAGAGGAAATACTGCTCAGTGACTGCATCCAAATTGCACTGTATGCTATGTTACATGTAAGAGGGCCACCATCACATGTGACACAGTAGTAAGGTAGCATCACTCTTGACACACTGAAAACAAGTGCCCTGTTGGGTACAAATGTCACCCACAACATCAAACAACATGAACTGATTAATCACTTTACTCAGCCATGTGTCTGCTCAAGACAGTAAATTGATA
Organism: Pleurodeles waltl; assembly: GCF_031143425.1. Classification (NCBI taxonomy): domain Eukaryota; kingdom Metazoa; phylum Chordata; class Amphibia; order Caudata; family Salamandridae; genus Pleurodeles; species Pleurodeles waltl. The sequence goes on along the minus strand of NC_090444.1, from coordinate 1,644,396,251 downwards.
GTGGACTGGACTCTGCTGTGTTCCTGGTCATAAGGACAATAGGCAAAGCACATCAACATATACCTACTACCACAAAGTTGGCAATGTAACAATTATGACTCTGGCCTGGACTCACCCCCTTGTAGCTGCTGTGAGTCCCTCGACTGCCCATCATGCTCCAGGTAGGCCACCACCAGTACTGCCCATTAGTGGGATCAGGATCCGGCAATCACCCTGTCCACGTTGGGAGGACAGCCACATCTGGACTCCGTGATCTGCCAGGTCCAGCATCTCAGGTCATCCCACTTTTTCCAGCAATGAACGCTGCACCAGCGATAGACCCCTATGGTATGCACCTACCAGAAGATGGCTCTCTAAATGGCTTTCTTCTGATGGGGTTTGACCTGTGAGGATGCAATAGATGAGTAAACAGATCAAAATTGCAAGTTTTAGGATATCTGTTTGGTTAGCACATATTTTGTATACACCTTGCACAAGCTTTATTAAATTAACACACTACGGGGGTCATTCTGACCCTGGCGGCCGGTGACCGCCAGGGTCACCGACCACGGGAGCACCGCCAACAGGCTGGCGGTGCTCCCGAGGGCATTCTGACCGCGGCGGTTCAGCCGCGGCCAGAAAGGGTAAACCGGCGGTCTCCCGCCGGTTTACCACTGCCCTTGTGAATCCTCCATGGCTGCGGAGCGCGCTCCGCAGCCATGGGGATTCTGACACCCCCTACCGCCATCCTGTTCCTGGCGGGTCTCCCGCCAGGAACAGGATGGCGGTAGGGGGTGCCGCGGGGCCCCTGGGGGCCCCTGCAGTGCCCATGCCCATGGCATGGGCACTGCAGGGGCCCCCGTAAGAGGGCCCCGCAAAGTATTTCAGTGTCTGCTAAGCAGACACTGAAATACGCGACGGGTGCAACTGCACCCGTCGCACCCCTGCAACTACGCCGGCTCAATTCTGAGCCGGCGTCCTCGTTGCAGGGGCATTTCCTCTGGGCCGGCGGGCGCTCTTTTGGAGAGCGCCCGCCGGCCCAGAGGAAATGTCTGAATGGCCGCCGCGGTCTTTTGACCGCAGTGCGGTCATTCAGCGGCGGTACCTTGGCGGACGGCCTCCGCCGTCCGCCAAGGTCAAAATGACCCCCTACATGTTTAATTCTCATATGCTGAAAACTACAGAGACATTAATACACACTTTTGTAGTCATCTGCTGACTATCTTCTGGTCATGGCCTACAGTAACTAAGGTAGCCCACTGTAACATCATGTAGCCCAGGGCCAACCGACATATACAGTGATGTGAGCTACTATGAAACACAACACACCATTGTGACCTTCTGAAGGGTAGACTACTTGTACATGACTATACAAACACCTTTGATATGTTGCATATGGTCCGTACAGGCTAGCACCATAGTATAGACATACATCCTAAGACTTAGGTCACAATGGAAGGGCTTCCGTGTGTGTCACCAAGAGCTTCCTCTCTGGGGGTGTGTGGACATGTGGACTACTTAATGGAGTATCATATTACGTCTGATTGAGTTTGTATGGTATGTAGTGGCATCACAGGACACACCTTCTGCCATATGTGGCACTGTTGCTGAGATGACATTCACCATACCATTATATGTCATGTTTGATTGGTTGATGTAACAAAGCTAGAGATTCACATATAATGATCTCTTCAGAAGTAACCAACTCTCTGCACTGTTACTTTTTCACATGTGCAATAGGTCTGTACATTTCAAACATGACCTATGGAAAAGTGACAACAGACCTGTGTGAGTAAGGGGCCTATCTTTAGTAAATGTCACACATTGACAATGTTGGTCAATGGATAGAGGTATTAGGTCAGGGGGTTATCTCAGTCACCATTCCAAATTTAGTCCATGTAAAAGCAATCATGGCTACTATTAGTTCAGAAGACAAATCTTGGGAACATCCAAGGAACTGCAGGCCTACAGGAGATCATCCTGTGCATCTGTTGTATTGCCACAGTAACTGTGCCCCAGCCTGGGACATGGCCCATAATCGGCACAACTCTTTGTCATTGCTGACCATACTGAAGTCACATGAACATCACATTTCCAGTGCTTCAATACATAAAAATACATATTGTGGCCATCCAATTTGTGAGCTTAAGGTTGTGTGGCACTCTGAAGGTATCAAAGGGGTATAGCCTGCTCTCAGACAACAGGTTGGCAAGGCTTGATCTGGACTGAGCGATATGTGGGTTTGTGCACATAGCTAACATCATCCTCAACTGCTTCTAACAGGTTGCATACACAGCCAATGCTTTAATGCATATACATGTCTTTGCTCATTTACCATGATCTGATTAGTAAATATATCATAGGTACTCTGAAAGGTATACTTGTATAGATAAGTGAACTCAACACAAGGAGGATCTAAGGCTTCACATCACACTGGTGATGTTAAATACACAAAGTACAGGGCTCCACAATCTATTACATTTTTATCCTATCTAGGGACCACACAATGTTACTACAGTAATCTGAATTCACTCTGGGACTCAGAGGCACATTGTAGCCTGTGGGAATGGAAAGGATGGAGTTGAACAGAGTAAAATATGTCTATGAGATAATTACCTGTTCCTCTGGTGGGCCAGAGAGCTGGCCGTACAGGGAAGGACCTCTTCAACCAGTTTCTCCAGTTCCTCTGTAGAGAAGGCAGGGCCCTTTTATCTGCTTGACCCGGCATGATTGCTCCCAGAGGTTGCGCACAGCAGCTAAAATAGAGGAGGTGTTGATAGGAGCAGTGTCAGGAGGTAAGTGAGTTATTTTTCAAACCACAGTGTACATGTATACAATGTACACAGTCATCAGTGTAGATAGGCACATATATTGGCCTGCAGCCATCACAGTTAACAAAGTTATCCTATGGCTGTCCTATGGCCGTGGATGAAACCGCCCACTGTGCCGTTGACTTCCGCCGCCAGCGGCAGATTCCAAATGTACAATATGCGAGGTAAGGTATCTACCAGTTTAGCGTTTGGAACTACAGTATTGGTGACTGTTAGGTGCCTCAACACCACTACAACTGTGTGGTGACATGTTTCTGTATGTATTACTCCATTGCTCTTTTAGACTTGGCATCATTGGCATGGTCTCCCCTAACTTTTTGCCTCTACTTCCCAGGTTGCCTCTGTGTTCTGAACTCAGTTGTTTCTGTTTTGTTTGCTCTAGACACTTTACCACTGCTGACCAGTGCAAAAGTGTAAGTGTTCCTTATATAAATTGTATGTGTATATTGGCTTATCCATGATTGGCATATTTAGTTTACTATTAGGTCCCTAGTAAAGTGCACTAGAAGTGCCCAGGGCCTGTAAATCAAATGCTACTAGTGGGCCTGCAGCACTGGTGTGCCACCCACATTAGTAGTGCTGTAAACATGGCTCAAACCTGCCACTGCAATGTCTGTGAGTGCAGTTTTAAACTGCCAATTCGACTTGGCAAGTGAACCCACTTGCCAGGCCTAAACATTCCCTTTTTATACATGTAAGGCACCCCTAAAGTAGGCCCTAGGTAGCCCCATTGGTAGGGTGCAATGTATGTTACGGAGGGGACATGTACTTATGTGTTTTACGTGTCCTGTCAGTGAAATACTGCCAAATTCGTTTTTCACTGTTGCAAGGGCTATCTCTCTCATAGGTTAAACGTGGGGCTGCCTTTAAATGTTATTAAAGTGCATATTACCTTTGGGAGCAGATAGACATGTGGAGTTTGGGGTTTCTGAACTCACAATTTAAAAATGCATCTTTTAGTGAAGTTGTTTTGTAGATTGTGCATTTGAAAATGCCCCTTTTAGAAAGTAGGCACTTTCTTGCTTAAACCATTATGTGACTCTACTTGTTCGTGGATTCTCTGTCTGGGACAGTTAGACAGTTGGGCTGTTTGCACCTCTCCTCTAGACAGTGACACAAAGGGAGCTGGGGTGTAGCCCTCATAACCTGATGGGCCGTCTGGGCTGAGGGGAGGGGAAGATTGGTCACTTACACCTGAAAGGGCTGTGCCTGCCCTCACACAATGCTGTCTACAACCCCTGGTGTGTATCTGGAGCCTGGCCTGGGCAAGGCAGGATTTTGAAAAGAACAGAGACCTCTCTTTGAAGTAGGCCTACTTCAAAGGCAGAAAGAGGTTTAAGAAAGGCACCCACAACCCCTGACAATCAGATTACTTCTGGAACCAAGTGGGACCTCTTCCTAGGAGAAGAACTGGAGAAGCTGGAGGAGGAGTACTGCCCCTTTGCCTGTGACTGTGCTTTGCTGGGTTGGCCTACAGTAGCTGCTTCTGCCTGAGAGAGGACAAAGACTGACTTTGGTGTGACTTCCCACTGGTGAAATTCAAGGGCTTGAACTGAGCTTGCCTCCAGTTGTTGAAGTCTCAGGGACAACAAAGACTTCTCTCTGCAAGCGCTTGGGCTTTCTGCTGAGAGTCCTGCCTGCCAAGTGGTACCCTAACCTGTCTCTGGGCCCTTGAAAGGTGCATCTGGTGGAAAAGGACAGAAATCCACCCAAAGACCGCCATGTGGGGAAACTTTCAACGCATCACCCACCTCATGGCTGAGAAATAATGTACCACCGGCCTTGCGGCTAAAATCGATGCTCCACCCGCATTGCTGCTGGGAGATCAACGCAAAACGGCTGGAGAAACGCTGTGCAATACCCGCAGCGCCTGCTGTTAAAGATGCAAGCCTCCATGCCGCTCAGTTCCTTGACACCGTGTGACCAGATTTCAACGGAACATCGCTGGGCGTGGAAAATCACCGCAAAGCCTGCCCGGATCCTAGGTGCCCGTCCAGATCGAAGCTTCACTCTTTTGCAGGTGAGAAGAAACGATTCACGCAGACCTGACCCGAGGAGGAACGACGCATGGTCTTGCTTGCAAGTGAGAAATTGATGCATCGCTGGCTTTTTATGACACACACTCTCCCTTGCGGCTTTATTTTGACGCTACCCAGTTATTTTTGTGTGCTAACAGTGTTCTTACTGTTTTCTAAGGATTTAAGACTTTTATTCTTTTTAAAAATTCGTATCTTCACTTGTGTATGTTGGATTTTTGTCGTTTTGGTCTTGTTTTGTTTAGATAAATATTACCTATTTTCCTAAACCTGTGTTGTGACCTTTTGTAGTGTTTTCACTGAGTTACTGTGCGTGTTGGTACAAATACTTTACACATTGCTTCTGAAGTTAAGCCTGCTGCTCATGCCAGCTACCAATGGGGTGAGAGGGGGATAACTAAGGTGGTCATTACAACCCTGGTGGACGGTGTTAAAGCGGCGGTAAGACCGCCAACAGGCCGGTGGTAAAAAATTTGCAAATATTGACCGTGGCGGAAACTGCCAACAAAGACAGCCACTTTAACACTCCGACCGCCACGGCGGTACAAACAAACAGCGCGGCGGTCACCGCCAACAGACAGGCGGGAGACAATGTACCACCCACAGTATCACAACCTACCAATCCGCCACCTTTTCTGGGGCGGATTCACCGCGGATAAAAACACGGCGGAAACAGCCATTTCAAAGGGAAAACGCTCACATCTACACACTCCACGAGGAACGACAACACCATGGAGCCGGAACTCCATATTCTTCCTGCACTAGTCTTGCTGCTCTTCTACGAGGAGCATCAACGCCGGCGGCGAAGACCACGGTGAGTACTGCACCTACGACATAGGGGAGGGGGGAGGCAAAAACACAGGGACACACATACTCAACACCCCAACCCCCACCCCGACCCTCACCCACTACAACACACACACACCAATGCTTATCTATACATTACAGTAACACCCCCTAACCCCCCCAGAAGAATGCAAAGACAAAAGGAAATGAGTGGAACCATTGTAATATATCAAAATACAGTAAGCAAATATATACATATATCTATATATACACAATAAACAAAATATACACCACGATTAGTAGTGCAGGTATTGCACTATTCATAGTCCGTGGACCACAGGGCCCAAAATGCATGGGCGAGGCCCACACAAGATAACCGATCCAAACGGAGAGAACACTGCAGGGGCATCAGATAGAAATACAACAGTCACCTCAGGGGGAAGGGAAGGGGGGGCACCTCAGCCGGATGAGTGCACCACACCAGATCCACGAGGGGCCTCCATGCCCATTGATGTATCCTGGGGAGTGCAAAGCCACAGTCTCTGAAGTCTCTACAGTGGGTGGGTTGCCCACTGTACCATCCTGGGGAGTGCAAAGCCACAGTCTCTCAAGTCTCTACAGTGGGTGGTTTGCCCACTTTTCCATCCTGGGGAGTGCAAAGCCACAGTCTCACAAGTCTCTACAGTGGGTGGGTTGCCCACTGTACCATCCTGGGGAGTGCAAAGCCACAGTCTCTCAAGTCTCTACAGTGGGTGGTTTGCCCACTCTTCCATCCTGGGGAGTGCAAGGCCACAGGCCCACAAGTCTCTACAGTGGGTGGATTGCCCACGGTACCATCCTGGGGAGTGCAAAGCCACAGTGTCTCAAGTCTCTACAGTGGGTGGTTTGCCCACTGCAGCATCCTGGGGAGTGCAAAGCCACAGTCTCACAAGTCTCTACAGTGGGTGGGTTGCCCACTTTACCATCCTGGAGAGTGCAAAGCCACAGTCTCTCAAGTTTCTACAGTGGGTGGTTTGCCCACTCTTCCATCCTGGGGAGTGCAAAGCCACAGTCTTGCAAGTGGATGCATGTCTCCACTGGTTCTGGAGGGGGACTGGTGCCCAGAGTGCTTCATCCTGCCAAGGACAGATGGAGTGGATGCATGTCTCCACTGGTTCTGGAGGGGGACTGGTGCCCAGAGTGCTTCATCCTGTGCAGGACAGACGGAGTGGATGCAGGTCTCCACTGGTTCTGGAGGGGGACTGGTGCCCAGAGTGCTTCATCCTGCCAAGGACATACGGAGTGGATGCAGGTCTCCACTGGTTCTGGAGGGGGACTGGTGCCCAGAGTGCAGCACTCACCCCGTGACGGTCCCTGTTGCGTCAATGCCCGTGCCACAAATGGGCTAGCAGGGCTTTCCATGGCGGTCTTTGCCCTGTTCAGCGGTCCTTGGCCTGTTCAGCGGTGCTTGAGTTGCCAGTGTCTGACCTGTTCAGCGGTGCTTTCCATGGCGGTCTTTGCCCTGTTCAGCGGTCCTTGCCAAGGCGGTCCATCATTGCCCAGCAGGGCTGTGGCTGGCGGTCCTTCATGGGTCAGCTGGGCTGTGGCTGGTGGTGACCTCCTGGACAGTGACGATGGGGCTGGCGGTGGCCTCCTGGCCAGTGACGATGGAGCTGGCGGTGGCCTCCTGGTCAGTGACTCTGGCTGTGGCCTCCTGGTCAGTGACTCTGGCGGTGGCCTCCTGGGCAGTGACTCTGGCGGTGGCCTCCTGGGCAGTGACTCTGGCGGTGGCCTCCTGGGCAGTGAATCTGGCGGTGGCTTCCTGGCCAGTGACGATGGGGCTGGAGGTGGCCTCCTGGGCAGTGACTCTGGCGGTGGCTTCCTGGCCAGTGACGGTGGGGCTGGAGGTGGCCTCCTGGGCAGTGACTCTGGCGGTGGCTTCCTGGCCAGTGACGATGGGGCTGGCGGAGGCCTCCTGGGCAGCGGGGATGATGGCGGTCTTCTCCGCCGTGCTGCTCCTCCCAGACTTTGGAGATTTCTTCAGCCCCTTCTCCACCTTGAGAGGAGTCACAGCTAAGTCGACACTCCCCCCGGTACCCATGTGAGCGGCTTGGCTGGCTGGAGTCTTCCCCCTCTCCCGCTGGGCACTGTCCAACTTCCGGTGCTTCACGGCGGGGACTGTCTGTGCTGTGGCTCCGTGCCACGCTGGCTGGCCTGGTGGCCGGTGCACTCCACATACCTGTAACAACAGGCACAACTAGTACCGGAGATTTTTTGGCTGAGGTGCTAGTACGGGACCTATGAGTTGGACATGAGGGTGGGTGGTGGAAAATAGGTTAAGGGTGGACAGGAAAAGTTTTTGGGAGACACTGGGACGGGTAGCTGGAGGGGGTTTGGGAGTGGAGGAAGAGGTGGTGGTTGTAGGAGGTGTAACGTTTGTGGATTTGGGTGCAGGTGCATGGGCTGGAGGCTGTTGTGAGGTGGATGGCTGTTGGGTGGGTGTGTGCCTGCGTTTGTGTATCTTGGGAAGGGGCGTCACAGACACACTGGGAGAGGACACAGGGGACGTGTAAATGGTAGTGGGGGTGGTGAGTGCACGTGAGCGGGGTGTGGTGGTGGGTGTGCTGGTGCGGGACGTAGTGGCTGTAGTGGTAGTGCATGCAGGTGTGAGTGTAGACGAGACTGGGAGGGAGGAGGGAGACGAGGAGGAGGGGGACACAGTGGAGGCAGTGGATGTTGGTGTGTCTCTATGTGTGTGATGCTTGCGTGAGTGCCTGTGGGATGTGTGGTGCTTATGTTTGCCTGAGCTTCCCTTGTGTGTTGAGGTGTGTGCAGGCTGGTCTGATGGTGTGCTTGGGATAGGCAGAGGTACAGGGGATTAGGTCTACGAGGAGGAAGTTGGAGGGGGGAGGCTAGACACGGGGACAATGGCTGCCATCAGTGCTGAGGCCAGAGTCTGAACGGTTCGATGAAGGGCAGCCTGACCAGAATGAATGCCCTCCAGGAATGCATTTGTTTGTTGCAACTCCCTTTCTACACCCTGGATGGCATTCAAAATGGTAGACTGCCCAACAGTGAGGGACCTGAGGAGGTCAATGGCCTCCTCACTGAGGGCAGCAGAGTTGACAGGGGCAGGGGCTGAAGTGCCTGGGACAAAGGTGATGCCCACCCTCCTGGGTGAGCGGGCACGGGGCGAAGGCTGAGGGGCTGCTGGGAGGGCGGTGCTGGTAGGGGTGGTGGCGGCTGTACCTGTAGAAATGGGGGGCACAGATGTTGCCGCAACCACAAGGGAGCTCCCATCGGAGGATGAGTCTGTGTCGCTGGTTGCAGATCCTGTGACCGCCGTGATGCTCCCCTCGCCCTCCGTCCCACTGGTGTATTCAGAGTCCGTAGTGTGGGCCTCCATGGCTATGTGGGATGCAGCTCCCTCGTGCTCCGGTGCCACTGTACCTCCGCCTGATGATGCTAATGCACACAAGAACAGGGAGACCACAAAAAGGGGGGGGGGGCGACAGAAAAAAGACAGGTTGAGTGCATGGCTTGCCGCTACCATTGGTGGACAATACAGGCACAGCAGCCCCCTGCATCACGTCGCGCTGTTGGGCTCTACAGATGCAATTCCTGGGAAATGGCCTACAAGGCTATGGATGACATCTGCACACATAGATGACACAGGGGCATGAATACCTGTACTTGGCACTCTACAGAGGTGGGGTGGGGTGCCACATGGGCTTCCTTACGGAGGGGCCTTGCCTACGGAACTCGCCCTGGCCTAGGGAAACCCACAGCCCTCCTCTCCCACCCAGACACCTTCACTGCATGCAAAGTCCGCTGAATGATAGTATACTCACCCCCTTGTGTCTGCTGTGATGCCCTCAAGTGCCCATCCAACTCAGGGTAGGCCACGGCCAGGATCCTGAACATCAGGGGGGTCATGGTTCGACGGGCACCCCTCCCACATTGGGAGACCATCCCCAGCTGAGCCTCCGCCATCTTCTTGCTCCAGCGGCGAATGTCCTCCCATCTTTTACGGCAGTGGGTGCTCCGTCTGTGATGGACCCCCAGGGTCCGGACGTCCTTGGCGATGGCATGCCAAATATCCTTCTTCTGGTGGGTGCTGACCTACATGACATGTACAGGGGAAGAAGAGAAGTCATTACCAACTGCACCGTCAAAGTGAGTGGCCCACATCCCTACCCTTGCCATGTGGCACATGCATTCACAGTCCTTCATGCACGCAGAACTGTGCCCCCTTCCTTCTTACAACCAGCCCTCTCCACACAGGCATAGCCAATACAACATGCTCCCTGTGTACTTACCTGTTGGTCTGGAGGACCGTAGAGTAGCGTGTACTGGGGGAGGACCCCGTCGACGAGCTTCTCCAACTCCTCTGCAGTGAAGGCAGGGGCCCTTTCCCCAGACGCACGAGCCATTATCTCTTCCAGACCGAGCTCACAGCAGCACTTGCAGTGTAGGTCCTCTCCTGTCGAAGATCAGGTATCGAGTGATTCAACAGTCAGAAAATGGCGGTCACGGCCGCGGCAGTCACGTCCGCGGCGGTGCGTACCATGACCGCCGGCGTACATCATCTTTGGGTCCTGGGACCCATAGGGTCTAATGTTAACCAATGCAGCATTGCGCCGCGGTCTTCGACCGCCTACTGCGACGGTGTACAACGCCAGCGCTTTTTCCTCACATCCCATTGTCCCAGTTTAGAGGTCAGGCAGCCGCCATTTCAGGGCCCCACATGGCCTAATTACCAACTGCGTCACACATACCTAGGCCTTGTCTCACAACACAAATACAGCCCACATTTTGTGTATGAATGGTGTTCTGTGTAGACTGTGGGTACATACCTCTGAGTTGTTTGACTCTGTGGTCGCTGTTGTCCTTCATAGGCACCGTCCGCTGGGACATGTGAGGAGATGGCGGCATCCTCCGGTGTACCGACCGCTGGTGGACCTGTCGACAATGGAGGAAAGAAGTTTGATCATCACCTACAGGTTTGACCGTGCCACAATCCAGGAACTGTGTACACAGTTGGAGCCTGACCTGATGTCAGCGATCCGCCATCCCACAGGAATCCCCCCTCAAGTGCAGGTGCTATCAGTGCTCCATTTCCTTGCAAGTGGGTCATTTCAAACAACAGTGGCCATGGCATCAGGGATGTCACAGCCTATGTTTTCCAACGTGTTGTCCAGAGTGTTGTCTGCCCTGCTGAAACACATGCGGAGCTCCATCGTTTTCCCTCAGGTGGAGGACTTGCCTACAGTGAAAGGTGACTTCTATGCCCTGGGACATATCCCCAACATTATATGTGCCATTGATGAGACCCATGTAGCTTTGGTCCCCCCCCCCCAGAGGAGTGAACAGGTGTACAGGAACCGGAAGAGTTATCATTCCATGAATGTACAGATGATATGTTTGGCAGACCAGTACATCTCCCAGGTAAATGCTATGTTCCCTGGCTCAGTGCATGACTCCTACATCCTGTGGAATAGCAGCATCCCTTATGTGGGTCAACTCCAGAGGCACCGGGTGTGGCTATTAGGTGACTCTGGTTACCCCAACCTGTCATGGCTACTGACCCAAGTGAGGAATCCCAGGACCAGGGCAGAGGAAAGCTACAATGAGGCCCGTGGGCGGACTAGGAGGGTGATCGAACGCACCTTCGGCCTACCGAAGGCGAGGTTCAGAAGCCTCCATATGACAGGTGGATCCCTATTCTACTCACCAAAGAAGGTGTGCCAGATCATCGTGGCCTGCTGTATGCTTCATAACTTGGCTTTGCGACGACAGGTGCCTTTTCTGCAGGAGGATGGTCCAGATGGCGGTGTTGTGGCAGCTGTGGAGCCTGTGGACAGTGATGAGGAGGAAGCAGAGGAAGAAGACATTGACAACAGGGACTCAGTCATCCTGCAATATTTCCAGTGACACACAGGTGAGAAAACATTCCTGCCTACTACAAGTAGTTTAACACTTCTACCTCTATCCTGTCTGTCGATTTCACCCACTGAGTTGTCATTTTCCCTTACGGTTTCACAGGTGTGGTTTCCAACGTGTGTCATCTGCTTAGATTCCTCATGGACTTGAACTGTGTGACATAGGTATGTAGACATTACATTTGAAAAAGCATTTTGTCACTGTAATTGCTAATACACCATTTCGAAATCACAGACGAACTCCAGATTGTTTTGTGCTTCAAGGGTGTTTATTGAAGTGCTCAATATTGGAGGGGGTTGTAAAATGGTGAGAGGTGATGGTGGAGGAATGTCCATGGCAGAGTCCAGTCTATTAGTCTTACCGGTGCATTGCCCATATGGGCATAGGAAGTGGAGCTGGGGCAGTTTAAATATGGACAGGGTGACAAAGTGGGACAGTGGGATGACAATCAGGGTGGTCTCATTTCTTTGCGGGGGTCTTGGCATCGTGCTCTGTCTTGTTCCTGGATCTCAGGGACCGCTTGCGGGGTGGTTCTCTGTCTGCAGGGGGTGGGGTGCTGGTGTGGTGGTCCTGTGGCGGTGCCTCCTGTCCACTAGAACCGGCAGAGGTGGTGGGCAGTTCATCGTCCATGCTAGTGTCAGGGGCCCCTTGGAGTGCCACAGTGTCCCTCCTGGTGTTCAGTATTTCCTTCAGCACCCCTACGATGGTGCCCAGGGCGGAGCTGATGGTTCTGAGTTCCTCCCTGAATCCCAAATACTATTCCTCCTGCATGCGCTGGGTCTCCTGAAACTTGGCCAGGACCGTTGCCATCGTCTCCTGGGAGTGGTGGTAGGCTCCCATGATGGAGGAGAGGGCCTCGTGGAGAGTGGGTTCCTTCGGCCTGTCTGCCCCCTGTCGCACAGCAGCCCTCCCAGTTCCCCTGTGTTCCTGGGCCTCCGTCCCCTGGACTGTGTACCCACTGCCACTGTCCCCAGGTCCCTGTTGTTTTTGGGGTGGTGGGTTATCCTGGGTTCCCTGAAGTGGTGGACACACAGCTGATTGACGTGTCCTGGGGACGGAGGTATGGGCCCGCTGGGTGGGTGCTGTGCTGGTGTTACCGGAGGGTGGAAGGTCTGTGGTGGGCTGTGCCTGTGAACCGACTGTCCCGAGGCCCACGATGGACCGGGCTGGTTATCTAGATCCAGGTGGACAGAGCTGCTGTCATCACTGTGGGCCTCTTCTGTGGGTGGGGTGGAGATGTCTGGACCCTCCTGTCTGGTGACGTTGGGTAGTGGTCCTGCAGGGGTGTAAAAGTATGATTATTGCATCTGTGTGTGTCATGGTATGCAATGGGTGGGTGACTGTGTACCCCAGTGCTAGCATTCCTGTGTGGGGGCTTGTGTGATGATAGTTGAGGGGGGTGTTATGGGTATGTGCAGTGGGCATGCTTTAGTGATGGGTGTCTATGCTTTGTTGTTGCATGCAGGGCTTGGTGTTGGGATGTGTGGTTTGTGTTATTAGTACATTAGTGAGGAGTTGGAGTGATAGGGGAGGGGGCGAGGGTGGTGGTCTCTGATAGCATGCAGGTAGTGGTGGATATGGTAGTTAAAGGTTTGACTAACCAGAGTCCATTCCTCCACCGACTCCTGTGAGGCCCTCAGGATGCAGAATCGCCAAGACCTGCTCCTCCCATGCTGTTAGTTGTGGGTAAGGAGGTGGGGGTCCACCGCCAGTCCGCTGTACCGCCAGGTGGTGTCTGGAGACCACAGAACGCACCTTCCCCCGTAGGTCGTTCCACCTCTTCCTGATGTCGTCCCGATTTCTTGGGTGCTGTCCCACTGCGTTCACCCTGTCGACTATCCTTCGCCATAGCTCCATCTTCCTTGCAATTGAGGTGTGCTGAACATGTGCTCCAAATAGCTGTGGCTCTACCCAGACAATTTCCTCCACCATGACCCTGAGCTCCTCCTCCGAGAACCTGGGGTGTCTTTGCCGTGCCATGGGGTGGTGTGGGTGATGTGTGGGGTGGTGTGTGTGGTGATAAGTGTGGTGATATGTAGTGGTGTGTGGTGTTTTGTGCGTGGAAGTTGTGTGGGTGATGGTGTTGAGTGCCTGTGGATGCTGTTGTTCTTGCTGGTGCTGTCTCTCTCTGGCCTTCTTTCAGAGTTTTTGGTAGTAGGGGTTTGTGGGTGATGTGGATGTGTGTTTTATATTGTATTGGGTGTGTGGGAGTGGTGTGTGTACGTGTATCAGGTGTGTGTATTTTGAATTGTCCAATGTGGCGGTGTTTTGTTTGAGTGTGTGTATTTTGAGCGCAGCGGTGTGTACCGCCAATGGAATACCGCGGTTGAAAGACCGTTGTGTGGATTCGTGGGTCGTGATAGCATGGGCATATTTCTGTTGGCATGACGGTGGAGGTTTTGTTTTCGCCAGTTTATCACTGACCTTTGGTGTGGCGGAATTGTGTGGGTGTCTGAATTTTGTCGGATTTCGAGATGTGGGTCATAATAGCTGTGGCGGAATTCCGCAGCCGCGGCGATGTGTTGGCGGTCTTCTGCACGGCGGTAAGCGGCTTTTACCGCCAATGTTGTAATGACCCCCTAAGTGTGATTCTCCTTTACCCTGACTAGAGTGAGGGTAACCTGACTGCCAACCAAAGACCCCATTTCTAACATGCTCTTAAATTTATTTTACAGAAACATAAGTGTAGTGTGTTACTGGACATAAATACCATATCACTATGGTGCACTGTACACTGCTGGTGACAGGATTTCGGGAGAACAACTCAAACTTTACAATATTGAGGTGCTCATGATACATTTGTAGGTGTGTAATGTGCACATTTCTGTTACAGACACATGTGAAGACCACCTTGGTGATTATAGGTGGATTGTGCACTGTAGACAATTGTTATGTGAATTATGAGCAGTGCTTTTTGAACCAGTTATGTTTTGTCACATGACTTTTGGCTTACTCATCATATACATTACTTTGGACACTGTGTCCAATGGGCCAAATTTTTGTCTTGACTCAAAGGTACCCTGGGAGAGGGAGGAGACAACAACCTCCGGTGTACCATCCATTTCCAGACCTTCAGACAAGAAAGGGATGTAATAAAGAAGTTTCTTTTGGCTAGGCAAACAATACAGGATTTATGTCATCAGTTGGAGCCTGATCTCCTTCCTCAAATCACTAATCCTACATGTATCCCACCAATTGTGAGACTTATGTCAGTATTGCGTTTTCTGGCCACAGGATCCTTTCAATCTAGAGTGACTATGGCCCTCATTACAACATTGGTGGTCAATGCTGCTTACCGCCGTGCAAAAGACCGCCAACATACCGCTGCGGCCACAGAACTCCGCTACAGGTATTACGACCCACAGGCCGGAATCCGCCAAAATCTAGACACCCACACAAGTCCACCACACCAAAGGTCAGTGATAAACTGGTGATAACAAAATCTCCACCGTCACGCCAACACGAATACGCCCACACTATCACGACCCACGAATCCACGCGGTGGTCTTTCAACCGCGGTATTCCATTGGCGGTACACACCGCCGCGCTCATAATACACACACATTTACAAAACACAACCACATTGGACAAATCGAAATATACACACCTGATACACATACACACACCACACCCACACACTCAATACAATATAAAACACCCACCCACATCACCCACAAACCCCTACGACAAAAATTGAGAACGAAGCACAGAGAGAGACACCACCATCAACAAACTAGCATCAACAGGCACCCAACACCATCACTCACACAACATCCACGCACCTCACACAACACACACAAACACATCCCCTCACACATCATAACACACACCACCTCACACATCACCCACACCACACCATGGCACTGCAAAGACACCCCAGGTTCTCTGAGGAGGAGCTCAGGGTCATGGTGGAGGAAATCGTGCGGGTAGAGCCACAGCTATTTGGATCACAGGTGCAGCACACCTCCATTGCTAGGAAGATTGAGCTATGGCGCAGAATCGTAGACAGGGTCAACGCAGTGGGACAGCACCCAAGAACACGGGATGACATCAGGAAGAGGTGGAATGACCTACAGGGGAAGGTGTTCCGAGGTCTCAAGACACCAGATTGCAGTTCAGAGGACTGGCGGCAGACCCACTCCTCCTCCCCCACAACAAACAACATGGGAGGAGCAGGTCTTGGCTATACAGCATCCTGAGGGCCTCGCAGGAGTAGCAGGAGGAATGGACTTTGGTAAGTCAAATCTTAACTATTACATCCCCCACCCTACCTGCATGCTATCACATACCCCCACCCTCACCCCCATCACTCCAACAACTCAACAAACCACTCATCCCAACACCAAGCCCTGCCTGCAACACCATAACATGGACACACATCACCAAAGCATGCCCACTACAGATACCCACACAGATCCCCAAACCAAATATCACACAAGGTCCTAGACAAGAATGTAAGCACTGGGGTACAGGGTCACCCACCCATTGCACACAATGGCACACACAGATGCAATAATCATGCCTTTTTCATGCAGGACCCCTTCCCAAAGTCACCGGACAGGAGGTTCCAGACATGTCCACCCCCCGCAGACGAGGCCCACAGTGATGACAGCAGCTCTGTCCAACTGGATCTAGATGACCAGCCTGGCCCATCTGGGACCTCGGGACAGTCGGTTCCCCACACACTGGCACATGCCACCACAGAGCCTCCCCCCTCAGGAAACACCAGCACAGCACCCACCCAGCGGGCCCATACCTCTCTCCCCAGGACACATCAAGCAGCAGTGTGTTCACCACTTCAGGGAACCCAGGCAAACCCAAAAACCCAAGAACACCAGGGACCTGGGGGAAGTAGCAGTGGGCACACGGTTCAGGGGACAGAGGAACAGGAAAACAGGGGAACTGGGAGGACTGTTGTGCGACATGGGGAGGACAGGCCCAGGGAACCCACTCTCCAACATCATGGGAGCATGTCATCACGACAATGGCAACGGTACTGGCCAGGTTTCAGGAGACCCAGCGGCTGCAGGAGGAACAGTACCTGGGCATCAGGGAGGAACTCAAGTCCATCAACACCACCCTGGTCACCATTGTAGGGGTGCTGAAGGACCTTGTGAACACCAGGAGGGACACTGTGGCACAACTAGGGGCCCCTGATACTAGCCTCAATGATGAACTGCCCACCACCTCCGCCGGTGCTAATGGACAGGAGGCACTGCCACAGGACCTCGACACCAGCACCCCACCCCCTGCAGATGGAGAACCACTTGCAAATGGTCCCTGAGATCCAGGACAGAGACAGAGAACAATGCCAAGACCACCGCCAAGAAATGAGACCACCCTGAATGTCATCCTTCTGTCCCACTTCGTCACCCTGTCCATCCTTAAACTGCCCTAGTCCACTTCCTATGCTCCTTTGGACAATGCACCTGTGAGACAAATAACTGGTCTCTGCCATGGACATTCCTCCACTATCACCCCTGACCATTTTACAACCCCCTCCACTAATTTGCACTTAAATAAACACTCTTGAATCACAAAACAATTTGGAGTCAGTCTGTGCTTTCACAAATGTGTATTTGCTATAACTAAGGAAAATAGCAATGTCCATTGTATTGTCAACATACCTATGTCACACAGCTCTAGTCCATGAGGTAACATAGCAGACGTCACACAGTGGGACCCACATCTGTGAAATGCAAAGGCAAAGTGACAGGTCAGGGTCCATACACTGGGTGAAAGTGACAGACATATGATAGGTCTAACAATTGTATGAGATGTAGGAGGCAGTGATGTCTTCTTACCTGTGTCTCACTGGATCACGTTGTTTCTGTTGTCGATATGCTCTTCTTCTGCCTCCTCTTCTTCACTGTCCACAGGCTCCACAGCTGCCATAAGACCTCCTTCTGGACCATCCTCCTGCTGAAAAGGAACCTGTCATCGCAAAGCCAGGTTGTGCAGCATACAGCAGGCCACAATGATCTGGCACACCTTCTTTGATGAGTTGTAGAGAGAACCACCTGTCATATGGAGGCACCGGAACCTGGCATTCAGGAGGCCGAAGGTCCTTTTGATCACTCTCCTAGTTCGCCCATGTGCCTCATTGTAGCATTCCTCTGCCCTTGTCCTGGGATTTCTCACTGGGGTCAGTAGCCATGACAGGTTGGGGTACCCAGAGTCACCTGCAAATGTCGAGGGACAACTGTCAGACATATACTAACCCTTAGGGACAACCCCAGACCCAGTCACCTATTCACAGGGTATAGGGTCCTTGTCCTCACCTATTAGCCATGCATGGTGCCTCTGGAGTTGCCCCATCACATAAGGGATGCTGCTATTCCTCAAAATGTAAGTGTCATACACTGTGCCTGGAAACTTGGCGTTCACATGGGAGATGTACTGGTCGGCCAAACACACCATCTGCACATTAATTGAATGGTAGCTCTTCCTGTTTCTGTACACCTGTTCACTCCTGCGGGGTGGGGGGTACCTAGGCCACCTGTGTCCCATCAATAGCACCTATGATGTTGGGGATATGTCCCAGGCATAGAAGTCACTTTTCACTGTGGGCAAATCCTCTACCTGAGGGAAAACGATGTAGCTGCGCATATGTTTCAGCAGGGCAGACAACACTCTGGACAACACGTTTGAGAACATAGGCTGGGACACCCCTGATGCAATGGCCACTGTTGTTTGAAAAGACCCACTTGCCAGGAAATGGAGTACTGACAGGACCTGCAGTAGAGGGGGGATTCCTGTGGGATGGCGGATAGCTGACATCAGGTCTGGTTCCAACTGGGCACACAGTTCCTGGATTGTGGCACGATCAAGTCTGTAAGTGATAATGATGTGTCTGTCTTCCATTGTCGACGGGTCCACCAGCGGTCTGTACACCGGAGGATGCCGCCATCTCTTCACCTGCCCCAGCGGACGTGCCCTATGGATGAGAACAGCGAGCACAGAGTCAGCCAACACTGAGGTAGTAAAAAAATAATTTATTGCACACATTTGTCAATCCACTATGTGCCTGTCACTGTGTGTATGCAAGGCCTAGATATTTGTGACGCATTTAAAAAATAATGCCATGTGGCCACCTGAAATGGTGGCTGCCTGACCTGTGATGTGGGACAAGGGAATATGAGGTAACTTGGCTGGCGTTGTACACCGTCGCGGTAGGCGGTCGAAGACCACGGCGCAATCCTGCATTGGTTAACATTGGGCCCTATGGGTCCAAGGAGCCAATGACAATGTACACCGGCGAAGACGGTACGCACCGCCGCGGACGTGACCGCCATTTTCTCTCTGTTCACTCACTTGATACCTGACCTTCGACAGGAGAGGACCTACACTGCAAGTGTTGCTGTGACCTGTGTCTGGAAGCGACGATGGCTCATGTGTCTGGGGAAAGGGCCTCTACCTTCACTTCGGAGGAGTTGGAGAAGTTAGTGGATGGGGTCCTCCCCCAGTACACGCTACTCTACGGTCCTCCAGACAAAGTGGTGAGTACACTGTGAGCATGCTGTATGGACAATGCCTGTTTGGAGTGGTGTGGATGGAAGACACGGGTGGGGGGGGAATCAGGCCTGCATGAGCGGACGGTGAGTGTATGTGCGTCAGGGCATGGGTTGGAACGTGGGCCAATGACTGTGACGTTCCAGACGGTTAAAGATCATCCTTTTCCCCTGTACTATTCCTCTAGGTCAGCGCCCACCAGAAGAAGGATATTTGGCGTGCCATCGCCAAGGACGTCCGGACCCTGGGGGTCCACCACAGATGGAGCACCCACTGCAGGAAAAGATGGGAGGACATTCGCCGCTGGAACAAGAAGACGGCGGAGGCCCAGCTGGGGATGGCCTCCCAACGTGGGAGGGGTGCCCGTTGCACCATGACCCCCCGATGTTGTGGATCCTGGTGGTGGCGTATCCGGAGTTGGATGGGCGATTCAGGGCATCACAGCAGACACAAGGGGGTGAGTACAGTCACATCCATCTGACTCTTCACGCATTAGGAGGTGACTGGGTGGGGGATGTGGGCAGTGGGTTACCCTAGGCCAAGGTGAGCTTTGTAGGCAAGGCCCCTTTGTGAGGCAGGCTATGTGGCACCCCAACACCACCAGTGGTAAGAGCCATCTACACCTAGTCAGGCTCCTGTGACTTTCATGTGTGCAGCAATCGGGCATAGGCCTTGTACCTCATGTCCCTGTGATTAATTAGGGAACTCTAAGTGCATGACGTAGTGCAGAGGGCTGCTGTGTCTGTAGTGTCAGCCAACGGTAGCGGTATTGCATGCACTGCACATGTCTTTCTTCTTTCTCCCCCCCCCTTTTTGTGGTCTTCCTGTTCTTGTGTGTGCATTAGCATCATCAGGCGGAGCAGCAGTGCCACCGGAGCAGGAGGGAGCTGCATCCCACATGGCCCTGGAGGATGAGACAACGGAGTCTGAAGTCACCAGTGGGACGGAGGGCGAGGGGAGCTCCACGGCGGGGACAGGAGCAGAGACCAGCGACACCGACTCCTCCTCTGATGGAAGCTCCCTTGCGGTGGCTGGCCTCTTTGTGCCCACCGCATCTACAGGTACAGCCGCCCCCCCCCGCACCAGCACTGCCCTTCCAGCAGCCCCTCAGCTTGTGTCCCGTGGCCGCTCATCCAGGAGGGTGGGCATCTCCTTCGCCCCAGGCACCTCAGGCCCTGCCCCAGTCAGCCCTGCTGCCCTCAGTGAGGAGGCTATTGACCTCCTGAGATCCCTCACTGTTGGGCAGTCTACCATTCTGAATGCCATCCAGGGTGTAGAGAGGCATTTGCAACAAACAAATGCATACCTGGAGGGCATTCATTCTGGCCAGGCAGCCCAACAGCGAGCATTTCAGGCTCTGGCCTCAGCACTGATGGCAGCCATTGTCCCTGTGTCCAGCCTCCCCCCTCCAACTTCCTCCACCCAGACCCAATCCCCTGTACCTCAGGCTATCCCAAGCACACCATCAGACCAGCATGCACACACCTCAACACACAAGGGTGGCTCAGGCACCACACATCACACAGGCACTCTCACAAGGACCATGCCCATGCAGACATACCAACATCCACTGCCTCCACTGTGTCCCCCTCCTCCACGTCTCCCTCCTCCCTCCCTGTCTCGTCTCCACTCACAACTGCATGCACTACATCTTCAGCCCCTACCTCCATCACCAGCACGTCCATCACCACACACCACTCACGTGCACTCACCACCCCCACTACCATTCACACATCCCCTGTGTCCTCTCTCAGTGTGTCTGTGAGCCCTCCTCCCAAACTACACAAATGCAGTCACACACCCACCCAACAGCCATCCACCTCACAATAGCTTCCAGCACATGCACCTTCACCCAAAGTCAGCAAATGTACACCTCCTACATCCACCACCTCTTCCTCCACTCCCAAACACCCTCCACCTACACATCCCAGTGTGTCTAAAAAGCTTTTCCTATCAAAATTTGACCTCTTCCCTACACCTCTCCCCGTACATCCCCTAGGGCCTGTAGTGTAGCCATTTTTAATATAGCCTTTGCGCGTTTGCTTAAAGCATTAGGCCTCTGTGCACTTTGTTCTAGATGCGTTTCATTCAGCCTCGTACTGTTATTTTTCAAAAACCAGTTTCACGGTCTTGTTTTATTTTATTCTATCACACTGTTTAGCTTACTTCAGCACCAGAGTTCTCAAACAATACATTCTTGCTCGCTCTGTGCTTCAGTCAAGGATACAGTCTGGTACATTGCCGGTAGACGTGGTAGGAGTTTAGTCTTTAGGGTTCGTAGACAGTACACATTCTTACGTAGGGACGTTTCTCAGAACACCGGAGTGTTGATTATAAAAACACACCCTAGTACATGAGAGAGGGAGATTCCGACCAGGGAACGCTGACTGCCCTGTTGCAGATGCTGATCCAGATCACAGGCCTTTGCTCAGATATGAGGGTTGATGTCCTCCCGGGGAACCTGAAAGGCAAGCTTAGAGCTTAACAATCTGTGCTCAAAATAGAACTTAGAAGAGAGAACGTAGTCTGATAGCACTATGATAGCTTTATTCTTATGTTTTACTCTCCTCGTTACTATTTCAATCCTACTGTGTTGTATGGTTCTGGTTATTGTGGCTCACGCCTTGTTATCTAAAATGCAGTTGTTTTATTAAATCAATCTATAAAACTTAAACTGCCTCTGTCATTTGTATATGAGACCACACTGTGTATGAGAGAACTGGTTGGGATCTGAGTGACCACGACTTCCCTGAAAAGCTCTAAGATGTCATGCGCTCGGCTGCCCAATCATCCCTTCCCTTTAGGAGAAATGAGGCACTGCTAGTTAGCCGGAGCAAAACCAGATTGAGGGCGGCATAGGTCCTTCTACGTGGGTTAGACCTAGTCCCCCGCACTGAGAACTACCCTGTCACCCAAAAATCCAGTAGTCTCATTAGGATAATGAGAGCCAACGTGACATGGCGCCACCAACGATTGGTTTGGCTCCGATTTTCGGGTCCACCAGTCTCTCTCAGTCTCATATATTATAATGATCCCTCGGTTCCTTTAACGGAGACGTCCGTGGCACTGAGGATTTCCACCACCATGATATCGGTTATCCTAGATATAGCGGGTAGTTGTTCAAGCCTGAACCTTAAAAGGAAAGACCCCGTTTCTTGGTGTGCCTTCTCTGAACCATCGCTGTTTTTTAATGGAGAATCCTCAGGTAATACAAATAGCTCTTAATATGAGCCAACCACTCACAGCGCATTTGCTTGCACATGGTCTTACGAACCAGGGGGGTCCAGTCATGTTTGTGGTGGCTGCCCATGCAGCCTATAGAACAGAACTTTTTTACTCTTGGGTCACATTTCCAGCAGCTGATAGGAATTCTAATACATTTCACACATATACGATCGCGAACGCGCCTGGACAATACAGGGCGTACGCATTCTTCGAGATACGTCTATCTTATCAAGAACATAATAATTGGCTTAATGGCACCCTACCCCATACAATACTACCGGTAAGGTTAGGTCCACTGAGTAATGATGGTCCGACCTGGCCTTTATTGGCCACATATTCACCACATCCTGCGGTTGCAAACATGCTGGTGGCTGAAGTTCGTCGTTTCTATACTGACTTAATGGCTACATATAGACGATTAGGACAATTTGTGATGCAGACATTAAATACAAACCCAGCGTGTGCTGCTCCAGTTCAAAAACATGCAGTGGCTCCAGGTATAAACCCGGCGACTGTACACTCTATTATGGGTAAGGTTCCAGCCAAACGGGAAGAGACTCCATTTTGGCTGGCACAAAAAATGAATACGTTGGGGGTGGTATTTCCCCATACGGGACCTCAGGATAAAAATAGGATATTGACAATGTGTTTACCGTTTGGAATGGTTCCCACAGTGGAACATTGTAATACATGGGGCACAGTGTTTGCTGCGCTCTACACAACGGCACACGGTACACCAACATTGGCAAACCTGCCGGAAGTGCTTAAACAGATTTAAGATGAATACGGGGCTGCCCCAGCCTTAGATTTGGGAATGCAACTGATGGGCAATTTTGCCACAGTTTCTTCTATAATACTAAGTAATCTTAAAGGGGAGGCAGTTGCATTAGCGGTGCGCATGCGCCTCCGCAACGTCCCGCAACTTGATCAGGAGCGGGAACTGCCCAAAATAATAGCGGAAACATATTCCAGTATCAGTCGAGATAGCCTAGGGGCTAGACCACAGAAACCACAGTTTCAAGGAAAAATTAGTAAAGATAATACTAAACAGCAACCTGAGGGTAATAAGAAGCGCTGGAAAAAGAAAAAACAAACACCTAAAAAGGAAAGGGGAGAATCTCCGAGAGCGGAGACCCCGCATATTAGGTATAATCTCAGAAATAGGGATAGCTTGAAAACGCCAGATAGATTTCAATACACTGATACACGCCAATCTCGTTCCTTTCAGGACTCATCGGAAAAGAGAAATGAGAGATGTGGGCGGTCAGAGCGGAGAACAGAGTACGTGAAAGCAAGACAGGAATCACAACGCTCTTCAGAGGTTTCTGTCAAGAAGGAAGAGAAAACGATACAACAAAAACAACAGTTTAAAAAGAAGAAGGTGGCGGCAGTCTCAATTAGACATGCCACACAGGAAGAGAGTTCTCTTGAAGAACAAGACGTGGGCACTAGCACTGTTAGACAGCGCAGCAGAGGTCACAATAGTTCGCCGGAATATTCTAGAGCATCTGGAGGTGAAAGCAACTGATGACTTCATACAGGTTGAAACAGCAGATATGCGTGTCTCTGATCCCGATAGGGTATATACAGTGACTTTACAATTAGAAGGAGACATTGAACGCACTATAAACGCAATCTTTTGGGATCGTGTAGTCAAGACATATGACATTTTGCTGGCTGAACATGACTGGCCGCCTGACTTTGTCCGCACATGCCCAGTTGGGGAGGAGGTTATTAAACCTTCGTTCTCCCCACTTGTTCCAGGAGAACTCGCAGAATCATATAGCATCGAATGGACTCTAGCACAGGCACCTGCCTTATATAGAAATATAGGGATTCTCCATATCATGTAATTCCGATTAAAGGCGAACTTCAGCCACAACTGCAATATCCTATAAAATATGACGCAAGGGCACCGGTGAGAGAAATACTTATACAATTAGAGTACCAGGGAGTAATTGTACCCTGTGTCTCGCCGATGAATAATCCCTTATTCCCTGTAGCTAAACCGGAACATTCATATAGAATAGTCTTAGACTACAGACATTTGAACGGACATACACGTACATATGCTATACAAAATGCACATAGCGCAGCACTAATGAACAATATTGTGCGGAAAAAGTACAAAACGACTTTAGATATCTCGAATGGTTTCTTCTGCCAGAATATAGCACCCAAAAGTAGGGACCTTACAAGTTTTAGTGCGTTAGGCTCCCAGAAAAAATTCTGTTGTTTGCCTCAGGGGTATAAGAATAGCCCAGGACTATTTTCGGCTCGTGTGACTGAAATATTGCACGAGTTGGACCCTGAGGCATTGTCATATGTAAACGATATATATCTTACAGATGACGAATTGCTACAACATTTAAGACGAGTAGCCTGCATTGTTGTAGGATTTGCCAACATTGGCTACAAATTTAACTTCAGAAAGTCGAAAATTGCCTTCCTCAGTGTCATATTTCTGGGATATGAACTGTCAAACGAGGGTAAGAGCCTGGCACCACAATTTTTAGAAAAATGTGTACAATTGCAACCTCCTAATACAATTAGGAAACTCCAATCATTGTTGGGTTTTCTACATTTTGGCAGAACGTACATTCCTGATTATGCTACACGCATGAAACCATTATATGAATTAATACGTCCTAATTTTTCAAGTAAATTTTGGACGATTGAGCATACACACACTCTTCGAGAGTTGCAAGCAGATCTGCTAGCTGCAAAACATCTACATACACGAGACAATAAGACACAGTTGGTCATCAGGGTAATAGCTGGGGCCATTGGGTTTACGTATGTCACCTTTAATGAAGGTGAGACAGTCCCGATTGGATACAAGTCTCATTTGTATTCGACTGCAGAACAACGATTCGCACAAACAGAGAGTACTGCTGTACAGATGGCTGTTATTAAAGAACGACCTCTTGCCCAGGGCAAACGCATTGTAGTAGTTTTCCCTACTCCGGCCCTGGAGGCTGTTACAAAAGCGAGTGTTCCTAACGTGAAAGCATTACACCCGCGTTGGATACAGTGGGCTACGTCTTTAACAGCCACTGATGTAGATTACATTTTTGACCCAAAGTTACAAACACAGGAATTTCTGCAATATGAGATTGAATATCCAGTCCCCGCTGGCACGTTGCCTATTGATCAATATCAAGTGGCCATGTAAACCGATGGCTCTGCGCAACCAGCAGTGGGGACAAAAAAACAATATTCAGCTGCATGTGCAGTAATGAGTGGACATATGGAGGGGGAGAAATTCTGCCCCCAACATACTTATACACAAACGTTAGGGGACTGTACGGCACAGTTGGCTGAGCTGAAAGCCCTGTTGCTGGCCCTGGAACATACGGATCCGGTACAGTTTACACTGATAGTTTGTGATTCATATTACTGTGTCCAGTCTTTTAATGAATACCTACATTACTGGCGGTTGAATGGGTTCAGTGATTCAAAGGGCAACACCATAAAGCACAGACTATTGTGGGGTAAAGTAGCGGACCTGAAAGAGACGCTACCTAAAGTCCATGTTGTACATATTCTTGGACACCAGCGCGTTGGAATACACGTTGCTGGAAATACTTTGGCTGATGAAGCCTCAAAATCGGCTGTGGCGTTTGCCACTGTGGCCGCAGTTACTCGTTCGAGTTCCAAACCAGACACAGAGATTTTGGCTGCCATAAAAGCTACGGCTGATGGCAAGCCTTATCCTAAAGGATTTCCTACCAAATATCAATACTTTATGGGAAGTATGCTGAATGCTGAGGTTAAGATTCCAGACGTAGGATTACGCGAGATCCCCAATAAAGTTGTAAGACCTCAATTGATTAATGCAGCGCATGAGGGGGTGGCATCTGCACATGCTGGCATGGCGGCCACAATTTCGCTATTACAGGCCCGTTACTGGTGGCCTGGTCTCTATAAGGAGACTAAGCAGCATGTCCTTTGTTGTGACATCTGTCAACAAATTAAAGTTTCAACGGCTAAGCACCCGCCGCAGACGCCCCTTTTAATATCAAACAGACCACTACAATGTGTGTACTTGGATCATTGCGGTCCATTGACACCGGACAGTGCATACAAATGTATCCTGGTGGCTGTTGATTCTTGCTCCAGATTTGTGTGGGTATGGCCACAACGCTCGGCTGACGCTCAAACTGTTATTAAAGATTTGCGTATCTTTGTCGATACATATGCAGTTGCGGCGTTCCATTCAGACCAGGGCCCTGCTTTTGCCTCAAGGGCATTCAGGGACGCCATGGCTTTGTTGGGGGTCCAGCTCCAGTTCTCGTCTCCATTTCATCCCGAGGGAAATTCTGTCGTGGAGCGTTTAAATCGCGATTTGCAGCAATCCTTAACGGCTAGAGTCTTAGATACGGGTCGTAGTTGGCTAACCCACCTGTTTGCAGTACAAAGAGCACTGAATAACTTGCCTAGAAGGTCCCTGGGGGGGTCGTACTTCATATGAGTGCCTGTTCGGGACACAAATGTTTGTTCCGGATCTAGATGGTCCTGGTGTGGAGGCGGCGAAAACACCTTTTGACATAAATGATCGTGTCACTGTTTTGCAGGAATTACAACAGTTCCGTGAAGATAACTCTTCTGAAAGTGCTGCCTCCACAGGAATGAAGGATGTGCCAGTAATGCCTACTGGTTGGATTCCCAAGGTTGGGGATCTTGTGCGTGAAAAGGTCTCAGTAAAAAAGGAATTTGCCCCTTCATATCGAGCACCAGTCCCTGTGTTAGGGATACACGGTACGAGAACTGTTATTTTACCTCAGTTGCCAGGTGCCAAAGAAAATCGCTTTGCCTCCATCGACAATGTCAAGTTACAACATGTGGCCGATTCTGCACAGCAGACCAAGAGGAACATCCAGTAGCTCCCGAATCCCTCTCACTACTGGGGAAGATGTTCCGCTCCAAGTCATTTACACCAACACTGTTGCCTCTCCGAGCTTGGGGAGGGTGGAGAATGATCTTGCGATAGTTCCACTGACAACGAATAATTTGGAAACATTTGATTGAGTCACAATGACTACTGATGTTGCGGGTGGTGTTATCTACAGTGTACCACCGCGAGAGACACCTACTCCTCCATTGAATACGGCAGCACCTTTTGCAAGAACTGCCTCTAGGTACTTTGCCAACAACGACGATGGTCTGTTGGACTCTTTTTCCTCTTCAACACCTGACCCAGGTCCACGTAAGCTGATTTATTGGCTTAAAGATACGTATTTTGTTTTTCCTTGGAACTATCTGTGGCTCTTACTGACTATGATAGCATTTCTCCTGTGGATAGGGTCTGTCGTTACCTTTTTTCTGTTGATACATGGTCATTTTCTTCCTGACAGATCGGCGGTTGAACAGGTGGAGGAGGTGTTGAAGCCACATTTTTCATCACATAAGGTTCGAAGAGACTTGTCCTTTGTGAACATTTCTGCAGTGCCAATTCCGGATGGGATTGTGTGGGATAAAGTAATGTTTGATATATACGGTCCCACTGAGATAATTCAGATACCATACGTTCTAAAGTTATCAATGAATGATATTATGATACCAGGCATTGTTTCTGATGATTGGGACGTGAAGACAGTTGATTCCATGATGACTGAGTTACAATATTATACTGTCTATGAGAATGAAGATGTTTACCAGTTTAAAGACAATTATGGTGACATGTTTTGTTATAATTATTATGGGCACCACTTTATACATAAAGCCAGTAGTCCGAAAACAATATTTGACTACACGCAATGGGAGCATTGTCCAACTCCCCCGCGAGGGAGTTCTAAAACATATTCTGACAAATTTTCATATTTTTCTGGGCATCATCAAATAAATGCTAAGTCATATTATTTTAAGTTAACTCTGTATAAAGATAAGCAAATGTTGTTGACTAATACGAAATTCATATATTCAGATTCTTTTGTTTCCCGACTGTCAATTGAAGGCTATGAATATTGGTCAAAAAATGTTGATTTGAAAAGTGTTTGGCGAACAAAACATTGGCAGACACAGGGTAGATAAACATTGTTTAGAGCATGTCTCATTCCTGTCCAGATGATTTTTTTAAATGAAACTGTGCAGCAGACTATCTGTTTGGGCTTAGCAACGATTAGAGAATTGAATATGCCTGGCATACCTGTCGCTACCAAAATGAAGGATTGGCAGAAATATATCAATGCCACCTTTAGTGAACTTACAGAGTGGGTCCAGAATGGTACATTTAACACTTCATTGTCACGTTCGGGCGGGTGGTTATTGTGGCCCATAGACACCAACGGGTGTCATCAACATTTTGTCACCTCCTCGGGGGGGTTTCATGACTAGTAGGGCAGACCCTCGCTACATATCACCTGAACATGCTGAAATTATAACTACATATAGCGTGGGTAAATTGTGCCAACAATGGTTAAAATCGTCAACGCTAGATGCAGTTAAGACACATCTCACTCTCCTGTCTAACAACACTGACTTGCAAGATTTTTTGTCAGGCTTGAAGACACCACGTAGAAAACGTTTTTTGTACGAAGTGTATAATGAAATATGGAAAATTTCCCAACAGGAGGCTGCGGCATGTTTACGGCAGATAGATCAGGAAAATTTGAAACAGGCATTTGCTGTTGTCGATAATGGAATTCACACCCTGTCCGACCGAATATATACTATTGACAACGTTGTTTCTTCTGCTATAGACATCATACGATCTGACATGTCTTCATTATATCATGGACAAAGTCAAACATGGTCCATTATGCAGTTGGGTTGGACACTTCAGACACTGAAGGCGGGTAGCGTTTCGTGGCAGCACATCAGAGCCAGGGAGATATTTTTTTCCTTTAATTTGACACGTCCACAACAACTGATGGCTAAGAAGGAGGCGACTTATGTCATGTTAAACATTGAAAAATTGGAAAGATTGCCTTTTACCGTGGCCGAGATTCCCTCCTCTGAGTGGTTAATACACGGGGTTATTAATCTGCCTATTTCTACACTACAGATCACTTCTTGTTTAAAAGATGTTCCGGTAGGCAGATATGAAAAGCTGGGAGACAGTTATATACATGAGGTGAGGGAACTTCCCTTCTTGTACAAATGTCTTAATGGCATGAGAGAGGTTTTTCTTAGCGGTACTGCTTGCGAGACTTCAGTCAGCCATTCAATGGTTTGTAAGCAGCTGTCCTTGCATGGGGCATGTAATGCCTCGGTTGCGAATTTGGCTTGCTGTCTGAAGGGAGTTCCGGTCCCTTTGATTGAACGCACATTCCAGGTGCTTTCAAATGGCAACTACGTCCTCCTCAATAGTGCAGACTGTTGTGGCATGTGGGCCGTAATAGTTTACGTTGTTTCGGTCACCAAAGTCGTTACATGCTTCTGGAATGTGATGTTTCCCCCCACTAAATTAAGGGAGGTAGCGGATATCTGGCCTCACATTGCTACTTCCAAGGTGAATTTCGACAAGTTAAGTAGACTAAAGTATTTATTGTTTCAAAAGCATGTGGCCCTTACATCTGCGCGCGAGACCTACGCACTTCAGGTGGCAAGGTCATCAGCAGAAATACAGTCCCTGTTAAATACGAACTTGCCGAGCCACTTTGGTGAACTCGTGGGACGTATATTTAATGCGTCCAGCACAGCTGGATTGGCACATTTCTTTAAGGCCGTGGGTGCTGGTTTTGTTCACACCTTTTCTTCCATATTCGGTTTGATACCTTCGGCTATTCATTCAATTTTCTGAAGAATTTTTTGGGGTTTTCCGATCACTTTGGCCTTATTAGCAGGCTTTTTGTTGTTGCTGTTGTTTTTCCGCAATGGCTGTCCCACCGCACCAAGAACGAATGTGGGCGCTCCCATCAGCGCAGCTGTGGCGTGAACGCATGATGCAGCACTTCGGAGCAACAATCCTGGAACATTTGGGGTGTGACTGGTCTCTGTCATTCAGACCGGTTTTGGATTGTGTGCAGCCCGTGTTTCGGTGCCGTTGGTGCTCTTTTGAACAGGCACTTGTCCTCTGTCTCTCACGGCAATGCCCCCCAGTGGTTGATGCTGATCTGTTGATGTTCCCGATGAGGGCTCATTCCCAGACATGCGCGCTGCGGCTGCGTTTGCTTCGAGAGGCTGATTACGAATTACCCTTCCTGGAGGAAGCTGATATCAATTCGTTCATAGGCCCTGCACGGGATGCCGCCTTGGTTGATTCTGAGGCTCTGGAACACACCTGCTCCTTAATAGTCTATGGCGTGGATTTTCCGGTCTTATCATCTGCTGAAGTGGAGAACCTCCTGCTTTCACTGACCACCGTTTGAATTGGATTTGGTTTAAATTGACACTGTTATATAATTATGGCTCTTAGCCGCATGCTTATTTTTAAATTTAGGATTATTGTGCTTCAATGTCCTCTTAACTTGTTGAAATTATATAAGGTTTTAGTAGTTTTTTTACATAGGTTTTTTTTTTACATTCGATTAGAACCACTTTCTACCGACGAGGGGAGGGTGTAGTGTAGCCATTTTTATTATAGCCTTTGCGCGTTTGCTTAAAGCACTAGGCCTCTGTGCACTTTGTTCTAGATGCGTTTTATTCAGCCTCGTACTTTTATTTTTCAATAACCAGTTTCACGGTCTTGTTTTATTTTATTCTATCACACTGTTTAGCTTACTTCAGCACCGGAGTTCTCAAACAATACATTCTTGCTCGCTCTGTGCTTCAGTCAAGGATACAGTCTGGTACATTGCCGATAGACGTGGTAGGAGTTTAGTCTTTAGGGTTCGTAGACAGTACACATTCTTGTGTAGGGACGTTTCTCAGAACACCAGAGTGTTGATTATAAAAACACTTCCTAGTCCTAGTACAGGAGAGAGGGAGATTCCGACCAGGGAACCACAACTAGACGCTGACTGCCCTGTTGCAGATGCTGCTCCAGATCACAGGCCTTTGCTCAGGTATGAGGGTTGATGTCCTCCCGGGGAACCTGCAAGGCAAGCTTAGAGCTTAACATGCTGTGCTCAAAATAGAACTTAGAAGAGAGAACGTAGTCTGATAGCACTATGATAGCTTTATTCTTATGTTTTACTCTCCTCGTTACTATTTCAATCCTACTGTGTTGTATGGTTCTGGTTATTGTGGCTCACGCCTTGTTATCTAAAATGCAGTCGTTTTATTAAATCAATCTATAAAACTTAAACTGACTCTGTCATTTGTATATGAGACCACACTGTGTATGAGAGAACTGGTTGGGATCTGAGTGACCACGACTTCCCTGAAAAGCTCTAAGATGTCTTGTATATGAGACCACACTGTGTATGAGAGAACTGGTTGGGATCTGAGTGACCACGACTTCCCTGAAAAGCTCTAAGATGTCATGCGCTCGGCTGCCCAATCATCCCTTCCCTTTAGGAGAAATGAGGCACTGCTAGTTAGCCGGAGCAAAACCAGATTGAGGGCGGCAAAGGTCCTTCTACGTGGGTTAGACCTAGTCCCCCGCACTGAGAATGACCCTGTCACCCAAAAATCCAGTAGTCTCATTAGGAGAATGAGAGCCAACGCGACACCAACATCCACTGCCTCCACTGTGTCCCCCTCCTCCACGTCTTCCTCCTCCCTCCCTGTCTCGTCTCCACTCACACCTGCATGCACTACATCTTCAGCCCCTACCTCCATCACCAGCACGCCCATCACCACACACCGCTCACGTGCACTCACCACCCCCACTACCATTCACACATCCTGTGTCCTCTCTCAGTGTGTCTGTGAGCCCTCCTCCCAAACTACACAAACGCAGTCACACAGCCACCCAACAGCCATCCACCTCACAACAGCCTCCAGCACCTGCACCTTCACCCAAAGTCAGCAAATGTACACCTCCTACATCCACTACCTCTTCCTCCACTCCCAAACCCCCTCCACCTACCCATCCCAGTGTGTCTAAAAAGCTTTTCTTATCAAATTTTGAACTATTCCCTATGCCTCCCCCCCGTCCATCCCCTAGGGCCCGCCTTTCCAGGTCCCAACCCAGCACCTCAGCCACCACATCACCGGGCACAGTGGTGCCAGCAATAGCGGGATTTTGGAGTGGGGCACCAGCACCGCCGCTACTGGGCCCGCCGCCTGCACCGATGCCACAGAGCCCGCCGCCTGCACCGATGCCACAGAGTCCGCCAGAAGCACCACCGCTACTGACACCGCCACCAGCACCGCCGCTACTGACACTGCCGTCAGCACCGCCGCTACTGACACCGCCACCAGCACCGCCAGTGGCCCCGCAAAATCCTGAGCCAGTGGGACCACCGCAGACATGGCTGCCATCCCCAGTGGTCAGTCGTACGTGGCTGGTGGTCAGTTCCAGGAGCCTAGCCAGCTTGCATGTTGCACCACCGTCAGTGGAGTGTCACATCCACTCCCTCAGTCCTTGGCAGGATGAAGCGCTCTGGGCACAAAGCCCCCTCCAGAACCAGTGGAGAAAGGCCTCCACTACCTCAGTCCTTGGCAGGATGAAGCACTCTAGGCACTCTGGGCACAAAGCCCCCTCCAGAACCAGTGGAGAAAGGCATCCACTACCTCAGTCCTTGGCAGGATGAAGCACTCTGGGCACAAAGCCCCCTCCAGAACCAGTGGAGAAAGGCATCCACTTGAGAGACTGTGGCTTTGCACTCCCCAGGATAAAGCACTGGGCAACCCACCCACTGAAAAGACTTGAGAGACTGTGGCTTTACACTCCCCAGGATAAAGCAGTGGGCAACACACCCACTGAAAAGACTTGAGAGACTGTGGCTTTGCACTCCCCAGGATAAAGCAGTGGGCAACCCACCCACTGGAGAGACTTGAGGGACTGTGGCTTTGCACTCCCCAGGACAAAGCAGTGGGCAACCCACCCACTGAAAAGACTTGAGAGACTGTGGCTTGCACTCCCCAGGATACATCAATGGGCATGGAGCCCCCTTGTGTTGCTGGCATCATGCACTCATCCGGCTGAGGTGCCCTCCCTTTCCTTCCCCCTG
Source organism: Pleurodeles waltl (assembly GCF_031143425.1). NCBI lineage: Eukaryota > Metazoa > Chordata > Amphibia > Caudata > Salamandridae > Pleurodeles > Pleurodeles waltl. Next base: position 1,644,362,957 of record NC_090444.1, on the reverse strand, counting down.
AGGTGCCTGTTTCATTTCGATCTGATGCCCCAGCAGTGTTCTCCCCGTTTGGAGTCTGGGATCGAGTGTGGGCCTCGCCCATGCATTTTGGGCCCAGTGGTCCACGGACTTTAAATAGTGCACTTCCCGGACTTGTATAGTTGGTGTACATAATTGTTTATACTGTATTTAAAGTTTTGACTAATGGATTTTTATTGATTACAATCATTACAATCATTCCCTTTTGTCATTGTGTTCTTCCAGGGGGAAATGGGGGTGTAAATCTATTGTTGCAGCATGTATTGGTGTGTGTGTTGTTGTGGGTGAGGGTGGGGTTGTTGCGTGTGTGTGTCACTCTCTTTCCCCCCCTCCCCTGTGTTGTAGGTGCAGTACTCACCGTGGTCGTCGCCGCTGTTGTTCGTGCTCCTGGTAGAGGAGCAGGAAAAATGTTGCAGGGAGGATTTGGAGTTCTGGCTCCATGGCGTCCTGGTTCTTCGTGGGTTGTGTAGAGTGTGAGTGTTTCCCCTTCCAAGTCCTTTTTCCGCCGTGTTTTTGTTTGCACTTCAGAAAAGGTGACAGATTGGACTCTCATAATAGTGTGGGCGGTACATCGTCTTCCGCCTGTCTGTTGGCGGTGACCGCCATGCTGTTTGTTTGGACTGCCGTGGCTGTCGGAGTGTTAAAGTGGCGGTCTATGTTGGCGGTTTCCGCCATGGTCGTGATTCCCTTTTTTTTACCGCCGGCCTGTTGGCGGTCTTACCGCCGCTTTAACACCGACCGCCAGGGTTGCAATGAGGGCCAAAGTATATTTTCTTTTGGAGTTGCCCTTCCATAGCATGCATTTGAATAATATTTAGTACATTTCCTGTTTATAGTGTCTGTTGATGCACTTTCTTGGCTATAGGTGTAACCCATGTGACTTAGTAATTGCTTTTCTTTCTGTGAAGCAATAAATTTGGTGGCTTCTGTCATTGTACCTGTTAGTAGTTTAATAGTACAAATATATATTATACTTTTATATTTTGCATGTTAATAATATCTTAATAAATGCAGTTATTTGTATTTTGTTCACTTATCTTTATATTGATTGATATGCTTTGCACACCTTCGCAGCTTTTACTTTGAGCTCGTTTCAACATGGAGCAGGTGCTTTCTTCTCTTTCGAAAGAGAAAAAAGTTAGATTAATTAAAAATGATATTTAGTTGCTAGTTTGTTGAGGTTTATGGAGTTAGGTTTGTTTTTGGTCTCTTTTTGGGTTAGTTTATAATTTATTATTTATTTATAGTTACTTTATTATATGTTCTTGCTGGTTTTTATAGTTGATATTTTCTGGTATTATGTAAAAAGAAAAAAAGCTACAGTGCTTGTTATATTCATTAGTTAATCTAAATTTGTAAGTTTAATAACAGTTACCTTTTAGTTTAAATATAAATATTATTAACTTAATTATGTAGTTGTTGAGATGTATTTGTTTCTTTTTTAATCTATCCTTGTGAGAATCTGGCAGAGTTTTATCCTCTTGCAGTGTTTGTCGTTTTTGGAGTATATATTTGTTTTAATTAGTGTGCCTTTTATATTCTTGGTTTAATTGCTTACATTAATTTATTGGTTAAAGTTATTTATAGTGTTATTTCATTGGTTGATTTAGTATAGGTGGATTTTTTGTTATCAGTTGAGTCTTTGGTAAATGCTACCTTATGTTTTTTTTTTTTAAGTATGATATAAAGTTTGTTTTATTTTTATCTGAACTTATTTTTTGTCCCTATTAATAAATATTTAGGTTTGTGTTAAAACTTGTGCAGTTTATGTTAATGCTTGTGATGTTGTAGTGCATGTTTTTTTGAGGTATCAAATTGTTTGGGGGGTTATTGTTAAATTTTTGGTTTATATTATACCTCTTTATTAGGCCTGGATGTAACACTCAGCTCCATGGGTGGAGTTTTCAGAATCCGGCACTTCGCACTATGAGCAGTGGTACAGAGTTCCTTAATTCCGCCATCCAGCGTGGAATGGAGTTCAGTTGCGAGCTTTTGGCAGTGACAGCAACCAACACACCTTGAGTTGATTTTCTAATCAAGATGCATCTAAATCTAGTCAAAAAAAGTTTTTTGGGTGGATTTGCTTTTTCTATGGACCATCCAACTTTTTGTTTAGTGTCAGAAGCCTTTTTTCCAAACAGGAAGGAAGTGCCCCTGATAATCCAACTTCCTATTCCTGTCCAACAGGCTCCTCCTACTGCTTTTTACATCTCCTGGTCTCTTTTCACTTGGATTTTGAAGTGGAAGGATCATTCTCTTTGAACCCTAAATATACCTTTGAATTTAAGGACTTTGGGTCTCATTATGAGTGTGGCAGTCTGAGGATTACCACACTTGCTATGACACATGGACCGTTGCACTCCCAGTGGTCTGACAGCCACATTACAACCCTGTGATACGGACCAGCCAGAGGAGCACCATCACTGCCAGGAACATCATTCCCGATGGGCTGATGGTAGTCTGAGTCGTCCTTAGCCACAACAGCGCTGCACTCATCGCTGCTGTGCTGATTACAACTCAACTTACTGCCATGGAAAGGCTGGTGTAGAGCCGGAGCCACGGGCCACTGTGGGGTCCCTCCCTAGCACCGTCTGCTTTGCGCACTCCGATGGTGCTGGTGTGCTACGGTATTGGCCTTGGCTCCCTTAAGGGAGCGGAGACCAATACTAAAGCATTGTTCCCGCCGGTTAGCCCACTGCGAACAGTGTAATACAATGTTCCTACTGGTTAGCCCGGCAGGAACATTGCAATCTCGTGCAAGATTGGGGTGGGCCTTTTGGTTTTGTGATATCACACAAGAAAGTTAAAACAAACTATTGTATAAGAGTGCTGTTTGTTTGCTTGGGCATGCACCAGTATTTCTTTGTCATTTAATTTAATTTTAAAATGTTATAGTGGTGGGTGGCCTGAAGTTTAACTATGGACCTCGTTATTATTTATTTTGCACTTCATTGACTTTTCATCTTTTGTAAGCGAAAGTTGTTTCTACATTTCCATTAATTTTACTGTGTGACCTGGATTCCCAAAGGGCCATCTAGCCAGTAAGCTCAGTACTAGTAGTCATCAGTGCATGAAATATATTTTTTAGCAGTATATGTTTTTCAAACTTAATTTGGGGCAGGGATGACATTTGATTAAATTAAAAATGTTGGCTATTGTTTGCCTTTCTTTTTTTTGCAAAAGATTATGGCCCTCATTATGACAATGGCGGTAAATGCTGCCTACTGCCACAGCGACGGCCTCCAAAAGACCATCACCTTGGCTACCTACCGTCTGTTATATTATTACCATAGCCAGATTTCTGCCAGAAGGCTGGTGGAATTCCGGCTACGGTCATGGCGGCGGACGGCAGTAAGGTGGCGTTGCTGTCAGTAGCAGTGCCACGCCAGTAGAACACCGCCGACCGTATCATGATACATGAGACAGTCTGGTGGTGTTCCGCTGGCGTACGCGGTTGCTGGCAGCAGCGTCGCATCCCGGCTCATGCTGGAGAACCCCCTGCAAGCAGGTAAGTCTGGTGCTCTGACAGGTGGGTTGGTGGGTGTTGTGTGTGTGTGTGTGGGGGTGTGTGTGATTGTTTTTGTGTGCCTGCATGTGGGTGTGAGGCATGTGGAATGTATGTGTGCATGAATGGGTGTGAGTGTGCATTTATGTTGTTTTTTGTGAATGCATGTGTGCTAGGATGTGTGTCAGTGTATGTTGTGTGTGTGTGTGTGTGAATGTGAATGTATACATGCTTGGGCGAATGTGTGTATGCGTGTATATGTCTGTGCGTGTAGGTGTGTGTATGTCGGGGTTGGGAAGGTTGCCACAAAACCATGGCAGTAGGTGGGGTTATAATCCCGAGGGTGGGACTGTGATGGCCGCCTGGCTGGAGACCAAAGTCTCCAGCCCAGCGGCTGTTACCACCCTGGCGGACGGAGTGGTACATTGGCTGTTTGGCTTGAGCCAAACTGCTAATGTCATATTTTAGGGAAAGGTACCGCCAGCCTGATGGCAGCACCTTTCTCTAAAATGACGCAGGCCGCCAGGGTCATAATGAGGGCCTATATGTTGCCAGATAATATTTGATGGCATGGAAGGATGTGACATTTTCATAGCTCAGTTAATTTTCGTGTTTTGCCATGCTGAATTGAAGCTAGTGCTTTCTTCAGTGTTACCACCATGCCTTCTTATGACCTGTGTGTGTGTGCATGTGTGTGTGTATGTGTGTTTGTCATTGTCCACCATTTGTCTTTGTTCTCCATGCTGTGTGACCAGGGGCCATTTGTGTAGTCTATGTCCATATGTTCTTTGTTCTCCATGCCTCCTTGTTCGCACTTGTTTTTTGCCCATGTGGCTGGGATTTTATGTATCCAGCCAGTGTGTCTTTGCCATAGGTTACATGTGTTCTTTGTTCTCCTTGCTCCTTGTTCTTGGTGTATGACCATCTGGCTGGCAGCTATTTTGTGCATGCAGCCAGTGTACCTTTGTCATAGGCTTGCATGTGTTCTTTGTTCCACATGCCTCGTTGCTTCATCTTGTTTTTTTGTACCATGTGACTGTTGCCCATTTTGTGCTTCCAGTCAGTTTGCCGTTGCCATAGGCTTGTATGTGTTTTTTGTTTCCCATTCCTTCTTGCTTTTATTGTTTAACCATGTGAGTGGCAGTCATTTTGTGCATCCAGCCAGTTTGTCTTTGCCATTGGCTTGATTGTGTTCTTTGTTCCTCTTGTTTCTTTTTTTTGTTGTATGACCATGTGGCTGGGTGCCATTTTGTGCATCCAGCCAGTGTGCCTTTGCCACCGGCTTGCATGTGTTCTTTGTTGCCCTTGACTCCTTGCTCCATGTTGTTGTTGTTTGACCTTGTCACTAGCAGCCATTTTGTGCATCCAGCCAGTGTGCCTTTGCTGATGAAAATTGCTTATATTATTTCCTTCCTTTTTCGCATTTTTTATTTTGCACCTTCTTTGTCCTTTCCTAACAATAGATTTCTTTCTTGTTGTCCTCCCATTCAAACCAACAACCATTGATAATTTATTTAATTTAAGTTTATATATTAAGTTTTTATTTTAATTTTATATTTTAATGTATGTTTTTTTTATTTATATTGTTTAATTTATTTTTTACTTTAATTCCTTGGTTTTCGATTTTTAAAATTTTTGATTTCATATATATTTTTTTTATTATTTCAATGTATTTAATTCTGCATTTTGCCTTGGTCCATCCATCCTTCCATCCATTCCTCCATCCACCATAGGTACACTGCTGCACTACAGCAATCAGTCTCTTTGGGTCTATAATAATTCCATATCCCCCTGAACACCCTGGCTGCGGTACACTGCAGCCACATCAGCAGCATAATTCATTTTTTACTGATTATTCCATTTCCCCTGGACCACCTTGCCGCCATAGGTTTTTTTAAGGATTATTATATTTACCCATGCACCTCTCTCTGACTAGCACAGGTGTCTCCATTAAAACATATGGGGATAAAGCAAAGAGTTTTGTCTGTATGTTGTGTTACCTGATTTGAAATTAAAAGTTATGTGTAGTGGTGTGGTTTGACTGTGCAGGTTAGATTAAATTAGAATTTATCACAGAAGTAACCAACCACACTGATATTGCATTTGTCTGTAATACTTCAATCTGCAACAATGCCATGTTTCACTAACTACATGTTTTTCTTGCTTGGTTGCTTTGAGGTGCACAAGAGAAAAGACGTCACAACACCCACAGTACTGACAAAGAGAAGGCCTGAACAGTGATTTCAGTCCTTCAAACTCTTCTGCTTGTGCAGCTTAGGGCCACTGCCAACTGAGAACTTTAAAATGGCCCCAAAGAAAGTTGCTCCCAAGAAAGCGGTTAATAGGAAGATGCAGCTTTCCACCAGTGGCGTGCAGACCGCAACCCTTTTGAGGAGACGTGCGCCTCCCACACTGGCCCCCTGGGAGGAACCTGGGAGCAGTACTGCTGCATCTAAAGAACCACCCCACCCAAGCCTATTACGATGTCTGTCAGTGAGGTAGTGAATTTGATTTGTCCTTTTCACAAAGTAGTACCCAATCGTTTCAGGAAACAGAGCAAAGTAAACATCAGCTGCAGCCAGGAATACTAGATCTTCCTGAAGATGGAGCAGCACAGGAGGTCAAGCTTCCTGCAGAGCAAGAACTTTATCTTGTAAAATAAATAGGTCCCAGATCTCCAGAAAGAAAAAGGAAGGGTGCTACTCTACCATTTTCTCCAAGTACCACTTCTGATAATGATGATAGGGACTTGGCGTGGACCCCAGCAGAGTCCAGGAGATGCCATGAGAGGCAAGGGGAACGAAAAGTTCCAGAAAGTCTTAGAATCATGAGAGTGAATGATGAGGAGGATGACGAAGATGAGCCAGTCATTGTGGAAGCGGGAACAGAGGAGTCTGACATTACTATCTACCCTGCTCCGAGGGACATGGCACAGGCAGCACCACCAGCTCCCATATTTTGCCATTTGCTACACAAGTGTTCATTGAGGTAAGCCTGGTTTACAACATGGTACTGGAGGTCAGACGACTCATGAAAAAGCATCATGTAATACAGTAGGAGGAGCAACTTAAAAAAATTGCGGAATGTAGTTGTGGTGGTAAAAGTGAGGAGAGCTGGGAAACATCAGCTGCACCCAGTCAAATCACAGTGGAAGGTGAGGAAGAAGAGGGTGACATCTTCTTGCAAAGCAGCCCTGACCTCAGCAGTGCACTCACCTCAGCAAACTCACAATGGCACAGGAAGACTCAGATTCAAATGGAAACACCACAGCATATAGTGACTGCACCATGACACACATTGAGTCTACCACCACCTACTTCTCTAAGGTCATCTGTGTCAGTGGCCCCGGAATCTGGCAAAATCCAGGTTACTGTAATGGGCATGGTTAGGCAGGAGAGGCCCTATGACCGCAAGCACCCAATGGCACGTTTGTACAATGGGAAACTGTCAAAAATGTTAGCGTAGACCTCCTCCCTGTTTCTTTTGTCTAAGGAGTGGGATTCTTAGAATTTGTGGCAACCATCTGCCCGTAATGGAAGGTTCCAAGTCAGAGCTATTTTGCCAGAGTTTCTGTTTCAGTGTTGCATCACTATGTGCTGCAAATGGTTAGACAAGCTTTGCAGCAAAGTGTTGTCCACACTATCCAGCTGATAACAGACATGTGTACCTGTTGCCAGGCAACTGAATACAAGTACATCACTATGCACTGGTTCTCTTTTGCGGGGGTAAAGCTAAAGCTATCTATAGGTCTTGGCCCTGAAGAAATGTTTAAGAGCATTCAGCAGCATGGAACAGTAGCCATGTTTCCCATGAAGAAATCACATACAGCTGCAAACGTTGGATGAATTTAGTAGAAAGGTGTCTGAGTGGCTGCGACCCAGAGGTCTCCCAATAGTCAAGGCCAAGTCAGACCATGGCTTTTTCAGGGTTGGGTGCTTGGCGCTAGGCTTGGGTGGAGTTCGCCTAGCTGTGCAACTTGGAACTCTGCGAAGTTGCTAAAAAACTCTGTTGTGATGCGGGGAGGTCCACTAGCGAGCGGAGTTTCGTGCTGCGCCTGTTCATGTGACAGTTAACGTCACTGGTAGCACAAAGTATGTCCTCCCACTGGAATTATCACGCAAACGGCACCATGCGGTTCGCATGGGCGAGGCAATCTTGTTTTTTGCTTTATTAAGATGCTTGGACCTAGTTTTATATTCCTCTATATCTGTTCCATCCCACACTTTTCAAACCTATTTTCCCCTAGTTTCTGTTTATTATATTACCTTTTCTCTTTGTGTTTTTATATTTTAACTTTTTTCCGCTGATGTAGAAATGTTACTGCATTAGCCTTTTCGTTTAAAAAAAATAATATTCTTGGAGAGATAATTTTTTAACAGCACCACTAATCTTTTCTAATTTTTTTCTTATATCATCCAGCATCCAGGGCCAGGAAGAGGTCTGGTGTGGCTGGTGGGGGAGGTGAAGGTGCCCATGCCACAACTGCCAGTGCCGATGGCTCTGCTGGACCCAGAAAGTCCTCCTTTTATTTTTAATATTAATATTTATTTCCCTAAATTTTACCACTCCACATTTAGAATTATTTTTTACCTTTTTACTGTGAATGTTTTGAATTTTTTTCCAACTCCCCCTTAATTTATCTGTTTCATTAATTGTTCTTATCCCTGCATTATCCTATTTACTTACTTTGTATATTTCTGTATATACTAGTCTGCCTGTAGCTTCCTTTCTTCTGCTTTGTCAGTGAGCTTTCCCTCTCCCCCTATGTATCTTATCCTGTGGAGAGGTGGTAAGGCTCGGAAAACCCATGTACCGAAGATTGCATTCCCATGTAAGGTATTCTATGCATGTTTCGTGAGAAGACTTAATTTTTCTTGCTCCAGCTCAATCATAAAAAAAAAGGAAAAAATATATATTTTTTGACATGGTCATGTAATTGTACGCTCCAATGTTGTGCATATATCGTTAGTATGCTAGCTGTTGATAACTGTGCACCATGGTTGGAGGTATGAGGAGGATGGCCCGATTACATTAGCCATTCAAAACCATATGTCCTTCATTGCAACCTTTTATTTCTCTTGAAAAACTCGGGCAGATTTAAGAGCCCCCAGCACCTCCTCGCACCACACTAGTATAATCTTTTATGCTAATGTGGCCCAATGAGGCCAAAATCGCTGAACCAAATTTACAAAGTGGTGCGATGCATGCATTGTGCCACTCTGTATCCTTTTGCAAACTTTTGCATTGCATTATGCCTGCACCAGGAATAATGTATGCAAAGGGGGCGTTCCCCATTAGGGGAGGGGGCTGAAAAAATGGCGCAAAGAAATCTAAGAGATTTATTTGCGTAATTTTTTTCAGAACTTTTAAAGCCTGCTCAGAGCAGGCGTTAAAAGGAGGCACACCATTGTTTACAATGGGCTTTGCAGGATTACCTTCAACATTTTTTATGCTAATCCTGCAAGTCTCCAAACTAGTTGTGATGCTAGTTTCCCAAACTACCGCACACATGGTGGTGTTGTGGAGGCGCTAAGGGCTGCAAGAAATGTGCACTGAACTGTGTGCAGCACCACTTTTCTTAAATCAGGCCCTCAGATTCATCAATAGCTTATTCTGCCCTTCCATTGTCAAAAGTTTTTTGTTTTTTTACTTGACTAGCTGTAACTCAGATATAGTGATGTGTTGCTGTTGTATTTTGCTATTAAAAAAACAATAGGGGGGGCATATCTGGTGTCTAAATTGTGTAAAGTTATTTTCTAGCTGCACTGACCATCAGTGCCGGGTACAGCAATGACAGCACCAGTGCAGATGCAGTTATGGGAGCTGATGAAGGGGTAGTCTTTGCGCGGCAGTGGCAGGTGGTCCTCTTGCTTGCTCATTGACAATTAGTAATATAGGGGGTCATTATGACCACGGCTGTCGGTGTAAATGTGGAGGTAGTACCGCCAACAGGCTGGCAGTACATACCGCCACATTATGACATTGGCGGGTTGGCTGAAGCCAACTCGCCAATGTACCACACTGACCACCATGGCAGTGGCAGCCGTCGGTCTGGAGATAACAATCTCCAACCCAGTGGCCGCTACTGTACCGCTGGTGGCATTTTAACCCTGACTCCCGCCTTGGTTTTTGTAGCATTTGTAACGCCACAAAAACCATGGTGGTACGCCCTACCAGTGACATTGAATTCCTTCTCTGTCACTGGTAGGAGACCCATCCCCCCTGACACTCCCCAGATGCCCCTCAGTACCCTCCAGCCACTCACCCCCCTTCCAATCCCCTGATACACGTACACTCGCAGGCACACACCACGCATTCACACACTCACTCACACAGGCATACACGCATTCATACACGCATGCATTCATTCATTCATGCACACATCCGTACACACATTCATACTGACACGCAGACACGCATTCTCACACATGCACACACACGCAAACAACACTACACACACATTTGCATACACGCACACACTCACACATTCATGCACACACCCTCACTCACACACACACAACACCCCCACCCCCTTCCCTGCCGGAAACTCGACTTACCTGCATCCCGGGGGTCTCTGGCAGGGAACGGGGCGCTGCTACCGCCAGCAGAGCCTGCCAGCAAAACACCGCCAGGCCGTATTATTTGTCATAATACGGCTGGCGACGGTTTACTGGCATGGCACAGCTGGTGGTAGCAGCACCACCTTAACACCATCCGCCAGTATGGCCACAGCCGGATTTACGCCCTTCTTGTGGCGGAAATCCGGCTGTGGTCATATTTTGGCTAACGGATGTTAGCCGCGGCAACGGTCTTTTGGCGGCTTTCGCCGCAGAGGTAGCCGCATTTACCATCAATGTTATAATGTGGGCCATAGTCACTACAAGGGTGTACTAGTGTTGTTGACTCACTCGTCAACCCCGTGCTTTAGCAGGTGAAGCAGGAGTTAAGTATTAATGTCCTCTTCTATCAGTAACTCAGCAGACTAAGGTGGTCATTACAACATTGGCGGTAAAAGCTGCTTATTGCCGTGCAGAAGACGGCCAACACACCGCCATAGCCGCGGAAATCCGCCACATCTATTATGACCCACAGCACGGAATCCACCAATATTCAGACACCCACACAAGTCCGTAACACCAAAGGTCAGTGATAAACTGGCGAAAACAAAACCTCCACCTTCACGGCAACAGAAATACGCCCACACCATCACGACCCACGAATCCACGCGGCGGTCTTTCAATCGCGGTATTCCATTGGCAGTACACACCGCCGCGCTCAAAATACACACACATACAAAACACTGCCACTTACACACAACACTCCCAATCACCCAATGCAATATAAAACACAGACCCACATCACCCACAACCCCCTACGACCACAATTACTGAGGGAAGGCCAGAGAGAGACACCACCATCAACAATACTAGCATCCACAGGCACACAACACCATCACCCACATAACTTCCACACACCTCACACTACACACCACTGCATATCAGCACACTTATCACCCCACACACCACCCCACACATCACCCACACCACCTCATGGCATGGCAAAGACACCCCAGGTTCTCGGAGGAGGAGCTCAGGGTCATGGTGGAGGAAATCATCCGGGTAGAGCCACAGCTATTCGGATCACAGGTGCAGCACACCTCCATTGCAAGGAAGATGGAGCTACGGTGAAGAATAGTGGACAGGGTCAACGCAGTGGGACAGCACCCAAGAAATCTGGAGGACATCTGGAAGAGGTGGAACGACCTACGGGGGAAGGTGCGTTCTGTGGTCTCAAGACACCACCTTGCGGTTCAGCGGACTGGCGGCGGACCCCCAACTCCTCCCCCACAACTAACAACATGGGAGGAGCAGGTCTTGGCGATTCTGCATCCTGTGGGCCTCGCAGGAGTAGGTGGAGGAATGGACTCTGGTAAGTCAAATCTTAACTATTACATCCCCCACCCTACCTGCATGCCAGCACAAACCCCCACCCTCACCCCCATCACTCTAACTCCTCACAAATGTCCCAACATCACAAACCACACATCCTAACACCAAGCCCTACATGCAACAACAAAGCATGGCCACCCATCACTAAAGAATGGCCACTGTACATACCCATACACCACCCTAAACCATCATCACACAAGGTCCCACACAGGAATGCAAGCACTGGGGTACACGGTCACCCACCCATTGCACACCATGGCACACACAGATGTAATAAACATCCTTTTATACCCCTGCAGGACCCCTACCCAATGTCACCGGACAGGAGGGTCCACACATTTCCACACCACCAACAGAAGAGGCCCACAGTGATGACAGAACCTCTTTCAAAAAGATCTAGATGACCAGCCCGGCCCATCTGGGACCTCGGGCCAGTCGGTTCCCCTCACACTGACACAGGCAACCACAGAGCTTCCCCCCTCTGGAAACACCAGCACAGCACCCACCCAGCGAGCCCATACCTCCGTCACCAGGACACGTCAATCAGCAGTGTGTCCACCACTATAGGGAACCCAGGCTAACCCACCATCCCAACAACAACAGGGACCTGGGGGCAGTGGCAGTGGGCACACGGTCCAGGGGACGGAGGCCAAGGAACACAGGAGATTAGGGAGGGCTGCTGTGCGACAGGGGGAGGACAGGCCAAGGGAACCCAATCTCCACGAGGTCCTCTCCAACATGATGGGAGCCTACCACCACTCCCAGGAGACTATGGCAACGGTACTGGCCAAGTTTCAGGAGACCCAGCGGCTGCAGGAGGAACAGTATTTGAGCTTCAGGGAGGAACTCAGAGCCATCAATTCCACCCTGGGCACCATCGTATCAATCAATCAATCAATCAATCATAGTATTTATAAAGCGCGCTATGTACCCGTTAGGGTTTCGAGGCGCTGAGGTGGGGGGGGGTGGAGAGGCTGTTTAGCGGTCGAAGAGCCAGGTCTTGAGGAGCTTCGGGGATGCCCGGAAGCATTCAGTGGAGGGCCCGGGGTTGAGGGCGCGGAGCTCTTCGGCCGAGAAGTGGGCGCGGGAGGCGCGAGGACCAGGGGGGGTGGCGCTGGGCACGGTAGAGGCGCGGACAGGCGCAGACGGGCTTGCCTCTGGCGCGCCTCCGGCGCGCCAGCGGCGCGGACGCGCAGCGCCAGCCATTAAGAAGGGAGGGGGGAGGGAGGAGCAGCTGGGAGGCGGGAGGGAGCGGCAAATGGGGGCGCGAGGGGGGCGGGGCCGCAGGGAAGCAGCGGCTGGGGTCGAGGAGTGCACAAGGGGCGAAAGGCACAGAAATCGGGCAAAAACAGTCACAAATGCAGGAAAAAACACAATATGGACACAATACTGGGACTAAATACGATCGGGGAGACAGCAATCAGGGGGGCACAATGGGGCAAAAAGCGCCGGCGGCGAGGCGCAGAAAAGCGGAAAAAAGCTGAAAAACAAACTTACGGGACGGCGGAAGCGGCACTCGGGTCAAGTGATCCCACTAGCCACCAGGGATGAGGCGCAGGAGGATGCCTGCGGGTGGAGGAGGGCCTCGAACACGCAGACGGCAGCGTGGTCGTGGGGCAGAGGCAGAAGGCAGCAGGTTGGTGCTGCGGTCGTGAGGGGCGAGTTCAGGACCTGAACCAGGTCCGAATTCGCTCACTGGCGACGCGCAGCGCCAGCCATTAAGAAGGGAGGGGGGAGGGAGGAGCAGCTGGGAGGCGGGAGGCGGGAGGGAGCGGCAAATGGGGGCGCGAGGGGGGCGGGGCCGCAGGGAAGCAGCGGCTGGGGTCGAGGAGCGCACAAGGGGCGAAAGGCACAGAAATCGGGCAAAAACAGTCACAAATGCAGGAAAAAACACAATATGGACACAATACTGGGACTAAATACGATCGGGGAGACAGCAATCAGGGGGGCACAATGGGGCAAAAAGCGCCGGCGGCGAGGCGCAGAAAAGCGGAAAAAAGCTGAAAAACAAACTTACGGGACGGCGGAAGCGGCACTCGGGTCAAGGGAGCCCACTAGCCACCAGGGATGAGGCGCAGGAGGATGCCTGCGGGTGGAGGAGGGCCTCGAACACGCAGACGGCAGCGTGGTCATGGGGCAGAGGCAGAAGGCAGCAGGTTGGTGCTGCGGTCGTGAGGGGCGAGTTCAGGACCTGAACCAGGTCCGAATTCGCTCACTGGCGACGCGCAGCGCCAGCCATTAAGAAGGGAGGGGGGAGGGAGGAGCAGCTGGGAGGCGGGAGGCGGGAGGGAGCGGCAAATGGGGGCGCGAGGGCGGCGGGGCCGCAGGGAAGCAGCGGCTGGGGTCGAGGAGCGCACAAGGGGCGAAAGGCACAGAAATCGGGCAAAAACAGTCACAAATGCAGGAAAAAACACAATATGGACACAATACTGGGACTAAATACGATCGGGGAGACAGCAATCAGGGGGGCACAATGGGGCAAAAAGCGCCGGCGGCGAGGCGCAGAAAAGCGGAAAAAAGCTGAAAAACAAACTTACGGGACGGCAGAAGCGGCACTCGGGTCAAGTGAGCCCACTAGCCACCAGGGATGAGGCGCAGGAGGATGCCTGCGGGTGGAGGAGGGCCTCGAACACGCAGACGGCAGCGTGGTCGTGGGGCAGAGGCAGAAGGCAGCAGGTTGGTGCTGCGGTCGTGAGGGGCGAGTTCAGGACCTGAACCATGTCCGAATTCGCTCACTGGCGACGTGCAGCGCCAGCCATTAAGAAGGGAGGGGGGAGGGAGGAGCAGCTGGGAGGCGGGAGGCGGGAGGGAGCGGCAAATGGGGGCGCGAGGGGGGCGGGGCCGCAGGGAAGCAGCGGCTGGGGTCGAGGAGCGCACAAGGGGCGAAAGGCACAGAAATCGGGCAAAAACAGTCACAAATGCAGGAAAAAACACAATATGGACACAATACTGGGACTAAATACGATCGGGGAGACAGCAATCAGGGGGGCACAATGGGGCAAAAAGCGCCGGCGGCGAGGCGCAGAAAAGCGGAAAAAAGCGGAAAAACAAACTTACGGGACGGCGGAAGCGGCACTCGGGTCAAGTGAGCCCACTAGCCACCAGGGATGAGGCGCAGGAGGATGCCTGCGGGTGGAGGAGGGCCTCGAACACGCAGACGGCAGCGTGGTCGTGGGGCAGAGGCAGAAGGCAGCAGGTTGGTGCTGCGGTCGTGAGGGGCGAGTTCAGGACCTGAGCCAGGTCCGAATTCGCTCACTGGCGACGCGCAGCGCCAGCCATTAAGAAGGGAGGGGGGAGGGAGGAGCAGCTGGGAGGCGGGAGGCGGGAGGGAGCGGCAAATGGGGGCGCGAGGGGGGCGGGGCCGCAGGGAAGCAGCGGCTGGGGTCGAGGAGCGCACAAGGGGCGAAAGGCACAGAAATCGGGCAAAAACAGTCACAAATGCAGGAAAAAACACAATATGGACACAATACTGGGACTAAATACGATCGGGGAGACAGCAATCAGGGGGGCACAATGGGGCAAAAAGCGCCGGCGGCGAGGCGCAGAAAAGCGGAAAAAAGCTGAAAAACAAACTTACGGGACGGCGGAAGCGGCACTCGGGTCAAGTGAGCCCACTAGCCACCAGGGATGAGGCGCAGGAGGATGCCTGCGGGTGGAGGAGGGCCTCGAACACGCAGACGGCAGCGTGGTCGTGGGGCAGAGGCAGAAGGCAGCAGGTTGGTGCTGCGGTCGTGAGGGGCGAGTTCAGGACCTGAACTAGGTGTGCTGAAGGAAGTACTCAACACCAGGAGGGACACTGTGGCACTACAAGGGGCCCCTGACACTAGCATGGACGATGAACTGCCCCCCACCTCTGCCGGTGCCAGTGGACAGGAGGCACCACCACCGGACCACCACACCAGCACCCCACACCCTGCAGAGGGAGAACCGCCTCGCAAACGGTCCCTGAGATCCAGGACAAAGACAGAGAACGATGCCAAGACCCCCGCCAAGAAATGAGACCACCCTGAATGTCATCCTTCTGGCCCACTTTGTCACCCTGTCCATCCTTAAACTGTCCCAGCTCCACTTCTTATGCCCATTTGGCCAATGCACCTGTGAGACTAATAGAATGGACTCTGCCATGGACATTCCTCCGCCATCACCCCTCATCATTTTGCTACCCCCTCCAATATTGAGAACTAAAATAAACACCCTTAAAGCACAAAACAATCTGGAGTCAGTCTGTGATTTCAGAATAGTGTATTAGCAATTACAGTGTCAAAAAGCTCTTTCATTAGTAATGTCAACATACCTATGTCACACAGCTGTAGTCCATGAGGAATCAAAGCAGATGTCACACTGTGAGACCCACATCTGTGAAATCGTAAGGGAAAGTGACAACTCAGTGACCTTACACTGGGTGAAAACGACAGACAGTAGAGAGGTGGTAGTGTTAAAGTACATGTAGTAGGCAGGTTTGTATTCTTACCTGTGTTTCACTGGAAATATTGCTGGATCACTGAGTCCCTGTTGTCCATGTCTTCTTCTTCTGCTTCCTTGTCTTCACTGTCCACAGGCTCCACAGCTGCAACAACACCGACATCTGGAAAATCCTCCTGCAGAAAAGGCGCCTGTTGTTGCAAAGCCAAGTTGTGAAGCATACAGCAGGCCACGATGATCTGGCACACCTTCTTTGGTGAATAGAATAGGGATCCACCTGTCATATGGAGGCACCTGAACCTGGCCTTCAGGAGGCCGAAGGTACATTCGATCACCCTCCTAGTTCGCCCATGGGCCTCATTGTAGCGTTCCTCTGCCCTTGTCCTGGGATTCCTGACTGGGGTCAGTAGCCATGACAGGTTGGGGTAACCAGAGTCACCTGCAAATGGCGAGGGACAACTGTTAGACACACACTAACCTGTAGGGATATCCCCAGACCCAGACAACCATTCCCACTGTCTTGCTTCCAGGTGCTCACCTAATAGCCACACACGGTGCCTCTGGAGTTGACCCATCACATAAGGGATGCTGCTATTCTGCAGGATGTAGGCGTCATGCACTGAGCCAGGGAACTTGGCATTAACATGGGAGATGTACTGGTCTGCCAAACATACCATCTGTACATTCATGGAATGATAACTCTTCCGGTTTCTGTACACCTGTTCACTCCTGCGGGGGGGAACAAAGCCACATGTGTCCCATCAATGGCACCTATGATGTTGGGGATATGTCCCAGGGCATAGAAATCACCTTTCACTGTAGGCAAATCCTCCACCTGAGTGAAAACGATGTAGCTCCTCATGTGTTTCAGCAGGGCAGACAACACTCTGGACAACACGTTGGAAAACATAGGCTGGGACATCCCTGATGCTATGGCCACTGTTGTTTGAAATGACCCACTTGCAAGGAAATGGAGCACTGACAGCACCTACACTTGAGGGGGGATTCCTGTGGGATGGCGGATAGCTGACATCAGGTCTGGCTTCAGCTGGGTACACAGTTCCTGGATTGTGGCACGATCAAGCCTGTAGGTGATGATCACATGTCTTTCCTCCATTGTCGTCAGGTCCACCGACAGTCGGTACACCAGAGGATGCCGCCATCTCCTCACATGTCCCACCGGACGGTGCCTATGAAGGACAACAGTGTCAACCAAATTAGAGGTATGTACCCACAGCTTCCACATAACATGAATCATAATCCAAAAAGTGGCCTGTATGTGTGTTGAGTCTATGCCTAGGTATGTGTGACGCAGTTAAAAATTAAGCCATGTGGGCCCCTGAAATAGCGGCTTCCTGACCTCTAAAGTGGGACAATGGGATGTGAGGTAACTGCACTGACGTTGTACACCGTCGCGGTAAGCGGTCGAAGACTGCGGCGCAATGCTGCATCGGTTAACATTGGACCCTATGGGTCCAGGAGCCAATGATGATGTACGCTGGCGGTGACGGTACGCACCGCCGCAGACGTGACTGCCATTTTCTAACTGTTCAATCACTCGATACCTGATCTTTGACAGGAGAGGACCTACACTGCAAGTGCTGCTGTGACCTCGGTCTGGAAGAGACAATGGCTCGAGTGTCTGGGGGAAAGGGCCCCTGCCTTCACATCGGAGAAGTTGGAGAAACTCGTGGACGGGGTCCTCCCCCAGTACACGGTACTCTACGGTCCTCCAGACAAACAGGTAAGTACACTGGGAGCATGCTGTATAGGCTATGCATGTGTGGAGTGGGGTGGATGTAAAAAGGGGGGGAGATTGAGGCGTGCATGAAACGACGGTGAGTGCATGTGCCACATGGCCAGAGTAGGGATGGGGGCCAATGACTGTGACGGTGCAGTTGGTAATAAGTTTCTCTTCTCACTGTACAATTCATGTAGGTCAGCGCCCACCAGAAAAAAGATATTTGGCGTGCCATCTCCAAGGACGTCCGGACCCTGGGGGTCTACCAGAGATGGAGCACCCACTGCCGGAAAAGATGGGAGGACATTCGCCGCTGGAGCAAGAAGATGGCGGAGGCTCAGCTGGGGATGGCCTCCCAACGTGGGAGGGGTGCCCGTCGCACCATGACCCCCCTGATGTTCAGGATCCTGGCGGTGGCGTACCCGGAGTTGGTTGGGCGCTTGAGGGCATCACAGCAGCCACAAGGGGGTGAGTACACTCTCATCCTGCTGATTTTGCGCGCATTGGAGGTGTCTGGGTGGGTGAGGTGGGCTGTGGGTTTCCCTAGGCCAGGGCGAGTTCCGTAGGCAAGGTCCCTCCGTAAGGCAGGCCATGTGGCACCCCACCCCACCTCTGTAGATTGGCAAGTACACCTAGTCATGCCCCTGTGTCATCCATGTGTGCAGATGTCGTCCATAGACTAGCAGGTCATTTCCCAGGAATTTAACAGTGGAGCCCAAGAGTGCGGCGTAGTGCAGGGGGCTTCTGTGTCTGTCGTGTCCGCCAACGGTAGCAGTAATGCATGCACTCAACATGTCTTTCTTCTGTCGTCGTCCCCCTTTTGTGGTCTCCCTGTTCTTGTGTGCATTAGCATCATCAGACGGAGCAGCAGTGGCACCGGAGCACGATGGAGCTGCATCCCACATGGCTATGGTGGGCCACACTACGGACTCGGACTTCACCAGTTGGACGGAGGGCGAGGGGAGCTCCACGGCGGGGACAGGAGCTGAGACCAGCGAGACGGACTCGTCCTCTGATGGGAGCTTCGTTGTGGTGGCGGCAACATCTGTGCCCCCCCATCTACAGGTACAGCCGCCACCCCCCCACCAGCACCGCCCTCCCAGCAGCCCCTCAGCCTTGGCCCAGTGCCCACTCATCCGGGAAGGTGGGCATCACCTTTGCCCCAGGCAACTCAAGCCCTGCCCCAGTCACCCCTGCTGCCCTCAGTGAGGAGGCCATTGACCTCCTCAGGTCCCTCACTGTTGGGCAGTCTATCATTTTGAATGCCATCCAGGGTGTAGAAAGGCAATTGCAACAAACCAATGCATTCCTGGAGGGCATTCATTCTGGTCAGGCGGCCCTTCAGCGAGCTTTCAGACTCTGGCCTCAGCACTGATGGCAGCCATTGTCCCTGTCTCTAGCCTCCCCCATCCAACTTCCTCCACCCAGACCCAATCCCCTGTACCCCAGCCTATCCCAAGCACACCTACAGACTAGCATGCACACACGTCAACACACAAGGGAAACTCAGGCAAACATAAGCACCACACATCCCACAGGCACTCACGCAAGCATCAGACACATGCTGACACACCAACATCCACTGCCTCCACATTGTCCCCCTCCTCCTCGTCTCCCTCCTCCCTCCGAGTCTTGTCTACACTCACACCTGCATGCACTACATCTACAGCCACTACTGCCATCATCAGCACACCCACCACCACACCCCGCTCACGTGCAGTCACCACCCCACTACCATTCACACGTCCCCTGTGTCCTCTCCCAGTGTGTCTGTGACGCCACCTCCCAAGTTACACAAACGCAGGCACACACCCACCCAACAGCCATCCACCTCACGACAGCCTCTAGCCCATGCACCTTCACCCAAAGTCGCAAACAAACACCTCCTACAACCACAACCTCTTCCTCCACTCCCAAACCCTCTCCAGCTACCCGTCCCAGTGTCTCCAAAAAACTTTTCCTGTCCAACCTTGACCTCTTTCCCACACCTCCCCCACCCCGTCCGTCTCCTAGGTCCCGAAGTAGCACCTCAGCCACAACATCTCCGGGACCAGTGGTGCCTTTAGTCACCGGAATCTGGAGTGCACCGGCCACCAGGGCAGCCAATGTGGCACGGAGCCACACCACGGACAGTCTCCCACCTGTGAAGCATCAAAAGTTGGCCAGGGTCCGGCGGGAGAGGGGGAAGACTCCAGCCACTAAAGCCGCTCCCAGGGGTCCCGGTAGGAGTGTGGAGTCAGCTGAGACACCTTCCAAGGTGGGGAAGGGCCACAAGAAACCAGGAAAGTCTGGGAAGAGCAGCACGGTGGAGGAGACCGCCATCATCCCTGCTGCCCAGGAGGCCACCGCCATCATCCCCGCTGCCCAGGATGCCACCGCCATCATCCCCGCTGGGCCACAGAGGACCGCCAGCACAAGCCCCGCTGGGCTAGAGAGGACCGCCAGCACAAGCTCTGCTGGCCCAGAGAGGACCACCAGCACAAGCCCCGCTGGGCCAGAGAGGACCGCCAACACAAGCCCCGCTGGGCTAGAGAGGACCACCAGCACAAGCCCCGCTGGGAAGAGAGGACTGCCAGCACAAGCCCCTCTGGGACAGAGGGGACCGTCAGCAGCTGAGTCACTGCAAAGGAGCCCGCCGCCTCAAGCACCGCTGAACAGGGCACCGCCGCCTCAAGCACCGCTGAACAGGGCACTGCCGCCTCAAGCACCGCTGAGCAGGGCACCACCGCCTCAAGCACCGCTGGCCCATGAGTGCCAAGGGCACTGACGCTACTGAGTCCGTCACAAACAGGATGAAGCACTCTGGGCACAAGGCCCCCTCCAGAAGCAGTGGAGACTCACATCCACTACCTCTGTCCTTAGCAGGATGAATCACTCTGGGCACAATGCCCCCTCCAGAACCAGTGGAGAGTTACATCCACTACCTCTGTCCTTAGCAGGATGAAGCACTCTGGGCACAATGCCCCCTCCAGAACCAGTGGAGAAAGGCATCCACTACCTCTGTCCTTAGCAGGATGAAGCACTCTGGGCTCAATGCCCCCTCCAGAACCAGTGGAGAGATACATCCACTACCTCTGTCCAGGATATGGCAGTGGGCAACCCACCCACTGTAGAGACTTGAGAGACTGTGGCTTTGCGCTTTGCACTCCCCAGGATGGAACAGTGGGCAACCCACCCACTGTATAGACTTGAGAGACTGTGGCTTTGCACTCCCAGGATGGAACAGTGGGCAAACCACCCACTGTATAGACTTGAGAAAGTGTGGCTTTGCACTCCCCAGGATGGAACAGTGGGCAACCCACCCAAGGTATAGACTTGAGAGACTGTGGCTTTGCACTCTCCAGGATTGAACAGTGGGCATGTGGCCCTCTCGTGGATTTTGCATTGTGCACTCAACCGGCTGAGGTGCCCCTCCTTTCCCTCCCCCTGAGGTGCCTGTTTTCTTGCTCTCTGATGCCCCTGCAGTGTTCTCTCCGTCATGGTCAGGGATCTTGTGTGGGCCTCGCCCATACCGTGTGGGCCCAGTTTTCCAGACTTAATTGGAGCAGGACTACTAAGCTTGGTGTATATTTTGTTTATGGTGAATATATATATTTTTGCGTACTGGATTTTAATATATTACAATGGTTACAGTCATTTTCTTTTGTCTTTGCATTCTTCTGGGGGGGTTGGGGTGTGTAACTATCATGTATAAATATGTATTAGTGTGTGTGTGTTGTAGTGGGTGAGGGTGGGGGTGTTGCGTGTGTGTGTCCCTGTTTTTTCCCTCCCCCTCCCCTGTGTCGTAGGTGCAGTACTTACGTGGTCTTCGTCGCCGGCGTTCGTGCTCCTGGTAGAGGAGCAGGAAGACTATCGCAGGGAGAATTTGGAGTTCAGGCTCCATGGTGTCCTAGTTCCTCGTGGGGTGTGTAGAGGTGAGCATTTTCCCTTCGGAATCCTGTTTCCACCGTGTTTTTATCCGCTGTGAATCCGCCCCGGAAAAGGTGGCGGATTGGCCTGTTGTGATACTGTGGGCGGTACTTTGTCCTCCACCTGTCTGTTGGCAGTGACCGCCACGCTTTTTGTTTGTATTGCCGTGGCCGTCGGAGTGTTAAAGTGGCTGTCTATGTTGGCGGTTTCCACCACGGTCGTAATTCTATTATTTTGACCGCCAGCCTGTTGGCGGTTTTACTGCTGCTTTAACACCGACCGCCAAGGTTGTAATGACCACCTAAGTTTCATGAAATGAACTTGAAATATTATGGCCCTGATTATGACCTTGGCGGACGGCGGAGGCCGTCCGCCAAGGTACCGCCGCCAAATGACCGCACCGCGGTCAGAAGACCGCGGCGGCCATTCAGACATTTCCTCTGGGCCGGCGGGCGCTCTCCAAAAGAGCGCCCGCCGGCCCAGAGGAAATGCCCCTGCAACGGCATTGGCATGGGCACTGCAGGGGCCCCCAGGGGCCCCGCGGCACCCCCTACCGCTATCCTGTTCATGGCTGGTTTCCCGCCATGAACAGGATGGCGGTAGGGGGTGTCAGAATCCCCATGGCGGCGGAGCGCGCTCCGCCGCCATGGAGGATTCCCCCGAGCAGCGGAAAGTCAGAATGCTCTTGGGAGCACCGCCAGCCTGTTGGCGGTGCTCCCGTGGTCGGTGGCCCTGGCGGCCACCGGCCGCCAGGGTCAGAATGACCCCCTATGTGTTTCAGAAAATTGAAAGAAGGATTGAAGGAGAAAGGATGGGTGAAATATAATATGAGTGAAAGGATGTGTGGATTAAAGGTTGCATAATAATCATATAGATGGGTAATGAGGATGAGAGGATGCATGGGTGGGTGAAGGATGGATGAAAGGGAGTACGGGTGAAAGGATGAAAGGATGCCTGCCCAGATGGGTGAAAGGGTATGAGTGAAAGAATTTCATGTCTGGATGGGTGAACTGACTCCTCAAGTGGGTTAGATTTCTTGGATGGGTGAATGGGTGAGAGAATGCCTGGGTGGGTATTGGGTAAATGGATGTTGGTGAAAGTTTAGTTGAGAGCCATGTTTGGAATTTGGATGGTTTTAAATGGTGAAGGACTGGATGAGAGAATTCAAAGATTATATGGTGTGTTTCAAAGCCAAGGGTGAAGAATAAGAGTACCAGAAGAACAAATTGGCAATGATGAATAGATAAAAGCTTGGAATTAAGAAACAAGGGAGCTCTTCGGTATAGGGGGGTTCTTCTCACCTACTTTACTTGGTTGGAATGTTTTTTATCAAAGTTTTGATTCAAAGGGTTGGATGGTGTTTCTGAGTATTCCCTTAACTCAAAGTATTTTTCAAGAGAGGCAGGTAATATTTATTCCAGCATCCATTAACCATCACCTCCCTCCCTCACTTTGGCCTTTCACCAGTGCCACCCATGATGACCTAGCAGCAGCTTGGTTCAATTTGGCAGAATCGGCACTGCAATGTTGGCTGTGCAATGTGGTTCTCTCTGCATCAGTTAAGTTAATATGTCAAACGCCATTCAATGCATGACAATGCAAAAACAAGGTGAGTTTCCCTTTCCTCCTAGTGCCCACTGTGTGAGTCACTTCCTAGTACTTCACTCCAGCCTTCTGCATAATTTGAAAAATCTAATCTTTACAAGCGCCACATTTTTCTAGCCAAGTGATATAAATATAATTCATTATAGCTTCCATAATAGATTTACTTCTGTTCAAATGTTTCAGTTTCATCATTTGCCAAACACAGTGAGTCACACTACTAGCCAAATCTTAGGCACATGATGATGAGGAGGAATTGGTCAGTAAAGTATCATACCTACCCATCCTAATCCCCTCTGTCTTACCCTGCAGTTGAGCACGTTAAGAAGATTCCTTTCCTTACTGCAAAACAAATGTATTTTTTGGGAAAAAGGTGTTTTTACAAAGTGTGGTGGAGGAGGGTGTAGTGCTTTCCTCTTATTTAGTTTCTAAGCACTAACATAACACAACAGAAATGCACTTCTGAGGTCAAAGAAGACTTTTATTGTTGTTATATGAATGACGAATTAGTAGCTTTCCAGTCCGCGTTAATCAAACAAAATATATCAGTTTGCAATATACACAGCAGGTTATATTTATAAGATATTGAATGCAAAGCAAAACAAATACTTCACCGTGTAGGAACTATTTACAGCTACATCTTTCTAAGGTCTGCAAGCTGATGACCCCTGTCAGCCGCGAGAAAGAGTTTCATCTACCCACACGGGATGCTGGCAGCTGGCGCCAAGCTCCAGCACGAGGTCCGGCAGATTCGAATCTCACTCTCTGCAGCCTGTTACATTCGTTACAAAGGTGTGCCCCCTCCTCTCAGACCTGGGAAACTGAGCAAGCCTTTTGGAGACTGGCCAGGTCTCCAAGACTACTCCTGTTCCCAAGCTCAAGCGAGGAAAAACAACGCCCATGTACCCTCTCTTATCAGGTCTAGTCTACTGTGAGAGCAAAACATCTTGGTTCATCTGGTGCAAAAACACAGCTTGGAAAAATACAGCTTGGATTCTCAACTGCAATGTCTAAATCCACGTTAAAGGCAATGGGCAGCTAACCTAAATATCAAATGCAATGTCATGTTAAAGGCAATAGGCAGCTAACCTAAATATCAAATGCAATGTCTAGTGTCATGTCAAAGCCAATAGGCATCTAAGCTGAATATAAAATGCAATGTATAATATCATGTCAAAGCCCATAGGCAGCTGAGCTGAATATAAAATGCAATGTATAATATCATGTCAAAGCCAATAGGCAGCTGAGCTGAATACAAAATGCAATATATAATATCATGTCAAAGCCAATAGGCAGTTAAGCTGAATATAAAATGCAATATATAATATCATGTCAAAGCCAATAGGCAGCGGAGCTGAATACAAAATGTAATATATGATATCATGTCAAAGCCAATAGGCAGCGGAGCTGAATATATGATATCATGTCAAAGCCAATAGGCAGAATATCTAATAGCATGTCAAAGTCAATAGGCAGCTAAACTGAATACATCATGTCAAAGTCAATAGGCAGAATACAGAATGTAATGGCTAATGCAATGTCAAAGCCCATAGGCGGCTCAACTGAATACAGAAAGTAATGGCTAATGCCATGTCAAAGCCAATAGGCAGAATACAGACTAATGCAATGTCAAAGCCCATAGGCGGCTCAACTGAATACAGAAAGTAATGGCTAATGCCATGTCAAAGCCAATAGGCGGCTCAACTGAACAAAACATACAATGTGCTACTGGTGAACATTGAGCAACTAATATGCGCAGTGGTGAAACACAAAGTCATTGGTCAAAACAAACTTTATCAAATGGCAGGACAGAGGGTGATGAGAACAGTGATACTAAGTAAGTGCCTTGATTTTCCTGAAGCACCAACAAGACCGCCCCCCTGGTTCACCGCAGAACTTCAGTCTTCCAAACGAGAATGACGAAAAATTGAGAAAGCCTGGTGCCAAGAACCCTCAGAGAGCAACTTTTGCGCCCTCTAATCAGCCATGCGCAAACATCACCAGCTCATCTGGT
Source organism: Pleurodeles waltl (assembly GCF_031143425.1). NCBI lineage: Eukaryota > Metazoa > Chordata > Amphibia > Caudata > Salamandridae > Pleurodeles > Pleurodeles waltl. The sequence continues at coordinate 1,644,337,797 of NC_090444.1, read as the reverse complement.
CCACCAAACGATCCTTCTACAAATAACGCATAGAAGACAACGCACACAACAGCAAATAACTTTTTGCCGTCATCAAAGAACTCACCAAACCCAAATCCTGCGACATCGACTTTCACACTCCCAAGACCTCTGCAACTCCCTCTCCAACTACTTCCACTGCAAGATCGCAGACATACACAACAGCTTCACATCGTCATCACCCATCATCACCACCACTGAAACAGCCAACACCACAACACCCTGCTGCATCAAAGCACTGAATACTTGGACCCCCACCAACGACAAAGAAACCAGCAAAACCATGAGGTCATCCACTCAGGCTTCCCAACAGACCCTTGCCACATCTTCAACAAGGCCAGCCAAATCATCGTTCCACAGCTCCGGGCCGTCATCAACAGCTCCTTCGAGACCGCAACCTTCCCATATATTTGGAAACACGCCGAAGTCAACACTCTTCTCAAAAAACCCAATGCAGACCCTGAAGACCTCACAAACTCCTAGCCCATCTCTCTACTCCCCTTCCAAGCAAAGGTCATAGAGAAGATAGTAAATATACAACTGTATCGCTTCCAAGAAGACAACAACATACTCAACGTCCCCCAGTCTGGATTCCGCAAAAACCACAGCACCGAGACCGCCCTCATCGTCTGTACAGATGACATCAGGACCAGATTGGACAAGGGTGAAACCGTCGCCCTCATCCTCCTAGACCTCTCCACAGCTTTCGACACCGTATGCCACCAAACCCTCCGCACGCCTCTTCGACGCCGGAATTCGACACAAAGCCCTGGACTGGCTCACATCCTTCCTCTCCAAAAGAACCCAAAGAGTTTGCCTCCCTCCTTTCCAGTCTACAGCCACCAAGACCATCTGTGGGGTCCCCCAAGGATCCTCCCTCAGCCCCACCCTTTTCAATATCTACATGGCTCCACTCGCCAACATCATCCGCCCCCACTGCCTCACCATCATTTCATACGCTGATGACACCCAGCTCATCATCTCCCTCACGAGGAACCCATCTACTGCCAAAAATAACCTACACGCCGGACTCCTCACCATCGTTAACTGGATGACAGCAAACCACCTCAAATTGAACTCAGAAAAAAAACGAGATCATCATCTTCGGTCCCAACAAGACAGCATGGAATGACTCTTGGTGGCTCACCACACTTGGACCACCCCGAACTCTTACCACCCACTAAAGCAATCTCGGCATCGTACTGGACTCATCTCTCTCCATGACTCAGCAAATCAACGCCATATCATCCTCCTGCTTCAACACCCTCTGCATGCTATGCAAGACTTTCAAATGGATTCTTTAGAAACAAGAAGAACGGTCACCCACGCCCTCATAAGCAGCAGACTGGACTACGACAACGCCCTCTGCACAGGGACCACAGCTTCAGAGAAAACTCCAGCGCATCCAGAATGCAGCCGCATGTCTCATTCTCAACCTCCCTCACCACGAACACATCTCTGCCCACCTCAGATCCCTACACTGGTTGCCCATCAACAAAAGGATAATTTTCAAAATCCTTGTCCACGCTCACAAAGCCCTCCACGACACCATACCGGCCTACCTCAATGAACGAATCAACTTCCACAAACCAACTCGACAGCTCCGCTCTGCCTACCTCACCCTCGCAACAGTCCCCCGCATCCAACACATCACCTCTGGTGGCAGATCCTTCTCCCACCTCGCTGCCAAAACCTGGAACTCCCTCCCCACCAACCTACTCAAGACCCAGGACCTCCTAACCTTCAGAAAGCACCTCAAAACATGGCTTTTCAAACAGTAAACCCCCCTCCCTCCCACCCCCAGCGCCTTGAGACCCTACCGGGTGAGTAGTGCGCTTAAGAAATTTGATTAATTGATTGATTGATTGAATGGGATAGTCTGTGACAAACACTCCAAATATATATATATATATATATATATATATATATATATATATGTATATATATATATATATATATATATCCCATTCCTTAATCCGTTCCCTGTACTTCAGTGCCTTGCTTTTCCCACCATCTACGCATGGCAGACGGGATGTCTGCATGATTGATTTTATAATATTACGTGGTGTATTTCATTCTTACCATTAGCCTTGTAGTCCAGGTACAAAGAAGAACAGGGACATTAGAATAAAATAATTTTCTCATACAGCTGCCCTAGCTGTAGACAGTGACAAGTACGATGGGGGAGCCAGCTGACCTAGCTATGCCACCATTATTTTAGCACAACAGGAGAGAGAAGAATACTTGTACTCCATAATACATAATGAATGACTCTAATCACCTTAAAATGTAAGGGCCTGAGGTGACCAGCAAATGTACTGCTATTGTGCCACTACACTACATGATTTTAAACATGTGTTTTGCTCAGGACATTGTTTACAATTTCTCTCTTTTTTCTTTCTTGATATAGCTATTCCTTCTGGTCCACCATCATGGCAGGAAATAGCAGCCCAGTTGTGGCGGCAGAAGCTGGAGGACATCAGGGCCGTGTATCAGTGGCTGATGGTCCTCGAGGGGGAGGAGGCGGCAGCAGCAGTCGCTGCCAATACTCCGGGCCCCAGCCAGCCCCCAGTGTATTTAGCCCAACAACACCAGCACCACAGTTCTAGGGCAGCCACCATACCATCACTGCTGACACCCCTTGGACACCGTTTTCTAATGCCGTGTTTGAAGGCTGGCAGTATTAGAGGCCTAGCAGACACGCATGGAGGGGTTCCTCAAATGAATCCTGGCCTGTCTTTAATGCCCTCTTCTTCCCCTTTTATAACCTTTTATTTTGGTGAGTGGGACTTGTTGAGGGTGGAGAGGGTGGCTCATGTGTTTTTGGGCTCCAGACTTTTCAACTTTGTTTTCTTTTATATGGATAATTAGACAGTTTTTCTTTTGGACATTGGTTTCGGAAAAGGACTTTGTTTGAGTATGGGATGGGCCAGTTGTGGGTGGAAGGGGTGGGTATTAATTCTTTTTGTTAGGGGCAGACGGGGGAGAATAAATATTTATTTACAGTTGTGTATGCCTAAATTCTTTTTTTTAAGTGTTTTACTCAAACTGCTGCCTTTGCACAACATGTTTTTCAAATCTGCTGATAGTGTATCCCTTTTAGCGCAGCATGTTATAAAATCTGCTGATAGTGTATAACAATTAATTATGTGGTAAGGTACCCTTGTCCTAATACTCTCCAAGCCTCTGCAGTGCATTCTGCAACATTTGACCCATAAGAGTGCAACAGAGAGATTTGCCATTGCCAAAACTAAAAGTACAACAATGCTTCTTAATTCTCTTGCCTGAATAGATAAAGCGAGGGCTGCATGGTTTCTCAAGGTACCATGGTGGTGTAGTAGTAGCATGCTAGCACACTAACAGTGAAAGCATCAGAAGCGAGATCCCACTCCACCTAGGGGAAATCAAATGAAGATCCTGTACACTGAGTTGGCGTTGCTTCCACCACATCCGCCCCACCATGTGTGTGATTAATCAATGGTGTAAATTATTAAGTAACACCTCAATAAATCACACAGCCCAGGGGAAATAGTTAGAGATTTGATGAATGGATAGGAAAGGGATTTACGGAAAGGTGTGACAAAAAGACAAACATCACACAAACACAATATTTATCTCGGAAATGATCAGCAGTGTTTTGTGGGAGTAATAGAAAAAATAAATAAGTATGACACAGATAATTTCACCTCCCGTCAGCCCCAGTGAGACCCAAGTTGTTATTTATCTAAAAATGTTCAGTCACCTACATTTGCAAAATAATACATATAAATAATATTGGGGTGAAGCTAACACACACAGTTCTGAAAAAAGATTTTTGAGAGAAAAATGACACTTGTCTATATTGCCAAATTGGGTGGTGCATCTGCATTTTTCTTGGATTGACCCGTCAATCTTCTTAGGTGCCTGTCTGAAGTGGTACGATAAGATAAGCATGAGTGTTATGGTGCAGGAGAAGAGAAGTCCTGAGGATTGTAAAACAGAAATGATTATCATGATATTGTAGAATCAAGAAGTATTGAATGGAAGGTAAGCTTCATGAGGAGTAGTGTGCCAAGATGACTCAGAGGTTGCAGAGGAAGAGAAAAGTCCTTTGCGATCATTCATTTAATGACTGATGTGCGATCAATTAAGCGAGAGCAATTTCAACAAACAACAATCATAGACAAGTGGCTGCATAATTCGGGTTGATCAAACTCACAACTATCATGATCAGTATAACATTTTGCCTAGAGCATGTGCATAATGTGACATCATCCATCACGTCTGTCTCCTCCAGTTACCTACAACAACAGGCCCCTAACCACATAGTTTCAAGTTTGAGCCAGCCAGCACACACATGCAGCAGCATTACATTTCCCAAATCAACTAATCGACGCGCCGCTCCCCACCAGTCCACATATTGGATTAGGTCTCTTATACCCATCATCATCAATGTTAATTTCCATGAAGTCGATAACTTCCTTCTTCTGGCAGTTGTTTAAGTTGTCAATTCACATTCTGAGTCCTTCCATCATTCTCCAGACTCTGATTAAAGATTATGTCTAACTCCACATCAACTGCTCCAGAGAGTCACAGTCTCCTGACCCAATTGAGATAGAGGGACCTGTAGCACATAGCTGTATTTAACAAGAGAAATATTGAGTAGTTTTTTGTCCAGACTAGATTTTTGTTCGTTAGCTAAATGGAGTAGTCGGGTCATCTTTGACAAATGTTGTAGGAAGCTGGCTCTGTACTTACAATATCAAAATGAGATATAGTATGCACAGAATCCAGGGGTTCCCCAGAGGCTTAACAGAGGCCAAAGTAGATAACACTGATGCTCTCTTTGAGGTATGTGGTCGAGCAGTTAGGCTTATCAAAGCATTTGTTGTACACACACAGACAATAGAAGAAGCACACACTCAATGACTTAACTGCAGACAAATGTTTTTTTATACTGCAAAAATATATCTTCTCAATTTATTTTTAGAACCACAAGATTGAAGTTTCAGGGAAGGACCTTAAAGGTATCATATTGCACACAGGTATCAACAGTACTTTGTTACAAATAGGTAAGTACTACAGTTTTTGAATTACTGGCAAAAAGCTATTTTAAAAATGGACACTGCAATTTTTGAACAGTTCCTGGGGGGAAGAGAAGTTAGATCTGTTCACATGTAAGTACAACACTTACCGTCTCAGTCTCCAGGTTTTAGGAAGTCCACTGGTTGGGGTTCAAGTTAACCCCAAACACCCCCCACCAGCAACACCAAGCCGGCTGGGTGTAGAGGTAAAAAATGATCAGATTTAACGTGGGCTCCTATGGAGACAGGGGGTGCTCAGAATCTGGTCAGCCAGCAGGTAAGTACCCGTGACTTGGAGGGCAGACTAGGGGGGGTTAGAAGAGCACTGGAGGTGCCACAAGTAGGCACCAAACACCCTCAGCAGCAAAGTGACGGCTGAGTGCAGGGTGCAAACAAGAATTCGGGATTCCAATGCTGGTCCATAGGGAGACCCCAGGGGTCACACAGAGGCTGCAGGCATGGTCCAGGGTTATGTCTCGGGCACACCACCAGTCGAACAGAGAGGAGGGCAGTCTGCTGAACGTTGCAACACCTGGGGTCAGTTTCTCCAAGGCCTGGGGGTTGCAGGTGCAGTGTGCCTTTAGGCGTCGGATATCTTCATCCGGAGCTTTGCGGTGAGGTGGATCCTCGGTATTCCTTCTACAGCCGTCGTCATGGAGGGGTGGAGAGGTCAACCCAGGCTGGACACTTGCTCACAATTGCCTGGGGATCCACTCTGGCTAGGTGGACCATCTTGACACGGACCGTGGGTGTCGGGTGCACAGGGGTCAAGACTCACACATCTAGAGTGAGGTGAGAGTCCTTAGTTATAGGTTTCTTCAGACAGAGCCACTTTCCTTGGGAGTTCTTGGTCTTTTTGGGTGCAGGTCAGTCCTTTGGAGTTGGCAGAGGTTGCTGCCCCTGCTGGCCACATCGCTGGTCTTTTTGAAAGTTCTTTGAAGCAGGAGACAGGCCTGGGGCCAAAGCAGTTGTCGTCTTCCTTCTTCTCTGCTGGGGTTTTCAGCTTAGCAGTCCTTCCTCTTCTTGTAGGTTGCCAGGAATCTGGTGAGCTGGGTTCGGGGAGGCCCTTAAATCCTAGATTTAGGGGCGTGTTAGGGGTCAGAGGGCAGTAGCTAATGGCTACTGGCTCTGAGGATGGCTACACCCTCCTTGTGCCCACTCCCTTTGGGGAGGAGGGGCACATTCCTATCCTGATTGGTCCCTGTCCTCCAAACCAAGATGGAGAATTCTGCAGTGATGGGGGTCACCGCAGCTTTGAACACCTTCTGGATGGTCCTGGCTGGGGTGGGCACTTCTCCGTGTTTTCCCTAATTTTCCTGCCGGACTTGCCATCAAAAGTGGGGCTTTATCCAGGGGGTGGGCATCTCTACTAGCTGGAGTGCCCCAGGGCACTGTAACCCGAGGCTTGAGCCTTTGATGCTCAAAGCCAGGTGTTACAGTTCCTGCAGGGGGAGGAATGAAACACCTCCACCCAGGACAGGCTTTGTTTCTAACCACAGAGTGCACAAAGTCACTCAGCCCAGTTGGTCAAAAACTTGTCTGAAAGTGGCAAGCTGGCACAGACCGGTCAGTCCTACATTAGCAGTTGGGCTGACATACAGCGGGCATCTCCAAGATGCCCCCTGCGTGCATTTTTCAATAAATTCCACACTGGCATCAGTATGCATTTATTGTGCTGAGAAGTTTGATACCAAATTTCCCAGTATTCAGTGAAGCCATTATGGTGCTGTGGAGTTCATAATGACAAACTCCGAGACCATATTCTCAATATGGCTACACTTACAATGTCTAAGAATGGACTTAGACACTGTAGGGGAATATTTGCTCATGCAGCTATGTCCTCACCTGTGGTATAGTGCACCCTGCCTTAGGGCTGTAAGGCCTATTAGAGGGGTGAATTACCTATGCCATTAGAGGGGTTCCATGTCAACGTTGTCATTTTCTCCCCACCAGCACTCACAAGCTGCAAGGCAGTGTGCATGGGCTGAGTGAGGGGTCCCCAAGGATGGTATAATACATGCTGCAGCCCTTAGAGACCTCCCCTGGCCACAGGGCCCTTGGTACCATGAGTACATTTTACAAGGGATTTAACTGTGTGCCAGGGCTGTGCCAATTGTGGAAACAAAGGTATAGTTTTAGGGAAAGAACAATAGTTATGGGCCTAGTTAGCAGGGTCCCAGCATACTTTAAATCAATGTTGGCATCAGCACTAGGCAAAAAGTGGGGGGTAACAATGCTACCAGTGGCACTTTCCTACAAATGTGAACCAGAAAGCAAAGTAGTGTGAAAACGCCAGCAAACACATTTCGCCAAGTGTCAAAGGGAAAAAAAATCATCTCTAGGAAAAAAATGATTAGGCCTCAAGCAAGCGTAATGTTATAGTTAAACAACAAGCACACACTCTCACCATTTGCCACAAGTAGACATGAGTCACATGAACCATCTCAACATTGAAACAAGTATCTCGCATATCACTTGTTGGGGCACATAGCATTACTTACCTGTTCCAATCAAGCATGGTGGCAGATTGCTGATCGTCTCTGATTCACGAGACAAAACACACATTGGCCAGTATGTTGTAAATCAAATATCTGGGGCAGTCCTGAGAGGGGACAAAAAGGAAGGATAGGCACAGAATGCAGGCAGGCATTGTCTCTCAAATCTCTTTGGAGTGATTTTGGGGGTGGGTGCTTCTTCAAAGCACGCTGGTCTAACCCTAATCCGGCCATACATGTGCCTAAAACAGTTGTGGTTCATTAGTCATTGGGACAGGAACAAACAATATAATATAATAATATTCCCCCAGCTAGCTACATATTTATTTTTCTCAAAGCAGTTCATCAAAAGAAGACAGGAGGAAATTATGTGGTGAGAAAGTAGAGTTTGTCCTCTAACTGAGATGATTCACCCAGACGTTGGCCAGCTAACACACTACTATGACCCGAGTCTGACCAATCACCCTCATCTACCTCCTTTTGTACTTCAGATATGCTGTAACTCTGGGGTATAAAGTGCTGATTCATTTTGATCATGGTCAATCTCTTGATGTTTAGGGGTCAGAGAGTGGTCCTTCTCACTGTGATAACTGTACCATTTGCACAGAACGTACGCTCAGCAGGCACACTGGCTACAGGGCAAGCCAGATACTTCATTGCCTGCTGCTGCTGAGCACTGGCTATTGGCACCTCTTCCCATACCAATATTCCAATGGGTTTTGATCGAGATAGACCGCCATTGGGTCATTCAAGTAGGCCTGGGTGATCCTCTCAATAGTCATTGGGGCTCAACTTTGCTTGACCTCTTTTACCTTCACTTTTGCAGTGGACTTGAGCCCTCTCTTTAGACACCAATCAAAGCAGATTTTGGGCTGCTGCTCCTGTCCCTGTTGTTGTTGGTGTTGATTTTGGCTGCCGTGAGCCAACAGCACTATCTGCAGGCTCTATGGAAAATGTAGGCTGCCTCCCAGAACTTTTGCCTGGCAGTGGGCATCTAATTTCCAGCCGTTCTTTTTCTAGGTCTCTGGCTTGCTCAACAATCCACATCTTGTAGGTTGAAACATCCTGGTCTGAAAAAGGATTGAAAATGACCAGAATTGTGGCACAGATGTTATGTTTGGATGACACAATGTCTCTTTGTAGACTTGTATTAACAGATAAGCGAAGGATTAAGCTCTCCGCCAACTCCTGCCATCTGTTTCTTTTCATTCACACCTGCATACATTTCAGATACCTCCTTTAGCTGTTTCTGCAGCATATTAACCAATGGGATAGCATGGCACAGTCCTCCTTGCTGACTTCCTGTGTGAAAACTTCAAAACCAAGCAGCATCTCTGTCAGGTATTTGACCAGGCCCCATTGGTCCATCACAATGATCATGCCTTTCACAGTTGCATCCCCTCTTTACATGACATATTAATTGATCAGTCTGTACCACTCAAACAGACGTAGTAACATGTCATGTGTTGAATTCCAATGTGTTGGCACCTCCTCTATGATGGCTTTAACTGGCATTCTATTATCACACTGGATAATCCTCAACAGCTAGAGAGCTATAACCCCTTCGCTGCCAGGCCTTTTCCCCTCCTGTGTGAGCCTTTTTTTGGCTATTTGGGGCAGTTTGCGCTTCGGCCCTCATAACTTTTTATTCACATAAGCTACCCACGCCAAATTTGCGTCCTTTTTTTCCAACATTTTAGGGATTCTAGAGGTACCCAGACTTTGTGGGTTCCCATGAAGGAGACTAAGAAATTTGCCAAAATACAGCAAAGATTTAATTCTTTTTTTAAAAATGGGAAAAAAAGGCTGCAGAAAAAGGCTCGTTTTTCCCCTGAAAATGGCATCAACAAAGGGTTTGCAATGGTAAAATAACCATCTTCCTCAGCTTTCAGTAACAGGCAGACTTGAATTAGAAAACCCAATTTTTCAACACAATTTTGACATTTTACTGGGACATACGCCATTTTTACTATTTTTTGTACTTTCAGCCTCCTTCCAGTTAGTGACCAAAATGGGTGAGAAACCAATGCTGGATCCCAGAGAGCTAAGCATTTTTGAAAAGTAGACAAAATTCTGAATTCAGTAAGGGGTTAATCGTGTAGATCCTATAACTGCTTCCCACAGAAAATAACAGCTGAAATAAAAGAATGTTGAAATTGAGGTAAAAAACAGCCATTATTCTTCCCGTTTTACTCTGTGACTTTTTCCTGCGATGTCAGATTTTTTAAAGCAATATACCGTTACATCAGCTGGACTCTTCTGGTTGCAAGGATATATAGGGCTAGTAGGTTTATCAAGACCGCTAGGTACCCAGAGCCAATAAATGAGCTGCACCTTGCAATGGGTTTTCATTCTCTACCGGGCATACAGCAATTAATTTGCTGAAATATAAAAAGTGAAAAATAGGTATCAAGAAAACCTTTGTAATTCCAAAATGGCCACAAGATAAGGTGTTGAGAAGCAGTGGTTATTTGCACATCTCTGAATTCTGGGGTGCCCATACTAGCATGTGAAGTACAGGTCATTTCTCAAATAGACGTCTTTTTTACACTCTCACTTACATTTGGAAGGAAAACAATTATCGAAAGACAAGGGGCAATAACACTTGTTTTGCTACTTGCGTGGGTAGGCCTAGCACCCGTGGCAGGAAACGCAAAATGGACACATCACATTTTCACAAAGAAAACAGAGCTGTTTTTTGCAAAGTGCCTAGCTGTGGATTTTGGCCTCTAGCTCACCTAGGGAAACCTAGCAAACCTGCGCAGTTTTGAAAACTAGACACCTAGGGGAATCCAAGATGGGGTGACTTGTGGGGCTCTGACCAGGTTCTGTTACCCAGAATCCTTTGCAAACCTCAAAATTTGGCCAAAAAAACACTTTTTCCTCCCATTTCGGTGACAGAAAGTTCCGGAATCTGAGAGGAGCCACAAATTTCCTTCCACCCACTGTTCCCCTAAGTCTCCTGATAAACATGGTACCTCACTTTTGTGGGTAGGCCTACTGCCCGTGAAAGGAAATGCCCCAAAACACTATCTGGACACAGCAAAATAATCAAATACAAAACTACCTGTTTTTGGGGGGGGGGGCGTTTTTGGCCCTGGGCTCAGCAGCCATATAGGGAAACCTACCAAACCCAGACATTTCTGAAAACTAGACACCCGAGGGAGTCCAGGGAGGTGTGACTTGCGTGGATCCGCCAATGTTTTAGCTAAAAAAATCACATTTTTCCCACATTTCTGTGTGGGATCACCACACCGAGAACAAGTTCATACCAGCCAACGTTCCCCTCAGTCTCCCAGTAAAAATGATACCTCATTTGTGTAGGTGGGCCAAGTGCTTGTGACAGGGAAGAGCCAAAAACATGTAAAAATTGAGGGGGAACCAATGGGGTCCAAAAGGGCAGTTTGAAAAAAAACATTTTTAGGCTGACAAGTGCAGCAGAATTTTTATCAGTATAGATGAGACAATACTGGGAGGTAGGGATTTTGTGGATTCCTGTAGATTCCAAAAGGTTCCATCACAAAAACATGGGAAAAATGTATGATTTCCAGCAAAGTTGGAGGTTTGCAGGGCATTGTGAGTAAGAAAATGGTGTGGGGTGCATGTGAAACACACCACCCTGGAATCACCCAGATGGTTAGTTTTCAGATGTGTCTAGGTGTTGTGGATTTTTCTACAGGGCAGCATCCCAAAGTCCATAAAATGCAGCCCTCACCATTCCAAGTGGGACGGATTTGAGAGTTAGCCAAGCTCTCATGGCCCAAATGTAAAACTAAAACCCAAAATAATCAAATGTCTTCTTGCTTGCTGTGGGATAAGATGTTTTAGAGTGCAGGGGAGAGCTGAAAGACTGCTACCCCCTTCAGTTGGGGTGGGGGCATAACAAGGCCCATACTGGTTGTTAGCCACCACCCTACTATTTTTTTTTTTAATTCCCTGGCATCTAGTAGACTTTCTGCCCCCCCCGGGGTGTGGATCGGGGATAATTGCCCCATCTGCCCACTGGTGGGCAGAACAACTTTGGCCCCATTTATTTGGGGTGGGGGTATGGCCATACCAACACCCTATTATTATTTTTAAAAACACTTCCCCGGTCTCTGGTGGGCTTTCTGCTCCCCCTTGGGGGCAGATGGGCCTTCCAAAAAGAGGCCACTCTGCCCCCTAGGGGGGCAGATATTGCCAACAGTAATGTGCCCCCATGGGAAGCGACCTTTACCCAAGGGGCTGCCCCCCTAAAGAAAATACACACACACACCAATCCCCGTGCCTAGTGGTTTCTGCCCCCCTTGGGGGCAGATTGGCCTAACAAAAATCAGCTGATCTGCCCCCAAGGGGGGCAGAAATGGTCTAAATACAATTTGCCCCCCAGGGAGAGCGACCCTTGCCTAAGGGGTCGCTCCCCTTGCGTGAAATTGGTGCAAAAAAAAAAGAATACCCGGTGACTAATGGTTTCTGCCCCCCTTGGGGGCAGACTGGCCTCATAAAAATAGGCTGATCTACCTGCCTGAAATTCCTTTTCTTCCCTTTGAAGCCTCTCAGGCCCCCATCACATGCAAAGCATTTCTCTTACGATCGCGCTGGAAACTCAGCTTATAGCGTGATGGGGAAGTGGCCTCTTATGGGGTCAGCGCGCGAATGCGTGCTGATGTCATCTGACGTCACAGAGGGGTCGGGAGGGTTGGGGGTGGAAAGGGAAGGGCTTCCCCTTCCATCCCTGCAATTTTAGCCCACAGAGGGAGCGGTAGCTCTCCCTCTGAGCTCAGTGCTGAGGACATAATGGTTACATCATCAGCACATGAGCACTGTGCCGTTGGACATAACCATTACGTCCACGGCACAGAAGGGGTTAAAAGAATGGCTAATATGAGTGCAGATTCTTCTGCATGTGGACAGTAAGTTACTGACTCGGGGTTCAATGTGCCAAACAAAGGATCCTGAAATAGCCACCATCTGACATGGCCATAACTATATTACTGCCATTGTCCATGACAAGAAATCAGCCCTCTGGGGCTCAGCCATTCAAAGACCTTGTTGTTAAAGTCATCCAAGATGTTTGCAGCTATATAGGGTTTCTCCATAGTGAACATAGCTACCGTTGTATGCTTCCAAGTACCATTAAAAATTTCAGCAGTGTCAACACCTTCAGATATAATTTCTCTAACCCCTAAACAAAGAGATCCAGTGTGCAGTGATGCACATATAATCTATTTTCACTCCTTGCCTCTCTTGGAGTGTCTCAGATGGAGGTGGCATCCAAGTGGAGTCTTGATCATCAGAAGGGGAGCTTGAGGAAGAAGATAGTGGAGATCTGGAAGACAGTGGATTATGTGAAAGAAGAGCCTCTTCGACTTCATCTGCATGAAGCTCAACATCCTAATGTGCTCCTACTTTGGGAGGAACTGCTATTGCTTGCTGCGGCTGTTGTTGGTCACTGGCCTAAGTTTCCGACAACAACTGGGTACGGCTTTGATAAAGAGATAAGAGATAAGTCCAATTCAATGTCACTGCTCATCGGCATTCCTGTGATTAGAGAGGCTGCCTCTGTGCCAGACATGGGTTTGGGCCTACTTTGGAATGGGGCTGCTGATGTGCTTGTGGTACTCCCAGCTTGCTCCCCAGAGGCTGTTGAGGCAGACACACATCTTTGCCCAGAAAAGGTCTGGGGTGACATACCAGTGGTGGGAAGCTCCTTCTTATCACTGGCCGCTTTCTTGGTAGCAGCTTTTTTGGGGCCATTTTGAAGCTGTCAGTTGGCAGTAGCACTTAGCTTCAGCAGCTGAAGAGATGTCTATGTGATCGTCAGCGTGGTCATGTGTCACGTCGAGCACAGGCCTTCTGTCTGGCAATACTGTGGGTAAAGTCTCTTTCTCTTCGTGCACCTAAAAGCAAACATCCAAAAAGGATCAGTTAAACGTGGCATTGTTGTTGCAGTTGAATTAGTAGTAGAAATAAACAACATCATAGCATGGTTACATAAATAAATGTATCAATAAGTATGAAATACAATGTATCAATTCGTGAAAACAACACACCAACATTATCTTTCATTGGCATTAGCACTCATGAAGGATAAGAAAGAGCAAAAACTACAGCATACAGAATGTAACAGTTAGCTTTATGTGCATCAAGTTGGCATGTGCCACTCAGTGGGGTGCTGATGACAAATGGAATAATCCTTTAATAATATAATGTATTGCAACTGTACACCTATAGCAGACATGGGCTAATGGAGAAAATGGGAAAAAAATGAAAAATAATAATAAAAAAAAAACTAAAAACAAATATTTATTTAAAAAAAGACATTCTAAAACCAAGACAAAAAATGTTTTAAAAAAAATATTAATTATTATTATTATTATTATTATTATTATTATTGTCAACACCAGAGCAGTACGCGCTCTATTGGCGACAAAAATGCAAAAGCCCAGCACTCTCAAAACAAAGTAATTCATGCATTGTGCTGATATGTTGTGGTTTAACCTTTTGCTATGCCGAGTTCAATCCTGAAAACTTATTTTTAGTATGCTTACAAATACTGTTCCTTTGCAATGTATTGTTGCAGGTTTTCAGAGTGTGTTAGGGTGTGGCCCCTTTCCAGGGCATTCCAGAGACTTTCCCTGCAACATGCCTGGGCGTGGTTCTGGGCTGGGCCAAGACTCTATAAAAGAGATCCAGCCCAACTCCCATTGCTCACTATTCAGAGGTCCCGGTGCAGAGCAGCAGCTTCTTCCTGTGCTCCTGTTCCGGCGGCCTATTTGGATTTTCCAGTCTTCTGCCCTTCATCCTTCATTGGTGATCATTGTTCCAGGCGGTAAGACGGTGGTTGGACTGTCCCGACACAGTTATTGAGAATTTTCATATTCTTGGTTTAATTCTTAAATGAGTAACAGATTACTTGCGCGCTACTATTTCTTGACATTTATATGGTAGTTTACAAATAGGCAAGACACGCAATTGGTTTCATAAAGGTTTGACTTTGTTATTCATTGCGTGCTACCATTTCTTGACATTGGCATGGTGGCTTAAGAATCGGCAAGACGTGCAATTCGTTTTATGGTGTTTAAACATTGTTGTCCATTGCGCGCTACTATTTCTTGACATTTACATGATGTTTTACGAACTGACAAGATGCGCAACTCATTTCATGAGGATTTAACTTTGTTGTTCATTGCGCGCTACCATTTCTTGACATTTACATGGTGGCTTAAGAATTCGCAAAAGAAGCGCGATTCGTTTCATTGTACTTTGATCTTGTTATTTATTGTGAGCTGTTATTTCTTGACATTTACATTGTGTTTTACGAATCGGCAAGACGCGCGATTCGATTAATGATGATTTGACCTTGATATTCATTGCGTGTTACCATTTCTTGGTATTTTACATGGTGACACTCGAATCGGCAAGACGCACTATTCTCTCCTCGAGTTTATTTCATGTTGTTTATTGTATGCCACTATTTTAAGATATTTATTATGTAATATTCGAGTTGACAAGTTATGTGATTTGTTCCCTGAATCCATATCGTGTTATTCATGGTGCGCAATCCTTTTATGGTGTTTACTATATATATATATATATATATGCAATATGCACAATTTTTGGTTGAAACATTTTAAGAGTACACAGAAGGCCA
This sequence comes from Pleurodeles waltl, assembly GCF_031143425.1. Taxonomy (NCBI): domain Eukaryota; kingdom Metazoa; phylum Chordata; class Amphibia; order Caudata; family Salamandridae; genus Pleurodeles; species Pleurodeles waltl. The sequence goes on along the minus strand of NC_090444.1, from coordinate 1,644,322,588 downwards.
GAGTTTCTAGATGCAATATTGTATGGTCCTAGTATACATTCTCAAAACAGGATTTATGTGACTAGTTTTAAAATTTAGTCAGAATGTTTTTCTGATTCTCATGTAAAGGAAAGTACTTGAATAAGAAGGTTTTCATTTAATTCATCTTGATTCCCCTACATGTATCCGGCCATCTTGAAACTTAATCATTTTAAACTTAACTCTTAGATTATTCATGTTTTCAGAGTGACTAGGCTTAGAATCATAGTTTAGTATTGATTTCAGGAGATATAATTTTTATATTGTGTGTTCTAACCTTTTTCTTACTACAGGTCTCCTTCCCAGCTGTACCCTTCCTAATCCCCTCTTCCCCTCTTGAACTCTCTCAGTCTCTGTGATTTATCTATCAGAGTCTTGGAGCTGTTAAGTGGTGGATGTGTTGGGAACGTGCACAGACCCCGAGGATCTGGTGTCTCTGACAATTATTATCATAATAAAAAATTAAATCAAATAAAGTTTGTCAAACAAATTCTTTAAAATAAATATGAATAAAGAAATAGAATTTAATTGCTGATGTGCTAGGGGATGGGGACTACCTTGAAAAACCACAGGGATTTGAGAGGAAAGGAGTGGTGCAGGTGAAAAATGCAGAAAATAATACAATAAATTATGAAACACTGTAAATACATTTAGTAATAAGCATTGACCTAATAGGCCTAAGCATAACACACAATATGGCCACCAGCCACATGGTCAAACAACCATCAAGGAGGCATGGCCCCCACAACAAAGAAGAACACATGCAGGCCTAAAAGCACACCGGCTGCCTACACAAAATGGCTGCCAGCCATATGGTCAAACGAAAACCAGCAAGGATGCATGGCCACCACAACAAAGAAGAACACATACAGGCCTAAAAACATGCTGGCTGCCTACACAAAATGGCCAAGAGCCACATGGCCGGACAATAACAATCAAGGAGGCATGGCCACCACCAGAAAGAAGAGCACATGCAGTTCTACTGACTGCCTACACAAAATGGTCACCAGCCACATGGTCAAACAACAAGCAGGATGAATAGAAAACAAAAAACACATGTAGGTATAGGACTATAATTGACTATACAAAAATGGCACCTGGCCACATGGCATGGGAAACAAAGACAAATGGTGGCCTATGACAAACACTATCACACACTGACCAGATAAAGAAGGCAATGGTACAGGAGAAAAAGATAGCATTATGTCAGTAATCCCAAAATGAAAATTAAAGGGGCTAAACATTTTACAACAACACACGTCATACAAAGGCATCAAGTATTTCCCCATCATACACTGTTTGCAGAAAAAAGTGTAATACCACCTAACAACATGTTGTTATATTGAACCCTATGCCATCTATGGTGTTTTAGTTCAACAGACACCACAAACAGTTGTTTCATCATTCACCCAATGCTAGTACTGGGCCTATGACTGGAAGGCCTATTCCATTAGCAGACTATGCCACTTAACATGAACATAGTGAATTAATGAATATTGCAGATTTACAAAACAAAACATGGAGAAAATGTAGAGAATTGTAAAACTATAACTAGCCGCCAAATGCAGGCCACCCAACACAATTAATTTTAAAAAATTGAATAAAAGCACAAATAAATCCTGGTGCATGCCCTCTATCAAACAAACAAGTTGTACAAATTTTAAGTTTTAAACTTACTTATGAAATCTCAAATACAACAAAGTCCTTAAATTCAATGATACATCCAGGAGACAAAAAAGTGAACATTCCAGCTTAAAACCCAATTTAAAGTGACCAGGAGATGGACAAAGCACTGGGTGGAGACTGCTGGACAGGAATAGGACGTTGGAGTCTCTGGGGCACTTTCTGTTGTTGATTTTTTTTTTTTAAGTACTCCTCGCACAAAAAATCACGAACAGCCCATTAGAGAAGAGTTTTATCTCGAACTTGTCTTTTTGATGAGATTGTACCTGCGTGAGCTTCGGCAAGTTGCAGCCGCGGTCGATCAGGCACACTATTTCTCTCCTAGTCACAATCTTGCGCTAATCTTGAAGCAGGAGATGCCAAAATTTTGTAACTCAACCTATCATATGTTGCAGCATCTGTTTGAGCAGTACAGACAGACTTTTTCAAAGAAGAGGGGATGCAAATGGGAAAGCTATGACCATGGGTGTGGACAAATGGGGCCTAGTCAAATGCCTGACACGGATGCTGCTCCCTTTTGAGGTTTTCACACAGGAAGTTAGAAGGAGGACAGTATGATGGGCCAAGCTAGCCCATTGTTGCATCTGCTACTGAAGCAGCTAAAGAAGTGTCTGAAAGTTTCACACTCAGAGGTGTGAATGAAAACTCTGCCTTGTTTGAGAGCCTAAGGTGTCGCTTGACTTGTTATGCAAGGGTGCAAAATGACATTATCACCTCCAAAGAGTACTTCTGTGCCACCCTAATTCAAGCGCTCTGCAAAAAAAAAAAATCCCACTCTCATTTCTTTTTTTGAAAGGGATGTTTAAAATTACAAGACGTGGATTGTTGAGCAAGCTGGAGAACTGGAAGAAGAACGGATGGAACCTAGAGTATCACTCTGCAGTTCTGGTGTGTCGTCTTCAACTTCCAGAGAGGGCAGTCTTTTCTCACAGCAGTCAACACCAGCACCAAGAACACTGATAACAACAGCAGCTGAAGAATCTGACCCAAACTTTGCATTGGATTGGTTTCAAGTGGCATGCCTTAAGTCCAGTGAAGAGGTAAAGGCAAAAGAGATCAAGCAAGTGGGAGCACCAATGACCATTCAGAAGATGTTCCAGGAGTATGTGGATGACCTAGAAGAGATGTATGTTCATCAAAACCCATTAATGCATTGGTATGGGAAGATGTGTCAATGGCGAGAGCTCAGCAGGCTGGCAATAAAGCATCTGACTTTGCCCTGTCTGCTGAGTGTGTGTTTAGTGCAACTGGTACAGTTGTTACAGTGATCAGGACCAGTCTCTCACCTCAAAATGTGGAGAGATTGACCATGATCAAAATGAACCACATTTCATACCACCTGATTACATAGTTCCCGAAACACCAAAGGCGGAGGATGATTGGTCAGAATGAAATGTCTTAGCTGACCAGCTTCTGGGTGAAGCACCTGAGTTTGAGGATGAAGTCTACTTCCCAAACTGAGTATGCCAGTGCCACCACAGAACCTTTTAATTATTTCTTGTTGTACTTCTTTCTTTCTTTACAAATTTACAACAACAAAACAATATATATATTTAGAGGAACATTATGTTTGTGTCAGATTCATGCTGCCCACCATCTTTAATTCACATATATGGCTGGATTAGAGTTGGAACCGTAAGCAGTGAAGAAGTCCCCATATTCCCTTCAGGACATTGGGGACAATGCCTGCCTCCCTCACAAGACATTGCCTAACTTTTTGCATCACCTATCAGGACTGCCCGGGAAGATCATTGATTAAAAGACTGCCCCTTTCAATGCCAAATTCCAATGTGTTTGCTACCATCAAAGAGGAGATAACATTGTATATCTTCCACTGTGCTTGGATTGGAAAAGGTAAGTACTTACTATTGCACCAATGAGTGATGATATATTGAATGATTTTGAGTGATGATTGATGATGTATGTGGTGGCAGAGAGTGAGGGAGGGAGTTCAATAAATTTCTAAACTTGATTTCAACAATTTGCAATGTTTGGGGGCTGATGGGTGATTATTTTTGCCAGAAAGTGATTGGCCTTTTAAACTTAGCACAATTTACCTGGAGGGTCTAGTCTGGTTGACTACAGTTACCAAACAAAAATACTCCAACTCTGCTTCTTTATTATTTCTTCAACAGCAGTGCACTACACAGGTTTACCTTGCTTGGTTTGGGATTTAGTCAGAGTTCCTCAGAATCAGGAGGATGGAAGGACTCAGGACGGGACCACCTCAACAGCTAGAAGGAAAAAGTTATAGACTTCAAAGAGAAACCATGATGATGATGATGACTGAGCCTAGTACTCACTCAGCTATGTGGACTGGAGAGAGGTGTGTTGATTTGTGAAGTGCTGATGAAGGTGTGTTTGCTGCTTTGCTGGCTCAAATGTGAAACTACTTTTTACATTCTTGCTCTGCCTCTGAGTCTTCTTGATACACTCCTGACTCCTCATGAAGCTTACCTTGATTCCATTTGTTCTTCTCCTTTACTCTGTAACACAGGTAATGTTTTTCAATATTTAGGCCTTCTCCTAGTCCTCTCCTGCACAAGCTAAACTTGGTGAAAGCTCAACATTCCAGCTAATCTACTGGACGGGTTCAGTCAAGCACCCAAGAGTGATGGATATTCTGAGAAGAATGGAGATGCAGCACCAAACTTGGCAATACAGTATAATTTTTCTTTTAACAATCATCATTTTTAGATCTGGGTGAGTTAACTTCTGTCCTCCGTAATTTGTATTTTTCAAACCTACAAAACAGAACATTCAAAGATATACTATTTGGGGCCTCTTTGGGGCCAAAGGACTGTTTGCAATACATTTAACTGAACTGTGTCATGCTCATCCCTTCCTCATTTCCTACCACAACAGATTCATGATGGTCTGCTGCTCAGCACCCAATGAATATTGTCATTGTTTCTTTTGTGTGATGTTTGTCCTTGTCACACTTTTTTCAAAATCCCCTTTCTCATCCATTCATCAAGCCCCTATCCTCTTCCCCCGGGCAGTGGGTTTTTTGTTGAGGTGTGACTTAATTTTGCACCATAACTGGATCACACGGATGCTGGGGCGGATGTGGTGAAATCAATACGAATACACTGCATGACCTTCTATTACCTGAGCAATATTCCACACCGGCCCATTTACCCACCCACACATCATTCATCAACATCATATTTCGGGCCTTAAACACTTAGGGCCTCATTATGAGGCTAGAGTCTGGAGACCACCAGCCTTGCAGTGGCAGTCAAGACCGCAGCTGCTATGGCAGTCCGACCGCCACATTAGGACCCTGGCAGTTAGACCACAAGGGTAGCACCATCACCGCCAGGATCCATGATCCCAACAGGCTGGCGGTGGCAGAGTTTGGAATCTGCTAGGGCAACGCTGCATGCAGCTCCACCCTGCTGATTACGACCTTGTTCTCCACCAGCCTTTTCATGGTGACTTTACCATCATAAAAAGGCTGGAGGAGAAGAGGTGCAGGTGGGCATGGGGGGGTCTGCGCTGCCAATGCACTTTGAATGGGCAATGCAGGGGTCCCCCTGCTCAGCATCCTCGCATTGTTCACTGTCTGCTGTGCAGACAGTGAACTTTGCGAGAATGCTGGTGCACCCTGCGACAGCAGCATTGCTGCCAGCTTGATTACAAGCAGGTGACAATTCTGAGCCAGTTTCCCGCTAGGCTGGCAGGCAGAAACCTTGTTTTCTGCCCACCAGTCCATCAGAAAACCTGTAATGGGTTCGGCAGGGAAGTAGCAAGTGTGTTGGCAACCTCATCATCGGAAGTTCCACGGATGGTTCAAACCGAACTCTTAATCAGGCCCGTAACCTTGTCCAACCACTTCTGACTCTGAGCCCATCGCTCCTGAATCGAGGATTTTATTTCCTTGCTTAGTTGTAATTAAATACTAGCTCCCCATTGCTCAGTAGAGTTTATATTGTTAGTTTTAATTATCATATCAGGTCTTCTTTGTAGTGTCAAATACTATCATCGGGGTTGCCAGGTCTCAGTCTTTCTAAAGTTATGTTATAATATGTAACCCCCTAGCTCTCTGCTTTCTTTCAATTTATTTGACAGTGATGGTGAACCCTTTGATTAATCCTGCAGTTGGGGTTCACATACGTGGGAGTGGCACATTGTGTCTTCCCTGTTAGCACGCTATCCTGCTACTAATACTATGACTCCCTTAAGATAAGATGCCATCTTGAGAAATTTGTAAATAAGAAGAATGAGCCCTCACCTCATCTATTCAGGTAAGAGAAGAACTATGAATGTAGTGAACTTGTTTAGTTAGTAATTAACTTCTACAGAAGAAGATGTTGTTTGAGTGTATCTAGTTTTTTGTAGGCAAAATAGGCAATGGCAATTACCGCCTAGGGGTCAGTATAATTACAGAGGGCTGTAGAGCAAGGCTATAAGAAACTGACATATACTTTTTTTAGCAGATTTAAAAAACAGGCCATACTAAAAGTAGCAGTGCAAACTAAAACATCACAATAAAGATTTGAGGCATAAATGAAGTATCCCCTTAAATTTTTTACAAATAGAAACACCACCCTATCCACCTTATCCACCCACAACAGACAACCCTCTGCGCCCAAACAAATGGCCCTGTCCCCAACCAAAGTCCACCCAAAGTCCACAACAAAAGTCCACAACGAACGTTTACAAAAAAAGTCCTAAGTGCAAAAAACCCTGGCCCAACTCCCTTTTCCACACTCTCCACCCACAACAAGTATCCCTCCCACCAAAACAAAACATTTAAAACACGGGTCAGAAGAGGGTGTTCTCCACACAGGTCCAAAGATCATCAAGGGTTACCTCAATGTGTGCCGCCCGGTGGTCCAGGCGTGCAAAGTGTTTCAGGATGCAGCATTAGAAATTGTGGTCTAAGTGTGAGGGGGGCAGCTGTGGTGGGATGGACTGATACCATCTGGCGGTGGTGCTGACCGTGCAGCTGGGAGACTGGAGACGGCGGTGGCCGGTTGGAAGAGCTAGGACTGCAGGGATGTTGGCTGCTGCCTGGGCCTCGCCCTCCTACTCTTGAAGAGCCACCAGTTGCCGATATTCAATGCAGATGTCCTCTAGCCTCTGCAACCATAGCCACGCTGCTATCACCTGGTGAGTGGGCTGTCCACCAGGAGTAGCAGTAGCAGAAAAGAAAAAGGAAAATTACAATTTTTAAAAAGTGCTCTGTGTAACCATCTTTTAAAAAAGTTAGAGTGGCAGAGTAGCAATAAATTGCTGGTCCCCTAGGGACATTGGAATTTGATGTGGCTGATTATGAGTCACAGTGCCATTTTCCTACCCACAAGTGCCACACTTTAGTTGTCGAATGTCAAAAGGGTAACATTTCAACTGCCATGAATCTGTTATGGAAGACATGAAATATGAATCACTTGTACATAAATGTGGGACATGCCAAAAGGGATTTCTCAATTTTTCGGGATACTGAGACAGAACACTAGAAAGAATAAAGGACTGAAGTACTAGGAGGTGACAGAGTGGGCACTGGGAGGAAAGGGTAATGTTGTAAAATTGATTATTAGTACGGGCATGTAAGTACCTATAATTAGCAATAGGCCACTAACCTCCATTCTGCTCCAGTTAGGTCTCAATAAATTAAACCCAGCTCAACCCTTGGGAGCTTGGCAATGAGCAACAAGGCTTAACTTAGGAGACCAGTGTGTAAAGCATTTAAAAATCACAAAACAGTAAATAAGTAATACACAAAACACAAAAAATTGATTGTATTTTTTCTTTAAAATGACACCAAAACAAATAAAATTGGATAAGCGGAACCGGAGATAGGAATTTTTAAAGAATTAATGTTTTCTAGCGCATAGAAATGAAAAGCGATAATCTGGTTATCTGGTGGCACCTCGATCGGGACAAATTCAAAGTTTAAGGCCGACCATGCTAGAGCCCTGCTCGACTACAGCAAGCGGGAGGCCTCGGTCAAAAGTTTACCTTCGGACTTAGTCATTTTCTTGAAGATTTTATTCAGCGGGACCAAGTCGCGAGTCCAGTTCGACCTCCTGGAACTCTTCCTCCAACACGCGTCGCAGGAGCCCTCAGTAGAGATTTGTACGTTCAGACTTCTGAAAATCCTTCAACAGGGGCAAACCTGAATCTTGATCCAACGTCCTTGGAGCCCTCTTCAGATGCACTGCCTGGGAGATCCTGGCCAACTTTCTATGTTCAGACTTATTCACTTTTTCAGAGATTTTCTTCACCGGGACGAACCTGCAAGTCAGGCCGGGTCGCGGTTAAGGCACGCCGGCTAGTGTTGCCACGGCGGGTCAGTCCCTTAATGGATCTTTTTTCTGAAAGTTCTCCAAAGTTCTCCAAACTTCTGGATCTTCTTCCAGTTGTTCTGTTAAGGTTCTTTTGGTGTCCACAGCTCACTTCCAGGTTACAGAAGCTCTGAGATTCTCCTAGAGGGTGCGGACTACAACTCCCAGAATGCACCTGGTGCAAACTCCAAATTGGCCACTGGACAGTGGTCAGCTGGTCAGTTTCTTCAGGAGTTGGTGCAGAGGACTCTGGTTAGCAATGTTTCACCTGTAGCAAACAGGGAGTCCCTCCTTGAACCAGTTGAAGCCAGGCAAAGTCCTTCTTGTGGTAAAGCCCAAGTGTGCAGCTGGTGAAATCCTCCAGAGTGCAGTGTCCAGGTGCAGGTCAGTGGTCCAGCAGGGCAGTCCTTCTTCTCCTGCAGTTCTTCCTTGTAGGGATCTGGTAGGGATCTGAGGTGGGGGCGCAGGTCTGCCAGTTTTATCCTTGCTCCTGGGTGGAAAATAGAGGGGTCCTGGTTCTCAAATCAGGTGCAGGGTCCTTCCCCCTGTGATGACCACTTCCTGGGAAGTGTGGCAAAAATCAATCCCAGGAAGCAACATTCCTCAAAAATCCATCATGGCTGAAACTGACTTTTTGAGGTTAAATCTGGCTGAGCCACCCACTGGTGTGGCTAAAAATCTTAAACACTCCCTTCTCATGCCCTCTCCTAATCTCATCAATAGGGCACCTAGTTGTCTGGGGTTGTAGGATGTGAGGGAAGTGCTGGGCTACCCCAAATGTCCTTTCCTGTCTTTGAAGACCAGTTTAGCAGCCCTCCCCACTTCCTGCTTCTCCATCTGCTTTGGGAAGTTCTCCTCCCACAGGCACATTCATTTGTGTTCAGCCCAGGGTACTTCACACCTCATCACTGTAGTCTGGTCAGTCTGCCAGAGGCTGGCCAATTAGAGCACTACAGGGCTGAAGGTGGCAACTTTTTTGGTAGAGTTTAAAACTCTTTACCTGAACAAGTTATATTAAATCTAAAAATTGGAAGTTGTGGGATTTATTATAGCAATTAACTTGATATCAAACTTGAGGTATCTGACACTTAAGGGGACTTTATAAATTAAAATGAAGTCTCCTCGTTCTAGCCTATGGAGGCCATTCACAATAATGAGGGAAACACAAATTTGGCTGTTTAACCTCACCAGAGCTTATAAAACTATTTTTATAAGGTCCCTGCTTATTGTTACATGGCACCCAACCCTAGGGGCACATAGGGCACACCTTATGGGTGACTTATATGTAAAAATAAGGTAGTTTAAGACTTTAGAAGTACTTTTAATTCCAAAGTCGAATTTGCATATAATGTTTATTTAAAAGCAGCCAGCAAGGCAGACCTGACTTTAAAATGACCCTGGGCACCTTAGCAGTGCACCTATGGGTGCACTATCTAGGCTGGGGTCCCTAAACCTACATGCCCTACCATATACTAGGGACTTATAGATAGGTTGACATAGACAATTACAATTACCCTAATTTGCTAACTTATTTTATACAGAGCACAGGACCTGGGACTGGTTAGCAGTACCCAGGGCACCATCAGAGTCAGAAAAACACCAGCAAAAAGTGAAAAATGGGGGCAAAATGTTAGGGGGCCTCTGCAATCAGCCCAGTTTTCTCACAGGAAACACACCTTTTTTTAAGTTTGCAATTCATTGACAACTTTGTAAATGCTGCATTAACTTAAGGAGATGCAGATTACACTGACTACACTATTGTACTGTCGAATTGAACCATGCTACAGTTATGTTATAGTATCATGGGTGACTAATTTTGAGGGAGGTATGATGATGGGTGGAAGAATACATATATGCCTTGCTTAACAACTACAGTGAGTTAAGGGAGTAGGCAGAAAATTAATATATCCCCACGTTGAACCAAAGCTATGATAACCATGCAAACCAAGCGAAGAAGTTGAACAGATATCTTCATCTCCAGAAGAGCTCCCTTATATCTTGATTCAAGCAAATATACATTCATCTTTTCACTCATCTATTCTGTTCACCAATTGATACCCACCAGTTAAGTTTTATGAGCTCTTGTCTATTCTTTTACCATTCCAATCCAGCCATCCATATATCCACCCGTCCATCCATACACTCACCTTTTGAGCATCCACCCTTTTCAACCACCCTGCATTCACACATCTATCCATTTACCCACTTATCATTTGTTACCATTCACATTCAAGCACTCTGTTACCGTCTACCCTTGCAGCTGCTGTGCCAGATGCATCTTTCCCCCGTCATCTATCCTTTCATCCACCAATACATCTCCTATCACTCACCTATGCATCATTTCCTTTCACCCACCCACATATCCTTTCACTTACATACCATCTCACCCATTCTTTCTTTTAGCCATCCATCCTTTGTTCACTTTTCCATCAAGCCATCATTTGTAGTGTCCGTTCCTTATGAGCTTTTGTCTGCTGATTTGCAGAGAGAAGAGGCCACTACATTTACAACTACATCCTACTAACAATGCATTCATATTGCAAAAAATGATCTTTTTCTCAACCAATTTTGATGTGGAAGCTCAGCCTCCATTTTGTCCAATGTATAGATGCATACTATGATGATATCATACTACAGATCATTGGGAGATTGAGATTAGAAGGGACTGCATAAGAAACATAAGGAAAGGCACAGAGAAGGGAATGCTAACTCACTGATATCACCTATTACTACTATCACTATCTTATTCTTGGTGACAGAAGAAGTCTGCATGGCTTCCTAACAAAATAAGCCCAAAAGCGCTTGAACAAATACAATTAGGAAGTGCTCACTGAGCACCTGGCTATCTCAAACTGGATCACATAATAAATATTCATTGTACCATAAACTTGACTTACCTCTGAGAGTCAGCACTGCTATAAGTTAAGAAATTAGCATTGTGGAACACACAAAAAATAAATAACCATCACTCATCAAGCCCAGGCACCTTGATGCCCAGGAGGTTGATCAGGTCCTGTTCACAGCCCATTATGTCTGTCCAACTGTGCGTCAAATGCTGCTGGGTGCTAACGCACCAACCGGCACATCTTCCCACACAGTAGTCCATGCTCCCGAAGTGTGTAACCACTCCCCTGCCTGCTGCCTGTTGCCAGCATGGAGGAGAGGGGGCGCTGCACAAAAAAGACAAGTGCTGCCACCTCTGCTTCAGTGAAAATGGGGCGGGCACCCCGTGCGGTTCTAACATTCACAAGGTAAGTGGCTAGCAACAGCACCAGAAATGCCACTCCCTCTGTCGCCCTGCTCTGCCATGGTGCTGGGTGGGAAAAGAAAGGGGAAGAAAAAGAAGGAAGTAAGAAGTAAAGGAAAAAGAAAAAAATTAAGTATCTGAAAATTCACAAAAAACACACTAAAAAAAATGACTGAAACATGAAATACACTAACACAAAGACACCCACTTTTGAAATACACATGAGAATGAGGGGGATCATTTGGAAAGGGTGGGATTACTTAGATTTAAGGAGGATTAAAAGTTAGGCCCAGCATCATGCACAGTGAGACAGAGAAAACAAAATACCGCACCCATGCAAACTGCGTGGTGTAGTTTGTGCGATATTTGCTTTGCAAGAATGTGAATTGAGTTCCCGAATGTGAAAAACATAGCACTAGCGGGTTCACTGGGCAACTCCACCCAAATGCGGAATTCTACAGAGCTCAAAGAGTTTTTAACCACTTTGTGGGATTCCACATAGTGGGACTCATAGAGCTTCACCCACACCTAATCTTTATTTAAGTATAGATATTTATTGCAAATTGTGAATTTATTTGAAGTAATTATTTTATGTTAAAACTGTTTTTATGCATTTTGTAAGGATTCATTAATTATGTTGGCAATAATATTGTTGTTTATATTATGTGAATCAATATTTTTGATATGTTATATGTTTATTCATAGGTGATGAACATTTTGTTTCCAATATTTTTGTTGTCGATATGTAAATCCTGTATTTTTGACAATATTTTTGTGCTTGATATTTGTTATTTTTATAGTTAGCTATATGGAATCGATATTTCTGTTCCTGACATTTAGGGCCAGATGTATCATCACGGCCCATTGCGATTCGGTAAAAGCGATTTTCAATAAATCGCTATTACCGACTCGCAAAGGGCCATGTATCACATTTGCGAATCGGTAATAGCGATTTCTTAAAAATCGCAAATGCTATTACCGAATCGCAAATTGCGATACCGGCCCCATTCGCAGCTATGGGCCTATTGGCCCATAGCTGCGAATTTTTTGCATTTCCAAAATTGCGATTTCTGAACCAGAAATCGCAATTTTGGAAATGCAAAAGGCCAGGGTGCTGGGGGCCTAAGGCCCCCTCTCCTGCACCCCAGTGGAGAAGTGTGGCTCAATGGTTAGAGCGGCAGACCCTGAAGCAGAGATCTGGCTCAAGACCAGGGTTCAAGTCCCGCTTCGGCAGGTCTTGGGCTCAATTCCCCTTGACCAGATAATTCTCGCCTCAGTGCCTAATCTAATTCATGGGTCCTACTCTGCAACTCTGGGCAATAGCTTGCTTAATCTCCACAACGGCCCCAACAGCGCTTGGATGCCTGGCTTCACCCTGGGGGTGCTCAGGAGTGGGTGCCTCACAGGGAAAAGCCAGGAGGGGTTCCATAGCGGTATGAGTACAGCGCCTTGAGACCCTAAAGGGTGAGTAGTGCGCTATACAAGTGCTAATTTACATTACATTTACAAAATCATTTTTTTCAACATGTAAGGTACACACATGCCAAAAGGGCATGTGTGCTTTACATGTTCAATTTAAAAATGCAGTTTTACTGCATTTTTAAATTTTGCACCAGGTTACCACCTGGTTGCATATCATGGTATTTTGCAAGTGCAAAATGCCATTTTTGTAAAAATTGCAATTTGCGATTTTTTCCAGCATAGCCTTGCGACCTGGAATTTGCGAATCGCAAATTGCGACTCGCAATTTCCAGGTCGCAATGCAAGAAATTGCAATTTTAGCGATTTCTTATTTGTGGTCTGCGATGCATATCATGCATCGCAGACCACTGTTTTGCACTCGCAAACGGCTGAATTTACCGATTCGCACCGTTTGCAAGTGCAAAACTTTTTCATACATCTGGCCCTTAATTTCCAATATTTCTGTACTTCAGTATTTGCTGGCTCGATATTATATCAGTGATCCTTCAAAATTTTGTGTGAGTATGGATTAATGATTGTGTTGATAAAATGTTAAGTTTGTAGCACCTTGCATAAACGATTTAGGAGTACTGGAAATAGTACATTTCACTGTCTAGTGTACAACACCTTCCCCAAGTTGTCCTAGAATGGAGTAGGAACGGTAAATGTTACCCTTTTATTGTCCAGCACCTTCCCCACGTAGGGTCAGATTGGAGTGAGAATAGTAGATATCACACTTTCACTGTCCAACACTTTACCCAAATTGTGCTAGATTGAAGAGGGAATAGTAAATGGCACAAGTTTAGTGTCCAAAACTTTCGCCAAATTGTTTTTGATTGTTGTGAGAATAGTAAATGTTACCACTTTAAGTCCAATATTTTTCCTAAACTGGTATAGATTGGAGTGGAAATAGTAAAAGTCATCATTTTAGTGTCCAATGCCTTTCCAAAATTGATATAGATTGGAAGGAGGATTAGTCAATATAATCCCTTTAGTGACCAATACCTTCCTCAAATTGGGATGAATTGGAGTGGGAATAATAAATGTCACCCCTTTAGTGTCCAATACCTTCCACAAATTGGTGTAGATTGGAGTGGGAATAGTAAACATTACCCCTTTAGTGCCTATCATCTTCCGCAAATTGGTATTGATTGGAGTGGGAATAGTAATTGTCAACTTTCAGTGCCCAACGCCTCCCCTAAACTGGTATAGATTGGAGTGGAAGTAATAAATTCTTACCTCTTTAGTGTCCAACACCTTCTTTCATTGGGACCTCTTTTTAACCTTTTCCTGCTCCTTTCTACCACTCTCTCCACCCCCCTCCTTCTGCACCTCCATTCCTTCCCCCTCTCCTTACCTGCTCCTGCTTCACTTTCGCAATTCTTCGCCAGCCTCCACTACCTCTTAACACCCCTCCCACTTCCCAGGACCTACTTAATGGCAGCCACAGTTTGGCTGCATCACTGGCATACTGAAGACATACCAAAGGCAAGCCCATCTGTACCCATCCATGCCTGGACCACATCCAGTGCCAGGAATCCTGGTCTTACCACCACCCACAGCAACACTTCCACTGCGCTCCGGGCCCTCAGCCTGCACCCTCTGCTACTAAACCTGCCACAACATGCATGCTCCATCGCTTTTAGCGACACCCAAACCTCTCAACATGCAACACCGTCTATTCATCACCAGCTCATATGGATCCTCTTCAACAATGGCTCACTCAGCTATCCCACCACCAAGGTCTGAGACCATATCAATTCTGTTGTGCCCAACATCACCTTGCTCACTGGGATCTGGCTTACCCCGCATCAGCCCCCAACATCACCACCACCATACCTGCAGGAAACAGTCACCCACCATAGCAACATCAACAAGCCAGGTGGAGGAATTTCCATCATCCACAGGTACTCCATCAAATGCACCACTGCCACGGATGGCACCACCCCAGTAATGGAAGACCTCAACTTCACTATCCAAATGGATGAGAATTCCACGATTAGGGTAACCCTCCCATAAATTCCAGTGGGACCTTCCACCCTCCTCAACCTCATCAATGATTTCACCCCCCCCTCGTCATCGTCTCAAAGGGCTGCATGTTCCTGGGTGACCTCAACTTCCACCTCGATTAAAAAACCGACCCTAACTCTGCCAACCTTCTGGACAGCCTGAACAACATCAGTCTCACTTAACTCATACATGACCTCACGCACATTGCAAGACACATGTGTGACCAAATATTCACCCCAATGACAGGAAGGAGCTCTTCTGCATAGTCCAGGAATTCACCAATGCCACAATAGCAGCAATCAGCATCAACAAAATTGCCATGATCTACAGAATCCTCAACACCCAACTCAAACCTGAAGACTTTTTCAATGGCCATACCTCCACACACATGACCAGCATAAGGCTAACCCTCCTGGAACCACCACATCACTCACAACACCATCACTCTCATGATATCCATCCACTCAGAGGTCCCATCCGACCCATGGCCCCTCACATTCTGAACCTTGGATCATCCAGGATCATCATTGAGCTTTCAACCCTACTCAACACCTCAACACCTCACTGGATTCTGCCACCTTCCCAGAAGACTGGAAAGCTTGCAGAAGTCACAACCCTGCTGAAGAATCCTTTAGCAGACCCCAACAAACTAAACAACTACAGACCCATCTCCCTGCACTCTTTCCTGGTCAAAATAATTGAAAAAGCCATCAACCAACAACTCACCATCTACCTGAAATACAATCACCTTTATCCTCCTCAATCTCTCAGCAGCCTTCAACACCATCTCTCACTCAACGCTCATAACCAGACTTTACAGCATAGGCATCACTGATAGAACATGAGTCCACTTTCCAAACTACAGTCCTAGTCTCTTAAGGCTCATCACTCAGCCCCATCCTCTTCAACATCTACATGTCCACCTTGCCAACATAGTCAGATCCCACAGACTCAACATTATATCCTACGCCAACAACACACAACTCACCTTCTCCCTTTCTGAAAAAGAACCACCAGAACCAACTTCCACCAATGAATGACCAGCATTGCCAATTGGGTAAGGGAAAGCTCCTGAAGTTCAGCACAGAAAAGATGAAAGTCTTGATCTTCAGCAGCAACAACTACCTCTGAGATGCCTCCTGGTGGCCAACAGAACTATGGCCCACTCCAACCCCAGCTAAGCACGCCAGGAACCTGGGCAGAATCCTGGATATCAAGCTCATAATGAGGTCCCAAGTTAATGCAGTATCATCCTCCTGGTTCTTCATCCTGCACATGTTACATAAGATTTTCAAGTGGCTTCCCCAAATTGCGAGATGCACCATCAACCAAGTCCTCGTCACCAGTTGACTGGACTACAGAAGCACCCTCTACATGGGAATCGAGGCCCACCTTGTTCAAAAACTACAGACCATCCAGAATGCAACCTCAAGGCTTATCTTGGATCTCCCTCATCTCACCTACGTCACCCCCCACCAGAAAAAACTCCACTGGCTCCTGGTTCACAAGAGATGCCAGTTCAAGCTTCTCATACATGCGTTCAAGGCCCTGCATGACTCCAAACCCACCTACACCAATGACCGCCCTCAAGATACCCACGCTTCTCCGCCCTTGTGCAGGCCCATATCCCCTCACATACAACGCAGCAAAGCAGGTGGATACTCCTTCTCCTACCTCACAACCAATGCCTGGAACAGTCCCTCCATGTACTTCAGGACCTCTCCACCCTTTAGGAGTTTCATTGAGTGCTGAAAAACTAACTTTTTGTCTGCTTTCTTTTGGCTCAGGTAAGTCCTTTTTAAAGGTTTTTAAAGGTTTTTAAGGGTGAAGGGTGGGTCTAAATGTTACTTATTGGGTTGGTAGTCTTTTTTTGTATATTTAGTTGTATCAACTGTAGTGTTTTTTCTAGTCTGCAATTTGGGATTTTCGTACATTGTTTTACTAATGTTTCATTATATTATGTCATAATATGTTACGTATTGTACATTGATTCAGTGCTATGTGTATGTATTTTTAGGAATGTTATGTGTTTTGGGGTGGGTTTTCTTGTTTACTTCACAGGTTTTTCTCAATTAACACTTCCTATGGACATTGAGAGTTGCTGTATTTTTTACTGAAATCGTGTTTGTTTTTTACAATAAGTTTATCTTTGATTTTCTTTTGTTTCGGGTTTCCAGTAACCTTTCATTTTTTTAGACACTTGTTGGGTTTTTAATGGTTCCTACATACTTTGGATTGCATAAGGGATGTGTATTCAATTCATTTAATTTCTCAGTTTGGTGGAATATTATTTTTGATTACATGGATACAGAACAGTAAGTTATATTTATTTTATTTATTTTGGTGGGAAATGTTATATTTTATTATTTATGTAAATATTATGTGACTATTATTTGGGAATGTATGATTTATGTGTTCTTCTTATTTTACATGATGAATAGATTTTGTTCTTTGAGATTTATGGTTGGTCAGGTTTACCTGGGTAAGCAATTTATATATTCTTTATTTTCTTAGTTTCATTTATTAATGGAAGTTTATTTAATGTTTGGGCTGACATAATGAAATATTATGTTTAGAATTTTTATCAACTATGATCATCTTGGGTCTGATTTTTTGGCAGGGTTTTGGGATTTTTGTAGTTTACTATTTATTTTAATACATGCTTTTGGCTATTATTTCTTAGTAATCTACTTATTTGGTGATTATGAAGAGTTTGACTTTAAATTATAGCATGCCCTGCATTGTTTTGGTTTGCTTGCTAAGTTTAGGTGCAATTTGACCTACAGATTTCTCCATTCATAGTTGCTGGCAGCTTTTCTCTTTTTGTAAAGCTTCTGTAAGTGGCTTAGGGGGTCATTCTGATCTTGGCGGGCGGCAGGAGCCGCCCGCCAAGTGGGATCCGCCAGAAGACCGTACCGCGTTCAAAAGACTGCAGCGGTCATTCTGAGTTTCCCGCTGGGCTGGAAGGCGACCGCCAGAAGGCCGCCCGCCCGCCCAGCGGGAAACCCCCTTCCACGGGGATGCTGGCTCCGAATGGAGCCGGCGGAGTGGAAAGGGTGCGACGGGTGCAGTTGCACCCGTCGCGATTTTCAGTGTCTGCTATGCAGACACTGAAAATCTTTGTGGGGCCCTGTTAGGGGGCCCCATGACACCCGTTCCCGCCAGCCAGGTTCTGGCGGTCAAAACCGCCAGAACCAGGCTGGCGGGAAGGGGGTCGGAATCCCCATGGCAGCGCTGCCTGCAGCGCCGCCATGGAGGATTCTTCAGGCCAGGGGAAAACCGGCGGGAAACCGCCGGTTTCCCTTTTCTGACCGCGGCTTTACCGCCGGGGTCAGAATTGGCCTGGATGCACCGCCAGCCTGTTGGCGGTGCATCCGCGGTCCCCGGCCCTGGCGGTCTATGACCGCCAGGGTCGGAATGACCACCTTAGTTTCTTGCCGTAGAAAATATTAGGATTAATTTCTCTCAGTTCAGATTGTCATATAAAAGTTAAGTTTCCTCATTATGTGTTATTGATAAATGTTGGGGTATTTCTATGGCTTGGTATCTTGTAGGGGCAGGAAGAGTATCGCTGGTGGCTTTGTTAGCTTGTGTAAGTAAACACTTTAAAGTGGGCATAGGTGGTAGTTGCCCTGTGATGTGCTCGGTGAGCTTAGACAATATATTTTAGGATTTTGGTTGTGGGTTCTTAGGAGCTAGTGCTTGCCTCCCTTATAGTCTACATACTCCCCTTACTTCTATTTATGATGTATTTGAGGGGTGGTTATGTTCTTTCACTCAGATTACAACATCATATTTTTTTGTGACCCTCCCATAACATGAAGTAGAATAATATTTGGTATATTTCCAAGTCACATTTTCTGTCAATGCACTTTCTTGGTTGTAGGTTTAACCCATGTGACTTAGTACTTGCTTTCCTTTCTGGGATGTTATTTATTCTGTCTTGTGATATCATTGTATCTGAAAGAAGTGTATTTGTATAAATAAATACAACTTTTTATAGTTTATACCTTTGTTATTTACATATAAAATTATACAACTACTTGTATTTTTTATACTTGCACATATGTTTTTTTAGTTGTTCCATACTGTTTTGCAGCTTTGTTGTTGTGGATATTGCAATATGGAGCAGGTGTTCATTTACTGTTGGAAGGGGAAAAAAAACATAATTTTCATTTGAAATGTTTATTTGTTGATAGCTTGTGAAGTTTGTGGTTGATAGATTTATTTATTCTCACGATTGGGATGAGTTTATATTTTTAATACGTTTGCTCACTTACTTTGTTAAATCTTGCTGGTTTGTGATAGGTGTTCGTTCTGGTAGAATATCACTTTTTGAAGTCATACTGTCTTCTTGTATTAATTATATGCAGAGAGACAGAAGTTGTAGAGTGTTTTGGTAATCATTTGCTATTTTACATTTTAAGATTTTTTAGTTTTAGGCTAAATATGAGGTTTGCACACTTGATTCAGTAGTGGTTGAGATGTGTATATTTCTTCTTTAGGGATGTGGTTAGCGAATCCAACAGTTTCCTTGTACTGCAGTGTTGGTCAATTTAGAAGTATTTAGTTGATAAAATTAGTGTGCCTTTTATATTGTTGATTAAATTGTTTGCCTGATTAATAGTTTGATGTTATTGGTGAGTTTTAGTTTGTATTTTTTCATCAGTTATGTCCTATAGAAAATGCTTAGTTAAGTTTATTGATCACTGATGATATATTTATATGTGTCTGTGTGTGTGTGTGTATATTATATATGATTCAAGAAAATTGAACACCCACTTTGAAAAGATCAAAGGTATTATTACGTTCAAGCAATGATTCGTTAGATCCACGTTTTCAAATTTAGTACATCATTGGTACCATCCACAGTGGTTTTTCAGAGAGTACAAGAAGAGACAGCCGACCTGTGATTCGCCCCCTTGTGGTGTGTTCACCTGGGGCTTTTTCAAGGCATTTGCATTGTTCTTCAAGGCAAATTAATTTCTTAGTGCAAATAGTCATATTTCCGATGAGGGACTCCTCAAAATGATCCTGCGATTGTTATCACAGCGTTCTTAGCGAGAGCTATGTTGGATGAAGAAACACATTATTATATATGGTCTCATTTCAAGTGTGACGTTCAAAGGCCCGCCACACTCACGCTGACAGTCAGACTGGCATATATGGGCAGTCCAACAGCCCAATTACAACTTAGGAGGGTGGGCCTACCTAAAGACTGCCCTCCGCAACAGGATTACAGATCCCGATGGTGTGACGGTGGTGGGGCTTGTAACCAGCCATGGAGCTGTTGAACTCAGTGTCACTTGTCTGATTACAACCCCAGTTTCCAGCAGCCTTTTCATGGCAAGGACCCCAGCACAATATATGTGTGTGTGTATATATTAAGTACAAAGGTGTTATCCATGCACTATCTCTTTTGTTTTTTATACTTCTGTTTTATTTTTTGTAATAATTCTAAGGATTGTGATTTATTAGCAAATATACAGGAAGAGACAATGATGATTGGAGTCAGGACACTTTAGGTTAGAAGCTGATTTATGAGTTCAGATTATATTTATAGTATGATTTGGATCAGATTTAATGGATAAAGGTAATGCTACTATAGCTTAATTGCAGCTGTGAACGTTTGGCAAGCTATTTATTGCTGCAAATTTTGACCGTCAATAATGGATTAGAATGTTCTGTTTCACTACTATAGCCTAATTATATATCATCTAAAATTTATGTATGCTGAGATTTCATACCAGCAATGACAAACAATCATGAATGCAATATTGTTTTTTAACAAATTGTTCATTATTAACCCCTTTGGTGCCTTAGACAGGCAGGGCTCGCCTCGGCCACGGTTGCCGTGTGCCGAGGACGAGCCCAGCCCATCCTGCACCCAGCCCACCGGGGGAGCAGTAGTGCTCTCCGGTGGGCTCCCAACCACACCCCCCATCAGGGATGGAAGGAGAATCGCTTTCCCTTCCACCCTTGACCCCTCTGATCCCCCCCAGTGACATCTGAAGAGGTCACCTCCCATCGCTCTGGAAGCATGCTTCCAGCGTGATGCGGAAGAGAAATGCTCAGCATTTCTCTTCCACTCGGGAGGAGGGGGCAGGCAGAGGCATGAAAGGAAAGGCCTTTCCCTTCATGTCTCTTCAAGTATTTCTGCTGCCCGATCACATCAGGGAGTTTATTTTTGTTATACCTACGTATAAGAGGAATGGTCCCTTGGGCAAGGCCTGCTCCCTAGGAGGGCAAAATATTTTTAGGCTTTTTCTGCCCCCCTCTGGGGGCAGATTGGCCTATTATAATTAGGCCGATCTGCCCCCAAGGGGTGCAGAAACCCACAGACACCAGGGATTTTTGTTTTGTTTACTTTATGTTCTTATGTATTGGGAGCGACCCCTTAGGCAAGGGTCATTGCCCTGGGGTAAGTGTATTGTAGGCCAATCAACTAGGCACCGGGGATTTTTTTTTTTGCGCCAATTTCATGCAAGGGGAGCGACCCCTTTGGCAAGGGTTGCTCCCCGGGGGTGGCACATTTATTTTAGGCCATTTCTGCTCCACTTGGGGGCAGATCGGCCTATTTCTGTTAGGCCAATCTGCCCTGGGGGGGACAGAAACCACTTAGACACCAGGTATTGGTATGTGTGTGTGCATGTGTCTGTCTTATTTGGGGGGGCAGCACCTTGGGCAAGGGCCTCTCCCCATGGGAGCACATTACTGTTGGCCTATTTTTGGAAGGCCCATCTGCCCCAAAGGATGCAGCAAGCCCACCAGAGACCAGGGAAGATTTTTTTTCTCAAAATAAGAGGGTGGGGGCATGGCCATAGCCCACCCCATATAAATGATTCTGTCCACCAGTGGGCAGATGGGGCAATTGCCCCCGATCCACACCCCAGGGGGCAGAAAGTCTACTAGATGACAGGGAATTTAAAAAAAAAAGGAGTGTTGTGGTGGTTACCAAACAGTATGGGCATGGTTATGCCCCCACCTCAACTGAAGGGGGTAACAGTCTTTCAGCTCTCCCCCACACAGTAAAACATCTTATCCCACGGCAATCAAGAGGACATTTGATTATTTTGGGTTTTGGTTTTACACGTGGGCCATGAGAGCTTGACTAACTCTTAAAATCGTCCTACTAGGAATGGTGAGGGTTGCACTCTTTGGACTTTGGGATGCTGCCATGTAGAAAAATCTTCAGGAATCCACAAAATTCCTACCACCCATCATTTTCTCATCTATACCGATAAACATTTTGGCCCACTTGTCAGCCTAAAAATGTCTTTTTTCAAACTGCCCTTTTGGACCCGCTTTGGTTCCCCCTCAATTATTTTTGGCTCTTCCCTGTCACAGGTACTTGGTCCACCTGCACAAGTGAGGTATCATTTTTACCGGGAGACTGAGAGGAACATTGGGCGGTAGGATATTTGTCCCGATGCGTTGATCCCACACAGAAATGTGGGGAAACTGTGATTTTTTAGCTAAATTTGAGGTTTGCGGAGGATTCTGGGTAAGAAAACATTGGGGGATCCACTCAAGTCACACCTCCCTAGATTGCCTCGGGTGTCTAGTTTTCAGAAATGTTTGGTTTTGGTAGGTTTCCCTACATGGCTGCTGAGCCCAGGACCAAAAACACAGCCCCCCGCAAAAACAGGTAGTTTAGTATTTGATAACTTTGATGTGTCCACGTTGTGTTTTGGGGCATTTTCTTTCACGGGCATTAGGCCTACCCACAAAAGTGAGGTACCATTTTTATCGGGAGACTTGGGGGAACACAGGGTGGAAGGAAATTTGTGGCTCCTCCTAGATTCCAGAACTTTCTCTCACCAAAATGTGAGAAAAAAGTGTTTTTTTGGCCACATTTTGAGGTTTGCAAAGGATTCTGGATAACAGAATCTGGTCAGAGCCCCACAAGTAACCCCATCCTCGATTCCCCTAGGTGTCTAGTTTTCAAAAATGCACAGGTTTGGTAGGTTCCTGTAGGCGCCGGCTGAGCTAGAGGCCAAAATCTACAGTAAGGCACTTTGGAAAAAACATGTCAGATTTCAATGTAAAAATGTGATGTGTCCATGTTGCGTTTCCTGTCGCGAGCATTAGGCCTACCCACGCAAGTGAGGTACCATTTGGAGACTTGGGGGAACACAGAATAGCAAAACAAGTGTCATTGCCCCTTTTCTTTCTCTAAATTTTTTCCTTCCAAATGTAAGACAGCGTGTAAAAAAGACGTCTATTTGAGAAATGCCCTGTAATTCACATGCTAGTATGGGCACCCCGGAATTCAGAGATGTGCAAATAACCACTGCTTCCCAACACCTTATCTTGTGCCCATTTTGGAAATACAAAGGTTTTCTAGATACCTCTTTTTCACTCTTTATATTTCAGAAAATGAATTGCTGTATATCCGGTACAGAATGAAAACCCATTGTAAGGTGCAGCTCATTTATTGGCTCTGGGTACCTAAGGTTCTTGATGAACCTACAAGACCTATATATCCCCGCACAGAAGAGTCCAGCAGACGTAACAGTATATTGCTTTAAAAAATCTGACATCTCAGGAAAAAGTTAGAGTAAAACGTGGAGAAAAATGGCTGTTTTTTTCATCTCAATTTCAATATTTTTTTATTTCAGCTGTTATTTTCTGCAGGAAAACCTTGTAGGATCTACATAAACAAATTTTTTGCTGTATTTTGGCTAATTTATTGGTCTCCTTCAGGGGAACCCACAAACTCTGTGTACCTTTAGACTCCCTAGGATGTTGGAAAAAAAGGACGCAAATTTGGCGTGGGTAGCTTATGTGGACAAAACGTTATGAGGGCTAAGCACGAACTGCCTGAAATAGCCAAAAAAAGACCTGGCACCTGAGGGGGAAAAGGCCTGGCAGCGAAGGGGTTAATCAGATATTATTTTCATGCATGTATGATATGAATTGATATGTATAATGGTAAACAATTGTGAATATTAGTTTTTTACAGTATATTTACTGAAAATACTGATTTTCTTTCCTGTGTTTGTGGCATTAGTATTATTTAACATATGAGTTGTTTAAGATTTTTGGCCGCAAATTAAAAATGAGTGTCTATATTTTTTCACCAAGCACGACGATGTTCATATGGGTATTGCAAGTCTTTCTTCTATTGTGACTGTAGTCTTTTGAAACAAACTACAAATAACGTGATCAAGACCTATCATGGTTGAAACGCGTTGTTTTTCTGCATTAAGTAAAAATGCTTTGTTCATGATCTCTGGTGGTGTGGTTCTTCTTTTGCCCCCCGGCATGTATTGCTGGGAGAGGTGCTGTGGATCTGTATTGGCAGTGATGCCGTCTTGTGTCCTGACTATATATATATATATATATATATATATATATATATATATATATATATATATATAAATATATATATATATATATATATATATATATATGTATATTTAGTCATGAATCATTTCACAGCATCCGAGAGGCAATATTCACCAGCTTCTCATGGCAGGATTGATGTCAGCACCATCCTTCAACTCGAAAGGTAATTTATTTTCTTATTTCATGTAGAGTACAAAGTGCATAGTGCTATTCAAATAGATATGGCAACACGTTTCGGCCTGAGCCTTCGACTGGCCATATATACATATATATGTGTTTGTGTGTGTGTGTATACATATATATGTGTGTGGGTGCGTGTGTATATATATATATATATATATATATATATATATATATATATATGTATATATATATTCACTGAAAAAGGAAAAGTTACAGGGATGTTATAGTTAGATTCTGACTCGTACAAAACCAGAGAAATTCAGCAGTTATAGTTATAGTTCTTTCAAGTAACTAAAGCTCGCATCCTTGCCACACATGGTTTTCTAGTCAATAACTGTATTGCAAATGTTGCAGTGATAATATCAAAGATGCCATACAAGATCTCATCAATGATATAATATATGAAGTTTTTAGCTGTGCATGGCGAAGGCGCGAGTTATAGTTACCTTAGGTCAAACAGTGCCAAAAATATAGGCAAGTCAAAAAATGCTTTTTCTGTGGAAACATGGTCCTAAGTATAACTACCGCCTGGCGACAACAAGTAGGTAATATATATTTATATATATATATATATATAGATATATATATATATATGTGTATATACATATATATATAAGACGTGTCCCTGTCTAGCTCGCATGCATAGCAATGTGCTAATCCTATGCTAAAAAACTTTGCTAGATAAACTGACATTTGAGATGAGCAAACCTAGAGTGTAGCTGCTCTCCACCTAAACTTGGGAACTACCTGTATATATATATATATATATATATATATATATATAAAATTCCAGACGTTGTCCAGACGCCACAAGGAAAAAATCACGCGATAGAAAGGCAACGAGCTGTGACTCAATGCAAAAGCGTGTTTACTTAAAAAACAAAAGAAGAAATCCTGATGTGTTTCGGAGCGCCAGACGTTCCTGGACAACCTCTGGAATGATTTAGGAGGGGTCGCCACCCTGCCTGTGGCTCACCATAGAAATGAAGTGGCTGGCGTAAAGGCGAAGCATGGAATAATATATATATTATATTGTTATAATATATACGTGGTCATTCTGACCTCGGCGGTAAAAGGTGCCTACCGCCGGTCAGAAATCCTCCATAATCCCGCCGCGGTCGCGGAAACCCGCCACGGTCATTCTGACCCGCAGAAGGCAAACCTCCGAAAATCCGACCGCCACAACAGACCGCCAGACCAGCGGTCGGCAGAAAGGTGGAGGTGACCAAACCTCCACCGCCACGCCAACAGAAATACGCCCATGCCATTACGACCCACGAATCCACGCGGCGGTCATTCAAACGCGGTATTCCATTGGCGGGACACACCGGCGCGGTCAGAATACACACAAACGAACAAAACTCACCCACATTGGACGATTTGAATCCCACACACCTGATACACATACACACACCACTCCCACACACACAATACAATATAAAACACCCACCCACATCACCCACAAACCCCTACGCTTAAAAATTCGTAAAGAAGACAAGAGCGAGACACCAGCATTCAAAACATAACAGCCACAGCCACTCAACACCATCACCCACACACTATCCACACACAAAACAACACACACCACCACACTCAACTCACTTAAATACACATACTCCACCCCACACATCATACACACCACCCCATGGCACCCCAAAGACAACCCCGCTTCACAGACGAAGAACTCAGGGTTATGGTGGAGGAAATCGTTCGGGTAGAGCCCCAGCTGTTCGGCACACAGATACAATACACCAGCATTGCCCGGAGGACGGAGCTATGGCAGAGGATTGTCGACAGGGTGAACGCAGTGGGACAGCACCCCAGAAATCGGGAAGACATCAGGAAGCGATGGAACGACCTACGGGGGAAGGTGCGTTCCATGGTATCCAGGCACAACATCGCCGTGCAGAAGACTGGCGGAGGACCCCCACCTCAACCCCCACAATTCACATCATGGGAGGAGGAAGTCTTGAACATCCTGCATCCTGACGGCCTCGCAGGAGTCGGTGGAGGAATGGATACTGGTAAGTTGAAGCTTCAATACTGCTTCCCCCCCACCTGCATGCCAAATCAGACCCCAACCCTCACCCCCATCCTCGAACCCCACCCTCACCCCCACCCCCATCCTCACCCCCACCCTCACCCCCACCACCATCCTCACCCCCACCACCATCCTCACCCCCACCACCATCCTCACCCCCACCCCCAGCACACCTATTCCCCGCCAATGTCTCACCATCACAACCCACACATCCCAAAATCTAGGCCTGCATGCGTCCACTAAGCATGGACACCCATCGCCAAAGCATGCCCAATGCATATACACATCCCCCCCACAAGCCACCCTCACCAAAGCCCCCACACACGAATGCCAGCACTTGGGGACACGGGAACCCACAGATACACCCATATGCCACACATTGAAACTATAACCATACCTCTATACCCCTGCAGGACCCGACCGTCAACACACCGCGGCGGAGGGGCCAGAATTATCCACATCCCCCACCCAAGAGGCCGTCAGCGATGACAGCAGCTCTGTCGATCTGGACACCGATGACCAGCCCGGACCATCGGGGACCTCTGGACAGTCGGTTCCCCTCACACAGGCACAGGCCACTATAGACCCTAACCCCTCTGGGAACACCAGCACAGCTCCCACCCACCGGGCCCATGCCTCTGTCTCCAGGGCGCGTCAATCTGCGGTGTGTCTACCACTACAGGGCACCCAGGATAACCCACCACCCCAACAACAACAGGGACCTGGGGGCAGTGGTAGTGGGCACACCGGCCAGGGGGCAGAGGCCCAGGGAAACAGGGCAACTCGGCGGGCAGCTGTGCGACAGGGGGGGGAGGAGAGGCCCAGGGAACCCACTCTCCACGAGGTCCTCACCACCATCATGGGAGCATACAACCGCTCCCAGGAGACGATGGCGACGGTACTGGCCCAGTTCCAGGAGATCCAGGTGCTGCAGGAGGAACACTATCGGGGGTACAGGGAGGACATCAGAGCCATCAACACCACCCTGGTTACCATGGTAGGGCTGCTGCAGGACCTCGTAAACAGCAGGGCGGACACTGAACAACACCCAAGGGCCCCTGCCACTAGCCTGGACCAAGAACAGCCATCCACCTCCGCCGGCGCTAGTGGACAGGAGGCCCCCGCACAGCAGCAGCCCACCAGACCCCCACCTCCTGCAGGAGAAGAACCACCCCGCAAGAGGGCCCTGAGATCTCGCAAGACAGAGTAGGATGTCAAGACCCCCGCCAGCAATGGATACCACCTGATGTCATCCCACTGTCCCACATTGTCACCCTGTCCATCCTCGAACTGCCCATGCTCCATCTCTCCACAGGCCTCTGGACAATGCACCTGTGTGACTGTTACTCTGGACTCTGCCATGGACATTCCTTCACCATAGCCCCCACCCACTTGAAACCACCCATCCCATTTTGAGCACTTCAATAAACACCTATTTTGCACCAAAATATCAGGAGTCTGGCTGTGATTTCAATAGATTGTAATTGACATGACAGTGCAAATATGTCCTTGTACATGGTGAAGTCAACAAACAGCTGCCACAAAGCTGTAGTCCATGGGGAAACGAAGCACAGGACTCGTAGTGGGGACCCCAGATCTGAAATAGGGAGGGAAAAGCCAAAACTCAGTCATCATACACTGGGGCAAATAGACAGGCAGCAGAGATGCTGCAGAGTAGTTAACATTTACTAAATTATCTTTGAAATGTTACCTGTGTCCTATTGGAAGTACTGTTCAATTATTCTGTCCCTGTTGTCTGTTTCAGCCCCGTCGTCTTCCTCCTCGTCACTCTCCTCAGGTTCCACCGCTGCGACAACACCACCGTCTCGACCATCCTCCTGCAGGAAAGGCACCTGGCGGCGCAAAGCCAGGTTGTGAAGCATGCAGCAGGCCACGATGATGTGACACACCTTCTTAGGTGAGTACATTAGGGATCCACCGGTCATATGCAGGCACCTAAACCTGGCCTTTAGGAGGCCAAAGGTGCGTTCGATCACCCTCCTAGTACGCCCATGGGCCTCATTGTACCGTTCCTCTGCCCTGGTCCGGGGATTCCTTACTGGGGTCAGTAGCCACGACAGGTTGGGGTACCCAGAGTCCCCCACTAGCCATACACGGTGTCTCTGTAGCTGTTCCATCACGTAAGGGATGCTGCTATTCCTGAGGATGTAGGCGTCATGCACTGACCCAGGGAATTTGGCATTTACATGCGAGATGTACTGGTCAGCCAAACACACCACCTGGATGTTCATTGAATGGTAACTTTTTCTGTTCCTGTACACCTGCTCCATGTCTCTTGGGGGAACCAAAGCCACATGGGTCCCATCAATGGCACCAATTACGTTGGGAATATGTCCAAGGGCGTAGAAATCACCCTTCACTGTAGCCAATTCGCCCACCTCAGGGAAAATGATGTAGTTCCTCACGGATTTCATCAGGGCAGACAACACTCTGGATAACACCTTCGAAAACATGGGCTGAGACATCCCGGAAGCAATTCCCACGGTTGTCTGAAATGACCCACTTGCCAAGAAATGTAGTACTGACATGACCTGCACCAGAGGGGGAATCCCTGTGGGTTGGCGGATGGGGGACATCAGGTCGGGCTCCAGCTGGGCACACAGTTCATGGATAGTGGCACGGTTAAGACGGTAGGTCAGGATAATGTGGCGTTCTTCCATTGTCGACAGGTCCACCAGCGGTCGGTACACGGGAGGATTCATCCGTCTCCTCGCCCAACCCAGCGGACGGTGCCTAGGAAGGACAACATGGAGCACACAGTCAGGCAACCCACAGGTACGTACTCACAGCTAGCACAGTATACGATTCTCTATGCAGTGAATGGCGTGTCTGAGTGGCTATGCAAGGCCTAGGCCTGTGTGACGCAGTTGAAATTGAGCCATGTGGGCCCTGGAAATGGCGGCTGCCTGACCTGTGAAGTGTGACAATGGGATGTGAGGTCAATGCGCTGGCGTGGCACACCGCGGCGGGCGGCGGGCGAAGACCGCGGCGCGAAGCCGCATTGGTTAACATTGAAGCCTATGGGTTTCAGGAGCCAATGGCGAAGGGCGCCGGCGGTGGCGGGACGCACCGCCGCGGTACGCACCGCCGCGGACGTGACCGCCATTTTCTATCTACTTATCCACTTGCGATTTGAACTTTCACAGGAGAGGACCTATACTGCAAGTGTTGCTGTGACCTCGGTCTGGAAGGGACAATGGCTGCTGCGACTGGGGAAAGGGCCCCTGCCTTCACTGGAGAGGAGTTGGAGAAACTTGTGGATGGGGTCCTCCCCCAGTATGCGCTACTCTACGGTCCTCCAGACCAACAAGTGAGTTTAATTCAATATGGATTTGGGGCCACTGGCTGGCTTGGGGGCCTGGCGGGGATGGGGGGCATGTTGGGGCTGGCGGGGGGCCTGGCGGGGATGGGGGGCATGTTGGGCCTGGCGGGGGGCCTGGCGGGGATGGGGGGCATGTTGGGGCTGGCGGGGGGCCTGGCGGGGGGCCTGGCGGGGATGGGGGGCATGTTGGGCCTGGCGGGGGGCCTGGCGGGGATGGGGGGCATGTTGGGCATGGCGGGGGGCCTGGCGGGGGGCCTGGCGGGGATGGGGGGCATGTTGGGCCTGGCGGGGGGCCTGGCGGGGATGGGGGGCATGTTGGGCATGGCGGGGGCCTGGCGGGGGGCCTGGCGGGGATGGGGGGCATGTTGGGCCTGGCGGGGGGCCTGGCGGGGATGGGGGGCATGTTGGGCATGGCGGGGGGCCTGGCGGGGGGCCTGGCGGGGATGGGGGGCATGTTGGGCATGGCGGGGGGCCTGGCGGGGATGGGGGGCATGTTGGGCATGGCGGGGGGCATGGCGGGGGGCCTGGCGGGGATGGGGGGCATGTTGGGCATGGCGGGGGGCCTGGCGGGGGGCCTGGCGGGGATGGGGGGCATGTTGGGCCTGGCGGGGGGCCTGGCGGGGATGGGGGGCATGTTGGGCCTGGCGGGGGGCCTGGCGGGGATGGGGGGCATGTTGGGCATGGCGGGGGGCCTGGCGGGGGGCCTGGCGGGGATGGGGGGCATGTAGGGCATGGCGGGGGGCCTGGCGGGGGGCCTGGCGGGGATGGGGGGAATGTTGGGCCTGGCGGGGGGCCTGGCGGGGATGGGGGGCATGTTGGGCCTGGCGGGGGGCCTGGCGGGGATGGGGGGCATGTTGGGCATGGCGGGGGGCCTGGCGGGGGGCCTGGCGGGGATGGGGGGCATGTTGGGCATGGCGGGGGGCCTGGCGGGGGGCCTGGCGGGGATGGGGGGCATGTTGGGGCTGGCGGGGGGCCTGGCGGGGATGGGGGGCATGTTGGGCCTGGCGGGGGGCCTGGCGGGGATGGGGGGCATGTTGGGCATGGCGGGGGGCCTGGCGGGGGGCCTGGCGGGGATGGGGGGCATGTTGGGCATGGCGGGGGGCCTGGCGGGGATGGGGGGCATGTTGGGCATGGCGGGGGGCATGGCGGGGGGCCTGGCGGGGATGGGGGGCATGTTGGGCATGGCGGGGGGCCTGGCGGGGGGCCTGGCGGGGATGGGGGGCATGTTGGGCATGGCGGGGGGCCTGGCGGGGATGGGGGACATGTTGGGCATGGCGGGGGCATGGCGGGGGGCCTGGCGGGGATGGGGGGCGTTGGGCCACTGGAAAGGAAAATGCTGAGTAACTTGAACGTGGTATTTCTCCCTCCCTGTACGTGTCACATAGGTCCGCGCCCATGAGAAGATCGGGATTTGGCGTGCCATCGCCAAGGAAGTCCGGGCCCTGGGGGTCCACCATCGACGGGGCACCCACTGCCGCAAGAGGTGGGAGGACATCCGCCGCGGGACCAAGAAGACCGCCGAGTCTCTGCTGGGGATGGCCTCCCAACGTAGGCGGGGTGCCTGCCGTCAACTGAGCCCCCTGATGTTCCGGATCCTGGCGGTGGCCTACCCTGATTTGGATGGGCGCGTGAGGGCAGCACAGCAGACACAAGGGGGTGAGTACAAGCATTATCTACTCTGTTGTCGCGCAGTGGAGGTGTCTGGGTGGGGGAGGAGGGCTGGGGGTCCCCCTAGGCCAGGGCGATATCTGTAGGCTGGGCACCCCCGTAAGCCCCTGTGTCCCCAGCCACCACCCTCAGTAGTTTGTCAGTACAGCCATCCCTGGGCCGTGTCATCCATGGGTGCAGTTGTCAACTCTAGGCGTGTAGGGCATGTTCCACGGAATGCGTAGCGTACCCCAAGTGCGCAACTTAGTGCAGGGGGCATCTGTGTCTGTCATGTCCGCTAACTGTACCGGAGATCCATGTACTCAATATCCCTTTATTTCTCTCTCCCCCCCCCTTTTTGTTTGTCTTTCTGTGCTTGTGTGCATCAGCATCATCAGGCGGAGGAGAAGTGGCATCGGGGCAGGAGGGAGCTGCATCTCACATGGCCCAGGAGGGCCATGCCACAGAGTCAGACTGGACCAGTGAGACGGAGGGCGAGGGGAGCTCCACGACGGGGACGACTGGAGCCTGCAGCGACACGGACACGTCCTCGGAAGGGGGCTCCCTTGCGGGGGTGGCACCATCCGTGCCCCCCGCCATTACAGGTACAGCCGCCACCCAGCGCACCATCTCCGCCCTCCCAGCAGCCCCTCCGCGTTCGCCCCGTGCCCGCTCTGCCAGGAAGCCGGGCATCTCCTTCGCCCCAGGCACCTCAGGCCCTGCCCCTGTTACCCCCGCTGCCCTCAGTGAGGAGGTCATTGACCTCCTCCGAACGCTCATTGTTGGGCAGACTACCCTTTTGAATGCCATCCAGGGGGTGGAGAGGGAGGTTCATCGCAGCAATGCGTACCTGGAGGGCATTCATTCGGGTCAGGCTGCCCATCAGCGATCGTTCCAGGCTCTGGCCTCAGCACTGACGGCAGCCATTGTCCCTGTCTCCTGCCTGCCTCTACTAACTCCCTCCTCCCAGTCTCCTGTTCCTCTGCCTGTCCCATCCACACCATCAGACCAGCCTGCACACACCTCAACACCCAAGAGAAGCTCATCCAAACATAAGCACCACAGATCACGCAGACATTCACACACGCAACATTCCGATGCAGACATGCCAACAGTCACTACCACCTCTGTGACCCCCACCTCCTCGTCTCCCTCCTCCCTCCCTGTGACGTCTACACTCACACCTCCATTCACCTCACCATCAGCCAGTGTTTCCATCACCAGCACACCCTCCACTCCAGTCCGCACACGTGCAGTCACCACCCCCACTGCCATTTACACGTCCCCTGTGTCCTCTCCCACTGTGTCTGTCACCCCCTCTTCCACACCACACAAACGCAGTCACCCACCCACCCAACAGCCATCCACCTCACGACAGCCTATCCCTCCTGCACCTGCACCCAAAGACAGCAAACGTGACTCACCTACAACCACATCCTCTCCCTCCACTCCCATTCCCACTGTACCTACCACTCTCCATTGTCCCAAGAAGCTCTTCCTCGCCACTACTAACTTCTTTCCTGACCCTGAGCCCCCCCCTCCTTCTCGTCGGGGTAAGAAGAGCACCTCAGCCACCACCAGCCCTGCAGCCCCCTTGACAAGGGTGCAGGGGTATTGGAGCCCGCAGCCCGCATGTCTGGATCTTCGCCCAGCAGCAAGGGGACAGCCAGCCCACCCCCTGGGAAGAGGAGCAGAAGGCGGAAGGGGCGCCGCAGGAGCCCGCCTTCTACATCCCCCCCGGACACCACCCAGAGACAGTCACCAGCCACAGCTCCAAAGGGAGGAAAGGGCCACAGGCCGACGACTAAGGAGGGCAAGGGCAGCAAGTTGGAGAGGTCAGGCAGCAGGCCTGCTGCCCAGGAGGAGCCCACAACCCCCATAGCCGCTGCCCCGGGAGGAACCGGCACAGCTGCCCCGGGAGAGCCCACCACCCCCATAGCCGCTGCCCAGGGAGGACCCAGCCCAGCTGGCCAGGAGGGCCCCACCACCCACAGCCCAGGTGGGCAGTGAAGGAGCACCATCCCCGCTGCCCAGGAGGGCACCACCAGGCAATTAGCAGTTGGCCATAGACCGTCCGCCGTCTCAAGAACCGCTGAACTGGGCCCGCCGTCTCAAGAACCGCTGAACTGGGCCCCGCCGTCTCAAGAACCGCTGAACTGGGCCCCGCCGTCTCAAGAACCGCTGAACTGGGCCCCGCCGTCTCAAGAACCGCTGAACTGGGCCCTTCAAGGCAAGAACCGCTGAACTGGGCCCTTCAAGGCAAGAACCGCTGAACTGGGCCCTTCAAGGCAAGAACCGCTGAACTGGGCCCCGCCGTCTCAAGAACCGCTGAACTGGGCCCCGCCGTCTCAAGAACCGCTGAACTGGGCCCCGCCGTCTCAAGAACCGCTGAACTGGGCCCTTCAAGGCAAGAACCGCTGAACTGGGCCCTTCAAGGCAAGAACCGCTGAACTGGGCCCTTCAAGGCAAGAACCGCTGAACTGGGCCCCGCCGTCTCAAGAACCGCTGAACTGGGCCCTTCAAGGCAAGAACCGCTGAACTGGGCCCTTCGAGGCAAGAACCGCTGAACTGGGCCCCGCCGTCTCAAGAACCGCTGAACTGGGCCCTTCAAGGCAAGAACCGCTGAACTGGGCCCTTCAAGGCAAGAACCGCTGAACTGGGCCCCGCCGTCTCAAGAACCGCTGAACTGGGCCCTTCAAGGCAAGAACCGCTGAACTGGGCCCTTCAAGGCAAGAACCGCTGAACTGGGCCCCGCCGTCTCATGAACCGCTGAACTGGGCCCTTCAGGGCAAGAACCGCTGGCCCTTTGGCAGACGTGGCAGGGCAGGATCTATCTCGGGCAGGGCTGCAGGATGTCCTCTGGCCAACTTGCCTCCTCCAGTGGCAGTGGGGTCTGTTATGGACTGTATGGACTGTGGCTTTGCTCTCCCCAGGATGGCCCAGTGGGCAGGCCACCCACTGTATGGACTGTATGGACTGTGGCTTTGCTCTCCCCAGGATGGCCCAGTGGGCAGGCCACACACTGTATGGACTGTTTGGACTGTGGCTTTGCTCTCCCCAGGATGGCCCAGTGGGCAGGCCACCCACTGTATGGACTGTATGGACTGTGGCTTTGCTCTCCCCAGGATGGCCCAGTGGGCAGGCCACCCACTGTATGGACTGTATGGACTGTGGCTTTGCTCTCCCCAGGATGGCCCAGTGGGCAGGCCACCCACTGTATGGACTGTATGGACTGTGGCTTTGCTCTCCCCAGGATGGCCCAGTGGGCAGGCCACCCACTGTATGGACTGTATGGACTGTGGCTTTGCTCTCCCCAGGATGGCCCAGTGGGCAGGCCACCCACTGTATGGACTGTTTGGACTGTGGCTTTGCTCTCCCCAGGATGGCCCAGTGGGCAGGCCACCCACTGTATGGACTGTATGGACTGTGGCTTTGCTCTCCCCAGGATGGCCCAGTGGTCATGGAGTCCCCTCGTGGATCTGGCGTCGTGTACTCAAGTGGCTGAGGTGCCCCCCCTTCCCTTCCCCCTGAGGTGCCTGTCCTATTTTCTTTCTGATGCCCCTGCAGTGTTCTCTCCGTGGAGTTCTTGTCGTGGGACTGGGCCTTGCCCCTTTGCACAGGACCCCTGTGATCCACGGACAGTGGTTGGACTACATTTAGTAGCTGTATATATTTTGTACATAGTTTATTTATTTATTGGGATTAATGGCGTACATATTTCAATATATCTGCCCGTTTATGATCTCTTCTTTTGGTCTTTGCATTATTTCGGAGGGGGGTGGTTTGTGGGTTGTGACAGTGATCTGTGGGAATGCATTGATGTGTGTGTTGTAGTGGGTGTGGGTGGGTGGGTGTGTGCCGGTAATCTTTTCCCTCCCCTGTGTCGTAGGTGCAGTACTCACCGATGTCTTCCGCGCCGCCGGGCGTGCTCCTGGTATATGAGGAGGAATAGGAGTGCGGGGATGACCTGTAACTCTGGCTCCATACTGCCGGAATCTCGCGTGGAGTGCGTAGAGGTGAGCGTTTTCCCGTTCGTAGTCTGTTTCCGCCGTGTTCTTATCGGCGGTGCTCCCGCCCCGGAAAAGGTGGCAGATTGGTGGGTCGTAATAGGGTGGGCGGTACTTTGTCTGCCGCCGGGCTGTTGGCGGGAACCGCCGCGCTGTTTGTTTGTACCGCTGTGGCGGTCGGAGTGTTAAGTTGGCGGGCTGTGTTGGCGGTTCCCGCCAGGGTCAGAATTGCATATTTTAGACCGCCGGCCTGTTGGCGGCTTGGCCGCCGCTTTATCACCGACCGCCAGGGTCAGAATGAGGGCCATAGTGTTCTTTGCTACTCTAGCGGGGGCATTTGTGGAATAGTCTGCTGCTGCTGCAAATGTTTGGTCTTTTTTTATCTATAGCTGATATGATGGAGATAGCATTGACAGCAGTCTTCCCTCTAGAGCCGAAACCTTCTTTGTTTCCATCCTCTTCTTTAGGAAATGAATGTTTTATTGAAACAAACTTCATTGGGTCATGATGGCAACCCTCAAAGTCTAGCAAGTTGTGTACAGTCATGCCTTTTATTTTCTTGCCCTGTGGAGGTGATAGAGCCATCTTCCTTTACCAGCTGTTTATTGTAAAGCTCAAAGGGGAGAGGATGTAGCGTAAGGGCCAGGTGCTTCTGACCTTCATGCTGGAGAACCAGGTTCAATTCTCAGTGTCAGCTTAACCTCCTGTGATTCTGGGCAAATCACTTTGGGCCTCATTACAAGTGTGGCCATCTTTAGACCACCACACTTGTGGTGGCAGTCAGGACTGCCGCTCTTGCTGTGGTTTGACCACCACATTAAAACCCTTGCAGTCAGACTGCCAGGGAACCACCAGGATCCATGATTCCAGTAGCAGAGATCATAATCCGCCAGGGCAGCGTTGGCCTGTGTATTACAATTCTGTTCTCAGCCAGCCTTTTCATGGCGGAGAACAGGTGCAGTGGGCCACAGGGGGGCCTCTGCACTGCCCATGCACTGGGCATTTGCAGTGCAGGGACCCCCTCTTCCCAGCACCGTCTCAAGGTTCCCTGCCTGCTTTGCAGACAGTGAGCACTGCGAGGGTGCTGGTGCACCCTGCAGGCTACAGTATTGCCGCTGGCTTGAGGTTTCCGCCCGCAGACCTAGCAGGAAACTCTTAATTACTCCGGCAGGATGGTCACCACAAAGGCGGCAGCAACCCTTTCTGGAGTTTTGCAGATGGTTTTCTCGTCCGCCAAACTCTTAATTAGGTCCTTAATCTCCCAGTGCTTTCCAAAAAATGAATGTGTCCATGTATATCGTAACAGATGCTCATAAAAGTGTTCTAATATGTAGAGTTTGCGACTTCAAAAATACATTTTGTTCACCTATTTGCATGACAACATAATGTGTTGTTAATCTATGTATAAAATGAACAACTTGCCTTCTGTCTTTCTCCAGATGTTTCCTGCTTGAGTTTGAATGGCATCCATTCATATTGCTCAAGATCTGTGATGGCACAGTAGCCTTCATACATGTCCATCTCAGAATGAAGTTCAGTGTAGTGTAAGATCATGGGATGCAGCTTTGTGTGTAGGTCTGTTTGGTGCTGTTGTTGTTGAGTGTCTGAATCACATTTATTGCTCCAAGAAATGTCTTCTTTGCTCATTTGTCATATCGATGATTTCAGATTCATTAGTGAGGATACCTCAGTTTCATGTTTCATGAGCATAAGGTTAGGAGTACTGCATGACTAGATGATGGCAGGCTCTATGTTTGGTACATACAAAGTTGAAGGAGTTTAGTTCTCTTGCGATTAGCCCAACTTTAGTGTCTGCATGTCTTCTATGTTCATTTTGTTTATTTTTTGGAGCTGGCAAGACTGTATAGGTGCAGGACACGTTTTGTGTGAGGTTGCTTGCTGAGAAAGGGTTCAGATAGGTCTTTGTCAGTATTGGCCACAACTGTTGTTTTAGGTAGGTGAACATTGTGCATGGCGGAGGAGAGGGTTTTTTTCTTGGTTATTACTGTGATGCCAGAGCATTTGCTGCACACTTTGGATCTCAAGGGGAATTAGTGGTATGCAGATCCCAGATTGCTTCTGTTAACTTTCAAATATGTAGGAACGGTTTGTACGGAGGTTAAAATGCAGGTTTTGTGTTGGTATGTTTGAGCAAGTAGGTGACAACTGTATTTACTATGGTTGTATCAATGCTACTGACTATTTTGCTATCTGTATGGCTTGGGTGCTAATTCATAGAGTCCATAGCGTGCTGTGAGCTAATTTCCAGGAGGCTATTGCATCCCATCATATTTTTCATTGCTTCACTATTCATAGGCTTCCTCCATGTCTGGTTCAAATTAAAGTCTGAGGCCTACTTAAGGGAGATGGTGTGGGATAGTAACACCAATCACTGGCATGCAATAATAACAATCAAATAATGATTGTCCAATCAGTACTTTTCTTTAGAAAGAGAAGAGGTACACTTACTGTGCACACACCACTAAATACTATGCAGTAATTTACAAATATATATTGGCAGATGGAACATACCATAGATGACATTGTGTAGTCACTGGTGACCCCCTAGAAGGGTAACCCATGCATATCATGTGAATTTCAACAGTCCTTGCGTAGTAACCATATTACTTTTGCATGGATCATTGACATAATTGCAATAATGATAAATCAATAAAAACATATGCAATCATCAATCATGAAAACCCAATAAAACATTCAACAGGAATAAACTAATTGTTTGTGCATCCTTTCATATATTTGGCAGTAACTGTAATGGTCAGAAAAACCCCTAGAGGGCATCACAGTAAATCAGCATGGTGAAAAATCATTGCAATGTAATGATACACTACAGGACATAAAAACATGAATAGTGCATTCCACATTTTTAGGCCTTCCAGGCCTTCTAAAATGTTACCATATACAAGGCCCCTACAAGGCTAACTACTCCCAGCTGTAGAGCAAAATGTCAAGCTGTGGGAAAGCATTAAAATACTTGAAAAAGCAGGGAAGGTGATGATTATGGGTTCAGCCAATTTAGGATTAGGACCCAGATGATGACCTGAGGAGCGAAAGCACGTCATGGTGAACAGTTTGGTTGAGGTACCATAATCCTAGGACCACCACAGCCAGAGATATGGGCATTAAAGTAACCGAAACAAAGGGCCTCACAAAGCTTTATGGTGCGCGTCTGCTGTGATGAGTGAACATTATAACAGGGGCTTTCCAGTTGTGCTGCGGAGAGCCACAGTGATGTGTTTTCCCCTATTTTTCTTTTTAGTATGTGGCCTCATGCTGTTTCCCCCTTTCTTGATGGAGAGCCCAGTCCAAGAGATTACCACTGTTGGAGGGCAGCACGGGGAGCCAATCCCCGGATGCCCTCGCTGCCCCCCCTCTGGCAGCACAACCATGTGCTACAGCCGAAGCCAGTAGCCTTTCTTTGTGGCTTTCTACTCCAGTGGGGAGACGTGTGCTGTAGTGGCCACCCCGGACAATGGGGAGCAGGGGATAGCGAACCACATGGGGGGGGGTGCAGCACCACTCCTCTGTCCTCCACAATTAAAACTGGGCCAAAGGATGGGGTCATTCTGCCTCCTGTGGGGGAAGTGCAACAGTGCCCCCCATCCTGGGAATTTTTGGGAAGCATGACATTGCTCCCCATAGTTAGAAGGGGGTGGAGGAAAGGTCCCAGCCCCTGCAGCTTGAATCCACCTGTGAGATGGGGCCCCTGGGAGAATTAGGAAAAATGGGGATGGGCCTAATGCATGCCATCTCTCCCAGCAATGCCTACACAGCTTTCTTGCTTTGTTCTCAGGGCCCTGGTCCACCATGGTGTAATCAGAATGATACGGTAGTGGACCTCTATGCTCTCCAAGGGATGAAAAATAGCTCAAAGGTTGTCAAACTTTAGAGTGCCATAACTCAGGCCTCGTTTGGCTGCCTTGGATGTTCCTTGCCTCATTTTAGTCTTGGTGGTGAGTTCTATCAACCCGCCTTGCCTGCAAAGTTGTACAGTCCTCCAAAAGTTGTGTCCTCCTGGCTCCCTACACCAGTTCTCCTTATTGGCTTTGTTGGTGGGTGCAGAAAATGTCAGGGCTTCCCCCAACTGGTCCTCAGGGGGATTAAGGAGGCAGCCTCACTGGCCATTGGGGAGACCTATCTGTTCTGGAGTTAGCTGGACAGAATCCTGGGTCCTGAATGAGGTCAGGGGTTCCTCTTTCCAATTTTCCATGGCAGTCCCAGGATCCAGCAGTACGATGGTTAGAACACTCTGCAGGCAAGAGAAAGTCTTTCCCTTGTGCAAGGGTTTACAAAGGAGAAAGGAATTTTCCAGAAGATAGTCATCCCTAACCAATCCTAGGGTGTCACACCACCTCTCCACCCCTGTCCCAGCTCTCCTGCAAAGCATATTGGGACAATCCAAAATGGTATTCTTTAGGTGCCACTGGTAACATTAGCTCCTGGGGTCTCAGCTCCACCCCTTGCTGACATCACTGCCAGGGACTTGCACTCTAGAATTATGAAGGGAGCCCACTGTTGTTTTTGGCTCCAGTTGTCTGGGCACTCTCCTTTGGTCAGTAGGCTTGGACAGGCTAATTCCTGGTGCAGTGTGACAGCTGGGTGATTGATACAGGTCATTCTGCCCCACCCATTTCCTCCGCAGGATCTCGAAGAAGTAGTGCTAATTGCTTCTTTTGTGTGGGGGTGGCCTTTGTTCCTGCTGCTGGAAACAATTAATGTAATTACTGGACACAGCAGGGTGACAAAAGGCCTGGGCTCTGTTCCTGAGCTGAGCCAGGAAACATGGAAACTATGAAAAACGCACAAGATGTACAATCATCATTTGTGAAGTTACAAATTTGGATTTTGTGCACAGGTTACACTCCAATTCAGGATGTTGATGGTCTCTGTGGGCCAAGGGGGAGGGAAACTGCATTCTAAGGTAGTTTCCTCCCTTTGTGTATAATGGAGTGTCACTAGAGTTAAAACAATAAAGCACACAGACTTTCCCTAATAGCACACACTACCCTCATGAGGTCTATCCCAGGTGAATACCTATCCCTGCAAAGTCCCCACTGTGTCAAGCTACCTGTGCACTGTTACCAGGCTGTGCACAACAGTAGTCTCCCCCGCACAGCCCACACACGTGTGCACATGCATGTGGATACATGTTGAGGTGTAACCAGCCAAGTGCCTTTTACCCTTGCTGCGTCGTAGCGGCCTCACTTTAAAAGGAGGACACTGGCAGAAAACATGTTATTACCATGGGGGAGACACCAGGAGTGAGGCTCACCCACAGTAAAAAGTTAAAAAACGGGGTGATCGGAAAAGCAAAAAATAGCGGCGTATTTCTGGGGAAGAACCCAGTGCAACATTAACACTTATATAAATGTGTGTCATGAATGCTGTTTGTTGAACACTGTCTCTCTAGGAGGCTCCAACCAATTCACTTCCCACTTTATTGCTTTTTCTCACCTCATCTTCTTGCTCTCTCAATGATTGCTCCTTTCCCCCCTCTCCACTTCATGGTCCTCACTTGCTTGCCTTTTGTTTCCCCATCTTCACATGCTCTCCAAAATCCCCTCGTCTCTGACACCTTCCTTATTCCCACCCCAAAATTGTTTTCTTACTCTCCTATCTACTTGCTGACTCTTTGATCTGCTCTCCCGTCCCCTGCTATTCCCATCTGCACTTACCCACATTCTTTAGTTTATTTTTATTTATTTGTTTGTAAGGGACTGGCTGCTTCACACTGTTATCAGACTGCCTGCTTCTTTGCATAACTGTAGCATCCTTCATTCATATCTTTGAAAAATCATAATTCATATTTTCAGAAATGCCTACTGGCCATTTTAAAATGGTGTATTAATACTGAAGCTGAACAACAAATTCAAGTATAGTACTTGCCACGTTTAAACAAATGTGCACACACAGTCATTTTGGAAAGCTTTTTGTACTTTTTGCAAAAAATAATTGTAAGATGGCCATTTTTGGAATGTAGTGCACTGGCATTTTAGAATTTTTTCTCATAAAGTACAAGAAATAGCATTCCAAGGGCCAGATGTAGCAAAAATCCAATTTGCGAGTTGCAAATTGCGAGTCCTTCTGACTCGCAATTTGCAACTCGCAAATTGGTATGCAGAACGGTGTCTCAGACACCGTCTGCGAGTCGGTATGGGGTCGCAAAGACCCACCTCATTAATTTTAATGAGGTGGGTCGCAAATTGCCGCCCCATAGCAACTATGGGCACTCGCAAATATGGAGGCCTGCTGTAGTCAGCAGACCTCCATGTTCGTGACTGCTTATAAATAAAGCAGTTTTTTTTTTTAAGTGTAGCCCGTTTTCCTTAAAGGAAAACGAGCTGCACTTAAAAAAAAATCCGAAACCTTTAGTTTCGGTATTTTTTCAGGGCAGGTAGTGGTCCCTTGGACCACTACCTGCCCTGAAAAAATAGTATTGGGTCCATTCGCAAAGGGGAAGGGGTCCCATGGGGTCCCCTTCCAATTTGCGAGTGGGTTACCATCCACTTGAAGTGGATGGTAACTGCGACACCCTTTGCGACCGCATATGCGGTCGCAAATGGTATTGCATGCCACTCCGAATCGCAAATAGGAAGGGAACACCCCTTCCTATTTGCGATTCTGAAATGCATATTGCGAGTCGGTCCCGACTCGCAATATGCATTTCTGCATAGCAAAGAGGCATTTGCGCCTTGCAAACGGCAATTTTTGCCGTTTGCGATGCGCAAATCCTTTGCTACATCTGGCCCCAAGTTTCTTGCCTAGGCATTCAATGTTCTAGGGAGCCGTTGACATTGTTTTTGCTATTGCTTTATGAGTCTATTGTATTTCTGTGCTGGTGCATTTAGTTTTTATGTTTATAGACTGTAGTCCACTTCAGAGTGAAAATGGTTATGTCAGTGTGCTAGTCGCATAAAAGCAAGGGTATTAGGGACTGTTTGGTTATATAGGGTAAGGATAGCGTTTATGAATATTTCATTGGTGCGAAACAGCAAAGATTTTGGGCCTCATTACGAGCCTGGCAGTTCAAAGAATGCCAGGCTTGTAATGAGGGTCAGACTGCTGCAACTGTGGTGGTCCGAATGCCGCATTATGACCTTGGCGCTGGGGCCACCAGGGGACCGCTGTCCCTGCTGAAAACATGGTTCCCGATGGTCCGACAGCGGTCTGAGTTGTACTTAGCCAGGTCGGCGCTGAGTTCATCGCCATCTGGCTGATTACAACTCTACTTATTGCCAGCCTTTCCATGGTGGTCTGACCACAAAAGAAAGGCTGGTGGTAAGCCAGTGCTGTGGGCAACTAGGGAACCCCTGCATGGGCAGTGCAGGGCCCCCCCTGTAGCGCACCCTTGAAATGTGTACTGTCTGCTTTTCAGATAGGGTGCCTTTTCGAGGGTGCTGTGGGGCCCCTAGTCTGACGGCATTGTCCTCAGCTCCATGTGGAGCAGAGACATATGCTGCTGCCCAATTTCCACTGGGCTGGCCGGTGCAAACCTTGGGTTCTACCGGTCAGCCCAGTGGAAACCTTGTAATGAGGCTGGTGGAGAGACCACCAGCTCCATGGTGGTCTCCTCACCGCGAGTCTGGCAGTTGACTTGTCTGACCACCAGACTCGTAATGAAGCCCTTTGTTTTTATTTTTCATACCTTTAAAAGTAATTTGCAAGAACCTTGTCATCTATTTGCCTCTTCAATTGAGGAATGTCTATTTTTGACTTGTTAATCTTCACAAGTTATTGACATCTCACACTCTTTCCATGACATTCCTCCAGTACACCCATTCAATCAGGTAAACGTCCTCAACAATAACACCGGAACCACACCGTCATTGTTAATGCAAGCGGAACCACAATTGCATTAACAGTGACTCCATTTTTCTCTCCCTTAACCAAAGTATGTGCTGAACAATGCACATGCGTGTTTAAGGCAGATTAAAAAAGAATCAGCATTGGGAGAGGATGTGGTCAGGTAAGTGGGGCTAGGGGGTAGTTTTGTTTTTGGGCCGGGCTGGGAGGTCAGGGTAATTTTTTTTTTAGGGTGGGGGTAGGGGTAATTTTATATTTAGTGGGGATGGAGGGCAGGTTTTTAGGGGCAAGGTGGGGAGTTGGGGTAATTTTGTTTTTAGGGGTGGGGGTGGCTTTTTAGAGGTGAAGTGGAGGGTCAGTGTAATTTTGTATTTTGGGAAGGTGAGGGGGCGGGTTTTAGCGGTGGGTGTGGGGGGTCGGATAATTTTGTATTTAAGGAGAGGTGGGGGTCAGGGTAGGATGTGGTCAGGTAAGTGGGGCTGGGAGAGGGTTGGGGTACTTTTTTGGGGTGGCGGGTGGTTGGGTTATTTATTTTTTAAGGGGTGGGGGTGGGGGGTCGTGGCACTATGGTTTTTAGGGCAGGGGTGGGGGGTCGGGGTAGTTTTGTTTTTTACGGGCAGGGTGGGGGTTGGGGTCATTTTGGGGCATATTTATACTCTGTTTGCACCGAATTAGTGTCTTTTTTTTTTACTCTAATTCGGTGCAAAACTAACTCCATATTTATACTTTGGTGCTAGACCCCCCTCTAGCACCAAATTTATGGAGTTAAAGTCATTTTTTGAAAGTGGAGACCTACTTTGCCTTAATGAGATGCAAGGTAGGCGTTCCCGTGCAAAAAATTACTCTATGGCCTTAACGCCATATTTAGGGGCATATTTATACTCTGCGGCATATTTATACTCTGTTTGCACCGAATTAGTGTCATTTTTTTTTACTCTAATTCGGTGCAAAATTAACTCCATATTTATACTTTGGTGCTAGACCCATCTAGCACCAAGGCCCTGATTTAAACTTTTTTTGCACCGCATTAACGTCATTTTATTACACAAAAGTG
Organism: Pleurodeles waltl; assembly: GCF_031143425.1. NCBI lineage: Eukaryota > Metazoa > Chordata > Amphibia > Caudata > Salamandridae > Pleurodeles > Pleurodeles waltl. Next base: position 1,644,278,429 of record NC_090444.1, on the reverse strand, counting down.
GCGCAAACTTACAAAATATTGGCCCTTATTTATACTTTTTGCTGCAAAACTGCACTAACTCAGTTTTGCACCAAAAAGTTTAGCACCGGCTTGCACCATTTCTGTGCACCAGCCGAGCACCATATTTATGGAATGGTGCAAACCGGTGCAAAGGGTAGGCTAGAGTTTTAAAAAATGACTTTAGTCGGGTGGGGCTGGCAGTATAGAAGAAGAGGGTTTAGCACCAAAAAATGGCTTTAGGCAGGTTAGAGTAAAAAAAAAATGACTCTAACCAGATTTGCAACATTTTATGGTGCTAAACCTAGCATGCCACATGACTCCTGCCTTAAAAAAGGCAGGAGTCATGCCCACCACCCCAGTGGCCAGCACAGAGGACAGGGGTCCCCTGGGCATGGCCATTGCACCCGGTGCCATGTATGGGGGCCCATTACAGGGCCCCCTATGGCACTTTCAAAAATAAAATGCACTTACCTGTACTTACCTGGGATGGGGTCCCCCATCCTCGCAGTCCCTCTAGTGTGGGTGGGGGTGCCCCTAGGGCCTAGGGAGGGCACCTCTGGGCTTATTCCATGGTGTTCCACCATGGAAATAGGGCAGCAGGTCCCCTAACACCTGCCCTGACCCAGGTCTTAAAAAATGGGGCAAAGCAAGCTTTGCCCTATTTTTTGACCCCTCCTCCCTCCCTTGCACCAGTTTTACATGGGAGTATAAATATGGTGTTAAGGCCATAGAGTCATTTTTTTGCACGGGAACGCCTACCTTGCATCTCATTAAGGCAAGGTAGGTTTCCACTTCCAAAAAATGACTTTAACTCCATAAATTTGGTGCTAGACGGGTCTAGCACCAAAGTATAAATATGGAGTTAGTTTTGCACTGAATTAGAGTTAAAAAAAATGACGCTCATTCAGTGCAAACAGAGTATAAATATGCCCCTTAGCGTGAACAAATTATGCTAATCTGGTCAGAATCATTTATTTTGACTCAAAACTGCCAAACGTCATTTTTTTTTAAGCTAGCCTACCCTTTGCACCGGCTTGCACCATTCCATAAATATGGTGCCCAGCTGGTGTTAAAAAATGGTGCAAGCCGGTGCAAAACTTTTTGGGGCAAAACTGCCTTAGTGCAGTTTTGCACCAAAAAGTATAAATAAGGCCCTTTGTATTTAGGGTGGGTTTTTAGCGGTGGGAGGGTGGGTTGGGGTAATTATGTTTTTAGGGGTAGTTTTATTTTTGGGGGTGGGGTCAGTTGTTTTTAGAGCGGGTGGAGGTTGGGGTATGTTTTAGGGCTCTTGGGTGGGGGTTTAGGGGTAGCTTCTAGGGCCAGTGGGGGGTTGGGATAGTTTTATTTTTGGGGCGCATGGGGGCCTGGGTAGTTTTATTTTGTGGGTGGGGGTCGGGTAGTTTTATGTTTAGGGAGGGTGGGGGCTCAGGATAGTTTTATTTTTAAGGTGGGGTGGGGTGAGGGTTGGGGTTTGTTTTTCGGGGTGGGGTAGTTTTATTTTTAGGGTGAGGTCAGTTGTTTTTATGGTGGGTGGGGGTAGGTTTTAGAGCTCAGGGTGGGTGGGGGTATTGGGGTATTTTTTTGGGACAGGTGGGGCGGTCGTGTAGTTTCATTTTTAGGGTGGGTGGGTGGTCGGGGTAGTTGTATCTATAGGGCGCGTGGAGCGGATGGCATGCGAAAACCACGCATGCTGTTCCACACATGCCTTTACTAGGCATGCTTTTACAATGAAATATCATTGTAAAGGCATGAGTGATAAAGGCATTTTTGGAAACAACACAGTTGTTGTTTTCCGACCGCGTTGTTCAGGCATGCGTGATTGACGCATGCATTGTTCCATCATACATCCATTCTATCTAGGTGGAGCAGGTGAACTCACACAGGTCTGACGATGAAAGAAGCATTGTCAAAGTCAATATGTATGGCCTTGGCAAATGTGCTGTGTTTTAATTTTTTTGTTATTAAACGCATGAACCATGCAACAAGTATGGATACTAAGCTATGCATATTAAAAAAAAGAATACATATAAAGGAGTGGTGAAGCAGCCCAGGCCCTGTAGCCGTGGCATTTAAGTTCCCTTCTTTTCAGGAGACTGCGCACATGTGATCTGGTACAACATCATCACTCGCATTGCAAGACAGCCAATGGATGAAGTGGGCTGGTCCATTGCCACCTACTGCATTCTGTGGAGTGTAGAAGGAAAATGTGACTGACACTTGAACAGACCAGTGAATTAAGAGGGTTGACCAAAATCGAAATCCCCTCTGTCTGTGTATACATATACGCATTTATTATTATTATTTCATGTCAATATAAGGCTGGTACAGTTACAGCTGCCCTTCGTAGGAAAGGGAACACACCCCCTGACAAATAATTATTTTCTGCTTATATGATTATGCACCTCTGTAAAGAGCAAAAGCAATGAGAAAATAGAGGTGACAGAATTTACTTAGTGTGGGAAAATGAATGGGGCACCCAAACAGGAAGATTTTATGTTTCAGACTATACTTCTTACAAATAAGATAATTCTATCTTAAATTTCAATGCTCCCTTAATTATTGGAGTAGGCTGTAGTGTGCACTCGCTGGGTTAGTAAATCAAGCAGGCATACCAATCTTAGCACAGCAGTTGTAACATGTAGCAAGACTTATCTCAGTTAAGGCGGAAAAAACACCTGGCATTTACACGTTTAACAACATTTGTAACTGAAATGAGAGTAAAACTCACTAGTTTGTGAATAGTAGTTTTTTTAATTAGTAAAAATGTTATTTAGGTGTGTGAGTGCTATACAAGGAAAGGTACCCAAAATATGTATGTATAACATTATATGAAAAGTAAGCATCTGCATTAAAGTCTTATAAATGGAATATTATCGGATTGCTACTGTTAGACCTGCCATCTTTGCCATGACATTCACCCAAACTTTTGCCTTCACTCCTTCTATTTCACTCAATTTATTGTAGATTTGATTGCGCCATTTTTGCGGGCAGCTGTGCGCCGGAACTTCCCCTTTGCATACATTATGCATGGCGCATGCAGAATGTAGAGCAAAGGGTTGCGAAGTGGCGCAATGCATGCATTGCGCCACTTTGTACATATGGCTTGGTGATTCTGCAAGCCTAACGACATATTAGCATCAAAAAAATTACGCTAACATGGTGCTAGTCCTCCTTAAATTTGGGTCATAGTCCCATAAGAGCTGAACATTATTCACTCAGGCTCCCCCACGGACCCATGCCCACATCACGTGTTCAACAAAACCAACGCCATCATCGCCCCCAAACTCCGCAAGATCATCAACCTCTCCTTCGACTCCGCCACCTTCCCAGACAGCTGGAAACACGCAGAAATCCAACCCCTCCTCAAGAAACCCAAGGCTGACCCCAACGACCTCAAAAACTTCCGACCGATCTCTCTCCTCCCTTTTCCAGCAAAAGTCATCGAGAAGATCGTCAACACACAGCTCGCCCACTTCCTCGAAGACAACTCCATCCTAGACCCCTCTCAATCCGGTTTCAGACGAAACCACAGCACCGAGACTGCACTCCTCGCCGCCACAGATGACATCAGAACTCAAATGGACAACGGCGAAACCTCGGCCCTCATCCTCCTCGACCTATCAGCCGCTTTTGACACAGTCTGCCACCGCACCCTACTGACCCGCCTCCATGAAGCCGGCATCCAAGATAAAGCCCTCAACTGGATCTCATCCTTCCTCTCCGACAGAACCCAGAGAGTCCGACTCTCCCCTTTCCGCTCCAAAGCCACCAACCTCATCTGCGGCGTCCCCCAAGGCTCCTCCCTCAGCCCTACGTTGTTCAACGTCTACATGGCCCCCCTCGCTAAACTGGCCCGCCAACATCACCTCAGCATCATCTCCTACGCCGACGACACCCAGCTCGTCCTCTCCCTGACCAAAGACCCACTCTCCGCCAAAACCAACCTCCACGAGGGACTAAAAGCCATCGCCGAGTGGATGAACGACAGCCGCCTGAAGCTCAACTCCGATAAGACGGAAGTCCTCATCCTCGGGCGCACCCCTTCGGCCTGGAACGACTCCTGGTGGCCCACCGACTTCGGACCCCCACCCACCCCAGCCAGCCACGCAAGAAACCTCGGCTTCATCCTGGACTCCGCCCTCACCATGTCCAAACAGGTCAGCGCCGTCTCCTCTTCCTGCTTCAACACCCTTCGAATGCTCCGCAGAATTTTCAAGTGGATCCCAACAGGAACCAGAAAGACGGTGACCCAAGCCCTCGTCAGTAGCAGATTTGACTACGGCAACGCACTCTACACAGGCATCCCAACAAAAGACATCAAACGACTCCAGCGTATCCAAAATGCATCCGCCCGCCTGATCCTCGACATACCCCGCCGATGTCACATCTCCCCTCACCTGAAGGACCTCCACTGGCTCCCCGTGGACAAGAGGATCACCTTTAAACTCCTCACCCACGCTCACAAGGCTCTACACAACACCGGACCTACCTACCTCAACTCCAGACTCAACTTTTACGCCCCCACTCGTCAACTCCGCTCTGCCAATCTCGCCCTCGCCATCGTCCCCAGGATCCAGCGCAAGACCTCCGGCGGCAGATCCTTCTCCTTCCTCGCCGCCAAGACCTGGAACTCTCTCCCCACCTCACTACGCCAGACCCAGGACCTCCTCACCTTCAGGAGACTCCTCAAGACCTGGCTTTTCGACCACTAACAGCTCACCCACCCCCCCCACCCCCCCAGCGCCTCGAAACCCTGACGGGTACATAGTGCGCTTTACAAATGAAATGATTGATTGATTGATTGAACATTAAATTAATGAAAATAGCATGAGTGAATTTAATCCTGCCTCTTTTTATACATCGAAACAATTTATGTAATGGTTTAACTAACTGCACAATATATTAATGCACTTAGGCCCATATTTATACTTTTTGACGCAAAACTGCGCTAACGCAGTTTTGCGGCAAAAAAATTCGCGCCGGCTAACGCCATTCTGAAGCGCCATGCGGGCGCCGTATTTATTGAATGGCGTTAGCCGGCGTTATCCGGCGTTAGCCGACCGCCGCTGCCAGGTGTGCGTGAAAAAAAACGACATACACCAGACAGCGCCGGCGTAGGGAAAAATGGCGTTTGGGCGTCCCAAAATGGGGCAAGTCAGGCTGAGGCAAAAAAATCGTCTTAACCCGATTTGCGCCATTTTTTTTGGGCGCCCAGACGCCATTAACATGACTCCTGTCTTAGCAAAGACAGGAGTCATGCCCCCTTGCCCAATGGCCATGCCCAGGTGACGTATGTCCCCTGGGCATGGTCATTGGGCATAGTGGCATGTAGGGGGGCACAAATCAGGCCCCCCTATGCCACAATTTTTTTTAAAAAAATACTTACCACAACTTACCTTTTCTTCCCTGGGATGGGTCCCTCCATCCTTGGGTGTCCTCCTGGGGTGGGCAAGGGTGGCAGGGGGTGTCCCTGGGGGCAGGGGAGGGCACCTCTGGGCTCATTCTGAGCCCACAGGTCCCTTAACGCCTGCCCTGACCCACGCGTTAAAAAGAGGCGCAAATGCGGGTTTTTTTGCCCCGCCCACTCCCGGGCGTCATTTTTGCCCGGGAGTATAAATACCACGCACATGCCTGGGAGTCATTTTTTAAGACGGGAACGCCTACCTTGCATCTCATTAACGCAAGGAAGGTGTTCACGCCAAAAAATGACGCTAACTCCATGAACTTTGGCGCTAGACGCGTCTAACGCCAAAGTATAAATATGGAGTTAGTTTTGCGTCGAATTTGCGTCGAAAAAAACGACGTAAATTCGGCGCGAAGGGAGTATAAATATGCCCCTTAACATTTACTTGTTGGTGTCCACAAATACTAATATGCACGCTACAGCATGAAAAAACATCCGGAAAGGAACGGTCCTCGCTTGTCGATGCAATAACTGCTGCGACCTGCCCTCCTCAAAGAGCAGCTGACTGGGTCGCTCCCTTCAGAAACAACATGATTCCTCCTTCTAGAAATGAGAAGGGGAAACTGAGAATTAGGCGGGGGAGACATCAGTCAATTTTTCACATAATAGGCATCACTTCTCAACTGTAAATGAAGCCCTTCGTCACCTATTTGGAGCAAAACAAAACAGTGCTATAGATCCAGATGCTTCATATACCTAGGGCTCCAATCGCGTGAAATTAAGGTTATTATGGGCCTTCAGTGAAAAAAGCTCAATTTCATTGCATTTCACCATTTGGATCCTTTTCTTTATTTGGTCTCTTTTATGACTAGTTGAGCTTTTTTCTTCCCAGGGGCAAAAATAAACCTTTAGGCCAACCATGCCTCCTTGACCATGGACACAGCTTGGGGGACCGTATGGTAGTCATGCTTAAAAAAATCTATGATTTGATTGGGGTGTAGGAGTAATTCTGTAATTTAGTACCATCATATGAATGCAGTAACAAACAACAGTGTGATGGAAAGCATAGTTGAATAATTCTCATCTACTGGAGATCTCTTAGGCCACTTTCAAGTCCACTGTATTATCACTCATTATGCCTCTCCAGACGGTGATCTGCCATATGCAAATCAGTCTTGGTTCTATTCGGTATGAACAGTCCAGACCGAACTGCCAGGCCAGGTCCTTCCAGATGGGAACACCAGCAACCCTAGGCCGGTTTCGGCCTAGTTTGGCCTCGTTAGTAAGGTAGAGCTTGAGCGATGACACAAGTAGAGCAGTGAATCCATGTCTGGGCATATCTGTGGCGCGTAAGGCATCAACTGCTCTGAAGAAGAGCTGATGAGTGGAATGTTTTTTATTAATCTAAGCTTCTGCTATGAGCTTTGCAGCCATAGCACTGGCAATGTTTGTTGACTGGAAAAATGTAATAAATCTGCAACCGACGGCGGGAGTACTTCTATCTGCACAGATGTTCTACTTTTTTGTGTCTCTATCCCTCAGATTTCAGCTGCCCTCTTCGTGTTAATGCTAATGCTAGCTTTTGTTCTACAACACGAGACGCCACATCTTTGATTTACACAGTGTGAAAGCTGGCATGCTGTTTGTGATGTATGCGGATGCTGACTTGGTGAACCCACTTCACCTGTCAAAATGAGTGTCGATTAACTTTTCCTTGAACCAAAAACATTTCATTGCCACGAAAGATGACACCTCTCAGGCAGCCTCACACATTATAAAAGCTAAAAAACGACATGCAAAGAAGCTATAGTTTAGCTATCCAAAAAGTGGACGCTTTGCTTGGATTGTTTCAGATAATTGTCTAAGGGCCATATTTATACTTTTTGACGCAAAACTGCGCTAACGCAGTTTAGCGTCAAAAAATTTAGCGCCGTCTAACGCCATTCTGAAGCGCCATGCGGGCGCCGTATTTATTGAATGGCGTTAGCCGGCGCTACCAGACCGGCGCTGCCTGGTGTGCGTGGAAAAAAACCACGTACACCAGACAGCGCCGGCGTAGGGGGAAAATGGCGTATGGGCGTCTTAAAATGGGGCAAGTCAGGTTGCGTCGAAAAAATCGTCTTAACCCGACTTGCCCCATTTTTTAACGACGCCCATCCCCCATCAACATGACTCCTATCATTGTAAAGATAGGAGTCATGCCCCCTTGCCCAATGGCCATGCCCAGGGGACTTCTGTCCCCTGGGCATGGTCATTGGGCATAGTGGCATGTAGGGGGGCACAAATCAGGCCCCCCTATGCCACAAAAAATAAAAAATAAAATACTTACCTGAACTTACCTTAATGTCCATGGGATGGGTCCCTCCGTCCTTGGGTGTCCTCCTGGGGTGGGCAAGGGTGGCAGGGGGGGTCCCTGGGGGCAGGGGAGGGCACTCTGGGCTCATTTTGAGCCCACTTGTCCCTTAACGCCATGCCTGACCCAGGCGTTAAAAAGCGGCGCAAATGCGCCGTTTTTGGCCACGCCCACTCCCGGGCGTCATTTTTGCCTGGGAGTATAAATACCACGTAAAGGCCTGGGAGTCATTTTTTAAGACGGGAACGCCTCCCTTGCATATCATTAACGCAAGGAAGGGGTTCACGCTAAAAAATGACGCACACTCCGGGCACTTTGGCGCCCGAAGCGTCTAACGCCATAGTATAAATATGGCGTTAGTTTGCGTTAGTTTAGCGTCGAATTTGCGTCGAAAAAAACGACGCAAATTCGGCGCAACCAGAGTATAAATATGGCCCTAAATTCGGCAATGCCTTCTATTTTAAGAAATGATTGCATGTTTTCCCCTCTACAATTGTCAAGCATATTCGCTATTCCATTGTATGCTTTCCACAGAATAGAAACAAAACATGTATTATCGTTTTGAGATTAGGCTGCAGGGCATTGATAATTCGATGCTGAGGTATACTATACTGATGGTATGATTGTTGTGGTTATGTATAAATAAGGCAGATAAACTTGAGCGTTTATTAAACTTAATGGACGCTCAAGGTGCCAAAACGACTTTGAAGTGTTTATTACACCTAAGAAATATGTGTTTTCAAAGGAAGTCCCCAGTATTTCTTTATCTCACTTGTCAGCAATCTTTTATTTACTCACTGCCTATCTTTTTTTTTACATTACCTTTATCACTTGACACGCAACAAAAGGTGTTGCATTCCATCACTTTTCCACCCAAAATCCAGACAGGTAAGCGATGGAATTCAAATACTTCGGGGCAGATTTAGCAGCCCCTAACGCCTTCTTGGGCCAATTTAGAGGCATTTTTTTAATGTTAATGTGATCAAAAACGCCTCGCCACTTTGTAAACCTTTGCACTACAATATGCCTGTGGCAGGCATAATGTATGCAACGGGGGCGTTACCACTTTAAGACGGGGAGGGTGCAAAAAAAGAGCACAAATTGTGCCTTTTTTTGGGCACTTTTAACGCATGCTCAGAGCAGGTGTTAAAAGGAGGCTTCCAATGATTTCAATGGGGCTCTGGGTGCTTTGTATGACTAGCGTCAGAAATGTTGACTCTAATCCTGCAAATCGCCGAACTAGTGTCAAAAATTCTGACGCTAGTTCCCTAACTACCGCCATGGTGTGCCTTACATTAAATACAGCACACACATGGTGGCATTAGGGGGTGCTAAGAGGTGCAAGAAAAGTGGCTCTGCACTAGGTGCAGCGCCACTTTCCATAAATCTGCCCCTTATGGTGCACTTTTACAAGGCCATCTTTTCACTGCAGATACTGGTTGAACTACAGCAACACAACATGCAGATTCTAGAAACAGATCGCATGGAATAGCAGGCACAATAGATGTACTTCGATCTAGAGTCCCAATTTTGTTTTTTGCCTTGATTTTTTTTTCTTTTCTTAGGGTCTGAATCCTCCTGGAAAACCCTCTAGCTGACATGCTCATTTGAAAATCACACTTTAAATTGACAGTGTGATTTAACACCAGTGTTTGTTTTCTGGAACAAGATGCACTTCTCAAGCACCACACGTTGGTACGCTTTAGCATTATGGTGCATAACTGACACTAGATGTAACTTATTTGTAGATACCGGACACGCTTTAAATCTGAAATTTTACCATTTTATAAACACTACAACTATAAAAAATACAAACAGTACCAAACATTTTAAAGTAAATAGAAAACACAATACAGTACCACTTTAGAAAAACTAGAGGCATGTATAGGGTAAAAAGACATAAAAATAATTTAAATTGAATGAGAGGATTAGGAAATCTGAATTAAAATATTAAGTCAAAAAGGACCTAGAAAATATAAAGCACCAATAAAAAGTATTAGGGGCATATTTAGACTTTTTGGTGCAAAACTGCACTAACGCAGCTGGTGCAAATGGTAAGCTAGCGTAAAAAAAAAAAAAGACGTTAGCCGGGTGGGGGTGGCGGTATGGGAGAAGGGAGTTTTGCACCATACAATGAAGTGAGGCTGGTTGGAGAAAAAAAAAATGACTCTAACAGCCTAGTGTCATTTTCTGTCTTATAAAAAACAGGAGTCATGCCCACCACCCCAATGCCCAGCACAGGGGACCAGGGTCCCCTGGGCATGGGCATTGCACCCAGTGCCATGTAGTGGGGCCCATTTCAGGGCCCCCAACAGCACTTAAAAAAAAAAATACTTACCTCTACTTACCTGTACTTACCTGGGGTGGGATCCTCTATCTTCCGCTGTCCCTCTGTTGTGAGAGGGGGTGTCCATGGGGCCTGGGGAGGGCACCTGTGGGCTTATTCCATGGTGTTCTACAATAAACACAGGCCAGTAGGTCCACTAACGCCTGCCCTGACCCAGGCGTTAAATAATGATGCAAAGCCAGCTTAACAGAATATTTGACCCCTCCCCCCGGTGCGTGATTTTAGCATGAGGGGATTAATATGGCTCTAAGGCCATAGGGTCAATTTTTGCATGCAAACGCCTACATTGCATCTAATTGATGCAAGGTAGGTTTCCACATCCAAAAAATGACTTTAACTCCATAACTGTGCGCCAAAGTATAAATATGGAGTTAGTTTTGCATTGAATTTGTGTAAAAAGATTATGCAAATTTGGGGCAAAACAAGTATAAATATGCCCCTTAGTTTGTGGTTCACCAGGACCCAGCGCTGTTTCAGGCTGTGATGAAATAGAGATCGGCTTGTATAAGAGGGTTACACTGGTCTGCTTTTTTCCACTTAAATTATCAAAAATCTGGATAAATGAATTCATCTTTATTTGCATGATTGATTAAAATCTTTGCAAAAACAAAATACATACACAATTATTTAAGGGTACTGCAGACCTAATATCACACTTCACCATTAAATGCAAAAGTCTTTGCAAAACACACATTACATGAAATTACTCTAAGACTTTCAAAAATACAAAACCACATTTCATCATGTCACTGCTTTTAACATGATTGAAAATTGGATACGTTTTTTATAATAATGTATATTCCATTTTGAACTTAAATGTAACCCTTGTGCTGCCTCTTCCTCTCATGTTTACTGAGTTGGCTTTGCTCCTTTACAGGGGACCCAACTGTTTCTAGGTGGGGTCCCTTTCCTCAGAAAAGTGTGTATCAAGACTGCCATGATAAATTGAGGGTTCCTTTGCGGAGTCTTGCTTATTGCAAGTACTTGGATCCCCTTCTTGATAGTTTTGCATCACAGATGGCACTGCCTGAATTTCATTGCATATAAAGCCTGATGGTTTGGGGGCAGGTGAAATAGTTAGAGTGTCAGTAGCCCTCGGCTGGTGGATTCCTGCCGCTACCACGATGTCTTGTTGTCGTTGTTCTCCTGTGATGGCCACTTCTATAGCTATTTCTGTTCTGATGGGGAGTGTAGCCAGCTGTATTACCTGCTGACCCATCTTCTGTGTCATAGATATCAGCTTCACCTCTATCAGTAGACCACTTATAATTTCAGCCAGTGAACTATTTATTTCTATTATCGGTGAGCAGTTGCAGATGGTTGGCTTTCTGGCATTCTCAGATTGTCCCTAAAAAATTAGGTTATTGAATTGCATGATTCTTTTGTCGATTGTGTATTCCTGATATGTACAATATTCAGCAGATCCACCCGTTAGTCCAGTTTGACAGAGTGGTAATCAAGAGTGTTGAATGTAGCTTGTATTGCATTTAGGAGTGGGAGCCAAGCAGAGTCTATATTTACAGGACCAGGGGCCAGATGTAGGAAACGTTTTGCATGGCGCAAACTGCGAAATTCGCAGTTTGTGCCATGCAAAACGTGCATCGCGATGCACATTCCCATTTTGCGAGTCGGTACCGACTCGCAAAATGGGAATGCGAATTGCAACTAGGAAGGGGTGTTCCCCTTCCTATTTGTGAGTCGCACCGCAATGTAGAATTGCTTTGTGACCGCGAACGCAGTCGCATAGCAATTCGCAGTTAGCACCCATGTGAAGTGGGTGGTAACTCATTCGCAAAAGGGAAGGGGTCCCCATGGGACCCCTTCCCCTTTGTGAATGGCTCCAAAAAGATTTTTTCTGATGGTTTCAATTTCCCGAGTGTATTGCAACTCGTTTTCCTTTAAGGAAACGGGCTGCAATTCAAAAAAAAAAACTGCTTTATGAAAAAAGCAGTCACAGACATGGTGGTCTGCTGTCTCCAGAAGGCCACCATCCCTGTGAGTGCAGGGAATCGCAAGGGGGTCGCAAATTGCGACCCACCTCAGTAATATTAATGAGGTGGGTCTTTGCGACCCGCTTGCGATTCTCAGATGGTGTCAGGGACACCATCCTGCATATGGGATTTCGACTCGCAAATTGCGAGTCGCTCCGATTCGCAATTTGCATGTCGCAATCCCATTTCTACCTACATCTGACCCTAGATGACCTATATTCCTAGTGCTTCCCATGGAACAACTTAAGACTGCCTGTTAAGGTGTTTCTCATCCGCAGCCCATTCTGCATCAAACTTTCATCTTTAATGTGTTTTTTTGGTTCCATTTTAACTGTGGCCCAGGTGAAATCTTTCAGGTCCTGTTACACAAGTAACAAGTGTGTTCTCCTTTTGTGTAATACTTAGATTTAAACTATTCAGAGGCGGCTCTGTCCATGTTGCCACATTGTCAATCTTACCCTCCCTTTGCACAGTTGCAGTTGGTGACCATGTACAACTGCTGATTACCTCCTTGGGTCTTGAGCTGGTTGCCTGTACAGCCAGATCCCCTTGATTTAATACCTGATCTGTATTCATTGAGTCATTGGGACTGACCATTAACAGGTTTCTTAGCATTCACCCCATACACATTCTCAGGCTAATTGAGCAAAGGCCGGCATAGCAACAAGGGCTGAGGCAGGCAGGGGTCGACAGAGCGGTAGTGAGCACAGGCAGCCAGCATAGATCACCACAGGTCACCAGAAGCAGCAATGAGGCCCGATAGGTCCCCACTGCCCCACAGCCCCTCAGCCCTTTATCTCCTCGACTCCTTCATTGGCATTGCTACCCACTCATCCTCTCTTCTCCTTGGCACCTTGCTCTGGCGGTCAGCAGCAGCGGTATTCAGCAGTCAGCGTTCAGCAACCCAGATCCAGAAATCAAGACCTGCACACTTTTTTTTTGCAGCAAGCACATATACATATATTAAATATCTGATTTCAGCATTACATCAGCTTTGAGACTTAAGTAAGAAATATCTTTGAAACACTGCTCTAGTAGAGTTGTGAGCAGAGATACAAAATACAGATTTCAATCCCTGCTAAGGAGAGGCATATTAGAGACTACATAATGAAGCAGCATTTGTTTTTTTGTAACATTAAGTGCACACTAACTCCAATAAGTAGTTATGCTAAATTTTTCTTTTACATATTAATGCCTTGGCCTACGGGCCTATGAGGTTCATTTTAGGGATGACATATGGACGTGTAAAAATGGATTCTTCCCACATGAGAAAGTCACTTTTTCCTACCATGTGTCACTACAGTACATTTAAACTGATGTGCACCAGAGTGATACAGGTCATGATTGTTGCATGATCCATGGGAGTTGGAACCTTCCTGGCCTGAGATGCCTTTGTAAGATCTTTGTCTAAGAGAACCCCTAAGCTCCTAACCTCCTTTTTCGGGGAGGGGCATTCCCCCAGGCACATGGGCCAGATAAATTGGTCCCATAGAGAGGGATTATTTCTATTCACCATCACCTCAGTCTTTTCATCATTAAATCTGAGACTGCTCTTAGTTATCCAACTATATACTTTAACCAGAGAAGTTGAGAAATTCACTGAGTTGGCCCTGGAATTAGGGGTCAAGGAGACGGCAATCTGCATATCAGCTGCACAAGACACCATGAAAAACCGACGGAACAAATGATGTCCAGTAAGGGGAGTACATAAACATTGAAAAGAGCGGGACTCAAGGATCAACATTGAGGTACATCACACTTGAGCTTATGACTCTCAGAGAGACAAGGACATTCTCTAACCTGAAAGCTTCTTTTCTCCAAAAAGGATGACAGCCAGTTTAGTACTGTAACCCTGATTTCAAGCGCTTCTAGCCTGTGCATGGGGGTGGAATGGGAGATATTATCAAAAGCTGTGCTCAAATCAAGAAGAATGAGCACAACCGAATCTCCAAGATCTAACGTTTTGGTAATCTCTTCGGTGGCAGGCAAAAGAGCGGTCTCTGTACAGTGACCAGGCTGAAAGCCTCTTTGCATCTCATGTAGAAGATTATGGGTTTCCAAGAAGTTGGTCAACTGACTTACTGATCTCACTAACACAAGGCAGCAAAGAGATAGGTCTGAAGGTCTCCGTTTTATCCGGGTCTAGGGAAGATTTTTTTCAACAAAGGATGGACAATTGTGTGCTTCCAGATGTCCGGTACTTGTCTCTTTTCAAAGGACAGGTTATATAAGTTAGTCAGCGTAGACATGATAATATCTCATCCACCAGTTTGACTTGCCTTCCTGATCAAGAGCTGTAAGAGCAGCCTCAATCATCAGTCAAGCCCACCAAGTTTAGGCCAATCCACCCCTAATCTTGCCACAGCTCCTTCTGGATGCTCAACATGAGGTCCAGCAAGATGAGGTGTCCCCCCAGCGACACTGGAGCAAGGAAAATCACACTGGCCAGAGGGACAGCATGCACTGAGCCAATCATTCTTGACAACTCTCTCCCTTTGCCCTCAGGTTCAACTCCACCAGTAGACAACCCTACAGACATATTACCAGTGTTACTGTCCTAGACCGGCACAAAAAAGATATCATCAATAAATAAGGAAATTACAACAAAAAGGTGTCTGTCGAAAAAATCTACAGCAAGTTTTTTTTCCTCAAAGACCAAGCAGGGGCTAATTTTACCTCCAACTGAAACATCCCAGGCTTCCGTCTCCTTTAGAGCTGACCGTCATCATCAAGTCACTGCATACGGTCTTTCTCAGGGCACTTTACAGGGCTCTCCAGACAATAGGAAGGTTTGCATCCCAGATAAAATATTGTAATTAAAGCAGCTGCGACACCACAAGGTCCTGAAGTCAACCGCAATCAACTAGTTTGTACCAATGCCAACATCAGAGAGGAGACTGCACCAAATGTTTGCTGAGGCTCAGGTCACTACATCCTTACACCCTGAATTCCACAATAAACGAACTGGAGATACTCAATCTGTCTTCCCATTCTCTGTGCAATTCCATTTGTGCGCAGACAAGACCGACACCCTAAGCAACTTTTCTGAAAGTAAGAATAATGGCGACTGTGCCTTCCTAATCGAAGCAACAGTAACCCAGGAAAGGGAACCTACCTTACATCCACTTGCTAATTCCCCTACCCCTCTACCATTGGCTCATGGGTCCACTCCTTGCTATATAACAGGCACACAGTCCAAAAGCAGTGACAAAGCAAAGGGCAATCAATCCAACCTTGCAGAACACACCACTTCGATGTACACCAACTGCGCTCACCCTGGACGCTCATGAGGCCAAACCTTTACAAAATCAATCCTCGCTCATATCAACAGAATGGGAAGCCATCATAGCTACATATGGCGAGGACCAAGTGAATTACACAAATTCAACTCCAGTAGAGACCCAAGAACTAAAGCATCCGACCGGGAAGAAAAACAATCTTGTGGGCAACACACCAGATGCATGGGCAATTCTGTTAGGAACCTCACAACTAACAGTAGACACCCGGAACTACCAAGCCAGTATGGACACTCAGATTAAGTTACTGAATGCACTCACAGTTTTTACTTCTGGGATCGACACAAAGATTGCTAACCTCAACTGCCTTATAATTAAAGCTCAGAGCAGTAGAAGCCACTGAGCAGGCAGGCCCCTGTGTATGTCCCCCCAATTCTAGACAAACTAGAGACACTCCCAGCTATATTGTTCACTATTCTCAGTGACCTCAAGGGGCCCTTGAAGCCTGTAACCTTGAAAAGTGACTTTCCACCAAATGCCTCAAGAAGCCCTACTCTGCATGTGCTACATGGAGAGCCCTATTATGAAATGATAATTTCTAGTGACTGCCAGTGTCACCCTACACACTTGGCTTCCTCAACGTCGACAGAGATAACTTCTTCTTTGGCAACAAATGAGGTAGAGCTGCAGCACCATCAGTCCTCAGATAGGCCCAATTCTGGTCCCAATTGCAATTCCCCTGGCATAAACCAAGTCTCAAAGACAGCTTTGGATTGACTGCCAGGGGGACAACTGAGGAATTGCCAATGCAAATGCAAACCATGAAAGCATAGGGATCAAATCAACGTGAGGAAGAGCACCTATGCCTTCTTCATCACCTCCAGCAACAGCAAACCCAACTCACATAACCCACAGTTACAAGAGATAGTAACAGGACACAGTGATGACACAGAGCATCCAGCTACCAATTCAGAGACAGCAACCTCCCAGGAACCGTATACTATGAGATAGGAGGAAATGGGTAACTGTATTGAATGTTGCCAGGTGACATCTCAAGTAAGAAACCAAATCCAAGATTTGCAACACCTCCAGTGGGTGCACAAGGAAAAAACAGGGCCACCAGACTGCTCAGCCACGTCACCAAGCGGTTCCATAATTAGCAGCCACTTCTCCAACAGGTCAGACTTCACTGAATGAAGCCCTTGGCCTGCACCAATCCCAGTTGCTGACCAGACAACAAAAACACACACCATCCAACCGGCAAGGGATCTATGCAACCTCTGGCCCCTCAGAAAATCACCAAAGTGGATGCAACAACAATCATAGCAAGAATTACAAATCTACTAGCAATAAGGGCCTCATGTACCACAACTGAGATTAAGCAGCCCTGTGCCACTGGATACGGTCACACCAAAACAACAATAGCATCTCCTGGCACACCTAGCAGTCATGTAATTCTAATGTACCCTGAGTACCAATCATGCTTCAGGTGTCTTGGACAATCAATAAATCAATCATGAACAAGTCTCTCACTAACTGCACCACCCGTTCACACAGGCAAGCTTCCAATCTGCTCATAGAACATAATTTTCTCGCTAGACAAACTTGCAGACAACAAGATGCTGAATTACCTGCTCTCTTTATAGAAAATCATGTTATAAGAAACATGGGTCAACAATGTACCAGCGATCCCATGATACACCAACTTCTCAGTCCCGGCTGCAAAAGAAGACCTCCCTGGCCACCAGAGAGGTGGATTAGCAATATACATCCAGGCTGCCTTACAAGGTAGCCCCAACATAAAACTAGCAGCCTGCAGACAGTCCTAATCAATTTGAAGCATGGCCTCCTGAGTCTCAACCTAGCACTTATGAATATCTACATACCCCCAAAAGCGGAACACAAACAGATGGCTAAAGAACATCTGATAAATGAAATCCTGGTCCTGAAGGATGGCCCCTCCCCTTTGAAAATAATACTCTCACTGGATTTTAATATGAACCTGCTGGGGCCAGTCTAGGATGAGGAGTCACTGACAGCCCAGAATGCCTTATGGTTAATCCCAGACCTAGCCCCAAACCCAAAAGCACAACGAAAAGGGTAGAGAACTCATTAGAGAACAAGAGTCCA
Source organism: Pleurodeles waltl (assembly GCF_031143425.1). Lineage (NCBI taxonomy): Eukaryota > Metazoa > Chordata > Amphibia > Caudata > Salamandridae > Pleurodeles > Pleurodeles waltl. The sequence goes on along the minus strand of NC_090444.1, from coordinate 1,644,260,968 downwards.
TGAATCTACGAGCAGTTAACGTCCATTTCCATAATAATCGGCCACCGTCCTTCTCCTACCACAACCACAAAGCTCACACTCTAATAGTCTTTACAGTGCTTTTGTTTATTCACCTGATCTCCAGCTTCCTAATCATGGGATGAAAGTGATCATCTACCGCAAGAGCTATCGATCGCTCTGTCCTTGGACTGCCACATAGCAATAGATGCACTCCATGAGAGTTTTCAAACGGTAAACAACAAGAAGCTTAAATCGCAATCAAACACCACTAATGACCTGCCAGAAGGAACTAAACACCTGTGGATAGCCCTTTTGGACAGTACAATTGTTGTTCACACCCCTTGGGAGCAATTTACAACACAATTTGTGGATAGCCACCCATCCTCTAGTGGAAGCTCTGGACATGAACATAACGCTCTACAATTGTTAGTAAATAGAAAAACTAAGGAGCTCAAACGGAGCCAAAGCCAAACTCTTTTCATGTACCAAAAAACCCAAGCGACGACACATCGAAGACAACCCTAGCTGACGGCCAATATATCTGCTAAATTCTTTTATGACTTCATGACCAACAGGCATAACAAATTCTGGAAGACAGTGAACAACTTAAATGAACTGTCTTAAACAGGAGTTAAACTCAAAATTCCAGAAGAAATATGGAACCAAAATCTCACAAAGCACTTCAGTCATTTAGGCACCAAGTCAAGTTCGCATAAGACCACTACTCATTGAGCAACAGCTTCACCTGACCCTAAACCCATCCTAACTGGGCCTTTGACCTCAGGCCCTTTGCCCATTCAGGCAGCAACAGTCGAGCAGCAGATCTCAAAAAGCTGAAGAGAATGGTCACGCGGTGCCAATAGCATTGTGACTGCTCTGTTCAAGGAAGATAAATCATACAGGGCACATCATCTGCAGCCAGTATTAGAGAGCCTATGGATCATATTTAACAGAAAATTACAGAGCTCAACGCTGCCCCAAAATTGGCAGCTCCGCCATTTTCACAATGGAAGGATGCGCTGCATTTAGTTGAATTTGGTGTACCCCTGTGTTGTCACCTGTGAGGACACTAAGGCCCTGATTCTGACTATGGCGGGCGGCGGAGGCCGCCCGCCATAGTCCCGCCGACAAATGACCGCACCGTAGTCAAAAGACCGCGGCGGCCATTCTTACATTTCCGCTGGGCCGGCGGGCGCTCTCCAAAAGAGCGCCCGCCGGCCCAGCGGAAATGCCCCTGCAACGAGGATGCCAGCTCCGAATGGAGCCGGCGGAGTTGCAGGGGTGCGACGGGTGCAGTGGCACCCGTCGCGTATTTCAGTGTCTGCATGGCAGACACTGAAATACTTTGTGGGGCCCTCTTACGGGGGCCCCTGCAGTGCCCATGCCACGGGCATGGGCACTGCAGGGGCCCTCAGGGGCCCCGCGGCACCCCCTACCGCCATCCTGTTCCTGGCGGGAGACCTGCCAGGAACAGGATGGCGGTAGGGGGTATCAGAATCCCCATGGCGGCGGAGCGCGCTCCGCGGCCATGGAGGATTCTGTAGGGCAGTGGTAAACCGGCGGGAGACCGCCGGTTTACCCTTTCTGGTCACGGCTGAACCGCCGCAGTCAGAATGCCCTTGGGAGCACCGCCAGCCTGTTGGCGGTGCTCCCGTGGTCGGTGACCCTGGCGGTCACCAGCCGCCAGGGTCAGAATGACCCCCTAAATTAGCAGCCAAGCTCCAACGCAGCCACCCGTGCGCCATGGTGCAAGGATGGCTGCGTTGAGGGAGAGATTGTTTTTGTACACCTTCCTACACAGAAGCAATCTTAAATGGTGACATAATGCAGCACACATAGAAAGAGAAAAAACGAGGAGAAATAAAAGCATTTCTCATCGTTGCACCATACTAACGCCAGCCCTGGGTTGGCGTTAGATTTTTGGCGCTGCCTTAGGTTTGCGAAAACGTTTCAATCTGGGGCAGCATCAAAATGCAATGGGTGTTGCTGTGACATGCCCACAGCAACACCCATTGTACGCCCCTTCCACGCAAAGTGCTGCGTGTGAAGGGGCCATATTTACAAGGTGGCGTTAAGCCACAAAAAGTGACTTAACACTACCTTGTAAATATTATGCAAGGCATAGTGCCACCGGAGTGTCATGGAGAGTGACTCTCCATTGGCACTAGGGGCTCTTAAATATGGCCCTCAGTACTTTAAGCATCATTCCCACCTTATGGATAGCTCAACAATCACCCCGATCTATAAAGGGAGCACTGACTCTGATCCAGCAAACTATCACCTCATAGCTCTTTTGGACGTTGTTTCCAAAAACGTTACTGGTTGTCTTTTAGAGGAACAATCAACATGTGCATCTGATAACAGCTTAATCCCATTCAACCAAACAGGGTTTGCTAAAGGAGCAAGTAGAACCTCAAACCTACTGGTTATATCTCTATTATTCGACCAAAGAAGGGCATCCAAGCAACAACTTTACCTTTCATTCATAGTTTATAAGGTTGCGGTTTCGGCCGCATAGACAGAGGAAAGCTGTGGAACAAGCTGGTCAACTGGAACATATCCAACTCGCTGCTGAGATGTGTAATCTTTCTACACACTGTCACCTGTAGAGAAGGATTACAGGGTCAGGATCAAACATGGTGATGGCACCCAACTATCAAGTAAGGACTCTTACCTTCCATGGGGCTACGGCAAGTGTACATGCTAGCTCCTACCCTCTTCAACCTTTTGTTAGCTGACTTGCCCCCCTCACTTAGCACAAGTTAATTCTCATGCTCCAAAGCTGGCAAAACCTTGAGCCAGTGTTTGATGTACACCAACTATCCAGTGCAACTTAGCTGGACCAAAATCAGCCCCCAAGGCTTCAGGAGGCCACAGCCCAATACTACGATGCTAATGTCATGGTGATCAACTTTAAAAAGTCCAAAATAATGATCCAATGAAAACCATCTGAGAGAGTCCACACCAGTGGTATTTGGTCAAAGACAAAATTGAAGAAGTACGAGTATATAAGTACTTGGGCATGCTTTTCAAAAGCCAGGGCTCCTTTAAAACACACTTGGAGCTTTTACGCTGGAAATCAGTTGCTTTCAGTGCCGCCTTCAAGCACATCAAATCAACCAGACTCCACTGTTGAGGAAATAATTCAGGCAAAACTAATCCCTACCATTGACTGCTTAAGTGAGGTTCTAAGTGGGAGAGACACTGTCCACCTGGACAATGTCACTATTAAACTCTTAAAGTCTGTCTTTTTCCAAGCATGTCTCCAGTTCAGCTTCGCCTTTAATTTAGCCTAGTTAATCAATTTATTGCAAGGCAGGAAACCTATGTTAAACTCTGCTATAAACTAAAGGAAGCTAGCTGTGAAACACTAGACTTCCATCTAGTGACTAAAATTAAAGGTAGGGCTTACTCTTCAGCCAGAGACCACCTTGATAGCTCCCTGGCATCACTAGACCTAGCAGAACAAGGGGAGATTTTCAGCACATAATCTCAGAGCAAGATCATGGTTAACAAGCATAGTAAAACCTATTCATTGTTTGCAAGACCATGGTTAACAAGCATGGTAAAACCTGTTCACTGTTTGCAGACAAAGCGGCATTTGCACGGAGATGGCATGCTTGGCTCACATTGACATCTCATATCAGTCCAACACCTCAGCCATATCTAGGCATAGCCATCAAAGCCCAGCTCAAAACAGCATTTCTCAGGTTCCACCTGCCCCCCATAGAGCACTGACACGACAGAACTTTGACGGCTCTTTGGAAAAGCTCTTGAGACCTTGATCCACCAGATCTGTATTTGCAAAGCCAATATAACAGACTGGCGATCAATTTTAAGATGACCTTGGAATCAGTGGGGGGTGCTCCGCTGTATGCCTCCAATTTAAGCTTGCTTTAACGCAACTGACATGCAGCTTAGCTACAGGCTTACAAAAGTAGCACATCAGAAGTGGTAACACCTGTGGTTACCCAAGGTCCTGAACAAGTGCCCTTTAAAACCTGCATGGCAGTGTCATTGTAACAACAAGCAGGCAGCTTGGGACAGAAGTTTGGGACAGTGGCAGTGTTTTATTTACAGACTACATTGGCCACAAACGGTACATCAGTCTTTTAAGATTTTTCTCTTCACTTTCTTAACAGGTTTTATTTATTGTTATTGAACTCAAAATCTGCTATGCTATTTTTCTATGTAAACGTTTTTACAAGCGCTTAGGGCCTCATCATGACATTGGCGGTAAGTCCCGCTTACCGCCATGCTGACTACCGCCAACATACTGCCGGCGTGGCAGTTTACCGCTACTCATATTCTGACACACACATACCAATCCGTCACTATACAACCACACACAGAAGTCCACCAGCCCAAAGGTCAGTGATAAACTGGCGGTAGCAAAACCCACACCGTTAAGCCAACAGAACTACGCCCACAACATTATGACCCATGAATCACCGTGGTGGACATTCAACCGCGGTAAACCATTGGCAGTACATACCTAAGTGCTCAAAATACACACACACACATACTAAAACAACATCACATTGGACAATTCAAACTACACACACCTAACACACATACACACACCCATAAACCCAAATCAGTATAAAGCACAAACACACTACCCACAACCCTTTATGACAAAAACAATTGACAACAGAGAGAGAGACACACAAAGAGCACCCACAGAACCAGAGTCACAGAACACCATCACCCATACACCATCCACGCACTGTACAGCACACACCCCAACACATCACCCCACACACTCTCACACACACCACACACAATACACCCATGGCACCACAAAGACACCCCAGATTCTCTGAGAAGGAGCTAAGGGTCATAGTGGAGGAAATCATCAGGGTGGAGCCACAGCTTATCGGATCACAGGTGCAGCAGACATCCATTGCTAGGAAGATGGAGCTATGGCGGAGAATCGTGGACAGGGTCAACGCCGTAGGACAGAACCCAAGAACAAGGGATGACATCAGGAAGAGGTGGAATGACCTACTGGGGAAGGTGTGTTCTGTGGCAGCAAGACATCAGATAGCAGTACAGAGGACTGATGGTGGACCCCCACCTCCTCCACAACTAACAACATGGGAGGAGCAAGTCTTGGCAATCATGCATCCTGAGGGCGTGACAGGAGTAGCAGGGGGGCTGGTCTCTGGTAAGTCAATTCTTTACTACTTTCACCCCCCTAGCTGCATGCATCACATACCCCCACCCCTGCCCTCACTCCCATCATGCCATCACCTTACATAAACCACACCATCACCACCCACCCATCCCAATACCAAGCCCTGTACGTAACACCAATGCACTGACCCCCATCACAGACATGCATGGACACACATCGCTAAAGTATGCACATTAGAGAGAACCACATAGCCCACAAAATCACTACTCACACAAGGCAAAGCTGACAGGGCAATCACAACCATAGAGGGCAACACACCCATGCAGAAGATGTCACATGTAGATACAATAACACTGCATTTACATCCCCACAGGTCCCCCACACAACGTCACCGGAGAGGAGATGCCAGCAGCATCCAGTCCCCCGACAGAAGAGGCCCACAGTGATGACAGCAGCTCTGGACACCTGGATCTGGATGACCAACCTGGCCTATCAGGGATCTTTGGACAGTTGGTTACCCAGGCACAGTCCCATACCACTACAGAGCCTCCCCCCTCAGGAAACACCAGTACAGCACCCACCCAGTGGGCCCCTACATCTGTCACCAGGACACGTCAATCAGCAGTGTATCCACCACTACAGGGACCCCAGGGCACCCCACAAACACAGGACGATCAGGGACCTGGGGTCAGTGGCAGTGGGCACACCGTTCAGGGAACAGAGGCACAGGACAATAGAGAAGCTGTGAGGACTGCTGTGTGGCATGGGGAGGACAGGCCCAGGGAACCGACTCTACAGGAGGCACTCACCAACATCCTGGGAGCATACCACCATTCCCAGGAGACGATGAGGCAGATACTGGACAAGTTGCAGGAGACCCAGGGGCTGCAGGAGGGACAGTAACTGGGGATCAGGGAGGACCTGAAGGACATCCACACCACCCTGGTCCCCATTTCAGGAGTGCTGGAAGACATGGCCAACACCATGAGGGAGGCAGTGGCACACCACTGGGCCCCTGACACTAGCCTCACCGATGAACAGCCCTCCACCACCACTGCCGCTAGTGGACAGGAGGCCCCGCCACAGGACCAGCAGGCCACCAGCACCCTTCTCCCTGCAGAAGGAGAACCACCACGCAAACGGTCCCTGTGATCCAGGCAGAAGCCAGAGACCATTGCCAAGACCCCCACCAGGAAATAGGACTCTCCTAATTGTCACCCTTGTGTCCCACTCTGTCACCCTGTCCACCTTGAACTGCCATTGCTCCACTTCCTATGCCCCTTGGACAATGCACCTGTGATACAAAAAGACTGGACTCTATCCTGGACTTTCCTCCACCATCAACCCAGCCCATTCCACTACGCCCTCTACTTCTTAGTACTAAAATAAACACCATTGAAAAAATACAAGTATGGAGTCTGTCAAATGATTGAACTATGTAGTTGTTTAACAAGCTTGGAACACTGCAATACAACTGTACAGGAATAAATACATAGGAATGACCTGAAGTAGGCTGCAGTCAACACACCAGGTGCCAGAGTGGGGCACAGATATCTGAAAATGGAGATGCCAAAGGGTACAGTAAGTGGCCATAGAATTGGGAGAATCTGCCTGCCATGTACAATCTCAAATACAAAACTGTCAATGTAAACTGAAGTTACAGTGTTCTACCTGGAAGTACTGGAAGTACTGTTGTATAATTGCTGTTCTATTGTCCTCATCCTCTGCCTCCTCATCTTCACTGTCCACAGGGTCCACTGCTGCCATACGCCCATCTCCAGCCTCATCCTCCTGCAGAAAAGGCACCTGGCGTCTCAAGGCAAGGTTAGCCACACCTGGTGCCTCTGGAGTTGAGCCATCACATATGGGATGCTTCTATTCCTCAGAATAAAAGCATCATGCATGGACCCAGGATACTTTGCATTGATGTGGGAGATGTACTGGTCCGCCAGGCACACCATCTACACATTCATCGAGTGAAAGCTCTTTTGATTTCTGTACACTTGTTCATTTCTCCAGGGGGGGACAAATGCAATATGTGTTCAATTGATTGCCCCAATGATGTTGGGGATATGTCCCATTGCATAGAAGTCAGCTTTCACTGTGGCTAAATCCTCCACCTGGGGAAAAACGATGTAGCTGCGCATGTGTTTAATCAGGACAGACAACACTCTGGTCAGCACTATTGAGAACATTGGCTGTGACATTCCTGCTGTCAAGTCCACTGTCACTTGGAAGGAGCCAGTTGCCAAGAAATGGAACACAGATAGGACTTGCACAAGAGGGGGGATCCCAGTGTGGTAACGGATAGCAGATATCAGGTCAGGCTCCAATTGGGCACACAGCTCTGTGATTGTGGCCCTGTCCAGTCCATAGGTGAGGATAATGTGCCTGTCCTCCATTGTTGCCATGTCCACCAGGGGTCTATACACGGGGGGATGTCTCCATATCCTATTCATCTGCAACGGTTGTAATCTAGGGGGCAAAAGGTGAGCAGCTGGTCAGTAATCCACATTTCCAAACACTGCACTGCATTGCATGTTGTGACTGTAGCAGTATATTGTTGGATAGGCCCAAATGGTGCCTATGTGTACTGTGACGCAGTTAGGTGACATGGCCTGCCCCCCCTTGAAATGGCGTCCGTCTGTCCTGTGTAGATGGACATGTGGAAATGAGGTAATTCCGCTGACGTTGTGCACCGTTGCGCAAAGCGGTTGAGTACCGCCGTGCAACTCCTCAATGGTTGCCATTGGGCCGTATGGGTTACAGTGGCTAATGGTGATGTACGCCGGCGGTGACAGTATGCACTGCCACGGATGTGACCGCCATTTTCTATCTGTTCACTCACTTGCTACTTGACCAACAACAGGAGAGGACCTACACTGCAAGTGCTGCTGTGACCTGTGTCTGGAACCGACAATGGCTCGTGTCACTGGGGAAAGGGCCCCTGCCTTCACCGCTGCGGAGTTGGAGAGACTGGTGGATGGGGTCCTATCCCAGTACCGAATGCTCACCAGCAGGTGAGTACACTGTGAGCAAGATGCATGGGGCATAAATGCATGGAGTGTTGTGTGTGACAGCCTCGTGTGGGGGGGTTGGTGGAAGGGTTCTGGGCAGCGTGATGCATTTATGGTGGCCAATGTCTGTGCGTAAGGGGATGGGAGGGCTATGGTGGGCCATGAGTGTAACAGGCCGGACGGTCTGACTGATACCATTTTCTATGTGTATCTTTCTGCAGGTCAGCGCCCATCAGAAAAAGGGTATGTGGCGTGCCATCGTCAAGGACGTGCGGACCCTGGGGGTCTACGCTAGGCGGAGTACCCAGTGTCAGAAATGGTGGGAGGACCTGAGATGCTGGGCAAGGAAGATGGTGGAGGCCCAGCTGGGGATAGCCTCCCAACGAGGAAGGGGTGCCTGTCGAACCCTGACCACCCTGGTGGCCCGCATACTGGTGGTGGCCTATCTGGAGCTGGATGTGCGCTTGAGGGCATCACAGCAGCCACAAGGGGGTGAGCACAGTTTCCCAATATACTACTTGCACGTGGTGCAGTGGTCTCCGGTTGGGGGATGTGGGCCTGTGGGTGCCCTTAGGCCAGGCCGGACATTGCAGGGTAGGTCCCATGTTGGGCAGGGGCTGATGAACACCACCTACTACCAAGCTAGTAGGCATCCACTACTGGGCAGGGGCCTGTGGGTGTCAGGTATGCTGCTATTGGCGTTAGGTATTCCTGTCCATGGCCTGGTGACTTGCATTGCTAATGGTTGTGCATTGCCTAGTGCGTAGGGCTGTTCCCTGTGTGTGTGTCGTGTACACCAACGGTGGTGTTGTTGGCGCCATTGACCAAGTGTATCCTTTGTCTCTCTCCCCCTTTTTGTTTTGTCACCCTGTCCTTAATGTGCATTAGCATCATCTGGCGGAGGAGCAGAGGCACCGGCGACGGAGGGAGCTGCATCCCAGAGGGCCCAGGAGGCTAAATCCACTAACGGTGAGGGCACCAGTGGGACAGAGGGCAAGGGGAGCAGTTCTGACAGTGATACCTCCTCTGATGGAAGCTCCCTGGTGGTGTCGGACACCTCTGTGCCCACCCCAACTACAGGTATAGCTGCCACCCCTGTACCAGCACCGCCCTCCCAGCAGCCCCTCAGCGTGTTTCACGTGCCCGCTCACCCAGGAGGGTGGGCATCCCCTTCACCCCACGCACCTCAGGCCCTGCCCAAGTTAGCCCTGCTGCCCTGAGTGAGGAGGCTATTGACCTCCTGAGATCCATCTCTGTTGGGCAGTCAACCATAGTGAATGCCATCCAGGGGCTGGCAGCCCATTTGCAACAAACAAATGCATTCCTAGAGGGCATTCTCTCTGGCATGGCTGCCCAACAGAGATCAATCCAGGCTCTGGCCTAATCCCTGATGGCAGCCATTGTCCCTGTTTCTAACCTCCCCCCTCCAACTTCCTCTACCCAGTCCCATTCCCCTTAACCCCAACCTACCCTAAGCACACAGGCAGACCAGCATGCACACAAGATAAAAACCCAGGAGTGGCTCAGGCAAACACAAGCAAGACACATCATCCCACAAGCACTCACTCAAACACCATCCAGATGCAGACATACCAGCATCCACTGCCTCCACTGTCTCCCCCTCCTCCTCCACCTCCCTCCCAGTTGCTTCTACACTCACACCTGCATGCACTACATCCTCATCCATTACCACCATCACCAGCACACTTATCAGTACACACCCCTCACTGGAAGTCACCACCCCCACATCCATACACACGTCCCCTGTGTCCTCTCCCACAGTGGCTGTCCACTGTGGTCATAATTCCTTTTTTTTACCACCGGTCTATTGGCGTTATTACCGCCTCTTTATCACTGACCGCCAGGGTTGTAATGAGAGCCTTAGTGCTAAGGTTTTAATTAACTGTGCACTTAATAAAATAAGCTTAAACTTGAACTTGAACCTTGTCAGGGTAAAGCACAAGCAAACCGCAAATTAACCTGTGCTCTACCTCCTAGTACCTTGGCACAGAGCAGTCAGGATTAACTTAGAGGCAATGTGTAAAGTATGTGTGCAACACTTCAAACAGTACCACAGTGAAAACACACCATAAAAGGAGCCCACAACAGTATTAGAAAAAATCTGTTAATTTTTATAAATAAATGTAGACCAAAATGACAAAAATCAAATTAGTAGAACTAGAGAAGATGGATTTAAACATTTTTAAAGAAAATAGCACCAAAATGTGTGAATTGCCAACTGAAGATATCTGGTCACTCTGGACCAGGACCAAGTCACAAGTCCAGAGCATGGGCTGGCTACAGGGACCTAGTTAGACCTGCTGAACAGAGTACCTTAAATCCTGTTTTTTAGAGTGTCACATGGATCGGCGTCAAAGATGCACCATGTAGCCGAAGTGATGCAGCAGTTCTGAGATGCGGCAAGGCTGTGGAGTGAGGTCCTATTGCGTCAATATCTAGACCCCCTATAGATGAAGACTTGCAATGCATCACCAAGATATTTGAGAACCTGTAGCAAGGATGCATCATGCAGCGGTGGTTCTTAAGGTCATAAGGGATGCAGCAGCAAATCACGTCGTTGTGACAGGTCCAATGGATGCAGCAGCAGAGAAGCATTGATTCTGATCAGGGTTGTGCCACACAACAGAGGAGATGCGTCAGTTCTGCTGGATCCACAGAGACTGGAAAAGCTTGGCAGGGTGGACTCACAACTGGCAGAGTGCAGGTGCAGCTGCAAAAGTTGTTAGAAGCCCCTTATGTCCCTGAGACTTCAGATCAAGAGGCCAGCCAACTAGCCCTTGGAGTCACTCTAGGTTCTGGGCTCAAAAGATGCAGGTCTAGTCCTCCTCATCCAGGCAGGAGGGCAGCAGGTGAAAGGTCAGCAGAGCAGGAGTCCAGCAGAGTCCTCTAGCAGCACAGCAGTCCTTCTTCCTGGCAGGGTATCCTGAGGTCCAGAAGTATACTAAAGTGATGGTGTCTGAGGTCAAATATGTATAGCCAGTAGTGCCTTTGTAGTTGGGGAGAAGCTTCCAGGGGTATTCATTTGAAGCCCTCAGGCATCCTGCTTTCCCTCTCTCAGCTCTAGACTAGCTACATGGGGTATGCAATGCTTGTGTGGAGGCAGGACACAGCCTATTCAAGTTTTAGGGGGGCTGTGCCCAGCTCCTCCCTCCCATTCTGGCAGTGACGGCTCCTCGAGGCATACCTACACTTCCTATTGTGTTTGGCTGTCTAGGAGGAATACACAAAGCTCAAATGTCAGCTACATCCAGTAATGTGACCAGAGACAGGCTACAGACACTAAGGTGGTCATTCCAACTGCGGCGGGCGGCGGTAGCCGCCCGCCATGCGGTTACCGCCGAATGACCGCACCGCGGTCAAAAGACCGCAGCGGCTATTCCGGCTTTCCAGCTGGGCCGGCGGGTGACCGTCAAAAGGCCGCCCGCCGGCCCAGCGGGAAAGGCCCATCAACGATGAAGCCAGCTCCGAATGGAGCCGGCGGAGTTGCTGGTGTGCGATGGGTGCAGTGGCACCCGTCGCGATTTTCAGTGTCTGCTTTGCAGACACTGAAAATCATTATGGGGCCCTGTGAGGGGGCCCCTGCACTGCCCATGCCAGTGGCATGGGCAGTGCAGGGGCCCCCAGGGGCCCCACGACACCCGTTCCCGCTATCCTGTTCCTGGCAGTATTTACCGCCAGGACCAGGATGGCGGGAAGGGGGTCGGAATCCCCATGGCGGTGCTGCAAGCAGCGCCGCCATGGCGGATTCCTTGGGCCAGGGGTAAACCTGCGGGAAACCGCCGGTTGCCCTTTTCTGACCGCGGCTTTACCGCCGAGGTCAGAATGTCCCAGGAAGCAACGCCAGCCTGTTGGCGGTGCTTCCGCGGTCCCCAGCCCAGGCGGTCATGGACCGCCAGGGTCGGAATGACCCCCTAAGGCCCTCATTATGAACATGGCGGTCCGTTCCGCACCGCCTGCGGTGGCGGTAGAAACCGCCAACAGAGGAGCAGCCCGGACCACCAAATAATGAACCAAACGAAACACAGGCATCCCCCGCACCACCCATCGCCAGGAAAGGAGTCCCACTGACGATGGCAGAGTCCGCCCACAGGCCGTTGGAAAGGCCCAACCCGCCCATCAAATTATGAACTACCATTCCGCCGCCAGTTCCGGGGCGGGAACCACCGCCACACAAGCCAGACAGAAAAGAAACAAAAAGAAGGAAACACTCACCGGAGTTCCACAAAATGTGCAGTATCAGCCATGGACAGAGAGCTGCAGATCATGCCAGCCTTGCTCCTTGCCATATATCTACACGACCGAGACCGCCGACGAAGACAACCACAGTAAGTACCGCAACCTGCGACACAAAGAAGGAAAGGGCAAAGTTACATACCCACTCACTCCACCCACCCCGCCCCCCAGCCCTTCCCAGCAGCACAAGTCAGACGCCCCACACCAAGAGGGATGTACCTGACAGAGGCCACTGCAACTTGGCCATAGTACATACAATAGCCCCAAACCCATCAATAACTTAAACAAACACCAGGGTGGAGCTGCGTGCAGTCCAAACACAGGCCACACCGAAACTTTATTATGTAGCTCAGTGAGCTAAATGGTGCCAAAAGGGCCAATGGCCAGTCCATCAAAAGTAAATAGTCCTTGGCCACAATTGGCCACACCTGACTCCCAGAAGTGCTGGGTACTCCACTGAACAGGGCACCATATGGGGATCCAGGCACCTCACGGAATGGGGGTGGGGAGGAGGGGGGGATTTAGGACAGGGGTGGGACTTAGACTTGCGTGAGGAGGTTGGAGGGGGTGTGGGCTTCTCCTTTGAAGGGGTGGGGGCTGTTTGCCTCGGGTGGAGGAGGATGCCTTAGGCTCTGAGCAGGCCTTCTTCTTCACTGGAGAAAGGGCACAGGAATGGGAAGGCTGGACCGGGGTGGGCTGCGATGTGGAAGGAGCGAAAAGGGCAAGGAGGTGGGCTCGTTTCGGGACAAGACAGGGTGGGTCAGTGGGTTCAAACAGGTCTGCACTGGAGAGGAAATGTTTTTTTGGAGCAATTGGGGTGGGTGTGTATGAGGGCGTGGGAGTGGAGGCAGAGGGAGTTGATGTATGAGGTGTAGGTGTGCGTGTAGTGGGTACAGGTGACTGCTCAGTATGCTGTGGTGTGGTGGATGTCTGATGGGTGGGTGTCTTGGTGCGTTTGAGTATGTTGGGAGGTGGGGGGTGGACACAGTGGGAGAAGACAGACAGTTAGTGTGGATGTATGTTGGGTGGGTGTCTGCAAGTCGGGCGAGTGTGCTGCATGTGTCAACTACTGTGGAGGTGGTGAGTGCAGGTGTGCTGTATGGGGTGCATGTATGGCTGTCTGCTATTGTGGTGAGTGTAGGAAGAGGAGCAGTAACAGTGAGTGAAGATGTAGTGCATGAGTGTGTGGATGTAGAGGGGACAGACAGGGAGGCGTAAGAGGCGGGCACACTGGGGGAAGTGGACGTTGTTGTGTGTGCAGGTGTCTGTTGGCTGTGTGAATGCTTGTGGTGGGAGGTGTGGTGCTTGTATTTGGAAGTGTGCTTCTTGTGTGTTGATGTGCCTGTAAGCTGGTCTGATTGTGTGCTTTGGACGGGTGAAGGGACTGGGGTGCTGGAAGGGGTAGAGAAGGTTGGAGGGGGGACGGAATGGCCAGGAAAACTGGCTGCCGTCCAAGAGGAAGCCAGAGCCTGAAAAGATCTCTGTAGGGCAGACACGGCACTGTGAATACCATCCAGATAGGAATTGGTCTGCTGCACCTCAGAAGCCAGACCCTGGATGGCATTGACAATGGTTGTCTGCCCTACAGAGATGGTTCTCAGGAGGTCAATAGCCTCTGCTGTGAGGGAAGCAGGGCGAAAAGCAGGGCTGACTGGGGCAGGGGCGAAGGTGCTTGGGGCGAAGGAGATGCCCACCTTCGTGGGTGGGCAGGTACAGGCAACTCGGTGGGGAGCAGAAGGGAGGGCACTGATGGCATGGGGGGTGGCGGAAGATGTTACGGTAGTGGTGTGTGCACTAGGGTCTGCCACCGCAGGAGGACCACCATCGGAGGAGGTCTCAGTGTCACCACCTCCTGTGGCAGTAGCCTCCCCCGTGGAAGTCCCCTCGGCCTCCCACCCAATGGTCCCCTGGGCGTCCGTTGTCTCTGCCTCGGAGGATACGTTGGCCGCTGCCTCCCCACTTGCTGGTGCCTCAGCTCCCTCGCCTGATGTTGATGCTGTACCAGACAAACACAAGAGAACAGGGTTGAGGAGACAAACAGGAGATATACTTGTAAGTAGCTGAATGCTGATACACAATGGCCAGACATACACCTACCCAGCAGACACACCCAACAGGCAGCACTGTGCACTAGGCCCATGGCCATGGCCCTGACTACTGAGCAGTATGCTGACCTACACCCATATCCTGTAATTGTATTGGAGCTCAGGTAGGTGAAACCTGACAGGGACACCCTACACCCTTTGGGGAGCAGACAGTAGCTGGACACCAGTCAAAATCCCTGCTCTAAGCACCATCAGCCCTATCACACACACACTTATCCCGTAAGGCTGAAGTATGGGCTGTGAGTACTCACCCCCTTGTGACTGCTGTGCAGCCCTCAACCGCCCATCCAGGTCTGGATACGCCACCGCCAGGATCCTTCCACGTTGGGAGGACTTCCCCAGCTGGGCCTCACTGATCTTCAGCGCCAAGCGCTGCAGTTCCTCCCACCTCTTTCGACAGTGGGTGCTCCGCTGGTTGTAGACACCCAGGGTCAGTACCTCCTTGGTGATGGCATGGCAATGTGTCCTCTTCCAGTGGGCGCTGACCTAGTAGGGTGACACAGAAATGGAACACAGAGGTCAGGCACCTGCACAATGGCAACAGCTGGCAGATTGTCAGACATAGGACAGACAGTACTCCCAGACATGCAGGACAGTGGAACACAGCATTCCATGCAACAAGCCCCATCCTGGCTCACAGGAGCACACATTTGTGCAATCCACTCCATCAATCACTCACACAATGCCCCCAAAACCCGGACTCACCTGTACCTCTGGCCGTCCATAGAGTCTGCCGTACAGGGGCAGGACCCTTCCACCAGTTTCTCCAGTTCTTCCTGGGTGAAGGCCGGGGCCCTTTCCCCTGCACCACATGGAACATCCATAGCCAGAGGCAGGCCATAGCAGTACACAGAGTGGAGTACTTGTCCGCACAGGATCAGGGAGTCAAGTGATCAAACGATGACAAACGCGCGTGCGTTCCGTGGCAGTATTCACCGTCACCGCCAGCGGCGATCATGATACGCCAGGATTCCCCATTGGCATCCATATTATCCAATGAGGGTGCGAACAGTGGTCAACACCGCCGTACGCTGTGAGGTCAACCGCTAGCGGTATTAGGTCACTTCCACAATGAAGGGGCAGAACTACTGTGGGCAGACATTTTGCCATCACCTACGCATCTTGAAATTCATAATACTCACAATGCTGGGCCTACTAGTCATATGAAGCACCTGGGCCTCTAGCCATTGAGTCTATAATCACACATGATTTACTCCTTTCCCTCCTAGTGATGTACATGTACATCTGTCAGGTTGCAGTTATTGTACAGACACTACTATGAAGAAAGCATTGCATGTATGTAGCAAATAAGCTAGTGTATGTGTGCACATCACTCCTTTTTCTTACCCCTCATAAGTACCGACTCTTGTGGTGAGGAAGGGCAGCATCAGTGTACAGAACACTTGTGGATATGGGGAGCATGGTGGAGCGTCAGATCATATTCACCTACAGACTCACACGTGCAACTATTCAAGACCTATGTGCATTACTGGATCCTGCACTGACTCCTGGAAATCGGAATCAGCCTGCCATTCCAACTGAGGTGCAGGCGCTCTCCGCACTCCATTTCCTGGCCACAGGCTAATTTCAAGTGACAGTGGGCATGGGTGCTGGTTTCTCACAGCCAATGTTCAGCCAGGTACTGACAAGATTTCTGAATGCATTTGTACAACATCTGCAATCCTATGTGCGATTCCCCCACAGTGTTGACCTCCCTGCCATCAAGTCTGACTTCTATGCCTTTGCAAACATTCCCCATATCATAGGTGCCATCAATGGCACCCACATAGCTCTCATCCCCCCAAGAGTGAGTGAACAGGTGTACAGAATCAGGAAGAACTTTCACTCCATGAACATCCAATTGGTATGTACTGCAGACCAGTACATATCCCATGTGAATGCCATGTTTCCGGGTTCTGTCCATGATTCATTTGTTTTCAGGAACACTAGTGTGCCACAGAAGATGGAACGACTACAAGAGGACAGAGGGTGGATCATAGGTAAGTTTGCCTGTCACTAACTGACACATTGCAGAAAACCAGCCTGTCTGACTAAGGACATTGCAATGACGACTCTGTATTGACCATTTCTCTAGGTGATTCTGGCTATCCAAACTTGCGTTGGCTCCTGACACCAGTGAGGAATCCAAGGACGGAGGCAGAGAGGAAATACAATGAGGCCCATGGACGTATCAGAACGGTGATAGAGCGTACTATAGGTTTCCTGAAGGCTAGATTCCGGTGCCTACATATCTCTGGGGATTCCCTGGCCTATGGGCCCAATAAGGTGTGTAGAATAGTGTAGGCCTGCTGCATACTGCATAACGTGGCAGTGAGACATGTAATCCCCCTTTTGGAGGTGGAGGGTGCTATAGGTCCTGATCAGTTACCTCAGAGAGGTGAGGAGAGTGGTGGTGAGGATGAGGAAGGTGAAGATGTCAATTCCAGGAATCAACTGATGCAATTCTACTTCCAATAACTGTGTGGGACTTCAGCCTGTAAATGTGGTTAGTGACTGATACTGTAAGTGTGCCATGTCATCTAGGGGTAATCAGTCATAATAGGCGAGACATGGACCTCTTCAGCATGGTACTGACAGACAATATATGCATTCCCTCCTTGCCTATTTTGAAACACACATTACCACCACCATGCACAAATTGACAATAAAGTTGACCCCTGCCAGTTGCATCCATACTCCACTTTGTTCAACATTGAAGACAGGGGACAGTGTTACAGGTGAGATATGTTGTTTATTGGTGGAATACAGTGAAATGTGATATGTACAGTGATGGAAGTCTTAATGGTTGGGTGTCCTCAAAACTGAGTTGGTGGCAGGCCTGTTTGATGTCATAGGTGGATCCTATTTGTAGTTTAGTACTTTATTTAACCCTCAGCTAAGTGTAGTTGGTGAATGGGTGGGGTGGTTGCTTGGCAGTAGTAGCAGTGTCAATTGTTGGAGTGGGGCTTGTTCTTCGCTGGGTTTCCAGTGCCATATCTTGGCCTGAGACTACTTTTGGGCGCCTGCTGTGGAGCTTCTTGGTGTGGCATGGTTGGTCCTTGTGATTCCTGGGATGGTATTTCCTGTGCGGTTTCATCTGCTTGGGTCATCTGTTGCTGGTTGTCCAGGGCTGTTGTAGGGGCCTCTTGTCCGGTGTGGGAGTCTGAGTGTTTGTTGACCAACTACAGCAGTGCTCAAGCAATGGTAGCCATTGTGGTATTGTGTTCTTTCTACTGCTCCATGGCCTGCTGGTGTTGTTCCAGCTTCATCCCCTGACTTTGTTCCAGGGTGGAGATAATCTGTGCAAATCTGTCTTGGGTATGTTGGTAGGCCCCCAATACCTCTGCAATGAAATCCTGGGCTGCTGTATCTATCCGGTGCCCTACCCCCTGACCCTCTGGGGCACTTGACCTTGCCCTGGCCCCCTGTGCCTGTGTCCCCTGCGCAGGTCTTGACGTGCCACTAGTACTGGGGCCCTCGTCTTCCTGTATGTTGGGGGTGGGAGACTGTGGCCTCTGTAGCTGTGTTCCACTTGTTTGTTCCCTGGATCCACTGGTGTGGGTACGCCTACCCTGGCCTGCTGGTCTTGACTGGGTGTTAGGGGTGACAGAATTTTCCTGGGTGGGGCTGCTGCATGGTGAGCATCCAGGGCTGTGCGAGGGGCCTGCCTGCTCATCAGTGTCCAGGGATCCTTCCCCAGTGTCCTGTGATGTGCCTCTGTCTCCCTGGACTGGTGTGGCACTCCTTGTCCCCTCCATTAGGGTTGCATGGGTGGTGGTGCCTGTTGGGGGACATAGAAATGTATGTTACAAAAAATGCATGAGGGTTTGAGGTGTACTGAACTGTGCAATTGTGTGCTGGTGTGCCTTTCAGTGGCCTTCCAGGGTGCCTTTGTGAGGTGGGCATTGCATTTAGTGGCAGTGGTGGGGTTACATTGTGGTGGGGGTTATTATTCCATTGTGGGTACGTGCAGGGGTGGGTGGCTGTGCACAGCGGGAGTGATGTGGGTCTGGTAGTGAGTTGTGGTTGATGCAGGGTGGTGGATGTGGTGGGTAATGGCTGGATGGGGTGTGGGTTTAGGTGGGTGTGGGTGGGTTGGGGTGGTGCATGCGTTACAGGTATGTGTATATGCGGTAACTGTAGATGACTTACCCAAGTCCATTCCTCCAGTAAGTCCAGTGAGTCCCTCTGGGTGCAGGATGGCGAGTACCTTCTCCTCCTAGTCTGTGTAGTCAGGTGGAGTTGGTGGCGGTCCTCCCCCAGTCTTCTGCACTGCGATGTGGTGCCTGGATGCCATGGCCCGGACCTTCCCCCGGATGTCATCCTTGGTGCGCGGATGGTGTCCCACTGCATTCACCCTTTTCACAATGGTCTGCCACAGCTCCATTTTCCGGGCGATGGGTGTGTGCTGCACCTCGGACCCGAATATTTGTGGCCCCACTTTTAGGATCTCGTCCACCATGGTGCTTATCTCCCTTTCGGTGAAGCGTGAATTTTGGGGGGGACACATGGTGAGGGTGGGGATGGGGTTTGGGTGCTCCTGTGTGGGTCGATATGCATGTCCTGTCTGCTGGCGTTCTTTGTCTGGCTCTGGTGCTCTCCGTCTTCTGATCCTGGTTTCATTGCAAGGGATTGTGGGGTGTGTCTGTGGGTGTTTTATGGTGTTCTGGATGTGTGTCAGGTGTGTGGGTGCTAAGCCTAGCCAATGGGTGCACTGGTTGTGGTGGGCCCACTTGCCGCCTGTGGCGGTCGCAGCCTCCAATGGTCGTCCGGCCTCCACTGTCCGCCGAGGTAATTTGGGCATCATTATTTGGAGGGCGGGATGTGGGTGTGCTTGGTGGTGGCAGGGTGGGGTGGTCTGGGATTCCCACCGACAGGGTCCTGGCGGGGAGTGGTGGTCTGGGAATTTTTGGCGGGGTTGGTTTTTTTCCGATCATTATATGGTGGGTTTCCATTTGCCGCGCCAGCGGGATTCTGGTTACCGCCACCACGGCGGTCGGCAGTCTTTCCCGCCATGTTCCTAAAGACCACCTAAGGGTCAGATTTAGAATGCTCTTGCGCCCCTTAATGTTCCATCCATTTGCAGCAAAAAAAATTGCTATAAATGTGATGCTAACGGGCCACTGGCATAGCACCATATTTCCAAGGTGGTTCAAACGAGGTTTGCACCACCTTTTAAACCCTGTGCACCACATCATGCATAATATATGCCTGATGTAGCTAAAGGGAGCATTCCCTCGTTAGAGGGTCGCTAAACGTGGCGCAATGGAATCTACAAGTTTCCATTGCACCATTTCTGCTGTCATTTTTTATGCCTGCTTATCGCATGTGTTAAAATGAGGCTCCCATTGATTTCAATGGGCCTCTTAACACTATCCTGGATTAGTGTAATTGTTTTTACACTAATCCAGTATACCATTGAAAAAATTACGCTATTGCCCCTAACATGCGCCATGGTGTGCCGTATTCTAAATCCGGCACTACCATGGTGGCGTTAGGGGATAAAAGGAGGCCACAAGAAAAGTGGTGCATCACTAGTGATGTGCCTCTTTCTTGTAAATATGGCCCTAAATAGCTAAAGCAAAAAATGCCAATGTCCTAAAAGTGGCATGTTCAGAAATGCAATTCAAAATACAACTTCACCACAAAGTAGGATTTTAAATTGTGATTCCAGAGACACTGAACACCATCTGGTTATCCCTTCTGATTTGGAAATTACACTTATAAAATGTTAAAAGGAAACTCCAACGTTACCCTAATGGAGTAGTGAAAAGCTAATTTAAGAGTTTTCCACTAGCAGGACAGATAAAACTTAAAACTGAATATCGTGCGTTTTATATACATTGCACCCTGCCCTCTGAGCTATCCAGGTCCCAACGTAAGGGTGACTTATACATCTTAAAAAGAAGGTTATGCCTGGAAAAAGGTTTAGTTTGCTAGGTTGAAATGGCAGTTTAAAACTGCACTCACAGGCTCTGCAATGGCAGGCCTGAGACGTGTTTAGAGCGCTACTTAGGTGGACGGCACAGTCGGTGCTGCAGGCCCACTATTAGCATTTCATTTACAGGCTTCGGGCACATGTAGTGCCACTTTACTATGAACTTACAAGTACATTTAATATGCCATTTGGGGATAAGTCAATATTACCAGATTTAGAGGAGTGGTAAAGCGCACAGAGTCCTCAGGCCAGTAAAAAAGGGTCAGAAATAATGGAGGAGGGTGGCCAAAAGATGGGAGTAATACAACCCAAAGGCTGATCTAACAATTAATAAATATCCTTGTCTAACAAAACATTGCTTTATAAACAAAATGCATGGTTAATTTTAATGATTTTTTTTTTTTTTTAAATGTGTTAAAAAAATGATTGATCTTAATATAAATATCTACATAGTTTTATGAACATTGTTTTTTGCGTAACTATATTTGTATTTCATAATTTAATATAATTTAATAAATGCAATAACATTCAAAAAGAATTTCTATATGCAATATTGTTATTATTATTTACTATTTTTAATTATCAGTTATATTTTCAAATTATTCTAGATTGTTAACAGCGTGTAGGTTTAAATTCACAGTTTTAAATTAAAGATAAAAAATACTTTTAATGAAAACATATTTTGGCAATACTAGTTTTTTAATTAACTGCCATTTCTCCAAAGATGTGCACTTTCCCAATTTTAGTTGCAATGGTTTTAGAAAAGTAAATATTAGCCTTCACTCCCACTTCACCGTGTTTGTACTTAGTAAATGTGAACCCCCTACACATATGCACTTTCTCCTATGGTAGCTGTACTGGAATTATAGTAGTAAATCTGACCACTCTAATATTTCTCCAATATCAGTTGGATTTGTGTTAGAAATAGTATTGGAAATGGCCTTTCTGCAGGGTTATCCCCAGACTTTTTGCCTCCCTCACTCTCTTTTTCTGCCCCTTCTTGTTGTACATATAAGATACCTCTAAGGTATGCCCTAGGTAACCCATAGGGCAGGGTGCTGTGTAGGCAAAAGGCAGGACATGTACCTGTGTAGTTTACATCTCCTGGTAGTGTAAAACTCCTAAATTCGTTTTTGCACTGCTCTGCGGCCTGCTCCCTTCACAGGCTAACATTGGGGCTGCCCTCATACATTGTTTGCGTGGTAGCTGCTGATCTGAAAGGAGTAGGGAGGTCATATTTAGTATGGCCAGAATGTTGATACAAAATGCTGCTGATTGGTAACGTTGGATTTAATATTACTATTTTGGAAATGCCACTTTTAGAAAGTGAGCATTTCTCTTCACTTAAAATGTTTTGTGCCTTCCAATCCACGTCTGGCTAGATTTTGTTGACAGCTCCCTTGTGCATTCACTCAGACACACCCCAAACACAGGATTCTCAGCCTCACTTGCATACATGTGCATTTTAAAAGGGTCTTCCTGTGCTGGAAGGGTGGAGGGTTTGACACTTACATGTCAAAGGACAGTAGCCTGCCCTCACACAAAGGACTGCCACACCCCCTACTGGGAACCTGGCAGACAGGATGGAACTAAAAGGGGACCTTGTGCACTTCTAAGCCACTCTTTGAAGTCTCACCCACTTTAAAGGCATATTTGGGTACTTAAGCAGGGTCTCCGACCCTACCAACTTAGACACTTCTTGGGGTAGACATTCTACCTCACAGACACATCCTGGAGAAGAAGCTTGTAACCAGAACCTGCATCCTGCCAAGAAGAACTGCCTGGCTGCCCAAAGGACTCTCCTGACTGCTTTCTGTGAAGGACTGCTGCCTTGCTGTTGCCCTACTGCCTTGCTGCTCTCTGGCTGAGGTGAAGAAGTGCTCTCCAAGGGCTTAAAGCTTGCCTCATGTTCCCTGAAGTCTCAGGACCAAAAAGACTTCATCTCTTCAAGAAGGACTCCTTGTGCAGCGAACTTCAACGCACAGCCTGCCAGAAACGACACACAGACTGCATCGCAGTGAAAATTTCACTGCACGCCAAACCAGAATGACGCAGCCCGACTTCGCAACAAGAAGAACGATGCAGCGCTAGAGTAGCGACTGGAAATTTGACGCACGGCCCTCTGGATCAACGCACAGCTGAGCCGGAACAATGCAGCCCAACTTCCAGAGAGGAATCAATGCAGCACCTGCCGTGCAGTAGAAAATTCGACGCAACGCCCACCGGATCGACGCAGCTCCTATGACTTTGTCCTGCCAGTGCAGGAAATCCACGCACTGTCCCCGGGGCATCTGAAAACCCCGCAACCCAAAGAGGATCCACGACCGAGCACCGGACATCGACACACAGCCGTCCCTGCGTGAAAACTAAATGAAGCATCGCCGTGTGCAGCCTTAGAAATCAACACAGAACCCTTTGTTTCCATGCTTTTCCTCCTCTGCGGTTCTTTGCGGAGATTTTTCACGCGAACCAGGTACTTTGTGCTTGAAAGTGACTTTGTTTGCTTTTAAAAAGACTAAAAGACACTTTACATCACTTTTCAGTGATATCTCAACATATACTTATTGCATTTTAATCATTTTTACCTGCATTTATCCAGATAAATATTGCATATTTTTCTAAACACTGTGTGGTGTATTTTTCTGGTGCTATATGGTGTTGTATGATTTATTGCACAAATACTTTACACATTACCTTCTAAGTTAAGCCTGACTGCTCAGTGGCAAGCTACCAGAGGGTGGGCACAGGATAATTTGGATTGTGTGTGACCCTGACTATAGTGAGGGTCCTTGCTTGGACGGGGGTAACCTGACTGCCAACCATAGACCCCATTTCTAACAAATAGTGTATCCTATTCTCCTTAATATATTCACTTTCACCAATGCTAGTAGGGCTCGAGTTACAATAGTAAACCTGACCACATTCTTAATAGATACAGTTTCTCTCTTGATATGTTATGTTACGTTATGAAGACTTTTATGACTCCTAATCACTTGTGAGGGTATCCTGGTGCTTAGTAGTTGTTTGGTTCTGTCCTCATGGGGCCTTACTGGAAGAGCCAGATCTTCAGCTTCTTATAGAATTCAAGAAGCAATGAGGAAGTTCTTAGGTGGTGTGGGATGTTGATCCAAGCTTTAGGAGAAATGTATAAGGAAGCACTACATTTGTGCGTGATTGGTACATGTTCAAGTGACAGTCCAGCTTAGCAGGGGTGCCTAGTGGGTAGGTGAAACTGCATGCAGCTCTTCAGGTATACAGGGCCTGTGTTATGTAGTACTTTGTATGTTTTGTAAAAAGCTTGAACTGTGTGAGGTAATGTATAGGGAGCCAGTGTTGCTCATTTAGGTGGAGAGTCATGCGAAACCGGCATGGGAAATTGAAGACTAGTCTGGCTGGTCTGAAGTCTTTTAGTTAGTTGGTTAGTGATGCAACCTGGAGTGTGTTCCCGTAGTCCAATCTGCTGGTTATGAGGGTTTGGGTGACAGTTTTCCTTGTGTTGTTAGGTAGCCACTTTTTCAGGATCCTCAGGGTGTGAAAGCAGGCTGCAGCGATGCATTGACATGGGTGTATATGTCCAGCTTGTGTAAGTGATGATTGCAAGGTTTATTGCTTGTATACTGGAAGGATGGTGGTTCCGAGGTCCATAGACCAGTTGGCGGAGTCCCATAGCGAGGCATCTTTTTTTAAGACTATTTTTAAGGAAAGGCAACCAACATCCCTAAATCATTGTTTTTCACATTTCAAAGGGCTTTCTATATATCAATCAGCAATGCGTATTCTTATTCTTTAGTCCAATGTATTACTGTCCATCATATTCCAATGAAAAAACACTCTTTAAACATTTGAGATGTGATCTTCATTTAGAATTCTCCACTACATACCCATCCAACGTGTTTCATCTCTAAACAGAGACTTCATGAGGGCTCCAATGAGTATTCAATAATCTTCATCAGAAATCTTATGTCTTGCCTATATCTATCTATATACTTAAATGTTCAATTTTGTGTTCGATGATATTTTGAAATAACTATTTTAGTTCATAATGTAAGAGTCCCGATATTTGGGGCACCAATATTTTGACCTTGATATTATTGTAGGTCGATATTGTTGTGGTCGATATACAGTAAAATGAGTAGCCAGAGCACAGTGGTGCTACTGCCAGTTATATATATTTGTTATGTATGTGGGTGGTGTAAGTATACACTGTATCTCATATGTGGCATTTAACTTCCACACCATTTTCTCCGCCACCTACATTGGTCTTACAGGACCGTTAAATAGACCAAATGGGTGAAACTAATTTTATCATTACCATTTTAGGACCAGAGCACACACTCTGTGGCACTGATTAGCAGTGGCATAGAGCACAAAATCCTAATATCAGAAACAATAGAGTCCAGGATAAGGTAAATATCTGAGGTGATCATGCAGAAATGGCATATATGCTACAGAGTGCATATAGTTCTTAGCCAGCTTTATAATTGTGATGCGCAGATACTTGCCTATCTTATCCTATCTGAGATTTGTGATCCTCTGAACAATTAGTGAAATGAGACAAGAGCGGATTAGGAGAAACAAACATAGGCGGGTGAGTTTACTAGACCTTCTTCTTGGCTTCAGCATTTAGTAATGCTAGAACAGCTGCAACATCTTTGGGCCAATGCTATGATTGTTTGGCTAACAATGGCTTGGCACTCTTGTGTCTTGTCTTGTAATACTTGCAATGGAAGCAGAAAAATTATCAGAGGAAGATTAGTTCTAAAGATTTGTAGTTTTGTCTTGCCCTTTCCCTACTTGGCATGGCATCCGGAAGAAGTAGTGAACAAAATTTCAAAAGATGCTGCAAATAACTTCAAGCAGTGGCTTATCTGTAGAGAAGAAAGACTATGGAAGAGAATATAATAAATAGTTCCTCTGACTCATAGAAACAAAAAAGTTGAAATAGGTTTCTGTTTTGTTGTAGGCCATGACATATTGCGCGGAAGAGCAGTGAGTGGTCCTTTCAATGCTATAATTAACTCAATAACACAGGCAGATGCTCTCTTCTGCCTTTCTGAGATCTCACCACCAACAGATTCAACTAACCAACACAAACAGCATTGTAACAAATACATTACCATATACTTAGACTTGGGTTTGAATCTTCCAATTGCTTGGACTGGATGTCTTTCTTGCCTGTTTTCTGAGCTCCTGATATGATATGCGTTTAACCCTATTGCTGTGTTTGTCCCACCCGGGGAGCTTTTAGGTTTTATCTTATTTTGATTATTTGTTTCCACCCACTGCTGAGGTCACGTTCCTATTTTAACTATCATTTGGTATTTAGCCCATGGGAATGCGTATCCATCTCCTTCATTTCTCTCTACCTTTCTTTATCTCCTTCTTGCTCTCTTCGTCTCTTCCTTTCTCCCTTGTGTGCTCATTGTGCACTTGCACTCTCTCCCAATCTCCCCACCTCCAAGCCATCCTCTGTTTGCCCAGCACCCCCAACTACCTCCATGTCCTCTCTCCCTCTGACACTGAGCACTGTTATGGCTGAGCTACTCTGCCTCTTCCCCCTCCAACTCTGCTCTCTATCCGCTTTCCTTCCAGAGCTCAACTGTTACCTGTGCCCATGCTTGTAAAATTATGCTGGCATTGGTAAAGCCAGTAACAGTGACTTGACATCTTCGAATACTATTTCTATGCTTCCAAGATGGCGGTCATCTTTTGTTGAGACACAAAATGGTGGTTATTTTCAAGGGCGTAGCTTGGTCAGTATGATTGGAGGGGGTGGTAGCTTCAGATAATCACTCTGGCAAATGATGTCAAAATACATTATACAACTAGCAGGGTGCACGAGGTGCTTAAGGGGCAGAGTAAAGGAAAAGGAATGTGTATTAGTAGGTGT
Source organism: Pleurodeles waltl (assembly GCF_031143425.1). NCBI lineage: Eukaryota > Metazoa > Chordata > Amphibia > Caudata > Salamandridae > Pleurodeles > Pleurodeles waltl. The sequence continues at coordinate 1,644,234,624 of NC_090444.1, read as the reverse complement.
GCTAAGTGAGAGAAAGCACATCTTTAGTGAAATAACCAACATGTTTTAAGTCTTTCCAAACAGAGAGGGAGAGCATGTGTGTGCCTTTTGTATGTGTATAAAAATGCCTGGTGAAATCCTACAGACAATTCATCAAACCGGCTGAAAGCACCTGTACCCAACTATTTATCACAAAATACATTTATTAGAGGGGTGTAACATCCCACACACACCCATGAGGCTACGCCCCTTAGAGAGTATGGAAAATGTTCACCTTGTTCTATACTTATGAGGACCACTGCATTATGCCTTCATCCAACGTGAAGGCGATTTCAGAAGTAGAGAGAACACCATTCCAAGATGGACATCTGCAGCTATTTGCTTTGCTAATAACGTCACAATTGTACAAACATTGGCAAAGTCAAATGGGGCAACCAATAAGCATTGGCTTTTGCAATGCTTGTGATTACGAATATGTAGCGTTCCTAATCCATGGACTCACGGTTTCCCTAAAGATGTCTTTTAGGTGACCTTGTGGTTATAGAACATACTTTTAAACATTTGCCCTCACATGAGCGCCACGGGTACGTCTACAATGCTTTGCAGTCTTTTACACTGAAAAGGGCATCTCATTAATCAGAAAAACTGCTCTCCTGTGCAGTCCCTTTGTAGCACGTGTTGGAAACAACAGTAAAAAATCTCTGAAATAAATCGTATGTTATGTCAATAACAATTATTGAGGCAACGCTGACTGCTGCAGTAAAAGACACAGGCCCGTATTTATACTTTTTTTGCGCCGCATTTGCGTTGTTTTTTGACGCAAAAACGGCGCAAACTTGCCAAATGCCATTGTATTTTGTAGGTTTGCGCCGTTTTGCGTCAAAAAGCGGCGCAAATGCGGCGCTAAAAAAAGTATAAATACGGGCCTCATTTTGGACCACGTATGAACTCTAGCAAGCAGTTACCAGAATCACAGATCTGCAATGCATCATTTGTATTCGGTCATTGCTTATGCTCATGACAAGTAAAAACACAGAAGATGAAAATGGCGCCGGAAAAAAACGTTTTCTCCAAAAGATACTTTAACTTTGTGTTTCGAGGGAATGTTCATTCTGCAACAAGAGAAAAGATTCAGAAATGGATTAACCTGACCTCTGCTTTTGCAATCATTTAACCCGAATTTGTCATCCTTGCATGAGAGCGTTCTGACCTGTGCAAAGATGGGAATTGATTTTATGTGGGAGTTTTTTTGCTTGCTTCTTTGTTTCGGGTATTAGTGTTTTTATGTACTTCACATCAAAGTGTAAACATACAGTAGGAGGGGAATAGGTAGAATTCGCTTTTGAGGCATAAAGCATACATTTGTGCATAATTGCTGCATTTGCTATTTGTCATTTTCTTTCTTTCTTTTTTTTTTTTTTTTAGTCCTTGTTAGAAATGGGGTCTTTGGTTGGCAGTCAGGTTACCCCCTGTCCAAGCAAGGACCCTCACTCTAGTCAGGGTAAGTCACACACAATCCAAATTACCCTGTGCCCACCCTCTGGTAGCTTGGCACTGAACAGTCAGGCTTAACTTAGAAGGCAATGAGTAAAGTATTTGTGCAATAAATCATACAATAACACAATATAGCACCACAAAAATACACCACACAGTGTTTAGAAAAATATATATTATTTATCTGGGTATTTGCAGGTCAAAACGATAAAAGATGCAATATGAAATTGTAGAGATATCACTGAAAAGTGATATATAGGGGGTCATTACAACATTGGCGGTAAAAGGCGCTTACCACCGTGCAGAAGACCGCCAATACACCGCCGCGGCCGCGGAATTCCGCCACAGCTATCATGACCCACATCTCGGAATCCGCCGAAATTCAGACACCCACACAAGTCCGCCACAACAAAGGTCAGTGATAAACTGGAAAAAAAAAAAACTCCACGTCACACCAACAGAAACACGCCCATGCTATCACGACCCACGAATCCACGCAGCAGTCTTTCAACCGCGGTATTCCATTGGCGGTACACACCGCCGCGTTCAAAATACACACACATCTCTAAAACACCGCCACATTGGACAATTCCAAATACACACACCTGATACACATACAAGCACCACTCTCACACACCCAACACAATATAAAACACACACCCACATCACCCACAAACCCCTACGACCAAAAACTGAAGATGAAGGCAACAGACAGAGACTACAGGAATAGACAACCCCACCACACAGAGGCACACAACACCATCACCCATACAACATCCACGTTCAAAACACCCCACACCACCACACATCACCACACTCATCAACACATACACCACCCCACACATCACCTACACCACCCCATGTCACGCCAAAGACACCCCAGGTTTTCAGAGGAGGAGCTCAGGGTCATGGTGGAGGAAATCTTACGGGTAGAGCCACAGCTATTTGGAGCACAGGTGCAGCACACCTCCATAGCCAGGAAGATGGAGCTATGGCGAAGAATCGTCAACAGGGTCAACGCTGTGGGACAGCATCCAAGAAATCGGGACGACATCAGGAAGAGGTGGAACGACCTACGAGGGAAGGTGTGTTCCGTGGTCTCCAGGCACAACATCGCAGTTCAGCGGACTGGCGACGGATCCCCACCTCCTCCCCCACAACTAACAACATGGGAGGAGCAGGTCTTGACCATCATGCATCCAGAGGGCCTCGGAGGAGTAGGTGGAGGAATGGACACTGGTAAGTCAAATCTTAACTATCATATCCCCCACCCTACCTGCATGCTATCACACACCCCCACCCTCACCCCCTCCCCTATCACTACAACTCCTCACTAATGTACTAATAACACAAACCACACATCCCAACACCAAGCCCTGCATGACACAACTAAGCATGGACACCCATCACTAAAGCATGCCCACTGCACATACCCATAACAACCCCCCAACCATCATCACACAAGCCCCCACACAGGAATGCTTGCACTGGGGTACACGCACACCCACCCATTGCACACCATGACACACACACATGCAATAATCATGCTCTTATACCCCTGCAGGACCACTACGTAACGTCACCACAGAGGAGGGTCCAGACATCTCCACTCCACCCACAGAAGAGGCCCACAGTGACGACAGCAGCTCTGGCCAACTGGATGCAGATGACCAGCCCGGACCATTGTGGGCCTCGGGACAGTCGGTTCCCCTTGCACAGGCCCAGCCCAACACTGACCTTCCACCCTCCGGTAACACCAGCACAGCACCCACCCAGCGGGCCCATACCTCCGTCCCCAGGACACGTCAATCAGCTGTGTGTCCACCACTACAGGGAACCCAGGATAACCCACCACCCCAACAACAACAGGGACCTGGGGGCAGTGGTAGTGGGCACACGGTCCAGGGGACGGAGGCACTGGAACACAGGGGAACTGGGAGGGCTGCTGTGCGACAGGGGGCGGACAGGCCAAGGGAACCCACTCTCCACGAGGCCCTCTCCTCCATCATGGGAGCATACTACCACTCCCAGGAGACGATGGCTATGATCCTGGCCAAGTTTCAGGAGACCCAGCGCCTGCAGGACGAACAGTATTTCGGCTTCAGGGAGGAGCTCAGAACCATCAGCTCCGCCCTGGGCACCATCGTAGGGGTGCTGAAGGACATACAGAACACCATGAGGGACACCGTGGCACTCCAAGGGGCCCCTGACACTAGCCTGGACGATGAACTACCCACCACCTCTGCCGGCGCTAGTGGACAGGACGCCCCACCACAGGACCACCACACCAGCACCCCACCCCTTGCAGATGGAGAACCACCACGCAAGCGGTCCCTGAGATCCAGGAACAGGACAGAGCAAGATGGCAAGACCCAGCCAGGAAATGAGACCACCCTGATTGTCATCCCACTGTCTCACTTTGTTACCCTGTCCAGATTGGAACTGCCCCAGCTCCACTTCCTATGCCCATATGGGCAGTGCACCTGTGAGACTAATAGACTGGACTCTGCCATGGACATTCCTCCTCCATCACCCATCACCATTTTGCCACCCCCTCCAATAATTAGCACTTCAATAAACACCCTTGAACCACAAAACAATCTGGAGTCAGTCTGTGATTTTGAAAATGTGTATTAGCAATGACAGTGACAAAATGCGTTTTCAAATGTAATGCCAACATACCTATGTCACACATCACAAGTCCATGAAGGATGCAAGCAGATGACACACGTTGGTAACCACACCTGTGAAACCATAATGGAAATGTACAACTCAGTTACCAAATACTGCTTCTAATTGACAGACAGGATAGAGGTAGAAGTGTGAAAGTGAATGTAATAGTAAAAAAAAAAAATCTCACCTGTGTGTCACAGGAAATATTGCTGTATGACTGACTCCTTGTTGTCTATGTCTTCTTCCTCAGCTTCCTCCTCATCACAGTCCACAGGCTCCACAGCTGCCACAACACCGTCATCTGGACCATCCTCCTGCAGAAAAGGCACCTGGCGTCGCAAAGCAAGATTGTGAAGCATCGAGGAGGCGATGATGATCTGGCACACCCTCCTTGGTGAGTAGAATAGTGAACCACCTGTCATATGGAGGCACCTGAACCTGGCCTTCAGGAGGCCGAAGGTGCGTTCGATCACCCTCCTAGTCCACCCATGGGCCTCATTGTAGCGTTCCTCTGCCCTGGTCCTGGGATTCCTCACTGGGGTCAATAGCCATGACAGGTTGGCGTAACCAGAGTCCCCTAATAGCCACACACGGTGCCTCTGGAGTTGACCCATCACATAAGGGATGCTGCTATTCCGCAGGATGTAGGCGTCATGCACTGAGCCATGGAACATAGCATTTACCTGCGAGATGTACTGGTCTGCCAAACATACCATCTGTACATTCATGGAATGATAACTCTTCCGGTTCCTGTACACCTGTTCACTCCTGAGTAGGGGGACCAGAGCTACATGGGTGCCATCAATAGCACCTATGATGTTGGGGATATGTCCCAGGGCATAGAAGTCACCTTTAACTGTAGCCAAATCCTCCACCTGAGGGAAAATGATGTAGCTCCTCACGTGTTTCAGCAGGGCAGACAACACTCTGGGCAACACGTTGGAAAACATAGGCTGGGACATCCCTGATGCCATGGCCACTGTTGTTTGAAATGATCCACTTGCAAGGAAATGGAGAACTGATAGCACGTGCACTTCAGGGGGTATTCCTGTGGGATGGCGGATTGGTGAGATCAGGTCTGGCTCCAACTGGGTACACAGTTCCTGGATTGTGGCACGGTCAAACCTGTAGGTGATGATCAAATGTCGCTCCTCCATTGTTAACAGGTCCACCAGCGGTCGGTACATCGGAGGATTCCGCCATCTCCTCAAATGTCCCAGCTGACAGTGCCTAAGAAGGACAACAGCGACCACAGAGTCAACAAATTCTCAGGTATGTACCCACAGCTACACAGAACACGACACCAAATACAAAACTCTTCCTGTATGTGTGTTGAGTGTAGGCCTAGGTATGTGTGACGCAGTAGTAAATGAAGCCATGTGGGCCCCTGAAATGGCGGATGCCTGACCTCTAAAGTGGGAAAATGGGATGTGAGGTATCTGCGCTGGCGTTGTACACCATCGTGGTAGGCGGTCGTATACCGCGGCGCAATGCTGCATTGGTTAACATTGGACCCTATGGGTCCCAGGAGCCAATGATGAAGTGCGCCGGCGGTGATGATACGCACCGCCGCGGACGTCAATGCCGCGGACTTGACCGCCATTTTCTATCAGTTCAATCACTCGATACCTGATCTTCGACAGGAGAGGACCTACACTGCAAGTGCTGCTGTGACCTCGTTCTGGAAGAGACAATGGCTGCTGCGTCTGGGGAAAGGGCCCCTGCCTTCACTGCTGAGGAGTTGGAGAAGCTCGTGGACGGGGTCCTCCCCCAGTACACGCTACACTACGGTCCTCGAGACCAACAGGTAAGTACACAGGGAGCACGTTGTATGGGCTATGCTTGGTGGAGAGGGCTGGATGTCAGTAGGAAGGGGGCAGAGTTCTGCGACCATGAAGCACTGTGAATGCATGTGCCACATGGCAAGGGTAGGTATGGGTACACTCACTTCGACGGTGCAGTTGGTAATGACTTCTCTTCTTCCCCTGTACATGTCATGTAGGTCAGCAACCACCAGAAGAAGGACATTTGGCGTGCCATCGCCAAGGACGTACGGACCCTGGGGGTCCACCAGAGACGGGGCACCCACTGCCGTAAAAGATGGGAGGACAGTCGCCGCTGGAGCAAGAAGACAGCGGAGGCTCAGCTGGGGATGGCCTCCCAACATGGGAGGGGTGCCCGTCGCACCATGACCCCCCTGATGTTCTGGATCCTGGCGGTGGCCTACCCTGAGTTGGATGGGCGCTTGAGGGCATCACAGCAGACACAAGGGGGTGAGTACACTCTCATTCTGCGGACTTTGCATGCAGTGGAGGGGTCTGGGTGGGGGAGGAGGGCTGTGGGTTTCCCTAGGCCAGGGAGAGTTACGTAGGCTAGGCCCCTTCGTAAGGCATGGCCCTGTGGCCCTCCACCCCACCTCTGTAGAGTGCCAAGTACAGGTATACATACCCCTGTGTCATCTATGTGGAGAGATGACACTCATAGCCATGTAGGCCATATCCCAGGAATTGCATCTGTAGAGGCCAAGAGCACAGCGTAGTGCAGGGGGCTGCTGTGTCTGTAGTGTCTGCCAACGGTAGCGGTAAGCCATGCACTCAACCTGTCTTTCTTCTGTCGCCCCCCCCCCCTTTTTGTGCTCTCCCTGTTCGTTTGTGCATCAGCATCATCAGGCGGAGGTACAGTGGCACCGGAGCACGAGGGAGTTGCATCCCACATGGCCATGGAGGGCCACACCACAGACTCTGAATACACCAGTGGGACAGAGGGCGAGGGGAGCTTCAAGTCGGTCACCGGATCAGCAAACAGCGACACGGACTCGTCCGCCGATGGGAGCTCCCTTGTGGTGTTGGCACCATCTGTGCCCCCCACTTCTACAGGTACAGCCGCCAGCCCCCCTACCAGCACCCTCCTCCCAGCAGCCCCTCAGCCTTCGCTCCGTGCCCGCTCACCCAGGAGGGTGGGCATCACCTTCGCCCCAGGCACCTCAGCCCCTGCCCCTGTCAGCCCTGCTGCCCTCAGTGAGGAGGCCATTGACCTCCTCAGTTCACTCACTGTTGGGCAGTCTACCATTGTGAATGCCATCCAGGGTGTAGAAAGGGAGTTGCAACACACTAATGCATTCCTGGACGGCATTCATTCTGGTCAGGCTGCCCATCATCGAACCCTGCAATCTCTGGCCTCAGCACTGATGGCAGCCATTGTCCCTGTGTCTAGCCTCCCCCCTCCAACTTCCTCCACCCAGACACAATCCCCTGTACCCCAGCCTATCCCAACCACACCATCAGACAAGCATGCACACACCTCAACACACAAAAGTAGATCAGGCAAACATAGGCACCACACATCCCACAGGCACTCACACAAGCATCACCCACATACAGACACAGCAACATCCACTGCCTCCACTGTGTCCCCCTCCTCGTCGTCTCCCTCCTCCTTCCCAGTGTCGTCTACACTCTCACCTGCATGCACTACATCTACAGCCACTAGGACTCGCACCAGAACACCCAGCACCACATCCCGCTCACCTGCACTCACCACCCCCACTACCATTTACACATCCCCTGTGTCCACTCCCAGTGTGTCTGTGACGCCCCCTCCCAAAGTACACAAACGCGGGCACCCACACACCCAACATCCATCCACCTCACGACAGCCTCCAGTACCTGCACCTGCACCCAAATCACCTAAAGTTACACCTCCTACAACCACCTCCTCTGCATCCACTCCCAGACCCCCTCCAGCTACCCGTCCCAGTGTTCGTCAGAAACTCTTCCTCAGCAACGTTGACCTCTTTCCCACCACCCCCACCCCTCCAATTCGTAGGTCCCGTAGTAGCACCTCAGCCAAAAAAAGTCTGGTACCAGTGGTGCGTGTTAAAGGTGTGTGGAGTGCACCGGCCATCAAGGCAGCCAGTGTGACACGGAGCCAAGCACTGCCAGTCCACCCCCTGTAAAGCACCTTAAGTTGGCAAGTGGCAGACGGGAGAGGGTGAAGACTCCTGCTGGCAAAACAGCTCACAAGGGTCCCGGGGGGAGTGCCAAGTCAACTGTGACTCCTCCCAAGGTGGTGAAGGGGCAGAAGAAGTCTCCAAAGTCTGGAGGGCAGCAGTATCGTCACTGGTCTGTAGACCACCGCCAGAGTCAGTGCCCTGGAGGGCACCACTATCATCACTGGTCCGGAGACCACCGCCAGAGTCAGTGCCCTGGAGGGCAGCAGTATCATCACAGGTCCGGAGACCACCGCCAGAGTCAGCGCCCTGGAGGGCAGCAGTATCGTAACTGGTCCGGAGACCACCGCCAGAGTCAGTGACCTGGAGGGCCCCGGCAGCCACAGCCCCGCTGGGCACTGAGGGACCGTCATGCCACACACCGCTGCACAGGTCAGAGACAGCAAAGGCAAGCACAGCTGAACAGGGCAAAGACCGCCATGGTGAAGACCGCTGAACAGGGCAAAGACCGCCATGGCAAAGCACAGCTGAACAGGTCAGAGACAGCAAAGGCAAGCACCGCTGAACAGGGCAAAGACCGCCATGGTGAAGACCGCTGAACAGGGCAAAGACCGCCATGGCAAAGCACTGCTGAACAGTTCAGAGACAGCAAAGGCAAGCACCGCTGAACAGGGCAAAGACCGCCATGGCAAAGCACCGCTTAACAGGTCAGAGACAGCAAAGGCAAGCACCGCTGAACAGGGCAAAGACCGCCATGGTGAAGACCGCTGAACAGGGCAAAGACCGCCAAATCAAGCATCGTTAGCCCATGTGCAGCTGGGACAGTGACGGAACTGGGACCGTCACGGGGAGCGTGATGCACTCTGGCCACCATTCCCCCTCCAGAACCAGTGGAGACCTGCATCCACTCTGTCTGTCCTTCACAGGATGAAGCACTCTGGACACCAGTCCCCCTCCAGAACCAGTGGAGACTGTTATAAACTTGAGAGACTGTGGCTTTGCACTCCCCAGGATGGTACAGTGGGCAAACCACCCACTGTAGAGACTTGAGAGACTGTGGCTTTGCACTCCCCAGGATGGTGCAGTGGGCAAACCACCCACTGTAGAGACTTGAGTGACTGTGGCTTTGCACTCCCCAGGATAAAGCAGTGGGCAAACCACCCACTGGAGTGACTTGAGAGACTGTGGCTTTGCACTCCCCAGGATAAAGCAGTGGGCAAACCACCCACTGGAGTGACTTGAGAGACTGTGGCTTTGCACTCCCCAGGATGAAGCAGTGGGCAAACCACCCACTGGAGTGACTTGAGAGACTGTGGCTTTGCACTCCCCAGGATAAAGCAGTGGGCAACCCACCCACTGTAGTGACTTGAGAGACTGTGGCTTTGCACTCCCCAGGATAAAGCAGTGGGCAAACCACCCACTGGAGAGACTTGAGAGACTGTGTCTTTGCACTCCCCAGGATACATCAATGGGCAGGGAGCCCTGTCATGGATCTGGCGTGGTGCTGTAATCGGCTGAGGTGCCCATCCTTCCCTTCCCCCTGAGGTGCCTGTTGTATTTCTATCTGATGCCCCTGCAGTGTTCTCTCCATTTGTGGACAGGTATCTAGTGTGGGCCTCTCCCATGCATTGTGGGCCCAGTGGTCCACGGACATTGATATGTGCATACCTGCAGTACTAATCTTGATGTATGATTTTCTAATGTTTATATATATCTGTATATATTTGGTTACTGTGTTTTGATACATTACAATGGTTGTAGTCATTTCCTTTTGTCTTTGCATTCTTCCGGGGGGGTTGGAGGTTGTTAATGTGTTGTTTGGAAATGGATTGGTGTGTGTGTTGTAGTGGGTGAGGGTCGGGTTGGGGTGGGGGTGTTGCGTGTGTGTGTCCCTGACTTTTGCCTCCCCCTTCCTTATGTCGTAGGTGCTGTACTCACCGTTGTCTTTGGCGCCTACGTTGCTGGTGTTCATAGATGAGCAGGAAGACAAGCGCAGGGAGTATTTGTAGTTCGGGCTCCATGGTGGCCTCCTTACTCGTGGAGTGTGTTGAGGTGAGCGTTTTCCCATTGCAAAAGCTGTTTCCTCCGTGTTTTTATCCACGGTGTATCCGCCCCGGAAAAGGTGGCGGATTGGCGGGTTGTGATACTGTGGGCGGTACATTGTCTTCCGCCTGTCTGTTGGCGGTGACCGCCGCGCTGCTTGTTTGCACTCCGTGGCAGTCGGAGTGTTAAAGCGGCTGTCTATGTTGGCGGTTTCGGCCACGGTCATAATTCCCTTTTTTTGTCCGCTGGCCTGTTTGCGGTATTACCGCTGCTTTAACACCGTCCGCCAGGGTTGTAATGACCACCAAACTGTCTTAAGTTTTTAAAAAGCAAACAAAGTCTCTTTCAAGTACAAAGTACCTGGTTTAAAGTGGAAAATCTCCACAAAGGGCCGCAGAGGAGGAGATACGTGGAAAAATGGTGTGTGCGTCGTTTTCGCCCCTTCACACACGGACTTGCGTAGTTATTTTTTACGCGGGAAGTCATGCGTCGTTTTCTGGTGCGCGGACAGTCTTCTTCTGTGGTTCGCGGGATTACCAGAGGTCCCGGGGTCTGTGCGTGGAATCCTAGGCTTGTTATCCGGCTGTGCGTCGTTCCGGTGGGCTGTGCGTGGAATCTTCTCCCTCACGGCAGGCGTTGCGTCGATTTCCTCTCTGGAAGTCGGCCGGCGTTGTCCAGGCGAGGCCGTGCGTCGAAGTTCCTGACGCACCGCAGGCGTCGCGTCGAGCGGCGTCTTTCCGGGTCGGCGTGCCGTCAATTTTTCACCACGGAGCAAGCTGTGCGTTGAATTTTTGGGCGCACAAGGCGTCCAGTTGAAAAAGAGAAGTCTTTTTGGTCCTGAGACTTCAGGGAACAGGAGGCAAGCTCTATCCAAGCCCTTGGAGAGCACTTTTGCAGCAAGGCAAGAGTTCAGCAAGGCAGCAAGGCAACTGCAAGGCAGCAGTCCTTTGTAGAAAGCAGTCAGGTGAGTGGTTTAGGCAGTCAGGCAGTTCTTCTTGGCAGGTGCAGGTTCTGGTTCAGGTTTCTTCTCCAGCAAGTGTCTGATGAGGTAGGGCAGAGGCCCTGTTTTATACCCAAATGTGCCTTTGAAGTGGGGGAGACCTCAAGGAGTGGTTAAGAAGTGCACCAGGTTCCCTTTCAGTTCAATCCTGTCTGCCAGGGTCCCAGTAGGGGGTGTAGCAGTCCTTTGTGTGAGAGCAGGACCTTCACCCTCCCAGCCCAGGAAGACCCATTCAAAATGCAGATGTATGCAAGTGAGGCTGAGTACCCTGTGTTTGGGGTGTGTCTGACTGAATGCACAAGGAGCTGTCAACTAAACCCAGCCAGACGTGGATTGTAAGGCACAGAAAGATTTAAGTGCAAAGAAATGCTCACTTTCTAAAAGTGTAATTTCTAGAATAGTAATATTAAATCCAACGTCACCAGTCAGCAGGATTTTGTATTACCATTCTGGCCATACCAAATATTACCTTCCTACTCCTTTCAGGTCAGCAGCTACCACTTCAACAATGTATGAGGGCAGTCCCAATGTTAGCTTATGAAGGGAGCAGGCCTCACAGTAGTGTAAAAACGAATTTAGGAGTTTTACACTGTCAGGACATGTAAACTACACAGGTACGTGTCCTGCCTTTCACCCACACAGCACCATGCTCTAGGGGTTACCTAGGGCACATATTAGAGGTGACTTATATGTAGAGAAAGGGGAGTTTTAGGCTTGGCAAGTACTTTTAAATGCCAAGTCGAGGTGATAGTGAAACTGCACACACAGGCCGGAGACAAGGTAAAGGGGCGACTTAAGTGGGTGGCACAACCAGTGCTGCAGGCCCACTAGTAGCATTTAATCTACAGGCCCTAGGCACATATAGTGCACATTACTAGGGACTTATAAGTAAACTAAATAGTCCAATCAGGTATGATCCAAGGTTATCATGTTTAAAGGGAGAGAGCATAGGCACTTTAGCACTGGTTAGCAGTGGTAAAGTGCACAGAGTCCAAAAGCCAGCAAAAACAGTGTCCAAAAAGTGGAGGGAGGCAGGCAAAAACTTAGGGGTGTCCACCCTAAGGCTGTCAGGTCTAACAGTCCACATGCTAGTTCCACCGGGGCTGAAAGGGGTTAAAACGGTGTGGCAAGAAGAGGAACACCTTTCACCCTGGAGCTACTCACGACCTTAGTCGATATCTACCCATAACTCTATGACACAGACAGGTGAGAGTTAAAGCCCAGTGCAAAGCACACTCGCACCCAACGAGGGCTGGTGGAAGCTATTAATCATCAGACTTATAGTAGCTTCTCCCAAAGAGACCAGAATGTGTTTCTCCTACGAACAGGGCCACTATGCTCCAAGTGGTACAAGTTATTAACTGTGTTCAACCATTCTGTTATGGTTGGTCTGATGTTTACAGAATTTTTAATCTTGCGTCCCCCCCCTCTAATACTCTGAATATTACCACAGAGGAAGTCAGCCTAATTTCAGGTCCAATTGCATCAATAAGTACCTTGCACACACCCTGCCAGAAATAGTCCAACCTGGGGCATAGCCAGAACATATGAAAATAATTAGCCTTCTCTTCATTGCAGAGTGGGCAACACATCTTGTCTTTCCCAAGGGCTGTCAGTTTCTCTGGAGACCAGTACGCCCTATGTCCAAACAAGTCATTCCTCTTTAGGTAGACACATTTGACTGTGCGCCAAAGTGTCATAGATACCTGCCACAGGTTATTGATATCCTGCCCTAAAATGTCTTTTCCCCACGTCTTTTCAGGTACAGCAGGAAGTTCTTCAGATGCCTCCATTAGCATCCAGTACCATAGGGCAACCTCCTTGGGATATATATACCTATGAAGCAGCCTCTTTTCCCAGGCATTTTCTTCTTTCTGATTCCTTGGTTGGATACTCGCCCAACTCGCCAACTGATGGTACTTGAATTTAGGTACCAAGCCCCCCCGTTTACTCTCTAAGCATAGGCCAGGGTATCAGAACATGACCTGCCATTAACTGGCCCCACCTCACCAAACCCCTCTCTCTTAATGCTATGGATAACCTATCTTGGAGACATTCCGGGGTGCCAGGGGAATTCCAGATAGGAGCCTGATTACTGTAATAGGATACCCCCAGGATTCGTCTGACTCAAAACCATGTGTTACAGGCCACTGTGAGAATCTTTAACCTGACCCTTTTAAAGTACTTTGGATGTCCAAACTTAAACAAAAAGTGGACTGATGATTCCTGAAGATGGCTAGTCATTGGGGAAACAAAACCTGTCAATCAATAGTCCCCTTATATTTTTTTGCTGAAAGGCCAAGTAATACTTATAGATATCTGGAGTTGCGATTCCCTCTTGGTCTTTTTTTTTTTTAAACAAATTTTTCCAAGCAATACACACTACCTTAGATGCCCATACGAAAGAAATCATGTCCCCCTGTAGCTTTTTAAACCATTCTGGCTTAAATTCTAGAGGAATTGTGTTAAACAAGAAAGAACATTTTGGTATGATCATCATCTTCAATATGTTGAATCCACCTACAAAAGAGAATGGGAAACCCACCCATGCCTTCAATAACTTCTTTGCATTTTCCCACACCATGATAAAATTAAGCTCGGCAACCTCCTCCAAACTGCCTGTAATTTGCACCCCCAGATACCTTATTTGTTGTTTGACCAATGGATTTCTATAATCCATATTCCAACACATGATCTCAGTCTTCTATGAATTTACCAAATAACCTGACATCCTGCCAAATTCTTCCAGAGAGAGTACAATTCTAGGGAGAAACCCAACTAAATCACCAGTATATATCATTCAGTCGTCCGCGTACAGTGCTACTTTCTTCTGCCATCCTCTGCACTAAAATGTAATAATATTTGTATTCCTCCTAATCATTATGGCCAATGGCTTGATGTTCAGATTGAAGAGAAGGGAGGAAAGTGGGCTACCAAGTTGGGTCCCACGCTTGATTTTAATTTGCTGCGTCAACTTACAATTAATCAATATTCTGGCCATTGGGTTTCTGTACAAGGCCCTAATTACCCTAGAAAAAGCCCCCCAAAACTTAAATGCCTTCATAACAATTAGCCCAAAAAGCCAGCTAACCCGATAGAAGGCTTTAGCAGCATCAAAAGTGAGAACCGCTAGCGGAGTGGCATCCTGGCACGCCAGATCTATAGCACCCACAAAGGCGTGAGTTAGTTCATATAGCTGTCTCCCTTTAATAAAACCCTTTTGATCCTCATGGACCAAAGACCCTGTGACCCTTTCAAGCGTCTTTGATAAAATGTAAGTATAGATTTTATAATCCGAGTTTAATAGAGATATAGGTCTATATGCTTCACACCGTGCCGTGTTTTTATTGAGTTTTAATATTAAGATAATAGTCACCTCCTCCGATGACTTTGGAATCTCCAGGCCCTCAACAAAGAGATTACTAAATAATTCCACCATGATAGGGGCCAGCTCCTCCTCAAGTACATTATACAGTTCATTTGGGAGACTGTCAGGACCCAGAGCTTTTCCCCTCTTCAAGCTTTTAATTGCTTTGTGTATCTCTTTCATTCCTAATTTTGCCTCCAACTTGTGGCTTAACATTTCATCAAGACCATTGAGTGGGATACTCCCCAAAAATCTCCTAATCTGATCACCTGAGGCTTCTAAATCTTCTGTGTATAATTTCCAAGAATTGGAGATAAAAGCATCCACTTTCTCTGCCTCCTCTGTAACATATCTTCCCATTTCTTTGTTAAAGATCTTTGCAATATTACTTCTTGTCTGATCTACTTTTGTTTTCCATGCCAAAAGTTTGCTACATCCGTCCCCATACTCATAATGTGCAGACCTGCTATTTTCCCATCTTTTCCCATTCCTCTGTTGTAAAAAGATCTCAAGAATGGCGTAGGCTTGACTCACTTCTGGGGATCCAGAATCTTAGCTTGATGTTCATCCAAAGGCACCTGGGCCTTGAGTAGTAATTCTTGAATAGCATGTTCTAATCCTGCCATCTGCTCCATTTCTTCCCTATATCTGTGTGCAGCCATACTAATGATCCTCCCTCTGATGTACGCCTTATAGGCATCCCAAACCACCTGCAAATGAGCGGACCTGTAATTAATTAAAACTAATTCATTGGTGTCCTGTTTTAAATCTTCCACAATTAACTCATCTTAGAGCAAGGCCCACCTGGAGGAGGGGGTTAAATTGTCAACACTCAAATGAAGCTTCACCGCCGAGTGATTTCAGAAGTGCTCGGGGGAGTGCCAAACCAACTTAACTTTCTTAAATAAGCTACCATGAATCAAGAAAAAGTCAATCCTTGAGCAATGACTGTATTTCTTATTGTGAAAGGTAAACCTTGGCCCAGTTGTGCCATTCCACCACCAAATATCAACCAAGCCTAAGTCTGCCATTGCCATCTTCACCCTGGCTCTTGTTTTGGGAGAGTTCATAGTCGCCCTGGAAGTGGACTTATCCTGTTCTGGGTCCAACAGAACATTAAAGTCGCCCGCTAACAATATTGAATGTTTAGCGGTTAATAGTAGGCTATATAGGGCTTGAAAGGGTGCTGAATCACCTACTTTCAGAATAATAATAACCTGCTAGCGTAAACCAAGTTCCATGTAATTTGGCTTCCACTATTAGCCACCTCCCTTTAGGGTCAATACTAACAATACCCAAAAAAGTGCCTTTAAGGACTTTTTAAATATAATCGCAATTTGCTTGATCACACATGTTTGAGTTCTACTCAGAGTTCAACCAATTTGACAGTTTTTAGATAACCCTCCCACTCTTCCTGCAATAAATGGGTCTCCTGGAGAATAATCACCTCCTCTTCAATTACCCTAAAAAACTCTAAGACCTTTAGACACCGTCTTTCCCCCTAAGCCCATTAACGTTCCAAGATATTTCTGTCCCAGCACCTCCTTTACTTCCATATTAGACTCTATGAGGACTATTTTATAGAGTTTTTTCCGACATGCTCCCATACCCCGTGATACAAAAAATAATGCATTTCTTTTATGCACCCCAACTCCCACCCGCCTCCCTGGGGAACCCTCCCTATCGACAGTGTTGGAATTAAGTAAAGAATTACCCCACAGTGGGCTCCCTTCACCCATGGCAACAAAACTTAACACACAATTTGTTAAGATGCTGTCATCTCCTCCAAAAAGACCCTTACTTCATTCGGATTTCTAATATTGTGCATCTTGTTATTTCACATGATTTTAAGCTCAGCAGGAAACCACCAGAGATCTGAGCTCCTGGATATATTTACCCAATTCCCATTGCCTATTGTTAGGAATGGGGTCTTTGGTTGACAGTCAGGTTACCCCCTGTTCAAGCAAGGACCCTCACTCTAGTCAGGGTAAAGGAGAAGCAACCTCAGCTAACCCCTGCTTTACCCCCTTGGTAGCTTGGCAGAGCAGTAGGCTTAACTTCAGAGTGCTAGGTGTAAATTATTTGTACCAACACACACAGTAACTTAATGAAAACACTACAAAATGACACAACACAGGTTTAGAAAAATAGAGAATATTTATCTAAACAAAACAAGACCAAAACAACAAAACTCAGACATACACAAGTCAAGTTATGAATTTCTGAAGATTAAATTAAAAAAGTAGCGCTTAGAAACTTCGATGAGGTGTTAACACGGCGTCGTGATGAGGTCGTTCCCAACAATTCAACACCAACGGCGTCTGCCATTGAGTCACGCAGACCCCCAGGTACAGTACCTTGGTGAAGAGTGAAAACAAGCGAATGCACGAAGTCGGGGATCGCGGCGTCCGTGCAAAACATTGAATCTGCACACTTCGAGCGGCGTTGGTCACGACGTGTTGCGGTGACTTCCACGGAGTCGCAGATTTCGGCGGGGGTGCAGTGGAGTCGGGCCTCCGAAGGTCGTCATGTTTCAGCCAAGATCACGGAGTCGGTTGCAGGCGGAGTCACCGGATTCAGCAGCAGCGTCGGTCCGGAGTCGTCTGAAGTCGTCCAAAGTCGATTTCCTTAAATTTTCACCAGCTTTTCCTTTCAAGGGCACAGGGACTGGATAGGGCACCACTTGTTAGGGCAGGAGTCTCAGCAGAGAGTCCAGGTGCAGGTAAGGGAAGTCTTTGATGGCCCTGAGACTTCAGAAAAAGGGGCAAGCTCAGTCCAAGCCCTTGGAGAGTCCTTCTCAAGCAGGAATATACCACAACGTCCAGTCGTTCTCCCCTTGCACAGGCAGAAGCAGCAACCGTAGGATAGCTCCACAAAGCACAGTACAGGCAGGGCAGCTCTTCTTCCTCTGCTCTTCAGCTCTTCTCCAGGCAGCGGTTCCTCTTGTTTCCAGAAGTGTTCTAAAGTCTGTGGTTTTGGATGCCCTTCTTATACCCAATTTCTCCTTTGAAGAAGGCCTATTTCAAAGTATAGACTCTTTTGAATGTGAAATCCTGCCTTGCCCAGGCCAGGCCCCAGACACTCACCAGAGGGTTGGAGACTGCATTGTGTGAGGGCAGGCACAGCCCTCTCCTCTCCTCCCTCCCAGCACAGATGGCTCATCATGAAATGCAGACTACACCCCAGCTCCCTTTGTGTCGCTGTCTAGTGTGAGGTGCAACCAGACCAACTATCAAACTGACCCAGACGGGGAATCTACAAACAGGCAGAGTCACAGAAATGGTATAAGCAAGAAAATGCCCACTTTCTAAAAGTGGAATTTTCAAATTCACAATCTTAAAATCAACTCCACTGAAAGATGTATTTTTTAATTGTGAGCTCAGAGACCCCAAACTCCACATGTCCATCCGCTCCCAAAGGGAATCTACACTTTAATCAGATTTAAAGGTAGCCCCCATGTTAACCTTTGAGAGGGACAGGCCTTGCAACAGTGAAAAACGAAGTTAGCAATATTTCACTGTCAGGACATATAAAACACATTACTATGGCCCGTGCTGAAGGCCGCCAACATACCGTGACCGCAGTGGTATTCCGCCATGGGTATTATTACCCACACAGAGAAATCCGCCACTACACAGAGACCCACACAAGTCCGCCAGACCAAAGGTCAGTGATAAACTGGCGGTACCAAAAACCACACAATTACGCCAACAGAAATACGCCCACAGTATCAGGATCCAAGAATCACCGTGGATGTCTTTCAACCGCGGTAAACCATTGTCGGTACACACCGCCGCGCT
Organism: Pleurodeles waltl; assembly: GCF_031143425.1. Lineage (NCBI taxonomy): Eukaryota > Metazoa > Chordata > Amphibia > Caudata > Salamandridae > Pleurodeles > Pleurodeles waltl. Next base: position 1,644,216,319 of record NC_090444.1, on the reverse strand, counting down.
CAAAATACACACACACTAACAAAACTAGACTGTTGGACTTTTGCTTATGCAGGGTCATCCTGAATCTTTTTGCCTCCTGCCTCCTATTTTTTTCTGAAATGTTGCTGTTGGCTTTTGAACTCTGACCACTTTCCCACTGCTAACCAGTGCTAAAGTGCATATGCTCTCCGTGTAAATTGTATGTAATTGGTTAATCCATGATTGGCCTATTTGATTTACTAGTAAGTCCCTAGTAAGGTGCACTAGAGGTGCCAGGGCCTGTAAATCAAATGCTACTTGTGGGCCTGCAGCACTGGTTGTGCCACCCACATAAGTAGCTCTGTAATTATGTCTCAGACCTGCCACTGCAGTGTCTGTGTGTGTATTTTTACACTGTAAATTCGACTTGGCAAGTGTACCCACTTGCCAGGCTTAAACCTTCCCTTTTCTTACATGTAAGGCACCCATAAGGTAGGCCCTAGGTAGCCCCAAGGGCAGGGTGCAGTGTATGGATAAGGTAGGACATATAGTAATGTTATTTATATGTCCTGACAGTGAAATACTGCCAACTTTGTTTTTCACTGTTGCAAGGCCTGTCTCTCTCATAGGATAATATGGGGGCTACCTTTAAATATGATTAAAGTGTAGATTCCCCTAGAGAGTAGATGGACATGTGGAGTTTGGGGTCCCTGAACTCACAATTAAAAAATACATCTTTTAGTAAAGTTGATTTTAAGATTGTGTGTTTGAAAATGCCACTTTTAGAAAGTGAGCATTTTCTTGCTTAAACCATTCTGTGACTCTGCCTTGTTTGTGGATTCCCTGTCTGGGTCAGTTTGACAGTTGGGTTGTTTTTCACCTCACACTAGACAGTGACACAAAGGGGGCTGGGGTGTAACCTGCATTTCCTGATTAGCCATCTCTGCTAGGAGGGAGGGGTAGAGTGGTCACTCTCATCTGAAAGGACTGTGCCTGCCTCTGACAATGCCGACTCCAACCCCCTGCTGTGTGTCTGAGGACTTGCCTGGGCAAGGCAGGATTTCACAAGTAGGTGTGAGTCCCCTTTGAAGAAAGGTGACTTCAAAGACTAAAATGGGTATAAGAAGGGCACCCAAATCTACAGACTTTAGAATCACTTCTGGAACCAAGAGGAACCTCTGCCTGGAGAAGAGCTGATAGCTGAGGAAGAAGTGCTGCGCTGCGTGTGACTGTGCTTTGTGGAGCTTTCCTGCAGTGCTGCTTCTGCCAGAGTAAGAGGGCAAAGACTGGACTTTGTGTGCCTTCCATCTTGTGAAGAAATCTCCAAGGGCTTGAGTTAGAGCTTGCCTCCTGTTGTTTGAATTCTCAGGGACAGCAAAGACTTCTCTCTGCCAGCACCTGGAGTCTCTGGAGAGACTTCTGCCCCGACAAGTGGTGCCCTATCCAGTCCCTGGGCCCTTGAAAGGAAAGCTGGTGGAATCCAAGGAAATTGACTTCGGACGACTTCGGACCGACGCCGCTGCTGAATCCGGTAACGCCGCCTGCACCGGACGCCGTGACCTTCGCTGGAACGCGACGCTCTTCGCAGGCCCGATGCCACAGCAGCCCCGCTGAAGTCCGCGACTCCATGGAAGTCGCCGCACCACGTCGTGACCGACGCAGCTCGAAGTGCACGGATTCAACGTTTCGCACAGACGCCGCGATTCCCGACTTCGCGCATCGGCTTGTTTTCACTCTTCACCAAAGGTACTGTACTTGGGGGTCTACACGACTCCGTGTCCGGCGCCGCTGGTGTCGGATTGTTGTGAACAACTCCGTCACGACGCCGTGTTAACATCTCATCAAAGCATTTTTGTTTCTAAGCGCTATTTTTGAGTTTTATCTTTAAAAATTCATAACTTGACTTGTGCATGTCGGATTTTTGTCGTTTTGGTCTTGTTTTGTTTAGATAAATATTTCCTATTTTCCTAAACTGGTGTTGTGTCATTTTGTAGTGTTTTCATTAAGTTACTGTGTGTGTTGGTACAAATACTTTACACCTAGCGCTCTGAAGTTAAGCCTACTGCTCTGCCAAGCTACCAAGGGGGTAAGCAGGGGTTAGCTGAGGGTGATTCTCTTTTACCCTGACTAGAGTGAGGGTCCTTGCTTGAACAGGGGGTAACCAGACTGTCAACCAAAGACCCCATTTCTAACATAGACCTTATTGGACAATTCAAACTACACACACGTGACACACATACACACACCACACCCACACCACTATAATAAACACACCCACATTACCCACAACCCTTTCAAAGAAACAAACGATTGCTAACATAGAGAGAGACAAGTCAGGAGCACCCACTCAATCTGAGCCATAGAACACCATCACCCATACACCATCCACGCACCTCACAGCACACACCCCAACACAGCACCCCACACACCCTCACTCATATCACTCACACCACATCCATGGTGCCCCAAAGACACCCCAGGTTTTCAGAGGAGGAGCTAAGGGTCGTGGTGGAGGAAATCATCCGGGTAGAGCCACAGCTATTCAGATCACAGGGGAAGCAGAAGTCCATTGCTAGGAAGATGGAGCTGTGGCGGAGAGTCGTGGACAGGGTCAATACCGTGGGACAGAATCCCAGAACAAGGGACGACATCAGGAAGAGGTGGAACGACCTACAGGGAAAGGTGCATTCCGTGGTTGCAAGACACCAGGTAGCTGTACAGAGGACTGACAGTTGACCCCCACCTCCTCCCCCACAACTAACAACATGGGAGGAGCAAGTCTTGGCAATCATGCATTGTGAGGGCCTCCCAGGAGTAGCAGGATGACTTGACTCTGGTAAGTCAAATCTTTACTACTATATCCCCCACCCTACCTGTATGCCATCACAAACTCCTACCCCTACCCTCACCCCATCACTCAACCACCTCACATATACCCCACTATCACAACCCACCCATCCCAATACCAAGCCCTGCATGCTACACCAATGCATGGACCCCCATCACAGACCTGCATGGACACCCATCACCACAGCATGCCCATTAGAGAGAATCACCTAGCCCACAAAATCACCACGCACACAAGACAAAGCTGACAGGGCAATCACAACCGTACAGGGAAACACACCCATGCCCAAGATGGCACACGCAGATACAATAACACTGCATTTTCATCCCCACAGGACCCCCACTCAACGTCACCGGAGAGAAGGTGCCACCAACATCCAGTCCGCACACAGAAGAGGCCCACAGTGATGACAGCAGCTCTGCATGCCTGGATCACGATGACCAACCTGGCCCATCAGGGACCTCTGGACAGTCGGTTACCCTGCCACAGTCATGACCCACCACAGACCCTCCCCCCTCGGGAAACACCAGCACAGCACCCACCCAGCGGGCCAATGCCACTGTCCCCAAGACACATCAATGAGCAGTGTGTCCACCACCACAGGGACCCCAGGCAACCCCACAAACCTACGAAAATCAGGGACCTGGGGTCAGTGGCAGTGGGCACACGGTTCAGGGGACAGAGGCGCAGGACAACAGGGAAGCTGGGAGGACTGCTGTGCGACAGGGGGAGGAGAGGCCCAGGGAACCCACTCTCCACGAGGCACTTAGAGGGATCCTGCGAGCATACCACCATTTCCAGGAGACCTTGGGCCAGATACTGGCCAAGTTGCAGGAGACCTAGTGGCTGCAGGAGGGACAGTACCTGGGATGAAGGAGGACCTCAAACACACCCACACCATCCTGGTCACCATTGCAGGGGTGCTGGCTGACATGGCCAACACCATGAGGGAGGCAGTGGCACAACAACGGGCCCCTGACACTAGCCACACCGATGAACAGCCCTCCAACTCCGCCGGCGCTAGTGGAAAGGAGGCCCCGCCACCGGAACAACAGGCCACCAGCACCCCACCCCCTGCAGAAGGAGAACCACTCCGCAAACAGTCCCTGCGATCCAGGCAGAAGCCAGAGAACATTGCCAAGACACCTGCCAGGAAATAAGATTTTCCTGATTGTCATCCTTGTGTCCCACTCTGTCACCCTGTCCACCTTAAACTACCATTGCTCCCCTTCCTATGCCCCACTGGACAATGCACCTGTGATACCAAGAGACTGGACTCTAACTGGAAATTCCTCCACGATCACCCCAGCCCATTGCACATCCCCCTCTACTTCTTAGCACGTAAATGAACACCCTTGGAACAAATACAATTCTGGAGTCTGTCAATTGATTTAAATATGTATTAGTACAACAATCTGAAAACATTGCAATTCATATGTACAGATATATACACATTGGTATGACCAGGTGTGGGCAGCAGTAAACACACCAGGAGCCAGGGTGGGGCACATAGATCTGAAAATAGAGATGCCAAAGGGTACAGTAAGTGACCATAGACATAGGAAAATCATGCTGCCATGTACAATGTCCAACAGAAAACTGAAATGTAAAGTGAAGTTACAGTGCCTTATCTGTGTGTCACTGGAAGTACTTCTGTATGATAGTACTTCTGTTGTCCACATCTTCATCCTCTGCCTCCTCTTCCTCACTGTCCACAGGCTCCACCACTGCCACAAGACCATCTCCAGGCTCATCCTCCTGCAAAAAAGGCACCTGGTGTCTCAAGGCCAGGTTGTGCAACATGCAAAGGTGATTTGGCACACCTTCTTGGGTGAGTAGTGCAGGGATCCACCTGTAAGATGGAGGCACGGGAACCTGGCCTTCCGGAGGCCAAAGGTTCTCTCAATAATCCTTCTTGGTCGCCCATGTGCCTTATTGTAACGTTCCTCTGCCCTTGTCCTAGCATTCCTCACTGGGATCAGTAGCCATGAGAGGTTGGGGTTACCAAAGTCACCTTCAAATATCAAGGGACAACTGTTAAACACACACCAACCCTTAAGGACAACCCTATACCCAGACACCAACATATACTGGGTGGGGACCTTGGGCTCACCTATTAACCACACCCGGTGCCTATGGAGTTGAGCATTCACATATGGGATGCTGCTATTCCTCAAGATAAAGGCATCATGCACAGAGGCAGGATTCTTGGCGTTCACATGGGAGATGTACTGGTCCGCCAAACACACCATCTGAACATTCAGAGAGTGATAGCTTTTTCGATTCCTGAACACCTGTTCATTTCTCTGGGGGGGGGGGACAAATGCTACATGTGTACCATCAATGGCACCAATGATGTTGGGGATATGTCCCAGGGCATAAAATTCAGCTTTCACTGTGGCCAAATCCTCCACCTGGGGGAATACAATATAGCTGTGCATGTGTTTCAGCAGGGCAGACAACACTCTGGTCAACACGCTGGAGAACCTTGGCTGAGACATCCCTAATGCCATGGCCACTTTTGTTCAGAAGGAACCACATGCCAGGAAAAGGAGCACTGACAGGACCTGCACTAGAGGGGGGAATTCCTGTGGGCTGGCGGATAGCTGACATCAGGTCTGGCTCCAATTGGGCACACAGTTCTTGGATTGTGGCCCAATCAAGTCTGTAGGTTAGGATAATGTGTCTGTCCTCCATTGTCGCAAGGTCCACCAGGGGTCTGTACACTGGAGGATGTCTCCATCTCATATTCATCCTCAGCAGTTGAAGTCTAGGGAGGAAAACGGTGAGCAGAGGGTCATATTCACACATCTATTGCAATAATGATGCATCTCTTCATTTACAGAACCAGTATGTGAATCCAAGAGTCAGTTGATATGCCAATGTCTGCTGTGACGCAGTTAGGTGCCATCGCCTGTGCCCCCCTGAAATGGCGGCTGCCTGACCTGTGAGGAGGGACAAATGGAAATTAGGTAATTCCGCTGGCGTTGTGCGCCTTTGCAGTAGGCGGTCGATGACCGCCGTGCAACTTCGCATTGGTTATCATTGGGCCCTATGGGTTCCAGGAGCCAATGGCGATGTACGCCCGTGGTGTTGGTACGCACTGCCGCGGACGTGACTGCCATTTTCTATCTATTTACTCACTTGCTACCTGATCCTCAACAGGAGAGGACCTACACTGCAAGTGCTGCTGTGACCTTTGTCTGGAAGCAACAATAGCTCATGTGTCTGGTGAAAGGGCCCCTGCCTTCACTGCGGAGGAGTTGGAGAGACTGGTGGATGGGGTCCTACCCCAGTATACTTTACTTTTTGGTCCTCCAGACAAACAGGTGAGTACACTGTGAGCATGATGCATGGGCCATCAATGTATGGAGTGCTGTGTGTGTAAGCCACATGTGGGAGGGGCTGAGTTGTCCTGGGCAGAGTGCTGCATGTATGGTAGTCAATGTATGTGCTTTAGTGGATGGGAGGGATATGGTGGGCCATGAGTGTGAAGGTCCAGACGGTATTACTAATCCCTTTTCTGCTGTATTTTTCCGGCAGGTCAGCACCCATCAGAAAAAAGGTAGTTGGTGTGCCATCGCCAAGGAAGTGCGGACCCTGGGGGGTCTTTGACAGGCGGAGCACCCACTGCCGCAAACGGTGGGAGGACCTGCGCCGCTGAGCAAGGAAGATGGCAGAGGCCCAGCTGGGGCTGGCCTCCCAACGAGGAAGGGGTGCCCGTCATACCCTGACCCCCCTGATGATCTGCATCCTGGCGGTGGCCTATCCGGAGTTGGATGGGCGCTTGAGGACATCACAGCAGCCACAAGGGGGCAAGTACAAATTCTGATTGATAAGTTTGAGCATGTTCAGGTTTTACCTGGTTGGGGATGTGGACTGTGGGTGCCCTTAGGCCAGGGCAAACACGGAAGGGTATGTCCCTTGTTGAGCAGGCTATAAAGCACTCCAACCCCAATGGTGTTAGTGGGCATCTACTACTGGGCAGGGTCCTGTGGGTTTCAGGTGTGCAGCTGATGGCATTATGCTATGTCCCCCATGGGCTGGTGACTTCCATTGTATCTGGTAGTGCATGGCCTAGTGAATAGGGCAGCTCCCTGTGTGTTGTGTACTCCAACGGTAGTGTTGTTGCTGGCATTGACCAAGTATATCCTCTGTCTCTCCCCCCCTTTTTGTTTTGTCACCCTGTCCTTGAGTGCATTAGCATCATTTGGCAGAGGAGCAGAGGCACCAGTGACAGAGGGAGCTGCATCCCAGATGCGCCTGGAGCCCGAATCCACTGAGGGTGAGGGCACCAGTGGGATGGAGGACGAGGGGAACACAACAACAGAGACAGGATGTTACACTACAGACAGCAACTCTTCCGATGGAAGCTCCCTGGTGATGGTGTACACCTTTGTGCCCACCCCAACAACAGGTATAGCCATCACCCCCCCCTGCCAGCACCGCCCTCCTAGCAGCCCCTCAAAGTGTTTCCCGTGCCCGCTCACCCCGGAGGGTGGGCATCTCCTTCACCCCAGGCACCTCAGGCCCTGCCACAATCAGCCCTGCTGCCCTCAGTGAGTAGGCTATTGACCTCCTGAGATCCCTCACTGTTGGGCAGTCAACCATTCTGAATGCCATCCAGGGTGTCGAGAGGCTTTTGAAACAAACAAATGCACACCTGGGGGGCATTCACTCTGGCATGGCGGCCCAACAGAGAGCATTTCAGGCTCTGGCCTCCTCCCTGATGCAGCCATTGTCCCTGTCTCTAGCCTCCCCCCTCCAACTTCCTCTACCCAGTCCCAATCTCTTCAACCCCAGCCTATCCCAAGCACAACTTCAGAACAGCATTCACCCAAATCAACATACAGAAGTGGCTCAGGCAAACACAAGCACCACACTTCATCTCACAGGCACTCACACAAGCACTATCCCCATGCAGACACACCAACATCCACTGCCTCCACTGTGTCCCCCTCCTCCTCCTCCTCATCCACCTCCCTCCCAGTAGTGTCTCCACTCACACCTACATGCACTACATCCTCATCCACTACCTCCATCACCAGCACGCCCATCACTACACACCCCTCACTGGCAGTCACCAACCCCACATCCATGCACATGTCCCCTGTGTCCTTTCCCACTGTGTCTGTGACCCCTCCTCCCAAAGTACACAAACGCAAGCACACACACACCCAACAGCCATCCACCTCACAACAGCATGCAGCTCATGCGCCTGCACCCAAACACACCAGACTGACACCTTCTACAACCACTCCCTCTTCCTCCACTCCCAAACCTTCACCCTCTTCCCACGCCAATGTCCCTAAGAAGCTTTTCCTTGCCAACATTGACCTGTTCCCTACCCTCCCCTCCCCCCCGTCCTTGTCCTCGGGCCAGGGTGGCCAAAACCCAGCCCAGCACCTCAGCCACCAAGTCCAGGTCCGCTGTGGTTCCTGCAGCTGTCAGAGGCTCAAAGGGGGCACCCGTCAGCCCAACTAGTGTGCCACCAACCCCTGCCAAGGCAAAGAACATTCTGCCACCCGGCAAGGTGAAGAAGGGGACAGCATCCAACAAGGGGAAGGAGCCACAACCACCCAGCAAGGCCACGTCAAAGACTCCAGCTGCCAGACCCAAGGTGACACCACCATCTGCCAAGGGCAGGAAGGGGCACCAAACACCCGCCAAGGCACTTCAGCCATCCGAGCCTGTAAGTGAAGGCCTGGTTGCTACCAGCACAAACGCCAGCACTGCCACCTCCACCACAGCCTGCACCGCTGTCGTAGTTTGGACTCTTGCTCTGAGCAAGACTGCTGGTCTAAGGATGACAGTACTTTCGTTTGTAGTTGACTAAGGGGGTCATTCCTACCCTGGCGGTCCGAGACCGCCAGGGTAGGGGACCGCGGATGCACCGCCAACAGGGTGGCGGTGCATCCAGGCCCATTCTGACCGTGGCGGTAAAGCCGCGGTCAGAAAAGGGAAACCGGCAGTTTCCCGCTCGTTTTCCCCTGGGCTGCAGAATCCTCCATGGCGGCGCTGCAGGCAGCGCCGCCATGGGGATTCTGACCCCCTTCCCGCCAGCCTGGTTCTGGTGGTTTTGACCGCCAGAACCAGGCTGGCGGGAACGGGTGTCGTGGGGCCCCTGGGGGCCCCTGCAGTGCCCATGCCAATGGCATGGTCACTGCAGGGGCCCCCTAACAGGGCACCACATTGATTTCCAGTGTCTGCATAGAAGACACTGGAAATCGCGACGGGTGCAACTGCACCCGTCGCACAAAAGCAACTCCGCCGGCTCCATTCGGAGCTGGCTTCATCATTGCTGTGGCTTTCCCGCTGGGCGGGCGGGCGGCCTTTTGGCGGTCGCCCGCCCGCCCAGCGGGAATGCCAGAATGACCGCTGCGGTCTTTTGATCGCGGTACGGTCTTCTGGCGGTTCCCGCTTGGCGGGCGGCGACCGCCGGCCGCCAAACTAGGAATCAGCCCCTAAGTCTCTTCCTACAACTAGTTGTAACTGTTGTCCAAACCTTACCGGCTTACTAGCAGTACCTCACTATAAACACAATAGTCAAACGTGATTTGTAGCAGTCGCTTACGCATGGACTCAAAGTACAATATCTCAGGGTTGTCGTGGTTAAACGGAAATTACCCTTTTCTCAAAGATTTATTATGTCTCATACAAACAAAGGCAATAACACAGATGCATTAAAGTTATAATAGTTTTTATTCAACATAACTGCAATTTGTGATAAGTTGCATGAACTGCAATGATTAGGATAATGAATATACCAAGCAACAGTATTGTGAAGAGGAGAGTCATTGTTATAAAGACCCCCACCATTATGCAATATATGAAAGAAGTATTTGTATATGTAAAAGATGGCACAAGCCCTAATACCTCAAGGAGAGCTGGGTTCGTTAAACCTAATCTGCCAAAACCGTGTCCATGAGAGGAGCCCCCAACCCTCGTTACCTTGGAACGAGGTCTCTATTTCAAACTCCGCAGGGACACGAAGACTGGGTCAGTGTCAAGATGACTGCAGCATCGGTATCAGCGATGGTGGCGATGCCCTCTGTTCGGAATCCCTCTGATTATCTGTCTAAAAGTGTGTTGTATTTATACAGATCTACAAGGTCCCCTGACATAAGTGTTATTCATAACAATAGATAACAGGGATGCTTGGGACGGCCATTAATATCAACAATCCCTCGAAAGTATAGAGAGGGAAAATCCCTAAGTGTGAATGCCTACTGTATGTTTGTCTTTCGTGCTTGATCTTGACGCCTTGGCGAAGTGACACCGATAACAGAACCCATAACAAGTGGCCTAACTATAAACAAGGCCGCCATTTTAAAGGAAATAAATAATTAAATGGACTAAGACAGAGCAAGCTAAGTAGGTTAAAAGTCACTGGGTGACGGGGGCACGAGTTTACAAGCCGACGGCTAAGCTAACTCCTGTTATCCCGTTAAAACAAACTAGGATTCACTACACCCTCCCCATTGCCGTAACAGGTATGATGAAGGTAAAGAAACCCAATCGCTAAAAAGCTGCTACTGAACTAAAAGCCAAAAAAAACTTAATGACAAAAAAAAGTAAATGCTGAGTGTTTAAAATTTGTTTAAAAAACATTCAGAGATGTTAATATCAACCATGACAAGTATAGCAAACTTTTAGTATAATCGCTACTTCTTAGAACCGGCAACTGGCAAGCAAATTCATCAAATTATGTGCTATATGCAGGATCTTGAAGAATGTCATCGAAGTCACCATTCAAGGATCTCAAAAATGAGTCAACATCGTCTGAAGTGAAATTGAGAGCTGGACGGACAAACGGATCCACAGAGCAGAAGTGAGCCATGGTCATCGGTGTATCGACACTCGCTGCATTGTCCTCATCCATGTTAGATCGTATAACAGAAGGCTCATAGGTGGCCTCGTGGAGCAACCGCAGTCTCAAGGGGCATGACCGTGTATGAACCCTCATCGGGGACATCAGCAGTTCGTGGTCCACAGGAGATGGCGGCGCAACAGCAAGACAGACCATAGGCAGATGTTCAAAGAGACACCATATGCAGTGGAACACTGGTTGTACGCACCACAGTAGAGGCCGGAATGACAATGACCAGTCAAATTCCAGTTCCACCAGCAAAGGTGTACCGAAGATCCGAACCATGCGTTCACGGCACAGCGGTGTTGACGGGAGTGGCTCCATTGCTCTGTGTCGCTGGAAAAAAACAACCACCACGAATCAGAAAAAATAGCAGTAGTAGTCCGCCAATTAAAGCCAAAATAATTGGAAAGCCACCAAACACACTGGAAAAGAGAGAATGGATAGCTGATGGGATGACTCCGAAGACAGTCTGGAAGAAGGACACGAAACCAGACCCGACAGCCTTAAAGAAATGAACAATCCCAGTTGTGCTTGAAGCATTGAATATTCTGGACACCAACTCTCCAAAGTGTTTAGGGAAATCGGTATTTAAAAGGGATTGTATCTCGGCTGATTATCTCGCAACCTGGAGAGCATACGTCTCTTTTGCGGATGTCAAGGCGACCTGTTTTTGAAACAATAGCGCCTTCAGTCTACTCAACTTGTCATAGTTCACATTAATAGTATCAATGTGGGGCCACATTTCAGATACTTGTATCTCTCGTGTGGGGGGAAACAAAACATGGCCACAACACGTAACGACCTTCGTGACTGAGATTGCGTAGGCAATTCGAGGTCGCAAGCCGCAACAGCTGTCATCGCTCAGAAGAACATAACTCCCATTAGAAAGTACATGAAACACTGAACGAATCAAGGGGATGGGAGTACCCTTCAGAAAACAGGCCAAATTCGCGACCCCCGCATTGCAAAGACCGTGAAGAGACACCTGTTTGCACATCATGGAATGATGAACAGTAGTCTCACATTCACTTCCGCTAAGAAAGACCTCCTGTTCGCCGTTCAGACATCGATACTCAAAGGGCAACTCCCACTCTTCCTTAATAAAGCTATCTCCTAGCCGTTCATATCGTCCCACTGCAAGATGTTTCAGGCAGCTTGAGAAATGAAACGTTGAAAACGGTAAATTAATAATGCCGTGTAAGAGCCAGATAGTTGAAGGACTCTCTGCTACCGTGAAGGGCAACTTATCTAATTTTTCAACTTGAAGCAAGGTGAAACGAGCCTCCCTTTTAGCCATTGTCTCTTGTTCCCTGGAAAAATTAAAAGCAGCGAATAGGTGACTCCCATTAATGTATTTCCATGGAATGTGGCCACTTCTCAGCGTCTGCAATGCCCAACTCAGCTGCATGATGGAACGCAGCTGTGTTTGCCCATGATATAACCGAGACAAATCAGTCTGAGTGATATCAATAGCAGACACTATGGGGCATATTTATACTCCGTTTGCGCCGGAATTGCGTCGTTTTTTTTACGCAATTCCGACGCAAAACTAACTCCATATTTATACTTTGGCGTTAGACGCGTCTAGCGCCAAAGTCCATGGAATTTGCGTCATTTTTTTGCGTGGACACCTACTTTGCGTTAATGATATGCAAGGTAGGCGTTCACGTCTAAAAAAATGACTCCGAGGCATGTGCGCCGTATTTACACTCCCGGGCAAAATTCACACCCGGGAGTGGGCGGGTCAAAAAAAATTACGTACGGCCGCTTTTGCGCCGTTTTTTAGCGCCTGCAAAAGGCAGGCGTTAAGGGACCTGTGGGCTCTGAAGGAGCCCAGAGGTGCCCTCCCATGCCCCCAGGGACACCCCCTGTCACCCTTGCCCACCCCAGGAGGACACCCAAGGCTGGAGGGACCCATCCCAGGGACATTAAGGTAGGTTCAGGTAAGTATTTTTATTTTTTTTATGTGGCATAGGGGGGCCTGATTTGTGCCCCCCTACATGCCACTAAGCCCAATGACCATGCCCAGGGGACATAAGTCCCCTGGGCATGGCCATTGGGCAAGGGGGCATGACTCCTGTCTTTGCTAAGACAGGAGTCATTTCTATGGGGGTTGGGAGTCGAAAAAAATGGCGCAAATCGGGTTGAGGCGAAAAATTTGCCTCAACCTGACTTGCCCCATTTTTTGACGCCCAAGCCCCATATCCCCCTACGCCGGCGCTGCCTGGTGTACGTCGTTTTTTTCCACACACACCAGGCAGCGCCGGCGGCTAACGCCGGCTAACGTCATTGATTAAATACGGCGCCCGCATGGCGCTTCAGAATGGCGTTAGCCAGTGCTAGTTTTTTTGACGCAAAACTGCGTTAGCGCAGTTTTGCGTCAAAAAGTATAAATATGGCCCTATATTCGACAGGGAATAAATCCTGTTGGATAGCGTGTTCATGCCATTGTCGACAACAGCCAATGTTTTTTCCAAATTCTCTCTATCAAGTTGCCGTAAACGTGCAGCAGCCTCAATTTGAGAAAGTTTCCAAATTTCATTATACATGGCATATAAAAAACGTTTCGAGCGTTGTTTTCTAGGACCTAATAGGAAATATTGTAGGTCTATACTGTCAGAAAGAGTATTCAGGTGGTGTTTCACCGCTGTTAAGGTGTTCGTTTGTACCCATTGCTGGCACAGCTTACCCACACTGTATGTTGTAATTATACCAGTATGCTGACGTGACAAAAAGCGAGGGTCTGGCCTATGAATGGTAAAACCCCCTGAAGAGTTCAAAAAACGCCTTTGACACTCATCAGTGTCGGTGGGCCATACCAACCATCCCCAGGGACGGGAAAGTGAAGAATTATAGGCACCAGCCTTAACCAATGCATCTAGCCTTTCCTCAGAAACATTTAAAAAGTGTTGCCAATCCATAAATTTTGTCGGTGTAGGAATACTGGGCGTGTTTAGATCCTTAATTTTTGCTAATCCTAGACATGATGTCTGCTCAACAGTGTCATTCAAAAAAATAATTTGCAAAGGAATTAAGCAAGCTCGAAACAAAGCCTCTTTACCCTGTATCTGCCAATCCTGCGTCCCTCATACACTCTTCAAATCGATAGTGTTCTTCCAATAGTCATAACCCTCAATCGAAAGTCGGGAAACAAAGGGATCTGAATAAATCAGTTTCGTATCTGTTAGCAATAGTTTTCTAATGTGTGTCGTGGGTAATTTAAAATAATAAGATTCAGCTTTCTTTGTATCATGCCCAGAAAAGTATGTGAATTTGTCACTGTAATACTTTGGACTCCCCACCCGTGGTGTTGAACAATGTTCCCATTGTGTGTAGTTAAAGAGAGGCCTATATCTAGTTGCACGGTGCAGGTAGTGATGTCCCCAATTATTATAGCAGAACATTTCACCATAATTCATTGTAAAATCACATACATCATCACTTCCAAAAGCGGAGTAGTCCTTCATTTCAGTTAGCATGGAATCAACTGTTTGGACATCCCAATCATCAGAGACAACATTAGGTGTAATAACATCAGACATAGAAATTTTGAACACGTATGGTATTTGAATTACCTCTGTAGGCCCATATATATCGAACAGAACTTTGTCCCAAACAATCCCATCAGAAATTGGAATAGCTGTAATATTGACAGGGGACAAATCACGTCGGACCTTATGTGATGAATGATGTGGTGTTAAAAGTACATCAACAGGCTCCACTGAGGAGCGATCAGCAAGATAGTGACCATTAATTAGTAAAAAGAAAACAGTCACAAAACCAATCCATAAAAACAATGCAACAAATGTCAAACAGAACCAGAGATAGTTCCATGGATATATCAAATAGTTCTTTTTAAGCCATCAATAGAACTTGCTACCTCTGGAAAGTTTGTCAGTCTCAGTTGAGGATGAATCGGAAGAAAAATCATCAATGCCCACAAAATAGCCAGAGGAAGTCTCCGCAAACACAGGACTCATCGAATTCACATCCACTGTTCGTGGAGGTTCATGATAGATGACGTTACCAGTCGTGGAAGTGTTCGTGTAAAATACAGCCAAATCCTGTAGCGGTGTGTTCTCCGAAATTGTTACTGGAACCAACAAAAGTTCATTTTCCACCCTCCCCATGGTCGAGGAAGTGTCTGGAACAGCAGCTGACATAGTTGCATAGTCAGTAGTAGCGATGGTCATCCTACTATGTAGAGGGATGTCCTGTTGGGTAGTGAGAGGGGATCGGGAACTACCCAAGGGACCTCCTGGTCTACTGTGAAGAATCGGCCACATGGTGTAATTTGATGTCGTCAATGGAGATGAATCTGTTTGATTTAGAACCAGACAACGGCGGAAAGATGACAGTCCTGGTGCCTTTTATCCCCAAGACCGGTACAGGGGCTCTGTATGCTGGACCAAACTCTTTTTTCACAGCTATCTTCTCACGAACTAGATCCCCAACGTTAGGAATCCAGCCAGTCGAAGTTTTCGCCAAGTCCCTTATTCCCAAGGTGGCAGCACTCGCAGATGATTTATCATCACGGAATTGTTGAAGCTCCTGTAAAACTGCGAGACGTTCTTTTATGTCAAATGGTGTTTCTGCTGCCACCATACCAGGGGCATCAAGATCGGGAACATACATAGTTGTCCCAAAGAGAACCTCATATGGAGACTTTCCCCCCAAGGACCGTCTTGGCAGATTATTCAGTGCTCTCTGGACCCCATATAGGTGATGTAACCAACTGCGGCCTGAACCTAATACTCGAGCTATTAAGGACTGCTTTAGATCACGATTCCACCTCTCCACGACCGAATTTCCCTCGGGATGGTATGGTGAGGAGTAATGGAGTTCAACACCCATCATCGTCATGGTGTCCCTGAAAGCCTTAGAGGCAAATACAGGGCCCTGGTCCGAATGGAATGCTGCAACCGCATATGTACCGATAAAGATCAGCAAATCTTTTATAACAGTCCGGGCGTCAGCCGACCGCTGTGGCCATACCCACAGGAATGTAGAACAGGAATCTACAGCCACTAAAATGTATTTGTATGCACCATCAGGTTGCAAAGGACCACAATGGTCCAGGTACACACAATGGAGTGGTTTGTCTGACACTAAGAGAGATGTCTGCGGAGGGCGTTTGATATTCGAGCCCTTAATCTGCTGACAAATGTCACAGCAAAGGACATACTGTTTAGTCTGTCTGCATAGACCAGGCCACCAGTACTGTTGTTGTAGAATGGTGATAGTGGCCTGTATACCAGCATGTGCAGAAGCGACACCCTCATGTGCAGCTGTAATCAGTTCCAATCTTTGGTCTTCATTTGGGATCACTCGATCGCCAACATCAGGAATTGTTGCAAAAGCAACATTCTGTGAACTGAGATGATAGGTATAGTTCGTAGGGTATCCTTTCGGAAGTGTCCTGCCTGCAGCCGAGGCTTTAACGGCAATCAGTATTTCATTATCCTACCTCGTCTGAGAACGAGTCACTGCAGCCACAGAAGCCATAGCTACTGATGATTTGGCTGCTTCGTCAGCCAATGAATTACCGGCAACATGTATTCCTACACGTTGGTGCCCTAATGTATGAGCTACATGTACACATGGCAGCTTATCCTTAAGATCAGCCACCCTTCCCCACAACATTTTTTGTTTAATGGTGTTCCCTTTAGAATCTCTAAACCCGTTCAGTTTCCAATGATTGAGATATTCATTGTATGACTGGACGCAGTAATACGAATCACAGACAATCAAAGTCTGTGTTCCTGGCGCTAAATGTTCGAGCGCTAGAAGAAGAGCCTTAAGCTCGGCCAACTGGGCTGTGCAGTCCCCTAAGGTCTGAGTGTAGGTATTTTGAGGATGGAAAACTCTGTCTTCCATTACCCCGCACACAGCTGCGCAAGCTGCTGAGTATTGATGTTTAGTACCCACAGCCGGTTGTGCCGATCCGTCAGTATAAATGATTGTATCATAACTGTCTATTGGCAATATGTGTAAGGGAGCGGGGTACTCTTGTTCATACTGGAGAAATTCCTGTGTCTGAAGTCTTTGGTCAAACACATAATCAACATCAGTGGCGGTCAGAGACGTTGCCCACTGAATCCAGCGTGGATGCAATGCCTTAGCGTTTGGAACGCTCGCTTTAGTGACAGCCTCTAAGGCCAGAACCGGGGAGACAACAACAATGCGTTTCCCCTGGGCAAGCGGTCTCTCCTTTATGACGGCCATCTGAACTTCCGTCAGAATTTTTTTAGTAGGAGCAAAACGTTTCTCTGCATTGGAGTACAAATGTGATTTGTATGCTATTGGCACTGTGTCACCCTCATTAAAGGTGACATAGGTAAATCCTAGGGCACCAGCTATTATTCTGATGACCAAATTTGTTTTATTGTCCCGTGTGTACAAGTGTCTAGCTTCCAGCATGTCTCGTTGTATGTCCCTTATGATGTGTGTGTGTTCAATTGTCCATCGCCTGCTAGAATAATTGGGCTGAATTAAGTCATATAGTGGCTTGACGCGTTCAGCATAATCCGGAATGTATATTCTGCCAAAATTAAAGAAACCCAGTAATGACTGCAATTTCTTTAGCGTGTTCGGAGGCTGTAGCTGAGCACACTTCTCTAGGAAGTGCGGGCCAGGCTCTTCCCCTCGTTTGATAGCTCATATCCCAGGAACAATACACTAAGAAAGGCAATTCTGCTTTTCTTAAAATTAAATTTATATCCGTAGGCAGCAAATCCCAGAATTATCCGATCGACCCTTGCAAGATGAATGTCAAGGGTGTCATCAGTGAGATAGATATCATCCACATAGGATAATGCCTCGGAATCAAGCTCGTGCAAGATTGATGTGACACGGGCCGAAAACAGTCCTGGGCTGTTTTTATAACCTTGGGGTAAACGACAAAAGCGTTTCTGAGAACCAAAGGAAAATGCACTTAGGTCTCTACTTCCATGTGCTAAATTCTGGCAGAAAAATCCATTAGAGATATCCAATGTAGTTTTGTATTTTTTACGCACTATATTATTAATCAGAGCTGTGCTGTGTGAATTTTGTATAGCATAAGTGCGTGCATGACTATTCAAGTGCCTATAATCAACCACTATTCTATATGAATGATCAGATTTTGCAACGGGAAATAGCGGATTATTCATTGACGATGTACAGGGCTCAATTACTCCCTGATATTCAAGTTGTGACAGTATCTCCGTCACTGGAGCTTTTGCTTCATGTTTAACAGGGTATTGTGGCTGCGGTGTGGTGTAGACCGAACGGGAATAACATGACAAGGAGAGTCCTTGTCCCATCCTACATGATTACGGTATAATGCAGGTGCCTGCGCTAAAGCCCATTCAGCAGCATAGGCTTGTTTGTCTGCCTCTGGAACAAGATCGGAGAAAGAAGGCAAAATGACATCTTCCCTATGTGGGAGCTTGCGGACATGTTCAGGTGGCCAGTCTCTCTCGGCCAACAGGATATCACTAGTAAGTTCATCCCAGAATATTACACTAATTATGCGTTCCACGTCTCCCTCTATCTGAAGTGTTAAATCATAAACCCGATCGGGTGGGAGAACGCGGCCATCTGCCGTCTCAACTGTGATGTAATCGCTAGTTGCTGTCGCAACCAGATGATCTTTCAGACTCTGGCGACATATCGTGACCTCTGCCGCGCTGTCCAACAGAGTCACTGCCCACTTCTTGTTCCTCAACAGTGTTCTCAATACTATTGGCATTTTTAACGGTCAGTGCTGCCACCTTCTTCTTTTTAAATTGTGGCTTTTGCTGAGGAGTCTTTTCTTCTTTTTTAATGGTAGACTGCGGCGAGTCTTTCTTTTCTTTCACGTATTCCGGACGTCGATCTTGACGGCCCCCTCTCTCGCTACGTCTATCCGGTGCGTCCTGAAAGGAACGAGAAGGACATGAATCAGTATATCTATCTGGAGTTCTAATGTTATCCCTATTCCTGAGATTATACCTCCTTTCGGAGTACTCCGGATGTGGAGAATCAGCTGTTTTATTTCTCCTATCTTTGAAATCTTTTTGTTTGTTCCAGCGCTTTTTAGAGCCCTCTTGTGAGTGCTTTGTACCTTCCTTATGGGTGGTAGTCGGTATGTCCAATTTTTTTGGTTTGGCTCCCAGCCCATCCCGTCCTATACTAGTATAGGTATCAGATATTATTCTCGGCAGCTGTCTCTCTTGTTCCACATTTGGAGTTTCCCGGAGACGCTGGCGTATTGCCGGTGCCACCGCTTCCCCTTTAATATTACTTAGTATTATCGAGGAGACGACATCAAAGTTACGCATCAATTTCATCCCCAGATCCAGGGCCGGTGGGGCCCCATGTTCATTTTGTATTTGTTTTAACACTTCCGGTAAATTGGCAAGTGTAGGGTTACCATGTGTGGTAGTATAAACGGCAGCGAAGACTGTACCCCAAGTGGCACATTCATCCACCGAGGGAACCATCCCAAACGGCAAGCACATAGTGAGCAATCTATGTTTGTCCTGTGGCCCCGTATGGGGGAACACAGCTTCCAGCTGATTCGTTTTCTGGGCAATCCAGAACGGTATTTTTTCCCGTTCTGTGGGCACTTTACCCATAATGGTATTGGCACTGTTTGTGGATTAATCCCGGTAGCCAATTGATATCCACCAGCTACTGGCGGTGCTGGACGCGCTGGGGTAGTATTCAATGTTCGCATCACGAACTGAACCAATCGTCTATAAAATGCCACTAATTCATTATATAATATTCGTAAATCTGCGAGTGGCATATTCTGTATGCCTGGGTGAGGTGTATATGTGGCAAACATAGGCCATGTAGGTCCCTCATTACTTAAAGGACCTAGCCTCACCCGTCTTAGTACATGTGGTAGGGCGCCTTCAAACCAGTTCTGGTGTTCTTGATATGTGAGCGATATTTCATGATACTGGTATGCATCGTATCTTACAGGTACGTCCGCAATGTCATATGTGTGAAATGTGTGCGTGCGTTGGTCAGCCTCAGGAAAGGCAACCCAACAGTAAAATGTTTCTGTTTGGTAGGCTTCACTTGCTTCTACAATCAGAGTAACTTCCCCGCCCTCTTCCGTAAGGCCATGCGCTATTAAATGTTGTGTAAGTGCATTTATCGAATTTGCAGGAATTTCTATGGTATTGGCCTTATTTGTTGTTAGAGAAACGGAACACCAAAATAGGGGAAGTTTTTCCTTTTGTGAGTTCGAGCTCGAACAACCTACAGCCTAATCAGGTATTACCTTTTTGGCTGAGGAGGATTCTCCCAAAGACCACGGACGTCTCTGTATAATGGTACTGAGGGTACCTGTTGTCTGTGAGACAGTGATAGTCAGGGTAACCGTAAATTAGTGCAGCACCCCCAGTGGGCAGCCGTCTGAGGCTGCAGGAGAAGGGCTGGAGCCTCCCCCCCACCACTGGCAGCACCGGCACCTGCACCGCAGCCAGCACCGCCACCTGCACCACCACCTGCACTGCTGCAAGCAGCGCCGCAAGCAGCGCCACCTCCACCTCTGACAGTAGCACCACTGCCAGCAGCAGCAGCCCCAGTGGACAGCTGTCCGAGGCTTCAGTAGAAGGGCTGGAGCCTACCCCACCACTGACAGCACCCCCACCAGCACCAGCACTACCGCAACTGTGCAGCCGTAGCTGCCGGCGGATGGACTGTAGCCCTGCCTCCTTGGACTATCATGCATCCTGACCACTGCAAATCTCGTGGCTCTGACACCCAGGTTAGGGACTGTGACCTGGCATCCCCCAAGTGCTGCATCACTGGGCACAAAGCCCTCTCCAGAACCAGTGGAGAAAGGCATCCACTCACCCTATCCTTGGCAGGATGAAGCACACTGGGCACAAAGCCCCCTCCAGAACCAGTGGAGAAAGGCATCCACTTACCCTGTCCTTGGCAGGATGAAGCACACTGGGCACAAAGCCCCCTCCAGGACCAGTGGAGAAAGGCATCCAATCACCCTATCCTTGGCATAATGAAGCACACTGGGCACAAAACCCACTCCAGAACCAGTGGAGAAGCCATCCACTTGAGAGACTGTGGCCATGCACTCGCCAGGACCAAGCAGTGGGCAAACCATCCACTTGAGAGACTGTAGCTTTGCACTCCCCAGGAGCAAGCAGTTGGCAAACCACCCACTTGAGAGACTGTGGCCTTGCACTCCCCTGGACCAAGCAGTGGGCAAACCACCCACTTGAGAGACTGTGGCTTTGCACTGCCCAGGATCAAGCAGTGGGCAAACCACCCACTTGAGAGACCGTGGTGTTGCACTCCCCAGGACCAAGCAGTAGGCAAGCCACCCACTTGAGAGACTGTGGCCTTACACTCCCCAGGACCAAGCAATGGGCAAACCACCCACCTGAGAGACTTGAGAGAATGTGGCTTTGCACTCCCCAGGACATCGCTGTGGGCGTAGATCCCCCTCCAGGAGCAGTGGCGTTGTACCATCTTCCAGCTGAGGTGCCCCCCTTCTACATCCCCCTGAGGTGCCTGTGTGTTTTCGACCTGATGCCCCTGCAGTGTTCTTTCCGTATTGAGGCAGGAGTCAAGTGTGGGCTTGGCCTATGTGTTTTGGTCCAGTGGGCCATGGACATTTTGAGTGGACATTGTCACACCTTTTGTACATATTGTTTATTTTGTAAATACTCTTTTTGAAATATTAACGTATTTCTGACTATTTGACTCAATTACTTTTGTTCTTGTGTTATTCCAGAGAATTACGAGGTGTATATGTAATATTGTTGCATGTGTTTGTGTGTATGGTGTTGGGGGTGAGGGTTGGGGTGGGGGTGTTGAGTTTTGCGTGCGTGTGTCACTCTCTTCCCCCCATGAGCTAGGTGCAGTACTCACCGTGGTTGTCGCCACCGCTGTTGGTACTCCTGGTAAATGAGTAGGTACACCAGCATGGGGAGGACCTCCAGCTTGGACTCCATGGAGTCCTGGTTCTTCCTTGAGTGTCGAGAGGTGAGTGGTTTCCCTTCTCTGTACTGTTTCCGCCGTGCTTTTGATGGCATTAGTACCGCCCCAGAAAAGCTGACGGAAGGGATGGTTTTAATGGGGTGGGCGGTACATTTTCTTCCACCTGGCTGTTGGCGGTTACCGCAGCGGTGTTTGTTGCTACTGGAGTGTTAAAGTAGCTGTCTGTATTGGTGGTTTCCGCCGTGGTCATGATTCCATTTTTGTTGCCGTCGGGCTGCAGTATTACCAACACTTTAAATCTGACCGCCAGGGTTGTAATGAGGGCCTATATGTCCTACCTTTACTATACCTTGCACCCTGCCCTTGGGGCTACCTAGGGCCTACCATAGGGGTGTCTGACATGTAAGAAAAGGGAATGTTTAAGCCTGGCTAGTGGGTACACTTGTCAAGTCGAATTTACAGTTAAAACTGCACACACAGATACTGCAGTGGCAGGTCTGAGACATGATTACAGAGCTACTTATGTGGGTGGCACCACCAGTGCTGCAGGCCCACTAGTAGCATTTGATTTACCGGCCCTGGCACCTCTCGTGCACTTTACTAGGGACTTACTAGTAAATCAAATATGCTAATCATGGATAAACCAATTACATACACATTTTGTAAAGAAGCACTTGCACGTTAGCACTGGATAGCAGTGATAAAGTGCCCAGAGTGCCAAAAACAGTAAAATCAGAGTCCAGCACGCATCAACAACCTCGGGAACAGAGGCAAAAAGTTAAGGGAGTTCAAACCAATTATGAAAAGTCTAACACGTATTTAGTGTGGCCATGGAGACATCAGATCTTATGGGGAAGGTTCAGTTCCCCTTTATAAAATTGCTAACCTTAAGAGCACCTGACAGAACCTTTTCTTTGATGGAATAAGATCGGAAGTTAACCAGAAATTTCCTGTTTTTTTCTGTGCTGGATTTTTCTTAAAAGGATCTCTGTGTATACTTTGGATGCCATCCTCCAGGTTGAGATGCCCTACTATAGGGATAAACTCTCTAATCAGAGAGATCACATAACCTTTTACATCCTCCCCCTCCACCTCCTGTGGGATATTCAGCAAACTTATGTTATTTCTTCTCATATTGTTCTCCAGGGACTCAAGCTTATCCTGTAGGGCCTTCTCTTCAGACTACAATTGGTATATTTCTTGTCTATTAAATACTACCTTCCTATCCATTTTTTTCAAAGCAACTTCTATTTTACTCACCCTCTCTGTCAGAATATTGATCTTCCTCTCCATAGCTTGCAAGTTTCTTTTATAGTTTCTTGATTAAGCTCTGAAATTCCAAATTTCCCTCTAATCTCTTCCATTAGGGATAGCGGCAAGTTTTGTATATCCGCCTGCACATCAGTGGTCAAGGCCCGAAAAAACATGGGCTGCAATATGTGCTTTTCAGCAGCTTGGGATGGGGCCGAGGCCTGAGCAGCCTCTGTATGTTCATCGGGGAGGGGTGCTGTGACCATGCTGGCTCCTTGAGGTGGCCTGAGCTTTTCACCAGACTTTGTCAGCCCTTGCATTCCAACGCCTGTATCCTTTGCATGTATGTAGGGGGCTGTGCGTTCCATACCCCAAGCTCCCCTGGGGAGGGTCTTAAAAAAGGAGTAAACAAACCTAATAGTCCTGGAATTATCTAGGGGAATATCTCCCTTTCTCCTATCCTCCTTCCTCTTGTATGCTCCTGAGGTAATTTTACTTATCTTCTTATTGTTCGGGATTGTAGTCAGCTGTTGACCGGGCTACCCGTCGCGCCCCCCTTCCCCTCTTCACCGAGCTTGATCTCCAGCCTCCAGAAATTTGCTAGGGAAGTCCCTGTTCTCCAAGTCTAAAGAAGATGCAGGGGGCCCCCCTTACCTTTTATGGCTTTGTACTGCCTTGTAGAAGTAGACAGATGGGGCCTCTCGACGCACACCCGTGTTGAAACATGGGTAGGTGTCATGAGCAATGGCCCCCCGCCTCAGCCCACAGCGCTTCAGTCATGCTTTGGATTGTGATACCACTTCCCGCACCTCCTATTCCCCGGAAGCCGATGCGAGCTGAGAAGCTACGTCCCCGGCTCAGATTCCGTGCTGCCTTTGTCCAGAAAGTGATGCCCCATCCAACTACCTCCCGTTGCGGCACCGTCAGAGCCTCCATTCCGATCTCCAGCTCGTACACTCGGCCACAATCAGTTAAAAAGTAAACAAAAAATCAACATGTTGCCCAGGTATCCGAGAGCCCCCGCCGTGCTGCCTCAGCCGATCGCCATGTTCCCTGTCAAAAGAAATGCTATTTGAGTTATTTTTGAAACTTTGATATTGATAGAGTCAATTCAGGACTAGGCCTTATCTTTAAATCTGGTGTCCGATGACACTTTTCTCAGTTCTGAGGGATGAGGAGAACATGCATCAAATTTTCCAGATCAATTAAAGTGTAATTGATGCTTCGGTGGTGCAGGGTGCCACTCTATATTTACAAGGCCATGCAAAGACACCTTGAGTGCGTTTTCATTGCCTTGCTAATATGGCCCCTTTTCATGCATAACACTGCGTCAAAGGGGCGTTTCATGAATGTTGCTTGGGATGTTCCCATGCAACACCCATGGAACCTGAAGGACTCTGATGCATTCCCAAATGTATAAGTCTGGGAATGTGTCAAAGTCCTACGCCACCTCAGGAGTGGCATAAGAGTGACCAACGGGGAGAAATATCTTTATTTCTCCGTGTTTTTTCCTCTTTCTATGTGTGTTGCATTTTGCCGCACACAAAGAAGGAGTAAAATTGCTTTTGTGACCCTTCCTGCACAAAAACAATCATCCCTACAATGCAGGCACCCTTGCACAATGGTGGAAGGGTTCCTGTGTTGGTGTTAGGCAGCAATTTGTACACCAGCACAGGGGGAGATGAGAGAAATGCACCGTATCTTGTAGATACAACGCATTTCTCCCCTTTCCCAGTGGCACAGCAACACACTTGCTGAGCCACCCTGCGCCATGGGCCTTTAATGATGCCCTATTCCTCAGAGACCATCTTGAAGTTTAAAGGGCTTTATTACAGTCTCACAGTAAAACTTACATAAATGAGTCTCAATACCATAGTAAACATATACAAAATCATCAAAAGAGAGATTAAGCGTCACACAATATTAAACTTTACAAGCATATGAAAGTAAGGTATCTCAACAGCAATAATGTCGAAAACCAGAAACAAAGACTGATGTTTACCATGCAAAATCAAATTTTCCTGCCTAACAATTGAATCTAAGTTCTTATCTATTCTAATACTAAAGATTTTAGAGGAAAGGGTAAACAAGCAGAACAATTGTAGAAGTTTCCGTTAAGAGAGGTGCAGCAGCATGAAGCCACGCAAGAATCTAAGTCTAAGGGATACATCTCATCAGGGTTCACTCTCAGCAAAGGACAGAGGAAATCTGTCTCTTCCTCTAGATAAATCACACTTAAATATCAAGCCTTCCAGAGTCTTACACTATTGCAAAAACGTCCTAACAGAAAAAAAGTATTTAAATTAACATTATTTGACACTTTAACTTTCTGAAACCTTCTGAAGCCTTCTGCGTTGACCTTGTACACGCTCCCTCGCTCTGGAATTTCAGAAAAGTTACAAGCATCATCCCAGGTTAAATACATTCTATTGCTTATGATGAAATAGAAAATGATTATATAGAATAACACTTGTAAAACATTATCTCATAACATGCTTTCAAAACAATGATTAAATGTAGCCTGCTTAAAACGTTACAGCCCACTGT
Source organism: Pleurodeles waltl (assembly GCF_031143425.1). Lineage (NCBI taxonomy): Eukaryota > Metazoa > Chordata > Amphibia > Caudata > Salamandridae > Pleurodeles > Pleurodeles waltl. Next base: position 1,644,190,901 of record NC_090444.1, on the reverse strand, counting down.
GCACTTTATTTATATGTATTGCAGTGCATTATTTAAATGAAAACGTCTCTTCGCGTTATGTAGAAAAAAAACATTCTTCCACATTCATGTTTAAGATGCAAAGTGGTGCAGGTAAACTACTCTCTCCCAACCCTCTCTATGATGACTTTTAGAGTCAGCATAAATCCCTTTTCATTTTGGAATGAGTCTCTCTAAAACCTGGTTGTTTTGAACAGTTTTCGCCTTGAATCCTCCATGCACTTCATGTTATTGTAATATTTACACTGACTATCTTCAAGCTCATCCTCTGTTCTTTTTCTCTTCTGACCCTTCTGAATTCTTCTTCTCTTACGAAAGATTTTGCATGTTGCATCCAACCCACAAAACCATTGCCACTATTAAAATGACCCACAATGGCCTCAACACAAAACCTACAACACCACTTCCCAAGATACCAAACCATGTGCATGCAGAAGGAAATCCATCTTCAATAGCTTCAAATGCACCAGTCGCTTCCAACTCTTTGAAATTCTTTGATGACCCTGGAAATAGTTCTGCAAATCCTTACTTTTATCCAGAATATAGGTACAAGATTGATAATTCTTCAAAATCCGACAGAATCTGACCTCTTTTACGAGCAACAAATCTAGCGAAATACATTTTTTCATACCCATTGACCTTATCACTTCCATCTCTATGTTTATCAACAAAAATGAACTTGATGTGCCATTAGCTAACTTATCCACTATGTATACAGCTTTCTAATCTTCAAATCATTTAAAACGACTCCCACTGATGGAATCAGTGAGCCAAATATATCTCCTACTACTTAGTTCTATGATTCGTCTCCCACAAAGGATCTTCAAGATGTTCCACATGATAAATCTTTGGAAACACTATTGCTAGATAACACATACCATGCCATCCTTTTGGCAACTTAAAATATGCATACTGTCCACAGATAAAATACACTCCAGGAAGAATTACAGGATCATTTCCAAACAAAAAGAATTCATTCTTTCCTGTGACATCCAAAAAATGTTCGCAAGCACAACAGATCTATATGGCTCCGATCAATGTGTATGCACAACTTCCCTATGTGCTGCCAGTCTAAAGTTAAGGATAGTAAATTTCCTTGCACTTGATGTTCTGTTTCTTCCTTCTTCCATTGATCCTGTGGCTTAGTATCTTATTCTGTTTTTTTTTTATTTGGTTTCCAATGCCCTCCTCGATCCTCAACTAAATTTGAGGATTTCTTCTCAATCTCAGTCATTGAACAGGTCAAATTGTGTCTGTGTACATATGCAGTGTCTAACGGTTTCAGTGGAAAAAAACATTTTCCTGCAAGTTCTGCTCCATTAAAATATGGATTCTGTAGGAAAGTCCTCCTTTCTGCCCTGGTCACCCCAAACGTTTTGGGCAGATGCTGATGGTTACTGACTCTTGACTGTGCCCTGGTTACTGCTAACCAGTCTCAGGGTCAGTGCTTTGTGTAAAATGGATTATGCAAATTAGGCTAATTATAATTGGCTGTACCAAACTGCCTATAAGTCCCTAGTATATGGTAGGGCATGTAGGTGTAGGGACCCCAACATATTTAGTGCACCCAAATGTGCACTGCTGAGGTGCCCAGTGATATTTTAAAGGCAGACCTTGACATTGGAATTAAAAGTACTTCCAAAGTCTTAAACTACCTTATTTTTAACATATAAGTGACCCCTAAGATGTGCCCTAGGTGCCTCCAGGGTTGGGTGCATTGTATCTATAAGCAGTGACTTTATAAAGATGTTTTATAAGCCCTATTGAGGGAAAAACAGCTACAATATTTTAACCCCATTGTAGTGACGGAGCTGCATAGGATAACATGGGAATACTTTATTTTAAAATAATAAAGTCTTATTTTCCATATAAAGGTGCAAAATATGGCATATCTAGTATCAAATTAAAAGTTATAATAAATCCAACAACTTGACACTTTTGAATCTAATATAATTTGCACCTAGAAAGAGTTTTGGAACTCTTTCTAAAAGGAACGAGTTTCAGCTCTGTAGTGCCCTTCACTGATTGGTCAGCCTCTGCTACGCTGGCCAGGCTGCCGTGATGAGGTCTAGAGGCCTGGGCTAAACACAAAGGAAGTGCCTGGGGGAGGAGAACTGCCTCAGCAGATGGTGAAACGGGATGGGGGAGAGCAGCCAAACTGTACTACAAAGGAGGGAAGGACATTTGGACCAGCAAGTGGACCTCCCTCAATTCCTGCAAAACTAGACAGCCAGGTTCCCCCTGATTAGATTAGGAGAGGGCTGGAAAGGGGGGGGGGGTGTTAAGGGAAACCTAGCCACACCAGTGGGTGAGCTCAGCCAGACCTAACCTCTGAGACTGAAATCTTGCCATCTAGGACTTTTGGAGAATATTGCTCCCTGGGATTGATTTTTGCCACACTTCCCAGGGAGTGGTCACCAAAGAGAGTGGTGGCCTGCACATGATTGGACAGAGGTCCCCCTGCTTTCCACCCCCAGGATCAAGGATAAAACTGGCAGAGCTGCACCCCACCTCAGATCCCTTCAGGAACAAGACAAGAAGAAGAAGGACTGCCCTGCTGGCCCCCTGACCTGCACCTGGACACTGCAACCTCAACAGCTGCACCAGTTGCACCCTTGGGCTTCAGTACTAAAAGGAGTTTGCCTGGCTTCTACTGCTTCAAGAAGGTACTCCCTGTTTGCTACAGGTAGAAAATACCTGACCAGAGTCCCCGCATCAAGCCCTGAAGAAACTGACAAGCTGACCAGTGGTCAGTGGTCATTTTTGGATTTGAGCCAGGTGCCTTCTTGTGTTGGAGTCCTAACCCTCAATGAGCAACTCAGAGTCTCTGGAAACTTGGGGTGAGTTGTGGACTATTTGAGGACCTTCAAAGACTTTCTGGAAGAAGATCCAGAAGTTTGGAGAAGTTTGGAGCAACTTTGGAAAAAAGCTCCATAAGTGGTCTAACCCGACATCGTGAGTTGAGTGGGTTTACGTTGACAGTGACCCGGCCTGGCTTGCAGGTTTGTCCTGCTGAAAATCTCCAGAGCCACAGACTTCCAGAATTTCACCGAGGGCTCATGGAAAGGCAATCTGACGAGGTAGACTCGCTATGGAGAGTCGTCCAACGTCGAAGAGAAAAAGCTCCAAAAATGTTTCCAAGTCTGAACAAAAAAAGTTGGCTGAGGCTTCCTGCACAGCATATCTGATGAGGGCTCCAGGGAGGTCAGCTTCAATTCTAAGTTTGTCCCGGAATTAGAATCCTTGAGTGAAGTCTCCTTTGACACATATCTGAAGAAGGTTCCAGGGAGGTTGGATCTGACTGTGACTTCATCTGGGTGAAGAAAATCTTCAAGAAAAAGATGGAGACCCTGATTCATGCCAATGTTGTGGAGCAGGGTGGTGTGCCAAAAATAGCAGTGTCCCACTGCACCACTTTTTATATGCAGGGATGTGCTGTATTTACAGGAATACGGTGCACCCCTGTGTTTCCCCCTGCGCCAGCGCTGAATTAGGCTGCCTGGGCCAATGCAGGCACACTTGCATCATAGTGCAAGGGTGTCTGTGTTGAGGGCATAGATTGTTTGTGTGCTGGAAGGTGTCTGAAATGAAGACGATGTGAAGGGATGATATCTGTAGATTTATTTAAGTAGATAGTATTGAATACACCCCAGCCTTCACAAATGCTTCTTCTTTCCTCCAATGTCTTCCTTCAACTGCTGCCCGGTTTCCCTGGTTACATTATGAGCATTCTCTCATTGTACATTCTATGCTCAGAATACCACACACCTCCCTCCTACCATTATATAACACAAAATTATTATGACAAAAGTACATAAATAAAATAATATACTTCAGATGAACTCAGAAACATTTTCCATACATAACTAACAAGAAACGTTCCCTTTTCTATGACAACAATTACTTTTTTACAAAGTCTTCCAGAAATTTCAGACACTTACTAACTCTTGAACTCTTTCTTACTTCTGGAAAATCTTAATCAACCTCCCCTTCTCTCACTTTATTTCTGACTGAGTTGTCTTTCTCAACAATATCCAACCCAGTGTTGATTTTTACAACTCTTCTCATATTCCACATCTTATGACCTTCAGTCCTTATAGCATTCCCTAAAACGTTGTTACTTCACGAGAAGCAGAACACTTAGAATGATCTTTTGAAAGACCTAAACGAGGATTTTTCACTTTGACAACATCACCCACCTGAATCACTACTTTTGTTTTACAGCTTTCAGTCTATCAAATCCAATTTTCCTTTCCAATTTTTTTTTCTGTTCTCTTTCACATTTATTTTCATCGTTACTACCAATTTTCACTTTTTCTCCCACCTTGTCATTTACCCATGCAGGTCAAATAAGTGTGTTGGGTTTTCTCCTCTTAAATAACTCAAAAGGCAAAATACCAGTGGTTGTGTGACGAGGCGGTAATTCCTATTTCAGGCTACCTTGAGTACATATCCATTAACACTATAACATATTTCTCTGTACGGGAATGCCTTACAGGACCTACAATATCCATTGAGATTTTTTGCCATGGTTCCTTTGGTATTTCCCTCACTTCCATAGGTTGAACCCTACACGTAAGCATTTTATCTGCTCTGGAATACTCTACACATTCCCTAACATACTGCTCAACTTGAACATCCACTCCTGGTCACCAATACATCAGTCTCAACCTCTCTTTAGTTTTAGAAATTCCAGGATGACTCTCATGAGCTAGTGATATTAACTCTTCTCTTAATTTCAATGGAGGAACGGATCTTGTCCCTCTCAGTCATAATCCACCTTGTGAGGATAATTCATCTTTAACCCTCCAGAATCCACACAGTAGCTGATAATTGTTTTCACTTCCATTCCACCCACTACTGATCTTCCATACCACTTGCTGTATTACCTCATCCCTATCTAGTTCTGCCACCCATTCACCTTCTTTAATTATTCCCTCTCTTACCACACATACTTCAAAATCATCTTCCTCAAATTTGATATCCTCTTCAATGTTAGGGATATCATTCACTAACCTTGAACAACAATCAGCAGTGTTATTTCCCACACCAGTTATGTACTGTACCTCAAAACGAAATTCCTGTAAGACCACTACCCACTTTTTAATCCTTCCAGCTACAACATCCAATCCTGTCTTTTCAAAAATCTCTTTTAGAGGTTTGTGATCAGTCCTTATTAAAATATTTCTACCCCAAACAAACCTCCTTAATTTTCTCACTGCCCAAAACGCAGCCAATGCTTCTTTCTCTATGACAGTTTAATTTAACTCTGCTCCTTCCAAACATCTGGAAATAAAGAGAATTGTTTTTTACGCACCATTTGGTTTTTGTATCAACACAGCTCCAAGTCCTTTAGCACTGGCATCAGACATTATCACAGTTTCTTGACCAGGTTCAAAACTTTGTAAACTAGAAGCATTCCTTAGATTGCGTTTCATGTTCATGAATTGTTCTTCACAGTGTTCACTCCATTTAAATATAACACCTTTTTTTTACCAGTTCTCTCATGAATTTAGTCTTTTCCGCAAAATTGCCTACACATTTACTGTAATATTCTGCCAGGCCAAGAAACTTGATCAAAACTTGATCACCTCATGCTTGGAAGATGGACTTGCAAGACTGACAATAGTGTCTACTAATTCTTTTTTAGGTTCAATGCCCTTGGAAGAAATTCTGTGTCCTAGATAGTTAATCTCATCAATACTGAACTTACACTTTTCAGCTTTCAAAGTCAGACCATTTGGTGGTAGGCAGATGCTAAATCAATGCATGAGAAACATTTTGCATTCTTTAACATGGATACCATCTCATTAATGTTTGGCAGAGGGTAATGATCAACTACTACACACTTATTTAACTCTTTCAAGTCAATAAATGATCTCGGCTCACCTTTAGCCTTCACTGCCATGACCACGGGAGCTAACCATTAAGTGGCATCCACCTCCTCAATATTACCATTCTGTTTTAGTTTATCCAATTCTGCCCTTATCTTTACTTTAACCATCAAAGGTACACCCCTTACTTTGTTCACTACAGGTGTAGTTCTTTCTTTATATTAATCTTATGCACATAGTCCTTTAAACAACCAAATTTGTTCTGAAACACTTCTGGAAATATTAGTTCATATTGTGGCCTAAAACTAATTACTTTGTCAACACATACCATGTCTTTTAACCTGACCAAAGGATTTTCATTAGGATCAAGATATATCTTTAAGTCCCGCTGATGTAACCAACTAGTAAGAGAGTCACCTTTTATGAAGATATAGATCTTTCCTGTTGTGAACCTATCTTTAAATTGTATTGACCCCCTAAAATATCCTAACAACTTAATGGGCTCACCACTATACCCCTTAGGACAAATATCTAGTTTGAATAACTGAAACCTGGTCTTAAGATTTATTTCAAATTTATCTCTGGGAATAAGTGTTATTTTTGCCCCTGAATCAATCACCATGGGAACAGCCACATCTTCAATTTGTACAATTTATACTGGACCACTAATACCATTTTTCACTTGCAAAATAGTTTCCTCAGTTGAAGATATTTCCTCTTCAAATGTGACTTCTTGAACTTTCTTCTTTTTAAAATTTACACTTCTACAACATATGGCAACATTTCCTTTCTTGACACAATTTTTACAAGTGACTTTCTATCCATTACCCATGTAATTTGTATAGTGACCAAACTCACCACACCTAAAACACTTTCCTTGCTCCTGTTTTTTCCCTTTACTATTTTTATTACATTCCTTTGTTGAATTCTGAGTCACCACACAATCACATTTTTTCTTCCTTTGAATAACAGATTGTATTTCACTTAATTTGTCCTGAAAACTTGCCTTTTTTATCTCTTAAAGACATGCTGAACTATGCTCACATGTCTTGGAAATCATTATAACCTCATAGAGAGAAGGGTTATGTTTATGCCAAAAGGATTCTTTTGCTTTCTCAATGTTACACCCTAAGATGAATTGGTCTCTCAATCTCTCTTCCTTACTTCCTCCAAAACTGCACGTTGAGGCTAGCCTGGGCAAAACAGTTAAATACTCTTTGAAAGATTCACCTGATTTTTTAACTCTTTTGCCAAATTGATATCTCTCTAAGACTGTGGACATTTTTGGTAAATAATGTAGATCTAGTTTTTTAATGAAAATTTCAGTCGTTTAGTTCACCAGCTTCTTCTATAGAGAGTTCGGGCAAATTGTGAAAACTTCTTGCCCTTCAGAACCTAAGCAATGCATTAAAAGTGACATTTTAAGTTCTGCACTCAAAGAAGTACCACAAACTGGGGTGTACTTAATATTATCTACTTATCTGAAGATATCATTCAACCCTCATTGCCTATGAAATGAATACTATGTGAAGAGAGGATATCGTCAGATTTATTTAAGTAGATAATATTAAGTGCACCCCAGTCTTCCCAAATGCTTCTTCTTTCATCCAAAGTTTCCCTTGAACTACCGCCCAGTTTCCCTGGTTACATTATGAGCATTCTCTCATTGTACATTCTATGCTCAGAATACCACAGTGTCCTTTCCTGCACGTATACAATCTATGATGGTGATTTGGCACTTCTATGCGTGCTGCAGAATGCAGCACACATAGAACAAGCAAAAAACGAGGAGGAATAAAAGCATTCCTCCCCGTTTTGCCCTGCTAACGCAAACCCTGGGACGGTGTTAGTTTTTTGCGCTGCTACAGATTTATGATTACTCATAAATTTTGGGCAGCATCAAAAGCAATGAGTGTTGCAGTGGAACGCCCACTGCAACACCCATTGTATGCCCCTCTGACTCAGAAAACTGCGTCGGAGGGGCCTATATTTACAAGGAGAACTAATGCCACAAAAAGTGGCGTTACACCTCCTTGTAAACATAGAGCAGTGGTTAGTGCCACTGGAGCATCACTAAAAGTGATGCTCCAGTGGCGCTATGGGCTCTTAAATCTGCCCCTAAGTCCAAAGATAAAACTTTGACCGAGGCCTCCGGCTCACTGTAGCCGAGCAGGGCTCCATCGCAGTTGGCCTCAAATTTTGACCTTGCCCCAGTCAAGTGCGACCAGATGTCCAGATTTTCGCTTTTAGTTTCTATACTCTAAAAAAACATTTAGGGCCTGATTAGTACTTCGGCAGAGGGGATTACTCCGTCCTAAATGTGACAGATATTCCGCCCACTGAATTACGAGTCCATTATATTCTATGGAACTCATAATACTGCGGTTGAGATATCTGTCACATTTGGGACAGAGTAATCCCCTCGGTCGAAGTCGTAATCAGGCCCTTAATCTTTCAAAAATCATATCTCTGGGTCCCTTTATTGAATTTTCGTTGTTCGTGTCACTTTAAAGATAAACATTTAATCTATTTTTATAAATTGGAGTTGGATTTTTATTGTGTTTTGTGTTTTACTTATTTACTGTTTTGTGATGTTTAAATGCTTTACATACTTATTTCCTAAGTTAACCCTAACTGCTCATTGTCAAGCTACTGAGGGTTGAGTTAGGATTAATTTATTGAGCCTTGGCTGGACCTAGTTGGGGTTAGTGACATTTTGTTAAGTGTAGGTACTTACCTGCTCTTACAAATAATCCACTTTCCAACAGATTCTTATTCAGATGCTTAAAGAAAGGAACTTCTGAGAACACAAGGTCATAATTTGAGAAATAATATATATTGAAAACGTCCCTCATTGTAAAATATGCTTAACAACAGACTGCAAGAAATACCAAGGGTTAACAGGATATGATGATATGTGATACCTTCTGACACAGAAGGAGGTAACTGTGTACAAATGTAAAAGTCCCTTGCGTTCATCGTACCAGTGTACTCATATAACAATTTAAAATATACATTTGCTGAATAATCTCCTCTGGACTCCTCTAAGTGTAAAGCTTTCTCATCTAACATATAGTACCTAACACGTCTCTACATCTATTTTTTTTTTATGGCTCCATTACGTCTTTGGAATCTGATCTTTTGTCTTTCATATATGAAGAGCAGTAACAGCTAGTATTTCTTCATTGATTTCACCAGTGCAAACAGCAAACAGAGTTCAAATGTTCAAATTCTTTTAGCAGCAATGTATAAATCTTTGTGAGACTTCTTTAGCCCTCCTTTGTGTTCTTGTAAATGACAACCCTAATTCTTCTTCTACTCGGGTCTAGGTAGTCTTATCAGTTCCCTATCCCTGCCAATGTAAATGTCTTTAACTTTTAACTTCTACACAAACCAAGCTCATCAATGACAATGAGAATTTAATGTGCAGCTCAACCACTACGTTGTCTGTGACAGTTCATCCAAAACAATTTTTTGATCTCAAGATTCCCAGAACACTTTATCTGTGATTGTGTCATTTGCAAAGTAGGTCCACTCAGGTGGTGAATACGTTTGACTAGGCACTCTTGTTTTCCTTGACCTTCTCAGTGTCACACCTTTGTCTTCTTACTCACTCAGGTCTGAAATTTCTGTGTCTTCAGCGATCTTTGGTGGCACTCCTTCTCTAGACACACTCACTTTTCCACACTCTTATCTTCTGGGTCAACGTTCTCCAGCTCTAACTTGCTTTCTCCTAGCACTACTCTAATCTTCAGGGTCTTATTCTAAGTCTGACTCATTCACCACGGGACAAAGTTAATTTCAGTCTCAGTTGTGACTTGTGCAAGACCCCCTTCTGCATAACTAGGTGGTGTTTCGGGCTCAGTTTGATCCCTGACAGCTTGGCTGACCTGCCCCTGTTGTCTTTCTCGTACCACTGGCTCTTCTGGACCAGACACAGTCCTATTGAGGGGACACTCAACTCTGTGAGTATGGAAAGTGTGGATCCATTTGGGGGACCTCCACACTTCACAGCAATTGTGGTAACCAGGATCATCTGGTTTGGCCTATGCCAACAAGGCTTCAGACATGTTTTTTTGATGTGCTTCTTCACCAAGACTCAATCGCCAGGATTTAGGTCATGGCACTGCTCTTGATTCAGAGGAGTAGTGACTGCTTCACTCTTACGAGACACAGAATGTACCACATCAGCTAGACCTTTGCAATAGTCTAGGACCATGTCATCAGTAATGTTTACAAGTGCGTTCACAGGTGCATTCACAGGAAACAAGAGGTAAAGCATTAGACCATTTCAATGATGTCGAAGCACACACACTTTTGCCAGTCTGGATTTCAACATACCATTCACCTACTCCACAAGACCAAGCCTCCAGTCTATAGCTGCAATGCAATCAATATTCCATCTGAAATGCTGCGCACCACAACTTTGGAACCTTGTTATTAAAATTAGTTCTTCAATCTGATTCCAAAGAGGTTGGTATACCAAATCTGGGGATGAGTTCCCTCAATGAAAGTTTAGCCAAAGTGAGGTTTTCTTTTTTCCTTGTTGGGTACGCTTTGATCCATCGGAAAAAGATGCACACTATGATCAAAACATACCTCAATCCATTGCACACAGTCACTTCAATGAAATCCATCTGAATTCTGTTAAAAGGCCCTCATGACCTTCCTGTGTAACTCAGTGTGACTGCAGTTTTCTTTCCGACATTGTTCTGTTGACACACATCACATCTGTGACACAATGCTTCAGTCATCAATCTAAATCTTAGATTAAACCAGGACTGCTTTAACAGTCTCACCATAGCATCCCTACCAACATGGGATAGACCATGGAAATACCTAATCATAGGACGTACCAGACAATTTGGAAACACTGGTCGTCCATCCGTTGAAACCCAAATGTCATCATCTCTTTTAACACAACCTGATCTGACCCAACTCTGCTGTTCTTCCTCAGACACTTCCTCATGAAGCCTTTTTACTTCATCCCAAATATCAACTGTTGTCAACAAGAGGTTAAACTTAGTCTCAGTATTTGGCTACCTCATCTGCAAATCTATTGCCGAAAGTCACAGGATCATTCCCAGAATGGTATGCAGGGCACGTAACCACTGCGACTTGTTCAGGCAATTGTAATGCTTCAAGGAGGCTTCCTACCTGTTTGCTGCTCCAGATCGGAGATCCAGAGGGCATCATAAGCCCCCTTTGACACCACAGTTGTCCAAAGTCATAGACAACACCAAAGCCGTACTGACTATCGGTAAAGATTGTCACTTTCAATTGATGAGAGACACAATATGCCCTAGTAAGAGTAATCAGTTCAGCAACTTGAGCTGAGAATATTCCTTGAACCCAGGAAGCTTCAACCCCTCCAGAAAGAGTACATACAGCATATGCTGATTTCAGACATCCTCCATCATCTTTCAAAAAATTCAGGCAATGGTTCATCTCGTATGTCTGGTCTCGGCTTGGTGCATAGATCAGCAACATCCAGACAATAGATCCCATTCACAATCTTCAACATTTTCCTGATTTGGTATTGGCAATAGAGTAGAAGGATTCAGAATTCCACAGCGTTTAATCGTCGCATTCTCTGCAGCTAATACTATCTGCTCATACTTAGTAAGTCGGCTGCTGGAAAGATATTGTATTCTGGTTCTAGTTAGCAAACGCTCAACTGAATGGGGCTGACCCATGACAATATTCACGCACCTCTCAATGCTTCTACTAAGTGCTGGCAAAGATTTCAGGCAGCCAACTAAAGTAGAAGCACCAGGATTTTATGTGGATGAAAAATATGCCACTGGTCTCTCAGCATTCCCATGTTTGAGTCAGAACTGAGAGAACACAGGCTTCGCTCTCATTGCAGAAAAGTGCAAAAGATTTATCATAATCAGGCATAACTAGAGCCAGGGCATGACAGAGACATTTTCTCAGCTCTAAAAATGCTACAAGGCAATCGTTATCCCATGGTGCTGTTACAGATACATCCTTGTGTGTCAGCCTCTGGAAAGGCTTAGTCACCAGGGAAAAGTGGGAATCCACTGTCTACAGTAGCCCTCCATTCCCAAAAACATCCTGACTTCTCTTTGTGTAATTGGTGGACTAATTTGCAGTGTGGCTGAGATTCTGTCCTGTGACACTTTTCTTGCTCTTTTTTTCAATGTTATATCCAAGGTATCAGACCTCTTTTTGACAGTACAGTAATTTTCCTGGGGGACAGTTTGGGGCATATTTACAAGCCCCTTGCACAGCCTTAGCACTGACATAGCATCATTTGTTTACGCTAAGGTGGCCTTTCGCCTGTGCCGGATTTACAAAGTGGTGCGATGCATGCATTGTGCCACTTTGCAACCCCTTGCACCACATTATGTCGCCAGGCATAATGTTTGCAAGGGGGTCATTCCGACACAATTTACTAGATTTCACTTCGCCATTTTTTTTGGTCATTTTCAATGCCTGCTCAAGCCTTCTAAAACCAATTGGCCTCCATGTGCTTTGCTGCACTAGCATCAAAACAGTTGCTGCTAGTGCAGCAAAGCACCAAAGCAGCATCAAAAATTCTGATGCTGTTGGGGCAACGACTGTCATAGTGCACCATATTGTAAATGCCCCCACCGAATATACAACAGGGCCAGCCCCTCCATCGCCCCCATACTCCGAGCCATTATCAACAGCTCATTCGAAACAGCCACCTTCCCAGACCTCTGGAAACACACGGAAGTCACCGCGCTCCTAAATAAAACCAAAGCCGACCCGGACGACCTCTCCAACTATCGCCCCATCTCCCTCCTCCCATTCCCAGCCAAGGTCACAGAAAAAATGGTCAACTCCTGCCTATCCCACTTCCTCGAGACAAACCACACACTCGACCCCTCCCAATCTGGGTTCCGCAGGAACCACAGCACAGAACCGCGCTCATCGCTTGCACCGACGAAATCAGATCCAGAGTCGACATGGGCGAAACTGTAGCACTCATACTACTGGACCTCTCCGAAGCCTTTGACACTGTCTGCCACCACACACTCCGCTCACGTCTTCACGACGCCGGGATCAGACACAGAGCCCTGGACTGGCTCACCTCCTTACTCACCGACAGAACCCAAAAAGTCTGCCTCCCACCCTTCCAATCACCCGCCACCAAAATCACCTGCGGAGTCCCACAAGGCTCCTCCCTCAGCCCCACACTCATTAACATCTACATGACCCTTCTAGCCAACATCCTCAGACCCCACGGCATCACCATCCTCTCTTACACTGATGACACACAACTGATCTTCTCCCTCACCCGCAACCCCAACACGGCCAAATCCAACCTACACACTGCACTCCTTGACACCGCTGCCTGGATGACAGCCAACCACCTTAAACTCAACTCCAACAAAACCGAAATAATCATCTTTGGCCCACACAAAAACACTTGGGACCCCTCGTGGTGGCCCACCACGCTAGGCCCCACACCCACCCACGCAAACCACGCACGCAACCTCGGCATCATCCTGGACTCCTCCCTCTCGATGACCCAACAAATCAACGCCCTTACCTCCTCATGTTTCAACACACTCCGCACACTGAAAAAAAGATTCAAGTGGATCCCCACTGAGACCAGAAAGACAGTCACCCACGCACTCATCAGCAGCAGGCTAGACTACGGCAACGCCCTCTACGCTGGCCCCACACAAAAACTCATGCGCAAACTTCAGCAAATCCAGAACTCAGCAGCACGACTCATCCTCGACCTCCCCCGACATGAACACATCTCACCACACCTCAAATCCCTCCACTGGCTCCCCATAGAAAAAGGATCACCTTTAAGATCCTCATCCACGCACATAAATCGCTCCATAACACCGGCCCAACCTACCTTAACAATGAGTGACCTTCCACACTCCCACACGCCATCTCCGCTCCGCCGACCTCTCACTCGCCACTGTCCCGCGCATCAAACACACCACCACCAGAGGCAGATCTTTCTCCTACCTAGCCCCCAAGGCCTGGAACTCCCTCCCCACCCACTTCCGCAAGACCCAAGACCTCCTGCTCTTCAGGAAGAACCTTAAGACCTGGCTTTTCGAACAGTGATCTCCCCTCCCGCCCCCCCTCTTTCTCCCCCCCCCAGCGCCTTGAGACCCTCACGGGTGAGTAGCACGCTATATAAGTCTTGTTGATTGATTGATTGACTGATTGATTGAACCATGGTGTTGTTAGGTGGGGCAAAAGGTACGCAAGAACAGTGGCGCATAGGGACTGATGCCTCACTTTCTTATAAATATGCCCCTTTATGTCCATTCTCAGCTAGGTAGTTCACTAATGCAATAGCATCCTGTTTGCAAACTTCTTGAGTATTCAACAGTACCACCAGGTCATCGATAAACTGGATCAGGATTCCAGATTTTTCTTTAGAATCTGATTAAAGATCAATGGCGATTCAGTACACCCTTGTACACCATGTTAAGACCCTGTTTCTGAGCCACAATACAAAACGGAAATGACTGTCATCATGCAACGGTATCGAAAAGAAGGCCTGGCACAAGTCTATGACAGTGAACCAGTCAGCCTCACGTGGAATCTGAAACAATATTACAGCTGGATTTGGTACCATGGAGCAAGAAGGAAAAACAAGGTTATTTTGTTTCTAAGATCTTGTATAATTCTGTATTTCCCACTTGGTTTCAGCAGACCCATAATAGGAGAGTTACAAGGACTTCACATTATCTCCTTCAAAAGTCCCTGCTGTATCATGGACTCACTTTCATGAGTTATTCCAAAAGTCATTTTGGGTGCCAAGTTATATTGTTGCATTCTTAGGAAATCAACATTAGGTTCTCCAGTGATTTTGAAAGGTTCTAAACCTTTGATCAGTCTGGTGTATTGTCCCAAAAATACCCACAGTTCATGTTTGACAGTCTCTCTCAAATTTGAGGGCACATCATCCACTGTTTGCAATTCCAGTAACATGCAATTTGATTCATGTTTCATTATTTTCAAAGCAGCACCCTCATCTTGGGTTTACAATTCTATTCCATCTGGAGTACAGTAGATAACACCGTTTATCTTGAAGAATAAATCTCTTCCCAAGAGATTCACTGGACTGCTCTCCCATACTATGAACTTGTATTTATCTTCAAAAGATCCTATTTTCACTGGTGCAGTTTCTTGGGCTGACATTTGTTTATTCTGTATGCCAACAACTTGGATCTTTTTTCCCGAGAGTGGTAGGTTTGGGACTTCTACTGTTCTCAAAGGAGAATGGGTTGCAGCAGTGTCACCCAAAAGGCCATCCACTTCACTATCTGTGCATGGTCCGCCTTGGTCTACCTTTAAGGCTGCACCAAGTACCCAGTCTTCCTCCCCTCTCAGACAGCGTCAGGTTGACTGATCAAAGCCATTTCTCTCAAATGAATCAAACAAGGGAAACTGTTGAAACATGTTACTATCTTGGGTCTGATTCACATTCCCAGATTCATATTTTTTCGAGGTCCAACAGCATTTTGCTGTGGAATAGGAGGCTGAGGAACCTGCATTATTGGTGCTTGAGGTACATTGAAATTTTGACTCCTGGGTCTTTGCACACCCTGCATCTGGTTAGAATTATTATTCAGAGAAGGCACAAATCCTGCATTTTGGATGTGATTAGATTGATTTAAACAACATTCCTGCTTCCAATATCCCATTTCTTGCACATGTGGCAAAGAGTTACTCTTTTGAGGCTATTTAAATCCATTCCTGTACCAGAATCAATTGGAGATCCTCACCCTCTACCATGCATTGCATTCTGTGGCTGTTGATACACACCTTGCATTGTACCTACATTGTTTACAGCTATGTGCGTCTGACTAGTTCTTTGGGCTGCTTTCATCTAGGCAAGCATCAGCTTTTCATTTAACTTTTTCTGCTTCATCTCTATTTCGTCATGACAATACTTCACATAACGCAAAATCTCATCAAGTGATAACACCACCTTGTAAATACTTCCTGTTCACATGCAGCACTTGCGTGGAAGGGGCGTATAATGGGTGTTGCTGTGGGCATGCAACTCAACACCCATTGCATTTTGACGCTGCCTCAGATTTATGAGTTTTCGTTAACCTTAGGCAGCACCAAAATCTAAGACCACAGCATGGTTTTATTTCTCCTTGTTTTTTGCTCTTTCTATGTGTGCTGCATTCTGTATCACACGTAGAAAGAGCAAATCATCATTTAAGATTGTTTTTGTGCAGGAAGGTGTTCCTTCCTGCACAAATACCATCTCCCCCTCAACGTAGCCATCATTGCACTATGGTGCAAGGGTTGCTACATTGGCACACAGCAGCAAATTTAGCGCTGACACAGGGGGAACCACGCCTGTGCACCGTCTTTTAGTAATTTTTGCTCATCTCTTCATTTTGAAAATGACGGTGCACAACACTGCCAAATTTGGCGCAGCACCGCGCACCATCATTTTCTATCTAATCTGGTCCAAACATTTTAGATCAAGGTTTCTAACAATCGTTGCTTCTAAGCCTACTGTCAGCTTTGCTACATCCAGAGTCTTTTCTCTCAGTGTCAATAGAAGTGTTCCCTGACTCATTCTGTATTCTCTTTAGACGGAGTGGTTCCATTGAAAAATGTAACCCATTAATCTATTTCCTGGGGGCTAATGGTTCTAGTTATTGCAGGAATTCTAGATATGAAATCACTTCCCTAAGCACTATTCCCCACATTTAGAGGTTGTTCTCATACAGAAGTAGTATGTGGGGGCAACTTCTGATAAGTACCTAATGAAGTGCATCCTGACATACTCAGTGTCGTATCTGCACGTGCGCCTCATGGAGTCCTTGTATGTGTTGGAATTAAGGGAGCAAACCTCCTAGCATCTGGAATGTTCAGGATCCTAATTGGTCCTCCAACATTGTTGGGTATTGTTAAATTGTACGCATTTCTCCAGGAACCTTCTGATTTATACAAAGGAAAAACTGGCCAATAGTTATTGGAACAGTAAGGGCCTCAACAGTACTCATTGTGGGATCAACTGGGACACATCATCTCAATCCCTCACATCTTGGTTCACAAGGCACACTATTAGGAATAGGTACCATAGGACTGAAAGCCGCTCTCGCTGGTGCAGTAGAGAAGGAAATTGTGCCACTGTTTCCAGTACCATTTTCCCCACCCTCACTTATAGCTTCATTGTTCAGCGGTGGACGTTCAGATAGTAATACATCTGGAAGACTATCTCCAGAATCGTCACTGTCCATACTCATGTCATTGGGCTCTTTTTGTGTCTTCTTTTTCTGTTTTTGAATTGTTTTCAGTTCCCAGTCCTGTCTGTGGTTAAAGCCAGATACAGCTTAACCCCTTGTATCATGTCCGTTCTCCACCTCCTCTGCCCAGCATCCCGTCTAGCATCTGCATATGTGTGTATAGCTTTCTTCGCTCTGCCCTGATATCTTTCTTTATCCCTTGCATGGGTAGCTTGTTTCCAAAGTATTAAGTGCTTTGTGTTGTGCAGATCCAGGAGACAGTTTAATTTCAAACAGTATCCTCCTCAAACTCTGAATAACTTGCAAATTAAATATGCCATCTTGTGAGAATCCAAATGGACCTTCCTTTACTGTGATCTTGTACCATTGACAAAGCCAGACACACTACATTTACCGCCATATAATGAGCTGGAATACCTTTGGAAGGTGCCATTTCACCCTCTCTACTGAGGATATGAACATCACCTCTAAACAAATCTCATACAACTTTAAAGCATTTGTTTTTTTGCAATAAATTTCAACAATTAAAGTCAAATTTGAACTCAAAACAGCATTGTATCCACAATCCTTTACTCCAACACAACCACCAATCATAGCAGGGCTCCTGATGATGATGGAAACACTGTACTACACAAATCAACCTATACCAGTGTGGCACTCTATGATGTAGATCCCACTTCTTGCAGCA
Organism: Pleurodeles waltl; assembly: GCF_031143425.1. Classification (NCBI taxonomy): domain Eukaryota; kingdom Metazoa; phylum Chordata; class Amphibia; order Caudata; family Salamandridae; genus Pleurodeles; species Pleurodeles waltl. Next base: position 1,644,173,118 of record NC_090444.1, on the reverse strand, counting down.
GTTGCCCTCCTTTAAAATCTGAATGCATATTCGCTCCGCAAAATCACACATGTACAAAATGCAATACAACAACCTTTTGTCTGCTTCACTAAAGAATGAACAGTTTAAAACACACAAGAAAGTTTGCCAAACACTTCTGATGAAACTTCGACCTGTGGAGTATCACCTTGATCAGGACAGCTTCACTCTGTGCATTAAAATCCGCTATAGTAATCATCTCACATTCCCACAAAGTAATCCCCTATCTTAACCATGTGGTTGACGGTGCCCCACAAGGAACACAACCTCTGAGCAGACAATATAATATGATGTCTTCTACACCTTTTAAACTATCCAGGATCTTAGTCCATGTCAAACCTGATAACCTCTTCAACTTCTTAATAAATTACAACATTCACACAACATGCAAAACATCTGCGCAAGACACCATTCAACTCTGCAATCACCACAAGTGCGAACATCTGCAATGCACAACCTTATTGATACTCACGTTCTTGCTACCAGTATGACTCTCTTCCAAATTTTCATGACTTTGCAGATTCTCCAACTCTGGACATGGGCACTAGGGTTTGGCCCTGGGGACTACCTTCCTTAGAATACGGTTCTGTTCTGGTTCTCCATTTTTCTGAAAGAGAACCATCCCTATCTGCTATCATCTGAAACCAGCACTGGGCCTTATCTTTAAATCTGGGGCCCAATGAATCTTTTCTTCTCAGTCCCGAGGGATGAGGACAACATGCATCTAATTATTCAGAGCAACTACAATGTACCTCAGTGAGCCACACACAAAGGGCCTCATTTACAAGAAATGATCGGCTAGTCAAAAATTTAACACTGCGCTAAGTCAATTCTTACCACCATATGTGAGACGGATTTATAAAACAGCACACCATGGCAGTAGGAACAGGCTAAAGAAAATGACACTAGCCTTTGCAACATGTTGCAAAAAAAATGACGCTAGTGCAGCAAAAGTGGTGTTAGTGTGACTAGAAGCATGCTTTTTAACGCTAGCTGTGCCAGTGTCACTTTTGCCCCTAAAAGCGTTAAGAAATACAGCAAAATTCAAAACAAACACACCAAAAAATAGAACAGGAGACATTGCATGGAAAATGGAGAACCCATGACAGCAAAGACCCCAGGAGGACCCCAATGACCCCTTGTACCAGCCAGGATGTCCAGACAGACTCCCTGGAGAAGGGGAAGAGGAAGAGGAAATGCAGGTTCAGTGAGGAGAACAAGATCCTGATCACTGAGGTGTCAGAGCATCAGCACCAGCTCTTTTTCATCTCAAGATTGCCATTAGGGAGGGAAGTGGCCATATGGCAGTCCATTGTGGTTAAAGTCAACAATGTGGCAGAGGTCAAGGGGACCGTCATAGATTTTAGAAAGTGCTGCCATGATTGCAAGAGCAGAACAGAGGAGAAACTGGCTAGCAACTTCAAGGCAGCATTGCAGACCAAAGGTAGAAGTCCAGCATCCCAATAGGAGCTAGATGACATAGAGGAGATGGTGGCAGCCGTCATCCCTGACAAGTGGGTGGCAGGAGTCCAGGGACAGGACAGTGTGGCTTATGAAGAACAACAAGAACCACATGGTAATTCGCAGTGGGGGTCAATTTAGTAACTAACAAATACCATAAGGGGAAGTACCTAGGTCCCTGAGATACGATGCACTGTATGCAGGCTAAGGGTTGCATGTGGGCACACTAACAGGTAAACACTAAACACATGTAATGCGCACTGACCCCTACTATATACACAGACCAGTCCACAACCTTTACCCCACTCCCTTCACTGTGTCAACTGTAGCATTTGTCCACATTTTACTCTCAATGGGCATCTTGTATGAGGCCTGTTGCACAAGGTGGGGCAGCAAGTGATGAGATACGCCTCTCTGCATCACTGGGAAAGGGCAAAATGCAACGTACGCACAAGATATGGGGCATTTCTGTCCTTTTCCTCTGCGTTGGTGCAAAATTTGCTTCCATGTGCCAATGCAGGCATACCTGCACCATGGAGTAGGGGTACCTCTGTTGCAGGTATGATTGCACATGTGAGGAAGGGATACATCCTGCAACATGAACAATAAGCAAGGACATCTTCCACTTCCAATGTGTGCTGCTGAATGCAACACACATTGAAAGATGTAAAAATATGTTACAAAAATTTGTATTCATTTGTCGCACCACAACAGTGCCACCCCTGAGGTAGGGTAGCAATCTGATGCCTTCCCACATTTACAAATTTGGGAATGTGTCCGATTACTAGGCCACCACAAATGTGGTGTGAGTGTGATGCAAGGGGATGAACTGTCCACATACCTCCTCCTTGTCCCATATTACTATGTGTGACGTATCATGCAGCACACATAGATAGATTGAAACACATTTTGTGTTTTTGTCTGTGCTTGAAGGTGTATCTTCCTGTACAAAATCACTCAGCTCTGCAATGCAGGCACTCTGGCACCCATGGTGCAAGGATGCCTGTGTTTCAGGGATGACACCTACATACACAGACACAAACACAAAGGCCCTCATTATGAGTTTGGCTGTGTCAGGACCGCCACACCGGTGGTGGCGGTCCGATCGGCAACAGCCGGGCATTCCAGACCGTTGTATTACGACTGCGGCAGTGAACTTGCTGCCACACAGCCAGTCCACTGCCTGTAGTGCCAGAGCAGTCCGACTGCCGACAACATCATTTGCAATCGCCAGGCCCGCGGAAAGGAACTTCCCACCCACTGTATTATGGCTCAGCACACCATCATGATTTCCGGGCGGTCTGCCCGCCACCCAAAGTCTGGCAGAAAGGAACAGTACATAAGGAAACACTCACCTTTGGGACACCGAGTAGGCCCCCGATGACATGGAGCATGAACAGGAGATCTTCCCAATGCATGTACTTGCAATCCTTCTGCAGGACTTGCAGGGGCAACGAAGATGACAACGGTGAGTACCCTGCCTACCACGCAAAGGAGGGAAGGGGACAATTCATACACAGACACATATACACACACGCGCACTCACTCTACACTCATGCACAACCAGAACACAGACCACAGCCAACACACACATCACACACACACCAAAGAACACAATACGTAAACACGCCACAACACTCATACCCAGCCACCCACAAATTGATCACCAAACTATGGCCGACACAGATATCAGGTAGCAGACAGGCATAGCAGACACACATAGGGCACACAACCACAAGTGCCATCCACACATACACTGGCACCATACCATGATGCCATTGTCCATGCCACTCACTCTACCCACACTATGAATAACAAATAAACAGACATCACATGCAATCACCCACACACACCATCCACACCAACTCCCAAACTCACCACCACACATACACCATTTCACACACCAATACAGACACAGGCAAAGCTAGGAATAGAAGTGATGTTGCTACACGATCACAGTACACACACACAGATGAGGAAAGCGATCCACATACCTGTGTACACCAGTCAGCCATAGTCAAACGCAGGACAACTGAATCAAATTGCACCAACTGGAGAGGTTGGATATACATATTAAACAAAGAAGCAATAGGGAATAATGAAGATATGTATAAAAGATGTCTGTTGGGCAGTCCAAAGGTCCATGTCCAAGTGGCACAACAGTGCCAACAAGGCTCCAACTTGACTCCTAACATGACCATGGTCTGCACAGGGCAGAGGCATCAATGGGACAGGCCCCTCAGCATGCAGGGGGTGGTGGTGGTCAGGATTCAGGTTAGGAAGGTGGGCTTGGGCTTAGACTTGAAAAGGGGTGGGGGGCTTGGCCTTAGCACTGGGTGGAGGGGGAGTGGCTTTAGACCAGTGGGTGGGAGCGGGATCAGGCTTCTGAACTATTTTTTACTAGGTGGTGGAAGGGCCATGGGAACCAGGAGGTAGGTCTTGGAAGGATTGTGAACTGGAGGGACTGGGTTTGGGGAGGCCAAGGGAATGCACAGGGACAAGACGGGGTGGGTCAGGTGGTTCGAACAGGTCAATGTGGGAAAGGAAACGTTTTTTAGAAGCACGTGGAGGGGCTGTTGAAACAGGCTTGGGAGTGGAGGTAGAGGGAGTGGTTGTAGGACATGTAGATGTGCTGGATTTGGATGCAGGTGGATGGTTAGTCTGCTTGTGTATAGTGGATGAATGTTGGGTGGCTGAGAGGGGATGTTTATGTGTTTTAGGAGGGGGAGAAAGGGTAGTAGACGGTAGGCAGGTCGTGTGAGTGGATGTTGTGGTGGTGTCTGCAGGTCTGGTGTGTGCTGCAGGTGTCTGTTATGGTTGTTGTGGTGAGTGCGGGTGTTGTGTCTGGGGTGCATGTCTGGGCGACTGTTGTTGTGGTGACTGTCAACGGTGGCAGGATCTGGGAGTGAGGATACAGTGCTTGTGGGGGTGTGGTGAGGTCACTGTAAGGGAGGAGCGGGTGGGGGAGACAGTGGAGGACATGGCTCTTGTCGTGTTTGCATCTGTCTGTTGAGTGTGTGCACAGCTCTGGTATGATATGTGGTGCCTGTGTGTGTCCTTGTGTGCTTTGTATGTTGTTCTGGGTGAATGCTGGTTGGCTTGTGTGATACGGATGGGTGAGGGGAGAGGGGTGCTGGATGGGGCACAGGTGGTTGGAGGGGTGATGGAAGTACCAGAGACACTGGCTGCCATCAAAGAGGAGGTCAGAGCCTGAAATGATCTCCTTAGGCCAGAGAAGGCACTGTGAATGCCTTCCATTAGGCATTGGTTTGCTGCATCTGGGATGCCAGCTGCTGGATGGTATTCACAATGGTTATCTGTCCCACAGAGATGGTTCTCAGGAGGTCAATAGCCTCCTCATTGTGGGCAGCAGGGCTGACTGGGGCTGGGGCAGAGGTGCCTGCAGCAAAGGAGGTGCCCATCCTCCTGGGTGAGCTGGCACGGGTAATTCAGTGGGGAGCTATTGGGAGGGCGGTGAAGGACTCAGAGTCTGATGTAGCAGTGGTAGTAGGCACCCCCGTAGTGCTCCCCCTGCCCTCCAACCCACTGGTTCCCTCGGTGTAAGGGAACTTTGCCTCCTGGGTCCCGTGGACTGCAGCTTCCCCACTCTCCGGTGCCTCTGCTCCTTTGCCTGGTGATGCTGATGCACACAAGGACATAAGAAACCAGCAAGGGGGGGGGGGCGACAAAAGAAATGGATGCAGGCTGTGAGTAACTTAGCAATCATGCAGGAAGGCACACATGTAGTCCAATTTAGTCTAAGACCTCATCTCACCTTACCATAGCCTTTGCACTACAGGAGAGAGCCATTGATAGGGATTGCACCTGCCTCTTTGGGGTTCACTACACTGACAGTGGTGTCCTACAGATTTCCTGGACATGTCCTGCATAACCAACTGTGGAATCCATTCAATAATCAGATGTACTGAGTACCACTATGTCACTTTGCAAGTCAACAGGAACAATACCTGACTGACTGTCCTACCCAATTACCACCTTACCTGGGTACATATGCCACCTACATAGAGAAGTTAAGAACCCCGGACATGAAGCTACACACCTGCATATCCTGACTTCTATGAGTCACTCAAACAGCATATTTTCTCCACATTACCTACCATCCACTTATGTATTTGGCATGAAGAACAGTCTGAGTACTCACCCCATTATTGCTGCTGTGCTGCTTTCAAGCACCCATCCAATGCTGGGTTGGCCACTGCCAGTATGCGGGCCATTAGGAGGGTCAGGGTCCGACGTGCACCCCTTCCTCCTTGGGAACCTGTCCCCAGCTGGGCCTCTATGGTCTTCCGGGCCCTGCGTCTCAGGTCCTCCCACTGTTTGCTGCAGTGGGTGCTCTGCCGGCCATAGGCCCCCAGGTTCCACACGTCCTTGGCGGTGTCTCGCCATAACCCCTTTTTCTGATTGGCGCTAACCTGCATGGGAGACACATAGGAAAACACATTTATGTAGACTTACCACAAGCATGCTGACATAGGTTACAAGGTGACTGACAGTAGTCCACCATACATTCCATCATCTTCTTACAAGTTCACATATATGGCCTATTCAACTAGTCCTATTCGCTTGGTCATCCAACATTCACACACACATGGTTCCCCATACAACTTCGCATACAGCGGTAGGACCCCGACCACAAGCTTGTGAGCTCCTCCTGGGTGAAGGCTGGCGCCCTATCCCCTGTTTCATGTGCCATCTTTGCAACCTGATTCAGGATACAGCAGCACACACAGTGGAGTTGTGGTCGTGTTGAGATGCAGGAGTCAAGTGGCAAGGGGAAAATAAAATGGTGGTGACGACCGCAGAGGTTCGCACTGTCACTGCCGTCGGTGATCATGATTGGCCCCTGTTCCCCATGGACACCAATGTTAACCAATGAGGAGTTGCACGGTAGTACAGACCACCTAACGGCATGACGACTTACACCAGTGGAGTGATGTCACTTCCATGTGTCCTCTGCATGTAGGACAGGCAACTACCATTTGAAGTGCAAACTGTGTTGCAGTCCAATCTATATGCGCTGTCCATGCTGTGATATTAGATTGTAAACTTTAGGTACATCAGTCTTATACAGCTATGTATGCAATATGTGATGTGTGACACTAGTTGGATGCATATGTAGGTTGAATACCACTGTGGTCACTCATCGAATGTCACAATGTAAGCTGAAAACAACCCTTCCGTGATTGGAAGGCCATATTAGTGCAGTTGCGTATGCGTAGACATCAATCGTAATGTGTTTTGATGGTGACAAATGTTTGTTGGCCCTCCCTAGAAACCGATTCATGTGGAGACTGAGGAATGCACCGGTGTACCGGCCCCTAGTTGACCTGGCAACCATGGAGGAATGACTTATTACTGACCTACCGTCTGAAAAAGATGACAGTTTGTGAACTGTGTTCCCAATTGGAGCCAGATCTACAGCCAGCTCTATGTAATCCCTTGGCCATTCTTCCTACTGTGCAGGTACTATCTGTTCTACATTTTTTGGCCAGTGGGTCATTTCAGGGGACAGTGGGCTTGGCAGCAGGTGTGTCACAGCCAATGTTCAGTAACATCTTAAGGGATGTCCTGACTGCCTTGCTGAAACACCTCCACAGCTACATCAAATTTCCCCAAACTGCTGATTTGCTCATAGTGAAATCTACCTTCTATGCCATTGCACACATTCCTCATGTGATTAGGGCCATAGATGGCACCCATATTCCCTTCATTCCTCCCAGGTTAAATGAACAAGTGTATAGAAAAAGAAAAATGTATTACTCCATTGATGTACAGGTAGTGGGTCTTGCAGACCAGTACATCTACCAAGTGACTGCAAAATTCCCTGGATCCGTGCATGACTCCTTTTGAGGAACAACAGTGTCCCACACATGGTAATATATGTGCAATGTTTACCCACTCTTCCCAGGTGATTTTGGCTATCCTAACCTATCCTGGATGTTCACACCAGTGAGGTATCCCAGGACAGAGGGTGACAATGGCTACAATGAGGCACATGGCAGGACAAGAAGAGTCATCGAGAGGACCTTTGGCCTACCAAAGGCAAGATTCTCATGCCTGCATGTGTCAGGCGGATCCCTATGCTACTCCCAAAACAAGGTTTTTCTGATCATCGTGGCCTGCTGTGTGATGCACAATTTGGCACTGAGCAGGCATGTACCTTTACTGGAAGTGGAGGACAAACATAATTCACTGATGGAAGCTGAGGGGACAGAGGAAAGCGATGAAGAAGGGGAGGAGGATGATGTGAACTCTAGAACTCAGCTCATTCATCTGTACTTTCAATGAGTCAAATGTACATTTTGCCTTTTTGTTACCCACAACATTGCTTATGTGGTTTTGTGTACCATTGACAGATTTTACAACCAGTGCTATGAACACAGCAGTGTGTGTGTGGTAGAATGTATATACTGTCACAATATCCTTACTACTTCATGTGTTTGAGAACTCCTAAAGCTAGTATACACACAGAAGGTATGTGTTCCTGGATGTGATTTCATACCATTACATGTATGAACTGTTTGGACATGCTGCGTGGGTAGAGATTGTGGCCCTATTTTGCGGTCAGTATTTGACACTAAACATATCCTCAGTACTTGCACACCCACCTGGAGTCCCTCTCAATGTGGGTGGAGGTAACCTCAGCTTACGTAGATGGCCTCTACAGTTGTACTTATGTATTTTTGAGTTACTTACTGGTGTGAGGTGCAGATAACACTTAGGAAATACCTGTAAGTCAAAAAGTGAGAGTACTCTGGCAATGATGTACTTCTTTGGACACAAAGCAGGTACATCTGTGATGAAACAAACTGTACCTAAATGTGTACTACATTTCTGTTACTCACAGGTCTTTCAATGGTGGAATTCCCTTTGCCATGCCTTGTTAATGGGGGATATGGAAATTCCTGGTGAAAGTGTTGGAAACCCATTTCTTCATATTTGGAAAGAAACCTACCTGCATACTATCAGGCTAGCCAATTGAAAGTACTGTTAACATTTTTTACATAGCATTAGTTGTTCGTCACATGCATGCATAGTGAATAAAGCACAAATACATTGGGTGTGAATGTACAGTGTTTATTTTGTGGATCAATATAAGGGATGGGGAAATACAAAGGAGTGGGTCGATGGTGGACGAAATAGTCAGTTTTGTGTTCAAAGCTGTTGGTAGCACAGGTTCAGAGTCCATGAGGCCACTGGAAAATGGAGCAATGACAGTAGAAAGTCAACAAAGGGTGTCAGTGGCACACAAGGGAGACAGTTCCGGACAGGCTCACTTCCTGGCAGTGGGTTTGGTCTTGGCTACAGACTCTGAGAGATGTCTGGCTCGCCGGCCACGTTTGCGAGGGGTTTTGTGGGCCACAGAGGAAGGGGTGCTGGCGGACTGTGAGTCCTCTGGCAGGGCCACCAGTCCACTAATAGCAGCAGATATGGAGGGCTGGATGTGTTGTGGCTACTGGAAGGGGCCTGCAGGCCGGTGGAGTTCTCACGCAGGACTGCTGTCATGGAACGTACCTTCCCCTGCAGGACATTCCACCTCTTCCAGATGTCCTCCCTTGTCCGTGGATGGCTTCCCATTGCATTCATCTTGTGGATGATACTCTGCCATAGCTCCATTTTCCTAGCTATGAATGTCTGCTGGACCTGTGCACTGAACAGCTGTGGCTCTCCCTTGACTATTTTGTCCACCATGGTACGCAACTTCCCATCAGTGAAATGGGGGTGCTTAGCGGGTGACATGATGGGCTATGTGGGAAATGAGTGCTGTGATGTGGTGGTGTTGTTTGGGGTAGTGGAGTGTGAGGGTGAGTTGGTGAAAGGGGTGGAGGCATTGTATGATAATGTTGTGGGATGTGTGTTTGTGTGTTGGTGAGTTGTATGAGGTGTGTGGGGGTGTGGAAGAGTGTATCTTGGGTTCGTGGTATCTCTGTGTTCCAGTTGGCCAGGAGTTGTGTGGCAGCAGGTAGGCGTAGCTGAGGATTGTGGGTGTGTGCTTTATAGCGGTGTGTGTGTGTTTGTGTGTGTGAAGTGTATGTATGTGTATCAGGTGTGGGGTTTTTAAAATGTCTAATGTGGGGTATCGATGTTGATGAGTTGATTTTGTGACTGCGGAGGTCCATCCCGCCAATTGCCGACCGCCGCTGAATGACCGTTGTGCTAATTTATAATTTGGGGGGCGTTTTTTTCTTGCCGTGGCTATGGCGGTTTCCGAGCCACCTGTTTACCGCCATCGTTCGGCCTGGCGGGGTTGGATACCTGCCTGTTGTCTGGCGGTTTTTGAGTTTTGCACAAATCACAATGACATCTTGAAGGGCATGGTTAATTCACATCTGAAAAACAATCATCATCTCCATACTGCGCATGTCCAAGGTATTAAGGCTAGCTAATGTTGCACAATACCATTGAACCACCTTGGAACATCTTCAAAGGACCATGTCACTATTGACTATGCTCATCATAACCTTCGGTTATGTGACCAAGGGAGGTCACACTCATCATGTTGGATTGCTCATCATTGTCCCTTCTGCATATGCCATTGCCCATAGATCCGTTTGCATGTACCAGACTCATCTGAGCAAGGACTGCAAATTAAATATAGTCTCACCACAGTTTGTGATATGAGTAGGACAGATGTCTGGACACATGACAGGAATCATATGTGAGAATGGAGGGTGGATCGCTTACTCATGTCACACAGAGATGCATGAAACTACTCCCATATCCACAAAGGTCACTACATGGTAGGCTAAACTATGACTTCATGCATAGTACCAGAGTAACTAGATGTGCCCCACTATGCTGCCCATTGCCTGTATATGTGTCCAAAAATCTGGTCACCGTGTTGCACAACAGCCTTCAGCACTGCCATCTCATATGTGGGTGCATGCATGCCCTACATTATTTCTGCACAAAGATCTTGGAACAGCACTGGCTAATGCTGTTTATTGGGTGAAGCTGTTTGCATGATGTAATGAACACTATCAAGACCAGCACTATCTGACGATGTTTTGAGTAATGGCATGTGATATGACAGTGTTGTACAGACAACCCTCAGGTCAAGATCTGTGAGAATAACATGGGTTGCTACATATAACACACCGCCGCCCGCCATGCGGTCACTGACATTTGGCCGCTCCGCGGTCAAAAGACTGCGGCGGCCATTCTGGCTTTCCCGCTGGGCCGGCGGGCGCCCGCCAAAGGAGCGCCCGCCGGGCCAGCGGGAAAGGCCCTGCAACACAGAGGCCGGCTCCGAATGGAGCCGTCGGTGTTGCAGGGGTGCGACGGGTGCAGTGGCACCGTTCGCGATTTTCACTGTCTGCAAAGCAGACAGTGAAAATCTGTATGGGGCCCTGTTATGGGGCCCCTGCACTGCCCATGCCAGTGTCATGTGCAGTGCAGGGGCCCCCAGGGGCCCCACGACACCCGTTCCCGCCATCCTGTTTCTGGCAGTGAAAACCGCCAGAAACAGGCTGGCGGGAAGGGGGTCGGAATCCCCATGGCGGCGCTGCAAGCAGCGCCGCCATGGAGGATTCCCTGGGCCAGGGGAAAACCGGCAGGAAACTGCCGGTTCCCATTTTCTGACCGCGGTTTTACCGCCGCGGTCAGAATAGCCCTGGAAGCACCGCCAGCCTGTTGGCGGTGCTTCCGCTGCCCTCCGCCCTGGCGGTCAGAGACCGCCAGGGTTGGAATGAGGTCCATAGTATGGGGTATTACACCACATGGACGGGCAATTCAACTGCATTTTCAAGTGTGGTATGTTGACAACTGTCCTGCTAATCTAAGGGACCTATTCACATGGTCATTAATCCTAACATGAGCTGAGTTACTGTGTGCTACATATTGTAGGACCCTGTACTCCTGGCACATGTCCTTACTGTCATCACTGTGTTTGGACTCAAACACCATGTCCAACATTTACAAAGTCTTTGCAGCACACGTTGCCCCCAGTGCATCATTTTTTGGGGATGCACTTCCTGGACACAACATCAACCATAGTGTCCACATCCATGTATAGCATATTGGGGGGTCATTACGGCATTGGCCAATGCGGCCGCACTCCAGCGGCCCCCATCACGACATCCCCGCTGGGCCGGCGGGCGCTAAACAAGTTTGCGCCCGCCCGCCCAGCGGGGATGAGGCCACAACATAGGAGCCGGCGGTGTTGCGGCCGTGCGACGGGTGCAGTTGCACCCGTCGCGCTTTTCAGTGTCTGGTATGCAGACAGTGAAAAGCTGGCCGGGCCCCCAGGACACCCCTTACCGCCAGCCTCTTCCTGGCGGTGCAATCCGCCAGAAACAGGCTGGCAGTAGGGATGTCATAATCCCCAGGGCAGCGCTGCTTGCAGCGCTGCCCTGGCAGATTATCACCGCCGGGACTAAAACGGCGGGAAACCGCCGGCCCCGGCGGTTCGACTGCGGCACTACCGCCGCGGTCGTAATAAGGGCATCCGTACCGCCAGCCTGTTGGCGGTACGGACGCTACATTACCCCTGGCGGTTTCCGACCGCCAGGGTCGTAATGACCACCATTGTGTCTGAAATGACATACGCGCACTTGGTAAATGGCATTGCACACATCATACAACAGCACACACAATAGTTACACTACACATTACACATACAGGATAACACTTATCGGGGACTGCAAAGCTTGCCACCTCTCCAATGGTATATGGCTTGGATCCACCTGCAAGAAATAACGAGACATAGCACTGTGCATGTTGAGCAATCAACATTATGGACAACTATTGCACATTACACATGATTTGCTAGTAGACATAGAGGACTTAGGTTAGTGAATACTCATATAGGCCATTAGACATGTTTCAGTTATATACATTGGTAGGCCAGGCTGACATGTACACATATGTGCTGGAACCATACATACATGTCTGAGCTACATCGTTCAAGTTTTGCAGATGACTTTCTACTGAAAGATTTTTCAGGCATAGCTAATTGTAATGGCATTCTGCATATACCTGACTCAAAGAACACACTCAGCCGTGACTCCCTTTAATCCTACTTCACTTGTTTCTCCACATTTGCATGATTATGCACCATACAACAGTAGTCAGACCCTTCATGGACATAGACAGTTGTCCCTGATAACCATGTATCCTTGCACCATGACACAAGTGTGTCAGCATAGGTGCACATCAGAATTGTGTGGCTAAGAATAGGAGACAAGGACAGGAACATTTCAGTTGTCTTATTGATGGTGCATTGCTGTCCTGGTCATGGATGCTGGTTGGTGCAGACACACTACTCTTACCCCTGCCCTTTGTCATAACTTGGTAAAGGAGGCCCTATGGCCACCAGACATGTAAAAGCAAATACAAACCAGGATTCCGACACAGATGGTTTACTTACCCACTCTTCCACCGACCTTGATTCACAGGCAGTCCAGAAGGTCCAATTCCTGCTGATGAGGTCTGCCGAGCGATGCTCCAATTGGTGGTCCGTGGGCTCAACCTCAAATGAACGCATCATGTGGTACATGACCTTCCCGCTACTGCAGCTTTCTTGCCTCCATCTTGTATCCCATGACGACTCCCCCCCCCCAATGGCCACCATATTAGGGAGGTAGTGTGTCACTAGTCAGATGAATTCCCCTAACTCATCCCCACTCAGATGATGGGCCCTTCCCTTCCCTGACATGTCCCGACCTAAACCCATGGTACCCCTAACAAACAAAAAAACGTAACTATTCTATAAAAAGACACCCAATAATACACACTTAAATACAACACAATATAACAATAAACACAACAAAGAAGACATTAGGGATGCCACAGAGACAGCAGACAGCACAAAAGATTTGCAAACACTACTCCTCATAACAGCATCAGCACCACTCAACTGCTCCCAAGTACAGACTAAAAGACTGTGAATAAAAGAGAAAGTGAAAGTAACTTCACAGTTCATGGTTTGCAGAAAGGATGTACAATAGCATCACTTCCTGGGCGTATGTCTCATATTTTGAGGTAATGCGTCATTTTTTTGCCGTATGACAGCCATTCATCTGTTTTTAATGGAAGGCTGACAAGCACACTGATGAAATTTTAAAGCGCGGGTATGATGTATCATTTTTTTACTTCCACAATGGCTGAAAATCACTTAGTTCCTCATTACAACCCTGGCGGTTGGTGATAAAGCGGCGGCAATACCGTCAACAGGCCGGCGATAAAACAAAATGGAATTATGACCACAGCAGAAACTGCTCAGAGAGACAGCCACTTTAACACACTGACCGCCACGGCGGTAGCAACAAGCACTGTGGTTTTAACCGCCAACAGCCAGGCGGAAGACAATGTACTGCCCACTCGATTATGGCAGGCCTATCCGCCACCTTTTCCAGGGCGGTACCAACGACATCAAAAGCACAGTGGAAACAGAACACAGAAGGCAAAGGACTCACCTCCGGAGACTCAGGGAACAACCATGACGCCATGGAACCCGAGTTGCACATATTTCCCATGATTGTATACCTCCTCATTCACTACGAACATCAACGCCGGCGAAGACATCCACAGTGAGTCCTGCTGCCTAGCACACAAGGAAGGGGAGAGGACAAAGAGAGTGACACACAAACGCAACACGCAACACCCAAATCCCCACCCCCACCTCCAACGCCATACACACAAACAGATGCAGTAACATTACATATACACCCTGTACCCCTCAGGAATAATGCAAGGACAAAAGGAATTGATTAAAGTGAGTGTAATAAGATACAATATTAGAAATTCGTGATTCATAATCAGAACAGTTTATACATATATACAAATGGAGAGACACTGCCCAGTCCTCAATGTCTGTGGGCCACATCACATAGGCCAAGGCCCCACTTGACTCCTGCTACAACACGGAGAGAACACTGCCGGGGCATCAGATTGAACATACACAGGCACCTCAGGGGGACAGGGAATGGGGGGCACCTCAGCTGGAAGATGGTACAACACCACTGGTCCTGGAGGGGGCTACATGCCCTGTGCGATGTCCTGGGTAGTTCAAGGCCACAGTCTCTCAAGTGGGTGGTTTGCCCACTGCTTGGTCCTGGGGAGTGCAAGGCCACAGTCTCTCAAGTGGGTGGTTTGCCCACTGCTTGGTCCCGGGGAGTGCAAAGCCACAGTCTCTCAAGTGGGTGGTTTGCCCACTGCTTGGTCCTGGGGAGTGCAAGGCAACAGTCTCTCAAGTGGGTGGTTTGCCAATGGCTTGGTCCAGGGGAGTGCAAAGCCACAGTCTCTCTGGTGGGTGGCTTCTTCCACTGGTTCTGGAGGGGGCTTTGTGCCCTGTGTGCTTCATCCTGGCATGGAGGGGGTGAGTGGATGGCTTCTTCCACTGGTTCTGGAGGGGGCCTTGTGCCCTGTGTGCTTCATCCTGGGAAGGACGGGGTGAGGAGATGGCTTCTTCCACTGGTTCTGGAAGGGGCATTGTGCCCTGTGATGCAGATCTTGGGGATTGCAAGGTCACAGTCTCTCACCTGGGTGTCCGACCCACAGGATTTGCAGGGTCCAGGACACACTACAGCCCATGGACTACACACTGCCTGCCGGTGTTGATGGCTGCTCAGTGGTGGCAGTGGCGGTGCTGGTGTCAGGACTGGCAGTGGTGGGGAGAGGCACCAGCCATCCCCTGCAGCCTCGGATGGCTGCCCACTGGGGGTGCTGCTGCTGGCAGTGGTGCTGGTGGTGGTGCAGGCAGTGGTGGGGGGAGGCTACAGCCCTTCCCCTGCAGCCTCGGACGGCTGCCCACCGGGACTGCTGCTGCTGGCAGTGGTGATGGTGATATTGCTGGTGGAGGTGCAAGCAGTGGTGGGGGGAGGCTCCTTCCTTCCCCTGCAGCCTCGGATGGCTGAACCACCATGGTTGATGGTGGGGGCTCAGAATCAGTCCCAGCACCAGGCCTCCTGTCTGTCCTGCCTGCAGGCCCTTTGCCCTTTCCCTTGGCAGCTGGTGGTGCCTCCTTGCCCTTCCCCTTGGCAGCTAGTGGTGCCTCCTTGCCCTTCCCCTTGGCATTTGGTGGTGCCTCCTTGCCCTTGGTAGCTGGTGGTGCACCCTTGTCCTTCCCCTTGGCAGCTGGTGCAGGCACACTGTCAGTGCTGATGGTTGGTTCCCTGGAGCCTCTCCCACCTGCAGTAGCTGGCGACACTACTGTGGCTGTGGACTGTGTGACTGAGGTGCTAGCCTGGGTTCTGACCATCCTGGCCAGAGGTGAAGGATGGGGGGGAGAGGTAGGGAAGAAGTCAACGGCGGAGAGGAAAAGCTTCTTAGGGACACTGGGGTGGGAAGAGGGTGAAGGTTTGGGAGTGGAGGAAGAGGAAGTGGTTGTTGGAGGTGTCTGTCTGCTGTGTTTGCGTGCAGGTGCATGGACTGGATGCTGTTGTGAGGTGGATGGCTGTTGGGTGTCTGACTTCTTGCGTTTGTGTACCTTAGGAGAGGGGCACAGACACAGTGGGAGAGGACACAGGGGATGTGTGCATGGATGAGGGGATGGTGACTGCCAGTGAGGGGCATCTAGTGATAGGCATGATGGTGGTAGTGGATGAGGATGTAGTGCATGCAGGTGTGAGTGTAGACGCAACTGGGAGGGAGTTGGACAATGTGGAGGAGGGGGACACATTGGAGGCAGTGGATGTTGGTATGTCTGCATCTGGATGGTGTTTGTGTGAGTGCCTGTGGGATGCTGTGTGGTGTTTGTGTCTGCCTGAACCACTCCTGTGTGCTGTCTTGGGTGCATGCTGGTCTGAATGTGTGCTTGGGATAGGTTGGGGTTGAGGGGAATGGGACTGGGCAGATGAAGTTGGAGGTGGGAGGCTAGAGACAGGCACAATGGCTGCCATCAGGGAGGAGGCCAGAGCCTGGATTGATCTCTGTAGGGCCGCCATGCCAGAATGAATGCCCTCCAGGAATACATTTGTTTGTTGCAAATGGCCTGCCAGCCCCTGGATGGCATTCACTATGGTTGACTGCTCAACAGAAATGGATCACAGGAGGTCAATAGACTCCTCACTCAGGGCAGCAGGGCTAACTGGGGCAGGGCCTGTGGTGCCTGGGACGAAGGAGATGCCCACCCTCCTGGGTGAGCTGGCACGGCAGACTCACTGAGGGGCTGATGGGAGGGTAGTGCTGGTATGGGGGAAGCGGCTGTACCTGTAGTTGGGGTGGGCACAGAGGTGTCTGCCACCAACAGGGAGCTTCCATCGGAGGAGGTATCACTGTCCGAACTGTTCCCTCCTGTCCCCGCCATGGTTCTCCCCTCGTCCTCCATCCCAATGGTTCCCTCACCGTCAGCGAATTCGGCCTCATGGGTCCTGTGGGATGCAGCTCCCTCCATCGCCAGTGCCTCTGCTCCTCCACCAGATGATGCTAATGCACATAAGGACAGGGTGACAAAACAAAAAGGGGGGGAGAGACAAAGCATACACTTGGTTAATGGCAGCAACAGCACCACTCTTGGCATACCCGACACACACACAGGGAACAACCCTACACACTAGGCAATTCACTACCAGTCACAATTCTAGTCACCATCCCATGGACAGGAATACCTAACGCCAATAGCAGCATACCTGAGACCCACAGACCCCTGCCCAGTAGTGGATGCTAACTACCTTGGTTGGAGGTGGTGTTCATCAGCCCCTGCCCAACATGGAACGTACCCTGCAATGTCTGGCCTGGCCTAGGGGCACTTACAGGCCCGCTTCCCCCACCCAGATACCACCCCACCACGCGCAAGTAGTATATTTGGAAACTGTACTCACCCCCTTGTGGCAGCTGTGATACCCTCAAGCGCCAATCCAGCTCCGTATAGGCCACCGCCAGTATGCAGGCCATCAGAGGGGTCAGGGTTCAATGGGCACCCCTTCCTCCTTGGGAGGCCATCCCCAGCTGGGCCTCCACCATCTTCCTTGCCCAGCGTCTCAGGTCCTCCCACCGTTTGCGACAGTGGGTGCTCCGCCTGTTGTAGACCCCCAGGGTCCGCATGTCCTTGCCGATGGCATACCATATGCCCTTTTTCTAATGGGCTCTGATCTGTAGAAAAAGATACATTGAAAAAGGTATCAGTCATACCATCCGGCCTGTCACACTCATAGCCTGCCATGACCCTCACATCCCGTTATGCACAGACATTGGCCACCATACATGCATCAAGTGACCCGGAACCCTTCCACAAACCCCCTTACATGAGGCCTTCACACACACCACTCCATGCAATCATGCCCCATGCATCGTGCTCACAGTGTACTCACCTGTTGGTCAGGAGGCCCATACACCATTTGGTACTGTGGTAGGACCCCCATCCACCATTCTCTCCATCTCCACAGTGGTGAAGGCAGGGGGTCTTTCCCCAGTGACACGAGCCATGGTCAATTCCAGACGCAGGTCACAGCAGCACTTGCAGTGTAGGTCCTCTCCTGTTGAAGGTCAGGTAGCAAGTGAGTGAACAGATAGAAAATGGCGGTCACTTCTGCTGCGGTGCGTACCGTCACTGCCGGCGTACATCACCATTGGCCACTGTAACCCGTAGGGCCCATTGACAAGCAATGAGGTGTTGCACGGCTGTACTCTACCACCTCCGGCAACAGCGCACAACATCAGCGGAATTACCTCATTTCCACCTGTCCCTCCAAACAGGACAGGCGGACGCCACTTCAGGGGGGGAGGCAGGCCATGGCACCTAAGCACGTCCCAGGACACAAAGGCACCATTTGGGCCTATCCAATGACATATTATTACATCACAACATGCAATGCAGTGTAGAGTTTGGAAATGTGGAATACTGACCAGCTGCTCCTCGTTTTGCCCCCTAGATTACAACTGCTGCAGATGAATAGGCAATGGAGACATCCCCGTGTACAGAATGCTGGTGGACTTGTCAGCAATGGAAGACAGGCCCATTATCCTCACCTATACACTTGACAGGGCCACAATCACAGAGCTGTGTGCCCAACTGGAGCCTGACCTGATATTTGTCACCCCACTGCGATCTCCCCTCTTGTGGAAGTCCTATCTGTGCTCCATTTCTTGGCAAGTGGCTCCTTCCAAGTGACAGTGAGCTTGGCAGCAGGAATGTCTCAGCCAATATTCTCAATAGTGCTGACCAGAGTGTTGTCTGCCCTGATTAAACACATGCACAGCTACATTGTTTTCCCCCAGGTGGAGGATTTGGCTACAGTAAAAGCTGACTTCTATGCAATGGGACATATCCCCAACAATATTGGGGCACTTGATTGTACACATATTGCGTTTGTCCCCACCCCGGGAAAATGAACAGGTGTTCAGAAATTGAAAGAGCTTTCACTCGATGAATGTGCAGATAGTGTGCCTGGTGGAGCAGTACATCTCCCATGTCAATGCTAAGTATTCTGGCTCTGTGCATGATGCCTATATCCTCAGGAATTGCAGCATCCCATGTGTGATGGCTCAACTCCAGAGGCACCGGGTGTGGCTAATAGGTGAGCCCTGGTTCCCACCCAGTAGATGTTGGTGTATAGGTATGGTGTGGCCCTAAGGGTTAGTATGTGTCTAACAGGTGTCCCTCGATAATTGCAGGTGACTCTGGTTACCCCAACCTCTCATGGCTACTGACCCCTGTGAGGAATCCCAAGACAAGGGCAGAGGAACGTTACAATGAGGCACATGAGCGAACAAGGAGAATAATTGAATGGAAATTCGGCCTCCTGAATGCCAGGTTTTGGTGCCTGCATCTAACAGGTGGATCCCTGAGCTACTCACCTAAGAAGGTGTGCCAGATAATCGTGGCATGCTGCATGTTGCATAACCTTGCCATGAGATGCCAGGTGACTTTTCTGCAGGAGGAGGAGGCTGGAGATGGGCATGGGGCAGTAGTGGACCCTGTGGACAGTGAAGATGAGGAGGCAGAGGTTGAGGACAACAGAACAGCTATTATATGACAGTACTTCCAGTGACACACAGGTAAGACATTGTAACTTCACTTTGCATTGACAGTTTTGTATTTGACATTGTACACGGCAGGCAGATTCTCCCACTTACTGTACTCTTTAGCATCTCTATTTTCAGATATCTGTGGCCCACTCTGGCACCTGGTGTGTTGACTGCAGCCAACTACTGTTCATTCCTATGTATACATTACTTCACAGTTGTATTGCAGTGTTTAAACCTTGTTAAACAAATACATAGTTCAATCATTTGACATACTCCATACTTGTATTTTTTCAAAGGGTGTTCATTTAAGTGCTAAGAGGTAGAAGGGGATGTGAAATGGGCGGGGGTGATGATGGAGGAAAGTCCAGGATAGAGTCCAGTCTATTTGTATCACAGGTGTATTGTTCAAGGGGGCATAGGAAGTGGAGCAATGGCAGTTCAAGTTGGACAGGGTGACAGAGTGGGATACAAGGGTGACAATCAGGAGAGTCTTATTTCCTGGTGGGGGTCTTGGCAATGTTTTCTGTCTTCTGCCTGGATCGCAGCGACCGTTTGCGGGATGGTTCTCCTTCTGCAGGGGGAAGGGAGCTGGTGGCCTGTTGGTCCGGTGGCGGGGCCTCC
The DNA here is from genome assembly GCF_031143425.1 of Pleurodeles waltl. Lineage (NCBI taxonomy): Eukaryota > Metazoa > Chordata > Amphibia > Caudata > Salamandridae > Pleurodeles > Pleurodeles waltl. The sequence continues at coordinate 1,644,153,090 of NC_090444.1, read as the reverse complement.
TGTCCACTAGCGGCAGCGGAGGTGGAAGGCTGTTCATCGGTTTGGCTAGTGTCAGGGGCCCGGTGGTGTGCCACTGCCTCCCTCATGGTGTTGGCCATGTCAGCCAGCACCACTGCAATGGTGGCTAGGGTGGTGTGGATGTTCTTCAGGTCCTCCCTGATCCCCAGGTATTGTCCCTCCTGCAGCCGCTGGGTCTCCTGCAAATTGTCCAGTATCTGGCGAATCGTCTCCTGGGAATGGTGGTATGTTCCCAGAATGTTGGTGAGTGCCTCATGGAGAGTCGGTTCCCTGGGCCTGTACTCCCCCTGTCGCACGGCAGTCCTCCCAGCTTCCCTGTTGTCCTGTGCCTCTGTCCCCTGAACCGTGTGCCCACTGATCCCAGGTCCCTGATCATCCTGGGGGGACAGAGGCATGGGCTCGCTGGGTGGGTGCTGTGCTGGTGTTTCCTGAGGGGGGAGGCTCTGTGGTGGTGTGGGACTGTGCCTGGGTAACCGACTATCTGGAGACGAGGTTAGTCATCCAGATCCAGGTTAGTCATCCAGGTGTCCATAGCTGCTGTCATCACTGTGGGCCTCTTCTGTGGGGGGACTGGATGTTGCTGGCACCTCCTCTCCGGTGACGTTGGGTGGGGGACCTGTGGGGATGTAAATGCAGCATTATAGTTTCTGCGTGTGACATCTTGTGCATTTGTGTGTTGCCCTGTATGGTTGTGATTGCTCTGTCAGCTTTGCTTTGTGTGAGTAGTGATTTTGTGGGCTAGGTGATTCTCTCTAATGTGCATGCTTTCGTGATGGGTGTCCATGCAGGTCTGTGATGGAGGTCCAGGCATTTGTGTTACATGCAGGACTTGGTATTGGGATGGGTGGGTTGTGATGGTGGGTATGTGGGAGGTGGTGCAGTGATGTGAGTGAAGGTAGGGGTGGGAGTTTGTGATGGCATGCAGGTAGGTGGGGTGAAAGTAGTAAAGAGTTGACTTACCAGAGTCCAGTCCTCCTGCTACTCCTGCCAGGCCTTCAGGATGCAGTATTGCCAAGACTTGCTCCTCCTATGTTGTTAGTTGTGGGGGAGAAGGTGGAGGTCCACCGCCAGTTCTCTGTACAGCTTTCTGGTGTCTTGCAACCACAGAATGTACCTTCCTCCGCAGGTTGTTCTACCTCTTCCTGGTGTCATCCCTTGTTCTGGGGTGCTGTCCTACGGCGTTGACCCTGTCCACGATTCTCCGCCACAGCTACATCTTCCTGACAATGGATGTCTGCTGCACCTGTGATCCAAATAGTTGTGGCTCTACCCGGATGGTTTCCTCCACCATGGGTGGTGTGGGTGATGTGTGGGGTGGTGTTTGTAGTGATAAGTGGGGTGATATGTAGTGGTGTGTTGTGTGAGGTGCGTGGAAGTTATGTGGGTGATGGTATTGTGTGCCTGTGGATGCTTGGTAGTTGTTTGTAGTGTCTCTCTCTGACCTTCTCTCTGTAATTTTGTCATAGGGGTTTGTGGGTGATGTGGGTGGGTGTTTTATCTTGTAATGGGTGTGTGGGAGTGGTGTGTATGTGTATCAGGTGTGTGTATTTCGAATTGTCCAATGTGGTAGTGTTTTGTAAATATGTGTGTATTTTGAGCGCGTGGATTCGTGTGTCGTGATAGTGTGGGCGTATTTCTGTTGGCGTGACGGTGGAGGTTTTGTTTTTGCCAGTTTATCACTGACCTTTGGTGTGGCGGACTTCTGTGGGTGTCTGAATTTTGGCGGATTCCGAGCAGTGGGTCATAATGACCGTGGCGGAATTCCGCTGCTGCGGCAGTGTGTTGGCGGTCTTCTGCACGGCGGTAAGCGGCTTTTACCGCCAATGTTGTAATGAGGGCCTATATCCTTTGTCAGATGCACAGTGAGTAGGGGTGGTTTGGGGGAATGTTCTTTACAGGTGGTCCCACATTAGGCCTGGGCAAAAAACTCCCCTCCGCTGGCAGAGTTTGTGGAATTGGGCAACTCCGTGTTATGTGGAGAGTGCAAAGTTACTGATAGATACCGCACTCCCCAACGTAGCTGAGTTTTTTTCTGTTTTCCTCCCATTGGTGTGCGCTTTCTTTCATTTTGCGCGTGAGACGAAAGACTCCTGCTCTCTCACAATCACAAACAAGATTTTTCATCCGCTTGCGAGAATTAGCACCACACATGCAACTTCCGGCATGTCTTTTTTGATGTAGGCAAGTGTGAGTGAGCGTGATCAACTGCTGCTGCAACCTAGCGAAGCTGATGCAGCTTAAATCTACAACTTCGAATGAAAAATCTTCTCTAATTGACCGTTCGCGTTGATAATGTTGTGCGAGGAGTACATTCTTTTTCCCCACCAACAGGAAGTGCTCCAGAAACGCCAACTTCTTGTTCCTGTCCAGCAGGCTCCTCCCACTGCTTTGTCTATTTCTTGGTCACTTTTCACTTGGATTTTGAGCTAGAAGGATCACTTTTTTGTCTCCTGGTTGTATCATTGGATTAAGGACTGTTGTATTTGGGTTTTCACAAATAAGTAAAACAAACACTTGTACAAGGGTGTTGTACAACTTGTTTGTTTGATAGGGGGGATGCCCCAGGATTTATCTTTACTTTTATTCATTTTTTTAAATTTATGTTGGTTGGTGGCCTGCATTTGTGGCCTAGTTATATTTTTACTTGTAATGTTTGTTCTACAAAGGAAAAATGTTTAACAGTACACTACATTTGCTCCATGTTTTGTTTTGTAAATTTGCAATATGCATTAAATTGAATGTTAATGTTAAGTGGCATAGCCTGCTAACATAATAGGCCTTCATGCTGTAGGCCCAGTACTAGTCATGGGTGCATGATGACAAACAACTGTTTGTGGTGTCTGTGAAACTGAATCACCATGGATGGCATTGGATTCAAGATAAAAAAATATTGTTTGACAGTATTTCTCTTTTTTTCTCCTGCAAACAGGGTATGGGGAGGTTATATAGTACTTGATGCCTTTGTATGATGTGGGTTGTTGTTGTAAAACTTTTTAGCCCCTTTAATTTTAGTTTTTGGAATTACTAATACTGACTGCTATTTTATTCTCCTGTACCAATGCTGTCTTTGCCTGGCCAGTGCGTGAGAGTGTTTCTCATTGGCCACCATTTGTTTTTGTTTCCCATGCCATGTGGCCAGGGACCCTTTTTGTATAGTCAAAGTTACACTCCTACGCCTATATGTGTTTTTTATTTTCTATTCTTCTTGCTTGTTGTTTGATGTGGCTGGTGGCCATATTGTTTAGGCAGCCAGTAGTCCTGCATGTGTTCTTCTTTGTTGTGATGGCATGCCTCCTTGCTGGTTGTTGTTTGACCACGTGGCTGGCGGTCATTTTCTGTAGGCAGTCAGTGTGCTTTCGGGCTGCATGTGTCCTTCTTTGTTGTGGTGGCCATGCCTCCTTACTGGTTGTTGTTTGAACATGTGGCTGGTGGCCATTTTGTGTAGGCAGCCAGTGTGCTTTAGGCCTGCATGTGTTCTTCTTTGTTGTGGTGGCCATGCCTCCTTGCCTGGCTGTTGTTTGACCATGTGGCTGACCATGTGGCTGGCGGCAATTTTGTGTAGGCAGTCAGTGTGCTTTCAGTCTGCATGTGTTCTTCTTTGTTGTAGTGGCCATGCCTCCTTGCTGTTTGTTTTTTGACCATGTGGCTGGTGGCCATTTTGTGTGTTTATTCAGGCCTAGTAGGTCAATTATACTTATTACTAAATGTACTGTACGAGCAGTTTAAAAAAAATATTATTATATGCTTTTTTTGCATTTTTCACCTCCACCACTCCTTGCCTCCCAAATCGTTAAATATATCTCCTTTTCTTCTAATTGTTTTCACAACCTTTACTTTATTTTATTTTATATCAGTCTAATAATAATATTAATATTTGATTTGTTTTTAAAAACGTTTTCTTGCTTTTCGATTTTTTTTACATATTTGTTTAAAATTTTCCCTATTAGCCCCATGTCTGCCATAGATGTACAGTTGCACTACATTACTTAACATTACGTTATTCAAGGAATATTATTATTCCATTTGTCACCAGCACCTCCCTGAGTGCCACATGCCAACTTAATGCAGACAGTTAACTAACAGTTACATTCTGTATGTTGTAGTTGCTGCTCTTTCTTATCCTTCATGACTGTACATGCTAATGAAAGTTAATGTTGGTGTGTTGTTTTTACAAATGGATATACTGTATTTCATAATTATTTATACATTTATTTATGTAACCATTCTATGATATTGTTTGTTTCCACTACTACTGCAACTGCAACAACAATGCCACGTTTAACTGATCCTTCTTGCATGTTTGCTTTTAGGTGCACGAAGAGAAAGAGACGTCACCCACAGCACTGCCAGACCACACAGACATTTCTTCAGCTAAGCTAAGTGCAACTGCCAACTGACAGCTTCAAGATGGCCCCAAAGAAAGCTGCTACCAAGAAAGTGGCCAGTGATAAGAAGGAGCTTCCCACCACTGGTATGTCGCCTAAGACCTTTTTTGAGCAAAGACTTGTGCCAGCCATACTGGCCTCTGGGGAGCAAGCTGGGAGCACTACTCCTGCATCAGCAGTCCCATTCCAAAGTAGGTCCAAGCCTATGTCTGGCACAGAGGCAGCCTCTCCAGTCACAGGAACGCTGACGAGCAATGAGGTTGAATTCGATTTATCTGTTTCTCAAAGTAGTACCCAATCGTTGTCTGAAACTCAGGCCAGTGACCAACAACAGCTGCAGTCAGCAATAGCAGTTCCTCCCGAAGTAGGAGCACATCTGGATGTTGAGCTTCATGCAGAGGAAGGGGAAGAAGTCCCTCTTTCACAAGATCCACTGTATTCCATATCTCCACCATTTTCTTCCTCAAGTCCCCCTTCTGATGGTCAAGACTCCACTTGGATGCCACCTCAGTCTGAGACATGCCAGGAGAGGTAAGGAGGCAAGGAGTGAAAAGAAAGGTTCCTGAAAGCCTTAGAGTTATGGATGAAGAAGAGGAGGATGACAAGTCTGATGATGAGCCAGTCATCATGGATATTAGCCCTGCCCCACTGAAGTCAAACATTACCCCATCTTCTCAACCTGCTCTGAGAGGTGTGGCAGTTATACCACCACCTCCACCAGCTTCCATATTTACAAGGCCCTGGGTGCAGCCTACATCCACACCCACCTCAGTAGAAGAAGGCACTGCAGAGAGGCAAACGTCATCAAACCAACAACCACCTACCGCCACTTTTACAGGCATTGGCAGTGGCACCAGTGTTAGAAAGTTGACCTCCCCAGTTTAGGACTTCTTTACGGTTAGCGAAAATGAGCCAAACATTGCCATATTCTCCATTTACTGAGCAAGTGTTAGTCAGGGTCAGCTTGGTATATACTATGGAACCGGAGGCCAAATAACCCATTTGAGAAAACATCACGCAATCCGATTGGAGGAGCACTTTAGCGGCCAAAAGGAGAAACCTGCAAGTGGTGTTAGTGAAGGTGTTGAAAGCAGGGAATCTGATCCGATCATGGTGGAAGGTGGAGAAGAGGGTGACATTTTTGTTGCACAAATCAGCCCTGTCCCCAGCAGTGCAGTAGTATCATCGCCCAACTCAGCAAAATCGCAATGGCACAGGAAGACTCAGACTCAGGTGGAAACACCAAGGCAAGAACCTACAGTGGCTGCCCCCCTGAGACAAAGTTTGAGCCTACCACGACCTTCTAAGTCACCTGCATCAGTGGCACCAAGAAAGAACAAAATGTAGGCTACTACTACTGTCATGTTCAGGCATGAGGGGCAGTATGAACGCAACGACCCAAAGGCACGGTTGTACAACAGGGAGCTGGCTAAAATGTTAGTGCTGGACCTCCTCTGTTTTTCTTTTGTGGAAGGAGTGGGTTTTCTAGAATTTGTGGTGGCTATCTGTCCAAAATGGAGGGTGCCCAGGCGAACCTGTTTTGCCTCAGTTGCTGTTCCAGCACTACATCACGATGTGCTAGAATTGGTTGGACAAGCTTTACAGCAGAGTGCTGTCCAGATAATCCACCTGATAACAGATATGTGGACCAGCTGTGAGGCCACTGATTACATGTGCATCACTACACACTGGATCTCTTTTTGTGGGGAGAAATTATATCTGCAGATGTTGACACAGCTGAAATTTTTAATGGTCCTCAGAAGCATGCAACAGTAGCTATGTTCGCCATGGAGCAATCCCATACAGATGCATACATCTTAGATGACTTTAACAACAAGGTCTTTAAATGGCTGTGATCCAGAGGGCTTTATGTTGGATTTGTTGCCACGGACAATGGCAGTTATGTAGTCAAGGCCATGGCAGATGGTGGCTTTTTCATGGGCCCTTTGTTTGGTGCACTGCATAAACATCATTGTACAGGACTTCCTCAAAAAAGAATCTTGAGACAGTAACTCATTGGCCACATGCAGAAGAATCTATACTCATGTGAGCCATTCTTTTTCGGCCTGCAAGCTGTTAAGGATTATCAAATGTGAAAATAGAATGCCAGTTAAAGCCCTCATACAGGAGGTGCTAACACTTTGGAGTTCTACTTATTACATGTTACAATGGCTGTTTGAGCAGTACAGACCAATCAATGAATATGTCATGCAAAGGGGGGATGCAACTGTGAAAGGCATGATCATTGAGATGGACCAATGAGGCCTGATAAAATGCCTTACAGAGATGCTGCTTCCCTTTGAAATTTTTACACGGGAAGTCGGCAAAGAGGACTGTACCATGGGTCAAGCTATCCCTTTGGTGCATATAATGCGGAAACAGCTAAAGAAGGTGTCTGAAACGTATGCAGGTGTGGATATAAAAACAGATGTGCAGGAGTTGGTGCGGACAATTCTTCATCACGGTGAAACAATTACTGGCCACTTTTATTCTTTTTACAGATGGTGATGTTTCAACCTACAAAACATGGATTGTTGGGCAAGGTAAAGGCCTAGAAAAATAACGGCTGGAAATTAGAGGCCCACTCACAGGCAAAGGTTCTGGGGTGCAGCCTACAACTTCCATAGAGCCTGCGGACAGTGCTGTTGGCTCACAGCAGCCAAAATCAACACCAACAAAAACAACAGGAACACGAGCAGCAACCACAAAATCTGCATTTGACTGGTTTTTAAAGGCAGGGCATAAGTCCTCTGCAGAAGCAAAGGCAACAGAGCTCGAGCAAAGTGGAGCACCAATGCCTATTGAGCAGATGGTCCAGGCCTACCTGGATGACCCAACGGAAGTCTATCTGGAACAAAACTTATTTGTGTGTTGGTATGGGAAGAGGCATGTCAATGGACAGTGCTCAGCAGGCTGGCAATAAAGTATCTGGCTTGCCCTGTAGCCAGTGTGTCTGTTGAACATGTGTTCAGTGCAGCTGGTGTAGTTGTGACAGTGAGAAGGACCAGTCTCTCACCACAAAATGTCGAGAGATTGGCCATGATCAAAATGAATCAGCACTTTATACCACCAAATTACAGCATACCTAAAGTACAAGAGAAGGATGAGGGTGATGATTGGTCGGACTTAGGTCATGATAGTGTGTTAGCTTACCAACTTCTGGGTGAACCAGCTGAGTTTGAGGATGAACTCTACTTTCCTGACTAGACCTAGAGCACCATAGAGCTTTCTACTTTCTACTATGAACAGTTTTGAGAAAAAAATAGCTCGCTGGGGGAACATTATTATTGTATATTGTTTATTTCTCTCTAAATTACTAATCAACCAAAACTGTTTTAGGCACATGTATGGCCGGATTGTAGTTGGACCAGTGTGCATTGAAGAAGCCCCCAAACCCACCAAAATTACTTCAAAGAGATTTGAAAGACAATGCCTGCCTCCATTCTGTGCCTATCTTTTATTTTGTCCCCTAGCAGGACTACCTTAGATATTTGATTTACAACTTACTGGCCAACGTGTGTTTCGTTTCCTAAATTGAAGAGGATCAGAAATGTGCCACAAGGCTTGGTTGGAACAGGTAAGTAATTCTATATATGCCTCAAAGATTGATATGAGGGCTACTTGTTTCAATGGTGATGATTGAGATGGTTTGTGTGACTCATCATGTCTAGTGGTGGCAGACAGTGAGAGTGGGTGTTTATATTGTTTAACTATAATACGCTGGCTTGTATTTGTATTGTGATCAATTTACAATGTTGGTGGCATAAAAATAATTGGCGATAATTGTTCCCTGAAGGTGAATTTTCCCCCTTCCCCTTTCACTCTTACTGAAATTTGTTTGCCAGCATTTTCATACTTCTTTGTTTTCTGGTGCTCTGCTTTCTGGTTCACATTTGTAAAATAAGACCCTACCAGTCCATTTAGCTAACAAACAACAATGTAGTCCAGAAAATAAAAATTACTCAATGTTTCTCTTGTTGTTAAACAGTTACAGGTTGCTTTACCTCAATTGGGTCGTGAGACTGTGTATGAAGTTGGATATAATAATCTCTAATCAGATTCTGGACTAGAGTATGATGGAAGGAATCAGAGCGTGATTTGACAACTTAAACAACTACCAGAAGAAGGAAGATATCAACTTCATGGAAATGAACTGGGGTGAAGTGAGGAGGAGTCTAAGAAGCCTACTCCAGTCTGTGGACTGGTGGTGAGAGGTGCACCAATTATTGGGAAATGCAATGCTGCTGTGTGTGTCTGCTGGCTGGCTCAAACTTGAAACTATGTGGTTGGGTGAGGGGGCTGTTGTAGGAAACTGCATAAGAAACACATGTTATGGATGATAATGTTACATTATGCAGTGCTCTAGACTAAATGTTAGGTTGAGCAGGACATCTGCGAGTTAGATCATCCCGATACATGATGACACTTGTCTGTGATTGTTGGTGAATGATCGCAAATGCCTTTGCTCTTGCTCTGCCACCTCTGAGTTTTCTTGATACACTACTCCTCATGAAGCTTACCTTCCATTCCATACTTCTTTATTCTACAATATCATGATGAGAATTATTTCTGTTTTACAATCCACAGGCCTTCTCTTCTCATGCCCCATAACACTCATGCTTACCTTATCGGACCGCTTCGGGCGGGCACCCAAGAAGATTGATGGGGTAATCCCAGAACATTGCAGATACACCACCCAATATGGCAATACAGACTAGTATCATTTTTCTTTCAATATTATTTTGTTAGAATTGTGTGTGTTACCTTCACCCCAAGATTAATTATTATATGTACTATTTTGCAAACATAGCTGACCGAACATTTTTAGATATATACAACTAGGGTCTCACTGGGGCTGGCAGAATGTGTAGTTATCTTTGTCATACATATACTTGTTTTTCTTTTCCTCCTACAACAAGCTGTTGATCATTTCCCAGGTGAATATTGTGTTTGTGTTGTCTTTTTGTCACAATTTACCCAAAATCCCTTTGCCGTCCATTCATCAAATTCCTAACCCTCTTCCCCCGGGCTGTGTGATTGATTGAGGTGTTACTTCATAATTTACACCATTGATTAATCTCACACTAGGTGGGGTGGATGTGGTAGAAGCAACCTCAACTCAGTGTGCAGAATTTTAATTTCAGTTCACCTAGGTGGAGTGGGACCTCACTTCTGATGCCTTAATTGTTAATGTGCTAGCATGCTACCACTAAACCACCATGGTACCTAGAGAAACCATGCAGCCATCACTTCATTCATTCAGGTAAGATAATTATGGAACATTGTTGTACCTTTAGATCAGGTAATATAATTGGCAATGGCAAATCTCTCCACCCCACTCCTATCGGTCACATTTTGAAGAATGAACTGCATAGACTAGAAGAGTATTGGGGCAAGGTTACCTAACTGCATAAATAATTGTTATTTACTATCAGCAGATTTGTAAAACATGCTGTGCTAAAAGGAATACACTATTTTGAAAACATGCTGTGTAAAGGCAGCAGTGCAAAGTAAAACACTCCCCAAAAAGATTATGGACATAAAGAACTGTAAATAACTATTGATTTAACCCTGTCCCTACTGAAAATAATGAATAAATACCCACCCCTTCTGCCCAAAACATGCTCACCCCATCCCCAAAAAAAAGTCCCTTTCCCAAAACAATGTTCTAAACAGAAAATGCCCAAATGTCCAATGTTCAAAAAAATAAAAATAATAGTCGTTCACAAACCCATTCCCACCCACTACACCCACAACAAGTCCCACCCACCAAATTAAAAGGTTACAAAAGGGGCAGAGGAGGGCACTAAAGGTGGGGAAGGATTCTCCTGAGGAGCCCCTCTGCATGTGCCTGATGGGCCTCTCACTGTGGCAGCCTCTGCAGGACATGGCTTTGGAAGATGGTTTCCGACTGGGGGAGGCTGCAGGGATACTATGGCGGGTGGCTGCCCTTGCACTGTGGCGTAGGTGTTGCTGGGCTCGAGGCACTAGGGCCTGGCTGGGGCCCTAAGTAGCAGCAGCAGTGACTGCTGCTGCCACCTCCTCCTCCTCTTCCTCGAGGACCACCAGCCGCTGGTACTCACCGGTAAGACCTCCCACTTTGTCCGCCACAGCCCTGCTGCTATTTCCTGCCATGATGATGCAACAGCAGGAATAGCTATATCAGGAAAGGAAAAAGAAAAATTGTAAACAATACTCTGAGCAAAGAACTTGTTCAAAATCATGTAGTGTGGTGGCACAGTAGCAGTACATTTGGTGGTCACCTCAGGCCATTCAATTTTAAGGTGATAACTGTCACAGCCATAATAAGCACTATGGAGCACAAGTATTCTTCTCTCTACTGTTGTGTTAATTTAATGTTGGCAATGTTAGCTCAGCTGGTGCCATAGTTGTACTTGTTACTGTCTGCAGCTGGGGCAGCTATACTAGAAAATTATTTTATTCCAATGGACCTGTTCTTCTTTGTACCTGGACTAAAAGGCCAATGAATACTAAGAATGAAACACAACACAAAATATAATCAATCATGCAGAAATCCTGTCTGCCATACGTAGGTGGTGGGAGAAGCGATGCACTGCAGTACAGGAAAAGGATTAAGGAATGAGATTTAGATTGTATGTGGTACATTTGCATCATCGCAATCTATCCTATTCAGGAAAATCAAGGCACTTTCTTATGGACCACTTTACCCACCACACATTATAATAACTACTTTTTCCCCAAAAAATACATTTGCTTGGCAGTAAGGAGAGGATTCTTCTTAACATACTCAACTGCAGGGTAAGGTAGAGTGGATTAGGATAGGTAGGTAGAGTACACACATTACAAATCAATCAACCCCTCATCATCGTCATCATGTGCCTAAGATTAGGTGTGTAGTGTGACTCACTGTGGTTGCAAATGTGGAAAGGGAAAAATTAGAACAGAAGTAAATCCATTATGGAAGCCATAATAAATTACATTTATCACTTGGCTTGAAAAATGTGGCACAACCAAAGATTGCATTTTTCAAAATATTCAGAAGTCTGAGACAGAACTTCAGAAAGATTAATGGAGTGAAGTTCTAGGAAGTGACTGACACAGTGGGCATTGGGAGGGAAGGGAAACATACCTTTTTTTAGCATTGCCATGCATTGAAAAGTGTTTGACACATTAACTTAAGCTGGCAGACGCACAATGAACAGCCAACACTGCAGTGACGCTTCTGCTGAAATGAACCAGGCAGCTGTTAAATCATCATGGGTGGCACTGGTGAAAGGCCATAGCAAGGGAGGGAGGCAATGGTTAATGGATGCTGGGATACATTTTACCTGCTTCGCTTGAAAAATACTGTGAGTCAAGGGAATATTCTGAAATACTATCCAAACCTTTGCATCAAACCTTTGATAGAAACCAATTCAAGCAAGTAAAGTAGGTGAGAAGAATGCCCCTATCTAGAAGAGCTCCCTTGTTTCTTCATTCGAAGCATTTTTCTATTCATCATTGCAAATTTCTTCTCACCCTTAGCTTTGATACACACCATTTAAGCTATACTTAACATCTTGTTATCCAGTTCTTCACCATTTAAAACCATCCAAATTCTGAACATGGCTCTCTACTAACTTTTCGCCAGCAAACACTTTTTTCCAAAAACCACCCTGTCATCCTTTCACCCATTCACCCATCAAAGAGATCTAACCCACTGGAGGAGTCCGTTCACCCAGACAGGCATAGAATTCTTTCACCCATATTCTTTTACCCAGCTGTGCTAGCATCCCGTATACCCTTTCATCCATCCTTCACCCACACATGCATCCTATCATCCTCCTCGTCACCCACCTACATGATTATTATAATGCACCCTTTCATCCACACACACATTCTTTCACTCATATTATATTTCACCCATCCATTCTACTTCCATACTTTTTTCAATTTTCCAAAACACATTAGAGTTTAAGTTCACTTTATAAACCTTAGTCTGCTGAGTTGCAGATAGAAAAGCCCAACACTTACTTGACTCCCGCTGCATCTGCAAAAGCAGGGTGTTGACGAGTGAGTCAACAACACTAGAATACCCTTGTAGTGACTACGGGCCAGATGTATGAAAAGTTTTTGCACTCGCAAACGGTGCGAATCGCAAAAATCGGCCGATTGCGAGTGCAAAAACGTGGTCTGCGATGCATGAAAGGCATTCGCAGACCAAAAACAAGAAATCGCAAAAATTGCGATTTTTTGCGTTACGAGCTGGTTTTGCGAGTCGCATTTTGCGATTCAGTATTTCCAGTAGGAAATTGCGAGGAGCAAAATGTGAATCGCAAAATCCGAATCGCAAAGAGATGCATCAAAAAATCGCAACTAGCGATTTTTCGCAGAATGGGATTTTGCACATGCAAAAAATACCACTAAGTGAAAGCAGGTGGTAACCAGGTGCAACCTATATAAAGAGGCCCAGAATGCCTCAGACTCTCTACCACAATGGCTGCACTCTACGTCATGGAGAGGAGGATGAGGATCCTGGCAGGTATGAGGAGAGGGAGGAGGAGACAGGAGCGCATTTTCAGAGTGCGCATTACACTATTTGACCTGACAGAGGAGGAAATATATGAGAGGTATAGGTTGAACTCAGCCATGATTCTTGATCTGATAGCTGAGCTACAACCCATACTGCAGCGCAGAACACTAAGGACCCATAGCATACCCACCCATGTGCAGGTATTATGCTCCTTACACCTACTCGCCTCAGCGAGCTATCAAGGGGTTATAGCAGCGGCTGGGGGGGGGTCTCACAGAGCACCCTCTCCAGATTCTTAAATGCATTTATCAACGCCATGCTAAGCAAACTCCAACAGTACATCCGATTCCCCCACACCCCACAGGAAATACAGCAGACAAAAATTGACATTTATCAGATAGCACAGTTCCCCCACGTCCTAGGTGCCATAGATGGCACACATGTGGCAATATGTCCACCATCAGTCACAGAGTATGTGTACCGAAACCGTAAACAACAACATTCCATGAATATACAGGTGATATGCAATGCCACCTACATCATAACTGATCTCGTGGCCAGGTACCCAGGGAGCACACATGATTCATACATCTTTCGCCACAGCGGCATTCACACAAGACTGCTTGCTGGGGAGTTTGGGGAAGGATATCTACTAGGTATTGTCACTCTTTACAGATGGCTGAGGTACTCAACAAACCTTCTGTCCCTTTCAGGAGACAGTGCCTATGCAGTGCGCACCTACATGATGACGCCCTACCTCAATCCCACAACACCAGCAGAACAGAGATACAATGCAGCACACAGGGCAACCCGCAACGTGGTGGAGTGCACATTTGGCCTCCTGAAGAGTCGCTTCCGTTGCCTCCACAAGAGTGGAGGGGCACTACAGTACAGTCCAGAATCCACATGTAGAATAGTGGCTACTTGTGCAATCTTGCACAATATAGCTACAACCAGGGGCATACCTATAGAAATCAGTGACACTGAATCAGATGAGGATGACGATCCCATAGCACCTCTACAGCCAGCAGACAGGACCAGTGCAGCAGAGGGACAGCAAAGGCGTGCTGACATCACACACAACCATTTCAGACGTGAGTATGTACAATCAAACTCCACTGACTACTGTAGCTATAGTGAGAAAAATATTTATTCCTTTACGGCAGGTTATGAATTGTGATGAATAAAGTAAAAGTGGGATTGATAAAAACGAAAATAAACAAATGAAGTGAGTCCCACACTATTACTTCATAGTGGGGACACTAGAGTCAATGAGGCAAGAGTCACTTCCTCCTCCCTCGCACACCACTGGGGTGCCCAGTTGAATCACTGGCTCCCTGAATGTCAGGCTCTGTGGCAGTGCTGCGCCTGGCACTGCGCCGTCTGTGGTCTGGAGCCGGTACGTGCACACTACTGAGGCTCGAGGTGTCCTCCGTGTCCCCAAGGCAACCTCACTGGGAGTGGCCGACCTCTGTCCCATTACTTGTTTGATCACATTGGTGATCTGGACAAGGGCCTGGACCACATGCCTGCTGGTGTGTGCAGCCTCTACCTGGGCCGCCACAGCACGACGGGCGATGAGGGCGGTGGAGTTGGCCATACGATTGGAGGACCTACAGTAGTTTGGAAACATGGTGCGAAAACGGTGCTCCTGTCTGCGTCTACTCAGTCTTTCATATCTCAGCTCCTCGCACAGGTCACGCACTGCAGTGGTCAGCTCCCTAGTGTCCTGGGAGGCCTGCACCTGTCCCTCACGCAGCTGGTTGATGTTTTCATTCAGGGTGTCAAGTCTCCGATGCCATCCAACAGTATTTCTATTGTGGACTCTAAGGTTCCTGTCCAAACTTTGTATTCTTCTATTCTGCAGGCGCTGTTGCTGCAACATAGCAGCCTCAAGTCCACCAAACAGTGATGTACCCTCAGCTGCCTCCTGCAGTTGCTGTCGTGACACTGGGGCACTTGGACGATGCGCTGTAGGACCCCTGTCCTCCGGTACCTGGCTGCGCATCCTGGATGCAGATGGTGTGCCTGAACTCTCCTGCTGCACATCAGAGTCACCACTGAGGTCTGGTAGTGGCAATGGCCTAGGCCTGCGGCGCACAGTTGGGAGATTGATGGACCCACTGGTGTTGGTGTCAGAGGGCAGCTGTGTGTCTGTGTCCCCTACACACGTCATTGCTGTGGCTGCTGTGCCAGGCCCACCTGCAACAACAATATGCAGCATGTCAGTTCTGTATGTTACATTATCTGTCCAGAAATGGCAATAAAACTTTAGATACTGCTGTACATGGTGTAGTGTGTTTTGAGTTACCTTGGGTGTCACCATGCTTGCTTACATTGTCATGCTACTGTCTGTACTAGTTTGTGAACCACAACTCCCATAATGCATTTATGTGCTGCTACTGAGATGTGGAGTGGACTACTTCACACACTACTTCACATTACATGCTAATTCCTAAGGGGCTTTTATGCATGCACATACTGTGTTCACACAACAACATTTGCACTTACCTTGGCTGGTACTTGGTTGAGCGGAGGTGTCTATGTCTGTGACCCCTGTCACTGCTTCCGGTAGGAGAGTTGATTCCACCAGGTCCTCCAGTGGTGTGGCAGGTGGCTCAGTTGGTGGTCCACCTCCTGTGCTCCTGGCCTCTGCAAGTCGCCTTGCCACCCTCTCCTTTGCCCGGGACCGCAGGTCATACCAGCGCTTCTTAATTTCATCAATGGAGCGCTGGGCCACTCCAATTGCGCAAATTTTGCTTTGGATCTCCAGCCAGAGTCTCCTCTCCTCACTCTCTGGCACCTGGAGGGATGATTTGCCAAACAGGCGGTCATGACTCCTCACCACCTCCTCTGTTAAGATCTCCAGCTCCTGCTCACTGAACTTCAGTTTGCGCTTCCTCTCCTGCTTCTCAGCTCCTGGACCTTGGGGCTCCATTGTGGCTCAGATGATGCTGCTCCTTCACAGTGCTGCTCACAGTGGCTGGGCTGCTCTCACTCTGGATGCTGGTTTGGGTGTGGCACTTATACCTGCATGGGATGACTCATTTCCTATTCATGAGTCATCAGGCTCCTCCAGGTGTGCATTCTCGAACTTTCTCGCATTTTGCGATTTTTTACCGAATCGCAAAAAAATCGCAAATTGCGAGAATGCAAATTGCGATTCGGTAAATGGGCCTCGCAAACCACAAATAGCGATTTTTTAAGAAATCGCTAATTCCGAATCGCAATTTTGTTACATGGCCAATTGCGACTCAGAAATTGCGATTTCTTAAAAATCGCATTTTGCGATTCGCAAGTTCCATTTTTCATACATCTGGCCCTATATTACTAATTGTCAAAAAGCAAGCAATAGGACTTACCACCGCCCTCCACTGCCGCCACAGAGATTCCTCCCTCATCCGCTTCTGCTGCCACATCGGCGCTGCCACTGCTGCCTGAGCTGTTGCAAAATTAAGACGCCACATACGACTCACCCTATTTTATTTTTCTAATAGCAAAATACAACCGAAAATACATCACTATATTTCGGGTATGGCTTCCCTTCTATCAAAATATCAGGTGGGCATTTCGTTGTTTGGAATTTTTTTTAAATCCAGGTACGCAAGTGAAAAACAATTATAATGGAGGTGCTGAGCTAGCTATTGATGAACCTGAGTTTTTTAGAGGAATAAAAAGGTGCAAAAATTGGTCAATGAAAGACATATGGGGGGTCATTACAACCCTGGCGGACGGTGTTAAAGCGGCGGTAAGACCGCAAACAGGCCGGCAGAAAAAAAAAGGGAATTATAACCGTGGCGGAAACCGCTAACAAAGACAGCCACTTTAACACTCCAACCGCCACGGCGGTACAGACAAGCAGCGTGGCGGTCACCGCCAACAGACAGGCGGGAGACAAAGTACCGCCCACAGTATCACAACCTACCAATCCGCCACCTTTCCCAGGGCGGATTCGCCGTGGATAAAAACACGGCGGAAACAGCCATTTCAAAGGGAAAACGCTCACCTCAAACACTCCACGAGGAAGGAGGGCACCATGGAGCCGGAACTCCAAATACTCCCTGCGATAGTCTTCCTGCTCCTGTACGATCATCATCAACACCGGCGCCGAAGACAAGGGTGAGTACTGCACCTAAGACATAGGGGCTGGGGGAGGCAAAAGTCAGGGACACACACACGCAACTCCCCCACCCCCACCCCAACCCTCACCCACTACAACACACACACCAATGCATATCCAAACATCACAGTAACAACCCCGAACCCCCCCGGAAGAATGCAAAGACAAAAGGAAATGAGTGCAACCATAGTAATGTATAAAAATACAGTAAGCTAATATATACAGATATATATACACATTCAACAAAATATACATCACGATTAGTAGTGCAGGTATGCACCATTCAATGTCCGTGGACCACTGGTCCCAAAATGCATGGGGAGGCCCACATCAGATACCTGAGCAAAACGGAGAGAATACTGCCGGGGCATCAGATAGAAATACAACAGGCACCTAAGGGGGAAGGGAAGGGGGGGCACCTCAGCAGGATGACAGCACCACACCAGATCCACGAGGGGGCACCATGCCCATTGATGTATCCTGGGGAGTGCAAAGCCACAGTCTCTCAAGTCTCTACAGTGGGTGGTTTGCCCACTGTACCATCCAGGGGAGTGCAAATCCACAGTCTCACAAGTCTCTACAGTGGATGGTTTGCCCACTGCTTTATCCAGGGGAGTGCAACGCCACAGTCTCACTAGTCTTTTCAGTGGGTGGTTTGCCCACTGTACCATCCTGGGGAGTGCAAAGCCACAGTCTCACAAGTCTTTTCAGTTGGTGGTTTGCCCACTGCTTTATCCTGGGGAGTGCAAAGCCACAGTCTCACAAGTCTTTTCAGTGGGTGGTTTGCCCACTGTACCATCCTGGGGAGTGCAAAGCCACAGTCTCACAAGTCTTTTCAGTGGGTGGTTTGCCCACTGCTTTATCCTGGGGAGTGCAAAGCCACAGTCTCACAAGTATTTTCAGTGGGTGGTTTGCCCACAGTACCATCCTGGGGAGTGCAAAGCCACAGTCTCACAAGTCTTTTCAGTGGGTGGTTTGCCCACTGCTTTATCCTGGGGAGTGCAAAGCCACAGTCTCCCAAGTGGATGACAGTCTCCACTGGTTCTGGAGGGGGACAGGTGCCCAGAGTGCTTCATCCTGTTAAGGACTGAGGTAGTGGATGCTGTTCTCCACTGGGTCTGGAGGGGGACTGGTGCCCAGAGTACTTCATCCTGTTAAGGACTGAGGTAGTGGATGCTGTTCTCCACTGGTTCTGGAGGGGGACTGATGCCCAGAGTGCATCACTCTCCCCGTGACGTCCAAGTTCCGTCACTGCCCCTGGCGCACATGGGCTACCGGTGCTTGAGTTGGCGGTGCTTGCCCTGTTCAGCGGTGCTTGCCATGGCGGTCTTTGCCCTGTTCAGCGGTGCTTGCCCTGTTCAGCGGTCCTTGCCCTGTTCAGCGGTGCTTGCCCTGTTCAGCGGTGCTTGACTTTGCTGTCTCTGACCTGTGCAGCGGTGTTTGCCATGGTGGTCTTTGCCCTGTTCAGCGGTGCTTGCCCTGTTCAGCGGTGCTTGCCATGGCGGTCTTTGCCCTGTTCAGTGGTGCTTGCCCTGTTCAGCGGTGCTTGACTTTGCAGTTTCTGACCTGTTCAGCGGTGCTTGCCATGGCGGTCTTTGCCCTGTTCAGCGGTGCTTGCCCTGTTCAGCGGTGCTTGACTTTGCAGTTTCTGACCTGTTCAGCGGTGCTTGCCATGGCGGTCTTTGCCCTGTTCAGCGGTGCTTGCCCTGTTCAGCGGTGCTTGCCATGGCGGTCTTTGCCCTGTTCAGCGGTGCTTGCCCTGTTCAGTGGTGCTTGACTTTGCTGTCTCTGACCTGTGCAGCGGTGTTTGCCATGGCGGTCTTTGCCCTGTTCAGCGGTGCTTGCCCTGTTCAGCGGTGCTTGCCATGGCAGTCTTTGCCCTGTTCAGCAGTGCTTGACTTTGCAGTTTCTGACCTGTTCAGCGGTGCTTGCCATGGCGGTCTTTGCCCTGTTCAGCAGTGCTTACCCTGTTCAGCGGTGTTTGACTTTGCTGTCTCTGACCTGTTCAGCGGTGCTTGCCATGGCGGTCTTTGCCCTGTTCAGCGGTGCTTGCCCTGTTCAGCGGTGCTTGACTTTGCTGTCTCTGACCTGTGCAGCGGTGTTTGCCAGGGCGGTCCCTCATTGCCCAGCGGGGCTGTGGCTGCCGGGGCCCTCCTGGGCACTGACTCTGGCAGTGGTCTCCTGACCAGTGACGATGGGACTGCCCTCCTGGGCACTGACTCTGGCGGTGGTCTCCTGACCAGTGACGATGGAACTGCCCTCCTGGGCACTGACTCTGGCGGTGGCGTCCTGGCCAGTGACGATCGGGCTGGCGGAGGCCTCTTGGGCAGCGGGGATGATGGCGGCCTTCTCCGCCGTGCTGCTCTTCCCAGACTTTGGTGCTTTCTTCTGCTCCTTCCCCACCTTGGGAGGAGTCACAGCTGAGTCGACACTCCCCCCGGGACCCTTGTGCCAGCTGGAGTCTTCCCCCTATCCCATCGGGCACTGTCCAACTTCTGGTGCTTCACAGGGGGGGGACTGGCTGTGCTTTGGCTCCGTGTCACACTGGCTGTCCTGGTGCCCGGTGCACTCCACATACCTCTAACAGGCACCACTGGTACCAGAGATTTTTTGGCTGAGGTGCAAGTACGGGACCTATGAATTGGAGGGGGGGGTGGTGGGAAATAGGTCAACGTTGCTCAGGAAAAGTTTCTGACGAACACTGGGACGGGTAGCTGGAGGGGGTCTGGGAGTGGAGGAAGAGTAGGTGGTTGTAGGAGGTGTAACTTTTGATGATTTGGGTGCAGGTGCATGTTCTGGAGGCTGTCGTGAGGTGGATGGATGTTGGGTGTGTGTGTGCCTGCGTTTGTGTACTTTGGGAGGGGGCGTCACAGACACACTGGGAGAGGACACATGGGACGTGTAAATGGTAGTGGGGGTGCTGAGTGCAGGTGAGCGGGGTGTGGTGGTGGGTGTGCTGGTGCGAGTCCTAGTGGCTGTAGTGGTAGTGCATGCAGGTGAGAGTGTAGACGACACTGGGAGGGAGGAGGGAGACGACGAGGAGGGGGACACAGTGGAGGCAGTGGATGTTGCTGTGTCTGTATGTGGGTGATGCTTGTGTGAGTGCCTGTCGGATGTGTGGTGCCTATGTTTGCCAGAGCTTCCCTTGTGTGTTGACGTGTGTGTAGGCTGGTCTGATGGTGTGCTTGGGATAGGCAGAGGTACAGGGGATTGGGTCTGGGTGGAGGAAGTTGGAGGGGGAGGCTAGAGACGGACAATGGCTGCCATCAGTGCTGAGGCCAGAGATTGCAGGGTTCGATGATGGGCAGCCTGACCAGAATGAATGCCCTCCAGGAATGCATTAGTGTGTTGCAACTCCCTTTCTACACCCTGGATGGCATTCACAATGGTAGACTGCCCAACAGTGAGTGACCTGAGGAGGTCAATGGCCTCCTCATTGAGGGCAGCAAAGGTGACAGGGGCAGGGGCTGAGGTGCCTGGGGCGAAGGTGATGCCCACCCTCCTTGGTGAGCGGGCACGGGGCGAAGGCTGAGGGGCTGCTGGGAGGGCAGTGCTGGTAGGGGGGGTGGCGGCTGTACCTGTAGAAGTGGGGGGCACAGATGTTGTCGCCACCACAAGGGAGCTCCCATCGGAGGACGAGTCTGTGTTGTTGGTTGCTGATCCGGTGACCGCAGTGAAGCTCCCCTCACCCTCCGTCCCACTGGATTTATTCTGAGTCCGTGGTGTGGCCCTCCATGGCCATGTGGGATGCAGCCCCCTCGTGCTCCGGTGCCACTGTACCTCCGCCTGATGATGCTGATGCACAAAAGAACAGGGAGAGCACAAAAAGGGGGGGTACGACAGAAGAAAGACAAGTTGAGTGCATGGCTTACCGCTACCATTGGCGGACAATACAGACACAGCAGCACCCTGCACTACGCCGCGCTGTTGGGCTCTACAGATGCAGTTCCTGGGATATGGCCTACATGGCTATGGTGGACATCTGCACACATAGATGACATAGGGGCATGTATACCTGTACTTGGCACTCTACAGAGGTGGGGTGGAGTGGCACATGGCCTGCATTACGGAGGGGCCTAGCCTACGGAACTCGCCCTGGCCTAGGGAAACCCACAGCCCTCCTCCCCCACCCAGACCCCTCCACTGCGCACAAAGTCAGCTTAATGAGAGTGTACTCACCCCCTTGTGTCTGCTGTGATGCCCTCAAGCGCCCATCCAACTCAGGGTAGGCCACCGCCAGGATCCGGAACATCAGGGGGGTCATGGTGCGACGGGCACCCCTCCCACGTTGGGAGGCCATCCCCAGCTGAGCCTCTGCCGTCTTCTTGTTCCAGCGGCAAATGTTCTCCCATCTTTTACGGCAGTGGGTGCTCCGTCTCTGGTGGACCCCCAGGGTCCGGACGTCCTTGGCGATGGCACACCAAATATCCTTCTTCTGGTGGGCGCTGACCTACATGACATGTACAGGGGAAGAAGAGAAGTCATTACCAACTGCACCGTCGAAGTGAGTGGCCCACATCCCTGCCCTTGCCATGTGGCACATGCATTCACAGTCCTTCATGCTCACAGAACTCTGCCCCCTTCCTTCTTACAACCAGCCCTCTCCACCCAGGCATAGCCATACAACTTGCACCCTATGTACTCACCTGTTGGTCTGGAGGACCGTAGAGTAGCGTGTACTGGGGGAGGAACCCTTTCACGAGCTTCTCCAACTCCTGTGCAGTGAAGGCAGGGGCCCTTTCCCCAGACGCATGTGCCATTGTCTCTTCCAGACCGAGGTCACAGCAGCACTTGCAGTATAGGTCCTCTCCTGTCGAAGATCAGGTATCGAGTGATTCAACAGATAGAAAATGGCAGTGACGTCCGCGGCGGTGACGTCCGCGGCGGTGCGTATCATCACCACCGGCGCACTTCGTCATTGGCTCCTGGGACCCATAGGGTCCAATGTTAACCAATGCAGCATTGCGCAGCGGTCTTCGACCACCTACAGCGACGGTGTACAACGCCAGCGCAGTTACCTCACATCCAATTGTCCCAGTTTAGAGGTCAGGCAGCCGCCATTTCAGGGGCCCACATGGCTTCATTTTCAACTGCGTCACACATACCTAGGCCTGGACTCAACACTCTTACAGACAACTTTTTGGATTATGTTTCGTGTTCTGTGTAGCTGTGGGTACATACCTCTGAGTTGCTTGACTCTGTGGTCGCTTTTGTCCTTCCTAGGCACCGTCAGCTGGGACATGTGAGGAGATGGCGGAATCCTCCGGTGTACCGACCGCTGGTGGACCTGTTGACAATGGAGGAGCGACATTTAGTCATCACCTACAGGTTTGACCATGCCACAATCCAGGAACTGTGTACCCAGTTGGAGCCAGACCTGATGTCAGCAATCCGCCATCCCACAGGAATCCCCCCTCAAGTGCAGGTGCTATCAGTGCTCCATTTCCTTGCAAGTGGGAAATTTTAAACAACTGTGGCCATGGCATCAGGGATGTCCCAGCCTATGTTTTCCAACGTGTTGTCCAGAGTGTTGTCTGCCCTGCTGAAACACATGAGGAGCTACATCGTTTTCCCTCAGGTGGAGGATTTGGCTACTGTTAAAGGTGACTTCTATGTCCTTGGACATATCCCTAACATCATAGGTGCCATTGATGGGACCCATGTAGCTCTGGTCCCACCCCACAGGAGTGAACAGGTGTACAGGAACCGGAAGAGTTATCATTCAATGAATGTACAAATGGTATGTTTGGCAGACCGGTACATCTCCCAGGTAAATGCTATGTTCCCTGGCTCTGTGCATGACGCCTACATCCTGCGGAATAGCAGTATCCCTTATGTGATGGGTCAACTCCAGAGGCACCGGGTGTGGCTATTAGGGGACTCTGGTTACCCCAACCTGTCATGGCTATTGACCCCAGTGAGGAATCCCAGGACAAGGGCAGAGGAACGCTACAATGAGGCCCATGGGTGGACTAGGAGGGTGATCGAACGCACCTTCGGCCTCCTGAAGGCCAGGTTCAGGTGCCTCCATATGACAGGTGGTTCCCTATTCTACTCACCAAGGAAGGTGTGCCAGATCATCATCGCCTGCTGTATGCTTCACAATCTTGCTTTGCGACGCCAGGTGCCTTTTCTGCAGGAGGATGATCCAGATGACGGTGTTGTGGAAGCTGTGGAGCCTGTGGACAGTGATGAGGAGGAAGCCGAGGAATACAGCAATATTTCCAGTGACACACAGGTGAGAACACTTTCTTGTCTACTACAAGTACTTTCACACTTCTACCTCTATCCTGTCTGTCAATTTCTACCAGTATTTGGTAACTGAGTTGTACATTTCCATTACGGTTTCACCGGTGTGGTTACCAACGTGTGTCATCTGCATGCATCCCTCATGGACTTGTGATGCGTGACATAGGTAGGTTGACATTACTAATGAGAACGAAGGGGCATATTTATACTCCGTTTGCGCCGAATTTGCGTCATTTTTTTCGACGCAAAATCGACGCAAAACTAACTCCATATTTATACTTTGGCGTTAGACGCGTCTAGCGCCAAAGTTCATGGAGTTAGCGTCATTTTTTGGCATGAACACCTTCCTTGCGTTAATGATATGCAAGGTAGGCGTTCCCGTCTTAAAAAATTACTGCGATGCATATGCGTCGTATTTATACTCCCGGGCAAAAATGACGCCCGGGAGTGGGCGGGACTAAAAAACCCGCATTTGCGCCGGATTTTAGCGCCTGGGTCAGGGCAGGCGTTAAGGGACCTGTGGGCTCAGAATGAGCCCAGAGGTGCCCTCCCAAGCCCCCAGGGACACCCCCTGCCACCCTTGCCCACCCCAGGAGGACACCCAAGGATGGAGGGACCCATCCCAGGGAAGAAAAGGTAAGTTGTGGTAAGTATTTTTTGTAAAAAAAAAATTGGCATAGGGGGGCCTGATTTGTGCCCCCCTACATGCCACTATGCCCAATGACCATGCCCAGGGGACAGAAGTCCCCTGGGCATGGCCATTGGGCAAGGGGGCATGACTCCTGTCTTTGCTAAGACAGGAGTCATATTAATGGCGTCTGGGCGCCCAAAAAAAATGGCGCAAATCGGGTTAAGACGATTTTTTGGCCTCAGCCTGACTTGCCCCATTTTTGGACGCCCAAACGCCATTTTTCCCTACGCCGGCGCTGCCTGATGTACGTGGTTTTTTTTCACGCACACCAGGCAGCGCCGGTCGGCTAACGCCGGCTAACGCCATTCAATAAATACGGCGCCCGCATGGTGCTTCAGAATGGCGTTAGCCGGCGCTAATTTTTTGGGCGCAAAACTGCGTTAGCGCAGTTTTGCGTCAAAAAGTATAAATATGGGCCGAAATTTGTCACTGTCATAGCTAATACACATTTTCTAAATCACAGACTGACTCCAGATTGTTTTGTGGTTCAAGGGTGTTTATTGAAGTGCTAATTATTGGAGGGGGTGGTAAAATGGTGAGGGGTGATGGTGGAGGAATGTCCATGGCAGAGCCCAGTCTATTAGTCTCACAGGTGCACTGCCCATATGGGCATAGGAAGTGGAGCTGGGGCAGTTCCAATATGGACAGGGTTACAAAGTGGGACAGTGGGATGACAATCAGGGTGGCCTCCTTTCTTGGCGGGGGTCTTGCCATCGTGCTCTGTCCTGTTCCTGGATCTCAGGGACTGCTTGCGGGGTGGTTCTCCGTCTGCAGGGGGTGGGGTGCTGGTGTGGTGGTCCTGTGGCGGGGCGTCCTGTCCATTAGCGCCGGCGGAGGTGGTGGGCAGTTCATCGTCCATGCTAGTGTCAGGGGCCCCTTGGTGTGCCACGGTGTCCCTCATGATGTTCTGTATGTCCTTCAGCACCCCTACGATGGTGCCCAGGGCGGAGCTGATGGTTCTGAGTTCCTCCCTGAAGCCCAAATACTGTTCCTACTGCATCCGCTGGGTCTCCTGAAACTTGGCCAGGACCGTAGCCATCGTGTCCTGGGAGTGGTGGTATGCTCCCATGATGGAGGAGAGGGCCTCGTGGAGAGTGGGTTCCCTTGGCCTGTCCGCCCCCTGTCGCACGGCAGCCCTCCCAGTTCCCCTGTGTTCCTGGGCCTCCGTCCCCTGGACCGTGTGCCCACTACCACTGTCCCCAGGTCCCTGTTGTTGTTGGGGTGGTGGGTTATCCTGGGTTCCCTGTAGTGGTGGACACACAGCTGATTGACGTGTCCTGGGTACGGAGGTATGGGCACGCTGGGTGGATGCTGTGCTGGTGTTTCCAGAGGGTGGAAGGTCTGTGTTGGGCTGTGCCTGTGCGAGGGGAACCGACTGTCCCGAGGCCCACCATGGTCCGGGCTGGTCATCTGGATCCAGTTGGCCAGAGCTGCTGTCATCACTGTGGGCCTCTTCTGTGGGTGGGGTAGAGATGTCTGGACCCTCCTGTCTGGTGACGTTAGGTAGTGGTCCTGCAGGGGTGTAAAAGTATGATTATTGCATGTGTGTGTGTCATGGTGTGCAATGGGTGGGTGAACATGTACCCCAGTGCTAGCATTCCTGTGTGGGGGCTTGTGTGATGATGGTTGGGGGGGTGTTATGGGTATGTGCAGTGGGCATGCTTTAGTGAGGGGTGTCCATGCTTTGTTGTGTCATGCAGGGCTTGGTGTTGGGATGGGTGGTTTGTGTTATTAGTACATTAGTGAGGAGTTGGAGTGATAGGGGAGGGGGTGAGGGTGGGGGTGTGTGATAGCATGCAGGTAGGGTGGGGGATATGATAGTTAAGATTTGATTTACCAGTGTCCATTCCTCCACCGACTCCTCCGAGACCCTCAGGATGCATAATGGTCAAGACCTGCTCCTCCCATGTTGTTAGTTGTGGGGGAGGAGGTGGGGGTCCGCCGCCAGTCAGCTGTACCGCGATGTTGTGCCTGGAGACCACGGAACGCACCTTCCCCCGTAGGTCATTCCACCTCTTCCTGATGTCGTCCCGATTTCTTGGGTGCTGTCCCACTGCGTTGACCCTGTAGACTATTCTTCGCCATAGCTCCATCTTCCTAGCTATGGAGGTGTGCTGCACCTGTGATCCAAAGAGCTGTGGCTCTACCCGTGCGATTTCCTCCACCATGACCCTGAGCTCTTCCTCGGAGAACCTGGGGTGTCTTTGCCGTGCCATGGGGTGGTGTAGGTGATGTGTGGGGTGGTGTATGTGGTGATGAGTGTGGTGATGTGTAGTGGTGTGTGGTGTTTTGTGCGTGGATGTTGTGTGGATGATGGTGTTGTGTGCCTCTGTGTGGTGGGGTTGTCTATTCTGTGCTCTCTCTCTGACCTTCGTCAATCAGTTTTGGTCGTAGGGGTTTGTGGGTGATGTGGGTGTGTGTTTTTTATTGTGTTGAGTGGGTGGGAGTGGTGTTTGTATGTGTATCAGGTGTGTGTATTTGGAATTGTCCAATGTGGCGGTGTTTTGGAGATGTGTGTGTATTTTGAGCGCGGCGGTGTGTACCGCCAATGGAATACCGCGGTTGAAAGACTGCTGCGTGGATTTGTGGGTCGTGATAGCATGGGCATGTTTCTGTTATCGTGACGGTGGAGGTTTTGTTTTCGTCAGTTTATCACTGACCTTTGGTGTAGCGGACTTGTGTGGGTGTCTGAATTTCGGCGGATTCCGAGATGTGGGTCATAATAGCTGTGGCGGATTTCCGCGGCGGTGTATTGGCAGTCTTCTGCACGGCGGTAAGCGGCTTTTACCGCCAATGTTGTAATGACCCCCATGGTCTTGGTTGGCTAATGCAATGGCACGATCCTCCTCATACTTCCAAACATGGTGCACAATCATCAATTGCTAGTATACTAATATTATATACACAACATTGGAGGGTACAAATAATTTTTTGTGTTTTTTTAATTATTGAGCTGGAACAAGAAAAAGAATGCCTTCTCACGAAACATGTATATAATACCTTACATGGGCATGCAATCTTTAGTACATGTGTTCTCTGAGTCTTGCAGCCACTCCACAAGATAATTCATAAGGGGAGAGGGAAAGCTCACTGACAAAGCAGAAGAAATGAAGCTACAGATAGACAATCTTAGCCAGATAGTTCGAAGTAAAAAAACTTGAAGTATAGTAAATAAGTAAATAGGATAATGTAGGGAGAAGAAGGTTTTACGAAACAGATAAATCGCAGTGGAGTTGGAAAACAAATTGGAGACAGGCACAGTAAAAAGGTTGAAAATTATTCTAAGTGTGGAACAGTAAAAGTTAGGGAAATAAATATTAATGTTAACAACAACAGGAGGACTTACTGGGGCCAGCAGACCCATCTGCCCCAGCCGCCTTGCCCACCTCAACAACATCCCATCTCTTGGTGGATGCTAGATGATGTAAGATTTGTTTTTTGAAAAAATTAGTGGTACTGCTAATAAATATTCTTTCCAAGGATATTACTTTTTTTTAAAGGAAAAGGCAAACACAGTAAAATTTCTACATCAGAGGTTCAGGGGGGCTGTATAATAATAATATTAGTATCAAGGACCATCCTCTTATTTCAAATTTCCCAACCCTATTCCTAAATTCCTTAACTACACCTTGGAATTACTAATAACTTGCAATGAATTATTTCTACAGTTCTCATCTCATTCTCAATCTCTCAATCCATTAGATTGGATGCATGTAAAACTACTACACATCACTGGGAAATTGCTTGCCAATTGGCACTGTACGAGCTACAAAAAAGAAAGGCACAGAGAAGTGAGAGAACATGCAAAATCACTAATACTCATACATTAACAATTACCATCTTTGACACGACACAGGAGGAGTCTCTTCATTACTTCTTAATCAGCCCAAGCAAGCGCCAAAATGAAGTACAATTAAGTAGCTCTGAGCACCTATATAGATGACGATCATATAATATTATATTTGTAGCATAAATTTAACCCACCTGTGTGTGAGCAGCATGCTTGCTTTTTGTGAAGAAACTATTAGCATAGAGCACGACTAATAATTAAATTTTACTCACCGAGCCCTGCAACCTCGATGCCTAGCAAGTTGAGCAGTTCAGTCTCCCGATTGAGGATGTCGGCCCACTGTTGCGTCAGCTGTTGCTGGGTGCGCCAGACCACTGAGCTGCTGGCTCACCCAGAGGCCATACCCAGAACCAGGCCTGCTGCCTGCTGCCAAGGTGGACGGGGTGGTGCTGCACATGGAACACCAAGGCAGCCTCCTCAGAAAATATGGCATGGGGCTGCACCCCTGGATGTCTCCACCATCTGCAAGGAAGGCAGCTGACAGATGGGGGCCTGGCGCTGCTGCTCCCCTGCTGTGCTCTAGCACTGGGTAATTGTGGAGGGGGTAGATAAGGAAGGAAGGATTAGGAAAAAGGAAGGGAAAAAAGCAAAGATAAAAAGAAAAAGTTAAAAAGTCACAAAAAACACAAACAATTAGAAGAAAAGGTAAAATATAAAAAAACTAAGAGACAGAAGTTTTAAAAGTGGAGAATGGGAGAAATATAGAGAGGATATAAACTAGGCCCCAGCACCATAACAAGCAAAAAAAACAAGATGGCTGCACCCATGCGAACCATAGGGTGTTGTTCACATGAGCATTCCAACGTGAGGTACAACTTCTCATTGTCAGTGATGTTAAACATCATGCAAACAAGCGCAGCAAGCAACTCCGCCCAGTAGCAGAACACCACGTAGCGCAACAGATTTTTTTCCTGACTCTGCATAGCAATGCTATGTGAAGTTTACCCAGGACTATCCCACATACATATACGAGCCATTCTTTATCCTAATATACTCACAAATATTTCTAACAGCAAGAGTCACTCAAAGACATGGATTGGCATTAATGCAAGATGATAACTATCAGTGTTTGTAGGTGGGATTACAAAAGGTGTCATCACCCATGGCTGGATGTTGTAACCTTGGTTAGCTGAAAAGTTAAAGGATAGAAAAGTGTCATTGCTATGGAATACTGCCTTAGCATACATTCTGGCCATGTGTGTCATGCTTATTGGTGTTGTCATGCACTTCTCCCAATTATGAGCACACGATCCGCCAGTCATGCCAGTGTAGTGCCATTTCCAGGGGCCTGTTCATTCACTGTATGTGATGTCAAATGCAATGCATGGGAAGATGCATCATACAGTTCAAATTCATGACTGGCCTATTTGCGCAGCAGGGTTGGCTAATGGCTGATTTCCATCACTCTAGCCAACTCAATGTTTTGTGTTGCAACTACACGTGTGGTGAGACTGATTGGGGCTGTGTATCTTTTCTGTAGGTCCAGGCTAGATTGTTGTTGACATACCAGACTTGGCTGACACAGACACATGTATGTGCCTTGCTCCTCCCCAGATGTTGGTGTTGCCCTAAATTACTTTTGGCCATTTCTTGGATTGTCATATGATGTCCTTGACATCTTACATGATGTTATCCACACAGTATGCCCTCACACCTCCCAATTGAGTAACATGATGTGACAACTGCCATTTCTAAATCCATAGTTGGATTTCACGGTGGTGTAACATTTTTTACACGTGTGATAGAGTTGTGCCCAATTTGTGCATACAACACATGTATCCTGAAGATTTGTGTTATGTCTTCTGCAGTCCAGCAACACAACTTCCTGTACTGTACTACATCTCCAAGAAGGGGAACTAGAACACATTACTTAGGGCCTCCTGCAATTTTGTGGCCCTGGCAACTAGATGTACACAAAAGTTGCAGAGTAAGCAAATTTTTACACTTGCATTAGGGATTGTAGGAGTTCCACTTAGTTTCAGGATGGTTTATGTGTATGTGGTAGTGTCACTTCCAGCCAAGGCTGCTGTCCATGGCATGGTCACTGATGTTATACGTCACCTGCCTATGGTCCGTGGTTTATCAGCTAGCACCTAGGGCCTCATTCACGAGGCCCATTGCACAGGGCAGTGCAGCAAGTACCTTGCTGTGCTGCCATTCACCACCAAGTATGGGCAAGAAAGTGCCATGTTTACAAGATCCTGCATATTTCCCTCCTCTCCCCCTGCAGTGACACAAAAATCCAATGCAGGCAGCCTTGCACCATGGTACCAGGATGCCAGCATTGTGAGGATGATTGTTTCTGTGCAGGAAGGAACATCTTCTTGCACAAAATAAGTTAGACGTGTTTCCATCTTACTATGTGTGCTGCAGAATGCAGGAGGTAAAGATAAAGGGAGTGTTACAGTTATTTCTCCCCATTGCATCACTCTTACACCCCTCCTCACGAGATGGCATACATTTGTGCTAGATTTGCAGTTTTGTAAATATGTTGATATGTCAGATACCTTCAACTTCCTTGGGTTCTGCGTGGGTATACTACAAGCCACACCCCTGGAACACCCTTTCACACAGTATCATGTGTGTAAGTTGTCCATATGTACAAGGCCATGAAAAGCCATGCAAGGTGGCTATGCATGCCTTGTAAATGTGGAGTGGCACACTGTGCCAGCGGAGCATTCATAATAGGTTGCTCTGGTGGCACAGAGTGGCACAACGGCCTGGTAACTGAGGCCCGTAGCTTGTGATATATGGGCCATGACACAGCTGATGTCCCATGTGTCTTGCATGAGACCACCACACGTTATAGATGTTAAACCTTCCTTGCACACAAAGATGCAGTACAGATGTACTGTCTGTCATGCATGGCTGTGTGCCTATACATCATGCAACGTGTGCAATAGTGGCTTGAGATGTGTTCTCTTGTATGTCAGGATGATTTGCATTTGATATGTGTCCAGAAGCATGGTAAATGTATGTGTGGCAGACTTCATCGTGCAGTACCTATCTGTGCAGGCAGACAGTTGTCTGTGTATTGTGTCCCCCATATCTATTTGTTAGTGTGCGTATTAATTACTTGCTGTTTGCTTACCTACAAGCAGGCCATTTCCATATTGCCCAACCTGGAATCTCTGGTTGATGATGGACTGGCAGAAGATATAAGCGTCATGGACGCTGCCTGAGTATTTGGCCAGCACATTGATCAACAACCCACAATGGTCCACAGTGGCCTGCACATTTATCGAGTGGGTGTATTTCTTGTTGCGGTATACATGTTCCGTTACAGTAGGAGGTACAAGGTGCACATGTCTGTAGTCCTTGGCTCCTAGCACCTAGGGAAAACCAGCAATGGCATAAAAGCCCTGTTTAGTTTCCTGCAGCAATTATTGTTTACTGAGAAAAGGATGTGGCAAGGAGTGAGGCAGATGATTGCATCCAAGATAGAAGCAAGGAATGCAGACTTGGATGGCTGTGATACTCCAGCCACTAGTGCTACAGAGGTCTGAAAGGATCCAGATGCAAGCAGATGAACCACAGCCAGGAGCTTGGTCAGTGGCGGGATGGTGGTATTTTTCTCAACTGTTGCCTACAGTTGGGGCACAATGAGGCAGAGCAGTTGTATGATGGACTCCCTGCGCAGCCGGTAGAAGGTGATAACCTCCTCCGTCCTGAGGGCAATCAGGGATGCCTGCTGGCAGTAGATGTACTCTTTTCTCCTGCACTGCCTCGGTGGTGTGAGTAATGGTGTTTGTGGTGGTGGTGGTGGATGTGGCGATGATGGTGGGTGCTTCAGTGGTCTCCTTGGTGTCCCACATTGTAGCAAAAGTAGATCCATTTTGTACTCCAGTTTACCAGAGTGTTATGGATGTATTCTCTTTATTTGCCAGTGTCTAAGGGTCATTTTAAGGCCTGGTCTGAGAAGGTGTTAAAATTTTTATGCTAGACAGAGTTAGCGTGACTTTTCCTAGACGTACGTCATTTTACAGAAGGCTTGTAACTAATGTGCTAGTTGCCGAGCATCATTTTTAAAGTTGAAACGCCTACCTTGCATATAATTGTCGGTATCTGATGCAGTCAGATTCGACCCTCAGGAGAATCGATGCAC
Source organism: Pleurodeles waltl (assembly GCF_031143425.1). NCBI lineage: Eukaryota > Metazoa > Chordata > Amphibia > Caudata > Salamandridae > Pleurodeles > Pleurodeles waltl. The sequence continues at coordinate 1,644,121,178 of NC_090444.1, read as the reverse complement.
ACACAGGAAAAGTGGCGCTAAACAGCTCTATTGCCACTATGTAAATATGGCTTTAAGTTAGAGCCGCCGCTGCACCAAAACAAATGACGCCACTGCAGCGCTAAATACTTCTTAATGAGACTATCGCAAAAGTTTCTAAGGTTTTTTTTTACTGGTTGAAAGTCAAACTTTACATAAATGAATCTCAAAAGCATAGTATAGATGTACAAAATCACCTGGAGAGTTAAAATATCACACAATATTAAAGCATATGAAAGAAAAGTATCTTAATAATGTTAGTGCGGAAATCAGAAACAAAGACTGATGTTTAAATTCTAAAATCAAATTCTCCTGCCTCACCATTGAATCTGAGTTCTTAACTATTGTAATACTAAAGGTTTTAGAAAAAAGGGTCAGCAAATAGAACCTCTGTAGAAGTTTCAGTTAAGAGAGGAGCAGCGGCATGAAGCTACAGGAGAATCTAAGTCAAAGGGATATATCTCAGCAAGGTCCACTCTCAACAAAGAACAAACAAAGGGAATCTTGCTCTTCCACTAGCTGACACTCTCAGGAATTTCAGAAAAGTTACAACCATCATCCCAGGTTAGTCCCTTCGTCCTTATGGTTCTTCTCACAGATCTCCGTATCACTCAAGCACAATGGGCTCCTCATTAATTCGGTCTTAGATCCTGACACCTGCAGCTCGTAGAAAAACATGCAAAAGCAACCTTGATTTTGAAGATTAGGCACAGCCCAAAAATATGTGTGGCCTTCATTCCAGCCAAGCTAATGAACCATGAATATACTTTCAGTTGAAATTAATTCTATTGCTTATGATTAAATATAAAATGATTATTTAGAATAATACTTCTAAAAAATTATAACATATCATACTTTCAAAATGATAATTAAATGACGCTTGCTTAAAACATTAAATCCAGTGGTGCACTTTATTCATATGTATTGCAGTGCATCATTTAAATGAAAACATATCTTCGCATTACGTGGAAAAATAACCACCCTTTCACATTCATGTTTAAGAGGCATTGTTGCACAGCCAAACTACGCTCTTAGGTTTTAAGAAAATATCTATCGAATGGTCTACATTTTTAACCCAATAATCCAGGTTTTATTTGCAAATGTCAGCCTGTTATAGTGTCTTATAAGTTGCTTCTTGTGGATCATGAATCATAAATCTAAGGTCATTTTCTAGACTACACTGACAAATGGCCTTCTCTCTCAACTCAAATAATGGACCAGAAAGGTCCAAAATATCAATCTTAAACCCCTTAAACCCCTGGAATACATGGTGTTATCCTGTCTACCAACAGTCTCCCATGATCAAGGAAGGAATGCACTCACTTCTCAATAGGCTGAAACCATGTCTGAAGTCATTGAAATCAAAAAGTGCCTCAATTGTTCACAAAAGATGTTCATGACTAGAGAAATGTTCTAAGAGCTGTAGAACGGATATTGGGGGTGATTCTAACCCTGGCGGTCGGTGTTAAAGCGGCGGCCAACCCGCCAACAGGCTGGCGGTAAAAAATATGGGATTCTGACCCTGGCGGGAACCGCCAACACAGACAGCCACTTTAACACTCCGACCGCCACGGCGGTACAAACAAACAGCGCGGCGGTCACCGCCAACAGCCAGGCGGCAGCCAATGTACCGCCCACACTATCACAACTCTCCAATCCGCCACCTTTTCCGGGGCGGGAGCACCGCCGATAAAAACACGGCGGAAACAGACTACGGACGGGAAAACGCTCACCACTACGCACTCCAGGAGGAAGGAGGACAGCATGGAACCCGAATTAAACATCCTACCTGCTCTCGTCTACCTTCTCATCTACCACGAGTACGAAGTCCGGCGCAGACGACAACGGTGAGTACTGCACCTACGACACACGGGAGGGGGGAGGACGAAAGGTTACGGGCACACACATATGCCCCCCCCCCCAACTATGTACACACCAATGCAGAGCAACAAGTCACAGTGACACCACCCAAACACCCCAGAAAAATGCTAGGACATAATCAAATTTGGAATAAATATTTATGTACCAAAAAGCTCCTGAAAATTATCGTACAACCATGAAAGATATTCACAACAAAACTAATGACATACACATCAGTGTATAACTGAAGTAACAAGTCCTGCACATCCTACGAATTCATCATGTCCGTGGGCCAAAGTTTTGAGAAACAAGGGCAAAGCCCACACAGGAGACCTGAGTACTTTGGAGAGAACACAGCAGGGGCATCAGATGTAAAAACTACAGGCACCTCAGGGGGAAGGGAAGGGGGGGGCACCACAGCCACATGAGTCCACGACGCCAGATCCACGAGGAGCCACCATGCCCACTGTACCATCCTGGGGAGTGCAAAGCCACAGTCTCTCAATGTCTCTACAGTGGGTGGGCTGCCCACTGTACCATCCTGGGGAGTGCAAAGCCACAGTCTCTCAATGTCTCTACAGTGGGTGGGCTGCCCACTGTACCATCCTGGGGAGTGCAAAGCCACAGTCCATCAGGTGGATGACAGTCTCCACTGGTCAAGGAGGAGGCATGGTGGGCACAGTGAACCATAAACAGTGATTGAGACGGCGGTGCCCAGCGGAGCGGTGCTTGACAGGAAGGGCCCAGCGGAGAGGTGTTTGAGACGGCGGTGCCCAGCGGAGCGTTGCTTGAGAAGAAGGGCCCAGCGGAGCGGTGCTTGACAGGAAGGGCCCAGCGGAGCAGTGCTTGACAGGAAGGGCCCAGCGGAGAGGTGGAGAGACAGCGGTGCCCAGCGGAGCGGTGCTTGAGATGAAGGGCCCAGCGGAGCGGTGTTTGAGACGGCGGTGCCCAGCGGAGCGGAGCTTGAGAAGAAGGGCCCAGCGGAGCGGTGCTTGACAGGAAGGGCCCAGCGGAGCGGTGCTTGACAGGAAGGGCCCAGCGGAGAGGTGGAGAGACAGCGGTGCCCAGCGGAGCGGTGCTTGAGATGAAGGGCCCAGCGGAGCGGTGTTTGAGACGGCGGTGCCCAGCGGAGCGGTGCTTGACAGGAAGGGCCCAGCGGAGCGGTGCTTGACAGGAAGGGCCCAGCGGAGCGGTGCTTGACAGGAAGGGCCCAGCGGAGAGGTGGAGAGACAGCGGTGCCCAGCGGAGCGGTGCTTGAGACGGCGGGGCCCTGTTCAGCGGTGCTCTTCTGCACCGCGGGCCCTGTTCAGCGGTGCCTATCTTCACGGCGGGCCCTGTTCAGCGGTGCTCTTCTCCACGGCGGGCCCTGTTCAGCGGTGCTCTTCTCCACGGCGGGCCCTGTTCAGCGGTGCTCTTCTCCACGGCGGGCCCTGTTCAGCGGTGCTCTTCTCCACGGCGGGCCCTGTTCAGCGGTGCTCATCCAGACCTGGCCTGGACTCCCTGCTCAGTCGCCCTCGGACCGTGACGTTTCTGGACCTTTCGGGGACGGACTCCTGGCCTCCTTAGTGTCCTCCTTCCCAGCTGGGATGTGGCATGTTGGGTCCACCTTCTCCGCGCTCCTGCTGCCCTTCCGCTCCTTTGATGGGGCTCTCGGGCCCTTGCCTCCCCTAGATGGTGTGGGTGGTGAAGTGGCCGCACATTGCTCCTTGGGGGCAGCCTTGTCGGTCCTCGCACGGCGGCCCTTTTTTTTGCGGGTCCTCTTGCCGGGGGGGGGCTGGACGTGTCCTTGCTGCTGATCGATGTGTCACTGCTGGCAAAGGGTGGGCTCCAGAACCCATGCACAACAGTGACACCCGAAGCTGGGCTGGTGGTGGCTGCGGTGCTCTTGGGACTCTTTGAAGATGGATGGGGGAGCTCATCGGGGGGAAAGAGGTCAAGGTTAGCCATGAAAAGTTTTTTAGGGCCAAGGTAAAGGGTAGGAGAAGTGGAGATGGAAGTGGAGGTAGAGGAGGTGGTTGTAGGAGAGTCAGGTGTGCTGTCATTGGGTGAAGGTGCTGGTGCTGTAGGCTGTCGTGTGGTGGATGGCTGTTGGGTGGGTGGCTGCCTGCGTTTGTGTGTCTTGGAAGAGGGGGTGACAGAGACAGTCGGAGAGGACACAGGGGACGTGTAAATGGCAGTGGGGGTGGTGACTGCACGAGTGTGGACTGTACTGGAGGGTGAGGTGGTGATGGAAGCACTGGCTGATGTTGGGGTGCATGCAGGTGTGAGTGTAGACATCACAGGGAGGGAGGAGGGAGACGAGGAGGAGGGGGACACAGGGGTGGCAGTGGCTGTTGGCATGTCTGCATCTGGGTGTTGCTTGGGTGAGTGTTTGTGGGATCTGTGGTGCTTGTGTTTGGATGAGCTGCTCTTGGGTGTTGAGGTGTGTGCAGGCTGGTCTGATGGTGTGGATGGGATAGGCTGAGGAACAGGAGACAGAGAAAAGCTGGAGGCAGTAAGAAGAGGGAGGCTGGAAACAGGGACAATGGCTGCCGTCAGTGCTGAGGCCAGAGCAGTGAACGCTCGTTGATGGGCAGCCTGACCCGAATGAATGCCCTCCAGGTACGCATTGCTCTGTTGCACCTCCCTTTGCACACCCTGGATGGCATTCAAAAGGGTCGTCTGCCCAACAATGAGCGTCCTTACCAGGTCAATGAGCTCTGCACTGAGGGCAGCAGGGGCAACAGGGGCAGGGGCTGAGGTGCCTGGGGCGAAGGAGACGCGTGCCTTCCTGGGCGAACGGAGCGAAGACTGAGGGGCTGCTGGGAGGGCGGGGCTGGTGCGCTAGGGAGCTCCCATCCGAGGACGTGTCGCTTTCGCTGCTCTCACCAGCGGTCCCCGTCGTGGTGCTCCCCTCGCCCTCCGGATCACTGGTGCCCTCGGTGTCTGTTCCTGGGCCCACCGGGGCCTTGTGTCCTGCAGCTCCCTCGTGCTCCGATGCCAAATCTCCTCCGCCTGATGATGCTAATGCACACATGCACAAGAAGATGAAGAGAAAGGGTGCGGGGAGAAAAAAGAAGACCAGGTTGAGTGCATGCAATGTCAACACCGTTGGCGGAGAGGACAGACACAGGAGCCTAATGCACTAAGCCGCGCATTCGGGGTACACTACTCAGTACTACTGACTAGGACAACAGGCCAAGAGACGTAAAATGCGCACATGGGAGATGCTGGACCTTCAATGGCTGTACTTGTCACCCTACCGAGGTGGGGGCCGGGGCCACAGGGCCATGCCTAAGGGAGAGGACTACACTACAGAAAGCGCCCTGGCCTAATGTCACCCACAGCCCTCCTCCCCCACCCAGACGCCTCCACTGCGCAGAAAGATAGGAGAATGTGCTGATACTCACCCCCTTGTGTCTGCTGTGATGTCTTAAAGCGCCCATCCAATTCTGGGTAGGCCACCGCCAGGATCCTGGACATCAGGGGGGTCATGGTGCGACTGGCACCCCTCCTAGGTTGGGAAGCCATCCCCAGCAGTGTTTCTGCGGTCTTCCTTGTTCCGCGGCGGATGTCCTCCCACCTCTTGCGGCAGTGGGTGCCCCGTCTGTTGTGGACCCCCAAGTTCCGGACTTCCTTGGCGATGGCACGCCAAATCTCGATCTTCTGATGGGCGCTGACCTATTTGACATGTACAGGGTGGAAAGGAGGAAATCATCAATGACCTGCATGTTAGATGTGATTGGCCCCCCCCACCAACTTTGCCATATGGCACATGCTCTCATCTGTCGGGCGTTGCACTCCTCATTCGCCCCCCACCCCACCAACTTACATCCACCCCAATCCACACTGGCATAGCCCATTCCATGTGCACCCGGTGTACCCACTTGTTGGTCTGGAGGACCGTAGAGTAGCGCATACTGGGGGAGGACCCCATCCACGAGCTTCTCCAACTCTTCAGACGTGAAAAACAGGGGCCCTTTCCCAGTCGCAGCAGCCATTGTATCTTCCAGACCGAGGTCACAGCAGCACTTGCAGTATAGGTCCTCTCCTGTGGATGATCAGGTCTCGAGTGATTAAGCAGATAGAAAATGGCGGTCACGCCCGCGGCGGTGCGTACCGCAGCGGTGCGTACCGCGACCGCCGGCGCACTTCGTCATTGGCTCCTGAAACCCATAGGCTTCAATGTTAACCAATGCGGCTTTGCGCCGCGGTCTTCGACCGCCTACCGCCACGGTGTGCCCCGCCAGCGCATTGACCTCACATCCCATTGTCCCACTTCACAGGTCAGGCAGCTGCCATTTCAAGGGCCTACATGGCTTAATTTTGACTGCGACACACAGGCCTAGGCCTTGCATTGCCACACATACACGCCTTTCAACCCATTGCCATTCTTTAACTGTGCAAGCTGTCTGTACGTACCTGTGGTTTGGCTGACTCTGTGCTCCATGTTGTCCTTCCTAGGCACCGTCCGCTGGGACTTGGGATGAGAAGGAGGAATCCTCGCGTGTACCGACCGCTGGTGGACCTGTCGACAATGGAAGAACGCCATATAATACTTCGATACAGACTTGACCGTGCCACTATCCATGAACTGTGTGCCCAGCTGGAGCCAGCCCTGATGTCCCCCATCCGCCAACCCACAGGGATTCCCCCTCTGGTGCAGGTTTTGTCAGTCCTCCATTTTTTGGCAAGTGGGTCATTCCAGACCACAGTGGCCATGTCATCTGGAATGTCTCAGCCTATGTTTTCAAAGATTTTGAGTAGAGTTTTGTCTGCCCTAATGAAACTCATGCGGAGCTACATCATTTTCCCAGAGGAGGGTGACTTGCCTACAGTGAAGGGTGATTTCTATGCCCTTGGACATATCCCCAACATCATTGGTGCCATTGATGGGACCCATGTGGCTTTGGTACCCCCAAAAGACGATGAGCAGGTGTACCGAAACAGAAAAAGTTATCATTCGATGAATGTCCAGGTGGTCTGTTTGGCTGACCAGTACATCTCCCATGTAAATGCCAAGTTCCCAGGGTCAGTGCATGACGCGTATGTGATGTGAAATAGCAGCATCCCCTATGTGATGGAGCAGCTACAGAGACAACGTGTGTGGCTAATAGGTGACTCTGGTTACCCCAACCTGCCTTGGCTACTGAACCCAGTAAGGAATTCCCGGACCAGGGCAGAGGAACGGTACAATGAGGCCCATGGGCGAACTAGGAGGATCATCGAAAGGACCTTTGGCCTCCTGAAGGCCAGGTTTAGGTGCCTGCATATGACTGGGGGATCCCTGATGTACTCACCAAAGAAGGTGTGCCACATCATCGTGGCCTGCTGTATGCTTCACAATCTGGCATTGCGACGTCAGGTTCCTTTCCTGCAGGAGGATGGTGCAGATGGTGGTGTTGAAGTAGCTGTGGAGCCTGCGGAGAGTGAAGAGGAGGAAGACTCAGAGGACGACACAGACAACAGGGACAGAGTAATAGCACAGTATTTCCAGTAGCACACAGGTAATAATCACCCATGCCATTTTACATTTCCTGAAAGCCTCCTGCATCTCAACTTTGTCGGTTTCCCCCCAGACCTATGAACATGATGTTTGATTTTCCCTTCCCTTTTCTGTGCTGTATGAGCCACTGCGTGACCTCGGCTTGGTTGGCCCATGGACTAATGCTAAGTTACCTCGGTATGTGTAATTCACAATGTTCACAATACGTAATTGATATGTAATGTGTCATACATTTGTAAATAAGACAGGTTGAGTCCTGATTGATTTCAGTGCAATGTGTGATTTATTATTAGTGCATAGATATTGGTACATGATAGTGAAACAGTGATGGGTGGGGGTGGAGTAATGTCCATGGCGGAGTCCAGTTCTCAGTCTCACAGGTGCATTGTCCATATGCCTGTGGCAGGATGGAGCAGGGGCAGTTCAAGGTTTGACAGGGTGGCAATGTGGGACAGTGGGAGGACTTCAGGGGGTATGTGATGCTGGCGGGGGACTTGACATCCTACTCTGTCGGTTTTTTTGATCTCAGGCTCCTTTTGTGGGGCGGTTGTTGTTCAGCAGGAGGTGGGGTTCTGGTGGGCTGTCGTTGTGGTGGGGCCTCCTGTCCACTAGCGCCGGCGGAGGTGGTAGGCTGTTCCTGTTCCTGGCTAGTGACAGGGGCCCTGTGTGATGCCACATGGTCCCGAAACGTGTCCTCTATGCGGTTCAGGGCCTGGACTATGCTCCCCATAGCGGTTGAGATGTTGCTGAGTTGGTCGCTGAACCCCATGTAGCGTTGCTCCTGCTGTGCCTGGATCTCCTGGAACCTGGCCAGTACCGTCGCCATCGTCTCTTGTGAGTGGTGGTAGGCAGCCATGATGGTGGTGAGGGCCTCTTGGAGAGTGGGTTCCCTGGGCCTCTCCTCCCCCTGCTGTCGCACAGCAGCCCTCCGAGTTGCCCTGTTTCCCTGGGCCTCTGTCCCCTGGACGGTGTGCCCACTCCCACTGCCCCCAGGTCCCTGTTGTTGTTGGGTTGGTGGGTTACCCTGGGGGCCCTGTAGTGGTAGACACACCGCTGCTTGACCTGTCCTAGAGACAGAGGCATGGGCCCGCTGGGTGGGAGCTGTGCGGTTGTTCCCAGAGGGGGTTGGGTCTGCAGTGGCCTGTGTCTGGGTGAGGGGAACTGACTGCCCAGAGGTCCCCGATGGTCCGGGCTGGTCGTCAGGTTCCAGGTCGACAGAGCTGCTGTCATCACTAGTGGCCTGTTCCGGGGGTGGGATGGACATTTCTGGTCCCTCCTGACCGGTGTGTTGTCGTTCGGGTCCTGCATGGGGTAAGAGGGTATGGTTATTGTTTCTGTGTGTGCATTAGCTTGTGTTTTATGGGTGCCCTTGTCCCCCAGTGCTGGCATTCCCTTGGGGGAGGTGTTGTGAGGGTGTTTTGTGGGGGGGGGGGGGTGATGGGTATGTGCAGTGGTCATGCTTAGGTGATGGGTGTCCATAGTTTGGGGGTGGCATGCAGGGGTTGGTGTTGGGTGGGTTGTGCTGGGGAGACATTCTCAGGGAGGATGTGTGCTGGGGGGTTGGGGGTGAGGGTGGGGGTTAGCATGCTGGGGGGGGTGAAGTGGTTGGCCTTGTACTTACCAGAGTCCATTCCTCCGTGTACTCCAGCGAGGCCATCAGGATGCAGGATGTTGAGTACCTCTTGCTCCCATGTTGTGAATTCGGGTGGAGTGGGTGGGGGTCCCCCGCCAGTCTTCTGCACTGCGATGTTGTGTCGCGAGACCATCGAGTGCACCTTCCCCCGTAGGTCGTTCCATCGTTTGCGGATGTCCTCTCTATTTCTGGGATGCTGTCCCACCGCGTTGACCCTGTCCACGATCCGCTGCCAGAGCTCTGCCTTCCTTGCTATGGTGGTGTGCTGGACCTGTGAGCCGAAGAGCTGGGGTTCCACTCTTATGATCTCCTCCACCATGACCCGGAGTTCTTGGTCCGAAAAGCGTGGGTGCCTTTGTGGTGCCATGGGGTGGTGTGTATGAGGTGTGGGGTGGTGTATGTGATGATGTGTGTGTTGGTGTGTGGTGCTTTGTGCTTCTATGTGGTGTGTGTGATGTTGCGGTGTGCCTCTGTGTGTCTGGCTATCTATTCTCTGATGTGTCTCTCTCTCCTTCGTCTCTGGTTTTTGTTGGTAGGGGTTTGTGGGTGATGTGGGTGTGTGTTTTATATGGTATTGGATGTGTGGGAGTGGTGTGTGTATGTGTTTCAGGTGTGTGCCTTTCAAATTGTCCAATGTGGTAGGGGTTTGTAAAGGTGTGTGTATTTTGACCGCGGCGGTGTCTACCGCCAATGGAATACCGCGGTTGAATGACCGCCGCGTCGATTTGCCGGTCATAATGGGATGGGCGTATTTCTGTTGCCGTGGCGGTGGAGGTTTGGTCTTCTCCAGTTTACCGCTGGCCGCTGATGTGGCGGACTGCAGTGGAGGGCGGATTTTCGGAGGTTTTGCAGTTGTGGGTCAGAATGCCCGTGGCGGCTGACCGCGGCGGCGGCGGTATTGTGGCGGCCTTCTGACCGGCTGTAAGCGGCTTTTACCGCCGAGGTCAGAATGACCCCCATTGTGTCAAAATCATTCAGCAGGGAACCTCAAAACAGATGTAAGCAATGGTACGAAAATCATATTTTTGAGACCAAATCATATTTCATTAGAGAGGAAATAAACTATGCCAAAAACCAATCCAAAAAGCTGTTTGAGTCTGTGAAGCGACATACCACACCTTCACATTAATCATGACCAACAAACTGGAACCAAGCTGCAAAATATTTGCCAATTTTTTAAGACAAATTCAAATATTGGAGCTCTCCCACACTAAACACACTGATAGAGAATCCAACAAAAGGCAATGACAAGTTAATATAGCTTAGTTTAATTTAATTAATTACAAATAATGTGATCTTAAAGGCTATTGCAGAAACCAGAGCATCATCACAGTTTTCAGAGCCCATAAACTCCACTTTCAGGAATGACATAAGTCCATGAGTAGCACTATTATGGACTAAACAGGTAATGTGCACAATTCCTCAAAGTAGTGAAATTCACACCACTTCTGGCGAAAACAACAGCAAGCACCGAAGATATGAATAACTTCCTACCACTTTGAATCTTCCCCTTCTAACAATTGTGTTAAAAAGTTGATAACAGCCTACTGGTAGAGTGCTATTTGGGCTTCACAGAAGATGTAAGGACAGCATCAACCAGTTTACTTTTACTGTTATGCTGTTTCTATACTAGGCTTTGAAGACTCCTGCCTTCTAATTCTTCCATCCCTGCTCACCCTGTTTGACATATTAAACCACTCCAACCTTCTGAATACTCTGAAACAAACAGCTGGCATAGAGAATGCTGTCCTAAAATAAGTGATGCCATATCTGAAAGACTGAAGGCAAATAATACAATATTTAACTGCCCACCAGAAACTACTAGGGTCAAACAAGGAGTACCTCAATGCTCTGTTTCTTCACCAACACTTCACATTTATGTAGAAGCTGTTGCTGTACGATTAAATTAACTAAACATCTCCTACCTTTTCTATGCTGATGATACTAATATCTACATGATAATGCCATCATCCACTGTCATTCTGTTCCTAGTACAAATACTCAAGGATGTCTAATCATGCCTGTCACATCATCTTTAATTCTACCACTTGAAAACAACGTTTCTACTAAATGCCCCCATTCCTACTCAATAATTATTCAACACTCTTAATGTACCTGACCATGCAAAGTCATTTGGGGGCGTGTTCACAAGAAATTAACATAGGGCAGCATCGCAAGCATTTTTGCTATGCTGTCCTATGCCAATTTGAAAGGGCAGAAATGCACTGTATTTACAAGATATGGTACTTTTCTGTCCTTTCCCAAGTGCTTGTGCAGAGGCTGCTGCCTAAAGCCAATGCAGGCGCCCTTGCACCATGGTCAGGGTGCCTGTGTTGTTGGCAGGATTGTTTTTGTGCAGCACCTTCCTGCACAAAAACAATCCATGGATGTGGGTTCCTCTTTCTATGTTTTCTGCAGAATGCAGCACACACAGGAAGAGGGAAAAACTAGGAGAAATAACTATATTTTTCCTCATTGCGCCTCCCCTGTGGAGGCATAAGATGTTGATGCATTCCCAGGTGTACATTGCCTTCTAAATTTGGGAATGTGTCAAAACTCCTGGGTGATTCATGGGAAAACCCACCGCAACTCTCATGGAATGCCCCTTGATGCAGTGTATTGCAACAGAGTGACTTTGCCTTCCATCATATCTACGAGGCTATAAAAAGCCTCGCAAAATAGCTTTGTGTGGCCTCAAAGATTTGGGTCTGCACTCTGTGCAAGGGGAGCTTGTAAATATGCCCCTTGGTTTCTTACTGGAGAAAAAAACAACTGACAATGCCACATAAATGTGCTTACATTCTTACCAAATGTGCTCAAAACCAGCTGAGGCCACTGAGAGGTATAAAACACCTAATTGCAGAATACAACCAGAATCTTGGCAAATGACACAGTCACTAGTCTCATCAAGACCAGATTATGGCGCCTTCTTTCTTTATGCTATTCCACCAATTTACCTGGTTACTGTCAAGGTAACCCCCCATGCTGCGCCTTGACCTATTTTGAGAGTGTGAAAACATGACCAAGTAAGTCCTCTTCTGGGCTCACTTAAATGACTACCAATATCATAATGAAGCCAATTTAATTTAGACTGCATCACCCACAAAGCTCTCCACATAAAGCCCATGTCATCTGGCCTGCAAATTTGGGAACTCAGATAGATAATGCCCACTTGGATGTGTGAACATTCTTTTTCTAGAAACCTCAACAATAAAACAAGAAAAAACCTGGAACAATCCCATGAGGATGTGCACCACTTTAAAACAGAACCCTGTCTGCACGCAAACTCTTCGAGAAGGAACTCAAAAACCTACTGCTGGTATGTCATTTCTACCCTTTACCATACTCCATGAAAAAGCAACTTAGAAAGGACCCCAAATGTATCTAATATATCTCTGTGGAAGCATTTGCCTCTACCATTTTCCCCCAATCATCAGCTAGTGATTTTGCCTAATCAATGTTTACATATTATTTTACAATGTTTTTATACACTTTGTTATTTTGGCTACTGTTTGAGTCTTTTTACTATGGATAAACTCCTAACAAATATAAACTACTCATCTGATTAGTTCTGACTAGCACCATAGAAGACTGTCAGATAAAAGAAAGAATTACTTTTCTATCAGTTTCCCAGCCTCAATTGTAAATACTGACTTTCATTCACAATTAGACTTGAAACTTAAATTGGGCTGCACAGTGACAGAGCCAACACATTCGGGGCAACCACACTGACCTAGTCAGTGAATTGCTCTGCCACCTCAAAGCTCCACGGACAAGTAAGCCCTTCTGTTCATCTGAACTCTGACCTCTGTCCACAGTTTGAGGCCATCCTCCACCCGCAGGCTTCTGCCTGCGCTTCATCCCTGGTGTCTAGTGGGAGAGCTCTACTGGGATGCCCTCTTCCTCTTTTCTCTTTTTTCCTCTTCTGCCTCTGTTTGCTTTTTGGGTGCTTTTCCTTCTGTGTTCTGTTCCTTTTGTGTCCCTTTTGTGTCTTTTGCTTTCTGTGTTTCACTCTCTCCTCCTTCTTTTTCTCCCCTCACTACGCTCTCTCTTTCTCACTTTTGCTCTCCCCCTTCCCTCACTTCCCTGCCGCTGCTACCCCTGTGGCCTGCCCCCTTTTTTATACCATTTTTGGTCCCGCTCCCGCCTCCCAGCTGTCCTCTCCTCTCCCCCTCCTACTTAATGGCTGCTGCTGCATGGCTGCGCTGCTACACCAAAGGCAAGCCTGTCAGCGACCCGAATGTGACCAGCACCATGACCCCTGGTCATGCCACCCGCCGCCTCTACACAGCAGATGAACTCATTGCACTCAACCCAGGAGGCAACAACAACTGCAAGCAAGCAGCTCCAGGCAACACACACGGTCCCTTCAGCTGCCTCCGCTGCCGTCAAACCTGCAACACCAACAAGACCCAAGCCCCAGCACAACCCACCCGCAACAACTCACCTAATCCGAAACCCCTGGAGTGCATCCTCCTCAATGTCCGCTCCCTCCATAAACATGCCACCAAAATCTGGGACCTCCTCGACAGCATCACCCCGGACATCGGATTCCTGAGACCTGGACTAACAACACCTCAGGCCCAGCCATCGTCATCACCATCCCCCAAGGGTAAAAGATCATCCAGAAAGATCACCTTAGCCGCCCTGGGGGGGAATCGCCATTGTCCACAGGTCGAACCTCTGCCTGAACACACACTCTGAAGACTCCAAAGAAGCCACTAACCTGATAGAACACCATCGCCCCCAAGCTCTGCCTCACCATCAACTGCTCACTAGCTGCAGCCACCTTCCCCGATGACAGGAAACATGCCAAGATCAACCCCCTCCTCAAGAAACCCTCGGCTGACCCCACTGACATCAGAAACCTCAGACCCATCTCCCTACTTCCTTTTCCTGCGAAGGTCATAGAAAAAGTAGTCAACAGCCAACTCACCATGTTTTTAGAAAGCCACAACATCCTCGACATCTCCCATTCTGGATTCAGGTCAAATAACAGCACCGAAACGGCCCTCCTGTCCGCAACAGACAACATCCGCTCCCTACTGGACAAACATGCAACTACTCTAATTCGCATAGCAAAATGTTAGAAGATGAAAGAATCAATACACATGTCACCTACACGTGTCAATAGTGATGTAGGAAAGGATTATACATACTTTGTGGACCAAGTCATCTAAGTCATTGTCCTCCTGAAAACAAAGTATAGCACTGAGAAAGGGGCATAAAAAGCCGAGAACATTTACTCACACACAACCACAGTTAGTATATCTACTTTTTCAAGTCAATGGTCACCTATCATGTGCATGAAGGTGACATACAGTTCAACCTATCATGCAATTATTCTATCAATAGCCCAATGACTTAGTGGCAACATCACTATCCACACATCAGACATGACTAGCCTTACATCTGTTTGGGAAAAAATCAGAGAGACAAAGCACATCTGGGCTACCATGACAGGTACACCCACCGAGCTGCAAGCAAAATGCCTAAATACACATACCATTCCACTCACATGTGTATGTGGGCTACCACACCTACACCACATTGGCATCAGTGCAAACAATAGGTTTCTATACAACAAAGACTGAAACCATACTCAAAATAGCAACAGAAAGTATGTTTATAGCTCATTATAATGTGGATTCATGACGTAAACTTTCAATGTACACATGATGTTGGCATAAAACAGTGAAGATTGTAACTATGATTAATATGTCTTGGCCTATTTATCATGCCTACAGCACTATGGCTAAGGAAATAGCTGTGTAGCCACTTCCCTCTTGCAGAAAATGAACATGGTACTAACATTCATTGCCCTGACACCAATGTATGTAATCCAATAGGACACTAGCAATACCTCCATGGTTACCAACATGTAGGATGTCCACTCAGATGAAACATTACAGAGGCTTATATACATCCGTCACTTACCAAGGGGATTCACCTTGTAACAGGTCTGAATAATTTTTGCAAGTATGGCATGTGACATGTCAGATGGATACCACAGCTTCACATGATGCTGTCACTCATCAGAAATCTTTTGAAAAGTAGGTATGACTTCAAATTGCCAGACTTAATGTTGCACATAGACATGGATCAAGGGACATTGGAATGTACAGAGAGCAAAGACATGGACAACTTACCATCATGATATTGGGAGTATTGACCTGTAGGTGGGAAGGAACAACCACCAGTGTATGAAAAGCTGTATAGTGGTACACATATGTCATGTACATCATCATATGCTTCTGTACAGAGGAAGCAACATAGGAGAGTAATAGTTCCCTATACAAATTAGAATGTGCACACCTGTGTGCCACTGTTGGGGACTGTACATCAATGTGTTCATAGGAGATCTTTGACCTTTTGCACCTACCACCTTGTCACAACTTAGAAACGTTCACATGATACACTAACCTGGTAAAGGAATGAAAATGTGTAAAGTCTGTACTTACCCCCTTTTGGCTGCTGTGCTGCCTTAAACGCCAATCCAGTTCTAGGTAGGCCACCACCAATATGCGGACAATTGGGGGGGTCAAGGTCCCACAGACACCCAGCCCTCCTTGGGAGGACATGCCCAGCTAGACCTCTGCAGTCTTCGGGGCCTAGCGACTCAGGTCTGATCTTTCTTGGTGATTGCATGGCAAACCCCCTTTTTCTGATGGACATTGACCTGCATGGATGACACAGACAAGAAGAGAATGTCATGTCCACATACACAATACCAAAACAAGCAGGATGAAAATACAAATTTGTGCAACTAGCCATACACAGCCTTTAACACCCCCTTCAATAAGGGATGACCATCTGCAGCCAGGCTGTTTGAGACAGGCATACAACATGCATCTCCAGCACCAGGTGTCACACTGCACACTGAAACATGTGACTGGACCACAACATGGTTTATATTTCCAAATATTTTCACACCACCTTCAACAATCATGTCTTACAGTCTGCACTTGGGTCAGAGTACATACATCACACACTCTCTACTATGTCTCAGGACTCAACATGTATATGCCCATCTGCATGTTCTTGACATCATCATACACTTCAAACATTGCAATTGTATTGCAATTACCTGTTCCTCTGGGTCACCATAGAGCTGTTCATACAGGGGAAGGACCTCCTCCACAAGCCTATCAAGCTCCTCTGGGGAGAAGGGAGGAGCCCTATCACCTGTGGGACATGGCATGATTGCTCCCAGAGGCAATACACAGCAGCTCAGGTCGTGGAGATCTTGCTGGCAGCAGTGTCAGGAGTCAAGTGAGGGATAAACTATGAAATGGCAGTCACGTCCACTATGTAACAGACCGTCACCACCAGAAGACATCACCATTGGCCCAAGACCACCGAATGCAGAAAAGTGTTCCAATGGCAATGTCCACCATGGTTGTATCTTCCACCATGACGACTTCTGCCAGTGGACTTAGGTCACTTCGTAATGTCCAGTAGAGTAGGTCAGACAGCTGCCATTTTAAGGCTCATATATGGACGAAAAAAATGTTTGAAATTTGTGTCACAAGTTGTGAAACATATCTATGACATTGTGTTCACTCCTGGCTTTGAGCAAACGTAGAAATGTGCATGAATTGTGTACAGGATGTAAAATTGATGTGTTTTAAGTAATGTAAATGTAGTAGCATAGTCAGCAGAGAAATGACAATCTGATATATGGTATGTGTCCCATATATGTGCAACATGTTAAGAATGTCAATGTCACATAGACTGTCAGTGACATGCTTTTCCATTTCTAAAATATGATAGAGAAAAGGGGATGTGAATGCAGTAATAAGCCATTATTTGTCTAGGTGTGTTCAGCCTAAAATGTTTCAACAGTTGCATTTTACAGCATTATATATGGCCATACTTATGATGTAGAGAATGAGTGCTACACATGCATTCTTGTTTTCTCTCACATAGTTACCTTGACATGAGAAGAGTGAGACAACCTCCAGTGTACCATCCAGTAATAGACCTGCAGACCTTGGAGGAGCGACATGTGATTCCTCCGCCTGGATAGGCATAAAATCATGGATCTCTGTTGTCAGTTGGAGCCAGATCTGATGCCTGCCATTCGTAATCCCTATAGCATACCACCAATTGTACAAGTTATGTCAGTGCTGTACCTCCTGGCTACAGGCTTCTTTCAAAATACAGGGGTCCTAATTTCAGGGATGTTTCAGCCTATGTTCAGTCTGGTCTTGAAGGCTGTACTCTCCCTGCATTGTTGAAACACCTGTACAGCTACGTCAGATTGCTGCAACATGATTTGGCCCATAAAAAGGGCTGAAGTTTATGCTTTGGGACACATTCCAAATGTGGTTGGAGCCATAGATGGCACCCATGTTGACTTGGTTCCCCCAAATGCCAATGAACAAGTGTATAGGAACAGGAAAAACTTCCACTCCATTAATGTCCAAGAGGTTCATCAGGTGGAACAGCAATATCTCACTGCTTATCACATGACAATACACAAAGAGGGCCTGGCTAGTTGGTAAGTCACATATGTCATGTGTGTCTGTAACTTTGAACTGCTAAGAAATGTGTGGATGTCCGTTACTTATTTTTGGCTTTTTAAACTCTTCTTTACATGGGACTCAGGTTGGGAGTTGGGACTTGGGAGATTGTGTCCTAACCAGTTGTATCCCTAGGAGCCTCCATAGTGTGGTCCATGTCATCTCACCCACACACCTGACCCCCAAGGGCCTGTGTCCCTGGCACAATTTGCTCAGTCCCACTGGTGCTGGGTCCATCATTGTCTGAGTTTATGACACGAGACTCAGGTACTGGTACTGGGGGACACTAAATGGTAGACACTGTCCTTAGAACACAGGTTTGGGGGTGAATGCTCACCTGTGATGTTGAAGCTACAGTGCTGGGAGGAGTCGATGTGGGCAGGGTGTGGCTCATAGTTGTTGACTAACCAGGTGTTTCAGGTGGCCCAGCTTTGTTCTCAATGTCTACACATCCAGGGGTGTATTCCTCACCGAGGGCTTCATCCAGAGGTGTAGTGGCAGTTTCTGCTGTCCTTTCCATGATGATAATGGCTAGGTTACCTGTAGGAGAAGTGGAACACACAGTTCCTGAAATTAATGCAACAAGTGAGATCAAAGTTTCACCACAAGACATGTAATATGACATGCACACAAAGCCTTTACTTGATCCCCTGATATGACAATCAATCAATCAAATTTCTTAAGCGCTACTCACCCGGTAGGGTCTCAAGGCGCTGGGGGTGGAGCGGGGGTTACTGCTCGAAAAGCCATGTTATGAGGTGCTTTCTGAAAGTTAGGAGGTCCCTGGTTTTGCGTAGGTTGGTGGGGATGGAGTTCCAGGTTTTGGCGGCGAGGTGGGAGAAGGATCTGCCGCCGAAGGTGGTGCGTTGGATGTGGGGGACTGTTGCGAGGGCGAGGTCGGCGGAGCGGAGCTGTCGAGTCGGTTTGTGGAAGTTGATTCGTTCGTTGAAGTAGGCCGGTCTGGTGTCGTGGAGGGCTTTGTGAGCATGGATTAGGATTTTGAAAATTATCCTTTTGTTGATGGGCAGCCAGTGTAGGGATCTGAGGTGGGCGGAGATGTGTTCGTCATGAGGGAGGTTGAGGATGAGACGTGCGGCTGCGTTCTGGATGTGCTGAAGTTTTCTCTGAAGCTTGGCTGTGGTCCCTGCGTAAAGGGGGTTGCCATAGTCAAGTCTGCTGCTTATAAGGGCGTGGGTGACCTTTCTTCTTGTTTCTAAAGGAATTTATTTGAAAGTCTTGCATAGCATGAGGAGGGTGTTGAAGCAGGAGGATGATATGGTGTTGATTTGCTGAGTCATGGCGAGAGATGAGTCCAGTATGATGCCGAGATTGCGTGCATGGGTTGTGGGTGTTGGGGTGGTCCTAGGGTGGTGGGCTACCAAGAGTCGTTCCATGCTGTCTTGTTGGGACCAAAGATGATGATCTCGTTTTTTTCTGAGTTCAATTTGAGGTGGCTTGATGTCATCCAGTTAGCGATGGCGAGGAGTCCGGCTTGTAGGTTATTCTTGGCGGTAGATGAGTTCTTTGTGAGGGAGATGATGAGCTGGGTGTTGTCAGCGTATGAAATGATATTGAGGCTATGGGGGCGGATGAAGCTGTTGAGTGGAGCGGGTGGGGCTGAAGGAGGATCCTTGGGGGACCCCACAGATGGTCTTGGTGGCTGTAGACCGGAAAGGAAGGAGGCAAACTCTTTGGGTTCTTTCGGAGCGGAAGGAGGTGAGCCAGTCCAGGTCTTTGTGGCTAATTCCAGCGTTGAAGAGGTGTGTGCGAAGGGTTTGGTGGCATACGGTGTTGAATGCTGCAGAGAGGTCTAGGAGGATGAGGGCGACGGTTTTGCCCTTGTCCAATCAGGTCCTGATGTCGTCTGTGCAGGTGATGAGGGCTGTCTCAGTGGTTTGGTTTTTGCGGAATCCAGACTGGGAGGCGTCGAGTATGCTGTTGTCCTCCAGGAAGTGAGACAGTTGTTTGTTTACTATCTTCTCTATGACCTTTGCGGGGAAGGGGAGTAGAGAGATAGGTCGGTAGTTTGTGAGGTCTTCAGGGGCTGCTTTGGGATTTTTGAGTAGAGTGTTGACTTCGGCGTGTTTCCAAATATCTGGGAAGGTTGCGGTCTCGAAGGAGCTGTTGATGACGACCCGGAGCTGGGGAACTATGATTTTTTTAGCCTTGTTGAAGATGTGGTGGGGGCCAGGTGTTCAGTATGTTGGTGTGGCAGGGTGCTGTGGTGTTGGCTGTGCCGGTGGTGGTGATGGTGGGTGATGACGATGTGAAGCTTTCGTGTATGTCTGCGATCTTGCGGTGGAAGTAGTTGGAGAGGGAGTTGCAGGTCTTGGGAGTGTGGAGGGTCGATGGTGCAGGATTTGGGTTTGGTGAGTTCTTTATTGATGGCAAAAAAGTTCCTTGCTGTTGTGTGCCTTGTCGTCTATGCGTTCTTTGTAGAAGGATCGTTTGGTGGTCCGGATGAGCTGGTGATGTTTGCGCATGGCTGATTTGAGGTCGGAGAAGTTGCTCACTGAAGGTTCTTGGCTCCAGGCTTTCTCAATTTCCCGGCAGTCTCGTTTGGAAGACTGAAGTTCTGCGGTGAACCAGGGGGCTGTCTTATTGGTGTGGGTGTTGTTGTTTTTTTTGAGTGGGGCAAGGGAGTCAGCGCATGCTTCTAGCCATTGTGTGAGGCTGAGGGCAGCAGTGTTGGGGTCGTTGGTACTATGAGGTGGAGCTTGTGCGAGGTTGGAGATCAGTTATTCCTTGGAGATCTTGTTCCACTTGTGGTAGGGGATAGGATGTTGGTGGTGGTGGGTGGTGGGCTTCAGGAAGGAGAAGTGGACGCAGTGGTGGTCAGTCCAGTGGAGTTCGGTGGTGTGAGTGAAGGTGATGTGGCTGCTGCAGGAGAAGATGGCGTCTAGCTTGTGACCAGCTGAGTAGGTGGGTGAGGTGACCATTTGCTTGAGGCTGAGGTTTATGAGGTTGTCCAACAGGGCAGTGGAGTTGCAGTCGTTCAGTCGTTGATGTTCTCCAGGTGAAAGTTTAGGTCACCGAGGAGTAGGTAGTCCGTGGAGGCGAGGCGTGGGTGCTGAGAGCATCGGCGATGGGTGGCACAGAATGAGGGATGAGATCCAGGTGGTCTGTAGATGAGGGTTCCTCTTGGGGTGGTGTTGGCGTTGATGTGTACCTGAAAGTGCAGGTGCTCTGCGGTGTCTAGGGTGTCGTTGGTGTTGGTAGAAATCTTGATGGAATTTCTGTGTATTATGGCGATTCCTCCTCCTGGTTTATTGATACGGTCTCTACAGGTGATTTTGTATCCTACTGGGATGGCTATGGCGATGTCGGGTTCCGATGAGGGGATCATCCATGTTTCAGTGAGGAAGGCGTGCTTGTGGACGGAGCGGGTGTTGAGGACGATGCAGTTGAGGTGATTGGTGTGTTTGGTGTTGTTGTGGTGCTTGTTGGTGTGAGTGCAGGAGAAGTGGCATGAGTGGCATGTGAAAGGTCCATGGGTGTGTCTGGGGCGACAAAGCAAAAACAACAAGTGATGGACGGAATGCTGAACATAGTCAAACACTCGCCCCCAGTCAGAGATCTGGGTTTAATCCATTGTTCTTTTGCTCACCATGCCACCCCAGTTTGGACCCAGCCATATGCAAATCAGTCTTGACCCTGTTCCTCATGGGAACAGTCCAGACCGAACTGCCAAGCCAGGTCCTCACTGGACCGGAAACAAGCATCCTGGGACCGGTTTTGGGGTTTCACCCCTCATCCGCCAGGCTAGCTTGAATCCAGTGGCATGGGAAGCACGGGACCCACGTCTGGGCATACCCTTCCCACTTAGGGCGACAAACAAAAACAACAAGTGATGGACGGAATGCTGAACATTGTCAAACACTCGCCCCCAGTAATAGATCTGGGTTTAATCCATCGTTCTTTTGCTCACCATGCCACCCCAGTTTGGACCCAGCCATATGCAAATCAGTCTTGACCCTGTTCCTCATGGGAACAGTCCAGACCGAACTGCCAAGCCAGGTCCTCACTGGACCGGAAACAAGCATCCTGGGACCGGTTTCGGGGTTTCACCCCTCATCAGCCAGGCTAGCTTGAATCCAGTGGCATGGGAAGCACGGGACCCACGTCTGGGCATACCCTTCCCACTTAGAGCAACAAAGCAAAAACAACAAGTGATGGACGGAATGCTGAACATTGTCAAACACTCACCCCCAGTCATAGATCTGGGTTTAATCCATCGTTCTTTTGCTCACCATGCCACCCCAGTTTGGACCCAGCCATATGCAAATCAGTCTTGACCCTGTTCCTCATGGGAACAGTCCAGACCGAACTGCCAAGCCAGGCCCTCACAGGACCGGAAACAAGCATCCTGGGACCGGTTTCGGGGTTTCACCCCTCATCAGCCAGGCTAGCTTGAATCCAGTAGCATGGGAAGCACGGGACCCACGTCTGGGCATACCCTTCCCACTTAGGGCGACAAAGCAAAAACAGCAAGTGATGGACGGAATGCTGAACATTGTCAAACACTCGCCCCCAGTCATAGATCTGGGTTTAATCCATCGTTCTTTTGCTCACCATGCCACCCCAGTTTGGACCCAGCCATATGCAAATCAGTCTTGACCCTGTTCCTCATGGGAACAGTCCAGACCGAACTGCCAAGCCAGGTCCTCACTGGGGAACAGGGTCAAGACTGATTTGCATATGGCTGGGTCCAAACTGGAATGGCATGGGCAGCAAAAAAACGATGGATTTAGGCCCAGATCACTGTACTGGGGCTGAATGTTTGACAATGTTCAGCATTCCGTCCATCACTTGTTGTTTTTGCTTTGTCGCCCTAAGTGGGAAGGGTATGCCCAGACGTGGGTCCCGTGCTTCCCATGCCACTGGATTCAAGCTAGCCTGGCTGATGAGGGGTGAAACCCTGAAACCGGTCCCAGGATGCTTGTTTCCAGTCTAGGGAAGACCTGGCCTAGCAGTTCGGGCTGGACTGTTCCCATGGGGAACAGGGTCAAGACTGATTTGCATATGGCTGGGTCCAAACTGGAATGGAATGGGCAGCAAAAAAACGATGGATTTAGGCCCAGATCCCTGTACTGGGGGTGAATGTTTGACAATGTTCAGCATTCCGTCCATCACTTGTTGTTTTTGCTTTGTCGCCCTAAGTGGGAAGGGTATGCCCAGACGTGGGTCCCGTGCTTCCCATGCCACTGGATTCAAGCTAGCCTGGCTGATGAGGGGTGAAACCCCGAAACCGGTCCCAGGATGCTTGTTTCCAGTCCAGGGAAGACCTGGCCTAGCAGTTCGGGCTGGACTGTTCCCATGGGGAACAGGGTCAAGACTGATTTGCATATGGCTGGGTCCAAACTGGAATGGCATGGGCAGCAAAAAACCGATGGATTTAGGCCCAGATCACTGTACTGGGGGTGAATGTTTGACAATGTTCAGCATTCCGTCCATCACTTGTTGTTTTTGCTTTGTCGCCCTAAGTGGGAAGGGTATGCCCAGACGTGGGTCCCGTGCTTCCCATGCCACTGGATTCAAGCTAGCCTGGCTGATGAGGGGTGAAACCCCGAAACCGGTCCCAGGATGCTTGTTTCCAGTCCAGGGAAGACCTGGCCTAGCAGTTCGGGCTGGACTGTTCCCATGGAGAACAGGGTCAAGACTGATTTGCATATGGCTGGGTCCAAACTGGAATGGCATGGGCAGCAAAAAAACGATGGATTTAGGCCCAGATCACTGTACTGGGGGTGAATGTTTGACAATGTTCAGCATTCCGTCCATCACTTGTTGTTTTTGCTTTGTCGCCCTAAGTGGGAAGGGTATGCCCAGACGTGGGTCCCGTGCTTCCCATGCCACTGGATTCAAGCTAGCCTGGCTGATGAGGGGTGAAACCCCGAAACCGGTCCCAGGATGCTTGTTTCCAGTCCAGGGAAGACCTGGCCTAGCAGTTCGGGCTGGACTGTTCCCATGGGGAACAGGGTCAAGACTGATTTGCATATGGCTGGGTCCAAACTGGAATGGCATGGGCAGCAAAAAAACGATGGATTTAGGCCCAGATCACTGTACTGGGGGTGAATGTTTGACAATGTTCAGCATTCCGTCCATCACTTGTTGTTTTTGCTTTGTCACCCTAAGTGGGAAGGGTATGCCCAGACGTGGGTCCCGTGCTTCTCATGCCACTGGATTCAAGCTAGCCTGGCTGATGAGGGGTGAAACCCCGAAACCGGTCCCAGGATGCTTGTTTCCAGTCCAGGGAAGACCTGTCCTAGCAGTTCGGGCTGGACTGTTCCCATGGGGAACAGGGTCAAGACTGATTTGCATATGGCTGGGTCCAAACTGGAATGGCATGGGCAGCAAAAAAACGATGGATTTAGGCCCAGATCACTGTACTGGGGGTGAATGTTTGACAATGTTCAGCATTCCGTCCATCACTTGTTGTTTTTGCTTTGTCGCCCTAAGTGGGAAGGGTATGCCCAGACGTGGGTCCCGTGCTTCCCATGCCACTGGATTCAAGCTAGCCTGGCTGATGAGGGGTGAAACCCCGAAACCGGTCCCAGGATGCTTGTTTCCAGTCCAGGGAAGACCTGGCCTAGCAGTTCGGGCTGGACTGTTCCCATGGGGAACAGGGTCAAGACTGATTTGCATATGGCTGGGTCCAAACTGGAATGGCATGGGCAGCAAAAAAACGATGGATTTAGGCCCAGATCACTGTACTGGGGGTGAATGTTTGACAATGTTCAGCATTCCGTCCATCACTTGTTGTTTTTGCTTTGTCGCCCTAAGTGGGAAGGGTATGCCCAGACGTGGGTCCCGTGCTTCCCATGCCACTGGATTCAAGCTAGCCTGGCTGATGAGGGGTGAAACCCCGAAACCGGTCCCAGGATGCTTGTTTCCAGTCCAGGGAAGACCTGGCCTAGCAGTTCGGGCTGGACTGTTCCCATGGGGAACAGGGTCAAGACTGATTTGCATATGGCTGGGTCCAAACTGGAATGGCATGGGCAGCAAAAAAACGATAGATTTAGGCCCAGATCACTGTACTGGGGGTGAATGTTTGACAATGTTCAGCAGTCCGTCCATCATTTGTTGTTTTTGCTGTGTCTGGGGTTGGCCTGGGTGCAAGCGTTGTGCCTGCCGGGGTTGAGAGCAAGAAGCTCTGTGGAGGAGTAGTGGCAGTTGGGGGCGCCAGAGGAGCATGGACCAGGGGGACAGGCGCTGGGCGTGGTCCAGGTGCAGACGGGTGCGCGCCAGCGACGTGGCTGTGCATCGGCCACCATTAAGAAGGGGAGGTGGGAAGGAGGAGCAGCTGGGAGGCGGGAGGCATGAGGGAGTGGCCAATGGGGGCAAGAGGTGGGTGGGCCACAGGGGATGCAGCGGCAGGGACAGGAAAACCGTCAAGAGCCGGATTAAAAAAACAGGCAAAATCACAGTCAGAAAAACGAAATGGAGCAGAAAATGGGCACAGAGAAAGTCACCAAGAGTGCATAAAACGAAATACAAAGTACAAAAAACAAAATAAAAGTACAAAGCACACTAGATACGCCTACCACTAGGCTCCAGGGATGAGGTGTAGGTGGGTGCCTGCGGGTGGTGGAGGGCCTAGAACTTCCTTCAGCAGTAAAGGCGGGGTCAGGGGCACGGAGGCAGGCTCGTGGAGCTGTCTGCCGTGTTGAGTGTACTCCTGGCCCTAAGGCAGGTCAAGGGGTCACACTCGGCACCGCGCAGCGGGCGCCATTAAGAAGGAGAGGTGGGAGGGAGGAGCAGCTGGGAGGCGGGAGGGAGTGGCCAATGGGGGCCGGAGGGGGGCTGGGTCGCAGGGGACGCAGCGGGAGGGACAGGAAAACCGGCAAGAGCCGGATTAAAAAAACAGGCAAAATCACAGTCAGAAAAACGAAGCGGAGCAGAAAATGGGCACAGATAAAGTCAGGCAACAGTGCATAAAAGGAAATACAAAGTACAAAAAAGTAAATATAAAGTACAAGGCACACTAGAAATGCCTACCACTAGGCATCAGGGATGAGGCACAGGCTGGTGCCTGCGGGAGGTGGAGGGCCTCAAACTTCCTTCAGCAGTAAAGGCGGGGTCAGGGGCACGGAGGCAGGCTGGTGGAGCTGCCTGCCCTGTCGAGTGTACTCCTGGCCCTAAGGCAGATCAGGGGGTCACACTCAGCACCGCGCAGCGGCCAGCATTAAGAAGGGAAGGTGGGAGGGAGGAGCAGCTGGGAGGCAGGAGGCGGGAGAGAGTGGTCAATAGGGGTGCGAGGGGGCGGGGCCATAGGGGATGCAGCGGCAGGGACAGGAAAACCGGCAAGAAAAACAGGCAAAATCACAGTCAGAAAAATGAAGCGGAGCAGAAAATGGGCACAGATAAAGTCAGCAACAGTGCATAAAACGACATACAAAGTGCAACAAAAAAAAAATACAAAGTACAAAGCACACTAGATAAGCCTACCACTAGGCACCAGGGATGAAGTGCAGGCGTGTGCCTGAGGGTGGTGGAGGGCCTCAAACTTCCTTCAGCAGTGATGGCGGGGTCAGAGGCACGGAGGCAGGCTGGTGGAGCTGTCTGCCGTGTCAAGTGTACTCCTGGCCCTAAGGCAGGTCAAGGGGTCACCCTGACACCTGCTTCCAAATCTGGTTTAGAGCTATATGGGAGACTCCCAATTGCATACCCCTTGCTACAAGATGTTGGAGTATCTTGGTGGTTAGATGACTGTTCATTTACTCATATCTAGTCTGATTGATGACTTGACATTTTAAAGTGTTTACAAGTTAAGTGTGTAGCATAATTGAGTCAGCTAACAGCTGCACCATGTTCTATGGTAAAAGAGCTGGCCAACAGTATAGGTGTAACTGATATATGCGGGCCTCTGTATGGGTATACTCCAAGGGCCTTATTTATACTTTTTGGTGCAAAACTGCACTAAGGCAGTTTTGCCCCAAAAAGTTTTGCACCGGCTTGCACCATTTTTTAGCAACAGCTGGGCACCATATTTATGGAATGGTGCAAGCCGGTGCAAAGGGTAGGCTAGCTTAAAAAAAAAATTACGTTAGGCAGTTTTGAGTCAAAATAAATGATTCTGACCAGATTAGCATCATTTTTTGACGCTAAGGGGCGTATTTATACTCTGTTTGCAATGAATTAGCGTCATTTTTTTAAAACTCTAATTCAGTGCAAAACTAACTCCATATTTATACTTTGGTGCTAGACCCATCTAGCACCAAATTTATGGAGTTAAAGTCATTTTTTGGAAGTGGAAACCTACCTTGCCTTAATGAGATGCAAGGTAGGCGTTCCCGTGCAAAAAAATTACTCTATGGCCTTAACACCATATTTATACTCCCATGTAAAAATGGTGCAAAGGAGGGAGGAAGGGTCAAAAAATGGGGCAAAGCTTGCTTTGCCCCATTTTTTAAGACCTGGGTCAGGGCAGGTCTTAGGGGACCTGTGGCCCTATTTCCATGGTGGAACACCATGGAATAAGCCCAGAGGTGCCCTCCCTAGGCCCTAGGGGCACCCCCACCCACACTAGAGGGACTGCGAGGATGGGGGACCCCATCCCAGGTAAGTACAGGTAAGTGCATTTTATTTTTGAAAGTGCCATAGGGGCCCTGAAATGGGCCCCCATATATGGCACCGGGTGCAATGGCCATGCCCAGGGGACCCCTGTCCTCTGTGCTGGCCACTGGGGTGGTGGGCATGACTCCTGCCTTTCCTAAGGCAGGAGTCATGTGGCATGGTAGGTTTAGCACCATAAAATGACGCTAATCTGGTTAGAGTCATTTATTTTTACTCTAACCTGCCTAAAGCCATTTTTTGGTGCTAAACCCTCTTCTTCTATACTGCCAGCCCCACCCGACTAAAGTCATTTTTTAAAACTCTAGCCTACCCTTTGCACCGGCTTGCACCATTCCATAAATATGGTGCCCGGCTGGTGCACAGAAATGGTGCAAGCCGGTGCTCAACTTTTTGGTGCAAAACTGAGGCCCATATTTATACTTTTTGACGCTAAACTGCGCTAACGCAGTTTAGCGTCAAAAAATTTTGCGCCGTCTAACGCCATTCTGAAGCGCCATGCGGGCGCCGTATTTATGGAATGGCGTTAGCCGGCGCAAGCAGACCGGCGCTGCCTGGTTTGCGTGGAAAAAAGCCACGTACACCAGACAGCGCCGGCGTAGGGGGAAAATGGCGTATGGGCGTCTTAAAATGGGGCAAGTCAGGTTACGTCGAAAAAATCGTCGTAACCCGACTTGCGCCATTTTTTTTCGACGCCCATCCCCCATCAACATGACTCCTAACATTGTAAAGATAGGAGTCATGCCCCCTTGCCCAATGGCCATGCCCAGGGGACTTCTGTCCCCTGGGCATGGTCATTGGGCATAGTGGCATGTAGGGGGGCACAAATCAGGCCCCCCTATGCCAAAAAAAATAATAAAAAAAAAATAAAAAAATACTTACCTGAACTTACCTGAATGTCCCTGGGGTGGGTCCCTCCAGCCTTGGGTGTCCTCCTGGGGTGGGCAAGGGTGGCAGGGGGGGTCCCTGGGGGCAGGGGAGGGCACTCTGGGCTCATTTTGAGCCCACTTGTCCCTTAACGCCATGCCTGACCCAGGCGTTAAAAAGCGGCGCAAATGCGCCGTTTTTAGCCACGCCCACTCCCGGGCGTCTCTTTTGCCCGGGAGTATAAATACCACGTAAAGGCCTGGGAGTCATTTTTTAGACGGGAACGCCTCCCTTGCATATCATTAACGCAAGGAAGGGGTTCACGCTAAAAAATGACGCACATTCCGGGAACTTTGGCGCTATACGCCTCTAACGCCATAGTATAAATATGGCGTTAGTTGGCGTTAGTTTAGCGTCGAATTTGCGTCGAAAAAAACGACGCAAATTCGGCGCAAACGGAGTATAAATACGGCCCTGAGTTTGTGCAGTTTTGCAGCAAAAAGTATAAATAAGGGCCAATATTTTGTAAGTTTGCGCCACTTTTGTGTCATAAAATGACGTTAATGCGGTGCAAAAAAAGTTTAAATCAGGGCCTTGGTGCTAGATGGGTCTAGCACCAAAGTATAAATATGGAGTTAGTTTTGCACCGAATTAGAGTAAAAAAAAATGACACTAATTCGGTGCAAACAGAGTATAAATATGCCGCAGAGTATAAATATGCCCCTAAATATGGTGTTAAGGCCATAGAGTCATTTTTTGCACGGGAACGCCTACCTTGCATCTCATTAAGGCAAAGTAGGACTCCACTTTCAAAAAATGACTTTAACTCCATAAATTTGGTGCTAGAGGGGTCTAGCACCAAAGTATAAATATGGAGTTAGTTTTGCACCGAATTAGAGTAAAAAAAAATGACACTAATCTGGTGCAAACAGAGTATAAATATGCCCCCAAGTGTTTCCAGCGTCCTATATTGGTAACCTCCCCAAGTGAGTAAATTACATTGTTTAGATGGTGATTTAAATGCTCGTTTTGTAGTTGCATTTTACTTATAATAGTACTAGCACATGGCCAAAGTTTTAATGTCATTGCCATGGACTATACAATAGTGAAATTGTCAGGTGGGTTGAATTGATTGTTAGTTTCACATGCAAGGATATTTAACTTGTAGTACAAGGTTCTGATTTCCTTAATGGTAGAACAGTGCATGCTGGGAGTGGTAGTGCTGTCAGTCCCTCTACTACCCATGCCTTACAAAGACAGTGTACCCGTAGGTGAGCTTAGTTGCCAGAGAGGGGTATTTGGACATTTGGACACACATGTGGTGAGTGGCCAAAGGTGAACAGTGAGCATGCAGCACGTTGCAGTTTGGTGACAGTTGCTATATTGTGACTTACTGGATTCCACTCCCCCAGGTATGCCTGTCAAGCCTTCAGGATACAGGATGTACAAGACCTTCTCCTCCCATGCTGTGAAAGTTGGGGAGGAGATAGGGGCCCACTGCCAGTCTTGAAGACCGCCAGCTGGTGCCTGGTGGCCATGGGACCTACCTTCACTCTGAGGTCCTCCCACCTGTCCCTAATGTCTCCCTTGTGTGTGGGTAGCTGCTTACAGAATTCACCCTGTTGACTATTCTTTGCCACAGCTCCATTTTCCTGGCGATAGATGCTTGCTGGCTCCAAATAGGTGTGGCTATACTCTGGTGATTTCGTCCACCATGACCCTCAATTCTTCATCTGTGAAACAGGAATGTTTTTGTGGGGACATGGTTGTGGTGGATGAGACGGTGAGGAAGAAAATAAATTCAAGAAAAATCAATTGGTGATGAGGTGCGGGTGCTGTGATGTGTGCTGTTGACCAGTAGTGTTGAATTTGTGGGGTACTAGGGTATGTGTTGGATGTGTTGTGCAGGTGTGGGATGAGTGCTATGTGAAGTGTGTAGGGATGCCTATTCTATGGTTAGTAATTATTTTTTGATCGCTTTGGAAGCTTCATTGAATGTGGTAATGAATCTGATCTACTCTGTGCCTTTATCAGGGGTTATCACTTCATTCTCAAACAATAAAGATTCCCTAGTCTTCTCACTTACTCTTGAAATAGCACTTTGCAACAAATGTTCTGGGTAACCTTTCTTTCTAAACCGAGTAATCATATTTTGTGTTCTATTAGGAAGGACTCCTCTGTGCTACAATCCCTATGAGCGCTGAGGAATTCTCTGAAGGGAATGATCTACTTCAAGGGTTCGGAGTGATCGCTGCGGGCATGTAAGATCTTATTGCCTGCTGTTGACTTGTGGAAAAGTTAAGTCTGTAATTCCTTACCACTATCTTAACCAGAACATCCAGAAAAGTAATCTCCTCTTTGTTAATTGCTGCAGAAAAGACTAGGTCGTACTCATTATTATTGAGGCATGTAACAAATGCTTCAGCTTTCTCTCTAGTGTCATCCCAGATAACAAAAAGGTCATCGATATAACTCAGCCACAACACCACATGTTTGAATATAAACTCTGTATTAATTAGAAAAAATAAAAATGTTTATTTTAAACAAAAAATGAATTCCTAAATAAAAAACATATTACAGTGGTAAACTATACTAAAGAAAAAACACCACACAAGCATGGATTTTTTTTTTAAATGAAACATGTTTAAAATTACCATTATGAATAATATTGAAAATTCTTTAACAAACAGAGGTTTGTCCCAGTCAAAGATTTTGCCTTCTGTCTTACGGCCTCATTACAAGTTTAGCGGTCCACGGACCGCCAAACTCGCGGTGGTGGTCAGACCACCCGACTCCTGGTGGTTTGACTGCCAGATTATGATCCTGGCTGTCAGACTGCCAGGAGACTGCTGCCTCCTCCGGGATCACAAATTCTGATGGGTTGGCAGTGGTCGAAGTCGTGGTCAGCCATGACAGTGCCCATGGCAGCACAGTTGTGTTGATCAAAACATTACTTTCTTCCAGCCTTTTCACGGCAGGGTCGCTGCCATGAAAAGGCTGGCAGAAAGCCAAGGCTAGGGGCCTCAGTGGGGCCCCTACACTTCCCATTACCATGTTGTGGGCAGTGCATGCCACCCCACCAACACCCTCAGAATGGGCACTGTCAGCTATGCCGACAGTGTGCATTCCGAGGGTGTTGTGTATGACGCCATTGGCCTTGGCTCACTGAGGGAGCCGAGGCCAATGGTGCCACACTGTTTCCACTGGCCTGACAGGCGGAAATGTCATAATGCAACGTCCACCAGTCAGCCCGGTGGAAACATCGTAACAAGATGGAGGTGAGGCTGCTATCTTGACGGCAGCCTCACCCCCGGTGAATTGACAGTTTTGGCGATATTAAAGAAAAGAAATACATTGTGTTATGATAAAAAATATTTGGCTCTTAATTTAATTATAATTAAATAATTAAAAAAAAACACTATCCACTCATTTGTCTAATATCCCATATAACAAAAAAAGATTAATTAATAAAATCTATTAAAAAAAATTCAGAACAACACTTAACATATGCTTTATAAATAATATTACCCACCCAAAACCCAATACACAGCACTATCCATACCACTACATATTTTACAGAAATGCATATAGAATAATTTTTTATAAATTAAAAATATTTAAACCTACAGATACCATATTACAAATATACAAATACCATCATTGATTATTATAATAATCCCAATAAACCACACACTCTGAAATGAAATGTATCTTTTAAACATTATTCAGGTTTAAAATCTGTTGTTTTTATAAAATAATCAATTGACATTAGTTAGTAATTGAAAAAGCATTACCCATCCAAACCAGCATTAAAGACCACAGCCAAAAATAAAAATGTAGTACACAAATTAAAAATGTATTTAACAATTAAAAATTAAACTTGAATGCACAATTTAAAATGTATTCAACAATTAAAAAGAACTTAAAATAGCAAATAAATCAATTACACTGTATTAGTATAATTTAATAAAAACATTATCCACTTAGTCCCCAAATAATCTGAAAATAAATTATACACTACTGTCATTTATTATGATTATTTTGTTATTTATTATTAGGATTATTTAAAAATCATTACAAATTATTTTCTTAATAATGACGAAAATAACATAACACTACAATAAAAACAATGGAAGAGACAAAGTGAAATATATTTGAAAATTCAATATTATTGTAAAACTGTGAATAATATTTGATATGTCAATATTTTCTGTAGCCAAAATCCTTTGAACACAATATAGTTGCAAGAAATGTTTTAGAGTTGATGTTTAGGAGGAACACCAACTGCATTAGCAACGGTTTGCTGACCAACAGGATTTAAATAAAAGACTCATCATGCACCATTATATTATCACAGCCTTCTAGGATGAGATCTTTGATAGATCAGTGAATATACCTACTGGAATATTATAAAGTGTGTTATATTGGTAATACACATATGGAGAGGATACACTGTTACTGCTTTCAGATCTATGGCTAATTGTAAAGTAATGTAGGTTAAGGTTGTAGCCAGAATACTATGAACATACATCCATGATATTTAACATTGAATTTAAAGATATTGATGGACATTAAATCACAAGCAAAATGTCATATGATATGTAATGTGCTTGGTCTACTTATCTGAATCAAATATTGATGTGTTTGATAAGGTTGAGTGATGAACTTTACTTCTCTCAAGAAAAAAACATTGCCTTCAAGTTTGACCCATTGGTGTTTGTCATTGTTTCTGTATAAAGGGTAGGAATTTTATACTGATAGTGGCATTTGTTATTAGTGGTGTATTGCCATTTAGGCAGGTCAAATTTCAAGATGATGCTTCACTACCCATCACATCATTCTAGGCATGACACCCTAATGCAGTTAACTTTTTTATACACATTTATTTGAAATAAATCTGAGTTTCCATATATTTTAAGCACAGTGGTATGCAATGGGTTGAATTTGTTTTGTCTGTAATTCAGTTCAGATAAAAATATAGACCAAAAATATATTAGGCAGCCAACAAATTGACAGTAAATTAAAGTAACTGTAACCACTGGCATAATAATTGTGAGTCTAAATATTAAACCCCTTAATGTTCTTTTCCTTTTATGACTGCTGCTGCACCTGTGGGATCATTAGTGTCTTTGTTGGATGGTTATGAAGCAAACCAGCCTATGACTTTGTTAAATGCCCAAAATGTGTTTTACAGTGCCAATAGTGAGCCTGTATGGATTCAGGATCTCAGACTGGCTCATGTTTAGAAGTTCCAGCCTTACTCTGTCAATTATGGCTCGTATCCCGTATTGCTGTGCCCTTTGTAGGCTGGCTTCCATCCTCATCCTGCATACCTTGCTGTAGGGCAACATAGACCTGGCATAGCATATAAACATATTTTATGCATTGCATGCGCCTCACTCAAACTGAATACAGTGCTATTTTCTGCACCTCCTTGGACATGGGAAGTCTGCAATGAAACCATACGTCCCTGTTTAGAACAGGAATAGGATGGATTCTCATTTTTATATACCGTCCATTCTCCCTGAGACTAGGGGCACACATGCACAACCTCTGGCAACTTCATGTTACCCAGAATATCAGCATAATTTCCCTTCAAGGTTTAATGTGTTCTACAGACATCTACACCAAACACTGGGTGCAGTTGCATCAATGGTACCGGTCCCACTGAGTATCAGAAATACCTACAACTACTTCTTAACTTAATGCATTCACTCTTCCACAATGCTTTACAGCATTACCACGAACCATGAGTGGTTAACCAGTAGTTGCTCATCAGAGCACTTATTATATTCCAGCTATGTAGAGCACATATCTACAAGGGTTTAAAAGTGTTTTTCCATTTTTTGACTAATGAAATGGTTATATCCACAGGGCCAACATAGTATGAGTGATCTGTCTTTGAACATCCACAAGGGAATCTTGGAATCTTCAAACCATTCCCCTACTAAAATGCTAGATAAATGTCTTCAGCATACATCTGAAAATTCAACTAGCATTTACTCAACAACTTCCTCAGCAGCTGATGTAAACATTGTTGACTCTTGTGGCAAACCATAATTTGCTATGCATAGGGAAAAAGTTGGAACTAGACTTGGTAGTCTGATATCCTTTTGCTATAAAGGACAATAAACATTTCTCTTGTTAGAAAGGAACTAAACAATGTTTCACAATCACAGCGTGAGCTAAATAGTTATACAGGTCTAGCAGATTCTGCATTGTCACCTTACCTTCATCTGAAGCTGAAAAGGCAAATCCTAAATGTTAACAAGTGCCGGTCATGCCATAAGTCTTAGAAGGAGACAAGACTGATAGGTATTCAAAATCTGGTCGCTCTCCAGGTCCATTTGCAAGTGCTCACATGTGACAGTCTTCAGATCCTTGATAATTAATGGTGTGAGATTTAGAAATATTAGCTGTCATCTTGTGTAATTTTTAGTGTAATTTAACATAATTACGCTGTTACATATTACACAAGTTACACGCACCCCTTCTCACAAAGTAATAATGTCATCATTCTGTATCAGTTCCTATTAGATCTCAATAATATAAAACCTTGGCTCAATCCTTGGAAGCTGTAGCGCAGAGGAGACAGGCTAGGAGAAATGTGTAAAGCTTTTGTTAGTACCAAAATAGTCAAAACGTAGCAAGCACAACACAGTAAAAATCCCACTTCAATTTATAAAAATGTAGAAAGCTTTAATGAACAAACAGACAAAATGACAAATCTGGATGAAGGGAACCATAGATATAATTTTTTGAAGTTTTGAGTGAAAATAGCGGCTAAAAGTGCAAAATGGGAATCTGGTTGTGCTAACCCAGTTCCAAGTCAAAAGTAAAGGCTGACTGACAGCAACTGCGGTCAGGGACGGGGACCAAGTATGTCTTGGTAGAACTTTTACCTTCTCACTTTTAAAAATTTCTGGTGAAAAGTCCACATCAATGGGTCAGGCTACAGGCTGTGTCTAAAGACGGGCTCACAGACAGCAACATGGTGAAGTAGGGGACCTTGGCATGGTCCTCAGCTCACGCAGAAAACTTGGCAAGATTGCCATCAACAACCAGAAGTTCTGAGCTGGGGAAGTCTGGAATCCATATCCAGTAAGATCTCATCAATGGCCAGATGCTGTTTGACGTCGGCCTTGGTTAAGTCTCTCTACGTCCTGAGTTAAAAATAATTCTGGAATTTGAAATCCTTTCATGGGCAACCTGCAAGTTGCATCCGACTGACTGTCTGGTCTATACTGGTTCTATGGAGGAAAAGTTCAGAAAACATTTTTAAGTGACCAGTTTTGAAGGTTCCATGGCCAGAGAGTACACTCTAACACCAGCCAAAGGTCCAGGACCTTGTGGGACAAGGGCTCACTCTCCCAGAAGCCACCACCAGGACAAGTCCGGTTGGGACTGGTCAGCTGGGCACATGGGAAAAATAGGTTTCTTTAGTTTAATTTAGTTGTTTTTAGCACATAGCTTCCCGACCGGGCCTCCCAGTGCTTCATGAAACAACAACTAAGGTGACGGGTGATGTTTAAAAGTAACGGGTGACTAAAAAAGGTACAGTTTTAACAGTTTTCTGAAACATCCTTTCCGACTCTTGACTTCTAAGTGAAAGAGGGAGACTATTTCACAGTTTGGGTGCCAGGTATGCAAATGAGCGACTGCCACATCTTGCTTTCCTGACCCTCGATACTGCCAGAAATTTTAAACAGACAGACCCAAGGTTTCTCCTAGGAACATATGAGGTAAGTAGGCCTCTAATGATGGGTGGGCCTTTTCCATAGAAGGCTCTGTGAGCAATGCACAGAACCTTGAAATGGATTCTTTTTTTTACTGGAAACCAGTGCAGCACTGTAAAGGCCAGCCTGGCAGATTTATGTTTTGGTATTTTAAGCAGAACTGTGGCTGCAGCATTCTCTACCACTTGCTGTCTTTTTACTACACATTTTTGACTCCCTAAAAAGAGGGAGTTCCCATAATCTAGTTTATAAGAGATTGCACAACAAGTCTCCTAGTTGATTGAGGTAGGAGTCGTCTTAAGGATCTGAGAGCACCAAAGCATGAACTGGCACATTTTCTGGCCTGTGTTTCCATTGAAAGGTTTTCATCAATCCAGACGCTCAAGTTTTTTACTGCTTTAGCCGGCTTATGGAGGTCTCCTAGTTCTGGCCAAGATAGCTCCTGTCACCTAGACATGTTGTTGCCTACTTTTAGCACTGCCATTTTGTCGTCATTAAGTTTCAAGCTGCAGGTGGCCATCCAGACTGTTAGACTTTTTAGATATTTTTTGAGAATGGTGGAGGATTGGCCAACTTCCGATGTAAGAGCCATAATGATCTGTGTATCATTTGCATATGACACTATTGCAAAGCCATTTAATTGTAAAATTTCTGCAAATGGTAACAGATACAAGTTGAAAAATGTGGGACTCAGAGAAGATCCTTGCAGAACCCCGCACAGCAGAACTCCACACTGGAGGGATTTGACTGCAGAATATAGTAAACCTTCACACGCCTGGAAACTTCTATTAGACAAAAATGCTTGCAGCCATTTAATGGCATCACCTGTAATTCCAACTTCCTCAATCCTGTGGATGAGTGTGGGATGTGATATTGATACGAATGCTGCACTCAGGTCCAACATAGTCAGAGCCACAGAGTCACCTTGATCTATGATAACCCTAAGTTCCTTAGTTGATATCAGCAGTGCAGTTTCTGTGCTCCTTCCTGTCCTAAAGCCTGTCTACATAGGATGAAGGTTCCAGAAAAGAAGACAGGTGCCTATTTACATGCTTCTTTAATATTTTGGAAGCATACTGGAAGCATACTGGAAGCAGTGAGATTGGCCTATAGCTTTCTGCTAACAAGGGTTCTGCTGTTTTTCAGCAGTGGTTTTTACCAGTGCATGTTTTCATTATTATGGAATGCAGTTTGTTTCCAAGGAATGATTGAGTATATCCTGAAGAATAGTCATGAGGATA
The DNA here is from genome assembly GCF_031143425.1 of Pleurodeles waltl. Lineage (NCBI taxonomy): Eukaryota > Metazoa > Chordata > Amphibia > Caudata > Salamandridae > Pleurodeles > Pleurodeles waltl. Next base: position 1,644,084,243 of record NC_090444.1, on the reverse strand, counting down.
AGACTTCCCTGGACTAGCACATCCGGGTGTGTTCGGGTCTGCAGGGGAGCCTGACTTGAAAGAACTGAGGATGGTTTCCATAGCTTCCCGACTCACGGCAGGGAGGGCTGACAAAGTAGGACCTAGCCTCTTCTTCCCAAGGGAGGCTTAGTGACAGTAAGCAATGGTATCAAATCCAACATTGTTATTGCCTTTCTCAAGAAAAAAAGTTTGCTAACAAATTACCTTCTCCCCCTAGAAGCTGGGGGGATTGTGGAACTGGAAAGGGAGACTTGTTAATTCTTTTACTATCTTAAATACTTCCTTCTGGCACTGGGTGCTCCTTCTATTTTTTACTTAAAATGGTCACATCTGGCTTGCCGTATGGCTTTCTTGTAGTCTTTTAAGGCCAGTCTATATAACATTTGGCTATCATGATTATATGTTTTCCTCAATTCTCTTTCCTTTTTCTTTGCTTCCTTTTTCCGCCTAGTCAATTCTGGTGTATACTAGGGGCCCTACGTTTAATTTGAATAGGTCTGGGGACTTTAGGGGGGACACAAAGCTCTAGTGTGTCAGTAATCCAGTTCTCCAAACTCATTCAAAAGGAGGCACTCAGTGAATATACATAAATTATAGTGAATAAATAATTATGTTCTGGATAGTCTCTGTAGTTTCTTTAGAAGAAGAAAAAACAAACACTGGACTTGAATATCGTCGGATGGTGTAGCTTATAGTCCAGATTTGAAGAGGCATAGCAGTCTCCAACGTACTTCCAACAAATATAAGTTTATTTCAAATTCAATCCAATCAATCAGTAGTACGTCTGCCAGTCATCATATTCATGATGTTATTATAGTTCTGTTCAAACCCCACAGCCAACACGTGTTTCGTCCAGGGGTCACCCCATCGACTTGATCAGGGCTGAAATTGCGCCAAAACATAAGCCATTTCAGCATAATGGCAGTCATCAAGTACCAAATAGACACAAAAGAATAAAAAAGTGTAAACCAATCCTTCACCATAAGAAAAAGTGGGATAGATGCAAGATCCACCATTATAGAAAAAGACAAGGTAAACACCTCAAATCGTGACTAATCGTTAGATATTGGTAGCCATCTAATCTAAGTGAAATCATGCCTGAACCAATATTAGTGTCCACATCTTACAATGGGACAGAGACACACATAAACTCCAACCACTTAATCTCAATCACTAGCGTCTCACATAATGTCGTAACAATAGTGTCATACATTAGAAAGCTTGTGTAAAAATCCAACTTAATCAACAAAATTATACCTGCAAGATTAGGCAATACCTAATCTTATTCTTGTATTGATAAAATTCTATATATCTTCAATGTGTACGTTATTACGATGTACCAATCAAACCACACAGTAAAAGATGAACCCAAATCTGTCAAATGATAAATATCAGCAGTATAAATTATAAAAAGTACTGGCTCGTCGTTCTGCCAAAAACGGTCACACCTTCACCCACCCAAGGCAATTTTGTTTCCTTTTCTGCAAACAATTCACATGTCCTTGCATGGGGCCAGCAGGCTGCCAGGTGACAGTTGGGGATTAACTCTGAAAAAACTACTGGAGGCTTTGGGCAGAAAAATAGTGACTTTCTAATTCATCTATTTCTGAAATAGACAAAGTTTGACTTTATCATTAAGTTGAATTTTATTCAACTAGGAAAGTGAGTGTTTGAAGTACTTTTTCCAGCCAGGGTCCATCTGAAGTTAGCCTTCATAGATGTAATAATGTAACCCAGTGTTTTCTATGGCACAAATAGCCTTGCTACAGTAAAAACAGATTTGGGCCTTTTTCTCTGTAAGGATATGTAAAACTATTGAATACATATGTCCTACTTTAAAATATTATGCACCATGTCTTAGACCTGGTACAGTCTACTTTAGAGGTGACTTACTATTCGCTAGGAGGAAGGTTTAAGGCTGCCTGGGAGGGGCATGGCTAGCAGCCAAGATGACGACTACATAATCCTGAACTCTGTGCCCAGCCCTCATGAATCTGTCAAAATCTGATGTGTGAATTCAAGATACAGGCTTTGCTGAGAACCACACCCTGGGGGATATTAAATGAGGCTGATCTCACTAATTGGCGGCATTAGCAATTGTCCTGTTAAGTTTGGAATTTGTTCTAAAAAGGCTCTGGTTGCCAGGTAACTGTCCAAAGACTCCTTTTAAGACTCCTAGACCTCTATCCTATTGGATTTGGTCATCCAAACTGGGTCAGAGTCACCAAACTCAGTGTTACAATCTCTTAAAAACATTCTAAAAGTTTTCAAAGTTTTGACTTGCCAAAGCTTGTGTGGCATTGATGTCAACATGTTTTAATGCTTTAAATATTCATATCTCCAGTGCCCTCCAGTGTATTTTAGTAATCAAGGACTCCAACAACTCATACAAATATTCTCTATTTCCATAAAGGTTTGTTGTGTCTCTTTCATTTTTGGTGATTTTCTTATTTTGTTGTTTGGAACTGTTAAATGGTTACACATTTTTCCTTTGCTGAGCCTCGCTGCACTCTGCCATACCTAACATAGGCCCTCATTACGACCCTGGCGGTATAGAACCGCCAGGGCCGCGGCACGCGGGAGCACCGCCGTCAAGCCGGCGGTGCTCCAATGGGCATTCCGATCGCGGCGGTAAAGCCGCGGTCGGACCGGCAACACTGGCGGTCTCCCGCCAGTGTAACGCCGCCCATTGGAATCCTCCAAGGCGGCGCAGCTAGCTGCGCCGCCGAGGGGATTCCGACCCCCCCTACCGCCATCCAGTTCCCGGCGGTTCTCCCGCCGGGAACCGGATGGCGGTAGGGGGGGTCGCGGGGCCCCCGTAAGAGGGCCCCGCTAGTATTTTACTGTCTGCATAGCAGACAGTGAAATACGCGACGGGTGCCGTAGCACCCGTCGCACCTTCCCACTCCACCGGCTCGATTACGAGCCGGCTTCATGGTGGGAAGGTCGTTTTCCCCTGGGCTGGCGGGCGGCCTTTCGGCGGCCGCCCGTCAGCCCAGGGGAAAAGTCAAAATACCTGCCGCGGTCTTGCGACCGCGGTACGGTATTTTGACGGCGGGACTTTGGCGGGCGGCCTCCGCCGCCCGCCAAGGTCCGAATGAGGGCCATAGTGTCGAGCTCAAGGTTAAGTAAATAACTCCTACTGGACCCAAGGAGATAAATATGTGTGTACTGCACAATAAGGCCTCAGCCCAATCATATAGTACACCCATATTCCTACATTGGTGCCTGGGCAATGAAATCCAGAACTTGTGGGTAGCTGTACCAGACAATTAATAAATTGGTACTAACAGAAAGTGTATACTGTTTTTGGGTCTAGCAACAGTTTCAGCAAGTTGTCAAAAGTGCTGCAAGCACTAGGCATACTTTTTCTCAAAGCCAAAGAGAAGCTGACCACCAGTTTTTCTTAAGTATCTTTAGCGATGGAGAATGGAGCTGTCGACCCGGCTAACCTGTCCAAACTTACAATCAATGATTTAAGAGGGATGTGCAGGGGGAGAGAAATTGGACTGGGCCTGTCTGCCAAGAATGGCTAGTTAAAGAACACTCTTAAAGCTTGGGAGGAGGCAAGGGAACTCCAGGCCACGCTCATTCGGCAGAGGAAGTCACCCTAGAGAGTGGTGATGAAGGGGAACTTGTCAGGAGTCTCTTGGAAACTGAAAAGGACAATAACAATGTGGTCCTAAGAGCAAGGTCAAGACGTGTGGATATGTCTGGGAGTAAGAGGAGCTTTACCCCAGCAGAGCGTCTCAAGAATGTGCATACCCAGCTCAGGTAGGGAGATAGGGCTGGAGATTCAGGGAGAAGATTGGCCCTTGACAAGGGAAGAGCCAAGATGGGTTTGAATTCCCAAGGTAGTGGTGGCAGCAGTACTGATTCAGAGGTCCACACAGGTGATACTCATAATCCCAGGTTGCCCAAAGGCATAGTTCCTAAATTCACTGAAGGTGATGACTTAGACAAATGGTGGGCTTCCTATGAGAGAGCTGTAGATATGAGAAGGGTGGGTGCACAACATCGGGGAGCCTTGTTTTAAGAATTGTTACCTACAGCAGGGATGGATAGATGAGGTAGCAGAATCCTAGAGTCACATGAGGCAGGCACTCATCAAGCTATTTGGCCTCACACCTGAGGAGTACACGTTGAAGTTGAGGAACCCTGCAAAGAGGGTTACAGAAACATGGGTGGCCTTTATTGATGCATCTGTTAAGTCACTGGAGGGCTGGTTAAAAGGTAACGAGTTTGATACCTACGAGGGTGTCTGCAATTTAATTGTGAAAGAACACATTTTGACAAATTGTTATTCAGAGAACTAGAATCCCTAAAAAGCATCATGGGGAGATCCCAAGAATAGGGGCTTAGCCCCACAGAAGGGAAAGGAAGGAAGGAGGTGATAAGGACCACAAAAGTAGTTCCTCTGACCTTTAAAAAGGAGGGTAATGCATCCCACTCCAACTCTAGTAGTAAGCAGAGTAGTGGAGACCCTAAGCTTAAAAGGTTCATAAATGGTAGGTCCTGGTTTGATTGTCAGCTGGTTGGGCACTACAGAGGGGACTCAGCTTGTTCCAAGAGAAGGGTAAGCACTTGGGTTGTCAGTGTAGCATTTGGGGAATGTTTCTCAGTTGAGGACATCCTAGTAGCTTTTCAGTGGCAGAAGGGCCCAGAAGGTGAGTTAGAGATCCCCGGAGGGTATTAAACACTTTCAGCACATACAGGTGAATGGGAACCCAGTCACTGCCCGAGAGATATTTGTGCAGTCACATCATTGTGCATGACAGGTTAGTCTCCCCAGACCAGTATTTGTCAAGAGAGACTAGAAGAATGAGGGTTGTCCCAGGGAGGTTACAGTTAGGCCTGTGGCGTTGGTGACTCTAGAGGCAGATGGATCCCTCAGTTGACAGAGGGTGGTAGTCAGTTAAGACCTCTCCCTTGATTGTCACCTTGGAAATTACCTCCCAGAGGGTGGTCTGAGCACAACAGGTTCTTGCCCAGGGTAATGCTTCATTCAAGGAGTCTGCAGGTGTTGGACCTACAGGTAGTAAAAGTAGCCCCCAGAAGAAAGGCAAGAAAATAAGGTGCAGGGAAGGTGGGCAACTTTTAGAAAAAGTTCCAGTTGGTCAAGGAGATTCTACTTCCGTACAGAAGAAATACAGAGTTGGCACTCATAAGGCCTTACCTGCCTCACAAAAAGTCCTGGCTGGTCAGGCAGCTGTTAACCTTATGGTGTGAAGTATAGTGATTCTGCATCCCATCATAAAATTGTCCTGCTTCTCATCACAGTCATCCTGTCACACAATTATATATGTCCCATCACATAGTTATATATGTTGCCTTAGGCAGGCGTTGGGTTTATCTTACATAAAATAGACACACAGTTATGGTTCAACGCTGAGCTCGGTGGTTGTTTGTGAAGTGTGGAAAGTGTTTATGGTGCAGTGTGTGTTTTTTTATGCACTACATATCTTTCCTCACATTTGACAGTTTAACACTGTTGCTTATTGGATTATCACATGCCACCCAAGAAACTGCTAAATAAGAACATGTGCCAATTGTCACAATAACTATGAAAAAAGCTGCATGCTGCTTACATGCTAAAAACCTCCTGCTGTGAAGTCACATGCCAAGCTGCAAAAATCCTTAGAGAGAGTTGCATGCTGATTGCATGCGAAAAACTTCTGCTGGGAGGCCACGGGCCAAGCATATGCAGAGAACTGCCATAAAGAGCTTGGGAAAGCCCATCAAACCGCGCCCAACTCAGAGGCTTCGCTTTGCCTCAAGACTTCCACAGAGCGGTTTCCCACTTGCAGGTGCGGCATCACAAAGGCTGAAAGAAAAAGCAGTGCATCCAGCAGTTCATGTATCACATTTTCGGGGAAGGCATTGAGAAGAAGCAACTCACATTAGCCACTCAAGCACCTTAGCCACAATCAGCATTCTGTGACAGCAAGGCATCACCTACCTCTTTGAGATCTGTACCCAGCCCGCATTTCCAGTCACACGTACCTGCAACCAAGAAAAGACAAGGTATATGAAAAAAGAACTTGTTAGCATAAATACTTCTCTTTTTTTAACACACAGTTGAGCAGTTAGGAATTACAGTGTGCAGTGTAAAGTATTGAAAAAATGGAAGAACATTACAAATGACAAAGCACTGGAAAGGAACATTAAGCTACCAAAGTACTGTAACTTTATAGACCCTACCAGGTATTTAATTTAGTGCATTACATAACATATTGAAAGTGTGTGTCACTAGGAGATCATCACAGTGAGAGTGCTCTTATTTATTAATTTCCTGAGTGTAATGTTTGTTTTTGTTTATTTTGGTTAGCATTCTTGTGCTGATACTGAACAGAACTCCACTCATCTATCAGGCGAGCCTTTACTATCAACCCATGTATCGCAGCAACTCATCCTGGTGCAAAACTTCTTCAAGTCGACTCGCAGGTACTCTGGAAGTACAGAGGTTGGGTTGGTTTATGGTATGGGTTGGCTCTGGACAAGGCCTTAGAATTCACAGTAATCTCATATTTATGTCATCTTAGGTGGACAACTTGGCAGTGGACCAGAGAATCAAACCTACAGGGTTCCACTCCCATCTTTTGATCAGGCCAATAGTTGTTCATTCCAATATACAATGGTAGATAAGGTTAGAAGAAGGGATTTGCGTCCATATCATCTCTGCGAGGCCGTTGCTTCTCTGACGGTAAGGGACAGTTGCTATACACTTGTCAGGCTGTGACACCTTAGCTAACGGACCAAAAAGTGGAAGGACGTTGTCTGCTACAAGATGTGGGAGCCCCCCACTCAGAAAACGCAGAAGGACCCCTTGAACTCAAAGAAACCTGTTATGTATCACATCCACCTGTCAATTGAGAGCTAAATGTGTTGTTCAGGGTATTGACAGCTGTCAGTAGCCTATGCTGAGTGTTAGCCTCTATGGCTTCTCTGTCATTAACATGGTCGTCTGACCCCATGCCATATAGCAAGTTAGGACCCCCTGATCCGGTTGGTCATGGTGGGATTACTCCACCATGACCATGGTGGATAACCTCTGTGGGTAAGCTATGTGTTGCCCTGGCTAAGATAGGGTTAGCAGAAGTAGGTACCTCTTATCCCAAGGAAGAGAGAAAGAGTGGATAAAACAAAGAGTCAGTTAAAGTCCTATTTAGTATGGGTTCTGTCAGATTAGAGATTGGTCAGATTCCCAGTGGGAATGACCCTGTCAGAAGGGTGTAAGGCAGAGTGGGCCCTCCAATAGTAACTAACAGTTTTCTACATCCTTCTTGGCTTAATGCTAATGAAGACTCACCAGGAGGTGATTGAGATCTCCATGAAGTATTAGCTGGGGAGTGTTGTGTAAGAAAACAGGCCTTTTGCAGGTTTCCCCTAACTTTTTGCCCCATTTTGGACTATTAGCTGCTGGTTGTTCAACTTTGAGGGAGTACTGAGGCCTGCTGTACCACTGCAATACCACTGACCTGGTCAGTGAGCTGCTCTGCCTCCCGTAGCTCTACCTGCTAAGTAGAGCCCTCGTTCCTCTGAACTCCTGACCCCAGTCAGGAGTTCGAGGCCATCCTCCACCTTCAGGTCTCTGCCTGCGACTCATCCCTGGTGTCTAGTGGGAGAGCTCTGCTTTCCTACTAGGCTGCCTCTCTCCTGCTTTTCTCTTCTTCTCTCTCTGTGTGCTCTCTTTTCCGTGTCTGCCCCCCGTGCCCCTTTTTGCCATTCGCTCTCCTCTGTGCTCTTTTTTACTTTTGCTTTACTTCTGCACCGTTCCCTCCACTCTCTCTCTCACTCTCGCTCTCCCACCTCTCTCTCTCCCTCACCACTACTGCCCTGCTGCTGAAAGTGTTTAATACCATCCTTCCAACAGACGTTCCGACAGAAAGGCCTTCTGGTTCACCACCGACCTCCAGGAATCTAAGCAAACATGCCAAAGACTTGAAAAGAAGTGGTGCCAAGATCAGACACTGAACAGCCACACAGCCTTCAAAAACGCCATCCGCAGATACCACCAACTCATCCGAACCACCAAGAGAACCACCTTCAAAAAACCCATCAACAACAACACACACAGCCACAAGGAGCTCTTCAAATCCATAAAGTAGCTCTCCAACCCCGGCTCCAAAGTCAATGACATCCCGCCATCACAAGACCTCTGTGACTCCCTAGCCACCTTCTTCCACTGCAAGATCGCAGACATCCATGGCAGCTTCAGCACTCACACCCCCCGTCAACCACTGACACCACAGACTCACCACCCACCAGCCTCCTGCTCTACTGGACCGACGTCAAAGACAGCAACACCATCAAAATCATGAACACCATACACTCCGGCTCACCATCCGACCCCTGCCCTCACCACATCTTCAACAAAGCAAGCTCCATCATCGCACCCCAACTCCGGAAGATCATCAACAGTTCCTTTGAGTCTGCCACCTTCCTGGAGAGCTGGAAACACGGCAAGATCAACACCCTCCTCAAGAAACTTAAGGTGGACTCAAAGGACCTCAAGAACTTCTCCCTGCTCCCCTTCACGGCAAAAGTCATACAGAAAATTGTCAACAAACAACTGACCCGTTTCCTTGAGGAGAACAGCAATCTGGATCCATCCCAATCTGGATTCCGCAGCAACCACAGCACCGGAACTGCCCTCATCGCGCCACAATGACATCAGAACCATACTGGACAATGGCAAAATCCTCCTGGACCTCTCAGCCACGTTCGACGCCGTCTGCCACCACACCCTACACACATGCCTTAGCAATGCAGGAATCCACAACAGAGCTCTTGACTGGATCACATCCTTTCTCACTGGCAGAACTGAGAGAGTCTGCCTCCCTCCATTCTGCTCTGAAGTCACCAAAATCATCTGCGGAGTACCCCAGGATTTGTCCCTCAGTCCGACTCTCTCCAACATCTACATGGCTCCACTCGCTAACATCGCCCGATGTCACAACCTCAATGGCATCTCATATGCCGATGACACCCTCACCAAGGACACCGCCAAGACCAACCTCCATGAAGGAATGAAGGCCATTGCCGAATGGATGACGAACAGCTGCCTTAAACCGAATTCTAACTGGCTCCACCCCCTCCACATGGGACGACTCCTGGTGGCCTGCCACACAGGGAACTGTACCGACACCCACCGGCCACGCAGGCAACATGGGATTCATCCTGGACTCCTCACTATCCTTGGCCCAGCAAGTCAACGCCATCTCCTCCTTCTGCTTCAACATCTTCTGCATGCTTCGGAAGATTCACAAATGGATCCCCACTGAAACCAGAAGAACAGTCACCCAAGCCCTTGTAAGCAGCAAACTGGACTACGGCAATACCCTCTACGCAGGAATCACGGCCAAACTCCAGAAAAGACTGCAATGCATCCAGAACGCCTCAACATGCCTCATCCTGGAGATCCTCCACCACTCCGCCGAGCTTGCCCTCGCCACCGTCCTACGCATCTGCAGAACAACCACTGGCGGCAGATCATTCTTGCACCTCACCGTCAACACGTGGAACACTCTTCCGACCCACCTACGTCAGACCACGGACCTCCTTACCTTCAGGAGACTTCTCAAGACTTGGCTGTTAAAGCAGTAGCAGCCCTTCCCTGAGAGCCTTGAGGCCATCACAGGAGAGTAGTGCACTTTACAAATTCCCTGATTGATTGATTGATTGCTGTCCAGACCTCAGTGATAGTTTTCTTTTCTTTTCAGAATGGTATGTTTAATTGGAATGTGCTGACTGACTTATATGTCCCTGGTATATGGTACCAAGGGCATGTAAGGCTAATTGTCAACACAAGAGCTGCAGCACTGGTTGTGCCATTCTGTGTTTGACAAAGTGAAAAAATAACATTCAGTTGCCATTGCAGACTGAAGAGGCTTAGCATCCACGGCACAGTCGACTTTGCTTTTAAACCTAATGTCAAAGTGCAATAGTTACTTTACTAAATATCAGTCTCCTCTAAGGTAGGCCTTTGAAGCCCTATGACAAATTCTGTATATTGTTAAGATAGACATATATTTTTGATATGTCTATACAGTAAAGCTCCAAAATGTTTGTGTTTGTTGAGGGCATATAAATAGCCTTATAAGGTAACTATAGAGATAATGCTTGGCATTCCAGTGAGTCTAATTCCTGACATAGCTTATCTAACCACGCGAAGTAAGATATCAAATTATAGGGAGTGCTAAATGTGATTCAATGGTGCAGTCAACATTTATGTCAAATGTAATGCTGAGCACTTATTCAGAAGTTGCCACACTTTGACCCTGCTGGTCCAGTGACTTTATAGAGGCACTGGGACTGAGACAGGTTTCTGTAAACAGCCCCCAGGCCACAAACAAAGGCTGTTGCCTCATTATAGGTGTGACTCCCCTGCCACATGATGGGCTGCTCTGTATGCTATCCCAAAAGGCAGTCATTAAAGGTGATGACACCTTCGAAGGACTGCTGTGACACTCCTGTGCAGGAAGCCTTTTGTTTCCGCTAGACAGGGTCAAGGGTGTCCACAGAAATATTTTTGGGGGACATCCCAGACTGTTTTTGGTGGGGGCAGTGGACGCACTAGTGAAGAGAGCATGATACTATGGCAGCCAAAGTGTTATTCTTCATTGTGGGTCTGTACACTAGGCTGTACCTAAATCCAGGGAGGGGCAAGCGCCTCCCCACCCCCACCGTGGACACCCATGGACAGGGTAGAGCCAGGGCCAAGAAAGGGAAAACTAGTTTCCAAACCAATTTCCCATGGGCGTGCAGCCCTCGGTAGCAACTGCACCTGCTACACTTTGGGCTAGCAGAGTTTGGACCCTGTTCTGTATGCCAGAGTGGGGGAAAAGTTGATACTTATTCCCAATCTGAAGCAGACACTTCAAGGGTCAGTTGCCTGGCCGGACCCAGAACGGCACTGGGGACATTAGAGCTGGAAGAGCCCAAACCGCAACTCTGGTAGCCACTGTAGCAGTTTTGTCACTACCAGTTTCCAAGTGCTTTGATGGAAATTTTTAAAATAGCCAGTAGTTGCACCTGGCTCTACTGAACCCAAGGGTGTTGGTTGTGACTGGATTCGTCCATCCCAAGGGACACCAGCCCCCACCAAGGGATTCCACCGTGACCACTGTGCTGCACTAACAAAGACCTGCATCAGCAGCTCTTTGACCCCTACATAGTGGACTTTCTGGGACCTGAGATCCATGTCCGGAGTCACCCCTACTCACCTGTGGACCGAGGATGCAACCGGACTTCATTCCTATGGACCACACAACATCTTGAGCATTGATTGACCATCTTTAAGTCTGCATAGTTCAGCATCAGGAGCACTCCATAGAAGTCAATAGTCAGTTGTTTGGTACTGTTAAATAGGTCACACATTGTTCCGTTGTTGAGCCTTGCTGTTCTGTGCCAATTGCTACTAAAGGGTTGAGTTGATGGACTCAGGCTCAGATCTCCACGTCGCTGGAGCTGATTCTCCGGCTGCAGCTCTGGAGGAGCTGCCCACCCAGGAGGAGCTGCTTCGCCATTCCCGACTCTTTGGTTCTCCCAGTGCTTAATTTGTGAGTTGAGAGGTGCCGGAGCTCAGGGCCCTTCTCTGGACTGCTGTGGTTGGATCTGCCAGGGCTGGGCGCTGAGGCGGCATGGTCTTGCGGCCACCCCTGCCCCTTCCGCTCATCCTGTGGCTTTCTCCCTTTGTGACGCTTTTTGATTTTTCCTTCTTCCGTCTTTCACATATGTGTCTTTTGCTCACAGCGTATGCGTGAGGCATAGGAAGAGGCCCCGGCCCTCGCGGATGGATGGCGGTGCTCAGCACCGGAGGCAACGGGCACAGATTGGGCACTGGGTTCTGCCTGTTTCCTTCGACTCCCGGAGCCGGGCGGATTGCTGTTTGACCACCATCCACACTCGGTCTACAACCACCGTGCCAGCAGGCAGCGAGGCTGCCCTTTCTGACCCCCAGTGCCGGTCCCAAGTGGACCCCAGGTGTAGGGTCCCCTGCCTGACCTGCGCTGCAGGTCTCCGGGTTGCCCCACCAACCCCCCCTTGGGGCCCCATTTTCTCCCCACTGGTCCTTGAAGCCTTCCTCCTTCCACCTGGATCCTGCTCTGATCTCACCCTAACCTTGGAGCCCATCTCCGTTGAGGCTGGCTCCCACCGGGATCTGGCCCTGATCGCTCCCTGTTCTTGGCCACCTGTTTCGGATGCACGGTGCTGACTCTTCTTGCCGTGACCCCCTTTCCCTCAGAGCAGGAGGTTCCTTTCTCCCTATTGGAGTCTTTGCATGATGAGCGCTGGAGTCTTGACCCTCCTTGGCACCATACCAAGGACCACACTTCCTGATCTGGAGCTCCTGGTGAGTTATTTTCCTCATCTTCTACTGGGACTATGGTGCTGACCCTGCCCTGTTTCCCCCGTTCTTGACCCCCCTTGACCCTCTTCGACCCTCCCTCGTCCTTCTCTGCTTTCTGGGCGAAACTGTTCACAGAAAGTCATTTCCTGGTCCACTTTTTCTGGAATATCCTCTGCCCTTTCCTCGTCCGTAACCTTGTAGACCATCCTCTCCCAACACCCTTGGCAGAAGCATTGTAACCCTGGCGTCCCCCTCCCCCTGGGACCATCTTCCCCTCCCCTGAAACCAATGTTGGTGGGTCCACGGCAGCAAGCCGCCCACCCTTCTTTCCTCCTTAACTAGTGGTCTCACTCCCACCCCATCCTACTAGATCGCTCTGTGTCCGCCCATCTCCCAGCATAAACACTCTATTCTGGATCTCCCCTGTTCCCTACCCTGCCTCAATCTGTAGGACCTCTTAACCCCTGTTCCAGCTACTCGTCCTAGACTATCTGAACATCCTCCTGACACCCCCCTCCCTCATCTAGGGCCCCTACCCAGGTCCCTCCTTTCATACCCCCCTCCCCACTTTCCACCCCATCTAGTGTCCTTTTAACCCCCTTACGAGCATTGGCCTCTTCACCTTCACACAATGTCGATCCCCACAGGATCCACTATCTCACCCATCTCCCCCTTCCTTAAACCCCACGGGCCCAACTCCTTCTCCATATCCCCCCTAACCACCTCTCCTCCTCTGCATTGAAAAACCTTAAGCGTAAACTTATCAGGCAACATCCGGAGCTACTTTTCGTGGACACTTATTACAATGCCCAAAAAGGCCCAAAAAAAGACAGATCTTATCTTCTTCACAAAACGCCCTGCTAGATGGAACACTGTCCTCACTAGTCACCTCCTCCCCACCAAAACTACTAATATCCCATACGGTTGCAAACTCTCTATCTCCAGTTCTCCGGCTTTCCAGGGAAACATCATCATCTCCATTTTCTGAAATGGAACCATCATGATTCAAGCAAATGACTCCAACCTCCGTGCCTTTGAATCCTTATTCCCCTCCCTTAAGTCAGCCCTCCATCTCCCCCATCCCCCCTCAGCATCTTGACACTCCACTTCACCCACACTATCCCCCCAACACCACCCCGTGCTCCCCCCGCTCCCAGAGTCGCCAGCCACATCCTGTCTGACCCACCCATCCCCATCAACCCCTCTCACCCTAACCAAGCCTCTTACTCCCCTAACCCCAAAACTCTCAAACACAACTTCTGCTCTGTCTCCCCATCCCAAACTTCCTTGATCCTCCCTCATAACACCTCTCCACTCCCCCAAACCTCCCCACGACTCCCCCTCCACTGTCTCCCCTCCTACCCCCCTTCTCCCCTGGCCCTCCTCAAGACCAAACTCACCGAACCGTAGAGATACTCATATCCAGCCTGCACCCCCCATCACCTCTAACCCTTGCCCTGAATCTAATCCCTTTCACCCCACGACAGCCTCCTTCAACCTTCTGCCCAGGGATCTTATAACCCATCTGAAACAGTCGCCCCAGCTAAGAGGAACCTTATCTCCCACTCCCCCACCCCTAAACCCACTCCCTCCTCAAAAATTAATGAACGACTCTCCAACCTCGAATCACAACTAGAACTCATCATTCAAGGCATCAACATGATAGCGAGAAGCCTCAACCCACTGATACTCCCCGTGCCGACCCAAACACACACGCCTCCGTCGGAGAACAACTCACCACAGAGTACCCGCTGGCCCTCTAGACCCTTTCTTCGAAACACCTCGAGACCAAGAAGAACAATCTCTCCTTTATCTCACAATGAAGCTACTAAACTTGCTCACTCCTACAACCCGCCCCTCCCTATCCTGAATCCCCCAACAAACATACAGGTCATCACTGGCCTCAGGAGACACCATATACAGCCTCCCTCTCCCAGACCCCCCGCTCACCTCGTTAATATCCCCTCAATCCCTTCCAGGCCAGAACCAAAGATTCATCCGTGCACTAACTGCATGCTCATAAACTGCAGATCAGCAGTCAAACACGCTACGGATCTTGCTGACACTATCCTCAACCATAACATTGACATTGCCTTCATCATAGAGACCTGGCTGACTGAACTCTTGCAACCGATCATGGACACCCTCGTCCCTCCTGGCTACTCTATTTCCAACAAAGAGAGAAAATGCTGCCCGGGGAGGCATTGCCATCATCCACAAAAAATACAATAGAAATAGATTGGAAAGACTCTTTCAATTTCAACTCCTGCGAACACCTGAACGCCTCTACAAAGACCAGCGACAACTCTAAGGTGACCTTCCACCTTCTCTACCACCCCACTGGTAACACCCAACCTTTTGCTGACCACCTAGCTGACCTAATAACGCATTGCTCACTCTCTTATCCCAACTTCATTATCTTGGGTGATCTCAACCTCCGCTGGAACAATGAGAACAATGCGCTCATCCAAACCCTAAATGACCTTCTTCACAGCAACAACCTTTCCCAACATTGCAAGGGCCAAACCCACATCAAAGGCGCTACACTGGATGCGATAATAGTGCATAAAGACTCACTCATGGTCGACGATATCCTTCCTGTCGACTGCTCAGATCATCACATCATCCTTTTCCACCTCAACTATATCCCCCGACTCACTACCCATCCCCAAAAGTCACTTAGTTGGAAAAGAAATGTCAGCCAAATCCCCCTATCTACCCTGGAAGAACAAATCACCTCCCTTCTCCCCCCCCTCGACCAACCTCTCCACGACGGATTTAACCACCCAATGCAACTCGACTATAACCACCATACTTGATCAGTTAGCCCCTCTAAAACTGAAAAGACTGCGAAACACCCATCCAGAGCCTGGTTCAACAATGCTCTCAATTCAGAGAGAAGACAACTTAGAGCTGCTGAAAGACTCTGGAGATCTGACCCCTCCTCCACCCACTTGGAGTAGCTCAGAAGAGCACGGAGAAGTTACAAAAAAACACATACACAAAGGAAAAAGCTCCTTTTTCCAGAATGCACCTGACAGAGCCATAAACTGCCCGAAAGAGCTCTTTAACATCATTAAACAACAACTACCAAACCTGTCCCAAACCCCTTACCTTCTACCACGGACACTTGCGTTAACTTTGCCAAATTCTTCAACGATAAAATCACTGAGATTGAACTTTCCCAAGTACTGGACAACCCCGTAGCAATGTGCCCCTCTTTCCTTCCACTAACAATTTTATCCCTGCTCCATACCTCTCCGACAACCCGCCCCCTAAAACTGAAATCACTCTCCCCTATCGGACGCAGCTGTCGAACCCCGCAAGCTGGAGATCTTTCCAACCCCTCCTGGTAACGGACATCTCCAAACTCATGTCCACCTCCAAAACTTCCTCCCACCTAGCCGTCCCACCTAGCCGACCCCCTTCCTGGCAAAAAAACTCCCCAGTCCCTCTCCCTTACATGGACTATGATCATCAATAGCTCCCTTCAGACTGGTGTGTTTCCCGACTGCCTAAAACTAAGCCAAATCATGCCGATTTTAAAGAAACCAGGAGCCGACCCGAACAACCTCCACAACTACAGACCTGTCTCCAACCTTCACGTCCTTGCCAAAATTCTTGCGAAATGTGTTCTCCAACAACTAACCCATCATATTGATAACAACAACCTCCTCAATCCTCTTCAATCAGGCTTCCAGAAAGGCTGTTGCACAGAATCAGCCATCCTTCACATAATAGACGACCTCCACAACTCCCTTGACTCCAACCGACCCTGCCTACTGATTCTCCTTGATCTAACAGCGGCCTTTGACACTGGCGACCACCATCTCCTTCTCGACTCCCTCCAAAAGAGACTAGGCATTGAAGGTACTGTCCTACACTGGTTTTCCTCCTTTTTACAAAACCGAATGCAACAAGTAAAACTTCTCAACTCGACCTCACCCACCTCCCTAATTACCAGAGGGGTCCCCCAAGGATCTGTCCTCTCTCCCACTCTCTTCAACATCTACATGGACCCTCTTACCACTATCCTTACTCGAGCCAATATCCCCTTCCATCTCTATGCGGATGACACGCAACTCTATATTGAACTATCCTCCTTAGAAGACATTCACCGTCTGAACAATACCCTTAAAGAAGCCCTCTGTTGGCTCTCTCATAACCATCTCAAACTAAATCACGACAAGACGGAAATACTCCTCCTCTCGAAATCTAACCAGCTTCCTCAACTGCAAGAATGGCTAAAATCTATTGACGCTCTCAAATGTACCCTCTCCCCGTCTAGCACATTAAAAAATCCCTGGGAATCTCTCTGAGGTCCACACTTCATGCAGCTGCCAGACTAGTGACGGGAATTAAAAAATATGACCACATCTCCCCAGCCTTGATGAGTCTTAAATGGCTCCCAATCGAGGCCCGTTGCCTGATCCCCACTGCTTGCCTTACACACAAAGCCCTTCACACTAGGAAACCTGAATACCTCGCAAATAAACTAATGAAAGCTGGTCAAGCCAGATCTCTGAGAAGCACAAACTCACTCCTCCTCCTCCTACCGAAATCCAACAAGCAAAAAACTCCTTCTCAAACAATGCTCTGAGAATATGGAACTCCTTACCCACTCACATCAGATCGAACCCTTCCCATCTGATCTTCAAGAAGCTACTTAAAGAATACCTTCTAAACCAACCCTCACATCAAAAAGGGTCTCTCACTCCCCACCCCACCATCCCCGGATCGCTACCCTTCTGTTCATGACAACCCCTCTGTAATATCAGTCTGTAATGTGACTCTTAGACTTTTCATGTGTTTTTCTTGTGTTTATTGTCTATTTTGTTGTAAAGCGCTCTGATACCCTCTCGGTCTTGCCAGCGCTATAGAAAATTCTCCAAATAAAAAATAAAAATAAACTCTGACTGGATCCAAGGACAAAAATTCGAGATTACTGCACAATAAGGCCCCAGCTTTATCATATAGTACGTCCATTTTCTTACAAATAAAGGAACTTAGGGCCTGATTTAGAGGTTTGGCGGACGGGGTAACTCTGTCACAAACATGACAGATATTGAATCCACCTTATTACAATCCCATCATATCACACAAATGTTTTCACACAGAGAAATATAGGCAATGGCAACACACATGGGGATAAAGGATTGTCACTTGGAATGTGAATGGTCTCAATAACAAGATAAAGCAGGGGACTGTCATGGCGTATGCAAAGAGACACGGCCCTATGGTCATCGTGTTACAGTAGAAGCACTTCCTGGAGACTAGATGCTCCTTTCTTGGAATATTTGGGTACTCAGTCTATATGAAGGGGTCCAGGGGGTATTTTTTTCTTCTGAAATGAATGTTCCCGTTAGAGGTCAGTGAGGTATATAATGATCAGAAAGGGCGATTTGTGATACTACATGGGACACTGGATGCTATGCATGGACACTGGGAATGTGTATGTGCTTCCACCACTGCTTGGGGTGACCTTGGAAGAGGTGGCTAGGCACTTAACAACGACCATCCCTGGGTTCACATTGCTGGGGGGGAGATTTCAATACACTCATGGACCTGGAGATGGACATGACATCCACATCAGGAGCCCCTGTACTACCTGACTTAAATCATGAGCAGATACACTGGGTTTAGTGGATGTCTGACACTTCCAACATTGCACCAAGAGGCAGTATACCTTTCATTCCCCCCACATGGCACATCCTCCCGACTAGATTATTTCCTCTGCCTCTCTTCAGACATCAGGTTAGTTCCACAGCTCCACATCCCCCCCTGATCAATCTCAGATCACTCCCTGGTGTTTCTGACATTGGGTGGAGATCACAGAGGAGAGAGGGGGCTGGGACTTCTGAAGTCGTGGTGGTTGCAAGTCAAGGACCCTGGTTCTGTTGGTGGATGTTGATCCTACACACCGATTTGCAGGCCCAGGTTTGAATTAACAGGGCTATCTCCAAACAGTTTCCGGATGTGAGGGGTACGCAACACGGTTGCCCCATCCCCATTATTATTCGCCCCAGTGATGGAGCCCCTTGCACAACTCATTGAGTGGGTGCCAGAATCCACTGGTTTGATTGGGGGGAAGGGTGGAAGACTGTGTTTGGCTATATGCTGATGACAGGCTCCTCTTTGTCTAGAGGCCCTGAAACACCCTCCAGAGGTTTATGGAAAACTTAAATATCTACAGGGAGGCCTCAGAACTTAAGGTCAATTGGAATAAATCCACTTTGGTGCCCATATGGGGGAGGTGGACTGGAACTGGGTGGCTCCTCGACTGCAGATAGCAGAGGACTGTTTCTGATACTTGGGTATGCCAGTAGCCCTGTCTAGGACCTAGACATTGTCTCAATGGTGACTACGATGCAAAGATACATGGACGAGTGATCTAGCCTACTGTTGTTGATAGCAGACTGGAGGGGGCACTTTTCAAGACGGTGTCCCCCCACCGATTCCTGAATATGCTTCAGCACTACTCGTACATGCAGTCGTCTTTTTTCTTTACTGAATTACAGTCACACATCTCTTCCTTTCTTAGGCTAGGAAAGACCCCTAGGGTGTCTTTAGAAAAAATGTTGTTCCTCCGCATTTGATGCCGGCTCAGGATGGGCGGCCATTCTGCTACATTACTGGACTTACAACTGGTTCATATTAATGACATATTCGGGGGACCCAGCCCACAGGCTGAAGCTGGCTTATCTCCACCCCTATGACTGCTCTCATTACTGTACAACCAGCTGCCACCACACTCCCTCCCACCAATTACACAAGTCCCAATTCGTTGGTGTCACACACACACCTGGTTCCAACAGCAGGAACGATGCTGGACTTCCAATTCCAGCGTGGGCAGCTTAGTGAAAAATCAACAAATTTCTGGTTCCAAAAATGGACCCCAGATGCAGAAAGGGGGATGGGATGAAAAAAGAAAAGATGAAGTTGCATCACTGAAGAGATTGCTCTGCTGACTCACACACTACCTAGTAGGAAAGTAACTCCCTGCACCTCGGGTTCCCAACCCAGAATAATCTATCAACACTCGATGTACACTTACAGCCTTATGAAAATTATTGCATAAGAGAGAGAGCAGAAACCACTTCAAGAATAAATTGGAGATTTTATGGCACTCCAGGACATACTGGATTCAGAACCAAACTTGAATAGAACTCCAAGCTCTAGAGGTTTCTCCCAAAATACTACATGCAACTTCCCAAGAAACACAGTGGCAAACTTTCAGTTAGGGTCCAATAAGCTCAGAGCACTGCAATGAAAGAGTCCATAGCGCTACGCTTCATCTGGGCTATACTTAAACAAAGTATAATATCTGAAAATGAGCTCAGGCATTCTTAGGAATCAGCCTATCAAATATACACATTCGCTAGTCTATGGATTAGTGTGCACTAACCTGAGAGGAAAGTATGTAGCCATGTCTAGTACTTTAACTGGAATTCAAAGATGACAGGGGACTCGTGCAAGAAGCTTAAGAGGAGGCAGAATCGTAGATCACGAAGGAAGACACAGGAAGTGTTGCATACGCCAGGATCACAGGCTCGTCAGGAAGGTTTGCAAGACTAGAGCGCAGGAAGTTCTGGACGACTAAGGAGGTGAGTGCAGGGACGATGCTTTCTTAGGACTGGTACGTGGCCAACCCCTAATGCAGGTTCCGAGTGGGTATTTATACTAGATGAAAAGAATGTTCCAGAAGGCATACGTATCACATGGAAGCATGAAGTATTCCAGTGAACCTGAGGAAGATCACATGTTATATACAGCAGATATGAGGCCTTGCAGGTGGCAGGTGAAAACTGTAACTGGCAACAATAAACAAGTGCAAAGGAACCCCAAGTGTATGATGATACAATTCAATGGTTCACAGTGGAAGCACAACTATCCTAAATAGACACTTGACAATCTGAAGGTGCAAAACAGATTAAACTTGCATAGCAGCAGGAGGGTCAATAGTTCAGGTTTTCTGAAAGGGGAATACAGGAGTGCTTGAAACTGGAAGGCACCACAAGGGAAGAATGACTTGGAGTAATCGAGGCAGGGAGGCACCACAAGGGAAGGGTGACATGAGCCCAGAGAGTAAAACCGACTGCACATAGGCCACACGATGGAGATGGTATGCAGCACTCCTCCACATGAAATGGTATGGCACTCTCACTGGGACAACCCCTCTTTGGCACGGGATGTGACTGGTGGAAACAGCAGGCGTGGTCAGGTTTCTGAAGTGGAAGTTGATAGGCATCTCTACATTGGGAGATATCTGTCAGGACAGACATATATGATTCTTCCAGGACCCTAATGGAATAATTTAGCTACACTCCCTTCAGTTCTACCTTTATCACCAACTGAGTCATGCTTTGGTAAGCTATAGAGAAAGGCTGACATCTCTTCCTGAATTTAACCTGTTTGAATACAAACTGTTAACTGATGAGTTCGGAAGAGAGGCTGTGTAAATCTCTCATAATAAATACATCAGACCCTCTAGGGGCACTGAGGAGCAGGTGGAAGGAGGACGTGCGGCCCATTGCAGGCAATGAATGGATGGAAGTGAAAATGGCCTTGAGGACACTCTAACTCCATGCGCATCCGCCTGATTCAGTTCAGGTATTTTCACCGGATGTATTACTCTCCCAAAAAATTCTGGTGTATAGGACAAGCTCGATTCCTCGCATCTACAAAGTGAAATTTCTCCCCAGACTCCTTTTACCATATGATTTGGACCTGCCTGGGGGAACACGCATTTTGGGTGCCCATCAATTGGCATATCGGGTGGATGCTGGGAATACCTCTGACCCTTGATACCAAGATGGTTCTACTAGAAATAATGGACTCAGTGGGAGATTCCAGAGCCATCTGCTCCCTGATCATCACAGCATATATGGTGGCCAAGAGAGGCCTTGCCAGACACTGGAGGGATGAACATGCCCAGCAAATTCACAAGTGGTATGGTTTGGACTCCTACGCAGCAAGAGAATAGTTGGTATATAAGGTACAGGGTGTCCCACGGAGATGTGAATGAATACGGAGGGTATGATTATGGATAAATGCCAAATGTTTTTCCATTTTCCACTGTACAGTGATATGCTTCTTACTGTGTTTTAGACATACGGTATATTCTTTGATATATATAACTCTGCTAGTATCACGTGTACTGATGGGTTATCTAATCGTGGCCCTCGTAGCTTGAGCTTGGTGTTAATTTTTATTTTGTTGCTAAATAAAATCAATAAAAAGTGGTATAATACACTAGGGACCTATAGGTAATATAAATGTGCCAATCAAGGATTTTGAGCAATTCAACAAGTTTTTATGAGTCAGAGCACATGCACAGGGGCCTGGTTAGCAGGGTTTCAATGTACAGAGACCAAAAACCAGTAGTACAAGTGCAAAACATTTGGGTTGATCATTAAAAAAACATTTTCTTACAAATGGCAAATTTTAAATAGAGCTGTATCTTAAAAAATCAGAAGGGGGAGCGAGGCCTTTAATTGGGGTTGCTACTGCTCACGTCAAAGCTGAGAATAGTCACCTGCATAAATAATTTGATTAATAAACACCTCGAATAATCTGATTGACAACCTCCAATTCAAAGCAGTGTGTCCATACACACTATTGCCATAGGCAATTAGACTTGTGAAAATGACTTTACATCCTTTTTCACTAAATTCTTTGCGTATACTAATTCATTGGTTCCTACCCTGTGGTCCAGGGACCCCTGGGGATACTAAAAGACTAATCAGGGGATTTGAGACTGCTTAAAAAGGAAATAATATTGACAGAAAAAAAGTGTATATAAATGAAGTAGCAAAATGTTTTACTTCAAAAACATTCTATAAGTGTGAAGGAATCTGAGATTTCAAATGCATCAAACAGAATATAATATGGACAATGTGGGCCTGATTCTAACTTTGGAGGACGGTGTTAAACCGTCCCAAAAGTGGCGGATATACCACCTACCGTATTACGAGTCCATTATATCCTATGGATCTCGTAATACGGTAGGTGGTATATCCGCCACTTTTGGGACGGTTTAACACCGTCCTCCAAAGTTAGAATCAGGCCCTGTGTGTCCTCAATTGGTTTTAGAAAAACTCCAACTATACTATTAAAATGAAAAACATGTTTTTTTTTTTACTTGGTTGTGAATTACATTAAATATTTAATGATTTGTGTATTTGATGAATTTGTGATTCTGTATTTTTGTGCATTTTTTGTGGTTCATATATTCTAAAATGTTAAGGCCATTAGGCAAGGATCTCCTGCTTTCAGTAATGACTCAGTGGGGGTCCCGGGATTTCAGTAATGATTGAGTGAGGATCGCCGGTCTCTGGTAGTGAATAAGTAGGGGTCCACAGAAGTCAAAAGTTTAAGAATCTCTTCAGTAGATAAGTAGGGTGGTAACTTCAAAGGCAAAATCATGTTAGCTATCAAGGGAGCGTTGAAAAAAAAGTTATTTTTTTTTAAACTACAATGTTTTTCACAGCTGATCAGCAGAACATGTCACTGTTTTTTGACATCGTTACGAAATTCTGTGCACATTTAGATTTTCCATCGTTTCTATAGTGTTATTGCACTTTAATTAGTTTCAAGCAGACATTTATAAAGGCTTATCACACCTGGCATTTTTGAGCACACCTAAAATACAGAAATTGTATTTCAATGTCGCTGAAGTTGCTTATTATAATAATCATCCCCAGAGTTTCTGTACCCTGTAATTTGGATGATAGAAATAACTGGTCACGCTGGCTGTGGGAGGATCTTGAAGCTTCAATACCGTACAAAAAACATCCAGCCTGAGACGATGACCTACATATGACTGCTAGAACCATATCTGACAGAAATATGAACATACCACGCCATGCCTCGAGGGCAGACAACTCAATTAAAAGGCATGGCCTCGAAAAGAGACATCTCTTTTGTTCTACAGAATGTGTGTAGCTCTTCGCCATATGCCTAGTGTGAAAGTAGTTGTTAATTGGTCAAAGTACCTTGTGCTTGGTGGCCATGGAAAAACACTTCTCCAGGAGATGTGCTCATCAAGTGCATGTACAGAAAACACTTTTTAAACAGATACATGTAACTGATCAACAAGCCCTATTTTAAAGTGCAATTGCATTTCTTTGTCCCTTAGTAAAACAAATTACACCTGTCTACTTTCATTTGTCCCACAGGCCTTTCATGAACTACATAGACATTAACACTATTTGAGAGATCCTTCTGTGTAACGCCTCTTAGTGATGGATTCAGTTTACGTATTTGCCTTGAAGATTAGCAACATTTTCCATTCATACTAATGAAAGGATAACATTTGTTACCATCACAGTCACACACATCATAAACCAAACTACATCCTCACATAATTCCAAGCCTGGCTGTGAGAGTTGTGAAAATGGATGGGAAGCTTTTTTCTAAACGTTGACCAATCAGAGACTGAGATGGTGCAGATCGTCTTCTCGTTATCTTGTAGCTGGGTAGTCAGGTCGGTGCAGAATCTGTGTTTTAGATTTGATCCCAACACTCCCTGGTACCTCATTTGAATGCTTTTTCTGCTTTGTTGTTTTGCAGATTTGTAGAGCACACCATCAACCTAAAGCATATTGGGACTACTCCAAAAGCCAGGTTCTCAGCTTCTTGTGGAATTCAAGAAGTGAGGAGGAGGTTCCTATGTGTGGCAGCAGGTCATTTCATACTTTAGGAGGAATGAAGGAGAAGGTTTGACCATGGGATCTGGTCTTCCGAATGCACGAGATTTGTACAAGTAGGAGTCCAGAAGAGCAGAGGAATGTTTGTGAAAGCAAATGCAATTGTTGACTGTGTGGGTGTGGAGTTTGAATTGTGTTCGTTTGTGAATGGGGTGCTAGTGGAAGGCCTTCAGGTGTGGTGTGATATGAGTGCGATGTAGGAGTTTGAAAGTTATTCTGACTGAAGAGTTCTGAGTGGTGTGTAGCCTTCTGGTGAGCTTTTGCTTAATCTTAGCATAGAGAGTTGTGTGGCCTGCACATGTAATAAGTCCACAATTCTCTTCACTGGGAACAGAACACCCCATTTTAGCTCTTTACTCTCTTAGGGTAGTGAAACAGAGCAGTCCAAGCTCTTCTCCGGGGAGGTGGTGTGGGCTAGTAATCATCATTCACTAGCATGCAAGAATAACTCTCAATATCTGATTGTGCAGTCAGTACATTTTCTTCAGAAAAATTATAAGTACATTTATTACACACACGCACACACACTACTAAATTCTATGCAATAGTTTACAAATATACATTTTGGCAGATTATAAAATGCCATAGATGACATCACCTAATAACCTTTGAACCCCCACAGGGGGTCATACAAACATATAAGGTAAGTCCACTGGTTTGGTGAAAGTTTCAAGATCAACAAACCACTTGTTAAAATCATCATTTTGTATGTAAATTCAATCATCAATAATGATAACTTATAAGTAATATCTTATTAGTGTAAATGCACTGAATAATGTTAATTAAGCATATGCACTGTGATCAATGTTTACTCTCACCAATATTATATCAGTAAAGCATTAAAATTAGCAAAACATGTGTCTGTTTGCTTTTTACATACTTTCAAATCATAAACACAACGCCTAGAGGGCATCACATCTTGATTAAACCACATTGGAACTATAGGCTTAGCCCCTAGAGAGTGCTGTACAGCATGCACGTTTTCAAACATTTTCAGACCACAATAGATGCAACCATGGAGTAAATCACTAAAAGGCATTGCACTGCCAGCTTTAGAGCCCATGCCTTAGCCTCGGGAGTGCATTGAAAATATTTAGAAATCCTAGAGGGGTCATGGTTTTCTGTCCCCGGTAGACATAGGGTCAGTATGTCTCAAAACCTCTTAATGGGGGACCTGCTGCGCTCTTGCACCCCCCATGCTTCTGCATATTCGTGGATGGTGTCCTCTGTGTATTTTAGAGCCACCAAAAGCAGAAAAATATGTAGATGCAAAACCCCCACAGGTCATTATGAAACATTGGAGCCAGAGCAATGAATACTTTAGTTTCAGCTCTTCTGCTTGTGGGAGAGCCAGACTGCTTGTAGGTGGCTTCACGCTGCTGTAATCTTTTTGTGAGGGGTGCCTGGTCCTATCTGGGACACCCCAAAGGTGAAGGTCACAGGGTGAGCCTCAAGGCCCTTGTAACCGTGGCGGAATCCCTTGAGCTCGGCCTCCTCCTTTGGCTGACACAAGAGATAGCCTATTGTCCTTCCCCCACATCACTCCTTGCAGGCAATTATCTTGGTGGATCTCTGCCCACCACAGGCAAGGGGGGTGAAGTGGGGTGCTCTTGGTGCTATTGGAGCTCAGGGTCCCGAGGTTGGGGTCCCGGGCCCCTGGACCCCAGATCAGTTTTGCATTTGCTCTTGGGTAGATGGGTCCTGCAGGGCAAAAATGGAAACAGGGAGTGGGCCCCATGAAAGCCCTTTCTCTGGACTAATTAAATCCAGCAGCAACCCCTGGGCCCTGGTGACCAGAATGCAGAGTACTATTTGCAAAGAGAGTCAAAGGTCACCATTCTTAAAGATGCCATGACCTGAGCCTCATTTGGGATGGTTTTTCTCCCGGGTGGCTTGAACTGTAGCCACCAGGGGTAGTTGCAGCAGACTGCCTCATCTCCAAGGTGTGTAATCCACAGAAGACTGGTTCTCCTGGATCCCTGTGCCAGCCTTCCTAGAGGTCTTTGTCTCTGAGAACCTCACTGGCCCTTGGGAGGGCCCTCTGGTCTCAAGGCTAACAGGGCAAAGTCATAGGCCCTATTTGGGCATTGGGGGTTCGTCCTTCCAGTTGTCCATAGCAGCCCCAGGGTCCACCAGCAAAGCGCAAATAAAGAAAAAAAAAACAAATGAGAGTCTCCCCTTTGTGCAAGAGTTTTTAAAGGGGAATGGAAGGTTGCAGAAGCCAGGCATCCCTGGTCAATCCGAAGGTGACACGTCACCTCTCCACCCCTGTCCCAACCATCCTGCACAGCACACTGGGACAGTTAAAAATGGTATCACCCAGGTGTCACTAGTCACATCTCCTTTGGGAGCCTCAGCTCTGCCCCTCAATGACAGTACTGGGAGTGCCTTCCTCACTAAGACCCTCATTACAACCTCAGCAGTCTTTCCTAAAGACCGCCAAGGCTGCGGGCACCAGAATACCGCCATTGCTAGCGGTATGTCTGGCTCCCTATTACGCCTTTTCCTCTGGGCCAGCGGACAGTAACAGTGTTACCGTCTGCTGGCCCAGCGGAAAAGTCACATCAACATTGTTGCCGGCTCGTTATAGAGCCAGCGGCAATGTTGATGTGCAGCGGGTGCAGTAGCTTGCGCTTGGCATGGGCAGTGTAGTGGCCCCCAGGGGCACCCCAAGTCCCCTTACCGCCAGCCTTTCCATGGCAGTGTCTACCGCCATAGAAAGGTTTGTGGTAAGGGGAGTCGAAATCCCCAGGGCAGTCCCTTCTGTGTTGTCTCCACAGGCCTGAGCACATTAATTTGTTCAGTAGGCTTGGGCAAGCCAAATCCTGGTACAGTGTGATAGCTAATTGACTCATGGAGATACTTCAGCCCTACCCCTTGCCTCATCAGGAACTGGGTACAGCACTGTTATTCGCTCCCTTTTTGTGGGGATGCTGTTGTTCCTGCTGCTGGACAGAAAAACAATTAACCTGGCACAACAGGGTGACTAAAGGCCTGACCCTGAGACATGGAAATATGACAATTCTGGATGTCCCGTAAATTTGACAGATATATTTTTGTAACTTGCAGAATTGATTTTCTTCACAGGTTACACCTCAATTCGATATGTTACTCTTCTCTGTAGGCCAAAGGTAAGGGAAAGTGCACTCTAAGCAGTTTTCTCCCTATGTGTATGAAAAATGTCAATAAAGACAAACCAGTCAGTCACATTGACTTTCCCTAGTAGTGTATACTCAAATTAGAAGGCCTACCTCAGATTAATACCTAATCCTGCAGAGTTCCCCCTGTACGAGGCCACCTGTGCACAGGTACTGAGCTGTACACTATAGTAGCTTACCATGCGCAGGCCACACATGTGTGCACTCACATGTGCACGTGTCCATGCGTAACAAGCAAAGTACCCCTTACCCTTGTGGTGTCCCAGAAGCCTATTCTTAAAAGGCGACCACTGGAGGTAAATATGTACAGTTTATTTGCCATGTGATTATCATGGGTGAGCCACATGTAGTGAGACTGTCCCACTGAAAAAGTCCAGAACATGGTGATCCAAAAAGCAAAAAAATCCAGGCATACTGAATGGGCAGAACCCAGTTGCAACAAGGGTGCCCAGCTTGCTTGTGAAAAATGCATGACAGAGGTTTTCTGGATGCTGATTGAGAGCAATTTGAAAATCTTCCTCCGCATCATCAGGGTAAGGTAGCATGAGACAGTGACGAAATTGACTTCTGTAGTCATGTTAAGTTTGCTGTCAATGATGATCCTGAGGATCTTTGTGCGGGTGGTGGGGTGGCTGACCATCAGGTGGAGTGCCATTGTGATGTGCTCTTCCCAAAGATCATGATTTCAATCTTGTTGGTATTCAGCTTTAAACAGTTGGTCTTCACCCATCTGGGTACTGGGTGTCTTCTGTATTTGGTGAGGTGTCTGGGTGCCATTTAGCTTCAAATAACATGCAAATCCTACTTCCACTCACACTACAGACAAAGATGTAGGCTGCCACAGCCATAAAAACATTTTGTTAGATTATTTAAACTTTCTTTTTTTGGCCTCTTTCAAATTCCTTGTCAGTTAGGGTGCTTCAGTCCTCAACACTTTTATTTAATTGATTATGATAATTTTAAAATTTGAGTCAGTAGCACTTCATCTTTTAACTTTCTGTTGGTTCCCAATAGATTATAACACTGTTGTTCAGTGTTCTGCATGTGTCTGTTGTTCTTTTTCTTCCTATTGAGTCATCTCTTCTAGCCTTCAGAAAGGGAAAACAAAAGTTCAGATTCATAAAGATATTGCAAGGAGTAGTTCTGCCATACTCTTGCATAACTCCTTTCTCCTCTAAGATCTCATATATGATAAATTATTCATACTCATCCATATGTCATACAGATAAAAACTGTAACACCGATTCACTACTCAAACTTATCTAATTACAGAAAAGAAAGTAATAAATCAAGGAAAAATGTGATGAAAATGTGTCATATGCTTACTTTATTTTCAGTCAAAATCAGTTTTAGTCCTTCGATATAAATTAATCCTGTTTCTACATGGTACGATTTTGTATTATATCTTTAGGCAAAACATGTTTCTTCTTGTCCTTTTAAAACATGTCTGTTCCTTGGTACAAATTTATTCCTTCAGATCAGATGCCAATTCATAGTACATATTTCCTGAAACCAAATCCCACCAATCACTAGCATAAGGAGCATCCTCATCAAACCAGCTAAGAATCTGTTTAGTAATAATGATTAAGAAAACAAGGTACTTCCTTTCAAAGTTAGAAAGATCTTCATTTTCTGTAGACAAGCCTATTATTTTAGAAGTGAGAGTGAGTTTGATGTGCTTAGGGACTGTTAGAATTGGCATCTTTAGTTGGCAGTCAGGTTACCCCCCGTCCAAGCAAGGACCCTCACTCTAGTCAGAGTAAATCACACACAATCCAAATTATCCTGTGCCCACTCTCTGGTAGCTTGGCACTGAACAGTCAGGTTTAACTTAGAAGGCAATGTGTAAAGTATTTGTGCAATAAATCATGGAATAACACAGTACAGAAATACACCACACAGGCCCTCATTCTGACCTTGGCGGGCGGCGGAGGCCGCCCGCCAAAGTCCCGCCGTCAGGTTACCGTTCCGCGGTCGAAAGACCGCGGCGGTAATTCTGACTTTCCCGCTGGGCTGGCGGGCGGTCGCCTTCAGACCGCCAGCCAGCCCAGCGGGAAAGAGGCTTCCACGATGAAGCCGGCTCGGAATCGAGCCGGCGGAGTGGAAGCTGTGCGACGGGTGCAGTTGCACCCGTCGCGTATTTCACTGTCTGCGCAGCAGACAGTGAAATACATGTAGGGGCCCTCTTACGGGGGCCCCTGCAATGCCCATGCCAGTGGCATGGGCACTGCAGGGGCCCCCAGGGGCCCCGCGACCCCCCCTACCGCCATCCGGATCTCGGCGGTCCGACCGCCGGGATCTGGATGGCGGTAGGGGGGGTCGGAATCCCCGCGGCGGTGCAGCAAGCTGCGCCGCCGCGGAGGATTCAATGGGGCCGCGGTACACTGGCGGGACCCCGCCAGTGGTGCCGGTCCGACCGCGGCTTTACCGCCGCGGTCGGAATCCCCATTGGAGCACCGCCGGCCTGTCGGCGGTGCTCCCGCGGTCCTCCGCCCTGGCGGTCAAAGACCGCCAGGGTCAGAATGACCACCACAGTGTTTAGAAAAATATATAATATTTGTCTGGTAAGATGCAGGTTAAAACGATTAAAATTCAATAAGTATATTTTGGAATATTACTGTAAAAATGATATAAAGTGTCTTTAGTCTCTTAAAAGTAACAAATGTCTCTTGCAAGCACAAAGTACCTGGTTTGCGTTCAAAATCTCCGCAAAGAACTGCAGAGGAAGAGATGCATGGAAACAAGGAGGTGTGCGTTGATTTCTTGTGCCGTACACGGCGATGCGTCGTTTATTTTTCACGAAGGGATGGCTTTGCATCGATTTCCAGTGCTCGGTCTTGGATCCTCTTAGGGTTGTCGGATGTCCTGGGACCGATGCATTGAAATCCGGCATAGGCAGGATGAAGTCACAGGGGCTGCCTCGATCCAGTGGGTGTTGCATGGAAAATTCTACCGCACGGCAGGCACTGCATTGATTCCTCTCAGGAAGTCAGGCTGTGTCATTCTGGCTCTGGCTGTGCATTGATCCAGTGGGCTGTACGTCAAATTTCCAGTCGTTACGCTGAGGCTGCTTCGATCTTCTCCTTGAGATGTCGGGCTGCGTCGTTCCAGTTCAGCGTGCAGTGAATTTTTCACCACGATGCAGGCTCTGCGTCATTTTCTGCCGGCTGTGCATTGATTCCCACTGCACAGGGAGTTCTTCTTGCAGGAAAGAAGTCTTTTTGGTCCTGACACTTCATGGAACAGGAGGCAAGCTCTATCCAAGCCCTTGGAGAGCACTTCTCAGCACAGCCAGAGAGCAGCAAGGCAGCAGGGCAACAGCAAGGCATCAGTCCTTCACAGAAAGCAGTCAGATGAGTCCTTTGGGCAGCCGGCAGTTCTTCTTGGCAGGTTGCAGGTTCAGGTTCTCTTCTCCAGGAAGTGTTTGAGTTGGAAGGGGCAGAGTCCCTCTTTACATGCCCAAATGTGCCTTTGAAGTGGGGGAGACTTCAAAGAGTGGCTTAGAAGTGCACCAAGTCCCCTTTCAGTTCAATCCTGTCTGCCAGGGTCCCAGTAAGGATGTGGCAGCCCTTTGTGTGAGGGAAGGCTACTGTCCTTTGACATGTAAGTTGCAGGCCCTCCAACCTCCTAGCCCAGGAAGACTCATTCAAAATGCAGATGTATGTAAGTGAGGCTGAGCATCCTGTGATTGGTGTTTGTCTGAGTGAATGCACAAGGGATCTGTCAACTGAACCCAGCCAGACATGGATTGTAAGGCACAGAAGGATGTAAGTGCAGAGAAATGCTCACTTTTTAAAAGTGGCATTTCTAAAATAGTAATATTAAATCTAACTTTACCAGTCAGCAGGATTTTGTGTTACCATTCTGGCCATACTAAATATGACCTCCCTACTCCTTTCAGATCAGCAGCTACCACTCAAACAGTATATGAGGGTAGCCCTAATGTTAGCCTATGAAAGGAGTAGGACTCACAGCAGTCCAAAAACCAATTTAGGAGTTTTACACTAACAGGACATGTAAGCTCCACAGGTACATGTCCTGCCTTTTGTCTTTAAAGCACCCTGCCCTATGGGTTACCTAGGGCCTACTTAGGGGTGACTTATATGTAGAAAAAGGGGAGTTTTAGGCAATCAGTGCTGCAGGCCAACTAGTAGCTTTTAATCTACAGGCTCTGGGCACATATAGGTGGTCATTCCGACCTAGGTGGGCGGCGGTTGCCGCCCGCCCGTCGGAAGCCGCCTGAATACCGCCCCGCGGTCAATAGACCGCGAGGGGTATTCTGACTTTCCCGCTGGGCCGGCGGGCGATCTGATTCAGATCGCCCGCCGGCCCAGCGGGAAAGCGCCTTCCACAAGGAAGCCGGCTCGGAATCGAGCCGGCGGAGTGGAAGGCGTGCGACGGGTGCAGCAGCACCCGTCGCGCTTTTCAGTGTCTGCATCGCAGACACTGAAAAGCCTAGTTGGGCCCTGTTAGGGGGCCCCTGCAGTGCCCATGCCATGGGCATGTGCACCGCAGGGGCCCCCAGGGGCCCCAAGACGCCCGTTCCCGCCGGCCAGGTTCTGGCGGTAAGAACCGCCAGAGCCAGGCCGGCGGGAAGGGGGTCGGAATCCCCATGGCGGCGCAGCATGCTGCGCCGCCATGGAGGATTCCCCAGGGCAGCGGGAAACTGGCGGGAGACCGCCAGTTTTCCCTGTCTGACCGCGGCGTTAGCGCCGCGGTCAGAATGCCCTTAGGGGCACCGCCGGCCTGTCGGCGGTGCTCCCGCGCCCGTTGGCCCTGGCGGATTGTATCCGCCAGGGTCAGAATGAGGGCCATAGTGCACTTGACTAAGGATTTATAAGTAAATTAAATAATCCAATTGGGTATGATCCAATG
This sequence comes from Pleurodeles waltl, assembly GCF_031143425.1. NCBI lineage: Eukaryota > Metazoa > Chordata > Amphibia > Caudata > Salamandridae > Pleurodeles > Pleurodeles waltl. Next base: position 1,644,052,129 of record NC_090444.1, on the reverse strand, counting down.
TCATGTTTAAAGGGAGAGAGCATATGCACTTTAGCACTGGTTAGCAGTGGTAAGGTGTGCAGAGTCCTAAAACCAGCCAAAACAGTACCCAAAAACTGGAGGGAGGCAGGCAAAAAGTTAGGGGTGACCACCGTAAGGCTGTGAGGTCTAACATGGAGAATAAAATATTGTTTTTACGTTGTATGCTATGCCAATAACTATGCAAGTTTCCTCTAAAATCTCACTCCAGTTTAACATGATTTTCACCTCCAAATTTAACTCATGTCAGGATTCAGCAATAGTCTCAAACACATTTAGCAGTTATTTTATGTTCTTGAATCGATTGTTTAACATTCTTCTATGGTATTATCTCATTCATTCTTTTTTTGTATACAAGGAAGTATAAAAATGTAAGCATTTAAAACTAAAAAAGTGCCTAATATTTGCTTACTCCTCACTTAGAAATCGATCATGAACATGCAATTGACCAATTTCATTAAAACCAGATGACCTTACTTTCCACTGCTCAAAAAGTTAAAGAAAGGATTCAGCTGATTTTGCAACAATTGAGTATACTTACTCAGTACTGTATTTTTTGTTTGGGTTAATGACTACATATTTCACAAAACTGTGGTTATGGTTACCACTGCATTAACTTACCAGCACTTTGGAAACAGAAGAATCTGCAAAAAGCATATTTATTGCATCTCAAATGAACAAGAGTAGCTTCCTCTAACAACTGTGATGTTTTTAAGTTGTCCCGATAATACACATTAAAGTAATATATTTATTATAAACATGGAAATAAAAAAATACAATTTTCCTGCACATTACTCATCAAATTAAATCTGTGCTAAATAATAAAATAATTTAGATACATGGATATCATGTACAGATATTAATTTCAAGAAAAATATATAAAATAAATCTTCACTCACTCACATTTTTGTTTTTAGTAAATATTTAGTAAACTTGGCTAAAAGTTATTGATGTAATCATTTTAAAAGCAACCTAGTTTTTTTATATTTGTTTAAATGTTTTAACTAACATTTCTTAAATTACATTTACATATTTAATAAAATCAAATGTATTTTAATAACAGACACACACACATATAACAAAAAGAAATTCAAGCTAAGGGCAAGATTTACAAGAAAGGTGGCACAACAGCTGTGATGCACCTCTTTTCTTGTGCCCTCTTGCTCCCTCCCTAATGACACCACATATGCATCGTATTTACAATACAGCACACCATGGAGAATGTTAGGACAATAGCATCAAAATTTATGACGCTATTGTGGTACATTGCAGGATTAGTGCCATAAATTGTGTAGCTTATCCTGCAAAGTAAATGGAGGCCCTTTGACAATAATGGCCACCTAATTTTAACACCTGGTCTGAGCAGGCACTGAAAATGACATTAAAAATGGTGCAGTGAAATACTGTAAATTTTCCTGCACCATTTTTACGGGCCTTCCCTACGGGGGAACTCCACCCTTGCATATATTATATCTGGCGCAGGCATAATGTGGCGTAAGGCGGTGCAAAGTAAATATGGTGAAGGAAAATGGCCTCCTTAACGCCACATTAGTGTAAAAATAACTATGCTGGTGTGGCGTTCAGGGGCTTTAGGGCCTTGTAAATCTGGCCCAAAATTCATGTATTTGACTTTAGTTCTCATTGGGTGTTGATTTAGTTCTCTGCCTATATGAAATCCATGGGACCATAGATGACCTGGAGGAGATGGTGGCAGCTGTCATCCCTGAGGAGTTACTGACTGAAGTCCCAGGACACAAAAGTGCAGCATATGAGGAACTACAGCAACCAAAGTGTAAGTCACAGTGGGGGACAATGTGGTCACTATGCAACATGAAAAGGGGGTGTCAGCCATGTACCTGCACCAGAATGCACTGTCTGCAGGATATAGTGTACTATGCTGGCGTACTTATGGTTAAACAGCAAAGAGATGTATTGTGCACTGACCTCACACAATTAGCACGTCCAGGCCACAACTGTCATTCAACGTTCTTCATTGGGCAGTATCATTCCAATTTGCCTCACTTTGGGCCTCATTTATGAGGCACTAGCAGCACACTGTGTCACCAGAGTATCAATTTTAATTGACGCTCTGGAGGCACAGTGTGCCAGCCCATATGTACAAGGCTAAGCAAAGCCAACTTGCATTGCTTTTCCTGGCCGTGTAAATATAGACAGCTTTCATGCATAACACTTCAGGACATGGCCATTCAATGGGTGTTGATTTGGGTGTTCACATGCAACAACCATGGAACCCAAAAGAATTTCATGCAGTCTCAGATTTACAAGTCTGGCAATGTCTCACATTCCTACGCCACCCTAGAGGTGACATGAGAATGATACAAAGGGGAGAAATATATTCATGTCATCCTGTTTTTACTGCTTCATATGTGTGCTGCAGCACCTCTTGTTATTGTATTTTGTGCTGGAAGGTGACCTTTACTGCATAAAAACATTCATCCCCACAAGGCAGGCATCCTTGCACCATGCTGTAGGGGTGCCTACATTGCAAGGATGATTGCAAATGTGCTGAAAGGAACATGTTCTTGAACTAAAACAATCATGAATGTGGACTTCCACTTACTAAGTGTGCTACTGAATGTTGCAAACATTGAAACATGAAAAAATGTGGACCAAACTGTCTAATCTCTCTGCCGCTGTTGAGGTTGAATTAGAATGTGACGCATGTCCAGATATCTAAACATGGTAATGTGTTGCATTCCTATGGATTCAATAGGCGTTGTGAGAAAAACCCACAGCAACACCCAAGGAACTCACCTTGTATGCAGTGTAATGAGTGAAAGGGGTACACAATTATGGGGCAATGACAATTGACACGAGTTGGTGTGGTGTGGTGTGATCTTGTAAATTATGGGCCTGAACACTGGGCCACTGGAGCATCAACATCAATGACACTCCAGTTGTGCAGTGTGCTGCCAGGGCCTTTGAAAATAGGCCTTTAAAGTGCTCCCTTGGAAACCTTGTTTGTGAACCTGATCACTTAGCTCAACATTTAGCAGAGATCAACATTAACTTACCTCCATTTCATTGCAGAAGATGACACCATACTTCCTGGCCAGCATCCTGTCCTGGACTTATCTGATGATGTAGATGTCCTGCTGCAAAACATACATCCGGATACCCTCCTGGAAATCCTAAGTGCCATCCAGACACCATCTCTGGTCACAGGGAGGCTAGAAAGCGCTGCAGGGTCTCCAGCTGATTCATCCAACAGCCAACATACACCACTTGCCAGCTCAACCAGAGCCCTGGACTCCTAGAGACTGTGACTGGTACCCTAGAGATAGTCCTGAGGTGCCTCAGTACAAATGAGAACAACTTGTCTTCCATATGAGGCACTGATTCTCTGATCCTTGGCCTCCAGCAAGCTGGGGGCATTACAAAATGTCTGGAGTATATGGAGCGGAAGCAGGACTCCCTAAATGCCACCTTGGGTGCCCTTCACCATGATGTTGCTGCAGTGTTGCAAACCATGCAGGTCCTCCTTGCTGCTATGCTGCCTCATGTGTTCCCACAGATGAGAGCTGTCATGAACACAGCATCCACACCTTCAGCCTCTGATGTGTGTGTGCCTCCCTCTCCTGCAGTACCTACAACACGCCAGTCAGGCAAGACACCACCTACATCTGAGGATGAAGTTGTGGAAGGAACATCTTTCACCAGGAAAACTGCCTGGTAGCTTTTCTCTGTGGAACATGGCCCCTTTCTCCTTTGCTCTGTGCCAAAGATCATGCCAGTGTCAAAACACCTGGCACCATCCTCAATTGGAATCTCCCACTGTTGACTTCTCACATATGTGGATTGTCATTGTGGCAAATCTTCCCTTATGGCAATGTGGCCCTCCTCCTCACTAAAGCACTCCTCTTTAACACATGTCCTATGACATTTTCAACCCCATGGACTCTGTCTGGAAATCCACTGGCCATATACATCTATTAGGGTTGTTGTCCCATGAACTGGTCCTGTCTACCTACAAAATATTTGCACATGTAAATAAAATAACTTAGTCAACCCTGTCTGTCATGTGGTATTTGAGTCAGGGCCAGATGTTTACCCATTCTGTCTCTATGCGCAAATGATTTAGTACATATAGCCCTAAGTTGAACATGGTGCATTGTGTGAAGCAAGTACACTAACCACTTACCAAAGAGATATGTGTGGATTGCAGTCCAAGACAAAGCCACGTAGACTGAGTTAACATACCTGGGAAATATGATAAGTAAGTTGATAAACAAACAGTTCCTGCGACTCAAAAGCATGTAGTGCAACAGGTAGCATGCAGTCATTATGATAGCTGATGTAACACACCACAAGTGGCTGGTCTATGCAAGGATGTTAACAACAAGTCAACATAGATGTGACAACCAAATGATGTATGTTTAAGTCTGTGAGGTAAAGGCATACATGTGTGAGTAACAGAGCCATGAGTTAGTGTGGTGGCAAAAACAACCAACAACAACATTCCACCAATGCTTTCACCATGTATTCCCACCACCGAGCAAATGCACAGGAATACCTGTTTTGGGATTTGTATCACTTAACATCAAGATTCTCTTTTACAATCATCAATGCTGTTTGAAGCTGACTGATAGGATCCGATTGACAACATGACACTGACTTGCCCATAGGCAATACACCTTGTCACACAGTCATGCTAAATCCTAATCAGAACCCATGACGGAGACCATAAGGTAGGAAACAGAATTTTTAATAAGAATAATAACATTAAACTAAAACTCCCTAAACTACCTTACTTAATTTTCCTAACCTACACTACCTTATCCTATTCCATCTACAACTAACTTAACTTATCTTACCTTATCCTATACATTTAATGCCACATGCCAAACTTCAGCTCCCAAACCCCCTAAACACATCTGTAGACAAGGACAACAGCAAACACCTATACAGAATCTAACTAAACATCTGGGTCTAAATAAAACCATATTTTTTGTGATTTTCTTCAATTTTTTGTTTTTTTGTATTTTTTTTTAATACGCACATCTGAAACATTACCCCCCAAAACCACCCAAAACATAAAAAAGCCCTTAAAACACCCCACCCCTAATAAAAACCTATGTCCTACAACTAAATTACACTGTACTACCTTACCTTTCACTAAGGGACTCATTTGCAAGCTCTTTGCACTACTGTATCATCATTTTTTATGCTGCAGTGGCGCAAACAGTCTCCCACACAGTGCTACATTTAGAAATGGGTGCAATGGTACCATTGCACCAGTTTGTAAAGCCTTGCACCACATTATACCTTTGCCAGTATAATGTATGCAAGGTAAGCAATCCCTCACAAAAAGTGCCTCAGAAATGGTGCAGTGAAATTTACAAGATTTCACTGTGCCATTCTGCGCTGTCACAGTGTCATTTTTGGACACTTTGCTACATGGAATCTACATATGCCAGTTATCATGTATGAGTATGGAGGATGGATAATACACTCACCACACCTAGAAATGCATAAAACTACTCCCATAACCACTCATGTCAGTACATGTTAGGCCATGCCATGACGCCTAACATACTCCAGAGTAACTGGATGGGCCCCACTATGCAGCCTGCTGCCTTTAACTATTTGTTCAAAATTCATGTCACCTTGTTGCAAATGTGCACCGTGTTGCTAACAGGAAAATGTCAGACAGGTATGCTAGGGACACTGCACAGTGTGGATTCAGGACCACCCAGTATTCTGATACCTTTGTGTTATGCCTTTTCTCTGACATGTCTTATTTGGGGTGTGTTGGAATCTGAAACCTGACATTTGTCAACCACTGATCTGATGCAATGGGCCACAATTTTCAGGCCAAGTGTCATCGTGAACCAGCAGAGCAACATGTCTGGTGAGTTTCTGTGACAGTGTGCCCGTATACCTGGCCATGAGCACAAGGCTTGTAATGCACCATAGTCATATGTCACCTCAAGGAGAGCATTACAGTAGTCCAATGGAATTTAAATAGCTTATTTATCCATGTGTTTGGACTTCCTATGTGTGCTGCTGTCTGCAGCACACATAGACAAAGGACAACACCATTAAAGATTGTGGCCCATATTTATACTTTTTGACGCTAAACTGCGCTAACGCAGTTTAGCGTTAAAAAGTTTTGCGCCGTCTAACGCCATTCTGAAGCGCCATGCGGGCGCCGTATTTATGGAATGGCGTTAGACGGCGCAATCAGACCGGCGCTGCCTGGTTTGCGTGGGAAAAAACCACGTAGACCAGACAGCGCCGGCGTAGGGGGAAAATGGCGTATGGGCGTCTTAAAATGGGGCAAGTCAGGTTACGTCGAAAAAATCGTCTTAACCCGACTTGCGCCATTTATTTTCGACGCCCATCCCCCATCAACATGACTCCTATCATTGTAAAGATAGGAGTCATGCCCCCTTGCCCAATGGCCATGCCCAGGGGACTTCTGTCCCCTGGGCATGGTCATTGGGCATAGTGGCATGTAGGGGGGCACAAATAAGGCCCCCCTATGCCACCAAAAAAAAATATAAAAAATAAAAAATTATACTTACCTGAACTTACCTGAATGTCCCTGGGGTGGGTCCCTCCATCCTTGGGGGTCCTCCTGGGGTGGGCAAGGGTGGCAGGGGGGGTCCCTGGGGGCATGGGAGGGCACCTGTGGGCTCATTTTGAGCCCACAGGCCCCTTAACGCCTGCCCTGAGCAGGCGTTAAAAAGTGGCGCAAATGCGCCGTTTTTAGCCACGCCAACTCCCGGGCGTCTCTTTTGCCCGGGAGTATAAATACCACGTAAAGGCCTGGGAGTCATTTTTTAGACGGGAACGCCTCCCTTGCATATCATTAACGCAAGGAAGGGGTTCACGCTAAAAAATGACGCACATTTCGGGAACTTTGGCGCTATTCGCCTCTAACGCCATAGTATAAATATGGCGTTAGTTGGCGTTAGTTTTGCGTCGAAATTGCGTCAAAAAAAACGACGCAATTTCGGCGCAAACGGAGTATAAATATGCCCCTGTATTTGGGCAGATAGGTATCCTTTCCTACACATGTACACTCGTCACTGGTGAACCACGTGCCCTTGCACCATGACACAAGGGTGCCTGCATTATTGACCATCAGCATTTTGTGGGTTGGCACAGGGGACAAGGACATGAATGTGCCCTATGCCATGATAACAGTGCATTGCTGCACTTGTCAGTGATGTTGTTTGGAGCAGCAAAATGACTTGCTGCCCTGTCCTGTGTCCTAACTTAGTAAAGGAGGCACTGTGGGCACCAGAGATCTAATTGAAAGTGCAATACAGGAATCACTCACAAAAACTGTGTACTTACCAACAGTTCCACTGACCTCGACCCTGAGGTAGTCCAGTAGGTCACACTCTTGTGCCACAATGTCTTCCCACCGATGCTTCAGCTGTTAGGCCATCCGCTCAAGCTCGAAGATCCACAGCATGTAAAATTGGACCTTCCTCCAGTGCTGTTTCTGTGCCTCCGTCCCGTAGCCCGGGATCACCCAGCCACCCAGGGCCAGCATGTTCGTGAGGTAGTGTGCGACCAACTGTCAACACCAGGACAGTGCGCGCTCTAAGGGCAACATCATGCAAAATGACAAGCCTTATGCAATGTAATAATTCATGCATTGTGTGCTGATTTTGCATATTAACTTTTTGCATTGCAGGTCTTTATCTTGAAATGTCATTAATGCTGTTTGTAATGTATTGTTTATTTTCAAGCTTGTTCATTTTTAAGCATTTCCTGCAGCCTGGCTGGGTGTGGCATGTGGGCGGGGCTTGGGTATATTTAAGGAATCCAGCTCAGCTCCACGTGCTCACTATTCAGAGGTCCCGTTGCAGAGCAGCAGCATTTTCCAGGGCTCCTGTTCCCGAGGCCTACTTGGACATTTCCTGGCCCTGTCCTCAATATCCTGCTGATCTTCTAGCAGGGCGGTAAGGCAGAGTTTGGGATAGGCCTCGACTCAGTTTTCTAGAAACATTTGAGTTTTTGGCTTTGTGATTTACAGTGTGTGCGATTTACTCTTGGCACTTAATCCTTGCAGTTCGGATCAGCAGAGTGCGCGATCATTTCGAGACATTAGAATCTTGATGGTTGAATCGGCAACAGTGAGCGCGATTCATTCTTGGCAATGAACCCTTGCAGTTCAGATCAGCAGAGTGCGCGATCATTTCGAGACATTTGAATCTTGATGGTTGAATCGGCAACAGTGAGCACGATTTATTCTTGGCAATTAACCCTTGAAGTTCGGATCAGCAGAGTGCGCAATCATTTCAAGGCATTTGAATCTTGATGGTTGAATCGGCAACAGTGTGCGCGATTCATTCTTGGCAATTAACCCTTGCAGTTTGGATCAGCAGAGTGCGCAATCATTTCAAGGCATTTGAATCTTGATGGTTGAATCGGCAACAGTGTGCGCGATTTATTCTTGGCAATTAACCCTTGAAGTTCGGATCAGCAGAGTGCGCAATCATTTCAAGGCATTTGAATTTTGATGGTTGAATCGGTAACAGTGTGCGCGATTCATTCTTGGCAATTAACCCTTGCAGTTCGGATCAGCAGAGTGCGCGATCATTTCAAGGCATTTGAATCTTGATGGTTGAATCGGCAACAGTGTGCGCGATTCATTCTTAGCAATTAACCCTTGCAGTTCAGATTGGCAGAGCGCGTAGTCTGGCAATAAGGTGCGCAATCACTTCTGGGCAATTGAATCATGAAACTTAGATCAAACAGAGTGTGATCTTTCTAGACAAAACAAGTTTAGTCAGTTTGCCAATTTTACAGTATCATTCATGAATCCTATAGCAGTAATTCTTTGGGAACGAATGTACTTATTGACTCTTGTTGTGACGTAATTGCTATTCTAAGGATTAACTTGAGAGAGTTCAATGTTCAGAGTATATGATTATAAAAAAGTCACGTTATTGAAAAGTTCTTGATCTCTCATGTTATTAGAGCATAAAGAATTAAAACAAAGTTCATGAAGGTTAATGTGAATGAGCTTGCTATTGCGTTCCTAACTCTTCCTTCCACAGGTCTCCTGTTCCCAACCTAAACCCCATCCCCCGCTTGGCCATTCTTTAACTCCGTGCTATGATAGCTAGTAGAGTTTGGAGCTGCCAAGAGGTGGCCATATTGGGAATAGCCGCAAACCCCGAGGATCCAGCCTCGCTGATACCAACCTGATAAACCCGCTCAACGCCTCCGCACTCATCCCACGGACCCTTCCCTTCCACGACATATCCATACCCAAACCCAAATGACAATAAAACAATAAAATAAACTATTCCCAACTACCCCAACAGACTAAACTTTCCCAAGGACAAACACCCAACAGTACACACTCAAAACAATACAAAATACAAATAGACAGGGCAAAACAGAGGACAAGGACACAACAGAGACAAAAGACAGTACAAAAGACTCCTCCACCAGCACTCCTCAACACAGCTCCAACAAAAAACAACCTCTCTCAACCACAGATGAAAAGACAGCAGGTTGTTGCTGAGATGGTCTCAACAAGGCTGGCTAGCCTGCAGACAAGGTCCTGGTAAAGCCAATGACTTCTGACAGGAAAGCTCTGAGTGGGACAAATTAAAAATTCTTGCCCAAGAAAGGTCCCTCACCATCTAGACTGTTCTAATGCCTTCGCCTGGTGAAGATTTCTGCATTCAGACTTAGGGGCTGATTTTAATTTGTTCAGTTGCCCATCCTTTGCCAGCCTGAGCTGCAAAGTTTGAAATGTCAGCCCAGCGGCCATCCTATGTTCTGACAGGAACCACCATGAAGGCGGTTCCTTCCAAAGCATTGTAACTTTGCCGGACAGCTCCAACAAACATGACAGAGCAGAATGACAAAGTTAGGTTTTTTTTTTAATTACAAAAAAAATGTGCCCCCTCACCATGAGTGTTTCTTCCGATGGCAAGGGGGCATGTAGCTCTTTTTAGTGCTTTTTACTGTCAGTTTTTTGATGGGGGAGAATGACATTGAAAAACAGCTATTTGTCGGCCCATCTAAATTAAGTAGGCAGAGATAAAGCCAATTCTCTGATAGCCATTATTCATTCAAGCCATCTGAGTAGTTTGAAGATGGAACAGTCTCTGACATCATCAAACTATGGTCCACACACATTTAGATCAGGTAGGTGGACCATAGTCTTGGCTGGGAGGAAACTTTGTCTTCCTTGTGACTGACTTACCTCTCTGCCAAGACCTGAATCAGGCTCTTAGTCACTTTTTCTGAACTCGTATTCCTCCAGCGGGTCAAGGCTGAAAGCTGTAGCTGAATAGACTTCTTCAAGGCCAAATTGCTTCTCTGTGACATCCAGCTGAAACAAATTTGCTGCTGTTGAAAATCTCCGAGTAGGCGCAACCTGAATCCTGTTCAAGAGGCAAAGCACCTTTGGCAGATTTTCTTGGCAGGTTCATCCTGGCCCTCTGGAGTTCATTAAAACCAACAAGTCCCAGGTTTCTCGTGATGTTAGGAGGAGTACATTTCGACACAGCCAAGGGTCCTAGGACCTCAGAAAGAGCACTTGAGGGTCAAGACTCACTTTAGCAGAAAGCAGCAGCAGGGTTCAACAGGGTCCAGAGCAGGTCCAAAAGGTACTGGTCAGCCAGGCTCTTTCAGAGAATGATCTTCTAGCTGCTTGTGGTGTCTCTGTTTCTCTGTTAGGGGTGGAGAGAGTTTGAAGAGTTTGCTGTGCAGAATTCCGAAGAGTGAAAAAAAAACTCTGTAAACTCCACGTCACTCCAAGAAAATCGGCAGATTTGTGCTCAGCCACCTGTTTGCATTGATTGGCACGAGTATCGTGCTCCGCGTTGCAACACAAACACAAACGTCGCCCGCCGAGCAGTCATCCTGTTTTTTTCTATACTGTGCATGGTACTGGGCCTACTTCACAATTCATACTATATCTTAGCCATTCTTACTTGATCCTACTTATTCTCCCTTGTTTTACATTTATTTCCTTTGTGTGTGTGTTTGTGGTGGTGTATTTTATGTTTTTGCCTCTTGTTTTATTTTCTGTGATTTTTTTGTCCCTTTTCTTTCTTTCCCTAAATTCCTAATTTCTTCTTCTCTATTCCATCTCTTCCTCCTGTCTTTTTTTATTCTCATCCAGTGCCATGGCAGAGCATGGGAGAGGCGGTGGCAGTGCAGGTGGTGCAGAAAAGCACACACCCTGCGGGCACCAGCACCACCAGAGGAGTGCAGCCTCATTACATTTTTAACGAGGAGGAGGTGGCCACACTTATTTTTTGTGCAGAGCCACTGCCCCTCCATGCTGGCAGCAAACGGCAGGCTCATGAGTGAGTACAGCCTGTGGGTGCTTCATCTGCTGTGGGGAAAGATGCACCAATGCGTTCGCCAACATGCTGAGGTTCCGCGCAACCAGCAGCAGCTGATGCACCACTGGGCCGATAACCTGGATTGGGAGAGGGACGTGCTTGGTGAATACTAGTACTTAATTAAAACTAGTTTTGTTGTGTCCTACAATGCTTTTTTTTAAATAGCATGCTGTTCATAATCATAGGTAAGTTATGTTCATGTGACATAATGAATAATATGTGATCCAATTTGAGCAAGCCAGGTGCTCGGTGCTACCTACCTCTGCTCATTCATTGCTTTAGGCACTTGCTTGGGCTGACTATTTAAGGAGTTATGCTGAGCCCTTTGTCCTCCTGTCACTAAAATAGTGGTACTGAGTAGTAGTAGTAATATATCAGTGAATCAGTATTTTCTTTGTCTTTCTTCTTATGTAGCTCATACAGTCCCAAGCAATCTTCCAGTGATGTGTAATATGCATCTTTGCATTGAAAAAGGGGGGCTGACTGAGTTGGCCCATGAAAGGGGGTTGCGATTTGTGAAGCAAAAATCATTCATTGCAATGCATTAGTATTTCCAACTGTAGTTTAGGAACTTTTGAATAGGGATTAGGTAAAGTTGGAAATTAGGATTAGGTCAACTCGATAATCTGGGCAATCTGATTTAGAAAAGTACAATGTCAATATTTTACTGTGTTTGCCTTTGCCTGTCAAACTATTTTCTAGAAGATTAACTGTATGTTAGAAATGGGGTCATGTTCCCCTGTCAGTACAGCCCGGTCTGCCAGGGTCCCAGTAGGAGGTTTGGCAGTCCATTGTGTGAGGGCAGGCCACTAGACTTTCAAGTGTAAGTGACAGGCCCTTCACTAATCCAGCCCAGGAAGACTCATTCAATATGCAGATGAGTGCAGGTGTGACTGAGTGTCCTGTGTTTGTGGCTGTATGGGTGAAATGTACAAGGGAGCTGTCAACCAGCCCAGGCCAGACATTGATTGGAGACAGGCTGTAAGACACTGATGGTTTTTAAGTGCAGAGAAATGCTCACTTTCTAAAAGAGGAATTTCTAAAATAGAATTATAAAATCCAACTTCACCACTAAGCAGGATTTTCTATTACCATTCTGGCCATTCTAAATATGACCTGGTTACCCCTTTCAGATCTGAATCTACTACTCAAAAAGTGCATGAGGACAGTCACAATGCCAGTCTATGAAAGGAGCAGGCCGCACACCAATGATAACACACATTTAGGAGTTTTTCACTACCAGGGCATATAAAATACATATGTACATGCCCTGGCTTTTACCTACATAGCCCCCTACCCTTTGGGTTAGCCATACTTATGTACATGTCGTGCCTTTTACCTACTTCACACCATGCCCCATGGGTTAGCTAGGGCCTACTTTAGGGGTGACTTATATGTAGAAAAAGGGGAGTTTAAGGCTCGGCAAGTACTTTTAAATGCCAAGTGGAAGTGGCAGTGAAACTACAGACACAGGCTTTGCAATGGCCGGCCTGAGATATGGTTAAGGAGCTACTTATGTGGTACAATCAGTGCTGCAGTTTTTAATTTACAGGCCCTGGGCACATGTAGTGCACTTTACTAGGGACTTACAAGTAAATCAAATATGCTAATAGGAAGTGAACCAATGTTGTCATGTTTAAGCGAGTGAGCATATGCACTTTATCACTTGTTAGCAGTGGTAAAGGGTGCAGAGTCCTAAAACCAACAAAAAAAGTGTCAGAAAAGTGGAGGGAGGGAGGCAAAACGTTGGAGGATGACCACCCTAAGGCTGTCAGGTCTAACACTGTACCACTAATCAGTATTTTTTATCTTCTTTACTTCTTACATCAGCACCGAAGGACAAGAAAAGGGCAAGAGAGGGTCGGACGGAGGAGGGTGCCACCACGAATTCTGCAGTGGGTAGAAGTTCCACTGCTACCACCAGATGCATGGCTGCAGCAGAGCGCTCTGCTGGCCCCAGTACGTTTTTGTCAATATTATTTATTTCTCTAACTTTTACCTCTCCCCATTAGAATAATTGTTTCTCCTCCTTTCATACTGTGCCTTTTTTCAAATGCTCTTCATTCTATTTAATTTTTATTCTTGCTATTCCTCCCTGCATTATCCTTTTTTCTATAATTCTTGTTTCTGACTTCCTCCTGTGTCTGCACTAATCTGTAGCTTAAGCGTTCTTCTGCTAGTCTATGCCATTCCTCTCCCCTAACTTTTATTCCCTGTGGAATGATACAGTAAGACTAAGACAATAGATTAGATTGCCTACTGTGAAGATTGCAGAGTTTGGAGACCCAAGCAAACTCTTCCATGCCTGTTTGTTGAGAAGGCTTTCTATTTCTTGCTCATGCTCAAATGACAAGAGAGTGGCCATGTGTTGGACCTGGCCCTTTTATAGGGTCATTTCCCAGACTTTTTGCTTTTTGTCTCCTTATTTTTCTGACTTTTGTTGGCTGATGTTTTGACTCTGAGCACTTTTTCACTGCTAACCAGTGCTAAAGTGCATGTGCTCTTCCTTACAAATTTGGTATAATTGGATTATACCTAATTGGCACATTTAATTTACCTATAAGTCCCTTGTAAAGTGGTATCCCTATACCCAAGGCCTGTAAATTAAATGCTACTAGTGGGCCTGCAGCGCTGCTTGCGCCACCCACTGAAGTAGGCTGTCATACCTATCTAAGGCCTGCTAGCACAGAGTCTGTGTGTACAGTTTCCTGCCACAAGGACCTGGCATCTAAATTTACTTGCCAAGCCCAGAACTCCCCTTTTACTACATGTAAAAAAAAACTAAGGTACGCCCTAGCTAGCCCTTTGGACAGGGTGCCATGTATGTAGAAGGCAGGACATGTGCCATGTTGCGTGGCCTGTCCTGGTAGTGACAAACAGCCTAACTTGGTGTCTCACTGCTGTGAGTGCTGCCTCCTCATAGGATTGCATTGGAAATGCCCTGCCTCATGTGTAAGGGGTATTGACTGATTTATGAGGGGTAGCGTAGGCATGTTTGGTATGGTTGTGATAGTGGTGAGAAAGGCTGCTTACTGGTGTAGGTGTATTTTTTATTACTATCACAGAAATGCCACTTCTAGAAAGCGCACATTTATCTGTGCTTATGACTTTGGTGTTTTGCAGATTGCCTCCAATCCTTGTCTGGGCAGACTGACAGTTGGGGCTTTGTGCATACTTCTCAGACAGCCTGAACAAAGGGAGGGTGGAGGTGTCACAGAGGTGCATCTACATATTGTAAAGCGTTCCTGGGCTGAGAGAAGGGAGAGGCGGGGCACACCTGCATTTGTAAAGACTGTGCCCTGGCCTCACACAATAGGGTCGTTTACCCCCCACTGATGTTTGCAGCCTGTGCTGGAGGAGAGAAAGGGCACTCCCAGAACCAGATGTAACTGATTGGAACCCCCTCTCCTGGCCATTGAAAAACAAACTGTAAGCCCAGTATAAGTACAGGGGAATTTTCCCCACAATTTGAACATTTTTGGGACATGAAACTGGACACAGAACGCTGATGAATGGACTTACCAGGATACTACCTTGGACTGCTGCTGCTGTGCTGACCTGTGACCTGCCTGGTCACTAGAAGGAACTGCCACCATCTGCACCCCTTGTGCTGGCCTGTACCTGGGCCCCCCTGCTTGTTCCCAGGGGCAAGGTGCTGTGGCCCCTGATGCCTGCAACGATCCCTGCACATTGGACTAAAAGTGCTGCGAGAAGCGCTTTGTTGGGTGTCCTATCACTTTCTTCAAGCGCCCCTCTGCTGATGAGAAATCACTGCTGCAGCCCAAGCTTATAGAGGTGCTCTCGCGCTTTAAGAAGTGCTTCTCTGCTGTTTAAATCACCGCCGCAACCCGGGCTTTGGATTTTTGCTTAGCGCGAGGTCCACACTAGTCTGGTGCCCCCGGGGCACAAGGAAAAACCAAACGGAGCAAGCGTGCTCCTGTCGGTGCCCACAGGGCACGGTCTACTCCCAGGAGCGCCCCGGGGCACCAGCTGCCTCGGATCTCAACAGAACTCACTGCGGCGGCCTGGGAAAACTTTGGAACACTCGCGCACCACGTCGGGTGCAGGCGAGTGCCTTCTCAGGCCCCCGGAGGGGTCCGAGTTCCAGACCAACTGCAGTGCAGGACTCGGGGAAAGCGAGGGAAGTGCCCCCTTCCCCAGTCGCTGCCGGAAGAGCAGGATGCTCCTTTTTGCACACTATTTGGGGCATTTCTGTTTCCTCGGGAAGGGAGACCTCGATGGAGGTCCCTTCCCCCTCACCCCTGAGTTGTTTGGGTCTCGCTTCACCTCCACCCCGAGGACAGGGTTTGAGGAGGCCGAGGCAGGCTCCCACCTAAAAAGTTGGCCCCCAGGGGGGCCCGTTTTACCCAGAGGAGAGGGTGCTGACCACCCCTCTCCCCCAGGAGCATCGTGTGGCCCCCGTTGTGCATGCAGGAGTGCCGGGGCCCCCTCCTGCTCTTCCAGGCACTGGGAGTGCATATACTACAGAGACCAGGTACTATTTAGGGAATATGGGCTCCAGGAGCCTAGTATAAACCTCTTGGTGTTTATAGATTTCCTACCTGCTTTCTGTCACTACATATATGTGCTAATGTTCCTTTTATGGGCATGTCTAGCTGATATATATTTGTATGACTTGTGAGATGTTCTCTAATATTCCTTTTATGGGTATTTAGGAATTATTCATGACAAGTGCATATAACTCTTATTGTAATTCCTGACTACTGCTTATGTTGCAGAATCCTGAGTACTTACGTGTTCTAATGTGACAACTGCATATTCTTGCAGAGTATTAGTATCTTGTGTAACATTCTGACAACTGCTAAGGTAGCAGGGTATTACTTACGTGTAATATTGGTCTAATTATGTTTTGTGCAAAACAGATTATTTTTACATAGCTCAGTGCTGTGTTTACTTTGTGGTGTACATGTTGCGTCACATGTGTTGTGTGTGTTGTGCAAACGCTTTACATATTGCCTCTGGGATAGGCCTGACTGCTCGTGCCAAGCTACCAAGGGGGTGAGCAGGGGTTATCTTGGACGTGTAACTCCCTTGCCCTGACTAGAGTGGGTAGGTTCTGCCTGGCTGAGGTGCATACCCTAGCCAACCAGAAACCCCATTTCTAACACCATGGTTATGGTGACCCCCCAATGCTGTGTTGTATGTATTTTAACTCAGTGTCCCAGCAGTTTTAATGACAGTAAAGCATGCCAGGAAAATAGTATGGGGACGATCCCAGCCAACCAAAACCATATCTCCTTATTTGACCAATTATTCTAACCCCTCATTGCACTTCAAATGATTCATTATATCTTTATCATTACAGTTGGCTTGACTATTGGCTTTTCTAACATTGTCAACCTACAAAATGCCCAAAGTGATATTTGAGACAGGTGAGAAGATACTGCAAACTGAACTGTAGTCATGTGTTCCAATTGTATTTTGCTAAAAAAAGAAAGAAAGAGGTGTATCTGGCATGTAAAATGTGTAATGTTTTTACTAGCTGCACAGACCACAGTGCCGGGGCCAGCACCAGTGCATCAGATGATGCAGGTACACCTGAAGGGGGAGTCTCTGTGGCGGCAGGGATGGGCGATGGTAAGTCACATTTGCTTGAATATTGACAATTGCTAATATACTCAGTACATTTGTTAAGTGAGACAGATCCCACCTATCATTACTCATGACTTCCCTGTCCATGGCACTTCACAACTCACGACCCATGGGCCATGACCCCACTCAACTGCATCATGGTTAAAGCCAGCACTGCCGTGTTGGCTGTGCAATGTGTGCCTGCTTTATTTAATGTGGCATTTTTTACTTTCAATGGATTGCAGACTGAAATTAAAAAAGATGTCTTTCTCTTCCCTCGTAGTGCCCACTCAATCACCTCCTAGTACCGCACTCCCTTATTCGTTACTAAGTTCTGTTCCATTGTTGGAAAATGGGTTATTGGTAAGGGCAGGTAGGTACCTACACTTAGCAATAGGCCACTAACCTCCACTAAGGTCCAGTTAGGTCTCAGTAAATTAACCCCAGCTCAACCCTTGGTAGCTTGGCAACGAGCATCAAGGCTTAACTTAGGAGACAGAGTGTAAAGCATTCAACTATCACAAAACAGTAATTAAATAAAACACAGGAAACAGTTTAAAAATCCAAAACCAATTTATACAAATAGATTATATTTTTATCTTTAAAATGACACAAAAACTAATAAAATCGGATAAGGGGAACCGGAGATATGAATTTTTAAAGAATTATTGTTTTTTAGCGCCTAGAAACAAAAAGCGACAATCGGGTCATCTGGTTGCACCTCAACCGGGGCAAAGTCAAAGTTTAAGGCCGACTGCGATGGAGCCCTGCTCGGCTACAGGCTGCGGGAGGCTTCAGTTAAAAGTTTACCTTCACACTTAGGGCCATATGTATGAAAACATGAGCTTGCGAATCGCAAATAGCGATTATTAAGAAATTGCTTTTTCCGAGTCGCAATTGGCCATGTAACAAAATTGCGATTCGGAATTTTCGATTTCTTAAAAATCGATATTTGTGGTTTGCGAGGCCCATTTACCGAATCGCAATTTGCATTCTCGCAAATTGCGTTTTTTTTTGCGATTCGGTAAAAAAAAATGTTCGAGAATGCACACTTGGAGGAGCCTGATGACATCACCAGCAGGAAATGAGTCATCCCAGGCAGTTTCAGGTGCCACACCCAAACCAGCATCCTGACCATGACCGCCTGTTCAGAAAAAGCTCACTCCAGGTTCCTGAGAGTGAAAAGAGAAGATTATGGCTGGACATCCAATCCAAAATCTGCGCCATTGGAGTGGCACAGCGCTCCATCGAGGAAATAAAAAAAGGTGGTACGACTTGCGCTCCCGTGCAAAGGCGAGGGTGGCAAGGAGACTTGTGGAGGCCAGGGGTACAGGTGGCGGACCACCAACAGAAGCACCATCCACACCATAGGAGGACCTGGTGGAATCCACACTCCTCCCTGAAGCTGTGACTGGGGTCACAGACATCGACACCTCCGGCACACCGATTACCAGCCAAGGTAAGTGCAATGATGTTTCGGAACCCTATATGTGTATGCACAAAAGCCCCTTAGGAATTAGCATGTAATGTGAAGCAGTGTGTGAAGTAGTCCAGTCCACATCTTAGAAGCAGCACAACAATGCATTATGGGAGTGGCAGTCCACAAACTAGTACAGACAGTAGCACAACAATGTAATGAAGTATAGTGACACCCAAGGTAACACAACACACACAACACCTTGTAGAGCAGTACCTGTACCTTTATTGCCATTTTTTGACAGATAATGTAACATACAGAATTGTCATGCTGCATATTGTTGTTGCAGGTGGGCCAGGTCCAGCAGCCACACCATCTCCATGTGTAGGGGAGACGGACACCCATCAGCCCTCAGACACAAACACCAGTGGGTCCCTCCACATGTCCACTGTCCGCCGCAGGCCCAGGGCACTGCCAGAGTTCAGCGGCGACTCTGATGAGCACTTGGAAGGGCCAAGCACACCGTCAGCACCAGACAGACGCAAACAGATTCTGGAGGGCAGGCGTCATCCAACACCAGCACCACGCAGGATTGCGACAGAGTCCCAGCAACAACATCATGAGGCAGGTGAGGGTCCGTCCTCATTCGGGGGCCTTGAGGCTGCTATGTTGCAGCAGCAGTGTCTGCAAAATAAGCGGATCCTCAGTTTAGACTGAAACCTGCGAGTACACAACCGCAACATGATGGGCCTGCATCGCCAACTGGACGCACTAAATGGCAATATTTTACAGCTGCGTGAGGGACAGGTGCAGGCTTCAGAGGACACAAGAGACCTAACAAGTGCTGTCCATGACCTCTGCCAGGAGCTGCGCCATGAGAGGGTTAGCCAGCACAGACAGGAGCATAGATTCCAGACAATGTTTGGCAGCTACTGCAGGTCCTCCAACAGGATGGCTAATTCCATAGCATTAATCATCCATCTCGCAGTGGCGGCACAAGTGGGGGCTGCACATAGCAGCAGGGACGTTGTCCAGGGACTAGTTCAAATCACAAATGTGATTGAACACATAAGGGGACAAAGATCTGCCACTCCCAGTGAGGTAGCCTTGGGGGACACTGAGGACAGTTCAAGCCTCAGTAGTGTTGCCGTACCAGCAGCAGACACCAGACGGTGCAGTGCCAGGCACAGCACTGCCACTGAAGGTGACAATCGAGGTGCCAGTGACTTAACTGGGCACCCGAGTGTTGTGCGTGGGAGAAAGAATTTACTTTTGCCGCCATTACACTGCTGTAGCCACTATGAGGGAATAGTGCATGACTATGTTCATTAGTTTATTTGCGTTTGTGACATCACCTTGTTTCATTTATTTCTCAATCAAACATTACCTGACGTAAGGTAATAAATTTATTTCACCACAGGTACAGTTGTCAGTGGATTTGTGTCATTCATACTCATGTCTGAAATGGTTGTGTGTGATGTAGGCACGCCTTTGCCTTCCCTCTGCCGCACTGGTCCTGTCTGCTGGCTGTAGAGGTGGTATGGGATCGTCATCATCATCTGATTCAGTGTCACTGATTTCTATAGGTATGCCCCTGGTTGTAGCTATATTGTGCAAGATTGCACAAGTAGCCACTATTCTACATGTGGTCTCTGGACTGTACTGTAGTGCCCCTTCACTTTTGTGGAGGCAACGGAAGCAACTCTTCAGCAGTTCAAATGTGCGCTCCACCACATTGCGGGTTGCCCTGTGTGCTGCATTGTATCTCCGTTCTGCTGGTGTTGTGGGATTGAGGTAGGGCGTCATCATGTAGGTGCGCACTGCGTAGGCACTGTCTCCTGGAAGGGACAGAGCATGTGATGAGTAACTGAGCCATCTGACATGGGTTCGCCATCTATGCACCAGTGTACAGAGTGACATTACCTAGTAGATATCCTTCACCAAACTCCCCAGCTAGCAGTTTTGTGTGAATCCCGCTGTGGCGAAAGATGTACGAATCATGTGTGCTCCCTGGGTACCTGGCCACGAGATCAGTTATGATATAGGAGGCATTGCATATCACCTGAATATTCATGGAATGTTGGTATTTATGGTTTCGGTACACATACTCTGTGGCTGATGGACAGATTGCCACATGTGTGCCATCTATGGCACCTAGGACGTGGGGGAACTGTGCTATCTGGTAAAACTCTATTTTTGTCTGCTGTATTTCCTGTGGGGTGTGGGGGAATCTGATGTACTGTTGGAGTTTGCTTAGCATGGCGTTGATAAATGCATTGAAAAATCTGAAGAGGGTACTCTGTGAAACCCCTCCAGCTGCTGCTATGACCCCTTGATAGCTCCCTGAGGCAAGTAGGTGTAGGGAGCATAATACCTGCACATGGTTGGGTATGCTGTGAGTCCTTAGTGTTCTGCGCTGCAGTATGGGTTGTAGCTCAGCTATCAGATCAAGTATCATGGCTGAGTTCAACTTATACCTCTCATATACTTCCTCCTCTGTCAGGTCAAAAAGTGTAATGCGCATTCTGAAAATGCACTCATCCTCCTCGCCATGACGTAGAGTGCAGCCATTGTGGAAAAGAGTCTGAGGCATTCTGGGCCTCTTTATATAGGTTGCACCTGGTTACCACCTGGTTTCACTTAGTGGTATTTTACATGTGCAAAATGCCATTCTGCGAAATATTGCAATTTGCGATTTTTTTATGCATCTATTTGCGACTTGGATTTTGCGAATCTCATTTTGCGCCTCGCAATTTCCTACTGGAAATACCGAATCGCAAAATGCGACTCACAAAACCAGGTCGCAACGCAAAAAATCACAATTTTAGCGATTTCTTATTTTTGGTCTGCGAATGCCTTTCATGCATCGCAGACCACGTTTTTGCACTCGCAAACAGACGATTTTTGCGATTCGCACCATTTGCGAATGCAAAAACTTTTGATACATCTGGCTCCTAGTCTCTTTTTCTAAGATTTTCTTCAGCAGGACGAACCTGCCAGTCCAATCCGACCTCCTGGAGCCCTTCTCCGCATACGCGTCGCGGGAATCCTCGGTGGAGATTTTTACCTTCGGACTTAGTAATTTTTTCGAGGTGAAAATCCTTCGACCGGGGTAAACCTGGATCTTGATCCGACGTCCCTGGAACCCTCCTCGGATACGCTGGCTGGGAGGTCCCGGTCAACTTTTTACCTTCGGACTTAGACTCTTTTTCAGAGATTTTCTTTACCGGGACGAACCAGCAAATCAGGCCGGGTCGCGGTTGAGGCAAGCCGGCTAGAGTTGCTGCGGCGGGTCGGTCCCTCTACGGAGCTTTTTTTCAAAAGTTCTCCAAACTTCTCCAAATTTCTGGGGCTTCTCCCAGATGTCATTGTAAGGTTCTTTTGAGGTCCACAGCTCACCCCAAGGGTCCAGAAGTTCTGAGATGGTCCTTGGGGGGTGCGGACTACAACTCCCAGAATGCACCTGACGCAAACTCCTTTTTGGCCACTGGGCCGTGGCCAGCTGGTTGATTTCTTCAGGAGTTGGTGCAGGGGATTCTGGATAGCAACAGGGAGTCCCTCCTTGAACCAGTTGAAGCCAGACAAAGTCCTTCTTGTGGTGAAGCTCAAGTGTGGAGCTGGTGCAGTCCTTCTGAGTGCAGGTTCCAGGTGCAGGCCAGGGGTCCAGCAGGGCAGTCCTTCTTCTCCTTTGGTTCTTCCTTGTTGGAATCTGATGGGGATCTGAGGTGTGTGTGCAGGTCTGCCAGTTTTATCCTTGCTCCTGGGTGAAAGCAGGGGGGTCCTGGTTCTCCAATCAGGTGCAGGGTCCTTCCCCCTGTGATGACCACTTCCTGGGAAGTGTGGCAAAAATCAATCCAAGGAGGCAACATTCTCCAAAAATCCATCATGGCTGAATCTGATTTTTGGAGGTTACATCTGGCTGAGCCCACCCACTGGTGTGGCTAAAAATCATAAACACACCCCTCTCCTGCCCTCTCCTAATCTAATCAAGGGGGCACCTAGTTGTCTGGGGTTCCAGGATGTGGGGGTGTTGCTGGTTGCTCCAAATGTCCTTCGCTGCCTTTGAAGACCAGTTTGGCAGCCCTCCCCCTTCCTGTCTCACCATCTGCTAAGGGGAGATTCCCTCCCACAGGCACATTCCTTTGTGTGAAGCCAGGCCACTTCACACCTCATCAAGGCAGCCTGGCCAGGCTGCTAGAGGCTGGCCAATCAGAGCACAGCAGCAAAAACAATGCAGGGCTGAAATTGGCAGCTTTTCTGGTAAAGTTTAAAACTCTTTACCTGAACAAGTTATATTAAATCCAGCAACTGGAAGTTGTGGAATTTAGTACAACAATTAATTTGATACCAAACTCTTGGCATCCATCATTTAAGGAGACTTTAAAAATTAAAATAAAGTCTCCCCTTTCTAGCCTATGAAGGCCATTTACTACAATGAGGGAAACACGAATTTGGCTGTTTTTACCATACCAGGGCTTATAAAACTATTTGTATAAGGTCCCTGCTTATAGGTACATGGCACCCAGCCCTAGGGGCACATAGGGCACACCTTAGGGGTGACTTATTTGTAAAAATAAGGTAGTTTAAGACTTTGGAACTACTTTTAATTCCAATGTCGAATTTGCATATAACTTTAATTTAAAAGCAGCCAGGAAGGCAGGCCTGCCTTTAAAATGACACTGGGCACCTCAGCAGTGCACCTATGGGTGCACTACCTATGCTGTGGTCCCTAAACCTACATGCCTTACCGTATACTTGGGACTTATAGGTAGGTTAACTTAGGCAATTATAATTAGCCTAATTTGCATATCCATTTTACACAGAGCACTGGCCCTGGGACTGGTAAGCAGTACCCAGGGCACAGCCAAGAGTCAGTAACCACCAGTACCTGTCCAAAAAGTGTGGGGGTGACCAGGGCAAAAAGGAGGACTTTCCTACATCCATCTTATGAAAAACATTGGTAAGAAACATTTTTGGCACATGCCAGATATTATGGGACAAGTGGTTCATGTGGCATCCACAATAGATTTATTCCTGTTCAAATCTGACACTGACTAAGCCTAAGCTTATTAACCACATCATCAGTGGTGCCTCCTCCCCCACATTATGCTATAGGAAAACATTTTCCACACCCACCTGGCTTTTTCCCTATACCTTACCCTGCTGCAGCAGACCTAGGGCCTGCTATAGAGTTTGGCAGAGGGGGCTGCTCCATCACAAAAGCGATGGATATCCTGTCCGCCACATTGCGATCTCATTATAGCATATGGACAAAGTAATACAGTGGGCGGAATATACATCACATTTGTGACAGAGTAACCCTTCCGCCAAACTCTAAATCAAGCCCTAAGTCAAGTTTCCTTTCTTTACTGCTAGGTGAATGTATTTGATTTGAATAATTTGTGTTTGAGGGTGAGGACTGTAAGTAAAGTGGGATTAAGTGTCTGTGTTTTGTATTTTGTGGATGAGATACTCTGTGACGAACGTGCCAAATAAAATCTTTATATATTCCTTTCCCTTTAGTGCAGTGCATCGTTTTTCCCATCTACTTATGGCAGACAGGATATCTAATATTCGCATGCTACACATGACATGTTAATCATCTGCCTTTTTTGTATTAGGGTAGAATGGAAAGTAATTTGGAAAAGGGCAGGGCCATTGGTATCAGTTACTTTTTGTCCATTCCATATGCCCCAGTTGCAGACTACAGAGAGTAGCAAATTTGTACTTTTTGTACTAGGTAACATGCTTCCAGTCATTAGGCACAGCAAAAATAGAACACTTGTACTCCATAATGGATGATGCCTTACTCATTAATCACAGTTATTTTTCATTTTTCCACATAAAGGCCCTCATTCTGACCCTGGCGGTCGGTGATAAAGCGGCGGCCAAGCCGCCAACAGGCCGGCGGTCTAAAATATGCAATTCTGACCCTGGCGGGAACCGCCAACACAGCCCGCCAACTTAACACTCTGCCCGCCACGGCGGTACAAACAAACAGCGCGGCGGTTCCCGCCAACAGCCAGGCGGCAGACAATGTACCGCCCACCCTATTACGACCCACCAATCCGCCACCTTTTCCGGGGCGGGAGCACCGCCGATAAGAACATGGCGGAAACAGACTACGAACGGGAAAACGCTCACCTCTACGCACTCCACGCGAGATTCCGGCAGTATGGAACCAGAGTTGCAGGTCATCCCCGCACTCCTATACCTGCTCATATACCAGGAGCACGCCCGGCGGCGCGGAAGACATCGGTGAGTACTGCACCTACGACACAGGGGAGGGAAAAGATTACCGGCACACACCCACCCACCCACACCCACTACAACACACACATCAATGCATTCCCACAGATCACTGTCACAACCCACAAACCACCCCCCTCCGAAATAATGCAAAGACCAAAAGAAGAGATCATAAACGGGCAGATATATTGAAATATGTACACCAGTAATCCCAATAAATAAATAAACTATGTACAAAATATATACAGCTACTAAATGTAGTCCAACCACTGTCCGTGGATCACAGGGGTCCTGTGCAAAGGGGCAAGGCCCAGTCCCACGACAAGAACTCCATGGAGAGAACACTGCAGGGGCGTCAGAAAGAAAATAGGACAGGCACCTCAGGGGGAAGGGAAGGGAGGGCACCTCAGCCACTTGAGTACACGACGCCAGATCCACGAGGGGACTCCATGACCACTGGCCCATCCTGGGGAGAGCAAAGCCACACTCCATACAGTCCATACAGTGGGTGGCCTGCCCACTGGGCCATCCTGGGGAGAGCAAAGCCACAGTCCATACAGTCCATACAGTGGGTGGCCTGCCCACTGGGCCATCCTGTGGAGTGCAAAGCCACAGTCCATACAGTCCATAACAGACCCCACTGCCACTGGAGGAGGCAAGTTGGCCAGAGGACATCCTGCAGCCCTGCCCGAGATAGATCCTGCCCTGCCACGTCTGCCAAAGGGCCAGCGGTTCTTGCCTTGAAGGGCCCAGTTCAGCGCTCCTTGCCTTGAAGGGCCCAGTTCAGCGGTTCTTGAGACGGCGGGGCCCAGTTCAGCGCTCCTTGCCTTGAAGGGCCCAGTTCAGCGGTTCTGGAGACGGCGGGGCCCAGAGGAGCGGTTCTTGAGACGGCGGGGCCCAGTTCAGCGGTTCTTGAGACGGCGGGGCCCAGCGGAGCGGTTCTTGAGACGGCGGGGCCCAGTTCAGCGGTTCTTGAGACGGCGGGGCCCAGGTCAGCGCTACTTGCCTTGAAGGGCCCAGTTCAGCGGTTCTGGAGACGGCGGGGCCCAGCGGAGCGGTTCTTGAGACGGCGGGGCCCAGTTCAGCGGTTCTTGAGACGGCGGGGCCCAGTTCAGCGGTTCTTGAGTCGGCGGGGCCCAGTTCAGCGGTTCTTGAGACGGCGGGGCCCAGGTCAGCGGTTCTTGAGACGGCGGGGCCCAGTTCAGCGGTTCTTGAGACGGCGGGGCCCAGTTCAGCGGTTCTTGAGACGGCGGGGCCCAGGTCAGCGCTACTTGCCTTGAAGGGCCCAGTTCAGCGGTTCTGGAGACGGCGGGGCCCAGGTCAGCGCTCCTTGCCTTGAAGGGCCCAGTTCAGCGGTTCTGGAGACGGCGGGGCCCAGCGGAGCGGTTCTTGAGACGGCGGGGCCCAGTTCAGCGGTTCTTGAGACGGCGGGGCCCAGCGGAGCGGTTCTTGAGACGGCGGGGCCCAGTTCAGCGGTTCTTGAGACGGCGGGGCCCAGTTCAGCGGTTCTGGAGACGGCGGGGCCCAGCGGAGCGGTTCTTGAGGCGGCGGGGCCCAGTTCAGCGGTTCTGGAGACGGCGGGGCCCAGTTCAGCGGTTCTTGAGACGGCGGGGCCCAGGTCAGCGCTACTTGCCTTGAAGGGCCCAGTTCAGCGGTTCTGGAGACGGCGGGGCCCAGGTCAGCGCTCCTTGCCTTGAAGGGCCCAGTTCAGCGGTTCTGGAGACGGCGGGGCCCAGCGGAGCGGTTCTTGAGACGGCGGGGCCCAGTTCAGCGGTTCTTGAGACGGCGGGGCCCAGCGGAGCGGTTCTTGAGACGGCGGGGCCCAGTTCAGCGGTTCTTGAGACGGCGGGGCCCAGTTCAGCGGTTCTGGAGACGGCGGGGCCCAGCGGAGCGGTTCTTGAGACGGCGGGGTCCAGTTCAGCGGTTCTGGAGACGGCGGCCGGTCTATGGCCAACTGCTAATTGCCTGGTGGTGCCCTCCTGGGCAGCGGGGATGGTGCTCCTTCAATGCCCACCTGGGCTGTGGGTGGTGGGGCCCTCCTGGCCAGCTGGGCTGGGTCCTCCCTGGGCAGCGGCTATGGGGGTGGTGGGCTCTCCCGGGGCAGCTGTGCCGGTTCCTCCCGGGGCAGCGGCTATGGGGGTTGTGGGCTCCTCCTGGGCAGCAGGCCTGCTGCCTGACCTCTCCGACTTGCTGCCCTTGCCCTCCTTAGTCGTGGGCCTGTGGCCCTTTCCTCCCTTTGGAGCTGTGGCTGGTGACTGTCTCTGGGTGGTGTCCGGGGGGGATGTAGAAGGCGGGCTCTTGCGGCGCCCCTTCCGCCTTCTGCTCCTCTTCCCAGGGGGTGGGCTGCCTGTCCCCTTGCTGCTGGGCGAAGATCCAGACATGCGGGCTGGCGGGCTCCAATACCCCTGCACCCTTGTCAAGGGGGCTGCAGGGCTGGTGGTGGCTGAGGTGCTCTTCTTACCCCGACGAGAAGGAGGGGGGGGCTCAGGGTCAGGAAAGAAGTTAGTAGTGGCGAGGAAGAGCTTCTTGGGACAATGGAGAGTGGGAGGTACAGTGGGAATGGGAGTGGAGGGAGAGGATGTGGTTGTAGGTGAGTCACGTTTGCTGTCTTTGGGTGCAGGTGCAGGAGGGATAGGCTGTCGTGAGGTGGATGGCTGTTGGGTGGGTGGGTGGCTGCGTTTGTGTGGTGTGGAAGAGGGGGTGACAGACACAGTGGGAGAGGACACAGGGGACGTGTAAATGGCAGTGGGGGTGGTGACTGCACATGTGCGGACTGGAGTGGAGGGTGTGCTGGTGATGGAAACACTGGCTGATGGTGAGGTGAATGGAGGTGTGAGTGTAGACGTCACAGGGAGGGAGGAGGGAGACGAGGAGGTGGGGGTCACAGAGGTGGTAGTGACTGTTGGCATGTCTGCATCGGAATGTTGCGTGTGTGAATGTCTGCGTGATCTGTGGTGCTTATGTTTGGATGAGCTTCTCTTGGGTGTTGAGGTGTGTGCAGGCTGGTCTGATGGTGTGGGTGGGACAGGCAGAGGAACAGGAGACTGGGAGGAGGGAGTTAGTAGAGGCAGGCAGGAGACAGGGACAATGGCTGCCGTCAGTGCTGAGGCCAGAGCCTGGAACGATCGCTGATGGGCAGCCTGACCCGAATGAATGCCCTCCAGGTACGCATTGCTGCGATGAACCTCCCTCTCCACCCCCTGGATGGCATTCAAAAGGGTAGTCTGCCCAACAATGAGCGTTCGGAGGAGGTCAATGACCTCCTCACTGAGGGCAGCGGGGGTAACAGGGGCAGGGCCTGAGGTGCCTGGGGCGAAGGAGATGCCCGGCTTCCTGGCAGAGCGGGCACGGGGCGAACGCTGAGGGGCTGCTGGGAGGGCGGAGATGGTGCGCTGGGTGGCGGCTGTACCTGTAATGGCGGGGGGCACGGATGGTGCCACCCCCGCAAGGGAGCCCCCTTCCGAGGACGTGTCCGTGTCGCTGCAGGCTCCAGTCGTCCCCGTCGTGGAGCTCCCCTCGCCCTCCGTCTCACTGGTCCAGTCTGACTCTGTGGCATGGCCCTCCTGGGCCATGTGAGATGCAGCTCCCTCCTGCCCCGATGCCACTTCTCCTCCGCCTGATGATGCTGATGCACACAAGCACAGAAAGACAAACAAAAAGGGGGGGGGAGAGAGAAATAAAGGGATATTGATTACATGGATCTCGGGTACAGTTAGCGGACATGACAGACACAGATGCCCCCTGCACTAAGTTGCGCACTTGGGGTCCGCTACGCATTCCGTGGAACATGCCCTACACGCCTAGAGTTGACAACTGCACCCATGGATGACACGGCCCAGGGATGGCTGTACTGACAAACTACTGAGGGTGGTGGCTGGGGACACAGGGGCTTACGGGGGTGCCCAGCCTACAGATATCGCCCTGGCCTAGGGGGACCCCCAGCCCTCCTCCCCCACCCAGACACCTCCACTGCGCGACAACAGAGTAGATAATGCTTGTACTCACCCCCTTGTGTCTGCTGTGCTGCCCTCACGCGCCCATCCAAATCAGGGTAGGCCACCGCCAGGATCCGGAACATCAGGGGGCTCAGTTGACGGCAGGCACCCCGCCTACGTTGGGAGGCCATCCCCAGCAGAGACTCGGCGGTCTTCTTGGTCCCGCGGCGGATGTCCTCCCACCTCTTGCGGCAGTGGGTGCCCCGTCGATGGTGGACCCCCAGGGTCCGGACTTCCTTGGCGATGGCACGCCAAATCCCGATCTTCTCATGGGCGCGGACCTATGTGACACGTACAGGGAGGGAGAAATACCACGTTCAAGTTTGTCAGCATTTTCCTTGCCAGTTGCCCAACGCCCCCCATCCCCGCCAGGCCCCCCGCCATGCCCCCCGCCATGCCCAACATGCCCCCCATCCCCGCCAGGCCCCCCGCCATGCCCCCCGCCAGGCCCAACATGCCCCCATCCCCGCCAGGCCCCCCGCCATGCCCAACATGCCCCCCATCCCCGTCAGGCCCCCCGCCATGCCCCCCGCCAGGCCCAACATGCCCCCCATCCCCGCCAGGCCCCCCGCCATGCCCCCGCCAGGCCCAACATGCCCCCCATCCCCGCCAGGCCCCCCGCCATGCCCCCGCCAGGCCCAACATGCCCCCCATCCCCGCCATGCCCCCCGCCAGGCCCAACATGCCCCCCATCCCCGCCAGGCCCCCCGCCATGCCCAACATGCCCCCCATCCCCGCCATGCCCCCCGCCATGCCCCCCGCCAGGCCCAACATGCCCCCCATCCCCGCCAGGCCCCCCGCCAGGCCCCCAAGCCAGCCAGTGGCCCCAAATCCAGATTGAATTAAACTCACTTGTTGGTCTGGAGGACCGTAGAGTAGCGCATACTGGGGGAGGACCCCATCCACAAGTTTCTCCAACTCCTCTCCAGTGAAGGCAGGGGCCCTTTCCCCAGGTGCAGCAGCCATTGTCCCTTCCAGACCGAGGTCACAGCAACACTTGCAGTATAGGTCCTCTCCTGTGAAAGTTCAAGTCGCAAGTGGATAAGTAGATAGAAAATGGCGGTCACGTCCGCGGCGGTGCGTACCGCGGCGGTGCGTCCCGCCACCGCCGGCGCCCTTCGCCATTGGCTCCTGAAACCCATAGGCTTCAATGTTAACCAATGCGGCTTGGCGCCGCGGTCTTCGCCCGCCGCCCGCCGCGGTGTGCCACGCCAGCGCATTGACCTCACATCCCATTGTCACACTTCACAGGTCAGGCAGCCGCCATTTCCAGGGCCCACATGGCTCAATTTCAACTGCGTCACACAGGCCTAGGCCTTGCATAGCCACTCAGACACGCCATTCACTGCATAGAGAATGGTTTACTGTGCTAGCTGTGAGTACGTACCTGTGGGTTGCTTGACTGTGTGTTCCACGTTGTCCTTCCTAGGCACCGTCCGCTGGGTTGGGCGAGGAGACGGATGAATCCTCCCGTGTACCGACCGCTGGTGGACCTGTCGACAATGGAAGAACGCCACATTATCCTGACCTACCGTCTTAACCGTGCCACTATCCATGAACTGTGTGCCCAGCTGGAGCCCGACCTGATGTCCCCCATCCGCCAACCCACAGGGATTCCCCCTCTGGTGCAGGTCCTGTCAGTACTCCATTTCTTGGCAAGTGGGTCATTTCAGACAACCGTGGGAATTGCTTCTGGGATGTCTCAGCCCATGTTTTCGAAGGTGTTATCCAGAGTGTTGTCTGCCCTGATGAAATCATTTTCCCTGAGGTGGGCGAATTGGCTACAGTGAAGGGTGATTTCTACGCCCTTGGACATATTCCCAACGTAATTGGTGCCATTGATGGGACCCATGTGGCTTTGGTTCCCCCAAGAGACAGGGAGCAGGTGTACAGGAACAGAAAAAATTACCATTCAATGAACATCCAGGTGGTGTGTTTGGCTGACCAGTACATCTCGCATGTAAATGCCAAATTCCCAGGGTCAGTGCATGACGCCTACATCCTCAGGAATAGCAGCATCCCTTACGTGATGGAACAGCTACAGAGACACCGTGTATGGCTAGTGGGGGACTCTGGGTACCCAACCTGTCGTGGCTACTGACCCCAGTAAGGAATCCCCGGACCAGGGCAGAGGAACGGTACAATGAGGCCCATGGGCGTACTAGGAGGGTGATCGAACGCACCTTTGGCCTCCTAAAGGCCAGGTTTAGGTGCCTGCATATGACCGGTGGATCCCTAATGTACTCACCTAAGAAGGTGTGTCACATCATCGTGGCCTGCTGCATGCTTCACAACCTGGCTTTGCGCCGCCAGGTGCCTTTCCTGCAGGAGGATGGTCGAGACGGTGGTGTTGTGGCAGTGGTGGAACCTGAGGAGAGTGACGAGGAGGAAGACGACGGGGCTGAAACAGACAACAGGGACAGAATCATTGAACAGTACTTCCAATAGGACACAGGTAACATTTCAAAGATAATTTAGTAAATGTTAACTACTCTCCTGCATCTCTGCTGCCTGTCTATTTGCCCCAGTGTATGATGACTGAGTTTTGGCTTTTCCCTCCCTATTTCAGATCTGGGGTCCCCACTACGAGTCCTGTGCTTCGTTTCCCCATGGACTACAGCTTTGTGGCAGCTGTTTGTTGACTTCACCATGTACAAGGACATATTTGCACTGTCATGTCAATTACAATATATTGAAATCACAGCCAGACTCCAGATATTTTGGTGCAAAATAGGTGTTTATTTAAGTGCTCAAAATGGGATGGGTGGTTTCAAGTGGGTGGGGGCTATGGTGAAGGAATGTCCATGGCAGAGTCCAGAGTAACAGTCACACAGGTGCATTGTCCAGAGGCCTGTGGAGAGATGGAGCATGGGCAGTTCAAGGATGGACACGGTGACAATGTGGGACAGTGGGATGACATCAGGTGGTATCCATTGCTGGCGGGGGTCTTGACATCCTACTCTGTCTTCTTGCGAGATCTCAGGGCCCTCTTGCGGGGTGGTTCTTCTCCTGCAGGAGGTGGGGGTCTGGTGGGCTGCTGCTGTGCGGGGGCCTCCTGTCCACTAGCGCCGGCGGAGGTGGTTGGCTGTTCTTGGTCCAGGCTAGTGGCAGGGGCCCTTGGGTGTTGTTGAGTGTCCGCCCTGGTGTTGACGAGGTCCTGCAGCAGCCCTACCATGGTAACCAGGGTGGTGTTGATGGCTCTGATGTCCTCCCTGTACCCCCGATAGTGTTCCTCCTGCAGTACCTGGATCTCCTGGAACCGGGCCAGTACCGTCGCCATCGTCTCCTGGGAGCGGTTGTATGCTCCCATGATGGTGGTGAGGACCTCGTGGAGAGTGGGTTCCCTGGGCCTCTCCTCCCCCCCCTGTCGCACAGCTGCCCTCCGAGTTGCCCTGTTTCCCTGGGCCTCTGCCCCCTGGCCGGTGTGCCCACTACCACTGCCCCCAGGTCCCTGTTGTTGTTGGGGTGGTGGGTTATCCTGGGTGCCCTGTAGTGGTAGACACACCGCAGATTGACGCGCCCTGGAGACAGAGGCATGGGCCCGCTGGGTGGGAGCTGTGCTGGTGTTCCCAGAGGGGTTTGGGTCTGTAGTGGCCTGGGCGTGTGTGAGGGGAACCGACTGTCCAGAGGTCCCCGATGGTCCGGGCTGGTCATCGGTGTCCAGGTCGACAGAGCTGCTGTCATCGCTGACGGCCTCTTGGGTGGGGGGTGTGGAGAATTCTGGCCCCTCCGCCGCGGTGTGTTGACGGTCGGGTCCTGCAGGGGTATAGAGGTATGGTTATAGTTTCAATGTGTGGCATATGGGTGTATCTATGGGTTCTCGTGTCCCCAAGTGCTGGCATTCGTGTGTGGGGGCTTTGGTGAGGGTGGCTTGTGGGGGGGGATGTGTATATGCATTGGGCATGCTTTGGTGATGGGTGTCCATGCTTAGTGGACGCATGCAGGCCTAGGTTTTGGGATGTGTGGGTGGTGATGGTGAGACATTGGCGGGGAATAGGTGTGCTGGGGGTGGGGGTGAGGATGGTGGTGGGGGTGAGGATGGTGGTGGGGGTGAGGGTGGGGTTCGAGGATGGGGGTGAGGGTTGGGGTATGATTTGGCATGCAGGTGGGAGGGAAGCAGTGGTGAAGCTTCAACTTACCAGTATCCATTCCTCCGCCGACTCCTGCGAGGCCGTCAGGATGCAGGATGTTCAAGACTTCCTCCTCCCATGATGTGAATTGTGGGGGTTGAGGTGGGGGTCCTCCGCCAGTCTTCTGCACGGCGATGTTGTGCCTGGATACCATGGAACGCACCTTCCCCCGTAGGTCGTTCCATCGCTTCCTGATGTCTTCCCGATTTCTGGGGTGCTGTCCCACTGCGTTGACCCTGTCGACAATCCTCTGCCATAGCTCCGTCCTCCGGGCAATGCTGGTGTATTGTATCTGTGTGCCGAACAGCTGGGGCTCTACCCGAACGATTTCCTCCACCATGACCCTGAGTTCTTCGTCTGTGAAGCGGGGTTGTCTTTGGGGTGCCATGGGGTGGTGTGTATGATGTGTGGGGTGGAGTATGTGTATTTAAGTGAGTTGAGTGTGGTGGTGTGTGTTGTTTTGTGTGTGAATAGTGTGTGGGTGATGGTGTTGAGTGGCTGTGGCTGTTAGTTTGTGGATGCTGGTGTCTCGCTCTGGCCTTCTTTCAGAATTTTTTAGCGTAGGGGTTTGTGGGTGATGTGGGTGGGTGTTTTATATTGTATTGTGTGTGTGGGAGTGGTGTGTGTATGTGTATCAGGTGTGTGGGATTCAAATCGTCCAATGTGGCTGAGTTTTGTTCGTTTGTGGGTATTCTGACCGCGGCGGTGTGTCCCGCCAATGGAATACCGCGTTTGAATGACCGCCGCGTGGATTCGTGGGTCATAATGGCATGGGCGTATTTCTGTTGGCGTGACGGTGGAGGTTTTGTCACCTCCACTTTTCCGCCGACCGCTGGTCTGGCGGTCTGTTGTGGCGGTCGGATTTTCGGAGGTTTGCCTTCTGCGGGTCAGAATGACCGTGGCGGGTTTCCGCGACCGCAGCGGGATTATGGAGGATTTCTGACCGGCGGTAGGCGCCTTTTACCGCCGAGGTCAGAATGACCCCCAAAGTGTCTGAGTGGTTTAATTGTTTAGGAAATCCTTTCCAAGAAAAAAAAAACACTCTGCTTTTATAATCTTATGCTGTCTCCTTTCAGCCGGTCAGTGCTTTTATGTGAGGCATGTGTTGGTACAATCATGTCAACTCTCTGTGACTTTCCTAATCATATCAGAAATTCCAAAGGCCCTAGGGGACCCGCAATGTACTGGTGTAATTTGAAAGAACAAGTGTTTGCACTGTTGCACAGAAAATGCTTTACAATTTGTCATTATTTTCTTTCTTGACATAAGTACTCCTGCTGGTCTACCGCCACCACTGACCCAGCAGAAAATAGCAGCCCTGGTCTGGCAGCAGAGGCTGGAGGCCACCAAGGCCCACTACCAGCAGCTGGTAGATGAGTAGGGCCCACCACATGCCCCTGTTCTGGGGCCTAGTTCTACCTGCCAACCACCAGTGCCCCCAGCTTCCAGGCCACCCCAGCACCACCAGCAGCTTGGCGCTAATTTATATGCTAGTAAAGGTAAAATCTTTATATCTACTTTCTGTCTAAAGTTTTTTTGTGTTTTACTTTTTTTGCACTGATGTATTTTCATGCACCCTGTCTTTCTAATCTACTTCTCACAGAAACCTAGATAAGCAATTACTTATCTCCTCTGTAGTAGAAGTTAGTTACATTTTAAGTAAAGTAGTTCACTTCACCCCAGAGGTCTCTTACCCAAATAGATGAAGTGAAGGCTCGCAGTTGCTCCCTCTGTAAATCTTCAAACACCTTACTGGAGGGTTTCCTAAGGTGCCTTTTTTAATGTAGTGGTAGTGTGTTAACAGTGAATGCATGACAGAGAGGGTGATCTCCAACTCTAGGATTAATCAAAAGGATCACAGACAACTAAATTGAAAGAAAAAACAGGAGTTAGTAGATTATACATATATATTTATACTGTCGCTTTAGAAAGACTGTGGATAGATTACTACCACCATGACACATGAAAGAATACCACATATTATTACAAAATCTAGCAATAGTGAATTATTATGAGCAATGGTGAACATGGAATTTGAAACCCAAAGTTATGAAATCCTTAAATCAGGTAAAATGTACTCAAAGTCTATACTCTGGAGTCAACAAGGTTGAGCGTTTTATTTACGCATAACAAAGGCCTGAATGCTGATGTTGATGGTGAGGAATGACGTTCTTACTTATGTGAGGTTGGGAAAGCGGGACTGATGTGATCTATTGCTCAGGTAATAGATGATCCTGCAGTGAGTTGGTATCGTATTTAACCACAACTATCCCCACCAAGTATGTGATCTATTTTTGTAAATTAAGACACACCTAAAAAACAAATCACACGGCCCGGGAGAAGAGGGCTAGGGGTTTGATAACTAGATAGGAAAGAGAATTTGGGGAAAGGTGTGACAAAGACAAACACAGCAGAACACAAGAACAATATTCGATCTGTTGTGGAAGGAGAAGAAGGAATGAGTATGACACAGTTCAATTAAATGCATTGCAAATAGTCCTTCTGCCCCAGAGGTGTCTGAATGTTCTGTCTTTCAGGTTTGAAGCAATGAAATTATGAAGGAGTGAATTGAACCTATCCCGTTCTAAAAATATGTTTGTTAAAAGAAAAATTACACTGTTTTGCCAAATTGAACGGGGCATCTACATTCTCCTCGGGAATGTCTGTCATGCTAGGGGGCCTGACTGAAGCAGTCTGGTAGGTAAGCTGAAGTGTTTAGCTCAGCTTTCCCCTTTTGCAGGATTGGAGAAGCCCTGCGGATAGTAAAACAGAAAATGTACTGGAGAGTTAGGGAAAAAGACAGAAGGACAGAAGGTATTCTTCATGAGAAGTATACCAAGAACGCTCAGAGGCAGAGCAAAAAACAAGAGGACTCAGAGTTTCACATGTGCCACCAGGACAACACACACTCAGCAGCATTTCCCCAATCAACACACCTCTCTCCATTCCACCTACCTGAGTACCAGGGCTCAGAGTCATGGTTTCCCCTTGTAGTCGATATCTTTCTCTTATTTTTGCTATTGATGAGGTAGTCCCACCCTGAGCCTTTCCATACTCCTCTTGACTCTGAGTAACTCCGTCTCAGTCCCTACCCGAGCAAAAAAGACCTGTAGTAAACTGCTGAAGAAGAACAAGCAGGGAAAAATAATTGCAGTATTTTGTATAGATTTGTGTTCATTAACTAAAGTGAATGGTCTGTCTGGCCTATGAAGAACCAGAAAAACTGAGTGGAACTTACAGGTAAATTTTCGCTAAGTAAGTCTGTAAAGGCCAATCACCTTCAGGAAAAATGATGATCCATCAAAACCCATCAAAAAACGTCATCAAAATCAAGATTACTATTAATTGAACACACTCCCTCAGTTTCTAGCACCACATCAATTATCAATCATTACTCACAATCACTCACTCATTGTTGCAATAGTTGTAGTTACCACATCCAATCCAAGCATGGGTAGGTTAGCCACACAATTGTATCTTTTACGCAGGAAACACACTGGAATTTGGCATTGGTATGCTTTTAAATCAATGATCTTCTGGGGAACCCTTTGTAAGTGTAAGTCTGGGAAATAGAGTTTGTCTTCAAACTCATGTGGTTCACCCAGAAGCTGGACAGCTAACACACTTTATTCTGACCAATCATCTTCCTCCTCCTCATGTGTTGTTGCAGGAACAATGTAATTTTATGGTATGAAATGTTGTTTCATTTTCATCGTGGACAATCTCTCCATGTTTTGAGGTGAGAGACTGGTCCTTCCCACTGTAACAACCTCACTAGCTGCACTGGACACACAATCAGCAGACCCACTGGCTACAGGACAAAGCCAGATAATGTACTATTAGCCTGCTGAAATCTTGCAGATCTTCCCATGCCAATACATCAATGAGTTTTGAACTACATAGGCCTCTTTTAGGTCAACTAGATGCTCCTGAAACATCTTCTGAATGGTCATTGGTGCTGCCACTCGCTCAAATTCTTTTTGCTTTGCCTCTCACTGGACCTAAGACCTGCCACTTGAAACCAAGCCAATGCAGAGGTTGGGTCTGTCTCTTTTATTGCTGTTGCCAGTGTTCTTGTTGTTGGTGTTGGCTGCAGTGAGATTATACTGCTCTAGCTGGAAGTAGAGGTGGCACCCCAGAACTGTGGAGGGGGACACCAGCTGTTTTTCTTTCAGGTCTCCGGCTTGCTCAACAATCCACCTCATGTATTTTGAAACATCCTCTTCAGGAAAAGGATTGAAAGTAGGAAGATTTTTTTTATACCATGGATCAAGTAGTATGACACAAATTACCTCTTTTGATGACATGATATCATTTTACAGCCTTGCATTACAAGCCAAGTGAAAGATTAAGCTGTCATGCAAGGCATGCACTTCTTGGTTTTCTTTCACACCTACGGGTACAAACCTTTCAGACACCTTCTTTAGCTGGTCCTGCAGCAGATGTAGCAACGGGATAGCTTGATTCATTGTACTGTCCTTCTTGCTAACTTCCAGTGTGAAAACCTCAAAAGGGAGTAGCATCTGTGTCAGGCATTGGACTAGGCCACATTTGTCCACCTCCATGGTCATAGCTTTCCCATTTGTGTCCCCTCCTCTTTGAATGACATAGTCATTGATCTGTCTGTACTGTTCAAAAGGATGTTGCAACATATAATAGGTAAAGTTCCAATGTGTTGGTACCTCCTGTATCAGGGCTTTAACTAGTACTCTATTAGCACTCTGAATAATCCACAACTGCTTCCAGGCTTTAAAAGAATGGCTAAAATGAGTACAGATTCTTCTGTATGTGGTCGGTATGTTGCCCTCTTTTTTGAGAAAGTCCTGCACAACCAGGTTGATGCAATGCGACAAACACAGGACCCTGAAAAGCCACCGTTTGCCATGGTCTTGACTGTGATACTGCCATTGTCTGTGGCAACCAATCCAATTCTCAGACCTCTGGGTCACAGCCATTCAGACATCTTGCAGTTAAATTTGTCCAAGATGTCTGCAGCTGTATGAGATTTCTATATGGCAAACATGGTGACTGTTGTATGCCGCTGAACGCTCTTAAAACATTCTTCAGGGCAGGGACCTGTAGATAGCTTTTGCTTTACCTCTTCTAAAGAGATCCAGTGTGCAGTGATGCAGAGGTAATCAGTTGCCTGACAACTATTCCACATGTCTGTCATCAGGTGGGTAGTGTGAACAACACTTTGCTGCAAAGCTTGTCAAACCAATTGCAGCACATTGTGATGCAGTGCAGGAACAGCAACACTGACAAAATAGGTCCAACTTGGAACCTTTCATTTTGGGTAAATGGCTGCTGCAAATTCTAAGAATCCCACTCCTTCCACAAAAGAAAAAGGGAGGAAGACCAGCGCTAACATTTTTGCCTGCTTCCCATTGGAGAAACGTGCCTTTAGGTGGTTCGAGTGCTCCTGCCTAAACATGCCTGTAATAGTATAAAGAAAACAGGCACACGTCGATACAATCTGATTCTTGTCTTTGTTCCTTTTATTCCATTTATCACGAAATCTCAAATTCGACTCAGCCCGCCAACAGGTGTTTCATCTTGGGCATTCACCCTACGACTTTGTCAAGGCTTGTAATGGCTGCAACAACAATCAAATAAGACTAGATTCACATACAGTAGCATAATATGAATAGTCTCATCTTAGCCCATATACAGCGTGCTCCAGTAAATAATTCTTTAACAAGTGAAAATCCCAGCTGAAATTTATCACCTTGTGGGACTTCCTTCCCACAAAAATGCTATTAACTTAATTAAACAAATCCTCAATATAAAAACATTACCTTACATGTATACAATCAAAAACTCTGAGGAAAAACATCCCAAGTGCTTTCACCACCCGTGTTCCTAAAATAGTGAGCAAGTGCAAGCACACACATTTATGTAAGAACTACCTTTGCCAAAATGCCTCACAAAGTTGCTATTATGTTTTATATACAACCATTTGTCCCTCCACCTCGTACCTCTTCGCCTGCGCTTTCAGAAATTAGTAATGTAATCTCCCCCGGTCCGTTAATCACATCCCATGAAACTGGCCCTTAAATAAGAGGAAAAATCAATTTTTATTATAGACCCCTATGTGAGATTCCACCTCCCGCGCTTTCCTCGTGTCAGTAAAAATTGGAAGGCTTACCCGAGATCACCAATTTGGGGTTTGAAGTGTCTAGAGAGAAAAGAGTACCAACGTTACATTATAACCATTTGACTTTTGTGAGAATGTAGTTACTCCGTTAATTTACGCTCCCTGTACTACGATGCATTTCATGCACTTACCAATTCGGTAAACTTTCAAAATCTTTAACCCGCGAGTACGCTCTGTCTATGTGCAATGCTCGAGTACGCAGCGTCTCTAATTTACTCTGCCCTTTTAACGAGCGATCCTAAACATCAAAGACGGACTCTGTGCATAAAACCTCGTGCCATTATGAAATGGTAATATGGTTTTAGCGGCATGCTGGTATGGTATAACCTGTCAATTCCCTTTGTTCTTATCCTTTCGGTCTCCGATAAGTGATATTCAACTTAACTATTCATCGTTCTATAAATACACAGTCACTAAATATAGTGTTCTGTGTACTCAGAAAACGGACTGTGTAAAGCAGAATGGGCGCCATATTGAATTTGCAAAACACTTCTTTTGTATTATACTATATAAATATTCCTCGTGGGCCCATACCTGTATTAACAAGTACCTCAACTAAACTATACTATACTATGTTCTTCCCTACCTAGTCTTCTAGCCTCTATCCGAATACTTAAATCATGTGGTCATTAGTGATATAGGTGTGTGCTTGGACTGCTCACCATCCTAGATATGCTTAATAATCAAATGCAATGTAATTACTCTTTCCCCAGAAAGTAGCCTAATTCATAATCTGTATTCAATCCCTTGTTCACTGCATTAAAACACATTGGTGGTCATTACGACCCTGGCGGTCAGTGTTAAAGCGGCGGTAAGACCGCCAACAGGCCGGTGGTAAAAAATGTTGAATCACGACCGTGGTGGAAACCGCCAACAAAGACAGCCACTTTAACACTCCGACCGCCACGGCGGTACAATCAAACAGCGTGGCGGTCACCGCCAACAGACATGCGGGAGACAATGTACCGCCCACACTATTATGACAGGCCAATCCGCCACCTTTTCCGGGGCGGATTCACCACGGATAAAAACACGGCGGAAACAGGAATCCCGAAGGGAAAACGCTCACCTCTACACACTCCACGAGGAACGAGGACACCATGGAACCAGAGCATCACATTTTCCCAGCCTTTATCTTCTTGCTCCTCTACCAGGTGCACGAACGCCGGCGGCGAAGACCACGTTGAGTACTGCACCTACGACACAGGGGAGGGGGGAGGGAAAAAACAGGGACACACACACGCAACACCCCCACCCCCACCCTCACCCACTACAACAAACACACTAATGCGTATCAATACATCACAGTTACACCCCCAAACCCCCCGGAAGCATGCAAAGACAATAGAAAATGAGTGTAACCATTGTAATATATTAAAAGCAAGTAGGCAGAAATATATACACCATGTACATAATACATACCAAGCATAGTAGTCCAGGTAGTGTTCTAAGAAAGTCCGTGGAACACTGGGACCACACGGCATGGGCAAGGCCCACACAAGATCCCCGACCATGACTGAGAGAACACAGCAGGGGCATCAGAGAGCAACTAAACAGGCACCTCAGGGGGAGGGAAAGGGGGGGCACCTCAGCCGCTTGAGTGCACGACACCAAATCCACGAAGGGGCCACATGCCCACTGTTCCATCCTGGGGAGTGCAAAGCCACAGTCCCTCAAGTCTCTACAGTGGGTGGTTTGCCCACTGTTACATCCTGGGGAGTGCAAAGCCACAGTCTCTCAAGTCTCTCCAGTGGGTGGTTTGCCCACTGTTACATCCTGGGGAGTGCAAAGCCACAGTCTCTCAAGGCTCTCCAGTGGGTGGTTTGCCCACTGTTACATCCTGGGGAGTGCAAAGCCACAGTCTCTCAAGTCTCTCCAGTGGGTGGTTTGCCCACTGTTACATCCTGGGGAGTGCAAAGCCACAGTCTCTCAAGGCTCTCCAGTTGGTGGTTTGCCCACTGTTACATCCTGGGGAGTGCAAAGCCACAGTCTCTCAAGTCTCTACAGTGGGTGGTTTGCCCACTGTTACATCCTGGGGAGTGCAAAGCCACAGCCTCTCAGGTGGATGCCTTCTCCACTGGTTCTGGAGGGGGCTTTGTGCCCAGAGTGCTTCATCCTGCTAAGGACAGAGGGAGTGGATGTATCTCTCCACTGGTTCTGGAGGGGGCTTTCTGCCCAGAGTGCTTCATCCTGCTAAGGACAGAGGGAGTGGACGTATCTCTCCACTGGTTCTGGAGGGGGCTTTGTGCCCAGAGTGCTTCATTCACCCTGTGACGGACTCAGTTCCGTCAGTGCCCTTGCCGCTCATGGGCCAGCGGTGCTTGAGATGGCGGTGCCCTGTGCAGCGGTGCTTGAGATGGCGGTGCCCTGTTCAGCGGTGCTTGAGATGGCGGTGCCCTGTGCAGCGGTGCTTGAGATGGCGGTGCCCTGTTCAGCGGTGCTTCAGATGGCGGTGCCTTGTTCAGCGGTGCTGGAGATGGCGGTGCCCTGTGCAGCAGTGCTTGAGATGGCGGTGCCCTGTTCAGCGGTGCTTGAGATGGCGGTGCCCTGTTCAGCGGTGCTTGAGATGGCGGTGCCCTGTGCAGCGGTGCATTAGATGGCGGTGCCCTGTTCAGCGGTGCTTGAGATGGCGGTCTCCATTGCAGGGTCTCAGCTGCTGGCAGTCCTTCATGGCCCAACGGGGTTTTTGCTGGCAGTCCTTCATGGCCCAACGGGGCTTTTGCTGGCAGTCCTTCATGGCCCAACAGGGCTTTTTCTGGCGGTCCTTCATGGTCTAACGGGGCTTTTGTTGGTGGTGGCCTCCTGGGCAGCTGGGCTGGTGCTGGCGGTGGCCTCCTGGTCAGCTGGGCTGGTGCTGGCGGTGGCCTCCTGGGCAGAAGGGCTGGTGCTGGCGGTGGCCTCCTGGGCAGCTGGACTGGTGCTGGCGCTGGCGGTGGCCTCCTGGGCAGCTGGGCTAGTGCTGGCGGTGGCCTCCTGGGCAGCTGGGCTGGTGCTGGCGCTGGCGGTGGCCTCCTGGGCAGCTGGGCTGGTGCTGGCGGTGGCCTCCTGGGCAGCGGGGATGATGGCGGTCTTCTCCGCCGTGCTGCTCTTCCCAGACTTCCCGGGTTTCTTGTGGCTCTTCCCCACCTTGGAAGGTGTCACAGCTGACTCCACACTCCCACCGGGACCCCTGGGAGCGGCTTTGGTGGCTGGAGTCTTCCCCCTCTCCAGCCGGGCACTGGCCAACTTCTGATGTTTCACAGGTGGGGGGCTGTCTTTGCTGTGGCTCCGTGCCACACTGGCTGCCCTGGCGGCCGGTGCACTCCAGATTCCGGTGACTACAGGAACCACTGGTCCCGGAGATGTTGTGGCTGAGGTGCTAGTTCAGGACCTATGAGATGGACGCGGTGGGGGAGGTGTGGGAAAGAGGTCAAGGGTGGACAGGAAAAGTTTTTTGGACACACTGGGATGGGTAGCTGGAGGGGGTTTGTGAGTGGAGGAAGAGGTGGTGGTTGTAGGAGGTGTACGTTTGGAGACTTTGGGTGAAGGTGCATGTGCTGGAGGCTGTCGTGAGGTGGATGGCTGTTGGGTGGGTGTGTGCCTGCGTTTGTGTATCTTGGGAGGGGGCGTCACAGACACACTGGGAGAGGACACAGGGGACGTGTGAATGGGAGTGGGGAGGTGACTGCATGTGAGAGGGGTGTGCTGGTGGGTGTGCTGGAGAGGGACGTAGTGGATGTAGATGTAGTGCATGCAGGTGTGAGTGTAGATTTCACTGGGAGGGAGGAGGGAGATGAGCAGGAGGGGGACACAGTGGAGGCAGTGGATGTTGGTGTGTCTGCATGTGTGTGATGCTTGCATGAATGGCTGTGGGATGTGTGGTGCTTATGTTTGCCTGAGCTACCCTTGGGTGTTGACGTGTGTGCATGTTGGTCTGTATGTGTGCTTGGGATAGGCTGAGGTACAGGGGATTGGGTCAGGGTGGAGGAAGTTGGAGGGGGGAGGCTAGAGAAGGGGACAATGGCAGCCATCAGTGCTGAGGCCAGAGTCTGAAAAGCTCGGTGAAGGGCCGCCTGACCAGAGTCAATGCCCTCCAGGAATGCATTTGTTTTTTGCAACTGCCTCTCTACACCCTGGATGGCATTCAAAATGGGAGACTGCCCAACAGTGAGGGACCTGAGGAGGTCAATGGCCTCCTCACTGAGGGCAGCAGGGGTGACTTGGGCAGGGCCTGAGGTGCCTGGGGGGAAGGTGATGCCCACCCTCCTGGGTGAGCAGGCACGGGGCAAAGGCTGAGGGGCTGCTGGGAGGGCGGTGCTGGTAGGGGGGGTGGCGGCTGTACCTCTAGATGCGGAGGGCACAGATGTTGCGGCCACCACAAGGGAGCTCCCATCAGAGGACGAGTCTGTGTCGCTGGTCTCAGCTCCTCTCCCCACCGTGGAGCTCCCCTCGCCCTCCGTCCCACTGGTGAATTCAGACTCGCCCCTCAGGGCCATGTGGGATGCAGCTCCCTCGTGCTCGGGTGCCACTGCTCCTCCGTCTGATGATGCTAATGCACACAGGAACAGGGAGACCACAAGAGAGACATGTTGAGTGCATGCATTACCGCTACCGTTGGCGGACACAACAGACACAGAAGCCCCCTGCACTACGCCGCGCTCTTGGGCTACACTGTTCAATTCCTGGGAAATGGCCTACAAGGCTATGGACGACATCTACACATAGATGACACAGGGGCATGACTAGGTGTACTTGGCACTCTACAGAGGGGGGCTGGGGTGCCACATGGCCTGCCTTACGGAGTGGCCTTGCCTACGGAACTCGCCCTGGCCTAGGGAAACCCACAGCCCACCTCTCCCACCCAGACACCTCCACTGCGCGCAAAGTCAGCAGAATGAGAGTGTACTCA
Source organism: Pleurodeles waltl (assembly GCF_031143425.1). Taxonomy (NCBI): domain Eukaryota; kingdom Metazoa; phylum Chordata; class Amphibia; order Caudata; family Salamandridae; genus Pleurodeles; species Pleurodeles waltl. Next base: position 1,644,008,329 of record NC_090444.1, on the reverse strand, counting down.
CCCCCTTGTGTCTGCTGTGATGCCCTCAAGTGCCCATCCAACTCCGGGTACGCCACCGCCAGGAACCGGAACATCGGGGGGTCATGGTGCGACGGGCACCCCTCCCACGTTGGGAGGCCATCCCCAGCTGAGCCTCTGCCGTCTTCTTGCTCCAGCGGCGAATGTCCTCCCATCTTTTCCGGCAGTGGATGCTCCGTCTGTGGTAGACCCCCAGGGTCCGTACGTCCTTGGCGATGGCATGCCAAATATCTTTTTTCTGGTGGGCGCTGACCTACATGAAATGTACAGGGGAAAAAGAGTAGTTATTACCAACTGCACCGTCAAAGTGATTGGACCCCATCCCTACCCTTGCCATGATGCACATGCACTCACCGTCGTATCATGCACGCCTCAATCTCCCCCCATCTTTCATCCACCCCACTCCACACAGTCATAGCCCATACAGCATGCTCACAGTGTATTTACCTGTTTGTCTGGAGGACCGTAGAGTAGCGTGTACTGGGGGAGTACCCCATCCACGAGCTTCTCCAACTCCTCCGATGTGAAGGAAGGGGCCCTTTCCCCAGACACTCGAGCCATTGTCTCTTCCAGACCGAGGTCACAGCAGCACTTGCAGTGTAGGTCCTCTCCTGTCGAAGATCAGGTATCGAGTGATTGAACAGATAGACAATGGCGGTCACATCCGCGGCGGTCCGTACCGTCACCATCGGCGCACATAGTCATTGGCTCCTGGGACCCATAGGGTCCAATGTTAACCAATGCAGCATTGCACCGCGGTCTTCGACTGCGTACCGCGATGGTGTACAACGCCAACGCAGTTACCTCACATCCCATTGGCCCACTTTACAAGTCAGGCAGCCGCCATTTTAGGGGCCCACATGGCTTCATTTCCAACTGCGTCACACATACCTAGGCCTAGACTCAACACACATACAGGCCACCTTTTGTGTATGATTGGTGTTCTGTGTAAACTGTTGGTACGTACCTCTGAGTTGTTTGACTCTGTGCTCGCTGTTGTCCTTCATAGGCACCGTCCGCTGGGACATGTGAGGAGATGGTGGCATCCTCCGGTGTACCGACCATTGGTGGACCTGTCGACAATGGAGGAGCGACATGTCATAATCACATACAGGCTTGACCGTGCCACAATCCAGGAACTGTGTACTCAGTTTGAGCCAGACCTGATGTCAGCAATCCGCCATCCCACAGGAATCCCCCTTCAAGTGCAGGTGCTGTCAGTGCTCCATTTCCTAGCAAGTGGGTCATTTCAAACAACAGTGGCCATAGCATCAGGGATGTCCCAGCCTATCTTTTCCAACGTATTGTCCAGAGTGTTGTCTGCCCTTCTGAAACACATGCGGAGCTACATCGTTTTCCCTCAGGTGGAGGATTTGCCTACAGTGAAAGGTGATTTCAATGCCCTGGGACATATCCCCAACATCATAGGTGCCATTGATGGGACACATGTGGCTTTGGTCCCCCCCCCCGCAGGAGTGAACAGGTGTACAAAAACCGGAAGAGTTATCATTCTATGAATGTACAGATGGTATGTTTGGCAGACCACTACATCTCCCATGTGAATGCCAAGTTTCCTGGCTCAGTGCATGACGCCTACATCCTGCAGAATAGCAGCATCCCTTATGTGATGGGTCAATTCCAGAGGCACCATGTGTGGCTATTAGGTGAGCACCTGGAAGCAAGACAGTGGGAATGGTTGTCTGGGTCTGGGGTTACCCTACAGGTTAGTGTGTGTCTAATACTTGTCCCTCGCCATTTGCAGGTGACTCTGGTTACCCCAACCTGTCATGGCTACTGACCCCAGTGAGGAATCCCAGGACAAGGGCAGAGGAACGCTACAATGAGGCCCATGGGCGAACTAGGAGGGTGATCGAGCGGATCTTCAGTCTCCTGAAGGCCAGGTTCTGGTGCCTCCATATGACAGGTGGATCCCTATTCTACTCAGCAAAGAAGGTGTGCCAGATCATCGTGGCCTGCTGTATGCTTCATAACTTGGCATTGCGACGACAGGTGCCTTTTCTGCAGGAGGATGGTCCAGATGACGGTGTTGTTGCAGCTGTGGAGCCTGTGGATAGTGAAGAAGAGGAAGCAGAGGAAGACGACATGAACAACAGGGACTCAGTGATCCAGCAATATTTCCAGAGAGACACAGGCAAGAGTACAGACCTGCCCGCTACATGTACTTAACCACTACTACCTCTCTACTGTCTGTCCTTTTCACCCAGTGTATGGTCACTGAGTTGTCACTTTCCGTTACAATTTCACAGATGTGGGTCCCACTGTGTGACATCTGCTTTGATTCCTCATGGAGTTGAGCTGTGTGACATAGGTATGTTGACATTACAATTGAAAGAGAATTTTGTCACTGTAAGTGCTAATACACTATTTCGAAATCACAGACAGACTGTAGATTGTTTTGTGTTTTAAGCGTATTTATTTAAGTGCTCAATATTGGAGGGGGTAGTGAAATGGTGAGGGGTGATGGCGGAGGAATGTCCATGGCAGAGTCCAGTCTATTAGTCTCACAGGTGCATTACCCAAATGGGCATAGGAAGTGGAACTGGGGCAGTTTAAGTATGGACAGGGTGACAAAGTGGGACAGTAGGATGACATTCAGGGTGGTCTCATTTCTTGGCGGGGGTCTTGGCATCATGCTCTGTCTTTGTCCTGGATCTCAGGGACCGTTTGCGGGTGGTTCTCCCTCTGCAGGGGGAGGGGGGATGGTGTGGTGGTCCTGTGGTGGGGCGTCCTGTCCACTAGCGCCGGCGGAGGTGGTGGGAAGTTCATCGTCCATGCTAGTGTCAGGGGCCCCTTGTAGTGCCACAGTGTCCCTCCTGGTGTTGAGTAGTTCCTTCAGCACCCCTACGATGGTGCCCAGGGTGGAGCTGATGGTTCTGAGTTCCTCCCTGAAGCCCATACACTGTTCCTCCTGCAGGCGCTGGGTCTCCTGAAACTTGGCCAGTACCTTTGCCATTGTCTCCTGGGAATGGTGGTAGGCTCCCATGATGTTGGAGAGGGCCTCGTGGAGAGTGGGTTCCCTTGGCCTGACTGCCCCCTGTCGCACAGCAGCCCTCCCAGTTCCCCTTTGTTCCTGGGCCTCCGTCCCCTGGACCTTGTGCCCACTACCACTGCCCCCAGGTCCCTGTTGTTGTTGGGGTGGTGGGTTATCCTGGGTTCCCTGTAGTGGTGGACACACTGCTGATTGACGTGTCCTGGGGACGGAGGTATGGGCCTGGTTGGTGGCCTGTGCCAGTGTGAGGGGAACCGACTGTCCAGAGGTCCCCGACGGGCCAGGCTGGTCATCTAGATCCAGTTGGACAGAGGTGCTGTCATCACTGTGGGCCTCTTCTGTTGGTGGTGTGGACATGCATGGACCCTCCTGTCCGGTGACATTGGGTAGGTGTCCTGCAGGGGTATAAAAGGATGGTTATTACATCTCTATGTGTCATGGTGTGCAATGGGTGGGTGAGCATATACCCCAGTGCTTGCATTCCTGTGTGGGAGCTTGTGTGATGGTGGTTTAGGGGGTTGTATGGGTATGTGCAGTGGGCATGCTTTAGTGATGGGTGTCCATGATCTGTTGTTGCATGCAGGGCTTGGTGTTGGGATGGGTGGTTTGTGATGTTGGGACTTTTGTGAGGAGTTGGGGTGCTGGGGGTGAGGGTGGGGGTATGTGATAGCATGCAGGTAGGGTGGGGGATGTAATAGTTAAAATTTGACTTACCAGAGTCCATTCCTCCGCCTACTCCTGCGTGGCCCTCAGGATGTAGAATCGCCAAGACCTGCTCCTCCCATGTAGTTAGTTGTGGTGGAGGAAGTGGGGGTCCGCCGCCAGTCAGCTGAACCGCAAGGTGGCGTCTTGAGACCACAGAACGCACCTTCCCCCCTAGGTCATTCCACCTCTTCCTGATGTCCTCCCGATTTCTTGGGTGCTGTCCCACTGCGTTGACCCTGTCCACTATTCTTCACCATAGCTCCATCTTCCGTGCAATTGAGGTGTGCTGCACCTGTGCTCCGAAAAGCTGTGGCTCTACCCGGACGATTTCCTCCACCATGACCCTGAGCTCCTCCTCCGAGAACCTAGGGTGTCTTTGCCGTGCCATGGGGTGGTGTAGGTGATGTGTGGGGTGGATTGTGTGGTGATCAGTGTGCTGATATGTAGTGGTGTGTTGTGTGAGGTGCGTGGAAGTTGTGTGGGTGATGGTATTGTGTACCTGTTGTTCTTGCTGGTGGTGTCTCTCTCTGGCCTTCTTTCTGGATTTTTTGTCGTAGGGATTTGTGGGTGATGTGGGTGTGTGTTTTATATTGTAATGGGTGTGTGGGAGTGGTGTGTGTATGTGTATCAGGTGTGTGTATTTCAAATTGTCCAATGTGGCTGTGTTTTGTAAAGGTGTGTGTATTTTGAGCGCAGCGGTGTGTACCGCCAATGGAATACCCCGGTTGAAAGACCGCCGCGTGGATTCGTGTGTCATGATAGTGTGGGTGTATTTCTGTTGGCGTGACGGTGTCGGTTTTGTTTTGGCCAGTTTATCACTGACCTTTGGTGTGGCGGACTTGTGTGGGTGTCTGAATTTTGGCAGATTACGAAATGTGGGTCATAATAGCTGTGGCGGTTTTCGCGGCCGTGGCGGTGTGTTGGCGGTCTTCTGCACGGCGGTAAGCGGCTTTTACTGCCAATGTTGGAATGGGGGCCATTATCCATATTGATTCCCTTCTTCAAATGTGTAATTCCCTGTTCCCTCCTAGGGGGTCTGCTGCTACCCATTCAATTCCAAAAAATCTGAATTCTTTGCCTGTAGTTTGAGCTGCACAGTTTCTCATGTGTACCGCAATGGGATAGCGTTCATCATCTTGCCTCATTGCTCTCCAATGTTCTGCAATTCGAATTTTTAATGGATGTATCATGCTCCCTACATATATCTTTTCACATTTACAAATTATAGCGTAAACTACATAACTTGTATTACAATTGATCAGTGTTTGTATTACATATTTCTGACCATTATCTATTAGGAATTCTTTTTTGCCATGCCAAGCCCATTTACAGACTGCACATCCCCCGCACTTAAAAAAACCTTTACGGTGCAATTTCAACCAACTTTCAGCTTGATATTTTTTCGGGTAACTGGGACATCACAAGTTACTTAAAGTTTTCCCTTTTCGAAATGCCACCAATGGTCTGTCCGTAATGTACTGTCTCAAACTAAGGTCCTGATTTAGAATTCCCCAGTTTTTTCTCATGCTTTTTTTTAGTGCTCTGTGTAATCCAGTATGATCCTGATCTTGCCTGTATCTTTGTTGGCGTCCATAGCTGCTGGGGGCTCCAGTGAATGTTGTCTTGAAATTTTAATAACTTTCCGTCAGGCATTAATGATATTCTTTTTGGGATAACCTCTAGAGAGAAAGCGACATTTCATATCTTTGATACAATCTCAAAAATCTGCCTCTTTGCTACAATTACGCCTTGCTCTGATCATCTCCCCATATGGTATGGCTCTCAATTGATGTGGGGGATGTGCTCTAGTGGTGTGTAAGATAGAGTTACTTGATGTTGGTTTTCGATATAGCCTACTTTCTATCCTATCACCTTCACTGAATAGTTCAATATCTAAAAATACAATACGTGTGTTACTATATTGTTATATGAACTTCAAATTTACATTGTTATTATTTAAATGTTCACAAAATTGTCTTAGCAGTTGCACACTTCCAGTCCATATTAGGAAACAGTCGTCTATGTAGCGACCCCAGTATAGTATATACTGTTGCCATTGTGCAGTTCCAGTTCCCCACACCCATGTGTGTTCGAACCAGCCCATAAAGAAGTGAATTAGGCTACTTTCTGAGGAAAGAGTAATTACATTGCATTTGATTATTAAGCATATCTAGGATGGTGAGCAGTCCAAGCACACACCTATATCACTATGGACCACATGATTTAAGTATTCAGATAGAGGCTAGAAGACTAGGTAGGGAAGAACATAGTTAGTTGAGGTACTTGTTAATACAGGTATGAGCCCACGAGGAATAATTATATAGTATAATACAAAAGAAGTATTTTGCAAAGGACAGACTATGCTGATGTTTGATGCACTTTGTAGGAAGCACAGTGCCATTATTTATCGTACCCTTGATTCAATATGGCTCCCATTCTGCTTTACACAGTCCTATTTATGAGTACACAGAACACTATATTTAGTGACTGTGTATTTATAGAACGATGAATAGTTAAGTTGAATATGACTTATCGGAGACCGAAAGGATAAGACCAGAGGGAATTGACAGGTTAGACCGTACTGACATGCCGCAAAAACAATAATATTACCATTTCATAATGGCGTGAGGTTTTATGCACAGAGTCCGTCAGAGTAAATTAGAGATGCTGCGTACTCGAGCATTGCACATAGACAGAGCGTACTCTGGGAGTTAAAGTTTTTGAAAGTTTACCGAATTGGTAAGTGCATGAAACGCATTGTAGTACAGGGGGCGTAAATTAATGGAGTAACTACATTCTCACGAAAGTCAAATGGTTATAATGTAGCGTTGGTACTCTTTTTTCTCTAGACACTTCAAACCCCAAATTGGTGATCTCGGGTAAGCCTTCCGATTTTTACTGACACAAGGAAAGCGCGGGAGGTGGAATCTCACATAGGGGTCTATAATAAAAATTGATTTTTCCTCTTATTTAAGGGCCAGTTTCATGGGATGCGATTAACGGACCAGGGGAGATTACATTACTAATTTCTGAAAGTGCAGGCGAAGAGGTACGAGGTGGAGGGACAAATGGTTGTATATAAAAGGTAATAGCAACTTTGTGAGGCATTTTGGGAAAGGTAGTTCTTACATAAATGTGTGTGCTTGTACTTGCTCACTATTCTAGGAACACGGGTGTTGAAAGCACTTGGGATGTGTTTCCTCAGAGTTTTTGATTGTATACATGTAAGGTAATGTTTTTACATTGAGGATTTGTTTAATTAAGTTAATAGCATGTTTGTGGAAAGGAAGTCCCACAAGGTGATAAATTGCAGCTGGGATTTTCACTTGTTAAAAAATTATTCACTGGAGTATGCTGTATATGGGCTAAGATGAGACTATTCATATGATGCTACTGTATGTGAATCTAGTCTTATTCGATTGTTGTTGCAGCCATTACAAGCCTTGACAAAGTCGTAGGGTGAATGCTCAAGACGAAACATGTGTTGGCGGGCTGAGTCGAATTTGAGATTTCGTGATCAACGGAATAAAAGGAACAACGACAAGACGTGTGCCTGTTTTCTTTATATTTTATCTCTGACAACAGTTTCTGTTGAACTGGGGGTGTAGGTGGTACCCCAAACAGAGCACAGTCTTCCAAAGCGAATTGCATTATATACTCTGCTACTACTGGCTACTACAACTTCAGATTGTGAGCGCCATTCCCATTTAACCACCTCGCTTATCCCCCTCTCTATGCCTGTAATAGTAGCTTAGACTTTCTTCTTTTCTGGGGCCACTGACGCAGGTGAGTTTTGAGAAGCAGGTGGTGGTAGACTGAATGTGCATTGTGGGGCAGTCACTGTATGCCGTGGTATCTCCATCTAACGCTGAGTCTTCTTGTGCCATTGTGTGGTCACTGAGGCTGGTGTTCTTTTACTCTGCCGAGGACAGGGCTGCTTTGATTGAGGATGTCACCCTCTTCTTCCTCATCACCTCACATCATGATTGGACTTGCAGATGTTTCCCGGCTTGCCTCACCTTCGTCAACATGACCACTTTCAGCAATTTTTTTAAGGTGCTCCTCCTACCAGAATAAGTTTTTTTTTTTATATGGGTCGTTTGGCATCTAGTACCATAATGTGAACCCGGCTTACAGAGATTACACACTCACGTAGCAAATGGAGCATATTACAATGTTCTCGTCATGTTTGCTAAGAGCAAAAAAGTCCCAAAGTGGGGAGAAGTACTTTCTTTGTGGGCCAATGCCTGAAGACGAACTGGAGGTAAGTGGGTATGTCATTGATGGCCTCTCTGCAGTGCATACTTCTACTGAGGTAGGGCTTGGTACAGGTCTCAGCTGGGTCCTTACAAATATGAAGCTGGTGGTGTTACCTGTGCCACATCCATCGAGCCTGTTGAATATGAGAAGTAATGGCTGACTTCTCTGTGCCAGCCTCCACAGTGACTGGCTCATTGTCGTCATCCCTCTCATTATCCCCTGCCATAATTCTAAGGCTTTCAGGAACTATTCTTTTCCCTTGTCTCTCCTGGTGTCTCTCGGACTCTGCCGGGGTCCATTCCATGTCACAATCATCATCATCAGAAGTGGTGCTTGGAGAGGATGGTGGAGTAGGACCCTTCCTTTACCTTGCTGTAGATCTGGGAGCCAATTATTCTAAAAGTGGTGGTTCTTGCTTGGCATGAAGGTAGACCTCCTGTTCTACTATAACTTCAGGAAGATGATCCTGTTGATGTGGAATTGCTGCTCCCAGGTACCTCACGAGAGGCCAGTGGGGCAGGCACATATCTCCTGACAAAGGTTGTGTAAGTCATGCCACTGGTGGAAAGCTGCTTCTTCTCACTGACCACTCTCTTGGCAGCAACCGTCTTTGGGGCCATCTCAAAGCTCTCAGTTGACAGTGGCACTAAGCTGCACCACCTGAAAAGATTGGAGGACTGACATCACTGCATAGGCCTTCTGTTTGGCAGTACTGCAGGTGATGGCTCTTATCTTCTTATGCACCTAAAAGCAAACAAGCAAGAAAAACACTTAGTTAAACCTGGCATTGTTATAGTATGAATTAGTAGAGGCAGAGGTAATATTAGTGTAGTTGGTTACATAGGTAACAATAAATCAACCACTTTAAAGTCAAACCACACCACCATACCATAAAATGTAATTTCCAATCAGAATAACACAGCATACAGATATAGCTCTTTATGTCTGTCTATTCTAAAAGAGACACCTGTGGCAGTCAGGAAGGTGTGTGGGTTAATGGAATAATCTTTGAAAACATTAATGATGCTGATGTGTCTGCGGTGCACTGCACGCAGCGTGTCCAAAAGGAAATGGTATTGTATCTGAAAATAGTGAATATTGTTGTGTGGCTGTGCGCTTATGGTGGATGAATGGATTGATCAATAGAGGCAAAATGCAAAAATAAATAAATACATTAAAAAAGAAAAAAAACGGTAACATAAAATGTAAAAAATGTAAAATGAAAAATCTAATAAAAAATTGGAATTAAAAACATTATAAATAATTACTGATGTTTGTATGGGAGTATGAGAAGAAACCTATGGTGAGGCAAGGAGGTGCACAATAAAAAGGAAAAAATACATGTAATATAAGCACTGTTCATCAGATCATATTCATAATATACATACACTACAATGCTTCTTTCATAAACTTTTGGCTAGTACTGGGCCTACTGGCTAGATGGCCCACTGGAAGACTAGACTACATAGTCAAAAAAAATAATATTGTAAACGTAACAAACTTGGAGAAAAAGTTACTGAGCTGTGCAACATTTTTCCTTTACAAAGGATGAAAAATGAAATGCAGCAAAAATAACTAGGCCCTTACTTAACCCCTTAGGTGCCGCTGGTGAGCTGGTCTCGTCAGGACGAGACCAGATCATCCTGCACCTGGCCCACGGAGGGAGCGCTAGCCCTCCCTCCCCAGTGGGCCTCCCTCCCACACCCCCCAGTCGGGGATGGAAGGAGAATCACTTCCCCTTCCACCCGACCCCCATCCCCCCAGTGACGTCTGATGACATCAGGGCGCAAATCCCACGCTGACCTCATCAGAGGTCACCTCAGATCGTGCTGGAAGCATGCTTCCAGCGCGATCCCAGAACTGAACTGCATAAGTATTTCTCTTCCGACGGGGAAAGGAAAGACCTTTAAGGAATATAATTAGGCCGATCTGCCCCCAGGGGGCAGAAAAACCCCTAGACATGAGGTACACATTTTTTTTGTTTATTTTTTATTTTTATGTGTGGGGAGCGACCCCTTAGGCAAGAGTCACTCCCCAGGGGGACAAATTAATTTTAGGCCCTTCAGAAACCACTAGACACCAGGGATTTTTTTTTGTTTTTATACTTACGCATAAGGGGTAAGAAAACATTGGGGGATCCACGCAAGCCACACCTCCATCGACTACTTCAGGTGTCTAGTTTGCAGAAATGTCTGGTTTTGGTAGGTTTCCCTAGATGGCTGCTAAACCCAGGACAATAAACGCAGGTGCCCCCCCCCAAAAAAAAAACAGGTCGTTTTGTATTTGATCATTCTGATGTGTCCAGATAGTGTTTTGGGGCATTTCCTGTCGCGAGCACTAGCCTACCCACAGAAGTGAGGTACCATTTTTATCAGGAGACTTGGGGGAACGCTGGAAGGAAATTTGTGGCTCCTCTTATATTCCAGAACTTTCTGTCACCGAAATGTGAGTAAAAAGTGTTTGTTGGCCACATTTTGAGGTGTGCAAAGGATTCTGGGTAATAGAACCTGGTGAAAGCCCCACAAGTCACCCCATCTTGGATTCCCCTAGGTATCTAGTTTTCAAAAATGTGCAGGTTTGGTAGGTTTCCCTAGGTGCCGGCTGAGCTAGAGGTCAAAATCTACAGCTAAGCACTTTGCAAAAAACACGTCAGATTTCAATGTAAAAATGTGATGTGTCCATGTTGCATTTCCTAGAGCGAGCATTAGGCCTACCCATCCAAGTGAGGTACAATTTTTATTGGGAGACTTGGGGGAACACAGAATAGCCAAACAAGTGTTATTGCCCCTTGCCTTTCTCTACATTTTGTTCTTCCAAGACAGTGTGCAAAAAAAGACGTCTATTTAAGAAATGCCCTATAATTCACATGCTAGTATAGGCACCCCGGAATTCAGAGATGTGCAAATAACCACTGCTTTTCAACACCTCATCTTGTGCCCATTTTGGAAATGCAAAGCTTTTCTTGATACCTATTTTTCACTCTTTATATTTCAGAAAATGAATTGTTGTATACCAGGTACAGAATGAAAACCCATTGCAAGGTGCAGCTCATTTATTGGCTCTGGGTGGCTAGGGTTCTTGATGAACCTACAAGCCCTATATATCTCTGGAACCAGACGTGTCCAGCATACGTAATGCTATATTGCTTTCAAAAATCTGACATCGCAGGAAAAAGTTACACAGAATAATGTGGAGAAAAATGGGTGTTTTTTTCACCTCAATTTCAATATTTTTTCATTTCAGCTGTTATTTTCTGTCGGAATCCCTTATAGGATCTACACAAATCACCCCATGCTAAATTCAGAATCGGGTCTACTTTTCAGAATTGTTTAGCTTTCAGGGATCCAGCATTGGTTTCATACCCATTTCTGTCACTAACTGGAAGGAGGCTGAACGTACAAAAAATAGTAAAAATGGGGTATGCCCCAGTAAAATGCAAAATTGTGTTGAAAAATTGGGTTTTCTGATTCAAGTCTGACTGTTCCTGAAAGCTGGGAAGATGGTGATTTTATCATCGCAAACCCTTTGTTGATGCCATTTTCAGGGGAAAAAACACAAGCCTTCTTCTGCAGCCCTTTTTTTCCCTTTTTAAAAAAAAACAAAATTTTCACTGTGTTTTGGCTAATTCATTGGTCTCCTTCAGAGGAACCCACACACTCTGGGTACCTCTAGAATCCCTGGAAAAAAGGACACAAATTTAGCATGGGTAGCTCATGTAGACAAAAAGTTATGAGGGCCTAAGCGCGAACTGCACCAGAAAGCCAAAAAAAGGCCTTTGGCACCAGAGGGGGAAAAGGCCTGGCAGCGAAGTGGTTAAACCCCAGACCACCCAAAACAATGAAATTTAAAAATAAAATAAAAGTACAAAGAAATACTGGTGCATGTTCTATCTAGAAACAACACCTTTATGCAATAGTGTTTCAACTTATGTGTGTGATATCACAAATACAGAGGCCCTCATTACAACCCTGGTGATCGGTGATAAAGTGGCGGTAATACCGCCAACAGGCTGGCGGTAAATACCACCAAATTATGACCATGGCGGAATGAGCTCAGACAGACAGCCACTTTACCACATGGACCGCCAGGGTGGAAACAAAAGGCACCACGGCAGTAGCCGCCTACAGTCAGACGGAAGTCAATTTTCCGCCTACCATATTAAGACCCTTCAATATGCCACCTTTTCCGGGGCAATACCAATGACATCAAAAGCTTGGCGGAAACACTGCACAGAAGGGAAATGACTCACCTGTGGAGGAGACTCAGGGAAGAACCACGCCGCCATGGAGCCTGAACTGCATATATTCCCAATGCTGTTCTACGTCCTGCTCCACCACAAACACCAACGATGGCGAAGATGACCACGGTGAGTACAGCCGCCTAGCACACAGGGGAGGGGGGGGAAGTGAGTGAAACACACGCACAACACACACCCCACACACACACACACACACACCATACGCACAACCAGATGCAGTAATAAAACATATACACCCCGTACCCCTCTGGAAAAATGCAAGGAGAACACGAATAGATAAAAGTGAGTGTAATAAGTTTTAAAAAAGTAGCAATATGTGCATCCAATCTAAAAGTATATACATATTTACAAATCAAGGGACACTGCCCAGTCCTCAATGTACGTGGGCCATAGGGCCACATCACAAAGTCGAAGGCCCCACTTGACTCCTGCAACAACGTGGAGAGAACACTGCAGGGGTATCAGTTTGGAAATAGGCAGGCACCTCAGGGGGATGAAGAACAGGGGGCACCTCAGCTGGCAGATGGAGCAACACCACTGGTCCTGGAGGGGGCAACATGCCCTGTGCTTGGTCCTGGGGAGTGCAGGGCTACAGTCTCTCAAGTGGGTGACTTGCCCACGTGCTCTGGAGGGGGCAACATGCCCTGTGCTCTTCATCCTAGGTAGGATGGGGTGAGTGGATGGCTTCTCCACTGGTTCTGGTGGGTGCATTGTGCTCTGTGATCTTCATCCTGTCAAGGATGTGGTTAGTGGATAGCTTCTCAACTGATTCTGGAGGGGGCATCGTGCCCTGTGATCTTCATCCTGGGGAAGATGTTGTGAGTGGATGGCTTTTCCACTGGTTGTGGAGGGGGCATCGTGCCCTATGATCTTCATCCTGGGGAGGATGGGGTGAGTGGATGGCTTCTGTACTAGTTCTGGAGGGGACATCGTGCCCTGTGATCTTCATCCTGGGGAGGATGGGGTGAGTGGGTGGCTTACCCACTGATTCTGGAGGGGGCATCGTGCCCTTTGATGCAGGTCTTGGGGAGTGCAAGGTCACAGGCTCTCAGCTGGGTGCCAAATCCACAGGATTTGCAGGGGCAGCCTGCACAACAGCCGATGGACGCAGGACTATACACTGTCCACCAGCGGTGATGGCTGCTCAGTGGTGGTGATGTTGATGTTGCCGCTGGTGGTGGGGGGAAGCTCCAGCCCATCCCCTGCAGCCTTGGACGGCTGCCCACTGCTGGTGGTGGTGCTGGTGCTGCTGCTGGTGGTGGGTGTGGGGGGAAGCTCCTGCCCATCCCCTGCAGCCTCGGACGGCTGCCCACTGCTGGTGGTTGTGCTGGTGCTGCTGGTTGTGGGTGTGGGGGTAAGCTCCTGCCCATCCTCTGAAGCCTTGGATGGCTGCCCACTGCTGGTGGTCGTGCTGATGGGTGGTGGTGGTGGGGGAGGCTCCAGCCCATCCCCTATAGCCTCAGACGGCTGCCCAATGCTGGTGGCAGTGCTGGTGCTGCTGCTGCTGGTGGGTGTGGGGGGAAGCTCCTTCCCATCCCCTGCAGCCTCAGACGGCTGCCCACTGCTGGTGGTGGTGCTGGTGGTAGTGCTGGTGGTGGTGGGGGTAGGCTCCAGCCCATCCCCTGCAGCCTCGGACAGCTGCACCACCATGGTTGGTGGTGGGGGCTCCGACTGAGTCCCAGCACCAGGCCCCATGTCCTTTCTGCCTGCTGGTGCAGGCCCCTTGCCCTTCCTGGCAGTAGCTGGTGATGGCTTCTTGCTCTACTAGGCAGTAGCTGGGGATGGCTCATTGCTCCTCTTGGCAGCAGCTAGGGATGTCTCCTTGCTCCTCTTGGCAGCAGCTGGGGGTAGCACCTTTACCTTCACAATAGCAGCTGGGGGTGGCTCCTTTACCTTCATGGTAGCAGCTGGGGGTGACACCTTGACCTTCCTGGCAGCACTTGGGGCAGGCACTCTTTCCATGTGGCTGCCTGGTGCCCGGGATCCCTTCCCAGCACGAGTTGCTGGGGACACTACTGGGCCCTTGGACTGGGTGGCTGAGGCGGTTGCCTGGGTTTTACACACCCTAGACAGACGTGAAGGACGGGGGCAAGGGTAGGGAAGAGGTCAATGGTGGAGAGGAAAGGTTTGTTAGGGACATTGGGGCAGGAAGAGGGAGAAGGTCTGGGAGTGGAGGAAGAGGGAGTGGTTGTGGGAGGTGTCTGTCTGCTGTGTTTGGGTGCAGGTGCATGGGCTGGATGCTGTTGTGAGGTGGATGGCTGTTGGATGCCTGAGTGCTTCCATTTTTGTACTTTGGGAGGAGAGGTCACAGACACAGTGGGAGAGGACAAAGGGGACGTGTGCATGGCTGTTGGGGTGGTGACTACCAGTGAAGTGTGTGTTCTGTTAGGTGTGCTGGTGATGGAGGTAGTGGATGAGGATGTAATGCATGCAGGTGTGAGTGTAGATGCAACTGGGAGGGAGGTGTAGGAGGAGGAGGAGGACGGGGACACAGTGGAGGCAGTGGATGTTGGTATGTCTGCATCTGGATTGTGTTTGTGTGAGTGCCTGTGGGATGATGTGTGGTGCCTGTGTTTGTCTGTGATACTCTTGTGTGCTGTCTTATGTGCATGCTCGTCTGCCTGTGTGCTAGGGATAGGTTGGGGTTCAGGGGAATGGGATTGGGTAGAGGAAGTTGGAGGGTGGAAAAAGGGACAATGGCTGCCATCAGAGGAGGCCAGAGCCTGGATTGATCTCTGTTGGGCCGCCGAGCCAGTGTGAATTCCCTCCAGAAATGCATTGGACTGTTGCATTTGGGCTGCTAGCCCCGGGATGGCATTCACAATGGTTGACTGCCCAACAAAGATTGATCGCAGGAGGTCAATAGCCTCCTCACTCAGGGCAGCAGGGCTAACAAGGGCAGGGCCTGAGGGGCCTGGGGCAAAGGAGATGCCCACCCTCCTGGGTGAGCGGGCACGGGCTACTCGCTGAGGGGCTGCTGGGAGGGTGGTGTTGGTACGGGGGTGGCAGCTGTACCTGTAGCTGGGGTGGGCACAGAGGTGTCCACCACCACCAAGGAGCTTCCATCGGAGGAGGTATCCATGTCTGAACTGTCTCCTCCAGTCTCCTCCGTGGTGCTCCCCTCGCCCTTTGTCCCACTGGTGCCCTCACCATCGGTGGACTCTGCCTCCTGGGTCCTGTGGGATGCAGCTCCCCCATCTCCGGTGTCTCTGCTCCTCTGCCAGATTATGCTAATCCACATAAGGTCAGGATGACAAAACAAAATGGGGGGTAAGAGACAAAGGATACACTTGGTCAATGGCTGCACCAGCACCACCGTTGGCGTACACAGCACCCTCACACACAGGGAACAGCCCTACGCACTATCAGTAACAATGCTAGTCACCAGGGCATACATACCGCCCACTGCAGCATACCTGGGACCCACCTAGCCCTGCCCAGTGGATGCCTACTAGCTAGGTTGGAGTAATATCACATCAGAACCCTGCCCAACATGGGACCTACATTGAAATGTCAGCCCTGGCCTAGGGGAACCCACAGGCACACTTCCACCACCCGGATACCACCTCACCAGGAGTAAGTAGTAATAATAGGCACTGTACTCACCCCCTTGTTGATGTTGTGATGCTCTCAGCTCTGGTTGGGCCATTGCCAGTATGCGGGCCATCAGGGGGGTCAGGGATCGACAGGCACCCCTTCCTCATTGGGAGGCCATCCCCAGCTGGGACTCCGCCGTCTTCCATGCCCAGCGTCTCAGGTCCTGGCTTCACAGAGATTCACTGTTGCACACTACAATTAAAATTGTGGTTGCACTTATCATGCACAAGAAAGACAAGCAAGGGCATTAATTATATCACATATAACTTTCCTGCATGCATGGGGTAATACTAAAAGGAACAAAAACAGTCCAAGAAATACAAATGTCCACACTGGGTTTAAACAGTTAGGGTGGTGCAGTTTGGTTTCACTGTGTGTGTGAAAAACTCTTCAAAAGCAAATTCCTCAAACCTGAAACACAGGCATTGATGACACAATTTAAATCCAAGAGTTATGTTATTAGAGAAAGAAAAGTCATGTAAATGCTCTTTTAAAATTGCACTGTCACTTTTTGTAGCACTTGAGATCAATCAGATTTCATGAAGCACATTTAGGCAAGGAACTACAATATTAATGTAGAATGTTCAGAAATGCATTTGTCTCTTCAAGATAAGCACTCTGCCAAAATAAGAGGTCTGAAATACACCAGCTGTTCTAGGAAAGCGCTGCGCTCAAAGAACAAACTCCCTGGAGAATACTACTGAGCTGCAGTCTTTTCCGGAGTGCTGGAAGAATGCCTGGTGTCTTCTGGTACAGGAATGAAGAAAAGAATTGCCTCAAAAGTCCTGAATACGAGGATGACAGCAGGGGCTGGACTGCCAAATCAGATGCTGAGATCAGGAAGCAAAACCAAGCCAAGCAGGGAGGCATGCTTCACTCTGCTATTTATAGCCAATCAGGAAAGCAGTTGAGTTTCCACATGTGGATGAGTCACCACACCCAATTAGAAGCACATGTCTACACCTGCTCACATTAGCAAACAAGCATTGGTAAAACAAGCATTGATAAAAACTAATTGTGTAACACAGCACATTATGTTTACTTAGAAACATGAAGGTTTAACCAAGAACAGAGATATGATTTAACCCTAATCCCTGGGGATGCTGACAGATAACGCTGGAGGCACTTTGGGGATTAATGAAAGTCCTCTCCACCAAGGACCATCTCAAAGGGTGGGGCTTAGAAGGGTGCAGGAGATGGAATTTCTTAGTAAGACGTGGAACATGAACTGTGGACGGGGGTTCCCAGGAATTGTCCTCAGGTCCATAGCCTTTGCAAACCAATAAATAGTGTATAGCACCACAGAAGCACCTGGAGTCAAGAATTTTGGCCACTTCAAATTCCCATTGCCCGTGTACTTTTACCGGGGGAGGTGGTGGGACCTCGCGAGTATCAGGGGAGCAGGCACAGAGTAACGACACATGAAACACAGTGTGTACCTTGAAATCATCTGGAAATGTCAGTTCTACTACCACAGGATTGATGATTTTGGCAATAGGAAAGGGGCCTAGAAATCAGGGGTTTAATTTTCTGGATCCTGCAAGATGGAGATTTTTTGATGAGAGCCACACCTGATCTTCTATCTGATAAGAGAGAGCAGGTCTCCTTTTGTCTGCTTGTTTTTTTACTTGCGCTTGGTAGAGTTTTAAATGGTGTTGTACTTGTTTTTGAATCTCCTGTAACTCTTTATGGTGTTTCTGTACTGATGAGACTCTTGTGGATGTTTGGGACCCAGTTACAGGTAGCATTCTTGGGTGCAGACTAAACAAACAGTAAAATGTGGATACTCCTGTAGCCATGTGGACACTGATGTTATATACAAATTCAACAAGAGGTAAAGCCTTAGCCCACTCAGTAGACCATGTGTCAATGTAACATCTCAGGATTTGCTCCAGCAATTGGTTGGCACGATCCGTCTGCCCATCCATTTGTGGATGATATGCAGAGGACAAGAGGACATCCATACCGACAGAGGAACAGAAGCTACGCCAAAACTGTGATATAAATTGGGGGTCACGATCGAAAATAATTTTGGTGGGCAACACATGAAGCCGTACAATGTGTTGGACAAACAAATCAGATAGCTTGGAAGCCGTAGGGAGGCATTTTAATGGAACAAAATGAGCCATTTTAGTTAGGTAATCTACAACCACCCACATGACAGTGTGTCCATTGGAAGCTGGGAGATCAGAAATAAAATCCATACTTATGGTATGCCATGGGGCCACCGGAATTGGCATGGGAAGTAACAATCCTGTGGCTGGAGTATGTGGGGTTTTAGCCTGAACACAGGTGGAACAAGTCTGGACGCAGCTTCTGACATCCTGCACAAGTGTGGGCCACCAAAACCATCTTTGACAGAGATCTAACATCTTTTTCTCACCCGGGTGACCTGCGAGGACAGAATCATGTCCCCAATGTAACACTGTATCCCGTAATTCTTTGGTAGGGACATACAACTGATCAGCATGGTATAGTAAACCCTCTTTTTCATACACATCAGTTGAACAGGGAACATTGTGTTGGGCTACCTGTATTTTCTCAAGGAACTCTTGGGAAGTGCACACAGCCACAATTCTTTCTGGGGGTATAATGCTTCTGACCTGTTCTAGCACAACATCAGAGGAGAAACCCATCCTAGACAACGTGTCTGCCTTTTGTTGTGTAGTACCTGTCCTATAGGTGATTACAAAGTCAAACTCATGAAAGAATAGAAGCCAGCGTAATTGATGAGGTGTCAGAGCCTTGGTCGCTTGAAAAAACTGTAAATTACGGTGATCTGTGTAAATAGTTATGGTGTGTTTAGCTCCTAGTAGGTGGTGATGCAATTCCTGGAATGCAAGCTTGATGGCCAGAAGTTCTCGCTCTACCACCGTGTAATTTTGCTCTGCGGGTAGCAATTTCTTTGAGAAGTAAACTACTGGATGGAAATGCCCAGACTCAGGATCTCGTTGGGACAAGACACCACCCATTGCAATTTGGGAAGATTCTGCTTCCAGGAAAAATGGCTGAGCCGGGTGGGGATGATGGAGAGTGGGTGCTTCAGTGAATGTGTTTTTAATATGTTGGAAGGCTTTCTCAGCTTCTGCATCCCAGAGGAACTTAACCCCCTTTTGTAGGAGACAAGTAATGGGAGATACCACAGTAGAAAAGTGGGGTAGAAATCTCTGATAAAAATTTGCAAAGCCCAAAAACCGTTGCACTTCCTTGATGGATCTTGGGGCTACCCAATCCAGGATGGCCTGTACCTTGGACCTATCCATGGAAATTCCATCGAGAGTGATCACATATCCCAGGAATTCTACAGTTGTAGTGTGAAAAACACATTTTTCTAGTTTGGCGAAGAGATGATGCTCACAAAGCCATTGTAAAACCGCTCTTACATGCCCTATATGTTCCACAGTGGAAGACGAATACATCAAAATGTCGTCTATGTATACCACTACACAGATATCCAGAAACTCCTGCAGCACTCCATTGATGAAAAATTGAAACGCTGCAGGAGCGATACACAACCACTCATCCTCCTTCATCACTTCGATCAAGTGGTAGACGCTCCAGAGGTCGAGTTTAGTATAAATGGTCCACTGACGTACCTGATCTA
Source organism: Pleurodeles waltl (assembly GCF_031143425.1). Classification (NCBI taxonomy): domain Eukaryota; kingdom Metazoa; phylum Chordata; class Amphibia; order Caudata; family Salamandridae; genus Pleurodeles; species Pleurodeles waltl. Next base: position 1,643,988,877 of record NC_090444.1, on the reverse strand, counting down.
AAAGTACCGGGATCAATGGAAGTGGATACCGATTGTTTATGGTCACTTTGTTCAGTGCGCGATAATCTATACAGGCACGCAGCTCGCAATTCTTCTTGGGCACGAAGAACAAAGACAATGATACTGGTGACGTTGTATGATGAATGAAACCCTTAGCCAATAGATCATACAGGTAGTCTTACAGGTATCGATTCTCAGGCTCAGAAAGAGCATACACCCTACTACATGGTAGCGTTGCCCCTGGAATCAAGTCTATACGACAATCGTATGACCTATGTGGTGGCAGCTGGGTGGCCTTCTGTTCACTAAAGACATCATGGAAGTCTTTAGATGGTGCAGGAATACCTAGTGTGTCATCCATCTTTATAGCTGTACTGTGTGTGGACCCACAATGCAAGGGTGTCACTAGTAATGGTTTGTCTTGGTAACAGGAGTGCCAGCAATGTTTAGAGTCTAATGTCACTGTCCTCGCTGCCCAGTCAATTTTGGGATTGTGTAACTGAAGCCAGGGTATCCCAAAAATGGCTCCAAATACTGGGGTATCTATGAGGTCAAACTGAATTTGTTCTGTATGGTTGTTTGCACAAAGCATGGACAAGGTTGTTGTTTGATAAACGATGAGCCCCGAGGACAATTCTGAGCCATCCACTGCTCTGACTGGTTCAGGGACATCTTTTCTGACAGTGGTAATATTTAGGGTTTTAGCCAAACCCCAATCTAAAACGTTTCTGGGGGCCCCAGAGTCAAGCAATATGGGAATGACCTTACAAACCTGAGGGGACAACACTAACGTCACAATAAGAGTTAGATGTCGAGGTACTGGACTGGTGGTATTAGCCAGAAGATGTGAGACCATATTGAAAGAAGCGCTCAATAAAATGGTCTCAGAAGTTATCGAAACAGTTAGTTTTCCACCTGGTCAGAAAGTGAGAATTCAGGCACTGTCACTGCTCCGATGGTTTTCTTTGGAACAGTAGGCTTGTTAGGACATTCCCGAGCAAAATGCCCCACCTTACCGCAGTATGAACACAGTTTCAATTTTTCCCTACGTTCTTTCTCTTCCTTAGATAGTGGGCCCGCACCTTGCCAATTTGCATGGGTTCAGGTGTATCATGAGTGGGAATGGTGGACTCCTTTTTCTCAGTTTTGAGCACCACTAAGTGTGTGTCACCCCAGAATTTTTCTCCCTCATGTTCACTCAAGCGGTGATCCAATTGTACCACGAGGTCAATGAACTCGGAACACTCCGTAGGAGGTTCCACAATTTGGGCTAGAACATCCTTGAGATCGTCCCGAAGGCCACAATAGAAGAGGGAGGTCCTCTTCTCCTCGGGCCACTCAGTCTCTGCTACCAACTGATTGAAAGAGGTGATATAGGACAGTAGATCCTTGTTTCACTGGTGCAAATTTAGCAACTCATTGTCACAGGCTTGCACGAAGAGGTGTTTGGTGAACAGTTTCGGCAAGGCTTCCTTGAACCGGTTAAAATCATACAGTATAGGGTCATTGCTCTTCACCAGCGGAATAAACCAATTAGCTGCATTGCCTCCAAAATAAGAGATAATAAAAGCTACCTTTGCAGCATCGTTGGGGAATACAGCTGCCCGACACAAAAACTGTAGCACTGGTAAAGAAAAAGGTTTAACTTGGCACTATCTCCAAAAAACTTTTCTGGAGGAGCTAAGGGCAAGGGGTTGGTGTTGTGACCATTACCTGCATGGGTTATGTGGTGGAAGTCTTTTGGCCTGAATTGGATTTAGGAACATGATTAGATGGGTCAAACCAAGGGGCCTGTAGTACTGGAGATCTTTGTTTTAGTTTGACTCCTCCCCAGGAGGTGTCTTGTGGAATATGCCGCTGTAGTTCAGTGTGCGACTCCAGGTTCTCTTGCTTTAAGGAAGGAACTTCCTTCTGTAATCCTGCTATGGCTCTAGTTAAATCTAATAAAGATGGAGCAACCTGATCAGCTGGTAAAGCCTGTGCTAAACCTTTGAAAGTACCCATTGAGGAATCCATCACCCAGGCATCCCGGTATGTTGTTGCTTGGCTTTATGTCGAGACGTGGCCACTCACCTGAAAAGCAGGATGTCTGCAGGAGCCCAACCTCCTGGAACAGCTCTCAGCACTTCCTGGTGGACACAGAAACCCCGGCAGGTGTCTCAAAAGGAAAGGAGGTGTGGAAGAGAAAGAGTCAAAACACTGCTACGTCTTGCCGGTTCAGCCAGGCACCCTGTTTCTTTGGGGGGCAGGCCATTGTTGACAGAGTGATAGGAGAGTTAGTGCACTCAACTTCCTTGAAACTGAATCTCTCTTTCAGATATGGGCACGGAAGTGGTAGAAAAACACCGGGATGCTCCAGCACTTTTCTTGGATAATAATAACTGTTGACACAATTACTAACACTGCATTGCCAAAAACCCAAACTGAGTACCATAACAATAAGTACTGCGACACTAGGGCTGGCTTCACAGAGATTCACTGTTGCACACTACAATTAGAATTGTGGTTGCACTTGTCATTCACAAGAAAGATAAACAAGGGCATTATTTATATCACGTATACCTTTCCTGCATGCATAGGGTTAAACTAAAAGGAACAAAAACAATTCAAGAAATACAAATGTCCACTTTGGGTTTAAACAGTTAGGGTGGCACAGTTTGGTTTGGTTTCACTGTGTGTGTGAAAAAATCCTTCAAAAGCAAATTCCTCCAACCTGAAACACAGGCATGAATGACACAATTTAAATCCAAGAGTTATGCTATTAGAGAAAGATAAGTCACGAAAATGCTCTTTTAAAATTGCACTGTCACTTTTTGTAGTACTTGAGCTCAAGCAGATTTCCTGAAGCACAGTTAGGCAAGTCCAAGAATAAACCACGGCACATCTCAACTTCAAATTTCTTCTGTGTTTATTGTTCTATAGTGTATTGGTGAATATCCAAACATAGAAAGTTCATATCCATCCATAAATGTGCAAAACGTAGAACAACCGCAAAGGCTGAAGTGATTCAAGATAATCCACAGCCACAGATGTAGCTGTTCAATACACTCCGACAGCCAACACGTGTTTCATCAACAACTTGACTTTTTCAAGGCTGTAAACGCAATTTAAGAAAAAGAAATCCTTATCAAGTTACTTAAATAATTGTCTCACATTCTATTAGAGAGTATCAGTGCACACTAATCAACACCTACTTCCAAAAAGGCACCTGTGCAAGAGAGTGAGGCACTCCTTTTAGTTATAAGAGGCTGTGTGAACATTAACTTCCAAAGTAGCAAAGTATTATGTCCAGTCCAAACAACCACCTAGAGACACCAAAGCAGCGTGACACAAACTTTGAGCTAAACAGAAGTGACATAAAAGTGCCCACAGTGAGGTCCAGTGACACATATGTGTCCTACTTTTATAAGCCAAAAGTAGTATAGAGAATAAAATGAGAAGAGGGGGCATCCCCATTATAAGGGAGATGAATCAGACAAGATCATACCGTAACGAGAACATTTGCTAAAGTTTATGGTGGTTCCTGTTACCAGAATGCTGTCGCATACTCAGTGTGTACGTAAAGACGTTGATTCTGCATACATAAGGTCCAAAGAAAATCTCAGTGAGTTGTGAAATCCTTGGTAAGTATGTGTTTCCAAAGTATTTGGCTCAGACCATGGTAAGTCTGAAAATCTACAAGTAAATATAAACATATGTAAATACTAGGGGACCCAAACATACGTAATGGCTGAAGAGTACATGGCCATCTATAGTTCTTGCAAATGTCTGGAATGACGAATGATGCAAACAAAAGGGAATGTATACAAGGTGTGCAAGAGCGTGCGAACATGATCAAAGAAGGTCAAGTGCTCCCCTGTAGAACTCTATATTTTGTGGGTGGAGTACAACGATGCCCCTCCAGGCAGCTTTGATAACATATTGTTGGAGACACTGTGTTCAGATACCACTAGCGTCAGAAACAGATAAATAAATGAGCGGAGCCGAGTTAAGAGGTTCATGTACTAGTAAATAGTTAAAGAGCTGTGCTAAAAAATGGGCTTTACCAAAGATAGTACTAGAGGCTGAGAAGCCCCATAGGATGTATCAACATAGCTATGTACATACCCGTCCTGTATTGAGAATTGAAACCGACCACGCGTGTTATTAGACACTAGAGCCGGTTCCGCCATATTGCTTTTATGTGTTCGGGAGGGCAAGAGACACAGAAGAGGGACTTGAAAAAAAGAGATCTCTACCTGGAATTCAATATGACGCATAGCGGAAAGAATACTCAGTGGCCATATTGGAAGAAACAAAGCTATATGTAAGAGTTTGTATGGTCATTCGAAAAATAAATAAATGGCACAAAGAGAATAGAGAAAAGGAGTAATGAATAAAATTGGTGAAAACTAAATATAATAGTGCATGAGGAATAGAAGAGCCCATTACCAATAATTGGGCTAAATAAGATGGTCTGCATTCATTACATGAAAAATATTGTGTTAAATGAAGTGACATATGACGAGACAATTATAGAAAATACCCCACATAAGAGAGTAAAGACAGAAGACATCACAAATGCATAATATTGTGACGGGGTCTGATATTAAGGCATTTAAACAGAGGAGCAAGATAGGCAAAAATTTGCTGGACAAGTGTGTCAATACAAGCGCAATTGTAGATTTATGAAACAGGCATAATATTGGAAACATAGGTGTGTACAATGTGCAACAGAGGTCTACCACGAGGGAGAGACTGTCAAAAATCCAAAACCCCGGCTTAACACGTGATACGGCAATACAATTACATGACAAATGTTCATGCCAAGATGGAACGATACTCTACATGTACATGCAACTTAAAATATTCATAAGAAAACATGCAGGTCCTTTTCCACATTCAGGCCCTCCTCCACTGCTCGGAGTTTAATAATCTGTCTACTTTCTAGACGCCTGAGTAAAAGGGTCTTGTTGCCGCCCCAGGGCATTTGCCCAAAGTAGCGATACCATGTGTTGTGATCCCCAAAATGTCCCCATGAGCATGGGCCGAATTGTAATGTACTGCAAAGGGATATTCAGTAATATTGTTTTTAATGGCCCTAATATATTCTTGCAATCTTTCCTTGTAGGGTTTAATTGTGCTGCCTATGTATATTTGTTTGTACATTTGTGTTTGCAAACACAAATGAGACAGTAGACAACAAATCTGGTGTTACAGTTCATAAAGTGTGTGATTTGATGTGTGATACCCGTATTGCAACAAAAAGATCTGGTCTTATCAATTGTGTAGTTACATATATTGCATCGGCCACATTTGTAAAAACCTGGAGGGGGCTGTGGAATCCACATATCCTTACTGACTGGTGGTAAGTAGCTGTGGCAAAGTCGGTCCCTTATGGTTTGACCTTTACTGTGTATAATGTCCGGTCTGCTTTTAATGCCACCTTTGAGTATGTTACCTGAAAGTAGAAGTGACCAATTCTTTTTTAAGATTTTGTAGACAGCTGAGCTTGCTGTACTGTAAGGTATTATTAATGACAATCCAGTCTTTTTTGAGTCCTTCTTATGGCCAGTGTTGGCAAGTAAAGAAGCTCTCTTTATTGTTTTAATCCTTCTGCGAGTCTCTTTGATGAGCTTACTGGGGTAGCCTCGAGTTTGGAAGCGTTTTTCCAATTCTTGTAGTTTGTGTGTGAAAACCTCATCATCACAACAGTTACATCTTATTCTAATGGCTTCACCAAAGGGAATTGTTTTGATCTGTGAGAATGGGTGGGCACTGCTAGCATGCAGAATAGAGTTTGATACAGTTGGTTTCCCATAAAGTTTGGAACAAATTTTGTTGTCCTGAATATATAAGGTGATGTCCAAAACGTTAACAGTAGTGGTGCTATATTCACTAGTGAATTTAATGTTGAAGGTATTCAGATTGAGGTAAGTGATGAATAGGTCTAGATATACAGAATCGCCTGACCAAAAGAGAAGAACATGATCAATATAACAGCCCCAAAACATTATGTGCTGCGTAAGCTCAGGGGAACACTTGTGCCAAATGTGCTCCTTTTCATAGTAGCCCATATAGAGGTTTGCAAAAGATGGTGAAAATTTCGCACCCATGGCAACTCCCTGGATTTGTTGGTACCAGCAGCCCTCATGTAAGAACACATTGTTATCCATAACAGTCTGTATTAAGTCCATAAGCATATATGAGTGTTGTATCATAGTGGCCTCTCTGTTATCCAGATAATGTTGTATTGCTAGCATACCCTCTTTTTTGGGTAAGCAGGTATACAGAGACGTGACATCCAGGGTGGCTAGAATATGACCCTCCGTCCATTCATAATCGGAGATCTGAGAAAGTAAGTCTTTCGTATCCCTAATGTATGATGGGAGATTTATTACCAAGGGTTGTAGATATATGTCAATGTATTCTGACAGTTTTTCAGTCAGGGAGTCAATGCTAGAAATTATAGGTCTGCCTGGAGGAAAATTGTCCGTCTGGTGTACCTTAGGGAGAGTATAAATACAAGGAAATTGGGGTGCAGGGTTAAACATGTACCTGAACTCCAAATCCGTCAGAAACCCAAGTCTCACCAATAGCATAGCTTTTTTCTATGTCCTTAATTATCCTGCTCATGGGATTGTGTGTCAGTTTGTTATATGCCACATCATGTAATAGTTGCCTATCAATTTCTCCAATGTAATCCTCACGATTCATTATTACGATATTGCCTCCTTTATCTGCCTTCTTGATGACTATATCGTAGGCGCGTTGAAGAGTACATAATGCTTTGTGTTCATTCATGTCGATATTGTATGAGAAAAGCTTACGTTTATTGGCATACCTTTTTTCCAAACAGTAAAGATCATTAGTAACACGTTTGTAAAAAAGATCAATGGTATTGTCTGATGGTAATGTAGTAGTGTATTTGGAAGCAGGTTTTAGAACGCTATCAGTCACCCCTAAGGTGTCAACACCTAAGTCGCATAGTATCTCTTCATAGGAGGGTGTGAGCGAAGTGTTAGTAGTGTCCTGTAAGGATAATAGAATCTGTATATCCTTTAGATCTTTGATGGGCACGATGGAGTGACATTAGGTATGGATGAAGTCACAGTTGGTCTGTCCTTAAAGTGTTTATATAGCTTACATTTACGTATGAATTTGAATACGCTGATGTCGATGTCAGTAAAGTCTGGCAATGATGTGGGCACAAACCCCAAGCCTTTAGTCAAAACACTTATTTGATTTGTATTGAGTACTTTATTGGAAAGATTTATAACTCATACATCATTGTTACTAGATGTGGAGGTGATGCTATTGGGACCTAATTCTTCATGTTACGTGAGGCTGACCTGGTGGTAACACCTGCCTTGCCCTTTTCCACTTGTTGCATTCTTTCTTTTGCCTCTTCTGGTTCTCTTCGGTAAGTAACCTGTCCTATTCATGTTTGTTTCTGACCTCTGCTGAACCTCTCTAGTTCCAATAAAAAAGATGATTTACCACTAGTTGTTGTATTGTGCTCCTGTGCTGAGCTGCTAGCCTCCTCACATTTAGGCAAGTAACTACAATATTAATAATGTAGAATATTCAGAAATGCATTTGTCTCTTCAAGATAAGCACTCTGCCAAAATAAGAGGTCTGAAATACACCAGCTGTTCTAGAAAAGCGCAGTGCTCAAAGAACAAACTCCCTGGAGAATACTAGTAACTTAGTTGTAGTTTTTTCGGAGTGCTGGAAGAATGCCTGTTGTCAGCTGGTACAGGAACGAAGAAAAGAATTGCCTCAAAAGTCCTGAATATGAGGATGACAGCAGGGGCTGGACTGCCAAATCAGATGCTGAGATCAGGAAGCAAAACAAAGCCAAGCAGGGAGGCATGCTTCACTCTGCTATTTATAACCAATCAGGAAAGCAGTTGAGTTTCCACATGTGGATGAGTCACCACACCCAATTAGAAGAACATGTCTACACCTGCTCACATTAGCAAACAAGCATTGGTAAAACAAGCATTGATAAAACCAATTGTGTAACACAGCACATTGGGGGTTATTCTAACTTTGGAGGAGTGTTAATCCGTCCCAAAAGTGACGGTAAAGTGACGGATATACCACCAGCCGTATTACGAGTTCCATAGGATATAATGGACTCGTAATACGGCTGGTGGTAAATCCGTCACTTTTCCGTCACTTTTGGGACGGATTAACACCTCCTCCAAAGTTAGAATAACCCCCATTATGTTTACTTAGAAAAATGAAGGTTCAACCAAGAACAGAGATTTTTTTTAACCCTAATCCCTGGGGATGCTGACAGATAATGCAGGAGGCACCTTGGGGATTCCTGACACCATACATTGTGCTTACAGTGAACTCACCTGTTGGTCTGGAGGCCCATATAGCACTCCGTACTGGGGTAGGACCCCATCCACCAGTCTCTCCAACTCAGCTGAGGTGAAGGCAGGGGCCCTTTCCCCAGTCACATGGGCCATGGTAGGTTCCAGACACAGCTCACAGTAGCACATGCAGTGTAGGTCCTCTCCTGTTGAAGGTCAGGTAGCAAATGAGTGAAGAGATAGAAAATGATGGTGACGTTCGCGGCGGTGCATACCGTCACCGCCGGCGTACATCACCATTGGCCACTGTACCCCATAGGGCCCAATAATAACCAATGAGGAGTTGCACGTCTGTTCCCGACTGCCTCCCGCAACGGCACACAATGGCAGCAGAATTACCTCACTTCCACGTGTCCCTCCATATGGGACAGGCGGATGCCATTTCAGGTGGGGGTAGACCATGGATCCTAACTGCGTCACAGATCACAATTGTACATTCAAGACATATGCCACTAATACATTAACAAATCACATCATGCATTGAACTGTAGTGGCTACAATGTACAGATTATGGCCGGCTCCTCACTCTTTTGCCCCATAGATTGCAACCGCTGTGGATGAATAGGAGATGGAGACACCCCCTGTGTACAGCCCCCTGGTGGACTTGGCAACAATGGAGGACAGGCACATTATCCTCACCTACAGACTTGACAGGGCCACAAGCACAGAACTGTGTGCCCAACTGGAGCCTGACCTGATATCTGATATCAGTCACCCTACTGAGATCCCCCCTCTTGTGCAAGTGCTATCAGTGCTCCACTTGTTGGCAACTGGTTCTTTCCAAGTGACAGTGGGCTTGGCAGCAGGACTGTCACAGCCAATGTTATCAATAGTGCTGACCAGATTTTTGTCTGCCCTGATTAAACACATGTGCAGCTACATTGTTTTCGCCCAAGTGGAGGTTTTGGCCACAGTGAAGGCTGACTTCTATGCAATGGAACATATCCCAACCATCATTGGGGCGATTGATGGTACACATATTGCATTTGTCCCCATCCCCCGGCAAAATGAACAGGTCTTCAGAAATCAAAAAAGTTTTCACTGGATGAATGCGCAGATGGTGTGTTTGGCAGACCAGTACATCTCCCCTGTCAATACTAAGTATTGAGGGTCGGTGCATGATGCTTTTATCCTGAGGAATAGCAGCATGCCAAATGTGATGATCCAACTACAGAGGCACAGGGTGTGGCAAATAGGTGAGCCCTGGTTCCCACCCAGTGGATGTCGGTGTATGGGTATGGTGTGGGCCACATGGCATATTGTGTGGCTAACAGTTGTCCCTCGATATTTGCAGGTGGCTCTGGTTACCGCAACCTCTCATGGCTACTGTGAGGAATCCCAGGACAAGGGCAGAGGAACGTTACAATAAGGCACATCGGCGAACAAGAAGGATAATAGAACGTACCTTCGGCATCATGTAGGCCAGGTTTTGGTGCCTCCATCTAACAGGTGGATCCCTGTGCTACTCACCCAAGAAGGTCTGCCAGATAATCTTGGCATGCTGCATGTTTCACAACCTTGCCTTGAGAGGCCATGTGCCTTTTCTACAGGAGGAGGAGGCTGGAGATGGCCATGTGGCAGCTGTGGACCCTGTGGACAGTGAAGATGAGGAGGCAGAGGATGAGGATGAGGATAACAGAACTGCAGTGATACATCAATACTTCCAATGACACACAGGTAAGACAGTGTAACTTCACATTTCATTGACAGTTTTGTGTTTGATATTGTCACTGGCAGGCTGTGAATTCCCACTTCTATGGCCACTCACTGTACCATTTGGCAACTCTTTTTGCAGATGTTGGTGCCCCACTATCGCTCCTGGTGTGTTCACTGCAGCCAACTACAGGTCTTTCCTAGATATACGTTGCTGTATAGTTGAAATGCAATGTTTAAACCTTGTTAAACACATATATACTTAAATCATTTGACATTCTCCATACTCTGTATTTTTTCAAAGTGTGTTTATTGCAGTGCTCAGACGAAAATTGGGAAGTGCATTGGGCTGGGGTGATGATGGAGAAAAAACAGGATAGAGTCCAGTCTATTGGTAGCACAGTTACATTGTCCAAGGGGGCATAGGAAGGGGAGCAATGGCAGTTCAAGGTGGACAGGGTGATAGAGTGGGACACAAGGGTGACACTCAGGAGAGTTATTTCTTGGCAGGGGTCTTGGCAATAGTCTCTGGCTTCTGCCTGGATCGCAGGGAACGTTTGTGGGGTGGTTCTCGTTCTGCAAGGGAAGGGGTGCTGGTGACCTGTTGGTCCTGTGGTGGGGCCTCCTGTCCACTAGTGGCAGCAGAGGTGGAGGGCTGTCCAGTAGTCTGACTAGTGGCAGGGGCCTGCTGGTGTGACATTGCCTCCCTCATAATGTTGGCAATGTCTGCCAGCACCCCTGCAATGGAGACCAGGGTGGTGTTAATGGACTTCAAGTCCTCCCTGATCCTCTGGTACTGTCCCTCCTGCAGCCGCATGTTCTCCTGCAACTTGTCCAGGATCTGGCCCAGCGTATCCTGGGAATGTTGGTATGCTCCCAGGATCGCGGTGAGTGCCTCCTGGAGAGTCGGTTCCCTGTGCCTGTCCTCCCCCTGGTGCACAGCACTCCTCCCAGCTTCCATGTTCTCCTGTCCCTCTGTCCCCTGTAACGTGTGCCCACTGCCACTGACCCCAGCTCCCTGATTGTCTTGGGTATGAGGGTGCCCTGTGGTCCCTGTAGTAGTGGACACACTGATTGACGTGTCCTGGGGACAGAGGTATGGGCACGCTGGGTGGGTGCTGAGGTGGTGTTTCCTGAGGGGGGAGGCTTTGTGGTGGTGTGTGACTGTGGCTGGGTAACTGACTGTCCAGAGAGTCCCTGATGGGCCGCGTTGGTCATCCAGATCCAGGCGAGCAGAGTCACTGTCATCACTGTGCTCCTCTTCTGTGTGGGGACTGGATAGTGCTGGCACCTCTTCTCCAGTGACATTGGCTGGGATACCTGTGGGGATGTAAATGCTGTGTTATTATTTCTGTGTGTGACATAATGTGCATGGGTGGATTGCCCACTATGGTTGTCATTGCCCTGGCAGCTTTTCCTTGTGTGAGTTGTTATGTGATGGGCTAGGTGATTCTCTAGTGTGCATGCTTTAGTGATAGATGTCCATGCAGGGCAGTGAGTGGTCTCCATGCATTGGTGGTGCATGCTGGGCTTGGCATTGGGATGAGTGGGTTGTGATGGTGGGGTGTGTGGGAGTTGGAGGAGTGATGGGAGTGAGGGTGGGGTGGGGGTATGTGATGGCATGCAGGTTGGGGGGTGATAGTAATAGAGAGTTGACTTACCAGAGTCCAGTCCTCCTCCTACTCCTGCCAGGCCCTCAGGGTGCATGATTGCCAAGACTTGCTCCTCCCATGTTGTTAGTTGTGGGGAGGAGGTGGGGGTCCACCGCCAGTCCTCTGTACTGCGAGCTGGTGTCTTGCTGCAATGGAACGCACCTTCCCCCGTAGGTCGGTCCACCTCTTCCTGATGTCATCCCTTGCTCTGGGGTGCTGTCCCACGCCGTTGACCCTGTCCATGATCCTCCACCATAGCTCCATCTTCCTAGAAATGGATATCTGCTGCACCTGTGATCCAAATAGCTGTGGCTCTACCCAGATTATTTCCTCCACCATGACCCTTAGCTCCTCCTCAGAGAATCTGGGGTGTCTTTGTGGTGCCGTGGGTGTAGTGTGAGTGGTGTGGGTGAGGGTCTGTAGGGTGATGTGTTGGGGTGTGTGATGTAAGGTACGTGGGTGGTGTATAGGTGATGGTGGAATGTGGCTCTGGCTGTGTGAGTGCTCTTGCTGTCTCTCTCTGTTGGCAATGGTTTGTAGGTTTGTATTTGTAAAGGGTTGTGGGTAGTGTGTGTGTGTTTTATAGTGGTGTGGGTATGTGGGTGTGGTGTGTGGATGAGTGGCAGGTGTCTGTTGTTTGAATTGTCCAATTTGGTGTTGTTTTGTTTGTGTATGTGTTTTTTTCAGCGCAGCGGTATGTACCCCCAATGGTTAACCGCCATTGAATGTCTCCTGTGGTGATGCATGGGTCATAATGTTGTGGGCGTAGTTCTGTTGGCATAACGGTGTGGGTTTTGATACCGCAGGTTTATCACTGACCTTTGGTGTGGCAGAATTGTGTATGTGGCTGAATAGTGACGGATTGGTGTGTGTGTGTCATAATATGGTGAACGGATATCCGCCGCAGCGGCGGTATGTTGGCAGCAGTCAGCACAGCAGTAAGTGGGATTTACCGTCAATGTCATAATGAGAGCGAGAGTCCTTAAATCCAAAGTTATATATTCAGCTGACAAAGATAGTGACCCTTCCACCTTGAAATCCAAGTGAAAAGTGACTCGGATATGGACAAAGCACTGGGAGGAGCCTGCTGGGCAGAAACAGGAAGTTGGGAACATAAAGTAGATAAAAAGACTTCTTGCACTAAAAAACAATTTGAGCAGTCTGTTGGAGAAGAAAATCCACTCGAAAATGTATTTTCCAGTAGATTTAGCAGCTTCTCCAGTATAAAATCTACTCAAGATGTGTTCACGCTCACGAGCGGCACCATATTAGTGCCGTCGCAGCGGAAAGCTGCGGGTGCGAAATCTTGTGCATGTACGCTAGAGGCCTGGAAATTTTGTGGCGTGAGCGAGCTACCACTTAAAACAAATCTTGCGTGCACAACCAGAAACAAAAACCTTCTCTTCACGCCTGATGGCAGAGCTTGGGAACTCTGTGCTACTCTGCATAGTGTCTGAATTCTGAAAACTCCTCAGGCAGACTAGAGTTTTCCACCCAGTCATCATGACTTAACAGGAAGTCAGTCAACTGACCCCTTGGAGTAAACTTCGTTTCCCTGGTTACAAATGGGAGAAGGTCAGTTTTTCAGTTCTCCTCACAGGTCGCAACAGCAGGTGCAATCCTTATTCCATCTTCCACAGGCCCAGTAGTTTTCCCAAGAGAATGTCCAAAGATGCCACATTTATGCCTGCCACTGGCCTGTGGATGGGTGTAACACCTGGCTTCTCCCTAACCAATAGGGAAAAGGTTGTCAGGGTTTCTCCTGCCCACTTTGCAGCATTCCCTGTGTGTCTATTGCAAGGATTCATCTATTTCCACTCTCTGCCAGCATTCTCCATGTGCCCTACTGCAAACATTCCACTAGTTCCTCTCTCAACCTAAATCCAACATGGCAGAACCTTTTTTCCACTTGGCCTACCTTCGAGATGTGGCCCCTTCTCTATGGTTACTCAAAACCAGTGCCGAAGACAACTTCTCTCCCATTGGGATTGATGAAGGCACTGCTTAAGAGACAAAGGAGGGGGTTGGCCCAGGTATTACCTTCTTCTTCCTAAGACAGGGTAGGCCCCTTTGAAGTTAAGTAAGTTACTTACCACCCAGGTGGTAATTCTCTGAGGAACAGAACAGATCCCCATACCCAAGAACGTTGTCTCAGATTTGGGACCACAGTCACACCTCATCAAGGGGCTATGCAAATAGGCTTCCAGTGACTTTAAGCAAGTAAAAGGTGACTTTTTAGAAGTACCATTTAAAAAAATGTTTGGTAAACATCTGACTTTACCAGTGAATTGGGCTTGTAATAAATATATTAAAAAGTCTGAAAATTGAACTTTGCAGCTTTTCCTAACCAGAGATAACATTATTTAATAGTAATATTATATCCCAGTGCTTTCCTATGAAAAGGATAACCCTGCTACCTTGAAATAGCTCTTGGGGGCTAGTCACTGTAAGGACGTTTTAACATAAAAACTTTTACATGTCCTACTTTAAAATAGCATGGCCCCACCTTTTTGGGAATTTGAGTTCTACTTAGAAGTGATTAACTAATATTTAAAGGGAGGATGTAGGCCTGTCAAAAGAGTTTTATGACTGCTGTTAGAAGTGGGGTCTTTGGTTGGCAGTCAGGCTACCCCCGGTCCCTCACTCTAGTCAGGGTAAGTCACACACAATCCAAATTATCCTGTGCCCACCCTCTGGCAGCTTGGCACTGAGCAGTCAGGCTTAACTTAGAAGGCAATGTGTAAAGTATTTGTGCAATAAATCATACAATAACACAATATAGCACAACAAAAATACACCACAGTGTTTAGAAAAATATATAATATTTATCTGGATATTTGCAGGTCAAAACAATCAAAGATGCAATAAGTAAATGTAGAGATATCACTGAAAAGTGATATGAAGGCCCTCATTACAACCCTGGCTGTTGGAGATAAAGCGGCGGTAATACCGCCAACAGGCTGGTGTACAAAGAAATGGGATCACGACCACGGCGGAAGCCACCATCATAGACAGCCACTTTAACACTCCGACTGCCAGGCCGTTAACAACAAACACTGCGGCGGTCACCGCCAACAGGCAGGCGGAAGACAATGTACCACCCACTGTATTATGAGAGGCCAATCCGCCAGCTTTTCCGGGGCGGTATCAACGACATCAAAAGCACGGCGGAAACAGTACACTGAAGGGGAACAACTCACCTTTCGACACTCAACGAACAACCAAGACCCCATGGAGCCCGAACTGCAGGTCCTCCCCATGCTGGTGTATCTACTAATACACCAGGAATTTGTAAGGAGGTGGCGGCGACGACGACGATGGTGAGTACTGCACCTAGCATACAGGGGAGGGGAGAGGAAAAAGAGAGTGACACACACATGCAACACCCGACCCCCCACCCTCACCCCCAACACCATACACACAAACAGATGCAACAACATTACATATCCACCCCGTTACCCCCTGGAAGAATGCAAGGAAAAAAGGAATTGAGTTCAATCAGTGATATTTTTGAACATGCAGATATAGCTAACGAATATCCAAAAATAGTATATACAAATATTTATAAAATGTACAGAAGGCCGAACACTGTCCTTTTTTAAAATGTAAGTGGACCAGTGGACCAAAAAATCATGGGCGAAGCCCACACTTGACCCTGCCTCAAAACAGAGAGAACACTGCAGGGGCATCAGGTCGAAAAAACACAGGCACCTCAGGGGGATGGGGAGGGGGACACCTGAGCCGGAAGATGGTACGACGCCACTGCTCCTTGAGGGGGAAACATGCCCACAGCAATGTCCTGGGGAGTGCAAAGTCACGGTCTCTCAAGTCTTTCAAGTGGGTGGATTGCCCACTGCTTGGTCCTGGGGAGTGCAAAGCCGCAGTCTCTCAAGTCTCTCAAGTGGATGGTCTGCCCACTGCTTGGTTCTGGGGAGAGCAAAGCCACAGTCTCTCAAGTGGGTGACATGTTCCACTGGTTCTGGAGGGGGCTTTGTGCCTAGTCTGCTTCATCCTGCCAAGGATTGGGTGAGTGGATGCATCTCTCCAGTGGTTCTGGAGGGGGCCTTGTGCCCAGTCTGCTTCATCCTGCCAAGGATTGGGTGAGTGGACGCATCTCTCCACTGGTTCTGGAGGGGGCATTGTGCCCAGTCATGCTGCACCTGGGTTGTGGCAGTTCCCATTCCCTCATTTCCTCACCTGGGTGTCTGAGCCACGAGTTGTGCAGGGAACAGGTAGCATGATACTCCATGGAGGCAGAGCCACACTCCATCCTGCGGTGACTTAGGCTGCAAACTGCTGGTAGTGCTAGTGCTGGTGCTGGTGCCTCAAGTGGTTTGTGCAGGGTCCAGGACGTCTCCTGCAGCCTTGGACGGCTGCCCACTGGGGATGCTGCTGATGTCCGATGGAGTGGCACCGGCTGGGCATGTGGCGGTGCATATGGAGGTGCAGGTGGCGGTGGCGGTGCCTGTGGCGGTGTCTGCATCGGAGATGCTGCCAGTGCAGCCTGTGGTGCAGGTGCTTGTAGTAGTGGAGGGAGACACCAGCCTGTCTCCTGCAACCTCGGACGGCTTCCCACTGGGGATGATGCTGGTGACTGTAGTTGCGGCAGCGGCGGTGCAGGGGGGTGGTGCAGATGGCAGGGCAGGTGGCGGTGCAGGTGGCGGTCGTTGCGGTGGTGCTTACCATGTTACAGGTTGCTGGCCTGTCAGGACAAATGGTGGCCACCAGTCCCTCAACCAGGACGCTCAGAGCCCTCAAGTAACTTGCCCTTGCTTTTGTGTCCCTTCCCCACCTTGGAAGACGCTTCTGGGACCTTGGCACTGTCCTCTTTTGTTCAGGATGAGGCCATGCTGGGTGGGTGGTGCGTCCTGTCCGTGCTGCATGCTGGCCCCTTCTTAACCTTGGCAGGTGGCAGAATCAGGTGGTCTTTAGCATCTGTAGGTGGCATACTGCCAGCCCTGACGGGTGCCCCCTCCGATCCTCTCAGGCTTGCAAGGACCACAGTGGACGCCGACTTGGTGGCTGAGGTGCTGGCCTGGGATCTAGACATCCTGGCCCTAGGGGAAGGATGGGGGAAGGCGTAGGGAAGAGGTCAACGTTAGCCAGGAAAAGTTTTTTTGACACACTGGGATGGGAAGATGGAGGGGGTGTGGGAGTGGAGGAAGAGGTAGTGGTTGTAGGAGGTGTACATCTGCTGAGTTTGGGAGAAGGTGCATGGGCTGGAGGCTGTTGTAAGGTGGATGGCTTTTGGGTGGGTGTGTGCCTGCGTTTGTGTACTTTGAGAGGAGGGCTCACAGACACAATGGGAGAGGACACGGGATGTGGGCATGGTTGTGGGGGTGGCGATTGCTCTTGAGGGGTGTGTTGTGATGGGTGTGCTGGTGATGGAGACAGTGGCTGATGATGTAGTGCATGCAGGTGTGAGTGGAGACGCTACTGGGAAGGAGGTGGACAAAGAGGAGGAGGGGGACACAGTGGAGGAAGTGGATGTTGGTATGTGTGCATGAGTATGGTGCTTGTGTGAGTGCCCGTGTGATGATGTGTGGTGCTTATGCTTTCCTGAGCCACTTTTGTGTGTTGATGTGTATGCATGCTGGTCTGAAGGTGTGCTTGGGATAGGCTGGGGTTGAGGGGATTGGGTCTGGGTAGTGGAAGTTGGAGGGGGGTGGCTGGACACAGGATAAATGCTCTCTGTTGGGCCGCCACGCCAGAATGAATGCCCTCCAGGTATGCATTTGTTTGCTGCAAATGCCTCTCGACACGAATGGTTGACTGCCCAACAGTGAGGGATCTCAGAGGTCAATAGCCTCCTCACTGAGGGCAGCAGGGCTGACTGGGGCAGGGCCTGAGGTGCATGGGGCGAAGGAGATGCCCACCCTCCTGGGTGAGCGGGCACGGGAAACACGCTAAGGGGCTTCTGGGAGGGTGGTGCTTGTAGGCAGGGTGGCGGCTGTACCTACTGTTGGGGTGGGCACAGAGGTGTCCGCCACTGCCAGGGAGTTCCAATCGGAGGAGGAGTCACTGTCACTGGTATCCCCTCCTATCCCCGTCTTGGAGCTCCCCTTGCCCTCCGTCCCACTGATGGCTTCACCCTCAGTGGGTTCGCCCTCATGGGCCACGTGGGATGCAGCTCCCTCCGTCGCCAGTGCCTCTGCTCCTCTGCCAGGTGATGCTAATGCACACAAGGACAGGGTGACAAAACAAAAAGGGGGGAGAGAAAGAGGATACACATGGTCAGTGGCAGCAACACCACTACTGTTGGCGTACACAACACACACTGAGCTGCCCTATGCACTAGGCCATGCCCAACCACTCACTAAGGTAGTCACTAGCCCATGGGGTACAATGCCTAATGCCAGCATCTGCACACATGTCACCCACAGGACCCTGCCCAGTAGTAGTTGGCCACTTGTACCATTGGGGTAGGTGTGCTTCAGAGCCTGCAAACAAGGGACCTACCCTGCCATGTTTGCCCTGGCCTAGGGCCACCCACAGCCCACATCCCCCACCCAGCTAGTTCCTAAAGTGCGCAAAGTCAGCTTTCTGAAACTCACCCCCTTGTGGCTGCTGTGATGCCCTCAAACGCCCATCCAGCTCTGGATAGGCTACAGCCAGGATGCGGAACATCAGGGGGTTCATGGTGTGACGCGCACCACTTCCACGTTGGGAGGCCAGCCCCAGCTGGGCCTCTGACGTCTTCTTGGTCCATCAGCGCAGGTCCTCCCATCTCTTGCGGCAGTGGGTGCTCCGCCTCTGATAGACCCCCTGGGTCTGCACCACCTTGGCGATGGCACGCCAAATACCCTTTTTCTGCTGGGCGCTGACCTAGAGGGAAAAGACAGTGGAAAATTTGATTACTCACCCGTCCAGACCGTCATACTCATTGCCCACCAGTTCTCACCCATGCCCTGACGCACATACAGTGACCACCTCTAATGCAGCATTCAGGCCAGGACGCCTTAGCACCCCACAACATGTGGCTTCCATCCACACCACTCCAAACAGGCATTGCCCATGCATCATGCTCACAGTGTACTCACCTGTTTGTCTGGAGGACCATAGAGTAACGTGTACGGGGGAGGACCCCATCCACCAGTTTCTCCAACTCCTCCGCAGTGAAGACAGGGGCCCTTTCTCCAGACACGCTAGCCGCTGTCGCTTCCAGACTCAGGTCACAGCAGCACTTGTAGTATAGGTCCTCTCCTGTTGATGGTCAGGTAGCAAGTGAGTGAATAGGTTGAAAATGGCGGTTACATCCGAGGCGGTGCATACCATCACCGCCGGCGTACATCGCCATTAGCTCCTGGGACATATAGGGCCCAATGATAACCAATGCGGAGTTGCGCGCCGGTCATCGACTGCCTACTGCGACGCAGCACAATGCCAGTGCAGTTACCTCATTTCCCCTTGTCCCTCATCACAGGTCAGGCAACCGCCATTTCAGGGGGGCACATGGCATGGCACCTAAATGCGTCACAGCACATATTGGCACATATACTGACTCTCGAATTCACACACTGCTTCTCTGACATTAATTCAAACACAGTTGTGCTATCTATGTGGTAAATGCCCTTATGCTCATGTTCTCCTCCATAGGCTACAACCGCCGAGGCAGATGATGAGATGGCGACATCCTCCGGTGTACAGACCCCTGGTGGACCTGTTGACAATGGAGGACAGACACATTATCATCACATACAGATTGATCGTGCCACAATCCAAGAACTGTGTGCCCAATAGAAGCCAGACCTGATGTCAGCTATCCGGCAGCCCACAGGAATCCCCCCTCTAGTGCAGATCCTGTCAGTGTTCAATTTTCTGGCAAGTGGCTCCTTTCATACATCAGTGGCCATGGCATCAGGTATGTCTCAGCTAATGTTCTCCAATGTGTTGACCAGAGTGTTGTCTGCCTTGCTGAAACACATGTGCAGCTACATTGTGTTCCCCCAGGTGGATGATTTGGCCACAGTGAAAGCTGACTTTTATGCCCTGGGACATATCCCCAACATCATTGGTGCCATTGATGGTACACATGTGGCATTTGTCCCCCCCCGCAGAAATGAACAGGTGTACAGGAATAGAAAAAGCTATCATTCAATGAATGTGCAAATGGTGTGTTTGGCGAACCAGTACATCTCCCATGTGAAATCAAAGTATCCTGGCTCTGTGCATGACGCCTATGTCTTGAGGAATAGCAGCATCCCTTATGTGATGGGCCAACTCCAGAGGCACTGGGTGTGGCTAATGGGTGAGCCCAAGGTCCCCACACAGTATGATTAGGTGGCTGGGTATGGGGTTGTCCCAAAGGGTTTGTGTGTGTCTAACAGTTGTCCCTCGATATTTACACGTGATTCTGGTTACCCCAACCTCTCATGGCTACTGACCCCAGTGAGGAATCCCAGGACAGCATGTTGCACAATCTGGCCTTGAGATGCCAGGTGCCTTTTCTGCAGGAAGATGAGCCTGGGGATGGTCTTGTGGCAGCAGTGGAGCCTGTGGACAGTGAGGAAGAAGAGGCAGAGGAAGAAGATGTGGACAACAGAAGATCCCTCATAGAGCAGTACTTCCAGTGACACACAGGTAAGACACTGTAAGTTCACTTTCCATTGCAGTTTAGTGTTTGACATTGAACATGGCAGCCTGATTTCCCTATTTCTATGGCCACTTACTGTACCCTTTGGCATCTCTATTTTCAGATCGCTGTGCCCCACTCTGGCTCCTGGTGTGTTTACTGCTGCCCACTAGAGGTCATACCTATGTAAACATGACTGTACAGTTGAATTGCAATGTTTACAGCTTGTTAAACTAATACATATTTGAATCAATTGACAGACTTCCCACTTGTATTTGTTCCCAGGGTGTTTATTTAAGTGACCAAGCTATGACCCTGGCCACATCCTGTTCTACATTAGCTAATCTAAGAAGATTCTAATAATTGTTAATCTGTACAAGTTCATCATTATGTGCATCTTGTCTGGTTTTATCTTTTAGTTATATTTTATCCCTCTCAGGAAATACTGAAGATGTCTCAGGTGTTTGCTCAGTCATTTTCAGCAACTATTATTCTCTTCTCCCATTTTACTTTTACTGTAATTTCATCTGTTTTTGGATGGTACCTAAATCCATCGTTTTAACCTGCATGCTTTGATACCGTTTCAGTATCTTCTCATCACTGGAATGCGTCTTAGCACTATTCTTCAATTCAACTAATTTTTCTGGTGCTACAGTCTCAATTCCTATATCTATCATTTATCATCTCTTCTGTTACGTTTCCTGGCTTTTGGAGATGGCTAGGCTAAGACACCTCATCATGCTCACAATGTACTTCTTCAAGCATTTGGGGTTGAACATGAAGTCATTTGCCTCTCTAAGCCCAGATTGAAACACATTGCCTCCATCATTTACTCTTTTTTTGCCTTGGTGACTAGACAGCACTTTATCCTGCTGTGTTATCACCTCTTCTGACCTATCAGCAGTTCTTGTACCTTTAAATGTTCCACTTCCCTTTCCACTGTGGTGCGTTTGCATTTTCTTTCTCTGTCTGCTTTGGGTCTGTCATAACTGCAGTAATTATTGTATCTTTATTTCTTTCCCGCAGGGTGCATTTGGATCCTTATCTTCCATCTTATCGGCAGGTTTTCCCGTCAAACAGAAAGCTTAGTTTCAGTTTAAAAACTCAATTTCTACTTCATCTGAATCCATAACATCGAATCTCATTCTTTTTTCTATAGTACTATATAAATCCAATCTCCTAAATGATTATTATCTGAGACACTCCTGTCGCAAATGAATTGGAGGCTCTCAATTCTTGCAAAAACTAATTTATTTTGCTGTAATAGCTGTCACAATAACCTATCCTTCTGAAATATTTGCATTGTATTTTACAGTATCCTCCGTTACTATTTTAAATATCTTTTTTGAGTTCTAGAAACCTGTATTGGGCCCTCTAATACTGCTCCTTCCTGTTTTGCCTATTTCCCTACACTATTTTCTTCTCTTAATTCCTTCTATAGCTTATCTTGGTTGTGAGGTCCAATATTTGACTTCGGCGTTCAGCTCCTGTTATAATTTTCTCAATAATACGTCATCTGTTGCTACTTATGGTATCCGTTGGTTATGCCCTCATGTGTTCTCTGATATTTAATGTATTTGTTGGATTGGATTATTGTATAATATGCCTTTTCAATTGTTGATCAGTTTGTGCCACAAACGGTGTCAAGGTGGGTTTGTATACTTCATACAATTTTCTTTTTGATGCTCTCTGATTTTTCCATTGTGTCCTTTCAGCAGCACCCAGGCAGCTTCATACTTCGATTTCTTCATCATCAAGTGCAATTCTGCAACAGGACCGGAGGGACATATGCGCTTGCGTGGTAAATTGTATATTTTCTCTTCAAATCTGGAAATCTAAGACCAGTCCAGGTTTTACTTGAGAAATTGATTGTTGGGATTCTTGGTTCAACCATGAGGTGAGATGCTCAAAGAGGAATTTAAATAGGTTTATTAAACATAACAGAGCACTACCATATGAACCGACAAGTACGGTAGACCTACAAAAACTTTGTGAGCATTGTAAGCAGAAAACATGAGAAGCAAAGAAAATTTATATAGGAAACCAGTGGCTAAAATAGTAAAAATCTGCAAATCAGGTTCCTCAAAAACAGTTTTGGCAGTTGACAAACAGTAAAAGATCAATTTGCATAACACCATTTCTGAAACAACTTGGGCTACCAATATTTAGGACGCTATACACGGATCGGTCTAAGGGGTAGTCCGGTCATTCACACCAGTCTATGTGTCAAACATTGCAGAACACAACTTAGTGCAAACCATACGTAAATGCTGAAATGCTAAAAATCTGGTCTCCCAAATAAGTTATTTAAACACAATAATGATTATTGGATGAGAGCCCTTACAAGCCTATTTCTCTATGACTTCGAAACCCAGATAGTCCCTACATCGTGGCAGGGGTCTATTCTACATTGCATCTTATAGAAAGGCGATTCTTCCATACCTTCTAATTACAGGCTGATTGTATTCCTTGATTTAAAAGCCAAACGTTTTTTAAAATAATTAGAAACTTGGGCAGGAAACAATAATTGAATATCACCTACATAAACAGGCTTCAGGAGAACTAGTAATAGAGCAGAAAATATTCTTAATCTCTCGTTATTTATACATGTAACATTAAAGTTAAAAAGGTGCAGCCTCTTCACCTGTTTTATAGATTAAAGAATGCATTTTGATGGAGTGAACCACTCAATTCTCTGGTCCAAACATCAAAGATTGGGGGTTTCACCCTCCAAATTGAGAGTCATTCAATCACCATGCTGGTACACTTGGGTTCTAGTCAAACTCGCACACAACGGGCATATCTCTAGAAAAACAAAAACTAATAGAGGGCTCAAATAGGGTTATTTGCTGGCACCCCGCTTTTTAGTTTGAATACCGCAGACTTACCTGATGCCATTAAGGTTCAAGGGTCCCATCCTCCCAAGCTTGCTTCATTGCCTCTTCGTTCTCTGCATTATGCAGATGACACAATGACCTCAGATCACACGGTTGCAGGTCTCCAGAAAGCCAGTAAAGCTTTGAATATTTATATTTCCAAATTTGCTGTGTTGGTCTTTAGTAACAAGTACTGTAAGTTGAGCTGCTGGCAGATCGAGGAAGCCACAGTAGAGATACAAAGCCAGTACTGCTATCTGGTCGTTTGGTTTGACGACAAAGGTTTCCCCACAGAACAAATGGCATGCTTACAGTCTAAAGCTGCCTCGGTCACTTATGCAATAAAAATACTTTCCAATTACCTAGAAGCCCCTTCACTGGCACCCTTACTAATAGTAATACGAGCAAGATTTTTGCCTGCCACAGATTATTGTTTGGTGGCATTTCCAGGAAAGATGGCATTTTACTTAACAGATCTTATCTAATTATTTATATTTAAGCATAACTTTCATTTTAGTTCTGTAAGCCAATCTCACATTAGATTTCAACTTACAACAGCCATTGCTAAAGTTGATGCTTCAGTTTTTATTCATTTGCCACAGACTGAGGAATGCCGGGGACACATCCCTCAAGGCAGTGATCTGGATTGCCTTATCATCAGACTCAGCTGCTTTTGATCCCTGGAAGTATTATTTTACCATTGCAAAAAACATTCTGCAGCTGGAAGTTGTTTGTGTTCTAACACTGTCAGCTGAGCGGTTAAAATGGTGGTTAAAATGCAACTGCAAATATTATCCTGGGCATTGGATTTGGACTCCTTTAACTCCAAACATACTCAGCCTATATGGTTGCTACGTTTTCTGAAATGATTCCAAATTACCTGGAATCTGTTATTCTTGGCCAGGACATAAACATTCTATATATAAAGGTGTAATTTTGTGGTTTAAATTTAAATCCTTAACCCACTTAACTTTCCTATTCCCCTATTTAATAAGTTAAGACGAAATTGGTTAAAACCACCCTTTCTGAGAAGTGGCTACCATCATGTGAAAGAGGATGTGTGTTATGCTTTGAGTGGTAAAAATGGGCAAATGTCATATTGCTTGGTCAAGTGCATGCATGTGGTCATTCATTTGCTGAGTCCTAAGAAGGAAGGGAGGTTCACGAAGAAGGTCGCTCCTCTGTGAAATGCTGTGTTTTAGGATGAGAACTAATATTATTTATATACTACTTTATCTTTGTACTGGTATTTTAGGGGTAATTGATTTCAGCGATACTACTATTGGAATGCTTTTGCCTGTGTATTTTCCTTGGATTTGTTTTTTACAGAAATATACTATTTGAAGATTTTGCATTTTTAAGCTGTATAAAATTCTGTGACCTTTTCTAACAGTTACCTTTGGCACATCTATACCTTATTCTGCTTACTTTAGTGCGTCCATCGTTTTTATATATATTCCGTCGTTCTAATGTCAAGTCCTTTTATGGTTTTACCTAACTGAGTTTAGGTTTTCTAAATCTGAATCTTATGTGTGAGCTTTGCCCAAACAGTTTGGACTACCAAGTAGTGTATATCCGGGTTTTGTTGAACAATTCAGTATTGAGAAGCCTTCAAGCTTTTGCAGGTCTTCACAAATGAATTCACAAAATATTACTATTGCAAGCTTCAGTGGTCACATGGATGATATGAGGTTATCAACATTGTATAAATAGAAATGAATTTGCAAATTCCTGTATAATAAAAGAAAAACACTCTGACACAGATCAAATACAAAGACACTAAGGCGGTCATTCTGACCCTGGCGGTCAAAGACCGCCAGGGCGGAGGACCGTGGGAGCACCGCCGTCAGGCCGGCGGTGCTCCAATGGGGATTCCGACCGCGGCGGTAAAGCCGCGGTCGGACCGGCAACACTGGCGGGCTCCCGCCAGTGTACCGCCGCCCCATTGAATCCTCCAAGGCGGCGCAGCTTGCTGCGCCGCCGAGGGGATTCCGACCCCCCCTACCGCCATCCAGATCCCGGCGGTCCGACCGCCGGGATCCGGATGGCGGTAGGGGGGGTCGCGGGGCCCCTGGGGGCCCCTGCAGTGCCCATGCCACTGGCATGGGCATTGCAGGGGCCCCCGTAAGAGGGCCCCTAAATGTATTTCACTGTCTGCTGCGCAGACAGTGAAATACGCGACGGGTGCAACTGCACCCGTCGCACAGCTTCCACTCCGCCGGCTCGATTCCGAGCCGGCTTCATCGTGGAAGCCTCTTTCCCGCGGCCTGACCGCCCGCCAGCCCAGCGGGAAAGAGGCTTCCACGATGAAGCCGGCTCGGAATCGAGCCGGCGGAGTGGAAGCTGTGCGACGGGTGCAGTTGCACCCGTCGCGTATTTCACTGTCTGCACAGCAGACAGTGAAATACATTTAGGGGCCCTCTTACGGGGGCCCCTGCAATGCCCCGCGACCCCCCCTACCGCCATCCGGATCCCGGCGGTCGGACCGCCGGGATCTGGATGGCGGTAGGGGGGGTCGGAATCCCCTCGGCGGCGCAGCAAGCTGCGCCGCCTTGGAGGATTCAATGGGGCGGCGGTACACTGGCGGGAGCCCGCCAGTGTTGCCGGTCCGACCGCGGCTTTACCGCCGCGGTCGGAATCCCCATTGGAGCACCGCCGGCCTGTCTGCGGTGCTCCCGCGGTCCTCCGCCCTGGCGGTCTTTGACCGCCAGGGTCAGAATGACCGCCTAAGTGTGATAACTCTTCCATCCCTTATCTTCTTACTCTATGATGAGCTACAGCTAGGCACACCCGTCACTCAGCACCACATTCAAACCTTGCCACCTGGCAGAAGGCAGTGAAGCAGTGTTACATACTGTCAACTGAAAACAGTTAAATGTCTTTAAAAGCACAGCTTTTTGGGTGAATTTGAGTTATAAATGCAGGTGCCTTCATTACTCTCAAATGAGAAACTCTTCTACATGTGAATAACCATGTCTTCCTGAGCTCCAGGTTGAGAACCCTATTCTGCTTATGTCAAGCACATCTTGCAATGTGTGAACCATAAACTCCATCAATTAAAGAAAATTCACCTATTATTCCTCACCTACTCCCTCATATTGTCCATGCCATTATATCCCAGATCAGTTCCTGAAAAATAATCCTAGAAGAGTACCACAGTTCACCCTAGCCACATATAAAGCTACACATACCCCAAAAACACTCACTACTTGGCAAGGTTTACCAACGGAGGAGAATCCCTATCTCTCAATGG
The DNA here is from genome assembly GCF_031143425.1 of Pleurodeles waltl. Classification (NCBI taxonomy): domain Eukaryota; kingdom Metazoa; phylum Chordata; class Amphibia; order Caudata; family Salamandridae; genus Pleurodeles; species Pleurodeles waltl. The sequence continues at coordinate 1,643,962,505 of NC_090444.1, read as the reverse complement.
AAGGACTAAAGACTTGTTAATTTAAATAGTCTTCAAGAAAGTTATACACTGCAGAAACAGTCTTCAATGTCCCCCATGGCAGACTGTGCAGTCAACCCGCTTTGATGGCTTTTTGTGAAGGTCTAAAAAGTGTATTTTCCAACAAGTCTATGGTAAATGAACTGAATATGCCATTGGCCTTTGATTCAACTGAAGTGACTCTTCTTTCCAACATGTTTCCCTTTTTCACCTTCAATTATATAACTCTAATATCCCCATTTTCTCAAACTATATTCAGTGGTTATCTATTCTGACTAATTTTTGTTACATTGTTTCTTGTTTCAATCTTTATAAACATATTTACTTCTAGTGGCATAACATAGCTGTTCTTAGATATTTCACTGCATTACCAATGTATTTGATCAGAAAACTGCATACAATAGAAATTAACAATTTCTGGATAACATTAGACATATTACCACAGCTTTCACTTTATATGGTGTTCACACTGCTCAAAAATTAAAATATTTATGGCATGAATTAGATAGAGGAAGATAGAAATGCATAATCCAAGAAAAGAGAAAGTGATATAATTCATAATCGTCGAAGACATGCTGAACCTGGAAGTAAAACCGCTGGTTAAATGTATTACACCGTAACATTCCTAGGATGATGGAAATTTCATAATCAGATTATTTTCTGGAATTAGCAGTTCCTAGCAGTAAATAAAGTATTTGTCTTTGCTAGTCATCTCCAAATCGGCCCAGATATGCCAAACCTTGAAGTGACAGCCAGTAGGAGCGACGGGGTTCTGATACGGTTGCTTTGTTCTACATATCATTAATTATAACAATATATGATGTATGGCCTGTCACTCCTGCTTCCTAATGGGGTACTATAAAATGTTTATGTTCAAATTAATTTATACAGTGAAAGATTTCTGGTGACTGGTGTTGATTTTGATTTTCCTGCAAACACAATGCACAAATGTAAGTTTACCATAGTAATATTTACCGTGACTTGCCCTCAACAATTTTTTTGGAAAACCTACTATTGTTTGTTTAACATGTACATACTAATTTTCATTAGCTCATGCAAAGATAGAATCTCATGCTGTGGTCTGTTTTCCTTTGATGAGGGAGTTCTCACATTATAGTGTAAAACAGTGTATAAACAACCCATTGTTTATCATTTGGACAGAATTGCAAAGTGCACTGTGCTGCTCAGTTGTTTGACCTTTCCATTTTAGTCAAAATATTTAGGTCCATGGTCCCATATACAAAGCCATGTAGCTAAAACACAATATTTGTAACATGTTCTTTTTTCTGTTTTGCATTTTTAGGACACAATATTCATGTGCCACAATATTTTCTTGACGATATTCTGGCATATTACTACCCACGAATTCTAAACATCGGATTTACAAAAAATGCATTCACCATTGCTGATCATAAAAGAAATGTAAGGGGGTCTAGAGAATCAATTTCAAGAAAATGTGGAAAGGAGCCTTGTCAGCTTTTGATAAAGGAAATTAATTTAAAAAAACACGTTTTATTTGCTCTGATTTTTACTGTTTGCTTCTGCAGGTTCTAGTATTCATTATAATTGTCCTGCACCTAGTACATTTATTTGTGATTGTGTTTGAATTCTCACAACAAAGCAGGGATACCAGATATCTGTTTTCTCCACTGTGCAGCACCACAGCTATATGAGTACGAGAGAAAATCTTTTTACTTTTTTCCGTTTTGTGACACAGTGCTAGGGAGGGGAAATTTCAAAGTTTTACCTCAAAGATTGACAGAGTAACTTCAACCCCTTATCAACTTTTGCCTTCGCATATACAGAAGATTACCATTTGCAATACTCAATTTGGTTTATGACATTAAAATCTATAACTAGTTTTTCAGATAATATGACTGACAAAAGCTGTAGACAGAACAGAGAATTCTTTCACTTTAACGTGTGTCACTACTTGCAGAAAATAAAAACGAATAAAGGGAAGATACATTGTTTCCCAGATTATAAAATGACAGACCTGCTTCAGAGCCAGGGCAGCCATGTTATGGACATCTTTAAGCCAGAAGAGTTGAATAAATTGGAGCACCATAATTTAAAGACCACCCCTTTCATATGTAACATATATACTAAACTAATTTGTAGTAAGTGGCTGTATACTCCTTTTGAATGGGATCCACTCATATATTTAGGTGAATTATAAATGTAATCACCATGCAGGAAATTCATGATTTTTTTTAAAATTTGCGTTTTATATAATCACTTACACTGACTGTATTTATTTAGAACCTATTTAAACCTATTAATGGCCTAATCAGTAACCATGCCTCAGTGCACACACCACATTTTATAAAATGTTTTGAACGTGCCTTGTTTTTCCCTTTCTTTGCAGGTAGTTTAGTTGTGTCCTGGTTAGCTTTCAAAGGTCAGTTGTTCAACAAGCAGACCACTGATATTTTAATTAGTTGTTGGCCTTGGATATGGAGACTGAGACAGTAGAAGACAACATCCTGTACCAGGCACACCAGACTGATATTACATTCAAGGTCATTCAGATTATTGCTTCTTTGATTGAAGCTGGGAAACTAGGGAGTAAATCTCCTCCCTGATAACACCGTCTTTTGATTGGCTTGTTCAGTAGAAGATGATAAAGAGAAGCTCTCTGGAAATGTCTTTCATGCTTTAATTGTGTGCTCCTTAGAATAGTACACCTCTTAACTCTGCTAATTTCCTTTGCCCAGAGTGTTATGCGTCATGCTTGAATAGAAATAGATTCATTGGTGGCTGGGTATCACTGTTGGTGCACACTTATAATATCAAAGCAAGTAATAAACATCATTCAGTTAAGTCTCTATTGAGGTGCTCCAATGGAAGGGTGGCCATTTAAGAACCTTAATGAACTAGAAGGTTCTTAAACAATGAGAAACATCCTCTTTAATATGATTGATATGGTATCTGATTTGTTACAAGGTGAGGGAATTCAGTGGTAATATCGTATTAGGATCATCATGTATCACTGAAGATGTGGTGTTATGTTTAGCCCTAACAAAGTTGTGGGAGATACACCTTTCTGACAAAACATGTGTTGGCAATGGCCAGAGGCAGAGAAACAAAACAAAAAAGTTGAAAGTGGGACAGCTGGGAAATGGAACCATGGTTCTTACATTAAAAGATGGACTGTGAATATGACTACCATGGACGTCTTCATTCTGTGTGCTCTAGGATGTTCTCATCTCATTCTTGAATACTCCTACTCATTATTTAGAACAGAGATGTTCCTGAAAAGAACCTGCTTGGGCCATATTTTGTTCACTGTATCTTCTTCTGTTTTGCATATTCTTTTTTAATATTATTTTTAGAAATTAGGTATCTGGTTGACAGAGGTATGCACCCTGTTCAAGCAGAAACCACAGTCCTAGTCAGGGTAAGTCAGATACACACCATAAATTAACCTGTGATCATGCTCTGGCAGCTTGGCACAGAGCAGTCAGGTTTAAATTACGCGGCAATCTGTTATGTATTTGTGCAACACTTCAAACAGTAAGACAGTGAAAACAACACAAAAACACTCTACACCAAGTTAGACAAATAGATTATATTTGTGTAAATTAAACAAGAATAAAATGGCAAAAAATCAGTAAAAGTCAAGATATTAATTCTGAAAGAATAAATGTGAAAGTATTCGCTTAGAGGTAATAAGTACCTTTTGGAGTATCTGGCTGCACTAGACAAGGACAAAGTCAAGAGTTCAGGCCACCCATGATGGAGTGCAGGCCGGCTACAGAAACCACACAAGGTCCGCTGAGCAACAGTAACTTATTCCTTGTAACAGCACAAGATGGGTCAATGATCCCTACGCAGTTGGGGAGTTGTGATGGATTTCTCCATGCAGCTGAGGTGATGTGTCGGTTCTGGGTGCAATACGCCAGGTCTGAGTGCGGCGGTTTCAAATGTGACACGCCGGGTTAATCCACGCTGTAGGTAGCGATGCGTTCATCTTCTCCACGCAGTTGCATCAATGTGTTGGTTCCAAAGCTGTGGTTCCAGAGGTAATGTGGCAGTTCCCAGCGCTATGTGCCAGTCTGGTCCCTGCAACAATGGTGATGCACCAGTCCCTATCTCACAGCAGGCGATGTGTTGGTTCCGATCAGTGCAACAGAGTTGTTGTACAGGTTCTAGCAGGTGCAGCACTTTATACTCACTTCCATGGGTCCTAGATTGGATTGCACCATGTGGCAAAGCAAGACTTGCAGCAAGCAAAGTACAGATGCTGTGTAGAGTTTGAAGAGAAGCCTTTAATATCCCTGAGACTTCCGAACAGGAAGCAAGCCACCAAACCCTTGGAGTCACTTTGGTTCTGGGTTGGAAAGATTCAGGCACAGCCCTTCTCACTGCCAAGCAAGGAGAGCACCAGGCAGCAGGGTAGCACAACAGAACCGGCATCCAGCTGAGTCCAGCAAAGTGACAGTCATTTCAGCAGCTCAGCAGTCTTCTTCTTTTCAGAGTATCCACAGGTCCAGAAGTGTACAAAGTTGGTGGTGTCTGAGGTCCAGTTCTTATATCCAGTGGGGCTTTTGAAGTGGAGGAGCCTTCAAATAGAGACCTTTAAAGTGCACAGAGTCCCTGACCTTCCTGCCCTGGCACCAGACTGCAGGGGGTTATGCAGCCCTTTGTGTGGGATCAGTACTCAGCCCATTCAGATGTAAGTGTCTGCTCCCCCCTCCCATCCTGTCCAGGATGGGCCATCAGGATGTTGATGGTCCATCAGTCACACCTAAACTCCATTTGTGTGAGGCTGTCTGAAAGGAATGTACAAACACCCAGCTGTCACCCACCAAGATGTGTATTCAGAGATAGGCAGAAAGCACTAGATGTATAACTGTCATTGGCATTTTCATAATTAAAATTTTAAATCCAACTTCACCATAAGTTGTGATTTTAAATTGTGATTACAGAGACACCCAACTTGGGGGTCCAATCTCTTTCCAATTGGAAATTACACCTATAAAAGGAAAGGTAACAAGGCAATCTTAATGTTATCGTATCAGAGAGATAAGCCTTGCAGTAGTGAAAAACGAATTTTGGAGTTGCTCAGTACCTGGACATGTAAATCTTAAAACTCCATGTCCAACTTTTTAAATACACTGCACCCTCCTCTTGGGACTGTCCAGTGCCTACATAAGGGGTGACTTATATGGATTAAAAAGGAAGATTTGGGCCTAGCAATATGGTTAACTTGTCAGGTCGACATGGCAGTTTTAAACTGCACACACAAGGTCTGCAATGGTAGGCCTGAGTCATGTTTTAAAGAGCTACTGAAGTGGTTGGCACAATCAGTGCTGCAGGCCCAGCAGTAGCATTTAATTTACAGGCCCTCGGCATACATAGTGAACTTAACTGGGGACTTATAAGTAAATTAAATATGCCTGTTGTGGATAAGCCAATGTCACCACGTTTTAAGCAGAGAGCGCATGCACTTTAGCACTGGTTACCAGTGGTAAATTGCCCAGAATCTTAAGGTCAGCAAAAACGAGGTCAGCAAAACAGGATGTCATAGGGCAACAATGTTAGGGGAAACCACACCAAGAATGCCAGGTCTAACAATTATACATTTAGACTGAATGAATATTTAAATATCTGCATTCTTACAATTTTCTTCTATCAGTTTTGGTGATTGATTTGGTGTGCAACCTGAAACAAATTTGCTAATGAACCCTTAATGCTTGGACATTATCCTCTCTATCCTTTTTGTGGAGCCATACTGGTTTCACTGTACTTGCAAGGTATTTCTGCTACACACTCAGTGTTAGGATTTCAAAGGTATGCTGTCACGGGAAGCAGCATTCCATTTACAATCAAATAAATGATCTACAACAGTTGATGGGCCATTATGTAAGGAATTCTATTGCACCCTGTTGTATATATAACAGGGTTTTCACTTGAGGTGTGAATTTTGAAGCTTCACATCTAGTGCACGTTCTTTTTTTATTTTTATTGACTTTAGCCAGCAGTACAGTGCAAATATACAGGAGACAACAAACACTATCCCAGATAAAGATATAATCAATAGCTATAATAACAGAGCATGATGATATTAACAATGTAAATCATGTGAGTGAACAGCATAAACAATGTATGTACTATATACATGCATTGGGTATAACAGAGCTCTAAGAGGCGTCCAGAGCCAAAAAATTAGAAGATTATTCATTCATACTTGCATTGCCCATTGATTTGTTCGGGTAACTTTCAAAACAATGGGATGTGGGAAAGGGGTGGCAGGGCTAGAAGCGAGTAAGCAAAGGCAATTGGGTCATTATAATATATACCAGCTCAGTTGCTGTTTGGATATTCTTGCAACTTGCACCCATTTCCATATCAAGAAAAGGAGACCAGATGCCCCTGAATGCTTGTATATTTCTTGTAGTTTGTACATTAGCTGTTTATGTGGAGGGACTTTATACATTCAGTTAACCACTCATCATGAGTGGGTAGCTGTGGTGAATGACAGTGTCACAGTATACAGAATGTGGGCATGGCCATGGTCATCACAGTCTTTATTTATGGCCTGTGATGCCAGAAAAGTAACCAGTTTTGTGTAGTAGGAATAAGATCATGGCAACATCTTTTGTGACAGCAACTCTTTCCAAAATGCAGCACACATAGAAAGAGGAGAAACTTGGAGAAATACAGATATTTCTCCCTGTTGTGTCATTCTTACACCACCCCTGAGGTGTTGTAGGAATCTGATGCATTACCAGACTTGTAAATCTGGGAATATGTCAGATTCCTGCAGGTTTCATGGCTGTTGGATGGGAACACCACAAGCAACACCCATGGAATGCCCCTTTCACACAGTGTTATGCATGAAAAGGGTCCATATTTACAAGGACACGTAAAGCCAAAGTGACTTTTTGTGGCCTTCTAAATATGGGTAGTGCAGTGTGCCGCTAGGGCCTCTAAATGAGGCCCATGGTGTTTTGTGAGTCATGGTGGGAAAATCAAATGCAACTCACACAGAAGACAGGATTAAGATGCAACTACTGATAGAAATACTTGTTAATAGATCGCATTGGTTTTTCACGGACTGCATTCCTGTTACAAAGTGTGCAATATAGTGTAGCTTTTAAAATGATAAGTCTGCATTTTCAAATGGTAAACCCTTGCTGTCAGTTTGAAAAATCACAGGCATTAAAAAGGTCCGCCACTAACTTTCATGTTTCTTCAGGCCACATCTGTCATAATACTGCAGGCAATTGAAATTCAAGGAGACAGCAAGTAAGCGTGGACCGGTAAATGTTGTCATTAGCGGCATCTCAATATTGCTTGCAGCGTTCAGTGAGACTAATGTCATAATAAGAGATGTGAACCAGAAGACATTGGAGTAGTGACACGTTGCCGATAAAAGGTAATTTGCATTTGAGTTTTTAAGAACATTTTACAATTCTGAGGCTCTATATCCAACTCGATTTTATGCCCATTTAATAACAAGAGAAGAACATTTAGTTTTGTAAAGGGAATGGTGTGTCTTTATTTCAAAATGTGTCTGATTTACTTCTCTAAATTCGATTACCAGCTTAAAGTGTGGTTTGAGAGCTACCTCAATAACATGTTGTCTTCATGGATAGTGATAAATTCCAGCACACAAATTGACTGAAAACTTAAGTTTTCTCATTATACATTGACGATTCTCATGATAGTTTTAATGTTCCATGACAGAAAAGCTTACATCTTTTTAATTATGATTATTAAAAGAAACGTATAAAGTGTAGGAAAATGGATTACTGGCTGAGGAGGGGGAAATCCTGCTCAAGCAGCAACCACAGTTTATGTCAGGGTATAACACAAGCAAACTCCAAATTAACCTGTGCTCAACTCTCTGGTAAATTGGCACAAAAGCAGCCAGGCTTAACTTAGAGGCAATAGGTAAAATATGTATGCAGCAATCACTTCAGACAATAAAAGTGCACCACTTCAAATTGAAGTAAAAACACAACACAAGAAAAATCCCACATCAATTTACAAAAGAAGAGTAAAATTTAAACCACAAAAATCCAGTTAGTAGAACTGAGGAGATGCAATGTTAAAGATTTGAAGAAAAAAAATGATTTGAAGAAAAATAGTGCTTAAATGCACAAAATGCCAACTGTGGTTAACTGGTCATTCCAGACGAGGGCTGCCCACAATGGAGCGTGAGCCAGGTACAGGGACCAAAGTAGGTCAGCTGAATAAAGTATCTTAAATCCTGGTGGTAGAGTTTTGCAAGATCCTGCATCGAGGATATGTCACTCTGCTGTGGGTGCAGGGTCCTGGGTCGAGCATGCACCATGCAGAGATGATTCCACGGAGCTGTGGGGCTGTGATGTGAGATTCTGCATTGAGGATTCATCATGCAGTGGTGGTTCTGAGGAGCTGAGTGACTCCAATGCGAGGTCCTGAGTCAAGGATTTGATGTGCAGTGGCGGTTCCAAGGAGTTCCAAGTCTGTGATGCGAGATTTTTCATTGAGGATGTGTTGTGCAGTGGCAGTCCTAAGGAGTTGTGGGGCTGCCTTGTGAGGTCCCTATCGAGGATGCATCATGCAGCAGCAGTTCCACTGCTGAGCTGAGAGGTGATGCCTTTGGCTGTGTTGGTTCTGCTAGGTTCACAGCTTGGCTGGCAGACACCTTTAGGCTCACTTCCAAGGGCCCTGGACTGGAGGGCACCACTTGAGTAGTCGGACTCACAGCAGGTAGAGTCCGGGTGCAGGGTTAAAGTGATTTGGAGTCTTTTCTGTCCCAGAGGTTCTGATTTAGAGGCCAGTCAACTAACCCTGTGAGTCATCTTGGTGACTAGTGTGAAACTCTTTGTGCGTGTGCTGAGGCAGAGTCTTTGTGATGTGCAAGTGCTGTAGCTCTGCCCCATATCAAGTCAGACATAGCCCATTCAGCTAACACCTACTCCCCTTTGTTTCACTGTTCAGGAGTAATACACAAAGACCAACTGAGAGCTACACCTAGTCATGTAACCCAGGATACAGGCTGCAGGCACCAATTGGTTAGAACCTACATGGGTCCCTTGCTCGCTGTGCCACTGGATTCAAGCTAGCCTGGCTGATGAGGGATGATACCCCAAAACTGGTCCCAGGATGCTTGTATCTGGTCCAGAGAGGACCTGGCTTGGCAGTTTGGGCTGGACTGTTTCCATGAGGATCAGAGTCAAGACTGATTTGCATATGGCTGGGCCCAAACTGGAGTGACATGGCAAGCAAAATACTGATGGATGAAACCCAGGTCTGTGACTGGGAGTGAGTGTTTGAAAAGCTTTAACACTTCTTCCATAACTTTATTTTGTGATGCTGCTAGGACAAGAACATGCCAACTTTCTAAAAAGTGGCATTTTCAGAACAGTGACTTAGAATTCAGCCTCACCATTAAACAGAGGTTTAAATTGCAATTCTTTAGAGCGCAAACATGACTTTACTACTCGTTCCCAATTGAAAGTTATCACTTATTAAATGTAATAAGGTAATCCAATGTTATCAAAGGGGAAGGTCTTGCAGTATTGAAAAACAAATGTAATTGTTTTTCACTACCAGGAGATATAAAAATGAAGAGTCCAACTTTTTAAGTGCAATGCGCTCTGGCGTATGGGCTGTTTTGGGCCTACCCTAGGATGACTTATATGTATTAAAAATGAATGTTTAGATGTGAGAAAATGTTTATTTTGCCAAGTCACAATTGGAATTTAAAACCGCATACACAGGCTGCAACAGCAGGTGTGGGACATGTTTAAAATGGTTACTACAGTGGGTGACACAGTACGTGCTGCAGGCCACTAGTACCATTTCATTTACAGGCCCTGGGGACATGTAGTGCCACTTTACTAGGACCTTACAAGTAAATAAAATGTGCCAACTGGGTGTAAAACAATGTTACCATTTTTAATGAAGAGAGCAGAAACACTTTAACACTGGCTAGCCAACAAACACGGGTTCTGAAAACAGGAGGATTAAGGCAAACAGTTTGGGAATGACCCTTCAGAGAGGGCCAAGTCTGACGGAAAGCTTTTGGAAATTCCTTAGTTACAAGATAGGATGAAAATAATCCCTTTACTGAACATGTCCCAAATGATACATACAGAAGGCTGGAGTCTATGACAGCTGATTTATATTCCAGTGAATGGGATACACTGTCACAAAGATACCCGATATCCCTTCCACTGTATTACCAGTGCATTATATCCAATGGCACTTGTATTACGAAGGATTTAATTTCCATTACATTTGTGATGGAGTGTCCTCCCTGCAATATAAATCAGACCCTGTAACAGCCAGACTGAACAACCACTCAGGTAGATTGAAAGATATTCTGTAAGTGCTGGGAAAATATGGTGACCTAGGATTATCTTTGTAATACACACATAGCTTTCTGTAAGTGGATAGACTGCACACTGCAAAAGAATCAAGACCTGCTTTCCCTGAGGCTGACAGACACTAGCCACAGCTAGTCCTCTTCTGCAATTGTGGCCCTAACAGGTGGGGCTGGTAGTCACAAATCATGTTTGTATAGTGCTTGCTTACTATCCTACTTAGTGCCCAGACTAACTCTTCACACTCTGGTGGGTCTCTATTTCACATCTGGGTGCATCACCCCCCAAGGTAGCTGAGGGTGAGAGAAAGGCAGCTAGTGTCGGGTATCATGGATCAATAGTGGTTATCAAAAATAATGATTATTAACGACTTATGACTTATGAACTCTGGTTCCCGGGTGAGTGAATGTGAACTGGTCCTTTATTAATGAAGCCATACTGTCATAGTATTCTGTTTATTGGTGATTTTAATTTGCGTGCACATGATAAAAGTTAACCTTATTAATCTTTTACCATTGCTCACATTCAGCACTGTTATTAGAAAACCTGCTATTGTGTTTTTTTTCAAATTCACAGCCTTTGTATCGTGATTCTCATTAACTCTTGCGAGGCTAGTTTCAGAAGAACTGGCCTGATTTGCAGCAAGTGGGGTAACGAAGATAGTTGTCATACTTTTAGATCACTTTCTAATTTCCCAGTGACACTACATTAGGAAGTTGAGTATCCTGATAGGTAATGCTGAACAACAAATTCACAAAAATAGAGCTCACCATCGCAGGAGAAAGGAAAGATTAACAGGGGCTAGACTGTCACATTTCTACCGAACATGCAGATCTGCTGAAAATGAATTGCGGAGTCTTATTGGCTTTTAATAAAATACTACATATTCTCTATATGTTAAGATTCTTAATATTGGCTTCTAATATCTAAATATATGTTTTGAACCTAGTGTGGTTTAGGTTAGTATTAAATAAAGAACTATAACATTTAATGTAGTTGGTGTTGCTTTTGACTTCTCAAAGCTAATTGTGGATCCCTCATAGCCTGCTGAGTTTTGGCAAGTCTGAGGTAGTCTGCGTACTGATCCACCCTTCAATTCTATGCCCACGGGAGGGTTTGTCAGCCCCTGACTCTTTCCACTGCTCTGCCGATCCAGCGACTAGACACACAGTTTCAAGTGCTAGGGGAAGATTAAGCTGGTGTTTAAAAACGTATTTTTGTCCAAGTTATATATCAGAGATTTTAGAAGAGAATGTACTTGTACAGTCCCAAGTTTATACCTGTTTAGCTTGCTTTGTTTCATTCCTTCCTTACTTCTTTCCTTCTTCCTTAACTGATCATTCTGTTCTCCTTCCTTCTCCTCCTTTTCATTTTTCTGATTGTCTGTCCATGCAATCAAACCCCCAAGATGCTGGGTGTAGTAGCAGCTGATTTGATCTATATTGTTGTACTTCTCTATCACCCACAACCATGCCTGTCAGTCCGAGGAGGAAACTGTGAACATCAATTGTTTGGACTACAAAGCTGCTTATAACATTATCTAAAGGGGCCATCAATACAGTACCAAGGTTAAGAGTCTAAATAAATAGCCCTCTGGTGTCAGTTGTGTGCTCACTGTAAACTTGAAGCTAACTATTTCACACATCGGCTGCTTGTACTGCTCATATGGCCAAATGCAAAAGCAACCTCATTCTGTGCCGGCTGGAAGATGCCAATTGACATAGAGCATGGGAGGCTGCACCAGCAGGTGGGGCCATGTCCAGTTTCATGGGGTGCTGGAGATTCCTGAGGACTGACAGGATAACCTTTAGGAAGCCACTGTGCTATCCTAATGCACTGCCCCCACCAATTATTGTGTGGTTCTTTCATCATAAAGGGGCCCAGAAAGTCCTTCCAGCGGCCCAGAAACATGGCTGTTATGACCTAGGGGGCCACAAGATACAGCTCATGGCTGGTTTCTTGGTGGAGACCAACAACAGATGAAAGGCTTTTCTGTCACTGCAACCTCAGTTATGCAAATGGCACTTCTAATATGGACTATATGAACCAGTGACCATGTGGATCACGATGAATGGCAATTTAAAGGACTACACAGACCTGGAAAACCTGGCACACTTCCTTGGCAGCCTGGAGTGCCGCAGGATGGACTTGGCCCCTCCACCCTCTTCAGACTAAGGACCCACTTCTCAATGATTGGACAGGGCACCCTCCCATCATACTAGCTGTGCCCTGGATCAAATCTTCCATTAGCACACTGAACAGGACAAAGCCATGAAAAAAGTGGCTGAACATACATCGTACAAATTTAGGAATAATCCATATCACCTCTGAAGCCGGCCCAGGGGCTGAGTACCTGATCCAAGGCGGCTCTATCTGGATGAAGGCAACTGAGTATTGCTGCACGCTACTGTGTGCTTTGCTATTGTAATACATTGTTTTATATGTTGAATGTTATCACCCCATGATACCTTATTCCTCGACTGGCATCCCAGGGCTAAACTACCTTGGGTGGCCCGCCTGGTGTGTTCTCTTCCTCTTTCTCCCTTGGGTCTAATGGGAACACTCCCTGAATGTTTGCACTCCCTCTCGAGACAGCAGAAGCAACCAAGGCACCCACCTACCAACCCCTCAGCTTTTGGTCTCTCTCCCCTGCACAACTAGCAGCTGATCTTGAGGTTAAGACCACCCTGACAAACGTAGGTCTCCCCTGGCTGTTCTTTGTTCAACAGGGGATCAAACTTCACCCTCCCCTCAACTCTTTGCCCTCTTTGTGCATTACTTACCCCTGTTCTGCTGAGCTTCAAACTAAGAGGGAACAAAGCTAAAGAATGTAGCATTCTTAGTCTGAGTAACTAATCTATTAAGGTACTTCTCAGATCTCAAACGAGGACATATAAAAATATTAACATGAGCATTTAACTTGAATGCAGCAAAACATGTGCAGATACTAAAATAATCACAGCAGTTGAATAATAATAGGCAGAAAAAGTGCAATACATCAACAATAAATATGTATGCAGTGAATATATATATATAAATATTTTTATGCTTGCAGAAAGCAAAGCTAGATAATTAATAATTAAAAATGCATCACCATCGGGATCGAATCAAACATCATCCTTGTCGTTGCCAACCTCAAGCTGTGGAACCCTGGACAGCTGAGACAGGAGAAACATTCCCAATTAGACTTGTTTTTTTAGCAGTTCGTCCACCCTCAAAAGTGAGTTCCTTCCGCTTCCGCGCCAAGCTTCCCCAGCTTATAGACCTTAAACTATGCCAAGAGGAAGGTTCTGGTAACCTTCCCCATCCCTTCGAGTAAGTTGTGAAATTCAAGCGCTGGCTGTACTTGGTCTGTGTCGAAAACACTCAAAATAACTGTCCAGGTCCCAATGTGCATTCCAGAGACAGAGCTATACCTTTCTCTGCTGTAAACATTCTCACCCTGGTACACTCTTATCGCCCCCACCCCCCCCCCCACGATATGTTCCCTTCTGTGGTGAGAAGAGCGAAAACACGTTCAATGTAGAAAACAAGCTGTGTGTGGAAAAATACCTGTGCCACGAATGTGATGGCATCTGAAGCTAAGCTAAGCACAAAATAGAGTCAGTGCTCAAAATGGACTCAGTGGTTAAATACAGATAGCATTACAACCCCCAGAGTGTTTCACCTTTCATCCACACACAGGGGTGCAGCAGGCCAACTTGTGCCCAGACCAGTTCTGAAGCTCTCTGTTCACCCCTCTCTTTCCCCTTCTTTTTTGCCTCTTCCTCCTCCACACCTATTTGCCATCTACCCCACCTGCCCTGCTGTATTTCTGTGCTGTTTGGGGGACTGCAGCCGGCTCCTCCCTCCCTCCCAGGGTCCATCCTGTCATCCCACAGGGCCTTTGGTCTCAGCCTCGCAAAGCAATTGGCTATCCCTCCAGAATCCCAGGTCCTGCACATCATATACATTAAAATCAACGGGCTGACCAATTAGCTCAAATGACAGAAGATACTCTCCTATCTGGCCTCCAAAATGGGGGGATGTTACCTTCTTCAAGAAACATACTTAACCAAAACCTCTAAACTTCAGAGGAATTTGGTGAGCCAGGTCCTCTACAGTTGCTCCCCTCACCCTCTCCACCCTACACAGAACCAGACCCTGGGAATTCCAGGGAATGTGGGGTAGCCATCCTAGTATGGAAATCCCTCCTTTGCTTAGTGTTGCATTCCTGGACTGATACAGATGGATGGTATATCCTAGTGAAGCTTGGGGGCAATGGTGACGTTATTAGTGTTGGCTCTATATACACAACGAATAGGTCAAAGGAACTCTTCCTCCTGGGGTTCAACCGGGTATTGATGGAGACACCCACATAATTCTGGGGGAGGAAGGCTGGAAAATGGCACCCAATATGGTCTTTGATGGGACAGGACCTGCTGACATCACACACACTTCAGAGACAGAACATTACTTAAGGATATCAGGGACAATTATGGTCTTTCAGATGTCTGGCACCTGCTTCACCCAGAGAGATGGGGATACATCCACCAATCACTGGTATACAACTCACACCTGTGAATTGACTACTTCCTCATTTCACATACTTCCATTTCTAAAGCGACATCTTAGAACTGTCTCTTTCTGATCACACCCCAATGTGTTTACTCTTTGATTGGAAAATCAGAACTCCCCACAATACCACCTTGCTCAACATTTCATGTTAAACAATGCCCTCAGAAAAGGCACTCCTATTGGTGTACCTTTCCACCTATTTGCCTGACAACAAAAGTTTAGTGGACTCGGCCCAGACACTTTAGGTGGCAGCGAAAGCCATGAAACAGTGCCACCTAATGGGAAACATGGCCATAGCCAACAAATGCAGGCCAAAAAGCAGGCAGCCCTGGATTGGGACATCCAACTCATGTCCTATGCCTATGTCTCCAATCCATGGGCTGTTTGCAGCACTGGCTTTAGCAGGCCAAAATGGAAGTTAATTCACTCTTCACAGCCAATGTGGAATACATGCTGTACCAGTTCAAAGCCTGCCACTATGAGCAGGTTGAGAAGTCAGGCAGACTGTTGGCTGCTCAGTTGTGGTAACAGAAGGCTGTAATGGCCATACCGACCATTAGAGGGCCTTCCGTAACAACAATAAAGAACCTAGGCTAATATGGAGGATTTTGTGGCATTCGATACAGATTTATACTACTCAGAGCTATTGCACACTGAGGGCGCCAAGGAGCATTTTTTCCATGACCTTTGTCTGCCCTGTCTCAATGATGTGGTTACGGCACTGCTGGAAGAGGAACTCACTAAAGATGTGACTGCACGACATCTATAAAGAAGCCGTGGCAGTGAGACACCTCAACCCTTCGTCCAATAAGTCTCTGACTATGGTCCTAATCCAAAGTGGGAAAAGGCCTCCTCTTGTGCAGGAGTCACCCTATCTCCCTACTCAGTGTGGATGTCAAGATCCTTGTGGGGACAGTGGCTACTTGCCTTAAAAAAGTGATTCCCACTCTTATTCATAACTCCCAAGCCAGATGTGTGCCCGGACTGCTCTCCCACAAACCACCTACGAACGTTGGCTTACATGTTGTGGCTCTCTTGACATGAGCTGAAGAAGAGGGTGGCATTCTTGTGTGATGACAAAATGGTGTTCAACAGGATAGATTAGAAATATATTCCATACAAATTTTGCCTTGGTGAATGCTTCATCATGAAAATTAAATGGTTATACACCTCACTGAGGGCACAAGTCAACTGCAGTGGGTTCCTTTGAGACTCATTTTTGGTTGCTATGAGTTATGCACCAGGATTGCCCCCTATGGTCCCTGTTGTTCATGCCAGCCTTGGACCACTAGCTGCAGCCATCTGCCAAAACGCTTGCATAGCAGACATCCACACCCCGGCTGGACTCTAGAAATTTCTCCTCTAGGCTGAAGACATTTTACTCACTTTGACGGACTTGGCTGACTTGCTCCCACAATTGATTTCATTACTGCACAATTTTGCGACATCTCTGATTACAAAATAAACTGGGATAAGAGCGAGGTGCTGCTGCTATCCCGGCTCACGCCAAGGGCTGTAGTTATGCCCTATCAGTTTTAGAGACATCAGTATAGTCTCAAATACCTGGAGGTGGTCTCAGTCATTCTTGATACCCCAGAGTGCAAGTAGTCAAGATGGTCATGGTCCCTCAATTCCTCTATGTCCTAGGGATGTTACTGAATACGGATAAAAGATCAGTATTACAGGGCATGGACTGCAGCAGAAAACACTTCATGTGGGGGCCGCTGAAATCCAGACTACAGATATCCAGACTACTCAATGACAGGGAATATGATAGGCTGAGCCTCCTGAGCATGAAACACTATGCCACAACTCCTCACCTCTCGCAGCTGATTTATTTTTAGCCAATCTATCAAAAAAACCCTCTCTGGGTATTGACTGAATGACAATTAATGCTTGGCAGCTCTGACCTCCATCTGGTGTATGGTCCAAGCCTGACCCAATGCAGATTTATATGATGGTGGTTGCTGCCACACAGACATGGCGGCACTCTCACAAACTGTTTCGGAGTGATGCCCACATTCACAAAAGAGCCCCAATGTGGCACCATGCCAGGATACTCATAGGGAATAGCCTGAGAGGTGTGACAATCTAAAGGGATACTGTTGATTAATCAGCTACTTTCAGATGAGTTCCACCCCCCGGAGCCACAAAAATGGCAATACACGCAAGTGAACCATGTCTGCTTCAATGCACTAGGTATTCCGCTATTGAATGCCCTTGATTCCCCTTTTTTTCAAAACTTGAAACACCAGAGTCTTTCCAAATGGGTGGTAACCACATATAAATGAATAGTACACCAACTCTGCTCCAGACCTTCCTTGACTGATTTACGCTCTAAATTGCAAGATCTGCTGCAAACTGACTATACTGAGGAGGACTAGAATGATGTAATTGGGGACCTAGGTAGGGGGATATCAGAATCAA
Source organism: Pleurodeles waltl (assembly GCF_031143425.1). Classification (NCBI taxonomy): domain Eukaryota; kingdom Metazoa; phylum Chordata; class Amphibia; order Caudata; family Salamandridae; genus Pleurodeles; species Pleurodeles waltl. The sequence goes on along the minus strand of NC_090444.1, from coordinate 1,643,945,178 downwards.
TGATGAAACTTACCCTCTTCAAGACACTAGAAGACTGACACTGGATCCCCAAGAAACTAAACTCGGCATGCTCTCTAAACCATGAAGACTGCTGCAGATGCCACCATTCAGATTTCAGCACAATCCATATCTTATATCTGTTGTTGGAAAGTAGTTTATTAGTTGCTGCAGGTAGATATCTACAGCTAGTAACAACACCACAAATAAGGTCCAGTCAAAGTCTCAATAAATAAATCCTTGCTCCACGCTTGGTAGCTTGGCTGATGAGCAGGCAACTTTAACTTAGGAGGCGTGTGGAAAACATTTAATATAAACAAAACATTAAATAAATAAGACACAACACACAATAAAAGTCCAACACCAATTTATTAAAATTGAGAATATTTTTATTTTCAAAATGACACCAAAACGACAAAAATCCAATGAAGGGAACCAAAGACATGAATGTTTAAAGAACAAATTAAAAAAAATTAGGTCCCATATTTATACTGTTTTAGCGCGGGATTTGCATCATTGTTTTGATGCAAAAGTGGTGCAAACTTACGAAATACAATTGTATTTTGTACGTTTGCGCCGCTTTTGCGTCAAAAAGCAGCACAAATGCGGCGCTAAAAATTTATAAATATGGACCTTTATTTCTAGATCCTAAAAGCATAATGCACCAACAGCGGCTGTCTGGTCACTTTGGACCAGGACCAGGTCAAAGTTTTAGGCCAACCACGATAAAGCGTAGGACTGATACAATGCGGGGTTGGTGCCAGTCAAGTTTTTAACTTTGTACTTAGTCACTTTTTTGGAGCTTTTTTGTGAGGCTTCACTGAAGCATGGAGATCTTGGTTCTCGTTGTCAATGTCGTCGTCAACGATCAAGAGCTTTGGATCTTTAGCAGGTCAAGCCTCAATTTCAGGCTAAGCTGCGATTCAATGTCACCGGCTTGACTCTTGACGATGGGTTGGTCATCTTTTGGAGCTTTTTACCAAAAATTCTTCAAATTATTCCAAACTTCTGGATCTTCTTCCGGAAGGTAATTTTAGGGTCTCAAAGTGTTCACAACACCAGCCAGGGTTCCAGAAGCTCTGAGTTGCTTCTCGGAGAGTTAGGACTACAATTCCCACAACGTACCTTGTTCCATCCATTAAAGTCCAGGTGAGTTCGTCAGCTGAGCTTGTCCTTTACAGGACTTGATCCAGGTACCTTCTTGTAGCTCTTTTTAACTGTTGCTTTCAGGGAGTTCACTCCTTAATCTTGGAAGCAAGGCAAAGTCCTCTTTTGTGAAGCCCAGAGTGTGCGGCAGGTGTAGCCCTTGCAAGTGCAGTCCTCACTTGTGCAGACCAGGGGTTCAGCAGGGCTGCCCTTCTCCTTCGGATGTTTCCAGGCAGGGATCTGAGTTGCTGGGCAGCTGTCCCATATTTATTCAGGTTTCTGGGCTGGCAAGCTGGGGGCCACCCCCAAACAATGAGTTACAGGGTGCCACCCTCTGTGATGACAACTTCCTTAAAAGTGTGGCATGTGTTTATACTAGAAAGAACTGTTTCACAAAAATCCAAAATGGAAACAATCTCTCCTGGATATTCAGGCCTGGCTAACCCAACCCACAGGTGTGGCAAACTTTTCCCTACACTCCCCTTTTAACTCCTCTCCTAATGTAATTAGAGAGACTCCCATCTGGCTGGGGGTGCAGGAAGTGAGGGTGGGCCTGGGTCCTGCACTATCTGTCCTTCTCCCCCTGAAGATCATTTTGGCTACCCAGCCCCCTTCCTGTCCTGGCATATGCAGCCGCAGATCTCTTCCCACTAGATGGTCTCTTTGTTTCAGCCAAGCCACTTCACACCTAATTAAGGGAGTTTTGCTCAGCCTCACTGTTAGAAATTGGGTCTTTGGTTGACAGTCAGGTTACCCCCTGTTCAAGCAAGGACCCTCACTCTAGTCAGGGTAAAAGAGAATCACCCTCATCTAACCCCTGCTTATGCCCTTGGTAGCTTGACAGAGCAGTAGGCTTAACTTCAGAGTGCTAGATGTAAAGTATTTGTACCAACACACACAGTAACCTAATGAAAACACTATAAAATGACACAACACCAGTTTAGAAAAATAGGAAATATTTATCTAAACAAAACAAGACCTAAACGACAAAAATCCGACATACACAAGTCAAGTTATGAATTTTTAAAGATTAAACTAAAAAATAGTGCTTAGAAACACAAAATGCTTTGATAAGGTGTTAACACGGCGTCGTGACGGAGTCGTTCCCAACAAGCCGACACCAGCGGCGCCAGACACGGAGTCGCGTAGACCCCCAATTACAGTACCTTTGGTGAAGAGTGAAAACAAGTCGATGCGCGAAGTCGGGGATCGCGGCGTCTGTGCGAAACTTTTAATCTGCGCACTTCGAGCAGCATCGGTCACGACGTGGGGCGGTGACTTCCACGGAGTCGTGGACTTCAGCGGGGCTGCAGCGGCATCGGGCCTGCAAAGGTCATCGCATTCCAGCGAAGATCACGGAGTCGGTTGCAAGAGGCGTCACTTGATTCAGCAGCGGAGGCGGTCGGAAGTCGATTTCCTTGGATTTCCACCAGCTTTCCTTTCAAGGGCCCAGGGACTGGTTTGGGCACCACAGTCAGAGCAGGAGTCTCTCCAGACATCTTTGTTGTCACTAAGACTACAAACAACAGGAGGCAAGCTCTAAATCAAGCACCTGGAGATTTCTTCACAATATGGAAGGTACACAAAGTCCAGCCTTTGCCCTCTTACTCTGACATAAGCAGCAACTGCAGGCTAGCTCCACAAAGCACAGTCACAGGCAGGGCAGCACTTCTCCTCAGCTCTTCAGCTCTTCACCAGGCAGAGGCTCCTCTTGATGTGCAGAAGTGATCTAAAGTCTGTGGTTTTGGGTGCCCTTCTTATACCCAATTTCTCCTTTGAAGTAGGCCTACTTCAAAGTAAAGTCTCTTTTGAATGTGAAATCCTGCCTTTCCCAGGCCAGGCCCCAGACACTCACCAGGTGGTCGGAGACGGCGTTGTGTGAGGACAGGCACAGCCGTTTCAGGTGTAAGTGACCACTCCTACCCTCCCTCCTAGCACAGACGGCTCATCAGGAAATGCAGACTACACCCCAGCTCCCTTTGTGTCACTGTCTATTGTGAGGTACATCCAGCCCAACTGTCAAACTGACCCAGACAGGGAATCCACAAACAGGCAGAGTCACAGAAATGGTATAAGCAAGAAAATGCTCACTTTCTAAAAGTGGCATTTTCAAACACACAATCTTAAAATCAACTTTGCTAAAAGATGTATTTTTAAATTGTGAGCTCAGAGACCCCAAACTCCACATGTCCATCAGCTCCCAAAGGGAATCTACACTTTAATCAGATTTAAAGGTAGCCCCCATGTTAACCTATGAGAGGGACAGGCCTTGCAACAGTGAAAAATTAATTTAGCAATATTTCACTGTCAGGACATATAAAACAAATTACTATATGCCCCACCTTAACCATACACTGCACCCTGCCTGTGGGGCTACCTAGGGCCTACCTTAGGGGTGCCTTACATGTAAGAAAAGGGAAGGTTTAGGTCTGGCAAGTGGGTACACTTGCTAAGTCAAATTTACAGTTAAACGTGCACACACAGACACTGCAAAGGCAGGTCTGAGACATTATTACAGAGCTGCTTATGTGGGTGGCACAACCAGTGCTGCAGGCCCACTAGTAGCATTTGATTTACAGGCCCTGGCACATCTTGTGCACTTTACTAGGGGCTTACTAGTAAATCAAATATGCCAATCATGGATAAACCAATCACATACAATTTACACAGAGAGCATATGCACTTTAGAACTGGTTAGCAGTGGTAAAGTGCTCGGAGTTCAAAAGCCAACAGCAACAGGTCAGAAAAAAATAGGAGGCAGGAGGCAAAAAGATTGGGGATGACCCTGCATAAGCAAAAAAGTCCAACACAACCCCCTACCAGCCTAAAGCCAGGGGAGGATAATCAATACCTTGATGTACTTCCCTGATTGGGGCGATAGAACAAGGAGCCAGGCCCACACCAGCAGGGGCATGTTCCAGTTCTACGCCTTCTTGACTCCAGTTGGACCCCTCTGTCCATACTCTCAGGGCCCTCTAAGCTAACCCATGGAGAACCCTTCTCCACATCTGCAGATACCATCTGTGCAGCACCTAACTTTACTATGCTCACAGATGTATCCCAATGGGCAGATAGTACCACCAGGGCCAACACAGTGGTGTTGCCCACTCCACCCCTGGGATGTGACTTTCATCCCCCCTCCAGGGGCAACTCTGTCCACCAGGACAGCAAGCCACAGTAACCCCTGACATCTGTCAGGGATGAGAGCCTGACCTCAAGCCTCTCCAACCACTGTGACTGTGGAGAGTGGGGGGCGGTAGCCCCAGGTACCTGACACCCTTTGACCACTCTCCCTTCCACCAGGTCAGGGATGACAATCTGACCCTGGTCCTCCCCTCTGGGGCTCTGTACCCTCCCTGCAGGAGCGGCACCCCCAGAGTCCAAAATTGTCAGGGTTCTTGTAGAAGCAGTCCTGCACAATTCTCCCACCAGTACAGGGATGTAAACCTGCAACTGGTCCTCCAACCTGGGGTCTGTACCTTCAGGTTGGACCAGGGCCAGGGGTAAGGCTTTCCTCCCCCTGCCCTCCCTTCTGGGGTCCTGCACCCCCAACAAGGAGTGCCCCCCCAGATGACAACATGGTAGTGGCACTGTTAGCAGTAGCCCCTTCCTCCAGGTCAGGGGGACACCCTGAACCTGGCCTTCCATTCCAGGGTCTGTACCCTCAGATTGCATTGGGGCCAGGGGTGAGTCTCTGTCTCCCCAGCCCCTACTCTCAGGGTTCTGCACCCCTCCTTTAGGGAGAGTACCCCTTGAAATCACACTGGGGGGGTGATTGGGCAAACCGCCCACCCCTTCAGGTCAGGATTTACCCCCTGCACCTGATCCTCCAGTCCAGGGTCTCTACCCACAAACTGGACCACCGCCTGGCAACCCAGGACTTCCTGGGGGGCATGCCTACCCCCCACCAGATCAGAGTTTACCCCTGAACCTGATCATTCAACCCCGAGTCACCAACCTGTGGTTGAACCATTGGCTGGCACACCAGGACTCCTAGGGGGGCACACTTACCACCCTCAAGGAACACACCATCCCCAAGGGCCACACAAGAGTCTGGCTGGCGCAGGTCTCTTGACCTCTGCCCATCTGACAGAGTCTGGATTCCCCCATCTCAGAAATGGTCTCACCAAGGTCATTCCTGGGGGGCTCTGCTCTCGGGGCTGACCCCTGACCCTCCAGGTTCCCCACTGGGGTCCGCAACCCCTTCTCAACCCTCTCTCTGGACTTCTGCATCCCCTCACTAGGAGTGGTACTGCCAGACTCCAGAACTGGTGGGACACTGGCTACAGCCGCCCCCCCAAGTTCTCCTGACACTGTGGGGTCTCCCTCAACAGATGACCATATGGTACAGGCTAGGCTCCCCTCCTGGTGTTCCCTCATGAAACCCTCCAGGACCTGGGACCGGATCTCAGGCACCTTGGGCCTCAACCCATCCCCATTACCTCTCCTCGGAGACTGGACATGGGGTCCCTCACCCATCCCACTACACTGGGTCCTACCTGGGACACTACAATCCTTCCCTACCTCACCTGGTTGGGAACTACCTAGACCACTCCTCTCAGGAGCACCCCTAGATGCCTCTTCAGACTCTCCGGTACTCACCTAGAAGTCTGCCTCCAGTGTAAGTTCCCTGGGGTCAGAGAACTCACACTCCACCTGGTGTTGGCGTAAACCTTCACCCAACCATCCAGTGACTCTGATTTGAAAAAGCACCCCACATCACCCTACTGAGACTGGTGAGACAGTACCTGACTGTCCCTGACACTCAACCCACACTCTTCTGGGATGTCTTCACACTCTTAACCAGGACTTCTACCTGGGGGGAACCCCTCTCCCTGTCACTCTCACCTAGAGTCAGTAGAGGGCCCCTCCCACCAGTAGCAATATGACTCCCCATGCCAGTTCCCCAATCCACCTCAGGGACCCTGTGCATCACTGGAGCTACTTCATACCCCTGAACCTCCTGGCGTGTGTTAACTCCGTCCTTCAAGTACGGCACCACATCCCTGGGCATGTGCACTTCTTCAGCAGCACTGGATATAAAATTGTTGCTGCCACCATTATAGCTGGACTCAGCTCTCCTGACTTCCAGCTCTTCCAGTTTTAGCTCATAAGCCAAAATCATAGTTCCTATCTCTAAGTCCCTTTTCCACTCTTCGAACTCCCTTTGCATCCTCAACTTTTCTGCCTCCAACCGGCGAGCCCTTTCTGCCTGTCTGTCCTGCACATCTTTAGGAGTCAGACCCTTAGAGGACCTACTGCTACCACTCCTGGAGACCCTCCCCCCATGTGTAACAGGTACCTCTACTACACCACGGTGTAGACTCTCCACTTTACCATCCATATCTTCTGTGTGCCCCCCAGCTTCCTTGGCTGTCACACAGGCCTTCAATACCTCTTGCAGCTCCCCCTTCCTGGCAGAGCTCTTAACAAGACAGTCAAGATCTTCACAGAACTGTTTCAATTTCCCTAATTCAAACACAGCTCCAGCTGTTGCATCTCCAGATTGAGACATGATGGCAACAAGTGCAAAGTTCCAGCGGCAGAACACAAATTCCCAATGAAGTAAAAAGAATCAGTCAAGGGATCAGCAAAATCATGGAAATAGAACAAAAAGGAGTCCCAAAGAGAAAAAGCAAAATCACAAGACAAGTAGTATGTGGTCACGTAGTGGTCTGAGATCAAAACAGTAGTGTACACTTAATCACTGTATGTCAAGTACAAATACAAGTCCAAATCCCAACCGCTGATCACCAATTTTAGAAATGGGGTATTTGGTTGACAGTCAGGTTACCCCCTGTTCAAGCAAGGACCCTCACTCTAGTCAGGATAAAAGAGAATCACCCTCAGCTAACCCCTGCTTACCCCCTTGGTAGCTTGGCAGAGCAGTAGGCTTAACTTCAGAGTGCTAGGTGTAAAGTATTTGTACCAACACACACAGTAACTTAATAAAAACACTACAAAATGACACAACAACAGTTTAGAAAAATAGGAAATATTTATCTAAACAAAACAAGACCAAAACGACATAAAATCCGACATACACAAGTCAAGTTATGAATTTTTAAAGATTAAACACAAAGATAGCGCCTAGAAACACAAAATGCTTCAATGAGGTTTTAACACAGCGTCGTGACGGAGTCGTTCCCAACAAGCCGACACCAGCGGCGCCAGACACGGAGTTGCGTAGACCCCCAAGTACAGTACCTTTGGTGAAGAGTGAAAACAAGTCGATGCGCGAAGTCGGGGATCGCGGCATCTGTGCGAAACGTTGAAGCCACGCACTTCGAGTGGTGTTGGTCACAACGTGGGGTGGCAACTTCCACGGAGTCGCAGACTTCAGCGGGGCTGCAGCGGCGTCGGGCCTGCGAAGTTCGTGGCGTTCCAGCGAAGATCACGGAGTCGGTTGCAGGCGGCGTCACCGGATTCAGCAGCGGTGTCGGTCCAAAGTCGTCCGAAGTCGATTTCCTTGGATTTCCACCAGCTTTCCTTTCAAGGGCCCAGGGACTGGATACAGCACCACTTGTGAGAGTAGGAGTCTCTCCAGAGACTCCAGGTGCTGGCAGAGAGAAGTCTTTGCTGTCCCTGAGACTTCAAACAACAGGAGGCAAGCTCTATATCAAGCACTTGGAGATTTCTTCACAAGATGGAAGGCACCCAAAGTCCAGTCTTTGCCCTCTTAATGTGGAAGAAGCAGCAACTGCAGGATAGCTCCACAAAGCACAGTCACAGGCAGGGCAGCACTTCTCCTCAGCTCTTCAGCTCTTGTCCAGGCAGAGGTTCATCATGATGTCCAGAAGTGATCTAAAGTCTGTGGTATTGGGTGCCCTTCTTATACCCAATTTCTCCTTTGAAGTAGGCCTACTTCAAAGTAAAGTCTCTTTTGAATGTGAAATCCTGCCTTTCCCAGGCCAGGCCCCAGACACTCACCAGGGGGTCGGAGAGGGCGTTGTGTGAGGACAGGCACAGCCCTTTCAGATGTAAGTGACCACTCCTCCTCTCCCTCCTAGCACAGATGGCTCATCAGGAAATGCGGACTACACCCCAGCTCCCTTTGTGTCACTGTCTAGTATGAGGTGCAACCAGCCCAACTGTCAAACTGACCCAGACAGGGAAGCTACAAACAGGCAGAGTCACAGAAATGGTATAAGCAAGAAAATGCTCACATGCAAAAAGTGGCATTTTCAAACACACAATCTTGAAATCAACTTTACTAAAAGATGTATTTTTAAAATGGGAGCTCAGAGACCCCAAACTCCACATGTCCATCTGCTCTAAAAAGGGAATCTACACTTTAATTAGATTTAAAGGTAGCCCACATGTTAACCTATGAGAGGGACAGGCCTTGCAACAGTGAAAAACGAATTTAGCAATATTTCACTGTCAGGACATATAAAACACATTACTATATGTCCCACCTTAACCCCTACACTGCACCCTGCCCTTGGGGCTACCTAGGGCCTACCTTAGGGGTGCCTTACATGTAAGAAAAGGGAAGGTTTAGGCCTGGCAAGTGGATACACTTGTCAAGTCGAATTTAGAGTTAAAAGTGCACACACAGACAATGCAATGGCAGGTCTGAGACATTATTACAGAGCTACTTATGTGGGTGGCACAACCAGTGCTGCAGGCCCACTAGTAGCATTTGATTTACAGGCCCTGGCACCTCTAGTGCACTTTACTAGGGACTTTCTAGTAAATCAAATATGCCAATCATGGATAAACCAATCACATACAATTTACACAGAGAGCATATGCACTTTAGCACTGGTTAGCAGTGGTAAAGTGCTTGGAGTTAAAAACCAACAGCAACAGGTCAGAAAAAAATAGGAGGCAGGAGGCAAAACGATTGGGGATGACCCTGCATTAGCAAAAATGTCCTACACTCACAAAGTCTGACCAAACAGAAGAGGCTACTGCAGGGCTGATTTTAGGTAACTTTAGGAAAACAGTTCTATAACTTCACTCCTACAATAGTTGTGATAAACCCAACCTTGGCAAGATGTTGGACTCAACTATTAATTTGACTCTTCTAAATATAATTTTAGCTGACTCCTGCCAAAAAAAAGACTTCATTAATGTTAAATAAAGCCTTCCTGTGTTGGTCGATAGAGCTAATGTACTACAATAGGGAAAAACTAAGTGTTCAGTTTTTCCCTCACCAGGGGCATGTAAAACATCTTGTATAATGTCCCTTCTTATTTTAGCATGGCACTCTACCCTTGGGGCAGCTAGGTCAGTCATTAGGAGTGGTTTATATGTAAACATAAGGTAATTTAAGACTTTGAAAGTACCTTTAATTACAAAGTTGAATTTGGACATAGTTTGATCTTTAAAGCAGCCTGTGAAGCAGGGCTGGCTTTTAAAATGACAGCACTGCCCACTTAATGCTACTTCCCTCTAAACCTACATACCCCACAATATAGTAGGGACTTACAGCAAGGCTGTCAGAACCAATGAGAATTATAGCTAATTACCATATGACTTTTAAACAGCGCACTGGCTCGGTCCTGGTTAGCAGAGCCCAGGGCATAGAGTCAGAAAACACCAGTGTCAGACAAAAATGGGGGCAAAATGTGAGGGGGCACTGCAAAATTCCCAGTTTTCTCACATTTGTGCTCTGCTTTGACAGCCTACTGGTCTGCAAATTGTGCCACCCTCAATAGCACCCTGGATATGCCTACATCCCTATCTGAGAAACTTGTCTTCCTACACAACACAGCCAACCTGCCCATGTTGACTCTGGGAAGTAGCTTGTTCTCCACAGCTCTCACAGTCCCTAAAATATGCATCCTGTGTCATTGGTGCTTTCCCTTAGATTCCAACTCACTCTGAATGGCTGATGTAAATGTACAAAACTGCGGTCTATGAGCGCCTTATCTATTTAATGCAGACAGAATGGAGGCACCTACACTGGTATGGGGATCTTTCTTGGACTCCTCTGAGACTGACAGGGGTAAGAATGAGCATGACAATGAGCACGTACGCCAGCCTGGCACCCGCTAGTGAACATACCCTGACCCCTGCACCACATCCACCCGAGCCCTTTGCTACCCAAACTCCCCTCACTGATAATGCACTTCGATAGTAGGAGCTGTATATATCCTCCTAGATTAGTTCCAACACAATGCCAAGCTTCTGAATCTCACCATTCAGCGCCCCCTCTGCTGTTGCTGTTTCCCTCCCAACCTTACCACTTGCTTCTTCTGTCCATGGGAAAAATGTGCATTCATTACATTCTTCTCCTACTGTTACTGCATTGCACCGTTCATACGATTATTGGAGGTTATCACCTCGGGATTGCATTGCATGACCAAACAACATTAACTGCCCACTCCAGTGGTGATATCGACCAGGCAATTATTGGCTGCCCTGTCCTTTAGAAGCTATGTATCTGAAGGGGATTGGGGTAACATTCCATCTTCTATATCTTGCAATCTGTGTTTTGCATACTGTTCAGTGGACTATCGATGATATCACCTCTCCCACCGATGTGCTCTCATTACTATGCGGCTCTGTTGCACGCCTTCCCGTCTTTCAACAAATAGTTGAGAAAAAGAATAAGCTTTCTCGCATAACTCTCTAGAAACTAGAGAGAAGCGTGCCTTAAATATGCATATTTTTATTCCTTTATGATTTCTTACCAGCCAAACTTTACAATGTGGGATTGTACCCGAACATATTTTGCTGGAGATGTGGATCACAGGGTTGTGATCTAATATATATATTGTGGTTCTACCTCAGGATATCATATTAATGCCCAAAAAATAGGGCCGGTATTTTGGGCCATTTATGACTGTCCGTTCTAACCTTCAGTCAAACTGGCCTTGCCTTGTGAATAGCCACATCACGCTACATTGCCAAAGTCTCTTTCCTCCCACACTGGAGAAATGCCGAAATACCAACCAGCATAGAATGGTTGACAGAGCTATTGAGGCTTGCAGCACACACGTGTGTGATATGTAGGCTACAGGAGCAGACAACAGTGTTTGATCAAATTTGAGGTCTATGCCTAGAATGCTGGAATGGCCCTCACGCCTAATCTCCTCTGTCCTGCTTTCCCTTATACATATAACATGATACTACACAACACACACTCACCGTGGAAGATTTAAGGCTGGCTATTGCCAGGGGGCTGAATCAGCATCACTGGTCTGAACGTGCCGGTATCACATGACATGTTTCCCATTTTGTACCCTTCCTTTATTTCCTCCTTATTCTCAAGGTCACAACGCATGTTTGAAGTTGTCAGATGCACCATGAAACATCATGCTGAACAACTCAGACCACCGCAGGGCTTACATATTACCTGGTTCCCATTCTCCTCGCCCCATGTACCTCTCCTCCCTAACCCCCATTACCGACACACACACTCCTTCCAGTGGTTTACTCCTGTTATTTTGCATTACATTCATACTCCCAGCATGGTCACCTGCACTGAGGTGTACCAATCTTCTGGTTTCTTTCTATACTGTCATAGAGCAAACCTCTAGAAGTGTATTGCAGTGGTAATTCCTTGATAATGATGGGAGTATGGCCATTGCATACATTTCTTGCCTATGAAATATTTAATGAAGATACACGTCTTAAAGAAACAATTTGTACAAACTATTAAAGATATATTTATGAGCCTCCAATGCCGTGCATTCATATTTGAAGCCAATAACCCCATGCAGTCTCCTAAAGCTGAAAATGTGCCTGCACCACCATACATGGCACTCTTGCCACTGGCTCACAAATTTGATGGTGACCTTCCTCGTAGTCTAATCTGTTCACTCTCTTGTGTGCTTGAAATGTAGAACACGCCTGTTTGTTACCTTGTGAACGCAATCCTTGCACCGTTCCAAAGTCCCTTTTTTCTCAGACTGTTGCGCCATTCATATTTGGTGCTACTGCTCACAAAAATAACTTTCTTTCCAAGAGATCCATACAAGCTTCCCCTCTACACTTTCCAGGGTATTTGGAGCTGTATTCATAGGTTAATTCAACATTACTTCATCAATGTTTTAAGTTCTTCAATAAACCTGATGCATAACTCTTACGTGCCCTGGTTTTTTAGTCTCACTTTGTATACCACTTTTTTGATGGCTGGAAGTGTAGGGTGATAGTTGAAAATCGTAATTGCTCTTCTATAATACCTACATATTCAGAAATTCCCCGGGATTCTATTTTAGCAACTGCAGCCTTTTTACAACAATGAAGTGTGCTTATTCTGCACAACTAGTACTCTTATTGTGCCACTATGTGCACTTTGGAATGTAGACAGTGGAGAGAATTGTTTCAGATTCGAGAATCACCATTAAACTGCCAGGAAAAAGTTCCTTATCTTTGAAACCCACCAGGAGCTTCATAAAAGCAACATTACTCACTTCGATCAGGAAAAGGAATGAAGAATTAAAAAAAAAAGTCTGATACCAAATTATTATTTTCCGTATATGCATTATACATCGTCCCAAGAAATTACCCTCGCTGTTTTCTCCCTGCATCTTTCATTCTAGTAATTGTCAAGGGAAACAACTTGTTTTACAAATTACTTCACTTCAAATAACAAATGATCACACGATGTATAGGTAATCCATGTTTGTGATCAGAAATCAAGTTTTGAATGCAAATTAATACAAAGAAATATGCAGAATGATAAAGAGGCCTCCTTACCAGAGCCACCCTAAAATTGTGACTTTATCTCCCACCCTGAATGGTAGGATTCTCAAACAATATTGCCTGACAGTATAATTGCCTTGACAGTACCTGTAAGATTGGCCAATTCTTGCCCTTAAAAAAAATAAAAAATACCCCATTGTGCTTTCTTTACCAGACTGTTCAGCAAGGTTGGCCTCATTTTGGGAGAATCGTCTAAAGTTGTGACTACATGTGGTATAATATTACTATTGTCTTCCTCGCTCCTTCACCTGGGCTAAATGCCAATTGGTCAGGTTTTTCCCTGCGGAGAGCTTGGTTGCATGGCAGAAAATAGTATACAGAAATATTGTCTGACATAGTGTGCCCTATATAACAGTTACACAAATATTATCCCATTTCCACTATTAACTCCTGTGAAGAAATATTTCGTTGCCGATATTTAGGCATGATATGTAAGTCAGGCAATATTCCGACTCACATATCTTGGTACCACACCTCAGTTCATCGGGCCTTCCTCTCTGTACTTAGGGGTTTGTTTGTATCCTGCTCCATCCCTCCAGGTTAAGTTATTTTTTTTAAACTCTCAGCCAGAGACAAACTCTTCGACCATGAAGTGAAGCCAATGAGCAGGCGAATAACGAGATGATCAACGCACAAATATATGGAATGGCCCAAGTTTGCTTACCCGTGGCGAGTGAGATTTCATCTCTATACCTTGGGGCTCGGACCGTATCGTTCGAGAGCAAACAAATGTAAGTGGATATTTAAAGAACTGCAATTGAAAGACTTGCGGATAACAGAAATAAGAGTCCCTCTTTATCCTTTCTGCAAGCGATTGGCGATTTACCCTTAATTGTATCCACGTATTTGGCTGCTCTATGAAGCTCGTGAGGTGAAACTCGGGATTTTATAAAACGTGTAATTACGTAAGCATATCTGCTGAGAAGAGGCATTTGACCATTATATAAAATGTCGATTAAAGGATTTGAAGGTGGTCTGGTTTCCACGATTTTTCATATTTTTATAGTTATTCCCTTCCATTTACATATACATACCTCTTGTCCAGAGTACAGGGGCAATCCTCTACTGGACAGGGTTGTCCCTACCTCAGGAGAAGAGGTATATGTGCAAGAATCCCTCCCCCTTCTCCCAAAGAGAACATATTCCCTCCTCTCACGTTTCTGTGGTCCATCCCCTCCGTGCGTCTTCCCCTCACCCGCTTTCCCGCACACCCGACTTCCCTTGCACCATTTTACCACAGCCCCCTACCCATTTACAAACCCAATAAACGCACACATTCACACAGGATACAGCTGTGCAAGAGTTGAACAAAGCTCTCTTTTTTCACCTCACAGAGATTTCTAGTGTAAACATTTTCCTGCGCTGGAAATTATCTCTCAGGACAAACAGAAAACATGGCTGTGGCCGCGTCAATATATATTGGAATATGTGTGCAGCAGCCATACGCTATCTGCGCCTCGCCCGCGCTCAGCGCCCCTCTAGCTTCACCCACGCGGACAGAGTAAACACAATACTGCATTGCAGCAAAACAAATCGAACGAGGAGTCAAATAGGAAGAGGAGATGACGGGCAGAGACAACCTACGTACTGATGTGTTCGCCTGCCGAAAGGTTAAGGCACACCGGGTGCAGCCTGTACTTGTTTTTAATTATTTTCCTAGCTTTGTGATAACATAAGTTGCCTGTCTGAAAGCATATGCCATCAATGACGCTCCTGTGTGTGGGTTCTGTTTGCTTGAGATAGCACACGGGTTTTCAGACATAAACGCTAACCTAAAAATAAGAACTATGTTGATGATTTGAAAATGTCACTTGATTGGTCTGAAATAGAGACTGCAGAAAAAATAAAGCAGCATTATGTAGATTAACTGAAAAGGTAATTTCACTAAGTAGGCTATCAGTGGTCTCAGCTGTAACCAGCTACTTCATAAACCTAAATATACAATATTTATTAAAAAGTGAGTTTTTTTAAAATATACACAAGTTGATAGCTGTTATTAACATATTTACACCGAAGGAGGAAAGCCTGGAATAATTTTGCCTTCCTGGATAAAATTTCTGTTATAACTAAGATTGTTATTGGTTTCCCTCTACGACTATGTAATTTACAGGAAAACTGTGCCCGCTGAGGTGCGTAATAAAATAAAAACACCATTGAAGGTAATTTATGAACTAAGCGAGGCCTTTCATCAAAGACTTTTCTCAGTAGTGATAACGCGTCCAGTCCTTATAAATTAATTATACTTGGACACGTTGGAGGTCGGTGAACCTTTTAGCCGAGTTGGGCTCTCCTCATCCTGGAATAGTCGGATCACTTAAATCAATAATCAATAACTATTGTAATCGATACCCAATACTCAATTAATAGATCAAAATAACACATTAGGAATCAATAACAGTTGGTATTTCGACGCACCATGACCTTTCAGTCATGAATAACCACACCAGTTTGTTAAAAGTTAATGAGTTTATTTCCCTATATTAACAAAGCTAACACAATATATATGAGTCTCAAAATCAAATGATATATGTATACGAACATTACTAGCTGTCCATAACGGCGGAAGAAACGCAATCTACGCAAAATCTGGATTATAATACACTCGGTTATAGCAATGCAAATCACTAATATGAGTAACTGAATTTGACTAATTGCATACATCGGTCAGCATAGCAAGATTTCAATTCAACATGGTGCATCAAATGAATACCTCAACTAACCTCTAATTAGCATTGGCATGTGGGGCTTCATGCAAAACGAATTTAGTCAACACAAATTTGGAAAACGTCTAGCTTGGGCCCTATAAAAATAGCAGTTGGTACGTAAAAGGAAAAATCACAATGCATAATACAATTTTCCTTTCATAATTACCAAATACAATTAGCATTCAAGAAAGTCTTCATCCTTCAGGTACCGGTTCGATCAGCATGAGGCAGATTTCAAAGGGGCAAAGTTAAGGGCAAGTTTCCTTGCGGCAGCAAGGAGAATGGGGCAAAGTTACTGCATGGGCAAGACGGGGCAGGTTTAAAGTTAAAGTCTCTAGGGTGAGAATTCTTAAAGTCTCTTTCTCTGGAATAGAGAAAAGGGCATCAGGATGTCGTCTAAGATGGCGTCTGGCATTTGGCTTCAAAGATGGCATCAAGGAAAAGGGCTGACTTCTCTTTGTCCGGTGGGTTTAAGTAAGAAACATTCCAAATTCTGCAGTGTCTTCCATTGGAGGGTTCATAGGGTGGCTTCAATTTGACCAATGAATAGTGTCTTTCTCTTAGTACTCATTTATACATACATTGTCCTTGGAGCCTTGGAACACAAGTTGCAACAAAGTTTGCCAATTAATTTTATCTTAAAGCCTTTATTGTCTGCACCTGCAGGAGCTGACCTTGTATCAAAGGGGATGAAACCGGCCTAGCACGAAACCTTGGAGATAAGTGTATTAGTCATCTCTACTGGAAAAATACAGAATAATGTCCTTTGTTAATAAAAGAGAAAACCATGCAGTTAAATTTGAGACCAGGAGACTAGGCCAAACCCTCTACTAAATTTAAGCTAAGCATAAAACAGTTTCAACAAGAAATCATAGGATACATTTGCAATTATGACAGATTACTACATTTTTCAATTCTTCATGATTAATTAAGCTTGTTTATAATAATGGCGAACTACTCCGAGGGCACAATTTCCCACGTACTTTATTTTCTTTGCTAAAATCACACTACATTATATGATTTTTGTTATATGATATATGAATATATGTTGGCCCTTCTTTTTTTGCATCATCAGTAGCCATTGTTATAATCATGTTCCACTGGGATCACTTCGTTAAAAGTGGCCACTTTGGTAGATATAGTAGTTTGCAGCCCCCCTCGTTCCATGTGCTCTGTGAAATTGTATGACTGAGTCCCCTCATTACAGCTCCTAGTAGAGTAGGCCTAACTAGACTCTGCAAAAGCATTCAGCTCCCAATGCGAACTGCAAAAAAATGATGAACTAATCACTTTTAGTTTAGTTTTAGTTTTATTTCAGTATGTTTGTGTTTGAGTAGTCTGTCCTCTATGCACACTCACCAAGATCCTAATGCAGTGGTTCCTAACCTTTTGACTTCTGTGCACCCCCACTGAATCATTATTGGAATTGCGGAACCCCCACTGAGTCAATATTGAAAGATGGGGACCTAATCTGTTAATCTTATTTAATTTTCTAAGCAGTTGCGGACACCCTGAGGAAGTTTTGTGGACCCCGAGGGGTCCCCGGACCACCGGTTGGGAACCACTGGGCTAACGGGTGCGAGCTGTGAATGCTCAGCTGAAAATAATAAGGTTGTTAATGAGCTTTGCAGTTGAAAATCACCATTTATTCAGTTGTTTCCTGAAAGTAAGTTGTTATAAATATTTTAAGCTACTGAGGAAGATTTGTCCATGGTATGACGATGAGCAAAACCAGGATGGCAGTGCAGGAGTAGTGGTTAAAAGAAGCTGGAAAGAGCCAGCAAGAGATAAGTATAGTGACAGGAGAGGAGATGACCGCAGGGATAGAGAAGTTGAAAGGGAGGGATGAGAGGATCTGAGCAGTGATGACAATATATACACAAGTGTGTAAGATTGAGGACAGAAAATATAAAGAGTTGATTGAGGACTAGCAGGCCTTTTGAAGGGTTGACATCAGAGGTTATAGTATTTAGATAGTAGTAAACAAACAAGTAGTAGCAAAAGATTAGTAAGGGATGACAGAGCGTGGTTGCTGAGTAGCACAGGCAGGCTGAAGGGGTTACATTGCAAAAGTAATGGTGTTGCACTGCAGGTGATAGACAGATTGCTGACTGAAGATATCTGAGGGGTAGCAGCAATCATGGCCAAGGGGCAAGGGTCATGGGCAGTGCCTGTGGAAAATATTCACTTGTGGAAGAATTTTCCACTACTGCACACATTTATTTCACTTAGCAGAATAGCATGAAGTGTGGGGAACTCCACACTGTGCATGAAATGTTTTGTGGTGCCCAACATAATACAACCTGATATACTACCTGTTGGACTTTTGCTTATGCAGGGTCATCCCCAGTCTTTTTCGCCTCCTGCCTCCTATTTTTTTCTGACATGTTGCTGTTGGCTTTTCAACTCTGAGCACTTTACCACTGCTAACCAGTGCTAAAGTGCATATGCTCTCCTGTTTAAATTGTATGTAAGTGGTTTATCCATGATTGGCATATTTGATTTACTAGTAAGTCCCTAGTAAGGTGCACTAGAGGTGCCAGGGCCTGTAAATCAAATGCTACTAGTGGGCCTGCAGCACTGGTTGTGCCACCCACATAAGTAGCTCTGTAATCATGTCTCAGACCTGCCACTGCAGTGTCTGTATGTGTATTCTTACACTGTAAATTCGACTTGGCAAGTGTACCCACTTGCCAGGCCTAAACCTTCCCTTTTCTTACATGTAAGGCACCCCTAAGGTAGGCCCTAGGTAGCCCCAAGGGCAGGGTGCAGTGTATGGATAAGGTAGGACATATGGTAATGTGGTTTATATGTCCTGACAGTGAAATACTGCCAATTTCGTTTTCACTGTTGCAAGGTCTGTCTCTCTCTCATAGGATAATATGGGGGCTACCTTTAAATATGATTAAAGTGTAGATTCCCCTAGAGAGTAGATGGACATGTGGAGTTTGGGATCCCTGAACTCACAATTTAAAAATACATCTTTTAGTAAAGTTGATTTTAAGATTGTGCGTTTGGAAATGCCACTTTTAGAAAGTGAGCATTTTCTTGCTTAAACCATTCTGTGACTCTGCCTTGTTTGTGGATTCCCTGTCTGGGTCAGTTTGACAGTTGGGTTGTTTTTCACCTCACACCAGACAGTGACACAAAGGGAGCTGGGGTGTGATCTGCATTTCCTGATTAGCTATCTCTGCTAGGAGGGAGGGGTGGAGTGGTCACTCTCATCTGAAAGGACTGTGCCTGCCTCTGACAATGCTGTCTCCAACCCCCTGGTGTGTGTCTGAGGCCTTGCCTGGGCAAGGCAGGATTTCACAAGAAGGTGTGAGTCCCCTTTGAAGGAAGGTGACTTCAAAGACTAAAATGGGTATAAGAAGGGCACCCAAACTTACAAACTTTAGAAACACTTCTGGAACCAAGAGGAACCTCTGCCTGGAGAAGAGCTGATCGCTGAGGAACAAGTGCTGCCCTGCCTGTGACTGTGCTTTGTGGAGCTTTCCTGCAGTGCTGCTTCTGCCAGAGTAAGAGGGCAAAGACTGGACTTTGTGTGCCTTCCATCTTGAAGAAGAAATCTCCAAGGGCTTGATGTAGAGCTTGCCTCCTGTTGTTGAAGTCTCAGGGATAGCAAAGACTTCTTCCTGCCAGCACCTGGAGTCTCTGGAGAGACCCCTACTCTGCTCTGTGGTGCCCTTCCAGTTCCTGGGACCCTGAAAGGAGAGGCTGGCAGCCTAAGGACAAAAATACACGCACCGAGCACCGTGCGGAGAAAAGATCGACGCGAATCCGATCGCGGCTGAGAAAACGACGCGACGCCGGTTCCGCAGCTGAGAAACGACGCCGCAGGAAACGCGACCGAAAAACCGACGCCCGGAGCAGGAGAAACGACGCGCAGCATCGCTGACGGAGGCTGAGAGATCGCACCCTGCGCCGCGGGACTTTCGGATCGTCGTGTGGCTGGCTTTTTCAACGCGCACCGCCGTGCCGAGTTGTTTTCGACGCACACAGCCGTGCAGGGTTACTTTCGACGCACACCGCCCGTGCGGGGTTATTTTTGACGCAAACCAGGTACATTTTCACGCTAGCAGCGCTAGTGTGGTGTTACAACTACCTAAAGACTCTTTTTATTTTAAACCTTTAAAAAATCATAACTTGACTTGTGTATGTTGGATTTTTGTCGTTTTGGTCTTGTTTTGCCTAGATAAATATTTCCTATTTTTCTAAACTGGTGTTGTGTCATTTTGTAGTGTTTTCATTAAGTTACTGTGTGTGTTGGTACAAATACTTTACACCTAGCACTCTGAGGTTAAGCCTACTGCTCTGCCAAGCTACCAAGGGGGTAAGCAGGGGTTAGCTGAGGGTGATTCTCTTTTATCCTAACTAGAGTGAGGGTCCTTGCTTGAACAGGGGGTAACCTGACTGTCAACCAAAGACCCCATTTCTAACACTACCAAAAATCATCACCAACTGATGACCTTTCATGGATTTTCATGGGGTATTAAAAACAGTGAGAAAAACAGTGAAAAAAGTGACATTTCATGATTTGCAGAAAAATTCCTCATGACTACTCTTCAATACAAGAATGAAGATAGGTGTGTTGTGCTTAGGCTTACTGAATGAAGCACATAGGCTTCAGCTAACATGCCAGCCATCTGGGACTGAATCTATAAATGATGGCACAGAAAGAACAGCTATGTCATTGGAGCATACCCAGGTTCTTGATTGCAGTGGTCCAGTCACTGTATGATTAGGAGAGTGGATTGCTCGGCTCCACTGCTGCTACAGGGTGAACTCCCTAAACTAGATTGTCGTTTGGCTGAGTTCTCCCTTTCTTGGGGGCATGAGATACTCATTCATCACCTGTGGTGTGACCTTGGGAACGTTTGCTGCAGATGGGTGAGTGGTGGCACTGGTTATGAAGCTGCATTTGTCACTTTTGACTGTGATGACTGAGGATGCTATTCTCACAACTGAGTACTGACATTCCCAGTAAACGACATTCATCTCGCAAGGATGTCAGACAGGCTGGAGGACAGGCAAACATTCCTTCTACTTGGCTGCTTTTGGCCTAAGGGATAAGGGGCTGCAGACTCATAGAATAGTGGCTTTTTATTTAAGACATATTGCAGATGTTCCTTGTTGCTTGCAGATGCTCCTAGTGTTCTAAGGTTGGTTCACTGGCACCACCTAATGCTTTAATCCTTGTTGTGTGGGATTTGGGGCTATCATTGGGGCCCTAAAACCTCTATTGAAAGGTAGAGCTGAAGCATGTGTCTGTTTGTGAATAAAATACACCAGTAATGAATACAGTTGGTGTGTAATTATGACAAGAATCAAGCAACTCACACTGCTGCCTGTTACCACACTATTTTACAGCATACCTGGATAGCCTTGATGTCCCAACCATCTCAATATAACCTATAAGTGATGGGATTTGTATAGAACTGCAACATAGTGAAGTGGATGACGTGTGTTTATGTATGAACACCCCAAGCATTTTAATTTCCTCTATCTTGAGGTAGACCAGCCAGAGCAGCAAGAGAACTAAGTGCCATGGGTAATGTAGTGGAAGCAGCTTCCTGAGAAAAGGCTGTAAGACAAAGATGGTGGATAACTAGGCCCAGACCAAGATGGCTTTGAAAACTGGGCCCAATGGACAGGGTATTTCACCCAATTGAGAGGTGCTTCCACTCCTTCACCCAGCGCCCCATGCATCATCGCCAAAGAGGAGAAGTTGTCACAGCAGATGAAAGTGTTTATCATGGATGAGAATTGTGCCCATATCACCATGCTGTCACAGGCTATGAAATGATGGGGAGTGCCACAGATACTTATCAGCAGTCATTGGATGGGTTTAACCCATAGGCAGTCACACTCAAGGATCACAGTTCCTGATTTGAGTTGGAGTGGATGCTCAGCAGAAATACAGGAGGCTAAGTCTTCCCAAAATCTCTAAATATTGTGTCAACAACAGGATCATCTCTGAGAGTGCTCGACATTTAAAATTAATAAAAGAAAATCATACACAGAACTATTTGAAGCTCCTAGGTTCCAGTTAACATAAGGCCATATTGCATGGTCTCCCTACTTGGCAGTCAGGGCATTACAAGTATACCCGAAGAGCATACCAAAGCTTCCCATGGCAGGAGTTTGGTCACAGTTGACAGATGGCATGGGGTGCACTTGGCTGGGTTCTGATCCTGTGAAGCTGGGGCAACAATTGCCCAGTCATGGGACTTCTATCCCACTGCTGAGCTCTCTCCTCTCTGGGGAATTCAAGACCCCACCTATGCACATTTCCTGAGGCACTGTGCCAGCCAGCCCCACACAGAAGACAAGTAATATTTCCTTCTATATTGCTGTGGTGCACTGTGCTGTTATGGTACAAGGCTCAGAGTATGATTTAATGATGAGATTGTTGTTCTTCTACAGTGGAAGGGCACTTCCCAACCTATGAATTGTGATGGGAGAGCTCAATTAGCAGATATATATACATAATTAACTAATTAAATGAGGGGAGCCTGGATAAGAGAAAATACTCTATGACCTGATCCATAATTGGACTGACATTTTCAACAATCTGACACAGAGCAACCAATGGCTGAAGAGGCAGACTAAAAGAGCCTGTATGTTTTTTATTTAATGAACCATTAGCAGTCAGCTAAAGCTGTCTTTCTGCCAGACTTAAGCATCATGGGCCTTCATTATAAAGTGGACAGTTAGCGATATATAAGCCATTAACAAGCATATAAACAATGTGTCAAATTTTCTAGCATCCAGGAAAAGTTGAGCACTGTCTTCAACAAACATTCTTCAGTGTTACCTGGGTTAGACTTCAGTAAATAGCTATTCATCTAGTCCCAGCCCTGCATGATGAGCAGGCATTAGCTCAATGACACCAGTGCCGTAAGAGGACATTCTTAGATCATCCAAGACAGAGAAAGCAGTATTCTCTGTTCGGAAAGTTCTTCAGACAAAGTGATGATTCAATGTGGTCATGTAGTGGACAAGCAAACACAGTTTCAACATGTTGGCCAGAGCAGAGAGAAGCAATATATTGTTGAAGGTTAAAGGGTTTTCTCACTTTAAAATGTATTTGCAAGAGGTGAGGGTCAACTTCACATGTATTTCAAAATTAACTGTCAGTTTTGGTTGAGAAATAATTTGAAATGTACAGAACAGCATGTCCAATATTATTTGATAGCCATCAAGGAGGTAGGGTCCAGACACAGCAAGGATATCTTGGCAATTGTTATTTCAAAGAAAATAATTGAAATCAAAGAATTTCTGATCAAGCAAAGTAAAGTTCAGTAAATCAGAGAAGAAGCTGAGAATTTGCCACGGGGTAGCACCATTGCATTGTC
This sequence comes from Pleurodeles waltl, assembly GCF_031143425.1. NCBI lineage: Eukaryota > Metazoa > Chordata > Amphibia > Caudata > Salamandridae > Pleurodeles > Pleurodeles waltl. The sequence goes on along the minus strand of NC_090444.1, from coordinate 1,643,922,311 downwards.
AAACTTTGGAACTCATATCAGAAATAGTTTTAAGAAGAAATAGTGAGTGTGTCAGTAATGAAAACTGTGGATAAAGTTAAATCTTTCCTGCAGGTTCCCAGGGTGCAAACAGTACCAAACGTCTGACAGAAAAGCTGATAGACATGTCTGAAATTACCCCTTGCTCAGATAATATTATTTTAAAATATTAAATATTATTTCAGGTTTGGCAAAGTTGAATTCGGCTACTAATTTCAGTTTTTAACATTTGAGATAAGGAATACATTGTGCCTATTATGATTAAAGCATCTTTTTCAGATACATATTTGTAGGTAAGGCCTTTCATGCTTTTTAGCAAGAAAGCTAATTTTCAGTCACAAGTCTTTAAAGTTTGGCAGACAAGTTACTCTGTCTCAAACCTGACGGTTATCCCATCTACCTTCTTACAAATTCATTATATTCTATGGCACTTGTAACAAGGCCAATCAAATATTCGTCAGATTTGTGACAGAGTAACCTATCAGACAAACTCTAAATCTGGACCCTTTGTGATCTCGATGACAACATCAACCAGACACAATTGTCTAAGAGAATAAACACAATCTCTAGGACATTGGAGCACATGTGAGTGGAGTGTACTGATTTGACATTTGTGAGTCAATGAACTTGCTCACACTTACTTCTTTTAAGAAGATCTCTGGGAGGGATCCATATTATCACAGAAAAATCCTTTACAGAGCATAATATTCCAGAGATTCTCCCATAATGAACACTGGATCTGAAGCTTTTAATGGAACTGAATACAAATTCCACATGGAGGCTCTTATAAAGACTTTGTTAAAAATGTTTGGCCCAATATCACATAAACTCAGCCCGACCTCTAATCTCAGCAATAAACAAAATCTTAAAACTAAACCTTACAATAGGTTTAAACCTACCCTAACTTTAAACCTAAGTCATAATCATGATCTAATGCTTGCCCTCACAGTAATCCTAAAAATAAAAAAAATAGTAATGCTAACCAAACCCCACCCTTCACTATAAATTGTAAATACTATAATCCTCATCCTAATCCTATATGTAACTCTAACCTTCATGCAAACTGTAACCTATCCCTAACCTTTACCTTGTCACTGTTTGTAACCGTAAAACAAACTATGACTGAAATTATTACTTTACAATATATGCAACAAAATAACCAATCCACATTGATGTTAAAACAACATTATTATCATGATATATATAAAACTGTTCTAGTCTTGTGTGAAAACCTGAGACACAGTTAGAAGATGATGCCGGTGGACTTGGCTGTATGATTTTCAATGTGGGTAGAGATAAGAGTTCAGAGAACTTCCTTGGCACCAAAGATATCAACAATTATATTCAATAATAATATCTCAAAAGGGGCTCAAGGAGAATGCTGGTAACATCGGGCACAGGATAGTAATCATAGTGAAGTGTGTAATTGGAAATTTGTAGAGATTGGTTTAGGGTCTCCCACCAAAGGAATAACCTTCCCAGTCATAACAATCTTGTTTGACCCAATGCCACACACAAGTCACTTTGGAATCAAAGAAGAAGAATGCCCCTGTGCTATCAAAGTAGTTCAAACCAAAAAAATAAAAAAACAAGACCACACCCGTCCCTGTAGACAGAAACTAGAAACATAAGTTAGTAAGGGCAGATCTAGTACATTAAGGCGGTGATTCTAACCGCGGCGGGCGGCGGTAGCCGCCCGCCATGCGGTTACCGCCAAATGACCGCACCGCGGTCACAAGACCGCGGCGGCCATTCTGGCTTTCCCGCTGTGCTGGCGGGCGACCGCCAAAAGGCCGCCCGCCAGCACAGCGGGAAAGACCCAGCAACGATGAAGCCGGCTCCGAATGGAGCCGGCGGAGTTGCTGGAGTGCGACGGGTGCAGTAGCACCCGTCGCGAATTTCAGTGTCTGCTAGGCAGACACTGAAATTCTTTTTGGGGCCCTCTTACGGGGGCCCCTGCAGTGCCCATGCCATTGGCATGGGCACTGCAGGGGCCCCCAGGGGCCCCGCGGCACCCCCTACCGCCATCCTGTTCCTGGCGGGAGACCCGCCAGGAACAGGATGGCGGTAGGGGGTGTCAGAATCCCCATGGCGGCGGAGCGCGCTCCGCCGCCATGGAGGATTCTCAAGGGCAGCGGAAAGTCGGCGGTACACCGCCGACTTTCCGTTTCTGGCCGCGGCTGAACCGCCGCGGTCAGAATGCCCAGCGGTGCACCACCAGCCTGTTGGCGGTGCTACCGCGGTCATTCGCCCTGGCGGTTTTTACCGCCAGGGTTAGAATGACCACCTAAATGTATTCTAGATTGCTCTATTCAAGGGTATGCCTTTAAAATTAGTAACAAAGTTCTAAATGGAAGTAGCATAACAGAAATGAGTGAGGAGTTAAAAGCTTACAGACACGTTTCAAAATCAACACTACATTAACTTAGTTGGATTTTTTTCCTGTACTGGATACATTAAGTCAAATCAGTAAACCAAGACAAAGACTGCTGCAGGCACTTGTGGACAAGAAGAGGGGAAACTAATTAGAACAGCAGAATAAGTACAGTAGTGCCCTTCTTCAATGACTGACACAACTGAGATATTTATGTAGGTGCCAGCACAGTCCTAAATGGGACTTCCTTTACAGTGTATACAGTTATTATGTTTACCTGTTTTCAATTTTCATTTGTTGTGAATTCTGGGTTTTTTTCAGTGGTTTCTATAACATTTAAAAAGTTTACTCATTCTTTCTTTTGCTCTGTACAAAACCAGCATATGATGTTTCTTCAGTGCTTATAAAGAAATGTGTTTATATAGCCTTCCTTCCCTCTTCATTCATATTGACTTTGCTCTTTCAAGTAACCTTTCATTAATTCACCTCTGTACTGCCTCATGTCTTTGTACTCAAATCCCTCTTTCAGCCCAGACATGGTACCGATGCTGGCTGTGTCACTGAAAACAAGTTATAACCAACGTATGAGCCCTAGACATGGTGAAACAGGTCTTGGGTAGCTTCAGACAGGTCCTGGCCTGGCAGTTCAGCATAGACCATTCCCACTGGAGAGGGGTCAAGACTGATTTTCTTATGGCTGGGTCCAAACTAAGGTGGCATTGTGGGCAAAAGAATGATGGTTTGGAATGCTACCCTGAGAGATTGCCAATGATTAGAAGTATTGCAAGCATTCCATCCATCACCTTTTGTATTTGATAAAAGAAGAGAAAGCGAAAGGCAAGCCTAGATGCAATGCTCTCATTACGGACCTCACCAATGACAATGAAGAAGGCATAGACTGACTAACCCATGAAGAAAACACTGACAACTGGCCCACTGATGACTGATTGTCAACTCACCTGTGGACCACTGACCCATGAATAGTACAAAAACTCTTTAGTCAGCATCACTGTCATCAAATTTAAACTGAACATACATCTTTGAGTTAAATGCCTCCTCAGCCTCAAGGTAGGCACCTGGATACTTACCAAGCAGAAGGTGAATTTGATCCAAAGGAGCCCTTTGGAGCGGATTACAGACCAGGACAAGTAAACATTAAGGCCCTTATTACAACATCGGCGGTATATCCCGCTTACCACTGTGCAGAAGACCGCCAACACACCGCCGTGGCCGCGGAATTCTGCTACAGCTATTACGACCCACTGCACAGAAACCGCCAAAATCTAGACACCCACACAAGTCCGCCGCACCAAAGGTCAGTGATGAACTGGCGATAACAAAACCTCCACCGTCACGCCAACAGGAATACGCCCACACTATCACGACTCATGAATCCACGCGGCGGTCTTTCAACCGCACTATTCCATTGGTGGTACACACCGCAGCACTCAAAATACACACACATTTTCAAAACACTACCACATTGGACAAATCAAAATACACACACCTGATACACATACACACACCACTCCCACACACCCAATACAATATAAAACACACACCTACATTACCCACAAACCCTTACTACCCAAAAATCCGAAGAAGGCCAGAGAGACAGCAAAGCAAAGACAACACCAGCATACAAAGGCACACAACACCATCACACATACACATCCACACACAAAACACTACACACCCCTAAACATCACACCAAACATCACAAAACACACCTCCTCACACATCAACCACACCACCCCATGGCACCACAAAGACACCCCAGGTTCTCTGAGGAGGAGCTCAGGGTCATGTCGGAGGAAATCATCTGGGTAGAGCCACAGCTATTCGGATCACAGGTGCTGCACACCACCATACCTAGGAAGATGGAGCTATGGCGCAGATTCATGGACAGGGTCAACGCAGTGGGACAGCACCCAAGAACACGGGATGACATCAGGAAGAGGTGGAACGACCTACGGGGGAAGGTGCGTTCCGTGGTCTCAAGACACCACATTGCGGTTCAGAGGACTGGCGGCGGACCCCCACCTCCTCCCCCACAATTAACAACATGGGAGGAGCAGGTCTTGGCTATACTGCATCCTAAGGGCCTCGCAGGAGTAGCTGGAGGAATGGACTCTGGTAAGGCAAATCTTTCACTACTTCATCCCCCACCCTACCTGCATGCTATCACATACCCCCACCCTCGCCCTCACCCCATCACTCCAACTCCTCACATATGTCCTACTAGCACAAACCACACATCCCAACACCAAGCCCTGCATGCAACAACTAAGCATGGACACCCATCACCAATGCATGTCCACTATACATACCCACACAGACTCCTACACCATTATCACACAAGGTCCTACACAGGAATGGAAGCACTGGGCTACAGGGTCACTAACCCATTGCAGACCATGGCACACACAGATACCAAAACTATGTATTTACACCCCTGCAGGACCCCTTCCCAACTTCACCGGACAGGAGGTTCCAGACATGTCCACTCCCCCCACAGAAGAGGCCCACAGTGATGACAGCAGCTTTGTCCAACTGGATCTAGATGACCAGCCCGGCCCATCTGGGACCTCGGGACAGTCGGTTCCCCTCACACTGGCACAGGCCACCACAGAGCCTCCCCCCTCCGGAAACACCAGCACAGCACCCACCCAGCGGGCCCACACCTCTGTCCCCAGGACACGTCAAGCAGCAGTATGTCTACCACTACAGGGAACCCAGGCTAACCCACCACCCCAAGAATGACAGGGACCTGGGGGCAGTGGTAGTGGGCACACAGTTCAGGGGACAGAGGCCCAGGAACACAGGGGAACTGGGAGGGCTGCTGTGCGACAGGGGGAGGACATGCCCAGGGAACACACTCTCCATGAGGCCCTCTCCAACATCATGGGAGCCTACCATCATTCCCAGGAGACGATGGCAATGGTACTGGCCAAGTTTCAGGAGACCCAGCGGCTGCAGGAGGAACAGTATTTCGGGTTCAGGGAGGAACTCAAATCCATCAATACCATCCTGGGCACCATTGTAAGGGTGCTGAAGGACCTCTTCAACACCAGGAGGGACACTGTGGCACAACAAGGGGCCCCTGACACTAGCCTGGACGATGAACTGCCCTCCACCTCTGCCGGCGCTAGTGGACAGGAGGCCCCGCCACAGGACCACAACACAAGCACGCCACCCCCTGCAGATGGAGAACCACCCGCAAACGGTCCCTGAGATCCAGGACAAAGACAGAGAACAATGCCAAGACCCCTGCCAAAAAATGAGACCACCCTGATTGTCATCCTTTTGTCCCACTTTATCACCCTGCCCATCCTTAAACTGCCCTAGCTCCACTTCCTATGCCCCTTTGGACAATGCACCTGTGAGACAAATAGGCTGGTCTCTGCCATGGACATTCCTCCACCATCACCCCTGACCATTGTACAACCCCCTCCACTTTTATGCACTGAAATAAACACCCTTGAGTCACAACACAAGCTGGAGTCAGTCTGTGCTTTCACAAATGTGTATTAGCAATACCTATGGAAAATAGCAATTTCCATTCTATTGTCAACATACCTATGTCACACAGCTCTAGTCCATGAGGTTACATAGCAGACGTCACACAGTGGCACCCACATCTGTGAAATCGAAAGGCAAAGTGACAAATCAGGGTCCATACACTGGGTGAACGTGACAGACAGATGAGAGGTATAACAATTTTATCAGATGTAGGAGGCAGTGATGTCTTCTTACCTGTGTCTCACTGGAAGTATTGATGGATCACAGTGTTTCTGTTGTCTATGCCCTCTTCTTCTGGCTCCTCTTCTTTACTGTCCACAGGCTCCACAGCTGGCACAATGTATCTATCTGGACCATCCTCCTGCAGAAAAGGCACCTATCGTCGCAAAGCCAAGTTGTGCAGCATACAGCAGGCCACGATGATCTGGCACACCTTCTTTGGTGAGTAGTAGAGGGAACTACCTGTCATATGGAGGCACCGGAACCTGACCTTCAGGAGGCCAAAGGACCTCTCTATAACCCTCCTAGTTCGCCCCTGTGCCTCATTGTAGCGTTCCTCTGCCTTTGTCCTGGGATTCCTCACTGGGGTCAGAAGCCATGACAGGTTGGGGTAACCAGAGCCACCTGCAAATGTTGAGGGACAACTGTTAGACACACACTAACCCTTAGGGACAACCCCAAACAACTATTCACACTGTATAGGGTCCATGTCCTCACCTAATAGCCACACACGGTGCCTCTGGAGTTGCCCCATCACATAAGGAATGCAGCTATTCCTTGGAATGTAAGCGTCATGCACTGAGCCAGGAAACTTGGCGTTCACATGGGAGATGTATTGGTCGGTCAAACACACCATCTGCACATTCATTGAATGGTAACTCTTCCGGTTTCTGAACACCTGTTCACTCCTGTGGGGGCGGACCAAGGCCACATGTGTCCCATCAATTGCACCTATGATGTTGGGGATATGTCCCAGAGCATAGAAGTCACCTTTCACTGTAGGCAAATCCTCCACCTGAGGGAACACAATGTAGCTGTGCATGTGTTTCAGCAGGGCTGACAACACTCTGGACAACACGTTTGAGAACATGGGCTGGGACATCCCTGATGCTATGGCCACTGTAGTTTGAAAAGACCCACTTGCCAAGAAATGGAGTACTGACAGGACCTGCACTAGATGGGGGATACCTGTGGGATGGCAGATAGCTGACATCAGGTCTGGCTCCAACTGGGCACACAGTTCCTGGATTGTGGCACGATCAAGTCGGTAGGTCACTATCACATGTCGCTCCTCCATTGTGGACAGGTCCACCAGCGGTCTGTACACCGGAGGATGCCGCCATCTCCTCACCTGCCCCAGCAGACGTGCTCTATGGATGAGAACAGCGAGCAGAGGGTCAGCTAACACTGAGGTACAAAAACACAACTTTTTTTCACACATTTGTCAATCCGCTATGTGCCTGTCTTAGTGTGTATGCAAGGCCTAGATATGTGTGACGCATTTAAAAATAATGCCATGTGGCCCCTTGAAATGGCGGCTGCCTGACCAGTAAGGTGGAACAATGGGATATGAGGTAACTGCGCTGGCGTTGTACACCGTTGCGGTAGACGGTCGAAGACCGCGGCGCAATCCTGCATTGGTTAACATTGGACCCTATGGGTCCCAGGAGCCAATGACGATGTACACCGGCGGTGACGGTACGCACCGCCGTAGACGTGACTGCCATTTTCTGTCTGTTCACTCACTTGATACCTGATCTTCGACAGGAGAGGACCTACACTGCAGGTGCTGCTGTGACCTCAGTCTGGAAGCGACAATGGCTCAAGTTTCTGGGGAAAGGGCCCCTGCCCTCACATCAGAGGAGTTGGAGAAAGTTGTGGATGGGGTCCTCCCCCAGTACACGCTACTCTACGGTCCTCCAGACAAACAGTTGAGTACACTGTGAGCATGCTGTATGGGCAATGTCTGTTTGGAGTGGTGTGGATGGGAGATAGGGGGGAATGAGGCGTGTATGAAACGACGATGAGTGCATGTGCGTCAGGGCAAGGGTGGGAACGTGGGCCAATGACTGTGACGGTCCAGACGGTTATGGTTTCTCCTTTTCCCCTGGACTATTCCTGTAGGTCAGCGCCCGCCAGAAGAAGGATATTTGGTGTGCCGTCGCCAAGGAAGTCCGGACCCTGGGGGTCCACCACAGACGGAGCACCCACTGCCGTAAAAGATGGGAGGACATTTACCGCTGGAGCAGGAAGACGGCGGAGGCCCAGCTGAGGATGGCCTCCCAATGTGGGAGGGGTGCCCGTCATACCATGACCCCCCTGATGTTCCGGATCCTGGCGGTGGCATATCCGGAGTTGGATGGGTGCTTGAGGGCATCACAACAGCCACAAAGGGGTGAGTACAGTCACATTCATCTGATTCAGCACGCATGGGTGGGGGAGGTGGGCAGTGGGTTCCCCTAGGCCAGGGCGAGTTTTGCAGGCAAGGTCCCTTCGTGAGGCAGGCTATGTGGCACCCCACCACACCAGTGTTTAGAGCCATCTACCCATAGTCAGGCTCCTGTGACTTCCATGTGTGCCGCAATCGGGCATAGGCCTTGTACCCTATGGCTCTGTGATTAATTTGGGAACTCTAAGTACATGGCGTAGTGTAGAGCCTGCTGTGTCTGTAGTGTCCGCCAACGGTAGCGGTATTGCATGCACTGAACCTGTCTTTCTACTTACTCCCCCCCCCTTTTTGTGGTCTCCCTGTTCTTGTGTGCATTAGCATCATCACGGGGAGGAGCTGTGCCACCGAAGCAGGAGGGAGCTGCATCCCACATGGCCCTGGAGGGCGAGACTACGGAATTCACCAGTGGGACGGAGGGCGAGGGGAGCTCCACGGCAGGGACAGGAGCTGAGACCAGCGACACGGACTCCTCCTCTGATGGGAGCTCCCATGCGGTGGTGGGCCCCTCTGTGCCCACCGCATCTACAGGTACAGCTGCCACCCCCCTACCAGCACCTCCCTCCCAGCAGCCCCTCAGCATGTGCCCCGTGGCCACTAACCCAGGAGGGTGGGCATCTCCTTCGCCCCAGGCACCTCAGCCCCTGCCCCTGTCAGCCCTGCTGCCCTCAGTGAGGAGGCCATTGACTTCCCGAGATCCCTCACTGTTGGGCGGTCTACCAATCTGAATGCCATCCAGGGTGTAGAGAGGCAGTTGCAACAGACCATTGCATACCTGGAGGGCATTCATTCTGGTCAGACAGCCCAACAGCAAGTTTTTTAGACTCTGGCCTCAGCCCTGATGGCAGCCATTGTTCCTGTGTCCAGCCTCCCCCTCCAACTTCCTCCACCCAGACCCAATCCCCTGTACCTCAGCCTATCCCAAGCACACCATCAGACCAGCATGCACACACCTCAACACACAAGGGTCGCTCTGGCATAAGCACCACACATCCCACAGGCACTCACACAAGCATCATACCCATGCAGACACACCAACAGCGACTGCCTCCACTGTGTCACCCTCCTCCACGTCTCCCTCCTCCCTCCCTGTCACGTCTCCACTCACACCTGCATGCACTACATCTTCAGCCACTACCTCCATCACCAGCACGCCCACCACCACACACTGCGCACATGCAATCACCACCCCCACTACCATTCACACATCCCCTGTGTCCCCTACCAGTGTGTCTGTGAGCCCACCTCCCAAACAACACAAACACAGTCACACACACACCCAACAGCCATCCACCTCACGACAGCCTCCAGCCCATGCACCTTCACCCAAAGTCAGCAAACCTACACCTCCTACAACCACTACCTCTTCCTCCACTCCCAAAACCCCTCCATCTACCCAACCTAGTGTGTCTAAATAACTTTTCCTGGCAAACCTTGACCTCTTCCCTACACCTCCACCACCCCTTCCATCCCCTAGAGCCCGCCTTTCCAGGTCCCAACCCAGCACCTCAGCCACCACCTCGTCGGGAACAGTGGTACCAGCAGTCACCGGCTTCTGGAGTGCGCCAAGCAGCAGGGCAGCCAGTGTGCCAAGGAGCCAGGCCAAAGACAGTACCCCACCTCAGAAACAAAAGAAGTTGGCCACAGCCTGGAGGGAGAAGTGCAAGACACCTGCCACCAAGGGCTCTCCCAGGACTACAGTTGGGAGTGGCAAGACAGCTGCGCCACCATCCAAGGTGGGGAAGGGCCAGAGACAGAAAGGGAAGTTGCCACCAACCTGCACGGCAGACAAGACGCCACCGGCACCGCCACAGTAGCATGCTCACTGAGCCACCCACCATCACCGCTGCCCAGGACACCGCCACCAGCAGCACGCTCACTGAGCCACCCACCAGCACCGCTGTCCAGGACATCGCTGCCAGCAGCACGCTCACTGAGCCACCCACCAGCACCGCTGCCCATTGAGCGCCGCAAGCACCACCGCTACTGAGGCCAGCACCGCCAGCGGCCACGCCACATCCTGTGCCAGTGGTACCACCGCAGACATGGCTGCCATCCCCAGTGGTCAGTCGTACGAGGCTGGTGGTCAGTTCTAGGGGCCTGGACAGCTTCCATTTTGGCCCACCGTCAGTGGAGATTCACATCCACTCCCTCAGTCCTTGGCAGGATGAAGCACTCTGGGCACAAAGCCCCCTCCAGAACCAGTTTAGACTGTTATCCACTTGAGAGACTGTGGCTGTGCACTCTCCAGGATAAAGCAGTAGGCAAACCCCCCCCGTGAAAGACTTGAGAGATTGTGGCTTTGCACTTCCCAGAATACATCAATGGGCATGGAGCCCCCTCGTGAAGCTGGCGTCGTGCACTCATCTTACTGAGGTGCCCCCCTTGCCTTCCCCCTGAGGTGCCTGTTTTATTTCGATCTGATGCCCCTGCAGTGTTCTCTCTGTTTGGATCGGGTATTGAGTGTGGGCCTCACCCATGCATTTTGGGCCCAGTGGTCCACGGACTATGTATGTGCAGTACATGAACTTGAAATCTTGGTGTACATATTTGTTATTAGTGTATATATATTTTTGAATAATGGATTTTTCCTCTTATAATCATTCCACTCATTTCCTTTTGTCCTTGTGTTCTTCCAGGGAGGGTTGGGGGTGTAAATGTCATGTTTTGACATGTATTGGTGTGTGTGTTGTTGTGTGTGCGGGTGTTGCATGTGTGTGTCACTCTCTTTTCCCTCCCCCCTTCCCTGTGTCGTAGGTGCAGTACTCACTGTGGTCGTCGCCGCTATCGGTCGTGCTCCTGGTAGAGGAGCAGGAAGACAAGGGCAGGTAGAATTTGGAGTTCCGGCTCCATGGTGTCCTGGTTCCTCGTGGGGTGTGTAGAGGTGAGCGTTTTCCCTTCCAAGTCCAGTTTCTGCTGTGTTTTTGTTTGCGTTAAATTTGCCCCGGAAAAAGTGGCGGGTTGGCCTCTCATAATGGTGTGGGCGGTACATTGTCTTCCGCCTGTCTGTTGGCGGTGACCGCCATGCTGTTTGCTTGTACCGCCGTGGCGGTCGGAGTGTTAAAGTAGCTGTCTATGCTGGCGGTTTCTGCCACGGTCGTAATTCCATTTTTTTTGTTTGCCGACCTGTTGGCGGTCTTACTGCCGCTTTACCACCAACTGCCAGGGTTGTAACGAGGGCCTAAATGTCAGAACACAGAAAAATTACAAGTGCATACTCTGAAACCACAGCCTGAGGGCTTCCATTAAATCATCCCTCCACAGAATTGGGAAGGAGAATGCTATGATAGCCAATATGTATAATATTAAAAAGAAGGGGTCTACCACAATAACCCTACTATACCTGGGTAGAGTAAGTACAATCTGTAAACACGAAGTGGTACAATCGTAGGGACAAATCTAAGTGCTAATTTACACAAAATGAGCTTCTGAATTGGTCATTTGAAGTGTATTTTAATGACAACATAATTATTCACTTCATTTTTTGGACATAAAAACCAAAATGACACACATACAACAATATATATAAGAATGAACTTACATCAAAATTACCTACAGAAACATATATAAAATCATATACAAAACTGTCTTCATCATTCTCCAGAATTGTTTGGAAAAATGTGGTTGTCTAAATACATTAAAAGTTCAATCCACATAGAAGAGATGGTTACGTCAGCTATCACATCATACATTTCTATTTTCCTTAACTCCTTGTTAAAGAAGAGATGTGTGTTCTAATCATATTTCATAAACTTGATATTTCTTGCACCCTCCCCATCAAAAGGTCGACGTGTTTCAGCCCCTTCACATATGGGCCTCTTCAGGACTCATGGAGAGATAAAGACCTATAAATGTAATTGATATACAAAAACTTAGTTTCACTTTCTTAAAAATTATTTGGAAATTATTCCAGAAAACTCCTTCACCGTGACGGATTATCCATAATATATTTCACCAGTATATAGTGTTGTTAGTCTTTATAATTAACATGCTCTCAATCTATTTGTGCAATAAAAAATCACAATAAATAATGTGATTTAGAATACTTAGAAAGAAAGAGGACAAACAGGTGAACATGTTCTCTATCTGTACAGTTAACAAATCACAGCTAAAAATGTGATTTAAATTGCTTAAAAGAAAGAAAAAATAGAGAAACCCAACTAACATCGTCATGGTTGATCCAAAATATTAACTGCCTTACAGTGTGAGTCTGAGACCATCCAAACCAGCAGCCTTTATATATCTAAAAGTGAACAAAAACAAATGTATTGCTGTCTGGTAATCGGGTGCAAGGTCACCAGTATAACTTATTAAAGAGATTCGGACCATTCGGGTCAAATACTTTTATAAACTTACTTCTTTCTTTATTTATCAAGAAGTCTGCAAGTTGTTTGGCAAATTGGCCTTCCCGCGCGCTAGACGCGTTCCCGTTGCTATTAGTCTTGGCTGTAGCAGCGGCCATTTCAGAGAAGGGAAATATATCCCTTTGGTAATAAATACAGCGGTCATCTTAACTATTGGCAGCTTATTTAATCGTACATTCTCTCTTTATTATGAGTTTCCTTGGACAACAAAGTTCTGGGATGTTGACCTCTCATTAGTTTAAATGAAGATTTTCCAGTCACACTATGTGGAGTCGTACGATATGACCACAACAATTCACGCACCGCTTTATGCCAGTCCATCCCACTCCCAATGGCTAATTGCAAACAATCCTTAAGTGTTCTGTTCCACCTTTCCACCAATCCATTACTTTGAGGATAATATAGAAAAGTACCCACATATTCAATATCAAACTTTTCCAAAAATCTCTTCATGGTATCTGATAAGCACACCATTGTTTGTGACTATGATCTCTGGCACACCCTCTCTTTCCCAGAGCTCATTTAAAAATTATCTTGTACTTCTGCTGAGATATAATCTGTAAAGTTAACTTCTGGCCAACAAGCATAATAGTTTACCACCACTATGGCAAATTTATACAATGATCCCATAAAATCTACAGCTAATTTTTTCCACGGCTGATCAGATTTGTCACAAATTACTGGGGAGTATTTCTCCAATTTTTGCGATTTATCGCTCCAGGCACATGGTATACAATATTTTAGATAATTTTCTAAATCCCAGTCAAGACTAGGCCACCAATACTCTTCATGAATACGTCGCTTAGTAGAACTCATCCCAATGTGTCCTTGATGTGCCAAACTTAGAATTTGGTTTTTGAGAACTGCTGGTACCACCAACTGATTACCCCTAACTAAAACACAATTCACCACCAACAATTCATTACCCATATGATAGAAACACTCCACATCATTGAATTGTTTTTTCTTCCCTGGTCAACCCTCTGCCATATACTCAATTACTTCACATAACACACCATCATTTTCCACACTCCTTCTCCATTCTTCAGGTGAAGTTCTCCCCTCAGTTATTTCCATGACTGCTGCAATAATGTCTTCTTTGTCCTGTTTGACTTCCTCGCCTATATCACCTACAGGCAACCGTGAAAAACAATTTGCCCAACCTTTTCCTTCCCTGGCACATATTCCATCACGTAGTTATATTCCAACAATCTCATCATCCATCGAGTAATCCTTGGTGAAATTTTCTCAGACCCACCCACAACAGAGAATACCCCTAATAAGGGTTTATGGTTGGTTCGAACTCTAAATTCTGTTCCACATACAAACTTTCTGCAAAAATTAACACCCCATAAACAAGCTAATGCTTCCCTCTCAATAGTAGAATAATTCTTCTCTGCTGCCCTCAGTGGTCTCGAAGCATACGCTATGATGACTTCTTTTTCCTCATGCTTCTGTAACATTACAGCTCCTATATCCATATTGCTTCCATCTGTGTTAATGATGATGGTATCTTTTATTTCAAAGGACTTGAGTGCCAGAGCTGTTACTATACACGTTTTTAAGAGAGTGAATTCTTGTTCACACTCCTCACTCCACTCAAACACTCTCCCTTTGAACATGAGTTCTCTTAAACCTTTCGTTTTATCAGCAAAATTTGGGATAAATCTAGAATAATACTCAGCTAGGCCTAAGAAAGATCTCAACTGATCCTTGTTTTCTGGTGAGGGGGCTCTCTCAATTGAGTCAACTAGTTTCATTTTTGGAGAGATACCATTCTCATCAATCCAATGACTCAGATATTCCACACCACTCACTCTGATTTTGCACTTTCCCTTTCTTATGGTCAACCCATTTTTTTTAACACACTCAACACATCACGTAATGCTTCATCATGTTCTCCAACATCATTACCAAAAATCTGAATTTCATCATGGAAATATGTAACTTGTGCTATATCTTTCAACAAATGATGCATAGCTCGTTGGAAAAAAGCGGCTGCGTCACTAGTCCAAAAGGCAAACGGTTATATCTATACACCCCTTCAGGTGCAATGAAAGACGTCAAATGATGTGACTCTGGGTGCAATGATATCTGGTGATATGCAGAAGACAAATCTAGTGTTGAAAATACCTTTGCTCCTTTTATGGTGGTCAATATGTCATTTATATTAGGTAACTGATGCCAGTCAACACAAATGGCAGAATTCAAATCCCTTAAATCAAAACACAAGCGTATATCACCATTACGTTTTTTTATAATCACAACTGAAACCAATCATTCCGATGCCTCAATCTCTTCTATAATTCCTTTTCTACACAACTCTTCCAATTCTTGTCTCAGTGGTTCTTTCACAGTTAACAGAACCATTCTGGGTTTGTGCACTTTGGGACAAGCATTATCTTTTAAAATAATCTTGTGCATAAAACCCTTTGATAGACCTAACTTATTAGACAGAACTTCTGGAATTCATCAAACAATTAAGACTGAGAATGTTCCTCAACTGAATTGGCCCCCGATTGAGCTCCTAATACTTGCTCCGGATGATTTGGGTCTAACCTAATGCCCAAATCTCTTTGTTGTGGCCATCCTAATAAACTTGAACTGTCCTTTGCAAAATATACTTTATCTGACACCTCAGCTCCCTGAAACTCCAACTGAGCATTTTTTGTAACCCACCAACTCTATGGGCTTGTTCCCATAGGCTACCAATTTAATATCAGGTGAATAAACAACATGACAGGATAGACATCTGTTCCTCTCCTATAAGCGTATATCTTGCACCCGAATCTGCCATAACTCTGATGCTTTCACCATCCACTTTGATCACACAAAAAGGACTATCCTCAGACACTATTATTACTTGCTCTATCTGCAACACTACCTCTAGTAAATCACCCTCACCATCAGGACCATTCTCTATTACATTTACCAATTTCATAACATTGCTGTTATTTGCATATACTTTTCTCTCACACATTCAAGCAAAATACCTCTTTGTTTTACATCCATGGCACGTTTGTTCAATTGCTGGACACATTTCACTTGTCACAACAGGTCCTTTCAAACCACATTTATAACCAATCCAGCTGGTCTTATCCCTTCCTTTTATATACGTTGAGATTTTAACCATTCCATCCCTCTTGGTCCTCTGATATCCTTGTTGTACCATTTCAATTTTCTCTTTTTCTCTCACCCCCAACTCCTTCAATCCTTCATCAGTGTTTTCTGTTCTTTTTACTATCTCTATAGCTTTAGCCACAATCAGGGTTTCCGCGTTAAGTAGCCTTTCTTATATCTTTTTATTGTTCACATTTAGTACTAGTTGATCTCTTAACATCTCACCTAAAAAAAATTATAATCACAAGTAGCAGCAAGAAACCTCAAACTGGCTACATAACTTTCTACGGATTCTCCAGGGAGTTGTTTTCTTTTAAGAAATTTGAATCTTTCCACGACAAAGTTTGTTTTTTTTCCAAAGTTTTCCGACAATTGTCTTATCGCTTTATCGTATTCATCTCCTTCATCTTCCGTATCTGGCACTTACAGAAGATGTTTCAAAATTCTCCTTCCTTCTGCACATAAACAACGTGTTAGTAAAGCTAACTTCCTAGAGTTGGTAAATATGTCCCCACCAATAGCCAATATGTATGCTTCAAAATCTTCAACCCAGTCTTCCCACAATGTTGGAGATTCACCAGGTTTGTTCAAAAATATCAAAGGTGTTGCTATGCCTTCCACTTTCCAAAATTAATTATGGTATAATATTGTTATTAGTTTATACAATTACTATCAATTTTTCCATCAATATTTACATTTTAAAATTATTATCATTTGTTTTTCCTTCTTCTTGCACCAAACTGAGAAATTCTAGTTTTAATCCATACTTCCTGGTTGGCTTCTTTAAGAAACCAGTAAGTTGATTGATAGCTCTAGTCTTTTCTGCTTGGACTCCTCATGCACACTTCCACTCTCTCCATGCTCCCAGCTATGTGTTGGCAAGCTCCCTGCTATGCGCGTTGGTCTGAGGTCCCACTTGGAAACTCCTCACACCCACTTCTGCTCACACCTTCAATCTCCCAAAATATGTGCCCTGAAATGACACACCGACGGGTGCTTGTCGATTACAGGAACTTCAAAACTACCCTCTCTGACAGTGCGAAACAGGGCACAGAAGATTTAGGAGCTGCTGCAGTACAAACTCCTAAACAAAACCTGCCCTATGCAGGCATTAAAAATGCAGCAAAAAATGGCACAAATAAATATTTTTGATTTATTTGTACCATTTGTTCAGCCCCCCTAATGGGGGAATGCCCCCCTTGCATACATTATGCCTCAAACAGGCATAATGTGGCACAAGGGGTTACAAATTGGTGCAATACATGCATTGTACCACTTTGTAAATATGGAGCAGCGATTTCGGCCCTGTTGGGCCACATTAGCATAAAAAATGACTCTAATGTGGCACAAGGAGGCGTAGGCCCTCTTAAATCTGCGCCTCTAGTAACCATCTTGTGAGACTTATTTATTATGAAGCTCTCTAACTGCAGTAGCCTAAGTAGAAAATGCTATAGGTTTTTCACTTTGATTCCATCAATATTGCATTCAGATGTGCCACACTTTTGGCATTCAGAATGTTCACACTCTACTTGCTCATTAGAACACTGCAGTAAAGATGCTGATAACCAAGGAAATTGACTGGAAGTCTGCTGCTGGTGTTGAAAGTGCATGTTTCAGTCTGCATGTCAGAATGTTTAAATTAAATAGAAGAGGAAGATATTTAGAACTCACTTGAAAGTTGCCTAATTCTTCTTTTAACAGCACTAACAATAATTTCTATGACAAAATGAACCTCCACATTTGTTCCTTTCTAAATTAAATAATTTAAGTTTTACAGTTTGATTAATTCAAGATGGCTTCAGTTGTGCCACACTTTTGTCATAAATAAGACTGTTGACGCTCTAGTTGTTTTTTAACACTCTTGAAGGCTGCAGTAGAACACAAGGGAATCAACTGACAGGCTGCTCCTGTTGGAGTACATGTTTGACTGAGAATGTCGGAATTCATTCTCATAAGGCTGAGACAGATAGTGTGAATTTTCAGAAAATATGCTCTCATTTTGGCTTCTGGAGCACTGTTCATAACCTCTGTTGGAAAATCATGAGAAAACAGTTTTTTCTCAAACATGATTCATTAAATTCCAGCAGAATACTTTTTCCACGTGCTAAGATCACCTTAGAACACCCCACAATTCCTAAAATTAGTATGGTACCATCTGTAACTAAAATATGTCATCACCTATTACACGTTCTCCTTTTTCCCACCATCAAAACCTGCCATTCACTACAATGCATTTCTATGGGGTGTTATGAGATATAGTTGTTCCAAGATGGCTGGCAGCACTTCCTGGTTGAAATGTTGACAGCCAATCAGATCTCACCATCAGATCTGTGCTTAGGCTCAGCACAGGTATACAAATATATTTTTCCTTTAATATCTCAAAAAGTACTAAACAGATTTATACCAAACAAAAAAGCACACTTTCTGGACCAAAATCTACCTTTCTGCCAAATTTGGAGTGATTCAGTCCAGCGGTTGGGCTGTAGTTGTGCCTAAAAATCCCTATAGGAATTGCAGGAGGAAAATGTATTTTGTGACCCCTCTTTTATCGCCCCAGCTTGATGAATCACCCATAAACTTTCAAGACAGCAGCTAAAGTGACTGGCAAACTAGAAACCAACAACACAGTATGCAGAAAGCTCGTAGACAACGCACAAAATCCCTAAAAGTACCCTGATAATTACAGTAAAACGTGAAGGAGTATTTGTTACAAGTATCAAAAAGCGTGCAAATCCACCTAGGCCCCTTCTGCATAAAGAGCCTATAGGGCAAGAAGGCCCCAACACAAAGAAAACAAAACGGCGGTGCACCGCTGAGAAAGCAACTATTTAGATACGGTAAACAAAGAGTCCAATACTCCGGTGATGATGATGTAGCAATTCTTCCATTTAATACTGTTCAATTCCGTTACTTGGTATTCGCACAGAAGTCTTATTACATCACAAAGTATATAGGATTGACAGCCAACGCGTTTCGCTCATCAACAAAGGGCTTCTTCAGGGCAAAGTAGTGTCCAGTCAGTCATAATAGTTAATGATGCAGTCATGGATAAGATGCCAAGAAAGCATTGTTAAGTATGGCCCATAAAAGTGGCCCATAACCAGTAACGGGGTCCAAGTTATGTTATGTTATTCCGGGGCCGGTAAAGTAGAAGTGCCGGTCCCGAAGCGTGGACAAAAAAAAAAAAAAAACGCTTCGGGACTGAATGGACACTACTTTGCCCTGAAGAAGCCCTTTGTTGATGTTGATCAAGTGATAGACATACAGAAACATCACTGGCTGCCCAAAGCGGTGAAAGAAATGTAATCTAATCAAATCTTGAATCACTACACATTGTAAGGTTACAGTACAAATTAATAACAAGAACAATTGCACAAACAATATCACAGACATTTAGATTCAGCAAAGGAAAGACATACAATATCACTCAATATAGCAGACTTTCATCAGTGAGGATCCCTATCTAACACCAGATTAGCATTAGCATGTTGATCTTTGTTAGACTTTTCATCCTTGGCGTGGTCTCCCTTAACTTTTTGCCTCTGTTCCCCACGTTGTTGATGTGTGCTAGACTCTGATTTTTCTGTTTTTGTTGCTCTGGGCACTTTACCGCTGCTAACCAGTGATAAAGTGCAAGTGCTCCTTTAAAAAATGTATATGTAATTGGCTTACCCATAATTGGCATATTTGGTTTACTAGTAAGTCCCTAGTAAAGTGCACTAGAGATGCCAGGGCCTGTAAATCAAATGCTAGTAGTGGGCCTGCAGCACTGCTTGTGCCACCCACATGAGTAGCTCTGTAATTCTGTCCCTGTCTGTGCAGTTTTAACTGTAAATTCGACTTGGCAAGTATACCCACTTGCCAGGCCCAAACCTTCCCTTTTCTTACATGCAAGGCACCCCTAAGATAGGCCCTAGGTAGTCCCAAGGGCAGGGTGCAGTGTATGGTTAAGGTAGGACATATAGTAATGTGTTATATATGTCCTGACAGTGAAATATTGCTAAATTTGTTTTTCACTGTTGCAAGGCCTGTCCCTCTGATAGATTAACATGGAGGCTACCTTTAAATCTGATTAAAGTGTAGATTCTTTTTGGGAGCGGACGGATATGTGGAGTTTGGGGTCTCTGAGCTCACAATTTAAAAATACATCTTTTAGTAAAGTTGATTTTAAGATTGTGTGTTTGAAAATGCCACTTTTAGAAAGTGAGCATTTTCTTGCTTATACCATTTCTGTGACTCTGCCTGTTTGTGGATTCCCTGTCTGGGTCAATTTGATAGTTGGCCTGGTTGCACCTCACCCTTGACAGTGACACAAAAGGAGCTGGGGTGTAGTCTGCATTTCCTGATGAGCCATCTGTACTAGGAGGATGGGGAGGAGTGGTCACTTACACCTGAAAGGGCTGTGCCTGTCCTCACACAATGCAGTCTCCGACCCCCTGGCTAGTGTCTGGGGCCTGGCCTGGGCAAGGCAGGATTTCACATTCAAAAGAGACTTTACTTTGAAGTAGGCCTACTTCAAAGGAGGAATTTGTGTATAAGAAGGGCACCCAAAACCACAGACTTTAGAACACTTCTGGAAACAAGAGGAACCTCTGCCTGGAGAAGAGCTGAAGAGCTGAGGAGAAGTGCTGCCCTGCCTGTGACTGTGCTTTGTGGAGCTATCATGCAGATGCTGCTTCTGCGAGAGTAAGAGGGAAAGACTGGACTTTGTGTGAATTCCATCTTGTAAAGAAAGCTTGATTTAGAGCTTGCCTCCTGTTGTTTGAAGTCTCAGGGACAGCAAAGACTTTTCTCTGCCAGCACCTGGAGTCTCTGGAGAGACTCCTGCTCTGACAAGTGGTGCCCTATCCAGTCCTTGGGCCCTTGAAAGGAAAGCTGGTGGAAATCCAAGGAAATCGACTTCGGACGATTTCGGACTGACGCCGCTGCTGAGTCCGGTGACGCCGCCTGCAACCGACTCCGTAATCTTTGCTGGAACGCGACGACCTTCGCAGGCCCAACGCCACAGCAGCCCCGCTAAAGTCCGCGACTCCGTGGAAGTCGCCGCACCACGTTGTGACCGATGGCACTCGAAGTGCGCAGATTCAACGTTTCGCACCGACGTGCGATCCCCGACTTCGCGCATCGACTTGTTTTCACTCTTCACCAAAGGTACTGTACTTGGGAGTCTACGCAACTCAGTGTCTGGCGCCGCTGGTGTCGGCTTGTTGGGAACGACTCCGTCACGACTCCGTGTTAACACCTCATCGAAGCATTTTGTGTTTCTAAGCGCTACTATTTAGTTTAATCTTTAAACATTCATACCTTGACTTGTGTATGTCATATGTTTGTTGTTTTGGTCTTGTTTTGTTTAGATAAATAGTTCCTATGTTTCTAAACAATGTGTTGTGTCATGTTGTAGTGTTTTCATTAAGTTGCTGTGTGTGTTGGTACACATACTTTACACCTAGCACTCTGAAGTTAAGCCTACTGCTCTGCCAAGCTACCAAGGGGGTAATCAAGGGTTAGCTGAGGGTGATTCTCTTTTATCCTGACTAAAGTGAGGGTCCTTGCTTGAACAGGGGGTAACCTGACTGTCAACCAAAGACCCCATTTCTAACAATCTTCATGCAAAACAATTTAATCACACAAATTTAGAAAACTATGGCTCTATCAAAATAGGGTGGTTGGTACCTAGAAAGAAAAAGAAAATAAGCATAACAAAACACTTGTACAACAGTATACATCTCCTCAATTGAATCGGCAAGCTAAGATAGTCTACGTCATCAGGACATCAGTTTGGTCAGCAAAGCATCAGGATTCAGCATCAAAGTTCAGGGAAACGTAAAGTCTCTCAGCATTAAAGTAAAGCATGTCTCTAGATGCTCAGAAAAGTGTGACCTTTCGGCAAGAAGAAAAAAGGCAAATGCGTTGTCTTCGATCAGTGCCATCCGGCTAAGTTAGATTTCCTAAAACTACTTCCCAAGTCCCTATTGGTCAAGGGATCGCATGTTCATACTTTGTCCAATAACTAAAATCTCAAATCTATATTTTCTACTAGTACTAGGTTCACATGTCGCTGATTGGCTTCTGATATAATGTCCTCATTGTCTGGCTCGTCAGGTAACAATATTGTTACAGCTCATACTCCAGTCAGTGCCTCTATTGTTCTCTTCTTAAGAAAGTCAGTCTTACACACATTACACTAATAATGTTAAATTTTACAAGAAAAGCATCTTCTAGCAAGCGGTTCTCATGAGAAAGACTTTTAGCTACGAGCACATTTGGTCAGCACAGTGGAAATTTACATTTGAATTCTATAAGCAAATATTTTATTAATCGGTTCAAAAATAGAGCTTGCCATGAGGCCGTGCAATTAGACCAAGACCTCCGCTAAGTTAAGGCCTACAGTTAATAAAGCTAATACATAATGCATAACCCTTAATATGACATATTACTACATTAATCAAAGAAAAGCTTCAAGTTTCATATTAATAAGCCATTAATAGGGACACTTTGTGAACATTGGCGGCCACTAACATGGACACATTTTCGAATGCAAGCATTATTTTTCTCTATATTATTACATTTTCTACGCAAATCCATTACTCAGAATACATGAATATTCATTTATATTTTCATGAGAACACCTGCTTTAGCAATCCCTCCTTTGATGATTGTGTCTTCACACTAAACTATTACTCACAATTTTTTTGCAGCAGCTAAAATTCTATCATTTCAATCCCTTTCAGTCTTTGTCCCCTTTTCCAATGTTCCTTGAGCAATTTTTCCCTTTTCTTTTCTTACCTCTTCTGATTATTCTTTGACTTTTTTAATTGTATTGTTTTACACAATTTACATTTTCCCCATATTCCAACTAGGCAAACCATGATAATTAATATTCTCTGTAATATTTTCAATAAGATCCCTTCCCAATGTTGCTGAGCCAATTTCCCACTGAAGCAAAACCTTTACCAACTTTCTCCCAAACACCTGGTTCCTTCAATTCTTTCAAATCAGCAATTTCATTAGTCAGGTTAGTAAGTAAGCTTCTAATTTCTTTACTATTATCAGAAATGAACGAACAACAATGCCTAGAATTAAGCATTCTACATATTCCGCCACCCTTTGCTAAAGAAATGTCTAAAGCAAGGAGATTTTGAAGAGTCATAACTCTTTCAGCAGCTAATTCCGTATCTAGCAGGAGTATGGCTCTTGAAAAGTTTGTCAGCATGTTATCCACAATAGTAGATTACTTTCAAATCTTTATCGAATTCAGAACAACTCCACTGAAGGAATTATTGCTCTGAATTCACAAGACCATGATTTCCAGGTTCCGCGGGAGCGAAGAGAATAAAACATTCACCCCTAAACACTTTTCTTTTGTATCTGAAATGAACAGGGAATGAGTGACTAGCCTCTGGGGGAATTTGGGAAGGGAAGAGAAACAAAACACTGGTTCATGAAGGAGAGTCAGTGGTGTTCTAAGAAAGTTGCCTCAGGGCTTGGTGCAGGAATTTTAAGATCAAAAACACATCAAAAACAAAAGAACCGCAAATATCATAGAGTCTTTCAGCGAAATAATAATAATTATTATCATTCGATTGGGCAATCACCAAGTCTTTAAGCGAGGTCACAATAATTATTAGCGCTCAGTTGCTCAACTATTAAGCACGCTTTTGTAACTCACAACAAAATTGTTATAAAATCAAACTTATGAATTTGTCTTTTGTTATTTGTTTTCACACAATAGACTCGCTCCAAAACAATCAGAATAAACATTTAAGTTTGCATAGATATCGAGCAATGTTTTCAGGCATTCACAACACTTAACTTCAATGCTGCTTTTAAAAATACTTCTAAAGCTGTCTTTGGAAAATAGTCTTGTATCACAGGTTTCTCAGCATCAATGAATGTCTTTCATAATGCACCAAAAGGTCAGTAATCTCAAGAAGGCTGAAAGCAGAGAGACCAGAGGGGAATTATTTAAGAACCAACTTCTCCTGGAATGTTTTGATTATTTGAGGAAGATGGAATACTGCTGGTAAATTCTTCAGCCGCTATGAGAGTAATTTGCCCCAGAGAGGAAAGCTCTGATGAATCCTTGCACTGAAAAGACGACTCCTCACAGAGCTACAGCTGAACCGGAACACCTGCGAGCAAAGGAAGACTCGAAGCCAAGCACAGGAAACACCTTGGCAGTTCTATTTATAGACTGGTGTGCTGGTGATGAGTCATCAGACACATGCTGGTGATGAGTCATCAGTCATGAGGGGTGTGGATGCTGTGCTAGTGATGAGTCATCACACACATGTAAACACTTCTGATGATTCACATGAAGGAGTTCGAAGTCTCCAGAAACCACTTGGCACACAGTTCACAAATGGGACAACACATGCATTTATCAATATAAACAAACATGCAATGTAATATTCGGTCTTCAGACAGAAGATAATTTTCCTCACAAGTTACAGGGAAGTGCTGTGCTGTAAACACATTCATGACATGTTTCATCTTTTTTCATACATGCTGATTTATTTTGTGAGGGAGCAGCAAGGAGCGTGTGTGTGTGTGAGTGTGAGTCCTAATACAAATATATCTCCCACCATACCAGAAGGAGACTCTCTTGTCTTTCTCATATGATGTAATTCATACACTTTTGGAAACTTCTTTAAGTTGTACATTTGAAAAATCTTTGGGAAAACTATTCCAAAATTACATGTCCCATACTATCCTCTTGGAAGATGGTAATAAGCATTAGGACCACAGATGTAATATATCCCAGGAGTCACTGGATCCTGTCCATTCAGCATATATGTCCATTTACTCTGAAACAAAAACACATCTACATTCACTTGTTCCCACAAACAAAGTGTCAGTGTGGGTTTTAGGCCTATATATACACACGAGTTTCCCTACGTGTTGCGCATCTAGAGCTAACTTCCCTTGTGTTTGAATTGTACTATAAGTATAATCATTCTTGTGAGTCCTGTCTCTAAGTCTTTTTCTAACTTCTCCTTCAACGCCTTTCTCCTGTCATCGGTGTGATCTAAGAAGCTCTTCTCTAAAGGTGTAAGCAACCATGTCAAGTTATTGCGGTGTGCATAAACCATGCTAAATGTCAATGTAGGTTCAAAGAAACCTCTAACTAATACTATGTCATTATCCTTAGCTACTCTACCCAAATACCTAATTATGAGGACCAACAAAAACACCACATCGTGGTTAGAATAAAAGTACTGGATGTACTCCTGGTTATAGAGTCTATTAGTATCAGACTACAACTTATCCCATAAGTGAGAGGCAAACGGTGATAAGTAACTCCTTTTTTGACTGATGAAGGAATTTGCGTACACACATAACAATTCCTCACATCCATTGTCTCAACATATTCACTCAGCAAGCAATAGAAGACATTAGAAGAAAGTTCCCATTGGGCATTAGTACCCTCATGCAAATACTTCTCATCTAACCTAAACTTCTCTATTGCCTTTAGTGTAGTAGCTGTTTCAAAAGCACAAGTATAGTTGGCTTCGCTCGTATGCAGAACAGTCATTCCCACAATCAATACCACAAAAAATATCCCACATACAATCGCCAAACCAATACTCATATATTTACAGCACTTATTTTTCCTACCCTCCTGGCTAATGTTACTTATGATCTGTAAAGAATCAGAAAGCAGAAGACAAATTTTGAAAGAATCAGTACAAAAATCTTCTGTCAGCAGTTATTTACAGCTTCCGTCTCACTTCCAGGATCCTTTATCAAAACCGGTAAGCAGCTTGTCAAAATCAGGTTTCAAAAGTCAAATCAGGTTATCAAAGCCTTTTCCGATTACTTTCAACAGTCTCTTTTTCTCAAAAATCTTCCCAACAGTTCAGTTCATCGGCTTCCTTCAAGTACCAAAATATTGACCTGGAATGTCTTGATCGAAACAAGAAGACAAAAATTCTCTCTGCCATTAACTTGTAGTTGTAGTTATACTCATTCAGGACCTGCGTTTCTTCGACTTGCTATTCTCTTTCTTTTCAACTTTTAATCGCCATTCAATTGTCCTTCACTTAGATCTTCTCTCCTTGTTGTGTCTACTTCTTCTTCAATTGTTGTTTCAACAACTATTTCCTTCCTCTTTGCTTGTGACTCCGGCCACTTATCTCCTTTCAGTGAACGCTTGGTCAATGTTCTTTTCAGTACTGAACTGGTAGCTTTTCCTTGTTCTACGGTGTTTTCTCTTGACTGGTTCAGGAGGAGTAAGACCACAGTGACTTTGGTCCGCCTCAGCTCCTTCCACCTCGAGGTCTGGCAATTGCTCTGTTTGTCTCTCAAAAACATCTGCTTCTGTGAAAGCCCTCCTTTGAGTAGACTCTCCTACTGCCTCAATTGAGATAAGCTCACCATCCTCTCCTGGAGGTCTTCTCTTTTGTCTCTCACAGGAGTAAGTGAACCGTCCTCAACAGGCTCAGATCCGGTCACAGTTCCTCTTTCTTCTCCTTCTGGCCCTGAGACTTGTTTAGCTGTTGTTGGTACGTTCAACAACTCAGCTTCTTCATCAGTCGGGCATATCACTTTCTTTGTGTGACTGGCATGGATCCAGTTTGGAACTCCAGTGCACTTTACAGCTGTGGTAGTCATCAGAACTACCTGGAAATGTCCCTTTCCAATGAGGCTCCAAACACGTTTTCCTCACGTGTTTCTGGACCACAACCCAGTCATCGGCCTTCAGATTGTGCCCTGACTCATGGATCAGTGGCAGTGTGGTGGCTTCTACTTGCTGAGAGAAAAAACAAACCATATCAGCCAGACCTTTGCAGTAGTCCAACACCATATCACATGTAATGTTGACAAGTGCATTTGCAGCCACCGCTGGCTCCCTCATGGCTAGGCCCATAAGGATCTCATGTGGTGAGAATCCTGTCTTCCTGTTGGGGGTGTTTTTCATTGTCATCAGAACTAAAGGCCATTTCAGATTCGTGGACGCATACATCTTTGCAGCACTTCAGAGTACCATTCATTTGTTCCACTAGTCCTGATGCTTCAGGGTGGTACCTACAATGCAACTTCTACTCAATGGTCAATGCTGCACACAGCAATTTAATTACTTCATTGTTGAAGTGACTTCCTCTATCTGATTCTAAAGAGATCGGAAACCAGAAACGTGGTATCAGTTCCCTAAGCAGTAGTTTCGCTACTGTGAGACTGTCATTTCTTTTGAGTAAGCTTCAATCCAGTGACTCAAACCTCCACACACATGCATCTCAATAAAATCTATCTGCATTCTGCTGAATGGACCTCCTGCACTTCCAATGTGGCTCAGATTAACAACTGTCCCTTTCCCATCGTTCAATTGCTGGCAAATGATGCAACAATGGCAAACTGCTTCAGCAACCTGTCTAAATTTTGGGTTGAACCAATCGTGCTTGAACAAATGAATCATGGCATACCTCCCAACATGTGCTTGACCATGATAATGCCTATCCATTTGTGATGACAGACTATTAGGCAAAACTAATTCACCCTCTTCTGAAACCCACAATTCATCTTGTCGCTGTACACATTTCATTTTGCTCCATGAACGTTTCTCCTCCCTGTCAACATTATTCTGCAACATTTTCAATTCTTCCAATGTGTCAATTACTTTCAATGCAAAACTCAGACATGTTTTATCTTCTTCAGGTAACAGTTCCCATTTATCCTTGAACGATATACAGTTCAATGTGCAAAACCTTGCGACTTGATCCGCATATCCATTTCCCATTGACACAAAGTTCGAGACTTCAGATGTGCACTGCATTTCACCGCAGCACCAGATCTTTAATTCTCTCACCATTTCTCACTGGTAAACCAGAAGAGGTCATGAAACCTCCCTGTGACAACAACTGGCCAAAATCATGGACTATTCCAAGTCCATACTGGCTATCCGTATAGATGGTAACTTTCAGCTGAGCAGAAATATGGCAGGCTCTAGTAGGGGCTACCAGTTCCGCTATTTGGGCAGAATACACTCCTTGAAGTGAAGAAGCTTCCAGGATACCAGTAACTGTGCACATGGCATATCCTGCTCTCAGTGTCCCTGTATTGTCTCTTAAACAAAAACCATCAGCAAAGATAATTTGGTCATTCTCTTCCAATCGAATGTCTCTAATGTCAGGTCTCGGATTCGTGCACAAGTCATTTACTTCAAGACAATAATGCTCAATGTCTTCCAATTTTTCAATTTCAACATTTTGATTTGAAAGTAAGGTTGCCGGGTTCAGCACTGTACATCTTTTCAATGACATCTTTGATGACCCTAGTATACTTGTTTTGTATCTGGTCAATCTTGCACCTGTTAAATGTTGGGCTTTCGTCTTTGTAAGTAGGATCTCAATAGAGTGAGAGACCATTATAGTCAAGGGATATCCCATCACAATGCCCTCACACTGTGTAAGGCTCTGTCCAACCGCTGTAACTGCATGCAAGCAACCTGGTAAGGCTGCTACAACTTAGTCCAAAGTATATGAAAAATATGCTACTGGGTGGTTTACACCTCTATGGACCTGAGTCAAGACAGACAAAGAACATGCATCACACTCATGACAAAACAATGTGAAAGGTTTCGTGTAGTCAGGCATACCCAAAGCCGGAGCCTTACACAGACTCTCTCTCAATTCAGTGAACACTTTCATTCCAGCCTGGTCTAACATTATGGCATCGGTGACTTCCTGTGAGTCAGCTTCTGCAATGGTCTCAAAATGACTGAAAAATTGGGAATCCATTGACGGCAGTAGGCTACCATCCCTAAAAACATCCTGACATCACTCTGTGTGGTCGGGGGATTCATTGCAATACGTTTGTAACCCTTTCTCTGGATATCTTTCTTGACCCCTTCTCAATCTGATGACCCAAGTTTTTCACTCCTTTCTGACAGTATTGCAATTTAAGTGGGGACACTTTATGACCATTCTTTCACAAATGGTTCAGTAAGGCAATCATGTCCTACTTGCATTCTTCTCTTGTTTGGGATGCAATCAGCAAGTCATCAATTTACTGTACCAAGGTCGATTGAAAAGGCAATTCCAATGACTCCAGATTATTTTTCAAAATCTGATTGAATATGGAAGGAGACTCTGAAAACCCTTGAGGAATTCGACACCAACAGTAAATTCGGTCCAAAAACATAAAACAAAAGAGAAATTGGCTGTCCTCATAAAGAGGCACAGAAAAGAAGTCACTGACAGTGAACCACTCAGCATCACATGGAATCTAAAACATTATCACAGCTAGATTTGGCACCACGGTACAACATTTGACCACAATGTAATTCATTTTTCCCCCATTATCAGTGAATTACATGGGCTTCTCAATACTTCCTTCAAAGCCCCTTGTTCTACAAAGTCTGCAATTATTTGGGTGACCTTCATAAGCATGTGGCATGTGGTACTGGGAAAATTAGGGAAAAATAGCATTCAGCTTTACAGTAACTTTAACTGGCTCAACTCCCTTTATCAGACCTATCTCCTTTCCTGTCAGATCCCACACCTTCTCCTTAAGAGTTCCCTGTAAATCATGATGAAGCTCCTTCACTGTGAATACTGGAAAAAATTAAATTAAACGGTATTCCTCATTTCTTGTCTCACATTCTGTCTCTGAGGCTTGGTCATCTTCATCATCGCTATTTGTTTGAATCTCAATTCCATCATTTGAACAAGTAATTGAGCATCTTGTTTTACACAGCAAGTCTCTTTCCAGTGGGGATACTGGATTTGAATCACAGACTAGAAATTTATGCAATCCCTGGAAGTTGCCAATTTTAACCTGAACTGGTTCTGTAATCAGGTTGGTCAAATACTGATTCGCTACTCCTACAATCTGAACTGTTTTACCTGAAAGGGACAAGTTTGGAACCTCAACTGATCTTACTGATCTTACTGTAGAATGTGTAGCTCAACCAAAACGAAACTCTGTGACCCGTGACTTTTCCCTTCACATAGGGACCTCTCTGATCTACTTGTGAGGAGGTTGCATGCGCACATGCCTCCTCATTTGAACTTTTGCTCACCCAATCATCATTTATTCCATTCTCACTGTGTAACAGGAATTGGTGTATTGTGTAATTACTTTGGTTAAGCTTCTGACCTGTGACTTGTTGGGAAAGCATAATTTGTTGCTGTTCCATTGGGGCTTGAGGTATTTGAATTTGCTGTCTAGGTACCATGGGAACCTGCTGCTGCATTGGCTGCAACTGTGTAATTTGTACACATGGCATTTGCGCCTGCTGCATGGGGTGAAGATTCTGTGCCTAATTCATATTTTTTTGAAAATTTGGATTAGGACCATATGCATCATATGCATTAGGACCTCTCATTCTCGGTCCTTTCATTTTCTGAAATGTATTGACATCATTAGTTTGCTGAACAACACCTCCCTGCACCAACATCGGACACTCCTGTTTCCAATGTCTGACGGCTCCACAAGCGTGACAAGGCAACAATTTGTTCATCCCCTGCACATCAGTCTGAACTCCTGCAGTACCCTAGTCTGGTCTATGATTCATATTACCTCCGTGACCTCTACCTCTCATCTGGGGCTGAAATACCATGTTTCCTTGCTGCTTCTGTGGTAGCAGCTGTGGAAATCTTCCCTGCATGCCTGTCTGCAACCTTTATCTGCAACACCATTGCCTTCTCTTTCAGCTTTTTCTGCTTCAACCCAATTTCATCACTACAGTACTTTGCATACTGCAACACTTCATCAATCGGCTTTGCTTGCCAGCAAATCAAATGCCTCTTGATCATCTGGCTAATTTCAGTTCTCAATCCTTCCACAAATCTGAACACCAAATGAATCATGTCCTTCACCTCAATTGTCTCTGTACCACTGTAATGCTTGAACGCCTGTAACAATCTCTCGTAATACGCATGTATCGACTCCTTTGCTTACTGAGTTGTCATGTCAATTCTCTGCCAATCAATGTTCTTGGACGACATTCTTGTTTAAAAAAATTCAATAACCCTATAGTAATATTTCATTACCTCAGGAAACGGTGCACCTGTAGTTTTAACTCTCATTGGTTCTGTTATCGGCCAATCTATTCTCCTCTTACACTCTATCCACAGATCAGCTGGGACCACTATCTCTAATAAAGTGTTCAAGTCCTCCCACAGGCACTGTGCAAGTTTTACAAACCTTTCTGTCTGCTGGTACCCTTCTACTGGCTTCTCTCTCAATTTTGGATAATCATTTGTAAATGATAGGATGCCACTTCTGCTCTAAGGGACATGACCAAAATGCCCTCCTGGAATCTCTCTCACTGGTAAAATCTTCACTGGATCTTGGTCCTGATGCACATTTGCAGTCAGTACCACAGAATCCCTTCCCCTTTTGTCTCTTTTCTTCACCTCTCTGGCTTCTCATTTGTCTAATGCTCCCTCAGTCTGGGCACTTTGAAGTAATTCATTAAGGTGTGCCTTCATTCCGGCAGATCTCATAGTTTTAAATCTTTAGTCTCAAAATCTAATCTGTAACTCCTTTTCAAATGCTTAGTTTTTTTCTATTTCTGTTCCGTACTTCTCTGCTAGATCTACAAGTTTCTGATGCACATTGTTCACTACCCTTGCAATCTTCGGCACAGTTATCCTAACTCTGCTTCAGTGTAGGATTCCAACCTGTTCATACCCATAGTTCCCTCAATGAGCTCACCCACTTCCATGCTTAGTCTGGTATAATTCAAATACTCCTCTCCCTTTGGAACACTCTGAGGGGTATTCAGCTTGTGTAATCATTCAGTCAACTGCTGAGCAGTCAATCCTTGCAACGAGATGTTGCTAGCCTGTACCGGTGGCACCTGCTGCGTAACTGCATTGGGTTCTGCGATGTCATTAATTTCAAGCTCTGGCTAATGTTTGACCCTATCGTAGTATCTGGAAGTACCCAGAATGGACTAAGGTCCAGCAGCGATCTTGATCTGCCAAAAGTCTGTCCCATAGGAGAGACAACTTGAGTGTTCTCGTTATGTCCTACCCTCATTGCGTTCTGTGTCATGACGCCCTGTTCACCTATACTAAGTTTCTTTCGTGGAAATAAGGGTGCGGCTGGACCAACAGTAATAGGCAGAGATATAGCATCTGGGGTTTGTCTGCTACTTAAGTTCTGTGGGAGAGTAACTCCCATGTTCGGATTCATCATTGAAGACATATCGACTGTGTCCCTGTTACTGGAGTGAATTTCGTCATGGCTTGTGGCTGCACTTGAGGCATTGAAAGTGGAGTTGGTTCAGTCTGAACCAACATTGGTCTCGGGAAAACCTGTTCCGTAGGCACTGTAAAGTTTGTGACAGTTTCCACAATAGGCACATCAGGGTAAATTCTGTGGACATTTGGCGGTTGCACCTGATTTTGTACTACTGGAGTAGTAGGTGCGTTAAGACTACTCTGTATTGGCCTCTGTGTCAGGCTACTATTAACCTGCACCAGATTCACTGTCCCATTAACCTGTGTCGGAGCAGAAGGATCAGCACTGGTGCTCGGATCACTCTCATGTGCTGCATATGGAGGTGGACGATTTCTCAATAACTGTGTAAGAAACTCATCATCATCGGACTCTTCCTCCACTGTCAAGGATTTTCTAGCCTCCCTACTCTTTAAAGGGCTTCTGTTAGTCTTTCTAGTAGCTTTCCTTCCTTCTTTCTCAGTCTCTTGTGTAATCTCTCGGAACAGCTTAATTCCTTGCAAAGTCTTGTCTCTCCAAACTCTCTGATCGGTGTACCACCTAGCCTCTGTTAGTGTCTTTTCTGCCTTTCTCATTCTCCTCTTGAATTTCTGTTGCTGTTGCTGTCTGGCTACTAGATCTCAGATCGTTAATGCCTCAAACTATGCTGTTTTCTAAAAGGGCTTCGACTCAAATAGCATCATCCTTAAATTCTGTAAAACCCTCAAATTGAACAACCCTTTTGTAGGAAATGCTAAGCTTCCATCTTTCTCTGTCACTTTGCACCATTGCTTTAGCCAAAGAGATGGCGAACCGCCATTCTCTTCCATTGCAATGTAAGCTGGTGTACCTTCTGGTGGTGTAGCCTCGCCTATACTCATTGTAATGTACGTCTCCACTTAAAGCACTCTTTAAAGCTTTGAAAAATTTAATCTTTTCAACTTTTTTGTTATTCAAAATCAAATCAGGACTTTTAATGCCAGAATTCACTTCACCCACTTTCCCAACCAATTGCGCCTCACAGACGTCTGTCAATCTGTGAGCGACCCTTTTCACTAACCGACCTATCCCACCGCAGTTCCAATGACGTCACACTCACACGTATTGCAGCTGACAAACTCTTGTGGCTTGTCCTCCCAAACTTCGCTTCATACAAAACTAAATCAAAAATTGCGAGCACTAACCCAAAATCAAAAAACAAATCTGCTGGTTTACTACAGGAAAGGTAACACATCGCTTCAGAAAATTTACGGATTTTTCACTGACGGTTCTTCTCGCTCTTACAGCTACACCTTCTTTCTCAGCTTCCCTGATTCGCAAGCAAAATTTGAACCGCAAATTTGACTCTCAACTGATCAGTGGGTCTGTCCTGGTGCACATAGGACTCACCAGATCTCAATTGAAATTCTCTTTCACTCACTTTGAATCACACTTTGACTTCTCGACGAAGCCCTATCGACCTATTAAACCAGACAAATTACAACAGAAAACCAAGACCCTGATAAATTTTTTAATATATTCCGGAGTCTTAGACCACACAGGGTGCGTACATCAACAACCACGTGGACAATTTTTGAGCGCAAAGCGCCACACACATGTGAAGTTCGACGACTTCCCTACTCTCACACTGCGGAGTATGCACACTCCTTCTACAACTTTGTTTGGAGTACACAGATTCTCTAAACCCCCCAAACATCACAATTCACCCACAATTTGCATAAGCTGTGCAAGCACAAAACCTACTTCATTTACACTATCTTTAGAACGACGAGAACATCCTCAAACAACCATTGGAGGGCTCCAAGATTCTGGGAAACTCATTTCAGGACTTAAGGGAACACTTTCTCTCCAATTTGTATAATTGAAAAAATAAATCCAAAACCTATACCTGGTATCTATAATGGGCTATTAATGAGACAATCCATCAAGCTGCTACCATGTCTGTTAGCGCATCAGACCTTAATAAGCAAACTTACAAGGGGACGCAAATAGGTCGATGAACCATATGGCTCGCATTTAAGAAGTTCCCACCATAGATTCCAGTATATGCAGATCAGTAATCAATAACCAATCAGTAACAGCAATAATAAATGATAATCAATAGCATTAGTAATCAATTGGAGTCAGTAATTATCACACACCATGACCTTTCAGTCATGAATAACCACAGCTTTTAGTTGGAGTTCGAAATTGTATTTCCCTATATTAACAATGCTAATGTCACGTAAAATAATCTCAATGCAATACGGTACAAATTAATAACAAGAACAATTGCTCAAACTATATCACATACATTTAGATTCAGCAAAGGAAAGACATTGAATGTCACTCCATATAGTGAACTTTCATCAGTGAGGATCCCTATCTAACACCAGATTAGCATTAGCATGTTGGGCTTCATGCAAAACAATTTACTTAACATAAATTTAGAAAACATCTAACTATGGCTCTATCAAAATAGTGTGGTTGGTGCCTAGAAAGAAAAAGCAAAGAGGCATTACAAAACACATGTATAACAGTATACCTCTCCTCAATTGGATCGGCAAGCTAAGATAGTCTTCTTCATCAGGACATCAGTTCGTTCAGCAAGGCATCATGATTCAGCATCAAAGTTCAGCAAAATGTAAAGTCTTTAAGCATTAAAGTAAAGCACGTCTCTAGATGCTCAGTAAAGTATGACCTTCGGCAAGAAGAAAACAGGCAAATGCGTTGCATCAGTGCAGTCCTGCTAAGTTAGATTTCCTAAAGCTACTTCCCAGTCCCTATTGGTCAAGGGATCACATGTTCACACTTCGTCCAATAAAATTAAAATCTATAAATTCTACTAGTACTCGGTTCACATGTCGCTGATTGGCTTCTCTTGTAACGTCCTCGCCGTCCAACTCGTCAGGTAACAATTTTGTTGCATCTTATACTCCAGTCATTGCCTCAATTGTTCTCCTCCTGAGAAAGTCAGTCTTACACACATTACACTAATAATGTTATATTTTAAAAGAACAGCATCTTCTAGCAAACGGTTCTCATGAGAAAGACTTTTAGCTATGAAGACATTTGGTCAGCACAGTGGAAAATTACATTTTAATTCTCTGAGCAAACGTTTTATTAATCGGTTCCGAAATACAGCTTGACCTGAGGCCGTGCAACTAGGCCAAGACCTCCGCTAAGTTAAGGCCTACAATTAATAAAGCTAATACATAATGCATAACCCTTAATATGACTTAGTACCACATTAATCAAACAAAAACTTCATGTTTCATATTAATAAGCCATTAATAAGTACACTTCATGAACATTGACGGCCACTTATGTGGATACATTTTCAAATGTGTGCATTATGGTGCAAAGAGGCGCTAGGCCCTCTTAAATCTGGGCCTCTAGTGGCCATCTTGGGAGACTTATTTATTATGAAGCTCTCTAATTGCAGTTTCCTAAGTCAAAAATGCTTTCAGTTTTTCACTTTGATTCCATCAAGATGGCATTCAGATGTGCCACACCTTTGGCATTCAGAATTTTAGCACTATAGTTGCTCATTAGAACATTGCAAGAAAGCTGCTAATCACCAAGTTAACTGGAAGTCTGCTGCTGGTGTTGAAAGTGCATCTTTCAGTCTACATGTCAGAATGTTTAAATGAAATAGAAGAGGAAGATATTTGAGAACTCACTTAAAACTTGCCCTAATTCTTCTTTTTACAACACTAATCATAATTTCTATGACAAAATGAACCTCCGCATTTTGTTCCTTAATTAAATATTTTAAGTTTTACCAGTTTGTTTCAATCAAGATGGCTTCAGTTGTGCCACACTTTGTCATAAATAAGATTGTTAGCACTCTAGTTGTTTTATAACACTCTAGAAGGCTGCAGTAGAACACAAGGGAATCAACTGACAGGCTGTTCCTGTTGGAGTCCATGTTTGACTGAGAATGTCGGAATTCATTCTCATAAGGCTGAGACAGAGAGTGTGCTCTCATTTTAGCTTCTGGAGCATCTTCCATAACCTCTATTGGAAAATCATGAGAAAACAGATTTTTCTCAAACATGATTCATGAAATTCCAGACGAAGACATTTTCACGTGGTAAAATCACCTTTGAACACCCCACAATTCCTACAATAAGTATGGTACCATCTGTAACGAAAATATGTTATCACCTTTTATACGCTCTCCTTTTTGCGACCATCAAAACCTGCTATTCACTACAATGCATTTCTATGGGGTGTTATCATGTATAGTGGTTATAGTTAGCAAAGACAGGAGTCATGCCCAAGTTAGGCCCCCTATGGCACTTTAAAAAAAAAAGAAAAAAACTTACCTGACTTACCTTGGATGGGTCCCCCCATCCTTGGGTGTCCTCCAGGTGTGCGTGGGGGTGGCTGAGGCTGCCCTGGGGGCAGGGAGGGGCACCTGTGGACGGCTTCTGAGCCCACAGGTCCCCTAATGCCTGCCATGACCCAGTTTTTAAATAATGGAGCTAAACAGGCTTAGTGCCATTATTTAAGTCACTCCTTCTCCAGTGCGTGACTCAAGGTAGGTTTCCACGGTAAAAAAAAATGATGTTAACTCCAATATTTTGACGCTAGACGGGTCTAGCATCAAAATATAAATATAAGTTAAGTTTGCGCCGGATTTGCGTAAAAAAAAATGACGCAAACAGAGAATAAATATGCCCCTTAGTTTGAAGCAGTGTGCTAAACAGATGACTCTAAAATATCCATCTTTAGCCTTGACTTTGACTATTTTACTGCCATTATCAGTGGCAAAAAATCCAGCTTTCAAATTCCACTTCTGTGATCTCTAGGTTGAAGCACCTTGTGCTTAAACTCCTTCAAGATGTTGACAGCTGTATGAGATTTCTGCTTGGCAAATATTCAACTGTTGCATGCCACTGAGTGCCTCAAAAAGCACCATCAGTGATGAGACTAGCAGCTAGCCTTTAGTTAGCTCCCTTGATAGAGATCCAGTGTGCAGTAATGCACATGTAATCTGTTTCTTGACTTCTGATCCACACCTATGTTTTTTGATGTCAATGGAATGAACAGCACTGTGCTTTATAGTGTTGCAAAGCAATTGCAGCACTTTATGAATCAGCGCTGGCACAGAAACTGTGGCAAATAAGGTCCAGCTGGGAATCTTTCATTTTGGGCAGAGGGCCTGCACACATTTCAGAATGCCCACTATTTCCACAAGAAGGAGGTCAAACACTAACATTTAAGCAATCTTTCTGTTGTGGAAACTGGTCTTTTTATGATTTCCATGTTACAGCGAATCCTTGGTAAACGCAGCCTAAATAGGCTCTTGTTGTTGTGGTACTACTGCTGCAAGTGACCTAAAGAGATCAGCAACAAGAAGACTTCATGGGTGCTTTGGCTTTGAAGTTGCTTTATCCCCTCATACCTTGTGCCATACAGAGGTTTCTGCAAGTGAGGATTCCACACCACGGAAGGAAACTCATAGGGCTGCTTTAGGTATTGCTGATGCTGGCATCCTCTTCTTCATCCTCACATTCGTCTATGGCTTTAGCTATTTCCCTTCTCTCTCAGCAGTAGCAGCTCTGTTTTTAAGATGTTTTTCCCACATGATTGCTATTGATTTGAATGGGACAATTGGCCTCCGTTACCGTAGTACCTACCAGTCTAACCACAACAAACTTTCTTGTTGCAAATGGAGCTTATTGTGATGGTATCTTCATACTGGTTAGGCATAAAGAAGTCCCAGACTGGGGAGGAGAGCTTTCTTATTTTGACAAAGCCTGAAGAAGTGGAGGTTTAGCTAGGCTGTTGTGTTGTTTGCCTTTCTGTAGGGTATCTTGTGACAGTTGTAATTCTGGTTGTGACATACAGTTTGTAGAGGCCTGGGCCATCTGGCCTCTGTTTTGGCCTAGGCCATCTGGTCACTGGGTTTACCTGGGCCGGATGATCAGTCAATGGCTCACCAACCAAATGGCATGCCCACCAGATGCTATCTCTGATGGTTGCTTCCTGCATGTTCTGTAACTACACTTCATGGGACTATCAAAATTGGTGGAACCACATATCTCTGAGCAGGTTGATTAGGTTTAAGCCATACTTCCTCTATGCCACTCTCCACCCTGACAATCACTGACTCATCATCATCATCACCACCACCAAGATCACTTGCAGAAGTTTTGGGAACCTTCCTTGTCCCTTGTGGCGGGTCTCAGACTTAACCGGGGTCCAGTACAGGACCAGATCATCGGAAAAGGGGCTTGGAGAAGATGGAGGAGTACTATTTCTTTCCATTGCTAGAAATCGTGAAGCTGATGGATGAATAGCAGTCTTCATCTCAAAACCTTGCTCAGTAGTAGCTCAACCTCTTTTTCTGCTCCTACATCTGGAAGATCTGTTGCTGACTGTTGCTCATGTTGTTGACTGTCTTGAAAAGATTTGGTTTGAGACTGAAACTATTCCATTTCAGATTCACTGTTCTCAATGACTGTAGTGCTGAGGAACATGGGCTTAGGTTTTGGTGGTAGTGGTGCAGTTGATGAAAGAGTGATCTTCCCAGTCTCTTCCTGGCCAGAAGAGGTGCAGCAAGTGTGTCAATTTTCCTGAAAAGGGTATGACGGTCTTTGAAAGGTAGAGGGTGCAGGTAAACATTGAATTAATGAATAAAAAACAGCACACAGTACTAGAATCAGCCACAAGCACACATAAATTTATAAAGAAAAAAATAAAAAATAAACAAAAATGTCATAGCCCTTTTCTATTGCTGTTCCTAGAAAATGGATTTTAAAAGTAGAAAAGGCCTGAAAAAACAGTGACTGAAAAAAATTATGGCCACCACATGACCATTGAAGAGGAAGCCATAGAAAACAAAGACAAAATTGCCACCAAGCATGCACCTAACTCGCTCTACAAGATGGTGGTCACCGCATAGCTAGCAAAGAAGGAGGACTAGTAAACAAAGACAAAATCGTGACTCTAACCACATAAAATAGCCTCTGCCAAATGGCAAGTAAAGGAGGCATTGGAAAACAAAGAATGCATGGAGACCTATGGCAAACACACACACAGGCTACACAAAATTACCAGCATCATATGGTCAGCAAAGAAGGAGACACAGAGAACAACGAAGACAATTATCCTGTTCTGCAAGGAGCATCTTTCTCCTTGAAAAACATTTTGCAGTATTTCAGTGAACGAATCTTGAAGATAATTTTTACCCAATGTGTCTGGGCCACACAAGATTAAATCAGCAATGCCAAAAATGAAAATAAACTAAGATTAAAATATAATGAACTATAATATGTCAACTATGTCACACATACCCAAACTCACAAAACATGGTGGGCAAGCACATGGGGAGAAGATAGGTTTATACTAAGGGAGATGTCTGGCTAAATGGGCCTGGAGTTCAGGAGTCATCTTAGACACCAACAGGCACATACAGACACAAAAATAGCATACATTTTGCATTTAATCCAAGGCCATCTACAACCCCTTAAATTATTTTAAAAACATATAGCATAGCTGAAGTGAGAATGTGAAAATTATATCAAAAACACACTCAAGGCTTAGTGTAGAGCAGACTAGGCCCCAAACCCTGAAATAACATCACAGTAAGCCGATGAACTAATCAGTGTAAATTCTCATAAACTGCAATATAAAATGAAGAAAATGTATATTTAATGCCTTGCCTCTGCCATCAAAAAAAATGCAAACAAATTTTCCCTTAAAGAAAGTTAATCCCACCTAGGTCAATACTCCAGGCCAAACTCGAGACCCTCCCCCCCACCAAAAAAGATACAGAATTAAGGAAATAAAAATACTGGTGCATGCCATCTCTCAAACAACAAACTGTTCCCAAAATGGTGCATTGAACTTACATGATTTTCCCAAACATTTAAAATGTCAAGGTTGTGGATGTACCAGGGGTTGCAGACAAAGGGAGTGATGCTTTCCCTCCAAAATCCAAATTCAATGTGATCAAGGACTGAACAAAGCAGAGGAAGGATTCTCCAGCACAGGAAGAGAATGTTGCACGGTAGCCTCCCAGTCCCAAAGGCACTTCCTTCCATTTAGAAAAAATACCCAAATGGCTCTTTTGAATCAACTATCTGCTCGAAAATGCATTTGAAATTGATTTTCTGATCGGCTGGCAAAAAAATATACCCGAAATGCTGATTTGTGACTGCCCACATTTAAGAACTTCTGCTTGAGCTTGAAAGCCCTGCTTAACATTCTTATGGAGTTTTAAAGAAAGCCACTGCGGTCGTCAAAAGAAGATGAACGATAGTCTTCATATTATCACATAGTTTCTGTGCTCCTCACTGTATGATTTTCCCTGAATGGGAGAATTGTTGCACAACGTGGTGTTATGCCATTATTATTAGTAATTACGTGGAACTTAGATAATGAAAAATTCTCAAATTACTCCTGCATAGTTACAATTATGCTCAGGCCTAAATAGTAGACAGTACAAAATCAAAACCATTTCCATTGATGTGAAGGCAAATGGCTTTATCTACACTGGCAAAACATATACTAAAACAGGAGGAATAAAAGTGTGCCACCTAAAGAGACAGCTAGGCATTATGTTGTCATTGTTAATTCTAATTTGCAGACTGTAGAAGAGACATAGACAGGTGGATTTAGACAAGCAGTATACTGAAATTCCAGGCTCCTCCAAAGCCCTTGGCTTATTCCCCTCCTTCCAAAAGTGCTCGCCCAACAAAAAGAGGACCCCGTAGGCTGATATTCATAGTCCTCAACTGGAGTAAGCAGTACTGGTTGTCAGACCTGCTACAAGGCCCACACGAACCACCTACAATGCTACAGTCATAAAAGAATATCTTATCCTGGTGTAAGGCCAGATTCTTCACCACAACCCTCAGTAAATTAGGTGCTTGGCTTCTGAGTACCTTGAGTTCAGAAAAATAAATATCCCAAGAGCTGTAAAAATATCTTGGCACAAGCCAGAACTATTTCTATAAACAGGACGTATGTTGCGAAATCAGAGGTGTTGTGGGTGACATTAGACTAAAGAATTACATTCTTACATCCTTGTCATTTATAGGGCCATAAAATATTGCCATGTTTTCTGGGACTTGCTAAGTCAGGCCTCAAACATTCCTCAATTAGAGTTCGCCAAGTAGCCATCTCACATTTTGAAAGGGGGCATAATGAATCATTAACAAGGCCACACAGAATTGTAGAAGAGTTTTTGGTTGACCTGTTCTGAGTTCCTGACAGCTACGATACTGCTAAATGTTTAATGTTCTCAAAAGACAAAATCATCCCTACAAGTTGGTAATCCTAAAACCATTCTTTCAAACTCCAGCAAATCTGGCCGAAAAAACTCTGCATTCATTGGGGGTCAAAGATGTCTCAGGTTCTATTTAGAGAGAACAGAGCAAATAAAAGAATCCCATCAGCTTTTACTATCCTTCTCTAGATCATGTAAATGCTTCCCAGTCACACACACACACACACACACACACGCTAGCACACACTCTCGCCCCCCTTCCCCCCCACCCAACGCCCCTCCCCAGTTAAGGAGAAGTAGGACGAAAGGAAGAGATTAAAGGAGTTGCAGGGAAAGTCTTTTATTGTGATGTTGAATCTTGAGATTGTTTCCTAAGGAAAGTTATGTGTAAAAGGATAGGCCCTAAACATACTTATATTGGATTTCTTTGGTCGAATAAATGCTTTCCTCACTTGTCAACAGAAGCAAATGGACTATGCACCAAACAACCATTTTGTCTTCACAGTAGGTGAGCATTTGATGACTGCGACAGAAAATGCAAATAGGAAGGAAAAAATGTTTATTTCATATCTCAATTTCTAGACCGACTCCTCAGCGCAGAGCACAAATACATATTTTGTCTCTATATCTTAATAGAAAGAAATTATGTTGATACATTTTTGTAAGAAAGGCTATCAAGAACTCACGATGAAATAGTGTCATCTGAAAATACGTTTCTAATGTGAAAAGCTCATAATTGCAAAAGCTCTCGAGCTTCCCTGAAGTGGAAATAAGAATGGTAGAGCAAAACCCTTCCATATACAAACATTCGTGGTTATTGTATGCTGTGCATAGGACTGGAATTTACAATATTGACACATCCGGGTTTGCTAATGTTGTGCCTTAGCTAGGATGGAAAGGTTGGGTGGTAAAAACAGTCACAGGTATTAAGCATTTTCAGAAAAGCCACTCTACTAAAATTCCATTAACATAAATTGATATTCATATAGTATTAGCGCCCATTGTGAAATGCTACTATCAAAAGACAGAAGTAAAGGCACTTATATTTATTCGCAATCTTTCTGGAGTACTATGTATGTTCAGCTGGGTCCATAACACTTTCAGAAGCAGTGCAGGACGTTGGATTTTATCATTTTTAGTTAAAGATATGGTTTAGCGTCACAGAATAGGTTGCAAGACCCTCCTGTATTTGCAAACATGTGAGTATACCTGCTTCTCCAGCAAATATGTGCATTAGGATGTGTAGTCAGATACAACTCATTTGCATACATATGAAATCTTCACTGGTCCTCTCTTCTCTTAAAATTTGCAGAAATAATATTTGCTTTAATTTATAACTGGTAAATGTAGGAATTGAATACAAATGCATCATGAATCCGAAGGTAGCTCTTCTAAAACAGGAATGCCAGGCCACACTGTTTTAGTTTCAGCATAGCCACCCCTTTAAGAAATTATAAAACGTGCATATTGCATATAGTAGGTGATGAGGGTGCATACATTGTTGGTAAAGCTTTCTGAATCCCCAAACTTTTGACCTTTCTCCTCCTATTTTTCTAACTTTCTTTTTGTTAGCCTTTGGGCTCTGGGCACTTTACCCCTGACAATCAGTGCCAAAGTGCATGTGTTCCCTCCTCTAAACATTGTCTAATTGGTTTACACCTCTTTTACATATTTGATTTACCTGTAAGTCCCTTGTAAAGTGTTATGCCATATACCCAGGGCCTGTAAGTTAAATGCTACAAGTGGGTCTGCAGCACTGATTGTACCACCCGCAGAAGTAGCCTTTCAAAACTTTCTCAGGCCTACCATTGCAGGGCCTCGATGTGCAGTTTACTGCCTCCTTGACTTGGCATTAAAAACTACTTGCCAAACCCTAACTCCTCCTTTTAGTACACATAGGTCACCCCCTAAAGTAGGCCCCTGGTAGCCCTACGGCAGGGTGCTGTGTAAGTAAAAGGTAGGACATTTATAGTTTGCCTGTCCTAGTAGCGACAAACTGCTAATTTCGTTTTGCTCTACTGTGAGGCCTGCTCCTCTTAGCATTGGGAATTCCATAATGCACTTTTAAATGTTGATTCCTGACCAGAAAGGAGTAGTTTTGTCATCTTTGATACATTAGGAATTATAATGTTAAAACCTACTTAATGGTATAGTTGGATTTTACGTTACTATTTTAGAAATGCTGAATCACAAATGAGAGTACGGGGGTTCTTGTAACGTAAGTAGGTCAATAGTGTATCAATTGTGACACTAGACCACTCGTATACCTCGACTAGAGGTGAAAAGTGGGTGAGCTGTGAAGTGGTGTATGGTCTGAGGGGGGGATTTCCTTTACAGACTAGGTGGTCTCACACACTATATAGTGTCATGCTTCATCATATGACCACCTAGCCCCACCCGGGTAGGACAGTGCCACCTGGGCGGACTCAACCTCACTGTTAAAGGAACAGGAGGGAGTGCGTAAATTAGCTTAATTTCTGGAAAATGGGATCCAGCTATGCTAGGGAAATAAAAACACCTACTCAGATACCCGGGTAAGTTTAATAGAGGGTTCTGTGTGGTGTGATTAAAAAGGAATGGGGAACCGGTGTGAGAGCAATGACTCACAAGGTCACCTATCTAAAAGGAGTAGCCGACATGTTTCTGCCCTTGTAATTGAGCTATGTAGGGTCTCTGGGCATTCATCAGGGCGTTGG
This sequence comes from Pleurodeles waltl, assembly GCF_031143425.1. NCBI lineage: Eukaryota > Metazoa > Chordata > Amphibia > Caudata > Salamandridae > Pleurodeles > Pleurodeles waltl. The sequence goes on along the minus strand of NC_090444.1, from coordinate 1,643,878,381 downwards.
ATCCCTGTTGCATATGCTTCTTAAGCGCTGCAGAAATAATCACATTTGAAAAGGGGAAGGGCCTACCATAACCAAGGGATTACCTGGGGAGGACCTATAGTAAATGGGATAAAAACAGACCAAAAATAGATAGTGAAAAGATAAAACACAGCAAACCACTACACACGTGACATAATTCATGCAGGCCGCAGGAGTAATGGTTGCAAATTATAAATCGCAGTTGCATCAATGTTAGCTATGCAAGGCGCACAATAGGTAAGGGAAGACAATTTCTTACCCTAACACTTGAGGCTAGTGGCCTCTGGTATCCTGGAGAGGGAGCGTCCCCTTATAGTCAGACTCTAGGATTCGAGGGAAAAGGCAGAAGGGAAGAATAACAATGAAAGTAGTTGGAGAAATACAGAGGAGGAGAAAAGGGGGAACTCAAGTGAGTGGAATGGAACGGCAGGGAAATAAGAGGGAGAAAACATGCTGGAGGGAGGAAAAGGTAGAAAAGAAGAAGAAAAAGGGGGGGTAAAAATAACAGAAATCAGAAATCAGAAAAGGAGGTGAAGATAAGTCAAGATAGTGGGGGAAGTAGTGGGAAAAATCGGACAGAGGGGAAAAAAGGGAGAGAAGGAAGAAAAGGAAGAAGAAAGAAAAAGAAAGAGAAAAATAAAGAAAGAGAAAAATAGAGAGATAAATAGAGAACAAAATGGGAGAGCAGAGGTCTCTTATCTGTGAATCCAACGTTGGCTGACTCACTGCATCAAAGGTGGGTGCTCTCTGTGCGCCTATACCGACCTCTCCTTCAGGACCGCTTGAATGAAGTGGCCTGGTTGCGAGTGGTAGATATAGTGGACTTAATTAGGATAGGATGCAGCTGCTGATAATCACCATCGCGGCCCGGGGTGGGCGGAAACGGAAGTGCTGCGTGCTCCCTTCGTTTGAAGTTATCGGCCCGAAGTGGATCGGCCAAAGCCCGGTAATGCCGGGGGCCGGAAGTAGCAATGAGCGTTGGGGGAGCGCCATGAAGAGACGCTGCCCCAGCGTTATGGTCCAGCGGGTCTCGGCTTGGCTGCCGCGCTGGGCGGCCAAGACTCAAGGAGACCCCTTGTGCCTGGCGGTGACGCTTGTCCCGCGAGTGTTGCCGGGAAACATAGTTTCCCGGCAGCACTGTCGGCTGCCTTGCGGTGTGTGTCGCTGGGAAACGTAGTTTCCCGGCGGCACAGTGGGCTGCCTGTAGGTGAATAAACCGGAAGGGGGAGCGGGGGCGGGGGGAAGGGAGGAGGGGAGGGGAAAAAAAGGGAGGGGGGGAAAAGGAAAAAGGAAAAAAGAGGGGAAGGGGGGAAAAGCACAGAAAAAAAGAAAGAAAAGGGGCATAAGGGAGAGGAAAAGAGGGAAAGAGGAAAACCAAGGAAGGGGGATAAAAAGGGGAGGGGGAAGGGAGGTGGGGCAGGTGGGAGAGAGGGGTGGGTAATGGAGGAAGATGGAGTGGGGGGGAATGTGAGAGAGAAAGGGTGTTTATAGGGGGTGAGGGGAAACCGGGAAAGCACAGGGGGGACAAAAAATGCACACAAGGAGATAGAAGAGTTAGGAGGCTGGAGAGGGGGGGAGAAGGGACTGGGAAGGCTCGACCATGACAGAAAAAGGAGAAGAAGACAATGTTGGACAGACAGTGGGAAAGGGAGTGGGAGGTATCAAGAACATATAGAAAAAGAAAGAAAAAGGGAAGAACGGAAGAGGAAGGGGGGAAAAAAAGGGGGGTTCTAGGGTTGAAGAGAGAACCAAGGTATCTCGTCATTTAATCCAACCGTGTCGGTGTGCAACCTCCAAATCCAGCGTTGCTCAACCCTAAATAGTTTTTCAGACATGTTAGGGGTCGAAGGAGAAAAATGTTCCAGGACCGTCCATAACATGTCATCTGGGGAGTGATTTTTTTGTAGGAAGTGGCTAGTGAGTTTTGTTGCATCTCGCTTGCACCTAATCGTGCTCCTGTGCTCACAGATTCTGATGCTAACCTTTCTCGTGGTCATCCCCACATATTTGAGTGGGCAGGGGCATTTGATTAAATAGACTACATTTTTGCTGTTACAATTCGTAAGTGATTTTTGCACCCATGGGGTTTTAAGGTCAAGATTGATGGTGGTGGATTTTTGGGTAAAGGGGCAAACACTGCAGTTGCCGCATGGATGATGACCTGCAGGGGGGGCCATTTGCCAAAGTGTAGTCTGTGCGGGACGTCGTTTCTCCTTTGGTCTAGTGTGGACCACCATGTTGCGTATATTATTTGCTCTCTTATACGCGTGTAGTGGTGGTTCAAAGGGTAAGCCACCTGATGTCAGGATTTTCCAATTATCTCTTATGATCTTTTGGATTTCATTGGATAAGGGATTGAATGTGGTCACACAAACGATCTTGTCCAAACTTGGTTTCGGTGCACGGGGCTGTAGCAGCTGGGCCCTATTATTGTTGCGTGCTCTTTTTAGTGCCCTGCTGACCAAATGTGGGGGATAATCCTTTGTGTGTAGCTTAGTAGTTAGCTTGTCTGCATGTTTGCGGTAGTCGATCACGGATGAGCAGTTTCGTCTTAACCGTAGGAACTGCCCGACCGGAAGGTTATCTCTTAGAGCTCGAGGGTGGAAGCTCTGATATTGTAACAAATTGTTGCAGTCCGTTGGTTTATAGTACACTTCTGTGGCTAACCCGCCGTCATGTTCATAGATGAGTAGGTCGAGGAAAGGTAACTTGTTGTCACCTATGTTCATTATGAAGGTTAGAAAAGGGTTGGCTCCGTTAAGCCAAACAGCGAACGCCTGGGCCTCTTCCTTACTACCAGTCCATATTAGCAGTACATCATCGATGTATCGCTTCCAGAGTTTGATCTGGTCAGGGTAGGGGTTATCCTCATTCAGGACCGTATGTCTTTCGAAGTGGTCAACGTATAGACATGCTAGACTTGGGGCGAATGTGCTACCCATCGATGTGCCCTGTGTCTGCAAAAAGAATCTATCTTCAAATTTAAAGTAGTTTCTGGTGAGAGCGAGGTGTGCTAAGTCTAGTATAAAACCAGGGGGGGTTTGGGATTCACTCATATGTATTTCCAGCAGGTTGCTTATCACTTCCAGGGTGGCCTCTTGCGGGATGTTTGTGTAAAGTGATTCCACGTCAAGGGTAATCAGGAGCTCCTTGGATTTGTCAAAGGCTATAGATTCCAGTAAAAGAAGGACATGGGTGGTGTCCTTAAGATAGGTCGGGATTCTTTTAACTAACGGTTGTAGGAAGAAATCCACGAATTTTGACAAGGGCTCTAGTGCTGAGCCTAAACCGGAAACTATGGGTCTACCGGGGGAGGAATCTTCTCTTTATGTACTTTTGGTAAAATATAAAAGTACGGGATTTTTGGGTTGGTCTGTATCAGGAACGATGCCTCATGATCTGTGATCCAGTTGTTTTCTTTTCCTTTTGATACTAGGAAAGCGATTTCTTCTTGGACATCAGTTGTAGGATCACGTGCCAAACGTTTATAGTGTCTGGTATTCCCTAGTAGTCGCTCACACTCGTCTCTATACATTTTTTGTGGAAGAATCACTGTAGCCCCGCCCTTATCTGCTGGTTTCATAATGATATTTGGATCGGCTGTAAGGCCCTTCAGTGACTCTATTTCGATTCTGCTCATATTGTGGAATATTTTGTTGGGTGCTTCAGTAAGCCCATTGATCTTAAGGGATACTGATTTCTCGAAAGCAGGTACCTCAGGGGGCATTTGCCCTGCTGGGGGACAGAAGGTGGACTTAGGACGTAGTCCTGTGTTCTGTGAGGGAGTATCATATTCCTTCCCGAGGAAAAAGGTTTTTAGGCGGATCTTACGAAACAAACCCGCTAGTTCAGTTCTGGTTGTGAATAAATCAACTTTTGGGGTGGGCACGAAATTCAGACCTTTATTTAATGCTTGGGTTTCGGTTTGGCTAAGAATCCGGTTGCTTAAGTTAATGATGCTGACTGTATTCTCCGGACCCAGTTTCACTTTGTCTTGCTTGTCCCTGGGACGGCCTCCCTGTGTATTGGATTCTCCAAAGCATCCTCTCTTGGGCGCCACTGTACCTCTTTTCTCCTCCCTCTGTCCCTCCCGTGACCTCTGTCTAAAAAAGGGGGTGGGGGTTCGGAGAAGGACCATTGGGCAGGGTGCTGCAGGTAGGGTGCTTGGTATTGTGAAGGGGGGCCATACTGGATTATCCCCCACATTTGGTCAGCAGGGCACTAAAAAGAGCACGCAACAATAATAGGGACCAGCTGCTACAGCCCCGTGCACCGAAACCAAGTTTGGACAAGATCGTTTGTGTGACCACATTCAATCCCTTATCCAATGAAATCCAAAAGATCATAAGAGATAATTGGAAAATCCTGACATCAGGTGGCTTACCGTTTGAACCACCACTACACGCGTATAAGAGAGCAAATAATATACGCGACATGGTGGTCCACACTAGACCAAAGGAGAAACGACGTCCCGCACAGACTACACTTTGGCAAACGGCCCCCCCTGCAGGTCATCATCCATGCGGCAACTGCAGTGTTTGCCCCTTTACCCAAAAATCCACCACCATCAATCTTGACCTTAAAACCCCATGGGTGCAAAAATCACTTACGAATTGTAACAGCAAAAATGTAGTCTATTTAATCAAATGCCCCTGCCCACTCAAATATGTGGGGATGACCACGAGAAAGGTTAGCATCAGAATCTGTGAGCACAGGAGCACGATTAGGTGCAAGCGAGATACAACAAAACTCACTAGCCACATCCTACAAAAAAATCACTCCCCAGATGACATGTTATGGACGGTCCTGGAACATTTTTCTCCTTCGACCCCTAACATGTCTGAAAAACTATTTAGGGCTGAGCAACGCTGGATTTGGAGGTTGCACACCGACACGGTTGGATTAAATGACGAGATACCTTGGTTCTCTCTTCAACCCTAGAATACCCCTTTTTTTTCCCCCCTTCCTCTTCCGTTCTTCCCTTTTTCTTTCTTTTTCTATATGTTCTTGCTACCTTCCACTCCCTTTCCCACTGTCTGTCCAACATTGTCTTCTTCTCCTTTTTCTGTCATGGTCGAGCCCTCCCAGTCCCTTCTCCCCCCCTCTCCAGCCTCCTAACTCTTCTATCTCCTTGTGTGCATTTTTTGTCCCCCCTGTGCTTTCCCGGTTTCCCCTCACCCCCTATAAACACCCTTTCTCTCTCCCATCCCCCCCACTCCATCTTCCTCCATTACCCACCCTCCCTCCCACCTGCCCCACCTCCCTTCCCCCTCCCCTTTTTATCCCCCTTCCTTGGTTTTCCTCTTTCCCTCTTTTCCTCTCCCTTATGCCCCTTTTCTTTCTTTTTTTCTGTGCTTTTCCCCCCCTTCCCCCCTTTTTTCCTTTTTCCTTTCCCCCCCTCCCTTTCCCCCCTCCTCCCTTCCCCCCCCCGCCCCCGCTCCCCCTTCCGGTTTATTCACCTACAGGCAGCCCGCTGTGCCGCCGGGAAACTACGTTTCCCAGCGACACACACCGCAAGGCAGCCGACAGTGCTGCCGGGAAACAACGTTTCCCGGCAACACTCGCGGGACAAGCGTCACCGCCAGGCACAAGGGGTCTCCTTGAGTCTTGGCCGCCCAGTGCGGCGGCCAAGCCGAGACCCGCTGGACCATAACGCTGGGGCAGCGTCTCTTCATGGCGCTCCCCCAACGCTCATTGCTACTTCCGGCCCCCGGCATTACCGGGCTTTGGCCGATCCACTTCGGGACGATAACTTCAAACGAAGGGAGCACGCAGCACTTCCGTTTCCGCCCACCCCGGGCCGCGACGGTGATTATCAGCAGCTGCATCCTATCCTAATTAAGTCCACTATATCTACCACTCGCTACCAGGCCACTTCATTCAAGCGGTCCTGAAGGAGAGGTCGGTATAGGCGCACAGAGAGCGCCCACCTTTGATGCAGTGAGTCAGCCAACGTTGGATTCACAGATAAGAGACCTCTGCTCTCCCATTTTGTTCTCTATTTATCTCTCTATTTTTCTCTTTCTTTCTTTCTTTCTTTTTCTCTTTCTTTTTCTTTCTTCTTTCTTTTCTTCCTTCTCTCCCTTTTCTCCGCCCCCCTTTTTTCCCCTCTTTCCCATTTTTCCCACTACTTCCCCCACTATCTTGACTTATCTTCACCTCCTTTTCTGATTTCTGATTTCTGTTATTTTTACCCCCCCTTTTTCTTCTTGTTTTCTACCTTTTCCTCCCTCCAGCATGTTTTCTCCCTCTTATTTCCCTCCCGTTCCATTCCACTCACTTGAGTTCCCCCTTTTCTCCTCCTCTGTATTTGTCCAACTACTTTCATTGTTATTCTTCCCTTCTGCCTTTTCCCTCGAACCCTAGAGTCTGACTATAAGGGGACGCTCCCTCTCCAGGACACCAGAGGCCACTAGCCTCAAGTGTTAGGGTAAGAAATTGTTTTCCCTTACCTATTGTGCGCCTTGCATAGCTAACATTGATGCAACTGCGATTTATAATTTGCAACCAGTACTCCTGCGGCCTGCATGAATTATGTCACGTGTGTAGTGGTTTGCTGTGTTTTATCTTTTCACTATCTATTTTTGGTCTGTTTTTATCCCATTTACTATAGGTCCTCCCCAGGTAATCCCTTGGTTAAGGTAGGCCCTTCCCCTTTTCAAATGTGATTATTTCTGCAGCGCTTAAGAAGCATATGCAACAGGGATCCAACGCCCTGATGAATGCCCAGAGACCCTACATAGCTCAATTACAAGGGCAGAAACATGTCGGCTACTCCTTTTAGATAGGTGACCTTGTGAGTCATTGCTCTCACACCGGTTCCCCATTCCTTTTTAATCACACCACACAGAACCCTCTATTAAACTTACCCGGTATCTGAGTAGGTGTTTTTATTTCCCTAGCATAGCTGGATCCCATTTTCCAGAAATTAAACTAATTTACGCACTCCCTCCTGTTCCTTTAACAGTGAGGTTGAGTCCGCCCAGGTGGCACTGTCCTACCCGGGTGGGGCTAGGTGGTCATATGATGAAGCATGACACTATATAGTGTGTGAGACCACCTAGCCCGTAAAGGAAATCCCCCCCTCAGACCATACACCACTTCACAGCTCACCCACTTTTCACCTCTAGTCGAGGTATACGAGTGGTCTAGTGTCACAATTGATACACTATTGACCTACTTACGTTACAAGAACCCCCGTACTCTCATTTGTGATTTAGTATTGTGTTTCTTTGGGAGTCGAGTACGGCGTGTGTTCCTCTTGCTCCCATTTACTCTCCCTTTGTGTAATGTGTATTATAGAAATGCCACTTGTAGAAAGTGGGCATTTCTCTGTGCATTGTGCTTTGGGTGACATCCATGTCTGGGTGACATCTACACTTGGTGCATACTTTCCAGACATCCACAACACAGGAAAGATTGAGTGTGACAGGAGATACATGTGCATTTATCTGCATACTGAGAGTCTTCCTGGGCTGGGAGAGGCAGCAGTCATTCACACTTTACATTTGTATAATTTGTGTCCTGCCCTCCCACATAGGGCTGATTTACCCCCTACTGATGTCTGAAGCAAGGGCTGGGTTAAACAGGTTTGTTGTGCACTTAAAAAGGTTCCATTGAACTTACCACTTGATCAAAGATATTTTGGGGTATAAGTACAAGGGCTCTGGCCCCATGATTTCAGACACAGCATGGGACGTGTGCATTCATCTGCATAGTGATAGTCTTCCTGGGCTGGAAGAGGGAGAGGTCATTCACACTTTATATTTGTATAATTTGTGTTCTGCTTTCACACAAAGGGCTGATTTACCCCCTACTGAGGTCTGGAGCAAGGGCTGGGTTGAAAGGGTTTGTTGAGCACTTGAAAAGGTTCCTTTGAATTTACCACTTGATCACAGATATTTTGGAGTACAAGGGCTGTGACCCGATGATTTCAGACACTGTGTGGTACTTGTAACCAGACGTTGCTGGCTCTACATGCTGCACATTGCCAGAGGGCTGCTGTGCTGCCATGAGGAGCTGCCATTGGGACTACTTGCTTGTTGTGCTGACCTGCTACCTACTGATTGCTGGGTTTCAGAATGGACTGCCACCTTGCAAATCTGCCTTATGAGCTGGCCTGCTGTCTAAGATCAACGGTCAGAGCAAAGCTGACCACCGGTCTGGCTTACGTACCCGTTTGCACTGCACGATAAGAAGATTACGTGCCCTGTGAGCAGCTGGCCATTTGCATGAAGATTCTGCACCTCCACAGATCAAAGTCAGCGTGTCCTCCGAGGATGCCGCCATGGCTTCCAGTGCAGCTTTCCTTGTTCCCTGAGACACATTGATCTAGTAACTCAGGGCGGGCCAGAGATGAAGGAAGCACTCGCTGTCTGAGCCCACCCTCCCCTGAGGACAACACAGCTTTTACCAGCCCTGCATCTTGTCCTAGGTGGGGGGCACTGATACCCAGACCTGGCAAACAGCATACTGAGGTAAAGGTACCATGATCCCGACCCTCAAGGGCCTTTTGTTGAGCTGCATTCCTGATGACGGCATAGATTATCTTGTTCCCCGTGAGTGGCTCGATTACCAGAGGTGCCGTCACCTCCCTGCTTGTGAGGACAGAGAGCAGGAGATCGGACTTCCAAGGTTCTGTTGAAGCCTCCCCACCCTCCTTTGTGGACACCTTGGGCCATATTTATACTCTGGTTGCGCCGAATTTGCGTCGTTTTTTTCGACGCAAATTCTACGCAGAACTAACGCCAACTAACGCCATATTTATACTCTGGCGTTAGACGCTTCGGGCGCCAAAGTGCCCGGAGTGTGCGTCATTTTTTAGCGTGAACCCCTTCCTTGCGTTAATGATATGCAAGGGAGGCGTTCCCGTCTTAAAAAATGACTCCCAGGCCTTTACGTGGTATTTATACTCCCGGGCAAAAGAGACGCCCGGGAGTGGGCGTGGCCAAAAACGGCGCATTTGCGCCGCTTTTTAACGCCTGGGTCAGGGATGGCGTTAAGGGACAAGTGGGCTCAAAATGAGCCCAGAGTGCCCTCCCCTGCCCCCAGGGACCCCCCCTGCCACCCTTGCCCACCCCAGGAGGACACCCAAGGACGGAGGGACCCATCCCATGGACATTAAGGTAAGTTCAGGTAAGTATTTATTTTTTTATTTTTTGTGGCATAGGGGGGCCTGATTTGTGCCCCCCTACATGCCACTATGCCCAATGACCATGCCCAGGGGACATAAGTCCCCTGGGCATGGCCATTGGGCAAGGGGGCATGACTCCTATCTTTACAATGATAGGAGTCATGTTGATGGGGGATGGGCGTCGAAAAAAAATGGCGCAAGTCGGGTTACGACGATTTTCTCGACGCAACCTGACTTGCCCCATTTTAAGACGCCCTAACGTCATTTTTTCCCAACGCCGGCGCTGCATGGTCTACGTGGTTTTTTTCCACGCACACCAGGCAGCGCCGGTCTGCTTGCGCCGGCTAACGCCATTCCATAAATACGGCGCTAAATTTTTTGACGCTAAACTGCGTTAGCGCAGTTTAGCGTCAAAAAGTATAAATATGGGCCCTTGTGTTTCCTGCAGCTGAAAAGCGCATTCGCAAACAGCTGCTTTTTATATTTTGCACAAAAGGGAACAAGCAAGGTCTCCCCTCCTGATCCTGCAGTGTGTGGGTGCCTCCCATGAGCCGTACCTGGGGCACTTATACTTGCTGGCTAAGTGATAGTGCAGAATGAGTCCTTGACGGAGGCCCTCTCTCCGGATCTTGACACTTTTGGCACAATTACTGTAAACACCAGCAACTAGTGTAGGCCTGTGTGTGCCATACCGCTGAGTTCTACATCACACCTTTCTAACCAGGCTCTCTAGAATTACAGTGACCCTGCCAATAGAAGTGCAGGTGTCCCGGTGCCTACATGGGCTTAGTGTTACTGATATGCTGATGTTCTTACAGGGTTACATGGTGATTTATAGTTTTTGTTCCTAACCAAACTGCTGCATCTCATGCCCTGATGTCATAATGTGTCTTGTTTTGATACACACACTGTCAGGCTAATTAGTACTATCTCAGTATTTGCATAGTATGCACAGTACGTATGTTTTATGTTGTTTTGGTCTCATTTTATGTATAATATACTATATTGTTGTATAATATTGTGTGGAGTCACTTTTGTGGTGTATTCACTGAGTTACTGGTGTGTGTTGCACAAACGCTTTACACATTGCCTGAAATGATGAGCCTGCCTGCTCTGCGCCAACCTACCAGAGGGTGAGCACAAGTTATCTTTGGTGTGTAATTCACTCGCTCTGACTAGAGTGGTGGTTTCTGCCTGGTTTAGGTGCATAACTTGGCCAACCAAAAGGCCCGATTCTAATACATGCCATTTTTAATATTCAGATCAGGGGACGTAGTCTCTTAGTTACAGATATCTGAAGAAATATTCATGGGCAACTGCAAATTTGGCTTGGAGATTGCAAAATGTACAAAGCAGACACACATACTGTAAATATCCACCTAAGTTTGATTGGCAGTGAAATAACAAGAGGGGGTAGGCCCGGGTGACTCCAAACAGAATCTATCATGGCCCCTGTGATAAACATTGGACCTGAGGTAATGACCTGGCAATAGCTGCCTTTGTTGTACCAATGAATGTTGTAAGTAGCATACTGGCCTTCTAGGTTTCCTACAGGACTTTATAAATGAAGACAAAATTGAAGCTAACTTTAAAAAACTAAAAAAGAGGGGCTATAAACTGGCATGGCCCAAAATAAATTTGCAAACGCTGAGAAAGGAGGAGGTAGTGCTATCATCTTAAAATCCTAATGCAATTCACCACAATTAGAAAAGAAAATCTTTAGTACACTGATCTGGAAGCATATCCGGCAGATCATTAAATTATCTAAAACCTGATCTCACAATGATCAATAGCGGAGTTTTTTCGAGATTGAGTAGATACTTCAATTAAGAGCCATATTTTCACCAAATATTGATCCTCAACTAGTGCAAAATACTTGGACCAATGTCTTTAAATTCCACAAATGTATGTTTGTGTCTTTGCCCAAAGATTTACTGCCATTTGCAATTCACGATTCCTGTTATTAATTCTAGTGACAAATAATGTTCCATATTTAGGGCAAAAATAAAGGGACAACGGGCAACACTGGAGAAACGTGAACTATTGAAGCTTTTAGACAAGTATCCATAAATAGAGACACATGCATGAGGAGATATAATATAGAATTGCTTGTTTGAGTAGACAAACTGGGGCAGGCTACCAAATCTGGCCAACACTCAAAAGCGAATGCCCAGTTGAGCTGGTCAGATTTCTTCTCTGAGTCTAACGATATTGTAACCAGTTTGTGATCTAATACTCCAGCCCAGGCTTTACTAAATACAGCATAAGATGCCAGGGCTGCCTTATCTCTGCACGCACAAAACCTATGGTTTGATAGTTTAACCATATCACCCACAAATTTAGATATCCGACTGGCCAATATTTGAGTATAACTCTTTGCATCCCCGCCTATCAGCAATATCGACCAATATGAGAATGCTAGTTGCTGCAGCATAGTCTATTTCCCAGGGCTGGAGAACTTTCCCTACAAGAAAATAACTTTAATAACTTTTAAATGAATATGAGAATGGTTGTCCAGTAGTATTCTGTATAATTCACCTGCTATGCCATCTATACCATTGCCCTGTTTCATTTATTGCTCACAGCCAAATCGCAGATTGTGTTGCAACTCTAGCAGAGACAGAAGAGCAAGCATGGCCTCTGCTTTCTATATAGGTATTCCTGCAAAGCTCATTTATTCTAAGAAAGGAGTGTAGTCGTATAGCGCTCATCACTCAATTCTCCATTATCCTGGTTCAGGCTGAAAAAGCATTATGCATTGTGCAGGAATACCTCCATTTTAGGATTGGTTGCCTACATACATTTCACCTGTGAACATTTGGTGAAATATATGTAGGGAAAAGTGCCTGTAGGGGAAAACCTATGGAAACCAGTGAGCAAACAGAAAGTTATACATGTCTCCTCATTCCAAGGGTCAGAGACCATAATGGTCCAGTGATGTCCCATCAGCAATTATAGTACACTAGGGAATTCCTAATTCTGTAAATGGAATTGACATATAGAGCTTTCCCACCAAACTCATAATGGCCCCCTAAGTAGTTCCATTAGAAATTACTAGACTTTCACAAATAAATGTTGGAATTTCCAGAATTTTATGGATGTCAGAGTCCATCTTGTCCTCAGTAAAAATAACTGATTTTTAGGTCGCCCTTTCTTACATGACTGTAACAGACAGCAGGCCAATTTTACGCCCTAGCTGTAATGTGCTATCTTTCGCTGACCATATGAAAATTAGATTGTTGGCTGCACCATTTGTTGGGACATGTTAATTACTCTGCTAGTCATCCATAGGATCAGAGGCCCCTTAAACATTAGGGCCTTTTACCAGTGATTAGACCTGCTTCTGGGAGACAAAAAGGTGGTGGGGGAATCTGCATGCACTAAATACTTTAGTCATTGCAGCAAATGAACGCAGCCAATCACAGGAGACGCTGCCCTTTGAAGTTTTGGATGCAAGGCACCAGGCAGCTCTGGTAGTTAGGGGTGTGCGTTTAGGCTCTCAGAGACGCCTTTGAACAGACTTCAAGTTGCCATGTTAGAATGTCTCAAAATGCTGGGTCATTTTAGGTTTTGCAAAGGTGTCTACATTCTGTAACTTTCCCACAACTTAAAAACCTCTGTACAGGGGAGAGAGAGAAAAATTTAAAGGTCCTTGAAGAACCCCACACACTCATCAGAAGTGCTGGAGCACCCGGAAAGGACTACAACGCATCCATCTCCGCCCATCTCAACAAGAACGCCGCACAACACAGCCACACCTCCGCCCTTCTAAGAGACCTACACTGGCTGCCTATCGACAGGAGAATCACCTTCAAACTCCTGAGCCACTCCTATGAAGGCCCTACACGATGCCGGGCCAGCCTACCTCAACTACAGACTCTCCCTGTACACTCCCGCCAGACAACTTTGCTCTACCGACCAGGCCCTCGTCAACGTACCCCGCATCCAGAAAACCACAGCCGGAGGAAAATCCTTCTCCGACATCCCTGCCAAGACCTGCAAGACCCACCCCATCCACCTCAGGCAATCCTCCACCCTGTCATAGTTCAGGAAGGACCTCAAGACCTGGCTCTTGGACTGATTCTCAGCACCTCCCTACCTCCCCAAGCGCCTTGAGACCCTCACAGGTGAGGAGCCGCGCTTTATAAATCCCTGATTGATTGATTGATTGAGCACCATGGAATTGGACCTAATGCACTCTGTGGATTCACTTCTCCAGGGCCAGTGGCATTGGCCCCCTCATATTCTCTGATGGACAGAAGAGAGATAGACCTGCTTTTGGGGGGGGGGTCCAGAAAGAGAAAAGGAACTTCGGAAACTGGGCTGATTGCAGAAGCCTCTCTCACTTTTTGCCCACATCTTTAGCTGATTCTGGTGTTTTCTGACTCTGACTGTGCCCTGGGCACTGTCAACCAGTCCCGAGGCCAGTGCTCCATTTAAAATGGTTTCAGCAAATTAGGCATAATTGCAATTGTCTCTGACAACCTACCTATAAGTCCCAAGTATTTGGTAGGGCATGTGGGTTTAGGGACTCCAGGGTAAGTAGGGGACCCCTGGGGTTCCCTGCTGTGGTCCCTGGTCATTGTAAAGGCAGGCCTGCCTTGCTGGTGGCTTTTAGGCAAACATTAACCCCAAATTCCACTTTGGAATTAAAAGTACTTCCAAAGTCTCAAACTACCTTATTTCTGCATGCACATCACCCCTAAGATATGCCCTAGGTGCCCCAAGGGATGGGTGCAGCATACATTTAAGCAGGCACTTTTGTCTTTTTAAGCTCTGGTGAGGGAAAATCAGCCATATTTGTTTTCCTAATTATAGTAAATGAACTCCATAGGCTAACATATCTTGTTTTCAATAGAGATGAGATAAATATAGCAAGCTTGGTATCAAATTAAATGTTATAATAGATCCAAAAACTTGCCAATGTTGAAACTAATATAACTAGCACATGGAAAGAGTTTTAGAAAACTTTCTGAAAGTTACCATATTCAGTCCTGTAGTGTTCTTTCGTGATTGGTCAGCCTCTTGCATCCTAAGCCAGGCTACTTTAATGAGGTGTGAAGTGGCCTGGGCTGACACAAAGGAAGCATCTAGTGGGTGGAGAACTGCTACAGCAAATGGCAGCGCAGGATTGGGGTAGAGTATCCAAAGTGGTACACACAGGATGGAAACCACTTGGGACAGAAACTGGACCTCCCCCATTCCCTGCATCCCCAGACAGCGGGGGTCCCATTGATTAGATTAGGAGAGGGACTGAAAGGGGTGTGTTAAGAGGAAGTTAGCCACACCAGTGGGTGGACTCAGCCAGATCTAAACTCTAAGACTGAATTTGTTAGGTCTGGGCAGAGTGCGCGGAACTGTGCTACAGGGAACTCCTCGAAGTGGCAAAAAACTCTGCTGCGCTACACGGAGTTCCCTAGAAGGTGGAGTTCTCCATTGAGCTTGTTTGCATTGCGGTGACATCAAACGCAATTCAAAGTACATGCCTGCTTTCAAAATTTAGCACAAACGGTACCACACGGTTTGCATGGGCACAGAAATCCTGTTTTTAACTCTGTTTATGGTGCTGGTCCTTCAACTTCAATCTGTCCCCAATTGTTGTAATCCTCCACCCCACACTTGATCTACCCTTATTTTTTTATTTATTGTATTAGTGTGTCTTTTTGTGTCTCATTCTTTTTACTGTGTTTTATTTCTTTTTGTGTTTTTGTGACTTTTTATAATTTTGTTTATTTTTCTCTTATTTCTTCCTTTCTTTTCCTCCTGTTTATTTTCCCTGACCCTAGTATCCCTCTCAGCACCATGGCAGAGCAGCAGGGAAACAGCAGCTGCCTTTCTTGTGGGCGGCACCACCGTCAAGGGTTGCATCCTTGGACATTCTTTAGCGAGAAGAAGGTGGCAGCATTGGCTTTTTATGTGCAGCGCCACCTTCCCTCCATGCTGGCAGCAGCCGAAAGGCCTGGAATCGGTTACCCCCCTGTGGGAGCATTGGTAGCGCTGGGCTAGGGTGCACTGGTTGGTCAGGGCCACAACCCAGGTCCAGCGTGCCACCCAGAAGCTGACATCTCAATGGATGGATATCACTGACTGCAAGCAGGACCTACTCGACCTGCTAGAGGTCGAGGTCCCAGGGCTTGGTGAGTATTATATTGTTTGTGTGTTTGTGTTCGACAATGCTAACTTTTTTTTCCGAATAGCATGCAGCTTCCACTTAGAGGTAAGTTATGTTTAGTTTACATTAAGAATATTATTTATTATGTGATCCAGTTAGAGCTATGCAGGTGCTCAGTGCTACATCATTGTACTCGTAAGTAAACACTCAGATTGGCTTATTATTTAAGAAGCCATTGCAATGCAGACTCCTCTGTCCTGCTGTCTCCATAGTGAATTAGTGATATCAGTGAGCTAGCGTTCTCAGTGACATTATGTAGCTTGTACAGTCCCAAGCAATTTCACAGTGATTCAATTATGCATAAATTACTAAAAATGGAGACTGAGTTGGTCCATCAAGGGGCTTGAAAAATAAGAATAGAATGAAAGATAGTTCTTGGCAAATTAGTTCCCAATGTAGTTTTTGCTAAGGAAATTTGGAATATGGATTTTAGAAATATAGCCAACTCAGCAAGAGTTGATCATACTGGTATAATACCATAGGCAATTTGGTTTAAGTACAATGTTATTGCATTTGCCTGTTATATAATAATTTTGTGGAGATTAACGGTACCACTGATGTATTCTTTAATCTTATTCCTAATCTTACATCAACACCTAAGGGAAAGAAGAGGGGCACTGCACCGGCGGGTCCTGCAGGAGCTGGGGATTCGCTAGCCACCAGCGCTGATGCTGATAGCTCTGCTTATACCAGTAAGTCCTATTATTTAATAATATTATTATTATTTCCATAACTTTTTCCTCTCCCCACTTTTACAATATTTTTAATTTTGCCTTGGTTACTTTTTATACTGTCTCCCTTTATACCAAATCCCCTATTCACGTTTTGTTTAATTCCTGCTATCCCTCAATTATCTTTTTTTCTGTCTTTCATTGACCGTTTTGTATTTCATCCCTTTGTTGTTTTTCAATGATTCCAAGTTATCGCTAATCATAGGCTATAGCTCTCCCCCTGTATTACCCAAAGCTTTTGATTGGCTTGACTTCCTGGCTTTTCTAACATTCCAAGAAAATGCCCAGAGTGATTTTTTTGATAGAAGATACTGCAGTGCTAACCGAACTGTAACATTTACGGTTGCATCTTTTTTATTTAAAAAATGAAGAATGCATCCTGACATCTAAAAACTGTATATTGTTATTTTATAGCCACACCAACAAGTGGAGCCGGCTCAAGTTCGACGGATGCAGGAGCTGAAGGAGCAGGGAGAGATGCAGAAGAAGGGACGGGCCTTGGTAAGCTGCTTACTTACTGACAATTACTCTTTCTCACTAGCTACAAGGGCATTCTCGTGATCAAATTCATAAACCCCCGTGTTGCAGCTACAGCAGTGATTGGGTTACTTATGGCTTCTTCTATCTGCAACTCAGCAAAAGCACACATAATGTATGCTAAAAATGATGGCTTGGTGGAAACGTGAAAAACGGAAGGTTAAAAGAAAGGATGGGTGAAAAGATTGCAAGGAAAGAATGCATGGGTGGGTGAAAAAGGATGCGTGCTTGTGTATTGGTATTGGTTTAATGGATGGATGTGGAAAGGATGACTGAAAAAAAGGGTGGATAGTGTGGGTACTGAATGGATGGATAAAAGATTGTGAATTTGGGTGAAAGATTGGATGAGAGAAAGTAAAGCTTAAATCATTGTGGCTATAGGTGTAAATAGGGGATGAATGAAAGGACAATTGAATAATTGCTTGGATGAATAAAGAAGGGAGCTCTTCTTCTGTAGGGACATTAGTGACGCCCCTCTATTCTTCTATAGCAAAAGCTCTACCTACCTGACTAATTCATCTGCCATACTCTGCAATAAAGTTGAGTTTCTTTACTTTCCTTACTGCGCAGTGAATCAACTTGTTGGAAAGAATTTGTGATGTTGGGCGAGACCAGAGAGTAAAGTGTGACTAGTAAGTGCCTGATTTGATTTCAACTTTGGGGTATGGGATACTCTGAGATGAACGTGCCAAATACAATCTATATAGCCCATTCTGTACCCTTTAGTGCAGTGCATCGTTTCCCCATCTACTTATGGCAGACAGAATAAAATATCCACATTTTATGCATGACATGTGTGATGTATCTTTTCTATTCATCTGCATCTTTGGACTCAGGGTAAAAACTAAAGTAAGTGAAAGGCATGTGGGTAAGAGCAGGGCAATTGGAAAGATAGATAATTCTCAGCTACAGCTGTCCGAGCTGCAAACATTAGCAGTGTACCTAAAGCACTGGCTAGCATGCTTCCAATTATTTGGCACAAAATCTTGTACTCCATAGTGCATAATGCCTTACTCATCATAATGAGAGGTAATTATTTTTATTTTTCCACTAAATGTGTCTGTTTAGTTACTAGAAAAGCCTCCAAGAGAGAAAAAATATGAAATCACTGTTTGTTTTATTCTGGTCTTATTCTGCTGTAATTCGTTTCTACCAGACAGTTAGTTCTTCTTATTAGAGGCATGTGTAGGTAAACAAATAAATTGTTGGCCCTGTGACTCTGCTGATCATAAATATTCCCATTAACTTCCAACATCTCTAGGGGACCAGCAATGTAGTGCTACTGTGCCACCCACTATCTATCATTTGAATAAGTGTTCAGAGCACTCTGCAATTTTTCTTTTGTTATTCTTCTTTTTCTCGATATAGCTACTCCTGCCCGACGACCACACCAACCAGGCAGGAGATAATGGCCCATCTGCAGCAACAGAGGCTGGGGACCATTCAGGGAGAATACCAGTGCCTGGTGATCCTGGAGAAGGAACAGGCTGAAACAGCTGCCTCAGACCCAGGAGCCAGCAGAGCAGCACGCCAACCCCCAGCCTCCTGGTCAGTACATCACTGGTACTGCTGCCAGTAGTCAGGGTCCCTGACTGCACCTGCTGCTGCACCCTCCCACTCCACCAGGGCATTGCTACGACACATTCTGCAGCAGATGGACTAGACAGAGAGCCAGCTTGCCATAACTGAGCAGAGCTTTGACCAGCTGCGGACCCATAGTGACAGTGCCCTTTTTAAAGTTTTTTGTTTTGGAGGGAATTGTGGGTGGAGAGGGTGGGCAGGGATTTGGGCTGGACTTTGGACTTTTCTTTTGACTTTTTGGGGATGGAGTTCTTTGTTCAGGGTGAGGGGTAGGACTGGGAGGAGAGGGAGGGTTTTCTATTTGTAAATAAAGGGGATATTCTTTTACTTCATTTGTGTCTCAAATCTTTATTTTGGTATTTTATACTTTTAGTTTGCACTGCTGTCTTTTAGTGTAGCCTGTTATTTTTAATCTGCAAAAAAATTATGTCATTAACTTAGACTCTTGCTTTGTTGCCCTCTGTAATTTATATTGACCACAAGGGGATGATTGCCCTTGCCTGTTTTGCCTACAAAAACCCAGTACACACAGACAGCATCTTTTTCAGTAGGAATTAAATATTAGTTAAACAAGTTCACTTCAATCCATAGTTCTTCTCTTACCTCAATAGATGAAGCGAGGAAGTCCTCTTACTGTGTTTTGTTTTCCCTAAGATGGCATCTTAAGGGGGTGGTAGGTAGGTAGTAGTAATAGCAGGCTAGCATGCTAACAGGAAAGACAGAACTTCAAAGAAGGTGCCACTCCTACCTATGCAAACTCCAACTCCAGTATTCAATTTGAATCAAAGGGTTATCCATCACTGTCAACTCAACTGACAAACAACAAAGAGTTAGTGGGTCATCATCATATTATCTTAACTTTAGGAAGACTGAGGCCAGACTACCACAATAACAGTGTTTGACGCACAGCAAAGAAGACCTGATATGATAATAAAATCTAGCAAAATCAATTTCTTGTGAGCAACAGTGGGGTGCTAAAGTATAAAACTAAACTTAGGAAATTAAATCATGGAGTCAGAGGAAGTGAGCTAAGACTCAAGAATGTTTGGACCAGGTTAAGCATTTACGGAACACACACACAAGGCACAAATTAAGATGTTGATGAGGCCGGTGTGGAATATCGCTCAGGTAATAGAAGGTCATGCAGTAAGTTGGTGTTGCTTTCACCACATTCGCCCCAGCAGGTGTATGATTCATTTATTGTGTAAAATTAGGTCACAAAAGAAACCATGACAATATTCATTGGGACACTGAGCAGCACACTATCATCAGTCTGTTATCAAAGGAAATGAAGGAATAAGTAAGCATGACACAGTTCAGTAAATTCGTTGGAAACAGTCCTCTCTGCCCCAGAGAGACCCCAGATAGTATATCCTAAGTGTTATGTCTTCTAGTTTTAAATTATGGAAGATTGAATATAACCCACCCAGTTCTAACAATTATGATTGTTAAAAGGAAAACTATACTGTATTGCCAAATTGGGTGATGCATCTCCATTCTTCTTGGATTGTCCATCACTCTGGTGCCTGTCTGAACCTGTCTGGTAGGTAAGCGGAGTCTTGAGCTTTCCAAGTTTTCTTCATGCAGGAGAGGACTGGGAGAAGTCCTGTGTATTGAAAAAAAACAGTAGCTGTCCTATAGAGTAAAGGAAAAGGACAACATAAAGCAGGGTAAGCTTCATGAGGAATCAGGAGTGTACCAAGAAGGCTCAAAGGCAGAGCAAGAACATAAGAGGAGTTTCATATTTGAGCTAGCAATGCGGCAAATACATACTCAGCAGTATTTCCAAATCAACGCACCTCTCTCCAGTTCACAGAGCTGAGTGAGCACTAGGCTTAGGAGTCTTCCCCATCATCATAGATTCTCTTTGAAATCGAAAACTTTCTCCTTTCTAGCTGTTGAGGTAGTCTCGCCCTGAGTCCTTCCATCTTCCTCCTACTGTGAAATGCTGTTGAAGAACAAATAGAGAAACAGAACTGGAGTATTTGTTGTGTTGATTTATGTTTTGTAACTAAAGTAGCTGGTTTGCTATGAGGAACCAGAGTAAAAGGTATATTTCACTATTTTTAATTGCCCAAATAGGACAAAATGCTCACCCATCAGCCCCCAAACTTTGTAAATCATCAAAAACTAGTTTATAAAATTTGTTGCTCTCCCTCCCTTACTGTCAGCCACCACATACATAAGTCATCACTCACAAATTCACAATCACAATCAATCAAAATATCACCACTTATCGGTGCAATAGTTTCTTAGTTATTTCTTCCAATCCAAGAACAGTGGTTGAACAAAATGCCTTCTCTTTGATGATATCCACACATTGGAATTAGGCACTGGCAGTCTTTTAATCAATGATTTTCGAGGGAAGCCCTGCTAGGTGATGTACAAATAGATAGACAATGACATGTGAGGGAGACAGGCATCATCTCCTATGTCCTAAAGGGTATGTGGGGGCTTCTTCACTGCACATGGGACCAACACAGGCTTATATGTGAATATAAAATCAATGGTGGGGCAGCATGAATCGACCCTAACATAATGTTGCCATAACATATTTTTCTTTTCTTTTTTTTGTTGCAAAAAAAAAAAGAGAAAAAGAAGCTGAACGAGAAACAATTAAAAAGTTCTATTGGTGGTACTGGCATACTCAATCCGAGAAGTAGAGTTTGTCCTCAAACTCTAGTGGTTCTCCCAAAAGTTGGTAAGCTAACATGCTTGATTCTAACCAATTATCTTCCTTCTCCTCCTCCTGTGATGTTTCGGGAACAGCGTAATCAGGTGGCATAAAATGCTGGTTCATTTTCATCATGGTCAATCACTCCATGTTTTGAGGCAAGAGACTGGTCTTTCTCACTGCAACAACTGTAGCAGCTGCACTAAATACACACTCAGCACATACACTGACTACAGGACAATCCAGAAACTTTCTTGCCACCCTGCTGAGCTCTGGCCATTGGCATATCTTCCCATACCAATGGGTTTTGATCCACATACACCTCTTTTGGGTCATCAAAATACTTCTGGAACATCCTCTGAATGGTCATTGGTGATGCCACCTGCTCAACCACTTTTTCCTTCACCTCTGTACTGGACTTAAGACCTGCCACTTGAAGCCAAGCCAATGCAGGGGTTGGGTCTGATTCTTCTGTTGCTGCTGTCTCCAGTTTTCCTTGTGAGACAAGTTTGCCCTCTCTGGAAGATGAAGGCAGCACCCCGAATTGCAGAGTGAGACTTTTAGTTCCAGCCAGTCTTCTTCAGGGCTTTAATTGGTACTCTGTTATCACTCTGGATGATCTGCAGCTGTTTCGAGGCTTTAAAAGAATGGCTGAAATGAGTGTCAATGCTTCTGCAGGTGGTCAGTACTTTGCTAACTATGTCTTCTTTTAAAAGAAAGTCTTGTACAACCAGGTTGATGCAGTGCACCAATCACAAGACTCTGAAATAGTTCCCACATACCATGGCCCTGACTATGCTACTGATATTGTCCGTGGCAACAAACCTAATTTGGAGACCTCTGGGTCGCAGCCATTGAGACACCTTGCTATTAAAGTCATCCAAAATGTTTGCAGCTGCATGGGACTTCTCCATGGCGAACATGTCTATTGTTGCTTGCCGCAGAACACTCTTAAATATTTCTTCAGTGCCAAAAACTTACCAGAGTATCATTGGAGGATGAACGACTCATCAAGTATTTTCATCAGCAAACCCGGAAAGTGGGAAAGAGGAAACTGCTGTCATCCTCACGGGGGACAAGGAAGATGCAACATCCCACCACATCATAGGAGGGATGTAGCTTAACAAGGTTTTGGGGAGAACGAAATGGTCCACAGTCTCCTTGGTCCCACCTACAACAAAAGAGAAAAAAAGAAAGAGGAGAAGAGATCAAACAAGATTACACACATCTAGATATTCTGGACAAAATAAAGAGAAAATAATTATTCCAGATACTACAAACAGGAGAAGAGGTGGGCCATATTCTAAATGTAACTGTCGTAGGTTGGCCGATCAAGTACACCAGACTGCTTGGGTAAGTCTGAGGTAGGTGGTGGTAGATGTCTTCTCTCATCTGGGCGCTAATCTCGTCTTCTTCTTTCTTTCCTCTCCATAGGCCTCTCGGGAAGCGTGTGGGGACAGAAGAAGAATAGGTACGGTAAGTGATTGTTTAAACTCTCTCTCTCTCTCTCTCTCTCTTTCTCTCTCTCTCTCTCTCTCTCTCACTATCTCTTCTCTCCACTCTAATGGCTCAACACTTAGGGGGTCATTCTGACCCTGGCGGCCGGTGACCGCCAGGGTCACCGACCACGGGAGCACCGCCAACAGGCTGGCGGTGCTCCCAAGGGCATTCTGACCGCGGCGGTTCAGCCGCGGTCAGAAAGGGTAAACCGGCGGTCTCCCGCCGGTTTACCGCTGCCCCATTGAATCCTCCATGGCGGTGGAGCGCGCTCCGCCGCCATGGGGATTCAGACACCCCCTACCGCCATCCTGTTCATGGCGGGAAACCCGCCATGAACAGGATGGCGGTAGGGGGTGCCGCAGGGCCCCTGGGGGCCCCATGAAGTATTTCAGTGTCTGCTTTGCAGACACTGAAAGACGCGACGGGTGCAACTGCACCCGTCGCACCCCTGCAACTACGCCAGCTCAATTCTGAGCCGGCGTCCTCGTTGCAGGGGCATTTCCGCAGGGCCGGCGGGCGCTCTTGTGGAGAGCGCCCGCCGGCCCAGTGGAAATGTTTGAATGGCCGCCGCGGTCTTTTGACCGCAGTGCGGTCATTTGCCGGCGGGACCTTGGCGGACGGCCTCCGCCGTCCGCCAAGGTCTGAATCAGGCCCTTAATTTCTCTGTCTCTCTTCGTCTCTTCTGCTCTTATCTCGTCTTTTCATACTGGTTCTTCCATAACCCTGTTTTCCTTGTCTTACTTTTCTTCCCTGTTTCCTCTGGGGAGGGTTTCTTTTTTCTCTCTTCTCCCTGTCTATTTGCGTAATTCCGCTATCCGTTTTTTTCTCTTCTCCTGTCTCTTTCTTTCTTCTCCTCTTTCTCTTTAGTTTCTGGAGTTGTCTGTTTCTTCATTAATATTTGCCCTCTTTTGTTCCCGCCGGGTTTGCTTCTGTTTTCTTTCCTCTCATTCTCCTATTTCATGCTCATAATATCTTCCTGTGTTTTATCCTTTCTTCCCTCCCCTCCTTTCTACACTATTTTCTCACCCTTCCGTGCTCGTTGTGTTTGTGCGCGTGTATCCCCTCCTCCTCCCGCCTCCCACCCCTTTACCCGTGTCGAACTCCGTACCTGGCTTGTCCACGCTTCTCCTGAAGCATGGCGGGTCCTAGGCGTGTGCTCCCCGGGGCCATCGGTCTTCATCCCAGGGTCGGGACTGTGAGGGTGTCTGCTCCGGACTGCCCTTCTCCCAGGAATTCCAGACGTCTCCCGATTCTGCTCTTCCGTGTTCGCTTTCCGATCCTTTCGCCGGTCGGCTCCTCCAGGATTCTCCTCCGGATGGTCTCTCCTTGACATTTCGGGGCCTCCCCTTTTACGGTCCATCCTCCCCGCGAACACTGCGGGGAGCCAATAGGAAGGCCGGCTCTTCAGGCTGCTTCCGTGACGCTATGGTCAGAGTCAGCACAAGCCACAGTTGTGTGCGGGTCGGCATGGTCCGACCCGTCACAATAACCTTAAAAATTAAACCCACCTAAAAACTCTTCTTCCAGCCTTGTTGGTTGTTTTGTTATAGTCAAAAGGAACTAAGCCAGGATGAGGGGAACGCACCCCACTACAGACCTGTAGACAGCTTTTGCTTTACCCATGGTAAAGAGATCCACTGCGCAGTTATGCACTTGTATTCAGTCACCTGACAACTGGTCCACATGTCTGTTTTCAGGCGGATAGTGTGGACATCACCTTGCTGCAAAGCTTGTCCAACCAATTACAACCCATTGTGATGCAGCACTGGAACAGAAACTCTGACAAAATAGCTCCAACTTGGAATCTTCCATGTCGGGGAGAAGGCTGCCACAAATTCTAAGAATCACACTCCTTTCACAAAAGAAAAAGGCATGAGGTCCAATGCTAACATTTTTGCCAGCTTCCCATTGTTCAAACATGCCATTGGGTGGTTGTGGTTGTAGGGCCACTCCAGCCTAAACATGCATGTACGAGTACCCTATATTTTCTTCTTTTCTGGGGCTACTGAGACTGTAACCCTCTTCTTCTTCACCTTTCACCGTGATTTGCTCAGTTGTAGCTGATGTTCCCCGGCTCTCCTCACCTTTACCACCACGTTCAGCAATTGTTTTTAAGGTGCTCCTTTCACCGGATTGCATGATGGTTTTTAATATGGGTCATCGTGCCTCCAGTACCATATTTTGAAACAGGCTTACCTCGGTAAACACTTGCGTCGCAAATATTGCAATGTTCTCCTCCTGTTTGCTAATCATAAAAAAGTCCTAAACTAGGGAGAAATACTTTCTTACTGGACCACTGTCAAAGCCTAAAGAGCCGGAGGTGAGGTGGGTGTGTCAATTGCCTCTCTATAGTGCATACTTCTACTGAGGTAGGGGTTGTTTCAGATCTCAGCTGGGGTTTTACAAATATGGGAGCTGGTGGTACTGCCTGTGCCACATTCTTTGAAGCAGGTTGGATAGTAATGTCAGACTCCTCTGTGCAAGGATCCTGAATGAATGGCTTGTTGTCCTCATACTCCTCTTCATCCCCATCCCTGATTCTAAGAATTTCTGGAGCTTTTCTACTACAACTGGTGTCTCCCAGACTCTGCCGGGGTCCACTCCATGTCCCTATCATCGTTATCAGAAGTGGTGCTTGAAGAACATGTTGAAGTAGCATCCTTTCTTTTTCTTGCTGGAGATCTGGGAGCCATTGATTCTAAAAGAGGAGGTTCTTGCTCGGTGGGAAGCTCAACCTCCTGTTCCGCTCCAACTTTAGGAAGATCTGGATGTGGCTGCTTTCCACTTTGCTCTGTTTTCTGAAATGATTGTGTACTACTTTGCGAAAGGAACAAATCCAGTTCAACATAACTACTCATTGGCATCACCATGATTGCAGTGGCTGCCTCACTGACAGACATGGTCTTGCACTTGGTTTGGGGTAGTGCTGTTGATGCAGCAGCACTGGTCCTAGGTTCCTTCCCAAAGGCCAGTGTGTCAGACACACGTCTCTCTCAAAAGGTTGCGGTTGGCACAACACTGTCGGAAAGCTGCTCCTTCTCACTGGCCACTTTCTTGGGAGCAACTTTCTTTGGGGCCTTCATAAGCTCTAGGTTGGCACTGGCACTAGTATGCACAAGCGAAAGAGTTTGGTGCCTGGTGGTCAAAGTAACTGTAAGGCCTTCTCTTTGGCAGTACTGTGGGTGAGGTGGGATCTCTTCTCTTGTGCGCCTAAAAACAACCAAGCAAGAAACATGGCATTGTTGCAGGTTGAAAATAGGGGCACTGGCTGGATGGACAAAATGTCTGCCAGCCAGCCACATGGTCAAACAAGAAGCAAGGAGGTATGGCAAACAAAGAACACATTTATGCCTATGGCAAAGGGAGGGACACTGGTTATATGCACAAAATGGCTGCTAGCCACACGATCAAACAATAACAACAAGGAGCAAGGAGGCATGGCAAACAAAGAAAACATGCACGCCCAGGGCAAAGGGACACTGGCTGCATGCACAAAATGGCTTCCAGCCACATGGTCAAACAACAAGGAGCAAGGAGAACAAAGAAGAAAATATGCAAGCCTATGCCAAGGGACACAGACTGGAGCAAGTTTGCGGATACTTTGAGGACCCAAAAAGCATTTCTGGAAGAAGAACCAGAAGTTTGGAGAAGTTTTTAAACAACTTTGAAAAAAGCTCCATAAGGTGACAGACACGCTGACGAGTGTGAAGCCAGCGACCTCGAACCTCGACTCGGCCTGAATTTCAGGTTTGTCCCTTGGAAGCTCTGCAGCTCTTCCCCATCAATGAGACTTACATGAGTTGAATGGGATCACATGCTGAAGCAAGCTGACGTTGTCTCATTGCAGCTCGGCCTGAAGAGGAACCTCACCCGACGATGAGAGAAAAAACTCAGAAAAGTGTGAAGGTGAACATTTTATCGCAGCCATTACAGTCAGCCTCAACTGTTGACTTTGCCCATGTCAAGTGTAATCAGATGTTCCCAGTTGACGCTCTTGGTTTTTAGATGTAGCAAGCATTTTTTTAATTTAATGTTTACAAATTCATATCTTCGGTTCGCTTCATTAGATTTTTGCCATTTTGGTGTCATTTTAAAGATAGATATATATTTTCTATTTTTATAAATTGTTGTAGGATTTTTATTGTGTGTTGTGTCTTACGTTTTTACTGTTTTGTTGATATCAAATGCTTTGCACACCTGCCTCCTAAGTTAAGCCTAACCGCTCGTGGGCCACGTTACCAAGGGTTTAGTATGGATTAATTTATTGAGACCTTGACTGGACCTTGACTGGGGTTTGTGGATAAGTGTAGATACCTATCTGCCCTTACCAAGAATCCCCTTTCCAATAAGGGGTAACTCTCATCAGAGGGCTGTTGTCTGATCTCTGTTCCACAAGAGTACCCTTCTATTTGTTAAAGGAGGCAATCTACCTGAAGAGTGCAGGAAAGGAAGGTATTCCCCCTTGAGGGCTGTGGAGTGTTGATGAAAGGGACCCTAGAGAGAGAAGAACACCAGGCGCAGGACAGAGGACAAGCCCTGAGCATTTAGCTAAAGGCCAGAAGGCAGGCCTTCAGTTCTCCTACTTCAGAGAAATAGCTGTATAGAAAATCAGCTCAAAGATATTTAGGAGCTCTGCAGGCCAGGGGCCCTGAAGAGACCACCCCCACTGACTAGAGGTTACCACTAGGAGCAAAATTAGCCACAAATCATGAAAACTGACCTATTGGGCTCAAGAAACCTGTGAAAGAGGTGCATGCTCCACGAGGAATCGTTTTTAAGCAGAGTCGGGGATTTCTTGAAGTCCCAAGAAGTCTCTGAGGATGGCCAAGTTCAAGGGTAGATAATTGGCAGTGAGAAGTGCATGTGTGCTCCTCATTCTTAGTCTTAATGTTCCCAGGGACCTCCATTCTCCAGGAATGAATATGAAGAAGAGGCGGAAAGGACAGTAAAAAGTGAACACCTTTGCATTTGTTTCCAGCATTTCATTGAGTGTCCCATCTTCCCAGGGATGAAAAAGGACAGAAGGCTGAGGGAATAATGCTGGGTGCTTCCACCACCCTCTTGCCCATGCCCAGGGAGATGGGAACATCTGACACAGAGCCTCTTGCCTACGCTGACAACAGGAGCAAAGAAAGCATACTTGCTGTTCCCCTGTTACAAGTGGGTGGGGAGAGGAGAGCAAACCAGCTCCAACACAGCACTTAAGGGTTGTGCTATGCATGTAGAAAGTCAGCAGGGGCTGAGGGCACCCTCGGGGTACCCTCCAAGTCATAACAAGGCCACAATCATGTGGCCAATTGGGCCTGGGCACCCTAAGAGAAATTAAAAAATATATATATAAAACAACAACAGGGTGAAAAGAAAACCGCGTCCCACAACGTGTGGCCCTATTCTTTAAACAAAAAGCTCTTCTTCTTGCAGCAAGGATGCAGGGAATGAATTCTAGCCCGAAGGCAAAGGTGTGCCGCAGAATACAATCGGGCCACCTAATCTACATATTTGGTGGTTTGTTCCTAACAGGGCAGAGGCACCGCAGTATGAGCTGCTGCAGGTTAGAGTGCTACCCAGAAGTGGTATGTGACAACAGAGTACTTGGTTCATATTGAATTGAAGGTTGCAGACGTATTACTTGAGAAGGACTCACATCTTTCCAAATTAATAGCTCATTTTCTTACTCTCACTTATTATGTTCAACAGCAAGCAAGAAATAGGAGCAAAAACGGGAAATAAAGAGGGCACTTTTGATTTTGAGCATTGTAGCCAATATCTATAATGGTTTCACTGGGTGACTAACATTTGCATTTTTTTCCAAGTGCAATAAATGTGTGTATATTGGTAAATCAGTGGCCCACTCCATGCTTATTTACCTTTTTATGCTTTGGAGTTTCTGCCCCCTAACATAAGCTTTCAAACTATCTATAATTAGTAATAGTGAAGCTGTCAATACCTGTATACTATGTATTACCTATGCTATACAGACTTAGTAGGTTAGAACTAACAGAATTGCCCTCTTAAAGGTCCATTGAGAGTGGGTGGGTGAGTGTTATTTGACTATCATGATAAGAGTTAGCTTCATCTGGTCTGTTCATCTTGCGTTGGAGAATACAATTAAGGTCTCCGACTATATATAAGGGATGGGAAAGTGCAAGATCTTGAAACTTTCCTGGAGCATCTTTGTTGGGTTCACAAACTGAAAACAATAATAAAAAATAAACGAGTTACTTCATCTCTTTTCTAGATGCCACTGTTGATATTTCATTTAAAAAAAAAGATTGATTATATCAATAGTGATTGGTTTGATTTACAGTCCCTCTTGTTTAAAAAATGTTTTGCCTTCATTTGCATATCTTTGTCAAGTTTTCTGATAGCCTGCTTCTCACTGATACTGTACACTTAGCTATGTGACTTGCCTCAATCTGTATAGCACTAGAAAGGAGGCCGTTTTGAGTAGACAGATGTAAGAAAATATCAAACTAGCCTGCCCAGTGAGCTCTGACAACATTTATGTTGCCTGTAATAAAGTTGAGTTAGAATTTCAAAACCAACCAACTACTATTCTCAAACCAGTTTATCATAGTTATTACAGTCAACCAGGCTTCCAATATCTCTATCAATATATCAGTAGTTGATAAATTAGATGAAGACAATAGTTGTCAGATATTTGTGCATTGTCTCATTTCTAATTCTACACTTTCAACTCTTGCATCCCAGGCATGACAGATCATTCATTTGTTTAAGTCTTAGTTGTCTTAGAATCTGAAAAACAAGGCATCAACTTGATGAATACTAAAGAAGAGCTAAGTGCAATTTTTTTATACTTGTCATTTTGCACTTTTATCTTTCAACACATATGCAACATGTTCATGTAATGTTTTAGAAGAATTTGACCTTTCCAACCTAAAGAAGAATCGCCTTGAGAGGAGGTCAAGAAATACAGCTAATGGTGGTCAACCGAGACCCGATCTACCTGATCACCCATGTGCCTTAGGTGACATGAATTGGATGATTTAGGTATTCTGTGAATCAGATTATACACTATGGAGAATCCCAGGTGGCAGTTAATGGAGCATAAAATAATGGCAAGAATCTTCCTCATTCTACGTCCCTGGGCCTCTTATTTTGCTGATGTTGTTGATCAAGCAAACTGAATCATTTACCTTACTCAGTGCTACGGCAAGATCTTCTGAGCTGGTGCACAGGTAGAACAAAGCTTTTGGCACACACCCTCAAGGATGGACAGAGTGCCTGGTATTTTGTGGGTTGTGAATGAGATTCCAGCTGGGCACCAGGCAAGAAGGTAGAGAAGACTGGAAAGATTGCTGATCAGCATTCCTGAGGGCAATGGGCAATGCTGGACACTGAGTGACACAAACATACATTCCACTTGATGCCTGAATATGGCCTGAATGTGGGAACACCCGTGCTTGTGCTGACCTGCTCACTGCCATGCAAGAATCGAAGATGACATTGGGGAACATGATTTCTTCTCTGTTCATGGTAATGAACTATATCTGCACATACTTGCATGCTATAGAAGATGTGTGTAAGGAAATGGCTCCCTGTTGCAATTACCCCCCACTTTTTGCCTGATACTGATGCTGACTTGACTGAGAAGTGTGCTGGGACCCTGCTAACCAGGCCCCAGCACCAGTGTTCTTTCACCTAAAATGTACCATTGTTTCCACAATTGGCACACCCCTGGTACACAGATAAGTCCCTTGTAAAAGATACCAGTGGTACTAAGGGCCCTGTGACCAGGGAAGGTCCCAAAGGGCTGCAGCATATGTTGTGCCACCTTAAGGGACCCCTCACCTAACACATGCACACTGCCATTGCAGATTGTGTGTGTTGGTGGGGAGAAAAAGGCAAAGTCGACATGGCATCCCCTTCAAGGTGCCATGCACACAAAATACTGCCTGTGGCATAGGTAAGTCACCCCTCTAGCAGGCCTTACAGCCCTAAGGCAGGGTGCACTATACCACAGGTGAGCGCATAGCTGCATGAGCAATATGCCCCTACAGTGACTAAGTCCATTCTTAGACATTGTAAGTACAGTGTGGCCATATTAAGTATATGGTCTGGGAGTTTGTCAAAAATGAACTCCACAGCTCCATAATGGCTACACTGAATACTGGGAAGTTTGGTATCAAACTTCTCAGAATAATAAACCCACACTGATTCCAGTGTTGGATTTATTAAATAATGCACACAGAGGGCACCTTAGAGCTGCCCCCTGTATTTTACCCAATTGTTCAGTGCAGGACTAACTGGTCTGTGCCAGCCTGCTGCTGAGAGACGAGTTTCTGACCCCATGTGGTGAGGGCCTTTGTGCTCTCTGAGGACAGAAACAAAAGCCTGCTCTGGGTGGAGGTGCTTCACACCTCCCCCCTGCAGGAACTGTAACACCTAGCAGTGAGCCTAAAAGGCTCAGGCTTCGTGTTACAATGCCCCAGGGCACTCCAGCTAGTGGAGATGCCCGCCCTCTGGACACAGCCCCCACTTTTGGCGGCAAGTCCAGGGGAGATAATGATAAAAACAAGGAGGAGTCACCCACCAGTCAGGACAGCCCCTAAGGTGTCCTGAGCTGAGGTGACCCCTGCCTTTAGAAATCCTCCATCTTGATGTGGGAGGATTCCCCCAATAGGAATAGGGATGTGCCCCCCTCCCCTCAGGGAGGAGGCACAAAGAGGGTATAGCCACCCTCAAGGACAGTAGCCATTGGCTACTGCCCTCCCAGACCTAAACACACCCCTAAATTTAGTATTTAGGGGCTCCCCAGAAGCTAGGAAACTAGATTTCTGCAACCTGAAGATGAAGAAGGACTGCTGACCTGAAGCCCTGCAGAGAAGACGGAGACACCAACTGCTTTGGCCCCAGCCCTACCGGCCTGTCTCCCCACTTCAAGAGAAACTGCAACAGCGACGCGATCCCCAGGGTTCAGCGACCTCTGAAGCTTTAGGGGACTACCCTGCATCTAAAAGGACCAAGAACTCCTGAGGACAGCGGCCCTGTTCCAAAGAAACCAAAGCTTGCAACAAAGAAACAACTTTCAAAGGACTCCACGTTTCCCGCCGGAAGCGTGAGACTTTCTACTCTGCACCCGACGCCCCTGGCTCAACCTGCTGAGAAACAACACTACAGGGAGGACTCCCCGGCGACTGCGACCCTGTGAGTAGCCAGAGTTGACCCCCCTGGGTTCCCCCAGTGACGCCTGCAGAGGGAATTCAGAGGCTCCCCCTGACTGCGACTGCCTGCTTCCAAGAACCCGACGCCTGGTAAAGACACTGCACCCATAGCCCCCAGAACCTGAAGGATCCGACCTCCAGTGCAGAAGCTACCCCCCAGGTGGTCCTCTCCCTTGCCCAGGTGGTGGCTACCCCGGGGAGCCTCCCCTTGCCTGCCTGCTTCGCTGAAGAGACCCCTGGGTCTCTCATTGAAACCTATTGCAAACCCGACACCTGTTTGCACTCTGCACTCTGTACCCGGCCGCCCCGTGCCGCTGAGGGTGTACTTTTTGTGCTGACTTGTGTCCCCCCCGGTGCCCTACAAAACCCTCCTGGTCTGCCCTCCGAAGTCGTGGGTACTTACCTGCTGGCAGACTGGAACCGGGGCACCCCCTTCTCTATTGAAGCCTATGCGTTTTGGGCACCACTTTGACCTCTGCACCTGATCGGCCCTGAGTGGTAACTTTGGGGTTGCCCTGAACCCCCAACGGTGGGCTACCTTGGACCCAACTTTGAACCCTGTAGGTGGTTTACTTACCTGCAAAACTAACAAATACTTACCTCCCCCAGGAACTGTTGAAATTTGCACTGTGTCTAGTTTTAAAATAGCTTATTGCCATTTTTGCCAAAACTGTACATGCTATTTTGCTGATTCAAAGTTCCTATGATACCTGAGTGAAGTACCTTTCATTTAAAGTATGGATTGTAAATCTTGAACCTGTGGTTCTTAAAATAAACTAAGAAAATATATTTTTCTATTTAAAAACCTATTGGCCTGGAATTGTCTTTGAGTGTGTGTTCCTCATTTATTGCCTGTGTGTGTACAACAAATGCTTAACACTACCCTCTGATAAGCCTACTGCTCGACCACACTACCACAAAATAGAGCATTAGAATTATCTCTTTTGCCACTATCTTACTTCTAAGGGGACCCCTTGGACTCTGTGCATGCTATTTCTTACTTTGAAATAGTGCATACAGAGCCAACTTCCTACAATGTGACTGAAAGTATTGCTGCCAGGTTTTCTCAGCAGCCTGAGAGCCATTGGTTGAAGCTTGTCCCGGAATTCTCGTTGTGTTGGCTCTCATTATAACAACAAGACTGCTGGATTCAGGCGGCAGCACCACCGGATTGTGGGGTACCGAGTCCAATTCCACACTGTGAGACAACTGTCAATCTAACCCTTCTAGCCTGCTAGCAATACCTCATCAGTAGAAAAGAAGTGATTTGTGGCAGCGTGCGCATGACATTCTGACCTCAGGGAAATCACGGTGGAGCAGATCTTACCCTTTTCTCTCAGTTGTATTTGTCTCACACATGCAAAGACAAACAGAGGCAGAACTTGGTTCAATTAACTTTATTGAATCAACTGCTTTTGAGATAAAAAGGCAAGAACTGCAATGATTAGGATAACAAAACATGGTAATAACAAAACGGTGACGAAAAAAGTGAAACATAGGAAAAGTCCCACATAATGTCACAAGGCTAGGTTTTAGGATACCTACCTACACCACTAAGGTTCTATGCTAGAGCACAGCAGTGTTAGCCTTAATCCTCTTTTCAGGACCCCTATGGAAGACACCATCCCCATAGCTGAATATGGTGGTGAGAGTCTTCTCCCATGTACGCAAAAAATTATGTCTAGTCTCAGCAGACAGCTGCAATGAAGCGAACAGCATGCAGTGGCAACTTCTGGCTGGAATTTCACTCTAACTTATATGGGGTAACAAGGTGTTTTTATAATGAAACAACTGGTGTTCTTTTTTTTTTTTGTGTTGCATTTTTTTATTGTTAATTGCATCATATTACATAGTATAGTGAACAATCTGTTAACCTAAGCCATTTCTGTTTCCAATCAGGTTTTCTCATAGGGAAGATAACAAGTACAGTTTTACATTCTATGAGTCATTGTCAATACACATGTCTGTTTTTTCTAGGCATCATACATGTACAATTGTTATTTTATATCTCTTGTCTATTGCTATGCCATTTGCCATAGTTGTGGCTTTTTTCTTATAATAATGCATATACAATCAGAGATATGGTAAACGATTCAATGAAACCAACTTATAAAAGAAGAGGGGGAGAACAAAAAAAAAAGGACAAGGATCCATTTGCTCCATGATGTCCTCGTTATACAATTCTACTGTAATAACAGTCGTGGCCAATACTAACCAGGTGTCCCATTTGCCATCTCCTTGAGTCTCCCTGGAATATGCTGCTAGTCCATTTAAAGAGTGTGAGTCATAATGTTTTGTGATAAGGGTGGGATACGGTCAAGGGTAGTGGGGGACCATTAGGAGTGTGTTGAGGGATATAAAGAAAAGTAGTGATTAGTGTGGGTTATGAGAACGGGGGGAGGAAGGGGGGGTGGCGGGTGAGGGGGAGAGGTGTCTGGGTAGGAATCTAAGTGTATAGAAAATGTAGAGTAGGGAGGGAGGGTATGGAAGGGGTAAGGGGAGAGAGGGCCTATATATGGATTGTATTAGTGTCCATGGTGTCTAATAGGCAGAAGAAGAATAAGGAAGTGGCAACGATAGTAACAATAAAAATCACTGTAATAATAATGATGTTAACATTAGTAGTGATATTAGTAGTGATAGTGATAGCGATAGTGACCAAGGGGAGGGGGCTCTGTGAATTCAAAAGGCAAATCATTATAGTGGCTGCTTCCATATGAAGAGAAAAATAGAGCCAGACTATAAAGTGTTATAAGATGTTTTGGGGCAGGGGGGTGTGGTGGGGGGGGAATTGATCGGGGAATGACACGGTGATATGAACATCAATAGTATGTATAAGGATTGGGATATGAATACCGGAATAGGTTATGCCAAAAAGGTCAATGAATAGTGGATGGTGAGCAGTGGTTTTTATCATAGGTTATAAGGTAGCTTTCTACCTTTCTACCGGGGGAGTGGAGGGGGTCATCTGAGTCCAGGAGGGGAGGGATGGTGTGTTAGGTGTGGGTGGATGTACCTGCATGGGTATGATAGCAGGAATGGTATATTCCCACTACGTGGTATTTTGTGGAGTTCTCTAGGGGCAATCTGGTCCTAGTGTCCGGAGATGAAGGGTGACCAGGTCTGGAGAAACACCTCCGTTCTGTCCTGTAAACTGTAGATAAGTCGTTCGTGTGTGGCTGCTTGGTACATTGCTGTCAACCATTCATCATGGGAGGGGACGGTCGGTGCACGCCAGTGTCTAAGGATGCATAATTTGGCTGTTGCTAGCGCGGTGTGTAGGAGTCTACTTTGAGTTCGTGTGATCTTATGGAGTTCTCCCATGTCGTGTACCAATAGAAGAGATGTGGTGAGGAGTGGTGGGAGCGGTAAGGATTCTTGGAGGGTGTTTCCCACTGTTCTCCAAAAAGGTTGTACGGCTGCGCAATCGTGTAGGATATGGAGTAAGTCGCAGTGTGTGTGTGGGCACCTCCAGCAGTTTGCATGGGGGAGAAGTCTTGCCATATGTAATTTTTGTGGGGTCCAATACCAATCATGTAGTGTCTTAAAGAGGCAGAATTTCAGACGAGCCTCGCGTGCTCCGCGGTCCCTGGCTTCAATCAGGTCAGTCCAGTCCTCCAGGTCATATTCAGTTTGTAGGTCCGTCTGCCATTTGTTTTTGAGGGAAGTCAGGAGTGTGAGTGAGAAGGGGTGGCGATTCAGCAATGCCTGGAGTCCCGATATCGCACCCTTCATTTTCCCCCATGTCTCTAGATAGTGTAGTATAGGAGAGCGCGGGAGCTGTCGGGGAAGGGCACCTAGTCTCTGTTTAAGACAATGTCTGAGTTGGAGGTAACGCCATGAGTGGTATTCCGGGAGGTTGAATTCCATCTGTAGGTCCCTAAAAGTTTTCCAGGTTTCCCCTGATATAAGTTGGTCCACTCGTCTGATGCCTCGTTGACCCCAATCCTTCCAGGTAATAGTTTTCCCTCCGATTTGGAACCCTTTGTTGCCCCATACCGGAGCCCTGTCATGTAAGTGGGGGTCTATCTTGAGGAGCCGATGTACCCGCTGCCAGGTTTTCTTCATGGCTCCTATCATAGGATTGGTGGGTCGGGGGCATTTTTGGCTCGTATCGTATAATAGCTGGAGGCCGTAGGGGGCCCCTGTAAGGGCTCGTTCTACGTCCACCCATAGCGGCGGGGTTATTAAAGTCGGGAGTAGGAGGGCCATTTGTGAAAGATGTAACGCGTACGAATAGTGTTCGATCGAGGGAAAGCTTAGTCCACCGCATTCCCGGCGGGCTATCAAGGTGGTTTTGGGTAGTCGTGGGCGCATGGATCCCCAAGCAAAGGAGCGGATACAGCGGTCTATCTCTCTTAATACAGGTAAGGGGATCTGTAAGGGGAGCATGCCTAGGACATATAGGAACCTCAGCAAGGTACCATCCGCACCGCCTGTACTCTGCCCCACATGGAGAGGTTCAGTTGGCCCCATTTCTCAAAGTCCCGTTTCATGGTATTGATCAGTGGGTCTATATTGTCTGACACCACATTGACCAACCCTGTATTTACGTCAATTCCTAGATATCTTAGTCGGGAGTGTTTCCATTTAATCGGTAAGCCTTGTATGGAGGCACTCACTGTGACTGGGGAAAGTGGTAGAGCTTCGCACTTGTCCCAATTGATTCGATATCCTGATATGCATTTAAATTCCGTTAGAATTTCCCTCAGGGCAGTGATGGAAGTGGGCAGGTCAGTGAGGGTAAGTAAGATATCGTCTGCGTATAAATATATGTCAGATTTTCTGCCTGGTAGCGGGATTCCTGATGTGAGGTTGGAACTACGGATGGCTGCCGCCAGAGGCACCACCGCGAGTAGAAATAGGAGGGGTGATAGTGGGCATCCTTGACGTGTCCCTCTCCGGATCTCAAAAGTGTCCGACAGGAACCCCCCACAGTTTACCTGTGCTGTCGGGGAGCCATATAGGAGGCGCACCTTGTTAATGAAGCCTTCTCCTAACCCGAATCGTTTCAAGATTTCGAAGAGGTACCACCATTCTATTTGGTCGAACGCTTTCTCGGCATCCAACGAGAGGGCTAGAGCTTCTTCTCATGTATCGCGGGCGGCCCAAATGGCATGGAAAAGTGTGCGGAGATGATTCCTGGAGGAGCGGCCCGGTACAAAGCCTACTTGGGAGTGATGGATTAACGAGGGGATAACTTTTTTAAGGCGAGTGGCCAGTATTCCCGCTAATATTTTAATATCTCCATTCAATAAGGAGATAGGGCGATAGCTTCCGCTAAGAAGTGGGTCTTTTCCAGGTTTCGGCAAGACTGTGATAGTGGCTTTATTAGACATAGGATGTATGGAGCCTTCCCTTTCGGCCCCTTGAAATGCCTCGTATAAGACATCTACAGTGTCGGTTCCCGTCCATTTATAGAATTCAGATGTAAACCCACCCTCCCCCGGTGCTTTGTGATATGATAGATTAGCTATTGCTTGTTGTATCTCTTCCTTACTAATATCCCCTTCTAGAAGAGCCCTGCCTTCATCTGTAAGATGGGGGATGTGCGTCCTCTGCAGGAATGCGTCTAAGCGGGCAGTGTCTTCCGATGTTTCTGAGGAATCTAAAGTTTGGTAGTACCGGCCGAATTCTTCTGCAATCGCCTGGGGGTGTGTAATGAGTAAGTTATCCTGAGTGCGTAGTGCTGGTATAGCAAGTGCTGTTTCCCGTTGGCGTAGTTGGGCAGCCAGTAAGCGGCCCGCTTTCTCTCCGTGCTTATAGTGGCGTCCCTTCAGTCGTTGTAGGGCATATTCTGCCTGTGAGGTGTAGAGGGTGTTAAGCTCCATTTTAGCCTGTTCTATGGAGCGGCGATTGGAGGGGGTGGGTTGTTGTGTGTATTTCCTCATGGCCTGTGTTATTGTGTCTTCTAGCGTGTGTTGTCGGGCCCGTCTATGGGCATTGGAGATAGCTGCATCTCTCATTAATTGCTCTCTGATAGTTGCTTTCGCCGCAGCCCAGAGAAGTTGTGGTGAGGTCATTGAGCCTTTATTGTCCTTCAAGTATGTGGCCATCTGGGTCTTAAGTTGTTCCTTCCCAGTCGGGGATCGGTATCTAGTGTTAGGGAGGCGCCAGGGTTTACGGCCGGGTGTAATCATTCCGAGTTCCAGGGTTATTACTACCGGAGAATGGTCTGATAGTGTGGCTACCAGTATTTCTATTGACTTAACCGCTTGTAGTATTCTATGATTAAGTAAGAAATAGTCTAGCCGTGACTGGGTCCCGTGGACCGAAGAGACAAAAGTATATTCCCTATTGGAAGGGTGGGAGAGACGCCAACAATCTATTAGGCCATGATCTGAGAGGATGTCTTTGAAAACGGCTCTATCTGCATTGTTACCCGCGTCAAGACCAATTGATCGGTCTAGAATGGCATCTTGGACTATGTTCCAGTCCCCCCCAAGAATATATTGTGAGGCACCTATCTGTGTCAGAAGACGGTTGAGGGAGAGGAAAAAGGTGCGCTTCGAGCCGGTGGGGGCGTATATGAAGCCTACGCATATTGTGGAGGATCCCACCACTAGCTTAGCCAGTACGTAGCGTCCCTCTGGGTCATGCCATGTTTTAATTAGTCGGAATTGCAGGGAGCGACGCAGGAGTATTGCCACTCCACATTTTCTTACCGTTCCTTGTGTACCTGCCAACATGGGTGGTGTTCCGCTGTATGTTTCTTTTCCCACCCAATCCCTACGTAATTTCTCTGATTCCGTCGAGGAGAGGTGTGTTTCCTGTAGTAGAGCAATGTCGGTATGTTTGGAGCGGAGATAGGACAGTATCTTCTGTTGTTTAATATAATGGGTCATGCCGTGTACATTCCAGGACAGTGCCGTGAGTGGGGTTGTCGATCCCGAGGGCGCCGGGTGTGTCATGGTTTATGGTGTATTGAATATGTTATGGTCCGTGTGGTGGGACCAGGAAGTAAGTAAGGACTGGGCTGAGAGGCAAGGAATATGGATTTCTTGTTCAGTTAGGCCTTGGGAGGTTGGGAGAGTTCCCCTTGGTCACAATACGAAAAATATAGAAGAGAAGGGAAAAGAAAAGAAAGGTAGGGAGGGGGATGGAGAGGAATAGCGTGGGATGTGCAGAGAGAGACGGACAACGATTACGAATAATTGATAAAAGTGATAAAGAATAAATAGGAAAAGGAAAAAGGAATAGCAAATGGAAATTGGTCAGAGGATGAAAACACTCACTACTGTCTAAAACCTTCTAATCTGCGGGTCTAACCTGTAAGGCCCCCGCGCTGGTAGGGTATTATATCAATGGGGCATGATAAGGGAATAGATGCTTCGTTCCTGGTATCATGGGACCTCCCAGGGGGCAGAGGGGGGGGGGCTCAGTCGTGTGGGTGCATAAATGGGTGCATGAAGTGCCGGATGGGCTGGGCACGGGCCCGGAGTAGATGTTATGGTCCAAGAACGAGGAGGGAGGGGGAGAGGGACAGGCCCGGGGCCATGTGCCACAGGACCTCCCGCTACACGTTCTGTGCTTATCATCTGTTAAGACATCTTAGAATATGAGAATTCTTAGTATCTTATGATGGCCTGCGGTGTTGCATTTTGAGTGTTCGTCCGGGAGCATGCCCCTTGTGGTAGTCTTGGAGCCGCCATGACCCCTAGTTGTGTTAGTCTGATTACTCTCTTCAGTGCGATTGTTATATGCCTGAGAGTTAACTGTGCTGTTCTACAAGTATGCCTATGTGTTACATTGTGGCAATCAGTATTTGATAAATGTGTTTTTAGTAGGTCCCCACTCCCCTATTGGGTGAGCAGCGATGTGGTGAATGGGTATGTCACTTATCTGTCCCAAGGTGAAGAGTAGATGTTCTAGAAGCGGGTCCGGATCTCCAGGGCAGCTGTCCTTCTGTGGGTTTAGTGTTCACCATGCTGATCTTCTGATGTTGGTTTCAGGGGGGAGCGGGATTTGTCTCTGCCCGTGTCTTGAGTGTGATCAATCACTGCTTGCAGGATGTGCTCCCGGGATTCCTGTGTCTTTGGTGACCGATCATATCCTCGGCCTCTTTTTTGCGAAGGAGGACGGTGAGTCTGGGGCCATGGAGTTGACAGACTAATAGCAGTTTCTGTATGCGCCGCTGGGGAGTCCGGACGGCCGGGGGCGGTGTCCATAGATTGCGGGGTCACACTATGTAGATAAGCGCTGAGGTCCTCGGGGTCAGTGAAGTCTCTGGATGTGCCGTGGTGTGTGATCCACATACGTGCTGGTTCAAAAAGACCATACTTGATGTCTAGAGATCTTAGTTGCGGACGTAGGGCAAGAAATGCTCTTCTTCTGTCATTCGTTAACCTCGAGAAGTCTGCTGCCACTCTGATTTCGTGTCCATCCAGTGATATCGGTTGTCGTGCTTTAGCTGTTGAGATGACCTGGCAGGCTTGTTCATGGCGCAGGAAGCATGCGATGATAGGACGCGGTTTATTTGCAGACGCTTTGTGTGAAGGACCAATTCTGTGCACCCTCTGAAATTCTGGTGGTGGTGAAAACTCTATGCCGAAGTGGTTGGTCAGCAGTGAGCTAAGAAAGGTTTTGATATCAGATCCTTCTTTTTGTTCCGGTATACCGAAAAAGCTTACATTGTCTCTACGACTTCGGTCCTCCAGTTCAGTAAGTTTAGCTCTGAGCGACTTTAGTTCTTCTTCCTGATCAGGGGTTGTCGCTATATGGTCTTCTACTGCCGACAGGTGCTGATCTAGGTTATTTGCTGTTTCTCTGAAGCCTGCTATATCAGCGTGGATTGAGGAGGATGCTAAAGTTAAGTCTGTTATTTTTAAGTCCATTGCCTCCAAGCGTCGTCCAACTGAGGCAATCTCTTGCAGTATATGGTCTGTGGCGTCTAGTGCGGGTTGATCTACCGGGGGAGATGTATGCCCCTGTGATGCTGTTTGTGCCGTCATAGCTTTGGGTTGAGCAACGGCTTCCGAGAATAGCAGTTGACGAGAATGTTTACTTGCGGTCTTGTCGTTGGCCAATGTTCTCAAGGGGTGGAAATCAATTAGGAGATATTATTTTAAGAGCTAGCACTTGTAGATCCACGGAAAGTTTCCTCGACTTCCAAGGATGGGTCAGACCTTGGAATATAGGGTCTGCTGTGGTCTGCTAAGCTTTAGAGCGTGATCTATAGAGGATTAGAATATGCTCAGTTTCTGATAGAGGTCCATTGATATAAAGCTGAAGAGAGATCAATGAATTTTGAGTGTGATGCAGCGTGCAATAGGGGGGGTATCTTGTCTATCTTTTATTTTAGATCAGTCTCTTATTGTTTAGTTGGAGGGTCAGGTTGCGTAGTGCGACACGTGTTGTTCTACTCTTCTTTCTTCTTCCTATTCCGGTTTTCCTCCCCCTTCTTTGCTTCTTTATCGTTCCTTATGTGAGAAATCTTTGTCCCTCTGTTGCTCTTTGAGAACCTTTCTCTGTCTCCCTTTTGTCTTCCTTCCCCCTTTTCCTCTGCCTCCCCTCTGCGTGTCGTGGAGATTCTTATTCTTTGCGCGCTAGGTCATAAACGAGGGGGGGGAGTATGTCCTTTATTTGCTGCTGGTGGTGTCGCCAGATAATGTTGTTTGAGGGGTCTCACCGTCTCAGCGTGCGGTCTCCTTCAGGCACTATTTAGTCCTCGTGTGATATTGCTTCTTTTCCTTTCCGCCGTGGTCGTCGTGTTCGTCCTCAGGCCTAGGTTCCTCAGTGATTCATCCTCCTCGGGGTCCGCTCTCCCTCCATCCGCATGAGGGGGCAGTGCGGCGCTCCAGCGCCCGGGGAGCCGAGGCGGAAGAGGGTCGATCCGGGCGCCTCCCTCGCGACGCGTCCCGGGCCCCTGTGGCACCGCACCTTAGTCCGCGGCTCCGCGGAAGCTCGGAGGCCGCATTTGCTCTAGCGTCTCCGGGCGTGTCTGCCGTCGCTCTGGTCCCACAACTTTGCCCCTCCGGAGGCCCCCTCCCTCTGCCAGCCGGGAGGCCACACTAGGGGTCAGGATCGCAGGGGGAAGACCCTCTGTTTGCCAGCTTGACCTGCCCGGCGCGCGGAGATCTTTTCTCAGGTGGCCATTTTCTTCGACGGCCAGACCACGCCCCCCACAACTGGTGTTCTAAGGCTACTGCCCTAATGTAAGAATACTTATGTTTCCATGAAACAGCATGGAATGTGATGTTCTGCTTTGTACTGACAACATTATCCTGTACAGCCTTGAGCAAGCCCAGAGTGAAGATGTCATGCTAAGAAATGAAAACACTTTCTAAACAGAGGAAACAGGTAAAGGAAATAAAAACATCGCCACAGAATGAGGCTTCTGCTAAAATAATAAAATTAATCGTTTTCTAGGCTAAAGTACACAAGCTGGAGGCCTAGGGCTAAAATAACGTGCCTATTAAACTATGTTAAAATAACCTTATGACATTCTGTGTTATGATTGCAATGTTTTTATCTTTCAGCTATCCCCCTTTTTTGAATAACATATGATGACTGTTTGCTGTAAATGTTGAAATATAAATTGCACATTTCTTCATGCTAATAATCTTTGCCATATGATAAAAAAGTCTCCTTGAAATATTCATATTAGTTTGTATGAATCAAATATCTTTTTTTAGTGATTGTTTTGAATGATATATAAGTTTTCATGGAAACTTATATTTCAGTTCTCATTTACTGTTTTTAAACAAAAACAAGGTTTCATAGAGAGGGGCTGATAAGGTATTTTCTGCTAACTATTCTGAGAGATTCAACAATGAGTACCCATTTTACATAAAGTAAGAACAGTTTGTGAAGAGATAGAGGGCTTCGTGCAAGAAACGCAGGCAGAGGCCATGCAGAATCACACCATCTTTGCTGAAGGCTGAAGGGAGGGACACTCTGGGC
Source organism: Pleurodeles waltl (assembly GCF_031143425.1). NCBI lineage: Eukaryota > Metazoa > Chordata > Amphibia > Caudata > Salamandridae > Pleurodeles > Pleurodeles waltl. The sequence continues at coordinate 1,643,835,948 of NC_090444.1, read as the reverse complement.
CTGACTGCTCCAACCGCTCCACATTGGGACAACTCCTGGTGGCCTGCCACCCGAGGAACAGCACCAACACCGACCACTCACGCACGCAACCTAGGTTTCATCTTTATCTCATCTCTCACCATGACCCAACAAGTCAACACCGTCTCATCCGCCTGTTTCAACACCCTCCGCATGCTCTGCAAGATCTTCAGATGGATCCCCAGCAAAACTAGAAAGACGGTCACCCACTCCCTCATCAGCAGCAGACTGGACTACGGCAACGCGCTCTACGCAGGATCAACATCCAAGCTCCAGAAGAAACTGCAACAAATACAGAACGCCTCCATACGCATCATCCTCAACATCCCTCGCTGTGACCACATCACAGCTCACCTCAGAGACCTACACTGGCTTCCGGTCAACAAGAGGATCACGTTCAAGCTCCTTGTCCACGCTCACAAAGCTCTCCACAACGCAGGACCTGCCTACCTCAACGAGCGACTTACCTTCCACGCTCCCACCCGCCAACTACTATCTGCCAACCTCGCCCTCGCCACCGTCCCTCGCATCTGCCGGACCACAGCCGGCAGCAGATCCTTTTCCCACCTCGCCACCAAGATGTGGAACTCCCTCCCGGCTCACCTACGACAGACCCAGGACCTCCCGACCTTCAGGAAACGCCTTAAGACCTGGCTATTCAAACAGTAGCAGTCCCCCCCCTTCAGCACCTTGAGACCCTAGCGGGGGAGTAGTGCGCTTTACAAATGTTTGATTGATTGATTGATTGATTGATTACGACCTTGGCAGAAGGGACTACTCTGCCCAAAATGTGACGGATATCCCGTCACCATTTTACAAATTCCATAGGATGTAATGGAACTTGTAATATGGCAGGTGGGATACCCAACTCGTTTGGGATAGAGTAATCCCCTCCACAAAACTTGTAATGAGGCACTCATTAGGCTTATCAGCTTTGATTTCAACACAGACAAGAATATCTGACTTTTCTATTTAACTGAACATTTGCTTAATTGTTCAGTGTAATTAGGAGGGCATGATTCATCTGTGAAACTCAAGTTAGACCCTTTGGTGCTAGTTTAGCAAAGCAGAGCGGGCGGTATTTCAAATTTTGAGCTTTAACTCCTTTGCTTTTCCCCTGTGCTAAGCCTTTATTTGGCTGTTTGTGGTAGTTTGTGCTTAGGCCCCCATAACTTTTGTCCAAGCCAGACTTGCGTCCTTTTTTCCAACATCCTGCGAATCTATCCCAGGTACCCAGAATTTGTGGATTCCCCCGGAGGGGACCAAGAAATGGGTCAAAATACAGCTAAATTTGGGGGGTTTTCGGAAAAAGAGAAAAAAGTGCTGCAGATTAAAGCGTTTGTTGTTCTCCCTGCAAATGGCATCAATAAAGGGTTGGCAGTGCTAAAATCACCATCTTCCCAGCTTTCAGAATAAGGCAGACGTAAAGTAGAACACCTAAGTTTTCAATACAGTTTTGGCATCTACTGGAATATAGCCCGTTTTTCCTATTTCTTGTGCTATCAACTTTCTTCCAGTTAGTGGTAGAAATGGGTGTGAAACCAATAGTGGATCCAAAAATGCTATACATTTCTGAAAAGTAGAAAAAAATCTAAATTCAGCAAAGGGTATTTCATGTAGATCCTTGAAGGTTTTCCTATAGAAAGTAACAGTTGAAATTAAAAAATATTGAAATTGTGTTATATCTACATTTTTATCTGTAACTTCTAAATATAGCAGATTTAAAAAAGAAATGTACAGTTACGTCCGCTGGAACCTTCTGGTTGTGGGGATATATAGGGCTTGTAGGTTTACCAGCAACCTGAGGAACCCAGAGCCAGTAACTGATCTGCACTTTGCAATGGTTTTTCATTGTGTATCAGGTATACAGTAATTCATTTGGTAACATATAAACAGTGAAAAATAGTCAGTGGGTATTTGCACATCTCTGAATTTGTGGATACCCATGCCAGAATGTGAATTAGAGGGTATTCTCAAAATAACTTCTTTCTTACATACTGTCTTACATTTGGAAGGCACAAATGCAGAGAAAGACAATTGGTAATCACACTTGTTTTACTATGCTATATTCCCCTATGTCTCTCAATAAAAATGGTACCTTACTTGTCTGGGTAGGCCTAGTGCTCGCAACAGAAGACAGCCCAAAACACAACATGGACACATCACATTTTCCATTGAAAACTGACCCTTATTTTGTAGTTTGCCTAACTGTGGATTTGGGCCCTGCCTCAAATGGCACATTGGGAAACCTAGCAAACCTGTACATTTTTGTAAACTAGACACCCAAGGCAATCCAGGATGGGATGACTTATTTGGCTCTCGCCAGGTTCTGTTTTACATAATCCCTGGCAAACCTGAAAATGTGTCTAAAAAAACCATTTTCTGAATATTTCTGTGATGGAAAGTTCTGGAATCTGAGGGGATCCACGGCCTTCCTTCTATCCAGTATTCCCCCAAGTTTCCTGATAAAAATGGTACCTCACTTGTGTGTGTAGGACTAGTGCCCGTGACATGAAATGGCCCAAACTGCAACATGGATACATCACATTTTTCCACCCAAAACTGCCCCCTTTTTTGCAATGTGCCTAGCTGTGGATTTTGGTCCCTAGCCCAACCAGAAGCTAAGAAAACCTAGTAGACCTGTACATTTTTGACAACTAGACACCCAGGGAAATCCAGAATGGAGTGACTTGTTAAGCTTTCACCAGGTTCTGTTCCCAACAATCCTTTAAAACCTCAAAGTTGGTCTAAGAAAACACATTCTCCTCACATTTCTGTGATGGAAAGTCCTGGAATTAATGTAGAGAGCAGCCACAAACTTCTGTCCACCCAGCATTTCCTCAAGTCTCCCAATAAAAAATATATCACACTTGCACTAGTAAACCTAGTGCCCACAGCAGAAAATGACCCAAAACACAACATGGACACATCATATTTTCCACAGTAAATTGACTCTTTTTTGTAATGTGCCTACCCAGGGATTTTGGGCCCTATCTCAGCCGCTGCCTAGGGAAACCTAGCAAACCTGTAAATGTTTGAAAACTAGATACCCAGGGAAATCCAGGATGGGGTAACTTGTGTGGCTCTCACCAGGTTCTGTTACGCAGAATCCCTGCAAATCGGAAAATGTGTCTGAAAAACACACACATTTCTGCAATGGAAAATTCTGGGATCTGAGGAGAGCTACAAACATCCTTCCACCCAGCAGTCCGCCAGGTTTCCCCAAAAAATGGGACCTCATTTGCGTAGGTAGGCCTAGTGTCCGTAACAGGAAATGGCCCAAAACACAACGAGGATGCACTACATTTTTCCACTGAAAACTCACCCGCTTTTGCAATGTACCTAGCTGTGGATTGTGAGCCCCAGGTCAGCCGGCACCTAGGGAAACCTAGCAAACCTGTACATTTTTGAAAGATAGACCCCTAGGTGAATCCATGATGAGGGGAAATTTTACAAAACTGGACACCTAAAGAAATTCAGGACAGGGTGACTTTTATGGCTCTCATCAGATCCTGTTACACAGAATCCCTTGCAAATCTTAGAATTTGTCTAAAAAATACATTTTCCTCACATTTGTATAATGGAAAGTTTCAGAATCTGAGGGGAGCCACACATTTCCTACCACTCAACGTTCTTGCAGGACTCTGAATAAAAATGCTGCCTCACTTGTGTGGGTGGGTCAAGTGCCCGCCAGAGGGAAGGGCTCAAAACGTATTGTGGACACATAAAAATTATCGATCACAAAATTACTTGTTTTTGGAAGAGTGTCACCTGTGTTTTTAGTACTTGGCTCGGGGGCCATGTAGGGGAACCGACCAAGCCCAGACATTTCTGAAAACTAGACACCCGGGAGAGTCCAGATACAGGCTCTACAACTCCTAATTGGAAAGCCTTTTTTGGGCATGGGAGTAATTTGATCAGGAAAGTAGCGATCTTTCAATCTATCCACATCCTCCACCACTCCAACTCCAGGAACTCTTTATGTTCCACTACAACAAGCCTGCACATCACAGACTGCTGAAACTGAACAGATGTCTTCTTTGACTCTGGAGAACAATCCTTGATTACAACAAAGGCATTAAAAGTTGTTAAATGTAATAAATGGTTAGCCAACTTTTTATACCAAATGTAACATCTATGAACAGCAGGGTAAGGTTCCAACTTCTGATCTACTCTATCTATACCACCCATTTGCGTATTGTAATCTAAAATGCACACATGTTTGCACACTTCAGCAACCTGACCCCAAACAGTCACAGGTGAAGTACTGTCATCATGCTACAAATTTCACAGCTAGAAGGTCATCGCTAAGCAAGGCACTGCATTGTCCTCTCACAAGCTTTTTACAAACAAGTTATTTTTGGTTACCTTTACAGTTAGAGCGGATTATGCCTCACGCAACAGTGTCCACTTTGACCAATTACTTGAGAAATTCCACACCAGTGTAGAAGTTATCTATGTATAAATGGTGACCTTTGTTAAAGCCTCCTCTACCAAGTTCCCACACAATTTTCTCACCAACTCCAAAAGTGGACGGACAACGAGAGGGGTCTATATTGGAATCCATACGAGTGAATACCTTGAAATTAAAGACACATCCAGTCCTACTCTCAGACAGGATATACATCTTAATTCCATAACATGCCCTCTTACTAGAAATGTACTGCCTAAAACCAAACAACCCTTGAAGAGGACCAAAGACTCATCCACAGCTATTTCTTTTCCTGGAACATAGAGCTCTGAAATTCGATCTACAAAGTAATCAAGGACAGGCCAAATGTTAAAAAGACAGTTACCATCACTGTAGTCTTGTGGCAACGATGAAGCATTATCATTAAAAGCAGCATCTGATTCAGAAGCAAATACAGATCACGACTCATAGTTGCAGAAAATATAGCCATTGCTATAAAAAAACTAGTATTCCAACATGAAGACAGCAGCAACTTCCTTATCAAGTCCATCAAAAAAGTTAAACCCAAGAACTTCTTCAACTCATCCAGATTTGTGGGATTCTACTGGCTAACTCTAGAGTGGGACTTAATTCTGGCACTGTTGTCCCTCAAATCCTGTTCAACATACAAATTAGTCTGGTCAACAATCTCATTCAAAAATAAATCGTCCATAGACAACTGTAAGAAATGCTTGGGCAAATAAATTTCAGTATTCACTCTATACTCTGCTACACCACTAAAGGCAGACAACGCTGGCTGCACATTCTTTGGGGCAACCCAGAGTTCCTCACTTCCAAAGCTTTTCAGTCTCAGGCTGCAAACCTTATGCCTTTTGCTGCACCATCAGCACATCAGTGTCCTCCTCTGAAACAGACATTCGCCATCAGATGAGTCCCCTCAGACTGAAAATTCACTACCAGAATCTTACACTTCCTCCTCTGCCTCAGATGCAGAGCCAGTCTCATAATCATGTTCAGAGGAAGACTTGAAAAGCATGCCAACAACTTGCTGATTAGTAATCCTCTGGCCAGCCATAATCGTTACTAAGAAAAGTAACTTGACAAACAAGTCAACAATACCCAACACTGTGTAAAATAAGTAATAAACAAATTGTGGCTTTATCAAACAGAAAGGAAAAGTGCTGGTAAATTGCAATTACAAGGTAGAGTCAATCAATACAAAGCACACAAAGACCTATATACTGTAAAACAATACCTCTCACTTGCCAGAGATGGCTAGACTCACCAGCACCTACTCTGCGTGAATGATAGCCCACTAGTGAGTTAAAACAATAGAAAATTACACACAAGACAACACAATACAATTTGTGCACACGTCGAAGGAGTATTTCAGACACAAACAGAAGCTAAATATGCTGCAATTATTACAGCATTTACAAAAGACACATTCATGCAGGGCAATGATACTTATTTGGAGTAAACAGTACAAAAAATGTTTTCTTACCAAACACATGTAACTACACAAACTGCAGATCAACTAGTGCTGAAATTGCAAGCAGGAGGCACAGCAAAGGAAAACAAAAGCTTTGCACTACAATAAAAAGGAAAAATAAAACATTACAATCAGAAATTAAACAGTTAACTTATAAAACACTATGAAGTCTGCCCATCACCATTCAAATGCCAGCCACACACAGCATAAGCCAAACGCAAACCCAAGCTCCCCGCCAGCCAAGTGTCATTTCACCCACACCACCATCCAAACGCCAGTCAATGCACACCACCAGCCAAGCACCAGGCCACGCACACTGCAAGTAAGTCACGCATACTGCCAGCCAAGCACCACTTCATGCACACCTCCAGCCAAGCACCACTTCATGCACACCTCCAGCCAAGTGCCAGTCCATGCACACTCCCAGCCGAGCACGAGTCCACGCACACCGTCAGCCAAGTGCAACTTCATGCAAATCGCCAGCATTGTGCCAGTCCATGTACACCGCCAGCCCACGTACACCACCAGCTAAGTGCTAGTCCACACACACTGCCATCCAAGCACCATTCCACACACACCACCAGCCAAGCACCAGTCCACACACTACCACCAAGCATGCAGCAGCACTTACAACATCCCTGTCTGGCAGGCACCACATACAGCAGAGGAAGAAGATGTGGATTGCACATCTTTCATGAGAAATACTTGCCTGTGGCCCATACCAACTTTCTCCTTTGCCTTGTGCTTAAGATCACACCAGTTTCCAAACACCTGGCGCTGTCCTCAGTTTTACTATCCCTCTTTTGACTTCTCACATTTGTGGACTGTCATCGTGGCCCATCTTCCCTAATGGTAATGTGGTCCTCCTCCTCACTGGAGTACTCCTCCCCTGCACATGTCCCATGACATGTTCCCCCCATGACCTCTGTCTGGACAACCACTGGCTTGATACATCTGTGGGGTTCGTGTCTCATGAAATGTACATCACATAATTTATACACCTGTAAATAAAACCACTAACTAACACCTGTGTGCTGTATTTGTGTCTGAGGCAGGACCATTTTGAACATGTTGGATTGTGTGAATAAAATACACTCACTACTTACCAAAGGGGCATGTGTGGATTGAAGACAGAGACAAAGCCACATAGACTGAGTGAAAAATGCTTGATCAATATGATGTGTTTGCTGAATAACAAGTGGTTTCTGAGGCTCTTATGCTTGTAGTGCAACAGGTATCATGCAGTTGTTCTGAAAGCTGTTGTAACTCACACCACAGGTGGCTGGTCTATCCATGGATAGTATCAAAAAACAACATTTCTGTTACAACTAAATGATCCAAATTTGAGTCTGTAAGGGGCATGCATCAGTGTGAGTAGAAAATCCTTGAATTAGGGTGACAGTAATGAGAATAACATCCGACAGCAGATCCCATGACTTACCTACACATATCAACTGGATAGGAATACCTGTGTTGGGATGTGTATCCATTCACATCCAGATTGTCACATGCCCTGCTCTACAATGTTTGTAAATAGCTCATGTCATTCCATTACCAAGCTGACAGGTACCTGCCCATAGGAAATTCACCTAGTCACACATGTAGACAAATACTGCTAGCAAACCTAAAGGCATGTACCCAACATTGCCTGACATGCTAATCCCCACTCAATATATCATGATTGAGACTCATGTGTAGCAAACAACACATTTTAACAAAAGATTGTGGGGCATATTTATACTCTGTTTGCGCAGAATGTGCGTCAAAATTTTTGACGCACATTCGGCGCAAACACTGCCCCATATTTATACTTTGACGTCCGACCCCGCGGGCGTCAAAGTTCCACCATGTGCGTCATTTTTTAGAAGGGTGAACCAGCCTTGCGTTAATTATATGCAAGGTAGGCGTTCCCTTCTAAAAAATGACTTTAAGGCCTGTGCCCCATATTTATACTGTGACGTCATTTTGACGCACAGGAAGGGGCAGGCCTTAAAAAACGGCGCTCAGCCTGATGGGCGCTGTTTTTTAACACCTGGGTCAGGGCAGGCGTTAAGGGACCTGTGGGCTCAGAAGGACCCCAGAGGTGCCCTCCCATGCCCCCAGGAACACCCCCTGCCACCCTTGCCCACCCCAGGAGGACACCAAAGGATGGAGGGACCCATCCCAGGGAAGTTAAGGTAAGTTCAGGTAAGCATGTTTTTTCGATTTTTTTTTGTGGCATAGGGGGGCCTGATTTGTGCCCCCCTACATGCCACTATGCCCAATGACCATGCCCAGGGGACATATGTCCCCTGGGCATGGCCATTGGGCAAGGGGGCATGACTCCTGTCTTTGCTAAGACAGGAGTCATTTCAATGGGGGTTTGGGCATAAAAAAAAATGGCGCAAATCGGGTTGAAGCCAAAATTTTGCCTCAGACCTGACTTGCCCCATTTTTTGACGCCCAAGCTCCATTTTCCCCTACACCGGCGCTGCCTGGTGTGAGTAATTTTTTTTTACGCCCACCAGTCCGCAGCGCCGGCTAACGTCATCCAATAAATAAGGCGCCCGCATGGCGCTTTGGAATGGCGTTAGCCGGCGTTAAAATTTTTGACGCACAACTGCGTTGGCGCAGTTGTGCGTCAAAAAGTATAAATATGGGCCTTTTTCACTAAAATACCTAAATTACAAATACTAACTACCCTAACCAAAACTACACTAATTCATACTAATAAATACCTACCACTATCCTAACTTAACCTAACTTATCCTATACATTGAACACCACATTATAAACAAGATCCCCCCCACCCTCCTTAAAACACATCCGCAGACAAGGACAACAGTATCTGCATCTATGCGTAAAGTAACTACATATCTATAAACAAATATATAGATATATTTTTGGTGATTTGATTATTTTTTGCATTTTTATTTTTTGTTTTTTTAAACACATATACCTTACACATCAACTCCCCATCCACTAAAACTCCTAAAAAAACCAAACCCCTAAAAATATACAAACCTCTACTAAGAACTACAAAGTACTAAAACTAGCCTACCCTACACGAACGTATCTAAACTACACTATCTAAAAACACCTACCTAAAAAAATAACAATCTACAAGGGGATGGGAAGGAAAGGTTCATTGGCTTCATCATGCCACTCAGTGTCTCTACGCAGCCTACTTGATTTCACAGAGCACGATGTGCATACTGTCCAACTTGTACTTCAGGCTGGAAACACAAAACTTCAAGTCTGCTATTTCCTAGTGCATGTCCTACTCAAAATCATGGGACAATGGTTGTGGAGGAGTATGGGAGACTGTGTGGGCCCTGTGAATGCTGGTGGAGGTTGATGGTCCTCCTCCTGCAGACCCACCCTTGTCTGCACCCTTACCTTGCTGGTGGAAGTTGGTTCCATTGTCAGTACACCTTGGGAAAAGGCCCACCAGGACCCTGATGCCTTTTCCTTGTTGAAGGTCATGCTCATCTTCTTGAGGGCCTTTTCCACTTTACAAATGTGCTTATAACATTCCTCCCTCAGCTGGTGCTGTTTTTTCTGGGCTGCGGTCATGCTCACTGTGTAATCATAAAGAAAACACGTCATTCAAAGGTTAACTTGGTAACTGATCATCAACCATGCTGTGTAAATACCGTCTTCAGACATCACATGTTGAACTTTGCATGTGCAAATACATAAATTGCTCATACATCTGCACAATATCCATCATCTCACAATTGATTATGGTCAAAGTACCAAGGATAAGCTAATGTTGCAATGCACCATCTTAAAACATTTAGGCATGACCATGTCAACACTGGGTATGCTTAGGAACAATTCTATTTTGTGAACATGGTGAGGCACAATCTTCATGTTGTATTGATCATCAGTGTTCCTTCAGCATCCTGCAAAGCACTTGATACCATTGGCATTAGCCAAAGTAAGTTGAGCAAGGACTGCAAGTCACATGTATTATGTCACAACATTGGGTACCTGAATGGTACAGACACACACCTGGACACATTGCTACATAGAATCTACATGTGCCAGGTATCATATGTGACACTGGAGAGTGAATAGCTCACATCACACAGAAATGTATGAAACAACTCCTATATTAACTCCTGTTAGTACATGGTGGGCTGTTCCATTGCCTGTACATATGTGTCAGATATTCATGTCACCTTGCTACACACCAGCACTCAGCACAAACATTTGATGAGTGTGCATGCATCCCCTAAATCTCAACTGCACAGGGGTCTTGGGATGGCACTGGCTAATGCTGTATCGAGTATGATCCTTTTTGCAGTACATTTTGCAGGCTAAAATGGCCAGCACTATCAGAAGATTGATTGGGCATTGGCATGTTGCATGGCAATGTTTTGCAGACATCACAATACTCCAACATACATTGCCATATCTGTGAGGATGACAGGCAATAGCAAAGTTGATTAATCCAACATAGAGTATGGCGCATCATACCATATGAGGGGGCACTTCAACTGCAGTCCCAAGTGTGGAATGTTGTCTTCTGTCCTGCTACACATAGAGAATTATTCTCAAGTCCCTCAGTCCAGGAAGAACATGATGTTCTATGATGCTACTGTGGCACCCAGAGCAGGAACATATTTTTAAAACAGCATGATGCCACCCTGCACGGCTTGTTGAGACTCTGTAATTCTGGCACATGTCCTTGCTGTCATTACTGTGTTGTGACTCATCCTCCTCTGTGTGCTAGCCATACGCATCAGATATATATTGCACTGTGATCAACAAAAGCATATCTCTGAATCTGAAATACATTTGTTAGGTTTAACATCGCCTGCCATGTTCAATGATGAATCCACCAACACATATGTTCAAAGATCCTGTCACTGTGGTCGTTGCACATTGGTCATACCAGCAAACATGTGGCCCCTCAGTAATAGCAATTGGATCCTCCTTGACATTAGTCAGAGGCAACTGCACATCCAGGATACAACCTCTGCCTTCTTATCCACATCCATATGTAACATAATGAGTTTGATTTGGAATAGGTGCACATTGACCATGTCATTGCAAAAAGCATCCAACATCATGCACAATACTTGCACCACCCATTTAACATACAGGATGACACTCAATGGTAGCATCAGGGTCACTGAAACTCTCAACCTCTTCACTAGTGTTACGCTCGGGTCCACCTGCAAGACATAACATGAGACATAGGCCCTCATTCTGACCTTGGCAGGCGGCGGAGGCGCCCGCCAAAGTCCCGCCGTCAGGTTACCGTTCCGCGGTCGAAAGACCGCAGCGGTAATTCTGACATTCCCGCTGGGCTGGCGGGCGGCCGCCTTCAGGCCGCCCGCCAGCCCAGCGGGAAAGAGGCTTCCACGATGAAGCCGGCTAGGAATCGAGCCGGCGGAGTGGAAGCTGTGCAACGGGTGCAGTTGCACCCGTCGCGTATTTCACTGTCTGCGCAGCAGACAGTGAAATACATTTAGGGGCCCTCTTACGGGGGCCCCTGCAGTGCCCATGCCAGTGGCATGGGCACTGCAGGGGCCCCCAGGGGCCCCGCGACCCCCCCTACCGCCATCCGGTTCCCGGCGGTCGGACCGCCGGGATCTGGATGGCAGTAGGGGGGGTCGGAATCCCCTCGGCGGCGCAGCAAGCCGCGCCGCCTTGGAGGATTCAATGGGGCGGCGGGACACTGGCGGGAGACCGCCAGTGTTGCCGGTCCGACCGCGGCTTTACCGCCGCGGTCGGAATCCCCATTGGAGCACCGCCGGCCTGTCGGCGGTGCTCCCGCGGTCCTCCGCCCTGGCGGTCTTTGACCGCCAGGGTCAGAATGACAGCCATAGCACTGTAAATGTTAAAAAACACTGTGAACAAATAGTGAACATTACGCATAGAACCCTTCTGATTGTAACAACTTAAATGGCTCATTTGACATTGCCCAATGATATACATTGTTAGGGCAGTCTGACATGTACACACATATCATGAAACTCCACATGCATCACTTGGGCACATTGTTGGACTATTTCATATAACTCGCTACCCCAAGATTTCACAAGGGTAGCTAAGATTAATAGCACTCTGCACCTAAATGACTCACACAACACACTCAGCCAGGTCTAGCTATATTCCTGCCTTACTCTTTTAATCACATGTACAGGACTATGCTACATTCCTCACTAGTTAGACATCCTTGTATCCTCAATTAACGGATATTGGTATCTGTCATTGCTTCATAGTTATAGACATCAAACACACATTTCTTGTCCTCCCCCACATCTCAATATTTTAGATTCGGACACACAAATATGGGAGATATGATCAGATGTACTAAGCTAAACTATGTACAGAGTCAAATATATCAACTGGAATGTCACAAAATAGGAGGGCTCTTTCAAAAGCACATACCCCAGGGTGGCCCAAGTTACCAAATGTCCTGGCAGCAGGCCATGTATTGTAAAGATGCACACTTCCGCAGGTTGTGCACAGCATGTCTATTAACATGTGCTCTGTGATGCTACACAGAAACTGGCAAACAAGTATGCTAGGTCCACAGCTCAGTGTGGGTGCATGACAGCCCAGTAATCTGAAACCTCTGTGTCATACTTTGTCAAAGAAATTCTATCTGTCTTGTGGTGTGATGGCATTTGTGCCCTGACATATCTGGACCACTGGCACTATAGGCCTCATTTGCAAGGCCAAATGGCACCCTGCAACACTGGAACATAATTGTCTTGAAGTTTTGGTGGTACATTGTACCAGCCCATATTCACAAGGTTGGAAATGCATCCGATACCTAAGCCAACTCAGGGGTGGTGTCACAGTGGCACAACGGGAGGTAATTACATTAATTCTCCAGGTTTTCCTCTTTCTAAGTGTGCTGTTTTCTACAGCCCACATAGACAAAGTAAAATGCCATCAATGATTGTGTATGTGCAGGAAGGTACCCATTCCTGCACATGAACAATCATCCCTGTAAACCATGCACACTTGCACCCTGGCACAAGGGTAACTGCATTGGTGCTCGGCTACAATTTCTGCAGCAGGGCAGGGGACAAGGACAGGAATGTACCATATGTCATAGATTCTGTGCATTGCTGCACTTGTTGTGGATGCAGGGCAGTGGAGCAACACGACTTTCAGCCATACCTTTAGTCTAAACTAAGTAAGTGAGGCCCTTTCACCACCAGACATCTAAATGCGAGGGCAATCCAAAGAATCATTCACAAAGTATGGGTACTTACCAGCAGTTTCACCAACTTCTATGCCAAAGTAGTTGAGGAAGTCACTTTCCCTGCTGATGACTTCCACCCAGCGATGATTCAGCTAGTGGGTTGTCCCCTCCTTCTCGAAAATCCGCTGCATGTGGAAGCAAACCTTCACCTACCACAGCTTACATGCCTCCGTCCCATTGCCCTGTATCACGTGCTCTCCCATGGTCACCATGTTCGGCAGGTAGTTTGTCACCAGTAACGAGCTCCTGGTTGCTTAAGCTTTTCACTCTTCCCTGACTTGTCCCACCTCAAACACATTATGAACAAACCACACAAAAAAAACCAAACTACCCCAACAACCCCTTAAAACTATAAAACCCCAAAGATGAACACCTGACAGTACACAGTACAATACAATTTAAAAAACAAATACAAAGGGCAATTGGGACTAGAGGGACAGAACAGGGACAGCACAATAGACTCCAAAAAGAGCACTCCTTTCTCTACCAACACCACAACACAACTCTCCCAAGCACGGACTCAAGGACTGTGAGTTGAAGAGAAAGTGAAAATAACTTCTAATTTCCTGGTTTGCAGCATGGCTAATCCATTGCATCACTTCCAGGGCAGATGCGGTACGCTTTCTGCTGATGTGTTTTTTTAATGCTTTAGGCCATTGCATGGATTTCACAGAAGGCATGACAAGGCACAATGAGGAAATTCTGACGGGCAGATATAAAGCATCATTTTTGACTAACGCAATGGCTGCAAAAACACTCATTGGGCTCATGCGTCTATTTTTTAGACACAATGAGGAAAACATGTGTATTTATGTATAGTGTGATGTGCAATGTATGTAAAAAGTCATAGGGATTGCTGTGTTGCCTGTGAATAGTTGGGTTTTATTGGTTCCTGTCTACCTATGTGAAAGTGTTTGCATAACTAGGTGCAGCCTACGCATATGGATCAATCCATATATTTGTATAATGGCATGACACCGCATGAAAGGGGGATCCCATTGGTGTTGCTGTTGGTGTTACCATGCAAAATCTATGGAATCTGTTGGAATCTAACGCATTCCCTGATTTACAAGTCTGGTAATGCATCAGATTCCTACATCACCCCAGGGGTGGCAATAAAGTGGAGCTGTAGCCAAGCAGGGCTCCATCGCAGTCGGCCTCAAAACTTTGACTTTGCCCCAGTCAAGGTGCGACGAGATGAAATTCATATCTCCGGTTCCCCTTATCCGAATCTATTAGTTTTGGTGTCGTTTTAAAGATACAAATAGTATCTAGTTTTATAAATTGGTGTTTTTTTTGTTGTGTTTTGTGTTTCACTTATTTACTGTTTTGTGATTTTTAAATGCTTTACACATATGTCTCCTTAGTTAAGCCTTGTCACTCTTTGCCAAGCTACCAAGGTTAAGCTGGGTTTAATTTATTGAGGCCTAACTGGACCTAAGTGGAGGTTAGTGGCCTATTGCTAAGTGTACCTGCCCTTACCGATAATCCATTTTCCAGCATGGCCATTGAGTTATCACTTATCTCACACTGATCTACTGTTGCAGTATATGACTACTATTTTCCTACATAAGTATCAAGTTTGGTTCTAATGCATCACATGGAGTTCTGATCTGTCTGTTTTTTTATTTTTGCCAACACATCATTTGCTGATATGTGTGTTTTCAGTTCAACATGTTTGTTCTACAGGCAATGTAAACATTACACACCACTCTTTTCAGAGATCAGTGCATTGTGTCTAGTACGTTGTGGATCTTGACAGGGTTTACACTTGATTGACAAGTGGCCTACTTATGGTTTCCTGGATGTGGGTGAGTTGTTTTTTACTTGTACTGTGACATAAACTTCAAGACATAAGCTACATGTAATCATTCATTTACATGTTGAGGCACTATATTACATTAAATAACGTGCTCATGTGTAAAAATTCTGCACAATGTGTGTGTGTCTACGTGCATCAGCTGCTGTGTTTTCGATTTTACTATCACTTGCTACTGCCTCCTTCTCCTCCTCCTCCCATCCGTCTTGCAGTTGTTCATCCTAGGGGACATTTGTGTTCACACAGATATTACTAAAATACATTGGCAGACCTGGGTGTGGAATATATCAATCTGTTCCCAGGAACATCCAGACAGTAAAACTGGGCCTTGAGCAGGTCAAAGGTCCACTCAACGAGATTACATGTAGGAATGTAGGTCTGGCTGTAGGCCTTCTCCAGCTCAGTCTGTGGGTTGGCATATTGGGGCATCACCCACACAACTGGATCCCATATCCTTGATCAGCTGAAATGGAAAAAAGAGACAGTGTCAAAATTTAGGCCAAATGTATTTGATAAAGTCCAGCCCATGTGTGTTATGTGTAGTGGTATTTTCATGCACTTTTCCTAATTAGGATCACATGATGTGTGAATCATGCATATCTCATGACGTTTACAGGGGCCTTCTCAATCAATCTATGTGATGTCACATGCAGTGTATGTGTAGATACATCATACCATGCATGGGTACATGGTCATTTCTAGATTTTTGTTTTGGCCTACATTTGATTGGCTCTGGCATTTGATTGTTCAATGTTGTCCAGGACAGTTGACATGATGCCATACACACAGTATGCACTCCCACATTCCAAATAAGTGACATGTTGTGGTTTGGTGTGACATGTGTGACAGCATTGTGGCCTAATTTTGCACACAACATTTGTTTCATATAGATTTGTGAGTGGTCCTTTGCAGTCCAGGTACACAACTTCCTGCACTGTGCGAGATTTCTGAGAAGGAGAATTGGTACACAATATTTGTGTCCTCCTGCACTTTACGATTCCTTCCAACTAGACTTGCACACAAGTTGTCTAGCAAGTACACATTCACACTTACATTAGGGGCTGTAGGGCTTCTTCTTTGCTTGCAGGATTATATTTGTGCGTGCAGGTGCACCTTCCAGCCAAGGCTGCTGCCTCAGAGGCATGGTGGGGGATCAATTTGTGTAGCCTTACATATCACACTTGTGGGATGTGAGTGATTTTGGTGATTATTATGCATTTGTATAGTTATGTGTCATCTGGCAATGAGCCATGCTTTGTCACCTTGCACCTAGTTCCTGGTGTGGGAGCCATGACATGGCTGATGGCCCATGTGTGTTGCATGTGAATACCCCCCAGTGGACATGGTACACCTCCCTTGCACACAGTTATGTTGGCCTGATTTCCTGCCTACCATGCATGGCTGTGTGTCCTTACATAATGCAACATCTGCAAAAATAGCTTGTGATGTATTCACATGTACATCTGGGTGACATGCATTGCATGTGTAGACTAACGCATGTTGCATGTATGTGGAACAGCCCTCATCCTACAATCCATATCTGTGCAGGGAGACAGTGAGCTGTGCAATGTGTTGCCCATATCTATTTGTTAATGTGTATGTTAGATACTTGCTGCTTGCTTACCTACAAGTAGGCCATTCCCAAATTGTCCTTCCTAGAATCGATGGTTGATGAAATTCTGCCAGGATATGAAGGCATCATTCACGCTGCCGGGTATTTAACCAGAACATTTGTTATCAAGTGAAGATGGCCAACAATGATCTGGACGTTAATGGGGTGGGTGTGTTTGCGGTTCCTGTATAGATGGGCTCTTTCAGCAGGAGGGATGAGTTGCACATGTGTGCAATCCATAGCACCCAACACATGTGGGCACCCAGCAATGGCATATAATTATTGTTTTATCTCCTGCTGCAGTTGCTGGATGTTGAGGAAAAGGATGTTGCGGGTGTGAGATGGATGATGGCATCCAGGACAGAGGGTAAGAATGATGAGAATGATGGCTGTGAGATTGCAGCCACTTGGACAGCAGTTGCCTGGAAGGAGCCAGAGGACAGCTTGTGTAGCACACCCAGGAGCTTGGTCTGTACTGGGGTGTTGGTGACCCTATAAACTGTTGCCTGTAGTCTTGGCGCAATGAGATGGAGCAGCTGTACGATGACTGCCTCCTTAGATGATAATAAGTGATTATCTCTTCCTCCTTGAGTCCTATAAGTGTGGTATGCAGCCAATATATTTGCTCCCTTCTCCTGCGCTGCCTCTGTGGGTGATGTGGTGGTGATGGTTGAGGTGGTGGTGATGGTTATGGTGGTGGTTGTCATCATCTTCTTGGTGCTCCAAGCTGACGTAGGAGTAGGTCCATGTTGCCCTAGAGCTTGCCAGGGTGATTTGGATAAGTTCTTCTTATGTACCTGTGTCAATGAATCATTTTTCCACCTGGTCTGACCAGGCATTATTTTTTTGATGCAATGCATACTCAGCATGACTTTTGCAAAGGGTGTGACATTTTCTGAAAAGCTTTTAAATATGGCTATGTCAGTCCTGCATGATTTTTGAAGGGAGAATGCCTACCTTGCATATCATTTGATGCAGCCAAATCTGATGCTATGGGGAAATGACACACCGGGGGGAAAAATTGACAATAGATGCCTATAGCGTCACTTTGTAAATATGAAGCTGCTTTAACTCTGCTGCTGCGTAAATTTTTTTTACTCAGTAGCGGCACAAGGGCCTTGTAAATGAGGCCCTCTTACCCAGATGCTGATCTCTGTGGAGACAACTGAGCAAGTGTGGGATCTCCAGTGTGATCATTACATGCATACTTCTCTGAAACTGTAACATTCATGGCGGTGGAACATGAGTAGCATGCACAAGTCTCACAATCATGATGTTTCCATAGTATATGAAACAGGTGCAGCACCAGCATAAATCATTTGAATCTCAAGCGTGGACATAAGTAACCATAACCTGTAATATATGTTTCATGTTTCCATTGAAAGTAATACTCATATGTGATGGGAAGACTCAATTCATTAATTCCATGAAATGGAATAGTACTTGTTCATTAGCTGGAAAATAACCACATGCACTCTTCAAGGGCTGAAGAAATTAAGCAAAGCTAAATTATACCATTCATGGATGTGTTAAAAGAGGTGCAGAAGGAGAAAATGGCTTAGAAACACATGTAGTTCATAGGGTTCTACTTAGTGATGATGACCTATTAAATAAAACAACTTCGGGCTTAGCTTGGTCACTATCATTGGGGGGATGAGCTTCAGATTTTCCAACAATCTCTCTGGGACTACTTGTCAAAGCACATTGTATGAGAAGCTGGACATGAACTTGACTTAAAGGGGCAGAGGAAAGAGAGAGCACGCAATATTTTTTCAAACAAATTTTAAGGGCTTCAAAACATAGATGCGAGAGATTGTGTGTGTTTTTGCCAGTGTGGGCATGTAAAAATGCCAGGTGAAATCTGACAGACACTTCACATTACCCAACTGGAAGCACTTGTATTCAACTATTTGCGACAGGATACATTGTTTAAGGGGATGTAAAACCCAAAACAACCCTGCCCCCAGAGCTTCACCCCGAGAACAACTCCTGAGGTTTTTCCTTATTGTTGATAGTTTTTGTATCTTCCAGTAGGATTAGCAGAATCAACGGCCCTTCATATACTTAACCCTCACTAAGGTTGATATATTAACTTGCAGAGAGTACCGCGCTGAGCGTTGCTTGGCTGTCCTGAGTAGGTTGTTATCCGTGGTTCTCATGCAGATTTCTATAGTAGGCTGCTCATACACCCTGTTCTTTGGTACAGGTGTTTTGTATTTTCTATTGTGACAGGTACAGTCATATAGAGTTTTGTATCATTTTTTTATGCACCAAGATTTTTAACTACGGGATGCAGCAGGAGATAGAACCTCACTGAGGTGGTCATTACAACCCTGGCGGTCGGTGTTAAAGCGGCGGTAAGACCGCCAACAGGCCGGCGGTAAAAATGTTGCAATTACAACCGTGGCGGAAACCGCCAACAAAGACAGCCACTTAAACACTCCGACCGCCACGGCGGTACAAACAAACAGCGCGGCGGTCACCGCCAACAGACAGGCGGAGGACAAAGTACTGCCCACAGTATCACAACCTACCAATCCGCCACCTTTTCCGGGGCGGATTCACCGCAGATAAAAACACAGCGGAAACAGGACTTCGAAGGGAAAACGCTCACCTCTACACACCCCACGAGGACACCATGGACCCGGAACTCCACATACTCCCTGCGATTGTCTTCGTGCTCCTCTACCAGGAGCACGAACGCCGGCGGCGAAGACCACGGTGAGTACTGCACCTACGACACAGGGGGGGGGAGGGAAAAAACAGGGACACACACACGCAACACGCAACACCCCCACCCACTACAACACACACACTAATACAGCATGATACATCACAGTTACACCCCTCAACCCCCCCAGAAGAATGCAAAGACAATAGAAAATGAGTGTAACCACTGTAATATATTAAAAGCAAGTAGGCAAAAATATATATATACACCATGTACAAAATATATACCAAGCATAGTAGTCCAGGTAGTGCTCCAATTAAGTCCGTGGAACACTGGGCCCACACTGAATGGGCGAGGCCCACACAAGATCCCCGACCATGACGGAGAGAACACTGCAGGGGCATCAGAGAGCAAGAAAACAGGCACCTCAGGTGGAGGGCAAGGGGGGGCACCTCAGCCGGTTGAGTGCACGACGTCAAATCCACGAGAGGGCCACATGCCCAGTGTTCAATCCTGGGGAGTGCAAAGCCACAGTCTCTCAAGTCTCTACAGTGGGTGGTTTGCCCACTGTTCAATCCTGGGAGTGCAAAGCCACAGTCTCTCAAGTCTCTACAGTGGGTGGGTTGCCCACTGTTCAATCCTGGGGAGTGCAAAGCCACAGTCTCTCAAGTCTCTACAGTGGGTCGTTTGCCCACTGTTCAATCCTGGGGAGTGCACAGCCACAGTCTCTCAAGTGGATAACAGTCTCCACTGGTTCTGGAGGGGGCATGGTGCCCAGAGTGCTTCATCCTGCTAAGGACAGAGGTAGTGGATTACAGTCTCCACTGGTTCTGGAGGGGGCATGGTGCCCAGAGTGCTTCATCCTGCTAAGGACAGCGGTAGTGGATGGATCTCTCCACTGGTTCTGGAGGGGGCATGGTGCCCAGAGTGCTTCATCCTGCTAAGGACAGAGGTAGTGGATGGATCTCTCCACTGGTTCTGGAGGGGGAATGGTGCCCAGAGTGCTTCATCCTGCTAAGGACAGAGGTAGTGGATGGATCTCTCCACTGGTTCTAGGGGGGGCATGGTGCCCAGAGTGCTTCATCCTGCTGAGGACAGAGGTAGTGGATGGATCTCTCCACTGGTTCTGGAGGGGGCATGGTGCCCAGAGTGCTTCATTCTGCTGGTGACGTACTCAGTAGCGTCAGTGCCCTTGGAGCTCATGGGCCAACGTTGCTTGAGACGGCGGTGCCCTGTTCAGCGGTGCTTGAGACGGCGGTGCCCTGTTCAGCATTGCTTGAGACTGCGGTGCCCTGTTCAGCGGTGCTTGAGACGGCGGTGCCTTGTTCAGCAGTGCTTGAGACGGCGGTGTCCTGTTCAGCGGTGCTTGAGACGCGGTGCCCTGTTCAGCGGTGCTTGAGACGGCAGTGCCTTGTTCAGCGGTGCTTGGAGCGGCGGTCTCCTTTGCAGTGACTCAGCTGCTGGCGGTCCTTCATGGACCAGCGGGGCATGTGCTGGGGGTCCTCTCTGTCCCAGCAGGGCTTTTGCTGGTGGTCCTTCATGGCCCAGCAGGGCTTTTGCTGGCGGTCCTCTATGTCCCAGCGGGGCTTTTGCTAGCGGTCCTTCATGGCCCAGCGGGGCTTTTGCTGGCAGGCCTCTCTGTCCCAGCGGGACTTTTGCTGGTGGTCCTTCATGGCCCAGCGGGGCTGGTGCTGGCCTCTTGGGCAGCTGGGCTTGTGCTGGCGGTGGCCTCCTGGGCAGCTGGGCTGGTGCTGGCGGTTGCCTCCAGGGCAGCTGGGCTTGTGCTGGCGGTGGCCTCCTGGGCTTGTGCTGGCGGTGGCCTCCTGGGCAGCTGGGCTGGTGCTGGCAGTGGCCTCCTGGACAGTTGGGCTGGTGCTGGCGGTGGCCTCCTGGGCAGCTGGGCTGGTGCTGGTGGTGGCCTCCTGGGCAGCTGGGATGATGGCGGTCTTCTCCGCCGTGCTGCTCTTCCCAGGCTTGCTAACTTTCTTGTGCCCCTTTACCACCTTGGAAGGTGTCGCAGCTGACTCCACACTCCCCCCTGTACCTCTGGGAGCGGCTTTGGTGGCTGGAGTCTTCCCCCTCTCCCGCCGGGCACTGGCCAACTTCTGATGCTTCACAGGTGGGGGGCTATCTGTGCTGTGGCTCTGTGCCAAACTGGCTGCCCTGGTGGCCGGTGCACTCCAGATTCCGATGACTACAGGCACCACTGGTCCAGGAGATGTTGTGGCTGAGGTGCTACTTCAGGACCTAGGAGACGGACGGGGTGGCGGAGGTGTGGGAAAGAGGTCAAGGTTGGACAGGTAAAGTTTTTTGGACACACTGGGACGGGGAGCTGGAGGAAGAGGTTGTGGTTGTAGGAGGTGTTCGTTTGCTGACTTTGGGTGAAGGTGCATGCGCTGGAGGCTGTCGTGAGGTGAATGGCTGTTGGGTGGGTGTGTGCCTGCGTTTGTGTATCTTGGGAGGGGGCATCACAGACAGACTGGGAGAGGACACAGGGGGCGTGTAAATGGTAGTGGGGGTGGTGACTTCACGTGAGCGGCGTGTGGTGGTGGGTGTGCTGGTGATGGTAGTAGTGGCTGTAGAGGTAGTGCATGCAGGTGTGAGTGTAGATGAGACAGGGATGGAGGAGGGAGACGAGGAGGAGGGGGACACAGTGGTGGCAGTGGATGATGGTGTGTCTGCATGTGTGTGATGCTTGCGTGAGTGCCTGTGGGATGGGTGGTGCTTATGTTTGCCTGAGCTTCCCTTGTGTGTAGACGTGTGTGCATGCTGGTCTGTAGGTGTGCTTGGGAGAGGCTGAGGTACAGGGGATTGGGTCTGGGTGGAGGAAGTTGAAGGGGGGAGGCTAGACACAAGGACAATGGTTGCCATCAGTGCTGAGGCCAGAGTCTGAAAAGCTCGCTGAAGGGCCGCCTGACCAGAATGAATGCCTTCCAGGAATGCATTTGTTTGTTGCATCTGCCTTTCTACATCCTGGAAGGCATTCAAAATGGTAGACTGCCCAACAGTGAGGGACCTTAGGAGGTCAATGGCTTCCTCACTGATGGCAGCAGGGGTGACTGGGGCAGGGCGTGAGGTGCCTGGGGCGAAGGTGATGCCCACCCTCCCGGGTGAGCGGGCACGGAGCGAACGCTGAGGGGCTGCTGGGAGGGCGGTGCTGGAAGGGGGGGTGGCGGCTGTACCTGTAGATGGGGGGGCACAGATGTTGCTGCCACCACAAGGGAGTTCCCATCAGAGGACGAGTCCGTGTCACTGGTCTCAGCACCTGTCCCCACCGTGGAGCTCCCCTCGCCCTCTGTCCCACTGGTGAAGTCTGATTCCGTAGTCTGGCCCTCCATGGCCATGTGGGATGCAGCCCCCTCGTGCTCCGGTGCCACTGCTCCTCCGCCTGATGATGCTAATGCACACAAGAACAGGGATGCCACAAAAAGGGGGGAGACGACAGAAGAAAGACATGTTGAGTGCATGCATTACCGCTACCGTTGGCAGACACGATAGACACAGAAGTCCCCTGCACTACGCCGCACTTTTGGGCTCGACTGTTCAATTCCTGGGAAATGGCCTACTAGGCTATGGACGACATCTGCACACATGGATGACACAGGGGCATGACTAGGTGTAGTTGGCACTCTACAGAGGTGCGGTGGGGTGCCACATGGCCTGCCTTACGGAGGGACCTTGCCTACGGAACTCGCCCTGGCCTAGGGAAACCCACAGCCCACCTCCCCCACCCAGACACCCCAACTGCACGCAAAATCAGCAGAATGCGAGTGTACTCACCCCCTTGTGGCTGCTGTGATGCCCTCAAGCGCCCATCCAACTCCGGGTACGCCACCTACAGGATCCTGAACATCTGGGGGGTCATGGTGCGATGGGCACCCCATCCACGTTGGGAGGCCATCCCCAGCTGAGCCTCCACCGTCTTCTTGCTCCAGCGGCGAATGTCCTCCCATCTTTTCCGGCAGTGGGTGCTCCGTCTGTGGTAGACCCCCAGGGTCCGAAAGTCCTTGGCGATGGCACGGCAAATATGTTTTTTCTGGTGGGCACTGACCTACATGATTTGTACAGGGGGAAGAGAAAGTTATTACCAACTGCACCGTCAAAGTGATTGGCCCCCATCCCTACCCTTGCCATATGGCACATGCACTCACCGTCATTTCATGCACGCTGCACTTTCCCACTTCCTTCTTACATCCACCCCTCTCCAGACAGGCATTGCCCATACAGCATGCTCCCAGTGTACTTACCTGTTTGTCTGGAGGACCGTAGAGTAGCGTGTACTGTGCACGAGTTTCTCCAACTCCTCCGATGTGAAGGCAGGGACCCTTTCCCCAGACACTTGAGCCATTGTCTCTTCCAGACTGAGGTCACAGCAGAACTTGCAGTGTAGGTCCTCTCCTGTCGAAGATCAGGTATCGAGTGATTGAACAGATAGAAAATGGCGGTCAAGTCCGCGGCGGTGCGTACCGTCACCGCCAGCGTACATCGTCATTGGCTCCTGGGACCCATAGGTTCCAATGTTAACCAATGCAGCATTGCAACGCGGTCTTCGACCACCTACCTCGACGGTGTACAAAGCCAGCGCAGTTACCTCACATCCCATTGTCCCACTTTACAGGTCAGGCAGCTGCCATTTCAGGGGCCCACATGCCTACAATTTCAACTGCGTCACACATACCTAGGCCTAGACTCAACACACATACAGGCCACTTTTTAGATTATGAATGCTGTGTAAGCTGCGGGTACGTACCTCTGAGTTGTTTGACTCTGTGCTCGATGTTGTCCTTCATAGGCACCGTCTGCTGGGACATGTGAGGAGATGGCGGCATCCACTGGTGTACCGACCGTGGGTGGACCTGTCGACAATGGAGGAAAGACATGTGATAATCACATACAGGCTTGACCGTGCCACAATCCAGGAACTGTGTACCCAGTTGGAGCCAGACCTGATGTCAGCTATCCGCCATCCCACAGGAATCCCCCCTCAAGAGCAGGTGCTGTCAGTGCTCCATTTCCTTGCAAGTGGGTCATTTCAAACAACAGTGGCCATAGCATCAGGGATGTCCCAGCCTATGTTTTCCAATGTGTTGTCCAGAGTGTTGTCTGCCCCGCTGAAACACATGCAGAGCTACATCGTTTTCCCTGAGGTGGAGGATTTGCCTACAGTGAAAGGTGATTTCTATGCTCTGGGACATATCCCCAACATCATAGGTGCCATTTATCGGAAACATGTGGCTTTGGTACCCCCCACAGGAGTGAACAGGTGTACAGAAACCAGAAGAGTTATCATTTGATGAATGTACAGATGGTATGTTTGGCAGATGTGAATGCCATGTTCCCTGGCTCAGTGCATGACACCTACATCCTGCGGAATAGCAGCATCCCTTGTGTGATGGGCCAACTCCAGAGGCACTGTGTGTGGCTATTAGGTGAGCACCTGGAAGCTAGTCAGTGGGAATGGTTGTGTGGGTCTGGGGATATCCCTCCAGGTTAGTGTGTGTCTAACAGTTGTCCCTCGCCATTTGCAGGTGACTCTGGTTACCCCAACCTGTCATGGCTACTGACCCCAGTGAGGAATCCCAGGACAAGGGCAGAGGAACGCTACAATGAGGCCCATGGGCGAACTAGGAGGGTGATCGAGCGGACATTCGGCCTCATGAAGGCCAGGTTCAGGTGCCTCCATATGTAAGGTGGATCCCTATTCTACTCACCAAAGAAGGTGTGCCAGATCATCGTGGCCTGCTGTATGCTTCATAACTTGGCTTTGCGACGACAGGTGCCTTTTCTGCAGGAGAATGGTCCAGATGGCGGTGTTGTGGCAGCTGTGAGCCTGTGGACAGTGAAGACGAGGAAGCAGAGGAAGAAGACATGGACAACAGGGACTCAGTGATCCAGCAATATTTCCAGTGGCACACAGGTAAGAATACAGACCTGCCTACTACATGTACTTAAACACTACTGCCTCTCTACTGTCTATCGTTTTCACCCAGTGTATGGTCACTGAGTTGTCACTTTTCCTTACGATTTCACAGATGTGGGTCCCACTATGTGACATCTGCTTTGATTCCTCATGGACTAGAGCTGTGTGACATAGGTATGTTGACATTACCAATGAAAAAGCTTTTTGCCACAGATATTGCTAATACAGTATTCCGAAATCACAGACAGACTCCAGATTGTTTTGTGCTTTAAGAGTGTTTATTTAAGTGCTCAATGTTGGAGGGGGTTGTAAAATGGTGAGGGGTGATGGCGGAGGAATGTCCATGGCAGAGTCCAGTCTATTAGTCTCACAGGTGCATTGCCCAAATGGGCATAGGAAGTGGAGCTCGGGCAGTTTAAGGATGGACAGGGTGACAAAGTGGGACAGTAGGATGACAATCAGGGTGGTCTCATTTCTTGGCGGGGGTCTTAGCATCGTTCTATGTCTTGTTCCTGGATCTCAGGGACCGTTTGCGAGGTGGTTCTTTCTCTGCATGGGGTGGGGTGCTGGTGTGGTGGTCCTGTGGCGGTGTCTCCTGTCCACTAGCTCTGGCGGAGGTGGTGGGCAATTCATCGTCCAGGCTAGTGTCAGGGGCCCCTTGTAGTGCCACAGTGTCCCTCCTGGTGTTGAGTACTTCCTTCAGCACCCCTACGAGGGTGCCCAGGGTGGAATTGTTCTCAGTTCCTAACTGAAGCCCATATACTGTTCCTCCTGCAGGCACTCGGTCTCCTGAAACATGGCCAGTACCGTTGCCATTGTCTCCTGGGAGTGGTGGTAGTCTCCCATGATGGAGGAGAGGGCCTCGTGGAGAGTGGGCTCCCTGGGCCTGTCCGCCCCCTGTCGCACAGTAGCCCTCCCAGTTCCCCTGTGTTCCTGGGCCTCCGTCCCCTGGACCGTGTGCCCACTACCACTGCCCCCAGGTCCCTGTTGTTATTGGGGTGGTGGGTTAGTCTGTGTTCCCTGTAGTGGTGGACACACAGCTGATTGATGTGTCCTGGGGACAGAGGTATGGGCCCGCTGGGTGGGTTCTGTGCTAGTGTTTCCAGAGGGGGGAAGCTCTGTGGTGGCCTGTGACTGGGTTTGGGGAACCGACTGCGCCGAGGTCCCCGATGGGCCAGGCTGGTCATCTAGATCTAGTTGGACAGAGGTGCTGTCATCACTGTGGGCCTCTTCTGTTGGTGGTGTGGACATGTGTGGGCCCTCCTGTCTGGTGACGTTGGGTAGGGGTCCTGCAGGGGTATAAAAGGATGGTTATTACATCTGTGTGTGTCATGGTGTGCAATGGGTGGGTGACTGTGTACCCCAGTGCTTGCATTCCTGTGTGGGACCTCGTGTGATGATGGTTTAGGGGGGTGTATGGGTATGTGCAGTGGGCATGGTTTGTTGATGGGTGTCCATGCTTTGTTGTTACATGCAGGGCTTGGTGTTAGGATGTGTGGTTTGTGATGTTGGGACATTTGTGAGGAGTTAGAGTGATGGGGGTGAGGGTGATTGTGGGGGTATGTGCTGGCATGCAGGTAGGGTGGGGGATGTAATAGTTAAGATTTGACTTACCAGAGTCCATTCCTACACCTACTCCTGCGAGGCCCTCAGGATGCAGAATCGCCAAGACCTGATCCTCCCATGTTGTTAGTTGTGGGGGAGGAGGTGTGGGGTCTGCCGCCAGTCCGCTGAACCGCCAGGTGGTGTCTTGAGACCACAGAATGCACCTTCCCCGTAGGTCGTTCCACCTCTTCCTGATTTCATCCTGATTTCTTGGTTGCTGTCCCACTGCGTTGACCCTGTCCACTATTCTTCGCCATAGCTCCATCTTCCTTGCAATTTAGGTGTGCTGCACCTGTGCCCTGAATAGCTGTGGCTCTACCCGGACGATTTCCTCCACCATGACCCTGAGCTCCTCCTCCGAGAACCTGGGGTGTCTCTGCCATGCCATGGGGTGGTGTAAGTGATGTGTGGGGTGGTGTGTGGGGTGATAAGTGTGCTGATATGTAGTGGTGTGTAGTGTGTGGTGCATGGAAGTTATGTGGGTGATGGTGTTGTGTGCCTGTGGATGCTAGTGCTGTTGACGGTGGTGTCTCTCTCTGGCCTTCGTTCGTGATTTGTTGTCGTAAGGGTTTGTGGGTGATGTGGATGTGTGTTTTATATTGTATTGGGTGTGTGGGAGTGGTGTATCAGGTGTGTGTATTTCTAATTGTTCAATGTGGCTGTGTTTTGTAAATGTGTGTGTGTTTTGAGCGCGGCGGTGTGTACCGCCAACGGAATACCGCGGTTGAAAGACTGCCGCGTGGATTCGTTTGTCGTGATAGTGTGGGCGTATTTCTGTTGGCGTGACGGTGGAGGTTTTGTTTTCGCCAGTATATCACTGACCTTTGTTGTGGCGGACTTGTGTGGGTGTCTGAATTTTGGCGGATTCCGTGCTGTGGGTCATAATAGCTGTGGCGGATTTCTGCGTCCACGGCGGTGTGTTGGCAGTCTTCTGCACGGCGGTAAGCGGCTTTTACCGCCAATGTTGTAATGAGGGCCTGAGTGTCCTTTTTTGGCAGAAAATGAATGGGTGTCTACCCCATCTGGATAAGGTGTTCAATTTGATTTAGAGGTCTCTTAATCTAAGGTTGTTGGTTATGTATGTTTTTAGTTTGAATGCTTTCAATGTATTAATCAATCAGGAATAGTAAAAGTACAATATTAATAAAATGATTGATGACAGTGTATAACATTTTTATACAAAGAAAGGTTACAGGAACTTATATTATGTGATAACATTGTTCTAAGCTAAGAAAAAAAACACTCAAAAATACATTGACGCTAGCTGATATGCAACAGCTTTTGAAAAAGATATAAATCTTTATTCTTGACATCCCATAAAAATAACCTTTTTCTGGGATGTCAGGAAATAGAAGGGGTTTCAACAGTCAACAACCGTTTTAAAAATATTAATAGTGACATATAAAAAGGTCTTTGAGAAACTATCAAAAATACTTCAAAAGAAAAAGTCTTCAAAAGGGACTTCCAAATATCAACCTATGATAAAATGTGTTATTAGTTGGGAAGGGTGTGAAATAAACGTGGGCTCAAGCCCTGGCAGCTACAGACGTAAGGAAAAGCGTGTAAAATATTTAGTAGTACAACAGCAAAGTTAAAACACAACACAAAACAAAATCCCACAACCAGTTTAAAAAATAGAGAAAACATTAATAAATAAGGAAAATGACCACACAATGACTAAAATTCAATAAGATATACCAGAGATATCAATTTTCGAGTTTTGGTGCAAAAAGCACAAAGGAAAAAGTAAAGCACCAATCACATGGTTGATTGAGACCAAGGCATAATTTTAGGCTGACTGTATAGGAGCAAAGGACAGATACACAAAGTGGGTCAGAGCGGCCAAAGTTTATGCTTCCTTCCTTAAGGCCTGATTGATATCTTGACGGTTCTGCAATGGAGGGTTCAATCCACCTGCGAGGCTGAAGAGCTTCTCTTGCCTTTTATCTATGTTTGATGGGAGAACCACCCTCAGCCTTTACAGAGGTATTCCAATCTGACCAATGGTTCCCCTCTTTTGACAGCACACAATTTTCTTCCATCAAACAATACTCCACTGTGGTGGAGTGGGCGTATGTTGCCCACTAAATGTATTTACATCCATCAGATTGGCAGCCTTGCAGCAGTGTTTCACCTGAGTAATTCCGGAACAGAGTTGCTGTGGCTTCCACATCTCTCCGTCTTAAAGATGGAAGCATAAGTCACATACCTGATGTGAATGAGTGAAATAATCAACCCTGCACAGCACACTGTAAAACACACCATATTTAATACCATGATCCTTTGCATTTCTTTTACATGCATTCTCATGTTGTTGTTAACCTTTGCAAGTCATGTTTAATGTCACACAGATAGTAAATCAACATGATGTACTCTCCAAAGCAAAACCTTTATTGAGAAGGGTGGATGTCTTAGGAACCTGCACATGATAAAGCACATCATATTGTGTAATGATTCATGTGATGTAATATGAATACTTAGCACCTGACTTAATGGTGTGTGTGTGCAATGTTTGTGTTTCCTAACAACATCTCAGGCAGTCTGAAAAAGTCTGAAAAAAGTGTTTATGTAAGCTCTAAACTAACATCTCCCTTCTGATTACCAGAAAGGAGCATTTTGTTAACATTGGGAATATTATGTAAAACTTTGGCTTATGGACTTTAAGTCAAAATGCTGATATAGAAATCTAATTAAAAATGTATACACAGATGTCATACTAATCATCATTGTATTTTACATTGTAAAACCTTTTTTAGCCTGTTCTGACATTGTGGAGTCAGTTTTGAAGCAGAAGGTAACTTTAGTATTAGGACGAAATAGTTATATCTCTCTGAAGATTGAGAATAAGTACAACTGAGCAGAGCCCCCTGGGCCCCACAACGCATGATAAAAAAGCTGAGAAACAGAAGCCTCTGAGGGGAGTGTTCTAGAGGGTTCTTCAACCTGATTGGTTGAAGTTTTGTCTCTTTTAATTGATTGAGATATTCTACTAAAGTGAAGTCTTTCTGGCATTCGAGGCTATGTTTAACTTTACACTGCTTTCTAATAGTACAGTGGAACTCCAACTTTCATGATGGGGAATGATTCAAGCTTGTGAATCTATGAAAAATCCAATACTGGATGTATTGGCGGTCACCAGTAAGTAGTTATAGTTAGGACCTAGTTTCCATGGAAAATGCGTTTTTTGACTTGCCTATTTCTTTGACACTGCTCGACGAATCTTCACAACATTTTCCAAAAAAGGTGTGCCCAAGAATTTGGTTGTGCATGGGAAGTTTCGGGGTGATCTGTCAAGTGGGGGATGAGAAAAAGGGATTCAAATAAAAGTGCATTTTCTATGTTAATTCCCATAGGCTCTTTAGGCACGGCTGCAGCCTAAATCTCGGGAATACATTACACCAAATTGGTCAGAAAGGTAGCTCTTGATACGCAGATGAGCCTTTTTCCTATTTGGTGTTTAGGAGAAATTAAAGGAAATCCAAGTTTGTATATCTAGGGTTGCAACGTCTTCGTAAATACTAACTATCTTGTACCGATATCTGATTGGCTGCCACACTTCAACCAGGTTGGCAGTCATTTTGAGACTCTGCTTCAGCCAAGACTAAAAAATAAATGTAAAAAAAAAGATG
The DNA here is from genome assembly GCF_031143425.1 of Pleurodeles waltl. Classification (NCBI taxonomy): domain Eukaryota; kingdom Metazoa; phylum Chordata; class Amphibia; order Caudata; family Salamandridae; genus Pleurodeles; species Pleurodeles waltl. The sequence continues at coordinate 1,643,805,558 of NC_090444.1, read as the reverse complement.
AAGAGCCGGGTACCTTTACTCTACTCCCCTAGCCTTTGTGCAGGGGTCCCCCCGGGCTCTCCCCGGGGGCAAAAAAGTATTTTAAAGAAAATTGGTTAAAATAATGACAATTCGCGAACTTCACTGCAATTCTTTAAAGAAAAAAGCAAGTGTGGTCTCCCAACCTGGCTTGTATTATTGCCCCTGGTGGGCCGAGTCCTGTGGTTATTATGAAAATATAGGATGGAGCACATGGGGACCCCATCCTAGGGTTTATCAAAGCGACTGCCACTTCCCTAGGGCACTGACAATTATGAGTGCGGGCAGGCCTGCTTGGCCCACCCTGCAGCCCCAGGGACCACCACCTCCCCAGGACTCAGAAAAAATAATGTAGAGGGTATGTTGCAGACCCCCAGCCCTGAGGATCACCACCTCCCTGGGGCAAAAGACTACTATGTGGGGGGGTCTGCATGGCTCCCCCACACCCTCGGGACTTCCACATCCCTAGTGCTTAAAGTAAATAGTATGCATTAGAGCCATGTGGCCCCCCCTGTACCCTGAGGATCACATCTCCCTAGGGCAAAATACTTTCATTGACCCCCACCCCGGCCCTAGGGACTGCCACCTCTCCGTGGTCTGCCAATTATGAATGAAGGTGCGCCTGCTGGACCCACCCATGCCTCCTCCAAGAGGAAAAAGTGCTTTATTGAATGTGGAAGCCCCTAGGGCCCCTGTTGCCTCAGGGGTCACCACCTCCCAGGGGGTGAAAAAAAATAATGGAGGGGGTCTGGAGTGGGCACCCAGCCCCTTGAACCACCACCTCCCTGGGGCAATAGACTACTAACTATGCAGGGACCTCTCTGCACCCTGGGGACTGCCACCTCCCTGGGGCTTAAAGTAAATAGTATGCAGGGACAGTGCAGCTTCCCCGATCTCCAGGGACTATCTCCTCCCCAAGGCAAAATACTTTAATAAGAATACGAGGGATCCTGTGGACCACCTCCTGGCCCAGGGGGCTGCACAACTTCCTGTTGCTTAAAGTAAATAGCATGCAGGGGCCACATGGCCCCCAGCACCCAAGGGACCACCACCTGTGAACCCTCCCATGCCCCAGAACCGCCCAGCACTGCCACCTCCCCAGGCCATAAAGATAGTAGTATGCTGGGGGACCACCACCTCCCCAGGGCAAAATACTTTAATTATAATAGGGTGGGTGGTCCTGCTGACCCTGCCAGACCCGGAGGACACCACTGTCCTGGGGCTACTAAATGAGATAAGGAGATGGGGGCTACCACCTCCCCAGCTTATAATACTTTAAATATAAAAGGTGGGGTCCACAGATCCCTCCAGACGCCCGGAGCGGGGGGTGCCACCTCCCAGGGCTACTAAATGAAATAAGGAGATGGTCCATCAAGGACCCCTGGCCCTGGGGACCACCACCTCCCTGGGGGCAAATTGAAACAAGAGGGGACTCTGTTGCCCACCTCTTAGAGCCATAGATGGCCAAGGGGACCGCCATCCGCCAGGGCAGGCACCTGCAACCTCCAGAGTTACCCACCCTCTGGAGGTAGCTGTTTGCTTTTACTTGGTGGAAGCTTACCGCTTCCATAAGCTGGCCAAGGCTAAGCAAGTGTGGTTTCTCTGCATGTCCACCTTGAAAAGTTATCTGTAACCCTTGATGGAGTTTACATCCTTGCCTCTTCACAGTGCAATATCTCTTATAGTGACTGTGACGAGCGGGTTTGTTATTGTCACCTGTTGCTAAATCCCAACTCCTGACTCGCAGAGCCTCAGCTGTACTCCTAATTACCCAAAAAATGACAGCATCATGACATCTTTGATAACACTATATATATCAATTTAATATTTTAACTACAATGCAAATATTCACCCCCAGTCACAAAGATCTGGGTTTAATCACCACCCCACACCAGATTGGACCCAGCCATATGCAAATCAGTCTTCACCCTGTTCTCTACAACAGTCCAGCCAGAACTGCCAAGCCAGGTTCTTCCCAGACCGGAAACAAGCATCCTGGGATCAGTATTGGGATACTGTAAGCACGTCTGGCCTTATTTGGTCTCTTATACTTTATTTATAAGGGAACGCGTTAGAGGTTTGATGGACATTTTAACTACGCTTAGAGTGATTCCACAATAAATCATGGGGCATATTTATACTCCGTTTGCGCCGAATTAGCGTCGTTTTTTTCGACGCAAATTCAGCGCAAAACCAACGCCATATTTATACTTTGGCGTTAGACGCGTCTAGCGCCAAAGTATGAGGAAAGAGCGTAATTTTTTGGCGTGAACGCCTTCTTTGCGTTAATGAGATGCAAGGTAGGCGTTCCCGTCCAAAAAAATGACTGTGACACAAATGCGTCGTATTTATACTCCCGGGCAAAAATCACGCCCGGGAGTAGGCGGGGCAAAAAACCCCGCATTTGCGCCTCTTTTTAACGCCTGGGTCAGGGCAGGCGTTCAGGGACCTGTGGGCTCAAAATGCCCGCCCATGCCCCCAGGGACCCCCCCTGCCACCCTTGCCCACCCCAGGAGGACACCCAAGGATGGAGGGACCCATCCCAGGGACATTCAGGTAAGTTCAGGTAAGTATACATTTTTATTTTTTTTATATTTTTTTTTGGCATAGGGGTGCCTTATTTGTGCCCCCCTACATGCCTCAATGCCCAATGACCATGCCCAGGGGACATAAGTCCCCTGGGCATGGCGATTGAGCAAGGGGGCATGACTCCTGTCTTTACTAAGACAGGAGTCATGTAAATGGCGTCTGGGCGTCGTTAAAAATGGCGCAAATCGGGTGGAGGCGATTTTTTAGCGTCAACCTGACTTGCACCATTTTTAAGACGCCCTAACGCCATTTTCCCCAACGCCGGCGCTGCCTGGTGTACGTGGTTTTTTTCCACGCACACCAGGCAGCGCCGGTCTGCTAGCGCCGGCTAACGCCATTCAATAAATACGGCGCCCGCATGGCGCTTCAGAATGGCGTTAGCCGGCGCTAAACTTTTTGACGCTAAACTGCGTTAGGGCAGTTTAGCGTCAAAAAGTATAAATACGGGCCCATATCTCCAATTTACAATACAGCAACACATTCAATTTAACATCATTAACATTTTGGAGTCAATAACCTTTATGCACCATGACCCACACGGCCATGAATAACCACACCTTTTAGTATAATTAGAATATCTATTTCCCTATATTAACAATGCTAATATCATGTAAATTAATCTAAAAAACAAATGATAAATATATACAAACAACACTGGCTGATCAAAACATCAAAAGAATCTCAATTTAACGAGTGCCAGACACTCAAGAGTTACAGTACAAATTAATAGCATGAATAACTGGACAACAGAGATAGCATACATCTAAATTCGACAAGTGAGCAAAATCAGTTCCTCATGAATGACATTTGTAAGCGTGTGATACTCTAACCCTTTAATTAGAATGGCATGTTTGGACTTATGCAAAATAATTTTAGTCACAAGTTAGTTTTGGAAAAACAATTAACTAGGGCTTTATCAAAATAGCGGGTGGTACCTAAAAGGAGAATAAATATTCAACGAAAGTAAGCACATTTCAGTATACCTTTCCTCAAATGGTCACCAAGCTGCAATCTGTTCGTCAGTCTTGGACATCTGTCTGGTCAGCAACTGGCAATGGAAGGAACTGGCTCAGCCATGGTTGGGCTCTATGTAATCTGAACCATAAAAGTAAATAAGCTAAGGAATAAGCATTAACACAACCTCTCTGCGAGGATGGTTATAATGAAAAAGAAATCAGCATTAACACAATCTTCTATGAAGATGGTTATAAGGGACAAAAACAGACATCAGGAACTATGGTGCTCCGCGAACAGGATTCAGACAAGAATGGAACAGAATTGGCTAAGGTGGCAGGGAAAATAGAAAAGCCAAATGGCTAAATTGCAAGATGGCTATCTGTTCTGCAAAGTATGCCCTGGATATACTAAATCCTCTAAAGCAATTTCTCACTCCATCATTGGACTGGAAATCGTACGGTTGCAGTTGGACCAATAGCTATTAAACCTACTGTATATCTAAACATAACTAAACAGTTTTTCACGCGTCAATGATTGGCTCCTCTTCTTCTGTTCTCATCGTCAGGTTCAATAGGTAACTTCTTTGTTGCAATCCTAGCTGTAGTCAGTGTGACCATTGTTAGCTCTAGGGAACATCTCTTTCTCACACATCAAATTTACAATATAACAATTTCTAGTGAAGTATCTTATGAGAAGGTTTAAGACATTTACAAATCGCTTGGTCAGCACAGTGTGAACAATGAATAATAATAATTCCCTGCTTTCACAAGACATTTATGAACATTTATTAGGCCATTGAACTTAATATGAGGCTTGTCGACTAGGCCCAAACCTCGTAATTAGTCAAAAGCGCAACATTATTTAAGCGAATATATCACATTAATGTATTAGTATAACCCATTAATACACTTTATTATACATGCGTACATCAAGCAAGTGAATTCATCATCAATCATTACACGCACTATGGTGGCCACTCAAGTGGGAACATTTCCAAAGTGCATGTTATTTTCTATGTTTATGTAGATTTCTATCCCACTAATCAATACAAATGTATTAGTAATTAATTTAGCTTTCACAGTATCACTCCTCATCAGCCAGGCTATCTTGAATCCAGTGGTGCACTAAGCATGGACTCATGTCTGGGCACACCCTTCACACTTAGGGAGACAAAAGCAAAAAGAACAGATGATGGATGGAATGCTGAACAATGCAAACATTCATCTCCAGTCACAAAGACCTAGGTTTAATTCATTGTTTTTTAACCCACCATGCAACCCCAGTTTTGCCCCAGTCATATGCAAATCAGTGTTGACCCTGTTCCCTGTGGGAATAGTCCAGCCAGAACTGCCTAGTCAGGTCCTCCCTGGACCTAAAACAAGCTTCCTGGGACCTGTTTTGGGTGTTAACCATCATCAGCCAGCCTAGCTTGAATCCAGTGGGTCAGTGACCACGGGACGCACATCTGAGCATACCCTTCCACTTAGGGTGACAAATACAAAAAGAACAGATGAAGGATGGAATGCTGAACAATGCAAACATTCACCACCAGTCACAAAGATCATCCAACAGAAGCAGCCTGTCAGTTGATTCTCCTGTGTTCTACTGCAGTCTCCCAGAGTGTTCTAAATAACAACTATAGTGCTAACGGTCTTACTTATGACAAATGTGGGGAACACCTGAAGCCATCTTGATTGAATCAAACCGGTAAAACTGAAAACATTTAATTTAGAAAGGAACAAAATGAGGGTATTCATTTCATCATAGAAATGATGCTTACTGCTGTAGGAAGAAATATTAGAACACCTTTTAAGTGAGTTCTCAAATATCTTCCTTTTGTACTTCAACAGGTGCAGCATGTCAGTTGATTCCCTTCTGTTCTACTGCAGCCTTCCAGAGTGGTCTAAAAAAACAACTAGAATGGTAACAGTCTTACTTATGACAAAAAGTGTGGTACATCTGAAGCCATCTTGATTAAACCAAACTGGTAAAACTTAAAACATTTAGGCCCTCATTACGACCCTGTCGGTTGGTGACAAAGCAACGGTAATACCACCAACAGGCTGACTGTAACTACCACCACATTATGACCATGGCGGAAAGATCTCTGAAAAGGCAGCCATTGTACCACATGGACCGCCAGGGCAGAAACAACAGGCACCATGGCAGTAGCGGCCTACAGCCAGGCCGAAGTCAAAGTTCCACCCACCATATTATGACAAAACAATCCACCTCCGGGGCGGTACCAAAGACATCAAAAGCCTGGCAGAAACACTGCACAGAAGTGAAAGGACTCACCATTGGAGTCACAGGGATGAACCACGCCGCCATGGAACCAGAACTGCAAGTGTTCCCGATGATATTCTACGTCCTGCTCCAGCACGAACACCCACGCTGGTGAAGACGACAGTGAGTACAGCCGTCTAGCACCAAGGGAGGCAAGGGAGGGGGAGGAAAACAAGAGTGACACACACACGCACCATACATACCCCAGACACACACACCATACACACAACTAGCTGCCTGAGAAAACAAGTTAATCCCCCTAAATCGGCCGAATAATGCAAGGGCAACAGGAATTGACTAAAGTGATTGTAATAAGAGCAACACAGAATAAATAATAATTTTTCCAATGCAACAGATATGTACAAATGTACAAAAAAGGGACATTGCCCAGTCCTCAGTTTGCGTGGGCCACATGGCCACAGTGCAAAGTCCAAGGCCGCTCATGTTACCTGCATCAATACGGAGAGAACACTGCATCAGTTGGCAAATAGGCAGGAACCTTGGGGGCACATCAGCCATATGCAGAAACAAGACCACTGGTTCTGGAAGGGGCAACATGCCCATCCAGCTCTGGATAGGCTACCACCAGTATGCGGGTCACCAGGGGGTTCAGGGTTCGACAGGCACCCCTTCCTCGTTGGGAGGCCATCCCCAGCTGGGCCTCCACAGTCTTTCATGTTGAGCATCTCAGGTCCTCCCACCGTTTGCAACAGTGGGTGCTCCACCTGCCATAGACCCCCAGGGTCCGCACCTCCTTGGCGATGGTACACCACATACCCTTCTTTTGATGGACGCTGACCTGCAGAGGCAATACAGACAGGAGAACACCATTAAACAAACAGTCCATCCTGTCACACACATGGCCCACCATACCCCTTTCCATCACCATTGGCACATACATAGCCCAGCTGACAACATGTACACCGCCAACAGATAATCCCCCCTTACACAATGCCTTCACACACATCTCCATGCATCCATGCCACATGCATCGAGCCCACAGTGTACTCACCTTTTGGTCTAGAGGCCCATACAGCTGTCCGCACTGGAGTAGGACCCCATCCACCAGTCGCTCCAGCTCCTCCAAAGTGAAGGCTGGGACCCTTTCCCCGATCACACGGGCCATGGTAGGTTCCAGACGCAGGTCACAGCAGCACATGCAGTGTAGGTCCTCTCCTATGGAAGGTCAGGTAACAAGTGAGGAATATGACAGAAAATGGCGTTCACGTCCACAGCGGCGCATACCGTCACTGCATGCATAGATCACCATTGGCCACTGTAACCCATAGGGCCCAATATTAATTAATGAGGAATTGCACGGCGGTTCCCAACCGCCTCCCGCAACGGCACACAACATCAGCGGAATTACCTCACTTCCCCCTGTCCCTCCACACAGGACAGGCGGACGCCATTTCAGGGGCGGAGCCCTATGGAATAATGCTGCATCACAGGAGAAATAGGCACATGCTGGACAAATCACACTAACCTATTACATGTTCACAGAATACGAACTACTGTTGTGGCTCCATTGTTCAGTTTGTGACAGGCTCCTCACTCTTTTGTCCCATAGATTCATACCGCTGCGGATGAATAGGAGATGGAGACATACCCCCATTTACAGACCTCTGGTGGACTTGGCTACACTGGATGACAGTTACATAATACTCTCCTATAGACTGGACAGGGCCACAACCACAGAGCTGTGTGCCCAATTGAAGCCTGACATAATATCTGCTATCCGTCACCCCACTGGGATCCCCCCTCTTGTGCAAGTGCTATCAGTACTCCATTTCCTGGCAACTGGTTATTTCCATGTGACAGTGGGCTTGGCAGCAGGAATGTCACAGCCAATGTTCTCAATAGTGCTGACAAGACTGTAGCCGCCCTGATAAAACACATATGCAACTACATTCCCCCAGGTTGAAGATTTGGCCATTGTGAAGGCCGAGTTTTGTGCAATGGGACATATACCGAATATAATTGCGGCGATTGATGGAACACATATTGCATTTGTCCCCCCCCGCCAGAATGAACAGGTGTTCAGGATTCGTAAGAGTTTCCACTCCATGAATGTGCAGATAGTGTGCGTGGCGAACCAGTACATCTCCCATGTCAATGGTAAGTATCCTGGGTTGGTGCATGATGCCTTTGTCCTAAGGAATAGCAGCATCCCAAATGTAATGGCCCAACTACAGAGGCACAGGGTGTAACTTATAGGTGAGCCCTGGTTCCCACCCATTATATGTTGTTTTATGGGTATGGTGTGGGCCATATAGGATAGTGTGTGGCTAAGTGTTGTCCCTCAATAATTTCAGGTGGCTCTGGTTACCCAATCCTATCATGGCTGCTGACCCCTGTGAGGAATGCCAGGACAAGGGCAGAAGAACGTTATAATGAGGCTTATGGGTGAACTAGAAGGATAATTGAGAGAACCTTTGGCCTCCTGAAGGCTAGGTTTCGGTGTCTCCATCTAACAGGTGGATCCTGTGCTACTCACCCAAGAAGGTCTGCCAGATAGTGGTGGCATGCTGCATGTTGCACAACCTGGCCCTCAGACGCCATGTCCCTTTTCTGCAGTAGGAGGAGACTGGAGATGCCCCCGTGGACGCAGTGGACCCTGTGGACAGTGAGGATGAGGAGGCAGAGGATGAAGATGAGGACAAAAGAACATCTGTGATCTGTCAGTACTTCCAATGACACACAGGTAAGACAGTGTAACTTTACATTTCAATTACTTTGGTTGTATTCTGTGTGGCATTGGCATGCTGGTAATTCCCAATTCAATGCCCACTTACTGTTCCCCCTGGATATTCATTTTGCAGATGTTGGTGATATGACAAATACTCCTGATGAGATCACTAAAGCCAGCAACAGGTCATTACATCTATGCTCATTCTATGCACAGTTAATTTGCAATGGATGTACCTGTTTCAAACAATACATATTTGATATACATAACATACTCAAAATAGATTTTTGTCAAAGGGTGTTTATTGAAGTGCTAACATATAGGGGGAAAGTGCAATGGGATGGGGTGATGATGGAGGAAAGTCCAGGGTATTGTTCCAGTCTGTTTGTAGCACAGGTGCATTGTCCAAGGAGGCATAGGAAGGGGAGCAATGACAATTCAAGAGGGACAGGGTGACTGAGTGGCACACAACGGGGACAATCAGGAGAGTCTCATTTCCTGGCAGGGGTCTTGCAAGTGTCTCTGGCTTCTGTCTGGATCGCAGGGAATGTTTGCGGGGTGGTTTACCTTCTGCAGGGGAAGGGGTGCTGGTGGCCTGTGAGTCCTGTGGCTGGGCCTCCTGGGCACTAGCGGCAGCGGAAGTGGATGGCTGTTCAGAGGACTGGCAAGTGGCAGGGGCCTGCTGGTGTGAGACTGTCTCCCTCATAATGTTGGGCATGTCTGCCAGCACCCCTGCTATGGAGATCAGGGTGTTGTTGATGGTCTGCAAGTCCTCCCTGATCCCCTGGTACTGTCCCTCCTGCAGCCACCTGTTCTCCTGCACGTTGTCCAGGATCTGGCCCATCATGTCCTGGAAATGTTGGTAGGCTCCCAGTATCTCGGAGAGTGCCTCCTGAAGAGTCGGTTCCCTGGGCCTGTCCTCCCCCGGCACACAGCACTCCTCTCAGTTTCCCTGTTGGCCTTTGCCTCTGTCCCCTGAACCGTGTGCCCACTGCCACTGACCCCAGGTCCCCAATTGTCTTGTGTGCGAAGTGTGGCCTGGGGCCCCTGTACAGGTGGACACACTGCTGATTGATGTGTCCTGGGGACAGAGGTGTGGGTACGCTGGGTGGGTGCTGTGGTGGTGTTTCCTAAATGGGGAGGCTCTGTGGTGGTCTGTCACTGGGCTTGGGTAACCGGCTGTCCAGTGGTCCCTGATGGGCCAGGTAGGTCGTCCAGATCCTTAAGTCCAGAGTTACTATCATCACTGTGGGCCTATTCAGTTGGGGGACTGGATAGTGCTGGCATCTCCTCTCCAGTGGCATTGGCTGGGGTACCTCTTGGTATGTAAATTATGTCTTTTGGTTGATGTGTATGATATATTGTACATCCATGGCTTTCCCTCTATGGTTGCTTTTGCCCTGCCAGCTTTCACTTTTGATTTTTAGTGTACGGTGGGATTGTTAGTTGTCTATGCTGAGCATGCTTTAGTGATGGTTGTCCATGCAGGGCTGTGAGGGGTGTTCATGCATTGGTACAGCATGGCATTGGGATTAGTGAGATGTGATGGTGGAGAGTGTGGGATGGAGTGGAATGATGGGAGTGAGGGTGAGGGTAAGTGATGGCATGCAGGTAGGGCGGTGATAATAGTAGAGAGTTGACTTACCAGAGTCCAGTCCTCCTCCGACTCCGGCCAGGCCCTAAGGACCCCATCTTCCTAGCTATAGATATTCGCTACACCTGTGCTCCAAATAGCTGTGGCTCTACCCTGACAATTTCCTCCACCGTGATCCTTAGCTCCTCCTCTGTGAAACTGGGGTATCTTTGTGGTGCCATGGGTGTTATGTGAGGTGTGTTGTTGAGGGTGTGTTGGGTAATGTGTTGGGGTGTGTGATGTGGAGTGCATGAGTGTTGTATGGGTGTGAGTGGTGTGTGGCTCTAGTTGCCTCAGTGGTTTTGGTGTCTCTCTGGTGCCAATGATCTGTAATTGTAAAGGGTTGTGGGTAATGTGTGTGTGTGTTTTATAGTTGTGTGGGTGTGTGGGTGTGGTGTATGTATGGGTGTCAGGTGTGTGTTGTTTGAATTGGCCAATGTGGAGTTGTTTTGTCTGTGGGTGTCCATTGTGAGCGCGGCAGTATGTAGCACCAATAGTTTACCGCCATTGAATGTCCGCTGTGGTGAATCGTGGGTCATAATGTGCTTGGCGTTGTTCTCTTGGTGTAACGGTGTGGGTTTTGATACCTCCACTTTAGCACTGACCTTTGGCCTGGTGGATTTGTTTATGTGGCTGTATTCTTTCGGATTGGTGTGTGTGTGTCATAATATGGTGAACGGATATCCGCCGCGGTAAGTTGGCAGCCGTCAGCGTGGCGGTAAGCGGGATTTACCGGCAATGTAATAATGAGGGCCTTGGTTTAGAAAGTAACAAAATAAAGTGTTTTATTGTTGTAGTAATTTTGGTAAGCGCTGTAGAAAGAAAAATGAGGGCACATTTTAAGTGAGTTCTCAAATATCCTCCTCTGCTATTTCATTCAAACATTGTGCATGAAGACTGAAACATGTACTTTCTGAATTATGCCAAAAGTGTGACTCATCTGACCTCCATCTTGATGGAATTGAAGTGAAAAACTGAAAGCATTTTCTACTGAGCATACTGCAGTAAATGAGGAGATTAGGGAGCCTCATAACAAAAGAGTCTCCAAGATGACCACCAGAGAAAACAAAGCCCAAATGTAGCACAAATATCACCCAAATGTAGCCCAAGTATAGCCCAATGACAGAAAACAACAGACAGAAGGGAGGAAAAAGGCAAGGGCAGAAAGCTGGCCATGCTAGAAAGACAGGAGGGACAGGCAGCAGTGATCAGACCATGCTAGGCAGGTGGGAAGGGCAGTGGCAGCTCAACAGAACACTCAGAGTAGATAGGTTTGACAATGGCATGTCCATGGAACATGGTGAGCAAAAAGGAGGGAGCAGGAGCAAGCACACACACACACACTGGAGTGCAGGGAAAAAGAGGGAAGGGCCAGGAAGCTAAGCACAGAGGCTAAGCCAGAGGGTAATAATGTGCCATAGAATTGGGCAACTGAAGACAGGAGGAGTGGGCATAGACGTCAAGCTAAATGGAGGGCAGTGGCTGCACATCGGACCATGCAGGGCAGGAGGGAGGGGGCTAGTGCATGGACTTGGACAACAGAGGGTAGGGAGGAGATGGATGGGGCAGCAAGCTAACTGATCAAGCCAGGCGGGAAGGGCAGTGGCAGAACAAAAGCTAGACAGGGCTGTAATGAGGGATCAGGGGCATGGGCTTGGACAATGGATGGCAAGGAGGAGGGGGGATAGCAAGTGCAGCAAGTTTGGGAGGGGACAGTACAATGCCAGGCCAGGTCAGGCCCTGCTTCCAGCACCCCCCCCAGTGTGTATTGTGATGGGCATTTAACTTAGCGTTAGAAAAACCCATAGAAATTCACTGATGAAACAAAGGTTGCAAGGATGTTATAGTTAGGAAATAGAATTTTTTTAAAACAAAGCCATTCACTTAGAAAGCTAAAGGTTACAAGGATGTTATAGTTAGGCTCACATTACAAACATAAAAAACATAGAAACTGAGAAGATACAGTTAGACTTATTTCAATTATCTATCACTGGTCCCCTAAGGTAACCATTACTCGTGCCCTCACTATATACTGCTTATTACCCCAGATATTACAGCACTCGTGACATATTTTATAACTTCATGGATAATATCACTGTAACATTTGCAGTGAAATTATTAATGCGGAAAAATGCGCATGGCAGGGGCGTGAGTTATAGTTATAGATATAGTTACTTTAGGGCACAAGTTATAGTTACTTGAAATAACTATAACTATAACTGCTCAATTTCAGTTTTGTACATTTGTACATTTAAAATGTGCCCTAACTATAATGTCCCTGGAAGCTCTGTTTTTTTAACTGGAATTCACTTAAAAAACAAAGGTTACAAGCACGTTATAGTTACTGCTATTTGTTCCCTGTACCTCCCTGCTCACTGTTGTTATTTGATCATGTGGCTGGTGGGCATTTTGTGTGCATCCAGCTAGTGTGCTTTTGTCATAGGCTTGCACGTGTTCTTTGTATCACATGTCTCCTTGCTCACTGTTGTTGAGTGACCATGTGGCTGGCGGCTATTTTGTGTGCATTTAGCCTGTGTGCTTTTTCCATAGGCTTCCATGTGTTCTTTGTTCTCCATTCCTCTTTGTTCACTGTTATTGTTTCTCCAGGTGGCTAGCGGCCATTTTGTGTGCATCCAACCAGTGTGCCTTTGTCATAGGCTTGCATGTGTTCTTTGTTCTCCATGTGTCCTTGCTCACTGTTGCTGTTTGACCATGTGGTTGTCAGCCATTTTGTGCATCCAGCCAGTATGCTTTTGCCATAGGCCTGCATGTGTTGTTTGTTCCCCATGCCTCCTTGCTTTCAATTGTTTGTAAAGAAAAGAGAAACCACGGCACATCACAGGTATGTAGAGTTTTCAATGTATTCCTCTGTGGTGTCTCGGGAAGCACATCACTTGACCCGGTGAGACAAAATGGGCATGATGGGCCAGTTTTTTACCAACAGTTACAAACAACAGTTGGTTACCCTCACCACCCTTGGGTTTTTACAAATGCGGTCACTGCAATGTGTGCGAATTTGCTTTGGACAAAACAAAGGATTTCTGTTACAACACGAATAAGATATACACCATTAAACACTTTATGAACTGCAACACCAAGTTTGTAGTATACTCCATCGTTTGTACCTGTAAAAAAATATATGTTGGTAGTACCATCAGACCGTTTAAAGAAAGACTACAGGAACATATAAGGGAAATCAAAAATAAGAACAATGATTATCCCTTTGTGGTACTTTACAACTCAAAACATCCGTTACAAGAAAGATTAGACATACATACACATGGTATCGCCACCGTGGGCTGTTGCCCAAGGGGGGCAATAAGACTCTCCGGCTTAGACAACTTGAAAGCAGATGGATCATTGGAATACGGACAGTTGAGGAGGGTCTTAATTCTGATAAAGACCTACATGTTTTTTTGTGGTATATTTACCCTTATTGCATGACCTTATCAGTATTGCTATCATCAACACAATATTTGTTTAGTATGTGTACAATTTTGAACTTTTTGCTGTAATTTGTTATACATTATACTGCAACTTCTGTGGCATCTTAATAATGTTGTCTATGCCACTACTATGTCCAACTTTACAGATGTGACCGTTGTGTGTCTATTTCAATTGATCATGTAAATGTTTGCCATTGTACATTTTCTCCTTTTTTTACATTTGTATATACTTGATGGATATGAGAATTGTATTGGCCTTTTGACATCATGCCCATTTTGTCTCACTGGGTCAAGTGATGTGCTTCCCGAGACACCATAGAGGAATAAATTGCAAACTTAAAAAAAAAAAAAAAAAAAGATGTCTTCTACTTGCATGATACTGTCTTTCTCTTTGTGAGCACATGCACTTCTTTTTTTTTTTTTCTTTCCTCTATACCTTTCCATTTTGGGTTTCCTCCCAAACATGGCGAACTTCGGAATCGGCCGCTCCAGAGTCCGATTTCTATTACTACCTTTCATTCAATATAAATAGCAGCTGCTCATCGGCGCGCATTTCAGATGCGACGCCGCTAGCAGCTCATGAAAACATCCTTCTTTTCACAACAAGGTGAGATGCCCTTAGCCTTATCCTAATTTAACCTCTTTTGAGACACGCTTTATTTCGCAGCGGTCCACTTTGGTATACCAACAAGGCACACGTGCGGACAAGTGCCCGTGTGCTTTATTGCTTCTTGGATGTTATTGCCAGTTTCGTGTCCCCACTATCTTTGCCTTTCACTAAGATTTGCCTTTAGCCTAATTTCATTTCTACTTTTGGGAGAAACGCTTTACCATTGCAGCGGTTCCCTTTTTACACCGGCACGACACACGTGCACATAAGCGGCCGTGTGTTTTGCCTTTGACTATTACTACCAGCCTTGTGTCATGACTTCCCGCAGACCATCGTTCTCTAATTCATTTTATTTTATTTGTCATCAGTACACATCTTATGCTTTAAACGGTCTACGCTTTCCGTTTACGGGCCGTTTATTATTTATTTCATACAATTTTGACCTAACATTTTCCATTTTAGAATAGCACCTATACCATGAACTACACTAAGGGTCGTTCGTACTAAAACTATACCTAAAATGTCTGTCGTTTAGAATTCTCTGACTTTATAAATCAAGAGAAGGCCCCTTGCGGAACTAACATCAGTGAAAGAACCCTCTATAAGGGAGACAGACAAACCTATCCCTTTCTTTATTTATAACTATAAATATACTTTTCAAGTTATTTAACTAGTCTTGACTCTGGAAATTTTGGTTTTCAGAGCTCTGCTCATTAAATTACATTTTAATTTATTTTCTTTCTCTCCTATAATCCTTTTTTCCTGTCTACAGTCCAGACTAATCATGGTCAGCGGATACTTTTTTTAACTCATGCCATGTTATCTCGTTAACATCATTGACCATTGGAGTTCAACAACGCAATTTGATACTTCCACAAGTTGGAGGTATGCCCACTTTTCTATTTTGCATGTATTTGTTTCTTCTTTTTTAGACACTACCTTTCCATACACTATTACAACTGCACACAAAACGTGGTTGGAATTTCTAACATGAGATATAAATCATGGTCTCTTTTTCCTTCTTCTTGTCTCTTTTTATTCTATACTTTCACTGTTTTTTGCCTGCCAACACATATCTTCCTACATAGGCACTGGCACTTTTGTAGTTAACTCCATTCACATACCGGACATTGGAATGCTTTCACTCTCACTAGGGTTATAGAAGGGTCATATTTTTATATTTTTTGTGGTTATGACAAGATACATCCTCAAGCTGCGGCATCGGGCCTCTCTCTTTATTCACAATATTTGTCTCTATTTCAGCTCACACTTGGCATTATAGTACTTGATGATACCAGCAATATGTGTGACTGACGTATTCCATCTGTATATGTTCACAGCCTTGAAAAAGTCAATTCTGACGAAACACGTGTCGGCTGTTGTTTTCCGAATATGAGAATTGTATTGGCCTTTTGACATCATGCCCATTTTGTCTCACCGGGTCAAGTGATGTGCTTCCCGAGACACCATAGAGGAATAAATTGAAAACTCTACATACCTGTGATGTGCCGTAGTTTCTCTTTTCTTTTTGAAATTGTGGCCCTTTCCAGGCGACAATTTACGCACCTTGTGGCTGGGTGCCAAACCACTTTGGGCACTCGTTTAACCAATATAGACTCTACTGCCATGGACTCTGCACATATGTTAGCTTAATTTCTGGAAGTGCACACCATTTTCACACAGCCACAATATTTGTTGTTATTTGTTTATGCTTTCAATTGTTGTTTGACCATGTGACTAACGGCCACTTTGTTCATCCAGCCAATGTGTTTTTGCCATAGGCTTACATTTGATCTTTGTTCCCCATGCCTCCTTGCTCGCTATTGTTGTTTGATCCTGTGGCTGGCGGGCTTTTTGTACATCCAGCAAGTGTGCCTTTGCCATAGGCTGGCATGATTTCTTTGTTTCCCATGTCTCCACGCTCACTTTTATTATTTGACCATGTAGCTAGCAGACATTTTGAATGCATCTAACCAGTGTGTCTTTGCCATAGCCTTGCATGTGTTCTCTATTCCCCATGCCTCCTTGCTCGCTGTTGTTGTTTGACCATGCGGCTGGAGACCCTTTTGTGCATCCATGCAGTGTGATTTTGCATCAATGGATGTGATATCAGTTTAATAATATGTTTGACTATCATTGTAGTATATGTAAATTATTAATATGATGATGAACAGTGCTTGTATTACATGCTTTATTTTACATTTTTCATTTGCACCTCCTTGACTCACAATTTGTTTCCCCTACTACCATCCACACATCAGCAATTATTTATGATATTTTTGTTTTTTATGATTTTTATCTTATTTAAAAAAAATTAATTCGATTTTTACGTTTATTTTTCTTTTTTATTTATTTATTTATTTTTGTTGCATTTTGCCTCACTCCATCTAACCACAGCCGCACAACAACATGCAATTTTTAAGGAATAACTCCTTTTCCTCCTGTGGTGACCCAAGGGTAGGTCGCTCCCCCTGCCGCTGCAGCTCCACCAGCCCAGGCTCCTGACACCTCCCAGCAAGACCTGCTAAAAACAGTAAGTACTCCCCCCGCCCAGCCCCTCGCCCAGCCCCGCGCAACTAACCTCTCTTCTCCTGTACCTCTGTCTTCTGCCTTCCGCTCCCTCCTCCAACCTCTCTCCGCACCTCTTCTGTCCTTCTTCCCTTCGCTCTCTGCTCCTCTTCTGCAGCCCTCTTGCTACGTGTTCTGCTCTTCCTCGGCCCGCTCCTCTTCCTCACCGCGTTCTCTTCCTGCTTCTTTCTTCATCCTTGGTCTTCATCTGTGCTCTTCATCTGTGTTCTTTATCTGTGTTTCTTCTTTCTCCTCTGCACCCTGACCTGCGTGTTCTCTCTTCTTCTGTGTACTTCTTCTGTGTTCTTCATCTGTGTTCTTAATCTGTGTTTCTTCTTTCTCCTCTGCACCCCGACCTGCGTGTTCTCTCTTCTTCTGTGTCCTTCTTCTGTGTTCTTCACCTGTGTTTCTTCTTTCTCCTCTGCACCCCAACCTGCGTGTTCTTCTCCTCCTATTCTTGACTCCTCTCCCTTCTATCTTGACTCTTCTCTCCTCTTCTTCTTTACCCTTCTTCTTGACTCTTCTCTCTTCTGTTCTTCACTCTTCTCTCTTCTGTTCTTCACTCTTCTCTCTTCTGTTCTTCACTCTTCTCTCTTCTGTTCTTCACTCTTCTCTCCTCATCTCTTCTGCTCTTCCATACTCTCCTCCACCTCTGTTCTTCCTTACTCCCCTCCACCTCTGTAACCCCCCTCCCCTATCTTTTCTCCCCTCCCCTCCCCTCTACCTGACCCCCCACCCTCTGCTTTCCTGCCGCCACCTCCTGCTCAGCCCCGCCCCCCTGCCCCCAGATGACCCCTTCTCCCCCCTCCTTCCTCTTATGGTGGCCGTTGTGCAGCTGCGCCGCTGGCGCGCCAAAGGCAAACCCATCTGCGCCCGTCCGCGCCTGGACTGTGCCCAGCGCCACGTCCCCTGGCCCCCAGCACTCCCAAACACCACAGCACTGCTGCGACCCCATCACCCTCCACGCCCTCAACCCGGGGCGCTCCAGCACCTGCTTCCTAGTCAACCCGAAACGTACCCATGGACCCTTTGCATGCCACACCTGCAAACTCACCTTACACTGCGCAACCACCCCGGCCGCCAGCCAACGCGACAACAACCACCTCAAATGCATCCTGATCAACGCACGCTCCGTCCACAAGCACGCCATTGAACTATGGGACCTCCTGGACTCCAATGCACCGGACGTCGCCTTCATCACTGAGACCTCGATGAACGCCTCTTCGGCCCCCGACATCGCCATAGCCATCCCCGACGGCTACAAGATCTCCAGGAGAGACCGCACCAACCAAGTCAGTGGAGGAATCGCCATCGTCTTCAAGGACTCCATCAACGTCACCACCTCCACAGAAGACACCCCCCTCGCCGCAGAACACCTACACTTCCAGATCCACACAGACCCCAGGACCACCCTCAGAGGAACTCTCATCTACAGATCCCCTGGTCCTCGCGCCCTCTTCAGCGACTCTATCACTGACTTCATCTCCCCGCATGCCCTTGCCTCGCCGGACTACATCCTCCTCGGTGACCTCAACTTTCACCTGGAACAGAACAACGACCCCAACACCACCACCCTGCTCACCAACCTCGCCAACCTCGGTCTCAAGCAACTGGTGAACACCCCCACCCACATCGCCGGACACACGCTAGCCCCATCTTCTCCGCCAGCAACCACGTATCCTTCAGCCACTCCTCCGTTATACACTGGACCGACCACAGATGCGTCCACTTCACCTTCCGACACGAGACGCGCCACCTCCGCACACAATCCATCCCACGCCGACATTGGAACAAAATCCCAGCAGAACAGCTTCTCTCCACTCTCAGCGACAACCAACCCACCTTCTCCACCGACCCCAACGACGCAGCCCTCAGCCTCACGCACTGGATCACCAACTGCGCAGACAACTTCGCTCCCCTCAGACGCCTCCCAAGACAGACCAACACCAAGAAACCTCTCTGGTTCACAGACACCCTCAAGGAATCCAAAAAAACCTGCTGCACCCTCGAGAAAGCCTGGCGCAAGGACCACACCGCAGATAACATGTCTGCCCTCAAGAACGCCACCTGCGAACACCACCAACTGATCCGCGCCACCAAAAGAAACTCCTTCACAGACAGACTGGACAAGAACACTCACAACAGCAAAGAACTCTTCAACATTGTCAAAGAGCTCTCCAACCCTAACACCAACGTCAACGCCATCACGCCCTTACAAGACCTCTGCAACTCCCTCGCCACCTTCTTCAATCGTAAGATCACCGACCTACACGACAGCTTCGGACACCAGACCCAGCCTACCACCACAGAACCTACAACCCCAGCCATCACCCTGAACGCCTGGACTCACATCAACACGGAAGAGACCAAAGCCACCATGAACTCCATCCACTCCGGTGCCCCCTCGGACCCCTGCCCACACTTCATCTTCAACAAAGCCGACGACATCATCGCCCCGCATCTCCAGACCATCATCAACAGCTTGTTTGCTTCTGCCACCTTCCCCGAGAGCTGGAAACACGCAGAAGTCAACGCCCTACTGAAGAAACCTACGGCGGACCCCAGCGACCTGAAGAACTTCCGCCCCATCTCGCTCCTCCCCTTCCCCGCCAAAGTCATAGAGAAGACCGTCAACAAGCAACTTACCAACTTCCTGGAAGACAACAACCTACTCGACCCCTCTCAGTCCGGATTCCGAGCCAATCACAGCACAGAAACCGCCCTCATCTCAGTCACAGACGACATCAGAACTCTGATGGACAACGGAGAAACAGTCGCCCTCATCCTCCTCGACCTCTCGGCTGCCTTCCACACCGTCTGCCACTGAACCCTAATATCCCGCCTCCGCTCCACCGGGATCCAAGGACAGGCCCTGGACTGGATCACCTCCTTCCTCTCCAACCGCTCCCAAAGAGTCTACCTCCCACCTTTCCGCTCAGACCCCACTGAGATCATCTGCGGCGTCCCACAAGGCTCCTCGCTCAGCCCGACTCTCTTCAATATCTACATGAGCCCCCTCGCCGACATCGTACGCAAACACAACATCAACATCAACTCCAACGCCGACAACACCCAGCTGATACTTTCCCTCACCAAGGACCCCACCAGCGCCAAGACCAACCTGCAAGATGGAATGAGAGACGTCGCAGAATGGATGAAACTCAGCCGTCTGAAACTGAACTCAGACAAAACAGAAGTCCTCAGCCTCGGAAACACCCAGTCCGCCTAGGATGACTCCTGGTGGCCCACGGCCCTTGGCACCGCACCTACCCCCTCAGACCACGCATGCAACCTCGGATTCATCCTGGACCCTCTTCTCACCATGACCAAACAAGTCAACGCCGTATCATCCTCCTGCTTCCTCACCCTCGGCATGCTCCGAAAGATCTTCCGTTGGATCCCTGCCGACACCAGAAAGACCGTGACCCACGCCCTCATCATGAGCCGCCTGGACTACGGCAACACCCTATATGCAGGAACCACGGCTAAACTCCAGAAACGCCTGCAGCGAATTCAAAACACCTCCGCCCGCCTTGTCATCGACATACCCCGCAACAGCCACATCTCCGCCCACCTGAGACACCTGCACTGGCTTCCCGTCAACAAAAGGATCACCTCCCGGCTCCTCACCCACGCACACAAAGCCCTCCACAACAAGGGACCCGAATACCTCAACCGTCGCCTCAGTTTCTACACGCCCACCCGCCAGCTGCCAACCTCGCACTCGCCACCGTCCCTCGCATCCACCGCACCACGGCAGGTGGGAAATCCTTCTCCTACCTGGCGGCCAAGACTTGGAATTCCCTCCCCACCAACCTCAGGACCACCCAGGACCACCTCGCATTCCGGAGGCAACTCAAGACCTGGCTCTTCGAGCAGCAGTAACCCCTTCCCCCTAGCGCCTTGAGACCCTCACGGGTGAGTAGCGCGCTTTATAAATGTTTGATTTGATTTGATTTGGTGCACTGAAGACACATTAGCATCATTCATTTTTTTAACAATAATTCAATTCCCACCTGGATGACCTTGCCTGCTTTAGGGGCACACTAACCCTCATTTTATGAGAATTATTCCATTTATCCGTGCACCTCCCTGATGCCCACAGATATCTCCTTCAGAATAGATAGACATCAAGAAAAGAGCTATATCTGTATGTTGTGTTATCCTGATTGAAAATGAATAGTTATGGTATGGTGGTGTGGTTTAACTTCAGAATTGTTGATTTATTATTACCCAAGTAACCAATCACATTAATATTGCCTTTATCTGTACTAATTCAAACAATATCACGTTTCACTAAATGTTTTTCATGATTGTTTGATTTTAGGTGCACAAGAGAAGAGGAGACATGACTGCCAAACGGAAGGCCTGTACAGTGACGTCAGTCCTGCAATCTCTTCCGCTTGTACACCTTAGTGCCACTTCCAACTGAGAACTTTAAGATGACCCCAAAGAAAGATGATCCCAATAAGAAGAAGCAGCTTTCCACCAGTGGCGTGACGACCACAGCCTTTTCAGGCAGATGTGTGCCTGCTGCACCGCCCCCCGGGGAGAAACCTGGGAACAGCACTCCCACATCAACAACACCACCCCAACCTAAGCCCAAGACTATGTCTCGCAGTAAGGCAGCCTCTGCAATATTGGCAATGCAGAAAAGCAGTGATGTTGAATTGGATTTGTCCCTTTCACAAAGTAGTACCGAACCATTTCAGGAAACAGAGCAAAGTGGAGAACCAGCAACAGTAGATCTTCCTGAAGTTTGTGCAGAACAGGAGGTCGAGCTTCCTTCTGAGCAGGAGCCTCCTCTTTTAGAATCATTGGCTCCCAAATCTCCCGCAAGGAAAAGGAAAGGTACTCTAGCATCTTCACGAAGCATCACTTCAGATTATGATGAGGGTCGCATGGAGTGGACACCAGCAGAGGTAAGAGAAAAGAAAAGGTCCTCGAAGCCTTAGAATTATGGAAGGGAATGATGAGGAGGATGACAGTGACAAGCCAGTCATTGTGGAAGCTGGCACAGAGGAGTCTGACATTACTCCTTCTATTCAACCAGCTCCGAGGGATGTGGCACAGGTAGCACCACCAGTTTCCATATTTGTAAGGCCCCAGCTGAGACCTGCTCCAACCTATACCTCAGCAGAAGTATGCACTGTAGAGAGGCAATCAACAACACGCCCAAGTACCTCCAGTTCTTCTTCAGGCATTGGCAGTGGCCCACAAAGAAAGTACTCCTTCCCAGTTTGGGAATTTTTCATGCTTAGCAAACATGAGGAGAACATTGCATTATACTCCATTTGCCATGTGAGTGTCCATCGATTTAAGTCAGAATCACATTATGGCACCGAAGGGCAAATGACACATATGAAAAAACATCACACAATCTGGTGGGAGGAGTACCTTAAAAATTACTAAACTTGGTTGTGGTGATGAAGGTGAGGAGAGCTAGGAAACATCAGCTACAAGTCCTATAACTGTGGGAGGTCATGATGAGGAATAAGACGGTGACATCCTCATTCAAAACAGCTCTGTCCTCACAAGTGCACCAGAATCACCCCCTCAGCGACCTCACAATGAAGCCTCAGAGTCAGATGGAGGCACCAATGCATACGGTGACTCCCCCATGATGCACACTGAGTCTACCACCAGCTACTACTCAAAGGTTATCTGCATCAGTGGCCCCAGAAAAGAAGAAAATCCAGGCTAATATTACGGGAATGTTTAGGCAAGAGGGCCCTACGACGGCAACCACCCAATGGCACATTTGTACTATGAGAAACTGGCAAAAATGTTAGCGCTAGACCTCTTCCCTTTTTCTTTTGTGGAAGGAGTGAGATTCTTGGAATTTGTGGCAGTCATCCACCTTAAATGGAAGGTTCCAAATTGGATCTACTTTGACAGAGTTGCTGTTTTAGCACTGCATCATGATGTGCTTCAATTGGTTGGACAAGCTTTGTAGCAATGTGTTGTTAACACTATTCACCTGATGTCAGACATATGGACCAGATGTCAGGTGACTGATTAAATGTGCATCACTGCAACTTGATCTCTTTTGTGGGGGATAAGCAACAGCTATCTGCAGTTCTTGGCCCTGAAGACAGTTTTAGAACAGTCAAAGGCATGCAACAGAAGCCATGTTCACCATGGAGAAATCACATACAACTGCAAACATCTTGCATGACGTCAACAGCAAGGTGTCTGAATGGCTGCGTCCCAGAGGCCTCAAAATTGGATTTGTTGTCACGGGCAATGACAGTAACATAGTCAAGGCCATGGCAGAGGTGGGTATTTCAGGATCCTGTGACTGGCGCATTGCATTAACCTCGTTGTACAAGACTTTCTCAAAAAAGAAGACATAGTCAGCAACATATGGACCATCGGTAGAAGACTCTGCACTCATTTCAGCCATTCTTGAAGGCCCAGAAGCAGTGTGAGGTTTTTCAGCGTGCTAATAGAGTACCAGTTAGAACTTAGAGCCCCACTCTGCATTTCTAGGGTGCCGCCTTCAACTTCCAGAGAGGGCAGTGGTGTCTCAAAGCAGCCAACCCCAGCAACACCAGCAACAAGAACACTGGGAAAAACAACAGAAGAATCCATTTTAACCTCTGCATTGGCTTGGTTTCAAGTGGCAGGTCTTATGTCCAGTGCAGAGGTGAAGGCAAAACAGTTTGAGCAAGTGACAGCACCTATGAGCATTCAGAGGATATTCCAGGAGTATCTGGATGACCCAAAGGAGGTATATGTGGATCAATACCCAAAATGTGCAAATGGTCAGAGCTCAGCAGGCTGGTAATAAATTATCTTGCTTGTCCTGTAGAAAGTTTGTCTGCTGAGCGTGTGTTCAGTGCAGCTTGTGCAGATGTTACAGTGAGAAGGGCCAGTCTCTCACCTCAAAACGTGGAGATATTAACCCCTTCGCTGCCAGGCCTTTTCCCCCTCCTGTGCCAAGTCTTTTTTTGGCTATTTGGGGCAGTTCGCGCTTAGGCCCTCATAACGTTTTGTTCATATAAGCTACCCACGCCAAATTTGCATCCTTTTTTTCCAACATCCTAGGGATTCTAGAGGTACACAGACTTTGTGGGTTCCCCTGAAGAAGAACAAGAAATTTGCCAAAATACAGTGAAAATGTTGTTTGTTTAAAATAAATGGGAAAAAGGGCTGCAGAAAGCAGCTTGTGGTTTTTTGCCTGAAAATGGCATCAACAAAGGGTTTGGGGTGGCAAGATCACCATCTTCCCAGCTTTCAGGAACAGGCAGACTTGAACTGGAAAACCCAATTTTTCAATACAATTTTGACATTTTACTGGGACATACCCCATTTTTACTATTTTTTGTGCTTTCAGCCTCCTTCCAGTTAGTGACCAAAATGGGTGAGAAACCTATGCTGGATCCCAGAAAGCTAAACATTTCTGAAAAGTAGACAAAACTCCAAATTCAGCAAGGGGTCATTTGTGTAGATCCTACAAGTGTTTCCTACAGAAAATAACAGCTGAAATAAATACATATTTAAATTGAGGTAAAAAAACAGCCATTTTTCTCCACGTTTTACTCTGTAACTTTTTCCTGCAATCTCAGATTCTTGAAAGCAATATACCGTTACGTCAGCTGGACTTTTCTGGTTGCAGGGATATATAGGGCTTGTAGGTTCATCAAGAACTCTAGGTACTCAGAGCCAATAAATGAGCTGCACCTTGCAATGGGTTTTTATTCTATACTGGATATACAGCAATTATTTTGCTGAAATATAAAAAGTGAAAAATAGGTATCAAGAAAACCTTTGTATTTCCAAAATGGCCACAAGATAAGGTGTTGAGAAGCAGTGGTTATTTGCACATCTCTGAATTCCGGGGTGCCCATACTAGCATGTGAATTACAGGGCATTTCGCAAATAGACATCTTTTTTACACACTGCCTTACATTTGGAAGGAAAAAATTTAGAGAAAGACAAGGGGCAATAACACTTGTTTTGCTATTCTGTGTTCCCCCACATCTCCCGATAAAATGGTACCTCACTTGTGTGGGTAGGCCTAGCGCCCACGAAAGGAAATGGCCCAAAACACAACATGGACACATCACATTTTTTTCACAGAAAACAGAGGTGTTTTTTGACCTGTGGATTTTGGCCTCTAGCTCAGCCGGCCCCTGGGTAAACCTAGCAAACCAGTGCATTTTTAAAAACTAGACACCTAGGGGAATCCAAGATGGGGTGACTTGTGGGGCTCTGACCAGGTTCTGTTACCCAGAATCCTTTGCAAACCTCAAAATTTGGCTAAAAAAACACTTTTTTCTCACATTTTGGTGACAGAAAGTTCTGGAGTCTGACATGAGCCACAAATTTCCTTCCACCCAGCGTTCCCCCAAGTCTCCAGATGAAAATGGTATCTCACTTGTGTGGGTAGGCCTATTGCCCATGAAAGGAAATGGCCCAAAACACAACGTGGACACATCACATTTTTTCACAGAAAACAGAGGTGTTTTTTACAAAGTGCCTACCTGAGGATTTTGGCCTCTAGCTCAGCCGGCACCTGGGGAAACCTAGCAAAACAGCGCATTTTTGAAAACTAGACATCCGGGGGAATCCAAGATGCGGTGACTTGTGGGGCTCTGACCAGGTTCTGTTACCCGAAATCCTTTGCAAACCTCAGAATTTGGCCAAAAAAAAAACACTTTTTCCTCACATTTCGGCAACAGAAAGTTCTGGAATCTGAAAGGAGCCACAAATTTCCTTCCACCCAGCATTCCCCCAAGTCTCCAGATAAAAATGTTACCTGACTTGTGTGGGTAGGCCTAGCGCCCACGAAAGGAAATGGCCCAAAACACAACGTGGACACATCACATTTTTTCAAAGAAAACAGAGGTGTTTTTTACAAAGTGCCTACCTGCGGATTTTGGCCTCTAGCTCAGCCGGCACCTGGGGAAACCTAGCAAACCAGCGCATTTTTGAAAACTAGACATCTGGGGGAATCCAAGATGCGGTGACTTGTGGGGCTCTGACCAGGTTCTGTTACCCGAAATCCTTTGCAAACCTCAGAATTTGGCCAAAAAAAAAACACTTTTTCCTCACATTTCGGCAACAGAAAGTTCTGGAATCTGAAAGGAGCCACAAATTTCCTTCCACCCAGCGTTCCCCCAAGTCTCCAGATAAAAATGTTACCTGACTCGTGTGGGTAGGCCTAGCGCCCACGAAAGGAAATGGCCCAAAACACAACGTGGACACATCACATTTTTTCACAGAAAACAGAGGTGTTTTTTGCAAAGTGCCTACCTGTGGATTTTGGCCTCTAGCTCAGCCGGCACCTGGGGAAACCTAGCAAACCAGCGCATTTTTGAAAACTAGACACCTGGGGGAATCCAAGATGGGGTGACTTGTGGGGCTCTGACCAGGTTCTGTTACCCGGAATCCTTTGCAAACCTCAAAATTTGGCCACAAAAACACTTTTTCCTCACATTTCGGCGACAGAAAGTTCTGGAATCTGACAGGAGCCACAAATTTCCTTCTACCCAGTGTTCCCCCCAGTCTCCCGATAAAAATGGTACCTCACTTGTGTGGGTAGGCCTAGCGCCCACGAAAGGAAATGGCCCAAAACACAACGTGGACACATCACTTTTTTTCACAGAAAACAGAGGTGTTTTTTACAAAGTCCCTACCTGTGGATTTTGGCCTCTAGCTCAGCCGGCACCTGGGGAAACCTAGCAAACCTGCGCATTTTTGAAAACTAGACACCTGGGGGAATCCAAGATGGGTTGACTTGTGGGGCTCTGACCAGGTTCTGTTACCCAGAATCCTTTGCAAACTTCAACATTTGGCCCAAAAAATACTTTTTCCTCATATTTCGGCAACAGAAAGTTCTGGAATCTGAGAGGAGCCACAAATTTCCTACCACCCAGCGTTCCCCCAAGTCTCCCGATAAAAATGGTACCTCACTTGTGTGGGTGGGCCAGGTGCCTGCAACAGAAAAAGGCCAAAAACTTGTAGAGATTGAGGGGATGGCACTGCGAGTTGATAAGCACATATTTTTCTTTTAAACTTATTTTAGGTGACTCTGTTTTGGGGTCCTATGCAAGTGAGGTGTCATTTTACTTGGGGGACTAAGGGGAACACTGGGTGGTAGGAAATTTGTGCAGCAGCGATGATCCTACAAAGAAAAGTGAGGAATATATGATTTTTTTAATGCAAATTTTGAGGTTTGCCGAGGAGTCTGGGTAAGAAAATGTTGGGGGATCCAGGCAAGCCACAACTCCTTGGACTCCTTGGGGTGTCTATTTTTAAAACATGTCTGGGTTGGTAGGTTTCCCTAGATGAAGGCTGCACCCGGGACCAAAACCATAGGTGCCACCCCCCCCCAAACACAGGTAGTTTTACAATAGATTATCCAAAAAGGGAGCACCCTGTCTTACATTTCAGCTCAAATAGCCCCAAAGCATCATGATAAATGCAGTCATTAGAATGAATTTGAATAATATTTCAAAAAGTCTTTCACCATAAATGGGTGCAGCAAGTGCTGTAACGTTGTAGAAAGTTTTTCACCATACGTTGGTGTGGCGAATGTCGAATCTCCGGACACGTGTTTCTGGCTTTCAGCCGTCATCAGCGGAGAGCAAACTGTGGCAGGCGGGGTTGCTTGAAATGCCGCTTAAACGTATTCTCAGGTTTTTTTACCACTCAGTAGGCACACAGATGCTTCACCAGAGCTTGTCAGCTCAAAGGCTCACGGGAGCCGTTAAATACACAATCCAAAAAGGGAGCACCCTGTCTTACATTTCAGCTCAAACAGCCCCAAAGCATCATGATAAATGCAGTCATTAGAATAAATTTGAATAATATTTCAAAAAGTCTTTCACCATAAATGGGTGCAGCAAGTGCTGTAACGTTGTAGAAAGTTTTTCACCATAAGTTGGTGCGGCGAATGCCGAATCTCCAGACACGTGTTTCTGGCTTTCGGTCGTAATCAGCGGAGAGCAAACTGTGGCAGACGGATTTGCTTGAAATGCCGCCTAAAAGTATTCTCAGGTTTTTGTACCACTTGCTTCACCCATTTATGGTGAAAGACTTTTTCAAATATTCAAATTCATTCTAATGACTGCATTTATCATGATGCTTTGGGGCTATTCAAGCTGAAATGTAAGACAGGGTGCTCCCTTTTCGGATTGTGCATTTAACGGCTCCTGTGAGCCTTTGAGCTGACGAGCTCTGGTGATGCACCTGTGCACCTACTAAGTGGTACAAAAACCTGAGAATACGTTTAGGTGGCATTTCAAGCAACACCATCTGCCACACTTTGCTCTCCGCTGATGACAGCCGAAAGCCAGAAACACGTGTCCGGAGATACGGCATTCGCCGCACCAACTTATGGTGAAAAACTTTCTACAACGTTACAGAACTTGCTTCACCCATTTATGGTGAAAGACTTTTTCAAATATTCAAATTCATTTTAATGACTGCATTTATCATGATGCTTTGGGGCTATTCGAGCTGAAATGTAAGACAGGGTGCTCCCTTTTTGGATTGTGAAGTTAACGGCTCTTGTGAGCCTTTGAGCTGACGAGCTCTGGTGATGCACCTGTGCACCTACTAAGTGGTACAAAAACCTGAGAATACGTTTAGGTGGCATTTCAAGCAACACCATCTGCCACACTTTGCTCTCCGCTGATGACAGCCGAAAGCCAGAAACACGTGTCCGGAGATACGGCATTCGCCGCACCAACTTATGGTGAAAAACTTTCTACAACGTTACAGCACTTGCTTCACCCATTTACGGTGAAAGACTTTTTCAAATATTCAAATTAATTCTAATGACTGCATTTATCATGATGCTTTGGGGCTATTCGAGCTGAAATGTAAGACAGGGTGCTCCCTTTTTGGATTGTGAAGTTAACGGCTCTTGTGAGCCTTTGAGCTGACGAGCTCTGGTGATGCACCTGTGCACCTACTAAGTGGTACAAAAACCTGAGAATACGTTTAGGTGGCATTTCAAGCAACACCATCTGCTACACTTTGCTCTCCGCTGATGACAGCCGAAAGCCAGAAACACGTGTCCGGAGATACGGCATTCGCCGCACCAACTTATGGTGAAAACTTTCTACAACGTTACAGAACTTGCTTCACCCATTTATGGTGAAAGACTTTTTCAAATATTCGAATTCATTTTAATGACTGCATTTATCATGATGCTTTGGTGCTATTTGAGCTGAAATGTAAGACAGGGTGCTCCCTTTTTGGATTGTGTAATTAACGGCTCCTGTGAGCCTTTGAGCTGACGAGCTCTGGTGATGCACCTGTGCGCCTACTGAGTGGTAAAAAAACCTGAGAATACGTTTAGACGTCATTTCAAGCAACACTGTCTGCCACACTTTGCTCTCCGCTGATGACGGCCAAAAGCCAGAAACCCGTGTCCGGAGATACAGCATTCGCCACACCAACTTATGGTGAAAAACTTTCTACAACGTTACAGCACTTGCTTCACCCATTTATGGTGAAAAACTTTTTCAAATATTCAAATTCATTCTTATCATGATGCTTTGGGGCTATTTGAGCTGAAATGTAAAACAGGGTGCTCCCTTTTTGGATTGTGTAGTTTTACAATAGATCATTTTGGTGTGTCCACATACTTAAGTGATGTTCAAAACACAAAAATTGTGAAAAGAAACGCACTTAGGTTATGTTAAAAATCCCCCTCACCCACCAACCAAGTTGGTGGCATGCTTCATCATCGGGGTCCCACCCGAGGCACCTAGCGTGTCACAGGTGTGCTGTGACGCCTGATTACAGCAGAGCAGGTTTTGTCATTTTTACCACACATACTGGTTGGATTTGGCACGAGGGTGAGTGATTGTTTAGAGGATCAAATTTTATTAACAAGAGATTTCCCAAAAATGAAATTCACTGTTAATAACTGAAAGGCCAAAAAACTGAACCAATGACTCACAGCTCGTGAGCTGTAAAGCCACGGCAAGGCACCAACCGCTTTACAGTCCATTCACACACCTTTCATACATGACATGCACAAGCCCATTCACGCCGCCAGCCACGGGCCCAGCACATTACAACACTCGCATCGACAGACAGCGCCACTGAAGGGCCCATCACTTACATACGCCCACATGCCTGATACAGCAATCACACCAGCTGATGGGAGCCAAGCCCCACTCCACACACAATGGCATCACTTTTTTTTTTTTTTAAACAAATAAACCACTAACTAATTAGAAATAATTACAAAACTACAAACACAAAAGCTCAAACTAAGTACATGACAGAAATGCTAACCATGAAACTGAACACATGAAAATATAAAAAAGACATGAGTTTACACTCATGGTTGTTCCCAGTATTTCTTCTGGGTGTGGTAATTCTTAAAACAACCACCCACACACAGCCCAGGCTTTGAAGGACAATCTGGGTAGTACGTTTGAGTCTCCCTCCGGATACCTTTTAGAAAACACACTCTACATTTCTTAGCTGGAAAGTCTTTTTTGGGTGTGGGAGGAATGTGCTCAGCAAAGTGGCGATCTTTCAATCTAGCCACTTCCTCCACCACTGATTCTCTAGGAACTCTGGCCTGTTCCACCACAATAAGGCTCTCTATCACTGACTCCTGAAATTTCACAAATGTCATCTTTGACTCTGGAGACCTATCCTTAAACACAATAAAAGCATTAAAAGTTGCTAAGTGGAAGAGGTAAATTGCTAACTTCTTATACCAAAAGTAAGACTTACGAATAGCAGTATAAGGTTCCAACCTTTGATCAACTCTATCTACACCTCCCATGTGCTTATTATAATCTAAAATGCACACAGGTTTGCGCACTTCAGCAACCTGGCACCAAACAGTCATGGGGGAAGTACTCTCATCATAAATGGTACTTAGCATGTAGACATCCCTCCTGTCTGAAAACTTCAAAGCTAGCAGTTCATCATTCCGCAAGGCACAGCACTGTCCCCTCTGAAGCTTTTTACACACAAGCTCCCTTGGACAGCCTTTCTGGTTACAACGAATTGTGCCACAAGCAACAGTGTCCACTCTAAACAATTCCTTGAACAACTGCACCCCAGTGTAAAAGTTATCTACATACAAATGGTGACCTTTGTTGAACAGTCGTCTACCAAGTTCCCACACAATTTTCTCAGTAACTCCAAAAGTGGGAGGACAACCAGGGGGGTCAATACTGGAATCCCTACCAGTGTAGACACGGAAATTATACACATATCCTGTACTACTTTTAGACAGCATATTCAATTTAATTCCACATTGTGCCGTCTTGCTAGAAATGTACTGCCTAAAAACCAAACGGCCCTTGAAGAGGACCAAAGACTCGTCCACAGCTATTTCTTTGCCTGGAACATAGACCTCTGAAAACCGATCTACAAAATGATCAAGGACAGGCCTAATCTTAAAAAGACGGTCAGAATCAGGGTGATCTTGTGGCAAGGCTAATGCATTGTCAATAAAATACAGCATCCTAAGAAGAAGCAAATACTGATTACGACTCATTGTTGCAGGAAATATAGCTGTTGCCATCAAGGGACTAGTAGACCAATAAGAAGCCGGTGACGGCTTCCTTATCAACCCCATCAAAAGAGTCAAACCTAAAAACCTTTTCATCTACTCCAAATTTGTGGTAATCCACTGGGAAGCTCTAGAGTGCAGCCTAAGTCTAGCAGCGTTGTCCCTCAAATACTGCTCCGCATACAAATTAGTCTGCTCAACAATCTCTTCCAAAAACACATCATCCACAAATAACTCAAAGAAATTGACAGGCAAAAAGTTCTCTGTATTGACTCTACACCCCGGGAGACCAGTAAAGGCAGACAACTCTGGCTGCTCCATGTTTCGGACAACCCAGAGTTCAGGTCTTCTAACGGGAAACCTTTCAGCCCCAGGTTGCTGCACTAATGGCACATCAGTGTCCTCCTCTGAAACAGGCCCTTCATCTGCACTGAGTGTGGCTTCCTCATCAGAAGATTCCTCTCCGACAGAAAATTCACAGCCAGAATCTCTCACTTCCTCCTCTGCCTCAGATGCAGAGTCCGTCTCATAATCATGATCAGACAATGACTCAAAAAGCATACCAACCACCTGCTGAGCGGTCATCCTGCGGCTAGCCATGATCTTTCCTACGAAAATTAACTGGACAAATGTACCACCAACAACCAGCACTGTGTAAGATAAGTAATAAAGTGTAGCTTTATTAGGAAGAGTTATAAGCTCAAAAACTATACCGCTCACTTGCCTAAAAAAGCTTGAATCACCAGCAACTACTCTGCACAGACAGAGCAATCACCAATGATATCCCACTAAAAAGAAAGAAAGAAAAGCAAGTTAGAAATAAGACAACACAAATATCATTGTGCACAAATCTAAGGACAATTTCACACAAACCTGCATTTAATACACCACCTACAAACATGTCATTCATGCATGGCAACAATACTCCTTTGGAGTAAATTGTTTTTACTTACCTAAAACATGCAACTATGCAAATCGCAGGTCAACAACCGCCAAAACCGCAAGGAGCCACAGCAAAGAAAGCAAAAGCTTTGAACCAGAACAAAAAGCGGGAAAAAAAATGATCATAAATGCAAATACTTCGTCAGTTGACAAACATCCCACCATCAAGCATTTAGAAATTGGTGCCTAAGTTGATTTTGCCATAGGGGCAGATAGGCCTACTAAAAAATAGGCCTATCTGCCCCAAGGAGGGCAGAAAATACCTTTAGTAGTGTGTCCCCAGTGGGAGCGACCCTAGCCCAAGGACCCACCCCCAAAAAAAAAAATAACACATACATACTATCCCTGGTGCTTATGTGGAAATGGCCAACAGTTCAATGCCCCCCTTGGGGGGCACCTCTTGCCCAAGGGGATGCCCCCCACATAAATAAACATATAAATAAAAAATCCCTGGCGTTCTAGTGGTTTCTGGTTTAGGCAGATCAGCCTAAAAATAATTAGTCACATGTACAGCCGAGTTGGAGTTGGACCAGTGTGCAGTGAAGAAGGCTCCACAAATCATTCATGACTTTGGAGGCAATGTCCCCCTTCCTCGCATGCCTATCCTTCTTTTGCATCAATTAGCATGGCTGCCCTAGAAGGTCATTGATTTACAATAGTGCCAATACCAAATTCCTGCATCAAAGACACAATTGTGTACCAACCCGTGCTTAGACTGGAAGAGGTAACTACAACTGTTGCAACAATGAGTAAGTGATGGTGAGTGATGACTGGTGATTTATGTAGTGACAGACAGTGTGGGAGGGAGTTCAATTAATAGTAAAATTGATCTTGATAAATTGCAATGCTTGGAGCCACATGGATGATTATTTTTCCAGAAGGTGATTGACATTTACAAACTTACTTATTGAAAATTTACCTGTAGGGTCTACTCCTTATTTCTGGTTCATCAGAGACCAGACCAGTCACTTTAATTAACAAACACAAATCCATACAAAATACTGCAATTCTGTTTCTCTACTTGTTCTTCAGCAGCAGTGCACTACAGGCCTATCTTGCTCGGGTCGGGACTGGGACAGAGCTCCCGAGTCAGCAGGAGGATGGAAGGACTCAGGGAGGGGCTACCTCAACAGCTAAGAGAAGGAAGTTATCAACTTCAAAGGGAAACCATGATACTGAGGCCTAGTACTCAGCTATGTGGAATGGGGAAGGTAAATAGATTTGGGAAATGCTGCTGAGGGTGTGGGTTGCACTGGTGGTAAACTTGAAACTCCTCTTGTGTTTGCTCTGCCTCTGAGTCTTCTTGGTAGAATTCTAATGAAGCTTACCTTCCTTCTGTCCTTCTCCTTGACTGTACAATACAGTTTATATTTTACAATCTGCATGTATTCTCTTTTCTTGCACAAACAAAAGGCGAAAGCTGAGCTCAACTCTCCTGCTTGCCAACCGGACCAGTTCAGACAGGCCCTCAAGAGTGATGGACATTGCTGAGGAGAATGCAGATGCCCCGCCCAATTTGTCGATACAGCATTATTTTTCTTTTAAGAATCATATTTTTTTAGAACCAGATGGGTTCAATTCACAACTCCATAACTTGTTTTTTTAAACCTAGATGACAGAACTTTTAGATCTCTAACAACGTGGGTCTCTGGGGCAGAACAACTGTTTGCAATGCATTTAACTGAACTGGGCCATACTCATTATTGCATTTCCTTCCACAACAGAATGATAATGATGTGGTGCTCATCGCCCTGATGAATATTGTTCTTATGTTGTGTTTGTCACACCTTTCCACAAATCAACTTTTCCCATCCATTTATCAAACCCCTAACCCTCTTCACCCACCCTGTGTGATTTATTGAGGTGTGACTTAATTTACACCAAATGGATCATACACTTTGTAGGGCCGATGTGGTTAAATACAACTTCAAGTCACTGGAGGATCTTCTAACCTGAGCAATAGCCCACACCAGCCCTACTTACCCAACCATGTGTAAAAGAACATCATTCATCAAGGTCAGCATCATCATTCAGGCCTTTGATATGCACATTTGCTTAACCTTGTCAACTACAAACTTTGAGTTCACTTTTCCTGATTTGAGGATTTCATTAAGTTCCATGCTCACCATTGCTCAGAATAATTTACTATTTCTGGCTTTTGTTATAATATTTTGTATTCTTGGATGTGTCATGGTGGTAGTAGTCTGTCATCAGTATTTCTAAAGTTATAATATAAATGTATAACCCACTAACTGTGTTTTTCTTTCCATTTTAGTTTCCTGTGATGGATAATCCTTTTGACTAATCCCACAGTTGGAGATCACCTAGGTGGGAGAGGGACTTCGCTTGTGATTGGCTCCCTATTAGCGCACTACAACTACCATTACGAACGTACCTTGGGAAACCCTCCTGTAAGGTATTGGAAGATTGACAGATGGAGCAGTTATCACTTTATCTATTCAGGTAAGAGAATAATTGGGTGAAGCGAAATACCTTAGCCCCTTCGCTGCCAGGCCATTTCCCCCTCAGGTGCCAGGCCTTTTTTTGGCTATTTGGGGCAGGGCGCGCTTAGGCCCTCATAACGTTTTGTCCACATAAGCTACCCACGCAAAATTTGCGTCCTTTTTTTCCAACACACTAGGGATTCTAAAGGTACCCAGACTTTGTGGGTACCCCTGAAGGAGGCCAAGAAAATAGCCAAAATACTGTGAAGAATTAGTTTTTTTAAAAATAAAATGGGAACAAAGGGCTGGAGAAGAAGGCTTGTGTTTTTTTTCCTGAAAATGTCATCAACAAAGGGTTTGCGGTGCTAAATTTACCAGCTTCCCAGCTTTCAGGAACAGGCAGACTTGAATCAGAGAAACACATTTTTCAACACAATTTTGGCATTTTACTGGGACATACCCCATTTTCATGATTTTTTTGTGCTTTCAGCCTCCTTCCAGTCAGTGACAGAAATGGGTGTGAAACCAATGCTGGATCCCAGAAACCCAAACAATTCTGAACAGTAGACAAAATTCTGAATTCAGCAATGGGTAATTTGTTTAGATCATACAAGGGTTTGCTACAGAAAATAACAACTGAGATAAAAAAAAATGAAATTGAGGTGAAAAAAAACAGCTATTTTCCTCTACGTTTTACTCTGTAACTTTTTCCTGCAATGTCAGCTTTTTGAAAGCAATATACCGTTACGTCTGCTGGACTCTTCTGGTTGCGGGGATGTATAGGGCTTGTAGGTTCATCAAGAACCCTAGGTACCCACAGCCAATAAATGAGCTGCACCTTGCAGTGGGTTTTCATTCTGTACCGGGTATACAGCAATTCATTTGCTGAAATATAAAGAGTCAAAAATAGGTATCAAGAAAAACCTTTGTATTTCCAAAATGGGCACAAGATAAGGTGTTGAGGAGCAGTGGTTATTTGCACATTTCTGAATTCTGGGGTGCCCATACTAGCATGTGAATTACAGGACATTTCTCAGACATCTTTTTTACACACTGTCTTATATTTGGAAGGGGAAAAATGTAGAGAAAGACAATGGACAATAACACTTGTTTTGCTATTCTATGTTACCCCAATACTCCCGATAAAAATGGTACCTCACTTGTGTGGGTAGGCCTAGTGCCCGCGACAGGAAATGCAACAAAATACAACATGGACATGTCACATTTTCCCAAAGAAAACAGAGCTGTTTTTTGCAAAGTGCGTAGCTTTGGATTTTGGCCTCTAGCTCAGCCGGCACCTAGGGAAACATACCAAACCTGCACATTTTTGAAAATTAGACACCTAGAGGAATCCAAGATGGGGTGACTTGTGGGGGCTCTCATCAGGTTCTGTTACCCAGAATCCTTTGCAAACCACAAAATTTGGCCAAAAAAACACTTTTTCCTCACATTTCGCTAACAGAAAGTTCTGGAATCTGAGAGGAGCCACAAATTTCCTTCCACCCAGCGTTCCCCCAAGTCTGCCGATAAAAATGGTACCTCACTTGTGTGGGTAGGCCTAGCGCCCGTGACAGGAAATGCCCCAAAACACAACATGGACACATCACATTTTTACATTGAAAACTGACGTGTTTTTTGCAAAGTGCCTAGCTGTAGATTTTGGCCTCCAGCTCAGCCGGCACCTAGGGAAACCTACCAAACCTGCACATTTGTGAAAACTAGACACCTAGGGGATTCCAAGATGGGCTGACTTGTAGGGATCTGACCAGGTTCTGTTACCCAGAATCCTTTGCAAACCTCAAAATTTGGCGAAACAAACACTTTTTCCTCACATTTCAGTGACAGAAGGTTCTGGAATCTGAGAGGAGCCACAAATTTCCTTCAACCCAGCGTTCCCCCAAGTCTGCCGATAAAAATGGTACTTCATTTGTGTGGGTAGGCCTAGCACCCGCAACAGGAAATGCCCCAAAACACAACATGGACACATCACATTTTTACATTGAAAACTGACCTGTTTTTTGCAAAGTGCCTAGCTGTGGATTTTGGCTTCCAGCTCAGCCGGCACCTAGGGAAACCTACCAAACCGCCACATTTTTTAAAACTAGACACCTCGGGAATCCAAGATGGGGTGACTTGTGGGGCTCTCACCAGGTTCTGTTACCCAAAGTCCTTTGCAAACCTCAAAATATGGCCAAAAAAACACTTTTACGTCACATTTCGGTGACAGAAAGTTCTGGAATCTGAGAGGAGCCATACATTTCCTTCCACCCAGCACTCCTCCAAGTCTCCCAATAAAAATGGTACCTCATTTGTGTGGGTAGGCCTAGCACCCGCGACAGTAAATGCCCCAAAACACAACATGGACACATCACACTTTTACATTGAAAACTGACGTGTTTTTTGCAAAGTGCCTAGCTGTAGATTCTGGCCTCCAGCTCAGCCGGCACCTAGGGAAACCTACCAAACTTGCACATTTTTGAAAACTAGACACCTAGGGAAATCCAAGATGGGGTGACTTGTGGGGCTCTCTCCAAGTTTTGTTACCCAGAATCCTTTGCAAACCTCAAAATATGGCCAGAAAACACTTTTTCGTCACATTTTGGTGACAGAAAGTTCTGGAATGTGAGAGGAGCCATACATTTCCTTCCACCCAGCGTTCCCCCAAGTCTCCCGATAAAAATGGTACCTCACTTGTGAGGGTAGGCCTAGCGCCCGCGACAGGAAATGCCCTAAAACACAACATGGACACGTCACATTTTCCAATAGAAAACAGAGCTGTTTTTTGCAAAGTGCGTAGCTTTGGATTTTGGCCTTTAGCTCAGCCGGCAGCTAGGGAAACCTACCAAACCTGCATGTTTTTGAATACTAGACACCTAGGGGAATCCAAGATGGGCTGACTTGTGGGGCTCTGACTAGGTTCTGTTACCCAGAATCCTTTGCAAACCTCAAAATTTGGCCCAAAAAAAAAAAAAAATCCTCACATTTCGGTAACAGAAAGTTCTGGAATCTGAGAGGAGCCACGAATTTCCTTCCATCCAGCGTTCCCCCAAGTCTGCCGATAAAAATGGCACCTCACGTGTGTGGGTAGGCCTAGCGCCCGCGACAGGAAATGCCCCAAAATACAACATGAACACATCACATTTTTACATTGAAAACCGACGTGTTTTTTGCAAAGTGCCTAGCTGTAGATTTTGGCCTCCAGCTCAGCCGGCACCTAGAGAAACCTACCAAACCTGCACATTTTTTAAAACTAAACACCTCCGGGAATCAAAGATGGGGTGACTCGTGGGTCTCTCACCAGGTTCTGCTACCCAGAATCCTTTGCAAACCTCAAAATATGGCCAAAAAAACACTTTTTCGTCAAATTTCGGTGACAGAAAGTTCTGGAATGTGAGAGGAGCCATACATTTCTTTCCACCCAGCGTTCCCCCAAGTCTCCTGATAAAAATGGTACCTCACTTGTGTGGGTAGGCCTAGTGCCCGCGACAGGAAATGCCCCAAAACACAACATGGACACGTCACATTTTCCCAAAGAAAACAGAGCTGTTTTTTGCAAAGTGCGTAGCTGTGGATTTTGGCCTCTAGCTCAGCCGGCACCTAGGGAAACCTACCAAACCTGCACATTTTTGAAAACTAGACACCTAGAGGAATCCAAGATGGGGTGACTTGTGGGGGCTCTCATCAGGTTCTGTTACCCAGAATCCTTTGCAAACCTCAAAATTTGGCCAAAAAAACACTTTTTCCTGACATTTCGGTGAGAGAAAGTCCTGGAATCTGAGAGGAGCCACAAATTTCCTTCCACCCAGCGTTCCCCCAAGTCTGCCGATAAAAATGGTACCTCACTTGTGTGGGTAGGCCTAGCGCCCGTGACAGGAAATGGCCCAAAACACAACATGGACACATCACATTTTTACATTGAAAACTGACGTGTTTTTTGCAAAGTGCCTAGCTGTAGATTTTGGCCTCCAGCTCAGCCGGCACCTAGGGAAACCTACCAAACCTGCACATTTTTGAAAAACTACACCTAGGGAAATCCAAGATGGGCTGACTTGTAGAGCTCTGACCAGGTTCTGTTACCCAGAATCCTTTGCAAACCTCAAATGTGGCCAAAAGAACACGTTTTCCTCACATTTCGGTGACAGAAGGTTCTGGAATCTGAGAGGAGCCACAAATTTCCTTCCACCCAGCATTCCCCCAAGTCTGCCGATAAAAATGGTACTTCATTTGTGCGGGTAGGCCTAGCACTTGCAACAGGAAATGCCCCAAAACACAACATGGACACATCACATCTTTACATTGAAAACTGACGTGTTTTTTGCAAAGTGCCTAGCTGTAGATTTTGGCCTCCAGCTCAGCCAGCACCTAGGGAAACCTACCAAACGGCCACATTTTTTAAAACTAGACACCTCGGGAATCCAAGATGGGGTGACTTGTGGGGCTCTCACCAGGTTCTGTTACCGAAAGTCCTTTGCAAACCTCAAAATATGGCCAAAAAAAACACTTTTACGTCAAATTTCGGTGACAGAAAGTTCTGGAATCTGAGAGGAGCCATACATTTCCTTCCACCCAGCGTTCCTCCAAGTCTCCCAATAAAAATGGTACCTCATTTGTGTGGGTAGGCCTAGCACCCGCGACAGGAAATGCCCCAAAACACAACATGGACACATCACACTTTTACATTGAAAACTGATGTGTTTTTTGCAAAGTGCCTAGCTGTAGATTCTGGCCTCCAGCTCAGCCGCCACCTAGGGAAACCTACCAAACCTGCACATTTTTGAAAACTAGACACCTGGGGGGATCCAAGATGGGGTGACTTGTGGGGCTCTCACCAGGTTCTGTTACCCAGAATCCTTTGCAAACCTCAAAATATGGCTAAAAAAACACTTTTTTGTCACATTTCGGTGACAGAAAGTTCTGGAATGTGAGAGGAGCCATACATTTCCTTCCACCCAGCGTTCCCCCAAGTCTCCCGATAAAAATGGTACCTCACTTGTGTGGGTAGGCCTAGAGCCCGCGACAGGAGATGCCCTAAAACACAACATGGACACGTCACATTTTCCAATAGAAAACAGAGCTGTTTTTTGCAAAGTGCGTAGCTGTGGATTTTGGCCTCTAGCTCCGCCGGCAGCTAGGGAAACCTACCAAACCTGCACGTTTCTGAAAACTAGACACCTAGGGGAAGCCAAGATGGGCTGACTTGTGGGGCTCTGACTAGGTTCTGTTACCCAGAATCCTTTGCAAACCTCAAAATTTGGCCAAACAAACACTTTTTCCTCACATTTCGGTGACAGAAGGTTCTGGAATCTGAGAGGAGCCACAAATTTCCTTCCACCCAGCGTTCCCCCAAGCCTGCCGATAAAAATGGTACTTCATTTGTGTGGGTAGGCCTAGCACCCGCAACAGGAAATGCCCCAAAACACAACATGGACACATCACATTTTTACATTGAAAACTGACGTGTTTTTTGCAAAGTGCCTAGCTGTAGATTTTGGCCTCCAGCTCAGCCGGCACCTAGGGAAACCTACCAAACCGCCACATTTTTTAAAACTAGACACCTCGGGGAATCCAAGATGGGGTGACTTGTGGGGCTCTCACCAGGTTCTGTTACCCAAAGTCCTTTGCAAACCTCAAAATATGGCCAAAAAAACACTTTTACGTCACATTTCGGTGACAGAAAGTTCTGGAATCTGAGAGGAGCCATACATTTCCTTCCACCCAGCGTTCCTCCAAGTCTCCCAATAAAAATGGTACCTCATTTGTGTGGGTAGGCCTAGCACCCGCGACAGGAAATGCCCCAAAACACAACATGGACACATCACATTTTTACATTGAAAACTGACGTGTTTTTTGCAAAGTGCCTAGCTGTAGATTTTGGCCTCCAGCTCAGCTGGCACCTAGGGAAACCTACCCGACCTGCACATTTTTGAAAATTAGACACCTAGGGGAGTCCAAGATGGGCTGACTTGTGGGGCTCTCACCAGGTTCTGTTACCCAGAATCCTTTGCAAACATCAAAAGTTTGCCAAAAAACACTTTTTCCTCACATTTCGGTGACAGAAAGTTCTGGAATCTTAGAGGATCCACAAATTTCCTTCCACCCAGTGTTCCCCCAAGTCTTCCGATAAGAATGGTACCTCACTTGTGTGGGTAGGCCCAGTGCCCGCGAAAGGAAATGCCCCAAAACACTATCTGGACACATTAAAATTATTAAATACAAAACTACCTGTTTTTGTGCAGGGGCACCTGCGTTTTTGGTCCTGGGCTCAGCTGCCATACATGGAAACCTACCAAACCTAGTCATTTCCGAAAACTAGACACCCGAGGGAGTCCAGGGAGGTGTGACTTGCGTGGATACCACGGTGTTTTCTTACTCAGCAAACCTCAAATTTAGCTAAAAAATCACATTTTTCCCACATTTCTGTGTGGGATCACCGCACCGGGACAAATTTCCTACCACCCAACGTTCCCCTCAGTCTCCTGGTAAAATTGATACCTCACTTGTGTAGGTGGGCCAAGTGCCTGTGTCAGGGAAGAGCCAAAAACATATCAAAATTGAAAAAACATATCAAAATTGAGGGGGAACCAAAGTGGGTTCAAAGGGGCAGTTTGAAAAAAAACATTTTTAGGCTGACAAGTGGGGCAGAATTTCTATCGATAAAGATGAGACAATGCTGGGTGGTAGGAATTTTGTGGATTCCTGCAGATTCCGGTAGGTTCCATCACAAAAATGTGGGAAAAATGTGTGATTTCCAGCAAAGTTGGAGGTTTTCAGGGCATTGTGGGTAAGAAAATGGTGCGGGGTGCATGTGAAGCACACCACCCTGGACTCACCCAGACGTTTAGTTTTCAGATGTGTCTAGGTCTTGTGGATTTTTTTACATGACAGCGTCCCAAAGTCCAAAAAGTACAGCCCTCACCATTCCAAGTAGGACGATTTTGAGAGTTAGCCAAGCTCTCATGGCCCAAATGTAAAACCAAAACCCCAAATAATCAAATGTCCACTTGCTTGCCCTCGGATAAGATGTTTTAGTGTGCGGGGGAGAGCTGAAAGTCTGTTACCCCCTTCAGTTGGCGTGGGAGCATAACCATGCCCATACTGGTTGGTAGCCACCACTCCACTATTTGTTTTTTAATTCCCTGGCATTTAGTAGACTTCCTGCCCCCTGGGGTGTGGATCGGGGGTAATTGCCCCATCTGCCCACCCTCTTATTTTGAAAAACAATCTTCCCTGGTCTCTGGTGGGCTTTCTGCCCCCAGGCAGATGGGCCTTCTAAAAATAAGCCGATCTGCCCCCACGGGGGGCAGATATGGCCAACAGTAATGTGCCCCCATGGGGAGCGACCCTTGCCCAAGGGGCAGCCCCCCAAACAAAACGCACACACCAATCCGTGGTGCCTAGGTGGTTTCTGCCCCCTAATATAAATAGGCCGATCTGCCCCCAAGGGGAGCAGAAATGGCCCAAAATAAATTTGCCCCCCAGGGGAACGACCCTTGCCTAAGAGGTTGCTCCCCTTGCGTGAAATTTTCACAAAAATATAAAAATCCCTGGTGTCTAAAGATTGGCCTAATAAAAATAGGCTGATCTGCTCCAAAGGGGGGCAGAAATGGCCCAAAGATAATTGTGCCCCCAGGGGAGCGACCCTTGCCTAAGGGGTCGCTCCCCACATATAAAAAAATAAAACAAAACAAAACAAAAAATCCCTGGTGCCTAGAGGTTTTTACCCCACCCCCCGGGGGCAGATCAGCCTAATTACAATAAGCCTTAATGGCCTAAAACAAATTTCTCCCCCCCCCCCCCCGGAGAGCGACCCTTGCCTAAGGGGTCACTTCCCTTAAGTGAAACTGACAAAACAAAATCCCTGGTGTCTAGTGGTTTCTGCCCCCTGTGGGGGCAGATTGGCCTAATGAAAATAGGCCGATCTGCCCCCATGGGGGGCAGAGATGGCCTAGAAAAAATGTTACCCCCAGGGGAGCGACCCTTGCCTAAGGGGTCGCTCCTCACATATAAAAAAATAAAACAAAACAAAACAAAAATTCCCTGGTGCCTAGAGGTTTTTGCCCCTCCCCCCCCTCCGAGGGCAGATCAGCCTAATTACAATGACCCTTAGGCAAGGGTCGCTCCCCACAAATAAATCACACAAAAACAAAAACAAAAAAAAATCCCTGGTGTCTAGGGGGGTTTCTGCCCCCCCTAGGGTCAAAAACAGCCAAAAAACAAATTGCCCCCCTGGAGAGCGGCCCTTGCCCAAGGGGCCGCTCTCCTTATCAAGTAAACAAAATACAAATAAATTCCCTGGTGTCTAGTGGCATTTCTGCTGCCCGATCGCATCGCGATCAGGCAGCAGAAATGCTCAGAGAAGCCTGAAAGGAGAGGAAAGGCCTTTCCTCTCCTTTCAGGCTTCTCTGCCCCCTCCACGTGATCGGAGGAGAAATGCTTTTGCATTTCTTCTCCGATCGGCACTGGAAACTGAGCTTCCAGTGCCAAGGGGAAGGTCTCTGATGAGGTCAGCGCGCGATTGCGTGCTGACGTCATCAGACGCCACAGGGGGATCACAGGTGGGGGGCAGGGGTGGAAGGGGAAGCGATTCCCCTTCCATCCCTGCCCAGGGGAGGGGATTGCCTGGCCATCAGGGGGAGCGCTAGCGCTCCCCCCGGGGGCCCATAGCAGGACGAGGTGGTCTCGTCCTCGGCACCGGGGAACCGGCACCGAGGACAAGATCACCTCGTCCAGGGCACCCAAGGGGTTAATTAGTATGTAACTAATATCTACCACAAATGAGATAAGTAATTGTTTATCTAGATTTCTGTAGGCAATATAGGGAATGGCAACATACAACCCTAACTGGCATACCCTTTGAGAAGTAGATTTAAACACAATCTGCACAAAAAGGCATCAGTGGAAAGTTAAAGTAAAACACAAAAAACAGGCCCACCCCTCTCTCACATCTCTCCCAATTTCCAACCAATGTCAAAAATAAATGTGAATGTCGACATGTCCATAAAGAGAAATGCCCTGCCCAAATTTCTACCCTCTCCACCTACAACAAAACTCCCTCCCATCGAAGCAAAACAATTAAAAAAGGGCTAGTAGAGGGCATTCTTGATGAGGGTCCTCAGCTGTTGGATCTAGGCCTCAAGGCTTGCCATTTTACAACCCAAGTGCACCAGCTCGCACAGCACTCAGTGATGGCGTAGCTGTTCTGAAAGTGGGGCATTAATGGTGGTAAAGGGCATAGGACAGGCAGCTCCAAGTTGCCGGTGGTGCTGGTGAGGCGTGGCCTGGAGGCTGATGGCACAGGTGGTTGGCTGGTGGAATTGGGCTACAAAGTAGGGGCATGTGCCTTGCCCTCCTCGACCAC
Source organism: Pleurodeles waltl (assembly GCF_031143425.1). NCBI lineage: Eukaryota > Metazoa > Chordata > Amphibia > Caudata > Salamandridae > Pleurodeles > Pleurodeles waltl. Next base: position 1,643,761,515 of record NC_090444.1, on the reverse strand, counting down.
CAGTCCCGGGTGGCCTCCAGCCTTTGCTGCCAGAGCCCGGCTTCTATCTCCTGCGAGGTCTGTGGTGCAAGTGGACCAGCAAGAGTAACTATATCAAGAAAGAAAAAAAAGAGTAAGGCAAATACTTAGGAATGCTGTGTGCAAACACTTGTTTTTTTAAATTATATAGAGGCACAGTGTAAGTAGAGTGCTAATCCCTTAGGGCCCATTGGAAATGTTTAATGTGATTAGAAAAGTCACAGGGACTTGATTTTACCAAAACATGCCTCACATAAAAGCACTTACTGGCTGAAAGATGGCAGCATTTGATTAAGAAACAGAATGTTTTTTTTTCTTGTAAAGGATGTCCTAAAAAAAAGTAAATCACACAGACACTTTGGCGGTCTTTATAAACATAGGCGGTCCAGACCGCCATGCCGGTGGTAATTACCACCACGACATGGTGGTCCGGACCACCATATCATGTTCACATGGAGACCGCTAGAGGTGGAACTCCGGCACTGCTAGGCTACTGCCGCCAGGCAGCCTGAACATGGCGGAGTCCCTTATCAGACAGCGCTGCCCGCCAGATAAAGAACCTGTGTTCCATCAGCCTGAAAGGCTGGCGGAATGGGTGCCCCAGTGCCCCCCTTGGGGCCCCTGCACTGCCCATGCACTGCCCATGCACTTGGCATGGGCAGGGGCCCCCGTGCACAGCCCCATCACACATGTCACTGCCCGATTTACAGGAAGTGACATGCGCGACGGGTGCTGCTGCACCCACCGCTCTGCTACATTTACGACGCTCCATGTGGAGCTGTCAGCAATGTCCAGGCCCAGCTGAATGTTTTTTATTGGGCCGGCGGGGCCCTTAACGGGCTGGCGGTCTGTGTTTAGACCGCTAGTTCAGAATGAGGGCCTTTGTGCAGAAAAGTGAAAAATAACTCTGATTAACCCCTTCGCTGCCAGGCCTTTTCCCCCTCCTGTGCCAAGCCTTTTTTGGCTATTTGGAGCAGTTCGCGCTTAGGCCCTCATAACTTTTTGTTCACATAAGCTACCCACGCCAAATTTGCGTCCTTTTTTTACAACATCCTAGGGATTCTAGAGGTACCCAGACTTTGTGGGTTCCCCAGAAGGAGGCCAAGAAATTAGCCAAAAAACGGTGAAAATTTCGTTTTTTTAAAAAATTTGAAAAATGGGCTGCAGAAGAAGGCTTGTGGTTTTTTCTTGAAAAGGGCATCAACAAAGGGTTTGCGGTGCTAAAATCACCAGCTTCCCAGCTTTCAGGAACAGGCAGACTTGAATCAGAAACCCAATTTTTCAACACAATTTTGGCATTTTACTGGGACATACCCCATTTTTACGATTTTTTGTGCTTTCAGCCTCCTTCCAGTCAGTGACAGAAATGGGCATGAAACCAACGCTGGATCCCAGAAACCGCAACATTTCTGAAAAGTAGACAAAATTCTGAATTCAGCAAGGGGTAATTTGTGTAGATCCTACAAGGGTTTCCTACAGAAAATAACAACTGAAAAAGAAAAATATTGAAATTGAGGTGAAAAAAACATCGATTTTTCTCTACGTTTTACTCTGTAACTTTTTCCTGCAATGTCAGATTTTTTAAAGCAATATACCGTTACGTCTGCAGGACTCTTCTGGTTGCAGGGATATATAGGGCTTGTAGGTTCATCAAGAACTCTAGGTACCCAGAGCCAATAAATGACCTGCACCCTGCAGTGGGTTTTCATTCTATGCCGGGTATACAGCAATTCATTTGCTGAAATATAAAGAGTAAAAAATAGCTATCAAGAAAACCTTTGTATTTCCAAAATGGGCACAAGATAAAGTGTTGAGAAGCAGTGGTTATTTGCACATCTCTGAATTCTGGGGTGCCCATACTAGCATGTGAATTACAGGGCATTTCTCAAATAAATGTCTTTTTTACACACTGTCTTACATTTGGAAGGGAAAAATGTAGAGAAAGACAAGGGGCAATAACACTTGTTTTGCTATTCTATGTTCCCCCAAGTCTCCCGATAAAAATGATACCTCACTTGTGAGGGCAGGCCTAGCGCCCGCGACAGGAAACGCCCCAAAGCGCAACGTGGACATAGCCACATTTTTGAAGGAAAACAGAGGTGTTTTTTGCAAAGTGCCTACCTGTAGATTTTGGCCTGTAGCTCAGCCGCCACCTAGGGAAACCTACCAAACCTGTGCATTTCTGAAAACTAGAGACCTAGGGGAATCCAAGATGGGGTGACTTGTGTGGCTCGGACCAGGTTCTGTTACCCAGAATCCATTGCAAACCTCAAAATTTGGCTAAAAAAACACATGTTCCTCACATTTCTGTGGCAGAAAGTTCTGGAATCTGAGAGGAGCCACAAATTTCCTTCCACCCAGCGTTCCCCCACGTCTCCCGATAAAAATGATACCTCACTTGTGTGGGTAGGCCTAGCGCCCGCGACAGGAAACGCCCCAAAGCGCAACGTGGACACAGCCAAATTTTTGAAGGAAAACAGAGGTGTTTTTTGCAAAGTGTCCTACCTGTAGAGTTTGGCCTGTAGCTCAGTCGCCACCTAGGGAAACCTACCAAACCTGTGCATTTCTGAAAACTAGAGACCTAGGGGAATCCAAGATGGGGTGACTTGTGTGGCTCGGACCAGGTTCTGTTACCCAGAATCCTTTGCAAACCTCAACATTTGGCTAAAAAAACACATGTTCCTCACATTTCTGTGGCAGAAAGTTCTGGAATCTGAGAGGAGCCACAAATTTCCTTCCACCCAGCGTTCCCCTAAGTCTCTCCATAAAAATGGTACCTCACTTGTGTGTGTAGGCCTAGCGCCCACGAAAGGAAATGGCCCAAAAACAACGTGGACACAACATATTTTTTCACAGAAAACAGAGGTGTTTTTTGCAAAGTGCCTACCTGTGGATTTTGGCCTCTAGCTCAGCCAGCCCCAGGGGAGGGGGGGGGAAATGCCCTAAAATAAATTTGACCCCCCACACCCCCAAACTCCCCCTGCCCAGGAGTGACCCTTGCCTACGGGGTCGCTCCCCCTGCGTGACATTGGCGCCAAAAAACAAATCCCCGGTGCCTAGTGGTTTCTGCCCCTTTGGGGCAGATTGACCTAAAATCGACCAATCTGCCCCCAAGGGGGGCAGAAATGGTCTAAACACAGTTTGCCCCCCAGGGGAGCGACCCTTGTCTGATGGGTCGCTCCCCATCTCTAAAAAAACAAACAAACAAAACAAAAAAACACCCCAAAAAAAATTGCCCTGGTGCCTACAGGTTTCTGCCCCCCCTGAGGGCAGATCGGCCTAATAATAGGCTGATATACCCCCCAGGGGGGGAGAAATGGCCTAAAATAATCCCCCCCCCCAGGGAGCGACCCTTGCCTAAGGGGTTGCTCCCCTTGCGTGAAATTCACGCCAAAAAAAAACCTCCCTGGTGTCTAATGGTTTCTGCCTCCCTTGGGGGCAAATTGGCCTCATCAAAATAGGCCAATCTGCCCCCAAGGGAGGCAGAAATGGCCTAAATATAATTTGCCCCCTAGGGGAGCGACCCTTGCCTAAGGGGTCGCTCCCCACCTAAAAAAAAAAGAAAACATAACAAAAAGAAAAAAAAAAAGAAATGATCCCTGGTGCCTAGAGGTTTCTGCCCCCCCTGGGGGCAGATCGGCCTAATAATAGGCCGATCTGCCCCCAGGGGGGGCAGAAAAGGTCTTCCCAAAAAAATGCCCCCCACTGGGAGCGACCCTTGCCCAAGGGGTCGCTCCTGTTGCGTGAAATTTGCGCAAAAATAAAAACTCCCTGGTGTCTAATGGTTTCTGCCCCCCTTGGGGGCAGATTGGCCTCATCAAAATAGGCCAATCTACCCCCAAGGGGGGCAGAAATGACCTAAATATATATTGCCCCGTAGGGGAGCGACCCTTGCCTAAGGGATCGCTCCCCACCTAAAAAAAAAAAAAACATCACAAAAAAAAAAAAAGCTCCCTGGTGCCTAGAGGTTTCTGCCCCCCCCTGGGGGCAGATCGGCCTAATAATATGCCAATCTGTCCCCAGGGGGGGCAGAAAAGGCCTTCCTAAAAAAATGCCCCCCCTGGGAGCGACCCTTGCCCAAGGGGTGGCTCCCTTTTGACAGTTTCATTGAAAAAAAAAAAAATCCCTGGTGTCTAGTGGGGTTTCAAAAGCCGGATTGCAAGCAATCCGGCTTTTGAAACCCTGTGAGAGACTTCAAAGGGAAGGAAATACATTTCCTTCCCTTTGAAGCCTCTCGGGGCCTCCCCCATGGGATTGAAAGAGAAATGCAAAAGCATTTGTCTTTCAATCGCGCTGGAAGCTCTGCTTCCAGCGCGATGGGGGAGACCCTGTGACTAATCAGCGCGCGCTCGCGCGCTGACGTCACAGGGGGGGTTGGGGTGGGAGGGGAAGGGCTTCCCCTTCCATCCCTGACTTGAGGGGGTGGGGGGGAACCCCACAGAGGGAGCGCTAGCGCTCCCTCTGGGCTCTGTGCACAGGACGTAATGGTTACGTCCTGGGCACAGCAGCACTGTGCCTCAGGACGTAACCATTACGTCCTGGGCACAGAAGGGGTTAATGAGTCAGGTATCATCCACCAATGGAGTACAAGTATTCTATTCATGTTGTGCTAAATGACTGGAAGCGTGCTAGCTAGCCGGGGCAGCTACAATGGATCAAAAATTATTTTTGATTCCAATGGCCCTGCTCTTCTACAAATGCCTTTCAATTCTACCCTGACTCCAAAGAGGCAGAAGATTAATATGTCAAACATGTCATGAATAACATGCAGATAATAGATATCCTGTATGCTGTAAGAAAACATTTGGAAAACATATGCCTTGCAGGGAAAGAAATGTGATATAAAGATCTTACTGGGAATGTTTGTCACAGAGTATCCCATCCATAAACCTTGAAATCACAGACACTTAGGGGCATATTTATACTCCGTTTGCGCCGAATTTGCGTCGTTTTTTTTTACGCAAATTCGACGCAAAACTAACTCCATATTTATACTTTGGCGTTAGACGCGTCTAGTGCCAAAGTTCCTGGAATTAGCGTCATTTTTTTGCGTAAACACCTTCCTTGCGTTAATGATATGCAAAGTAGGCGTTCCCGTCTTAAAAAATGACTGCGATGCTATTGCGTCGTATTTATACTCCCGGGCAAAAATGACGCCCGGGAGTGGGCGGGTCTAAAAAACCCGCATTTGCGCCGGATTTTAGCGCCTGGGTCAGGGCAGGCGTTAAGGGACCTGTGGGCTCAGAATGAGCCCAGAGGTGCCCTCCCCTGCCCCCAGGGACACCCCCTGCCACCCTTGCCCACCCCAGGAGGACACCCAAGGATGGAGGGACCCACCCCAGGGACATTAAGGTAAGTCCAGGTAAGTATTTTTTTTAATTTTTTTTTGTGGCATAGGGGGGCCTGATTTGTGCCCCCCTACATGCCACTATGCCCAATTACCATGCCCAGTGGACATAAGTCCCCTGGGCATGGCCATTGTGCAAGGGGGCATGACTCCTGTCTTTGCTAAGACAGGAGTCATTTCAATGGGGGATGGGCGTCGTTAAAAAATGGCGCAAATCGGGTTAAGACGTTTTTTTTGCCTCAGCCTGACTTTCCCCATTTTTAGACGCCCAAACGCCATTTTTCCCTATGCCGGCGCTGCCTGGTGTACGTGTTTTTTTTTCACGCACATCAGGCAGCGCCGGTCGGCTAACGCCGGCTAACGCCATTCAATAAATACGGCGCCCGCATGGCGCTTCAGAATGGCGTTAGCCAGCGCTAATTTTTTTGGCGCTAAACTGCGTTAGCGCAGTTTTGCGTCAAAAAGTATAAATATGGCCCTTAATCCCACTTAATTTCCTGCCGCACCCTCAAACACTAATAATTCAATCAAACAGATTCGCCTGGAAGTAAGGAGAGGAAATTTGACTTATGGTCTTATTACGACCTTGACAAATGGGATGCTCCATCACAAACGTGATTGATATCCCGTCCGTCGTATTACAAGTTCCATTATATCTCATGAAACTTGTAAAACGGCAGGAGGGATATCCATCACATTTCTGATGGAGTATCCAATCTGCCAAGTTCGTAATCAGGCCATAGTCTGATGCAGCAGGGTAAGGTACAGTGAAAAGGCTGGGTAGGTACAGTAGAGTTTTTGCTATAGAATAGTGGAGGGGGGTCACTGATGGTGTGGCTAAGCCTACGCTTAGTCAGTCACTGTAGGTGGAAGTGAAAGTTGATGAATGACAAAAAGTAAAAATCTGAACAGGTGTAAATCCATTATGGAATTCATTTGAAACACTTGTACCGCAATGTGGAACATGTCAAAAATATTTTTTTGTTCAATGTTTTTGGTAGGCTGGGACAGAACTTAGGAATTAATAAAGGAGTACAGTACTCTGAGGTGACTAAGTGGGCACTCAGACAGAAAGGAAAGACACCTTGTTTTCGTTTCAGTTTGCAATCCTTTTAAAGTTTAGAAAATGCCACATTAATAGAAGCAGACGCACGCTGCACAGACAACACTGCAGTGCTGGACTGAACCATGCTGCATTTAGGTGGGGTCATGGCCCATGGATCGCAAAGTGCCATAAGCAGGGAGGTCATGGATAATGATGGGTGGAATATGCCTCATTTAACAAATACAGTGGGTATACTAGCAATTGTCAATAACCAAGCAATGTAGCTTACCATCACTCATCCCTGCTGCCGAAGAGACTCCCCCTTTAGCTGCTGTCTCATCAGGTGCACTGGTGCTGGCCCTGCACTCGTGGTCTGTGTGTTGCTGGAAAAAACATCACACATTTTGTGCCGGACACACCTCCCCCATTTTATTTTTATTTATCAAAATACAACCGCAGTACATGACTACAGTTCAGTTTGCAGTATCTTCTCTCCCATTTGAAATATCACTTTTGGCATTTTTTTGGTTGACAATGTCAGAAAAGACAGTAGGCGGAAACTGTAATGGAGGGAAAGAGATTTGATGATGGCTATGAGTCATTTAAAACGCAATGAAGGGATAGAATAAATTGGTCAGTGAAGAACATATTGTGTTGGTTGGCAAATGCAATGGGACTGTCCTCATTCTACTTTCCTGCCATGATGCACTGACATCAAAACTGCTGGGTTACTGAATAATAAAGCATACAACACAACATTGGAGGTCATCAAAACAATGGCAACCCTCTCGTCATTTCAGCATGAGCAGAAAATGTAAAGCCTTCTCAACAAGCATGCGTAAAAGAGGTTGCTTGGGTTTGAAACTCTGCAATCTTCCCAGTAGACTACCTTACCTATTGTCTTAATTTTACAGTAGTAGTCCACAGGGTATAACATTTAGGGAAGAGGGACAGCTTAATAACCAAGCAGAAGGAAGCTTAAGTTAAAGATTAGTGCAGACAGGAGGAAGTCAGCTACAAAAACAAGAAATATTGAAAAAACAATAATAGAGAGAGGACTAACAATAATAAACATTAAACAGAAAGAAGAGGGTTTGAAAACAAGTCACAGTATAAGAAAAAGGAGGAAAAATTTGTATAATGGGGAGAAGTAAACATTATAGAAATGCATAACATTAACAAGAACTTACTGGGCCAGCAGAGGGGTCAGCTGCAGCACTGGTGGTGGTGGAACTTCCACCTGCTACGGTACTGGTGGTGGCACCCTCCTTGCACCCCCCTCTGATGTTGTCTTATAGTCCATTGATACCGGTGTAAGAAATAGAAGATAACAAATAGATTAGTGGTACAGTTAATCTTCTTGATAATATTTTGACAGTCAAAGGCAACCACAGTAACATATTTACATTGTGTTTTTCTAAATCAGATTGTTAGAAATGGTGCCTTTGGTTGGCAGTCAGGTTACCGCCTGTCCAAGTAAAGACCCTCACTCTAGTCAGGGTAGGTTACACACAATCCAAATTATCCTGTGCCCACCCTCTGGTAGCTTGGCACTGAGCAGTCAGGCTTAACTTCAAAGGCAATGTGTAAAGTATTTGTGCAATTAATCATGCAATAACACAGTATAGCACCACAAAAATACACCACACAGTGTTTAGAAAAATATATAATACTTTCTGGATACATGCAGGTCAAAACGATTAAGATGCAATAAGTATATGTAGAAATATCACTGTAAAAATGATATAAAGTGTCTTTAGTCTCTTAAAGCAATAAATGTCTCTTGCAAGCACAAAGTACCTGGTTTGCGTTCATATTCTCTGCAAGGGACCACAGAGGAGGAGATGTCTGGAAAACTGGGAGGTGTGCGTTGATATTTCGGGTGCACACAGGCGGTGCATTGTTGAGTTTTCATGCAGGGAAGGTTTTATGTCGATTTCCGGTGTGTAGACTGGAATCCTCTGGGTTGCGGGGGTTTTGGACGCCCCGGGAACGATGCATTGAAATCCAGCGCTTGCAGGACGAAGTCACGGGGACTGCGTCGATCCGGTGGGCATTGGGTGGAAATTTCTATGGCACGTGCTGCGTCGATTCCTCTCAGGAAGTGTGGCTGCATCGTTACAGTTCAGCTTTGCGTCGATCTAGTGGGCCGTGCGTCGAATTTCTGGTTGCTACGCTGGCCCTGCATCGATATTCTCCTTGCGAAGTCGGGCTGCGTCATTCCTGTTTGGCATGCAGTGATTTTCTCACCGTGATGCAGGCTGTGCATTGTTTCTTGCAGGCTGTGTGTCGATTTTCACTGCACAGGGAGTTCTCTTGCAGGACTGACGCCTTTTTGGTTCTGAGACTTCAGGGAACAAGAGGCAAGCTCTATCAAAGCCTTTGGAGAGCACTTCTCAGCATGGCCAGAGAGCAGCAAGGCAGCAGGGCAACAGCAAGGCAGCAGTCCTTCTCAGAAAAGCAGTCATGTGAGTCCTTTGGGTAGCCAGGCAGTTCTTCTTGGCTGGTTGCAGGTTCTGGTTCTCTTCTCCAGGAAGTGTCTTGATGAAGTAGAGTGTCTACCTCAGAAGTGTCTGAGTTGGTAGGGTTAGAGACCCTGCTTGAATACCCAAATATGCCTTTGAAGTGTGGGAGACTTCAAAGAATGGCTTAGAAGTGCACAAGGTCCCCTTTCAGTTCCATCCTGTCTGCCAGGGTCCCAGTAGGCGGTGTGGTAGTCCTTTGTGTGAGAACAGGCTACTGTCCTTTGACAGGTGAGTGTCAGGCCCTCCACCCTCCCAGCCCAGGAAGACCCATTCAATATCCAGATGTATGCAAGTGTGACTGAACATCCTGTGTTTGGGGTTTGTCTGAGTGAATGCACAAGGGAGCTGTCAACTAAACTTAGCCAGATGTGGATTGGAAGGCACAGAAGGACTGAAGTGTAGAGAAATGCTCACTTTCTAAAAGTAGCATTTCTAAAATAGTAATATAAAATCCAACTTCACCATTAAGCAGGATTCTATATCACCATTCTGGCCATACTAAATATGACCTGGCTACTCCTTTCAGATCAGGATCTACCACTCAAACAGTATATGAGGGTAGCCCTAATGCTATCCTATGAAAGGAGCAGGCCTCACAGCAGTGTAAAACTAATTTAGGAGTTTTACACGACCATGACATATAGAACACACATGTTCATGCCCTGCCTTTTACCTACATAGCACGCTGCCCTTTGGGCTATCTAGGGCCTACCTTAGGGGTGACTTATATGTAGAAAAAGGAGAGATTAAGGCTTGACAAGTACTTTTAAATGCCAAGTCAAAGTGGCAGTGAAACTGCACACACAGGCACTGAGGAGGCAGGCCTGAGACATGGTTAGGGGGCTACTTATGTGGGTGGCACAACCAGTGCTGCAGCCAACTAGTAGCATTTAATTTACAGGCCCTGTGCACATGTAGTGCACTTGACTATGGACTTACAAGTAAATTAAATAAGCCAATTGGGTATGAGCCAATGTCACCATGTTTTAAGGAGAGAGCATATGCACTTTAGCACTGATAAGCTGTGGTAAAGTGTGCAGAGTCCTAAATCCAGCAAAAATGAGGTCAGAAAAAGAGGAAGAGGAAGGCAAAATGTCTGGGGATGACGCTACAGAAAGGCCATTTCCAACACAGATCGTCTATATTATCAGGTTCACCTATTCCTAATTTCTGAATTCTTACCTAAGACCTTTTCCAAAATTCCCAATCTACATTTGGGAATACTAATGCATTGTAAAGAATGATATTCACTTCACAATTCGCAACCTCCTTTAATGCGCTAACTGAGCCAGTTTTCCTTTTCAATGCATATCACACAACACTGGGAGATTGCTTGGGACTGTATGAACTACATAAAAAGAAAGACACAGAGAATGCATACTTGCTGATATTATATTACTACTACTACCACATTACCATTATCTTAGTGATAGGAGGACAGAGGAGTCAGGGGCCTAACAAAAGCCCCCCCAGGCCACATGTTACAAGGGTGCCTGAGCTCCAGTGGGCCCCTTCCACACAGCACCTACCCTGAGTGAGTGCGGAGGGGGGCCACCTCCATGTTCTGTCCAGGGGGCCCCATCCAGTTTTGTTAAACCACTGAGCGGAGTAAGCATTACTTCTTAAATAATCAACATAAGTGAGCACCTACAACAACAAGCAGAACCAGGTAGCACCGAGTAAATGCCTTGTTCAAATTGGATCCCATACTATTCATAATCTGCAAACCCAACAGTGTACCCTCCCCCACAGCAGCAGATGCTCCTGCAGGCCATACCCAATCCTGGGCCTGAGCAAGCCGCCTGTAAGGAGAAGAGGTGACGCTGCAAAAAAAAAAACAAGTGCGGCCACATCCTCCTTGCTAAAAATGGCGTGAGACCGCACCCCATGGTGGTGCCATTGACCGCAGATCGTGGAATCAAATAAAAAAAAAAGACAGGTGGAAAGAGAAGGAATAGAGAGGAAAAAAATTGGAAGTTAGGGGAAAACAAAAAAGGGGCAAAAAGTCACAGAAAACAAAAAAAAGAGGCAAAAAACATAAAATACACCAACACAAATACACACGCCAAGGATAAACATGTAAAACAGGGGATAGGTAGGATAAAGTAAGGTTTGCAACTATGTAGCTTATAGTGAAAAGTAGGACCAGCACCATGCACAGACATGGAAAATAGGATGGCCATGTATGCGACCTTGTGGTGCTGTTCGCGCTCACATCAATCAGTGGAAACAGGTAGCCGAGCACAACTCTGCCTGTTCGCTGGGCTTTTTTGGCAAACTGCGGAATTCCGCATACCGGAATTCCTCGAACTCCACCCACCCCTAATTAGTAAATAAATGGTTTCTGTTTGACATCATTTTAATTCTGTCAATTTGATTTAGTAATATTAAAGTAGACAGAAGCTGTAATGGCAAGCCAGAGCCATTTTAAAAGGTTTTCATAAGTGGATGGCTGAACGAATGCTGCAGGACCATTAGTAGCATTTAATGTACTAGGGTACATAAAGTAAGACATTACAGGGAACTTATCAGTTCATGAACTGTAACAATTAGGTGTAATGCAAAGGAGTAACCTAAATGGTTAGCTTTGTTAAAGATACTGGAGTCATACGAACAAACAAACATGTTCAGATGACAGAAGAGGTGAAGGGAAAAGTGTTTTGGGCTGACCCATCAGAGGGCAAAGTTTAACAGGTTTTATAAATATCATAACTCTCAAGTGTCCTGTGAGATAATGAGGATAGAATAATTTAACGTTCTACATATGGAGTACGGAATAACCACTGCAAAACATGTTCACTATGACATGGATAAGTGTAAGTGTCTTTCCAATGTTTAACATACTTTCCTTTCGATTGGTAATTTGATGGTCAAATAGAGTTGTAAAATACATTTGGTATTTGGTGTGAGCTTCTATAAAAATTACTTACACCACAAGTTTGAAATTGCCAGGTCAGCTGTAGAGGTTTACCATCACAGCAAAAAGGGACCGAGGGCCGCTAAAGGTCCAGCATACATAACCATAACTAAAGGTAAATATGTAGTTCCTAAAAAACCAAAAGTACTGCATGCAGGTCAGAACCCCTCCCTTTCAGGAGCAAGAGCCCTCACACACCCTGAGGGGTGCCATGCTTCAACGGGCAGCTCCATGTTAGGCCGATGCTGCAATTCTCAATGGGTCACACTGGGGGGGCATTTTGCAGGAAGAAGAACAAGAGATATATAGGTATGACCACCAGGGCAGTTAAGCTATGCATCATGGAACACTGCAGTGGGATTCATTGTGCTAAGAGAACAATGAGAATGAGCACACACTTCTTGAAAAATAACCGTACATCAAATGACATACAATGAACAAGTATAGAAAGCAAGTCATACTACATGTACCTAGGGCATGTAAATTAAATGCTGTAAGTGGGTCTGCAGCATTTCTTGTGCCACCCACTTCAGTAGCCCTTCAAACATGTCTCAGGCTTGATATTGCAGCATCTGGGTGCAGTTATTTTAAATTGCCATCTCAAATTAAACCTTTGGCCCAAATCTTCTTCTTTTCTAATACATATATCATCCATAGGTTTAGCCCTGGACAGCTCAGAGATCTGAGTAGAGATGTTACAGTGAGTGTCACAGTATCAAGTCAGATTGATATTAAGGAAATTACAATGCTGCCTCACATTTACGAGTTCTCAGGTCTCCTATATGTGATTATTAATGTATATACTAAGGGAGCAGGATGATCAATGATTTTTTATTGAGTTCAACTGCTTCTAGGGTAAATGATCATTCAGTCCTGAGATGTTTGTCTTCAGTCTGTATATCCATCTCTATTCCCTTTCTAGTAGAAAGAAGGTTGGATTAGATTTCTAAGATGAATCCAGGGTTTATCACTTACAATCCATGATAAATCTTCCTACCTATGATCTGTGTCTAGAAATTGTTTAGTGAGATGAGTATCAGATTTTGTTTTACATCTAATGTCACAACTTTGTTCCTAAATCCTAATCTTCATATTTCTTGTTGGCATCCCTATATTTTTAATGCCACAAGGCCAAATTATCAGATAAATCACATGGTTAGAGTTATAGGTTGTATGGTGATGCTGAGCCCATGGGGTTGACAAACATAGGATGATTCTTTTAATGGTTTCTGTGAAATGACAGGTGCTACAGTTACCAAAGGGGTAATGTCCATTGACCAGGGGTAGGCCCTAAAGAGTGCTTCGAGGGATTCCTGTTTGTGGTCTGTTTGTGATCTAGATCTGGTGTGTATTAGCCTATATCGGATGCTGGAGCTCTATTTGTAAGAGAAGATGGGTTCTTCCACGTTCAGTGCATTGTAGTTCAGGATCTGACAATGTTTCTTTACAATCTTTTTGATTGTGTTACAATTTATATTTTAGGTGGTGATACAAATCAATCTGTTGTCCGTTGTTTCTGATCATTTCTAGGGATGGACATAAATGGTGTAATTCTCTCTAGCATAATCACTTGTAATTACCAAAAAAGACTCATAGTTATGCATAAGTATGTGAGAAGTGTAATCCAGCATTTAGCTTTAATTCCTTAGTACATAATGCATTCTCATGTCCGAAAAGGACCTGAGAATGCATTTTGTGCTAAGAGAATAGCACTAAATGCTAAAGAACAACAATTGCAGCAGCCACTTGCTCTCTCTTAGCTCATTGTTCCTGCGCACCTGAGGTACTATTTTTGCCCCAAATTATTCTTAATTACTCAAGCTGCTGTAATCATGCAATTTTGGCAAATTTGCATCACATGAGTAGTACGTAATTACTGAAATTACTCCGATTACTCCACTGTAATTAAAATTTCATCCAGGCTTACTCATTCCAAGAAGCATGTCCCGGTTGTGACTCATTCTCTGGATTTTGTTATTTTACAACGTGGAGAATCTGAACCACCAGTTATGTTTGTAGCTCGAGGGCCTCCTTGGGCTATTAGTAACACATATAGGTGAATCATTTGTAAGGACAAGATGGGTCAAGGTAAGCCAATGAGGACATCATTGGATGCATGAGAAGTGTAGGCTGAGGTGTGGGTGTGGCAGTACTGTGAAGCTAAAAGTTACTCCCACGCCACTCCACTGTTCAAAAACATAATGCAATCAGAGTCAGAGGACTCAAAGATGTTGGGATGTTTGTTGATTGTATTTGAAATTAAGAGTTGGATCTTGCAGTTGAAGAGGGAAGTGAAACTAGCATCATTAGATCTGCTCTCCCAAAGGACATTTAGAACACCTTGTTTGCCATACTTTGACTAAACTAGTTACAGTGTTAGAGGTTTAAACTCACCAACTAAATTATTAACAATCCTAAACCAATTGCACTCAATGAACAGTGAGATTTGCCTGCTGCAGGAAAGTAATCTAGGTAAAACCATTGGCATAGGCTACACTCCGAAATGGTTCTACATGCAGTAGAGTGGTGATACTTCTCAGTAGTGATTCCAGAGGTAAAGTAATCAAGCAGTGGAGCAGAGACAATGGCATATTGCTTGCTCTTCCCAGCAGACAAGGGCCTTACACATACATTATAGTCTTTGTCTATGCTACTAGCAAACACAAAATGCTACCTTAAGGTGGCACTAGGTGAGGTCCTGCAGGTGACACAAGAGTAATTAATTATCAGGGAAGATCTCAACATAATGACGGATGGAATTAGAAAAAGGTCTGTCTAAAGTGTGGGCCAAATAGGGTCACACTCAGCAGACAGGGCACTGTGGCGGTAACAGGTAGGTGTCATTGCTATATGGTGAAAACAACACCCAACATCCTTGTACTATACCGACTACTCTGCAGCTCAGGAAACATAGACACACATAGACCTCTTCCTAGTGAACTCTGTGGCTTATAAAACAAAATCCTGAAACATTGAATACATTTTGCTATCTGACCAGGCACAGTGAATTTGTGGTTCAAAACAGCCACAGACCCGAATGTTAGGTGGGATGCCCTAGAAGCAGCAATAATGGGACAAATTCTGTCATATGTAGCCAAACTGAATAATTAAAGAAAAGATAAACAGGCACAATTAGAAGCACAATTGAAGAACCTTAAATGCCAAAACAAATCAACTCTCTCCTAGAATATCTGGCATAGAGTGACAGCTGTAGGACCGTGGTAAGCATTGGACACAGAGAAGGCCTAGTATTTACTCCCTAAGATAGAATATCACTACTTTAACTGCAGGGTTAGTGCAAGCAAATTGCTAGCTTATGAACTACATGCCAAAAGTGCCTACAAAAGAATTTCCAATATTTAAAACAGAGAAGGGCAACTTGAAAATACTGATCAAGGGAGAGTAGACTCCTTACAAGAGTTCTATGAAGAGCAGTATTGCCATCTTAAATAAATATCCACCTCAAGAATAGATACTCACAAAATGCACCTATCTGTGGACGTGCCCCTAAATAAGCATTCCCCTTAGAGAAATCAGTCCAGATAAGCAAAGTGGTACAAGCCATAAGCAGACTCAAACCAAACAAAGCTCCTGGGATCGATGATTTTACACAGCTGTTTTATAAAACATTTGTAAACCAACTGGCACTGACCCGGGCACACTTATAAAACATCCGTCACGGAGGATTCTGGAATAACAAACAGAATGTGTCAGCTACTGATTTCTGTTATTCCCAAGCCTGGTAAGGATAAACAACTATATGGCTCATGTAGTCCAATCTCCCTCTTGAATACGCACTTTAAAATCTTCAAATGCTTTATAGAAAATAGATTATGGAAGATCATCCCCAACCAGTCTGTTTTAGTGCCGGGCAGCACTGTAGAGATAACATGAATACATTGAATCATCTTATAGATAAAAGCCCTCTATACCGAGAAGAAAGCTGTGCTTATATTGCTTGATGCAGAAAGGGCATTCAATCAAGTCCTTTGAAAGTTTATAGCTAAACACTGCTTTAATAGAGTTAAGAAAATGCAACAAAAAGCCCACTCTGAGGGTGGGAGTCAATAGCAGCATCTCAAAATAATTTAAATTTGGAAGAGGACCCTGGCAGTGCTGTCCTCTTTCCCCCCGCTATTTTACCTTTCACCAAAATCATTATCTGGAATGTATTAGAGGGAGGAGAGAAATTCATTGGACACAAAGGGGAAATAAGACATATAAATTAGCTATTCACACAGATGACATAATCGTTATGATGACGCAACTAGCGTTTCCATTCCTGCCCTACTAGAAAAGCTGGGAAGATAGGTTATAAAATAACTGTGGTCAATACACAAGCTCTAAATCCCACACTCCCATAGGATCACATCATGGTTCTCCTGAGAAGGCACCCTTTACAGTTTCAAAATCTACTGTCCACTACCAAGGCATCCACATAGCTCATATACTCACATGCAAAACCCAAGCAAACTATACTCTGCAGATTGTAAGAAATTGAGTTATTGGTTGAAGGGGATGAATACCCTTTTCAAGCAACAATCACAATCCTTCTCAGGGTGATTTTAAATTAACCTGTGCTTAACCCTTAACCCCCACAAAAACAGCAAGGCTTAACTTAGAGGCACTGTGTTAAGTATTTATGTAGCACTCGAACAGTAAAAAAAGTGAAAACACAACAGAGAAAAATCCCACAACAATTTAGATTTTAATAAATAAAATGACACAAAACAAATTAAATCCAATCAGTAAAACCAGAGTCATGATTTTTTAAAACTTTTTAGTGAAATCTAGCACCTGAAAGATCAAAGCACTAACCACAGGCATGGGGTCGCAAAAGACCAGGGTAAACACAAACATGAAGGCCGGCCACAGTAGAGCTCGGGTCAGATACATGAAGAGGATAGAGCCCAGTCTTGGCTTAGTTTTGTACTTAGAAGAAATTTCCAGGTGAAGATAGAGTTGAGTGGGGCAAGGCAGCAGGCTGTGTGCAAAGAGATATAGTTGTCAGGAAGCGCTGGACGAAGTGTCATGGAAGCGATCAACAATGGGACAATAAGCTCCAAGCAGGAGAAGGCAGATGGGGAGCCTGTTGCCCTTGAGCTTGATGCAGATTTTTACATTCAGACTTTAGGAAGTTGAAAAAACTTCAGTGGGACAAAGTTGAAAGCTGTAGCTGGAGAGTGCTCCACAAATACAGGTACTATTACTCAAAGGCCCCACTGAACAGGATTTGCTGCTTCAGAGAAGAATGTAGCAGGAGCTACCAGGAAGTTAGTTGGAACAGCGATGCACCTTGGATGGAGCATCTGGCAGAAAGATCCCAGACTTCTGTTGGTTTGACTGGCACTTTTTGGTGGAACTGTTTCTAAGTTCCAGCTTTCAGGAGTATACAGGAGCATCACCTCTAACACCAGTTTCAAATGTCCAGGTCCTGGGGGAGAAACACTTTGGGGAGTTAAGGACTCAGAGGCCAGGCGCAAGGTTCAAGACCTGTGGAGCTGGCTCTGTCCCTGTAGCTAACACAGGCGACCATCCAACCACCCTTTGGAGAAGTTTCTGAATCTTGCGACCCCAGGGGGACTCAGGATGGTCTGGTATGGCTAAGGATCTCTGCATGTTTTCTTAGCCAGAAAGTCCTGCGAACATCCTAATATGAGTCAAAAAAGGAGAGTATTCACATATTTATGTGACAGAAAACTCAGGCACTTCCCACCAATAGCTAAAGTCTTATCAATGTGCTGTCCCAACAGTTATCTCAATTGAAACACTGTCCTACCGTATGTGGGTGAACCTACTGCATGTCATAGGGACAGATCAAACCTATAACTATGTGAAGACCTCACTGTTACCACATTGACTTCATTCAAGTTTTAACCACTTGTTGTTGAGGACAATCGGCTGACTGACACAAATGGGGCGCCATTGTTATCCTGAAAGGTGTGGAAACACTGTGTGGTAGGAAGTTTGTGGACCTCAGCAAAATGCAAAATGCACGATTTTTGTCAACATTGTAAGTTAGCAGGGCATGCTGGATAAGAAAGCATAGTGGGATCCATGCGAGTCACATCACTCTGGGTTTCTACAAATCTCTGGTTTGGTAGATGGTTCATAGTGCTGGCCAAGCCTGGAACCATCTACTATAGCAAACCACTGTACCAGAAATATGCAAGGCAAAACGTTGATGTCTCCACATTGTGTTTTGCAGCAGTTCTGGTTGCAAGCAGTATAACCAAACACACAGGTATTGTTTTTCAGCAGAAGCCTGGAACACTAAATAATAGAACATTTGTTATTATCAATTGAATTTCCGTACAGTTCTGGCTTCCAAATGTAAACCACTGTGTAAGAAAGAATGCAATTATAGTATCAGTAACCTCAAATTCAGATGTGTACATATAATCACTGTTCCTAAAACCAGTGTGTTGGGCACATTAAAAAATGCATTGGGTTCCTGCATAGCCATTTTTCATTCATTAGTTTGTACCATTTGAATAGATGATGGTTTATGTACAATGAGAAATCGTTATAAGCTGCAACTCAGTTATTGGCCCATGGTTTTGCGTGTTTTGGACAAAGAACAAAGAACAAACACCAGGGGCCTCATGTCACTCTTATGCCACCCCTGAGGTGGCATCCGGATCTGACACATTCCCAGACTTGTAAATCTGTGAATGCATCAGATTTCTTCAGGTCTCATGGGTGTTGCATGGGAATGCCACTACCAACACCCATGAAATGCTCCTTTCACACAGTGTTATACGTGAAGGTGTCCATATTTACAAGCCCATGAAAAGCCACGCAAGGTGGCTTGTGTAGCTTTGTAAATATGGGCTGGCACACTGTGCCACTGGAGCGTCAAACAAAAATGACACTCTGGTGCCGCAGTGTGCTGCTAGAGCCTCGTAAACAAACAAAAATGACACTCTGATGGCGCTGTGTGCTTCTAGGGCCTCGTAAATCAGGCCCTATATAGCTTTGTGACCAGAACAATTTGAGAGTATATTACATTTGTAAAATGACATCAGGGCAAAATATTACAGATTTAAGAATTATGGCCTCATTACTAGTG
Source organism: Pleurodeles waltl (assembly GCF_031143425.1). Classification (NCBI taxonomy): domain Eukaryota; kingdom Metazoa; phylum Chordata; class Amphibia; order Caudata; family Salamandridae; genus Pleurodeles; species Pleurodeles waltl. Next base: position 1,643,742,591 of record NC_090444.1, on the reverse strand, counting down.
TGGCAGTCTATAGACCGCCACACTCGCAGTGGTGATCTGGACAGCCACCAATGCCGCGTTCTGACTGCTAAATTACAACCCTGGAGGTTGGTCTGCCGGCTCTGCCAGTATCTTGGATCCCAGCGGCCTGGGGGTGGCAGAGATTCTAATCCACCAGGGCAGTGTGCAAGCAGCGCTGCCCTGTGGAATATGACCTTGTTCTCCACCAGCGGTTTCATGGCGGTAGCACTGCCATGAAAGGTTGGCGGAGAATATGTGCAGGGGGCCCCCCTGCCAGCACCCTTGTAATGTTTAATGTCTGCTTTGCTTTGCAGACAGTGAACATTGCAAGGGTGTTAGTGCACTCTGCAGGCAACAGCATTGCTGCCGACTATGCCCACTGACCTAGCAGGAAACCCATAATAGCTCTTAGAGGGAGGTCTCAGTTTAGGTGGCAGCCACCCTGTCGGGAATTTGGCGGAGGACTCTGTCTGCCAAACTCATAATGGGGTCTTTTGTCCCCTAATTCTATTATTTCAAACCTAGTTGCATTATCACTATATGTCAAAGATTAGTTTATTTAAAAAGCAAAATCCTAAGCTATCTGTACAAATGACTGCTTCCTGATTTCTAAATTGTGTCCACTTTTCAGAGATGAATAGCTTTCCTTGTTAACCCAAATGTTTCACACCTGTTTTTATCACAAACTGAAAATACAAAATAAGAAAAATGTCAATTACCACCTATTGTGATAATATCGCAAATATTGTGTTAAATACGATTTTCCCGAAAGCTAGGAAGAGGGTGATCTTAGCACAGAAAACCTTTTGTGAAAGCAATTTTTTGGGGAAAAAAAACTATACACGTTCTCGCACAACACCTTTTCTCACTTTTTAAAAAAATGTCGATATATTTTGTAAATCCGGTTGTCTTTCTAACGTATCTCATGACAACACACCGCCGGTTTTTTCTGAAGACTGTGTTCAGAAAAATAATACAATGGCTGTAAAATTTTGTTTCGATGAATGGTTCTGGTCCAACTATTGTATTCTTTTTTCAATACAGTATTGAGAAACACACAGTGAGCTAACTGTAAATCCTTGCTCTTGATGAATGGTTCTGTTCATGTTTTGTATCCTTTTGCCAATACTGCGTGAAATACCAGGGAAATGCAGTAGGGCAGTGCTTTAGAAAATTGAAATGAAAAGCCAGACAAGCAGGCATTTTGATTGATGGTCAGGGAATTAAATAATGCATCTGAAGCAGGGAGGTCTTTGAGATACAGTAAAAGGACAAGTTATTTGATTGTTTGAGTTTTCTCTAATTTTTTTTTGTGATTTTACCATTTCAATTATTGGCTCTTGTCTGTTGTGTCAAAAAAGCATTAATCTGTCAATTGCAGCTAACATAAAATAATGACATTGAAACGTTTCACATACATTTTATATTAATTCTGTGTTCTATTTGTAGCACATACCAATTCATAGAAATCAGATGAAGGCAATTGACACCTGTAATGCTTTGTTTGAGAATAGGAACACTCTTTGGTAAGTGCAAGTATTTAATTCTGGACAAATGAGCATTGACATCAAACAGAGGTTTTAAGCTTTTTATATTATAGCTTTACGAGTCATACAAACATCATGTATTATTTTGCAAGTTTGCCTGCTCTGCCTGGTCACCCCAGTTGTTTTTCCTTTTTTAAACCTATTTTTGATGGGATTAGGACTCCATGCACTGTGGCACTGATATGTAGTACCACCGTGGATTTCCTCTGGCCTTTAACTGATATTGGTAAAATTAGTTTAGCCCTGTTTGTCCTTTACCTATCCTGTAAACATATAATACGTGGCATAGATAATGCACTAAAGGCATGAAAGTTAAATTCAGGTGTGCAATTGTGCAACGCATATATATGATAAAATATGTTACTGCCAGCTCTGGGCAGGCTGCAGGTTAAATGTACTGCAGAAACACTTGGCAAAGAAAAGTTAATTTGCCATGTGAGAAAACCTATTTTTATATATTAAAGAGTCACCCGTAAAGGCACCCTTTCAAGCCCGCAGTGCCAAATATACGAAAAAGTGACACACACCATGGGCCCTTTTAGGACCTCCCTGATAACTCATATTTGTGATATTGCAATACTTTCCCTTAGCTAATGAAGATTACAATTTATTTCCCCTAAAATAGGAAATAACATGAAGATCCTGGAATACCGGGTTCAATTCTGCATGTTTTCCCCCTTCCTGTGTAAACAATAGACTCAATCCCATAAACGTTTACCATCAACTTTGAGCAGGTGATAAATGCTCCCTGTTTTTTTCTCTTGACCATGGGTGGGCAGAAGTAGGCCAGAGTGGTGGGAGTGAAGGTATTTTTTGCTTCAGTAGGGGGAATTTCTCCTGCTCTCCCATGCTGAAATATTTGGCTAGGCAGGGGCTGGGCACAAGTTACTTCCTAACTAATTTACTACATCTGTTTTAAGGGTGAAATCAGGTTTTTGATAATTTAAGTACAAAGGGAAATCTAAAAGTATGGCCCAAATTTAAGATGGCTGTAGCACCAACTATCACCACATTGGCATAATTTTTTTATGCTAATGTGGTGATAGTGTGGCAATAACTCTGTGCCATATTTACAAAGTGACACAATGCACGCATTGAGCCACTTTGTAAACCCTTGTGTCACAATATGCCTGCGCCAGGCATCATGTATGCAAGGGGGACGAGCCCCATTAGATTCCACTGTGCCATTTTAAGCAGCATTTTTAACACCAGCACAGAGCAGGTGTTAGAAGGTGGCACACCGTTATTTTTAATGGGCCTCTATGTACTTTGCAGGATTAGTGCTAATCCTACAAAGTACAATAGCGTAAAAAATGATGATGCTATTTTCCCTAACCTGCGCCATGGTGCGCCGTATGTTAAATATGGCATACACATTGTGGAGTTAGAGGGGCGCAGTGAGCCGCAACAAAAGTGGTGCTTCATGACTTAAAGCGCCACTTTTCTTAAATCTGGGCCTATGTACTTTAAGAAGCCTGAGCCATAAATTGCTTAGAATCCATTCTGCCACTTATCACACCTCCTGACATGAAATGCACTAACCTGTGCAAAATGTTAAATTTGCCAGTGAAATGGATGTTATTTTGGTAATTTAGAGTAACCAAATTTACTTAAAATTATGGAGATTATGCCATTACGTGACATCGCATAATTTCAGGGAGAAATCGTCAGATGTATCTTTTGGGGAATTTTTCAATCCGAGCGGCATTTCAGGCAGATTTTGTACCAGAGCAATCTGTTCAGGAAATTGCTCAGAGTGAATCTACTAATCCAAATTTGAGCTCAGTGTTTTAAATGTGAGCAGCAGTACCTTTAGGCTGGTTTGTCAAAAAACTTTCAGGTAGATTTTTTCACCAGAGCACGTGAGTAACAGTGTTTTCAACACACGTGACCTGAACTGAACTTAATATAGCCTCAGAGCCTGCCGTAGAAGGCTAGACCAGCCATTAAAGGCCTGCTCCAACGTAAAAGGCCTGAGCCGAAGGTGAGTATAGTCCAGCTCTGAAGGGCTATAAGGCTATTAAAACATTCTGCCACTAGAGGGAAGAATGCCATAATAAATAAAACAAAGTTCTCACGGAGCCAGAGGGGATTAAAATGCCTCAGGGTCTGTGAGGCCTTTGTTCACACCTGCTGCTGTGAACAAAGAACATTAGAAAGTTGATGCTCCAGGGTTTTACCAGACAGTAAAAGCCCAGAGCACTCCATTGTCTCCAATGGGGCTCTAAAGATTCCAGTGTTGTAATACTATATTTTTTAATGTAAGTTTTTTTGAGGCAAAATACATTTTGTCTAACTATGCACAATTTCACATAATTTAGCTGTAACTTGGAGCAATTACACTGTAGAAAATTACACATGTTTTACACACCTTTAGAATATGCATCCTTGGTTTGGAGAGTTAATGAAGCAGACTAAGAAGAAAATGGACTGCCTCTGAGACCAGGAATGATGGAATTATGTTAGAAGTGTACAGGAAAAGCTGTAAGAACAAAGGACAGCTGTAATGTGATGTATTTTGAAATGGAGATGCCAGTGAGGTCTTCTCTTTTTCGTTCCCCGGAACCTCATAAGCAGCTAGCCTCCATTGACCGTGGGGAGAAAACCAGTTTTAACCTGGAAGGTGAGCTCATTTAAATAGGGGGTGGCTATGGTTCTTAAGACATGCTCGCCTAGTGACATAAGGGTTCTGCCATATTAAAACAGGGATTCCTGTGTATATTAACAGTAAGACAAACGCACATTCTGAAAATATAGGTGGGGACTATGGTGAAAGGTTTAGGGTTTGGTGATAGAATACCTTAATTCACTGAATAGTTCACAGGGAAAATCTAATACCTAAACCATCACCTCCTCAGAACATTTCTGGACATAGGAAGACTTGAGCTGAAGAAGGACCTGCTGGAAGAAGTCTCCTGAATCTAGAATCCTGACTCATACTGGAAGAAGAGGATTCACTCAAGGGTGCCTGGCACTTGCTGATACCCTCTGGCTGGAACTGTTCTGCTAGTGTCTAGTGGTTGATCTCCTGTTTGTCTGCTTCGGGAACACAAAATGCAGGGTGACTCTTGACTCGAAGGCGGCCCAGCTGACCACAGTGGACTAGACCTTGCAGGAAACCTGGTTGGAGAGGGAGCTGATGCCTAGCTGCCTGACCAGAAGGTACTTTCCCTGCAGTGGCATTAAAGTGGGACAGTCATTTTTCCCCCTCTTGAGGTCTGCAACAAGATGCAGAGACTTACCCTGGAAGCTTGCGCCCTAAGCAGGTGAGAAAACCAATTCTGAAAACAGTTTTGATGGAACCTTGCAGTAAAGATATTTAGCCTCGTAGAACCCTGCCCGGATCATTTTCAGCCTCCCCACTGGAGGATTTTGATTTTTTTTTTAAATGTCTAAGTCTGAACATTAATGTAGGACGAGGGTGAGGCATGAAATCTATCTGACCAACAAAGTTCCTTCTGTGGCCACAATTCCAGCTTTACCCCACTTGGGGCTCTCGGTTAAAAAAACAAAGGGCATATTTATAATTGTTTTGCACTGAATTTGCGTCATATTTACTTCTTATTTATACTTTGGTATTAGACCCGCCTAGCGCCAAATTTATGGAGTCAAAGTCATTTTTTGGATGTGGAAACCTACTTTGCGTCAATGAGATGCAAAGTAGCCATTCCAATGCAAAAAATGACTCTATGGCCTTAGCGCCATATTTACCCCCTGTGCTAAAATCGTGCACGGGAAGGAAGAGGGGTTGAAAAATGGCGACAACAAATTCTTTAGAGAAGTCAGGTGCCTTCAGCATGGGTGCCATGCACACGACTGCCTTCAGGTCATCAAAAGCTATCTGGCAGGCTTCTGTCCAGATCAACTTTTTGGGTTGCTTCTTGGAGGTTAACTCAGTCAAGGGAGCAACAATAGTGCCATACCCCTTGACAAACCTCCTATAGTAACCTGTGAGATCTAAAAAGGCTCTCACCTCAGTCTTGGTCCTGGGAGGCTCCCAAGCCAGAATACTGTCAATCTATGGCTTTAGGGGTGCCACCTGGCCACTTCCCACCTGGTGTCCCAAGTACACCACAGAACCCTGCCCTATTTGGCACTTGCTAGGCTTGATAGTGAGGCCTGCCTGTTGCAGGGCCTCCAACACTTTACAGAGGTGCTGCAAGTGTTCCTCCCAAGGGGAGCTGAACACAGCACTGTCATCCAAGTAGGCTGCACTGAAGTCCTCCAGTCCAGCCAAGACTTGGTTAACCAGTCAGTGAAAGGTGGTGAGCCATTTTTCATCCCAGAGGGCATCACCCTAAACTGGTAGTGCCCACCTGGTGTAGCAAATGCAGACATCTCCTTTGCCCACAGGTCAGAGCAATCTGCCAATATCCAGACGTTCAATCAAATGTGCTGAGATATTTGGTAGCCCGTAACCGATCAATGAACTCATCAGCCAGGGGAATGGGGTTCGCGTCAGTCTTCGTGACTGCACTGAGTGCACAGTAGTCCACACACAACCTGAGTTTCGGAGTGGCACTAGGAGCAGCAGCCTTTGGGACCAAGACCACAGGACTGGCCCAGGCTTACTGGAAAACTCAGTAACCGCAAGAGCAAACATTTTAGATACCTAATCCTTAATGCTGGCTCCAACCTTGTCAATCATCCTGTAAACTTTATGTTTCACAGGTGGACAGTCCCCAGTGTCCATATCATGTGTGCACAAGTGTGTGACCCATGCGATCAAGGAAAAGAGAGAGGCAAACTGTCCCAACAAAAGGGTGATAGTCACTCTGTTGTTCTAGAGTCAGTGAGGGGGAGAGGTTCACACCCTCCACTAAACCACTTTTCTCTTTGGCAGACAGGAGGTCAGGAAGAGGCTTACTCTCTTCCTCCACCCCCTCATCTGTTGCCAAGAGCATTGGCACTTCTGTCCTCTCAAAATGAGGCTTGAGGCGGTTCACATGCAGGACCCTCAAAGGGTTTCTAGCAGTCTGTAAGTTCACCAGAAAGGTGACATGATTCTTGCGCTCCACCACCTCAAAAGGCCCAGTCTACTGGCCCTGGAGAGCACAAGGCTCCACTGGGGCCCTCACCAGCACTTTTTGTCCAGGATGAAACTCAACCAGACTGTTATTCTGGTCATAACACTGTTTCATATCTTCCTGCTTGCTTCCAGAGTCTCTTGAGCGAGCTTCCTGAAGCGGGCAGTTTGTTTCCTAAAAGCCAACATGTCATTGAATACATCCTGGGGGCCTTATTGGAGGCCTTCTCCAAGCCTTCCCTAACCAGACTTAAAGGTCCACTCACAGGGTGGCCATATAATAACTCAAAAGGGATAAATCAAAAACCCTTTTGTGGCACCTCCCTGTAGGCGAACACAAGGCATGGCAAGAGGACGTCCCACTTACCCCACCAGAGCTCTGACAGTCCCATAATCATGCCCTTCAAGTTGTGGTTGAATCTTTCAACCAGACCGTTTCCTTGGGGATGGTAAGGAGTGGTAAACTTGTAGGTTACCCCACTCTCCTTCCATAGAGACTTCTTATATGTAAATATGAAGTTAGTACCCCTATCGGATACCACCTCCTTGGGGAACACCATGTGGGTAAAAAGCCTTATCAATGCATGTCCCACCACAGGGGCCATGACTAATCTCAAAGGAATGGCTTCTGGGTACCTGGTGGCATAGTCCACCAAGACCAGGATGAACCTGTTGCACATGGCTGTCTTGGGATCCAGAGGCCCGCCTATGTCAATACCAACCTTTCCAAAGGGGATGCTGACTACAGGAAAAGGTTGGAGTGGAGCCTTACATTTCCCCCCACTCTTGCCACTTGCCTGACAAGTTTGGCAAGACCTACAGAGTGCATCTGAGTGCCTGTGCATCTGGGGCCAGTAAAAATAGGTGATATGCCTTTCTAAGGTTTTGTCCTGCCCCAAATGTCTAGCTAAAGGCACATCATGAGCCAAACCCAGTAAGAAGGCTCTGAAGCACTGGGGTACCACCGGCACATGAGCTGCCCCAGGCTCAGCAACCCTAGGCTTGCTAATTAGGAGGCCAATCTCCCAGAATATCAAGTGTGATCCAGCCTCTTTTCCATAAGCTGGTCTGCAGCCTGCTGTTGCAAATCTTCCAGAGTAAGGCATGTTTTCTGTGCCTCACAGAATGCTTTCCTGGTGGGTCCCACTTCCGGCTGTAACTGAGTCAGCTCAGGGACCTCCTCCAGTTCAGCCACCTGTTCCCCTGTAGACATCGGGGCATCCCCCTCAGGTTCAGCCTCCTCCCAGACCGTGAGAACTTCTAGAGCTGGTTTACCTTGCCCCTAGCCCTTCCTCCTTCTGGCAGACACCGTGGCCAGTCTTTCAGGGTCCAGGGCCTCCTGATCACCCTGACAGGCTTCAATTGACCTGGTGGACAAACACATCCACACAGAAACACTCAACATCTCCAAGTGAGACTTGTGTTTCACCTCCTTCCAAGGGCAACCCTCCAGGTCATTGCCAAGCAAACAATCTACAGGCATGGTTGGACTCACAGCTACCCTCAAGGAACCTGAGACCCCCCCGCTCAAAGGGAACCTGCGCCACTTTGCACAGGCGCTCAGAGTTGTCTACTGTAACTACTTGGTAAAGTACATGGGCAATTATCTTCTCACAGTAGTCACACTGGCTCCTGTGTCTCTCAGAGCTTCCATGTTCTGTCCATTGATGATCACCCATTGCCTGTACCTTTTAGTGTTCTCAGGCACAAGGGTCCTCTGGACCATCTCACTGTCCCCTAGTGAGACAAGTGTCATCTCAGCTGGCTCCCACCCACGTGGAACCAACTCCTCCCAAGAGCTACACTGGCCAAACCCTGTGACTAAGCACCAGTGGGTGCCTGTGTCCCCTTAGGACATTTAGGATTCCCCCTCATGTGACCCACATGATCACATGCATAGCACTTGTGGGGACCCCTCTCTGCATGTTTCCCTTTAGAGACCCATGGTTTCTTTTCCACTGGGGGCTGGGAATCTTTACCCTGGGAACTAGGTTGGGGCCCTTTGGAGAACTCCCCCTGTTTACCCTTACCCCCCACTTCTTCTGATGGGGACCCTGCCCACCGTTGGCATGGTCTCCCCCATACCTCTTCTGGATCATGGTGCTTTCCCACAGGTCCACATCCTGAGCAAGCGTTCTGGGGTCAGACAGCTTGCTGCCAATCAGGTGCTGGCACAGCTCTGGAAAACAAAAACTGTATAAGTGCTCCCAAGCAAGTAAGTTGTAAAGCCCCTCATAAGTTGTTACCTTATTGCCCTTCACCCAACCATCCAGTGACCTGCAAATAGAGTCAACACATTCTAACCAGGTTTGGGATTCCTTCTTTTCGTAGGAGCTAAACTTGTCCTTGTACTACTCAGGTGTGAGACCATATCTTATGAGTAGGGCATCCTTCATTATAGAGTAGGTGAGTCCCTGAGGATCCCCTAAGGATGTCAGTGTCCCTCCCTTCTACCTCAAAGTGCTTCCGCAGACCTGCCCCCAATGTGCTTCAGGGACCATGTTTATGTGGAGAGTAGACTCATATCCCTTGAACCTCAGATAGATGTCATCTTCCTTCTTGTAATCCTTCACCAGATGTTGTTTGCGTCAAAAATAAAGATGCACTGGTGAGCGTGCATCGGAAAAGTCAGCTATGTGTCGATTCCGTACTCGCAAGTGAGGTCGTACATAGTTTCTTCTCCAGTTGGGTAGACAATGCATTGTTTTTCTCTCCGGCAAGTGACGATGCATGTGAAGTCCGGCTACACAGTGATGGAAAAACCTAGCTGTTTGGGAATGCATCATTTTTACTACCACAATGCAAGTGGTGCATGAAATTTTCCTTGCATGGTGTCTTGTGCGTGGATTTCTGCCTTTTTCAACCAGCTTCACCTTTCAAGGGCCCAGGGGCTGGACAGGGCACCATTTGCCAGGGCAGGAATCTCAGCAGAGAGTCAACGTGCTGGCAGAGGAAGTCTTTGATGGCCCTACGACTTTAAAACAGGCTGCAAGCTCAGTCAAAGCCCTTGGAGACACTTCACAAGCAGAAGTATACCACAAAGTCCAGTCGTCTTCTTTCAGGCAGAAGCAGCAACTGCAGGCCAACCCAGCAAATCACAGTCACAGACAAAGGGATAGTTATTAAGCTCTTCAGCTCTTCTCCTTGGCAGAGGTTCCTCTTGGTTCTCTGGGGTTTTGGGTCCACTACTTATACCCCTTTCTGCCTTTGAAGTAGGCGGACTTCAAAGGAAAGTCTCTGGCTGGCTCCAGACTCACACACGTGCAGTGGAGCCTGCATTGTGTGAGGGCATGCAGAGCCCATTCAGGTGTAAGTGACCACTCCTCCTTACACTCCAGCCCAGACAGCCCATCAGGATATGCAGGATATACTCCATCTCCTTTTGTGTCAATGTCTAGAACGGATTCACAAACAGCCCAATTGTCAGTCTGACCAAGGCTGGGAATACACAAGCAGGCAGGGTCACAGAATGGTTTAAGCAAGAAAATGCCCACTTTCTAAAAGTGGCATTTTCGAACTGAAAATCTAAAAACCAACTTTACTAAAAGGTGTATTTTTAAATTGTGAGTTCAGAGACCGCAAACTCCAGCTCTCAATCTGCTCCCAAAGGGAAACTGTACTTAAAAGATATTTAAAGGCAGCCCCCATGTTAACCTATGAGAGGGATAGGCCTTGCAATAGTTGGCAGTATTTCACTTTCAAGACATGAATAATGCATCAGCACCTTATCTTAGGGGTAACTTACATGTATAAAAAAGGAAGGTTTGGGCCTGGCAAGTGGGTAAATTTGCCAGGTCAAATTGGCAGGTGAAAACTACACACACAGACACAGCAGTTGCAGGTCTGAGCCATGTTTACAGGGTTACTCATGTGGGTGGCCCAACCAGGGCTGCAGGCCCACTAGTAGCATTTGATGTACAGGCCCGGGCACCTATAGTGGACTTTACTAGGGACTTACTAGTAAATCAAATATGCCAATCATGGAAAAGCCAATTAGACATACAGTGGGGAAAACTTGCACTCTTTCACTGGTCAGCAGTGGTAAAGTGTCCAGAGTACCACAAATAGCAAAAACAAAGTCCAGCACACAGTCAAAACATAGAAAGCAGTGGCAAAAACACAGGGGAGACCATGTGAAGGATGCCAGGTCTAACAGCACTATAGGTTCTATTTTTAATCTTCATGTTTGCAAACATGCCTTCTTTTTCTTATAAAAGAGCTCTGCACCAATGGGCATATTAACAAGCCCCTTGAGTCGCCGATATGTCACTTTTTTTTACACTCCAGCGGGGCAGATTGCAGACCCATACCCATAAGGCCACGCAAAGCCATTTTGCATGGCTTTTCAAGGCCTCCTAAATATGGTGCAAATCAAAGCAGCACAAGTCACTGAATTGCCTTACACTGCGTCAGGGGGTGTTCAATGGGTTTGTGGTGGGTTATCCTACGCAAAACCCATGGGTTTTGATCCTTTCACAGATTTACAAGCAATGTAAACCTGGGAATGGGTCAAAACCTTATGCATCCCTAGGGCAGGTGCAACGAGGAGATATATCTTTGTTTTCCCTAGTTTTTTTCTCTTTCTACATTTGCTGCATTATGCAGCACACGTAGAAAGAGGAAAACACATCCATGATCCTTTTGTGCAGGAAGTTGTCCATTCATGCACATAAACAATCCTGCATGCAACGCAAGCACCATTGCACCATGGTGCAAGGATGCCTGTATTGACACTAGGCAGCAAATTGTGCACCAGCACAGTGCAAAGGACAGAAAGTCACCATATTTTGTAAATATAGTGCATTTCTGCCTTTTCTCTGTGACACAGGGCAGCACAGCATGGTCACTTGTTGCACTGCCCTGCACCACTTAATTGTAAATATGCCCCAAGGATTGAAGTGGTTTGTGGGAAAGGTGATAGCATGACCATGTATTATATGCAATAAAGTACCCCCTGCCGTGCATGACAAGGATGTTGCAAGTCACCTTGGAGTTCCATAATCTTTCAAAGGAACTCAACATTCGGATACTTTTCACTGTATGGTTATGGAACTCATCAGTGACTTGCAATGTCCTTAAAATGTATGGTGGGGTATTTTGTCCCTTAATTATCAAGCAATAGACTTCCATTGTTACTGGAAGGGATGTGCATCATTCTCCAGCTGTGCAAGGCATGATGGTGTAATATGAGTTTTCTGATCTGAAGTTAGATTAGGGCATCTGGATGTGTATATATTTTCAGGGAAGGTCCCTAAGTTTGGTCAAAGATTTCCAGCTGGTTGTTGATCATTTAGCTGACTCTCTCACAAGAGGTTACCTGTTACATCTCAGCCATTCGTTCTTCACTTGTCGGTATATTTGCAGATCACCAGTTTTGGAGAATTCAGATCTTAGCCACTGCTAGTGAGGATGCTGTTATCTGTCTTTGAGAGTGTACAGTCCAGGGTCCCGGAAACACCAGTGGTATGTATAAATCATTAGTGGTACACATCTAAGTCCATATTTTAGACAAATTGTGCCATAATATGCAGTAGGTCTTGATTCTGCTGATCACTAGCAATGAAAGTTGGGAGTAAGTCTTCTCTATGTAGACTTATTGGTTTCTAGTACCAGTTATGCTGGATTTTAAAGTATTGACAACTCAGCCCACCCTTCCTCAGAAGTTGTCATATCTGGTTAGTAGCGCAGCCCAATCTTTGTCAGTAAGTCCTCAGTCCAGTGATCTTTACCAGAACCATAAGTCAGTTTTGAATATGGATGGCAAATCAAAACAATGTACAATGCTAAGACTAAACCCTAGAACTGTGCCATGATGTTGGTGTATGTCTGTCCTTGCATAGATCCACAAAACTTCTATTCAAAACATCTGTGCCTTCTCTGCTGGTCGATGTGAATTCGAAAGTGTGCAGTTTATTGCACATCATGGAGCTCAGTAGTTGGGTCCACAGCATTGCTTCACTGAGGAGGTTCATAGAGTCAGTTTTCAGTTCAACTGGTTTGGTGTATTCAGAACTCTTTCTGTCCATCATTATGACCATAATGGTCAGTTCCAAGAGGCTGCACTTTACATCCCATGTCCTAAGACGTGGTCTGAGTACCTTTGGGGTTGTTTAAAAATAATGGCCCAAAGAGCTACAGATAATTAAAACCTTTATAAAGGAAAGCACCATTGCTTTCCCAACCTTTTTTAGGACTGCTCTTGCATGTTGATGTCACAGAAAGCATACAATGGATAGGACAAGGATTGCTAGAAGCATTCAAAATCAGGAACATATCCTGTGGGCTCTTAGAAATCCCAACTGTTCTGTGAAATGGATTTTTAATAGACACAGAATTAGACCCACCAAAAGTCAGGATATTATGCCCTTCTCATCTTTCTTTATTACTATGTAAAAGTGTACAATATCTCAACTGGAGTGGTCTTCTAATTCAATGAGTTTGCATCTTACCTGCTGGATATCCTACCCCTGGACAGTGTCTCTATTTATTCACTTCTCCATAGTCTGAAGTCTTTCTTTTCTAGACTCCAATGTCTATTTCTATGGATTTCACTTTATGGGCAAATTATGTGACTTTGCTTACAATGCTGCCTGTGGTGAAGTTGACTGGTGTGATCTCTCTCGCTGTGGAGTCTAAGGTGACATCCATCATTTTTGGTGGGTTTGAACAGGATATCAGTTAGCTACCAGAGTGCATTTCAGTGTGCAATAGTTCAGACATCTTGATGATTTAGAGACACAAGAGATACCTAAATAGCACCCTGGTGAGTTGTCCAGTTAACACTTACTGGTTAACAGCAATTGTGAGATTAGAGGATGTTGACAGTGGAGGTCTCCACTGGCTTGTAACACAAATATGCCCACTGGTCACCTGGAGCCAAAACTTTCTCTGGGTAGTTCAACATGGTGACTGCAGTGCTGTACCAAAGCTGTTAAGAGTTGTGTAGGTGTCAGTTTAGGTTTGTTTGCTTTGTATACCTCCCCACGCATGCTCCCATCACCATCCTCTGTTTCTTTCTTGTGGGTCACCCTATTGTTGCTTTATTGATCCAGCGCTCCCTCAGTCTGCAAAAGGCACCAGTAGCTCCCCACTACTGCTCCCCTCATGGATGGAGGTGAGTGGCAAGTCCAGTGCTTATCTTTCACGCTAACCAAAGCACCAAAAGATGTATATTTATTTTAATTTCACAAGGACAAGCTAGTAAGAGCCATGCGCTTCAAACCTACATCCACACTGGGGCATAACTTTGATCTATTACACAGCTGTGTTGTGCATGACCTTGGAGTTTGGGACTGATTTGGCAGGTACAGCATAGTTTCCCACAGCGGTTTCTATATTTGTTTTTGCTGGTTGCCCACGCTCCATGTGTCCAAGTAGGGCCTGAAAGATGCAGCGCCCTGGCAAGTACTGTTACACAGCAGGTATTTTCTCCATGGCCAAGGTCCGGCCTCCTTGTGTGGAGTTTTCTTCCTGTGCATTAAGGAAATTGTTGATTTTTCCATCTGGCAATGGAAAATTGGCATATGGAAGACTGCCCTACAAATGGAGGATTTTCCAATACACCTAAGGACAGATTTAATGAAAGTGGCAGTGCACCAAGTGCAGCTCCGCTTTCCCTGTGCCTCTTAGCCCCCCCCTATCATCACCACGTGTGCGCTGCATTTAAAATACATAGGGGGCAATAGGACATTCAATGTGGCGCTATTAATGTACTCTGCAGGAGTAGTGCCAAAATGTTGGCGCTACTCCTGCAGAGTACATAGGCACCCTTTCTCAATAATGGAAACCCCCTTTTAACGCTGTCCTGAGTAGGGTTAAAAGTGCCGTAAAAAAAGATGCCAGGAAATCTTATAGATTTCCTTGTGCCATTTGTTCAGCCACCCCTAACAAGGAAACGCCCCCTTTGAATACATTATGGGGGTCATTACAACTTTGGCGGTAAAAGCTGCTTACCGCCGTGCAGAAGACCGCCAATACACTGCAGCGGACGCGGAATTCCGCCACAGCTATTATGACACACATACCGTAAACCGCCAAAATTCAGACACCCACACAAGTCCGTCACACCAAAGGTCAGTGTTAAACTGGCGAAAACAAAACCTCCACCGTCACACCAACAGAAACACGCCCATGCTATCACGACCCACGAATCCACGTGGCGGTCTTTCAACCGCGGTATTCCATTGGCGGTACACACCGCTGCGCTCAAAATACACACACATCTCCAAAACACCCCCACATTGGACAATTCGAAATATACACACCTAAAACACATACAAACACCACTCCCACACAATCAATACAATATAAAACACATACCCACATCACCCACAAACCCCTACGACCAGAAATTTTGAGGAAGCCGAGAGACAGAGAGCACAGCAATTGAGAACCCCACCACACAGAGGCACACAACACCATCACCCATAAAACATTCCATGCACAAAACACCACACACCACTACACATCCCCACACTCATCAACACATACACCACCCCACACATCACCCACACCACCCCATGTCACGCCACAGACACCCCAGGTTTTCAGAGGAGGAGCTCAGGGTTATGGTGGAGGAAATCATCCGGGTAGAGCCACAGCTATTTGGCTCACAGGTGCAGCACACCTCCATAGCCAGGAAGATGGAGCTATGGCGCAGAATCATGGACAGGGTCAACGCTGTGGGACAGCATCCAAGAAATCGGGAGGACATCAGGAAGTTGTGGAACGACCTACGGGGGAAGGTGCGTTCTGTGGTCTCTAGGCACAACATCGCGATTCAGCGGACTGGCGGCGGACCCCCACCTCCTCCCCCACAACTAACAACATGGGAGGAGCAAGTCTTGACCATCATGCATCCAGAGGGCCTCGGAGGACTCGGTGGAGGAATGGACACTGGTAAGTCAAATCTTAACTATCATATCCCCCACCCTACCTGCATGCTATCACATACCCCCACCCTCACCCCCTCCCCTATCACTCCAACTCTTCACTAATGTACTAATAACACAAACCACCCATCTCAACACCAAGCCCTGCATGCAACAACTAAGCATGGTCACCCCTCACTAAAGCATGCTCACTGCACATACCATAACAACCCCCTAACCATCATCACACAAGCCCCCACACAGGAATGCTTGCACTGGGGTACACGCACACCCACCCATTGCACACCATGACACACACACATGCAATAATCATGCTCTTATACCCCTGCAGGACAACTACAGAACGTCACCACACAGGAGGGTCCAGACATCTCCACTCCACCCACAGAAGAGGCCCACAGTGACGACAGCAGCTCTGGCCAACTGGATCCTGATGACCAGCTCGGGACAGTCGGTTCCCCTCGCACAGGTACAGCCCAACACTGACCTTCCACCCTCTGGTAACACCAGCACAGCACCCACCCAGTGGGCCCATACCTTCGTCCCCAGGACACGTCAGTCAGCTGTGTGTCCACCACTAGAGGGAACCCAGGCTAACCCACCACCCCACCAACAACAGGGACCTGGGGGCAGTGGTAGTGGGCACACGGTCCAGGGGACGGACGCACAGGAACACAGGGGAACTGGGAGGGCTGCTGTGCAACAGGGGGTGGACAGGCCAAGGGAACCCACTCTCCATGAGGCCCTCTCCTCCATCATGGGAGCATACCACCTCTCCCAGGAGACGATGGCGACGGTCCTGGACAAGTTTCAGGAGACCCAGTGCCTGCAGGAGGAACAGTATTTTGGGTTCAGGGAGGAGCTCAGAACCATCAGCTCCGCCCTGGGCACCATCGTAGGGGTGCTGAAGGACATACAAAAGACCATGAGGGACACCGTGGCACTCCAAGGGGCCCCTGACACTAGCATGGACGATGAACTGCCCACCACCTCCGCCGGCGCTAGTGGACAGGACGCCCCGCCACAGGACCACCATACCAGCACCCCACCCCCTGCAGACGGACAACGACCCCAAAAGCGGTCCCTGAGATCCAGGAACAGGACAGAGCAAGATGGCAAGACCCCTGCCAGGAAATGAGACCACCCTGATTGTCCTCCCACTGTCCCACTTTGTTACCCTGTCCAGATTGGAACTGCCCCAGCTCCACTTCCTATGCCCATATGGGCAGTGCACCTGTGTGACTAATAGACTGGACTCTGCCATGAACATTCCTCCACCATCACCATTTTGCCACTCCCTCCAATAATTAGCACTTCAATAAACACCCTTGAACCATAAAACAATCTGGAGTCAGTCTGTGATTTTGAAAATTTGTATTAGCCAGTGTCAAAATGCGTTTTCAATTGTAATGCCAACATACCTATGTCACACATCACAAGTCAATGAAGGATGCAAGCAGATGACACACGTTGGTAACCACACCTGTGAAACCGTAATGGAAAGGTACAACTCAGTTACCAAATACTGCTATTAATTGACAGACAGGATAGAGGTAGAAGTGTGAAAGTGAATGTAATAGTAAAACAAATTGTTCTCACCTGTGTGTCACTGGAAATATTGCTGTATGACTGACTCCCTGTTGTCTATGTCTTCTTCCTCAGCTTCCTCCTCATCACGGTCCACAGGCTCCACAGCTGCCACAACACCGTCATCTGGACCATCCTCCTGCAGAAAAGGCACCTGGTGTCGCAAAGCAAGATTGTGAAGCATTGAGCAGGCGATGATGATCTGGCACACCTTCCTTGGTGAGTAGAATAGGGAACCACCTGTCATACGGAGGTACCTGAAACTGGCCTTCAGGAGGCTGAAGGTGCGTTTGATCACCCTCCTAGTCCGCCCGTGGGCCTCATTGTAGCGTTCCTCTGCCCTGGTCCTGGGATTCCTCATTGGGGTCAATAGCCATGACAGGTTGGGGTAACCAGAGTCCCCTAATAGCCACACAGGGTGCCTCTGGAGTTGACCCATCATATAAGGGATGCTGCTATTCCGCAGGATGTAGGCGTCATGCACTGAGCCAGGGAACATAGCATTTACCTGGGAGATGTACTGGTCTGCCAAACATACCATCTGTACATTCATGGAATGATAACTCTTCCGGTTCCTGTACACCTGTTCACTCCTGTGGGGGGGGACCAGAGCTACATGGGTGCCATTAATAGCACCTATGATGGTGATATGTCCAAGGGCATAGAAGTCACCTTTCAGTGTAGCCAAATCCTCCAAATGAGGGAAAACGATGTAGCTCCTTACGTGTTTCAGCAGGGCAGACAACACTCTGGACAACACGTTGGAAAACATAGGCTGGGACATCCCTGATGCCATGGCCACTGTTGTTTGAAATGATCCACTTGCAAGGAAATGGAGCACTGATAGCACCTGCACTTCAGGGGGCATTCCTGTGGGATGGCAGATTGGTGAGATCAGGTCTGGCTCCAACTGGGTGCACAGTTCCTGGATTGTGGCACGGTCAAACCTGTAGGTGATGATCAAATGTCGCTCCTCCATTGTTAACAGGTCCACCAGCGGTCGGTACACCGGAGTATTCCGCCATCTCCTCAAATGTCCCAGCTGACGGTGCCTAAGAATGACAACAGAGACCACAGAGTCAACAAATTCCCAGGTATGTACCCACAGCTACACAGAACACAACACCAAATACAAAACTCTTCCTGTATGTGTGTTGAGTGTAGGTCTAGGTATGTGTGACGCAGTAGTAAATGAAGCCACGTGGGCCCCTGAAATGGCGGCTGCCTGACCTCTAAACTGGGACAATGGGATGTGAGGTATCTACGCTGGTGTTGTACACCGTTGCGGTAGGTGGTCATAGATGGCGGCGCAATGCTGCATTGGTTAACATTGGACCCTATGGGTCCCAGGAGCCAATGATGAAGTGCGCCGGCGGTGATGATACGCACCGCCGCGGACGTCACCGCCGCGGACGTCACTGCCATTTTCTTTCTGTTCAATCACTCGATACCTGATCTTCGACAGGAGAGGACCTACACTGCAAGTGCTGCTGTGACCTCGGTCTGGAAGAGACAATGGCTGCTGCGTCTGGGGAAAGGGCCCCTGCCTTCACTGCTCAAGAGTTGGAGAAGCTAGTCGACGGGGTCCTCCCCCAGTACAAGCTACTCTACGGTCCTTCAGAGCACGTTGTGTGGGCTATGCTGGGTGGAGAGGGCTGGATGTCAGTAGGAAGGGGGCAGAGTTCAGGGAACATGAAGGACTGTGAATGCATGTGCCACATGGCAAGGGTAGGGATGGAGGCCACCCACTTCGAGAGTGCTGTTGGTAATTACTTCTCTTCTTCCCCTGTACATGTCATGTAGGTCAGCGCCCACCAGAAGAAGGACATTTGGCGTGCCATCGCCAAGGACGTCCGGACCCTGGGGGTCCACCAGAGACTGGGCACCCACTGCCGAAAAAGATGGGAGGACATTCGCCGCAGGAGCAAGAAGATGGCGGAGGCTCAGCTGGGGATGGCCTCCCAACGTGGGAGGGGTGCCCATTGCACCATGACCCCCCTGATGTTCCGGATCCTGGCGGTGGCCTACCCTGAGTTGGATGGGCGCTTGAGGGCATCACAGCAGATACAAGGGGGTGAGTACACTCTCATTCTGCGGACTTTGCGCACAGTGGAGGGGTCTGGGTGGGGAAGGAGGGATGTGGGTTTCCCTAGGCCAGGGCGAGTTACGTAGGCTAGGCCCCTCCGGAATGCAGGCCATGTGGCACTCCACCCCACCTCTGTAGAGTGGCAAGTACAGGTATACATGCCCCTGTGTCATCTATGTGTGCAGATGGCCACCATAGCCATGTAGGCCAGATCCCAGGAATTGCACCTGCAGAGGCCAAGAGCAGGGCGTAGTGCAGGGGGCTGCTGTGTCTGTATTGTCCGCCAACGGTAGCGGTAAGCCATGGACTCAACCTGTCTTTCTTCTGTCGCCCTGTTCTTGTGTGCATCAGCATCATCAGGCGGAGGTACAGTGGCATCAGAGCACGAGGGAGCTGCATCCCATAGCCATGGAGGGCCACACCACAGACTCTGAATACACCAGTGGGACGGAGGGCGATGGGAGCTTCACGTCGGTCACCGGATCACCAAACAGCGACACGGACTCGTCCGCTGATGGGAGCTCCCTTGTGGTGGCAGCACCATCTGTGCCCCACACTTCTACAGGTGCAGCCACCACCTCCCCTACCAGCACCGCCCTCCCAGCAGCCCCTCAGCCTTCGCCTCGTGCCCGCTCACCCAGGAGGGTGGGCATCACCTTCGCCCCAGGCACCTCAGCCCCTGCCCCAGTCACCCCTGCTGCCCTCAGTGAGGAGGCCATTGACCTCCTCAGGTCACTCACTGTTGGGCAGTCTACCATTGTGAATGCCATCCAGGGTGTAGAAAGGGAGTTGCAACACAGTAATGTATTCCTGGAGGGCATTCATTCTGGTCAGGCTGCCCTTCATCGAACCCTGTAATCTCTGGCCTCAGCACTGATGACAGCCATTGTCCCTGTGTCTAGCCTTCCCCCTCCAACTTCCTCCACCCAGACCCAGTCCCCTGTACCCCAGCCTATCCCAAGCACACCATCAGACAAGCATGCATACACCTCAACACACAAAAGTAGCTCAGGCAAACAGAAGCACCACACAACCCACAGGCACTCAAACAAGCATCACCCACATACAGACACAACAACATCCACTGCCTCCACTATGTCCCCCTCCTCGTCGTCTCCCTCCTCCCTCCCAGTGTGGTCTACACTCTCACCTGCATGCACTACATCCACAGGCACTAGGACTCGCACCAGAACACCCAGCACCACACCCTGCTCACCTGCACTCACCACCCCAACTACCATTTACACGTCCCCTGTGTCCACTCCCAGTGTGTCTGTGACGCCCCCTCCCAAAGTACACAAACGCGGGCACCCACACACCCAACATCCATCCACCTCACGACAGCCTCCAGTACCTGCACCTGCACCCAAATCACCTAAAGTTACACCTCCTACAACCACCTCCTCTTCCTCCACTCCCAGACCCCCTCCAGCTACCCATCCCAGTCTTCGTCAGAAACTCTTCCTCACCAACGTTGACCTCTTTGCCACCACCCCCACCCCTCCAATTCATAGGTCCCGTAGTAGCACCTCAGCCAAAAAATGTGCAGTACCAGTGGTGCGTGTTAAAGGTGTGTGGAGTGCACCGGCCACCAGGGCAGCCAGTGTGACACGGAGCCAAAGCACTGCCAGTCCACCCCATGTAAAGCACCTTAAGTTGGAAAGTGGCCAACGGGACAGGGTGAAGACTCCTGGCGGCAAAACTGCTCACAAGGGTCCCGGGGGGAGTGCTGAGTCAGCTGTGACTCCTCCAAAGGTGGTGAAGGGCCAGAAGAAGTCTCCAAAGTCTGGTAAGAGCAGCACGGCGGAGACGGGCGCCATCCTCCCCGGTGGCCTGGATGCCAGCGCCAGCACTGTCGTCACTGGTCCGGAGACCACCACCAGAGTCAGTGCCCTGGAGGGCAGCAGTATCGTCACTGGTCCGGAGACCACCACCAGAGTCAGTGCCCTGGAGGGCCTCGGCAGCCACAGCCCCGCTGGGCAATGAGGGACCGTCATGCCACACACCAATGCACAGGTCAGAGACAGCAAAGGCAAGCACTGCTGAACAGGTCAAAGACCGCCATGGCAAAGCACCGCTGAACAGGTCAGAGACCGTTATGGTGAAGACCGCTGAACAGGGCAAAGCATCGCTGAACCGGGCAAAGACCGCCATGGCAAAGCACCGCTAAACAGGGAAAAGACCACCATGGTGAAGACCGCTGAACAGGGCAAAGCACCGCTGAACAGGGCAAAGACCGACATGGCGAAGCACCGCTGAACAGGTCAGAGACCGCCATGGTGAAGACCGCTGAACAGGGCAAAGCACCGCTGAACAGGGCAAAGACCGCCAGGGCAAAGTACCGCTGAACAGGGAAAAGACCACCATGGTGAAGACCGCAGAACAGGTCAAAGCACCACTGAACAGGGCAAAGACCGACGCGGCAAAGCACCGCTGAACAGGTCAGAGACCGCCATGGTGAAGACC
The DNA here is from genome assembly GCF_031143425.1 of Pleurodeles waltl. Classification (NCBI taxonomy): domain Eukaryota; kingdom Metazoa; phylum Chordata; class Amphibia; order Caudata; family Salamandridae; genus Pleurodeles; species Pleurodeles waltl. The sequence continues at coordinate 1,643,720,988 of NC_090444.1, read as the reverse complement.
GCTGAACAGGGCAAAGCACCGCTGAACAGGGCAAAGACCAACATGGCAAAGCACCGCTGAACAGGGAAAAGACCGCCATGGTGAAGACCGCTGAACAGGGCAAAGCATTGCTGAACAGGGCAAAGACCGACATGGCAAAGCACCGCTGAACAGGGAAAAGACCGCCAAATCAAGCATCGTTAGCCCATGTGCAGCTGGGACAGTGACGGAACAGGGACCGTCACGGGGAGCCTGATGCACTCTGGGCACCCTTCCCCCTCCAGAACCAGTGGAGACTGTTATCCACTTGAGAGACTGTGGCTTTGCACTCCCCAGGATTGAACAGTGGGCAACCCACCCACTGTAGAGACTTGAGAGACTGTGGCTTTGCACTCCCCAGGATGGTACAGTGGGCAAATCACCCACTGTAGAGACTTGAGAGACTGTGGCTTTGCACTCCCCAGGATGGTACAGTGGGCAACCCACCCACTGAAGAGACTTGAGAGACTGTGGCTTTGCACTCCCCAGGATGGTACAGTGGGCAAACCACCCACTGTAGAGACTTGAGAGACTGTGGCTTTGCACTCCCCAGGATGGTACAGTGGGCAACCCACCCACTGTAGAGACTTGAGAGAATGTGGCTTTGCACTCCCCAGGATACATCAATGGGCATGGAGCCCCGTCGTGGATCTGGCGTGGTGCTGTAATCCGGCAGAGGTGCCCCCCCCCCTTCCCCCTGAGATGCCTGTTGTATTTCTGTCTGATGCCCCTGCAGTGTTCTCTCTGTTTGTGGACAGGTATCTAGTGTGGGCCTCGCCCATGCATTTTGGGCCCAGTGGTGCACGGACTAATCGTAATGTATAAATTCTGGAATGTGTATATATATCTGTATATATTTGGTTACTGTGGTTTGATACATTACAATGGTTGAACTGATTTCCTTTTGTCTTTGCATTCTTCCGGAGGGGGTGTGTGGGTTGTTACTGTGCTGTTTGGAAATGCATTGGTGTGTGTGTTGTAGTGGTTGAGGGTCGGGTTGGGGGTGGGGGTGTTGCGTGTGTGTCCCCCTGACTTTTGCCTCCTCTCTCCCCTATGTCGTAGGTGCAGTACTCACCGTTGTCTTCGGCGCCTACGTTGCTGGTGATCGTAGAGGAGCAGAAAGACAAGCGCAGGGAGTATTTGTAGTTCGGGATCCATGGTGGCCTCCTTCCTCATGAAGTGTATTAAGGTGAGCGTTTTCCCATTGAAAAAGCTGTTTCCGCCGTGTTTTTATCCACAGTGAATCCGCCCCGGAAAAGGTGGCGTATTGGCGGGTTGTGATACTGTGGGCGGTACATTGTCTCCCGCCTGTCTGTTGGCAGTGACCGCCGCGCTGCTTGTCTGTACCGCCGTGGCGGTCGGAGTGTTAAAGTGGCTGTCTATGTTGGTGGTTTCCGCCACGGTCATAATTCCCTTTTTTTGTCCGCCGGCCTGTTTGCGGTATTACTGCAGCTTTAACACCGTCCCCCGGGGTTGTAATGACCCCCTATGCCTGGCTCAGGCATAATGTACCCCAAGGGTTACAGAGTGACGCAATACATGCATTGCACCAATCTGTAAATACGGCGGGGGATTTTAGCCTCGTTGGGCCACATTAACATAACAAATAATTATGCTAATGTGGCGCAAGGTGGCGTTAGGGTATTATAAATAGGCCCCTAAATATGATGGCCTTGTGGTTGGGTGGACTATAGCCAGCCGTTGAACACACGTTACAGATGTGGTATATGCTTGTGATGCATTCTGTGCACATCTCCATTCTTCTCTGCTCTGCTCAGCCAGTGTGTGATGTCATGGAATGTTGGTGAGAAGTGTGTCAGTCAGAGAGAGTGGGCTGAACAGAGAGGATACAGCTCCTGGTGGGGTTTCCCTGTTAGGTAACTTGTAACATATCCTGTAACCTTTTAAATGAATCTACAACCTCTATCCACATGAACTGGCTACCTGGCTCCTCCTTACTAAGAAAAGACTTTTGATTATAACAGGTTTCCATTAGAATGAGGGCCTATGACGTATATTTATGCTTGCTTTTGTGAACACCCAAAGGCCATTTCCTAAGGAAATTTGTAGCTTATGTCATGCTTTCAACAGTTTTCATGAATTGGACATGAGCAGCCAGATGTAGTAAAAACTGTCTGTAATAATCAGGTCATTATTCCAACCAGTAATTTTACGACTAGTAAAAAAAGAAATAATCAAATTGAGCTATGGGTGGAACTTGCCTCATTAATACTAATGAGGTAAGTTTCAAGTTGCAACTCATTCTGATTGGAGGCCATCACAGGGACAGTGGCCTGCTAGGATCAGCAGACCATCATGTCTGTGACTGCCTTTTAATAAAGGTTTTTTTTCTTCCAAATGTAGCCCATTTTCCTTAAAGGGTATGAGGCTGTGTTGAAAAAAGTTACTTTTAAAAGAAATGTTATTTACGAATTGGCAGTGATCTCCTCGACCACTTCGTACACAGGTGAAATCATCATGTTATACCAATTCGGCATTTTGAAAGGAAGCTTACAAACCCACTCCTTCCAAATACTCAATCCACATGGGGGCACAACACTGTTTTAAGACTCGGTCAAATGTGATGACTCCTAAACTGGAATTAGTACATTAAAAAAAAAGCATTTTAACAGCTGCAAACACCAAACCGCAGTGTTAGCCACCCTTAAATGTCTTAGTAAACCTGACTGTAGAAAATTTTCTTCAGAATCTAAATGTGCCTATTTTACAGACATTAGAATAATAAAATCTGATTGTTTTCTATTTTTACCTATTTCATACCATTACAAATGAACTCCCTTGCACTTTAGAGAGAACATTTCTGTATTGCAGTGTTAGCATCTCAACCCTAATAAAGCACTTATGAAACTGTATCATGTGTGAGGCTCAAGGACAGACAGGATTACAGAAATCCGGAAGAGATGTGGTATGACAATATTCAATTCAAATTGTGTTTACAAATTGAGACATAGGTAGATAAGGCAATGATCTTAGGTCTACATGGTTTTTAAGTAAAGTGCAATGCCTGGGCTAGATTCCTGTCTCTAGAATCTGAAGCAAGAAACCTGACTCCAACGTCTCCTTCATGTTCTGTACAGGTCTCTGCAGCAGATGTACTATTGAACTATGTCATCAGCATGGACCATTGTAAGCAAAGCATCAGTTCATTCACACACCAAGGTAGATATTTTATAACTGAAAGCATGAATCTGCAGATTCTAAATGATGATGTGCTACTTAATTTTCCTTGGTGGCTTGGTAGTGTATGCTGGAGACAGAGAGAGAGAGAAAGAGAAAGAGAGAGAGGGAGACTGAGAGAGAGAGAGAGAGGGAATAAAAAAGAAAGAAAAGAGGAAAAGAACAAGAGAGAAGGAATGAACCTTTCAATTGCAATCACTCTGCCTCATATCTAAGCTTGAAGCATATTATTAGTGGTTGGTGATATATTTTGCTCCGGTGGTGAAGTTGACGGTGTTTTGGCCAACCCATGTTACGCTTGTAACATGGAGTTCGGGATAAATCCCATCAACCACCACATGGAGGAATTTGTTCTTGCACACGACTAGCCAACGGTGAATAGCCAAGCGAGATTCCGCCGAGTTAAACTCCACAAGCTCCACCCAGGCCTATATAATATATATTATATGTGTATGACTGTATAGAATGAGTTAGGTAGCTCAATCATTGTGTTTTCCAGCCAGTCACATTGTGTGATAAGGCTGCTAAAACGAACTGCTGAAATTGAGCTGCAATGGGCCTCTGCACACCCCTGGGCACTGGCAGAATTACACCTGCTGCAGTAATGATAGCAATGCTCCTGATAAATTCTCTTCATTCCCTGCACCTTGCTAGATTTCCCTAAATGGCCCCAGCTCCTCCTTTTTCTTGTCTTCTATATCAGACACCATTCATATTTGCTGTCCCTCACCCCCTTTTATCTCTCCACCATCCTCATTCTTCATATGGTAATAATTCCACACAATCAGTTCTCTCACTCTCCTTTTTCTGCTGCATCACTTTGCTTTTGTTCCTCTTTTCACTTTCTGCAGCTCTTCCCTATTTCTCCCGTAACACTAAATCCTTCCTTGTACATCCCCACTCTACCCTGCTCTCACTGTATCTCACTATTATGTACCTTTCACTATCATCTATTCCCGCCTGTGTCTCTCCATCAGACACTCTCTCCAATCTCCACTGGCTTACATTCTGCCCTTCACCTCTCTTTCTTCCGCATCAAGCTTGAATCCTTTAATGTTTACTCTTTAACTTTCCCCCATCTCTCCCTGTATCTTGGCATTCATCAGTATATTGCTGCTTTATTTCTGTTCTTTTCCCCTGTATTTCATTATACAAGTGAACCTAGCCACTTTACACCTCAGTATCCATCTGTGAAACTGCATTGCACTGTCCACTCTCCCCCACTCTCTCCTGTATCTTAGTATTCATCTGTATCTGGCTGCTTTATGCTAGCTGTTTTACACCCTTCACTCTCCCCAATCTCCCCTAAATCCTGCTATCAGTCTGTATCTCACTCTTGCCTTCCCTGTCTGCCCTCACCCCCTGTATCTATCCTTTCTTCCCAATATATCTTTATTCTTTTATCTGTCTGTGTTTTGGCCACTGCATTTCTCCAATTTCCATTGTTGTGTAGCCATTGCAGTTATAGTTCCATGCATGTTATTTCAACACACTAGGCCGCTATGCACTTTAACCTAGATATATTTTATTCTGCTTCGTCTTATTATTGTTACAGTAACTATTTTTACGGTCTTGTTTTATTTACGTCTATCGAACTGTTTTTGCCTCGGCTAGCACTCTGTTATCAAACAAGACATTCTGGATTACTCCCGCCGCCCGCCTGGCGGGAACCACCAAATGGCCGCTCCGCGGTCAGAAGACCGCGGATGCCATTCTGGCTTTCCCGCTGGGCCGGCGGGCGACCGCCAAAAGAGCGCCCGCCGGCCCAGCGGGTAAGGCCCTGCAACAAGGAATCCGGCTCCGAATGGAGCCGGCGGAGTTGCAGGGGTGCGACGGGTGCAGTTGCACCCGTCGCGATTTTCACTGTCTGCTAAGCAGACAGTGAAAATCTTTATGGGGCCCCCAGGGGCCCCACGACACCCGTTCCCGCCATCCTGTTCCTGGCGGTAAAAACCACCAGAAACAGGATGGCGGGAAAGGGGTCGGAATCTCCATGGTGGCGCTGCTTGCAGCGCCGCCATGGAGATTCAGCCCATGCAGGGGAAATCCGGCGGGAAACCGCCGGATCCCCTTTTCTGACCGCGGGTTTACCACCGCGGTCAGAATGGGCTGGGAAGCACCGCCAGCCTGTTGGTGGTGCTTCCGTGGTCCCCGGCCCTGGCGGTCGTGGACCGCCAGGGTCGTAATGACCCCCTATGTGCTTCTTTCAAGGCTACAGCACGGTACATTGCCGGTGAACGTGGTAGAAGTTTAGTCTCCAACATTTGTAGAAAATACACATCCTTACGTAGGGACATTTTCTCAGAATATCAGCTGTGTTATTATAAAAACACTTCCTTGTCCCTTACACGTTAGAGAGACATTCCAGCCAGGGAACCACAACTGTATGCTGATTGCCGAATGCTTCGCAACACATGCTAATGCAGACCGCAGGCCTTTGCTCAGGTATGGAGGTTGATGTCTTCCCAGGGGAACCTGAAGGGCAGAATTAGAGCTTAACATGCTGTGCTCTATCCTAGCCTAGGTAGGGATTAGTCCATCGATCATAGTGACAATATGATAGCGTTGTTTTTATGTTTCACTCTTCTCGTCACAATTTTAATACTGTCATGGTGTGTCATCCTGGTTATTGCAGCTCATGCTTTGCTATCTAAGATGCAGTCATTTTATTAAATTCATTATTAAAACACATACTGCTTCTGTTTGTCATTTGTATCTGAGACTGAATTGTAAGTGAGAGAACCGGATGAGACCTGAGTGACCATGACTTCCCTGAAAATCCAAGTATGTCATAGGCTCGGCTGCCCAGGCATCACTATCCTTTATTAGGGATGAGGCACTACTAGTTAGCCGGAGAAAAACCTGGATTGGAGCAACAGATGTCCCCCGCAGTGGGTTAGACTTAGTCTCCCACATCGCAGGTGATTCTGCTGCTCAAAATCCAGTAGTCTCATTAGAATAATGAGAGCCTACGTGACACCATTACAGCTGATGTTTTCACAGAGAATGCAGCCTTTTCTGATGTAGACCCTTCGGGATGGGGGTAACTGCGTGGACACAGATATGCTGTATGTATTCCCTATTCCAAGGACATTTTTACTGCCATCTTAATCCCTGCTCTGAGCAGAGTGCAAATGGGAGCAGGACGGGAGAAGGGTGGGGAAGCTGGGAGTGTAAGAGTGGAAAAGGCAATCATGCAATTTTACCAGCTAGAATAACTGTCTGGTAAAGTCGGGTCCAGTCTTCCCACACCTGCGTCCAGATTTAAGAGAAGTTAGCGCTGCGTTTGCGTCACTTTTTTATGCAAAAGTGGCACTAACCAAGCACCATATTTAGGTATTGACGCTAGAGCAGTCTAGTATCACATTTCTGGACTTTGCCGCATTGTTTAGGGGCACCACCTCACCATGGTCAGACCAGGCATTAAAATGAGGCCCAGCCACAACTATATAAGGAAAAAACCAGAAGGAACCCTGGCAAGCAACTGGACAACATGGACCTGTTACTGCTACAGCTTGGCACCGGGGGAAGATGACAGTGATGACACCAAGTGCCACCAGCACCACAGCAGCAACATCCAACACCACCACTGCAGCCACAAAGACAGCTCAGAAGAAGGGAGAGGATAGTTCACCAACGCACATCTATCCTTGGCCTCAGGGAAAAAGAGGTCATCAGGCTCTAATGTCTGAAGCAGGAGTCCATTGTATGGAAATCCACGCAACCATACCACCCATGACCAGACTCCTGGCTGTCCTCCACATGCTGGCCTCTGGATCATACCAGACCACTGCACCACAAGTGGATGGGATATCACAACCATTCCTTTCAGCCTTCCTTCCTATGATCCTATGGTCCTGGACACCATCATCTGCCTCACTCCCCACCTCATCCTGTTCCCCAACACCCAGCAACTGAAGTACGGGACCGAGCAAGGATTCTGTCAATTTGCTGTGTTCCCACATGTGCTGGGTGCAATTGACTGAACCAATGTCCAACTTGTCCCTCCTGTTGCAAAAGAACACCTCTACAGGAACCGCAAGCGGACACACTCAATCAATGTGCAAGCCCTTGTGGACCATCGTGGCATATACTACAACATCCTTGCAAAATATCCTGGCAGCATCCATGATGTCTACATCTTCAGACACTCAACAATCAATTAACGAATCCAGGATGGACAATATGTCAATGGCCTACATGTAGGTGAGCAAGCATACAATTCTTAACACACAACACACTAAACTTGTGGGGCAAACAATGCATACATCACACTAAACACACACAAACAGGGAAGCACAGATGTTTAGACAACTACACATATACCACATGCCCCACTACACTGCATTCAATGCACATCACTGTCACATACGCCCATATGTACAAGTACATAGCACTACCTGACTGACACTTCACGTGATGGACTGGTGGAGCAATGTCCCCTTTACATACAAAAGCTGGGGTCAAACCACTACATGTGTCCACAGGTATATAACAAAATAAAGATCCTATTGTACATAACAATTAGCATCGAATAGCTCAGCTATTTGAATTGCATTGGCAATGCCACCATCAAACAACTCACATATTGGTACTGCCTCACATTTACCATGCTGTAGAAACCTGAGGCAGCACCGATAATTAATACCACCCAAGTGGTGCCATCACCATCTACATATCACTAAAACATACCTGATCTACTCATTGTGTTCATCTTTACCTTGTGTGGTGGATAGTGCAGCACACATGCAGCGCACATTGAAATAAAACATTGTCATCATTGTTAGATCATGTGTAGGAATGCACACCTCACAACACACCAACAATCATACACGTAAATCCCACATCTCCTTAACATGATACAAGGGTGCCAACAGTGGACTGTGACAGCTGAACCACTGCCAATGCCTTGGTAGAGGCAAGAAATGCATAATATTGAGGAGACATGGGACTTTGCAGGGCTAGACAGGTGATGCAGGGCAGTGCAGAAAAGCACCTCATGCCCTGTCCTGTCCCACAGGTATCCGCAAATTCTTGCATACATCACAACACATCCCATAAAACTGTACCACACTGTGCATATGAACCACATGCAAATATGCATGCTAGCCAGCAATTAGCAACAACAACACTTTGTGCAATGGAGGTATTTCAAGGGCAAAGGGGTGAGATTCACATGCAACACACAGGGTGCAACACCTGTTACATGGCACACAGCACACAAAATAGGTACAAATTTCTCAATCAGTCTTCTGCAGGCTTAAAGTTAAGAGGCCAGATATAAGAAAAGTGGAGCAGCATTTAACATACGGCACACCATGGCGCAGAGTTGCGGCAAAAGTGTCACGATATTTGATGCTATTGATTGACGGTGAAGGATTAGTGCAAAATATTGGGTGCAAATCCTGCACAGTACATAGGGTCCCATTGAAAGCAATAATGTGCCCCTTTTTAATACATGCTCTGTGCAGGTGTAATGTGTAGCCTCTAAAAATTACGCAGAGGAAACACTTAGCTTCCACTGCACCATTTGAGAAGTCCCCCTATTGGCGGAATGTCCACCTTGCATAAGTGATGCCTAGCACAGGCATAAAGTGGCGCGAGGGGTTAAAAAGTGATGCATTGCATGCGTTGCGCCACTTTGTAAATATGTTGCAGTGATTTTGTCCTTGTTGGGCCACATAAGCATCAAAACAGATCATGCTAATGTGGCGCAATGAGGAGCTAGTCCCTCTTAAAATTGGGCCTCATGGTCAAATATGGACAACGCCATACATATTCGGCATGGGTGAACTGTCAGACCAGAAATTAATTAACAATCACCAGGTCCCTGAGGCACAACTCATGATTGGTAAGTGCACCACCACACACCAATACAACCATCCATTTAAACAGGAACACACACAATACTAGATGCAAGTCTGAAAAACCAATACAAATATGTGCCATGGCACATGGCAAATTACAATAATGCATGCCTGACACATTTTCTCACATTGCTTTGTAGCGGACAAGGTTATGGCATCCATTTGGGAATCCAACAACTGATGCTGAGCGGACTGACAATGAAGGTCACAGAATGACCAGGAATGTGGTGGAGGGGACATTTGGCCTCCACAAATCAAGGTACAGGTGCCTAGCCCTAACAGGAGGAAGCCTGTTATATGTGCTTTCCCTTGTGTGCAAAATGATATTTGTGTGTGTCATTTTGCACAACATATGTGTACGCACCAATGTTCTCTGGGACGAACAGTGAGTCCCCAGTGAGGAGGATGAGGACAATGATGCACAACAGGAGGATGGGGAACATCCACCACTGCTGCTGGAGCACGCAGAAGAGACCAAATTGTGCAAAACCTTATCTCATAGACACTGTACTCCAAGATTCAATCTTTAAAATATTGCAATAAAATCATTTTAACTCTGATCTCTCATGGCGTATTCAGTATCACCACCACATACCATTTTCAACTTGCCCATATCTCAGAGAGCATGACTACACCAGAATAGATGTAAATAACTGAGGAACATAGTCAGGAACTAAAAACAAATAAATAGAATGCACTATCATCACATGAATGTGTGGGTAAAATGTAGGCATAGTCTGTAGGAATAGCAATTTTGCATTGTCACACACATATCACACAAGTGTGTTGGTTTGACTTATGCCTGCAACAGTCCTGGAAATACAAATGAAGACTGCCGTACAGATGCATGGCCTAGGTAGGAAAAGGGTAGCAATTACCTACAATGGCAAGTTTGTGTCTGCAAGGTGTCCAAAGCAAAGTCTGAATGACACAATCACATTTGATTACTAAAAACATACCCCTCAGAGGCACTCACATGTTTGACTAAGAGAGAATGACATACAAGGACAAAAATTCCTAAATGTCTAGGTCCCTCACACTCAATCCAGTTTGGAATGTGCATGTAAGACAAGAAATGTCCAAACATATCAGAGACCCTTGCCAAATTGTATGTGTGATGAAGGAGACAGATAGGAATGTCACATCTTCTCTACTCATAGCTGTCATGAGTAATCACACATACTAAATATACTCATGGTTAAGGTGGCATAGGTTGTAGAATGCAGATGTGAGTATGTGCCCATTTCGAAAAAATTATGTGGAAGGGCAGCTGACTTCACTTTGAGATCCAATATGTGGACGTCACTCAGACACTACACAAGTGCTGTGGCTGGCATTCTGTAATGTTTGGGGTCAGTCATATGATCTAGCAAAACCTGGAAATGCAAGGGAAAACATTGCTTAGCCTTTAGAAGAAGCAGCGTCCATCTACAAAGTTAACAAGTCTGACTTAGTATGCCATGCATGAATGATGGGACAAATTGATGACGACGATAGTTACTAAGGGTAATCAGTAGAAATTAGGCCAGCAATGTTGAATTCAAACCATAATTTACAAATTATGCATCCATGTCTGTGAAGGAAAACATGTAGACTAAGACTCACTGTACAACACAAAGCTTCCATGTAACACTAGACAGACGTTCACAGCGAATGTGTAGGTCCATAATATTCCAGTCACATTGTCAATGACTACACCTACATGCTTGGCCAGCACAAACTAGTGTGACAGAAGTAAGTGACAAATTACAGTAACTGTATCCTGGGTCTGCAGAAATGACCAAGTTCCACAATCTATCAATGACCTAACTAAGCATCAAAGGAATAATCTCACCTATGTATGCCACATCATGTCAAACCACAGCAAATGAAGAGACATGTCATGATAAACAAGCTGTAAGTCCCGATGATATAATAGGGCAAGCCTGACATCAACAACCGCAAAGGTAACCAAACATACTTGGCCATGGGACCACAAATGTGCAGGTGTATGTCTGCATTTGACTGTGCATTGCAGTGCTGATAATTGATCGTAAGGATGGCAGCCTCCCCTTAATACCCAGAGGAGGCTACGTTGACTCTTGACACAGGTCCTGCTGCCTGTGCACAGTGAACTGAGCTGATGTTACCACAGTCAACCTGTATCAATACATGCAACAATGGGCCTGTGTGGGCATACAAAATGCCAGTGGAGCACTGATGACTCGAGCTCCATTACTGGCTGGGAGCAGCCCTGCCACACAGATTGTTAGCAAATAGGGAAATCGGGCAATCAAACAAAAGGCTGAATCATTGTACATTCCAATGGTATGTGCTAAACATATGATTCCTAAATTTAAGCACACATGTCCCACCGATGTGGACCTGGCTTGGTGCCATCTAGCTGAGTATAGACAAAAGGGTACAATTTACATACGAAAATATGAATGTGTCACATATGTACCTACAAACGTATATGAACAGTACATATGATTCCACATAGGGGAACATAGTTAACATGGATATGACTACACAGCCTTGAGACAATGGCCTACATATCAATGCTGGGATGAAGAATTGATATTTGTCACATCCCTAAACACAAGGCTGTTGTATGCATAACTTTTCATACATGAAAATACATCTTTTCACACACAAACATGTCACATACATACCAATTATGACACATATCAGGACACCATCTCCAACAATTTGAATGCATGGGGAACCATACGTCACACGTGTTGATTGCATCATGAAGTCTGGCCCTTAGAACAAACAAGAGTGTGAGACATACTTGCACTTACATTGTCATGGGTTACTGGATCTTAACCCTGCCTTCGTCAACAACATCATTTGCTAAAGATTTGTCAAGGGTATCATATGCATGCCCATGTTTTGCACATGGCCCATCCTATCTTATGATGTGTTGTGAAACAAACACTTTCCTATCAGGTAGGTCTACTTTAAAGGCCAAAATGGGTATAAGAAGAGGACACAAAACCACAGATTTTAGACACTTCTTGGGGTAGACACTGTACCTCTCAGACACTTCTGGACAAGAACCCTGCTGGTGAAGAATCCCTGAACCAGACCTGCCAAGAGGAACTGCCTGGCTGCCCAAAGGACTCATTGGGACTGCTTTTCTGAGAGGGACTGCTGCCTTGCTATTGCCCTGCTGCCTTGCTGCTGCCTTGCTGCTCTCTTGCTGTGCTGAGAAGTGCTCTCCTAGGGCTTGGATAGAGCTTGCCTCCTGTTCCCTGAAGTCTCAGGACCAAAAAGACTTCACCCCTGCAACTGGACTCCTTGTGCGGTGAATATTTGATGCACAGCCTGCTCAAAACGATGCACAGCCTGCCCTGCGGTGGCAAATTCACTGCACGCTGAACCGGAGCGAAGCAGCCCGACTTTGCAAGGAGAAGATTGATGCAGCGCCTGCGATGCAACAGGAACCTCCATGCACGGCACACCGGATCGACGCACAGCCAACCCAGGATGACACAGCCTGACTTCCAGAGAGGAGTTGACGCAGCGCCTGCCGTGCGGGAGAAATTTCTACGCAACGGCCATTGGATCAATGCAGCACTTGTGACTTCGCTCCACAAGCCCAGGATTCCACGCACATTCCCCGAGGCGCCAAATAACCCCACAACCCGAAGAGGAACCAAGTCCGCGTGCCGGAAATCGATGCAAAGCTATCCCCTGCAAGGAAAATAACGACGCAAGTCGGTGTGCGAAGGAATGAAACCGACCTCCCCGTTTTCCACGCATCGCCTCCTCTGCGGTCCCTTGCTGAGATTTTCAATGCAAACCAGGTACTTTGTGCTTGCAAGAGACCTTTATTGTTTTTTTAAGAGACATCTATTTGTTTTGCAAAGACTTAAGACACTTTATATCACTTTTCAGTGATATCTGAACATTTACTTATTGCATCTTTAATCATTTTGACCTGCATTTATCCAGATAAATATTATGTATTATTGTACATTTTCCTGAAAACTGTGTGCTGTATTTTTGTGGTGCTATATGGTGTTAGTGTATGCATTATTGCACAAATACACATTGCCTTCTAAGTTAAGCCTGACTGCTCAGTGCCAATCTACCAGAGGGTGGGCACAGGATAATATGGATTGTGTGTGACTTACCCTGACTAGAGTGAGGTTCTTTGCTTGGCAGGGGTAACCTGACTGCCAACCAAAGACCCCATTTCTAACAGCCTTCATATAAAAATTAATGCATGACTGTCATGCGTAAAAAAAGACTCTTATCAGAAAACCTGACACATACACCCAGGAAGTGGTGTAATAGAACATCCTTGCTGCACACATGGAAAAGTGAACTTACTTTTGCTTTCACTTCACAGTCTTGTAGTGCTTGTACTGGAGGGAGGAGTGTTGGATTTTGCATCTTTTGTGCTGTGTCCTGTCTGTGTTTTGGTTCATCTTGTAATTTTTGTCATTTTATTGTACCTTAGTGTCTTGTTGTTGTGTAAGTATTGTCGGGTGTCTGTCTTGGGGTAGTTAAGTTTGTTGGAGGAGTTGAGGGTAGTTGGCGAATAGTTTTTTTATTTTTTGTGGGGTACTTATGTTGCGATGGAGGGAAACTGCAACATGTCTTGGAAGGGAAGGGTGCAGAGGATGACTGGGGATGACGTGGGAGGGTTCATCTGGTTAGTGTTCCACTACCTCTCCAACATGGTGGCTATGAGTGGCCGTGTGATTATGGGCTACCCAACAAAGGCAAGGAAGCTGCACTGGGGCAAGGTGCTATACCAGCTTAGACGTATCTTCTCAATGGTGCCCACCCACCACCTATTGGAGCAATGGTGGGCAGACCTAATAGGCTGTGAGAGGTATCTCCTTGATTACCTGGTCGTTCAGATTGGCAGAACTGTTTGCAAGTACCCCTTATATATAGCAACATCCTTATTTGCATGTGCATGACAGTTGGACATAAGGATTACTTCAGCATGGTATGACAAAGCTGAAGAGAGTAAGTTTTGTGTCCCAGCCAAGCTGCATTCATTATAGGTCAGCAATGCACCAGTTGCAGACAATTAGCACATTCCTCTCTTTGTACCTTGTGTATCCCATATACATATTGAGGTGCCGACAACAAAACACATATGTGAATGATGCAAGGGATCATGGTTCCCAGGCACAAATGTGAATGTCCAGCATGGGCTTGACAACCATGGAAATTTGTGAAGTAATGTTTAAGTGATGACAAACATGACGCTAGAGCATTGTTAGTCACAGATGTGTGTGTTCCTTGAGTTATGTAAGTGCAGAGTGACACAACATGGACTCAAGTGTAAGAAGGACTTAGTGACTGACTGCACCCTTAATGTCACAGTTTTTGAAGATAATGTGGCTGATGGAGGCACGTAATGTCACAAGTTGCTCAATACAAGCATTGTGGGACTTTTCTACCCTGGTTCCACATAAAGCCTGCACCAGGCAGGATGAATGCAACGGGTGTATTCCTGTGGTAGGAGGGACACAAAGCCTGAGCAGTTAAATCTACTAGGTTCCACTGCACCATTTTTGGAGTTGACTTGAATGCGTGCCCAAGGCAGGTTGGTTAAATGACACTCCCATTGTTTTAAATGCGCCTATTTTTACCCAGCAGGTTTGGCACCTTCATGTATGGTTCAAAGCAAGCTAAGTGTCAGCATAATATCATAGTTTACAATGTTAGTATCTTGACATGTGCCTTGGTGTACCGTATCTCAAATATGGCATACACATGGTGGAGTTATGTTGTGGTAGGGGACAGCAGAAAAAGTGGAGCATATGAGTTGATGCTTCTGTTTCACACAGATTTACTACAGTGTCCTGTCCCCAAGTTATTGTTACATATATATTTGAGACATGTACGTATGGGTGAATCCCATATCTGTACGAGTTTTTGTGGGCTTACAATGTCTGTGTAGATCAAATGTTATAGATGCCAGTTGGTCATTCCTAAAACTAAGTTGACTAGGTCACTCAGCTAAAAAAAGTGGAATGTGTAACTGTTGTCCATGCTTTTCTTTGTTCAACAATCACAAAGCTATGTTTTCATGTCATGTCTTGCAGGTGGACCTCTATCCTACACCACTGGTGAGGTTTCCTGTTTTGAAGACCCCAAAGTAGCCGGTAAATGTTACCTTGTATGTCAAATGTGTAGAGGGTTGTGTGTGAGAGAGTATGATGTGTGCAATATCATGTTCAAATGGCATGTGTGTCAATTAAAACACCATCATCTACCTTTGGATGTCAACATCATGTCTGATGTAATGTCGAGGATGTGGAATTAGTTAAATGAGGCATAGATGCCAAGGTGTGCTGCAATTGATTTGAGAGCCTTTGGAAAAGCTATATATGCACACTAACACAGTGATGACAGTCAAGATATGTGTCAGAGGTGCTGGCTTTCAGAAATGTATGGATATTGCCAACATAGCTGACACAGCACATGTTACTGCACAGTGTGCCACACGTACCACAGATTTACTCCGGATTTGGTACAAGTTATGTACAAGTGTCGAAGTCTTCTAGGGCTTTTCAACACTGGTGCTTCGCTACTCTTCAGAAATTAAGTGAGGCACCAGCCATGCAAGGAGCTTTTTGAGAAGGCCAAAAGTCAGTTGAGTACAAAGGGAGATTTCCGCTCTTCTCCAGATGGATGTTGGACATGTCTATGGATTGTAACAAGCAAGATGTGTGCGATGAACCTACATGATCTATCGATCATGATGAGTGTGAGTGAGCATGGTCACATCACATATGTATGAGATGTGTAAGTTGAGGGTTTACCTGATACTTAGGAGATGTTTGAAGTGTGTGCACAGATAGTGTGCAACATGGGGTAGCCGTTGTCCCTGCAACATGAACAATATATCATAGATGCTTGGGAGGCAGATTGGTATAGACTTGGGGCATTACATTTTTTTAGGATGTCTGGTAGACAGCATATGTCATCTGAGGATGCTGTTTCCATTGCATGCTTGTTTTTCCTCTACCCAACATAGTTTTCGATGACAGGTTTTCTTTATATTTAGCGGCATCAATGACTCCAGCACAGAAGTGTGCCTTTTAAAAGATGGCAGAGAGATACAGGCACATCTGTGAGGTCCAGCGAGGATACCACAGGATGGCCAAATGGTACAGACAGGAGAAGAAATTGTGGTTGTGGCTGGCAAACAGCCTGCACAAAGCACCAAAAAGAGTGCTACCTCAACGCAGAGGGTCAGGGGTGGGTCTGCAGGTTCGGCACATCAACATCAATGGCACCTACCAGAATGGCATCCCAGCAACAGCCACCAACAGCTACCACTGGTTCAAATTTTGAAAACAAAATGCACAAGGACATTGCGGAGATACAATCAAGGTTTAACAAACTAGAGGAGGCAAATGAGTGCAACTACAAACTGTTGAAATTCATTAGGAAGAAGCTGATGAAGCTTTAACTTTGGACAGTTTCCTCTTCAAAGTTCCTTCCCTTCCCCAATTTTTCAATGTAAATAGTTTTAGTGGGTATCAGGTGGGTAGTCATAGGTTAGGTACCAAGAGTAGGTTAGTTTTAGGACATAGTATAGTTAAAGGGTTGATTGTTTTTTGTTTAGAGGGGTGTTGGGGGTTGTGTATAGGGGTATATGTTAAAAAAAATAAAATAAAACAATATATATATATATATATATATACATATACAGTATATTTATATATATATATATATATCTATATATATATATTTACATATATATATATAGATATATATAAAAGTAGATATATGTATTTGTTTAGGCAATAGGTTTAGTTAGTCTATGTTTAGCTTTCGTTCATGATATTCTTCTAGTCTATTATCTCTTAAGAGGGGTGGGAGGCAATGTTTATTGTGTGGAGTTACATGTATAAGATAGGTTTAGAACAGGATAGTTAGCTGTATGGGTAGGGATAAGTTAAGATAATTAAGTATAGGTTAGTTTAGCGTAGGTTATTGTGTAGTTTAGGTTTTTGATAGGTTGTGTCTTTTTAGTATAAATAAACCTTGTTAGTTTTCTACAATATGGTGTCCATGATGATTGACTGTCTGGATGTTATCATGTCTGCACTGGCCGCGTGAGACAAATGCCTCTGACCAAGGACCTGTCAGATTGGCAGCGGTATGACATCAACTACTCAGTACACTTTTCAGCGCAGTTCCTGACACACTGATTGTGTATGGATAGAAATTTGAAGACAGGTAAACATGCAAAATCTATTGTTTGTGCTAAGTGAATGGATACTGGCACACATATAGCTGCCTCTCATAGTCTTACATATGGCTATTTTGTTGGTCACATTGATGTACTGGTACAATCATCAGGGATACTTCCAGACACTTGTGATCTGAACCACACATGCCATATGTAATCTTGCATGGTACCTGTTTATCACATGCTTGGAAGACTCAGACATTTGATCATAGTCCACAATGCTATCAGTCACCTTAATCATGTTTGGGTTCATATGTGTGGCTTTGTGTCAGACAGAAAGCCACATATGTCGTTTTCTTTGGTAGTCATTCTCCTAGCTTCACACCATGCATACATCTGAAACAGTTGATGGAATACAGAAGAAAACAGTACATATGTTATTATGATTATTTATTTACATGTGCACGTTTGGTAGCAGATGATGTACAATGTACATTTCACTGACCCTATGAGAGATCCCAAACCATTGAATGTCCATGTAGAGTCCAAGGGTGAGGGCCATGTCATGAGACGTGTTGGAGAGGTGAGCATCAGTGCAGGACTTTCACCTCCAATCTGCAGTGCTGCCTTTCAGTTCCTGTCCAATTTCTCTTTAGTTCTGTGCTTTGAATCAGCACTTTTTGCAATCAATGAAAGTCCTCCTCCTCAGCCACACTGTTGACTTTATTGATGATTGACTGCCATATGGCTCTTTCTTACCGAATGGCAATTTGGAGGTGACAAAGAGCTGGTGTTGATGCTCCGTCACCTCTCTGACCAAGATGTCATTCTCTTCCTCACTGAAGCAACACTTCTACTTTCTTTTCTCTGGCACTAACATGATAAGCGTAAAAGAAATGTGCCCCTAATCATATTAATGCCACTTTTGCAGCATTTGAGTTGTTTTTGATTACGACTTTTCGCAAAGGTTAGAGTCATAATTTTTATGCTAACCTTTCCTAAGTGCCATTGTGCATTGTTTTCTAAATACGGCTCACAGATGGCACAAGGAAATGTCATTGGCCGAAGTTAACCTTTTCGATGCACAACTGCTCTAGCGCAGTTGTTCGTCATTTTTCTTAAATCTGGCCTCTGGTTTTCCAGCCAGACTGTTCAAGATGGACTCGAAATCAGAGTGTAAATAGTTAGACCAAATTATGAACAACTTAGTGCCCATTGTCTCATCACACCCAGGGCCTCATTTACAAGGCCTTTGCACCACTGATGCATCATTTTTTATGCAATGATGGCACAAGCATCAGATTCTTGTAAATGAGGCCCCCAGTCTTTCTTGATGTGGCCCACTGACTACCATGAGTGTATCTTAGTGAATATACGTAGTTTCATGTTACCTGAAGGAAAGGTCAAAAAATAAAACCATCCTCACCAGCATTTTTATATGAAATATTGGCATCCTTTATTTAAACTACTGTCATGCAATTTAAAAAAAATAAACACTTCCATGCATGGCAATCTAGTCTAGTTTATGTGTGTATTTTTTATGTAAGTAGTTGAATAGTGTGTAGGTTTATTTTATGGTATTTCTGTACATTGTTTGCAGTATTAGTCAATCAATCAATCAATCACAGACATCTATAGAGCGCACTACTTACCCGTTAGGGTTCCAAGGCGCTGAGGGGTGGGGGGGGGAGACTGCTTCTGCTCGAAGAGCCAGGTCTTGAGGAGTCTTCTGAAGGCCAGTAGGTCTTGAGTCTGTCGGAGGTAGGTAGGGAGCATGTTCCAGGTCTTGGTGGCGAGGTAGTAGAAGCATCTGCCACCGGAGGTGGATCGTTGGATGCGGCGGACGGTGGCGAGGGCGAGGCTCGCGGATCGCAGTTGGCGAGTCGGTGTGTAGAAGTTAAGTCTGTCGTTGAGGTAGGTGGGGCCGGCGTTGTGGAGTGCTTTGTGTGCGTGGGTGAGGAGCTTGAAGGTGACCCTTTTGTCGACGGGAAGCCAGTGGAGCTCTTTGAGGTGAGGGGTGATGTGGCTGTGGCGGGGTGCGTTGGTGATGTGTCGGGCTGAGGTGTTTTGGATGTGTTGGGTCGTTGAAGGTGTTTTGCTGGGATTCCTGCATAGAGTGCATTGCCGTAGTCCAATCTGCTGCTGACGAGGGCGTGGGTCACTGTCTTCCTGGTGTCGGTCGGGATCCATTTGTAGATCCTGCGGAGGGTGTTGTAGCAGGAGGAGGTGAAGGCGCTGACTTGTCTGTCCATGGAGAGTGCGGAGTCGAGGATGAATCCCAAGTTGCGGGCGTGGTCGGTGGGCGTCGGAGCCATTCCAAGGGTGGTGGGCCACCACGAGACGTCCCAGGCGGAGGGGGATGTCCCTAGGATGAGGATTTCTATCTTGTCGGTGTTGAGTTTCAGGCGGCTATTTCTCATCCAGTCGGCGACTGCTTTCATTCCTTCGTGGAGGTTGGCTTTGGCGGTGGCGGGGTCGTTGGTGAGGGAGAGGATGAGCTGGGTGTCATCGGCGTAGGTGATGATGTTAAGGTCGTGACGGCGGGCCACTTGTGCGAGGGGGGCCATGTAAATGTTGAACAACGTTGGGCTTAGGGAGGAGCCCTGGGTGACGCCACAGATTATGTTGTTGGCTTCTGAGCGGAAGGGTGGAAGGCGGACGGTCTGTGTTCTGCCAGTAGTTGTGTAAAATGTCTATGCTGTTGGTGGCTGCTGGTGGCTGCACATTTTGAAATTTGTTTAACAGTGTATAAAGTGATGTATTGAGTATGTGGTTGTTGGGCGCTAACAATATGGTTTTTGTAGTAGGACTAATGGTTTATCTGATGTGCCATAAAGGAAAAGTTGCATTTATCGTCCATTTTACTTGAATGATTTGTTTTCTGAAGCTATGTACTAAATACTATTTAAAATGGCATAGCACTACCTGGACAGGTGACCAGTTGCAAACCCTGCTGTCTCTTCTTAGAACATTACATATTCGGCTATGTCTATATATTTGTGTTTCTCACTTAAGTGTTGGGTGATTGTGTGCAAAGTACATGGCTCTCTTCCTTCAGGTTTGTAATATGTGTGTTGTTGACGGTCTCAGTATTTCCATGTGCATGTTCCTTTCTTGGTTGAGTGCCCATGTATGTATATTATTTTATTTCTATTTGGGACTCTGTGCCTTTCTTTGTTAATCCCTGTCTATGGACCTATGATGCCGACATACTACGGAAGATCTGATTGCCCCCCTTGTTGTGGGCCAAACTGAAATGATGATTCTTCTTTGCCTTTCAGACCAGTTGATAGTGAACTACACAGTAGACCACATTTTGCTTTGGGAGTGGCAAAGGCCAGAGCTGCCTACTATAGAAGTGGGAAGCCAGGTTTGAGTATCGGTGTTGAATGAACATTCTGAGATTTTGGAGAAATCGTTGAATATCTCTAAGTTAAACAATGGAATCTGACATTGAGTAATGTAACTGGTGCTCACATAATGCGCTTTAATGCCCTTGGGGTGAGTTTGCGCTATATGAAAACTAAAAAAAATAGAATAATTGCATCAGTGTCACAGACCATGGATTCTTACAATCAAGTAACATTAAACCACAGGGAAATAACCTCAACTCTCCCTGCAAACTGGGCACCCACTTAAATTTGAGATATACACAGAGATGTCCAAATTTACATCTGGCTCGTCAACCCTGAGGCACAAAAATAATCTCATTTGTTGATGAAGGAGAGCTTTCCAAGGTTTATCAGTTTGAAAAACAAAACCCAGAGAGTCTGTGTGTGTGTGGAGGGGTTGGGGTGGAAGTAGATCTCAGCCGAATGCTTGCAATGCTGAAATATATGGGAGCTACATCAAGCCCTCTTCTGGCAATTACGAATTTCAGAGTATTGTTTGGCATAAATCATTATTTTGACCATAAAAGCTCCATAGTGATGAAAACATCCAAATTCTCCATATTGCTACCGCAAAGGATACACCCACAGCTCCGGGTATCACATCATGTTGAATAACTTGGACATTATTGATGTTCAGACGTGCCTATTGCAATAAACTATACCAGAACATAAAAGAAAGACATTGCAAAGTTACCAGGTCTACAACATCAAGCACCCAGACTGTTTCAACATGGAAAACAACACCACATTCAACCAGCCCTCTAGGAACATTATTGTATTCCAAAAACTTAAACTATCTCTGCACAGTCTCAAAACATAGAAGGATCACATCCCAAGTATTTACAGGTCAATTTGAGGCTGGACATTCAAACATAGCCCGCAGTATATACTGTTTATTTTAGCAGTAACCAGCTAAGAAGCAATAAAGCACTGTACATTAATTATATAGGGAGCTGGGGGATGATCTACAAGTTCATGCACATCAAGAGTGGATAATATAGTGATTTGAAAGTTTTATGAAGGAACCCTTTTGGCTCTGAACCATCTCCATAGCTATGTGACATACTCAGTAGAGTGGAATGTAATGAA
The DNA here is from genome assembly GCF_031143425.1 of Pleurodeles waltl. Lineage (NCBI taxonomy): Eukaryota > Metazoa > Chordata > Amphibia > Caudata > Salamandridae > Pleurodeles > Pleurodeles waltl. The sequence goes on along the minus strand of NC_090444.1, from coordinate 1,643,699,266 downwards.
AGCTTGGTTTAGAATGTTGGAGTTCACAGCTCAACGCAGAGGAATAAAGACGTGTAATGTACAGCTCAGTGTGTGGCGTAGACACTGGTGGGTACGTAGGCTAGGGAAGACGCTACACTGGAGATGGGATGAGCATTAATAACCCGAAAAAAGATTGCACTCTCCCTGAGGGTTTTCCGTGGTCCAAGCAAACTGCTTGTGCATGCCACATGTGTCACTGTTGAAGTACGGAACTAATGCTTCATGCATGTGGAGTCAAAACGTAACTTCAGTCGATGTAAAGCATTTGAAGAGAAGGAAAGCTTTACTGAGAAGACTAGACATCATTGGTCCAGTACTGCTCTGCCACGCAAGATAAAATTATACATTATATGGAGCATTAACACTGAAGGCGGATAAAACCAGGTTTACAAAGCGCAATTAAAGATAATCTTAACTTACATAATAATGCTGTCTGTGAAAAGAAGAGCTGCAAGGCAGAGATCAATCAGGTGTGAAAAGAGAGACTGAAAACAAGTTCCATCAAGTACATAAAACATCTGCTTATTTGAAACAATTAAATAGAATTATCATGCCGAGGGTGGCTCCAAGAGAAGTGCCTGTGGTTGTGTTTAGGAAGCTGGCCGTACCTGTAGCAGTGAGAAGTTGGGCAGAAGGCCCTTCTGCCAATGGAGCCCATCCAGGATGACCCTGAGGCCAGCCCATCACAGGGCCAGGTTAGGGGCAAGAATGGAATAGGTCCTGGTTCACAGCAAGGAGAGCCAGAGAGAGCTCTGGTCACAGCATCATCTAATCAGGTGAATAGTTACAATGCTGCCGCCTTCCTGAAACTGCCTCGATCTTTCAATACCGCCAAAAAGCAAAGTATTGGTGATAGACGGACTGCTTGGATAGAGACATTTGAAGATTTTATTGACACACTTGTAGAGAATGATAACAGGAAGATTATCAAGTATCTTAAAACTCTTGCTGGTGATGGTGTGAAAGAAGTCATAAAGAAAATGCTAAGAACTGCTGAAGAAGTCACATACCATCAGATTAAGTAAGCATTGAAACTCAAGTTCAATCCAGTGCCACAAATTGATTATGAAGGCTAAATTTTCAGTCATGACCATGAGAGAGTTTATGAAACTATCAATGAGTTTGTGGAGAGTCTAGATGCACTCATCAAACACTGTAAGTTCAATGTGTTTAATGACGAAGAAGCGATGCGTCTTAGAATTATTAATGGATGCTTGTCAGATTAATTTAGATGACAAATGCTGAAAGAAAGTCTTAGGCCCTCATTCTGACCCTGGCGGTTTGAAACCGCCAGGGCAGAGGGCCGCGGAAGCACCGCCAACAGGCTGGCGGTGCTTCATGGGCAATTCTGACCACAGCGGTAAAGCCGCGGTCAGAAAAGGGCAACCGGCGGTTTCCCGCCGGCTTACCCCTGGCCCAGGGATTCTCCATGGCGGCGCTGCTTGCAGCGCCGCCATGGGGATTCCGACCCCCTTCCCGCCAGCCTGTTCCTGGCGGTGTAAGGCTGGCGGGAACGGGTGTTGTGGGGCCCCCGGGGGCCCCTGCACTGCCTATGCCACTGGCATGGGCAGTGCAGGGGCCCCCTAACAGGGCCCCATAATGATTTTTAGTGTCTGCTTTGCAGACACTGAAAATCGCGACGGGTGCAACTGCACCCGTCGCACTCCTGCAAATCCGCTGGCTCCATTTGGAGCCGGCTTCCTCTTTGCAGGGGCTTTCCCGCTGGGCCGGCGGGCGATCTTCTTGAGATCGCCCGCCGGCCCAGCGGGAAAGTTAGAATCACCGCCGCGGTCATTTGACCGCGGTGCGTGTTTGGGCGGTTTCCGCCCGGCAGGCGGCGCCCGCCGCCCGCCGGGGTCAGAATGACCCCCTTAGTCTGGAGCAAGTGTTAATGGCTGCCAGAGCTGAAGAACATGCTGAGAGACAAGCTGCTGACATGGAGGTCAGTGGTGCCCAGAGTGAATCAGTTATGAGTGTGAAAGGCAAGCCAAAGCAAAAGATTGAAGGGCACAAAGTGATATCTACATGTGAAAAGAAGTTAGGATTTAGATGTGGATTTTCATTTTCACACAAAGGTAGATGTCCCGCACTTAGACAGATATGTAAAGGCTGTGGGGAAGAGAACCATTTTGTGATGGTGCGTAAAGTGGAGGAAATAGAAAGTGTATCATGGCATGAAGACAAAATGGCCACCAGAACGTTCCAAAGCAATGCCTGACGCAAGACTAAGTGACGGCATCAGTTGAGGCAGATTGACACTAAATGAAGTCGATTGTCATCTAAATCCTTTTCAAACAATTCTTCTGCTTCATTATCAAGTGAAAGTGAAGAAAATGATTGTGTCATGCTGATTTTTACCTCAGAGAAACGTGCACGAGTTGGACTGGCTGCTTGTGAAAAAAAAGGTAAATCGAAGAAATGTTGACATGCCGAAGCAACAAAATCATACAGACACTGTCCAAAGATTACATTGAAAGTAAATGGTTGTTCAATACCTTTCATTATCAACAGCGGTGTTTCGATAAACATAATGCCTAAAGAGAAATACAATGAACTATCTCCATTACTACAGTTTAAGCAATCAAAAACCAAAGTGTATTTATTGGCTGCATCAATGCCCATAAAGAGACAAGGCTCATTTGTAGCAACAGTGACACATATGAAAATTAAGGTACAAGCACCCATCCATGTGCTTCAAGGTTCAGCGTCAAGTGTCTGTCTACTCAGTTTCCATTTAGCTGCTGATTTTGGACTGATTTCTGTGAATTACAACATGAATGCTCATCCCAAAATAGTAAATCAATTGCCTTGGTTACTCCATGGATTAGGAAAGCGTAAGACTATGAAAGTAAAACTGCACATTGATGAGGTGTTGAAAAAGAACTTGAATTGTTACTTAAGCATGACAATATTAAGTGCTCCAATCACCATGGGTTTCTCCCATAGCACTAGAACCCAAAAGGGACAGGGAAGGAGCTGCACACATCTGCACTGACATGTGTCAGGCAAACAAGGCAATTGAATGAAAACGACATCCAGGTCCACACATTGCTGACATGTTAATGTAATGCATTGATTTAAAGGTCTTCTCTTGCCTTCAGTTAAATAAATGTTATTATCAGGTGGAACTCAGAACAAAATTTCAGGTACATTACAACCTTTTCTACTCATTTTGGTCTGTTTCAATACAAAAGATTTAGCTTCAGTGTGTCATTGGCTGCAGAACTTTTCCAAGACATCATTCAAAATGTCACACAGCCTATAGTGAATGCCATTAATTATAGCAATGACACATTCATTTTTGGAGCTTGATAGAACTCTCACACAATTATGTCATTTACTCAGTGATGCAGGTTTGACTTTGAATGCAGACAAGTGTGAGTTCAACAAAACAAAACTGTCTGTTCTGATGGTGGTATGATACCCAATCCTGCAAAAGTACAAATTCTGTCAAATACTGATCCCCCCACAAGATGTTTCAATGGTACTTTTATTTCTTATCCTGGCTGTGAGAAAACAGGGCTGATTGCAGAGGCCCCATAACTTTTTGCCCCCATTTTCCACTTTTTGCTGGTGTTTTTCCTGACTTTAAAGGTGCCCTGGGTAATGCTAACCAGTCCCAGGGCCTGTGCTCTGTGTAAAATGGATATGCAAATTAGGCTAATTATAATTGGCTAAGTTAACCTACCTATAAGTCCCTAGTATATGGTAGGGCATGTAGGTTTAGGGACCACAGCATAGGTGGTGCACACCTAGGTGCATTGCTGAGGTGCCCAGTGTCATTTTAAAAGCAAGCCTGCCTTGCTGGCTGCTTTTAAATTAAAGTTATATGCAAATTCGACTTTGGAATTAAAGGTACTTCCAAAGTCTTAAACTACCTTATTTTTACATATAAGTCACCCCTAAGGTGTGCCCTATGTGCCCCTAGGGCTGGGTGCCATGTAACTATAAGCAGGGACTTTATAAAAATAGATTTATAAGCCCTGGTGAGGTAAAAACAGCCAAATTCGTTTTTCCCTCATTGAAGTAAATGGCCTTCATAGGCTAGAATGGGCAGACTTTATTTTAAATTTTAAAGTCTCCTTAAATGTTACATACCAAGAATTTGGTATCAAATTGATTGTTGTAATAAATCCCACAACTTCCAGTTGTTGGATTTAATATAACTTGTCCAGGTAAAAAGTTTAGACTATACCTAAAAAGTTGCCAATTTCAGCTCTGCATTGTTTTTGCTGCTGTGCTCTGATTGGCCAGCCTGCAGCAGCTTCTGCCAGGCTGCCTTGATGAGGTGTGAAGTGGCCAGACTTCACACAAAGGAATGTGCTTGGGGGAGAGAATCTCCCCTCAGCAGATGGTGAGGCAGGAAGGGGGAGGGCTGCCAAACTGGTCTTCAAAGGCAGAGAAGGACATTTGCAGCACCCAGCAACACCCCCACATCCTGCAACCCCAGACAATTAGGTGCCCCCTTGATTAGATTAGGAGAGGGCAGGAGAGGGGTGTGTTTATGATTTTTAGCCACACCAGTGGGTGGGCTCAGCCAGATGTAACCTCCAAAAATCAGATTCATCCATGTTGGATTTTTAGAGACTGTTGCCTTCTGGGATGGATTTTTGCCACACTTCCCAGGAAGTGGTCATCACAGGGGGACGACCCTGTCCCTGATTGGAGAACCAGGGCCCCCCTGCTTTTCACCCAGGAGCAAGGATAAAACTGGCAGACCTGCCCCCACACCTTAGATCCCCTCCAGAATTCAACAAGAAAGGAACTAAAGAAGAAGAAGGACTGCCCTGCTGGACCCCTGGCCTGCACCTGGACTGCACCAGCTGCACACTTGGGCTTCACCACAAGAAGGACTTTGCCTGGCTTCAACTGGTTCAAGGAGGGACTCCCTGTTTGCTACAGGTGAAAAATTGCTAACCAGAGTCCCCTGCACCAACTCCTGAAGAAAGCGACCAGCTGACCACTGTCCAGTGGCCAAAAAGGAGTTTGCGCCAGGTGCATTCTGGGAGTTGAAGTCCGCACCCCCCAAGGACCATCACAGAACTTCTGGACCCTTGGGGTGAGCTGTGGACCCCAAAAGAACCTTAAAAGAACATCTGAGTGAAGCCCCAGAAGTTTGGAAAAGATTTGAGAATTTTTGGAAAAAAGCTCCAGAGAGGGACCGACCCGCCGCGGAAATTCTAGCCGGCTTGCCTCAACCGCGACCCGGCCTGACTTCGTGGTTCGTCCCGGTAAAGAAAAACATCCAAAAAAGAGACTAAGTCCGAACGTAAAAAGTTGACCGGGACCTCCGAGCCATCGTATCCGAGAAGGGCTCCATGGACGTCGGATCAAGATCCAGGTTTACCCCGGTCGAAGGATTTTCATCTCGAAAAAACGACTAAGTCCGAAGGTAAAAGTCTCCACCGAGGAAACCCACATTGCGTATCCGGACAAGGGCTCCAGGAGGTCGGATTCAACTGGCAGGTTCGTCCCGGTGAAGAAAAACTTCAAAATAAAGACTAAGTCAGAAGGTAACTTTTTAACCGAGGCCTCCCGCGACCTGTAGCCGAGCAGGGCTCCATCGCGGTCGGTCTGAAAGTTTGACTTTGCCCCGGTCGAGGTGCAACCAGATGACCCGATTGGCGCTTTTTGTTTCTAAGCGCTAGAAAAGTAATAATTCTTTAAAAATTCCTATCTCCGGTTCCCCTGAACCGATTTTAATCGTTTTTGTGTCATTTTAAAGATAAAAATATAAACTATTTTTATAAATTGGTTTTGGATTTTTTAACTGTTTCCTGTGTTTTATTTAATTACTGTTTTGTGATATTTGAATGCTTTACACTTTGTCTCCTAAGTTAAGCCTTGACGCTCGTTGCCAAGCTACCAAGGGTTGAGCTGGGATTAATTTACTGAGACCTAACTGTACCTATGTGGAGGTTAGTGGCTTGTTGCTAGGTGTAGGTACCTACCTGCCCTACCAATAACCCATTTTCCAACATAATTGGAAGCAGCGTCGGGATCCTGTACTTGTGTTCAATATCACGTTACAGTTTTAGGTAAAACAAATTAAAAATCCTTTAAATTGACCTAGTGCAAAAATTGTTTTTAATTTTTAATTTGGATTAATTTCAATTATTGAATTTTTGTAATTTTTCTAAATTCTTGTTTCCAATTTTTGCAAAAAGTTTTTGTTGACACAAAACTAGGGAACCATGGAGCTTGATCTGGCTAGCCTACCCACACTGACAGTAGTCCAGCTTAGGGGGTTGTGTATTGAAAGAGGGTTGCCTGCAACCACTGATCTCAGGAAGCAAATCCTGATCACATCCCTGACAGCATGGGCTGAGGCCCAAGAGGTAGAGTCAGAAGAAGCTCCAGAGGAGGGAGAAAGAAGGGAGGATGCAAGCTCTAACCACTCAGGGGAGGGAAGGCATCTGAGCCCAAGTGAGGATGAGGAAGAACGGTCCTCAGTAAACACAGTCACTAGGGGCAGATCCAAAGCTAGTGGTGGGAAGGGGGTCCTTTCAGGAGGAGAGAACCCATCCATCAGAGAAAGAGAGCTGGAGGCCCAGCTAGCATACATAGCTTTGGAAGCAGAGAAGCTGGCCCTAGAAAAGAAAAAGTGGGCATACAAAGAGAAAAGAGATGGAAGCAGCGATAAAGAAGCTGAGGTGTCCATGGGTGGGGGAGTTTGCCCCAGATTACCCAAGGGGGTAGTTCCTGCTTATGTAGAGGGGGATGACATAGATAAGTGGCTGGGGGCCTTTGAGAGGGCACTCCAAATGAGAAGGGTTAGGCCTCAATACTGGGGTTCCCTTTTGTGGGAGTTGGTCCCCAACCCAGGGAGGGATAGGCTTCTGACCTTAAGGGGGGAGGAGGCAGATTCATACCCTAGTATGAAGAGGTGCTTAGCCAAGAAGTTTGGTCTGATCCCAGAGCAATATAGAATGAAGTTCAGGGACACCCAGAAGGTCAGTACCCAGTCTTGGGTTGACTTTGTGGACATTTCACTAAAGGCACTAGAGGGCTGGATTATTGGTAACAAGGTAGATACTTATGAGGGGTTATACAATCTGATCATGAGAGAGCACATCTTGACCAATTGTATCCAAGAAAGGTTACGCCAGCATCTAGTGGACTCTAAGCAGACCAACCCTAGAGAGCTAGGGGAGGCAGCTGATGAGTGGTTGAGAACCAGGGTGGTGTCAAGTCCCAGGGGGGAGACTCCAAGAAGGGGGGACAGGTCCCCAAAAACCTAAGGAGGGAGGTGGTAAGCCCACCACAGAGACTCCCTCTGTACCCCAGAACCCTAAGAAGGAGGAGAGTAAATCCCACTCCCACTCTGACAATCAGAGACAGGGAGACCCAGGGTTAAAAAAGCTCTTGGACAGTAGGGCTTGCTTTGACTGTCAGCAGACAGGTCACTTCAGAGGAGATGCAGCCTGTCCAAAGAAGGTGGTTAGCACTGGGCTGTCCAGTGTAGCCATAGAGGAGGACTCCTCAGATGATGAAGTCCTCCTAGCATTGTGCTGGGAGACAGGACCAGATGGTAAGCTGGTGATCCCTGAGGGTGGGAGTAGGCACTTCCACCACATTCAAGTGAATGGGATCCCTACCACTGGCCTGAGAGACACCTGTGCCAGTCACACTATAGTGAGTGACCGGTTAGTGACCCCAGACATGTATGTCCCAGGAGAGACAAGGAAAGTCAGGATAGCCACAGGGGAGGTCACCTCCAAACCTGTAGCCATAGTGCCCCTAGAGAGGGAGGGTATCCTTGACTGGATTAGGGTGGTAGTCAGTGCTGACTTCCCCCTAGATTGTATCCTGGGCAATGACCTCCCAGAGGTGAGTCTGGTCCCAGATGGGGCGGTCACCCAGGGCGCCCCCCCAACCCAAAGTCCTGGGGAGTCAGTCCCTACAGTTAGGAGACAGGGGTCCCCAAGAAAAGGAAAGAAGAAAAGGAAGGGTAGGCCACTCTTAAAGAGAGTTCCAGGGAGCCAAGGGCCTTCTGCCCCAGTAGGGGGGGAGCCCAGAGTTGGCACTGGTGAGGCCTCACCTGACCCCAAGGAAGTCCTGAGTAGTCAGGCAGCTGTCCAGATGCAAGGTGTTGCCCTTGCACTGACAGAAGGGAGAGTGGAAGGAGGGTGTCTGCCACAGGAAGTGGTAGCCCCCCACTCTAGCCAGCAAGAGGGGTGCCAGGACCCCAAAGTTGCCCCTAAAGCAGCTCAGCCACCTGTCAGTGGAGAGCTTAGGGTGTGGTTCTGGGTACTGACGGCTGTCAGTAGCCTCTGCTGGGTGCTACCCTTCCTGGCAGCACTGTACTTGGACTGGGAGGCAGACCCCAGGGCCTATAGCAAAGTAGGCCCCCTGACCCTATTGGTCATGGTGGGGTTGCTCAAGTGTTGGGTGACCTCTTTGGGTAAGCTAGGTGTTGCCCTAGCAAAGTTTGGAGTAGGGGAGGTGGGCACCTCACTACCCAAGTTGGCAGGGAGAAAGGAGGAAGACCCCCCTAGAGGAAAGTTTCAGTTTGAGTTGGGTCCTTTTACTGTTGGGATGGCTTCACTACCCATAGGGAGTGACCCTGACAGGAGGATGTAAGGCAGAGTAGGCCCTGCAAAGGGACAGCCAGTTTTCTTCACTCTCTTCCTCGCCTAACAAGCCAGGAAGACTCTCCCAGGGTTGGGCTGAGTCTCCTGGGCGTGTGGGCTGGGGGGGGTTGTGTGAGAAAACAGGGCTGATTGCAGAGGCCCCATAACTTTTTGCCCCCATTTTCCACTTTTTGCTGGTGTTTTCCTGACTTTAAAGGTGCCCTGGGTACTGCTAACCAGTCCCAGGGCCTGTGCTCTGTGTAAAATGGATATGCAAATTAGGCTAATTATAATTGGCTAAGTTAACCTACCTATAAGTCCCTAGTATATGGTAGGGCATGTAGGTTTAGGGACCACAGCATAGGTGGTGCACACCTAGGTGCATTGCTGAGGTGCCCAGTGTCATTTTAAAAGCAAGCCTGCCTTGCTGGCTGCTTTTAAATTAAAGTTATATGCAAATTCGACTTTGGAATTAAAGGTACTTCCAAAGTCTTAAACTACCTTATTTTTACATATAAGTCACCCCTAAGGTGTGCCCTATGTGCCCCTAGGGCTGGGTGCCATGTAACTATAAGCAGGGACTTTATAAAAATAGATTTATAAGCCCTGGTGAGGTAAAAACAGCCAAATTCGTTTTTCCCTCATTGAAGTAAATGGCCTTCATAGGCTAGAATGGGCAGACTTTATTTTAAATTTTAAAGTCTCCTTAAATGTTACATACCAAGAATTTGGTATCAAATTGATTGTTGTAATAAATCCCACAACTTCCAGTTGTTGGATTTAATATAACTTGTCCAGGTAAAAAGTTTAGACTTTACCTAAAAAGTTGCCAATTTCAGCTCTGCATTGTTTTTGCTGCTGTGCTCTGATTGGCCAGCCTGCAGCAGCTTCTGCCAGGCTGCCTTGATGAGGTGTGAAGTGGCCAGACTTCACACAAAGGAATGTGCTTGGGGGAGAGAATCTCCCCTCAGCAGATGGTGAGGCAGGAAGGGGGAGGGCTGCCAAACTGGTCTTCAAAGGCAGAGAAGGACATTTGCAGCACCCAGCAACACCCCCACATCCTGCAACCCCAGACAATTAGGTGCCCCCTTGATTAGATTAGGAGAGGGCAGGAGAGGGGTGTGTTTATGATTTTTAGCCACACCAGTGGGTGGGCTTAGCCAGATGTAACCTCCAAAAATCAGATTCATCCATGTTGGATTTTTAGAGACTGTTGCCTTCTGGGATGGATTTTTGCCACACTTCCCAGGAAGTGGTCATCACAGGGGAACGACCCTGTCCCTGATTGGAGAACCAGGGCCCCCCTGCTTTTCACCCAGGAGCAAGGATAAAACTGGCAGACCTGCCCCCACACCTCAGATCCCCTCCAGAATTCAACAAGAAAGGAACTAAAGAAGAAGAAGGACTGCCTTGCTGGACCCCTGGCCTGCACCTGGAACCTGCACTCAGAAGGACTGCACCAGCTGCACACTTGGGCTTCACCACAAGAAGGACTTTGCCTGGCTTCAACTGGTTCAAGGAGGGACTCCCTGTTTGCTACAGGTGAAAAATTGCTAACCAGAGTCCCCTGCACCAACTCCTGAAGAAAGCGACCAGCTGACCACTGTCCAGTGGCCAAAAAGGAGTTTGCGCCAGGTGCATTCTGGGAGTTGAAGTCTGCACCCCCCAAGGACCATCACAGAACTTCTGGACCCTTGGGGTGAGCTGTGGACCCCAAAAGAACCTTAAAAGTACATCTGGGTGAAGCCCCAGAAGTTTGGAAAAGATTTGAGAATTTTTGGAAAAAAGCTCCAGAGAGGGACCGACCCGCCGCCGAAATTCTAGCCGGCTTGCCTCAACCGCGACCCGGCCTGACTTCGTGGTTCGTCCCGGTAAAGAAAAACATCCAAAAAAGAGACTAAGTCCGAACGTAAAAAGTTGACCGGGACCTCCGAGCCATCGTATCCGAGAAGGGCTCCATGGACGTCGGATCAAGATCCAGGTTTACCCCGGTCGAAGGATTTTCATCTCGAAAAAACGACTAAGTCCGAAGGTAAAAGTCTCCACAGAGGAAACCCACATTGCGTATCCGGACAAGGGCTCCAGGAGGTCGGATTCAACTGGCAGGTTCGTCCCGGTGAAGAAAAACTTCAAAATAAAGACTAAGTCAGAAGGTAACTTTTTAACCGAGGCCTCCCGCGACCTGTAGCCGAGCAGGGCTCCATCGCGGTCGGCCTGAAAGTTTGACTTTGCCCCGGTCGAGGTGCAACCAGATGACCCGATTGGCGCTTTTTGTTTCTAAGCGCTAGAAAAGTAATAATTCTTTAAAAATTCATATCTCCGGTTCCCCTGAACCGATTTTAATCGTTTTTGTGTAATTTTAAAGATAAAAATATAAACTATTTTTATAAATTGGTTTTGGATTTTTAAACTGTTTCCTGTGTTTTATTTAATTACTGTTTTGTGATATTTGAATGCTTTACACTTTGTCTCCTAAATTAAGCCTTGACGCTCGTTGCCAAGCTACCAAGGGTTGAGCTGGGATTAATTTACTGAGACCTAACTGTACCTATGTGGAGGTTAGGGGCTTGTTGCTAGGTGTAGGTACCTACCTGCCCTACCAATAACCCATTTTCCAACACTGGCCAGCTACTGTTCAAGGTACATACAAGACTTTGCCACAAAGAGCTTCATTATGAGCATCATTTTTGATGGGGTTATGGCACGTTATCCTGCAAAAGTACAATCTCTGTCAAATACTGATCCCCAACAAGATGTTTCAAAAGTGAATTTATTTCTTGCCATGGCCAGTTACTGTTCAAGGTACATACAAGTCTTTGCCACTGCTGGTGCGCCTTCTCCTTAGTAAGTAAACTTACAGGGGGATGCGTATAGGTCGATGAATCTTTTGGATTGCATAGGGTATCCTAGTCAAGTATAGCTAGTAAAAGAAAACTTCAACAATTCAATCTAATCATCTTAAAATACCATGAACTAATCTAATCAGAAAAAACACCATGACTCATTTGAAAGTTAGTACTGTTTATTCCCTATTAGTTACAACTCTAATCATAAACCTTTATTCAACAATATCATGATTTCCAAATCTTTATTATGAACATAAGCAAAGAATTCTCATCACTTGTTTAATATGCAATCAACGGTAGACAAAGCAAATAGCAATTCATAATATATCAAATGATTCAGCAATATAAGTCAGTCAGTCTAAGTCACCCTTGTCAGCCTACCTATCTCCAGATTAGCATCAGCATGTAGGTCTACATGCTAAAACAATTTAGTAAAAAATCATTAATTTGGAAAATCTATCTAGAAAAGAAAAACGTTTAAAACAGCACAGTTGGTACCTAGAAAGAAAAGCATGAATTAGTCAGTCAGGTTATAGCTACCTATCCAAGATAGATCAGCAACAAGTCAGACTTCGTCTCCAGGTCATTAGTTATCAGCAAGGCTTAGGCTCACAGAAGAAAGCCCAAGTTTCAGCACTTTGGACAGCGTCTCCTGACGTCATCAACTTTCGCCCGTCCGTACTGATTTTTCCCTTCATGTCATAACTTTTTATTAGGGTCTCTCAGTCCCTCCCACAATTTGCCCTTTGGTCAACCTTATCAGGGGTTATGACTCTAACCTATAATTTTAGTTTACCACTTTTCTACGTTATTTTGAGAGTCAAGTTCCATTAACATGATTGGTTCTTCTGTCGATGAGAACATCATCCTGTTCCTCTTGTAGCAAAATTGTTGCTCCCAGCTCTTAGTCTGTAGCTCCATTGTTCAAGTCCTGGGAAAGTACATTTAGCCTACTCTACACATAATTGTGTCAATTTGTTCTGATCGTTCTCCTGTCCGCTGGTGAGTTTGCAGTTTTCTCTTAGCAGAGCTCATTGTTGTACTCTGTACAGTTCAAGGTTCTTCTCTCCAGTTCCACTCTGCAGCAGCTCATCGCGTCTCCATGTTTAAGCAGGCAAGGCCCAGAGCTGACTAGGCCTCTGGCTAAATTAAGAACATATGGCATTACAAAACATAGGTTATATTGTTAATTATGATATATTAATTCAAACTTTAAAACATTTCATAGTATTTAGTACTTTTAGCACAGATGGTGACCACTCCCCTTGGGCATATTTTACACATTGCACGTTATTTCATTTATTAATATTGTTTTTTCCATTAGTATGTATATGCAAATCATTAGCATATTCTCATATTAGCATATCTGCTCCAACAGTCCCTCCTCTGATGACTAAATGGGTCATCACACCTTTCTCATCAAGCATTTACAAGTTACTTTCAGTTACATTTTGATTTCTTCTGTTTCTATCTTCCCTATAGATTCTTCTTCTGGGCTGTCCTTCCCACCTCTGTTTTTTCTCAGCTCTTTTTAATTACATTTTGTTCCATAATGTGCATGCCCTCCATAATCCTAATATAATAGTAATCATAATGAATATTCCTTGAACGATTTTCCACAATATCCCACCCCAAATTTCACTCAACCAATTTCCTAGTTTCGCAAATCCTTTTCCCACTTTTTCCCAAACTCCTGGTTCTTTCAATATTTTTAAATCCTTACTCGCATTAGTTAAGTTAGTATGCAGTTCTTTTACTTTTTTCTCATTTGCAGGAATATAAGAGCAACAATGTTCCTCATTAATCATTTTGCAGACTCCTCCGTCTTTCGCTAATATTATGCATAAAGCAAGCCTGTTTTGAAGCTTCATAGCTCTATCCGCAGCTAATTCAGTGCTTAGTAATAATATAGCTCCTGTAAAGTTAGTTAGCATACTATCTACTATAGTTGACAACTTTCAAATCTTATTTGCATTTTATATAACTCCTACTGAAGGAATTACTGCTCCAAAAATATCCCCTACTATTGCAGAGGCTGTTTCTCTTCGTTGTCTCATTCGGTGTAACACCACTTGGTACGGACCTCTCCAACGTGGTTCTAGGCAGGTTTTTCGCACATGCTTTTTGATCACGACCCAGTCTGCGGCTCTCAAGTTGCGGCCTGGATCATGGATACGTGGCAAAGTAACAGCTTGTACCTGCTGAGAAAAACATCGAACCACATCAGCTAGACCTTTGCAGAAGTCTAACACCATATCATCTGTGATATTGACAAGAGCATTGGCTGGTATTGCTGGTATTCTCATTGCTCTTCCCATGAGAATCTCGTGTGGGGATAACCCTGTCTTCCTGTCGGGTACATTTATCATTGACGCCAACACTAAAGGTAATGCATCTGGCCATTTCAAATTTGTGGCTGCACATATTTTGGCAATTCTTGACTTCAAGGTACCATTCATTTGTTCTACCAATCCTGATGCTTCTGGTTGATAGCTGCAATGTAGCTTCTGTTCAATGTTTAGTGCTGCACATAGGAGCTTGATCACTTCGTTATTGAAGTGCATTCCCCTATCTGATTCTAAAGAGATTGGAAATCCGAACCTTGGCATCAGCTCTCTAAGCAATAACTTTGCTACCGTGAGACTGTCATTCCTACGTGTGGGGTATGCTTCAATCCAATGACTAAATACACACACAATCACCAACACGTACTTCAACCCGCCACATGCAGGCATCTCAATGAAATCCAATTGCATTCTGCTGAATGGTCCTCCTGCTCTTCCAATGTGGCTCAAATTTACCTCTGCCTCTTTCCCCACGTTCATTTGCTGACAGATTACACAACTATGACATACTGCCTCAGCTGCTTGTCTAAATTTCGGATTGAACCAATCAACCTTAACAATCTAATCATGGCATCCCTTCCAATGGTAGTACAGAGCCACCTGATATAACAGACAATTCGGTAACACCATCTGACCCTCCTCAGATACCCAGATCTCATCTGGTCTTTCTACACATTTCAACTTGATCCATATCTTTTTCTCTTTCTACATTTTCCTGCAATATTTAATTCCTCTAGAGTGCCGATTACTTTTAAACGAAAATTCCACAACTGGTCTCTTCTTCTTGCATTAGTTCCCACTTATCCTTGAATGATATACAGTTCAGGGCACAAAATCTTGCTACCTGATCCGCATTCCCATTTCCCAAGGAAATGTAGTCTGGTGTTTTCTGGTGTGCACCGCATTTTACTACAGCAATTTCTTCAGAGAACTGTATTGCATACAAAAACTCTTTTATCTTGTCACCATTTCGTATTGGGGTTCCAGAGGAGGTCATGAACCCTCTTTGTGACCACAATTGACCAAAATCATGCACAATTCCGAATCCATATTGGCTATCTGTGTATATTGTCACTCGCAGCCTGGTAGAGACATAACATGCTCTAGTGAGAGCCACTAATTCTGCCACTTGTGCTGAATATACACCAGAAAGCCAATATGCCTCCAGTGTTCCTGTAATTGTACACACAGCATATCCTGCTCTCAATGTGCCTGTCCCATCTCTAAGGCTTGAACCATCAACAAAAACAATTTGATCATTTTCTTCCAGTCGAGTGTCTCTAATATCAGGTCTAGGTTTTTTACAGAGGTCTGTTACCTCAAGACAATCATGCTCTATGTCTTCCTCTTTTTCAACTTCAGTAGTATCACTTGTCAGTAGTGTTGCTGGATTTAACACTGTACATCTTTTCAAAGTAACATTTGGGGTTTCCAATATGCTCGTCTCAAACCTTGTCAGTCGTGCCCCCGTCAAATGTTGGGTATTTGTTTTTGTCAGCAAAATTTCAACTGAATGTGGCACCATTACCATCACTGGGTATCCCATGATTACCCCTTCACATTGGGAAAGACTTTGACCAACTGCGGCTACTGCTCGCAGACAACCTGGTAAAGCTGCTGCGACTGGGTCCAAGGTAGCTGAAAAATAGGCTACTGGGCGATAAGCACCTCCATGGACCTGTGTCAAGACAGACAAAGAACAAGCATCACGTTCATAACAAAAGAATGTGAAAGGCTTTGTGTAATTATGCATTCCCAATGCTCGAGCTTTGCACAGACTCTCTCTCAATTCAGTGAAAGCCCTCATCTGATCTTCATCTAGAGTAATGGGATCTGTAACTCCCTTATGCGTCAACAGTTGCAAGGGCTTGGCAATCTCAGCAAAATTTGGAATCCATTGTCTACAGTATCCTACCATTCCCAAGAACATGCGCACATCTTTCTGGGAAGTCCTTGGATTTCTCTGCAGTATCATTGTAATCCTCTCTTGGGAAATTCTCCTCAACCCTTTCTCAATCTGATGACCCAAGTATTTGACAGACTTCTGACAGTATTGCAATTTTGCATGTGAGACTTTGTGACCGAAGTCCCCCAGATGATTAAGTAGGACAATCGAATCATGTTTACACTCTTCCCTCGTTCTGGACGCAATCAATAAGTCATCAATGTACTGTACAAGAGTCGATTGGCAGGGTAATTCGAATGACTCCAAATTCTTTTTCAAAATCTGGTTAAACAAGGATGGTGACTCCGTATACCAATGTGGAAGCCTACACCAGCTGTAGACTTTATCTAGGAATTTGAAACGGAAAAGAAACTGACTATCCTCGTGAAGTGGTACTGAAAAGAAAGCTTGTGACAGATCGACTAGTGTGAACCACTCTGCCTCACATGGAATCTGAAACAGTATCACTGCTGGATTGGGCACAATTGGGCAACATTTAACCACCATGTCATTCACTTTCCGCGAATCCAACACAATTCACACTTTTCCACAAGGCTTTTTCCATCCCATTATCAGTGAATTACATGGACTGCTCAACACTTCCTTCAAAACACCTTGCTTCAAGAAATTCCCAATTATTTGTGCCACTTTCATTAACACATCATGTGGCATATTGTACTGTGGAAGTTTCGGAAACTCAACATTCGGCTTCAAAGTGATTTTAATTGGCTCCACACCTTCAATCAACCCTACTTCTTTTCCCGTCAAATCCCAAACTTTCTCCTTCACTGTTCTCTGTAAATCTGCATGCAATTCCTCCAAAGTAAACATTGGAAAAATCTCAATCAAAGAATACTCTTCAAATGCGTTCTTAAGAACCATAGCTGATGCCTACTCTTCCTCATCATCACTATCTGTCTCTTCCTGCATCTGTACAATTTATGAAGCATTTGGTCTTGCACAATAAGAATCTGCCTAACAAGGATACAGGACTTGAGTCGCATGCCACAAAGCTATGCAGTCCGGTATAATTTCCAATTTCAATCTCTACTGGTTCTGTGATAGGATTCGCTAATTGCCTATTCTCCACTCCCACAACCTGCACTGTAACTGTAACTGATGCAGTATAACTGTCGGTTTTTCTAATTATATCAGTAGATTACTTCACTCCATGACAGATGTTCCTATTCATGCATAGTAACGCTTATTTTATAGTACATGTAGCTTTCTTCTAATTTTTATATCGTTTTATACTTCGTGTTAATTTTCTTATTATACTTGCCCTTGGACTTTCTGCATTTTTTAGGCATAATATTTTTTTGGGATGCCAGACGGCGAGTTATAAAGGTGACTACACGTATCTTTCTTACTATTTTAGTGTGAATTAATGTGCTTTCCTGCCTCCTCTTTTTGTTTCTAATTGTTTCTTATTTTCAGTTCTATTTTCTATCTCCCTTTGTTATTTTTCTGTCACTATTTTTTGTTTAGTTCATGCCTTGGTTACTGGCTGTCCGTTGATATGCTGCTCGTAAAGATTCACCAATAATTTGTGGAGACAATGAGTGACACTTATATCAAGAGGTATGGCGTTTTCGATTTACTTATTTTCTTTTCTCTTCTTTCTGTGGTGGATAATTGAAAAAAAGGATTACTTTTTATGTGATAATTCTGTATTTAAATTTAAAAATAATTTCAATGAATGGTGCTACTGTCCAACGATTAATCTTTTAACCCCTTCGCTGCCAGGCCTTTTCCTCCTCCTGTGCCAGGCCTTTTTTTGCCTATTTGGGGCAGTTCGCGCTTAGGCCCTCATAACTTTTTGTTCACATAAGCTAACCAAGCCAAATTTGCGTCCTTTTTTTCCAACATCCTAGGGATTCTAGAGGTACCCAGACTTTGTGGGTTCCCTTGAAGGAGGCCAAGAAATTGGCCAAAATACAGTGAAAATTTCGATTTTTTTTTTAAAAAATGGAAAAAGTGGCTGCAGAAGAAGGCTTGTGGATTTCCCCCCGAAAATGGCATCAACAAAAGGTTTGTAGTGCTAAACTCAGCAGCTTCCTAGCTTTCAGGAACAGGCAGACTTGAATCAGAAAACCCAATTTTTCAACACAATTTTGGCATTTTACTGGGGCATACCCCATTTTTGCAATTTTTTGTGCTTTCAGCCTCCTTCCAGTCAGTGACAGGAATGGGCATGAAACCAATGCTGGATCCCAGAAACCTAACCATTTCTGAAAAGTAGACAAAATTTTGAATTCAGCAAGGGGTCATTTGTGTAGATCCTACAAGGGTTTCCTACAGAAAATAACAGCTGAAAAAGAAAAATATTGAAATTGAGGTGAAAAAAACATCAATTTTTCTCTATGTTTTACTCTGTAACTTTTCCCTGCAATGTCAGATTATGGAAAGCAATATACTGTTACGTCTGCTGGACTCCTCTGGTTGCGGGGATATATAGGGCTTGTAGGTTCATCAAGAACCCGAGGAACCCAGAGCCAATAAATGAGCTGCACCCTGCAGTGCGTTTTCATTCTATACCGGGTATACAGCAATTCATTTGCTGAAATATAAAGAGTAAAAAATTGCTATCAAGAAAACCTTTGCATTTCCAAAAAGGGCACAAGATAAGGTGCTGAGGAGCAGTGGTTATTTGCACATCTCTGAATTCCGGGGTGACCATACAAGCATGTGAATTATAGGGAATTTCTCAAATAGATGTCTTTTTTACACACTCTCCTATATTTGGAAGGAAAAAATGTAGAGAAAGACAAGGGGCAATAGCACTTGTTTTGCTAATCTATGTTCCCCCAAGTCTCCCGATAAAAATGATACCTCACTTGCGTGGGTAGGCCTAGCGCCCGCGACAGGAAACGCCCCAAAGCGCAACGTGGACACATCGACAATTTTGGGAGAAAACAGAGGTGTTTTTTGCGAAGTGCCTACCTGTTGATTTTGGCCTCTAGCTCAGCCGGCACCTAGGGAAACCTACCAAACCTGTGCATTTCTGAAAACTAGAGACCTAGGGGAATCCAAGGAGGGGTGACTTGCGGGGCTCGGACCAGGTTCTGTTACCCAGAATCCTTTGCAAACCTCAACATTTGGCTAAAAAAACACATGTCCCTCACATTTCTGTGGCAGAAAGTTCTGGAATCTGAGAGGAGCTACAAATTTCCTTCCACCCAGCGTTCCCCCAAGTCTCCCGATAAAAATGATACCTCACTTGCGTGGGTAGGCCTAGCGCCGGCGACAGGAAACACCCCAAAGCGCAACGTGGACACATCCTAAATTTTGGAAAAAAACAGAGGTGTTTTTTGCGAAGTGCCTACCTGTAGATTTTGGCCTCTAGCTCAGCCGGCACCTAGGGAAACCTACCAAACCTGTGCATTTCTGAAAACTAGAGACCTAGGGGAATCCAAGGAGGGGTGACTTGCGGGGCTCGGACCAGGTTCTGTTACCCAGAATCCTTTGCAAACCTCTACATTTGGCTAAAAAAACACATGTCCCTCACATTTCTGTGGCAGAAAGTTCTGGAATCTGAGAGGAGCTACAAATTTCCTTCCACCCAGCGTTCCCCCAAGTCTCCCGATAAAAATGATACCTCACTTGCATGGGTAGGCCTAGCGCCGGCGACAGGAAACACCCCAAAGCGCAACGTGGACACATCCTAAATTTTGGAAAAAAACAGAGGTGTTTTTTGCGAAGTGCCTACCTGTAGATTTTGGCCTCTAGCTCAGCCGGCACCTAGGGAAACCTACCAAACCTGTGCATTTCTGAAAACTAGAGACCTAGGGGAATCCAAGGAGGGGTGACTTGCGGGGCTCGGACCAGGTTCTGTTACACAGAATCCTTTGCAAACCTCAACATTTGGCTAAAAAAACACATGTCCCTCACATTTCTGTGGCAGAAAGTTCTGGAATCTGAGAGGAGCTACAAATTTCCTTCCACCCAGCGTTCCCCCAAGTCTCCCGATAAAAATGATACCTCACTTGCGTAGGTAGGCCTAGCGCGGGCGACAGGAAACACCCCAAAGCGCAACGTGGACACATCCTAAATTTTGGAAAAAAACAGAGGTGTTTTTTGCGAAGTGCCTACCTGTAGATTTTGGCCTCTAGCTCAGCCGGCACCTAGGGAAACCTACCAAACCTGTGCATTTCTGAAAACTAGAGACCTAGGGGAATCCAAGGAGGGGTGACTTGCGGGGCTCGGACCAGGTTCTGTTACCCAGAATCCTTTGCAAACCTCAAAATTTGGCTAAAAAAACACATGTCCCTCACATTTCTGTGGCAGAAAGTTCTGGAATGTGAGAGGAGCTACAAATTTCCTTCCACCCAGCGTTCCCCCAAGTCTCCCGATAAAAATGATACCTCACTTGCATGGGTAGGCCTAGCGCCGGCGACAGGAAACACCCCAAAGCGCAACGTGGACACATCCTAAATTTTGGAAAAAAACAGAGGTGTTTTTTGCGAAGTGCCTACCTGTAGATTTTGGCCTCTAGCTCAGCCGGCACCTAGGGAAACCTACCAAACCTGTGCATTTCTGAAAACTAGAGACCTAGGGGAATCCAAGGAGGGGTGACTTGCGGGGCTCGGACCAGGTTCTGTTACCCAGAATCCTTTGCAAACCTCTACATTTGGCTAAAAAAACACATGTCCCTCACATTTCTGTGGCAGAAAGTTCTGGAATCTGAGAGGAGCTACAAATTTCCTTCCACCCAGCGTTCCCCCAAGTCTCCCGATAAAAATGATACCTCACTTGCGTGGGTAGGCCTAGCGCCGGCGACAGGAAACACCCCAAAGCGCAACGTGGACACATCCTAAATTTTGGGAAAAAACAGAGGTGTTTTTTGCGAAGTGCCTACCTGTAGATTTTGGCCTCTAGCTCAGCCGGCACCTAGGGAAACCTACCAAACCTGTGCATTTCTGAAAACTAGAGACCTAGGGGAATCCAAGGAGGGGTGACTTGCGGGGCTCGGACCAGGTTCTGTTACCCAGAATCCTTTGCAAACCTCAAAATTTGGCTAAAAAAACACATGTCCCTCAAATTTCTGTGGCAGAAAGTTCTGGAATCTGAGAGGAGCTACAAATTTCCTTCCACGCAGCGTTCCCCCAAGTCTCCCGATAAAAATGATACCTCACTTGCGTGGGTAGGCCTAGCGCCGGCGACAGGAAACACCCCAAAGCGCAACGTGGACACATCCTAAATTTTGGAAAAAAACAGAGGTGTTTTTTGCGAAGTGCCTTCCTGTAGATTTTGGCCTCTAGCTCAGCCGGCACCTAGGGAAACCTACCAAACCTGTGCATTCCTGAAAACTAGAGACCTAGGGGAATCCAAGGAGGGGTGACTTGCGGGGCTCGGACCAGGTTCTGTTACCCCAAATCCTTTGCAAACCTCAAAATTTGGCTAAAAAAACACATGTCCCTCACATTTCTGTGCTAGAAAGTTCTGGAATCTGAGAGGAGCTACAAATTTCCTTCCACCCAGCGTTACCCCAAGTCTCCCGATAAAAATGATACCTCACTTGCGTGGGTAGGCCTAGCGCCGGCGACAGGAAACACCCCAAAGCGCAACGTGGACACATCCTAAATTTTGGAAAAAAACAGAGGTGTTTTTTGCGAAGTGCCTACCTGTAGATTTTGGCCTCTAGCTCAGCCGGCACCTAGGGAAACCTACCAAACCTGTGCATTTCTGAAAACTAGAGACCTAGGGGAATCCAAGGAGGGGTGACTTGCGGGGCTCAGACCAGGTTCTGTTACCCAGAATCCTTTGCAAACCTCAAAATTTGGCTAAAAATACACATGTTACTCACATTTCTGTGGCAGAAAGTTCTGGAATCTGAGAGGAGCCACAAATTTCCTTCTACCCAGCGTTCCCCCAAGTCTCCCGATAAAAATGATACCTCACTTGTGTGGGTAGGACTAGCGCCCACGAAAGGAAAGGGCCCAAAACACAACGTGGACACATCACATTTTTTTATAAAAAGCAGTGCCTAACTGTGGATTTTGGCCTGTAGCTCAGCCGACACCTGAGGAAACCTAGCAAACCAGTGCATTTTTGAAAACTAGAAACCCAGGGGAATCCAAGATGGGGTGACTTGCGGGGCTCTGACCAGGTTATGTTACCCAGAATCCTTTGCAAACATCAAAATTTGGCCCAAAAAACACTTTTTCCTCTCATTTCGGTGACAGAAAGTTCTGGAATCTGAGAGGAGCCACAAATTTCCTTCCACCCAGTGTTCCCCTAAGTCTCTCGATAAAAATGGTACATCACTTCTGTGGGTAGGCCTAGCGCCCACAAAAGGAAATGGCCCAAAACACAACGTGGACACAACATATTTTTTCACAGAAAACAGAGGTGTTTTTTGCAAGGTGCCTACCTGTGGTGTTTGGCCTGTAGCTCAGCCGGCCCGGGGGGGGGGGGCAGAAATGGCCTAAAATAAATTTGCCCCCCCAACCCCCACCCTCCCCCGCCGGGAGCGACCCTTGCCTACGGGGTCGCTCCCCCTGCGTGACATTGGCACCAAAAAACAAATCCCCGGTGCCTAGTGGTTTCTGCCCCCTTGGGGGCAGGTTGACCTAAACTCAGCCAATCTGCCCCCAAGGGGGGCAGAAATGGCCTAAATACAATTTGTCCCCCAGGGGAGCGACTTTTGCCTGATGGGTCGCTCCCCATCTCTAAAAAAAAAAAAAAGAAAGAAAAAAAAGAAAAATTCCCCTGGCGCCTAGAGGTTTCTGCCCCCCCCCCCCCGGGGGCAGATCGGCCTAATAATAGGCCGATCTGCCCCCCGGGGGGGCAGAAATGGCCTAAAATAAATTTGCCCCCCCAACACCCACCCCCCCTCCGGGAGCGACCCTTGCCTACGGGGTCGCTCCCCCTGCGTGACATTGGCGCCAAAAAACAAATCCCCGGTGCCTAGTGGTTTCTGCCCCCTTGGGGGCAGATTGACCTAAAATTGGCCAATCTGCCCCCTGGGGGCAGAAATGGTCTAAATATAATTTGCCCCCCCAGGGGAGCGACCCTTGCCTGATGGGTCGCTCCCCATCTCTAAAAAAAGAAACAATAAAAAAAAATAAACCACAAAAAAAAAAATTGCCCTGGCGTCTAGAGGGTTCTGCCCCCCCTGGGGGCAGTTCGGCCTAATAATAGGCCAATCTGTCCCCCGGGGGGGCAGAAATGGCCAAAAATAAATTTGCCCCCCCAACCCCCCCCCCGGGAGCGACCCTTGCCTACGGGGTCGCTCCCCCTGCGTGACATTGGCGCCAAAAAACAAATCCCCGGTGCCTAGTGGTTTCTGCCCCCTTGGGGGCAGATTGACCTAAAATCGGCCAATCTGCCCCCAGGGGGGCAGAAATGGTCTAAATACAATTTGCCCCCCAGTGGAGCGACCCTTGCCTGATGGGTCGCTCCCCATCTCTAAAAAAAAGAAAGAACAAAAAAAAAAAACACAAAAAAAAAATTTGCCCTGGCGCCTAGAGGTTTCTTCCCCCCCTGGGGGCATATCGGCCTAATAATAGGCCGATCTGCCCCCAGGGGGGGCAGAAATGGCCTAAAATAAATTGCCCTCTCCCCCAGGGAGCGACGACCCTTGCCTAAGGGGTCGCTCCCTTTGCGTGAAATTCACGCAAAGAAAAAACTCCCTGGTGTCTAGTGGTTTCTACCCCCCTTGGGGGCAGATTGGCCTCATCAAAGTAGGCCAATCTGCCCCCAAGGGGGGCAGAAATGGGCAAAATATAATTTTCCCCCAAGGGGAGCGACCCTTGCCTAAGGGGTCGCTCCCCACCCAAAAAAAAAAAAATTGTCCCTGGTGCCTAGAGGTTTCTGCCACCCCTGGGGGCAGATCGGCCTAATAGTAGGCCGATCTGCCCCCAGGGGGGGCAGAAAAGGCCTTCCCGAAAATATGCCCCCCTGGGAGCGACCCTTGCCCAAGGGGTCGCTCCCTTTTGTCAATAACAATAAAAAAATTAAAAAATCCCTGGTGTCTAGTGGTTTCTACCCCCCTTGGGGGCAGATTGGCCTCATCAAAATAGGCCAATCTGCCCCCAAGGGGGGCAGAAATGGCCAAAATATAATTTTCCCCCAAGGGGAGCGACCCTTGCCTAAGGGGTCGCTCCCCACCTCAATAAAAAAAAAGAAAAAAAAAGAAAAAAAAATGGTCCCTGGTGCCTAGAGGTTTCTGCCCCCCTTTTCAAAAAAATGCCCCCCCTGGGAACGACCCTTGCCCAAGGGGTCGCTCCCTTTTGTCAATTTCAAAGAAAAAAAAAAATCCCTGGTGTCTAGTGGGGTTTCAAAAGCCGGATTTCAAGCAATCCGGCTTTTGAAACCCTCGGAGGGACTTCAAAGGAAAGGAAATACTTTTCCTTCCCTTTGAAGCCCCTCCGGGCCTCCCAAGTGATTGAAAAAGAAATGCTTTTGCATTTCTTTTTCAATCGCGCTGGAAGCAGAGCTTCCAGCGCGACGAGGGAGGCCCCTGTGACACATCAGCACGCGCGCGCGCGCTGACGTCACAGGGGGGGGTGGGGGGGGTCGGGGGTGGAAGGGGAAGGTCTTCCCCTTCCATCCCCGACTTGGGGGGGGAAGGGGGGTGCACGGGGGCGCGCTAACGCGCCCCCAAGTTCCCCTGTGCCATGGACGAGATGATCTCGTCCAAGGCACAGGGGAACTGTAGCCTTGGACGAGATCATCTCGTCCAAGGCACAGAAGCGGTTAAACATTGGAATCATGATTCGAACATACAATTTCTATGACTATATGGTGGCTGTTTGTTTCTTCTTAGTTTAAATGCACTTATCATGTTAGTTTTTGCTGTTCCATTTCACTTTGACAAAGATTGCTTTGTTGGTAGTTTCTTTAATTATGTGGACAACCATCTTCCAACTTTTGTTGCCTGCTGTTGTTGTCTCTTGCCTTTATATACATTTATATATTTTTGATATATGTTGTATTGAACATTTTTTGTATGGTTTTGTATATTTTGTGTCTGTATCATTTATGATATGTCTGTATATATTTATTTAGATTATTTTTTTTGCTTTTATCATGTTCACAGCCCTGAAGAAGTCCTTCAATAAGGACGAAACGCGTTGGCTGTTTTGTTTTCACATTCAAGGACACTTTAATAAAGAGAAATTACTCTCATCACAATATGGACTAAACTGATTTAATTATTATTTATTGTGGTGTACGTTCAAAAAATGTTTAGTTTCAAAATTCTCTGGAGTTAGTACCTTGGCAGCAGGTACTTTGTTCAGTGCACACATTCCATGATTAATAATATCTTAGGACTATAAAGACTATACATAAGCTGGTGATAGGAATAGGTGCATTTTCCTTTCATCATTTTTGAACCTGCTGCCAGTTTTTGTCTAATTTTTCACCTGGACAAGTACTTGATTATGATGTCAACTGTATTAAGCCTCCCGTACCTCGTCTTACCAAACTCTGTGATATCTCTGCCTGTTCTCCTGTTTCTAATTTCTTCTGAGCATATAAGGGTACCGCTGGACCAACAGTAATCAGCAGCGATATTGCGTCTGGTGCTACACTGGAACCTGCACTTTGT
Source organism: Pleurodeles waltl (assembly GCF_031143425.1). NCBI lineage: Eukaryota > Metazoa > Chordata > Amphibia > Caudata > Salamandridae > Pleurodeles > Pleurodeles waltl. The sequence continues at coordinate 1,643,673,980 of NC_090444.1, read as the reverse complement.
GTAAGTGTTACTCCCATTGCCTGATTCATAACTGGTGCGCGATCCAGTGGTGTCCCCGTTAACTGATTAGGTCTCGGCATATTCTGTGCCTGTGCTGACGGCAGTAACATTGGAGTCGAGTTGGTCTGAACTAGCATTGGTTGTGGATGCACCTGCTCCCTCAGCACCAAAATATTTGAAACAGCCTCAAGAGTGGGTACATTCGGGTCAATTCCTGGTGCAGAAGGTGTAGGCACCTGCACTTGAGCTTCCACTCTGGTTCCTGCAAATGGTGTACTCTGTACTACCCCTGGTATCTGTCCTCCTTCTGTTTGTACGGCACCCGTGGCTCCCTGGGATGTCCCAGGAGTAGCAGGAGGGGCTGTAGCAATATTCCCTACATAAGTCATCATAGGTGGAGGTCTATCTCTCAGCAACTGCGTAATGTAATCTTCTACATCATAATCGTCATCGTCTACATAAGACTTTTTCCCTTTTCTTTTCTCCTCATTCTCCTTTTCCTTATTATTGTCTCCCTTATCTGAATCATCACCCTCCGTGATTGCAGGGAACATCTGAATCTCCTTCATGGTTGCCATCCTCCATCTTTTTTGTTCCCAATCCCACCTAGCTTTGGCTTGTGATTTCTCTATCTTCTTTATCCTTCTATTGGTCTTTAGCTCATGCTGCTGTCTGGCCACTAGCTCCCAAACTGCTAAAGCCTCGAACGGTAATGGTCTCGGTAACGGTCTCATGTCATACAATGATAATCGCAACTGGTCTAGAACCCTTAAATTAAACATTCCATGCTCTGGAAATGCTAAGGTTCCTTGATTCTTAGTCAATGCACTCCATTGCTTTAACCAAAGACAAGAAGCTATACCTTTTTCTGTCATTATGAGATATGCTGGACTGTCCTCTGGGGGGGTTGGTTCCCCCACTAAAGCCTTAATGTAAGATTCTCCCTTCATCGCACTCCTAAAAGCCTTGAAAAACTTAATTTTGCCTGTTTTATGTATTACAGTTCAATAAGTGAAATGACTTTTACTCCCAAGATTTCCCTCACCCATTTGGCCAACCAATTGCCTCTCTCAGACGGCAGCCAATCTGGTCGCGCTCTTCTCAGTAACCAACCTATCCCAGCGCGGCACACACTGACGTCACACTAACACACAGCGGCTAACAAAGTCTTGTGGCTTCGCCCTCCTCAGCTCAAATTTATTCGACTAATGCAATCATATTGCGAGCGTCTTCATCAAATAATAACTAAAACAAATCTGCTGGTTTACTACAGGAAGGAACACAATCGCTTCAGGGACCTTACAGATTTTCATTAAAAGCACACTCTAGGACCTTAGCTATTCCTCTTTCTCAGTCCCCCACGTCTGCAAGTAAAATTCAACCCGCAAACTTTACTCTCAACTGATCTTAGGGTCTGTCCTGGTGCACATAGGACTCGCCAAATCTCAGTGGAAGCTTCTTTTATTCAACGTACATTCATTCAGACTTGTTGACCACGCCCGATCAACCTACTAAACCAGGCAGATTACAACATATACCCAAGTGTCTCCTACACTTGTCAATATACTCTGGAGTCTTAGACCACGCAGGGTCCGTACATCATCAACAACCATGTGGACAATTTTTTAGCACAAAGCGCCACACGCATATGAAGTTCGATGACTTCCCTACTCGCACACCATTTAGGAGTACGCACACTCCTACTACTCTAAACTGGAGTGCGCAAACTCCCCACTGTTTACATCACATACATCACAATTCACCTGCGATCTGCTTAAGCTTAGGCCAGCGCAATTCTACCACTCTCAAATACGCCGGGAACATACCCAACCTTACTCACAGGATCCAGGATCTGGGAAAGTCATTTCTGGGTTTAAGGGAACATCATCTTTGCTACCATCATCAATTCAGAAAAACTAAATTCAAACCTCATGAAATTAAAATAACTATACTCAAATTTAAATTACCACCATAATCTTTGCTCATTACTTAACTAGTTCCCTAAGGAAACTAACCATCAAGCTGCTACCAAAATCTAATGACTCGCCTTGTCCTTAGTAAGTAAACTTACAAGGGGACGCGTATAGGTCGATGAATCTTTTGGATTGCATAGGGTATCCTAGTCAAGTATAGCGAGTAAAAGAAAACTTCAACAATTTAATCTAATCATTTTAAAATACCATGAACTAATCTAATCAGAAAAACCACCATGACTCATATGAAAGTTAGTTCTGTTTATTCTCTATTAGTTACAACTCTAATCATAAACCTTTATTCAACAATATCATGATTTCCAGATCTTTATTACCAACATAAGCAATGAATTATCATCACTTGTTTAATATGCAATCAACGTTAGACAAAGCAAATAGCAATTCATAACATATTGAATGATTCAGCAAGATAAGTCATTCAGTCTAAGTCAGCCTAATTCACCCTTGTCAGCCTACCTATCTCCAGATTAGCATCAGCATGTGGGTCTTCATGCTAAAACAATTTACTCAAAAAACATTAATTTGGAAAATCTATCTAGAAAAGAAAAACGTTTAAAACAGCGCAGTTGGTACCTAGAAAGAAAAGCATTCATTAGTCAGTCAGGTTATAGCTACCTATACAAGATAGATCAGCAACAAGTCAGACTTCATCTCCAGATCATTAGTCATCAGCAAGGCTCAAGCTCACAGAAGCAAGCCCAAGTTTCAGCACTTCGGACAGCATCTCCTGACGTCATCAACTTTCGCCCCTCCGTACTGATTTTTCCCTTCATGTCATGACTTTTTACTAGGGTCTCTCAGTCCATCCCACAATTTGCCCATTGGTCAACATTATCAGGGGTTATGACTCTAACCTATAATTTTTGTTTACCACTTGTCTACGTTATTTTGAGAGTCAAGTTCCATTAACATGATTGGTTCTTCTACAATGAGAACATCATCCGGTTCTTCAGGTAGCAAAATTGTTGCTCCCAGCTCTTAGTCTGCAGCTCCATTGTTCAAGTCCTGGGAAAGTACATTTAGCCTACTCTACACATAATTGTATCAATTTGTTCTGTTCGTCTCCTGTCCACTGGTGAGTTTGCAGTTTTCTCTTAGCAGAGCTCATGGTTGAACTCTGTACAGTTCAAGGTTCTTCTCTCTAGTCTGCAGCAGCCCATCGCGTCTCCATGTTTAAGCAGGCAAGGCCCAGAGCTGACTAGGCCTCTGGCTAATCTAAGAACATGTGGCATTACGAAACATAGATTATATCGTTAATTATGATATATTAATACAAACTTTAAAACATTTCACAGTATTTAGTACTTTTAGCACATATGGTGACCACTCCCTGTGGGCATATTTTGCACATTGCACGTTATTTTCATTTATTAATATCGTTCTTTCCATTAGTATGTATACGCAAATCATTAGCATATTCTTATATTAGCATATCTGCTCCAACACCACTGCTAGTGCTCCATTTCAGGAGTTGATGAAGAAACATGTTTCCTTTCAATGGTCACAATAATGTGAATGATGCTTCAAGAGAATCAAACATGCCATTGAAAATGCTAATAAAATGGCATACTTCCGTCCAAAACTTCATACAAAGGTTGTCGTTGATTGTAGCCCAGTCGGATTAGGTGCTATGCTTGGACAGCATAGTGGACACCCAAATGCTAGAAGGCACTTATGGCCTATGCTAGTAAAAGTTTGCTTCAAACAGAATATACTTACTCTGAGAAAGAAAGCTTAGCTGTGGTATGGGCTTTTGAACATTTCCATGTATTCCTGTATAGAAGCCTTTTATGCTGGTAACTGATCATCAAGCTTTACTGACTGTCTTTGGCAAACTAAGAGCCAAGATGCCTCTTCACATTCAACAATGGGGATTGTGATTGCAAGAGTACGATTATAGAAATGTGCATTGTCCAAGAAGGGAGCAGAATCCTGCTGACTATAAAAGGTCACAGGGCTCCATCCAAGACTGCTGAAGCCTACATTAATTTCATCACTCTCTATACAATAATTTATTCGAGCCTTATATGATTTTCCAAATAAATTGTTCTGTTTTAGAATTTGTAATTTTTTTTTAATGCTTCTTATATTTCTATTAAGCATATGGAATTATAAATGGTGTTTTATGGTGCTCTGTCTCTTAAGGTAGTAGGGTGGTGGTGTTGTGGGATTTCTTTTAATGCAAGGGGTTAGAGAGTTTTATCATGATGCACCTTATGGGTTGAGTCCTTGTTTGTTGGGTAAGTTATTTGATAGTAATGTATACATTTAGGGGCATATTTATACTCCGTTTGCGCCGAATGTGCGTAGTTTTTTTCGACGCAAATTCGGCGCAAAACGAACGCCATATTTATACTTTGGCGTTAGACGCGTCTAGCGCCAAAGTATGGGCAAATAGCGTCATTTTTTTGCGTGAACGCCTTCCTTGCGTTAATGAGATGCAAGGAAGGCGTTCCCGTCTAAAAAAATGACGGCGACGCAAATGCGTCATATTTATACTCCCGGGCAAAAATCACGCCCGGGAGTGGTCGGGTCAAAAAACCCTGCATTTGCGCCACTTTTTAACGCCTGGGTCAGGGTAGGCGTTAAGGGGCCTGTGGGCTCAAAATGAGCCCACAGGTGCCCTCCCCTGCTGCCAGGGACCCCCCCTGCCACCCTTGCCCACCCCAGGAGGACACCCAAGGATGGAGGGACCCACCCCAGGGACATTCAGGTAAGTTCAGGTAAGTATAATTTTTTATTTTTTTTTATTTTTTTTGGTGGCATAGGGGGGCCTTATTTGTGCCCCCCTACATGCCACTATGCCCAATGACCATGCCCAGGGGACATAAGTCCCCTGGGCATGGCCATTGGGCAAGGGGGCATGACTCCTGTCTTTACTAAGGCAGGAGTCATTTAAATGGCGTCTGGGCGTCGAAAAAAATGGCGCAAATCGGGTTGAGGCGATTTTTTTGCCTCAACCTGACTTGCCCCATTTTAAGACGCCCTAACGCCATTTTCCCCCTACGCCGGCGCTGCCTGGTCTACGTGGTTTTTTTCCACGCACACCAGGCAGCGCCGGTCTGCTAGCGCCGGCTAATGCCATTCCATAAATACGGCGCCCGCATGGCGCTTCAGAATGGCGTTAGACGGCGCTAAATTTTTTGACGCTAAACTGCGTTAGCGCAGTTTAGCGTCAAAAAGTATAAATATGGGCCTTAATTCTTATGACTTTTTTTATGTTGACCTCATTTAGAGTTCCTAATCATAAATAAATATAAACTTGAAACTTTACAACCACACACAAAGAGAGCCTAGGTGTAAATGAGTAACCATCTGCATGCTAATGGCCCATCCTGCGTAGGATAGGAGGGAGGACCTGACACTTGCACCTAAATGGGCTGTATTCTGAGACCACACAAAGGGCTGCGTAGCCCCCGTAGTATGTCTGCAGCCAGGATAGGAAGGGCAGTAACTCTATTCATTTCAAAGGCCTCTCTTTGAAGTCTTCCCCCACTTCAAAGGCACCACTGGGTATACAAACTGGATTTTTGACCCTTCCAAATCAAGACACTTCTGCACTTGAGGATATTCTTCCAGGAAGAAGGACTGCTGTACTGCTGAAGGGACTGTCACTCTGCAGGACTCTACTGCGCTTTGATGGACTCCTGCTCTGCTGTGCCTGCCCTACCACCTGCTGCCCTCCTTGCCTGTGAGTGAGAATGACTGGACCTGCATCTCTACATCCCCAGAACCAAAGTGAGATGAATGCAGTGCCACGTTTCTTAAATTCGGGCCACTGTTTGATGTATCGATAAAAGGATCAAAAACCATTCTTATTTGTTTCATTTCTATAAATGTCTCTTCTACCACTATTGAAAGTGCAACAGGTTAAATATTGCTTTAACAGGCACTGTGAAGAGGTAAAAATACTTAACAGCATAGTGATGCAACTGGGGATGTGGGGAAGGAAAATTGAGAAAAAAGAGAAATTCAGGGAAGGGGCAGGAGAAAGAGGGTACAGGATGAAGGTGCAACATACTGTTAGATTTAAAAAACATAGGAATAGTTTCTATTCATTTTAGATCTGTGAATTACTCACCTTTGAATATTTGGTAGGTGAAATTCCTATATTACAGGAAAGGGAAGCCATGGTGGAAGTATTTGAAGAGAATTATGGAGATTTGATCTTCAAGATAGAATCTAAATAGGTGATGATACTGTTACCTCATATTCATTACTTTGAGGTATGTTATATCACAGGTAAGTTAATCAGGATGTTTGTCACAGTCTAGGTAAGTTCATCATGAATATTTATATATTGTATGGGATATTACTTTGCAAGACTTTACATCGTAGGTAGGTGCATTATATGTGTGTGGATACATATTTTAAAAAAGCGGGCTAATAATTGGGGGAAATGAGAGACCACTACAAAGAATAAGACAACAAACTTGTTAGGGTAAAACAATTAAAACTTGGTAGCTATAGCACTCTATAGCAGGCACACCTTAGGAAAGTGCATAAAGTAGTTAGCAGTTAAAATGCCAAAACACAATATGAAACCCCACAACCAATTTCTAAAAAAATAGAGAAATTTTAATGAGGAAAACACCAACAATCAAATCTGGCGAAACAGGAGATATGATTTTTGGAGATTTATGGCAGACAGTGCAAAAAATAAAGTAAGGCATCAATCAGTAGCCAGTGCTCCTGGTTGACTGGGTCCTGGTTGCAATTTCAGGCCCAACACAATAGAACACATTTTGAATACATGAAGGGTGTTGTCCAGGTCAACGACTTTACCTTCTGACTTAAAGCTATATTTACATGGCCTGTGGCGCAGGATGGCGCAGCAAGTCCCTTCATGAGCTGCCTGCGCCACCGGGAAAGGGCAGAAATGCACCATATTCACAAAATATGGCACATTTCTGTCCTCTCCCCCTGCGTTGGCGCAGAAATTGTTAAAACAAGGGTGACTGCATTGTGAGGATGATTTTTTGTACAAGAAGGGATACTTTCCTGCTCAAAAAACATAAATGGAGGCAATTTCCTCTTTCTATGTGTGCTACAGAAAGAGGAAAAAAGGGGAGAAATATATATATTTCTCACCGTTGTGCCAGTCTTACGCCACCCCTGGAGTGGCATAGATTTTTTACACATTCCCAGGCTTACAAAACCTTGTAAATCTTGGAATACGTCAATATCGATGGATGTTGCATGGGAACACCCATGGAAATGCCTCCTTGACGCAAAGTTAGGCAGTACAGCGACTTGCACTGCTTTGACTAACTCCATATGTACAAGGCCATGTAATGCCACAGAAGAAATGACACAGTGACGGCGCAGGATCCTTGTGAAATATGGGCCTTAGTTTTTGAAATTCAAGTCAAAATCCTCCAGCGGGACACCTTTGCAGGCTCGATCTAAGAAAATCCTGTCGAAGCCAGATTGCTGGTGGACTAGGTCCCACTCAAGTCATTGGTTTGGTCTGAATAAGCTTAATTTACCCAACTGACAAATTCCTCCCAGTGGGATGATATTTTTCGTGCCTTTGTGCGGCCAAGATTTCTACCTTTTGACATAGTCTTTTTATAGTGCTCAAAATCCTCCACCAAGAAAAGCCTGAATCTGTGTCAAATCTGACAACTGTAGCAACATCTTTGTCAAAGTTTCTGCAGTAGCTCCTCTTGGTCGCTTCTAAATCTCCCAGGTCCTCAGAAGCATCACCCGGTGGTTAGGACTCATTCCAGCAGAGGCCAAGAGCAGGTGCCAGTTCATGCCCAGTTGCTTTTGTCCAGTTGGGTACTTCAGGGAAAAAAGCCTCTTGCAGCTTGTTGTGTTCCTGTAGCCACACAGGAGGTCATCGAGCTGACCCATGGGGCCAGATTTAATAACAACCATGACACAAAATGTTAGTAGATATTTAAAAAGCCACGCAAGCGATGATTTGCGCTCAGCTTTGTACAGAAATGGAGCGCAGCACAGTGGCTTGTGCTGCATTACGTTATATTTTGTTCTGGGTGGGGCATGGGCTTTTCCATGCATACACCCATGGATTTCTTGCAATCCCAGATTAACAAAGGTTTGTAAACTGTGATTGTGTGAAATTTCTATACCTCCCAGATGAGGGTGTAACGAGGAGAAAAATAACTTCTTCTTCTCATTATTTCCTTTTTCTATGTGTGTCTGCAGTACAAATTGAATGAGGAAATGCCTTGAGGGTTTGTTTTTGCACAGGAAGGTATCCCTTCCTCCCCAAAAATCAATTATCTTGGGTGCCTGCATTTGTGCTAGGCTGTCTACAATGTACCAGCACTATATCTTAGAGGAGCCGTCCACCATATCTTAGTATATATGGTGCATTTCTGCTCTCTCCCTTTTGCACAACACATCTTAGCAACTTGCCTTGCTGCACTGTGTTGCATGAAAGGTTAGTAAATCTGGCACTTGGAGTCCACTTCTTAGTCCTGGGTACAGGTGGAAGCAGGTTCTGCCAGCCACGCAGGTTTCCACACAGATCTCAAACAATAAGTCTAGTCGTCTTCTGTTCATCCATATGTCCAGAGAGTGTTGTAATGAGTTGTAGATCAGGTGCCTCTTTTGTAGAATTTAGTAAACAGTTGTTAGGGGTGACCCATGAAACTCCAGTACCATTGAGGAAAATGTTTGCAAGGGAAAACCATCTCACTTTTACAACATACTTTTTGCCTCACTTCAAACTATCCGCAGAATACTATTCTAAGTAATATCCACAATGGCATAGTCTTTCTGCTCTTGGGGTTGTCTTGTGTGCCAGGCCAGGGGTGTGTTTAGGGAAATTAGTAGTCTCCTCCTCAGCTACATGAAACTTGGAACAGCTCCCGTTCAACTGGGCTGGTGTTACAGAGCTACAGAGAGCCCAGAGGACAAATGGCTTAGGTTCTCCAGGTCTACCTTTACACTTAACTATGAATGGACATGCCTCATCCCTGTCACTTTCATGTTCCTGAAGCCTCCCCAGCTGCTACTCCTGAGTTGTTATGTCACATACTTCGCACCCAGGTCTTCCTACCAAAGGGCCTAAACCATTGTTTCTGCTCTGTGAGCAGTTTCAATATGTAATTAGGGGAAACACTGACAGGCCAGCTACTGGTGGATTAATGCTAGTTAGCCCACTTGAGGTACAGCAGGCACAATTGACTTTTTGAAAGTTACTTTCCTAAATAATTATCACAAACTTGACTTCACCACTAAATTAAATTTTTGATATTCCAAATTGGGTTTAAACATTTTAATATGTCTAGTCATACTGTTTCTAAAACCTACAAAAAGGTGAACAAGAGATGCTAATTTATCCTTTATAAGTGATTTTTGGAATAAGTAACACTCTGTGTCACTTTCTTTATAAAAGTGGAAGATAATATGGTGATCTAATATATCTGGTTGGCTTCCTGTTGCATTATATCAAACAAATATGTGTATCTTATTTAACTGTTTATGGACAGCATGTAAATTGTTCAGGGCCAAACTTTTCCATAGTCAAATTTGTTGACATTGTAATCAAATTGATGGTTCTTTAGAACATATACTATTTGAATGATCAGTTCTTTTTAGTTTTTGACCTGAAGTATAAGGTGTTATTACTAAAATACTCCCTATGCATAGTACTATATTTTAGAGATCATCTATATGTATGTCTCATGTTTTGTTGCATACATTGTCTGATTCTCATTAGAAGTTGTTTGATTTTTTGTTACCCTGTGTTACTAAATCTATTACATCTAACTGGAAAAATGCATGATTACTATCAGTTCATCCCTGGTGTTCTTGTATAGCATTTGCTAGGAAAGGTGCCAACTTATCTATAACAAAATTATTGGTTAACACTTCTTTATTTAATTTGTTCAGGAAACCAGTATATATTTCAACACATAATTGATTGACTTTTTATTGCTCTAGGATGGATTAACCCTACTTTGATTTATCATACATTTATTCCTATAAGTAGGTCTTTTGTATTGTCTTATATCACTTTGTAAAATGACAAAACTGTTTTTGAACTAATAAAAAGATAATACGAGAGCATGTCAACATCCATATGCAGGTTTTTGGAACGGATGGCAAACTGTTGCCTTAAGCCTATTTTTGTATGCATATTCTAGATAACCTATGCACAATTTCCAATCATTTTCAAAAATGTTTTCTTGGGGACGAACCCTCCAAATGCCATGGGAAAACCATGGATTGCTTTGATTATTTCAGAAATATTGGTATTTTTTCATATGTGTCCTTTCAGAACTGCTTCCTATAGTTGTGTATTGTTCTTTTTAAAATTGTGTTATCAATTAGACACTTTGGTCCGGTGAGAAAGTGGATTATTAGTAGGGGTGGATGGTTGACCGCCATAAATAATAAGGTCACAATTATTCTTAGGTACAGTAAAGGTTTCCGTAATTCAGGCCTGAGTTCAACCCCTAGTAAGTATGGCACAGATCAGGCTGGCTTCACTCAAAAAATGTGTAAATCATTTAGAAGTACCAAAACAGTTAAGAAGTTAAAAATACAATAAGAATGCCAATTCAATTTATAAAAATATAGAATAATTTGATAAACAAAGTGATACCAAAACACTAAAAATGGCAAAAGGGGAAATGGAAATATGAATGTTTAAACTCATAAAAATTGCACCAAAAATTTTGAGGCCCCTACCGCGGTCATCTGGTTGGACTGGTACCAAGGTGTGATTAATGGCCAACTGCAATGGAAAGAGGGTCTGATACCGAAACTGGGTTTGATGCAGTCTGAAGTTTTACCTTCTGACTTAGTCTTGGAGGTGAAAGTCAAAAGTCCTCAGATGGGCAAGTCAGGGAATTGGGGTCTAAAAGGGCTCCTGTAGAGTGTAGGGTCCAGGTGCCGGCCAGGGGCCCAGCAGAGCAGTCCTTCTCCTGCAGTTCTTCCTTGTTGGAATCTGGTGGGGATCTGGTAGAGAACTGAGGTATGGGTGCAGGTCTGCCAGTTTTATCCCTGCTCCTGGGTGAAAATCAGGGGGTCCTGGTTCTCCAATCAGGTGCAGGTCCTTCCCCCTGTGATAACCGCTTCCTGGGAAGTGTGGCAAAAATCAATCCCAGGGAGCAACATTCCTAAAAAATCCATCATGGCTGAAAGTGATTTTTGGAGGTTACATCTGGCTGAGCCCACCCACTGGTGTGGCTAAAAATCCTAAACACACCCCTCTCCTGCCCTCTCCTAATCTAATCAAAGGGACTCCTAACTGTCTGGGTTTGCAGGATGTGAGGGTGTTGCTGGGTTGCTCCAAATGTCCTTCTCTTCCTTTGAAGACCAGTTTGGCCAGGCGCTGGCCAATCAGAGCACAGCAGCAAAAACACTGCAGGGCTGAAGTTGGCAACTTTCAGGTAAAGTTTAAAACTCTTTACCTGAACAAGTTATATTAAATCCAACAACTGGAAGTTGTGGGATTTATTATAACAATTAATCTGATACCAAACTTCTTGTATCTGTTACTTAAGGGGACTTTAAAAATTAAAATAAAGTCTCCCTATTCTAGCCTATGAACGCCATTCACTACAATGAGGGAAAAAATGAATTGGGCTGTTTTACCTCACCAGGGCTTATAAAACTGTTTTTATAAGGTCCCTGCTTATAGTTACATGGCACCCAGCCCCAGGAACACATAGGGCACACATTAGGGGTGACTTATATGTAAAAATAAAGTAGTTTAAGACTTTGAAACTACTTTTAATTCCAAAGTCGAATTTGCATATAACTTTAATTTAAAAGCAGCCAGCAAGGCAGGCCTGCCTTTAAAATGACACTGAGCACCTCAGCAGGTGCACTACCTATGCTGGGGTCCCTAAACCTCCATGCCCTACCATATACTAGGGACTTATAGGTAGGTTAATTTTGCCAATTATAATTAGCCTAATTTGAGTACTGATTTTATACAGAGCACAGGCCCTGGGACTGGTTAGCAGTACCCAGGGCACCATCAAGGTCAGGAAAACACCAGCAAAAATGAGGACAAAAAGTTAGGGGGCCTCTTCAATCAGCCCTGTTCTGTCACAGCCACTTACACCAAAGCGAAACAAGAGATGGGCCGTCAAATAGAACATGATTTAAGTCTTGGATTTCAGCTAAACAGAAGTTACACTCCTTAGCTGAGCCATGCCATTTAGCCAGAAGAACATTTAATGGTAGCATCCAAAAATACCTAACCCCATGTTGTATATTCCATGTGATAGAAGTTTGTGCTTATTTTACAATTAAGGAATCTTCTAAGTTCAGAAAAGATCTCCTTTTTGCACAACCTTCTATGTCCAAGCGAAAGCTTAAAGACCACATAGTCTGTTACAAGCCAATTTTCAATTGAGAGGAAGTAATAGCCAGGACCTGATTGCAGTTTAATTCCGGCCTTTCTAAGGTGTAGGAAAAATTCTTACAGGTAGCATACCTGAAATTATTGTTCGACAAAATTATTTTCCTCAGCAAGGACCTGTGTGGCTGTCTGGAGGGAATGCACAAGAGTTTAGCCGTCAGCCATCCAGACATGTATTTAGAGGCAGGCAGAAGGCACTAGATGATTTAAAGTAAGGAAAATGCCAACTATCTAAAAGTGACATTTTCAGAATTACAAAATGGGACTTCATCTTAAGTTGTGATTTTAAATTTTAATTCCAGAGACACTAAATTTGGGGGTCTCATCTCCTGCCAAATGGAAATTACACCTATAAAAACTTAGTAAGGCAATCTTAATTTATGGGAGAGATAGACCTTGCAATAGTGATAACGAATTTGAATAATTTTTCACTACCTGTCCATAAAAAACGTAAAAGTACACGTCCAACTTTTTAATTGCACTGCACCCAACCCTTGGGGTTGTTTAGGGCTTACCTTATGGCTGAATATAATGTATTAAAAATAAAGGTTTGGATTTGGGCAGAGGGTTATCTTGCCAGGTCGATGAAGTAGTTTAAAACTTCACATATAGGCTCTGCAGTGGCAGGCTGAGACATGTTTAAAGGTCTACTAAAGTGGAAGGTACAATCAATACTGCAGGTCCACTAGTAGCATTTACTTTACAGGCCCTGCACACATGCAGCGCACTTTACTAGGAACCTATAAGTAAACTAAATATGCTAATGTTGGATACGCCAATATTACTATGTTTTCAGCAGAGAACACATGCACTTTAGCACTGGTTAGAAGTGGCAGAGTGCCTATAGTCCTAAGGCCAACAAAAACAAATTCTGAAAAAAGTGGAGGGAATGGTAAAAAGTCCAGCGATGACACTACAGAGAGAGCCAGGACCCAAACTAAATATATAAGAAATTGTTAAATAATTAAATATGGTATTAGAAGCTAGTATAGCCCCTTAGCAAATCCTGTTCCTAATGGATTAAGCTTGCAAAAAGCCTCATAACACAAATGTAATCGGTAAAGTTCTCAGAGGCAGGAGCTATACGGCTGTCAACTGTCAGCACAAAATAGCTTTTTTGCACAAAAAAGTTGATTGATGCAGTCATTTGTGTCACAAAGGACTATTAACTATGGGCCTATGGGTCTTTCAAAGCAGAAAAGTCACAGAACGTTGCTTTGTAAAGTGATTGATGTAGCTAGAATACAGACAATGTATTTTAAAATACCAATATCGGAACATTAAAATGTTGAAAAAGGAACATTTTGGGTGAGAAAGTGCTACATAGTTTTGTTCCTCAATTGCAATTCAGTCAGAAGAATATTTTTAGGTATTGTAAAATGAAAAATGCATAAATATTTTCTGCTTCTAGGTTTTCAAATGGAGAAGGAAGTGATATTGCCAGCACAAGTGATAAGAAAACGATGGACCACATTACAGATATGGCACACTCTCACACTCTGCACCATAGTGCACCCTTAAGTGTGTGACGGGAACAGAAAGAGAATATACCATGCAATAGCAAATGTGTTGTTCCCAATGCAGACATGAACTTATGTCAGCTTTGGGAGCAGTGCATTAGGGAAATGTAGACCATTTGTTTGAAGCCATGTGCGTGCCTTTCACCACAGGTGGCTGCCGCATCTGCATTTCAAGGAAGGAAGGATACCTATTCATGCCTAGTACTCTTGTGCCCACTCCAGTTGATGCCCTTAGGAGGCACACTGACTGTGTATAGTAAATACACCTCTTGATATCCTCTTTGAATTTGCACCTGTGTCTCTAATGTGGTGCAGGCACAATGGAAAAGGATTTCCTTAGTTCCCTGTGTCCACACCCCATGAAAATGAGGGAACCCCCCGAGATTGTTTTACCATACGTTTAGTACCATCATGATCTGTTTATCAGATGGAGGAGCATGCTTTATTTATACTTTGACTTAAATCTGTTATCTCATTCTATATATTTCTTTTTGAGACCCTTAAAACTGCCTTTCACTATACGCATTCCAATCTGGACCATGTCCCAGAACCCTATAGTGACTGCAATATCATGTTGCCCATGTTGTGTCCAGTCAAACAAGGTGGGATCCCTTTGGTCCCCCTACACATGCCCCTGGGGTTCCAACTATGCTCACTCAGTTCCCTTATATGTTTTCTTTTATTCATTTGCAGCTTTCAGGGGCCAAGTTGCTGAGTCTTGTAATGGCTGTTGCAACATATTGTCCATGTTGTGGCCAGGCAATCAAAATTGACTAGTATACCTTAAAGTGGACATTCACTGCATATCTGGACACCAACAGTCTAGATTTACAATTTTTAACACATGTATGACCACCCTGAGAATCTCTTATAAATGGCTAAACAGATTTACACCAAATAACAAAAAGCATGTTTTCCGAGTAAATTTCTAACTTTCTGCTGAATTTCATATAATTCAATTTAGCAATTTTTTCTGAAGTTGCAACAGAAGGTCCCTATTCTGAAACTTTCCAGTAAGATGAGGTGGATTAAGTGTTTTTTGGAAGGCTTTGTGAAGATTTGCAGACTCCTCAAAGCTTAAAAAGCACCAATGTTATTACTATAACTACACAATGGGGCTCCTCTGAATATCTGCCCAGTGGTCATTGATGATTTAATTTTAGATGTCTTCAGTGATGTTATCAATGATATTGAGAGAGTTTGAGTTTTATTAATAAATTAGTAGCACAGAAGTAACATATGGCAGCTACTAAACATGCAGTTTAAAAGCTTAACCGAGAAAGTAACGTAGAAATGAAATGTGCATGTTTGAATTACAGTGAGCCATTTGTGCCTATCAGTCATATTTCTGACACCACGTTTAACAAGAATACATTGTGCATTTATTTTTGAGTGAATTATTAATAAATATTAACATGAAAGTATTATTTTCAAGTAGAAACTGCAGAAAATAAAATGTAATATGAATATTAATTAAACACACTTACATTAATATAATGGGTTTCATAATGAATTATGGGTTTGGAAAATAAATACACGTTGAAAACAGTTTTGACATAACAAGAATAATGCTTCAATAAAAATAATTTGCTTTGAATATTTGATTTGAATTTATGGGTGTGCAATAGGTTTTATTAATGTATTATTTAGGTTTCTTGATTTGACTAGCCCTTATGATTCATTTTGCAAGCAGTCATGAAATATATTACTTGTTTGTTTCTATCTGCACTTTAACCTGAATTTTTTCTTTAAACTGCAAAACGTAGTGTTGAAGGTCCTATTGTATTCCAGGAGAAGAGACATGTTTCAGATACAATAAGATAACACATTTTTTTCTAGCTACTGTATCACAGAGGAAGCTTGTGATTCTCATGTGAAAGAATATTAGTTTAGTTTATTATGTGTCATGGGAAATGAACTGTATATTGCAGATAGTTAGAAAATGTAATATTTTGTCCTCTAACCACAGGATGATGACAGTGTACTTTTCCTGAGAACATTTCAAAAGATTGCAAACTTGGTGGTGTCATCTGCAATGTTTGGATGCTGAAGGGCCAATTAAAAGGATTTTGGTTATTTAAATTAGTGAAGAACTTTCAAACAGTAGTTAGTCCCTTCTTGAATCTGTTTGATGTTAGTCTCCCTCTGAACTTTCGGATGAGCAGTCTGTCCTGAACGTTCTCGATGTCAATTCCCTTCGGAACCTTTTTAGAGACAGTTAGGGGGCATATTTAATTAAAGTGATGCTGCACCTAGTGCAGCACCACTTTCCTTGTGTCCCTTAGCATCCCCCTACTGCCACTATGTGTGTATGGCAGTAGGGGGACGCATGGTAGGGGGCAATAGTGTAATTTGTATTGACACTATTGATGTACTCTGCAGGAGCAGCGCCAAAATATTGGTGCTATTCTTTCGAAGTACCTAGGAGCCCATTATAAATAATGTAAGCCCCCTTTTAATGCCTGCTCTGAGCAGGCGTTAAAAGTGCCATAAAAAATGACACAAGGAGCTCTGTTAGGACGCCCCCTTTACACACATTATGGTTGGCACAGGCATTATGTAGTGCAAAGGGTTACAAATTGGCACAATGCATGCTTTGCACCACTTTGTAAATATATGGGCCCGTATTTATACTTTTTTAGCGCCGCATTTGCGTCGTTTTTTGACGCAAAATCGGCACAAACTTCCAAAATGTAATTGCATTTTGGAAGTTTGCGCCGATTTTGCATCAAAAAACGACGCAAATGCAGCGCTAAAAAAGTATAAATACGGGCCATGGTGTGTTGTTTGGCCTCATTGTGCTACTTTCCCAGGTCCAGGTCCCGGGAAATAAACATTTTATGTGAGCCCCCCCCCCCCACAAGCTGCCCAAGGACTACCGCCACCCTGGAGCTTTCATTTAAAAAAATGTGGGGGGACCCGGGTTCCCCCATTCCACTCGGGTTTGCCACCCCTCCAGGGCTTTCATTACTGTATATGCGAGGGGGCTGTGGCCCTCCACTTCCCTTGGGTCCACCACTTCCCAGGGCTTTAAGTTTCAAAAATGTGGGGGAGCCCGTCATCCCCTGCTGACCTGGGGATCGCCATCTCCTCAGGGCCTTAATTATTATTATATGAGGTGGGACCCTCAGTCCCCCTCTGCCCTGGGGACCGTCCCTCCCTAAGACTTTCATTTTTAAGAATGTGGGGTCCCCTTGGTACCCTGCTGCACTGTGGACTGCCACCTCCCCAGGGCTTTCATTAATATATATGTGGGGGGTCGTGGAGCCCCGCTGCCTTGGGGACTTACACCTCCCCGGGGCTTTCATTATTATATATGCGGGCTGTGGCCCCCCCTGCTGCCCTGGGGACCACCAGTTCCCCAGGGCTGTGTTATTTAAAATATGCAGGGGGGTGTCTGGCCCCACCCTACTATGTAGAGGACCAGCACCCCCTGGGGTAATTTATTTGATTAAAGTGGGGTGGGGTTGTGGCCACCCACACACCTGGGAAAACCACCCCCACAAGGCAAACAGTAATTTATTTGTGGGACACGCAGCCATCCGTGCCCGGGCAAATAGTTTAAAAAAATAAAGGGGGTCCCTTTGGGACTCCCTTGCACCGGGGAGTACTACCCCATGGGTTATTCTTGTTGGAAGGGGGCCATGCAGCCCCCCTCTTGGAGCCACTGATGGTCTCTGGGACTGCCACTCTCCAGGGCCAGCTCCTGCTATGTTCTGGGATGCCCACCCCGCGACATATCTGTTTGCTGTTGCTTGGCTGTAGCTCTGAAGGTTACACTAACTTGCACATTTGCCAAGCACAGCTAATTTAGCCACATACTATATCATTGATGATATATTCTATGCCATCTTTCACATTCTCAGTGCAACATTTGCAAAAAAATTATTGATGAAACTACTGTACATGGCAAACGACACACATGATAGTCACCTTAGGGCACGAGTTTTTGTTACTTGAAAGAACTCTTACTATAACTTCAGAATTTCTACGCTTTTGTACAAGTAAATTCAGAACCTAGCTATAACCTCACTGTAACCATATATAGATATATATATATATATATATAGATATATATATATATATATATATATAGATATATATATACATCTATATATATATCTATATATATATATATAGATATATATATATAGATGTAAAGTGGATTATTGGTAAGGGCAGGTAAGTGCCTACACTTAGCAACAGGCAACTAACCCCCAGTAGGTCCAGTTAGGTCGCAGTAAATTAATCCCCGCTCAACCCTTGGTAGCTTGACAACGAGTGACAAGGCTTAATTTAGGAGACAGTTGTATAAGGCATTTAAAAATCACAAAACAGTAAATAAGTAAAACACAAAACACAATAAAAATCCAACACCAATTTATAAAAATGGAGTATATGTTGAGCTTTAAAATCACACGATTAAAATCAGGTAAGGAAAACCAGTGATATTATTTTTCAAAGCATTATTATTGTTTTCTAGCGCATAGAAACTAAACCTGCCAATCTGGTCATCTGGTCGCACTAGACAAGGTCAAAGTCAAAGTGTGAGGCTGACCACGATGAAGCCCTGCTCGTCTACAGTAAGCGGGAGGCCTCTGTCGAAAGTTTACCTTCAAGCTTAGACTGTCATTATGAACACAGCGGGAAAGACCGCCGACCGCCGTGGTGGCAGTGAACAGAATCCCGCTGTTGGCGGTGAATGAAAACCCGCCATATAATGAACGAAAATCCCAACCCCACCAAAAATCACCAGTCGACCACTCCCCGCCATGACTGTCGGCGGGAATCCCGGACCTCCCCACCCCGCATCCGCCAAGCACACCCACATCCCGCCCTCCAAATAATGATGCACAAATCACCTCGGTGGACAGTGTAGGCCGGACAACCATTAGCAGCTGCGACCGCCACAGGCGGCAAGTGGACTCAACAGCAAGAAGTGCACACATTGGCTAGGCATATGACCCACACACCTGACACACATCCAGAACCCCATAAGACACCCCTAAAAACATCCCACAATCCCTTGCAACGAAAGCAGGACAAGAAGGCGGAGAGCACCAGAGCCAGACAGGGAACGCCAGCATACAGGACATGCACACCGACCCACAGAAGAGCACCCTTACCTCGTTCCCAGCCCCGATACCATTCCCCACACTCACCATGTCAACCACCAAACATCCACGCTTCACCGAAAGGTAGTTAAGGACCATGGTGGATGGGATCTTGAAGGTGGAGCCACAAATATTCGGGCCGAGGTGCAGCGCACACCCATCGCAATGGAAAATGGAGCTGTGGCAGACCATTGTGAACAGGGTCAATGCAGTGGGACACCATCCACACACCAGGGACGACATCTGGAAGAGATTGAACGACCTGCGGGGGAAGGTCCAGGGCATGGCATCAAGGCACCACATCGCAGTGCAGAAGACTGGGGGAGGACCGCCACCAACACCACCCGACTACACTGACTGGGAGGAAAAGGTACTGGCCAACCTGCACCCAGAGGGACTCACTGGACTCACTGGAGGAATGGACTCGGGTAAGTGATCTACAATTACCCCATGTCCACCACACCTGTAATGCATGCACCACCCCATCCACACCCACCAGGACCTACACCCCACCCAGGCATCAGCCACTACATACACCTCCCTGCATGACCAAAACCCACTAACAGGCCCACATCCCTCCCCCTGTGCACAGTCACCCACCACTGCACGTACCCACAATTGAACAACACGGCTGTCAACTGTCAGCACAAAATAGCTTTTTTGCACAAAAAAGTTGATTGATGCAGTCATTTGTGTCACAAAGGACTATTAACTATGGGCCTATGGGTCTTTCAAAGCAGAAAAGTCACAGAACGTTGCTTTGTAAAGTGATTGATGTAGCTAGAATACAGACAATGTATTTTAAAATACCAATATCGGAACATTAAAATGTTGAAAAAGGAACATTTTGGGTGAGAAAGTGCTACATAGTTTTGTTCCTCAATTGCAATTCAGTCAGAAGAATATTTTTAGGTATTGTAAAATGAAAAATGCATAAATATTTTCTGCTTCTAGGTTTTCAAATGGTGAAGGAAGTGATATTGCCAGCACAAGTGATAAGAAAACGATGGACCACATTACAGATATGGCACACTCTCACACTCTGCACCATAGTGCACCCTTAAGTGTGTGACGGGAACAGAAAGAGAATATACCATGCAATAGCAAATGTGTTGTTCCCAATGCAGACATGAACTTATGTCAGCTTTGGGAGCAGTGCATTAGGGAAATGTAGACCATTTGTTTGAAGCCATGTGCGTGCCTTTCACCACAGGTGGCTGCCGCATCTGCATTTCAAGGAAGGAAGGATACCTATTCATGCCTAGTACTCTTGTGCCCACTCCAGTTGATGCCCTTAGGAGGCACACTGACTGTGTATAGTAAATACACCTCTTGATATCCTCTTTGAATTTGCACCTGTGTCTCTAATGTGGTGCAGGCACAATGGAAAAGGATTTCCTTAGTTCCCTGTGTCCACACCCCATGAAAATGAGGGAACCCCCCGAGATTGTTTTACCATACGTTTAGTACCATCATGATCTGTTTATCAGATGGAGGAGCATGCTTTATTTATACTTTGACTTAAATCTGTTATCTCATTCTATATATTTCTTTTTGAGACCCTTAAAACTGCCTTTCACTATACGCATTCCAATCTGGACCATGTCCCAGAACCCTATAGTGACTGCAATATCATGTTGCCCATGTTGTGTCCAGTCAAACAAGGTGGGATCCCTTTGGTCCCCCTACACATGCCCCTGGGGTTCCAACTATGCTCACTCAGTTCCCTTATATGTTTTCTTTTATTCATTTGCAGCTTTCAGGGGCCAAGTTGCTGAGTCTTGTAATGGCTGTTGCAACATATTGTCCATGTTGTGGCCAGGCAATCAAAATTGACTAGTATACCTTAAAATGGACATTCACTGCATATCTGGACACCAACAGTCTAGATTTACAATTTTTAACACATGTATGACCACCCTGAGAATCTCTTATAAATGGCTAAACAGATTTACACCAAATAACAAAAAGCATGTTTTCCGAGTAAATTTCTAACTTTCTGCTGAATTTCATATAATTCAATTTAGCAATTTTTTCTGAAGTTGCAACAGAAGGTCCCTATTCTGAAACTTTCCAGTAAGATGAGGTGGATTAAGTGTTTTTTGGAAGGCTTTGTGAAGATTTGCAGACTCCTCAAAGCTTAAAAAGCACCAATGTTATTACTATAACTACACAATGGGGCTCCTCTGAATATCTGCCCAGTGGTCATTGATGATTTAATTTTAGATGTCTTCAGTGATGTTATCAATGATATTGAGAGAGTTTGAGTTTTATTAATAAATTAGTAGCACAGAAGTAACATATGGCAGCTACTAAACATGCAGTTTAAAAGCTTAACCGAGAAAGTAACGTAGAAATGAAATGTGCATGTTTGAATTACAGTGAGCCATTTGTGCCTATCAGTCATATTTCTGACACCACGTTTAACAAGAATACATTGTGCATTTATTTTTGAGTGAATTATTAATAAATATTAACATGAAAGTATTATTTTCAAGTAGAAACTGCAGAAAATAAAATGTAATATGAATATTAATTAAACACACTTACATTAATATAATGGGTTTCATAATGAATTATGGGTTTGGAAAATAAATACACGTTGAAAACAGTTTTGACATAACAAGAATAATGCTTCAATAAAAATAATTTGCTTTGAATATTTGATTTGAATTTATGGGTGTGCAATAGGTTTTATTAATGTATTATTTAGGTTTCTTGATTTGACTAGCCCTTATGATTCATTTTGCAAGCAGTCATGAAATATATTACTTGTTTGTTTCTATCTGCACTTTAACCTGAATTTTTTCTTTAAACTGCAAAACGTAGTGTTGAAGGTCCTATTGTATTCCAGGAGAAGAGACATGTTTCAGATACAATAAGATAACACATTTTTTTCTAGCTACTGTATCACAGAGGAAGCTTGTGATTCTCATGTGAAAGAATATTAGTTTAGTTTATTATGTGTCATGGGAAATGAACTGTATATTGCAGATAGTTAGAAAATGTAATATTTTGTCCTCTAACCACAGGATGATGACAGTGTACTTTTCCTGAGAACATTTCAAAAGATTGCAAACTTGGTGGTGTCATCTGCAATGTTTGGATGCTGAAGGGCCAATTAAAAGGATTTTGGTTATTTAAATTAGTGAAGAACTTTCAAACAGTAGTTAGTCCCTTCTTGAATCTGTTTGATGTTAGTCTCCCTCTGAACTTTCGGATGAGCAGTCTGTCCTGAACGTTCTCGATGTCAATTCCCTTCGGAACCTTTTTAGAGACAGTTAGGGGGCATATTTAATTAAAGTGATGCTGCACCTAGTGCAGCACCACTTTCCTTGTGTCCCTTAGCATCCCCCTACTGCCACTATGTGTGTATGGCAGTAGGGGGACGCATGGTAGGGGGCAATAGTGTAATTTGTATTGACACTATTGATGTACTCTGCAGGAGCAGCGCCAAAATATTGGTGCTAATTTTTCGAAGTACCTAGGAGCCCATTATAAATAATGTAAGCCCCCTTTTAATGCCTGCTCTGAGCAGGCGTTAAAAGTGCCATAAAAAATGACACAAGGAGCTCTGTTAGGACGCCCCCTTTACACACATTATGGTTGGCACAGGCATTATGTAGTGCAAAGGGTTACAAATTGGCACAATGCATGCTTTGCACCACTTTGTAAATATATGGGCCCGTATTTATACTTTTTTAGCGCCGCATTTGCGTCGTTTTTTGACGCAAAATCGGCACAAACTTCCAAAATGTAATTGCATTTTGGAAGTTTGCGCCGATTTTGCATCAAAAAACGACGCAAATGCAGCGCTAAAAAAGTATAAATACGGGCCATGGTGTGTTGTTTGGCCTCATTGTGCTACTTTCCCAGGTCCAGGTCCCGGGAAATAAACATTTTATGTGAGCCCCCCCCCCCACAAGCTGCCCAAGGACTACCGCCACCCTGGAGCTTTCATTTAAAAAAATGTGGGGGGACCCGGGTTCCCCCATTCCACTCGGGTTTGCCACCCCTCCAGGGCTTTCATTACTGTATATGCGAGGGGGCTGTGGCCCTCCACTTCCCTTGGGTCCACCACTTCCCAGGGCTTTAAGTTTCAAAAATGTGGGGGAGCCCGTCATCCCCTGCTGACCTGGGGATCGCCATCTCCTCAGGGCCTTAATTATTATTATATGAGGTGGGACCCTCAGTCCCCCTCTGCCCTGGGGACCGTCCCTCCCTAAGACTTTCATTTTTAAGAATGTGGGGTCCCCTTGGTACCCTGCTGCACTGTGGACTGCCACCTCCCCAGGGCTTTCATTAATATATATGTGGGGGGTCGTGGAGCCCCGCTGCCTTGGGGACTTACACCTCCCCGGGGCTTTCATTATTATATATGCGGGCTGTGGCCCCCCCTGCTGCCCTGGGGACCACCAGTTCCCCAGGGCTGTGTTATTTAAAATATGCAGGGGGGTGTCTGGCCCCACCCTACTATTTAGAGGACCAGCACCCCCTGGGGTAATTTATTTGATTAAAGTGGGGTGGGGTTGTGGCCACCCACACACCTGGGAAAACCACCCCCACAAGGCAAACAGTAATTTATTTGTGGGACACGCAGCCATCCGTGCCCGGGCAAATAGTTTAAAAAATAAAGGGGGTCCCTTTGGGACTCCCTTGCACCGGGGAGTACTACCCCATGGGTTATTCTTGTTGGAAGGGGGCCATGCAGCCCCCCTCTTGGAGCCACTGATGGTCTCTGGGACTGCCACTCTCCAGGGCCAGCTCCTGCTATGTTCTGGGATGCCCACCCCGCGACATATCTGTTTGCTGTTGCTTGGCTGTAGCTCTGAAGGTTACACTAACTTGCACATTTGCCAAGCACAGCTAATTTAGCCACATACTATATCATTGATGATATATTCTATGCCATCTTTCACATTCTCAGTGCAACATTTGCAAAAAAATTATTGATGAAACTACTGTACATGGCAAACGACACACATGATAGTCACCTTAGGGCACGAGTTTTTGTTACTTGAAAGAACTCTTACTATAACTTCAGAATTTCTACGCTTTTGTACAAGTAAATTCAGAACCTAGCTATAACCTCACTGTAACCATATATAGATATATATATATATATATATAGATATATATATCTATATATATATATAGATATATAGATATATATATACATCTATATATATATCTATATATATATATATAGATATATATATATAGATGTAAAGTGGATTATTGGTAAGGGCAGGTAAGTGCCTACACTTAGCAACAGGCAACTAACCCCCAGTAGGTCCAGTTAGGTCGCAGTAAATTAATCCCCGCTCAACCCTTGGTAGCTTGACAACGAGTGACAAGGCTTAATTTAGGAGACAGTTGTATAAGGCATTTAAAAATCACAAAACAGTAAATAAGTAAAACACAAAACACAATAAAAATCCAACACCAATTTATAAAAATGGAGTATATGTTGAGCTTTAAAATCACACGATTAAAATCAGGTAAGGAAAACCAGTGATATTATTTTTCAAAGCATTATTATTGTTTTCTAGCGCATAGAAACTAAACCTGCCAATCTGGTCATCTGGTCGCACTAGACAAGGTCAAAGTCAAAGTGTGAGGCTGACCACGATGAAGCCCTGCTCGTCTACAGTAAGCGGGAGGCCTCTGTCGAAAGTTTACCTTCAAGCTTAGACTGTCATTATGAACACAGCGGGAAAGACCGCCGACCGCCGTGGTGGCAGTGAACAGAATCCCGCTGTTGGCGGTGAATGAAAACCCGCCATATAATGAACGAAAATCCCAACCCCACCAAAAATCACCAGTCGACCACTCCCCGCCATGACTGTCGGCGGGAATCCCGGACCTCCCCACCCCGCATCCGCCAAGCACACCCACATCCCGCCCTCCAAATAATGATGCACAAATCACCTCGGTGGACAGTGTAGGCCGGACAACCATTAGCAGCTGCGACCGCCACAGGCGGCAAGTGGACTCAACAGCAAGAAGTGCACACATTGGCTAGGCATATGACCCACACACCTGACACACATCCAGAACCCCATAAGACACCCCTAAAAACATCCCACAATCCCTTGCAACGAAAGCAGGACAAGAAGGCGGAGAGCACCAGAGCCAGACAGGGAACGCCAGCATACAGGACATGCACACCGACCCACAGAAGAGCACCCTTACCTCGTTCCCAGCCCCGACACCATTCCCCACACTCACCATGTCAACCACCAAACATCCACGCTTCACCGAAAGGTAGTTAAGGACCATGGTGGATGGGATCTTGAAGGTGGAGCCACAAATATTCGGGCCGAGGTGCAGCGCACACCCATCGCAATGGAAAATGGAGCTGTGGCAGACCATTGTGAACAGGGTCAATGCAGTGGGACACCATCCACACACCAGGGACGACATCTGGAAGAGATTGAACGACCTGCGGGGGAAGGTCCAGGGCATGGCATCAAGGCACCACATCGCAGTGCAGAAGACTGGGGGAGGACCGCCACCAACACCACCCGACTACACTGACTGGGAGGAAAAGGTACTGGCCAACCTGCACCCAGAGGGACTCACTGGACTCACTGGAGGAATGGACTCGGGTAAGTGATCTACAATTACCCCATGTCCACCACACCTGTAATGCATGCACCACCCCATCCACACCCACCAGGACCTACACCCCACCCAGGCATCAGCCACTACATACACCTCCCTGCATGACCAAAACCCACTAACAGGCCCACATCCCTCCCCATGTGCACAGTCACCCACCACTGCACGTACCCACAATTGAACAACACCCCCCACTACAATGCAACCCCACACTGGCGCAAAATGCAATGTCAACCTCACAAAGGCACCCTGGAAGCCCACTAAAAGTAACACCAGCACAAAATAGCCCACTTCTGTTCACCTCAAAGGTTAATGCAGATGTAACAGACATGTCTATGTCCCCCAACAGACACCACCACCCAGGCAACCCTAACGGATGGGACAAGGAGTGCCAATGACCCCAAGGGAGACAGAGGCACCTCACAGGACACTGGTATAGGATCCCTGGACACCGATGAGCAGGCAGGCCCCTCACACAGTCCTGGACTCTCGCCATGCAGCAGCCCCACCCAGGAAACCACTGACACCCCTACCACCCAGTCAAGACCAGCATCCTGGGGCAGGCGTCCCCACACAAGTGTACCCAGGGCACAGACTGGTGGAACACAGGTACAGAGGCCACAGTCTCCCAGTCCCAACATGCAGGAAGGCGAGGGTTCCAGTACAAGTGGTACTGCCAGACTTGTGCAGAGGCCACAGGCACAGGGGGCTAGGGCAAGTGCAAGGGTCGCAGTGGGCCAGGGGGGAGGCCAGAGGATGGATGCAGCAGCCCAGGATGTGATCTCTGAGGTATTAGGGGCCTACCAACATACCCATGACAGGTTGGCACAGATTGTGTCCACCCTGGAGCACAGTCAGAAGATGCAGCAGGAACAACACCAACAGGCCATGGAGCAGTGGAAAGAGCACAATGCCACAATGGCCACCATTGCAGGATCACTGCTACAGCTGGTACAAAACCAGTCTGACACCCACACAGGAAAAATGGCCCCCACAACAGCACTGGACAACCAGCATCAGATCACCCCAGCAGCAGATACATCCCAGGAACTACCCTCACAGGAAACACAAGGGCCTACCATGTCATCCCATGAAGCTCAACAGCAGGTGCCCAAACGGACCCTCAGGCCACGATATGGCACTGGAACCCCAGCTAAGAACAAGGCCCCCTCCAACAATTAACTCTGCAACAAATGCAAAGCAACCATCCCACCCAATCATCAACCACACATTGCTGAGAGGCAATATGAAGTACTGTTAGACAAGATGGACCCATCAATACTACCAACAAAGCTGCCACCATGTTGGTCTTGAGGACACCCCACCCTTACGACTTCCCATCACTGTAAATTGCACAATTCACTCACTTCAACCAATAAAAACTTTTCACACCTGTAACACTGTCCCCTGTGTTAAATTGTGAACAAAGTGGAGTATGGCTGCAACTGGCAGAGAACAACTTTATTGTTGAATCTGTGCATGATGGGAGTCCTGTGTGGCCAAATGGTGGCAAGGATTAAATGCGTGTATTTTCAGTCAGTACCATCAGAAGTGGGCCATGTTTCACCTATCATTACCAACCCCCCCCCCCAAATGACAGAGCACACTGACAGTATTAGTCACTAACCCCAATGACAGGCCTAAGCCCCACACAGTTACTGGAAGTAGAGTTGTATCAGTTGGTTTATGGAATTGACATCTTCCCCTTCCTCATCATCACCATCACTCTCCTCACCTCTCTGAGGTAGCTGATCAGGACCTATAGCACCCTCCACCTCCAGGAGGGGGATAGAATGTCTCACTGCCACGTTGTGCAGCATGCAGCAGGCCACCACTATTCTACACACCTTATCAGGCCCATTAGCCAGGGAACCCCCAGAGATATGCAGACACCCGAATCTAGCCTTCAGGAGACCTATAGTTTGCTCTATTACCCTCCTAGTACATACATGGACCTCAATGTAATTCCTCTCTGCATCCGCCCGGAGATTCCTCACTGGTGTCAGGTGCCGACGCAGGTTTGGATAGCCAGAATCACCTAGAAAATGTCGCAATACAGACTTGTCATTGGTATGACCCTTAGTCAGACAGACTGGTTTTCTGCAATGTGTCAGTTACTGACAGGCACACTTACCTATGATCCATCCTCTGTCCTCTTGTAGTTGTTCCATCTTCTGTGGCACACTACTGTTCCTCAACACAAAGGAATCATGGACTGAACCTGGAAACATGGCATTCACATGTGAAATGTACTGGTCTGCAGTACATACCAATTGGATGTTCATGGAGTGAAAGTTCTTTCTGTTTCGCTACACCTGTTCACTCACTCTTGGGGGGATGATCAATCAATCAATCAAGGATTTATAGAACGCACTAATCACCCGTTAGGGTCTCAAGGCGCTGGGAGGAGCTACTGGTCATAGAGCCATGTCTTGAGGTGTTTCCTGAATGTCAAGAGGTCTTGGGTCTGGTGAAGGTGGAGCTGTAGGGAGTTCCAGGTCGTGGCGGCTAGGTGAGAGAAGGATCTTCCTCCGGCGGTGGTGCGGTGGGTGCGGGGGATAGAGGCGAGGGCGAGGCTGGTGGAGCGAAGATTGCGGGTGGGGGTGTGGAAGGTGAGCCTGTCGTTGAGGTAGGCTGGGCCTGTGTCGTGGAGAGCCTTGTGTGCGTGGATGAGGAGTTTGAAAGTGATCCTCTTTGATACTGGTAGCCAGTGAAGGTCTCTGAGGTGGGGGAAAATGCGTTTGTGGCGTGGGATGTCCAGAATAAGGCGGGCGGATGCGTTCTGGATTCTTTGCAGCTTTGTTAGGAGTTTGGTTGTTATTCCTGCATATAGGGCGTTTCCGTAGTCCAATCGGCTGCTGACAAGGGCGGCGGTGACAGTTTTCCTGGTTTCGACGGGAATCCACTTGAAGATTTTGCGGAGCATGCGGAGAGTGTTGTAGCAGGAAGAGGAGATGGCATTGACCTGCTGAGTCATGCTGAGTGTGGAGTCCAAGATGAAGCCTAGGTTGCGTGCGTGGGTGGTGGGTGAGGGCGCGGTTCCTAGGGAGTGGGACACCAAGAGTCATTCCAAGTTGAGGGGTTGGTGTCAAAGATGAGGATTTCTGTCTTGTCTGTGTTTAACTTGAGGTGGCTTGATTCCATCCAGCTGGCGATGGCATGAAGTCCGTTGTGGAAGTTGTTCTTTGCAGTTGTAGGGTCTTTCGTGAGGGAGAGGATGAGCTGAGTGTCATCTGTGTAGGAAACTATGGTGATGTGGTGGGTTCGTGCGATGTTGGCGTGGGGGGACATGTAAACGTTGAAGAGCGTGGGGTTGAGCGAAGATCCTTGGGGAACGCCACAGATGATTCTGGAGGCTTCTGACAGGAACGGTGGAAGGCGGACTCTCTGGGTTCTGCCTGAGAGAAATTACGAGATCCAGTTGAGTGCCTTGTTGCAGATTCCAGCGCTGTGGAGGCGTGTGCAACGAAAGTGATGACATACCGTGTCGAAAGCTGCGGAGAGGTCTAAGAGGATGAGTGCTGCTGTTTCTCCTTCGTCGAGCATGGTCCTAATGTCGTCTGTGGCAGCAATGAGTGCAGTCTCGGTGCTGTGGTTTCTGCAGAATCTGGATTGGGAGATGTCGAGTACCTTGCTGTCTTCCAGGAACCGGGATAGTTGGCTGTTTACGATTTTTCCGATGACCTTGGCTGGGAAGGGGAGGAGGGAGATCAGCTGGTAGTTCTTGGGGTTGTCTGGTTTTGCAGAGGTGGGGGGGGGATGATGATGTTTGCCTTATTGAAGATATGGTGTGGGCAGGGGTCTGATGGTGATCCGGAGTGGATGGAGGCCATGGTGGTGGCGGTGTCCTCTATGTTGATGGGGGTCCAGGTGTGGAGGAGGTGGGTGTTGCTTGGAGCGTTGGGTTCTTGGGTGTTTGTAGTCAGCTGGTGGGTCTGGGGTTTGAAGCTATTGTGGATTTCTTCTATCTTTCAACGGAGGTGGGTTGCCAGTGAGTTGCAGAACTACTGTGATGGCGGGGTTTCGTTGGAGCAGGTCTTGGAGATGGAGAGCTCATTGACGATGCTGAAGAGCTCTTTACTGTTGTGTGCGTTGGCGTCGATGCGTTTTTTGAAGTGGGTCCTTTTAGTGGTGCAGATCAGTTGGTGATGTTTGCATATGGCATCCTTGAAAGCGATGTGGTTGGAGTTGGTAGGGTCAAGGTGCCAGGTTTTTTCCATTTTGCGACATAGCTGTTTGGATTCCTGTAGTTCTGGGGTGAACCAGCTGGCCATGATTCTGTGGGAGGTGTTTTTTTTTTTTTTGAGTGGTGCGAGGGTGTTGGCGCAATCTTCTGTCCAGCGATGCAGGTTGGTGGTGGCTGTGTTGGGGTCCGGGGCTCCAGGAGGTAGGGCCCAGGCGAGAGTGGAGATCAGTTGATCCGTTTATATTTTGCTCCAGTTGCGTCGGGGGGGTTGTGTGCGGTGGTGGTGAGTGACTGGGTTTTGATAGGAGAAGTGGATGCAGCGGTGGACTGTCCAGCTGAGTTTGGTGGTGTGGCTGAAAGAGACGTGGTTGCTGGCTGAGAAGATGGGGTCGAGTGTGTGGCCTGCGGAGTGGGTTTAGTGACGAGTTGCTTGAGGCCAAAGTTGGCGAGGTTGTCGATTAGGTTGGTAGTGTTGATATTGTTGTTATTTTCTAGGTGGAACTTTAGGTCACCAAGGAGGATGTAGTCTGTTGAGGCGAGGGTTTGGGAGCTGATGGCGTCAGCAATGTCATTGCAGAACTGCAGTCTGGGTCCAGGCGGTCTGTAGACCAGTGTTCCTCTGAGTGTGTTGTTGGCATTGATGTGGATTTTGAAGTGGAGGTGCTCGGCGGAGTTGATGGTGTCGTGGGAGTTGGTGGAGACTCTTATGGTGTTTTTGTGGACTATGGCGATCAGTATGTGGGTGCCATCTATGGCACCTATGCCATGGGGTATGTAGGCAAAGGCACAGAATTCAGACTTGATGGCAGGGAGGTCAGTACTTTGGGGAAACCTCACATAGGACTGCAGATGTCGGACAAATGCATTCAGAAATCTTGTCAGTACCTGGCTGAACATTGGCTGTGAAAAACCAGCACCCATGCCCACTGTCACTTGAAATGAGCCTGTGGCCAGGAAATGGAGTGCGGAGCGCACCTGCACTTCAGTTGGAATGGCATGCTGATTACGATTTCCCGGAGTTAGTGCAGGATCCAGTAATGCACAAAGGTCCTGAATAGTTGCACGTGTGAGTCTGTAAGTGATTATGATCTGACGCTCCACCATGGTCCCCATATCCACAAGTGGTCTGTACAACGATGGTGCCCTTCCTCGCCACAAGGGTAGGTACCTACGAGGGGTTACAAAAAGCAGTGATGAGGACACATACATGGGCACACTTGTCATCATTTGTGCACTGCATTGTTCATTGTAGTGTCTCGACAATAACTGCTACCTGACAGATATACATGTATATCACAAGGAGGGAACAGAGTATTTCATGTGTGCTACAATACTGAATGGACAGAGGCCTAGGTGCTTCATGTGGCTAGTAGGGCCTGCATTGTGAGTAGTAATTAATTCTAGATGCGTCGGTAATGGCAAAATGTCTGCCCATTGTAGAGCTGCCCTTTTGTTGTTGAAGTAACCTCATACCGCTAGCGGTTGACGTCACAGCGTAAGGCGGTGTTTACCGCTGTTCGCACCCTCATTGGCTAACATGGATGCCAATGGGGAATCCTGGCGTAACATGATTGCTGTCGGCAGTGACGGTGCATACCGCCGCGGATCGTGCATTCGTCATCGTTTGATCGCTTGACTCCTGATTTCGTACGGACAGGTACTCCACTTTGTGAACTGCTGTGGCCTGCCTCTGGCTATGGGTGTGCCACGTGTTGCAGGGGAAAGGGCCGTGGCCTTCACCCAGAAGGAACTGGAGAAGCTAGTTGATGGGGTCCTGCCCCTGTACGCAAAACTGTACGGACGGCCAGAGATACAGGTGAGTCTGGGTTGGGGGGGCACTTTGTGTGTGTAATGGATGGTGTGGATTGCAAATATATGTGCACCTCTGAGCCTGCATGGGCCATGGTGCATGATATGCTGCGTGCGACTGTCCTGTAAGTCTGAGAGTACTGTCCGTCCCATAGTGGACGATTAGCCAGCTGTTCCTATCGTGCAAGTGCCTGACCTCCGTGTTTCATTTCTGTGTTGCGCCTTTAGGTCAGCGCCCACCAGAAGAGGGCACATTGGCATGCCATCACCAAGGATGTGCGGACATTGGGGGTCTACACCGGCAGAGCACCCACTGTAGAAAGAGGTAAGAGGACCTGCGGCACTGGGCGCGAAAGATCAGTGAAGCCCAGCTGGGGAAGTCCTCCCAACGTGGAAGGGGTGCCCATCGGGCACTGACCCCCCTCATGTGACGGATCCTGGCGGTGGTGTACCCAGACCTGGATGGGCGCTTGAAGGCTGCACAGCAGTCACAAGGGGGTGAGTACTCATTTCACATACTTCAGCCTGGAAGGATGTCTGGGTGTGCATTAGGGTTCATGCTGCTTAGAGGCAGGGACTTTGACTGGCATCCATCTACTTTATGGTCCTCAAGGGGTGTAGGGGTGTCTTTGTCAGGTCTCCCATAAGTCTCCTCCTTAGGTAGTCCAGGGGATGGGTGTAGAGCAGTATTCTGGTCAGTAGTGAGGGGCATGGTCATGTGCACAGTGAACGGTCCTGCCTGTTGGGTGTGTCTTCTGGGTGGGTGTAGGTCTGGCCATTATGTACCTGCATTCAGCTATTTGCAGGTGTCTCTCCTGTTTTGTCTCCTCATCTCTGTTCTCTTGCTTTGGTTTGGTACAGCATCAACATCAGGCGAGGGAGCTGAGGCCCCGGCAAGTGGGGAGGCAGCGAGGGGAGTTCCACGGTGGAGGCTACTACCACAGGATGTAGTGACTTCGAGACCGCCTCCGATGGGGGCTCCCCAGCAGTGGCGAACCCTAGTGCACACACTACTACTGTGACATCTTCCGCCACCCCCATTCCATCACCGCCCTCCCTTCTGCTCCCCACTGAGTTGCCCGTTCCCGCCCACCCAGAAGGGTGGGCGTCTCCTTCACCCCAGGCACCTCTTCCCCTTCCCCAGTCAGCCTTGCTGCCCTCACAAAGGAGGCTATTGACCTCCTGGGAACCATCTCTGTAGGGCAGACAACCATCGTCAATGCCATTCAGGGGCTAGCATCAGAGGTGCAGCAGACTAATGCCTATCTGGTTGGCATTCACGGTGCTGTGTCAGCCCTACAGAGATCTTTTCAGGTTCTGGCCTCCTCTCGGACGGCAGCCAGTTTCCCTGGCCATTCCGTCCCCCCCTCCAACTGCCTCTACCCCTTCCAGCATCCCACTCCCTTTACCCGTCCAAGGCACACATTCAGACACCCAGTCAATCACATCAACACACAAGAAACACACTTCAAAACACTAGCACCACACCTCCCACCAAAAGCATTCACACAGCCAACAGACACCTGCACACACAACAACGTCCACTACCCCCAGTGGGCCCATCTCTTCCACCTCCCTTTCTGTCCCCTCTATATCCACACCCTCATGCAGTGCACCTTCACTCACTGTTGCTGCTCCTCTTCCTGCACTCACCACAATAGCAGACAGCCATACATGCATCCCATACACCACACCTGCACTCACCACCACTACTGTAGTCGACACATGCAGAACACTCACCAGACTTGCAGACACCCACACAATATACATCCACACTAGCTGTCTGTCGTCTCTCACTGTGTTTGCCCCCCCTCCTCCCAAAACACACAAACGCACCAAGACACCCACCCATCAGACATCCACCACACCACAGCATACTGAGCAGTCACCTGCACCCACTACACGCACCCCTACACCACATACATCCACACCCTCGGCCTCCATTCCCATGCCCTCATCCACGTCCACCCCAATTGCTCCAAATAAACTTTTCCTCTCTCTTGCTGACCTCTTCCAACTCACTGGCCCACACCGTCTTGCCCCCAAACGAGCTCACCTCCTTGCCCTTTCTGCTCCTTCCACATCACAGCCCACCCCTGTCCGCCCTTCACATTCCTGTGCCACTTCCCCAGATAAGAAAAATGGCAGGACTGAGCCTAGGCCATCAAGCTCCACCCGATCCAAACAGCCCCCACCCCCTTCAAGGACAAGCCCACCCCCCCTCCACCTTCCAAACAAAAGTCAAAGGCCCACCCCGTCGAAAATCCCCACCCCCACAACCCCCTACCCCCCTTCCGTGAGGTGCCTGGATGCTCATATGGTGCCCCATGAGGTGGAGTACCATGCACTTGTGGGAGTATGGTTGGGCCCATTGTGGCCCATGGCAATTGTCGCCATACGGACTGGCCATTGGCCTTGTTTAGACTGTTTGGCTCAGTGAGCTTCATATTAAAGTTTCTGTGTGGCCTGTTGGCTGCACGCCGTTGAACCCTGGTCTTTTGTTTCATTTGTTATGCGTGTTGGCCATTTGTATGTACTATGGTCATGTTGGATTAGCCTTGTGTAGGGTAGGTATCTCTTGATGTGGGGGGTATGGGTTGTGCTGCTGTGAAGGGTTAGGGGGCGTTGCAGGGTAGGTGGAGTGGGTGGGTATGTGACTGTGCCCTTTCTTCCCTTGTTCAGAAGGTTATGGTACTTACCGTTGTCATCTTCGTCGGTGGTCTCGGTCGTGGAGGTATATAGCAAAGAGTAGGGCTGGCATGATCTGCAGCTCTCTATCCATGTCTGGCACGGTGCGTTCTGCAGGACTCCAGTGAGTGTTTCCTTATATTTGGTTTGTTTCCGTCTGGCTTTGTGTGGTGGTGGTGGTTCCCACCCCGGAACTGATTGTGGAATGGTGGTTCATAATTTGATGGGCGGGTTGGACCTTTCCGACGGCCTGTGGGCGGACTCTGCCGTCGTCGTCGGCACTCCTCTGCTGATGGTGGGTGGTTCGCGGGAAGCCTGACTTTCGTTTGGTTCATTATTTGGCGATCTGGCCCGCTCTTCTTTTGACGGTTTCTGCCGCCACCACCGGCGGAGCGGAACGGACCGCCATGTTCATAATGAGGGCCTTAGTCTTTTTCTTGAAAATTTTCCTCAGTGGGACAAAGTCAACAAACCGATCTGACTTCCCTGGAGCCCTCTTCAGAAACACTTCGCAGGAGACCTCGGTGAAGAATTCTACCTTCTGACTTAGATGATTTTTCAGGACAGAAATCTCCGTCTGGGCCAAAGCTGAATCTTGATCCAATGTCCCTGGAGACCTCCTTGGATACACAGTGTGGGAAGTCCTGGTCAACTTATTAAGTTCAGACTTTGACACTTTTTTTGAGCTTTTGTCTGACGTTGGATGACCTTCCAGATCAAGGTGATTTTGAGTCGATGTCATCGGATTGCCTTTCTAGGAGCCCCCAGTGAAATCCTGGAAGTCTGGGTCTCCGGAGCTTTTCAGTAGGACGAACCTGCAAGCCAGGCCGGGTCGCGGTTGAGGTAAGCCGGCTTGACTTACCACAGTGGGTCGGTCCCTTTATGTAGCTTTTTTTCAAAAGTTCGCCAAACTTCTCCAAACTTCTGGATCTTTTTCCAGAAGGTCTTTGAAGGTCCTTTAGGAGTCCACAACTGACCCCAAGATTCCAGAAGCTGTGCGTCTCTCCTTGAGGGTTAGAACTCCAACACCTAGAATGCTCCTGGTTCATATTTGAAAATACCCACTAGCCACTGGTGAGCTGGTCAGTTCCTTCAGATTTTGATGCAAGAGACTCTGATTAGCTATGCTTCACCTGTAGCAAGCAGGGAGTAGCTTGAACTAGTTGAAGACAGACAAATTCCTTTCAGTGGTGAAGCCTAAGTTTGCAGCTGGTGCAATCCTTCAGAGCGAAGTGTCCAGGTGCAGGTCTGGGGTCTAGCAGGGCAGTCCTTCCTCTACTGATGTTGTTCCTTTTAGGAATCTGAGGTATAGGTGCATCTCTGCCGAATGTATCCTTGCTCCTGGGGTAAAAAGCAGGGGGATCAACTGCCCAATCACAGGCAGGCCACTACCCTTTTGAATGACCTGGGAAGTGTGGCAAAAATCAATCCCAGGGAGCAACATTCCTTAAAAATTCAAAATGGCAGAAACTGAATTTTGGAGGTTAGGTCTGGCTGAACCCACCCACTGGTGTGACTATAAATCCTTAACACATCCCTCTCTGGCATCTGGTGGTCTGAGTTTGCAGGAAATGGAGGAGGTCCTGAGCTACTCCAAATGTCCTTCCCTCCTTTGAAGACCAGTGTGGCTGCTCTCCACCCATCCTGTTTCACCATCTGCCGAGGCAGACCTCCTCCCCTAGGCCCTTCCTGTGTGTACATCCCAGGCCACTTCACACCTCATCAGGCTGCCAGAGACTGGCCAATCAGAGAAGGATACTACAGAGCTGAAACTGGTAACTTTTAGATAGAGTTCCAAAACTCTTTCCTTGAATCAGTTATATTAAATGCAAGTTGTTCTCTTTATTATAGCAATCAGTTTGAGGCCAAACTTGCCATATCTAGCTCCATTGAGACTTTATTTTATTAAAATAAAGTATTCCCATTTTAGCCTATGAAACCTATTCATTACAATGAAGGAAAAAACAATTTAGCTATTTTACATCACCAGGGCTTATAACACATTTTATACGGTCCCTGCTTATAGTTGCACTGAACCCAAGCCTGGGGCCACCTAGGGCACACCTTAGGGGTGACATATGTGAACATTAGGTAGTTCAAGACTTTGGAAGTACTTTTAATTCCAAAGTCGAATTTGCATGTAACTCTAAATTAAAAGCAGCTGGCAAGGCAGACATGCCTTTAAAATGACCTTGCGCCCCTCAGCAGTGCACCTATGTTGAGGTCCCTAAACCTACATGCCCTACCATATACTAGGGACGTATAGGTAGGCTGCCATAGCCAATTATAATTAGCCTAATCTGCATACTCATTTTACATAGAGCATAGGCCATGGGACTGGCTAGTAGTACCCAGGGAATCATCAGAGTCAGGAAAACACCAGCAAAAAGTGAAAATGGGGGCAAAATGTCAAGGAGCTTGAATTTAAAGTGCACTCATGCTCATGAATCAATATACATAGACAACAAACTTTCTTTGTATTATATCAATGACCTATCACACATATTTATCTATTTTTTTCTGGAATTTTTCATGTTTTTCTATGTTTCTTATGATGTATGAGTTAGCGCTGATATATACCCCTCTGCATGCACTGTTTCACTTCGGTTGTTCATGCAACCCTGCACCCTCTCAGTAAAAAGCAGACATTATTCAGTGCTTTAACATAATAGTGACCCATATTGCATTTTAAACTTATATATATATATATGTGTTTTACAAACTCCATGAATATTTACCACTTTTGGACAATTATCGACACAAATGTGAAATTATCTTTCTCTACATATAGCGTAAAGTGTAATCAGTGCTTTTTCTTTGCTATTAATAATCATGCCTACGTGGGCTTTTATATTACGCTACCCTCATGGTCACAAAACCACAGTATAGCCCAAGTGGGCTTACCTTTACATGTATCATTTTGTATGTGCCCAGCTACTTTATTAAAAATGGCTATACTCATCATCCTATTACTTGATATAATCTCTATGTCTCCAATAAGTGCTTTAAAATAATGATGCCTTACCAAAGTGCTAACATACCCAAAACCGAACCTTAACCTTACTTAAAAACTGTTAAAAACGTAATCGGTTACACCCTTGTTCCAGCTATCTAGGGAGGAGCTATGTGTCAATCTTGTCTACAAATGTGTATATAAATCCTCCTCAACATTCAAACCTGTTGCTACCATCATATTGAGTTATATAATGTATCTTGATTCTAAGCATCTCAATATCTTCTCCCTTCTCCCTGTCTCCACCCCTTTTTTATTTTGGAACTGCATTATTCACAAAGTAAACTAACTGGCTTGCATCACTTGCATGGTGTTCCTCAGAGTACCTTGCCACTAGATCATTTCTATTCTTCTTTCGAATTGCTCGAATATGTTGAGGTGTACATTTATGCAGCTGTAGAGTGGTATTTCCTACATACTGCTGGTCACACAGACATGTTAATACATATATTCAGCATGGTCTGTCTTGCATGTATACATCTCTTTGATCTTATTCACTCTTTTTTGTAGCAACACCTCATATTCTTTAGTATCTTTAACATGGAGACATTCCTTACAATTACTGCACCTTCTAAAACCTTGGGCTTGGTCCAATCATATCACCTTTTCGTCGTCCTTTGGGCTACTTTTAACAATTAAGTCCCTCATTGACCTAGCCCGTCTAAACGTCGAACCTGGTCTTTTTGGCAACAATTTCCTTATAATAGGGTAGTGTCTTATAGAGGGCTAGTTTTTTGTAGAATTCTCCATATGGACACTTCCTGTTTGCTATAGATCCTCACACCATGACTTACATTCCTTCTC
The DNA here is from genome assembly GCF_031143425.1 of Pleurodeles waltl. Lineage (NCBI taxonomy): Eukaryota > Metazoa > Chordata > Amphibia > Caudata > Salamandridae > Pleurodeles > Pleurodeles waltl. Next base: position 1,643,635,874 of record NC_090444.1, on the reverse strand, counting down.
CCAGGTTTGTACAAGAGCTGTTCTCTAGTTCCCTGTCTAGATTTCTCTTTGTACTCTCAATACACTCACTGGAGTGCCCTCTTTCCATGAACTGCTCTGACAGTTCTTCCAGAGCTTTCTCATATTCACCTTGTTCATTGCAATACTTCCTTATTCTCAAGCACCCCCTCTAAGTGATGCTGCCCGCTGATCAACTTATCTGCGTGGAAACTGTGTGCATGGATTTCTATAAAGCCTTGTTTCCAATTTCTTGTCTCTCATAGAGACAGTCAAATCCAGAAAATGCACTTGCTCAGCACATATTTCACATGTGAATCTCAAATTAAGGCTATTCTCATTGATTTTCTATACAGTGCTGTCAGCACTGTTAATGGTTTCCCTTCCAGATCACAAACACTTTGTCAATGAATTTGCACCATAGAACCACTTTATTAAACCAATCATTCTGCATCAGAGATGAGCGCACCTGCTCCTCCCACCAACCAATGTGCAAATGTGCATAGCTGGGGCAAAGCAAGTACCCATTGCTGTACCTCTTATTTGTCCGAAGAGCTCACCATCAAATAAGAAATAATTATTGTACAGACACATTCCGATTATTTGTACCACCATTTGAGTATGTTTCCTGAGACATAATGGTCTTGTACTCAGAAAATGTTTCACTGCCTCGATCACTTGGGAGTCTTCTATACTTGAAAGCAATGAAAAAACATAAATTGTTAATGAAAGATACTCATCCTCCCGAGAGATATCAAAAATCTTCTTTTTTTTAAAGTCGCAAGTGTCCTGTATATGGGAAGGCAGCCCTTTTACAAAATCCCTAAGGAAATAATCAACTTATTTTGAGGTGTTCTCAAACATCTCCCTATAGCTGAAATAATAGGGTGGCCAGGAGGGTTCTCCCAGCCATTATGAGTTTTTAAAATGATGTATGGAGCTGGAATTCTTGAGTGATTCACTCGTAAATACTGATACTCTTCCACATGCAACAAACCCACATTATAACATTCTCTGGATTGCTCATTATATTCTGTTTTTATTTTTGATAATTTACTCATTGGTGCCCTCTCATAACATGTTTTGTCATTTACTTTTTGTAAGCTTTGGTCATACATCTACCTAGGCCAGAGGACATTACTACCACCCTTATCTGAGTTCCTAATAACACATTCCGATCTTTTATTCAATTTTGCCATCAGCTCGTGGAACTTCCTAGATTTATTTGGAGCCTTGCCACCCCCCACCTTATTCAAAGTCCCTGCCAATTCCATTAACTCTTGAACTACCAATTCATTGAAAATGTCTATGGCATCTCTCCACATTGTAGGTGTACACTTGGAGCTCAGTTGAAATTTGTACTGACTTCACCAAAGACGTCAAGATTCATCTTCTCTATGATTCCTTCTTCTGTGATTGTGTTTGTGCATAATTCATTTGAGCATTAGGGCAAAAAGATAGACCCAGTACTTAAATATTTTGTTCATCCTCCGTCAGTGTTATGTCCGTTAGATTGATTGATATTATTATTGATTTCCCATTCTTTGAACATGTTTGGGTCAGGATTTCATAGCTAGGAGCTATTGGAATTTGCAAACCTTGTGGGATTTTCCCTACTTCCAGGTGCCTCTGTAGTGATTTGCTCTCCCACAATTTAGAGAGCTCCGATGTCTTCATTTTCTCTAATCTCAACTTTGTTATCTCATTCTCATCTACCACTTTGTTTGGGCTGATAATGTCCTCCCTACATATATATATATATATATACACACACACACACACATATATATTCACTAAAAAACAACTAAAGGAAAATCATTAAAATTTAGCAGTTATAGTTACCTCACCTAAGTATAATACACGCCCCATATTGCACTGCTTATGACCTTAAATAGTACATCACTGATGACATCACTGATGACATCTCAAATGACATCACTGATGACATCACTGAATACATCATCCAGTGAATGGAAATGTGTCCACAGATTTTTTGATTGGCTATCTGTGTGTACATCTAGATAAATGATTTTTGGAATTAGCTTCTATTTGTGATAGTGAGTGGATTTCTAATTATTTGTAAAGGTAAATTTGTTAGTTGATGAGTCGGTCTTATTTGAGTGAATGGGTGTCTGACTATATCTATAGATGTTTGGAGGTATTTTTCAACTTAGATTGTTTAGTATGAATATGGCCCTCATTACAACCCAGGCGGTTGGTGATAAAGTGGCGGTAATACCACCAACAGGTCAGCGGTAACTACCGCCAAATTATGACCATGGCGGTGAGAACTCAGATAGACAGCCACTTTACCCCACTGACCGCCAGGGCGGATACAACAGCCACCACGGCGGTAGCCGCCTACAGCCAGGTCAATGTTCCGCCTACCATATTAAGACCCTTCAAACAGCCACCTTTTTTGGGGCAGTACCAACAACATCAAAAGCCTGGTGGAAACAGAGTTCAGAAGTGAAAGGACTAACCATTGGAGACACAGGGAAGAACCGGGCAGCCATGGAGCGTGAACTTCAAATATTCCCAATGATTTTCTATGTCCTGCTCCAGAACAAACACCAACGACGGCGAAAACAACCACGGTGAGTAAAGCTGGCTAGTACACAGGGGAGGGAGGGAGGAAAAAAAGAGTGACACACACACACGCACAACACACCCACCCACTCCCAACACCATACACACAATCAGCTGCACTAATAAAACATATTTACCCGTACCCCTGAGGAATAATACAAGGACAACAGGATTGTGCAAAATGAGTGTAATAATAACAACACAGTAGAAATACGAAAATGCAATGTAATGGTATATACATATGTACAGTTCAAGAGAAACTACCCAGTCCATATTGTGCATGGGCCACAGGGCCACAAGCCAAAGTCCAAGGCCCCACTTGTCACCTGCACCAACATGGAGCCAACACTGCAGGGGCATCAGTTGGAAAATAGGCAGGCACCTCAGGGGGACAGGGAACGGGGGCACCTCAGCCACCAGATGGATCAACACCACTGGTTCTGGAGGGTGCAACATGCCTGGTGTACGGTCCTGGGGAGTACAAGGCCACAGTCTCTCAAGTGAGTGACTTGCCCACTGGGTCTGTGCTTCTGATCCTGGGGAGGCTGAGGTTGGTGGGTGGCTTACCCATTGGTTCTAGAGGGGACATCGTGCCCTGTGCTTCTGATCCTGGGGAGGCTGGGGTTGGTTGGTGGCTTACCCACTGGTTCTGGAGGGGGCATTGTGCCCTGTGCTTCTGATCCTGGGGAGGCTAGGGTTGGTGGGTGTTAGAAATTGGGTCTTTGGTTGGCAGTCAGGTTACCCTCAGTCCAAGCAAGGACCCTCACTCTAGTCAGGGTAAATCACACACAATCCAAATTATCGTGTGCCCACCCTCTGGTAAATTGGCACTGAGGAGTGAGGCTTGACTGAGAAGGCAATGTGTAAAGTATTTGTGCAATAAATCATACAACAACACTGTATAGCACCTCAAAAATACACCACACAATGTTATAATATTTATCTGATAAGATGCAGGTGAAAACAATTAAAATGCAATAAGTATACGTTGAAATATCACTGTAAAAGTGACATAAAGGGGGTCATTAGTCACAGCGGGAAAGCCCCAGCAAAGATGAAGCCGTCTCTGAATGGAGCCGGCGGATTTTCTGAGGTGCGACGGGTGCAGTGGCACCCGTCGCGATTTTCAGTGTCTGCCAAGCAGACACTGAAAATCTTGCTGGGGCCCTGTTAGGGGGCCCCACGACACCCGTTCCCGACAGCCTCTTCCTGGCGGTGTAAACCGCCAGGAACAGGCTGGCGGGAAGGGGGTCGGAATCCCCATGGCGGCGCTGCTTGCAGCGCCGCCATGGAGGATTCCTTTGGCCAGGGGAAAACCGGTGGGAAACCGCCGGTTTCCCTTTTCTGACCGCGGCGGTAAGAATTGGCCAGGAAGCACAGCCAGCCTGTTGGCTGTGCTTCCGTGGTCGTTGGCCCTGGCGGTCAATGACCGCCAGGGTCAGAATGACCCCCAAAGTGTCTTAAGTCTCTTTCAAGCACAAAGTACCTTGTTCCCGTGCAAAATCTCCGCAAAGAACCGCAGAGGAGATGATGCGTGGAAACAAAGAGGGTGTGCATCAATTTCTCGATCCGCACACGGCAATGCGTCATTTAGTTTTCACGCAGGGACAGCTGTGCATCAATTTCCGGCACTTGGTCATGGATCCTCTTCGGGTTGTCGGGTTTTTGGACACCCCAGGGATGATGAGTGGTTTTCCAGCGCTGGCAGGACGAAGACACAGGAGATACGTTGATTCGGTGGGTGTTAAGTCGAATTTTCTACTGCACGGCAGGCGCTGCGTCGATTCCTCTCTGGAAGCCGGCCTGCGTCATTCTGGCTCGGCTGTGTGCTGATCTGGTGGGCTGTGCATCGAATTTCCAGTCGGTACGCTGTCGCTGCGTCGATCTTCTCGATGTGAAGTCAGGCTGCGTTGTTCCGGTTCGGCGTGCGGTGAAATGTTTACCGTGGTGCAGGCTGTGCATCATTTCTGGCAGGCTGTGCATTTAATTTCCCCACACAAGGAGTCCTTCTTGTGGAGATTACGTCTTTTTGGTTCTGAGACTTCAGGGAACAGGAGGAAAGCTCTATCCATGCCCTTGGAGAGCAATTCTTCACCACAGCCAGAGAGCAGCAAGGCAGCATGGCAACAGCAAGGCAGCAGTCCTTCACAGAAAGCAGATAGGTGAGTCATTTGAGCAGCCAGGCAGTTCTTTTTGGCAAGATGCAGGTTCTGGTTCAAGTTTCTTCTCCAGGAAGGGTCTGAGTTGGTAGGGGCAGAGGCCCTGTTTAAATACCCAAAAGTGCCTTTGAAGTGGGGTAGACTTCAAAGAGTGGCTTAGAAGTGCACAAGGTCCCCTTTCAGTTTAATCCTGTCTGCCATGGTCCCAGTAGGGGTTGTGGCAGTCCTTGTGTGAGGGCAGGCTACTGTCCTTTGACATGCAAGTATCAGGCCCTCCACACTCCCAGCCCAGAAAGACCCATTCAAAATGCAGATGTATGCAAGTGAGGCTGAGTATCCTGTGTTTGGGGTGTGTCTGAGTGAATGCACAAGGGAGCTGTCAACTAAACCCAGCCAGTTGTGGATTGTAAGGCACAGAAAGACGTAAGTGCAGAGAAATGCTCACTTTCTAAAAGTGGCATTTCTCAAATAGTAATATTAAATCCAACTTCACCAGTCAGCAGGATTTTGTATAACCATTCTGGCAATACCAATTATGACCTTCCTACTCCTTTCAGATCAGCAGCTACCACTCAAACAATGTATGAGGGCAGCCCCAATGCTAGCCTATGAAGGGAGCAGGCCTCACAGCAGTGTTAAAACAAATTTAGGAGTTTTACTCTACCAGGACATGTAAACTACACAGGTACATGTCTTGTCTTTTGTCTACACAGCACCCTGCCCTATGGGTTACCTAGAGGCATACCTTAAGGGTGTCTTATATGTAGAAAAAGGAGAGTTTTAGGCTTGGCAAGTACTTTTAAATTCCAAGTCGAATTGGCAGTGAAACCGCACACACAGGCCTTGCAATGGCAGGCCTGAGACAAGGTTAAGGGGCTACTTAAGTGGGTGGCACAATCAGTGCTGCGGGCCCACTAGTAGCATTTAATCTACAGGCCCTGGGAACATATAGTGCGCTCTACTAAGGACTTATAAGTAAATTAAATAGTCCAATTGGGTATGATCTAAGGTTATCATGTTTAAAGGGAGGGAGCATATGCACTTTAGCACTGGTTAGCAGCGGTAAAGTGTGCAGAGTCTTAAAACGAGCAACAACAGTATCTAAAAAGTGGAGGGAGGCAGACAAAAAGTTAGGGGTGACCACCCTAAGGCTGTCAGGTCTAACAGTGGGTGGCTTACCCACTGGTTCTGGAGTGGGCATCGTGCCCTGTGCTTCAGATCCTGGGAAGATTGGGGTTGGTGGGTGGCTTACCCACTGGTTCTAGTGGGGGCATCGTGCCCTGTGCTTCTGATCCTGGAGAGGCTGGGGTTAGTGGTTGGATTACCCACTGGTTCTGGAGGGCACATCGTGCCATGTGCTTCTGATCCTGGAAAGTGCAAGGTCACAGTCTCACAGCTGGGTGTCATAGCCACTGGATTTGCAGGGGGCAGGCCGCACAGCAGCCCATGGAGGCAGGACTACATACCGCCGCTGGTGGTGACGGCTGATCAGTGGTGGTGGTGCTGGTGCTGCAGCTGCTGGTAGGGGGAGGCTCAAGCCCATCCCCTGCAGCCTCGGATGGCTGCCCCCTGGTGGTGGTGGTGGTGCTGCTGTTGCCGCTGGAGGTGGTGGGGGGAAGCTCCAGCCCATCCCCTGCAGTCTCAGATGGCTGCACAATCATGGTGGGTGGTTGGTGCTCAGTTTAAGTCCCTGCACCAGGCGCTTTCTCCTTCCTGCCTGTGGGTGCTGGCTCCTTGCCCTTCCTGGCAGTAGCTGGGGCAGGCACCTTGCCCTTCCTGGCAGAATCCCAGGGATGGCTCCTTGCCCTTCCTGGCAGCAGCTGGAGATGGCTCCTTGCCCTTCTGGGCAGCAGCGGGGGATGGCTCCTTGCCCTTCAGTGCAGAAGCTGGGGCAGGCACCCTTTCCTTGAGGCTGCCTGGTGCTTTAGATCCTTTCCCACCACAAGTGGGTGCGGAGACTACTGGGCCCGTGGACTGGGTGGCAGGGGTGCTTGCCTGGGCTTTGCCACCCTGGCCAGACATGAAGGACAGGGGGGAGGGGTAGGGAAGAGGTCAATGGTGGAGAGGAAAACGTGGAGAGGAAAAACTTCTTAGGGACGTTGGGGCGGGAAGAGGGAGAAAGTTTGCGAGTGGAGGAAGAGGGAGTGGTTGTAGGAGGTGTCTGTCTACTGTGTTTGGGTGCATGGGCTGGATGCTGTTGTGAGGTGGATGGCTGTTGGGTGCCTGAGTGCTTGCGTTTGTGTACCTTGGGAGGGGGGTGAGAGACACAGTGGGAGAGGACACAGGGGACGTGTACATGGCTGCTGAGGAGGTGTCTGCCAGTGAGGTGTGTGTTCTGCTTGGTGTGGTGGTGATGCTGGTAGTGGATGAGGATGCAGTGCATGCAGTTGTGAGTTTAGATGCAACTTGGAGGGAGGTGGAGGAGGAGGAGAAGGGGGACACAGTACAAATTGTGGATGTTGGTATGTCCGCATCTGGATGGTGTTTGTGTGAGTGCCTGTGGGATGAAGTGTGGTGCTTGTGTTTGCCTGTACCACTCGTGTGTTGTCTTGTGTGCATGCTCGTCTGCCTGTGTGCTTGGGATAGGATGGGGTTGAGGGGAATGGGATTGGGAAGAGGATGTATGAGGCAGGAGAGTTGAAACAGGGACAATGGCTGCCATCAGAGAGGAGGCCAGAGCCAGGATTGATCTCTTTTGGGCCGCCAAGCCAGTGTGAATGTCCGCCAGGAATGGATTAGTCTGTAGTATCTGGGCTGCCAGCCCCTGGATGGCATTCACAATGGTTGACTGCCCTACAGAGATGGATCTCAGGAGGTCAATAGCCTCCTCACACAGGGCAGCTGGGCTAACTGGGGCAGCGCCTGAGGTTCCTGGGTTGTAGGAGATGCTCACCCTCCTGGGTGAACAGGCACGGTCAACTCGCTGAGGGGCTGCTGGGAGGGTGGTGCTGGTACAGGGAGTGGTGGCTGTATCTGTTACTGAGGTGGTCGCTGAGTTGTCCGCCACCACCAGGGAGCTTCCATCGGAGGAGGTATCTGTGTCCGAACTGTCCCTTCCTGTCTCCGCCGTGGTGCTTCCCTCACCCTCCATCCTACTGGTGCCCTCAGCATCGATTGACTCTGCCTCCTGTGGGATGCAGCTCCCTCCGTCGCCGGTGCCTCTGCTCCTCCGCAAGATGATGATAATGCACATGAGGACAGGGTGACAAAACAAAAAGGGGGGAGAGACCAAGGATACACTGGGTAAATGGCTGCACCAACCCGACAGTTGGTGTACACACCACCGTCAAACACAGGGAACAGACCTACGCACTATGCATTGCACTATCAATTATAATGCTAGCCACCAAGGAATGGGGAGGGGCACATACCGCAAATCCAGCACACCTGGGACCCACACAGCCCTGACCAGTTGTGGATGCCTATGAGCTAGGTAGCAGGATTATCACATCAGAATCCTGGCCAACATGGGACCTACTCTGCAATGTCAGGCCTGGCCCATGGGCACCCACTGGCACACATCCCCCACCCAGATACCACACTACCATGCGTAGGTTGTAATGGTGGGCACTGTACTCACCCCCTGTGGCTGCTGTGATGCCCTCAAGCACCCATCCAGCTCCGGATAGGCGACTGCCAGTATGCAGGCTATCAGGGTGTTCATGGTTCGACAGGCACCCCTTCCTCGTTGGGAGGCCATCCCCAGCTGGACCTCTGCCATCTTTCATGCCTAGCGCCTCAGGTCCTCCCACCGTTTCCGACAGTGGGAGCTCCACCTGCCGTAGACTCCCCGGGTCTGCACGTCCTTGGCGGTGACAAGCCATAAAACCTTCTTTTGATGGGCGCTGACCTGCAGAGAAATACACACAGGAAATGGTGTCAGTCAGACTGTCCTGCCTGTCACAATTATGGCCCACCATACCCCTTCACATAGCCATTTACACACACATGGCCCAGCACACAAGCTGTACACCACCCAGGGGACATCCACCAACCCCCCCTACACACACACACCACTCCATGCATTCATGCCACATGCAGTATGATCACAGTGTACTCACCTGCTGGTCTGGAGGCCCATACAGCAGTCCGTACTGGGGTAGGACCCCATCCACCAGTCACTCCAACTCCACCGAGGTGAAGGCAGGGGCCCTTTACCTAGTCAAATGAGCCATGGTAGGTTCCAGACACAGGTCACAGCAGCACATGCAGTGTAGGTCCTCTCCTATGGAAGGTCAGGTAGCGAGTGAGTGATCAGATCAAATCAAATGGCGGTCACGTCTGCAGCGGTGCATAACGTCATCGCTGGTATACACCACCATTGGCCACTGTACCCCATAGGGCCTAATGCAATCCAATGAGGAGTTGCACGGCGGTTCCCGCCGCCTCCAGCAACTGCGCACAACATCAGCGGAATTACCTCACTTCTACCTGTCCCTCCACATGGGACAGGTGGACGCCATTTTAGGGTGGTGGGCAGGGCCTGGATAATAACTGCGTCACAGTAAAAAAATTGACATACAGGACAAATACCACTTACCCATTAAAAATTAACATCATACATTGTACTGTTGTGGAAACAATGTTCAGTTTGTGACCACCTCCTCACTCTTTTGTCCCTTAGACTGCAACCGCTGTGGATAAATACGAGATGGAGACATACCCCCATATACAGACCCCTGGTGGACTTGGCAACAATGGAGGACAGGCATATTATCCTCACCTATAGACTGGACAGGGCCATAATCACAGAACTGTGTGCACAACTGGATCCTGACCTGATATCTGCTATGCGTCACCCTACTGGGATCCCCTCTTTCATGCAAATCCTATCTGTGCTCCATTTCCTGGCAACTGGTTCTTTCCAAGTGACCATGGGCTTGACAGCAGGAATGCCACAGCCAATGATCTCAATAGCGCTGACAAGAGTCTTGTCTGCCCTGATTAAACACATGTGCAGTTCAGCTACATTGTATTCCCCCAGGTGGAGGATTTGGCCACAGTGAAGGCTGACTTCTATGCAATGGGACATATCCCCAACATAATTGGGGCAATTGATGGAACACATATTGCATTTGTTCCCACCCCTGGCAAAATGAACAGGTGTACAGAAATCGAAAGAGTTTCCACTCCATGAATGTCCAGATGGTGTGCTTGGCAGACCAACCAGTACATCTCCCATGTCAATGCTAATTATCCTGGGTCAGTGTATGATGCCTTTATCCTGAGAAATAGCAGCATCCCAAATGTGATGGCCCAACTACAAGGGTACTGTGTGTGGCTAATAGGTGAGCCCTGGTTCCCACCCAGTAGATGTTGGTGTTTGGGTATGGTGTGAGCCATGTAGGATAGTGTGTGGCTAAATGTTGTCCCTCGATATTTGCAGGTGACTCAGGTTACCCCAACCTATCATGGCTACTGACTCCTGTGAGAAATGCCAGGACAAGGGCAGAAGAATGTTACAATGAGGCACATGGGCGAACAAGAAGGATAATCAAACAGACCTTTGGCCTCCTGAAGGCCAGGTTCAGGTGCCTCCATCTAACTGGGGCATCCCTGTGCTACTCACCCAAGAAGGTCTGCAAGATAATCGTGCCATGCTGCATGTTGCACAACCTTGCCTTGAGACGCCATGTGCCTTTCCTACAGGAGCAGGAGGCTGGAGATGGCCGTGTGGCAGCAGTGGACCATGTGAACAGTGATGATGAGGAGGCAGAGAATGAGTATGAAGACCGCAGTGATTCAACAATGCTTCCAATGACACACAGGTAAGACAATGTTACTTCACACTTCATTGTCATTATTTAGATTATCTTTGGCACTGGCATGCTGTTATTTCCCACTTCTATGCCCGCTCACTGTACCCTTTGGCAACTCATTTTGCAGATTTTGGTGCCCCACTATCGGTCCTGGTGTGATCACTGCAGCCAACTACAGATCTTTCCTATTTGAACATTACTGTACATTTGAATTGCAATGTTTGAACCTGGTTAAATGAATACATAGTAAAATAAGGTTGACATACTCCATACTTTTATTTTTTCATAGGGTGTATATTTAAGTGCTAAGAAGTAGAGGGGCAAGTGCATTGAGATAGGGTGATGATGGAGGAAAGTCCAGGGTATTGTTCCAGTCTATTTGCTGCACAGGTGCATTGTCCATGGAGACATAAGAAGGGAAGCAATGGTAGTTCCAGGTAGACAGGGAGACAGAATGGGACACAAGGGTGACGATCAGGAGAGTCTCATTTCCTGGTGAGGGTCTTGGCAATGGTCTCTGGCTTCTGCCTGAATCACAGGGAATGTTTGCGGGGTGGTTCTCCTTCTGCAGGGGAAAGGGTGCTGGTGGCCTGTTGGTCCTGTGGTGGTGCCTCCTGTCCACTAGTGGTAGCGGAGGTGAAAGGCAGTTCAGATGTATGGCTAGTGGCAGGGGCCCACTGTTGTGAGACTGCCTCTCAGGGTGGTGTTGATGGGCTACAAGTTCTCCCTGATCCCCAGGTACTGTCCCTCTTGCAGCGGCCTGTTCTGCACATTGTCCAAGATCTGGCCCAGCGTATCCTGGGAATGTTGGCAAGCTCCCAGGATCTCTGCAAGTGCCTCTTGGAGAGACGGTTCCCTGGGCCTGTCCTCCCCTTGGCACAAATCAGTCCTCGCAGTTTCCCTGTTGTCCTGTTACTATGTCCCCTGAACCGTGTGTCCACTGCCATGGACCCCAGGTCCCTGATTGCCTTGGGTATGAGGTGTGCCCTGGGGTCCCCGTAGTGGTGGACACACTGCTGATTGACATGTCCTGGTGACAGAAGTATGGGTACGCTGGGTAGGTGCTGTGGTGGTGTTATCTGAAGGAAGAGGCTCTGTGGTTGTCTGTGACTGTGCCTGGGTAACCGACTGTCCAGAGGTCCCTGATGGGCCAGATTGGTCATCCAGATCCAGGCAACCATAGTTGCTGTCATCACTGTGGGCCTCTTCTGTGGGGGGACTGGATATTGCTGGCACTTCTTCGCCACTGACATTGGCTGGGATACCTGTGGGGATGCAGAGTTCTTGTTTCTGTGAGTGACCCGGCAGCTTTCACTTGTGTACGTTGGTGTATGGTGGGATGATTATTTCTCTCTAGTGTGCATGCTTTAGTGATAGGTGTCCATGCAGGTCTGTGAGTGGTGTCCATGCATTGGTATGACATGCAGGGCTTGGCATTGGGATGTGTGAGATGTGATGGTGGGGGGTGTGGAAGGCGGTGGAGTGATGGGAGTGAGGGTCAGGGTGGCAGTATGTGATGGCATGCAGGTAGGGGGGTGATAGTCGTATAGAGTTGACTTACCAGAGTCCAGTCCTCCTGCTACTACGGCCAGGCCCTCAGGATGCATGATTGCCAGGACTTGCTCCTCCCATACTGTTAGTTGTGGGGGAGGAGATGGCGGTCCACTGCCAGTCCTCTGTACATCGAGTTGGTGTCTTGCTGCAATGGAACATACCTTTCCCTGTAGGTCCTTCCACCTCTTCCTGATGTCGTCCCTTGTTCTGGGGTGCTGTCTCACGGCGTTGACCCTGTCCATGATCTTCTGCCATAGCTCCATCTTCCTAGCAATGGATATGTGCTACACCTGTGCTCCAAATAGCTGAGGCTCTACCCGGATGATTTCCTCCACCATGACCCTTAGCTCCTCCTCTGAGAATCTGGGGAGTCTTTGTGGTGCCATGGGTGTTGTGTGAGTTGTGTATGTGAGGGTGAGTAGGGTGATGTGTTGGGGTGTGTGATGTGGAGTGTGTGGGTGGTGTATAGGTGTAGGTGGTGTGTGGCTCTGGTTTTGTCTAAAGTTGTGGTGTCTGTCTCGTGCCAATGGTTTGTAGTTGTAAGGAGTTGTGGGTACTGTGGGTGGGTGTTTTATAGTGCTGTGGGTGTGGTGTGTGTATAGGTGTCAGGTGTGTGTTATTTAAATTGTCCAATGTAGTGTTATTTTGTTTTAGTGTGTGTATTTTGAGCACAGTGGTATGTACCGCCAATGGTTTACCGCCACTGAATGTCCGCCGTGGTGATTCGTGGGTCATAATGTGGTGGGCATTGTGCTGTTGGGCGTAACAGTGTGGGTTTGGATACCGCCAGTTTATCACTGACCTTTGGTGTGGCGGACTTGTGACTGTGACTGAATGGTGTGACTGATTAGTGTATGTGTGTCATAATATGGTAAACGGATATCCGACGCGGTAGCTATGTTGGCGGCAGTCAGCATGGCGGTAAGTGGAATTTACCTCCAATGTCATAATAAGGGCCTAAGTGTTTGCAAATATATCAGTGAATGAGTGTGTTTATGTGGTGTATGGATGAGTAAATAGGTGTATCAGTGGCTGTATACATTTGACGTTGATGTGAGAGTAACTGTAAGGTACAGTGTATGGATTTGTAGGTATGTCTATCTATGAGTGAATGTGTGCATGGCTTCTACTGTGAATTAGTGAGTATGTGAATGCCTGCATGGTGAGACTGTGTGCCACTTATTTTATCGTTGAGAGACTATGGTGGTCATTATGACCTTGGCGGTCTGGTTACTGCCACGCCAACGATGGAGGTAGCACCATCACCAGGCCAGCGGTTAATGCCGCCAGATAATGACTATGGCGGGAATTCTCATAGACAGCCAATGTACCACACCAACCGGCAGCATAGTACGACCACTGAGCAGGGTGGTAGCCACCTACAGGCAGGCAGAAGACAAGGATCTGCCCACCATATTGTGACATAGAACATCGCCAGGATTTCTGGGCAGTAGCAATGACACCAAAAGCCTGGCGGAAACACATCATTTAAAAGGAGACTCTCACCTCCAGGGACACAGACGAGTCCGCGAACCACTATGGAACCTGAATTGCACGTCTTCCCATGCCTTGGCCATCCTGGAGCACCAACGCCGACGAAGATGACGACGGTGAGTACAGCCGCCTAGCACACAAATGATAGAGAGAGGGAGGGGAGAGTGACACACACGCATAACACACAGCATACACACATACCACACACCCAGAACCAGCTGCAGAGTAAATCAACTGTAACAGTACCCAGGAGCAAAGAAAGCTAGGACACATACCTCTGTTCCAACCACTGTAATCATGTTGAATGAAAATTAAATTACAAAGAAACATACACAACTGCATATGTACATTCAGGCCCAAGGGCTAGTTTAAAGTCTCTAATGTCCACAGGGCAAAGTTCAAGCCTCAACTTGACTCCAGACAACATCGGTACTCCACTGTTGAGGGGCATCTTGTTGGAAATAGGCAGTCACCTCAGAGGGTGGGGGTGATGTTGGTGGGGAGTGCTACTCATTGGGAGGGGGCTACTTGCCCTCTGGTTCTGGAGGGGGTCCTAGTCCACTGGTTCTGGAAGAGGCTTCTTGCCCACTGGTTCTGGAGGGGACTTCTAGCCCACTGGTTACTGAGGGGGCTCCTTGCCCACTGGTTCTGGAGGGGACCCTTGCACACTGGTAACTGAGGGGGCTCCTTGCCCACTGGTTACTGAGGGGGCTCCTTGCCCACAAGTTCTGGAGTGGACCCTTACACGCTGGTTACTGAGGGGTCTCGTTGCCCATTGGTTCTGGAGGGGACCCTTGCACGCTGGTTACTTAGGGGGCTCCTTGCCCACTAGTGATGGAGGGGGGCTCCTTGCACTCTGGTGATGGAGGCGGCTCCTTGCCCACTGATTCTGGAGGAGGGGGTTCCAGCTCTCTGGTTCTGGAGGGGGGTCCCTGCCCACTTGTGATGGAGGGGGCTCCTTTCCCTCTGGTGCTGGAGGGGGCTCCTTGCCCTCTGGTTCTGGAGGGGGGTCTATGCCCTCCAGTGATGGAGGGGGGACCTTGCTCTCTGATGATGGAGGGGGCTCCTTGCCCACTGGTTCTGGAGGGGGTCCCTGCCCTCTGGTGATGGAGGGGGCTCCTTGCCCTCTGGTGATGGAGGGGGCTACTTGCCCTCTGGGTCTGGAGGGGGGTCCCTGCCCTCTGCTGATGGAGGAGGCTCCTTGCCCACTGGTTCTGGAGGGGGGTCCTTGGCCACTGGTTGTGTGCGGATTCTTCCTCCTGGGTCCCTCACTTGCTCGTGCCCCTGCTCCCTCACTAATGCACACATGACACTATGTTGGCGGCAGTCACCGCAGGGCTATTCGAATTAACCACCGATATCATTATGAGGGCCTATGTATGTTATTGAATTTATGGCTGATTGAGTGCATGAGGCAGTTACTGTATAGGTGACTAAGTGGTTGTTTGAGTGGTTGTATTTATAAGTGACTGATGCATCAGGTAGTGTATGGGGGAGTGTATGAATGTGTGCGTTGGTGTATCGGTGAGTGAAAGGGTGTTTATGTGCTGTATGAGTAAGTTACTGGGCGTTTGAGAAGGTCCATGGGATTTTCTGTGGGTGTGTGAGTGGTTGTATGGGTGAGTGACAGTTTGTTAGTGAGTATATTGGTGATACAGTGACTGTATGGTTAAATAGGTGAGTGTATGGTTGTTTAATTTAGAACTTTGTACATGTGTTATAGACTGTGTGGGTGGGTAAGTGAGTGTGTGAATAACTGTGTTAGTGAGTAATTGGGTGAATGAGTGGTGTATGAGTGAGTGGGTATGTCATTGCATTTATAGGTGAGTCAGTGGTTTTATTACTGCTTGCATGGGTGTATCAGTGGTATGTGAGTGGCTGTATGGGTTTCAGAGTTTGAGTATAACTAGGTATAATAGTTTGTGCGTATCTGAGTTTCTATATTTTTCTGAGTGAGTTATTGTGTCAGTGTCTTTCTGAGTAAGGATGTGTGTATCTGTTAATAGTTTTATAGATTCATAAATGGGTATGTGAGTAGTTGAGTGTGTGTGTATGTGTCGATATAGAAAAGAGTGTGTGAATCTATATGTGCGTATTTGACTGCTTCTCTGGATAATGTCATCAGTGATCTCATTAGTGATGTCTTTTGAGACGTCATCAGTGATGTCGCTGACCATGTTGTCAGTGATTTAATATTTGAGGACATAAGCAGTGCATTATGGAGGGCAAGTTATACTTAGGTAACTACAACTGCTTAATTCCAGTACTTTTGTACGTATGAAATGTCAGCCTAACTATAAAGTCCCTGTAACCTTTGATTTTTTCAGTGAATTTCTAAAAAAATTTAAATTCTATATCCTAACTATAGTGTCTCTCTAGCCTTTGTTTTTTTCAGTGAATTTCTAAGGTTTGCTAAGATATTTGGGGGCATATTTATACTCCGTTTGCGCCGGAATTGCGTCGTTTTTTTTGACGCAATTTCGACGCAAAACTAACTCCATATTTATACTTTGGCGTTAGACGCGTCTAGCGCCAAAGTCCATGGAGTTTGCGTCATTTTTTAGCGTGGACACCTACTTTGCGTTAATGAGATGCAAGGTAGGCGTTCACGTCTAAAAAATCGACTCCGAGGCATGTGCGTCGGATTTATACTCCCGGGCAAAATTCACGCCTGGGAGTGGGCTGGTCAAAAAAAATGACGTACGCCCGCTTTTGCGCCGTTTTTTAGCGCCTGCAAAAGGCAGGCGTTAAGGGACCTGTGGGCTCTGAAGGAGCCCAGAGGTGCCCTCCCATGCCCCCGGGGACACCCCCTGTCACCCTTGCCCACCCCAGGAGGACACCGAAGGCTGGAGGGACCCATCCCAGGGACATTAAGGTAAGTTCAGGTAAGTGTTTTTTTTTTTTTTTTGTGGCATAGGGGGGCCTGATTTGTGCCCCCCTACATGCCACTATGCCCAATGACCATGCCCAGGGGACAGAAGTCCCCTGGGCATGGCCATTGGGCAAGGGGGCATGACTCCTGTCTTTGCTAAGACAGGAGTCATTTCTATGGGGGTTGGGAGTGAAAAAAAATGGCGCAAATCGGGTTGAGGCGAAAAAATTGCCTCAACCTGACTTGCCCCATTTCTTGACGCCCAAGCTCCATTTTCCCCTACGCCGGCGCTGCCTGGTGTATGTCGTTTTTTTTAACGCACACCAGACGGCGCCGGCGGCTAACGCCGGCTAACGTCATTCAATAAATACGGCGCCCGCATGGCGCTTCAGAATGGCGTTAGCCGGCGCTAATTTTTTTTACGCAAAACTGCGTTAGCGCAGTTTTGCGTCAAAAAGTATAAATATGGGCCTTGATTTCGAGCTACTAGGCTGAATTTGTTGTCAATTTCAAATGTACTGAAATATCAAAGTAGCACTATTATTAAATTTAGTACACAGTATACACAGTGTTCTTTATATTTCTGATATTGTTCAGTGTAACTTGTTGCATAATTAGATGTTGTTATATCTCACATTTCTAGTAGTGTGTATATCTTAATGTTTATAGTGTCAATTAGGTGATAGTAGGCCTAAGTTACATGTCACCATCAATTTAATATGCAATTTGTTTTGAAAATATAATATATGCTTTTATCACTGGCATCTTAGTGACGTAAACTCACGTTTTTTTTAAACTACCTGTACCTATGGCTAAAGTGCTGGTCTACTTTTTATTTTCATTTACGCGGTAACTCTGGTAACATAGTTAATTGCGAAGACCATGTGTTTTTAAAAAGTGTAAATTATACATGTACACGGTGTAGCTAGAATATATATATTCCTTTTTTCCACAAAAAATTATAATTGTGTTTTTTGTATACTTCTTTTTCATCAAATCTACATTTTGTGCTGTTCCTTTGGTTTTCACGGACAGTGCGATAGTTGCGGTGACGCCATTATCCGCGAATACCACGTAGTTTTTAAAGTATGTAAAAAAATATTTACAAGTATTTCATTTAGCGCTTGCTATAAGGGGTTTCCTAATATTGTTTCATAAAATTCATATATGTAGTTATTTTACATCAAAATTTTTTTTTATTTTTTCCGAATGTTGTGATGACGTTCGAAATCGCGGTGATCAAGTGACCTTGAAATACAGCAATATGATAGAATAAGGCAGTTCCATTGATTTTCAGAGGGCCTGCACCCAATTCATTCATGAGGAAGGTTCCATTTGTTTGTTCACCTTTTACCTAGAGGTGTAATAACAGGAGAGACGGAGAGAGATTGGGGCCCATATTTATACTTTTTGACGCTAAACTGCGCTAACGCAGTTTAGCGTCAAAAAATTTAGCGCCGTCTAACGCCATTATGAAGCGCCATGCGGGCGCCGTATTTATGGAATGGCGTTAGCCGGCGCTAGCAGACCGGCGCTGCCTGGTGTGCGTGGAAAAAAACCACGTAGACCAGGCAGCGCCGGCGTAGGGGGAAAATGGCGTTAGGGCGTCTTAAAATGGGGCAAGTCAGGTTGAGGCAAAAAAATCGCCTCAACCCGATTTGCGCCATTATTTTCGACGCCCAGACGCCATTTAAATGACTCCTGTCTTAGTAAAGACAGGAGTCATGCCCCCTTACCCAATGGCCATGCCCAGGGGACTTATGTCCCCTGGGCATGGTCACTGGGCATAGTGGCATGTAGGGGGGCACAAATAAGGCCCCCCTATGCCACCCAAAAAAAATAAAAAAATATAAAAAATTATACTTACCTGAACTTACCTGAATGTCCCTGGGGTGGGTCCCTCCATCCTTGGGTGTCCTCCTGGGGTGGGCAGGGGTGGCAGGGGGGGGTCCCTGGGGGCAGGGGAGGGCACCTGTGGGCTCATTTTGAGCACACAGGCCCCTTAACGCCTACCCTGACCCAGGCGTTAAATAGTGGCGCAAATGCAGGGTTTTTTGACCCGCCACCTCCCGGGCGTGATTTTTGCCCGGGAGTATAAATACGACGCATTTGCGTCGCCGTCATTTTTTTAGACGGGAACGCCTACCTTGCATCTCATTAACGCAAGGAAGGCGTTCACGCAAAAAAATGACGCTATTTGCCCATACTTTGGCGCTAGACGTGTCTAACGCCAAAGTATAAATATGGCGTTAGTTTTGCGCCGAATTTGCGTTGAAAAAAACGACACTAATTCGGCGCAAACGGAGTATAAATACGGGCCTGGATCTTTCTAGCATTTGGACTTTTTACTCCAAGTTTCTACAGAAATGGCAACAGCAGGCAGAAATGCTGATGTTCTTCCACATTCACAAGATGCACAAGATATTGACAACGTAGGAAATGAAGACTCTGCTGAAGAAGGGCCTTCCACTCGGAAAGCTAGTGTGGCTTGGGATTTCTTCACAATTATCAGTGAAGAATTTAAAACATTGGCAAAGCTTGTCAAATGCTTTCTTCGTGATGAGATGTTGTCAGGGTGTTCCAATAAAAAATATTTATGTGGTACAACATCAATGTTGTACCATTTAAAAACTTATCATGGCAACCAACTGAAACGAGCTAGAAAGCAAAGACAAGCTGGAACCACCGCAACTGGATCAGGAACCACACTTACACCAGGAGAAACAGTTCCTCTTGAAGAGGATACTCAAATAGAAGACATTGCGGCTGAATTTAGCCGAATGGCCATGTACTGCATGGATTGGAAGAATGTTGTGTTTGCTGGAGAACAGTCTGTTAAAGTACTCTGTGATGCTGCAAAGCAGAATAAATGTTAATTTTATATTGGAAACTTGGTTTTTGAAGCGTACATTTTTTTGCTGCTTGTTCTACTTCTTCAATTTATTGTTGCCAGTTTGATATCAAAGAAAAGAAAAATATAGAAAACAATATAAAACCAAAAAAAGTATATGCAAAATCATCTCCTCTAAAAAACAACACTTTAAAAAAAATCTAAATTGCATGTGTGTATATGTGTAAACAAGGATATTACAGGAGTATAGTCTAGTGAGTGCATGAATTGTATATCAATGTATGTATGGGTGTTACAATGAGTGCATGCATACATGTATGGGTAACTGAGTGAATGCGTAAGAGGTGCATGGGTGAGTAAATGTTAGCTTTAGGGCATGTATGAATAAGTGAGTGAGTACATGACTGGTGCATGGGTGATTAACTGACTACATGAGTGCCAATATGAGTAAGTGAATGAAGCCTTCTTTATGACTTTGGCAGAGGTGGCACGCCAAAGTTCTGCATCGGGATGACGGCATATGCGGCTGTCCCTCCGCCATACCTCTTAAGAGTTTCCTGCTCATGGTGGGACCACCATACAAAGGCTGGTGGAAAGGTGGATCGTAATCTGGAGGTCAGCGCTGCTTGCATCCTGTTGGCAGCAGTCCGAGCGTCACTGCGAGTCTGGCAGTCCATGGACCTCCAGACTCGTAATCAGGCCCTGAGTCCTTGAGTGCTGCCTGGGTGATTGACTGAGTGCATGCGTTTGTATGAGGGAGGGAGTGAGTGCACAAGTAGTGCCTGGGTGATTGATGAGTTCATGAGTGCATGTATGCGTGAATGAGTGAGTGAATAAGTGGTGCATGTGTGATTGACTGAGTGCAGAAGTGTTTGTATGGGTGATTGAATTAGTGTGTGAGTTGTTTCTGGAGATTAACTGAGCATATGAGTGCATATGTGGGTGAATGAGTGAGTACATGAGTGCTGCAGTAGTGATACAGTGAGTCCATGAGTGTTGTATGGCTGATTAGGCCAGAGCATGGTTGCTGTAGGTATCAGAAAAGGAATGTGTGGATGGTGTATGAGTGAGTGGGTGAAGGTACAAATAGTGCATGGGTGATTGACTGAGTGCATAAGTGCATGTATGGATGAGTGAGTGAGTGCATGATTTGTGCATGAATGATTGAGTGAGTGCAAAAGTACATGTATGAGTCAGTGAGGTAGTGTATATGGTGTGCGTGGGTGATTGAGTACTTGTATGATTGAGTGAGTAAAAACATGAGTAGGTGCAGGTTACTGATGGGGTATATTTTAGAATTTGTATGAATTAGTGAGTGAGTGGTTCAGTAGGGTATGTATCATGGACTGAGTACATACATAAATGTGTGGGTAGATGCATGAATAATGTTTGGCATTGGTAATACTTTTGTGAATGTTTGTATGATTTTATTTGAATCAATCATTAAAAGGGAAAGTACCTGATTAAACTGAAACTTTTTACAGGAGATAGACAAAATAGCTAACACAATTATACAGCAAGAGCATGTTTTTATATAAAAACTTTCTTCATGGAATCTGTCAGAAATATCTACATGCTTCAAAATCTCTTTAGAGGTTCATAAAATCATCGAATTGGAGGAAATATTGGAACAAAACAGAAGAGAAAGATATGTTAGATTCAAACTTGAAAGTTACATAACATTACATGGATTTAAAGAAGCGTTATTACATTTTACTTGAACTATCTGTATCATTTTTCCCTGTTCTCAGCCTATATATTTCTTCATCATAAAACAATGGTTTGTATAAAGCTTCATCTTTGAACAGTGAGGGAAAAACAATCAATGGATTGAAACAAAACAATGGGCACAGTACATCACCGCAAATAAGTGACACTATGCATTGCACTTACTATAGCCCATATTTGTACTTTTTGGCGCAAACCTGTGATAACGCAGGTTTGCGTCAAAATGTATAGCGCCGGCTAGCGCCATTCCTCGACGCCAGTCGGGTGCCATATTTATGGAATGGCGTTAGCCGGTGCTAAGGCCCTGTTAGCATCCGTAGAAAGGATGCTAACAGGGCCGGGTAGGCATAGGGGAACCAGGGCTTGTGTGCCAAATTATGGAAGTACACTGTTTAAGGGTAAAAGAAATTCCTCTAAGCAGTGTAGTGCCATTTTCTGTTGCAAAACCCCCATGGGCATGGCTCCTGTCTTAGAAAAGACAGGAGCCATGCCCACCACCCCAATGGCCATACCCATGGGACAAATGTCTCATGGACATGGCTATTGGAGCCAGCGCGTGCCCGGGCCCCAAGTCAGGGCCCGAGCGGTGTTGGGAATAAAAAATATATATACTCACCCGGACTTACCTGGGATGGGTCCCCCATGCTTAGGTGTCCTCCTGGTGTGGGTGGGGGTGGGTGGGAGTGTCCCTGGTGCCAGGGAAGGGCACCTGTGGGCAATTTCCATGGTCTCTGACCATGGAAATCTGCCTACAGGTCCCCTTATGCCTGCCCAGACCCAGGCATTAAATAATGGCGCTAAGCAAGTTTAGCACCATCATTTTAAGGCCCCCATCCCCCGTGATGGATTTTAGCATGGGGGAATAAATATGGCCAAAGGCCATATCGTCCCTTTTGGAACGGGAACTCCTACCTTGCATCTCATTGACTCAAGGTAGGTTTTCCCCTCCAGAAAACAATGTAAACTCAATTACTTTGGAGCTAGATGTGTCTAGCACCAAAGTATAAATATTGAGTTAGGTTTGCATTGAATTAGCGTCAAATAAAATGATGCTCATTCAGCACAAACTGAGTATAAATATGGGCCTTTATTTCCATAATTAGTGGCTTTCTCTGTAATTAATACAGTAATTGAACAATTAGGATTTAATATTTTTTCTTCAACAATTATATCTGAGGCAATGTCTCAAATAAATGTGAGTTAGTATTGTGTTTTAGAGATCTTTCCAGAAAGCATCATTCCTGGTAGTCCAAATAATGCCTAAACTCTTCAATATCCATGCATAGAAAATGTCACACAATAGTTTTGTTCTTCAGTTATGCTGCAGAACTTATGCTGGAGAAAGAAAAAGTGATGTTTTATTTTACTGATGAAGAAAAGTTGTTGTTTCAACTTTGAGCTGCTGTAATTTGAGTATGTTGTTCCAGTTTCACTGTTTATTTTGAGAACGTTGTATACACTATGTACTCCTCCGTAGAATATAAAAAAAAATCTTAACAGTTGATGAAGTTATTAAAGACATCACCCTTAATAAGCAGAATAATATCTAAACAAAACACATGAAGCCTGTAAAGGATGTTCCGTATGCAACATTTTTAGCCATAATTTTCCTTAGAACTTTGGTTGAAGAAAAAGAAGAAATTAGTTTGGTAGTTTGAAGGGAAGCTTTTGTTTGGATTTTAGGTTTATGTTGTTGCATCCTGTCGATCCACTTTTACTTTTCAGTGTAGTGTCCAGAGGTTGTAGTAAGTCCTTCATGAAAGATGCTAGCCAAAATAGTAAAAGTTCTTCCTGAAAGTGATATTTGTCCAGCTTTAAAGTTTTTGAGTTCCCTACTTTGTACTATCTGGCATACACTGCTGTAGCATTACTATAACATTCTTTCCTATTCTTTGTAAAAAATAGTGAAGAAAGAAGTTCTGATCTGCAGTTTGGGCAGGTCATATTTAGATTAGCGAAAGAAGAGTGGCCAGGGCACACCAATAACATGAATCCTGATCCTGATAATGTTCAAGAATAAATAGAAAGTTCGTTCTTGGAAGATGATGTGTAGATATTTTTTATAAGTGCAGGTAGAAAGTAGAAATCTCAATCAAAAGACTGCGTTGTACAAAAGGACCATGTGTCCAGAGCAGCCAGATGGTGATAAATGGTCAAAGTTACAATAGGATGTTCGAATGTAACAATAAATCCATACAGCAAAACAGCCAACACGTGTTTCGTCTTCAAGACTTTGTCAAGGCTGTGGAAACATAGATGAAAAATACATACATGTTGGTATAGTTTAATTGCGCAAGCTGTCTTCACAACGTCTAAAATTCTTTGTACAGAGGTAAAGAGAACAATCCGAGCGAAGGTGCAATAGAATTGTGTGAATTAAGTGCAGGGATGCGTATCGTTAATATGACAACCAAAATGTAGTGTGAATGCCTCAATAGGTCTTATAGGTGACTAATTGAATCACGTTCCAGAAGAAAAAGGCAAACAAGTCAGTCTAGAGTGGAATACAACGGCAACATCATGCGAGGTGAGATTGTCATAAACGGGTCTACACAGTGTGATACAGTACATGTGCTTTAAAAATGTTTAGAAAACATTGAATCTTAGTGGTGAAGAAACAAGGGGGGATGCGAAGTGTGTTGTGATGTGGATAGAAGATCTATAAATAGTGTGAAGAAAAAAGAGTAAAGAAAGAAGTAAGAAGTAATTGAAAGGGTGTAAGGTACCTTCAGATGTATATAAAACAATTTATGTAAACACGAAAGGTACATAGATCAAGCTGCTGGTAGTCATGAGTCCTTGGGAGAAATCAAACAGTACAGGCAAATGATGGCCATGATAAGCCTGGGGTATAAAACAACAAAAAATACAATTTAATGTAAAGTAGGTGTTATGCAGAAAGCTACTTGATTTTAAAGCTACATACAGAGTAAATAATCTGGTATGCCAAGTTCTATATTGTCGCTGGAGCGTTGCCCCGTCACTAGCTTTTCCAAGGTTGCTGTGATTTTACATGTGTAATATTCTTTTCACTTTCTAGAAAAACTCGAAAAGTGAAGATGGAGCCTATCAAATTAGAAAGGTTTTCTCTCAACGCAATTAAAACTTCTAAAGGAACGTTTTACTTAGTCTTTTTATGCCCATGCCATGCCCCCTAATGCCACTTTAACGGCTTATAAAAACCAAAATCTCGATCAGAAAAAATGTAATTCGAAAACTAGAGAACGTTTTATCACTTAGTCTCTGTCTGTGGTATAACTTTACTTCATGCCATGTTAAGACACACAATCGGAGCATGCTGCGCACTACCAGACTTCTACAGAAATTGAAAGGCTATTCTATTCACACAACGTGGTATGCTTTTGTCACATATTTTTTTTTTTCTAGCCGACACAGATTAGTAAAGCTTTCCTTGCCTGGCTGCCTAGAGTTCCCCGTAAGTGGTAGAAAGTAGTGAGACAAGCCAGCAACGCTGGCAGTACCTTACCTCAAGTATTTGTGGAGTGAATAAACCTGTGCCGTGCGCGTCGGGGTTTTGGCAGAGTGTTTGGCCCATGTGTGTGTCAGCCTCTTTTTATAGGTTGATCGGTTCAGGCAAAAAAGAGTCAAAATAGAAAAGGGACTCTAATTGAGACGGCGAGCAGTTTGAGCAGCCCAAGGTGGGGGCCATTTTGAAACGGAGTGAGTCCATATAGAGACGAGTGCTACAAGCAATGGAGGCATTCAGAAAAGGAGAGGGGTGTGGAGATCAGACGTAAGAGTCATGCAGAAAAGTGTATATAATAAATATAATATAACTGTAGTTTGTTAGAAGTACCATTGTCACAAGGTAAGGCATACTACACAAAAGGTGGTTTGAACTACCGTCAAACAATGTATAAGTATACAAAACAGTAAGCATGATACAAGACCAAGATGAGTGGGTTACAGATTAATCTTGTAAGTCAGAGAACTTACTAATATAGAGAACAGAAGTTATACCTGGACACATAACAAAATACATCTTAGTGTATGAAATATATGGAGGTGAGGGTTTTTATACAGCTGAGTTTTAAAGAAAGGTGTATAGATCCTTGTCAATGTTAATGCCCTGCTCAACAGCTCTGAGTCTAATAATCCAACTGCTTTCCAGTTGTCTAAGCCATAGCGTTTTATTGCCGCCTCTGGGTAGTGAGTTTACTGTATCAATGCCATGTACACTGATGCCCAGTATCTCTTGTTGTCTATGCTTGGCATTGTAGTGAACCGCGAAGGGGTAGTTGACATTATTGTTGCGGATGGTCCTGATGTGTTCTTGCAATCTCTCCTTAAGAGGTCGGATAGTGCTACCCACATATTTAGATTAGCGCTGTGCAAAAATCGCTCAGACTGGATGTTAATGCTGGATGTAAAAGACCAGTCTTCACAGACATGGTTCCATTTGTAACTGAGTCCAAAAAGATCAGCAATATTTGCTTCTTCTTCTTCTAAAACTCAAAGCAAGACCATACTGAATTCCTCCACATCTTCTTGAGTTTTGACAGTAAACATTATTGATCCACATACAAAAGATCTTGGATCCCTGAAGCTGAATGCACTAGACTTCTGTCATTTATTAAACATGAAAGCAAATTATATAGTGCTGAGCACATTCTCTTATGTGAGCTTTCTTCAATTTGATTTACTACATGGGGTAAATGGAATAGTACATTGAGAACGACATTCAATAGCAGTTGAGTCCTGAACTGTTTTCCAGTTGGTAACCTAGAATTTCGCTGTCATTTTTCTCTTTCCTCTTTTTAGGACTATCTGTGTTGTTTTGAGTCCTTTCTTTTCTTGAAGGTCTTTAAATTGTTTAGTCATCATCCGCTTTGGACACGGTATCCGTTTCTCATAAACTGGATACTGGCCAAAATGAGGAGCGTTTAGCAATTTTAACTGATTACTTTCTCTTACACAACTAACATTAGCATGAACTTTACTATCATCAAAGTCAATCAAAAACAATCCAGACAAAGTCCTAATTTGCAATACTGCTACATATGACATTCCTTCTTTAAATAAAGAGCTTCCAATACTAACCAAAGCCGCATCTACACTTAATCCTTGCGATTTAGGGATGGTTACTGCGTATGCTAAAGACAGAGGAAACTTGCCTGCAGCTATATAAATCTTTAATAATTAAAAACCATGCAACACACTGGCCAATCTTCTTCACGTCAGATATCTGATCACATTTTATAGCCAAGTATTCCACCTCAGCTCTATTTGGAAAATTCATGAATTCAACAATTTTACCCATTTCAACATTACCTAACCCTTTCTAAACTTTTAAATTGCACCGTAAAATAACTCAACAGTTTTTACAGACACAGAAACTTTTTTTGTAATCCAGCTGTTTTTGATACTGATTTCCCTAAATAATCCAATTTTGCTCGTAGTTTATCTGTCAGTAGTAGTGTTATTTCTTGATGTTTCATTTATTCAATAGCTGTAATCTCTAAAACCTCCAGTTGTAGTAATTTTTCATTAAAGTTTACACACTCTTCAGGTGTTGGTAATAAATAAACCATAGATTTGTTTTCTTTGATGAAATTGAACATTAGTTCTGCTGCAATTATGCCAGGTGGGAGTAGAGTCCTGATTAGATGACTTTCTAAAGCACATTTCCCTGACAAACTATAATGTTTTAGAGTATCTCTCCATACTCTATATCAGATGCTTGACATGTTTTTTTACTAAATCTTTGTATTCAAAGTTTAACCAGATGTTCACATTGCCAATACTTCAAAAATTCCTTGTTTTAGTATGCAGAAGAGTTTTGAAACTTGGTTGTCCTTTTACAGTGGTAAGGTGCAGTAGGTTACCAAAGACAATTAGATGGTTTCTTGAAATAGGACATCATAGTTTGTCCTTAATACTTTCTGCATTCTTAAGTGTATACGAGCAAGCATTATGTTTGATACCATGCTCACCTAATCAACAATGATAAGAGTCATCTTTTTTAATACTCCTGGTACTTCATGGCAAGCAGCTCTGATATTCCAATTTATTGTCATGTTCAACAGGCAGCATAAGTAGTCGATGCAATGTAATTCCCTTAATATTATGTTCTGCTAATCTTGTTGGTGCTGTTACTATACATGAACAATTTGAATCAGTACTCTTTTGTAGACAACTGGTGAGAACATTAATCAGGATGCTTTTGCCAGTACCAGCTTGTCCACTGATGTACAATAATATTGGTTTATGTGTAGGACAGTTGCACAATTTTTTGACATGGTGAAATCTGTGTCCTATTTTAGTTTTAACTTTGCTCTAAGCTTCTCTCTTGCTTGCTGCATGGCAATTTCCACTTCATTTATTGCTATAGCTGCTTCATTTTGAATTACTGGTCCTCCAAGAGGATCTTGACTTCCTGGTACAGAACTTTGGCTGCTTTGTGAACTGTCCCTGGATATTTTAGCAGCAATAGTTTCTTCATGTGCCACCTCATCTTTTAACATCTACAGGTATGCTGTAAATACAGGACACTGACTACTATCTTTTACAGCATTGAACGACTCTTCATAGCAGTCATTCTGTCCAAGTACTTCTAATTCATTTTGCCCTGGTTTAAATACTTGTAAAAGGGCCAAAACAAGTCTGTCTGGGGTTTGGCAACTAAGCTTACTGTGATTAATTAGATTAACTTTGTTGTGTCTTACCAAGCAATCATCACATCTAGTAATTGCAAATAGTCCTTCTTCAGTATTTTTAGTGACATTAGTTATATCTGTGTAATATTGAAGTATTTCACACGTGCACATGTTTTCAAGATGGCCCCTTCTTCTGGGGTAGTATGTATCCAAAATGCTTGTCTCTACAATGTCTGTACTCTCGGGATCATGTTCTGCAAGATACTGTATTTATGGAAAAGTCTTCATAACTATTATGAGTACTAGCAATGCCTAAGCTTACCCACATGATCCCACATAATTCTGAGAACAAACTTGCAGACCTCAACCTGTCTGAGTATTCAGAAGATCCAATTGCCCTGCGTAAAAGCATTTTAAATTTAAAACTATAAAATCTTTTGGCCATGCTCTTTTCTGCTAAAATCTCTACCCACATCTCTTTCAACTCTTTCTTTCTTCTTTTGTTATAGAGGAAGTGATGTGACGAGCTAAAT
Organism: Pleurodeles waltl; assembly: GCF_031143425.1. Taxonomy (NCBI): domain Eukaryota; kingdom Metazoa; phylum Chordata; class Amphibia; order Caudata; family Salamandridae; genus Pleurodeles; species Pleurodeles waltl. Next base: position 1,643,607,721 of record NC_090444.1, on the reverse strand, counting down.
CAATAAAATTGCCAGCAACAAACTGGATGTCCATATTAGCATTCCGCATCTTTAGAATGACAGAGTTGTAGTCACTGATATATTTGCACTTCTGTTCTTCTGAGGTTGTATGTATTTTTGGTGATTTCCATGTCAAGGTGTGGCTCACTGTATATAAAAAGCTATTAACTCTTCCTTCTGAGATCACAGGTCATGGGAATCCAAAATGTGATTGTGTATAAAATTGTGCATTTGACCTGTATTTTCATCAACAGTAGTTATCACACCTACGCGTTTGAAATCTAAGAACTTGTTGTCTCAATCCTTTATCAGAAGTTTCCTTTGGTATGGTGCATGTAACTTACTGTTCTATAAAAGACAAGACAGATTCATCAGTATCTGTTCCAAACTTTGTGGCATCTTTAACCCACAAAAGCATGTGAAAATGTGGAGCACCTCTAGCTTGGTACTCTTTGCAGCCAAATAAATCAGTGACTTGGCTAAGAGGTGGATTTGTTGTGTTGTAGATGAAAGCCATCATTGTTTGAAATTGGTGGTTCAAATATCTACAGATGTTTGCAGGATCCAATGAACAGAGTTTTCCTGGTGTTAGATTGATATATTTTATATTAGAGTTTGCTTTTCATTAGAATTCAAGGAGTTCATCCCAATCATAATCAGCACAACTCAGTGTCACAACAAAGTAAGTGATCCTAGATTTCTCAACGTACATTTTAGCTCACCAAGGCGACAGTACCAATATTCATTTGGACCATGTTGACATGCCATCAAATTGATTAAGTTGTACTTCGGGTGTCTGTCTCTTCCTTGAGCTTTATCAACAAATTCCTGTGCTGTCAAATTTTGGAGATTTACTCTGGTTTTTAGAACAGGATTTACTGCACAGGATAACCCAGACAAGTCACTCAAATAGTAGGTGAAATATATAAGGAGTACACTTTCAACATCTAGGGTCCTCTGAATACTAGCTAGATGGCATGTACTCAGCTGCCTGGTATTAGTACAGGCCAGCCATCATACCTACCATCTATTCCAATAGGAAATAGGTGTGGAAAACAACAAGCTTCTAAACTTTTCTCCAACACACTTATTGGAACTAATTGTGCTTTTTAATTTGAAAAAGCTCTCTAGCATCTCCAGTGATCACTTTAGAATGTAGAGGATAAACAAATGCAGTGTTCATCGATTTCTTCTGTGTTTGTTTGATCTACTTTTTCAATTTGAACACTTGATTGTACAGCATCATTATCTGTAGGTGAAATATCTGGAAAATAATCTACATTTTCATAGTAAACTTTATTTTGTACCAGATATAATGTTGCTTTCTTAAGTTTGGTAATATCTACTAAGACTTGCCATATCTTTTAACTCTATGGAGACACACCATTCACTAGAATCACAAGTCCGTCTCCCAAATCTCTTTCAGCACCTACAGTTTCGACATTCTGCTTAAAATCTAATTGCCAGTAAACAACTCTTCCTTTTAGACCTTTCTGGAGCTCATTTGGGAGCAACTTTCCTATATATGGCTCATTACGGACAATTGCTTGAAAAGGATGTATACATTGTATACGTGTAGACTCATAAACATTCAACGTATGAAATTCCTGTGGAATAGAAACAAATTCTAAGTTGTTATACACTGATCCAGCTGATATTTTCTCTTCTAATTTATTATAACAATACTTGCATACTATTTGTCGAATACAACAATCAAAGGGTTCTTCTACAAAAAAATAAGCTGCAAAATCTCTTAATTAAATTCTTTAGTTTTTTGAAGACACAACAACATACTGAGTTAGGCTTTTGTAGTCAAACACAAATACAGTCTGGCTTCTGTGAACAGACTGTTTTAAACTTCTTAATTTCCTCATTAAAATTATCCACAATAGTAGTTAGTTCCTCTTCTGCTACATTTCCAGATTCTAACTGTACATTTTCTCTGCACTCTTTATAGAGCTTTATTTATTTCCCCTAAACATAGTGCAGGAGTCTTCACATGATAAAGTCTTCTAACTAAAGTTCATATTTGCGAGTGGTGTACAGCTAACATTCTAAAATGACGAAATGTGCTTTCACATACTTTCTTTGATACACATGCTAGTGAATGTCCTTGTAGATTTGTAGATTTTCTTACTCTGCATAGATCTAACAGTTGCAAAGTGGTAATTTTCTGTTTGAGACTTTTGCATGGAAAGATACATAGGAAATTTCACACTGTATCAATTGATTGCTGGCGAACACTACAAATGTAAACAGGAGACTGTCTATGCCTACCCTGAGCCACTTCAGTTATTGCTTCCTCTATATTTCTAGATAGTATTATCTCTTTCTTAATAGGAAAACCATCTTTAACTGCACAACACATTCAGATTCATTAACAGCACGCACTAGTCTATTTTCTTGCAAGTAGCTTTCTTCATCAAAGAACAGCACAGTACTACATGTATGTCTCTATTCCCTAGTATATCTTTACAAAAGTATTTTCTTTGAACTTTTTCTCCTCACATTCAACATTTTATCTGGTGTTTTTATTCTGTTCAAAATCAACATAAATAACTTAATCATTAGAGTAAAGGTCTTTTAACCTATACCCTGAACACATTCCTTTTGTTTCACAACTTCTCTCATTCTTTTATATTTCTTCATATTTCTCATTGAATTCTGCACTACTCTGCTACTGAGCATTTTAACTTTTATTTCCTTCAACTGTGCCGCCTTCTAAATAATGTATCTGCTTCTTTTAGGGTTTTTAGTGTTGATATCATGTGCTTTCACTCGTTTCTTACTTGATGTAAAACTTTTTCTCTTATGCACTTCATTTTCATATATTTCCAGTTGTCCACATGCTATTTTAAGAAATGTCTTTGTTTTCTTACCAGCAGCTTCTAGCCCTTTTGCTACTTTTCCAGCATTCTGCTCCGTTTGTCTCTCAGTTCTGTGGAGATAGTATTTTTGCCTTTCTTTCTTTTTTCACTCACTTTTTGATGGTATTGTAAGTCTATATATTTAAGTGAAATCTTCCACCTGAAAACTAATAAAAGAATGAATATTTAATTTCAAATAATTTACTTGTTTTTTAAATAATTTAGATAGGTAAGTACAATATAAACAGTTACATTACTGTAGTTCCTAACATGTATATATATCACATAATACTGCTGACTTATCAAAACAGTTTTACAGGCGAACTTCACTGAGTACTCAGATAGCACACACAGTCTGCAGTACCAGGCCTAATCCTTCTGAAAAACAGTATTTCTCTGGCTACATGAAAACATTGTGCCAGTACTTGACTATATTTCAAAGTGAATGTAGCTGTCTAGCTTTCAGTGGCCTGTGACAGAGCACACAGAGGTTCTGCACTACTAGGCCTCACCCTCTAGAAAAGCAGGATTTGTCTGGATACATGAAAAGATTGCGTCAGTACATTCCTATATATATGAGTGAATGTAGCTGTGAAGCTTTAATAGCACCAGGGGATACTCCAGTACACATGCTGGTATCTGAGTACCTGTTTTGTAACCTGTATGATTCTTTAAATCTGTATGTACGTGACTGAAAATATATCTCAGTGCCTGTGTTAGGGCATGCAGGGGTACGTCTGTAACTGCAATTGCCTTACTTAGTGCTGCACATATAAGTGCCTGTATGTCAGTGTATGTATGTGTCTCTCTTTCTTTCTCAGTAGCTGAGACATAGCATCCATACTCTGGAAACTTAAATGTCTGTTCCATAGTAAGTGCTTTACTCTAAGTAGTGCTTGCCTTAAAGGATCTGAAAGGCCATAGGTAGGTTTCTGAAACTGAGAAGTGTGTTTGCAAATCACTTAAGCACATTGCAGCATGCTTCACGGCATACCTACAGCATATCACAGAGTTGAGACATGTACACTAAAAGGTGAGCTTAAGACTTGACAAGTCAGTTTTATAGGCCAATTTCAATGAATAGTGACAGAGCACACACTCACACTCTGCACTACTAGGCCTCACCCTTCGGAAAAGCAGGATTTGTCTGGATACATGAAAAGATTGTGTCAGTACTTGCAGATATTTCTGAGTGAATGTAGCTGTCTGGCTCTAATACAACCAGGAGATACTTTAGTACACCTGCCAGTATGTGGCTGCCTGTTTTAGAACCTGTATGACTTTCTACATCTGTATGTAAGTGCTGAACGTTTACCTCAGTGCCTCTGTTAGGGAATATAGGGGTCTTTCAGTGTATCCGCAATTCCCTTTCTGACAGCAGCACATATACATTCTTTCTCAGTATGTCAGTGAACGCACAAGTGTCTCTGTTTCTGTGTCAGTGCCTAAGAAACACCTTCCATGCTCTAGAAACATCAATATCAATCCTTGGTGACTGCTATAGTCAATGAACTGCTTAGTTTAGGGGTCTGCAACTGCATCAGTAACTTTCTAAAACTCAAAAGTATGTTTCCTAATCACTTAAGCACATTGCAGTATGCTTGATGAAATCCCTACAGCAAGTGTCAAACGTAATCGATTTGAACTAAAAGGTGAATGTAAGATTTCAGAGACCAGTTTTACAGTCCACATTCAGAAGCCAGTGACACGGCACAGAGAAGCTCTGCACTACTGGGCCTCACCCTTCAGAAAAGCAGTATGTACCTGGGTACACAAAAAAATTGTGTCAGTACTTGTGTAAATAACTTAGTGAATGTAGGTGTCTACCTCTAAAACAGCCATGTTATACTTTACAACATCTCCTGGCATGTGACGGCCTGTTTTAGAACCTGTATGACTCTGTAAATCTTCACGTAACTGCCTCAAGATGTACCTCAGTACCTCAGTAAGGGAATACAGGTGTATGTTAGTGTATCTGCAATTCCCTTTCTTATTGCTGCAGATATAACTGGTTTCTCAGTATGTCAGTGAATGTAAAAGTGTTTCTGTTTCTATATCACTAGCTGAAACATGGCATCCATGCGCTGGAAACATGAATATCACTTCCTTGGTGACTACTATACTGTATGCACTACCTAGCTTAGGGGTCTGCAACTGCATAACAAAGTTTGTAAAGCTGCCAAGTACATTTCCTAATCAATTAAGTACATTGCAGCATGCAGCTTTCTCAATGGCATACCTACATCATCTCACAGAGGTGAGAGATTTGGACTAAAAAGTGAGTTTTAGATTTCAGCATGCCACTTTACAGTCCAATTTCAGCAGCCTAAGGACTTGCCTACGGACTATGAGAATTCAAGATTGAGAAAAACTGAAAAGTACATGCTTCATGGAACACCTACAGCATATCAGAGACCTCAGACATTTGCACTAAAACATGTGTTTGAGATTTGACAAAACAGTTTTACAGACGAACTTCACTGGCCTCTGAGGTAGCACATACAGAATCTGTAATACTAGGCCTCACCCTTCAACAAAGCAGCATTTGTCTGAATACATGAAAAGATTCTGTCAATACTTACTTATATATCTCAGTGATCGTACCTGTCTACCTCTAGGAGTGCAGTGAGATATTTTACTATACCTGCTAGTATGTGACTGCAAGCTTTAGTTCCTGTATGACTTTCTAAATCTGCACATAACTGCCTCAAGATATACGTCAGTCCCTCTCTTTCGTAATACAGGAATATGTGCATACATCTGTAATTGCTTTTTTATTGCTGCTTACATAACTGCTTGTATGTCACTATAAAAGTTTCTATGTTTCTCTATTATTGGCTGCAACACAGCATACATGCTCTGCAAACATAAAAAACATTTCCTTGGTGAATGGTACACAGTAGCTACTGCTTGGCTAAGAGTTGTGAAAGCACAAGAGTAAATATCTAAATCTGAGAACTACATTTGCTAAACAGTTAACTGCATTGCTGCATATTTGACAGAATTCCAAGACTATATCAGACATCACAGACACTTACAGGAAATTATGAATCTGCAACTGGTAAAAGCAATTTTACAAGCCAACTCTACTGCCCAGTAACATAGCACACATAAAGTGCAGCACTACTAGCCCTATCCATTAAGAAAACACTTTTGATCTGCGCACATGAAAACATTCTGTGACAACTTGCAAATCTATCTCAATACCCGTAACTTGTCCGGGTCATAAAAATATGTGCCATTTATTAAAAACAAAGGACGGTACTTTAAAACATACCTACAGCATATCTCCTACATCAGTAATATAAAGTAAACCACAGCATCTCTACTTTACTCATAGCTTGCACATGCCATGAGAACCAGGCAGTCTTATACTATAAACAGAGTCTCCTCTAAGAAACCTGACCCATAATCAACAACTGCACATTTTACTACTTCAGCAGTTTAGTACTACCAGGTAAATCAGTGATATTCTAAACAACACATCTCTCCATCAAACCTTAACAAACCTGTTACTCATAGATCATTTTATCTAGTTGTATTACATTTCTATATTCTTTAGACTCTGTTTTAATAATGTTACAAAAAATATTTTTTGTCACATTCAAATACAATTAGCATACCTGGAAAATAATGATGTTGGAGATTTGTTCTTCTTGTCTCTTATCTGATAGTTTAAATACTCTCAGCAAGTGACAAAACTAAGCATAAGAATGGGTCAGCACTCTTACACTTAGCAACCATGAATGGCAACCTTTTCCACTTTGCACAGTGTGATATTCCACATGACAGCAAATAAAAACATATCTTTCATTTTTGTTCTTTTACAAGGCAAGTTCTGAAGGGCTTCTATGCATTAACCCTTCCATGTACTTTTCTGAAAAAAACCAATAAGCTAGGTTTGTCTTCTGTAATCACTGGATAACGGCTATGAACTCACAAAAAAAATGGGTGTCTTAAAACGCATTCTGCTTGCTACTTTTATCACTTGAAGAGTATAGTTCACATTATCACCAATCTCTCATTAGGAACGTAAATCCTTATCATAAAATATTCAGTTCAAACTCATTTAGTTTTTTACAAAGACACAAAGGTGTCGTTAAGATCGTTCCCCAAATACAGTCTTAGCACACTCTACATAGCAACCCACTGGAACCAGTACGTCACACGTTCACTGAACATTCTGGAAGGAGCATACTTGTTACACAAAGAGCTGCAACAGGTGTGGTTTACTGTATAGATTCAAAAGCAGATCAAACTCTGCAGTACACATTTTCATTTTATCAGAGCTAAAGAAACATCTACTCCTTTTTTATTTCAAGATACTACCTAATTTCAGTCACTTGCGTATTTACAGTACATAATCAAAAGTATGTTTTTGCAAACCAGAAACACACCTCTATTTTCTCAACATCGCATTTCAAAAACTGTCTCACTCTGCTACAGACTTCTCCTGATTGCTACTGCTGCTTCACTTCAGAATAGTTGCAGTGGATTTGTGGGTACAGCTATGTGTTTTGGGCTAGAGAGGCTGCTAGAAAGAGTGGCATTGTCAGGGACCTGAGTTTGGCTAATGTCAACATTAATTGGATTGGCCAGAGAGGGTTGAAATGGAATCAATTACTGCCTTTGGTTGAAAGCATTAAAGGTTGCCAACCCCCTCACCTTATGATTGTGCACCGTGAAGGTAATGACCTGGGCATACTGACTGGAGTAAGACTAGACATCCTTGAAGGATATCTTTGCACAGATGTTGAGACTTTCCCTCAAACTGTCTTTGTCTACTTCAACATATGTCAAATGCAGAAATGGAAGTGGTGAAATCAATTCTGTCCTCAGATTGACAAATCCAGGAAAAAAAATTATAAAACTGTTTCTGCATTTCTCAGGGACCATAGCATGGGATGTATATATAACAACAATCTGTGCTTTGACTTGACTGCTATAAATAGATGTGACAGTGTCCATTTTACAGATGAAGGCAACTGAGTTTTTCTTTCCAACCTAAAATTCTGCATCTGCACTTACACGTAGCTATAACATGCTTACAAGGAACTCAAAGGCTATTCTAAGGGTCACCCTAATGCCCCAAACTGTTAATTTTCTTAATACATTTCTTGTAAAAAAAAATTAAAAATATTTGTGAAGACGTTGTGGTATTCACAACTATGCCACAAAAAAGGAAAACAAATGCAGGCTCTCAGTGTACACCAGCCCTTTCAAAAATAATAAGTATATATAAGAAATTTTCAAAATCAAACATCAATTATTAAACATGTGAATGTCTGCCACTACATATACCTGAGTTTGAATGACACTTTTTATAGTACAGAAAGTGAGTGAGTGTGTGAGGGTGTACTGGATCTGTGAGTGAGCATGTGAGGGTCTGAGTGGGTCTGTGACTGGGTGCATGAGTGTTCGAGTGGATCTGTGAATAAATGCACGAGGGTCCGAGTGGGTGTGTCAGTGAGTGTGTGAGGCTGTGAATAGATCTGTGAGTGAGTGTGAGTGAGTGTGTGAGGGTCTGAGTGGGTCAGTGAGTGGGTGCATGAGGTCTGAGTAGGTCTGTGAGTGAGTGCATGAGGGTCTCAGTGGGTCTGTGACTGGGAGCATGAGGGTCCAAGTGGGTCTGTGAGTGAGTGCATGAGGATCTGAGTGGGTCTGTGAGTGAGTGCATGAGGGTCTGAGTGGGTCTGTGAGTGAGTGCGTCAGGGCCTTAGTGCATGTGAGACTGTGTGCACTAGGGTCTGAGTGGCTCTGTGAGCGAGTGCATGAAGGACTGTTTGGGCCTGTGAGAGAGAGTGTAAGCACCTGAATGGGTCTGTGAGGGAGTGCATGAGGGTCTTAGTGGGTTTGTGACTGGGTGCATAAGAGTCTCAGTAGGTCGGTGAGTGAGTGAGTTTTGTGGGTCTGAATGGGTCTGTGAGTGTGTCAGGGTTTCAGTGGATCTGTGACTGGGTGCATGAGAGTCTGAGTGAGGTTGAGAGTGGGTACATGAAGGTCAGAGTCAGTCTGTGAGAGGGTGCTTAACCGCTTAGCTGCTGGGCCTCCCCTGTGCTTTCAGCCTCCTTCCAGTTAGTGACAGAAATTGGTGTGAAATCAATGCTGGATCCCAGACAGCTAAACATTTCTGAAAAGTAGACACAATTCTGAATTCGGCAAGGGGTTATTTGTGTAGATCCTTCAAGGTTTTCCTACAGAAAGTAACAGCTAAAATAAAAAAAATATAGAAATTGAGGTAAAAAAGAGCCATTTCGGTCTACATTTTCTTCTATACCTTTTTCCAGCTATGGCAGATTTTTGAAAGCAATATATTGTCACTTCTACTGGACTCTTCTGGTTGTGGGGATATATAGGGCTTGTAGGTTCATCAAAAACCCTAGATACCCAGAGCCAATAAATGAGCTACACCTTGCAATGGGTTTTTATTGTTTACCGGGTTATACAGCTATTCATTTGGTGAAATATGAAGAGTCAAAAATAGGTATCAAAGAAACCTTTGTACTTCCAAAATGGGCACAAGATAAGGTGTTAAGAAGCAGTGGTTGTTTGCACATCTCTGAATTCCAGGGTCCCCATACTAGCATGTGAATTACAGGGCATTTCTCTAATAGATTTCTTTTTTACACACTGTCTTACAGTTGAAAGGAAAAAATGTAGAGAAAGACAAGAGGCAATAACACTTCTTCTTCTATTCTGTGGTCCCCCAAGTCTTCCGATAAAAATGGCACCTCACATGTGTGGGTAGGCCTATTGCCCGCTACAGGAAACGCAACAGGAAATTATTACATTGAAATCTGACGTATTTTTTGGAAAGTGTTTAGCTGTGGATTTTGGCCTCTAGCTCACCCGGCACCTAGGGAAACCTACCAAACCTGTGCATTTTTCAAAACTAGACACCTATTGAAATTTAGAATGGGGTGACTTGTGGAGGTCTCTCCAGGTTCTGTTACCAAGAATCCTTTGCAAACCTCATAATTTGGGAAAAACAACACTTTTCCCTCAGATTTTGGTGCTGTAAAGTTCTGGAATCTGAGAGGAGCCACAAACTTCCTTCCACCCAGCAGTCCTCCAAGTCTCCCGATAAAAATGGTACCTCACTTGTGTGGGTAGGCCTAGTGGCAGTGACAGGAAATTTCCCAAAACAAAATGTGGACACATCAAATTTTCCCAAAGAAAACTGACCTGTTTTTTTGCAAAGTGCCTAGCTGTGGATTTAGGCCTCTAGCTCAGCCGGCACCTGGGGAAACCTACCAAACCTGTGCATTTTTTAGAACTAGATACCTAGGGAATTTCAGAATGGTGTGACTTGTGGGGCTCTCGCCAAGTTCTGATACCCAGAATCCTTCGCAAACCTCAAAATGAGGCAAAAAAACACTTTTTACTCACATTTCGGTGATGGAAAGTTCTGGAATCTGAGAGGAGCCACAAATTTCCTTCTACCCAGCATTTCCCCAAATCTCCTGATAAAAATGGTACCTGTGCAGTGTTGGTTCAGAAATAATAGAACTACTGAAGTATTGATTCTTGTATTCACACTGCATTTGAGAGCAAATACGACAATACACACTGTGATGGCGGTATGTTCGAACAAAAGACACACGGAGAAACAACAGTCCGTTTTTGTTATCTATGATCAATTACCCAATGAAAGTGCTTCAAAACGTATTTAAATCATTACGTGTTGTTTCTGGAAAATTCAGCATTGAAAAAGGCAAATTGCTGCCGAAACGCGTCTGCTGTTGCCAATTATGAATAAAATGGATGCTACATTATCCGCAGAGTGCCCCGGTATCCTTTTGGAACTTTGTTTATTAACATATGACAAGAAGCCACCAGCACGGACGGAGGCACCCGTTTGAAGGTGTTCGGCAGTTCTATTGTGGCATTTGGAATGTATGATTAATTTGAACTGCCAGAACCGCCGCAGACTACAGTAAGTGCGATGCCCGCCTACATGGGACATTACTAAATGGATAAGTGAGTGCTACTAAGACCTCACTTTCGGACTTGCATATTACACAGATTAGAATGCGGCAACGAGGAAAGCAGCTTTCATGAAATTCTTAAAATTATGCACAACTTTGGGTTTTCTTGCAGCCAACAGTTTCTCAATTATAAAGACTGTGAAGTGTTGGTTCAGAAATAATAGAACTACTGAAGTATTGATTCTTGCATTCACACTGCATTTGAGAGCAAATACGAAGATACACACTGTGATGGCAGTATGTTGGAACAAAAGATACACGGAGAAACAACAGTCCCTTTCTGTTATCTATGATCAATTACCCAATGAAAGTGCTTCAAAACGTATTTAAATCATTACGTGTTGTTTATGGAAAATTCAGCATTGAAAAAGGTAAATTGCTTCCGAAACGCGTATGCTGTTGCCAATTATGAATAAAATGGATGCTACATTATCCGCAGAGTGCCCCGGTATCCTTTTGGAACTTTGTTTATTAACATATGACGTGAAGCCACCAGCACGGACGGAGGCACCCGTTTGAAGGTGTTCGGCAGTTCTATGGTGGCATTTGGAATGTATGATTAATTTGAACTGCCAGAACCACCGCAGACTACAGTAAGTGCGATGCCCGCCTACATGGGACAATACTAAATGGATAAGTGAGTGCTACTAAGACCTCACTTTCGGACTTGCATATTACACAGGTTAGAATGCGGCAACGAGGAAAGCAGCTTTCATGAAATTCTTAAAATTATGCACAACTTTGGGTTTTCTTGCAGCCAACAGTTTCTGAATTATAAAGACTGTGCAGTGTTGGTTCAGAAATAATAGAACTACTGAAGTATTGATTCTTGCATTCATACTGCATTTGAGAGCAAATACGAAGATACACACTGTGATGGCGGTATGTTGGAACAAAAGACACACGGAGAAACAACAGTCCGTTTTTGTTATCTATGATCAATTACCCAATGAAAGTGCTTCAAAACGTATTTAAATCATTACGTGATGTTTATGGAAAATTCAGCATTGAAAAAGGAAAATTGCTGCCGAAACGCATCTGCTGTTGCCAATTGTGAATAAAATGGATGCTACATTATCCGCAGAGTGCCCCGGTATCCTTTTGGAACTTTGTTTATTAACATATGACGTGAAGCCACCAGCACGGACGGAGGCACCCGTTTGAAGGTGTTCGGCAGTTCTATTGTGGCATTTGGAATGTATGATTAATTTGAACTGCCAGAACCGCCGCAGACTACAGTAAGTGTGATGCCCGCCTACATGGGACATTACTAAATGGATAAGTGAGTGCTACTAAGACCTCACTATCGGACTTGCATATTACACAGGTTAGAATGCGGCAATGAGGAAAGCAGCTTTCATGAAATTCTCAAAATTATGCACAACTTTGGGTTTTCTGGCAGCCAACAGTTTCTGAATTATAAAGACTGTGCAGTGTTGGTTCAGAAATAATAGAACTACTGAAGTATTGATTCTTGTATTCACACTGCATTTGAGAGCAAATACGAAGATACACACTGTGATGGCGGCATGTTGGAACAAAAGACACACGGAGAAACAACAGTCCGTTTTTGTTATCTATGATCAATTACCCAATGAAAGTGCTTCAAAACGTATTTAAATCATTACGTGTTGTTTATGGAAAATTCAGCATTGAAAAAGGCAAATTGCTGCCGAAACGCGTCTGCTGTTGCCAATTATGAATAAAATGAATGCTACATTATCCGCAGAGTGCCCTGGTATCCTTTTGGAACTTTGTTTATTAACATATGACGTGAAGCCACCAGCACGGACGGAGGCACCCGTTTGAAGGTGTTCGGCAGTTCTATGGTGGCATTTGGAATGTATGATTAATTTGAACTGCCAGAACCGCTGCAGACTACAGTAAGTGCGATGCCCGCCTACATGGGACATTACTAAATGGATAAGTGAGTGCTACTAAGACCTCACTTTCGGACTTGCATATTACACATGTTAGAATGCGGCAACGAGGAAAGCAGCTTTCATGAAATTCTTAAAATTATGCACAACTTTGGGTTTTCTTGCAGCCAACAGTTTCTGAATTATAAAGACTGTGCAGTGTTGGTTCAGAAATAATAGAACTACTGAAGTATTGATTCTTGTATTCACACTGCATTTGAGAGCAAATACGACAATACACACTGTGATGGCGGTATGTTGGAACAAAAGACACACGGAGAAACAACAGTCCGTTTTTGTTATCTATGATCAATTACCCAATGAAAGTGCTTCAAAACGTATTTAAATCATTACGTGTTGTTTATGGAAAATTCAGCATTGAAAAAGGCAAATTGCTGCCGAAACGCGTCTGCTGTTGCCAATTATGAATAAAATGGATGCTACATTATCCGCAGAGTGCCCCGGTATCCTTTTGGAACTTTGTTTATTAACATATGACGTGAAGCCACCAGCACGGACGGAGGCACCCGTTTGAAGGTGTTCGGCAGTTCTATGGTGGCATTTGGAATGTATGATTAATTTGAACTGCCATAACCGCCGCAGACTACAGTAAGTGTGATGCCCGCCTACATGGGACATTACTAAATGGATAAGTGAGTGCTACTAAGACCTCACTTTCGGACTTGCATATTACACATGTTAGAATGCGGCAACGAGGAAAGCAGCTTTCATGAAATTCTTAAAATTATGCACAACTTTGGGTTTTCTTGCAGCCAACAGTTTCTGAATTATAAAGACTGTGCAGTGTTGGTTCAGAAATAATAGAACTACTGAAGTATTGATTCTTGTATTCACACTGCATTTGAGAGCAAATACGACAATACACACTGTGATGGCGGTATGTTGGAACAAAAGACACACGGAGAAACAACAGTCCGTTTTTGTTATCTATGATCAATTACCCAATGAAAGTGCTTCAAAACGTATTTAAATCATTACGTGTTGTTTATGGAAAATTCAGCATTGAAAAAGGCAAATTGCTGCCGAAACGCGTCTGCTGTTGCCAATTATGAATAAAATGGATGCTACCTTATCCGCAGAGTGCCCTGGTATCCTTTTGGAACTTTGTTTATTAACATATGACGTGAAGCCACCAGCACGGACGGAGGCACCCGTTTGAAGGTGTTCGGCAGTTCTATTGTGGCATTTGGAATGTATGATTAATTTGAACTGCCAGAACCGCCGCAGACTACAGTAAGTGCGATGCCCGCCTACATGGGACATTACTAAATGGATAAGTGAGTGCTACTAAGACCTCACTTTCGGACTTGCATATTACACAGATTAGAATGCGGCAACGAGGAAAGCAGCTTTCATGAAATTCTTAAAATTATGCACAACTTTGGGTTTTCTTGCAGCCAACAGTTTCTCAATTATAAAGACTGTGCAGTGTTGGTTCAGAAATAATAGAACTACTAAAGTATTGATTCTTGCATTCACACTGCATTTGAGAGCAAATACGAAGATACACACTGTGATGGCAGTATGTTGGAACAAAAGATACACGGAGAAACAACAGTCCCTTTTTGTTATCTATGATCAATTACCCAATGAAAGTGCTTCAAAACGTATTTAAATCATTACGTGTTGTTTATGGAAAATTCAGCATTGAAAAAGGTAAATTGCTTCCGAAACGCGTATGCTGTTGCCAATTATGAATAAAATGGATGCTACATTATCCGCAGAGTGCCCCGGTATCCTTTTGGAACTTTGTTTATTAACATATGACGTGAAGCCACCAGCACGGACGGAGGCACCCGTTTGAAGGTGTTCGGCAGTTCTATGGTGGCATTTGGAATGTATGATTAATTTGAACTGCCATAACCGCCGTAGACTACAGTAAGTGCGATGCCCGCCTACATGGGACATTACTAAATGGATAAGTGAGTGCTACTAAGACCTCACTTTCGGACTTGCATATTACACAGATTAGAATGCGGCAACGAGGAAAGCAGCTTTCATGAAGTTCTTAAAATTATGCACAACTTTGGGTTTTCTTGCAGCCAACAGTTTCTGAATTATAAAGACTGTGCAGTGTTGGTTCAGAAATAATAGAACTACTGAAGTATTGATTCTTGTATTCACACTGCATTTGAGAGCAAATACGAAGATACACACTGTGATGGCGGTATGTTGGAACAAAAGACACACGGAGAAACAACAGTCCGTTTTTGTTATCTATGATCAATTACCCAATGAAAGTGCTTCAAAACGTATTTAAATCATTACGTGTTGTTTATGGAAAATTCAGCATTGAAAAAGGCAAATTGCTGCCGAAACGCGTCTGCTGTTGCCAATTATGAATAAAATGGATGCTACATTATCCGCAGAGTGCCCCGGTATCCTTTTGGAACTTTGTTTATTAACATATGACGTGAAGCCACCAGCACGGATGGAGGAACCCGTTTGAAGGTGTTCGGCAGTTCTATTGTGGCATTTGGAATGTATGATTAATTTGAACTGCCAGAACCGCCGCAGACTACAGTAAGTGTGATGCCCGCCTACATGGGACATTACTAAATGGATAAGTGAGTGCTACTAAGACCTCACTATCGGACTTGCATATTACACAGGTTAGAATGCGGCAATGAGGAAAGCAGCTTTCATGAAATTCTCAAAATTATGCATAACTTTGGGTTTTCTGGCAGCCAACAGTTTCTGAATTATAAAGACTGTGCAGTGTTGGTTCAGAAATAATAGAACTACTGAAGTATTGATTCTTGTATTCACACTGCATTTGAGAGCAAATACGAAGATACACACTGTGATGGCGGCATGTTGGAACAAAAGACACACGGAGAAACAACAGTCCGTTTTTGTTATCTATGATCAATTACCCAATGAAAGTGCTTCAAAACGTATTTAAATCATTACGTGTTGTTTATGGAAAATTCAGCATTGAAAAAGGCAAATTGCTGCCGAAACGCGTCTGCTGTTGCCAATTATGAATAAAATGAATGCTACATTATCCGCAGAGTGCCCCGGTATCCTTTTGGAACTTTGTTTATTAACATATGACGTGAAGCCACCAGCACGGACGGAGGCACCCGTTTGAAGGTGTTCGGCAGTTCTATGGTGGCATTTGGAATGTATGATTAATTTGAACTGCCAGAACCGCCGCAGACTACAGTAAGTGCGATGCCCGCCTACATGGGACATTACTTAATGGATAAGTGAGTGCTACTAAGACCTCACTTTCGGACTTGCATATTACACAGGTTAGAATGCGGCAACGAGGAAAGCAGCTTTCATGAAATTCTTAAAATTATGCACAACTTTGGGTTTTCTTGCAGCCAACAGTTTCTGAATTATAAAGACTGTGCAGTGTTGGTTCAGAAATAATAGAACTACTGAAGTATTGATTCTTGTATTCACACTGCATTTGAGAGCAAATACGACAATACACACTGTGATGGCGGTATGTTGGAACAAAAGACACACAGAGAAACAACAGTCCGTTTTTGTTATCTATGATCAATTACCCAATGAAAGTGCTTCAAAACGTATTTAAATCATTACGTGTTGTTTATGGAAAATTCAGCATTGAAAAAGGCAAATTGCTGCCGAAACGCGTCTGCTGTTGCCAATTATGAATAAAATGGATGCTACATTATCCGCAGAGTGCCCCGGTATCCTTTTGGAACTTTGTTTATTAACATATGAGGTGAAGCCACCAGCACGGACGGAGGCACCCGTTTGAAGGTGTTCGGCAGTTCTATTGTGGCATTTGGAATGTACGATTAATTTGAACTGCCAGAACCGCCGCAGACTACAGTAAGTGCGATGCCCGCCTACATGGGACAATACTAAATGGATAAGTGAGTGCTACTAAGACCTCACTATCGGACTTGCATATTACACAGGTTAGAATGCGGCAATGAGGAAAGCAGCTTTCATGAAATTCTTAAAATTATGCACAACTTTGGGTTTTCTTGCAGCCAACAGTTTCTCAATTATAAAGACTGTGCAGTGTTGGTTCAGAAATAATAGAACTACTGAAGTATTGATTCTTGCATTCATACTGCATTTGAGAGCAAATACGAAGATACACACTGTGATGGCGGTATGTTGGGACAAAAGACACACGGAGAAACAACAGTCCGTTTTTGTTATCTATGATCAATTACCCAATGAAAGTGCTTCAAAACGTATTTAAATCATTACGTGTTGTTTATGGAAAATTCAGCATTGAAAAAGGCAAATTGCTGCCGAAACGCGTCTGCTGTTGCCAATTATGAATAAAATGAATGCTACATTATCCGCAGAGTGCCCTGGTATCCTTTTGGAACTTTGTTTATTAACATATGACGTGAAGCCACCAGCACGGACGGAGGCACCCGTTTGAAGGTGTTCGGCAGTTCTATGGTGGCATTTGGAATGTATGATTAATTTGAACTGCCATAACCGCCGCAGACTACAGTAAGTGCGATGCCCGCCTACATGGGACATTACTAAATGGATAAGTGAGTGCTACTAAGACCTCACTTTCGGACTTGCATATTACACAGATTAGAATGCGGCAACGAGGAAAGCAGCTTTCATGAAGTTCTTAAAATTATGCACAACTTTGGGTTTTCTTGCAGCCAACAGTTTCTGAATTATAAAGACTGTGCAGTGTTGGTTCAGAAATAATAGAACTACTGAAGTATTGATTCTTGTATTCACACTGCATTTGAGAGCAAATACGAAGATACACACTGTGATGGCGGTATGTTGGAACAAAAGACACACGGAGAAACAACAGTCCGTTTTTGTTATCTATGATCAATTACCCAATGAAAGTGCTTCAAAACGTATTTAAATCATTACGTGTTGTTTATGGAAAATTCAGCATTGAAAAAGGCAAATTGCTGCCGAAACGCGTCTGCTGTTGCCAATTATGAATAAAATGGATGCTACATTATCCGCAGAGTGCCCCGGTATCCTTTTGGAACTTTGTTTATTAACATATGACGTGAAGCCACCAGCACGGATGGAGGAACCCGTTTGAAGGTGTTCGGCAGTTCTATTGTGGCATTTGGAATGTATGATTAATTTGAACTGCCAGAACCGCCGCAGACTACAGTAAGTGTGATGCCCGCCTACATGGGACATTACTAAATGGATAAGTGAGTGCTACTAAGACCTCACTATCGGACTTGCATATTACACAGGTTAGAATGCGGCAATGAGGAAAGCAGCTTTCATGAAATTCTCAAAATTATGCATAACTTTGGGTTTTCTGGCAGCCAACAGTTTCTGAATTATAAAGACTGTGCAGTGTTGGTTCAGAAATAATAGAACTACTGAAGTATTGATTCTTGTATTCACACTGCATTTGAGAGCAAATACGAAGATACACACTGTGATGGCGGCATGTTGGAACAAAAGACACACGGAGAAACAACAGTCCGTTTTTGTTATCTATGATCAATTACCCAATGAAAGTGCTTCAAAACGTATTTAAATCATTACGTGTTGTTTATGGAAAATTCAGCATTGAAAAAGGCAAATTGCTGCCGAAACGCGTCTGCTGTTGCCAATTATGAATAAAATGAATGCTACATTATCCGCAGAGTGCCCCGGTATCCTTTTGGAACTTTGTTTATTAACATATGACGTGAAGCCACCAGCACGGACGGAGGCACCCGTTTGAAGGTGTTCGGCAGTTCTATGGTGGCATTTGGAATGTATGATTAATTTGAACTGCCAGAACCGCCGCAGACTACAGTAAGTGCGATGCCCGCCTACATGGGACATTACTTAATGGATAAGTGAGTGCTACTAAGACCTCACTTTCGGACTTGCATATTACACAGGTTAGAATGCGGCAACGAGGAAAGCAGCTTTCATGAAATTCTTAAAATTATGCACAACTTTGGGTTTTCTTGCAGCCAACAGTTTCTGAATTATAAAGACTGTGCAGTGTTGGTTCAGAAATAATAGAACTACTGAAGTATTGATTCTTGTATTCACACTGCATTTGAGAGCAAATACGACAATACACACTGTGATGGCGGTATGTTGGAACAAAAGACACACGGAGAAACAACAGTCCGTTTTTGTTATCTATGATCAATTACCCAATGAAAGTGCTTCAAAACGTATTTAAATCATTACGTGTTGTTTATGGAAAATTCAGCATTGAAAAAGGCAAATTGCTGCCGAAACGCGTCTGCTGTTGCCAATTATGAATAAAATGGATGCTACATTATCCGCAGAGTGCCCCGGTATCCTTTTGGAACTTTGTTTATTAACATATGACGTGAAGCCACCAGCACGGACGGAGGCACCCGTTTGAAGGTGTTCGGCAGTTCTATGGTGGCATTTGGAATGTATGATTAATTTGAACTGCCAGAACCGCCGCAGACTACAGTAAGTGCGATGCCCGCCTACATGGGACAATACTAAATGGATAAGTGAGTGCTACTAAGACCTCACTTTCGGACTTGCATATTACACAGGTTAGAATGCGGCAACGAGGAAAGCAGCTTTCATGAAATTCTTAAAATTATGCACAACTTTGGGTTTTCTTGCAGCCAACAGTTTCTGAATTATAAAGACTGTGCAGTGTTGGTTCAGAAATAATAGAACTACTGAAGTATTGATTCTTGCATTCATACTGCATTTGAGAGCAAATACGAAGATACACACTGTGATGGCGGTATGTTGGAACAAAAGACACACGGAGAAACAACAGTCCGTTTTTGTTATCTATGATCAATTACCCAATGAAAGTGCTTCAAAACGTATTTAAATCATTACGTCATGTTTATGGAAAATTCAGCATTGAAAAAGGAAAATTGCTGCCGAAACGCATCTGCTGTTGCCAATTGTGAATAAAATGGATGCTACATTATCCGCAGAGTGCCCCGGTATCCTTTTGGAACTTTGTTTATTAACATATGACGTGAAGCCACCAGCACGGACGGAGGCACCCGTTTGAAGGTGTTCGGCAGTTCTATTGTGGCATTTGGAATGTATGATTAATTTGAACTGCCAGAACCGCCGCAGACTACAGTAAGTGTGATGCCCGCCTACATGGGACATTACTAAATGGATAAGTGAGTGCTACTAAGACCTCACTTTCGGACTTGCATATTACACAGATTAGAATGCGGCAACGAGGAAAGCAGCTTTCATGAAATTCTTAAAATTATGCACAACTTTGGGTTTTCTTGCAGCCAACAGTTTCTCAATTATAAAGACTGTGCAGTGTTGGTTCAGAAATAATAGAACTACTAAAGTATTGATTCTTGCATTCACACTGCATTTGAGAGCAAATACGAAGATACACACTGTGATGGCAGTATGTTGGAACAAAAGATACACGGAGAAACAACAGTCCCTTTTTGTTATCTATGATCAATTACCCAATGAAAGTGCTTCAAAACGTATTTAAATCATTACGTGTTGTTTATGGAAAATTCAGCATTGAAAAAGGTAAATTGCTTCCGAAACGCGTATGCTGTTGCCAATTATGAATAAAATGGATGCTACATTATCCGCAGAGTGCCCCGGTATCCTTTTGGAACTTTGTTTATTAACATATGACGTGAAGCCACCAGCACGGACGGAGGCACCCGTTTGAAGGTGTTCGGCAGTTCTATGGTGGCATTTGGAATGTATGATTA
The DNA here is from genome assembly GCF_031143425.1 of Pleurodeles waltl. Taxonomy (NCBI): domain Eukaryota; kingdom Metazoa; phylum Chordata; class Amphibia; order Caudata; family Salamandridae; genus Pleurodeles; species Pleurodeles waltl. The sequence goes on along the minus strand of NC_090444.1, from coordinate 1,643,587,274 downwards.
ATTTGAACTGCCATAACCGCCGCAGACTACAGTAAGTGCGATGCCCGCCTACATGGGACATTACTAAATGGATAAGTGAGTGCTACTAAGACCTCACTTTCGGACTTGCATATTACACAGATTAGAATGCGGCAACGAGGAAAGCAGCTTTCATGAAGTTCTTAAAATTATGCACAACTTTGGGTTTTCTTGCAGCCAACAGTTTCTGAATTATAAAGACTGTGCAGTGTTGGTTCAGAAATAATAGAACTACTGAAGTATTGATTCTTGTATTCACACTGCATTTGAGAGCAAATACGAAGATACACACTGTGATGGCGGTATGTTGGAACAAAAGACACACGGAGAAACAACAGTCCGTTTTTGTTATCTATGATCAATTACCCAATGAAAGTGCTTCAAAACGTATTTAAATCATTACGTGTTGTTTATGGAAAATTCAGCATTGAAAAAGGCAAATTGCTGCCGAAACGCGTCTGCTGTTGCCAATTATGAATAAAATGGATGCTACATTATCCGCAGAGTGCCCCGGTATCCTTTTGGAACTTTGTTTATTAACATATGACGTGAAGCCACCAGCACGGATGGAGGAACCCGTTTGAAGGTGTTCGGCAGTTCTATTGTGGCATTTGGAATGTATGATTAATTTGAACTGCCAGAACCGCCGCAGACTACAGTAAGTGTGATGCCCGCCTACATGGGACATTACTAAATGGATAAGTGAGTGCTACTAAGACCTCACTATCGGACTTGCATATTACACAGGTTAGAATGCGGCAATGAGGAAAGCAGCTTTCATGAAATTCTCAAAATTATGCATAACTTTGGGTTTTCTGGCAGCCAACAGTTTCTGAATTATAAAGACTGTGCAGTGTTGGTTCAGAAATAATAGAACTACTGAAGTATTGATTCTTGTATTCACACTGCATTTGAGAGCAAATACGAAGATACACACTGTGATGGCGGCATGTTGGAACAAAAGACACACGGAGAAACAACAGTCCGTTTTTGTTATCTATGATCAATTACCCAATGAAAGTGCTTCAAAACGTATTTAAATCATTACGTGTTGTTTATGGAAAATTCAGCATTGAAAAAGGCAAATTGCTGCCGAAACGCGTCTGCTGTTGCCAATTATGAATAAAATGAATGCTACATTATCCGCAGAGTGCCCCGGTATCCTTTTGGAACTTTGTTTATTAACATATGACGTGAAGCCACCAGCACGGACGGAGGCACCCGTTTGAAGGTGTTCGGCAGTTCTATGGTGGCATTTGGAATGTATGATTAATTTGAACTGCCAGAACCGCCGCAGACTACAGTAAGTGCGATGCCCGCCTACATGGGACATTACTTAATGGATAAGTGAGTGCTACTAAGACCTCACTTTCGGACTTGCATATTACACAGGTTAGAATGCGGCAACGAGGAAAGCAGCTTTCATGAAATTCTTAAAATTATGCACAACTTTGGGTTTTCTTGCAGCCAACAGTTTCTGAATTATAAAGACTGTGCAGTGTTGGTTCAGAAATAATAGAACTACTGAAGTATTGATTCTTGTATTCACACTGCATTTGAGAGCAAATACGACAATACACACTGTGATGGCGGTATGTTGGAACAAAAGACACACAGAGAAACAACAGTCCGTTTTTGTTATCTATGATCAATTACCCAATGAAAGTGCTTCAAAACGTATTTAAATCATTACGTGTTGTTTATGGAAAATTCAGCATTGAAAAAGGCAAATTGCTGCCGAAACGCGTCTGCTGTTGCCAATTATGAATAAAATGGATGCTACATTATCCGCAGAGTGCCCCGGTATCCTTTTGGAACTTTGTTTATTAACATATGACGTGAAGCCACCAGCACGGACGGAGGCACCCGTTTGAAGGTGTTCGGCAGTTCTATGGTGGCATTTGGAATGTATGATTAATTTGAACTGCCAGAACCGCCGCAGACTACAGTAAGTGCGATGCCCGCCTACATGGGACATTACTAAATGGATAAGTGAGTGCTACTAAGACCTCACTTTCGGACTTGCATATTACACATGTTAGAATGCGGCAACGAGGAAAGCAGCTTTCATGAAATTCTTAAAATTATGCACAACTTTGGGTTTTCTTGCAGCCAACAGTTTCTCAATTATAAAGACTGTGCAGTGTTGGTTCAGAAATAATAGAACTACTGAAGTATTGATTCTTGCATTCACACTGCATTTGAGAGCAAATACGAAGATACACACTGTGATGGCAGTATGTTGGAACAAAAGATACACGGAGAAACAACAGTCCCTTTTTGTTATCTATGATCAATTACCCAATGAAAGTGCTTCAAAACGTATTTAAATCATTACGTGTTGTTTATGGAAAATTCAGCATTGAAAAAGGCAAATTGCTGCCGAAACGCGTCTGCTGTTGCCAATTATGAATAAAATGGATGCTACATTATCCGCAGAGTGCCCCGGTATCCTTTTGGAACTTTGTTTATTAACATATGACGTGAAGCCACCAGCACGGACGGAGGCACCCGTTTGAAGGTGTTCGGCAGTTCTATGGTGGCATTTGGAATGTATGATTAATTTGAACTGCCATAACCGCCGCAGACTACAGTAAGTGCGATGCCCGCCTACATGGGACATTACTAAATGGATAAGTGAGTGCTACTAAGACCTCACTTTCGGACTTGCATATTACACAGATTAGAATGCGGCAACGAGGAAAGCAGCTTTCATGAAGTTCTTAAAATTATGCACAACTTTGGGTTTTCTTGCAGCCAACAGTTTCTGAATTATAAAGACTGTGCAGTGTTGGTTCAGAAATAATAGAACTACTGAAGTATTGATTCTTGTATTCACACTGCATTTGAGAGCAAATACGAAGATACACACTGTGATGGCGGTATGTTGGAACAAAAGACACATGGAGAAACAACAGTCCGTTTTTGTTATCTATGATCAATTACCCAATGAAAGTGCTTCAAAACGTATTTAAATCATTACGTGTTGTTTATGGAAAATTCAGCATTGAAAAAGGCAAATTGCTGCCGAAACGCGTCTGCTGTTGCCAATTATGAATAAAATGGATGCTACATTATCCGCAGAGTGCCCCGGTATCCTTTTGGAACTTTGTTTATTAACATATGACGTGAAGCCACCAGCACGGATGGAGGAACCCGTTTGAAGGTGTTCGGCAGTTCTATTGTGGCATTTGGAATGTATGATTAATTTGAACTGCCAGAACCGCCGCAGACTACAGTAAGTGCGATGCCCGCCTACATGGGACATTACTTAATGGATAAGTGAGTGCTACTAAGACCTCACTTTCGGACTTGCATATTACACAGGTTAGAATGCGGCAACGAGGAAAGCAGCTTTCATGAAATTCTTAAAATTATGCACAACTTTGGGTTTTCTTGCAGCCAACAGTTTCTGAATTATAAAGACTGTGCAGTGTTGGTTCAGAAATAATAGAACTACTGAAGTATTGATTCTTGTATTCACACTGCATTTGAGAGCAAATACGACAATACACACTGTGATGGCGGTATGTTGGAACAAAAGACACACGGAGAAACAACAGTCCGTTTTTGTTATCTATGATCAATTACCCAATGAAAGTGCTTCAAAACGTATTTAAATCATTACGTGTTGTTTATGGAAAATTCAGCATTGAAAAAGGCAAATTGCTGCCGAAACGCGTCTGCTGTTGCCAATTATGAATAAAATGGATGCTACATTATCCGCAGAGTGCCCCGGTATCCTTTTGGAACTTTGTTTATTAACATATGACGTGAAGCCACCAGCACGGACGGAGGCACCCGTTTGAAGGTGTTCGGCAGTTCTATGGTGGCATTTGGAATGTATGATTAATTTGAACTGCCAGAACCGCCGCAGACTACAGTAAGTGCGATGCCCGCCTACATGGGACAATACTAAATGGATAAGTGAGTGCTACTAAGACCTCACTTTCGGACTTGCATATTACACAGGTTAGAATGCGGCAACGAGGAAAGCAGCTTTCATGAAATTCTTAAAATTATGCACAACTTTGGGTTTTCTTGCAGCCAACAGTTTCTGAATTATAAAGACTGTGCAGTGTTGGTTCAGAAATAATAGAACTACTGAAGTATTGATTCTTGCATTCATACTGCATTTGAGAGCAAATACGAAGATACACACTGTGATGGCGGTATGTTGGAACAAAAGACACACGGAGAAACAACAGTCCGTTTTTGTTATCTATGATCAATTACCCAATGAAAGTGCTTCAAAACGTATTTAAATCATTACGTGTTGTTTATGGAAAATTCAGCATTGAAAAAGGCAAATTGCTGCCGAAACGCGTCTGCTGTTGCCAATTATGAATAAAATGGATGCTACATTATCCGCAGAGTGCCCCGGTATCCTTTTGGAACTTTGTTTATTAACATATGACGTGAAGCCACCAGCACGGACGGAGGCACCCGTTTGAAGGTGTTCGGCAGTTCTATGGTGGCATTTGGAATGTATGATTAATTTGAACTGCCATAACCGCCGCAGACTACAGTAAGTGCGATGCCCGCCTACATGGGACATTACTAAATGGATAAGTGAGTGCTACTAAGACCTCACTTTCGGACTTGCATATTACACAGATTAGAATGCGGCAACGAGGAAAGCAGCTTTCATGAAGTTCTTAAAATTATGCACAACTTTGGGTTTTCTTGCAGCCAACAGTTTCTGAATTATAAAGACTGTGCAGTGTTGGTTCAGAAATAATAGAACTACTGAAGTATTGATTCTTGTATTCACACTGCATTTGAGAGCAAATACGAAGATACACACTGTGATGGCGGTATGTTGGAACAAAAGACACACGGAGAAACAACAGTCCGTTTTTGTTATCTATGATCAATTACCCAATGAAAGTGCTTCAAAACGTATTTAAATCATTACGTGTTGTTTATGGAAAATTCAGCATTGAAAAAGGCAAATTGCTGCCGAAACGCGTCTGCTGTTGCCAATTATGAATAAAATGGATGCTACATTATCCGCAGAGTGCCCCGGTATCCTTTTGGAACTTTGTTTATTAACATATGACGTGAAGCCACCAGCACGGACGGAGGCACCCGTTTGAAGGTGTTCGGCAGTTCTATGGTGGCATTTGGAATGTATGATTAATTTGAACTGCCAGAACCGCCGCAGACTACAGTAAGTGCGATGCCCGCCTACATGGGACAATACTAAATGGATAAGTGAGTGCTACTAAGACCTCACTTTCGGACTTGCATATTACACAGGTTAGAATGCGGCAACGAGGAAAGCAGCTTTCATGAAATTCTTAAAATTATGCACAACTTTGGGTTTTCTTGCAGCCAACAGTTTCTGAATTATAAAGACTGTGCAGTGTTGGTTCAGAAATAATAGAACTACTGAAGTATTGATTCTTGCATTCATACTGCATTTGAGAGCAAATACGAAGATACACACTGTGATGGCGGTATGTTGGAACAAAAGACACACGGAGAAACAACAGTCCGTTTTTGTTATCTATGATCAATTACCCAATGAAAGTGCTTCAAAACGTATTTAAATCATTACGTCATGTTTATGGAAAATTCAGCATTGAAAAAGGAAAATTGCTGCCGAAACGCATCTGCTGTTGCCAATTGTGAATAAAATGGATGCTACATTATCCGCAGAGTGCCCCGGTATCCTTTTGGAACTTTGTTTATTAACATATGACGTGAAGCCACCAGCACGGACGGAGGCACCCGTTTGAAGGTGTTCGGCAGTTCTATTGTGGCATTTGGAATGTATGATTAATTTGAACTGCCAGAACCGCCGCAGACTACAGTAAGTGTGATGCCCGCCTACATGGGACATTACTAAATGGATAAGTGAGTGCTACTAAGACCTCACTATCGGACTTGCATATTACACAGGTTAGAATGCGGCAATGAGGAAAGCAGCTTTCATGAAATTCTCAAAATTATGCACAACTTTGGGTTTTCTGGCAGCCAACAGTTTCTGAATTATAAAGACTGTGCAGTGTTGGTTCAGAAATAATAGAACTACTGAAGTATTGATTCTTGTATTCACACTGCATTTGAGAGCAAATACGAAGATACACACTGTGATGGCGGCATGTTGGAACAAAAGACACACGGAGAAACAACAGTCCGTTTTTGTTATCTATGATCAATTACCCAATGAAAGTGCTTCAAAACGTATTTAAATCATTACGTGTTGTTTATGGAAAATTCAGCATTGAAAAAGGCAAATTGCTGCCGAAACGCGTCTGCTGTTGCCAATTATGAATAAAATGAATGCTACATTATCCGCAGAGTGCCCTTGTATCCTTTTGGAACTTTGTTTATTAACATATGACGTGAAGCCACCAGCACGGACGGAGGCACCCGTTTGAAGGTGTTCGGCAGTTCTATGGTGGCATTTGGAATGTATGATTAATTTGAACTGCCAGAACCGCCGCAGACTACAGTAAGTGCGATCCCCGCCTACATGGGACATTACTAAATGGATAAGTGAGTGCTACTAAGACCTCACTTTCGGACTTGCATATTACACATGTTAGAATGCGGCAACGAGGAAAGCAGCTTTCATGAAATTCTTAAAATTATGCACAACTTTGGGTTTTCTTGCAGCCAACAGTTTCTGAATTATAAAGACTGTGCAGTGTTGGTTCAGAAATAATAGAACTACTGAAGTATTGATTCTTGTATTCACACTGCATTTGAGAGCAAATACGACAATACATACTGTGATGGCGGTATGTTGGAACAAAAGACACACGGAGAAACAACAGTCCGTTTTTGTTATCTATGATCAATTACCCAATGAAAGTGCTTCAAAACGTATTTAAATCATTACGTGTTGTTTATGGAAAATTCAGCATTGAAAAAGGCTAATTGCTGCCGAAACGCGTCTGCTGTTGCCAATTATGAATAAAATGGATGCTACATTATCCGCAGAGTGCCCCGGTATCCTTTTGGAACTTTGTTTATTAACATATGACGTGAAGCCACCAGCACGGACGGAGGCACCCGTTTGAAGGTGTTCGGCAGTTCTATGGTGGCATTTGGAATGTATGATTAATTTGAACTGCCATAACCGCCGCAGACTACAGTAAGTGTGATGCCCGCCTACATGGGACATTACTAAATGGATAAGTGAGTGCTACTAAGACCTCACTTTCGGACTTGCATACTACACATGTTAGAATGCGGCAACGAGGAAAGCAGCTTTCATGAAATTCTTAAAATTATGCACAACTTTGGGTTTTCTTGCAGCCAACAGTTTCTGAATTATAAAGACTGTGCAGTGTTGGTTCAGAAATAATAGAACTACTGAAGTATTGATTCTTGTATTCACACTGCATTTGAGAGCAAATACGACAATACACACTGTGATGGCGGTATGTTGGAACAAAAGACACACGGAGAAACAACAGTCCGTTTTTGTTATCTATGATCAATTACCCAATGAAAGTGCTTCAAAACGTATTTAAATCATTACGTGTTGTTTATGGAAAATTCAGCATTGAAAAAGGTAAATTGCTTCCGAAACGCGTATGCTGTTGCCAATTATGAATAAAATGGATGCTACATTATCCGCAGAGTGCCCCGGTATCCTTTTGGAACTTTGTTTATTAACATATGACGTGAAGCCACCAGCACGGACGGAGGCACCCGTTTGAAGGTGTTCGGCAGTTCTATGGTGGCATTTGGAATGTATGATTAATTTGAACTGCCATAACCGCCGCAGACTACAGTAAGTGCGATGCCCGCCTACATGGGACATTACTAAATGGATAAGTGAGTGCTACTAAGACCTCACTTTCGGACTTGCATATTACACAGATTAGAATGCGGCAACGAGGAAAGCAGCTTTCATGAAGTTCTTAAAATTATGCACAACTTTGGGTTTTCTTGCAGCCAACAGTTTCTGAATTATAAAGACTGTGCAGTGTTGGTTCAGAAATAATAGAACTACTGAAGTATTGATTCTTGTATTCACACTGCATTTGAGAGCAAATACGAAGATACACACTGTGATGGCGGTATGTTGGAACAAAAGACACACGGAGAAACAACAGTCCGTTTTTGTTATCTATGATCAATTACCCAATGAAAGTGCTTCAAAACGTATTTAAATCATTACGTGTTGTTTATGGAAAATTCAGCATTGAAAAAGGCAAATTGCTGCCGAAACGCGTCTGCTGTTGCCAATTATGAATAAAATGGATGCTACATTATCCGCAGAGTGCCCCGGTATCCTTTTGGAACTTTGTTTATTAACATATGACGTGAAGCCACCAGCACGGATGGAGGAACCCGTTTGAAGGTGTTCGGCAGTTCTATTGTGGCATTTGGAATGTATGATTAATTTGAACTGCCAGAACCGCCGCAGACTACAGTAAGTGTGATGCCCGCCTACATGGGACATTACTAAATGGATAAGTGAGTGCTACTAAGACCTCACTATCGGACTTGCATATTACACAGGTTAGAATGCGGCAATGAGGAAAGCAGCTTTCATGAAATTCTCAAAATTATGCATAACTTTGGGTTTTCTGGCAGCCAACAGTTTCTGAATTATAAAGACTGTGCAGTGTTGGTTCAGAAATAATAGAACTACTGAAGTATTGATTCTTGTATTCACACTGCATTTGAGAGCAAATACGAAGATACACACTGTGATGGCGGCATGTTGGAACAAAAGACACACGGAGAAACAACAGTCCGTTTTTGTTATCTATGATCAATTACCCAATGAAAGTGCTTCAAAACGTATTTAAATCATTACGTGTTGTTTATGGAAAATTCAGCATTGAAAAAGGCAAATTGCTGCCGAAACGCGTCTGCTGTTGCCAATTATGAATAAAATGAATGCTACATTATCCGCAGAGTGCCCCAGTATCCTTTTGGAACTTTGTTTATTAACATATGACGTGAAGCCACCAGCACGGACGGAGGCACCCGTTTGAAGGTGTTCGGCAGTTCTATGGTGGCATTTGGAATGTATGATTAATTTGAACTGCCAGAACCGCCGCAGACTACAGTAAGTGCGATGCCCGCCTACATGGGACATTACTTAATGGATAAGTGAGTGCTACTAAGACCTCACTTTCGGACTTGCATATTACACAGGTTAGAATGCGGCAACGAGGAAAGCAGCTTTCATGAAATTCTTAAAATTATGCACAACTTTGGGTTTTCTTGCAGCCAACAGTTTCTGAATTATAAAGACTGTGCAGTGTTGGTTCAGAAATAATAGAACTACTGAAGTATTGATTCTTGTATTCACACTGCATTTGAGAGCAAATACGACAATACACACTGTGATGGCGGTATGTTGGAACAAAAGACACACAGAGAAACAACAGTCCGTTTTTGTTATCTATGATCAATTACCCAATGAAAGTGCTTCAAAACGTATTTAAATCATTACGTGTTGTTTATGGAAAATTCAGCATTGAAAAAGGCAAATTGCTGCCGAAACGCGTCTGCTGTTGCCAATTATGAATTAAATGGATGCTACATTATCCGCAGAGTGCCCCGGTATCCTTTTGGAACTTTGTTTATTAACATATGACGTGAAGCCACCAGCACGGACGGAGGCACCCGTTTGAAGGTGTTCGGCAGTTCTATTGTGGCATTTGGAATGTATGATTAATTTGAACTGCCAGAACCGCCGCAGACTACAGTAAGTGCGATGCCCGCCTACATGGGACATTACTAAATGGATAAGTGAGTGCTACTAAGACCTCACTTTCGGACTTGCATATTACACAGATTAGAATGCGGCAACGAGGAAAGCAGCTTTCATGAAATTCTTAAAATTATGCACAACTTTGGGTTTTCTTGCAGCCAACAGTTTCTCAATTATAAAGACTGTGCAGTGTTGGTTCAGAAATAATAGAACTACTGAAGTATTGATTCTTGCATTCACACTGCATTTGAGAGCAAATACGAAGATACACACTGTGATGGCAGTATGTTGGAACAAAAGATACACGGAGAAACAACAGTACCTTTTTGTTATCTATGATCAATTACCCAATGAAAGTGCTTCAAAACGTATTTAAATCATTACGTGTTGTTTATGGAAAATTCAGCATTGAAAAAGACAAATTGCTGCCGAAACGCGTCTGCTGTTGCCAATTATGAATAAAATGGATGCTACATTATCCGCAGAGTGCCCCGGTATCCTTTTGGAACTTTGTTTATTAACATATGACGTGAAGCCACCAGCACGGACGGAGGCACCCGTTTGAAGGTGTTCGGCAGTTCTATGGTGGCATTTGGAATGTATGATTAATTTGAACTGCCATAACCGCCGCAGACTACAGTAAGTGCGATGCCCGCCTACATGGGACATTACTAAATGGATAAGTGAGTGCTACTAAGACCTCACTTTCGGACTTGCATATTACACAGATTAGAATGCGGCAACGAGGAAAGCAGCTTTCATGAAGTTCTTAAAATTATGCACAACTTTGGGTTTTCTTGCAGCCAACAGTTTCTGAATTATAAAGACTGTGCAGTGTTGGTTCAGAAATAATAGAACTACTGAAGTATTGATTCTTGTATTCACACTGCATTTGAGAGCAAATACGAAGATACACACTGTGATGGCGGTATGTTGGAACAAAAGACACACGGAGAAACAACAGTCCGTTTTTGTTATCTATGATCAATTACCCAATGAAAGTGCTTCAAAACGTATTTAAATCATTACGTGTTGTTTATGGAAAATTCAGCATTGAAAAAGGCAAATTGCTGCCGAAACGCGTCTGCTGTTGCCAATTATGAATAAAATGGATGCTACATTATCCGCAGAGTGCCCCGGTATCCTTTTGGAACTTTGTTTATTAACATATGACGTGAAGCCACCAGCACGGATGGAGGAACCCGTTTGAAGGTGTTCGGCAGTTCTATTGTGGCATTTGGAATGTATGATTAATTTGAACTGCCAGAACCGCCGCAGACTACAGTAAGTGTGATGCCCGCCTACATGGGACATTACTAAATGGATAAGTGAGTGCTACTAAGACCTCACTATCGGACTTGCATATTACACAGGTTAGAATGCGGCAATGAGGAAAGCAGCTTTCATGAAATTCTCAAAATTATGCATAACTTTGGGTTTTCTGGCAGCCAACAGTTTCTGAATTATAAAGACTGTGCAGTGTTGGTTCAGAAATAATAGAACTACTGAAGTATTGATTCTTGTATTCACACTGCATTTGAGAGCAAATACGAAGATACACACTGTGATGGCGGCATGTTGGAACAAAAGACACACGGAGAAACAACAGTCCGTTTTTGTTATCTATGATCAATTACCCAATGAAAGTGCTTCAAAACGTATTTAAATCATTACGTGTTGTTTATGGAAAATTCAGCATTGAAAAAGGCAAATTGCTGCCGAAACGCGTCTGCTGTTGCCAATTATGAATAAAATGAATGCTACATTATCCGCAGAGTGCCCCGGTATCCTTTTGGAACTTTGTTTATTAACATATGACGTGAAGCCACCAGCACGGACGGAGGCACCCGTTTGAAGGTGTTCGGCAGTTCTATGGTGGCATTTGGAATGTATGATTAATTTGAACTGCCAGAACCGCCGCAGACTACAGTAAGTGCGATGCCCGCCTAAATGGGACATTACTTAATGGATAAGTGAGTGCTACTAAGACCTCACTTTCGGACTTGCATATTACACAGGTTAGAATGCGGCAACGAGGAAAGCAGCTTTCATGAAATTCTTAAAATTATGCACAACTTTGGGTTTTCTTGCAGCCAACAGTTTCTGAATTATAAAGACTGTGCAGTGTTGGTTCAGAAATAATAGAACTACTGAAGTATTGATTCTTGTATTCACACTGCATTTGAGAGCAAATACGACAATACACACTGTGATGGCGGTATGTTGGAACAAAAGACACACGGAGAAACAACAGTCCGTTTTTGTTATCTATGATCAATTACCCAATGAAAGTGCTTCAAAACGTATTTAAATCATTACGTGTTGTTTATGGAAAATTCAGCATTGAAAAAGGCAAATTGCTGCCGAAACGCGTCTGCTGTTGCCAATTATGAATAAAATGGATGCTACATTATCCGCAGAGTGCCCCGGTATCCTTTTGGAACTTTGTTTATTAACATATGACGTGAAGCCACCAGCACGGACGGAGGCACCCGTTTGAAGGTGTTCGGCAGTTCTATTGTGGCATTTGGAATGTATGATTAATTTGAACTGCCAGAACCGCCGCAGACTACAGTAAGTGCGATGCCCGCCACCATGGGACATTACTAAATGGATAAGTGAGTGCTACTAAGACCTCACTTTCGGACTTGCATATTACACAGATTAGAATGCGGCAACGAGGAAAGCAGCTTTCATGAAATTCTTAAAATTATGCACAACTTTGGGTTTTCTTGCAGCCAACAGTTTCTCAATTATAAAGACTGTGCAGTGTTGGTTCAGAAATAATAGAACTACTGAAGTATTGATTCTTGCATTCACACTGCATTTGAGAGCAAATACGAAGATACACACTGTGATGGCAGTATGTTGGAACAAAAGATACACGGAGAAACAACAGTCCCTTTTTGTTATCTATGATCAATTACCCAATGAAAGTGCTTCAAAACGTATTTAAATCATTACGTGTTGTTTATGGAAAATTCAGCATTGAAAAAGGTAAATTGCTTCCGAAACGCGTATGCTGTTGCCAATTATGAATAAAATGGATGCTACATTATCCGCAGAGTGCCCCGGTATCCTTTTGGAACTTTGTTTATTAACATATGACGTGAAGCCACCAGCACGGACGGAGGCACCCGTTTGAAGGTGTTCGGCAGTTCTATGGTGGCATTTGGAATGTATGATTAATTTGAACTGCCATAACCGCCGCAGACTACAGTAAGTGCGATGCCCGCCTACATGGGACATTACTAAATGGATAAGTGAGTGCTACTAAGACCTCACTTTCGGACTTGCATATTACACAGATTAGAAAGCGGCAACGAGGAAAGCAGCTTTCATGAAATTCTTAAAATTATGCACAACTTTGGGTTTTCTTGCAGCCAACAGTTTCTGAATTATAAAGACTGTGCAGTGTTGGTTCAGAAATAATAGAACTACTGAAGTATTGATTCTTGTATTCACACTGCATTTGAGAGCAAATACGAAGATACACACTGTGATGGCAGTATGTTGGAACAAAAGACACACGGAGAAACAAGAGTCCCTTTTTGTTATCTATGATCAATTACCCAATGAAAGTGCTTCAAAACGTATTTAAATCATTACGTGTTGTTTATGGAAAATTCAGCATTGAAAAAGGCAAATTGCTGCCGAAACGCGTCTGCTGTTGCCAATTATGAATAAAATGGATTCTACATTATCCGCAGAGTGCCCGGGTATCCGTTTGGAACTTTGTTTATTAACAGATGACGTGAAGCCACCAGCACGGACGGAGGCACCCGTTTGAAGGTGTTCGGCAGTTCTATGGTGGCATTTGGAATGTATGATTAATTTGAACTGCCAGAACCGCCGCAGACTACAGTAAGTGCGATGCCCGCCTACATGGGACAATACTAAATGGATAAGTGAGCGCTACTAAGACCTCACTTTCAGACTTGCATATTACACAGGTTAAAATGCGGCAACGAAGAAAGCAGCTTTCATGAAATTCTTAAAATGATGCACAACTTTGGGTTTTCTGTCAGCCAACAGTTTCTGAATTATAAAGACTGTGCAGTGTTGGTTCAGAAATAATAGAACTACTGAAGTATTGATTCTTGTATTCACACTGCATTTGAGAGCAAATACGACGATACACACTGTGATGGCGGTATGTTGGAACAAAAGACACACGGAGAAACAACAGTCCGTTTTTGTTATCTATGATCAATTACCCAATGAAAGTGCTTCAAAACGTATTTAAATCATTACGTGTTGTTTATGGAAAATTCAGCATTGAAAAAGGCAAATTGCTGCCGAAACGCGTCTGCTGTTGCCAATTATGAATAAAATGGATGCTACATTATCCGCAGAGTGCCCCGGTATCCTTTTGGAACTTTGTTTATTAACATATGACGTGAAGCCACCAGCACGGATGGAGGAACCCGTTTGAAGGTGTTCGGCAGTTCTATTGTGGCATTTGGAATGTATGATTAATTTGAACTGCCAGAACCGCCGCAGACTACAGTAAGTGTGATGCCCGCCTACATGGGACATTACTAAATGGATAAGTGAGTGCTACTAAGACCTCACTATCGGACTTGCATATTACACAGGTTAGAATGCGGCAATGAGGAAAGCAGCTTTCATGAAATTCTCAAAATTATGCATAACTTTGGGTTTTCTGGCAGCCAACAGTTTCTGAATTATAAAGACTGTGCAGTGTTGGTTCAGAAATAATAGAACTACTGAAGTATTGATTCTTGTATTCACACTGCATTTGAGAGCAAATACGAAGATACACACTGTGATGGCGGCATGTTGGAACAAAAGACACACGGAGAAACAACAGTCCGTTTTTGTTATCTATGATCAATTACCCAATGAAAGTGCTTCAAAACGTATTTAAATCATTACGTGTTGTTTATGGAAAATTCAGCATTGAAAAAGGCAAATTGCTGCCGAAACGCGTCTGCTGTTGCCAATTATGAATAAAATGAATGCTACATTATCCGCAGAGTGCCCCGGTATCCTTTTGGAACTTTGTTTATTAACATATGACGTGAAGCCACCAGCACGGACGGAGGCACCCGTTTGAAGGTGTTCGGCAGTTCTATGGTGGCATTTGGAATGTATGATTAATTTGAACTGCCAGAACCGCCGCAGACTACAGTAAGTGCGATGCCCGCCTACATGGGACATTACTTAATGGATAAGTGAGTGCTACTAAGACCTCACTTTCGGACTTGCATATTACACAGGTTAGAATGCGGCAACGAGGAAAGCAGCTTTCATGAAATTCTTAAAATTATGCACAACTTTGGGTTTTCTTGCAGCCAACAGTTTCTGAATTATAAAGACTGTGCAGTGTTGGTTCAGAAATAATAGAACTACTGAAGTATTGATTCTTGTATTCACACTGCATTTGAGAGCAAATACGACAATACACACTGTGATGGCGGTATGTTGGAACAAAAGACACACGGAGAAACAACAGTCCGTTTTTGTTATCTATGATCAATTACCCAATGAAAGTGCTTCAAAACGTATTTAATTCATTACGTGTTGTTTATGGAAAATTCAGCATTGAAAAAGGCAAATTGCTGCCGAAACGCGTCTGCTGTTGCCAATTATGAATAAAATGGATGCTACATTATCCGCAGAGTGCCCCGGTATCCTTTTGGAACTTTGTTTATTAACATATGACGTGAAGCCACCAGCACGGACGGAGGCACCCGTTTGAAGGTGTTCGGCAGTTCTATTGTGGCATTTGGAATGTATGATTAATTTGAACTGCCAGAACCGCCGCAGACTACAGTAAGTGCGATGCCCGCCACCATGGGACATTACTAAATGGATAAGTGAGTGCTACTAAGACCTCACTTTCGGACTTGCATATTACACAGATTAGAATGCGGCAACGAGGAAAGCAGCTTTCATGAAATTCTTAAAATTATGCACAACTTTGGGTTTTCTTGCAGCCAACAGTTTCTCAATTATAAAGACTGTGCAGTGTTGGTTCAGAAATAATAGAACTACTGAAGTATTGATTCTTGCATTCACACTGCATTTGAGAGCAAATACGAAGATACACACTGTGATGGCAGTATGTTGGAACAAAAGATACACGGAGAAACAACAGTCCCTTTTTGTTATCTATGATCAATTACCCAATGAAAGTGCTTCAAAACGTATTTAAATCATTACGTGTTGTTTATGGAAAATTCAGCATTGAAAAAGGTAAATTGCTTCCGAAACGCGTATGCTGTTGCCAATTATGAATAAAATGGATGCTACATTATCCGCAGAGTGCCCCGGTATCCTTTTGGAACTTTGTTTATTAACATATGACGTGAAGCCACCAGCACGGACGGAGGCACCCGTTTGAAGGTGTTCGGCAGTTCTATGGTGGCATTTGGAATGTATGATTAATTTGAACTGCCATAACCGCCGCAGACTACAGTAAGTGCGATGCCCGCCTACATGGGACATTACTAAATGGATAAGTGAGTGCTACTAAGACCTCACTTTCGGACTTGCATATTACACAGATTAGAAAGCGGCAACGAGGAAAGCAGCTTTCATGAAATTCTTAAAATTATGCACAACTTTGGGTTTTCTTGCAGCCAACAGTTTCTGAATTATAAAGACTGTGCAGTGTTGGTTCAGAAATAATAGAACTACTGAAGTATTGATTCTTGTATTCACACTGCATTTGAGAGCAAATACGAAGATACACACTGTGATGGCAGTATGTTGGAACAAAAGACACACGGAGAAACAAGAGTCCCTTTTTGTTATCTATGATCAATTACCCAATGAAAGTGCTTCAAAACGTATTTAAATCATTACGTGTTGTTTATGGAAAATTCAGCATTGAAAAAGGCAAATTGCTGCCGAAACGCGTCTGCTGTTGCCAATTATGAATAAAATGGATTCTACATTATCCGCAGAGTGCCCGGGTATCCGTTTGGAACTTTGTTTATTAACAGATGACGTGAAGCCACCAGCACGGACGGAGGCACCCGTTTGAAGGTGTTCGGCAGTTCTATGGTGGCATTTGGAATGTATGATTAATTTGAACTGCCAGAACCGCCGCAGACTACAGTAAGTGCGATGCCCGCCTACATGGGACAATACTAAATGGATAAGTGAGCGCTACTAAGACCTCACTTTCAGACTTGCATATTACACAGGTTAAAATGCGGCAACGAAGAAAGCAGCTTTCATGAAATTCTTAAAATGATGCACAACTTTGGGTTTTCTGTCAGCCAACAGTTTCTGAATTATAAAGACTGTGCAGTGTTGGTTCAGAAATAATAGAACTACTGAAGTATTGATTCTTGTATTCACACTGCATTTGAGAGCAAATACGACGATACACACTGAGATGGCGGTATGTTGGAACAAAAGACACACGGAGAAACAACAGTCCGTTTTTGTTATCTATGATCAATTACCCAATGAAAGTGCTTCAAAACGTATTTAAATCATTACGTGTTGTTTATGGAAAATTCAGCATTGAAAAAGGCAAATTGCTGCCGAAACGCGTCTGCTGTTGCCAATTATGAATAAAATGAATGCTACATTATCCGCAGAGTGCCCCGGTATCCTTTTGGAACTTTGTTTATTAACATATGACGTGAAGCCACCAGCACGGACGGAGGCACCCGTTTGAAGGTGTTCGGCAGTTCTATGGTGGCATTTGGAATGTATGATTAATTTGAACTGCCAGAACCGCCGCAGACTACAGTAAGTGCGATGCCCGCCTACATGGGACATTACTTAATGGATAAGTGAGTGCTACTAAGACCTCACTTTCGGACTTGCATATTACACAGGTTAGAATGCGGCAACGAGGAAAGCAGCTTTCATGAAATTCTTAAAATTATGCACAACTTTGGGTTTTCTTGCAGCCAACAGTTTCTGAATTATAAAGACTGTGCAGTGTTGGTTCAGAAATAATAGAACTACTGAAGTATTGATTCTTGTATTCACACTGCATTTGAGAGCAAATACGACAATACACACTGTGATGGCGGTATGTTGGAACAAAAGACACACGGAGAAACAACAGTCCGTTTTTGTTATCTATGATCAATTACCCAATGAAAGTGCTTCAAAACGTATTTAATTCATTACGTGTTGTTTATGGAAAATTCAGCATTGAAAAAGGCAAATTGCTGCCGAAACGCGTCTGCTGTTGCCAATTATGAATAAAATGGATGCTACATTATCCGCAGAGTGCCCCGGTATCCTTTTGGAACTTTGTTTATTAACATATGACGTGAAGCCACCAGCACGGACGGAGGCACCCGTTTGAAGGTGTTCGGCAGTTCTATTGTGGCATTTGGAATGTATGATTAATTTGAACTGCCAGAACCGCCGCAGACTACAGTAAGTGCGATGCCCGCCACCATGGGACATTACTAAATGGATAAGTGAGTGCTACTAAGACCTCACTTTCGGACTTGCATATTACACAGATTAGAATGCGGCAACGAGGAAAGCAGCTTTCATGAAATTCTTAAAATTATGCACAACTTTGGGTTTTCTTGCAGCCAACAGTTTCTCAATTATAAAGACTGTGCAGTGTTGGTTCAGAAATAATAGAACTACTGAAGTATTGATTCTTGCATTCACACTGCATTTGAGAGCAAATACGAAGATACACACTGTGATGGCAGTATGTTGGAACAAAAGATACACGGAGAAACAACAGTCCCTTTTTGTTATCTATGATCAATTACCCAATGAAAGTGCTTCAAAACGTATTTAAATCATTACGTGTTGTTTATGGAAAATTCAGCATTGAAAAAGGTAAATTGCTTCCGAAACGCGTATGCTGTTGCCAATTATGAATAAAATGGATGCTACATTATCCGCAGAGTGCCCCGGTATCCTTTTGGAACTTTGTTTATTAACATATGACGTGAAGCCACCAGCACGGACGGAGGCACCCGTTTGAAGGTGTTCGGCAGTTCTATGGTGGCATTTGGAATGTATGATTAATTTGAACTGCCATAACCGCCGCAGACTACAGTAAGTGCGATGCCCGCCTACATGGGACATTACTAAATGGATAAGTGAGTGCTACTAAGACCTCACTTTCGGACTTGCATATTACACAGATTAGAAAGCGGCAACGAGGAAAGCAGCTTTCATGAAATTCTTAAAATTATGCACAACTTTGGGTTTTCTTGCAGCCAACAGTTTCTGAATTATAAAGACTGTGCAGTGTTGGTTCAGAAATAATAGAACTACTGAAGTATTGATTCTTGTATTCACACTGCATTTGAGAGCAAATACGAAGATACACACTGTGATGGCAGTATGTTGGAACAAAAGACACACGGAGAAACAAGAGTCCCTTTTTGTTATCTATGATCAATTACCCAATGAAAGTGCTTCAAAACGTATTTAAATCATTACGTGTTGTTTATGGAAAATTCAGCATTGAAAAAGGCAAATTGCTGCCGAAACGCGTCTGCTGTTGCCAATTATGAATAAAATGGATTCTACATTATCCGCAGAGTGCCCGGGTATCCGTTTGGAACTTTGTTTATTAACAGATGACGTGAAGCCACCAGCACGGACGGAGGCACCCGTTTGAAGGTGTTCGGCAGTTCTATGGTGGCATTTGGAATGTATGATTAATTTGAACTGCCAGAACCGCCGCAGACTACAGTAAGTGCGATGCCCGCCTACATGGGACAATACTAAATGGATAAGTGAGCGCTACTAAGACCTCACTTTCAGACTTGCATATTACACAGGTTAAAATGCGGCAACGAAGAAAGCAGCTTTCATGAAATTCTTAAAATGATGCACAACTTTGGGTTTTCTGTCAGCCAACAGTTTCTGAATTATAAAGACTGTGCAGTGTTGGTTCAGAAATAATAGAACTACTGAAGTATTGATTCTTGTATTCACACTGCATTTGAGAGCAAATACGACGATACACACTGAGATGGCGGTATGTTGGAACAAAAGACACACGGAGAAACAACAGTCCGTTTTTGTTATCTATGATCAATTACCCAATGAAAGTGCTTCAAAACGTATTTAAATCATTACGTGTTGTTTATGGAAAATTCAGCATTGAAAAAGGCAAATTGCTGCCGAAACGCTTCTGCTGTTGCCAATTATGAATAAAATGGATGCTACATTATCCGCAGAGTGCCCCGGTATCCTTTTGCAACTTTGTTTATTAACATATGACGTGAAGCCACCAGCACGGACGGAGGCACCCGTTTGAAGGTGTTCGGCCATTCTATGGTGGCATTTGGAATGCATGATTAATTTGAACTGCCAGAACCGCCGCAGACTACAGTAAGTGCGATGCCCGCCTACATGGGACAATACTAAATGGATAAGTGAGTGCTACTAAGACCTCACTTTCGGACTTGCATATTACACAGGTTAGAATGCGGCAACGAGGAAAGCAGCTTTCATGAAATTCTTAAAATTATGCACAACTTTGGGTTTTCTTGCAGCCAACAGTTTCTGAATTATAAAGACTGTGCAGTGTTGGTTCAGAAATAATAGAACTACTGAAGTATTGATTCTTGCATTCATACTGCATTTGAGAGCAAATACGAAGATACACACTGTGATGGCAGTATGTTGGAACAAAAGACACACGGAGAAACAACAGTCCGTTTTTGTTATCTATGATCAATTACCCAATGAAAGTGCTTCAAAACTTATTTAAATCATTACGTGTTGTTTATGGAAAATTCAGCATTGAAAAAGGCAAATTGCTGCCGAAACGCGTCTGCTGTTGCCAATTATGAATAAAATGAATGCTACATTATCCGCAGAGTGCCCCGGTATCCTTTTGGAACTTTGTTTATTAACATATGACGTGAAGCCACCAGCTCGGACGGAGGCACCCGTTTGAAGGTGTTCGGCAGTTCTATGGTGGCATTTGGAATGTATGATTAATTTGAACTGCCAGAACCGCCGCAGACTACAGTAAGTGCGATGCCCGCCTACATGGGACATTACTAAATGGATAAGTGAGTGCTACTAAGACCTCACTTTCGGACTTGCATATTACACAGGTTAGAATGCGGCAACGAGGAAAGCAGCTTTCATGAAATTCTTAAAATTATGCACAACTTTGGGTTTTCTTGCAGCCAACAGTTTCTGAATTATAAAGACTGTGCAGTGTTGGTTCAGAAATAATAGAACTACTGAAGTATTGATTCTTGTATTCACACTGCATTTGAGAGCAAATACGACAATACACACTGTGATGGCGGTATGTTGGAACAAAAGACACACGGAGAAACAACAGTCCGTTTTTGTTATCTATGATCAATTACCCAATGAAAGTGCTTCAAAACGTATTTAAATCATTACGTGTTGTTTATGGAAAATTCAGCATTGAAAAAAGCAAATTGCTGCCGAAACGCGTCTGCTGTTGCCAATTATGAATAAAATGGATGCTACATTATCCGCAGAGTGCCCCGGTATCCTTTTGGAACTTTGTTTATTAACATATGACGTGAAGCCACCAGCACGGACGGAGGCACCCGTTTGAAGGTGTTCGGCAGTTCTATTGTGGCATTTGGAATGTATGATTAATTTGAACTGCCAGAACCGCCGCAGACTACAGTAAGTGCGATGCCCGCCTACATGGGACATTACTAAATGGATAAGTGAGTGCTACTAAGACCTCACTTTCGGACTTGCATATTACACAGATTAGAATGCGGCAACGAGGAAAGCAGCTTTCATGAAATTCTTAAAATTATGCACAACTTTGGGTTTTCTTGCAGCCAACAGTTTCTCAATTATAAAGACTGTGCAGTGTTGGTTCAGAAATAATAGAACTACTGAAGTATTGATTCTTGCATTCACACTGCATTTGAGAGCAAATACGAAGATACACACTGTGATGGCGGTATGTTGGAACAAAAGATACACGGAGAAACAACAGTCCCTTTTTGTTATCTATGATCAATTACCCAATGAAAGTGCTTCAAAACGTATTTAAATCATTACGTGTTGTTTATGGAAAATTCAGCATTGAAAAAGGTAAATTGCTTCCGAAACGCGTATGCTGTTGCCAATTATGAATAAAATGGATGCTACATTATCCGCAGAGTGCCCCGGTATCCTTTTGGAACTTTGTTTATTAACATATGACGTGAAGCCACCAGCACGGACGGAGGCACCCGTCTGAAGGTGTTCGGCAGTTCTATTGTGGCATTTGGAATGTATGATTAATTTGAACTGCCAGAACCGCCGCAGACTACAGTAAGTGCGATGCCCTCCTACATGGGACAATACTAAATGGATAAGTGAGCGCTACTAAGACCTCACTTTCAGACTTGCATATTACACAGGTTAAAATGCGGCAACGAGGAAAGCAGCTTTCATGAAATTCTTAAAATTATGCACAACTTTGGGTTTTCTTGCAGCCAACAGTTTCTCAATTATAAAGACTGTGCAGTGTTGGTTCAGAAATAATAGAACTACTGAAGTATTGATTCTTGCATTCACACTGCATTTGAGAGCAAATACGAAGATACACACTGTGATGGCAGTATGTTGGAACAAAAGATACACGGAGAAACAACAGTCCCTTTTTGTTATCTATGATCAATTACCCAATGAAAGTGCTTCAAAACGTATTTAAATCATTACGTGTTGTTTATGGAAAATTCAGCATTGAAAAAGGTAAATTGCTTCCGAAACGCGTATGCTGTTGCCAATTATGAATAAAATGGATGCTACATTATCCGCAGAGTGCCCCGGTATCCTTTTGGAACTTTGTTTATTAACATATGACGTGAAGCCACCAGCACGGACGGAGGCACCCGTTTGAAGGTGTTCGGCAGTTCTATGGTGGCATTTGGAATGTATGATTAATTTGAACTGCCAGAACCGCCGCAGACTACAGTAAGTGCGATGCCCGCCTACATGGGACATTACTAAATGGATAAGTGAGTGCTACTAAGACCTCACTTTCGGACTTGCATATTACACAGATTAGAATGCGGCAACGAGGAAAGCAGCTTTCATGAAATTCTTAAAATTATGCACAACTTTGGGTTTTCTTGCAGCCAACAGTTTCTGAATTATAAAGACTGTGCAGTGTTGGTTCAGAAATAATAGAACTACTGAAGTATTGATTCTTGTATTCACACTGCATTTGAGAGCAAATACGAAGATACACACTGTGATGGCAGTATGTTGGAACAAAAGACACACGGAGAAACAAGAGTCCCTTTTTGTTATCTATGATCAATTACCCAATGAAAGTGCTTCAAAACGTATTTAAATCATTACGTGTTGTTTATGGAAAATTCAGCATTGAAAAAGGCAAATTGCTGCCGAAACGCGTCTGCTGTTGCCAATTATGAATAAAATGGATTCTACATTATCCGCAGAGTGCCCGGGTATCCGTTTGGAACTTTGTTTATTAACAGATGACGTGAAGCCACCAGCATGGACGGAGGCACCCGTTTGAAGGTGTTCGGCAGTTCTATGGTGGCATTTGGAATGTATGATTAATTTGAACTGCCAGAACCGCCGCAGACTACAGTAAGTGTGATGCCCGCCTACATGGGACATTACTAAATGGATAAGTGAGTGCTACTAAGACCTCACTATCGGACTTGCATATTACACAGGTTAGAATGCAGCAATGAGGAAAGCAGCTTTCATGAAATTCTCAAAATTATGCACAACTTTGGGTTTTCTGGCAGCCAACAGTTTCTGAATTATAAAGACTGTGCAGTGTTGGTTCAGAAATAATAGAACTACTGAAGTATTGATTCTTGTATTCACACTGCATTTGAGAGCAAATACGAAGATACACACTGTGATGGCGGCATGTTGGAACAAAAGACACACGGAGAAACAACAGTCCGTTTTTGTTATCTATGATCAATTACCCAATGAAAGTGCTTCAAAACGTATTTAAATCATTACGTGTTGTTTATGGAAAATTCAGCATTGAAAAAGGCAAATTGCTGCCGAAACGCGTCTGCTGTTGACAATTATGAATAAAATGAATGCTACATTATCCCCAGAGTGCCCCGGTATCCTTTTGGAACTTTGTTTATTAACATATGACGTGAAGCCACCAGCACGGACGGAGGCACCCGTTTGAAGGTGTTCGGCAGTTCTATGGTGGCATTTGGAATGTATGATTAATTTGAACTGCCAGAACCGCCGCAGACTACAGTAAGTGCGATGCCCGCCTACATGGGACATTACTAAATGGATAACTGAGTGCTACTCAGACCTCACTTTCGGACTTGCATATTACACAGATTAGAATGCGGCAACGAGGAAAGCAGCTTTCATGAAATTCTTAAAATTATGCACAACTTTGGGTTTTCTGTCAGCCAAGAGTTTCTGAATTATAAAGACTGTGCAGTGTTGGTTCAGAAATAATAGAACTACTGAAGTATTGATTCTTGTATTCACACTGCATTTGAGAGCAAATACGAAGATACACACTGTGATGGCGGCATGTTGGAACAAAAGACACACGGAGAAACAACAGTCCGTTTTTGTTATCTATGATCAATTACCCAATGAAAGTGCTTCAAAACTTATTTAAATCAAAAGGCAAATTGCTGCCGAAACGCGTCTGCTGTTGCCAATTATGAATAAAATGGATGCTACATTATCCGCAGAGTGCCCCGGTATCCTTTTGGAACTTTGTTTATTAACATATGACGTGAAGCCACCAGCACGGACGGAGGCACCCGTTTGAAGGTGTTCGGCAGTTCTATGGTGGCATTTGGAATGTATGATTAATTTGAACTGCCAGAACCGCCGCAGACTACAGTAAGTGCGATGCCCGCCTACATGGGACAATACTAAATGGATAAGTGAGCGCTACTAAGACCTCACTTTCAGACTTGCATATTACACAGGTTAAAATGCGGCAACGAAGAAAGCAGCTTTCATGAAATTCTTAAAATGATGCACAACTTTGGGTTTTCTTGCAGCCAACAGTTTCTGAATTATAAAGACTGTGCAGTGTTGGTTCAGAAATAATAGAACTACTGAAGTATTGATTCTTGTATTCACACTGCATTTGAGAGCAAATACGAAGATACACACTGTGATGGCGGTATGTTGGAACAAAAGACACACGGAGAAACAAGAGTCCCTTTTTGTTATCTATGATCAATTACCAAATGAAAGTGCTTCAAAACGTATTTAAATCATTACGTGTTGTTTATGGAAAATTCAGCATTGAAAAAGGCAAATTGCTGCCGAAACGCATCTGCTGTTGCCAATTATGAATACAATGGATTCTACATTATCTGCAGAGTGCCCGGGTATCCGTTTGGAACTTTGTTTATTAACAGATGACGTGAAGCCACCAGCACGGACGGAGGCACCCGTTTGAAGGTGTTCGGCAGTTCTATGGTGGCATTTGGAATGTATGATTAATTTGAACTGCCAGAACCACCGCAGACTACAGTAAGTGCGATGCCCGCCTACATGGGACAATACTAAATGGATAAGTGAGCGCTACTAAGACCTCACTTTCAGACTTGCATATTACACAGGTTAAAATGCGGCAACGAAGAAAGCAGCTTTCATGAAATTCTTAAAATGATGCACAACTTTGGGTTTTCTGTCAGCCAACAGTTTCTGAATTATAAAGACTGTGCAGTGTTGGTTCAGAAATAATAGAACTACTGAAGTATTGATTCTTGTATTCACACTGCATTTGAGAGCAAATACGACGATACACACTGTGATGGCGGTATGTTGGAACAAAAGACACACGGAGAAACAACAGTCCCTTTTTGTTATCTATGATCAATTACCCAATGAAAGTGCTTCAAAACGTATTTAAATCATTACGTGTTGTTTATGGAAAATTCAGCATTGAAAAAGGTAAATTGCTTCCGAAACGCGTCTGCTGTTGCCAATTATGAATAAAATGGATGCTACATTATCCGCAGAGTGCCCCGGTATCCTTTTGGAACTTTGTTTATTAACATATGACGTGAAGCCACCAGCACGGACGGAGGCACCCGTTTGAAGGTGTTCGGCAGTTCTGTGGTGGCATTTGGAATGTATGATTAATTTGAACTGCCAGAACCGCCGCAGACTACAGTAAGTGCGATGCCCGCCTACATGGGACATTACTAAATGGATAAGTGAGTGCTACTAAGACCTCACTTTCGGACTTGCATATTACACAGATTAGAATGCGGCAACGAGGAAAGCAGCTTTCATGAAATTCTTAAAATTATGCACAACTTTGGGTTTTCTTGCAGCCAACAGTTTCTGAATTATAAAGACTGTGAAGTGTTGGTTCAGAAATAATAGAACTACTGAAGTATTGATTCTTGTATTCACACTGCATTTGAGAGCAAATACGAAGATACACACTGTGATGGCAGTATGTTGGAACAAAAGACACACGGAGAAACAAGAGTCCCTTTTTGTTATCTATGATCAATTACCCAATGAAAGTGCTTCAAAACGTATTTAAATCATTACGTGTTGTTTATGGAAAATTCAGCATTGAAAAAGGCAAATTGCTGCCGAAACGCGTCTGCTGTTGCCAATTATGAATAAAATGGATTCTACATTATCCGCAGAGTGCCCGGGTATCCGTTTGGAACTTTGTTTATTAACAGATGACGTGAAGCCACCAGCATGGACGGAGGCACCCGTTTGAAGGTGTTCGGCAGTTCTATGGTGGCATTTGGAATGTATGATTAATTTGAACTGCCAGAACCGCCGCAGACTACAGTAAGTGCGATGCCCGCCTACATGGGACAATACTAAATGGATAAGTGAGCGCTACTAAGACCTCACTTTCAGACTTGCATATTACACAGGTTAAAATGCGGCAACGAAGAAAGCAGCTTTCATGAAATTCTTAAAATGATGCACAACTTTGGGTTTTCTGTCAGCCAAGAGTTTCTGAATTATAAAGACTGTGCAGTGTTGGTTCAGAAATAATAGAACTACAGAAGTATTGATTCTTGTATTCACACTGCATTTGAGAGCAAATACGAAGATACACACTGTGATGGCGGCATGTTGGAACAAAAGACACACGGAGAAACAACAGTCCGTTTTTGTTATCTATGATCAATTACCCAATGAAAGTGCTTCAAAACGTATTTAAATCATTACGTGTTGTTTATGGAAAATTCAGCATTGAAAAAGGTAAATTGCTTCCGAAACGCGTATGCTGTTGCCAATTATGAATAAAATGGATGCTACATTATCCGCAGAGTGCCCCGGTATCCTTTTGGAACTTTGTTTATTAACATATGACGTGAAGCCACCAGCACGGACGGAGGCACCCGTTTGAAGGTGTTCGGCAGTTCTATGGTGGCATTTGGAATGTATGATTAATTTGAACTGCCAGAACCGCCGCAGACTACAGTAAGTGCGATGCCCGCCTACATGGGACATTACTAAATGGATAAGTGAGTGCTACTAAGACCTCACTTTCGGACTTGCATATTACACAGATTAGAATGCGGCAACGAGGAAAGCAGCTTTCATGAAATTCTTAAAATTATGCACAACTTTGGGTTTTCTGTCAGCCAAGAGTTTCTGAATTATAAAGACTGTGCAGTGTTGGTTCAGAAATAATAGAACTACTGAAGTATTGATTCTTGTATTCACACTGCATTTGAGAGCAAATACGAAGATACACACTGTGATGGCGGCATGTTGGAACAAAAGACACACGGAGAAACAACAGTCCGTTTTTGTTATCTATGATCAATTACCCAATGAAAGTGCTTCAAAACGTATTTAAATCATTACGTGTTGTTTATGGAAAATTCAGCATTGAAAAAGGCAAATTGCTGCCAAAACGCGTCTGCTGTTGCCAATTATGAATAAAATGGATGCTACATTATCCGCAGAGTGCCCCGGTATCCTTTTGGAACTTTGTTTATTAACATATGACGTGAAGCCACCAGCACGGACGGAGGCACCCGTTTGAAGGTGTTCGGCAGTTCTATGGTGGCATTTGGAATGTATGATTAATTTGAACTGCCAGAACCGCCGCAGACTACAGTAAGTGCGATGCCAGCCTACATGGGACATTACTAAATGGATAAGTGAGTGCTACTAAGACCTCACTTTAGGACTTGCATACTACACAGGTTAGAATGCGGCAACGAGGAAAGCAGCTTTCATGAAATTCTTAAAATTATACACAACTTTGGGTTTTCTTGCAGCCAACAGTTTCTGAATTATAAAGACTGTGCAGTGTTGGTTCAGAAATAATAGAACTACTGAAGTATTGATTCTTGTATTCACACTGCATTTGAGAGCAAATACGAAGATACACACCGTGATGGCGGTATGTTGGAACAAAAGACACACTTAGAAACAACAGTCCGTCTTTGTTATCTATGATCAATTACCCAATGAAAGTGCATCAAAACGTATTTAAATCATTACGTGTTGTTTATGGAAAATTCAGCATTGAAAAAGGCAAATTGCTGCCGAAACGCGTCTGCTGTTGCCAATTATGAATAAAATGGATGCTACATTATCCGCAGAGTGCCCCGGTATCCTTTTGGAACTTTGTTTATTAACATATGACGTGAAGCCACCAGCACGGACGGAGGCACCCGTTTGAAGGTGTTCGGCCATTCTTTGGTGGCATTTGGAATGTATGATTAATTTGAACTGCCAGAACCGCCGCAGACTACAGTAAGTGCGATGCTCGCCTACATGGGACAATACTAAATGGATAAGTGAGTGCTACTAAGACCTCACTTTCGGACTTGCATATTACACAGGTTAGAATGCGGCAACGAGGAAAGCAGCT
This sequence comes from Pleurodeles waltl, assembly GCF_031143425.1. NCBI lineage: Eukaryota > Metazoa > Chordata > Amphibia > Caudata > Salamandridae > Pleurodeles > Pleurodeles waltl. The sequence goes on along the minus strand of NC_090444.1, from coordinate 1,643,558,778 downwards.
TTCATGAAATTCTTAAAATTATGCACAACTTTGGGTTTTCTTGCAGCCAACAGTTTCTGAATTATAAAGACTGTGCAGTGTTGGTTCAGAAATAATAGAACTACTGAAGTATTGATTCTTGCATTCATACTGCATTTGAGAGAAAATACGAAGATACACACTGTGATGGCGGTATGTTGGAACAAAAGACACACGGAGAAACAACAGTCTGTTTTTGTTATCTATGATCAATTACCCAATGAAAGTGCTTCAAAACGTATTTAAATCATTACGTGTTGTTTATGGAAAATTCAGCATTGAAAAAGGCAAATTGCTGCCGAAACGTGTCTGCTGTTGCCAATTATGAATAAAATGGATGCTACATTATCCGCAGAGTGCCCCGGTATTCTTTTGGAACTTTGTTTATTAACATATGACGTGAAGCCACCAGCACGGACGGAGGCACCCGTTTGAAGGTGTTCGGCAGTTCTATTGTGGCATTTGGAATGTATGATTAATTTGAACTGCCAGAACCGCCGCAGACTACAGTAAGTGTGATGCCCGCCTACATGGGACATTACTAAATGGATAAGTGAGTGCTACTAAGACCTCACTATCGGACTTGCATATTACACAGGTTAGAATGCGGCAATGAGGAAAGCAGCTTTCATGAAATTCTCAAAATTATGCACAACTTTGGGTTTTCTGGCAGCCAACAGTTTCTGAATTATAAAGACTGTGCAGTGTTGGTTCAGAAATAATAGAACTACTGAAGTATTGATTCTTGTATTCACACTGCATTTGAGAGCAAATACGAAGATACACACTGTGATGGCGGCATGTTGGAACAAAAGACACACGGAGAAACAACAGTCCGTTTTTGTTATCTATGATCAATTACCCAATGAAAGTGCTTCAAAACGTATTTAAATCATTACGTGTTGTTTATGGAAAATTCAGCATTGAAAAAGGCAAATTGCTGCCGAAACGCGTCTGCTGTTGACAATTATGAATAAAATGAATGCTACATTATCCCCAGAGTGCCCCGGTATCCTTTTGGAACTTTGTTTATTAACATATGACGTGAAGCCACCAGCACGGACGGAGGCACCCGTTTGAAGGTGTTCGGCAGTTCTATGGTGGCATTTGGAATGTATGATTAATTTGAACTGCCAGAACCGCCGCAGACTACAGTAAGTGCGATGCCCGCCTACATGGGACATTACTAAATGGATAACTGAGTGCTACTCAGACCTCACTTTCGGACTTGCATATTACACAGATTAGAATGCGGCAACGAGGAAAGCAGCTTTCATGAAATTCTTAAAATTATGCACAACTTTGGGTTTTCCTTGCAGCCAACAGTTTCTGAATTATAAAGACTGTGCAGTGTTGGTTCAGAAATAATAGAACTACTGAAGTATTGATTCTTGTATTCACACTGCATTTGAGAGCAAATACGAAGATACACACTGTGATGGCGGTATGTTGGAACAAACGACACACGGAGAAACAAGAGTCCCTTTTTGTTATCTATGATCAATTACCCAATGAAAGTGCTTCAAAACGTATTTAAATCATTACGTGTTGTTTATGGAAAATTCAGCATTGAAAAAGGCAAATTGCTGCCAAAACGCGTCTGCTGTTGCCAATTATGAATAAAATGGATGCTACATTATCCGCAGAGTGCCCCGGTATCCTTTTGGAACTTTGTTTATTAACATATGACGTGAAGCCACAAGCAAGGACGGAGGCACCCGTTTGAAGGTGTTCGGCAGTTCTATGGTGGCATTTGGAATGTATGATTAATTTGAACTGCCAGAACCGCCGCAGACTACAGTACGTGCGATGCCCGCCTACATGGGACATTACTAAATGGATATGTGAGTGCTACGAAGACCTCACTTTCGGACTTGCATATTACACAGGTTAGAATGCGGCAACGAGGAAAGCAGCTTTCATGAAATTCTTAAAATTATGCACAACTTTGGGTTTTCCTTGCAGCCAACAGTTTCTGAATTATAAAGACTGTGCAGTGTTGGTTCAGAAATTATAGAACTACTGAAGTATTGATTCTTGTATTCACACTGCATTTGAGAGCAAATACGAAGATACACACTGTGATGGCAGTATGTTGGAACAAAAGACACACGGAGAAACAACAGTCTGTTTTTGTTATCTATGATCAATTACCCAATGAAAGTGCTTCAAAACGTATTTAAATCATTACGTGTTGTTTATGGAAAATTCAGTATTTAAAAAGGCAAATTGCTGCCGAAACGCGTCTGCTGTTGCCAATTATGAATAAAATGGATGCTACATTATCCGCAGAGTGCCCCGGTATCCTTTTGGAACTTTGTTTATTAACATATGACGTGAAGCCACCAGCACGGACGGAGGCACCCGTTTGAAGGTGTTCGGCAGTTCTATGGTGGCATTTGGAATGTATGATTAATTTGATCTGCCAGAACCGCCACAGACTACAGTAAGTGCGATACCCGCCTACATGGGACATTACTAAATGGATAAGTGAGTGCTACTAAGACCTCACTTTCAGACTTGCATATTACACAGGTTAGAATGTGGCAACGAGGAAAGCAGCTTTCATGAAATTCTTAAAATTATGCACAACTTTGGGTTTTCCTTGCAGCCAACAGTTTCTGAATTATAAAGACTGTGCAGTGTTGGTTCAGAAATAATAGAACTACTGAAGTATTGATTCTTGTATTCACACTGCATTTGAGAGCAAATACGAAGATACACACTGTGATGGCGGTATGTTGGAACAAAAGACACACGGAGAAACAACAGTCCCTTTTGTCTATGATCAATTACCCAATGAAAGTGCTTCAAAACGTATTTAAATCGTTACGTGTTGTTTATGGAAAATTCAGCATTGAAAAAGGCAAATTGCTGCTGAAACGCGTCTACTGTTGCCAATTATGAATAAAATGAATGCCACATTATCCGCAGAGTGCCCCGGTATCCTTTTGGAACTTTGTTTATTAACATATGACGTGAAGCCACCAGCACGGACGGAGGCACCCATTTGAAGGTGTTCGGCAGTTCTATTGTGGCATTTGGAATGTATGATTAATTTGAACTGCCAGAACCGCCGCAGACTACAGTAAGTGCGATGCCCGCCTACATGGGACATTACTAAATGGATAAGTGAGTGCTACTAAGACCTCACTTTCGGACTTGCATATTACACAGGTTAGAATGCGGCAACGAGGAAAGCAGCTTTCATGAAATTCTCAAAATTATGCACAACTTTGGGTTTTCTGGCAGCCAACAGTTTCTGAATTATAAAGACTGTGCAGTGTTGGTTCAGAAATAATAGAACTACTGAAGTATTGATTCTTGTATTCACACTGCATTTGAGAGCAAATACGAAGATACACACTGTGATGGCGGCATGTTGGAACAAAAGACACACGGAGAAACAACAGTCCGTTTTTGTTATCTATGATCAATTACCCAATGAAAGTGCTTCAAAACGTATTTAAATCATTACGTGTTGTTTATGGAAAATTCAGCATTGAAAAAGGCAAATTGCTGCCGAAACGCGTCTGCTGCTGCCCATTTTGAATAAAATGAATGCTACATTATCCGCAGAGTGCCCCGGTATCCTTTTGGAACTTTGTTTATTAACATATGACGTGAAGCCACCAGCACGGACGGAGGCACCCGTTTGAAGGTGTTCGGCAGTTCTATTGTGGCATTTGGAATGTATGATTAATTTGAACTGCCAGAACCGCCGCAGACTACAGTAAGTGCGATGCCCGCCTACATGGGACATTACTAAATGGATAAGTGAGTGCTACTAAGACCTCACTTTCGGACTTGCATATTACACAGGTTAGAATGCGGCAACGAGGAAAGCAGCTTTCATGAAATTCTTAAAATTATGCACAACTTTGGGTTTTCCTTGCAGCCAACAGTTTCTGAATTATAAAGACTGTGCAGTGTTGGTTCAGAAATAATAGAACTACTGAAGTATTGATTCTTGTATTCACACTGCATTTGAGAGCAAATACGAAGATACACACTGTGATGGCGGTATGTTGGAACAAAAGACACACGGAGAAACAACAGTCCCTTTTTGTTATCTATGATCAATTACCCAATGAAAGTGCTTCAAAACGTATTTAAATCATTATGTGTTGTTTATGGAAAATTCAGTATTTAAAAAGGCAAATTGCTGCCGAAACGCGTCTGCTGTTGCCAATTATGAATAAAATGGATGCTACATTATCCGCAGAGTGCCCCGGTATCCTTTTGGAACTTTGTTTATTAACATATGACGTGAAGCCACCAGCACGGACGGAGGCACCCGTTTGAAGGTGTTCGGCAGTTCTATGGTGGCATTTGGAATGTATGATTAATTTGAACTGCCAGAACCGCCACAGACTACAGTAAGTGCGATACCCGCCTACATGGGACATTACTAAATGGATAAGTGAGTGCTACTAAGACCTCACTTTCAGACTTGCATATTACACAGGTTAGAATGCGGCAACGAGGAAAGCAGCTTTCATGAAATTCTTAAAATTATGCACAACTTTGGGTTTTCCTTGCAGCCAACAGTTTCTGAATTATAAAGACTGTGCAGTGTTGGTTCAGAAATAATAGAACTACTGAAGTATTGATTCTTGTATTCACACTGCATTTGAGAGCAAATACGAAGATACACACTGTGATGGCGGCATGTTGGAACAAAAGACACACGGAGAAACAACAGTCCGTTTTTGTTATCTACGATCAATTACCCAATGAAAGTGCTTCAAAATGTATTTAAATCATTACGTGTTGTTTATGGAAAATTCAGCATTGAAAAAGGCAAATTGCTGCCGAAACGCGTCTGCTGTTGCCAATTATGAATAAAATGAATGCTACATTATCCGCAGAGTGCCCCGGTATCCTTTTGGAACTTTGTTTATTAACATATGACGTGAAGCCACCAGCACGGACGGAGGCACCCGTTTGAAGGTGTTCGGCAGTTCTATGGTGGCATTTGGAATGTATGATTAATTTGAACTGCCAGAACCGCCGCAGACTACAGTAAGTGCGATGCCTGCCTACATGGGACATTACTAAATGGATAAGTGAGTAATACTAAGACCTCACTTTCGGACTTGCATATTACACAGGTTAGAATGCGGCAACGAGGAAAGCAGCTTTCATGAAATTCTTAAAATTATGCACAACTTTGGGTTTTCTTGCAGCCAACAGTTTCTGAATTATAAAGACTGTGCAGTGTTGGTTCAGAAATAATAGAACTACTGAAGTATTGATTCTTGTATTCACACTGCATTTGAGAGCAAATACGAAGATACACACTGTGATGGCGGTATGTTGGAACAAAAGACACATGGAGAAACAAGAGTCCCTTTTTGTTATCTATGATCAATTACCCAATGAAAGTGCTTCAAAACGTATTTAATTCATTACGTGTTGTTTATGGAAAATTCAGCATTGAAAAAGGCTAAATTGCTGCCGAAACGCATCTGCTGTTGCCAATTATGAATAAAATGGATGCTACATTATCCGCAGAGTGCCCCGGTATCCTTTTGGAACTTTGTTTATTAACATATGACGTGAAGCCACCAGCACGGACGGAGGCACCCGTTTGAAGGTGTTCGGCAGTTCTATGGTGGCATTTGGAATGTATGATTAATTTGAACTGCCAGAACCGCCGCAGACTACAGTAAGTGCGATGCCCGCCTACATGGGACATTACTAAATGGATATGTGAGTGCTAGTAAGACCTCACTTTCGGACTTGCATATTACACAGGTTAGAATGCGGCAACGAGGAAAGCAGCTTTCATGAAATTCTTAAAATTATGCACAACTTTGGGTTTTCCTTGCAGCCAACAGTTTCTGAATTATAAAGACTGTGCAGTGTTGGTTCAGAAATTATAGAACTACTGAAGTATTGATTCTTGTATTCACACTGCATTTGAGAGCAAATACGAAGATACACACTGTGATGGCAGTATGTTGGAACAAAAGACACACGGAGAAACAACAGTCCGTTTTTGTTATCTATGATCAATTACCCAATGAAAGTGCTTCAAAACGTATTTAAATCATTACGTGTTGTTTATGGAAAATTCAGCATTTAAAAAGGCAAATTGCTGCCGAAACGCGTCTGCTGTTGCCAATTATGAATAAAATGGATGCTACATTATCCGCAGAGTGTCCCGGTATCCTTTTGGAACTTTGTTTATTAACATATGACGTGAAGCCACCAGCACGGACGGAGGCACCCGTTTGAAGGTGTTCGGCAGTTCTATGGTGGCATTTGGGATGTATGATTAATTTGAACTGCCAGAACCGCCACAGACTACAGTAAGTGCGATGCCCGCCTACATGGGAGATTACTAAATGGATAAGTGAGTGCTACTAAGACCTCACTTTCGGACTTGCATATTACACAGGTTAGAATGCGGCAACGAGGAAAGCAGCTTTCATGAAATTCTTAAAATTATGCACAACTTTGGGTTTTCTTGCAGCCAACAGTTTCTGAATTATAAAGACTGTGCAGTGTTGGTTCAGAAATAATAGAACTACTGAAGTATTGATTCTTGTATTCACACTGCATTTGAGAGCAAATACGAAGATACACACTGTGATGGCGGTATGTTGGAACAAAAGACACACGGAGAAACAACAGTCCGTTTATATGTGACAGAGAGAGAGAGAGAGAGACATGTTATGAATACTTCATAGACAACACGATTTATGGTGTGTGGAACACTTTTTCTGGTCATACTCCCACATGCACATATAGCACACCTCATGTTCTGACAGTCTTGCACTAGTTTTATATAGCTATATGAGATCAGGGCAGTGCATCTCCATTTGCAGGAACCTCTTGCTTTACTTTTGTCAGTAGACTAACTAACATCACATCCGCCTTCCTCTCTAGATGGCATTGGAACATTATGTACAACCATTCCCAAAATAAACAAGAATAATGGTCTGATTTTGAGTTTAGCCGGCAGGTTACTCTTTCACAAAAGTGACGGATATCCCAAACTACCGTATTATGATCTCCATAGACTATAATGGGATCATAATACGGTGGATGGTTTATCCGTCACGTTTGTGATGGAGTAACCTCATCCACCAAACTCTGAATCAGGTCCTTAATGATTCTCTATTCAGTGTACCTGTATCACCTCTACTAAACATACATTCTTTTACTAGCAACTTAATTATCATCCTCCTGGATACTAAATATTTTTGTCCCATTAGAACATGATATCTATGTTGCTATAGAAATGAATCCTATCTAGTATGGGTCCAACCAGAAACCACGAGCGGTAATAATATTGACTTTGCCCAGTATTTTACACTTCTGTGTTTTCAATTCAATACAATCTACTCTACTGTATATCATACAGAAAGCAACACAAAATAAAACTATATCAACATCAGCACATATAGAGTCATGTGTAAGCACTACCACAATCCAAACAGCATGGCACAGCAGTCCACCCATAGAAAAATCGCTCCACATACACAACTGTAAACAACTAGGTGGAACAAAAAATCACGCCAATGAAACTGTACAGAAGGGCCATCCCATCACCTTGAGCTATATTTACATGTTCCTTAATGAGGCTAATAAAATCTACTTCGACAAGAGATGCTAACATTAGTAGGTGCCAGAGTATTTTTTTTAATCAGGGAAATAGAATTATCATGAATGGTCTGCCAGCCAATTTGAAAGCGAAGCTATTCATCTCTTTAAGGTGGAACAAACATGTACAGATTGAATATTGTAGTATTAAAGCATCTGACATTTTCAATAGCAAAATTATTGGAGGGTGCACTGACGTTTCTTATACAGATTTGCCACAAAATATTAGTATGTGATCTTCAAAATTAATGAACTTCTCTAGTGATGGATGCCCTGTGCCAGGATGCTACCACACCATGAACCCTATATCAATTCTATGTTAGAAATAATATTATAGGGAGAACATAACTACACATAGGCTGAAACATGTCAACATATACTCATAGCAGCACGACCATTATTAAGGAACTGTACAAGGATTTCTACCTGGAGGATATTATTTTTATAATTTATTGGTAACTGAGAGCTCTTCAGTACTAATATTTATGCTACTGATAAGGGTATGCCACACTGGAAGCTGCTATGTGGACACCTGTATATTTAACTACCAGATAACAAGATTAAACTGATAATAGACTTCTGTTTAAATAAATGTCTACATGTTAAATAAATTGATGTATTTAGACTACTGAACTGCTGTATGAATAGTCTGAGTGGCAGTTTGGCTTTGGAAGTGTGAGGGTGTATGCATTAGAAATTAGATTGATTGTATCTGTGGCCAAAGACATAGGGGGTTATTCTAACTTTGGAGGAGGTGTTAATCCGTCCCAAAAGTGACGGAAAAGTGACGGATTTACCACCAGCCGTATTACGAGTCCATTATATCCTATGGAACTCGTAATACGGCTGGTGGTATATCTGTCACTTTACCGTCACTTTTGGGACGGATTAACACTCCTCCAAAGTTAGAATAACCCCCATAGTCTGGTCCAAAAATATAACATGATTTTTATTTGAAGAAGTAAGTGCTTAATTTATCCCTACAGAGAAGCGTTTGTGTTAAATATTGGTAAATGTCCAGGTTCTAGACGAGTTATTTGGACCTCCCCACTTTCTGGTAATATGAACCCAAAACCAGAGCACATCCTTTGAAGGCTGCACGATCAATCTTACCAGAGCCTGAAACCTTCAAAACATATGCTGACAGGGTTAAATCCATACCACTGCAGTTTGGAACCAGACTTCAGTGTGACACCCTAAGTGCAATGAGTATGCTCAGATACTAGTCCTATGCTCACTGTGCCACTGGAACCAACCTACACCCAAGTGTAAACCCAAATCAGGGAGAAACTGGTCTTGGGTTTCTTGTGGTAGAGTTAAGAAAGGTATTGGCTTGGCATTTCGGGCTGGACTGGTCCACCCACGTTTCTGTTAAGACTGATTTGCACATGGCTTGGTCAAAACTGAGGTGGCATTGCCAAGGGATTGCCAATGATTAGACTTATTGCAAGCATTCTGCTCATCACCTTCTGTCTGATTTATGTAACGCCATTAGTGGCAAGGGTATAACCAGACTTGGGTCTCACTGTGCCCCTGTCATCATATTTTGTGTGTTTGGTGTCAAATAATTAGCAAGTTAGAAACAGCATCATAGTAAGTCAAGAAGAATACAAAGAACACAGGAAGAAATTATGCCACAAGCCAATTCAAGTAAATCAATGAATGCTTAGGAACAAAATCAGCAGCATAAACTTTGTTTAAAAGATTTTCCTGAGAAAATAAACAAGGGTCATTTGTGCATTCTCCAACACTGCTGAAAGAGAGGAGTGTTGGTGTGAGAAAACAAAAATATGATGTTCAGCTTTAAATTAGGAAAGAAAAAACAAAAATATTACAACTACAAACATTCAAGAAATAGAGGGGGGAGATTGTCTAATTTTCTTGAACCCAAGTAAATAAATAATAAATAAATGTCAACATACAATTGATGAAATCAAAGAAAGGGCCTTGGATACTGAAATTTCAGTAAGCTATTGTGTCTGAAGTTTGTCCACATGGCAGTATAAAGAATTCACTTAACCCTTTAGCATTTACATTTTCTCCCATTGGGAATTCCAGGGGAGCAGGTAATATGATGAAAAGAATAGAATATGTGTGTCCAACAAAAAAGGGAATTGGATGGAAAAATGTTTTCTAAATGTAGAATGAGCTGGGGTGCGTGGCTGGACGCAAACAAGATGGCCACTATTTAACGGTGCACAAACTCTCTAGTCCAATATTTGGCCTAATTTTCTGATCGGAGCAGTGAATTGCCACAATAAGTGGAGGCAGCAGTCTTTTGAAGGCCAGGGGACTGATGCAGTGAGTTTGCATTTACGATTTGACCGCCCATCATCCCGCAGTTCGCTCTTCTACCCTCCTCATCGGCCAAGGTCGGTCGGAGCTTTCGTGCCAATAATGGACTGACAGGAATGTAAGCGCTCGTATTCTCCCAGCATGTTCGATCCTCATTTTTAATGCAAAATTGGGCTTTGCTTATGCAAATACTTTCACCAATGCTGGTAATGACATACTTTTCCCCTATAAAGAGCTATCACTTTTCTCTTTAGCAAGTTTTTATGTATTCTTGGTCCATCATACTACATGAAGGTTTGATATTTTCAAAATACAAAACAGCTTGTGCTTCTCCCCCCACTGTTTATCACTTTCCTCAATATGGAGGAGGGAGGCAACATTTCCTTGAAGAACGGATCCCTCAATAACACATCTTCTGCCATCCGCAAGGGTTATATAGATGGTGATAGCAAGAGGCTCAAAAAGCATCCCACTTCTTCCAGTAGATCACCTTTCCCACTCACCATCGAGGACTTGATGGATGAACTTAAAATGCTGAAACCTTTCATGTTGGAAACCACCACTACTCTGCAAGGTCTTGATGACAAACAGTCTTCCCTTTAAGCAAGGGTCATAGATCTTCAACTTCACACTGTGGAATTTCGAGGCACTCCTTCAAAAGTAAACATTATGGTCAAGCAGATTACAGTCCTCGAGCGACAAACCAAAGATTTTGAAACTTATAACCGGCGCAATAAACTTCAAGTTTACGGAATACCAGAGTGTGGAGATGGAGGGGATATGATTGCTTTTTTTCACAAGGACTTACCCAAGGTAGTGGATCTCTTTAACAGTCCCTCCCTTAATGTCCACAGAGCCCATTGTCTTGGGCCAACACGTTCCACTGCCAACTCCATTTCCAAACCCAGAGGAATTATCATCCTTTTCCTTCAATACACAGACTTGAAGCAATTCATCTCTGCATCTAAAGAACAAACACAGATGGTCTTGTCTAGCCACAGGATTTTTCTCTCACAAGATATTTCACCAGTTACTGCTGTGTCATGGGTGCCAGATATGGTCGTCTACATCTTTCCCTTTCACGGTTACTTACAAGGACAGGACTACCTCCTTATATTCTCCAGATCAACTTAAGAAATTAATTCACCTTCACAAAAGGGAAGCCATGGACACTGGTAGAACATGAGGTATTACTCATATTTTGACTCCTTTGTCTTCTGCTCTTACCTCTCTTTGGGATGCTACTATTGCATTGTTGTACTCCTCTTCACCAATGTCCTCTCCCTTTTTTTTCCTACCCAGGTACTGCGTATGTCAATGTTGGTGTTGCCCAGTTGTTCACTAACTAGCTGTTGTCTATTCTGCCTTTAATTGAATGTCCTTCCCAGGTATCCCACACAGATGGGTAAGCTTGTTACATGGATTATACATGTTCTGCTTTGCTATTCCCCGCTTCTGTCCCTTTCCTTCTTTTTTTCTTTTTTTCCATTTTCCTCTCCTCTGGTCAATTACCTCTTTAATCTTATTTATGTATTCCCGGGCCCGATGTTTTGGCTGTTTCATCTCTCCTGGTTTTCCTCGGAGTTCGTTTTTCAATTTTTTTATCTCTCCATTTCTTCTCTTATGGTTTGGGTACTTTGGAACCTCTGCCATACTTTTATGGTTTCTATTGTTTTGGGTCTTTCTCTGACTCTTTCCCTTTCTTCTTTCTCCTTACATTTTTTTTCTTTTTCTTTCCATTATCTTGTTCAATGTTAGTTTTTTAGCTTTATTTTACTTTCCCATTTTTTTGTCTTTTTTGGTATTTTCCTTTTTCCTGTTTATCATTTCCCCACTTCATCTATTCTCTCTTCTACTTTTATCATATGTATTGTTATGCTCATTATTGGCAAATTAGTTTATATGCATTTATTCTTATGTGTTATCTCTATTCTTGATGAGGTTGCTGTTATGTACCAGGTTTTACATTTTTTTCATGAATAGACCCAGAATTATTTCATGGAATGTCAAAGGTCTTCGCAGTCCTGTTAAAAAACAGAGATCTTACTCACATCTCTAAATCCTCATGTCATGTAGCTTTGTTACAAGAGACTCATCTTCTTGAGAAATAAATCCATATGCTTAAGAAAGGTTGGGTCGGTTCTGTTTACTGTTCTTCTGCTGTTCATCATAAATATAGTGTGATTATATTATTTGATAAGACCCTATCTGTTATTATCATACAACAGCAAACTTATGCTGGGAGTTGATGTCTCCACTTAGATGTTACTGTTAATGGATGCTCTTACTCTGTTATTTAAGTTTATGAACCTAATAGTGTGGAACCGCATTTCTGGCATTCTCTCTCAATCAAACTATTATCACTCAGAAATGTCAATCTCATTCTAGGAGGTGATTGTACTCAACTGCTTGATCCATTTTTGGACAGGAAATCAGCTTTCAAACACATCCCAAATAATATGGAATCGGCTTTTCATAGAACAATTTCAGATAGAGGTCTTGTTGGTGCTTGGCATCTTTACAATCCAGATCTCCTGGAATATTTTTTCTTCTCCCTTACCCATCATTCCTCTTCTAGAATTGATTATATTTTCCTTGATAAAGACCTTACACAACATCTAATTCATGCTGAATTAGGCCCCCATCCTGGTTTCTGACCACGCCCCAGTGATAATTGACCTGGAACTTTCCTGGAATCAACAATTTGTCATGGGATTTAAGCGATTCATCATTGAATTCTTCCACAATAACACTACTCCAGATGTCATGTTCCACCAAGTTTGGGATTCTTTCAAAGCCTCTGCAGGAGGTCACATTATCACGTTTCTCAAAAGAAAAAGGCTTTCGCTAAGTAATCATCTGATCTCTTGCAACACATTAAGAAACAAGAACACGATTATTATTCCTCATTTAATAATGACGTCCTAGATCAACTCATTCAAGCCAAACTTCGTTTTAACATCTATAAACAATGCTTGTAATGTTCTTTTAAAAATAATACAATGTATTGTGGCAGTTCCAATAAAGTGGGGAAAATGTTAGCTAATTACCTAAAGGTTAAAAAACAAATATCCAAAATAGAAGTTATCTGTGATGCTTCTGGCAATCGACTATTTAAAGAACAGGACATCATGACCTGTTTTGCTAACTTTTATTCCAATCTTTATACTGAAGACACTCCTCGCACTCAAGATTCCATTGATTCTTTGTTTAGTACTATTCCAAACCTTCAAACTCCACTGTATGACTTTGCCTCACTTGAGGTAAACATTTCATGTACCAAAATACATTCAGCCATATCCAAACTCCCAAACGACAAGGCTCCAGAACCAGATGGTTTTACAGTTGAATTTTATCTTAAATTTCCAATCTTTTGGTCCCCAACTTATTCAGCACTTTGTAGCTTCTGATATCATAGTTGTTTTTTTCCTGAAGCTATGATTTGTTTAACTCCAAAAAAGGATAAGAACTTGGTGGAATGCAAAAATTATAGGCCAATATCCCTGATCAATACTGATTGCAATTTGTTTCTAAAGTTCTAGCACTTCATTTCAATGATCTAATTCCTTCTCTTGTTGGTATCGGGCATTCCAGCTTTGTCAAGGACTGGAACATCTGACAATTCTCACACCTTTTAAATATAATTCATGGTGCTGTCCTATATAAAGCTGCGGTTACCTTGGATGCTGAGAAGGCTTACGATCGTGTTATTTGGGACTTCATGTTCTGAGCCCTTAACTGGCGCAGTTTAGAACCCAGATATCTTCAGTATGTGAAAATTCTTTACACCTCCCCCTCTACCTCAGTTTCCACTAATGGTTTGTAGTGTCAATACTTTCCCCTTACCAGTGGAACGAGACAGAGCTGCTCCTCATCACCATTACTTTTTTTCCTTGCTTTGGAACCATTTTTAGAATACATTAGAAGATCTCAGATTTTTACAGGCTATACTTATGGTCAACTACATATTAAGGGGCATATTTATACTCTGTCTGCGGTGAATTTGCGTAAAAAATTCTGATGCAAATTTGGCGCAAACCTAACACCATATTTATACTATGATGCCCGACCCCACGAAAGTCAAAACTACTCCGTGTGCGTCATTTTCTGGATGTGGGAAACTGCCTTGTGTTAATGACATGCAAGGTAGGCGTTCCTGTCCAAAAAATGACATTAAGGCCTGTGCGCCTTATTTATACTCCTGCGTCATTTTGACGCACAGGAGGGGGCTGGCCTTAAAAAATGGTGCACAGCCAGATGCCGTTTTTTAATGCCTGGGTGAGGGCAGGCGTTAAGGGGCCTGTGGGCTCACTTCCATGGTCTCTGACCAAGTAAGCAGTCCACAGGTGCCCTTCGCTGCCCCCGGGGACACCCTCACCCACCCCTGGAGGACACCCAGGGATGGGGGACCCATCCCAGTAAGAAGAGGTAAGTATATATATATATATATATTTTTTAAGTGGCATAGGAGGGCCTAACTTGGGCCCCCCCTACATGCCACTGCGCCCAATGGCCATGCCCAGGGGACTGAAGTCCCCTGGGCATGGCCATTGGGCAAGGGGGCATGACTCCTGTCTTTGCTCAGACAGGAGTCATTTCAATGGGGGTTGTGCGTCAAAAAATGGGCAAGCCAGGTTAGAGCCATGATTTTTTACTCTAACCTGACTTGCACAATTTTTTGATGCACAACCCCCATTGTTCCCTACACTGCCGCTGCCTGGTTAGAGTCATTATTTTTTTACTTTGACCAGCCCGCAGCGCCGGCTAACGTCAATCCATAAATAGGGTGCCCGCCTGGTGCGTTGCAATGGCGTTAGCCGGCGGTACATTTTTTTACGCAAACCAGCGCAGGCGCTGGTTTGCATCAAAAAGTATCAATATGGGCCTAAATTCACTGCTTACGCTGATGATATTTTACTCTGCATTTCCAATCCTTACACTTCTGTTACTGAATTTTTTCTGCTTTTATCACGCTATTCTGTAGTTTCTAGTTATCCACTTAATATTGTAATGCTACTTAGCAACTTTTGCCTAAAAGATATGTTTAAGAATACTGGTTTACTTTGGAACACTTCTAAAATTAAATGTTTGGGAATTCTATAGTCCCCCTCTATCAAATATACTATTAGAGCTAACACAGAAACTTTAAAACATAAGATTTCTATCCTATCTGCTCAATGGTTGCCTTTATATCTTTCCTGTTGGGGTAGTTTGGAAACAAGTAACATGATGTTCTTGCCTATTATTATTTTTTATTTACAGATGCTTCCTATTTGGTTGCCTATTACTTTCTTCAGATCCATTGACAGTCTACTATCCAAATTCTTATTGAACACGCAAAAAGCTTGGATCTCTCTATATAAATTTAAAAACTCCAAAATACCTGGAGGAGTCAATTTTCCTAATTACATTCAATACCACTCTGTTTTCACCCTCAAACAGATCAGATCTTTGTTAGGTTGTTCACCTTCCACCTCTCATCCGCTTTGACGATCCCTCAAACTGTTGCTAATTTCTCCTTTTTCATTTCTTCAATTCTCTCTTATAATTCAGAAACCCAGGTCAATGTCTTCTCCTCTATTATAGCAGTCTGGTAAAATTGTCAGAAAGTGTATTTCTAAGACCTATAATCCTTCTAAGCTATTGCTATTAACTCTGTTTTAGCATAATCCCAATATCACTATGGCTCATAAGGTTCTCAAATGGTCTCCCTGGCTTCTTAATGGTCTTATATCTACATCTCAGATAATCAGTTCTTCTCCTTTGAAGAATTAAAATCTCACTTTCACATTCCCTTCTCACATTGGGTTAAATATGCCATCCTCTTTGATATTCTTAGAAAACAAGACTAGATCCTTCCTCAAGAAGATTTTCTCCTTCTGGAAGCACGTATTGCACAAACTATCCCAACTGTTTTCAATTTATGCTCCTTATGGTATTTTTCAGGTTTTTCTCCTGTCGCTGTTCAGATATTTGGTCAGGTAGGAAGGTTAAGGGAATGTTGGTAGATCTTCTCTTGGCGATGGACTTTCGAGTTATTATCTTCCAATCGAAGAACTCCAATAATATTTCCTTTCTTACTTGATGGAACTTGATCTGTCATAATCATAGATTGGACGCTGTCCATTCACCCACATCACAAATAGCCAGAAAAAAAGGCTTTCTATGGCAACCTTTGACTTCCTACTTATCGAACCACAACGCAATCAATCTTAGAAATGTTGAAGTTTCTAAACCCCCATGAACTTATATTATATTCTTTATTTAGCCTCCTCCACCTCACCACATACCTTTTAGTAGACCTATTTCTCTTTCTGTTTTTATCACTTTTGGGAAGTGGATTATTGGTAAGGGAAGTGAAGTACCTACACTTAGCAATAGGCCACTAACCTCCACAAATTAGGTAATGCAAACCCCAGGGTGCTGGAGGCCTACGGCCTCCTCTGATGCACCTCCAAAAAATATTTGTGGACATGTGTGCGCTACATGTCATTTTTAAGAGAGCATTTTGAATGCATTTTTTAAAATTGCACATGCTTACCACCAAACTTGAGTTTGTGGTACTTGCATTTCCTAAATGCCCAATTCGCATTTAGGAAATGCTTGATACATGTGCTTTGGAAATCGCAAATAGGAATTCCCTATTTGCAATTTCCTATTTAGAGAATCGCAATTTGAGATTCTCTAAATGGGGTCGCAATTTTAAGGAATCGCTATTTTTGCGCTTCCTTACAATTGCACTGCGAATGCCTTTCACACATCGTGAAAGGCATTTTTGCATTCACAATCGGCGGTCGATTCGCACCGTTTGCGAATGCAAAAAACTTTGATACATCTGGCCCTTACACTTCAAATGTACTGTCTCACCACACACACACACAAAGAACTTCACACTAGCCTTTTGTGACTCCAAACATCAACGGAGATTGGCAGGGAGGAAGGAAATTCCAGAACCAAATATGGAGGGAAAAGTCTAGAAGTTTCTCCCACTTCAAAGCTGGCACCAGGTATGAATATTGAACCCTAAGACTCACTTTTCAGATAAATTCTGGGCCTGTGGAAGACTCAGGAGAAGTACTGCTAGGCTGCCCTGCCAGCTGGAAGAGCTGCTCTGCTTCAAGAAAGACTGCCCAACTGCCTCAGTAAGGAAGACTAGACCTCTTCCTAGAACATGGAACCACCGGAGTGACATCAATAGCTAGGTGACTAACCTCATGTTCTGACCTACAGAGACATAACAAGCTCCGGAAACCTCTCTTGCATCTGCCCAGCTGCCAAGACTCAATTGGACCTGTCTGTGCCCTGTTGCTGGCCACTGCTGGAGTGAGTCCTGATCCTCAAGAGGTGCCCCAAGTTTCTGGACGCTTAGCTGGCTTCATAGTGTACTCTTCCTGGCCAAACTGTGTGTTCACTCAGAACCATCCCAGCCCAACACATCTCAATGCAAGACCTCACATTGCAGCAGCTCCTGATCACCAGCCTCATCGGAACTAATGCAGTAAGATGCATTTTGAGGCAGGAGCTCGCAACACAGAACCTCACAGCACCTCACAGCTCCTGATCAGGAGCCTTATTGGAACTGAAACAACTCAATGCAGCGCAACACAGGACCTTGAATCTCAGTCCAAGTACAAGCAGGTATTTTGCCCAAAATATCCTGTATTTCCCACATGTAAAGACCTATTCAGCAACAAAGCAAGGGTGATATATAACTATGTACCTTTCATATGACATCACAAGCAAGCCCATATCCCTCTCCTGAGCAGGCACATCAGGGTTTTAGGAGGTAGGCCTGTAAAGGACCCCAAATATTGTTGGGCAAATTAGTGGATAAGATGGTTGAGTAGTATATTTCATACTGGATGTTTCATTAGACCAAGTCAATAAACCAAAATTTCAAAGTTGGAGCTCGATTCCATGCCAAAAATGCAGGCCACCTGTGTCTTCACCAGTAGCAGTGACATGAACACAAACTGCAAAGTGCTCAGCGGCAAAGCCCTGGTGCATCTCAGCAATGTAGAGGACAGTGCCATGCCACATGGAAGACATCTGCGACTGTAGCGATATCTGGCACACATTGAGTCACTTCTGAGCTTATTATTGAATAATTTCATAGGTGTGTAGTATGTCTGATGGAGGAACTTGAAATATATAAGTATGAGATGAACAATAGGGGATAAAGTCCCCAGTTGATTACAACAATAGCGGCCTTTTTACTCAAGATTTAACATGAAGATACACTGTTTAGGAGACTGTTTATTAGGGAGATATAGCCTGAACAGGTGAATCTTTAGATGGTGGCCGAAAGAGGACAGCTTTGAGTTCAGTCTGCCTTCCCTTGGAAGCAAGTTCCACACTGTGGTGGCAGGCCCTTAAACAATTGGTGTTGGGCATGTGGTGTTCTAAATTGGGGGCTTTTTAAGTAGAGTACATCCTTGCTTCATAGGCCTTGTTTGACACAGGGAATTGTAAGTAGCTCTCTGAGGTAAAAGGATGATTAAAGATGTATTGCCTTATATATGAAATATCTCCTTCTGAACCTAGCATGTGCCTCAATCGGAAGCCAACATAAATCTGAACATTTGAGGAATATGTGATTGTATTTTTTCATGAGGATACTAGCATTGGGTATAATACTATTATCCCAAATCCCTGTCTTCTCTTAGTAGGATCATCCATCCTTCCATTCACTTGAGACATATGTAACCTGAATCTCCTAATTTAATGCGCTTTAATTTATTTTAGGATTTTTCCCACTATGATACATGTGAAAATGTTGATTATTTTACTCCTCACTTACTATGCCTGTCTTTTGGAAGGGCTACTAACACAATATCCAAAGACAGAATGCAGTATTCTATCAAGTGCTTCATCTAATCTAGTTTTTCTTTTGTGACCAACATATAATCAAATTGTCGATTTTTGGTACCTCAGTATGTTGACCTGTGATATTGTTGCTAATT
Organism: Pleurodeles waltl; assembly: GCF_031143425.1. Lineage (NCBI taxonomy): Eukaryota > Metazoa > Chordata > Amphibia > Caudata > Salamandridae > Pleurodeles > Pleurodeles waltl. The sequence continues at coordinate 1,643,539,888 of NC_090444.1, read as the reverse complement.
CTGTTTTTGCCTCATTTTCCTTATTTATAAAGGCCCACAACATTGTTTGGACATTGTGATTGATTAATTGTTCCTGTGTTTTTGTTACCTCATTCTATATATATTTTTTTAATTTAATAAGCTTTATTGAACATATTGAAAAAGTACAAATAGTAGAAAATGCATATGGCAATGAGGCATGACCAAATACAGTGCAATAAATGTAACTTCACGAAGTAAACTATATCTCAGACAATATACATAGAGAGAAAATGTTGCAACCTATTGCAAATAGCATTTTATATATTTTTAAATAAAGGGGGAGGGATAAAAGGGGAAAGACAACCTAAAACCCATGTGCTTTGGAGAAAAAGTGGTATTGACTGTGGGAAAACAGGGCTGATTGCAGAGGCCGCCTAAAGTTTTGCCCCCATTTTTCACTTTTTTGCTGTTTTTTTCCTGACTCTGATGGTGCACTGGGTACAGTCACAGGGCCTGTGCTCTGTATAAAATGCTATGCAAATTAGGCTAATTATAATTGGCTAAGTCAACCTGCTTATAAGTCCCTAGTGTATGGTAGGACATGTAGATTTATGGACCCCAGCATAATTGGTGCACCCATAGGTGCACAGCTGAGGTGCCCAGGGTCGTTTTAAAGGTAGGCCTGCCTTGCTGGTTGGTTTTAAACTAAAGGTATATGCAAATTCGACTTTGAATTAAAAGTACTTCCAAAGTCTGAAACTTCCTTATTAGTACATATAAGTCACCCCTAAGGTGTTCCCTATATGCCTCTAGGGTTGGGTGCCATGTAACTATAAGCAGGGACCTTATAAACATTGATGTATAAGCCTTGGTGAGGTAAAATAGCCAAATTTGTTTTTTCCTCACTGTAGTGAATGGCCTCCATAGGCTAAAATGGGTAGACTTTATTTTAATTAACGAAATCCCCATAAGAGACAGATACCTTAAGTTCGGTAGCAAATTAGTTGCTGTAATACATCCCACAACTTTGCAATGTTGGATTTAATATAAATAGTTCAAGTACAAAGTTTTAAAACTCTACCTGAAAGTTGCCAACTTCACCTCTGTGGTGCCCTTCTCTGATTGGCCAGCCTCTGGCAGGCTGGCCAGGCTGCCTTGATGAGGTGTGAAGTCTCCTGGGCTGAACACAAAGGATGTGCCTTAGGAGGATACCTATCTCAGCAGATGGTGAAACAGGGTGGGGGGAAAGCAGCCAAACTGGTCTTTAAAGGCAGGGAAGGACATTTGGAGCAGCTCAGGACCTCCCCCAATTCCTGCAACCCAGACAATTAGGTGCCCTCTTGATTAGATTAGGTTAGGGAAGGAGAGGGGTGTGTTTAGCATTTTTAGCCAAACCAGTGGATGGGCTCAGCCAGATCTTGTCGTGTAGGCTCTCATTATTCTAATGAGACTACTGGATTTTGAGCAGCAGAATTGCCCGCGGTGTGGGAGACTAAGTCTAACCCACTATGGGGGACACCTGTTGCTCCAATCCGGGTTTTGCTCCGGCTAACTAGCAGTGCCTCATCTCTACCCAAGGATAGGGATGACTGGGCAGCCGAGCGCATGACATTCTTGGCTTCTCAGGGAAGTCATGGTCACTCAGGTCTCATCCGTTTCTCTCATTTACAATTCAGTCTCATATATAAATGACAAAGAGAAGCAGTATATGTTTCTATAAAGAGTTTAGTAAAATTACTGCATCTTAGATAGCAAACCGTGAGCTGCAATAACCAGGATGACACAACATGACAGTATTAAAATTGTGACGAGAAGAGTGAAGCATAAAAACAACTCTATCATATTGTCACTATAATCAGTGGACAAGCTCCTACCCAGGCTATGATAGAGCACAGCATGTTAAGCTCTAATTCTGCCCTTCAGGTTCCCCTGGGAAGACATCAACCCCCATACCTGAGCAAAGGCCTGCCGTCTGCGTTAGTATCTGTAGCGAAGCATTCAGCAATTAGCATACAGTCGAGGTTCCCTGGCTGGAATCTCCCTCTAATGTGTAAGGGACAAGGAAGTGTTTTTATAATAACACAGCTGATGTTCTGAGAAAATGCCCCTACGTAAGGATGTGTGTTTTCTACGAATGTTGGAGACTAAACTTCTACCACGTTCACCAGCAATTTACCGTGCTGTGGCCTTGGAAGAAGCACAGAGTGATCAAGAATGTTTTTTTTAGAACAGAGTGCTGGCCTAGGCACCAACAATTAGATAAACAGAAAATAAAACAAGACCGAAGAAATGGTTACTGTAACAATAATAAGACAAAGCTGAATAAAATATATCTAGGTTAAAGTGCATAGCGGCCTAGTGTGGTAAAAGCGTGTGCATGGAGCTATAACTAATGGCTACATAACACCCTCCCCTTGTCAGTTGAAGGTGGTTCAAAGCCTAAAAGCATATACAATTATTACTAAAAAGCTCAACCTAAGATATATACAAAAAACAATGTCAATGATGACAAGTCGAAGGGACACATGAGCATGTAAAGGGACAATTTAAAACATGAGCGTGTGGCATCAAACCAAATTCCAAAAGACAAAGTCAATTTTGAAAAGTTCCCATTGATTCTGGGACCATAGAGAACAGGAGATCTTCCACTTCGGCTGATGTTAAAGTTGGAAAATCATCGCCGAGAAGGATCAAGAAGCAGTTGTGTTCCGTAGTCTCAGTCTAAGCCAAGGCGGCATTCTGTTGTGTGCCCAGTGATGAGTCGTGAGCTACATCCTCCAGGAAGGGCAACTCATAAGTAGTTTCTCGTAGCAAAGGCAACCTCAATGCGCATGTCCGGTAATGAACCCTCAACGAGAACATCAACAGATCCGTGTCCAATGTAGGCAAGCGCTGCATCGAAAGACAGACTTCAAGTGCGTGTTCGAAAGAGCACCAGAGGCACCGAAACACGGGCTGCACACAATGCAAAACCGGTCTGAATGACAAAGACCAGCCACACTCCAATTGCTCCAGGAGTGTTGCTCCAAAATACTGCATCATTCGTTCATGACACAGCTGCGCTGATGGGAGCGCCTTCATTCCTCCTTGTTGCGGCGGGACATCCATTGCGCATAAAAAATTGCACCAGCAAGATGCCAGCTAATAAAGCCAAAGTTATCGGAAGTCCCCTGAAAATAGTAGAGAAGATTGAGTGGATTGTTGATGGTATTAAACCGAATATGGAGGAGAAGGTGTGAATGAAACCAGAACCAACTGCTTTAAAAAAATGTGCGATTCCAGTTGTACTGTCTGCATTAAATATTCGTCCCATGAGTTCACCAAAGTGTCTCGGAAAGTGTGTGTTTAAAAGGGACTGTATTTCTGCTGACGACCTTGCCACCTAAAGTACGTAGGTCTCGCGTGCAGATGCAAGGGTCACATGCTTTTGAAACAATAAAGCCTTGAGTCTGCTCAACTTGTCAAAATTCACAGTTGAAGTAGCAATGTGAGGCCAAATGTCAGCTACCTCTTTAATTTCAGTGGGGGGAAAAAGTACGTTCCTGCGGCATGTAACGACCTTAGAGGCTGAAACAACATAAAATATTCTGGCTCGCATACCACAATAGTCTTCAACATTGAGGAGGACGTAGCGGCTGTTTGAAAGCACCTGGAACGTAGGTCTAATCAAGGGGTCTGGAACTCCCTTCAGATAACAAGCTAAGTTCGCTGCAGAAGCATTACACGCCCCATGCGAGGACAGCTATTTACAAACCATCAAATTGCTGACTGAAGTCTTGCATTCATTACCGCTAAGAAAGACTTCTTTCATGCCACTGAAACATTTGTATGAGAAGGGAAGCTCCCACACCTCATGAAAATGACCATGTAGTAACAAGAAGAAAGTGATAACAAAACCAATCCAAAGTAGGAAAGCTAGGACAGTCAAAGAAAGCCATATATAGTTCCATGGAAAAATAAAATATGTTTTTTTAAGCCAGTTCATTAGCTTATGTGCTTCTGACAATTCAGGTCTCGAAGAAGCGAATGAGTCTGAGACATCATCATTGAAGTCTGCAAAATATCCAGAAGCAGTACGTGCAAAAGCTGAAACCGTGGTCATTGGTGGAGTTGGTGTTTCTCGTGGTGGCACACAATAGATAGCACCATCTGTTTGTGTTGAAGTTGAGTGAAATTGGTCAATTATTTCTGTATTGTTCAATGTTAGTGGAACCAATGCAAGATTATCTTTCACCCTCCCCAAGCTCGGAGAGGTGTCAGTGTTACTGTGAAAAACTTGTAGAGGGACTTCTTGACCAGTAGTAGGAGGGATTCGGGAACTACTGGATGTTCCTCTTGGTCTGCTGTGCAGGATCGGCCACATGGTGTAGTTTGACATTGTCGATGGAGACAAAACGATTTTCTTTGGCACCTGCCAACGGTGGTAGAATTACAGTTCTGGTACCGTGTATCCCCAATACTGGAACCGGTGCTCGATAGGATGGGCCAAATTCCTTTTTCACAGTGACTTTTTCACGTACAAGATTCCCACCTCTGGGAATCCAGCCGGTAGGTGTTACAGGCACATCCTTGACTCCTGTGGAGGCAGCACTGATAGAAGAATCATCATCATAGAACTGTTGCAATTCCTGTAAGACAGTGGCACGTTCATTTATGTCAAAAGGTGTTTCTGCTGCCTCCACACCAGGACCATCAAGATCCAGAACGTACATTTGAGTTCTGAACAGGTACTCATATGAAGTATGACCCCCCAGGGACCTTCTAGGCAGATTATTAAGTGTTCTCTGGACTCCATATAGGTGATTAAGGCAACTACGACCCGTACCTAAGACCCTGGCTGTTAAGGATTGTTTAAATTACGGTTTAATCGCTCCACAACACTATTTGCCTCGGGATGAAATGGAGACGAGTACTGGAGTTGGACCCCCAACAAAGCCACGGCATCCCTGAATGCCCTTGAGGCAAAAGCAGGGCCCTGGTCTGAATGGAAAGCCGCAACCGCATATGTACAGATGAAGAATCTTTAATAACAGTCCGAGTGTCACCCGAGCGTTGTGGCCACACAGATAAAAATCTGGAGCATGAATCAACAGCAACTAATACATACTTGTATGCACTATCCGGTGTTAATGGACCACAATGATCCAAGTACACACATTGTAATGGTTTGTCTGAAATTTTCAACACCATAGCTGAGTGTGCGCTCTAGGGCCCGCTGATGCCAGAATCCGTGCATTACTGTTTCCACCACACAGTCTTAGTCCAGAAACTGCCATTTGCAGAATCTAGTAGCTGCTGCAGCAAGCTATACGCGCATTATCTTTACTTCATGGCATTGGTCCTAAGTATCTTTATAACAGCCATCTTGGGCAGGGCACTTTGGGCGTGGCACATTGGGTGGGGCACTTTGGATGTGGCACTTGGGGCAGGGCACATTGGGTGTGGCACATGGGGTGGGGCACACGTCTATTTAAGTGACCCCACCCAGTTCTCACTACTCACTATTCTGAGGATCTTGTGAAGACCGGAGCTTTTCTGTTTGAAGTCGGGTGTTTCCATGTTCCCGCTTGTTCACCTGGGATTTCCCTGTGTTGAGGCATTTGAAGCAGCGAGTAGCAGACACTCAGGGAGGTAAGAGGATGGTGGTTTCTAACATCATCCATTTTTTTATTTGATAAAACTGTTTATAGGTTGATATTCTTTTTTTAGAGAAAGTAGTAATCTTTTGCAATCAGCTGTAAATATTTAAATTGATAACAAACTAAGCAATTTTTTTGCTGTTACAGCATTACCGCTTTCTCGCTGTCACTTTTCAACTTCAGCTGCTTACTTGTGGAGTCGCTCGGTAGCGACAGAGATGCATTGTATGAGCGCGGTTATTCAGAAGAGGTTTAAATGGTTATGAATAAATGCTAAGGCAATAATTTGAACTCAAGGGAATATTTGATTATGGTTAATGTAAAATACGGACACAAACTGAAATCGTGTATCTTGGAAAGTTTTTGAAATGTGAAGTAACATTTCTTTGAGTGAATACCGTGTTAACCTTTCATTTCTTGAAACTTATGAAAGGCGCTATGATTTACTATTGTTCCAAGCGACTGCTGGATTTATAGTTGACAGATTCCGAAGAGTTCTGTGATTGATATTTCTCTGTAGTATCTGTGATTCTTGTTTCCGCAGGTCTCCTTCCCAACTGTACCTTCCTTAACTCCCTACCCCCCACTCTAAGACTCTGCGCTGTTGGGTGCACTTTGGGTGTGGCACATGGGGTGGGGGCACAAGTCTATTTAAGATACCCCGTCCAGGCCCCGTCAAGGCTTGTAGAGTTGGAGCTGCCAGGAGGTGGGCCTGTTGGCAACAACGCATGTACCCTGAGGATTTGGTCTCGCTGACAGAAATCAAGAGGGGTGTGTGCTGGGGGTGTTTGGCAGTAGAAACTTTGATTTTTTGGCAGATGTCACAGCAACTGACATACTGCTTGTCTCTTTGTAGAGATCTGGCCACCAATAACGGGCTTGTGAGATTGAAATTGTTGCCGCCACACCAGCATGGCAGATGCCACCTCTTCATGCGCTGCTTTCATTAGCCCTGGTCTTATGTCTTTGTTGGGAATATCTCTCACGCCTACTCCTGGTATCCTAACTTCAGTAGGAATATTTAGCCGGAAATGTTTCAGGATAGGGCATACCATCAGCCGTAGCTTTCACGGCAGCCCATATGTCTGTGTCTGGTTTCTTACATAAACATGTTACTGCAGCTACAACAGCCGTAGCTATTGCTGACTTTGCGGCTTCATCAGCCAATGTATTTCCAGCAACATGCATTCCAACGCGCTGGTGTCCAAGTGTATGTACAACATGGACATTTGGTAGCATCTCTTTCAGATCTGCTACTTTCCCCCACAGAAGTCTGTGTTTAATGGTGTTGCCTTTGGAATCTCTAAACCCATTCTGGCGCCAGTAATGTAGATATTCATTGAAGGACTGGACACAATAATATGAATCACAAACAATCAGTGTAGGCTGTGCAGGATCCGTATGTTCCAGTGCCATCAACAGCACTTTTACCTCTGCCAATTGTGCTGAGCAGTCCCCTAGGGTTTGCATAAATGTATGTAGGGGACAAAATGTATCGTCCTCCATGTAGCTGCTTAGGACAGTGCAAGCAGCACAATATTGGTGTTTTGTGCCAATTGCAGGTTGTGCTGAGCCATCGGTGTACATGACTCTATGATATTGTTCGATAGGCGATGATTTTGCTGAAACTGGGTATTCTAGTTCATTCTGCAAAAAATTCTTGAGTTTGTAATTTTGGGTCAAAAATGTAGTCTACATCAGTGGCTGTCAAAGATGTAGTCCATTGTATTCAGCGTGGATGTAATGCTTTTGCGTTTGAAACGCTCGCTTTTGTAACAGCCTCGAGGGCTGGGATCGGAGAAACGACAATAATGCGTTTACCCTGGCCAAGAGGACATTCTTTAATGACAGCCATCTGCACAGCAGTGAGGATTTTTTCAGTGGGAGCAGAGCGTTGCTCTGCCGCTGAATATAAGTGTGATTTGTACGCAATCGGGACTGTCTCACCTTCATTAAATGTCACATAGGTGAAACCGATGGCAACAGCTATTACTCTGATGATCAAATGTGTTTTGTTGTTTCTTGTGTGTAAACGTTGTGCTGAAAGCATGACTGTTTGCAATTCTCTAAGAATGCGTGTATGTTCAATTGTCCAGAATTTACTTGAAAAATCAGGAGGTAGCAAATCATATAAAGGTATTATGCGTGTAGCATAATCTGGAATGTAAATTCTGCCAAAATTTAGAAAAAGAGATTTGAGTTTTTAATCATATTTGGGAGTTGTAACTGTGCACATTTTTCTAAGAATTGTGGCGATAGGCTCTTTCCTTCACTTGACAGCTCATTTCCCAGAAACAGGACGCTGAGGAAGGTGATTTTTGTATTTTTTAAATTGAATTTGTAGCCAAATTCAGCAAATCCTACAACAATGCCGGCTACCCATCTTAAATGTTGCAGCAATTCATCATCCGTAAGGTAGATATCATCTACATAGGACAATGCTTCGGGATCAATCCCGTGCGAAATTACTGCCACACAAGCTGCGAAGAGTCCTGGACTGTTCTTATACCCCTGAGGTAAACAACAGAATTTTTCTGGGAGACTAGTGCACTGAAACTTGTGAAGTCTCTACTCTCAGGTGCTATATTCTGGCAGAAGAAACCATTGGAAATATCCAATGTTGTTTTGCATTTTTACGCACTACAATGTTCATTAGTGCTGTGCTATGTGAGTTTTGTATAGCCTAAATTTGTGTATGACTGTTCCGCTGTTTCTACTTGTCATCAGTTGCTTTCACCTCCATATGCTCTGGAAGACTCTGGCGAATTATTATGACCTCTGCCGTGCTGTCAAGCAATGCTAGTGCCCTCTTCTTGTTCTTCAAGAGGACCCTCTTCCTGAGTGGCATGTCGGACTGTGACTGCTGCCACTTTTTTCTTTTTGAATTGGTGTTTTTGTTGGGCGGGTTTCTCTTCCTTTTTAACAGAAACCTCCGAAGAGCGTTGTGATTCCTGTCTTGGTTTCATGTACTCTGTTCTTCGCTCTGAATGCCCACCTCTCTCATTTCGTTTTTCCGATGAGTCCTGAAAGGAACGAGATTGGCGTGTATCAGTATATTGATATCTCTCAGGTGTTTTTATATTGATCTCTATTTCTGAGATGATATCCAATCTGCAGGGTCTCTGTACGCGTAGATTCTCCCCTCTCTTTTTTAGGAGTTTGTTGTTTTTTATCCCAGCGTTTCTTATTACCCTCAGAACTTTGCTTGGGAAAATCTTTATTAGACTTGCCCTGAAATTGTGTTTTAGATGGTATGTGTAGGAGGCTGGCCTAGCTTGTAATGGGTACCAGAGGTACTTACGCCAGGTCCAGTTATCCCTTATTAGTGTAGAAGAGGTGTTTCTAGCAGCTTAGGCTGATAGAAGGTAGCTATGGCAAAGCAGCTTGGGCTGAACTAGGAGACACATGCAAAGCTCCTACTATACCACTTATATCATATGCACAATATCATAAGAAAACACAATACACACAGTTACTCAAAATAAAGGTACTTTATTTTTATTACAATATGCCAAAAGTATCTCAGTGAGTATCCTCAGTAAGAAGATAAGTTATATACACAAGGTATGTGTACACCAACCAAAATTAGGTAAGTAAGAGCAAGAAAAGTAATGCAAACAGTGTAGATTTAAAATAGGTTGCAATAGGAACACATAGGTATAGGGACAACACAAACCATATACTCCAAAAGTGGAATGCGAACCACGAATGGACCCCAGACCTATGTGAGCTTGTAGAGGGTCGCTGGGACTGTAAGAAAACAGTGAGGATTAGAAAAATACCCCACCCCAAGACTCTGAAAAGTAGGAGTAAAGTACACCTACTACCCCCAGAGAGCACAGAAGTCGTGATAGGGGGATTCTGCAGGGAGAACAAACACCAGGAGTGCACTGACAACGGATTTCCAGACCTGAGTACCTGTAAGACAAGGGGACCAAGTCCAATAGTCGTGACAGTGTCCAGGGGGGGCAGAAGCCCAGGAAACCCCAGCTGTAGGTGCAAGGAAGCTGCCACCGGTTGGAAGAAGCTTGGAGTTCTGCAAGAAAGAAGAGGACCAGGAACTTCTCCTTTGGAAGACTGATGTCCCATGTCGCGATGAAGCTTGCAGAGGTGTTCCCATGCAGAAAGACCGCAAACAAACCTTGCTAGCTGCAAGGGTCGCGCTAGATGTTTTTGGGTGCGGCTGAGGACCAGGAAGGACCAGGATGTCGCCTTTTGGAGGAGGAGACAGAGGGGGCGCTCAGCAACTCAGAGAGCCCTCACAGAAGCAGGCAGCACCCGCAGAAGTACCCCAACAGGCACTTAGAAGAAAAGTGAACCAGAGTCCAAGCGAAGTCACAAAAGGGAGTCCCACGACGCCGGAGGACAACTCAGAAGGTTGTGCACTGCAGGACAGAGTGCCGGGGACCCAGGCTTGGCTGTGCACAAAGGAAATCCTTTAAGAGTTCACAGGAGCCGGAGCAGCTGCAAATCACGCGGTACACAGCTTTGCAGTCTAGCGTGGGAAGGCAAGGACTTACCTCCACCAAACAGTGACACATAGACTAAAACAACATACATACAGTGAAATATGGGGGTAACATGCCAGGCAAGATGGTACTTTCCTACAGTATGGCCCCTAAACTGTCTCGACCAATGCTAGAATAGGTCTCTGCGATAATCTTAGGCAACTCACGTTCCTGATCCTGTTGCGGAACGTCAGGGAGCTGCATGCGCACTACCAGTGCGACCGCTTCCCCTTTAAGGTTACTTAAAATTATTGAGGATACTGTGGCAAAATTACTCATCAGTTGCATCCCCAAATCTAGAGCCTGGGCAGCCCCGTATTCATCTTGAATTTGTTTTAACACCTCCGGTAGATTGGCAAGTGTCAGTGTACCGTGTGTGGTTGTACAGAGCACAGCAAATACCGTGCCCCAGGTGTTACAGTTATCCACTGTCGGGACCATCCCAAATGGCAAGCACATCATTCATATTCGATGTTTATCCTGAGGTACCGTATGGGGAAAAACTGCCTCCAGCACATTTATTTTATGTGCTAACCAAAACGGAGTTTCCTCCAGTTTGGCAAGTACTTTACCCTTGATTGAATGCACAGTTGCAGGGTTTTTACCTGGGGTTACTGCATTTGGATGTGCTGGGTTTGTATTCAATGTTTGCATTACGAATTGCACTAATCATCTGTATATCACTGTTAACTCTGTATATAAGCAACGAACCTCAGCTACCGCTAAATTTGCAACTGCAGGATGTGGTGTATAGGTGGCCAATAAAGGCCAGGTAGGACCATTGTTACTTAGAGGGCCTAACCTTACTGGTAAAATTGTGTGGGGTAGGGCGCCATCAAGCCAATTATTATGTTCTTGATAAGGTAATGGTATTTCTAAATATGCATATGCTCTGTATTGTCCAGATGCATTTGCAAGTGTATAATGATGAAAAGTATTTGTGTTCCCAACAGCTGCTGGAACTGAGACCCAAGAACAAAAGAGTTCTGTTCTATAAGCTGTATGGGCATCCACCACAAATGTGGCTGGACCCCCCTGGGCCGTTAGGCCATTTGCTAATAAATGTGCAGTCAGAGGTTGTCTCATATTAACTGCCATTTGTATCTGCTGTGGAATCGCCATCATAGACAAACTATATGTTCAGAGAAGGCACACCAAATGGGGTTTTTCCTTTTAAAGTTCAAGCTTGAACAACTTCCAACCTCAGATACGATAGCCTACATAGGTGGTCATTACAACCCTGGCGGTCGGTGTTAAAGCGGCGGTAAGACCACCAACAGGCCAGCGGTAAAAAATTTGGAATTACGACCGTGGCGGAAACCACCAACAAAGACAGCCACTTTAACACTCAGACTGCCACGGCGGTACAAACAAACAGCGCGGCGGTCACCACCAACAGACAGGTCGGAGACAATGTACCGCCCACACTATTATGACAGGCCAATCCGCCACCTTTTCCGGGGCAGTTTCACCGCGGATAAAAACACGGCGGAAACAGGAATCCCGAAGGGAAAACGCTCACCTCTACACACTCCACGAGGAACGGGGACGCCATGGACCCGGAACTCCAAATTCTCCCTGCAATAGTCTTCCTGCTCCTCTACCAGGAGCACGAACGCCGGTGGCAAAGACCACGGTGAGTACTGCACCTACGACACAGGGGAGGGGGGAGGGAAAAAACAGGAACACACACACGCAACACCCCCACCCTCACCCACTACAACACACACACTAAAGCGTATCAATACATCACAGTTACACCCCCCAAATCCCCTGGAAGAATGCAAAGACAATAGAAAATGAGTGTAACCTTTGTAAATTATTAAAAGCAAGTAGGCAGAAATATATATATACACCATGTACATAATATATACCAAGCATAGTAGTCCAGGTAGTGCTCTAATAAAGTCCGTGGAACACTGGGACCACACGGTATGGGCAAGGCCCACACAAGATCCCCGACCGTGACGGAGAGAACACTGCAGGGGCATCAGACAGAAACTAAACAGGCACCTCAGGGGGAGGGAAAGGGGGGGCACCTCAGCCGCTTGAGTGCACAATGCCAAATCCATGAGACGCCACATGCCCACTGTTCAATCCTGGGGAGTGCAAATCCACAGTCTCGCAGGTCTCTACAGTGGGTGGTTTGCCCACTGTTACATCCTGGGGAGTACAAAGCCACAGTCTCTCAAGTCTCTACAGTGGGTGGTTTGCCCAGTGTTCAATCCTGGGGAGTGCAAAGCCACAGTCTCTCAAGTCTCTACAGTGGGTGGTTTGCCCACTGTTCAATCCTGGGGAGTGCAAAGCCACAGTCTCTCAAGTGGATAACAGTCTCCACTGGTTCTGGAGGGGGCTTTGTGCCCAGAGTGCTTCATCCTGCTAAGGACTGAGGTAGTGGATGTATCTCTCCACTGGTTCTGGAGGGGGCTTTGTGCCCAGAGCGCTTCATCCTGCCAGGGACTGAGGTAGTAGATGTATCTCTCCACTGGTTCTGGAGGGGGCTTTGTGCCCAGAGTGCTTCGTCCTGCTAAGGACAGAGGGAGTGAATGACTTTCTCCACTGGTTCTGGAGGGGGCATGGTGCCCAGAGTGCTTCATCCTGCTAAGGACTGAGGTAGTGGATGTATCTCTCCACTATTTCTGGAGGGGGCTTTGTGCCCAGAGTGCTTCATCCTGCTAAGGACTGAGGTAGTGGATGTATCTCTCCACTGGTTCTGGAGGGGGCTTTGTGCCCAGAGTCCTTCATCCTGCCAAGGACTGAGGTAGTGGATGTATCTCTCCACTGGTTCTGGAGGGGGCTTTGTGCACAGAGTGCTTCGTCCTGCTAAGGACAGAGGGAGTGGATGACTTTCTCCACTGGTTCTGGAGGGGGCATGGTGCCCAGAGTGCATCATTCACCCCGTGACGGACTCAGTTGCGTCAGTGCCCTTGCCGCTCATGGGCCAGCAGTGCTTGAGGCGACGGTGCCCTGTTCAGCGGTGCTTGAGATGGCAGTGCCCTGTTCAGCGGTGCTTGAGATGGCGGTGCCCTGTGCAGCGGTGCTTGAGATGGCGGTGCCCTGTTCAGCGGTGCTTGAGATGGCAGTGCACTGTTCAGTGGTGCTTGAGATGGTGGAACCCTGTGCAGCGGTGCTTGACATGGCGGTGCCCTGTGCAGCTGTGCTTGAGATGGTGGTGCCCTGTTCAGCGGTGTTTGAGATGGCGGTGCCCTGTTCAGTGGTGCTTGAGATGGCGGTCTCCATTGCAGGGTCTCAGCTGCTGGCGGTCCTTCATGGCCCAGCGGGGCTTTTGCAGGCGGTCCTTCATGACCCAGCGGGCTTTTGCTGGTGGTCCTTCATGGCCCAGCGGGGCTAGTGCTGGCGGTCCTTCGTGGCCCAGCGGGGCTAGTGCTGGCGGTGGCCTCCTGGGCAGCTGGGATGGTGCTGGCAGTGGCCTCCTGGGCAGCTGGGCTGGTGCTGGCGGTGGCCTCCTGGGCAGCTGGGATGGTGCTGGCGATGGCCTCCTGGGCAGCTGGGCTGATGCTGGTGGTGGCCTCCTGGGCAGCTGGGATGGTGCTGGCGGTGGCCTCTTGGGCATCGGGGATGATGGCGGTCTTCTCCGCCGTGCTGCTCTTCCCAGACTTGCCGGGTTTCTTGTGGCCCTTCCCCACCTTGGAAGCTGTCACAGCTGACTTCACTCTCAAACCTGTACCCCTGGGAGCGGCTTTGGTGGCTGGAGTCTTCCCCCTCTCCCGCCGGGCACTGGCCAACTTCTGATGCTTCACAGGTGGGGGACTTTCTGTGCTGTGGCTCCGTGCCACACTGGCTGCCCTGGTGGCCGGTGCACTCCAGATTCCGGTGACTACAGGCACCACTGGTCCCGGAGATGTTGTGGCTGAGGTGCTAGTTCGGGACCTATGAGATGGATGGGGTGGGGGAGGTGTGGGAAAGAGGTCAAGGTTGGACAGGAAAAGTTTTTTGGACACACTGGGACGGGTAGCTGGAGGGGGTTTGGGAGTGGAGGAAGAGGTGGTGGTAGTAGGAGGTGACTTTGGGTGAAGGTGCATGCGCTGGAGGCTGTCCTGAGGTGGATAGCTGTTGGGTGGGTGTGTGCCTGCGTTTGTGTATCTTGGGAGGGGGCATCACAGAAACACTGGGAGAGGACACAGGGGACGTGTGAATGGTAGTGGGAGTGGTGACTGCACGTGAGCGGGGTGTGGTGGTGGGTGTGCTGGAGAGGGACGTAGTGGCTTTAGAGGTAGTGCATGCCGGTGTGAGTGTAGACGAGACTGGGAGGGAGGAGGGAGACGAGGAGGAGGGGGACACAGTGGAGGCAGTGGATGTTGGTGTGTCTGCATGTGTGTGATGCTTGCGTGAATGCCTGTGGGATGTGTGGTGCTTTTGTTTGCCTGAGCTACCCTTGGGTGTTGACGTGTGTGCGTGTTGGTCTGTAGGTGTGCTTGGGATAGGCTGAGGTACAGGGGATTGGGTCGGGTGGAGGAAGTTGGAGGGAGGAGGCTAGAGACGGGGACAATGGCTGCCATCAGTGCTGAGGCCAGAGTCTGAAAAGCGTGCTGAAGGGCCACCTGACCATTTTGAATGCCCTCCAGGAATGCATTTCTTTGTTGCAACTGCCTCTCTACACCCTGGATGGCATTCAAAATGGTAGACTGCCCAACAGTGAGGGACCTGAGGAGGTCAATGGCCTCCTCACTGAGGGCAGCAGGGGTGACTGGGGCAGGGCCTGAGGTGCCTGGGGCGAAGGTGATGCCCACCCTCCTGGGTGAGCGGGCACGGGGCAAAGGCTGAGGGCTGCTGGGAGGGCGGTGCTGGTAGGGGGGGTTGGCGGCTATACCTGTAGATGCGGGGGGCACAGATGTTGCCGCCACCACAAGGGAGCTCCCATCAGAGGACGAGTCCATGTCGCTGGTCTCAGCTCCTGTCCCCGCCGTGGAGCTCCCCTCGCCCTCTGTCCCACTGGTGAATTCAGACTCCATAGTTTCGCCCTCCAGGGCCATGTGGGATGCAGCTCCCTCATGCTCCGGTGCCACTGCACCTCCGCCTGATGATGCTAATGCACACAAGAACAGGGAGACCACAAAAAGGGGGGGGGAGACAGAATAAAGACATGTTGAGTGCATGGATTACCGCTACCGTTGGCGGACACGACAGACACAGAAGCCCCCTGCACTACGCCGCGCTCTTGGGCTCCACTGTGCAATTCCTGGGAAATGGCCTACAAGGCTATGGATGACATCTGCACACATAGATGACACAGGGGCATGACTAGGTGTACTTGGCACTCTACAGAGGTGGTGTGGGGTGCCACATGGCCTGCCTTACGGAGGGGCCTTGCCTAAGGAACTCGCCCTGGCCTAGGGAAACCCACAGCCCACCTCCCCCACCCAGACCCCTCCACTGCGCGCAAAGTCAGCAGAATGAGAGTGTACTCACCCCCTTGTGGCTGCTGTGATGCCCTCACGTGCCCATCCAACTCCGGGTAGGCCACTGCCAGGATCCTGAACATCAGGGGGGTCATGGTGCGACGGGCACCCCTCCCACATTGGGAGGCCATCCCCAGCTGAGCTTCCGCCGTCTTCTTGCTCCAGCGGCGAATGTCCTCCCATCTTTTACGTAAGTGGGTGCTCCGTCTGTGGTAGACCCCCAGGGTCCGGACGTCCTTGGCGATGGCACGCCAAATATCTTTTTTCTGGAAGGCGCTGACCTACATGAAATGTGCAGGGGAAAAAGAGAAGTTATTACCAACTGCCTCTGTCAAAGTGATTGGCCCCCATCCCTACCCTTGCCATGTGGCACATGCATTCACCGTCTTTCATGCACGCAGCACTCTCCCCCCTTCCTTCTTACATCCAGCCCTCTCCACACAGGCATAGCCCAACATGCTCCCTGTGTACATACCTGTTTGTCTGGAGGTCCGTAGAGTAGCTTGTACTGGGGGAGGACCCCATCCACGAGCTTCTCCAACTCCTCCGATGTGAAGGCAGGGACCCTTTCCCCAGACACTCGAGCCATTGTCTCTTCCAGACCGAGGTCACAGCAGCACTTGCAGTGTAGGTCCTCTCCTGTTGAAGATCAGGTATCGAGTGATTGAAGAGATAGAAAATGGCGGTCACGTCCGCGGCGGTGCGTACCGTCACCACTGGCGTACATCGTCATTGGCTCCTGGGACCCATAGGGCCGAATGTTAACCAATGCAGCATTGCGCCGCGGTCTTCGACCGCCTACCGCGACGGTGTACAATGCCAGCGCAGTTACCTCACATCCCATTGTGCCACTTTACAGGTCAGGCAGCCACCATTTCAGGGGCCCATATGGCTTAATTTTCAACTGCATCACACATGCCTAGGCCTAGACTCAACACACATACAGGCCACATTTTGTGTAGAATTGGTGTTCTGGGTAAACTGTGGGTACGTGCCTCTGAGTTGTTTGACTCTGTGCTCGCTGTTGTCCTTCATAGGCACCGTCCGCTGAGACATGTGAGGAGATGGCGGCATCCTCCGTTGTACCGACCGTTGGTGGACCTGTCGACAATGGAGGAGCGACATGTGATCATCACAGACAGGCTTGACCGTGCCACAATCCAGGAACTGTGTACCCAGTTGGAGCCAGACCTGATGCCAGCAATCCGCCATCCCACAGGAATCCCCCCTCAAGTGCAGGTGCTATCAGTGCTCCATTTCCTTGCAAGTGGGTCTTTTCAAACAGCAGTGGCCATAGCATCAGGGATGTCCCAGCTTATGTTTTCCAACGTATTGTCCAGAGTGTTGTCTGCCCTTCTGAAACACATGCGGAGCTACATCGTTTTCCCTCAGGTGGAGGATTTTCCTACAGTGAAATGTGATTTCTATACCCTGGGACATATCCCCAACATCAAAGGTGCCATTGATGTGACCCATGTGGCTTTGGTCCCCTCCCACAGAAGTGAACAGGTGTACAGAAACCGGAAGAGTTATCATTCTATGAATGTACAGATGGTATGTTTGGCAGACCAGTACATCTCCCATGTGAATGCCCAGTTCCCTGGCTCAGTGCATGACGCCTACATCCTGCGGAATAGCAGCATCCCTTATGTGATGGGTCAACTCCAGAGGCACTGTGTGTGGCTATTAGGTGAGCACCTGGAGGCTAGTCAGTGGGAATGGTTGTCTGGGTCTGGGGTTATCCCTACAGGTTAGTGTGTGTCTAACTGTTGTCCCTCACCATTTGCAGGTGACTCTGGTTACCCCAACCTGTCATGGCTACTGACCCCAGTGAGGAATCCCAGGACAAGGGCAGAGGAACGCTACAATGAGGCCCATGGGTGAACTAGGAGGGTGATCGAGTGGACCTTCGGCCTCCTGAAGGCCAGGTTCCGGTGCCTCCATCTGACAGGTGGATCCCCATTCTACTCACCAAAGAAGGTGTGCCAGATCATCGTGGCCTGCTGTATGCTTCATAACTTGGCATTGCGACGACAGGTGCCTTTTCTGCAGGAGGATGGTCCAGATGGAGGTGTTGTTGCAGCTGTGGAGCCTGTGGACAGTGAAGACGAGGAAGCAGAGGAAGAAGACATGAACAACAGGGACTCAGTGATCCAGCAATATTTCCAGTGAGACACAGGTATGAGTACAAACCTGCCTACTACATGTACTTTAACACTACTACCTCTCTACTGTCTGTCGTTATCACCCAGTGTATGGTCACTGAGTTCTCACTTTCCCTTACGATTTCACAGATGTGGGTCCCACTGTGTGACATCTGCTTAGATTCCTCATGGACTAGAGCTGTGTGAGATAGGTGTGTTGACATTCCAATTGAAAGAGCATTTTGTCACTGTAATTGCTAATACACTATTTCAAAATCACAGACAGACTCCAGATTGTTTTGTGCTTTAAGTGTGTTTATTTAAGTGCTCAATATTGGAGGGGGTAGTGAAATGGTGAGGGGTGATGGCGGAGGAATGTCCATGGCAGAGTCCAGTCTATTAGTCTCGCAGGTGCATTGCCCAAATGGGCATAAGAAGTGGAGCTGGGGCAGTTTAAGTATGGACAGGGTGACAAAGTGGGACAGTAGGATGACAATCAGGGTGGTCTCATTTCGTGGTGGTGGTCTTGGCATCGTGCTCTGTCTTTGTCCTGGATCTCAGGGACCGTTTGCGGGGTGGTTCTCCATTTGCAGGGGGTGGGGTGCTGGTGTGGTGGTCCTGTGGCGGGGCGTCCTGTCCACTAGCGCCGGCGGAGGTGGTGGGCAGTTCATCGTCCATGCTAGTGTCAGGGGCCCCTTGTACTGCCACAGTGTCTCTCCTGGTGACGAGTACTTCCTTCAGCACCCCTACGATGGTGCCCAGGGTGGAGCTGATGGTTCTGAGTTCCTCCCTGAAACCCATATACTGTTCCTCCTGCAGGCGCTGGGTCTCCTGAAACTTGGCCAGTACCGTTGCCATCGTCTCCTGGGAGTGGTGGTAGGCTCCCATGATGGAGGAGAGGGCCTTGTGGAGAGTGGGTTCCCTTGGCCTGTCCGCCCCCTGTCGCACAGCAGCCCTCCCAGTTCCCCTGTGTTCCTGGGCCTCCGTCCCCTGGACCGTGTGCCCACTACCACTGCCCCCAGGTCCCTGTTGTTGTTGGGGTGGTGGGTTATCCTGGGTTCCCTGTAGTGGTGGACACACTGCTGATTGACGTGTCCTGGGGACAGAGGTATGGGCCCGCTGGGTGGGTGCTGTGCTGGTGTTTCCAGAGGGGGAAGGTCTGTGGTGGCCTGTGCCAGTGTGAGGGGAACCGACTGTCCCGAGGTCCCTGATGGGCCGGGCTGGTCATCTAGATCCAGCTGGACAGAGCTGTTGTCATCACTGTGGGCCTCTTCTGTTGGTGGTGTGGACATTTGTGGACCCTCCTGTCCGGTGATATTGGGTAGGGGTCCTGCAGGGGTATAAAAGGATGGTTATTACATCTGTATGTGTCATGGTGTGCAATGGGTAGGTGACCGTGTACCCCAGTGCTTGCATTCCTGTGTGGGACCTTGTGTGATGATGGTTTAGGGGGTTGTATGGGTATGTACAGTGGGCATGCTTTAGTGATGGGTGTCCATGCTTTGTTGTTGGATGCGTGGTTTGTGATTTTGGGTCATATGTGAGGAGTTGGGGTGCTGGGGTGAGGGTGGGGGTATGTGATAGCATGCAGGTAGGGTGGGGGATGTAATAATTGAGATTTGTCTTACCAGAGTCCATTCCTCCACCTACTCCTGCGAGGCCCTCAGGATGCAGAATCGCCAAGACCTGCTCCTCCTATGTTGTTAGTTGTGGGGGAGGAGGTGGGAGTCCGCCACCAGTCCGCTGAACCGTCTGGTGGTGTCTGGAGACCACGGAACGCACCTTCCCCCGTAGGTCATTCCACCTCTTCCTGATGTCCTCCCGATGTCTTGGGTGCTGTCCCACTGCGTTGACCCTGTCCACTATTCTTCGCCATAGCTCCATCTTCCTTGCAATGGAGGTGTGCTGCACCTGTGCTCCGAATAGCTGTGGCTCTACCCAGACAATTTCCTCCACCATGACCTCCTCCTCCGAGAACCTGGGGTGTCTTTGCCGTGGGGTGGTGTAGGTGATGTGTGGGGTGGATTGTGTGGTGATAAGTGTGCTGATATGTAGTGGTGTGTTGTGTGAGGTGCGTGGAAGTTCTGTGGGTGATGGTGTTGTGTGCCTGTGGATGTGGTTGTTCTTGCTGGTGCTGTCTCCCTCTGGCCTTCTTTCGGGATTTTTGGTTGTGGGGGTTTGTGGGTGATGTGGGTGTGTGTTTTATATTGTAATGGGTGTGTGGGAGTGGTGGGTGTATGTGTATCAGGTGTGTGTATTTCGAATTGTCCTATGTGGCTGTGTTTTGTATGTGTGTGTCTATTTTGAGCGCGGCGGTGTGTACCGCCAATGGAATACCGCGGTTGAAAGACTGCTGCGTGGATTCATGTGTCGTGATAGTGTGGGCGTATTTCTGTTAGCGTGACGGTGGAGGTTTTGTTTTCGCCAGTTTATCACTGACCTTTGGTGTGCGGACTTGTGTGGGTGTCTGAATTTTGGCAGATTCCGAAATGTGGGTCATAATAGCTGTGGCGGAAATCTGCGGCCGCGGCAGTGTGTTGGCGGTCTTCTGCACGGCGGTAAGAGGCTTTTACCGCCAATGTTGTAATGACCGCCATAGTGTACTTTTCCTGGCCAAACTGTGCATTCACTCAGAACCATTCCAGCCCAACACATCTCAATGCAAGACCTCACATTGCAGCAGCTCCTGATCACCAGCCTCATGCATTTTGAGGCAGGAGCTCGCAACACAGCACCTCACAGCTCCTGATCAGGCGCCTTATTGGAACAGAGACAACTCAATGCAGCGCAACACAGGACCTTGAATCTCAGTCCAAGTACAAGTAGGTATTGTGCCCAAAATATCCTGTATTTCCCACATGCAAAGACCTATTCAGCAACAAAGCAATGGTGATACACAACCATGTAGCTTTCATATGACATCACAAGCAAGCCCACATCCCTCTCCTGAGCAGGTGCATCAGGTTTTAGGAGGTAGGCCTGTAAAGGACCCTAAACATTGTTGGGCAAATTAGTAGGTAAGATGGTTGAGTAGTATATTTCAAACTGGATGTTGCATTAGACCAAGCCATTAAACCAAAATGTCAAAGTTGGAGCTCAATTCCATGCCAAAAATGCCAGCCACCCAGTAGCAGTGCCATGAACTCAAACTGCATAGTGCTCCGAGGCAAAGCTCTGGTGCATCTCAGCAATGTAGAGGACAGTGCCATGCTACATGGAAGACATTTGCGCCTTTAGCAATATCTGGCACACATCAAGTCATTTCTGAGCTTAATGTTGAATAATTTCATAGGTGTGTAGTATGTCTGATGGAGGAGCTTGAAATGTATAGGTACGGGATGAACATTAGTGGATAAAGTCCCCAGCTGATTACAACAATAGAGGCCTTTTTACTCAAGATTTAACATGAAGATGCACTGCTTAGGAGACTGTTTATTAGGGAGATATAGCCTGAACAGCTGACTCTTTAGATGGTGGCCGAAATAGGACAGCTTTGAGTTCAGTCTGCCTTCCCTTGGAAGCAAGTTCCACACTGTGGTGGCAGGCCCTTAAACAATTGGTGTTGGGCATGTGGTGTTCTAAATTGGGGACTTTTTAAGTAGAGTATATCCTTGCTTCATACGCCTTGTTTGACACAGGAAATTGTAAGTAGCTCTCTGAGGTAAGAGGATGGTTAAAGATGTATGGCCTTGTAAATGAAGTTCTCATTCTGAACCTAGCATGTGCCTCAATAGGAAGGAAACATAAATCTAAACATATGAGGAATTTGTGATTGTATTTTTTCATGAGGATACTAGCCTTGGGTATAATACTATTATCCCAAATCCCTGACTTCTCTTAGTAGGATCATCCATCTTTCTATTCACTTGAGACGTATCTAGCCTGAATCTCCTAATGTAATGCACGTTAATTTATTTTAGGATTTTCCCCACTATGATACATTTGAAAATGTTGATTATTTTATTCCTCACTTACTATGCCTGTCTTTTGGAAGGGCTACTAAGACAATATTCAAAGACAGAATGCAGTATTCTACCAAGTGGTTCATGTAATCTAGTTTTTCTTTTGTGACAAGCATATAATCAAATTGGCGATTTTTGGTACCTCAGTATGTTGACCTGTGATATTGTTGCTACTTCTGTTTTTGCCTCTGGCTATTTCTTTTGACCATTGCTATCTCGACACACAATTATCTTTCATCATTTTCCTTATTTATAAAGGCCCAAAACATTTCTTGAACATTTTGATTGATTTATTGTTTCTGTGTTGTTGTTACCACATTCTATTTTTTTTTAATTTAATGAGCTTTATTGAACATATAGAAAAAGTACAAATAGTATAAAATGCATATGGCAATGAGGCATGACCAAATACAATGCAATAAATGTAACGTCACAAAGTAAACTATATCTCAGAGAATAAACATAGAGAAAATTTTTTGCAACTTATAGCAAATAGCATTTTCTATATTTTTAAATAAAGGGGGAGGAGTAAAAAGAGAAACACAACCTAAAACTCATGTGCTTTGGAGAAAAAGGCAGCGAAAAAGTGGTATTGATTGTGTGAAAACTTTTTGCCTCCATTTTTCACTTTTTGCTGGTGTTTTCCTGACTCTGATGGTGCCCTGGGTACAGTCACAGGGCCTGTGCTCTGTATAAAATGGTTTGCAAATTAGGCTAGTTATAATTGGCTAGGTCAACCTGCCTACAAATCCTAGTATATGGTAGGGCATGTAGATTTATGGACCCCAACATAATTGGTGCACCCATAAGTGCACAGCTGAGGTGCCCAGGGTCGTTTTAAAGGCAGGCCTGCCTTGCTGGCTGGTTTTAAACTAAAGGTATATGCAAATTCAACTTTGAATTAAAAGTACTTCCAAAGTTTTAAAATATCTTATTTGTACATATAAGTAACCCCTAAGGTGTGCCCTAAATGCCTCTAGGGTTGGGTGCCATGTAACTATAGGCAGGGACCTTGTAAAAATTGTTTTATACGCCTTGATTCGGTAAAATAGCCAAATTCATTTTTTCCCTCACTGTAGTGAATGGCCTCCGTAGAATAAAATGGGGAGACTTTATTTTAATTAACAAAGTCCCCATAAGAGACAGATACCTTAAGTTCAGTAGCAAATGAGTTGTTATAATCCATCCCAAAACTTTCCAATGTTGGATTTAATATAACTAGTTCAGGTTAAAAAAATTGAAACTCTACTTGAAAGTTGCCAACTTCACCTCTGTGGTGGCCTTCTCTGATTGGCCATCCTCTGGTAGCCTGGTCAGGCTGCCTTGATGAGATGTGAAGTGGCCTGGGCTGAACACAAAGGATGTGCCTGGGGAGGAGATCTATCTCAGCAGATGGTAAAACAGGGTGGGGGAAAGCAGCCAAACTGGTCTTTAAAGGCAAGGAAGAACATTTGGAGCAGCTCAGGACCTCCCCCAATTCCTGCAACCCAGACAATTAGGTGCCCTCTTGATTAGATTAGGTGAGGGCAGGAGAGGGGTGTGTTTAGGATTTTTAGCCACACCAGTGGATGGGCTGAGCCAGATCTAACCTCCAAAAATCAGTTTCAGCCATGTTGGATTTTTTAAGAATGTTGCTACCTGGGATTGATTTTTGCCTCACTTTCCAGGAAGTGGTCATTCAAGGGGGAAGTGGCTTGTCTGTAATTGGACAGTCCGGCCGCCCTCCTTTTCACCCTATGAGCAAGGATAAATATGGCAGAGCTGCACCCACACCTCAGATCCCTAAAAGGAACATGATCAGAAGAAGAAGGACTGCCCTGCTGGACCCCTGACCTGCACCTGGGAACTGCACTTTGAAGGACTCCACCAGCTGCACACTTGGGCTTCACCTCAGGACTTTGCCAGTCTTCAACTAGGTCAAGAAGGGACTCCCTGCTAGATACAGGTGAAAAATAGCTAACCAGAGTCCGCTGCATCAAAACCTGAAGGAACTGACCACCTAGTCGCTAGTTGTCATTTTTGGATCTGAACCAGGTGCAATGTGGGAGTTGGGGTCCTAGCCCTCACGGAGCAACTCAGAGCTTCTGGACCCACAGGGTGAGCTGTGGACTCCTAAAGGACCTTCAAAGACCTACTGGAAGAAGATCCAGAAGTTTGGAGAAGTTTGGAGAACTTTTGGAAAAAAGCTCTATGAAGGAACTGACCCGCTGTCGAGCGCCAAGTCAACGTACGTCGACCACGACCCAGCCTGACTTGCAGGTTTGTCACACTGAAAAGCTCCAGACTTAGGATTTCATCGGGGGCTCCTGAAAAGGCAATCCGAAGGTGTTGACTTGAAGTTGGCTTGCTGCGGAGGGTCATCCGACGTCGGAGAGAAAAAGCTCCAAAAAAGTGACTAAGTCATAAGGTAAAAAGATGACCCGGACTTTACGTAGAACAAATCCGAGGAGGGCTCCAGGGATTTTGGATTAAGATTCAACTTTAGCCCAGACATAGATTTTCATCCCAAAAAAATCATCTAAGTAAGAACGTAGAATTCTTCACTGAGGTCTCCAGAGACACATATCCGAAGAGGTCTCCAGGGAGGTCGGATCAGATTGGTGACTTCGTCCTGTTGAAGAAAATCTTTAATAAAATGTAAACATTTGACTGAGGCCTCCCGCTTGCTGTAGCCGATCAGGGCTCCATTGCGGTCAGCCTGAAACTTTGACTTTGCCCCGATCGAGGTACGATCAGATGACCATATTTGTGCTTTTAGTTTCTATGCACAGGAAAAAATAATTTTTTTAATATTATATCCGGTTCCCCTTATCTGATTGTAGCCATTTTGGTGTCATTTAAAAGATACAAATATACTCTATTTTTATTAATTGGAGTGTTGGATTTGTATTGTATTTTGTGTTTTACTTATTTACTGTTTAGTGACTTTTAAATGCCTTATACACCTGTCTCCTAACTTAAGCCTTATCGCTCATTGCCAAGCTATCAAGGGTTGAGAGGGTATTAATTTACTGAGACCTGACTGGACCTTCACAAATTGGGAAATGCAAAACCATTCGCACCCATGGGCTTGTAGGCCCATAGGGGCGAATGGTGTTGGATTCTCTAATTGCGATTCGGTAATTTTAAGAAATCGCTATTACCGAATCGCAATTTTCATACATCCCATTTTGCATTTCTTAAATAGCGTTTTCTTAAAATTTGCTATTTAAGAAATGCAAAACAGATCTTTGATAGATCTGGCCCCAAGTGTGGAAGGATACACCCGGTCCCCCTTTGTGATGTTGTCTGGAAGGAAAACACAAAGGCCAACCGCCAACTCCACCTGGTCATGTGACACAGGATACAAGCTGTAGGCATAAAATGGTTGAGAAAGAAAAATGCCAACTTTCTAAAAGTGGCATTTTCAGAACTATGACTAAAAATCCAACTTTACCATTAAAGAGAGTTTTAAATTACAATTGATTTGAGACAAAATTTAACAACCCTATCTTCTCTCAATCAAACGTTATCACTTATTAAATGTAATAAGGTAACTCAAAGTTATCCAATAGGAGAGAAAAATTAAATGAAGAAGTGAAAAATTAATTTAAGAGTTTTTCACTACCAGGACATGTAAATTATAAAAGTACATGTCTAACTATTTAATGCACTGCACCCTGCCCTGTAGAGGGCCTGTCCTTGGGGTGCACCATCTAAATATATATTTAGGCCTGGCAAAATATGTGGCCAAATCTAAATGGCAGTTTAAAATTGCACACAAGTTGCTATGCCTTGCTTGAGACATGTTTTAAAAGAATAGAATGCTTAAGGGAATGGCACAAAAAGTGCTGCATCCCCACTAGTAGCATTTCATTTTACAGGCCTAGGTACATGCAGTACTCCTTCACTAGATACTTACAAATAATTTAAATGTGACATTTGGGTGTAGACCAATTCTACCCTGTTCAAACAAGAAAGCACAAGCACTATAGCTCTGGTTAGCATGGGTAAAGTGCACAGACTCTACACGCCAACAGAAACGGGATCAGAGAACATGTTATATGAAGGCAAAATGATTTTAGGCGACCCTGCAGAGATGGCCAGGTCCAACAGAATGAAATGACATATTTTTTATTTCTGTCTGCATTTACGCTGCATGCTTTTTTTACCCATAAGAGTGCATACTGTACACATTTGTATTTTGAAGTTACCTATTAAAAGGGAAAAAAAGAACAAATCATGATCATACTGGATGTCTCACAGTGGCAATACATGGATTGGGTCTTATGCATGACCCAAGTACTTAAACAAATCCGCCTAGGATTGTAGTGGTGAATGTACATATTCCACAGAGAAAAAAGTAGATGAATATTTGAAGTCATTAGGAAAACTATAAGAAGAAAATGAGAACAGTCGTAATTGCTATTCTATTGTATTTTTTACTCTAATACCAATATACCATCAGTAAACAATGAAGATCGCCTGGTTAAAACATACAAGGACATAGGGAGCATTCCAGGACATATTTTGAGAAAGATTACATTAAACTAAAAGAGGGAAAAATGTGGACGTTGTCTTTGAAAGTTATAATCTCACAGTTAATATTGAAAAGGCCTCACGTGATCATCCAGGACATTGCACTTCTATCACTGGTCGATCAAGCTCTCTACAATACTATGCAGTGATTTTCATACAATAGTTTTCTTTAGTGACTTATTTAAGAGTAGGAGACTTAGGTGGATGTCACCACAGACCCATAACAATTATTTTGAAAATTGTTGGAATGGACCAACAGACAGTGAAGGTAGAATCCCTACTAAAATCAAAGAATATAAACAGGATATACTAGAATTGAAAAGAGACAAAATATGTGCATAAAAGATTTGATAACCATAATTCAGGAGATGAATAATGTAGGTAATTAAATCATTACGTGATCTAAAATGCCTTTGTTGCTGACTAAAAACATTCTCTATTAGTTGGGAATATGACTGCACGACCTATTATAAGGTATAGGGGAAGGAAATGATAACAAAGTTAGAAAATGTTGATTAAACTGATGAGTGTGGCTTTGATACTAAGAAGACAAAAAGAGAGGATCACAAAAATGGAAAATAGATGGCAAGATGGAAGATCAGTAAGGCAGAGTAATAGTAAAGAGAAAAGAAGATATTACATAGATTTGATAATGGTACTAGGAGAGATGATAAAATATTTCCGAAGATTGATTGGTAATATGTTGGTATGACAAAATTGATAATAGCACCACAAGTTGCAGCAAAGGAATTGACTGATTAAATTGTCAACATGTAAAAGCTCAGGAAAAAGTCTTAAAGGATGTGTGCCAGGATGAAGAGGGCTCAGGCCCAATAACCTAAGGTGGCCTGAATCAGAAAATGTTGACGGGAAGCTTGCCCCACAATTCACAAGCCAGAAGGAAACATTTATAAGATCTATCAATACATTCAGAGCACAGAGCCTGGATGGGGTTTCAGCAAATATTATGAAGCTCCATCCTCAACTCTGAGCATCATTGTTGGTACCACTTAATCCTGCAGTTATGAATTATGATGCAAGCCCAAACTCCTGGAGATGGAGCATATAAATTACTATAGATAACAAAATGTGCTAGGAATTGCCCACATTGATAGCATTGATGGTTGTACAAAATATTTATAAGTAGCCCGTAGGACTGAATGGAACATTCGCCCATAGTTCCAATATTTTCAAGTACACTGCAGGAAGAATCCCTCAATAATGATTTCATGCAGTTGTACCAACAAATTTGATGTGATTGATTGGAAAATCCTGTGGGGCAGGATGAAGGTGTGGGAAGTTACTACTTTATTAATTCAGCTAATAATTGTACTACAAAAGGACTCTGATGAGGATTGATGAGGATTGAGTTCAGGGCGAATAGGGCACTGTCTCTAAAGTGTATGACACCCAAAGGTTTGGGACAGAGGTGTATTCTGTTATCCCTATTATTTGGTGTCTATGGCCTAGATTTACAAATTTTAATCTTTTAGATTTCATTGCGCCATTTTTGCGGACCCCCTAATGCCGGGACAATCCCCTTGCATACAATATGCCTGGCGCAGGCATAATGTGGCACAGGGGGTCTCAAAGTGGCACACTATATGCATTGTGGCACTATGTAAATATGGTGCAGTGATTTTTGCCTTGTTTAGCCACATCATCGTAAAAAAATGACGCTAATGTGGTGCAAGGTGGCACTAGGGCCTTGTAAATCTGGCACAATGTATCAACGTCCTAGAACAATCCAGCTGCTTCCTGCCTAAACTGCATCACAAGACAAGAAGATTTGAATAAAATTCAATCCCCCGTAAATCTATTTGAAATTATTCTCTGAGATTAGCCCAAGGTACTCCTGGTATGCCTTCCAAGTACTGTTTAGAAGCCTGTTCTAATTTCCACTGTAAGGCTATTACAAGGCACCTAGAGTTCCATGACCCTATAAAAGATTTCTTTGGCCCCATTCCTCTATATGTTCATGGAACTCTTCAATGACTTACATTAGCCTTATGTTATACGGTAGGGAGTACCTTCCCATATATTATGCAACAGTCTTGGTATCCATGCCCAGTATCCTCAGAGCAAGGTGGGCATCATTTGTTAGTGTATTAAAAATACATTTGGGCCCTCAAAGTAATGATCATTACACTCATGTGGTATCAATGTTCAAACTTAAACTTAGAAGAAGATCATAATGTTATGAGTCATATAACCTGGTGTAAGAAAATGGGTGCACTATATGACAGGGTACTGATTAATTAGGGAACTCAAAGTGCACGACGTAGTGCAGGGGGCTTCTGTGTCTGTAGTGTCCGCCAACGGTAGCAGTATTGCATGCACTCAACATGTCTTTCTTCTGTCTCCCCCCCCTTTTTGTGGTCTCCATGTTCTTGTGTGCATTAGCATCATCAGGCGGAGGAGCAGTGCCACCGGAGCAGGAGGGAGCTGCATCCCACATGGCCCTGGAGGGAGAGACAACAGAGTCTGAAGCCACCAGTCGGACGGAGGGCAAGGGGAGCTCCACGGCGGGGACAGGAGCTAAGACCAGTGACACGGACTCCTCCTCTGATGGGAGCTCCCTTGCAGTGGAGGGCCCCACTGTGCCGACCGCATCAAGAGGTACAGCCGCCACCCCCCCTACCAGCACCGCCATCCCAAAAGCCCCTCAGCGTGTGCCCCGTGGCCACTCACCTAGGAGGGTGGTCATCTCCTTCGCCCCAGGCACCTCAGCCTCTACCCCAGTCAGCCCTGCTGCCCTCAGTGAGGAGGCCATTGACCTACTCAGGTCCCTCACTGTTGGGCAGTCTACCATTTTGAATGCCATCCATGGTGTAGAGAGGCATTTGCAACAAGCAATGCATATCTGGAGGGCATTCATTCTGGTCAGGCAGCCCAACAGCAAGCTTTTCAGACTCTGGCCTCAGCACTGATGACCGTCATTGTCCCTGTGTCCAGCCTCCCCCCTCCAACTTCCTCTACCCAGACCCAAACCCCTGTTCCTCAGCCTATCCCAAGCACACCATCAGACCAGCATGCACACACCTCAACACACAAGGGAAGCTCTGGCAAACATAAGCACCACACATCCCACAGGCACTCACACAAGCATCATATCCATGCACACATACCAACATCCACTGCCTCCACTGTGTCTTCCTCCTCCACGTCTCCCTCATCCATCCCAGTCTCATCTCCACTCACACCTGCATGCACTACATATTCATCCACTACGTCCATCACCAGCACACCCATCACCACACCCCACTCACTTGCACTCACCACCCCCACTACCATTCATACATCCCCTGTGTCCTCTCCCAATGTGTCTGTGAGCCCAGCTCCCAAGGTACACAAACGCAGCCACACACCAACCCAACAGCCATCCACCTCACGACAGCCTCCAGCCCATGCACCTTCACTCAAAGTCAGCAAACGTACACCTCCTACAACCACTACCTCTTCCTCCACTCCCATACCCCCTCCATCTACCCGTCCCAGTGTGTCCAAACATCTTTTCCTGTCCAACCTTGACCTCTTCACCTCACCTCCCCCACCCCTTCAGTCCCTAGGGCCTGCCTTTCCAGGTCCCAAACCAATACCTCAGCCACCACATCACCGGGCACAGTGGTGCCAGCAGTAACCGGCTTCTGGAGTGCGCCAAGCAGCAGGGCAGCCAGTGTGCCAAGGAGCCAGACCACGGACAGTCCCCCACCTCAAAAGCATAAAAAGTTGGCCAGTGCCCGGCAGGAGAAAGGCAAAACATCTACCACCAAAGCCTCTCCCAGGAGTACAGTTGGGAGTGGGAAGACAGCTGTGCCACCATCCAAGGTGGGAAAGGGGCACAGAAAGACAGGCAAGTCGCCGAAAACCTGCACGGCGGACAAGACCACCACCAGCACCGCTGCCAAGGACACCGCCGCCACAAGCACCGCTGCCAAGGACACCGCTGCCACCAGCACCACTGCCAAGGACACCGCCGCCACAAGCACCACTTCACAGGACACCACCGCCACAAGCACCGCAGGCCAATGAGCGCCAAAAGCTCCAACGCTACTGGGGCCACCACGAGCAGGATGAAGCTCTCTGGGCACCAAGCCCCCTCCAGAACCAGTGGAGAGATACATCCACTACCTCAGTCCTTGGCAGGATGAAGAACTCCAGAACCAGTGGAGAGATACATCCACTACCTCAGTCCTTGGCAGGATGAAGCACTCTGGGCACAAAGCCCCCTCCAGAACCAGTGGAGTATCCCATCCACTACCTCAGTCCTTGGCAGGATGAAGCACTCTGGGCACAAAGCCCCCTCCAGAACCAGTGGAGAAAGCCATCCACTACCTCAGTCCTTGGCAGGATGAAGCACTCTGGGCACAAAGCCCCCTCCAGAACCAGTGGAGTATCCCATCCACTACCTCAGTCCTTGGCAGGATGAAGCACTCTGGGCACAAAGTCCCCTCCAGACCCAGTGGAGAAAGACATCCACTACCTCAGTCCTTGGCAGGATGAAGCACTCTGGGCACAAAGTCCCCTCCAGACCCAGTGGAGAAAGACATCCACTACCTCAGTCCTTAGCACTCTGGGCACAATGCCCCCTCCAGAACCAGGGGAGACTGTTATCCACTTGAGAGGCTGTGGCTTTGCACTCCCCAGGATAAAGCATTGGGCAAACCACCCACTGGAGAGACTTGTGAGACTGTGGCTTGGCACTCCCCAGGATAAAGCAGTGGGCAACCCACCCACTTGAGAGACTTGTGAGACTGTGGCTTTGCACTCCCCAGGATAAAGCAGTGGGCAACCCACCCACTTGAGAGACTTGTGAGACTGTGGCTTTGCACTCCCCAGGATAAAGCAGTGGGAAAACCACCCAATTGAGAGACTTGTGAGACTGTGGCTTTGCACTCCCCAGGATAAAGCAGTGGGCAAACCACCCACTTGAGAGACTTGTGAGACTGTGGCTTTGCACTCCCCAGGATAAAGCAGTGGGCAAACCACCCACTTAGAGACTTGAGAGACTGTGGCTTTGTACTCCCCAGGATAAAGCAGTGGGCAAACCACCCACTTGAGAGACTTGAGAGACTGTGGCTTTGCACTCACCAGGATACATCAATGGGCATGGAGCCTCCGTGTGGATCTGGCATCGTGCACTCATGAGGCTGAGGTGCCCCCCTTCCCTTCCCCCTGAGGTGCCTGTTGTATTTCGAACTGATGCCCCAGCAGTGTTCTCTCTGTTTTGATCTGGTATCTTGTGTGGGCCTCGCCCATGCATTTTGGGCCCAGTGGTCCACGGACTTTAATGGTGGAATACCTTGGACTTATATTATGGGTGTATATATTTGTTAATAGTGAATATATATTTTTTTAATACTGAATTTTGATAGATTACAATCGGTCACTTCATTTCCTTTTGTGTTTGCATTCTTCTGGGGGGGTTTGGCGGTGTTACTGTAATGTATCAGGATGTATTAGTGTGTGTGTTATTGTGGGTGAGGGTGGGGGTGGGGGTGTTGCGTGTTGCGTTTGTGTGCGTCACTCTCTTTTCCTTCCCCCCTCCCCTGTGTCGTAGGTGCAGTACTCACCGTGGTCTTCGCCGCTGGCGTTCGTGCTCCTGGTAGAGGAGCAGGAAGACAAAGGCACGGAGTATCTGAAGTTCCGCTTTCATGGCGTCCTGGTTCCTCGTGGGGTGTGTAGATGTGAGAGTTTTCCCTTCCAAGTCCTGTTTCCGCAGTGTTTTTGTTCGCGGTGAATCCGCCCCAGAAAAGGTGGCAGATTGGACTGTTGTAATACTGTGGGCAGTACTTTGCCCTCCTCCTGTCTGTTGGCAGTTACCGCCGCGGTGTTTGTTTGTACCGCCGTGGCGGTCGGAGTGTTAAAGTGGATGTCTATGTTGGCGGTTTCCGCCACGGTCGTGATTCCATTTTTTTACCGCCGTCCTGTTGCCGGTTTTACCGCCACTTTAACACTGACCGCCAGGGTTGTAATGACCACCTTAATGTCCCTATTAATTTGAAATCTTACATCACATAGTTAGGTAGCCTCTGTCAGGAGTTAAACATATTTGTATGCCAACTGCTAACCCTGCAGTTACCTTATGAGGCTACCTTAATGTCCTCAGCAAACACCAACACTTGAGAGCTTTGATGTATAGACCTATAAAAAATATATGTCTAGCTTAACAATATAAAGTTCCATGCCAGCGAGCTTCATAAGCCTGCCTTAGAGGAGACATATTTATAGTTAAGGGACTAGTGCACTTTGTCATTAATGGTAATGACAAAGTCGGATATGCAGTGCCTGCACAGCATCTTCAGCATGCAATGGCAGGTGAAAATCAGTTTTTCACATTGTCACACACAGAGTGGCACAAGCAGTGCTGCAGCTCTTGTGTAGAAACCCAGCCTTGCATGCCCTTCGTACCTGGGTACCATATACTAGGGACTTATAAGTAAGTCAGCTCATGCCGATTGGGGACACCTAATTAAGCATACCATGTTGAAAAGGAAAGAACACTGTCACTGAGACCTGGATAGCAGGCCTCACAGCACTCTCAAAGTTGGAAACAGCAATTAGTGGCACACAATGGGGCACAAAGTAGGGTAAAACATGCAAAAAGGCTGTTTGTTCACACCTGGATATACCAAAATATTACTCAGTAAAGCAGGAGAGCTAAGCATCATATCTATGGGACTGCGCAGAACACTCCAATAATGAGCCAATAGTTAACATCAAAGCAATTTGGCATCTGTATCAATAGTTGTTAAATATCCTTTCTCTAGAATTTCCAAACTAGGGCTAGGTCAACTGTTATTATTGGAGATGAGGGGGCAAAAGTCGAAGCAAATGCGTCTTTTAAGTCATGTTGTTGTGTAGCCATTTTGGGTGTAGCTCCATGCACGTTAGTTTAACATACTAGGCCGCTGTGCATTTTGCCCTAGATCTATTTTATTCAGCTTTGCACTGTTATTTTTACAATAACCAGTTTTTACGGTCTTGTTTTAATTTCTTCTATCAAACTGTTTAGCTTAGTTCAGCACTGTGTTCTCAAACAATGCATTCTTGATCACCCTGTGCTTCAGTCAAGGCTACAGTCTGGTACATTGCCGGCAAACGTGGTAGAAGTTTAGTCTCCAACATTAGTAGAAAACACACATCCTTACGTAGGGACATTTTCCTAGAACATCTGCTGTGTTAGTTATAAAAACACTTTCTAGTCCTAGTACACGTCAAGAGGGAGATTCCAGCCAGGGAACCACAACTGTATACTGAATGCACCGTTGCAGATGCTGACGCAGATTACAGGCCTTTGCTCAGGTATGAGGGTTGATTTCCTTCCGGGGGAACCTGAAAGGCAGGCTTAGAGCTTAACATGCTGTGCTCGAAATATAACTTAGAGAGAGAATAATCCATTGATTCTAGTGGTACTATGATAGCCTTATACGTGTGTTTCACTCTCTTCGTTACTATTTCAATATTACTGTGTTGTGTAGTTCTGGTTATTGCAGCTCACGCTTTGCCATCCAAAATGCAGTCATTTTATTAAACCAATCTTTAAAACTTATACTGCCTTTATTGTCATTTATATATGAGACCGCACTGTGTATGAGAGAACCGGTTGTGACCTGAGTGACCACGACTTCCCTGAGAAGTACCAATATGTCATGCGCTCGGCTACCCAATTGTCTCTACCATTTGGTAGAGATGAGGCACTACTAGTTAGCTGGAGCAAAACCCGGATTTGGAGCGACAAGCGTCATCCACCGTGGGTCAGACTCAGTCCCCCACACTGTGGACGATCTTGCTGCTCAAAATCCAGTAGTCTCATTAAGATAATGAGAGCCTACGCGACAATGGTTCTTTGAAACCTGGACTCATTTGATGTTAGTTTGTGAAGCTCTGACCGAACACGGCAAAATGTTATCACTAAATTCATGAAAAATGCAGATTCGAAAGGTTGTATCTGACGTGGTGAACTGTGGAGATATCCAATTCTGTTTCAAATTGGAGATGTTCTAAAAAATATTTGATGAAGTGCTGAAAAAGGGTGAAATTTATAAGGTGAATTTCTTTATTATGTATGCTAATTAGAACATTGGAATGTTGAGGGTTCCTTTAAAGACAATGGAGTGGCTCTGGCTCTATAACACCTAGTATGAGCCTTCTGCTTCAACATTTCAATTTTTGCCTTTCTGTTTCTGCATTTTTAATTCATAACATTCTACTCTCAGTGAGTGGAATGTTTCAATAGCCTTATAGTACTTCTGCCTCAAGCTATACCTGTTGTATAACTAGAGTTCAGAGCCTTTAAACTCTTATGTGGGTGTGATGGCCAATGGCTGTCACATACACACCCTCCCTAGTGCGCCTGATGGCCATAGGGCATCACCAGGGATGCATTTTCCGAGCAGCCTGATGTATTTTTTTTGGTTTACTACAATGATGATCACACTCAGGGCACACTGACGTCATTGTGAAAGTGGAATGAGCCGTTCAGCTCATTCTACTTTCACTGAAACAGTACTCAGGGGGCTACCTCAGCCCCTAAGCACTGATTCTAACAGCAGGGGTCTCATAGGAAAGGGGAAAATCTCCCCTTTCCAAAGGTACCTCTGCTGGTGTATCCCTGCTTGGGGATTGTTGCAGGAAGGAGATCCCCAAGCAGGCATCCACCCACTAGCCACCAGGGATGGGGGAGCGGCCATGCAAGGGCTTTTGCTCTCCCAAGAGACATTTTGACAAATTCAGTCTTTCTGCCTCCCCAGGGAGCAATAGCCCCTAATCCACCCCCACCCCCCGGGTGCCAGAAAGCCCACTAGGCACCAGAGGTTACTTTTTATACTTAAAAAATAGGCAGTCTCACTCCCCTCCCTGCAAGACAGATGGGGTTACTACCCCCATTGGGGTGTCTAGTTTTTAAAAATGTACAGGTTGGCTAGGTTTCCCAGGGTGCCGTCTGCACTAGGGTCCAAAATCCACAGCTACCCACATCAGAAAAAGAGGGTCAGTTTTTGGTGGAAAAATGTGCTGCATCCTTGTTTCATTTTGGGCTGTTTCCTGTTGCGGGCACAAGGCATACCCACAGAGGTGAGGCGCCATTTTTATTGGGAGACTTGGAGGAATGCTACGTGGAGGTCTGTGGCTTCCAGTAGATTCAAGAACTTCCTATCACAGAAATGTAAGGAAAATGTGTGCATTTTTATGTCAAAGTTTGAGGTTTGCAAGGGATTCTGGGTAAAACAAACGTGGTGAGAGCTATGCATGCCAGCCCACCCTAGATACCCCTAGGAGTCTATTTTTCAAAAATGTACAAGTTGACCAGGTTTACCTTGGTGCCAGCTGAGCTAGGGTCCAACATCTAGAGCTACCCACATTAGAAAAAAAGAGGGTCAGTTATTGGTGGAAAAATGTGATGCGGCCATGTTGTTTTTTGGGTCGTTTCCTGTCCCGGGCTCTAAGTCTACCCACACAAGTGAGGTACCATTTTTATTGGGAGACTTGCCGAAATGCTGGGTGGAAAGAAGTTTGTGGCTGCCCGCAGATGCCAGAACTTCCCATCACAGAAATGTGAGGAAAATGTGTTTTTTTGTCAACTTTTGAGGTTTGCAAGAGATACTGGGTAAAAAAAAAAGTGATGAGAGCCACACAAGTCAGCCCACATGTATGTGTTGGCTAGGTGTCCTTAGGTGCTAGCTGAACTAGGGTCCAAAATATAGAGCTACCCACTTCCGATAAGTGGGTTAGTGTTCGGTGAATAAATGTGATGCATCCATGTTGTGTTTTGGACCATTTCCTGTTGTGGGCACTAGGTCTACCCACAAAGTGAAGTGCCATTTTTAGCAGAAGACCTGTGGGAGCATAAAATGCTAGAACGTTTGTTAGTACCAATTGGGTTTTGCTGCATTTGTGCCTTTCTAATGTAAGTCAGGGCGTAAGAAAGATGACATTTTGAAAAATACCCCACAAATCATATCTTAGTATGGGTACCCACAAATTCAGAAATGTGGAAATAACCACTGAACACTGAACCACTGAACTACCCTCTAATAAGCCTAATAAGCCTAACTGCTCAACCACACTACCACAAATAGAGCATAAGTATTATCTATTTTTGCCTCTGTCAAGCCTCTGGGGAACCCCTGGACTCTGTGCACACTATGGTGGTCATTCTGACCTCGGCGGTAAAAGGCGCCTACCGCCGGTCAGAAATCCTCCATAATCCCGCCGCGGTCGCGGAAACCCGCCACGGTTATTCTGACCCGCAGAAGGCAAACCTCCGAAAATCCGACCGCCACAACAGACCGCCAGACCAGCGGTCGGCGGAAAAGTGGAGGTGACAAAACCTCCACCGTCACGCCAACAGAAATACGCCCATGCCATTACGACCCACGAATCCACGCGGCGGTCATTCAAACGCGGTATTCCATTGGCGGGACACACCGCCGCGGTCAGAATACACACAAACGAACAAAACTCAGCCACATTGGACGATTTGAATCCCACACACCTGATACACATACACACACCACTCCCACACACACAATACAATATAAAACACACACCCACATCACCCACAAACCCCTACGCTAAAAAATTCTGAAAGAAGGCCAGAGCGAGACACCAGCATCCACAAACTAACAGCCACAGCCACTCAACACCATCACCCACACACTATCCACACACAAAACAACACACACCACCACACTCAACTCACTTAAATACACATACTCCACCCCACACATCATACACACCACCCCATGGCACCCCAAAGACAACCCCGCTTCACAGACGAAGAACTCAGGGTCATGGTGGAGGAAATCGTTCGGGTAGAGCCCCAGCTGTTCGGCACACAGATACAATACACCAGCATTGCCCGGAGGACGGAGCTATGGCAGAGGATTGTCGACAGGGTCAACGCAGTGGGACAGCACCCCAGAAATCGGGAAGACATCAGGAAGCGATGGAACGACCTACGGGGGAAGGTGCGTTCCATGGTATCCAGGCACAACATCGCCGTGCAGAAGACTGGCGGAGGACCCCCACCTCAACCCCCACAATTCACATCATGGGAGGAGGAAGTCTTGAACATCCTGCATCCTGACGGCCTCGCAGGAGTCGGCGGAGGAATGGATACTGGTAAGTTGAAGCTTCAATACTGCTTCCCCCCCACCTGCATGCCAATTCATACCCCAACCCTCACCCCCATCCTCGAACCCCACCCTCACCCCCACCCCCATCCTCACCCCCACCCTCACCCCCACCACCATCCTCACCCCCACCACCATCCTCACCCCCACCCCCAGCACACCTATTCCCCGCCAATGTCTCACCATCACAACCCACACATCCCAAAACCTAGGCCTGCATGTGTCCACTAAGCATGGACACCCATCACCAAAGCATGCCCAATGCATATACACATCCCCCCCACAAGCCACCCTCACCAAAGCCCCCACACACGAATGCCAGCACTTGGGGACACGAGAACCCATAGATACACCCATATGCCACACATTGAAACTATAACCATACCTCTATACCCCTGCAGGACCCGACCGTCAACACACCGCGGCGGAGGGGCCAGAATTCTCCACACCCCCCACCCAAGAGGCCGTCAGCGATGACAGCAGCTCTGTCGACCTGGACACCGATGACCAGCCCGGACCATCGGGGACCTCTGGACAGTCGGTTCCCCTCACACAGGCACAGGCCACTACAGACCCAAACCCCTCTGGGAACACCAGCACAGCTCCCACCCAGCGGGCCCATGCCTCTGTCTCCAGGGCGCGTCAATCTGCGGTGTGTCTACCACTACAGGGCACCCAGGATAACCCACCACCCCAACAACAACAGGGACCTGGGGGCAGTGGTAGTGGGCACACCGGCCAGGGGGCAGAGGCCCAGGGAAACAGGGCAACTCGGAGGGCAGCTGTGCGACAGGGGGGGGAGGAGAGGCCCAGGGAACCCACTCTCCACGAGGTCCTCACCACCATCATGGGAGCATACAATCGCTCCCAGGAGACGATGGCGACGGTACTGGCCCGGTTCCAGGAGATCCAGGCACTGCAGGAGGAACACTATCGGGGGTACAGGGAGGACATCAGAGCCATCAACACCACCCTGGTTACCATGGTAGGGCTGCTGCAGGACCTCGTCAACACCAGGGCGGACACTCAACAACACCCAAGGGCCCCTGCCACTAGCCTGGACCAAGAACAGCCAACCACCTCCGCCGGCGCTAGTGGACAGGAGGCCCCCGCACAGCAGCAGCCCACCAGACCCCCACCTCCTGCAGGAGAAGAACCACCCCGCAAGAGGGCCCTGAGATCTCGCAAGAAGACAGAGTAGGATGTCAAGACCCCCGCCAGCAATGGATACCACCTGATGTCATCCCACTGTCCCACATTGTCACCCTGTCCATCCTTGAACTGCCCATGCTCCTTCTCTCCACAGGCCTCTGGACAATGCACCTGTGTGACTGTTACTCTGGACTCTGCCATGGACATTCCTTCACCATAGCCCCCACCCACTTGAAACC
The DNA here is from genome assembly GCF_031143425.1 of Pleurodeles waltl. Taxonomy (NCBI): domain Eukaryota; kingdom Metazoa; phylum Chordata; class Amphibia; order Caudata; family Salamandridae; genus Pleurodeles; species Pleurodeles waltl. The sequence goes on along the minus strand of NC_090444.1, from coordinate 1,643,501,210 downwards.
ACCCATCCCATTTTGAGCACTTCAATAAACACCTATTTTGCACCAAAATATCTGGAGTCTGGCTGTGATTTCAATATATTGTAATTGACATGACAGTGCAAATATGTCCTTGTACATGGTGAAGTCAACAAACAGCTGCCACAAAGCTGTAGTCCATGGGGAAACGAAGCACAGGACTCGTAGTGGGGACCCCAGATCTGAAATAGGGAGGGAAAAGCCAAAACTCAGTCATCATACACTGGGGCAAATAGACAGGCAGCAGAGATGCAGGAGAGTAGTTAACATTTACTAAATTATCTTTGAAATGTTACCTGTGTCCTATTGGAAGTACTGTTCAATGATTCTGTCCCTGTTGTCTGTTTCAGCCCCGTCGTCTTCCTCCTCGTCACTCTCCTCAGGTTCCACCGCTGCCACAACACCACCGTCTCGACCATCCTCCTGCAGGAAAGGCACCTGGCGGCGCAAAGCCAGGTTGTGAAGCATGCAGCAGGCCACGATGATGTGACACACCTTCTTAGGTGAGTACATTAGGGATCCACCTGTCATATGCAGGCACCTAAACCTGGCCTTTAGGAGGCCAAAGGTGCGTTCGATCACCCTCCTAGTACGCCCATGGGCCTCATTGTACCGTTCCTCTGCCCTGGTCCGGGGATTCCTTACTGGGGTCAGTAGCCACGACAGGTTGGGGTACCCAGAGTCCCCCACTAGCCATACACGGTGTCTCTGTAGCTGTTCCATCACGTAAGGGATGCTGCTATTCCTGAGGATGTAGGCGTCATGCACTGACCCTGGGAATTTGGCATTTACATGCGAGATGTACTGGTCAGCCAAACACACCACCTGGATGTTCATTGAATGGTAATTTTTTCTGTTCCTGTACACCTGCTCCCTGTCTCTTGGGGGAACCAAAGCCACATGGGTCCCATCAATGGCACCAATTACGTTGGGAATATGTCCAAGGGCGTAGAAATCACCCTTCACTGTAGCCAATTCGCCCACCTCAGGGAAAATGATGTAGCTCCTCACGGATTTCATCAGGGCAGACAACACTCTGGATAACACCTTCGAAAACATGGGCTGAGACATCCCAGAAGCAATTCCCACGGTTGTCTGAAATGACCCACTTGCCAAGAAATGGAGTACTGACATGACCTGCACCAGAGGGGGAATCCCTGTGGGTTGGCGGATGGGGGACATCAGGTCGGGCTCCAGCTGGGCACACAGTTCATGGATAGTGGCACGGTTAAGACGGTAGGTCAGGATAATGTGGCGTTCTTCCATTGTCGACAGGTCCACCAGCGGTCGGTACACGGGAGGATTCATCCGTCTCCTCGCCCAACCCAGCGGACGGTGCCTAGGAAGGACAACATGGAGCACACAGTCAAGCAACCCACAGGTACGTACTCACAGCTAGCACAGTAAACGATTCTCTATGCAGTGAATGGCGTGTCTGAGTGGCTATGCAAGGCCTAGGCCTGTGTGACGCAGTTGAAATTGAGCCATGTGGGCCCTGGAAATGGCGGCTGCCTGACCTGTGAAGTGTGACAATGGGATGTGAGGTCAATGCGCTGGCGTGGCACACCGCGGCGGGCGGCGGGCGAAGACCGCGGCGCGAAGCCGATTGGTTAACATTGAAGCCTATGGGTTTCAGGAGCCAATGGCGAAGGGCGCCGGCGGTGGCGGGACGCACTGCCGCGGTACGCACCGCCGCGGACGTGACCGCCATTTTCTATCTACTTATCCACTTGCGACTTGAACTTTCACAGGAGAGGACCTATACTGCAAGTGTTGCTGTGACCTCGGTCTGGAAGGGACAATGGCTGCTGCGCCTGGGGAAAGGGCCCCTGCCTTCACTGGAGAGGAGTTGGAGAAACTTGTGGATGGGGTCCTCCCCCAGTATGCGCTACTCTACGGTCCTCCAGACCAACAAGTGAGTTTAATTCAATCTGGATTTGGGGCCACTGGCTGGCTTGGGGACTGGCGGGGGGCCTGGCGTGGATGGGGGGCATGTTGGGCCTGGCGGGGGGCATGGCGGGGGGCATGGCGGGGGGCATGGCGGGGATGGGGGGCATGTTGGGCCTGGCGGGGGCATGGCGGGGGGCCTGGCGGGGATGGGGGGCATGTTGGGCATGGCGGGGGGCATGGCGGGGATGGGGGGCATGTTGGGCCTGGCGGGGGGCATGGCGGGGGGCCTGGCGGGGATGGGGGGCATGTTGGGCCTGGCGGGGGGCATGGCGGGGGGCCAGGCGGGGATGGGGGGCGTTGGGCCACTGGCAAGGAAAATGCTGACAAACTTGAACGTGGTATTTCTCCCTCCCTGTACGTGTCACATAGGTCCGCGCCCATGAGAAGATCGGGATTTGGCGTGCCATCGCCAAGGAAGTCCGGACCCTGGGGGTCCACCATCGACGGGGCACCCACTGCCGCAAGAGGTGGGAGGACATCCGCCGCGGGACCAAGAAGACCGCCGAGTCTCTGCTGGGGATGGCCTCCCAACGTAGGCGGGGTGCCTGCCGTCAACTGAGCCCCCTGATGTTCCGGATCCTGGCGGTGGCCTACCCTGATTTGGATGGGCGCGTGAGGGCAGCACAGCAGACACAAGGGGGTGAGTCCAAGCATTATCTACTCTGTTGTCGCGCAGTGGAGGTGTCTGGGTGGGGGAGGAGGGCTGTGGGTCCCCCTAGGCCAGGGCGATATCTGTAGGCTGGGCACCCCCGTAAGCCCCTGTGTCCCCAGCCACCACCCTCAGTAGTTTGTCAGTACAGCCATCCCTGGGCCGTGTCATCCATGGGTGCAGTTGTCAACTCTAGGCATGTAGGGCATGTTCCACGGAATGCATAGCGGACCCCAAGTGCGCAACTTAGTGCAGGGGGCATCTGTGTCTGTCATGTCCGCTAACTGTACCGGAGATCCATGTACTCAATATCCCTTTATTTCTCTCTCCCCCCCCCTTTTTGTTTGTCTTTCTGTGCTTCTGTGCATCAGCATCATCAGGCGGAGGAGAAGAGGCATCGGGGCAGGAGGGAGCTGCATCTCACATGGCCCAGGAGGGCCATGCCACAGAGTCAGACTGGACCAGTGAGACGGAGGGCGAGGGGAGCTCCACGACGGGGACGACTGGACCCTGCAGCGACACGGACACGTCCTCGGAAGGGGGCTCCCTTGCGGGGGTGGCACCATCCGTGCCCCCCGCCATTACAGGTACAGCCGCCACCCAGCGCACCATCTCCGCCCTCCCAGCAGCCCCTCAGCGTTCGCCCCGTGCCCGCTCTGCCAGGAAGCCGGCCATCTCCTTCGCCCCAGGCACCTCAGGCCCTGCCCCTGTTACCCCCGCTGCCCTCAGTGAGGAGGTCATTGACCTCCTCCGAACGCTCATTGTTGGGCAGACTACCCTTTTGAATGCCATCCAGGGGGTGGAGAGGGAGGTTCATCGCAGCAATGCGTACCTGGAGGGCATTCATTCGGGTCAGGCTGCCCATCAGCGATCGTTCCAGGCTCTGGCCTCAGCACTGACGGCAGCCATTGTCCCTGTCTCCTGCCTCCCTCTACTAACTCCCTCCTCCCAGTCTCCTGTTCCTCTGCCTGTCCCACCCACACCATCAGACCAGCCTGCACACACCTCAACACCCAAGAGAAGCTCATCCAAACATAAGCACCACAGATCACGCAGACATTCACACACGCAACATTCCGATGCAGACATGCCAACAGTCACTACCACCTCTGTGACCCCCACCTCCTCGTCTCCCTCCTCCCTCCCTGTGACGTCTACACTCACACCTCCATTCACCTCACCATCAGCCAGTGTTTCCATCATCAGCACACCCTCCACTCCAGTCCGCACACGTGCAGTCACCACCCCCACTGCCATTTACACGTCCCCTGTGTCCTCTCCCACTGTGTCTGTCACCCCCTCTTCCACACCACACAAACGCAGCCACCCACCCACCCAACAGCCATCCACCTCACGACAGCCTATCCCTCCTGCACCTGCACCCAAAGACAGCAAACGTGACTCACCTACAACCACATCCTCTCCCTCCACTCCCATTCCCACTGTACCTACCACTCTCCATTGTCCCAAGAAACTCTTCCTCGCCACTACTAACTTCTTTCCTGACCCTGAGCCCCCCCCTCCTTCTCGTCGGGGTAAGAAGAGCACCTCAGCCACCACCAGCCCTGCAGCCCCCTTGACAAAGGTGCAGGGGTATTGGAGCCCGCCAGCCCGCATGTCTGGATCTTCGCCCAGCAGCAAGGGGACAGCCAGCCCACCCCCTGGGAAGAGGAGCAGAAGGCGGAAGGGGCGCCGCAGGAGCCCGCCTTCTACATCCCCCCCGGACACCACCCAGAGACAGTCACCAGCCACAGCTCCAAAGGGAGGAAAGGGCCACAGGCCCACGACTAAGGAGGGCAAGGGCAGCAAGTCGGAGAGGTCAGGCAGCAGGCCTGCTGCCCAGGAGGAGCCCACAACCCCCATAGCCGCTGCCCCGGGAGGAACCGGCACAGCTGCCCCGGGAGAGCCCACCACCCCCATAGCCGCTGCCCAGGGAGGACCCAGCCCAGCTGGCCAGGAGGGCCCCACCACCCACAGCCCAGGTGGGCAGTGAAGGAGCACCATCCCCGCTGCCCAGGAGGGCACCACCAGGCAATTAGCAGTTGGCCATAGACCGGCCGCCGTCTCCAGAACCGCTGAACTGGGCCCCGCCGTCTCAAGAACCGCTGAACTGGGCCCTTCAAGGCAAGGAGCGCTGAACTGGGCCCCGCCGTCTCCAGAACCGCTGAACTGGGCCCCGCCGTCTCAAGAACCGCTCCGCTGGGCCCCGCCGTCTCAAGAACCGCTGAACTGGGCCCTTCAAGGCAAGGAGCGCTGAACTGGGCCTCGCCGTCTCCAGAACCGCTGAACTGGGCCCCGCCGTCTCATGCACCGCTCCGCTGGGCCCCGCCGTCTCAAGACCCGCTGAACTGGGCCCCGCCGTCTCCAGAACCGCTGAACTGGGCCCCGCCGTCTCAAGAACCGCTGAACTGGGCCCTTCAAGGCAAGGAGCGCTGAACTGGGCCCCGCCGTCTCCAGAACCGCTGAACTGGGCCCCGCCGTCTCAAGACCCGCTGAACTGGGCCCCGCCGTCTCCAGAACCGCTGAACTGGGCCCCGCCGTCTCAAGAACCGCTGAACTGGGCCCTTCAAGGCAAGGAGCGCTGAACTGGGCCCCGCCGTCTCCAGAACCGCTGAACTGGGCCCCGCCATCTCAAGACCCGCTGAACTGGGCCCCGCCGTCTCCAGAACCGCTGAACTGGGCCCCGCCGTCTCAAGAACCGCTGAACTGGGCCCTTCAAGGCAAGGAGCGCTGAACTGGGCCCCGCCGTCTCCAGAACCGCTGAACTGGGCCCCGCCGTCTCAAGAACCGCTGAACTGGGCCCTTCAAGGCAAGGAGCGCTGAACTGGGCCCCGCCGTCTCCAGAACCGCTGAACTGGGCCCCGCCGTCTCCAGAACCGCTGAACTGGGCCCCGCCGTCTCACGCACCGCTCCGCTGGGCCCCGCCGTCTCAAGACCCGCTGAACTGGGCCCCGCCGTCTCCAGAACCGCTGAACTGGGCCCCGCCGTCTCAAGCACCGCTCCGCTGGGCCCCGCCGTCTCAAGACCCGCTGAACTGGGCCCCGCCGTCTCAAGACCCGCTGAACTGGGCCCCGCCGTCTCAAGCACCGCTCCGCTGGGCCCCGCCGTCTCAAGAACCGCTGAACTGGGCCCTTCAAGGCAAGAACCGCTGGCCCTTTGGCAGACGTGGCAGGGCAGGATCTATCTCGGGCAGGGCTGCAGGATGTCCTCTGGCCAACTTGCCTCCTCCAGTGGCAGTGGGGTCTGTTATGGACTGTTTGGACTGTGGCTTTGCTCTCCCCAGGATGGCCCAGTGGGCAGGCCACCCACTGTATGGACTGTTTGAACTGTGGCTTTGCTCTCCCCAGGATGGCCCAGTGGGCAGGCCACCCACTGTATGGACTGTTTGGACTGTGGCTTTGCTCTCCCCAGGATGGCCCAGTGGGCAGGCCACCCACTGTATGGACTGTATGGACTGTGGCTTTGCTCTCCCCAGGATGGCCCAGTGGGCAGGCCACCCACTGTATGGACTGTTTGGACTGTGGCTTTGCTCTCCCCAGGATGGCCCAGTGGGCAGGCCACCCACTGTATGGACTGTTTGGACTGTGGCTTTGCTCTCCCCAGGATGGCCCAGTGGGCAGGCCACCCACTGTATGGACTGTATGGACTGTGGCTTTGCTCTCCCCAGGATGGCCCAGTGGGCAGGCCACCCACTGTATGGACTGTTTGGACTGTGGCTTTGCTCTCCCCAGGATGGCCCAGTGGGCAGGCCACCCACTGTATGGACTGTTTGGACTGTGGCTTTGCTCTCCCCAGGATGGCCCAGTGGGCAGGCCACCCACTGTATGGACTGTATGGACTGTGGCTTTGCTCTCCCCAGGATGGCCCAGTGGGCAGGCCACCCACTGTATGGACTGTTTGGACTGTGGCTTTGCTCTCCCCAGGATGGCCCAGTGGGCAGGCCACCCACTGTATGGACTGTTTGGACTGTGGCTTTGCTCTCCCCAGGATGGCCCAGTGGGCAGGCCACCCACTGTATGGACTGTTTGGACTGTGGCTTTGCTCTCCCCAGGATGGGCCAGTGGTCATGGAGTCCCCTCGTGGATCTGGCGTCGTGTACTCAAGTGGCTGAGGTGCCCCCCCTTCCCTTCCCCCTGAGGTGCCTGTCCTTTTTTCTTTCTGATGCCCCTGCAGTGTTCTCTCCGTGGAGTTCTTGTCGTGGGACTGGGCCTTGCCCCTTTGCACAGGACCCCTGTGATCCACGGACAGTGGTTGGACTACATTTAGTAGCTGTATATATTTTGTACATAGTTTATTTATTTATTGGGATTACTGGTGTACATATTTCAATATATCTGCCCGTTTATGATCTCTTCTTTTGGTCTTTGCATTATTTCGGTGGGGGGTGGTTTGTGGGTTGTGACAGTGATCTGTGGGAATGCATTGATGTGTGTGTTGTAGTGGGTGTGGGTGGGTGGGTGTGTGCCGGTAATCTTTTCCCTCCCCTGTGTCGTAGGTGCAGTACTCACCGATGTCTTCCGCGCCGCCGGGCGTGCTCCTGGTATATGAGCAGGTATAGGAGTGCGGGGATGACCTGCAACTCTGGTTCCATACTGCCGGAATCTCGCGTGGAGTGCGTAGAGGTGAGCGTTTTCCAGTTCGTAGTCTGTTTCCGCCGTGTTCTTGTCGGCGGTGCTCCCGCCCCGGAAAAGGTGGCGGATTGGTGGGTCGTAATAGGGTGGGCGGTACATTGTCTGCCGCCTGGCTGTTGGCGGGAACCGCCGCGCTGTTTGTTTGTACCGCCGTGGCGGGCGGAGTGTTAATACGGCGGGCTGTGTTGGCGGTTCCCGCCAGGGTCAGAATTGCATATTTTAGATCGCCGGCCTGTTGGCGGCTTGGCTGCCGCTTTATCACCGACCGCCAGGGTCAGAATGAGGGCCTATATCTCACTTTGATACAGTATATACAGAGCCAGCTTCCTACACATGTCTTTTAAATTGTTGCATTAAAATATATTTATGTAAAACAGTATATTGTAATTGGTCAAACGTGGTACCTTAACCTTGCAGGAAAATCTTTTGCGAAATCTTGGTAAGAGAAAAAATCTGCAGTTTGATGTAGTACTTTACTGAGCTACCATAAAGGTACAATATATTGTCTAGTATGTACTTGCAAACCAGATGTCAAGCAGATATAATGTTTGTCTAGAGTTGCATTCTGAAGCAATTGAAATATGACTAATTCTCCATGTTAAATCATGATATGGTTGTTCTGAATGCATAAAAAGACAGCCTCAAGACTAGATTAATTTGCTGCACTAAACGTAAATTTCTCCATCTCATCATAGGTAGCCATAATATTCGTGGCAGAAACCCGTCCAAACCCCCAGAATTATAAAGGCTTCCCTCTAGAGGCATGCACATCTCTAGGGCCCCCTTTTTCCATAATGGGACTCCGATTGAATGCTGATTTTTCCCCAACAGGTTGGGGCAATGATAACCAAGGACCTCTCCTCATAGGGTAACGAATAATGTATTTCACAGATCATTTGTGATGGCTGTTTTGTATTTGCCACATATTAGAGAGCCCATGGCTTACTGCCGGAGCTGTCCATTTTGGAACTGGAGAAGCAGTTTGGGGTTTCTGTGTCGGATCAACATCCTGTGATTCTGGTCAAATCATTTAGGGCCTCATTATGACCGTGGCGGCCGGCGGTAAGCTGGCGGTAACACCGCCAACAGGCTGGCGGTGTTACTCCAGCTATTATGACTGTGGCGCAATAGCAACGGCCATACCGCCGGCCCCTCCACTATACTGCCAAGCTTTTGCCTAGCGGTCATAATCCCCAGGGCAACGGGGCAAGCACCACTGCCCTGGGTGTTATGAGTCCCCGACCACCAGCCTGGCCACGGAGGTAAACACAGCCATGGAAAGGATGCCGGTAAGGGGGACTTGAGGTGCCCCTGGGGGCCTCTGCACTGCCCATGCACTTGGCATGGGCAGTGCAGGGGCCCCCAGGCATAGCCCTGTCGTGCATTTCACTGCCCGAATTTCGGGCAGTGAAATGCGCGACGGGTGCTACTGCATCCACTGCACATCAGCATTGCCCCCAGCTCTATTACGAGCCGGCAGCAATGTTGATGTGACTTTTCTGCTGGGCCAGCGGACGGTAACACTGTTACCGTCCGCTGGCCCAGCAGAAAAGTCATAATAGGGAGCCAGAAATACTGCCAGCACTGGCGGTATTCTGTCTCCCACAGCCTCGGCTGTCTTTTTAAAAGACCGCCTAGGTTGTAATGAGGGCCTTAATGTCCTTGTGCCTAAAAATGAATGTGACGTTCTGTATTGTAACTGGTGCGCACCTAAATTCCTCCTTAAGGTCTAGTTTGAGCTATATTTTAAAGAAACCTGCAAAAAACCCAAATAGGTTTGTGTAGTGAATGATGCCTTCTCTGGGTGTCTGCCCCAACCACATAATCTGCAACGTTATAGAACTGTAACTAAGTCACATAATGTAATGCTTTATTATTATATGTTAACCTAAGTCTGGGATCACAGTGCACGTACATTGCTGTCCCACAACCTCCATAGGATATCTGCCTAACACAACCAGCGACTTCCAAATCTACTCTAGTTAAGACTACTAAGGACCAAATTAGGGATATGGAAAAGCAACAAGACATCTCAGACAACCCGCTTGGATCTTTGGAGAATTACATTTCCATTGTGTGATTGGGGCAAATGGCTTTTTGAACTCCTACAGTGTCTAGTTTCGAAGAGATCAAGGCTGGAAGGGAGAGTGGCTGTTCTCCATGGTGTGCAGGCCACTTGTCTAAAAATCATAATCAAGTGGTTACTCCGAGTGTCGTTCTTTGCCGTCAGGCCTTGTGTGTATGCAAGAGTGCACATGTTACTGAACTTGGATAAGGCAATGACTCTAGGGCTTCTTTGCGGAGGTTTTGGTGATCAGGTTATGGATTTGGTGCACGGACCACAGGAGGTTCAAGGCATGGCTTCTGTACCAGTTCTGGGACATCTTTGGAATCTGCACTTTCCTAGAGCAGTTCTCGGAGGGAACACAACTGGTGTGCATATTAGGCCCTCTGAATCCCAGTTAGGATGCATAACATAATCAATCAGACCAAAAGATCCTTCAAGCAGTCACTCAACCATGGAAGCCTGATAAAGGCACTGACATATTGTTGGTAGGGCAGGCAGTCTATTGCCCTATGTAACCTCTGGCCTGATAGGTCATGCAAAATAGATTAAAAAAGCAGACATTCTTACAACACTAACTTCAGTTGGAAGACTGTCTTACAAATTGAAGACAGGAAGTGCTTGATGAAGTTTAAATGTCTCTATGCAATCCAGGGGCATAACACAGGCCCCTGCAGCACATGGTGTGGGGGAGGGGGTTCCAACTTTCCAGGAGGCCCCCAACTTTTCAAGGGAGGCCCCATTCAGCCCAAGGTCAATAAAAAGCTGTGAAATATGGGAGGCGCTGGCGCCTCATCACATTCTGCAAGAGACTCCATCCTTTTGCCTTACATCACTGATGCTATCCCAAATACACATATTTGCTTCATACTATTTAAACTACAGTGAGGGGGAATTCATGATACTAAAATTAAGTACCAACAAATAAATGTGATAGTCTTGGAGTTATCATGTGATTCGTCTATGTACTCAGCCAAACTAAGGGTCATATTTATGAAAAATGGTGCACAACTGCGTTAACGCAGTTGTGAGTAATTTTTCTTAACGCCGGCTAACACCATTCCTTAACGCAATCCGTGTGCCATATTTGTGGAATGGCGCATGATTGCACTAAGGAATAGCTGGCGTTAAAAAGATGCTAGCCAGGGGGTATGGCATTAGGGGGACTGGTGCTAGTGGGTCAGAAATGATGTTAGGTTGGTTAGCAGCAAAACTTCTGCCACTACTCAGCCTGGCATCATTTTCTGACGCACAAGCAGCCAAAAAATCATTCCTGTCTAAGTTTAGACAGGAGTCATGCCCACCTGCCCAATGCTCACCACAGGGGACCAGTGTACCCTGGGCAAGCCTAAAATACCCAGTGCCAGGCAGGGGGCCCCATGTAAGGGGCCCCCAGTGGCACCTAAAAAAAAATTCAATATACTTACCCTAACTTACCAGGGAAGGGGTCCCCCCTTCAGTTGTGTCCATGTGATGTGAGTGGTGGTGTTGCTGGGGTTTGGGGTGGGCATCTTTGTGCCCATTCCATGATGTTTCACCATGGAAATGGCCTACCTGGACCTCAATGCCTGGTCTGATCCAGGCATTAAATAATGGCACCTAGCAGTTTTAGCGCAATTATTTAGATCAGCCTCCTTCCTGCGCACTGGGAGGTAAATATGGCGCTGGGGGGCTAGCGTCATTTTTAGGACAGGAATGCCTACCTTGCATCTCACTGATGCAAGGTGGGTTCACGCATCCTACAAATGGTGCTAATTCCAATATTTTGATGCTAGCCGGATCTAGTGCCAAAATATAAATATGGAGTTAGGTCGGCAGAGTTTTAGCTCCAAAATAAATGTCGCTAAGATGACGCTAACCAACCAAGGTTTTTAAAGCCTAAGTTTTACTTACATGAAATGTATGTAACTTGAATGACTACATAATCTTCAGAGTTAAATTGGCTTGCAGGCCTTTAAGTGTTCCCAAGCCAAGACTACGTATGTTAAAAAAGTGAATCTGTTCCTCCTTGAAAAGGCACATATAACAACATTTATTACAATAGACTCTGACAATGCATTACAATTGACCCGCTATTTGCCATATGCAGTCTCATAACAAATATTGGGATACGTACGTCTTGCACAATTGTCTATGTGTTTGTATTATATTTTCCCTGTACCTGTTAGATACCATACACAATCCGAGGGAAAGGAGACATTGAATGCGTTATTTGTTCAGATACACCCACTCACTAGGCAACCCGGGGCCCTGTGACAAAGGCCAAAGGTGAAGCAATATTGTTTCCAGCTTCCCACAGTTTTTGCGCAATGGAAATATTTTTCTGTGCAGGCAGATCTGCTGGGACAATAATTGAAGGGACTTTTGTAATGTGTGGCGCACTATGGCTGAGGAATTGTGATTGAGCCAAGATGGTACTATTAAATCTAACCCAGCCACGGTACAAACATAAACGAAAAACCAATTAACGCGTTCTCAGGGTCGCTAGGACGTTATTAGGCAATTAATTCTAAGGGCAGAATAGAACGGATGATGGTGGAGTGACTAATACCATGACCTTAGGCTCGTGTTTTTCCTGTTAGTACAATATATAAAAAAGATAAAAGAGGCAGGCAGCTGTAACTGAGAAATCTTGTCTTCTGCATGTTTTGACATCAAGCTGACAGAACACACGATATGAAATATATATTGTGCCACCCACACATTGCATGTGGATAGCTTCAAGAAAATAATAGTAAAAAACATAGATGAAATAATTTGTCAGTGATAAATAAGTGAATTTGGAAACTTAAATTAATTGAAAGTGCATTTAATAAATGATCATACAGTATATGATAGACGCACGATGCACATGTTCTTCCAAACTTAAAGTAATTCAAAGCCAACTTTTTTAACCCTTGTCAAAACGCCTTTTAGTCCTTCATGGTTCAGGAAGTGGATTAATGGGGATACAGTAATGGCATACATTTAAAAGTCAACATCCTTAAACATTAAAATATCCTCGCTTATTAATTTTTCTTCCTTCATAGGATACCGGAGATCTATCTGGTGGGAGCAAGTTACGCTCACCCCACTTCTGTGGAAATAACTCTTGAGTGACCGTAGTGATCCTGGTACCGAGTCTACTAACAACCTTGCAACTTTGTCACCTATCTGAACATCAATATATGGAGAGACACAGTGCTCAGGATTCCCCTGTTTGGCCTGATTATCAGACACAAAAAGAACCATATCTTGTACTTCATCCATCAAATCATCCATGTTACTCTCACACTCCACACATGCTGCTGTGACAATAGTGTACTTGCATTTCGTACTCTGGCATACCTTAGCAAAGTGACCTATTTTCAGACAAATACATCATTGGACATTTTTCACTGGGCAATGCTAACCGCCCTTAACATGAGGTGCATTTTCACATCTGAAACATATATTAGATTGCTTGAATTATGTTGACCAAACCTATTCACAGAAGGCTTTAGTGTAATTACTTTGTTACCCTTGTCCTCTTTGGATTTGATTCTATTGACCTGTCCATGTATTTCATCATCCAGTTCTTTTGCAGCCTTGACAGAAGTTTCAATACTTTTCGGTGCCCTAGTTGATTCTGCTACCTGATGGAAGCCAACGAGGACTGGCCCAACACAGTAAGATGGCCAGCTGGATTCTGTATGTGTCTACAGGAGATTGGCCTCACTGATGCTGCGTAGTTGTTAAAAGGGCCTCTTCTGCCCGAGAGTGCTGGCCAAAATGAGCTCTATTAAGCGGAAACACATCCAACCCCTTCCTTCTCTCACTATGCATTCAAAATTGCCTGTCATCTTGTTTAGAGTTACCACACTACTGACGTTGGCTTGCAGACCATACCGTCAGTTTTCTTGAGTGCTCCTCATCTCAAAAATCGTGGGTTGCTGTATCTAGGGTGACAATTTTCTCATCACCACTTAGGGTAAGCTGGAAAACACCATAGTTTGATGCTTAAATCTAAAATGTATTTCTTCATGAAGGACATGAGGCTCCCACAGGGAATTGGGCAACGGACCCAAACTACCCCAACATTCTAAGAACCTTGTAATAACTCAGGTTCCACAGAGGAACCTAAGAACAGAACCTTGAAGGTTAAGCCTTCACATACTTGGCCTTCCCTACTAAAACTAACATAGTACTATCAACATAAGACTATGATATTACACATGTATCCCAAATTAAAGGCCTCCATCAAAAAGGCCACCAACATGGTGACAGAGATTTTATTGACACTGCTCACAAGTGGCAGAGGAGCATGTGCTATTTACTGGACTCTCTAAATATCACCCGTGCTTCTTTACATGATGAGGTAAACACCTCCCATACCCAGTATTCCTGTAGAAAGTGATGTTACATGATGGATTGGTGCACATTGAACCAAACTCCACATGTATCAGAATTTACCCTCAATTTTTCCAGTATTAAATTTCAACAGGTTTGACCTGCCCAAATTGACCAGGGACAATTGTCTGTGCGGTATCTGCAAAGAAACTTTGAAGTCAGTGGTGACAGGAGTTACTGCAGATATAGGAATTCAGACCTACACACGGGCTTGAGGCCAACGTGCCTCCTCCTAAATGAGAAGACACAATTTAGCAAGAGTGGAGAGGAATTGCAGAAAGAAAATTCACCAAGCCCCTTGGCAGATGGTGGAATTTCACACCATTAACTGTGGGCAATGGAAACATACCCCAAAGTGGGACTTTTCCATCATGTTAAGTACATCATTCTCAATTTTCAGTCAGAGTCCACCATCATGCAATTACGTAACTGTCTGCTGAGTGAATTGGGTCCCCAACCCTGGACCATTACCTGTTCCCCGGTGCTCTTTTATCTCAACTCTTGGATTCAGTTTAAAGGTGTGATGTCCAGATTATATAACCTATTGATTCGTCATTTATTCTCCCCGGCACAATTGGCTAGCCTCAGGACGACCTGGCAGGCTCGTCTGCAAGTGAAATATGATGAGGAAAAATGGGCAGACATTTTGGCGGCCCTAGAATGAGGAGTACATGAAGCACAGATGAAACTCACTCTTTTTAAGATCCTTTAGGGCTGCCACTGCCCATGGCACGGCCCAGGGCTGAAGGATTGCTTCCTCATACTGACTTTTAAAGATGTGATTATGCGCCCTGTGATAATACCCATATTTTGTTGGCATGCCCCACCATACACCCCATCTGGATCACAGTAGAGTCTACATTCCCGGAATCTATGGATTTGCTCTTGCCACTTTCAAACCCCCTAATACTCCTCCATGACTTATCAGACATTCCTGAATTGACCCGCCATGCTCGTTGGTTACTCGTCACTGTCCTTACAGCTGCCAAACTTTGTATTTTGCAACACTGGTGCTCTCCACAATTGCCATCCCATCAGAGATGTACAAGACTGCATCACATTAAATGGTCATTTACAATTTGATAAACAAAAATATATTTTTCTTCTTAAATGGACCCCCTTTGTGCAAGATGGTCCCATCTGTCTCCCATAGTTCACTTAGACATTTGCTCCTTCCTCATTACCAGCATTTTACTCACTACCCCTTCATCCCTCTCCCTTCCGTCTTTCTTCTCCTGTTTTCCCGCCGCTGCGCCCCCTGCGGCCTCTCCCACTTCCCCCCTCGTTCTCACCATCTTCTGTGCCTTATTTTCCTGCCGCTGCGTCCCCTGCTGCCCCTCCCGCCTCCCCCCTCTTTCTCACAGTCCTCTGTGCCTTATTTTCCTGCTGCTGCATCCCCTGAGGCCCCTCCCACCTCCCCCCTCGTTCTCACCGTTCTTTGTGTCTTATTTTCCTGCCGCTGCGTCCCCTGAGGCCCCTCTCGCCTCCCCCCTCGTTCTCACCATCCTCTGTGCCTTATTTTCCCACTGCTGCGTCCCCTGCGACCCTACCCCCCCAGCCCTCTCATTCGTTAAGCCCTCCCTCCTCCCAGCTGCCACTCCCACCCTCCCCTCCTCTTATGGCAGACGCGGCACGGCCGTGCGCAGCAGGCACGCCGCTGGCACGCCAAAGGCAAGCCCGTCCGCACCAGTCCGCGCCAAGACCGTGCCAGTCCCCCTGGTCCCGTCAGACACACCTACTCCCCCCTCCACTCTCTCAACCCAGGCCCCCTGCCCACGTGCATCCCATCTAGCCCCACACACACTCATGGCCCTTTCACCTGCCACACCTGTCACTTCTCCTGCTCCTCATCCCTCACACCACACACCAACCATAGCGACCCCACCTTCAACAAACACAACCCCCCAACACAAGTCTCACCCACCCTGCGCCCACCAACCAACCCCGCAGCACACCAGCCCACAACCAGAACACACCCCACAACAACACCCCCACGCACCACACCAACGCCACCCACCACAACCACCTCAACTGCCTGCTCCTCAACATCCACTCCCTTCACAAACTTGCCATAGAACTCTGGGACCTCATCACATCACACTCACCTGACATCGACTTCCTCACGGAAACCTGGACCAACCCCTCCTCAGAGCCCGACATAGCCATAGCCACCCCCAAGGGATACAAACTCCAACACAAAGACTGCCCCAACAAGCCAGGCGGTGGCATCGCCATCCCACACAGAGACACCATCAAAGTCACCACCAGCTCCCAAGACACTATCAACAACACTGAACACATGCACTTCCTCATCCACATTAACAACAACTCCACCCTCAGAGGTACACTGATCTACAGACCACCCGGACCACGCCCCACCTTCTGCGACACCATTGCCGACAGCATCAGCTCGCATGCCCTCACCTCCACAGACTACATCATCCTAGGTGATTTCAACTTTCACTTAGAAAACCTACAAGACCACAACACTACCTCCCTCATAGACAACCTCACCAACCTCGGACTCAAACAACTGGTCACTGCACCCACCCACTCAGCAGGACACAGGCTCAACGCAATTTTCACCACAAGCCAACACATAGCCTACACCCACACCACCGAACTCCTCTGGACTGACCACCACTGCGTCCACTTCTCCTTCACCAAACCCTCCACACACTACCATCAACACACCACACCCTACCGCATGTGGGACAAGATCCCCACAGAACGACTAAACTCCCAACTGGCCCATAACCCCCCCCACACCAGCGAACGCAACACAGGAGCACACAACCTCTCCAAATGGATCACTACCTGCGCAGACACACTAGCCCCCCTCAGAAAACACATTGCCACCCGCAACATCAAGAACGCCCCATGGGTCACCCTTGAACTCCAAGACTCCAAGCGCAAATGCCGCCAAGCTGAGAAAGTATGGCAACTAGAATCTTCCACAACCAACTTCTCCACCCTCAAAACCACCATTTGCACCCATCACCAACTCATACGCACCACCAAAAGAGATCACTACAAGTCACGCCTTGACAACAACTCTCAAAACAGCAAAGAACTCTTCACCATAATCAATGAACTTGCCAAACTCAAAGCCAGCAACATAGACCCCACACACACACAGCCCCGATGTGACGCCCTTTCCAACGACTTCCTCCACAAAATCCTGGACATCCACATCAGCTTCATACCACACACACCCACCACACACACCCCTCACTCACCCAACCCAAACCCCACTCATGACCCCCCCACCACACTCTCCACATGGACCCCCACCACATACGAAGAAACCGAAAAAACCATGAACTCCATCCACTCTGGCTCCCCCTCCAACCCCTGCCCACACCGCATCTACAACAAAGCAAGCCCAACCATCGCCCCCATACTCTACAACATAATCAACTCCTCTTTCAACTCCGCCACCTACCCAGATCCCTGGAAGCATGCAGAAATCACTGCTCTCCTAAAAAAAAAAACATGCCGACCCGGAGATCCTCTCCAACTACCGCCCCATCTCCCTCCTCCCTTTCCCCACCAAGGTTGCAGAGAAATTAGTCAATGCCCACCTATCCCACTTCCTCGAAGAAAACAACACTCTTGACCCCTCACAATCTGGGTTTCGCAAAAACCACAGCACAGAAACCGCCCTCATCGCATGCACTGACGACATCAGGACCAAAGTCGACAAAGGCAAGACCGTCGCACTCATCCTCCTAGACCTCTCCGCAGCCTTTGACACCGTCTGCCACCCACACTCCACACACGCCTCCACAACATAGGAATTCGCCAAAAAGCCTTAGACTGGCTCACCTCCTTCCTCACCGACCGAACCCAGAGAGTCCGCCTTCCACCCTTCCACTCCAACACTACCAAGATCACCTGCGGAGTCCCCCAAGGGTCCTCTCTCAGCCCCACACTCTTCAACATCTACATGATCCCCCTAGCCAACATTCTCCGAGCACACGGAATCACTGTCCTCTACTATGCAGATGACACCCAACTCATCCTCTCCCTCACCCGCAACCCTACCACCGCCAAAACCAACCTACACGCCGCTCTCCTCGACACCGCCAACTGGATGACCACTAACCACCTCAAGCTCAACTCAAACAAAACCGAGATCATCATCTTTGGCCCCAACAAAACCACATGGGAGGACACCTAGTGGCCCACCACCCTAGGCCCCGCACCCACACCCTCAAACCACGCCTGCAACCTCGGCATCATCCTCGACCCCTCCCTCCCCTGACACAGCAAATCAATACTCTAACCTCCTCCTGCTTCCACACACTCCGCACTCAAAAAAAAAATCCTTCAAATGGATTCCCCCAGAAACCATAAACACAGTCACCCACGCACTCATCAGCAGCAGACTGGACTACGGTAATGCCCTCTATGCCGGCACCACACTCAAACTCAAACGCAAACTTCAGAGAATCCAGAACACAGCCGCACGCCTCGTCCTTGGCCTCCCCCGGCACGAACGAATCTCACCACACATCAAAACCCTTCACCTGCTCCCCATAGACAAGAGAATCACATTCAAGGTCCTCATCCACGCACACAAATCCCTCCACAACACCGGCCCAACCTACATCAATGAAAGAGTCAACTTCCACACTCCCACACGCAACCTCCGATCAGCTGATCTTGCCCTAGCCACAGTCCCCCGCATCCAATGCACCACCACAGGAGGCAGGTCTTTCTCCACCGACCTTCGCAAAACCAAAGACCCCCTGGTCTTCAGAAAGAACCTCAAGACATGGTTGTTCGATCAGTGACCCTCCCTGCCCCCCCTGTCTTTCATGCCCCCCCCCCCCCAGCACCTTGAGACCCTCACGGGTGAGTAGCGTGCTCTACAAATTTTTTTGATTGATTGATTCCTCATTCTCACATCCTCCTCTTCCTCTCTTAAATATTTTACATAAGTATTGTTTGTAATTGGTATGTGTACCACAGTAAAAATGTATATCTCAATATAGGCATCAGCTGACCTTGCATGTCACTGTATTTGCTTTTATTTCTCAATTCATAAATTTACCAATAAAATAAATGATACAAAAAAAGTCTGCCATCATAAACACACCAGTGCTTCACAGCTCCAGATCCAACAGATATAACAGAGGATCAGTCACTCCAGATGGTGAGCTGAACCACTTTCCATACAGAAGGGAAGCAGAAGTTATGGAAGTAAGCTGTATTTACTTCACTTCCGATAGAACCTATTTACATCAAGATACAACATACAGAAGAAAAAATCAAGCTGGAGTGATATAATTGATAGCTTGTTCATAATACTGCTACAAATCCACAGTGAATATTGTTTGTTAAAACAAATCTCATCCACATTATCATTGTGGCACACTCCATCCTTGAGTGCTCATCTGGAATATAAATACATCTGGGTGGGCTTGACCTTAATTAAAGGAGCTTGTTTTATTGTGTCCAGGCACCATAAATAATGAGTTACATTTACATAAAGGACCCCCCATATCAAATTATTTGAGGTTGCGTGGTAAGGTGAAAAATGCAAAAGGGCACATGAAGTTTATTAGTGCTACTGCACCAATGGTTCTTTATGTTACAGCCAACTTTCCATGCCTGCACTAGTCACACAGCATTACAAGGAACATAGAACCGCCTTTGTCCTATTTGATCAATGGAACCCTTCTTGTGGTTATGTTAACAAAATTAATTCCATCATCCATACATACATACATACCCTCATTCGTGCATATGCCCACAATGAAGGCTCCTGCAATGGTATTTCCCTAGACTGTAGGGGTCTAGGGAAGGCACTCATAGTCACACAGTCATCAAAGAATCCAGCCTGTGAGTCATACCTCTTCTCTCCTCAGATCCCTACTTAGCTGGGGAAGCTTTTGGTGGTGTCATACCCATGATGAAGGAAATAATAAATAGGAGGCTCACTCTACTGGATCTGCTTCCTTCCTCAAAAGCAGGCCCTATTTATTTTTTCAGCAAAATGGTTGTGAAATGCCAGTCACAGAAGGCAGAACATTATGTATTTTATTTTGTGAGGGACCTATTTGAAAGTTTTCACTTTTTGGAAATGCCTGAAATCAGGTTGATTGCCACCAGAGAGCTGATTGTCTTGCCCAGTGTGCACTAATCTGCTCTAATTATCTTAAGTGGGCTGTTGAAGAGTTCCTAATGGACACATTCAATTTGCTTGTTGGTCGACTATGAAGACAACTTGGGTGACCATAAAGTGCTGCCTTTGATGGCCAAAGATTCCTCCTACACACTTTCCATGTGGTCATGCATATTTTTTAATTGGTAGGCTTTATATTTTCTTTTAATGTAATATGTCTTCTGTGGGTGCATATGGCTTTTGAGATTCACCAAAGATAAATCAATGCATTATCTTACAGACAAAAATAGAGGTCAAGAAAAGAAAGCGCCACTAGCCCATTGATTGAAATTGGGAGAGTGGAAAAAGTTGTGAAGGAGGTGGTGAAGAATATTTTAAATGGTCAAAAGGGGGAGATTCAATTTTACATGTCAATGGACCTGTCAATTAGAACATAATTCATTACATTTGTTAACATTTTGTAAAAAATTAACATCATGAGAACACAGAAGATGTTCCTATCCTGGCACAACACTCTACAGCATTCATTTGTATCACGATGCAGAATGCTTCCCTGAATTTTTCTTCAATTTAGGGTCCCAGCACATAAATGATGGAGTTGTTTACTGTTTCCTGCACTTCTAATGATGACTGCAGCAGTCTGAGAGCTGAAGCACCATCTAGGTGGCTGTAGCTCATGTTCACCCTTCAACGGTCTGGAAACTGTTTCTATTTTTGATAGCATGCTGCTGATAAAAGTGACTGCGATGAATACTTGAGGATCTTCTCCTCTTCACCCAAGAACAAAAACTATGAATAGATTTGTCAAAGCACATATTAGGAGTGTTGGTTTTGCCAGTTTTGGTACATGAGGTGCAACCTTTTTGATCTTGTGATAAATATGTTATGGGAACATTAAATTAACCAGGTACTTATTTTAGAGAGGAAAATGTTTATGTGCCAAAAATGTGCACTGTGAGTTATACATACATTTGGGCATTCATTTGGGTAGATCACTCAGAAGACTGGAGATAATAATGTAAAGAAAGTTTTGAAGGTACAGGGGTTACCTAAGGTACACATTCTTTGACTCTAATGAGTCCTTGGATATAGCATGACTTTATGAAGTTGCTGGTAGCTGTTCATCCATAACTGAGGAATAGAAACTTCCTCAGAATAACCACAGCAGTGAGCAAGAGTCTGTTATAAGAAATGAAAACATTATATCAATTAACTTGTGCAAAATTAGTTTGTAGACCTTACCTGAACAAAGCATTCAAACGTGAGCTTTGCACTTGAAGTCTGCACAACCATATGTATTTGGCTGAATAGGTAACATGTCCTTTCCACTTTTGCTAGTTTTGATCTGGGTCGTGGCCATAAGTATAACATTTTTATGATGCAAGTATACTATAGCAACCAACAAATGAATACAGAGAATATTAGTGTTTTGTTTCATGACCATTTTACCAGTGAAAATAATTAATGTAATTTTAGATTATTCTTAAAAATGTTTCTTATGAACAAGGATGTGTTAGAAAGATGTATTGAACTTACATAACTATTCTTTTCCCTATAGACCTTTACCCATGCAAAGAAACTTGAGTGTTTAATTTTTGATTATAAAATAGTTAAATGTATTGTGTGTTTAGAATGTTCTTTGGTAAAACCTCCCAAATTGACAGAAGCTGTTGTTCACATGAAGCATTGAATCCTGATTGGCTCATACAGGTGATTATCTACTCATGTTTTGTAACTTGTTTACTTGTATATTGTTATAGAAATGTGTTCACAGACTAAGATAGGGTGCTAATTTTCTCTCAGGTTCACTCTTCTCAGACTCTTTGCACATGCAGACACTTCTTAGAAACTGTCTAAGGGCCCTCTGATTCTGACACTTTTTGCTCGATGTCTTTGCTGATGTCTTGGATTCATTCAGAGACTGATTTTATCCACCTTGAACCTAGAACTGAGAGATGTTGTCAACTACACCATTGCAATAGCAACAGTAACAAAGGTTGCTTTGCTTGTACTGGTATTGATCAGTGTTGGTGAAAACTAATGCACAAAGGTAACACTATTTGGATTAGGTGATTTCCTGCTGGTCTAGATTTCATCATTGTGGCTGTAAAACTCTTGATTGAAAAGTCAGAAGTTGCTAAAAACCTTAAGATTCTGGTTATTGATTTGTTACTTGGTTTTCTTTGAAGAAGCTGACAAAGACTGTTATTTTATGTGACATAGAGTTAGAAAATTGAAGCTTTGTGTGCATACGAAGAAATTGTAAAGTGGGAACTGCTGCAGGGAGTCATACTTTTCTGCACTGGTATTGGTTGGCTGGTGTAAATGCTGTAAAGAGAGCCACACAGTCATTGTTTGCTTGGATTACTAAACCACGCTAAGATTGGAAGTAGGGCTTTTCTGACTCTGACATACACGGCACAGTATCAAAACACTAAAACGTTGTATTGTGATTACTTGTCATTAGTTGAATTTATTTCAAAATCAGGAAATGTTTCAAAACGATTAAAAATTTGATAAGAGGTGATGTGACTATTGCTGTTTGGGAGGTTGAAGATGCATCTCCTGAGCGAGTGCTGTCATATCATGTGATGATTGAGGAAGAGTTATATGTGATTGTCAATGTGCACCATGACTGAAAAAGAGGGTTCATTATGTTTGCTTAGAACAGGGTAATTGAATCTAAGGATTATAAACAGATTACGAGAAACTCTTTGTAAAATGAAGCTACCTCCTAGACCCACACATTTTTAATCCTTCTGTGTTTAGGTGAAGATAGCAAGGGATAGGGGTAGAGACAGCTATCAAAAAAGAACAAAAAAGGCTATGTGAAAATATGCAGATGCAATTTGGGATGAACAGAAGCAGACATGGAGGAAAACATAGTAGGGGAAACTAGATTATATCCTGCCATTACAAAAGAGAAAAATTAGCAGTCAGAAAAACATGAGTAACCTAAAAGGAAAACAAATAAAGGGGAACTAGAAATAAAAGTTGAACCAAAAACAGATTCTGAAACTGATCCAGGAGATGGAAATTTGGAAGAATTAATAGCTGGACACCCACCCCCATATGTGGGGCATGAAGAAAACAGTAAATAATAATGTGACAGTAGCTACAACTCCTGCTGATCCAAATGCATATCAGGTTGCCAGATAGTTGTAAACAATATAATCTACTGTTACACAACCATTGTTAACACAAACAATACTGCAGCCTGTTACAACCCGGCAGATTGTAGCATAGCTTGTTATGACACAGCTTATTGTTCAGCAAGTAATTCCAAATGTTCCTGCTCAAGTAAGGACTGTTGAAGGAGTGATGCCCACACATGTTACTGATTCTGTAGTGACGATACCAGCACCTGTTACTAAATTGACTACAGCACAGCCCACATTTGTAACAAATGCATTAGAAGCCCAGACAAATTGTAGCTCAAGGAGCTGTTGGGGGTACATCAAGGGTAGGATTTCTGACTTCACAAAGTTCTCACATTGTTATGTGGACACTACCTCAAATGATGCAAACATCAGGAAAGGGAAAGTGATTTGTTTTCACAACACAAACTTCACATGGAGAGATGAACCTTTTTGAGGATGAGATTCTTCCTCCATGGTTTGAGGAACCTGCTAGGAAGGATATACAGAGAGAGACCAAGTACTAGTTCAGAGTCAGAGACTGAAAGACCATTGAATGTCTCAAGTTTAAAAATAGAATTGGAGGAAATAATCAGAGGGTGTCTAGACCTGGATTATGTAAATCATTATCATAATTTACAAGATAAACTAACTGAATTGGCAAATAAATATGAAGTGGATCTTTCTAAAAGGATCTTGTTGCAGAAACGTTTCAGGGTACAATTGGATGATAAATCAATTCAGACAATGCATTCTTCAGGAATGCCATTACACTTTACTGAATTGGTAAAATGCATTTGTATATAGAGTGAATTTGAGAAATTAAAAAGCAAATGGGCACAGAAACATGAGAAGAAAAAGAAACCAATAGAAATGACTTAAATAAAGAGAAAATTATTTTTGGATTACACAGATGATGATCAAACTACAGCTTACCCCTTAAGGGAAATCTCAGGTAGAGAGTATGAGCATGTTCCTTAGAGTAGGGAGAATCCTATGCAGTGGTACACACAAGATGAAAGGTTTGTTAAGATTTTAGAGGTGGTATGAACTTATATGAATGCATTCTCTGATGTTGTTGTTCCAAACAATTTTTGGACTTAATGTAAGATTGCCCTTCAGTGGCTAGCTGCGGAGCCAGGAAGAGATCCTCTGACTAATGCGCCTTCACTTCTTGTGATTACTAAATTCAGTTAGCTGATTACTTTTCTGAAAGGTAGAGCTCCTCCAAAGGTTTTGGATCATATGAGGTTGAATCAAATTTGGCAAGAAGAAACAGAGTCAGTGCATGAGTATTATGAGAGATTGTTGAAGGCTTTCCAGCAGCATTCAGGTTAAGCACATCTTGAACAAACTGATATGGGATTCTTTATTTCACAGTTCATGCTTCGTATGATGCCAAAGATTGGTCAACACATACAGCAGAATGTGATTTGTTTGGCAAACTATGGGCCTGATTACGACTTTGGCCGAGGGGATTACTCCGTCCCAAATGTGATGGATATCCCGCCAGATGAATTACAAGTCCATTATATCCTATGGAACTCGTAACATGGCAAGCAGGATATCCGTCACATTTGGGACAGAGTAATGCCCTCCGCCAAAGTCGTAATCAGGCCTTTTGTCTTTAGATGAGGTTCTGACATATGCAAAGTTTTGTAGTGATGAGCAGGAGATGAAGAAGAGGAAACTTAAAGAGCGGTTTATGCTATCCCAAACAAAGCTGGCACAGAGAGATTTCCAGAATTAGTTGTTTCCAGGAAATGGTGGTGTGGTGCAAGGTGTTGATGTTCAAGGCAGTAGACAATGAGTTGGATTTTGAGCTGGAATGCAAGACGTTCAAGGAGGAATGGTTGTCACACAGTGTAAGAGTCAGGGAGGTCGGATTGATCCGAATACAGGTATT
Organism: Pleurodeles waltl; assembly: GCF_031143425.1. Taxonomy (NCBI): domain Eukaryota; kingdom Metazoa; phylum Chordata; class Amphibia; order Caudata; family Salamandridae; genus Pleurodeles; species Pleurodeles waltl. The sequence continues at coordinate 1,643,476,356 of NC_090444.1, read as the reverse complement.
GATGCTGCTACAGTGAAGAAAATGGCTCCTTGTCATCTTTGTAACAGAATGTGCCACTGGAAGCATGAATGTAGGCTCAATCCAAACAGAATAAACAATAATCAAGTGCAGTGAGGAAATCAGATGCAAATGCAAAATATACTGCACAACAGGCGCAAATGCCAGTGCAGAGTCCGTTTAAAATTATGCCAGTCCCACATGCCCCTAAGGTTCAACAGAATGTGGGTGACATGAGAACTACTTTGCCCCTAGTTAATCAAAATATAATGCATATGCAAACCCAAAACGTGATTCAACATTTTCCTATGTTTAATGATGAGCGCTTGGACTGAGACATGGCACAATGACAGAGTCTGAGCGGGGAGGTAGATTGTGTGCTTAGCACACTGTCAGTATTCTGATTGACACTGGAACTATCTGCTCCACTGTTAGAACAGTGGATGCCACAGACCTCTCCTTCTCGAGAAAGAAGATCCAAGTTACAGATGTTACAAATAAACAAATTACAAACCTAGGGTATATTTATAAGCCCCATGACCCAGGGCTGAAATGCATCAAATTTACAAGATATAGTGCATTTCTGTCCTTTTCCCCTGCTCTGGCTCACAAATTGCTGCCTGGCACCACGGTGCAAGGATGTCTGCGTTCCTGCACAATAACAAACCTGAAAGGGATTTTCTTCTTTCTATGTGTGCTGCAGAATGCAGTACACATGGAAAAAGGAACCAACAAGGAGAAATAAATATATTTCTCCTCATTGCACCTGCCCTGAGGAGGCATACTGTTTTGACACATTTTAACATTTCCAGATTCTTGTAAATCTGAGAATCCACAATGCCCATGGTCACCTCCCTGATGCATTGCAAGGCAACCCAGTGGATTGAGCTGCATTGCCTTACACCATATCAACAAGGCCATGAAAAGCCACACAAAGGAGCTTTGCATGGCATTGTAGATATGGGTCAGCACTATGCACCGCTGGTGAGTCACCAAAAGTGATGCACTGGTGGTGCACATGGCTTGTAAATATGTCCTCAATCTCAAAAGAAGTTCCTGGAAAGATAGGCTTGTTTGAAGAAAATCATCAGTTTGTTTGTGAATAAAGTCCCGCAGCACTATTGGGAAGAGGCTTACTATTAAAACTAAATTGTACAATCTATTGAACACAAGATGGGGTCGAATTTCACAGGAAAAGATATAAGACTAATAAAGGTGTAGAACCAGTCCGGATAAATGTCAAACCAAAGTTTTTTCCAAGACTTCAAAAATAGCAGGGATAACACCAATAAGTAAGGACATGACTCAGTTCTTGTACATCACATTGATGATCTATTAGTGGCATCAGAAAGAAGAAACTCTTGCAAACAGGACACCATTGCTTTGCTAAATCACTTATCTGAGAATGGACATAAAGTATCCTTGAGCAAGTTACAATACTGTCAAAAAGAGGTCCAATACCTGGGACATATCATTGAGAAAGCAACAAGAAAACTGTCAGGAGAAAGAGTGGATGCCATTTTACAGATGGGTCCTCTAAAAATACAAAGAGAAGTCAGGATATTTTTTGGACTGACTGGGTACTCTAGACAGTGGATACCCAAATATTCCTTGGTGAAAAAGTATTTACTGGGGCTGACACACACAGATGTGTCTGATCCGATTCCATGGGCCACCTAATGTAAGAAAGCTTTCCTAGACCTGAGAGGTAATCTCTGTGGTGCCCAGGTACTAGGAATGCCTGACTATTCAAAGTATTTTACATTATTTTGAAGTGAGAGGAAGGGCTACACTCTCTCAGTGCTTACACAGATGCACGGTGATGCCAGACAGCCTGTGGGCAATTTTTCTGTCACACTTGATCCTGTAGCTGCCACATTGCCTGGTTATCCTAAAGCGGTAGCAGCTGTCAGTGCTGGTCTCGAGAGAAAGCATAGTGATGGGTTACCCTACAACTGTTAAGGTGCCTCATTCTGTTGAGGTTTTACTTTCCAGTACAAAAACACAGCACATGACCAGTACAAGGATGACTAAGTATGAGCAGCAGATACGTGCTGCTGACAACTTTACTTTGAGGCACTGCCATATTTTACATCCAAGCACATTAATGCCTCTGCCTGAAGGTAAAAATTTACATTAATTTGGACATGACTTGGTGTCACAGACTTATGCACCAAGCCAAGACCTGTTCTGAAGGATGAGTCATTAATAAGCCCTAGGTATGTCCTTTTTGTGGAAAACTCATGTTTAAAGACAAATGAAGATTCCCTGATAGCAGCATACACTGCCTGTACCATTGAAGAAATAATAGAAACTTCATGGATTCAAGGAGTGTCCTCAACACAAGTTGCAGAGTTGATTGCTCTTACCAAAGTTTGCAGCTTAACCTTCCACATGAGAGTGACTATATTTACAGATAGTCAGTATGGCTTTGGGGTGGTCCATGACTTTGGACAGTTATGGTCACAAAGAGGCTTTATGACCTCATCAGGCTTCCTGTTAAGAAACAGGCAGCAGGTGAGGTGATTGTTGAAAGAATTACAGCTCCTGACTGAAATTGCAGTCATTAAATGTGCAGCACCCAGGAGTGACAATCGTTATGTCACTATCACCAATAGATATGCAGACAAAGTGGCACGCTATTATGAAATTGTGGCCTGTACATTTAATGGTACATCCACAGATGAATTTCAAGAGAACACTGTCTCTTCCTTGCTGATCACAATAGCTGACACTTGGGAGGATTTGAAAGACACACAAGAAGATGTGTCTGAAGCAAAACAACAGAGTTGGATTGGATCAGGGTGTGGAAAGGATGAGAATGACATTTCAGTTACCAAACAGTCTATTGTCCCCAATGACAAGACATTTCCATGGACCTACACATTTAGGCAGGCATGCTATGGTCAGGTCATTTAGGTAAAATTGGTTTGATCCCAATGTAAAGCATATGCAGATGAATCACGTCAACAATGTATAAGATATCAACAGATGAATGTTGGAAAACATACACCAGTTACAATGAATCATGTAGGGAGATGAAAGACACACAAGAAGATGTGTCTGAAGCAGAACAACAGAGTTGGATTGGATCAGGGTGTGGAAAGGATGAGAATGACATTTCAGTTACCAAACAGTCTATTGTCCCCAATGACAAGACATTTCCATGGACCTACACATTTAGGCAGGCATGCTATGGTCAGGTCATTTAGGTAGAATTGGTTTAATCCCAATTTAAAGCATATGCAGATGAATCACGTAAACAATGTATAAGATATCAACAGATGAATGTTGGAAAACAAACACCAGTAACAATGAATCATGTAGGGAGATGAGGAGGTCCCTTCAACAGAATTCAGATGGATTTGAACAAATGCATGTTTGTAACATGCTGAGATATGTACTCGTGATAATGTGCATTTTCTCTAGATGGGTGGAAGCCTACCCAACAAGAAGAAATGACAGTCTCATTGTAGCCAAACTACTGTTGAGGGAGTTGGTCCCGAGCTGCAGCATGTTTGTTTCTCTGGAGTCATATCAAAGAACTAACTTAAACAGTGAGCTCATTAAGATGCGGTGTGCAGCATAGCAAATTGAACAGAAGCCACCATGCAGTTATTGACCTGAAGCATCCCAAATCATTGAACAGGTCAACTAAACCATTAAACCCAGATTGGCAAAAGTTTGTGCATTCAACTTCATTGAAGTGGCCTGATGCTTTTCTTTTGGTGTTAATGAGTATGTAAAGTACACCTGATAGAAAGACTGGCCAATCCCCACTCAAGATACTTATGGGGAGAGCAATGAGATTGTCTGCTGTTTCTGCGAATGCACTTGCAAACATAACAGATGACGTAGTACTCGATTACTGCAAATGAATAGCTGAATGGGTACATTCTGTCTCTCGACAGGTTGAAGCTGCCACTGAAAATCCACATCAAGAGCAGTACCATGACCTCAGTCCAAGTGACTGGGTGCTCAAGAAACATGTGAGAAAGTCCTGCATGGAGCCAGGAGGAAAGGCTCCTATCAGGTAATTCTGATCATGAATACAGCTGTGTGCCGGAGTACCAAACTAGAAACATGCTTCTCATACCCAGAGAACAAGAGACCCTTCTGAAAAATTAGTATTGTATTTACAGAACCGAGAACACTAATGAATGTACCACCACAAGTTTTATAGACTCAAGTAGAGAAAAGAAGGGTTTGTGATCAGAGCCAGCAAGAAGAAAGGTGTGAAGAGTGGCAGACATGTGAAGAAATCTAATTGTCAGATATCTCTCAGAGTGAAATTGGAGCTCTTGACATTAAAAGTGGAGAAGCAGAAACTCATGCTGAAGTGACAGTTGAAATACCCGAAGAAAAACAAAAAGATCCAGGTGAAGGAACAAGTTTTGAATGAAGAACTACAAAAGATGCTCATAATGCCAAATGGCCAAGAACGTACAATCGAAAGTAGTTGAAATCAAGCATGCCACTTGGATCCATACCACAGGCAATTGAAGAAAAAACAGAATGAAGTGGTTTAAGTGACACAGAAGGAGATCTGCAAGCACTCAGAACGCCCAAAAGAACTAGAGCGCCTTGCACTGTTGAAGATATTCTGCACCTGAATGGACATACTAGGTGAGCCAAGTGCTAAACATCCTAATCTCAGATTTACTTGACTGGAACAGGGAGCTGCTAGAACATCCTTGAAACTACTCAAAACAAAATATCAATTGTGAACAAATGCATTAAATACACAGTTTGAACAACAGATTTTGATAATATTGCTAAAAGAAGATAAGAAGAGTACCTAGGCCCAAGGCAGCAGAAAAAGAATAGGGATTACATTTTAGAAGGCACAGAGTAGGGTTAAGGAAGACTATACGAAGAGTGCTTTAAATAAAGCTCCAAAACACTAAGAAGACAAACAATCAAGAATGTGCATATTGAGAAAAAGACATAAATTTGCGGTTACAAGCATATTAATTTTCATAAAATCTGACTTTAAATTACCACGTGCCTTAACCAGAAATAGATGTAAGATTAATATGGGTAGTATATTTGCATTGATATGTTTGTTGGCAGTTGCTATATTATTATTAATACATTTTACACCAGAGACAGAGTAATCTGTAGATACATTCATTAACACAACCTCTAGACCAAGTATTAATGAATATGAGTTAAATGCTTCTGTCATAGATTACATGAAGGACAATTATTCAACAAATGTTTATTCTAGATTAGTGCACGAATATACAAGAGCTATTAAATCAAAGGACTGTTATGTATGTGCACACGTGCCTTCTTCAAATGATGAACAAGTAGCACATCATCATCTTCCTCTTTTCCATGCTACTTTATGCAGTATATTGCTTCATTTAGTATATAGGCAGAGACACTTTGAATCCTATTTCTAAAATGTTGACGTTGTCATTTCAAAAGTTCCACAAATGAAGAGCATGAATCTACATCCAAAATCAAAGGAGGTGGATACAGTTCGGTATTATTTTAGACCTTTTCTTCCTGTGAATACTGTCAAAGCTAATGAAAATAATTCAACTTGTTTAATGACCCCACCAGAAAAGGCTTTTACTTTAATGTTAGATGAGGGAAATACAGAGTTTGCACAAAATGCTTATAAAAAGGACGATGGCTTATAGAATGTATGGAGAAAGGAGGAAGAAGATTTTAGAAAGGAAAAGCCTGCTCAGAGATTGAAACTAGATAAGCGACACAAAAGGAAAGTGTGTATTTAAACAGAAGAATACACTGGAAAAAGACACCAGTAGGGAATTGTAATTGTGAACATGCTTTTGAATTATCAGAGGAACAATGACATGTTTTGCAGGAGGTTGATCCAACTATATCTGCAGTACATTTTATTTGTGGAGACAATGCTTATTTTAGATTGCCAGCTGATTGGGAGGGAATTTGCTTCTTATATTTGTGTTTTTTTAAGATGTTTCATATACAGAGATTAAATGCATTATCAATGACACCTGCACTTAGATATTCATTCAGTGTAACTGAGGAATACGATTAGTGGGAGACAAATTTAGAGCTATCTTACCAGCAGTAGGAGTAGTATTACATGAGGAAAAGATTAGAAAGCTTTGAACAGAAGTAAGCAAATTAGCAGCTATTACAGCTTGAGCTCCATTAATTGAAAACAGAATAAGTAGTGATTAGATCAATGGTATTCTAAAATCATTGTGTTTTATTCATTTAATCACAAAAAAAGGCAGAGTCTGCAACATGCTGAAAATTGGAAATTGTTGTACCTATATGCCGGATGAAAGTGGGAAGATTATAGACTATGTAAAGAATATTACTTAAGGCTTGATTTAGAACCTCTAGAAACTAACAGCAGAGTACAAAGCTTTACTAAGGGAATTCCTTCAGTAGGCAACTGGATGAAACCAGCAGGAGGAAGAATCCTGAATGCCATCCGAGTTCCTGGGCTAATAGCATGTGACTCTTTCCTATCTGCACTACCAATTTACAAGACAATGCATTAATTATTAATAAAAAAAGATGAGTAGAAAAATGAATAGTAGAATGGAGAAAGATTTACAAATAAGTGCGCGTATTACCAAAGAGTATAACAGACTAAAAGAAAGAGAAAATCTAAAATTAAAAAGGCGAGACCCAGCAGAAGATGAGAGTGAACTATGAATACATCTGTGAATGTGCTTTTGTGATGGCTCCAAACCATCAGATGGGGAAATTGAAAGAGAGCCTTTTATAAGAAATACAATCATTATATTAATTACCTGTATGAAAGGATTTTGTAGGCCTTAACTAAACATGGCTTTTCAAATGTGGGCTTTGCACTTGGAGTCTGCACAGCGATATGTATTTGACTTAACACATAACAAGGACACATTCCTATGTCTTTCTTTGTACTTGTTCTTTCCTCATTGTTAGTTTTGACCTGTGTGATGCCCATAAGTGTAATATTTCCTGACACAACTGTCTTATAGTAACAAACAAATGAATAGAGAGAATGTTGTTGTTTTGTTTCATGACCATTTAACCTATGAAAAAAATGACTGCAATGTTAGATTAATTTTAAGAATGTTTCTTATGAATAAGGCTTTGCTAGATAGATGTGGGAGAATGGAAATGAGATCACTTGAGAAATGTATGGCACTCACATAACTGTTCTTTCCCCCATAGATCTTTACCCATGAGAAAAAACTTGAGGGTTTCATTAGTGATTAGAAAATACTTAAAGGTATCACATATTTAGAATGTTCTTCGCTAAAACTTTCCATATCGACAGGAGTTGTCCTGTTCACATTAAGACTTCAAATCCTGATTGGCTAACACAGATGACTTTCTACTCATGATTTGTAACTTATAATTTGGTATACTGTTATAAAAAAATGTGTTCCCAGACTAAGACAGGGGGACTACTCTTCTCTCTGGCTTTCTCTTCTCAGACTCTTTGTACATGCAGACACTCTGAGAGCCCTCTGATAGTCACACTTTTTGCTCAGTTTTTTTGCTGATATTCTGGATTCATTCTGAGACTGACTTTATCCTACTTGAACCCATAAATGAGAATTTCTACTGAAATCTCAGTGAGATACTTGACTAGCAAACTACATGCTTTCACATCAGAGACGAGAACTCTTCAAGGGTTCTGTTGAACTTTATTTTCCTGATATTGATTAGAATATGGACTAGATCTGTATGGTACACGCTAAATGTACTGTTCTGTAATTTGTATTGATCTTAATTGATGTGCTAATAAAGATATTGATGAATTAATAATTTTAATATAATTTAAAAAATTGAATCTTAAACCCTATTTATTGACTCTTAAATAGAAAATGTCATTGAGGAATTGAGAATATTTGTTGATTTTAATTTGCAGCTCCCACATGCCTCAAAGCTTCATTGCCTTAGGTCCAGTATTAAGTAGGGATTTTAATTAAAGGAATTACCGATTCTTTATTCCAAGTATCTGTAAAGTTTGAATGTTCTAGTTGTTTTGATCTTAATATGAGCTCAAATAAAGGTCTTTAATAACACTGTGTGAAAGGGAAGTATACACTTCTGAGCATGTCTACAAGCATTTTGAGTGCACTATTCGCTAATGACTTAAAGCAAATGTTGTATGAAAGGTAACAGCAGGAAGGCAAATACAAAAGTGATTTTTACTCAACTTTTATAAGGAATATGGTGAATTATGAGTGTTGGAAAATGGGTTTTTGGTAAGGGCAGGTAGGTACCTACACTTAACAATAGGCCACTAACCTCCACTTAGGTCCAGTTAGGTCTCAGTAAATCAAACCCAGCTCAACGCTTGGTAGCTTGGCAACGAGCGACAAAGCTTAACTTAGGAGACAGAGTGCAAACCATTCAAATATCACAAAACAGTAATTAATTAAAACACAGGAAACAGTTTAAAAATCCAAAACCAATTTATAACAATAGACTATATTTTTATCTTTAAAATGACATAAAAACTAATAAAATCGCATAAGGGGAACTGGAGCTATGAATTTTTAAAGAGTTATAGTTTTTTTAGCGCCTAGGAACAAAAGGCGCCAATCGGGTCATCTGGTTCCACCTTGACCGGGGCAAAGTCAAAGTTTAAGGCCGACCACGATGGAGCCCTGCTCGGCTACGGCTCGCGGGAGGCCTCGGTCAAAGGTTTTCCTTCGGACTTAGGGGGTCATTCTGACCCTGGCGGCCGGTGGCCGCCAGGGCCACCGACCACGGGAGCACCGCCAACAGGCTGGCGGTGCTCCCACGAGCATTCTGACCGCGGCGGTTCAGCCGCGGTCAGAAGCGGCAAGTCGGCGGGCTCCCACCGACTTACCGCTGCTCGGGGGAATCCTTCATGGCGGCGGAGCGCGCTCCGCCGCCATGAGGATTCTGACAGCCCCTACCGCCATCCTGTTCATGGTGGGAAACCCGCCATGAACAGGATGGCGGTAGGGGGTGCCGCGGGGCCCCTGGGGGCCCCTGCCGTGCCCATGCCAATGGCATGGGCACGGCAGGGGCCCCCGTAAGAGGGCCCCGCTAAGTATTTCAGTGTCTGCCTTGCAGACACTGAAATACGCGACAGGTGCAACTGCACCCGTCGCACCCCTGCAACTACGCCGGCTCAATTCTGAGCCGGCGTCCTCGTTGCAGGGGCATTTCCTCTGGGCCGGCGGGCGCTCTCTTGGAGAGCGCCCGCCGGCCCAGAGGAAATGTCTGAATGGCCGCCGCGGTCTTTTGACCGCGGTGCGGTCATTTGGCGGCGGTACTATGGCGGACGGCCTCCGCCGTCCGCCATAGTCAGAATCACCCCCTTAGTCTCTTTCCTGAAGATTTTCTTCAGCGGGACGAACCTGCCAGTCCAATCCAACCTCCTGGAACTAGCCTCCGGATATGCGTCACGGGAGCCCTCGGTGGAGATTTTTACCTTTGGACTTAGTCTTTTTTTAGAGGTGAAAATCATTTCATCAGGGTAAACCTGGATCTTGATCCGACGTCCTTGGAGCCCTCCTCGGATACGCTGGCTGGGAGGTCCCGGTCAACTTTTTACCTTCGGACTTAGTCTCTTTTTGGGAGATTTTCTTTACCGGGATGAACCTGCAAATCAGGCCGGGTCGCGGTTGAGGCAAGCCGGCTAGAGTTGCTGCGGCGGGTCGGTCCCTCTATGGAGATTTTTTTCAAAAGTTCTCCAAACTTCTCCAAACATCTGGGTCTTCTGCTAGATGTTTTTTCAAGGTTCTTTTGGGGTCCACAGCTCACACCAAGGGTCCACAAGATCTGAGATGATCCTTGGAGGTGTGAACTACAGCTCCCAGAATGCACCTGGCGCAATCTCCCTTTTGGCCACTGGGCAGTGGTCAGTTGGTTGATTTTTACAAGGGGTTGGTGCAGGGGACTCTGGTTAGCAATTTTTCACGTGTAGCAAACAGGGAGTCCCTCCTTGAACCAGTTGAAGCCAGGCAAAGTCCTTCTTTTGGTGAAGCCCAAGTGTGCAGCTGGTGCAGTCCTTCTGAGTGCAGGTTCCAGGTGCAGGCCAGGGGTCCAGCAGGACAGTCCTTCTTCTCCTTTGGTTCTTCGTTGTTGGAATCTGATGGGGATCTGAGGTGTGGGTGCAGGTCTTCCAGTTTTATCCTTGCTCCTGGGTGAAAAACAGGGGGATCCTGATTCTCCAATCAGGTGCAGGCTCCTTCCCCCTGTGATGACCACTTCCTGGGAAGTGTGGAAAAAATAAATCCCAGGAGGCAACATTCTTAAAAAATCCATGATGGCTGAATCTGATTTTTGGAGGTTACATCTGGCTGAGCCCACCCACTGGTGTGGCTAAAAATCATAAACACACCCCTCTCCTGCCCTCTCCTAATCTAATCAAGGGGGCACCCAGTTATCTGGGGTTGCAGGATGTGGGGGTGTTGATGGGTTGCTCCAAATGTCCTTCTCTGCCTTTGAAGACCGGTTTGGCAGCCCTCCCCCTTCCTGCCTCACCATCTGCTGAGGGGAAATTCCCTCCCACAGGCACATCTCTTTGTGTGAAGCCAGGTCACTTCACACCTCATCAAGGGAGCCTGGCCAGGCTGCCAGAGGCTGGCCAATCAGAGCACAGCAGCAAAAACAATGCAGGGCTGAAATTGGCAACTTTTCAGGTAAAGTTTAAAACTCTTTACCTGAACAAGTTATATTGAATCCCACAACTGGAATTCGTGGGATTTATTTTAACAATTAATTTGATACCAAACTCTTGGTATCCATTACTAAAGGGGACTTTTAAAATTAAAATAAACTCTCTGCATTCTAGCCTATGGAGGCCATTCACTACAATAAGGGAAAAACGAATCTGGCTGTTTTTACCTCACCAGGGCTTATTAAACTATTTTTATAAGGTCCCTACTTATAGTTACATGGCACCCAGCCCTAGGGGCACATAGGGCACACCTTAGGGGTGACTTATATGCAAAAATAAGGTAGTTTAAGACTTTGGAACTACTTTTAATTCCAAAGTTGAATTTGCATATAAATTTAATTTAAAAGCAGCCAGCAAGCTAGGCCTGCCTTTAAAATGACATTGGACACTTCAGCAGTGCACCAACTATGCTGTGGTCCCTAAACCTACATGCCCTACCATATAGTAGGGACGTATAGGTAGGTTAACTTAGCCAATTATAATTCACCTAATTTGCATATCCATTTTACACAGAACACTGGCCCTGGGACTGGTAAGCAGTACCCAGGGCACAGCCAAGAGTCAGTAACCACCAGTACCTGTCCAAAAAGTGTGGGGGTGACCAGGACAAAAAGGAGGACTTTCCTACAATGCCGTCCCCCAGATGAAAGGTGATGGGTACTAACCTACACCCTGTTAGTCCTCATCAGCTAAGTGGAAAAACCTGGAAAGGCCATCTGCATTGGCATGGGCAGTCCCAGGTCTGTGCTCCACTGTGAAGTCCATCCCCTGTAGGGAAATGGACCACCTTAACAGTTTTGGGGTCTGTTGTCAGTTTGTACACAGGAGTGAGTGCCAAACAAGTATGGCCTCAACTTCTTCAGGGATCAGACCACAGCAAAGGCTTCCCTCTCAATGACACTCCATCTTTTCTCTCTGGTGAATAGTCGCCTCCTGATGAAGGCAACTGGTTGATCTTGGCCCTCTTCCTTAACTTGTGCTAACACTGCCCCAATCCCTTCCTTTGAAGCATCTGTTTGCACTATAAACTCATTGCTATAGTCAGGGGCCAGTAACACTGGTGCTGAACACATAGCCTGTTTTAGGGTGTCAAAAGCTTTCTGACACTGGGTCCAAATTACCTTCTTGGGTTGTTTCTTGGAGGTAAGCTCAGTCAGAGGGGCCACTATGGTCCCATAATTCTGAACAAACCTCCTGTAGTACCCAGTCAGGCCAAGAAAGGCCCTGACCTGAGTCTGGGTTTTAGGAGCCTCTCAATCCAGGATAGTCTGGATCTTGGGCTTGAGAGGTTGTACATGGCCCCTACCAACAAGGTGGCCCAGGTACACAACTGAGCTTTGCCCTATCTGGCACTTGCTTGCCTTGATAGTCAGGCCTGCTTGAAGCAGGGCCTGAAGCACTTCCTTCAGGTGGACCAGGTGGTTCTCCCAGGTGGAACTAAATACAGCTATATCATCCAGATAAGCTGCACTGAAAGATTCCAATCCAGACAAGACTCTATTCACCAACCGTTGGAAGGTGGCAGGAGCATTTTTCTGGCCAAAGGGCATCACCTTGAACTGAAAGTGGCCCTCTGGTGTGGAAAATGCTGACCTCTCCTTAGCTCCTGTACTTAAGGCAATCTGCCAGTATCCTGAGGTCAGATCAAATGTTCTCAGGAATTTGGCAGCCCCTAACCTATCAATGAGCTCATCAGCTCTAGGTATGGGGTGAGCATCAGTCTTAGTGACTGCATTTAGACCTCTGTAGTCCACACAAAGTCTCAATTCATTCTTCCCACATTGAGGATTAGGTTTGGGCACCAGTACCACGGGACTGGACCAAGGACTATCAGAGGGCTCAATTACCCTGAGCTCCAACATCTTAGCCACTTCAGCTTTGATGTTGGCTTTGACCTGGTCAGACAGCCTGTACAACTTGTATTTCAGAGGCAAGCTGTCACCAGTGTCAATGTCATGGACACACCAATTGGTGAGACCAGGGGTCAGGGAGAACAGACTAGCAAACTGCTCCAAAACGTGTCTGCAGTCTTTTTGTTTCTGGTCTGTCAACTTGGGCGAGAGTACCACTCCCTCCACTGACCCATTTTGTTTATTTGAGGACAGGAGGTCTGGCAGAGGTTCACTCTCCTCCTCCTTCCCTTCATCAGTGACCATCAGAATGGTAATGTCTGCCCTGTCCTGGTGAGGTTTCAACCTGTTAACATGCAGGATCCTATGAGGATTCCTGGGGGTGCCAAGGTCCACCAAGTAGGTGACCTCACCCTTTTTTTCCACAATTGGATAGGGCCCAGTCTATTTGGCCTGAAGTGCCCAAGGAGCCATTAGCTAAAAAAAACACACCAGCTGTCCTGGGTGATACTCAAGCACGGTAGGTTTCTGCTTGCCTTCTTCATGTACTCAGCCATGCGTGACCGCAGACCCAGCACATAATCTAGCACATTCTCCTTGGACTCCTTGAGAGGCTTCTCCCAAGACTCTCTCACCAAGCACAATGGGCCTCTTACAGGGTGCCCAAACAGTAACTCAAAGGGGCTGAATCCAACCCCCTTCTGTGGCACCTCCCTGTAGGCAAACAGCAGGCATGGGAGGAGAACATCCCATCTCCTCCTGAGTTTGTCAGACAAACCCATTATCATGCCCTTCAGGGTCTTGTTAAATCTTTCCACCAGACCATTGGTCTGTGGATGACAGGGGGTGGTGAACTTATGATTAGAAAAATGACACGGGGCACCTCAGCAGTGCACCTATGGGTGCACTACCTATGCTGTGGTCCCTAAACCTACATGCCCTACCATATACTAGGGACTGATATGTAGGTTAACTTAGCCAATTTTAATTAGCCTAATTTGCATATCCATTTTAGACAGAGCACTGGCCCTGGGACTGGTAAGCAGTACCCAGGGCACAGCCAAGAGTCAGTAACCACCAGTTCCTGTCCAAAAAGTGTGGGAGTGATCAGGGCAAAAAGGAGGACTTTCCTACACGGAGCAAACTATGGGCCATATTTGTAGGCCCCTAGCGCCATAGGATTGTCACTTTTTGTGACGCTCCTGTGACACTAAGCACTGTGCCGTATTTACAAGGTCGGGTTAAGCTACTTTTTGTGGCTTAACGCCACCTTGTAGATACGGCCCCTTCCCACGCAGCACTGTGCATGGAAGGGGCTTGCAATGGGTGTTGCTGTGGGCATGCTACAGCAACACCCATTGCATTTTGAAGCGGCCTCAGATTTATGAAATTTCCTAAACCTGAGGCAGAGCCAAAATCTAACACGACCCCCAGGGGTGGCATTAGAAGGGCGCAATGAGGAGGAATACTTGTATTCCTCCTCGTTTTTTGCTTTTTCTATGCGTGCTGCATTCTGCAGCACACATAGAAAGAGCAAAATGCCAGAAATGATTGTTTATGTGCAGGAAGGTGTCAATCATTTGTACATGATGCTTTGGCACTTCTGTGTGTGCTGCTTTGTGCAGCACACACAGAAATGCCAAAGTGCCATTAGTGATTGTTTATGTGCAGGAAGGGACACCTTCCCACACATATACAATCACACCCCTCAACACAGACATCCTTGCACGATGGTGCAAGGATCCCTGCATTGGCACCGGCAGCCAAATTTAGCACCAGCGCAGGGGGAATCGCAGGGGTGCGCTGTATTCCGTTAAATACGGCGCTTCCCTACGTTTCTAAAGTGACACAGCGCAGCACTGCCAATTTTGGCGCAACCCATATTGTTGTTGAATGGGAAGGTGTAGAAAATGAACCTGAACTACTAATTCAGTACCAAAGGGCAGCTCATGGTAAATAGGTAAGTCCTTCCACTGCCAAGCATCTGCAAGGCAAGCAACAAGACTTGAGAACAGGATTCTAGGGAAAAATGCAGGACCATATCAAAGATAAATGGCCTAAGTATAAACTTAAGAGTGACTGTGTTAGACCTGGCATCCTTGCATGGTCTCCTCTCTTTTTGCCTCTGCTTCCTGTATTTGTGACTGTGTGCTGGACTTCGTTTTCGCTGTGTTTGGTTCTTTGGGCACTTTACCACTGCTGACCAGTGCTAATGTGCAAGTGCTCCCTGCTTAATTCTGATTATGATTGGTTATCCATTATTGACATATTTGATTTACTAGTGAGTCCTTAGTGAAGTGCACTAGAGGTGCCACGGGCATGTAAATCAAATGCTAATAGTAGGCCTGCAGCACTGGTTGTGCCACCCACATAATTAACCCTGTAAACATGTGCCAGACCTGCCACTGCATTGTCTGTGTCTGCAGATTTTTACTACCAGTTGGACCAGGCAGGTGTACCCACTTGCCAGCCCCAAACCTTCCCTTTTACTACACGTAAATCACCCCTAAGGTAGGCGCTTGGTAGCCCTATGGGCAGGGTGCAGTGTATTTAAAAGGTAGGACATGTGCTGGTGTGTTTTACATGTCGTGATAGTGAAATATTCCCGAATTTGGTTTCCACTATTGAAAGGCCTATCTCTCCCATAGGTTAACATGGGGACTGTCTTCAAATGCCTTTTAAGTTCAGTTTCCCGTTGGGAGCAGATAGAGATTTGGAATTTGGGGTCTCTGAAGTCACAATTTAAAAATATATCTTTTGGTAGAGTTGGTTTTTAGATTATCTGTTTGAAAATGACACTTTTAGAAAGTGTGATTTTTTTTGCTTAACCTTTCTGTGCCTCTGTCTGCATGTGGAATCCATGTCTGGGTCAGGCTGACAGTTGGGCTGATGTGAATTCCCTCTAGACAGTGACACAGAGGGAGATGAGGTGTCTCCTTCAGATCCTGATGAGTCTCCTGGGCTAGCGGGGGATGGAGGAACTCACACCTGCACCTGAAAGGGCTGTGCCTGTCCACACACAATGCAGTCACCAACCCCCTGGAGTGTGTCTGAAGCCAGGCCTGGGCAAGGCAGACTCATGTGAACAACATCATCTTTCCTTTGAAGTTTGCCTACTTCAAAGGCAGAAATGGGTATTAGTACTAGACCCAAAACCCCAGATTTTTAGAACACTTCTGGATCAGGAATCCCTTCCTGGCCACAAGTTTTATGTAGAGAGGATATAGCTACTCCAGCAGCAAAGAGGAAGTAGACATAAAGTGCACTGATACTGACTGTACGAAAAAGATGTAAGCCATCGGACTTTAATCAGTGCTAAATCTTAAATTGTTCAAATTCTACACCAGTCGCATGATTCTTCATTTATGTAAAAAATGATTGTCATCCTTCCAAGTAAATCAAACTTAATTCTGCAAACTGCAATCACATGCTCAGAATACCTCCCTGATGCATCTCAGACCTAAAAGATTTGTGTTCAGGGAGATTTAACTGCAAAGTAATAGACGAGAAGGCTGTTTTCAGTGAAATAGAATGCAGACCTCTCTCATAACTTTGATTGGCTGTTGCCAGCCAATCAGTGTGAAGGTGTGTTTCACTAAACTGAAAATGTGTTGGTATGACTGAGGGATGAGGAATGAGGAGTGGGGATGATGGATGAGGAGTAGGGATGATGGCTGAGGCATGAGAAGTAGGAATGATGGAAGATGGATGAGAAGCAGGGATGAGAAGTAGGGATGATGGAAGAGAAGTAGGGATGATGGAAGAGAAGTAGGGATGAGAAGCAGGAATGAGGGATGATAAGTAGGGATGATGGAAGAGAAGCAGGGATGATGGATGAGAAGAAGGGATGATGTATGATGGATGAGAAGTAGGGACGATGGATGAGAAGTAGGGATGATGTATGATGGATGAGAAGTAGGAATGATGAAAGAGAAGCAGGGATGATGGAGGAGAAGTAGGGATGATGTATGATGGATGAAAAGCAGGGAAGATGGATGAGAAGTAGAGATGATGGATGAGGAGTAGGGATGATGGAAGAGAAGCAAGGATGATGGATGAGAAGTAGGGATGATGGATGAGGAGTAGGGATGATGGAAGAGAAGCAAGGATGATGGATGAGAAGTAGGGATGATGTATGATGGATTAAAAGCAGGGGTGATGGAGGAGAAGTAGGGATGATGTATGATGGATGAGAAGTAGGAATGATGGAAGAGAAGCAGGGATGATGGATGAGAAGTAGGGATGATGTATGATGGATGAGAAGTAGGGATGAGGAGTGAGGAATGAAGATGTCCTAAAATGGATGCTGTACTACGGAATGCATTAATGCATCAGCCTTATTAAAAATGGAAATCTGAATCTACAGTTCTACGACCTTGTATAAGTGTAGATGATTTTTGGGAATTTGTTAATGTTTTCCATTATACATTTACAAGCCTGCAACAGTCAGGTTTTTGAGGCTTTGTTTCTGCATTTGTTAATTCACCCTTGCTGCTAAACCAAGGCATTTCCATATGCGTAATGGCACTATGGGGACACTTTGGGACATGCCATTCTCTTCATTGGACAATGCCACTTTTTCCACCACCACAAAATATTTTCCCTTCAGCAGAAACTCTTTCCCAAGTGCTGGATAATATACCTACCTTCCTCCATATCAGATAGAGATGCTCCAATTTGAGCTCGGCCCTAGTCTCTGAAGTTTGTGTCCGAGATAGCAGGCAAAAATGTTTTATATTGTCTGGGAAACGGATCTTCTAATTCCATTACCGGTACATGCTTACAGATTTGTTTTAGGGTAGAATCTTACATGGTTGTTCCTCGCTTCACGCAAATTCCTGTTAAGGTTTGAGTTTGGAGGAGCATGTCCACCCTTCCTATCAGGACAACTAAATGAACATAGGTTAGGAGCTATTAGCCATATGGTTTATAGCTTCTTTAGCCTCTGGCTTTTAGCTAGAAAAGTAAAGCCCAGATTTACTAACATTTCGCACTAGATTGTTTTACTTTTAGAACACACACCTGGAGCAAAATATTGCAAATGTGTTTAATTTCCAATAGAAATCTCATTTGCATTGGAAAGTTGGTCTAACCAAGGCAAAGTAGAACTATACAGTACTTTTGGGCTTTTTACATTAAGGGGACATTACATCAATGGTACATAGGCATCCCTATGCAATCACTGATGGGTTTTGATGCAAATCCCTGTCTACTAACTGTTGTATCAGCAGGCCAGGAAAAAACATGCGGAGGCAGGCCGGATGAAATGGCATAATTCTTTATTCTTGTGTCATTCGGATTGGCATACAGGTGAGGGAGACCTCAGCCTTTTGTGCTGTCCCCTTGGCTGTGTTTGTGTGTCTGTTTGCGTGTCTCCTCGTCCTGCTCCTCCTCCACTGACTGGAAGCAGTGTCTAGTGTCCCCAGCAGTGACCGGTGTGTGCGGGGCCCTAGTGCCTTGACACATTCCGTCACTACAGCATGTCCCTATCCAGACAGGTGATACAGAAAAGAGAGAGAGATATGGAATAGAAAAGAAAAAAAAGAAAAAATGGACCAGCAGCTATCCAGTAGATAGTTGTGATCTGTCACATAATAGTTCTTCAATCATCTGTTTGGGCTGCCTGGTTACTCGCAATGGGCATGAGTTCTCCAGTGTTTGGTGCCAATGGCTGCATGGCCCAGCTTCTGCTTTCTCATCACAAGCTTTATGATACCTTTTACCACTTTCAGCGGGACATTGTTCATTGTTTCCTTTATTATTTCTTCCACCATGATCTGGGTTGGAGTATTTTGCGATACCACAAAATTGATGTGTCTTTTGACCAGGGAAGGTGCATGCTCTGCACTCAGCAGAGGGTGTCTCGACATGTAAGGTTTGTGTTCCTTCCCTGGCTTGTAAACGATTTTGAAGTTATAGCCCATTAGGCGTATCCCCCACCACTCAAAGCATGGCAGAATCTTCACAACTGGATTGTCGTAAATCATAACTAGAGCCTGATGGTCTGTTAAAATTGTGAGTGGCTTCCCATAGATGAACATATAGTAATGTTTACATGCCTACACAACAGCTAGGCTCTCTTTCTCTTGTTGTGAGTAGGCTCTTTCCACTTCTGTTAGGCCGCAGCTTGCATACCCAACAATGTGCCTCGACAAGTCTTTACCAGGCTTGTGCTAGGCTAGGACAGCCCCCAACCCCACAAGGCTAGCATCCACTATGAATTCAGTGCACAGGGATGCATCGAAGTAGGCAAGGTGATCCACAGCTCCGACCGCAGAATGTATGTCAGTTAATGCCTTCTCGAACTCTGGAGCCCTTGTTTGGTGAGTTGTCTAAGGAGGGTGCTCACTGATGCAAGGTCTTTTATGTATCCCACACAGTAACTCTCCAGTTCTAGGAATAACCTCACTTCTGCTACATCATTTAGGGCCTGTGCTTTGTGCAGGGTTTCAACTGTGCTTGGACCTGGCTGTATTTCTTTCTGGGAAAAGATTTGCCCAATGAAGATGAGTGTCTCTTTCTCCAGTTCACATTTCTGGCTTTTTCCAACTGGCAGCATACTTCCCTTAGTGATTTGTCATGCTCTTCTTTTGTGCAGCTCAATACCAAAATGTTGTCACTGTAGAGCAGTCAGTTTCTATAGGCCTTATTAACCTCCTCTTGATTTCCTGGATGGTCGCAGCAGCAGATGATACACCAAAGCTTAGGTGTTTGTAGCTGAAGGGACCCAGGTGAGTGGAAAATGTGGTGATGTAACATGACAGAGGGTCAAGTTCCAGTTGGGGGTAACCTTTGCAGAGATCTAGCTTGGAGAACACACAGGCTCTGTTCAAACAGCTAATCATGTTGTCCAGACTGAGAACTGGGTGTCATTCTCTTTCTATGGCTTTGTTCAGTAGGCAAATAGAGACACAGATGTCTATGTTGTTTGTATTTGTCTTCGGCACAGAACGATGTGAGACACCCAGAGACTAGGCCCCTCTGCCAGCTCAATGATGACTTGTTGCAGAAAGCTCTTGAGTTCTTGCTCTACCTGTGGTTGAAGATGCGTGGGAAGCTGGCAATGATTCTGAGCTACATGTCCGATGGCTTAGTTGATGTGGAGAGTGACCTGTTTATCTTTCAGCTTTCCCAGCCCTTAGAAGATCTCCCGGTATTCCTTCAGGATGTTGTGGTGCTCTTACATGTGAAACATCATGACTAGAAGTCCCATGAGTTGTGCTGTGACATTGCTGAGCAAACATGGTTCAGGGATGTCTCCTCATAGGACATGGATCTCTTCCCATACAGAGGTGTAATTGTATGTGTGTGTCTCCATGAACTTGCCTCGTTTGTCACAGGATTTTTTTGCAACCCAGTAGAAAACATTAATGCTGGAGGGAGACAGCTGTGGTTTGTGTTTCATCTTGTCATATTCCGACGCACACATGATGATGCACATGGCTCGAACGTGGCACGAACCGCGCTGCATGACTTCCCATCCTGAGGTCCACCATGTCTTTTTTGCCTACTACCTGCATGTGTTCCAATTGTCTTTCTGGTACCACCCTGTATATCATGAGATATAGATGCTCATTGCCTTTTCTTACAGAGATGGCGTCGGAGTCTGTTGAACAACATTGGCTGCATGTGTCCATTTGTCATGCATGATTGCGCACATTTGTCTCATGCCTGTTCGATCGACCCCTGTCTGGCCAAGTGAATCTGCCCCTTCAAACACTTACAAAGTGATTGTCTCCGTTGCACTTCCTGCATCTCTGTCCCATGGCTGGGCAGGCATTAACATGTGGGCACACCAGTCTGGACTGATAGCATGTTTTCTTACTCCTGTTCAGTGGCAGTGCCTGTTAGTCATGCTTGTTGCTGCCTCCCACTATGCGGTGGAATTACTCTAGTGTTTGTTGTCTTCCATGTTCCTTGTTAGTGGCATGTAATTTCCAGCATCTGTTCTTGCCATGGTAAATATTTTGTTTAGCGTGTATGTCTCTTTTAGAATTTTAGTTTGAAATGCCGATGAGTAACAGCCTTTATTGATATGTATTCTTATTGCTTCTTTATTGTTAAATTTGTCAAAATCACAATATGTTACTAGTTTCCGTAGACTTGTTGTGAAGTCATCAAAAGATTTATCTGGTTCCTGGCATGCTGTATAAAGGTGTACCATTTGTAGTCAACATTCTGCTGTGAACTGAACTTGTTTGTGAGACATTTGGTCAAACTCTTGGAAGTTGTTATAATTTCAGGTGGGAAGGTTACAAGCATACTGACATCATCACTGACAAGGTTGAGTAATATGTCTCTGGCTTGTTCATACGAGTAGTTTTTGCATGAGGGTTTTAGGTAGTGCTCCAATCACCTCATCCATTTCTCCCACCTAGCACCCTTCATCTAGAGTCAGAGAGATCAAAAGGCAGGGGACGGCAGAATATGGAGCTGGGGATGCTTTTCTCTAACATGGCAATTTCTGCTAGCTCTGCCACCTGTGTGTATCTACTTTAATTGAACTTTCCTGTGCTTTTGTTTGGTTCTTTTTGCTTGTTTATTATATCAGTGCTTTCATTCACTTCATTTGCCTGGCCTAAAAATGTAGATTCCGATTGACTTCTATGGGAAACTCTTCCTAGTCTGACCTCAAAATGGCCACCCTAGCGGCCTGACTCCAAAATGGATGCTTCCATTGTATTGAATGGGGCTTTGCCTGATTTCAAGATGACCACACAATCTTGTGAGACCTCAACAGCTTTCCTCTGATCCCTTGGGGCAGCTGCAATGGTTATTGGAGTGCTCCAGTGTCTTCGATAGTGCTCTCGCCTTTAACTTTTGAGGCACTTGAATCTTAGCAATTTTGCAGGTGCGAACACCTGTGCCACACTGTGACATTTGGGGCATGCTGTTGTCTGAAGCAGGTGTGCTCTTTTTGATGTGGGATTAGTGGCTTTGTAGTCAGGGTGTGGTGGTGCTTTACCTCTGTGCTGTTTGATACCTGCTCACCACCTTTGTCTCCAGTTGTCATATCCCAAGCCCAGGAAACAACATACAGAGACAGTCGCGTTGGATTCTTTGTTCTTGTGTTGTTTGGATTGGCATAAAGGTAAGGGAGACCCCACCTGCTTGTCCTGTCCCCTTGGCTGCGTGTACATGTCTGTTTGTATGTCCCCTCTTCCTGCTCTGCCTCCCTTGACCGGAAGCAGTGTCTAGTGTCCCCTGCAGTGACCAGTGTGTGTGGGGTCCTAGTTCCCTGCCACATTCCATCACTGCAACACTAATATTGGTAGACAAGGATTTGTGCCAAAAATAATTGCCTCCTTGATGCAGGACTAACTGTGGAGTAAGTTTTAAAAATTCCCACATTTTTCTAATTTTGCATGTTTGAGTCAGCGTACAGTACACCTAGAAAATGGGGAAAGTATGAAAGGACTGTTTTTGCACTAAATGGGTCCCTTCCAGTACAAAATCCATGCTTTATAAAAGACACGCACTTTTGCACAATGGTGCAAGTGTATGTGCATTGGTGAAAGACAGGCAAAAGTGTGTCAGCCCATGTGAAGCGAAAATTAGTGCCATATCTTGGTAGATATGGCACTGATTTTCTACCTCTCTTTGATGCAACACAGTACTGACACTACGCCAAAAGTTAGTAAATCGGCCCCAAGATCTTTTCACCTGCTGTCAGTACAAAACATGTTTAGAAATATGTGGAAATCTGTTATTAATTTATGTTTCTAATGCCACACACAGGCTCTTTTTTTTCTAAGTGGCTTGGAGACGTTTCTTAGGTCATATGCAATGTATATATTTTATTGCGCACATCTTATGCCATTAGCCATGAATAGATGTCTGAGTGCAGTTACAAGAGAACTGAAGAGTTTGCCTATTTGCTGATATTTGCCCCTAAGTATTTGAATGCTAGGAAAATCCACTTTCACACTTATGGAATGTTCTGCCTTGTCAACCATTGCTTTATTACTTTTATTTTACATAACTTCAATTGATATCTCTGTTGGATTTCAAGAAAGTGATGTTCAATTAATAAGCTGCTTCTCAGTATTTCTTGTAGCTCATGTCCACATATGCTTTCTTATTGTTAGAATATGTGTCTGGTGTTTATGTGCACATGATTTGTATAAATAAACTAAACGAAAGGAAAAATGGAACTGTCCCACATTGATTACCACCCGGGAAAGACATTTACTCAACGTGATATAGAGAGGCCCATACTAAGAAAAATACCTGCTGATCCAGTAGTTTATACCAATTTCTGACCTATTTCATTATTCATTATTAACTTAGAATACATTGCATTCTGCAATCCCTGTATAAGCTTCTGTCTCTAATTTCTCTATAATCAGTGCCTTGTGATGCACCGAGTCGCTGATTATAGAGAAAGATATCAGAACTCAACTGTAATGAGTAATTATAGTCAGCTTAGTTGAAAGGCAGGCCAGGCCACGGAACAGCTGTTTAAAGCAACACAAATGAAATGTTGCTCTTCTTTCTTCTGCTCTATTTTTCTAGCTTACAGTGACTAGCAGAAAGGATACTTATGTTTTGCTTTTTGTAGATAATGATAGAATATTTCTAAATGTTTCTATACATTCCGAACAACTGCAGCTTTTTTCTTCTGCTTTTTTTGACAAGCTTACAATGACAAGCACAAAGAAGATATATATGGCAGCATATTTATTTTTCACACTCATCTGATACTTATAAATTGTTCTGCATGTTTCTCCACAATCTGAGCTACTGATGCTTTAAAAAAAAAAAAAATACATGTATTAAACTGATTCTAAGATCTTTGTGCAACAAATATATAGCGCATTTTTGTTAATGTGGTTAATTTTCCACTAGCAATTCTATTTTTATTCTATATTCTATTTTTATCTTTCACATTTGCAAGCTTGTACTCTCTTTCATATGAAAGAAGTATACATCAAGGATTTAAGTGGTTTAGATGGTGGATGGTGTGACCATGTGTCATAATGGATAAAGTACCCTCTGCCATACATGATAAGGAGATTGCAAGTGACCTCACAGTTACAGAATCTTATAAAGGAACTCGACTTTCAACCTTGTTCCTCTATATAGTCATGGAACTCCTTAGTAACTTGTAATATGCTTCTAATGGACAGTGGGGTTACTTTATCCCTTATATATGTTTAAAGTTGCTGAAAATAAAGTTAATACTCAATTTTTAACAAGAATAATTGCAATCTGGGCACCTTGCAGACAGGATGAGAGGCCAATATGAGACTGAGGAGCCCCTCCTGGCAGTGATGAATATGCTGCAGGTCATTCGTGATAATGGAGGTGTATCAAAGCTAATCGTTCTGGATCTATCACTAGCATTCAATACAGTTTTGCATTCTATTCCCATTTGGTGACTTAGTGAAAATTGTGTAAAAGGATTGGCTCTGGAGGGGTTGGATTCTTTCATCCAGAATCGCAGTCAAGTAATCTCTATAAGTCCATTCACATTTAATGGGGTAAGCTTAAATTGGGGTCCCAGGTGATTCCTCCCTGAGCCTGATGTCGTTTAATGTATGTGCTGTCCCATTGGTCTGTCTTGTAAGATCCTATAAATTAGATGTTATGACATGTATGTAAAATATACTATTTATCATCAGGCTAGATGAGGAGGTGGAGTTGCAATGTACCACTTTCAACGAATGTAGTCCATTGATAAGTGACAACTGCCTAAAATTGAACTTCGACAAGACAGAGTTTTTGATTCCGGGATGCACCCCTTCTGTACAAACTGCCTGTGGTGACCATCTTCATTGGGGGATTGTCACTCAACAGTAAATTCTGCTCCTAAAGTGAGGTTTATATTTGTTATCAAATTAATTTGCTTAGCATAGATTGTAAAAGTCGTCTCTTCCAAAGTATGCAATACATTTACACTTCAGATCATTCAAAATCACAGTGAGTTATGCTAAAACTGCCTTGAAGTGCTTTGGTCTTTACACATTTTGGCCAGCTACAATGATCACCAGTGGATGAAGGAATTAGATTTTTAATCTTCACTCTTTGTCATAAGGCCATTTATGGTCCCAGTTCTAAATTAGTAAAAAATGTGATTGAAATCCATACTTCAGTACAAAATTTGCAATCCTCCCAAATATGTCTTCATACCCTGCCTAAAATCAGAAGGGTCAGACAAGAGAGTTGCTCCATTTACAATGCAGCATCTGAGCTGTGGAACTGACTTCTAATGAGCCTTCCCTTAGAAGGCACTTGAGTTTTAGGAAATTATTAAAAACTCATTGGTATAAATAGTAAATCAAAACAGTGGAATTGACGGCAGGCCACATTTTTGGTAAATGCATGCTTATATACTTTTCAACATAACAACATATGTACATTTAGGGAGAAACAACCTAATGTTAAAGCAAGAAGGCATTGAAGAGAAGATCCTTTTGCTTCTGGGGACAAGTTATGTTTAAGCCTAGGTGGTACTCCTGGTTAAATGCCTTCGTGAAAATATCTTTTAGTCTTTGGGCAGAAGACATGAAATTATGTCCTCAAGGCTTCTCATATCCAAATATCCAGTTAAACGGGTTGTAGGCCTTTAATGAAAACCTAGATAATATATCTGGAAGGCAATAGGAATTGCAACAACTGATAAGAAGGCTATCATGACAAAAACCCTATCATTAAGCTCCAGAGGGCACTTCAGAATTTAAGGATCAAGAAATAGGACTCAACCCTGTTATCTCACCTGCCAACATGAAATACAATACATGGTGGAAAACAGTAGTTTAGTGATAGGATGCCAGCCATCAAAAGGAAACAGGTAAAAAAAAAAGGCTAACTGTGCTAGAGCTGAGTAAAAATACACCCAGATACTACTGTTGGCATAAAGTATCTGGAAGCCAGCAGGGTGGGTAAGGTATAAGGTCTAAACACAGCTAAGCAATGAACAGATCACATTTTCTTTTTACCCTAATTTATGCCACAAAAAAATACTCTCCACACCAAAGTGTGCCATGTTTATTGAGCCAGACTTTGTAAGGATCAGCACCTGAACAAACCTTTGCTTTATGCCTTTTGATACAAGAAATTGGTCACCCATTTTTCACCTAAATTGTAATTCTGTGTGTTGTATTTTCCATTTATTTTTAAAACACATCATGTTGGATTTGACATCCCTAACATCCTTCTGTTTTGACTGACTTTGTTTGTGTTGGCTTTAGGACTGTGCACACTTGATTGGTAAACAGTACTTAAGTGATTGTGCTCTTTCCTTTAAAAATGGAAGAACTGGCTTCCACCCAACTGGCATATTTAATTTACTTGTAAGTTCTTAGTAAAGTGTTATTACCTGTGCCTAGGGGTCTGTAATTTAGATGCTACTAGTGAGCCAGCAGCATGCAATATGCCACCCACTTAAGTAGCCTTTTATACATGTCTCAGGCCTGCACTCCAGCCAGCGTGTGTAGTTTTAAAAACAGCCATTTAAACCTGGCAAAATAAAGCTTTTGCCAGGCCTAAACCTTCCTTTTTAATACTTATAAGTCACCCCTTAAGTAGGCCCTAAACAGCCAATACAGCTGGGTGCAGTACATTTAAAAAAGTGGGACATGTACTTTTGACGTTTTCATGTCCTGGATGTGAAAAACTCTTACATTTGTTTTTCACTACTGCAAGGCCTATCACGTCCAAAGGATAGCGTGATGTTAGCTTATTATATTTTAATAAGTGATAATTTGGAACAGGTGGGAAGGTCGAGTTTGATATTTAAAGAATTGTAACCTAAAACTCTGTCTAATAGTAAAGTTGGATTTTAAGTCACAGTTCTGAAAATGACACTTTTAGGAAGTTGTACATAAGCAAAGACGAGTCTGTCTGATCAAAGTTGTCCTCAATTATCTCAAGTAATATTAGCACAAATGCTCAGAAAAGTAATTCATATGTGAAAACAAATCACAAAACATGTCGGCCCAAACAAAATAGTTATTTGATGAATGACTTGTACTTCAGAATCATTGAGTAACAATACATAATACTTTCAACCAATAAGATGCTCTAAACCTGCTAAGTGAAAAAGTGCTCATGCAATGAACTTAGAAAAAAAGGAATGATTTTACTTATATTAAAACAAGAACAATTTAACAATTTAGGATCTTTTGGGTGCCCGCCCACTGTATCAACATTTTCAGTCGCTCATAGATGGGCTAAAATTAATTTATCCTGAAGTGCCCAAAAAGTTTGAGTTTAGGTAAAGGCAATATATAAACTGTGGACGTTTCAACCCTCTTATGAAGCACGCGTTTTTTATGCATCTACCACAGCCTTCATCCAAAATTGGTATGGAACCACGTGGCGTGAGGGAAAGGCTTGTGAGACCTCCTCATAGTCCCACCACAGAGCATGTGTCCCTATCCTGCTTCAAGCCTCAAACCCAAATCTTCAGTACAACTCTGAACCTGTCGAAGACTCAGAAGGACTGCTGTGCTGCTCTGATGCATGAAGGACTGCTACTCTTCAGCCCTACTACTTTGCTGCCCTGCTGCCTTAGTGAATAAAACTGGACCTGCACCTTGAACCCAGGACCACCAGAGTGTATCCAAGGGATAGTTGGCTGGCCTCCGGATCAGAGTCACAGCCACAGAAAAGGCACCAACTACCTTAAATCCCTGCACCTGTACCTGCACCTGTACTCTGCCTGCTGTGAGTCCTGCCCCCCAAGTGATTCCACACCAGTCTGCTGCAGTCAGTCTCTGGTGGAGCTTTGAGTGGTACGGATGAAGTACTGTGAGTGCAACCTCATTTTCTCGCTCACATCCAACTTCCAAGTCCCCTTGAAACAAAGGAATATGACAAAAAAATCTGAAAAGCTAAATTTTTCCCAAACAGATATCATTGCAAGAAAAAAGAATCATACAAAGGACAGTTCTTCAAGAGAGAGAAATTGTCAAACTATTATCACCTGTGTTCTTCCCACCCCCTCCCAACACTCTTTCTTCCCTGGCTGGCGCCCTGAGAACCCTGCACAGCAATGCCAATGTGATATACTTAGACAGTGACCTCTAGTGTCAGGATTAAAAGGTCAGACCAGCTCAGCACAGGAAATACACGGCTTCCATAAAATGGCCTCGTTTCTAAAGGTCATATGACACAGGATGGTACTGACAAAGCCATCCCCTGACTGCATATCAGCTAAGGACAAGGGGACAAGGTGCATTGTCATTACCTTAAACGGCTGGCCAAGCACCCCTGCCTGAAGCTTTATCATGAACACGTGTGCTGGTGTGAGAAGAAGCAGTTCAGCAATATTTAATACATCATGTTGACTGAGCACGTGCACTGAAGTTTGAAACTCTTCATGGTGACGCTTAAGCTGCAGATAACACAGCTCAGAAACAGGGAGCATTACACAGTGGCGCAACATTAGTCCCTGAAGCTCCAGGGAGCCCCTCCATGTTCTTTGCAGAGGAGCCCTCTCAAGTTTTGTTACGCCACAGGGAGCATAGGGAGACAATGGAGGGCCCCAATGGAAGCTAGACGCAGTCTAGTCTTTCCCCAGGGATTTCACAAGTGCAGCACGTAAAGCATAGGATTTGGGGATGTCGGTGGGGGGAGTGAAGGGGCTGGTGCAGGACATTTAAGGAGTCGGAGTGGAAAGTGATGAGCTTCCTGACTTCTCTACAGACCTCGGGCGGCTGCAGAGCTCCAGTGAACGGCTCTGCAGCTCGAGTGGTGGTGTTTGCTTAAGGGCAGACAGAAGAGGAGCATGTGGTGCTCAGGGGATCGCTGAGGCCAGGAAAGAGTGCACTGCACTCAGAGGATGGTCGGACTCGCAGGGCAGACAAGCGAGTGCACGTCAATAGCCGGGTGCAGGCGTTTTGGGCCTGCATTTAGCACGCTGGGTACGTTGATAAATTTAAAGGGGCCTAGGCAGGGGGATGCCCTCAGAAGGGCGGTGGGATGTTGTTAGACTTTGCATCCTTGGCGTTGTCTCCACTAACATTTTGCCCGTTTACCAGGTTGTTGATTTGTGCTGGACTCTGTTTTTGCTGTTTTTGATACTCTGGGCCTTTACCACTGCTATTTAGTGCTAAAGTGCAAGTGTACGTGTAATTGGCTTTCCACGATTGGCATATGTGATTTACAAGTAAGTCCCTAGTGCAGTGTATTAGAGGTGCCCAGGGCCTGTAAATCAAATGCTACTAGTGGGCCTGAAGCACTGGTTATGCCACTCACATTAGCAGATCTGTGAACATGGCTCAGAGCTACCACTGCAGTGTTTGTGTGTTCAGTTTCTAACTGCTAATTCGACTTGGCAAGTGGACCCACTTGCCAGGCCTAAACCTTCCCTTTTTATACATGTAAGGCACCTCTAAGGTAGGCCCTATGGAGCCCCATGGACAGGGTGTAATGTATGTTAAAGGTGGGTTATGTACTTATGTGTTTGACATGTCCTAACAGTGAAATACTGCTAAATATGTTTTTCACTCTGCAAGCCTATCTCTCTCATGGGTTAACATGGGGGCTGCCATTAAATATGATCAAAGTGCAGATTCTCTTTGAGAGCAGATAAAAATATGGAGTTTAGGGTCTGTCTCTGAGCTCACAATTTAAAAGTACATCTCTTTGTGAAGTTGGTTTTTAAATTGTCAATTTGAAAATGCCACTTTTAGAAAGTAGGAATTTTCTTGCTTAAAACATTCTGTGACTCTCCTTGTTTGTGGATTGCCTGTCTGGGTCAGTTTGACAGTTGGGCTGTTTGCACCTCCCTCTAGACACAAAGGGGGCTGGGGTGTAGCCCACATATCCTGATGAGTCATCTGTGCTGGGAGGGAGGGGAGGAGTGGTCACTCACACCTGTAAGGGCTGTGCTTGCCTTCACACAAGGCAGTCTCCAACCCCTTGGTATGTGGCTGGGGCCTGGCCTGGACAAGGAAGGATCTTACAAAACACTCAAGACTTTGCTTTGAAGTTTGCCAACTTCAAAGGCAGAAGGAGGTATAAGTATTGGACCCAAAACCCCAGACTAGACATCACTTCAAGGATTCAAGAGGAACTTCTGCCTGGAGAAAAGCTGAAGAGAAGTTCTGCCCTGTCCTGAGACTGTGCTGTGTTGGGTTATCCTGCACTTGCTACTGCTGCCTGTGCTACTGGACAGAGACTGGACTTTGTATCATTCCTGCTTGAGAGGTATCTCCAAGGGCTTGGAGTAGAGCTTGCCTCCTGTTTCGAAGCCTCAGGGACAGCAAAGGCTTCACCAACCAGACCTGAGTCTGCCTGCTGTGGACTCTAGCTTGCTAGAGGGTGCCATTCCAGTTCCTGGACCCCTGGAAGTGAAGTCCTGGAGAAAAAACGGTCTTCCGATGCCAGACGATGCCTTGCGACTTCAGAAAGGACGCCACTGCCTGGAACCACGACGCCGCTTGTCACGAGGATGTAGACCTCGTAGAAGTCCGACGACCCTGTAGGCCTTGCGTCGCTGCAGCTGCTGAACCTGCCCGACTTCGCTGACACTGGAGTGTCGCAAGTCCAACGTCCATGATGAACCAACGCCATTGCAGCGCGTGCAGCTCTACGATGTTATCATGACCCTGTGAGGTTGCCCTGCAACATCGTGACTCCGCTGGACTTCATATTTGCCAGAACCGACTTCGCATCCGACACTGCTTCACCTCCATTGCCCTGTAGTAAGGACTCAATGCCACTGCTCGATGCATCGACCCTTCTGCGCGGTGGCACCAAAACTGAGGCCGCATTGGATGCAGCGACGCCTCGCTCCACGACTCCGTGCACCAGCCTATTTCCTACAGTTTTACTAAAGTACTGTACCTGGGGATCGAACAACTCCGTAAACAGCGCCATTGGCGTCGCGTTGTGGGAAACGACTCAGTTGTGACTTTGCATTTTACCAACTTTCGGTATTTGTGCCTCAAGGCACTGTTTTCATGATTTTTTGTGCTTAATTTGTGTTTGTAACTGTATCTTGTGGATTTTTATCATATTTGGTCTTGTGTATTTAGATATAATAATAACTATTTTTCTAAACCTGTGAAGAAGGTCAAAGAGGGCCTGGCCAATGAGGGTTCCAGAGATGGGGTCAAAGGTACTGGGCCACAAGGGCAGTAGGGATGGGTCACAAGCATGGGCTGAGAGAGGGGATGTCGGGCAGGTGCAGATGCACTGCTCCAGGCTGGTCCTACAAAGGAGGTGCATGGCTGGAGCAGCCACAATGGCGAGGTCACAAATTCAGCAGGTGATTCTGGCAGGAGGAGGGAGTTACTGGCGCAGTCTATGAGTGCTCCAGAGGGCGTTGGTCTGAAGAAGTATGGGGGTCCATGGTAGACTTCCCTACAATGAGGGAACATCCCAGGTGAATCTGCTTCCTGCCCTCGATGGGGTACAGTTTGACTTAAATGCACAAAATAAGTCTGTAGGCTGTCTCATGGGTGGATTAGACATGCATGTGTTGGAGCTGGACTATGATAAAGTGGAGGATGAATGGGAGGATGGTGAAGCTGTCAGGGAGACCAGATCCTCGGGGCCTGCGCACGTTGCCAACATGTCCACCACAAGACAGCTCCAAAACTCTGATATATATATCACAGGGCCTAAGAGAGTCCAAGTGGGGAAAAAGGGATTAGGTAGGAAACAGCTGGGAAGGAGAACTGTAGGAAGCAAAAGGTTAAACAACACAATATCAGAATATAATCACATTGACTTTAAATAGACTATAGTTCTAAGCATTGTTTTACTGTAACCATGGATAATCTAAGAAGTGACTTGAACTAGACCTCAAGAACTCTGGGTACCTGGAAAAAATCAAGAATGATTAATGCAATGTTTCATATGAGCTTTTCATAAAATGTCACAAAATGTCTATTGATACAATAACCTTCTAGAATACTGTTTCAGAACAAACACTGCATTTTTAACATGAGGACAAGACAATCTGAAACATTCCCAGGAAAAACAATTGGAATTGTACTAGGGACTTAATATGCACAAAGAACGTCACATTTTGAATTTATCATCTTCACAGGAAATCCATAGGCTCAGGATAAATGTGTGCACTTCAACAAACATTACACATCAAAGTTTTTACTTGCCATGCAATGATCGCGCACACTGATGTCGATCTGAACACCAAGTTTTACATGCGGGAAATGAATCGCGCACACTGCCAATTCTAACAAGAATATGTAAATGCCATGAAATGATCGTGCAAACCTTTGCCGATCGGAACACAACGTTTTTACCTGTGGGAAATGAATCGCTCACACTGCAGATTCTAACAAGAATATGTAAATGCCATGAAATGATCACGCAAGCCTTTGCCGATCTGAACACCAAGTTTTACTTGCGGGAAATGAATCGCGCACACTGCTGATTCTAACAAGAATATGCAAATGCAATGAAATGATTGCGCAAGCTGTTGCTGATCTGAACACCAAGATCTACATGCGGTATATGAATCGCGCACACTGCCGATTCTAACAAGAATATTGTCAACATTAGGGCAGTGCGCGCTCTACGGGCGACTAGAATGCAAAAACCTAGCAATTTCAAGCTAACATAATTTATGCATTGTGCTGATATGCTGTTGTTTAACCTTTCGCATTGCAGAGTTTAATCCTGAAGATTTATGTTCAGCGTGCATATAAATACTGTTCATATGCAATGTACTGCTGCAGGCTTCCAGACTGTGTCAGAGTGTGATACCTTTCCAGGGCATTCTAGAAGCTTTCCCTGCAGCATGCCTAGGTGTGGTTTGTGGGCTGGGCTAAGACTCTATAAAAGGGAGCCAGCCCAGCTCCACATGCTCACTATTCAGAGGTCCCGGTGCAGAGCAGCAGCAACTTCCTGAGCTCCTGTTCCGGAGGCCTACTTTTGATCTTCCAGGCCTTTGCCCTTCATTACTTTGGTGATCCTTGATCGGGGCGGTAAGACGGAGGTCGGGCTGTGCCCCCAATCCCGTTTTCGAAGGCATTCAAGTTCTTGGGCCTAATTTTTCATGTTGAGAGATTTTACCTTGTGCGTGTGAATGTGCTCATGGTTTTTCTGCCATTTACATGTTGATATTCAAATAGGCAAGACGCGCAATTCATTCCTCGTGTTTAACTTTGATATTCATTGTACGCTACCATTTCTTGGCAGTTACATGGTGGCATTCGAATCGGCAGAACGCGCGATTCATTCCTCGTGTTTAACTTTGACCTTCATTGTGCGCTACCATTTCTTGGCAGTTACATGGTGGCATTCGAATCCGCAAGACGCGCAATTTCTTCCTTGTGTTTTAACTTTGGTATTCATTGTGTGCTACCATTTCTTGGCAGTTACATGATGGCATTCGAATCGGCAAGACGCGCGATTCATTCCTCGTGTTTAACTTGATATTCATTGTGCGCTACCATTTCTTGGCAGTTACATGGTGGTATTCAAATCGGCAAGACGCGCGATTCATTTCTTGTGTGTAATTCATGTTATTCATTGTACGCTACCATTTCATGGCATTCATATGGTAGCCTTCGAATCGACAAGACGCGCAATTTTTTTTCATTGTGTTTAATTTATGATATTCAGTGTGCGCCACCATTCCTTGGCATTCAGGTAGTGGCCTTCGAATTGGCAAGAAGCGCAATTCATTTCTTGTGTCTAATTCATGGTATTCATTGTGTGTTACCATTTCATGACATTTATGGGCTGACATTCGAATCAGCAGAACGCGTGATTCATTTTTTGTATTGAACCAATGCTATTCATCGTGCGTTACCATTTCATGGCATTTACTTGGGAGTGCTCGAATCAGCAATACATGCGATTCATTCCTTGTGTTGAAAATCACGATGTTCATTGTGCGCTACCACTTCATGGCATTTACTTGGTGGCCTTCGAATCGGCAAGACGCGCGATTCATTCCTCGTGTTTAACTTTTGTAATTCATTGTGCACAATCATTCCATGGAATTTACAACCTTTGTTAAAATCTGCAATGTGCGCAATTCATTTTCCTGCAATTCAAGAAAACTAAAGTGCTAGAGTTCGTGATGTGATAATGTATGTGCATAATAGTCCCTCAAGCACGATTCATATGGCGGTTTAGAAATTCATTCAGATTATTTCCTGATTCCTTATGCAAAAGACTATGCTTGAATTTGAAAGTTGTATTTAACCTTTCTTGACTCCCTCACAGGTATCCAGTTATCTTGAAGCCAAGTTATTTAATTCCATGCTTAAGTTGTCCATGTTTTCAGTATGACAATGCTTAGAGTCTGTTACTGGTTAATATGATATCATCTTGATATTGTGTGTTTTAACCTTTTGCTTCCCACAGGTCTCCTTCCCAGCTGTTCCCTACCTAATCCCCTTTTCCCCACTTGGACTCTCTTAGACTCTGTGACATTCTAATCAGAGTATTGGAGCTGTCTTGTGGTGGAAGTGTTGGGAACGTGCACAGACCCCGAGGATCTGGTGACTCTGACAAATATGCAAATGCCATGAAATGATCGCGCAAGCTGTTGCCGATCTGAAAACCAAGATTTTTACGCAGTAAATGAATCACGCACAATGCCGAGTCTAACAGGAATATGCAAATGCCATGAAATGATCGCGCAAGCCTTTGCCGATTTGAACACCAAGATTTACTTGCGGTAAATGAATTGCCCACACTGCTGATTCTAACAAGAATATGCAAATGCCATGAAATGATTGCGCAAGCCTTTGCCGATCTGAACACCAAGATTTACATGCAGTAAATGAATCCCACACTCTGAAGGTTTCACGAGTAGGCCCATAACTCAAGAGTCTTTTAGAACGGGGTCGGGCCCAGCCCGACCTTCGTCTTACCACTCTGCTCAAGGATCACCAAGATAATGCGGGGAAGGCCTGGAACATCAAGGTAGGCCTCCTGAACAGGAGCTCAGGAAATTGCTGCTGCTCTGCACCGGGACCTCTGAATAGTGAGCACGTGGAGCTGGGGTCGCTCCCCTATATAGAGTCTGGCCCAGCCCACAAACCACACCCAGTCTTGCTGCAGAGAAAGCTTCTAGAAGGTCCTAGAAAGGGACCGCACCCAAACACACTCAGTCAGTCTGCAGCAATACCTTACAAATGAACAGTTATTGCAAACATCATTAGTAGTGTTTTTCAGGGTTAAAGTATACAATGCAAAAGGTTAACATACTGCATATAAACACAATGGATGAATTATGCTCTTGCATAAAGGCTGGGTTTTTGCATTTTTGTCGCCCATAGAGCGCGCACTGTCCTGATGTTGACAGTACTCCTCTCTCCCAAATGCGCTCTATGGCCTGGTTTGCCTGGGTTAAGACAATGAAAACGTCTCACTAGTCGTGGAGCATGGACATCAGATGCGGAGACCAATGAGTTACTTCCAGGACCGTAACCTTTCCAAGAAATCAGGTACCGCAGTTTGGAATCCAACACCTGTATAACTTCGTATTCCACTTCCCCCTGTAGTAGAACTGGAGCTGGTTGGGAGCGTACCTTCTGGACTTCTTTTTTCAGAAGGGAAGTATGGAACATCGGATGAATACACAGTGACCGGGGCAACTGCAGTTTATAGGTCACTGGATTCATTTGCTGGAGGATAGTGTAAGGACCTGTGAATTTGGGATTAAAGATGTGCTTTTTCTTGAAGTCCATATGCCATACTTTATCACCTGGTTGATACTGAGGTCATTCACAATGCTTCTTGTTGTAGCTAAATTTTTGTTTAGCTTTTTCTAAATGCTGTTGAATCAGTTTCTGGGTTTGGTGGAGGTGTTGAATCGTTTCTGACACAGCTGGTGTAAGAGAACTTTCTTGAGGAATCGTGATGGGCAAAGTGTCAGGATGATAGCCAAACAAGCCAAAAAAGGGTGTGACACCAGTGGAGGTATGAAACGAGTTATTGTAGGCTAGCTCAGCTACCCAGAAGATTGATGCCCAGGAATGAAGGGTTTGCTCAGCGTAAGCACGCGGATATTGCTTCAATGTCTGATTCAGTCTTTCAGTTTGGCTAACTGTTTGAGGATGATGGCTAGTTGATAGTGTGAATGTGACTTGAAGCATTTTGCCCCACGTTTTCCAGAAGTTGGAGGCAAATTGCGATTCTCGATCAGAGAGATTCATTTTCGGCAGCCCATGATAACGGACCACTCTATTCAGTAGGATGGTTGCCAGTTCACTGGAGGTGGGCAATTTCTTACACGCAATGAAATGTCCATATTTCGTGAGACTATCTACCACCACAAGGATTACTGAGTGCTGTTGAACCACTGGTAGTCCTGTAATGAAGTCTAAAGAGATGGGTTCCCAAGGTCGACGTGGAGTTGGGAGCGGATGCAACAAACCTTTTGCTTTTGAATGACTTGTTATGATGCGAGCACAGACTTTGCAGTTATTTACCATTGTTTTGACGTCTCTTGTCAGAGTGGGCCACCAAAAGTAGCGTTGGATTAATTCAAGAGTTTTAGGAGTACCTGGGTGACCTGCCGTAGGTATAACATGCAACCAATGAAATGCTAACTTTCAAAGCTTGGTAGTTGGCACGAACAAACGAGCATCATGGAAAGGTAGTCCTTGTTTGATTGATCTTTTGGGATCTGCTTGAGCCCATGCCTGCCATTTCTCAATGGTGAAGGAATTACGGATATCTTCAAAGAAGTCTTCGGTTTTTATGATGCATAGGACTTTGTCTGGAGCAATGATAGCTCTGGAAGGTTGGATTGTAGGCAACATGGTAGACTCTTGGTGGGACAAGGTGTCTGCTTTGCGATTTTCTTTACTAGGACGAAAAGTTACCACAAAATCGAACTCGGCAAAAAACAGCATCTAGCGTAATTGCCAAGGAGTCAAAAGTCTAGCTGAACTCATGAACTGGAGATTGTGATGATCAGTATATAGTGTGATAGTGTACTTGGCACCCAACAAATGATGTCTCCACTCTTAAAGGCATCACCGATCGCCAAAGCTCTTTTTCAGCAATGACATAGTTCTGTTCAGCTTCGTTCAGCTTTCGAGACATGTAGGCTACAGGATGAAGTTGGCCAGTGTCTTTACTTTGTTGTGATAAGACTACACCAATTGCAACATCTGAGGCATCGGCTTCAACTATGAATGGACGATCCACATCAGGTTGAGTCAAGACTGGAGCAGTGGAAAAAGCTTCTTCAAAAGTTGAAAAGGCTTGGTCAGCTTCTGGAGACAATACACATTTTTCTTTCTTTCTCAATAACTTGGTGATTGCTGCCACTGTTTGAGAGAAATGGTTTATAAACCTGCGATCAAAGTTTACAAACCCCAGGAAACATTGTACTTCTGGACAGGGAACAATGCCAAGACCCCCGCCAAGAAATGAGAGCACCCTGATTGTCATCCTCTGTCCCACTTTGTCACCCTGTCCATCCTTAAACTGCCCTAGCGCCACTCCCTATGCCCCTTTGGACAATGCACCTGTGAGACAAATAGACTGGACTCTGCCATGGACATTCCTGACCATTTTACAACCCCCTCCACTAATTTGCACTTAAATAAACACCATTGAATCACAAAAGAATCTGGAGTCAGTCTGTGCTTTCACAAATGTGTATTTGCTATAACTAAGGAAAATACCAATGTCCATTGTATTGTCAACATACCTATGTCACACAGCTCTAGTCCATGAGGTAACATAGCAGAGGACACACAGTGGGACCCACATCTGTGAAATCAAAAGGGAAAGTGACAAATCAGGGTCTATACACTGGGTGAAAGTGATAGACAGATGAGAGGTCGAACAATTTTTATCAGATGTAGGAGGCAGTGAGGTCTTCTTACCTGTGTCTCACTGGAAGTATTGATGGATCATGGTGTTTCTGTTGTCCATGTCCTCTTCTTCTGCCTCCTCTTCTTCACTGTCCACAGGCCCCACAGCTGCCACAACACCTCCTT
This sequence comes from Pleurodeles waltl, assembly GCF_031143425.1. NCBI lineage: Eukaryota > Metazoa > Chordata > Amphibia > Caudata > Salamandridae > Pleurodeles > Pleurodeles waltl. The sequence goes on along the minus strand of NC_090444.1, from coordinate 1,643,438,947 downwards.
CAGGACCATCCTCCTGCAGAAAAGGCACCTGTCATCGCAAAGCCAAGTTGTGCAGCATACAACAGGCCACGATGATCTGGCACACCTTCTTTGGTGAGTAGTATAGGGAACCACCTGTCATATGGAGGCACCTGAACCTGGCCTTCAGGAGGCCGAAGGTCCTCTCTATAACTCTCCTAGTTCGCCCATGTGCCTCATTGTAGCGTTCCTCTGCCCTTGTCCTGGGATTCCTCACTGGGGTCAGTAGCCATGACAGGTTGGGGTAGCCAGAGTCACCTGCAAATGTCGAGGGACAACTGTTAGACACACTAACCCTTAGGGACAACCCCAGACCCAGACACCTATTCACAATGTATAGGGTCCTTGTCCTCACCTATTAGCCACACACAGTGTCTCTGGAGTTGCGACACCACATAAGGGATGCTGCTATTCCTTAGAATGTAAGCGTCATGCACTGAGCCAGGAAACTTGGCGTTCACATGGGAGATGTACCGTCGGCCAAACACACCATCTGCACATTCATTGAATGGTAACTCTTCCAGTTTCTGTACACCTGTTCACTCCTGCGGGGGGTACCAAGGCCACATGTGTCACATTAATGGCACCTATGATGTTGGGGATATGTCCCAGGGCATAGAAGTCACCTTTCACTGAAGGCAAATCCTCCACCTGAGTGAAAACGATGTAGCTGCACATGTGTTCCAGCAGGGCAGACAACACTCTGGACATGTTAGAGAACATTGGCTGGGACATGCCTGATGCAATGGCCACTGTTGTTTGAAAGGACCCACTTGCCAGGAAATGGAGTACTGACAGAACCTGCACAAGAGGGGGGATTCCTGTGGGATGGCGGATAGCTGACATCAGGTCTTGCTCCAACTGGGCACACAGTTCATAGATTGTGGCACGATCAAGTCTGTAGGTGACTATTACATGTCTCTCTTCCATTGTCGACAGGTCCACCAGGGGTCTGTACACTGGAGGACGCTGCAATCTCCTCACCTGCCCCAGCGGACGTGCCCTATGGATGAGAACAGCGAGCATAGGGTCAGCCGACACAGAGGTACGAAATAAACAACTTTATTGCACACATTTGTCAATCTGCTATGTGCCTGTCTTAGTGTGTATGAAAGGCCTAGATATGTGTGATGAATTTAAAATGAATGCCATGTGGCCCCCTGAAATGGCAGCTGCCTGACCTTTAAGGTGGGAGAAGGGGATATGAGGTAAATGCGCTGGCGTTGTACACTGTCGCGGTAGGCGGTCGAAGACCGCGGCGCAATCCTGCATTGGTTAACATTGGACCCTACGGGTCCCAGGAGCCAATGACGATGTACGCCGGCGGTGACGATACGCACCGCCGCGGACGTGACCTCCATTTTCTCTCTGTTCACTCACTTGATACCTGATCTTCAACAGGAGAGGACTTACAGTGCAAGTTTTGCTGTGACCTCAGTCTGGAAGCGACAATGGCTCAAGTGTCTGGGGAAAGGGCCCCTGACTTCACATCGGAGGAGTTGGAGAAACTAGTGGATGGGGTTCTCTCCCAGTACACGCTACTCTACGGTCCTCCAGACAAACAGATGAGTACACTGTGAGCATGCTGTATGGGCAATGCCTGTTTGGAGTGGTGTGGATGGGAGATGGGGGGGGGGATGAGTCGACGGTGAGTGTATGTGCGTCAGGGCAAGGGTGGGGACGTGGGCCAATGACCGTGATGGTCCGGACGGTTATAGTTTTTCCTTTTCCCCTATACTATTCCTGTAGGTCAGCGCCCACCAGAAGAAGGATATTTGGCATGCCATCACCAAGGACGTCTGGGCACTGGGGGTCCACCACAGACAGAGCACCCACTGCCAGAAAAGATGGGAGGTCATTCGCCGCTGGAGAAAGAAAACAGCGGAGACCCAGCTGAGGATGGCCTGCCAACGTGGGAGGGGTTCCTGTCGCACCATGACCCCCCTGATCTTCCGCATCCTGGCGGTGGCGTATCTGGAGTTGGATGGGCGCTTGAGGGCATCACAGCAGCCACAAGGGGATGAGTACCGTCACATCAATCTGATTCAGCGCCCATTGGAGAGGTCTGGGTGGGGGAGGTGGGCTGTGGGCTCCCCTAGGCCAGGGCGAGTTGTGTAGGCAAGGTCCCTTCGTGAGGCAGGCTATGTGGCACCCCACGCCACCAGTGTTAAGAGCCATCTACCCCTAGTCAGGCTCCTGTGACTTCCTTGTGTGCAGCAATCGGGCATAGGCCTTGTACCCCATGTTCCTGGGATTAATTAAGGAACTCTAAGTGCATGGCATAATGCAGAGGGCTGCTGTGTCTGTAGTGTCCGCCAACTGTAGCGGTATTGCATGCACTGAACATGTCTTTCTACTTTCTTTCCCCCCCTTTTTGTGGTCTCCCTGTTCTTGTGTGCATTAGCATCATCAGGCGGAGGAGCTGTGCCACCAGAGTAGGAGGGAGCTGCATCCCACATGCCCCTGGAGGGCGAGACTACGGACTCAGAATTCACCAGTGGGACGGAGGGCGAGGGGAGCTCCACGGAGGGGACAGGAGCTGAGACCAGCGACACGGACTCCTCCTCTGATGGGAGCTCCCTTGCGTTGGCGGGCCCCTCTGTGTCCACCGCATCTACACGTACAGCCACCACCCCCCCTACCAGCACCGCCCTCCCAGCAGCACCTCAGCGTGTGCCCTGTGGCTGCTCACTCAGGAGGGTGGGCATCTCCTTCGCCCCAGACACCTCAGCCCCTGCCCCTGTCAGCCCTGCTGCCCTCAGTGAGGAGGCCATTGACCTCCTCAGACCCCTCACTTTTGGGCAGTCTACCATTCTGAATGCCATCCAGGGTGTAGAGAGGCAGTTGCAAAAGACAAATGCATACCTTGTGGGCATTCATTCTGGTCAGGCAGCCCAACAGTGGGCTTTTCAGACTCTGGCCTCAGCACTGATGGCAGCCATTGTCCCTGTGTCCAGCCTCCCCCCTCCAACTTCCTCCACCCAGACCCAATCCCCAGTACCTCAGCCTATCCCAAGCACACTATCAGACCAGCATGCACACACCTCAACACACAAGGGTAGCTCTGGCAAACAGAAGCACCACACATCCCACAGGCACTCACACAAGCATCATACCCATGCAGACATACCAACAGCCACTGCCTCCACTGTGTCCCCCTCCTCCACGTCTCCCTCCTCCCTCCCTGTCACGTCTCCACTCACACCTGCATGCACTACATCTTTAGCCACTATGTCCATCACCAGCCCGCCCATCACCACACACCACTCACGTGCACTCACCACCCCCACTACCATTCACACATCCCCTGTGTCCTCTCCCAGTGTGTCTGTGAGCCCTCCTCCCAAAGTACACAAATGCAGTCACACACCCACCCAACAGCCATCCACCTCACGACAGCCTCCAGCCCATGCACCTCCACCCAAAGTCAGCAAACGAACACCTCCTACAACCACTACCTCTTCCTCCACTCCCAAACCCTCTCCATCTACCCGTCCCAGTGTGTCTAAAAAACTTTTCCTGTCAAACCTTGATTTCTTCCCTTCACCTCCCCCACCCCTTCCGTCCCATAGGGCCCGCCTCTCCAGGTTCCAACCCAGCCCCTCAGCCACCACATCACCAAGAACAGTGGTGCCAGCAGTAACCGGCTTCTGGAGTGCGCCAAGCAGCAATGGCAACCAGTGTCCCAAGGAGCTAGGCCAAGGACATTCCCCAACCTCCAAAACAAAAGAAGTTCCCCACAGCCCGGAGGGAGAAGGCCAAAACACCTGCCACCAAGGGCTCAGCCAGGACAACAGTTAGGAGTGGCAAGACAGCTGCACCACCATCCAAGGTGGGGAAGGGGCAGAGAAAGAAAGGGAAGTAGACGCCAACCTCCATGGCGGACAAGACCGCCACCGCCACATGCACCGCCGCCACCGGCATGGCCACCCAGGACACCACCGCCAGCAGCACGCTCAGTGGGCCCCCCACCAGCACTGCCGCCCAGGACACCGCCGCCAGCAGCACGCTCAGTGGGCCCCCCCCCAGCACCGCCACCCAGGACACCGCCGCCAGCAGCACGCTCAGTGAGCCCCCCACTAGCACCGCTGCCCAATGTGCGCCGCAAGCACCGCCGCTACTGAGGCCGCCGCCAGCACCGCCAGCGGCCACGCCACATCCTGAGCCAGTGGCACCACCGCAGACATGGCTGCCATCCCCAGTGGTCAGTCGTACGCGGCTGGTGGTCAGTTCCAGGGGCCTGGACATCTTCCATTTTGCCCCACCATCAGTGGAGTGTCAGATCCACTACCTCAGTCCTTGGCAGGATGAAGCACTCTGGGTACAAAGCCCCCTCCAGAACCAGTGGAGAGATACATCCACTACCTCTGTCCTTGGCAGGATGAAGCACTCTGGGCACAAAGCCCCCTCCAGAACCAGTAGAGAGATACATGCCCTACCTCAGTCCTTGGCAGGATGAAGCACTCTGGGCACAAAGCCCCCTCCAGAACCAGTGGAGAATGACATCCACTACCTCTGTCCTTGGCAGGATGAACACTCTGGGCACAAAGCCCCCTCCAGAACCAGTGGAGACTGTTATCCACTTGAGAGACTGTGGCATTGCACTCCCCAGGATAAAGCAGTGGGCAACCCACCCACTGAAGAGACTTGAGAGACTGTGGCTTTGAACTCCCCAGGATAAAGCAGTGGGCAACCCACCTACTGGAGAGACTTGAGAGACTGTGGCTTTGCACTCCCCAGGATACATCAATGGGCATGGAACCCCCTTGTGGAGCTGGTGTCGTGCACTCATCTGGCTGAGGTGCCCCCCCTTCCCTTCCCCTGAGGTGCCTATTTTATTTCGATCTGATGCCCCTGCAGTGTTCTCTCCGTTTGGATTGGGTATTGAGTGTGGGCCTCGCCCATGCATTTTGGGCCCAGTGGTCCACAGACTATGTAGGTGCAGTACATGGACTTGAATTCTTGGTGTACATATTTGTTAATAGTGTATATATATTTTTGATTAATGGATTTTTCCTGATTATAGATGTTCACCTCATTTCCTTTTGTCATTGCGTTCTTCCGAGGGGGGGTTGTAAATGTAATGTTTCAGCATGTATTGGTGTGTGTTGTTGTGTGTGAAGGTGGGGGTGTTACGTGTGTGTGTCACTCTCTTTTCCCTTCCCCTCCCCTGTGTCGTAGGTGCAGTACTCACCGTGGTCGTCACCGCCGTCGGTTGTGCTGCTGGTAAAGCAGCAGGAAGACAATCGCAGGTAGAATATGGAGTTCCAGCTCCATGGCGTCCTGGTTCCTCGTGGGGTGTATAGAGGTGAGAGTTTTCTCTTTCAAATCCAGTTTCTGCCGTATTTTTGTTCACGTTGAATCCGCCCTGGAAAAGGTGGCGGATTGGCCTCCCAGAATGGTGTGGGTGGTACATTGTCTTCCGCCTGTCTGTTGGCGGTGACCGCCATGCTGTTTGTTTGTACTGCCGTGGCGGTCGGAGTGTTAAAGTGGCTGTCTATGTTGGCGGTTTCCGCTGTGGTCATAATTCCCTTTTTTTTACCGCTGGCCTGTTGGTGGTCTTACCGTGGCTTTAACACTGTCCACCAGGGTTGAAATGAGGGCCCATATCTTGTCTTGAACGCAGTTTTCCATTCGTCGCCTTCTCTCATTCTGACTAAATGGTAAGCACCTCGTAGATTGAGCTTACTGTAAATTTTTGTTTTTTTTACTTGATCTAACAAGACAGGAATCAGAGGCAAGGGGTGTTTGTTCTTGATTGTGACCTTGTTCAAACCCCTAAAGTCAATGCAAGCTCGAAGGTCCCCATTTGCCTTAGGGACAAAAAACAAAGGAGAGGCTGCAGGAGACTTGGAAGGGCGAATGAAACCATTCTCTAACAATTGATCTAGGTACTTTCGTAAGTGTTAATTTTCATGTTCTGACAAGGTGTAAACACGACAGCTAGGGAGTATCGCACCTGGAGTTAGATCAATTTGGCAGTCTTAAGGTCTATGAGGAGGCAAGGTTTCTGCTTCTTTGTCATCTAATACATCTTCATAGGACGAATATTGCCTGGGCAACTTTACTTCTTTCTCCTCTGCAATGGCTATGTAAGAGTTGCAAATTTTGGCGAGTTGAGAGGTCTGGAGGCATTTTTTATTACATAGGGTGGAAGAGAACATGACTTTCTGTTCTGCCCAGTTAATCTCAGGATTGTGCTGAGTTAACCATGGTAAGCCAAAGATAATTCCATACTGAGGAGCATGGATCACGTCAAAGATGAAATTCTCTTCATGTTTGGTTCTTTGATTTCCCCCATCACAGATCACCAACAAGGGGACAGTCTGAAGAGTTACTGGGCCTCCAGTCAAGAGTTTAACATCTACTGCTTGTATTATATCTGGAGTCTTCTTTTTGGTGCATGGGATCCCCCATGCGCGAACCAATTGGCCATCAACAAAGTTCCCGATAGCCCCAGAATCTACGAGGGCCTTCTTGAAATAGTTATTTTTCTTTACTTTAACTTTTATGCCCAGCTTGGGATGTCTAGACTGTGAAGGGTCCACGGTGACACCCAAGAGCAACCCTTCTTTACATCTTGGGTGATTTCGTTTTCCGGCTCGACTTGTACATTGGCTGCAAGTTTCTGGACAGGACCTCGTTTGCTCTTTGGTTTGATTGGACAATCTTTGGCGAAATGACCCTTGTGGCCTCAATAAAGACATTATACATTCTTTCTTCGTAGGTCCTTTTCGTCTTTGGTCAAAGGTCTCCTGATTCTTCTGATTTCCATAGGTTCTGGAGTTCTCTCTTTCTGGGTTCTTGATTCTCTATGATCGTGAACACGCCAGGAATATTTCTCTGTCTTTTTGCATGTTCCCCTTCATTCTGCTAGACGATGATCCAGTCTCAAAACAAGGTTTATTAGATCTCGACAATCTGTAGGCTGCAGGTCTATCTCAGCAAGAATGTCCTTAAACTCGTCTTAGAGTCCTTTGTAAAACAAGGCCGCTTGCTCTGCTTCAGGACAGGATGTCTCGGCTACCTGCCGATTAAAGTTAGCTAAGTAAGACACTAGAACCTGGTTACCTTGTCGCAAGTCTAATAGTTCACGATCTGCCGACAATGTCACAGTTCTTCGATCAAACACTTGTTCAAACTCACGAACAACATTTCTCCAATTGTAAAGCAGGGGACTGTCTTTATGCACAAGAGGGATTGCCCAGGTGGCTGCGTCCCCTGTCAGGTAAACTAACAAGAAGGCCACCCTGGATTGGGCATCAGGGAAAGTGTTTGGTCGGCAGGTAAAATGTAATTTCGCCTGAAAAACGTTCTGGAGGAGCTAGGGGAATGGCTGAAGAAACGTTGAGGGAAATGTTCATAGGAGGATTACCTCCAGAAGCTTGAGAAGAAGGACCAGACCAAGACACACCCAAAGGACTTTGTTCCTTCTTTTCTACCCTTTCCTGCAACTGACTCCCTCTCTCAGCTAAGCTGGCTGCTATATCCTTTGATGACACTACCTCTGCTTGGAGCTGCGTGATAACCTTGACTAGCTCGTCCAATGTGGCCATGCTGAGAACACACGCAAATCAGGAAGATAATAAATTTGTGGGCTCACTATTCTGTCAGGGAGACCAGATCCTCTGGGCCTGCGCACGTTCCTAACATATCCACTACAAGACAGCTCCAAAACTCTGATAGAAATATCACAGAGCCTAAGAGAGTCCAAGTGGGGAAAAGGGGATTCGGTAGGGAACAGCTGGGAAGGAGACCTGTAGGAAGCAAAAGGTTAAACAACACAGTGTCAGAATATAATCACATTGACTTTAAATAGACTATAGTTCTAAGCATTGTCTTACTGTAACCATGGATAATCTAAGAAGTGACTTGAACTAGACCTCAAGAATGATTTGTGCAATGTTTCATATGAGCTTTTCATAAAATGTCACAAAATGTCTAGAAATACAAGAACCTTCTAGAATACAGTTTCAGAACAAGCACTGCATTTTTAACATGAGGACAAGACAATCTGAAACATTCCCTAGAAAAACAATTGGAATTGTACTAGGGACTTAATACGCACAAAGAACGTCACATTTTGAATTTATCATCTTCACTGGAAATCCATAGGCTCAGGATAAATGTGTGCACTTCAAGAAACATTACACATCAAAGTTTTTACTTGCCATGAAATGATCGCGCACACTGTTGCCAATCTAAACACCAAGTTTTACATGTGGGAAATGAATCGCGCACACTGCCGATTCTAACAAGAATATGTAAATGCCATGAAATGATCACGCAAGCCTTTGCCGATCTGAACACCAAGTTTTACATGCGGGAAATGAATCGCGCACACTGCCGATTCTAACAAGAATATGTAAATGCCATGAAATGATCACGCAAGCATTTGCCGATCTGAACACCAAGTTTTACATGCGGGAAATGAATCGCGCCCACTGCCGACTTTAACAAGAATATGTAAATGCCATGAAATGATCGCGCAAGCCTTTGCCGATCTGAACACCAAGTTTTACTTGCGGTAAATGAATCACGCACACTACCGATTCTAAAAAGAATATGCAAATGGCATGAAATGATCGTGCAAGCTGTTGCCGATCTGAACACCCAGATTGTTACGCGGTAAATGAATCGCGCACGCTGAAAGTTTCACGAGTAGGCCCAAAACTCAAGAGTCTTTTAGAACGGGGCAGAGGGCCCAGCCCGACCTCCGTCTTACCACCCTGCTCAAGGATCACCTAGATAATGCGGGGAAGGCCTGGAACGTCAAGGTAGGCCTCCGGAACAGGAGCTCAGGAAATTGCTGCTGCTCTGCACCGGGACCTCTGAATAGTGAGCACGTGGAGCTGGGCTGGCTCCCTTATATAGAGTCTGGCCCAGCCCACAAACCACACCCAGTCATGCTGCAGAGAAAGCTCCTAGAAGGTCCTAGAAAGGGACCACACCCTAACACACTCAGTCAGACTGCAGCAATACCTTACAAATGAACAGTTATTGCAAACATCATTAGTAGTGTTTTTCAAGGTTAAAGTCTGCAATGCAAAAGGTTAACATACTGCATATAAACACAATGCATGAATTATGTTCTTGCATAAAGGCTGGGTTTTTGCATTTTTGTCACCCGTAGAGCGCGCTCTGTCCTGATGTTGACAGAAGCATGGTAGGAAGCCCAGGTAACCCCAAGAGCGGTGGGAGATGGAATTGGTGTTTTGCAGGAGTAAGGTGCAGATGATGGCGACACCACTAGGAGGACTTGAGCAGGCAAAGGCGGGCAACCGAAGAAAGGTTGTAGGCAAGCCAACACATAAGAAAGATTGGTGGGCAGCTTGGGACCCAGAGTCTGGGAGCACAGTGGACAAGCCATGCAAATCAGTGGGAGTGGGGGACGATGTGGTGGATGAGGGAGGAGTGCTGCCCAAGGCTAGTAAGGACTTGATGGGGAGTGGCGAAGTGGGGATCTAGAGAGATTCTCCTAAGGCCAGTGGGGTGGATACTGAGGAAATGAAAGAAGGTTGTTCACACAAACCAAGGTTGCCATATATGGGGCTGGCAATGCCGTTGGGCTCTCATCGGTCAGAGAAAACCAAGGGCAGAATATGGAAACATGAATATGTAGATATGTTTAAATTGTTGCACAGAGACATCCAGGCTAAGGAGGGGTTCAAGGAAGAATACTGCAAATTGGCATGTAGGCTGCCAGTTCCCATTACGATGGAGAACTGGACATCAGCATTTTAAATTTATGCCAGTGTGTACTGCAGTAAATATACAGACAGGGCAATAGCGCTGTTTAAATATATGGACATTATCAGAAAAGCCCAAATGTATTTTGGGGGTTTTGCTTGGCTTAGCTATGACAAGAAGTTCATAGCCAGGGTTAGCCTCAACCCAGAGAAGTCCTGGGGGATGTGGATGCAGAATTATGGTTGCAGTGAATGTCCTCTACCCAGTCTACACACAAGGCTAGTGGCTGGCCATTACGCACAAGCCCTTTCTGCCAAGTCCCCCTCAATAAGGAGTGGGCACGGGGGTCAGGAACCTTCCCACAGGAAACAACCCCGGGGCATGCTGAAATTTCAACAAGGGTTTCTGCAACAGGAACCACTGTAAGTTTAAACATGAATGTTCCAAATGTGAGGGGACAGAATGCGATCACACATTGCTTCACACTGTCCAGCCTGTACAAACAATGGAGGGCAGGTAGTGGCAGAGGACAGCAGGACCTTGTTGGTCCAAAAGACGCCTACTCCAGTTAATCTTGATACATTGTTACCATGGTTGAGGCAATACTTCGAGAGGGAAATGGCTTTGAAATTGGAATGGGGTTTTTGAGAGAGCTTCAGGGTAGGCAATCAAGGGCAGAAAGAACGAAGATGGGCTGACAATTTGCTGTCAGCAAAAGCATAGTCTGGGGTACTGGAAGCAAAGCTGCTGAAGGAAGTTGGAGAATGCAGGATTGTGGGTCCATTCTCTGAGTGGCTCTTACCAGATTTGATAATCTCTCCCTTAGGAGTGGTCCCCAAAAAACAGGAGGAATGGGTACAGATTGATTCACCATCTATCTTGGCCCGGGGGGGCCTCTGTCAATGGTTTCATAGCCACAGAAAATACCAGGGTGACATATGCATCAGTAGACATGTTTAAATTGTTGCACAGGGATATCCAGGCTAAGGAGGGGTCCAAGGAAGAAGACTGCGAATTGGCACATAGGCTACCAGTTCCCATTATGATGGAGAACTGGACAGGCAAAAATAACATGCACAATTGTCTGTACACGTATTTGACACAAATTGCATATTCTTTCATCCCTGGGTGCTCCTTGCCAGGCATCAATTGCAATATTACCCAGCAAACATTACACCCTAAAGAGCATTATACACCTTCACACCCTATGCTCCAAGTTCCAGGTTAAATATTCCTTTAGGTTGCCCGGTTGGCGAAATGGACCACATTCATTAAACAAGGCTTAACATTGCATACATTCCTATCGTGCCTCATTGGAGAGCTCTTCACAGAATTTGGAAGTAGAATACAGACTGAATATATTATGGAAGAGTGCTGAAGCAGTGTGTCGAGGAGAGATGCAATGTCACAGTGGACCTATTTTAGCCAGCTAAGATTCATTCAAGGAAGAACTGGTATTTAGATAAGGTATTAGGGTGGTGATAGCATGCTAGAGGTTGATGGCAGTGGGCTGTGCGACATTGTGGATCATATGAAGAAGAGGGAAAGTGAATTGTTAGAGTGGGTGTGGAAGGAGCGGCCAGAAAGAATTTGGCCTTTGGCAAAAGAGAATATCATGTTGGTGATCCTTTGGGTTATAACTCAGGTCTAAAGAGACAGGAGATGGCAAATAGGGTGCAGTGATTCCATGTTTATTTCTAGTGCTTCAAAGAAGGTTACAGCATCTCTGAGCAACACAAAAGGATGAGGGACGGAGTGCTGAAACTTTTCAAACACTCACCCTTAGTCACAGATCTGGGTATAATCCATGGTTCCTTTATTCACCATGCTACCACAACGTGGACCCAGCCATATGCAAATCAGTCATGACCTTGTTCACAATGGTAACAGTCCAGCCAGAACTGCCAGGCCAGGTCATCCCTGGACCAGAAACAAGCATCCTGGGACCTGGACCGGTTTGCAGTGTATCACTCTTCATCAGCCAGGCTAGCTTGAATTCAGTGGCACCTCTGAGGTCATCGCAGAGTATGACAGTCAAGCTTGACATCTACAGTGACACCAACTACAATGTAACCAAGACATGATGAGGAGGGGTGATAAATCGACTTGCCATTTGCAACTTCAACGTCAACACACAATTCTGGGAATTTAATGGTTGTATGGTAGTGAGGGGCAACAGCTGTCTTTTGGGCTAAACCAGGTTTTTCTTATGGCAGTGAAAAAACATGATGGAGCAAAATTAGAATAGACCTGTGTTAGAAATGGGGTCTTTGGTTGGCAGTCAGGTTACCCCCTGTCCAAACAAGGACCCTCACTCTAGTGAGGGTATGTCACAAACAATCCAAATTATCCTGTGCCCACCCTCTGGTAGTTTGGCACTGAGCAGTCAGGCTTAACTTAGAAGATAATGTGTAACATATTTGTGCAATAAATCATGCAATTACACCACAAAAATACACCACACGGTGTTTAGAAACATATATGATATTTATCTGATAAGATGCAGGTCAAAACGATTAAAATGCAATAAGTATATGTCAAGATATCACTGTTGAAATGATATAAAGTGTCTTTCGTCTCTTAAAAGCAACACATGTCTCTTGCCAGCACAAAGAACCTCGTTTGCGTTCAAAATCTCTACAAGGGACTGCAGAGGAGGAGATGCGTGGAAAACATGTAGGTGTGCGTTGATTTCTCGGGCCACACACAGCAATGTGTCATTTAGTTTTCACGCAGAGCAGGCTTTCCGTCAATTTACAGCACATAGACTGGAGATCCTCTTCGGGTTGCGGGGTTTTCAGGCACCCCAGGATGATGCGCTGAAATCTGGCACTGACAGGACGAAGTCACAGGGGCTGCGTCAATCCGGTGGGCACTGCGTGGAAATTTCTACCTCATGGCAGGTGCTGCGTCGTTCCTCTCAGGAAGTTGGGCTGCGTCGTCACGGCTCAGCTGTGCATCAATCCAGTGGGCTGTGCATCGAAGTTCCGGTTGCTACGCTGGCGCTGTTTCGATCTTCTCCTTGCGAAGTCGGGCTGTGTCATTCTGAGGTACTGGGTTTTTCAGAACCGGTACTGATCCGGTAACCCAGCGGTGCCAGGGTACACCCAAAGACCTCGGGTACTTTCCTGATTCAGACTACAGAAACTCAGAGTCTTCTAGGTGAAGTCAAAGATCGAATTTATTGGCTGCAACCAATTGACAAGTGTCCTAGAAGTACAACAGCACGATTTGTATGTTCTCAGGAGACTGTGTTTCAATGCAAAGTCAGGTTTCCTTATATACAGTTTTTTAAGCTTCAGGCAAACATTCTTGACATTTTGGTTGGTCATTCACATGTTTTTACTACAAAGGAAAAAACAGTGTCATGATGAAACCTTATATTTCATGTCATCCATCCCATAATAAATTACCCGGCAAGGCCTAGTATTTTACATCAGATAAGTGTGGACCCCCAATAAAAACGGGCACCTCCCCCTCGTAAAGTAAGAAGAAGAAAAGAGCAGGTGCAGGTGTGAGCAAGATTAGGCAGGGTGTGTGAGCGATAATAAGGGTTTTATGGCATGGTGTGCCTTGATGCTATCTGATTCGGCCACTGGGAGAGGGACTGACCAAACAGGTTTGGCCTGAGGCAATGGTTCCAGCTTGCCCAGGCCAGAGAGAAGTCAATCAAGGTGTACGTGTCCTTGGAATCAAATCTGACTGTATTATAAGCCTATGTGAGGGCAACTTTTAAAAATGGCTGCTGTGTATAAAATGGGAGCCACGAGTGCAGGACGAAAATGGCGATTTCGAGGTGAAAACGCTGCTGGAATTGAGCGAAAATGCTCATGCTTAGTGTACTAGTCATTATCGGTCTTTTGCCACTAAAATCGTACTGCTGTGGCAAAGTAAATTACATGGGTCCAGAATTTTTAGAACCACAAACCCTCCTTTTGCCCTTACATAGGCAATAAACCTATTCTCATGCTAATCTGAGTCCAGGTCTATGTTTATAAGGCCATGGAGATGTTGCTGGAGCAAAATTCTAGTACTTGGTAACTCTCTCTGGACAGGTCTCCTCGAACATGAAGTAGCACAAAAAGACCACATATGGCAGGACAAAATAAGGAATACCTCTATCTGCAGTAGGTGGCATAAGATCACACACCCAACAATTAGTGATGTTCACTACTAACTAGTGTTGATGCAGAAGCTGTACAAAAGAATTGCTTACGAATTCTGATCTTCTAACCTGCTCATGTTCAGGAAAAGGGTGAAAAGAGTGCAAAGAAACAATAGTAGGAAAAGACATAGGTTGGGAAGTGGGTGCAGAAGTCAATTGAGTAGAGAAAAACAATCCTACCCATAAATGACAACGTCATGTTTAAAAGACACTAGAAAACACGTTATTAAGAACATATAGACAACGGGAGAAAGTAGTGACCACTATGAAATAATAATTTTTCACAACCCTAACCAAAAAGCAAATCCTAAATTTATCTAGTAACATTTTTAGGGCTCCTCTGCATTTCAGTAATTTTTGTATGTTCAGGTGGAACAGTGGTGACTCTCATCAATGCTCTAAGGTGAAAAGGGGGTACTCTTTCCACAGAAAATGGACTTTATTCTGCTTTTACTAAACAGAATAGTACTTTAAAACAATGCCAGCAAAACAATCAGTCTCCTAATACCTAGTCTATACAATCACACGGAAACCTCTTGTGAAACCAACTATGCCCAGAGTCCGTTCAAAAAGCCTCTCTGGCAGGCTTCTATTGTCCATCAAATTTTCTTTTGTTGTTTTCTTTCGCATGGGCCTCTCAATTCAGGCCTCTTCGTGAGAAAATACTGCTTAGTTGGAGTGCCCTCCTGGCAAACACCCACAGCTCACTCGAAAGTCTCAATGTCTTAAAGCAATGCACCAGTGTCTCTCCTCTGTGGCAGACACTACAAACAATGTGCTCTTCATTGATCAAGGGCACAAATCATCTCGTGCAGAGGCAAGCACCATTAATTGGGAAATAGCTCAAGCTCAGCAGCACTTTCAGACTCCAACACTCATTATTTAGTGTCAGAGGACGCTCAAACTGCTCTTTCATGGGCACCACAATATAGTGCCTTTTTCCAAACTTGAAATCTCCGGTGCACTGCCCTTCTTCCGTTGGAGCAAAGAAAAGGGGGTGTGTGGCCAAAACTCAGGCCAAGGGGCTCAAGGGATTGCACACTGTCAGAGGTTACCAGCACATGACAGGTAGAGAAATGAAACCTCAAAACAGCTCTGCCATCAACAACAGGAATCCTTCTCTTTAGCTCTTTTACACTGAAACTTTGGTTTTGTGATGTCCAACGCCGTCTGATGGAGCAAGTACGATACCATGCGCTGGCGATCGCTGTCCAGCTTTGCTACTTTCTGGGTGCTGAGACTGTAGGGCCAAGACATCCGTCTTTCATCTGTAGCTGTCACTGATGGGAATTAGGCTTAAATCAATGTCCTGCAGGTTATTAGGACTTGATACCCGCAGAATCTAGTGACGTAGGAAATGTGCCACAGTTGTTAGTTTCCTTCAATTTAGTAAAAAAAAAACAGTTCATGGTTTTTAACAAGGGGACTGCAAGCAGGTGGTCTGCAATCTTCAAAGGAGTAGCCATACACCATGGGCATAAAATACAAAGACAAAGGCAGAAGGGCAAAACATGGTCTCTAGCATCTTTAATTGGGTTCTCTCCATTATTCTCTGCCATCTATAGCTACATGAGAATTCTATCTGAATGGATTTCCTCACACAGTGGCATTGTCTAATGGGGTAAACACATATTTGCCTCAATGATTAAGTCTAGGTGTTCCTCCTTACCTTAGAACATCTCAATAGAGAAATCACATGATACCGATTATCAGGGACATGTAGAAACCTTCCTTTAAAAACTGTGCATCAGGTGCACTATGCAATACACAGGCTAATAGTCAAATGTGCAAAGAAAAAGACAAGAACTAGAGGGTCCTGATATTTGCATGATTAGGACACATCTGATCCCACCAAAAATTAAAGTAGCAGGAACAGAAGGGAACCGAAAACCAAATTAAAATAGACATTGAAAATTCGTCATGTTCAAAAAGGTAAACATAAGATATCTCCTATTGAGATGGAAAACTTGTCTTACTATAATATTGAGTCAGTTAACCAGTCTATCGCTACCCTGACAGTCAGGCTGGAAAACATTGAAGCAGGCCTAAGGCAAATTCTTGAAAACCAGTCTGGTCATACCAAAGGGAATTATACATAACATGGGGGTCCCTGGTACATCACTGCAGTCTGGAAATGTGAACCTGAACAATACATCAATAATAATAAAAGGGCTGACTGGTGAAAGGAATTCGAAAAAGAGAAATGGGACTAGGACATAGCTAAAATCTCAATAACTAAGCATGATGCGACATTGGTCAGGGGAAGTAACAAAAGAAAAAATCTATAGGAAGAACAAAAAAAATTATTTGGGTGATAGTCAGGCATGTGACACAACACCGAGAGTACGGGTGATACACAAAGGCCAAAGTTACACAAATTTTAACTCTACCGTTGGCGACTACAACATATACGGTACTCCTAGCTAATGTTTCAGTTCCTTCTTCAGGAAAAAATGAAAACCTGGTTTTCTTTTAAGGAACGAAAGCCATATGCTACTTAGGAAACACAACATCATTAACTAATGTAATATAGAAATTAGGCCACCTTGAGTCACAGATCTATAATTTCATCCTTAAGTCCAATCAAGGATACATAAATGTAGGGCTGCCTGTTCCTTTAAGGGAAGGGGCAGTAACGTG
Organism: Pleurodeles waltl; assembly: GCF_031143425.1. Classification (NCBI taxonomy): domain Eukaryota; kingdom Metazoa; phylum Chordata; class Amphibia; order Caudata; family Salamandridae; genus Pleurodeles; species Pleurodeles waltl. The sequence continues at coordinate 1,643,422,434 of NC_090444.1, read as the reverse complement.
ACTAACTGCAGGTGACACACTTTGATCCTGTATATCTCTTTTTATTTTCCTTCAATACCATTATAGCCAAATAGACATTCACTGGTGAAGTGTTGTCTTTTATGTTCACAGCATGAAATATCATTATCTGTGGAATTTAGTAACCAGAACAAGTTCAACCAACTGTTGCGTAGCGATGGGCATCGTCATGACCATCCCCTCACAACACAGGGGAGCTTGTAATAGTATCAAAAGCAGCAACAAACATGCAAAAAACAAATAAAAAATAATAAAAACGCACAAAACGTCAAGCCATCAGATATACTTGCTGTGTATCAAGCACAAAAAGCATAGACAAAACAATAGCATGTGTGAATAAGCGGTGACACACAACACCATGTCATGTACTTTATGCACTGTAAACCTGCAGCCCAAAACCCAATATTTGGGCCTGTTTAATTTGTCAGGTTTAAAATCCTTACCCTCCTTTTGACAGTAGATCACCAGGCAATGGAAATCTGCTGTCAAATATAACTTTACTGTTTCTCTTCTAACATACAGGACCAGCAAGAACAATTCATGATAGGACCAAATACATGAAAATAAATTTCCATTACTTAACTGTTACCCTCTTGTCAGTTACTTCGCAACATCAAGCCACCTTAGTTTTACCTTTCTAAAAGTAAAAATTGTTACACTGACACTCCATATTAATTTGGCACCTACAATTTCCACTGTGAAAAATAAGTCTTAATTAGCAAATCGTTCTCATTAAGGCATGTAGCCTTCAAAATTTGAGAAAAGGGCTGCATCTTATGTTCTGTCTAAGACTTAATGCAACACTTCGTTTTCTGTCAAATAAAAGCAACTAGCAGGCATCATTTTATTTTTTAGAGCGGAGACACAAATGTATCAGTTCTGCAGAGCATTTAACATGATGTTGGGACTTTCGAAGAAACCCCTTTTTTTATATTTTCCCTTTGGAATTAAGTTCTTTAATTGTATTGATGTTCTTCTGGAGAAACCAGAAATCCCACTTTTAGAGGCCTGTAGGGTCATTCTGCATTTTACAGAGACAAGGCCCTAATTTAAAAGGTCACAAGTGTCAACACAACAGCCTCCTCCATTGTTTATGGGAAAACTAAAGATAGCATCTCAGCAGCATGACTTGAGCCAGCCTCTGTAGCTCTCCTAGCTTCTGCCACTCTGAATCTGTCAAAGACAGTAGGCCTTTCTATTTTCCTTCTAACCTGCAATAATTCACTCTATTTAAAAAAAAATGTATTTCCTTTTTAGGCGCTAAAAAAAACTATCTCTATTTCCAGATTATTAAACTACATTTACTGTGAATAATTCACAAACCTTAATAACACACATACCAGTTGTTAGAATAAATGCTTGTTGCAATCCCATGCAATGGTACATATTTCATCAACCTCGAATGAATGAACGTCTCAGTAGGCCCAGCTGAAGTTAGAACCTTCAACCTTGATATTAAAACAAGCCTTTGTACTGGCACATTGACTCATTGAATCATAAGAAGGCACAACCTGCAAATATATATCAAACCTAAATGTATGCATTTACTGAAGCCTGAGACACTTTAAAAAGTACTCTGAATGAAAGAAAATGCAGTTTAAACAGTGCTTTTGCCCAAAATCGACTTTGATATTTTAGGCATTAAAAAATCAATATCCTACAATTTTCTTGCATAATATGCATTACCAGAATGTCTATTACACAATCCATGAGTCAGCCATTGAAAATATTAACTTATACTTTATAGAAATGAGCTTGTTTGCTCCTGCGCCAAGGGAAAATTGCACATACAAATGTCATTTTAGTGGTGCAACATAACTTGAATTAAATTTTAATGTTAGGAGGTCATAGTATAGGTATTAAGCTTTATAAATATTAAAAAACGATTTTGAAAGGCACTTATTTTTTTAAATAATTTTTCCATAATTAATAATTTTCTTTAAAAATAAATAAAAACCCAATTATTCTTTTTTTTGTGATAATTCCACATATAAAAGCAAGCTGCATCCCTTGCCTATTATTTGGGATACATTAACTCACAAGCCTAAGCGCATAAGCCTAACTTGAAATGCGTCACATTTTTGCGCCACTTTCATTTAAAAGGAAGGTTATGCAAAATTCCACCCATGTTTAACTGGGAAAGTGCTGGCTGAATTGAAAATAGATAATTTCGGTTTTTTTTTGGGGGGGGCCCTATTTATATCTATTGAATGTGTTTTCTAATTTATTAAGCATTTAACAGCAGTTTTGTATATGTGCACAATTGCACATTCTATAAATTAAAGAGCAACATATAGCTATGTTAGCACATCACATGGTTCATTTCTGGATTTTTTCTAAGTTTCTACTTAATATTAATTAACCAACATTTTACTTAACAAACTGTAAACATCAAGAAGACCCACAAACACACATTGAGCTCATTTCAGATATAAACAGAAAACACTCAGTACACATAATACAGCGCGCTTTAGCCATTTTTCATAAATAGCGCCGTCGCAATTTACTTACAGAACCGTTTGCAGATCCTAGTTGTAAGTCATATTTACAAGAAAAAAAAAAAAACTTTTCTCAATTATTTCCAAGAATAGCGGACCCATACTTTATTAAACGTGATGGGGCCCACTCCGTGCTTCACATATAGTTCATAGGTTGGAGTTCCAATCGGAGGAACCGGACATGAGTCCTCCAACCGGGAGTCCCTTTTACAACCAAGACAAAACAAATTTCCAAGTCTGCTAAGACCAGGCATCTTCGCTCACTAGTCAAGCTTCAAACTTCAAAGGATTATCGTTTACGATAGTCTCGTGAATACACGAGTCCTTCGGCTTTGGTACTTGCAAGTTCCAAATCAAAGTGATCCCAAAGGGATACCAAACCAAATGTCCAGCTAAGGACCAAACCAAGTGTCCAACTAAGGACCAAACCAAGTGTCCAACTAAGGACCAAACCAAGTGTCCAACTAAGGACTGGGAGACGCTCCACTTATACTTAACTGAAAATATCAATGACGTCACCAGAAGACTCGTCTTATCGTTTCGCTCTACCAAAAATCAAGGGTCCAAATCAGGGCGATAGCCAGGGCAGCAGTCCTTCATAGCCGTCGGGAAGCGGGGAACCTCGCAACAAAGACTTTCGGACCACGTCGACATGCAGGGGTCGATGAAGTGGCGGCCTTCCTCCAGAATTTTCACACGAAGCTCCCCACGGACCTCAGGCTTGGACCGGTACCGCTGGTATCGCCCCACGTTTGGGTGCCAACTGAGGTACTGGGTTTTTCAGAACCGGTACTGATCCGGTAACCCAGCAGTGCCAGGGTACACCCAAAGACCTCGGGTACTTTCCTGATTCAGACTACAGAAACTCAGAGTCTTCTAGGTGAAATCAAAGATCGAATTTATTGGCTGCAACCAATTGACAAGTGTCCTAGAAGTACAACAGCACGATTGTATGTTCTCAGGAGACTGTGTTTCAATGCAAAGTCAGGTTTCCTTATATACAGTTTTTTAAGCTTCAGGCAAACATTCTTGACATTTTGGTTGGTCATTCACATGTTTTTACTACAAAGGAAAAAACAGTGTCATGATGAAACCTTATATTTCATGTCATCCAACCCATAATAAATTACCCGGCAAGGCCTAGTATTTTACATCAGATAAGTGTGGACCCCCAATAAAAACGGGCACCTCCCCCTCGTAAAGTAAGAAGAAGAAAAAAGCAGGTGCAGGTGTGAGCAAGATTAGGCAGGGTGTGTGAGCGATAATAAGGGTTTTATGGCATGGTGTGCCTTGATGCTATCTGATTCGGCCACTGGGAGAGGGACTGACCAAACAGGTTTGGCCTGAGGCAATGGTTCCAGCTTGCCCAGGCCAGAGAGAAGTCAATCAAGGTGTACGTGTCCTTGGAATCAAATCTGACTGTATTATAAGCCTATGTGAGGGCAACTTTTAAAAATGGCTGCTGTGTATAAAATGGGAGCCACGAGTGCAGGATGAAAATGGCGATTTCGAGGTGAAAACGCTGCTGGAATTGAGCGAAAATGCTCATGCTTAGTGTACTAGTCATTATCGGTCTTTTGATACTAAAATCGTACTGCTGTGGCAAAGTAAATTACATGGGTCCAGAATTTTTAGAACGACAATTCCAGTTCGGCGTGCGGTGATTTTTCACTGCAATGCAGGCTGTGCATCGTTTCTGGCAGTCTGTGCGCCGATTTTCACCGCACAGGGATTTCTTTACAGAAAATGAAGTCTTCTTGCTCCTGAGACTTCAGGGAACAGGAGGCAAGCTCAATCCAAGTCCTTGGAGAGCACTTCTCAGCACAGCCAGAGAGCAGCAAGACAGCAGGGCAACAGCAAGACAGCAGTCCTTTAAGCAGCCAGGCAGTTCTTCTTGGCAGGTTGCAGGTTCTGGCCCAGGGATTCTTCACCAGCAGGTTTTCCAGAAGTGTCAGAGCTGGCAGGGGCAGAGGCCCTGTGTAAATACCCAAATGTGCCTCTGAAGTGGGGGAGAGTTCAAATAGTAGCTTAGAAGTGCAGAAGGTCCGCTTTCAGTTCAATCCTGTCTGCCAGGGTCCCAGTAGGGGGTGTGGCAGTCCTTTGTGTGAGGGCAGGCTACTGTACTTTGACATGTAAGTGTCAGGCCCTCCACCCTCCCAGCCCAGGAAGACCCATTCAAAATGCAGATGTATGCAAGTGAGGCTGAGTATCCTGTGTTTGGGGTGTGTCTGAGTGAATGCACAAGTGAGCTGTCAAGTGAACCCAGACAGACGTGGATTGTAAGGCACAGAAGGATTTAAGTGCTGGGAAATGCTCTCTTTCTAAAAGTGGCATTTCTAAAATAGTAGCATTAAATTCACCAGTCAGCAGGATTTTGTATCACCATTCTGGCCATACTAAATATGACCTTCCTACTCCTTTCAGATCAGCGGCTATCACTAAAGCAGTATATGAGGTTAGCCCCAATGTTAGCCTATGAAGGGAGAGGGCCTCACAGCACTGTAAAAACAAATTTCAGAGTTTTACACTACAAGGACATGTAAATTACATCGGTACATGTCCTGCCTTTTGCCTACACAGCACCCTGCCCTATGGGTTACCTAGGACATACCTTAGGGGTGACTTATATGTAGAAAACGGGGAGTTTTAGGCTCGGCAATGACTTTTAAATGCCAAGTTGAATGGGCAGTGAAACTGCACACACAGGCCTTGCAATGGCAGGCCTGAGACAAGGTTTACGGAGCTACTTAAGTGGGTGGCACAATCAATGCTGCAGGCCCACTATTAGCATTTAATCTACAGGCCCTGGGGACATATAGGGGGTCATTTTGACCCCGGCGGGCGGCGGTCGCCGCCCGCCTGGAGGGAACCGCCATATGGCCGCTCCGCGGTCGAAAGACCGCGGAGGCCATTCTGGCTTTCCCGCTGGGCTGGCGGGCGACCGCCAGAAGGCCGCCCGCCAGCCCAGCGGGAAACCCCTCCCCACGAGGAAGCCGGCTCCGAATGGAGCCGGCAGAGTGGGCATGTGCGACGGGTGCAGTTTGCACCCGTCGCGTATTTCGGTGTCTGCTAGGCAGACACTGAAATACACAGTGGGGCCCTCTTACGGGGGCCCCTGCCGTGCCCATGCCATTGGCATGGGCACGGCAGGGGCCCCCAGGGGCCCCGCGGCACCCCCTACCGCCATCCTGTTCCTGGCGGCCGAACCGCCAGGAACAGGATGGCGGTAGGGGGTGTCAGAATCCCCCATGGCGGCGGAGCAAGCGGACCGCCGGTTTACCCTTTCTGGCCACGGCAGAACCGCCGCGGTCAGAATGCCCTTTGGAGCACCGCCGGTCTGTCGGCGGTGCTCCCGTGGCCGGTGACCCTGGCGGTCACCGGCCGCCAGGGTCTGAATCAGGCCCATAGTGCACTTTACTAGGGACTTATAAGTAAATTAAATAATCCAATTTGGTATTATCCAATGTTATCATGTTTAAAGGGAGAGAGCATATGCACTTTAGCAATGGTTAGCAGTGGTAAAGTGCTGAGAGCCTTAAATCCAGCAAAAACAGTATCTAAAAAGTGGAGGGAGGCAGGCAACAAGTTAGGGGTGACCACCCTAAGGGTGTCAGGTCTAACAACCTGTGATGTAGCTAGTCCTGTTGTATAAAACACTGGGAATTTCATAGGCAAACCATGATTCTACAGTAGTAAGGTGTGTCAGATTGAATATATGTTTGGTGTTTAATTGGGTAAGCATAATGTGGGTAGGCACTGGAAGTGGAAATAGAAGATCGAGACAAGTGTGGGGGGAGGAAGAAAATTTCTCAGGCCACGAGCATTGTACTTCAATCAATCAATCAATCAATCAAAGAGATTTATAGAGCGCGCTACTCTCCCGTTAGGGTCTCAAGGCGCTGGAAGGGGGGGAGGGTAGATCACTGTTCGAAAAGCCAGGTTTTAAGGTTTTTTCTGAAGAGTAGAAGGTCCTGGGTTTTGCGGAGGTGGGTGGGGTGGGAGTTCCAGGCTTTGGGGGCCAGATAGGAGAAAGATCTGCCCCCCGTGGTGGTGTGTTTGATGCGGGGGACTGAGGCGAGGGAGAGGTCGGCGGAGCGGAGGTGGCGTGTGGGAGTGTGGAAGGTCACTCTCTCGTTGAGGTAGGTTGGGCCGGTGTTGTGGAGGCATTTGTGCGCGTGGATGAGGATCTTAAAGGTGATCCTTTTGTCTATGGGGCGCCAGTGGAGGGATTTGAGGTGTGGTGAGATGTGTTCATGTCGGGGCAGGTCGAGGATGAGTCATGCTGCTAAGTTCTGGATTCGTTGTAGTTTGCGTTTGAGTTTTTGTGTGGTGCCGGCGTAAAGGGCATTGCCGTAGTCAAGCCTGCTGCTGATGAGAGCATGGGTGACTGTCTTTCTGGTCTCTGTGGGGATCCATTTGAATGTTTTCTTCAGTGTGCGGAGTGTGTTGAAGCATGAGGAGGTGAGTGCGTTGATTTGATGGGTCATAGAGAGGGAGGGGTCCATGATGATGCTGAGGTTGCGTGCGTGGTTTGCGGGGGTGGGTGCAGGGCCTAGTGTGGTGGGCTACCAGGAGGGGTCCCAAGTGTTTTTGTTAGGACCAAAAATGATAATTTCGGTTTTGTTGGAGTTAAGTTTCAGGTGGTTGGCTGTCATCCAAGCAGCGGTGTCAAGGAGAGCGGCGTGTAGATTGGTTTTGGCGGTGGAGGGGTTGCGGGTGAGGGAAAAGATGAGTTGTGTGTCATCCGCGTATGAGAGGATGGTGGTGCCGTGGGGTTTGAGGATGTTGGCTAGTGGGGCCATGTAGATGTTAAAGATGGTGGGGCTGAGGGAGGAGCCTTGTGGGACTCCGCATGTGATTTTGGTGGCGGAGGATTGGAAGGGTGGGAGGCGGACTTTTTGGGTTCTGTCGGTAAGGAAGGAGGTGAGCCAGTCCAGGGCTAGGTGGCAGATCCCGGCGTCGTAGAGTCATGTAAGGAGTGTGTGGTGGAAGACAGTGTCGAAGGCTGCAGAGAGGTCGAGGAGTATGAGTGCTACGGTCTCACCCATGTCGATTCTGGATCTGATTGCGTCGGTGCAAGCAATGAGAGCGGTTTCCGTGCTGTGGTTCTTGCAGAACCCAGATTGGGAGGGGTCAAGTGTGTGATTTGTCTCGAGGAAGTGGGATAGGTGGGAGTTGACAAGTTTTTCCGTGACCTTGGCTGGGAAAGGGAGGAGGGAGATGGGGCGGTAGTTGGAGAGGTTGTCTGGGTTGGTTTTTTTTTTTTTTAGGAGGGCAGTGAATTCCGCGTGTTTCCAAAGGTCAGGGAAGGTGGCGGTTGCGAATGAGCTGTTGATTATGGCTCGGAGTATATGGGCTATGGTGGGATTGGCCTTGTTGTATATTCGGTGGGGGCATGGGTCGGAGGGGGAGCCAGAGTGAATGAAGTTCATAGTCTTTTCAGTTTCTTCGTTGGTGATGGGGGCCCAGGTGGTGAGTAGGTTGTGGGGTGTGTGTGTTGGGTTTGTGTTGGGTGGGTGGGGGTTGTGTGTGGAGGGTGTGTGTGGTATGAAGCTGTTGTGTATGTCTTGGATTTTGCAATGAAAATAATTTGAGAGGGAGTTGCAGAGGGTTTGTGTGTGGGTGGGGTCTTGGATGCTGGCTTTGGGTTTGGAGAGCTCTTTGATGATGGTAAAGAGTTCTTTGCTACTTTGGGAGTTGTTGTCAATACGTTCCTTGTAGTGTGCTCTTTTGGTGGTGCGTATGAGTTGGTGGTGGATGCGTGTGGTGGTTTTGAGGGCGGAGAGGTTTGTGGTGGAGGGTTCTTGTCTCCAGGTTTTCTCTGCTTTGCGGCATTTGCGTTTGGACTTGTGGAGTTCAGTAGTGAACCATGGGGCGTTCTTGATATTGCGGGTAGTGATGTTTTTTTTAAGGGGCGCAAGAGCGTCGGCACAGGGGGTGATCCATTTGTTGAGGTTGTGTGCGGTGATGTTGGGGTCCGTGGTGTTGGTGTGGGGAGTTTGAGTCAGTTGGGAGTTCAGGTGATCCATGGGGATCTTGTCCCACATGCGGTAGGGGGTGGTGTGTTGGTGGTGGTGTGTGGGTGGTTTGTTGTAGGAGAAGTGGACGCAATGGTGGTCTGTCCATTGGAGTTTGGTGGTGTGGGTGTAGGTGACGTGTTGGCTTGCGGTGAAAATGACGTCTAGTGTGTGTCCAGCCGAGTGGGTGGGAGCAGTAACCAGTTGTTTGAGTCCCAGGTTGGTGAGGTTGTCTAGGAGGGAGGAGGAGTTGTGGTCTAGGGGGTTTTCCAGGTGGAAGTTAAAGTCGCAGAGGAGTATGTAGTCTGTGTAGGTGAGAGCGTGCGTGCTGATGGTGTCAGCGATGGTGTTGCAGAAGGGGGGGCGTGGTCCAGGGGGTCTGTAAATGAGTGTGCCTCTGAGGGTTGTGGTGTTATTGATGTGGATGAGGAAGTGCATGTGTTCTGCGTTGTTGAGGGTGTCAAGGGTGTTGGTGGTGACCAAGATGGTGTCTCGGTGGAGGATGGCGATGCCGCCTCCAGGTTTGTTGAGGCGGTCTTTGCATTGGAGTTTGTAGCCCTCCGGAGTGGCTGTGGCTATGTCTGGCTCGGATGTGAGGTTTGTGCATGTTTCTGTGAGGAAGACGATGTCAGGTGAGTGTGATGTGATGAGGTCCCAGAGTTCTATGGCATGTTTGTGTAGGGAACGGGTGTTTAGTAGCAGACAGCTGAGGTGGTTGCGGTGGTGTGGTTGTTGTGGTGTGAGGTAGCGTATGTGGGGGTGTTTGTGGTGTTTGCTGTCGGTAGGGGTGGCATTGGTGTGGGGAGTGTGTGGGTTGTGGGGTATGTTTGTGGGTGCGGTTGTAGTTATGTGGGGGCTGTTGTGTTTGGAGTTGGTGTGGGGTGCGTGGGGGGTGGAGCAGGAGAATAGGCAGGTGCGGCAGGAGAAGGGGCCTTGTGTGTGTGTGGGGCTGGTGAGTATGCAGTTGGGGTGAGCTCCGGGGTTGATCGAGAGGAGGGGGTGGGGAGTGTATTCTGGGGGGGGTTTGGCTGGTAGGGCCAGGGGGACTGGCGCTGGACGCGGTTGGGTCGCAGACGGGTGCAGACGAACTTGCCTCTGGCGCGCAGCGGCGGGGAATAAGCAGGACAAGGGTCGAGATGGCCCAGGGAAAGGAAACGGTGAGGGAAAGAAACCGTAAAAAAGGATTGAAAAAAGGCACAAAGAGCGAAAGACAATGTACAGGCTAGTAGAGAGGAGTCGGAAACAGAGGGAAAGTGGATGAGGTCAGGAACCATGGAAAAACAGTGGAGAACAGGTAGTACAAAACACAGACTCGAAGTAGAGGACAGAGGGAAGGAGAGAAAGCCAGAAAAGGAGAGAAAGCCAGAAAAGCGGTGGAAAAACAGTGGAAACAGGTACTACAAAACACAGACTAGAAGCGGAGGATAGAGGGAAGGAGAGAAAGCTAGAGAAGCGACGGAAACAGTGGATACAGGTATTACAAAACACAGACTAGAAGCGGAGGATAGAGGGAAAGGGGAGAAAGATTGAGAAGCGGCGGAAACAGTGGATACAGGTATTACAAAACACAGACTAGAAGCGGAGGATAGAGGGAAAGGAGAGAAAGCTAGAGAAGTGGCAGAAACAGTGGATACAGGTATTACAAAACACAGACTAGAAGCGGAGGATAGAGGGAAAGGAGAGAAAACTAGAGAAGCGGCGGAAACAGTGGAAACAGGTATTACAAAACACAGATTAGAAGCGGAGGATAGAGGGAAAGGAGAGAAAGCTAGAGAAGTGGCGGAAACAGTGGATACAGGTATTACAAAACACAGACTAGAAGCGGAGGATAGAGAGAAATGAGAGAAAGCTAGAGAAGCGGCGGAGTGGATACAGGTATTACAAAACACAGACTAGAAGCGGAGGATAGAGGGAAAGGAGAGAAAGCCAGAGAAGCGCCGGAAACAGTGGAAAAAAAACAGTGGAAAAAACACAGGAGACACAGTGCATAGAATGGTAGAGACTTACCAGGGTACACTGGACACCAGGGAGGTGGAGGGGGGTCTCGAACATGCGATCGGTCGCGTGGGCGGGGGTCAGGGAGGGGCGCTACAGCAAGGTGGTGCTGTCGGCGCAGGGGAGCGAGCTCTGGCCAAAAGAGGTCAGGGTATTATTTCTCCAGCGATAACATGGTTCGCAGTTCAGTAGTATGCAATGTTCCTGTTTACTGGACAGACTGAAAGATTAAAGGGTGGAGTTGCTTGGCATGAATTATTGTAGCCTGCCGATCATCAGTTGTTTAGTGAGCAGAGTTCTGTAAGGCATAGTTTCCAGGAGAATAATTGCTCACAAAATTCTGGAGATTCTGATCAGTAAACAACAAATCATACAATGGTATGCCTCAGTAATTCAGACAATGCATTGCTACAAATCAATCTGAAGTAACAATTACCCAAAATCTGTTAGAGCAAAACTGCATGAAAATAATTGTTCAACAGTATGGACCGCTCAATGAGTCAAGAGGCATCGTTCTGCAAAAGGCACATGTTATGAAGTGAAAATCACTCAATATATCAGAGACCACAGATCTGCAAAATACGAAATCATTCAGTTTTATCCTTGTATGATTTGTTAATTTCCACAAACTGTATCATAAACTTTTAAATCGGTGGTACGAATCAATCGAACAGCTATAGTACCATTTTTATTTCATTTCTTTACAGTTTTTGTAAAACACTGTTTTTAGCCTTGTGGTTTCCCCAGTGTGATGCTGTCATTCTTTCATATAAATCCACGACCTGTTGCTCCACTAAGACTACGACATTGTTTATTCGTCACTTAGCAGTTCTACTCATTTTTCACCTGGAAAGTGTGTGGTGGGTAGTTTTGCAGGAAGGTACACCTATCATCATAGTAGGTCCAGTCTTCATGTCTTTTTTATGAACAGGAGATGTTTGAGTTGGGACCTCAGTGCCAAGTAAAAACTTATTTCAAGGTATGGCAGCCATTAGTCTGAGCGCTGTTCACGCCACAGTAGCTCCTTTTGAAACTCTTTGGGCACACTAAGAAGGCTTGACCTAAAACCTTGCTAAAGCTCCTCAAAGTTTCAAACGTATTTATTTTTCGACTGTGAAGAATGAAGTTAGACATCGCTACACTTGGGATGAGTCAGAAAAGACATGTCACGATATGCACTTTGCTACTTGTTGAAGAAGAAAAGAAAATGCACGGCTATTAATAAATTGTGAACGACAAGATTTCCAGCGTTTCAGTTTCAGTCACCTTCTTTTGTCCTGATATGGACATTTCTTTCCCCTTTTTGCTTGCTGCTGACTAGTTACTGTGTAGTTGATGAGACAGATCAATGAAACTTGACGTGTAAGAATGAACATGAAATGTTCAACTGGTTTGAACAGGAAGTGTAGACTGATATCATTACCAATTTTCGATGCTTATTTTTTAATCCTATAGTCTCAAGTTTTAACCTGCAGAAATACAACCAACTATTTAAACCTTCTCTGTTGGCGCATGAGCAATATGTACACATAATATTGACAACATTTAGGTGTCCTGCAAGGCATAAGAGCTATAGATCTTCCGCAATCCAATCAAATCATTTAAGTTAATTGAGATAGAGCAAAACATTACTGATTAATTACTTAAATAGAATCTGTAAACCTGAGGTATCACGTTATGCTCCACTGTAAACATTCTCATGTCAGGCTCGTTTTTGTGACACCACTTGGGTTTACCCTACAATCAGCCTGATTTAAAACAGATTAGGCCAGTAAAGGAACAGCATTTTGGATAGTAATTTGCAGTCACTGTATATTGTTTTCAAATCTTCCAATTTAAATAAATCATTTTGCCAAACATTTTGCCATTCGATTTGTAATCCTTTGATATGGTTTACAATTCTTTCAATTTAAAAATCATTTTATCTTTTATTTTCCCTACATATAGTTCACTTAGAGCGACCACCCCACTTTAGGTAATTTCAAACACATGCAGCTAGACTGGGGGGATGTCACATGTTCAGGCCAAATGTGATGGAGCACAGGTCGGATAGAGGGACAAAGTTAGTCATGCTGAAAGAGTTATTTTCTGAAAGTCCAGCATGAAGAGTTCCACTCATGGTGGATGAGGCCACAAGGACCGGGAAGAGCATCATGGATGGTTCTCGCTGTAGTGGAATGAGCAGACCAGGTAGCGTACGCTGATATTGTTGTAGCGTGAAGAGCTAGTAGGAATTTGGACGATCAATGCTGGAGATTTGTGCTGGCGGTCATCATGAGCTGTGGTTGCTTTAGTGCTAAGTGAGCTTTGACATTCCTGGTCATCACTGGTGGTCACAGTAGCACAAAGAGCAGGTCTTCATCAAAGTTTTGCGTTGGCAGTAATCGCAGGCAGCAGAGTCTCAGCATGAAGGGGCAAATTCATGGTTGTGAACAGCCCAAAACCTCAAGATTTCACCTTTTCTTCTTGGAAGGAGCTCAGATTGAAGCCTGCCAAGAGTTCGAGACCTGGAGTAGGGGGAGTACCATGTTTAGGGAGACAGCACAAACACTTTACAACTGGTTTGAAAGGAAAAAGTGCAGAGTCCCAATGGCAACAAAAGCGGGTTCAACAACATAAGGCAAAAATCTGGAGGTGGCTCTGCAAAAAATCCAGTTCCAACAGAAACAATAGGTAATAAAATTCAAAATTGTTTCAGTCAGGGGCCTCTAAAATATTTCTTGCCCAGGGCTGCCAAAATCCTTAAGATGACACTGATCCCCTCTGGTTGTTCCTTGCACACAGTACCCCCTGGGAATTCAAAAGCTGTGAGAGTGTTACTTATCGGGGAGAGTTTTTTTTACAAAGTTGTGCAAACTTTTAAAGCTTTCGTCTCATAACTAACAAAATATGAAATATATGTGAATGATACGGTGTATAAATCTAAACTTTCTCTGACCTGAGGACTGTGTAATGCAATATCACACATCTAATTTTCATGATTTTCCACGCAAATGTAATTTGGAACACTTCTCACTTGCAAGTTTTTACACAGCAATGAGGAACTGCTATGAAAGACATCCACTCACAAGGATATACTGCTCAATCTAAATCCTCAAAGGTTTAGCTGAGAAAAATTTAATAAATGAGAGGGAGAAAAGTACGTTTTTATTATTGGAGCATGGTTTTTTCAGGGTTGCTTGCTAAGCAAAAGTATGGGTTCAAATTTTGGATAATACTATGCTTGAGTTCGGCTAGGCAATGCAGCACACTGAGAATGATAAGCACCCATACCCAGTAACCTCTAAGAATAGGAGTGGTGAGCTCAGGGCTTAGCCAAAGGTCTGGCCCTGTTCACAGAGCAGGTTTGTCACTGCCAAATTATGTTTTGGAATGAGCTGTAATCACACCCAACTCATTGCATGCACAAGGTCTTTCACGGATACCAGTGCATAGTGAGAGCCCTGGCTATAATTACTTTAGTTAATTATAACTGGTAAATTTGCTGCGGGTGGCCAATGGTGTGCAGCTGGTTTAAGTGCCTGGCCTAATACCCCTGGTAGGCAGTTAATACCCCTCTTCAAATGAGGCATATGCCCAACTCCTCACAGAGCCCAGATATGGGTTAAGGGCTTAGTAAGTAAATGTATAAAAGGTAGGCCTACTGACTTTATTGGGGCTGACTAAATCAACATATGTCTACTGGAATTTTTCAAGCTGTCACTACAGAAATATACAAAAGGCAAACACATGAATAAATAAAGAGAATTCTATTGGCTTTGTCCAGAGGTCACTTGGTAGGGTTTAACATCGGAAGACAGACATTATTAATAGTAGTAAGAATTGTAATGAGAAAACAAATGTAATAAGAATTTCTAAACCTTCAAATAAAGCTGTTTTATTTCAAACTGCAACGTACTTGTGCCCAAGTACTTCTTTCACTTTCTTCAGGACATTTAATAGAACTGCAGTGGGTCCCTGAAATCCCTAGCTGAAAAGCTAAAACTCCAGCTTTGGGACTGTTTTAAATCTATTAAAATAAATTCCTATGGTCACATTCAATAGACCCCAGGAAACATAGTGTACATAAAAAAAAAAAACTCTGGGGAGCTGCTGCACTCCCTGAAGCCCCACAACACTTAAAAAACATGTTAGTGGTGTCCCTGCCCAGGGTGGGGTGTTTTATAACTTGTACTACATGCCTTTTGCACACATAGCCTCAGTTGAAAAACATTTCTATCAGTGTTTTCTATTATTTTTTACATATGAGTGTGAAAGCTGTCCTTCTGTCTGTATATTCTGCTACGGTGCTAATGGTTACCATTGGGTTAGATTAAATCAAATTTCCAAGCGTATTATAGATGAGAACCACTGTCTTTTCAAGTATGTAAATGTCTCCTGCCCGGGGGGGCACCAAGAAACAATGAAAAAATCATCTAAGTAGCCCATAAGGGGTATTATGGGGCATGATTAAGCCCCAAGCGTAAGAGCCAGCATTATGATCTTGCTACTGCCTCATAAGAGCACCTTTTTCTTTTAGCTTTCATCACTGGAAGCAATGCACTCAATATGGGCAGGGTAGGCAGGAAGCTGTGCAGCCAACACTGCCCCATCCTTCCTCAGACACAGGTGGGGAGAGCAGAAAAAATCTAGGTCACTTTGGACCCCTGGTGCTTGGGGCACCAATATAAAATCAGTCCTACAGAGTTGGATCTCCTGAGCCATTACATGGCTGGGGATGGCCCACTCCTCCCTCCCCAATTAGATAAATATATATGTGCAGACCCCTGGCCCACCTTGGAGTAACTTAAAGAAATTTGCAGAATCAGCCATTTTGTGTGTGAGTGTTTTTTTTGTGTTCCCGCAGTTCTCAAGTGGGCTCACAGTAAATACTAAATTATTTTGTTCACTTTTATCCATTGTAGGGCAAGTCACATTGTCAGAATCTTTCTATCCTGCCCCTTCTATTCTTTTTTAAACAATTGTCTGGACAGTGGACCAAGTCCCTGAGTCCTGTAATGACCACTGTAACATTTCTTTTCATTTTGCAATCGCCAAACAGCATTTGCTCCGAAAAAGGCCCCTCAGCCAATCAGAAGTAATTAATTTCAGCCCAATTATATATATATCTATAAAATTTGAAGCTTCATTTCTTTCAAAGTACTTAACGGATTTACAACAAATCACCAAAAGCATGCTTTCTGTATAAAGGTCTAGCTTTCTGCCAAATTTATTATAATTATGTTCAGCCTTTTGGGCTGTAGCTCTTTCTAAAATTCTAAGGAAATTGCTTGGGAAAACTGCATTTTGGGATCCCTTTCTTTTTTGTCCCCCATTTGGCAGACCACTACAAAACGTTCCTGGAATGAGCTGAGGTTGATGAACTTTGATTTTGGAAACTTTTGTGAAGATTCACTAAGTAGTGCCAACACTATTTGCAAACCGATAATTCAATTTCCTATGATATCTCGGTCCTAACTATGACTACACAGTGGTGACTGCCACTGTGTAGTATATATATATATATATATATATATATATATATATATATATATATATATATCTGTTCAGATAACTGATTGGCTGCCAACACTTTAACCAGGAAATGTTTGCAGTCATCTTAGGACTTGGCTTAAGCCAAGTTGCAGGAAAAAGGTAAAAAATAAGAAAAGGGGCAGGGTAGGGACACCCTGACCCCTTAGCTCTGGTGCTGGGGTACCAGAGGGACCCTGCCAGGGCATAAAAGCCTTTTTTTTCAAAACTTCGGAAAAATCCATAGATTCGTGGATTTTTCCAACATTTAAAGAAAAACAGGTGGTTTCTCGCCCTTTTCTCATTGAGGCCCCTGAGGGGGCCAAGTCCAGGGGGCATGCGAGAAATAAGGAGGGGGGCTTATGTGGCCTCCCTCCTTGGCTTCCCAAAGATGATGCTTGTGGGTGTGCAGTGTTGGCCCCTCTCATCCCAGGGGCTGCCACCACCCCTGGGTGAAGTTTTTGTTTTGTGCAGGGAGCCACACAGCCACCCCACAGCCCCAGTGTTGGAAAATGGGTTATTGGTAGGGCAGGTAGGTACCTACACCTAGCAACAAGCCACTAACCTCCACATAGGTACAGTTAGGTCTCAGTAAATTAATCCCAGCTCAACCCTTGGTAGCTTGGCAACGAGCGTCAAGGCTTAACTTAGGAGACAAAGTGTAAAGCATTCAAATATCACAAAACAGTAATTAAATAAAACAAAGGAAACAGTTTAAAAATCCAAAACCAATTTATAAAAATAGTTTATATTTTTATCTTTAAAATGACACAAAAATGATTAAAATCGGTTCAGGGGAACCGGAGATATGAATTTTTAAAGAATGATTACTTTTCTAGCGCTTAGAAACAAAAAGCGCCAATCGGGTCATCTGGTTGCACCTCGACCGGGGCAAAGTCAAACTTTCAGGCCGACCGCGATGGAGCCCTGCTCGGCTACAGGTCGCGGGAGGCCTCGGTTAAAAAGTTACCTTCTGACTTAGTCTTTATTTTGAAGTTTTTCTTCACCGGGACGAACCTGCCAGTTGAATCCGACCTCCTGGAGCCCTTGTCCGGATACGTGATGTGGGTTTCCTCGGTGGAGACTTTTACCTTCGGACTTAGTCGTTTTTTCGAGATGAAAATCCTTCGACCGGGGTAAACCTGGATCTTGATCCGACGTCCATGGAGCCCTTCTCGGATACGATGGCTGGGAGGTCCCGGTCAACTTTTTACCTTCGGACTTAGTCTCTTTTTTGGATGTTTTTCTTTACCGGGACGAACCACGAAGTCAGGCCGGGTCGCGGTTGAGGCAAGCCGGCTAGAATTTCCGCGGCGGGTCGGTCCCTCTCTGGAGCTTTTTTCCAAAAATTCTCAAATCTTTTCCAAACTTCTGGGGCTTCACCCAGATGTTCTTTTAAGGTTCTTTTGAGGTCCACAGCTCACCCCAAGGGTCCAGAAGTTCTGTGATGGTCCTTGGGGGGGTGCGGACTTCAACTCCCAGAATGCACCTGGCGCAAACTCCTTTTTGGCCACTGGACAGTGGTCAGCTGGTCGCTTTCTTCAGGAGTTGGTGTAGGGGACTCTGGTTTAGCAATTTTTCACCTGTAGCAAACAGGGAGTCCCTCCTTGAACCAGGTGAAGCCAGGCAAAGTCCTTCTTGTGGTGAAGCCCAAGTGTGCAGCTGGTGCAGTCCTTCTGAGTGCAGGGTCCAGGTGCAGGCCAGGGGTCCAGCAGGGCAGTCCTTCTTCTTCTTTAGTTCCTTTCTTGTTGAATTCTGGAGGGGATCTGAGGTGTGGGTGCAGGTCTGCCAGTTTTATCCTTGCTCCTGGGTGAAAAGCAGGGGGGCCCTGGTTCTCCAATCAGGGACAGGGTCGTCCCCCTGTGATGACCACTTCCTGGGAAGTGTGGCAAAAATCCATCCCAGAAGGCAACAGTCTCTAAAAATCCAACATGGATGAATCTGATTTTTGGAGGTTACATCTGGCTGAGCCCACCCACTGGTGTGGCTAAAAATCATAAACACACCCCTCTCCTGCCCTCTCCTAATCTAATCAAGGGGGCACCTAGCTGTCTGGGGTTGCAGGATGTGGGGGTGTTGCTGGGTGCTGCAAATGTCCTTCTCTGCCTTAGAAGACCAGTTTGGCAGCCCTCCCCCTTCCTGCCTCACCATCTGCTGAGGGGAGATTCTCTCCCCCAAGCACATTCCTTTGTGTGAAGCCTGGACACTTCACACCTCATCAAGGCAGCCTGGCAGAAGCTGCTGCAGGCTGGCCAATCAGAGCACAGCAGCAAAAACAATGCAGAGCTGAAATTGGCAACTTTTTAGGTAAAGTCTAAACTTTTTACCTGAACTAGTTATATTAAATCCAACAACTGTAAGTTGTAGGATTTATTACAACAATTAATTTGATACCAAATTCTTGGTATGCAACATTTAAGGAGACTTTAAAATTTAAAATAAAGTCTGCCCATTCTAGCCTATGAAGGCCATTTACTTCAATGAGGGAAAAACGAATTTGGCTGTTTTTACCTCACCAGGGCTTATAAATCTATTTTTATAAAGTCCCTGCTTATAGTTACATGGCACCCGGCCCTAGGGGCAAATAGGGCACACCTTAGAGGTGACTTATATGTAAAAATAAGGTAGTTTAAGACTTTGGAAGTACCTTTAATTCCAAAATCGAATTTGCATATAACTTTAATTTAAAAGCAGCCAGCAAGGCAGGCTTGCTTTTAAAATGACACTGGGCACCTCAGCAATGCACCTAGGTGTGCACCACCTATGCTGTGGTCCCTAAACCTACATGCCCTACCATATACTAGGGACTTATAGGTAGGTTAACTTAGCCAATTATAATTAGCCTAATTTGCATATCCATTTTACACAGAGCACAGGTCCTGGGACTGGTTAGCAGTACCCAGGGCACCATCAAAGTCAGGAAAACACCAGCAAAAAGAGGAAAATGGGGGCAAAAAGTTATGGGGCCTCTGCAATCAGCCCTGTTTTCTCACACAACCCCCCCCCAGCCCACACGCCCAGGAGACTCAGCCCAACCCTGGGAGAGTCTTCCTGGCTTGTTAGGCGAGGAAGACAGTGAAGAAAACTGGCTGTCCCTTTGCAGGGCCTACTCTGCCTTATATCCTCTTGTCAGGTTCACTCCCTATGGGTAGTGAAGCCATCCCAACAGTAAAAGGACCCAACTCAAACTGAAACTTTCCTCTAGGGGGTCTTCCTCCTTTCTCTCTGCCAACTTGGGTAGTGAGGTGCCCACCTCCCCTACTCCAAACTTTGCTAGGGCAACACCTAGCTTACCCAAAGAGGTCACCCAACACTTGAGCAACCCCACCATGACCAATAGGGTCAGGGGGCCTACTTTGCTATTGGCCCTGGAGTCTGCCTCCTAGGCCAAGTACATTGCTGCCAGGAAGGCTAGCACCCAGCAGAGGCTACTGACAGCTGTCAGTACCCAGAACCACACCCTAAGCTCTCCACTGACAGGTGGCTGAGCTGCTTTAGGGGCAACTTTGGGGTCCTGGCACCCCTCTTGCTGTCTAGAGTGGGGGGCTACCACCTCCTGTGGCAGACACCCTCCTTCCACTCTCTCTTCTGTCAGTGCAGGGGCAACACCCTGCATCTGGACAGCTGCCTGACTACTCAGGACTTCCTTGGTGTCAGGTGAGGCCTCACCAGTGCCAACTCTGGGCTCCCCCCTTACTGGGGCAGAAGGCCCTTGGTTCCCTGGAACTCTCTTTAAGAGTGGCCTACCCTTCCTTTTCTTCTTTCCTTTTCTTGGGGACCCCTGTCTCCTA
Organism: Pleurodeles waltl; assembly: GCF_031143425.1. Classification (NCBI taxonomy): domain Eukaryota; kingdom Metazoa; phylum Chordata; class Amphibia; order Caudata; family Salamandridae; genus Pleurodeles; species Pleurodeles waltl. The sequence goes on along the minus strand of NC_090444.1, from coordinate 1,643,402,604 downwards.
ACTGTAGGGACCGACTCCCCAGGACTTTGGGTTGGGGGGGCGCCCTGGGCGACCACCCCATCTGTGACCAGACTCACCTCTGGGAGGTCATTGCCCAGGATACAATCTAGGGGAAGGTCAGCACTGACTACCACCCTAATCCAGTCAAGGATACCCTCCCTCTCTAGGGGCACTATGGCTACAGGTTTGGAGGTGACCTCCCCTGTGGCTATCCTGACTTTCTTTGTCTTTCCTGGGACATACATGTCTGGCGTCACTAACCGGTCACTCACTATAGTGTGAATGGCACAGGTGTCCCTCAGGCCAGTGGTAGGGATCCCATTCACTTGAATGTGGTGGAAGTGCCTACTCCCACCCTCAGGGATCACCAGCTTACCATCTGGTCCTGTCTCCCAGCTCAATGCTAGGAGGACTTCATCATCTGAGGAATCCTCCTCTATGGCTACACTGGACAGCCCAGTGCTAACCACCTTCTTTGGACAGGCTGCATCTCCTCTGAAGTGACCTGTCTGCTGACAGTCAAAGCAAGCCCTACTGTCCAAGAGCTTTTTTTAACCCTGGGTCTAACTGTCTCTGCTGGTCAGAGTGGGATTTACTCTCCTCCTTCTTAGGGTTCTGGGGTACAGAGGGAGTCTCTGTGGTGGGCTTACCACCTCCCTCCTTAGGTTTTTGGGGACCTGTCCCCCCCTTCTTGGAGTCTCCCCCCTGGGACTTGACAACCACCCTGGTTCTCAACCACTCATCAGCTGCCTCCCCCAGCTCTCTAGGGTTGGTCTGCTTAGAGTCCACTAGATGCTGGCGTAACCTTTCTTGGGTACAATTGGTCAAGATGTGCTCTCTCATGATCAGATTGTATAACCCCTCATAAGTATCTACTTTGTTACCAATAATCCAGCCCTCTAGTGCCTTTAGTGAAATGTCCACAAAGTCAACCCAAGACTGGGTACTGTCCTTCTGGGTGTCCCTGAACTTCATTCTATATTGCTCTGGGGTCAGACCAAACTTCTTGGCTAAGCACCTCTTCATACTAGGGTATGAATCTGCCTCCTCCCCCCTTAAGGTCAGAAGCCTATCCCTCCCTGAGTTGGGGACCAACTCCCACAAAAGGGAACCCCAGTATTGAGGCCTAACCCTTCTCATTTGGAGTGCCCTCTCAAAGGCCCCCAGCCACTTATCTATGTCATCCCCCTCTACATAGGCAGGAACCACCGCTTTGGGTAATCTGGGGCAAACTCCCCCACCCATGGACACCTCAGCTTCTTTATCGCTGCTTCCATCTCTTTTCTCTTTGTATGCCCACTTTTTCTTTTCTAGGGCCAGCTTCTCTGCTTCCAAAGCTATGTATGCTAGCTGGGCCTCCAGCTCTCTTTCTCTGATGGATGGATTCTCTCCTCCTGAAAGGACCCCCTTCCCACCACTAACTTTGGATCCGCCCCTAGTGACTGTATTTACTGAGGACCGTTCTTCCTCATCCTCACTTGGGCTCAGATGCCTTCCCTCCCCTGAGTGGTTAGAGCTTGCATCCTCCCTTCTTTCTCCCTCCTCTGGAGCTTCTTCTGACTCTACCTCTTGGGCCTCAGCCCATGCTGTCAGGGATGTGATCAGGATTTGCTTCCTGAGATCAGTGGTTGCAGGCAACCCTCTTTCAATACACAACCCCCTAAGCTGGACTACAGTCAGTGTGGGTAGGCTAGCCAGATCAAGCTCCATGGTTCCCTAGTTTTGTGTCAACAAAAACTTTTTGCAAAAATTGGAAACAAGAATTTAGAAAAATTACAAAAATTCAATAATTGAAATTAATCCAAATTAAAAATTAAAAACAATTTTTGCACTAGGACAATTTAAAGGATTTTTAATTTGTTTTACCTAAAACTGTAACGTGATATTGAACACAAGTACAGGATCCCGTCGCTGCTTCCAATTATGTTGGAAAATGGGTTATTGGTAGGGCAGGTAGGTACCTACACCTAGCAACAAGCCACTAACCTCCACATAGGTACAGTTAGGTCTCAGTAAATTAATCCCAGCTCAACCCTTGGTAGCTTGGCAACGAGCGTCAAGGCTTAACTTAGGAGACAAAGTGTAAAGCATTCAAATATCACAAAACAGTAATTAAATAAAACACAGGAAACAGTTTAAAAATCCAAAACCAATTTATAAAAATAGTTTATATTTTTATCTTTAAAATGACACAAAAATGATTAAAATCGGTTCAGGGGAACCGGAGATATGAATTTTTAAAGAATTATTACTTTTCTAGCGCTTAGAAACAAAAAGCGCCAATCGGGTCATCTGGTTGCACCTCGACTGGGGCACAGTCAAACTTTCAGGCCGACCGCAATGGAGCCCTGCTCGGCTACAGGTCGCGGGAGGCCTCGGTTAAAAAGTTACCTTCTGACTTAGTCTTTATTTTGAAGTTTTTCTTCACCGGGACGAACCTGCCAGTTGAATCCGACCTCCTGGAGCCCTTGTCCTGATACGTGATGTGGGTTTCCTCGGTGGAGACTTTTACCTTCGGACTTAGTCGTTTTTTCGAGATGAAAATCCTTCGACCGGGGTAAACCTGGATCTTGATCCGACGTCCATGGAGCCTTTCTCGGATACGATGGCTGGGAGGTCCCGGTCAACTTTTTACCTTCGGACTTAGGGCCTGATTCTAACTTTGGAGGACGGTGTTAAACCGTCCCAAAAGTGGCGGATATACCACCTACCGTATTACGAGTCCATTATATCCTATGGAACTCGTAATACGGTAGGTGGTATATCCGCCACTTTTGGGACGGTTTAACACCGTCCTCCAAAGTTAGAATCAGGCCCTTAGTCTCTTTTTTGGATGTTTTTCTTGACCGGGACGAACCACGAAGTCAGGCCGGGTCGCGGTTGAGGCAAGCCGGCTAGAATTTCCGCGGCGGGTCGGTCCCTCTCTGGAGCTTTTTTCCAAAAATTCTCAAATCTTTTCCAAACTTCTGGGGCTTCACCCAGATATTCTTTTAAGGTTCTTTTGAGGTCCACAGCTCACCCCAAGGGTCCAGAAGTTCTGTGATGGTCCTTGGGGGGGTGCGGACTTCAACTCCCAGAATGCACCTGGCGCAAACTCCTTTTTGGCCACTGGACAGTGGTCAGCTGGTCGCTTTCTTCAGGAGTTGGTGCAGGGGACTCTGGTTTAGCAATTTTTCACCTGTAGCAAACAGGGAGTCCCTCCTTGAACCAGTTGAAGCCAGGCAAAGTCCTTCTTGTGGTGAAGCCCAAGTGTGCAGCTGGTGCAGTCCTTCTGAGTGCAGGGTCCAGGTGCAGGCCAGGGGTCCAGCAGGGCAGTCCTTCTTCTTCTTTAGTTCCTTTCTTGTTGAATTCTGGAGGGGATCTGAGGTGTGGGTGCAGGTCTGCCAGTTTTATCCTTGCTCCTGGGTGAAAAGCAGGGGGGCCCTGGTTCTCCAATCAGGGACAGGGTCGTCCCCCTGTGATGACCACTTCCTGGGAAGTGTGGCAAAAATCCATCCCAGAAGGCAACAGTCTCTAAAAATCCAACATGGATGAATCTGATTTTTGGAGGTTACATCTGGCTGAGCCCACCCACTGGTGTGGCTAAAAATCATAAACACACCCCTCTCCTGCCCTCTCCTAATCTAATCAAGGGGGCACCTAGCTGTCTGGGGTTGCAGGATGTGGGGGTGTTGCTGGGTGCTGCAAATGTCCTTCTCTGCCTTTGAAGACCAGTTTGGCAGCCCTCCCCCTTCCTGCCTCACCATCTGCTGAGGGGAGATTCTCTCCCCCAAGCACATTCCTTTGTGTGAAGCCTGGACACTTCACACCTCATCAAGGCAGCCTGGCAGAAGCTGCTGCAGGCTGGCCAATCAGAGCACAGCAGCAAAAACAATGCAGAGCTGAAATTGGCAACTTTTTAGGTAAAGTCTAAACTTTTTACCTGAACTAGTTATATTAAATCCAACAACTGGAAGTTGTAGGATTTATTACAACAATTAATTTGATACCAAATTCTTGGTATGCAACATTTAAGGAGACTTTAAAATTTAAAATAAAGTCTGCCCATTCTAGCCTATGAAGGCCATTTACTTCAAAGAGGGAAAAACAAATTTGGCTGTTTTTACCTCACCAGGGCTTATAAATCTATTTTTATAAAGTCCCTGCTTATAGTTACATGGCACCCGGCCCTAGAGGCACATAGGGCACACCTTAGGGGTGACTTATATGTAAAAATAAGGTAGTTTAAGACTTTGGAAGTACCTTTAATTCCAAAGTCGAATTTGCATATAACTTTAATTTAAAAGCAGCCAGCAAGGCAGGCTTGCTTTTAAAATGACACTGGGCACCTCAGCAATGCACCTAGGTGTGCACCACCTATGCTGTGGTCCCTAAACCTACATGCCCTACCATATACTACTGACTTATAGGTAGGTTAACTTAGCCAATTATAATTAGCCTACTTTGCATATCCATTTTACTCAGAGCACAGGCCCTGGGACTGGTTAGCAGTACCCAGGGCACCATCAAAGTCAGGAAAACACCAGCAAAAAGAGGAAAATGGGGGCAAAAAGTTATGGGGCCTCTGCAATCAGCCCTGTTTTCTCACACCCCGGGATTGCCACATCCCCGGGACCGATGTAATATGTTATGTGGGGGGTGTGCAGCCCACACGCAGCCCCGGGGACTGCCACCTCTCCACAGCTTCAAAAAAATCACATATGGGGGGCACTCAGCCCCCTTGCAGCCACAGGACTGCCATTTCCCCGGGGCTTTAAATAAATCAAACAGGAGGGGGCCACCTGGCCCCCCACTGCCCCGGGGACTGCCACCTCCCCAGGGCTAATTTAAAAAGACATATGGGGTATGATGTGGGCCCCTGGGCCCCAGGGACCGCCAGCTCCCCGGGGCTCCTATTGTTAGAGGGGGGCACTGATGGGCTTGGAGACCACCACCCCCCAGGGCCAACTCATGCTATATCCCGGGGTTCCCACCCCCGGGGCATAGCTGTTTGCTGTGGCTTGCCAGGAGATTTGACAGCTCCCACCAAGTCATAGCAAACACTCTGCTCACAGTGAAGGAGAGCTGTCAAACAGGTAAATAACAGATGTTGTTTATTCTCCTATTGTGAACGACATGACCAATAAATATCAGGAGTGTCTGGGTATATTTTATGTAGAGTTGAGGGGGAGGTAGTCTGTTTTAAATATAAAAGAGGGTTTGAGTGATATTGCCTACACAAAAAGATTTCCTAACCTGTTTCCACAATGATATGGGCCATGTTACATCTAAATATTTTTCCTATAATAATTCAAAATCAGTTTTATCTCTGGTAACGGCAACTCTTCATATAAATATTAAATGCCTTTGTGACCATGAGTAAGAGACTGCATGAGTTGGAATTCAAATTAGAAGTGTAATCAGTTTGAAAACGATTCTATGCATTAGATATTATGTTATGTCAGAAATGTATTATTAATTTTTTTGTCTATGCTTTCCAAAAAATGGGTCTACTATCTAATTGTATGAAATTATTATGTAAATAGTGGATTGTAGAAATATGGTAGTATCTATGGAAGTGTTTGACATAATGGGATCTATCAGTCTATAAGGTTCTGAAACTGGGAGTAGCAACACCATATGGTTTACTTGAGAATGTCAGATATCTGTGAAAGGAAAAAGATGAGAGGAAAGTATTTTCCAAATCCACACACATAGGATGATAGTGTGGGATTCCAGGATCCAATGAACAAGTTGTTGAAGTAAAAAAGTAGAGTGATGACTGTTAAAACCTGGGAAATTTACACTACCATCAGATTTCGATCTTTTCATTTTTAACGAGGATATACAAGGCTTTTTTATCTGAAAGAAAAGAAGAAATTACAGAGTTAATCTTGCTAAAAGATCTGGAAGGGATAGTTAATGAAACGTTAGAAATAATGTATACCATAATAAAATTAGCATTATCTTGATAGTGTTAAGTCTTCCCCACCAAGAAAGATCAAAGTATGTCAATGAATAACCATAGTTGGTAATAGTTGGTAATTTATTGATGCAGGCATCTTGATTTAAGAAAATAGAAGTTTAAATTGATTGGGCGAACCATAAATCAAATTATTTCATTTTAGTTGTATTCCATGAAAAAGTTGTATCAAGAAAACCTTTTTTGAAAGTGAATTTGTTAAATGGTAGAATCTCACTTTTATCATGATTTAAATTATAGCTAGATACATGTGAATAGGATGTGACTTCATTTAAAAAGATGGGATTGATGACTGAGGTTGAGAGAGAAACAACAGAATATCATCAGCATATACTGCCATATAGCTTATTGTTCGTTATGAGACAAACCATGAAAATTGTGATGTTGCGAAATCTAGCTATAAATGTTTCAAGTGCTAAATGAAACAGAAAAGGTAATAAAGGACAACCTTTTCCGGCGCCCCTTTTTAAGATAAAATATGAGAAGGTTAGTCCATTGAAAAGAAGAGATGCTTAAGAAGTTGTATATAAGAGAAATCATAGAAATGATTTTCGAACCGAAACTAAACCATTTAAGGGTGTGACATTGCGTACATTTGTGGCTGTCACACAATTTAACAAAATATTTTCCCTGAAAAAATAAATTACTAATTTTGACGAATAGAAGGATTGCTTTAAAGTCTAATCCAAAATCAAAACTTTAAAGCAGGATGCAAGAGGTTACATTTGTTCAGAAATGTAAAATCTCACTGAATATTACTCGTGTAAAGTCTATGTAGCGTGCAACCTGTGAGTAGTCAATAGTGTTTTATGGGGTATACTTTGCTCTACCATGATAATTAACTAGAATTTGAAATTTGCAGTCTTGTGATGAATGTGTGAATGTGCATTTGTTACCAGTGATGGTTGCACAATTGGACCACATTTATTTTCACTGCCATGCCATTAACATGAGTGTGGGGGGTGTGCATATCTGAGCATCACACACCCACACCTACATATTTTACTTGTACAGTGCTTCATCTATTGGCAATTTTTTTCCTAAATCTGTGGATGACACTTCAAATTGAACAAAGGCTTTTGCCTAGAAACAATCATTACCAATGTCACCAGATTGAAGAAAGGCACAAAATGCAAGACTGAATACTTAACTTACAGTTATTATCCTGCATTCAGCTCTTTAGAGATTATCTTGCTCTGTAAGTAGCGAGCTTCATGAAGTCATTTATCAAATGTTTTGCATTTCTAATTATTAGGGGAATTCTTAATGAGGCCTAAAGCAAATTATAGCAAGGCATCAACACTTGAATCTAGCATTTCAGCCCTGCAATGCAGAAACGCAGCCAAAGGTGAACTGATTGATAGCTTTTAAATAATTCATAAGGTGCTTGATTTCTGCCCTCAAGCATCCTCACTTCCAATTTCTTTGCATTGATTTACTTGGAGGAATCTTTGATGTTTATTTGACAGCTCCGCGAAATGCAGTGCGTGAAAAAGAGCTATGTTTGTTTTCCTTGGCTGCGTGATAAATAGCTAGCCTGATTTCTGCAGCTCCTGGGACATACCCATTTCTGTGCCATCTATATCTTCATCAAAAGATAATCATATCGGTTAGCAAAGCTGCAGGCTTCCCACCTCTAATCAAAGGCACGACTTCCCAGAAGGGGTTTAGAAAAGCAGCGTTGAAAATGTATTCAACGTCTTTCCTTCAACACCAACTTTTACAAATCTTGCATTGTGGTTGATTGCTTTTTTAATATCTCTGTTTTAGGAGAATGGTTCCTACCCACCAATAGTAATCTGTCCTGCAAATACACCAAATGGAATTGCTTGTATGGAGGTATAATTTATATACAGATACGGCTAGCTAGACAAAAATGAAACGACTCATAATCCGGAGATTTGTCTCATTTTCATTTACTAGATTTATTTTTCAATTGTATATATATATATATCGATGTATTTTTAATACAGAACCCTATACAGTATTAGCATTTTTTAAGTGGTTTCACATTTCCAAAATACACTTCTCTTCCCAACCGTTCTTGGAGCGTGTCTGTGGGGAAAGGGATGGTGCTAATATTATGATCATACATATGCGAGTGTACCAGCAGTGCCACCCACGTATTTCCCAGGGTAAGTCAGAATGGCACCTTGCCAGAAGTGGGCAATGTTACTCCAAAAGTACAGTTCTGCTCATTCTGACAGGAAACAGCACACTATACACTGTAGAGGGAGAATGGGATACTTAGCATAAAACATCTTTTCTTTAAAATGCACAACTAAGGGACACTGATTTGAATTAGAATGCTCAAGTTTTAACTGTCGTGAAAATATTTTAGATAAAGTAATGGAACAATGTTAAAGGCTAGAAGATAAGTGAGATTTTGTGGCTTGGAATATAATTTGCATAATGTTTCACAATAAAAAAAAAATCTGAGTCAGATGAAAATACGGTCACAAAATGTGGTACCTAATTTATGTTTTTTGTCTCATAATTTAACCAACATGATCCTTTGTGCTGCATAACCCTAACAGCCTTAACAATTGTTCAGCTCTGCAGAGTGTTCTGGGAATTGTCATTATGATGCTAAAATTGATATTTCACAAAGAAATGTTTTCCATATTTCACAGTTAACTGTGGAATATAGGTTTTTATCCAAAGGCATTCTATGCAATAAAAGTACCAAACCCAAACATGACAAAAATGGCAGTTAAAACGTAACATTCTAGAAAAGAAAACTGACATTCACCAGATAACCGAAGTAACTATAACTTGCAGCCCCTACATGCACAGCTTTGCCAGGTAATTTCATACGTCATCAGAGATGTCAACAATGATGTCACAGAACATGTCATGAGTAAGGTAATATGTGAGGTACTAACCAGGGCATGGCAAAGGCACTCTGGGACATCCCCTCACAAGGTATAGGGGGAAGTCAGTACATCCCTACCCTTCCTTTTTATTTGAGGATCTATCTATCTATCTATCTATCTATCTATCTATCTATCTATCTATCTATCTATCTATCTATCTATCTATCTATCTATCTATCTATCTATCTATCTATCTAATACATATATATTACTATGAGTGAGTAGAGAACATCCTCCTAAAACATATATATTTATATATATAGATATATAGATCTTTAGATCTATACCTAGTGGTGGTCGCCACTAGGTAGTTATAGCTAGGACCATGTTTCCATAGAAAAAGCATTTTTTTACTAGCCTATACCTTTGGCACCGTTTGACGAATCTTCACAATATTTTCCACTAAAAAATGTGCTGGAGTTTTTCGTTGCACCAGAACGTTTTCAAGGTGATCTGTCAAGCTGGGTCCAAGAAAAAGGGGGGGGGGGCAAAAAAGTTGTGTTTCTCATGTTAATTCCCATAGGGCCTTTAGACACAACTACAGCCTGAACCACTGACGGAATTATACCACATTTGACAGAAAGCTAGCTTGTGGTACACAGATTGTGCTTTCACTTACTTGGTGTAAATCCGTTCAGTAGATTTTGAGCTATGAAAGGGAAAATAATTTTGTATATCTAGGGACGTGGATCCTTCACAATGTGTTTGTGAATAATAATGAGCTCATGCAGAGAAATGCACAGCTCTGATTTGCTGGCAACCTTTTAAACCAGGAAGTGTGGGACTCGGCTTCAGCTGAGTCTCACTAACAATGTGAAAAAAACGAAACAGGACCAGGGTAGGGACACCCTGACCCCTTTGCTCTGGTGGTTGGGTCCCATAGGGACCACCCCAGAGCAAAAAAGCATTTTTTTTAAAACAGTTTGCTGCAAATTCACAACAATTTTTTTTTTAAACAAGCCTGTGCTCCTGTGCTTGTTTCTATGATGCCCCTGGATAAGCCAGGACCCAGGGGCATTTACATTTTTAATGCGCGGGCCCCTCTGGCTTCCCACAGCCCCAGGGACTACCACCTCCCCGAGGCTTCAAACAATTGTAATGGGGGCCGCCCCAGATCTCCTACAGCCCCGGAGACCACCACCTCCCTGAGGTGTTTCTGTGATTATGTGCGGGGGTGCCCACCACCCACCCGAAACTCCGGGAACCACCACTTCCCCAGGGCAAATATTAAAAAAAGAAAAGGGGGTCTGTTTCAGACCCCTGCAGCCCCGAGGACAACCACCTCCCCGGAACTAAATAGATTGTTGAGTTGGGCTGCATGGGTCCCCTCAAGGAGCCAATATTGGCCTCGTGGACTGCCACCCGCCAGGGCCGGCTCCTGCTATGTCCCAGGGTGTTCACCCTTGGAACATGGTTGTTTGCTGTGGCTTGGCTGGATCTTTGACAGCTGCTGCCAAGCCATAGGAAGCACTATGCTCACAGTGAGGGAGAGCTGTCAAACAACACGTATCAGCAACCTCTTGCGCCCGCATGCACAGTTTTTCATAATTGTTTTTACTGCAAATAGTACATTGATATTATCAATTATGTTATTAAAGGTGTCATGAGTGCCATAATTTGTGGGGTTATTAGCATTGCATGGTGAGAGTGTGAGTTATAGTTACCTAGGGCACACATGATAGTTACTTGAGATAACTCTATCTATAACAGGTGAATTTCTGTGGTTTTGTATGTTTAACATGTGAGGATAACTACAACATCCTGTAAACTTTGTTTTTAAAGTGAATTTCTCTGTTTTTGTTAATTCTATTTCCAAACTATAATATCCCTGTAAACTTTGTCCTTTTTCAGGGAATTTCCATGGCTTTTTTTAATTAAAGTAATTTTCGTTACTATACGTTAATCAAACCACTACCGTGCATGGTCTTCCGCACTGGGAGTTGGCACGGCCTGCCCCTCTGGGTGTGAGACTAGGTGTGAAAAGGTGTATCTTGGTGTGAGAATGGCTTTGAGTGTATCTGCCTGGGTGTGAGAGTGGGTGCCTCAGTGTCTGTGTGGGTCTGTGAGTGGGTGCATGAGGGTTTCAGTGGGTCTGTGTGTTGGTGTGTGAGGGTCTGAGTGGGTCTGTGTGTAGGTTTGTGAGTGTCTGAGTGGGTTTGTGAGTGGGTGCGCGTGGGTCTGAGTGCAGCTGTGATTGAGTGCACAAGGGTCTGACTGGCTGTGTGAGTGGGTGCATGAGTGTCTGAGTGGGTCTGTGAATGAGTGCGTAAGAGTCTGAATGGGTTTGTGAGTGGGAGAAAGAAATTGACAGACGGAGGGAGAGAGTGAGAGAAATTGAGTGAGAGGGTGAGAGATAGAGAGTTTTTTGGCTTTGATGAATTATGCACTTAGAATTAGATGTTTCCGGACGAATTGAAAAGAAAAATGTCTGTGTCATCTAAAAAGAGCAAGATCACCTTTCGGCAGGTATCTTAAATATTTGAATTTGAAAATAAAATAAATTGGAGAAATGTCTTCTAATACACCTATACTGAAACCCTCAACGTTTGAGGTAGAGGCCTGAGACCTTAACCACTAAATCACAGACTATTCTTTGTTACATAGTATCCATACATAGCTATGACATTCAAACTGAAAGATTTGATTGGAAAAACATGTAAATGTTGCACCAATAAGCATCTTTAATATTTTAAAAAACTAGAAAACAAACAGACATGGCTACCGGGATGAGAACTTTCAACTTACGCTCTTGTGCTGTGTAGCAAAACATGTCCATGACATTGAAACCTAACAGCCGCCGAGTGTGACACTTTCAAGTCATTGCATGGAGAGACCATTGCAATGACAATTTCTCTCTCTTTCACTATCTTTCATCCCATTATGGAATGGAAGAGAGAGAGAGTGAGAGGATCACGGGGGGAGGATCAAGTCCCTCGCAGTCCTAGCCGGCTTCACATGTCCTGTGGGAGCCAACATTGCTCCTACAAGCATGAAGCTGCTTTAAATAGCATGTCCCTTCTTGTGGAAGCAATGTTTTCATCTGTTTCTCTGCAAATTTGCATGCATGGAAACAGAAGAAAACTCTGCTTTCTGACAGCGGGAGCTGTTTGACAGCTCCCGCTGTCAGAAACCGGACTTTGCTTGGTGGGAGCTATCAAAGCTCCTACCAAGCAAGAGCAAAAAGCTAAATCCAGGGGCGGGCACCTGGGACATAGCAGGAGATGGCCGTAAGGGATGGCGGTCCCCAGGGCCATTATTTGCTCCTTGAGTGGGGACCTGCGGCACTATTCCAGTGAGCATTGCCCCAGCCAGTCCCTGCGGCCAACCCCCCTAACCACACAACCCTACTCTGTACATGCCCTTTGGCCGTGCACGACAGGAGCTGGCTGCAGCCTATCTATCTGGGTGTGAGAACAGGTATAAGAGGGTGTATCTAGGGTGAGAGTGGCTGTGAGAGTCTCCGCCTGGGTGTGAAAGTGCATGTATTAGTATCTTAGTCGGTGTGTCAGTGTCTGCACAGGCCTGTGAGTGGCTGCATGAGGGTGTCAGTGGGTCTGGAAGTGGGTGTTTGAGAGTTTGAGTGGTTCTGTGAGTCGGTGCGTGAGTGTCTGAGTTGGTCTGTGAATAGGTGAGTGAGAGTCTGAGTGGGACTGTGAGTGGGCACACAAGGGTTTGAATGGGTCTGTGAGTGGGTGCTTTCATGTCAGAGTGGGTATGTGAGTGGGTGTGCAAGGGTCTGAGTGGGTGTGTGAGTGAGAGAAAGAGATTAAAAGAGAGACAGGGAGAGAAGGAGAGGGAGAGGGAGCTAGATAGTACTTTAGGCTTCGATGGATTATATACTTAGAATTAGATATCTCTGCACAAAGAAAAAAATCTATTTGTCTATTAAAAACAGTAAGTTCACCTTTCAGTATGAGCCTTAAAGATTTGTAGTTGAAAAAAAAAGAAGGGAAACAAATTCATCTGGACTCGAACCATCAACGCGAAGGTCTGTGACCTTCACACTTGAGCTATTATTATTTTTTTAAATATCGTTTTAGCCCTTTATGGGCTATCTGGGATGATGGGGGGAGCCGCAAGGCCTCCCCCACAGTCCCTGAACAATTTGTTAATTTATTTATTTGGATATATGCCTTTTTATGAGCTATGTGGACAGCGGGGGGAGCCTCAAGTCCTCCTCTGCAGTCCCATCGCTTCAGCAAGCAGCTCTGTGCTTGCTGAAGCAAGGTTTCATCTCTGTTCCCTGCACACATACCTGAGTGCAGGGAACAAAGATGAAAACTCTGCTTTTTGGCAGCAGGACTTGTCTGTCAGAGCTGCAACCAAGCCACAGCAAACATCTTTGTCCCGAGGGTTGGCACCCCGGGATATAGCGGAAGCCAGCCCTGGGGGGTGGTGGTTCCCAGGACAATCAATGGCTCCTTTAGGGGGGGCCACTTGACCCCTTTCAAGAAGTATACTCCTGGGCAGGTGGTTGTCCCCATGGCTGCAGGGGGTTCTGAAAAAGGCCCCCATTCTATTTTTTTAAGGTTACCCTGGGGAGGTGGTGGACTTCAGGGCGCGGCCCTCCCGCACTTCAATTAAAGAATGTCTCCTGGACTTGGCCCGCCCGGAGGCTTAAAAAAGACAAAGCGCAGGAGCCTGTGTTTCATTTTTTATTTTTTTTCACCAGATCCATCGCGGGATCTGGCAATAATTTAAAAAAAAAAAAGCTTTTTAGCCCTTTGTAGGTCCCTTTGCGACCCCACTACCAGAGCTAAGGTGTCAAGTGTCTGTACCCTGGCCCCTTTTCTTTTTTCTTCCATTTCTTTCTTGGATTCTTCTGTGGAGTCCCTAGATGGCTGCCAGCACTGCCTGGTTGAAGTGTTGTCAGCCAATCAAATTTCAGCCCAAGATCGAGAGAGGAAGTTAATCCTTTGTATCCCTATATATACAATTTTTTCCCTTAATTTCTCAAAACTACCGAACTCATTTACACCATACAAAAAAAGGTCACTTTCGGGACCAGGGGCTAAATTTCTGCCAAATGTGTTGTAGATCCGTCTAGTAGGTTTGGCGCTATCATTGTTCAAAATCCCTATGGAAAAATGAATGGGGAAAATGTGTTTTGCCCACCCACCTTTTATTCCCCCCCTGACGGATATCCAGAAACTTTCTGGACAGCAACTGATGTGACTGGCAAATTTTATTGGAAAGTTTTGTGAAGATTCATCAAGCGGCACCAAAGATATAGGCAAGTAAAAAACTGCTATATATATATATGTAAATGTATATATATATATATATATATATATATATATATATATATATATATATATATATATATACATATATATATATATATATATATATATGCCTTACATTTATTATTTACGCAATACCTACAAATTACTATGTCACTCAACTCCGTACACAGTCTGGTCACTTCACTCGCCGCACTACATTAACTATAGCTCTCCCCTTCTCCATGCACTAGTTGTACCCTTGCATTTTACATAACTGATTACATGTTAAATCATATCATTCATAATAACACTTATAACATCGGAAAGGACATGATTTGTGAGAATACAGTGCATGGTAGAGTGGTGAGTTATAGGTAATGTAGAGTGGTAAGTGAGGTGAGCAGATTATATACGGAGGTGTGCAGTTTATAGTAATTTGCAGTGATGCATAAATTATAAATGTAAGTTATAACTATGAGGTTTAGTATTTTGAAGGTGGGGTGTATGTAACTTTAGAATGTTTGTGTAGTTCAGCTTGGGTTTGCATAATTTCATTTTTGCAAGTGGAATTGGAAAGGTGTGGTATGATTCATTAAAGGAACAACATTGTCAATGTGGTTTGTAGGGTTTGTTGACATGGTGTTCTAGTGCATGCCTGGCACTGCAAATGATGTTAGACCTTTTAAATTACATGCCTAAGTGGAAAAATCTTTAAATGTGAATACTTAGAGACAGTAGTGAAAACAATGGCGTGCTGCATCTGCTGTAAACTCTAAGGCTTCTGCAGGCAGCAGCAGACTCAGAGCAGGAGTAGACTGACTAAACTCTCAAAAGTCTCTCACTAATTCGAAATGTCAATGGATCTTCGATTGGTCCTCCAGGTGGGATCATCTTACACACAAAATTCAGCATCCGGTGGTAGCTGCTGACACCATCAATTGTGCAACTATCCCGGGTTAGTTCAAAGAAAGTATTTGGTCACTTCAATGAATTCATACAGTTCCACCAAAAAATTACATTTTCTAGTTTCTCATCGTAGAGAGGATGAGCTAAACAATTCTCATTTGAAAGTTGATAAGACTTTCTGTATTGTTCAACAGCTAGAACAAATATTGTTACTTAAATAACACTGTAACATGTTGTCCGGCTTCAAAACAATAGGACATTCACTAATACATCAGCAAACTAGGAAATAATTCAGGTCAGAGGGAACAGAATACAAGTAATTTTTGTCTACTGCTACAAAAATTAATCTTCAGGCCTAGTCTTCCTAAGAAAGCCTAAACACACCTTAATATAAATAATACATTTATAAAACCTATTGTGCACCTTACAATTGATTCAAATAAGCAAAGTAAATTACTTTATTGCAATCATTTACAACATATTAGAACACTTTTAAACATACATTTATTTGCCTGCACACATGTAACTCACAGTAATAAATTCATTTAAATCAGCATAATTACGATTCATTTATAGTCATTTAGCACTTTTAATAAACTTCATTTCTAGTGCTTCTCTTAAAAATAATACTTTCAATGTTAATTCTTATCAATATTTCACTCAAATATAAATGCTCAATATCTTTCATGTTAAAACGTGGTGTCAGATATTGAGGCCACATTGTCCACATAATTCAAACATGCACATTCAATGTTCATTTTTCTGTTAGGCTTTAAAATGAAGGTTTGTAAGTCAATATATGCTACCTTTATGCCACTAATGTATTAGTAATTTGATCTCTATGAAGGGTTTGTGTTCATGTGCTGAGTGGGGGCATCTCCATCTCCTTCTGGAGAGCAGCAGGTTTTTTGCTGTGGCGAGTGCACCAGAGACCTCTTGCTCAGTGCTTTTGTAGTCTTTTTATTATTACCGGCACACATGTTCTTGAAGGATGCTTGTAAATTGATCTTTCTTTCCTTTACTACTCAGGCCTCCTGGATGCAGTCAGATGAAATGGTACATAATTTGCCTCCTTACTCTGGCCTCTCTAGCATGGACATGATGCTGTGATTCTCTTTGGACCCACTAACTGTTAGCTAGGAACTCAAGTTCTGGAGGCTACTTCCACAGAAAGATAGAAACAGATTCCAGAACAAATCACATTTCTGCTTAAGATTTTAGATTTAGCTTAATGAATGCTGCTTTGAACAGTATGTTGAAACCACTACAACACCAGGTGGATGCTCAAGGGTATAGGAGACCTCAGACACTTCACTTCAGCAGAACATTCTGTCTGTTCTGTGGGGCCCAGTGATCTTCAGGTGGACACAGAGGACAGCACCTTCCGAACCAGGTAGTGAGTGGGACAGAAACATACAATGTATCTACTAATGATGTTTGTTGCAATTTGTTTATCAACTACCTTTTCGTATTTTTAGTTGGTGGGTGTTTAAATAACTGTATTAATATTTATAGGTACTGAGACATGCTTAAATGTCGTGATGCATGACGGTCCCTCATGTAACGGTCTCAGTAGGCACAGGACTTGGTTCTTGCAGTGAGGCAAGTATCTGCAACCTCTGTAGAAAGAGCAGAATTTTAAACTATTTCTTTCCAGAGGTTTACATCCACAGATTATATGCTATTGCAAAAAAAATCTCCACCTGATATATTTCCTTAAAATCCTGCATATAAAAATGACTTTGAATTAAACTTTTACTTTGTATCGCTCTTATATATTTTTAATGCATCTCTCCTCCCCTTCTACCTTATGCATGCATTTTTTATATTTACTACTCTAAATCTCATGCATATCTGTCTTCATCTATCTTTTTTCAAACCATATCCCAGCAATCTATAATATTAATTAATTCCAGCAAGCATTTGCATCTCACATAACGCCCTCTAATGATCACACGATAGTCATTAATGTAACACTAAGAAACTGGACTAAATGCTTGGACTAACCCCGACAACCAATGGAGTGACAAATAACTTTGGGCTCCTGAGTAGTGTGCTACTTGCTGTAAAGCACTTCAATGGCTTGTCAGGGGTAGTAAGTGCTATATAAATGCAATTTCTATTTCAAAGTTGTTGGAGGTTGGCCCTCTATGTCATATACAAAACTAGATAAACTGTGTAGGGGGTCCAGGAAACCACACCTTGGTTTTCAGAGGCAAAAACCAGATCACATAATGCTCTAATATTTTAGGTAACTTGGTCGAGCAGTTAGGCCAGTCTTGGAGAATTGCAAAGCATTTGCTGTACTTACAATATCAATCATGCATCTCACACATTCAAAAGGAATAACTTGAGACCAATTTATAAAAATACTTCAGATTTTTATATACATTTTAAGACCAATATTTTCAAAATTGGGGAAGTACTTTTTAGATATGAATTTTTGAAGTTTTAATAAATTTAGTCTTTCTGTGTGTAATTATGCACCATAGGAATCAATATGCAGTCACTTTTAAAAATGCATATAAAATCGCATAGTTGTGTTACCAGGTTCCGCTTTTGCAGGTTGGTCAACGTCGTCGGTGACTGGCCAATGCCTCCTGTGCCAGCTGGAGAGGCTCAGGTGGCTCCCTGTAGTTCCGGTGGGAGCAACATTAAAAAGTCTCTTGGAGCTTGTGCAGGGCCACTGAGGGGGATCACTTGGAAAAGGGTGATTCTTGCAGATTTAAAGGTGGTGCCTTGGGGTCCCATAGTGGTGTTGAGGTTGGAAGGGGTGAGGACCCTTGGGGCACAGCTAGTTCCTCATCGCAGGTTTCCGGGTGGCCGGGTGCAGGGTGAGTTGGTGATCCAGGAGCTGTGCACAAAGGATCCCTTTGGAGCTCGAGGTAAGTCTCTTTGAGGGCTGCTTAAAGGACAACGGGGGCACTCTGGTGGGAGGTCCAGGGTGTTCCTGAAGTCCCTCAACTGGGGCTTCCACCTGATCCTTTTTCAGCTCTGGGGAGCTGGTTTTCTTATTGTCCGAAGTCAGCTGACCAGTACCTAGGGTATTGGTACGGTCCAGTCACCAGGGTGTACAGTGCCACCAAACTTTGCACACTTGCAAGGTTTGTCCTGGCGGTTGTCGGTGTGTTGTTGGGTGTGGCTGCACCTTCTGGTTCAGGAGGCATTGGGCAGTCAGTGAAATGACCCTCACTGGCTTGCTGGTTCTTTGTTGGTTGCAGAGTGGTACCTCCACTCATGAGGGAGATCTTGGGTGATTTGTGAAGCCTGGTGGTCCTCTGGATTTCTTGAGGTCAGTCCAGTGTCCATCTCCTCCGCAGCGGTGATTGTCAGGTCCTGGGTGCAGCAGGGAGGGTTTGGCACCTTTTTCTTGTGCAGCAGGTCCACAGTTCTCGTGCCTTGGTTCTTCTTTGGACTGGTCTTCTTTGTCCTTTCAAATCTGATTATCTGGTCTAGGGATGGCCACTAAATACTGAATTTGGTGGGCATTTTAGGGGGAACCTGGTACTATCCAATTGGACATTTACCTTTAGGTGGCTACACCCACTATAGTAACCACTTCCTGTGGGAAGTGTCACTGCCCTAAACCTAATTTGCTATTTTCCTTCCCTTCAAGATGGAAGAAAATGATAGAGGGTCCACATCGCAGGCAACACCTTAGGGGTGATGCATGCCATTTGAGGCCACTCCTTCCCTTTGTTAGGTTTCCCGCCTTTGGTACCACCAAAAGTGGGAGTTTCCAAGGGGGAAGGCCAGCTACTGCTAACATCAGGCTTGGGGCTCAAGTTCCAAGGGGGGTTATCCCTTTGAAGCTCACCCCCAGGACAGTGCACATTCCTGAGGAAGGGGGTGTTAGCTCCTCCACCAAGGAAGGGCATTGTCCTACAAACCGGAAAGACAGGGCTCTAGCCCAGGGTTTGTATATTGGCTGTCTGGAGGTGGCAGCTGGATAGAAACAACCCAGGGTTCAGAGTGACCATCATGTAGCTGGGAAACTCATGTTGACCAATGTCCAGCACATGTATTAAAATGTCTGCAATGTTGACACACAATGTCCCAGCTTTGGCAAGGACCCAGTGGGGGCATATTTCTCATGCATCTATTCCCTCTCATATAATATGGAGCACCGTGCCTTAGGGCTGTAATGCCTGCCAGAGGGGTTTCTTACCCATTGTATATTGCAGTATTTGGTGGACAGGACACACAGGCAGTGTGCCATGTCAAGTTTGTGTTTTAGGTTTGCACCAGAACACTCAGCCTGCAATGGCAGTGCTGGGTGTATCTGGATGCATGGCCCTAGAGGGTGACACAATCAGTGCTGCTGCCCTCAGGGGCCTACCCCTAGTATCCTATGCCCTGGGCACATAGATGTCAACTTACTAGGGTCTTATAGTGGTAGCTAAGGGTGTATCCAATTGAGCCAATGCCTCACAACAGATTTAGGGAAAGAGCTCTGGCCCAGAGAAACTAGTTAGCAGGAGCCCTTGGGCACTGCAATTTCTACGACACATCAACATCAGGCAAACAGTGGGGGGATAGCCACATCAAAAAGAGGTCCTCTCTTTCACAAAGTAAAACTTTTCACCTTTGAAAGGGGTCAAACAGACAGAGATCACGATTCTGTCATTTTATGTTGTGGGACCAGGACCTGCTTCAAACGATTATATGACGGAACACCGAATTAAAAACAACTACTAACCTTAACAACGAGGTCGGAACACCGACCTCGTCCTTACTACTAATGATTTTACCACGAATGCCTTAACAACCATATTTTGTTGTAAAGGCATTCCCGATAAAATCATTAGCAATAGGCGCCATTCACCCTACATTCCTCACCCCACCCCCCAACTCTACCCCAAAACCTAAAACCCCCTGAACCCCCACCCACTCGCCAAAACCAAAAACGCCCCACCCCCCAACCCCACCCTAAAACATAAAACCCCCTGACCCCCTCCCACTCCCCAAAACCATACACGCCCCACCCCTGACCCCCCACCCACTCCCCAAAACCAAAAACGCCCCACCTCCCGACCCCACCCTAAAACCTAAAACCCCCTGACCCCCCACCCACTCCCCAAAACCAAAAACGCCCCACCCTAAAACCTAAAACCCCCTGACCCCCCACCCATTCCCCAAAACCAAAAACGCCCCACCCCTCCAACCCCACCCCAAAACCATAAACGCCCCACCCCTGACCCCCCACCCCCTCCCCAAAACCAAAAACACCCCACCCCCCAACCCCACCCTAAAACCTAAAACCCCCTGACCCCACCACCCACTCCCCAAAACCAAAAACGCCCCACCCCCCCAACCCCACACCAAAACCTAAAGCCCCCTGAACCCCCATCCCCTCCCCAAAACCAAAAACGCCCCACCCCCCAACCCCACCCCAAAACCTAAAAACCCCTAACCCCCCAACCCCTCCCCAAAACCAAAAACACCCCACCCCCCCAACCCCACCGCAAAACCTAAACCCACCACTTACCTTCGCCAACTCCCTTTTTTGTACCTTAACCACGCATGTTCGTTGTTCAGAACATACGTAGTTAAGGCACAAAAATACGAAGTCGTGGTTAAAAAAAGCATTGTTACGCTTTCGTTAACCACGACTTTCGTAGTAAAAAAGTCGTAAAAAAGGATGTTTCCCGCATCAAACTGGATTTTAGTGTTATAAGTTGGTAGGGCAGCCCAGCAGAAAGGAGAAAAATAAAATGATAATAAAAGTATTTTATTTTTATTTTATTTTACTGCTTAGCCACCACCAGTCTGCAGAGTCTAGGGTAGGGCGGGGTCAGTATCCTCAGCGTCAACAGGGGCAGGAGGAAGAGTAGTCAGTGCACTGTAAGTGTGCCTGTCGGTTTGGCTGGCCATCTTGGGCCAGCCAAACTGACATGCACACTTAGAACTCTCCAACCGAGCTGTGTTTCACAGCCAGGTGGAGAACCAGCACAGGCTCCCTAACTGAGCGCCATTTCAGTCCGCTTAGGCCAATCCTGGCACTTCTCTTATGCTGGGTAGCAGCATGAGAGAAGTGTCTGGATTCAGTAGGGAGAGGAGCATGAAGAGACGAACGGAGGTGGCAGGAGCAGAGGAACATGGAGGGCCGGCAGCAGGTAAGTATTTTTTTTTTATTATTCCCCCCCTCTGCTCCATGCGCTGCCCTTCAAAGCCTTCTTTGCAGCAGCTGCCACTGTATGTTGGAGGGCATTGGTAATTTTTATGGATCACTCCCTTATACAGCTCGATCTTTCAGAGTTTATTATGGCTGAGCCTGATGCACTTGGAATGTATGACATGTGAGAAGGATCTGGGGTGGTTGGACCCTCTTTCACATAAAATCTGAAAACAGAAAGAGCTCAAGGATCAAAAGTATTATCCCGTGGCTAGCTCCAAGAAATTAGCAAAAAAGCTCAAGAGGACACTGCTGAGAAGAAGACTAGTGTAACAGTAGCAACTGGACTGGGACTGGGACTGGACTTTTCTGATGACCTCTCCATGACACACTGAGAGTATCTGTGTGCCTTCTTCTGAGGTCATGTGGGGCCTTAGAAGTATACTCATGTGGTTGTTTGGTTCCAGTGGGACTCACTGAAAAAAGTATTTGACTATCAGCTCCACAGCAATGGATTGAATTTCAATGATGTCCCGGGAAGTTATGTTTCCACCTCCAAAAAATGACTAAGGGCCTGATTTAGAGATTGGCGGATGGGGTTACTCCATCACAAACATGATAGATATCCCGCCAGCCATATTACTATTCCATTTTATACTATGGAAATTGTAATACGAGTTTGGGCGGTGGGAAGGAAGCTGTCAAGCCGGCAGCCTCTCCACTGTCATATTGCAATGATTCTGCTGGGCTGACCAGGAGCCAAGGCCAATGCCTTCGCAGACAACACTCTCTGAATGCACAGCCTGCCATAGCACATAGTACATATTCCGAGGGTGCTGACAGTTGGGCCCCTGCACTGCCCACAACATGATCTCAAATTTGCCTTTCCAACAGCCTTTTCCTTGTGGGAACCCTATCATGAAGAGGCTGGAGGAAAGGAAAGTCAGTATCAGCATCGTGGCTGACAACAACTTTCACCGGGTAGTGGTGGTGGTCTCCTGGCAGTCCATCCGACAGGATCGCAATCTGCCATTCGGACTGCCAGGACTGCGGCGATCGGACTGCCACCGTGAGTTTGGTGGTTCTAGGACCGCAAACTTGTAATCAGGCCCTACATTTTTTGCATTTGCATTGCATCCACACATTAGTGATAAGTAAATATATTTTGGATAACACTTCACTGTAATTGCTCTCCAGTCTCACTACCACACATTTTTTTTTCCTAGGACGTAAGCTAGTAATTGCCATAAATAATCAAGGATGTTCATATTTCAGCTATACTGTATTAGCACCAAGAACTGTGGCATACGCAGAAACGTTTGAAATGAGAAATAACTTAAGAAACATTATTCTAACAGGGCATGGAAAGACTCCCATTGCAAAAGTCACACAGATGGCGAAATGTTATGAGGACATTTCATGGCAGAGGCATCGCTATGGCAACCGTCTATTTCTTTCTTTTAGGTTCAACAAAGCTGCACATCATTACGATGGTTGCCACTCTTCACAATGGTATTTCTACGGTTCATAATCATTCATACAAAGTAGGAAAGAGCGGGAATTGGATGAAATGCACAACGCTCGTGTTACATTTACTCTTGTTTTTCTTGGTTTCTCTGTGGAATAACGAGGGCTCCTCACATCATGAATATATAACCTCCTGTTGACTTTTCCTTGTGTAAACCGGTACTTTGTCATCCTGTGTGTAATGTGGTCTCTTTAACTCTCGACTCCTCCTCCCCCTACTCTCCATGAGCAGTGCCATGGTGACCTCAGAGCCCAGAGAAAGGACACAACTTGTAGATGCAAGCTGCGATTTACATACCTAAAACTGCCTGGTGCGCTGTTTACTTGTCGATTTAATCGATAATGTTCGAGTTGTGTAGCGACTATTTCATATGTAGGGCTGTTGAAAATATGTGGTAGTGGAGGGTTAAATTACGTTGAATAAATTAAATATGAGTAAAAGGAAAATTAAGTAGTTTTATGTGGCAAATTCCGCAGACAAATGTATCTAATTTTTTTTAACTGTAGCAAAAATGTATACGAACAAAATTATAATAAAATAAAACAAGCACACCAGGAGATACAAAGGAAGCTGCTAGAACTAAAATAATTATTACAATAAAGTTTGATACGAAGTTCATTTTTGTAGCTAGTCTGTGTAAAGACCACATGAATCGACACAGCAACCCAATTTCACAGAAGCTTTTGAATGTGAATCATTTCACATACATTGCAAAAATGTTGGAACATTGCTCCAGGCTTTTTCTGCAAAAAAAGAGAAGGAACAACCAGTAGTGGTTCCTTCGTTATGACGGAGGAGCATCCCCCACCTCCCCCCCCCCCCCACCCTTGCTGAGAGCCATCAGAGGGAAAAGTGGAAAATAAAATGACAATAAAACCATTTTATTGTCATTAGGGGGAAGGAGGAGTGTGCACAGTGAGTGTGTATGTCGGTTTGGCAGGCTGTCCAAGAACGGCCAAACTGACGTGCACTGACAATTGTCCACCCGGTTGTGCTGCACAGTCAGGTGGAGAAGAGGCACAGTCTCCCAGGCTGTGAGTGAGCATTAAACGGCCCGCTCAGGCCTATCGTGGCGCTGCTCTCAAGCTGGTAAACAGCATTACTAGAATGAGAGCAGTGTCTTGCTTGGCATCTGAGAGCCTTAGCAGTGTGTACCAGCCCTTGAGGAATCGGGACCAGAGTAGAAGAAGACAGATGGCACCCGGTGGCCGGCAGCGGCAGGTAAGTACTTTTTTATTTTATTTGTTATTTACCCCCCTGCTTCCCGACATCCACCCACCCAGTCCCCCCACTTATCATCACAAGCAGCCTCTGCCGGGAACGGCCTTCTCTCTAGGAAAGCATGAGCCTGGGAATGCTAACCGAAAAGACATCGGAAGAACGCTACATTCCAGTAGGGGTGTAATGAGCAAAAGAGTTTGCATGAGTATTTGGGCCCCAAGGTATATAAAAGGCTCTTTGGGCCCATAAGAGAGCATTTAAATAAAACTGCTTTTGAACCGGCAGCCAATGAAGCGGTTTGGGATGGTACCAGACAGGCCCAAACCAAGGAATTTTCGAAATTAGGCAGCTGCGTTCTTATTTGTCTGGAAGTGCTTAACCAAATAAGCAGGAAGGAAAAGATAGAGAAACTTTGCATAGTCTAGCTTGGCTGTGATCGAGGCGTGCGTCATTGCTCTACGAGTCTCTTAAGGAAGGAAAGAGAGAAATGTCATGAGAGAACGGAGTAAAGTAAAACAGGTTCTGAGAAAATTTGAGGGCAGAATGAGAGATGATTATCAGATTTTACACCCTGATTCCTGACTACTCTGGGAGGGTGTAGGATAGAGTCAGAGCTGGTGGGATGGCGACAGAGTAACATCCCAACAGTTCTCCCACCAGTTATCTCCAGTAATCTTGAGAGGACCCGAAGAGTAGTATTTCGGTCTTGTCTGAACTGAGTTTAGAAATGCGCTGTCTCATCCAATCTAAGACCAGGCCAAGACATCATGCCTTAAAAATGGAAGCAATAGAAATTAGAATGAAATAAATACACCTAAGTATGTCAGAACAGAACCTTTTCCTATTGCAGGAAAAATACAGTAGCCCCTGAATTGGTTACATGAACAACACTTGGAAGATAGTTTCAGCTCATTTCTACTAGTGAACTAACTGAATACAGCAATCAAAAAGTGAAAGCCAGTGATCCGAAGTGCTGCACAGTAATATTTAATATGTTAATCTTTTAATTTGACGAGAATTAGTGGCAGTGTCCGAAACTCTGCTCAGAAGCCGGCGTACAGCAGTATTACATGTCAGTGTAGGATGCGTAGATTTCAATCAAACCTCATACTTCTTTAATGCGCGGATAGACACTCCCTGCCCCGTTTTTCACTCTTGCAGGTTCCTACCTCCACCATTAAAGACATTTTTCTCTCTGTCTTTCACTTCGTCGGTTTTCCCCTTTGTGAATTTTTTCTCTCTTGTTCTCAGGAGATATCCGATCAGGAGAAATAAGTACCAGTTCCCAAAAAGTGCTGGTGGTCCCTAGAGGCTCAAATTATCCACTGGTCTTTTGTAAAGTTTGACCTCTTTGCGCTAGAAATAGTGTTGAAAGCTGCATATTAAGCAGCAAATGTTGGCTTATGAGCCAAGAACGCAAGTTTGTAATTACACAGAAAATGCTGCTCCGCTCTCCACCCTGTATTCCCAGTGGCTCTGGTTCTATGGTAGTGTGTACGAAGCATGGAGTGACTTCAACGGATAAGCAGTGTCATTTAAAATCATGCGTCTTCAACATTAAAATCAAAATAATATCATCAGGTTAAAATTTTGAAAGACAAAGATAACTGTGAGGACGATCAATACATGCATCTCTGAAGGATTGTTGTGAAACCCTATCAGAGGAAAGATTTGTGGAAGGTCTGAACAGCAGCCTTGTGATCATGGATGGAATGTCTTGGTAATTGAGGACGAATAAGCCATGCCAATGGCTGTCCAATCTTGTCCTCTGAGTCTTGGGCTCTAGTTATGTAAGTCATAATCATGACTGTGTAGCCTTTCTAATATGGCGTTGTAACGTCCTTTCGTTTCTGTCAGGAGTATGTGAGTAGTTGAGTCCGGTCCCAAGAAGTTGTCAATGGAGTTGATTGTGATTGGAGTTCCCTTTTGGCATTCACAGACTGCCCCATGCAATGACCTCGGACAACCACATTAAACACTTCCCATTCTATGAGTATAGATGATGCTGTGTTCTGATTTATATCAAAGAATTCTGTGATAGATGAGTGCAGTGTTTCCCCACGAGTCCTCCAGTAGTGCCACCTGGAGGCACCATGTCAGGATCGCTGGTCTATCATCTCTGGGTCTAAGCCCCAAAAGTAAGGAGCTGTGGTCCGATAGTGTTCACCCTAAATTTTCTGAGAAAGTAGCATACTGGCACAGTCTTGCAGAACACAGGAATCTGTTCAGCCTGGTGTGTTCGGAGTATAGGTGAGAATAGAAAGAGTAATTTCACTCTTCCCCTGTTGCGAACGCCAAACATCTAATAGTTCCCAGTGTCAAATTCACCCCCTGAAACCTGTTGTTATCCTAAGAGCGGGAGTCCCTGGCAGAGGAGGTGTAGAACTGTCTAAGTGTATGACAGTAACACAGTTAAAGTTGCTGCCTATCAGCAGGTCGTCACTCCATCAGTAATCGCAGTGTGGCTGTCAATCACTGGAGAAGGGTCGGATGGTCCTGGTTGGGTGCATATACGCTCCCCAGTGTAACTTCTCTCCCCATCAATCTGCCCCTTACCAGGTAATATCATCCCTCTTTGTCAACCCAGAATTGCAAGAGTTCACAGGGGGTCCTAGCTCTAACCCAACTCAATGCACCCCATGTGTAGGCTGAGCAAATGGTAGCATAGAGTTAGCCTCGCCATCTTTGGTGTAAGAGCTCCACTTCAACCCCAGTAAGATGGGTCTTTTGGAGCATAGTGACATGCACTCCTCTATGCCTCAGGAACCTGTGGATGTTGTGCCTTTTGGTTGGCGAACCCAACCCCGAATTTTCCAGGACAGGCATATATATTTCACATGTTTGTTGGCCATGGTGACAGTTCAAATATTAAGGACATTCATGCATTGCCTTGCAAGGTCCTCATCTGCCCCCATCCTCTCAATAGGAACACCTCAGAAATAAAGAATAACAAACTTCTCAATAATGAGGTCATCATGCCCAGGGCCACTCTCCAATGGCAGGCCGCCTGCCCACCTAAACTTCCAGTAACCAACACAGTGAGTCATAAGCAAAGGTTCACTAGACTCCTAAGAGGGGTCAAGTGGGAGAGTGCTGGCAATGGTGGCAAAGTGTGGAAGCCCGCTTTAGCCCAGCAATGGCAGCCTCACTGAGGGGATCTTCAAAGCCATTGTGCAGCAGACTGTTAAAATCAGGCTCACCCAATCCTTGGGTGCGGCTCTCGACAGCTGTAGCTCTTGGTCTGCAAAAGGTCTCACAGGAGTTGGCGCTTTCCTCAATAAGATGGACACCTCCAGCCATGGAGATACCACAAACACACAGTAATCTAGCAGCGGCAAGGCCATAGGCCAGCCCGCATTCAGTAGCTTGAATTGACTAGCTCAACCCAGAGTCAAGCAAAGTTATCAACCATTTGTGGGATCATTACTGGCAAGTCTCCTCTGGCCAGGGCCCAGTCGTCTGAGTCAGAGTCTGCAGATTGTCAAGTGTGTGCTCCAGCTTTAATTCGAAACCAGATCATGTTGCTAGGCGAGCCTCTGCCTGCAATGCAG
Organism: Pleurodeles waltl; assembly: GCF_031143425.1. NCBI lineage: Eukaryota > Metazoa > Chordata > Amphibia > Caudata > Salamandridae > Pleurodeles > Pleurodeles waltl. The sequence goes on along the minus strand of NC_090444.1, from coordinate 1,643,375,220 downwards.
CTGTGCTCTCCTGTTCCGCTTCCTTCCTGGTCAGTTTCTGTGGGATATTCTTGCTCCTAGCTGTTAGAGCTTCTTTTCTCTCCCCTCTGGCTGTGCTGTGGGTGAGACGGATTGATCCTGCTCTGTAGTTGTCAAGTCAGTTCCACACCGCCATCGTATCCTCGCAAAAATGTGTTTTCTCATATAGTATGATCTTTAGCTTCGCTGGCAATATCAGCAAATATTGGAGCCACTCTTCTCTTAGTGCTTTCTTCACTGCTACATAGGAGGCTTTCTTAGTCTGCACAGCAGCCATGAAGCTGGGGAAGTGTGGCACACGTCCATTGTCAATGGCATACTGGCCCTTTACCCTTGCCACCTGCAGTAGGCTTCTCTGTCTCCAAAATGGAGTAGTCTGGCTACCACAGGGTGAGGTGGCCGACCAGGGGTGTGGAGTCTGGCAGACACCCTGTGAGCACAGTTGACAGCAAAGGAGGGTGTTAGTTGGGTTGGGACAATTTCTGTCTTTATCCAGTGTTCAAGATATGTTACTACATGCTCTCCTTCAATACCCTCCGAAGGCCCATGATTCTGATGTTATTCAATCAATGGCGGCCCTCTGTGTCCTCAGCTCGGTCTTCCAGTGTGTGCACTCTGTCTGACAAGGCTTCGATTTGCCATACCATCTCCAGCTATAAGATGGAGTTCCTCGAGCCCTGATTCAATACCCTATCTGCAAACTTGTTGTGTTCCGCCCACCACAACCGCACCTATATCCTGCTGGCGGGTAGTCTTTATGTCAACGATAGCTGCAGGTATTTTATTGAATTGCAGCTGCTTTGGAGGGGCCATTTTCTCAGGGTCTACTAATTCCCCTATTGCAGTTGGCGCAGCTTCTGCCACCTCAGGCTGTGCTCCCGCCTGCTTGGCTCTGTGTTTCCCTATGTCCCTCTTGTGGTATGGCAGGTAGGAGAGTATGAGGATGCTTTTTCCAGCAATGAGGGGGGGGGGAGGTAAGGCCAGAACAGCATCCCGGGAGGAGAATATTCATACAGGCCGTCAAGCCAGGGCAGAATTAACCATGTAGCGCTAGCCAGCACTGCCAGCATTCTTGTTGTTAATTCACCGACCCGGCACCTCGTGCACCCCAGCTCCAGAGTCCTGTCACTGAATGGGTTGCGGGCCCTCTGCAATTGCTCTGAAGTCACTGGTACGTCAACCGAGTCTGCTCTGACAGCCTGCACATCCTTTCAGTTTATATCCCGCAGGACCTCACTGTGCCAATCCATGCCTCCGCCACCCCACTGTCTAAGGGACAGAGTGTCAATCTAGTCTTGCTGTAGTAGGTCACACATCTGGCCCCACTGCAGCACTTCAAAGGTCTTGGATAAAAGTAACAGGAGCAAGTCCTTCCGCCCCTGTGCTGTACCAAAAGGGCACTTTAGTGTAGCCAAACAAGCATCCACCTCTCAGTAATTGAGCACCCAGTACCCTGAGCCAAAGTCAATGTGTTGGGAGGGGAGTCATCCCCACTGTTTCAACGGTATCTACCCCCCTAACATAAGGGTGCAGGGTTCCAGGATGTTCCACTCACTCGTCTTGCAGGACTATATCATATGTTAATGGCTGCCAGGGCCAGGCGCCTCTGTCCCAACAGCACCACCTCATTGTGGCAAAAAGGCAGCCAGTGGTTCAGTGCTGCAAAGGAAGGCAGGAAGGTAGAATCACAGGGGGGACTTGGTGTGGCAGGAGCTTACCTCCAGGAGCCACAGGGGCAGGCTGGCAGCTTCAGGAAAGTAGCACAAGCAGGCAGGGTCACACCGGCCACCACGATCCTGGGAAGCCACAACCATGAGGCCGCTGTCAGTCTCACTCTGCCTGTACTCCCCTCTCAGTCAGTGCAGTAATCAGCATAAAAGCATAGGCTAGAGCAGAGCAGTGAGATCATTCTTCCGCCATCTGGGCCGGCTAGCCACAACCATGGCCTGGACTGTTAGAGTTATGTTTCCTCAAGCACACTCAAGCTGGTGCCTTTGTGGATAAAAAAAATGTAATCAGTCTTTTACCACCACTACATATCTTCCAAAAGCTCCATTATAAAATGTACAGAGAACGGCTTGAAATAGACAGCCTAATTGCCATCCCAGTGGCCACAAGCTGTGATTATGTGAAGTAGGTACCAGAAATAGACTTCTAACAGTAAATTAGCAATTACTGAGGCTCATGTGATAGGCAGCTGCAGTAAAGCTATTATTCTGTGCTAGACAGTCGCTTTCTTTTGTGCATCTATCAAGACTTCTTGTAGTGTCCTGAGTGTTTCACATACTGTATACGTCTTATTTCTACATGGACCATTGCTGCTGACTATCAGACACACTAATTGGTGTGAAATATATGACTTAAGTTGCAAGATGGATACAATTAAATGGCCATTATGACCTGCAGTAATGTTGAATATTGCAAAAATATCTTTCCATATGGTAACACCTGGAACCTCCCAGTTATTGTATGTCTAATATGCACCACGGGCAGAGTCTAGCTACCTTTCAGTATCACAAGAGGAAATGCAGTGATGCAGTCTTAGATGGTATAAAACAAGAGTGGGTTTCCCATCCCACAAGTGAGAATATATGTCACAGGACCATCATGTATTGTACCACAAACCCAACAGAAGTTGGGTTTCAACATTTTTTTCCTCCTTAAAGGATCACATACATATAATATGTGTGCACATATTGCCTAATACAAATAATTACAATCTATGAGCATGAACTGTAACCCCCCAAAAATTACAAATGTAGGGCTGTGTATCAATATAATTGCACCTGCTTAGGTCTTCCTGACTATGCTGATAACTCACACACTACTCATTCAGGGACACAGACCCCTATCAGCCCTAATGGATCTGCTTGAGTACCAGAATAGTGTGGACTAAATTTCATCAGATAAAATATAGTGTAACAAATATTCCATACAAAAATATTACTTCATGAAAATGTACACCTAATGCACAATATGTTTGTAGAAGGCATTTAGGTCCACAAACAAATGTGCTAGAAAATACTTTATTAACAATAACCTCACATTAAACTAATGGCTCCACCACACACATAGGTAATTAGTTGTGAGATCAGGATATCATCAAAGTCCCTTAAGTTATACTTGGTCACTTGGAATGGTAAGTGTCAGATGCATCATGACATGCATGCGTCTGGATGCATTCACACATACACATCATCACACAGTGGCCACATTAGCTTGCATGTGTGTATTTCCGTTATCATAGTCCTGCTGTGAACTCAGAACAGGGCCGGCAGGGTCATGACCGCACTGGCGGACAAGTGGCGGGTTTGAGTTCCGCCGAACTCAGAATGAGCCCCATAATTGCTTTTAGGATGAGCCACAAGACAACCCTAACTAAACCTGCACTTAACCCTCTGGTAGCCTGGTACAAAAGCAGACATCTTAGCTATGCAGCACTCCGTCAGTAATAAAGTAATAAAGTGAAAATACTCAAAGAAAAATCCTATAGCAATTTAGACAAATAGAGTAAAATGTAGTAAATTATTTGAGACAAAAAAATCCAATCAGTAGAACTGGAGATATGTAATTTTTAGAATTGAAAGTAGTGCTTTGAATCAAGAAGATCCAATTGCGGATCTCTTGTCACAGTGGACTGGGGCCAAGTCACAAAGTCAGGGTGACTGCAATGAACAGTGGGCAGTATACACAACTGTGTTCAGTCTGCTTTTAAAAGTACCTTGTGTCCTGGGCATCGTGAAGTCCATGCATTGGCTTGCATGGACATTGAAGAGCTGACAGTGGGAGATTGCTATGCAAATTCCTGCATCACGATCCATTGTGCTGTGTCGCTGCCAATGAAGCTGCTGATCAGGAGCAGGAATGTTGGAATCGAGGTTTGTTGCATTTCATCACGGCCAATGAAGCCACTGTGGCTGCGAGGACTTGCATCAACATGTATCAAGCTTGGCTGGTTGCTGACATCGAGATGCATTATGCTAGGTTGGTGCTTGCAAAGCTAACAAACAGAAACTGCGATGCACAGTCCTGCTTTGAGAGGCGTCAAGGTTGGCCGGTTGTTGGCACTGAGATGTGTTGCCCAGAGTCAGTGCTGGGGAAGCCACCAAACAGAAGCTGCGATCTGCAGTCTGGCGCTGAGATGCGCTGGCACAGAGAAGTCTGTTGTGTCTGTTTAACTCAGACCAGGAGGCCAGCCGACTACCCCTCGGAGTCAGTCTGGTCATCCTGGGTTCCAGTGTCATTTTAGCCCTTCTCCCTCAGGCAGGCAGCAGAGCAGTTCTTCTTGCAGGCAGAGCTGCAGGGCAGCAGGGTATCCTTTCCTGTGAGAATTTCACAAGTCCAGAAGTGATCTGAACAATTGGGTCTGAAGGTCTACTACTTTTATATGGTGTCACTTTGAAGTGGGAGAAGTTTCTAGTGCTTCTCCCTACAGAGGTGTCTGAAATGTTCTACCTCCCTGCCCTGGTCCCAGTCTGTCTGAGGGGCACATTAGGCTAGGGTGAAGTCTTTTGTGTGTGAGCTGGGCCAGTGCCTTTGAAGTTCAAGTGTAGTAGGTGACAGCTCTGCACCTCCTCCCCATTAAATCAGGATGGCCCAACCCACCAGTACCCAGATCCCCTGGGTACTGGTGGGATGGGTCAGCCTCTATTGCTGCCTGAGAGGTATACACAAAGATCAATTGCCAACTACACCTAGTCATGTGACCCAGGAACAGGGTGCAGGCACCAAATGGTTAGAAAAAAAAAGGTAAACTTTCTAAATGGGCATTTTCAGAATTTAATCAAACAATCAATCAGGGGGTTCTTGTAGAGCATGAGATTGTTACCCTGGGGGATTTCCAGTAGCTCAATGGCACTGTGGGTTTTGCCCAGCTGGCCGAATGGTGGTCAAAGAGTCAGTTCCTGAGCTGTTTTCTGAGGTCCTTCAGGTAGGGGGATGTGCAGAGGTGAAGGGGAGGTCATTCCAGGACTTGGCGGTGAGGTGGAAGGAGGAGAGTCCTCCAAAGCGTTCGTGGCAGATGGGGTGGATGTGGGCAAGGACTCTGGACTGTCAGTGGAATGAGATGCAGTTGTTGATGTAGGTGGGTACAGAGTTGTGGAAGGCTTTATATGAGTGAGGAGTTTGAAGAGGGATCTCAGCTGTTTAGGGAGCCAGTGGAGTGTCCTGAGGTGGGGAGTGATGCTGGTCCTTCTAGGGAGGTTGAGGACGAGCCTTGCTTGGTCAAGATTTAGGCCTCTCAAAAGGTTTGATTTTCCAGGTAAAATTGGCAGTTTAAAGCTGCACACACAGGCTGCAATGGAGACCTGATGCGTATTTAAAAAGGCTATTTGAGTGGGTGGCAGGATAAGTGCTGCAGGCACACTAGTACCATTCCCTTTATAAGAACTTGGTACATGTAATAGGGACTTAAAAGTAAATTAAATGTGCCACTTGGGTTTAAGTCAATTTTACCATGTTTAAAGGAGAGAGCGCAAGCACTTTAGCACTGGTCAGCAGTGTCAAATTGCAACAGAAATGTTTTCAGAAAATAGGAGGGGTGAAGAGAAGGCCAGGTCCAACACCACTAATGCAGCAAAGCTTCTTGTATGTCAATGTTCTTGTGTAGTCATTGTATAGGAGCCTCCACTGGTTGTATTGGCATTTGGTTGCCAAATAAAAATGTATGAAAGGAGCCAGCATCTACTACATATTTTAATCACATTAACACCAATATGTCTTCACAACAATGGCAGAAAGGATGGTGTCCAAAACATGAAGGATTATTAACAGATTTTGTAAAGGATACACATCAATCATTTAGTAAATCAATTTTCTAAAAAGCATGTATATCTATGTAATTAGATGTACATTAAAAAAACAAATGCAAATAAAGACAATGTAAGAAGCACAAAAGGTAAAATTGATTGGCACCATCAAGGAATTTACCTATCATAAATAAGGCATCAAAAGTGGCAAGGGAAAGTTAAGAATGAAAAAAGTCAGCATCAGAAGAACCAAGTTAAGCTTCTTGGGGAGGAAACAGGCCTTCAAGCATTAAGCTCAAAACCTGGGGTAGGGGAAGTCTGCAGAGTTGAGAAAGGTTTTCACTCAGCAAAATCAGAACACGATCTGCTAAACTATCCTAAGGAACACATAATTAATAAGCAATGGGAAGTTCTCAAAGCTTTTTCCCATCAACTCCCTTGAGATAGTCCAGTCAGCATATGATGTCTTCTTGGATTAGGTAGATTCCAGGGGTTCCACTGCCAAAGGCAATAAGTCTGCATCATCAAAGGCACAACCCATTGGATTTGCAAAGGCTTGTTATATACCTGATATTGACCAGTGCTATGCATCTTGATTGGGTATTTGAGATGACAAAGGCCCTGTGATAGCTCTACCAACTGCGTCAGTATCTCATGTATCTCAAACGTTAAAGACCAGGCACTTCAAAAGTGTAGGATGTATTTTTGATTGTTCTGTTCTACAGAACCATCAAGCGCATGAGTGATATGCTTTGATTTAATGATAATATTTCTTATGTGTATCCTATTTTTTCAGTATGTTTATTATGACCAATCTGGGATGTATATCAGTTAGTTGCCTTAGAATTGTGTACGAAAGGAGCATAATTATACTTTTTCACGCAAAACTGTGCTAACGCAGTTTTGTGTGAAAAACTATACCGCCGGCTAGCACCATTTTAAGACGCCGGCTGGTGTCATATTTATGGAATGACGGTAGCTAGAGGTAAGGCCCGGCTAGCGTCATACAAAAGGATGCTAGCCGGGTGGGGGAGGCGTAGGGGGAACAGGAGGTTGCGTGTCAAAGGATGACGTTAGTATGGGCAGAGGCATAAAAATGCCTCTAACCAGACTTGTGTAATTTTTTGACATGAACACCTCATGGAAATGACTCCTGTCTTAGGAAAGACAGGAGTCATGCCCACCACCCTAATGGCCATGCCAAGGGGCATGTTTCTCCTGGGCATGGCCATTGGGCCCAATGCCATGTAGGGGGGCCCAAGTTAGGCGTCCATCCTCTGGCGTCCCTCTGGTGTGGGTGGGGGTGTCCCTGGGGCTAAGGAAGGGCACCTCTGGGCCCATTCCATGGTCTCTGACCATGGAAATAGGCTCACAGGTCCCCTAACACCTGCCGTGACCAAGGCGTTAAATAATGGCACTAAGCAAGATTAGAGCCATTATTTAAGGCCCCCTTCCCAGATGCTTGATTTTAGCATGGGTGGATAAATATGGTGCTAAGGCCATGTAGTAATTTTTTGCCTGGGAAGGCCTACCTTGCATGTCATTGAGGTAAGGTAGTTTCCCACTAGCAAAAAAGGACTTTAACTCCAAAACTTTGGCACTAGACGGGTCCAGCTTCAAAGTATAAATTTGGAGTTAGGCTTGCGCCTAATTAGCGTAAAAATAAAATGACGCAAATTCAGCGCAAAGAAAGTATAAATCTGGGCCAAAGTGCCATATGCGAGTTACATGTAGTCTGCCTTGCTTCCATATTGTCATGTCTCATATATAATATATGATGTGTCCCAACTGTTCGTCCCCTGGTGTAACTAGGAGGCTGATGCGGACAGGGTGGGTGTATATAAAATGCTTGCTGTGTGCTGTTTTTCAAGGCCGTATTGATTCCAGAAAGTCAAGTGCAAGTGAGTTTCTGACCGTGGATGATGTTAATGAATAATGGTTTTATGGGGAGGATGTATGTATAAATGTGAAATTGGTTCTGGGGTGCGAAGGTTGTGTTGTGTTGTGGTCTTTTTTTTCCCTCTCTGCTTACTATGTAAATGTAATCTCTCATAAAGCATTGCTGTATACTCTGATTGTGTCTTTGCATCTCAACATTGTAAGTCTCTCCAGAGATGTAAATTCCCACTCCCCTTGGGAAACATTTTCTTAGAGCCAGACTCTTCCCGAGTATTATCTATGGACAGCCTGAATCAGGGACACAGACTGCATTGTCCCATGCCAAGTGAGCATTTTAGAAATGATTGGCATAGTCTGAAAAGTCTGGAATTTCCTGCACATTTTGGAAATCTGGAAAATATTTTGTATGACGGCCTGAATTTGTAAAGGGAGAAAGGAAATGGAAAAAAAAATCAGAAATGGTGCAGAGTAACAGGTGATAGCTAAGAATATTGGGGCACATTCACAAGAAAGTGGTGCATCAGCTACCGTGCATTACTTTTGTTGCAACCCCTTGTACCCACCTAACGTTACCTTGGTAGTGACATATTTACAATACAGCACACCATGGCGAACATTAGCACAACATTTCTGATGCAATTGTGGCGCATTGGTCAACTAGCGCCCAAAATTATGGCACTAGTCCAGCAATGCGTCGGGAGGTCACTGGAAACAATTGGAGCATCAATTTAATGCCTTCCTTGGGCAGGCATTAAAAATGACAAGAAATATGGCACAGTGAAATCTCATAAATGTCACTGCACCATTTTTCTGGGTGCCCTAATGGGGGAATGCTCCTCTTGCATACATTCTGCTTGGCGCAGGAATAATGTGGTGCAAGGGGTTACAAAGTGTCTCAATGCTTGCATTGCGTCACTTTGCAAATTGGGCCCTTGGTGAAGGTCTCCTTGACGCTGCCTTAGCATAAAATAAAATTATGCTAGGGCGGCACAAGGAGGCACTAAGGGCTTGTAAATATGCCCAATAGTTTAGTAACAATTGTGTCATTCAAAAGGATACTCGGTTATCATGATGGATGTTTCACTAGGTTAAGGGAATGAATGAGATGCCAGCATACACATTTGAAGTCTTTCCAGTGGAGCTTCTCCACCTTAGTCCTTCTGCTAGCAATGGTGGCCCCTCTTCTAACATCAGTGACTGTAGCAACCATGAATGTACTCCTACGAACATAAGGTAGGTTGAAACATGATGCATAGATGTTGGCATCATGATGACGACAAACTGAAAATATGGTTTTGAGGGCTACAAAGTGTTAATACCAGAGTGCACAGAAGATTACCCTCACCTTAGGGTCATTTTCAACACCATTGAAAAGCACAGGAAATGCAGTCTTATTTAGCGTCCTCTATTACTTTGTACATTTTATTAACCATATTTGTTTAGCATATGCTGCTAAGAGCACAATCAAGTGCACTTCGCCATCTACTTCGAGATTATTGCACGTACAAATCAAATATGTTATACAGGTTGCTCACCGGGACCTTGTAAAGATGCAAGTCCTTTATCAATAAATCATCACCATTATATGTCGGAAATCATAGGGCGCAGATTTATGGAAAGTGGCGCTGCACCAAGTGCAGCGCCTCTTTCCCAGCGCCCCTTAGCGCCCCCCTACCACCACCATGTCTGCACCGTATTCAAAATGCAGCGCACCATAGCGCAGGGTAGGGGGCAATAGCACAATTTCTCATGACGCTATTGATGTACTCTGCAGGAGTAGCGCCAAAATGTTGGTATGGTACATAGGGGCCCATTCTAAATAATTGAAGTCCCCTTTTAACACCTGCATTAAAAGTGCTGAAAACAAGTTTCGGCCCCCCCAATGAGGCGCAGGCATAAAGAAGCGCATAGAGTTACAGAGTGCCTCAATCGATGCAGTGCGCCACTCTGTAAATATGGCAATGGAATTTCGGCCTCAGGCCACATTTAACATAAAAAATATTGACACTAATGTGGTGCAAGGTGGCGCAAGGGAATTATAAACATGCCCCTTTATTTTTTTCAAGACATGTTTACTGTCCACTCTATTGTGACTAACATAACCCATCACCAGATCCCATAGGAAAAAAAGAAACAAAAAACAAAGATCTCTTACTAGAGTGGTAGAATCCATCCCAGCACACACTTTGTCACACAAATTGTGGGTGAGGAATATTTTGCAAAGTACTGAATATCCTCTTTCCAAGAAGTATCAGAAAACACACAGGGGGTCATTACAACATTGGCGGGCGGTGGAAGCTGTAACTGCCATGCGGCCGCACTCCCGCGGTGCCCATTACAACATCCCCGCTGGGCCGGCGGGTGCAAACCTAGTTTACGGCCGCCGGCCCAGCGGGGATGCGGACGCAACATAGGAGCCGGCTCCTAATGGAGCCGGCGGTGTTGCGGCCGTGCGACGGGTGCAGTTGCACCCGTCGCGCTTTTCACTGTCTGTTATGCAGACAGTGAAAAGCTGCACGGGGCCCTGTTAGGGGGCCCCAGGACTCCCCTTACCGCCAGCCTCTTAATGGCGGTGCAAACTGCCAGAAACAGGCTGGCGGTAGGGAAGTCATAATCCCCAGGGCAGCGCTGCTTGCAGCGCTGCCCTGGTGGATTATCACCGCTGGGGCTAAAACGGCGGGAAACCGACGGCCCCGGCGGTGCGACCGCGGCGCTACCACCGCAATACGGGTCTCCGTACCGCCAGCCTGTTGGCGGTACGGACGCCACTTTAGGCCTGGCGGTCTCAGACCGCCAGGGTCGTAATGACCCCCACAGTCTGAACTTAATATACTTTTTTTGTGATGCATATTTCTTAGGAAGGAAGTAATAGTAGGCTCTAATCCCTGTCTTCTTCCTTTCCTGTGTGTAAGGATCACAAATAAACTTCACACCCTAAAACCATGTACTTAAACACAAACAAACAAGCATTATGTACTGCACACAACCAACATTTACTCCAGTTTTGACGGGGGAAGATGCTATCTATTGAATTTTCAGACCAAGTTCAAGTGCCCCAGTAACTTGGATGGTAGTTTATATTACATTGGTCGTAGATTGCATGACCACGGACTCTATCACATTCAAGAGTAATGTAGGTGTGGAAGTAACTGGCACAATTTTAAATGGCGTAATCATGTAGAATTACCTAAAAATTCAATGCATTTAGCTCTATTTTCAAAATGCCATCTCAGGTCCAAAATTGATTAATTTTGTGCTTAATGCATCAGAACTCACTAAACGTGCGCTGATGGTATGATTCTTTTCCCTCACAATTACTCTTAATTGTTCAAGCAGACATAATTGCGGTATTATCATTCAGTCTGCAGCAAATCTCGATCGGAAAGTCACTTGCTATAGGTACTATTCTGCACCATTTCACTAAGCTGGTCCTCTGTGATACAATGTACTGTTGCCATTTGTCAAACCGTGAAACAGTGGGAATGCTAGGTTCATTTAATGTTTTAATATTAACATAGGCCCTGGTTACGACCTTGGCGAAGGGGATTAATCCGTCACAAATGTGACGTGTTACAAGTTCCGTTATATGCTATGGAACTTGTAATACAGCGGACAGGATATCCGTCACATTTGGGATGGAAAAATCCCCTCCACCAAGGTTGTAACGTGGCCTACAGTCTGTTGTCCTGTTCTGTTCAAAAATATAGTTGGCAGAGGGATCAAACAAGCCCTAAATGAAGCTTAAGTGCCCTGAACCTGCCTGTGTTGTGACCCCAAATTGATTTTAGGTCAATATTGTTTTTCTAATAACCATAACCCAGTATGGTTAATTTGGAAATGGCTGAATCAAAATAAATCAATTTTATTTGTGTCAGCATATTTTTCTTTGGTTGGGAAGGTGTAAGTCTATAATAAAACAAAAACGGGTGTGTGGGGACATAACCCTGCAGGTGTTGGTGACTCCGTGCAGTTGGTGATAAGCAGTGTTCCCACTGCTTATAGTTAAATACAGCACATGGTGTACTAGCTCTGTGTAAATAGTGATGTGCATAATGATGGTAACAAAACATTTCACCATCCTTTACTTAATTCTAACACTGATTCTCATTTTCGAATACTGTATAGGATTCTAATTCATACACCATATTTGAAATAGTTGCAACATCCCCTTCATCAGAAATTAAACCTAGGGTGATAAAATCGTCCAGAGCAATCTTAGAAATATGTGGAACTTGTAAAGTTTCTGTGAGACTAACAATATCATAGGAGATCTTATCTCGAACAATACCATCATGGACAGGAACTGCAGTAATGTTCACAAGAGACAAATCTTGTTGGACCTTATGTGAGGATGAAGGGGCATAAGTACTTCAGCTACCAGTTCTGGAGAAGAATGTTCTGGGAGATAGTGTTCAATCAACAGCAGAAGGAAGTCTGCCACAAATCTAATTCAGATAAAAGAAAAAAAAGAGAAGAAAAATCCAAAGGTAGGACCAAGGAGGGAATATGCGATGGAACAACTACTGCCTAAACAATGACGATCTAAACAACTACTGCAGAACCACGATAAAACCTAAACAATGACTTTTTTTACAACAACGTCTCCACAACGACAAAATCATCTCAAACAGTAAAACACCTAAACAACGACATCAACTGTAATGAATACCGGAACCCCGACAATACACATCCAAACGAACTACGAAAATAAAAAAAAACGCTGTCTTAACTAAAACTAAATTAAAAAAAAATATTTCAATTTCTAAAAAAACAATACAACCTTCATTTACAGAAAAAAACGCATTTTTAAACACACACATAAAATGTACCACATGAAAAAAAAAAACATCTTAAACACATAGGCCCATATTTATACTTTTTTAGCGCCGCATTTGCGCCGCTTTTTGATGCAAAAACGGCGCAAACTTACAAAATGCAATTGTATTTTGTAAGTTAGCACCACTTTTGCATCAAAAAATGACACAAATATGGCGCTAAAAAAGTATAAATATGGCTCATAGTCCTACAACACTGTTTACAGACCCAAACAACTATTTCTCCTCCCCAAACAAAACCGAGGAGAACGGGAAACCAATAAAAATTACACAAACAATGAGCCTCACAAAAATAAACAAACATTCAATCATATCAATATATAAAATAAAAAAACATGTTGAAAATAGGTTCTATCTTAATTTTAATTGATCACTTCAAACAGGTATATAAACACATGTGCAGATGTCCACCATTTTACATTCAGTGTTACACAGAACACCATGAAGAGAAGACGTGTGTACGAGAACGGAGATACAGCAATTTAATCTAAGAGCGCCATCTACTGTATTAAGCAGGTAAATTATTATTTGAAAATACCCCCAAAATAATTAATTAACAAAACAAGACCCAAAATACGAAAAAATTAATTAAAATATATATCTTCTAAAATTACAGAGGTACACTACAGAATACTGACCAAGAAACAAAGAAAATTGTTTAAAAACCAAAGGTAATTTCAACTTTTTTTCCAGAAAAAAATTAACACAACTACAGAAAAGGAATCAAAAATATTAATATGTATTTACCTAAAAAAGCATTAAATTAAATTCATTTGTAAACAAAATAAATAACTTAACCTACCAAAAAAAATAGAAAATTACATGCTACCTAGCAAAAAAAAGACTATTACAAAAAAAAGTTTAAAAAAAGAATTTACATTTATACTGTTTTCATACATAAAAACATACAGTAAACTTAAATTAGTAAACTATTTTATGTTTCTGTATATATACCAAATACAGACAACATTAACAGAAAACCATTTCAAAGTACCTTCCTCCCAAAGTGTTTAATATTCTCTAGTCACTCAGACTTTCCTCCACAAAAATATTATAAGCCTGCCATTAACAAATATTTCAAAATATTGTACAGAAAACTAATTAAATCCTCTTTCTCTGTCTCTGTCGCATAATCTTCTTTTCGTTCTTTATCTTTCCAACCAGGGGTCTCCTCTAATCACACTTAAGGACTAGACACCTACTTGATCCATTTTTCTACAACTAACTAACCATCCCTCTTTCTTTAAGTACCCTATTTTAAATAGGCTTCTAAAAGGGATTGTACAGAGCTTTGCCTCTACACCCTTTATCAAGCCTAAACAGAATCTTAAAATACTTATCACTTACCTCATCTGTGCATCTTTTAATACACTACACAATTATCCCATCAAGCTGCTAATTATAAAAACATGCTTTCTTATAGACACAAAAAATACAGTATTTTAGCACTACCAAATATATTAAATTAAATGCATAACATCACTAAACATTCCATGCATGTATTATACATCTTCAACAAACTTAACTCAAAACAGTAGCAAAATACCAATTTATAAACAAAAATACTATAGCTACCTCACTCAAACAATACATCAAATCAAGTGGAAAGTAAAAACCACCTATACACTTACTTCTAAACAGATACTAATCAGTGACTCTCAAACATAAATACAGGACACTATTTCCAATAAACTTTTCCTTCATCAAAAGAGTTTAAAACTAACTAAACTATTAATATAAATTACTAATGAAAATACAAAAAAATATTTTTTTTCAGATTCACCAAAAAAGTACAACAGAAGATAATCAACAATGCACAGACCACTATCTTCAAAACCAAATAAAAATCACCTAAACAGTAAGTATAAAAAAAAATACTATTACCACTCCACCAACTATTTACCTAAAAACAAGACCTGTATAACAACTAGAAAAAACTACTAAATTAAGTCAGCCAGGAATTATATTTAGTCACATACTACACACAAATAAAAAAGAAAAACACTACTAACAATATACCTCATACTTACCAAAAAAGATGGAAACAAACACTATATAACAACACAATTACTAATCCTCCACCCCAAAGTACTTACCTTATAACAGGTGCTAAATAGCCAATATAGCCAAACGAACAAACCAACTCCATTGAATACTTACCTCAAAGCAGGACATAAACACTCATTAAAGACCAAAATAACTATTCTAACACCATTAAATAATTACTTACTGACGAAATACTTACTAACTTATTTTTTCTCTTTTTCTATTATTTACAGTCTCAAAAAATGGCATCACAAGGTGAAGCAAGTTATGTGACCACACACAGGACACCAACGCCTTAAATTTCAAGGATATCTTTATTGCAGAGATAAAATTCAGCAACTCAGAAGTCATTGGAGGTGTGTACAATACTTCTCTTCAAATTGCAGAGGCAGAGCAGTTACTCTAGAAAATACGGTTGTTAGGACAACAGAGCATAACCACTCTGCCTCTGCAATGGAAATAGAAGTACGAGAAAATATACAAAAAATAAAACAGTTTGCACACACCTCCAATGAATCCTGCGGACAGGTGCTAAGGACAGTAGCACAATCAATTCCCGAACAGGTTGCAGGTAGCATGCCTTCAATACAAAAGCTTAGACAAATGTTCCAACAAGAAAAACTGGCACGTAACCCCCCAAAATGTTACACCACAATCCTATGCAGATATAAACATTGCACCAAAACTAAAACTTAGCTTTTCAAATGAAGAATTCCTAATATACGACAATGAAAACCCTCAAAAAAGAATTTTAATCTTTAGTACACAACGCACCTTACCAATCAAATAGTGAAATTTGGATGATGGATGGAACATTTAAATCAACACCACATCGATTCAACCAGATTTACAGTATACATGCTACCAAAAATAACACCACAATCCCCCTAGAATATTCATTACTACCTGACAAAAATTCCTCTACTTACAATGAATTATTATCAGTAATCAGAACCAAAACAATAAATAAAATACCTAGAAATGTAATAATTGACTTTGATCTTGCAATGTTAACACAATAATAAAAATATACCCAGAAACAGAAATACAAGGATGTTTTTTCCACTTTTCACAATCCTATTGGTGTCAAATACAAAAATCATCCTTAAGTATAGAATATTGTGCAGACTGCATACTCCAATTTCAATTGAGAAAACTAACAGCATTATGCTTTGTACCACCTGATAAAGTAGATCAATATTACACAACTATTTGAGAGTCTAACTATTACACAATAAATGAAGACAAATTGTCACCATTACTAAATTATTAAAATAAACATGAATTGGACACCTAAACAGTTCAGGTCGCAGAAGAATACCAAGATATCCTATACAGTGGTGGAACTATTACATGACCTGTTTAGAAGGTGGAGCAAAAAACTAATAATGCCATTGAGGGATGACACAACTCCTTCAACAAAGCAATCAGAAAACCCCACCCAAACCTATATCATTTCCTGGAAATTTTTAAAAAGGAGCAAAGTTTCCAAGAAATTAGGCTTGCTCAATCACTGTCAAGTAGCCTGAACCCACACACAACACAAAAAAAGCAAACAAATGTCAGAAAAAATATTGGCAAAAATACAAGATTTCCTTTTAATGGTACCTTCAGGCTACCTAGACAGTCTAGCATATATACTAACTTACTAACAACAACTAACAAACTCACCATTAGTTACCAGTTTTCAAAACACCATCAATTAAATTCAAAATGTTGAAAAATAGTTTATACCAAATTAATCCCAAAACATAAAAGATCCTACCTTAAGGTGTTTTCTTCTCTTAATGTTACAATAAGACAATCTCTGCATCTCTCCCTGTAGAAATATTGATCTTCTTTCATATAAATAATTCATTTTAACCTGCAGAAAAAAAACAATCACCCCAAAAATTACCTTTCATAATTCAAAATATATAATAATAACTAACCATATATACAAGATAAAAACTGTAACAAAAAATAATTATAACAAACGTTTAATCCAATTATAAAGTAGGTGAAGCACAATATTCCATATAATCCATGAAAAAAACATTTTCTCCCTAAAAAATAGAAAAAGCATAACTCACATACTAAAGATATACTAATTTAATAAAAAATACAGCATAAACACAAGAAAACGAAAGAAAAAAGAGAACAAAATCAAAAATAAACAAATACGAATAACAGTAACATATCATAAATATAATTTTTTGCCAAAAAACCACTGCCAACTCCATCTATCACCGAAATACATATAAATCAGCATTAAAAAAAATTCACATTCACATAACAAGTATTAGTAAACAAAAAGTTGCTAAAAATTTTTTATAACACCACAATCAATAAGTAACCAGTACAAGAAAAAAACATAAAAATGATCAACACACACAACTTCGAAATGCTACTCTCTAATTTAAAAGTACCTCCTATGCCTATCTCTGTAATAAAAAATACCATAAAACATATATTAAAATTAATTTAACTTAACTTACCCAAGCAAGATGTCCTATTCCATCCACTCTTGACTGCGACGCTCCCCGGAATGAAGGAACAGACGTACGACCTATGTAAACAGAGGAAACCACTAAAAATAGAAAACTGACTATTTCTTCCATAGGAAATAATGGAATAAATGGAACAATACCACAAAAAAGTTTTTTTAAAAATTACATAATTTCTGTAAAATTTTAAAAAAATAAGTAAAAATCAATTTATGTTTACAAATAAATTCTGTATTTTGTAAACTTTTTTTTGAAAAAATTAAAAGTTTCAAAAATTGTCATTATGTGTTTTTATTTAAAAAAACGTATTTGCATGAAACAAAATTAACACATAGGGGCTCATTCTTACTTTGGCGGGCGGTGGAGGCCGCCCGCCAAAGTAACCCCGTCAGAACACCGCACCGCGGTCGAAAGACCGCTGCGGTGATTCTGAGATTTGCCCTGGGCTGGCGGGCGGCCGCCAAAAGGCCGCCCGCCAGCCCAGGGCAAATCAACCTTCCCACGAGGACGCCGGCTCAGAATTGAGCCGGCGTAGTGGGAAGGTGCGACGGGTGCAGTGGCACCCGTCGCGTATTTCAGTGTCTGCATAGCAGACACTGAAATACTTTGCGGGTCCCTCTTACGGGGGCCCCTGCAGTGCCCATGCCATTGGCATGGGCACTGCAGGGGCCCCCAGGGGCCCCGCGGCACCCCCTACCGCCATCCTGTTCATGGCAGGTTTCCCGCCATGAACAGGATGGCGGTAGGGGGTGTCTGAATCCCCATGGCGGCGGAGCGCGCTCCGCCGCCATGGAGGATTCCCCCGAGCTGCGGAAAGTCGGCGGGAGACCGCCGAGTTTCCGCTTCGGACCGCGGCTGAACCGCCGCGGTCAGAATGCTCGAGGGAGCACCGCCAGCCTGTTGGCGGTGCTCCCGTGGTCGGTGACCCTGGCGGTCACCGGCCGCCAGGGTCAGAATGACCCCCATAGTGGCAATTTGTTTTAACTATAATACAATAACACAAAAATAAAAACACCAAAGATATCTTCTCTAACTATATTTTATAAAATAATTAAGTGCAAAAATCACATACATTTTTCTTTCAACGATATTATAAAATTATAATTAAAAAAAGAATAAATGCAAACATGTTATACACACATATAAATATAGATATTACCCAAGAAATATCATTTCCACTGCAAAATAATAATAAAAATATATCAATATATTTTATAACAATTGCAAAACATACAAACAATAAAAAATTAAAAATTAAAATTTTACTAATTAAAATAATGAAACAAATAATGAGTAACAAATTTAAAAACATTTTAACTATTAACCAAACTTAATTAACATTTTAACATTACAATCATACAAAATTATATTCTTTTTAAAACACAAAACAAATATATTAAAGTACCCCAAAAAAATGAAAAAAATAAAATAAAAAAATACAACACAAATATTACTTATAAAACTTAAATATAAATTACATTTTCCAACCATAACAAACAGATACCATATAGCCTATCCCATTTACCACTAAATATTTTATAAACAAATAATAAAACAAAAAAAACATAATTTTTTTAATTAATACAAAACCATCAACACAATTCCCTACTAAAACCCCCTAAATCCCATACATTCCAAACCAAAATTCAAAACCTTTTTTTTTTTTTTTTTAAAGCTCTATAAAAACATTTAAACATAAAATAATTAAAATAATACCTGATTACTACTAATCTTCCCCTCCCATAAGGTGTATATCCCAAATATCTAAACCCCTTATTCCACACCACATTATTTTATATATAAAAAAAACATTAAAATAAATACCCAAGTATGAATACACTTCCACACCGATAACCCCTCTATCCAATACATCCCACTCCTTAGCCCAATACACATTAATAGACTTCCCCACCCACAACCCCTAAATCCCATATATCCCTTCACTAATTCTACAGCAACATTTACTCCTTTATTCCCAAAAATAATAATAATAATAAAAATAATGCTCAAGTATTTTAATTAATACATAGGTATTAATACACTTCCCCACCCATAACCCCTCTATCCCATATTTCCCGCTCCTTAGCCCAATACACATTAATACACTTCCCCACACACAACCCCTAAATCCCATATATCCAGCCACTAATTCTACATCAACATTTATTGCTTTAATCAACAAAAAATAATAAGAATAAGAATAATGAAAATAATATCCAAGTATTTTAATTAATACCTAAGTATTAATCCACTTCCCCACCCATAACCCCTCTATCCCATACATCCCGCTCCTTAGCCCAATACACATTAATACACTTCCCCACCCATAACCCCTAAATTCCATATATCCCGCCACTAATTCTACATCAACATTTATTGCTTTAATCAACAAAAAATAATGAGAATAATAAAAATAATATCCAAGTATTATAATTAATACCTAGGTATTGATACACTTCTCCACCCATAACCCCTCTATCCCATACATCCCACTCCTTAGCCCAATACACAATAATACACTTCCCCACCCACAGCCCCTAAATCCCATATATCCCACCACTAATTCTACAGCAACATTTATTCCTTTAATCAACAAAAAATAATAATAAAATGAATACAAATAATACCCAAGTATTTTAATTAATACCTAGGTATTAATATACTTCCCCACCCACAACCCCTAAATCCCAAATATCCCACCACTAATTCTACAGCAACATTTATTCCTTTAACCCCTTAGCTGCTGGACGGTTCCACCCCCCCCAGTGCTGAGCCCTTTTTTGGCTATTTGGGGTAGTTCGCGCTTAGGCCTTCATAACATTTTGTCCACATAAGCTATCCACGCCAAATTTGCGACCTTTTTTCCCAACATCCTAGGAATCCTAGTGGGACCCGGAGTTTGTGGTTCCCCCTGGAGGGGACTAAGAAATTAGCCAAAATACAGTGAAAATTTCGTTTTTTCCCACAAAATGGGGAAAATGGGCTGCCGAAGAAGGCTTGTGGTTTTTTCCCTGAAAATAGCATCAACAAAGGGTTTACGGTGCTAAAATCACCATCTTCCCACCTTTCAGGAATGGGCAGACTTGAATCAGAAAACCAAATTTTTCAACACAAATTTGGCATTTTACTGGGACATACCCCATTTTTACTATTTTTGGTGCTTTCAGCCTCCTTCCAGTTAGTGACAGGAATAGGTGTGAAACCAACGCTGGATCCCGGAAAGCTAAACATTTCTGAAAACTAGACAAAATTCTGAATTCAGCAAGGGGTCATTTGTGTAGATCCTACAAGGTTTTCCTACAGAAAATAACAGCTGAAATAAAAATATATTGAAATTGAGCTGAAAACAACAGCCATTTTTCTTTATGTTTTACTCTGTAACTTTTTCCTGCGATGTCAGATTTTTGAAAGCAATATACGGTTATGTCTGCTGGACTCTTCTGGTTGCGGGGATATAAAGGGCTTGTAGGTTCATCAAGAACCCTAGGTACCTAGAGCCAATAAATGAGCTGCACCCTGCAGTTGGTTTTCATTCTATACTGGGTATACAGCAATTCATTTGCTGAAATATGAAGAGTGAAAAATAGGTATCAAGAAAACCTTTGCATTTCCAAAATGGGCTCAAGATAAGGTTTTGAGGAGCAGTGGTTATTCGCACATCTCTGAATTCTGGGGTGCCCATACTAGCATGTGAATTGCAGGGCATTTCTCAAATAGATGTCTTTTTTACACAATCTCTTATATTTGGAAGGAAAAAATGTAGAGAGAGATAAGGGGCAATAACACTTGTTTTGCTATTCTATGTTCCCAATAAAAATGATACCTCACTTGTGTGGGTAGGTCTAGCGCCCGCGACAGGAAATGCCCCAAAACACAACGTGGACACATCCCATTTTTTGACAGAAAACAGAGATGTTTTTTGCAAAGTGCCTACCTGTAGATTTTGGCCTCTAACTCAGCCGGCACCTATGGAAACCTACCAAACCTGTGCACGTTTTAAAACTAGAGACCTAGGGGAATCCAAGATGGGGTGACTTGTGGGGTTCTGACCAGGTTATGTTACCCAGAATCCTTTGCAAACCTCAAAATGTGGCTAAAAAAACATGTTTTCCTCACATTTCGGTGACAGAAAGTTCTGGCATCTGAGAGGAGCCACAAATTTCCTTCCACCCAGCGTTCCAACAAATCTCACGATACAAATGATACCTCACTTGTGTGGGTAGGCCTAGCGCCCGCGACAGGAAATGCCCCAAAACACAACGTGGACACATCCCATTTTTTGACAGAAAACAGAGCTGGTTTTTGCAAAGTGCCTACCTGTAGATTTTGGCCTCTAGCTCAGAGGGCACCTAGGGAAACCTACAAAACCTGTGCATTTTTGAAAACTAGAGACCTAGGGGAATCCAAGATGGAGTGACTTGTGGGGCTCTGACCAGGATCTGTTACCCAGAATCCTTTGCAAACCTCAAAATGTGGCTAAAATAACACGTTTTCCTCACATTTCGGTGACAGAAAGTTCTGGAATCTGAGAGGAGCCACAAATTTCCTTCCACCCAGCATTCCCCCAAGTCTCCCAATAAAAATGGTGCCTCACTTGTGTGGGTAGGCCTGGTGCCTGCGACAGGAATAGATCACACAACGGTCAATGTTGGTCCTTACATGAGGCTTCTGTTGACCCTGGGGTGATCCATTACTGACGCAGGCACTAGGTGTAGGCACTCAAGTGGGGTAGTGTTTTTATCAGGACAGGTGAGGAATCACTGGGTGGTAGGAATTTTGTGGATCCCAGCATATTCCTGTAGTTTGTGTGACAGAAATGCGAGAAAAATAGAGTTTTTATTCAACATTTCAGCTTTACAGGGTATTCTGGGTAAGAAAACTTTGATGAATCCACACAAGTCACACCTCTGTGGACTCTCCCGAATGTCTAGTTTCCAGAAATGTTTGGGTTTAGTATGTTTCTCTATATGGCCGCCGAACCCAGGACCAAAAACACAGGTACCTGCCTTACAAAACCAGTTTGATTTGCGATAGATAATTTTGATGTCTCCACAATAAGATTTGGGCGGTGGAATTTGGGGCTGAACTACATCGGGGAGCTCCCATGAGAGTACTCTCTCTCTCTCTGCTTGCCGCCGCATTCACCTGCTCTCTGGGTTGGGCTAACCCACCATTACCCAGTTGCACAGACTGCTTGCGAAGGGACAGCAGGACTGTCCTCATCACCTCCCTCATAATGTACTGGAAGAGGAGTTATTGAATGGAACTCCTCCGACTGAAAAATCACTCCCAGAGTCTGCGCTATTGTCCTATCCCTCAGATGCTGTCTCAGTATCTGATGTCTCAGTCTCTGATCCTATGTCAGAGCTGTCCTCTATAACTCGAGTGACAGCTGCAGTCATCCATCAAGATGCCATCTCTGCTATTTGCTAAACTGTTGCTCTAAAACACTAGCCGATGTAGACAGTCACAAAATCGATGGTGTGTGTGAGATACGTGCAACAGTTGAGGCCACCTTACCTGCGCTTCTTCCCTCAATCAGCACGTTCTTTCAAGACACTTAAAAAACACCTTGTCACATACCATTCGTCACAGTCTTTAGCACCTCCTGCGCCCAGTCCAACAATCATTATTGGTGCTCCCACTCCCTCCTCCTCGGATTCCTCCATTACCACCCAGCAAAAGTGCCCTTCATCTCTCCATAGCCGCCCTCCACCCCGCACATACATTTCATTTGTATTATAGCGCAGGTAATGGCTGACTTTACTAATGTACTCAGCTATTTACATAAAATACAGATTTGCTCTTTGCAGTAGGCATATAAACCTTCTGCGCTTCTTTATGGCACTAAAACTGCCACTAGACAAGTCTGACCCTTTTGTAGCAGAAATATAATCACAATACTTACTTGACTTTTTTATTGCTGCGTAAAAGCTACAGTTGAAAAGCGTCAGTTGAAGTATGTGCATTGCTTTGAAGACGCAAGCTGCAACTGCAAGACAACTGGTGGCAAATCTATATATATATATATATATATATATATATATATGTATATCACTTTTATATGAGGGTCTGGTTTTCCTGGGGGCCGATCGCAGCCCCCAGGGAAACCACACACATTGTGACAAAAGTGATATATATATATATGTATATAGGTCTATCTCTCTATATATATCTATCTACATAGATATATCTATAGATATATCTATATATATATATATATATATATATATATATATATATATATATAAATATATACATATATCTATATATATCTATAGATCTATCTATAGATATATCTATGTAGATAGATATATCTACATAGATAAATCTATATATATAGATCTATATATATATAAATATATAGATCTATTTCTTTTTAGTTGTTGTATGGTTTCCTTGGGGACCAAAATGGCCCCCAGGGAAACCCTACAACAACAAAAAAAAATATTGCCCCCACAGGGGGTCGCCCTGCCCACAGGCGACACCCTGTCCATTTTTTATTTTTTTTGAAAAAAAAAAAACATGTAAGCCCTGGGGTGGCGCAATTGTGCCCCCCGCCCCCCCAGGGGGCACCTACCTTTAAAAAAATATATATATATTCCCCCGGGGGGCGGCCCGTTTTCCGAGGGGGCCGACCCCCCCAAGTGAAATCCCTGGTGTCTAGTGGTGTTTCCTGGCCCCCAATCGCAGCTGTGCTGTGATGGGGGGCCAGGAAACAGTTTCAGAAGGCCTCGTAAGAAAGGGGAGACTCTCCCCTTTCTTACGAGGCACAGCTGCGATCGGGGGCCAGGAAACACTTTCAGGAAGGCCTCGTAAGAAAGGGGAGACTCTCTCCTTTCCCCTTTCTTACGAGGCCTTCCCGAACATGGGGAAGGCCGTTTGTGGCGCAGCCGCTTTCTGCTCCGATGGGGAAATCCACATATTAACGTCAGCGCGCCGTTACAAAGGTGCGGGTGGGGGGGGGGTTGGAGACACGGAAGAGCTTCCGTGTCTCCCAGGGATAAAAAAATTAAATAATAAATCCTCAGGTGCGACACACCCCAGGATTTGTTAACCCCCTCCCTGGTGTCGGCCACTGGTCGTGACCCGCACCAGGGAGGTAGTCCGACGCCCGCACTTAGGCGGTTAATCAACAACAAATATTAATAATAATATTAATACAAAATAATACCCAAGTATTTTAATTAATACCTAGGTATTAATACACTTCCCCACCCATAACCCCTCTATCCCATACATCCCGCTCCTTAACCCAATACACATTAAAACACTTCCCCACCCACAACGCCTAAATCCCATATATCCCACCACTGATTCTACAGCAACATTTATTCCTTTAATAAAAATAAATAAATAATAGAAACAATACCTAAGTATTTTAATTAATACCTAGGTATTAACACACTTCCCCTCCCATAACCCCTCTATACCATACATCCCACTCCTTAACCCAATACACATTAATACACTTCCCCACCCACAACCCATAAATCCCATATATTCCGCCTCTAATTCTACACCAACATTTATTCCGTTAATCAACAAAAAATAATAATTATTATAATAAAAATAATACCCACGTATTTTAATTAATACCTAAGTATTAATATACTTCCCTACCCATAACCCCTGCATCCCACACATCCCGCTCCTTTACACAATAATGAATCCCTAAGTACTACTACTCTTCTCCTCCCATAAACCCTACATCCCAAATATGCAACTCCTCACTCCACAACATATTTTTCTATATATAAAAAAAAAAAACAATTAAATAAATACCCAAGTATTAATACACTCCCCCACCCATAACCTCTGCATCCCATACATCCCGCTCCTTAACCAAATACATATAAATACAATCCCCTACCCATAACCCCCATATACCATATATACCACCCCTAATTCCACTACATTCCTCATTTAATACTCAAGTATTTAAATTAATACCTGAGATTAATACACTTCCCCTGACACAACCCCTACATCAAACATATATCCCACCCCTTAATATACAGCATTCAAACAATATATACAAAAATATTATATTATATTATATCTATATATTTATATACCATATAAATATTATACAAACAAAAAATAATAATAATACAAAACAAATTCTTACCTTAAAATGTATTCTTCCACCATTAAAGTCATTGTTGCTGCACTCGTTCTTTAGGAAAATTTGTTGTTAAGACAGTAGTTATTCTGTACCTCGTGGTACAGACTAACTTGTGGTTTACTACTCGTTGTTAAGGCAGGTTGGCCTTAACACCTCGTTGTTCAGGGGGTTTCCCCCAAGAAGGAAACAGTAATATGTTTTTTTCAAACAAAACCATAGCGCATGAGCACTGTGTAAGGAAGTATGTGAAGAATTTAGAGAAAAAACATAAATGTCAGAAAAGTAACCAGAGGCTGTCTGGACAAAAACTGGAGTGGCATGAGGCAAAGGACAGCCAGTAGGTACCTTGAAAGATGGTTTATAATATATCATTTCATTGTCAGGATCAGGACTGGAAGACTGTAAACCCACATCAGAAATGTATGTATTGGCACTAGTAGCAGGCACAAGTGCAAATTCAGCCTCATAAGTCCCCAGTTGGGGAATAAAATATTAGGACTGCTTAATGCATGTAGCAGAATCTCTTGCAGGTTTGGGAGAGGAGATAAGGATCTACACAGATCTTTTTGTGAGCTACCCTGGAGGAATAGCATTATGATGTAGCTTCATCAAATATTACAGTTCGAGTACCTTGAACAGCTAGGACAGTGACAGGTACACAGAAGGCTGGGCCATTTTTGTTTTTATATGCAATCTTCTCCCAGATCGGATCCCCGAATTTAGGAATCCAGCCAAAAGTCACTAGTTGCTTCTTAACTTTGTCAGTGGCAGAAAGTTTAGAATTCACATTCCAGCGCTTATCTTGGAAATCTTATAATTTCTGTAAGGCAGCGTAATGGTCATTGATGTCAAAAGGTGTATCTGCTGCCAATCTGCCAGGGTCATCAAGATCTGGGACATACATTTGGACCCCACAAAGCACCTCCAAGGTGGTACGACCACCCAAAGACCCTCTAGGCAGATTTTTTAAATCTCTCAGGACTGCGTACAGGCTATAAATCAAACTACAAACAGAACCGAAAATTCTAGCTTTAAGGACTGCTTTAAGTCACAGCTCTTCCACTGCACTATCAAATTTCCCTCACGGTGATAGGGCAAGTAATAATGCACACCAACACCCACTGTGTCCATGCTTAGAGGCAAATGCTGATCCCAGATCCGAGTGGAATGCTACCACTACATATGTACCGATAAAGACCTGCTAAACTTTAATAACAGTTCAAGCGTCAGCCAACTGTTGTGGCCACAGCCATATAAATTGAGAACCTGAATCACCATCAATAAAATAAATGTAAAGGTACCATCCATATTGAGTAGTCTGCAACGATCTAAATAGACACATGTCACAGCAAAGGACATATTGTTTAGCCTCCTTATAGAGGCCATGACACCACTAGTGTTTCTGTAACAAGGAAACTGTAGCCACCATACCAGCATGGGCAGACGCTAATCCTTAATGAGAAGCAATTATTAATACTAGCCTGTGGTCCTGGATGGGCTTCATCCGCCGCGGGAATGTAGGCAAAATTAATACTTGGGCCACTCAACAGACAGGAGTATTTTGCTGGGTAGTTTTTTGGTAGAGGCACACCACTTGCCAAAGCAGTGACCGCAGCCATAATATCATCATTTATTCTCGTATGTGAATGACTAAGTACAACTACTACAACTGTCTTAACAGCTGCTTGGTAGCCTAATCACCCCATTAATTCTCTGTGATGTGTACTCTAACACGTTGATGACTCAAAGTGTGAATCACATGAGCACATGGCAGAGCATTTTGAAGAGCTGTTACTTTTCTCCAAAGCAGCTTACGCTTGATAGGATTACTTTTAGAGTTTCTGAATCCATACAAGTCCCAATAATGTAAATAATCCTTATAGGGCTGGACGCAATTATAGGAATTACACCCCATAATTGTAGAGAATTTTGGACCTGTATTCTGTTTTCCATAGCTTTCAATTCATCCAGATAAGCGGGACAGTCACCCAAAGTTTATGTATTAGTTTTTTGTGCCTGAAATTTACCATCTTTCATGATACCCTTCACAACACCACATGGAGTGGAGAACTTATGATTAGTACCAACCGCAGTCTAGGCAATACTGGTCAAGAAGCAAAATTCCATTTGAGATGGGGTATTTGTGTTCATACTGGAGAAATTCCTGTTTTCTTAATATAGGGTCGAAAACCTAATCTGCATCAGCAGCTGTTAAGGAAGTGGTGTACTGGTGTCAGGGAGACCAGATCCTCTGAGCCTGTGCACGGTCCCAACATGTCCACCACTAGACAGCTCCAAAACTCCGATAGAAATATCACAGAGTCTGAGAGACTCCAAGTGGGGGGAAAGGGGATTAG
Source organism: Pleurodeles waltl (assembly GCF_031143425.1). NCBI lineage: Eukaryota > Metazoa > Chordata > Amphibia > Caudata > Salamandridae > Pleurodeles > Pleurodeles waltl. The sequence continues at coordinate 1,643,347,704 of NC_090444.1, read as the reverse complement.
GTAGGGAACAGCTGGGAAGGAGACCTGTAGGAAGCAAAAGGTTAAACAACACAATATTAAGATATAATCACATTGACTTTCACTAGACTATGGTTCTTAGCATTCTCATACTGTAACCATGGATAACCTAAGAAGTGACTATAACTAGACCTCAAGAAATCTAGGTACCTGAAAAAAAATCAAGAATGGGTTAGTACAATGTTTCACATGAGCTTTTCATGAAATATCACATACTGTCTAGAATACAAGAACCTTCTAGAATAATGTTTCAGAACAAACTACATTTTTACATGAGGACAAAGGCTATCTGAAACATTCCCTGGAAACAACAGGAACAAGACTAGGAACTTAATATGCACAAAGAAGGTCACACTTTGAATTAAGCATCTTCACAGGAAATCCAAAAGCTCAGGATAAATGTGTGCACCTCTACAAACACAACACACCAAAGTTTTAATTGCCATGAAATGATTGCGCACACTGTAGCTGATCTGAACATCAAGTATTACAAGCTAGAAGTGAATCGCGAACACTGCTGATTCGAGCAAGAATATGCAAATGCCAGGAAATGATTGCGCAAGATGAATCGCGCACACTGCCAATTCAAACAAGGATACGCAAATGCCATGAAATGATCACGCAAGCCGTGGCCGATCTGAAAATCAAGGTTTACATGCGGGAAATGAATTGCGCACACTGCTAATTCGAACAAGAATATGCAAATGCCATGAAATGATCGCGCAAGCTGTGGCTGATCTGAACATCAAGGTTTACATGCGGAAAATGAATAGCACACACTGCCGATTCGAACAAGGATATGCAAATGCCATGAAATGATCGCGCAAGCTGTTGGCGATCTGAACATCAAGGTTTACATGCAGGAAATGAATCGCGCACACTGCCAATTCGAACAAGAATATGTAAATGCCATAAAATGATCGCACAAGCAGTTGGTGATCTGAACATCAAGGTTTACATGAGAGCAATGACTCGCTCACTCTGAAAGTTTTACAAGTAGGCCCAAAACTCGAGAGTCTTTGAGAATGGGGTCGGGGACCCAGCCCGACCTCCGCCTTACCGCCCTGCTCAAGGATCACCAATACAATGCAATAAAAAGCTCAGGATGTTGCTGCTGCTCTGCACAGGGACCTCCGAATAGTGAGCACGTGGAGCTGAGCTGGCTCCCCTATATAGAATCTGGCCCAGCCCACAAACCACACCCAGTCATGCTGCAGGGAAAGCTTCTAGAAGGTCCTAGAAAGGGAACACACCCTAACACACTCAGTAAGCCTGCAGCAATACCTTGCAAATGAACAGTTATTGCAAACATCATTAATAGTGTTTTTCAAGGTTAAAGTCTGCAATGCATAAGGTTAGCATACTGCATATAAACACAATGCATGAATTATGCTCCGCATTAAAGGCTGGGTTTTTGCATTTTTGTCACCCGTACAGCGTGCACGGTCCTAATGTTGACAACTGGATCCATCATGGATGTAAGGCTTCCACATTACGGAATGCTTGCCTTTGTGAAAGCCTCTAAGGCTGGATTTGGAGAGACCACAATAATGTGTTTCCTCTGAACCAATGGATGTTCCTTTAAAACAGCTATTTGAAGTGCTGTCAGAACTTTTTCTGTCAATTCAAAACACATTTCTGCATTAGAATCTAAATGTGATTTTTATGCAGTCGTTACAGGTTCACCTTCATTAAAGGTGACATATGTGTAACCAGAGGAACCCATAATAATGCGGATTACTAAATTAGTAATGGTAACACAAGTGTGTAAGTGTTTGAATGCAAGCATGTCTGTTTGCAATGTTCTGAGAATAATAGTATACTCTGTAGTCCAATGTTTGTCTGAAAAATCAGGATGAATTAAGTCATGCAACGGTTTAACCTGTTGTGCATAATCTGGTATATATTTTCTTCCAACATTTAGAAAGTTAAAAAATTACCTTATTTTTTTAATGTATTTGAAGGATGTGAGAGAGCACACTCCTCTAAGAAGTGCCATCATTTGGTAATTCGTATCCTAATAATAGGACACTAAGAACTTCATTTGAGATTTTGGAAAATTAAATTTATAGCCAAGGTCAGTGAATCACAGAATTTTGTGATCCATTCTGGCCAAATGTGTGTTTAAAGCATCATCTGTGAGGTAAATTTCACCAACGTAAGGCAACGCTTCCGAGTCAATTTCTTGTAAGATTGACGTAACATGGGCAGCAAACAGAGCTGCCTACAGAATCTTCTCTAGGTTCCTAAGCGGTAAACGCTGTCAAATCTTTGCTACCAGGACTTAGTCACTGATATGGAGTTTCAACTTGAATATAGTCATTAGTCAGTCTTGCCACAGAAACTCTTGAAGGGTCTGACAAACTATTGTGACCTCTCCTGCACTGTCAAGCGAAGTTTTCACCCACATATTATTCAGAAAAGTGTCATGACTATTTGTGGTATAATTAGTGAAAATTCCTGCCACTTTCTTCAGAGGTGAGCTTAGCCTTTGGCCATGCACAGCAGGAGTTGGCCCAGGGCTGGCTCCTCTGGGTGTGACAATAGGTGCGAAAGAGTGTCTTTGGGTGTGAGTGTGAGACTGGATGTGAGAGTTTCTTATTGAGCTCCAGTGGATCAAAGATGCGTTTAGCTCCACAAAGGATTTCAGATTGTTTTTCAATATGGAATCTCTGAGTAAGCACACTTGCTTTGCCCAGGAGTTATGATCATCTATCCTTTACAGACGTGGAGCTTCAACTGCGGCACCTGCTACATTCATATTTGTAAGTGCTTCCTGTTGAGCTTTAATTTCTGTGAAATGAGCATCATCACCAGAATGGACATTCACCCGTTCATGTATCCAACAAGAGTCCACAGTTTACACAAAATGCCCATCCAACTGGAGCACTTTCTACTGGTTAGTTAGTAAGTGCTACCCCATTGGTTAAATGTGCATTGTGGGGGAGGCAGGGACGTGCAGTCCACCTACCCCGGCCAATCTCTTCCCCGGGGACCCCATCCTCCTTAGCCCGGCCTAAACTTTTTTTTTAGCAAGAGGGGCGGTGAGACGCGGCCCCCTCCCCAGGCCAATCTTGGCCCTAGGGACTCCAGCCTCCTGGGGCTGGCCTCAACATATTTTTTGGGTGGTAAAAAGGGGCCAGTCCCCCAACCTGGGCCAATTTTGGCCCTGGGGACCCCATACCCAGGGCCCACTACTATTTATTGGGGTCCATGTGGCTCCCACCCAGGCCATATTTGGCCCCACGGACCCGTTCTCTCTGGGATATCACACAGGGCACCCAGTGTGAAATGGGACCACGGGGGAGCCTGAAGGCCCCTGCAGTCCCAGCTGGCTCCATACCTCATGCGGGAGCTGCCATTGCTATCACAGAGAGGTAGCTGCTAAACATGCAGCGCCCTGTCTGTGAATGCAATAGTGTCCTCCATTTCCCAGCTTGCATCCATGCAGGCAGAGAAATAGAGGAAACCTCTGTGCGTAGCAAGTGAGAGTTGTTTTACAGCTCTCACTTGCTGGCACTAGAGTGTTCCCTCTGACTTGGCAGGAGCTGTCAAAGCTCCTGCCAAGTCAGAGCAAAGAGATGTGTCCTGGGGTGGGCACCCAGGGACATAGCAGGAACTGGCCCTGTGGGATGGGGGTCCCCAGAGCCATTATTGGCTTTTTGAAGGGGGCCGCATGGCCCTCCTACCAACATTAGGATTTCCCAGTGAAGGTGGCAGTCCTCTGGTCCGGGGGGCCACACAGCCCTCCTTAATTTAAATTAATATCCCCTGGGGAGGTAGCGGACCCCCTTCATTCTTTCATTTTTGCCCCAGGACTGCTGTCACTGAAATGGTGTGTTTCAAAATCCCTGGCCAATGGATAATGTTAATCTTTCTTAGCTATAGCTCTTGCATTTTCTAATACTCTCTAATGTACTTCATGTACTGTACTGCCCACATCTCTTAAGCCGCAGGGACATTCTAAAATATATACCAAAAAAAGGGTACTGCAAGTAATGAACGTTGCATAACTTTTCAAAACAGGAATGTATCTTTATCTTTATGTTGGGCATAACCGGTTTATAGAGGTAGCTGATTGAGAATTTGCACATGATCATATTTGTGGTTCCGGGGAACCAACTGATTATAAACAGTGAAAATCAGGACACTGATTATTTATGTAATTATATTTTGAGTATATTTTGTGATCAATATATTTTAACATTGATTTGAAATTTAGGAATGTGCATGCTAATCAGCATCTATGCTGTGACTATATGAAACAACACTGAGCCCTTTTGTATATATTTTGAAGGTTCCAAGTTGGCAAATTTTGAAATGTGAAAAGAATAGTATAACATGGATTAGTCCTTTCTTTTTGTTGTACACAAACAATATATGGTTGAATGGAAAGCACTACCACCCCATGCGTGAAGAAGACTGTTGTGTGGAAGCGCGTCCTAAGGGGTGGACTCTTGCACGAACTTCTGTAACCCTGAGAGCGCGTGTTCTATTTTCTGTGAATTTTGCATATTTTGTATTTTGTATGCCGGATGCTGCTCTGTTTGTCATGAGTCACTCCGTGGGAGAGAATCTGGCAGTAGCAATAAACTTTTGATGCGAATATATATATACATCTGTATATATCTACATATATCTACATATCTCTCTCTCTCTCTCTCTCTCTCTCTATCTATATATATATATATATATATATAAAAATATATGTCTTGGTATATTTATGGTGTTTCCCGAAACCATGGTCGGACCGCCACTTTTTTGAGCCTCGGTATTTCGGGTCTCCTTGGTGCATATATATATATATATATATATATATATATATATATGTGTGTGTGTGTGTATATATATATATTTATAGATATATACATATATATATGTATATAAATATGTATGATTTTGCATATCCACAACACTCCAAAAAAGTAAAATGCACACTCAGGACATCAGGAAATCTAAATTATAGTTTTAATAACACCAAAAACACAACTTGTTTCGGCTGAACTAACAGGCTTGATCACATGCATTTATATGTATTCACTGAAGAAACCAAAGGTTACAGGGATGTTATAGTTAGGAAATAGAATTACAAAAGAATTAGAAAGTCACTAAAAAAACTAAAATTACAGGGAAATTATACTTGTGTTCAGATTTTACACTACTTAGTGAGTTTAAAATATTGTTCTATAACTGGAGTCATCCGGAGGAGAGGAACAGATCTCTAACTCACATAGAAACGTTGATCCCCACAAGAATATACCTCTGCGTTACCTAATGATGAACAATTAAATGAAGCTCAAAGTGTCACTAGAATACTACATCCACGGAGATCACATCCATGAATTGACTAGCAGCAATTAAACAATTAAAGTGCTAAAGTACAAAAAAGCCTCAGATGTGGACTTTCAGTGCACAGTTGTATTCCACAATATAAGCAAACAGGGGATTAAAGTTGATGCAATAACTTAAACACAATGTGGGAAAAGCCAGCACATCATGTGCCAGGTAGAGTTCAAACTCTCACTGGGATATCACATTAAGGATGATCATATCTATATATCAAAATGCAGCAGTTTAGAAAAGAAGGTGCTGAAGTGAAAATATCTGAGATGTCAACTCCTAGTGCATAAACTGGTCCTGTCACAGTCTGCAGGTCTCTTACCCCCGTAGACTGTAGAACTTGGAGGAAAGCCTGTTGCTTACTGGTTCTGGACTGGCCAAGATAGGGGTGACCCTTTCTAGTTGCAACGGTGCTGCTGACTGGAAAAGACACCAAGGCAGACTGTGCCCTCCAGAAGGAGTCCCAGAGCTGAAAACCCAAAAGATGGGAAAAAACCTCTACCACAGGAACTCCTGAAAAAGAGGAAAAAACAATGAAAAAAGGGAAAACATAGAATATAATTCTGCAGGGAGAAGCAGGAGTGTGGAGAAAACTGGAAACAGGAGTGAGGATCACCACGAAGACGGAAGTGTTTGCAACGCAAGGAAGAAAGGAACTGCAGTGCTTACATACCATGAAACAGGAAGTGACACAATAGGAAGAAAGTACCACACCATTTTGGATTGAGAAAGACCACATAGAAATGAATGTGAGAAAAGACCAAGTAGAAAAGGAATAGGAAAAAGGCAAGCTGGGAAGAAGAACACCAAGGAAGAAGACAATATTGAAGTCCAAGAAGAAAGAAGGAACAAAGACAGAAGAAAAAGAAAAAGGAGGAAACAAGAGGAAAGACCCAAGGAGGTACATAAAAAGGAAAATCAGGAAGGCTGTCAGGGGCTGCAGCACAACCCAGAGCATGAAATATGCCATATGGGCCGCACTGCAGCAAAACAAGCACAGAAAAACGGGCCACGGCGGTTCCTGCATCCTGAAATACAGACTGCCGGCCTGACCGCGGTCGAAAAGAAGGACGCCGCAGTAGTCCATGGCATCACAGATCTATTATATAAATATCCACCCTGCCATAAATTATCACATTCAGGGTGAGAACACCCATGTGTCCAAAAGCAGAAGTTTGACGAATAAAGTTCCAAAGTACAAACACCTACAATACTGACTTTCAGTACACCTCTATGGTCTATTGTATACATATCCAACCAGGAGATCAAGATTGAGGCAATGACTTGAACATAATGGGCCTCAGTACAACTTTGGCAGTCTTTTAGAAAGACCAGTGCAAAAAAAAAGAAATGGGAGCACACTGCCTCACACTCCAGCAAAAAGTTGGCCCCAATGCATCTTGATAAATGCAGTCAGATTCATTTCACATTAACAAAAGTAATCAAAGTCTTTCACCTTAGTAGTGCAGCAAGTGCTGTGTATCTCTGGACACATGTTTCTGGGTTTCGCCCGTCATCAGCAGAGAGCAGCATATTTTGTGGGGTTGCTTGAAATGCCACCAAACGTCTTCTCAGGTTTATGTACCACTCTGGTGCGCAGGTGCCTCACCAAGGCTCGTCAGCCCGTTAGCTCAAGGGAGCCGTCATTCGACACAGTGCAAAAAAAAAGGGAGCAGACTGCCTCACACTCCAGCAAAAAGTTGGCCCCAATGCATCTTGATAAATGCAGTCAGATTTGTTTCACATTAACAAAAGTAATAAAAGTTTTCACCTTAGTAGGTGCAGCAAGTGCTGTGTATCTCTGGACACGTGTTTCTGGGTTTCGCCCGTCATCAGCAGAGAGCAGCATATTTTGTGGGGTTGCTTGAAATGCCACCAAACGTCTTCTCAGGTTTATGTACCACTCTGGTGCGCACGTGCCTCACCAAGGCTCATCTGTCCGTTAGCTCAAGGGAGCCGTCATTCGACACAGTGCAAAAAAAAGGAGCACACTGCCTCACACTCCAGCAAAGATGTTAGTTTGCTAGCAGAAGACCACCTCAGTGGCAGCTGCCAAAAGACCGCCATGTTGGCGATAATCCAACCACCATTTTGCAACTCACACTGTGAAGACCACCAAAATACAGCCACAAATCCGACACCACCAGGAGATAGGAGGGTGGGAAAGAGGTGGTTCCACCACCAGCACCGCCAGCCCAACAGAATTCCACCCACCATATTACGAGCCACAAATCACCACAGCGATTCTTTCACAGTGGAAATCCATTGGTGGTGCGAACTGCTGCGCTTAGAACTCACTACTGTCTAAACACAACACCTCATTGGACAGTTTGAATAACCTACACCTGACACATATACACACACCAGACACACCTACTCATTGCACTACATAACACCCCCCCACACAACCCATAATCCCTTGCTACAAAATCGATTTTCACAGACACTGTGAGCAGGCAAATACACTTATATAGCACCATTACACCATAGGCACATTCACACGTCTCACTCAGCACACACCATACAACTGCACTACCAACACAAAACACACTTAACAAGCACACACATACACCACAAGCATCCATCACCCACTACGCACCACCGACACCCCATCAATCACCCTACACTGCACCTTTAGATGCACAACAACCCCCACCCTAAACACAACCACTACCATGTCCCCACAAAAGCACACACAGTTCACGGACGAGGAGTTGAGGGTCATGGTGAATGAAATCATTAGGGTAGAGCCACAACTGTTTGGAGCACAGGTACAGCAAACCTCGATCACCAAGAAAATGGAGTTGTGGCATGGAATAGTCGACAGGGTCAGCTCAGTAGGCAACCATCCACACACAATGGAGGACATCAGGAAGAGATGGAATGACCTGCGGGGGAAAATGCACTTTATAGCATTACAACACCAGATTGCCGTGCACAAGACTGTAGGTGCAACCCTACCTCCTCCCCCACAGTTCACATCATGGGAGGAGGAGGTCTTGGACATTCTGCATCCCAAGGGGACTCCCTGGAATACCTGGGGGACTGGACTCTGGTAAGTACCCACAACTTCCATGTCATACATTCATTGTGTCCTGTATGCTTCCTCACCACCCAAATACTCTCCCATTGTACTGAGTGTCTCACTACACATCCCACCTATCCACCTAATCCCCTCTCCTGCATGTCACACCTTCACCCAGCCGAGCTGCCTACACAGCCCTTGGCAAAGGCACAATATCATTGGCTAATACTATCACTACGACTCCCACAAATCATTTGCCCATCTACGTGAATAGCTGGAATGTGCACTTCACATCACATGCCTTGCTTGTATGTCTATTGTACTAGCTATACCAACTAGATAGTACGACTGAGGACTACCACATGACAATGAAAGCAATGCGATGGCACAACATAATGCCAAACACAGCTACAGCACTGTGACTAATCCAATTGGCCACTACACAGGAGCCACAACCCAGAAATTGACCCACCTTGGTATGGAGTGTAAGATGGCAGACTCCATGCACAACATGCACAGACAGGACAATTAACCTTACATAATCACATACCCTCCTCCCACTGGGACACCATGCTGCAATGGCAAGCCATTTCCTCTCACAACTACCAAGTCTGAATAGTCACTAGCTGACAGTGCAGAACAGTCCTGTCAACTATCAGACAGTACCAATACCCATCCACACAGCCAGAGTTACTGAACATGAATGACACCAACCTAAATGGAGTATGGTACACGCCACAGACCACTAACTACCACCAATGGTATGCTGTGCAGCATCTGTCATTGTTGGGAATCATGTCAAGCCATTGTATGCATATGATAAAGAGATAACCAAGCAGACATCCAATATTTAACTCCCTCTCTCACTCCATCCACAGGTACCCCTACCAGTGCCACTATGGAGAGGATACCAGAGACTGCCAGCCCTCCTCATGATGAAGGCCCCAGTGAGGACAACACACCTGGATTTCTGGACACTGACAACATACCTGGCCCATCTGGGACACCTGGTCAGTCTACGATTCCCTGTCTCACCCTGCCCACATCAATCCAACACCCAACCCTGTGGCTTCTACATCACAGCCAACCCTTTGTCCCCAAACCTGTGTCCCAAGGACTGTTCAAACTATTGCGTGCCCCACAGTACAGGGACCTGAGTCAACCCCTCAGACTCCAGACAATGAAGGTCCTGTAAAAACTGGGAGTGGGCACACCTTGCCAGGGCACAGGCAGATGGTGCTAGGAGGCTTAGGAGGGAAGCTGTGGACCAGAGGATGGGCTGCCCAGGGACTCTACTGACCAGGAAACCATCTCCCAAGTCCTGGGAGCAATCCAACGTTTCTAGGACAGGATGAGCCAGAGCATAACTATGTTGGCGAATTACCAAAGGTTGCAGAGGGAATAACACCAGGAGGTCATGCAGCAGTGGCAGGCACACAATGCCACCATGGCCTCCATTGCAGGGATGCTCAGGGAAATCAACACCACCCTGTGTACTTCCTCCAACCACCAGCAGGCCCCTTCTCCTAGCAAACTAACATCTATGCCATCCACAGCAGTGGCAGCTAGTGGAATAGAGGCCCTGCCAAGGGAACCACAGCCATCAGACACTCTGTTGCTGAAGAACCCTGCTGCAAACATGGACTCCCATCCAGACATCCGGCTGGAGCAGAGGCCAAGACCCAACCCACTCCCAGGAAGTGAACTTCACCTGATTTGTCTCCCTTGTGTGCGACTGGGACACCCTGTTGACTGTTCAGTGATATAACTCCATCTTCCCATTGGCACATAGACACTGGACCATCCATCTACCATGACCTCACTCAACACCTCTTGGACAAAGTATGCACCAGTTTTTTTTGTCCCAATTTCTTTAGATGCACAATAAACACCAATGGAACACAACTACTGTATATGGGTCTTCATTAAAACATCACCAAATGTTATTATTACTACATGTGATCAGGGTATGCCCCCCTACATCCAACAGGCAGTGTAATGGACATCAGAGAGAGACATTCTTGGCAGGAGACACATTACAACAGATATGTCCCAGGACAGATGTCAGACAGTCCAAAATCCAGGGCCACACAAGAGTATAGTCAGTATTCCAACCTACAAAAAGACAATGACAGAGAGCACCATCAGGATGGAAGACATGGAGCCACATAAAGCACAAATGCAGCACATAGATGTTGTGCCCAGTGTAAAGTATCTCCTAAGCAGGGGCCCCCAGAAAATACCTATACATCACCAATCACAGAATATTCAACATACATAACTTTAGCTGCCATCTGTCATGTACAACCCTCAATTTTCAAATAATTTAGCAATGGCTAATGGCCATAAATGCCGCAAGTCATAGGTAGCAGAGGCACATATTTCAATACCACAGTCAGGGGGTTGAATGAAATGAGACCAGGAGAATGCAGAAAACATAACTTAATACCGGTGTGTACATTGGAGATGTGAATCTAGGAAACTTCAGTGAGTACAATTGTTAGAGCTCAGGTACTTTTATTGTGCACCTAACATTCAATCAGTCAGCTCCTACAACACACACATAGGGATAGGACCACATAACACCACCACTGATGAGTCAACTCAAGAGGACTATTGTCAGCACATCATGAGGATATACAACACTTGCAGACCCACACTCTGCACATCTTTATGACACTGGAAGAACTGATTGATGAGCTCAGTCCGTGAGTCAGCTGCACCTTCCTCCTTTACCTCCTCATCACTCGCCATGTCAGCATTACCAGCCACTGGTCCAGCTGCCTCACCCTCATCAGCTAGCAATGATACCTGACATCTCAGGGCTAGATTGTGGAGCATGTTGCAGGCTACTATTATCTGGCTTAACTTTTGGGCTGAGTAGAGGAGGGCACTGCCAGATAGGTCCAGGCACCTGAATCTGGCCTTCAGGAGGCTAAATGTTCTTTCAATTACACACCTCATCCTCCCGTGGGCCTCATTGAAATGGAGATCCCCATCCATGGCAGGGTACCTCACTGATGTCAACAGTCAGAGAATGTTAGGATATCCAGTCACCTGTGTGAAAAAATGAAGGACCAGTGAAAAGTACAAGTACAGCGACAGGGAAGAATGTGATGACAGGTGCCATAACAGTGAAAAACTTTCATATGCATGCATATCAAGGAGTCAGTCCCTCTCTGTGTGTAGTTGGGCCAGAATGTGTGGGACACTGCTGTTCCTCAAAATGAAGGACTCATACACAGATCCAGGAAACTTGGCTGTGACCTGTGAGATGTACTGGTCTGCCAGACACACCACCTGAATATTAATCGAGTGGCAGTTTTTCCTGTTTATAAACACCTGTTAATTGGCACTGGGATGGACCAGGGCTATATGGGTGCCATCAATGGACCCTATCACATGAGGGACGTGTCCCATATCATAAAAGTCTGCCTTCATATAGCCAAAATCTGCACGTTGGAGGAACCTAATGTAGCTGTCCAGGTGTTTCAACAATGCACACAGTACATCCTTCAACACAAGACTAAACATGGGCTGTGACATCCCTGCTGTCAAACCCACTGTATTCTGAAAGGAGCCTGTGGTAAGAAAGTGTAGCACTGACAGGACTATTACTGTAGGAGGGATGCAATATGGATTGCGTTTGGCTAGTAAGAGATCAGGCTCCAACTGTGTACAAAGCTCCATGATGGTGTGAAGATTCAGACAATAGGTCTGGATGATGTGCCTGTCCTCCATGGTTGCAAGGTCAACTAGTGGACCATAAACTGGTGGTTGTCTCAATCTCCTCACTCCAGGATATCTAGGTAGAGGGGAGAGAATGTACATTGAGAAATGCACTTGACACATGGAAGCAGAACATGTCAAAATAGCACATACCTAACACTGTAGGACATGCGCAGCCCTGCTGACATATACTAGTATGGGCATGCTGAAGTGCTTTGAACACCATCCTTGCAGCACAATGCAGAGCCTATAAGTCATATAGGAAACATATCACATGGGTAATGTACCTTATGTGGCAGACTGAGCTGTCCTGCACTGATCAATAGAATAGTATTGTGATATACCAGTATAGTGCCACCGCATATGTGCCTCCGAGTATCTAAGCATCAACAGATATACTGCCACATCACATCACTGTGTCTTGCATGTCACATGTCTTTGCACTACCATGATGACACAACATAGGCTTACTCTGCCATTTGGCCGAAAATGTGTACGGCGCACTTATTTTGGCACACCAATGCATGATGTGGGCACAAAATGGCAGCTGCCTGTCCTGGTGCACTGGACAGTTGGAAGTGACCTACATCCCCTCAGGTATGTTGTCATGGTGGTAAGCGGTTGCAACCGCTGTGCAACTTGTCATTGGTTAACATTGCTGCCTATGGCCGACTGGGGCCAATGGCAATCGCTGGCGGCAGTGATGGTCCTGTACGTGGCAGCTGTGACCGCCATTTTCTGCAGCCTTGCTCACTTGACTCCTGACACTGTTGCTAACAAGACCTCCACGACCTGAACTGCTGTGAACTGTCTCTGGGAGCCATCATGCCACGTCCTGCAGGTGATAGGGCCCCAGCCTTTGCCCCAGAAGAGCTGGAGAAGCTTGTGGAAGAGGTCCTATCCCTGCATTGACAGCTAAATGGGGCACAAGTGGAGCAGGTGAGCCTAATGCCATAGTCATGTGTTATAGGGGTGTGTGTGTGATGGTGAATGGGGTAAGTGTACCGGTGAGGAAGTATATGCATGCAGAGGGCATAAAGTGAAGGCCAGTGGGCAGAAAGGATGGTTATGTGTGTGCACTTGGTGAGTCAGATGTGTATTGGCCACTCCTGTTAGTATGGTGCCAGTGTACATCAGTTTCTCCTTTTGTCTGTGTCATCCATGCAAGTGAATGCCCATCAGAAGAAAGGGATCTGGTGAACCATCGCCAAGCAAGTGCAGACCATGGGGGTCCACAGCCCATGGAGAACCCATTGTGGCAAGCAGTGGGAGGACCTGAGACACTTGGCCCAGAAGACCACAGAGGCTCAGCTGGGGATGTCCTACCAAAATGGGACAGGTGCCCATTGGAGCCTTACCCACCCTGATGGCCCGCATTTTGGCGGTGGCCTTCTCTGAGGTGGATGGACATTTGGGGGCAGCACACCAGCCACAAGGGGGTGAGTACTGACTGTATCCTGGGACTTAGATTCGGTTGTATGGGATTAGCTGCCTCACTCTAGTTAATGTGACAATGTAGTCAATGCTACATGTATGTAGACTAGTGGGAATGGGTAGTAACAACCCGGCCTGAATATAAGTTGCAGATGTGTTTTGATGGTTTGCAGTCAGTGGATGTACATCTCCCATATCAAGACCTCTATGTCTGCATTGAGGAGATGGTCAAATGACATTAGGACACAGGTGACTTCACCCTGCCTTTCCTGTGGATGTGAGGTTGTGTATCACCCTACCATTGAGTATGACCTGCTCCATCCATCTGCATTTGAGCATTTGTGGCTCAGAGGTGTCAGTCCACTGTGTGACACGTTTTATCACAGGGACTATATACATCAAGTACTGGTAATGGCATTGAATCCATTTGAGGTAGCTATTACATTACTACAACAGATATGGCCTGTATAGGATTGGACTAATGGCTTGATAGTTGTAACCACATATATTGGTCATATGCTATCTATAGGGTATGTGAAGGTTGCTAAAGTAGGATAATTTGAAATGTACCTTTGATTTGGTCTGATTGCAGTCATAGTGCATTTCTAAGTGCTAGACTTGTGGGGATGAAAGCTTGAACCCAGTGGGATAGTACTATAGGTGGTAAGTGCCTAGGCAAACCTTGTCATTGTCAATATGTAATGTAAATGCCATGTATGTCAATGCCCTAGCAATTACAGTGCAACATTGCTTAGTTACTGCCTACATCATGTCTCAATGGTTACTTGGGGGCACAACTGATGGAGTGGGACAATGTCTGCTACCCTTGGCCTAGCTGAAGTGGGTGATTAGGACAGGGTTTTGTATTGTATGACTTATGAGATGTTTATGTGAAATTAGTGTTGCATTTTCTCTCCTCAGACTGCCCTATGTAGTAGTGGGATGTGTTGTCAGTGCTTACATGTATTTACCATCTGAGGTGTGTGTTGTCTGCACTTAGGTACAGGTATGAATAATTCTGGAATGGTGTGAGTGAGGGTGGTGTTATCATGTTGGGACGTCCTACTGGTGAAACTGCATGTGTGGTGGTATTCTATGAAGACCATGATGTCATATGTGTTTTCCTGAAGTTAATCAGTTGTGACATTGCCCTCAGTGTTTGAGAATGGATGTGTAATATGTGCAATATGGGCCATTGTAGATGCATTTAGATATATGATTTAGTTATGATATATATGTGTTTGGTGTCTGCAGATCTTCCTCTGTGATTGGGGCAGACTAATCACATGCCTGTACCTGTGACTGTACACATCAGATGTCACCTGTATGGGCATCTAACTTGTAGTGGCTAAATCAGGTATTAAATCTATATTTGCATTGCTGTACAGAGTGTTAGGTCAGACATGTAATGTGACAGGCAGATGCTGTGTGGTGGAGTGGAGTAGTCTTCACTGTCATGGATGTTTAACACAGGACATAGACTAAGTGGCTGTTGTAACTGTACAGGCTTGATGTGTTTATTTCAGTCAGCTTCACTTCCAATGGGTAATAGAAGTATGGAGAAGTATGACGTGAAATCAGAGAGTCACTTGTACTTCATCCAGGGCATGATGTGCATGCAAACATTGCTTTGGTGGTGATCATGTAGATGATTCCAGTTGTGCTGACCTACTTGGATTTAGATGTAGGTGTGAGAGTTGGCATACAGGGGTGGGTAGCAGTGACATGTTGTGACATGATGTAGGAAATGTGTATTGGCACATGAAATAGCCTAGCCAGGATATGTATTCTCACAGATGTGCATGTTTACATGTGTGTATGTGAGGTACATGATAACCCTCTCTTGCCCTATCTCTCTCTCTCCCTCCCTCTCTCTATCTATTTTTGTGCATCAGCATCAACAGGCAAAGGAGAAGGGGCACAAGCGAGTGGGGATGCTGCAGGCCATGGGACCTGGAGTGCTGCTACCAGCAACAGCGAGGGACCCAGTGGCATGGAGGGTGAGGGGAGTGCCACGACGGAAACTGGATCTTCCATATCATCTTCGGAATCCTGCTCCAGTGGACACTCCCTGGTGGTGGCAGAACCTTCTGGGACCACCCCAGCACCAACTTTGTCCACCACCCCCTTACTACCACTGCCCTACCGGTAGCTCCCCACTCAGTTGCCTGTGCCCACACACCCAAGAGGATGGGCATCTCCTTTGCCGCAGGCACCTCTGCCCCTGTCCCAGTCAGTCCTTCTGCCCTCAGTGAGGAGGATTTTGACATACTGAGGTCAATCTCTGTGGGTCAGTCGACCATTGTGAATGCCACCCAGTGACTGGCAGCTCAAGTCCAGAAGAGCAATGCATTCATGATGCACTGGCTGGCCTACATAGATCCTTTTAGGCTCCTGTCTCCACACTGACGACAGCAAGTGACCCTTTGTCTACCGTCCCACCTCCACCTACGTCTTCCCAATCCCAAACCCCTTATCTCAAACCCAGCCAAAGCACACAGACATACAAGCATGCATCCACCTCAACATCACAGGGTAGCTCAGACAAAAACAAACACCACAAGACCCACCACTGGCATGCACAGAAAAAACACCCACCTGCTGACACACCAACATTCACTACCTGCACAGACTCCCTCACCACCCCACCTTCACAGACACTACACTAGACACACCTGCAGCCACCACACCAACATTCTCTGATTCAGCCACAACTTCTATCTTACCACAATAGCAGAACCTCAGACATCCACCCCAGTCACCACATTCACATACACCACAACCACTGACACACCCACATGCAGCACATCTTCCATACCTGCAGACACCACTCCAACAGACAGTCACCCATCCAGCATGGCATCTCCCAGCCCCTCCCCCCCTCCACCCAAGACACATAAACGCTGGCACTCAGCCACACAACAGACAACCTGCACCCACAAGCATTCCTCACATGCACCCAAGACATCCACCAGGACACCTCCTACAACCACTCCCTCTCCCTCCACTCCCAAACCCTTTTGTCATGCCCGTCCTGTGTGTCCAAAAAGGTGTTCCTATCGGAGTTCTTCCTCTTCCCTACTCCTCTCCCATCCTGTGATCTCCCCAAATGATCTGTGTCCCTCCCCAAGTCCAGCCCTTCCACCTCCAAGTCCTCTCCTGCCCAACTGCTCGTATCCATGCCCCTCCCCCTGCCATGAAGTTGACCCCTCCCAAGCCCAAGCCCAAAGACCCACCTCCCAAACCCAACGCCTTCTAGCCCCCAATCCCTATGTTTCCGAATGCCCCCTTGATGCCCCTACTTTGTGGAGGTCATCTAACAATTAGGAGTCATGTAGGGGCATACAGAAATGCCATTTGTGTCTTGTGCACTTTGGACTGGCCAATGGCTTTCTCTTTGTATACAGTTATTTATTGATTGCCATATATTTATATATATATTTATTTCATGTGGGCCAACCAGTTGTTGATTCAATGGTAACATGCTTCTCCTGCCTTTCTTTACACATGGCTATTTTGGTTTTGCCTGCTTTGGTTTGTGTGTGAGTGACATATGTGTGTGTGTGCTAGTTGTTGAGTCTGGGCTGTATGTGTGGGTGTTGCCCTGCCATGTGGGCCGCTGTGATTGCTGTATGTTGTGTGTGGGATATGTTTGGAACATGCATGTATGTTGATAATTTTTGTATTGTTTGTGTTGACATATGTAATGGTGAGGTTGTTTGCCCTTGTGTGGTTGTTTTGTTTGCATGCGTGCGTGTGTGGTGATGGGTATGTCAGAAGTGTTGTATGTTGTGCTAGCGTGGTATGAAGTATGTCTCGTTGTATGTCTGTGTCATTGTATATATTAATTGTCAGGTGTTGTTACATGTTGTTATATGTATGAAGTGTCATGTGAAGGTGTGTAATGTGTTGGATTGCCGAAGTGTTTGTGTTTCAGCGCTTGTGGGGTAGGTGTGTGATTTTATGGTGTTGTGTATTGTTGTGTTGGACTGTGCCAGTGCTGTGTATCTGTGGGTTGGTGTGGGTGTGTGTATTGTACATGTGTGTTGGCCATAGTGTGTGTAGTATGGGTGTGCATGTGTATATGTGGATGTGTGTGTCCACGTATGGGTGTGTGGTTACATGTGTGTGTCGCCATCGCCTGCCATCACAAATGTGGATGTTGTGTGTGTGCTTTCGGTTTTCCCTAAAGTGTCAGGTAGGTGTGTGTATTCTTGGTTGCTGTCATCATCGTGTCACTGGTTCCGGAGTCGTTGTGAGAGCAGGAGCAGTGGGAGGACATACATTTCAGGTTCCATGGTGGCTCCAGACAGGTATGTGTTCCAGAAGGAGAGTGTCTCCTTTTATAGAATTGGTTTCTGTCAGGGTTTTACTTGGTGGTGTGAATGCAACAGGAACCTTGGCGGTGTGCAACCTCGTAATATGTCTGACGGGAACATTGTGTCCGCCGGCCTGAAGGTAGCTACCGGCGTCCGTTTGAGAATGACTGCATTGGTGGTACAAGTGGTGGTTTGGCTGTTTTTTGGTGGAAAAACCGCCGTGGTCATAATTTGGCGGTCTTCTCTGCTAGCCTGTTGCCGGTATGATCGCTGCTGCCAAAATAGCAGTCCTGATACCGCCAAACTTGTAATGACACCCAATGTAAGGGAGACCCCTCACATATCAATGTACCAACAGACTGCTTCTGCCCATTAGAGCGCCTATGTGAATGTACTTAAAGGACAATTGATTGGCCAGGGTTGGCTCATCTAAAACTAGGGGATCACTGTCACAGCCTTCACCTGAATGCAATTAGAGAAATATTCATCATATTCCCTGGTGATGACTTATTATCCATGAAAGTGTCCAGGTGAGGGAACCTAAAGTGCAAATGACCAGACCAGGTTTGTCTCCCTCTCTTATTCCTGTGAAAAATACTGACAGGAATCTCTTGCTGAAAGTGCCATGTGCAAGAACTTAAAGTGCCACAAATTGGATACCAGAACATCCCCTTGTAATTGCGGGATCCTGATTCCCAATACTCATTGCTTCCATAAAAGTAGTTTCAGGTTCATACTTAAATGATGTTACTATGTTATTGATCTAGGCTCTCATTCGGAATCTAATGCCAAAAGTGTCATGTGCAAGGACATAAAGTGCCACATGTTAGAACCCAAAACATCTCCTTGAAATAGAGGGATCTTGATTATAATACTCACAGCTTTCTAAAAGGCAGTGTCAAGTTCAGACCTTATAGATGGTGCCATGTTATCGATCTAGGATTGCCCCACTACATTGGGTGTCTAACATAATGTAGGCAAATTATTAAGCACCATAATATTTCTGCATCACACACATCAGTGCTTCATCTTAACAGAGTGAACATCAACTAGCTATATTCATCCTGCATAAGCCATGATATGTAACATGGGCACCCAAAATTACCAGAATAACTCACTAAATATCAACGCCATGTAGGTAAAGTACGTGATTGGCTGTGAGAACGATCCTAAAGTGCATATACTAGACAGTCTTCCACTTAGATGTGGACATGTAGCTCCAGGTCAAGATTATGTCCCCAAGGTTTTTCTGTCCCTAGTAGATTAATCATCCTTGATTCACATCTGTGCAACTCGAGTTCACGGTTAGCTTTACGTGGAGGAGTCTCAATGTGTTTGATGTCATAGAAGCTGAAATTGCTGGGATTTCCCTGATGCATCTCCCAAAAATGTTTGGCCATAGGATAGTTTCTGTCATGAATGTTGATGGCACTGAGGTGCTGTAAAATCTGAATTTTCACTTTGTGGATTGTGCTCCCTACATATCTCAAATGGCATTCATAATTGAGAACATAAACAACATACTCAGTGTCAAACATGATTCTCTCAATTAAGGAACAAGATCTACCCTCAAAGGTCTCCTTTGTTTTCCTGTTTGTACCAAGCCTGTATGTCTTGCAATGCTCACATTTCCAGAACCCCAGATTTCTCTTCGATAGCCAGTTTCCTTTATCATTGTTGCTAAACATACTCCTAGTTAAAATGTTCCCCAGTGATTTAACTTTGTGATAAGTAATCTGGGGATATAGACCTATTATTATCTTAGTATGGTCTTCATGTTGCAAGACATGCAAGTTCCATGCTAAAATAGATTTTATTGAATGATGCTCCCAGCTGTACATCAGGAAGAACAGAATCTGAGATTTGTTTCTGTCATTGTCCGTCATTGTCTGATGTAGTAGTCGACCCATGGGCTTCTTTCTGCGTGTTGCCATATAACAGTTCATCCCAAATCTCACTCTTCGCAGAATTTTATAGATATCCTCTTTCCTAAAATATTTTCATCATGGCCTATGCTTCAGATTGAAATAATGGATCAGTAGAGCAGATCCTCTGAGCTCTCAATACCTGGCTGTATGGATGCTCCATTTAAGAGCTTTGGGATGCCCACTGTTGCCACGTAGGATGGAGTTACAGGCAGTCTCATTATACAAAATGCTGGTGTTCACCACCTCGCCATTGACATCTAGACGTACATCTAGGAAATCAATGCTGCTCTTACTCTGTTCAGCTGTTAACTAGATATTGAACACATTACAATTCAATTTCCCAGTGTATAACTGTAGAAGAACGTCTTCTCCATCCCATATCTCAAACAGGATTTTGATAAAACACACCCAAAGAGCAACATTTTCCATGTACTTGCGTGAGTATCTGCCCAAGCCACATCCTTCTCTCACCATCTCATGTATGTGCATATGTTGGAGCAAAGAAGGCCTCCACATCAGTGCCTTGCCTTTGTATATAGCTCTTATTAGCAAATAAAAATACATTATGAGTGAGATAGAATCTTAGCATGGTAATCTGCAAGATATGCATGTGTGTTACACATAGTTTTTAGGGGTGAGCTCTTAAGGAATATAGGCAGGCTTCTAAGCCATAGTCATGTTTTATAGATGTATACAGTGCAGTGACATCCATAGTAACCATAATATGGGTGTTACTACATGGGGTATTGTTGATCTTGCATTGAAAGTAATTTGTGTACTGGAGACATGAGGACAGGCCAGTGACATATTCACAAAGGAACAAATCAAAAAATCTAGATGTATTCTCCAAAAGCAAGCCGACCATGCTCACAATTGGTCTGCCTGGAGGATTTTGTCTGTCTTTGTGTATCTTGGGCAGAAAATAAATAACAGGACTTCTTGGGTGGTCGACCTTTAGATAATGCACATTCCTCAAATTGTTACAGCCTACGATCCAGCCACCCCTTCAGCAAACCATGGTACTCAGCTTGATGTGCCTTTTTGGATTTGTTTTCTAATTTTTAATAGTGATCCCTGATATTGAGTTGTTTGTAAGCTTCCCTGGTATATTGTTCTATGTCCATAATAATGATTTTCCTGCTCTTATCTCAGGGCTTAATGATGATGGACTTGTTTTCCTTCAGCTGGTTAACCTCCTTCCAGTCCCTGGATGAGAAGTTGTTGGCACGTTTGTGTTGTGATGCTCTTCTTAATTTTCTGATATCATCAACAATGAAATCATAAAAGATGTCAATCATATTAGTAGTGGTTGGGGATTAAACTTGCTACGTGGCTTCAAGCCACTTTCAGTGCGAAAGTCCATGGAGAACCCCCATTTGTTCCAACTGGCAGAAAGCTATTTCTAGAAGTGTTTAAAGCAGATCTAGTGCCTTCACCTAGATCTGAGTTGTCTGAGGACTAACCGGAGGTATCCGAAAGAGTGTCAATCATATTTTGTTTATTGAATCTTCTCCATGGGTGCCCAAGTCATCCGTCAAATAAAGGTAAGTTCTTTCCACCCTGTAATTTCCAAAATCCCTTTCGTCTTTTTATTCTATTCTATTGAACTCTAATACTGTTTTTTCAATGTTTTCTAAACGGGTTTTAGCATCAGAAATTGTGCTAGATTCTTGTCTTTTTTTCTCAATATCATTAATTTCTTCTTCAATTTTTTTTTGCATGCTCAATTGCAGTGTCGATCCCTAGCACCATCCAATGCCTGGAACAAGTTGTGCCAATAAAGCTAAACCCATGTGTTAGAAATGGGGTCTCTAGTAGGCAGAGGTATTCACCTTTGTTCAAATAGGGACCAAAATTCTAGTCAGGGTAAGTCACACACAGTCCGAATTATCCTGTGCCCACCATCTGGTAGCTTGGCACTGAGCAGTCAGGCTTAACTTAGAAGGGAATGTGTAAAGTATTTGTGCAAAAAAATCATACAGTGACGCAGTGAAAATACCACATAAACACACCACACAGGTTTAAAAAAAGATAACATATTTATCTGGTTAAATTAAGGTAAAAAAACAATAAAGATTCAAAAAGCACAAGTTGAGATATCACTTTTGAAAGATTAAAAAGAGTTTCAAATCTTAGAAATCAACAGTTGTCTCTTGGTTTCAAAATTAGACTGCAGAGAAGGAGATGCGTGGAAAAATTGGGTGTCCGTTGGATTTTCAGGCGCGGCACAGATGATGTGTAATTTCTTTCCATGCTGCAAGGGGCTTTGCGTCGATTTCTGGTGGCAGTCTTGGTTCCTCACTGCAATGGGGGGATCTTTTTGACACCCCGGGATGATGCAGGGAAAATCCTGGGCATGCGGGAAGAAGTCACAGGCGTTGCGTTGATCTGGTAGGAAATGCATAACATTTTCTGTCGTACGACAGGTGCTGCATCGATTATTCACTCGGGCTGCATCATTCTGATTCAGCTGTGCGTTGATCTGGTAGGGGTGTGCATCGAATTTCTGGTCGCAAGGCAGGCGCTGTGTCGAATCGTCACTCGGGAAGTCAGGCTGTGTTGTTCTGGTTCAGCTGTGTGGTGATATTCTCATTGCAAGGCAAGCTGTGGTTCGTTTCTGACAAGGCTGTGCATTGATTTTCGGCGCACAATTCGTTTTTTTAAGAGATGAAGTCTTTTTGGCCTTGAGACTTCAGGATACAGGAGGCAAGCCCTTGGAGAGCACAACTCAGCAAAGTCAGAGGGCAGCTGGGCAACAGCATGGCAGCAGTCCTTCTTAGCAACAGTCCAGATGAGTCCTTTGGACAGCCAGGCAGTTCATCTTGACAGGTTGCAGTTTCATGTCTAGAAGTGTCTGGTTTGGTGGGTCAGAGACCCAGTTTATATACCCAAAAATGCCTTTGAAGTGGGGGAGACATCAAAGAGTGATTCTGAAGCGCAAACGTTCCCCTTTCAGTACAGGTCTGTCTGCCAGGGTCCCAGTAGGGTGTTTGGTAGTCCATTGTGTGAGGGCAGGCTACTAGCCTTTGAAATGTGAGTGTCAGGCCCTCCACCCTCCCAGCCCAGGAAGACCCATTTAGTATGCAGATGAGTGCAGGTGTGACTGAGTATCCTGTGTTTGGGGTTGTCTGGGTGAAATATACAAGGAAGCTGTCAACTAGCCCAGCCCAGACATTGATTGGAGACAGGCTGTAAGAGGGTAGCCCTAATGCTAGCCTATGAAAGGGGCATCCCTCACAGTAGTGGAAAACAAATTGAAGAGTTTCCCCCTACCAGGACATATAAAACACAAAGGTATATGCCCTGCCTTTTACCTACATAGCACCCTGCCCTATGGGTTACCTAGGGCCTACTTAGGGATGACATATGTAAAAAAAAGGGTAGTTTAAGGCTTGGCAAGTACTTATAAATGCCAAGTTGTAGAGGCAGTGAAACTGTACACACAGGCCTTGCAATGGCGGGCCTGAGATATAGTTAAGGGGCTACTTATGTGGGTGGCACAACCAGTGCTGCAGCCCACTAGTAGCATTTAATTTACAGGCCCTTGGTACATGTACTGCATTTTCCTAGGGACTTACAAGTAAATTAAATATGTCAACTGGGTATGAGCCAATGTTACCATGTTTTTAGGGAGAGAGAACATGCACTTCAGCACTGGTTAGCAGTGGTGAAGTGTCCAGAATCCTAAAGCCAGCAGAAATGAGGTCAGAAAAAGAAGAGGAGGAAGGCAAAAAGTTTACCCTGCAGAAAGGCCATTTCCAACACCATGTAAATATTTTTTGTCATCAGTAAAGACACCAGGAATGTTCCAAACTTTGAGGCCTACTGGGATGGTATCTGCTCCTAGGTAATGAACAAGCGTGTGAATCAGTTGTAATCTGACGTACTTCTTTTTACATTTTTGCAGCTCATCTCATATGCTAAGCGTAAGTTAGTTGGTTGTGCAAGGTCCATGGAGTGAGAAAAAAGGGGGAGGGACCTTCTAATATTTTTTAATATAATCATCAGAATACATAGGTGTTTGATCAGAGAGACCCCTGGAGAGGGAAGAACGAGAAAATAAAAAAAAGGGAAAATAAGAAAGTGGAAGACAGAAAGAAAAACCACTGGATAAGTAGGATAGAGATCAGCCCTTGCAAGCCAGCGATGGGGCTCAAATAATTTTAAAACACACAAGGTCTTGGTTATATAGTCAGTGACTACTTATGTGCAACTCAGGCATAATTTTCATGTCCTGATGAAGATCTCAACAGTTTGAAACATCGTCCACATTTAGTGCTTGGACTCTGTACAATGATATATGTTTTGACATGAGCCAGAGTACTGTAAAGTTGTGACTTTAACTGTGCTTTCTGTCACATGGGGTATGTCTGAGCAATTATGATTTATGGTTTCCAAAATGTTTTTGTTTTCCCACCACACTGTTTTCTTGCTTTCATTTGGAAAAAATATACTGATTTATTGCATGTTTTCAATAGACTTCATTGCGATTATATGTGGTATTTAAATCTATAGTCCTTTTATCTAAGGGACCCTTGTTCTTTATACAATACTTGCCCCATGTCCTTTAGTACCTGTGGGTTGTCCATTGTGTGTTTTAAAACAAATGGCAAACTTGGCATCTGATGCCGATGATCCTTCTTGGCTGGTATCTGTTTACTGGGCTTTCTTGGATTGGAATTTGCATAATTTCAACTTTCTGATAAATATATATTTGTCTCAATTAATTGTTCAACAAAGTCAGGACCAGATGTGGGATAGAAACTCAACCCATAGTTCAAAATTCTTTCTTGTGTTTCTGTGAAAGGTGTGCTGGAGATGTTAATGACACTTGGATTACTGGTGTGGTTTGTCGCATGGCCTTCAGTTCCCCTGTGCATTGACAACTTTCCAATTTCGGTCTCGGGGATCCCATCACCCTGGGCCCGGTAAAATATTTAACAAAAGGCACTTAGCCTCCCCTGGCTGATTTCGGCCCTGGAGACCCCTTAGCCAGACCAATATTCAAAGCAAGAAAGGGGCAGCAGCTCCACTCCCTAGGTCGATTTCAGCCCTGGGGACCCCATCCCCTGGTACCTAGCTGACAAAGGGTGGGTTGCCTGGTGCCCACCCAGGGCACCCATCACATCATGGTGGAGGACTGTGAGGGGAGCCCCAAGGCCCCACGTAGCTCCCCGCCTCTAGTGGGAAGCAACAACGCCCACACCTGCAGGCAGCAGCTAAAAATTAAAAAAAATGTGTTGTCTCCTACGTTGTCTTTTTTAAGCATCCCCCAGGTGGGCCAGGTTTTCGTGGGGAGTGGACACATGTGCCCTCCTTCGGCTGATTTCAGCCCTGGAAACCCCATTCACTGGGTCCTGGCTGATTGTGAAAAGGGAATGGGAGCCAATCTTTTTGTTTTTTTCCCTGCACGCTTCAGTGCAGGCAAGTAAACAGATGACCAGTCCGCTCCCAGCGCACTGGAAACATTTTTATGCTTCCACCCGCTGGGAGCAGTCATTGTGCTTACTACCATTTGGCAGGAGTTTTGAAATTGCTTTTGTGAAGTGAGAACAAACACAGATTTTCCTGCCAGTGCAGGCAGAGAAACACCTGTGTCCCAGAAGTAGGCACCCCAGGACCTAGCATAGATAAATGCCTCTGGGGGGCTGAACAGCCTCCTCACCTTTGTATTTATGGCTGGACCTTGAGGAATGGGGTCCATGGGGCTGAAATCAGGCCAGGAAGGGGGTCTGCGTGCCCCCTGTTCCTTTAGGAATATGGCTATGTCCTGGGGGATCAGGTCCCTGTGGCTGAAATTGGTCCAGGAGTGGGGGCTGCATGTCCTCTCACACTTTTTTAAAAAGACCAGGTCCCAGGGCTGAAATCAACCTAGAGAGGGTGCCAAGTGTAGCCTCCAAATATGTTTATCTATTGTTCCCCCTGTGACCTGGCCCACCCAGGTGGCTCAAAGAAAGACCATGTGGGAGACCACGCATGTTTTATTTTACGATCCTCAGCAAATGTACAGCAAAATTTTACAGAAAAAAGGTTTTGTCCCAGGCTTGATTGCTGTGGGACACCACCACCATGCCTAGGGGGTCAGGATATTCCTACCCTGTGCCCTTATGTTTTTGTTTTTCTTGGAACTCAGCCACGTCCGTAGTTGAAGTGGTAGAAGCCAATCACGGCATTGCTGCCGGCAAATGGTGGATCCGTGGTGGATCCATGTCTCTAGCTATACGTAAATATTGTTTATTTAATAATTCCAGAACTACTGAACCAATTTACACTAAATTACAAAACGAGGTCTTTCAGGACCAAGACTTAGGGGCATATTTATACTCTGTTTGCGCTGAATGTGCATCTTTTTTTAAGCTAATTCAGTGCAAACCTAACTCCATATTTATATTTTGGGGCTAGACATGTCTAGTGCCAAAATATTGGAGTTAAAGTCATTTTTTGCCTGCGGAAAACTACCTTGCGTCAATGAGATGCAAGGTAGGCATTCCTTGGCAAAAAATGTCGAGATGGCCTCAGCGTCATATTTATCCCCGTGCTAAAATCAAGCATGGGGAGATGGGGGCCTCAAATAATGGCACTAAGGCCCTCATTCTGACCTTGGCGGTCGGCGGAGAGGCGGCGGTCGGACCGCGAACAGACCGGCGGTCAGAAAAATGGCATTCTGACCGCGGCGGTCACCGCCGCGATCGACCGCCACTTCCCCACTCCGACCGCCACGGCGGTCATGACCGCCGGGCTGGAGTTTGCGCACTCCGGCCCGGCGGTCGTCCCAAGACCGCCAACGGTATCATGACCCTGCCTACCGCCGCGGTTTCTGGCGGTCGGGAACCGCCATGCGAACCATGGCGGTAAGCACTATCGGGGCCAGGGAATTCCTTCCCTGGCACTGATAGGGGTCTCCCCCACCCCCCACTACCCACCCGAGTCCTCCCCCCACACCCTCCACCCCCCTGCCAACCCCCAGAGGTGGTACGAACCCCCTCCCCACCCCCACCCCGACATGCACATACATGCACCCCGACATGCACACACCCCCAACATGCACATATACACACCCCCTACACACACATACACAACGGGGACACATACCCGCACACATACATGCAGACATGCGCACCTGCCGAACAGCACACATTACCCATAGACACAGCAGCACCCCCCGCCCGCATACACGCACTCACACACCCCCTCTACACACTCACACGCACACCCCCATGCACGCCCACATCACACAACACCCCCCTTCCCCTCCCCTCACTGACGGTCAACTTACCTTGTGCGTTGGTCCTCCGGGAGGCGACGGGAGCCATGGGGAGGTGACCGCCAACAGAACACCGCCAACAGAAGACCGCC
Source organism: Pleurodeles waltl (assembly GCF_031143425.1). Classification (NCBI taxonomy): domain Eukaryota; kingdom Metazoa; phylum Chordata; class Amphibia; order Caudata; family Salamandridae; genus Pleurodeles; species Pleurodeles waltl. The sequence continues at coordinate 1,643,320,555 of NC_090444.1, read as the reverse complement.
ACACAGATATGTGGGTCGTAATTCTGTGGGCGGTGTTCTGCTGGCGTGGCGGTGGAGGTTGACCAGTCTCCACTTTTCCGCCGACCGCCAGTGTGGCTGCTGGCGGTTTCCCGGCGGAACGCTCCCAGCGGTCGGAATGCGCACAGTGGCATACCGCCGCGGTCGGCGGTCTTCTCTGCGGCGGTAACTCGGCGGTCTCGCGAAAAGACCGCCAAGGTCAGAATGAGGGCCTAAGTTTGCTTAGTGCCATTATTTAATGCCTGGGTCAGGGCAGATGTTAGTGGACCTGTGGGCCCTTTTCCATGGTCAGACATCATAGAAAGAGCCCACAGGTGCCCTTCCCTAGCCCCAGGGACACCCCCATCCACACCAGAGGGACAGCAGAGGATAGGGACCCCATCCCAGGTAAGTATAGGTGAGTAGTGGTAAGTATTGTATATTAATTTTTGTAGTGGCATAGGGGGGCCTAACTTGCGCCCCCCTACATGACACTGGGTCCAATGGCCATGCCCAGGGGACATATGTCCCCTGGGCATGGCCTTTGGGGTGGTGATTATGACTCCTAACTTAACTGAAACAGGAGTCATGTTCATGGGGTTTTAACGTCAGAAAATGATGCTTGTCTGTTTAGAGGCATTATTTATGCCTCTGCCCATAATAGTGTCATCCTCTGATGCTAAACCCCCTGTTCCGCCTACGCCTCCCCCACCCAGCTAGCGTCCTTTTTTATTTACACTAGCCGGGTCTTACCACCGGCTACCGTCATCCCATAAATATGACACCAGGCCAGCGTCTTAGGATGGCGCTAGCCGGCGGAATACTTTTTGAAGCTAAACTGCGTTAGCAGGTCTTCGTAGCTTTGAGCTGCTGGTGGAAGTTGTTCAGTGCTATCTTAAAGGTGGCTTAGTCCAAGTTGTTCTTACTGGTTCATCACTTTCTTTCCAGTTGTTTGCATCTGCATTTTGCTTTGCTGAGATCCGGGTGAACCACCTAGCTTGCTTGTTGAATTTGTGCATTCTGGACATTTTTTTTGCGCAAATACGTTGGTGGATTTTAGAAATTGGGTTTTTGGTTGGCAGTCAGGTTGCCCTCTGTCCAAGCAAGAACCCTCACTCTAGTCAGGGTAAGTCACACACAATCCAAAATTAGCCTGTGCCCACCCTCTGGTAGCTTGGCACGAGCAGTCAGGCTTAACTTAGAAGGCAATGTGTAAAGCATTTGTGCAATAAATCATACAATACCATAATATACCACCACAAAAATACACCACACAGTGTTTAGAAACATATAAAATATTTATCTGGGTATTTGCAGGTCAAAACGATCAAAGATGCAATATGAATTTGTAAAGATATCACTGAAAAGTGATATAAAGGGGGTTATTCTAACTTTGGAGGAGTGTTAATCCGTCCCAAAAGTGACGGTAAAGTGACGGATATACCACCAGCCGTATTACGAGTTCCATAGGATATAATGGACTCGTAATACGGCTGGTGGTAAATCCGTCACTTTTCCGTCACTTTTGGGACGGATTAACACCTCCTCCAAAGTTAGAATAACCCCCAAAGTGTCTTAAGTCTTTAAAAAGCAAACAAAGTCTCTTTCAAGCACAAAGTACCTGGTTTCTGGTGGAAAATCTCCGCAAAGGGCCGCAGAAGAAGAGATATGTGGAAAAATGGTGTGTGCGTCGATTTCTCCCCAGCACACACGGACTTGCGTCATTATTTTTCACGCGGGGAAGTCGTGAGTCATTTTCCAGCGCGCGGACAGTCTCCTTCTGTGGATCGCAGGATTACCAGATGTCCCGGGTCTGTGCGTGGATTCTCCTGCTTTTCCGGCTGTGTGTCGTTCTGAGGGGCTGCGCGTCAAAGTTTCGCACTCACGGCAGGCGTTGCATCGATTTCTCCTCTGGAGGTTGGGCGGCGTGGTCCTTGCGAGGCCGTGCGTCGAAGTTCTGGTCGTCCCGAAGGTGTTGCGTCGATCAGCATCGGTGTGCAGCATTTTTCTCGCCGCGGAACAAGCTGGGCATCGAAAGCTTCGGCGCACGGAGCGTCCAAGTGAAAAAGAGAAGTCTTTTTATTCCTTAGACTTCAGGGAACAGGAGGTAAGCTCTATCCAAGCCCTTGGAGAGCACTTTCACAGCCAGACAAGAGTTCAGCAAGGCAGCAGGCCAACAGCAAGCAAGCCTTGTCATGTTGTGGACATTTATATGTGTTGCTCTTTGTACATTGTTACACCTAATTCATGTGAATGATGTTCATTCATAATGCAGATGTGTATGAACATTTCATGACAAACTATGCCTTCTATGACTCTCGAATGGGGTACAGTTAAAAAAAATGTTTTTATTTTATACCCTCCTAAGAGAGCACCTTGGGATATTGGAGGACCTTCTTATATTTGGTTTACTTTCATTTGCACTAACTAACTTACACAAAAGTCTTTCTCCACCTTAGACCACATAGCCAGGCAATACATTTTCCTTGCTAGACTTGCTTGAGGCGGCTCCTACGGTTTCCCTTGGCCTTTGAATTTGGTTTGTTTAGGATAGCTTTATCAGTCACTGACTATGCTTTCAACCTAGCAAGAGGGAGCAGACCCCTTTTGCCTTTTCTACATGTTATGCATGCTCACTTTGTTGCACTAATCAAGGATGGCCAACAAACTACACCATCTAGGTAGACCATTTCCTGTACCATGACTCAGACCCACATCAATGATATCTCCCTTTTCAACATCAGGCCCTGCATGTTTACTTGTTATATTTATCTGGTCCTAAATACAAATGCCTGGTTACATTGGGTTAATTTCTTCATACATTCCATGTTTACCATTACACACAGATTCATCAGCCTTCCTTTGTGGAGACTGCTTATTCAGCCCCTTTCACAGCGCAAGCATAGTCACTCCCACCACGCCTTTTTGTAGCCAGCCTCCGCGGTCATTCCGGGCATAGTTTAGGATATTCATAAAGTGCGACTTTCACACATGGACCTATAACCCTGGACAGGCATCACCATGCCAACTTGTTTGGTGGGTCCCCCTTAGGGATCATGTGGCCGACCCAAGTATTCCCAGACCACCTGTAGCAGTATGGGCTACTTATGGGTCTTAAGACACTTACCAGTAAGTTCCCCCTACATATGGGGAGTGTCGCCTCAATATTTTTAATGATTTTTTAAATTATTTTTGGTCCTGCAAGTATATCCCTGCTGATGGTTGCTGTTGCCCATTTTTAGGTCGAGTTCGCAAGTGCTCTGATGTGTAGTAATCTGTCTGGGGCTTCTAACCACGCCCACCGCACACCCATCACTATCACTTGTTCATGGGCTTGCCTTTCAAAAATCCTTTATTATCATTGGTAAAGGCTTTACATTTGTCCCTCTTTTGGGCAGTTTTGTTACCGCCTTGGCCATCGACCCTGTAACAAGGATAATTGCACGTTTGCAATGCGGATGACTGCGAGCAAACTTTTTTCCTGTTGTGTCTCTCTTTCGCGTTCACGCTCATGGCAGCCATGACACAATGAATTGGCTTGCTTATGTCAACTGTTTCACTTTTCATTTTAAATTTATGTGGCATGAAAAGTCCAGTTAGGAGTTTACAATGCTAATAGCTCTAACTCGAGCAAACGCAAGACCCATTGCATTGCAAATGCTTGTTGTTTTTTGTTTTCAGCTTACTCACTCCTTTGATTCCTCATAAATCTGGTATTTCTGCTACGGACCAATGCAAATTGCAGCTCCTCTAGATAGTGGTAAGTGTCTGGCCCATTGTCTCTACAGTGCACCATGTATGCTCCGTTGCGCACATACATTTAAAACTAACCATGCTCAGCCTTCCTGTTTAGTTTAGAACTTACATCTTTTCAGGTGCCTATCATATCTATCGTATCTCACATGCGGGCTTAGAACTTGATTTCACTGCATTCCCTAATTAAGTTGGTCCTATGGACCACAATCTTTTCTAACTATCACATTTTCCCATGTGCACGTTTTATTTCACATAATTAAGTGACAGAGCATTATACATGTGCTAATGCGTCCCACCTAGATAATTTATTTAGTCTGGGACTCGTTTTAGGCCAGGTGATCTTTTGACCCTGATTGGAGACACCTTAAGACGAGATAACTAATCAGCATGTCAATCAATAGATCAATAACCTCATCAATATTCACAACAGCAAATCAATCAAATTAGTTAATGACATTAAGAGAAAACAAGACAGCCCATGACCTTTCAGTCATAAATAACCACGCCAAAATTTGTAAGATTTACGATATTTTATTCCCTATTGATTAAACTCTACTAGCAAATTAATTAGTCTCAATACCAGAAAACACATTAGCACTGTCACAATATGGCAACTCGAATAAGATTTAATCAAAGCAAAGATCATAAACATTAGAACAAAGCACGACGTCAACATGGATTACCTTTAGCAGAGTATCATTAGCGCATTATTTATCAAAGCATCGATTCAGTCATTTGTCTATTTGCATCTGTTTAGTGAACCCCTTAACTAGCTCGAATTAGCATTGGCATGTTGGGCTTCATGCAAAACAATTTAGCAACACAAATTTAGAAAACATCTATCTATGGTCTCTATCAAAAGAAGCAGTTGGTACCGAGAAAGAAAAGGCAAACAGACAATTACAATTTAATTACAATTTAATTATTATATAGTTACCCTCCATACTGGGTCAGCATACAGAGTCAGTCTTCGTCCTCAGGACATCAGTTGATTCGCCATCAGCCAGGAAACTCAGCAAAGTTCAGCAGGGCAGGCAATAAGGAACACTTCCCTCATAAGGAGGAAAAGTATGAAACAGGCAATGCAAGGGTAAGGATGGTTTGAAGAGTCAAACAGCAAAGTCTTAAGACAGAGTGACAAAGTGGCTAGGTACTTGCAAAGAATGGCACGTAATGGATGATTTCTCCTTGTGTCACGGTGTTATTTTAATCTTGTTGTACAGTCTCCTAATTTCCAATTGGGCAAATTTTGGTGCATGATTATCTCCAACCAATAATTGGTTTGTCACCTCACTAGGATTTTCATTTTAGTACAGTTCTCACTTAGTTCATTGGCTCCTGTAATTGACATCTCCAACGGGTAGAATGTCAGGTACAAACTTTTATTCTCGCAGGGTCAGTCAGTAATCCCATTGTTTTTACCAGTTCAGGCGCTCTTGTACCTGTTGCAAGTTTACACTGTTGCATTCAGCAAGAATGTCTCCTTGAGCAAGTCGGGTCTCATGAGAAAGAATTTACTACGGTTACACGCATCTTCTAGCTTCTGGAAAAGTACAGCTACATGTCCTTCAGTAAGTCAGCATATTGCACTTTGGAAAAACACATTTAATATGAGACCGGCAGCTAGGCCCCGACTCATGCTAACTAAGGCCTAGTAATTAATTTTAGCAAAATCTTAACATGTAACTCTTAATACTAATACAAAACCACACATTCGTACATCAATAATTCATCATTAGTCAACTTAATTTATCATCGTATACATTGGTGGCCACTCCCCGTGGGCACATTTCACACGCGCAGGTTACAATACATTAATACATTTTCTATGCAGCATCATTACTCATTGATTTTCAAACATTTCATGTTAATTTTTGATTATAATAACTACACTCCAACACATGTGTGCTTCACTAATTCACTCCTTTTAAACAGAATATTAATGTATCTTCATACAAATATGGGTCTCGAGACTCTTTGAATGGTGTCTCTTTTTTATGTTTTCTTCAAAGTATTGGTACATGCCTTTGCATATAGAACTGAAGAGGACGGAATCATAAGGCCAAAATTCGTCGACCCTTTATACCTGGAGTTCACCTTCCATAGACCACTGCTCAAACTTGGCAGAGACATTTCAAAGAATCTTATTTAAAGAGTGGGTCCTTCATCTTGTTCCTTCTATCCCAGGTGTTCTACCAGGAGACTGTACTCATATTCCCAGCAACTGGATCGCACCATCTACTTCAACATAGTGAACACTCAGCAAGTAGTGTGCGTAATGGAAAAGAATAAAATATAAACAGATATATGTTTGTTTTAAGATAAAGCATGTTTCTGCAAATATATTGCATGCGCACTTCAATCCACTAAATTAAGTCAATAAGAAGTAAATGAAGCCTGCTCAGAGCAGGCGTTAAAAGAAGGCACACCATTGTTTACAGTGGGCCCCCATTGTCTCTGCAGGAGTAGCACCAAAATGTTGGTCCTACTCCTGAAGAGTACATCAATAGCGTCATAAAAAATGACACTATTGCCCACTGCCCTGCGCTATGGTGCACCGTATTCTAAATACGGCCCATACATGATGGTGGTATGGGGGTGGTAAAGGGCACAAGAAAAGTGGCGCTGCACTGAGTGCAGCGCCACTTTTCTTAAATATGCCCCTTGGTTCGGTCTGCATAGTAGCAATTTTCTGGTTTACATGTAACACAAGAACACGTAGTATAATGCTTAAATACCTAAAAATGTTCCCATTGTGATCCTAATAACAATTAATGAGTTACTGAATGACTAAGTTGTTAAATCTATCCTGCTTGAGCTTATCTTTTCCAAATATTGAAAAAATGCCCAGCATCAAGGAGACGTGCGGAGTAAAGTCACCAGCATCCTTTCATGGACATTTAGGGCTAGTTGAACAAAGCATTTTTGTTGTCGCAAAGGGGCCAATTACAAAATGCTTTTTGTAATGAGAAACAGCAATTTGCGATTCGATGTGTTGTTACTGAATCTCAGCTTGGGTTTGCAAATGCAAACAGAATCGCCATTTGTAAGGGGTGTGTTCAGAGTGTCCCTTCCAATTAGGGAATCTGAATGGTATGTACTAATGTGGTCGCAAAACATTCACAGTTCCACAAACTCAAAGTTGGTGGTAAAACATTTGCAAATTGAAAAGGGACCCCCAGGGGGGCCTTCCCTTTTGAGAATGTTTGTGAAATTTAAGAGCAGGCAGTGGACCCACAGACCACTGTCTAGTTTAAAAAAGATAAAAATTAAATGTTTCATTTTATTTTTACATACATTCTGTTTTTCTGGAAGGATAACCTGCTGCATTTGGTTAAAAAAATGGTTGATTAAAAAGCAAACACAGACATGGTGGTCTGCTGACCCCAGGAAGGCCACCATCCCTGCTACTGCAGGTAGGTCCATCCCGTTTTCCTTGCTGCTGCCTCCCTTTTTGCTTTTTCCTGCCGCTGCGTCCCCTGCGGCCCCTCCCACCTCCCCCCTCCTTCTCACCGTTCCTTGCTGCTGCCTCCTTTTTAGCTTTTTTTCCGCCGCTGCGTCCCCTGCGGCCCCACCCCCAGCCCTCTCATTCGCTAGGACCTCCTGCGTCCCAGCTGCCACTCCCACCCTCCCCTCCTCTTATGGCAGCCGCAACGCAGTGACAGGGAGCAACCTTTGACCCTGCTACTGCAGGGAGGTCGCTCCCCACTCCGCCTTCCACGCTCCATCCCGTTTTCCTTGCTGCTGCCTCCTTTTTTGCTTTTTTCCCGCTGCTGCGTCTCCTGCGGCCCCTCCCGCCTCCCTCCCTCCTTCTCACCGTTCCTTGCTGCTGCCTCCTTATTTTGCTTTTTATCTGCCGCTGCGTCCCCTGAGGCCCCTCCCGCCTCCCCCCTCCTTCTCACCGTTCCTTGCTGCTGCCTCCTTATTTAGCTTTTTTTCCACCGCTGCGTCCCCTGCGGCCCCTCCCGCCTCCCCCCTCCTTCTCACAGTTCCTTGCTGCTGCCTCTTTATTTTGCTTTTTTCCCGCCGCTGCGTCCCCTGCCGCCCCTCCCGCCTCCCCCCTCCTTCTCACCGTTCCTTTCTTCTGCCTCCTTTTTTGCTTTTTTCCCGCCGCTGCGTCCCCTGCGGCCCCACCCCCCAACCCTCTCATTCGTTAGGACCTCCCGCCTCCCAGCTGCCACTCACACCCTCCCCTCCTCTTATGGCAGCCGCTGCGCAGCTGCGCCGCTCGGCGTGCCAAAGGCAAGCCCGTCTGCGCCCGTCCGCACCTGGACCGCACCCAGCACCAGAACCCCTGGCCCCAGCAACAGCACCCCCGCCAGCATTCGCTACAACGCCGACACCCTCCGCGCACTCAACACCAGCCGAGACACCACCTGCTTTCAGGCCTCTCCAAAGAGCACGCATGGACCCTTCTCCTGCCACAACTGCAGCTTCACCTGCAACAGAGCCCACATACCTCCTAGGATCAAGACCAACCACCTCCGTTGCATACTCCTCAACACCCGCTCAGCACGCAAGCACGCCATCGAAGTCTGGGACCTGCTCGACTCTACCTCCCCAGATGTGGCCTTTCTAACCAAAACTTGGTGGAACGACTCCTCAGCACCCGACATCTCCATAGCCATCCCGAACGGATACAAAGTCGCGCGCCGAGACCGCACCAACAGAACCGAAGGAGGCATAGCCACCGTCCACAAAGCCACCCTCGAAGCCAAAACCCCCCTGGACGACTCCTTCAGCGCCGCCAAACTCCTTCACTTCCAAGTCCGCACCGACCCCAACACCACGCTCAGAGGAACACTCATCTATAGACCCCCAGGACCCAGGGCACCTTTCTGCAACACCATCGCCGACCTGGCCAGTGCCCACGTACTCGCCTCAACGGACTACATTCTCCTCGGGGACCTGAACTTTCACCTCAAAAACAACAATGACACCAACTCCACCACCCTGACCGAAAACCTTGCCAACCTCAGCCTCACACAGCTCATCAACACACCCACCCACACAGCCGGTCACACCCTTGACCCCATCTTCTCCACAAGCAACCACATCACCTTCAACCATACCTCCGAACTCTACTGGACCGACCACCACTGCATCACTTCACCTTCAAGAAACAGACAGAACACCACCTCACAGAACAACCACCACGCCATCGATGTGGCAAAGTCACCGAATTTCAACTAACCAACGCCCTAGCCCAGAATCCACCCATCAACCCCACTGTCCCCGACATCGCAGCACACAACCTCAAGCTATGGATCAACGACTGCGCCGACGCCTTGCTCCACTCAGAAAACCCTCCAACAACCACATCAACAAAAAAGCCACCTGGTTCACCAACGACCTCCAAGCCTCCAAACGCCACTGCCGAAAACTCAAGCAAATATGGCTACTCGAATGCACTCTAGACAACCACACGGCATTCAAGGATGCCACACGCAAACACCACCAACTCATCAGGCTAGCAAAAAGATCCTCCTTCAAAACCCGCCTAGAAAACAACACCCACGACTGCAAAGAACTTTTCAGCATTGTAAAAGAACTCTCCAACCCAAACGCCACCGTCAACGACATCACCCCCTCCCAAGAACTATGTGACGCCCTAGCAACCACCTTCCACCAAAAAATCACAGACATTCACGACAGCTTCAACTCCCCTCACACTACGGACACTCCTACCCCACCCACCACGAACTCCACCCGCTCCAGCCGACTGACCTCCTGGACCAACATCAGCGATGACGATACCCGCAAGACCATGAACTCTATCCACTCTGGATCGCCATCAGACCCCTGCCCACACCACATCTTCAACAAAGCAGACACAGCCATCGCACCACACCTATGGAAAGCCATCAACATCGCCTTTGAAACTGCAAGATTCCCGGAAAGCTGAAAACATGCCGAAATCAACGCCCTTCTCAAGAAACCAAAGGCGGACCCAAATGACCTGAAAAACTTCCGGCCCATCCCTCTGCTCCCTTTCCCGGCGAAGGTCAATGAGAAAATCGTAAACACTCTGCTCACTCGATACCTCAAAGACAACAACATCGTCGACCCCTCCCAGTCTGGCTTCAGACGTAACCACAGCACCGAAACCGCCCTCCTCGCCGCCACAGATGACATCAGAAGCCACCTCGACAATGGAGAAACATCAGCCCTCATCCTCCTAGACCTACCAGCCGCATTTGACACCATCTGTCACCAGTCCCTAAAATCCCACCTCCACGCAGCAGGAATTCAGGACCAAGCCCTCGAATGGACCACATCCTTCCTCACCGGCAGAACCCAAAGAGTCCGCCTACCCCCGTACCAATCCAAAGCCTTCAACATCATCTGCGGCGTACCCCAGGGCTCATCCCACAGCCCTACGCTGTTCAACATCTACATGCCCCCCCTCGCACAAGTGGCCTGCCAGCACAACCTCAACATCATCTCCTACGCCGATGACACCCAACTCATCCTCTCCCTCACCAAGGACCCGCACACCGCCAAAACCAACCTCCATGAGGGACTAAAAGCCATCGCCGACTGGATGAGAGACAGCCGGCTAAAACTGAACTTGGACAAAAGAGAGGTCCTCATCCTCAGGCGCAACCCCTCCGTCTGGGACAACTCATGGTGGCCGTCCACGCCGGGCCCCCACCAACACCCACCGTCAGCGCACGAAACCTCGGCTTCACCCTCAACTCCTCACTCTCCATGTCAAAGCAGGTCAGTGCCATATCCTCCTCCTGCTACAACACTCTCCGCATGCTTCGCAGAGTTGACAAATGGATCCCATCAGAAACAAGAAAAACAGTAACCCAGGCCCTCGTCAGCAGCAGACTCGACTACGGCAACGCCCTCTACACTGGTATCTCATCCAAACTCCTCCAACGCCTCCAACGCATCCAAAACGCCTCCGCCCGACTCATCCTCAACATCCCTTGCCACTGCCACATCACCCCCCACCTAAGAGACCTTCACTGGCTCCCCGTCAACAAGAGGATCACCTTCAAGCTCCTCACCCACGCACACAAGGCACTCCACAATTCCGGACCATCATACCTGAACAACAGACTCAGCTTCTACACCCCCACCCGGCATCTCTGCTCCGGTAACCTCGCCCTTGCCTCCATCCCCCACATCCGACGCAAAGCTTCCAGCAGCAGATCATTCTCGTATCTCACCGCCAAGATCTGGAACACCTTCCCGCCGGATCTATGACAGACCCAGGACCTTCTTTCCTTCAGAAAACTCCTCAAGACTTGGCTCTTCGAGCAGTAGCAGCACCTCCCCCCGCCCAGCGCCTTGAAACCTTCATGGGTATGTAGCGAGCTTTACAAATTGTCTGATTGATTGATTGATCCCTGAGATGGCAACGAATCTTAGTGGTTAACAAATTGTTAACTACCTCTATTATATTCATGGGGTAGATCTATGTGCAACCCATTATAAATCGCTATTTAGGGAATAAGGGCTAGATAACACCTTTGTACATTAATAATAGCGATCACTCAGTATGTTACTTTTTTATTTCAAAGCAAACCTCAAAATTAAGCAAAATAGAGTTTTTAAATGGGGTGTTTCTTTTCTAGTAATAAGAAATAGGGGTATTTTTTCTAGCTGTCAAATATTCTGAAACAAGAGGCGTAGTTGAAAGTAACAATGTTTTGTTTTTACACAGAGAACTACATGAATGCATGTCATTGATTCAAATTTTTTCTACAACATACCCCTACTTGCATGATGAGGACAGCATCATACGGAATGTAAAGTGCATGTGGACTATAACTGAGAAATGGATGCACCAACAGTGCAATATTCAATCACAACATTCAAAAGTCACATTGAATTGGATCATTAAGAAAACATAATTTCTAAGACATCGCCTAGATACACTTTTAATGTATTTTTTCAATAGATAACTAAGTCAATTTTAAGCCATTTCAGAAGAAGGGTCCTTTACTGCAATTAAAAAGTGCACCCCGCAGGATCTACTGCTGATGTGTATCCAGCCAGGAACAAGAAGCTTCTCATGCTTTTGCCGATCCCTCAACTTTTGTGTTTGTTCAACTACTGCCTTAGTAGTTTCTCAAACCTGGACATCAGCTACTATGAAGCTCGTACTAAAGAAACACATGTTGCCATCAAGACACCTGAGCAACTTTTTGCCAACATCTGCAAAAGTTCCTTAGGTACGTAGGTTTCCCTATTTACTGATGTTTGTTGAACAGGAAGGCCACTGGAATCTTTATGAACTGGTTCTCATCTAGTTGGCTAGTCTAGGATCACAAGTGTCCTAGATGACCTGAGGAGATTGGTGGAAGTGGGTGATGTCAGGGCCCTGTTTCTGCTGGACCTCTCTAGTTCCTCCGATACCATGGATCTTCTCATTCTGCTCATTCTGCTCAAGGAATGAAAGAAGCTGGGTTTTCTGGCTTTGTTTTTGAGTAGTTGAAATCTGTGACAGAGACAGGAATCATACTGTCTTTCTGCCACCATACTTATCAGAGCTCTAGACAGTCAGTTAAACATACATCTGGCTACGTTGCTTAATGAAGCCAGGCCTCGGTTTTATATGTGTGTGGATGACACTCAACTGTTTTATATATCTTTCACACAAGGAAGAGATCTTACATGGGATCAGTTGATCACCTTATCTGACCTAACCCTAGCACTCATTCAGTGGTGGATGCCTGTACATTTTGTAAAACAAAATCCCACTAAAATAGATCTTCTCAGTATAGTAAATTAATTTTCTAGGTGGAAAATAAGCCCATGTCCAGATTTCAAGGTCACCCACCCGCAAATCTAAACCACCGAAACATGTCAAAAACTTGGAGCAATACATTAACACCGATATTTGCCTTAACGTTCAGGAGGACACAATTTCCAGTTCCTCCTTTCTCGTATTTGAAACTCTAAAAATCACTATTGCCCTTTATTCATTTGGATCATTGTGTCCCTGTAGTAAATAACTTAGCACACTCTAGTTTGAGGCTTGGAAATGTAATTTATTTAGGCTCTTCAACCAAACTACTGAAGAGACTCATTGGCTGCTCATCTGTTGTAGAGTGCTGTTAAATTGCCTGAGCAATTGGAGCATGGCAGTATACCAGTTCTGTCCCGATTCTGTGGTATCCCAATTTAAACTTGAAGCACTGCAACATCTAACATATTTGGCTCGTATTGCTTTCCTACATGTTAGAAATGGGGTTTTTGGTTGGCAGTCAGGTTACCCTCTGTCCAAGCAAGAACCCTCACTCTAGTCAGGGTAAGTCACACACAATCCAAATTATCCTGTGCCCACCCTCTGGTAGCTTGGCATGAGCAGTCAGGCTTAATTTATAAGGCAATGTGTGAAGTATTTGTGCAATAAATCATACAATAACACCATATAGCACCACAAAAATACACCACACAGTGTTTCGAAAAATATAGAATATTTATCTGGATATTTGTAGATCAACACAATAAAAGATGCAATAAGAATTTGTAGAAATATCACTGAAAAGTGATATAAAGTGTCTTAAGTCTTTAAAAAGCAAACAAAGGGGGTAATTCCGACCCTGGCGGTAAAAACCACCAGGGTCGGGGTCCGCGGGAGCACCGCCAACAGGCTGGCGGTGCTCCTTTGGGCATTCTGACCGCGGCGGTACAGCCGCGGCAAGAAATGGAAAGTCGGTGGTGTACCGCCGACTTTCCGCTGCCCATGGGAATCCAGCTGCGCCGCCATGGGGATTCCGACCCCCATACCGCCATCCTGTTCCTGGCGGTTTCGGCTGCCAGGAACAGGATGGCGGTATGGGGTGTTGTGGGGCCCCTGGGGGCCCCTGCAGTGCCCATGCCAATGGCATGGGAACTGCAGGGGCCCCCGTAAGAGGGCCCCACTTTGAATTTCAGTGTCTGCTTAGCAGACACTGAAATTCGCGACGGGTGCTATTGCACCCGTCGCACCCCTTCCACTCCGCCGGCTCCATTCGGAGCCGGCTTCATCGTGGAAGGGTGTTTCCCACTGGGCTGGCGGGCGGCCTTTTGGCGGTCACCCGCCAGCCCAGTGGGAAACCCAGAATGACCGCCGCGGTCTTTTGACCGCGGTACGGTCTTCTGGCGGTTCCCGCTTGGCGGGCGGAGGCTGGAATGACCCCCAAAGTCTCTTTCAAGCACAAAGTACCTGGTTTGGAGTGGAAAATCTCTGCAGAGGGCCGCAGAGGAGGAGATGCGTGGAAAAATGGTGTGTGCGTCGGTTTCGCCCCTTCACACACGGACTTGCGTCGCTATTTTTCATGCGGGCAGATGTGCGGCGTTCTGCGGGAAGAAAAATGGTGTGTGTGTCGGTTTCGCCCCTTCACACACGGACTTGCGTCGTTATTTTTCACTCGGGGAAGACGTGCATCGTTTTCGGGCACGCGGGCCGACTCCTTCTATGGTTTGCGGGATTACCAGATGTCCCAGGGTCTGTGCGAGGATTCCTCTGCTTGTTATCCGGCTGCGCATTGTTCCCGGAGGCTGTGCGTGGAATTTTCTTTCTCACAGCAGGCGTCTCATCGATTTCCTCTCTGGAAGTCGGGCGGCGTTGTCCATGCGAGGCCGTGCGTCGAAATTCCGGTCGCACCGTAGGCGTCGCGTCGAGCAGCGTCGGTGTGCTGCGATTTTCTCACTGCGGAACAAACTGTGCGTCTAATTTTTGGGCGCACGAGGAGTCCAAATGAAAAAGAGAAGTCTTTGTGGTCCTGAGACTTCAGGGAACAGGAGGCAAGCTCTATCCAAGCCCTTGGAGAGCAGTTTTGCAGCCAGACAAGAGTTCAGCAAGGCAGCAGGCCAACAGCAAGGCAGCAGTCCTTTGTAGAAAGAAGACAGGTGAGTACTTTGAGCAGCCAGGCAGTTCTTCTTGGAAGGGTGCAGGTTCTGGTTCAGGTTTCTTCTCCAGCAAGTGTCTGAGGTGGTAGGGCAGAGGCCCAGTTTCATACCCAACTGTGCCTTTGAAGTGGGGGAGACTTCAAAGAGTGGCTGAGGAGTGCACCAGGTCCCCTTTCAGTTCAATACAGTCTGCCAGGGTCCCAGTAGGGGGTGTGGCAGTCCTTTGTGTGAGGGCAGTCCCTCCACCCTCCCAGCCCAGGAAGACCCATTCAAAATGCAGATGTATGCAAGTGAGGCTGAGTACCCTGTGTTTGGAGTGTGTCTGAGTGAATGCACAAGGAGCTGTCAACTAAACCTAGCCAGACGTGGATTGTAAGGGACAGAAAGATTTAAGTGCAAAGAAATGCTCACTTTCTAAAAGTGGCATTTCTAGAATAGTAATATTAAATCCGACTTCACCAGTCAGCAGGATTTTGTATTACCATTCTGGCCATACTAAATATGACCTTCCTGCTCCTTTCAGATCAGCAGCTGCCACCTCAACAATGTATGAGGGCAGCCCCAATGTTAGCCTATGAAGGGAGCAGGCCTCACAGTAGTGTAAAAACGAATTTAGGAGTTTTACACTACCAGGACATATAAACTACACAGGTACATGTCCGGCCTTTTACCCACACAGCACCCTGCTCTAGGGGTTACCTAGAGCACACATTAGGGGTGACTTATATGTAGAAAAAGGGGAGTTTTAGGCCTGGCAAGTACTTTTAAATGCCAAGTCGAAGTGGCAGTGAAACTGCACACACAGGCCTTGCAATGGCAGGCCTGAGACAAGGGGAAGTTGCTACTTAAGTGGGTGGCACAACCAGTGCTGCAGGTCCACTAGCAGCATTTAATCTACAGGCCCTAGGCACATATAGTGCACATTACTAGGGACTTATATGTAAATTAAATAGTCCAATTGGGTATGATCCAATGTTACCATGTTTAAAGGGAGAGAGCATATGCACTTTAGCACTGGTTAGCAGTGGTAAAGCGCGCAGAGTCTAGAAACCAGCACAAATGAGTTCAGAAAAAGAGAAGGAGGAAGGCAAAAAGTCTGGGGATAACCCTGCAGAAGGGCCATTTCCAACACTACACATATTTAAAATGAAAACTGCCAGATTAGTGATAGAACATTCTCCTTGACTGTTGCAGAGTCTGGAACGCCTTGCCTCTGAATTGAGATTTCTCTCTAGACATGTGGTAAAGGTCTGAAGTTTTATTTAGGTTGATTAACTATGTTAAATTATCGGCCCAGAGATGTCAGTAGTTGTTATTCGATAGCACCAAGATGTTCGGTGGAATGTTCTGCTTTCCAAATAAAATATCACGTTATATACCAAGGCTAGAAAGGGACTAACACATCATTAAAGCAGGGCTAGAACTATCGTTAAGGCAGTGAAAGCTATGGCCTGGTGGCACAAGGTGTGACTGATCCAGTCGGTGAGTGGTCTAGTGTAATTATGGCTATTGTTTATTATCCCAAGGAAGACAGAAGTGGACTTTGTTTTTTCCATGCTTAAATTTAGGCATGTGGCATCTTTGCTACACCACTGCTTTTAAGCCATAGCTAACTAAAAAAGAATTCCAAAGATGGTAGTTATCGGTGGTGAGTCCGATTGTCTGTGCTAATATTTTTCGATTTATCCTAAATGGACTTTGGGAATGTGCATGCATTGTGGCAATCTCTGAAGGGAATGTGTACAAATGAAATAGAATGCACTCTAAAATGGCCACTGCCGATGTGTGCCCATCTCAGCTGCCATCTTTAAAAGGCTTTTATTATTTATTAATTCAGTTCAAAGAGGGCCTTTTTGGACACATGCACATCCATGGCAGCCATCTTTAAACCATTTTATTCAATTTGTGCATGTTCACAAAAGTCTGCTTTGCATGCATGTGCATACGTGGTGACCACCTTTGAGATTTGTAAAGTTAGATATAAAACCAATGAATGATGCCTGCTGTGCATGCGTAAGCACCCACTTGCAGGTGGGCATCTGGCATAAGTCATAAATCACTTTAAAAAGCGGCCCACTGATACCCCAGAGGGTTATGGCAGGGGTCACTTTATTATATATACAAATGGTGCATAAAAATATGTGCCGTGGGAAATGCCCTACGCAGAGGCGTTGATTCATCGCTTTGTTGTAGCAATAGTTTCATGGGCCCAAATGTAAGCACGGAAAATGGGCCGCTGGGTGGTAAAATACTGTCGCGTGGTTTAGTGGTCTAAATGTCCTTGGACCCGGGGCCTCTGCACCGGTTGCACTATTGATATTTACAGCCGAAGGAGTACTCCCGTTAATGGATACATTATAGGCAAAGGAAACGCCTTGGAATGAAGAATTGTGAATTTTAAAACATATTAGATAAACGAATGAAACTAGAAGCGAAATGGCTTTTAAAGTATGGGGAAGAAAAGGCCAATATGAAATTATACGCAGCTCTCCCTTTAAGGTCTAGATCGTGTACAGTTTTCTAAACTGAATGACACGCTCAGAGATTTGAATTGTCCTCAAAATATGAAGCTCTTAAAATCAGTGTAGAGAGCTGAACCTAGGAACTTCAATCGTGCGACGTGCTCATAAAAATGTAAAACACCTCCACATTTTTTCTGATACTGAGATCAATTCCAATTTAATGCGGCTCAAAGTTGCGTCTCACACATTAATATCAATGCCTGGGGTGTCCTGAAGGTTAGTTGCTAATCTCTGGAGGCATACCTTTTCTTGCAATGCATACAGTAATCAGCTTTTGCTTGTACAGCTGAAAGTGAGCGAAGGCGCGTGGGAGCAAGCGGGTGAAGGGTTGAGTGACATCCTAAGATTGAAGTTTGTTTAAGATTAAACAACTCTATTTTTTCTGGCTGTAAAGCACAGCTCTTAGTATAGAGTGTTATGCCCATTACACATATAGGGGGTCATTCTGACCCTAGCGGTCGGTGATAAAGCGGCGGCCAACCCGGCAACAGGCCGGCGGTCAAAAAAATGCAATTCTGACCCTGGCGGGAACCGCCAACACAGGCCGCCGCATTAACACTCCGACCGCCACGGCGGAACAAACAAACAGCGCGGCGGTCACCGCCAACAGCCAGGCGGCAGACAATGTACCGCCCACCCTATCACGACCCACCAATCGCCACCTTTTCCGGGGCGGGAGCACCGCCGATAAAAACACGGCGAAAACAGACATTTCCAATGGAAAACGCTCACCTCGAGACACTCCACGCGGAATCCGGACAGCATGGAACCCGAATTGAACATCATACCTGCTCTCGTCTACCTGCTCATCTACCACGAGTACGAACTCCGGCGCAGACGTCAACGGTGAGTACTGCACCTACGACACACGGGAGGGGGGAGGAAGAAAGGTTACGGGCATATACATATGCGACCCCCCCACCCCCCAATATGTACACACCAATGCAGAGCAGGAAGTCACAGTGACACCACACAAACACCCTTTAAAAATACAATGACACAACCAAATTTGGAATACATTTTCATGTTCAAAAAAAGCACCTGGAAATAATTGAGCAACCGTGAAAAATATTTACAAAAACCAAAAATATATACACATCAGTGTATCACTGAAGTAACAAGTCCTGCACATCCTACGAATCTAACATGTCCGTGGGCCAAGGTTCTGCGAAACAAGGGCAAAGCCCACACACGAGACCTGAGTCCTTTGGAGAGAACACTGCAGGGGCATCCGATGTCAAAACTACAGGCACCTCAGGGGGAAGGGAAGGGGGGGCCACCACAGCCACATGAGTCCACGACGCCAGATCCACAAGGAGCCACCATGCCCACTGTACCATCCTGGGGAGTGCAAAGCCACAGTCTCTCAAGTCTCTGCAGTGGGTGGGTTGCCCACTGTACCATCCTGGGGAGTGCAAAGCCACAGTCTCTCAAGTCTCTGCAGTGGGTGGGTTGCCCACTGGACCATCCTGGGGAGTGCAAAGCCACAGTCTCTCAAGTCTCTGCAGTGGGTGGGTTGCCCACTGGACCATCCTGGGGAGTGCAAAGCCACAGTCTCTCAAGTCTCTGCAGTGGGTGGGTTGCCCACTGGACCATCCTGGGGAGTGCTAAGCCACAGTCTCTCTATGTCTCTACAGTGGGTGGGTTGCCCACTGTACCATCCTGGGGAGTGCAAAGCCACAGTCTCTCAGGTGGATTACAGAGTCCACTGGTCAAGGAGGAGGCATGGTGGGCACAGTGAACCATAAACAGTGCCTGAGACGGCGGGACCCAGCGGAGCGGTGCTTGAGACGGCGGGGCCCAGCGGAGCGGTGCTTGACAGGAAGGGCCCAGCGGAGCGGTGCTTGAGACGGCGGGGCCCAGCGGAGCGGTGCTTGACAGGAAGGGCCCAGCGGAGCGGTGCTTGAGACGGCGGGGCCCAGCGGAGCGGTGCTTGACAGGAAGGGCCCAGCGGAGCGGTGCTTGACAGGAAGGGCCCAGCGGAGCGGTGCTTGAGACGGCGGGGCCCAGCGGAGCGGTGCTTGACAGGAAGGGCCCAGCGGAGCGGTGCTTGAGACGGCGGGGCCCAGCGGAGCGGTGCTTGACAGGAAGGGCCCAGCGGAGCGGTGCTTGACAGGAAGGGCCCAGCGGAGCGGTGCTTGACAGGAAGGGCCCAGCGGAGTGGTGCTTGAGACGGCGGGGCCCAGCGGAGCGGTGCTTGACAGGAAGGGCCCAGCTGAGCGGTGCTTGAGACGGCGGGGCCCAGCGGAGCGGTGCTTGACAGGAAGGGCCCAGCGGAGCGGTGCTTGAGACGGCGGGGCCCAGCGGAGCGGTGCTTGACAGGAAGGGCCCAGCGGAGCGGTGCTTGAGACGGCGGGGCCCTGTTCAGCGGTACCTGTCTTCACGGCGGGGCCCTCTTCAGCGGTGCTCTTCTGCACGGCGGGGCCCTCTTCAGCGGTACCTGTCTTCACGGCGGGGCCCTCTTCAGCTGTACCTGTCTTCACGGCGGGGCCCTCTTCAGCGGTGCTCTTCTGCACGGCGGGCCCTGTTCACCGGTGCTCTTCTGCACGGCGGGGCCCACTTCAGCGGTGCTCTTCTGCACGGCGGGCCCTGTTCAGCGGTGCTCTTCTGCACGGCGGGGCCCTCTTCAGCGGTACCTGTCTTCACGGCGGGGCCCTCTTCAGCGGTACCTGTCTTCACGGCGGGGCCCTCTTCAGCGGTACCTGTCTTCACGGCGGGGCCCTCTTCAGCGGAACCTGTCTTCACGGCGGGGCCCTGTTCAGCGGTGCTCTTCTGCACGGCGGGGCCCTCTTCAGCGGTACCTGTCTTCATGGCGGGGCCCTCTTCAGCGGTACCTGTCTTCACGGCGGGGCCCTCTTCAGCGGTACCTGTCTTCACGGCGGGGCCCTCTTCAGCGGTACCTGTCTTCACGGCGGGGCCCTCTTCAGCGGTACCTGTCTTCACGCCGGGGCCCTCTTCAGCGGTACCTGTCTTCACGGCGGGGCCCTGTTCAGCGGTGCTCTTCTGCATGGCGGGGCCCTCTTCAGCGGTACCTGTCTTCACGGCGGGGCCCTCTTCAGCGGTACCTGTCTTCACAGCGGGGCCCTCTTCAGCGGTACCTGTCTTCACGGCGGGGCCCTCTTCAGCGGTGCTCTTGCAGTATGTCAAGGGAGTCATACCTGGCCTGGACACCCTGCTCAGTCGCCCTCTGACCGTGCTGTGTCAGGCCCCTTCGGGGAGTGAGTCCTGGGCCCTTTAGTGTCGTCCCTTGCAGCCGGGATGGGGCTTGTGGGGCCCTCCTGCTCCGCGCTCCTGGTGGTTGTCCTCTCCGCCCTGCTGTCCTTCCGCTCCTTAGATGGGGCTCTCGGGCCCTTGCCTTCCCTGGCTGCTGTGGCCGGTGAAGTGGCCGGAGTCACCTCCTTGGGGGCAGCCGTCTCTGTCCGCTCACGGCGGCCCTTCAATTTCCGGGTCCTCTTGCCTGGGGGGGGGGCTGGCTGTCCCCTTGCTGCTCACCGAAGTGTTACTGCCGCCAAAGGGTGGACTCCACATGCCATGCACCACTTGCACTGTAGTAGTTGGGCTGGTGGTGGCTGAGGTGCCCTTGGGACTTTTCCCAGTTGGAGGGGGTGGGTCGGGGGAGGGAAAGAGGTCAAAACTGGAGAGGTAATTTTTCTTGGGACCAAGGTAAGGGGTAGGAGTAGTGGTGAGAGAAGTGGAGGAAGAGGATGTGGTTGTATGAGAGCCAGGTGTGCTGTCCTTGGGTGCAGGTGACTGGGACGTAGGCTGTGGTGAGGTGGTTGGCTGTTGTTTGGGTGTCTGCCTGCGTTTATGTGTCTTGGAAGAGGGGGTGACAGACACAGTGGGAGAGGACACAGGGGACGTGTAAATGCCAGTGGGGGTGGTGACTGCAGGTGTGCGGACTGTAGTGGAGGGTTTGCTGGTGGTGGAAGAACTGGCTGATGTTGGGGTGCATGCAGGTGTGAGTGTAGACGTCACAGGGAGGGAGGAGGGAGACGAGGAGGACGGGGACACAGAGGTGGTAGTGACTGTTGATATGTCTGCATCTGTGTGTTGCTTGGGTGAATGCTTGTGTTTTCTGTGGTGCTTATGTTTGGATGAGCTGGCCTTGGGTGTTGAGGTGTGTGCAGGCTGGTCTGATGGTGTGGATGGGATAGGTTGAGGTACAGGAGACAGAGAAAGGGTGGAGGCAGATAGAAGAGGGAGACTGGAGACAGGGACAATGGCTGCCGTCAGTGCTGAGGCCAGAGCAGTGAACGCTCGTTGATGGGCAGCCTGACCCGAATGAATGCCCTCCAGGTAGGCATTGCTCCGATGCACCTCCCTTTCCACCCCCTGGATGGCATTCACAAGGGTAGTCTGCCCAACAATGAGCGTCCTCACCAGGTCAATGAGCTCCGCACTGAGGGCAGCAGGGGTAACAGAGGCAGGGGCTGAGGTGCCTGGGGCGAAGGAGACGCGCGCCTTCCTGGCCGAGCGGCCACGGAGCGAAGACTGATGGGCTGCTGGGAGGGCGGTGCTGGTGCGCTGGGTGGCGGCTGTACCTGTGTTTGCGGGGGGCACAGATGGTGCCGCCCCCGCCAGGGAGCTCCCAAACGAGGACGTGTCCGTGTCGCTGGTGTCTCCACCGGCCCCCGTTGTGGTGCTCCCCTCGCCCTCCGGATCACTGGTGCCCTCGGTGTCTGTGTCAGTGCCCACCGGGGCCTGGTGACCTGCAGCTCCCTCCTTCTCCGACGCCAAATCTCCTCCGCCGGATGATGCTAAAACACAAGAAGACAAAGATTTAGGGTGGGGGGAGAAATTAAACAAAGTTGAGTGCATGCCTTAGCAATACCCTTTGCGGAGAGGACAGACACAGGTGCCTCGTGCACTAAGTCGCGAACTTGGGGTACACTACTCAGTACCTCTGACTAGGCAAACAGGTCTAGGGACAACACACGCGCACATGGGTGATGCTGGAGCATGGGTAGCTGCACTTGGCACCCTACAGAGGTGGGGGGCGGGGGCACAGGGCCATGTCTAAGGGAGGGGACTACACTCCAGAAAGCGCCCAGGCCTACTGTCACCCACAGCCCTCCTCCCCCCCCAGACGCCTCCAATGCGCATACAGATGGGAGAATGTGCGGATACTCACCCCCTTGTGTCTGCTGTGCTGTCCTCAAGTGCCCATCCAAATTAGGGTAGGCCACCGCCAGGATCCGGGACATCAGGGGGGTCATGGTGCGACTGGCACCCCTCCTAGGTCGGGAGGCCATCCCCAGCAGTGTTTCTGCGGTCTTCCTCGTTCCGCGGCGGATGTCCTCCCACCTCTTGCGGCAGTGGGTGCCCCTTCTGTTGTGGACCCCCAAGTTCCGGACTTCCTCGGCGATGGCACGCCAAATATCGATCTTCTGGTGGGCGCTCACCTGTTTGACATGTACAGGGTGGGAAAGAGAAACCGTCACATATCTGCATGTTTGGAGTACATGTCCCCCCCTCCCCAACCTTGTCATGGTTCCCATTCTCTCATCTGTCGTGCGTTGCACTCCCCATTCCCTCCACACCCCACCAACTTACATCCCCCCCCTCCACACAGGCATAACCCATTCAATGTGCACTGAGTGTACTCACCTGTTGGTCTGGAGGACCGTAGAGTTGCGCATACTGGGGGAGGACCCCGTCCACGAGCTTCTCCAACTCTTCTGAACTGAAGGCGGGGGCCCTTTCACCAGTAGCAGCAGCCATTGTCACTTCCAGACCGAGTTCACAGCAGCACTTGCAGTATAGGTCCTCTCCTGTGGATGATCAGGTCTCGAATGATTGAGCTGATAGAAAATGGCGGTCACGCCCGCGGCAGTGCGTACCGCGGCGGTGCGTCCCGCAACCGCCGGCGCACATCGTCATTGGCTCCTGAAACCCATAGGCTTCAATGTTAACCAATGCGTCTTCGCACAGCGGTCTTCGACCGCCTCCCGCCACGGTGCGCCCCGCCAGCGCAGTGACCTCACATCCCATTGTCCCACTTCACAGGTCAGGCATCGGCCATTTCAAGGGCCCACATGGCTTAATTTCTAATGAGTCACACAGGCCTAGGCCTTGCAATGGCACACATACAAACATATCAAACCATACATTTACCTGTACTGTGCAAGCTGTGTTGTACGTACCTGTGAGTGGATTGACTCTGTACTCCATATTCTCCTTCATAGGCACCGTCCGCTGGGACTAGCGATGAGAAGGAGGAATCCTCGCGTGTACCGGCCGCTGGTGGACCTGTCGACAATGGAAGAACGCCATATAATACTACGATACCGACTTGACCGTGCCTCCATCCATGAACTGTGTGCCCAGCTGGAGCCAGCCCTGATGTCCCCCATCCGCCAACCCACAGGAATTCCCCCTCTGGTGCAGGTTCTGTCAGTCCTCCATTTCTTTGCAACTGGCTCATTCCAGACAACAGTGGTCATGTCATCTGGGATGTCTCAGCCTATGTTTTCCAAGATCTTATCCAGAGTGTTGTCTGCCCTGATGAAACTCATGCGGAGCTACATCATTTTCCCAGAGGAGGGTGATTTGCCTACAGTGAAAGCTGATTTCTATGCCCTTGGACACATCCCCAACATCATTGGTGCAATTGATGGAACCCATGTGGCTTTAGTCCCCCCAAATGACGATGAACAGGTGTACAGGAACAGGAAGAATTACCATTCAATGAATATCCAGGTGGTCTGTTTGGCTGACCAGTACATCTCCCATGTGAATGCCAAGTTCCCTGGGTCAGTGCATGACGCGTATGTGATGCGAAATAGCAGCATTCCCTATGTGATGGAACAGCTACAGAGACAGCGTGTGTGGCTAATAGGTGACTCTGGTTACCCCAACCTGCCGTGGCTATTGACCCCAGTGAGGAATCCCAGGACCAGGGCAGAGGAACGGTACCATGAGGCCCATGGGCGTACTAGGAGGGTGATTGAGCGGACCTTCGGGCTCCTGAAGGCCAGATTTAGGTGCCTGCATATGACAGGTGGATCCCTAATGTACTCACCAAAGAAGGTGTGCCATATCATCGTGGCGTGCTGTATGCTCCACAACCTGGCTTTGCGACGCCAGGTGCCTTTCCTGCAGGAGGATGGTCCAGATGGTGGTGTTGTAGAAGCCGTGGAGCCTGTGGAGAGTGAAGAGGAGGAAGATTCTGAGGACGACACAGACAATAGGGACAGAGTGATACAACAGTATTACCAGTAACACCCAGGTAAGAATCACCCACGCCATTTCACAATTGCTTATAGCCTCCTGCATCTGAACTTTCTGTAGTTCCCCACAGATGTTTTTCATTCATTTTTGCCTTTCCCTTCCCTTCTCAGTGCTGTCTGACTCAGTACCTGACTTCTGCTTGGTTCGCACATGAAATACAGCGTATTGACGTTGGTATGTTGTCATGACTAATTGACAGAACAGAAATTGAACAGTAATATGTAATACATTTGTTAATAATACAGCATGACTCAAAACAGATTTGTGAGCAAAATGTGATTTATTTACAGTGCTAGATATCGGTACATGTGATTCTAAGGGTGATGAGTGGGGGTGGAGGAATATCCATGGCAGAGTCCAGTTCTCAGTCTCACAGGTGCATTGTTCTTTTGCCTGTGGAAGATGGAGCATAGGCAGTTCATGGTTGAACAGGGTGGCAATGTGGGACAGTGGGAAGACTTGAGGGGGTATGTCCTGCTGGCGGGGGTCTTGACATCCTACTCTGTCTTTTTTTTTGGTCTCAGGCTCCTCTTACGGGGTGGTTGTTCTTCAGCAGGAGGTGGGGTTCTGGGGGGCTGTCGAGGTGTTGGGACCTCCTGTCCACTAGCGCCGGCGGAGGTGGTAGGCTGTTCCTGGTCTGGCCTAGTGACAGGGGCCCTGTGTGGTGCACCATGGTCCCGCAACGCGTCCTCTATCCTGTGGAGGGCCAGGACGATGGTCCCCCATTGCGGTCCCGATGATTCTCAGCTCCTCCCTGAACCCCATGTAGCGTTCTTCCTGCTGTGCCTGGATCTCAGTGAACCTGGCCAGTACCGTCGCCATCGTTTCTTGGGAGTGGTGGTATGCCCCCATGATGGTGGTGAGGGCCTCTTGGAGAGTGGGTTCCCTGGTCCTCTCCTCCCCCCCCTGTCGCACAGCAGCCCTCCGAACTGCCCGGTTTCCCCCGGCCTCTGTCCCCTGGCCGGTGTGCCCGCTACCACTGCCCCCAGGTCCCTGTTGTTGTTGGGGTGTTGGGTTAGCCTGGGTGCCCTGTAGTGGCGGACACACCGCTGATTGAGCTGTCCTAGAGACAGAGGCATGGGCCCGCTGGGTGGGAGCTGTGCTGGTGTTGGCAGAGGGGGTCGGGTCTGGTGTGGCCTGTGGCTGCCTGAGGGGAACCGACTGCCCAGAGGTCCCCGATGGTCCGGGCTGGTCATCAGGTTCACTGTCGACAGAGCTGCTATCCTCAGTGTGGGCCTGTTCCGGGGGTGGGATGGACACTTCTGGACCCTCCTGGCTGGTGTGTTGTCGTTCGGGTCCTGCATGGGGTAAGAGAGTTTGGTTATTGTTTCTGGGTGTGCAATAGCGTGCGTGTTATGGGTGCCCTTGTCCCCCAGTGCAGGCATTCCCTTGAGGGAGGTGTTGTGAGGGTAATTAGGGGGGGGGGGTTAGTGCAGTGGTCATGCTTAGGTGATGGGTGCCCATGATTTGTGTTGGCATGCAGGAGTTGGTGTTGGGATGGGTGGGTTGTGCTGGTGAGACATTGTCAGGGAGGATGTGTGCTGGGGGCTTTGGGGTGAGGGTGGGGGTGTGGGTTGGCATGCTGGTGGGGTGGGGGGGATATAGTAGTTGAGATTGGACTTACCAGAGTCCATTCCTCCGGCTACTCCTGCGAGGCCCTGAGGATGCAGGATGTTCAAGACGTCTTGCTCCCACGATGTGAATTCGGGAGGGGTGGGTGGGGGTCTGCCGCCAGTCTTCTGGACCGCGATGTTGTGCCTGGAGACCATCGATCGGACCTTCCCCCGTAGGTCGTTCCATCTTTTGCGTATGTCCTCCCTATTCCTGGGATGCTGTCCCACCGCGTTGACCCTGTCCACGATCCGCTGCCATAGCTCCGCCTTCCTAGCTATACTGGTGTGCTGCACCTGCGAGCCGAAGAGCTGGGGTTCCACTCTTAGGATTTCCTCCACCATGACCTGGAGTTCTTGGTCCGAAAAGCGTGGGTGCCTTTGGGGTGCCATGGGGTGGTGTGGGTGTGGTGTGGGGTGGTGTATGTGATGATAAGTATGTTGGTGAGTGGTGCTTTGTGCTACTATGTGGTGTGTGTGATGGTGTAGTGTGCCTCAGTGTGTCTTGCTTTGGATTGTCTGCTGTGTCTCTCTCTCCTTCTCTCAGTAATTCTGGTCGCAGGGGTTTGTGGGTGATGTGGGTGTGTGTTTTATAGTTGGTTGATTGTGTGGGAGTGGTGTGTGTATGTGTATCAGGTGTGTGTATTTCAAATTGTCCAATGTGGCTGTGTTTTGGTGATGTGTGTGTATTCTGACCGCGGCGGTGTGTACCGCCAATGGAATACCGCGTTTGAATGACCGCCGTGTGGATTCGTGGGTCGTAATGGCATGGGCGTATTTCTGTTGGCGTGACGGTGGAGGTTTGGTCATCTCCAGTTTATCGCTGCCCGCTGATGTGGCGGCCTGCAGTGGAGGACGGAATTTTGGAGGTTTGGCCGTTGTGGGTCAGAATGACCGTGGCGGTTAACCGCGGCCGCGGCGGTGTTATGGCGGTCTTCTGACCGGCGGTAAGTGCCTTTTACCGCCGAGGTCAGAATGACCCCCATAGTCTTAGTTCAATCTTGTCTTGCAGTGTACAGTTTTAGTACAATAGGCAGTTCTGCAATATTCATGTTTCCGCAGTGAAAGTTCCTGTTGACCAGCGACAAAAAGACTCTACAGGGTTCAAATATGAGGTGTGTTTTACAAACACAACACAGATACTTTTACAAGCCGCCAGTTAAACGTAAGATTCAGATTACAGCTTTACTTACAGGAAGCAGGTCTGTATTTGCCCTGCTTCGGTAGTGGAAGTGGAAATTGAACTTGACAAGAGGCCGTTTTCGTCGTATAGGATTCAGTTGTGGCATAGAGGCATATGGTTCTCCTCACTGAGCTAGAGCTTAATTTCAAAAAAATAAACACGTAAATAAATGTAGATGGATCGTGTTTTTTAGGTGCCTGTCGCCATGGTGTTGAATGCAAAGGTTGTTGTTTAGCGAGGCTGCCTTGTCTTGATTGCACCCCATACCTCTCAGCACCATAGCCTTGTGTATCTCACTCCTACACGATCCTGCTTTCTCCATTTCACCATGGTTTTCCTAGCTTTCTCTTTTTTCCTGAATTTTGTTAACAATTAAATTTACTAATAAATATTCATGTATTGTGAATGTTGAATCTGCAGAGAAAATGAATTGATATGGAAAAATAATACACAACTTTAAAGATGTGCCTACTTGAGTGGCAGTCAGTTATCACGAAGTGTCCTTATTAATTGCTTATTAACATGAAATGACCTACCCATGTTTGGATTAATGTAGTAGTGTGTTATATTAATGATCACTCATTGTGTATTTGCTTTATTAATGATAGGCCTTAAGTTAGCGAGGTCTTGGGCCTAGTTGCACAGCCTCATGTTAAGTTGCATTGCTTAAATAAGTCACATAAAATGGCTGCTTCGAGAAATTAATATTTGCATTTTTCCACTGTGTTGACCAAATGCTAGTAGATGATTTTATTTCCCATGAGAACTGCTTGCTATAATATGCTGTATTAGCTATTGTTACAATGTAGAGTTTAGTGTGTGTGAAAGCGATATTACCAGGAGCTGACAATGGATGCACTGACTAGAGTACAGAGAGATACAAAATTGTTACCTGATGAGCCCAACTATGGGAACAGGAGAAGGAGAGCCAATCATCGACATGTGAAAGACAGTTCAGTTATATCTTAATTTGAGGTTCTACTTTCATTGGATTAAATGTAAATGTATGATTCTTTGACCAATAGCAATGTGGGAAGAAGTCCTAGGGAACTTTAACTTAGCCCAACTGCACCAAGAGGGGAGAGCTTACATCTTTAATTAATCTTTTACTGAGAGGCGCTATTCCGATTATCCCCCTTCCTGAGACGTTTCATATCTTGAACATTATTGTGAAATCCTGATGCTGATTGTTATAAATGGGGTCTTTGGTTGGCAGTCAGGTTACCCCCTGTCCAAACAAGGACCCTCACTCTAGTGAGGGTAAAGGAGAATCACCCTCAGTTAATCCCACTCCCCCACTTGGTAGCTTGGCACGAACAGGCAGGCTTAACTTCAGAAGCAATGTGTAAGGTATTTGTACCAACACACACAGTAATGCAATTAACCACTACAAAATGACACAACGCAGGTTTACAAAAATAGATAATATTTATCTAAACAAAACAAGACCAAAACGACAAAAATCCAACATACACAAGTCAAGATAGGAGTTTTCAAAATAATTAGCCTCTTAATCCTTAGAAAACAGTGAGAATGCTGTTATTTCACAAAAGTACTTGGGTAGCATCCAAATAAAGTCCCACAGGCGAGTGTGCATCGAAAAAGACCAGTGATGCATTGATTTCTCACCCACAAGCAAGAACGAGCGTCATTCCTCCTCTGGTTGGTTCGGCGTGCGTAGTTTCTTCTTTTCTGCAAGAGAGAGATGCGTCGATAGTTGCGAGGCCGGTGGTGCATCGTTTATCAGCCGCAGGGCAGGTTGTGTGTCGAAAATAGGTACACTTGCCAGGTCGAATTGGCAGTGCAAAACCACACACAGACACTGCAGAGGCAGGTCTAAGTCATGTTTAAAGGGCTACCAACGTGGATGGCACAAAAAGTGCTGCAGGCCCACTAGTAGCATTTGATTTACAGGCCCTGAGCACCTCTAGTGCACTTTACTAAGGACTTACTAGTAAATCAAATATGCCAATCATGAATAAGCCAATGTACACATACAATTTATACAGGGAACACTTACAATTCAGCACTGGTCAGCAGTGGTAAAGTGTCCAGAGCAAACAAAAACAGCAAAAACAGAAAACAGCACGCAGAAACAACCTGGGAAGTAGAGGCAAAAAGTTAGGGGAGACCATGCCAATGATGCCAAGTCTAACACATGTCCCCCCCAGCTGAAAGCAGGGAGCAACTACCAAACCTAGGGTGGAAGAATCTGGACAAAACATTAGCATTGGCATGGTCGGTGCCAGGGTGGTGTTCCACCTTAAAGTCCATTCACTGTAGGGAGATGGACCACCTCAACAATTTGGGATTCACACCTCTCATCTGCATTAACCATCTGAGGGTCCTGTGGTCTGTCTGAACCAGGAAGTGAGTCCCAAACAAGTAGGGTCTTAGCTTCTTTAGTGCCCAGACCACAGCAAAAGCTTCACACTCAATTGCACTCCACCTTCGTTCCCTGGGAAGTAACTTCCTGCTAATGAAGGCTACAAGGTGATCTAGGCCCTCTTCATTAAGTTGTGAGAGTACTGCTCCAACACCATCCTCTGAGGTGCCTATTTGCACAACATAGTTCTTGGAATAGTCAGGTGCCTTCAGCACAGGTGATGTGCACATGGCAGCCTTCAGGGTATCAAACGCTGTTGGGCAAGACTCAGTCCAGATCGCATTTCTGGGCTTCTTTTTTGGAAGTGAACTCAGTCAAGGGAGCAACAATAGTGCCATACCCCTTGACAAACCTCCTATAGTATCCAGTGAGACCTAAGAAGGCTCTCACCTCAGTATGCTTCTTGGGAGGCTCCCAAGACAAAAAGGTTTCAATTTATGGCTGTAGGGGTGCCACCTGGCCACTCCCCACCTAGTGTCCCAACTACACCACAGAACCCTGCTCTATTTGGCACTTTCTTGCCTTGATAGTGAGGCCTGCCTTCTGCAGGGCCTCCAACACTTTACAGAGGTGTTGCAAGTGTTCCTCCCATGTGGAACGAAAGACAGCAATGTCTTCAAGGTAAGCAGCACTGATATCATCCAGTCCAGCCAACAACTGGTTGACCAACCTCTGCAAGGTAGCAGGGGCATTCTTCATCCCAAAGGGCATTACCATAAACTGGTAGTGTCCAACTGGTGTCAAGAATGCAGACCTCCTTAGCCCCCTCAGTCAGGGTGATCTGCCAGTACCCAGAGGTAAGATCAAATGTTCTTAGGTACTTGGCAGCTCCTTACCGGTCAATGAGCTCATCAGCTCGGGGGATGGGGTGCGCATCAGTCCTGGTGGCCGCATTGAGTCACCAGTAATCCACAAAGAACCGGTGTTCTGGAGTGGCACCAAGAGCAGTAGGCTTTGGGGCCAAAACCACAGGTCTGCCAAAGGGCTGCTGGAAAACTCAATAACATCCAATGCAAAAATTTTGGATACTTCATCTTTAATATTAGCCCTCACCCTGTCAGTCACTCTGTACATTTTGAGTTTAACAGTAGGACTGTCCCCAGTGTCCACATCGTGTCCACACAAGTGTGTGACCCCTGGGATCAGGGAGAACGGAGAGGCGAACTGATCAAACACCTGGCGACAGTCCATCTGCTTCTCTGGGGTCAGGGAGGGGAGAGGATCACTCTCTCCACGGATCCATCATTTTCTCCAGCAGACAGGAGGTCAGAACGCGCCTCACTCTCTTCCTTCACCTAGCCATCTGTTGCTAGGAGCATGGACAATTCAGTCCGCTCAAATGTGGCTTGAGCCATTTCACATGCAGGACACTCAAGGGGTCCGTGGGGATTCGGAAGTCCACCAGATAGGTGACTTCACGCTTGCACTCCACCACCTCACATGGCCAAGTCCACTTCTCCTAGAGCACCCTAGGCTCCACTAATGCCATCACCCACACTTTCTGACCAGGCTGAAACTCGACCAGAGTGGCATTCTGGACATACCAGCGTTTCATGTCTTCATGGTTTGCTTCCATGTTCTCCTGTGCGAGACTCCTGAAGTGGGCAGTCTGGTTTCTCAGGGCCAGCAGGTAACTGAATACATCCTGGGGTTTTTTATTAGGGGCTTTCTCCACAGCCTCCTTTACCAGAATCAAAGGTCCCCTCACAGGGTAGCCATGCAACAGTTCAATAGGACTAAAGCCATGCCCTTTTTGAGTCCCTTCCTTGTAAGCGAACAGAAGGCATGGCAAGAGGACGCCCCACTTACGCCTCAAGGGCTCTGACAGGCCCATAATCATCCCTTCAAGGTGCGGCTGAATCTCTCAACCAGACCATTGCTTTGAGGCTGGTAGGGTGTGGTGAACCTTTACATTTCCCCACACACCCTCCACAGAGACTTCACATAAGTTGATATGAGGTTGGGACCCCTAATGGACACCACCTCCTTTGGGAACCCCATGCAGGTAAAAAAAACATCAATGCACTGCCCACCACAGGGGCAGTGATCAATGTCAAAGGAATGGCTTCCAGTTACCAAGTGGCATGGTCCACCAAGACCAGGAAAAACCTGTTGCCCATGGCTGTCTTGGTATCCAGAGGCCCCACAATGTCAATACCAACCCTTTCAAAGGGGATACTAACAAAAGGGAAAGGTTGTAGGGGGGCCTTACATTTCCCCCCACTCTTGCCACTTGCCTGACAAGTTGGGCAAAACTTAAAATGAGCATCTGAGTGCCTGCGCATTAGGGGCCATTAAAAGTGGGTCACAAGCCATTCAAAGGTCTTGTCCTGCTCTAAATGTTCAGCTAAAAGCACATCATGAGCCAGACCCAGTAGGAAGGCTCTGAAGCGCTGGGGTACCACCAGCACAAAGACTGACCCAGGCTCAGGAAACTTAGGCTCGCTACATAGGAGGCTGTCCTCCCAGTATATCAAATGTGATGCAGGCTCCTTGCTAGATGCCTGGTCTGCAGCCTGCCGCCGCAAACCCTCCAGAGTAAGGCATGTTTTCTGTGCCTCACAGAATGCTTCCCTGGTGGGCCCCTCTTCCTGCTGCCACTGTGACAGCTCAGGGACCTCTTCCAGTTCAGCCACCTGTTCTCCTGTACGCTCCATGGCTTCCCTCTCAGGTTCAGCCTTCTCCAGGACTGTGAGAACTTCTGGGGCTGGTTTCCCACACCCTTTGCCTTTCCTTCTTCTGGCAAACACCTTAGCCACTCTTTCAGGATCCAGAGTCTCCTGATCAACGTGATCGGCTGCCATAGTCCGGGTAGATACACCCATCCACCCAGGCAGACCCAACATCTCCAAGTGTGACCTGTGGTCCACCTCTTGCCAAGGGGAATCCTCCAGGTCATTGCCAAGCAAACAATCTACAGGCATGGTTAGACTCACAGATACCTTCAAGGAACCTGAGACCTCCACTCATTCAAAGGGAACCTGTGCCACTCTGCACAGGCGCTATGGGTTGTCCACCACAACTACTTGGTGAAGCACACAGGGATCTATCTGCTTTTCAGACACCAGGTGACTCCTCACTGTAATCAAACTGGCTCCTGTGTCTCTCAGAGCCTCCACCCTCTGTCCATTGATGGTCACCCACTGCCTGCACTTCTTAGTATTATCAGGCACGAGGGTCCTCTGGACCATCTCACTGTCCCCTAGTGAGACAAAGGTCATTTCAGCTGGCTCCCACCCACCTGGAACCAACTCCTCCCCAAGTGCTACACTGGCCAAACCCTGTGACTGAGCACCAGTGGGTGCCGGTGTCCACTTGGGACATTTGGGGTCCCCCCTCGTGTGACCCTCCAGATCACATGCAAAGCATTTGCGGGACCCCTTCTCTGCAGGTTTCCCTGTAGAGACCTATGGTTTCTTTTCAACTGGGAGCTGGGATTCCTTACCCTGGGAACTAGATTGGGGGCCTTTATAGAACTCCCCCTGTTTACCCTTACCCCCCCCACTTCTTCTGATGGGGACCCTGCCCACCCTTGACATGGTGCCCCCATACCTCTTTTGGATACAGGTGCTCTCCCAATGGCCCGCTTCCTGCGGAAGCTTCCTGGGGTCAGTCAACTTGCTATCAATTAGGTGCTGGCGCAGCTCTGAAAAACATAAACTGTACAAGTGCTCCCAAGCAATCAAATTGTAAAGCCCCTCATACATTGTTACCTCACTGCACTTACCCAACCATCCAGTGACCTGCAAAAAGAATCAACACATTCCAACCATGTTTGGGATTCCTTCTTCTTATAGGACCTAAACTTGTCCTTATACTGATGAGGAGTGAGACCATACCTAGTGATCATGGCATCCTTCATGATAAGGTAAGTCAGCCAAATATGGATTCCCTAAGGATGTCAGAGTTTTCCTCCCCTCTACCTCGTAGTGCTTCCTCAGACCTGCCTCCCAATGAACTTCAAGGACAGATTGTAGGAAAGTACCACCTTGCCTGGCATGTTACCCCCATATTTACTTGTGTGTTAGTTTGTTTTTGCCTGTGTCACTGGGATCCTGCTAGCCAGGACCCCAGTGCTCATGGTTTGTGCCCTATATGTGTTCCCTGTGTGGTGCCTAACTGTATCACTGAGGCTCCGCTAACCAGAACCTCAGTGTTTATGCTCTCTCTGCTTTGTAAATTGTCACTGAAGGCTAGTGACCATTTTCACCAATTCTGATAGGCACACTGGACCCCCCTTATAATTCCCTAGTATATGGTACCTAGGTACCCAGGGCATTGGTGTTCCAGGAGATCCCTATGGGCTGCAGCATTTCTTTTGCCACCGATAGGGAGCTCAGACAATTCTTACACAGGACTGCCACTGCAGCATGAGTAAAATAACATCCACGTCATTTCACTGCCATTTTACACTGCACTTAAGTAACTTATAAGTCACCTATATGTCTAACCCTCACTTAGTGAAGTTTAGGTGCAAAGTTACTAAGTGTGAGGGCACCCTGGCACTAGCCAAGGTGCCCCCACATTGTTCAGGGCAATTTCCCTGGACTTTGTTAGTGCGGGCACCATTACACATGTGCACTATATATAGGTCAATACCTATATGTAGCTTCACAATGGTAACTCCGAATATGGCCATGTAACATGTCTAAGATCATGGAATTGTCCCCCATGCCAAATCTGGTATTGGGGTGCCAATCCCATGTATCCCCGGGGCTCCAGCATGGACCCCGGGTACTGCCAAACTAGCTCTCTGGGGTTTTCTCTGCAGCTACCGCTGCTGCCAGCCCTCAGACAGGTTTCTGCCCTCCTGGGGTCTGGGCAGCCCAGTCCCACAAAGGCAGAACAAAGGATTTCCTCTGAGAGAGGGTGTTACACCCTCTCCCTTTGGAAATAGATGTTAAGGGCTGGGGAGGAGTAGCCTCCCCCAGACTCTGGAAATGCTTTGAAGGGCACAGATGGTTTCCTCCTTGCATAAGCCAGTCTACACTGGTTCAGGGATCCCCCAGCCCCTGCTCTGGCGCAAAAACTGGACAAAGGAAAGGGGAGTGACCACTCCCCTGTCCATCACCACCCCAGGGGTGGTGCCCAGAGCTCCTCCAGTGTGTCCCAGACCTCTGCCATCTTGAATGCAAAGGTGTGAGGGCACAGTGGAGGCCTCTGAGTGGCCAGGGCCAGAAGGTGACATCAGAGACCCCTCCTGATAGGTGCTTACCTGGTTAGGTGGCCAATCCTCCTCTGAGGGCTATTTAGGGTCTCTCCTGTGGGTTTCTCGTCGGATAACAAATGCAAGAGCTCACCAGAGTTGCTCTGCATCTCCCTCTGCAACTTCTGCCAAGGATCGACTGCTGAATGCTCCAGGACACCTGCAAAACCGCAACAAAGTAGCAAGAAGACTACCAGCAACATTGTAGCATCTAATCCTGCCGGCTTTCTCAACTGTTTCCTGGTGGTGCATTCTCTGAGTGCTGTCTGCCTTCACCCTGCACTGGAAGCCAAGAAGAAATCTCCTGTGGGTCAACGGAATCTTCCCCCTACTAATGCAGCCACCAAACTTCTGTATCACTGGTCCTCTGGGTCCCCTCTCATCTCAACCAGCGTGGTCCCTGGAACAGAGGAGCTAGATCCAAGCGACCCCGACAGTCCAGTGGTCCTTCTGTCCAAATTTGGTGGAGGTAAGTCCTTGCCTCCCCACGCCAGACAGTAATCCTGTGTACTGCGTGATCTGCAGCTGCTAGGGCTTCTGTGCACTTTTGCAAGGATTCATTTGTGCACAGCATAGCCCAGGTCCTCAGCACTCCATCCTGCATTGCTGAACTCGCTGAGTTGACCACCGACTTCGTGGGACCCTCTGTTGTTTTGTTGAGATGACCGCCATGCTCATATTTCTTCAATGCCTGTTCAAGTGCTTCTGTGGGTGCTGCCTGCTTCTGCATGGACTCTCTGTATGGCTGAGCGCCCTCTCTGTCTCCTTCTTCAAGGGGCGACCTCATGGTCCTTCCTGGGCCCGAGCAGCACCCATTTTCTTTAACTGTGACTCTTGTAGCTAGCAAGGCTTGTTTGCAGTCTTTCTGCGTGCAAACAACTCTGCATCCTCCAGCACACTGTGGAACATCTTCTGTATAAAGGAGAAGTTCCTGGCATCTTCCGTTGTTGCGGAATCTTCAGCTTCTTCCATCCGGAGGCAGCCATTTTGCACCTTCATCCGGGGTTTAGTGGGCTCCTGCCCCCCCTGGACACTTGCATGACTCTTGGACTTGAACCCCTTCCTTTATAGGTCCTCAGGTCCAGGAATCCATTTTCATTGCTTTGCAGTCAGTTGTTGCCTTTGCAGAAACCCCTATCACGACTTTCCTGTGCTTCTGGAGTAGTAGGGTAAATTTACTCCTACTTTTCAGGGTCTTGGGGTGGGGTATCTTGGACACCCTTAGTGTGTTCTTAGACTCCCAGTGACCCTCTACACACTACACTAGGCCTGGGGTCCATTCGTGGTTCGCATTCCACTTTTGGAGTATATGGTTCGTGTTGCCCCTATGCCTATTTTGTCCTATTGCATCCTATTGTATTCTACAGCAGTGGTTCCCATCCTGTGGTCTGGGGACCACCGGGGGTCTGCAAAGCCTCCTCGGGGGTTCCGCGACTGCTTAGAAAATTCTATAATATTATCAGATTACATCCCCAGCTTTCATTAATGACTTAGTGGGGGGTCCCCAGATTCCAATAATTATTCAGTGGGGGCCCCAGGGTTCCAGTAATGATAAAGTGGGGGTCCACCGACGTCAAAAGGTTGGGAACCACGGTTCTACAGTGTTTGCCCTACTTTTTCTAACTGTTTACTTACCTGATTTTGGTTTGGGTGCATATTTTGTGTATTTTTACTTACCTCCTAAGGGAGTATATCCTCTGAGATATTTTTGGCACATTGTCACTAAAATAAAGTACCTTTATTTTTTAGTAACTCTGAGTATTGTGTTTCTTATGATATGGTGCTATATGATATAAGTGGTATAGTAGGAGCTTTGCATGTCTCCTAGTTCAGCCTAAGCTGCTCTGCTATAGCTCCCTCTATCAGCCTAAGTGGCTAGAACACTACTAATCTACTAATAAGGGATAACTGGACCTGGCACAAGGTGTAAGTACCATCAGGTACCCACTATAAGCT
This sequence comes from Pleurodeles waltl, assembly GCF_031143425.1. Lineage (NCBI taxonomy): Eukaryota > Metazoa > Chordata > Amphibia > Caudata > Salamandridae > Pleurodeles > Pleurodeles waltl. Next base: position 1,643,283,855 of record NC_090444.1, on the reverse strand, counting down.
AGGCCAGGCTCCTACACAGATTCCGATGGAGCAAAGACTCATACCCTTTAAACCACAACTGTATCTCATCCTTCCTCTTGTAATCCTTCAGGTCCGTAGGAATGTGCACCCTCCTCTCAGGCTGCACTGTGTTATTGCTGCCACCATTCCTACTAGACTGGCTCCTCTGATCCAGCTCCAGTAAGGTGAGCTCATGAGCCAACAATAACTTTTTCTCTTCTATGGCCATCTTAATTTTCTCCAACTCCAACTGGTGATCCCTCTCTGCCTGTCTGTCCTACAATTCTTCAGGAGTCTGACCCTTGGAGAACACATTGCTACTTGCCCTGGACATTACAGGCCCATCCACTCCACCATTGTGTGTGGATTGCAATTCCTCCTCCTCATCCTCCTCCTCCTCTGTGTGCCTCTCAGCTTCCTTGGCTGTTACCCAATCCCTCAGTGCCTTCTGCAGCTCCTCCTTCCTGGTAGAGCCATTAATGGGGCAAGCAAGGTTTTTGTAGAACTGCCTCAACTGGGCAACTGTATAGCTCTCCAGTTTCCCTAAATCAAAAGCAGCTCCAGCTGATGCATCTCCAGACTGAGACATGATGAAGAGTTAAAAGTGCAAAGTTCCAAAGGCAGAAAAAAAAGTTCCCAAATTGAGTTCAAAAGTCAATGAAGGATTACCACAAAATGGAAGTAGGAAAAAATAAAAATAAAAGTGAAAAAAGCAAAAATCACAAAGACAAGTAGCATGTGGTCACATAATGGTCTGCAACGAAAACAGTAGTGTACACTTAATCACTGTATGTCAAGTGAAAAAGTCCAATCCCAACCGCTGATCACCAATGTTAGAAATGGGGTCTTTGGTTGGCAGTCAGGTTACCCTTTGTCCAAGCAAGGACCCTCACTCTAGTCAGGGTAAAGGATAATCACCCTCAGTTAACCCCCACATCCTCACTTGGTAGCTTGGCACAAGCAGACAGGCTTAACTTCAGAAGCAAAGTGTAAGGTATTTGTACCAACACACACAGTAATGCAGTGAACCACCACAAAATGACACAACACAGGTTTAGAAAAATAGATAGTATTTATCTAAACAAAATAAGACCAAAAGGACAAAAATCCAACCTGCACAAGTCAAGATATGAATTTTGAAAAGAATAAGGCCCATATTTATACTTTTGTAGCGCCACATTCGCATCATTTTTTTATGCTAAAGCGGCGCAAACTTCCAAAATACAATTGTATTTTGGAAGTTTGTGCCGCTTTTGCAACAAAAAGTGGCGCAAATGCAGCACTAAAAAAGTATAAACATGGGCCTAAGAGTCTTAGGGCCAGATGTACGAAGCAGTTTTCAAGTTGCAAACGGTGAATCGGCCCGTTTGGGACTTGAAAAATGCTATTTGGGATGTACAAAGCCCAAACTGCGATTCTGTAACTTGTTACCGAATCGCACTTTGGGTCTTGCGATCCAGTATTAGAAAGGGGCGTGACAAAGGCGTCCCTTCCTAATACCGAATCTAGATGGTGTGTATGATTGTTTTGTGACCGCAAATGCGGTTGCAAAACAATCGCAGTTAGCACCAGTTTCAAATTGGTGCTAACCCATTCGCAAATGGGAAGAGGTCCCATGGGACCCCTTCCCCTTTGTAAATGGTAGCGAAAATATTCTTTCAGAGTAGGCAGTGGTCCATAGTCAGTGGTCCATAGGACCACTGCCTGCTCTGAAAAAACTGAAAAGAAAACTTTTCATTTTTGATTTTGAAATGCATCTCGGTTTCCTTTAAGGAAAACGGGCTGCATTAAAAAAAAAAAAAAAAAAACTGCTTTATTCAAAAGCAGTCACAGACATGGTGGTCTGCTGTCTCCAGCATATTCATGAGTTAGGTCATTTGCTACCCCATTGGGTTTTGCGACTCGCAAACTGCGAGTCGCTCTGACTCGCAATTTGTGGGTCGCAAAACCTGAGTTTTGTACATGTGGCCCCTAATTCTTAGAAAACAGTAAGAACACTGTTATTTCACAAAACTACCTGGGTAGCGTCAAAATAAAGCTGCACGGGCGAGTGTGCGTCGAAAAAGGCCAGTGATGAGTCGATTTCTCATCCACAAGCGAGAAAAAGCGTTGTTCCGCCTCCGGTCGGGTCGGTGTGCTTAATTTCTTCTCTCCTACAAGAGAGAGGTGTGTCGATCCGGATGGGCACCTCGGGTCTGGGCAGGCTTTGCGTTGATTTTCCATGCCTAGTGATGTTGCGTTTAAATCTGGTTGCACGGTGTCAAGAAACCACTCTCCATTGGGGCTTGCGTCGTTAACAGCAGCTGCTGCGGGTGTTGCACATCGTTTCTCCAGCTGCGTTGCGGAAATCTCCCAGCTACGATGCAGGTGGAGCATTGATTTTAGCCACGAGGCCAGGGGTGCATTGTTTATCAGCCACGGAGCGGGTGGTGGGTCCAAAGTTTCCCCACACGGCGGTCTTTGCATGGATTTCTGTACTTCTCCACCAGCTTCACCTTTCTGGGGCCCGAAGACAGGTTAGGGCACCACTTGGCAGGCAGCACTCTCAGCAGTACGCCTAGATGCTGACAGAGAGAAGTTGTTGATGTCCCTGAGGCTTCAACAACAGGAGGCAAGCTCAGTTTAAGCCCTTGGAGATTCTTCACATGGGGGAAGTCACACAAAAGTCAGTCTTTGTCCTCTCTCGGGCAGAAGCAGCTACTGCAGGCCAACCAAGCAAAGCACAGTCATAGGCAAAGGGGCAGTACTCCTCCTCCAGCTTCCATCCCTTCTGCTTGGCAGAGATTTATCTTGGTTCCATAAGTAATCTGATTTTCAGGGGTTTTGGGTGCTCTTCTTATGCCCCTTTCTGCCTTTTAAGTAGGACTACTTCAAAGAGAAGTCTCTGTTGTTTTCAAGATCCTCCCTTGCCCAGGCCAGGCCCCAGACGTACACCAGAGGGTTGGAGACTGCATTGTGTGAAGGCAGGCACAGCCTTTTCAGGGGTAAGTGAACAAACCTCCCCTCCCCTCAGCCCAGATGGTCCATCAGGATATGCAGGCTACATCCCAGCTTCCTTTGTGTCACTGTCTAGAGGAGAGGTGCAAACAGCCCAACTGTCAAACTGACCCAGACAAGGAATCCACAAACAAGCAGAGTCACAGAATGGTTTAAACAAGAAAATGCCTACTTTCTAAAAGTGGCATTTTCAAACAAACAACCTAAAAAGCAACTTCATTAAAAGATGTATTAATTAAATTGTGAGTCAGATGACGATAAATTCAATTTACAGTTACTGAGGAATTGTCCCCCTCCATATGCAGAGCATGAGAAAAGTACAAGCACAAGTGTAGGTCCTACAGCCCCGATATCAGTTGGATCAACCCAGAGCCAGATACAGGTTAGCCATAATTCTCCAATTACTACAGCTGTTAAGAGGCCTATGCCACAAATGGATAATCCAAGAATTTACAGTGATGTGCCTATTGAAGATACTGCAACAAGTTTGATAGTGTTGACAGGACAAGTTTACCAGAAGCCAATATTGGTCCAGATAGAGTCCATCCCCAATTTGATGTCCCTACACAGTCACAGACAGATCCACGATACACCCCTATAACAGGATCACAGACAGAAATGTTCACCTTGACAATTCAGAATACAGGACTAGTGTACACACAAGAGCCAAATGTCAGACCAAGCCCAGATGCAGTGCCAGTACCAGTTCCCATGGGTCCAGTCATACCGCTGTTTTCCCAGGGAAATAATGAGAACAGAGAACAGAAATCTCTCAGCCTGAGTGTAGAAGAGAAAGATACAACACAAATGCAAGAATGACTACTCCCATTAGACCATTTTTTGATGGGACAGGTCCGTAAATCGATTGAAGTCCTTTCAGTACTCCTAAAAATAACGAGGTGAGATCAGGCATAGGTCCAAATCCAAGCATGATGACACCAGAAACACCGAATCTGATGGTAAAACAAATGCCAGATGTGAGTCACAGCAATGTTACGTTACAAGATTTGACAGCTTAGCAGTTGACTGAATGGTGGGAGAGACTGCGTACTGGGCAAGAAGATTCTAGTGGAGGAAGTGCCCTGAACTTGACCAGACTTAAACTAGAGGCAGAAGACCTAATTGAGGGAACTGTGGGGTTAGACAGGATTGACACGTTCAATGAAAATGAGTTGTGGTACCTATGCAAAATGATTACTAACAAAGCAGGAGTTGTGCATCAGAAATTAGCAGACTTAGCAGAAAAATATGACACAGAGGTTGACAAAACAAAACAAAACAAAACACTTGAAGAGGAGTTACAGATTAGATTTTGATTCAAAAGATTTTGAGAACATGAGAATACCAGGAATGGAAATTCACCTTAGGGAATTGATACAGAGCATTCAGACATGGGGAGCACTGGACAAATGGAAGGCAGATGGGTGAAGAAAAGATACAAGAAGAAAAGGGACTCTGCAAATCTTACTGCAAATGTGCAGTAGGTTGAGGATCCAGTGACAATTCTACCAATGAGAGAGATTCCAGGAGGGAATTCTGTCCATGTCCCTTAGAGCAGAAGTGACATTCTGTCATTTACATATGATTATTCTTGGTTGAAAGAGAAGCCAGTGGAATGGACAGGTTTTTGAAACTTGCAAAAAGCCTGTGGGAGGAATTAAACACCCGGTTAGAGATAGTAGTTCCATCAGATTTATGGATTGAATGCAAGATACATTGGCCAACAAAGGAACCTCAGAGAGATCCAGCAACAGGCACACCGTCCCCTGATGTAATGAAATATTACTGTAAGGTGATTGAATTTCTGAAAATGAGAATCTCCCCCAAGAACACTGACTGGCGGAGAATAGACAGGACAGCCAAGGAAGCGAAAGAGTCAATACATGCATATTATGAGAGATTGTTGCAGGCGTTCAAACATTACAGTGGTACAGAAACAATTTGCCCGAAGGACATGATTCATTTTGTGTTCAGATTTGTTGAAGGATTGAGACCTGAAATTAGCCAGATGATTAACAGTCATTTGATTTGCTGGCAAGCAAAGCCGATTGCTGAGGTATTGCAGTATGCAAAGTACTGTAGTGACGAGATTGAGTTGAAGCAGAGAAAGTTGAAAGAGAAGGCAATGGTGATGCAGATTAAAGCGGCACAAACAGGAATGCAGAGAAATTTTCAGGAGCAGTGCAACAGGGACTTGTGGTGTTTCAGAATCAAGCAAGAGGTAGAGGTTGTGGAGGAATTAGGATCGGAAATCGTAGTCCTGATTTGAGTACTGTAGTGGTTCAGAATGATGTGCAAGGAACAAAGAGATTGTGGCCATGTCAGGCTTGTGGAAGGCTCGGACATTGGAAGCAGGAGTGTCAGATGTTGGTACAGGAAGGTGTAGTACAGCAAACAAGCAACATCAACTCTTTCCAAAACACGAGAGGACCAGGAAGGAAAGGTCATAATTCAAACATTCAAACCAATGTTTTCAGCCCATGCAGCAGGTGCCAATGCCACGTTGGCAGATGCCCCAGTCGCAGCCAATGCAACAGCAGGTTCAAATGGTACCTAGACAGCAAATCCAAATACCTCAAGCCCTAATGGAACAGCAGCATGTAATGCTTCCTCATTAGGTCACCGGTCAAAGGTTTAACCAGCATAATAACACAGTAGAGCAATTCCTGTTACACAGTGAGAATGGAATAAACGATGAAGAGGTGAGTGAGAGTTCAGACAAAGAAGAATGTGTGCTAGCCGCTTTCCTAGAAGTAGAGCAGAACGGTCCATATGTAAAGGGAAAAGTAATGGGTCACAAAAGTTCATTTTTGGTTGACACCGGAGCTGCAGACGTTCCAAACTTGCCCCTTTCAGGGAAAACAGTCCAGATTGTACCAGTCATGAATCAGTATTTGACTAACCCAATTACAGAACCAGTTCAGGTTATATTGGAAACCTTAATGGATTACACAAATTTGCAGTTTGTGACTTGAGTCTGCTATCCTTAGTGGGAAAGGACTTGTGTAAAACAAGTTGCTCGTTTACTTGCTCAAATGATGGAATTGAAATTCAGACAGTGATGATGAGGATGACCTGGCTCCAGAGACAGATTTGTGAGACAATAAATGAGGAGTACACTTTGATTAGCTTCTTTACAGTTTTCACAGTAAAAGATTTTCCTTCTGACTTACAGGAAACAGTTAAAATGAAGGTGTGGGATTTGACAGGAAAAGCTATTGGTCTGATAAAAGCAGTTGAACCAGTAAGGTTCCATTAAAGCCAAATGTGATTTTTCCCCAGATTCCTCAGTATCACATGACAGAGGACACCAATGAAAGAATTGCACCCATAATTGCAGAATTTGTAAACCGAGGAGTTTTGATAGAAGTGTTGAGCAGTCCATGTAATTCAACAATAATGAGACTGCGAAAGCCCTGTGGAAAATGTTGAATTGTTCAGAATTTGGAAAAATAAATTATTGTGATTAAGTGTTGCGCTGTAGTGCCTAATCCAGCAGTGATTTTGTTTCAGATCTCATGCAATGCTGAATGGTTCACCATAAGAGACCTGTCACAAGAATTCTTTTCTGTACCTCTTCATGAGGATAGTCAATTTTTCTTCTGTTTCAAATGTTTAGATCAAGTATACTGTTGGTACAGAATTTCTCAAGGGTTTTCAGAACCACCTTCAATTTTCAACCAGATCTTGAAAGAGAACCTGGAGTCATTGGAAAGGCTTTTCCAATCGACATTGGTACAGTACATTGATGATTTGATGATTGCGTCCAAAACAAAAGAAGAATGCAAATATGATACGAACACCTTACTGAATCATTTAGGAAATAATGATCATAAGGTGTCCCCAGCGAAATTAAAGTACTGCCTAAAGAAGTGAAATATTTGGGTCACCAAATTCCGAAAGGAATTAGGAAAATATCCAGAGAAAGGGTTACAGTCATGTTACAGATCAGTCTCCCAGCCACAGAGAGCGATGTTAGGATGTTTTTGGGAATGGTAAGCTATTGTCACCAATGGATTCCCAACTTTTCAGTCATTTCTAAGCCATTGCAGAAGCTGACTCACAAAAAAGTTACAGATTCCCTAGTGAGCCTGTATGAAACCATATTCTGAGCTGAGGGAAAGTTTGTACAAAAGCCCCAGCTTTGGGAATGCCTGACTACACGAAACCCTCCAATTTGTTCTGTCATCAGCGTGATGCATGTTCATTGTCTGTCTTGACTCAAATCCATGGTGGTGTAAACTGCCCAGTAGCGTATTTTTCAGCTACTTTGGACCTAGTTGCAGCAGCTTCACCAGGCTGTCTGCATTCCGTCGCTGCGTTTGGACTGAGCCTCACTCAGAGTGAGAGCATTGTAATGGGACACCCCCTGACAATTATGGTCCCTCACCCCATTGAAGTTTTATCTACATGAACAAAAACACAATGCCTTACAGGTGCCAGGCTGACAAAACGAGCATCCTGGGAAGCCCAAATGCGTCATTGAAAAGGTGTACATTGCTTAACCCAGCAACCTTACTCCCGAAAGAGAATGTTGAAATTGACAAAAGGAAGAAGTTGAATGTGATTGTCTCGAAGTAACAGATACAAAACTAAGACCTTATATTAGAGATACCCGACTGGAGGAAAATGACCAAAATATTTTTGTTGATGGTTCCTGTTTAAGAGACAACATGGGAACATTGAGAGCCGGATATGCCATATGCACAATTTCTGGTATATTTGAAGCGTCCTGCCTTCAAGGAGTATATTCTGCACAAGTGGTGGAACTAGTAGCCCTTACTAGAGCATGCAATGTTTCTGCACAACTTAAAGTTACCATCTATACGGACAGCCAGTATGGATTTGGAAAAGTCCATGATTGTGGCAAGTTGTGGTCACATAGAGGTTTCCTGACCTCTTCTGGTTCAACCAGTAAGAAATGGTGAGAGGATTCACAAATTGCTACAAGCTATCCAAATGTCTGAGAAGGTTGCCAAGGTGAAATGCGGTGCACACCTCAAATCACAAGATTTTGTGTCAATGGGAAATGGATATGCGGATCAGGTCACAAAGCTTTGCGCCTTGAACTGTATATCACTCAAAGATAAATGGATATTGTTGCCTGAGGAAGGCGAGACGTGCCCAAGTTATGCATTACATGGTAGAGATACATTGGAAGAACTGAAACATTGCAGGATAACGTTGAAAGGGAAGAAAAAAGGTCATGGTCATGGTTCAAATTGAAATGTGTACAGCGTGAGGATGAACTATGGGTTTCAGAAGAGGGTCAATTGGTCTTGCTGAACAGCTTGTTGACTCAAATGGCTACATATTATCATGGCAAAGCACAAGTTGGGAGGGATGCTATGATTCGAGTGTTTAAACAAAATTGGTACAATCCAAAGTTAAGACAGGTTGCTGAAGCAGTTTGCCATCATTGCGTCATTTGTCAACAAATAAACGCAGGTAAAGGACAGTGGTCAATTTGAGCCACATTGGAAGAGCAGGAGGTCTATTCAGCAGAATGCAGGTGGATTTTATTGAGAAGCCTGTATGTGGAGGATTGAGATATGTGTTGCCGATTGTCTGCATCATTAATCATTGGATTGAAGCTTACCCTACACAAAGAAATGAAATCCTCAAAGTCGCTAAGTTACTGCTTAGGGAACTGATACCACAGTTTGGGTTTCCGATCTTTAGAATCAGATAGAGGAAGTCACTTCAACAATGAAGTAATTCAATTACTATGTTCAGCTTTAAACATTGAGCAGAAGTTGCATTGTAGCTACAGCCCTGAAGCATCAGGACTTGTGGAACGGATGAATGGCACCTTGAAATCCAGAATGGCAAAAATGTGTGCGTCCCTGAATCTGAAATGGCCCGATGCACTACTGTTAGTTCTGATGACAATGAGGACACACCCAACAGGAAGACAGAACTGTCACTGCATGAGATCCTCATGGGCAGAACAATGAGGTTGCCAGCTGTTCCTGCCAATGCTCTTGTGAACATAACAGATGATATGGTGTTGGAATACTGCAAAGGTCTGGTTAATGTGGTTCATTCTTTCTCTCATCAGGTCGAAGCTACCACACTGCAACCATCTCAAGACCAAGGACACAAACTGAGAGCAGGTGACTGGGCTGTGATCAGAAACCATGTGAGGAAGATGTGTTTGGAGCCTCGGTGGAAAGGCCCTTACCAGATAGTGCTGATCACTACCACAGCTGTGAAGTGCGCTGGAGTTCCAAATTGGATCCACGCTAGCCATACGAGGAAAGTGGCATGTCCGTTGGACAATGAAGAGGATTTGTTGAGAGTACCAACAATGTCCAGACCATCCCAGGAACTGGAGAGGGGAGAAGGAGAAGCTGAGACTGAGTCTGAGCAAACTGAAAGAGGCTTCAGCCACACCTGTGAGACATAAAGGAGATGACCCACAGAGAGGTGGAAGTGAACCAACCTCAACTGAGGCAGCAGGAGAATCTAGTCTCCTAAAAGTAGACGGTCTTGAGAGACAAACAGAGCAAACGACAGACCCCGAGGGGGAAGGAGTCGAGACAGATCAAAGCCAATGTGGTCTGACTCCTCCTGAACCAGTTGCAGGCCCGTCAAGAGAAAATCCTGCAGAACGAGGATATATTACAAGTTCGATACTGAAAAGAGCACTGATGAAAGGACCACTGAAAGAAGATAAGTGGCCGAAGTCACAAACAAAAGGAAAAGAAGCAATTACAGTGACAACGATTGAGGAGGAAGTAGACACGACAAGGAAAAAAGATTTGAGTGACAGAGAATTAAATGGAGATTGAAGGTTGAAAAGAAAGAGAATTGCAAGTCGAAGGTACACTGGTCCTGAATGGGCATATGCAAAAACAAGTAAATAGCAAAGGGATTTTTTGTCTTTTTGTTTTGATCAAGACATTTCAGGTCAAAATTTTGGCACCTGAAGGAAGTCCATCAACTGAACTGTTGAGACTGTAAACTGAGAAGGTGCAAGAAAGAGACTATTGAAAGCAATCGATTTTGACAAACTTACCAATTCTTTACAAAAGGATCCTGGAAGTAAGACTGAAACCTGTAAATAAATGCTAAAGAAAGACCAAAGATTTTTGTTTTCGATTTTGTTGCATAGTTATACATTTTTCTCTTCTACTTTCTGATTCTTTACAGATCATGAGTAACCTTAGCCAACAGGGTAGGAAGACTAGGTGCTGTAAATCCATGAGTATTTGTTTGGCAGTTGTATGCATGATATTGTGCCTGGTATTGACTGTGGGAATTACTGTCCTTGACAAGAGTAAAGCCAACCATACCGTAGCTTTAGAGACAACTACTACACTCACAGAAATAGATAAGTTTAGGTTAGATGAGAAAAATCTGCATGCAGATGGCACACAAAGTGAACTTACTTCTAATGTTTTCTATCACTTATTGAGTATGTTGAGATGATGGATGCAAGAGATTGTTATGCTTGCACACAGATTCCTTCATCAGTCGAGGACGGAGTTACTCATCACAGTTTGCCCATCACCTATGGGATAAGTTGTAGTCTGTTACTAACAAGATTCTATAACCAGAAGTACATTCAGTATTTCCATTCCAATTATGATGTTGTGTTTTCGTTTGTCCCAATACTTAAGTATCCGAGTAGTGTAGCAAAGGAATTAGGGAGAGGATTCTTTGAGCCCACATTGACATTTGGTACAGCTTACGCACATAGAAATAACCTGACATGCTTGCTTAGACCTATAGAGAAAAGCTTCTTAGATCAGACAGATGATAGGAGAAAAGCATTAAAGGAGAAATTAGAAAAGGGCTTAGAGAAAAGAATATTTAGAAATGATTATGCACACCATGTAGGAAAGCTATATATATATATATATATATATATATGTATAGGCCTAAATCTAGACCTGATACATTGTTTGTGGGAACGAGTGAATGCAGACATGTTCTTGTTTCAGAGTAAATGGGTGTTCATGTTGAATGGACAGGATCTGGCAATTCCTGGAGTTTATTATATCTGTGGATCAAGTGCATATTACCTTCTTCCAAGAGGGTGGTATGGCACATGTTACTTAGGGATAGTTTTCCAAATGATGTTTCAGATTGGGAGCTTAAGTAAATTACCTAAAATGACTGAATTACATCACGTTAGACAAAACAGAGAGTCTCCTTCTAGTATGAATGGAGATATTTGGAACAATAATTCCTAAGTAGGAGTTATCCTAAATTCTATAAAGATTCAAAAGTTGTCTACTATTGTGGATAACACATTGTTGTACCAAGGCACACAACAATAGTCCTTGAAGTCCATTCCTTAATGTGTTGTATCAGTCACAGTTCAAACTGCAAGTATGTGTATGGTAGAAGTTTTTTTTCATCCAATGCATCATGAATCCAAAGAAACAACAGCCAACACATGTTTCATCAACAAGACTTTCTCAAGGCCCAAGTGTAAGTACAGTCTAATGTCCCAAAAATGTTGCAAGGTTCAAAACATCGAGAAGGAGTATAAATCTTGAATTGCAGTTGCCAAGTCCTGAGAGATTATGTAATATAGCCGGTGTGCACGTCCACGATAAGCCGTATCAAAATCATACCACAATATTGAATCTCTAAGTGTTGATTGATCCTTCAACCAACACAACTGCACCTGAAGTGGTTGGGTGCTTTACCAGTTTGGCAACCTCAGCAGCACTATCTGTGACATATGGACATTGTTTCCCCTAACATACTATACCCAAATAGAGGAGGTGTGATCTGGTAGCATAGCCACTTTGTTTTGTATTTCATTGTGGATAACATGCTGACAAATTTTTCAGGAGCCATGATCCTAATGGACACAGAAATGGCTGCAGTAAGTTCTATGACTCTTCAGACCAGCCTTGCGTTAGACATTCTTTTAGCAAAGGATGGCAGAGTTTGCAAAATGTTGAACTCAAAGCATTGTTGTTCATATATTCCTGATAATAGTAAAGAAAATAGAAGCTTGATTGGTAATCTGACTAATGAATCAGAGGAGGGAAGAATTTAAAATGGAAAAATTGTTTAGGGAAAATTTGAAGAGGGAACGGAAAATTAAAAGAGATAGGGTTGACAAATTTTAGTGGAGCCAATATTTATGTGGGAAGATGTAAATGTGATGACATATTTAGTCATCAGAGGAGGGATAGTTAACGCTGAATTTTACTAATAAATATTCATGTATTTTGAATGCTGAATCTGCATAGAAAATGAGTTAATATAGAAAAATAATACACAACTTTGAAGATGTGCCTACTTGAGTTGCTGTCAGTAATCATGAAGTGTCTTTATTAATTGCTTATTAATATGAAATGACGTGCCCATGTTTTAATTAATGTAGTAGTGTGTTATAGGAAAGATTACTTATATATTTGCTTTATTAATGACATGCCTTAAGTTAGCGAAGTCTTGGGCCTAGTTCCACAGCCTCGTGTTAAGCTGAACTGCTTAAATAAGTCACATAAAATGGCTGCATAGAGATATTAATGTTTGTATTTTTCCGCAGTGTTGCCCAAATACTAGTAGATGATTTTCTTTCCCATGAGGACTGCTTGCTAGAATAAGCTGTATTAGCTATCGTTACAATGTAGAGTTTAGTGTGAGTGAAAGCGATGTTCCCAGGAGCTACCAATGGATGTACTGACTGGAGTACAGAGAGATACAAAATTGCTACCTGACGAGCCCAACAATGGGAATAGGAGAAAGGGAGCCAATCATCGACAAGTGAAAGACAGTTTAGTTATATCTTAGATTTGAGGTTCTACTTTAAATGGACTAAATGTAAACTTACGATTCTTTGACAAATATCAATGGGGGAAGAAGTCCTAGGGAACTTTAACTTAGCCCGACTGCACTGAGAGGAGAGAGCTCACTGTTTTCCTTAATCTTTTACTGAGAGGCGCCATTCCGATTATCTCTATTCCTATCTTGAACTTTATTGCGAAGTCCTGATGCTGATGTTGACCAAACAGATGTCCAATTGATGAAGACTATTGCAGCTTTCTGATCCATACCGAGGAGAGGTATTCAGAATGTTATTGTTTTGATGTAATTTCTCTTTGTCCTTAGGTACCAACCTCTAGTTTTGATAGAGCCATAGCTAGATATTTTTCCAAATTTGTGTTGACTAAATTGTTTTGCATGAAGCCCAAACATGCTATTCTAATCGGAAGTTTAGCTAGGAGACTCGCAGAAGATGTTTGCTAATTATTAACAATAGTTGATGTTGGTTCTTTGTTGAATTGAAATGTATGCTATTTCTATTGCTCAGTTATTCTTGCTATTGTTTTATACTGTGATTCTAGAGTGCATAACAGTACATGCTTTGATCAAATTGAGATTCCTTAGAAGATTCGGTCAACCGGTATTGTTTCTGCATTTTTTTCATTTTATTTTGAGATTAATTCATGTGATATTAGCATTGTTAATATAGGGAAATAACCATTCAAATGTTTACATAAAGGTGTGGTTATTCATGACCAAAGGGGTAATGATGTGTGGAAACTACTGACTGCCAAGCTTATTGATTCTACTGAGTGATATTGTTATTGACTGGTATTGAAACTGAGCCTTATGGTAGGAATTACTCTAAGCAGAGTCATGAGGTCCATCAAACCTCTAACTCGCCCCTTATAAATTAATGAAGAGAAGCCAAATAATGTCAGGCCCGCTAACAATTTCCCCTTCCCACTCTGGGCCCAAGTCTGATGAAGAAATGTTAGTCTTGATCTCAAAAGCATAGTAATAGGTGACACCACCCAAACCACATATTTAAATTAAGTACCTGAAGCAGCACAAACAGGATACATTCCGCAGGTTAGAAAATAAACACCAAGCAGAAAGCAATAGGTAACCTTAGACCGATAGACAGTTCCAAGGTCCAACATGCATCATCTCAGATTTTCTTTGTAGCAGTTTGTTACATGACCAAATATGAAGCACATGGAACTAATTCTCAATTGGTTCACATATCAGCACTTCTGGGACATGGTTAATTTTCTCATCAGATACTATCTGCTACTGGTCGTAGACCAGTCTACAAGAGGAAGCGTATGAAGACCTACTCCACCCCATCAATTGTTTCACATGCTTGTTTCTGGTCCATAAAGCTAGTCTGCTTTTGCTATCTTTTTTTTAAAATAACCATTCTATTCACTATCTAAGACTGCAGCGACCTGGAACTCGCAGTGTGTTACTTTGAGAGTGATGAGGAATCTTACATTCCCTAGTGTATCGAAGGCGGACTACAGATTGACCTTTCCCTAATGGAGAGAAATTGTGACCAGGAGCCATAAAATATCCATTTGCAGATATGCCCACATGTTAATGATGGTATAGGACTGAGTTACACATGATTGCTTGAGTTTCCATGCTTTCTTTCTCTATGTTAAAGTGTAGAGTGCTTTGTAAGGGTGTATACAACAGCTAGGTAGGAAGGGTACAGTCCCGTTCCCAAATGTTGCTCTCCACCTAATAGACTAGTAAATCCACCACCAGATATCTGTATTCTGTTTTTAAATCATTATGCAAGTGTTATTTCTTTTATACAATCCTCGACAACAAAGCTTTAATTACATTATTTGAATCACATCGGTCTATTGAAGAAAGTGGGAACAAGAGTTGTGCAAGGACATGAAGCGTGATTCAATATAATTTAAAAGGAGAGTTTAGGTATACTAAAAAAAGATATTTTGGTTGGTCAATTTGGCAGTTTTAAAATGGCATAGATAGGCTACAGAAGTAGGCTTGCAGTCATGTTTTCACTGTCACTGTATTGGGTGGCACAGTGGGTGCTGCAGTCCACCAGTGACATTTAGGCTCTCATCTATGCCAAAGTGGCAGCGCCGCGCTGCACCACTTTTGAAAACACAGGTATATTTACAGGAATACTGCGCACTCCTGCTTTCCCCCTATGCTTAATTAAGCTGCCTGCATCAATGCAGGCATCCTTGCACCATAGTGCAAGGGTGTCTGCGTTGAAGGGATACATTGTTTATGTGCAGGAAGGTCTTCCTTCCTGCACATAAATAATCTATAATGGCAATTTGGCACTTCTATGTGTGCTGCAAAATGCAGCACACATAGAAGTACCAAAGCGACATTTTGGAATGATTGTTTATGTTTAGGAAGGTACACCATCCTGCACATAAACAATCATCCATGGCATTTTGCTTTTTCTATGAGTGCTGAAAAAAACGAGGAGGAATAAAAGCATTCCTCCTCATTTCGCCATGCTAACGCCACTCCTGGGGAGGCTTCAGTTTTTGGCGCTGCCACAGATTTACGATTTCTTGTAAATCTGGGCCAGCGTCAAAAGCAATGTGTGTTGCGGGGAACAGTCACTGCAACACCCATTGCACGCCCCTCTGACGCACAAAACTGCGTCGGATGGGCCCATATTTACAAGGAGGCATGATGCCAAAATAGTGGCATTACTCCTCCTTGTAGAAATGGAGCAGTGGTTAGCACTACTGGAGTGTCATGAAAAGTGACACTCCGGTGGTGCTAGGGGCTCTTAAGTCTGCCCCTTAAAGTATGTATTGTACCATACCCTAGGGACTTATAGGTAAGTTAAATGTGCCAATTAGGAATATAACCAATTTTGACATGCCTTAGAGAATTAAGCAAATGCACTGGGGCCTGGTGTGCAGCCGCTTCAGTTAAAAAACCATGGAAGTGGTCAAACAAAAAGATGTTTCCCTACCAGAGTACCTACAAATATGTGATTTCAACAGGGGTGGGCAAAATGTTTCATTCCGCCCACAGAATTGGTCGACATGGCGACTCCACATTACTTTTGTAATGCAGCATTCTGGCTGAACTCCGCCAATCGCCTCGTGGGGGAATTTCCTTTACCGCGAGGCTCCAGAAATGCGAGCTGGCAAGTGTGAGTGTGATTTTCTAAGGTGGGCCATTTAGGTCAGGAGGTTGCTTCTTGAGTAGATTTGCTGCTGCTCAAGTAGATTTTCTACTCAAGCAGCAGGAAAATTAACTCTATGGCTGCACACTCTTGCTCACTGCATGGTGCAGTTCACAGTGATTTTTCAGTGCTGTTTGCACTACCGGCAGTAAATTGCAGCATGAGCAGTGCATTATGCATAGTTCCCACCCATTGGCGAACTAAGTGGAATCTTGCAGAGTTTTTATGTACCTCCACAGCATTCCATGGGTGAAAATCTGAGAGTTCCACCCAACCCTAGATTTCAGGATTTGTCTTGTGATTTAAATTACTAAAATGTTGCTCCATATGTAATAGGAATCTAGACCAACTTTAGGTTATACATGACAATTGATTTAACTTTTAGTCCAGTAATAGCATTTTCATAAGGGGGGCAGGAAGTTCATGGGCAAAATCAGATTGTTATGATATATAGGTGGTCATTACAACCCTGGTGGACGGTGTTAAAGCTGCGGTAATACCGCAAACAGGCCGGCGGACAAAAAAAGGGAATTATGACCGTGGCAGAAACCGCCAACATAGACAGCCACTTTAACACTCCGACCGCCACAGCGGTACAGACAAGCAGCGCGGCGGTCACCGCCAATAGACAGGCGGAAGACAATGTACCGCCCACAGTATCACAACCCGCCAATCCACCACCTTTTCCGGGGCGGATTCACTGTGGATAAAAACACGGCGGAAACAGCTTTTGCAATGGGAAAACGCTCACCTGAACACACTCCACGAGGAAGGAGGCTACCATGGAGCCCGAACTACAAATACTCCCTTCGCTTGTCTTCCTGCTCTTCTACGATCACCAGTAACGTAGGCGCCGAAGACAGCTGTGAGTACTGCACCTACGACATAGGGGAGGGGGGAGGCAAATGTCAGGGGGACACACACGCAACACCCCCACCCCCAACCGGACCCTCGCACACTACAACACACACACCAATGCAGTTCCAAACAGCACAGTAACAACCCACAACCCCCCCCCGGAAGAATGCAAAGACAAAAGGAAATCAGTTCAAACATTGTAATGTATCAAAATACAGTAACCTACTATATACAGCTATATATTCACTTTCCAAATATATACATCACGATTAGTAGTGCAGGTATGCACATTTCAATGTCCCTGGACCACTGGGCCCAAAATGCATGGGCGAGGACCACACTAGATACCTGTCCACAAACGGAGAGAACACTGCAGGGGCATCAGATAGAAATACAACAGGCACCTCAGGGGGAAGGGAAGGGGGGGCACCTCAGCCGGATTACAGCACCACGCCAGATCCACGACGGGGCTCCATGCCCATTGATGTATCCTGGGGAGTGCAAAGCCACAGTCTCTCAAGTCTCTACAGTGGGTGGTTTGCCCACAGTACCATCTTGGGGAGTGCAAAGCCACAGTCTCTCAAGTCTCTACAGTGGGTGGTTTGCCCACTGTACCATCCTGGGGAGTGCAAAGCCACAGTCACTCAAGTGGATAACATTTTCCACTGGTTCTGGAGGGGGACTGGTGCCCAGAGTGCTTCATCCTGTGAAGGACAGACAGAGTGGATGCAGATCTCCACTGGTTCTGGAGGGGGACTGGTGCCCGGAGTGCATCACGCTCCCCGTGACGGTCCCTGTTCCGTTACTGTCCCAGCTGCACATGGGCTAACTATGCTTGATTTGGCAGTGCTTTGCCCTGTTCAGCGGTCTTCACCATGGCGGTCTTTGCCCTGTTCAGCGGTCTTCACCATGTCGGTCTTTGGCCTGTTCAGCGGTGCTTTGCCATGGCGGTCTTTGCCCTGTTCAGCAGTCTTCACCATTTCGGTCTTTGGCCTGTTCAGCAGTGCTTTGCCATGGCGGTCTTTGGCCTGTTCAGCGGTGCTTTGCCATGGCGGTGCTTTGCCCTGTTCAGCGGTCTTCACCATGTCGGTCTTTGGCCTGTTCAGCGGTCTTCACCATGTCGGTATTTGTCCTGTTTAGCGGTGCTTTGCCATGGCGGTGCTTTGCCCTGTTCAGCGGTGCTTTGCCATGTCGGTCTTTGGCCTGTTCAGCGGTGCTTTGCCATGGCGGTCTGTGCCCTGTTCAGCGGTGCTTGCCTTTGCTGTCTCTGACCTGTGCAGCGGTGTGTGGCATTATGGTCCCTCAGTGCCCAGCGGGGCTGTGGCTACTGGTGCCCTCCAGCTCACTGACGCTGGCGGTGGTCTCCGGACCAGTGACGATACTGGTGCCCTTCTGGGCACTGACTCTGGCGTTGGTCTCCGGACCAGTGACGATACTGGTGCCCTCCTGGGCACTGATTGGCCTCTGTGTGGTGGGGTTGTCTATTGCTGTAGTCTCTCTCTGGCCTTCTTTCAGATTTTTTGGTCGTAGGGGTTTTTGGGTGATGTGGGTGTGTGTTTTATATTGTACTGGGTGTGTGGGAGTGGTGTGTGTATGTGAATCAGGTGTGTGTATTTTGAATTGTCCAATGTGGCTGTGTTTTGGAGATGTGTGTGTATTTTGAGCGCGGCGGTGTGTACCGCCAATGGAATAACGCGGTTGAAAGACCGCCATGTGGATTTGTGGGTCGTGATAACATGGGTGTGTTTCTGTTGGCGTGACGGTGGAGGAATTGTTTTCGCCAGTTTATCACTGACCTTTGGTGTGGCGGAGTTGTGTGGGTGTCTGTATTTCGGCGGATTCTGAGATGTGTGTCATAATAGATGTGGCGGAATTCCGCGGCCACGGCTGTGTGTTGGCGGTCTTCTGCACAGCGGTAAGTGGCTTTTACAGCCAATGTTGTAATGACCCCCATAATGTTATATTACTCAGACCTTTGTGCACTATCACCCGGGAGGGTGTCCTGGCACTGAGCAGGTGTGAGCTTAGCCAAACCTAGGGCATAGTGAGACTACTTCAAGAGCCAGGTCTTCAGCTTCTAGCAGAAGTCAAGAAATCAGGAAGAGGCTACTATGTGTAAAGTTAAGTCATTCCACACCTTAGGAACAATGTAGGACAAGGCTTGACTGCTGGATCTGGTTTTACATATGAGTGAGATTTGTGCAAGTAGGAGTCCAGAGGAGCGTAGATGTCTGGAAGGTTTGTGGAAGCAGATGCGACATTTGAAGTACAATGGGCCAGTGTTAAGTAGTGCCTTGAAAGTGTGGGATGGGAGTTTGAATTGTGCTAATTTGTGTATGGGGAGTCAATGGAGCTCCTTCAGGTGTGGTGTGATGTAAATATGGCATGGAAGACTGAGGGTGATTCTTGCCAAGTTCTGAATAATCTGCAGTAAAACATGGATCAATTTGTTAATCCTGACAAAGAGGGGGTTCAACTTGTTTGTGACCGGGGAGAGCTTGACAGCTTTTCAGGTGCTAACTGAGAGCCATTTGAAAATCTTCCTAGGTATATTCAGGGTATGAATGCATGAAGCATTGACTTGGGCAGTCATGTCGAGTTTCCTGTCAATTATGATGATCCATAGATGGTGGGATTCAGTCCTGTCGCTGTTGGCCATCAGGTGGACTCCCATGGTGATGTGCTCTTACCGAAGATTGTGATTTCTGTCTTGTCGGTCCTCAGCTTTAGAGAGTTGATCATTTCAGTTCTGCAGGTACTGAACTTCATTTAGGTACTGGGTTTCTTGTCCAAGAGGGAGAGAATGAGTTGAATGTCATCAGTGTAGGAGAGGACATTGATGTTGTGACAATACTGGCTATAGGGATTATGTATGCACTGAAGAGGGTCAGGGTTAGGGAGGATCTTTGCAGGTCTCCACAGATGATGTTGCAGGTGCATGTGGTATGTAGTGCCAGGCTGACCGGTTCCTTGTAGTCAGAAATAAGCAGATCCATGAGAGTCCATTTCCTTAAATTCTGATGTTGTGTTGAGATTGAATGAGGCTGGGGATGGAATCCATGTCAAATTCAGCGGAGAGCTCCAGGAGGATGAGAGCTGCCGTATCTCCTCTGTCCACAATTATGCAGGTGTCATCTGGGGCAGCAAAGAGGCCAGTTAGGTACTGTGGTTGGGTCAGAAACCAGAATGAGTGGTGTTGAGGAGTTGGTGGTAGTTGAGATATTCAGTGAAGTATTTGTTGATCATTTTCTCAAACACCTGGGTAGGGAATGCTAGCAGGGAGATCGGTCTGTAGTTAGTGAGCACTGAAGGGTCCATGGATGGTTTCTTCAGCAATAGTAGGACAATTGCACGTTTTCAAGCATCTGGGAAGATTGCTGAAGAGGTAAAGGCATTCAGAATGGATGGAAGCATAGTGTTGGTGGGTTTCTGTCCTCTGGAGTAAACATGCTAGGGGCAGGGGCCTGATGGGGTCTCTGAGTGAATGGACTTCATGTTGGAGGCTGGGCCATGTGGTTAGCATTGTTTTTTTTAAAAGATCAGGAGGCGTTTGGTGAGGTCTTTTGTGGGTCTGGTTGTGGGTTGAAGTTGTTTAAACTGGCGGTGATTTTATTGCTGAAAAGCTGAGAGTTTGCTGCAGAGGTCCTGCTTGGGGATGTTAAGGTTGTAGGCAACCACTAGTGTGGTGAAATCCTTCCCAATGGTGAAAGTTGCTTTGCCTATGTTGCTGGCTTCAATGTGGCCCACCTGAGTGGTACATTTGGTTGTCCAGATCATTTGATCATAGTGTCCAGTAAAGTTAGACTTTACTGGACAGTATTCCTCAGGACAAAGGCATCATGCACCGACCCAGGGTACTTAGCATTGATGTGGGAGATGTACTGGTCCACCAAGCACACCACCTGCACATTCATAGATTGGAAGCTCTTACGATTCTGGAACACCTGTTCATTCTGGCGGGGGGACAAATGCAGTATGTGTTCCGTCAATCGGGCCAATTATTTGGGGATATGTCCCATTGCATAAAACTCGGCCTTCACAGTGGCCAAATCCTCAACCTGGGGGAATGCAATGTAGCTGCACATGTGTTTTATCAGGGCAGACAATACATTTGTCAGCACTATTAAGAACATTGGCTGTGACATTCCTGCTGCCAAGCCCACTGTCACTTGGAAAGAACCAGTTGCCAGGAAATGGAGCACTAATAGAACTTGCACAAGAGTGGGGATCCCAGTGGGATGATGGATAGCAGATATCTGGTCAGGTTCCAACTGGGCAGACAGCTCTATGATTGTGGCCCTGTCCAGTCTATAGGTGAGTATTATGTGCCTGTCCACCAGTGTAGCCAAGTCCACTGTGGGTCTGTACAAGGGGTTTGTCTCCATCTCCTATTCAACCGCGACAGTAGGAATCTAAGGGACAAATGAGTGAGGAGCCTGTCACAAACTGAACAATTGAGCTACATCAGTAGTTTGCAATTTGTGAACATGTAATGGGTCAGTGTGATTTGTCCAGTATGTGCCTATTTCTCCTGTGACACAGTATTATTCCATAGGCCTGCCCAGCCGAAATGGAGTCCGTCTATCCTGTGTGGAGGGACAGGTGGAAGTGAGGTAATGCCGCTGATGTTGTGCGCCGTGGCGGGAGGCGGTCGGGGACCGCCATGCAATTCCTCATTGGTTAATATTGGGCCCTATGGGGTACAGTGGCCAATGGTGATCTACGCTGGTGGGAACGGTATGCACCGCCGCGGACGCAACCAACATTTTCTATCTGATTCCTCACTTGTTTCCTGACCTTCCATAGGAGAGGACCTACACTGCATGTGCTGCTGTGACCTATGTCTGGAACCTACCATGGCCCGTGTGAATGGGGAAAGGGCCCCAGTCTTCACTTCTGAGGATTTGGAGAAACTGGTGGATGGGGTCCTACCCTAGTACGGACTGCTGTATGGGCCTTCAGACCAACAGGTGAGTACACTGTGGGCACAATGTATGTGGCATGCATGTATGGAGGTGTGTGTGAAGACATTGTGTAAGGGGGAGGGATGTCCTCCTGTCCGGGTACACATTGAGTGCTGGGCTATGTGTGTGCCAATAGTGCTGGAAACGGGTATGGTGGGCCATCTGTGTAACTAGCTGGACTGTTTGTCTAATGGTGTTCACCTGGCTGTATTGCCTCTGCAGGTCAGCGCCCATCAAAAGAAGGGTAAATGGTGTGCCATTGCCAAGGAGGTGCAGACCCTGGGGGTCTATGGCAGGTGGATCACCCACTTTCAGAAACAGTAAGAGGACCTGAGATGTCGGGCACAGAAGACCGCGGAGGATCAGCTGGGGATGGTAGGAAATAGCTAATCAGGGGTAGGGAAGTGACCTCTGCCCAGAGGAAGTGGTCACATAGTGGGTATAGCCACCCTAGGGTAGATGACCCTTTGGTCAGTACTAGGAACTCCTATAAATGCCCACTTAATGCAGTATTAAGTGGGCACCCCTAGACCTGCAGATCAAATTCTGAGGACACACAAAGGGGTGCCCATCAAACCCTGACCCCACTGATGGCCCACATACTGGTGGTGGCCTATCCAGAGCTAAATGGGTGCTTCAGGGCAACACAGCAGCCACAAGGGGGTGAGTACAGTGGCCATCATTGAATGAAATGGCAGGAGGGGTGGTATCTGGGTGGTGAGTGTGTGTCAGTGGGTGCCCCTAGGCCACGCTAAACATAGCAGCATAGGTCCTCTGTTGGCTAAGGGTCTAAAGGGAAAATACTGCCTACCTAGCTTCTTAGCATCCACTACTGGTCAGGGTTGCGTGAATCCCAGGTGTGCTGCAGTTGGCGGTGTGTGCTCCTCCTCATGCATTGGTGGCTAGCAATATCACTGGTAGTGCAATGCATAGTGCGTAGGCCTGTACCCTGTGTGTTAGGGTGTTGTGTACCTCAACAGTGGTGTTGGTGCAGTCACTGACCCAATGTATCCTTTGTCTCTCTCCTCCCCTTTCTTATTTTGTCATCCTGTCCTTATGTGCATTAGCATCCTCTGGCAGAGGAGCAGAGGCACCGGCGATGGAGGGAGCTGCATCCCACAGGACCTAGAAGGCAGAGTCCACCGACGCTGAGGGCACCAGTGGGATGGAGGGCGAGGGGAGCACCACAGCAAATACTGGAGGGGACAATACAGACTCAGATACCTCCTCCGGTGGGAGCTCCCTGATGGTGGTGGGCACCTCTGTGACCACCCCAGCTACCGGTACAGCCGCTAGCCCTCTTACCAGCACCGCCCTCCCAGCAGCCCCTCAGCGAGTTGCCTGTGCCCGCTCACCCAGGAGGGTGGGCATCTCCTTCGCCCAGGCACCTCAGGCCATGCCCCAGTGAGCCCTGCTGCCCTGAGTGAGGAGGCTATTGACCTCCTGAGATCCATCTCTGTAGGGCAATCAACCATTGTGAATGCTATCCAGGGGCTGGCAGCCCAGATGCGGCAATCTAATGCATTCCTGGGGCATTCACAGTGGATTGGTGGCCCAACAGAGATCGATCAAGGCTCTGCCCGCCTCTCTGATGACAGCCATTGTCCCTGTTTCAACCGCCCCCCTACCCCAACTACCACTTCCCAACCCATTCTCCTCAACCCCAACCCATCCTAAGTACACAGCCAGACAAGCATGCACACAGGACAACACCCAAAAGTGCCACAGGCAAACACAAGCACCACACTTCATTCCACAGGCACTCACACGAACACCATTCAGTTGCAGATACAACAACATCCACTATTACCACCGTCTCCCCCTCCTCCTCCACCTCCCAACCAGTTACATCCACACTCACACCTGCATGCACTACATCATCATCCACTACCTGCATCATCACCACACCAAGCAGAACCCACACCTCACTGGCAGACACCTCCACAACATCCATGCACACGTCCCCCGTGTCCTCTCCCACCGTGTCTGTCCCTGCCCTCCTAAAGTATAAAATACCAGCACTCAGACACCCAACAGCCATCCACCTCACAACAGCATACAACTCGTGCACCTGCACCCAAATCCAGCAGACAAACACCTTCAACAACCACTCCCTCTTCCTCCACTCCCATTTGTTTTCCCTCTCCCACCCCAATGTCTCTAAAAAGCTTTTCCTTTCCACCACTGACCTCTTCCCTACACCTCCCCCCGTCCTGCATGTATGGCCAGGGTATCAAGAACCCAGCCAAGCACCTCAGCCAAACAGTCCATGGGCCCAGTTCCATCAGCACCTACTCATGGTGGAAAGGATTCCAGGCCACAAATACTGAAGGGGAAGGAGCATGCACCACTTATCAAAAAGGGGAAGGAACCTGCAACAGTCAGCAAGATGGGGAAGGAGCCTGCACCAACAGCTGTCACAGAGACCACACTGCCAGCCGTGGTTGTGCAGCCATCAGAGAAAGCAGGGGCTGAGCAGGAGCCTTCCACAACCACCACCACCAAAGTGCAGCCACCAGAGGGTGTAGAGTCTGAGCAGGAGCCTCCCACTACCACCACTACCACAGTGCAGCCATCAGAGGGTGCAGACTCTGAGCAGGTGCCTCCCACTGCCACCACCACCACAGTGCAGCCGTCACCACTGACGGATGCCACATGATCCAGCCTCCATGGGCTGCTGTGCGGCCTGTCCCCTCCAGAACCAGTGAGGTATTCACCCACTTGAGAGACTGTGGTCTTGCACTCCCCAGGACAAAGCACAGGGCATGTTGCCCCCTCCAGAACCAGTGGGTAAGACACCCACTTGAGAGACTGTAGTCTTGCACTCCCCAGGACCAAGCACAGGGAATGTTGCCCCCTCCAGAACCAGTGGGCAAGTCACCCACTTGAGAGACTGTGGCCTTGCACTCCTTAGGACCAAGCACAGGGCATGTTGCCCCCTCCAGAACCAGTGGGGAAGACACCCACTTGAGAGACAGTGGCCTTGCACTCCCCAGGACAAAGCACAGGGAATGTTGCCCCCTCCAGAACCAGTGGGGAAGACACCCACTTGGAAGACTGTGGCCTTGCACTCCCCAGGACAAAGCGCAGGGAATGTTGCCCCCTCCAGAACCAGTGGGGAAGACACCCACTTGGGAGACTGTGGCCTTGCACTCCCCAGGACCAAGCACAGGGCATGTGGACCCTCCAGAACCAGTTGTCTTGTTTACGCATCCGGCCGAGGTGCCCCCCACTCCCACTGAGGTGCCTGCCTATTTCTCAACTGATGCCCCTGCAGTGTTCTCTCCGTATTGGTACAGGGAACGAGTGGGGCCTTGGACTTTGCCCTGTGGCCATGTGGCAGCCTCCATGGGCTGCTGTGTGGCCTGTCCCCTCCAGAACCGGTGGGGTATTCACCCACTTGAGAGACTGTGGCCTTGCACTCCCCAGTACCAAGCACTGGGCATGTTGTCCCCTCCAGAACCAGTGGGGAAGACACCCACTTGGGAGACTGTGGCCTTGCACTCCCCAGGACAAAGCGCAGGGAATGTTGCCCCCTCCAGAACCAGTGGGGAAGACACCCACTTGGGAGACTGTGGCCTTGCACTCCCCAGGACTAAGCACAGGGCATGTGGACCCTCCAGAACAATTGGGATATTCACCCACTTGAGAGACTGTGGCCTTGCACTCCCCAGGACCAAGCACAGGGCATGTTGTCCCCTCCAGAACCAGTAGTCTTGTTTACGCATCCAGCTGAGGTGCCCCCCACTCCCACTGAGGTGCCTGCCTATTTCTCAACTGATGCCCCTACAGTGCTCTCTCCGTATTGGTGCAGGGAACGAGTGGGGCCTTGGACTTTGCCCTGTGGCCAGGTGGCAGCCTCCATGGGCTGCTGTGCGGCATGTCCCCTCCAGAACCTGTGGGGTATTCACCCACTTGAGAGACTGTGGCCTTACACTCCCCAGGACCAAGCACAGGGCATGTTGCCCTCTCCAGAACCAGTGGGGAAGACTCCCACTTGGGAGACTGTGGCCTTGCACTCCCCAGGACCAAGCACAGGGCATGTTGCCCTCTCCAGAACCAGTGGGGAAGACACC
Organism: Pleurodeles waltl; assembly: GCF_031143425.1. NCBI lineage: Eukaryota > Metazoa > Chordata > Amphibia > Caudata > Salamandridae > Pleurodeles > Pleurodeles waltl. Next base: position 1,643,258,029 of record NC_090444.1, on the reverse strand, counting down.
CACTTGATAGACTTTGGCCTTGCACTCCCCTGGACCAAGCACAGGGCATGTTGCCCCTCCAGAACCAGTGGGCAAGTCACCCACTTAAGAGACTGTGGCCTTGCACTCCCCAGGACCAGGCACAGGGCATGTTGCCCCTCCAGAACCAGTGGGGAAGACACCCACTTGAGAGACTGTGGCCATGCATTTCCCAGGACCAAGCACAGGGCATGTTGCCCCCTCCAGAACCAGTGGAGAAGACTCTCACTTGAGAGACTGTAGCTTTGCACTCCCCAGGACAAAGCACATGGCATGTTGCCCCCTCCAGAACCAGTGGGGAAGACACCCACTTGAGAGACTGTGGCCTTGCACTCACCAGGACCAAGCACAGGGCATGTTGCCCCCTCCAGAACCAGTGGGGAAGACACCCACTTGAGAGACTGTGGCCTTGCACTCCCCAGGACCAAGCATAGGGCATGTTGCTCCCTCCAGAACCAGTGGTCTTGTTTCCGCATCCAGCTGAGGTGTCCCCTTACTCCCCCTGAAGTGCCTGCCTATTTGTCAACTGATGCCCTACAGTGTTCTTTCTGTATTGGTGCAGGGAACGAGTGGGGCCTTGGACTTTGCCCTGTGGCCATGTGGCCCCTGTGAACTGAGGACTGGGTAGTGTCCCTTTTTTGTAAATTTGTACATATCTGTTGCATTGCCAAATCGAATAATTAATTTTGTTGTGATCTTATTACAATCACTTTAGTCAATTCCTGTTGTCCTTGCATCATTCAGCCAATTTACAGGGATAAATTGTTTTCTTGTGCAGCTGGTTGTGTGTATGGTGTGTGTGTATGGGGTGTGTGTTGTGCGCATGTGTGTCACTCTCTTTTTCCTCCCGGCCTCCCTTGTGTGCTAGGCAGTTGTACTCACCGTTGTCGTCTTTGCCGGCCTTGGTGTACGTGGTGGAGCATAACGTAGAAGATCATCAGAAATACTTGCTGTTCTGGTTCCATGGTGGTGTGGTTCTTCCCTGTGTCTCCAATGGTGAGTCCTTTCACTTCTGTGATGTGTTTCCACCAGGCTTTTGATGGTGTTGGTACCGCCCTGGAAAAGGTGGCGGATTGTAGTGTAATAATATGGTGGGAGAAACTTTGTCTTATGCCTGGCTGTAGGCGGCTACCGCCGTGGTGACTGTTGTTTACACCCTGGCGGTCGATGTAATACATTGGCTGTCTTTCAGAGATCTAACCGCCATGGTCATAATATGGTGGTACTTAACGCTAGCCTGTTGGCGGTATTACCGCCACTTTGTCATCGACCACCAGGGTCGCAATGAGGGCCTATAAATTAATAGTATCATCCATCCTAATTTTATTAAACTGTACAACTTAACCCCTTCTGTGCAGCGGACGTAGTGGTTACGTCCCGTGGCACAGTGCTCCTGTGCAGAGGACGTAACCATTACGTCCTCGGTACGGAGCCCGAAGGGAGCGTTAGCGCTCCCTCCGTGGGGTTCAGGGGGCGGGGATGGAAGGGGAAGACGTTCCCCTTCCACCTCTTCCCCCCTGCCCCCCCCCCCCCGTAATGACGTCAGTGCGAGATCGCGCACTGACATCATTACCCACTGCCGTTCGCACTGGAAGCCATTTGCTTCCAGTGCGATCACAGGAGAAACAGGTGAGTTTCTCCTCCGGCGGGTGGGGGGTTTGGGACAAAGAGGCACCGGGGGAAAGGAAAGGCTTTTCCTTTTCCCCAGTGTCTCTTTGAGCATTCCTGCTGCCCGATCGCAACAGAAATGCCCACTAGACGCCAGGGATTTTTTTTTTTAATGTTTTAAAATGTTTACTTGTTTGGGAGCGGCCCCTTGGGCAAGGGTCGCTCCCATTTGTGGGCATGTTTGAATGACCATTTGGGCAGATAGGCCTAATATTTTTAGGCCGATCTGCCCCCAAGGGGGGCAAAAGCCACTAGACGCCAGGGATTTTTTGTTGTTGTTGATGTTTTCAATTTTTAGTGTTGGGGAGCGGCCCCTTGGGCAAGGGTCGCTCCTATTTAGGGGCATGTTTGTGTGGCCATTTCTGCCCCCCTTGGGGGCAGATTGGCCTATTATTTTTAGGCTGATAATCCACTAGACGCCAGGGATTTATTATTTTTTTATGTTTTAAATTTTTGGCGTTGGGGAGCGGCCCCTTGGGCAAGGGTCGCTCCCATTTGGGGGCATGTTTGTGTGGCCATTTCTGCCCCCCTTGGGGGCAGATCAACCTAATAATTTTAACCAGAACCCACTAGAACGCCAGGGATTTTTTTTATATGTTTATTTATGTGGGGGGCATCCCCTCGGGCAAGGGGCGCCCCCCAAGGGGGGCATTGAACTGTTGGCCATTTCTGTCCACCTTGGGGGCAGATGGGCCTATTTGGGGGGCAGAAGCCACGTAGGCACCAGGGATAGTGTGTGTGTTTTTTTTGTTTGTTTGGGGGTGGGCCCTTGGGCAAGGGTCGCTCCCCCTGGGGAAACACTACTAAAGGTATTTCCTGCCCTCCTACGGGCAGATAGTCCTTTTTTTTGTAGGCCCATCTGCCCCTATGGCAGAATCCACTTAGGCACCAATTTCTAAATGCTTGATGGTGGGATGTTTGTCAACTGATGAAGTATTTGCATTTGTGATATTTTTTTCCTCCTTTTTGTTCTAGTTCAAAGCTTTTGCTTTCTTTGCTGTGGCTCCTTGCGGTTTTGGCAGTGGTTGACCTGAGGTTTGCATAGTTGCATGTTTTAGGTAAGTAAAAACAATTTACTCCAAAGGAGTATTGTTGCCATGCATGAATGACATGTTTGTAGGTGGTGTACTAAATGCAGGTTTGTGTGAAATTGTCCTTAGATTTGTGCACAATGATATTTGTGTTGTCTTATTTCTAATTTGCTTTTCTTTCTTTCTTTTTAGTGGGATATCATTGGTGATTGCTGTGTCTGTGCAGAGGGGTTGCTGGTGATTCAAGCTTTTTCAGGCAAGTGAGCGGTATAGTTTTTGAGTTTATAACTCTTACTAATAAAGCTACACTTTATTACTTATCTTACGCAGTGCTGGTTGTTGGTGGTGCATTTGTCCAGTTAATTTTCATAGGAAAGATCATGGCTAGAACCAGGATGACCGCTCAGCAGGTGGTTGGTATGCTTTTTGAGGCATTGTCTGATCATGATTATGAAACGGACTCTGCATCTGAGGCAGAGGAGGAAGTGAGAGATTCTGGCAGTGAAGAAACTGTCGGAGAGGAATCTTCTGATGAGGAAGCCACACTCAGTGCAGATGAAGGGCCTGTTTCAGAGGAGGACACTGATGTGCCATTAGTGCAGCAACCTGGGGCTGAAAGGTTTCCCGTTAGAAGACCTGAACTCTGGGTTGCCCCAAACATGGAGCAGCCAGGGTCGCCTGCCTTTACTGGTCTACCGGTTTGTAGAGTCATTACTGAGAACTTTTTGCCTGTCAATTTCTTTGAGTTATTTGTGGATGATGTGTTTTTGGAAGAGATTGTTGAGCAGACTAATTTGTATGCAGAGCAGTATTTGAGGGACAACGTTGCTAGACTTAGGCCGCACTCTAGAGCTGCATAGTGGATTCCCACAAATTTGAAGGAGATGAAAAGGTTTTTAGGTTTGACTCTTTTGATGGGGTTGATAAGGAAGCCATCACTGGCTTCTCATTGGTCTACTAGTCCCTTGATGGCAACAGCTATATTTCCTGCAACAATGAGTCGTAATCAGTATTTGCTTCTTCTTAGGATGCTGTATTTTATTGACAATGCATTAGCCTTGCCACAAGATCACCCTGATTCTGACTGTCTTTTTAAGATTAGGCCTGTCCTTGATCATTTTGTAGATCGGTTTTCAGAGGTCTATGTTCCAGGCAAAAAAATCGCTGTGGATGAGTCTTTTGTCCTCTTCAAGGGTCGTTTGTTTTTTAGGCTGTACATGCCTAGCAAGAATTAAATTAGATATGCTGTCTGAAAGTAGTACAGGATATCTGTATAATTTTTGTGTCTACTCTGGTAGGGATTCCAGTATTGACCCTCTTGGTTGTCCTCCCACTTTTGGAGTTACTGAGAAAATTGTGTGGGAACTTGGTAGACAACTGTTCCACAAAGGTCACCATTTGTATGTAGATAACTTTTACACTGGAGTGCAGTTGTTCAAGGTATTGTTTAGAGTGGACACTGTTGCTTGCGGCACAATTTGTTGTGACCGGAAAGACTATCCAAGGGATCTTGTCTGTAAAAAACTTCAGAGGGGACAGTGCAGTGCCTTGCGGAATGATGAGCTGCTAGCTTTGAAGTTTTCAGATAGGAGGGATGTCTACATGCTAAGTACCATCCTTGATGAGAGTACTTCCCCCGTGACTGTTTGGGGCCAGGTTGCTGAAGTGCACAAACCTGTGTGCATTTTAGAGTATAATAAGCACATGGGAGGTGTAGATAAAGTTGATCAAAGGATGGAACCTTATACTGCTATTCGTAAGTCTTACGTTTGGTATTAGAAGTTAGCAATTCACCTCTTCCACTTAGCAACTTTTAATGCTTTTATTGTGTTTAAAGATAGGTCTCCAGAGTCAAAGATGACATTTGTGAAATTTCAGGAGACAGTGATAGAGAGCCTTATTGCGTTGGAACAGGCCAGAGTTCCTAGAGAAGCAGTGGTGTAGGATGTGGCTAGATTGAAAGATCGCCACTTTGCTGAGCACATTCCTCCCACACCCAAAAAAGACTTTCCAGCTAAGAAATGTAGAGTGTGTTTTTGAAGAGGTATCCAGAGGGAGACTCGAATGTACTGCCCAGATTGTCCTTCAAAGCCTGGGCTGTGTGTGGGTGGTTGTTTTAAGAATTACCACACCCAGAAGGATTACTGGGAACAACCATGAGTGTAAACCCCTGTCTGTTTTGTATTTTCATGTGTTCAGTTTCATGGTTAGCAATTCTGTTATGTAGTTAGTTAGAGCTTTTGTGTTTGTAGTTTTGTAATTATTTCTAACTAATTAGGGGTTTCTTTGTTTAAAAAAAAAAGTGATGCCACTGTGTGTGGAGTGGGGCTTGGCTGAGGGTGTACATATTGACTTGCTGTTGGCTACTGCAACACACTGCCAGCCAAACACTAGTCCTCACACTCCCATCAGCTGGTGTGATTGTTGTATCAGGCATGTGGGCGTATGTAAGTGATGGGCCCTTGAGTGGCGCTGTCTGTCGATGTGAGTGTTGTAATGAGCTGGGCCTGTGGCTGGCGGCGTGAATGGTCTTGTGCATGTCATGTATGAAAGGTGTGTGAATAGACTGTAAAGCGGTTGGTGCCTTGCCGTGGCTTTACAGCTCACGAGCTATGAGTCATTGGTTCAGTTTTTTGGCCTTTCAGTTATTAACAGTGCATTTCATTTTTGTGAAATATCTTGTTAATAAAATTTGATACAATGAACCATCACTCACCCTCGTGCCAAATCCAACCAGGATGTGTGGTAAAAATGACAAAACCTGCTCCGCTGTAATCAGGTGTCGCAGCACACCTGTGACACGCTAGGTGCCTCTGGTGGGACCCCGATGATGAAGCATGCCACCAACTTGGTTGGTGGGTGAGGGGTCTTTTTCACATAACCTAAGTGCGTTTCTTTTCACAATTTTAGTGTTTGGCACATCACAGACATTTGTGTACACATCAAAATGATATATTACAAAACTACCTGTTTTTGGGGGGGAGGGGACATCTCTGTTTTTGGTCCTGGGTGCGGCCTTCATCTAGGGAAACCTACCAAACCCAGACATTTTTTAAAACTAGACACCCCAAGGAGTCCAGGGAGGTGTGGCTTGCGTGGATCCCCCAATATTTTCTTACCCAGACTCCTCTGCAAAATTCATACTCCCCAGCGTTCCCCTCAGTCTTCCAAGTAAAATGACACCTCACTTCTGTGGGTCCCCAAAGCAGAGTCAGCCTAAAGGTGTATAAAAGAAGAATATGTCCTTATCAACTCGCTGTGCTATGTATTTTTTTTAGCCAGATTTTGAGGTTTGCAAAGGATTCTGGGTAACAGAACCTGGTCAGAGCCCCACAAGTCACCCCATCTTTGATTCCCCTAGGTCTCTAGTTTTCAAAAATGCACAGGTTTGGTAGGTTTCCCTAAGTGCTGGCCGAGCTAGAGGCCAAAATCTACAGGTAGGCACTTCACAAAAAACACCTCTGTTTTCTTTAAAAAAATGGGTTGTGTCCACGTTGTGTTTTGTGGCACTTCCTGCTGCGGGCGCTAGGCCTACCCACACAAGTGATGTATCATTTTTATCGGAAGACTTGGGGGAATGCTGGGTAGAAGGAAATGTGTGGCTCCTCTCAGATTCCAGAACTTTCTGTCACCGAAATGTGAGGAAAATGTTTTTTTTTAGCCAAATTTTGAGGTTTGTAAAGGATTCTAGGTACCAGAACCTGGTCAGAGCCCCACAAGTCACCTCATCTTGGATTCCCCTAGGTCCCTAGTTTAAAAAAATGCACAGGTTTGGTAGGTTTCCCTAGGTTCCGGCTGAGCTAGAGGCCAAAATCTACAGGTAGGCACTTTGCAAAAAACACCTCTCTTTTCTGTCAAAAAATGGGATGTGTCCATGTTGTGTTTTGTGGCATTTCCTGTCGCGGGCGCTAGGCCTACCCACACAAGTGAGGTATCATTTTTATCGGGAGACTTGGGGGAATGCTGGGTGGAAGGAAATTGTTGGCTCCTCTCAGATTCCAGAACTTTCTGTCACCGAAATGTGAGGAAAATGTGTTTTTTTAGCCAAAGTTTTAGGTTTGCAAAGGATTCTGGGTAACAGAACCTGGTCAGAGCCCCACAAGTCACCCCATCTTGGATTCCCCTAGGTCTCTAGTTTTCGAAAATGTACAGGTTTGGTAGGTTGAGCTAGAGGCCAAAATCTACAGGTAGGCACTTTGCAAAAAACACCTCTCTTTTCTGTCAAAAAATGGGATGTGTCCATGTTGTGTTTTGGGGCATTTCCTGTTGCGGCTGTTAGGCCTACCCACACAAGTGAGGTATCATTTTGATCAGGAGACTTGGGGGAACATGGAATATCAAAACAAGTATTATTGCCCCTTGTCTTGCTCTACATGTTTTCCTTCCAAATATAAGAGAGTGTGTAAAAAAGACGTCTATTTGAGAAATGCCCTGTAATTCACATGCTAGTATGGGCACCCCGGAATTCAGAGATGTGCTAATAACCACTGCTCTTCAACACCTTATCTTGTGCCCATTTTGGAAATACAAAGGTTTTCTTGATAGCTATTTTTCACTCTTTATATTTCAGCAAATGAATTGCTTTATACCCGGTATAGAATGAAAACCCACTGCAGGGGGCAGCTCATTTATTGGCTCTGGGTACCTAGGGTTCTTGATGAACCTACGAGCCCTATATATCCCCGCAACCAGAAGAGTCCAGCAGACGTAATGGTATATTGCTTTCAAAAATCCGACATTGCAGGAAAAAGTTACAGAGTAAAACGTAGAGAAATATTGCTGTTTTTTTCAACTCAATTTCAATGTTTTGTTTTCAGTTGTTATTTTCTGTAGGAAACCCTTGTGGGATCTACACAAATTACCCCTTGCTGAATTCTGAATGTTGTCTAATTTTCAGAAATGTTTAGGTTTCTGGGATCCAGCATTGGTTTCACGCCCATTTCTGTCACTGACTGGAAGGAGGCTGAAAGCACAAAAAATTGTAAAAATGGGGTGTGTCCTAGTAAAATGCCAAAATTGTGTTAAAAAATTGGGTTTTCTGATTCAAGCCTGCCTTTTCCTCAAAGCTAGGATGCTGGTGATTTTAGCACCGCAAACCCTTTGTTGATGCCATTTTCAGGGAAAAAAACACAAGCCTTCTTCTTCAGCCCCTTTTTCCCATTTGTTTTGAAAAAACGAAATGTTCACTGTATTTTGGCTAATTTCTTGGCCTCCTTCTGGGGAACCCACAAAGTCTGGGTACATCTAGGATCCCTAGGATGTTGGAAAAAAAGGACACAAATTTGATGTGGGTAGCTTATGTGAACAAAAAGCTATGAGGGACTAAGCGTGAACTGCCCCAAATAGCCAAAAAAGGCTCGGCACAGGAGGGGGAAAAGGCCTGGCAGCGAAGGGGTTAAATATTGTGCTCCCTGAAAAAATACTCTCCATTCAAATCACTGGACACCAGACTCACTCAATAAGAAATAATAAAATGAATCCTAGCAAAGACAGTTATACTCAAATTGACACCCCCACAACCATGTAGTAGACTAAAGAGACTAATGTAGACCGATATGTTGCACAGCATTGGTTACAATCATTGAACTTTTTCACTCTTTACAAATTAAAAATATTATCAGACTCCAGAGAAATTATTATAGTTTGCTTAATGTAACCGCAGGGGTAGGTGCTGTTCTGAATGCTGGTCATCTCACAAATTTACTGTGAACCGGGCAACAGGCCTGCGTGATCCCATGAAGCCCTTTTTCTAATGGAGATGGGCGACTGATAGGAAAGGAAAGCCAGTCCGGTTTACCTCCAGTAAGTGACTGAGGACGTTCTGACTGTGAGCGCTAGATTGTAGGAGCTGGAAATTTGTTTTGCCTTTGTATTCAATTGGTGATATCCAATGTTTAAGTAGGTCCTGAAGAAGCGTCAGGGGATCCTGTTGGACCATAAGAGACGCGAAACATGTCGACCGCATATTGACCATATATTGAGGGATTTCGGATAATCACCGTCTTCCTCTATTCTGATTTTTGTGTGAGTGTCTGAGCATTATCTCTTGTTTCACTCCGTTGTTACTTTTTTAATCTTGACCATTTCCCAACAGCAAATAATAAATTATTTAGTGAGGGTCTTGAGCCAATTTTACTTTTCTCTTTTGTTTCTCCTTCCTCACTCTTGGACCCATACTTGGCTCCGCGGCATCATCGCTAACAAAAAGATCTCCGGCAAAGAGCCCCCCCTCGGGGGGTGCCCGTCAGGCATTGCAGCGCCGGCCTGACGAGGAGCTGTCCGATGATGAAGCATGACACCAAATGTGGTGTGTGAGGACTCTTGCTCCTGACTATCAGGACTCCCTCTCTTTTTCCTCCCGTTAGTTTTTGGAACAGTGTATTATATTATATTATCAGGTTAACTGGAGGGCATACACTGGACCTTAAATCCTCCTATCCCCACCTTTAGATATATTAATGTATTCTTAACCATCATCAAAGTCCATAGATCATCTCAGTTCATAATATTCAGGATCCAAAAAGAGAAGAAACAAAAATTCTTGTCCAGCCAGGAGTCGTGCCAACACGGGTTTGGTGCCATGTGACCAGACAGTCACCTACTTTGTTCAGGCCACACAACAGATATACCGTACTTCATTAAAATACCATCAGGGCGATTGTGGTCCTATCTTCAAACAGTATTCCCAACTATAGGTCTGGAACTCTGGTACTAGGGCGAAATTGTTCAGGAAACAGTGGCCCAATCTTATTGTTACATCCACAACATTTGTTTTCCTTCTGTTCTGCCATAGCTTTTATTATCTTGCCATGACGATCTTTTGCTGATGTTATTTGCCATACAATAAGTGACGTTCTTTCTAAGATGTCACCCGATAGGCACACCGTTGTATCTTACAAACTTAGGTGCATATTTATAAGCCCCTAGCACCACCTTGCACCACATTAGCTAATGTGGCCCAACAATGCCAAAATCCTCGTGCCCCATATACTTTGTAACACTTTATGCTACATTATGCCTGTGCCAGACATAGGGGGTCATTCCGACCCTGGCGGTCCATGACCGCCAGGGCCGGGGACCGCGGAAGCACCGCCAACAGGCTGGCGATACTTCCTGGGCCATTCTGACCGCAGCGGTAAAGCCGTGGTCAGAAAAGGGCAACCAGCGGTTTCCCGCCGGTTTACCCCTGGCACAAGGAATCCGCCATGGCGGCACTGCTTGCAGCACCACCATGGGGATTCCGACCCCCTTCCCGCCATCCTGGTCCTGACGGTAAATACCGCCAGGAACAGGATGGCGGGAACGGGTGTCGTGGGGCCCCTGGGGGCCCCTGCACTGTACATGCCACTGGCATGGGCAGTGCAGGGGCCCCCTCACAGGGCACCATAATGATTGCAGACACTGAAAATCGCGACGGGTGCAACTGCACCCGTCGCACACCAGCAACTCCGCCGGCTCCATTCGGAGCCGGCTTCATCGTTGCTGGGGCTTTCCCGCTGGGCCAGCGGTCGGCCTTCTGGCGGTCGCCCGCCGGCCCAGCGGGAAAGTCATAATGACCGCCGCGGTCGTTTGACCGCGGTACGGTCTTTTGGCGGTTCCCGCCGGGGTCGGAATGACCCCCATAATGTATGCAAAAGGGGGCATTCCGCCGTTAGGGGGGCCGAAAAATGGTGGAAGGAAATCTGAGATTTCCTTGCATCATTTTGCAGAGCACTTTTAACGCCTGCTCAGAGCAGGCATTAAAAGGGGGTTTCCATTATTTATAATGGGCACCTATGTACTCTGCAGGGGTAGTGGCAATATTTTTGTGCTACTCCTGCAGAGTACATCAATAGCATCATGCAAAATTATGCTATTGCCTGCTACCCGATGCCATGGTGCGCCTTCTTTTAAATACAGCGCACATATGGTGGCAGTAGGGAGACAGTAAAGGGCCCAAGAAAAGTGGCACTGCACACAGTGGATCGCCACTTTTCTTAAATATGCCCCCTAATTGTAGGAAGGGGGCCTGTAGTGTGCTGGGGGCATATATAGATCCAACGGTGCACATTCTATCAAGCAATTCTCCTTTAACTAACAGTATCCTACCCTCTTTATATGTCTTTTTTTCCTTATATTGAAACCTCAGGGAGAGGTGGAAAAGTTGTTCCACTCCGTTGTGTTTCATCTGTGCTGAGGAGCAATATATCAGGGGGTAGAATTTATGGGACAGCCGATGATCCTCCCCACACTTGAGATGTGTTTCTTGAATGGCAACTATATCATGTCATCAATCTAAAAGGTATTTCTACAATTTGTGGCATTTAGCTGAGGAATTGAGACCCTTAATGTACCATGTTAATGTTGTTAACACCATGTTTCAAGTCTGACACACTGTGGCAGATCACATCGAAGTCACCCCTCCCTCCCTCTGGTGTGTTTTCCCTATAAACTTCTCTCCCCCTCTCACACCCTCCACATCTGTCTTCAGCATTCCTAGGATAACTGGTAATAAGCAACTTAAGGTGAAAAAACTGATGGGGATAAGAGTCCCCAACCCCATGGAAAACATTTAAAACTAAGGGCCTGATTTATACTTTTTTAGCGCAGCATTTGCGTAATTTTTTGACGCAAAAGTGGCGCAAACTTACAAAATGCAAATATATTTTGTACGTTTGTGCCGCTTTTGTGTCAAAAATGACGCAAACGAGGCACTAAAAAAGTATAAATCAGGCCCTAAGTGTGTAACCTTGATTGGTTGAGTCTACTATTGCATTCACTCTTAAAACGCTGATGGGCATAGTATCACGCAGCGACCCTCCCATAAGACCCATGCTCTCTGACATGTGTGCACAGAGAGGCTCCGCTGAAGAAAAGCTCAGTTGGGGAGAAGAGGATCAGGTGCAAACCTCTCCCTATAATTTAGCGGCTGAGGAGAGACCGAGCAGAACAGGACTATAGTAAGAGGAGGGCCAAGAGTCAGGAGATAGGTCCTTCCAATGGCCCTTTGACCTGACTCAAGGGCTTCTGCGAAGATTTATTTTCTTGGCTTGGCACTTGGGTTGCCTTTGTGGAAGCCATTGTGTGTTCTCAGCACTGGATGCTCTAGCCCACGTACCACCATCGGGGGCATCATTTGTCTGGGCTGGAGTAGGCAGTGGGACCTCCAAAATACTTGCTGCGTCTTTGACTGTAGTGAAATGGTGAGTTGTATTCCAATAGTCAAGGTCAGCACAAAAGGGCATATCCATCTGTAGTGAATATGCTGTTTTTGTAGTTTCACAGTAACTGTCCAAAGCTGTTGTCGACGTGCCAGGGTGGCTGGTGCTATGTCATGGAAAAGGTTGTATGTGGCTCCCTGAAACGTAACTTATTCCAGTCCCCTTGCCTGCTGGCAGGCCACACCATGTTTAAAATAGGTGAATGTGGCAGAGCTGGTCCAGATCACGTCTGGGCAGCCATGAAGGTTGTTTTGTTTTGATTTGTTGATTATTTTTTTAGGCTACCAATGCTCCTGTAGTTTGGAGGGTAAGATATGTGCTTGCTTATAAAAAACCTGGGTAGAGAAACAATTCCAGCAAATTCACAGAAATTGTTTGAAGGGAACAATTCTGTTCTGGAGGTCAAACAGGATTGATTCTGTATCGGATATAGAATACATTTTTTAAGTATGGGTTCTGATTGGTAATCCATATAAGGAATTCCTTGGCCCTTTCAGTGCTATTCTGCCAGATCATCGACTTATCAATGCAATATTTTTCTGCTGTCTCTAAATTAATTGTTGTTTGAATAGATGAACACTCAAAAAAGGGAGACAAGGGAGATTCAATGGTCCAGTGTACACTCTCCCTAATAGTAATCATGAAAATAACAATGGTACACTGTTCCAACAGGAAAAGAGAGTATACAGGCACTTCTATAAAAAGAGGAAGGAGCCCTCACACATCTTATTAGATGTCCTCCTTCATCATAGGGCTCACTCTTTGTCAGACTGGCGCTGCAATGTTTGACCTGCCCCACAAGGGGGCTCTTGGCCAGAGATCTTAACTGATAGTGCAAGGTAGGAAGCACATAGGAATGAATTTCAAACCTACTAGTAAAATTGACTCGGGAACCTCCAAACCTTGCTTTATTGAATGTGCCAGGGTCCCGGTCAAGGTTAAAAACACTGTAGAGTAAAGAGAAAATAATGTTCCTAGACTCTACTGAGAAGATGGTAGAAAGAACTAACTTCAACCATGAAATAAGGTCAACATGTTTCGCGCCTCATAACAGTCCAATCGGATCATATGGCACTTCTTCAGGACCAAAAAGACAAAAAATTCTCCTGAACTAAAATATAAACTAATCTACATCTAAAGCAATTAGCAGTTAAACACAACAAAATTCCATATAGGAGATAATTTGTGCAGAACAGTATACTGTGCATAGTGCAATCAAGTATTATTTTTAATTGCAATGTGTCAATTCCGAGGAACCTGAAAAAAACTATTTCTGTTTGAAAGGTGTTGATTGAAAATAAATACCAACCCATATACTGTGCACTGTTGCTAAAGCTCAGCCTAAATTGCTGGGCCTCCATATATTGGAACAAGGGTAAGGATACCCACATGATGAGAACTTCTATTTTAACTGTGTTAATATTGAAATAATAAAAAATCATGATTATTGGCTCTGCAGCTAAGCCTCTCTTGTATTGGCTATGACTACTACTCACAAAGTCATCCAATCCATTTATGTGTTTCGGTTTCCACACACATTGATGGATCAAGTCAATTGAGAGAGATGCCCTATATCTGCTTAAGATTTGCTTTGGAGCTTGCAGCATTGATGTCTGGAACTGTGCATTAGAAAGTTGTGGTCTAATATCAATGGCAGCTGGCGTGCTGGTACTTTCATTACTCAACTATCACCAGCCTGCATTTGCAGGTGAAATGCTAGTGGATGAACCAAAGGAAATATCTCCTGAGGTCACACTTCTCTGGAAGCAGAGTAACACAGAGTCCGCAGGTACAGTGCTGTTACCTAGACTCCCTGACATCCTAAAGACCAGCAGTTGTCTACTAGGCCGAGCCAAACATTGGCAACAAAGCCAATGGCTGATGAGGGCTGAACTATTGGCTAATTGTATGCATGTTTGTTATGAACTAATATGTGATTGTCATTCTTGTCTGATGAATAACTGAAGTGGGCTTACCTAAAGCCCATTTTCTCTAAACAAGATTATGTATTACTTTTTAGAACACACAAAGGCTGGTAGAATAGCTAAAACAGTCTTTTGGCCAGACCTAAAATACACAGAAATAGCACAGGAGTCCTTGGATCATACACATATGGCATACTGTACTGGTCAAGAGCATCACAATCTTCACTGAAAGACATGGAACAAGTGTGGTGCTGCAGGACCAGTACAAGTTTCCTTTGAAGCCATGAAGAGAATCTTGTACTACAATGCCAGACTGTGAAATAGTCCTTAAAAGACATGGAGCAAGTATGCTACAGCAGAGCCAGTCAGTGCAAGCGTCCTTTAATGACATATACCAAATGTAATACTGTAGCGCCATTACAAGCTTCATTTAAAGACATGGAATTAGTGTGGCATTGCAGGGCCAATGCCAGATTCCTTCAAAGGAATGGAACAAATGTGGTACTCAGGGCCTGTGCAAACTTGCTTAATAGACATGGGAAAACGGTGGCCCTTCAGGGCCAGTCATTGCAACCTTCCTTCAAAAACTACTGGAGACCCCTTTGGGACCTTCCAAATGTCAAGGGCCACTATCTATGTGATCAATATTTGGTCTGCTCCTTCACTACACACAGAAAGGAAAGGCAGGCCTAAACAAATCTTAAAATTATTATTAGACCTGCAGGTCTAGTGGCTAGAATTACCTACTCGACCTAACATCAATACACTCGACCCACAAACTGGGGTCTCATACCCATTTTTTTCAAAACATTTGCAGCACCAACAACCCAAGAGAATTTTGGCCCACCAAATTGCTAGCAAACAGCGAATTTCAATTTGTTGCCTAAGTACCTCCCTGAGATGTATGTATGAGAGGTGGTAGAAGTTTGTGAGGATACCATCATATTAAATATGGCAAAAAAAACATAAATCTTAACATGTCACTGAAATAACATCTCTGAACAACATATCAGGCACTTACTTGTTAGTGAAGTTGGTGATGCTCTGATCTAAACACAGACAGAAATAGGGTTGAGTTCTTCAGAGGCAATGCTTCTTATCTTTGGAATACTTTCTGTCTTGAAATTCTTTGTCCAAGTCGTTGAACTAGGTTAGCACAGGTATCCGACACGGGGCTGGTGTTAAGTGTTAAGTAAAAGTATCAGACTTAGCCCATCCAACTTTATTTGTGTAAGCACAGACAAGATTATTAGCTTTGAGGTTGAGGCAAGTACATAACTTTTTGCAATCAATGCATGCTGGAAAATCCACATTTGCTTATATTGTTGCTGTGCTGAATGATTCTGGGCAATCTTTAGGTAGCATATGAGTAAAGAGAGGTACATTGCCTTGCATCAACTACTAGGTGGTCAAATAACTTTATGCAAAAGGACCTTTGTTGTATTAATGAAGAGGTCAATGCAGACTGAGCCAAGAGACTATTTTAGCCAGAACAAGTCCTTGTCCTTTGAAATAAGAACAGTTTTGCATATTGGATTGGACCTGGAAGGTTGTGTCCAATAATGTGCCTTTGTTCTGGCTTTGCCCTCAACGTTTGAGCTATCCACTTGTATTTGCAATCATGCTGACATGGCAGATTTGAGGCAGGATGTAGCTCATGTGTTTAACAGTTTGTGTTGCCAAATCCTCCACATTTCCGTCTGCATTGCTGTAGTTGTGTTAAGTGATTGGCTGCATGTGTTTTAACTTATTCTTGGCAGTCTTGAGTAGCTGCTGAGAGTGAAAGGAGATATGCTATCTCATATCAAGAAATCACTCACCAAATGATGGGTGGTAAAATGACACAGTGCAACAGGCACTTATTGTTAAGGAATATAGGCGGTCATTACAACATTGGCGGTAAAAGCCACGTATCGCTGTGCAGAAGACCGCCAACACACCGCCGCGGCCGCAGAAATCCACCACAGCTATTATGACCCACAGCTCGGAATCCGCCAAAATTCAGACACCCACACAAATCTGCCACACCAAAGAAACCTCCACCGTCACGCCAACAGAAATACGTCCACACTATCACGACACATGAATCCACGCGGCGGTCTTTCAACCGTGGTATTCCATTGGCGGTACACACCGCTGCACTCAAAATACACACACATTTACAAAACACATCCACATTGGACAAGTTGAAATACACACACCTGATACACATACACACACCACTCCCACACACCGAGTACAATATAAAACACACACCCACATCACCCACAAACCCTTACGACAACAAATCACGAATGAAGGCCAGAGAGAGACACCACCATCAACAACACTAGCATGCACAGGCACACAACACCATCACCCACATAACTTCCACGCACCGCACACTACACACCACTACATATCAGCACACTTATCACCCCACACACCACCCCACACATCACTTACACCACCCCATGGCACGGCAAAGACATCCTAGGTTCTCGGAGGAGGAGCTCAGGGTCATGGCGGAGGAAATCGTCCGGGTAGAGCCACAGCTATTTGGAGGACAGGTGCAGCACACCTCAATTGCAAGGAAGAAGGAGCTATGGCGAAGAATAGTGGACAGGGTCAACGCAGTGAGACAGCACCCAAGAAATCGGGATGACATCAGGAAGAGGTGGAACGACCTACAGGGGAAGGTGCGTTCCGTGGTCTCAAGACACCACCTGGTGGTTCAGTGGACTGGAGGCGGACCCCCACCTCCTCCCCCACAACTAACAACATGGGAGGAGCAGGTCTTGGCGATTCTGCATCCTGAGGGCCTCGCAGGAATAGGTGGAAGAATGGACTCTGGTAAGTCAAATCTTAACTATTACATCCCCCACCCTACCTGCATGCCAGCACATACCCCCACCCTCACCCCCATCACTCTAACTCCTCACAAATGTCCCAACATCACAAACCACACATCCTAACACCAAGCCCTGCATGCAACAACAAAGCATGGACACCCATCACCAAAGCATGCCAACGGCACATACCCATACACCCCCCTAAACCATCATCACACAAGGTCCCACACAGGAATGCAAGCACTGGGGTACACGGTCACCCACCCATTACACACCATGACACACACAGATGTAATAACCATCCTTTTATACCCCTTCAGGACCCCTACCCAACATCACTGGACAGGAGGCTCCACACATGTCCACACCACCAACTGAAGAGGCCCACAGTGATGACAGCACCTCTGTCTAACTGGATCTAGATGACCAGCCCAGCCCATCGGGGACCTAGGGACAGTCGGTTCCCCACACCCAGTCACAGGCCTCCACAGAGCTTCCCCCCTCTGGAAACACCAGCACAGCACCCACCCAGCGGGCCCATTCCACCGTTCCCAGGACACGTTAATCAGCTGTGTGTCCACCACTGCAGGGACCCCAGACTAACCCACCACCCCAACAACAACAGGGCCCTGGGGGCAGTGGTAGTGGGCACACGGTCCAGGGGACGGAGGCCCAGGAACACAGGGGAACTGGTAGGGCTGCTGTGCGACAGGGGGCGGACAGGCCCAGGGAACCCACTCTCCACGAGGCCCTCTCCTCCATCACGGGAGCCTACCACCACTCCCAGGAGATGATGGCAACGGTACTGGCCAAGTTTCAGGAGACCCAGCGCCTGCAGGAGGAACAGTATATGGCCTTCAGGGAGGAACTCAAATCCATCAATTCCACCCTGGGCACCTATGTAGCAGTGCTGAAGGAAGTACTCAACACAAGGAGGGACACTGTGGCACTACCAGGGGCCCCTGACATTAGCCTGGACAATAACCTGCCCACCACCTCCGCCGGCGCTAGTGGACAGTAGACACCGCCACAGGACCACCACACCAGCACCCCAACCCCTGCAGGGGGAGAACCACCTCGTAAATGGTCCCTGAGATCCAGGACAAAGACAGAGAACGATGCCAAGAACCCCGCCAAGAAATGAGACCACCCTGATTGTCATCCTACTATCCCACTTTGTCACCCTGTCCATCCTTAAACTGCCCCAGCTCCACTTCCTATGCCCATATGGGCAATGTACCTGTGAGACTAATAGACTGGACTCTGCCATGGACATTCCTCCACCATCACCCCTCACCATTTTACAACCCCCTCCAATATTGAACACTTAAATAAACACCCTTAAAGCACAAAACAATCTGGAGTCTGTCTCGGATTTCGGAATACTGTATTAGCAATAACTGTGGCAAAAAGCTTTTTCATTGGTAATGTCAACATACCTATGTCACACAGCTCTAGTCCATGAGGAATCAAAGCAGATGTCACACAGTGGGACCCACATCTGTGAAATAGTAAGGGAAAGTGATAACTCAGTGACCATACACTGGGTGAAACCTACAAACAGTAGAGAGGCAGTAGTGTTTAAGTACATGTAGTAGGCAGGTCTGTATTCTTACCTGTGTGTCACTGGAAATATTGCTGGATCACTGAGTCCCTGTTGTCCATGTCTTCTTCCTCTGCTTCCTCGTCTTCACTGTCCACAGGCTGCACAGCTGCCACAACACCGCCATCTGGACCATCCTCCTGCAGAAAAGGCACCTGTTGTCGCAAAGCCAAGTTGTGAAGCATACAGCAGGCCACGATGATCTGGCACACCTTCTTAGGTGAGTAGAATAGGGATCCACCTGTCATATGGAGGCACCTGAACCTGGCCTTCAGGAGGCCGAAGGTCCGCTCGATCACCCTCCTAGTTCACCCATGGGCCTCATTGTAGCGTTCCTCTGCCCTTGTCCTGGGATTCCTCACTGGGGTCAGTAGCCATGACAGGTTGGGGTAACCAGAGTCACCTGCAAATGGCGAGGGACAACTGTTAGACACACACTAACCTGGAGGGATATCCCCAGACCCACACAACCATTCCCACTGACTAGCTTCCAGGTGCTCAGCTAATAGCCACACACAGGGCCGTATTTATACTCCGTTTGCGCCGAATTTGCGTCGTTTTTTTCGACGCAAATTCGACGCAAAACTAACGCCAACTAACGCCATATTTATACTATGGCGTTAGAGGCGAATAGCGCCAAAGTTCCCGGAATGTGCGTCATTTTTTAGCGTGAACCCCTTCCTTGCGTTAATGATATGCAAGGGAGGCGTTCCCGTCTAAAAAATGACTCCCAGGCCTTTACGTGGTATTTATACTCCCGGGCAAAAGAGACGCCCGGGAGTGGGCGTGGCTAAAAACGGCGCATTTGCGCCGCTTTTTAACGCCTGGGTCAGGCATGGCGTTAAGGGACAAGTGGGCTCAAAATGAGCCCAGAGTGCCCTCCCCTGCCCCCAGGGACCCCCCCTGCCACCCTTGCCCACCCCAGGAGGACACCCAAGGCTGGAGGGACCCACCCCAGGGACATTCAGGTAAGTTCAGGTAAGTTTTTTTAAAAAAATTTTTAATAATTTTTTTTGGCATAGGGGGGCCTGATTTGTGCCCCCCTACATGCCACTATGCCCAATGACCATGCCCAGGGGACAGAAGTCCCCTGGGCATGGCCATTGGGCAAGGGGGCATGACTCCTATCTTTACAATGATAGGAGTCATGTTGATGGGGGATGGGCGTCGAAAATAAATGGCGCAAGTCGGGTTACGATGATTTTTTCGACGTAACCTGACTTGCCCCATTTTAAGACGCCCATGCGCCATTTTCCCCCTACGCCGGCGCTGTCTGGTGTACGTGGTTTTTCTCGCACACACCAGGCAGCGCCGGTCTGCTTGCGCCGGCTAACGCCATTCAATAAATACGGCGCCCGCATGGCGCTTCAGAATGGCGTTAGCCGGCGCAAAACTTTTTGACGCTAAACTGCGTTAGCGCAGTTTAGCGTCAAAAAGTATAAATATGGGCCACAGTGTCTCTGGAGTTGACCCATCACATAAGTGATGCTGCTATTCCGCAGGATGTAGGTGTCATGCACTGAGCCAGGGAACATGGCATTCATATGGGAGATGTACTGGTCTGCCAAACATACCATCTGTACATTCATTGAATGATAACTCTTCCTGTTTCTGTACACCTGTTCACTCCTGTGGGGGGGTACCAAAGCCACATGTGTCCCATCAATGGCACCTATGATGTTGGGGATATGTCCCAGGGCATAGAAATCACCTTTCACTGTAGGCAAATCCTCCACCTGAGGGAAAACGATGTAGCTCCGCATGTGTTTCAGCAGGGCAGACAACACTCTGGACAACACGTTGGAAAACATAGGCTGGGGCATCCCTGATGCTATGGCCACTGTTGTTTGAAATGACCCACTTGCAAGGAAATGGAGCACTGACAGCACCTGCACTTCAGGGGGGGTTCCTGTGGGATGGCGGATAGCTGACATCAGGTCTGGCTCCAACTGGGTACACAGTTCCTGGATTGTGGCACGGTCAAGCCTGTATGTGATTATCACATGTCTTTCCTCCATTGTCGACAGGTCCACCAACGGTCTGTACACCGGAGGATGCCGCCATCTCCTCACATGTCCCAGCGGATGGTGCCTATGAAGGAAAACAGCGAGCACAGAGTCAAACAACTCAGAGGTACGTACCCACAGCTTACACAGAACACCATTCATAATCCAAAAAGTGGCCTGGATGTGTGTTGAGTCTAGGCCTAGGTATGTGTGACGCAGTTGAAATTGTAGGCATGTGGGCCCCTGAAATGGCGGCTGCCTGACCTGTAAAGTGGGACAATGGGATGCGAGGTAACTGCGCTGGCGTTGTACACCATCGCGGTAGGCGGTCGAAGACCGCGGCGCAATTCTGCATTGGTTAACATTGGACCCTATGGGTCCCAGGAGCCAATGACGATGTACGCCGGCGGTGACGGTACGCACCGCTGCGGACGTGACCGCCATTTTCTATCTGTTCAATCACTCAATACCTGATCTTCGACAGGAGAGGACCTACACTGCAAGTGCTACTGTGACCTAGGTCTGGAAGACACAATGGCTCGAGTGTCTGGGGAAAGGGCCCCTGCCTTCACATCGGAAGAGTTGGAGAAACTCGTGGATGGGGTCCTCCCCCAGTACACACTACTCTACGGTCCTCCAGACAAACAGGTAAGTACACTGGGAGCATGCTGTATGGGCTATGCCTGTGTGGAGAGGGGTGGATGTAAGAAGGAAGGGGGGAGAGTGTGGCGTGCATGAAACGACAGTGAGTGCATGTGCCACATGGCAAGAGTAGGGATGGGGGCCAATCACTTTGACGGTCAAGTTGGTAATAACTTACTCTTTGTCCGTACAAATCATGTAGGTCAGCGACCACCAGAAAAAACTTATTTGGCGTGCCATCGCCAAGGACGTCCAGAACCTGGGGTCTACCACAGACGGAGCACCCACTGCCGGAAAAGATGGGAGGACATTCACCGCTGGAGCAAGAAGACGGCAGAGGCTCAGCTGGGGATGGTCTCCCAACGTGGGAGGGGTGCCTGTCGCACCTTGACCCCCCTGATATTCAGGATCCTGGCGGTGGCGTACCTGGAGTTGGATGGGCGCTTGAGGGCATCACAGCAGCCACAAGGAGGTGAGTACACTCGTATTCTGCTAATTTTGCATGCAGTGGAGGTGTCTGGGTGGGGGAGGTGGGCTGTGGGTTTCCCTAGGTCAGGGCGAGTTCCGTAGGCAAGGTTCCTCCATAAGGCAGGCCATGTGGCACCCCACCGCACCTCTGTAGAGTGCCAACTACACCTAGTCATGCCCCTGGATATCCATGTGTGCAGATATCGTCCATAGCCTAGTAGGCCATTTCCCAGGAATTGAACACTGGAGCCCAAGAGCGCGGTGTAGTGCAGGGGGCTTCTATATCTGTCGTGTCCGCCAACCGTAGCGGTAATGCATGCCCTCAACATGTCTTTCTTCTGTCGTTCCCCCCTTTTTGTTGTATCCCTGTCCTTGTGTACATTAGCATCATCAGGCGGAGCAGCAGTGGCACTGGAGCATGAGGGGGCTGCATCCCACATGGCCATAGAGGGTCACACTACGGAATCGGACTTCACCAGTGGGACGAAGGGCGAGGGGAGCTCCACGGCGGGGACAGGAGCTGAGACCAGTGACACGGACTCGTCCTCTGATGGGAGCTCCCTTGTGGTGGCGGCAACATCTGTGCCCCCTATATCTACAGGTACAGCTGCCACCCCCCCTTCCAGCACTGCCCTCCCAGCAGCCCCTCAGCCTTCGCCCGTGCCCGCTCACCCGGGAGGGTGGGCATCACCTTCGCCCCAGGCACCTCAGGCCCTGCCCCAGTCACCCCTGCTGCCCTCAGTGAGGAGGCCATTGACCTCCTCAGGACCCTCACTGTTGGGCAGTCTACCATTTTGAATGCCATCCAGGGTGTAGAAAGGCAGTTGCAACAAACAAATGCATTCCTGGAGGGCATTCATTCTGGTCAGGCGGCCCTTATGCAAGCTTTTCAGACTCTGGCCTCAGCACTGATGGCAGCCATTGTCCCTGTGTCTAGCCTCCCCCCTCCAAGTTCCTCCACCCAGACCCAATCCCCTGTACCTCAGCCTATCCCAAGCACACCTACAGACCAGCATGCACACACGTCAACACACAAGGGAAGCTCAGGCAAACATAAGCACCACACATCCCACAGGCACTCACGCAAGCATCACACACATGCAGACACACCAACATCCACTGCCTCCACTGTGTCCCCCTCCTTCTCATCTCCCTCCTCCCTCATTGTCTTGTCTACACTCACACCTGCATGCACTACCACTACAGCCACTACTACCATCACCAGCACACCCACCACCACACCCCGCTCACGTGCAGTCACCACCCCACTACCATTCACACGTCCCCTGTGTCCTCTCCCAGTGTGTCTGTGACACCCCCTCCCAAGATACACAAATGCAGGCACACACCCACCCAACAGCCATCCACCTCACAACAGCCTCCAGAGCATGCACCTTCACCCAAAGTCAGCAAACGAACACCTCCTACAACCACAACCTCTTCCGCCACTCCCAAACCCCCTCCAGCTACCCGTCCCAGTGTGTCCAAAAAACTTTCCCTGTCCAACCTTGACCTCTTTCCCACACCTCCCCTACCCCGTCCGTCTCCTAGGTCCCGAACTAGCACCTCAGCCACAACATTCTCGGGACCAGTGGTACCTGTAGTCACCGGAATCTGGAGTGCACGGGCCACCAGGGCAGCCAGTGTGGCACGGAGCCACAGCACAGACAGTCCCCCACCTGTGAAGCATCAGAAGTTGGCCAGTGCCCGGCGGGAGAGAGGGAAGACACCAGCCACCAAAGCCGCTTCCAGGGGTACAGGTGGGAGTGTGGAGTCAGCTGCGACACCTTCCAAGGTGGGCAAGGGGCACAAGAAAGTCAGCAAGTCTGGGAAGAGCAGCACTGGGAGAAGACCTCCATCATCCCAGCTGCCCAGGAGGCCACCGCCAGCACCAGCCCAGCTGCCCAGGAGGCCACCGCCAGCAAAAGCCCCGGTGGGCCATGAAGGACTGCCAGCAAAAGCCCCGCTGGGCCATGAAGGACCGCCAGCAGCTGAGTCACTGCAATGGAGACCGCCGCTCCAAGCACCGCCGTCTCAAGAACCACTAAACAGGGCACCACCACCTCAAGAACCACTAAACAGGGCACCGCTGCCTCAAGAACCATTGAACAGGGCACCGCTGCCTCAAGAACCGCTGAACAGGGCACCGCCGCCTCAAGCACCGCTGAACAGGGCACCGCCGCCTCAGGAACCGCTGAACAGGGCACTGTCGTCTCATGCACCGCTGAACAGGGCACCGCCGTCTCAACAACTGCTGAACAGGGCACCGCCGCCTCAAGCACCGTTGGCCCATGAGCGCCATGGGCGCTGACGCTACTTAGTCCGTCACAGGCAGAATGAAGCACTCTGGGCACCAAGCACCCTCCAGAACCAGTGGAGAGATCCATCCACTACCTCTGTCCTTAGCAGGATGAAGCACTCTGGGCACCAAGCCCCCTCCAGAACCAGTGGAGAGATCCATCCACTACCTCAGTCCTTAGCAGGATGAAGCACTCTGGGCACCAGGCCCCCTCCAGAACCAGTGGAGAGATCCATCCACTACCTCTGTCCTTAGCAGGATGAAGCACTCTGGGCACCAGGCCCCCTCCAGAACCAGTGGAGAGATCCATCCACTACCTCTATCCTTAGCAGGATGAAGCACTCTGGGCACCAGGCCCCCTCCAGAACCAGTGGAGACTGTTATCCACTTGAGAGACTGTGGCTTTGCACTCCCCAGGATTGAACAGTGGGCAAACCACCCACTGTAGAGACTTGTGAGACTGTGGCTTTGCACTCCCCAGGATTGAGCAGTGGACAAACCACCCACTGTAGAGACTTGTGAGACTGTGGCTTTGCACTCCCCAGGATTGAACAGTGGGCAAACCACCCACTGTAGAGACTTGAGAGACTGTGGCTTTGCACTCCCCGGGATTGAACAGTGGGCAACCCACCCACTGTAGAGACTTGAGAGACTGTGGCTTTGCACTCCCCAGGATTGAACAGTGGGCAACCCACCCACTGTAGAGACTTGTGAGACTGTGGCTTTGCACTCCCCAGGATGTAACAGTGGGCATGGGGCCCTCTCGTGGATTTGGCGTTGTGCACTCAACTGGCTGAGGTGCCCTCCCTTTCCCTCCCCCTGAGGTGCCTGTTTTGTTGCTCTCTGATGCCCCTGCAGTGTTTTCTCCGACATGGTCGGGGATCTTGTGTGGGCCTCGCCCATACTGTGTGGGCCCAGTGTTCCATGGACTCCGGGGGGGTTAGGGGGCATAACTGTGATGTATCAATATGCATTAGTGTGTGGGTTGTAGTGGGTGAGGGTGGGGGCGTTGCGTGTGTATGTCCCTGTTTTTTCCCTTCCTCCTCCCCTGTGTCGTAGGTGCAGTACTCACGTGGTCTTCACCGCCGGCGTTCGTGCTCCTGGTAGAGGAGCAGGAAGACAATCGCAGGGAGAATTTCGAGTTCCAGGTCGATGGTGTACTCGTGGGGTGTGCAGAGGTTTGTGTTTTCCCTTCGGAATCCTGTTTCTGCCGTGTTTTTATCCGCGGTGAATCCGCCCCGGAAAAGGTGGCGGATTGGTGGGTTGTAATAGTGTGGGCAGTACATTGTCTCCCGCCTCTCTGTTGGCGGTGACCGCCGCGCTGTTTGTTTGTAACGCCATGGCGGTCGGAGTGTTATAGTGTCTGTCTTTGTTGGTGGTTTCCGCCACAGTCGTAATTGCAAAAAAAAATCCGCCGGCCTGTTGGCAGTCTTACTGCCACTTTAACACCGTCCGCCAGGGTTGTAATGACCACCATAGTGCTGATTTGAACAATGAGAGTATAGTAATAAAATTGTAGCTATCTTCTCACTTTGTAACAATAGTTTTGTTTCTTTGACAATGAGGGTTTTGGCTCACAATGTGTCTCTTTCGTGGGTTTGCTGACAGCCAATGAAAAAATGCTGGGGTTGGATCAAGTGTCTACCTCTGGCCCATCTACTTGAATTCGCATTACCGCAGACAGTGTGTCACTTTTGAGGCAGGTACAAAGCTAATTTTTTCATTGGTTCATGCTGCTTAACCCACTTCCACATATTGCCGTTGTTGAACTGTTTGAAAGCATGATTTCTAAAACAGGAAGGAGATGTTTAAATTCTTCTGGTCATTTTTTCAATCGCTGAATGAAGAGGGATACTGGCTTATGCGTCATACAATGAAAGACATACAGTTTGAAATCTAGGCACTCTAAAGGGGCAGGCTGAATTTCATCATACGTAAGTACCTTTTTGAACTAAGTAACAAGCTCCTAAAATTCTTGATCCCCAAAACCTCTGATCTTTTCAACAGAGTTGGGCCACAAAGTGAAATCAAAAATATTACACACAGAGTGCGACTTGAAAGAGATGTGCTTCAGAAACCATTCATTTATTAAAGAAACAACATCTTTTATTAACTCAGCAGTGTCCTCCTTAACACTAGTTTTACTAGCAGACTTTGCCAGTGTTAGTAGTAGTAGCAAAATTATTATCTTTAAAAGGCAAGTGAAATTGTGTTAGTGCTTTTTCTGGCTTTGTTTTTAGCTGTATTAGCTTGTGCTGAAACACCCCAATCCTTCTTGTAACTTCAGAAATAAGACTGTCTTCTTCTTGAAATGCTTTAGACACTTGCTAAAGTAGCTTTGTGAAATCTATTATGAAGTGCAAGAAATAAAGAATCTTCTCTGACTTCATGTTGTGAAGCAGTCCTTTGGCTTTATGTGAATATTCCTCACTACTAGTAGCAAGGTTACTCAAGATGAAGCACTGTAGACTCCCAGTTTGCCTTAAGTGCTGTTACTGCCCTATGCTGACTTGCTACCCATGTAATTTGCGGCAATCCACCAAAATGTTTTAACTGCTCTTCCAGATTCTCAGCTGTCTCTTTAAGTTCCCTTCTCAGCTTAGGTAAATAATAAGATAGTTTGAAACTCTGACTGAGAATATCCAGAGATATGCCCATGTTTTGCAGACCAAATAATAAATCATTTCTCACTCCGTATTCAGTGGAGCTTTTCATGCTGTCACACAGATGGGTAACAAGGGTGCTTTCACAAACAAATTGTACATAAATCAGTTCCCTGTTCCAATATTCCTTTGTCAGTTGACCCATCCGACAGAACTCTGAGGAACCTAGTATTTTCTATTTGTGATTAGATTGTCATTTTTAGGGTCTCTGAAATTGCTATTACAAAGTTACAGCATGCATGATCTGTGACACTAACCTCACCAATCAAGCAGTGGTATCTCTGTCTAGTGCTCAGTTCATACACTTTTCCTCCAGGCTTTCCGCTACACCACCTCCATGTTGGGCACAGCATTCTAGAGGTAGCTGCAGTCAAGCACATACATCCTAGGATGGCACATTCCAACTGCACCCCCGGATGTCTCTACTGCTTCCTCTCACACTCCTCAACAGTGCCTAGTCAGCTCCCCGTCATCAGCCACAACATGGGTCTCCAGAGGTGTGGCCACCCCTTACATAAATCACTGTCAAGAGTTGCACATCCTTGTTTTATAGTGCCAGGAGGGGGCAATTTTCGCCATAAGTGAAGGCAAGGGGCCTTGCCACTCTCACTCTGCCTCCTTCATCGCCCAGGGGCCCAATGCACTATGGGTGACTTTACAGCCCAGGGCTTTAGTTTTAACAAGTATCTTGGTAATCAGCTCCAGCTACTGCAATTCAAAGGTTGACAGACATCTTGTCAGTGAAGGATCTTACAATTGATCAAACAAAACTTTATGGGCACCACCATTTTAGCAAACTGTTGGATATTTCTATTTTCCATAAAATTACATTATCTAAAAACGCTCATTATATTAGAGTTGTAAAATTGATGCAACGTCATATGGTGTAATTGCGTCGTACACATTTGAGACGTATTCCTTATTTTGGGACACTAATATATGTTTTGCCTCTTTGTCAATGGACTAATTCTGCGGATTTATGTTTTCAAAATGGTACTCTCTCTGCCAGTAACAACTATGTCCTGTATTTTATTTTGTTTGTTGTAAACTGTATTAATACACACCCCTGTACTAATGTTTCCACTCTGAAAGATAGTGATAGGGAGTCTGTGTGAAAAGTAATGTTATTTAATTACAATTTGATTTAGACAAACAAGGAGCTTATTTCTCATCGATATTCAATAATTAACTAGCATTACAGTGACATTTTTATTTCACACATTTAGGCCAGTCCCATAGGTCCTCAGGTGTGTCCTATATGTTTTTAAGAATATAAATCATGGGTGCTTGGCAAACAGTACTACAAATCTTGGATACTAGAGTGAGGGAATAACTGCGTGTATCTGTGTATGTTTTTTTATGTACATGCCTACTTTATATAATTGCCTGTTTGTGTATAATATGCTTCGGTCAATGTTAGGGTGTGTGTGATCCTGTGCTATTTATCTGTTCGTGTATACGTGCTTCTGTCTTCTATGAGAGTGTGTTAGTGTGTATTTTGTGTGTGCGAGTATGTGTATTTCTGTCTTCTATAAATGTATGTGGGTGTGCGTGGTTGTGTCAAATGTGCCTACTAATGTTGTAGATGGGAGTGCCTGTATTGGTAGGTACGGCCCACGTACAGTAGTGTCACAAGTGGGCATTCATGTGTCCACGCTATGTACTGGTCACGGCAGTGCCCATCCCCTAACAAGCAACACAATTACATGGCAATCATTAATTATTAAACACGTTTCACTTCTTCAAAAACACAAGGGTGTCTCTCCTTCAATCGAGGCAGTTCTCTAATTCCCAATGATGTTCCCTTGCATGCAAGTGTGCACTGCTAAAACATTGGCCCTCATTACAACCCTGGCGGTCGGTGTTAAAGCGACGGTAAGACCGCCAACAGGCCGGTGGTAAAAAAAATGGATTCACAACCACGGCGGTAACTGCTAACATAGACAGCCACTTTAACACTCCGACCGCCACAGCAAAACAAACAAACACTGCGGCGGTCACCGCCAACAGACAGGGGGAAGACAATGTACCGCCCACCCTATCACAAGATGCCAATCCGCCACCTTTTCCATGGCGGAACCAACGTGAACAAAAACATGGCGGAAACAGGACTTGGAAGGGAAAACACTCACCTCTCCACACCCCACGAGGAACCAGGACGCCCTGGAGCCAGAACTCCAGATACTCCCTGTGATGGTCTTCCTGCTCCTCTATCAGGAGCACCAAAGACGGCAGCGATGACCACGGTGAGTACTGCACCTACACACACACACAACACGCAACACCCCCACCCTCACCCACTACAATATACACACAAATACATGGCGCAACATTACATATACACCCCCCACCTGGAAGAACGCAAGGACAAAAGGAAATGAGTTGAACGATTGTAATCATGAAAAATCCAGTAGTCAAAACTAGAAATACAGTATATACAATTATGTACACCAACCGTACAAGTCCAGATAATGCACCAAGTATTGTCCGTGGACCACTAGGCCCAAAATGCATGGGCGAGGCCCACACATGATACCAGGCGTCAAACGGAGAGAAGACTGCAGGGGCATCAGATTGAAATGAAACAGGCACCTCAGGGGGAGTGAGGCACCTCAGCCTGATGAATTCACGACGCCACTGCTCCACGAGGGGGCTCCATGCCCACAGCTGTATCCTGGGGAGTGCAAAGCCACAGTCTCAAAGTCTCTCCAGTGGGTGGGTTGCCCACTGCTTTATCCTGGGGAGTGCAAAGCCACAGTCTCTCAAGTCTCTCCAGTGGGTGGTTTGCCCACTGCTTTATCCTGGGGAGTGCAAAGCCACAGTCTCTCAAGTCTCTCCAGTGGGTGGATTGCCCACTGCTTTATCCTGGGGAGTGCAAAGCCACAGTCTCTCAAGTCTCTCCAGTGGGTGGATTGCCCACTGCTTTATCCTGGGAAGTGCAAAGCCACAGTCTCTCAAGTGGATAACAGTCTCCACTGGTTCTGGAGGGGGCTTTGTGGCCAGAGTGCTTCATCCTGCCAAGGACTGAGGTAATGTATGTCTTTCTCCACTGGTTCTGGAGGGGGCTTTGTGCCCAGAGTGCTTCATCCTGCCAAGGACAGAGGTAGTGGATGTCTTTCTCCACTGGTTCTGGAGGGGGCTTTGTGCCCAGAGTGCTTCATCCTGCCAAGGACTGAGGTAATGTATGTCTTTCTCCACTGGTTCTGGAGGGGGCTTTGTGCCCAGAGTGCTTCATCCTGCCAAGGACAGAGGTAGTGGATGTCTTTCTCCACTGGTTCTGGAGGGGGTTTTGTGCCCAGAGTGCTTCATCCTGCCAAGGTCTGAGGTAGTGGATGTCTTTCTCCACTGGTTCTGGAGGGGCTTTGTGCGCAGAGTGCTTCATCCTGCCAAGGACAGAGGTAGTGGATGCCTTTCTCCACTGAAAGTGGTGCATCATGGAAGCTGCCCAGGCTCCTGGAACTGACCACCAGCCTTGGACGACTGACCACTGGGGATTGCAGCCATGTCTGCGGTGGTGCCACTGGCTCAGGATGTCGCAGGGCCGCTAGCGGTGCTAGTGGCGGGGTCATTCGCTGTGGTGCTGGGAGCGGCCTCTGTGGCAGCGGTGCTGGTGGCGGCCTCTGTGGCATCGGTGCGGCGACGGCCTCAGTGGCGGTGGTGCTGGTGGAGGGCTCAGTGGCAGCGGTGCTGGTGGCGGGCTCTGTGGTATTGATGCTGGCGGCGGACTCTGTGGTGGCAGTGCTGGTGGCAGAGTCAGTGACTGCGGAGCTGGTGGCGGGCTCAGTGGCGGTGGTGCTGGTGGCGGGCTCAGTGACTGCAGTGCTGGTGGTGGGCTCAGTGACTGCGGTGCTGGTAGCGGGCTCAGTGACTGCAGTGCTGGTGGCGGTGCAGGTGGCAGTCTTCTCCGCCATACAGGTTGCCGTCGACGTGGACATAAGGTGTGACACTGGTCCCATTGTCGGTGCCACCATACCCTCTCCTGACCTGCCCTTTATTTTCTGGCCCTTCCCCACCTTGGAGGGTGGCGCAGCTGTCTTGCAAATTTCCCCTTTCGTTTTCCCTGAACCCCTGGTGGCAGGTGTTTTCTGCTTCTCCCTCCAGGATGTGGGCAACTTTTTAACTTTTGCAGGTGGCGGAATGTCCTTGCCTTCGCTTCGTGGCACACTGGCAGCCCTGTTGGTTGGCACATTCCAATACTGAGGTGCTGGGTTGGAACCTGGAAAGCCAGGCCCTAGGGGATGGATGGAGGGGGTGTAGGGAAGAGGTCAATATTAGCCAGGAAAAGTTTCTTAGACACACTTGGACGGGTAGATGGAGTGGGTGTGGGAGTGGAGGAAGAGGTAGTAGTTGTAGGAAGTGTACGTTTGCTGAATTTGGGTGAAGGTGCATAGGTTGGAGGCGGTTGTGAGGTGGATGGCTGTTGGGTGGGTGTGTGCCTGCGTTTTTGTACTTTGGGAGGAGGGCTCACAGACACACTGGTAGAGGACACAAGGGATGGGTGAATGGTAGTAGGGGTGGTGAGTGCTCGTGAGCGGTGTGTGGTGATGGGCGTGCTGGTGATGGAGGTAGTGGCTGAAGATGTAGTGCATGCAGGTGTGAGTGGAGATGAGACTGGGAGGGAGGAGGGAGACGTGGAGGAGGGGGACACAGTGGAGGCAGTGGATGTTGGTATGTTTGCAATGGTATGATGCTTGTGTGAGTGCCTGTCAGATGTGTGGTGTTTTTGTTTGCCTGAGCCACTTTTGTGTGTTGAGGTGTGTGCATACTGGTCTGATGGTGTGCTTGGGATAGGTTGAGGTACAGGGAATTGGGTCTGGGTGGAGGAAGTTGGAGGGGGGAGGCTGGACACAGGGACAATGGGTGCCATCAGTGCTCAGGCCAGAGACTGAAATGCTCTCTGTTGGGCCGCCACGCCAGAATGAATGCCCTCCAGGTATGCATTTGTTTGCTGCAAATGCCTCTCAACACCC
This sequence comes from Pleurodeles waltl, assembly GCF_031143425.1. Taxonomy (NCBI): domain Eukaryota; kingdom Metazoa; phylum Chordata; class Amphibia; order Caudata; family Salamandridae; genus Pleurodeles; species Pleurodeles waltl. Next base: position 1,643,226,705 of record NC_090444.1, on the reverse strand, counting down.
TGGATGGCATTCAAAATGGTTGACTGCCCAACAGTGAGGGATCTCAGGAGGTCAATAGCCTCCTCACTGAGGGCAGCAGGGCTGACTGGGGCAGGGCCTGAGGTGCCTTGGGGGGAAGGAGATACCCACCCTCCTGGGTGAGCGGCCACGGGACACACGCTGAGGGGCAGCTGGGAGGGCGGTGCTGGTGGGAGGGTGGCGGCTGTACCTGTTGATGCGGGGGCACAGAGGGGCCCACCACCGCAAGGGAGCTCCCATCAGAGGAGGAGTCGCTGTCGCTGCTGGCACCTCCTGTCCCCGCTGTGGAGCTCCCCTTGCCCTCCGTTCCACTGGTGGCTTCAGACTCCGTTGTCTCGCCCTCCAGGGCCAAGTGGGATGCAGCTCTCTCCTGCTCCGGTGCCACTGCTCCTCCATCTGATGATGCTATTGCACACAAGAACAAGGAGACCACAAAAAGGGGGGGGGAGACAGAAGAAAGACATGTTCAGTGCATGCAATACTACTACCGTTGGCGGACACTACAGAGAGCAGCCCTCTGCACTACGACATACACTTATAGTTCCTAGATTATTCACAGGGCTATGGGGTACAAGGCCTATGCCCGATTGCTACACACATGGAAGTCACAGGAGCCTGACTAGGTGTAGATGGCTCTTATCACTGGTGGGGTTGGGGTGCCACATAGCCTGCCTCACAAATGGACCTTGCCTACAAAGCTCTCCCTGGCCTAGGGGAACCCACTGCCCACCTCCCCCACCCAGACACCTCGCAATGCGCGCAGAGTCAGATGGATGTGACTGTACTCACCCCCTTGTGGCTGCTGTGATGCCCTCAAGCGTCCATCCAACTCCGGATACGCCACCGCCAGGATCCGGAACATCAGTGAGGTCATGGTGCGACGGGTACCCCTCCCACGTTGGGAGGCCATCCCCAGCTGGGCCTCCGCTGCCTTCTTGCTCCAGCGGTGAAAGTCCTCCCATCTTTTCAGACAGTGGGTGCTCCGTCTGTGGTGGACCACCAGGGTCCGGACGTCGTTGGCGATGGCATGCCAAATATCCTTCTTCGGGCACTGACCTACAGGAATAGTACATGGGACAAGGAAAAAGTTCAACCATCCGGACCATCACAGTCATTGGCCCACGTTCCCACCCTTGCCCTGACGCACATACACTCACGGTCCGCTCATGCAGGGCTCAATCCCCCCCCATGTATCTTCCATCCACACCACTCCAAACAGGCATTGCCCATGCAGCATGCTCACAGTGTACTCACCTGTTTGTCTGGAGGACCGTAGAGTAGTGTGTACTGGGGGAGGACCCCATCCACTAACTTCTCCAACTCCTTCGAAGTGAAGGCAGGGGCTCTTTCCCCAGAAACATGAGCCAATGTTGCTTCCAGACTGAGGTCACAGCAGCACTGGCAGTGTAGGTCCTTTCCTGTTGAAGGTCAGGTATCAAGTGAGTATACAGATAGAAAATAGCGGTCATGTCCACAGCGGTGCAAACCGTCACCGCCGGCGTACATGGTCATTGGCTCCCGGGACCCATAGGGTCCAATGTTAACCAATGCAGGATTGCGCTGCGGTCTTCGACCGCTTACCGCAACAGTCTAGAACGCCAGCGCAGTTACCTCATATACCCTTGTCCCACCTTACAGGTCAGGCAGCCGCCATTTCAGGGGGCCACATGGCATTAATGATAACTGCGTCACACCTATCTAGGCCTTGCATACACACAGTAACAGGCACATTGCGATTAACAAATTTTTGCAAATGACATTTTGTAATACCTCAGTGTTGGCTGACTCTCTGCTCGCTGTTCTCCTCCATATTGCACGTCCCCTGGGGCAGGTGATGAGATGGCGGCATCCTCCGGTGTACAGACCGCTGGTGGACCTGTCGACAATGGAAGAGAGACACGTAATAGTCACCTACAGACTTGATTGTGCAACAATCCATGAACTGTGTGCCCAGTTGGAGCCAGACCTGATGTCAGCTATCCGCCATCCCACAGGAATACCCCCTCTAGTGCAGGTCCTGTCAGTACTCCATTTCCTGGCAAGTGGGTCTTTTCAAACTACAGTGGCCATTGCATCAGGGATGTCCCAGCCAATGTTCTCTAACGTGTTGTCCAGAGTGTTGTCTGCCCTGCTGAAACACATGTGCAGCTACATCGTTTTCCCTCAGGTGGAGGATTTGCCTACAGTGCAAGGTGACTTCTATGACCTGGGGCATATACCCAACATCATAGGTGCCATTGATGGGACACATGTGGCCTTGGTACCCCCCGCAGGAGTAAACAGATGTACAGAAACCAGAAGAGCTACCATTCTATGAATGTGTAGATGGTGTGTTTGGCCGACCAGTACATCTCCAATGTGAATTCCAAGTTTCCTGGCTCAGTGCATGACACTTACATTCTGAGGAAAAGCAGCATCCCTTATGTGATGGGGCAACTCCAGAAGCACCATGTGTGGTTAATAGGTGAGGACAAGGACCCTATACCCTGTGAATAGTTGTCTGGGTCTGAGTCTGGGGTTGTCCCTACGGGTTAGTGTGTGTCTAACAGTTGTCCCTCAACATTTTGCAGGTGACTCTGGGTACCCCAACCTGTCATGGCTACTGACCCCAGTGAGGAATCCCAGGACAAGGGCAGAGGAACGCTGCAATGAGGCACATGGGCGAACAAGGAGGATTATAGAAAGAACCTTCGGCCTCCTGAAGGCCAGGTTCCGGTGCCTCCATATGACAGGTGGTTCTCTCTACTACTCACCAAAGAAGGTGTGCCAGATCGTCGTGGCCTGCTGTATGCTGCACAATCTGGCTTTGCGACAACTTGTGCCTTTTCTGCAGGAGGAAGGTCCAGCTGGAGGTCTTGTGGGAGCTGTGGAGCCTGTGGACAGTGAAGAAGAGGAGGCAGAAGAAGAGGATATCGACAACAGAAACAATGTTATCCAGCAATACTTCCAGTGAGACACAGGTAAGAAGATATCACTGCCTCACACATCTCAATCGTTTGACCTATCATAAGTCTGTCACTTTTACCCAGTGTATGGACCCTGACTTGTCACTTTGCCTTTCCATTTAACATATGTGGGTCCCACTGTGTGACCTCTGCTATATTACGTCATGGACTAGAGCTGTGTTACATTGGTATGTTGACAAGAAAATTGGCATTGCTATATTCCATAGTTAATGTAAATACATATTTGTGAAAGCACAGACTGACTCCAGATTGTTTTGTGATTCAAGGGTGTTTATTTCTGTGCAAATAAGTGGAGGGGGTTGTAAAATGGGCAGGGGTGATAGTGGAGGAATGTCCATGGCAGAGTCCAGTCTATTTGTTTCACAGGTGCATTGTCCAAAGGGGGCATGGGAAGTGAAGTTAGGGCAGTTGATGGATGGACAGGGTGACAAAGTGGGACAGAAGGATGACATTCAGGGGGTCTCATTTCCTGGCGGGGGTCTTGGCATTGTTCCCTGTCTTGTTCCTGGATCTCAGGGACCGTTTGCGGGCTGGTTCTCCATCTGCAGGGGGTAGGGTGCTGGTGTTGTGGTCCTGTGGCGGTGCCTCCTGTCCACTAGCGCCGGCAGAGGTGGTGGGCTGTTCATCATACAGGCTAGTGTCAGGGGCCCCTTGTTGTGCCTCAGTGTCCCTCCTGGTGTTGACAAGGTCCTTCAGCACCCCTACAATGGTGACGAGGGTGGTGTTGATGGACTTGAATTCCTCCCTGATCCCCATATAGTGTTCCTCCTGCAGCCGCTGGGTCTCCTGAAAGTTGGCCAGTACCGTTGCCATCGTCTCCTGGGAATGATGGTACACTTCCTTGATGTTGGAGAGGGCCTCGTGGAGAGTGGGTTCCCTGGGCCTGTCCTCCCCCTGTCGCACAGCTGTCCTCCCAGTTCCCCTGTTTTCCTGTGCCTCTGTCCCCTGAACCGTGTGCCCACTGCCACTGCCCCCAGGTCCCTGATTTTCTTGGTGTGGTGGTTTTGTCTGGGTTCCCTGTAGTGGTGGACACACTGCTGCTTGACGTGTCCTGGGGACAGAGGGATGGTCCCGCTGGGTGGGTGCTGTTCTGGTGTTTCCTGAGGGGGGAGGCTCTGTGGTGGCTTGTGCCAGTGTCAGGGGAACCGACTGTCCCGAGGTCCCAGATGGGCTGGGCTGGTCATCTTGATGCAGTTGGACAGAGCGGCTGTCATCACTGTGGGCCTCTTCTGTAGAGGGAGTGGACATGTCTGGAACCTCCTGTCCGGTGACGCTGGGTAGGGGTCCTGCAGGGGTGTAAAGGCATGATTATTGCATCTGTGTGTGCCATTGTGTGCAATGGGTGAGTGACCCTGTACTCCAGTGCTTGCATTCTTGTCGAGGACCTTGTGTGATAATTGGTTTGGGGTCTGTGTGGGTATCTGTTGTGGACATGCTTTGGTGATGGGTGTCCATGCTTTGGTGTTGCATGCAGGGATTGGTGTTGGGATGTGTGGGTTGTGATAGTGGGACATTTGTGAGGTTTTGGAGTGATGGGGGTGAGGGTGAGGGTGGGGGCATGTGATAGCATGCAGGTAGGGTGAGGGATGTAATAGTTAAAAGTTGTCTTACCAGAGTCCATTCCTCCTGCTACTCCTGCGAGGCCCTCAGGATGAAGTATAGCCAAGACTTGCTCCTCCCATGTTGTTAGTTGTGGGAGAGGAGGTGGGGATCCGCTGCCAGTCCTCTGTACTGCAATCTGGTGTCTGGAGACCACGGAACGCACCTTCCCCTGTAGGTCGTTCCACCTCTTCCTGATATCATCCCGTGTTCTTGGATGCAGTCCCACTGCGTTGACCCTGCAAACGATTTTGCGCCATAGCTCCATCTTCCTTGCAATGGAGGTGTGCAGCACCTGTGATCCAAATAGCTGTGGCTCTACCCGGGCGATTTCCTCCACCATGACCCTGAGCTCCTCCTCAGAGAACCTAGGGTGTCGTTGAGGTGCCATGATGTGGTGTGGGTGATGTATGAGGTGGTGTCAGTTGTGATGTTTGAGGGGATGTGCTTTTGTGTGTTGTCTGAGGTGCGTGGATGGTGTGTGAGTGATGGTGTTGTGTGCCTGTGGATGCTAGTGTTGTTGATGGTGGTGTCTCTCTCTGGCCTTCTTTCGTAATTTTTGGTCGGAAGGGTTTGTGGGTGATGTGGGTATGTGTTTTATATTGGATTGGGTGTGTGGGAGTGGTGTGTGTATGTGTATCAGGTGTGTGTATTTCGATTTGTCCAATGTGGTTGTGTTTTGTAAATGTGTGTGTATTTTGAGCGCTGCGGTGTGTACCGCCAATGGAATACCGCAGTTGAAAGACCACCGCGTGGATTCGTGGGTCATGATAGTGTGGGCGTATTCTTGTTGGCGTGACAGTAGAGGTTTTGTTATCGCCAGTTTATCACTGACCTTTGGTGTGGCAGACTTGTGTCTGGATTTTGGCAGATTCCGAGCAGTGGGTCGTAATAGCTGTTGCGGAATTCTGCCGCCGCAGTGGTGTGTTGGCGGTCTTCTGCACGACGGTAAGCGGGCTTTACCGCCAATGTTGTAATGAGGGCCATAATCTCTTTATAAAAACTCATGTTTTCAATATATGGTAAACAAATGATCCTCTGTACTGAACTCTTTCTGGGGCTTATTACTATGCCAATTTTCATAACCTGCATTCATCTTCCCTCGTTTTCTTTATTCAAACGCACCTCCTTCAGCGCCGAGCCATGTCACGGTACCTGTCATAAAATGCAAAACGAACCTGTCCTACTCTTCAAGGGGCGGTATAGGCCCACGTCTGAACTGCAGCATTTCCTCCTCTTTAATTTGCTGGTGTCATCTGCACTGAACCTCGACAATTGTGTGTTTTACAAATACTCGTTTGCCTCCTAGTTACATCTCCCACTGAAATAAGAAGATCTGAAAGTTTATGAAAAAACAATGTTATTATTAAGGCCGAAGAGGACAGTGAGCTGCATCAGCTTACCTGCTGGTCATGGCCTGCTCCGGGAGGAGTGGCCACTTATGAAGTCGGGCACAGCTGGAATATGGCACTCCTATTGTTCCCAGCCAGTTCACTGCCTCCACAAATCTGTACTCCAATTAAAAACACCCATGCAGGGGCCTGCAAATGCAGTTTACATGCTTCTTGGGCTGTGTACAGTGTTGCCAGATTTTAAAAGCCTTCTAAAGCCCAAAGCTGACGAAGGACCAACCCAAAATAAGCCCAAAGTGAACCCTTCCCAGCTCAAAAAGTAGCCCAAACTTTTAACACTGAAATAATGCAATCGTAGGCTGAAGCAAACATTGTAAAGCATTGAATGTGCAAAAAGGTTTCAGATACAATGGTTTAAGTAATACCCAAACTGTAGGGAATGATTTATATGTATTTAAGTGCCCTGCAAAGCATGCACTGCACTGCTCAGCTGGTAACCCCCTTGCATTACGAGTCGAAAGCAATAACTCTTTGGGGGTCATTACAAGCTTGGCGGGCGGCTACCGCCACCTGCCAAGCGGTAACAGCCGTGCTGCCGGCAATGCGGCCGCACTCCCGCAGACCCCATTACGACATCCCCGCTGGGCCGGCGGGCGCAAACCAAGTTCACGCCCGCCGGCCCAGCGGGGATGAGGCCGCAACATAGGAGCCGGCTCCTAATGGAGCCGGCGGTGTTGCGGCCGTGCGACGGGTGCAGTAGCACCCATCGCGCTTTTCACTGTCTGCTATGCAGACAGTGAAAAGCTGCCAGGGCCCCCAGGGGCCCCAGGACACCCCCTACCGCCAGCCTCTTCCTGGCGGTGCAAACCGCCAGAAACAGGCTGGCGGTAGGGGGGTCATAATCCCCAGGGCAGCGCTGCTTGCAGCGCTGCCCTGGTGGATTATCACCGCTGGGGCTAAAACGGCGGGAAACCGCCGGCCCTGGCGGTGCGACCGTGGCGCTACCGCCGCGGTCGTAATAGGGGTCTCCGTACCGCCAGCCTGTTGGCGGTACAGACGCCACATTACCCCTGGCGGTCTCTGACCGACAGGGTGGTAATGACCCCCTTTGTCATCACCAACCTTCATGTGATTCCACCCAGTGCTTAATTTGTGCTTGTTGTTTTCGGTGTGGAGCATCAGCACTTATTTTTGAGGGCCAGCACTTATGTCTCTGCCTCAAGCATTTACTGCAAGCAAAAGACATATATGGGAAAGAGGAAAAGCAGAAAGCTGCAAGAGTGAGCTGAAGGTATAAGGAGTGGCTGTAAATGGATTAAAGATGTCTGCAAGAGTGAGCTGAAGGTATAAGGAGTGGCTGTAAATGGATTAAAGATGTCCAACATGGCTTCAGGATTACGCTGCCACAGTATTCCATGCTCAGACATTTAATAGCAGGAGCCGCATGTTTCAGAGGAGAGCTTTGGGCACCGGCACATTTTTTATTTACAAATTAAGCACTGGGTGAAGGGAGCGGTGGCCCACCCAAAGCCTTACTATTCCAGAACAGAAGTCTGCCTTGGATTCTGACTGGTGGTTCCTCAATTTGAGCCTCCCGCAAAACACTTCTGCATGGAATTTGTTAGTAATTGTTTATTCCATTTAAATATTAATTAACACTCATTTTTGCATTGTTTCTTCAGCACCCTTATTTCTGCTGCAAGCAATAAGGTGACAAATATTCTTGACCTTTTTCCTTTTGATTATCACAAAACTGTTCTCAGGGCTCTTACATCTAGGATAGAATGCTAAATTTCTCTCGTCTTTTGCCTTCCTCCGTACCCTGTTTACTATTTACAGATTGTACAGAACTCAGCAGTGTGAACTAGCTATTTTCCAATTTGAGGGTTCAGATATTGGCTTTAAATTGATTGAAGAGGCCCGAGATGGCAATGCCTCAGTATTAAGTAATGGAGAAAGCAGAAAGCTGCAAGCCTCACACCAGGGAAGCAATAAAAATCAGAGTTCTAAGGAGGTTCAGAGAAGTGTGACTCACACATCTCTGCACCTACTTTATTTTTGTTGCCTCAATAGTGTGGTGCAATGGTGGGCAAATGATCTTTTGTACTTTCACTGTAAGTGGAGAGGTGAGTGATCCTTCGCTTCTGGTTCACATTGTGGGGCGAAGGATCGCTAATCTCTCCGCTTACAGTGACAGTACAAAAGACCATTTGGCCACCATTGCCCCACACTATTGAGGCAATAAAAATCAGAGTTTGAAGGCGGTGCAGAGAAGTGTTACTGTAAGTGGAGAGGTGAGCGATCCTTCGCTCCTGATCAATCGCTCACCTCTCCACTTACAGAGTTTCAAGGCAGTGCAGAGACATGTGATTCACTTAACTCACGTGGGGGGCAGGTGGTGGTAGTGATGTGGTGGGCCGCAGCCTGCGTGGGCGTAGCTAGGCGACCTTTACAGTGTGGCTGGGGCCCTGGGCTGCCTGGAGACGAGGCTAGTGAGTGCGCAGCGCCGCCCAGCAAAAAAGTTTCTGGGCTAATAAGCGCCCAACAATTAGGCACTTGCAACTGTTTTTTTTCCCACACAAATGGGAAAAATATCGTCCATTTGTGTGGGAAATCGCCAAATCTGGATACACTGGCTGGTTATCCCACAGTGGGTCATTGTAATCAGCCAATGAGAAGCGGGTAAACATGTCTATTCACTTTTATCCATGAAGGAGAGCACAGATTAGCTTCCATCTGATTGGCTGATTGCAACTTAGCCGCAGAAGTCTGAGCCTGTGTTGCAGTCAGCCAATCAACACTTTTACTTTCCCACATTTTCAGTCATGTTCTCAAACATTTCACCCTGCTGCCCCCTAGCGCCTCGTACTGGCACAGCACTAGCTGCAATAAACTTGGATTAACACAGCAGCAGAGCTCACTTGCCAGGCTGGTCAAGTAGACCTGAAAACTGCTTCGCCCTAAAAGAAAATGACTTGCCATAGTGTGTGGGTGAGTACATTTTTTGAGCCCTGAATGTGACTTGGGATTGATAAACGTTTGGCGCAGAGAACCCATGAAAATTGTGATTCCACTAAAGTTCTGGACTTTATTATGTGCCCTTGTAATTTGAGGTTCATAGGAATGACTTTGAGGAAGATAAAATAACGATTATCGATCATCGAAGCAATATCCGGTGTAAAAGAATCCCAACTCGGGTGACGGCACATTACTGAAATGGACCAATATAGAGAAGATAATATCAAGCAATGATATGTCTAACACATTACAACACAAGCAGTGTTAGGTTTATATGTTACGTACACACAAGGGCCGCCTCAGTGATGAGACTCATTAGAACCAAATCGATAGCACATGGTGACACTACAATGGGTTATTCTCCCTTCTGTCACTAATAGTGCAACATTCTCAGGATGTTAGAAGAATAACACTAGTCCTCCTTATGACCATCTCAATACGTATGTGAGAAAGGAAGACTGTTAAACATGCTGTGATATCTTTATGCGATATCTTTATATGCTTTGAGTTCCTCCACATGCTGGCATTATCCTATTTGCCTTTAATAAATATACAAAGGAACTAATGTATATTTGCCATGTTACCATCATACAAAATTGAATAGAATTGACAGAAAGTCCAATATAGACTTTATCCCTGGAATGAGGGGTTGAAAAAATACCCGCTTCGCGCCTTGAATTTAATTAGCCGCACACTGGAATACACAGGAACTACATTTCTCAGCAGTCTTTGATGTCTGAATGCTATCCACGAAGTGATATCACATGCACAATGCTGAGGCCAGGTAACAAGCAGTTTCCACAGCGAGCAAAGAGCATGAAAATACAGAGCAGGTTCTGAAAGGTGCGAGCAGCCAGGAAGAGACCAGTGGGGTTACTATAGCTCCTAGCAAGTGGCATGAAACCCACGAAGATGGGTGTAAATGTTATTGCGGCTTGCCTATGATTAGATTCTTGGTTGTAAGTGCAACTTACCTAAACCTATTTCTTCTTTACCCTCTCCCTGGTACCTGTCTAATATTGATACCTCTAAATTACAGTGTGTGACTACAAGGGCATGCCCCCCTCTTCCTATGATACAATAGACATTCCTAAACCGGGTAAGATAAAGTGACCTAACAATTTCATATGTATTACAACTTTGCACTAATGGGATACCACATGAAGCAAATAGTACAGAGTAATTGCACACTCCTCACGGAGACCTCTCATCCACCCGAGGGTCTTCACATTTGTTTTATCTATGTTCATGTACCTGGATTGTAGTGATTTGACTAAACATTTAAGATTATTGCCCTCATTATGAATTTGGCTGTCACTGGACCACCATAGTTGCGATGGCGGTCGCACTACTGCAGGGCCGGCGAAGAAGACTGCCATATTATGACCATGGCAGTGTTCCCAATGTAATACAGCCAAAATACAGCAGGTACTGACATTGCGGTCATTCTGCCACCAACGGCAGGGGGACCAAATCACTGTCCACCATATTACGAGCCAGCAGACCGCCAGGATTTCCAGGGCAGTCCGACCACCATGAAAAGCCTGGCGGAAATGGTCAGTATAAAAGGAGACACTCACCTCCAGATACACAGACGTGTCCGCGGCCACCATGGAACCCGAACTGGAAGTCTTCCCATTGCTGTATCTCGCCATACACCTCCAGGACCAGTGACGATGATGAAGACGTCAACCGTACGTACGCACGCCTATCACACTCTGGAGGGAAGGGCAGTATTATACACCCACACACAACACACCCACCCGGCACGGACAGTGACAGCCACACACATGCAAACAAATGCCTGTATCAACACACACATCCACAGACACACAGCCACACACAAACTGCACAAATGCATACGCTAAATACACACACCACCGCCAACAGACATGTGCCATACACATAGTACACCGCACACACACACCACTGCCACTGTCAAAAACATCCATACACAACACCCCACAATCACACAACAACAACAACATCACAATCACACAAATGCATTGTCAGAAAGGCACATCGAACAACTCCACCTGACAACCCATACTGGCAGTGATATGTAGCAACAACACACGATCAAATAAATAGTACAGACATCCAAACAAGGCCTCAAGTGACACACCACATCCAACCAACATAGAAAAGGACATACCAGATGCATCACTGTACTGACGCACACACCACTACCAAACAATAACACACACCACATAAAAACACATCACAACAAGCACATGGTACAAGTCATCAACCCAGAGCATGCAGCAACACATACACATACAACACACACCAATGGATACAGCTATAACACAACCATGTTGAAGGAAATCCAGGACAATTTCTTAACCTTGACACTAACATCTAAGTAGTGCAGATGTATTGAAATAATTAATACATTTTAAAAACTATGTACAACTTAGGCCTACTGGCCAGCCCAATTGTCACAAGTGCCCCAGAGACATTGGGCACAGTCACATGCCCCACCTTGACTCCTGACTGCAAATTTGCCTCCACATGGCAAGGGCATCAATGGGGCAGGCACCTCGGGGTTGGCGTTGATGGGGGCTTGGACTTGGAAGGAGGTCCTTGGGTTTAGGTTTGGGAGGGGGTTTTGCCTTTGATTTTGATTGTGGAGGCGAGGGTTTGGGTTTTGGGGTTTGATAAGGCACCTTAGGCTTTAGAGGGGGTGGTTTCTTTGTAGGGGGAGGGGTATAGGCACTACCAGGGGGAGCCATAGGAGGACTGGAAGATAAAAGGACTGGGTTGAGGCAGGGAGTCATGGGGCTTAGAGGCATCACAGGGTGGGACAGGAGCAGGGAACAGGTCAAGAATGGCAAGGAGAAGTACATGGGGCAGTCATGGGTAAAAGGTTTAGGAGTGGAGGTATAGAGAGTGGTTGTTGGAGGTGTTGGTGTGCTGGACGTGGATGCAGGTGGGTGCAATGTGTGCTTGTGTGTGGTGGGTATATGTTGGGTGGGTGAGTGAGGGTGTTTATGTTTTTTGGGAGGAGAGGGAGAGATGAAGGGAGATGGGATGCAAGATGTGTGAGTGTGTGTTGGGGCAGTGTCTGCAAGTGAGATGGATGTGTTGCATGTGATCGTTAAAGTTGGCACGGTGAGTAAGGATGTGGTGTGTGGGGTAGATGTCTGCAGGTCTGCTCTTGTGGTATCTGTGGGTATGACATGAATGGTGGCAGGATCAGGGAGCGTTGGTGTAGTCTTAACAGGTGTGAGTGGTAATGTGACTGTGATGGAGGAAGTGGTGGGGTAGAAATTGTAGGGAGTGTCTGTTGTGTCTGCAGGTGTGTGTTAACTGTGTGCATGCTTGTGGTGTGTCTTGTGGTCCCTGTGTTTGTCTTTGCACACCCTGCCTGTTGTAGTGGGTGAATGCTGGTGTGAATGGGTGCTCTGGATGTGTGAGGGAAGAGGGGTCTAGGATTGGGCACAAGTATCTGGATGGGCGACGAAAGATGAAGTGACACTGGCTTCCATCAAAGAAGAGGCCAGAGTCTGAAATGATCTTTGAAGGCAAGCCAAGGCACCATGAATGCCTTCCAAGTAGGCATTACTTTGTTGCATCTGGGATGCCTGTCCCTGGATGGCATTCACGATGGTTGACTGTCCCACAGAGATGGACCTCTGGAGGTCAATATCCTCCTCACTGAGGGCAGCAGGGATGATCGGGACGGGGCAAAGGTGCCTGTGGTGAAGGAGACGCCCACCCTCCTGGGAGAGCGGGCACGAGCAACTGGGTAGGGAGCCACAGGGAGCGTGGTAATGGTAAGGGGGTGGTGGACAAGGATGGTGCTGGGATGGACCCAGATGGGTCCGCCACCGCCATGGAGCTTCCATCAGAGGAAGAATCCCAAGATAATGTAGCTGTACTGGTCTCCCCCGTGGTGCTCCCCTCGCCATCCGTCCCACTTGTCCATTCGGCATCAGTGGATTCTGCCTCCTGGGTACCATGGGCTGCAGCTTCCACACTCGCCGGTACCCCTTCTCCTTCACCTGATGATGCTGATGCACACAAGGATAGAAGAGGACAGGAGGATAGGGTGGGAGAGAAAGAAAGGGAGGAAAGGGTCAATACCTACCCATCTAGTACACAAACCAACAAGTACTCTACTTATCCTCTGGCATGGCAAGGAATGGCCATGATACATTGTCCCCAAATATTGGTCATGCAGACATAACCTGATATTCAAGCTGTTACCTCCTAATTTCCACATAACGACTAGTTTGAACATGCTGCATTCTGTTATCAGTTGTTCTACAATGGTAATAGTATACTAACTACCTACATATACTTCCCAATCTGACACATTTGACACTCTTTTTAAAATGTCCTGGATAAGTACATTGCACACAAAATATAGGACAGGTAGGTCTTCTGGGTCCAGCATTTCAGGTCCTCCCACCACTTTCTGCAGTGGGTGCTCTGCCGGCTATGGAACCTCGAGGTCCTTACTTGTTTGGCAATGGCTCTCCATATCTCCTTTTTCTGATGGGTGCTGACCTGCATGGAAGACACAGACAAAAGGAGATGATCATGTAGAGTTACAGTACACTTACAGCAGTGGCCTACTCACAGCATGCACAGCACATGCTCATATCGAGTCCACATTACTCCATTATCAATTATACAACACAACCCCAGCAGTCAATCATGCCATGTCAGTATTCACACACTTTTGCCAACAAACACCATCATAACTGATAAGTATTACACATTATACTGACCTGTTTATCTGGACGGCGGGTTTTGTTCGGTTTGGCAGTGCTGGTGTTGAGACCGTCTCTCTCCCGCCGTCATTCAGTCTGGAGGTGTCAAATATGTGGCTATTTTTGGGCGAAATGGTTTTGGACTCATAATGCGACGGGCGGCATACCGCCAACATGGTCTTTCGGTGAGCGCAACTTCGGCGGTCTTGCTGAAAGACCGCTAAACTCGTAATGAGGGCCTTTATGTCCATTACCTGTCTGTACTGTCTAAATGTATACAATTACTCATACAAGTGCTACAATCTGTCTTGTTGTGATGCTAATGAATGTGATGACTTGAGACTACACAAGTGAGTTACAGTTCATTGTATGTTTCTTTTTTTCCTAATAGGTGTTCGAAGAGCCTGACACATTTATTGTCAAGTAGCCCATGCATGTGCATATGGTGAGGCTGTGTCCTACAAGTCCGGTTTTTGAGAAAATGCTTTCCCCTCTGGCTCCTTCCAGAGGTGAACCGTTGGGTTCCCCAGGGTATTGAATAAGTAGCTTTCTTCAAAGGTGTGGCATTAAAAGACCACTGCAGGCTTCCTTCAAAGACCGTTTTGTCTATTTGTTCACTGTTGTTGTTTTTATTGGAGTGAGGAGGTGGGGGCATAAATGTTCCTAACTTCATATTTAATCACTTTTAATAAATTCCTTTTAATGCAGCGATATAATCTAATGTCCTAAAGTGAAACACTTGTCAAAGAAATTTACTTTATTGAATTTTGAATTCACTGTATCATATATTTACGTAATATTTGTTGTGCAATTGACATGCCAAATGTTCCAATGGCTCAGCGCGTGCCTGGACTCTTAGAGCCATGACAGGCTCTTAGAGCCAAGGCAGACCCTTAATTCAGCTCTCCCTGTTAATTTGTTTGTTTGCCCATCTTTGCTACAGTACTCTGTAAAACAGTTACTTAAATTCCTTCTCTCTCAATATCATGCTTTGGGGCTTGGTACCTTGTTTTCTAGGATTCTGGCTGTTTGGCTGGTTTTCACAGGTTTCAGAAGGATAAATATTCATACTTCTGGTTTTAATAAGCATGAGTTGTGCATTAGCGACCCTGAGAAGTTATTTAAAGTTAGATGGGAAATATTTTTAGCATAAAATGAAATAAACAATCCTCAAATCATTCATTTTCCTAGTTCCAGCACTCTGTCCTAAGTAAGTCTATGTTCTTTTAATAACTGCCATTGTCTGACCTCCACCATTCAAGCTGAACTCACTGATTACTGTGACCGCCTTGCCTTCAGGAGCCACCCAGCAGCATGGACAGGAGAACTTCTTTGAACTCTGCTGGTGTCAGGCAGCCAGGGCCAAATGGCACACTTCATTTATCAAAGTGAACATGCACGCTGTTTGGCCATTTAGTTGGTGCCCAATGAGCCCTTTGCTGTGCCCCTACAGGTCCTTCAGTAGATTTTGCTGCTCGGAGTCCGACTCCTACAACTGAGGGAATTGGAATGCCCTAACAGCAGGCTCCCAGTGGTGTAAGAACTCCTGTGGCCCTAGTAGGTAGTGGTGCTGGAATGATTTTTATACTGTCTCGTGCTGCCATCGGCTTTACATCAGTGAATTCAAAGGGATTCTGGAACATCCAAGCATCACACATAAAACAATTGTTGCAAATGAGCCACGCCCACTTAGCAGGAGAGATTTAAGCTTGTAGTATGTAGTTGGTGTTGCATTTAAGAATATACTGTCACAAATAAATTACTAAAGCACGGTGTGGTGGCCACTGTCATTTACTGACAGCACAATCTTCATTAAAATGACCACGAAATTTGTACAGCCATGCAATTTTACTGATGAAACTACCTAGCACACAAATAACAAAATGTGGAAGTTGGATTTCAACAAATATTTGTCGTTTGTGAATCACTAAAGAAAGATTCTTGATTTGTTTTGACGCTATTGAAAATTGTTACATTTGTGCTTTCCTGTTTATTTTAAAAATGTTTGCATAGTTCACATATAGGTATTCAAAGTTTGGCATGTTAGAAGATAAAACATCCTGCACCCTTTCCTTGCATGCCAGCAATATTTTTGCATTGTTCAAGTTAAAAATCCTCATACTTTGCAGTAAAAGGAAGGAAAAGCACACACCAGTTTTGAAGTTAAAAGAATAAGAAGCAATTTATCTGATGATTAGACTGACCTATGACCTCTGCCTTTGAACACACAGAAAATGTGAAAAGACAAAAATAAAATGTAAAGTAATCTTTATTGCTTGTTCATCTTTGGAATTCCAGCATGGTTATTTAGGTGCCCTCTCAGGGCTCAAAGGGCTATTGTAGTTGGGGCCCCTCTTGTCTCTTGGCCCTGGTGCTTTGCATTGGCTCCATCACTGGTAGCTACGCCCCGGGTGGCAATAGTGGGTAAAGCGTTTTGTTATCAACTGTTGCTATATGATAGCAGTGAGTTATGAGATTTATAATCTGAATAAAAAAATAGAGGTTCTTTATCAGAGCCATACATAACATTTAGAATTATAGATGTGCAACAGTGAATTACAGGGATGTTCTTCACTGAGGGGTTTTGAGTGACATCAAATAGACAATGAGAGCAAAGCTCTAGTTGTCAATGATGTCACTCAGAACCCCATTTTTATCCATCTGTAATTTTATGTTATGTGTGCCCCCACCAAATAATTTCCCCCTACTTTCGACTACTATACAGTGGCAGAGAAGTAATGAGGGAGCTATACACAACATGGCCTCTGTTATAAATCCCTGTCCCAAAGGTTACAAAAAACATCACTTGCCATCCTTGATCAAGCCCCATCAGTTTCCTCCTCCTGCAGCTGTACTTTCTGCTTTCAGACAAGGCAGACAAGCAGAGCTGCGCTGACATGCTCTCAGAGAGCCCTATGAGCCTGTCTTGGAATGCCTTTATGACATCACAAAAGTGGGTAGTGTGAGCACATCTGGCCTTATTATGTCCTTTATAGTTTTTTGATAAGGGGACGCGTTAGAGGTTCGACGGACCTTTTGACTCAGTTGAGAGTGATTAACCATGGACACAAACCTTACTCATTACTCAATTACCAAACATACCCACTATGAATTCCTTAAACATTTATCAGAAATTGAGTCAGTAAATTTCACACACCCCATGTGACCATGAATAACCACACCTTTAGTAAAAGTTAGAATATTTAATTTCCCTAGATTAAAACTATTAGAGTCACATAAAGCAATCTCAATATCAGATGATAGACATATGCGAACAACACAGGTTGACCAAAACAATGAAAGTATCTTAATATCACTAAAGCATTTAACATCAAACATTCAATAGCTACTGTGAGAAAACAGGGCTGATTGCAGAGGCCCCCTAACTTTTTGCCCCCATTTTGCTGGTGTTTTCCTGACTCTGATGGTGCCCTGGGTACTGCTAACCAGTCCCAGGGCCTGTGCTCTGTGTCAAATCCATATGCAAATTAGGCTAATTATAACTGGCTAAGTCAACCTACCTATATGTCCCTAGTATATGGTAGGGCATGTAGGTTTAGGGGCCACAGCATAGGTAGTGCACCCATAGGTGCACTGCTGAGGTGCCCAGTGTCATTGTAAAGGCAGGCCTGCCCTGCTGGCTGCTTTTAAATTAAAGTTATATGCAAATTCGACTTTGGAATTAAAAGTAGTTCCAAAGCCTTAAACTACCTTGTTAGTACATACAAGTCACCCCTAAGGTGTGCCCTATGTACCCCTAAGGCTGGGTGCCATGTAACTATAAGCAGGGACCTTATAAAATTAGTTTTTTAAACCCTGGTGAGGTAAAAACAGCCAAATTCGTTTTTCCCTCATTGTAGTGAATGGCCTCTATAGGCTAGAATGGGGAGACTTTATTTTAATTTTAAAAGTCCCCTTAAGTAATTGATACCAAAGTGTTTGGCATCAAATTAATTGTTTTAATAAATCCCACAACTTCCAGTTGTGGGATTTAATATTACTTGTTCAGGTAAAGAGTTTTAAACTTTACCTGAAAAGTTGCCAATTTCAGCCCTGCATTGTGTTTGCTGCTGTGCTTTGATTGGCCAGCCTCTGGCAGCCTGGCCAGGCTGCCTTGATGAGGTGTGAAGTGGCCTGGCTGCACACAAAGAGATGTGCCTGTGGGAGGGGATCTCCCCTCAGCAGATGGTGAGGCAGGAAGGGGGAGGGTTGCCAAACTGGTCTTCAAAGGCAGAGAAGGACATTTACAGCACCCCAGCAACACCCCCACATCCAGCAACCCCAGACAACTAGGTGCCCCCTTGATTAGATTAGGAGAGGGCAGGAGAGGGGTGTGTTTATGATTTTTAGCCACACCAGTGGGTGGGCTCAGCCAGATGTAACCTCCAAAAATCAGATTCAGCCATGATGGATGTTTGAGGAATGTTGCCTCCTGGGATTGATTTTTGCCACATTTCCCAGGAAGTCGTCATCACAGGGGGAAGGACCCTGCCCCTGATTGGAGAATCAGGACCCCCCTGTTTTTCACCAAGGAGCAAGGATAAAACTGGCAGACCTGCACCCACACCTCAGTTCCCTAACACATCCCTACCAGGAAGAACAACAGAAGAAGAAGGACTGCCCTGCTGGACCCCTGGCCTGCACCTCAAACCTGCACTCAGAAGGACGGCACCAGCTGCACACTTGGGCTTCACCACAAGAAGGACTTTGCCTGGCTTCAACTGAATGAAGGAGGGACTCCCTGTTTGCTACAGGTGACAAATTGCTAACCAGAGTCCCCTGCACCAACTCCTGAAGAAATCAACCAGCTGACCACTGTCCAGTGGAAAAAAAGGAGTTTGCACCAGGTGCATTCTGGGAGTTGTAGTCTGCACCCCCAAGGATCATCTCAGAGCTTCTGGACCCTTGGGGTGAGCTATGGCCCCCCCAAAAACCTTAAAAGAACATCTGGGAGAAGCCCCAGAAGTTTGGAGAAGTTTGGAGTACTTTTGAAAAAAGTTCCATAGAGGGACCGACCCGCCACGCCAACTCTAGCCGTCTTGCCTCAACAGTGACCCGGCCTGATTTGCAGTTTCGTCCCAGTAAAGAAAATCTCAGAAAAAGAGACTAAGTCCGAAGGTAAAAAATTGACTGGGACCTCCCAGCCAGCGTATCCAAGGAGGGCTCA
The DNA here is from genome assembly GCF_031143425.1 of Pleurodeles waltl. Classification (NCBI taxonomy): domain Eukaryota; kingdom Metazoa; phylum Chordata; class Amphibia; order Caudata; family Salamandridae; genus Pleurodeles; species Pleurodeles waltl. The sequence goes on along the minus strand of NC_090444.1, from coordinate 1,643,207,864 downwards.
AAAGACATCAGATCAAGATCCAGGTTTACCCCGGTTGAAGGATTTTCACCTCGAAAAAACGACTAAGTCCGAAGGTAAAAATCTCCATTGAGGATTCCTGCAACGCGTATGCGGAGAAGAGTTCCAGGAGGTCGATTGGACTGGCAGGTTCGTCCCGCTGAAGAAAATCTTCAGAAAAACAACTAAGTGTGAAGGTAAACTTTGTCCGAGGCCTCCCGCGGCCTGTAGCCGAGCTGGGCTCCATCGTGGTCGGCCTGAAACTTTGACTTTGCCCCGGTTGAGGAGCAACCAGATGACCCGATTAGCGCTCTTTGTTTCTAGGCACTAAAAAAAACTATAATTCTTTAAAAATTCATATCTCCGATTCCCCTTATCCAATTTTATTCATTTTTGTGTCATATTAATATTAAAAATATAATCTATTCCTATACATTGGTTTTGGATTTTTAAACTGTTTCCTGTGTTTTATTTAATTACTCTTTTGTGATATTTTTTATGCTTTACACTGTCTCCTGAGTTAAGCCTTGTCGCTCGTTGGCATGCTACCAAGGTTTGAGCTGGGTTTAAGTTACTGAGACCTTACCAATAAGCCATTTTCCAACAGCTAGTACATATTAATATAAAAAATAACTGAACTGATGATATAGCATACAATTAGTAATTGACAGTTGAACAAAATCTATCCTTGGTTAATTATTATTATTGACCATGGACCTGCTAACTAACCCTCTAATTTGAGTGGCATGATTGGCTGTTCCTGTCACTAGGTTCTGTTAAGGTAATTTTTTAGTTGCAGTTCATACTCTTGTCAATAAAGCCATTGTCAAGTCCTGAGGACATTTGCTTCTCATGCAACAATGTAATTGCATCTGTAAAGTGTACAATACATTATAGCAGACACTTCTCACAAGAAACTGAAGACATCATGTAGTCAACAGTGCAAGATTACAAACCATCTGGTCAACTGTATGTGTGTACAAAGAACAATGAACAACAAAGCTTCTCCTTGCATCAGAAAAACATTTAAGAACATTTACTAATGCCATGAAACTTAGCATAAGTCTTTGTCGAGTAGGCCCAAAATTTCGCAATTAATCTATGCATAATAGGTTTAAGCAAATACATATCAATTATATGTTAATTTGGTCAACTAATACATTTTGTTCTATGGTGCACACATTTTAAACAGTTAATGTCATTTCTTTATTAAATTCTTACACAATATGGTGACCACTTAGGTAGGCATCTTTTCCAAAGATACTTGATTTCTCTATATCAACCTAAAACATGTAGAATTCCTTATTACTTATCAATGCAAATTCATTATTAATTAGTTCAGCTTACCTATCAATGCAAATGTATTATTAATTCGTTCAGCTTTCACTGTGGCTAGTTTTATTATCAACTGTTTCTATATCATAGCAGTGGGATCTGTGAGAGCCATACATAACAAATTGCAGAATCCCACGCATTGTTCTCATTTATTTTTTCTATATCAAAATTGTTCTATTCTTTATCACTTTCTGATTATTTCATATAGATGTGTTCAATAAAATGTGTCACTCGGGTCTTCCATCATATTTTACTGGAGCAATATTTTTCCACTTAAATTCTACTTATTTTAATTAGTAGCACTGTCTTCTCTCTGCTGCTACTTCACCAGATGACTAAAATGGTTTCCATATGCAACCAGTGTTGTACCATTTTACTTCTTACTTTGCCCAACACCCTAAAAATGTTGTTAAATTCATGGTGGGTGGAGCCAGCTGCAATCCCCTCATTCAAATAATTATCCGTCCATTCATTCTGAAATTTTATGCAGTATAAGAATCTGGCATATAGCTGTGCAATATTCAAACAGGAAGGAGTAAATAGAGGCAAAGAAATATAAATAAATCATTTGCTATGCATGTATACATTAGTGAAGAATATGCTAAATGCTAGGATGGAATTTTATATAATGCAGGAAAATCTGCGCAGTGTAAAGCAGTTGTTCAAGCCAGCATCTTGTTAATGAGAATCAGCACAGGCTCAAGAGTGCCAGTTTTCCAGAAATTAAAAAGAAAAACAACATTGCTTGTCCTGGCTTACACGGCTCTAGAGAGAACCGTACAATGGAGCCTTCAATAACACTACATTTTAGTCGCAATTAGGGCCTATTTATACTACATATTGTTCTCGTTTCTCAGGCTGCGCTGCATGAGATTTAAGGCAATTAAGTATTAAAGGCAGGTTTCAACGAGGCCTAGTTCTAGAGCTAATTCTAGGGAATAGGAAAACCGTACCCTCACCCAAGGGACCTTTAGAACGGTGGAGGCACTATACTGTCCCTTTGGGCATCAAGGGTCAGATGTGTGTAGCTCTTTCCATGTTGATTCATGCTGATTCAAGAGTCGGGCTGTTTGTGACATGAAAATAGCATTTTGTCATGTACCAATACTATTTGGTGTTTTGGTAATCTACTTACCAAATCGCAAAATAGGTTTGCGAGTTGCTATTTGGAAGGGCGTGCTGAAGGCATCCCTTCGAAATAGCGAGTCGCAGTGGTATGTAAGATTGTTTTGTGACCTTAAATGTGGTTGCAAAACAATCGCAGTTACCACCAACTTGAAGTTGGTGGTAGCCCATTCGCAAATGAAAAGGGGTACCCATGGGACCCCTTCCCCTTTGTGAATGGAAGGGATGATATTTTTTCAGAGCAGATAGTGGTCCCACAGACGACTGCCTAATCTGAAAAAATGAAAAGAAAACATTTCATTTTTTTGTTTGAAATGCATCCCATTTTCCTTTAAGGAAAACTGGCTGCATTTAAAAAAAAAACTGCTTTCTTTAAAAAGCAGTCACAGAAATGGTGGTCTGCTGTCTACCATGACTAAGGGTCTGACTTGGTGATAATAGAAATTGTTCTTTGTGCAGAGAGTCTGTAGTAATGCCTTCACATGGGTTTATACTCCACACTTTTAAATTATGACTTATGTTTGTACGATTTCCTTGCTTCGGTCCTCACACCCTTTGTCTTAATGGTCCTCAAACCCCTTGCCTTTATAGCTGTGTGAATTCTGGTTTACAATGAACGGGGTGAATAGACGGGGGACATTTTGCAGTCCTAATCTGCATCCTGGACTATCAACCAGCCCAAGATGGAATGGTGATCAGAATGTGGGACATTGAAATAAGATTGTGTACTTTGACTACAATGGAACCTCCACAGGGAAATGTTGACTAAATCACGAAGGTCTTTCATAAAACCTTGGTTTACTCAGAGGCAGATTACCTGGGGTAGGCACATGACTTTTACATTGGCCTACACAAGATCATAGTTTGCATCAAATATAGAAAGTATCACAGCCATGCCATTGACCCTGAGGTACTCATGAAGACTGTCTAACTGTTGTGTGGGAGTAAGAGATGCAGGACCTACGATTTTGCCAGGATTCTCTAGACCCTGATACTTTTTAGTAACCCACACAGTTACGCCAACAGAACAACGCCCACAGCATTATGACCCACGAATCACTGCGGTGGACATTCAATGGTGCTAAACCCTTGGCGGTACATACCGCCGCACTCAAAATACACATACAAAACAACACCACATTGGACAATTCAAACTACACACACCTGGCACACATACGCACACCACACCCACACACCACTATAAAACACCCACCCACATTACTCACAACCCTTTAATAATACAAACAAGTGCCACAAGAGATATAGCAAGACCACAGACAAGACACAGACACACACCACCATCACCTATACACCATCCACACACCCCACATCACACACCCCAACACAGCACCCCACACACCCTCACCCACACCACTCACAATACACACACGGCACCGCAACGACACCCCAAGTTCTCTGAGGAGGAGCTAAGGGTAACGGTGGAGGAAATCATCCGGGTTGAGCCACAGCTCTTCGGATCACAGGAGCAGCAGACACCCATTGCAAGGAAGATGGAGCTATGGCGGAGAATCGTGGACAGGATCAATGCTGTGGGACTGCACCCCAGAACAAGGGATGACATCAGGAAGAGGTGGAATGACCTACGTGGGAAGGTATGTTCCATAGCAGAAAGACACCAAATAGCTGTACAGAGGACTGGCGGTGGACCAGATCTCTTCCCCCACAACTAACAACTTGGGAGGAGCAAGTCTTGACGATCATGCATCCTGAGTGCCTGGCAGGAGTAGTAGGAGGTATTACTATCACCCACCCCCCCCACCTGCAGCCATCACAAACCCCCACCCCTGCCCTCACTGCCATCACTTCACCACCTCCCACATACCTCACCATCACAACCCACTCATCCCAATACCAAGCCCTGCCTGTATCACAACCCACTCATCCCAATACCAAGCCCTGCCTGTAACACCAATGCATGGACACCACTCACAGGCCTGCATGGACAACTATCACCACTGCATGCACACTGGAGAGAATCACTTAGCCCACCAAATAGCTACTCACTCAAAGGCAAATCTGCCAGGGCAATAACAACCATACAGGGCAACACACCCATGCACAAGATGACACATACAGAAACAATAACACTGCATTTAGATCCCCACAGGTCCCCCACCCAAGGTCCCTGGAGAGGAGGTTCCAGCAACTTCCATTCCACCCCCAGGAGAGGCCACAGTGATGACAGCAGCTCTGGACACCTGGATCTGGATGACCAACCTGGCCCATCAGGGATCTCCAGACAGTCGGTAACCCAGGCACAGTCCCATACCACCACAGAGCCTCCCCCATCAGCAAACACCACCACAGTACCCACCCAGCAGGCCCATACCTCTGTCCCCAGGACACGCCAATCAGCAGTGTGTCCACCACTACAGGGACTCCAGGCGATCCCACAAACACAGGACGATCCGGGACCTGTGGTCAGTGGCAGTAGGCACACCGCTCAGGGGATAGAGGGACAGGACAACAGGGAAGCTGGGAGGACTGCTGTGCAACAGGGGGAGGACCGGCCCAGGTAAACCGACTCTCCACGAGGCACTTATCAACATCCTGGGAGCATACCACCATTCCCAGGAGATGATGGGCCAGATACTGGACAAGTTGCAGGAGACCCAGCGGCTGCAGGAGGGACCGTACCTGGGGACCAGGGAGGACTTGAAGGACATAAACACCACCCTGGTCACCATGGCAGGGGTGCTGGCTGACATGGCCAACACCTTGAGGGAGGCAGTGGCACACCACCGGGCCCCTGACTCTAGCCAAACCGATGAACAGCCTTTCACGGCCACTTCCACTAGTGGACAGGAGGCCCCGCCACAGGACCAACAGGCCACCAGTACCCCATCCCTGCAGAAGGAGAACTACCCCACAAACGGTTCCTGCGATCCAGGAAGAAGCCAGAGAACATTGCCAAGACCCCTGCCAGGAAATAAGACTCTCCTGAATGTCACCTTTGTGTCCCACTCTGTCTCCCTGTCCACCTTGAACTGCCATTGCTCCCCTTCCTGTGCCCTCTTGGACAATGCACCTGAAATACAAATAGACTGGCTACAACCTGGACTTTCCTCCATTATCACCCCAGCCCATTGCACATTCCCCTCAAATCATTAGCACTTGAATAAACACCATTTGAAGAAATACATGTATGGAGTCTGTCAAATCATTTAACCATGTATTCGTTTAACAAGCTTTAAACACTGTAATATAACTGTTCAGTATTGTATACATAGGAATGACCTGTAGTTGGCTGCAGTCAACACACCAGGAGCGATAGTGGGACACAAATATCTGAAAATAGAGATGCCAAAGGGTACAGTAAGTGGGCATAGAATTTTGAAAATTAGCCTGCCAGTGACAATGTCAAATACAAAACTGTCAATGTAAAGTGTAATGACAGTGTCTTACCTGTGTGTAGCACCTCTTTGGTCCTCATCCTTTGCCTCTTCATTTTCACTGTCCACAGGGTCCACTGCTGCCACACACCCATCTCCAGTCGCATCATCCTGCAGAAATGGCACCTGGCGACGTAAGGCAAGGTTTTGCAACATACATCATCCCACGATGATCTGGCACACCTCCTTGGGTGATTAGTACAGGGATCCACCTGTCAGATGGAGGCAACAAAACCTGTCCTTCAGGAGGCCGAATGTCCTTTCTATTATTCTTCTTGTTCGCCCATGTGCCTCATTGTAATGTTCCTCTCCCCTTGTCCTGGGATTCCTCACAGGGGTAGTAGCCATGAGAGGTTGGAGTAACCAGAGTCACCTGCAAATATCGAGGGACAACTGTTAGCCACACTCTAACCCTTAGGGCCCACACCATACCCATACACCAACATCCACTGGGTGGGAACCAGGGCTCACCTATTAGCCACACCTGGTGCCTCTGGAGTTGAGCCATCACATATGGGATGATGCTATTCCTCAGGATAAAGGAATCATGTACAGACCAAGGATACTTTGCATTGACATGGGAGATGTACTGGTCCTCCAAGCACACTATCTGCACATTCATGGAGTAAAAGCTCTTTCGATTTCTGAACACCTGTTCATTTTTCAGGGGGGACAAATGCAATATGGGTACCATCAATAGCCCCAAAAATGTTGGGGATATGTCCCATTGCATAGAAATCAGCTTTCACTGTGGCCAAATCCTCCACCTGGGGGAAATCGATGTAGCTGCCCATGTGTTCAATCAGGGCAGACAACACTCTGGTCAGCACTATTGAGAACATTGGAAGGAGCCACTTGCCAGGAAATGGAGCACAGATAGGACTTGCACAAAAGGGGGGATCCCGGTAGGGGACGGATAGCAGATATCAGATCAGGCTCCAATGGGGCACACAGCTCTGTGATTGTGGCCCTGTCCAGTCTATAGGTGAGGATAATGTGGCTGTCCTCCATTGTTGCCAAGTCCACCAGGGGCCTGTACACAGGGGGATGTCTCCATCTCTGATTCATCCGCAGCGGTTGCAATCTAGGGGGCAAATGGTGAGTAGCTGGTCAGTATCCCAAATTTCCAAACACTACACTGCATTGCATGTTGTGACTGTAACGCAAGATTGTTGTATAGGCCCAAATGGTGCATATGTGTACTGTGACGCAGTTAGGTGCCATGGCCTGCCCTCCCCCCTGAAATGGCGTCCACCTGTCCTGTATGGAGTGACATGTGGAAATGAGGTAATTCCGCTGACGTTGTGCGCTGTTGCGGGAGGAGGTTGAAAACCCCTGTACAACTCCCCATTGGATCCCATTGTGCCCTATGGGTTACAGTGGCCAATGGTGATGTACGCCGGCAGTGACGGTAAGCACCGCTGTGAACGTGACTGCCATTTTCTATCTGTTCACCCACTTGATACCTGACCTTCAACAGGAGAGGACCTACGCTGCATGTGCTGCTGTGACCTATGTCTGGAACCAACCATGGCTCGTGTGACTGGGGAAAGGGCCCCTGCCTTCACCGCTGCGGAGTTGGAGAGACTGGTGGATGGGGTCCTACCCCAGTACCGAATGCTGTATGGACCGCCAGACCAACAGGTGAGTACACGGTGAGCACGATGCATGGGGCATGAATGCATGGAGTGCTGTGTGTGAGGGCCTCGTGTAGGGGGTTGGTGGAAGGGTCCTGGGCAGCGTGCTGCAGGTGTGGTGGGCAATGTCTGTGCGTAAGGGGATAGGAGGGCTACGGTGGGACATGAGTGTAACAGGCCAGACAGTCTGACTGATACCTTTTTTTATGTGTATTTTTCTGCAGGTCAGCACCCATTAGAAAAAGGGCATATGGCGTGCCATCGCCAAGGACGTGAGGACCCTGGGGGTCTATGGCAGGTAGAGCACCCACTGTCGGAAACGGTGGGAGGACCTGAGACGCTGGGCAAGGAAGACGGCGGATGCCCAACTGGAGATGGCCTCCCAACGAGGAAGGGGTGCCCGTCGAACCCTGACCCCCCTGATGGCCCACCTGCTGGCAGTGGCCTATCCGGAGCTGGATGGGCGCTTGAGGGCATCACAGCAGCCACAAGGGAGTGAGTTTTCAAATATACTACTTGTGCGTGGTGGGGTGGTTTCCGAGTGGGGGATGAGGGCCTGTGGATGCCCCTAGGCCAGGCCAGACATTGCAGGGTAGGTCCCATGTTGGGCAGGGCATGATGTGAACCACCTCCAACCAAGCCAGTAGGCATCCACTACTGGGCAGGGGTCTGTGAGTCTCTGGTATGCTGTTAGTGGAGTTAGGTATTACTTTCCATGGGCTGGTGGCTAGCATTGTGACTGGTAGTGCATTGTCTAGTGTGTAGGGCTGTTACCTGTGTGTGTGTGTGTGTCGTGTACACCAACGGTGGTGTTGTAGCAGCCATTGACCCAGTGTATCCTTTGTCTCTTCCCCCACCTTTTAGTTTTATCACCCTGTCCTTCTGTGCATTAGCATAATCTGGCGTAGGAACTGAGGCACCGGCGACGGAGGGAGCTGCATCCCACAGGGCCCAGGAGGCCGAATCCAGGCACCAATGTGACGGAGGGCGAGGGGAGCACCATGGCGGGGACAGGAGGGGACAGTTCGGACAGTGATATCTCCTTCTATGAAACCTTCCTGGTGGGGGTGGATTCCTCTGTGGCCACCCCAACTACAGGTACAACCGCCACCCCTGTACCAGCACCGCCCTCCCAGCAGTCCCTCGGCAAGTTTCCCGTGCCCACTCACCCAGGAGGGTGGGTATCTCCTTCGCCCCAGGCACCTCAGGTCCTGCCCCAGTTAGCCCTGCTGCCCTGAATGCGGAGGCTATTGACCTCCTGCGATCCATTTCTGTTCGGCAGTCAACCATTGGGAATGCCATCCAGGGGCTGGCAGGCCATTTGCAACAAACAAATGCATTTCTGGAGGGCATTCACTCTGGCATAGTGGCCCAACAGAGATTAATCCAGGCTCTGGCCTCCTCTCTGATGGCAGCCATTGTCTCTGGTTCTAGCCTTCCCCTTCAACTTCCTCTACCCAGTCCCATTCCCTTCAACCCCGACCTATCCCTAGCACACAAGCAGACCAGCATGCACCCAGGACAACACACAGGAGTGGTTCAGGCAAACACAAGCACCACACATCATCCCACAGGCACTCACACAAACACCATCCAGATGCAGATATACCAACACCCACTACCTCCACTGTGTCCCCCTCCTCTTCCTCGTCCACCTCCCTCCCAGTAGCTTCTACACAAACACCTGCATGCAGTACATCCTCATCCACTATCTCCATCACCAGCACACCTATCACTAAACACCCCTCACTGGCAGTCACCGCCCCCACATCCATGCACATGTCCCCTGTGTCCTCTTCCACTGTGTCTGTGCCCCCTCCTCCCAAAGTACACAAATGCAAGCACTCAGACACCCAACAGCAATCCACCTCACAACAGCATCCAGCCCATGCACCTGCACCCAAACACAGCAGACACCTCCTACAACCACTTCCTCTTCCTGCACTCCCAAACCTTCACCCTTTTTCCGCCCCAATGTCCCTAAGAAGCTTTTTCCTCTCCACCATTGACCTTTTCCCTACAACTACCCCCCGTCCTTCAGGTCGGGCCAGGGTGATCAGAACCCAGGCAAGCACCTCAGCCACCCAGTCCATGGCCACAGTAGTGTCGACAGCTACTGCAGGTGGGAGAGGATCCTGGTAACAAGCCAGCAGTACTGGAAGTGTGCATGCACCAGGTGCATCAAAGAAGGACAAGGAGGCACCACCAGCTGCGAAATGGAAGGGCAAGGAGGCACCACCAGCTGCAAAAGTGAAGGGCAAAGGGCCAGCACCAGCAGGCAGGAAGGACAGGAGGACTTATGCTGGGACTCATTCAGAGCCCCCACCACCAACCATGGCGGTTCAGCCATCCGAGGCTGCAGGGGAAGGGCTGGAGCCCCCCCCCCTGCCAGCCCCGCCACCAACACCACTGCCAGCAGCAGCAGCCCCAGTGGGCATCCATCCAAGGCTTCAGGGGAAGGGCTGGAGCCTCCCCCAACCACTGCCAGCACCGCCACCAGCACACTGCCAGCAGCAGCCCCAGTTGACAGCCATCCGAGGCTGAAGGGGAATGGCTGGAGCCTCCCCCCACCATTGCCAGCACCACTGCCAGCAGCAGCAGCAGCAGCAGCAGCCCCACTGGGCAGCCGTCTGAGGCTGCAGGGGAAGGGCTGGAGCCTCCCCCCCACTGCCAGCCCCACCACCAGCACTGCCACCAGCACCACTGCCAGTAGCAGCAGCCCCAGTGGGCAGCCGTCCGAGGCTGCAGGGGAAGGGCTGGAGCCTCCCCCCACCACAGCCAGCCCCGACACCAGACCCGCCACTGCCACCACTGAGCAGCCGTCACCTCCGGCAGGCAGTGAGTAGTCCTGTCTCCATGGGCTGTAGTGTGTCCTGGCCCCTTCAAATCCTGTAGGTGTGACACCCAGGTGAGAGACTGTGACCTTGCACTCACCAAGATCTCAATTACAGGGCACAATGACCCCTCCAGAACCAGTGGAAGAAGCCATCCACTCACCCCATTCTTCCCAGGATGAAGCACACTGGGCACAAGGCCCCCTCTAGAACCAGTGGAAGAATCCATCCACTCACCCCATCCTTCCCAGGATGAAGCACACTGGGCACAAGGCCCCCTCTAGAACCAGTGGAAGAAGCCATCCACTCACCCCATCCTTCCCAGGATGAAGCACACTGGGCACAATGCCCCCTCAGAACCAGTGGAAGAAGCCTTCCACTCACCTCATCCTTCCCAGGATGAAGCACACTGGGCACAAGGCCCCCTCCGGCACTAGTGGAGAAGCCGTCCACTAGAGAGAGTGTGGCCTTTCACTTCCCAGGACCAAGCAATGGGCAATCCACACACTTGTGAGACTGTGGCCTTGCACTCCCCAGGACCAAGCAGTGGGCAACCCACCCACTTGTGAGACTGTGGCCTTGCACTCCCCAGGACCAAGCACAGGGCATGTTGCCCCCTTCAGAGCATGTGGGCAAACCACCCACTTGAAAGACTGTGGCCTTGCACTCCCCAGGATATAGCACAGGGCATGAAGCCCCTTCCAGGACCAGTGATGTTGTACCATCTTCCAGGCTGAGGTGCCCCCCCATTCCCTATCCCCCTGAGGTGCCTGTGTATTTTCGACCTGATGCCCCTGCAGTGTTCTCTCTGTGTTGTTGCAGGAGTGAGGTGGGGCCTTGGCCTATGTTTTGTGGCCCTGTGGCCCACGGACATTGAGGACTGGGCAGTGTCCCTACCTTTGTAAATATGTATATACGTTTGTATTTTGATGCACTTATTCATGTTATTATATCGTCTTACACTCCCTTTCATCCAATCTTTTTGTCCTTGCATTATTCCTGAGGGGTAGGAGGTGAATATGTAATGTTACTGCATATGGTTGTGTGTATGGTGTATGGGATGGGGGTGGGGGTGTTGCGTGTTGTGTGTGTGTGTCACTCTCTTTTTCTTCCCCCATCCCTTGTGTGCTAGGCGGCAGTACTCACTGTGGTCGTCTTCGCCGGCGTTCCTGCTCGTAATGCAGGAAGAGGTAGACGAGCATGGGGAAAATGTGCAACTCGGGCTCCGTGGCTTCGTGGTTGTTCCCTGAGTGTCCAGAGGTAAGTCCTTTGACTTCTGTGTTCTGTTTCTGCCCTGCTTTTGATGTCGTCGGCACCACCCTGGAAAAGGTAGCGGATAGGCTTGTCTTAATACAGTGGGTGGAACATAATCTTCTGCCTGGCTGTTTCCGGTTACCGCCGTGGTGCTTGTTGCTACCGCCGGGGCATTCAGAGTGTTAAAGTGTCTATCTGTCGGAGCAGTTTCCGCCATGGTCATAATTCAATTTTTTTCACTTTCACTTTGTCACTGACCGCCAGGGTTGTAATGAGGGCCTAAGCAATGACATATCTCGGTTAGTGATTACAACCAGCACAGCATCAGTGTCAGGTAGAACTCCTCTTTGCACTCACTGTATGGGGATTCGTGGAAGTCACTTGTGCAAATAGCTCTATTGTCGGGGCATATGACAAGAGATGTAAAAGCATTCACAACATCCATGAATTTTTGCATCTGCTCGGTGAAGATTCATTTGCATCATCCAGCGAAAGCAGAAATAACATTCATAACATTGTTTGTTATGGACACCATCTGTCTGATGTTTAGTAATAAACACTGTTTGGTCAAAATGACATACAATAGGAACAAGGCAATTGGCATCTTTGTAAAAATGATTTCTATTGGTGCTGGGAGCAATTGTGGGCCTACAGAATAAACCATTGGATTGTTTTTTTACTACTTTGGAATAACCCAGATCACAGCCTCTAGCATTAATCGAGTGATCATGGAAACAGTGAAAGTGAGTTGTTAAAGTATGGTGTAGGAGGGAACAAACTTTTTTGTAGACACAACCTCTGTCACGCCGACTGGGTCTGGAATTTTAACAAATTTGAATCACTTTATTAATCACAAAATAAATTATTTTGTTTTGGGTTGTGAATGTTTTCTCTCTTTTCCTTCGTTCATTCGATGCAATTTAGCTTGCTGACTACATACTCATTAGCTCTACAGTTTATTCTAATCCCTGACTGATGTTCATTTTCCAAAAATTGGGTTAGCTTTTCATGGTATTCATGTTGGTGGATCCCATCTCGCCCTGCCACAAATTGCCTCTTGGAGACACCTGTCTTACTTCAAGTGCTTCCACTCTGTTGGTCAGCCACCGATGACAAGTTGGTGCTGCATCGCCTTTGAGCAATTATATGACTTTCTGTTCTACACATCAAAAGGCTTTGACATCTTATGAACAGCAAAGTTGCAAACTCAAATCATGACTCACAATGATCTGGTGACTGATCTATTTTCCTGGTGGCTCCTCTATGATTTTTTACCTCTTCAGTGAGCACACAGAGACACTACGAAAAGCTGTGAATAAATAAAACAAAATAATTCATTATAAAAATGCATCTTTACTCTCTCTTTATAATAGTTCCAAATCAACAGGTTTTCTGTCTTATATCGCATCAAGTTAAACATTTGATTCACTAATGCCTGTTACCTGTTGTCTCATATTTTTCCACTGGGGTTATTTATTTTGAGGTTTCTGTGGCATTAGATCCTCCATCTATTGCCTCATTGCCTAATTTACTATGATGGCTGCCTGACTACCTTAGCCCTCAGCATGAGGATAATCAATGAACAGATGTCACAGAGAATGTTGTCTTGTTAAGGGAACAGTCACCTGGATGCAGCCTTAATTGGCTGGGGTTATGGAGTCTATACTTGTTTCCATTACCCTCTTCAGGTGTCGATTCAAAGGTTGAATACCCGAAGCATGTTAGTTTCACAATCACTTTGGATCTTTGGAGATCTGTAGCTGAAAATGTGGAGGCATAATGAAAAAGTAAGTGGACTGATCTGATGAGACCAAATACCCACAGGTGGTGCTTTGTGCTTTTTGGCGTTATTGCTGCTAACATTTTTTACACTGAAGATCTCAAATTCTACTGATTGGATTTTTGTCATTTTTGTTCTGTCTTATTTATTAAAAATTACTCATTTTTTCTAAAGTGGTGTGGGATCCTTTTGTGGTGTGTTTTCACTAGGTTTCTGTTTGAATTGCTGCACAAATACTTTACACATTGCCTATAAATTAAGCCTGACTGCTCTGTACCAAGCTAGTGAGGACTGAGCACAGATTAATTTAGGGTTTGCCTTTATGGTGTATTGGAAATGCTGTCACCCATACTGCGGTGTGTGCTTGGGGCCAATCTCCTTTGATCATTGTGTTGTGGCCTATCTCTGGGACTGATCTCAGTTTGATAGGTCCCAGTTGGGGTGGCACGTAGCCAGCAGACAAACATGTCAACCCACCTGGGACCTATCAATCAGTAACCTCAGGCCTAGGTCTCAGAGCCTGCCTGACAATGTATTTCTGAGTGGGGGTTGATGGAGAGTTTATGGTGGGTGAATTTGATTTTAGTGATGCAATTTTGTTTTTATACATGATTGTATCATTGTGCACATCAATGTTTTCATTATTACCACTCCCCCATCTAGTAGAATTTTCAACTGCACTATCTAACCCATGCTTCATGACATTCACATAATTGGGAGCTTGTTGTTCTTCAGTTTAGACTATTATTACTTCCCTCGTTACTTGCATTCTACCCAATTTGAGAACTCTTCTCTGGGAATGACCAGGGTCGGGGTTTGTATGGTGATAATGGAGCAGAGCCCATGCATCCAGGGATGAGCTGAGTGTGAGCAAACGTGCCACATTGCCAGTAAGTATCCATCAGCTTGGAGTGCCCCATTGCATGTCCGGAATGTGCATGATTGTGCCACGGTTTTCATTTATTTCCAGGGTAATTGTTCCTTTACCACAGAAACACAAGGGGTAGCCCCTTCCCTTATAACAATGTATATCTATAAACCTCAGCATCCCATAATTCCTCACACGGGGTATCTATGTTGTTATTCAACCATCCCCTACGAGACTCATTTCCCTTTGTATCATTGAGGTGGATGGCCCTACACTGCAACTCCATGTCTGCGGTCCATTTGTTACTAAGGAAGGCAGCCCAGATATGCTATGGGCCACCCTGGGACCACAGATGGAAGCTTCTGCATTGGTTTGGTGGTTTTGCTACCTCTAAGAATCTATTTTCTGGAATGTTTTGAGGCAAAACTGTATCCTCCCCTATAGCACCCCTCCTGCACATCCTATCTAGTTCAGTTTGAATATCACTAGGCTCAGTGAAAAGGTACAGTGCTGTAGGATAGGTCTTGTATTGGGTCAGATTCACTACTACACCATAGGGTTCTACTGTGTTTGGTTGTATCTTGGCTGTAATCCTATTTAGGTATAGGTGGAAAAGGCATTTTGCTTTTTCAGTGGCTACCTCTTGGGACAAGTAAAGCCTGTCTCCGCCTAATGCATGCGGTATCAGCGAACAGATGTAACATGACCTGGCTGATGTCTTGGAACCCACGTAGGTCATAACCTGATAGCATGTGTTGTGTAAGAGGGTGCCATGTAGTACATGTGGAATGCAGGTGTTGAATTTGGTGTAATTATAAGTGACATGGGAGAGGTCCCTATGCAAGTGCTGTGACAATTTCTGAGTGGACCCCATTTAAACGGATGTGGCAGAACCCACAGTAAACAGAGGGTGTACAAATGTGAAACAATACATAACTTATTGAGCAGTGCAGGTCTTGGGGTTAATGTAGAACAGATGTCTGTAATCCTCTGGTGATAAGGGTTTCTTAGCTTTGACAGTTCAAAAAGTTTGTAGTGCGGCTCCTGGAGGGTTTGCCATGGAAGCTTTCAGCTGCACGTTGGACAGCTGGACCCATGCTTCTTTCCCCTCCACCTTGATGGCAGTAGGTGTTGTGAAGATCACTCAGTAGGGCCCTTCAAATTTGACTTGCTTCCCTTTCCTTACAAAATTTTGGATGTAGCCTTCTTTTCCAGGTTGACATGTTTGATATGGTAGCTTGGTGGTAGTGTACTTGGAGTTCCTCTGACTGACCTGTTTGGATAGGAACTTTTTGTTTAGTTCAGAAAGATACACTTGATTCATCTGTAGCGCTTGAGCATTAGCGTCAACGTCTAATTTGGTTCTTGTTTTTGGGATGGGTGTCCCCATCAGTCTACCAGTTGCAATTTGGTGTGCTGTGAGATGGTGATAGCTGCTGGGTGTGTTCCTTAGTGCAAACAAAGCTAGGGGCAGAGAGTAGAACCACTTCTTATTAAGGCTGGCACAGACTTTGCTTATTTTATTTTTATTAACAGGTTGTTGGGTGTTTCATATCATGGAGACCCTCCCAGGGGAACATGAATTCGTTGGGCAGCTGTAGCATCTGATCCAGGAGTCCCAGTGCATTAGCAATGATTGTGAGGACAGTGTTAGTGAAGGCTGTCATGTCGGCAGGTATCGCTTTTATCAGCTGGTCTGTGCAATGCGGGAAGGTTAAAGACATGAGTCTTGATGGAGTTACGCGAGGGGTGGAGCAAGTCATTGTATCATCTTCTGAGAAATGAATGGTCTTGTTTAGTTTGACCATTTAGCAGCATATTTAAGAGTCCCTAGCGCCACTGGAGCATCACTTTACCTGACGCTCCAGTGGAGCTAACCTCTGCTCCATATTTACAAGGAGGTGTAACACCACTTTTTGTGGCGTTATGCCTCCTTGTAAATATGAGCCCCTCCAAAGCGGTTTTCTGCTTCAGAGGGGCGTGCAATGGGTGTTGCTGCGGGCGTGCCACAGCAACACCCATTGCATTTTGACACTGCCTCAGATTTACAGGATTTCGTAAATGTGAGGCAGCAGCAAAATCAAACGCCACCCCAGGGCTGGCGTTAGCAAGGCGCAATGAGGAGGAATACTTTTATTCCTTCTCATTTTTTGCTTTTTCTATGTGTGCTGTATTCTGCAGCATGCATAGAAAGAGAAAAATGCCAGACATGATTGTTTATGTGCGGGAAGGTGTCCCTTCCTGCACATAAACAATCATTTGAAAATGGCGCTTTGGCACTTCTTTGTGTACTGCAGTGTGCAGCACACACAGGAGTGACAAAGCACCAGTAGTGATTGTTTAGGTGCAGGAAGGGACACCTTCCCGGACATAATCAATCACACCCCTCAATGCAGACATCCTTGCACAATGGTGCAAGGATGCCTGTGTTGGCAGCTAAATTTAGCACCAGCGCAGGGGACAACACAGGGGTGCACCATATTCAATTATATACAGCGAAACCCTGCCTTGTGAAAATGACAGAGCGTGACGCTGCCAATTTTGGCACAACATCGCATTCCATCATTTCCCCATAAATATGGGCCTAAGTCTCTACTCAGGAGATTAGTGAGGGATAAGGAATGATATAGCAGCTGTTTCTTCATGCAGCTGCCTCTGACGTCTAACTCCGGGGGTTTTGTGAAGTGTAACCCCATAATTATGCAGAGAACCCCTGAGTGTCCATGGAGTCTTTGGATAAGGGCGTGATCCCTTCATTTAAGCATAATTTTGTTGCCCCTGTGTCAATTAGGAAGCTGTGTATTTACCAGCACTGTCAAGCTGGTTGTGTCACTGACAGCACAGGACACTTGAGAGTGGGTGTGTGTATGCTATACACCAAACGCAGGACTGACTGATGTTGGCCCCGCGGTTATTGGAGTGGAAGGGGGATTGTGACTCGGTCCAGGCTTTGGGGGTCCCCTTTCCCACTTCCTCGAATCCTGCTGCTACATGCTCTATCCTCTCTGAAACTCTGCGGCAGTATCCTCATTGGTGCCCCTCGTCTTCTGCACCATTGTCACCACAGCTGTTCTGACTAGGGCCACCTGCTCCCAGGTCAGGGATTTTGCAGTAATGTCTTTGTTCCGTCCCAAACACTTCTTGTTCTCTCTCTCTTTTCTTCTTTCCAACCTTATGAGGCATTGCTGCATGTGTCAGGGCCCTGACACCACCCAAACAACTCTACCTGATCTGCCAGCATCGCCAGGGACGTTATTTTTACCATGTGCCTAGTGTGTCACTAGGCTGTCTGTAATCTCACAGTATAACTGAGAATACATGTTGCTTGTTGCCAATACTTGTTCTAAATTTACTTGGTTTTGCCAATGCTTGTTGCACTGTGTGCCAAGGCTGTATTTACATATTTGCTATTACCAATGTGTGTTTATTTTGTTTTGCCCATGTGGTTTTGTCAAGCACATCATGCCTTGAACACTTGTTTACCGGTTACCAGTCAACCCCACACCCACAAGGCCTTCAGGAAACAGCTGCCTTGTGCTTTCAAGTATGAGTCATGAGGATCATAAATACTCTTGCCTCATGCATGACTTTGTTTGGCTTTCTTTCCTGTCTTACTGGGAAGGCCTTCAGATCTCTGAAATTCCCTTCAGCCCCTCCTGATGACCTCCTAACTTCCTGTTAGAAATGGGGTCTTTGGTTGGCAGTCAGGTTACCCCCTGTCCAAGCAAGGACCTTCACTCTAGTTAGGGTAAAGGAGAGTACCCCCTTGGTAGTTTGGCACAAGCACGTAGGATGAATTTCAGAGTCTAGGTGTAAAGTATTTGTACCAACACACACAGTAACTCAGTGAAAACACTACAAAATGACACAACACAGGTTTAGAAAAATAGTTAATATTTATCTAGACAAAACAAGACAAAAACGACAAAAATCCAACATACACAAGTCAAGCTATTAATTTTAAAAGCAAAAGAATCTTAAATCCTTCAGTAAACAGTAACAACACTGTTAGCGTTGAAAAGTACCTGGGTAGCATCATAATAAAATGCACGGGTGAGTGTGCGTCGAAAAAGGTTAGCGATGTGTCAATTTCTCACCCGCAAGCCAGATCATGTGTCGTTTCTCCTTCTCCGGTCGGGTCGGCGTGCGTAATTTTTCCTCTCCGCAGGAGAGTGAGGCGTCAATCTGGCAAGCACTCGTGTCTGGGCAGGTGTGCATCGTTTTTCCACACCCAGGAAGGTTTGCGTTGGAAATCCTGCCGCACGGTATCAGCAATGTGGGTTGTGACGTTATCAGCCTCCATCAGCAGGTGTTGCGCGTCATTCTGCTGCAAAGCCGGTGACGCGTCATTTTCCATCCGCGTCTCGGAAGTTGCGTCGATATTTCCCCGCGCAGCAGTCTGTGCGTGGATTTTCAGTCTTGGTCTGCCAGCTTCACCTTCCAAGGCCCAGGAACTGGATAGGGCACCACTTGGCAGGGCAGGAGTCTCAGCAGAGAGTCCAGGTGCTGGCAGGAGAACTCTTTGATGGGCCTGAGACTTCAACAACAGGAGGCAAGTTCAGGACAAGCCCTTGGAGATTTCTTTACAAGCAGGAATGCACAACAAAGTGCAGTCTTTGTCCCCTTGCACAGGCAGAAGCAGCAACTGCAGGATGGCTCCACAAAGCACAGGCAGGGCAGCACTTCTCCTCAACTCTTCAGCTCTTCTCCAGGCAGATATTCCACTTGGTGTCCAGAAGTGATCTAAAGTCTGTGGTTTTGGTCACCCTTCTTATACCCATTTGGCCTTTGAAGTAGACTTACTTCAAAAGAAAGTCTCTCTTGTTTGTGAAATCCTGCCGTGCCCAGGCCAGACCCCAGACACACACCAGGGGGTTAGAGACTGGAGCCCTTTCAGGTAAAAGTGACCACTCCTCCCCTCCCTCCTAGCACAGATGGCTCATCAGGATTTGGAGGCTACACCTCAGCTCCCTTTGTGTCACTGTCTAGAGAGAGGAGCTAACAGCTCAACTGTCAAACTGAGCCAGGCAGGGAATCCACAAACAGGCAGAGTCACAGATCTGTTTAGGCAAGAAAAGGCCACCTTTCTAAAAGTGGCATTTTCAAACACAAAATCTCAAAACCAACTTTACTAAAAGATTTATTGTTAAATTGTGAGCTCAGAGACCCCAAACTCCTCATGACTATCTGCTCCCAAAGGGAATCGACGCTGTAATCATATTTAAAGGCAGCCCCCATGTTAACCTATGGGACAGATAGGCCTTGCAAAACTGAAAGCCGTATTTGGCAGTATTTCACTGTCAGGACATATAAAACACATTAGTAAATGTCCTACCTTAAACATACACTGCACCCTGCCCAGGGTGCTACCTAGGGCCTACCTTAGGGATGTCTTACATGTAGGAAAAGGGAAGGTTTAGGCATGGCAAGTGGGTACACTTGCCAAGTCAAATCGGCAGTAAAATCTGCACACACAGACACCGCAGTGGCAGGTCTGAGCCATGTTTCCAGGGCTACTAATGTGGGTGGCACAACCAGTGCTGCAGGCCCACTAGTAGCATTTGATTTACAGGTGCACTGTTCTAGGGACTTACCAGTAAATCAAATATGGCAATCATGAAAAGCCAATTACATACACATTTTATGTAGGAGCACTTGCACTTTAGCACTGGATAGCAGTGGTAAAGTGCCCAGAGTAACAAAAATAGCATTCCAGCACACATCAACAACGTGGGAAACAGAGGCAAAAAGTTAGGGGAGACCACGCCAAGGATGCCAAGTCTAACACTTCCCTTCTGCAGAAGCATCACCATAGATCCAGCTGAGCAGAAACTTTCACCTGTCAGTCAAGTGGAAGCTGTCTGCCTGAGAGTTCTTTTGTGGGATTTATCTTTTGTTTCATGTTGGTGAAGACTTTGAAACTTAACTCATGCAAACCTTCTTGTTGACTTTCTACTTTGAAAGCCTCCTTTAAAGCACAGGGGCCTTGATAAGGATAACTTTACATTATTAGCCTAGGGGCCTTGACAAGATTTGTTTTGTGAGTGTTGAGTATGGCACCAAGGACTTCTGATTGTTTATTGGTTTCTATATATGCAAGTAAATATATGCAAGTAGTTTTTTCACCATCCTGTACTGAGAATACCTGGGGGCATATTTATACTCCGTTTGCGCTGGAATTGCGTCGTTTTTTTTGACGCAATTTCGACGCAAAACTAACTCCATATTTATACTTTGGCGTTAGATGCGTCTAGCGCCAAAGTCCATGGAGTTTGCGTTATTTTTTAGCGTGGACACCTACTTTGCGTTAATGAGATGCAAGGTAGGCGTTCACGTCTAAAATATCGACTCCGAGGCATGTGCGTCGGATTTATACTCCCGGGCAAAATTCACGCCAGGGAGTGGCCGGGTCAAAAAAAATGACGTACGGCCGCTTTTGCGCCGTTTTTTAGCACCTGCAAAAGGCAGGCGTTAAGGGACCTGTGGGCTCTGAAGGAGCCCAGAGGTGCCCTCCCATGCCCCCAGGGACACCCCCTGTCACCCTTGCCCATCCCAGGAGGACACCCAAGGCTGGAGGGACCCATCCCAGGGACATTAAGGTAAGTTCAGGTAAGTGTTTTTTTTTTTTTTTGTGGCATAGGGGGGCCTGATTTGTGCCCCCCTACATGCCACTATGCCCAATGGCCATGCCCAGGGGACAGAAGTCCCCTGGGCATGGCCATTGGGCAAGGGGGCATGACTCCTGTCTTTGCTAAGACAGGAGTCATTTCTATGGGGGTTGGGAGTGAAAACAAATGGCGCAAATCGGGTTGAGGCGAAAAAATTGCCTCAACCTGACTTGCCCCATTTCTTGACGCCCAAGCTCCATTTTCCCCTACGCCGGCGCTGCCTGGTGTACGTCGTTTTTTTTAACGCACACCAGGCGGCGCCGGCGGCTAACGCCGGCTAACGTCATTCAATAATTACGGCGCCCGCATGGCGCTTCAGAATGGCGTTAGCCGGCGCTAATTTTTTTGACACAAAACTAGGCCTTGAAGTCACTTTGGGGTTCTGAGTTCAACACATGCAGGTCCAGTCTTTATTGTTATAAAACATCCCATGTGTGATCTGTAACCCACTCCTTGCAGACTGTCCCAATAACCTGTGGCCAGATGACTGCTCCGGTAACATGTTGGCACAAGTCAAACCCACACTCCATCTCTTAAACTGACCAATCGCATCAGTTAACCGAACAAAGTTTGTGGCCTTCACTTGGTTGTATGAGGCCTTCTGTAAAAATATCATTGTCAATCTCAAAATGCTCAGGCCCTGCTCACTGCATCTCATTTAGGCCTTCTTGCTTGGGGCCTGGAAGCAGAAGCTCTCGCAAGATCTCAGTCCCACTTGAAACCGCCAGCCATCTTGGGTCATGGCCTATTTAAACCATGCCCTAGGACTTCGTAGTTGCTTAGCTTCAGCACTTACCTGGAAGAGGTTCTCCTGCTCAGGTGATCCTGGTCCCACCCAGCTCCAGCATTGATGATCCTGTTTTCCTCCAGTTCCCACTGCAAAACATCTTGATGCACCTGAAAGAAAAGACACAAGAAAGAAACAGAGTAACAGTGATTAACAAGAACATCACTCATGCTCAACGGCTCTTGATGCAACATCCATAAGGTCAGTGCTCTGTACTAAAAACTAATTAACAAAGTAGATTAGAAGATTGCATTTTCACATACTTCAGCCTATGTGAAGAATAGGAGCAGGACAATCAGGATTGCAACAAAGCCTATGCTTTACTAGGCTTGCACAAGGGAACTTTGCCCTTCAAATAATAGTGCTAACAATGAGGGGACATTTTGTGCTACTAACATTGTGAAATGACTCTGCTAACCAGAGACTTGTGTACTAAATATAGAAACACATTACTACCTCTAATCTTGTTGTATGTTCGCTGCTAATCTATGAGTATAGTTTCTTCAAGGCCAACTAAGAAACTTGAATGGTGAGTATATTTGCCCTGGGGTCGAGAGTATTCTACATTGTGTAAAAGTGCCAGAATTATACATGCATATGATTATTGTCTTTCTGTTTCCACAAGGTGTTCCATCTGCATTGAGGCAAAGCTTACCCATGTAAGGCAGTGCAAGCAATCTTGATCAGGAGTTTGTCCTATCAGCAGAACAGCATGCCTCCTCCTTCTCTTCTCTCCACTTCCCCTTCCTCCTCTCCCCTAAAGGCAAACCGCATGCAATCATGTTCTACCAGGGGTGGAGGCTTAGACTGAAGGTAAGTGGATGACCTAGTCTTACCTCCTGTTTAACCTGGATTTCAGGTGAGTGGTACCTAGTCCTTGACACTTCTCACCCAGGTAAGAGGCATCAGGCAGCAGCAGGTCAGCATAGCAGGGCAGAAGTCCTTCAGAGCAGCAGTCCAGCAGAGTGTCAGTCCTTTCAGCAGCATAGCAGTTTTTTTTCCTTGCAGGTCCAGAAGGGTATTTGAATAAAATATTGGATAAAAAATATCAGGAGGTACAAATATCGGGAAATGAATATTGTTGACAAGAATATAATTTTTTAGGTAAGCAATGATTTGTTTTTTAAATATTGATGTTTTTATTATCATTTTCAATAATACAGTAGTGAAAAAATATTGTTTTCTAATTACTTGAATGTGTTTTAGTTGATATATTCATTTTATGTGTATGTTTATAAACTACTGTTTATATAAATGTCATTTTGTAAAAATATAACTTGTTTTATTCATTTTTATTTTAATTTACAGTTTTGTAGCGGGTTGTTGGTTCGCATTGAGTTATGATTGGATTTAAATTGTTATAATTATCAATCAACTATTGCTTATTAATTATTTAATTGATCTCAGTTATGTAATTATGAAAGATCTACTTATTTTACTTATAGTTTAGCTGCAGCCTGCTAGGTTTGTAAGGGTCTTGTGTGGGAAGTTGAGTAATAACAATTCATAATTTAATAATACTTTTAAATTGATTTTTAATTATGTGAAATATGGAATACTGAAGTATTGTGCAGTATTGTATTGTATTGTTCTAGGTTTGTAGAGGCATCGGGTGGGAAAGTAGTTATTAGTATTTTATTTATTTATTATTATTTGTAATTTAATTATTTAATTGAAGTTTAAATATTTAAATGATAGATTAATCAGTTATCTTAAGTATGTTTTAGTTGGGCGCTGCCAGGTTTGTAAAGGTCTCGGATTGGAAGGGAATTAAGTAATAATTTACAGGCAATTTTTATTGTTAATTATTTAATCATTTCAATGTATGCAATTTATGGAATGCTTATTTTTAAAGTTATATTTTAGGTCTAGGCTGCTGGGTTATTAAGGGTATAGGGTGGGAGGTTAATAATTGAATGGCATGTTTTTATTAATTGATAATTATTTTAATGAACAGTAATTATTTGAAAAAGATTATAGTTTTTTACTTTTATTACATATATATATTTTTATTTAAATATTTGTTTATATTAATAGTATTTTTTTTTACATTCAGGGTGTTACTTATATATGTAATAATGTGTTTTAAGTGAAGTACTTTCTCTCCTCTTGTTTAGACTGCAGAACTAATAGTATCAAATGTGAACTTATGTTCAACCGATACACCCATTCTAATCATGGCTAGTTCAGTTTAAGAGCCAGGTTTATACTTTGCAGGGTAAGTTGCATGGGGGGACCAAAATGCCTAAATATCAAATGCGAGAAGGGGGAGGCTGATACCTACTACACAATGCATGGAAACCCTGAAAATCAGGCAGTGGAAAGGGCAAAGGGGCACGGCACGGGTACACAGGCTGTGCAGGGGCATCCAGGGGCACAGCACAACACAACACCAACAACCTTTGCATGGGGTATACTGCCATGTCAAGGCTGCTGGAAATGCTGAAGCAGACCAGGAGGGTAGGCTAGAACGTAAAACTGGGCTCCTGTTACAGGACAGCTGTTATTGTCAGAATTTAAACTAGAGGACGATGCTCAGTCTCAGGCCATTGGCTCAAGCGGCATTTACCATTGACAACACTTGCCACTACTACCTGTGCTTTGTGTGCTGGTCAATTAGGAAATTGCAGTTAGGTGCCCATGGCACAAACACGCTTAAGATGAGGGATCAGTATGACTACGTGATGAATCCCCATCAATCCCTATCCAAGTGCAACTCCAGCCAACTGGTCATGTCCATAGACTCAATAAACATCAGGCACTGTCACATATATTATGAAGTACACAGCAGTAATCTCATACCCATGCTGCCCATTCCAGGGTCTACCCCTGTGCCTGTGTCACAATAGCTGCAATGCCACCATGCAACGTCTCAGGTGTCATAGTGCCAAGACAACAGCATTGAGAAGGAGGGCAGATGTGTGTAGCTAGGCAAACACACCTGCACAGTCTTAAGAGGAAATAGAACTCTTCCGGCCCATCAGTGCAATGCAATGTAGCACACATATGTAAACATCAACATGAGAGACTACCAATGGTGACACCTGTATTATTTCATGGAAATGCAATACATGGTATGGTGCTAGGTCTCAGCACTTTATAGGTGTATGTGGAAAATGATAGACTAGGACAGGGCCATATTGTTATGTGTGGTGCATGTGGCATCAGCACACCCACAAGCATTGCAAGGCCTCACCATGCTAATGGAAGCATAGGGAGGGTTGATTAGGACAAGAAATGGGCAAGCCACAATTTGGACAGAACCCACACCTAGAAGATGTGACACAGACAATTCCCCAAACTTCCCATACTACATGTGACATGCAGGTAGGCCATAGGCCTGACAGACTGCAGACATGAATGACAGGAACAATGCATGGGAACCTAGATTACAATGTACCACCAATAGGAAGTCAGTGACGTCACATTACAACTGCCACAACACAGACACACTAATTGTACAATATCTCATTGCAGAGGACGATGGCTCTCCTGTGAATCTGTCTGTCCTGGACTACCCTAATGACCTGAATGACCAGCTGACAACCATCAGCCAGGAAACCTTCCAAGATGTCCTGGGATCCCTCAAGACACCACTTCCAGTCGCAAGGAGGAGCACACATGTAGCAGCCATCCTTGAGGACCTACCACCACCCCAATAGTACGACCTGCCAGCTCAAACGCAGCTGAGGACTCTGATGACACTGGGACCACCTTAGAGAGGACAGTAGTGGGAGTACAGCGGGAGCTGGCCAAGGAGGTGCGGGTGGGGACGCAAACTATGGCAGCCAGCCTTGAGGGGATGCGCATGTGCATGATGACGTTCGCAGAACAGTCAGCAGCCATACAAGTCACACAATCCCTACTGCAAGGAGTCCAACAGTGTGTGAGGGACCTCACCACTGCTGTGAGGGTCTTACCACAACACCTGCTCTCCCAATCTTGCAGCTGCATGCATGACAACAAGCTGGACTCCCTGAGGGCAGACATGACTGCCTACCACAGGGATGTTGCTGCCATAATCAGTGGCTCCTTCTTGCGGTAGTGATGCCATATCTAGTTCCAAAGATGGCAGCTGCCGGGAATTTGGAGTCCACTTCTCCAACCACTGAAGTGTGTGTTGCCCCCTCAAACCCACCACCATCAAGGGCAGGGTAGATGACACACACATCAGGGGATGAAGATATAGGACAGATCATATTCACCCAGAGAAGTGCCCGGTAGCCCCAGCCCATGCCACATCACCACTGATTTTCCTTTGTCCTGTGCTTGACAGAATGCCAGTGTTGCTACAGTTTGTGACATGCACTCTTCACCGACACACTATGGACTGCAATTGTTTCTCACTACTCAATTGGCAATTCATGTTCCTCTGCACTGAATGACACTTCGTCTCAGCATGTCCAATGACATGTCCCTCAACCTTGCACTTGTGTTGCGTCACAATAGAATGCTTTAAACTAATGGGCTCACCAACTATGTAAATATTGCACAACAGCAAATTAAAATAAACAGCACCCACACAACCACTTTGTCTCTATGTAATGTGACACATCTACTTTGCTGGAGATTTGTGATGCATGTAACATGTCAATGGTCACAGAGTGTCCATTTCAGAGTGCAGAAATAATGTGGGCAGATATTTTCGCACAAGAGCCATGACTTCAAATTTTTCTGCGCTGCATTTGCCTCATTTTTGAAGTAAAAGCAGCACAAACTTAATTTGTTAGTTTACGCTGCTTTTGCGTTAAAAAATGAGGCAAATGCAGAGTAATAATAGTATATTTCTGGCCAAGGTATCTACAAGATGAAGCTCATTGCTGGCCACATCCCCAACAAGAATGTTGTTGTGTATGTGACATTTGCTTGCAAACATACATGCCTCACCAACAACATAGAGCAGGAATGGCTGTGTAAGAGTGTTTGGCCAATAACTTAAGCTGGGAGTACAATTAAAACACATAGGCGTGAAATTAGTATACGTTACCTCATCAGAAATTGACATTACTCAGTTTAGCAGTGTTCACATGAACATCAGGGTGCAGGCAGATGTCCCACATTCCAACACAGGACCCAAACCATGACAGCTTTGAAACCACACCTACTTGTCCAATACATGGGAACCATAGCCACGTTGAGTGATGGGTACAATGAATGGCAGATGCATAGAGATTTAGATTTGTTGCAGCTGCCAATGTGACAGCTCCCTCCAGCTCAGTTGGAAGTGGGAATTAACATGTCAAGAGTGGGATGTGGATGCAGGACATGATACACAGGCCAGCAGACAATTGGCACTGTACACTCCTGCAAAGACCCAGATCCTCAAACATATGACACATGCCATAAGGGAGAACCTAAATCTTTAATAACTGTGTAAAAAACAGAACTTAAAACTATGTAACACACCTATACTAACCTAATCTATCCTGACTATACATTACCCACAATTGTCCATAACTATCCTATGCTAAGATTACTTACTACATTTAACAACACACTCTAAACAATTGCCCCCCATATCTCTTACATGACGAGACACATGTAGGCCAACATATACTAACCTAAACAGATACTAACTAATACTAAACAAATATATATTTTTTGTATTTTTTTAAAATGTTATATATATATATATACATATATATATATATTAAATTAAAATACACAAAAGCCCCAATATTAGCCCCCACCCACCCACAAACTAACATGTAATAATATGAACTCCCCACCTACTTATCCTATCTAAACTACTAACTTACTCTAACCTAACACTAAACCCCCTAAACCCACTAAAAAACTGGATAAGGAAAGAGGAGGGAGGGGATGGAATTAGGGGTGAAGGAAGGCAGGAGTTCAGCGGTTTTCCCTCTTCAGCATTTCTTAATAGATTTAAGCCTCCGGCTATATCTGTCCACGTCCCGCTGGAGAGTGTCAAGCTTTTTCATGACTTTACGCATGTCCCTCTGGAGCTGGGAAATGGCGGCTATGTCCAAAGCAGCAGATGTGGTGGTCTGTGTTCCAGACACCACATGTCTGGAACATGTGGTGTCCAGACATGAGAGTATGACTCGGTGACAATATTCTGACACTGGAGCACTTCCAAAGCAAATGTGGGCCTACATGTGGCTACTAATCACCTTTTTCACATGCTGCTGCCTATTGCGCAGCACAAGACTCCCGAGATATGACTCTTTGCCTATAAATCTCTAACCCTTGCATGGGACACTATGTCAACATTCAGTCAAGTCGTATATCAGATCAAGTGCCAGCTCATCATATCTTGCAATGAGTGCAACACACAAGTCGCTTACACAACAGCTGCAATCACTACACAGGACAGACATTATCACACTTACTGGATACGTTTGGGTCCTCAAATCAAGCCACTTTGCCGATGGTGTAGGGGGCCAGTCCACCTGTAAGACATAGAAAGGAAATATATGCTCAATGTAAGATCACAGTACAAACGTGTGGACAACATATCACAGTGTCTAACATTTTATACGAGTGAGCTGCTTATTCTGCATGTAGACACTCCAGCAGACATACCACTACAAACTCGCATTGACACTGACACTCCAGTGAGTGATAGACACACACATGCACACATGCACTGGGCCTAACAATTGTGGTGCTAAACCTGACTACAAACATTTGTGGGTAATCCATTTCAGATGGTACTCCATGTCATGATTTGTAACTGGGTGACAATTTCAATGGCACTTCCCAGGTGCACTGCAATACAAGTGACTCAGGTATTGTGGCTTGTGCATCAAGGGAGAATGAGTAAATGTGTGATGGACATGTGGGTCAATTTTCAGTCAGCAATTTCCGTACTTTCAGTGATCCATAACAGATGTGGCACAGTTGTATGTAGGTAACAAATGCCCCATTGGAAGTGTCCCCTAAGCCATATATGCCCCCTTTGCCAACATGATGACAGGGATCATGTGTGTGTGTAATGATAAGAATGTAGCGCTAAACATGGATAGCCCACTTTGCTGTCCCAGTATAGTGAAATGTGGTATGCTGACAGTGCCATAGCTGATCATCAGTGACAGAATGCATGGGCACAGGTGTTGTCATTGCACCTGAAATATGTTACTCAGGGCCACATGTACCAAGATCAGGTTTTGTGAGTCACACATTGCGAGACTTAGCAACAAGCAATTTTCAAGTAGGATGATCTGAGGTACAACACTGTCAATGACACTGTTTGCAATTCACAAATGGGGTAGCAAATGACCTACCTCATGCATTTTGATGAGGTAGGTCTAATTTTGCAAACATCCTGGGAATGGTGGCACTCTCAGGGATGCTGGCCTGCTAGGCTCAGCAGACCACCATGTCTGTGACTGCTTTCAAATAGGGATGTATATTTTCATTTAAATGCAGCCTTATTTCTGCAGGGGTAAACAGAAAACTTTTCAAAAACCAGGATCATGATTTAAATAATTTTTTGGAAGCAGTCAGTGGTCTGTGGGCCAACTTCCTGCTCAGAAACAATTTAGGGCATGCATTCACAAAGGAGAAGAGATCCCAAGGGGACCCCTCCTCTTTTGAGAATGGGTTAGAACCAACTTGAAACGGATGGTAACTGCAATTGTTTACTGGCAGCATTTGTGGTCAAGAAAGAATCAATCAGCGGACTGCGACTCGCTAATAGGAAAGGAACGCCCCTTCCTAAATGCCACTAACAAACCCTGTTTAGTGATTGGACAATGTGATAGCAGAATGGCAAAATTGGGTGTGTGCATTTGAATGAATATTTTTCATGACACACACACAAAAGATCTGAAAACTAGGCCATTTGTGAAAATTAAAAATAGCATGGTACATGTAGCCCTAAGTAATAGTCGGACATGACTCAACAAAGCTCAGGAGTGCATTGTTAACATGTATAGACATGTGGAATACATATTAGTACTGGGACACTAACAGTTTGTTCTACTTGCATTCAACATGGCCACAAACATTGCATGCAGGATGTCAAGATATCTGCTACTGTCACTCAGGAGTATTTTACTATACACATTTGTCAATGTGATACTCACCAATACGGCCACCAATCACCACACCCAGGTGGTCCAGCAGCTCCTGTTCTCGGGCCACCGGGTCAGCCCAGCGATGCTTCAGCTGGTGCTCATTCCTTGCTGTGTTGAAGACACGTTTTAGGTGGTAGAGCACCTTGCCCCAACGTAGCCGCCTTGCCTCTGTGTGATACACCTATAGCACACGCCCACCCAACTCCAGCATCATCTGCAGAAAGTGGCATACTAGCCACACAAAGGCCCCAAGCTCCTCCTAACCCATGCGGGTCAGCCTCGCCCTTCCCGACATGTTAGTGCACAACAATTTAAACAGTGAAAGGGAAAAAGGATGGAAAATAAATCTGAAAAAAGGAAACTTAAAACCCAAAATACAAACCCCAACTAACCCAACTAATCTAACTCCCAAACAGACACCCGACAGTACAAATACAATCCAACAAACACTAAAGTACACAAAAACACTTAAACAGGCCCAATATACAAATAGAATTTACAAAAAGACACAAGAGAGACACCACAAGATACAATAAACACAATCCAGACACAAGGAACACCAAGACACAGCCACCCACAGTCAAGAAAAAGCACAGACTGTAAAGCGAAAGTGAAAGTACACCCACAGTACCATGTCTGTAAACAGGATTTCCCATTACATCACTTCCTGTCCCCTTGGCGGCCCGTTTTCCATGTATTTTTTTACGCATACGATGTTTGTGTGAATATGTTCGACGCATAACCTACATGTGAAACAAAATACCACGCGCTACGGGGAAACGTCTATTTTCATGGATATCCGCATACGTGGGGTGCACTGGTGAAATTAACGCTGAGGGCCCATGTATGTTTAGTTAGCGTTTGCGTCATTTTTCGATGCATTTACGTCAATCTTTTTTACTCAAACTGTGTTTGAGTGATTTTCAATTATTTAACATGCATGCACCCTGTATCAAGGTGGAGATAGGATGGTATGGCCTGCAGTGTGTGGTATAGTGGTTGGCCACATGTGGTAGAGCTTACAACTGCTGCCCAGATTTATACTTACTTTGCGCCGCATTTCCTTCATTTTCTGACGCAAAAGCAGTGCAAACTTACAAAATACAATTGTATTTTGTAAGTTTGCGACACTTTTGCATCAATATATGACAGCAATGCGGTGCTACCAAAGTATAAATCATGACCTGTGTTTTTTGTGTGTGAATGAACTGTAACAACAATATGTGCGCTTCTTAAGGAATGGCATGCAATACATTTGACGTATTGCTCATGTATGAATGTGTTACAAATGGGTGTCTACATCCGATGGCAATCAGTGATGTACAACAGTCATGATATGTATTTGTAATACCTGATGACTCGTTTGATGTGTGTAGTTGTTTGACTTTGGGGACATTACATTTCCCACGACAAACAAAACACAGGGATGATTGAGGATGGCTGATGAGGGCTATGTCAGATATGTTACCTCTCATATGTCATTAATTGTTGGCTACGACTTCATGGTGACCTGTGTGTGAACTACCCATATGTTGGCCATTTGTACATGTTTGGTAGTTACAGTGTTTGCAACACTGTGCCTTAATTCGACTCATAAAATTGTTATGTACATGTCAGTTTGACTCATGAAAATTACATATGATACTAATATTGCTGTGGTGGACCTGCTGCCCTGGCTGCATGTGTTCACATTTTTTCAGATGTGCATTCCACAGAAGTGTCCAGTTCAAGTGTGCGAGCATGTGTACCCTGTGTCAGTATTGGTCTCCATGGTGTTACGGTTTTGTGCGGGCCTAGTCAGGAGTCTGTTGGGGCAGCAGCAAGGCCAGGGCAGAGTCACATGGCTGTGCTGCACAAGAAAGGTCACAGGTGTGTGCAGCTTCAGTCTCTCACAAGTCCTGGAGGAGAGAATCCAGTATGAAGGGACAACCAGACTTTTCCCTGAGGAAGCAATGGACAGAAGATCACAGGTCTTACCAACTACCAGGCAGTGCATTATGGGACATGAAGTCCAAGCGGACTAATGTAGTTCTTCTATAGCATGCCATATGGAAAAGAGAAGAAAACAGGAGTCAGAATGGGAGTCCAGGTGAGTGTTAATGATGACTCCCAGGGTACAGATAGTCTATTTACAGCTCCCCTTAGAGATGAGAGGGCAGAGATTTAACACATGGCAGTGGCAGGGATTATTTCCAGGGATGGTCTGCGCAGGGCATGTGTTGTGAACATTGCTTGTCATACCTGGGACACTCATGCTATCAATTTTCTGAAATTATGCACCTCTTGTCACACAAGCTCCTTGCAGAGATAGCAAATGTCACACTTACTAATGTCAGGGGTCCGTTCATACATTCATGTTACCACTGATATTTCATACCCACTGCTCATGTATGAGGCGCTTATTTACCTTATGATTGGAGATGTCATAGTTGTGTGTCATGTGCTGTAACCCTGATCAGCTGAAAAATAAAATAGGAGTAAGTATTTTGTTAGTGCTTGCACCAGGAATGTCATGTAGCATCGCAGTTGATATCTTGTGTCGTCTGTGACTCATATGTGTTTGTGGTATTGTGGAAGATCCTGGGCTTCTGTGAGGTTGTTTGACTTGACAACTTGTGTTTGGCTCATTGACCTGATATCTATGATTTTGTTTCCAAACTGCTGGTCAGTATGTATGTACCAGGCGTTGTGTAGTGAGCAACATGTTTTAGTGTGCTTTCACTGGAGGGGACATGATACTTCTACACACACAATAGATTCCGATGTGGTGGTAACATGGTTGCACTACATGGCCTGGACATCCCATTCAATTAGACATATGTCATTGCAGATGAAATGCAACAGTGAGGCCCTTTGATTGGGCTTGGTGACACAACACATCTCCCTAAGTTGGCAGCACTGAGGTGTTCAGTATTGACAATGCACAATTGTCCCATGTGTGACTTGGTTCTATGCAAACCTTTGTAGTTCCCTCTGCCAGTGACTCATGTGCAACTGTGCACCTACACTACCAAACTTGCTCCAGGTAACATGGCTCACTGCCTTGTGGAGGTGGATGTCTGTGTGCAGGAAGGAACATCTCCCTGTACATCTGGTATTTAGATGTACAATTGGCTCTTCCAGTGTGTGCAGCAGTTTGTAGTATGCATTAGTGGCACATCAATATGTGTTCATAGCACAGTGCACTTCCTTATTGCTACCTTACAATTGCACCCCAGGAGTGATGTATGATGTTGGGACTGCCTCAGCATTTCCATCTCACCTACATGTGAGTCTGCATTATCATGCTATGTGTCTCATGGTGTTTGACCTGCAGCAACACACATTGCACACCCATTCCACAGTACACATTCCTAGTTTGGGTGTGGGATTGACTATGTGGCCTAATGTAATGGTAAATAGTTCATCTTCCAAGTTGTACTTTCCAGTGCAGGCCATGTCATTGTCACTGTGTGCTTTGACATTGGTCCCTTGTAGCTCCAGAGTGGCAGCTAATGTTATTGGCAGCTGTCATTTGTCAATAGGTGTGTATCCCATTGTGTCAGGTTGTGCAACATAACTACCTGTGTCACACTTCAGTGTCTTCTTGCCCACGTGTCACTGTAGTGGTGTATGTATTGTGTGTCCTACAGGGTGGCTTTGCCGTGTGTATATTGCTAGGTTTATGGACTTACAGACAAGAAGGTCATTGCCATGTTGTTCATCCTAGAAGTGCTGATTGATGGTGCTATGGCGAAAGATGAAGGAATCATGTACACTCACAGGATACTTGGCCAAGATGTTGGTAAGCAATCACTGGTGATCAACTATGGCCTGCACAGTTATGGAGTGGGTGTTCTTTCTGTTCCGGTATAGTTGCTCTGTTGCTACAGTTGGGACAATCCGGACATGGGTGCAGTCAATTGCACCAAGTACATGCAGGAAGCCATGTATTTGATAAAACCCCTGTTTGATCTCCTGCTGCTTCTGCTGGGCGTTGGGGACCATGATGTGGCAGGGTGTGAGGGAGATGATGGCATCCAGGACCTTGGGAAGGAAGGCAGAGAATGAGGGCTCTGATACCCCAGCGACTGGGGCACCGGTTGTTTGGAAGGAGCCACTTGCCAACATGTGCAGTACAGCTAGCAGCTTGGTCACCGGTGGTATAGGCTGGCTGTTATATGTGGCTCAATTTGGCCCACCAGCTGCTGGATGGCTTGCCAGTTGAGTCTATACCTCCAGATGATGCCCTGTTCCGTGAGGCCCTTCAGGGCTGTCCTGGTCTGAAAGCCCCTCTCCTGCCTTCTGTGTTGCCTTTTGGGGCCACTTTGGGGTGGTGGTGGCTGCTGCTGTTGGTCCTGTGCTCTGCGTCGTCTAGCATGCTGCGTCAGTAGCACCTCCATGTTGTCATTATTGAGCAATGATGTTGCTTGTGTGTGTTTTCCTTAAGTAGTGGTGTGTTTGCCTCATTTTAACGCCTGCCCTGACCCAGGCATTAAAATATGACGCAAATCGAGTTAATCGTCATTTTTCAGGTCCGCCTCCCACCAGTGCGTCATTTTTGCCCTGTTGGATAAATATGGCGCTAAGGGGTTTAAGTCATTTTTTGGACGGGAACTCCCACCTTGCATCTCATTGACGCAAGGTGGTTTCACACATCCTTAAAATGATGCAAACTCCATATTTTTGACACTAGACGTGTCTACCGTCAAAATATAAATATGGAGTCAAGTTTGCACGGGATATGTGTAAGAAAAAATTACGCAAATCCGGCACAAACAGAGTATAAATATGGGGCTTAGTCTCCAAGTTAATCAATCTAGATTGTACCTGGGTAAACATGACTGTTTGGCGTGAGGTATCTCTTCATCCGGAGGCACCTTTTGGGATCCTGGACAGAAATGTAACACGTTTACAGTTTAGCTGCAGGTCCCTTGGATTTAGGCATGCAATTATTGATTCCTTACATGTATGGATACCTCTTGCATTGAAGCTTTTTTTGAAGGTTTTTTTCAGCAATAGTAAGCAAAGCTTACTGAGTTTGGGACAAACACAAATCCAACAGCTGAAGGTATCTTTTTCCCCTTTGCAGAGCCTACATGTTGTGGGGGCCGGTATATTTCCGTGCTGTTTGATTTGCTAAATCATGAATACTTCCCATTCTCAAGGACTCAAATCGTGTTTTATGTATGCTGAAAAAGAGATTGCCATATAGGGAGCCGATCTCAGGGTGTTTTAATATTTGACTACCATCCATGCGTGCGAGCGAGAGCTGAATTTGAATTTTTCTTCTAGACAAGATTTCAACTGATTGCTGCTTCTTTGCATGCATTGTATGGTGCACCTACTGCCCACAGTTCAGTAAGACTAATGGCCTGATTTAGAACTTGGCGGACGGGTTATTCTGTCACAACAGTGACAGGTATCCCATCCACCAACATCTAAATCACATTCTATCCTTTGAGGACTTCAGTTTTTTAAAAGTAATTCAAGTACTTGTGATACTAAGACAGCTGGCCCCCCTGTAGAGCCAACCATAATGCACTATTTAGTAGGGAGTCTTGATCTCGAATGAACGTATACCATCTTTTTATTGTTATTGCCCTTCTGGCCAGATCTTGCTTAGAGAGCCCAAACTCGAGCTAGATTTGTGCTGGGGAGGAGGATTAAGGCACGTTGAATATTTGTCGCTTTATCCAATATTGCATCGACCTGCTCTCTAGTCAGCTTGTTCTATAGCAGCACCTGACTAATGCAGTCAAAATCTGCTTTAAAATCTATGAAGCAGAGGAGTAACTTTTCCCTGGCTTGCTTACATTGTTCTATCAAAAATGTTGTTACTAGGTTATTAGTGGGTGTACCTATACCTTTTCTGAAATCAGACAAGTTTAATGGGATCACTTTGTTTTTGTTAGACCAGTCAATTAGATCCCCCCAGTAACAAGGAAGTATAATGCTTAGCTTCTGTATTCAGGACGGCTAACAGCCTATAATTTGCTGGGCTTGTCCTGTCACCTCCTTTAGGTATTGGGTCTATTATGGAACCTCGCCAACTCTTGGGTACTACGCCACTAAGCTGAGCCTCCTTAAACAGTGAGGCTAGTACTGTTGCCTAAAGAAAAAGGAATAGTAAAATTAACTTTATTGCATTTTCACACATTCCCTACTGTTGCATTGTTTGGAGTAAAAATAGTAAATTGTAATATACATATATATATATATATATATATATATATATATATATATATATATATATATATATATATATATTTTTTTTTTTATTCTTTTTTTCCACAAACAGAGAGGGAGCATTCCGAGGGTGCTCTTGTGCTTCAGTAGTGGCCTCGGGTCCCTTAAGTGAGTTAAAACCAATACCGTAGCCGAGACCAATACCGTAGCACTGTTCCCACTGGGCTGAACCCAGTTGTAACATCGTAATACCACAGCACTGTATACCAGTATCCCCCATGAAGATGGAGTAAGATCAGTAGAACATGTTTTGAGAGCAAGACCTATCAGATTCTATAAACATAGCAAAATGTTGATCATGTGATCCAATGGTTCTTACAGCATAACATCTTTTTCTTCAACAATGAAATCTTTGAACAACAGTGTGGGACTGCCATGGGAACCTGCTCCGCCCGCAGTTATGCTAATCTGCATATGGGCTGGTGAGAGGAGCAGGTTCTCAACAGTCCACGTTAGATATTTAGAATGACTATATTGTAATGTGGCTGAGATACATAGACAATATTTTTATCATCTGGCGAGGGGGAGTGGAGAGTGCAAAAAAGTTTATGGATAACATCAATGATAATGATTTGAATTTGAAATCTACAGGTGACATCAACAAGCAGGAGATTGAGTTTTTGGATGTAAACATTTGAATTGAAAATGGGAATGGGAATTACACAGAACGCCTACAGCAGGAACCAGTATATTGCATGTGGATAGTTTCCACCCCAAATCTCTGATAAAGAGTATCCCCTTAGGGGAACTTTTGAGGGACAAAAGAAACTGCAGTACAAAGAATAACTTTACAGCAGTGCAGAATGATATGCTGACCAGATTAAGAGCTAGATGGTATTACAGCACAACATTAGTTGAAGCATGCAGGAAAATAAATTCTCGTTCAAGAGACAGCAT
Organism: Pleurodeles waltl; assembly: GCF_031143425.1. Taxonomy (NCBI): domain Eukaryota; kingdom Metazoa; phylum Chordata; class Amphibia; order Caudata; family Salamandridae; genus Pleurodeles; species Pleurodeles waltl. The sequence goes on along the minus strand of NC_090444.1, from coordinate 1,643,170,996 downwards.
ATTGTAAAATACACAATATAGCAAAAAGAATAAAATAAAGAAACAGCAAAATCAGAGGTTTATAACAAACTACAATACAGCTCATTCTTCAGCAAGAATGATACTACAGAAACTTCGGCATGTGTTGAAAAGTGACACTATTATTGGTAAGGACATTGGGAACAATCCGAAAATCACTTATTTAAGAGGAAAATCAATGAGAGGCACATTGATGAGAAGTGACATCAGACACAAAAAAAGTACCAATACCTGGTTAAACCAAGGGAATGGTTTCTTTAAGTGCTCGAAATGAAAGGCTTGTAAAAATGATGAAAACAGTACATCAGTGGAGATGGAAGGAAGAACAGTTCATAAGATTAAGGGATTATGTACTTGTAAAAGTGAATATATAATATATATTTTGAAATGCAGTTGTCCGAACATTTATGTAGGCAGTTCTATATTACAAGTTCACAAACTTATTTTACAACACTTACTGGGGCTATATGGTCACGCCGGACCGGGACAAAGTCTGAAGTTCATGCAGACCAAGATTGAGTGCGGGCTGGCTACAGGGACACATTGAGCAAGAGTACCCTAATACTGGATGTGTTGATGTTGAAGATGGGGGGGGCAGGCTGAAGCAATGCGTCGTTGTCAATCCCTGCAGTGGAGGTGATGTGTGGATCTTTCCCATGCAGTAGCAAAGATGCATCGATCTTCTTCACACAACAGCGGCGATGCGTCGGGTCTAATACAAAAAGAACAGTTGATGGATGGAATGTAGACCAAATAAAACATTCACCCTCAGTCACAGATCTGGGTTCAATCCATCAGTTTTTTTGCTCACCATGCCATTCCAGTTTGGACCGAGCCATATACAAATCAGTCTTGGCCCTGTTCCCCATTGGAACAGTCCAGCCTGAACTGCCAGGCCAGGTTGTCCCAGGACCAGAAACAAGCATCCTGGGACCCGTTTTGGGGTATCACCCTTCTTTAGCCAGGCTAGCTTGAATCTGGTGGCATAGTGAGCACGGGTACCACGTCTGGGCATACCCCTCCTACTTGGGGCAACAAATGCAAAAAGAACAGTTGATGGACGGAATGTAGACAGAATCAAACATTCACCCCCATTCACAGATCTGGGTTTAATCCATCTGTTTTTTTGCTCACCATGCCATTCCAGTTTGGACACAGCCAGATGCAAATCAGTCTTGACCCTGTTCCCCATTGGAACAGCCCAGCGAGAACTGCCAGGCCAGGTCATCCCTGGACCAGAAACAAGCATCATTGGACCAGTTTCGGGTATCACCCCTCTTCAGCCAGGCTAGCTTGAATCTGCTGGCATAGTGAGCACGGGACCCACTTCTGGGCATACCCTTCCCACCAGGGGCGACAAATGCAAAAAGAACAGTTGATGGACGGAATGTAGAAGAAATAAAACATTCACTCCCAGTCACAGAGCAGGGTTTAATCCATCAGTTTATTTGCTCACCATGCCATTCCAGTTTGGAGAAAGCCAAATGCATATCAGTCTTGACCCTATTCCCTATGGGAACAGTATAGGAGGCTGGCCTGGCTTATAGTGGGTACCTGATGGTACTTACACCTTGTGCCAGGTCCAGTTATCCCTTATTAGTAGATTAGTAGTGTTCTAGCAGCTTAGGCTGATAGAGGTAGCTATAGCAGAGCAGCTTAGGCTGAACTAGGAGACATGCAAATCTCCTGCTATACCACTTATATCATATAGCACTATATCATAAGAAACACAATACTCAAAGTTACTAAAAATAAAGGTACTTCATTTTAGTGGCAATATGCCCAAAGTATTTCAGAGGAAATACTCCCGTAGGAGGTAGGTAAAATACACAAAATATACACACAAACCAGAAGGAACTCTCTGTATTGCAAAGGGATGACCAATCTCCTGGCAGCTCCAGGTTTAGGGTCCCTTGACTCAGTATACAGGAGGTTGTCTTCCCAATACACCTTATGGCTATCACTGACATCCCCATTCTGCTGTTTGACAGCTTACTGTCTCAAACCCTCTAGTGTGGGACAGGTCTGCTGTGCCACACTCAGCTCTTCCCTAGCAGGCCCCCCTGCATCCAAGAGAGCAGCAATGTCTGCTGCCAGCTCATCTGGTGTAGGTTCTGCACAGGGAGAGGATTCCTCTTCCTCAAAAGGGTAATCTTCTGGTGATGGAGGGATAGTGGGCAAGGATTTACCCTTCCTGCCCCTAGCTTTTGGGAGCACTTGGTCCATTGTTCCAGGATCCAAGTTTCCCTGTCCTTTTTGCTTTTCGGCCTGAGCTCTTGTCAAAGCAAAAATATGCCCAGGAATTCCCTGTATTGCTGCATGAGTCTCCAACTCCACTTCAGCCCAAGCTGATGCCCCCAAATCATTGCCTAGTAAGCAATCTACAGGTAATTTAGTGGCTACCACAACTTTCTTTGGACTAGTAACCCCCCCCCATTGAGATTCACAACAGCAGTGGGGTGGATAAGTGTGTTATTGTGAGCATCAGTCACTTGGTACTGCTCACCAAGTAGGTGTTGATCAGGGTGAACCAGTTTCTCTATACCCATAGTTACACTGGCTCCTGTGTCCCTGTAGGCCTCAACCTCAACACCATTGATTATGGGTAGTTGCTTGTACTTACCCATATTAAGGGGACAAGCAACCAAGGTGGCAAAGTCAATGCCACCATCAGAGACTAAAACAGCCTCTGTGATATCCCTAACAAGACCATCCCCAACTACACTGCCAATAGTGAGCCCAGCTACACCCTTGGATTGGCTATTTGTAGTAGACTTCCCACCACCACTGCTATTACTAGGGGCACTAGAGGTTGCAGTTGGGGTTGTGGTGGTGGGAGTTTTGGTGTTTTTCTTTGGTAAAGTTGTATCACTGACCCAATGGCCTTTTACTTCACATACATAACACCATTGCTTTTTCTGATTGCGAGAAGATGATTTGGACCCACCACCCCCAGAGGATTTTTGTGGGCCTGATGAAGACTCAGAATGTTTTTTATCTTTGTCCCCATCCTTGTCAGAAGACTTACCATCCTTCTTCTTGCCATCCTTGTCACCCCCGTATGAATTTTTCTGTTCACTCTTGTTCTGACCCATTTGTCTGCTTTCTTTCCCAATTCTTGGGGAGAGGTCAGATCTGAGTCTACCAAGTACTGGTGCATCAAATCAGACACACAATTGTTCAAAATATGCTCTCTCAGGATTAGATTATACAGGCTTTCAAAGTCAGTCACCTTACTGCCATGTAACCAACCCTCCAAGGCCTTCACTGAACAGTCTACAAAGTCTGTCCAGTCTTGAGAGGACTCTTTTCTGGTGTCTCTGAACTTAATCCTGTATTGTTCATTGGTTAAGCCAAATCCATCCAGGAGTGCATCCTTCAAAACTTTGTAATTATTAGCATCACGTTCTCTGACAGTAAGGATCCCTACCCTTACTAGTGAAAGATAGCCACAAGATAGCAGCCCACTTCCTTTGAGGGACCAACTGTACCATACAGGCCCTCCCAAGTGCAGTAAACCACTTGTTAATGTCATCTCCCTCCTTGTAAGGGGGGACTATCTTATGCAGGTTTCTGGAATCTTGCTCTCTAACAGGATTGCTATCAAAAACATGTCTGCTGCCACCATGGGGAACTAACCCCAAACTCTGCCTTTCCCTTTCCATATCCAGAGATTCCCTGTCTGAGGCCAGCTGCTGCTGTTTAAGCTTCAGCCTGGTCTCTTCCAACCTCAGCTTTCTGAGTTCCCTTTCCATTAAGTTATCCTCAGGGTGGGAGGCGTGGGAATTGTGAGACACAGAAGTAATGTGGGAATTGGCAGAGTTGGACCTGTCCCTAACTGACTGGACTCTAGTAACCTGGCCTCTAGGAGTGAAAGGTGCCCTACTAATGTGTGACCCTGTGTGGCCCCCTCCCACTACCAGTGTCACTAGATGGCCTGTTAGCTGTCAGGTCCTTGGAAGAACCCTCCCCAGCAACCTCAGGGGACTCCTCTGAGTCTGACTGGGTACCCCTCTCCTCTACCTCCTAATCCTGGGATGGGCCAGACTGGTTCTGGTCACTTTCTAGGATAAGGCTAAGGAGAAGATCTTTTGTAGGATTCTTACCAATTGCTAAACCTCTTTCTATGCAGAGACCCCTCAAACTTTTAAAGTTTAGATTACCATATGTTGCCTGGACAACTGTGGGAGTAAGCTCTACTGCGGACATGATAGAAAAGGTTTAGGACAGAGAAAGAAAAACGTTTTGGAACTTTTTAAAGAACAGAGAAAAACTTTTTTCAAACTTTTTTCAAACTTTAGAAACTTTTCAGAAACTTTTTTGGAAAGTTTTAGAGAAGGAAAATTAAACTGTTTAGGTTACTGTGTATATTCTGATGTATTTGGTATATGTTTTTCTTATGAAAAGCACCAATGACAAAGTAGTAAAGCAGTTACAAGTACTTATCCCACCGCTGTACCACCAATGTAGGAGGCTGGCCTGGCTTATAGTGGGTACCTGATGGTACTTACACCTTGTGCCAGGTCCAGTTATCCCTTATCAGTAGATTAGTAGTGTTCTATTAGCTTAGGCTGATAGAGGTAGCTATAGCAGAGCAGCTTAGCCTGAACTAGGAGACAGTCAACGCTCCTACTGCACCACTTATATCATATAGCACTATATCATAAGAAACACAATACTCAGAGTTACTAAAAATAAAGGTACTTTATTTTAGTGACAATATGCCAAAAATGTCTCAGAGGATATACTCCCTTAGGAGGTAAGTAAAATACACAAAATATACACACAAACCAAAATCAGGTAAGGAAACAGTTAGAACAGTAGTGCAAACACTGTAGAACACAATAGAATGCAATAGGCCTATGGGCAACACAACCATATACTCCAAAAGTAGAATGCGAACCACGAATGGACCCCAGGCCTAGTGTAGTGTGTAGAGGGTCACTGGGAGTGTAAGAAAACACTAAGGGTGTCCAAGATACCCCACCCCAAGACCCTGAAAAGTAGGAGTAAGGTTACCCTACTACCCCAGAAAGACAGTAAAGTCGAGATAGGGGATTCTGCAAAGATAACAACTGACTGCAAAGCACTGAAGACGGATTCCTGGACCTGAGGACCTGCAAAAGAAGGGGACCAGGTCCAAGAGTCACACAAGTGTCCAGGGGGGGCAGGATCCCACTAAACCAAGGATAAAGGTGCAAAAGGGCTGCCTCCGGGTGGAAGAAGCTGAAGATTCTGCAACAACGGAAGGTGCCAGGAACTTCTCCATTGGTCAAAAGATGTCCCACGGCGTGCTGGAAGATGCAGAGTTCTTTCCACACAGACCGACTGCAAACAAGCCTTGCTAGCTGCAAGAGTCGCAGTTGAAGATTTTGGGTGATGCCAGGGCCCAGGAAGGACCAGGAGGTCGCCCCTTGGAGGAGGAGACAGAGGGGGCTCTCAGCAAGACAGAGAGCTCATGCAGAAGCAGGCAGCATCCGCAGAAGTACCTGAACAGGCATTCAGAAGATCTGAGCATGGCGGTCATCTTAGCACAACAAAAGACAACAAAACTCAGTGAGTTGGGCAATGCAGGACGGAGTGCTGGGGACCTGGGCTATGCTGTGCACAAAGGAAGTCTTGCAAAAGTGCACGGAAGTCTTAGCAGCTGCAGTACATGCAGTACACAGGATTACTGTCTGGCGTGGGAAGACAAGGACTTACCTCCACCAAATTTGGAAAGAAGAGCCACTGGACTGTAGGGGACACTTGGATCCAGCTCCTGTGTTCCAGGGACCACGCTCGTCAAGATGAGAGGGGACCCAGAGGACTGGTGATGCAGATGTTTGGTGCCTGCCTTAGCAGGGGGAAGATTCCGTCGACCCGCTGGAGATTTCTTCTTGGCTTCCAGTGCAGGGTGAAGGCAGACAGCCCTCAGAGCATGCGCCACCAGGAAGCAGTCTAGAAATCCGGCAGGATGAGGCACTACAATGTTGCTGGTAGTCTTCTTGCTACTTTGTTGCAGTTTTGCAGGCATCCTGGAGCAGTCAGCGGTCGATCCTTGACAGAAGTCAAAGAGAGAAGTGCAGGGGAACTCTGGTGAGCTCTTGCATTCTTTATCCGAAAAGAAACCCACAGGAGAGACCCTAAATAGCCCTCAGAGGAGGATTGGCTACCTAACCAGGTAAGAGCCTATCAGGAGGGGTCTCTGACGTCACCTGCTGGCACTGCCCACTCAGCGGTCTCCATTGTGCCCTCACACCTCTGCATCCAAGATGGCAGAGGACTAGGACACTTTGGAGGAGCTCTGGGCACCTCCCCTTGGGAGGTGCTGGTCAGGGGAGTGGTCACTCCCCTTTCCTTTGTCCAGTTTTGCACCAGAGCAGGGCTGGGGGGATCCCTGAACCGGTGTAGACTGGCTTTTGCAAGGATGGCACCATCTGTGCCCTTCAAAGCATTTCCAGAGGCCAGGAGAGGCTACTCCTCTCAGGCCCTTAACACCTATTTCCAAAGGGTAGGGTGTGTCACCCTCTCTCAGAGGAAATCCTTTGTTCTGCCTTCCTGGGACTGGGCTGCCCAGGCCCCAGGGGGGCAGAAACCTGTCTGAGGTTTTGCAGCAGCAGTAGCTGCAGAGAAAACGCCAGAGAGCCAGTTTGGCAGTACCCAGGCTCTATGCTGGAGTCCTGGGGATGCATAGAATTGTCCCCCCAATAGCAGAATGGTATTGGGGAGACAATTCCATGATCCTAGACATGTTACATGGCCATATTTGGAGTTACCATTGTGATGCTACATATAGGTATTGACCTATATGTAGTTCACGCGTGTAATGGTGTCCCCGCACTCACAAAGTCCGGGGCCGGGGAATTTGCATTGAACAATGTGGGGGCACCTAGGCTAGTGCCAGGGTGCCCTCACACTACATAACTTTGCACCTAACCTTCATTAAGTGAGGGTTAGACATATAGGTGACTTATAAGTTACTTATGTGCAGTGTAAAATGGCTGTGAAATAACGTGGACGTTATTTCACTCAGGCTGCAGTGGCAGTCCTGTGTAAGAATTGTGTGAGCTCCCTATGGGTGGCAAAAGAAATGCTGTAGCCCATAGGGATCCCCTGGAACCCCCATACCCTGGGTACCTAGGTACCATATACTAGGGAATTATAAGGGTGTTCCAGTGTGCCAATGAAAATTGGTAAAATTAGTCACTAGCCTGCAGTGACAATTTTAAAAGCAGAGAGAGCATAAACACTGAGTTTCTGGTTAGCAGAGTCTCAGTGATACAGTTAGGCACCACACAGAGAACACATACAGGGCACAATTTATGAGCACTGGGGTCCTGGCAAGCAGGATCCCAGTGACACAGGCAAAAACAACATACATACAGGTTAAAAAATGGGGGTAACATGCCAGGCAAGATGGTACTTTCCTACAAACAGTCCAGCCCAAACTGCCAGGCCTGGGACTGGAGGTGAATGTTTAATTGGTTCGAACATTCCGTCCATCATTGGTGTTTGTTTGTGTTGGGTCCAATATGCAGCAGTTCCAAAGGATATGTGCCAATATTGATCCGCATTGAAGAGGTGATGCGTAGACTTCGATCCATGCAATGGGGCCGGTGCGCTGATTGCGATTCACGCAACAGAGGGGATGAGTTGGCTATGATCCGCACAGTGGCTGTAACTCATTGTTTCAGCTGCAGCAAACACCTCAACTTCAGCCCACTTCCAAGAGTCCAGGACTGGGGTGGCACCACTTGGCAGGGTAGGCTCAAAGATAGCAAAGTCCAGGTGTAAATGTTGATGAGTTGGAAATCATTTAATCCCCTGAGCCTTCAGAAAACAAGAGCCCAGTCAGCTGACCCTTAGAGTCACTCTGGGTTCTGGGTTTACGTGATGTGGGTCCAGTCCTTCTCACGGAATGCTGAACAATGTCAAACATTGTCCCCCAGTCAAAGATCTGGGCTTAAGTCCACTGTTGTTTTGCTTTCCATGCCATTCCAGTTTGGACCCAGCCATAAGCAAATCAGTCTTGACCCTGCTGCCCATGGGAAAAGTCCAGCCTGAACTACCAGGCAAGGACCTCCCTCCGGGCTCACTATGCCACCAGATTTAAGCTAAACTAGCTAATGAGGGCCTGGCTGACGGGTGCCTCCTTGGAGCCTCTCACAGCTGAAGAAACCGCAGTGGTCATCGACTGGGTGGCTGAGGTGCTGGACTGGGTTCTGGCCACCCTGGCCCGAGGTGAAGGACGGGGGGAGAGAGGTAGGGAATAGGTCAATGTTGGCAAGGAAAAGCTTCTTGATACACTGGGCAGGAAGATGGTGAAGGTTTGGGAGTGGAGGAAGAGGGAGTAGCTGTAGGAGGTGTCAGTCTGCTGTGTTTGGGTGCAGGTGCATGGGCTGGATGCTGTTGTGTGGTAGATGGCTGTAGTGTGTGTGTGTGCATGCGTTTGTGTACGTTAGGAGGAGGGGACACAGACACAGTGGGAGACGGCACAGGGGATGTGTGCATGGATGTGGGGGTGGTGACTGCCAGCGAGGGGCGGGTAGTGAAAGGCGTGCTGGTATTGGTGGTAGTGGATGAGGATGTACTGCATGCAGGTATGAGTGGAGATGCTACTGGGAGGGAGGTGGATGAGGAGGAGGAGGGGGACACAGTGGAGGCAGTGGATGTTGGTGTGTCTGCGTGGGGATGGTGTTTGCGTGAGTGCCTGTGAGATGAAGTGTGGTGCTTGTGTTTGCCTGAACCACTTCTGTGTGTTGAGTTGGGTGATTGCTGGTCTGAAGGTGTGCTTGGGATAGGCTGGGAGAGAAGGGATTGGGACTGGGTAGAGGAAGTTGGAGGGGGGAGGCTGGAGACAGGGACAATGGCTGCCATCAGTGCGGAGGCCAGATCCTGGAATGCTCTTTGTTGGGCCGCCACGCCAGAGTGAATGCCCTCAAGGTATGCATTTGTTTGTTGCAAATGCCCTGCTACACCCTGGATGGCATTCAGTATGGCTGACTGCCCAACAGAGAGGGATGTCAGGAGGTCAATAGCCTCCTCACTAAGGGCAGCAGGGCTGATTGGGTTAGGGGCTGAGGTGCCTGGGGCGAAGGAGATGCCCACCCTCCTAGGTGAGCGGGCACAGGAACATGCTGAAGGGCTGCTGGGAGGGTGGTGCTGGTACGGGAGTAGCGGCTGTACCTGTTGTTGGGGAAGGCACAGAGGCATCCACCACCGCCAGGGAGCTTCCATCGGAGGAGGAGTCGCTGTCGGTTGTGTCCCCTCCTGTTTCCATCGTGGTGCTCCCCTCGCCCTCCGTCCCACTGGTGCCCTCACTATTGGTGGATTCGGCCTCCAGGCCCATGTGGGAGGCAGCTCCCTCTGTTGCCGGTGCCTCTGCTCCTCCGCCTGATGATGCTAATGCACACAAGGACAGGGTGACAAAACAAAAAAGGGGGGGAGAGAGCCTGCCCAACATGGGACCTACCCTGCCATGTTCGCCCTGGCCTAGGCCACCCACAACCCACATCCCCCACCCATGTAAAACTTTAACGCGTGCAAAGTCATGATTCAGAATCTGCACTCACTACCTTGTGGCTGCTGTGATGCCTTCAAGCACCCATCAAACTCCAGATAGGCCACCACCAGGATGCGGAACATCAGGGGGGTCAGGGTACGACTGGCACCCTTTCCTTATTGGGAGGCCAGCCCCAGCTGGGCCTCCACCGTCTTCCTTGCCCAGCGGCGCAGGTCCTCCCACCATTTGCGGCAGTGGGTGCTCCGCCTGTCAAAAACCCCCAGGGTCCGCACCTCCTTGGCGATGGCACACAAAATACTCTTTTTCTGATGGGCGCTGACCCTCAGAAAAAGATGCATAGAAAAAGGTATGAGTCATACCGCATACTGTCCGGCTTGTTACAGTCATGGCCCACCATATACCTTCATCCCCTTTCGCACAGACATTGACCACCAGACATGCAGCACTCTGCCCAGGACCCCTCAGACTCCCCCTACACAAGGCTTACACACACAGCAATCCATACATTCATGGCCCATGTATCATGCTCACAGTGTACTCACCTGTTTGTCTGGAGGACCATAGAGTAAAGTGAACTGGGGAAGGACCCCATCCACCAGTCTCTCCAACTACTCCGAAGTGAAGGTGGGGGCCCTTTCCCCAGACACTCGAGCCATTGTTGCTTCCAGACACAGGTCACAGCAGCACTTGCAGTGTAGGTCCTCTCCTGTTGAAGGTCAGGTAGCAAGTGAGTGAACAGATAGAAAATGGCAGTCACTTCCACGGCGGTCCGTACCGTCACTGCCGGAGTACATCACCATTGGCTCCTGGAACCCATAGGGCCCAATGATAACCAATGCAATGTTGCACAGCGGTCGTCGACCGCCGACCGCAAGGGCGCACAACACCTGCTGAATTACTTCATTTCCACTTGTCTCTCCTCACAGGTCAGGCAGCCGCCATTTCAGAGGGGCACAGGCCATGGCACTTAACTGCGTCACAACATACATTGGCACATCAACTGACCCTTGAGGTCACATACTGTTTCTGGAAAGGAAGAAATGCAGATTTATTTTAACATATGTGTGAATATGACCCTCTGCTCACCATTTTTCACCCTAGAGTTCAACCGGTGAGGATTAATAGGAGATGGAGACATCCCCCCGTGTACAGACCTCTGGTGGACCTGGCAACAATGGAGGACAGGCACATTATCCTGACCTACAGACTTGATCGGGCCACAATCCAAGAGCTGTGTGCCCAATTGGAGCCTGAACTGATTTCAGCTATCCGCCACCCCACAGGTATCCCCCCTCTAGTGCAGGTCCTGTCAGTGCTCCATTTCCTGGCAAGTGGTTACTTCCAAGCGACAGTGGTCATGGCATCAGGGATGTCTCAGCCAATGTTCTCAAACGTGCTGACCAGAGTGTTGTCTGCCCTGCTGAAACACATGCGCAGCTACATCGTATTTCCCCAGGTGGAGAGTTTGGCCACAGTGAGGGCTGGATTTTATGCCTTGGGACATATCCCCAACATCATTGGTGCCATTGATGGTACACATATTGCATTTGTCCCCCTTCCCGGAGAAATGAACAAGTGTTCAGGAATAGAAAAAGCTTTCACTCTCTGAATGTGCAGATGGTGTGTTTGGCGGACCAGTACATATCCCATGTCAATGCCAAGTATCCTGGCTCTGTGCATGATGCCTTTATCTTGAGGAATAGCAGCATTCCATATGTGATGTCTCAACTCCAGAGGCACCAGGTGTGGCTAATAGGTGAGCCCATGGTCCCCACCCAGTTGATTTAGGTATATGGGTGTGGGTTTGGCCCTATGGGTGAGTGTGGTGCTAACAGGTATCCCTCGATATTTACAGGTGACTCTGGTTACCCCAACTTCTCATGGCTACTGACCCCGGTGAGGAATGCCAGAACAAGGGCAGAGGAACGTTACAATGAGGCACATGAGCGAACAAGGAGGATCATTGAGAGAACCTTCGGCCTCCTGAAAGCCAGATTCTGGTGCCTCCATCTGACAGGGGGATCTCTGTATAACTCACCCAAGAAGGTGTGGCAGATCATGGTTGCAAGTTGCACAACCTGGCCTCGAGACACCAGGTGTCTTTTCTGCAGGAGGATGAGCCTGGAGATGGTCGTGTGGTAGCGGTGGAGCCTGTGGACAGTGATGAAGAGGAGGCAGAGGAAGAAGATGTGAACAGAAGTACACTCATTCAACAGTACTTCCAGTGACACACAGGTAAGACACTGTAACTTTATCTTCCATTGCAGTATTGTGTTTGACATTGAACATGGCAGGATGATTTCCCTATTTCTATGGCCACTTACTGTGCCCTTTGGCATCTCTATTTTCAGATCTCTGTGCCCCACTCTAGCTCCTGGTGTGTTTACTGCTGCCCGCTACAGGTCATACCGTTGTTAATATTATAGTGGATTAGAATTGCAATGTTTACAGTTTGTGAAACTAATACATTTGTCATATAATCCACAGACTTCATACTCAAATTTATTCAAAGGGGGTTTATGTGCTAATAGGTGGAGGGGGGATTTCAATGGGCTGGGTTGGTGATGGAGGAAAGTCCATGGTAGTGTCCATTCAATTTGTATCACAGGTGCATTGTCCAAAGGGGCATAGGAAGTGGAAAAATATCAGTTCAAGGTGAACAGGGTGACAGAGTGGGACAGAAGGGTGACAATCAGGAGAGTCCTATTTCCTGGTGGGGGTCTTGTCAGTGTTCTCTGGCTTCTGCCTGGATCACAAGGACCGTTTTTGGGGTGGTTCTCCTTCTTCAGAGGGTAGGGTGCTAGTGGCCTGTTGGTCCTGTGGCAGGGTCTCCTGTCCACTAGCACTGGCGGAGGGCTGTTCATTGGTGTGGCTGGTGTCAGGGGCCCATTGGTGCGCCACCGCCTCCCTCATGGTGTTGGCCATGTCTGCCAGCACCTGTGCAATGGTGACCAGGGTGGTGTGGATGTCTTTCAGGTCCTCCCTGATCTCCAGGTACTGTCCCTCCTGCAGCCGCTGGGTCTCCTGCAACTTGTACAGTATCTGGCCCATGGTCTCCTGGGAATGGCGGTATACTCCCAGGATCCCTGCAAGTGCCTCGTGGAGAGTCGGTTCCCTGGGCCTGTCCTCCCCCTGTCACACAGCAGTCCTCCCAGCTTCCCTATTGTCCTGTGCATCTGTCACCTTAACTGTGTGCCCACTGCAACTGACCCCAGGTCCCTGATCATCCTGTGTTTGTGGGGTTGCCTGGGGTCCCTGTAGTGGTGGACACACTGCTGACGTGTCCTGGGGACAGACGGATGGGCCCGCTGGGTGGATGCTGTGGTGGTGTTTCATGAGGGGGGAGGCTGTGTGGTGGTTTGGGACTGTGGCTGGGTCACCGACTGTCCAGAAGTCCTGATGGGCCAGGTTGGTCATCGTGATCCAGGTGTGCAGAGCTGCTGTTATCACTGTGGGCCTCTTCAGGGGGGGACTGGGTGTGGCTGGCACCTCCTCTCCGGTGATGTTGAGTGGGGGTCCTGTGGGGATATAAAGGCAGTGTTATTGTATCTGCGTGTGCCATCTTGTGCATGGATATGTTTCCCTCTATGGTTGTTATTAGCAAGGCAGCTTTGGCTTGTGTGAGTTGCGCTTGGTTTGGCTAAGTGATGGGTGTCCATTCAGGTCTGTGATGGCAGTCCATGCATTGGTATTGCATGCAGGGATTGGTATTGGGATGGGTGGGTTGTGATGGTGGGGTATGTGTGAGGTGGTGGAGTGATGGGGTGAGGGTAGGGGTAGGAGTTTGTAATGGCATGCAGGTAGGGTGGGGGGAGTTGTAAAGATTTGACTTTCCAGAGTCTAGTCCTCCTGCTACTCCTGCGAGGCCCTCAGTTTGCATGATCACCAAGACTTGCTCCACCCATGTTGTTAGTTGTGGGGGAGGAGGTGGGGGTCCACCGCCAGTCCTCTGTACAGCTACCTGGTGTCTTGCTACCACGGAACACACCTTCCCCCGTAGGTCATTCCATCTCTTCCTGATGTCCTCCCTTGTTCTTGGCTGCTGTCCCACGGCGTTGACCCTGTCCATGACTCTCCGCCATAGCTCCATCTTCTTAGCAATGGACGTCTACTGCACCTGTAATCCGAATATCTGTGGCTCTACCCAGATGATTTCCTCCACCATGACCCTAAGCTTCTTCTTTGAGAACCTGGGGTGTCTTTGTGGTGCCATGGGTGTAGTGTGAGTGGTGTGTGTGAGGGTGTGTGGGGCGATATGTTGGAGTGTGTGCTCTGAGGTGCGTGGATGGTGTATGGGTGACGGTGTTATGTGGCTCAGATTCAGTGGGTGCTCCTGGCTTGTCTCTCTCTCAGTTGGCAATATTTGTTTCCGTTGTAAGGGGTTGTGGGTGTTTTGGGTGTGTGTTTTATATTGGATTGGGAGTGTGGGTCTGGTGTGTGTATGTGTGTGTCAGGTGTGTGTAGTTTGAATTGTCTAATGTAGTGTAGTTTTGTTAGTGTGTGTGTATTTTGAGCACAGCGGTCTGTACCTCCAATGGTTTACAGCCGTTGAATATCCGCCGCAGTGATTTGTGGGTCATGATGCTGTAGGCTTATTTTTGTTGGTGTGACGGTGTGGGTTTGGCACTGCCGGTTTGTCACCGACCTTTGGTCTGGCAGACGTGTGTGGGTGTCCGCATAGTGGCAGATTTCTCTGCGTGGGTCATAATACCCGTATTGGTGTACCGCCGCGGTGACGGTATGTTGGCGGCCGTCAGCACGGCGGTAAGCAGCATTTACCGTAATGTTGTAATGAGGGCCAAAGTCTTAAGCCCAACAAAAACAAATTCAAAATTTAGAAACAAAATTGGAGGCAAGCAGGCAAAATGTTTAGGGGAAGACCACCCTACGGCTGACAGATCTAACTGCCATGAATCGCCTTTCCCTTACTGCCTATGTCGGATGTAGGTGGAGTACGGCTTCGGATTTTGCACATCCTGGTCTGGCCAAGATAAGGATGACCCCTTCTGGTAGCCACTGTGCTGCTGGCAAGATGAAAGCACAAGCAGTCCGTGCCCTCTAGAAGGAGCTCCAGAGGAAAAACCACCAGGAAAAAAACCTCCAGAAAGGAGCTCCAGAAAATCAGAAAAGGCACAGTAGAACTCAGGACTCCAAGAACTGGAACATCAGGAAGCTGCAAGGAAGACCAAGCAGACAGCAATCCACAGCAGGAACAAACATGAGCAAGGACCACCAAACAGAGTGTTGAAACACAAAGAAGAAAGAAACTCAAGCCCCTTATGTACCAGTAAAACAGGAAGTGAACAAACAGGAAAAGGAAAAACTCCATATTAAGTTGGGAAAGTATCATAGGACAAAATAGGAGAAACGCCATCTTGTAAAGGTACTAGTAAAAGGAAAGACCAGTGCATGCTAGTTTAGACAAGCATTCTGGGACCAAGAAAGCATGGCCCCCATGACCAAAAGGGCAGACAGATAAAAGTCAAGAAAACAGATAGGTATTATATAGGCGTCGCAGGGGCTACCCTGGACTCAAAGTCAGAGCACACTGCGACCGCAGCAAGATCCATGGTCCGACCCCGCCGCGGCGCAAGAGTTGGACACTGCGGGCAAACAAACATCCCGCAGCAGGCATGACATGCCAAAAACGGACCGCAGAATTTGAATGGGGCACCACAGGCAGATTACTTACCCTCGGTGTAACACTAACATGACCTTAGTTTTCAGAGCTAAGACAACATAACATGTATTTGTCAAGCACAACTTCACCCAGATGAGTATCTTGGCACTGAAATAACTGATGTATATTGCTACTCAACTCAGTGGTACTCAGAGATGTCCTAGACAATAGGGTTCTTTGGCTATCAGCCTGCACTGGGTGAAACCCTGCAGCTAACACTATTAGAAGCCTGTCTGCGGTGTCTGCTCCTGGACTGCGCCCAGCACCAGAACCCCTGGCTCCCGCCCCCCCACCACTGCACACACGTCTCCACTACAATGCCGCTACCCTCTGCGCCCTCAACACTGGCTGCTCTCCCACCTGCCTTCAAGCCTCCCAGCAGACCACCCACAGACCCTTCTCCTGCCAGAACTGCACCTTCACCAGCCTCCACGCCAACAACCCACCCACCAAGGCAGGATGCAACCATCTCAGATGTATCCTCCTCAACACTCGCTCTGTCCACAAGCACTCAGTAGAGCTATGGAATCTACTTGACTGAGCTTCCCCAGAAGTTGCCTTCTTGACCAAGACCTGGATGAACCCCTCCTCAGCGTCTGACATCGCCATAGCCATCCCCGACAGCTACAAGATCACCCGCAGAGACCGCTCCAACAAACCAGGAGGAGGAATCGCCATTGTCCAACAGAACACCCTCAGGATCACGACCAGAACCGAAGACACCATCAGCATCGCCGAACACCTGCACTTCCAGATCCACACTGACCCAAACACCACCCTCTGAGGGACCCTCATCTGCAGGCCCCCCGACAGCAGTTCAGTGACTCCATGACCGACGTCATCAGCACGCAGCACGCTCTTGCATCCACTGACCACATACTACTTGGGTACTTAAACTACCACCTCATGAACACCAATGACAACAACACCGCCACCCTGCTCGACAACCTCTCCAACCTCGGCCTCAAACAGCTCTTCACAACACCAACCCACTCCGCAGGACACATAATCAACCCTATTTTTTCCGCCAGCAATCACGTCACCTTCAGCCACAACACTGAACTCCACTGGACAGACCACCGCTGCCTACACTTCTCCTTCAAGAAACCCACAACACACCACCACCCACAATGGATCCCCCACCTCAGTTGGAACAAGGTCACCGAAGACCAACTTATCTCAACCCTCTCCAGGAACCCACCCATCAACACCACCGACACTGATGCAGCTGCCCGCAACTTCAGGCAATAGGTCGACATCTGTGCTAATACTCTTGCCCCAATCAAGAATCCCTCCAACAGATATACTGGCAGAAAGGCCGTCTGGTTTATCACCAACCTCCACAAATCTAAGCAAACATGCCGAAGACTCGAAAGAAAGTGGCACCAAGATCAGACCCTGTTCAACCACACAGCCTTCAAAAACGCCATCCGCAATACCACCAACTTCGTCCGAGCCGCCAAGAGAACCGCCTTCAAAGACTGAATCAACAACAATGCACAAGGAGCTCTTCAACGTCGTAAAGAAAATCTCCAATCCCAGCTCCAACGCCATCCCGCAATCCCAAGACGTCTGCGACTCCCTAGCCTCCTTCTTCCACAGCAAGATTGCAGACTTCCACAACAGCTTCAGCACCCAGACCCCCCCCGGCAACCACCAACATCACAGATTCACCTCTGACCAACCGCCTGCTCTCCCGGACCCCCGTCAACGACAACGACACAATCCAAATCATGAACACCATCCACTCCAGCTCTCCATCTGACCCCTGCCCTCACCACATCCTCAACAAAGCAAGCTCCGTCATCGCACCCCAACTACGGAAGATCACCAACAGCTCCTTTGAGTCCGCCACCTTCCTGGATAGCTGGAAACACGCCGAGATCAATGCCCTCCTCAAAAAACCCAAGGCGGACCCAAAGGACCTCAAGAACTTCTGGCCTATCTGCTTGCTCCCCTTCCCGGCAAAAGTCATCGAGAAGGCTGTCAACAGACAACTAACCCGCTTCCTCGAGGAGAACTGCACCCTGGACCCTTCCCAATCCAGATTCTGCAGCAACCACAGTACAGAAACTGCCCTCATCGCTGCAACCGACGACATCAGAACCATACCGGACAATGGCAAAACCACGGCCCTCATCCTCCTGGACCTCTCGGCAGCGTTCGACACTGTCTGCCACCACACCCTACGCTCAAGCCTCAGCAATGCAGGAATCCGCAACAGATCCCTGGACTGGGTCACCTCCTATCTCACCGGCAGAACCCAGAGAGTCTGCCTCCCCCCATTCCATTCGGAGGCCACCGAAATCATCTGCGGTGTACCACAGGGACTGTCCCTCAGCCCGACCCTCTTCAACTTCTACATGGCCCCGCTTGCTAACATCGCCCGATCCCACAACCTTAACATCATCTCATACGCCGATGCCACCCAGCTGATCCTCTCTCTCACTAAGGACTCTGCCAAGACCAACCTCCATGAAGGTATGAAGGCCATCGCCGAATGGATGAAGAGCAGTTGCCTCAAACTCATTTTCCGACAAGACGGAAGCCCTCATCTTCGGCTCCACCCTCTCCGCATGGGATGACTCCTGGTGGCCTGCCACACTTGGAGCTGCTCCGACTCCCACCGACCATGCATGAAACCTATGATTCATCTTGGACTCCTCATTATCCATGACCCAGTAAGTCAATGCCATCTCCTCCCCTGCTTCAACACCCTCCACATACTCCGAAAGATCTACAAATGGATACCACCCAAAACCAGAAGAACAGTCACCCAAGCCCTCGTAAGCAGAAAACTGGACTACAGCAATGCCCTCTACGCTGGAACCACAGCTAAACTCCAGGACATCCACGGCCACTGCCACATCACATACCACCTGAGAAACCTGCACTGGTTCCCAGTCAACAAGAGAATCACATTCAAACACCTCACACACGCTCTCATAGCACTGTACAACACCGGACCACAATACCTCAACAGACAGCTTTCCTTCTACACTCCAACCCAACATCTCCGCACCACCGACCTCACCCTCGCAACTGTCCCACGCGTCCATAGAACTACAACCGGCGGTAGATAATTCTCGCAACTCGCGGCCAAAATGTGGAACACTCTTCCCACCCACCTGCACCAGACCAAAGACCTCCTTACCTTCAGGAAACTTCTCAAGACCTTGCTATTCAAGCAGTAGAAGCACCTTTCCCACCTCCCCACCCCCCACTCAGCACCTTGGGACTCTCACAGGTGAGTAGTGCGCTTTACAAATTCCTGATTGATTGATTGAATTTGATTGGAACTGGTTTAGGCATACTTAGGCATTTGTAGGGTATTCCAGGTCAGAAATGGTATTGGACTGCATGCAGGCTATACCTCTCTAGATTTCCTTGGTTCTGCAGTTTTTAGAAATGTCCATTATTAGTAGGGCACTTTGGGTGCTGTCCGACCTTTGACCCAACCACTACAGCCATCCTCAAATAAAGTATTAGAAATTCAGTTTTTATTAGAAAAAAGTGTGATGCTTTGAGCTAATTTAGTGGTATCCATCTCAGCCATGACACCTAACCTGGATTGCTAGTTTTCAGAAGTGCTCTGGTTTCGTAGGTTTCCTTAAGTGCTGGCCAACACTGGTCCCCAACATGGCAGCTACCAGCATCTTAGAAAAATGCATTTGCCACAGGAGGTGCAAAGACCTTTCAGTTGTGTTTTTGGGTCCACCATGCAAGCTTGCTTGTATTTGTTTTTATTTTGATCAGAGGAAGTGTAGGGTTACTGGCTGGTAGGACTCGTGCCATTCTACACAAATTCTGGACATTTGTGCCACAGATATGCTAGCGAATTTGTTATCTTTGAGCAAAGTTTTAGAATTATGGAGCATTCTGGGTAAGAACCTGAGGTGCCATCCATTCTACTCCCACCACTTGAGACTACCAGAGGTCTTTACTTTCAGAAATTCCTCGTCTGACCCAGGGCCCAAATGCAGCTGCTACCCACAGCCCCAAATAGCCCTTGAAGTCACGAGGTCAACAACGTTCACTCATTTGATGCCTTGTATAATATGGTTGAAAAGGTGCACGTAATCCATCCATTTTTCAGAATTATATGACTGTTTGGTTATTGCTGAACTCTCTGATCCCAGAGAACCTGCTAACGTACTATAGTTATGGATCAGTCCACTCTGTAGAAGAAATCATTTGGAAGTAGCAAACAAAAAGCTGAGGCTGGATTCCAGCATCCTAAGACATCATATCTGCTCCAGAAATTTATAATAAGCATTGGCAAAACAAAGAGGTCTCACCTTTAAAAGCAAATGCCTACCAATTGGCTTGGCCAATCAATGGCTTTTATATTAGAGCTCCGTTCATTTACACATTTTTTCAAATTACTGTTCAAAATTGAGATTTTTAAAAAGAGTAAAAGTGCCGCTTGTGTATCACAACGGAACCACACCCATGCGCCCATCTTGGTGAAAAATGCTTTGTCTTCATTTTAAGGAGCTCATCACGTCTGCGCCTACCTTGTAATGAACTGGCTGTAATTTTGCCATTGCTAATGTAAAGTTCAAGCATGGCTGATAGACACTTCAGAGAAGTAAATTTTAAACAAATAATTGCACGTGAGCATTACCACAAAGAATTGGATGACCGGGTATCAACGTAAAGCTGTCAGATCTTCCAAAAGACTGTTGCAGCGGGTGCCACTAGAGCTAGAACCGGCCCTGGTGGGAAGAGGGTGGACAGTAAAGGACGGGAAAGGAGGCATCCTGGTAGCAGTGTGCATCTGCTGGGCCTCTGCAGAAAAAAGATAACAGAGCAGGGAGGAGGGACGGGGAGCAACATTATAGGAAATTCAGTGGCCCAGCAGCAGTGTGCACCGGGTCGGGTCATGTAATTCAGGAAAGAAACATAATCACAAAAATGAAGCAGAACAGGTGCAGAGGGAGCAGTGGACGAGTGGGGAAGGTTACTGGGGTGTGGTGTAGTGAGTTGACGGGAGAGAACGAATAATGTGATGCACTCTCACGAGAGCTGAAATTGAACTTAAAAGTAGTCTCACTAGAGTAGTGGCTTGATACAAATCCTCTAATCAGAACTGATCTATTGAAACAATGCTTTGGAAGGGAGATGAAACCCAGAAAAGGGAGGAAAGCCACTGAATAGAGAACGTTAAGTCATATAGACAAGAAAGTTTGTGCCCTGTTCGCTAGAAATGTTGCTTTAAGGATGAAAAAGTATTTTATGGGTTGTCGTTTTCTGAAAAAGAACTCCTTTGATTCCACAACCAGTTCGCACAATGTACGCGGGGATTGCAGCTTAAAGCCTACAGTGGGCAGTAGTTCTGTGATTTCTGACAAAGGGAATGCACAAAGCCTACTGACTAAGTTTAAAGGTTAGACTTTTACATCAATACAACTTGGCTTTTAAAACAGGATATCAAAAAGCTCCAACTGTGATCGTACATTTTATCTTGATTCAAAATCCTTGACCAGTTTTATAAAACTACTGTAAATAGCTTTGAACTTGTGCATTTTTAGGAGCAAACCAAACTGGAACCTCCATTTGTTGAATTAAAGCCTATGTAAAAGGGCTGTTTGTTCCTGGACACCCTACAGTTACATTTAAGTGAATGGCTTTTTAATAGCGCTTAAGAACTGTAGGATTAGGACTGTTTACTGTTTATCAGGACAATGAAGCAAATGAGTTGTGCTAATCTGTCAGTCAATCCGGACACATTTTATCTAGAACCAGACCCATGCTTCTAGGTTGTTTAATTTTCTTCACTGGCATGGCATGCAGTCGCACCGTTAATGAGGAGGGGGGTTGGGGGCGGTGCGCAGGGGAGGGGGAGTCGCTGGAGTGTGTTTAAAAAAATAATTAAATAAAATAAAATAAAAACTTACCTCGCCCCTCGCTGCGCCGCTCCTCTTCTCCGTCACACTGGCACTGCAGGCAGAGGCTCCTAGCCTGCCCTGTGACAATCCTGACGCTGCTCTGAGCAGCATCAGGATTGGCTGAGAGCGCCCTGGCTGGGCGCTCCCAGGCAGATTGGGAGCCTGCAGCGCATGTGTGTTTGGCCAGCCCGAGACAGCCGGCCAAACACACATGCACTCTGAGGGGAGTGATCTGTGCACTCTCCTCCAAGGCTGTCATCCCAAATGCTAATCTTGAGACTATGAATACAAATCACATGACATTTTTACTTTCTGCACTAAAATTAGCCCTGTTGAATGTGCGAATATATAATAAGAACCCCTGTTAAAATTTTGCCCCAGGGAAAATTTAAATCACGCTGTTACCCAAAATTCTCAAAATTATGCCATTATGCCATTTCATGTATTTTCCCCCGTCTTTTGTGTCACAGTTATAGTACCGGAACAATGCAAATAGCAAATATGCAAACAGCTGTTTATTTGTTTTAAGTGCAATTTTTAAGCAAGATTTTTACAGTGATTTATAGCGCACATTGGTGCCCAGAGAAGGGCTACACGTTTCCTCTTTAAAAAAAATGTATGCCAGTATGTATATAACACAAAAATATGGTGATAAATGACAGATTTATATTTTGTGTAAATTCACATAATTTTTCCCAAATGTTGCATAGATACGTGAAACTGAGTCAAGAAAATGTTGCACATCCCTAGTAAAATTGCTATGTTATAACTTTACGTATGTAGGAAACAATGAGAATTTAAGATTTCAGACACAGAACGAAAGATATAATTCTTAGGAGCAGAGGGAGATATTGCACGGATGACGCAAAAGATATCCAGTTATTTTCCTGAGAAACAAAAGTGGGTCCCTCTAACCTGAAGAAGAAGGCAATCAAAAAGTCTGTACAATACGCACATAGAATTAATTGCCAATCTAGCATTACACAACATGCCTTTTTATGCAGTGCCCAACTACCTTTGAGAAATACAGGACATTGAAAATGAGTAAAGATCTGCAAGGTGGGGGAAGTTGCCCAGTGATTAATTTATGCCTGGGGTTAGTGATGGGTATGAAAAACTGGGATGTTGGTTGACTGGGGAGTGAGCCCTGGTCAAACAGCAGCCACAATCCCTTGCAGGGTGAACCAAAAAAAAGTCACTAAAATAACCTATGCTTAACCCTGGGTAGCTTGGCACAAAAAGCAGTCAGGCTTAACTTAGAGGCAATGTTTAAAGTATTGATGCAGCACACAAACAGTAATAAAGTGAAAACACAACACAAGAAATATTCCAAACCAATCTAGAAAAATAGATTATGTATTTATAAATTATTTACTACCAAAGACAAAAATCCAATCAGTAGCACAAGAGTTATGAATATTAAAATGTTAACATTCACATAAACACCTAAAAGATCAATGCACCAATTGTGGACATCTAGTCGAGTGAGACCGGGTCGAACTCGAAAGTTAAGGTCGACTGCGATGGATCCTGGTTCAGATACACAAAGTGGATTTGGTCTGCTTAGCACTTATCTTCAAAGTTAGAGAAAAAGTCAGAAGAAGAATGTCTAAGAAGGTAAAGTTCAGCGGAGCAGACTGCAAGATGTGTCTTATGAGGGCGGTAAACATTTCTACATTCAGACTTAGGGGGTCATTCTGACCAGGGTCAACGACCGCGAGAGCACCGCCAACAGGCTGGCGGTGCTCTCAAGGGCATTCTGACCGCGGCGGTTTGGCCGCGGTCAGAAAGGGAAAACCGGCGGTCTTAGCAGACACTGAAATTCGCGAAGGGTGCAACTGCACCCGTCGCACCTTCCCACTCCGCCGGCTCCATTCGGAGCCGGCTTCCTCGTGGGAAGGGGTTTCCCGCTGGGCTGGCGCGCGGCCTTCTGGCGGTCACCCGCCAGCCCAGCGGGAAAGCCAGAATGGCCTCCGCGGTCTTTCGACCGCGGAGCGGCCATATGGCGGTTCCCGCCGGCCTCAGAATGAGGCCCTTAGTCAGCAAAATGGAACTCCAGCAGGGAGAGACAGAAATCTGTAGCTGAAGACACTTCCACAAGGTCAGATAATCCTTTGGGGAAGCATCACTGAAACGGATTCACTGCTGTAGAGAAGAACGTAGAGGGAGAAGATGCAAAGTCAACCCGACTGGCAATGCACCTTGTGTGAATAGGCAAGCAGATTGGTCCCGGTCTCCTCCTGGTTCTCAGAGCACTTTTTGGCCAAATTTTGTCTAAGTCCTCAGTTTTGGAAAATGGCCATCTGGGCACCTTTAACACCACAACGTAAGGTCCAGGACTGATGGGACACCTCTTGGGGGTTCAGGTTGCACTCAGGCTGGGTCCATGTGCAGGCTGAAGATGGTGGTAGCATGTTATGTCCCCCTGGCTCAAAATGGCCCTTGCAATCACTTCTGGTATACCTGGGTGCAGAAGAAGATGCAGGGCTCAAAAGCAAGGCTGGCATTTGAGAGTTCAAGGCTGGCTCCAGGCAGAAAATTAGTCCTGCCAGGTACAGCAGCAGTCTGGCAGAGTGCACAACAGGTCACAGCAGCAGGCAATCCTCTGAGAGTCCCTCCTCAGGTTCAGTAGTGAACTGAAGAGTGGGTCTGAAGGCCTATTTTTTATACCCTTGTGCCCTTCTTCTGGAAGGTAGGAGACATTTCTGGAAAGGTTCTTTAAAGTGCTTGGAATTTGCTGACACCCTTGCCCTAACTCCAAACTGTCTGCACTGACAATCAGGGTAATTCGGCTCTTTGTGTGAAGAAAGAGCAAAGACTATTCATGTGTGAGTGGGGCTGTGCTTAGTACCACCCCCATCCTGCCAGCTGATGGCCCAGTCAGACACACCTAATCCCTCTATTGTAGGTCTGTCTGGGAGGATTTCACAAAATCGACCTGTCGGATACACCCAGTCCTGTGACCCAAGACAGGCCGTGGACACAAAAGGCTAAGGGCAGGAATATGGCAAATTTCTAAAAGTGCCATTTTCAAAATTGCAATGAAAAATCTGACTTTACTGTTAAAGATGGGTTATCATTACACTTTCATAGGTACCAAACAAGACAGATCCACCTCCTCTCCATTATTAATTGCAGCTAATAAATTGTAATAAGAAATCCCCAATTTTATCCTACGGGAGGGGTAGGCCTCAGAGTAGTGAAAAATGAATTTAGGAGTTGTTCACTACCAGGACATGTAAAACTTAAAAGTACATGTCTAACCTTTTCACAACACACTGCTCTATGGTCTACCTAGGGCCTACCTTAGGAGTGATGTAATTGTAATAAAAGGGGCATTTAAGGCTTGGCAAGTGTGTTTAAATGCCAAGTCAACATGGAAGTATGACACTGCATTCAGGCTGCAATGGCAGGTCTGGGATATGTTTTGGAGGGCCTTCTTAAGTGGGTGGCACAATATGAGCTGCAGGCCCACTCATAGCATTTACTTTGCAGGCCCTGAGTGGTATTTGTTAGAAATGGGTTCTGTAGTTGGAAGAGGTATGCACCTTTTCCAAGGAGAGACCACAATTCTAGTCTGGGTAAGTCACACACAACCTAAATTATCCTGTGCTCACCCTCTGGTAGCTTGGCATAGAGCTAGGCAGGCTCTTAGAAGGCAATGTGTTTGTGCAATACCCCATACACTAACACAGAGTAAACACCACAAAAAGTACTCCATACCAGTTTAAATGAATAGATATTTATTTAAATAAAACAAGACCAAAACAAAAAAATCCAATATCCACAAGTCAAGATATCACGTTTTAGAGGTTTAAGTAAGTCTTAATCCAGAGGAATCAATGGATGTATCTCTTTAGCACAAGGGCCCGTATTTATACTTCGTTTGCGCCGAATTTGCGTCGTTTTTTTCGACGCAAATTTGGCGCAAAACTAACGCCATATTTATACTTTGGCGTTAGACGCGTCTAGCGCCATAGTATGGGCAAATAGCGTCATTTTTTTGCGTGAACGCCTTCCTTGCGTTAATGAGAGGCAAGGAAGGCGTTCCCGTCTAAAAAAATGACGGCGACGCAAATGCGTCGGATTTATACTCCCGGGCAAAAATCACGCCCGGGAGTGGGCGGGGCAAAAAACCCCGCATTTGCGCCACTTTTTAACGCCTGCTCAGGGCAGGCGTTAAGGGGCCTGTGGGCTCAAAATGAGCCCACAGGTGCCCTCCCATGCCCCCAGGGACCCCCCCTGCCACCCTTGCCCACCCCAGGAGGACCCCCAAGGATGGAGGGACCCATCCCAGGGACATTCAGGTAAGTTCAGGTAAGTATATATTTTTTTTTTTTGGTGGCATAGGGGGGCCTTATTTGTGCCCCCCTACATGCCACTATGCCCAATGACCATGCCCAGGGGACATAAGTCCCCTGGGCATGGCCATTGGGCAAGGGGGCATGACTCCTGTCTTTACTAAGACAGGAGTCATTTAAATGGCGCCTGGGCGTCAAAAAAAATGGCGCAAATCGGGTTGAGGCGATTTTTTTGCCTCAACCTGACTTGCCCCATTTTAAGACGCCCTAACGCCATTTTCCCCCTACGCCGGCGCTGCCTGGTCTACGTGTTTTTTTTCCACACACACCAGGCAGCGCCGGTCTGCTAGCGCCGGCTAACGCCATTCCATAAATACGGCGCCCGCATGGCGCTTCAGAATGGCGTTAGACGGCGCTAAATTTTTTGACGCTAAACTGCGTTAGCGCAGTTTAGCGTCAAAAAGTATAAATATGGGCCAAAGTACCTAGGATGCATCAAAATTAAAGATGCTGTGGGCCACAGAGGAGATAAGGCGTCGGAAAGTAAAGCAATGTGTTGATTTTTCCTGCGAGGCGGAGGTGATCTGTAGATTGTTTCCTCGCAGGCAAGGTGATGCATCTATTTATGGGCATGCAGCCTTGGTTCCTTACTGTGGTGCACGGTTTAATGATAAATTGATGCCCAGGGACGATGCATGGAAAATCCAAATGTGCTGTAATGTCAAACAGGCACTGCATTCATTCTGCTGGTTCTGCATTGTTTTTTTAGCCGTGAGACAGCCTCTGCGTTGATTCTGCAGGCATTGCGTCAATTTTTCTGGCATGGTGGATTTTCTCTCTTAGGGGAAGTCTTTGATGGCCCTGAGACTTCTTGACAGGGGGCAAGCTGGCAAGCCCTTGAAGATCACTTGTTTGGGGGAAGGCAAAGTCCTTCATGCAGAGTCAGGGAGCAGCAGGCAGCAGGGCAGCAAGTATGAGAGCAGTCCTTCCACAACAGTCCAGATGAGTCCTTTGGGCAGTACTGCAGTCCTTCTGACAGAGTCCAGTGGTAGGTCCAGAAGTGTCAGATTTGAAGAGGTCACAGACCCAGTATATAATCATGGCCTCAGAGGTGGCAAAATCAGTGCCAGGAACATATAGCCAACTTGTTCGTAGTCCTTACAGCTGTATTCTCTTATTTTTTATTACACTAATAGTGAATAATGCTTCATTATTCACTATTAGTGTACTAAAAACTTAAGTACAATTAGCTGGAAAATTACCTTTCCTGTTAGCTGAGGTAAGTAAAAAATGCCTTTAAATTAATGTTATGTGCATGCTTGCGGGTTAGTGTGTGTTTACATGAGAGAGAGTGTGTGTGTTTCAGTGTGAATTTGTGTGTATGTGTAAGCATGTGAGTGACATTGAAGTTCTAAGGGCGTGTGATTCACTTCCGCTACCCCTGACATTTTAGTGAATTGACGTTCATATATATGTATCCACTTTTGCCCTTGAAGTGGAGGAGACTTTGAAGAGTGGTTTTGAAGTGCACCAGTTCTCCTTTGAACCTAGTCCTGTCTGCTAGGAGATCTGTGGGGGGTTATGGGTCCTTTGTGTGGGGTCAGGCCACTAGCCTTTGAAGTGTAAGTGAGATCCCCTACACCCTTCCTACCAAGGAAGACCCATCAGTAGGCAGATTAATGCAGATGCAGCTGAGTGTCCGGTGTTAATAGCTGTCTGGGTGGAATACATAAGGGGAGCTGTTAACCAGCACAGACCAGACATGGATTGGAGACAGGGTGTAAGACACAGGGAGCAGTAAGTGCAGACAAATGACTACTTTCTAAATGTGACATTTTTAAAATAGTAATGTTAAATCCATCTTCACCAGTAAGCAGGATTTCTCACTGCTATTCCAACCAAACATGACAATGACACTTGTTTCAGATCAGAAACGACCAATTAAAAGCACATAAGGGAACTTCCAGTGCAGGTCTATGATAGGAGTAGGTTTCACAATAGTGGAAAATGACTTTGGGAGTTTTTCACTATCAGAATATGTACAACTTACAAGTACATTTCTGCCTTTTGCTAACTAAGCACTCTGCCATGTGGGCTACCAGGGTCTACCTTAGGGTTGACCTATATGTAGTAAAAAGGAAGTTTAAGGCTTGGCAAGTAGTTTTGAATGCCAAGTCGAAGTGGCAGTGAAACTGCACACACAGGCCTTGCAATGGCAGTCCGTAGACATGGTTAAGGGGCTGTATTTTGTAAGTT
The DNA here is from genome assembly GCF_031143425.1 of Pleurodeles waltl. Taxonomy (NCBI): domain Eukaryota; kingdom Metazoa; phylum Chordata; class Amphibia; order Caudata; family Salamandridae; genus Pleurodeles; species Pleurodeles waltl. The sequence goes on along the minus strand of NC_090444.1, from coordinate 1,643,143,345 downwards.
TGCGCCGCTTTTGCGTTAAAAAATGACGCAACACGGTGCAAACATAGTATGAATATAGGCCTTTGTGGGCTGGCTCAGGCTTCCTTCCTTTCCATGCCTGTGCATTCTTAGCACACTCTTGTATGCACCTCTGGTAACACGCTATTTTAATAGTGAGGCAGGCACTACACAGTGCAGACCTTTGGGGGTCAACCCATCAATTCATTCCACTTGCTTTCCAGGGGATATCTCAGCTTGGGCAGTGATGTGACATGATCAGCCCCAGTAGGGTATCTGTATGACATTGGTTCTTGCACGGGCCCTGACAGTTTCTCTGGATCAGTGGTGATCCATGGACACCGCCATAGAGTTTGGCACTGTTAATTAGGTCAGAAGCTCCCAGTATATCCCGCTATTGCCTCGCCTTGCTTATTTGCTCCAACGCAATGTGCTGAGAGCCTAACCCCTCCCAAAGGTCAGTGGGCCCACTGGTGACAAGAGTGTGCACTTTTTACTGACAGTGTCTGATGGACAATGGCCAATGATTTTGCTACTGGTAGCTGAATGCGCCACCCACAAATCAAGCAAAGTAAGTCTCAACATGTACACAGACCTTGTCCATCCTTTTAGTACATTTTCATTTCCTTTCATGTTATGTTGTGTGCATTTATAAAACTCACTATCACCCACCTATGGTAGTTTGATTAATTGAAAAGTTAGGTTTTCAACTTTTTTGTGATATTCAAAATGAGAGGAGTAGGCTTTGATGCACAGTTAGAGGTTGTTTAATACTTTAGGAACAATGTAAAAGAAACACCTGTCCTCCTGATCAGCTTCTGTTTATGTGTGGGGTTTGTGTGAGTAGGAGCCCTGGGAAGCAGAGGTGCCTGAATGGTTGGTGGAAGGAGATGTAACTGTTCAGGTACGTGGAGTCTGAGTTGTGTAGTACGTGGAATGTGTGCGTGAGTAGTTTGAATTGAGTGCATTTGTGTATCAGGAGCGAGTGCAGTTTCCTGAGATGTAGCGTGATGTGGGTTCGTGTAGGAGGTGCAGGATTAGTCTGGCTGCTAAGTTCTGGATGGTTTGTAGTGATCTAGTGAGTTGTTTGGTAATGCCGATGTAGAGGGTGTCCCCATACCTAACTTGCTGGTGACTAGGGCATGAGTGACAGTTTTTTAGTGTTGCTTGGGAGCCATTTGAAGATCTTTCTCAACATCTTCAGGGTGTGGAAGCAGGATGTAGTGATGGTGTTGACTTGTGCAGTCATGTGCAGTTTGCTCTAGATGATTATTCCAAGGTACATGGTGGGGTGTGGATAAGAGTTCGGCAGGCCACCAGTTGGAATCCCACGGTGAGGTTTTCCTGCAGAAGATCATTACCTCTGTCTTGTCAGTACTGAGCTTGAGACAGATGGGTTTCATTCTGTTGGCGACTTCAGTCATAGAGGAAGTTAACTGGTTGCTTCTGTTGGGGGTCTGGCCCGAGCGGGAGAGTGTGATTTGGGTGTCATCTTCGTAGGAGATGATATTAATGTTATGTGTGGGGTTGATTTTGGTCAGAGGGATCCTGTGTGTGTTGAGGAGGGTAGGGTTGAGTGATAAGCCTTGAGACACTCTGCAGTTGGTTTGTGGGATTCTGAGACAAAATGCCAGCCTGACAGTTTGTGTTCTATCCCGTAAGAAGGAGCAGATTCAGTAAAGAGCGGGTCCTTGGATGTCAATCTCATGCAGGTGCCTGATGAGAATGAGGTGTGAGATTATGTCTATGATTATGATTATGTGCAGAGAGGTCCAGAAGAATGATGGCTGCTGTGTCTCCTCTGTCAAGGATCATGTCGATGTCACCTGTGTTGGCAGTTAGTGCTGTTCCTGTACTGTGCTTGGACCTGAATCCACTCAGCGTGGCATTGAGGAAGTGGTGGTGGTTGCTGAGGTGGTTCATGAGGCGCCAGTTGATTAGTTTGTCTAAGATCTTTGAAGGGCATAGTAGGAGGGAGATGCAACTGCAGTTGAAAAGCATGACTGGGTCAATGGATGGTTTCTTAACCTCTTAAATGCGGGCGTCGGCCACTGGCCGACGCCCACACACCCTCCCTGGTGCGGGTCACGACCAGTGGCCGACACCAAGAAGGGCATTAATAAATCCTCGGGTGCGTCGCACCCGAGGATTTATTTTTTATTTTTTTTCCCCCCCCGGGAGACACGGAAGCTACCGTGTCTCCCCCCGCCCGCCCCTTTGTGACGTAAGCGCGCCGCGAGGCGCGCTGACGTTGCAAAGGGGTTTTCCCCATGAAAGCAGGAAGCAGCCTTGCGGCCGCTTCCTGCTTTCATGGGGGAAAACGGCCTTTTTCACGTTCGGGAAGGCCTCGTAAGAAAGGTGAGAGTCTCCCCTTTCTTACGAGGCCTTCCTGAAAGTGTTTCCTGGCCCCCGATCGCAGCACAGCACAGTTTCAGAAGGCCTCGTAAGAAAGGGGAGAGTCTCCCCTTTCTTATGAGGCCTTCTGAAACGGTTTCCTGGCCCCCGATCGCAGCACAGCTGCGATCGGGGGCCAGGAAACCCCACTAGACACCAGGGATTTCACTTTTGGGGGGCAGCCCCCCCCCGGAAAACGGGCCGCCCCCCCCCGGCATAATTTTCCTAAAAAAATAAAAAGGTAGGTGCCCCCTGGGGAGGGGGGGGGGGCGCGATCGCACCCCCCCCCCCCCGGGGATTTAAAAAAAAAAAAAATAAATAAAATAAAAAAAATGAAATGACAGGGGGTCGCCCGTGGGCAGTTTTTTTTTTTAGATGTTGTAGGGTTTCCCTGGGGGCCATTTTGGCCCCCAAGGAAACCATACAACAACTAAAAAAAAATATATGTATATATCTATATATATATATCTATGTAAATAGATATATCTAGGTACATGGATATATCTATAGATATATCTATGTAGATATATATTTATATATATATATATAGGTAGATCTGTATCAAAGAGATTTATAAAGCGCGCTACTCACCTGTGAGGGTCTCAAGGCGCTGGGGGGGGGACGGGGGGGAGGGAAAGGGGCTAGGAGGTTCACTGTTCAAAAAGCCAGGTTTTGAGGCCCTTCCTGAAAAGAAGTAGGTTTTGGGTCTTGCGAATGTGAGTTGTGAGTGCGTTCCATGTTTTGGGTGCAATGTAGGAGAAGGATCTGCCCCCGGTGGTGGTGTGTTTGATGCGGGGGTCAGAGGCGAGAGAGAGGTCAGCTGAACGGACGTTTCGTGTGGGGGTGTGGAAGGTGACTCTCGTTGAGGTAGGCAGGGCCTGTGTTGTGGAGTGATTTGTGTGTGAGGATGAGGATCTTGAAGGTGATCCTTTTGTCAATGGGGAGCCAGTGGAGGGATTTGAGGTGTGGAGAGATGTGTTCGTGTCGGTGGAGGTCGAGGATGAGTCGTGCTGCTGAGTTCTGGATGCGTGTAGTTTGCACTTGAGTTTTAGAGTGGTGCCGGCGTAGAGGGCGTTTCTGTAATCAAGCCTGCTGCTGATGAGTGTGTGAGTGACAGTTTTTCTGGTCTCTGTGGGGATCCATTTTAATGTTTTTCAGTATACGGAGTTTGTTGAAGCATGAGGAGGTAAGAGCGTTGATTTGTTGGGTCATAGAGAGGGAGGAGTCTAGGATGATGCTGAGGTTGCGTGCGTAGTTGGCGGGGGTGGGTGCAGGGCCTAGCGTGGTGGGCCACCATGGGGGGTCCCAGGTTTTTTTGGTGAGGGCCAAAGAGGATTATTTCGGTTTTGCTTGAGTTGAGTTTCAGGTGGTTGGCTGTCATATATACATCACTTTTGTCAATATGTGTGTGGTTTCCCTGGGGGGAAAAGGGTCCGACTTGTCTAGTGGCAGTTTTAGTGCCATAAAGAAGCGCAGAAGGTTTATATGCCTACTGCAAAGAGCACATCTGTATTTTATGTAAATAGCTGAGTACATTAGTAAAGTCTATGGAGAGATGAAGGGCACTTTTGCTGGGTGGTAATGAGGGAATCCGAGGAGGAGGGAGTGGGAGTACCAATAATGATTGTTGGACTGGGCGCAGGAGGTGCTAAAGACTGTGACGAATGGTATGTGACAAGGTGTTTTTTGAGTGTCTTGAAAGTACGTGCTGATTGAGGGAAGAAGCGCAGGTAAGGTGGCCTCTACTGTTGCACGTATCTCACACACACCATCGATTTTGTGACTGTCTACGTAGGCTAGTGTTTTAGAGCAACAGTTTAGCCAATAGCAGAGATGGCATCTTGATGGATGACTGCTGCCTGCACTCGGGTTATAGAGGACCGCTCTGACATAGGATCAGAGACTGAGACATCAGATACTGAGACAGCATCTGAGGGATAGGACAATGGTGCAGACTCTGGGAGTGATTTTTCAGTCAGAGGAGTCCCATTCGAAAACTCCTCTTCCAGTACATTATGAGGGAGGTGATGAGGACAGTCCTGCTGTCCCTTCGCAAGCTGTTCGTGCAACTGGGTAATAGTGGGTTAGGCCAACCCAGAGAGCAGGTGAATGCGGCGGCAAGCAGAGAGAGAGTGCTCTCTTGGGAGCTCACCAATTTAGTTCAGCCCCAAATTCCACCACCCAAATCATATTGTGGAGACATCAAAATTGTCTATGGCAAAACAAACTGGTTTTGTAAGGCAGGCACCTGTGTTTTTGGTCCTGGATTCGGCGGCCATATAGAGAAACACACTAAACCCAAACATTTCTGGAAACTAGACATTCGGGGGAGTCCACAGAGGTGTGACTTGTGTGGATTCCCCAAAGTTTTCTTACCCAGAATACCCTGCAAAGCTGAAATGTTGAGAAAAAACTCTATTTTTCTCGCATTTCTGTCACACAAACTACAGGAATATGCTGGGATCCACAACATTCCTACCACCCAGTGACTCCTCACCTGTCCTGATAAAAACACTACCCCACTTGAGTGCCTACACCTAGTGCCTGTGTCAGGAATGGATCACCCCAGGGTCAACAGCTGCCTCACGTAAGGACCAACATTGACCGTTGTGTGATCTATTCCTGTCGCAGGCACCAGGCCTAACCACACAAGTGAGGTATCATATTTATCGGGAGACTTGGGGGAACGCTGGGTGGAAGGAAATTTGTGGCTCCCCTCAGATTCCAGAACTTTCTGTCACCGAAATGTGTGGAAAACGTGGTATTTTAGCCACATTTTGAGGTTTGCAAAGGATTCTGGGTAACAGAACCTGGTCCGAGCCCCACAAGTCACCTCATCTTGGATTCCCCTGGGTTTCTAGTTTACAAAAATGTGCTGGTTTGCTAGGTTTCCCCAGGTGCCGGCTGAGCTAGAGGCCAAAATCCACAGGTAGGCACTGTTTTCTATGAAAAAATGTGATGTGTCCACGTTCTGTTTTGGGGCATTTCCTGTCGCGGGCGCTAGGCCTACCCACACAAGTGAGGTATCATTTTTATCGGGAGACTTAGGGGAACGCCGGGTGGAAGGAAATTTGTGGCTCCTCTCAGATTCCAGAACTTTCTGTCACCGAAATGTGAGGAAAACTTGTTTTTTTGGCCACTTTTTGAGGTTTGCAAAGGATTCTGGGTAACAGAACCTGGTCCGAGCCCCGCAAGTCACCCCTCCTTGGATTCCCCTAGGTCTCTAGTTTTCATAAATGCACAGGTTTGGTAGGTTTCCCTATGTGCCGGCTGAGCTAGAGGCCAAAATCTACAGGTAGGCACTTCTCAAAAAACACCTCTGTTTTCTTCCAAAAATTTGGATGTGTCCACGTTGCGCTTTGGGGCGTTTCCTGTCGCGGGCGCTAGGCCTACCCACACAAGTGAGGTATCATTTTTATCGGGAGACTTGGGGGAACGCCGGGTGGAAGAAAATTTGTGGCTCCTCTCAGATTCCAGAACTTTCTGTCACCGAAATGTGAGGAAAACTTGTTTTTTTAGCCACTTTTTGAGGTTTGCAAAGGATTGTGGGTAACAGAACCTGGTCCGAGCCCCGCGAGTCACCCCTCCTTGTATTGCCCTAGGTCTCTAGTTTTCAGAAATGCACAGGTTTGGTAGGTTTCCCTAGGTGCCGGCTGAGCTAGAGGCCAAAATCTACAGGTAGGCACTTCTCAAAAAACACCTCTGTTTTCTTCCAAAAATTTTGATGTGTCCACGTTGCGCTTTGGGGCGTTTCCTGTCGCGGGCGCTAGGCCTACCCACACAAGTGAGGTATCATTTTTATCGGGAGACTTGGGGGAACGCCGGGTGGAAGGAAATTTGTGGCTCCTCTCAGATTCCAGAACTTTCTGTCACCGAAATCTGAGGAAAACTTGTTTTTTTAGCCACTTTTTGAGGTTTGCAAAGGATTCTGGGTAACAGAACCTGGTCCGAGCCCCGCGAGTCACCCCTCCTTGGATTGCCCTAGGTCTCTAGTTTTCAGAAATGCACAGGTTTGGTAGGTTTCCCTAGGTGCCGGCTGAGCTAGAGGCCAAAAGCTACAGGTAGGCACTTCTCAAAAAACACCTCTGTTTTCTTCCAAAAATTTTTATGTGTCCACGTTGCGCTTTGGGGCGTTTCCTGTCGCGGGCTCTAGGCCTACCCACACAAGTGAGGTATCATTTTTATCGGGAGACTTGGGGGAACGCCGGGTGGAAGGAAATTTGTGGCTCCTCTCAGATTCCAGAACTTTCTGTCACCGAAATCTGAGGAAAACTTGTTTTTTTAGCCACTTTTTGAGGTTTGCAAAGGATTCTGGGTAACAGAACCTGGTCCGAGCCCCGCGAGTCACCCCTCCTTGGATTGCCCTAGGTCTCTAGTTTTCAGAAATGCACAGGTTTGGTAGGTTTCCCTAGGTGCCGGCTGAGCTAGAGGCCAAAATCTACAGGTAGGCACTTCTCAAAAAACACCTCTGTTTTCTTCCAAAAATTTTGATGTGTCCACGTTGCGCTTTGGGGCGTTTCCTGTCGCGGGCGCTAGGCCTACCCACACAAGTGAGGTATAATTTTTATCGGGAGACTTGGGGGAACGCCGGGTGGAAGGAAATTTGTGGCTCCTCTCAGATTCCAGAACTTTCTGTCACCGAAATCTGAGGAAAACTTGTTTTTTTAGCCACTTTTTGAGGTTTGCAAAGGATTCTGGGTAACAGAACCTGGTCCGAGCCCCACGAGTCACCCCTCCTTGGATTGCCCTAGGTCTCTAGTTTTCAGAAATGCACAGGTTTGGTAGGTTTCCCTAGGTGCCGGCTGAGCTAGAGGCCAAAATCTACAGGTAGGCACTTTGGAAAAAACAGCTGTGTTTTCTATAAAAAAAATAGGATGTGTCCATGTTGTGTTTTGGGGCATTTCCTGTCGCGGGCACTAGGCCTACCCACACAAGTGAGGTATCATTTTTATCGGGAGACTTGGGGGAACACAGAATAGCAAAACAAGTGTTATTGCCCCTTATCTTTCTCTACATTTTTTCCTTCCAAATATAAGAGAGTGTGTAAAAAAGACGTCTATTTGAGAAATGCCCTGCAATTCACATGCTAGTATGGGCACCTCGGAATTCAGCGATGTGCAAATAACCACTGCTCCTCAAAACCTTATCTTGATCCCATTTTGGAAATGCAAAGGTTTTCTTGATACCTCTTTTTCACTCTTCATATTTCAGCAAATGAATTGCTGTATACCCAGTATAGAATGAAAACCAACTGCAGGGTGCAGCTTATTTATTGGCTCTGGGTACCTAGGGTTCTTGATGAACCTACAAGCCCTTTATATCCCCGCAACCAGAAGAGTCCAGCAGACAAAACGGTATATTGCTTTCAGAAATCTGACATCGCAGGAAAAAGTTACAGAGTAAAACATAAAGAAAAATGGCTGTTGTTTTCAGCTCAATTTCAATATTTTTTTATTTCAGCTGTTATTTTCTGTAGGAAAACCTTGTAGGATCTACACAAATGACCCCTTGCTGAATTCAGAATTTTGTCTAGTTTCCAGAAATGTTTAGCATTCCGGGATCCAGCATTGGTTTCACACCCATTCCTGTCACTAACTGGAAGGAGGCTGAAAGCACCAAATATAGTAGAAATGGGGTATGTCCCAGTAAAATGCCAAATTTGTGTTGAAAAATTCGGTTTTCTGATTCAAGTCTGCCCGTTCCTGAAAGGTGGGAAGATAGTGATTTCAGCACCAGAAACCCTTGGTTGATGGCATTTTCAGGGAAAAAACCACAAGCCTTCTTCGGCAGCCCTTTTTTCCCATTTTTTTGGAAAAAACAAAATTTTCACTGTATTTTGGCTATTTTCTTGGTCTCGTCCAGGGGAAACCACCAACTCTGGGTACCATTAGAATCCCTAGGATGTTGGAAAAAAAGGACGCGATTTGGCGTGGTTAGCTTATGTGGACAAAAAGTTATGAAGCCCTAAGCGCGAACTACCCCAAATAGCCAAAAAAGGGCTCAGCACTGGGGGGGGAAAGGCCCAGCAGCTAAGGGGTTAAGTATGGACATGACAATAGCATGTTTCCAGGTGTCCAGAAATGTGGCTGAGTTGATGGAGGCATTGAGGATGGGTATTAGTGCTTCACTAAATTGCTTAGATAATTAGCATAACCACTCTTTGCCTTTTCAAACAGGCATGCATTTTACACACCACCTTCTTAAATTGATAACATGAAATTGTGCTTACTTCTAATTCCCTCACTACAAGATGTTTGATGATCAGGCCATTAAATGGTGCCATTATTTGCAAGCAGAAGAAATTCTTATGCCTTCAATAGCAGAACACACAAAGCAAAACATTTCTTGACACGCTGCATCTCTAGTTAGACGTGGCACTGAAATGCCCCAATGTTTGAGGGAGGAATTTTTCGGTTACTGTTGGCTGGTGATTTTAAACTGCATAGTGTTTGCAGACACTAGGAAAGTGTTTCTCCATCCCTCCATTCCATTTCTCTCAAAAGATCCCTCTGAGGTCTGTGAAGTGAACTGCACACACTGTTCAACTTGATACAACACTGAGCACAAATAGTGAATGGTATCTTAAAAAATGTATAAATTCTGTAGCTACAGTAGTTTTAGTAGGAAAGATGGATAGATCAGCCAGGGCACAGAATAGTTACTGATTAGGATAGGGAAAGGATACATCAGTCATGGCACAGGAGGTATAGCTGCTGAGGCGCAGATAGTTTTTGAGTTACTATAGAGGTAGAATGTAGTTGCTGGGGAACAACATATGTTAATTTTAGGATGAGAATTTCATCAAGTGGCCAGATCACAAGGTGAGTTGGAGTAGGTGGTGGACCCATGGTCTTCTAGAACCTGAGACCGGTCACCAAACTCCACTTCCTGTGAAAAATCATTGAAAAAGTAGTTTCTAGACAGCCTGTCACACAATTCCAGCATTGACCTCTTTAACTTCTGTCAGTCAGAATACCTACTGAAATATTAGTTGGGGAGAACAGATCTCCAAATATTGCTCCATCGTGGTCTGCCTTAACTTTTTTACTTTGACCCAGTATAGCGTGACCAGATAGCTGCAGTTGGCACTTTATGCTTTTAGGCCCTATTTTGCAGATTATTCTTTACAAATTCATAAATTCAGTTCTACTGATTGGATTTTTTTCATTTTGATCTTGTTTGATTTAATAACATTCTGCTCTATCATTCTAACCCGGTGTGGGATAACTTTTGTGAGGTGTTCTCGCTGTTTTCCTATTTGTAGTGTTGCACAAATACTTTACACATTTCCTCTAAGTTAAGCCTGCCTGCTCTGTGCCAAGCTACCAGGGGGTGGAGCACAGGTGAATTTGGGGTTTGCTTGTGCCTTATCCTGACTAGAACTGTGGTTGCTGCTTGACCAGGGCTCATAACCCAGTCAAATAGTAAACCAAATTCTAACAGATATCGTTGTAAATCAAAATGCTGATACTGATTTAGGTCAAAATATTCAATCCATCTCATATCGTAACTTTGCACATATCAGACAAAATTGACAAATTGGATGAGTTCTTGCTCCTTGAAAATATGCATAGCAAAACAGAAGGTCTACTTTTCTGCTCATTGGAAACAACCTCTCTAGTCCAAGAATGGTTTTTACTACTCTCATCTTTCCCAACTGTCCCCATCTCCTAAACTGCTTGTAATCACCATCAACCAAAAACTCACAGTCCTACTGGACATTGTGAAACTTGAAAAAGAAACTAAAACCATAGATCCCTAATAGTGATTTCAAAACAGCAGTGCAGGCTTAAGAGCTCTCCCCTTGACTGGTGTAACATCCTGTTGGAGGATTAGTAGGGACAAGTATACACCTACCAATAGCAATAAGACCAAAACCTTAACATAGAGTCCAGTGAAGTTCTCAGTGCATTAGCCTCTGGCTCACCCCTTGGTAACTGGCTTCAAGCAGGGACGCTTAATTCAGGATAAAGGTATGTAAAGCATTTAAATAAAACAATACAGTAAATAAGACACATTACACAATAAAGACACACACCAATTTATAAAAATATGAAATATATGTATCTTAAAAATGACACCAAAATGACAAAAACCCAATATAGGGAACAGGAGATATTAATTTTTAAAGATTAAATAAAAAAAATGTGCATTGTAGTTCTTAAAAGCCAATAGCGCCAACGAGGGACATCTGGTCGTGTTAGACCAAGACCAAGTAAAATTTGAAGCCAAACGCAATGGAGCCCTGCTCGGATACACTGAGTCGAAGGACTCGGTCAAAATTTTACCTTCGGACGTAGGCCCTCATTACAACATTGGCGGTAAATGGCGCTTACCGCCGTGTAGAAGACCGCCAACACACCGCCGTGGAATTCCGCCACAGCTATTACAACCCACAGCTCGGAATCCACCAAAATCTAGACACCCACACAAGTCCGCCACACCAAAGGTCAGTGACAAACTGGTGATAACAAACCCTCCACCATCACGCCAATGGGAATACACCCACACTATCACGACCCACAAATCCACGCGGCGGTCTTTCAAAAGTGGTATTCTATTTACGGTACACACCGCCGCGCTCAAAATACACACACATCTACAAAACACTACCACATTGGACAATTCCAAATACATACACCTGAAACACATACACACACCACTCCCACACACCCAATACAATATAAAACACCTGCCCACATCACCTACAAACCCTTACTACCAAAAATTTAGACGAAGGCCACAGAGACAGTACAGCAAAGACAACACCAGCATACAGAGGCACACAACATCATCACACATACACATCCACGCACAAAATACCACACACCCCTAAACATCACCCCATACATCACAACACACACCACCTCACACATCACCCACACCACCCCATGGCACCGCAAAGACACCCCAAGTTTTCTGAGGAGGAGCTCAGGGTCATGGTGGAGGAAATCATCTGGGTAGAGCCACAGCTATTCGGACCACAGGTGCAGCACACCACCATAGCTAGGAAGATGGAGCTATGGTGCAGAATCGTGGACAGAGTCAACGCAGTGGGACAGCACCAAGAACACAGGATGACATCAGGAAGAGATGGAACGACCTACGGGGGAAGGTGCGTTCCGTGGTCTCAAGACACCACATCGCGGTTCAGAGGACTGGCGGCGGACCCCCACCTCCTCCCCCACAACGAACAACATGGGAGGAGCAGGTCTTGGCTATACTGCATCCTGAGGGCCTTGCAGGAGTACCTGGAGGAATGGACTCTGGTAAGTCAAATATTAACTATTACATCCCCCACCCTACCTGCATGCTATCACATACCCCCACCCTCACCCTCACCCCCATCACTCCAACTCCTCACAGATGTCCACCTATCACAACCCACACATCCCAACACCAAGCCCTGCATGCAACACCAAAGCATGGACACCCATCACCAATGCATGGCCACTACACATACCCACACAGACCCCTAAACAATTAGCACACAAGGTCCTACACAGGAATGCAAGCACTGGGGTACAGGGTCACCCACCCATTGTACACCATGGCACACACAGATGCAATAATGATGCCTTTAGACCCCTGCAGGACCCCTACCCAACGTCACCGGACAGGAGGTTCCAGACATGTCCACTCCACCCACAGAAGAGGCCCACAGTGATGACAGCAGCTCTGTCCAACTGGATCTAGATGATGAGCCCGGCCCATCTGGGACCTCAGGACAGTTTGTTCCCCTCACACAGTCACAGGCCAACACAGAGCCTCCCCCCTCTGGAAACACTAGCACAGCACCTACCCAGCAGGCCCATACCTCTGTCCCCAGGACACGTCAAGCAGCAGTGTGTCAACCACTACAGGGAACCCAGGCTAACCCACCACCCCAAGAACAGCAGGGACCTGGGGACAGTGGTAGTGGCACACAGTTCAGGGGACAGAGGACCAGGAACAAAGGGGAACTGGGAGGGCTGCTGTGCGACAGGGGGAGGACAGGCCCAGGGAACCCACTCTCCACGAGGCCCCCTCCAACATCATGGGAGCGTACCATCATTCCCAGGAGACGATGGCAACAGTACTGGACAAGTTTCAGGAGACCCAGCAGCTGCAGGAGGAACAGTATTTGGGGTTCAGGGAGGAACTCAAATCCATCAATACCACCCTGGGCACCATTGTAGGGGTGCTGAAGGAACCCGTGAACACCTGGAGGGACACTGTGGCACAACAAGGAGCCCCCGACACTAGCCTGGACGATGAACTGCCCACCACCTCCGCCGGCGCTAGTGGACAGGAGGCACCGCCACAGGACCACGACACCAGCACCCCACCCCCTGGGGATGGAGAACCACCCCGCAAGCGGTCCCTGAGATCCAGAACAAAGACAAAGAACAATGCCAAGACCCCTGCCAAGAAATGAGACCACTCATCCTTCTGTCCCACTTTGTCACCCTGTCCATCCTTAAACTGCCCCAGCTCCACTTCCTATTCCCCTTTGGACAATGCACCTGTGAGACTAATAGACTGGACTCTGCCATGGACATTCCTCGACCATCACCCCTGAACAGTTTACAACCCCCTCCAATATTTAGCACTTAAATACACCCTTAAATCACAAAACAATCTGGAGTCAGTCTGTGCTTTCACAAATGTGTATTTGCACTTTGAAATAGCAATGTCAATTCTATTGTCAACAAACCTATGTCACACAGCTCTAGTCCATGAGGTTACATAGCAGAGGTCACACCGTGGGACCCACATCTGTGAAATCGAAAGTGACAAATCAGGGTCCATACACTAGGTGAAAGTGACAGACAGATGAGAGGTAGAACAATTGTATCAGATGTAGAAGGCAGTGATGTCTTCTTACCTGTGTCTCACAGCTGCCACAACACCTCCATCTGGACCATCCTCCTGCAGAAAAGGCACCTGTCGTCGCAAAGCCAAATTGTGCAGCATACAGCAGGCTACGATGATCTGGCACACCTTCTTTGGTGAGTAGTAGAGGGAACCACCTGTCATATGGAGGCACCGGAACCTGGCATTCAGGAGGCCGAAGGTCCTCTCTATAACCCTTCTAGTTCGCCCATGTGCCTCATTGTAGTGTTCCTCTGGCCTTGTCCTGGGATTCCTCACTAGGGACAGTAGCCATGACAGGTTGGGGTAGCCAGAGTCACCTGCAAATGTCAAGGGACAACTGTTAGACACACACTAACCCTTAGGGACAACCCCAGACAACTATTCACTTGGTAGAGGGTCCTTGTCCTCACCTAATAGCCACACACGGTGCCTCTGGAGTTGGCCCACCACATAAGGGATGCTGCTATTCCTTAGAATGTAAGCGTCATGCACTGAGCCAGGTAACTTGGCGTTCACATGGGAGATGTAATGGTGGGCCAAACACACCATCTGCACATTCATGGAATGGTAACTCTTCCAGTTTCTGTACACCTGTTCACTCCTGCAGGGGGATACCAAGGCCACATGTGTCCCATCAATGGCACCTATGATGTTGGGAATATGTCCCAGGGCATAGAAGTCACCTTTCACTGTAGGCAAATCCTCCACCTGAGGGAAAACGATGTAGCTTCACCTGTGTTTCAGCAGGGCAGACAACACTCTGGACAACACGTTGGAGAACATAGGCTGGGACATCCCTGATGCTATGGCCACTGTAGTTTGAAAAGACCCACTTGCCAGGAAATGGAGTACTGACAGGACCTGCACTAGTGGGGGGATCCCTGTGGGATGGCGGATTGCTGACATCAGGCCTGGCTCCAACTGGGCCCACAGTTCATGGAATGTGGCACGATCAAGTCTGTAGGTGACAATTACATGTCTCTGTTCCATTGTCGACAGGTCCACCAGCGGTCTGTACACCGGAGGATTCCGCCATCTCCTCACCTGCCCCAGCGGACGTGCCCTATGGACGAGAACAGAGAGCACAAAGTCAGCCAACACTGAGGTATTAAATAGAATATTTATTGCACACATTTGTCAATCCGCTATGTGCCTGGCTTAGTGTGTATGCAAGGCCTAGATATGTGTGACGCATTTACAATTAATGCCATGTGGCCCCCCTGAAATGGCGGCTGCCTGACCTGTAAGGTGGGACAAGGGGATATGAGGTAAAGACCGCGGCGCAATCCTGGATTGGTTAACATTGGACCCTATGGGTTCCAGGAGCCAATGACGATGTACGTCGGCGTCGACGGTACGCACCGCCGCGGATGTGACTGCCATTTTCTCACTGTTCACTCACTTGATACCTGATCTTTGACAGGAGAGGACCTACACTGCAAGTGCTGCTGTGGCCTCAGTCTGGAAGCGACAATGGCTCAAGTGTCTGGGGAAAGGGCCCCTGCCTTCACTTCGGAGAAGTTGGACAAACAGGTGGATGTGGTCCTCCCCCAGTACACGCTACTCTACGGTCCTCCAGGTAAACAGCTGAGTAAACTGTGAGCATGCTGTATAGGCAATGCCTGTTTGGAGTGGCGTGGATGGGAGATTGGGGGGGGGAATGAGGCGTGCATGAAACAATGGTGAGTGTATGTGTGTCATGGCAAGGGTAGGAACGTGGGCCAATGATTGTGACGGTCCGGACGGTTATATCTTCTCCTTTTCCCCTGTACCATTCCTGTAGGTCAGCGCCCACCAGAAGAAGGATATTTGGTGTGCCATCACCAAGGAAGTCTGGACCCTGGGAGTCCACCACAGACGGAGCACCCACTGCCGGAAAAGATGGGAGGACATTTGCAGCTGGAGCAAGAAGACGGCGGAGGCCCAGCTGGAGATGGCCTCCCAATGTGGGAGGGGTGCCCGTTGCACCATGACCCCCCTGATGTTCCGGATCCTGGCGGTGGCATATCCGGAGTTAGAGGGGCGCTTGAGGGCCTCACAGCAGCCACAAGGGGGTGACTACAGTCACATTCATGTGATTCAGCGCCCATTGGAGGTGTCTGGGTGGAGGGGGGGGGATGTGGGTACCCCTAGGCCAGGGCGAGTTTTGTAGGTAAGGTCCCTTCGTAAGGCAGGCCATGTGGCACCCCACCCTACCAGTGTTAAGAGCCATCTACCCTAGGCTCCTGTGACTTCCATGTGTGCAGCAATCGGGCATAGGCCTTGTACCCCATGGCCCTGTGATTAATTAGGGAACTGTAAGTGCATGGCGTGGTGCAGAGGGCTGCTGTGTCTGTAGTGTCCGCCAACGGTAGCGGTATTTCATGCACTGAACATGTCTTTCTACTTTCTTTCCCCCCTTTTTTTGTGGTCTCCCTGTTCTTGTGTGCATTAGAAGCATCACGCGGAGGAGCAGTGCCACCGGAGCAGGAGGGAGCTGCATCCCACATGGCCCTGGAGGGCAAGACTACGAACTCTGAATTCACCATTGAGACGGAGGGCGAGGGGAGCTCCACGGCGGGGACAGGAGCTGAGACCAGCGACACTGACTCCTCCTCTGATTGGAGCTCCATTGCGGTGGCGGGCCCCTCTTTGCCCACCCCATCTACAGGTACAGCCCCCCCCCCCACCAGCACCGCCCTCCCATCAGCTCCTGAGTGTGTGTCCTGTGGCCACTCACCCAGGAGGGTGGGCATCTCCTTCACCCCAGGCACCTCAGTCCCTGCCCCTGTCAGCCCTGCTGCCCTCAGTGAGGAGGCCATTGACCTCCTCAGATCCCTCACTCTTGGGCAGTCTACCATTCTGAATGCCATTCAGGGTGTAGAGAGGCAGTTGCAACAAACAAATGCATACCTGGAGGGTATTCATTCTGGTCAGGCAGCCCAACAGTGAGCTTTTCAGACTCTGGCCTCAGCACTGATGGCAGCCATTGTCCCTGTGTCCAGCCTCCCCCCTCCAACTTCCTCCACCCAGCCCAAGTCCCCAGCACCTCAGCCTATCCCAAGCACACCATCAGACCAGCATGCACACACGTCAACACACAACGGTAGCTCAGGCAAACATAAGCACTACACATCCCACAGGCACTCACACAAGCATCATAACCCTGCACACATACCAACATCCACTGCCTCCACTGTATCCCCCTCCTCCTCGTCTCCCTCCTCCCTCCCTGTCACGTCTCCGCTCACACCTGCATGCACTACATCTTCAGCACTATGTCCATCACCAGCATGCCCATCACCACACACCGCTCACGTGCACTCACCACCCCCGCTACCATTCACATGTCCCCTGTGTCCTCTCCCAGTGTGTCTGTGAGCCCACCTCCCAAACTACACAAACGCAGTCACACACCCACCCAACAGTCATCCACCTCACGACAGCCTCCAGCCCATGCACCTTCACCCAAAGTCAGCAAACGAACACCTCCTACAACCACTACCTCTTCCACCACTCCCAAACCCTCTCCATCTACCCATCCCAGTGTGTCTAAAAAACTTTTCCTGTCAAACCTTGACCTCTTCCCTTCACCTCCCCCACCCCTTCCATCCCTTAGGGCCCACCTTTCCAGGTCCCAACCCAGCACCTCAGCCACTACATCACCAGGAACAGTGGTGCCAGCAGTAACTGGCTTCTGGAGTGTGCCAAGCAACAGGGCAGCCAGTGTGCCAAGGAGCCAGGCCAAGGACAGTCCCCCACCTCAGAAACATAAGAAGTTGGCCACAGCCCGGAGGGAGAAGGGCAAAACACCTGCCACCAGGGGCTCTCCCGGGACTACAGTTGGGAGGGGCAAGACAGCTGCGCCGCCATCCAAGGTGGGGAAGGGACAGAGAAAGAAAGGGAAGTCGCCGCCAACCTGCACGGCGGACAAGACCGCCACCAGCACCGCCACATGCACCGCCGCCACCAGCACCGCTTCCCAGGACACCGCCGCCACCAGCACCGCTTCCCAGGACACCGCCGCCACCAGCACTGCTGCCCAGGACACTGCCACCAGCAGAACCGCTGCCCAGGACACCGCCGTCACCAGCACCGCTGCCCAGGACACCGCCGCCACCAGCACGGTCACTGATTCACCCACCAGCACTGCTGGCCAATGAGCGCCGCAAGCACCGCTGCTACTGAGGCTGCCGCAAGCACTGCCGCTACTGAGGCCACCGCAAGCACCGCCAGCGGCCACGCCACATCATGCAGACATGGCTGCCATCCCCAGTGGTCAGTCATACGAAGCTGGTAGTCAGTTCCAGGGGCCTGGACAGCTTCCATGTAGGCCCACCTCAGTGGAGTGTCACATCCACTACCTCTGTCCTTGGCAGGATGAAGCACTCTGGGCACAAAGCCCCCTCCAGAACCAGTGGAGAAACGCATCCACTACCTCTGTCCTTGGCAGGATGAAGCACTCTGGGCACAAAGCCCCCTCCAAAACCAGTGGAGAAAGGCATCCACTACTTCAGTCCTTGGCAGGATGAAGCACTCTGGACACAAAGCCCCCTCCAGAACCAGAGGAATATCACATCCACTACCTCTGTCTTTGGCAGGATGAAGCACTCCGGGCACAAAGCCCCCTCCAGAACCAGTGTAGAAAGGCATCCACTCACCCAATCCTTGGCAGGATGAAGCACTCTGGGCACAAGGCCCCCTCCAGAACCAGTGGAGAAAGGTATCCACTACCTCTGTCCTTGGCAGGATGAAGCACTCCGGGCACAAAACCCCCTCCAGAACCAGTGGAGAAAGGCATCCACTCAACCAATCCTTGGCAGGATGAAGCACTCTGGGCACAAAGCCCCCTCCAGAACCAGTGGAGAAAGGCATCCACTACTTGTGTCCTTGGCGGGATGAAGCACTGCGGGCACAAAGCCCCCTCCAGAACCAGTGGGGAACTGTTATCCACTTGAGAGACTGTGGCTTTGCACTCCCCAGGATAAAGCAGTGGGCAAACCACCCACTGGAGAGACTTGTGAGACTGTGACTTTGCACTCCCCAGGATAAAGCAGTGGGCAACCCACCCACTGGAGAGACGTGAGATACTGTGGCTTTGCACTCCCCAGGATAAAGCAGTGGGCAACCCACCCACTGGAGAGACTTGTGAGACTGTAGCTTTGCACGTCCCAGGATAAAGCAGTGGGCAAACCACCCACTACAGAGACTTGAGAGACTGTGGCTTTGCACTCCCTAGGATAATGCAATGGGCAAACCACCCACTGGAGAGACTTGTGAGATTGTGGCTTTGCACTCCCCAGGATAAAGCAGTGGGCAAACCACCCACTGGAGAGACTTGAGAGACTGTGGCTTTGCACTCCCCAGGATAAAGAATAGGGCAAACCACCCACTGGAGAGACTTGTGAGACTGTGGCTTTGCACTCCCCAGGATAAAGCAGTGGGCAAACCACCCACTGGAGAGACTTGTGAGACTGTGGCTTTGCACTCCCCAGGATACATCAATGGGCATAGTGCCCCCTCGTGGAGCTGGCGTCGTGCGTTCTTCCTTCTGAGGGGCCCTCCCTTCCTTTCCCCCTGAGGTGCCTGTTTTATTTCAATCTGATGCCCCTGCAGTGTTCTCTTCATTTTGATTGGGTATCTTGTGTGGGCCTCGCCCATGCATTTTGGGCCCAGTGGTCCACGGACTATGTAGGTGCAGTACATGGACTTGAATTCTTGGTGTATATATTTGTTAATAGTGTATATATGTTTTTGACTAATGGATTTTTACTCATTACAATCGTTCAACTCATTTCCTTTTGTCCTTACCTTCTTCCAGGGGAGGTTGGGGGTGTAAATGTAATGTGTCAACATGTATTTGTGTGTGTGTTGTAGTGGGTGAGGGTGGGGGTGGGGATTTTGCGTGTTGCGTGTGTGTGTCACTTTCTTTTCCCTCTCCCCTCCCCTGTGTCGTAGGTGCAGTAGTCACTGTGGTCATCACCGCCGGCATTAGTGCTCCTGGTAGAGGAGCAGGAAGAGAGTGGCAGGTAGAATTTGGAGTTCCGGCACCATGGCGTCCTGGTTCCTGGTGGGGGGTGTAGAGGTAAGCGTTTTCCCTTCCAAGTCCTGTTTCTGCCGTGTTTTTGTTTGCTGTGAATCCGCCCCGGAAAAGGTGGCGGATCGCCTCTCATGATACTGTGGGCGGTACATTGTCTTCCGCCTGTCTGTTGGCGGTGTCCGCCGCGCTGTTTGTTTGTACCGCTGTGGCGGTCGGAGTGTTAAAAAGTGGCTGTCTATGTTGGCGGTTTCCGCCACGGTCGTGATTCCATTTTTTTTACCGCCGGCCTGTTGGTGGATTTACCGCCACTTTGACACCGACCGCCAGGGTTGTAATGAGGGCCTTAGTCATTTTTCTGGAGTTTTTTTCTCTTGTTGTCAGGCGATGCTCCTCATCAGACCAGGATCCGATGCAATGTCACTGGCTTGCTTTTCCGTGGGGAGCTGGTCAAATCCTGAAAGTCTCATTGACAGGGAAATGCTCCAGAGCTTCAGCAGGATGAACTTGAAATTCAGGATGGGTTGCGGTTCAATGTTGGCGGCTTGACTCTTGTCGTCGGGTCTGTCACCTTAAGGAGCTTGTCCACAAAAGTTCTCTAAACTTCTCCAAGCTTCCTGATCCCCTTTCAGAAGTTTTCCTCTGGGTCTCAAAGTATCCAAAAAACAACCCAAGGGTCTAGAAGCTCTAAGATGGTCAAATTCTCAAAAGTCAATTGGACACACTCCAGACTGGGACTTCTTGATGGAGACAGTTCAGGGAAGTTCTGTTAACCTGTTGCTTTTAGGGAGTCTACTCCTTAATCATTTTGAAGCAAGGCAAAGACTTCAGGGCTGTATTTCCCAGTGTGCAGGAAGAGCACATTTTCAGAGAGCAGTCTTTGGTTGTAGACAAGGGTTCCAGCAGGGCAGTCCTTCTTCTCCTTGTAGTTTCAGGCAGCAGATCTGAGTTGCACTGCAGTTCTCACATATTTATTCAATGGTCTGGGGGGAAAAAAGGGGAGAACACCCCTGTCCAATGAAATGCAGGGTGCCACACAGAAGCATGACAGCTTCCTTCAAAGTGTCGCATATTCTTGTACCACAAATCGCTGCACTTGTAAAATCTAAGAGGAAGGATTTCTCTTCAGCAGAGTAAGACCTGGCTAAACCAATCACTGGTGGGCTCATTTCCATTAACACTCCCCCTCCAGACCATCTGCAAATTCCATTCTTAAACTTGTCATCTATCTGGTGGGTAGAGGTTTAGGGGTAAAACTTGGCTGGTGTTCCTTTCTGTCCTGACGTTTGTGAACCGCAGTTTGATTTACCCAACCTCTTTTCTGGCCTGTGCTCTGCAGCTGCAGAGCTCCCCCACCAGATAACCTCTGCTCTATGCAGGCCACGTATCACCTCAACAACTGAGCCTGGCTAAGGGCCTCATTATGACATTGGCGGCAAATACCGCCTGCTGCCACGGCAACGGCCGCCAACAGACCTTCGCCGTGGCTACCGACTGTCCATCGATTTATGACCGTAGCCAGAATTCCGCCAGAAGGCTGGTGGAATTCCGGCTACAGTCATGGCGGCAGATCGTGGTAAGGTGGCATTGCTGCCAGCAGCAGCGCCACGCTAGCAAAACGTCGCCTACTGTATCATGTTCCATGATACGGCCTGGCGGTGTTTTGCTGGCGGACACTGCTGCTGGCAGCAGCGCCCCGTCCCGTCTCCTGCCGGAGGGCCCCCTGCAAGCAGGTAAGTTGGGTTCTCCGACAGGAGAGGGGGGTGTTGTGTGCGTGTGTGGGGGTGTGTGTGACTGTGTTTGAATGTGTGCATGCCTGTGCAATGTGTGTGTGCATGAGTGGGTGTGTGTGTACGTGCTGGCTGTGTCATGTGATTGCATGTGTGCCTGGATGTATGTTCATGAGTGTTGCTGTGAGTATGTATGAATGTATGCATGCATGGTTTAATGTGTGTATGCGTGTGTCTATGGGCGTGTATGTATGTACATGTATGTGTGTACATGTGAGGAGGGGGGTTAGGAGGGGGAGGGTGGGTGAGGACTCTGGGGAGGGGGGCGGAGGAGACCCCTATCAGTGCCAGGGAATGAATTCCCTGGCACTGATAGTGCCTACCGCCATAGTTTCTGTGGCTGTACAGAAACCACGGAAACCATGGCGGTGGGCAGGGTCAAAATGCCATGGGCGGCGTAGTGACGGCCGCCGGGCTGGAGACTGTAGTCTTCAGCTCGGCGGTCGTTACTGCCGTGTCGGTTGGTGTGTTAACTTGGCAGTTTGGCTTTGGCCAAACCACCAATGTCATAATATTGGAGGTATGTACCGCCAGCCTGTTGGTGGTACTACCTCCACTATTGCACCGACTGCCGGCGTCATAATGACCCCCTAATTCTGTTAAGGCTGACCAATTTGGAATGGCTGCTAGAAGGCTGAATTTTGTCTCACAGAAAAGAAAAACTTATATCTTCTTTTCTGCAATAGTTATGATACACTCAACAGTAGATAGTTGTTGGATTTATCATTACTAATCTTTTAAGTCCTTGAATGACACCTTTAGCTCCTTCCTAGCAATATGTATAACTATGTAAAATATTCCAATGTTAGCCTATGCAGCTAAGTATTTACAATGGACAAAAAAGGAAATGACCAGTTTTTCCTTCACCAGGGCATATAAAACAATGTTTATAATGTCCCTGTTTATAGTTACATGGCACCCTACCCTTTGGGCACCTAAGGGAGACCTTAGGGTGAGTTATAAGTAAAAATATGATAGATTACCATTTTAGAAGTACCTTTAATTCCAAAGTCACATTTCCACACATTTTATTTTTCAAAGGCAATCTGCAAGGCATGGCTGCCTTAAAAAATAACAGCAGGCAACACAGCAGTACACATTCCAGTGCAGGAAATCTGCAGGATCTCTAAACCTCCCTGGCTTATTATATACTAAGGATGTATAGGTAGTTTGCATCCACATTGCCCTGTTGTATACTATAGACTTACAAGGGGCTGTCAGTGCCAATTGTAACTATACACAGTCCCAAATACCTTTAATCAGAGTACTGGCCCTGGGCCTGGTTAGCAGAGCACAGGGCACAGTCAGAATCAGTTACCAGCAGTGTCAGTCAGAAAGAAATAGGGTGACCAGGCTAAAAGGATGACTTTCTCACACACCCTAGTTTCAGGTCTTCCAAAATTCACTCTGGTGCCTTTCAAAGCCTTTACCGTGAGGCAGTTCTCCTTGTCAATGGGCAAAAAGATGAGAACACATAGCTCACTCATTAAAAAACTGCGCTTGCTCCCCATTGATCACAAAATTGACTGTAAGGATACTTGAATCACACAAAGCATTACATCATAGTTCCCATGCTAATTAAATAGTAAGGTATACCCTTCCTTCAAAAGATGAGAAGAACACTAGAGGTAAATCCAACCGACTACAGTATATAACAAAAACAATATTTACAGACACAGAAACGGGCATTCTCCTGACAGCCCTCAAAAGTTTAAAATCAGCTCCCAGTATAATACATACTACTGCATAGCACTAATTCCTTGTCTGCTTTCATTTTTAAAGGCCTTAAAATACTTCTGCTCACATTATACCTAGCAATCTAGATCCTTTAATACCTGTAAATTGTACTCGATTACTGTCTATGGCAATTATTAGTGTAATTGCTTTATGTTCCGCTCTGTTGCGCGACCAATTACATGCTACGTCCATACTGTTGATAAATGCAAAAAATAACAGGAAAGTAAATTTACTGAAGTTCAGCAGACGGAAGACCAGTTTTCTTCGTTTATGTGCATATTGATTCAATCAATCAAAGGAAAATGAGTTTTGTAAAGTTATTCTTAGCACTGTACATTTACTACATTTCGAAGCACATGGCTCACTTTCAGTAAACCATCCACAGTTTTCATTTATGTCCAAAAACTGTGGCTATGCAAACCTGTGTCTTCCTTTCTGTAAGAATTCCATGGTTTTAATTCATAAGCAAAAACATATAGGTTATGTAGAAGTTGGTTGCTATAGAAAGATGCTGTTCTCAATTTTAAAATACATTTTATATATGAAATGATCATAGTCCTTACAAAAGGCACTGGTTCTAAATAGAAGCAAAAGTATGTGAAAAAAATGTATCACCCTCATGCTTTTATGTGAAGTATTTTAAAACATTTTTCGCACAGTGAATCTCTGCATCTCACGTCGTTTTCTGCCAACATAATTTCGGTTTCACAAGATAAAACTTTCGTAAAAACTTCACATTCTGCGTGCCACTGAAAGGAACATCTGTGTAAATTAATAATGCACGAGATACTGTTTAGGTCACGGTATGTGCTGCAATGAGATGATTTCCAAGGCCGCAAGCTACCTTATAAATCACAGTCAGACCATTTCATACCTATAAAACATTGCACATAAAGTAGACTGACAATAAATTGGTGGCTTAGGCAAAGCAACGACACTTTCTAGTTATTTACTTGGAGAAGACACACGGTCTAGTCCCAAAGAAATACATTTTGGCGGCATATACACCGTTTTAGATTGTATATAATTTTCTTGTGATTGTTTCATTAGTAATTAATTCTATGCAAGACAACTGAGAGTTTTTGATGTTGCTACCCCTCTGTATTTTAGTGAAATCCCTGTGTTAGCTATGAATATCTAGATTAAATGACAACGTTTTCTGTGGTCTGTGAAAACTACTGTGAGATCATAATTTTTGTCACAGTTGCCTAAATAAGAATAAAAAAAGAAACTGTTAATTCAAATAATTTTAGAATGATATATCATCAAGGAGATGTGAGAGAAGTATCCTGAAAAGCTCTTTGCTTCCTTATTCTCGGAAATGACCAGAATCGCAGAGATACGCCATTCTGGGTTCTGACTAAAGAAACTTATTCTTGGAAAATTGAGTGCAGTAATCTTGCATGTGATATAACCAAATATGTTGTAATCCCAATGTGGATACACACCATACCTGCTTAAATTGGTGTTACAGTGAAGTGTAGAATGGAGATGTAACGAGAACAGACATTATCGCCTCCTGACGTGTATCTTGTTCGCCTACAGGGAGATACCAAAGAAGCAATAGGATAAGCCCTTTTAGTGAGGGTCCAATGGCACTCAGCCTAGTCACTAAGAACTTGTAGGAAAGGGACTTTGGAGATTTTCTTAAGTACAAACTGCCAAATATCATGGGGTCATGTTATGTTTCAATATACTGCCCTTGGTCCGCTAATGTTGGACAGAGTGGCTGCAAGTTACCACTGAGTCCTCAAGCTTTGATGTTGTGTGATAGGTTTTAGGAAGCTGACTGTCCAGTTGAAGAACAAGGTGGAAAAACTCAAGTTGTCGTAGAGCTGATGAAGGTATGGTAGGACCAGAAAGCAATACTGAGTGGGTACCAAAAGTTAAAGAGTTGCTGATTTTTAAGCCAATTTCCCTCAAGCTTTGAATGACAAATGTAGTGGCCCTACAAAGTGGTGAGAAATATGGCACAAGTGCCACTTGAGAACCCCAGAGGGTGTATCAAGTGAACCTGTTGAAGCCCTACATCAAAGAGAGACCACACTGTTAGCATTTTTGCAATGATACAAGAGGAGAAGGAGATGAGTGAGCCTCTCCAAGACCAAGGTGGTACAGATATTCAGTGAAGGGGTTGAGAACGTCCCCAATAGACATATAAATAGAAATCTGACTGCACTATTACCACATGGTTGTAAATTCAGTTTCGAGATTCTACTCACATAAAACAAACGTGGCAGGTCTAGAGGAGGCGGTTGAGGGAGAAGTTTTCCAGGATATAAGGGCAAATTCTATTCCTCAACTGGGATCCTGTCACCCTTGGTAAAAGTGGATGAGGCTCTTACTTTTCGATGCTGGATGGAGAGCTCTTTCTGAAACTGAGGAATAGTATCAGGCGGATATGTTTGCCTAACCGTAGGCAAAAATCCCTGTCTGTATATATATTTGCATGGAAATTTCACTTTGTGAAAAGACCTCTAGATGTTTTGCTGAATCAGCACTTCAGAGCCGGCGGGCTGTGATATGTAGAGCAACTATTTCCTGGAGGGTAACAACGATCAAACAACCTGAATGCCCAGCACTTGTTCACACTGCTACTGAAGGCCAGACCTGACTTACTGAAAGTGTCAGTTCTGATGCGCATTTATTGCAGTGAGTACAGACCACAAAAAACTCATTGTGCTACAAAAATACAATAGTTAACAAATTGCTATACGTTTTCTCAGCCATCTAGCACACTTACCAGCATTAAAAGTATTTGGCATCTTAAAGACTATTACATTGCCAATTCCGGTGGTGGTGGTGTTGATAAAAAAGGCCTGGGGATTACGGGGTTTGACTTTCTTTAGTTGAGTTAAAAGAAAGAACATTATTGTACTGTTTGCTTAAGAACATTTTAAATCGTTAACATCTAAGGAATCTAAATATTATTATGTAGCTTTGGATATTTTGGTCGTCATCGTTTGAGCTGTACTTCATTCTCCAAGTAAGTGCGTACGACATATGTATTCATATTTTATTTTGTTAAATTACGACTTCCACTGAACTGGCAACATAAGTCGTGTTTTTTCATCATGAAAGCAACGTTTTAACAATGATAGGCAATTTGCTATTAGTTGCCTGAATGGCTTATCATAAACACATTTTGAAGATAGCCATTGCAGGGTTGGTAGTTTGAGTCCAAAGGCTCTTTGCGCCACGCAGAATTGTAGTGTTCTAGTTGGTCATATAGCTCAGTACATACATTCATTTAAACCAGTTGTGTGAGACGAACATCTACCATGCACAAAATTACAGCCTTTCATCTTTCTGAGGTTGATACCCAATTGGTGGAGTAATAACTTAATAAAACAAGAACTTCGGCTCTGTAAATTCTGGTTTATTTCATCACGTCTCTTCTATAACTTCATTGTCATCATTTTCAATATAACAGGAGCCCTGAATGCTGCACTTCAAGATATTTGTATTGTTATATGTAACTAGTGTAAATAATGAAATTCGCCAAATAATACGCACAATTGTTTTCATTTAATGTATTTATTGATATGTCTATTGTACATATTTTGAAGATAGCCACTAGGCACAAAACAAGATAATTTCAGATCCCTCTCAATTATGCCAGCAATATAGTGTTGTGTCAGGATGCCCTGGATGCATTTCCTTTTTTGAGCTTGTCCCATGCGCAGATACACTACCTCAAACCTCATGAACATAAGTAATTTACGGAGCAGAAGAAGTTAAGAGAGTGCAGAGAGTGTGGATACCATCTGGAAAGAGTCTTCCCAGCGGATGGGCTCCTCTAGACGCAGACTGACGACATGGAATTATAGGACTCACAAGACTAGCAATTGGTGGCATCCATCTTGAGTGCATAGAGTACTGGTTCCCTGTGGTACACAGAGTTGTTGCTGGAAATTGAGATACATAGGGACAGATTTATGGAAAGTGGTGCTGCACCAAGTGCCACTTTCCCAAAATGTTGGCGCTACTCCTGCAGAGTACATAGGGGCCCATTCAAAATAATAGTATGCCCCCTTTTAATGCCTGCTCCAAGCAGGCGCTAAAAGTGGCGGAAAAAAATGTTGCAAGGAAATCTCATAGATTTCCTTGCACCATTTCCCTCCCCCCCCCCAACAGGGGAATGCCCTCCTAACGGGGGAACACCCCGTTGCATACATTATGCCTGGCGCAAGGGTTCACAAAGTGGTGCAATGTAAACATTGCACCACTTTGTAAATATGGCATGTGAGAAATGTCACCTTAAAGCCCAATTTCGTAGAAATTATTGCCGCAAATGTGGCATAAAGAGGTGCTATAGGCTCATAAATATGCCCCATAGTTGCTTCTGCTGGGAGTTTGTCATTCACAGACTAAGAACTGTCATGATGAGTTATTTTATGAGTTGGCAAAGGACATAACTGAAATCAGAGAAGTATTTTAACAGAACACTAGTGTTAGACTTTGCATTTTACCATAATTTCAAAACTTCATCATTAAACACTGTGAACTCTGATAATGGACGCATTATTTTCTCACAACAAATCATCCAGTAAGATTACAAACTCTTTTGCACTAGATTACACAAGGAGAAAACTGTTAGGCTTATGAAATCATTGTTCCACTTACCTTATTTCTAGAAGAGGAGCTAATAGGAACCTCATCTTGAACAGAATTTATATTCTTTTTAGAACACACACCGTATTAAGGTATATGACAATAATGAATGCTTTATATGCACCAGTTTATCAAACGATTAAATTGAATGTGATCAAATCTAGAGAACATTATCACTTAATGTAAACCTAACCTTAACGCAACCAAGGTAGTACTCTTTAACTAACAACACAAAATAGTTCAGAAAATCAACAGCAAACATAAAATAAACTCTAACATTTCAGCTCTTGGAGAATATTGCATTCAAATACACCATTCCAAGAACCACTATGTGTGATGCTCAGAAACTCTGGGATTCTTTTCCACTCCTAGGCTGACAATACCCAAATATACATGGAAATCTCATCCCCAGAGGAAATTGCCCTGCTTTCAAATACACTTTCAGTGATTCAAAACTGAATGTTTAACCACCATTTAGAATAAAACCCAGCCCAACTAAAACAGAATTTCTTTTCATCTCACATCAGAAAGCAAAAACACATGTACAAGAATGAATGGTCAACCTTCCCGCCTTCATACGCTGCCGGCCAGTGTCATGAGTACCAGATCACTTGGAATCACCCTGGACAATTATGTTACTCTCCAAAGCCACCTAGCATCAATCAATCAATCAATCAATCAATCATGACCAATCATTCATGGCCAAATGCACACAACATCAACTGAGGCAGCCTTAGGGCATCAGACAAATGATTCTGTTACAAGACCTCAAAACAGTGGTTCAGTCTCTTGTTCTCTCTAGACTAGACTATAGAATTGCCCTTCTCTCAGGCATTCCCAAGGTTCACCTAGGCCCACTGAAAACAACACTATATGCTGCAGCACGCTTCGTTGTAGGTCACAAGAAATTTAACCACATTTCTCCTGCCTTGCCTATTCTCCAATGGCCATGTCTGCACTATATAAAGTGCAAATATAAAAACCATGTACAGCTGGAACTATGGATATTGTCAAAAGATAGATGTCACAGTCAGGACAATAGCAAGAATTCTCTTGTTTTTGGATATCAATTCTCCTGCAGTGCAGATTAATAAACCAAGTTCTGCAAGCAAGCAATGTGAGACTATCCAGGGTCTTTATTTTTGACTTGTACCATTATGCTTTCCCTGGGTGTATAGCTAACTTAAATATTGTCAGAGTAAGGTAGGTTGTAGGTTCAGAGAAACATAGCAGCATGCACCACTCACATTTGATGATTAGAATTGCAAGGTTAGTGCATCTTGACATGGTGATGCCTTCTGGCAATGCCATCATGCTCATTTCAAACTATTTAAAGGATATCACTGTTTATTCTAGTAGCCCCTTTTTGTTGTCTCTGGTTTTGTTGGTATTCAAACTGTGTGATTTGTCACTGCTAAACAGGCCAACAATGCATGTGCTTTACCCCTGTGCATTAGTTTCATTTGATTGGCTTATTTAGCTTTATAGTGAGACAATGATAGATGGTGCAAGAAACACACCTGTGATGTGGAAGTTAAATGTCATATGGTGGTTGCAGTGCATATTTACACCACCCTCATATATAAGAAAATATATGGCTTCAGAGACTACCGCTGTGTTAGTGCTAGAATGCAATTTAAAAGCACTGCAGTGACACATGGCAAGAAAAAGTGCATTTGGCATGTAATACAGCTGATGCATATATTAGCAAAGTCACTCCTTAAGTGTCCCTTTTAAACCCACAGGGCTGGGAACCTAATATATAAAAGGGGCATACCACACGCTGGCAAACACAGAAAGCTGCTTTCACTATGCAGCTATTGTTACATTTGCCAGGAACAGACCAATTGATTAATACAATCCCGTTTTCATATCTAGGTATCAGAAAATCAGAGAAGTCATTAAAAGTTCTATTCCACTTAGTTTTAAAAATGTATGCACAGGTGAAAATAGACTTTGGATACATTTAGAAGAAAGGTAACTTTAGGAAAGTGTATTTGTACTGTCTTAAACTAGTTTAGAACTGATTTACCCATCACTGTTGATCCAGTAACTGAATACACATCTTTGGCTGACTTGTTAACAACCCACCTCTTGGAATACAATGACTTGGCCTCTGGTTTTAGAAAGGCAGGGGAGGTGTCAAGAAGTGGTAATTTAGAAACAATGATACATCTAGGAGAGAAATGAGACCAGCTTGCTGATTAAAGGCACCACTCATATCTTCTTTTGTAGATGTTATTTCGGGATGTCAGGAGCTACAAGAACTGATTCCCGGAGCCACCATAGACTTTCTGTCTCTTACTCCAGCAGGAAGGAAAATCAGTTTGAGCACTGGCAAAGGGGAGGGCAGCTCAGCTTCATAGGGGAATTGTGAGAAAGAGGTAAAAAGGTCCTGCAAGTAGAGATAGACTGAAGCTAACTTGGTTTATGGACTTTGGGATGGTTTGAAGAAACTGAGAAAGGAAGTGCTAATAAAGGAGATGTGAATTCTGTGAGAAAGCAGCAAGGAATGGTTCTAGAGAGTGTCTTCATTTCTTAATATCACACACAAGAAGCACTTCACCACCATCCCCTCCTCAGAGCAATCTGTTAAGAAGTAGGTAATCTCTGATGCCCTAATGTGGTGATAACAATTTTATTTGATACACAGCAGGAAGAAAGGCAACTGTGTGGGAACAGGTGCTCCTGATAACTGCTCGCTTCACCAGGCCTCCTCTTCTCATGAGCCCCAGATTCTGTTATGGAATACCTACTAAAAAATCACCTTCACAGGAGAGGCAGAGATAGGAGAAAGCAAATTGCTGGACCTGGTAAGAAAGATTTTGAAGACAACTGTATCTGACAGCTGGAAGACAATGACTTTAGAACTCCTGAGTCCTCCTGAGTCCTGCTGGCACCTAGGGACTGGAAACACTCAAGGTTCCAGTGGTTGGTTTCCTGTTACCTAATGCCTGTTATAGTGGCCCAAAAGCAGAAAGACTTTAATTATGACGAGCTGACCACTGAAGACTAGACCATGCAAAACCAGTTGCTGTAGAGAGATCCGGTGTCTAGAAGCCTGCCTTGAGGGCCTAAAGGCAGTAGATGTGACCAGGAGAACATTCTCAGCACTTGATGAAAAGTGGAACTTTATAATTTTTTCCACCTTAGAAGCAGAGGACCGGGTCAAGGTGTGAAGGCTTCTAAAATGACGGTAAACCATTAGTGTGCAAGAAAGTCAGGTCTCAATCAGAACTTTTGTTGTGTGAAAAAGAGGTTCAGATAGACCTTGCACTAAAGGTATGTAGCTTAATGCAGCCCTGTCCAGCTGCGACTTCTAGCCTTTCCTGCTAGTAGATTTAGAGTGTCAAAAAATTATTAAGTCTGAAGCTAATGAAGCTAAAAGCTTAGACTGGTGGCAGGCAGCATATTTACCCAAGCAGTAAAGCAACCCTGGTGGCTACTGAAACCAGCTTTATCCCACTCAGAGACTTTGGCACCATAGCCAACAGTTTCAGTCTGAGCTCAGCAATGGCATATTCAAACCCACTGACATATTTGACTTCACTGGCTTCCTCTTCCAGCATTTTCCCATTAGAGGGGTAGAGTTCCTAAGTAGTAATCTCAATGTAAAAAACCTTTGACCAGTGGAATCCACTTGGCCTTCCCTCACACCCTTATAATCAACCTGAAATCATGCCTACGTCCAGATAAAATGTGAACAGAACTTTTGAATGCCACCTTTGGTTTTCATAGCACTTTGTGCCTTAAAACATCATACCTTCACCACTTCATCTTACCCAATTTTAATCATTTTGGTGTCTTTTCACTACGTACATTTTTCTCTATTTGTAAGAAATTGGGTTACTGGTTGAAGGGTTGAAACCCTACTCAACCAACAACGACAATCCTTGTCAGGGTAAAGTCACAAGCAAACCCAAAATTAACCTGTGCTTAACCCTCAGGTAGCTTAGCACAGAGCAGTCAGGCTTAACCTGAAGCAATGTGTAAAGTCTTTGTGCAACACTTCAAACAGTAACATAGTGAAAAGAATCCCACACTGGATTAAAAAATATAGCATTTTTTAATACAAAAGACAAGACGAAAACAATAAAAAATCCAATCAGTAAAACTGGAGATCTTAAATGTAAAAAATGTTAGGAACAATAGCTCCACAGGGTGCCTTCTGTGGGTATTTGGTCACACCCAGCAAGGACAAAGTCACAAGTTCAGGCTGACTGTAATGGAGAGCAGGCTGGCTACAGGGACCCAGTTAAGCCCACTGAACAAAATACCTTAAATCCTGGTTTGCAAAGCATTGAGAGGGTCAATGCCAATGCTGCCTTGTGCAGCCGAGGTGATGTGTCATCTTTAGGATGTGAGGAGGCTGAGGTGCGAGCTTCTTCATCTTCATCTTCATCTAGTATACCATTAACAAGGACTTGTGATGCAGAGTCCGGCGTCCTCGGCAAGGTTGCTCTCGATGGGAGATGCGAGGGCATGTCCTGTCGATTTGTCACGCAGTGGTGGTTTCAATGAGGCAGTAGGTTGCAATGCTGTGATGCAGGTCTTTGCAATGGAGAAGATCCACACAACAGTGGCGATATGTCGGTTCTGCTCAGGGTTGCACGGTGCAGCAGAGGAGATTTATCAGTTCAACTGGATTCACAGAGGCTGGCCAAGCACCTTATGCTCACCTCCAAGGAACCAGAAGAGGTGTGGCACCACTTGAAAGTGTGAACTGAGATATGGCAAAGTCCCGGTGCGGGTGTTCAGGTTGTTGGAGCCTTCTGTTCTTGAGGCTCAAGTCAGGAGGCCAGCCAACCAGCCCTTGGAATCACTGTGGGGTTGTGGGTTCAAAACATGCAGGTCCAATCCTTCTCTCCCAGGCAAGAGGGCAGTAGGTAGCAGGTCAGCACAGCAGGGCAGCAGTCCTTTAGAGCAGGAGCCCATCAGAGTAGCTGTCCTTTCAGCAGCACAGCAATCCTTCATCCTGGCGGAGCATCCACTGGTACACTGAAGAGTTAGTGTCTGAGGTCCAGTTTTTATACCTAGTTCTTCCTTTGAAATAGGAGAAGCTTCCAGAGGTTACCCTTTGAAATGCACAGGTGTCCAGCCTTCCTTGCCATTTTTCCAGGGAGTATTCAGCCCTTTGTGTGGAAGCATGACACAGCCTATTCAGGTGTAAGTAGAACTGTGCCTAGCTCCTCCCTCCCATCATGCCAGTGATGGCCCATCCAGGCACATCTAAGCTCTCTTTTCAAAGTGGCTTTCTACGAGGAATAAACAAAGTCCAATGGTCAGCTACACCAAGTCATGTGACCCATAGATGGTCTGCAGGTATCAAATGGCTAAGGCAGGAAAATGTTAACTTTCTAAATGTGGCATTTTCAAAATTGTAATCTAATATTCGACTTCAGCATAAGAGAGGTATTTTCAATACAATTCCTAAGACACCAAACATGAGCTGGTCACCTGTTCTCATTTAGAAGTTACAGCTAAAAAAATGTAATAAGTTCACTCCAATGTTATTCTATGGGAGAGGTAGGGCTTGCAATAGTGAAATATGAATTTAAGAGTTTTCCCTACTAAGACATGTAAAACTTAAAAGTGGATGTCCAACTTTTTACGTATACTTTAGAACTGATTCACAGTGATAAAGTGAATACAGTCCTAAAGTCAGCAAAAATAAGATCAGCAAAAAAGGGGGAGATAGGCAAAGGGTTTGGGGGAAGAAAACCCCAAGGTCTAACATTATTTTTCTAAATTGACTGTACAATGTTAGTGTTTTGCTTCCTTGAATTTAAAGTTAAGGGACTGTTTGAACTGATTGATTCAACAACCATTTGTCTGTGAAATTGCTTTGTGGTTCTGGCAAAGCTTAACATGAATTAAGCAGAGTCTCCCTTATTCCTATGCGGTGAGCAAACCAGGTTGTGTTAAATACATTGGCAAGGATACCACCTCAATAAATAATACTCCGGTTTCTGAAGTTTAAAGAGCATACCACTGTAGATCAATTAGCATTAAATGCTCTTCCAAAGCTACAACAGTATGACTTGTGAAATACATATATTTAGCTAATTCAGGGTGTCAAAAGAGAGCATATTGGAATGTATGAGCACCACATGGGTGGCCTCAATGGGCATATGTGTTGCAAGTAGGGGAGGGGAAGCAAATGAAGAAGGAATTTCACCCACACTTTCAGCAACAAATGTTCGCTCAGTCATTGAGCATGCACACTATATAATAAACAAAATTCTAAAAAAATAGATCATCAACATGTCAATAAAAAAGGCTCTTTAAATAATCCCTACCATGTTTTGGGCCTATCATGTTTTGGTACCCCATTGCTTCTCCAAATGTTTTGCTACAATATGATGGTAGAGAGACTTCACAATGATAATAAACTTGATGATTGACCAGCATTACCAATGACCTTGGTTATTTCCCTATTCCCTTCCAAATTCTGAAAATGTTATTTGATGAGGTTCATCAATTCTGTAGCAAACTTATAGATCTTTGAAATGCAGTTCTAATTGTGATATATTTGTTATTGCATCTGGAAAATCAAAATGATCCACATGCACAAACATTTAGCTTAGGCTGGATGATGTAGACCAGGTCTTCTCTGGTGAATTTGACCCTTTAGAGAAAGATTAATTTTGAACAACCCCATCCTAAGACAATACGTCCCTCTAGGTGTATTATAGCACTCACTAACTGGTTGTGTCTATGCAGCAATGTAGTAATGCTTTGTGCTTAGATATAGCACTGGCCAAAATTCACATCCATTAGAAGGAATAGTTCTGACATCTGATTTTATATTTTGAAGTTTTGCCAACAGAAATGATCTTTTCACACTAGATGAAACATATATTTCTGTTATGAACAATAAAACCACTGAGACATTTTTAAAATGATTGCATCTGTAAGAAATCCCATTTTCTTAAAGTACTCTGTTTGGATGTAGCTCCATTTTGGATCTCCATTGTTAAAACAGACATGAATTTTTGCATCAGCTCTTCATTCCGTGTTTGCTTCTGTGGAATGGATTGCATCTTTATAATAGTAGCAAGCAGATTTACTATCATGAGGAATATACTGAACAGGTAGCACATGGAAACTATAGTGTATGTTCATTGTTGAGAGCCACTCACCTGAACTCCAGATGGGGTGACGACAATCCCCGAATCCCAATGAGAACTGACAGGGCAGCAATGAAGTACACACTACAACCCTAGGAGTTTCCAAGGGGAAGGTGGGTGGGATGACAGAGAAAGCGATTAATACCTGGACTTCTGCGTATTCGAACCTCTCTACTCTAGGCACTGATGAGCTCAAGGATATCTGGATTCTGGGCCTAGGTTCATGATACTGCCAATCATGATTATTCAGATAAAAGGGTCTAGACCCGGATTTCCCTGTAATGAAACCACAGTTTAGAACAGGAAAAACTAAACAGATCTTTGGCAACCTCTAACGTCAAATCACCATACCAATAATTCACACTAGAAACATTCCCCAGTGTGATTCAAGAATTTTCCAGGAATTATCATGAACTGGAATTATAATGTACAAGGATTTCACTGAGAGAAAATAACTGAGTTAATCACAAAAAAACTACTTAAGATTCTTCAGTAGTTCAAGAGTCTCAAGCGTTCAATATTCATCTGCAAATATGCAATGGCAATCAGATTATAGTTCTCAATTGTCCCAAAAGTCTTTAGAACACCAACATCAGATTCTGATTGTGACAACACAGATTGAAAAGTGTTGGACCTGGCCCTTGTGGCAGGTTCATCCCCTGACTTTTTGCCTCCTCCCTCCTATTTTTTCTGAATTCTCGCTGTTAGTTTTAGGACTCTGAACACTTTATCACTGCTGATCAGTGCTAAAGTGCAGGTGTTCTCCCTTCTAAAGTTGGTATGATTGGCTTATACCTAATTGGCATATTTAATTTACCTGTAAGTCCCTTGTACAGTGGTATCTCTATAACCAGGGCCTGTAAATTAAATGCTACTAGTAGGCCTGCAGCGCTGCTTGCGCCACCCACTGAAGTAGCCTTTCAAACCTCTCTCAGGCCTACTAGCGCAGGGCCTGTGTGCGCAGTTTTCTGCCACAGGGATCTGGCATCTAAACTTACTTGCCAGGCCCAGAAGTTCCTTTTTACTACATGTAAGTCCCCCCTAAGGTATGACCTAGCTAGCCCTACGGGCAGGGTGCTATGTATAAGAAGACAGGACATGTGCCTGGTTGCGTGGCCTGTCCTGGTAGTAACAAACAGCCTAACTTGGTGTATCACTGCTGTGAGTGCTGCCTTCTCAAAGAATTGCATTGGAACTGCTGTAGTGAATCCTAGTTCGTTTTAATGGGATAACAGGAGTAAGCTTAGCCTCTGGCTTGCAGACTCGTGCCGCTGTCACCTAGCGACCTTTAACCTACTTAGCTTGCTCTGTCTTAGCCCATTTAGGGCCAGATGTATCAAACGATTTTGCATTCGCAAACGGTGCGAATCGCAGAATTCAGCAGTTTGCAAATGCAAAAATGTGGTCTGCGATGCATGAAAGGCATTCACAGGCCAAAAACAAGGAATCGCAAAAATTGCGATTTTTTGCGAAGCGACATGGTTTTGCGTGTCGCATTTAGCGTCTCGCAATTTGCGACATGAAA
Source organism: Pleurodeles waltl (assembly GCF_031143425.1). Lineage (NCBI taxonomy): Eukaryota > Metazoa > Chordata > Amphibia > Caudata > Salamandridae > Pleurodeles > Pleurodeles waltl. The sequence continues at coordinate 1,643,107,285 of NC_090444.1, read as the reverse complement.
TACCGAATAGCTATTAGCATTTTGCAAATTGCGAGTCGGAATAGTGACTCGTAAATACAGAATTGGTATTTCACGTCGGAAATTGCGAGACACAAAATGCGACATGCAAAACCATGTCGCAATTCGATGCATCAAAAATTCGCAAATTGCTAATTTTCGCAGAATTGCCTTTTGCACATGCAATTTACCACGGATTGAAACCAGGTGGTAACCAGGTGCAACCTATATAAAGAGGCCCAGAATGCCTCAGACTCTTTTCCACAATGGCTGCACTCTACGTCATAGCGAGGAGAATGAGGATCTTGGCAGCTTTGAGGAGAGGGAGAAGGAGGCAGGAGCGCATTTTCAGAGTGTGCATTACCCTTTTTGACTAGACTGAGGAGGAAATATATGAGAAGTACAGGTTGAACTCAGCCATGATACTTGACCTGATAGCTGAGCTACAACCCATACTGCAGCGCACAACACACAGGACCAATAGCATACCCACCCATGTGCAGGTATTATGCTCCCTGCACCTACTTGACTCAGGGACATATCGGGGGTCATAGCAGCAGCTGGAGGGGTATCACAGAGTGCCCCTCTAGATTTTTCAATGCATTTCTAAACGCCATGCTGAGTAGGATACACCAGTACATCAGATTCCCCCACACCCCACAGGAAATACAGCAGACAAAAATAGATTTCTACAATATAGCACAGTTCCCCCACATCCTAGGTGCCATAGATGGGACACATGTTGCAATCTGTCCGCCATCCGCCACAGAGTATGTGTACCGCAACCGTAAATACCAACATTCCATGAAAATACAGGTGGAGGAGTGTGGCTAAATGGTTAGAGTGGCAGACCCTGATGCAGAAATCTGGCCCGGGACCAGGGTTCAATTCCTGCCTTGGTGGGTCTTGAGCTCAATTTCCTCGGACCTGATAATTCTCGCATTGGTGCCTAATCTAATTCATGGGTCCCACTCTGTAACTCTGGGCAATAGCTTGCTTAATCTCCACAACGACCCCCACACTGCTTGGATGCCTGGCTCCTCCTTGGAGGTTGCCCAGGAGTGGGCACCTCACAGGGAAAAGCGAGGAGGGGTTCCACAGCGGTATGTGTACCGCGCCTTGAGACCCTAACAGCTGAGTAGTGTGCTATACAAGTACAAAGTTTACAGTTTATATGCAATGCCTCCTATATCATAACTGATCTCGTGGCCAGGTACGCAGGTAGCACACATGATTCGTACATCTTTCGCCACAGCGGGATTCACACAAGACTGCTAGCTGGGGAATTTGGTGAAGGATATCTACTAGGTATTTTCCCTCTTTACAATGGTGCATTGATGGCAGTATGATGTCAGATGGCTCAGCTACTCATTATACCCTCTGTTCCTTCCAGGAGACAGTGCCTATGCAGTGTGCACCTACATGATGACGCCCTACCTAAATCCTGCAACACCAGCAGAGCGGAGATACAATTCAGCACACAGGGCAACCTGCAATGTGGTGGAGCGCACCTTTGGCCTGCTGAAGAGTCGCTTCCGGTGCATCCACAAAAGTGGAGGGCACTACAGTACAGCCCGGACACGACCTGCAGAATAGTGGCCACATGTGCGATTTTGCACAATATAGCTACCACCAGGCGCATACCTGTGGAAATATCAGAGCCAGACTCAGACGATGATGATGATCCCATACCACCCCTACAGCCAGCAGACAGGACCAGTGCAGCAGAGGACAGGCAAAGGCATGCTGACATCACGCACAATCATTTCAGATGTAAGTCATGACAACACAACCTCACTGACATGTGTTCTGGTAGTTAGCACCTTTATTACCTTGACTTCAGGTAACATACGTGTCAATAGGACATAGCAATACACATGTGTCATAAATGAGCCATTTACAGTGTCGCACTATTGTCTTCATAGTTTACTGTATTTCAACATGTGCAGTTAGTCCCCTGTGGCCATCAAAGTCACTTTTTCGGCCACGCATTCCACTCGAGTGCGCAGTGGCCTCGCCGGCACCTCTTGTATCAGCCTCAGTGACAGTGCTGTGCCTGGCACAGCGACGCCTAGGATCCATTGTGGGGACTGCAAGGCTGCTGAGGCTAGATGACTCCTCAGTATCCCCAACTCCAAGTTCACTGGGTGTAGCACTGCGATTTGCCAGCATAGTATCCAGAACATTTGTAAACTGGACCAGTCCCTGGGCTACATCCCGACTGCGGTTTGTTGCCTCCACCTGTGCGGCCACAGCACGCCGTGATATGAGGGCAGTAGATGTTGCAAGGCGATTGAATGATCTACAAAAGCCACTGAACATCCCCATGAATCACCTTTCATGCCTGCGGTGGCTGACTCTCTCATGCCTTATCTCTGTACAGAGTTCCTTTACTGCATTGGTCAGTTCCCTGGTGTTCTCCGCAGCTGTAAGCTGTCCCTCATGCAGCTTGCAAATGTTTGTATTAAGGCACTCCAACTGCTTCTGCAGCCCCCCTCCCATGTTGGCATTGTGTGCCTGCATCTGCCTGTGCATTGCCCTCATGGTCTTGTTTTGCAGGCGCTGCACTTTGAGCATTGATGATTCCAGGCCACCGAAGAATGATGGGCCCTCACCTACTTCCACGTGCTGTGAGCCTGCATCGTGAGGCCTCCTGCGGGGTGTTGAGTGATGCTGGGGCAGGGACTGCTGCCTTACAGTGGATCTGGCTTCTGGGGATAGAGTGTGGCCTTCATCCCGCATGTCATCCGAGTCCAGGCTCAAATCGGGGAGAGGTACAACCCTTGCCCTGCGTCTGATTGGCGCAAAACTCACTGACTCGCTGGTGTTGGAGTCTGATGGAGGCTGTGTTTCAGCATCCCCCACAATGGCACAGTCTGCTGCTGCTGGGCCTGGGCCATCTGCAATGACAAAAAGCAGCATGTCATTTATTGTTGCCCAATGGTAATAAAAGTACACTTACATCGCATCACTATGTAGTGGGTGTTGTGTTCCTCTGGGTGTCGCTCTACTTAATTACAATCTATATGCTACTTTCAGCTCTGGCTTGTGGACTATCACTCCCATAAGGCATTGTTGTGCCGCATCTAAGATGTGGAATGGACTACTTCAGACCTATTGCCCTCCTCCCTATCTCCGCAAAAATCCTTGAGAAACATGTCAACACTGAACTAACCAACTATCTCGAAAGCAATGAACTTCTTCATCCCACCCAAATGGGCTTTAGAGCCTTGCACAGTACAGAGTCAGCTCTCCTCTCAGTAACTGAGACGGCCCGCCAGCTCTTAGACCTAGGGTCTCACGTAGCCATCATCCTGCTTGACCTAAGTGCAGCTTTCGACACTGTCGACCATGATCTTCTCTGTCGGAGACTATCGGATGTAGGAGTCGGAGGTTCCGCCCTCTCTTGGTTTTCCTCCTTCCTTAGAGACAGATCTTTCCAAGTCTTGGACCGGACCTTCTTTTCTGGCCTTTTCCCCTTGGCATGTGGAGTCCCCCAGGGCTCGTCCCTTAGCACCACTCTTTTTAACGTTTACTTGTCACCTTTAGCTAGAGTAGTTGCCCCTCATAATCTGTCCTTGGTTACCTATGCAGATGACACCCAGTTAGTGGAATCCCACTCCAGCTCTGGAGACTCGCCGGTGACCAATCTCTCCCGCTGTATGAGTGACATCGCCAAATGGATGACCAAGTCCAAACTCAAATTTAACGATGGAAAATCGGAAGTCCTGGTTTTGGGCAACGGTCCCCCCCCTCTTCCCCTTCCCTCGCTCTCAGATGCCTTCAGTACTCTTCCTCCCCCCAAATCTCAGGTTAAAACTCTAGGTGTGATGCTTGACCCCAGGCTTACTATGGACTCTCAAGCCAGTAAAGTTTCTTCTACCTGCTTTGGTCTTATGCGCATGTTCAGAAAGATTCTCTCTCTTCTTCCTCCTACAGCCAGAAGAATTCTCATCCAAGCCTTAATTCTTTCCCGTCTGGATTACGGAAACTCTCTGTTCCTTAGCTCCCCTTTTTATGTTATAAAGAAGCTGCAAAGAGTGCAAAATGCAGCTGCCAGGCTTCTTACTCACTCCTCAAAATATTCATCCGCCAAATTGGCTATCTCCACCCTCCACTGGCTCCCCATCAAAGAACGGATCCATTTTAAATCTCTCTGCATTGTCCATAGGGCCCTACATGGTAAAGGTCCCATCTCTTTAAGGAAACGGATCTCCCTGCATACTCCTTCTAGGAACTTACGTTCCTCCTCTCTTAGGTATGCACACATTTCTCGATCTAAGAGAGCCTGGGGCAACAATTCTTTTTCCAGTAAGGCCTCCCACCTTTGGAATACCCTTCCTTTGGAGCTCTGTAATGAATCCTCCGAGCACCTCTTTAGGAAAAAGCTCAAAACTTTTTTATTCTGTAATTAGCATTGATCCCCCCTCCTATTTGTGCGTTGCTGCTTTTAGCACTGGGATGCCTTCGGGTCGCCATGCGCTTTACAAATCTTATAAACTAAACTAAACTAAACTAAACTAAACTAAACTAAACTAAACTAAACTACTTATCACAATGCTTTGCACTACTTGCTATTTCCTAAGGGGCATTTTTACATACACATATGGGGTTACATATCATTACTGGACTTACCTTTACTGGTGCTGGGTGTGCCAGACGTGTCTATGTCAGTGACCCCACTGACAGCTTCTGGGAGCAGTGTCGACTCCACCAGGTCTTCCATGGGGGTGGAGGGTGTCTGGGTGGATGGTCCACCTCCTGTGCTCCTTGCCTCCTGTAGCCTGCTGGCCAGCCTCTCCTTGGCATGGGAACAAAGGTCGTACCACCTCATGCTTATCTCCTCCACTGAGCGCTGCTCAACCCCCACTGCACAGATTTTGGTCTGTATGTCAGCCCAGAGTTTGCGCTTCTCACTCTCTGGGACCTTGAGTGAGCTCTTCCCAAAAAGCCGGTCATGGCTCCTCACCACCTCCTCAGTGAGCACCTCCAGTTCTTGCTCACTGAACTTCAGTTTTCTGTTCCTCTCTCCCTTCTCCTTCAACTTAGCAGCATTGGCCATGGTGATGTAAAGTCCTGGCTTCCTCACAGACTTGCTCCCTGGGGCTTGGCTGTGTCTCTCTCACTGCTCCATTGGGTGTGGCTCCTGGAAACAGCCTTGGCTGACTCACTTCCTGCTTGTGATGTCATCAGGCTGTGGCAGGTGTCCGTTTTTGCAATTTGCAATTTTCAAATACCGAATCGCAAATATTTTTGCGATTCGGTATTTGGGCCTCGCAAATTGCATTAGCGATTTTTAAGAAATCGCTATTTCCGAATCGCAATTTTGTTACTTGCATTTTGCGACTTAGAAATAGCGATTTCTTAAAAATCGCTATTTGCGATTCGCTAAGGGCTTTATTCATACATCTGGCCCTTAATTATTTAATTCTTCTAAAATGGCTGCCTTGTTTATAGTTAGGCCACTTGTTATGCTTTGCATTATCAGTGCCACCGTGCTAAGGCGTCAAGATCAAGCAACAAAGACAAACAAACAGTAGGTGTTCACACTTCAGGATTTTCCCTCTCTATACTTTAGAGGGATTGTTTATATTAATTGCCGTCCCAAGCATGTCTGTTATTTATTGTTTGGAAACACGCCTACGTCAGGGGTCCTGGTAGATCTGTATAAATACATTGCACTTTAGACAGCTAATCAGAGGGATTCCGACCAGAGGGTATCGCCACCATCGCTGATACCGATGCTGCAGTTGTCTCGACGCTGACCCAGTCTTCGTGTCCCTACAGAGTCTGAGATAGAGACCTCATTCCAAGGTAACAATGGTTGGGGGCTCCTCTCATGGACATGGCATTGGCAGATTAGGTTTAGCAAACCCAGCTCTCCTTTATGTAGGAGGTTAGGCCTCTCACATTAGGATAATAGGGCATATTACATTGCATGTGTCTTTTCTATGCATTGCAAAATGGTGGGGGTCTTTGTAATAATGACTCCCATCTTCACAATTCTGTTTCTTGCATTATTCATTATCCTGATCATTGCAGCCCATGCAACTTATCACAAATTGCAGTTATGTTTAATAAAAAATATTGAAACTCTACTGCATCTTTGTCATTGCCTGTGTTTGTATGAGACATGATATATCTGTGAGAAAGGGGTAATCTCCGTTTAACCACGACACTCCCTGAGATGTCTTATTCTCGAGTCCATGCATAAAGGCTGCCACAAATCACCTTTTACTATTATGTTTCTGGTGAGGTGCTGCTAATGAGCTGGTAAGGTTGGGACAACAGTTGCGACTTGTTGTAGGATAGGCATAGTCGCCTACAAACAAAAGTACTGTTATCCTTTAACCTGCAGTCTTGACTAAAGCAAGAGTCCAAACTACGACAATGCCCAGCCTTATGTGTAGGGGGTATTGTCTGATTTATGAGGGGTAGCGTAGGCATGTTTGGTATGGTTGTAATTGTGATGAGAAATGGTGCTTACTGGTGTAAGTGGATTTTTTATGACTATTACAGAAATGCCACTTCTAGAAAGTGAGCATTTCTCTGTGCTTATGACTCTGGTGTTTTGCAGCTTGACTCCAATCCACGTCTGGGCAGAGTGACAGTTGGGCTTTGTGCTTTTGTTTCAGGCAGCCTGTACACAGGGATGGTGGAGGTGTCACAGAGGTACATCTGCATACTGAATAGTCTTCCTGGGCTGAGAGAAGGGGTGGGGCACACCTGCATTTGTAAAGGATGTGCCCTGGCCTCACACACTAGGGTAATTTACCCCAAGTGATGTTTGGAGCCTGTGCTGGAGGAGAGAGGGGGCACTCCCAGAACCAGTTGTAACTAATTGGAACCTCCTCTTCCCTTTCTTTGTAAACACACTGTAAAACTGAGTATAAGTACAAGGGAGTTATTCCCACAATTTGGGAACTCTTGGAGACCTTTTGAGACATCTTGGAACTGGACACAGAATGCTGGAGGGGCTCACCAGGAACATTCATGGACTGCTACTGCTGTGCTGACCTGTGACCTGCTTGGTTACTGTAATGAACTGCCCCTTGCTTGCATTCACCTTGTGCTGGCCTGCTGCTGGGCCCTGCCGCCCTGTGCTATTTGAGTACTTTGTCCCCCCAGGGGCAGGTTGCCGTGGACCCTGACCCCTGCAACAACCAGAAGCGCATGAGGAGCGGTTCTCCATCACGAACCTAGCACCTGGAGGAGTTTTCATCTATTGATTTGCAGAGCACTCTGAAAGTGCGTCCGGGTGGCTGAGGAAACTGATCCCAGTGCCTGACAGTGTTTAATGCATCAAGAAATCACTGCCACAACCCGGGCTCCTGGGAGATCCTTAGCACTTTGAATAGCACATCGCTGTGCCCCTTCTCACTGCCCGGGCTCTCCTAGTATCGGAGCGCATCAGAGATGCGCTACGTTATGTGCCCACGAGGCACGAGGGGGAAGAGACCAGAAGCTGGTGGGTTCTGAGAGGTGCCCCCGGGGTGAAGCGCACCGAAGGAGGTGACCCTGGGGCACCCACTTGTGTGCCAATCACCGCCACGGCCCGGTGGTCCGGCTTGCTGCAGTGGGGAGCTGGGCGGGGGAAGGAGTCCTCATCAGAGGCTCCCCTGCCCCACCAGAGCCCCCTTTTTGTCTTGTGGGTGGGTGGGGGCGAAAGAAGCCTCATCGGAGGCTCCGCCTGCCCCTGGGAGCCTTCGTTTCCATTTCAGGATGGGCTTGGGAAGGAAGCCTCATCGAAGGCTCCCCGCGGACCCACTGAGGCCCTGATTATTTGGGCAGAGACCGCGGGCGGGACGGAAGCCTCACCGGAGACCCCCCCGCGCCGCCGGCCCCCCTTTGAGCCCCCAGTGATCGTGGGCTCCAGGAGGGGCCCGATACAAGTATGTTGGTGGCGGGTAGGTTGGAAGCCTCATCGGAGGCTCCCAGCACCACCTGGCCCCCTATTATTGTTTTGAAGTATTGGTTGGCCCCACGCTTTTTTGGAGGGCCACTGGAGGCCCGGGGAGGGGTCCCCAGAGATCGCAGGCCCCAGGAGGAGCCAGTTATAAATCCAGAGGGGGTGCATGTCGTCCCCTCCCCCTAAAAGTGTTGCAGGGCCCCAGAGAGAGCGCACGGAGCACCAGGGGCCCCTTTTTATCTCCTCGTGGCACTGGGAGTGCCGTTCATCATAAATACAGGTACTGTTTAAAAAGGACATACATATTCCTGGGTTGGACATTATTGATTTACATGTTACCTACCAATTTTTATGATGTGCTACATATATGTTTTGCTAATGTTCCTTTTATGGACATGCTCTGCTAATATGTTTTCTTGATTTGCCATATGCTTTGTAATGTTCCTGATATGGGTGTTTATGATATTTCTATGACAAGTGTATTTCTGTAATAATGTGATTCCTGACTACTGCTTATGTTGCATAATACTAAGTAACCTGTGTGTTATATGTGACTACTGCTGGTTCTGCATAGTAACTAATGTGTGACATTCTGACAACTGTTAAGGTAGCAGGATATTACTGACATGTTTTGTTTGGTCTAATAATTGTGTTGTGTACAATACAGTATATTTTCATATAACTTGGTGTTGTGTTTCCTTTGTAGTGGGGGTAGTGCATCATGTGTGTTGTGTGTGTTGTGAAAACGCTTTACACATTGCCTCTGGGATAGGCCTGACTGCTCATGCCAAGCTACCAAGGGGGTGAGCTGGGGTTATCTTGGACCTGTAACTCCCTTGCCCTGACTAGAGTGGGTGGGTTCTGCCTGGCTTAGGTGCATACCCTACCAACCAATCAGCAAAGCATAGCCAACCAGAAACCCCATTTCTAACAAAAACCACCTATGAGCACGAGATCCACGTCTCAGACCTGCCATTGCAGTGTCTGTGTGTGCAGTTTTAAACTCCCATGTTGACATGACAAGTGCACTCACATGCCAGCTCCAACCCCTCCCTTTTAGTACATGTAAGGAACCCCTAAGGCAGGCCCAAGGTAGCCCATTGGGCAGGGTGCAATGTATTTAAAAGGCAGGATATTTACTGATGTGTTTTACATGTCCTGATAGTAAAAAAACAAATTTAGCAGTATTTCACTATTGCAATGCCTATTCCTCCCATAAATTAACTTGAGGATTGCCTTGAAATATCTTTTAAGTCTAATTTCCTTTTGGGAGTAGATAGAGATGTGGAGTTTTGTATCTCTGAACTCACAATTTTAAAATGTATCTTTTTTAATGAAGGTGGTTTTTAAGTTGCATGTTTGAAAATGCTTCTTTTAGAAAGTGGGCTTTTTCTAGCTTAACAATTCTGTTCCTCTGCCTGGCTGTGGAATGCACTTCTGGCTCAGGGTAACAGTTGGGCTGGTTGTGAATTCACTCTAGACAGTCGCACAAAGGAAGCTGAGGTGTGCCCTGCATATCCTGATGAGTCTTCCTGGCTTAGAGTGGTGGGAGGAGCTGACACTTGCACCTGAACAGGGCTGTGCCTGTCCTTACACAGTACAGTCTCCAACCCCCTACTGTGTGTCTGGGACCAGGGCAGGAAAAACAGGGTCTTGTGTACTACAAAGACTTTCCTTTGAAATGTGACTATTTCAAAGGCAGAAATGAGTGTAAGTACTGGACCCAAACCCCCAGACTTTTAGAACACTTCAGAATCAAGAGGAAACTCTGCCAAGCAGAAGAGCTGAAGAGCTGTGAGGAGGAGTACTGCCCCCTTTCTGTGCATGCTTTGCTGGTTTGGCCTGCAGTTGCTGCTGCTGCTTTGGAGAGGACAAAGACTGGACTTTGCTGTGTAGCCTGCTTGTGAAGGTTCTCCAAGGGCTTGCACTGAGCTTGTCTCCTGTTAAGAAGTCTCAGGGACATCAAAGATTTCACCTGCCAGCCGCTGGGATCTCTTGCTGAGGACCCTTACTTGCTAAGAGGTTCCCACTCCATTTCCTGGGCCCTTCGGAGCACAATCTGGCATAAAACAAGAAGAAACAGCACGACGACTCCAGAATCGGTGCTGCTGCTCGACTCCACACCGCTGCCTGTACCCGAAGCTATGGTCTATTCTGAAGTGCAATGACTGCGACCGACACCACAGGCCCGATGCTGCTGCAGTGCCTCTGAAGTCCTGCAGCATTTTTCCGTGACACCCTACTCTGCCACAGCATCTGTGGCTCTGTGGCGTGACCACAACAGGACGAAGTCGTCTCATCGCGTCTTGACCCACTGGATTCATTGACCCTGCTGGCTCATAAGGAACCGACAACTCGCAGCCAATTCTGCCACACCTCCGGTGACTCCAGAAGGAGCCGACACCTCCCATCCCCTGCATAGCAGTAAGGAATTAACGCCTCACCTACTGCATAGCAGTACAGAACCAATGCCACACCAGCGACGCCTCACTTCCCTTACTCCGTGCCACGTCTTTGACTCTGCCTCAGTTCTAAGGAACTGTTCCTGGAACCCATGCGATACTGTGACCGACACTGCACTCCCTTGTGAGTGGAATCGGACTGTTAGGAATGACTCCGTCATGACACCATGATATCACCAGTTGGAGCTATTGTGTTTCTAATGGCTTTAATTGGGATTTAATCTTTTAAAATTCATATCTTTGCTTGTGTATGTTGGATTTCTGTCTTTTTGGTCTTGTTTTACATAGATAAATATTGGCTATTTTTCTAAACCGGTGTGGTGTCTGTAGTGCTTTCACTGTGTTACTTTGTGTGGATGCAAATACTTAACATATTGCCCTTGAGATAAGCCTGACTGCTCGTGCCAAGCTACCGAGGGGGTGAGCAGGGGTTATCTTTGTATTATGACTCCCTTACCCTGACTAGAGTGAGGGTCCTTACTTGGACAGGGTATAAACTTACTGCCAACTAGAGAACCCATTTCTAACAACATGACTAAGGTATACTAGCCCTGTTCACAGCTGGGACCATGACATTCATTTCCCCCACACAGAGGAATTTTCTACTGCTGTTGCACACATACATGCTTCATGTGTGTGTTTATGTGTGTGAGCACATTCCACTATCACTTGACCTGTGGCTGTTCTCAGTGTTGATAATCTTGCACTGCTGCTGCCAATCCTGATCCTTCACTGTATATTATGAAGCATGATAACCTCTTTTTCTTCACAGAAACTCCAAAATTATTAAAATTCACAAGGGTATTCTGTAAAAAGGTGCCACAGTCCAGTCTACATAGGGGTGAAGACTGCCAGGAAGTGCAGGATCCCTGAACATGTGGATACAAAACTTGCCTCATTAGTGAAAACTTCACACATTCCCATTGTAAGGATAAGAGGGAAAGAAAGGACTGGATAGAAAATTGAAGGGCAAAAAGATGACACAACTGTAAAAAAAGCAAATGATTTTAGAGAGATAAAATTTTTATTAGGATCAAATGCATGTAGATATGACATATAAAAGAGGGATTACAATAATTGATGAAGGAAATCAAGATAGAAAAAAGAAGAATTTGTATACCTTTCTTGTGTGACATAACATCAACCTAGGCACCCTTAAGATATTAGTGGAGAATCTTATCAGTTTGATATATTTGAGCAAGCCTATATGATAGTTTGTATTTACATTACTGGGCTCAGAATAGAAAGTTATATTTATGTATGTGGCAGAGTGCTGCAAAGTGTAAATTGCAAGGATACATTTAACAAGTGATTTGAGAGGTAGTTGGAATGTGGGCTTTTGCAGCATCATGATGTAACGTTCTTTAACAAGGTGCATCTTCAACTCCTCCCTAACTTGAGGTGTGGTTTGTTCAGTTGTGTCATACAGGGATTTTGTCGGAGATCCTGGGTGAATAGATGGGAAAAATCTGTTGCCTCATTTTTTTTCTTTCTTGCACTTACTTTCTAGTGTGATGATTTTGAGGTTGCAAGGGTGGCAAGAGCCAACAGAGATGGTAAGACTGTCAGCCAGGTAGGGATGCAGCTCATGATGGGTTTGTAGATCATGCAGGTTTTCCTAAAGATGGAGCAGGCTGGCAAGCGGAGCCTGTGAAGTTTCATCAGGATGGGGCTGACATGACCATATTTCTTCTGGCCATGGATAAGAAGTGCTTCAGGTGTGCTGGGTGCCCTTATGCGGTGCCGGTGTGGAGTATGGGTGGCCATGAACCACAACATTCCCACCGTTAGGATGCATGAGTACCATAAATAGCAGTCCTGAAGTCGCTTTCTGTTAGGAAAATCTTCACTTTCAACAGAGACATTTGGTACCAGCTGGTCTTTTTTATTTTCTTGGCACTGTGTTCCTGGAAGATGAGGTTGGTGTCCAAGTTGAATCCAAGTGATGTGGGATTGGGTGACAGTTGAGGTTTGAAAGAGTGAAGGTTTAAATCAACATGCCAGCATTGCACAATTTTTTGTTTGTTATTCTTGGCAAATAACATGATTTCTGTCTTGGTCGTGTTGGGTTTTAGGTATATGCTGGACACCTAGGTGAGGAGAGAAGACTATCAAGTAAAATTCTGTATCGTTAGCATATTGGTGAATTTGATGCTGTTATCGAGAGAGTAGAGCCTCAAGAGGCTGCATGGGGAGGTTGAAGATAAGAGGGGACAGCGTGAACCCCTGATGGATTTACGGATGAACATGATCTTTTGGGACTTGGACGTTCCCATGCCATATACATGGATTATGTTATACAATTGTTTATATATACACCCCCTCTTTTCTCGGTGACCCAGATCATTAATATGGTTTATTAATAAAGGCAAATCAAATTCAGTTCCCCTAAAGCAACAACAGTATTACATGTATCAGCTAAAAACTACTGATTTGGCCACTAATTTTGATTTGTTGCATACATAAAGCATGGGTATAGAATAAAAGTTCTTGGTGGTGATATAGAGAAATGTTTTGTGTGTGTTTAGTTCTCTCGTGTTCCTGAATTAATTTTAAGCAAATTAAAATCACGTAGATGATTATTTCTTCCTTGATTGTCCCCATGAAACATCTGATTAAATTTAGTTTACTATATCAAATTCTGTTTACTTGTGCATGCTATGCACATTTGTGTTAATTTTACATTGTATATTAAAACAAATGTGTGATTCTACTTTAGATCAACTCGGATTGTTTCCACAGAAACACAAAGATAAGTCATTGAATACAGACTTTAAATCATACATAACCAAGATTACTTTTCTCAACTTTATCATGCAAAACTCTTTGCAATCAATGGGATATCAACTTACCAATACAGCTTTAGATTATCTCTGCTGGACTAAACCCTAAACATTATTTTAAGTAAGAAGACATCTTCCAATAGGCCTGATAACCAACATCACTCCAGTCTCATGCACATCCGATCTGGCCTGAATGTCTACATCAGTGGTTCTCAACCTGTGGTAGGGGGATCCTTGGGGGTCCATAGAGCCTCTTCAGTGAGTCCACACCTGGGTAGAAAATCAAATAATATTATAAGATTAGGTCCCCAGCTTTCAGTAATGACTCAGTGTGGGCTCCCCGAATTCCAATAATGATTCTGTGGGGGTTCCAAGTTTCCAATAATGATAAAGTGGGGGTCCACAGAGGTCAAAAGGTGGGGAGCCACTGGTCTACATCGCTCCCACTAATTAAACCAGTGGCAACACAGTTTCTGACCTTTCCACACATTGGATCTGCTTCTCATTGATTTCTGTGTTACTAGTAGGCATCCATGAGTTTCACAGGACGCTGGCAAGTAACAATGTTGTTTCTCTCAAACTTTAATTGTACTATTGAATAAATGTTGACACTTTGTTTAATTTAAACTTTGCTTAGGTTGTACAGTCTTTACTCATCTGACTGCCTCACAGTTTGGGTTAGAAGGGAAGAGACAAAAATACTTTAATGAGGCCTCTCATATCCCTCTATTGAGCCTTCTGGAAACAGTTTAATTGGAACTAAGCTAGAACATTTACAAACCTTCCTAAACACTTTTCCGCTTGAGATCTTGAGGTATCTTTTACACAAACTCATCCAGATTATTTCTCTAATGCAAGGCAGCAGGCTGAATTAGTTAAAGAGGTTTAAGTAAATGAACTGAATGGCTTGAGTAATTGGCATAGAGGTTAATTGTAAACTGCTACATATTCAAAACAAGATATTTCGTGTTAAACCTGGTCTGCTAATACTACTAAACAGAAATAGAGAAAGATGGCCCACTAGTGAACCCACATCATGACATTGTGAAGAGCACCGGAAAGGAACTTTCTTTCTCAGCATCCATATAAGCTAAATGATAGTGTTGTACTTTAATCAATGCTTAAAGGGCATGCTTTTGAACAGGAGTGCCTGCTTACATTCTGGAAGGAGATGGTAGCACGAGCATCGACATAACAACTTAGGGGGTCATTCTGACCCTGGCGGCCGGTGGCCACCAGGGCCACCGACCACGGGAGCACCGCCAACAGGCTGGCGGTGCTCCAACGAGCATTCTGACCGCGGCGGTTCAGCCGCGGTCAGAGGCGGAAAGTCAGCGGTCTCCCGCTGACTTTCCGCTGCTCGTTTGAATCCTCCATGGCTGCGGAGCGCGCTCCGCAGCCATGAGGATTCTGACCCCCCCTACCGCCATCCTGTTCATGGCGGGAAAGCCGCCATGAACAGGATGGCGGTAGGGGGGGTTGCGGGCCCCTGGGGGCCCCTGCCGTGCCCATGCCAATGGCATGGGCACGGCAGGGGCCCCCGTAAGAGGGCCCCGCAAAGTATTTCAGTGTCTGCCTTGCAGACACTGAAATACGCGACGGGTGCCACTGCACCCGTCGCACCTTCCCACTCCGCCGGCTCGATTACGAGCCGGCATCCTCGTGGGAAGGGAGTTTTTCCCTGGGCTGGCGGGCGGTCTTTTGGAGACCGCCCGCCAGCCCAGGGAAAAACTCATTATACCCTCCGCGGTCTTCTGACCGCGGAGCGGTATAATGGGGGCGGAATTCTGGCGGGCGGCCTCCGCCGCCCGCCAGAATCAGAATCACCCCCTTAGTCTATTCCTTGTGTAACTTAGTCCTACATTTACACAATTTCTTCCACTCGCACTTAATTACGAAAGAAATTTCCAAATATTTGTGGGCTACTTATGATTTAAACATCCAACCAAGTGAAGCTACACTGAAGTTAGGTAGCTTGAGATTTAGGATCTAATTTAGAACTCTGAGGATGGGCTACTACATCACAACTATGATGGATCTAAATCCAATAGGACATAATGGGATTTAGATTTCAGTGGATGGGATATCTGTCACCATTGTGATGGAGTAACCCATCTACCGAGTTCTAAATCAGGCCCCTAATTACTATCAGAAGTTATGCAGAAAGCCCAGTTTGCAGGCCTGGTAAAGGATCTACTTGTGATCAAAAAATGTAACATACAGTATTCCTGTTGTCCTCTTCTATATACTCTAACATGCATTATTGAATTGGTCTCAAAACATCTAAAGAGTAAATAAAATATCAATATTCAAGGAAGAATTATTTACAAAAAAAAATACATTGAAACGTTTGTGCACTTATTGCACTTTTACTAATAGGAAGTTGTATTTTCTGGTTGATTTGCAAACATGTGACAAGAGGTCAGAGTACACCTGTAGCACTATTTCCCATAATCAAATGTTTTTGTCAACTGGTCTAAAACATTTGCAGCATTACTTAAAAACACCAATAAAATTATTTGTTTCCCTCTGTTGAGTGGTTGCTTAAGAGACCTGTAGTAAAATGGTTGGCATCCGAAACCCCAAAAATCTTAAGGGAATTATGAATGGCTGTAAAACTGCATTTGGTGTTACAGTGGCCCTCGAAAAAATGTAAGATTAACTGTCATGCCTTACCCAATTTTTGATGTAAACTTTTTAAACATCAGTGGTGGCCAGTAATTTTAGGAGGGAGATAGCGGGCGAAAAGCACACTCACACTTATTCATTCACACATGCACGCACATCCATTCACAACACTCATCAACATTCAATCATACATGCACGCACCAAACATTCATTTAAAAAACACACACACACTTACCTTCAGCTCGGAGGTCCCAGGGCTGTTGGGACTGCTGCCTTCCCTCTCTGGCTGACCTTAGGTCAGGTAGAGCAGCAGTCCCAATATCATCACAGAGTGCGATGGGGTCAGTGAGACTTCTGACCCCACCCCACTCTGTGATGAGGAGTCACTGATTGACACTCGACCTGGGCGCTTCAGGGCTTAAACCTGAAGCGCCCAGGTCGAAGTCAATGAGTGACACTTCCCCTCATCACAGAGGGGAAGGGCCTTGAGGCACCTTTGAGCTGTGGAGGTCATACCCGTAGGAGCTGTGACCTCTTCAGCCCAGCAAAGTTCAGCTCAGGCAGCCAGGAGTTTGCGCAAATCCTGCATGTCTCACTCCTGGCTGTCTGAGCTGAAAATGAAGAGTGTCTGTCAGGCTGACCTTTGCTCAGCCTGACAGACACTCTTCATAAGAGGCGAAAGGTGGAGGAGCATGGCCCCTCCTCCCTAAAGGACAGGCCGCAGCTGGTAAACATATCGTGTGCTTAAGTGAGTGTATGTGAATGAAATCATCATGCGACAGTAAAGAAATTCAGCGGAGATAGTTATACAAGTGGATACACTAGTGCACATCCAATGTCAAGTTACGAAAAAGTGGAAACATGCAGACAAAAGTAAAGCAGCAGAAATAGAAACAGGTGGAAAATAGATAAAGTGGCAAAATTATAAACAAGCATAAATGCGCAAGAGTGAAACAGAAAACAGGCAGAAATCAGCACAAGTGGCAAGCAGAAATGGCACAAGCAAAAATAAGCAACATTAGCAAAGTATGAGACAAGTAGTTGTGAGCAGGATGAAACAAGCAAAGCGGTGGCAATCAGACAAGAACCAGTGGAAAATATAAAGAACAAACATTAAAGAGAGAAGGATGAGGAGTGAGAGATTGCAAAAGGAGGAAAGAAGAGAAGGAACATGGGATGAGCGTCAAACGCATAGGAGTGGGGTCTGAAAGTACTTAGCCTGGTGGAAGGGCCAAGCACAGGTAAGTGGTGGGTGGGGGCCATGATGGTGTGGCTAGGCAGACCCTGCATAATGGCAGGTTCTGTTAGGGAGGTTTGAACACAATGAAGGAACGGAACTCCATCATAATAACCCGAAAAATGTTGCCTGCATTACACCATGTATTATAAACTTCCTTTTAAAATCATTTCACATGTACTTTTCTGTCACTGAGAATAGATTGCTTTTTTCAACTCTTATTGTGATGGATCGGCCTTTCAGCAAATGGGCCCATTTGAAATCTTCTAGGTTAGTCTGTTTTAGAGAACACTTGATTCAAAAACATATTTGTACACATGTAAATTTGTGAATTTAATTCCCACTTAATTACTGACAGTTGTTTTCTCATTAGTGATTTATCATATTTCCCTCTGCATATGAGTACCCTGCGGTTTGGCATGACCGTGCCAGACATCTCATGTAATCTTCCTTTGGCACTGCCACACGCAATTAAAATGTGCAGCTGGACAGTTACTGGATGCTCTGAAATGCTCACATAATCTGAAGCACTGATCGCTCGCTCACGGTGCCATCAAATGCTAAATGACAAACCTTGCACCTGGTTAATGGAACTTTGATCCTGGATGACTGCAGCAACTAATCATTGACTTATTGATTCATTCTATGCGACGCTGGCAATTTATCCTGTCAATTTGCGAGTACTTTTGATGTGACTTGTGTCTTCTCACTAACGTCTACAAATCCAACATTTTTGATTGTGGACATTTAATCATCAGCTTTGTTGATTTTTCAGTAGTCTGTCATTTCCCTAAACAAGCTATTTTGCAGTAACTCTTACTTGCTCCTGATAACTCAGTTTTACAGTACATATTTAGAGCTCCTTCTCTTGGTTAACCAATTAATGTCCTTCATGTTTCCACACTGCAATAGCCGATTATCCCGACACCAGCTCACCCGCAGTAAAGAACCTTATCACAGTACTAAACTTATACTTTTTCTCAAGTTATCACATTTCTACTCATTGAATTACAGATTTAATGGAACTCATCATTGATATAAACCTGATGATTACCTACCAGTTTGCATAAGGTAGAAAGACTGTTGGCACACACACACACACAAATCATAAAATGCTAACACAGTATGAAATACTGAACTGTGCATGCCAAACTTAGGCTGCCTGTTTTTGCCTATGACTCAGTGACTGAATTTCTAAAGCTTTGTTTTTTAACAAAAACATGTCAGTCAGTCAAAGATTCTTTATTCCGCAAAATGCCATAAAAGCACAAACCATTTTATACAGATCAAAAATTAAAATAGATTTAAAAATATACAAAGCATTGTTTACAAAACATTTCAGCAGCATAGCCCACATCCAGATCTAATTACACTACCATATCAGCAGATTCATGTTAATCCCTGATAGAAATATCCAGTCTCCTAAGATTTAAAGCAGAATAATAAATTTGGTACCCTTAGATTTTATGCGGAGTGATAACAGCCTTACAATGCGAAACATTTACCTAAATTATAAAAGCAGTATAAATTGTTTAAAATCATTAAAATATACAGAATAAAGTGACAAGTGCTCACTTATATCAGAGATCACAAATTCATTTTAAAATCATATCCATTTGCAAATTGAAACTATTGTACAACTGTATCATATCTTTTAACACACCTAACTATAACGTTACTTTAAGCTTTGTTTCTTGTCAGAGAATTTCTAGGGTGTTTTCAACAGAAAGGCCCTGATTACTACTCAGAAGACCGCCAGGGCTGCGGTGGCGGTCTGACCGACACCAAAGCAGTGGTCCAACCACTTTGCAGGCAGTCAGACCTCCACATTATGACCCTGGCAGATCGGCCTCAGTCGGACTGCCAGCACCGCTAGTTTCCCTCCACTGGAGGGACTGGCGGTGCTGGCAGTGCTGGCGGTTGTGATCTGCCAGGGCAGCTGTGCATGCAGCACCACCCTGGTGATTACGAGCCCCCACTCCACCAGCTTTTACATGGCGGTTGCACCGCTATGTAAAAGCTAGTGGAGATAGGGTGTAGGGGGCCTCATGGGGGCTCCTGCACTCCCCATGCATGGGCAGTGCAGGGTCCCCCATGGATAGCCCCGTTGCGCCCTCTGGCTGATATCATTGAGTGACACAGTTTCAATATTACCTCATATGCTGATGATACTCAATTGGTTATTACACTGTCTCAGGAGGACACTTAGGCCCATATTTATACTTTTTGACGCTGGCTACCACCATTCCAACGCGCCAGCTGGGCGTCATATTTAATGAATGACGGTAGCCGGCGCTGCGGCCTGGTTAATGTCAAAATAATTGACGTTAACAGGGCAGTGGAGGCATAGGGAAGACTCGGAGTTGTGCGTCAAAGAAAGGTGCAAGTCAGGTTAGAGTCACAAATATTGATTTTAACCTGACTAGCGTCATTTTTTGACGCCCAACCCCCATGGGAATGAAACCTGTCTTAGCAAAGACAGGAGTCATGCCCCCCTGCCAAATGGCCATGCCCAGGGGACTTATGTCCCCTGGGCATGGCCATTGTGCACAGTGGCATGTAGGGGGGGGGGCCCAAGTTAGTCCCCCTATGCCACTGAAAAACAAAAATGTTCACCTCTACTTACCTGTACTTACCGTAGATGGGTCCCCCGTACATGGGTGTCCTCCAGGGGTGGGCGAGGGTGGCAGCGGGTGTCCCAGGAGGCAGGGAAGGTCACCTGTGGACTGCTTCATGGTCAGAGACCATGGAAATGAGCCCACAGGTCCTCTCACACCTGCCCTGACTCAGGCGTTAAAAAATGACTCTAAAAAGGCTTAGAGCCATTTTTTAAGGCCCTCCTCCTCCCGTGCGGGAGTATAAATAAGGCGCAAATGCCTTTGAGTCATCTTTCTCCTGGGAACGCCTACCCTGCATATCATTGACGCAAGGTAAGTTCCCACAGTAACAAAATGACTCTAACTCCATAAATTTGGCACTAGACGGGTCTAGCGGCAAAGTATAAATATGGAGTTAGGTTTGTGCCGGCTTTGTGTCAAAATAAATTACGCAAATCCGGCGCAAACAGAGTATAAATATGGGCCTTCCACTGCTGTGCCATTACAGGCTTGCCTAGTGGAGGTAGCCCAATGGATGGACACGAACTGTCTTAAATTAAATGCTGGGAAAATGGAGGTGCTTATTGTTGGGAACCAGCCATCTGCCTCGTCCTCTGATTGGTGGCCAGAAGTACTTGGCCCCTTACCTTTCCCGAAACCAAATGTCAAGAACCTTGCCATCTGGTTCAATGCAAAGCTGTCCTCTGATTATCAGATCACAGCCCTAACTGACAAGTGCTTTGGGATTCTAAAAGTCCTGAGCAAAATCCTCAGGTTTCCTCAGAAAGACAGCAGTCCAGGCTTTGGTTATTTCAAGGTTGGACTACTGTAATATTCTTTATTTAGGAGTGGAGCAGACATGACTGATAAGACTCCAATAGATACAAAATGTGGCAGCTCGCCTGCTCCTGAATATTGTCGACTCTGGGATCTGCTTTGTCAAAATTGCACTTGCTACTGCTCGAAAAACATCTTACTTTTAAAGTTATGTACTTTTGTCACAGGATCCTGAGAAATAAGGGTCCTCGATACTTGCATCCTTTTTTCAAATCTTATGTTCCTGCGAGGAACTTAAGATCTGCAAGTTCAGTCCTAGCAGCGGTGCCCTTGGTCAAAAAGGCAGGGATTGGTGGTTGTTCTTTCCGCTTCTTAGGGGCCAAACAATGAAACTCCTTGCCCCTTTCAATCAGACAGAAACCTTCAGAACTATTGTTCTGGAAAAGGCTAAAAACCTGGCTGTTCAGACCAGTTTGATAGGCTGGCTCTTTTCTGTTATAGGCCTTTCTTTGCTTCAGGCGCTTGACTCACTTTTATCTAGTGCTAGGACTCCGGTCGGAGTAGCCATGCGGTTTATAAGTGACTATTATTATCATTATTATTATTATTATTATTATTATAGTGAACAACTACCATTTGCACCTTGTCTATGCAGTTTTACAACTGCAAATTTGAATTGTCAAAACATTACCTTTTGACAAGCATAAACATTCCTTTTAAATAATAATGCCACCCCAAAGTAGTCCTTACCACCCATAAAGTAGGGTTCATGAGATTTAAAAGTAAGACATGTAGAAGGTTAACGTTAAATATGTCCTTAGAATGAACAGGCCCCAACAGCTATTTGCACTGTAGCAGGTTAGGAAACAAGTTACAAATCTCATTTTTCGACTTTATGAAATATTTATTACAAGCCAATGTTACTGGCAAAATTTGGATTTGTAATCAATATTTTGGAAACGTACATTTAGAAAGTTACCTTTTTTCTACCTAAAGCTTCTGGAGGCCCAATCACATGGGCTCTAAAAATCATATGGCAGCTGAATAGCCCTTTTAATGAGGTGTAAAAAAGGTTCCCAGAACAGGACAAAGGCCATGTGTTCCTGTGGCAGGATAACCATCTGGCTGTTGATTAACTTCAAAGAGGTCTACCCTGCTCCCTGACCACACTTATGGGTGGATACACAAGCTCTGTCACCTTCGTTTTAAGTAGAGAGATGCACTGTAGATTTTTTGCAGTAGGGCACACAGGAAACACTGCAAAAATGGGTGGGGTTGCCCCCGCCCATAGACTCATGCCAGGCATCAATGTAATATCCACTAAGCCCTCTAAAACACTTTCTGTATTTCTGAAAGAGCAAAAGAGGGCTGAACCTGCTACCTGTGGATTGTTAAGACTAGAAGACTGGACATCCCAGGACTAAGAAGTGGACTCCCAGGGTCACAAGGCTGACCTCCTATTCAAGTTATAGTGATACAATAAGCTACACAAGCCCTTTTATACAAGGACTGCAGGGTCCCCTGTAGTATATCCTTAGAATGCGCAGCAATGGGTACTTTATCCTGTAAAGCATGTATTTAATGCTTTTCCCATTTGGCCTATCAAATAAATTTAAAGCTTCGTGTTTGAATACATTTTGTATGCATAAAAACCACAAGCTTTTAAATAATGCAACCGTTTTGGCCATAGGAAAAGTAACAAAGATTTGTTTCACCAAGAATAAAAGGTTCACAAATTTAGATAATGGAGTGCTGTGATATATATGATTAGCTGTAACCTTCAGTACAGTAACATTACCACGTAACAATTATTTTGTTTACAATTATTACATTTGTAAAAAAAATGGTTGAATCCTGCTCTATCGTTCTGTTAAGTTGAAGTTTGCGTCCCTTATGATCTTCTAGAAAGCGGCGAACTCTGAATGACTTTTTAAATGCCAGCGCAATACCTCAGGTTTTCAAAATAGTTCTTAGTTCTCCTATTAAGGTTATGTCATCTCATTTTTAAGTCATGTACTATGCGCAATGGAGCCCTGAGGCTATCAGTGAGTGCAACGGTTCAGGCTGTTTTTAGCAGCTGCTGAGAGCATCTCTGATGCACTGCCAGTACCTGTATCACGCAGTATTGTTGGAGTTTATCCCGCATGGGTTTAAAACATTAAGACGTTTCTACAGATCTGTGCATTGTACATTTTGGGCATCTCAAAATACAGAAAGTCAGCATTTGTTTTAAGAAAGCAAGACAGCAAACTCAGAAGTTCGTGGATGCCGCAAATGATTTGATCCATGCAACGATGGTTTGTAGGTAGACTTTTATTATACTTTTTAAGGTGGTCATACATCTGCCTAGCGAAGCACAGCTACAGTTTGCATATATTGACAGCACCAGCTTCATTACAAATACTCACCTTGCAAGCGGAGGAAATTATGGGATTTATTGCTGGCGAAGTCATACAAATCAAGTTAACAATTCGTTTGTTAAAAGAGATGTCAGGTCCCAAATATAAAACTCCTGTGCAAAATCTTGATATTGGCCTATGTGTACACTTTCACTACAAGCAGGGGATGGGATGACTTTATAGTTAGTGGAAAGGAGAAGGAGTGTTGTTTTAAAAGTACCAAGTGGGAGAAAACATATTACTTTGTAAATTAATGAGCATTCTTAAAGACCCAGTGCTTGAAATTTGAAAAAAATACTTCGGAACCGATATATTGTGAGTCAAGGTGAGGCAGCGGAAAGTGGCTGGAGTCCTGAGAGGCAGTCTGACAGTCAAGGTATACATTTTTAAAACTCTGCCACAAGGAAATCGACAATAAGGGCATGCGGAGAACAAATCTATTTTTACCTACTAAATTGGTAACATGGTACCAATGAGATTTCATTTTTAAATATCTTGCGTAGTGAAGGCATCAGCTGCAGAGAATATTGTGAGCCCAACACATTTCAGGGGATAATAATAACTGTAAGAAAACGCTGATGGTTAATGCACTTGTTGGAGAGATCTGTGTTTTGTTTAGGTACAGTTTTAACTCAAAGTGCTGAAGAGGGTTAATGTGCCTGCTGCAATACGCAACATGCATATTTGTATTTTATGTAAATATATAAGTGGGGTTACTGCTTTAGACACAGAGATCCTTTTGTTACTTGCAGTTCTTAAGTGCAAGCTGCAAGGCATAGGTTTAGAACCTTATTGTTTTTTCTCAATCTATTGCTAATCTAACATTGCTGAAGATGTTTTTTTAGTAGTCCTGTTAGTATAGATAATCCTAATCATGGCGTTATGTTTTAAGTCCTGTTTTTGTGTTTCTCCTGACCTTGCATAATGTATAATGCCTATCTGTAACACCTACCATTAAAGACAATATGAGACTCCTACACCTTCTCCTATTGCCTAATGTAACATTTCCACTACCTTATTTAAACACTTATGATTGTCTCTCTATAATGTGTGCAATTGGCCCATAGCGCCGTTTGTTACCGCTAAAATGCATTTTGGCATGGTCCAAAGGCAAAATGCTAGTCGGTAACTTGCAACCAACTCGCATTTCACTTTTGCAATTCAGTATTAGGAAGGGGCGGGTAAAGGGAGTCCCTTCCTAATAGCGAGTCGCACTGGTATGTATGGAAGTTTTGCAACTGGGAATAAGATCACAAAACATTCATACTTTATTGACTTCTTGAAGGAAGCGGTAACCCATTCCCAAACTGAATGGGGATGCCAACATTTTTTCAGAGCAGGCAGTGGTCCCACAGAAAACATTTCATTTTTATTTTTGAAATGCATCTCGTTTTCCTTTAAGGAAAATGGTCCGCATTTAAAAAGCAGTCACATACATGGTGGTCTGCTGACCTCAGCAGGCCACCATCCCTGTGGCTGCCAGCCATTCCCAATGGGTCGCAAAATGCAACCAGCGTCATGAATCTTAATGAGGCAGGTCCTTTATGACCCATTTTGGAATCGCAAACAGTGTCTCAGACACTGTTGTACATCAGTGTTTGCAAGTTGCAAACAAATGCAAATTGCGAGTTGCGAACACTAAGGGTCTTACATCTGGCACTAAAAGAATTAAATGAAAAACCTAAATTGGTAAGTACTTCTTAAATTATTTGTGTAATTTTACAAATTGCTGATACATCTGTTATTCTTCTAGTGCATGCATACACAGGTTGAACAGTCAAAAACATGCCTCCAAATCATAGTTTTTATTAAGCACTTGTGAAGTGGCAACAAGCTATGTGCTGTTATATTATTCCATTACATAGGTATCTAAATGCCAGGCTCCAGAAATATCACAGTCAGGACTGTACTTGAGCAAAGAGAGAGGAGGAAGTTTTTGTTGTCTGTGTTTGGATATATGTAAAAACGCCAGGTGAAATTCAACACAAACCTCTCCATACCCGACTGAGACCACGTGAACCCAACATGTTACTAGAGGATATATATGTGAGGGAGTTATTAGCACCCCAAACAACCCCTCTAAAACTACACCTCTGAATTTAATTTACTGTCAGGTATACTATCGTCTGTACTGCAAAATATTGTCACATAATGTGAAAGCTAGGTGAACTCCTTTGATTTCTTGTGCACCCTCTCCTTCAACTAGATCATTAGATAGATCATCTTCATCTTTTTATGTAGTACATTCCAGGAGCATTACATTGTGGGCTCTTGGAAGTTTATGAACACTTCAAAGGAAGTTATATTGTTTCATGCCATGTTCCTTTTTATCTAACCTGGTCTAAACTTTGAGTGACATGCAATGACAAACAAAAAACTAGTTAGCTAAATCTAGTTCCAGTAATAGAGTTCCAACTTGTAATAACTGAGTATTTCTCTTATCCAAGGTTAAGTAGTCCTTCTTTCCAATTAACATGTAGGAGCCATGTGCTCAACATCCATTTGATCATTTTTTCCACCTCAAATATACAACTTTCCTCTTCCTTTTTGTGTTATATTAGATTTAATTAAGAATTCTGTTGCTCAAAGTAATTTCTTACAGTGAATTGGATTTTTAGTAATCGATTTAGGAGTAACGGACAGACTTCCAGCACAGTCTGCATACTGTAACAAATCATGTGTGCATCTCTGGAGGCCTTTTAGGGCAGTTCTCAAGCCCTCAATGGAGTTCTGGGGGAACAATCTGAAGCACTGTGTCCAGTACTAGGTGCTGCATATGCAGAATTGTGCCTCACTATAGAGAACGATCTAGATTGTTGGGTTTAGCTTTAATGCATTTTATAAGGAGTATTTCCTACTTCTTGAAGCTGTAGCTGAAGCATTATTTTTACCTCTTGAGACCTCATCAGGTCATCAATAGAATTTTGTATTTTCCTGGCCCACCAGGCCAAGGTAATGTTTTTATTGTTGGAGTCACGTCTTCACAAGTCATCCCGACTAGTTATGTAGTGTTGTCCAGTTGTGGAAACCTATTGTGCCCAATTTCGGATGCCGAATGGGGAGTATTTTATCAAACAGTGGAGGCTTAATCTGGGTTTATCAATACTGTTGGTTTATTCTGAAGACCTGATCTAAAGTAGTTATTCAAACTCTGGATGTCTTTCATCTAGAACAGTGTTTTTTATTTTACAGTCACTAGCTGATCGATTATGTTCAGTTCTGGAAGCAAAGTTCAGTATCCAGTTCTATAGTACATACCCGGAGTAATCAGTCCATTTTTGGGGAGCTCACCTGTAGTATTGTGTTCAACTATGGAGACCTAATCTGAAATGTTCTATCAGTCGCTGAACCTAATTGCATCTAGATCTTGAGACATCACTGGGAATTGAAAGAATTTCGGCTGGTTCTATGAAATATTTCTGATTTCTTTAAGCAGAGACCCAGATCATCCTTGAGATGCATTAAGATGTAGCAGAACCACTAGGTTCAAATGAATTACCCAAGCAATGATTGAGAAGGAGCTTGACAAAGTTCAGCAGCAGTCTGAAATTGATGCCACCTCTCTGTAATACTTTGCACACCATCAAGCTACATACAGACATGAATCTGTTGTATCATAGCAACATTCACATACATGATAGAAGCATTACTAATACCAATAGAATTCAGTCAACCATAAATCCACATGTTTTTAAATATGACCAACCCTTCTTGTATACATCAGGCTAATTTCTATTATAAAACAATTTAACCGTTAACGCTGTGGCGTGGGTGTACAAAACAGATTAAACAGTCGAAATCCATTTTTGAGACATCATATTGCACCACCTAATGCTCCCAGTTAATAAGTATATTCATACACCAACATGTAATTCTTCGAAATAGTAAAAATAATTGTGAAATGCAAATGAATCGAAAGTCTTAAGGACCACAAACATAAAGCCTATATAACTCAAAAGAGGTTCCAATGGAAATAAGTGAATACACTAGCCCTTCTTAGGGTACAGGAATTGTAATTTTAAATGTAAACCTTTTTTAAATACCTGCAAGTCAGAGATTTTCTATGTAGGAAAACTGGCGGGCCAGCAGGGGTCGCAAAGAGTTCCCTCATGGAAATGATGACAGGTGGATCTTGGTTGTCAATAAGCTCACTGTATTCAATATTTATATCTGAGCAGCCCGATAATCTTGAGAAATATAGCGAGAAATGGGAAGCTTGCTTAAATATTGGAGACGTTAGGTTTTATGAATCCCTCAAACTCGGTTGCACTATTTTGATGTCATCAGCGCTGCAGACACAGCATTTTAAAACAATATACAATTTCTATTTTACTCCATCTAAAGTAGCTAAACCAGGAAGGACGAAGGGGACGCACTGCTTGAGATGTCAGGCTTTTGGCGTAAACCTCATACATATGTTTGCTATTTGTATAAGATTAGGGGCCAGATGTATCAAGGAGGCCTTTTGCGAGTCGGAAATAGCGATTTTAAAGAAATCGCTATTTCTGATTTGCAAAATGCAATGTATCAAATTTGCGAATCAGTAATAGCGATTTCTTAAAAATCGCAAATGCTATTACCAAATTGCAAATTTCGATACCGGCCCCATTCGCACCTATGGGCCTCTAGGCCCATATCTGCAAATTTTTTGCATTTCGAAAATTGCGATTTCATAACCAGAAATTGCAATTTTGGAAATGCAAAACCCCAGGGTGCTGGGGGCCTAAGGCCCCCTCTGCTGCATCCCAAAATAATTTTTTACAACATGTAAGGTGAACACATACCAAAAGGGCATGCATGCTTTACATGTAAATTTAAAAAATGCATTTTAAATGCATTTTTACAATTTGCACATGGTTACCACCAGGTTCAACCTGGTGGTAAACAGCGATTCCTCAATGCCCAAATTGCATTTAGGAATTGCTTCTTACATGGGCTTAGAAATAGCAAATAAGGAATCCTTATTTGCGATTTCTTATTTAGAGAGTCACAATTTGCGACTCTCTAAACAGGGTCGCATTTTTAAGTAATCGCTATTTTAGCGCTTCCTTAAAATTGCGTTCAGAATGTCTTTCATACATTCTGAAGTGGCTTTTTGCATTTACAAATGGGCATTCGCACCGTTTGCAAATGCAAAAAGCTTTCATACATCTGGCCCTAGATTCACAAAAGGGGGAGATTAGAATTTTTTTTCAAAAGAGGTTGTAAAACATGATGTGGAACTCACTCCGGATATTATGGTTTTAGGAGTATCAGAGGTGGCAGGAACTGTAGGACAAACGGCTTTTATTTATTTTTGTGAATGGCTGTTTACAGGTTATGTGTAGCTACCGCATGGCTGGAACCATAGCCCTCATCATTTCAACAATGGTTGGGATGCCTTCTTTCTATATATTATCTAGAAATGGCATTATACCAACGTAAGGGGAAAAAGGCTAGACGTAAGGGGCAGGTAATATGGGGGCAGCTCAGAGACTGGGTAAATTCCAGGCAGTTGGTAATTATTACTGAATAATTTAAGGTGGGAAATAAATAAATAAATAATTACATTATTAGTGATTTACATATAAGTGGGGGTTTGTTCCCTTTTGCTCAGGATTTGCTCTGGTTAGCTACCTCCATCGTTGATATATAATGCATTTCTCTCCTTTTTATGTATGCATTGTATTGGGTTGTATTGGATTATTTGTAGAGTGCGTTCCGGCGGAAGCATCGAAGCGCTATGCAGACCATAAATGCAGAAAAACGATTCCAGAAAGTCACTACTAATTAGTTTGCGAAAAGCCAGGTTTTAAGGCACTTCCTAAAGACCAGATGGTTCCGTATTTGTCGCATTATGGCACAAAGCATTTTATTCCCAATATATTGTATTGTATTGTACCGTATGGGAGTTTTTCTATTCCCTTTCTTTTTTTTTTTGCAAGGAATTGTTTCTCATGCATCTAATAATTTTAAAAAAAAAATAATTAAAAAAAATACTACTCTTTCAAGGGACCAGGAAAGGACCTAAGAGGTTCAACATGGGAAAGAAAGGGGAAAGTCTTGGCTGTTTGCCTAATTGAAGAGTTTTTATACACTTTCAGAAAGAGAAAGAGTTGCACCTTGAAAATTCTACTTGCCCACTCCCATATGTTATTTTATCAGGGCGAGCTATTTTTTGGACCTACTGGGCCCTGTTGGAGGGTTAACAAAAAACAGAGGTTCTGCTCAGTGAGAAAGTGAAGGAGGCCTTTAAATCTTGTTCTTTTCACATAAGCTCTGTGTTCAGAGACAGAGGTCAAAAGTCAGTTTGTCTTACAGTTAATTTCCCTTCTGACTACAGAGTTCCAGAATTTTGTCAGTTTTTTCCTAACACACAAAATGTAAATTTTTAGGTCAACTGTACAAACATTTCAAAATACATTTCAGTAGTTGTGAAAGCCCATTGTTTTTACTTATATGTGATGAAAAACATATTTTATTAGGATAACCCCTTCGCTGCCAGGCCTTTTCCCCCTCCTGTGCCGAGCCTTTTTTTGGCTATTTGGGGCAGTTCGCGCTTAGGCCCTCATAACTTTTTGTTCACATAAGCTACCCATGCCAAATTTGCGTCCTTTTTTTCCAACATCCTATGGATTGTAGAGGTACCCAGACTTTGTGGGTTCCCCTGAAGGAGACCAAGAAATTAGCCAAAATACAGTGAAAATCTTTTTTTTCAAAAAAATGGGAAAAAAGGGCTGCAGAATGCAGCTTGTGGGTTTTTCCCTGAAAATGGTATCAACAAAGGGTTTTTGGTGGCAAGATCACCATCTTCCCAGCTTTCAGGAACATACAGACTTGAATTGGAAAACCCAATTTTTCAACACAATTTTGACATTTTACTGGGACATACCCCATTTTTACTATTTTTTGTGCTTTTAGCCTCCTTCCAGTTAGTGACCAAAATGGGTGAGAAAACAATGCTGGATCCCAGAAAGCTAAACATTTCTGAAAAGTAGATACAATTCTGAATTCAGCAAGGGGTCATTTGTGTACATCTTACAAGTGTTTCCTACAGAAAATAACAGCTGAAATAAAAACAAAAAATGAAATTGAGGTGAAAAAACAACAATTTCTCTCCACGTTTTACAGGTAACTTTTTCCTACGATGTCAGATTTTTTAAAGCAATATACCGTTACGTCAGCTGGACTCTTCTGGTTGCGGGGATATATAGGGCTTGTAGGTTCATCAAGAACTCTAGGTACACAGAGCCAATATATGAGCTGCACCTTGCAATGGGTTTTTATTCTATACTGGGTATACAGCAATTAATTTGCTGAAATATAAAAAGTGAAAAATAGGTATTAAGAAAACCTTTGTATTTCCAAAATGGCCACAAGATAAGGTGTTGAGAAGCAGTGGTTATTTGCACATCTCTGAATTCTGGGATGCCCATACTAGCAAGTGAATTACCAGGCATTTCTCAAATAGACGTCTTTTTTACACACTGTCTTACATTTGGAAGGAAAAAATGTAGAAACAATGTAGAGAAAGACAAGGGGCAATAACACTTGTTTTGCTATTCTGTGTTCCCCCAAGTGTCCCGATAAAAATGGTACCTCACTTGTGTGGATTGGCCTAGCGCCCACGAAAGAAAATGGCTCAAAACACAACGTGGACACATCCCATTTTTTGACAGAAAACAAAGGTGTTTTTTGCAAAGTGCCTACCTGTGGATTTTGGCCTCTAGCTCAGCCGGCACCTGGGGAAAACTAGCAAACCAATGCATCTTTGAAAACTAGACACCTAGGGGAATCCAAGATGGGGTGACTTGTGGGGCTCTGACCAGGTTCTGTTACCCAGAATCATTTGCAAACTTCATAATTTGGCTAAAAAAACACATTTTCCTCATATTTTGGGGACAGAAAGTTCTGGAATCTGAGAGGAGCCACAAATTTCCTTCCACCCAGTGTTCCCCCAAGTCTCCTGATAAAAATGATTCCTCACTTGTGTGGGTAGGCCTAGCGCCCGCAACAGGAAATGCCCCAAAACACAACGTGGACACATCCCATTCTTTGACAGAAAACAAAGGTGTTTTTTGCAAAGTGCCTACCTGTGGATTTTGGCCTCTAGCTCAGCCGGCACCTGGGGAAAACTAGCAAACCAATGCATCTTTGTAAAACTAGAGACCTAGGGGAATCCAAGATGGGGTGACTTGTGGTGCTCTGACCAGGTTCTGTTACCCAAAATCCTTTGCAAACCTCAAAATGTGGCTAAAAAAACAAATTTTCCTCACATTTTGGTGACAGAAAGTTCTAGAATCTGAGAGGAGCCACAAATTTCCTTCCACCCACTGTTCCCCCAAGTCTCCCGATAAAAATGGTACCTCACTTGTGTGGGTAGGCTTAGCGCCCATGAAAGGAAATGGCCCAAAACACAATGTGGACACATCACATTTTTTCACAGAAAACAGAGGTGTATTTTGCAAAGTGCCTACCTGTGGATTTTGGCCTCTAGCTCAGCTGGCCCCAGGGGGGGCAGAAATGGCCTAAAATAAATTTGCCACCCCACCCCCGGGGAGCAACCCTTGCCTACGGGGTCACTCTCCCTGCGTGACATTGGGGCAAAAAAAAAAAGATCCCCGGTGCCTAGTTGTTTCTGCCCCCCTTGGGGGCAGATTGACATTACATCAGCCGATTTGCCCCCAAGGGGGGCAGAAATGGTCTAAATACAATTTGGCCCCCAGGGGAGCGACCCTTGCCTAATGGGTCGCTCCCCATCTCTAAAAAAAAAAAAAATTTCCCTGGCGCCTAGAGGTTTCTGCCCCCCCGGGGGCAGATCGGCCTAATAACAATAGGCCGATCTGTCCCCGGGGGGGGGCAGATATGGCCTCAAATAAATTTGCCCTCCGCCCCTCCCCACCCCCCCGGGAGCGACCGTTGCCTACGGGATCGCTCCCCTTGCATGACATTGGCGCAAAAAATAAATCCCCGGTACCTAGTGGTTTCTGCCCCCGGGCAGATCGGCCTAATTAAAATAGGCTGATCTGCCCCCCAGGGGGGCAGAAATGGCCTAAAATAAATTTGCCCCCCAGGGAAACGACCCTTGCCTAAGGGGTCGCTCCCCTTGCGTGAAAAAAAAATCCCTGGTGTCTAGTGGTTGGGCAGATTGGCCTCATAAAAATAGGCCAATGGGGCAGAAATGGCCTAAATATAATTTGCCCCCCTAGGGGAGCGACCTTTGCCTAAGGGGTCGCTCCCACCTCAAAAATACAAAAGAAAACAAAAAAAAATGCTCCCTGGTGCCTAGAGGTTTCTGCCCCACCCTAATTATAGGCCGATCTGCCCCCGGGGGGGGGCAGAAAAGGCCTTTACAAAAAAATGCCCCCCCCTGGGAGCGACCCTTGCCCAAGGGGTCGCTCCCTTATGCCAATTTCAACAACAACAACAAAATCCCTGGTGTCTAGTGGGCGTTTTAGCAGCTGGATTGCTTGCAATTCGGCTGCTAAAACGCCGAGAGAGACTTCAAAGGGAAGGAAATACATTTCCTTCCCTTTGGAGCCTCCCCGGGCCTCCTCCACGTGATCGGAGGAGAAATGCAAAGCATTTCTCTTCCGATCGCGCTCGATGGGAGGAGGCCTTGTGAAAATAAGCGCGCGATTGTGCGCTGACATCACGGGGGGTTCGGGGGTGGAAGAGGAAGGGCTTCCCCTTCCATCCCTGCCTTAAGGGGCGGGGGGAGAACCCCACTGAGGGAGTGCTCCATCTGGGCTCTGTGCCCAGGATGTAATGGTTACGTCCTGGGCACACGAGCACTGTGCCTCAGGACGTAACCATTACGTCCTGGGCACAGAAGGGGATAAAAACAAAATCAGAACACTTTACTTGGTGATGTGCAAAGAATAAGTATGTATTCTGAAATCCAATTTTCACAGCTTGTTAATACATTATGGGCCTGATTACAACTTTGGAGGAGGTGTTAATCCGTCCCAAATGTGACGGATATACCACCAGCCGTATTACGAGTTCCATAGGATATAATGGACTCATAATACGGCTGGTGGTATATCCGTCACTTTACCGTCACTTTTGGGACGGATTAACACCTCCTCCAAAGTTGTAATCAGGCCCTATATAGTTTTATCAGTAAAGCTGCAAGTTAGTGGGAAGGTTTTTGGACATTTCTTGCAAATGTTCTGTCTGTAAATACTAATGTATTTATGAAAAGAGGAGTGTTTCTAGGTTTATGTATAAACACAATTAGAAAACTAAGAGGCAAGTAATGGATTATGTTTCATCTATATGTTGGCTAGATTCTTTTTATACACGGATCAAATGTTGAGTCCGTTTAATTAAACCAAGAATTTATTTTGTACAGTATAAATGCTGAGTTCACATATTTGAAGGTACACTCGTGAGAAATGAAGAAAACATTTTTGATGCAATTTTGGCGTCTTGCTGTACTAGCGTCAATAATTTTGAAGCTAGTGCTGCAAAGTGCAAGGAGGGCCTTTGATGAAAATGAGTGTGTCAACTTAACTCCTGCTTAGAGCAGACCTTAAAAATGATGCCAAAAATGGTACAGTGAAATCTTGTGGATTTCACTGTGCCATTTTTGGGGGCCTCCGAACACTGAAACACCTGTGGATACATTATGTCTGATGCAGGTATAATGTGGCACAAGGGGTTGCAAAGTGGAGTAATGCATGCATTGGGCCAGTTTGTAAATATGGAGTGGCAAAAATTGCCTCTTTGAGCCATATTAAAGTTAAAAAAAGATTATGCTAGTGTGGTGCAAGGAGGAGCTAGGGCCTTGTTAAGATATTTGCCTAGGATCACACAATTTGATAAGGGGCAAGTATATTATAGTTATCAAATGCTTCTAAGTAAAGTTGATTGAAGCACAGAATTTCTAAATTTAAAATTCAATTTCACAGGGAGAATGTTTTGTAAGGATTCAATTTTGAATGTTCAGTAGGTAATTGACAAAAGTTTGCCCTTGAGGTCTAGAAACGAACGAAAATCGACTGATGCCATCTGTACCAGGAACAGGATGGAATAAAATCCTCCACCGGTGGAACAAAGAATTATTGTAGTTTTCTCCAGCAAGTGCTGAATTCTACTCAGAAGGGACTAGCATCAGCTGTATCCTGAGGGTGAAAAGTCTGTTGGAAATGCTGATTCTGAGTTTCTTGGAATCTTATTTGGCAGCATCCATATACAGTTTGCAGAGCTTTTTTTATCAGAAATTGAAGAATGCCAAGTTTCTTGGAACAACAAATGCTGTCCTCCAATGGTAACTTTACTGGCATCATCATGCCTTGAGGACAAGGGGTGATGTTATCGAAGAGGAACCAGATTGGTACTGGGATATGTTGGCAAGGAGGGGTCCACTAGTAATGACCTCTGCCACAAGAGGGCTGCTTATTGGCTTTAGAAGTTTCTGAACCAAAAGCCCTTTGGTAACCAAAGCCATGACTTCTGACAAAATAATGCACAGGCATCATCAAGTTTTTTTACTAGACATATTTTTTACCATATCTTCCATTTGTTGGCCAAAATATTTAATTCCCCAAAGAGCAACTTCATCAGAATGTTTCTAGGCAGCTCGAGTCTATCAAGAACAG
This sequence comes from Pleurodeles waltl, assembly GCF_031143425.1. Classification (NCBI taxonomy): domain Eukaryota; kingdom Metazoa; phylum Chordata; class Amphibia; order Caudata; family Salamandridae; genus Pleurodeles; species Pleurodeles waltl. The sequence continues at coordinate 1,643,072,911 of NC_090444.1, read as the reverse complement.
AACCAGATGCTTCTGCACAATGGTTGTCAAATTACCCAACAGAAAAGAAACTGACATGTTGCTCTACCATGGAGAGGGTGGTACAGCTGTCTGCACCTTATCTGCAAGTGCCCCAAAGTCTTTCAAATGCGATTTTACAGTGTAGTTTGTTCACACAAATGGAAAGACGATGCAACATAAGCTCTCTTGACCGCTCCCTCTATTTTCTTATCCACTAGGGCAGCAGGTGAAGCTTCTTCTGAAATCACAGTGTCACGTGAAGACAGCGCAGCCACCAGATTGTAGACCCTGACCAAAGCTTGGAATTCCTCAGCAAAGTTCTTTAAAAAATAAAGCCTTTTCAGAAATCTCGGAAGGGATTGCTTGCCTACATCTTCCCATTCATGTGTTAGTACTTGGTGGACATCACTATGAAGACCCCAGTTTTAGGCATAGGTTTCGTGGGAAAAAAGTCCTCACCACTTCCTCGAAGACCGGTGGATAGGCTATGTAGTCTTGCAAATGATTCACAATATTCATTAAATCAGGGCCCTGAACAAAGTGACCCCTGACCTACTCCTCAAGAGGGTCTCCACACACTCATTATTAGTGACTATTGATAGTGCCTTGTTTGGGGTGGGAACGTCACTTACTCTGAAAAGCTGCCTCTGAAGTAGCTTCCATCTTTCATTGCAATGCTCCCATAGAAGGACCAGTGTTAGAAGGACCAGCTATCTACTAAAGAGGATGGACAAATTCCCCATGGTGGTGCTTCCTCCAGGCATCTGTCAAGACATCAGTCTCCTCCACTTCAGAAACAATGGAGCCAGACCAAAGTGTCCACTTCGCCTCGTTACCAGGAGAGAAAATATTGTGGCCTGCCTTAATGAAGTCAGGCATTGAAGGTAAGACTAAGATGATCTTGCGTCTATTAAAACATGAAGTGGTTATAGGAGGTTCCACCTTTTAGGTATCTGTGGCTAACCATTTCTTTGGTGAATGTTACCACCACCTTTGTCAGTATATTTCGGCAGTATTTTAAGTTATGCTAAAGATACTGGAGTCATTTTGGTAATTTCACATTACTATTCCACTCAGAATTACCAATAATTACACAATTACTTCTACTGCATATTTAAGAGTAATTTGGAGGGAAATATCCTGTTGCAACAGCACATTTATTGAGTGCAAGTGGCTAATCATACTCACTATTTGTTTTCTGCTGCATTTAGCAATGTTACTTATCTCAAATGAATCATCGCATTCATTTTGGACATGACTGTGCATTTTCCACTAAGAAAATAGCTCTAAAGCCCGAGAGTAACCTGGGGAAAAATCCTTCCACCTGAGCACATTTAGGGGGTCATTCGGCCGCCAAGCGGGAACCGCCAGAAGACCGTACCGCGGTCAAAAGACCGCGGCGGTCATTCTGGGTTTCCCACTGGGCTGGCGGGCGACCGCCAAAAGGCCGCCCGCCAGCCCAATGGGAAACACCCTTCTACGAGGAAGCCGGCTCCGAATGGAGCCGGCGGAGTGGAAGGTGTGCGACGGGTGCAGTAGCACCCGTCGCGAATTTCAGTGTCTGCTAAGCAGACACTGAAATTCAAAGCGGGGCCCTCTTACTGGGGCCCCTGCAGTGCCCATGCCATTGGCATGGGCACTGCAGGGGCCCCCAGGGGCCCCACGACACCCCTCACCGCCATCCTGTTCCTGGCGGTCGAAACCGCCAGGAACAGGATGGCGGTGAGGGGGTCGGAATCCCCCATGGCGGCGCAGCAAGCTGCGCCGCCATGGGGGATTCCTCAGGGCAGCGGAAAACCGGCGGGACACCGCCGGTTTTCCGGTTCTGACCGCGGCCATACCGCCGCGGTCAGAATGCCCTTAGGAGCACCGCCAGCCTGTTGGCAGTGCTCCCGCCGACCCCGGCCCTGGTGGTCAAGGACCGCCGGGGTCGGAATCACTCCCTTAGTCCCTGATTTATACTTTTTGACGCACACCTACCGCCGGCTTCCGCCATTCCTAGATGCCAGCCGGGCATCATATTTAAGGAATGATGGGAGCCGGCGCTAAGGCCCAGTTAGCATCAAAATAAATTACGCTAACTGGGTAGGGGAGGCGTAGGGGAGACTGGGGGATGTGCGTCAAAAAATGACGCTATTCAGGTTAGCGTCAAAAATATTGACTCTAACCTGACTAGCGTCATTTTTTGATGCACAACCCTCATGGACATGACTACTGTCTTAGCAAAGACAGGACTCATGCCCCCCTAGCCAATGGCCATGCCCAGGAGACTTATGTCCCCTGGGCATGGCCATTGGGCACAATGCCATGTAGGGGGGCCCAAGTTAGGCCACCCTATGGCATTTTAAACAAAAAAAAAACTTACCTGGACTTACCTTGGATGGGTCCTCCCATCCTTGGGTGTCTTCCAGGTGGGAGTGGCTGGGGGTGTTCCTGTGGGCAGGGAAGGGCACCTGTGGACTACTTACATGGTCTCCGACCATGGAAATGAGCTCACAGGTCCCCTAACAACGGCCTTGACACAGGAGTAAAATAATGGCGATAAACAGGCTTAGTGCCAATATTTAAGGACCTCCTCCTCCTGTGCATGATTTTTGCATGGGAGGATAAATAAGGCGCAAAGGCCTTAGAGTCATTTTCTTTGCCCTCGGAACGCCTACCTTGCATCTCATTGCTGCAAGGTAGTTTTCCGCAAGCAAAAAATGATGCTAACTCCATAACTTTGACGCTAGAGGAGCCTAGCAGAAAAGTATAAATATGGAGTTAGGTTTGCGCCGGATTTACTTTAGAAAAAAGATGCAAATCCGGCGCAAAGATAGCTGATGGCTACAGGTCCACCAACATTCCTGAGCTAGAATGAGTCTGCTTATGCCCCTCTAGATGCCTCATTTGTGTCACTGCTTGCTCCTGCCCTCATGCCATCCTGCCTCCCACCCCAGCTTCTCGCACCTCCAAGGACATATAATGGAGGCCACAGCACAGGCACACCACCAGTGCACCAAAGGCACCCCAAATGCAAGCCCATCCCGGATAATGCCCAGGACCAAGCCCCTGGTCCCTGCTACACCACCAAGGAGCTCCGGGCCCTGAACATTGAATACCCCATCAACAGCTGCTTCACTACCTACACTGCTGTTTCTACTGCAACACAGGCCAAGCTGCACACACTAACGCCTGACTCTTTAGCAACCAAGCACTACTCCAGTGCATCCTGATAAATGCCCACTCCTTATGCAAACACACCATGGAAATCTGGGACACCATCAGCTCCTATGACCCAGCTGTCGTCTTTATCACTGAAATATGGCTAACACCCTCCTCAAACTCCGACTTCGCCACAGCCACCCCTCATGATTACAAGATGATACACAGAGAACGCACCAACAAACATGGCAGGCATCGTCATCATGTTCAAGGAAACCATCAGGTGCACCATCACTGACTATGACACAACACCCCTCATGGAGCACCTCAACTTCTGACTCCAGACCGATGTCAACACCACAATGCGAACCACCCTTGCATACAGACCCCTGGGACCACTCCCAGCTTTCTGTGATGCCATCGCAAACCTCATTGCCCCCTTGCCATCAACTCCCTCCATTACATCTTAGTCAGTGATCTTAATTTCCACCTTAACGACTACAATGACACCAACTCCACTTGCCTCATGGAGAACCTCAGCAACATCGGCCTCACCCAATTGGTCGCCAAACCCACAAAGCCAGACACGCACACTGGACACCTCCTTCACTTCTAGCGACAGACTCAATTTCACCCACGTGACTGAGCTCACCTGGATCGACCATATCATTGTCCACTTTACCACCTCCAAGTCCCAGTACACCACCTCTAAGCACCTCAGCACCCCCGAATGAAGCTGGGGCAAGGTAACTGACACCCTATGGACACAGGCTGTAGGCACCACACAACCCAAGCCAACTGCAGACCTCAACTTCAAACAGTCTGTCCAAAACATCATCACTTGGATTACCAAATCTGCCAATAGAGTCGCCCAGCTGAAACCAGCTAAAACCAATAACACCACCAAGCCAGCCAGGTGGTACACTCTCAAGCTCAGGAATGCTAAACGCAACTGCCACCGACTCTATGAACAATGATGCGTGAACAAGGACCCCTCTGACAGAGCTGCCTACAAGGCAGCCCTCAACAACTACCACCACCATATCAAGGCAGCAAATATGGCAGCAATCACTGCCCACATCGACGCCGCAGCCAACCACATTAAACCTCTAACCTGATAGCTACAGAGACCACCATTCACCCATCCCAGGAACTCTGCAGACTACATCCACAGCAAGATCACCACCATATACAACAATTTTGACCCCCAACCCTCGTCCTCCAGCCTAAACAACATTTCTTAAGCAGTGAACACCATCTACATGATTACCACACAGACCACTGCAGCCATCATGTCATTTATTCACTCAAGGGGCATCTACCGACCCCTGCTCCCACTGACTTTTCAACCTCAGAACCAACACTATTAGCACGGAACTAGCCCACATCCTCAACACCTCCATCTGCATGGTAACCTTCCCGGACAAATAGAAGCATGCAGAGATCAGACACTTCCTAAAGTAATCGTCCCCTGACTGCAGTGATCTTCAAAAACTACAGACGGATCTCCCTGCTCCCATTCCCGGCCAAAGCGCTCAGGAAAGCCATCAAACACCAACTTACAGACTACCTCGAATGAAACCACCTTCTTCACAACTCACAATCAGGATTCAGGGCCAATCACAGTAGAGAGACTGCACTGATTGCCACCATGGAGGACATCAGGACCCTCCTCAGCCAAGGAGAGTTGGCAGCTCTGATCCTTCTGGGCCTCTCTACAGCATTCGATACAGTCTCCCACCACACTCTCCTCAACAGACTTCACAACATAGGCATTCAAAAAAATGCCCTTATGTGGGTCACCTCTTTTCTCTTAGGCTACATGTAGAGCATCCCTCTTCCTCCCCACACTTGTACACCCAAGAACATACCCTGCGGCATACCTCAAGGATCCCAACCCTGTAAAACATCTACATGACCCCCCTCACAGACATCGTCAGATCCTACAGAGTCAATATAGCCTCCTACACTGACGACACTCAACTAATCACTCACCGAAGACCCCTACAAAGCTAAAGCCAACTTCCCCAATGCCATGACCAACGTAGCAACATGGATGAAAACAGTTGCATCAAACTAAACACTGGCAAAAAAGAAGTCCTGATCTTTGGGAACAACACCTCTGTATGGGATCACAGCTGGTGGCCAGAAGAACTCGGACCAATGGCCTCTCCATCACACTGCGCACAAAACCTCAGCATCATCCTCGACTGCCAACTATACATGAATCGACAAGTAAATTCAGTTGCTTCCTCCTTCTTCTATATCCTCCATATGCTTCGCCAAATCTTCAAATGGATCCCTACAAACACCACAAAGTCAGTCATGCACGCCCCGGACACCAGCCACCACTACTATGGCAGAGGTCTCTATACCAGAGTGTCCTCCCAGCTACTTAAAAGACTCCAGACTCTACATACTACTGCAGCCAGATTCATCCTTGACCTCTACAAGTGCTCATGCCTCACCCCACACCTCAGGAACCTCTGATGGCTCCTTGTCCAGAAGAGATGCCAATTCAAAATCCTCACACTCACGTACAAGGCTCTCCACAGCCTAGGGCAATCCTGCATCGACTGAGCTTCTACTTCCTGGCAAGACCACTAGGCTCCACATAGCTAAACCTCGGCAACACCTCCACACATCAATCACAGGCGCTGCGAAGGCCGGTCATTCTCCTACACAGCAGCCAAATCTTGGATAAGCCTGCCCCTCCACCTCCGAACTGCTCCCTCCCTGTCAGACTTCGTAAAGTGACTCAAGACGTGGCTTTTTGACAGAGACACAGCACCCTCAGTGCCCAGATACCCTTAGGGGTCATAGTGCTGCACTTTATAAATGATATGGTTGATTGATTGATAAATGTTTCTGTGAAAGAACGAGGCAGATTCTTAAAGATAACATTGCATATGTATAAGTCTGATTTTTTATTGCTAAGAATCTGAAATCACATGATTTTGTAAAGGTTCTCCTTATTTTGCAGTTTCACAAATGTCATGTACTAACTACAAAAAAGCCACAGAATGGACAGGGGAAGAAGGCAAATTTTCTTTATTAGAAAAACCCTCGACCACCAGGGTTATCCTTTGTTGGCATGCTTCATCATTGGGTTTCTTCCCGTTCCACTGCGGAGCATGGCGTGTTATGACTGACGAATTAAGTGGGAGCAGTGTGGTAGTCTCATCAGTGTGGATCATAAGAGGGATAGGAGTGGTGGGGTCTTGGGTGAGTTAAATATACCTGCCTCCAAGTGATTTCAATGATTTAATAGATCTCACAGAGATGATATGATTAAGAAGGGGGCATCGAAAGTGGGGTGTGGTATTTATCCTGCTTCCTGGTGTACATGTTTCGAGCCATACCCCCTAGGCTCCTCTTCAGGACCAGAGTTGACTCCCTAATGTCACTCCTAGTAGTACTACCACTATTATGAGCATTGATGTTACATGCTATATAGTGTGGCATAATGCACCTAACTAAGGTGATGACTATAGATGATACCTATTAATTGCAATGTCCGTCCATAGCACCTGTGGAAATAAAAATAAAATAAAATAGTTGTTGCAGCTCTCATGGATATTGAGCTGCTTTATATATTACTTGTGGGTGTGGTGCCATCAAACTGCAAACTGCAGGAAGAGGCACTCATGAATATCAATGTACCCTCATATTAGAGAATACAAGACTTACTACAAGTAAAATATTAAAACATTTAAACATGTGACGCACAATACAAACGCACACATGACGGATGCATAACCTACTCTGTAGTATCGGACTCTCATATCATAGATCCTCTGGGAGGGACGTGTGCTTGTAGTCACACCCTTAGGATTAGGCAGACTATTAGACTCTTTGTAATTGTCAAAATCCATGACGCAATGTGATAGAGATAGATAGTACTTTCTTCATCAAAGCGACATGCAGTTTACAATTTGGTGGCACCACACCCACAAGCAATATATAAAGCAGCTCAATATCCATGAGAGCTGTGACAAATATTTCTTTTTTTAATTTCCACAGGTACTATGGCAATTAATAGGTATCATCTATAGTCATCACCTTAGTTAGGTGCATTATACCACACTGGATAGCATGTAATATTAATGCTCTTATTAGTGGTAGTCATTCTAGAAGTGATCTTAGGGAGTAAACTCTGGTCCTGAAAAGGAGCCTAGGGGTAAGGCTCGGAAACATGTAGACCAGGAAGCAGGGTACATAACACACCCCACTTCTGATGCCCCCTTTTTAATCATGCCATCTCCGTGAGATCTATCAAATCATCAAAATCACTTGGAGGCAGGTATTCACCCGAGACCCCACCACTCCCATAACTCTTATGATCCACATTGACTAGACTACAACAGTGCTCTCACGTAATTAGTCTGTCATAGCACGCCCTGCTCCACAGCAGAATGGGAAGAAACCCAATGATAAAGCATGCCACCAAGGGATAACCTTGGTTGGTGAGGGTTTTTCTAATAAAGAATATTTTCCTTCTTTCCCTGACCATCCTGTGGCTTTTCTTTGGGCTGAATTCTAGTTTGTAATATTACATAGGCTATAAGGAGGACAGACTTAGCCCAATCACCTCCTTCTCCCCCTTGTTTGTGGAAGTACTAACTACACTCATCTTCCAAACAGAAGGGTATTGTGTCAAAACTCAAGTTAATCATTATAAACATAGGAAAGGTGTGAGTGCACATGTATTTTCAAGACATTTATATTTCCTTGTGTTTAGCTTTCTGGAATTCCCAGCTACCTATTACAGTATACAAGTTTTGGTACAGAGGTATTGTTCGGGTGAAGGAAAGGCTAGTGGTCATCACAGAGTGCATGCAGTGATTGGATTCAAGCTGCACACGTGGAGAACGTGTTATGTGGCAGTGCACTGACTGTTAACTACAATTCTTAGAAGGCCACAAACTCTTGCAAGAGACTGCAGCAATCTTGACTGTCAGGTATATCTTTCGTTGTGGCTCACTGCATCGGTTTACTACAATGTTGCTGAAGCAAGGAAGTTACCTCAAGGATTGTGTGAAATTTGTGTAATTTGTTTTTGCAAAATCATGCAAAAAATTGACAATTAGGCATAATGGTAATCCATAATTTCTCACCATATTTTAGACAAAATGAGGCCTTCTTAATTTCTTTAAGTGGAATTAAATGTAATCCTAAAAAATATGGCACAGGACCCTGACATTGCAAGTGCAGGTGGGGGGCACTTCTCATATGTCCCCTGGCTGGCATAGGACAGTTGAATCATCTCTAGCACAGTATGTTCCTTTAGCTGACCGGCAGCACGCTCTAATGTGAGCCCTTCTGCTATGTTTTGCGAAGATGTTGAAGACAGTTTTTGTGGATGATTTCCCAGGTGGACTGGGGCTTGAAATTAGTTAGACATCTTGGCCCTAGCTTAGTCAATCCCCTTTTCCCATTATTTGAACATCTAGGATTGTGCCTTTATCCCTCTACTTAAAAAAATAGCAATAAAGGCCTTCTTAGAAGCCCCAGGCAGAGGCCTCAAAACCAGGATGCTGTTGGCTCTCCCAACAGAGAATGATGATGACAGTCCTTTCAGTTGCAGCACAGTTTGGATTAATGGTTCTATAAACAGCTCAAAGCTGGTGTCCTTTGTCTGTACTTCTATTCCGTCAAATGGAAAATGACAGCTGGACTTGCCCTCCACATCCTCTGCTCCTTTGTAAAGGTACTCAAATTGGGGCCTGGGCCTAGGCTGCTGATCAGGGCACGTTTTCTCGTGAGCTGGCAAGACATCCCACCCAATCTCCAAACCAGGGAGATATATTTAACCAAGATCTGTAACGGGGGTGAATGTTTGACAATGTTCAGCATTCTGTCCTCAGCTTTTAGTGTTGCTATACTCTTATTTTGCCCCAGCCAGGCCTACAAGTGTTCTATCTGGTAGGTGAATGTAGAGGTAGTGTGTCTCTGCTGAAAAGGTATGTTCTAAGACTCTGTAAATGGAATCACATGTTCTGAATCCTCCTAGTTAAGATAACAGGCCCTAGCTCTGAAGATGCCTTTCCTCCTCATTGGTCCAGTAGGGAGGTAGTAGTCTCTGCCCCAGTATCAGAAAGCTCAACCCTCACCAAGCAATACTATGGATTATAGCCAGGATGGATTCAGAGGTGACTTTCTCAACCTTAAAGTTGGTGATTCTGGATCCCATTGAAGGAGACCTACACGTTTAGATTAGGTGGCCTCTTCTACTTTATCACATGTGTCATGCCCCATACTTCCATGTCGCTAAGACCATACATTGCCCTGTTCAGGTGTCACAGCTCTGACTTCAACCACCAGAGAAGTAAGTATCAATCAGTCATACATGGGACCTAGTCTGTACAGTTGGCTTATGTTGATTCCATGTCTTTTTTCAATCCCTAGAAAGTTATATCGAGTTCTACTTTGTGTATGTTTGTGGAGGACCCAATGGGCTACAGTAATCTTGATTGTGAATTGTAGGAACTCACATTTTTGTGGTAGATCCTACAAGAACAGGAGCAGGTGCCATTTTGAACCTGGCAAGTACTAAAGTAATTCCTACCTGGGACACTGTAATGTCCAAGATAACATTTCTGGAGATATAACTTGCACTTTGTATTATTTGTCTAGTTGCCTGAAGGGAATCCCTTGTTTCATCACCTCCTCCATGTCCAGGTAAACAGTGTTGCAGGAAAGCAGGGTAACTGCGTCTGACATGAAAGTTAAAAAGGACAAGTTTAGGATTATGTTTTTCATGCTCAATACATACCTGAATCACAACCTGTACTCACATGTGTTTAGTTTACTGTGAGGGAGCATTCATCTGCAAAATACAAAGACAATGTTAGCATGATATTCACTAAAAACAGTGAAAGAATTTCACTAAAAGCAGCTTAGTATTTCTCAACAAAACTATTGCTCAGTAAAACTAATATACTAAGCCAACCCAAAAACTTATTTAGATTTGCAAAATACATATCTGTGGAAAAGAAAGACATAAGCGAGTACCTTCATTTACGCTTTGGATATATGACATACTACCTGTGATGATAAAGTCATGTTACAAGAACAAGAATGTATATTTGAGATAGCAGGATTATCAATGACAACCCTTTGCATTACCTTTTGTGGTTCTAACACTGCCCTTTCAACCTCCGATATCAAGGATAAAGGAGGCAGTGCTAAGAAAAGCTCTAAGAACCATACATACTTTTGTTGATCCACTCCTATAACACACCTTCAGTAGCAAGTAACAGGATGTTGATGCACAAATTGTGGGAAAAGAGGTCAAGCATGTGATAACAGCGGCAATACAAAGGGAATATGACATCTCATGTGCTATTTTGGTGAACTGATCACCACGTGCATTGGTGACAAAGTGATACAGCTAATTTCCTCATTTTACAAATTGAGTGCCTTTAACTGAGAAGTTCTAATTTCAAAGTAGAGTAACACATGCATAGTTAATGCATAAAATTGCAGTAGATAGACATATCTAGACATTGTAAACAAACATTTGATTTAACCAATTTCAATAAATTAAGTTAGTCTAATAGCTGATGCCAATTGAAGTATTGGCTTTATACATAAGGGCTAAGAGGCATGTTTTTGAGCTCAATCTGTTGTTCTGCACAAGATGTTTTTTTCTGTTTCTTCTTACTGCAGATTTTGTAATTTTCCAGAATCCTTCTGTGAGCTACTAAATAGGCATTTGTTATAAATTTAACAACTGATAGTGAGGCTCTCACCAGGGGGAGGAGAGTTAATCGGAAACATTACTTTTCTCAAAATCTAGCTGAACCTCAAGTTCTGATCAAATTCAGAAACCAAGGATAAGGTTGTGTAGTCCACCATGAAGATGTCAGAAACTGTGGCATTTACCTGCTCCCAGAGTGTGTTGAAGATTGATTGGTTCACAAGAGTGGGAATAGTAAAATGTTTACCATCAATATTTTGATGAATTATGATAATGTTCATTCCTTAGATAAGGTGCAAAGAGTTTGCTACAGAATTTAGGAGGCAGATCTTAGAGATCCATGCTGAGCTGAGAATACCCTTCCATCCTCTGGTAATCTCAACTGCTTGAGTGCTAGGGCTTCATGCCTATGCATTATTATTCTCTCATCAGATTGCTTTATTTGAGTTTCTGAAGTTGACACCTTGCCCTGCTTGCTTAATGCCATTTAACCCAAATCCAATTTATTTTAGATTAGACATTTTCCTTTATGGAGCATGCTTGCTTCATATTCTGCACTCTATTTGTAATTCTAACAAATGTGCAATAGTTCTTCACTATAAAATATTGATTTCTGGATTATTTGAATCTATAACAACTCTAAAATGTAAATGCTATTTTAACTAATGAACTGATTTGAAGTAATGTGTTAATAAACACTTTAAATCCACACTAAGGGGGTCATTACAATACTGGCGGTATAAGGCGCTTACCGCCGTGCAGAAGACTGCCAATACACCACTGCGGCTGCGGTAGACCGCCACAGCTATTATGACACACATCTCGGAATCCGCCGAAATTCAGACACCCACACAATCCCGCCACACCAAAGTTCAGCGATAAACATGCGGAAACAAAACCTCCACCTCCACGCCAACAGAAACACGCCCATGCCATTACGACCCACGAATCCACGCGGCGGTCTTTCAACCGCGGTATTCCATTGGCGGTACACACCGCCGCGCTCAAAATACACACACATATACAAAACACTGCCACATTGGACAATTACAAATACACACACCTGATACACATACACATACACACACCACCCCCACACATCCAATACAATATAAAACACACACACACATCACCCACAAACCCCTACAACCCAAAATTCAGAGAGAAGGCGAGAGAGAGAGCACAGAATAGACAACCCCATCACACAGAGGCACACAACACCATCACCCACACAACATCCACGCACAAAACACCACCTACAGCTACACTCACCACACTCAACACATACACCACCCCACACATCACACACAACACCCCATGTCACTCCAAAGACACCCTCGCTTCTCCGAGGAGGAGCTCAGGGTCATGGTGGAGGAAATCCTACGGGTAGAGCCGCAGCTATTTGGCTCAAAGGTACAGCACACATCCATAGCCAGGAAGATGGAGCTATGGCAAAGAATAGTGGACAGGGTCAACGCAGTGGGACAGCACCCAAGAAATAGGGAGGACATCAGGAAGAGGTGAAACGACCTACGGGGGAAGGTGCGTTCCACGGTCTCCAGGCACCACATCGCGGTACAGCGGACTGGCGGCGGACCCCCACCTCCTCCCCCTCAACTAACAACATGGGAGGAGCAAGTCTTGTCCATCTTGCATCCTGAGGGCCTCGGAGGAGTCGTTGGAGGAACGGACACTGGTATGTCAAATCTTCACTATCATATCCCCCACCCTACCTGCATGCTATCACACACCCCCACCCTCACACCCTCCCCTATCACCCAAACTCCTCACTAATGTACCCACAACACCAACTACACATCCCAACCCCAAGACCTGCATGACACAACTAAGCATGGACACCCATCACTAAAGCATGCCCACTGTACATACCCAGAACACCCCCCAACCATCACCACACAACCCCACACACAGGAATGCCTGCACTGGGGTTCACGCACACCCAACCATTGCACACCATGAAACACACACATGCAATAATCATGTACTTATACCCCCGCAGGAACCCGAAGGAACGTCACCACACCAGAGGGTCCAGACAACACCATTCCACCCCCAGAAGAGGACCACAGTGACGACAGCAGCTCTGCCCTACTGGATCTGGATGACCAGCCCGGACCATCGTGGGCCTCAGGACAGTCGGTTCCCCTTGCCCAGCCACAGCCCAACACCGAACTTCCACCCTCTTGTCACACCAGCACAGCACCCACCCAGCGGGCCCAAACCTCCCTACCCAGGACAGGTCAATCAGCGGTGTGTCCACCACTACAGGGCACCCAGGCTAACCCAACACCCCAACAACAACAGGGACCTGGGGGCAGTGGTAGTGGGCACACCGTCCAGGGGACGGAGGCACACGAACACAGGGGAACTAGGAGGGCTGCTGTGCGACAGAGGGAGGACAGGCCAAGGGAACCAACTCTCCATGAGGCCCTATCCTCCATCATGGGAGCATACCACCACTCCCAGGAGACGATGGCGACGATCCTGGACAAGTTGCAGGAGACCCTGCATCTGCAGGAGGAACAGTATTTGGGGTTCAGGGAGGAGCTCAGGACCATCGGCTCCGCCCTGGGCACCATCGTAGGGGTGCTGACGGACATTCAAAAGACCTTGGGGGACACCGTGGCACTCCAAGGGGCCCCTGACACTAGTCAGGACGACGAACTGCCCACCACCTCCGCCGGCGCTAGTGGACAGGACGCCCCGCCACAGGACCACCACACCAGCACACCAGCACCCCATCCCCTGCAGACGGACAACCACCACGCAAGCGGGCCCTGAGATCCAGGAGCAGGACAGAGCAAGATGGCAAGACCCCCGCCAGGAACTGCCCCAGCTCCACTTCCAATGGCCAGATGTGCAATATACCTGTGAGACTAATAGACTGGACTCTGCCATGCACATTCCTCCACCATCACCCATCCCCATTTCACAACCCCCTTCATATTTTAGCACTTAAATAAACACCCTTGAAACACTAAAAAAAATGGAGTCAGTCTATGATTTGTAATTTTGTATTATCAATGACAGTGTCATAATGGGTTACCCATTGGAAGGCTAACATACCAATGTCACACATCATAAGCCCTTCAAGGATGCAAGCAGTTGACACGTAGGTTACCACATTTGTGAAACTGAAATGGAAGGGGACAACTCAGTTAACAAATAGTGAGTGAAATGTCGGTAAAGGATAGAGGTAGACGTGTGAAAGTTAATATAATGTTAAACCTGAAAATGTACTCACCTGTGTTTCACTGGAAATATTGCTGTATGACTGACTCCCTGTTGTTGTTTTCTTCTTCCTCAGCTTCATCCTCATTACTGTCCACAGGCTCCACAGGCTCCACAGCTGCTACAACACCGTCATCTGGATCATCCTCCTGTAGAAAAGGCACCTGGCGTCGCAATGCCAAATTATGGAGCATGGAGCAGGCGATGATGATGTCGCACACCTTCTTCGGTGAGTAGAATAGGGACCCACCTGTCATATGGAGGCACCTGAACCTGGCCTTCAGGAGGCCGAAGGTGCGTTCGATCACCCTCCTAGTCCGCCCATGGGCCTCATTGTAGCATTCCTCTGCCCTGGTCCTGGGATTCCTCAGTGGGGTCAGTAGCCAGGAAAGGTTGGGGTAACCAGAGTTCCCCAATAGCCATACACGGTGCCTCTGGAGTTGACCCATCATATCAGGGATGCTGCTATTGCGCAGGATGTAGGCGTCATGCACAGAGCCAGGGAACATAGCATTTACCTGCGAGATGTACTGGTCTGACAAACAGACCATCTGGACATTCATCGAATGATAACTCTTCCGGTTTCTGTACACCTGTTCACTCCTGCGGGGGGTACCAGAGCTACATGGGTCCCATCAATGGCACCTATGACGTTGGGGATATGTCCAAGAGCATAGAAGTCACCTTTCACTTTAGGCAAATCCTCCACCTGAGGGAAAATGATGTATCTCCTTACGTGTTTCAGCAGGGCAGCCAACACTCTGGACAAGACGTTGGAAAACATAGGCTGGGACATCCCTGATGCCATGGCCACAGTTGTCTGAAAAGACCCACTTGCAAGGAAATGGAGCACTGACAGCACCTGCACATCAGGGGGGATTCCAGTCGGATTGCGGATTGGTGACATCAGGTCTGGCTCCAACTGGGTACATAGTTCATGAATAGTGGCACGGTCAAACCTGTAGGTGACGATTAAATGTCTCTCTTCCATTGTCAACAGGTCCACCAGCGGTCGGTACACCGGAGGATTCTGCCATCTTCTCATATGTCCCAGCTGACGGTGCCTAAGAAGGACAATAGCGAATAAACAGTCACTATTCCTCTAGGTATGTACCCACAGTCACACACAAGACTACACCAGACAATAAACCCTTCCTGGATGTGTGTTGAGTGTAGGCCTCGGTATGTGTGACGCAGTAGTAAATGAAGCCATGTGGGCCCCTGAAATGGCGGCTGCCTGACCTCTAAACTGGGACAATGGGATTGTGGGGTAACAGCGCTGGCATTGCACACCGTCGCGGTAGGCGGTCGTAGACCGCGGCGCAATGCTGCATTGGTTAACATTGGACCCTATGGGTCCCAGGAGCCAATGAACAGGTGCGCCGGCGGTGATGATGCGCACCGCCGCGCACGTCACCGCCGTGGACGTCACCGCCATTTTCTATCTGCTCAATCACTAGATACCTGACCTTCGACAGGAGAGGACCTACACTGCTAGTGCTGCTGTGACCTCAGTCTGGAAGCGACGATGGCTGCTGTGTCTGGGGAAAGGGCCCCTGCCTTCACTGCACAGGAGTTGGAGAATCTTGTGGATGGGGTCCTCCCCCAGTACATGCTACTCTACGGTCCTCCAGACCAACAGGTTAGTACACAGGGAGCACGTTGTATGGGCTAGGCCTGGGTGGACAGGGCTGGGTGGAAGAGGGAAGGGGGCAGAGTTGATACTACAGTAAAGCATGAGAATAAAAGGCCCACATGGCCAGAATAGGGAGGGGGCCACTCACAACGACGGTGCAGTTGGTAATGACTGTTTCTTTTTCCTTGTGCATGTCAAGTAGGTCAGCGCCCACCAGAAGAGGGACATTTGGCGTGCCATCTCCAAGGAGGTCCAGACACTGGGGGCCCACCAGAGACGGGCACCCACTGCCGTAAGAGATGGGAGGACATTCGCCGCTGCAGCAAGAAGACGGCGGAGGCTCAGCTGGGGATGGCCTCCCAATGTGGGAGGGGTGCCCGTCGCACCATGACCCCCCTGATGTTCCGGATCCTGGCGGTGGCCTACCCGGAGTTGGATGGGCCCTTAAGGACATCACAGCAGACACAAGGGGGTGAGTACAACCTCATTCTGCGGACTTTGCGTGCAGTGGAGGGGTCTGGGTGGGGGAGGTGGGCTGTGTGTGTCCCTAGGCCCGGGCGAGTTAGGTAGGCAAGGCCCCTCCGTAATGTAGGCCATGTGGCACTCTACCCCACCTCAGAAGAGTGCCAAGTTGAGCTATAGTTGCCCCTGTGGCATCCATGTGCGCAGATTTCCAGCATTGCCATGTAGGCCATATCCCAGAAATTGCATGTGCAGAGGCCAGGAGCACGGCGTAATGCATGGGGCTGCAGCATCTGTCTTGTCCGCCAACGGTAGCAGTATGCCTTGCACTAAAACTCTCTTTGTTCTGCCCCCCCCTTCCTGCTCTCCCTGTCCTTTTGTACATCAGCATCATCAGGCGGAGGTACAGTGGCACCGGAGCACGAGGGAGCTGCATCCCACATGGCCATGGAGGGCCACACCACAGACTCTGAATGCACCAGTGGGACGGAGGGCGAGGGGAGCTTCACGTCGGCCACCGGATCACCAAGCAGCGACATGGACTCGTCCACCGATGGGATCTCCCTTGTGGTGGCGGCACCATCTGTGCCCCCCACTTCTACAGGTACAGCCGCCACCTCCCATAACAGCACCGCCCTCCCAGCAGCCCCTCACCGTTCGCCCCGTGCCCGCTCACCCAGGAGGGTGGGCATCACCTTCGCCCCAGGCACCTCAGGCCCTGCCCCAGTCACCCCTGCTGCCCTCAGTGAGGAGGCCATTGACCTCCACAGGTCACTCACTGTTGGGCAGTCTACCATTGTGAATGCCATCCAGGGTGTAGAAAGGGAGTTGCAACACGGTAATGCATTCCTGGAGGGCATTCATTCTGGTCAGGCTGCCCTTCAGCGAACCCTGCAATCTCTGGCCTCAGCACTGATGGCAGCCATTGTCCCTGTGTCCAGCCTCCCCCTCCAACTTCCTCCACCCAGACCCAATCCCCTGTACCCCAGCCCATCCCAAGCACACCTACAGACCAGCATGCACACAAGTCAACACACAAGTAGCTCAAGCAAACATAGGCACCACACACACCACAGGCACTCACGCAAGCCTCACCCACATACAGACACAGCAACATCCACTGTCTCCACTGTGTCCCCCCTTCTCTTCTCCCTCCTCCCTCCCAGTCTCGTCTACACACACACATGCATGCACCACATCTACAGGCACTAGGACTCGCACCAGGACACCCAGCACCACATGCCGCTCACCTGCACTCACCACCTCCACTCCCATTTACACGTCCCCTGTGTCCTCTCCCAGTGTGTCTGTGACGCCCCCTCCCAAAGTACACAAACGCCGGCAATCACTCATCCAACATCCATCCACCTCACGACAGCCTCCAGTACCTGCACCTGCACCCAAAACATCTAAAGTGACACCTCCTACAACCACCTCCTCTTCCTCCACTCCCAGGACCCCTCCAGCTACCCATCCCAGTGTCCGTCAGAAACTGTCCCTCTGTCAAATTGACCTTTTTGCCCCCACCCCCCCCTCCAATTCATCAGTCCCGTCGTAGCGCCTCAGCCAAAAAGCCTCCAGTACCAGTGGTGCATGTTCCAGGTTTTTGGAGTGCACCGTCCACCAGGGTAGGCAGTAGGACCCGGAGCCAAGGCACTGGCAGTCCACCCCCTGTAAAAGCTCCGAAATTGGGGAGTGGACGACGGGACCGTGTCAAGACTCCTGGTGGGACAACAAGTGAAATGGGATCCAAGGCGATTGGTGAGTCAGCTGTAACTCCAAAGAAGGTGGGGAAGGTCCAGAGGAAGTCTCCCCAGCCTGTTGTGAGTGTTACGGCGGAGAAGTGCGCCATCATTTCCGGCGGTCCAGACACAACCGCCAGCACCGTCGTCACTGGTCCAGAGACCACCGCCGGAGTCACAGCCCAGGAGGGCCCAGGTATCGTCACTGGTCCAGAGACCACCGCAGGAGTCACAGCCCAGGAGGGCCCAAGTATCGTTACTGGTCAGGAGACCACCGCCAGAGTCACAGCCCAGGAGGGCCCAAGTATCCTCATTGGTCAGGAGACCACCGCCAGAGTCACAGCCCAGGAGGGCCCAAGTATCGTCACTGGTCAGGAGACCACCGCCAGAGTCACAGCCCAGGAGGGCCCAAGTATCGTCACTGGTCAGGAGACCACCGCCTGAGTCACAGCCCAGGAGGGCCCAAGTATCGTCACTGGTCAGGAGACCACCGCCAGAGTCACAGCCCAGGAGGGCCCAAGTGTTGTTACTGGTCAGGAGACCACTTCCGGAGTCACAGCCCAGGAGGGTCCAAGTATCGTTACTGGTCCAGAGGCCACCGCCAGAGTCACAGCCCAGGAGGGCCCAAGTATCGTCACTGGTCAGGAGACCACCACCAGAGTCACAGCCCAGGAGGGCCCAAGTATCGTCACTGGTCAGGAGACCACCGCCAGAGTCACAGCCCAGGAGGGGACGGGATGCCACAGCCCCGCTGGCCAATGATGGAACATCATGCCACACACCAATGTCCAGTGTGGAGATCGTCATGCCACACACCAATGTCCAGTGTGGAGATCGTCATGCCACACACCAATGTCCAGTATCAGAACCGCCATGGCAAAGCACCGCTGAACAGTCCTGAACCGCCATGGCAAAGCACCGCTGAACAGTCCTGAACCGCCATGGCAAAGAACCGCTGAACAGGGCAAAGACCGCCATGGCAAAGCACCGCTGAACAGGGCAAAGACCGCCATGGCAAAGCACCGCTGAACGGGGCAAAGACCGCCATGTCAAAGCACCGCTGAACAGGGCAAAGACCGCCATGTCAAAGCACTACTGAACAGTCCTGAACCGCCATCGCAAAGCACCGCTGAACAGGGCAAAGTCCGCCATGTCAAAGCACCGCTGAACAGGGCAAAGTCCGCCATGTCAAAGCACCGCTGAACAGGGCAAATACCGCCATGTCAAAGCACCACTGACCAGTCCTGAACCGCCATGTCAAAGCACCGCTGAACAGTCCTGAACCGCCATGGCAAAGCACCGCTGAACAGTCCTGAACCGCCATGGCAAAGCACCGCTAAACAGGGCAAAGACCGCCATGGCAAAGCACAGCTGAACAGGGCAAAGACCGCCATGGCAAAGCACCGCTGAACAGGGCAAAGACCGCCATGTCAAAGCACCGCTGAACAGGGCATGGACCGTGTAGGAATAAATGGACCGCCACATCAGGCATCCTTATCCCATGTGCAGCTGGGACAGTGACAGGACAGGAACTTTCACGGGGAGACTCATCCAGTCTGGGCACCAGTCCCCCTCCAGAACCAGTGGAGACCTGCATCTACTTAAGAGACTGTGGCTTTGCACTCCCCAGGATGGCACAGTGGACAACCCACCCAATGTAGAGACTTGAGAGACTGTGGCTTTGCACTCTCCAGGATGGCACAGTGGGCAACCCACCCACTGTAGAGACTTGAGAGACTGTGGCTTTGCCCTCTCAGGATACATCAATGGGCATGGAGCCCCGTCGTGGATGTGGCTTTGCAGTCACCCGGCTGAGGTGCCCCCTCTCCCCTTCCCCCTGAGGTGCCTGTAGTGTTTCTATCTGATGCCCCGGCAGTGTTCTCTCCGATTTTGGTCAGGTATCTATTGTGCATTTTTGGACTGTTGGTGCACGGACATTGTTGTGTACATATCTGCACTACTTTTTGTATTGTATATAATTATGAGTGATTTAGAGATATATATCTGTATATTTTTGTATGACATGTATATTGGCACATTACAATGTTTGACCGAAATTTGCATTGTCTTTGCATTTTTCCGGGGGGATTGTGGGTTGTTAATGTGATAGTTTTGACTGCATTGGTGTGTATGTTGTAATATGCGAGGGTGGGGGTGTTTGGTGGGTGTCCCCCTGACTTTTGCCTTCCCCCTCCCCGTGTCGTAGATGCAGTACTCACCGGTATCTTCTGCGCCTACGTCGCTGTTGGTCAAAAGTGAGCAGAAAGACAAGGGCAGGTAGTATTTGGAGTTCCGGGTCCATGGAGTCGTCGTTCCTCGTGAGATGTGTTGAGGTGAGCGTTTTCCCATAGCAAAAGCTGTTTCCGCCGTGTTTTTATCCATGGTGAATCCGCCCCGGAAAAGGTGGCGGATTGGCCTGTTGTAATAGTGTGGGCGGTACATTGTCTCCCGCCTGTCTGTTGGCGGTAACCGATGCGCTGCTTGTCTGTACCGCCGTGGCGGATGGTGTGTTAAAGTGCCTGTCTTTGTTGGCGGTTTCCGCCAGGGTCATGATTCCCTTTTTTTGTCCGCCGGCCTGTTTGCGGTATTACCGCACCTTTTCCACAGTCCGCCAAGGTTGTAATGACCCCCTAAATCTCTTTGTCGATTCCAGTGGAGCCCCATTTGGACTTCGCTGTTCATGGTAATTGATTTAATTGATGTAATTAACAGCTTCTTATCATCTCTCCTTTTCGACTAACAAAGGTTCATGGACCAATGCTGGTGGTTATCTGATGATTATACTGCAGATTTCAGATACAAAAATCCCTGCTACAATAAGTTGTAGCAGAAGATGGCAAAAAGAAAAAAGGAGCCAAATTCATTACATTTGCCCCAATTTAGAATTGCCCATTTCTCTAAAGTCTATCACCCATCCTTGAACATTGAAGGAGTTTGGCGATTCCAAAGACATTTGAAGTTATGGAGGAGTAAGTATCAATAAGGCTGTATGTCACAAATGTCTATGTTGAGCTTATGGTGTTGCGTTGCATTTGCATGTCTTGCACTGGTAGTGTTTACGTTTTAGTTGACTAAATGTCTTTATGCATTTGATTCTGAGCAGAATGTTTTACCTGACTCCTCACAGTTAAAGATTCACTGATAGATAAGAGATATTGTGGCATTAGTTATCTGCTAAATCTTTGTGGTGTCGGTTTTTGAGGTACAATTGACAGCACAATTAAGATAGGGACCATCACAGATTGCTGTGATTGTACTAATAGTGACTAGTGTTAGTAGATTCTTTTGCACAAAGGGGAAAGTACATCAGTCAGGGTGATATCTGCTGTTCAAGTTTTTAGCTTCCTGTGAGGAAGTTGAAAAGTATAATTTCTTGCTAATACTTGTGTGAGTGAATTACTTTGCATTTTCATTGGTGCAGACAAAGGTTATTTGTTATTGTGCTTGCTTAAAGTTTTTGAAATTTAATGTACAAGTAAATTGTGAAGGAGAGTGAACCTCTGCAAGGAGTGATATTCGGATAGGTCAGCTCCTATGAAGTGTCAGGCTGGGATTGGTTGGTGACTCATCAGGTGTTGCGTTCTGATCCACAAAAGAAAGGATTGTGCTGAGATTGGGTGCCAGTATTGATTCATATTGAATTGTGACTTGGGAAAAACATTGAAATATTTGAATTGAATTTGCTCATTTCATTGTTGAATTATTATAGTCATGAAATGTTTCAAAGACCTTTGAGATTTAATGAGGGAAGATGTGCAAGTCTCGGTTTGGAGGGTGAGGAACCTCCACAGGAAGGTAGGCCGGGTCATTATATGGGGACAAATGTACGACTTCACACGTTTCTGGCTTCCTCAGTGGCACAAGATCACCAAAAAGGAAAGAACATTAAGATTTCCACAATATGGCACGTTTGATTTGAAGGTTATTGAAAATTTAGGAGAATATTAAATGACATGAAACCACTTCCTAGACCTGCACAATATGAAACATTGAATGCTTGGGAGCAGGTAGCACATGCCAAAGAGAAAGAAAAATATCAGAATAGAGCATAGAGAGCAGTATGTAATGCTAAATGGCGCGAAGAACAACATAAATGGAGGAAATGTGTAGTTGAAGGAATTAGAATGAACCCAGCATTGACAACAAAAAGCCAAAAAAGAATCAGAAACAGGGATATGTATAGCTGATACAGCAGAACAATCTGGTACTGACAGTGATTCTGGTTATGATCTTATGGATGCCCTGTTGTCCTCACGTCCACCGTCAGATGTTGCTCCATCATTAGATTCAGATAGCACTACAACATCAAGGGCCAGATGTATCATGAAATGGCATTGCGAATCGCAAATAGCGATTTTTAAGAAATCGCAATTTCCGAGTCGCATTAGGCCATGTATCATAATTGCGAATCGGAAATAGCGATTTCTTAAAATTCACTATTTGTGGTTTGTGAGGCCCAAATTCCGAATCGCAATTAGCATTTTCGCAATTTGCGATTCGGTAATTGAAAATCGCAAATTGCGAGAACGCACACCTGGAGGAGCCTGATGACATCACAAGCAGGATGTGAGTCATCCCAGGCAGTTTGCAGGTGCCACACCCAAACCAGCACTCAGAGAGAGTCAGCCCAGCCACACTGAGCAAGTCTCTGAAGAAGGCAGCACAGCAGAACCAACATGGACACCTCTGCCCAGGGAAAGGAGAAGGGAGAAAGGAAGCGCAAACTGAAGTTTAGTGAGCAAGAGCTGGAGGTGCTCACAGAGGAGGTGGTCAGGAGCCATGACCGTTTGTTCGGCAAAAGCTCACTCCAGGTGCCTGAGAGTGAAAAGCGCAGACTCTGGGCAGATATCCAGACCAAAATCTGTGCTGTTGGAGTGGCGCTGCGCTCTGTTGAGGAAATCAAGAAGAGGTGGTACGACCTGCGGTCCCGTGCCAAGGAGAGGGTGGCAAGATGACTGCAGGAGGCCAGGAGCACAGGAGGCGGACCACCCACAGAGACACCCTCCACCCCGATGGAAGACCTAGTGGAGTCCACACTCCTCCTAGAAGCAGTCAGTGGGGTCACTGACATTGACACATCTGGCACACCAAGTACAAGTAAAGGTAAGTGCAATATTGAAATGTAACCCCATATGTGTATGCACAAAAGCCCCTTAGGAATTAGCAAGTAGTTTTAAACATTTTGAGAAGTAGTCCATTCTACATCTTAGAAGCAGCACAACAATGCCTTATGGGAGTGGTAGTCCTCAACCCAAAGCTGAAAGTAGCACATACAATGTAATAGGCAGAGCGACGCACAGAAGAATAGAACACCTACAACATAGTGATGAGAAGAAACTGTACCTTTATTACCATTGTGTGACCTTTATTGGTACATACATAACTGACATGCTGCATATTGTCATTGCAGGTGGCCCAGGCCCAGAAGCTACAGCATGTGCCATTGCAGGGGAGACAGACACCCATCCTGCTTCAGACTCCAATACCAGTGAGCCACAGAACATTGCGCCACTCCGACGCAGGCCTAGGGCACTGCCACTGCCAGAACTGAGTCAGGACTCAGATGAGCAGCAGGAAGACTCACAAACACCGTCCCCAAGTGGCAGATGCACTCGGATGCAGGAACCCCGTTCACAGCAGAGCACAGCACCCCGCAGGACGCCTACATATGCAGGCGCACAGGCTTTTGAAGCAGGTGAGGGAACATCATTATTTGGTGGCCTGGAATTGGCTATGTTAAAGCAGCAGTGCCTGCAAAACAAAAAAATCAAGGCGTTACAAAGGCAGATGCAGGCACAGAATACAAACATGGGGGGCTGCATCACCAGCTGGAGTGTCTCAATGCCAACATTGAACAGCTGCACGAGGGACAGGTCCAAGCATTGCAGGATACGAGGGGGGTGACTACTGCTGTGAGGGAACTGTGTCAGGAGCTGCGCCACGAAAGGGTAAGCCACCGCAGGCAGGAGCGACGTTTCATGGGCATGTTTGGTGGTTTCTGTCGCTCTGTCACTAGGCTGGCAAATTCTACAGCCCCAATATCGCGTTGTGCTGTGGCCGCACAGGTTGAGGCAGCGCACAGCAGCAGGGATGTGGCCCAAGGACTGGTACAGATCACAAATGTGATAGACAATATTATGGGTAACCGGTCAGCCACACCAAGTGAACTGGGACTGGGGGACACGGAGGACACATCGAGCCTCAGCAGCTTAGCTGTGCCCACAACGGACACCAGACGTCGCAGTGCCAGGCACAGCACTGTCACAGAGGCAGACACTCGAGGTGCCAGTGAGGCAACTGCGCACTCGAGTGGCGTGCGTGGCCGGAGGAAGTGAGTGTAGTGGCCACAGGGGACTGTATATACTTCTGGCATGACAACACTGTGAAGGAATAGTGCTTTTCTGTTAACTGCTTTTGTTTATTGTCACAATTACTTTTGTTGGTACTAGTGGAACTTATATTACGTGACATTAAGGTAATAAATTTACTTACTACAGGTACAAGTGTCAGTGGATTTGTGTTGTTATTACTTACATCTGGAATGGTTGTGTGTTATGTCAGCACTCCTTTGCCTGCCCTCTGCTGCACTGGCGCTGTCTGCTGGCTGTAGGGGTGGTATGGGATCATCATCCTCATCAGATTCAGAATCAGATATTTCCATAGGTATGCCCCTGGTGGTAGCTATATTGTGCAAGATTGCACAAGATGCCAATATTCTACATGTTGTCTCTGGGCTGTACTGTAGTGCCCCTCCACTTTTGTGGAGGCACCGGAAGCGACTCTTCAGCAGCCCAAAGGTGCGCTCCACCACATTGCGGGTCGCCCTGTGTGCTGCATTGTATCTCCGTCCAGCAGGTGTAGTTGGATTTAGCTAGGGCGTCATCATGTAGGTGCGCACTGCGTAGGCACTGTCTCCTGCAATGAACAGAGGGTATAATGAGTAACTGAGCCATCTGACGTCACACTGCCATCAATGCACCAGTGTACAGAGGGACAATACCTAGTAGATATCCTTCACCAAACTCCCCAGCTAGCAGTCTTGTGTGAATGCCGCTGTGGTGAAAGATGTATGAATCATGGGTGTTCCCTGGGTACCTGGCCACGAGATCAGTTAAGATATAGGAGGCATCATGGAATGTTGGTATTTACGGGTGCGATACACATACTCTGTGGCTGATGGTGGACAGATTGCTACATGTGTCCCATCTATGGCACCTAGGACATGGGGGAACTGTGCTATCTTGTAGAAATCTATTTTTGTCTGCTGTATTTTCTGTGGGGTGTGGGGGAATCTGATGTACTGGTGTATTCGGCTCAGCATTGCGTTGATAAATGCATTGAAAAATCTAGAGAGGGTACTCTGTGAGACCCCTCCAGCTGCTGCTATGACCCCTTGATAGCTCCCTGAGGCGAGTAGGTGGAGGAAGCATAATACCTGCACATGGGTGGGGATGCTATGAGTCATCTGTGTTGTGCGCTGCAGTATGGGTTGTAGCTCAGCTGTCAGGTCGAGTATCATGGCAGAGCTCAACCTGTACCTCCAAAATATTTCCTCCTCTGTCTGGTCAAAAAGTGTAATGCGCACTCTGAAAATGCGCTCCTGTCTCCTCCTTCCTCTCCTCAAACCTGCCAAGATCCTCATCCTCATTGCCATGACGTAGAGTACAACCATTGTGGAAAAGAGTCTGAGGCATTCTAGGCCTCTTTATATAGGTTGCACCTGGTTACCACCTGCTTTCACTTAGTGGTATTTTGCATGTGCAAAATGCCATTCTGCGAAAAATCGCAATTTGCGATTTTTTGATGCATCGAATTGCGACTTGGTTTTGCGAGTTGCATTATGCACCTCACAATTTCCTACTCGGATTACCGAATCGCAAAATGCAACTCGCAAAACCAGGTTGCAACCCAAAAAATTGCCATTTTTGCGATTTCTTATTTTTGGGCTGCGAATGCCTTTCAAGCATCGCAGACCACGTTTTTGCATTCGCAAACGGTCAAATTTTGCGATTCGCACCGTTTGCGAATGCAAAAACTTTTGATACATATGGCCCCTAGTGCTCCATTTGCTGCAGCCCCTGTTGACCAAAATGTAGCTCAGACTGAGGAACCACTCTCTACTCTTTTGATTGCAACTGCATCTGCTGAAGCAGCCTCCTCTGTAATTGCTGCAGATGTTTAAGATTCTATTGTGACAGTTTCTGCACCAACGTCAAAAGTCATGTCATATAGGCATTAGCAATTCCTGTTGTATCCACACCAGTAAACACTGGCCCGAATCCTGCTGTTTCAAAAGCTGTAGGTGAAGTAGCTGCAACAGGGTTTATCCAGATGTTGCAAAATTCACAGATTGTAGCCCGGACTCAACTATAAAACGGCCAGACTTTAAGAGAAAAAAAAAAAGATGTTTTTCCAAACTCCAGTTGCTCAGAGGGAATGGAACCTTTCAATAATGAGATTTTACTCTGGTGGTTGAAAGAAACTTCTGAGAGTAAGGGGACAGGAGACACAACAACACTATTCACAAGTCCAGGGATGACTAGATCCCTAGATATACCAAAAGTAAATGAGGGACTAGAAGAAATCAGGAGATGTGTAGACATCTCAAATCTGAATCAAACTCAGGAAAATGAACTGATATATATGAGTAAAGAAATTACAAGATGCACAGCTCCTGAACATGATAAATTAACAGAATTGGCAGGGAAATATGAGGTAGATCTTTCTAAGAGTATTCATCTGCAGTAAAGCTTTAGGGCACAGTTGGATGATGAAGCAATTGTCACTATGTGATGTTCAGGGATGAAGTTACACATTGCCGTAGTGGTTAACTGCAGTTGTAAATGGTCCGATTTTGACAGATTAGAGAGCAAATGGGTGGAAAAGCACAGAAAGAAAAGGAAACACTGTGTGTAGAGGGAAATGGTAAACTGCCTCCAGTACCCTCTAGATGAAGATGAGGCTTTGACATACCCTATGAAGGAAATAACTGGTGGAGGATATGTTCATCACAATCAATTTCCTTAAACTGAGAGAGAATCCTGGTCAATGGAATTCCCAGGTTGACAGGTTTGTGAAAATCTCAAACATTTTGTGGATAAATTTGAAAATGTTGTTCAACACTGTTGTACTGAGTGATTTGTGGGCTGAGTGCAAGATAGCCTACAGTGGACATGTACAGAGCTCCCAAAGAATCCATGTACCCTTGCATGTTCTTCCATGGTGATCACAAAGTGTAATGAGGTGATTACTTTCTTGAAAAGAAAGGTTCCAGCAAGGGACATTGATTAGTCGAAGATAAACAGGATGACTACGAAAGCTAAGGAATCAGTGCATGCCTGTTATGAACCATTGTAACATGTGTTCAAGCAGCACAGTTTGCTTTTGGATTGCGCCCAGAGATCATTATGCACATACAACAAAATGTGATTTGCTGGCAGTTTAAACATTAGACGAGATTCAGAGGTATGCTAAGCACTGTAGTGATAAACAGGAAATGAAGCAGAAAAGATTAAGGAGAAGTTCATCCTTGCACAAACAAAGTTGGCTCAGAGAGTGTTTACAAACCTGTTGTATGTAGGGAATGCTGGTTGAATGCAAGGTCTTGTTTATCAGAATGGGAGACAAATGGCACAAGGTGGAGTTGATGTCCACAAGGTGAAGGTCTAGGTTTTCCAGTTGATCCAAATTCAAGGGTAGATATTGAAAGATTGAAGCTATCAGCTCTTTGTCATTATAGTAACAAACTTAGGCATTAAAGAGGGAATGTCGAGAGAATTCTAATCGAGCAAGTGGTGATGGGCAAATGCAAAGTGTGAATTCAACTCAATTGCTAAATGTCCTTGTTCAGCTAATGTAAATTCTAAATCAGCCACAATCCATAATGATGCAGGACCCACAGGCTCCACTGGCTCCACAGAACATGGATAAACCCAGATAGTTGCATGATATTACAACTCTGGCAGTTACCAAACATGCCTATACCATACATTTGTTTTAAAGCACATGCCTTTAGCACTCATATGCCAGTTACCATGCTTATGCCTTTCCCATGCAGATAAATATAAGGTATGGATTCCAAGGGAGTGGTTTAACACCCTAGGATCACCTCCCTAGTGTAATGGGATTATTAGAAAGACCTGCAAAATGGGTGAACCTTGACCCATTATTCAAGTAACTTTGGAATAGTACGAGGTTAAACTGTTTGAAATTTTTTAAATCTCAGGATAATTCAAATCTCAGACAAAAATTTAACTCATCATTAGGTATTATAATTTTTGATTTTATTTTTGTGTTGGTGTGTTTTGTGGTTTCTCCAACAGGTGTTTTGTCCCCTACTTGCATGCAAGCGTGGGGCTTTCTCAAGGTGTCAAAATTATTAAACGCAATGTACAAGAAACCAAAGTCAATAAAGGCACATTTTAAGCCCAGTAGTAATATCACTGCAGTCTGTGTGCAAAACAAGGAGGGGAAGACAGTTCCCAGTTCTGACTAGCTACATCTCTGCAGTCCCAGAGTCGCCGCTAGCTGGGGCAAGGAACTGTCTCCCCCTCCTTGTTTTCCCACACAGACCACATAATATAATTACAGGGCCTAAAACATGACTTCATTGACTTCATTGACTTCAGTTTTTTGGGCATTACCTTCAATGAATATGTGGGAGAAACCACAAGACGCACCTACACAAAAATAATTAAAAAACAGTAACACCTACTGATGAGTCACATTGTTGTTCTGAGATTTGGATTATCCTTGGATTTAAAATTTTTCAAGCAGTTCAACCTTAGTTGGGACCATTTGTACCATAGTCAGAACATTTTTTGTTTTGCCATTAACTTTGGCGCTGTTTGATGAATCTTCACAAAAGTTTCAAAACATATACTTTGTTCAGTTCAGCTGCAATCTAGAAAGTATCTGGGTGATCTGTCAATTAGGGGCTGAGAAAAATGGGGGTGCCATCGCACTTTTTCCCTATTCTGTCAATGGTATTTTTCAAATTTTTGAAGACAACTCCGCTGAACGGAATTATACCAAATTTGACAGAAAGCTAGATCTTGGTCCTGAAAGCAAGCTTTTTGTGATTTGGTGTAAATCCGTTCAGTAGTTTTGGAGAAATTAGAATATAGATATATTGGGACGCAGATCCCCCGTGAATCTGACTGTCCCCATGCAGATATCTGATTGGCTGTCAACACTTCATGAAAGAATTGTTGGCAGCCATCTTGGGACTCAGCTTCAACTGAGTCCCAGAAAAAAAGATTAAGAAAAGAAAGGGGGCCAGGGTAGAGACACTGTGACCCATTAGCTCTGTTAATGGGTTCCGATAGGAACCCCATCAGGGCTTAAAAGCCTTTTTTTAAAACATCAGAAAATCTGTGGGTGGATCCATGGATTTTTCTGATGTGAAAAAAACAGGTGGTTTCCCACCCTTTTAATGAAACCTCAGGATAGGCTGAGTCCCAGGGGCATTGCAAAAACTTAAGGAGGGGGGCACAAAGGAGGCTCTCTCCTGGGCCTGCCAAAACCCCAGGGATCACCACCACACCAGGGCTAAACCAATAAGATATGTGGGGGGCCACCTGGCCCCCGGAAGCCCCAGGGACAACAACCTCCCTGGGGCTAATGTTT
The DNA here is from genome assembly GCF_031143425.1 of Pleurodeles waltl. Taxonomy (NCBI): domain Eukaryota; kingdom Metazoa; phylum Chordata; class Amphibia; order Caudata; family Salamandridae; genus Pleurodeles; species Pleurodeles waltl. Next base: position 1,643,043,345 of record NC_090444.1, on the reverse strand, counting down.
AATTAACAGCGAGGAGGGCCACCCGCAGTCCTAGGGAATGTCACCTCCCCAGGGCTTTACTAAAATGTAATGCATGGGGGCTGTCCAAACCCCACAACGCTGGGGACTGCCACCTCTCGGGTGCTTTAACCAAATGTAATGCCGGGGGCACCCAGCTACCCCCTCCCACAGCCCTGGAGATCCCTAACTCCCCAGTGCTTAACACAAATTGAATGCGGGGGCCTGCCCGGCCTCCTGCAACCCTGGCGATCACCACCTCCCTTGGGCTTTACTAAAAAGCTTTGACAGCTCTCGCCAAGTCAAAGTAAACACTTAGTTTTCTGCAAGGGAGGGCTATCAAACTCTCACTTGCAGAAAGTAAATATGCATGCAGGGAAACGGATGAAAACATTGCTCTCACAAGAAGGGAGCTGCTTATGGGAGCAGTGCCGGCTCCCGCAGGATGAGGGGTGCTGTCTAAGACTGTCAGAGCCTTGCGGTTGCCTCCATCGTCCTGTCACTCTCTCTCTCTCTCTCTTCCAAAGGGATAGAAGAGAGAAAGAGAGATTGTCATTCCAATGGTCTCTCCATACAATGACTTTAAAAAGTCAGACGAGCAAGATGTTTGGTACCAATGTTATATGTACGTTTAGATGCAGTGCAGAACAGAGTCATTTCTGGCCTAATGGGCAAGGTCTTGTGCTATCACTTAGTAGGCTGAAGTTTCAAATCCTCATATCATTCACAGAGTGTTTGTCTATTTACTAGGGTTTTGACTGTTAAACAATTCCTAGCGATGGAACATTCACATTTCTTTCTAATCACATTGTGGGTGGACTGTCATAGGTATATCTAGAAGCATCACAGGAAGGAGTCATCTATGGCCTAAAGGTTACGGTTACCGATCCTCACACTGAAAGATGAGGGCTCTACTCCAGGTACGTCCATAGTCATTTTGCTTTGTTAATTTCTCTTAAACTTCTAAAGCTTAAGGTTAATTTTGAATGGTGATACCAGTCTTTTTAATTGTCAAATACATTTTTCTTTTCAGTTTGTCCAGAAATATCTCATTCTAAGTATATCACATATCAAAGCCTAAAAAACTCTCTATCTCTCTCCCTCTCTCTCTCTCTCTCTCAATTTCCCTCTTTCAATCTCTTTCCCCCACTGACACACCCACTCAGACCCTTACGCACCCACTCACAGACCAACTGAGACACTCATGCACCCTCTAACAGACCCACTTAGACTCTCACACATCCACTCACAGACCCACTCAGACCCTTGTGCACCCACTCACAGCCCCACTCAGACCATCACGCACCCACTCACAGACCAACTCAGATACTCATGCACCCTCTAACAGACCCACCTAGACTCTCACACATCCACTCACAGACCCACTGAAAACCTCATGCACTCACTCACAGACCCACACAGACACTGCCGTACCCAGTCACAGACCCACTAAGATACTGACACACCCACTGTCACACCAAGACACTCTCACAGCCACTCTCACACCCAGATATACCCTCTCACACCTATTCTCATACCAAGAGAGACACGCAACGGCCAACTCCCGTCCTGAGTGGCATGGGGTTCGCTGGTTAGGGGGGGGGTGGGGGGTTGGCTGCAGGGTCTGGCCACAGGCCATGCACAGTGAGTATTTGATTAACATATAGTAATAAAAATTACTTTATGTTAAAAAAACATAGGATTTAATGAAAAAACACATGCAATCATGCAAACTGTAAATACCTTCGACTGAAAGATCATAGGACCTCAACAAATAATTGACTCACTTTCTAAAGTGCACATGCAAAAGTTATTCTTATATTGCTTAGCACCTTCAAAATTTCAAAACATCATATGTGAGAAATAGGCATCCCATAGTTCCATCATAAAACCAACTCACAGGGTCCTAGCAGTAATTCCCATGAATAACACTGCAATTTGTTGGTAAGGTGTAAAACTGATATGTTCAGAACAAAATCATCTATGAGCTATTTTTAAAAGTTCATGTCCAGAAAAAGAGAAAGTGCATGTGCGACAAAGTGGTCTTGTATGATACTGCACTATGATGAAACACCAGGGAATAAACTCTCCATTATGAAAAAGGAAGAAAACCGTCCAAACATAGTATTGAAGTATCACAGAGTCCCAACATTTGTCCCTGGACATGATAGGCCTCTATTATTAATAGAGAACAGCAATGATACATTTCATAACAAAGTTCATACAGCCAGGGTTAAAATCACCAAGTTTCTTTCTAAGGTGCATATCAATAAAATGTTCTTATATAGATTGCACTTCCAACATTTCAAATATGACTCTATAATGTGATGACCAAATATAAAGTCTTCAAGTTCTTTTCCAAAGTACATATGAATGAAGTGCCCTGATATAATGTTACACTTTAGGTCACTTGTTCTGGAGTATGGTGCTATTAGTGTATAAAGTCTTCAGAATGAATACATCCAACCATAGATATATTCCAGTTATAGTTAGAGTTATCTCAAGTAACTATAACTCGTGCCTTAAGGTAACTATAACTCGTGCCCACACCATGCACAGTTATCTGATCAATAATTTTCCTGCAGATGTTACAGTGACATCAATGATGTTGTCAAAGATATCATGAGTGCATGGCGAGGGAAGTTATGGTTACCTTAGGGCATGAGCTATGTTTACTTGAAATAACTCTTACTATTACTGCTGAATTTCTCTGGTTTTGAGCCAGTAAATTCAGAACCTAACTACAGCGTCCTTGTAACCTTTGTTTTTTTAAGGTTTTTTAAATTCCATTTCCTAAAAATAATGTCATTGTAACCTTTTCTTTGGTCAGTGAATTTCTATGTTTTTTTTTAAATGGGAAGTAATTTTATTTACTATATGTAAATCCAACCACAACCATGCATGGCCTTTGGCCATGCACAATGACGGTTGGGATGTGATTGTCCTGGGCATAAAAATGTCCAAGGCCCAATGTGCCTCCCTCCTTTATTTCAACATGCCAGCCGGGACCTGGCACATCTGAGGGCTTCTTAAAAACAAGTGCAGGAGCCGGCGGGTGTTTTTTAAAAATGTGTTGTCGCAAATTGTTTTTTAAAAAAAATGCCCGCCACAGGCGCAAATGGTTACAGGGTGGCACAATGCCTGCTTTTGAGCTGTTTGTGAGTCTCTACTAGACAGTGACACAGAGGGAGTTGGGGTGTAGCCTGCATATTCTGATTGGTCATCTGGGCTAGAGTGGAGGGAGAGCTGACACTTACACCTGAATGGGCTGTGCTTGCCCTCACACAATACAGTCTCCAACCCCCTAGTATGTGTATGGGGCCTGGCCTGGGCAAGGTAGGAGGGACTTTCCTTTGAAGTTTGCCTACTTTAAAGGCAGAAAGGGGTATAAGTAGTGGACCCAACCCCCCAGATTTTTAGATTACTTCTGGATTAAAAAGGAACCTCTGCCAAAGAGAAGAGCTGAAGAGCTAGAGGAGGAGTACTGCCCCTTTGCCTGTGACTTTGCTTTGATGGTTTGGCCTTCAGTTGCTGCTTCTGCCTAAAAGAGGGCAAAGACTGGACTTTGTGGTATATTCCTGCTTGTGAAGAACCCTCAAAGGCTTAGACTGAACTTGCTTCCTGTTTTGAAGTCTCAGGGACATCAAAGACTTCCTCTGCCAGCAGCTTGACTCTCTGTTGAGATTCCTACCCTGCCAAGTGGTGTCGACTCCAGTCCCTGGGCCCTTGAAAGGTAGAGCTGGTTGAACCAATACTGAAATACATGCACAGGAGCTGTGCAGGGAAGATTTTGATGCACCACTTGCAAGGCGGCTGTAAAAACAACACACCACCTGCACTGCGGATGAGAAATCGGCGCACCACCTCCATTACGGCTGGGAAATCGACGCATCACCTGCATTATGGCTGGAGAAACGATACAACGCCCAGTTGCGGCTGCTAAAATCGACACAGCCCCCAAGTAGCACCGTTCTTCATCACTGCACACATTGTTGCTTGGTGTCAAAATCAGCGTGAACCTGCTCAGATCTGAGGTGCCAGCCGGGACATCGACGCATCACTCTCTTACGAGAGAGAAAAATTATGCATCGCCTTCTTGACCGGAGAAGAAATGACTCACTGCCTCACTTGCGGGTAAGGAATTGATGCATCACTGACATTTCTGACCCACACTTGCTCGTGCAGCTTTATTTTTGATGCAGCAAGTTACTTTGTGAAACATCAATGCATCTATTGTTTTCTATGGAGTAAGACTCCTTTAGTTTAAAAATTCATAACTTTACTTGTGTATGTTGGATTTTTGTTGTTGTTGTCTTGTTTGATTTAGATAAATTTTGGCTATTTTTCTAATCTGCTGTGGTGTCTATTTTGTAGTTTTTTCACTGTATTGCTTTGTGTTTTGGTACAAATACCTTACATATTGCCTCTGAGATAAGCTTGAATGCTTGTGACAATCTACCAAGGTGGTGAGCAGGGGTTATCCTATGTATCTCCCTTACCCTGATTAGATTGAGGGTCCCTGCTTGGACAGAGTGCAAACTGACTGACAACCAGAGACCCCATTTCTAACACAGATATTAAGCTTGAACGCCTTGATAAGCCCGGCCTTGTAATCTTTGTTGACGGCTCATGCCTAAGAACTAATGAGGGAAATATGAGAGCAGTACATGCTCTCTATACAAGTCAAGAAGTGGTAGAAGCCTCCTGGCTTTGAGGTGTTACCTTTACTCAAGTGGCAGAACTAATTGCTCTTACCCAAGCATGTTATCTTTCAGATCAGTTGCAAGTCACACTATTTACCAACAGTCAATATGGCTTTGGTGTGGTTCATAATTGTGGACAGGTATGGTCACATGGGGGAATTCTTGAGTTTGTCCGGATCTCCCATCTAAAATGGAAAATATGTGATGAGACTGTTGGAAGCTTTTTCAGTTGCCATCAAAAATTGCAATTGTTAAATGCACAGCTCATAGGAGTACAAATGATTACGGGACTGTTAGAAACAGATATGCCAATTAAGTTGCTCAGTATTGTGCAACTGTGGTATGTGCATTTAACATGGATTATGCAAATAAATCTGATGATGGCATCACATTATCAATGCTGTTGTCAGTAGCGGATACCGGGGAGGAAATCAACAGATTGCAGGAAGAAGTGTCGAAGGCAGACCAACAAGGATGGGTCAGAGCAAGATGTGTTAAGAATGCAATAAGGGCTATAAGCTGATTGATGTCCTGTGGTGTCTAATGACCTGTCAACCCCCATGATGAGACATTTTCATGACCCTGCACACCTCAGAAGGGATGCCATGGTGAGATTATTTAGGCATAATTGGTTTAAAACCCAATTTATAGTTCTAGCTGAGAAATTGTGACATTGATGTTACGTAAAGCCTTTAAAATCCAACACCATCTTGTGTAGGCCAGACTCTATCTTGGCTAATGGAGGTCATCATCTTCTCACTCTTAAAAATTGGAAGTCACCATCTTTTACAATTTATGGAGAATTAGTTTCATGTCTGCCATTAGACACAGTTTTTGTTTGACCTTATCTTTCTAAGAACTGTGAAAACATCAAGCAAACTGACTGATAACCTAGATACAACATCTGAGGTGGCAGTCGTCTGGGTCAAATTTTTACTTTTTACCATGCCAAGGTTTAATAAGAACTTAGCCAGATGTGTACCTAAAATAGTGTAGTCTGAATTGATGTCCTTTTCTCTTATATTTTCATAAGAAAATGTCTAGGACACACTCGTTGATGTACATAATCTATGTCAGACATTCCTAGATTTATGACAGGCATTCCAACTTCTAATAAGATTTAGTATATAAGTACTACCACTTGACCACTTGTCAGGAGAGGTCTTTCACCCAGATTATCACCCAAGATTCTGCCCGAGACTGTCTTACCTACTGCCAGCACGACACGCTATGTGTTTGAGGAAGCGGCAGGGGCAGGAGCCAAGCCCCCTTGCCAATTGGTTGGCAGAAAGGGGCGGGAAGCAGCCCCTTTAAAGAACATCCGCGCGCCCGCTGCCGCGGGACGAGCGCGGGATGCGCCCTCGCGAAGCCCGGGCCAAGGGCGGCCCGTCCTGCGCCCGTCAGTGACCGGAGGAGGCCGGGCCACATCTCTTTATTCTCACTCTTTGCACCCAAGATTGCCACTGCTGGCCAATAGCAGAGGGTCTGAGGAGCCTACAGTTTTACCCCTGTTGAGGGGTTTCCAGCTGAATATCAGTGGGCGGGGCTAGTAGGCTAGTAGGCCAATTGCAATATCAACAAAATGTTTAAACAAGGTGCCCGAAAACGAGAGGGAAAGATGGGCAGACGGAAAGGGGGGGGAGCGGAAGAAAAACATGGATCTAACAGAACCCTAGATGGTTTCCTACAAAAAGCCGTCGGGGCATTGGAAAAAGAGATTGAGTTGGTAGAGCGTTGTTTAGCTGTCCCCTCCTCTACAGCCATCAGTTCAACCTATGTTGGCTCTGACTCACAGCCCCCCTGCCAACAGTCTCCCAGCCTGTGTCATCTACCCCCCCACCTCACCCTCTAGCAACCCCCAGGTGTACGATGCAGATACTCTGAACAATTCCAATGCCCTCACTGTACCAACCCTGTTGATTCGGAGCCCTTCCAAAGGAGGGTTCCCAACTGCAGCAGATCCCAATAGTAAAGGTAAAAGGAAACGAAGGGAGCCCGTCATAATAAATAAGCACACTAGGATCTTGAGCCCCCCCTACCCAGGACGGCCTTCTAATAAAGACAAGCCCCCAACCCCCTTGGAAAACGCCAATGGTCGACAGGCTACCAATCATATAAGGGATCTTATAAGTGAAGAGCTTACTAAGCTGCTCCTTCCCATAGCAGCCCGCCTCCAAACGATTGAGGATAAACTGGAAAGTTTTATTAAGAACCAGCTGCCAGTTCCTCCTCCAACCGCAGAAACCCAATCTTTCCCTCACCATTGCCATCTTAATCAAACCCATGCTAATCTCTGTAGATCTCCTGCTCAAAGGGTTAAGAGTCTTCTCCTTCCCATAAATCAGGAAGGAAATATACCCGTTAGAGCAGCCAACAACCCACAGAACAACCCGCTAAGATTTCAGCCCCCCTTTTAGAAGGAATTGCTCCCTCTACCAGCACAGCATTTAATGTTGGCGCTGCCCATCCAACGCATGACTATCCTTCAATAGGCCCCTTGAAGAGGGCCCAGTCCAATGTTAGGTCTGGATTGAGAGCGCTGCATCTTCCACCAGAGGCTTGCCCATACGTCCTTATCATTACCAATGTCCCCGAACTTAAAACTAAAACCCCGGAATCTTTTACTGAACTAAAAAACAAGGTCACACATTGGCTACATGCAAATGCAGGGTTTGCATTTTCTATGATACCCTCAATACTAATGGTGAGAAGGGTGGGGTGGGTGGGCTCTTTGGAAAATATTGGTACAGGGGATTGCATTGTTATCAATTTCAATTCACCTGGTCTTGTTCAGCTGCTCCTCTCAAATGCAAATAGACCCTATCCTTTAGTAGGGGCTGTTTCTCTATGCAGATTACAAGCGTTTTATCCTCCACCCCGACATTTGCAAATAGCAAGCCGCCATTGGTGCACAGAGTCTCCCCCGGCTCCCTGTCACAGTCTAACCTCCAATTAGGCCCTAGTTGCTCCCCAGCCCCTCTCTCTGAGATAGATTGACTAAGTGACGGATTACGGGGAGTGGTCATGAGTAGCCATGAAACTGAGCACACTGTTTACCCGGCCCTTAGTGCCTTTACTCCATCCACATCATTGACCTTGACAGATCACGGTAATCTAGGAATCTCCGAGAGCACCATATGCCCAGCCAATGAGGAGGGAGATTTACCCACGACAAATGCCCCCTGCAACTCTGGGCCTACCCCCTATGTCAATTTAACAGATATGAATAGGAATGGCGTAGCACGCAGCGGGGCGATCAACTCACAGGGTAAGATAAAAAAGGGTCATTGTATGCTTGTGGGGAACAGTAAGGCTACTGGCTACACCTCCCCTTTCAGGGTGCAATCCCCGAGAGAAGTTGGTCATGCTAAAACACATATTCATAACACAGTTCTTAGCTGGAACATAGCTGGGCTGGAAAGTAAACTGCAAAGTCCAGGATGGGGCCAATTTATTGACGAACATCAGATCTGCCTATTCCAAGAAACCTGGGCACTGGGACCCAAACAAAGATCAGACTTTAAAAGTTATTGGGTGGCAGCATGTAAGACGTCCTCTGGGAGATCATCGGGAGGGCTACTAATATGGCTAAGTAGTTCTCTTAGGTGCAAGGTTGAAGTCATAGATATGGGCTGCCCTGATCTACAGGCCTTATTAGTTTCAATTCTTGAGGAGAGATGCTTACTTATAATTAATATCTATAACAGAAGTGTAGGCAGTCATTTCGACTCTGACGCCCTTTCCTCATTGGATACCTTTCTTCACAATAATATCTCTTCCCATTTTATCCTGATTGCAGGGGACCTCAATGTTACATTTGAGCCCATTCCTTGGTCCAAGAGCTATACAAAGAAGAGGATGCCTATTAGGGTATCCCTCAGATAGACGCAAATAAAAGATTGAGATTGAATAAAACAGCGCGCCTAGTGGCTGATATTACACTAACACATGGTCTCCGAGCTTGCAATGGTCGCTCCCGCTCTGACACTAACTTGCACCCCACTTTTAGGCATGGAGTGCATAGGAGCCAGATTGATTATATAATTCTTAACATTCGACTGTGGGGCCACATGTCTGATATGAGGATACAAGAGCACGATGAGAGTGACCACGACCCGTTGATTCTATCGATCAGAGGCCTCTTCTCTTCGCTTGATCGCCCCATCCAAAGGCATATGCACAACAGCTTGTCTTATCAAATAACAGACGCAATGTAAAATGGGAGTCTGTTATCACATCCCCTGAACACCTTTCATTAATATATAACTTACTAGCTGACCAAATGGAACGTATGATTCCACACAATGAGGATGGTGATGGTGAAGGGCTCCTAGCAGCCCACACCGAATTGTTTAATTCTTTAAAGCATCTCTTCACAAAAGAGATTATTAGTAAACCTAAGAAAAAGGGCTGTGCGCCGTGGTTCAGTGACGCATGCAGGGAAGCACAGCTTAACTTATTGAGATCACTAAAAGAAGGCCACGCAGAGCTCATAAGAAAAGCAAGGAAGGATTATAAACTGGAATGCTCTAAGGCGCGTAGAAGCTTGGAAGAGGCCAGATGGGCAGCTATCCTGGAGACTGCCAAAACAAATGACACTTCCAAGTTCTGGAAACTGATAGCAGATGACTGTAGAGATCCCGCCTCCTTACCCAGTTCCTCAATTCTCTCTGCAGTATGGGCAGAGCATTTTGGTCAACTATACGAAGGCCCATCGGAAGTTTCTTTTAGGATCCCCGACAAACCCATAACCCACGGGGCCATACCGATTAAATTTACTTTAGCCGAAACTAGAGCTGCAATTGATTCACTGAATTGGGGAAAGGCCCCTAGCCCTGATAAGATCCCGGGCGATTTATATAAGACAAGACCTGATATATGGGCACCTTATCTCAACCTAATCTGCAATGCAGTTGCAGCAGGAGCTCCTGCCCCATCCTCCTGGAAAGGGGCCGAGATAGTTCCCATCTTCAAGAAAGGTAGTCCCAATAATCCTGCCAACTATCGACCGATATGTTTACTTGATAACTCCCAAAAAATCTATGCAAAACAGCTTCTGCTCCATCTTGACGAATGGATCTCGGAGTCTGAAGCCTTATCTGATTTACAAGCGAGGTTTAGACCAAGCCCTAAGATTCCTGCCAATCAAATGGAAGAATGTGGACCTGTGGGGGGGAAATTTGTATGTGGTCTTCATCGACCTTAGAGCCGCTTTTGATTTGATCCCCAGGAATATGCTATGGTTAACACTCTCCAATATGGAGGTCCCATCCGGCCTTTTGCAACTCATCATTAGACTACATGATAACACTTATGCACAAATCAGATGCGGCAAGGAGGGTGAACTGACAGACCCTGTAGCCATCAAAAGAGGAGTCAGACAGGGTTGTGTCTTGGCCCCCACTCTCTTTCTGCTTTACATAAACAACTGCGTCCACTATTTCGAGAATTGTATTAATGACTCGCCCAAACTGGCTGGAAAGCAAATTCTGTGTCTGCTTTATGCAGACGACACAATTCTACTAGCTAAATCACCAATGGGAATTCAAAATCTGGTCAACCAATTCTGTGTTTTTTGCGGAGACTATGGGCTGGATTTCAACGTCAAGAAAATGAAACTTATGATTTACAGCACTTCAAGGAAACAATTTCGTGCAAGAATAGTAATGAACTCAATCCTATTGGAAAAAAGTGGAAGAATTTGATTACCTAGGTATCAGGCTAACTAATACAGGTAATTCGGAGGCAGCTATTGACAAAGGGGCACTTATCATAAGTCAAAGAGGTGGGGCACTAGTACGCAGATCTAGAAAGGCACCGAGCCCCCCCCCTGAATACAATTGCGGAGATTTACAATGTCCAAATTCGTGCAGCAGCCCTGTATGGAGCAGAACTTTGGGGTTCGCATAGAAAACTGGACCTTTTACAAACCAAAGAAAACCATTTCCTCAGACAGGTTTCCAGGTTAGGGAAAGGCACACCAATGACCCCTCTCAGACTCGACCTAGGATTAAACAGTATTAAAACCACAGCAGCCTTTAGACCCCTCTCCTACTGGATCTGTCTATGGAAAACTATCGAACTTGAACCATTCAGGGTGGCGATAAGAAATCTTATAGCATCGCCCCAAGGACCAAAAAAAATCCTTTGGCTGAAGGAGATGAAAGCTGCCTGGGACAAATTAGGTTTTCCCCACTATTGGAAACACCCTGAGCTGATCCCTACTAATGCAAGGCAACTTGTTAAAAGGAGATATTGGGAGAAAACCAATGAAGATTCTCTGCGTCGCAATAGGGTGGGCAGGCTAACATCAGAATTCCTCCAGCTTAAACACGAACCCCGGCCCGAGATCTTCATGGACCTCCCTATGCCTGCATATGCTCGTGCCCTACTCCTCCAGCTAAGATATGGTACCCTGCCTATTAATAGTTACACGGCTCGCTGGTCTTCAAGTATCTCTCTAACTGACAGATGTATACTCTGCCATCATTGTAAGGAAACAACTGAGCACATGCTGTTTTTCTGCCGCCTATATAAGATCCCTAGAGGGAGGTGGATTATTCCTCTCTGCAAAAACGTATTATTGCTGGACCGAGCTAATGCCAGCAGAATATGCAGATATGACTCTTCTATATTGGTAGTTAGCTCAGTCATCAAATATCTATCTGAAACCTGGTCCATCCGTCACAGGTATATCTTAGCCACGGGTCCCTGAGTCAGCTAGGCACTTCTCTTTGTTTACAGAAGGAGGTTTTAACAAGAAATATTTATTCCCGATTCTTAACCCTTAATTTTCAGATATGTAATGTACTATGATATTGAAGTGAATTTTATTTAACACTCAAGCGGTTTCTTCAGGAATCGTTTTAAGAGCTTGTGGTCCCTTATAGGAGAAGCTGAGACCCGACAAGTTTATAGAGATGTTCTTTTAGTTTAATCGCTATGATACTTTATATATATCTGTATGAGGGACACAAGTCTTTTATTTAAGTATTTAATACTGTATGACTCATTTTGTATGTGCCAAGGAGCACATGGTCGATATTCATCTGATTGCCGGCTACTATGTTTTACTAGTACTATGTATGTTTTGTTAGTGCAAATTGTAATGGCTCAAATTTTATTATGTACGATTGTCATTTTGTATTTTAATGGTCTAAACTTTTAGACCGAATGAATATAAATAAAAATACTGCCAGCACACTTCACACTTTGCAGATCCTACATCTCGCCTGAAGCTGATAAACTTGAGTCCTGGAGGAATACCAACTGACTGCTACTGCAGCGGGTGTTTGCCCTTTGTGGGAATACTGTCTTCATGCCTCCACTGATCAAGACAGCCTTTGCTGTCAACAAGGTATGCAGTGCCTCTATTCTCCCAAAGAACCTTTGGACTGCAAATTGCTCTGCCTTTCATGCTCTCTTAGTCTAGCATTAGGTTCGAGATGACAATTTAAAATATCCAAGAAATGTTCATTCTAGTCTCATTATTTATAACATGCCTTCTTGCTAGTGTTTGAATATTCTGTGTATTTGTTTTTGATGTACAGAGAAACAGACTGTTTTTGTAGTAATAAATACTATTAAGTTAAAAGTGTTCATTCTTCTCACTACAGTGTGTGTAATACTGTATATTTTGAAATAAGGTTTTGAGACTATACAACAGTGCCTTTGTTGCCTTTATGGGATTGTTAGTAACCTAAAAGCAGTACTTCTATATCAGTTACACATTGAATTGCATCTTGCAGGCTACAATAACCTGTCTTTCACATTCATCACTGGAGCATTGAACCAAGTTCTCCTGCATCACCAGTGGGTGAGAAAGTACACCTTGTAGAGTTATGCCAAAGTTGTAACTTACACAACAGATATGTGACGTCATCAAATGAATGTAGGAAGAAGAACCCCTGTAGCCATGAGTCATCAGAGAAATCAGGAGCACCCTTTCATAGAAGGCAGTTGGATTTTATTGAAATGTATGTAAGTAGTGGGCTGAGATAAATCCTGGTCATATTGTGCATTTTCTCCGGGTGGGTGGAAGCCAAACCAACATGGAGAAATTACAGCCTCACTGTAGCCAAACTGTTTTTGAGAGAACTCATACCAAGGTTCAGATTTCCCTGAAGTCAGACTGAGGGACTCAATCTAATAATGATATCCTTAAAATGCTGTTTGTGAAACAGAGATTGCATTGTAGCTACTGACCAGAATAGTCAAGCAACTAAATGGTACACTGAAATCTTTCCTGGCCAATGTATAAGCATCCACTTCTCTAAAACAGTCAGTTGCCTTGCCCTTACTGTTGGTGAGTCTCCGTAGCACACTTGACAGAAAAACAAGTTTCTCACCACATGAAATACATATGGGACATGACATGTGACTGTCTGCTGTGCCTGCAACTGAGCATGTAAATATCACTGATGCTGTGATTCTCGACTACTGCAAGGGATTGGCTGATGTGGCATGTTCGTCTCTCACCAGGATGGAGCAGCCATTGCCATCCCAAGTCATCAGCAATGCTGGACAAGGCTCCATCAGGTGATCGTGATCACCAACATTGCCGCTAAGTGTGTGAGCTACCCAACATGCCTCCCATACCTAGAAGGTGAGCTAAGCACTTGAAGAGTTGGAGACATTTGAACCAGTTGTGTGACCTCCTGTGTCTGTGTGTCCTGAAGGGCCAGAGAGGGGCGATATTCATCAGAGTTTCTCACCCATTCAGGCTCCTGAAGTCTCTCAGAGTAATGTAGAAGCGTCCCCTGAAGACAGAGATATAAGATCTGAAAGAAGGGATGCTGCAGAACCATCACAGGTGCAAACAAATGATTCTGGTGCAGAAACAGGTGCGAGCTGTGAGAAACTTGAAAGGAGAGTGAAATGGTCAAGGGACAAAAATAACTTAAATCTAGAATGTCAGTTGAACTCATACCACAAGCCATTGTTGAAGAAACAGAATCAAGTAGTATAAGTGATACAGAAGAAGATAAACAGACACCTAGGAGACCTAGAAGAGCAGGAATACCTTGTTGCAGGTATTCAGCACCTGAGTAGACTTGTAATCTGAATGAACTAAGGGCAGAAATACTTGAACCTCTATGAATTGCCAAATTATCAAAGCAAATAATTCAACTTCTTGAAACAAATTCATAATTAAACTTGACTCATTTGATACTTGATTTATTTAATTTGACAATAATTAATTCTGTGAACTAGGAAATGTGTTTGAACTTAGCTATGGAATGGACTATGACAACTGCCTCATGAACTTACCAATTGTTGATTAAGAAACAATAAAAATAATTAAGAATAATTTCCTAGGGCCAAGGCTGCAGTAGAAAAGTGGGGTTGACATTCTTATACGAAGATGGGGTAGGACTGGGGATGCCTCATGAAGACTGCAGTATATAAGCTGAATGAAATAACTGCAGAATAACAATGACAAGTTTTGCTAATTTTGCACAAGTAGAAACAAACACAATATTTTAAGTCTTCATGCTGTTGTATTCTAATGAAGGTCTGACTATAGACAAATGGGTTTCCTTACCAAGATTAGATGTAGGTAGTGGTTGCTATGACATTAACAGATATGGTGTTACTATTCATAATTCTTTTAGTGAGTATGTTTATCACTCTTGGAATAGGTACCCTTAGGTTTATCCCTACATCTACATCACCTGCACACATAGTAGATGAGAGAAAATTAAAGGCTTCATCCAAAGATGCTTCTGGGGGAGTTCACCTTAAATGTCTGTTCTAGATTGGTTCAAGAATACACACATGCTTTAGATGCTAAGGATTGTTATGTTTGTGCACATTTACTTGCTTCAGCTACTGAGGTTATGACCTATCATCATGCTCCACTTTCATATACACATAGTATATTGCTTAGTCTGTTTTAAAGACAGAAACGTTTTGAATATAATTTTTTTAATTATGACTTTATTCTTTCCAAAGTCCTTCTTTACAAATGAACTCTCACCCACAGGCTAACGAGATGGAAACAGCTTGGTTTTTCTTTAGGTCCCATTCAAAGATATGGCAACGAACAAATGAGGGGGAGAAGAGGTAATGTAGAGGAGGGCTCATTCTCCTCCATTGCAAACTATACACAAGTTAGAGAGCCATACGTAAATGGACTGACCAGACCTCCTTTCAGAAAAAGCAAAAGTTTTTATAAGGAGAAGCCTCAATCACCAGGGTTACCCCGTGGTGGCATGCTTCATCATTTGGTTCGTCCCTTTTCACTGTGGGACGGGGTGTGCTGCCACGTATGGATTACACAAGAGCACTGAATGGCATCAGCTCAGTTGTTTCAGAAAATAGAAGATGGAGTGGTTTTATTCTGGGTCAGAAATACCTGGCCAGTAGCAGCTATTACTTAAATGAATGCTGCAGTCAGTATGAATAAAATCTGGGAAAGAATCTGGAAGAGAAAAGGGGGAGTTCTGAGGGGGTCACTAGCCTTAACTTCCTCCTTATACCTGGCATACATCTTTCTGCCACCCTTCTCTGTGGCATTCAGCAGGACCATACGGGGCATATTTAAGAGGCCCTAGTGCCACTAAAGCATCACATTTTGTGGCTTAAAGCCACCATGTAAATACAGCCCCTTCGCACACAGCGTGCCACAGCAACACCCATTGCAGTTTGATGCTGCCCCAGTTTTACGAGTTTTAGTAAACCTGAGGCAGCACCAAAATCTAACGCCACCGCAGGGGTGGTGTTAGCATGGTGCAATGAGGAGAAATACTTTTATTTCTCCTTGTTTTTGCTCTATCTATGTGTGCTGTATTCTGCTGCACACATAGAAAGAGAAAATCCTCATGTAAGATTGTTTTTGTGTAGAAAGGTACCTCTTCCTGCACAAAAATAATCTCCCTCTCAACGTAGCCATCCCTGCACCATGGCGCAAGGGTGGCTGCGTTGGCGCTCGGCTGAAAATTTTGTGCTGGCACAGGGGACAACACAGGGGTGTACCGTATTTAATTAAGCGCAGCACTCCGTCATTTTCTGTCAAATATGGGCCCAAATCTCACTCCCTCAGACCACTCCTTATATAACTGCAAGGTACATACCAATCATGTGCTCTGCATGCCAAAATAAATATTTACACCTACTTGGTGTCTATTTCACAGAATCTGGAAAAAAGGGAAGAATTAGCCTGGAATGCCTTGATGACACTTGAAAGAAACTTATGTGTCCATCTGCAGTGTGGAAACCAAATTGCTGCATTCAATATAGTTTAATCGAGCCATTAGCCTTATCACTGTGCTGTGTGAAACTATAGAAATTAATGGTGGGAAAGCTTGAGCGGTAAGGACAGCTTGTATGTTTCATAAAGCAACAAAACAAGAAGATGTTTTAGCAAATGTGGGAAAAATTGTGCATCCCAGTTTGAAATTAGACAGACAGAAGTAAGGTAAATTATGCTTTTACAAAAGAATACATCACATTAAAACTAGACACATGGGGACAGGTAGCTGTGAATATACTTTTCAGAGGGCCTGTTGAAGTATTACCTAGGGAAGAACCAGTTGCCCCTCGAGTATACTTTATATGCAGGCAAGATGCATTTTTCCAGTTGCCTGCTCATTGGGAAGGTGGTTGTTATTTCACGTTATTGCTTCCTAAAATGTATTGTGAATATCAGTGAAGCTTTGACAATAAATGCATCTGACAGACATAGACATAGTGCTAATGCTGGGACACAATTAGAGGGATAATTGTTTGGTGCAATTATTCCCCGAGTGGGTGTAGTCCTAAATGGTGAAAAGATCAGAAAACCCTCTACAGTAATGGATAAATTAGCCACTAGTACTTCTGGTGCTTTATTAGCAGTAAATACAGAACTAGTATCTATTAGGTAGACCGAATAGCCTTGGACATATTGTTAGAAGACAAAGGAGGAGTCTATAAGATGGTGAAGGCTCAGCATTTCTGTTTGTACATACCTGACAAAAGTAAGACAATAGAAAATGTTGCATTTTTGACTTAAAAGCTGAATTAGAAAACCTAGAAGCAACAAGTGTTTTAGGAACGTTAGAGAAAGGAGCTTCTGTGATGGGTAGCTGGCTTGTAAGTTATATTGATTTTTTAAATTTGATTGCTATGCTTATGTACTTTTTTTTAAGGGATTTAGATGTTATTTAGAAGGAAGAAAAAAGAAGACAGAAAAGGGAAAAGAGAAGAAACAGAAATGGAGCAAATGAAGGAGGAGCACCTTGAAGATTAATTTGTGTTTAAAAATATGTGATGGCTACTCTTGCCTTCAAAGGAGAGCATTGATAGAGCAAATGTCCTCATTTTGAAAATTAAACAGCTTTTAGCAGAATAGTCCTAATTTCAATGCTGAATAACACACGCATAGTAAACAAACATATTTGTAGTAGGTAATCATATTTAGACATTAAAAGTAAACACTTGAATTATCTTATTTTAGTTAATTAGGTTAGCCTAACTGCTGGTGTCAAGTTAAATGGTGACTTTATACATTAGGGCTAGGAGACCTGTTTTTGTCTTCAAACTGTTACTATGCACAAGATGTTTTTCTTTTTATTCTTACTTCAGATGCTGTAATTTTTCATAGGTTTTCTATTAGCTAGTGAACAGGCATTTGTTATGTATGAGACAGCTGATAGTGAGGTTCTTACTAAGAGGAGAGGAAATGACAGGAAACGCAACTCATGAGTCGAACTGACCGAAATACAAGATCCGTTC
Source organism: Pleurodeles waltl (assembly GCF_031143425.1). Taxonomy (NCBI): domain Eukaryota; kingdom Metazoa; phylum Chordata; class Amphibia; order Caudata; family Salamandridae; genus Pleurodeles; species Pleurodeles waltl. Next base: position 1,643,025,928 of record NC_090444.1, on the reverse strand, counting down.
AAAGTAACAAATTAAAGATATCATTGTCTTGTCCATTGTGAATATGTGAGAAAATGGGGAGTTTACCTGCTCCTAGAGATTGCTGAAGACCGACTGGTTCACAAGATTGGGAATGGGAATATTGTTACCATTAATGTTATGATTAATTATATTAGCATGTGTTCCTTAGACTAGATACAGAGAGCTTGCTGTAGAACCTAGGAGGAAGATCTTACAGATGCCTGCTGAGCTAAGAATATCCTTCCAACCTCTACTAATCTCCACTGCTTCAGTGCTAAGGCTTCATGCCTAAGCATTCTTATCCTCTCAAAAACTGACACCTTTCATTGCGTACTTAAAGTAAATGTAATTTCATCCCAAACACATATTAATTTAGATTAGGAATTTCCGTTTATGGAACACACGTGCTGCATATTCTGCATTCTATTTTTAATTCTAACTATGTGTGTGAGAAATTGGGTTACTGGTTGACTGGGGTACAAGCCCTGGCCAAACAACAACCACAATCCTTGTCAGGGTAAGGCACAGGCAAACCCAAAATTAACCAATGCTCAAACACCTAGTTACTTGACAAAGAATAGTCAGGCTTAACTTAGAGGCAACGTATAACGTATTTTCTCAACACTTCAAACAGTAAAAAGGTACAAACACCACACAAAAACATCCCACACCAAATTAAAAAACATTGAAGTGAATGTAATACATTAAACAATACCAAAATGACAAAAATACTACCAGTAGAACCAGAGCTATGAATTTTGAAAGACTAAAGTGTAAAACAGTGCCTAAAAGCACAAAGTGCCAACCGTGGCTATCTGGCCACACTGGACCAGGTCAAAGCCAAAAGTTCAGGCCTACCACAATAGAGCACAGGTTGGATATAGTACCAGATTAGCCCCGCTGAAGTTTTTTCTTCTCAAGTTTTGTGCCAGCAGTCTCATTTGCGGTGGATAGGGTTTTGAGGAGCATTGAGTGAGCTGTCAGCATGGCATGAACAGCAGCTAGGTGCCACGGAAAGGCGGGCTGGTGCTTTGCATTGGCAGTCCCCTGCCAGTGGTCGATGCTGTTGTGTGAAGAGTTGGGCTCGCGGCGTCTCACACTGATTTTCGGTGTGAGAGGTGTGGTCTTGGTGAGAACAAGACCGTTCATAGTTGCAAAGAGTCCAAAAGCTTGACTTAAGAGCCAATGAGCCTCACCAAGGGTTGAGAGGCACCACTTGGTGTCAGGAACTCACTGGATTTGGGTTCAGGAGCTGTTTTGGGAGCCTTTTATGTCCCTGAGGTGCGGATTAGGAGGCCAGCATACTAGCCCTTGGAGTTATTCTGGAGTCCTGGGTTCAAGATGAAGTTACAGGTCCAGTTCTTCCTCTCCAGGCAAGAGAGCAGTATGTCAACGCAGCAGGGCAGCTGTTCTTTTAGCGCATCAGTCTAGCAGAACATCATTCCTTATAGCAGCACAGCAGTCCTTCTTCCTGGCAGACTACCCACAGGTCAAGAAGTGACTGAAATGGTGGTGTTTGAGGTCCAGTATTTATACACAGTTGTGCCTCTGAAGTGGGAAAAAGCTTCAAGTGGCATGACTTTGAATTGCACAGGTGCCCTGCTTTCATAATGACGGGGGGTATGCAGGCCGTTATGTGGCGATAGGACACAGCCTATTCCAGTGTATGTGGGGCTGAGCCCATCTCCTCCCATCCATCCTGCCAGTGATGGTGAATTCAGTCACATCTCAGCGCAAGAAAATGCCAACTTTCTAAATGTGGCATTTTCAGAATTGAACTTTAAAATCCAACTTCACCAGAAGTTAGGATTTTAAATTGTGATTGCAGAGACACCAAACATTTATTGGTGATCTATTCCCTTTGGAAATTATACTTATGAAAGTAAAAGGCAATTTCAATGGTATCCTATGGGAGGGATAGGCTGTACATTAGAGAAAATCGAATTTGAGAGTTTTTCACTGCCAGGGCATGTAAAACTTAAAAGCACATTTCCTACTTTCCTACTTTTTAAATACACTGCCCTAGGGGTGAAAAATATAGTGAATGGAAGGTTTAGAGCTTGAAAGGGGCTTACTGTGCCTGATCAAAATAGCAGTTTAAACTGCATATGCAGGAGATGCAATGACAAGCCGGAAACATGTTTAAAGTGCTACTTAAGTGGGTGGCATAACCAGTTCTGCAGGCCCACTAGTAGCATTTTGGCCCAGATTTATACTTTTTGCTGAAAACTGTGCAAACACAGTTTTGCAGCAAAAAGTATATGTCCAGCTTGGCCATTCCACAACGCCAGCCGGGCGCCATATTAAAGGAATGGCACAAGCCGGCGCCAAACTTGGGTTAGCGTCTTAACAAATGATGCTAGCTTGGTGGGGGTAGCGGTAGGGAAGGAGGGGGTTGTGCATCAGAAAATGGTGCTAGTCTGGTTAGAGGCAAGAAAAGGGCCTCTAACCAGACTAGCACCATTTCCTGGCACACAACCACCAAAAACATGACTCCTGTCTTAGGAAAGACAGGAGTCATGCCCACCACCCCAGTGGCCAGCACAGGGGATAAGTGTCCCCCGGGCATGGCCATTGCACCCTGTGCCATGCAGGGGCCCCCAAATTAGGCCCCGATGGCACTTTAACTCTCTGGGTGCCTTGGACAAGCTGGTCTCGCCATCAGCCATGGTTACCCCTGTGTCGAGGATGAGGCCAGCTGATCCTGCACCCAGCTTACGCCACCCACTCAGGGATGGAAGAGGAATCACTTCCCCTTCCACCCCGACTTCCCCCCTCAGCAATCTGATGAAACCACAGCGCGTCAACGTCATCAAATGCTGCCGGATGCACTGGCAGTCATTTGCTTCCAGCGGGTCCATCGGAGAGGACCCAGAAAAGGTGAGTCCTTCTCTTGTAAGGGGGCTGGTGGAGAAAACAGACACAGGGGGAAAGGAAAGCGTTTTTCCTTTCCCCCTGTGCCTGTTTTGAGTGGATTCCTGCTCTACGATCGCGGGCGAGGCCCGCATTCGTGGAGCAGGAATCTACCCATTAGACACCAGGGATTGTTTTTTGTGTATTTTGGGGAGCGACCCCTTAGGGAAGTGTCGCTCCTCCGGAGGCAAGGGTGGTTGCCCTGGGGGCATGATTTTTTTGTATGGTTTGGTCCCCCCGGGGGCTAGATCGCCCCTGTTTTTGGACGATCTGGCCCCTGGCGGGGTTGAAACCCACTAGGCCCCAAGGGATATTTGTGTTTGTGTGCCTGTTTTTTGTTTTTTAGGGGCACCCCTTGGGCAAGGGTCACCCCCCCAAGAGGAATATAATGCTAATGCCCATTTTTGCCCATCTTGGGGGCAGATCAGCCTATTTGTTTTAGGCCCTTTTGCAGAAGCCACCAAGATGCAAGTGATTTTTTTTCTCCTTTCTTTTGTGTTTGGGGGAGTGCCCCCTTTGGCAAGGGTCACCTCGGCACAGAACTGTTGGCCATTTTTGCCCCCTGTGGGGGTAGATCGGGCTATTTTCTTTAGACCCATCGGCCCCTAAGGGTGGCAGAATCCGCTTAGGCACCAGGTATCTTGTGTGTGTGTGTTTTGAGGGGGGTGGCCCCTTTGGCAAGGGTCACTCCCAAAGGGGGCACCTTACTGATGACCAGTTCTGCCCCCCTTGCGGGCAGATTGCCCTATTTTCTTTAGGCCCATCTGCAGAAGCCACCAGGAAGCTAGTTTTATTTTTGTGTTTTTTTATTTTTTTTTGTGTTGGGGGGCACAGAACTGTTGCCTATTTCTGCCCCCCTAGTGGGCAGATTGGCTTTTTTTTGTAGGCCCATATGCCCCCAAGGGGGGCAGAATCCACCTAGGTACCAGGGAAAAATTTCTAAATACTTGGTGGCGGGGTGTTTGTCAAATGACGAAGTAATTGCATTTGTGATTATTTAACAGTTTATTTCTCCTTTTTGTTCTAGCTCAAAGCTTTTGCTTCCTTTGCTGTGGCTCCTTGCAGTTTTGGCAGTAATTGACTTGCAGTTTGTGTAGTTGCATGTTTTAGGTAAGTAAAAACAATTTACTCTAAAGGAGTATTTTTGCCATGCATAAATTACATGTTTGTAGGTGGTGTACTAAATGCAGGATTGTGTGTGAAATTGTCCTTAGAATTGTGCACAATGATATTTGGGTTGTCTAATTTGCTTCTCCTATTTATTTTTAGGGGAGTATCATTGGTGATTGCTATGTCTGTGCAGAGTAGTTGTTGGTGAGTCTAGCTTTTTTAAGCAAGTGAGTGGTATAGGTTTTGGATACACAACTCTTTGTGATAGAGCCACACTTTGTTTATTACTTACTTTAGACAGTGCTGGTTGTTGTTGGTGCATTTGTCAAGTTACACTTCTTAGAAAGGATCATGGCTAGACCCAGAGTGACCACTCAGCAGGTTGTTGGCATAATTTTTGAGTCGTCTTCTGAGCATGATTATGAGATTGACTCTGCACCTGAGGCAGAGGAAGAAGTGAGAGATTCTGGCAGTGAGTTTTCTGTCCGAGAGGAATCTTCTGATGAGGAGGCCACTCTGAGTGCACATGAAGGGCCTGTTTTAGAGGAGACACTCAAACAATCAGGTACTTGTAAAGCACAGCTATTCACCTGTGAGGGTCTCAAGGCGCTGGGGGGGAGCAGTAAGTGAAGGTCAGAGGGGATCAGGTGAAGAGCCAAGTTTTGAGTCCTTCCTGAATTGAGAAAGCGTGGGAGATCTTCTGAGGTGGATCGGGAGGGAGTTCCAGGTCTTGGCGGTGTGGTAGGAGAAGGACCTTCCTCCGGGTGTGGCCTTCTGGATGCCGGGGACAGCGGCCAGGGCAAGGTCGGCAGAGCGGAGGTGCCTGGTGGGCATGTAGAAGTTTAGTCTTTGGTTGTGGTTTTTTGGTCCGGCGATGTGGAGGGCTTTGTATGCATGCGAGAGAAGTTTGAATGTAATTCTCCTGTCTATTCAGAGCCAGTACAGGTCTCTCAGTATGGCAGAGGTGTGGCTGTGTTTAGGGGCGATCTTGATGAGATGGGAGGAGGTGTTCTGGATTCGTTGTGGTCTTTTTTGTACCTTGGTGGTGGTTCCAGCATAGAGTGCATTGCCGTAGTCCAAGCGGCTGCTGACAAGGGCCTGGGTGACTGTTCTTTTGGTTTCGGTAGGGATCAATTTGAAGATATTCAGAAGCATGCGCATGGTGTTGAAACAGGCGGAGGAAACTGCGCTGACTTGATGTTTCATCAATATGAACTGATGTGCCAATAGTGCAGCAGCCTAGGGCTGAAAGGTTTCCCATTGGAAGACCTGACACCTGGGCTACTCCAAACATGGAGCAGCCACAGTTGCCTGCCTTTACTGGTCTCCCAGGGTGGAGAGTAAATACAGAGAACTTTTTGCCTGTCAATTTCTTTGAGTTGTTTATGGACAATGTATTTGTGGAACAGACTGTTGAGCAGACTAATTTGTATGCAGAGCAGTATTTGAGGGTCAATGCTGCCAGAGTTAGGCCTCAGTCTAGAGCTAACCAGTGCATTGCCACAAATCTGGAAGAGATGAAAAAGTTCTTGGGTTTGAGTTTTTTGATGGGGTTGATAAGAAAGCCGTCACTGGCTTCTTATTGGTCTACCAGTCTCTTGATGGCAACAGCTATATTTCCTACAACCATGACTCGTAGTCGGTATTTTCTTCTTCTTCGGATGCTGCATTTTTTTGACAATGCTTTAGCCTTGCCACGAGATCACCCTGATTGTGACCATCTTTTTAAGATTAGGCCTGTCCTTGGTCATTTTGTAGATTGTTTTTCAAAGGTGTATGCTCCAGGCAAATAAATAAGTGTGGCTACGTATTTGGTCCTGTTCAAGGGGTGTTTGGTTTTTAAGCAGTTCATTCCTAGCAAGAGGGCACGGTATGGATTTAAAATGTATGTGCTGTCTGAAAGTAGTACAGGATATGTGAATAATTTCCGTGTCTATATTGGTTGGGATTCCAGTACTGACACCCCTTGTTGTCCCCCCAATTTTGGAGTTAGTGACAAAATTGTGTCAGAACTTGGTAGACAACTGTTTAACAAAAGGCACCATTTGTAAGTAGATAACTTCCACACTAGATTGCAGTTGTTCAAGGAATTGTTCAGAGTGGACACTGTTGCGTGTGGCACAATCCATTCTAACCTGAAAGGTTATCCAAGATAGCTTGTGTGTAGAAAACTTGAGACAGGACAGTGCAGTGCAGTGCCTTGCCTATTAATGAGCTGCTAGCTCTGAAATTTTCAGACAGGAGAGATGTGTACATGCTAACTACCATCCATGATGAGAGTACTTCCTATGTGACTGTTTGGGGTCAGGTTGCGGAGGAACCTGCGTCCATTTTGGACTACAATAAGCACATTTGTGGAGTTGATAGAGTAGATCAGAGGTTGGAACCTTACACTGCTCTTCGTAAGTCTTACGTATGGTATAAAAAGTTGGCCATCCATTTGTTTCATTTGGCAAATTGTAATGCTTTTATTGTGTTCAAGGATTGTTACCTCGAGTAAAGGATGACATTTGTTAAATTTCAGGAGTCAGTGATAGAGAGCCTTATTGTGGTAGAAGAGGCAAGAGTTCCTAGTGTAACAGTGGTGGAGGATGTGGCTAGATTGAAAGATCGCCACTTTCCTGATTACATTCCTCCCACTCCCAAAAAAACTTGCCCACTAAGAAATGTAGAGTCTGTGCCAAAAGAGGTATCCGAGGGAGAGCCGAATGTACTGCCCAAATTGTCCTTCAAAGCTTGGTTGTGTGTGGCTGGCTGCTTCAGGACTTACCACACCCAGACGAATGACTGGGAACTACTGTGAGCGTCAACTGCATGTTTTACATTTTCATACATTCAGTTTCACGGTTGACATTTCTGTCATGTATTTAGCTAGAGCTTTTGTGTTTGTAGTTTTGTAGTTATTTCTAATTAGTTAGTGGTTTCTTTGTTGTTAAAAGAAAAAAAGTGATGGAGGTGTGCATGCAGTGCATCTTGGATGGCGGGGTGCATGGAGTGGTGCTTGTCTGGCGGAAAAAATTGTGCATATCAACTTGCTGTGCTATCCCCTCAATCTCTACACATTTTTGGCATTTTCCTGTGGAGGGCACCTGGGCCACCCACACAAGTGAGGTATCATTTTTATTGGCAGACCGAGGAAAACATTGGGTGGTAGAAAATTTGTACAGGCACAGTGTTCCTACATAGAAAAGTGGGGAAAATGTGTTTTTTTTAAAGCTATATTTAAAGTTTGCAGAGGACTCTGGATAAGAAAATTTTGGAGTATCCCCACAAGCCACACCTCCCTAGACTCCACCTTTTAAAAATGTCTGTGTTTGGAAGGTTTCGCTAGATGACCGCCGCATCGTGGACCAAAAACCCGCCCCGCAAAAACAGTTCACTTTGATGTGTACCTGTTGTATATTGGGCATTTCCTGTCACACGCACTAGGCCTACCCACACAAGTGAGGTAGCATTTGTATCATGAGGCTTGGGGGAACTAAGGGTAGAAGGAAGTTTGTGGCTTCCCTCAGATTCCAGAACTTTCCACCACCGAAATGTGAGGAAAAAGTGTTTTTTTTTTGCCACATTTTGAGGTTTGGAAAGGATTCTGGGCAATAGAACCTGGTGAGAGCCCCACAAGTCACCCCATCCTGGATTCCCCTAGGTGCCTAGTTTAAAAGAATTCACAGGTTTGGTAGGTTTCAATAGTGCTGGCTGAGCTACAGGCCAAAATCCACAGCTAGGCACTTTAGAAAAAACAGGTTGATTTTCGCGGAGAAAATGTGATATGTCGTTGTTGTGTTTTGGGGCATTTCCTGTCACGGGCACTAGGCCTACCCACACAAGTGAGGTACCATTTTTATTGGGAGACTTGCAGGAACACCGGGCAGAAGAAAGTTTGTGGCTCCCCTCAGATTCTAGAACTTTCCATCACCGAAATGTGAGGAAAAAGTGTTTTTTTTGTGCCAAATTTTGAGGATTTCGAAGGATTCTGGGTAATAGAACCTGGTGAGAGCCCCACAGGTCACCCCATCCTGGATTTCCCTAGGTGTCTAGTTTAAAAAAAATGTGTAAGTTTCCTATGTTTCCCTAGGTGCCAGCTGAGCTAGAGGCCAAAATCCACAGCTAGGCAGTTTGGAAAATCCAGTTCAGTTTTGTTTAGGAAAATGTGATGTGCCCAGGTTGTGCTTTGGGGCATTTCCTGTCATGGGCACCAGGCCTAACCACACAAGTGAGGTATCATTTTTATCGAGAGACTTGGGGGAATGCTAAGTAGAAGGACGTTTGTGGCTCACCTCAGATTCTAGAACTTTCCATCACCGAAATGTAAGGAAAAAGTTTTTTTTTTAACCAAATTTTGAGGTTTGCAAAGGATACTGGGTAATGGAACCTGTTAAGAACCCCAAAAGTTACTCTATCCTGGATTTCCCTATCTGTCTAGTTTTCAAAAATGTACAGGTTTGGTAGGTTTCCTTAGGTGCCGGCTGAGCTAGAGGCCAAAATCCACAGCTAAACACTTTGGAAAAAACAGGTTCATTTTCTTTGAAAAAATGTGATGTGTCCATGTTGTATTTTGGGGCCATTCCTGTCACGGGCACTAGGCCTACCCACACAACTGAGGTACCATTTTTATCCGGAGACTTGGGGGAACCAGGGTAGAAAGAAGTTTTTGGCTCCCCTCAGATTCCAGAACTTTCCACCACCGAAATGTGAGGAAAAAGTGTTTTTTTGCCAATTTTTGAGGTTTGCAAAGGATTCTGGGTAATAGAACCTGGTGAGAGCCCCACAAGTGACACCATCCTGAATTCCCCTAGGTGTCTAGTTTTCAACAATTTATCGGTTTGCTAGCTTCACCTGGGTGCCAGCTGAGCTAGAGGCCCAAATCAACAGCTAGGTACTTTGCAAAAAACATGTCAGTTTTCTTTAGGAAAATGTGATGTGGTCACATTGTTTTGGGGCATTTTCTGTGGCAGACACCAGGCCTACCCACACAAGTGAGGTACCATTTTTATTGGGAGACTTGGGGAAACGCTACGCAGAAGGAAGTTTGTGGCTCCCCTCAGATTCTAGAACTTTCCATCACGGAAATGTGAGGAAAAAGTGTTTCTATTTGCCAAATCTTGAGGTTTGCAAAGGATTCTGGGTAATAGAACCAGGTGTGAGCCCCACAAGTCAACCCATCCTGGATTCCCCGAGGTGTCTAGTTTAAAAAAATATATAGGTTTGCTATGTTTCCCTAGGTGCCGGCTGAGCTAGAGGCCAAAATCCACAGCTAGGCACTTTGCAAAAAACAAGTCAGTTTCCTTTAGGAAAATGTGATGTGTCCACGTTGTATTTTGGGGCATTTTCTGTGGCAGACACTAGGCCTACCCACACAAGTGAGGTACCATTTTTATTGGGAGACTTGGAGGAACGCTGGGTAGAAGGAAGTTTGTGGCACCCCTAAGATTCTAGGACTTTCCATCACGGAAATGTGAGGAAAAAGTGTTTTTTGCCAAAAAGGATTCAGGGTAGTAGAACCTGATTACAGCCCCACAAGTCACCACATCCTGGATTCCCCTAGGTGTCTAGTTTTTAAAAATACAAAAAATGCACAGGTCTGGTAGGTTTCCATAGGTGCCGACTGAGTTAGAAGCAAAAATCCCCAGCTAGGCACTTTGCAAAAAACAGGTTTGTTTTCTTTGAGAAAATGTGATGTGTCCATGTTGTGTTTCGGGGCATTTCCTATCACAGGCACTAGGCCTACCCATCGAAGTGAGGTACCATTTTTATCGGGAGACTTAGGGAAATGCTGGATAGAAGGAAGTTTGTGGCTCCCCTCAGATTCCAGAATTTTCCATCACCGAAATTTGAGGAAAAAGTGTTTTTTTTTTGCCAAATTTTGAGTTTTGCAAAGGATTCTGGGTAATAGAACCTGGTGAGAGCCCCACAAGTCACCCCATCCTGCATCCCCCTAGGTGTCTAGTTTTTAAAAATGTGTAGGTTTGCTATGTTTCCATAGGTGCGGGCTGAGCTAGAGCCCAACATCCACAGCTAGGCACTTTGGAAAAACCAGGTCAGTTTTCTTTTGGAAAATGTGATGTACCCATGTTGTGTTTTGGGGCATTTTCTGTCGCGGACACTAGGCTTAACCACACAAGTGAGGTACCATTTTTATCGGGAGGCTTGAGGGAGCGCTAAGTAGAAGGACGTTTGTGGCTCCCCTCAGATTCCAGAACTTTCCATCACCAAAATGTGATGAAAGTGTTTTTTTGTTCCCAAATTTTGAGGTTTGCAAAGGATTCTGGGTAATAGAACCTGGTAAGAGCCCCTCAAGTCACCCCATCCTGGATTCCCCTAGGTGTCTGGTTTTAAAAAATGCACACGTTTAGTAGGTTGCCCTAAGTGCCGGCTGAGCTAGAGGACAAAATCCACAGCTAGGCACTTTGGAGAAGACAGGTTTGTTTTCTTTGAGAAAATATGATGAGTCCATGTTGTGTTTAGGGGCATGTCCTGTCACAGGCAGTAGGCCTACCCACACAAGTGAGGTACCATTTTTATCAGGAGACTTGGGGAATGCTGGGTGGAAGCAAATTTGTGGCTCCCCTTGAATTCCAGAACTTTGCATCACCAAAATGTGAAGAAAATTAGTTTTTTCCAAATTTTTGACGTTTTCAAAGGATTCTGGGTAATAGAATCTGGTGAAAGCCCCAGAAGTTACTCCACTCTGGATTCTGATTCTGCTAGGTGTATAGTTTGTTAAAATGTATAAGTTTGCTAGGTTTACCTCATTGCCAGCTCAGCTAGAGGCCAAAATCCATAGCTAGGCAGTTTGGAAAAACCAGGTCAGTTTTCTTTATGAAAATGTGATGTGCCAACATTGTGTTTTGGGGCATTTCCTGTCACGGACACTAGGCCTAACCACACAAGTGAGGTACCATTTTTATCGAGAGATTTAGGGGAACGCTAGGTAGAAGGACGTTTGTGGCTCCCCTCAGATTCTAGAACTTTCCATCACCGAAATGTGAGGGAAAAGTGTTTTTTTTTTGCCAAATTTTGAGGTTTGCAAAGGATACTGGGTAATTGATCCTGTTAAGAGCCCCACAAGTCACTCCATCCTGCATCCCCCTAGGTGTCTAGTTTTTAAAAATGTGTAGGTTTGCTATGTTTCCATAGGTGCGGGCTGAGCTAGAGCCCAACATCCACAGCTAGGCACTTTGGAAAAACCAGGTCAGTTTTCTTTTGGAAAATGTGATGTACCCATGTTGTGTTTTGGGGCATTTTCTGTCGCGGACACTAGGCTTAACCACACAAGTGAGGTACCATTTTTATCGGGAGGCTTGAGGGAGCGCTAAGTAGAAGGACGTTTGTGGCTCCCCTCAGATTCCAGAACTTTCCATCACCAAAATGTGATGAAAGTGTTTTTTTGTTCCCAAATTTTGAGGTTTGCAAAGGATTCTGGGTAATAGAACCTGGTAAGAGCCCCTCAAGTCACCCCATCCTGGATTCCCCTAGGTGTCTGGTTTTAAAAAATGCACACGTTTAGTAGGTTGCCCTAAGTGCCGGCTGAGCTAGAGGACAAAATCCACAGCTAGGCACTTTGGAGAAGACAGGTTTGTTTTCTTTGAGAAAATATGATGAGTCCATGTTGTGTTTAGGGGCATGTCCTGTCACAGGCAGTAGGCCTACCCACACAAGTGAGGTACCATTTTTATCAGGAGACTTGGGGAATGCTGGGTGGATGCAAATTTGTGGCTCCCCTTGAATTCCAGAACTTTGCATCACCAAAATGTGAAGAAAATTAGTTTTTTCCAAATTTTTGACGTTTTCAAAGGATTCTGGGTAATAGAATCTGGTGAAAGCCCCAGAAGTTACTCCACTCTGGATTCTGATTCTGCTAGGTGTATAGTTTGTTAAAATGTATAAGTTTGCTAGGTTTACCTCATTGCCAGCTCAGCTAGAGGCCAAAATCCATAGCTAGGCAGTTTGGAAAAACCAGGTCAGTTTTCTTTATGAAAATGTGATGTGCCAACATTGTGTTTTGGGGCATTTCCTGTCACGGACACTAGGCCTAACCACACAAGTGAGGTACCATTTTTATCGAGAGATTTAGGGGAACGCTAGGTAGAAGGACGTTTGTGGCTCCCCTCAGATTCTAGAACTTTCCATCACCGAAATGTGAGGGAAAAGTGTTTTTTTTTTGCCAAATTTTGAGGTTTGCAAAGGATACTGGGTAATTGATCCTGTTAAGAGCCCCACAAGTCACTCCATCCTGGATTTCCCTGTGTGTCTAGTTTTAAAAAATGCACAGGTTTGGTAGGTTTCCTTAGGTGCCGGCTGAACTAGAGGCCAAAATCCGCAGCTTGGCACTTTGGAAAAAACAGGTTCATTTTCTTTGAGAAAATATGATGTGTCCATGTTGTGTTTTGGGGCCTTTCCTGTCACGGGCAGTAGGCCTACCCACACAAGTGAGGTACCATTTTTATCAGGAGACTTGGGGAATGCTGGGTGGAAGCAAATATGTGGCTCTCCTTGAATTCCAGAACTTTCCAACACCAAAATGTGAAGAAAAAGGGTTTTTTCTCTCAGTTTTTGAGGTTTTCTAAGGATTCTGGGTAATAGAACCTGGTGAGAGCCCCACATGTCACCCTATTGAGTTTTACCCAAGGTGTCTAGTTTGCAAAAATGTATAAGTTTGCTAGGTTTACCTAGGTGCCACCTGAGCTAGAGGCCAAAATCCACAGCTAGAGACTTTGCAAAAAACAGGTCAGATTTTTTTGGGAAAATGGGATGTGTCCATGTTGTGTTTTGGGGCATTTCCTGTAACGGGCACTAGGCCTACCCACACCAGTGAGGTACCATTTGTATCGGGAGGCTTGGGGGAAAGCTGGGAAGAAAGAAGTTTGTGGCTCCCCTTAGATTCCAGAACTTTTCTCCACAAAAATGGGACGGAAGAAACGTTTTTTTTGTTTTCCAATTTTTGAAGTTTGCAAAGGATTCTGGGTAATAGAACCTGGTGAGAGTCCCACAAGTCACTCCATCGTGGATTCCCCTAGGTGTCTAGTTTTAAAAAATGCACAGGTTTGGTAGGTTTCCCTAGGTGCTGGATGAGCTAGAGGCCAAAATCCACAGATAAGCACTTTGGGGAAACAGGTTTGTTTTCTTTGAGAAAATGTGATATGTCCATGTTGTGTTTTGGGGCATTTCCTGTCACCGGCACTATGCCTAACCACACAAGTGAGGTACAATTCTTATCAGGACACTTGAGGGATTGCTGCGTGAAAGCAGGTTTGTGGCTCCCCTTAGATTCCAAAACTTTCCACCACCGAAATGTGAGGAAAAAGTGTTTTTTTGCCAAGTTTTGAGGTTTGAAAAGGATTCTGGATAATAGAACCTGGTGAGAGCCCCACAAGTGACCCCATCCTGGATTCCCCTAGGTGTCTAGTTTTAAAAAATGCACCGGTTTGGTAGGTTTCCCTTTGTGCCGGCTGAGCTAGAGGCCAAAATCCACAGCCAGGCACTTTGGAAAAAACAGGTTTGTTTTCTTTGAGAAAATGTGATGTGTCCATGTTGTGTTTTGGGGCATTTCCTTTCGCTGGCACTAGGCATACTCACACAAGTGAGGTACCATTTTAACTGGGAGACTTGGGGGATTGCTAGGTAGGAGGAAGTTTGTGGCTCCCTCAAATTCAAGTACTTTCCTTTACATGAGAATCAGGAAAACATTCTGAATAAGTTCTAAACCAGTCATATGAATCCTTTTTTGAGAATGCATATTAGGACCATACAATATTGCATCTAAAAACTCTGGTCTTTTGTGTTCTCTTGAAAGGTTTCAACACGAATTGCACACATTGCAGATTTTTATATATATAGTAAACACCATGGAAGGATTGTACGCCATGAATAACACAATATGGATTCAAGAAATAAATCTCACAACTTGTCAACTCGAATACTACCAATTAAATGTCTTAGAATAGTGGCATTCTATGAACAACATGAATTAAGCTTGAGGAGAGAATTGTGCGTGTCGCCGATTCGTTAGCCACCATGTAAATGCCAAGAAATAATAGCACGCAATGAATAATCAAGATTAAATCACCATGAAACGAATCGCGCGTTTTGCCGATTCGTAAAACACCATGTAAATGTTTAGAAATGGTAGCGCGCAATGAATAACAAAGTTAAATCACCATGAAACTAATCGCACGTCTTGCTGATTCGTAAACCACCATGTAAATGTCAAGAAATGGTAGCGCGCAATGAATAACAAGGTTAAATCAACATGAAACGAATCGCGCGTCTTGCCGATTCGTAAGCCACCATGTAAATGTCAAGAAATGGTAGCGAGCAATGAAAAACAAGGTTAAATCAACATGAAACGAATCGTGTGTCTTGCCGATTCGTAAGCCACCATGTAAATGTCAAGAAATGGTAGCAAGCAATGAATAACAAGGTTAAATCAACATGAAACGAATCGCGCATCTTGCCGATTCATAAGCCACCATATAAACGCTACAAACACTCAAGCGCACATTTCACACGTGCAAAGTAATCTGTTAACCATAAAAGAATTAGGCCCAAGAATATGAGAGTTCTTGATAACGGCGTCGGGGGGGCTAGCCCAACCACCGTCTTACCGCCCAGAACAAGGATCACCAATAAGGAATGTAGGGCAGAGGCCTGGAAGATCAAATAGGCCACCGGGACAGGAGTTCAGGAAGTAGCTGCTGCTCTGCACCGGGACCTCTGAAAAGTGAGCACTTGTAGTTGGGCTGGCTCCCTTTTATAGGGTCTTGGCCCAGCCCGCAACCACACCCAGGCATGCTGCAGGGAAAGTCTCTGGAAGGCCCTGGAAAGGGACCACACCCTAACACACTCTGAAAGCCTGCAGCAATACATTGCAAATGAACAGTATTTCTAAGCACATTAAAAAAGAAGTCTTCAGGATTGAACTCTGCAATGCAAAAGGTTAAACAACAACATATCACCAAAATGCATAAATCACGTTGTTTTGACAGTACTGGGTTTTTGCATTCTAGTCGCCAATAGAGCGCGCACTGCCCTGGTGTTGACAGTTTCCCTACGTGCCAGCTGAGCTAGAGGCCAAAATCCACAGCTAGGCATTTTGCAAAAAACAGGTCAGTTTTATTTAGGAAAATGTCATGTGTCCATGTTGTGTTTTGGGGCATTTCCTGTCACGGGCAGTAGGTCTAATCACACAAGTAAGGTACCATTTTTATCGGGAGACTTGGGGGAACGCTGGGTAGAATGAAGTTTGTGGCTCTCCTCAAATTCTAGAACTTTGCATCACCAAAATGTAAAGAAAAAGTTTTTTTTTTGCCAATGTTTGAGGTTTAAAAAGGATTCTGGGTAATAGAACCTGGTGAGAGCCCCACAAGTCACCCCGTTGTGGATTCCCCTAGGTGTCTAGTTTAAAAAAATGCACAGGTTTGGTAGGTTTCCTTAGGTGCCGGCTGAGCTAAAGGCCAAAATCCATAGCTAGTCACTTTGGAAAAAATGAGAAATCGTGATGTGTCCATGTTTTGTGTTTTGGGGCATTTCCTTTCGTGGGCACTAGACCTACCCATACAAGTGAGGTACCATTTTTATCGGGAGACTTTGGGGAATGCTGGGTAGAATGAGGTTTGTGGCTGCCCTCAGATTCCAGAGCTTTCCATCACCGAAATGTGAGGAAAAAATGTTTTTGGGCAAATGTTGAGGTTTGCAAAGGATTCTGGGTAATAGAACTGGGTGAGAGCCCCACAAGTCACCCCATTTTGGATCCCTCTGGTTGTCTAGTTTTAAAAAATGCACAGGTTTGGTAGGTTTCTCTAGGTGCCGGCTGAGCTAGAGGCCAAAATCCACAGCTAGGCACTTTCCAAAAAATACATCAAATTTCAATGAAAAAATGTCATGTGTCCATGTTGCATTTCCTGTCGCGGACATTAGGCCTACCCACGCAAGTGAGGTACCATTTTCATCGGGAGACTAGGGGGAATACAGAATGGCAGAGCAAGTGTTATTGCCCCTTGTGTTTCTCTACATTTTTTCCTTCCAAATGTAAGACAGTATGTAAAAAAGAAGTCTATTTGAGAAATGCCTCTCAACACCTTATCTTGTGCCCATTTTGGAAATACAAAGGTTTCCTTGATACCTATTTTTGACTTGTTATATTTTACCAAATAAATTGCTGCATATTTTGTATATAATTAAAGCCTTTTGCAAGGTGCAGCTCCTTTATCGGCTCTGGGGACCTAGAGTTCTCGATAAACCTACAAGCCCTATATATTCCTGCAACCAGAAGAATCCAGCAGACGTTAGGGTATATTGGTTTTGAAAATTTGACATCACAGGTAAAAGTTACAGAGTAAAACATGGAGAAAAATTGCAGTTTTTTTCAACTCAATTTCAACATTTATTTTTTAGCTGTTATTTTCTGTAGAACAACCTTGAAGGATCTACACAAATGACCCCTTGCAGAATTCAGAAATTGTCTACGTTTTAGAAATGTTTAGCCGTCCGGGATCCAGCATTGGTTTCACACACATTTCTGTCACTCACAGGAAGGAGGCTATAAGCACAAAAAATAGTAAAATTGGGGTACGTCCCAGTAAAATGCCAAAATTGTGTTGAAAAATTAGGTTTTTGGACTCCAGTCTGTCTGTTCATAAAAGCTGGGAGGATGGTGATTTTAGCATCACAAGCGCTTTGTTGATGCCATTTTCAGGGGAAAAAAACACATGCTTTCTTTTGCAGCCCTTTTTTCTATTTTTTTTAAGAAAGTGAACTTCTGCTGCATTTTGTCTAATTTCTTGGTCCCCTCCAGGTTAACCCACAAACTCTGGGTAAAAAAGGACGCAGATTTGGCGTGGGTAGCTTATGTGGGCAAAAAGTTATGGGGGTCTAAGCACGAACTGCCCCAATTAGCCAAAAAAAGGTCTGGCACCTGAAGGGAAAAAGGCCTGGCAGCGAAGGGGTTAAAAAAAATAAAAACATACTTACCTATACTTACCCTACTTACTTGGGGTGTGATCCCCATCCTCTGGTGTCCCTCTGGTGTGGGTGCGGGTGTCTCTGGGGCTTGGGGAGTGCACCTGTCGACCCACTCCATGGTGCTTAACCATGGAAATGGGTCCACAGGTCCTCTAACGCTTGGTCTGACCCAGGCTTTAAATAATGGTGGAAAGCATGCTTTGCACCATTATTTAGCCCCTCCTCCCACCTGTGTGTCATTTTAGCACAGGGTATAAATGTGGGGCTAAGGGGATAGCATCATTTTTTAGCTGGGACCGCCTACCTTGCATCTCATTGATGCAAGGTAGGTGCACACATCCAAAAAGTGGTGCAAACTCCTATATTTTGATGTTAGACCTGTCTAACATCAAAATATAAAGATGGAGTTAGGTTTGCGCCGAATTTGTGTAAAACAATTATGCAAATTTGGCTCAACTGAAGTATAAATATGGGCTTTAGTTTACAGACCTGAGGCACATGTAGTGCCACTTTACTAGAACTTACAAGTAAATTAAATACGCCATTTGGGTATAGGCCAATGTTACCATATTTTAGGGAAAGAACACAAGTACTTGTTATTAATGGTAAGGTGGACAGAGCCCTAATGCCAGCAAAAACTAAGTCAGAAAAAACAGGAGGGCTGAGGCAAATAGTCAGGGGAGAACAATGCCAAGGATGCAAGGCTTAACAATGTGCTGTATTATTTTTATTCTGAAATATCGACTATTGGATTATTTGAATCTATAACAATGATCACTAACATTTAAATATTGTTTAAACTAATTAACTGATTTGAAATACTTTGATAATAAACCTCTTAAACTCACACTAAGGCCCTCATTATGACCTTGGCAGTAAATCCTACTTACTGCTATGCTGACTGCTGCCAACATACCGCCACCGCAGCGGATTACGGCCACCCATAATATGACCCACACATAGCAATCCGTCACTATACAGCCACACACACAAGTCCTCCAGCCAAAGGTCAGTGATAAACTGTCGGTTCCAAAACCCACACTGTTACGCCAACAGAACTATGCCCACAGCATTATGACCTACTAATTAATGTGGCAGACATTCAATTGAACAAAACCATTGGCGGTACATACTTCCACGCTCAAAATGCACACACACATACAAAAAAACACCACATTGGAATAATTCAAACTACACACACCTGACACACATACTCACACCACACCCACACACCCACACCATTATAAAACACACACCCACATTACCCACAACCCTTTACCATTATAAACAAGTGCCACAAGAGAGATAGCAAGAGCACAGACAAGACCACAGACACACACCACCATCACCTATACACCATCCGCACACCCCACATCACACACCCCAACACAGCACCCCACACACTTTCACCCACACCACTCACAATACACCCATGGCACCGCAACAACACCCCAGGTTCTCTGAGGAGGAGCTAAGGGTCATGGTGGAGGAAATCATCTGGGTAGAGCCACAGATATTCAGATCACAGGTGCAGCAGACGTCCATTGCAAGGAAGATGGTGCCATGATGGAGAATCGTGGACAGGGTCAACACCATGGGACAGCACCCCAGAACAAGGGATGACATGAGGAAGAGAAGGAAAGACTACGGGGGAAGGTACGTTCCACAGAAGCAAGACACCAAATAGCTGTACAGAGGACTGGAGGGTGACCCCCACCTCCTCCCTCACAACTAACAACATGGAAGGAGCAAGTCTTGGTGATCATGCATCCTGAGGGCCTGGCAGGAGTAGGAGGAGGACTGGACTCTCGTAAGTCAAATTTCTATTACTATCACCCCCCCACCTGCATGCCATCACAAGCCCCCACTCCTACCCTCACTCCCATCACTTCACCACCTCCCACATACCCCACCATCACAACCCACTTATCCCAATACCAAGCCCTGCATGTAAAACCAATGCAAGGACACCACACACAGTCCTGCATGGACACCCATCACTAAAGCATGCAAATTAGAGAGAATCACTTAGCCTACAAAATCACTACTCACACAAGGCAAAGCTGCCAGGCCAAATAACAACCATGCAGGGCAACACACCCATGCACCAGATGACACACACAGAAACAATAACACTGCATTTACTTTCCCACAGGTCCCCACCCAATGTCACCTGAGAGGAGGTGCCAGCAACTTCCAGTCTACCCCCAGAAGAGGCCCACAGTGATGACAGCAGATCTGGATGCCTGGATCTGAATGACCAACCTGGCCCATCAGGGACCTCTGGACAGTCGCTTACCCAGGCACAATCCCATACCACTCCAGAGCCTCCCCCCCTCAAGAAGCACCACCACAGTACCCTCCCAGCGGGCCCATACCTCTGTCCCCGTCAATCAGCAGTGTGTTCACCACTACAGGGACCCCTGGCCACCCCAAAAACACAGGATGATCAGGGACCAGGGGTCTGTGGCAGTGGGCACACAGTTCAGGGGACAGAGGCACCAGACAACAGGGAAGCTGGGAGGACTGCTGTGGGACAGGGTGAGAACAGACCCAGGGAACCGACTCTCCAGGAGACACTTACCAACATCGTGGGAGCATACCACCATTCCCAGAAGACGATGGGCCAGATTCTGGACAAGTTGCAGGAGACCCAGCGGCTGCAGGAGGGACAGTACCTGGGGATCAGGGAGGACTTGAAGGACATAAACACCACCCTGATCACCATTGCAGCAGTGCTGGCTGACATGGCCAACACCGTGAGGGAGGCTGTGGCACACCACCGGTCCCCTGACACTAGCCAAACTGATGAACAGCTTTCCACCTCTGCTGCCGCTATTCGACAGGAGGCCCCGCCACAGGAACAATAGGCCACCAGCACCCCGCCCCATGCAGAAGGAGAACCACCCTGCAAACGGTCCCTGCAATCCAGGCAGAAGCCAGAGAACATTGCCAGGACCCCCACCAGGAAAACAGACTCTCCTGAATGTCACCCTTGTGTCCCACTCTGTCACCCTGTCCACCTTGAACTGCCATTGCTCCCCTTCCCATGCCCCCTTGGACAATGCACCTGTGATACAAATAGACTGGACTAAATCCTGGACTTTCCTCCATCATCAACCCAGCCCATTGCACATCCCCTTCTAATCATTAGCACTTAAATAAACATCATTTAAAAAAATACATGTGTGGAGTCTGTGAAATCATTTAACCATGTATTTGTTTAACAAGCTTTAAACACTGCAATATAACTGTACAGTATTGTATACATAGGAATGACGTTGCCTGCAGTCAACACACCAGGAGCGATAGTGGGACACAAATATCTGAAAATAGAGATGTCAAAGGGTACAGTAAGTGGCCATAGAAGTTGGAAAATTAGCCTGCCAGTGACAATGTCAAATAAAAAACTGTCAATGTAAAGTGTAATTACAGTGTCTTACCTGTCTGTCATTGGAAGTACTGTCTTATAATAATGTTGTCCTCATCCTCCTCCTCTGTCTCCTCATCTCCACTGTCCATAGGGTCCACTGCTGCCACATGCCCATCTCTAGCCTCATCCTCCTGCAGAAAAGACACCTGGCAACGTAAGGCAAGGTTGTGCAACATACAGCATGCCACGATGATCTGGCACAACTTCTTGGCTGAGTAGTACAGGGATCAACCTCTTAGATGGAGGCAATGAAACCTGGCCTTCAGGAGGCCGAATGTCCTTTCTATTATTCTTCTTGTTCACCCATGTGCCTCATTGTAATGTTCCTCTGCCCTTGTCCTGAGATTCCTCACAGGGTTCAGTAACCCTGACAGGTTGGTGTAACGAGAGTCACCTGCAAATATTGAGGGACAACTGTTAGCCACACACTAACCTTAGGACCCACACCATACCCATACACCAACATCCACTGGGTGGGAACCAGGGTTCACCTATTAGCCACACCCTGTGCCTCTGGAGTTGAGCCATCACATACGGGATACTGCTATTCCTCAGGATAAAGGCATCATGTACAGACCCAGGATACTTTGCATTGATATGGAAGATGTACTGGTCCGCCAGACACACTATCTGCACATTCATGGAGTGAAAGCTCTTTTGATTTCTGAACACCTGTTCATTTCTCCGGTGGGGGGGACAAATGTAATATGTGTACCATCAATAGCCCCAGTATTGTTGAGGATGTGTCCCGTTGCATAGAAATCAGCTTTCACTGTGGCCAAATCCTCCACCTGGGGGAAGATGATGTATCTGCGCATGCATTTAATCAGGGCAGACAACACTCTGGTCAGCACTATTGAGAACATTGGCTGAGACAGTCCTGCTGCCAAGCCCACGGTCACTTGGAAGGAGCCATTTGCCAGGAAATGGAGCACAGATAGGACTTGCACAAGAGGGGGGATCCCGGTGAGCTGACGGATATCAGATATCAGGTCATGTTCCAATTGGGCACACAGCTCTGTGATTGTGGCCTTGTCCAGTCTATAGGAGAGGATAATGTGCCCGTCCTCCATTGTTGCCAAGTCCACCAGTGGCCTGTACACAGGGGATGTCTCCATCTCCGATTCATCTGCAGCGGTTGCAATCTAGAGGGCAAACGGTGAGTATCTGGTCAGTATCCCATATTTCCAAATACTACACTGCATTGCATGCTGTGACTGTAACACAAGATTGTTCTATAGGCCCAAATGGTGCATATGTGTACTGTGACACAGCTAGGTGCCATGGCCTGCCCTTCCCCTCTGAAATGGCGTTTGCCTGTCCTGTATGGAGTGACATGTGGAAATGAGGTTATTCCGCTGACGTTGTGCGCCGTTGCGGGAGGCGGTCAAAAACCGCTGTGCAACTCCTCATTGGATCCCATTTGGCCCTATGGGTTACAGTGGCCAATGGTGATGTACAGCGGCGATGACGGTAAGCACCGCTGTGGACGTGACTGCCATTTTCTACCTGTTCACTCACTTGCTACCTGACCTTCAACAGGAGAGGACCTACACTGCAAGTGCTGATGTGGCCTGTGTCTGGAACCGACCAGGGCTCGTGTCACTGGGGAAAGGGCCCCTGTCTTCACCGCTGCGGAGTTGGAGACACTGGTGGATGGGGTCCTACCCCAGTACCGAATGCTGTATGGGCCTCCAGACCAACAGGTGAGTGCACTGTGAGCACGATGCATTGGGCATGAATGCATGGAGTGTTGTGTGTGAGGGCCTTATGTAAGGGGGTGGTTTGTGGAAGGGTCCTGGGCTGCATGCTGCATGCATGGTGGGCAATGTCTGTGAGTAAGGGGATGGGAGGGCTATGATGGGACATAAGTGTAACGGGCCAGACGGTCTGACTGATACCTTTTTTCCATGTGTATTTTTCTGCAAGTCAGCGCCCATCAGAAAAAGGGTATATGGCATGCCATCGCCAAGGACGTGCGGACCCTGGGGGTCTATGGCAGGCGGAGCACCCACTGTTGGAAACGGTGGGAGGACCTGAGACGCTGGGTAAGAAAGATGGCAGAGGACTAGCTGGGGATGGCCTCCCAACGAGGAAGGGGTGCACGTTGAACCCTCACCCCCCTGACGGCCCCCATACTGGCAGTGGCCTATCCGGAGCTGGATGCGTGCTTGAGGGCATCACAGCAGCCAAGGGGGTGAGTACAGTTTCCAAATATACTACTTGCGCGTGTTGGGGTGGTCTCCGGGTGAGGGATGTGGGCCTGTGGGTGCCCCTAGGCCAGGCCGGACATTGCAGGGTAGGTCCCATGTTGGACAGGGTATGATGTGAACCACCTCCAACCAAGCCAGTAGGCATCCACTACTGGGCAGGGGTCTTTGGGTCTCTGGTATGCTGTTAGTGGCTATAGGTGTTACTGTCCATGTGCTGGTGACTAGCATTGTGACTGGTAGTGCATTGCCTAATGCACAGTGCTGTGCTGTGTGTGTGTTGTGTACGCCAACGGTGGTGTTGGAGCAGCTATTGACCCAGTGTATCCATTGTCTGTTCCCCCCCTTTTTGTTTTGTCACCCTGTCCTTCTGTGCATTAGCATCATCTGGCAAAGGAGCAGAGGCATCGGCGACAGAGGGAGCAACAGTTGGATGGCCTCCTCCAATGGAAGCTCCCCTGTACCAGCACTGCCCTCCCAGGAGCCCCTCTGCAAGTTTCCCATGCCTGCTCACCCAGGAGGGTGGGCATCTCCTTCATCCCAGGTACCTCAGGCCCTGCCCAGTGTGCCCTTCTGCCCTGAGAGAGGAGGCTATTGACCTCCTGAGATCCATCTCTGTTTGGCAGTCAACCATTGTGAATGCTATCCAGGGGCTGGCAGGCCATTTGCAACAAACAAATGCGTTCCTGGAGGGCATTCACTCTGGCATGGCAGCCCAACAGAGATCAATCCAGGCTCTGGCCTCCTCTCTGATAGCAGCCATTGTCCCTGTTTCTAGCCTCCCCCCTCCAGCTTCCTCTATCCAGTCCCATTCTCCTCAACCCCAACCTATCCCAAGCAGACAGGCAGACCAGCATGCACCCAAGACAACACACAGGAGCGGTTCAGGCAAACACAAGCACCAAACATCATCCCGCAGGCACTCACACAAACACCATCCAGATGCAGACATACTAACATCCACTGCCTCCACTGTGTCCCCCTCCTGCTCGTTGTCCACCTCCCTCCCAGTCGCATCTCCACACACACCTGCATGCACTACGTCCTCATCTACTACCTCCATCACCAGCACACCTATCACTACACACACCTCACTGGCAGTCACCACCCCCACATTCATGCACATGTCCCCTGTGTCCTCTCCCACTGTGTCTGTGTCCCCTGCTCCCAAAGCACACAAACGCAAGCACTCAGACACCCAACAGCCATCCACATCACAACAGTATCCAGCCCATGCACCTGCACCCAAACACAGCAGACAGACACCTCCTACAACCACTTCCTCTTCCTCCACTCACAAACCTTCACCCTCTTCCCTCCCCAATGTCCCTAAGAAGCTTTTCCTCTCCACCGTTGACCTCTTCCCTACCCCTCCCTCCCCGTCCTTAATGTCGGGTTAGGGGGTCAGAACCCAGGCGAGCACCTCAGCCACCCAGTCCACGGCTACAGTAGTGTCGACAGCTAGTGCAGGTGGGAGAGGATCCCGGGAAACAGCCAGCAGTACTGGAAGTGTGCATGCATCAGGTGCATCAAGGAAGGGCAAGGAGGCACCACCAGCTGCGAAAGGAAAGGGCAAGGAGGCACCACCAGCTGCTAAAGTGAAGGGCAAGGAGGCATCACCAGCTTCCAAAGGTAAGGGCAAGGAGGCACCACCAGCTTTCAAAGTGAAGGGCAAGGAGGCACCACCAGCTGCAAAAGGGAAGGGCAAGGGGCCAGCATTAGCAGGCAGGAAGGACAGGAGGGCTGGTGCTGGGACTCATTCGGAGCCTCCACCACCAACCATGGCGGTTCAGCCATCCGAGGCTGCAGGGGAAGGGCTGGAGCATCCCCCCCACTGCCAGCCTCGACACCAGCACCACTGCCAGCACCGCCAGAAGCATTGCTACCAGCACCGCCACCAGCACCACGGCCAGCACCGACACCTGCACTGCCACCAGCAGTAGCAGCTCCAGTGGGCAGCCGTCCGAGGCTACAGGGGAAGGGCTGGAGCCTCCACCTCCCCCACTGCCAGCCCCACCACCAGCACTGCTGCCAGCACTGCCAGTAGCACTGCCAGTAGCACCACCAGCGGAACAGTCACCAGCACCGCCACCAGCACCACTGCCAGCAGCAGCTGCAGCAGCTCCAGTGGGCAGCCGTCCGAGCCTGCAGGGGAAGGGCTGGAGCCTCCCCCCACCACTGCCAGCACCACCGCCAGACCAACACCTACACCACCACAAGCAGAAGCAGCCCCAGTAGGCAGCCATCTGAGGTTGCAGGGGATGGGCTGGAGCCTCCCCCCACCACCGCCAGCCCTGACACCAGACCCGTCACTGCCAGTAGCAGCAGCTCCATTGGGCAGCCGTCTGAGGCTGCAGGGGATGGGCTGGAGCCTCCCCCCACCACTGCTAGCCCCGGCACCAGACCCGCAACTGCCACCACTGAGCAGCTATCACCGCCGGCGGGCAATGTGTATTCCTGCCTCCATGGGCTGTAGTGCGTTGTGGACGCTGCAAATCGTGTAGGTGTGACACCCAGGTGAGAAACTGTGAACTTGCACTCCCCAAGATCTGCATCACAGGGCACAATGCCCCCTCCAGAACCAGTGGAAGAAGCCATCCACTCACCCCATCCCTCCCAGGATGAAGCACACTGGGCACAAGGCCCCCTCTAGAACCAGTGGAAGAAGCCATCCACTCACTGCATCCTTCCCAGGATGAAGCACACTGGGCACAAGGCCCCCTCCAGCACCAGTGGAGAAGCCATCCACTAGAGAGACTGCGGCTTTGCACTCCCCAGGACCAAGCAGTGGGCAAACCACCCACTTGAGAGACTGTGGCCTTGCACTCCCTAGAACCAAGCAGTGGGCAAACCACTCAATAGAGAGACTGTGGCCTTGCACTCTCCAGGACCAAGCATTGGGCAAACTACCCACTTGAGAGACTGTGGCCTTGCACTCCCCGGGAAATTGCACAGGGCATGTAGTCCCCTCCAGGACCAATGGCGTTGTACCATCTTCCGGCTGAGGTGCCCCCCCATTCCCTCTCCTCCTGAGGTGCCTGTGTGTTTTCGACCTGATGCCCCTGCAGGGTTCTCTCCATGTTGTTGCAGGAGTGAGGTGGGGCCTTGGCCTATGTGTTGTGGCCCTGTGGCCCACGGACATTGTGGACTAGGCAGTGTCCCTCCATTAGTAAATATGGATATACGTTTGTATTTTGATGCACTTATTCATGTTATTTTATTGTATTACACTCACTTTCTTCCAATCTTTTTGTCCTTGCATTGTTCCTGAGGGGTAGGCGGTGAATGTGTAATGTTATTGCATCTGGTTGTGTGCATGGTGTTGGGGCGGGGTGGGGGTGTTGCGTGTGTGTGTCACTCTATTTTTCCTCCCCCCTCCCATGTGCGCTAGGTGGCAGTACTCACCGTGGTCTTCTTTGCCGGCGTTGCTGCTCATGATACAGGAAGAGGTAGATGAGCATGGGGGAAATGTGCAGTTTGGGCTCCATAGTATCGTGGTTGTTCCCTGAGTGTCCTGAGGTGAGTCCTTTGACTTCTGTGTTCTGTTTCTGCTGTGCTTTTGATGTCGTTGGTACCGCCCCAGAAAAGGTGGTGGATAGGCCGGTCTTAATACAGTGGGCGGTACATTGTCTTCCGCCTGGCTGTTGACGGTTACCGCAGTGGTGCTTGTTGCTACCTCCGTGGCGGTCGGAGTGTTAAAGTGGCTGTCTGTCTGAGCGGTTTCCGCCGTGGTCATAATTCATTTTATTTTACTGATGGCCTGTTGGCCGTTTTACCGCTGCTTTATCACTGACCGCCAGCGTTGTAATGAGGGACTAAGGTGCTCATTATGAACACAGCGGTAACAACGCCGTGTTAATGCTTGCGGTCAAAACACTGACCTCCAGCGTTTTCAGATCACTGCCCGCCAAATAATGAACCCTTCTGTTGGCTGGCGGGCGGAAACATTGCTTCCACCCGCTGGCCCACAGAAAGGCCTGGGTGGGACATTGACGGCGGCTCCACATGGAGCTGCCGCCAATGCCTCTGTGCGGCGGGTGTAGCTGTACCTGTCGTGCAGATCACTGCCCGAAAATCGGGCAGTGACCTGCGTGATGGGGCACTGCACCGGGGCCCCTGCACTGCCCATGCAAAGTGCATGGGCAGTACATGGGCCCCCAGGGGTGCCCCGGGGCACTCCCTCCGCCAGCCTTTCCCTGGTGGGATTACCCACCACGGAAAGGCTGGTGGATCAGGAAACATTATTCGAGGGGTAGCGCAGCTACCCTATCGGATGGTGTTTCCACTCACCGCCAGGCTGCCTGATGGCAGAAGCCTGGCGGTGAGTGAGGGCTGCCAATGGCAGACCTCACCATGATCATTATGCGGCAGGTTGGCCCGCCATGCCGGCTGGCGGTTTCAGCCACCAACGCCGGCATGGCAGACCAACCCGCTGTGTTCATGATGACCACCTAAATCTCTTTGTCGATTCCTCTGCTGTCTCAACTGGACTTCACTGTTCATGGTATTTATTGCAAATGATAGCTACTTATCACCTCTACTGGTTTTCTAACAAAGTTCAGTACGACCAATGGCAGAGGTTATATGATGATTACACCTGACTTTTGAGAGCCAAGGCCAAATGTGAACCGCAGCCTAGTAGAAGCTCTACACATGCACAGTTTCAATCCCCAATACAAACTGCTCCTATTTTTTTAGGATAGGTGCAAGGTTGCAGGGCAGAAACAGAGGGAGAGGACAAGGGCAAGGACAATTTCAGCAACAGATACCCTATCAGTCAGGAGAGAGACAAACGAGGAGCATATTTTACCAATCTTGACATTGCCACCACTGTCCTCCTACCTGTCTGATTATATTTGAGCTTAGTAATGTGTTTCCTTCAGAATGGCACATATTCATTGAAGAGGACTTGGTGGGCGGTGTAGTGAGTGAATTCTGAGTGTACTTGTGTGAGCCCAATGAATGGGTAAACAGAGGCTTTCCTGCTTGCCTGACTGCACTTGGGCATCCCAAGCGGTTTCCTTCTGAGTGACGCACACTCATTGAAGAGGACTTGTGGAGGAGGGTCCATTTGGGAGAAAGTGTGATGGGCATCTGGTGAACATGCACCCTTGGAAAGGCTGCAACCATGCTGCCATTGTTAAGTGGATGAGGATAACAGAACAACAAAATGTGAGGCTCATCAGTGTGAGGTCCTTGAGAAAGTAAGCTCCCTCAAGACAGCAGAACATCACAATACATTAGTAAAAGTACCTGATTTTGAAGAATCCCGGGGCTTGAGAAACAGAGGTATCTAGTTGGGGTGTTGTAGGGAGTGCAGCCCCTAGGCATCACTAGAATAGACATTGCCGTTCCCATATGGTATTCCCCGCCCCCCCCACTGATTTATGAGCAGTAGCCTTCATAATGTATTCAAGCCTCCTAACCTATGCATATGATGTTGAAAGACAAGGGCATACTTTGTCCTAGCTAAGGGAAAATGAACAGTAAGTACCTGTGCACACTGGCCATTTCAGTGATACTGAGAAATGTCATGTCACTGGGAAAAAGGACTTTGCCAGCAACTCCTCTTCTACAGATAGTACCCTGCAAGAGACCATCTCCGGAAAAACTGGATTCTGAAAATGGATAAGTGATAATATGAAATGTAATTTCCTGAATAATTAAACTGTATGGTCAT
Organism: Pleurodeles waltl; assembly: GCF_031143425.1. Taxonomy (NCBI): domain Eukaryota; kingdom Metazoa; phylum Chordata; class Amphibia; order Caudata; family Salamandridae; genus Pleurodeles; species Pleurodeles waltl. The sequence goes on along the minus strand of NC_090444.1, from coordinate 1,642,997,622 downwards.
ATCTCAGACCAGGCTTAAATCAATACAATAGCAAAGCAACAGCAAATTGCTGTATTGTTTTGAATGTTGGAAATAAGTTTAGAAGATACAGATGAATATTCTCACTGTACTCACACCTGTTTCCTTTGGTCATGGAACCATTGGACTTTTTGATCAGAACAGCACGTGGTGGGCAGGAGTGGAGTTTGAACTTGGGAGGAAGAGCACAGGATAGGATCTCATTCTCCATGGAAAACATCTGGGTTAATGCAGCAAACCACCTACAAGTGAAATCCACCCTTCTTCAGATTTGGAGTAAATATGTGGATTACTCTAGAATACTCCATGTCAATGGGGCCGGATCTATGGTTCTAGTCCTAAAGAATTGAGACCAAAATCAAGTTACAAATAGCCAGGTTCAGGTATCAAAATATCCTGAGTTTACGGTTTGCTCACACCTTACACAGGAAACTGACAGAAGGCCAATATAATGTAAAAAATGGCAGAAACTATTGCTCTCCCTTCTAGGAAGGGCAGCCAGTTTTACAATGATTTATTTGCCCATGCATAATTAAATTGTGCAAATAATTCTCCCGTTGCGCTGCAATGCATGCCATTCACAATAAGTTACTGTTAGACCTGACAGCCTTAGGGTGGTCACCCCTAACTTTTTGCCTGCCTCTCTCCACTTTTTAGATACTGTTTTTGCTGGTTTTAAGACTCTGCGCACTTTACCACTGCTAATCAGTGCTTATGTGCATTGACTCTCTTCCTTTAAACATGGTAACTTTGGATCATACCCAATTGGACTATTTAATTTACTTATAAGTCCCTAGTAAAGTGCACTATAGGTGCCCAGGGCCTGTAGATTAAATTCTACTAGTGGGCCTGCAGCACTGATTGTGCCACCCACTAACGTAGCCCCTTAACCTTGTCTCAGGCTTGCGATTGCAAGGCCTGTGTGTGCAGTTTCACTGCCAATTCGACTTGGCATTTAAAAGTACTTGCCAAGCCTAAAACTCCCATTCTTCTACATATAAGTCACCCCTAAGGCATGCCCTAGGTAACCCATAGTATTCTAAAGAAGAGGAAACCCAATAACCCTAACCTGACCTGGGTTAAGTAACAGTATATCAACAAGAACAATGGTCTACAGGTTGGGATAACTTATATCATTATTTATAAACACAGTGCTCAATAATGTCTTTATGGATTAATTACTTTCCAAAATGTATTACAGTTATTTATGTGCAAGGCAGACAATGAATCATTGGTGAAAAAATACGAACTCCAAAATATTTACATAACAAAACAAACTTACAATTAATTCAAACATATACAATTAAATTTGCATTTTCTTCTTAATTCAGTTAAAGCCAACATCCAGCTTCTCAAAGTCTGATGATTGACCCTACCGTCAATAGAGGGTTGTGCCCAACAACCTTTCTTTATGAGATATTGGTGGTTGCATTTTCAACATTCTGGTTGTAATCCACTCTTTTGCGATGATTGGAAATTCATATGCAGGCAACTGTCAAATACCTATATATTTTTTGGGGTATTTTGCAGTGCGTATTTGCTGATTTTTGTAAAGCTGACTCCCATTACAGAACCCAATCTCGCCACTCTAAATGTCAACGCGTTTTGGCCTTTCCACTCAGGGCCTCATCAGGAATATCGAAGGGCAACGTCGCCTCTGTCATGGCAATGTCCAAATTCTGTTTCAGGACGCCCCGTGTGCAATCACTAACAGGTGTGTATCTTTGAATCTACAGTACTCTCTCCTTAACAGTTTGCCTATACCAGGCTCACTAACGCGACGCTTCTTGCCAAGGAGGGTTGACTCGCATGTTATGTCAGGTAACTGGAGACTTCTGACTAAGCGATTCTTTATCGCATAAGCGGCTGGAGTTGCAGATGACAAAATTAAACAACCGTAATTTGGACATTGCCATTGACAGATTGGGTTCTGTAATGGGAGTCAGCTTTACAAAAATCAGCAAATACGCACTGCAAAATATCCCAAAAAATGTATAGGTATTTGACAGTTTCCTGCATATGAATTTCCAATCATCGCAAAAGAGTGGATTACAACCAGAATGTTGAAAATGTAACCACCAATATCTCATAAAGAAAGGTTGTTGGGCACAACCCTCTATTGACGGTATGGTCAATCATCAGACTTTGAGAAACTGGATGTTGGCTTCAACTGAATTAAGAAGAAAATGCAAATTTAATAGTATATGTTTGAATTAATTGTAAGTTTGTTTTGTTATGTAAATATTTTGGAGTTCGTATTTTTTCACCAATGATTTTTTGTCTGACTTGCACATACATAGCTGTAATAAATTTTGAAAAGTAATTAATCCATAAAGACAGTATTGAGCACTGTGTTTATAAATAATGATATAATTTATCCCGACCTATAGACCATTGTTCTTGTTGATATACTAGGTAACCCATAAGGCAGGGTGCTGTGTAGGCAAAAGGCAGGACATGTACCTGTGTGGTTTACATGTCATGGTAGTGTAAAACTCCTAAATTCGTTTTTACACTGCTGTGAGGCCTGCTCCCTTCATAGGCTAACATTGGGACTGCCCTCATACATTGTTTGAGTGGTAGCTGCTGATCTGAAAGGAGTAGGAAGGTCATATTTAGTATGGCCAGAATGGTGATACAAAATTCTGCTGACTGGTGAAGTTGTAGTTAATATTAATATTTTAGAAATGCCACTTTTAGAAAGTGAGCATTGCTCTGCACTTAAATCCTTCTGTGCCTTACAATCCACGTCTGGCTGGGTTTAGCTGACAGCTCCTTTGTGCATTCACTCAGACACACCCCAAACACAGGACACTCAGCCTCACTTGCATACATCTTTATTTTGAATGGGTCTTCCTGGGCTGGGAGGGTGGAGGGCCTGACACTTGCATGTCAAAGGACAGTAGCCTGCCCTCACACAAAGGACTGCCACACCCCCTACTGGGACCCTGGCAGACAGGATTGAACTGAAAGGGGATCTTGTGCACTTCTAAGCCACTCTTTGAAGTTTCCCCCACTTCAAAGGCTCATTTGGGTATTTAAAATGGGCCTCTGTCCCTACCAACTCAGATACTTCCTGGAGAAGAAACTTGAACCAGAACCTGCATCCTGCCAAGAAGAACTGCCTGGCTGTCCAAAGGACTCACCTGTCTGCTTTCTGTGAAGGACTGCTGCCTTGCTGTTGCCCTGCTGCCTTGATGCTCTCTGGCTGTGATGAACAAGTGCTCTCCAAGGGCTTGGATAGAGCTTGCCTCCTGTTCCCTGAAGTCTCAGGCCCAAAAAGGCTTCATCTCTACAAGAAGGACTCCTTGTGCGGTGAAATTTGACGCACAGCCTGCACCGTGGTGAAGATTTCACCGCACGCCGAACAGGAACGACGCAGCCCGCCTTCGCATCTAGAAGATCGATGCAGCTCCAGCGTAGCAACCGGAAATTTGATGCATGGCCCACCGGATTGACGCACAGCCGAGCTGAGACGACACAGCCCGACTTCCAGAGAGGAATCGACGCAGTGCCTGCAGTGCAGTAGAAAATTTGACGCAACACCCACCGAGTTGATGCAGCTCCTGTGACTTCTTCCTGCCCGTGCAGAAAATCCATGCATCGTCTTTGGGGCATCCGAAAACCCCGTAACCAGAAGAGGATCCACCGGAAATCGACCCACAGCCATCCTTGTGTGAAAACTAAATGACGCATCACCGTGTGCGGCCCGAGAAATTGAGGCACACACCCTTTTTTCCACGCATCTCCTCCTCTGTGTTTTTTAAGCAGATTTTTCAGGTACTTTGTGCTTGAAAGAGACTTTTATTGCTCTTAAAGACACTTTATTTATATCACTTTTACAGTGATATCTCAACATATACTCATTGCATTTTATTAGTTTGGACCATGCATTTATCTAGATAAATATTATATATTTTTCTAAACACTGTGTGGTGTAACTTTGTGGTGCTACATGGTGTTATTATATGATTTATTGCACAAATACTTTACACATCGCCTTCTAAGTTAAGCCTGACTGCTCAGTGCCAAGCTACCAGAGGGTGGGCACAGGATAATTTGGATTGTGTGTGACTTACCCTGACTAGAGTGAGGGTCCTTGCTTGGACAGGGGGTAACCTGACTGTCAACCAAAGACCCAATTTCTTACAGTTACCCAATAATGAAGCCATATGACTTGGACACATTTGCTATCACTACCCGCCCACTTACTCCTAGTGATGAATGATTGGACTTATTCTCTAATGGAGAAACACTTGATTATTTAATCAAGTTAGAAAGAATATCCATGGGTTAAGGGTAACTTGTACTACATCTACAGGCGGAATGAAGAGAACCTATTGCCTAGTGTAAAAAAGTTAGCGATTAGAGCTTTGAAAGGAGCCACAAAAATGTTGGGACTGGGAGAGTGTAATAATGAAAGAGACTCCATTGTTGCAGAGGATCACCTCAAATTGATGTTGTATTACTGAATGGATTCCGGAGCTGAAATCTCATTTGCATTTCTAAAGTTTTGAGATGTAGTAGGGGTGTGGGAAATCAAGGTGTTTGCCCAGCTGCAGGAGGAACACAATTTTTCCAAGCTTATGAAATACCAATATGCACAACTTCATCATGCCTTAGCAATCTACTTGTTTGCCTGGAAAGCATCACCTGAGGCCAGCCACCCAGAAAATACGATTGTGATGGAAAAATTGATGAAGGTAGCCCTATCTTTCATATAAATTACAATAGAGAATACAGACCTGGCTGCCTGAGCAAATTTTGGCTCAAGAGAGAGGAGAACATTAAAGATATCAACGAGGAGGCTAATATCTTTATGTACCCCCCCCCAGGAGGTTGCCGTGAAAACCAACCTGCATCTTATGCAACTACAACACTCCACAAGGCAAATTATAACAGAAGTGAGGCTACATAAAATTTGAATAGTGTCTGATATTAAATGTTTAAAATGTAAAGACTAATGGGACATTTTCCTGTATACTGTATAGGGCTGAAGTGTCGCTCAATCATTCTGGATTGAGGTTTGAAATATGCTTTCTAATGTACAGGCAACAGAGGTACCCCCCACACCACTATTCATGGTTCTGAGTCTCACAACAGACAGTGAGTTGGTTGGAAGGAAAGTCATCCTCTGCTCTTTGCATCTAATGGTGACTGTGGGAGCTTTGGATGTTGATTCAATGGAGGGTGATACCTGTTCAAACAACACTGACAATCTCAGTCAGGATGACCCACAAAAGATACTAAATTAACCCATGCTTAATCCTCTGATAGCTTGGCACAATAGCAGTCAGGCTTAACTTTGAGGCACACAAATGAAAAAAAAAACAAGAAAAATCCCACACCAATTTAGAAAAATAGATGTAATGGGATTTAAATTTGGGAAGATGGGATATCCATCACCATTATGAATGAGTAACCAGTCTGCTGAGTTCTAAATCAGGCCCTTAGTCTCTTTTTTGGAAGTGGAAAATCTCCTGTGGGACGAAACAGGAGGATATAGCCACAAAAGTCTCACGAGGCCAGATACCCCTTGGGCGAAGGATCACTGAACAGGATTTGCTGCTGCAGAGAACACAGTAGGAGCTACTGGGACATCAGACTGAACAGCGATGCACCCTGATGGATAGACAAGTAGGTTGTTTTTTGTCTTCCCTTGGTTCTCTGAGCAATTTTGAGCCCTAAATGTTGTCTTTAGGCTATCTGGGGACTTTTAGCACTACCAGCAAGTGTACAGGAATGAAAGGACACCACTTGTGGGGTTAGGACTCACTCAGGCTGGGTCTAGGTGCAGGTTCAAGATGGTTGGAGCCTTTTCTGTCCTTAAGGCTGTGAACAGGAGGCCAGCAAACTAGCCCTTGGTGTCACTCTGGTAGTCCTGGGTTCGAGTAATCAAGCAGGGCTCAAGCAGCAAGACAGGCCTCTGAGGGTTCAAAGCAAGCTCCAGGCAGCAAAGCAGTCCTCCCAGGTGCAGCAAAGCAGTCTTGTGCTTTACACAGCAGGCCACACCAACAGGCTTTCCTCTGAGAGCCCTTCAGCAGGTCCAGAAAGTGAACTGAAAAATGAGTCTGACAGTCTTATTTTTATAGTTGGTGTTTTCTTTGAAGTAGGAGACGTTTCTAGAGAATTCCCTTTGAAGTCCTTGAAGTTCCTTGCCTCCCTTGCCCTGGTTGCCTAGTGGCTGCATGAGCAATGCAGTGGACACAACTCCTTTGTGTGAAAACAGAGCATAGCCTATTCAGTTTCAAGTGGGGCTGTGCCCAGCTCCACCCCCCCCCCACCATCCTGCCAATTGATGGCCCATCCACGCACACCTAACCCCTCTATTTTCTGTCTGAGAGGAATAAACAAAGTTCAGTTGTCAACTATACTCAGTTATGTGACTCTGGACAACCTTCCGGCACCATATAGTTAGGACAGGAACAAGTCAACTTTCTAAAAGTGTAATTTTTTAAATTGTAACTTAAAATCCGACTTGACGTTTATGGAAGATTTTCATTACAATTTCTCAGAGACCAAACATGAAATGCTTACCTGTATTGACATTCAAAACTTAGCGCTTATTAAATGCAATAAGACAATCGAATGTTATCATATGGGAGAGGTGGGCCTCACAGTAGTAAAAACGGATTTAGGAGTGTTTCAATACAAGGACATGTAAAGCTTGAAAGTACATGCCTAACATTTAAAGTACAATGCACCCTGCCCTCCTGGCTAACTAGGGCCTACCTTAAGGGAGACTTATGCAATAAAAATTGAGTTTAAGGCTTGGCAAGGGAGTCATATTGTCAACTCGAATTGATAGTTTAAAACTGCATTTAGGCTGCAATGACAGACCTGAGACATGTTTTAAGTGGCTAATTACGTGGATGGCACAATAAGTGTTGTCAGCCCACTTATATCATTTAATTTGCAGGCCCTGGGTACATGGTTTACCAATCTTACAAGGGACAAGGAACTTATAAGTAAATTAAATATGAGAATATGACAATAGACACTTTTTTACCATGTTTAAAGGAGGGGACACACGCATTTTAACTCTGGTTAGCAGTGTTAAAGTGCAGAGTCCTCGAGCCAACAGAAAACGAATTTCAGTAAAAAGTGGAGGATAACACTCTATCAAAAAGCCAGTGAACCAGTATAGTGATGTGTAGATTACTTATGTTCCATGCTTTTCTTTCTGGCAAGAGCTCCCCCAGGCAGCCTCGTATACTCTGTAAATGTTTACTGGACAGAGGAAATACAAGACTTATTACCACTACAACCTTGTTCGCAGCAATGCGGGGCCAAAATGGCATTCAGGAAGACATGTCTTTAAGGTCACACATGTGGGTGATGTTAACCAATTGTGAAGTCCACAAGTGACGGCAGACTTTTATGTCACTCATGAGATTTACGTACCATAGTAATGTTGTCCTACTTACGTTTTGATAAGACTTTGTTCAGCCAATATGTTTACAAGATATAAGAAAAAATACATGCACTGGGAACTGTTAAGGAGTTTCCCAGGTCTCGGATTCAGTGTGCTGATCCCTGTCACAGTAACACTGGGTTATACATTCTAGTTCATGCACCCTGGACCACCGCAACAGGTACTGCATGTAGAGAACAAAGGGACTCCTTTTTGCAGAGGTATGAGGCTTGGCTAGGGTGGACATCCCTACAGTTATAATAAAAAACATTTTTTATTTCTAAATAAAGTGAATCAAAAGAATAGCTGATAGAATTGATACAATCAATTTAAATCAAAAAGTCAGATCATATACACGAATAGGGAACTAGTAAACCAAGCGGTGCAAAAAGGCCACAGCTATTAATCTCGACATTTCATAGACGAGCGGAGGCACAGATTTGCTGAGCACGAGAAACAAGCAGCAAGTGGTAATAAAAAGAGTTTAGCAACAGAATCTCAAGGAAGTAACCTTTTCTACAGAGCAAATTCAATGTCAAAAGTTTATTTCAATCTCTCCCTCGTATTATTCTGCCAGTGTTTTAGTTCTTCCTGCTTGCACAATGTAAGTAAAAATGTTTGTGGTTTTGTGATCATTGCAAGGTATGTGATGAAGTGAAAAGTCAGTGTCTCCAAGCGTTCAGTAATTTTCTTAAATATATAATACCAAAATTATTGCATATTTGTTTCTTGACATACATGGTGAATTCATAGGACTGAACAACAAAGTGTATGCTCCAGGTGATATTTTGATGACTGTGAAAAAATTCATGCAACTAGACACTTTACCTTAGACACATCTTTCACTTCAGTTTAACAACACTTGATTTAGTGGTCAGTAAGAAGTTGCAAGGGAGTAAGGAAAAGTTTGTAATTTTTATGTATGCAGTTTGACTATTGTAATCCATTATTGAACCATTTATTACAATACATTGCAGTAAATAATCACTCAAACTTCTTTAAAACTGAGAAACGAATAATAAAAAGTGGTCAGTCTTTTTTATAACTCTTTTTGTTGAACAAGTCGTCTTCATACAGCATTTATGAGAAGAAAATCATACATTCGGTATACACCAACTAGTCAATGACTCATTACATCGCAGAGCAGGTACGTTCCATTCCACTGAGACTGGTGCTTTTACGGCCCAACAGCATGAAGTGCAGTTTCATTTCCCTCTCCAGCCCCACCAACCCTCTGGTTCCCCTTCACCAATATACCTTAATAATGCCCTCACTATTCCCGCCAGTTCCCCCACACGTTTTCCCATTTCTTAGTGCAGCCTCTACTCCTGTAAATTATTTGCTCCACCCTCTGGCATCAACCCAGGTCCAACTCCCATCCTGCTACATCGGGGGGGTGCCATGCGCCTGATGTCCCTGCTATGTTACGATTTGCTGCACCTGCAGCCAATCTCAGTCATATCATCAGAAATACCCAGGAGCAACCATTTGACATCTAAAGGGACCTTCAGCGATATGTCTTGGGACATTATCTCTGTTACTTTCAACGAGTATTCCTGTATCAGCAGAAACACCCAAAGGATGTGGCAGAAAGTGTCCTCTCAGAGAAGTGTGGCACAATGGTTAGAGCAGCAGACCTCTGATGCAGAGATCTGGCATGGGACCAGGGTTCTATTCCTACCTCCGTGGGCCTTGGGCTCAATTCCCTTGGACCAGATAATTCTTGCCTCAGTGCCTCATCTAATTAATGGGTCCCATTCTGTAACTCTGGGCAATAGCTTGCTTAATCTCCCTAATGTCCCTGACAGCACTTGGATGCCTGGGATTGCCCAAGAGTGGTCACCTCACAGGGAAAAGCCAGGAGGGGTTCCACAGCAGTATGCACACAGTGCCTTGAGACCCTAACGGGTGAGTAGTGTGCTATGCAAAGTTCACATTTTGCGCGCATCCCCTTCTGCGCAGTAGTGTTTCTGCCCTACCTGTCTTCTGGAAGAATGTCTGTGAATAATATGGCCTATGTAGTATTTTTAATTGGACCAGCCTAAATCAGACTCGTATGGCTATTTCTCATGGGCTCTTAAGACCCTCCTCTCAATCTCCATTATCAAGGTCGCCTTCCCAAGCCTCCATCAAGGATCCTAGCAAGTCAGGGGAATTATGAGTCCGTTTTTAGTAAATTACAAACACACCTCTTTTTTGGTATAGCCTCAGTGAGTACTCAGTCTTCCAAAGGGAAGGATTCAGGCAATTTCTGTCCTTCATTTTTGTGCCGTCTGAGGGCATGCCCCAACCTTAGATAGCTGAAGCATTCTAATTCTACTATTGTGTTTTCCCAACAAATGTCTTCAAATTGAATTATAGGCTAACCTCTCCAGATATCGCTCAGGTGCTCCATGCCTATTAATCCCACTTAGAGAACTCTGTTAATCCCCCCACCTCAGGGAGCAGGTAGCTGTGCCAAAGAGAAATCAGCCTCATAAGCCTCCTTTCCCATCCTAACTATTTCATAGCCTCCTTCCAGGCCCGGACCACTGTCCAGGTGTGGTATGACAGATCTTTATCTCACCTTGCCCCATACAAAAATTCCTCATGTTCCCCACGGTCCATAGTCGCCCTGTCTACCCAGTATGCCTGGTCCTGGCAGTCTGCAAAGACCCACTCATTAATTATGAGGAGCTGCGAGGTCCAATAATATTTCAGGATTTCCGGAATCGCAAGTCCCCCATTGCACACCATACTATGCAATTTAGTTAACACTATTCTAGGAGCACTGCTCTGCCACAAGAATTAGCAGACCTCCCCATCAAGCCTCTTCAAGATATCTGGAGGGATCCTGAATGGTGTATTTTGCATTGTATATAAGAATCTAGGTAAGCTCATCATTTTATAGAGTGCCACTATGCCCATCAGAGTCCTCGAAGCCTTTACAACTGGGGAAGTATGTTCCTCGGCAGGAAGTCCCAGGGGTTTAGAGTGATATGTATTCACAAGTAATGAAAGCCCCCCAGGAATACCGGCACCCCGCAATTTTGGGGCAGTCGAGGGCTCTCCCCGGGAGGGATAGACCACTGATTTAGACCAGTTGATCGTGCAGCCAGAGTGATCCCAGAAAATGGTAAACACTAGTAGTATCCTGTCTATAGAGAGAGTGGGTCGCGTTACATAAAGGAGAACATCATCAGCATAGAGGGCAATCCGTTCCTCACAACCCTGAGGTGCCCAGATACCTCTTATTAATGGGTCTTGATGGATTCAAGCCGCCAGCGGTTTGAGCGCCAGAGCAAAAATCATGAGGGAGAGAGGACATACCTGACGGGTGCATCTTTTCAGAGTACAGATTTGGGACAGCATTCCATTTACCCTTAGGATAGACCAGCCTAATCCAGGCACAGTACCGCAGCCCAAAGTCCAGTCGCACCAAAGGGGCAAATAGGTAATTCCACTCAATAGAATCAAACACCATCTTGAGAAAGAAAACACCTAAATTTGCTTATCACATGATTGCAATACAACGTTTAGATTTATGAAGCATTCACTGCTGTGACTATTTTACTAGTATTTTTTAAACACACCTTTCAGTTGTATCATGAAGTATACTATTATCTTTTGGAAGGCAACAAGAAGAAATTATGAACCAACTAACCACTCAAATTGCAGGCAGCTGCTATGGTACAATTTCAGTTAAATGCCATTTAACAACAACTTTAAAACTGGAGAGGGGGAAATAAATTACCATCTGAAGTGCAGACAGAATAGCCATTTTTTAAAGACAATATGCAAATATAAAATTAAAAAGCACACTTTGTCAATAATAAAAAGGAACTGTTTTTAAGAAGCTGTAAGCATCTTACTAAATCTTTGTGCAGATGCTCAAAATGAAAGGAGTCAACTGGTGAAGTGGATTGACTCAGTGACCCACGTTGTATCCTGTGGTGGGTGGAAGAAAAATGTAAATGACAACCCAACAGACCAAAGAATGACACCTCCTAACCAAAAGCCCCTCTATGTACGAATAGTATGTGTTTTTGTGAAAAACAATAGTGTGATGAGACAGCTAAATCTGTCTCGAATGCCAGACATAAAAAAATCCAGACTAGATGATGTTTAATACGAGCAATGTTCTATGAGGAGCATATTGTATCAAAAATAAATGGATAACCATTGTCAGTTAGATTTCTGGTTGTGCCAACTATTGATAATACCATCGATATTTTTAATGCATTTCGTCATATCTGCTTCTTAGTACTGTAAATTAAGTTCCCTGCAAAATAAATGAACCGAAATGTGGAAGAAAAGGAAATGTCGTTTTTATTTTTGCATGTGATAATTATGTTTGAGTGAATATATTCTTGTTACATAGCATGAATCATATTCTTTGTTTTGGGTATTGTTTAAAATGATTAACAAGGTTTCATGAAAGCTGGTAACTTCTCATTTTGTTGTTATATTTATGTTTTTAACAATAGGCATGGTTCTGCAGAATGTACCTATGTGAAAAGGTGGCAAGTCATTTTTTGCAAATTGTTTATTTTCAAAAGTCCAACTGTGATCAGATCTATTAGCTAAAAACAAGGTGTGAAAAGATAGAGAGGATATCCCTACGAGACAGAGACCATACAGGCCTGCCTGTGCAAACAAAAATAGCAGATGCTGCTATTTTCTGAAATCGGCTTCATTCTTCAGAAATGGTATGCGTCACCTGAAACATATCTCAATCAAATATTGCTCAGCAGGGTGGTTGCAGTCCAATTGACCTTCTTTCTCGGGTTGGAACATTGAGTAAGTCCTTCATGCCCACAGGGTCAACAAGGCCGTTTCCCGGGTTGAGTTCTAGTGAAAAATCCTGAAAATGTATTATTTGGCATCCAATTGTTTTAGACCCTTGAGCAACTCTGTATGACATATTCAGGATGTTAACCTATGACTACTGGTGGAGAGGCCCATTGTAATATTGGTTACCTCTTTCTGTAAAGGTAGAAGATCTGTTTTTGCTGTGGGTATTTCAGGAGCTTGATGTTTAAAAAGGTATTCCCCATTTTGATTTGAAATCATGAGTATTATGTTTTAAACATGCCTTGTAATGGTGCAACATGTTTCAGAGATTCAGATCACCGGTTACACACATATCTATGCTAGGGGTGTCCCTAACACTGGGGGTGGAGTAACATTTGTTGTAAATGTACATACTGCATGCCCTTTTGAAATATTTTACTCTTGAATGGAATTTGAGGCTGTAGATACCAGTATGGGAAGCGTTCAGAAATACAGAGATATTGGGATACTAGCTAACTATTAACTAACTATATCATCACTTAGAGGTTCCTTTATTTTACCGAGAGCCTCAGTCATGGGTTGGTGGCCAGTTACTTTATCTCATGCAGATCAAAATTGTAGGAAAGTCATCCTTTTTGCCCTGGTCACCCCCACACTTTTTGGACAGGTACTGGTGGTTACTGACTCTTGGCTGTGCACTGGGTACTGCTTACCAGTCCCAGGGCCAGTGCTCTGTGTAAAGTGGATATGCAAATTAGGCTAATTATAATTGGCTAAGTTAACCTACCTATAAGTCCCTAGTATATGGTAGGGCATGTAGGTTTAGGGACCACAGCATAGGTAGTGCACCCATAGGTGCACTGCTGAGGTGCCCAGTGTCATTTTAAAGGCAGGTCTGCCTTGCTGGCTGCTTTTAAATTAAAGTTATATGCAAATTCGACTTTGGAATTAAAAGTAGTTAGAAAGTCTTAAACTACCTTATTTTTACATATAAGTCACCCCTAATGTGTGCCCTATGTGCCCCTAGGGCTGGGTGCCATGTATCTATAAGCAGGGACCTTATACAAATAGTTTTATAAGCCCTGGTGAGGTAAAAACAGCCAAATTAGTTTTTACCTCATTGTAGTGAATGGCCTCCATAGGCTAGAAGGGGAAGACTTTATTTTAATTTTAAAAGTCCCCTTAAGTAATGGATCCCAAGTGTTTGGTATCAAATTAATTGTTATAATAAATCCCAAAACTTCCAGTTGTGGGATTTAATATAACTTGTTCAGGTAAAGAGTTTTTAACTTTACCTGAAAAGTTGCCATTTCAGCCCTGCATTGTTTTTGCTGCTGTGCCCTGAATGGCCAGCCTCGGGCTGCCTGGCCAGGCTGCCTTGATGAGGTGGGAAGGGCCTGGCTTCACACAAAGGGATGTGCTTGTGGGAGGGAATCTCCCCTCAGAAGATGGTTAGGCAGGAAGGGGGAGGGCTGCCAAACTGGTCTTCAAAGGTAGAGAAGGACATTTGGAGCAACACAGCAACACCCCCACATCCTGCAACCCCAGACAACTAGGTGCCCCCTTGATTAGATTAGGGTAGGGCAGGAGAGGGGTGTGTTTATGATTTTTAGCCACACCAGTGGGGGGGGGCTCAGCCAGATGTAACCTCCAAAAATCAGATTCAGCCATGATGGATTTTTGAAGAGTGTTGCCTCCTGGGATTGATTTTTTGCCACACTTCCCTGGAAGTGGTCATCACAGGGGGGAGGACCCTGCACCTGATTGGAGAATCAGGACCCCCCCTGTTTTTCACCCAGGCGCAAGGATAAAACTGGCAGACCTGCACCCACACCTCAGATCCCCATCAGATTCCAACAAGGAAGAACCAAAGGAGAAGAAGGACTGCCCTGATGGACCCCTGGCCTGCACCTGGAACCTGCAGTCAGAAGGACTGCACCAGCTGCACATTTGGGCTTCACCAAAAGAAGGACTTTGCCTGGCTTTAACTGGTTCAAGGAGGGACTCCCTGTTTGCTACAGGTGACAAATTGCTGACCAGAGTCCCCTGCACCAACTCCTGAAGAAATCAGCCAGCTGACCACTGCCCAGTGGCCAAAAAGGAGTTTGCGCCAGGTGCATTCTGGGAGTTGTAGTCCGCACCCCCAAGGATCATGTCAGAGCTTCTGGACCTTTGGGGTGAGCTGTGGACCCCAAAAGAACCTTAAAAGAACATCTGGGAGAAGCCCCAGAAGTTTGGAGAAGTTTGGAGAACTTTTGAAAAAAAGCTCCATGGAGGGACCGACCCACCGCGGCAACTCTAGCGTCCCGGTGAAGAAAAATCTCCAAAAAGAGACTAAGGTGGTCATTACAACCCTGGCGGACGGTGTTAAAGTGGCGGTAAAACCACCAACAGGCCGGCGGTAAACAAATTGCAATTACGACCGTGGGGGAAACCACCAACAAAGACAGCCACTTTAACACTCCGACCGCCACGGCAGTACAAACAAACAGCGCGGTGGTCACCGCCAACAGACAGGCTGGAGACAATGTACCGCCCACAGTATCACAACCTACCAATCCGCCACCTTTTCCGGGGCGGATTCACCGCGGATAAAAACACGGCGGAAACAGGAATTTCGAAGGGAAAACGCTCACCTCTACACACCCCACGAGGAACGAGGACACCATGGACCGGAACTCCAAATTCTCCCTGCGATAGTCTTCCTGCTCCTCTACCAAGAGCACGAACGCCAGCGGCGAAGACCACGGTGAGTACTGCACCTACGACACAGGGGAGGGGGAGGCAAAAAACAGGGACACACACACGCAACACCCCCACCTTCTCCCACTACAACACACACAAATGCAAGTCTGTACATCACAGTAACACCCACCAAACCCCCCGGAAGAATGCAAAGACAATAGTAAATTAGTGTAACCATTGTA
Source organism: Pleurodeles waltl (assembly GCF_031143425.1). Classification (NCBI taxonomy): domain Eukaryota; kingdom Metazoa; phylum Chordata; class Amphibia; order Caudata; family Salamandridae; genus Pleurodeles; species Pleurodeles waltl. The sequence continues at coordinate 1,642,982,490 of NC_090444.1, read as the reverse complement.
ATATATTAAAAACAAGTAGGCAGAAATATATATATATTCACCATGTACAAAATATATACCAAGCATAGTGGTCCAGGTAGTGCACTAAGATAGTCCATGGATCACTAGGACCACACGGTATGGACGAGGCCCACACAAGATCCCCGACCATGATGGAGAGAACACTGCAGGGGCATCAGAGAGCAAGAAAACAGGCACCTCAGGGGGAGGGAAAGGGGGGGCACCTCAGCCGCATGAGTGCACGACGCCAAATCCACGAGGGGGCCACATGTCCACTGTTCCATCCTGGGGAGTGCAAAGCCACAGTCTCTCAAGTCTCTACTGTGGGTGGGTTGCCCACTGTTCAATCCTGGGGAGTGCAAAGCCACAGTCTCTCAAGTCTCTACTGTGGGTGGGTTGCCCACTGTTCCATCCTGGGGAGTGCAAAGCCACAGTCTCTCAAGTCTCTACAGTGGGTGGGTTGCCCACTGTTCAATCCTGGGGAGTGCAAAGCCACAGTCTCTCAAGTCTCTACAGTGGGTTGGTTGCCCACTGTTCCATCCTGGGGAGTGCAAAGCCACAGTCTCTCAAGTCTCTACAGTGGGTAGGTTGCCCACTGTTCAATCCTGGGGAGTGCACAGCCACAGTCTCACAAGTGGATGACAGTCTCCACTGGTTCTGGAGGGGGCATGGTGCCCAGAGTGCTTCATCCTGTTAAAGACAGAGGTAGTGGATGGCAGTCTCCACTGGTTCTGGAGTGGGCATGGTGCCCAGAGTGCATCATTTACCCCGTGACGGACTCAGTTGCGTCAGTGTCCCTGCCGCTCATGGGCTAGCGGTGCTTCAGATGGCGGTGCCCTGTTCAGCGGTGCTTCAGATGGCGTTGCCCTGTTCAGCGGTGTTTCAGATGGCGGTGCCCTGTTCAGCGGTGCTTCAGATGGCGGTGCCCTGTTCAGCGGTGCTTCAGATGGCGGTGCCTGTGCGGTGCCCTGTTCAGCGGTGCCTCAGATGGCGGTCTCCATTGCAGGGTCTCAGCTGCTGGCGGTCCTTCATGGCCCAGAGGGGCTGGCGCTGGTGGTCCTTTATGGCCCAACGGGCCTTTTGCTGGCAGTCCTTCATGGCCCAGCTGGGCTTGTGCTGGCGGTGGCCTCCTGGGCAGCTGGGCTGGTGCTGGCGGTGGCCTCCTGGGCAGCTGGGCTGGTGCTGGCGGTGGCCTCCTGGGCAGCTGGGCTGGTGCTGGCGGTGGCCTCCTGGGCAGCTGGGATGATGGCGGTCTTCTCCGCCGTGCAGCTCTTCCCAGAGTTGCCGGGTTTCTTGTGGCCCTTCCTCACCTTGGAAGGTGTCGCAGCTGACTCCACATTCCCAACGGGACCCCTGGGATTGGCTCTGGTGGCTGGAGTCTTCCCCCTCTCCCGCCGGGCACTGGCCAACTTCTGATGCTTCACAGGTGGGGGACTGTCTGTGCTGTGGCTCCGTGCCACACTGGCTGCCCTGGTGGCCGGTGCACTCCAGATTCTGGTGACTACAGGCACCACTGGTCCCGGAGATGTTGTGGCTGAGGTGCTAGTTCGGGACCTTTGAGATGGACGGGGTGGGGGAGGTGTGGGAAGGAGTTCAAGGGTGGACAGGAAAAGTTTTTGGGAGACACTGGGACGGGTAGCTGGAGGGGATTTGGGAGTGGAGGAAGAGGTGGTGGTTGTAGGGGATGTACGTTTGGTGACTTTGGGTGAAGGTGCATGCGCTGGAGGCTGTCGTGAGGTGGATGGCTGTTGGGTGGGTGTGTGTCTACGTTTGTGTATCTTGGGAGGGGGCGTCACAGACACACTGGGAGAGGACAGAGGGGACGTGTGAATGGTAGTACCTGTAGATGCGGGGGGCACAGATGTTGCCGCCACCACAAGGGAGCTCCCATCAGAGGACGAGTCCGTGTCGCTGGTGTCAGCTCCTGTCCCTGCCATGGAGCTCCCCTCGCCCTCCGTCCCACTGGAGAATTCAGACTCCGTAGTGTCGCCCTCCAGGGCCGTGTGGGATGCAGCTCCCTCGTGCTCCGTTGCCACTGCTCCTCCGCCTGATGATGCTAATGCACACAAGAACAGGGAGACCACAAAAAGGGGGGGTGGGAGACAGAAGAAAGACATGTTCAGTGCATGCATTACCGCTACCGTTGGCGGACACGACAGACACAGAAGCCCCCTGCACTATGCCACGCTCTTGGGCTCCACTGTTCAATTTCTGGGAAATGGCCTACAAGGCTATGGACGACCTCTGCACACATAGATGACACAGGGGCATGACTACCTGTACTTGGCACTCTACAGAGGTGGGCTGGGGTGCCACATGGCCTGACATACGGAGGGGCCTGCCTACGGAACTCACCCTGCCTAGGGAAACCCACAGCCCTCCTCCCCCACCCAGACACCTCCACTGCACGTAAAGTCAGCAGAATGGGAGTATACTCACCCCCTTGTGTCTGCTGTGATGCCCTCAAGCGCCCATCCAACTCTGGGTAGGCCTCCGCCAGGATCCTGAACATCAGGGGGGTCATGGTGTGACTGGCACCCCTCCCACGTTGGGAGGCCACCCCCAGCTGAGCCTCCGCCATCTTCTTGCTCCAGCGGCGAATGTCCTCCCAACTTTTCCGGCAGTGGGTGCTCCGTCTGTGATAGACCCCCAGAGTCCGGAAGTCCTTGGCGATGGCATGCCAAATATCTTTATTCTGGTGGGCGCTGACCTACATGAAATGTACAGGGGAAGAAGAGAAGTCATTACCAACTGCACCGTCAAAGTGAGTGGCCCCCATCCCTACCCTTGCCATGTGGCACATGCACCCACCGTCTTTCATGCACGCAGAACTCTGCCCCCTTCCTTCTTACAACCAGCCCTCTCCACACAGGCATAGCCCATACAACATGCTCCCTGTGTACTTACCTGTTTGTCTGGATGACCGTAGAGTAGCATGTACTGGGGGAGGACCCTAGCCACGAGTTTCTCCAACTCCTCCGATGTGAAGGCAGTGGCCCTTTCCCCAGACACTCGAGCCATTGTCTCTTCCAGACCGAGGTCACAGCAGCACTTGTGGTGTAGGTCCTCTCCTGTCGAAGATTAGGTATCGAGTGATTGAAGTGATAGAAAATGGCGGTTACGTCCGCGGTGGTGCGTACCGTCACCTCTGGCGTACATCGCCATTGGCTCCTGGGACCCATAAGGTCCAATGTTAACCAATGCAGCATTGCGCTGCGGTCTTCGACCGCCTACGGCGACGGTGTACAACGCCAGCACAGTTACCTCACATCCCATTGTCCCACTTTACAGGTCAGGCAGCTGCCATTTCAGGGGCCCACATGGCTTCATTTCCAACTGCGTCACTCATACCTAGGCCTAGACTCAACACACATACAGGCCACCTTTTGTGTATGATAGGTGTTCTGTGTAAACTGTGGGTACGTACCTTTGAGTTGTTTGACTCTGTGATCGCTGTTGTCCTTCATAGGCACCATCCGCTGGGACATGTGAGGAGATGGCGGCATCCTCCGGTGTACCGACCATTGGTGGACCTGTCGACAATGGAGAAGCGACATTTGATTATCACCTACAGGCTTGACCGTGCCACAATCCAGGAACTGTGTACCCAGTTGGAGCCAGACCTGATGTCAGCAATCCGCCATCCCACAGGAATCCACCCTCAAGTGCTGGTGCTGTCAGTGCTCCATTTCCTTGCAAGTGGTTCCTTTCAGACAACAGTGGCCATGGCTTCAGGGATGTCCCAGCCTATGTTTTCCAATGTATTGTCCAGAGTGTTGTCTGCCCTGCTGAAACACATGCGGAGCTACATTGTTTTCCCTCAGGTAGAGGATTTGCTTACAGTGAAAGGTGATTTTTATGCCCTGGGTCACATCCCAAACATCAAAGGTGCCATTGATGGGACACATGTGGCTTTGGTCCCCCCCCACAGGAGTGAACAGGTGTACAGAAACCGGAAGAGTTATCATTCGATGAATGTACAGATGGTATGTTTGGCAGACCAGTACATCTCCCATGTGAATGCCAAGTTCCCTGGCTCAGTGCATGATGCCTACATCCTGCGGAATAGCATCATCCCTTATGTGATGGGTCAACTCCAGAGGCACCGTGTGTGGCTATTAGGTGAGCACCTGGAAGCAAGTCAGTGGGAATGGTTGTCTGGGGATATCCCTCCAGGTTCGTGTGTGTCTAACAGTTGTCCCTCACCATTTGCAGGTGACTCTGGTTACCCCAACCTGTCATGGCTACTGAGCCCAGTGAGGAATCCCAGGACCAGGGCAGAGGAACGTTACAATGAGGCCCATGGCAAACTAGGAGGGTGATCGAGCGGACCTTCGGCCTCCTGAAGGCCAGGTTCCAGTGCCTCCATATGACAGGTGGATCCCTATTCTACTCACCGAAGAAGGTGTGCCAGATCATCGTGGCCTGCTGCATGCTTCATAACTTGGCTTTGCGACAACAGGTGCCTTTTCTGCAGGAGGATGGTCCAGATGGCGGTGTTGTTGCAGCTCTGGAGCCTGTGAACAGTGAAGACGAGGAAGCAGGGGAAGAAGACATGCACAACAGGGACTCAGTGATCCAGCAATATTTTCAGTGAGACACAGATAAGAACATAGAGCTGCCTACTACATGTACTTTAACACTGCTACCTCTCTACTGTGTGTATTTTTCACCCAGTGTATGGTCACTGAGTTGTCACTTTCCCTTACAATTTCACAGATGTGGGGCCCACTGTGTGACATCTGCTTAGATTCCTCTTGGACTAGAGCTGTGTGACATAGGTACGTTGACATTCAACTTGAAAGAGCATTTTGTCATTGTAATTGCTAATACACTATTTCGAAATCACAGACAGACTCCAGATTGTTTTGTGCTTTAAGTGTGTTTATTTAAGTGCTCAATATTGGAGGGGGTAGTGAAATGGTGAGGGGTGATGGCGGAGGAATGTCCATGGCAGAGTCCAGTCTATTAGTCTCACAGGTGCATTGCCCATATGGGCATAGGAAGTGGAGCTGGGGCAGTTTCAGTATGGACAGGGTGACAAAGTGGGACAGTAGGATGACAATCAGGGTGGTCTCATTTCTTGGCGGGGGTCTTGGCATTGTGCTCTGTCTTTGTCCTGGATCTCAGGGACTGTTTGCGGGGTGGTTCTCCCTCTGCAGGGGGTGAGGTCCTGTGGCGGTGCCTCCTGTACACTAGCACCGGCGGAGGTGGTGGGCAGTTCATCATCCATGCTAGTGTCAGGGGCCCCTTGTAGTGCCACAGTGTCCCTCCTGGTGTTCACTAGTTCCTTCAGCACCCCTACGATGGTGCCCAGGGTGGAGCTGATGGTTCTGAGTTCCTCCCTGAAGCCCAAATACTGTTCCTCCTGCAGGCGCTGGGTCTCCTGAAACTTGGCCAGTACCGTTGCCATCGTCTTCTGGGAGTGGTGATAGGCTCCCATGATGGAGGAGAGGGCCTCGTGGAGAGTGTGCCCACTACCACTGCTCCCAGGTCCTTGTTGTTGTTGGGGTGGTGGGTTATCCTGGGTTCCCTTAAGTGGTGGACACACAGCTGATTGACGTGTCCTGGGGACGAAGGTATGGGCCCGCTGGGTGGGTGCTGTGCTGGTGTTTCCAGAGGGTGGAAGGTCTGTAGTGGCCTGTGACTGGGTGATGGGAACCGACTGTCCCGAGGTCCCCGATGGGCCGGGCTGGTCATCTAGATCCAGTTGGACAGAGGTGCTGTCATCACTGTGGGCCTCTTCTGTTGGTGGTGTGGACATGTGTGGACCCTCTTGTCCGGTGATGTTGGATAGGGGTCCTGCAGGGGTATAAAAGGATGGTTATTACATCTGTGTGTGTCATGGTGTGCAATGGGTGGGTGACCGTGTACCCCAATGCTTGCATTCCTGTGTGAGACCTTGTGTGAGGATGGTTTAGGGGGTTGTATGGGTATGTGCAGTGGACATGCTTTAGTGATGGGTGTCCATGCTTTGTTGTTGCATGCAGGGCTTGGTGTTGGGATGGTTGGTTTGTGATATTGGGACATATGTGAGGAGTTGGGGTGCTGGGGGTGAGGGTGGGGGTATGTGATAGCATGCAGGTAGGGTGGGGGTTGTAATAGTTAAGATGTGACTTACCGGAGTCCATTCCTCAACCTACTCCTGCGAGGCCCTCAGGATGCAGAATCTCCAAGACCTGCTCCTCCCATGTTGTTAGTTGTGGGGGAGGAGGTAGGGGTCCGCCGCGAGTCCGTTGAACCGCCAGGTGGTGTCTTGAGCCCACGGAATGCACCTTCCCCCGTAGGTCGTCCTCCCGATTTCTTGGGTGCTGTCCCACTGCGTTGACCCTGTCCACTAATCTTCACCATAGCTCCATCTTCCTTGCAATGGAGGTGTGCTGCACCTGTGCTCCGAATAGCTGTGGCTCTAACTGGACGATTTATTCCACCATGACCCTGAGCTCCACCTCTGAGAACCTGGGGTGTCTTTGCCGTGCCATGGGATGGTGTAGGTGATGTGCGGGGTGGTGTGTGTGGTGATAAGTGTGGTGATATGTAGTGGTGTGTTGTGTGAGGTGCGTGGAAGTTGTGTGGGTGATGGTGTTGTGTGCCTGTGGATGCTAGTTTGTTGATGGTGGTGTCTCTTTCTGGCCTTCGGTCGTGAATTTTGGTCGTAGGGGGTTGTGGGTGTGTGTTTTATATTGTATTGGGTGTGTGGGAGTGGTGTGTGTATGTGTATCAGGTGTGTGTATTTCAAATTGTCCAATGTGGCTGTGTTTTGTTAATGTGTGTGTATTTTGAGCACGGCGGTGTGTACCACCAATGGAATACCGCGTTTGAAAGACCGCCACGTGGATTTGTGTGTCGTGATAGTGTGGGCGTATTTCTGTTGCCGTGACAGTGGAGGTTTTGTTTTCGCCAGTTTATCACTGACCTTTGGTGTGGCGGACTTGTGTAGGTGTCTGAATTTTAACGGATTCCGAGCAGTGGGTCATAATGACAGTGGCGGAATTCCGCTGCGGGGTGTTGGCGGTCTTCTGCACGGCGGTAAGCGGCTTTAACCACCAATGTTGTAATGACCCCCTACATCTGCTCTTTTTTAAAACATGTGGACTTTTCTTCTGTCCCACACACAATCAACCACATTTTTAGTTGTTCCAGGAGACTCCAGCACATGCAGAGAACCCTTGGAGACCAGAATTTTCAAAATAGTATTTTTCACCCAAATGTAATGCAATGCACCCAGATGATATACTTATTCATTTTCTATACCACAGGTTTTACTGCTCTAAAGCTTGCCTCCTCCTTTAGTCATCTACTCTGACAGCTCTATAATGGGGACGGATTCCCAGGAACACAGGGGAACTGGGAGGGCTGCTGTGCGACAGGGGGCGGACAGGCCAAGGGAACCCACTCTCCACGAGGCCCTCTCCTCCATCATGGGAGCATACCACCACTCCTAGGAGACGATGGCAACGGTCCTGGCCAAGTTTCAGGAGACCCAGCGGCTGCAGGAGGAACAGTATTTGGGCTTCAGGGAGGAACTCAGAACCATCAGCTCCACCCTGGGCACCATCGTAGGGGTGCTTAAGGAAGTACTTAACACCAAGAGGGACACTGTGGCACTCCAAGGGGCCCCTGACACTAGCATGGACGATGAACTGCCCACCACCTCTGCCGGTGCTAGTGGACAGGACGCCCCGCCACAGGACCACCACACCAGCACTCCACCCCCTGCAGATGGAGAACCACCCCGCAAACGGTCCCTGAGATCCAGGAACAAGACAGAGCACGATGCCAAGACCCCCGCCAAGAAATGAGACCACCCTGATTGTCATCCCACTGTCCCACTTTGTCACCCTGTCCATATTTAAACTGCCCCAGCTCCACTTCCTATGCCCATATGGGCAGTGCACCTGTGAGACTAATAGACTGGACTCTGCCATGGACACTCCTCCGCCATCAACCCTCAACATTTAACTTCCCCCTCCAATATTTTGCATTTAAATAAACACACCTAAAGCACAAAAAGATCTGGAGTCTGTCTGTGATTTCGAAATAGTGTATTTGCAATTACAGTGACAAAATGTTCATGAAATAGTAATGTCAGCATACCTATGTCACACAGCTCTAGTCCATGAGGAACCTAAGCAGATGACACACGTTGGGACCCACACCTGTGAAACCGTAAGGGAAAGTGACAACTCAGTGACCATACAGTGGGTGAAAATGACAGACAGGATAGAGGTAGTAGTGTAAAAGTACATGTAGTAGGCAGGAATGTATTCTCACCTGTGTTTCACTGGAAATATTGCTGGATCACTGAGTCCCTGTTCTGCATGTCTTCTTCCTCTGCTTCATCCTCATCACTGTCCACAGGCTCCACAGGTTCCACAACACCGCCATCTGGACCATCCTCCTGCAGAAAAGGCACCTGGCGTCGCAAAGCCAAGTTGTGAAGCATACAGCAGGCCACGATGATCTGGCACACCTTCTTTGGTGAGTAGAATAGGGATCCACCTGTCATATGCAGGCACCTGAACCTGGCCTTCAGGAGGCCGAAGGTCCGCTCGATCACCCTCCTAGTTCGCCCGTGGGCCTCATTGTAGCGTTCCTTTGCCCTGGTCCTGGGATTCCTCACTGGGGTCAGTAGCCATGACAGGTTGGGGTACCCAGATTCACCTGCAAATGGCGAGGGACAACTGTTAGACACACACTAACCTGTTGGGATAACCCCAGACAACCATTCCCACTGTCTTGCTTCCAGGTGCTCACCTAATAGCCACACACGGTGCCTCTGGAGTTGACCCATCACATGAGGGATGCTGCTATTCCGCAGGATGTAGGCATCATGCACTGAGCCAGGGAACATGGCATTCACATGGGAGATGCACTGGTATGCCAAACATACCATCTGTACTTTCATCGAATGATAACTCTTCCGGTTTCTGTATACCTGTTCACTCCTGTGGGGGGGGGGGCAAAGCCACATGGGTCCCATCAATGGCACCTATGATGTTGGGTATATGTCCAAGGGCATAGAAGTCACCTTTCACTGTAGGCAAATCCTCCACCTGAGGGAAAACGATGTAGCTCCGCATGTGTTTCAGCAGGGCAGACAACACTCTGGATAATACGTTGGAAAACATAGGCTGGGACATCCCTGATGCCATGGCCACAGTTGTTTGAAACGACCCACTTGCAAGGAAATGGAGCACTCATAGCACCTGCACTTGAGGGGGGATTCCTGTGGGATGGCGGATTGCTGACATCAGGTCTGGCTCCAACTGGGGACACAGTTCCTGGATTGTGGCACGGTCAAACCTGTAGGTGATTATCAAATTTCTTTCCTCCATTGTCGACAGGTCCACCAGTGGTCGGTACACCGGAGGATTTCTCCATCTCCTCACATGTCCCAGCAGATGGTGCCTATGAAGGACAACAGCGACCACAGAGTCAAACAACTCAGAGGTATGTACCTACAGTTTACACAGAACACCAATCATACACAAAATGTGGCCTGTATGTGTGTTGAGACTAGGCCTAGGTATGTGTGATGCAGTTGGAAATTAGGCCATGTGGGCCCCTGAAATGGCGGCTGCCTGACCTCTAAAGTGTGACAATGGGATGTGAGGTAACTGCGCAGGCGTTGTACACCGTCGCAATAGGCGGTCGGAGACCGCGGCGCAATGCTGCATTGGTTAACATTGGACCCTATGGGTCCAAGGAGCCAATGACGATGTACGCCGCCAGTGATGGTACGCACCGCCGCGGACGTGACCGCCACGGACGTGACTGCCATTTTCTGTCTGTTTAATCACTCGATACCTGATCTTCGACAGGAGAGGACCTACACTGCAAGTGCTGCTGTGACCTCGGTCTGGGAGAGACAATGGCTCGTGCGTCTGGGGAAAGGGCCCCTGCCTTCACATCGGAGGAGTTGGAGAAGCTCGTCGATGGGGTCCTCCCCCAGTACACGCTACTCTACGGTCCTCCAGACAAACAGGTAAGTACAAAGGGAGCATGTTGTATGGGCTATGCCTGGGTGGAGAGGGCTGGTTGTAAGAAGGAAGGGGGCAGAGTTCTGCGTGCATGAAAGACGGTGGGTGCATGTGCCACATGGCAAGGGTAGGGATGGGGGCCACTCACTTTGACGGTGCAGTTGGTAATGACTTCTTTTCTTACCCTGTACATTTCATGTAGGTCAGCGCCCACCAGAAGAAAGATATTTGGCGTGCCATCGCGAAGGATGTCCGGACCCTGGGGGTCTACCACAGACGGAGCACCCACTGCCGGAAAAGATGGGAGGACATTCGCCGCTGGAGCAAGAAGACGGTGGAGTCTCAGCTGGGGATGGCCTCCCAACGTAGGAGGGGTGCCCGTCGAACCATGACCCCCCTGATGTTCAGGATCCTGGCGGTGGCCTACCCGGAGTTGGATGGGCACTTGAGGGCATCACAGCAGACACAAGGGGGTGAGTGCACTCTCATTCATCTGACTTTGCGCGCAGTGGAGTTGTCTGGGTGGGGGAGGAGGGCTGTGGGTTTCCCTAGGCCAGGGCGAGTTCCTTCGGCTAGGCCCCTCCGTAAGGCATGGCCCTGTGGCCACCCAGCCCACCTCTGTAGAATGGCAAGTACAGCTATTCATGCCCTGTGTCATCTATGTGTGCAGATGTCGTCCATAGCCTTGTAGGCCATTTCCCAGGAATTGCACTATAGAGCCCAAGAGCGCGGCATAGTGCAGGGGGCTTCTGTGTCTGTCTTGTCCACCAACGGTAGCGGTAATCCATGCACTCAACATGTCTTTCTTCAGTTCCCCCCCTTTGTTGTGGTCTCCCTGTTCTTGTGTGCATTAGCATCATCAGGCGGAGGAGCAGTGGCACCTGAGCACGAGGGAGCTGCATCCCACATGGCCATGGAGGGCCACTCTACGGACTCAGAATTCACCAGTGGGACGGAGGGCGAGGGGAGCTCCACAGCGGGGACAGGAGCTGACACCAGCGACACAGACTCGTCCTCTGATGGGAGCTCCCTTGTGGTGGCGGCAACATCTGTGCCCCCCGCATCTACAGGTACAGTCGCCACCCCCCCTACCAGCACCGCCCTCCCAGCAGCCCCTCAGCCTTCGTCCGTGCCCGCTCACCCAGGAGGGTGGGCATCACCTTCGCCCCAGGCACCTCAGGCCCTGCCCCAGTCACCCCTGCTGCCCTCAGTGAGGAGGCCATTGACCTCTTCAGGTCACTCACTGTTGGGCAGTCTACCATTTTGAATTCCATCCAGGGTGTAGAAAGGCAGTTGCAGCAAACAAATGCAATCCTGGAGGGCATTCATTCTGGTCAGGCGGCCCTTCACCGAGCCTTTCAAACTCTGGCCTCAGCACTGATGGCAGCCATAGTCCCTGTGTCTAGCCTCCCCCCTCCAACTTCCTCCACCCAGACACAATCCCCTGTACCTCTGCCTATCCCAAGCACACCATCAGACCAGCCTGCACACACCTCACCACACAAGGGAAGCTCAGGCAAACATAAGCACCACACATCCCACAGGCACTCACGCAAGCATCACACACATGCAGACACACCAACATCCACTGCCTCCACTGTGTCCCCCTCCTCGTCGTCTCCCTCCTCCCTCACAGTCTCGTCTATGCACACACCTGCATGCACTACCTCTACAGCCACTACGTCCCTCACCAGCACACCCACCAGTACACCCCGCTCACGTGCAGTTACCACCCCCACTACCATTCACACGTCCCCTGTGTCCTCTCCCAGTGTGTCTGTGACGCCCCCTCCGAAGATACACAAACGCAGGCACACACCCACCCAACAGCCATCCACCTCACGACAGCCTCCAGTGCATGCACCTGCACCCAAAGTCACCAAACGTACACCTCCTACTACCACCACCTCTTCCTCCACTCCCAACCCCCCTCCAGCTACCCGTCCCAGTGTGTCCAAAAAACTTTTCCTGTCCAGCCTTGACCTATTTCCCACCCCCCTGTCCATCTCATAGGTCCCGAACTAGCACCTCAGCCACAACATCTCCGGGACCAGTGGTGCCTGTTGTTACAGGTATGTCGAGTGCACCGGCCACCAGGCCAGCCAGTGTGGCACGGAGCCACAGCACAGCCAGTCCCCCCCCCCTGTGAAGCACCAGAAGTTGGACAGTGCCCGGCGGGAGAGGGAAAGACTCCAGCCACCCAAGCTGCTCACAGGGGTCCCGGTGGGAGTGTGGACTCACTCAGCTGTGACACCTCCCAAGGTGGGGAAGGGCCACAAGAAACCCGGCAAGTCTGGGAAGAGCAGCACGGCGGAGAAGACCGCCATCATCCCCGCTGCCCAGGAGGGCCCCGCCAGCCCCATCCTCGATGCCCAGGAGGGCCCCGCCAGCCCCATCCTCGCTGCCCAGCAGGCCACCGCCAGCCCCATCCTCGCTGGCCAGGAAGCGACCACCAGCCCCATCCTCGCTGCCCAGGAGGCCACTGCCAGCCCCCTCCTCGCTGCCCAGGAGGGCCCCGCCAGCCACATCCCAGATGCGCAGGAGGGCCCTGCCAGCCACAGCCCAGCTGCCCAGGAGGGCCCCACCAGCCACAGCCCAGCTGCCCAGGAGGGCCCCGCCAGCCACAGCCCAGCTGCCCAATGAAGGACCGCCATCCCCAGCCCAGCTGGGCAATGAAGGACCGCCAACTCAAGCACCGCTGAACAGGGCAAGCACCGCTGAACAGGGCACCGCCAACTCAAGCACCACTGAACATGGCAAGCACCGCTGAACAGGGCACCGTCAAATCAAGCACCGCTGAACAGGGCACCGCCAACTCAAGCACCGCTGAACAGGGCAAGCACCGCTGAACAGGGCGCGCCAACTCAAGCACCGCTGAACAGGGCACCGCCAACTCAAGCACCGCTGAACAGGGCGCCGCCAAATCAAGCACTGCTGAACAGGGCACCGCCAACTCAAGCACTGCTGAACAGGGCACCGCCAACTCAAGCACCGCTGAACAGGGCACCGCCAAATCAAGCACCGCTGAACAGGGCAATGCCAACTCAAGCACCACTGAACAAGGCACCGCCAACTCAAGCACCGCTGAACAGGGCACCGCCAACTCAAGCACCGCTGAACAGGGCACCGCCAAATCAAGCACTGCTAGCCCATGAGCGGCAGGGGCACTGACGCAACTGGGACCGTCACGGGGTGAGTGATGCACTCTGGGCACCAGTCCCCCTCCAGAACCAGTGTAGACATGCATCCACTACCTCTGTCCTTCACAGGATGAAGCGCTCTGGGCAGCAGTCTCCCTTCCGGAACCGGTGGAGACATGCATCCACTCCGTCTGTCCTTCACAGGATGAAGCACTCTGAGCACCAGTCCCCCTCCAGAACCAGTGGAGTCATGCATCCACTACCTCTGTCCTTCACAGGATGAAGCACTCTGGGCACCAGTCCCCCTCCTGAACCAGTGGAGACATGCATCCACTAAGCAAGGACATTTTGGGTCCGTAGTCTTAATAATTTGAGCCAAAAGTGCAGTTCAACATCTTTGTTGAGACCAAATTCGGTCATATCTACTTTGATAATGGGTTCACTCTCTTGCTGTCTCTTTTCTGAATTCCAGATTGCTCACAAAACTAACCAGCTAGAAGCAGTTTATTCCTCACCTAACTCACCAGGCTAAACATGAGATGTCAACTATGTATGTACTATCGGTATTAGTGCCACGTATGGAACAGTGTGTTACTTGGAACAAAATTGGCAATTATTTACACTGCTACTCCTGGCACAACCTCATTAGCACTATTTTGAGAGTTGTTTAAACCATAAGCATGAAGCTGCACCTGCTCTGTATTTAGGAATGAAATTGATGGGTAATTTTTAGACAATTCCTTGATAGTAATGTTTGAAGAGAAGCCTTAAACGGATTACTGCCTTGCAGTACACCCGCATTTGGAAGCTGTTCTTGTTCTGGACTGTGAATGGGAACTGCCACACATTTTTTCTTAAGTGTACACCTCTTTGAGTTGTGATACCCTAGGTTCCTGGCCCATACAACTGTAACTCAAAGCAAAAAATGAGAGTAGCTGGTTTAGCACAGCCAATAAACAAGAGATACGTCTGCAGAATAGGACTTGGGCAGTAGCACTTCTGAACAGCGTAGCAGAAGTGACATTAGTTCACAAGATTCTCAAAGACCATCTGGTAATGATTGCAATTAAAGAATGCTTGCAGGTTGGATAACCGAATGGAGTTACTGGATGTACACGCAAGCCCTTAAGACACGTTTTATAATGTAGAAATTCAGACTTGAAGGACTAGTGTGCAAGATTAAAGTTATGTCCTGCTCTTCTTTATCAGATGCTTACAATATAATAACTGCAGATGATGATTTGCCTCCTGTTTTCATAAGGGATGCACCTCAAGGTGAGGGGGTAATTATGCAAGCATTTTCATCCTTAATATTTTATGAACTCAAGTAAAAAATGATCATAGAAATTTGAATGTACATACACTTACACATGCCGCACAAAATGCTCACAATATTATGATAATGGCTACTCTAGTCACTTTAGATGTGTCTTATTGATTCTTTGGTCAAAAAATAGTGTCTGAATCCCAGTATTTAACTTCTTTTTCTGCTGGGCAGTTTTCAAGATAATTATGCAAGACTGGCCCATGGGTATAAGAATATCCCATAACTCTTGCAGCAAATACTCTTTGCTGCAGGAGTTATGGACATCGTATAGGATGATCCCAAGACACTATCATATATTGATGATGTCTACATAACAGACAATGACTTGCCCTGATTTATATCAGACAACCCACATACTCTGTACCCATATTACTACACGTGATAGAGGAGTTTGAGGAATTCTCTGAACTGCAGGTGAATCTTACAAAATCTAAACTGTATCCACTAGGGCTTCTGACAGGAAGGTCTCTGAAGAGACCTCCGGTGGTCGGGCTCCCCTGGGAGTTGAGGAGCATTTGCTATTTAGGAATGCACCTAGCACCTACGGAGGAGACATTATTGGAGCTTAATTTGGACAAAGTGGTGGGGGGATTGTGTGCATCTGTGTAATTCTGGAGGGACTTGCCTCTATCCTTCATGTGCCGTTTTGCGCTTGTGAAAGTCCCCAGATGTCTCTATGTGCTCCAGAGCACATTCCTTGCAATCCCCAGATGGTACTTCAGAGTGCTCGATAGCTTGATTACTGATCTACTATAGGCTATTAAACGTAAACATTATTAGGGTCTCCACTCTGAAGTGGCCATGGAGATTGGTGGGCTTGGAGGAACCCAACATGGATCTCTGCTATATGGTGGCACATTTATAGCACCCTATTCATTGGTTTGACTTGGGGGACTCACTGGAGAAAACCCTACAGAAGGGTTCTCACAGGACAATTATCTTCCTCAACTGTTGATGTGTGTGTCTCAGGTCTCCCTGACATGCCCTACGTGATTAGACTGGTGTCAGAGATATGGGGGACAGTCAGGCGGGGGATCCGGAGTGCACCGTACACACTGAACCTATGCTCTGGATTCTTCAGCCATTTCAGAGAATCTCTGAATCCATATTAGTATAGAAAAAGAGGGTTGGCATATGTAATACTGTAAGAGATTTATACCCTGGGGGAGGCTGCATCCCTCATGACGACACTGTGGTGTTCTTTGCTCTTCAAACTGGTCAAACTTTTCAATATGCTACAATCTCTGCTACTGTCTTTGAGGTCTGGCCCACTTTCCAGGATGCCCCACAAAGTTCCAGTACTTTGGTGGCTCTCCTGGAGCTTGCGGAGGCGGCCACGCATAATCTCGCATCTTCATAGAACATAACGTAATGACCAACCTGAGACACCCTCCCAATCCAGGATAAATGGATAGAAATACTACAAGACCCAGTGTTGCGTAAGGAATGAGTGTGCGTACATGAAGTGGTTCACTTGACGAGCTCCAATGCCAGATTTAAGTAGTTCAATACAATTATATTCACCAAAAATACCTCTCCCCCAAAATACTACACAAGATTTACCCTGTGAGGTCCGAGGTCGTCTGCGGTGTGGACACCTAATAGAGGACTTTATACATATGATCTGAACTTGTACAGCCCTGTCTCATTACTGGCTGATGGTGTTTGTTAGAAATGTGGTCTTTGGTTGACAGTCAGGTTACCCCCTGTTCAAGCAAGGACCCTCACTCTAGTCAGGGTAAAAGAGAATCACCCTCAGCTAACCCCTGCTTACCCCCTTGGTAGCTTGGCAGAGCAGTAGGCTTAACTTCGGAGCGCTAGGTGTAAAGTATTTGTACCAACACACACAGTAACTTAATGAAAAACACTACAAAATGACACAACACCAGTTCAGAAAAATAGGAAATATTTATCTAAACAAAACAAGACCAAAACAACAAAAATCCAACATACACAAGTCAAGTTATGAATTTTTAAAGATTAAACTCAAAAATAGCGCTTAGAAACAAAAATGCTTCGATGAGATGTTAACATGGCGTCGTGACGGAGTCGTTCCCAACAAGCCGACACCAGCGGCGCCAGACACGGAGTCGTGTAGACCCCCAAGTACAGTACCTTTGGTGAAGAGTGAAAACAAGCCGATGAGCGAAGTCGGGGATCGCGGCGTCTGTGCAAAACGTTGAATCCGTGTACTTCGAGCGGCGTCGGTCACGACGTGGTGCGGCGACTTCCACGGAGTTGCGGACTTCAGCGGGGCTGCTGCGGCGGCGGGCCTGCGAAGAGCGTTGCGTTCCAGCGAAGGTCACGGCGTCAGGTGCAGGCAGCGTTACAGGATTCAGCAGCGGCGTCGGTCCGGAGTCGTCCAAAGTCGATTTTCTTGGATTTCCACCAGCTTTCCTTTCAAGGGCCCAGGGACTGGATAGGGCACAACTTGTCAGAGCAAGAGTCTCTCCAGAGACTCCAGTTGCTGGAAGAGAGAAGTCTTTGCTGTCCCTGAGACTTCAAACAACAGGGGGCAAGCTCTAACTCAAGCCCTTGGAGATTTCTTTACAAGATGGAAGGCACACAAAGTCCAGTCTTTGCCCTCTTACTCTGGCAGAAGCAGCACTGCAGGAAAGCTCCACAAAGCACAGTCACAGGCAGGGCAGCACTTCTTCCTCAGCTATCAGCTCTTCTCCAGGCAGAGGTTCCTCTTGGTTCCAGAAGTGTTTCTCAAGTCTGTAGATTTGGGTGCCCTTCTTATAACCATTTTAGTCTTTGAAGTCACCTTTCTTCAAAGGGGACTCACACCTACTTGTGAAATCCTGCCTTGCCCAGGCAAGGCCTCAGACACACACCAGGGGGTTGGAGCCGGCATTGTCAGAGGCAGGAACAGTCCTTTCAGATGAGAGTGACCACTCCACCCCTCCCTCCTAGCAGAGATGGCTAATCAGGAAATGCAGGTTACACCCCAGCCCCCTTTGTGTCACTGTCTAGTGCGAGGTGAAAAACAACCCAACTGTCAAACTGACCCAGACAGGGAATCCACAAACACGGCAGAGTCACAGAATGGTTTAAGCAAGAAAATGCTCACTTTCTAAAAGTGGCATTTTCAAACGCACAATCTTAAAATCAACTTTACTAAAAGATGTATTTTTAAATTGTGAGTTCAGGGACCCCAAACTCCACATGTCCATCTACTCTCTAAGGGAATCTACACTTTAATCATATTTAAAGGTAGCCCCCATGTTATCCTATGAGAGAGACAGGCCTTGCAACAGTGAAAAACAAATTTGGCAGTATTTCACTGTCAGGACATATAAACCACATTACTATGGGGGTCATTCCGACCCCGGCGGGGGATGCGGGAGCACCGCCAACAGGCTGGCGGTGCCCCGCTGGGCATTCTGACCGCGGCGGTTTGGCCGCGGTCAGACAAGGAAAACCAGCGGTCTCCCGCCGGTTTTCCGCTGCCCTTGGAATCCCCCAAGGCGGCGCAGCTTGCTGCGCCGCCATGGGGGATTCTGACACCCCCTACCGCCATCCTGTTCCTGGCGGTTCGCCTGCCAGGAACAGGATGGCGGTAGGGGGTGCCGCGGGGCCCCTGGGGGCCCCTGCAGTGCCCATGCCAATGGCATGGGCACTGCAGGGGCCCCCGTAAGAGGGCCCCACTGTCTATTTCAGTGTCTGCAATGCAGACACTGAAATACACGACGGGTGCAAACTGCACCCGTCGCACATACCCACTCCGCCGGCTCCATTCGGAGCCGGCTTCCTCGTGGGGTGGGGTTTCCCGCTGGGCGGCCTCCTGGCGGTCGCCCGCCAGCCCAGCGGGAAAGCTTGAATGGCCTCCGCGGTCTTTCGACCGCGGAGCGGCCACATGGCGGTTCCCGCGAGGCGGGCGGCTACCGCCGCCCGCCTCTGTCGGAATCACCCCCTATATGTCCTACCTTATCCATACACTGCACCCTGCCCTTGGGGCTACCTAGGGCCTACCTTAGGGGTGCCTTACATGTAAGAAAAGGGAAGGTTTAGCTCTGGCAAGTGGGTACACTTGCTAAGTCGAATTTACAGTTAAAACTGCGCACACAGACACTGCAATGGCAGGTCTGAGACATGATTACAGAGCTACTTATGTGGGTGGCACAACCATTGCTGCAGGCCCACTAGTAGCATTTGATTTACAGGCCCTGGCACCTCTAGTGCACTTTACTAGGGACTTACTAGTAAACCAAATATGCCAATCATGGATAAACTAATCAACAATAGAATTTATAGAGAGAGCATATGCACTTTAGCACTGGTTAGCAGTGGTAAAGTGCTCAGAGTTCAAAAGCCAACAGCAACAGGTCAGAAAAAATAGGAGGCAGGAGGCAAAAAGATTGGGGATGACCCTGCATAAGCAAAAAAGTCCAACACGACCCCCTACCAGCCTAAAGCCAGGGGAGAACAATCAATACCTTGATGTACTTCCCTGATTGGGGCGGAAGAACAAGGATCCAGGCCCACAACAGCAGGGGCATGTTCCAGTTCTACGCCTTCCTGACTCCAGTTGGATCACTCTGTTCATACTCTCAGGGCCCACTAAGCTAACCCATGGGGAACCCTTCTCCACATCTGCAGACACCATCTGTGCAGCACCTAACTTTACTTTGCTCACAGATGTATCCCAATGGCCATATAGCACCACCAGGGCCAACAGAGTGGTGTTGCCCACTCCACCCCCGGGGTGTGACTCTCGTCCCCCCCCCCCCAGGGGCAACTCTGTCCACCAGGACAGCAAGCCACAGTGACCCCTGACAACTGTCAGGGATGAGAGCCCGACTTCAGGCATCTCTAACCACTGTGACTGTGGAGAGTGGGGGGCGATAGTCCCAGGTGCCTGGCACCCTTTGACCACTCTCTCTTCCACCAGGTCAGGGATGACAACCTGACCCTGGTCCTCCCCTCTGGGGCTCTGTACCCTCCCTGCAGAAGCGGCACCCCCAGAGTCAAAAACTGTCAGGGTGCTTGTAGAAGCAGTCCTGCACAATTCTTCCACCAGTGCAGGGCTGTTAACCTGCAACTGGTCCGCCAACCTGGGGTCTGTACCTTCAGGTTGGGCCAGGGGTGAGGCTTCTCTCCCCCTGCCCTCCCTTCTGGGGTCCTGCACCCCCCAACTAGGAGTGGCCCCCTCAGAAGACAACATGGGATGGGCACTGTTAGCAGTAGCCCCTTCCTCCAGGTCAGGGGGGACACCCTGAACCTGGCCTTCCAATCCAGGGTCTGTACCCTTAGATGGCACTGGGGCCATGGGTGAGGCTCTTTCTCCCCTGCCCCTACTCTCAGGGTTCTGCACCCCCCCTCAGGGAGAGTACCTCTTGAAATCACACCAGGGGGGGTGATTGGGCAAACCGCCCACCCCTTCAGGTCAGGGTTTACCCCCTGCACCTGATCCTCCAGTCTAGGGTCTGTACCCACAGACTGGACCACTGCCTGGCAACCCAGGACTTCCTGGGGGACATACCTACCCCCCACCAGATCAGAGTTTACCCTCTGAACCTGGTCATCCAACCCAGAGTCACCACCCTGCGGTTGGACCACTGCCTGGCGCACCAGGACTTCCTTGGGAGCACACTTACCCCCCATCAGGTCAGAGTTTACCCCCTGAACCTGATCATTCAACCCAGAGTCACCACCCTGCGGTTGAACCATTGCCTGGCTCACCAGGGCTTCCAGGGGGGCACACTTACCCCCCCCCCAAGGGACACACTGTCCCGAAGGGCCACACAAGAGTCTGGCTGGCGCAGGTCTCCTGACCTCTGCCCATCTGACAGAGTCTGGATTCCCCCCAACCCAGAAATGGTCTCACCAAGGTCATTCATGGGGGGATCTGCTCTCAGAGCTGACCCCTGACCCTCCAGGTTCTCCACTGGGGTCCGCAACCCCCTCTCAACCCTCTGTCTGGACTTCTGCACCCCCTCACTAGGAGTGGTACTGCCAGACACCTGAACTGGTGGGACGCTGGCTACAGCCGCCCCCCCAAGTTCTCCTGACACTGTGGGGTCGCCCTCAACAGATGGCCCTATGGTACAGGCTAGGTCCCCCTCCTGGTGTTCCCTCATGGAACCCTCCAGGACCTAGGACAGGATCTTGGGCACCTTGGGCCTCAACCCATCCCCATTCCCTCTCCTCTGAGACTGGACATGGGGTCCCTCACCCATCCCACTACACTGGGACCTACCTGGGACACTACAATCCTTCCCTACCTCACCTGGTTGGGAACTACCTAGACCACTCCTCTCAGGAGCACCCCCAAATGCCTCTTCAGACTCTCTGGTACTCACCCAGAAGTCTGCCTCCATTGTAAGCTCCCTGGGGTCAGAGAACTCACACTCCACCTGGTGTTGGCATAGCTCTGGAAAATAAGGACTAGACATATGCTCTCCAGCAATTACATCACTCAGCCCCTCACATGAATTAACCAAAGTACCCTTCACCCAACCATCCAGTGACTCTGCTTTGAAAAAGCACCCCACATCACCCTCCTGAGACTGGTGAGACAGTACCTGACTGTCCCTGACACACAACCCACACTCTTCTGTGATGTCTTCACACTCCATAACCAGGACTTCTACCTGGGGGGAACCCCTCTCCCTGTCACTCTCACCTAGAGTCAGTAGAGTGTCCCTCCCACCAGTAGGAATATGACTCCCCATGCCAGTTCCCCAATCTACCTCAGGGACCCTGTGCATCACTGGAGCTACCTCATACCCCTGAACCTCCTGGTGTGTGTTAACTCCCTCCTTCAAGTAGGGCACCACATCTCTGGGCATGTGCACTTCTTCAGCAGCACTAGATATAAAATTGTTGCTGCCACCATTCCAGCTGGATTCAGCCCTCATGACTTCCAGCTCCTTCATTTTGAGCTCATAAGCCCAAATCCTCTTTTTGATCTCTAAGTCCCTCCTCCTTTCTTCCAACTCCTTCTCCCTTTGCATCCTCAACTCCTTGAACCGGCGAGCCCTCTCTGCCTGTCTGTCCTGTAACTCTTCAGGAGTCAGACCCTTGGATGACACCCTGCTACCCCTCCTGGGGACCATCCCCCCAGGCGTAACAGGTACCTCCACTACACCACTGTGTATCCTCTGCACTTCCCCACCCACATTCTCCTCCTCTGTGTGCCCTCCAGCCTTCTTGATTGTCACCCAGGCCCTCTGTGCCTTTTGCAGCTCCCCCTCCCTGGTGGAGCTCTCAGTGGGACAGTCAAGATCTTTAAGGAACTGTTTCAATTGAGCAACTGAGTACTCCTTCAGTTTCTCTATTTCAAACACAGCTCCAGCTGTTGCATCTCCAGATTGAGACATGTTGGTCACAAGTGCAAAGTTCCAAAGGCAGAAAATAAGTTCCCAATGAAGTAAAAAGAATCCGTCAAGGAATCAGCAAAATCATGGAAGTAGAACAAAAAGGAGTCATTAAGAGAAAAAGCAACAGATCGGCACACAAGTAGTATGTGGTCACGTAGTGGTCTGAACTCAAACAGTAGTGTACACTTAATCACTGTATGTCTAGTACAAATACAAGTCCAAATCCCAACCGCTGATCACCAATGTTAGAAATGGGGTCTTTGGTTGACAGTCAGGTTACCCCCTGTTCAAGCAAGGACCCTCACTCTAGTCAGGGTAAAAGAGAATCACCCTCAGCTAACCCCTGCTTACCCCCTTGGTAGCTTGGCAGAGCAGTAGGCTTAACTTCGGAGCGCTAGGTGTAAAGTATTTGTACCAACACACACAGTAACTTAATGAAAAACACTACAAAATGACACAACACCAGTTTAGAAAAATAGGAAATATTTATCTAAACAAAACAAGACCACAACGACAAAAATCCAACATACACAAGTCAAGTTATGAATTTTTAAAGATTAAACTCAAAAATAGCACTTAGAAACAAAAATGCTTCGATGAGATGTTAACACGGCGTCGTGACGGAGTCGTTCCCAACAAGCCGACACCAGCGGCGCCGGACACGTAGTCGTGTAGACCCCCAAGTACAGTATCTTTGGTGAAGAGTAAAAACAAGCCGATGCGCGAAGTCGGGGATCGCGGCGTCTGTGCGAAACGTTGAATCCGTGCACTTCGAGCGGCGTCGGTCACGACGTGGTGCGGCGACTTCCACGGAGTCGCGGACTTCAGCTGGGGCTGCTGCGGCGTCGGGCCTGCGAAGAGTGTTGCGTTCCAGCACAGGTCACGGCGTCAGGTGCAGGCGGCGTTACCGGATTCAGTAGCGGCGTCGGTCCGGAGTCGTCCGAAGTCGATTTTCTTGGATTTCCACCAGCTTTCCTTTCAAGGGCCCAGGGACTGGATAGGGCACCATTTGTCAGAGCAAGAGTCTCTCCAGAGACTCCAGTTGCTGGCAGAGAGAAGTCTTTGCTGTCCCTGAGACTTCAAACAACAGGGGGCAAGCTCTAACTCAAGCCCTTGGAGATTTCTTCACAAGATGGAAGGCACACAAAGTCCAGTCTTTGCCCTCTTACTCTGGCAGAAGCAGCACTGCAGGAAAGCTCCACAAAGCACAGTCACAGGCAGGGCAGCACTTCTTCCTCAGCTATCAGCTCTTCTCCAGGCAGAGGTTCCTCTTGGTTCCAGAAGTGTTTCTCAAGTCTGTAGATTTGGGTGCCCTTCTTATAACCATTTTAGTCTTTGAAGTCACCTTTCTTCAAAGGGGACTCACACCTACTTGTGAAATCCTGCCTTGCCCAGGCAAGGCCTCAGACACACACCAGGGGGTTGGAGCCGGCATTGTCAGAGGTAGGCACAGTCCTTTCAGATGAGAGTGACCACTCCACCCCTCCCTCCTAGCAGAGATGGCTAATCAGGAAATGCAGGTTACACCCCAGCCCCCTTTGTGTCACTGTCTAGTGCGAGGTGAAAAACAACCCAACTGTCAAACTGACCCAGACAGGGAATCCACAAACACGGCAGAGTCACAGAATGGTTTAAGCAAGAAAATGCTCACTTTCTAAAAGTGGCATTTTCAAACGCACAATCTTAAAATCAACTTTACTAAAAGATGTATTTTTAAATTGTGAGTTCAGGGACCCCAAACTCCACATGTCCATCTACTCTCTAGGGGAATATACACTTAAATCATATTTAAAGGTAGCCCCCATGTTATCCTATGAGAGAGACAGGCCTTGCAACAGTGAAAAACTAATTTGGCAGTATTTCACTGTCAGGACATATAAACCACATTACTATATGTCCTACCTTATCCATACACTGCACCCTGCCCTTGGGGCTACCTAGGGCCTACCTTAGGGGTGCCTTACATGTAAGAAAAGGGAAGGTGTAGCTCTGGCAAGTGGGTACACTTGCCAAGTCGAATTTACAGTTAAAACTGCGCACACAGACACTGCAATGGCAGGTCTGAGACATGATTACAGAGCTACTTATGTGGGTGGCACAACCATTGCTGCAGGCCCACTAGTAGCATTTGATTTACAGGCCCTGGCACCTCTAGTGCACTTTACTAGGGACTTACTAGTAAACCAAATATGCCAATCATGGATAAACTAATCAACAATAGAATTTACAGAGAGAGCATATGCACTTTAGCACTGGTTAGCAGTGGTAAAGTGCTCAGAGTTCAAAAGCCAACAGCAACAGGTCAGAAAAAATAGGAGGCAGGAGGCAAAAAGATTGGGGATGACCCTGCATAAGCAAAAAAGTCCAACAGTGTTAGAATATTTGAACGAGGCCACCAGGTGGCAAATACAACTGAACATGAGACAAGTGATACTAGGGCTCATCCAGTCTCCTTCCAACAGAAATCTTATTAGAAAATGTGTTCTGTTGGGGTTGATCCTGACAAAACACTGCACAGCCATCAAGTGGGTGAGTGTATAACTCCCTCGATACACAGACTGTCTCAGGAATATTTTTGAATGGGCGCCCCGGCTGAAATCTGCATGAAACATGTTCAGAAGGATGATAAGCTAGAAGATGACATGAGGGTATGGGCTACCATGGTAGCTGATTTATGTGAGCCTCCTACGAGAACTTCCCTTACACAACCTAATGAATGTGAATGTTTCTGATGGGTAGGGCATGATGTTTGAATGCTACTGGTTATGCTGGTTATAACAGCTTCTTCAACTAATGCGTACTCTACTATCTTAGATGTTCTATACAATAGCAAAGGGGTGTGAGGGGTTGTTGGTAAGTTGTTATGGCCATACCGCTGAAGCATTTTCATTGTTCTTCCACTGTTCTTGATGCCCAGTCCTCAAATCATTTGTATATTTGTATACTTGTAACCACAACAAAGATCACTTGAAAAAATCAGGCAATGATTTGAATGAGCAACTGGCTAGGGAGGATAGGAAAGTGTCATTGTTAGCCCAACATGGATATAAAAATAATTTTAAAAACTAAAATTTCATATCTTTATGTAATTTTAATTGCACATGAATTATCCAGTAAGGGGAAACGATTGGCACCCAACTGCCTACATACGTTTGCTACTTTACCATTTTCAAACACATTAAGGATTTTACAATCCCTAATGGGATGTCTTACCTTTGGCAGAGCTTACTTGCCACATTATGCTGACTGAATTAAGCCTTTCTGGAAAAAAAGTGGATGAAAACAAGCAAAGATATCTTAAGTGAACTGTAAGCAGACATATTATAGACATGGGGCCTATTTACAAACTATTCTGCAGTACATTTTGTCATACTAAAATAGTACTAAAATAGTATTACAAACGTACTACAAGATGCTATTCACAAACATGGGAAGATGTTCGGCCTCCTCCTAAGTTGTGCGGAGATATCTGCCTCCGACTGTGGAGTCTCTGCATGCTTGAATATATGTTTTAGTTGTAAAATCTGGGAGGGAAAAGAGGAATGGTTGAAAAACAGGGAATACATACTACTAAAGGGGATTAGGGAGGAGTAAGGAGAGGTTAGGAGAGCGGTATGAAGGGGTTTGGTGAGGGAGATGTACCCGCCCGCAAAACAATGCTATTCACAAATTTCCTTTCAAAAGTTGATACGGCCTAATTGTGTGACTTTCATGTTACAGTTGTTGTGTACAATTACTGAAAATCATCTTTACTCGGCTTAGCGAAATTATGTGCCATCTGCTGTAAAATGTTATGATGAAATTTACAATTCATGACAACATTAACAACAGAACACAAGTGGTTGTTGTTCTCAGTTTAAATGCTCCAGGCACCGAAAATTGGTATAAGGATGCATTTCATGCTAAAATATAGCACAAAATGATGGATTAACATTTCATGTAATTATGCATGATTTTGTGTGATTACCTGAAAGAAAATTACACGAATTCCACAAACCCATACAATACATACTACAATAGTACAGGCTGGATTATCCATTTTCTACAAGTAGTGATAGTCAAATATCTATCTGTGTTGTCTTTTGAATGTGTGATACATGTTAAGTTATTCATTTTTGGTAGAGCGCAACATTGAACGTATTCTTTTGAATCTAAGAACACACATGTAACGAGAGACAGTGAGACGAGAGGAAGAGAGGGGAGCTGGCTTGACATTTTTGCCAGGGCTACCTGTTATCGCCAGTCTGGCCCTGAAGTGCGTGAACACTACAACCAATGAAACCAATATGAGTAGCATTCAAGGCCCTACGAAACCATCAGACTGTAAAGCACATTAACTGCATCTACACATATATACACCAGGATAACGTCTCAATACGACCGGCCGTCCACCCTTTCATGGTCGGAAAGTGGACTCGCATACATTGGGCAATTTTTTTTATTTTTATTTTCAGCACTTACTGCTATGTATTTTTTTCACTTCTATCATTTGTATTTAGAGCTTAGTTTATCATGAATGTTGACGTTGACCCCACAGGCAAACCGCATGCTCTGTCGCTTGGCGACTATTGTGCCTAAAAAATAAAACTCTAAAAAGGGCTTTTAATCTGCTCATTACTTATCATTCGTTGGCATCATTATCACTCAGTCATTCAATCAATCAGTCTTCATTCGAATAATAACAATGGTAAATGAACACAATGGTATCAAACCGTGCTTGTTAAATTCCAATTCATAAAAACAATAATGAGAGATAAAAATGATAAACAAGTATTAGTACACAGGGGTCCCCCTGCAGCCCCTGCGGTGCGGTGGGGTTGGGGCGGGACCAGGGTCCCACTTCACATTTTGGAGGGTGCCCACCATTATACTTTAGGTCACTGTACATTTAATAATTGTTTAGAACAGTAAAGGCTTATGATGACTTATGATAACAGATGGCAGATATAAAAAACAAACATACAGTTATGCAGACAGTCACACAGACTTCCAAGGACTGGAGTTTTTGCATCAATATTAAAGCTAAGTTACAACTCCTAATACCAGTATGCTTTGACATCGGAAATGAAACCCATTTCGAATATACAGATATTTTTCACAAGAAAGGAGAAATGAAGAAGACTCTGCTGTGAACGTTCATCGCCTGGGCACACACAGATCTATTCAGAATCAAACCGCTGCAAAGGAAAACACAAGGCCCATTTAATTCAACCGAATTTAAAACTGAGAAACTGTGAGTTCTCCCATGGAATAAATGCCAGGTCTAAGAACATGTCCAAGCCTACACAAGTTTTAACAACCAAGTAAGATCTAACAGACTTTTTTTTTATTTCAACCACCAATCTTGCTTGTGTCACTGTTTTAACCAGAGTTTATCTTTGCTCTGGATACACTCAGGGTTTCTGAACCAGCAAAGCGTCTCTCCCTAGTTTATCCTAGCCTTTCCTGATATCATATATGCATAGAATCTCCTGACCACCAACACAAGGTAAATTTGGCAGCACCGCGCTCCGTAATTTTCAAAATGCAGGGATGCACCTTATTAACATTATAACGCACCCATGTTTCCCCCGCGCTGGTGCTAAATTTACTGCCGAGCGCCAACGCAACCACCCTTGCGCATGGTGCAAGGATGGATGCATTGTGAGGGAGTTGGTTTTTGTACAGGAAGGGACACCTACCACAAAACAATCTTTAATGGTCTTGCAGAAACACAGCACACATAGAAAGAGTGAAAAACGAGGAGCGATGAGAACATTTCTCTTCGTTGCGCCATGCTAACACCACCCCTGGGGCGGAGTTAGATTTTGGTGCTGCCACAACTGTACGATTCCTCATAAATCTGGGGCATAGTCAAAATGCAATGGGTGTTGCTATTGGATGCCCACCGCAACACCCATTGGATGCTCCTTCCACACAAAGTACTGCATGTGAAGGGGCCGTATTTACAAGGTGGTGTTAATCCACAAAAAGTGGCTTAACGCCATCTTGTAAATACGGCGCAGTGCACAGCGCCACCGGAGCATCACAAAAAGTGATGCTCCGGTGGCGGTATAGCTTTTTAAATCTGGCCCAAAGTATTACATCTTGGCTCAAGCTATCTTGTTGATTTGCCAGTAGGGTGAGACCATAATACCAGCAAAGCTAAGCTTATAAAATCTGCAGCATAACCTATTCCTAGTTCCTCATGAATAGCAAAATTAGGACTATCAGGGGGGATTCCCAAGAGATGATGCAGGGCATGATTTTAATCCACCTGAATGTTGCTTGTGTCCCTGTACCCTGAAATGCTAGCCCTCTAGGTCAAAACAGGAATACATTTTACATTAAAAATTTCCAGCAAAGGCGCTATAGGTTTATTGCCTATGTTTACTGTGAAGTGAAACAAAAAACAACAGACTGGACAAAACATTGTTTCCTATTCAAAATGCATAGCTCACAAGTTCCCTTGCTATCAAATCTCACGCCTAAGTAAGGAAATTGATGAGTCATTTCTGTCCGATGCCACTTGATAGAGAAGGCTCTAGTCTTAATGTTTTTCAACCTGCAAGCCAGAAAGTTTTCGTTAAATTAGTTTCAACCCATGATCAAACCAGGAATTAGGGTTGCGTATTTCCTATAGGCTTAATAATAGATTCTTGGGTTTACCCCCCAACAGAACAAAATTCTAAAGCTGCACAAAGATCATGCGAGTATATCACTCCAGGCTACTTTAAATAAAAGGCCTGTTTGAAGGAACACTCCTCAAGTATTGGGGTTATAAGGCAGGGTAAGGTGGTTATTAACCAGACAACTCAGATTTTACCCTGCCCAAGAGAGAAGGAATTGCGGGTTTAGAGTAGCACATATAATCATCACAATAAATAACTTTAGCTGTTTATATTTCCTGCAACAGCAAAATATCAAAATTAATGATAAAGCCTTGCCAGGACTTGTAAATCATTTTAGAGGAGACACCGGCAATGTTCCAACTAGCTAACTTGATGCTCCTACTCGACTACCCTCTTGCTCACAAGGAAGATCTTAGAGCGAGCGAAACGATTTCTGGTGCAGAGCTCATCATGTTGACTATGATGAGGCCAAGTGTCCATAATTGCTCATTGGAGGTGATTCAAAGAGTTTTAACGCCTGTAAAAAAAGATAGGGGTAGCTAAAGTTTACAACTGCGCAGTCCCCTTCTAAGGATTTAGCCAAAGAACCAATCCAGGAAACCCTTCGGACTATCAAAGTATCCTTAGGATTTCTTAAGCTAAACTTTGTGTTCTTCCCGATCCAATGGGTAACTTTGTGTTTTAGAATTGTACCGTTGTTTCATCTGTGCTGTGGGTTAAAGGCGGGACATTACCCGATGTGAGGGCATATGGAAAGCGGGTGGAGGTAAGTCAATGGACTGAGTTATAGAGCCAATCAACTGCGAATCTGCCATCATCGGGTGTGATTTGGATTTTGTGTTCATACTCATGTTAACGCGTCCGTCTATGTCAATTTATACACATCAGGACTCGTTTTAGGCCAATGAATCTTTGGGCCCAGTGGTGAGACACCGTAGGACGAGATAACTGATCAAAATATCAATCAATATGTCAATAACATTGTCAACATTTAACACCAAAATATATCTTACTTTAGACATTAATAAACATTCGGCGCAACCATGACCTTTCAGTCGTGAATAACCACACCTTAATGAAGTTTTATGAGTTTTATTCCCTATTGATTACAATCTAGTAGCAAATGCATCAATCTCAAAGCCAGGAAGCATATAAGCACAGTCACAAGATGACAACCATAATAAGCTTTCAATAATGCAAAGATCAGTAGCATAGACAATCAGATAGATATAAGCAGATTGTAACACATCGAACTTACTAAGATACTAGTTCAGCATAGCACCATGTCAGTCACGTCAGTTTGTCAGTCAGAATGAATACCTCGTCTAACCTCTAATTAGCATTAGCATGTTGGGCGTCATGCAAAACAATTTTGAACACCAATTTGGAAAAACATCTAACTAAGGTCTCTAATAAAACATACAGCAGTTGGTACCTAGAAAGAAAGGCAAATATATGAATTTTTCATTAGCAATTTTATAATTACCCTCCTCTGATTAAGTCAGCATTCAGGATCAGTCTTCATCTTCAGGACATCAGTTAAATCGCCGTCAGTCTATCTAAGTTAAAGGCAAGACACTCTCCTCATAAGGAGAAAAGTGTAAGGGGCAATCTATGGGCAAGGATGGTTTGTCTAAGTCTCAAGTCACAAAATAGTGTGACAGAGTTTCGGGATGCAATCAATATCATTCCCTACCTAATGTGTTGTCTGTTCCCTGTCATGGGTTTTTATCCCTTTCTCTTGATTCGTTCCAACAAAATTCTATTGGTCAGTCAATACACCCCATCATTGTTAACCTATCAAATTATACATTAAGTAATGCATTTGTCATTTCTTGATATTAGTTCGTCTTCTGATTGGTCTTCATAATCGGCATTTCGTAGGTGGCATATCCGGGGTTACTTCACCATCTTGGCACACGTCTCAGGTTAAAAGTTCTCTTTCCCTCGTCTCATTGTCCTTGGAAGTATCCATAAATGTTTCGAAGCACATTATTTTATACTAAAAGATGCTAGCATGCGGATGGGAAAATTTCTTCATGTTTCAAACTAATACAGAAAGAACAATAGCTGGTCATGGTCGTTTGCAAGTCCGCACACTGAAGAGACAGAAAAATACGCTTTTAATATGAGAGCTATACAGCTTTGCTTGGCTCATGCTAACTTAAGATATACGAGTTCTAATGATTGCAGTTTTATACGTGTTAATGTGCTCAGTTAGGCAAACTATAAACGATTATTTCTTACAGTCGACATTAGTTTATACATATGAACGATTCTCCATATTTATGAATACGCTTTAATGAATGTTTTATCAATGCAGCATTGTTAGACATAAGCATTTCACGTCTATAATATGTAATATCAAATACGCTCTCTCACTCACATGGGACAGTTTCGCTGTTACATGATCAGCCCTCTTTTCAGATTGTGCAGAAACGATCCCTATGTCCCCTATTCCCTTCCAAATTGCAAATAGAATTGAGTTTCATAGGCTACATCCATCCCTCCCCCATTTATGTTAGCATATCGCTTCAAGGTGCAGTGCTAACAGATGCAACTGACGCAGACTTTCGTCCAATAGATGTTCAGGTTTCCAATCAGGTACCACTAATAGGTAATACATATTCACCTGAACAGCTCCTCATTATTACTCTTATTTGCTGCCTTCTCATTCAGCAGCACATGCAAGGCTTCACTTCCTGCATCACTTCCTTTTTTTCTGTGGCGCGTGGACCAAGTACATATTGATTTATTTGAATTACTGTCCATCAGCTGCTCGCACTGTGATAGAGGTAATATTTTTTCTTTTTTTTCTCCTTTTTTATATAGAGCGAACCTAGCCAGTACTGGAGCATGCTACATGAGCACAGGTGTATAAAAGAGACCCCCGCAGCGCCCAGGGTGCAGGGGCCCAGGCTTACCCATATTGGAGGATGTCCCTCAGCCACTACTGATGCAAGTGCAGGGGGGTCCTTCAGCATACTTTGCAGGGCCCCCACTCACTTTTCTTTACTCCACTGCATGAGCACTAGTTATATTACACAAGTTCATGTTAATTTTTTTTTTTTTTTTTTTGGCACAGTGACCCGAAGGGATTGGAGCACTTTACATGAGCACTAGTTACATTATCAAAGTTCAGATTATTTTGTTTTTGTCACAGGAAGATTAAAGGCCCAATGTACAACCATTCCAGAATGCGAATCGCAATTTAAATTTTTTTGTGAGCCGCAAATTGCGAGTCTCAATCTAAAATGTACAACAGTGTCAAACACACTGTTTACGATTCCCAGTGGGGTTGCTAATGGTGAACCTCATCAATATTCATGAGCTAGGTTGCAATCTGTGGCCCCATTAGGAATGGCCACACTCACAAGGATGGTGGCCTGCTGGGGACAGCAGACCACCATGTCTGTGGCTGCTTTTTAAATAAAGTAGTTTTTTTTAAAAACTGCAGCCAGTTTTCCTTAAAGGAAAATGGGATGCATTTTAAACAAAAAAAATGAAAAGTTTTCTCTTCATTTTTTCAGAGTAGGCAGTGGTTCATGGGACCACTACTTGCTCTGAAAAAAATATTTTCGCTTCCATTCACAAAGTGGAAGGGGTCCCGTGGTGACTAGTGCTGGGCGGAGCTCACAGAGTTTCACTCCGTGGGATTCCGCTTAGTCACCAAAACACTCTGTGGATTTCTGCGGAGTTCCACATGCAGGTGGAGATAGTACTCAGCCATCTATGCTATGGATTGTTCTATATATTTCTATGATCACTCTAGTCAGGGTAAAAGAGAATCACCCTCCGCTAACCCCTGCTTACCCTCTTGGTAGCTTGGCAGAGCAGTAGGCTTAACTTCAGAGTGCTGGGTGTAAAGTATTTGTACCAACACACACAGTAACTTAATGAAAACACCACAAAATGACACAACACAGGTTTAGAAAAATAGGAAATATTTATCTAAACAAAACAAGACCAAAACTACAAAAATCCACAATACACAAGACAAGTTATCAATTAAAAATCAAAAAGAGTCTTTAAGTAGTTTTAAACACACACTAACGCTGTTAGCGTGAAAAAGTACATTGGGTTTGTCAAAAATAACCGCGCACGGGCGAGTGTGTGTCAAAAAGGGCTTGCGATGCGTTGATTCCACTCATGAGCGGGACCTTGCATCGTTTGTCCTTTCGCCGGGTCGGGGGCATGTGGTTTCTTCTCTCCGCAGGAGAGTGATGCATCGATCCGGTCAGCACTCTCGGGTCTGGGCAGGCCTTGCGTTGTTTTTACACGCCCAGCAGTACTTGAGTGGGAAATCCAGCCCCACGATGATCCGAAAACCACACAGCGCGGGTTGCGATCTCCCAGCCTCCATCAGCGATGCTGCGCGTCATTTCTCCTGCTCCGTGCGTCGATTCTTCGGTCGCGTTTACAGCGAGCGTCGATTTTCAGCTGCAGAGCTGGCAGCGTGTCGTTTCTTCAGCCGCAGATCAGAGTTGCGTTGATCTTTTCCCCGCACGGCGCTCTGTGCGTGGATTTCCTTTTCTTTAGGCTGAGAGCTTCTCCTTTCAGGGTACCAGGAACTGGATGGGCACCACAGGGCAGAGTAGGAGTCTCTCCAGAGACTCCAGGTGCTGGCAGAGAGAAGTCGTTGCTGTCCCTGAGACTTCAAACAACAGGAGGCAAGCTCTAAATCAAGCCCTTGGAGATTTCTTCTCAAGATTGAAGGCACACAAAGTGCAGTCTTTGCCCTCTTACTGTGTCAGAATCAGCAACTGCAGGATGCCTCCACAAAGCACAGTCACAGGCAGGACAGCTGTTCTTCCTCAGCTCTTCTCAAGGCAGAGGTTCCTCTTGCTTCCAGAAGTGTTTCTAAACTCTCTGGTTTTAGGTGCCCTTCTTATACCCAATTTCTCCTTTGAAGTAGGCCTACTTCAAAGCAAAGTCTCTTTTGAATATGAAATCCTGCCTTGCCCAGGCCAGGCCCCAGACGCTCACCAGGGAGATGGAGTCTGCATTTTGTGATGGCAGGCACAGCCCTTTCAGGTGTGAGTGACCACTCCTCTCCTCCCTCCTAGCACAGATGGCTCATCAGGATATGCAGGCTACACCCCAGCTCCCTTTGTGTCACTGTCTAGTGTGAGGTGCAACCAGCCCAACTGTCAAACAGACCCAGACAGGGAATCCACAAATAGGCAGAGTCACAGAAATGGTATAAGCAAGAAAATGCTCACTTTCTAAAAGTGGCATTTTCAAACACACAATCTCAAAATCAACTTTACTAAAATATGTATTTTTAAATTGTGAGCTCAGAGACCCCAAACTCCAGATGTCCATTCGCTCCCAAATGGAATCTACACTTTAATCAGATTTAAAGGTAGCCCCCATGTTAACAAATGAGAGGGACAGGCCTTGCAACAGTGAAAAAAGAATTTAGCCATATTTCACTGTCAGGACATATAAACCACATTACTATGTGTCCTACCTTATCCATACACTGCACCCTGCCCTGCCCTTGGGGCTACCTAGGGCCTACCTTAGGTGTGTCCTACATGTAAAAAAAGGGAAAGTTTAGGCCTGGCAAGTGGGTACACTTGCCAAGTCGAATTTACAGTTAAAACTGCACGCACAGACACTGCAGTGGCAGGTCTGAGACATGATTACAGAGCTACTAATGTGGGTGGTACAACCAGTGCTGCAGGCCCACCAGTAGCATTTGATTTACAGGCCCTGGGCACCGCTAGTGCACTGTACTAGGGACTTACTAATAAATCAAATATGCCAATCATGGATAAGCCAATTACAAACACATTTTGTAAAGGAGCACTTGCACTTTAGTACTAGTTAGCAGTGGTAATGTGCCAAGAGTAACAATAACAGTAAAATCAGAGTCCAGCACAAATCAACAACCTGGGGAACAGAGGCAAAAAGTTAACAGAGACCACGCCAAGGATGAAAAGTCTAACAATCATGGATGTTACCTGTGATGTGTCACTGAAGGCACTTTGTGTTTGACGTAGCTTATGTTTAGCCTGTGTTTATTGGTCAAATGATTTTGCACAAGAGAGAAGACTAGAGCGTTAATGCTATAAAGGCTGTACCTTTCTGTTTCCTCAACACCAATGGTGCTGGCAACCCTAAGCTGCAGTAAGGGTTAGGCTTGTATGTCCAAGAGAAGACCTGGTAACTATATATAGTTCTCAAAGAACATTTGCCCCCCTCCACAAGTTTAACCCATGCCATATTACCCAATACCATCTGCTCTGAGTTGCTTCTTACCTGCTGGTCTATTGAATCCCAAAACGTTCCTCTGAGGGGACTGCTCCTTGCTTATCTTCTTTTTTAAGTCTTGTAGAGGGATCTTGGTGGCAGGCTCAGTGTGGGATTTGGCTCACAGTTCCAGCGGAGACACTTTGGGGTCTATGCAGCTCTACCTTGCTGACTCGTTTCCGCCACCATGCTTCCGAACCCTGAAGAAGGAAATGTGGGCAGTGAAGTCTGCACTGTTGTAGCAGGATCTTTGCACATGCACAGCTGCAGGCTCAGCCCCGCTAACACCCCCTGGGTTGTGAGCGCGAGCACATCAGTAAACTCTGCTCCACCAATGATAGGTGGAGTTTTTTGCCAAACTCCACGCTCCAAGCAGACCGCAGAGTAGCAAAAACTCTGAGAACTCCGCTGGCAGAGCAGAGTTTGCCACCCACCTGCAGTGGGGAGCCCTTCCCATTTTAAATTGGTGGTAACTATGATAGTTTTGTGACTGCAATTGTGGTCACATAACAATCACACATGCCACTGTGACCCTCAATCCGGAAAGGATGCCCTTGGAACACCCCTTCCTAATTGCGAGTCACAATCCCCATTTTGCGAGTCGCCATTTGCATGCCATCTTGCAAAATAGGACATTAGAAAAGGCCATTTTGCAGTGGCAAAAAACTAAATTAGCCTTCAGCGACTGCAAAATTGTGTCATACACTGGGCCCTAAGTGATTTACAGAGAAACACTTCCAATTGTCTTTGAGTGAGTCAGGGAATGAATATATTTGAAATATTTTAGTGTAAGTATACAGATGTTGAGGCAGGTCCTTTGACCAAAAAAGCACAAATGGTGTGTTTGGATTGTTTCAGATATAGGGGGTAATTCCGACCCTGGCGGTAAATACCGCCAGGGCCGGGGTCGGCGGTAGCACCGCCAACAGGCTGGCGGTGCTCCGCCGGGCATTCTGACCGCGGCGGTACAGCTGCGGCCAGAAGCGGAAAGCCGGCGGTGTACCGCCGACTTTCCGCTGCCCATGGGAATCCGCCATGGCGGCGCAGCTTGCTGCGCCGCCATGGGGATTCTGACACCCCATACCGCCATCCTGTTCCTGGCGGGTCGCCCGCCAGGAACAGGATGGCGGTATGGGGTGTCATGGGGCCCCTGGGGGCCCCTGCAGTGCCCATGCCAGTGGCATGGGCACTGCAGGGGCCCCCGTAAGAGGGCCCCACAAAGAATTTCAGTGTCTGCTTTGCAACTGCACCCGTCGCACCTTCCCACTCCGCCGGCTCCATTCGGAGCCGGCTTCCTCGTGGGAAGGGTGTTTCCCACTGGGCTGGCGGGTGGACTTTTGACCGCGGTACGGTCTTCTGGCGGTTCAGGCCCATAGTTTGACTTCTTTAGAGCATCTGTTTGTGTATTACAACGAGGGGCATCTGATTGGTTTGTAAACACTTACGTAAGCCGGTTCTAAAGCAGTGCTAGTAAGAGGAGCAGCGGAATGTCTCTGTAGGTAGCCACAAGTGGTCTTCTGAGTGGGCTTACACCTGGATGACTGAGCATTTGCAGAATAGAAAACAAACTTTAGCGAGGCCACACGTATGTGAGATATATTCCATTTATCAATTTTGTTTTAGGCAGGTTGCACAGCAAGGCAGCCACTGTGCAACATGGCTGAAAGTAAACAAAATAAAAGAGCTCTGACGTGGTCAACATTGACTATAGTAAACAAGGTCAACACAGTGGGAAATCATCCACGCACGAGAGACAACATCTGCAAGAGATGGAACGACCAGCGCTGGAAGGTGAGGTCAATGGCATCCAGGCACAACATTGCAGTCCAGTCACCCGCATTGCCCACAAACCCACCAACAGGCCCACATCCCCCGTGCACAGCCACCTACCCCTGCAATGAATCACAATTGCACTACACCACCCACAATGCACCTCCAAATCCCATGCAAAATGTAATGGCAACCCCACAATAGGTCCCTGCACGGCCCAACAAGTGAATAAACAGCACAAAATAGGGCAGAGCTGTGCATCCTTATTCAAATTAGTACATGTAACATACATGTCCATTCCCCCCCACAGACACCACCACCCATGCCACCCTGACGGAAGGGCCAAGAAGTGCCAGTGCCCCACATGGAGACAGAGGCCCCACTCAGGAGACTGGAGACGGAAGTATGGACAGTGAGGATTACCCTGGCCCATCACACAGTCCTGGCCCAGAGTCGACGGCGCTAAGGGGACCAGTGGGTTGGAGGGCGACGGGAGTACCACGGGGTAGGCAACTACCACTGGCAGTAGTGACTCTGATGCCTCCTCCAATGGGAGCTCCCTGGTGGTGGTGGACCCTAATGGCCCCACCCATTCTGTGTCATCTTCCGCCACCCCCCATACTATCACTGCCCTCCCAGTTGCTCCCCACTAAGTTGCTTGTGCCCGCTCACCCAGAAGGGTGGACGTCTCCTTCTCCCAGGCACCTCATACCCTTCCCCAGTCAGCCCTGCTGCCCTCACGGACGAGGCTATTGACCTCCTGAGGACCATCTCTGTAGGGCAGACAACCATCATGAATGCCATCCAGGGGCTAGCATCCCAGATGCAGCAATGCAATGCATACCTGGAAGGCATTCACAGTGCCATGTCTGGCCTAGAGAGATCTTTTCAGGCTCTGGCCTCCTCTTTGATGGCATCCAGTGTCCCTGATCTTTCCGTCCCCCCTCCCACCACCTCTACCCCTTCCAGCACCCCACTCCCTTCACCCATCCCAAGCACACATTCAGACAGCCATGCACACACCACAACACACAAGAAGCACACAGAGAAACACAAGCACCACACTTCCCACCACAGGCATACACACAGCCAACACACAAAGGCACATACGACAACGTCCACTTCCCCCAGTGTATCCACCTCTTCCACCTCCCTGTCTGTCACCTCACCATGCACAATCACAAGCCCTGCACCCTCAGTCACTGTTGCTGGCCCCATTCTTGCAGTCACCACAACATCAGACATCCAGTCATCCACCCCAGACACCACACCTACACTCACCACAACAACATTGACTGACACAGGCAGCACACTCACCAGACCTGCAGACACCCAGACAACAGCCTTTTACACTGGCAGCCTGTCTTGTCCCACTGTGTCCACCCCCTCCCAAAACACTTAAACGTTCACAGACACCCCCATAACACACATCCACCACACCTCAGCATACTGTAGAGGCACCTGCATCCACGTCCAGCACACCTACACCAGTTACAAGCACTTCCTCTACCTCCACTCCCACACCTTCCTCCATGTCCACCCCAACTGCCCCTAAAAAACTTTTACTGTCCTGTATTGACCTGTACGAAACAGCTCTGGGACAGCCTATTCAACTCCTTTCATAACAAAACTGAAAATATCTACAGCAACTTTGCCCACCAACCCAAACTCAGAGAACTCATTACTAACCTACCCACCACCAACTACTAAGATGGGCATCCAACAACCCTCACTAGAAATGACTCAACAGCAATCATGAAGGTCCCAACAGACTCATGCCACCACCACATGTAAAACCTGGGAACATCACCAATCAGCACCACACTGACCCACATCATCAATACCTCCATCATGTCCACCACTTGCCCAGATGAATGGAAACTTGCATAAATCAACACCCTCCTGAAGAAGCCAAAGGCTGATCTAAATCAACTGAGCAACTTCTTCATCTCCCTGCCCCCCTATCCAGCCACAGCGATTGAGAAGACAATCAGCAAGCAAGTCATAATTCACCTCAAACTTCACCATCTTTTAGAGAACACACAATCAGGATTCAGAAAGAACCACAGCACTGAAACAGCACTTATCATGGCCAGCAATGGCATTTGAAACATCCTGGACCTAGGAGAAAAAGGAGCGCTCATCCTGATCAACCACTACATGGCCTTTGACACTGTCTCCCACAACACCCTCATCAGAAGACTCCACATGATTGGCTTACAAGGATCTGCTCTCAAATGGATCACTTCCTTCCTACAAGGAAAACCTCAAGGGTCAGGCTGCAACCCTTCACATCAGAGACCAACAAACTGACATGCGCTGTCCCTCTTGGATTATCCATCAGCCCCACCTTTTCAAAATATACATGACACCACTCTCCAACATCACCTGATCACAAGAGATCACTGTCATTTCCTACACCAATGACACCTGACTCATCCTTTCCCTGACAGACAAAACAAACACCACAAGAACCAACTTCACCTACTGCATGACCATGGCAGAAGACCAGATGTGAAACAACTGCCTCAAGCTCAGCTCCAACAAGTCAGAAGCTCTGGTCTTTGGCAAGACCCCCCAATGGGATTCCACCAGGTGGCTGTCAGAGCTAGGACCAACACTCACATACCACACAAGAAATCTAGGGATCATCCTAGGTGACAAGCTCAATATGACGGCTCAAGTTAATGCAGTGTGCAACTCCTGCTTCCACATTGTATGCATGCCTGAAAGGTATTCAAATGATTGCTCAATATGACTGCTCAAGTCAATGCTGTGTGCAACTTCTGCTTCCACATCCTATGCATGCCTGAAAGATATTTAAATGATTGCCTCAGAACAACAGACGGACTGTTTCACAAGCACTCATCACCTCAGGCTGGACTAAGGCAAAACTCTCTATCCGGTATGCTGGAATCTCCTAACAACTCCTACACAGACTCCAAACCATCCAGGACACAGTTGCAAAACTCATACTCGACCTCCCATGCCGCACCCACATCACACATGCTCTCCATTCACAAGCACAGCCAATTCAGTCTGGCCTGACCTGACCTGGCTCTTCATATAAGCACCTTAAGCCTACACGTCCACATACCCTCTCAGGGGATTAATGAGCTATACAAATCAAAATAAAATTACATAACATAACCAAAACATAACCATAACATAACAAAATAACATGACATAAACACAAAATAACATACCATGACCATTAACATAACATAACATAAGCATTAACATAAACATATCACAATCATAAACATAACATAATATAACATGAAATAGCATAACCATAAGCATAACATAACATAACCATGAACATAATATAACAATAAACATAACATATAAGAACCATAACATAACCATAAACATAAATACAAACATAACATAAAATAACATAAACATCCATTCCATGCGTCAGGCGGCCACGGTGCTCGTGTGCGTCAGATGGCTTCCAGCTGGCCGGCATACCCAGGGCACCAGAGGGATTTCCTCCAAAAAGAAATAGCCTTGGGTGGTAGGAGAAAGCTTCCCCGCCTCCTGATGCTGTTTCTTTTGTTTTCAGGGAAATTACAGCACGTGCCACGCACTGATGTAATTTCCCTGAAAGCTAAATTGAAAAGAGCCGATCTGCTCATTTCACTGTCTCTGCACTGGTGCTCGTGGGGCTATCTCAGCCCTCGAGCAATGATCCAGATGGGAAAGGTATCAATGGAAAGAGGAGAATCTCCACTTTCAAATGGTACCTTTCCAAAGTAGATCCCTGCTTACTTTGTAAGGAACAATTTAGCCTTTCTGTCCCCCTAGGGGGCTAGAAAGTCTACTAGAATGCCAGGTGATGTTTTATTTATTTAGTGTAAGGTTTGGTGTGGGCCATGATGGCCCTATCAATGCCTACAAAAATGAGCACAGTCTTTCTGCCCTCCCCCCCGGGGGGCAGAAAGCCCACTAGCACACCAGGGAGTATTTTTTTTATTATTAGTGTAGGGGTAAGGGCTGACCATGATGTCCTTGTCAATTGCCCCAACCCCCACCCCCCAAAAACTGGGGCAATAGTTCCCGATCTGCCCTCCCAGGGGGGTTACCCAGAATGGGCATGACAACGCCCCCACCCTCCAAAAAAGGCACAGTCTTTCTGCCCCCACTGACTAAAGCTTCTCATCCCAATGGCAAAGAAAAGGAGTTTGGCTCTGTTGGGTATTGATTTCGCAGATGGGCCAAAAAAACTTGGCTAACTCCCAATATAATCACACTGACAATGGTGAGCAGATTTACTTTTTGGGCTTGGGTAGGCTGCTACCTGGAAAAACATACCAGACCCAGTCACTTCTGAAAAGTAGATGTCTAGGGAAGTCCATGGGGGTGTGATTCAAATGTACCCCACACAATTTTCTTATCCACAATGCCCAGCAAACCACCAACTTTGCCTGAAGTCATGCATTTTCCCTACGTTTCTTTGATAAAAGCTTTTAGAATCTGCAGGAATCCACAAAATTCCTACCACCCAGCATTGCCCCACCTGTGCCCATAAAAACTCTGCCCCACTTGTGTGGCTAGGCCTAGTACCAGTGACATGAAGAGATTCACACAAAGTCAAGTGATATCTCCACACAAGTGCTCCCATTGTACTTGGTTGGATTGGTTCCTGTTGAGGCACTAGGCCCAGCAGATTCCAGAAGTTTCCATCACAGGAATGCAAGGAATATCGGTGATTTAAGGAAACGTTTGAGGTTTGCAGGGCATTGTGGGTAGGAAAACCTAATGGGATCGATGCAAGTCACACTGTCCTGGATTTCTCTAGGTTTCTAGCTTTCACAAATGTACAGGTTAGGTAGGCTTCCCTAGGTGCCGGCTGAGGTAGGGTCCAAAATCTAGAGCTAACCACATTGGAAAAAGAGGGTTAGTTTTCAGTGAAAAAATGCGCTGCATGCATGTTGTGTTTTGGGCTATTTTCTGATGTGTGTACTACGTCTACCCACACAAGTGAGGCACCATTTTTATCAGGAGACTTAGGGAAATGCTAGGTGGAAGGAAGTTTGTGGATCCCCACAGTTTCCAGAATTTCCCATCACAGATATGTGAGGAAAATGAGCTTTTTTTTCTCACCGCTTGAGGTTTACAAAGAATTCTGGGGAAAAAACGTGGGGAAAACCACACAAGTCAGTCCACCATGGATACCCATAGGTTTCTAGTTATGAAAAATGTATAGGTTGTACAGGTTTCCCTAAGTTCCAGCTAAGCTAGAGCCCAAAGTCCTCAGACAGGCACTTTGCAAAAAATGACTCAGTTTTCAGTGGAAAAAATGTATGTGTCCACGTTGTGTTTTGGGGCATTTTCCTGTTGTGGGTATTAGGCCTTTGCATACAAGTGAGGTACAGTTTTCATCAGGAGACTTGGGGGAATGCTGGGTGGCTCCCCTCAGATTACAGCACTTTGCATCACCAAAATGTGAGGAAAACATGTTTTTCTTTAGACAAATGTTGAGATTTGCAAAGAATTCTGGGTGACAGAACCTGGTGAGAGCCCCACAAGTCACCCCATCCTGGATTTCCCTAGGTGTCTAGTTTTAAAACATTTACAATTTTGCTAGGTTTCTCTAGGTGCCAGCTGAGCTAGAACCCAAAACCCACAGCTAGGCACTTTGCAAAACAAATGAGTCAGTTTTCAGTGGAATATGCGATGTGTCCACATTGGGTTTTTGGGCATTTCCTGTCATGGGCACTATGCCTACCCACATACATGCAATACCATCTTTATCAAGAGACTTCGGTGAATGCTGTGTGGAAGGACGTTCATGGCTCCCCTCAGATTGCAGTACTTTATATCACTGAAATGAGAGAAAAATGTTTTTTTAGACATATTTTGAGGTTTGCAAAGGATTCTGGGTCACAGAACCTAGTCAGAGCCCCACAGATCACTGCATTCTGGAATCCCTTAGGTGCCTATTTAAAAAAGTGTACAGGTTTGCTAGGTTTCCCTAGGTGCTGGCTGAGCTAGAGCCGAAAATCCACAGCTAGGCACTTTGCGAAAAACGAGTCAGTTTTCAGTGGAAAAACGTGATATGTCCACATTGGGTTTTGGGGTGTTTCCTGTCATGGGCACTAGGCCTACCCACACAAGTCTGGTACCATTTTTATCAGGAGACAGGGGAACACAGAATAGCAGAACAAATTTTATTACCAATTGTCTTTCTCTGCATTTTTGCCTTCCAAAAAAAGATTGTGTGTAAGAAAGAATTCTTTTTCAGATGCTAGTATAAGTACATACAAATTCAGAGATGTGCAAGCAACCACTGCTTCTAAACTCCATATATTGTGCCCATTTCAGAAATATACAGATTTCATTAATACCTATTTTTCCTTCTTCATCTTTTATCAAATGAATTGCTGCATCGCCGGTACACAATGAAAACCCAGTGCAAGGTGCAGCTCAGTTACTGGCTCCGGGTAGCTTGTGTTCTTGGAGAACCTAAAAATCTATATATCCCTGCAACCAGAATGGTCCAGTGGATGTAACGGTGAATTGTTTGAAAGAATCTGTCATAGTTACTGATGAAAACGTAGACCGAAATGGCTGTTTTTATTTCAACTCAACTTCAGTAATTTTTCATTTGAACTGTTACTTTCTATAGGTAAACCTTGAAAGATCTACACAAATTACCCCTTTCTGAATTTAGACTTTTGTCTACTTTTCAGAAATGTGTAGCTTTCCAGGATCTACCATAGCATTAACACCCATTTCTGTCACTAACTGGAAGGAGGTTGAAAAGCACAAGAAATAGGAAAAATGGAGTATGTCCCAGTAAATTGCCAACACTGTGTGAAAATGTTGGTTTTCTGATTCTAGTGTGCCTGTTCCTGAAAGCTGGGAAGGTGGTGATTTTAGCCCCACAAACCCTTTGTTGATGCCATTTGCAGGGAAAAAACAGATGCTTTCTACTGCAGCACTTTTTCCCATTTTACTCCAGAAAATCCACAATTTATCTGTATTTTTGCTAATTTATTCGCCCCACCAGTGGAATCCACAAGTCCTGGGTTCCTTAAGAATCCCCAGCATGTTGAAAAAAAGGACTCAAATTTAGTGTGGATAGCTGATGTGGACAAACAGGTATGGTGGCCTAAGTGCAAACTATACCAAATAGCAAAAAAGACTTAGCACAGGAGAAGGAAAAGGTTTAGAAGCGAAGGGATTAGACATAACATAAACATACACATAACATAAACATAACACAAACATAATATAACCATAAACATAACATACCATAACCTTAAACATAAATATAAACATAAACACAACTTAACATAAACATGAACATAACAGCAATCCTTATTTCTGGCATAGTATCCACAGGCCAGAAGGGTACTGAAGAGTGAGTGTCTGAGGTCCCCTTTTTATATCCTGGTGCCCTCCTTCTAGAAGGTGGAAGAAGCTTCTAGACAGTGGATTTGAAGTACATGGAATATCCTGACTCTCCGGCTTTGGCTCAACACTGGCTGCAGTGACAATGTGGAGGTGATAGGTCATTTGTGTGAGAGAAGAGCACTCCCTATTTATTTGCAAGTGGGGCTGTGTTCAACTTCGCCCTGTCAAACTGCCAGAAGATGGCCTATTATGGCACATCTAATCCCTCTGTTGTGTAACTGTCTGTGAGGAAGTCACAAAGTCTATCTGTGATTTACACCCACTCGAGTGACCCAAGACAGGCTACAAGCACAAAAGGGCTTAAGGCAAAAAAAATGGCAACTATCAAAATTGTAATTAAAAATCCGACTTTACCATTGAATAGGTCTTTTCATTACGATTCCAAAGACACAAAACATGGTATAGCTACCTGTTCCCAATTGAAAAGTACAGCATGTTAAATGTAAAAAGAAATCTCCAATGTATACATATTGGAGGGGCAGGCCTCACAGTAGTGAAAAATGGATATAGGAGTTTTTCACTACCAGGACTTGTAAAACTAAAGAGCACATGTCCAACCTTTTAATTACACAGCACCCTGCACCATGGGTT
This sequence comes from Pleurodeles waltl, assembly GCF_031143425.1. Taxonomy (NCBI): domain Eukaryota; kingdom Metazoa; phylum Chordata; class Amphibia; order Caudata; family Salamandridae; genus Pleurodeles; species Pleurodeles waltl. Next base: position 1,642,938,060 of record NC_090444.1, on the reverse strand, counting down.
GCCTTTGGCCTACCTTAGGGGTGACTTGTATGTAATACAATAGGGATTAAGGCTTGGCAAGGGGTTTTTCTTGCTAAGTCAACATGGCAGTTTAAAACTGAATTCAGTCTGCAATGGCAGACCCTGGACATGTTTTCAGGTACTACTTAAGTGGGTGGCAGAATAAGTGCTGCAGGCCCACCAATATCATTTAATTTACAGGCCCAGGATATTTGATATACAACTCTACAATAGACGTACAAGTAACTTAACTATGCCCATTGTGTATGAGTCAATTTAACCATGTTTTAGGGGAGTAAGCTCAAGTACTTTAGGATTGCTTAGCACTGGCAAAATGCACAGAGTCCTAACACCAAGAGAAATGGCAAAATGGAGGAGAGGCAAAACGTTTAGGAGAAGACAACCTTAAGGTTGACATGCCTAACACAGTTTATCTGCAGATGTACCCTTACTAGCATGCCTAGTGATTGAGACAAGTGACTTCAATGTAGCAACTATTCCCTTCCAAATATTCTTCCTGCCACAACCTCTGATTCTTCCTCTTCTCCTACTCACATTTCCCACAGCCCTCCAAGTCACTTCTCTTTCTATACGTTACCTTTTGTGAATGCCTTCAATGCAAGATCATCCACTAAGAATGCATACAAAATCTATAACCTCATCATCAATCATTATGTGCACTTGTTAGCCATCCATCAAACTTGGTTCAATGCATCCGTATTGGACTTGGCCATTTCTGCAGGCTCACCCACAAACGTTTTGCCTTCACTCCCCTTGTTTTCTGCCAGTTTTTGTTGGCTTTAAAATCTGTGCAATCTACCAATGGTAACCAGTGCTAAATTACTTCGGCTCTCTCCTTCAAACATGATCAACATAGTAAAATTGACTTAAACCCAATTGGCACCTTTAATTTACATATGGGTCCTTAGTAAAATAATCCCCCAAAAACTCTCAGCGGTTCCTGAAAATTCTACAACAATTAACGTATGTCATGTCTAACTTGTGTTGCAAGGGTCCTGAAGTCATTTATCTCTGGCAACTCTCCTAACATTTGGAAATAAACTGCCCCCTCAGCTACTTCATATAATCATTCAGTCTATAAAGAAGAACTAAAACTATGTTACTAAACTTCATTGAAGAGCTATTTATCTTTAGAGACCTCATTACTCCCGGCATCTTAAGTCTTATGCACCGACTGGCAGCATTCAACACCATTGATAATTGAGTACTTGTCAATATTTTGGAACATTCAGTAGGTATCAGTGGAATTGTGCTGACCTGGCTCTCCTCCTGCCTAGTTAACTCCACCATCTCCCAGATCTACATGTGTGGAGATCCACAGGCCTCCACACTCGCTTTCGCATTATTCAATATTTAGAGAAACCGTTGCACTAAGATCCCCATATCCATAATTTCCCAGATGACATGCAATTCAACTTCAAGCTAGATGACAAAACCAGCAACTTATCTAATGTATCACCCTGTGCCTTCATTGTGTGCCACTGCTTGCAGAAAACTTAACTCTGATTCAACAGTGAGAAAACTGAGATCCTTCTGGAAACTTCCCTGGCAACTTCCTAAAGCCCACAGTGCAGGTTTGATGTTCAACAGGGAGATTTCCTTCATACCCAAAGTGTGCCGCTTCTAAATACTTTTTACACCATTTAAGTGTACAAAGTACAGGCCCCTTCACTGCTCAAGGCAATCGTCATATTCCTTGTCACTGTGATCTCTACAAGCAGATAAACAGGTCCTAAAGTCCTCCTATCACAACTTCAACAAGCTGATTTGTTTGCAGTGGCAAGTACTTCAAGTTCAATTGGCAAGCTAAGCAGAAAACTGCAGACTGTCACAGATGACTAAGATTAGAATATCCCTGGTAATCTGTTCTGGAGACTATTTTACCAGCTTGGAAGATGACTTCTTAGTCAGATTTCCAACATGGTGTTATGACAGCTCACTTGAGGACAGATTTAAGAGTCCCTTGAGCTATCTAACGACACATTAGCGTCATTTGTTTTACGCTAATGTGACGTCAGATGGTCAAAAAATGCAGCGCCAAATTTACAAAGTGGCGCAATGCATACTTTGCACCACTTTGTAACCCTTTGCACTACATTATGTATGCACCAGGCATAATGTAAGCAAAGGGGGCCATCCCCTATTACGGGGGCCAAAACAATGGCACAAAGAATTCTAAGAGATTTCTTTGCATCATTGTTTTCTGCACCTTTAACGCCTGCTCAGAGCTGGCATTAAAAGGAGGCACACCATTATTCATAATGGACCGCAGTGGGCTTTGCAGGATTAGCATTGAAAGCCTGGGTCTTGCGAGCAGATGTGAGCGCAAATGTCTGCTCAGCTTGTCAAAATTTCCATTTCAATATGAGGTCAAATTTCTGCTACTTTTATCTCTTGTGTGGGGGAAAAAGCACATTTCTGCAACATGTCACAATTTAGGAGACTGAAACAACATAGGCAATTTCAGCTCGCATCCAACAATGGCTTACTTCATTCAGCATCACATAATTCCCATTTGAGAGCACCTGGGATGCCGTACGAATCAAAAGCACAGGAAGACCTTTCAGGTAACGGGTTCAATTTGCTCCTGAAACGTTACACCCTCCATGAAAGGACAGCTGTTTGCAAATCATTGACTGGCACACAGAAGTCTTGCATTCGCTTCTGCTAAGAAAGACCTCTTTTATGCGATTGAAACACTTGTCTGAAAAGAGTAGCTCCCACACCTCATGGATGTAACTGTCTTCTAGCTTCTCAAATATGCTTACAGAAATGTGCTCCAAGCACAAAGTGAACTGAAGTGTTGAAATTGGCAGATTAATAACCAAACTGCAGATGGTATTTCTGCCACAGTGAAAGGCAACTTTTCTAACTTTTCAATGTTAAGCATAATATAAGTCACTTGTGTGTTAGCCATTATTTGTTGCTGTCACATCAAATTAAATGTGGCAAATAGGTTCCTGGAGCTACCATGTTTCCAGGGAATGCGACCACTCTTCAGAACTTGTAACGACCAGCCTAAATGCATAATGGACCTAAGTTGACTCTGGCCATGTAAAAAAAAGACAGTTCATTCTGTATGATGTCAATTGCAGATGAAACAATCTTGTTGAGTGTGTATATGTGGTTGGGCAAAGTATTCAGTCACTTATCTACAACAGCTAGAGCTTTCTGCAAGTTTTAGTGATCTATTTACCTTAACTGTACGGCTGCTTCCATTTGGGACATATTTTAAAATGTCATTATATATTGCAAATCAGAAGTGCTTTGTGTGTGGCTTTCTAGGGCCTCACAGAAAGACTTTTAGGTTTGTATTTTCTGACAGGAGAATAAGGTGTTCTTTAACAGCTGTGAAAGTGGAAGATTTGAACCATTGTTGACATAGTTTACCCACGCTATATGTGGTGACGATACCAGAGTATTGTTCTGATATGTCATAAGGATCAGGTCTGCTCACTCTAAAACCCCCTGTGGAGTTTACGAAACGAGCATGACAACCATTTGTGTCCACTGGCCACAATACCTACCCTTTGGAACCTGAAAGTATTGCATTAAATGTTACATTTTGGACAGCACTCGTTGAATTGGTCTCCATTGACATTTAAAATCTTTTGACATTAGTCAAATTTAACTGGTGACAGAATACTGGACCCATTCAATTCCTTAATTTGTGCCAAGCCTCAACAACTTGTTTGCTCTACAGTTTCATCTAAAGATATAGGCGGTCATTCCTACGTTGGCGGGCGGCGGTCGCCGCCCGCCTGGCGGGAACCGCCAGAAGACCGTACCGCGGTCAAAAGACCGCGGCGGTCATTCTGTCTTTCCCGCTGGGCTGGCGGGCGACCGCCAAAAGGCCGCCCGCCCGCCCAGCGGGAAAGCACCAGCAACGAGGAAGCCGGCTCCGAATGGAGCCGGCGGAGTTGCTGGTGTGCGACGGGTGCAGTTGCACCCGTCGCGATTTTCAGTGTCTGCCAAGCAGACACTGAAAATCAATGTGGGGCCCTGTTAGGGGGCCCCTGCAGTGCCCATGCCAGTGGAATGGACACTGCAGGGGCCCCCAGGGGCCCCACGACACCCGTTCCCGCCAGCCAGGTTCTGGCGGTGAAAACCGCCAGAACCAGGCTGGCGGGAAGGGGGTCGGAATCCCCATGGAGGATTCACAGGGGCAGCGGGAAGCCGTCGGGAAACCGCCGGCTTCCCTTTTCTGACCGCGGCTTTACCGCCGCGGTCAGAATAGCCCCAGAAGCATCGCCAGCCTGTTGGCGGTGCTTCCTCCGTCCCCTACCCTGGCGGTCTCGGACCGCCAGGGTAGGAATTGCCCCCATAATTTGCATTGGAATAAGGCATTCTCGAAATAAAGCTTCCCTTCCCCATATTTGCCAGTCTCTATTTTCCCACACACTCTTTAAATCAATCGACTTCAACCAATATTCATAGCTTTCTTTAACCAAATGGGAAACAAATGAATCGGAATAGATGAATTTGGTATCTATTAACAAGATATTCTGCAATTTCATTAGTGGCCAGAAGGCAAAAGATAGCTGGGGATGTCTACATCATGACCGCTTCCCACGTGCGCTGGGTGCAATTGATTGAACTCATGTGGCCCTTCAGCCACTTCGCCACAATGCACACATCTTCTGCAACAGACACCACTAGCACTCTATCAATGTGCAGGGTGTCTGTGATGCCCTTGGTAGCTTCACTGATGTCAATGCAGTGTTCCCAGGCAGTACCCACTACAGCTACGTATTCCTCAGATCACCTCTTGCCCGGTGGATGGCAGGGGGAGAATTTGGAAACATGTGGCTACTGGGTAAGCAGCACACAAGTATGAGATGTATAATCGTGTTTTAGAATGCAGAGCCACTACACAACAATAATCCTCATGTCACATACATGCCCCCAACAGATACAGCATGTACCAATTCATACATCATGTACTATACAAATACAAGAGAGACATTTACAAATATTACTCCGTTTCCCTCCTCAGGTGGTGCTGTATTTGTACTCTCCCCTCACCTCCGCACACCATACAGACGTGCAGCCATTGTACACCAGCAGAGGTACAGTAGGGCACACAGATGTACACAAGCCATCATTGAGTGCAGTTTTGTCTCCTGAAGTCAAGATTCAGATGTCTTGACCCTACATGAGGGGCTTGCTGTTGTACTCCTCCCGCGTTCTGTGCAAGATTGTAGTAGCCTGTTGTGTTTTGCACAACATAACATTAAATCATGGCTTGCTCACACTCTCATCTAGGTCTGAATTTGGGCAACTTGTTCATTCTACAAAACAGAGGGCTTGTATGCAGGTGCGTGGCCAGCTGGTTGACACTTTTTTCACCTGAGCAATATGTTGTGTCATTGCCCTTATGTGGTATGCACTCCATTGTCAATGATGATAGTTGGACTTTTGCCCACATATTAGACCACTGTACAGGAGGGTCCAGAGGACAGTCTGGCTGACCCTCCATGCCCAGCTGGAAGAGCTTGAGCAGCAGAAACCTAGTAAGTGCATGGGCTGCATTGTGGGTCTGTTAGCATGATGTGAGTTGTGACTGAGCTATACCATCATGTGTCTCATGTCACCATGCACTCAATCAGAGCAATTGCTGCAGCAGTCATAAGGCCAATGCCTCGTTGGAGCACATTGGATGCACTGACCAGAGTGCACCCTGAGACTTGTAGTTTTCTGAGTACTACTGGGGAAATGAGCCTCACTCTTGCATTTGAATGAGGAAATGCAATGCCAACACCATGACTGGTAAATCAAGGGCCTTATCACTGCTGGGGGCATGGCAAAGGGATGGGCCAGGCAATGTCCAGTTTGGGGTCAAGAAGATTGTGGGTGTTGGGTGCGATATCATGCATGCTTTTTTGTGTTTTTTTACCAGTGTAAAGTATTATTTTATGTGTCTTGGAGTAAAGGTTGACTTTGGGATACTTGTCTCAAATACAATGGTACCAACATTTCCAAGGGAAACCCAATGCACACTTCTTTCCAACAGTGGCTTGTCTGTTATATGTAATGTCTAGCTAGCTGTACCAACAATACGCACGTGCCAACTAGTGTACAGCATCAACAGGAAGTCTTGACATGCCAAATGTGCCATGTAGATTGACTGATGTTGTCAGGGATCGTCAAATACATAGGCCCTCATTATGACCCTGGCAGTCTTCTGACCAGCATGGTTAATGTGGCGGTATTACCGCCAATAGGCTGGCGGTACATACCGTCTCATTATAAGTGTGGCAGGTTGGCTGCTGCAGCCAACCTGCCACTTCTTCACTCATACCACCAGAGGTATGAGCAGCTGGGCCGGAGATGTCATTCTCCGACCCGGTAGCCCACAGAGTACCGCTGGTGGCATTATGAGCTGGGCTACCACCATGGTTTCTGTGGCATTAGCAACACCACCAAAACCATGGCGGTAGGCCCTACCGGTGACAGGGAATTCCTTCCCTGTCACTGGTAGTCGGTTCCCCTACCCCCTATACTCACCTGACACTGCCCACCCTCCTCCTTCCAAACACCCCCCACCCCCGATTCAAACACCGCCTCCCATAAACGCACACACACACAGACACTCACCCACCACACACCTGCTCCCACAGCCACACATGCACACATGACCCCCCTTCCCCACCCCCACTACAGTCACAGCGCCCCTCACCCCCCTCTCCGCATACACGCACACAGACACCCACATTCACCACGCATACACCCAGTCATGTACACTGGCATACACGCATTCACTCATTTACTGGCATACATGCATTCACATATGCACTCACACACACACTCAAATACTCAGACACACACACAAAACGCCCCCCATCCTCCCACCCCTCCCTTGTCGGATGCCCAACTTACCTTGTCCGGCGATGAGGTCGTCCAGCATGGAACGGGAAGGGGCACTGCTACCGCTGGCAGCGCCCCACTAGCAGATCACTGCCAGGCCGCATTTCTGCTCAAATTACGGCTAGAGGCATTCTACTGGTGGGGCGGTGCTGGTATTGGCAGTACAAGGTCACCACCTTCCGCCAGTATGAAAACTTCCAGATTTCCAACCTTATTGTGGCAGAAGTCAGGCAGTGCTCATAAACTGGCGGACAGATGGTCGTTGCCGGGGTGGTATGTTGGAGGCCATCACGGTAGGCGGGTATTACCACAAAAGTTATAATGAGGACCTTAGATTCACAGCTTAGCAAAGGTCATAACCAAGGCCAGGTGTGTATATGTACACCCAATCAAGCATTTCTGTGGGACCAGGCTACACATCAGATGACATGCAACTGTCAGTGTAAGAATATTAAGTCTTCACATTATAGGATTATCATAGATACATGATTAGGTATGGACAGATCCAACCAGACTGTGCCCCATCTCCAACTGTAGACTGACTTTGGATGATGACCAGGTAGCAAGAACAGGAAACATTTGGCCCAATTTAAAAAGGTAAACTTAGATGTTTTGTCTATGTTTACAACAAATGTCTATGTTTACCTTTGTGAATTGAGCCCAATGATTGCAGTAATGCTGAAGGTGAGACTTTGTCACTAAAGAAGTGTACACTCCCCATGATTGTCACCGAGATCAATGTGTGAGTAATAGCAGGATGTCACAGTGATAGTACACATACATTTTGGCTCCAAGTCACCTCGAATTGGTTAGAGAGATCAAAGGAGAACAAAGTCACCATTTACTTCATATACTTATGTGCCTGGCACTGAATTGTACAAAAACTAAATGATATTCTTAATTCTAGTTTAGTCGCCCTGCTTGACCAGGAATCCCAAATAGATGAACTGGGGCAGAAAAGGGCATCCTCAGGACATCAGCAGGCATGGCCTCTTTTCAACCGAAGAAGAAGAGGAGGAGGAGGGACCTGGAACATCTTGAAGCTGGGAGAATACACCCACCCAAAGGAACACTACATCTTTTGCCACAGAATGGGTGGAGGCTATAGACACCATAATGGGGGCACCAAACTGAACATCTCTGGTCAAGGGGGAGGAATTTGACTCTCCCCCTTACATGCAAGATCAGGAACCAACTGAGGTGTCCCCAGTGCAGGCCGATACAACAACTGGGCTTACCACTGACCCCTCCCTACTTCATAAGGCCCCCAGTCCATCGAGGCACCCTGCTACATCCCCTGCCACTAGCCCCCCACCAAGTGCCTGCCCAGTAGTCCTGAGGAGAATCCCTGTTCCCAACACCCCACATTCCTCCTGTCCAACCGAAACCCCTCCTTGTTATGTCACACCTGTGTATGCATCCCAGGAAGGGTTGGTGGCATGTCAGTGGAAGCCAGTTGTGTCCTCTCGGATCCTAAGGCAGATCCATGGAGAACTGGGTAGGCTCCGAGAGGAAGATGCTTGTGAGATGGCCACCCTAAATGCCACCCTGACTTCTGCCCTGTTCCAGCGTCCCTCCCATAGCACCCTCCATATATCTCTCGGTTTGTGATCTCACACTTTTTCCCCCTGAACCCCCCACACACCTTGCACCCCAGTCTGTCCCAGTCCTGTGGGGTGTCTGGTCCTCCAACAGCCAGCCAGGATTTGGCCACCGAAGCAGAGGATCTGATAATCGTGACCAGAATGACGAGTGACTGAACTGTGTAATGACAATGGATACTTGATTTGCCTAATGGATGTAGACTGATTCCCCTGACATTTCCTGATGTGTCTTATTTATTTTGTGCAACCGCCGCCCATTCTGCGTGAAGAGCATTATTTGACTTCCTTTCTCCCTTCCCAATGGACCTTTTTTCTGCATTTTTTTCACAAATTGTATATAAAAAACATTAATCAAAATGCAGTGTGTTGTGTAGTTCCTTGTATTTGCTGGAATCAAGGTATTGAAGCATTTGCCTGGAGTGGTTTAGCTATGCTTTCAGCATATTACCTTCGTACACAGATGGTTCTACTAATGAACATGTCTTACCGTTTATTAACATACATGTGGCCTACACACACATACACAAGCAATTGACCTTCATCAACTACTAATCCACTCAATTTCAATGTGGTATATGTCTTTTATTTACAGAGTTCTGTGCAAACATATTTTACAGAATCTCGCTAGCGTCTTCTCAAGTTTGGTGGTGAGGTTCGCTGTGAGGAGGCTCGCTTCATGGGGTTATGAGGTGCAGGTGGGTGTGGTGGCTCTACCTAGATAGGTGGGGAGGTGCCTGGACAGGGCTGGTGGTGGCAGTACAGGGGGAGCTTCCTGGACATGGGGTGGTGGTGCATCTACAAGGGGGGATGTGCCTGGAAAATGGGTGGTGGTGCCTGTACAAGGGGAGAGGTGCCTGGACAGGGGTTGGTGGTGTCTGTACAAGAGAGGGAAGCTTCTAGGACATGGGGTGGTGGTGTCTATACGAGGGGGAGGTGCCTGTGTATGGGGTGGCGGTGCCTGTACAGGTGGAGGGTGTGTCTGTGCAGTGAGGGGCATGTGCAAGGGGAGTGCTGCCATCAAAGATTGGTGCGGACCTGTGCAGGTTTTTTAACCAGGGGTTGGGTGTGACATGGTGCAGGTAGATGTGCTGGCTCCACTCCATTCTGTGTAATAACTGTGGGAGCTGACACGTGTCCTGTAGTGAGGCAGAGATGTCAGACAGTGTAACCTCAATGGCACAAATGTCCTGTCTCACATCTGACTGCTACTCCCACTCTTCACCATGAACACCTGCCTGACCTCTCCACCTGGGAGGGGCTCAGATGCCATTGTCAGGTCCACTAGCAGGAGGGTGGCAGGTGAGAGGTTGTGAGGAATAGATTTGTGCCTCGGGGCTAGCTGCTCCACACCAGGGCAGGCATGTACCTTGGATGTTGGAGAGAATGCCTGAGAGACACTGTCAGAGTAGGAATGTTTAGGAGAACCAACAGGTCTGACCAGGATGTGATGGCTGTATGGAGGTGATGGTTGTTTTGGGGTATGTGAGAAATGGACAATCCTTTGGAGTGCATTAGGAGGCACTATACTGACCAGAGCAGATGTTCTGCTGTGTGGGCCAACAATAGTGGGCAGGGGATCGGACTCTACATCCTTTGAAATCAGGGCCTGGTCTCCCTCATCCTCTACTTCCTCCTTCTCTTCCTATGCATGTCTGGCAGCTGACAAGGCAGCTTGAAAGAGGAATGGGTTCTCCCATTGAATTGCCTGTTGCCCACCACTGGTGGATGGTCCTTCCTCTTGACTCAACTCAGATTCCTCAGTATCTGTAAGACATAGGTTGCAACAGGTGAAGAATTTGCCTTAGAATATCATGAGGTGCAACACAAGGATTGAGTCAAATTATTTTCACATCAATAGAGGCTACACATGTGACCGGGTTTGTGTAACCTACACATGACAGCTCACACTGTGTCATTGAGGTGTTCAATGAAGATGTACAATGCAAAAGTAAGCTCACCAGTTCTCTCCGTCAGCTCTGTGTGGTATTGAGATCCTCCATGGAATAAGCTGCTGGACCTGGCTCCTCCAGTGTGTTGCAGAAGATATGGTCCTGGAGCCAGCAGCTTGTGAAAAAAGTGATACCATGGTTCTTGTTCTGCATGATTTATATGTAATTATGCACACTTGACACACACATCACTTATTTTGTTAGATACATTCTACACACCAACTTCAGATGTGAGGCTAAAGTGGCCATGCCCAGCTTATGCCCTCCACAAGGATATGGTCATTGTTCATGGGTAGGGTATCAACTGTCTACACCACTATATAGCACACTTACCTGACAGACGGATGGCAGTGGGTTTGTCTGCTGCAGCCAAGATGTCTCCCAAACACCTGGATGTTGTCATCGGTATCACTGAGGTAGTCCTGGCAGCAGCTGTAATGTAACATGCATGTCCATATCTAAGTGCAAAGGATGATGGTGATGATTCTACATGCACATGTCCTAGGAATGGATCAGTGATCTACAAGTTACATGCAGATGGCCACATGTGTGCCTCCTGATCCTTACATGCCACCCCTGGTAACAGCAACACTGGCCGGCTGTTAATTCAACACAGCCCTCATACTAACCAAGTATCACACTTACAGGCAAACATGTATTTGATGGTTACTGAGAGCTACAGGCCAGAAATGACTAGGGTGTCCCGCACTGCCAACCTTTGGACACAACCTCATTTTTAGGGGCCTCATGCATCAAGAGTATGATGTGGTATCTTTAAATTTCTAAAGGAGTCTTCCACAACATGCAGAGTTGGTTCATCCTTGCGCATCTGATTTTGTCAGTGTGTTGCAGAGTACAAGTTTGATATACACAATTATCAAGCAAGGTTTGGGTAACATTCATTCTACTTCACGTCTCCCCCCCCACTGGGGACAGTATTGTCCATTGTGGACTGGGAGGTCAACCATTTCTGCTGTGCACTCTTTTTTTGGCACTTGTTCCAATGTAAATGTACAACATCATGGTTTATTTTAACTGACACTGGATACAGTTATGTACAACACACATCCCGAAGTCCTGTATTCCAAGTTTACTCCTTTGTGGTTATGGGGGAAGGGGTGACAAAGTGAAATGAACATTGGTCTAGGATCACACAATTTGGTCAAGTGTAGAAGCTGGACTGATGCCCACCTTTACTGGTTTCACAGTGTGCAGCTTAACCACTAGATGTATATGCTTCACTTCTTCTACACCCACCTTACCAGCCACAACCCCGGCCCCAAACGCAAGCCAGCTAGCATCAGCGCACTCTTCATCCACATCATTACTTTAGCTTTTGGTTCCTGCGATTTTGTCAGCAAGTATCCATGTCATGGACTTACAAACCAGTTGTGACTACTCCTCACTTTAAGATATTTGGGAACATATTTGTGAGCCCCTCGAGGATTGTGACTCTTCCCCCGAGTGACAGAACCATGTACACCTGGGGAGGCACAAACACCTTGCACCTGCTGAGGTGAGGCGTAATGACTTGTAACATATCGACTTCCTGCACTGACCTACACAAAATCCACTGATATGAGGGCCAATGTAAACACTTATGTACACACTGTACACACACATTTTGAATCAACCTTTCATTACTCAACATTTTAGGATGTGGTATACTCTTATATACCATATGTGATGATATAGAGATGAATGACAACAGTAATAATAGACACAGAACACATGCTGCTGACATTTAATCCACAGTCTAGGAGCATAAGCATTTACTAAAGTCATTTTTAGGTATACTTACCAGTGTCTGACATACGCCCACTGTGTCATGTCTGACCAGATGTCACACCCATGCATGTTGCAGAGGTTACTGCAGGCTGTGTATTTTTGGACAACGTCACAGGGTCTACAATATTTGTGTTTTCAATTTACATTCCAGTTGACACATGTGATGCAGAACATTACCTACTCCATTTAACAGGTATGGTACAGTTTATGGATTCCATGTAGTGTATTTGTGAGTTGACTGATCACAATGTCAGAGTTATTGCCCTCTCTTGGCTATATGTGCGTACCAATTTGTGCTGATGGCATGGGTTGATATGCTCCATGATGTTGCCTCTCAGTTGATGTGCTCCATGAAGTTGCCTCCCTAATGGTGCCATTTGCCACCAGTCCTTACTGTTACTGGATGAGGCAGCAGTGATGGGCCACTGTTTGGGACTGAGGATTTGGAAGTGGCAATTTTCATCACAAAGGATTATGGGACTTGTAGCGCAATGGACTGGATGAGACACATGAGGGTCTAATTCAATATGCAGATTGCACATTTTTGGGACAACATTCATGGTCACATTTGTGGAGTATCACAGTCATTGCTCATTTTGGTCCTCATTACAACATTGGTGGTAAATCCCGCTTACTGCCGTGCAGAAGACTGCCAACACACCGCTGCGGCGGCGGAATTCCGCTACAGCTATTACGACCCACAGGCCGGAATCTGCCAAAATCCAGACACCCACACAAGTCCGCCACACCAAAGTTCAGTGATAAACTGGCGATAACAAAACCTCCACCGTCACACCAACAGGAATACGCCCACACTATCACGACCCATGAATCAACGCGGTGGTCTTTCAACCGCGGTAATCCATTGGCGGTACACACCACCGCACTCAAAATACACACACATTTACAAAACACAACCACATTGGACAATTCCAAATACACACACATGATACACATACACACACCACTCCCACACACTCAATACAATATAAAACACACACCCACATCACCCACAAACCCCTATGACACAAATTGAGAAAGAAGCCCAGAGAGAGACACCACCATCAACAATGCTAGCATCCACAGGCACACAACACCATCACTCACACAACATCCACGCACCTCAGACAACACACACAAACACATCCCCTCACACATCACAACACACACCACCTCACACATTACCCACACCACACCATGGCACCGCAAAGACACCCCAGGTTCTCTGAGGAGGAGCTCAGGGTCATGGTGGAGGAAATCGTCTGGGTAGAGCCACAGCTATTCGGATCACAGGTGCAGCACACCTCCATAGCTAGGAAGATGGAGCTATGGCGCAGAATCGTAGACAGGGTCAACGCAGTGGGACAGCATCCAAGAACTAGGGATGACATCAGAAAGAGGTGGAATGATCTACTGGGGAAGGTGCGTTCCGTGGTCTCAAGACACCAGGTTGCAGTTCAGCGGACTGGCGGCGGGCCCCCACGTCCTCCCCCACAACTAACAACATGGGAGGAGCAGGTCTTGGTTATACTGCATCCTGAGGGCCTCGCAGGAGTAGCAGGAGGAATGGACTCTGGTAAGTCAAATCTTAACTATTACATCCCCCACCCTACCTGCATCACCGTCACCCTCACCCCCATCACTCCAACACCTCACAAATGTCCCACTATCACAACCCACACATCCCAACACCAAGCCCTGCATGCAACACTAAAGCATGGACACCCATCACCAAAGCATGTCCACTACAGATACCCACACAGATCCCCAAACCAATTATCACACAAGGTCCTACACAAGAATGCAAGCACTGGAGTACAGGGTCACCCACCCATTGCACACAATGGCACACACAGATGCAATAATCATGCCTTTAAACCCCTGCAGGACCCCTACCCAACGCACCGGACTAAAGGTTCCAGACATGTCCACTGCCCCCACAGAAGAGGCCCACAGTGATGACAGTAGCTCTGTCCAACTGGATCAAGATGACCAGCCCGGCCCATCTGGGACCTCGGGACAGCCGGTTCCCCTGACACTGGCACAAGCCACCACAGAGCCTCCCCCCCTCAGGAAACACAAGCACAGCACCCACCCAGCAGGCCCATCCCTCTGTCCCTAGGACACGTCTAGCAGCAGTGTGTCCACCACTACAGGGAACCCAGGCAAACCCACCAACCCAAGAAAATCAGGGCCCTGGGGGCAGTGGCAGTGGGCACACGGTTCAGGGGACAGAGGCACAGGATAACAGGGGAACTGGGAGGACTGCTGTGCGACAGGGGGAGGACAGGCCCAGGGAACCCACTCTCCACAAGGCCCTCCCCAACATCATGGGAGCGTACCATCATTCCCAGGAGACAATGGCAACGGTACTGGCCAAGTTTCAGGAGACCCAGCGGCTGCAGGAGGAACAGTATTTGGGGATCAGGGAGGAACTTAGGTCCATCAACACCACCCTGGTCACCATTGTAGGGGTGCTAAAGGACCTTGTGAACACCAGGAGGGACACTGTGGCACAACAAGGGGCCCCTGACACTAGCCTGGATGATGAACAGCCCACCACCTCTGCCGGCACTAGTGGACAGGAGGCACTGCCACAGGACCACAACACCAGCACCCCACCCCCTGCAGAAGGAGAACCACCCCGCAAACTGTCCCTGAGATCCAGGACAAAGACAGAGAACAATGCCAAGACCCCGCCAGGAAATGAGACCCCCCTGAATGTCATCCCTCTGTCCCACTTCATCACCCTGTCCATCCATCAACTGCCCTAGCTCCACTTCCTATGCCCCTTTGGACAATGCACCTGTGAAACAAATATACTGGACTCTGCCATGGACATTCCTCCACCATCAGCCCTGTCCATTTTACAACCCCCTCCACTATTTTGCACTGAAATAAACACCCTTGAATCACAAAACAAGCTGGAGTCAGTCTGTGCTTTCACAAATGTGTATTTGCAATAACTATGGAATATAGCAATGTCAATTGTATTGTCAACATACCGATGTAACACAGCTCTAGTCCATGAGGTAATATAGCAGAGGTCACACAGTGGGACCCACATCTGTGAAATGGAAAGGCAAAATGACAAGTCAAGGTCTATACACTGGGTGAAACTGACTGAAATGTGATAGGTCTTACAATTGTATGAGAGGTGTGAGGCAGTGACATCTTCTTACCTGTGTCTCACTGGAAGTATTGCTGGATAATGTTTTTCTGTTATCGATATCCTCTTCTTCTACCTCCTCTTCTTCACTGTCCACAGGCTCCACAGCTGCCACAAGACCTCCTTCTGGACCATCCTCCTGCAGAAAAAGCACCTGGCGTCGCAATGCCTGGTTGTGCAGCATACAGCAGGCCACGATGATCTGGGACACTTTCTTTGGTGAGTAGTAGAGAGAACCACCTGTCATATGGAGGCACCGGAACCTGGCCTTCAGGAGGCCGAAGATCCTTTCGATCACTCTCCTAGTTTGCCCATGTGCCTCATTGTAGCGTTCCTCTGCCCTTGTCCTGGGACTTCTCACTGGGGTCAGTAGCCATGACAGGTTGGGGTAACCAGAGTCACCTGCAAATGTTGAGAGACAACTGTTAGACACACACTAACCCTTAGGGACAACCCAAGAACCAGACAACTATTCACAGGGTATAGGGTCCTTGACACAGATGGTGCCTCTGGAGTTGCCCCATCACATGAGGGATGCTGCTATTCCTCAGAATGTAAGCGTCATGCACTGAGCCAGGAAACTTAGAATTCACATGGGAGATGTACTGGTCGGCCAAACACACCAGCTGCACATTCATTGAATGGTAGCTCTTCCGGTTTCTGTACACCTGTTCACTCCTGCGGGGGTACCAAGGCCACATGTGTCCATCAATGGCACCTATGATGTTGGGGATATGTCCCAGGGCATAGAAGTCACCTTTCATTGTTGGCAAATCCTCCACCTGAGGGAAAACGATATAGCTGCGCATGTGTTTCAGCAGGGCAGACAACACTCTGGACAACACGTTAGAGAACATTGGCTGGGACATCCCTGATGCAATGGCCGCTGTTGTTTGAAAAGACCCACTTGCCAGGAAATGGAGTACTAACAGGTCCTGCACTAGAGGGGGGATTCCTGTGGGATGGCAGATTGCTGACATCAGGTCTGGCTCCAACTGGGTACACAGTTCCTGGATTGTTGACCGATCAAGTCTATAGGTGACTATTACATGTCTCTCTTCCATTGTCGACAGGTCCACCAGAGGTCTGTACACCGGAGGATGCCGCCATCTCACCACCTGCCCCAGCGGACGTGCCTATGGAGGAGAACAGCGAGCAGAGAGTCAGCCAACACTGAGGTATAACTAAATGTCAGTAGCAAACACTTGTAAATCCGCAATGTGCCTGTTACTGTGTGTATGCCAGTCCTAGATAGGTGTGACGCAGTTATTATTAATGCCATTTGGCCCCCTGAAATGGCGGCTGCCTGACCTGTAAGGTGGGACAAGGGGATATGAGGTAACTGCGCTGGCGTTCCACACCGTCGCGGTAGGCGGTCAAAGACCGCAGCGCAATCCTGCATTGGTTAACATTGGACCCTATGGGTCCCAGGAGCCAATGACGATGTACGCCGGCGGTGACGGTACGCACCGCCGCGGACGTGACCGCCATTTTCTGTCTGTTCACTCACTTGATACCTGACCTTCGACAGGAGAGGACCTACACTGCAAGTGCTGCTGTGACCTCAGTCTGGAAGCAAAGATGGCTCATGTGTCTGGGGAAAGGGCCACTGCCTTCACTTCGGAGGAGTTGCAGAAGTTAGTGGATGGGTTCCTCCCCCAGTACACGCTTCTCTACGGTCCTCCAGACAAACAGGTGAGTACACTGTGAGCATGCTGCATGGGCAATGGCTGTTTGGAGTGGCGTGGATGGATGATATATGGGGGGGGACTGAGGCCTGCATGTGCGGACGGTGAGTATATGTGCGTCAGGGCAAGGGTGGGAACGTGGGCCAATGACTGTGATGGTCCGGACAGTTAAAGATTTTCCTTTTCCCCTGTACTATTCCTCTAGGTCAGTGCCCACCAGAAGAAGGATATTTGGCGTGCCATGGCCAAGGACGTCCGGACCCTGGGGGTCCACCACAGACGGAGCACCAACTGCCGGAAAAGATGGGAGGACCTGCGCCGCTGGAGCAAGAAGATGGCAGAGGCCCAGCTGGGGATGGCCTCCCAACGTGGGAGGGGTACCCGTCGCACCATGACCCCCCTGATATTCCGATCCTGGCGGTGGCGTATCCAGAGTTGGATGGGCGCTTGAGGGCATCACAGCAGCCACAAGGGGGTGACCATCACATTCATTTGACTCTGCGTGCATTACGAGGTGTATGGGTGGGGGAGGTGGGCAGTGGCTTACCGTAGGCCAGGGCGAGCTTTGTAGGCAAGGACCCTTTGTGAGGCAGGCTATGTGGCACGCCAACACCACCAGTGGTAAGAGCCATCTACACCTAGTCAGGCTCCTGTGACTTCCATGTGTGCAGCAATCGGGCATAGGCCTTGTACCCCATGGCCCTGTGATTACTCTAGGAACTCTGAGTGCATGGCGTAGTGCAGAGGGCTGCTGTGTTTGTAGTGTCCGCAAACGGTAGTGGTATTGCATGCACTGAACATGTCTTTCTACTGTCTTTCCCCCACCCTTTTTGTGGTCTCTGTGTTCTTGTGTGCAATAGCATAATCAGGCGGAGGAGCAGTGGCACCGGAGCAGGAGGGAGCTGCATCCCACTTGGCCCTGGAGGGCGAGACAATGGAGTCTGAAGCCACCAGTGGGACGGAGGGCAAGGGGACCTCCACGGCAGGGACAGGAGGTGACTTCAGCGACAGCGACTCCTCCTCTGATGGGAGATTCCTTGCCCCTCTGTACCCCCAGCATCAACAGGAACAGCCGCCACCCCCCCTTCCAGCACTGCCCTCCCAGCAGCCCCTCAGCGTGTGTCCTGTGGCCGCTCACCCAGGATGGTGGGCATCACCTTCGCCCCAGGCACCTCAGGCCCTGCCCCAGTCAGCTCTGCTGCCCTAAGTGAGGAGGCTATTGACCTCCTGAGATCCCTCACTGTTGGGCCATACCATTCTGAAATGCCATCTAGGGTGTCGAGAGGCATTTGCAACAATGCATTCATTCTGGCCAGGCAGCCCAACAGAGAGCATTTCAGGCTCTTGCCTCAGCACTGATGGCAACCATTGTCCCTGTGTCCAGCCTCCCCCCTCCAACTTCCTCTACCCAGACCCAATCCCCTGTACCTCAGCCTATCCCAAGCACACCATCAGACCAGCATGCACACACCTCATCACACAAGGGTGGCTCAGGCAAACATAAGTACCACACATCCCACAGGCACTCACACAAGCATCATTCCCATGCACACATACCAACATTCACTGCCTCCACTGTGTCCCCCTCCTCCACGTCCTCCTCCTACCTCCCAGTCTCGTCTCCACTCACACCTGCATGCACTACATCCTCAGCCACTACCTCCATCACCAGCATGCCCATCAGCACACATCGCTCACGTGCACTCACCACCCCACTACCATTTACACATCCCCTGTGTCCTCTACCAGTGTGTCTGTGAGCCCACCTCCCAAAGTACAAAAATTCAGGCACACACCCACCTAACAGCTATCCACCTCACAAGAGCCTCCAGCCCATGCACCTTCACCCAAATACAGAATTCGTACACCTCCTACAACCACTACCTCTTCCTCCACTCCCAAACCCCATCCATCTATCCGTCCCAGTGTGTCTAAAGAACTTTTCCTGTCTAACATTGACCTCTTCCCTTTACCTCCCCCCCGTCCGACCCTAGGGCCAGGCTTTCCAGGTCCCAACCCAGTACATCAGCCAACACATCACCGGGCACAGTGGTCCCAGCAACAGCGGGCTTTTGGAGTGCGTTAAGCATCAGGGCAGCCAGTGTGCCACGTAGCGAGGGCAAGGACATTCCGCCACCTGCGAAAGTTAAAACGTTAAAAAGTTGGCCACATCCTGGAGGGAGAAGGCGAAAACACCTGCCACCAAGGGCTCAGGCAAAACAAAAGGGGATGGTGGCAAGACAGCTGCACCACCATCCAAGGTGGGGAAGGGCCAGAAAATCAAGGGCAGGTCAGGACAGGGCATGGTGGCACCGACTATGGGACCAGTGTCACACCT
Source organism: Pleurodeles waltl (assembly GCF_031143425.1). Classification (NCBI taxonomy): domain Eukaryota; kingdom Metazoa; phylum Chordata; class Amphibia; order Caudata; family Salamandridae; genus Pleurodeles; species Pleurodeles waltl. The sequence continues at coordinate 1,642,918,636 of NC_090444.1, read as the reverse complement.
TCTGTCCACGTCGACCCCAACCGGTACAGCGGAGAAGACCGCCACCTGCACCGCCACCTGCACTGCTACATGCACCGCCACATGCACCGCCACCAGCACTGCCACATGCACCGCCACCAGCACCGCAGTCACTGAGCCCGCCACCAGCACCGCAGTCACTGAGCCCGCCTCCAGCACCGCCACCAGCACCGCTGCCACAGAGTCCGCCACCAGCACCACTGCCACAGAGTCCACCACCAGCACCGATGCCACAGAGTCTTCCGCATGCACCACTGCCACAGAGTCCACCGCCAGCACCGCTGCCATAGAATGCGCTGCCAGCACCGATGCCACAGAGTCCGCCGCAAGCACCACTGTCACAGATTCCGCCGCCAGCACCGCCTCTACTGACACCGCCGCAAGCACCGCCAGCGGCCCCGCGACATCCTGAGACATGGCTGCCATCCCCAGTGGTCAGTCAACCGAGCCTGGTGGTCAGTTCCAGGAGCCGGGCAGCTTCCATGATGCACCACCTTCAGTTGAGAAAAGCATCCACTACCTCAGTCCTTGGCTGGATGAAGCACTCTGGGCACAAAGCCCCCTCCAGAACCAGTGGAGTATCACATCCACTACTTCTGTCCTTGGCAGGATGAAGCATTCTGGGCACAAAACCCCCTCCAGAACCAGTGGATTATGGCATCCACTACCTCTGTCCTTGGCAGAATGAAGCACTCTGGGCACAAACTCTCCTCCAGAACCAGTGGAGTATCACATCCACTACCTCTGTCCTTGGCAGGATAAAGCACACAAAGCCCCCTCCAGAACCAGTGGAGTATGGCATCCACTACCTCTGTCCTTGGCAGGATGAAGCACTCTGGGCACAAAGCACCCTCCAGAACCAGTGGAGTATGGCATCCACTACCTCTGTCCTTGGCAAGATGAAGCACTCTGGGCACAAAGCCCCCTCCAGAACCAGTGGAGAAAGGCATCCACCTGAGAGACTGTGGCTTTGCACTCCCCAGGATACAGCAGTGGGCAAACCACCCACTGGAAAGACTTGAGAGACTGTGGCTTTGCACTCCCCAGGATACAGCAGTGGGCAACCCACCCACTGGAGAGACTTGAGAGACTGTAGCTTTGCACTCCCCAGGATACAGCAGTGGGCAAACCACCCACTGGAGAGACTTGAGAGACTGTGGCTTTGCACTCCCCAGGATAAAGCAGTAGGCAACCCACCCACTGGAGAGACTTGAGAGACTGTGGCTTTGCACTCCCCAGGATACAGCAGTGGGCAACCCACCCACTGGAGAGACTTGAGAGACTGTGGCTTTGCACTCCCCCAGGATACAGCAGTGGGCAAACCACCCACTGGAAAGACTTGAGAAACTGTGGCTTTGCACTCTCCAGGATACAGCAATGGGCAAACCACCCACTGGAGAGACTTGAGAGACTGTGGCTTTGCACTCCCCAGGATACATCAATGGGCATGGAGCCCCCTCGTGGAGCAGTGGTGTCGTGCACTCATCCGGCTGAGGTGCCCCCCCTTCCCTTCCCCCTGAGGTGCCTGTTTCTTTTCGATCTGATGCCCCTGCAGTGTTCTCTCTGTTTGAAGTCTGGTATCGCGTGTGGGCCTCGTCCATGCATTTTGGGCCCAGTGGTCCACGGACAATAATTTGTGCACTATCCGGACTTGTGTAGTTGGTGTACATAATTGTATATATTGTATTTCGAGTTTTGACTACTGGATTTTTCATAATTACAATCGTTCAACTCATTTCCTTTTGTCCTTGCGTTCTTGAAGGGGGGTGGGAGGGGGTGTAAATGTAATGTTGCAGCATGTATTTGTGTGTATGTTGTAGTGGGTGGGGGTGGGGTGTTGCGTGTTGCGTGTGTGTCACTCTCTTTTCCCTCCCCCTCCCCTGTGTTGTAGGTGCAGTACTCACCGTGGTCGTCGCCGCCGTCTTTGTTGCTCCTGATAGAGGAGCAGGAATACCATTGCAGGGAGTATTTGGAGTTCTGGCTCCATGGCGTCCTGGTTCCTCGTGGGGTGTGGAGAGGTGAGTGTTTTCCCTTCCAAGTCCTGTTTCCGCCGTGTTTTTATTTGCGTTGGTTCCACCTCGGAAAAGGTGGCGGATTGGCCTCTCATAATAGCGTGGGCGGTACATTGTCTTCCGCCTGTCTGTTGGCGGTGACCGCCAAGCTGTTTGTTTGTACCTCTGTGGCGGTTGGAGTGTTTTTTTCCACCGGCCTGTTGGCGGTATCACCGCCGCTTTAACACCGACCGCCAGGGTTGCAATGAGGGCCTTAGTGTCATTGTTAGTATCATTGCATATTACCTGTCACCACATGGTGGAGAGGACGCCCCTTTCAATGTGGGGTGAGTTGGAGACAGGCTGTAGTTGGTACACCAGGAAGAGCTCTTGGCCACCTCTATCCTGCTTTATTTCTCCTTCACCCTCATCTTCTCATCCTACCACTTCCTTTTGATATCAGTGGCAGTTCATATATCCTCCCCAATGCAGTGACACATGTGGCCAACTGCTGCCATAGGGCTGCCTTCTGAGAGAAATGGCAGCTGTGGGGGGGAGACCATGCAGTCCTTTGTAGTTCCTCACCAAAAATTTGAGGATCATGGTGGTCTCTTTCTCTGTGTTAAAAACTGGTTTTCTGGTTAGCAGACAGTTTGCATTCTGTCTAAGCAGGGACCCTCACTCTAGTCAGGGCAATGAAGATACTCACTTAAGATAACCCCTGCTCAACCCATTGGTAGCTTGGCACATGCAGTCAGGCTTATCTCAAAGGCAATGTGTAAAGTATTTGTACCAGCACAGTAACAGAGTAATACAGTGAAAACACTACAAAAGAGACACAACCAACACCAAATTATAAAAAGAGCCAATATTTATCTAAATCAAACAGGACCAAAACGGCAAAAATCCAAGATACACAAGTAAAGTTATGAAGTTTTCAATTAAAAAGAGTCTTACTCCATAGAAAATAATGGATCCGTCGATGTTATACAAAGTACCTGGTTTGCGTTAAAAATAAAGCTGCATGGGTGTGCATACATTGGGAAGGCCAGCGATGTGTCGATTCCTTACTCGCAAGTGAGGCAGTGCGTCGTTTCTTCTCCGGTTGGGTAGGAGATGCATGGCTTTTCTGTCCCGCCAGAGAGTGATGCGTTGATTTCCAGATGGGCACCTAGGATCCGGGCAGGTTCACGTTGATTTTAATGCACAGCGACGATGCGTGCAAAATTTGGCCACACAGTAATGAAGAACTGCGCTGGGTGAGGCTTGCATCGATTTCAGCAGCCACAAGCGGGTGTTACATCATTTCTCCAGCCGCGATGCAGGTGATGTGTCAGTTTCCCAGCTGCGATTCAGGGGGTTGGTCAATTTCTCACCTGTGATGCAGGTAGTGCCTTGTTTTTACAGCCGCGTTGGAGATGGTGCTTCAAATTTCTTCCCGCACAGCTACTGTGTGTGGATTTCAGACTTGGTTCTACCAGCTTCACCTCTGAAGGATCCAGAGAATGGATGGGGCACCACTTGGCAGAGTAAGATTCCCAGCAAGAGAGACGAGTTGCTGGCAGAAGTCTTTGATGGCCCTGAGACTTCAAAACAGGAGGCAAGCTCAGTCCAAGGCCTTGGAGACACTTCACAAGTAGGAATATACCACAAAATCCAGTCTTTGTCCTCTTTCAGGTAGAAGGAGCAACTGCAGGCCAACCCAGCAAAGCACAGTCACAGGCAAAGGTGCAGTTCACCTCCTCCAGATCTTCAGCTCTTTTCCTTGGCAGAGGTTCCTCCTGAGTCCAGAAGTTATCTGCAAATCAGGTGCTTTGGGTCCACAACTTATACCCCTTTCTGCCTTTGAATTAGGCAAACTTCAAAAGAAAGTCTCTGTTGTTGACAAAATCCTGCCTTGTTCAGGGCTGGTCCCAAACACATACCAGGGGGTTGGAGACTGCATTGTGTGAGGTCAGGCACAGCCTATTCAGGTGTAAGCGTCAGCTTCTCCCTCCACTCTAGCCCAGATGACCCATCAGAATATGCAGGCTACACCCCAGCTCCCTTTGTGTCATTGTCTAGTGGAGATTCAAAAACAGCCTGACCCAGACAGAGAATACACAAGCAGGCAGAGTCACAGAATGGTTTAACCTCATCAGTGCGGGGAGCAATTTTTTTTTTATTTAGACCCCCCCCCGGGAGACAAAGAAGAGCTTCCGTGTCTCCCCCTGCCCATCCACCAGCCCCTTTGTGACATCACCAGCGATGCACGCTGACGTCACAGTCCATTTTCCCCACTGGAGCAGGAAGTGGAGGTAAGGCTGCTTCCTGCTCCAGTGGAGAAAACGGGCCCAAACGGGCTCCCCCACCATTCGGGAATGTCTTGTTTGAAAGGGGAGATTTTTCCTTTTCAAGCAAGGCCTTCCTGAAATTGTTTCCTGGCTGTGGATCGCAGCCAGGGCCAGGAAACCCCACTAGGTGACAGGGAATCCACTTGGGGGGTCAGCCCCCTCTGAAAACGGGTTGCCCCCAGGGACATTTTTTAAAAATCATGTAAGTTTACCATGGAGGGGGCACAATCGCGCCCCCCCAGGGGTTAAAAAATAAATATAAAATAATTTTAAAAAACAATGAAATTGACAGGTGGTCGTCCTTGAGCAGGGCTGACCCCCTGGAGGGCAATTTTTTAAAATAGTTGTATGGTTTCCCTGGGGGCCATAGTGAAATTATACAGCTATTGAAAAAATAGATAGATGTATATATAGACATATCTATATAGATATATATATCTATATAGCTATCTATATATAGAAATGTAAAATATATATATAATATATATATATAGATATGTCTATATATATATATATATATAGCGATCACTTTTGTCAATGCGTGTGTGGTTTCCCTGGGGACTGCGATCAGCCCCCAGGAAAACCACACCCACATATAAAAGTGATCTCTTTACATATATATATATATATATATATATATAAATATATATATATATGTATTTGCCACCAGTTCTCTTGCAGTTGTAGCTTGCGTCTTCAGAGCAATGCACATACTTCAACTGATACGTTTCAACTGCAGCTTTTAGGCAGCAATAAAAAAGTCAAGTAACTCTTGTGATTATGTTTCTGCTACAAAAGCATCTGATTTTTGTCTAGTGGCAATTTTGATGCCATTAAGTAGCGCAGAAGGTTTATATACCTACTGCAAAGATCAAATCTGTCTAGCTGAGTGGATTATAAAGCCAGCCATTACCTGCGCTACAATACAAATGAAATGTGTGTGCCAGGGGGGCTATGGAGAGATGAAGGGCACTTTTGCTGGGTGGTAGTGTGGGAATCTGAGGAGGAGGTCATGGGAGTGGGAGCACCAATAATGATTGTTGAACTGGCCGCCAGAGGCGCTAAAGACTGTGACAATTGGTATGTGACAAAGTGAAGTAATAGTGTGTCTTTTTTGTTTCTATGAGTGTCTTGAGAGAACGTGATGAATATGGGAAGAAGGAAGGTAAGGTGAATGACCTTTACTGTTTCATGCATCACACACACACACACACACACACACCAGCAATTTTATGACTGGCTACGGAGGCTAGTGTTTTAGAGTGAGAGTTAAGCCAGTAGCAGAGATGGCGTCTCGTTGGATGACTGCTGCTCAAGCCCTAACTCGGGTTATAGAGGACTGTTCTGACATAGGATTAGAGACTGAAACAGCAGATACTGAGACAGCATCAGAGGGATAGGACAATGGCGCAGACTCTGGGAGTGATTTTGTTGACAACTCCTCTTCCAGTGATTCTGAGGGAGGTGATGAGGACAGTCATGCTGTCCCTTCACAAGCACAGTCTGTGCAGTGGGACAATAGTGGGTTAGACCATCTCAGAGAGAAGGTGCAAGTGGCGGCAAGCACGGAGCAAGTGCTCTCTTGGGTGCTCCCCAATTTAGTTCAGCCCCAAATTCCACACCCAAATTGTATTGTGAAGACATCAAAATTATCTATCACAAAACAACCTGGTTTTGTAAGCCAGGCACCTCGGTTTCTGGTCCCAAGCTCAGCAGCCATATAGGGAAACCTACCAAACCCAGACATTTCTGGAAAATAGACACCTTGGGAAGTCCACAGAGGTGTGACTTGTGTGGATTCCCCAACGTTTTCTTACCAAGAATACCCTGCAAATGTGAAATGTTGAATAAAAACTCTATTTTTTCTCGCATTTCTGTCACACAAACTACAGGAATATGCTGGGATCCACAAAATTCCTACCACCCAGTGTTTCCCCGCCTGTACTAATAAAAACGCTATCCCACTTGAGTGCCTGTACCTAGTGCCTGCGTCAGGAATGGATCACCCCAGGGACAACAGTTGACCTCATGCAATTACTAACATTGACCGTTGTGTGATGCAATCCTGACACGGGCACTAGGCCTACCTACACATGTGAGGTACCATTTTTATCGGGAGACTTGAGGGAATAATGGGTGGAAGAAAATCTGTGGCTCCTCTCAGATTCCAGAACTTTCTATCACCAAAATTTGAGGAAAAAGTGTTTTTTTGCCAAATTTTGAGATTTGCAAAGGATAATGGGTAACATAAACTGGTGAGATCGTCACAAGTTACTCTATCCTGGGTTCCCCTAGTTATCTAGTTGCCATAAGTGCACAGAATTAGTAGATTCTCCTAGGTACTGGCTGAGCTAGAGACCAAAATCCACAGCTAGGCACTTCGCAACAAACAGGTCAGTTTTCAATTAAAATTGGATGCGTCCATGTTGCGCTTTGGGGCGTTTCCTGTTGTGGGTACTAGGCCTACCAACACAAGTAAGGTACCATTTTTATTGGGAGACTTAGGATAAAGCTGGGTGGAAAGAATTTTGTGGCTCCCGCTAGATTCCAGAACTTTACATCACCAAAATGTGAGGGTAAAGCGGGTTTTTTTTGTCAAATTTTGAGGTTTGCAAAGGATTCTGGGTAACACAACTTGGTGATAGCCACACAAGTCACCTTCTCCTGGGTTCCACTAGGTGTCTAGTTTTAAAAAATGCACAGGTTTGGTAGGTTTCCCTAGGTGCCGGCTGAGCTATAGGCCAAAATCCACAGCTAGGCACTTTGCAAAAAACAGCTATGTTTTCTTTGAGAAAATGTGATGTGTCCACATGGTGTTTTGGGGCATTTCCTGTCGTGGGCACCAGGCCTACCCACACAAGTGAGGTACCATTTTTGGAGAGACTTGGGGGAATGCTGGGTGAAAGGACATTTGTGGCTCCTCTCAGGTTCCAGAAACTTCTGTCACCAAAATTTGAGGAAAAAGTGTTTTTTTGCCAAATTTTGAGGTTTGCAAAGGATTCTGGGTAACAGAACGTGGTGAGAGCCCCACCAGTCACCCCATCCTAAATTTCCCTAGGTGTTTAGTTTTGAAAAATGCACAGGTTTGGTAGGTTTCCCAAGGTGCTGGTTGAGGTAGAGGCCAAAATCCACAGCTAGGCACTTTGCAAAAACCAGGTCAGTTTTCTTTAGGAAAATGTGATGTGCCTAAGTTGTGTTTTGGGGCATTTCCTGTCACGGCCGCTAGGCCTACCCACATAAGTGAGGTACCATCAACATTGGGAGACTTGGGGCAACGCTGGGTGGAAGGAAATTTGTGCCTTCTCTCAGGTTCCAGAACTTTCTGTCACTGAAATGTAAAGAAAAAAGTGTGTTTTTTTGCCAGGTTTTGAGGTTTGCACAGGGTTCTGGGTAAGCCCAATAAGTCACTCCATCTTGGATTCCCCTAGATGTCTAGTTTAAGAAAATGCACAGGTTTGCTTGGTTTTCTTAGGTGCTGCCTGAACTAGAGATCAAAATTCACAGCTAGGCACTTTCCAAAAAACACGTCAGTTTTCAATGTACAAATGTGATGTATCAATGTTGCATTTCCTGTAGCAGGCATTAGGCCTACCCACGCAAGTGAGGTACCATTTTTATCTGGAGACCTGAGGGAACACAGAATAGCAGAACAAGTGTTGTTGCCCCTTGTCTTTCTCTGTATTTTTTCCTTTCAAATGTAAGACAGTGTGTAAAAAAGACGTCTATTTGAGAAATGCCCTGTAATTCACATGATAGTATGGGGTCCCCAGAATTCAGAGATGTGCAAATAACCACTGCTCCTCAACACCTTATCTTGTGCCTAGTTTGGAAATACAAAGGTTTCCTTGATACCTAATTTTCGGTCTTTATATTTCAACAAATGAATTGCTGTCTACCCGGCATACAATAAAAACTCATTTCAAAGTGCCGCTTATTTACTGGCTCTGGGTTCCTAGGGTTCTTGATGAACCTACAAGCCCTATATATCCCCTCAACCAAAAAGAGTCCAGCAGACGTAACGGCAAATTGCTTTAAAGAATCTAACATTGCAGGAAAAAGTTACAGAGTAAAATGTGGAGAAAAATGGCTGTTTTTTCACCTCAATTTCAATATTTTTTTATTTCAGCTGTTTTTTTCTGTAGGAAAACCTTGTAGGATCTACACAAATGACCCCTTGGTGAATTCAAAATGTTGTCTACTGTACAGAAATGTTTAGCTTTCCAGGATCCAACTTTTTTTTCACACCCGTTTCTGTCACTAACTGGAAGGAGGCTAAAAGTACAAAAATAGTAAAAATGGGGTATGTCCCAGTAAAATACCAAAGTTGTGTTGAAAAATGTGGTTTTCTGATTTAAGTCGGCCTGTTCCTGAAAGCTAGAAAGATTGTGATTTTAGCACCACAAACCCTTTGTTGATGCCATTTTCAGGGAAATGTTTGCTGTATTTTGGCTAATTTCTTGGTCTCCTTCAGGAGAACCCACAAACTCTGGGTCCCTCTAGAATCCCTAGGATGCTGGAAAAAAAAGACACAAATTTGGCGTGGGTAGCTTATGTGGGCAAAAAGTTATGAGGTACTACGTGCGAACTGCCCCATATAGCCAAAAAAAGACCTGCCACCTCAGGGGTAAAAGGCCTGGCAGCGAAGGGGTTAAAGAAAAATTGAGACAGTGGTGTCTTGGTTTCCAATGTTCAAACTATGCCAATGCCTCCTGATTATTTTGTGACTGTGTTCATTGTGTGTCATATGTCATGACAACTGTAATATTGTCTTCTTTGGGTTTCTGTATTTTAAATTAGGCAGCAGACCTAGAATTTCTCTTATAGGATTTACATTCTACCTTCTTAGGTTCTGATATTTCTATTAACTGTGATTTAAATCATTAGCTTGCTTGAGAAACATATCAGTATTGCTATAATGTAAATAGTGAAAAAACTGGCCCATCTCTAGATTGTTTCTTGTGGCTGTTGGGTAATGGGACCTGTAGTGCACCTCAGAGTTCTGGTCTGTTAACTTTTGGTGGACTTTAATAATTAAACTAGTACTTTCAACTGTGATGTGAAAACAATTGATGTCCAAATAAGGTGCATATGAGGGTCTTGATTGTCCAAAGAATTCATTATTGCTTGTAACAACTGATGAGTGTCATTGCAAAAATTGCACAGAAAGCTCTTCCAAATTTCCTGATGTTGTCTGTCGGGGTCAGATGTATGATGATTGTAATTTTCTTCAAACAGTCCAACATATATACAAGCTACACTTGGGGTACGTTGCCATACATAATTGTCCCAGAGATTTGAAGTTAAAGGTAGTATTCAAACTGGAAATAGCTCCTCATAAGTGATTGTAAGATATCATACAAACATTATTTAGCTCTCCTGCTGCTCAGTGCCACGGCGTGTGTGCTAAGTTCCTAAAATGATACGAAAAACATGATTTTACCCACTTGGTCTGATTAACTGATTTGTAAGACCATTGACAATGGTATGGGAAATGCACCTGGGGCATGCAAATTCAAAATCATATGTGGATCTGCTTTGAGACCCACTGTGCTGTGACTGAGCTGACTTTTGAATGCATTGCAGTAGCACGTGGCACTGAAAGTGCCTTTGTCATTTAGAAAAACAATATTCAAATATACTTATTCATAAGTTACTTAGAATGTGCCTTCTTAGCCCACAGGACTGAGTACTAATAAAAAAGCAGAGGGAAAAATGAACAGTGGGGCTAATGTGCCCCAATGATGAAATAAACTCCCCAAATAATTTTATGTTGTAGGATTTGCTAGAGTTTTTCCTGAAAAGGCCTAGGAGGCTTTAAAATCTTTGTTTCCTATTCCTGGCTGGGAAAATGCTCGAAAATGTTTTACCTATATTTCCTACATAATGTCCAAAATCTGAGTTAATGATTAAATTCGATTTTTTATAACTTGAGTGTGAAGCCTTTTAAAATAGTTTTTAGGCTGACTGATCTAGATCTTATCTCACCTGCAGACCTGAAATACACACCCATACCTGGAAGAGTTAACAATTTTAACTCAAAACTCAAAAAATAATGGCCTGTCTCTGATCCAAGGAAGGACATGCGGCTGTTATTGCTGCTAGCAGGACTTGACATTTTGGCAGTGGATATAAACAGCTAGCAGAACAAATGACAACTTTAACGCTACTTCTTTAACATGAAGATGCCAGGGAGGGCTTCTCCTATTCATTCATATGCCCCACCTAGAAAGCCTGGCCCCAACAACAACGTGGGAGAGAACCAGTTTGAAGCTGATGAGATGGGAGGAGCTATCATCTACATATGGAGCTCAAGCTAGGCCTGCCTGATAACTGGAGTGTTCTGCCATCTAGAAACAGGAGTGTTAGGGTAACTTTACAGTCAGGCAAAGAGGAAGTGCTGCAAAAGAAGGTGGGGGAGGGACTGAGACAAATTAGGGTTGGGTGGCAGAACATCTGGCAATTTAAATCTGACATCTTAACCCCCACCTCCTCGAACATTTGTGGACCTGAGAAGACTCCAACTGCAGAAGAAGGCTCTGCTGGAGTAAAGAGGACTCCTGACTATTGCTGAACGAAGTGTAGTCAATACACTACATCTGACTCTTGCTGGCAACCAGGAATTGGAAAAGCTATCCAAGGATCAAGTGGTTGACCTCCTATGTACTTACTTCAGGAACAGAAAAATCTGACCGATTCCTGTCTCCAAGAGGGCCCAGCTGACCACAGAGAACTGGACCTTTCAATAGATATTGTGGTGCGAAACTGGCTGCCCAGAAACTTGCCCTGTGGAGGTAGGTGCTGCAGGACTGACCAGAAGGAAGACTAGGGGGGCACTTACACTTGTGAATAATTTGCACATGCAATTTACTCTTACTCTTTTGAGTAAATTTACTACTTTAGGCTTTTGACAAAATCCAAGTGTAAAGTTACTCAAAAGTGTAGACATACATTTGTCCTCCCCTGCAAATGATGATGGACCAAATTTGCGTGTGTAAGTTACAAGTGCCAAAAAGAAACAGTAGTAAGTCCATATGACCAACCACTGGTATTGCAACACCCTCCCATAGAAAATAATGGCAATAGCAATAGAGACATAAGATAAAATAAATGTATTTATTTAAAATAGTTCAAAATAAAAATAAATGTAATTTAATATTAAGGAAAATATTTCAAAATGATACATATTTATTATTCAATTATAAACTATTTTAGCAACCGTTCCTGAATTTAAAAATGAATGCAATATCAAGAGCTTCAGTTCGGCGGTCGAAGTATGTACCGTCAGCATGGTGGAGTACTTCTACTACTGTCACGTCCAGGGTACTCCACCTGCAGAGTTTAGAGATGTACGTCAGTCTACGTGAATCTCCTGTCAATGCATTGAAACAGAAGGACAAAGAGAAATTTATTGTTCAGTTAATTGAAATCATTACAATAAAATACAGCTAAAATCAATAAAAGGATTAAAATTATCAGTGCTTACTCTTTAGTGCGAAACAATACAATCCAACAGCTCAAATTCCTGCTGTAAACATTTTTTGTATGTATTGTTCATCTGAGAACCCCTTGATTACTACTCACTTTAGTGTAAATATGCCTATTCTTTTTGTGTGTCAGGTTTTACATTTGTGCAAATTCATTTACGATCTGTGAAATTATAGAAATCATCTGTGGTTAAACCCTAAAACAATAAAATTTGCTCAAACATTTCAAAGTACTAATGTAAATATTTTTGTGTGTATCGACCAAATTAAACCATCTTCACTACTGTTAATTTATTATCCAAATATGCTTATTTTTCTGTACTAGATTCTGCATTTGCATCTAAGTTTCTGCACTGAAATTATGACAGACTGCTGCATTAGCATGACAGAGTCGTACAGCAAACATTCAATATTTTTTTTAATTTCAAATAATAAATTCTAAAGTATAATTTTCTTTTTGAAAATAAGAATATTAATGACCACCCTCACCATCGGAGATTTATCCCATGACGTCAGGGCCATTTAGAAGGTTTCACAGCCCCTAACCGCCAGGTTTTGCCTGGCACTGATGAGCAGCGAAAAATGGCCATTTGTCTGCCCACTATAAGTTGGGTGGGTGAACAACTAGCCAGGCCTCTGATGGCCTTTATTCTGTCTGGCCTTTCGAGGTGTATGTCAGTGACAGAGTCTCCACAGCTTACAGTCGTCAAAGCTGCCCAACTCCAAATGAGGTGACAGGAACTTCAGTTTGGTTGGAGGAATTACTCCTGTTTGACCAAGTATTCTCTCCTTCAAACTTTAATTCGAGTCAAAAAATGTAATGACATGAAATTAAATATAATTACATTTTAATGAATTCAATACAACACTTGTAATAACCAATAATGCATAGCAAAAAATATTTTTTAATTTAGATCAGAATTTATTTTTAGTTAAACTTCAGAAAAATAATTTTAATTAAATGTAATATATCTAAATTAAAGCTTTTATTCGAAATCATTTATAATGCTCTAGTATTTTTGTTTTGGTCTACATTTAAAATAAATACATAAACTGAACTTACAATAATATTTAACACAAACATATTTTTACTACCTTTTTCCAAGTTTAATAAACTTTTTAAATGGTAACTATAATTTACCATTAGGACATCTTTGCCACCGTGGTAAGGCTCTCTCAATGGGCAGTATAGGGAGCTTTTCTATTTAGAGCTCTCAGACTCGACTCCAGACATATTCGTATGGTAACGAATAGGAAAAACTTTAAAAAACTCACCAACCCTCCCATTACCATTACTTACTCTTCCCTAGACCTCACTTATTCTGTAGCAACTACACTCCATTTTGCAATCACTACCCTGGTCTCTCCTGCATTTATTACTAAGTAGTAAACTTACATGTGTGATGATCTTCCTATAAAATAGATGGGAGAGGTTTACACTTATAGGTTTGTGAATAGCAGTTTGAGGTCTTTTAGTTATTTTTATTGTAGCACTAGTTAACATACTACAAAATGCATTTTATGAATAGGCACGAATTTCTGCTCTAATGCAGCCGGCTTAAAATTGTGCTTCAAGACCGGACTGGCTGGACTAGGCATCCAGTGTTTCCCCAGTAGGCTGGAAGGGTGGGCACAGCTTTTGTTACTGGGTGGCTGATTTTTACAGCAGTGCAGCAGTTTTAAAGCACTGCAGTGTTCCTTGTATGTCCAACAGGTTGCAGGCAACAATAAAAGTGGTAAAATAATTCTGGTGATTAATGCACCTGCTGGAGAGAGATCGGAGTTTTGTCCAGTGGCAGTTTTACCTCATCTAGAGTAGAGCAGCGGGTCAATATGCCTGCTGCAAAGAACGTGTACAATGCAAATCACTGGAAAATATTTCAAGTGCAGTGCCAGTGGGATACTGCTTTTGTCACAGAGATCCTTTTGTTACTGTGCAGTTCATAAATTACAATCATAATCTAGCACAGTGAGCAGCTCTGCTATCAAAGAGCTGCATGCAAACTCCATCATACAGGTTAGAAAGTTGTTTTTTTCTAGTCGCTGATTATCCTAATTTTGCTAAAAAGGGTTTGTTTGGGAAGAAATAAATTGTTAATAATAAAGTCAACCCTAACCACTTTGTTACAATCTGAACCTGAGTTTATGCTTCCCCAGACATAGCCCTCTTAAAAAAATGCCTAGCAGTAAGGATGACATGTGAATGCTAACCCATGTGGTCCTATTTGTCTTATGCAACATTTTCTACACACTGCTTTACACACGTATGATTCATTCTGTGTGTGTGTGTGTGTGTAATGTGAAGTACTCCAACATCATACTGTGGTAAAATAGCCGCTATAAAACAAATGAAATACATGTCAGAGAGGGGCTATGAAGAGATAAGACGCACTGTCAGAGGGTGATGCGAGGGAATTATTGAACAGTCCCAATAAAGATTGTCGTATCCTGTTGCACTGTAAAGTCATCATTTACTACCCTTTAAAAATCAATACAATTGAATATATCATGAAACGTGTTGCTGAATGCACAGTTTTTGCCATTTGTCCCCATTGTATCACTATGTATGTATGATAAGTAGTTTCATTTTGTTGATAAGGGACCGTTGTTTCTTGTAAATACATACAGATTCGTCCCTTTATTCCTTCGGGGTCTCTCTTATAACTCAAACATGTAGACCTTTATAGGTTTATATCTTCAGTTTCCCTTATCCTATTTTAATGACCTTGGTATTGCTTTGCTCATTGAATTTCTCTACATTTCTAAATTGAATTGGGAATGTTATTATGTTGCTTTAAAATTGTTGCTACTGCTTGAACTTGATACACACTTCTCTGGGGATTGCCTGATACTACCAGAGGCTGAGCAGAAATGATTTCAAAACTGCATTTTCACATAACCAGATTGTGTGTATTAAGTTGGTAGGGTCATCCTCTTCTGAAATTAATAACCACATTTCTGACAATATCTCACTTCTAACTGCAAGTGCTATGTTACTACATGCCAATTAGAACACATGTACATGCTAATAATAGTTAATGCAACTTACATCTATTTTGTTCTGAGAGCTTATATTCTCATCTCACATATAGACATTACTTTTTGCTATCCTTGAGAATAATTTCTTTTGGGGTGTTTTCAGTTTGTTACTGACAAGCATTTTTAGATATTCCCATTAATTTCTGGTTTTTGCAAGTGGTCAACAGATGCAGCAGCACGAGGGTTCAGGATTATGAAGGGCCTCGCACCCACCCACCAACCCATTCAGGGTGTTTCCGTGCTTGGATGAGGGGCCATGGCACCCTTTTGCCACAGCTTCCCTGGGTTTTTTGTTCCTATATGATGATTACAGAGATTTAAATTTTTGGTTCACACAATGTTAAAAAATCTTAACCTGGAAAAATCCTGTGACTCTCTATGCGTGCTCAACTATTTTAGTTTTGTGGCAGTTCTTGGGTGCCTGTCACATCCTAACTCTGGACTAGAAAATGTAATGCCTTTTTTTAAATATCTCTAAAGACTGAAAATGGAAGAGTGTTATGATGTTAGACCAATGCTTATTACCATTTGGTATTGTTTGCGACGCATCGCTTTTGCATGCCTACCAACGGTTTTGCAGATATTTTACGTATATTCACATTTTGTTAGTAGAGGATTTAGTAAATCCATATGGCTAGATAAGTGTGCATTCTGTCTGTATAAGTTAAAGTAACATCGCCCACATCTCATTTACGGGGAACAATTTGCAAAATCAAGTTAAAAATGGAAAAAAACTTTAAAATCAAAGAACATTTTTAAATAACCCTAGCTACATCGAGTGAGAAGAATGTGGCTAGCCTAAATAAAACGTTTATTACACCTTCCAAAATGTTGTGGAATGCACAAATTTCACATTGCGTGAACTCATTTTTTTGCCATTTCACAGTTGTCTTATTTCACACAACTGTCTCCTGCTCCTATCTCATGTAACTTGTTTGTGAGGTTCGCCCTCGTGTTCAGTTTTCACTAGAGGACCAACCAGACACATTTCACGTAATGTGTGTAAGTTCTTCTAACTTTGTGATAATTATGGGTATTTCCATGGACTTACATCCCACCTTAGGGTCACTGTGAGCCAAGCAAGAGATCACAGCAGATAAAGACTGTTTTGAATTTATGGCTGTCCAGCAAGCTACTGTGCTGAAAAAGATACGAGAATCTTCAAATATAGGGAAGTGCAGTAGCCGACTCACGAACCTGCTAAAACTAAGGGCCAGATTTATGGAAAGTGACGCTGCACCGAATGCAACGCCACTTTTCCTGCACCCCTCAGCACCCCCCTACCACCACTGTGGGTGCTCGGTATTTAATATACGGCGCACTATGGCGCAGGGTAGGGGGCAATAGCGTCATTTTTCATGATGCTATTGAGTACATAGGGGCCCATACTAAAGAATTGAAGTCCCATTTTAACGCCTGCTCTTGAGCAGGCGTTAAAAGTGCCATGAAAAATGGCGCAAGGAAATCTTATAGATTTCCTTGAGCACTTTTTATCTGCCTCCCCTACGAGGGGAACGACCTCTTTGCATACATTATGCCTGGCGCAGCCATAATGTAGCGCAAAGGGTTACAGAGTGGCGCAGTGCTTGCATTTCGTCTCTCTGTAAATAGGTCGCAGGGATTTCAGCCTCAATGGGCCACATTAACATAAAAAATAATGACGTTAATGTGGCGCAAGGTGGCACTAGGGGACTATTAATATGTCCCTAAATGTCACCAGTTTGAGAAGTGAAACAAGATAAAATGTTCTCTAGGAAGCTGAACCGAAAGTAATAAACACAGGCTACTGCTGTGATCTATCCAGAAAACATCTGAGCACAGTGCAGATTCACACTTTCCACCTTACAATAAACTTGCAAAAAAAGCAAAAAACAAAACAGCTCATGAGGCAAGAAGGCAGCTTAGCAAAGGTTTGAAAGGCACAAGGATAGCGAGGATCTGTGTGGTACTCTGCATAACAGTTATCTGGTGGCCAAGATGTAGAGATGGATAGAGACTAACTGGTCCATAAGGAATTACCTAATCCATTCAAGCACCTTCACTCCGATCCCAGCTGAGAAGAGGTTACTCATTAAGTTGGTGAAGTCAAAGATGTCAATACACCTCACAAATGTACACTATCTGTCTGCTGACATTAAGGTCAGCCTGAGAAAATCAAACATGGACACCAAGACCAACTCAGTGTCGGGTTTAGATCAGAAGCCAATTTGCACATTGTGCCAGGATCTCTTAGATTAGTCAGAATTCCTCAGTAGGACATATTTATGTGTCTCAAGGATTTTACAACCAGGGCCAGCAGAAACATGGTGTAAAGTTAGCTGCTTCATGCTAGAAATGGGGTCTTTGGTTGACAGTCAGGTTACCTCCTGTTCAAGCAAGGACCCTCACTCTAGTAAGGGTAAAAGAGAATCACCCTCAGCTAACCCCTTGGTAGCTTGGCAGAGCAGTAGGCTTAACCTCAGAGCGCTAGGTGTAAAGTATTTGTACCAACACACACAGTAACTTAATGGAAACACTACAAAATGACACAACACCGGTTTAGAAAAATAGGAAATATGTATCTAAACAAAACAAGACCAAAACAACACAAATCCGACATACACAAGTCAAATTATGAATTTTTAGAGATTAAACTAAAAAATAGCGCTTGGAAACAAAAATGCTTCGATGAGATGTTAACATGGCGTCGTGACGGAGTCGTTCCCAACAAGCCGACACCAGCTGCGCCGGACACGAAGTCGTGTAGACCCCCAAGTACAGTACCTTTGGTGAAGAGTGAAAACAAGCCGATGCGCGAAGTCGGGGATCGCGGCGTCTGTGCGAAACGTTGAATCCGTGCACTTCGAGCAGTGTCGGTCACGACGTGGTGCGGCGACTTCCACGGAGTCGCAGACTTCAGCGGGGCTGCTGCGGCGTCGGGCCTGCAAAGAGCGTCGCGTTCCAGCGAAGGTCACGGCGTCAGGTGCAGGTGGCGTTACCGGATTCATCAGCGGCGTCGGTCCGGAGTCGTCTGAAGTCGATTTTCTTGGATTTCTACCAGCTTTCCTTTCAAGGGCCCAGGGACTGGATAGGGCACCACTTGTCGGGGTAGGAGTCTCTCCAGAGACTCCAGGTGCTGGCAGAGAGAAGTCTTTGCTGTCCCTGAGACTTCAAACAACAGGAGGCAAGCTCTAACTCAAGCCCTTGGAGATTTCTTCACAAGATGGAAGGCACACAAAGTCCAGTCTTTGCCCTCTTACTCTGGCAAAAGCAGCACTGCAGGAAAGCTCCACAAAGCACAGTCACAGGCAGGGCAACACTTCTTCCTCAGCTATCAGCTCTTCTCCAGACAGAGGTTCCTCTTGGTTCCAGAAGTGTTTCTAAAGTCTGTAGATTTGGGTGCCCTTCTTATACCCATTTTAGTCTTTGAAGTCACCTTTCTTCAAAGGGGACTCACACCTACTTGTGAAATCCTGCCTTGCCCAGGCAAGGCATCAGACACACAGCAGGGGGTTGGAGCCGGCATTGTCAGAGGCAGGCACAGTCCTTTCAGATGAGAGTGACCACTCCACCCCTCCCTCCTAGCAGAGATGGCTAATCAGGAAATGCAGGTTACACCCCAGCCCCCTTTGTGTCACTGTCTAGTGCGAGGTGAAAAACAACCCAATTGTCAAACTGACCCAGACAGGGAATCCACAAACAAGGCAGAGTCACAGAATGGTTTAAGCAAGAAAATGCTCACTTTCTAAAAGTGGCATTTTCAAACGCACAATCTTAAAATCAACTTTACTAAAAGATGTATTTTTTAATTGTGAGTTCAGGGACCCCAAACTTCACATGTCCATCTACTCTCTAGGGGAATCTACACTTTAATCATATTTAAAGGTAGCCCCCATATTATCCTAGGAGAGAGACAGGCCTTGCAACAGTGAAAAACGAAGTTGGCAGTATTTCACTGTCAGGACATATAAACCACATAACTATGGGGGTGATTTTGATTCTGGCGGGAGGCGGAGGCCGCCCGCCAGAATTCCGCCCCCATTATACCGCTCCGCGGTCAGAAGACCGCGGAGGGTATTATGAGTTTTTCCCTGGGCTGGCGGGCGGTCTCCAAAAGACCGCCCGCCAGCCCAGGGAAAAACTCCCTTCCCACGAGGATGCCGGCTCGTAATCGAGCCGGCGGAGTGGGAAGGTGCGACGGGTGCAGTGGCACCCGTCGCGTATTTCAGTGTCTGCAAGGCAGACACTGAAATACTTTGCGGGCCCTCTTACGGGGGCCCCTGCCGTGCCCATGCCATTGGCATGGGCACGGCAGGGGCCCCCAGGGGCCCCGCGACCCCCCCTACCGCCATCCTGTTCATGGCGGCTTTCCCGCCATGAACAGGATGGCGGTAGGGGGGGTCAGAATCCTCATGGCGGCGGAGCGCGCTCCGCCGCCATGAAGGATTCCCCCGAGCAGCGGTAAGTCGGCGGGAGCCCGCCGACTTGCCGCTTCTGACCGCGGCTGAACCGCCGCGGTCAGAATGCTCGTGGGAGCACCGCCAGCCTGTTGGCGGTGCTCCCGTGGTCGGTGGCCCTGGCGGCCACCGGCCGCCAGGGTCAGAATGACCCCCCATATGTCCTACCTTATCCAAACACTGCACCCTGCCCTTGGGGCTACCTAGGGCCTACCTTAGGGGTGCCTTACATGTATGAAAAGGGAAGGTTTAGGCCTGGCAAGTGGGTACACTTGCCAAGTCGAATTTACAGTGTAGAAATACAGACACTGCAGTGGCAGGTCTGGGACATGATTACAGAGCTACTTATGTGGGTGGCACAACCAGTGCTGCAGGCCCACTAGTAGCATTTGATTTACAGGCCCTGGCACCTCTAGTGCACCTCACTAGGGACTTACTAGTAAATCAAATATGCCAATCATGGATAAACCAATTACATACAATTTACACGGAGAGCATATGCACTTGAGCACTGGTTAGCAGTGGTAAAGTGCTCAGAGTTGAAAAGCCAACAGCAACAGGTCAGAAAAAAATAGGAGGCAGGAGGCAAAGACTGGGGATGACCCTGCATAAGCAAAAGTCCAACACTTCATAATAGGAGTGGGCAATAAATGTTGTTGTACCTGCGGAGTTGGGGGAATTTTGGCAACTCTGTGTTACGCCTGCGATGTGGAGTTGCAGCCAAATTCATGCGTTGCTCACCAGTGGCAAATTGGCTAGCCTGAGCATGAAATGGGAACCCCTAGCACGATTTGTGGGTTCAGGAGGGCAACTAGTGAGGCAGCCACAATCCTTTGTGATGAAAAAGCTTCAGCTTGAAAAGAAAACTTAATCGAGTAGCAGCAAAATCAACTCGAGCAACAGTGTCCCCTGGCATGTCATTGGATGCTATTCCAGCTGACTTTTCGGCATGGAATGACCTCCCAATGGTAAAATTCATTGTGAGAAGCGTGACGTGACAATTTATGCCCATTCGTGGAACTCCACAGAATCTTCATGTAACTTTGCGGAATTTCATGGAGTGAATCTCCACGAGTTACTCATCTCCTACTTCATAGGATGCAATAAAACTACTTAATGAGAACATTTGGAGTTCCATGGGGAATGAAGCATTACTCAACCATGACTGCAAGGTTCTAAATATCAGAAGCAGGTAAAGAATGACGGGGAACAAGATTGTTAAAATAGATACATGTATGAAATTAATTAGAAATGTCTCTTTTCCAGACATGTAGGCAGATAATCATTTCCCAGATCCTCACACCTGATTTGTTTTAAAAAAAATTAAAAGATGAGGGGTGTCACAAAGCTGCTGCTGTCAAACAACTGTTGTTCAAAGCTGAAGGGCAAGAGATGTCTTTCAGGAAATTGAATGATTTGGTCAGCTTCTACTTGCCTGTAGAATCTAAGACACCACAGGGCTTGTTAGACCTGACAGCCTTAGGGTGGTCACCCTCAACCTTTTGCCTGCCTCCCTCCATTTTTTGACACTGTTTTTGCTGGTTTTAGTACTCTGTGCACTTTACCACTGCTAACCAGTGCTAAAGTGTACATGATCTCTCCTTTAAAACATGGTGACATTGGCTCACACCCAATTGGCTTATTTATTTTACCTATAAGTCCCTAGTAAAGTGCACTACATGTGCCCAGGGCCTGTAAATAAAATACAACTAGTGGGCCTGGAGCACTGAGTGTGCCACCCACAGAAGTAGCCCCTTAACCATGTCTCAGGCCTGCCATTGCAAGGCCTGTGCATGCAGTTTCACTGCCAATTCGACTTGGCATTTAAAAGTACTTACCAAGCCTTAAACTCCACTTTTTGTACATATGTCACCCCCAAGGTAGGCCATAGGTAACCCATAGGTCAGGGTGCTATGTAGATAAAAGGCAGGACATATACCTGTGCAGTTTACATGTCCTGGTAGAGTAAAACTCCTAAATTCGTTTTTTACTGATGTGAGCCCTGCTCCTTTCATAGGCTAACATTAGGGCTACTCTCATATACTGTTTAAGTGGTAGATTCTGATCTGAAAGGAGTAACAGGGTCATATTTAGTATGGACAGAATGGTAATACAAAATCCTGCTGACTGGTGAAGTTGGAATTAATATTACTATTTTAGAAATGACACTTTTAGAAAGTGAGCATTTCTCTGCACTTAAATCCTTCTGTGCCTTACAATCCATGTCTGGCTGGATTAGTTGACAGCTCCCTTGTGCATTTCACTCAGACCACCCAAAACACAGGATGCTCAGTCACACCTGCACCCATCTGCATACTGAATGGGTCTTCCTGGGCTGGGAGGGAGGAGGGCCTGACACCACGGAGCACTGTTACTTAAATACAGCGCTACTATGGTGTTGTTAAGAGCTGCCGATCTGGCTCAGGAAAACTGGTGCATCGATTTCTTGTAAATGAGGCCCCATATTTCTGCACTGTTTTATGATCTTTTTTATGTGCTTTTTAAGTACACTGGACCGAGTGACAGTAAGAGGAGAGTGCACACAGCACTTTCATAGAAGGCAGTTGGTAATTTTAGGAGAGAGGGGGCAGGTGGGAAGCACACTCACACTCATTCATTCACACATGCACGCACATCCATTCACAACACTCATCAACATTCAAACATACACGCATGCACCAAACATTCATTTAAAACACACACACATGCACACTTACATTCAGCTCGGAGGTCCCAGGAGGGTTGGGACTGCTGCCTTCCCTCTCTGGCTGACCTGAGGGAAGGAAGCAGTCCCCACTTCGTCACAGAGTGGGATGGGGTGAGTGAGACATCTGACCCCTCCCCACTCTGTGACGAGATGTCACTGATTGACACTCGCCCTGGATGCTTCAGGGCTTAAACCTGAAGCACCCAGGTCAAAGTCAATTGGTGATGCTTCCCCTCGACGCCGAGGGGAAGGGCCTCGAGGCAATTTTGCTGAGCTCAGGAGGTCACACTCATAGGAGCTGTGAACTCTTCAGCCCTGCAAAGTTCAGCTCTGGAAGCGAGGAGTCTGCACAAATTGCATATGTCTCACTCCTAGCTGCCTGATCTGAACATGAAGAGTGTCTGTCAGGCTGACTTTTGCTCAGCCTGACAGGCGCTCTTCATGAGGGGCAAAAGGCTGGGGCGTGCCCTCTCTGCCCTAAACGACGAGCCGGGACTGGGCTCGTGTCAGTATATATTAAAGCACACCACCTGTCATGGATCACAAGCACGCAAAGCAAGCTACTAGTTTTTAATTTGTTTTATTCAACTATATTTTTAATTATAAAGGAAGGCATCACTCAGCCTGCTGCCTTCAACAAGAGAATATTACTTTCTCTAACCTGAACGTGAGGAATGTTATATAATGTGCCGACCCCAGTGCAAACAACAGTTCAGACCGTGAAGCAGGAAAATGGTGGATGGCTATCAGCCGTGTCTATGCAAACATTTGTGATTAAAAATTTCAAAGGAGGTGATGGGCAGTTAATAGATATTAGGCAACTAGGAAATGGAGGCAGTCAAGAGTCACAGAGTAGATCCAACTCTTTAATACAAATCAACCAAATATCCACCCTGGTGAAATATCTTTGAAATTGAAAAAATGTCCTCGTATGTTGTTTTCCCCTTTTCTGTTCCCACGTCAAGTGATGGATAGTAGCAGACATTGAGAAATGTCTGAAAACAGACAACATCCTGCATAGTTTTATTTAAAGTAAAGAGATATCGACTTGCAATGTGGGGGTCTCTTGATTTCTCCAAAGTAGCTGAAGCATCAACTATTTCTATGTCGGTATGCTGCCATCAATGCAGCGGACACTATTAATATCAAACTGTGCAGACAGTCCAGTTGGAAAGCATCACAACTGAATAAAT
Source organism: Pleurodeles waltl (assembly GCF_031143425.1). NCBI lineage: Eukaryota > Metazoa > Chordata > Amphibia > Caudata > Salamandridae > Pleurodeles > Pleurodeles waltl. The sequence continues at coordinate 1,642,895,435 of NC_090444.1, read as the reverse complement.
ATCAGTTATATCTAATCTCAGGAACACAAGTGAAGAAAATAATGTGCTAAGACTAAGAAGGAGAACATGATATTTGATGGGCAAACATGAAAAGATCAAGAGAGACAGCAAGGCCCATATTTATACTTTTTGACGCTAAACTGCGCTAACGCAGTTTAGCGTCAAAAAGTTTTGCGCCGGCTAACGCCATTCTGAAGCGCCATGCGGGCGCCGTATTTATTGAATGGCGTTAGCCGGCGCAAGCAGACCGGCGCTGCCTGGTGTGCGCGAGAAAAACCACGTACACCAGGCAGCGCCGGCGTAGGGGGAAAATGGCGCATGGGCGTCTTAAAATGGGGCAAGTCAGGTTACGTCGAAAAAATCGTCGTAACCCGACTTGCGCCATTTATTTTCGACGCCCATCCCCCATCAACATGACTCCTATCATTGTAAAGATAGGAGTCATGCCCCCTTGCCCAATGGCCATGCCCAGGGGACTTCTGTCCCCTGGGCATGGTCATTGGGCATAGTGGCATGTAGGGGGGCACAAATCAGGCCCCCCTATGCCAAAAAAAATTATTTAAAAAAAATAAAAAAATACTTACCTGAATGTCCCTGGGGTGGGTCCCTCCAGCCTTGGGTGTCCTCCTGGGGTGGGCAAGGGTGGCAGGGGGGGTCCCTGGGGGCAGGGGAGGGCACTCTGGGCTCATTTTGAGCCCACTTGTCCCTTAACGCCATGTCTGACCCAGGCGTTAAAAAGCGGCGCAAATGCGCCGTTTTTAGCCACGCCCACTCCCGGGCGTCTCTTTTGCCCGGGAGTATAAATACCACGTAAAGGCCTGGGAGTCATTTTTTAGACGGGAACGCCTCCCTTGCATATCATTAACGCAAGGAAGGGGTTCACGCTAAAAAATGACGCACATTCCGGGAACTTTGGCGCTATTCGCCTCTAACGCCATAGTATAAATATGGCGTTAGTTGGCGTTAGTTTAGCGTCGAATTTGCGTCGAAAAAAACGACGCAAATTCGGCGCAAACGGAGTATAAATACGGCCCCAAGTATTTATATCACAGAAAACTTTGTTAATCATTACGTGAGGTCAGAGATACTGCAAAGGAAGGAGAGGCTCATACTGGTACAGGAAAATGTATAAATCATGTTGGAAGAAAACATATAAGAAATCTAGCATAGTTCAACAGATGGTAACAGATTGAAAAAAGTCAAGAAATGCTTTAGAGAGGTAACAACACTGCTCTCTGTTAAGGGTAAATTAAGGGCAAAGTTATATCATTGCTCAGAATCTGGATAGGAAATGACACGCAAACACAAAAAGACGATCTAACGAGACTGAAATTGAAGAGGAAAGTAACTTTGAACCTGGAATGTGATTGATCCCCCCCAAACAAGTACTATGTGCAGACAAGAAATGTGGCTGTAATCGAGAGGAAGTAATCAGCTACATCCAATGAATGGGAAGAAAGGAAATGCGAATAATTACAATTGAAATTATATGAATTTTGGATTAGCTACCATTTTGGGTCACATGTACAAAGCATTTTGCAAACAGGCTGGTTCTTTTGCGACTAGAAAAATGTTTCATGGGATGTACAAAGCCCAAATTGTGATTCGATAACTTGTTACCGAATCGCAGTTTGGGTTTTGTGATTCAGTATTAGGAAGAGTCATGTTCAGGGAGTCCCTTCGTAATACTGAATCTGAAAGGTATATATGATTGTTTTGCGAACTTGAATGAGGTCGCAAAACAACCCCAGTTAACACAAACTTCAAATTGGTGACACTAATTGGTAACCCGGAAGGGGTCCCAAAGGGACCCCTTCCCCTTTGTGAATGGAAGCGAAAATATTTTATCAGAGCAGGTAGTGGTCCCACAGACCACTGTCTACTCTGAAAAAATGAAAAGAATTAATTTATTTATTTGTTTGAAATGCATCCTGTTTGTCTTTGAGGAAAATGGGCTCCATTTAAAAAAAACTGCTTTATTTAACAAGCATTTGCAATGCAATAGGTCTCTCATTAGAGATAGTTAGAGCTGTTGGTGTTGTAAATGATAATGACAACCTCGCATTTGGGACCTTATAAATATTTAGCCATGTAGCACATTAAGGGCCATATTTACAAGAAAGTGGCGCCTTTTCTTGCAGCCCCCTTGCATCCCTTAACACCACCATGGTAGTGCTGTATTTACAATATGCCGCATCATGGCGCATGTTAGGGGCAATGGAGTCATTTTTTAGGTTATTGTAACGCTCTAATAGATTAGCATAAAAAAAAATATGCTAATTGAGTATAGTGTTAGGAGGCCTATTGAAATCAATGGGAGCCTCATCTTAACAATTGCTTCAAGCAGGCATTGAAAATGACGCTAGAAATGGCCCAATGGAATCTTGTAGATTCAATTGCACCATTTTTAGTGACCCTCTAACGAGGGAATGTCCCCTTTGCATACATCACTCATATATTTTGCATGATGTGGCACAAAGGATTTACAAGGTGGTGCAAACCTAGTTTGCGCCACCTTGTAAATATGGTGCTATACTAGTGCCCTTTAGCGTCACATTTGCAGCAACATTTTTGCCACAACTGTGGCACTAAGGAGCACAAGGGGTTTGGTCTGGCCCTAAACCTTTATAAAAAATAAACTGTGTTTGTGCATTCCTTCATACACTGGGCATTAGACTTTAATGGTCTGAACAGCCCCTACAGAGCAGCATAGTAAAAATAGCATTTGGAAGAAACGTGGTCATGTAACCATACAGTCAGCTTCTAGAGGGCATAATCACATGAAAAAAGATTGAGAAAGAACATGTCAGGGTAACCAAATAATCACCCCCTTGAGGGTATAGTGTATTACACATTTTCAGGCCTAGCAGGCCTTTTAAATATTTTACTGTGGAGCCAGCAGCACAACGGGCAGTACCACAGGTCATTATTAGCTGTCCCTGTAGAGTCAATACCAGAAGGTGGAGTACCACTGGTGGTGGCTAGATGCCCCTGTAGAGTCAACAGCATAAGGTGCAGTACCACTGGCTGTGGCTAGTTGCCCCTGTAGAGTCAACAGCAGAAGCCAGAACGTCTTCTGATGTCAGAAGCTCAAAATGTCCCCCAAACCTGGAAAGGCTGGAAAAGTACCAGGTCCTCAGTGGAATGGCTGAAATATTTAGCCATGCAGTACATTCAGGCCCATATTTATACTTTTTGACGCTAAACTGCGCTAAAGCAGTTTAGCGTCAAAAAATTTAGCGCCGTCTAACGCCATTCCGAAGCGCCATGCGGGCGCCGTATTTATGGAATGGCGTTAGCCGGCGCAAGCAGACCAGCGCTGCCTGGTGTGCGTGGAAAAAAACCACGTAGACCAGGCAGCGCCGGCGTAGGGGGAAAATGGCGCTAGGGCGTCTTAAAATGGCGCAAGTCGGGTTGACGCTAAAAAATCGTCTTAACCCGATTTGCGCCATTTTTTCGACGCCCAGACGCCATTTAAATGACTCCTGTCTTAGTAAAGACAGGAGTCATGCCCCCTTGCCCAATGGCCATGCCCAGGGGACTTATGTCCCCTGGGCATGGTCATTGGGCATAGTGGCATGTAGGGGGGCACAAATAAGGCCCCCCTATGGCACCCAAAAAAAATTGAAAAATATAAAAAATTATACTTACGTGAACTTACCTGAATGTCCCTGGGGTGGGTCCCTCCATCCTTGGGTGTCCTCCTGGGGTGGGCAGGGGTGGCAGGGGGGGTCCCTGGGGGCAGAGGAGGGCACCTGTGGGCTCATTTTGAGCCCACAGGCCCCTTAACGCCTACCCTGACCCAGGCGTTAAAAAGTGGCGCAAATGCGGGGGTTTTTGACCCGCCACCTCCCGGGCGTGATTTTTGCCCGGGAGTATAAATACGACGCATTTGCGTCGCCGTCATTTTTTTAGACGGGAACGCCTTCCTTGCATCTCATTAACGCAAGGAAGGCGTTCACGCTAAAAAATGACGCTCTTTGCCCATACTTTGGCGCTAGACGCGTCTAATGCCAAAGTATAAATATGGCGTTAGTTTTGCGCCGAATTTGCGTCGAAAAAAACTACGCTAATTCGGCGCAAACGGAGTATAAATACGGGCCTAAACCTTTATCAGAAATAAACTGTGTTTGTCTGTACATTAAACCTTTATCAGAAAGACACTGTGATTCTGCATTAGCAGAGGGTGCAATACCACTGGCCGTGACTAGATGTTCCTGTGGAGCCAACTGAGTTAGTAGTGCCTTGGGGCAATTATCATCATTCGGCCCACATTTGCAGGCCAAGCAAGGCTTTCAGAATATTTTTACAAATAAAGCCCTTAGAACACAAACTCCTCTCAGTTATAAAAAAAAAAAAAGGTTCCAGCTATAAAAGAGCTTACATATGCATTGAATGGTAGAAGAGGTTATGATTTTTGGGTCCCCGCTAACCTAGTGTGACCCACAAGATGGCCTGAACAGAAAGAGTACATTGTTCTGAATGTTTTGGTGGTGGAACCATTGCCCTAGGACCACCACAGGCTCAGTTATGGGCAAAAATGTGTTGTAAAAGGAATGCCTGCAAAGCATTATGGGGTGAGTTTCCCCGAGTGCAGTGAATATTGTAGTATAGGCTCTCCCACAGCACGGGAAGAGCCGCTGTTGAGGATTCATTCTTGGGTCAATTTCATGCTGTATAAAGCCACAAAAAATGTACAAAACACATGCACAACACAACTATTTGTAATTAATGATTATGTAAAGTAAGGATCAAGTGAAGGGCAAACACAGAAAACTAACTGCACGCATGAACACGACTGCTTACTGACAAACACGAGAACCAGAAAACAAAGAAAAACAAAGAAACAAAGAAAACAAAGAAAACAAAGAAAACTAGTCAGTCCAAGCAACAGAAAAAACATTCCAGGCATAATTAAACTGTACTTGGTCAGTGATCCTCAGCCAAGTACAGGAAGTGACGTATCAGCTGCCAAACCAGTTAGGATGCAGCAAAACAAGAGTGACACTGCCTTCAACCTATGGTTGCGGCAGGCAGTGGCAGGCGGGAGCAAAGTCCTATACTCCAACCAACAGGTCGTGCAGACAGCGCGCTGTCTAAGCTTGACCTAAAAAGAAGTCAAAGATATGGTGGTCTGCTGTCCCCAGCAGGCCACAATCCCTGTGAGTGCAGCCATTCCCAATGAGGTCGCAAACTGCGACCTATCTCATGAATATTGATGAGGTAGGTCGTTTGCGACCCCATTGGGAATCACAAATTGTACATTTTGTTTTGTTGCTCTTAATTTGCAAAAACCAAATGGATCTCAAATTACGAGTAGCAAAACAAAAGGTCATACATCTGTCCCTTTGTACTTTGATATTTTCATGGAGGAAAAAGTGCTAAACTGAACCCAATGAAAAAACATTATTTTGAATGACTTAAAAATGGTTGATTTTCGTGATTTGAATAGTAGAGATATTATATGAAGTATATTCTATATATATAACAATGACTTTTGAGGCACAATGAGACATGCTTGCTGAATCTGGTGTAGCACTACTCAAACTCAATTGAATAGCACATAGTACAGATAAATCAGGGCTCAGTATTAAGGTTCTGCAAAGAATGGTTACCTGACAAAATCGATTTGGGTGATAGGAATATGATCTGCTTTACCACAATGTATGAGGATATTTGAGGAAAATGAAGTTATTAAAGTAGTTATTCAGAATAATGCTTGCCATTAGATCTATGGATAAAGAGAAGGTAGTGCAATTAGTAGATTGGCCAACTATATTCCTTCTGACTCAAGCATTGGGTTTTAATGATTTTGCATACAATTATGGACTTTCTGTTTCCGTTGGGCTTGTATCATAATTGTGCTAAAGCGATCTGATGTGCTGGATAAAGTTGTCCAAGAATTTACTGTGTTTATCGTCCAGGAGACATGGCTACAGACAATCATAATTGTTGATGACTTCATGTGCTTTGAGAAATATGCATAGGTACAAAGTGACAGAAGGGCATCACTGTGTACTCAAAGAGTCAGAATTTAGTTTGGAACGCCGTCTTCCACTTATCCCCCTTCATCACTCGGATCAAGTGGCTGGCGCCCCGGAGGTCGAGTTTAGTATAAATAGTCGACTGACGTACCTGATCTAAAAGTACTGGGATCAACAGAAGTGGATACCGATTTTTTATGGTCACTTTGTTCACTGCGCAATAATCTATATAGGCACGCGGCTCGCAATTCTTCTTGGGCACAAAGATGATGATACTTGTGATGTTGAATTATGAATTAAACCCTTAGCCAATAGATTATCCAGGTAATCTCGCAGGTATCGATTCTCAGGCTCAGAAAGAGCATATACCCTACTACATGGTAGCGTTGCCCCTGGAATCAAATCCATACGACAATCGTATGACCTATGTGGTGGCAGCTGGGTGGCCTTCTGTTCACTGAAGACATCATGGAAGTCTTTATACGGTGCAGGAATGGTCAGTGTGTAGTCCGGCTTGATAGCCGAACTATGTGTGGACCCACAATGCAAGGGTGTCACTAGTAAAGGTTTGTCTTGGTAACAGGAGTGCCAGCAATGTTTAGAGTCTAATGTCACTGTCCTTGCTGCCCAGTCAATTTTGGGAAGGTGTAACTGAAGCCAGGGTATCCCAAAAATGGCTCCAAATACTGGGGAATCTATGAGGTCAAACTGAATTTATTCTGTATGGTTGTTTGCACAAAGCAAGGACAAAGGTGTTGTTTGATAAACAATAAGCCCGGAGGCCAATTCTGAGCCATCCACGGCTCTGACTGGTTCAGGGACGTCTTTTCTGACAGTCTGAATATTTAGGGTTTTAGCCAAACCGAAGTCTAAAAAGTTTCCGGTAGCCCCAGAGTCAAGCAATATGGGAATGTCCTTATGAACCTGAGGGGACAACACTAACGTTACAATAAGAGTTGGATGTCGAGGTACTGGACTGGTGGTATTAGCCAGAAGATGTGAGACCATATTGAAAAAAGCGCTCGATAAAATTGTCTCAGAAGTGATCGAGCCAGCTAGTTTTCCACCTGGTCAGGAAGAGAGAATTCAGGACCTGTTACCGCTCCGATGGCTTTCTTTGGAGCAGTAGGCGTGTTAGGACATTCCCAAGCAAAATGACCTGCCTTACGGCAGTATAAACAAAGTTGCAATTTTTTCCTACGTCTTTCTCTTCCATAGATAGTGGGCCCCGCACACTGCCAATTTGCATGGGCTCAGGTATACCATGAGTGGGAATGGTGGACTCCTTTTTCTCAGTTTTGAGCACCACTAAGCATGTATCACCCCAGAATTTTTCTCCCGTACGTTCACTCAAGCGATGATCCAATCGTACCACCAGGTCAATGAACTTAGAATACTCCGTAGGAGGTCCCACAATTTGGGCTAGAACATCCTTGAGATTGTCCCAAAGGCCACGATAAAAGAGGGAGGTCCTCTTCTCCTCTGGCCACTCAGTCTCTGCCACCAACCGGTTGAAAGAGGTGATATAGGACAGCAGATCCTTGTTTCCCTGGTGCAAATTCAGCAACTCATTGTCACTGGCTTGCACAAAGAGATGTTTGGCGAACAGTTTCCGCAAGGCTTCCTTGAACCGGTTGAAATCATATACTATAGGGTAATTGCGCTCCACCTACGGAATAGACCAATTAGCTGCATTCCTTCCCAAATAAGAGATAATAAAAGCTACCTTTGCAGCATCGTTGAGGAATACAACTGCCGGACACAAAAACTGTAGCTGGCACTGGTTAAGATTTTTTTTTAACTTGGGACTATCTCAAAAAAACCTTTCTGGAGGAGCTAAGGGCACAGGGGTTGGTGTTGTGACCATTACCTGCATGGGTTGTGTGGTGGAAGTCGTTGGACCTGAACTGGGTCTAGGAACATGATTAGATGTGTCAAACTGAGGGGCCTGTAGTACTGGAGATCTTTGTTTTAGTTTGACTCCTCCCCAGGGGGTGTCTTGTGGTTTATACCAGTGTAGTTCAGTGTGCAAATCCAGGTTCTCTTGCTTTAAGGAAAGACCTTCCTTCTGTAATCCTGCTAGGGCCCTAGTTAAATCTAATAAAGATGGAGCATCCTGATCAGCTGGTAAAGCCTGTGCTAAACCTTTGAAAGTACCCATTGAGGAATCCATCGCCCAGGCAGCCCTGTATGTTGTGGCTTGGCTTTATGTCGAGAAGGGCCACACACCTGAAAAGCAGGATGTCAGCAGGGGCACTGGTATGCCCCGACCTCCTGGAACACCTCTTAGCACTTCCTGGTGGACACAGAAACCCCAGCAGGTGTCCCAAAAGGAAAAGGGGAGTGGAAGAGAAAGAGACAAAACACTGCCACGTCTTGCCGGCCCAGCCAGGCACCCTGTGTCTTCGGGGGGCAGGTCGTTGTTGACAGAGTTATAGTAGAGTTAGTGCACTCAACTTCCTTGAAACTGAATCTCTCTTTGTGATATGGGCAAGGGAGCAGTAGAAGAACACCAGGATACTCCAGCACTTTTATTTGATAATACTGTTGGCACAATTACTAACACTGCATTACCAAAAACCCAAACTGAGTACCATAACAATAAGTACTGTGACACTTGGGCTGGGTTCACAGAGATTCACTGTTGCACACTACATATAGAACTGTGGTTGCACTTATCATGCACAAGAAAGACAAACAAGGGCATTGATTATATCACATATAACTACCTGCTTGCATAGAGTTAACCGCTTCTATGCCTTGGACGAGATGATCTCGTCCAAGGCTACAGTTCCCCTGTGCCTTGGATGAGATCATCTCGTCCAAGGCACAGGGGAACTTGGGGGAGCGCTAGCGCACCCCCGTGCCTCCCCCTTCCCCCCCAAGGCAATCCGATGACGTCAGCGCGCGCACAGCCACTAGACACCAGGGATTTTATTTTTTGTGTGTATTTTGGGGGCGACCCCTTGGGCAATTTTTTTTTGTATTTGGCCCCCCCCCCCCTGGGGGCAGATCCACCGATTTTTTGGCGGATCTGCCCCCGGGAGGGGGCGACAACCACTAGACACCAGGGATTTTATTTTTGGTGTGTATTTTGGGGGCGACCCCTTGGGCAAGGGTTGGCCCCCCCCGGGGGCATTTATTTTTAGTATTTCGCCCCCCCCTGGGGGCAGATCCGCCGATCTTTCGGCGGATCTGCCCCCAAGGGGGGCAAAATCCGCTAGACACCAGGGAATTTGTTTTTATTGTGTTTTTTGGGGGTGACCCCTTGGGCAAGGGTCGCCCCCCGGGTCAATTTTTTTAGTGTTTTGCCCCCCCCCCCCCTGGGGGCAGATCGCCTTTTTTTCAGCCAATCTGCCCCCGGGGGGGGGGGGGCGAAATCCACTAGACACCAGGGATTTATTTTTATTGTAAAGTTTTTTGGGGGGCGACCCCTTGGGCAAGGGGTGCCCCACTGGGGGGCTATTTTTTTAGTATTTCGCCCCCCCCCCCCCCAGGGGCAGATTGCCAATTTTTGGGCTGATCTGCCGCCAAGGGGGGGGCGAAATCCACTAGACACCAGGGATTTTGTTTTTATTGTTTATTTTGGGGGCAACCCCTTGGGCAAGGGTCACTCCCCTGGGGAGCTATTATTTTTTTCTGTTTCGGCCCCCCGATGGCAGACCAGCCATTTTTTGGACGATCTGGCCCCCGGGTGGGTGGAAGCACACTAGGCGCCAGGGATTGTGAGGTGTGTGTGTGTGTGTGGTGTGTGTTTGGGGGCACCCCTTGGGGAACGGTCGCCCCCCTAAGGTGGGGAAAGTTCGTATTGGCCATCTCTGCCCCTATTTTTGTAGGCCCATCTGCCCCCAAGGAGGGCAGAAACCACCAATACGGCAGGGATTTTTTTGTTTTGTTTTGTGTTATGCTGGGGGTGCTCCCTTTGGGAAGGGTCGCCCCCTAAAGGGGGCACAGAGGTGTTGCCCATTTCTGCCCCCTTTGGGGGCATATTGGCCAATTTATTTACGCCCATCTACCCCCGAGGGGGGCAGGATCCACTTAGGTACCAGGGACAACTTCTAAGTTCTTGGTGGTGTCTTGGTGGTGGGGTGTTTGTCAACTGGCAAAGTATTTGTATTTGTGATTATAACAATTTATTTCTTCTTTTTCTTCTAGTTCAACACTTTTGCTTCCTTTGCTGTGGATCTTTGCGGTTTTGACAGTAGTTGTCCTGCGGTTTGCATAGTTGCATGTTTTAGGTAAGTGAAAGCAATTTACTCCAAAGGAGTATTGTTGACATGCATGAATGACATGTTTGTAGGTGGTGTACTAAATGCAGTATTGTGTGTTTGACATTGTCCTTAGATTTGAGCACAGTGATGTTTGTGTTGTCATATGTCTAATTTGCTTTTTTCTTTTTTCTTTTTAGTGGGATATCATTGGTGATTGCTGTGTCTGTGCAGAGTAGTTGCTTGGTGAGTAGCTATTTCAGGCAAGTGAGTGGTATAGTTTTTTGTAGTACATAACTCTTTGTGATAAAGCTACACTTTGTTTATTACTTATTTTAGTGCTAGTTGTTGTTGGCAATCCATTTGTTGTTAGGATCATGGCTAGCCGCAAAGTGACCGCTCAGCAGGTTGTTTGCATGCTCTTTGAGTCGTCTTCAGACCATGATTACGACACTGACTCTGCATCTGAGGCAGAGGAGGAAGCAGGAGATTCTGGAAGTGAGTTTTCTGTCCGAGAGTATTCTTCTGATGAGGAAGCTACTCTCAGTGCAGATGAAGGGCCTGTGTTAGAGGAGGACATTGATGTGCCAAGAGTGCAGCAGCCTGGGGCTGAAGGGTTTCCCATTAGAAGACCTGACACCTGGATTGCCCCAAACATGGAGCAGCCATAGTTACCTGCATTTACTGGTCTCCCAGAGTGTAGAGTTAATACGGAAAACTTTTTGCCTGTCCATTTCTTTCACTTGTTTATGGACGATGTATTTTTGGAAGAGATTGTGGAGCAGACAAATGTGTATGCAGAGCAATATTTGCGGGACAACGCTGCCAGACTTAAGCCTCAGTCTAGAGCTACTCATTTGGTTCCCACATATCTGGAAGAGATGAAAAGGTTTTTAGGTTTGTCTTTTTTGATGGGGTTGATCAGGAAGCCGTCACTGGCTTCTTATTGGTCTACTAGTCCCTTGATGGCAACTGCTATATTTCCTGCAACTATGACACGTAATCGGTATTTGCTTCTTCTTCGTATGCTGCATTTTGTAGACAATGCTTTAGCCTTGCCACGAGATCACCCTGATTGTGACCTCCTTTTTAAGATTAGGCCTGTCCTTGATCATTTTGTGGATCGTTTTTCAGAGGTCTATGTTCCAGGCAAAGAGATAAGTGTGGACGAGTCTTTGGTCCTTTTCAAGGGGCGTTTAGTTTTTAAGCAGTACATTCCTAGTAAGAGGGCACGGTATGGGATTAAATTGTATCTGCTGTCAGAAAGCAGTACAGGATATGTGTATAATTTCTGGGTCTACACTGGTAGGGATTCCAGTATTGACCCTCCTGGTTGTCTGGCCACTTTTGGAGTTACCGAAAAAATTGTGTGGGAACTTGCTAGACGGCTGTTTAACAAAGGTCACCATTTGTACGTAGATAATTTCTACACTGGAGTGCAGTTGTTCAAGGAGTTGTTTAGGGTGGACACTGTTGCTTGTGGCACAATCCGTTCTAACCGGAAAGGCTATCCAAGGGAGCTTGTCTGTAAAAAACTTATGAGGGGACAGTGCAGTGCCTTGCGGAATAATGAGCTGCTAGACAGGAGGGATGTGTACATGCTATCGACCATCCATGATGAGAGTACTTCCCCTATGGCTGTTTGGGGTCAGGTTGCGGAAGTGCGCAAACCTGCGTGCATTTTGGACTACAATAGGCACATGGGTGGTGTTGATAGAGTAGATCAGAGGTTGGAACCTTGCACTGCTCTTCGTAAGTCTTATGTGTGGTATAAAAAGTTGGCCCTACATTTATTTCATTTGGCAACGTTTAATGCCTTTATTGTATACAAGGATTGTTCACCTGAGTCAAGGATGACATTTGTTAAATTTCAGGAGTCGGTGATAGAAAGCCTTATTGTGGTGGAACCGGCAAGAGTTCCTAGAGTAGAAGTGGTGGAGGATGTGGCTAGATTGAAAGATCGGCACTTTCCAGATCACATTCCTCCCACTCCCAAAAAAGACATGCCCACAAAGAAATGTAGAGTATGTGCCCGGAGGTCAATCCGGAGGGAGAGCTGGATGTACTGCCCCGAATGCCCTTCAAAGCCTGGGCTGTGTGTGCCCAGCTGTTTTAGAAGTTACCACACAAGGAAAAACTTTTGGGAAATACCATGAGCGTAAGCTGTCTGTTTTATATTTTCATATGTTTCACGGTTGGCATCTCTGTTGTGTATTTAGTTAGAGCTTTTGTGTTTGTAGTTTTGTGCTTATTTTATAATTAGTGGTTTCTTTGTTGTTTATAAATAAAAAAAGTGATTGCGGTGTGCATGGGGTGGCGCTTGGCTGGCGGTGTGCGTGGGGTGGCGCTTGGCTGGCAGTGTGCTTGGGGTGGCGCTTGGCTGGCCGTGTGCGTGGGGTGGCGCTTGGCTGGCGGTGTGCTTGGGGTGGCGCTTGGCTGGCGGTGTGCGTGGGGTGGCGCTTAGCTGGCGGTGTGCTTGGGGTGGCGCTTGGCTGGCGGTGTGCGTGGGGTGGCACTTGGCTGGCGGTGTGTGTGGGGTGGCGCTTGGCTGGCGGTGTGCTTGGGGTGGCACTTGGCTGGCGTGTGCGTGGGGTGGCGCTTGGCTGGCGGTGTGCATGGGGTGGCGCTTGGCTGGCGGTGTGCTTGGGGTGGCGCTTGTCTGGCGGTGTGCGTGGGGTGGCGCTTGGCTGGCGGTGTGCTTGGGGTGGCGCTTGGCTGGCGGTGCCAGCCAAACGGCAGTCCAAACTCCCATCAGCTGGTGTGATTCTTGTATCAGGCATGTGGGCGTATGTAAGTGATGGGCCCTTGAGTGGCGCGGTCTGTCGATGTGAGTGTTGTAATGTGCTGGGCCCGTGGCTGGCGGTGTGAATGGTCTTGTGCGTGTCATGTATGAAAGGTGTGTGAATGGACTGTAAAGCGGTTGGTGCCTTGTCGCGGCTTTACAGCTCACGAGCTGTGAGTCATTGGTTCACTTTTTTGCCTTTCAGTTATTAGCAGTGCATTTCATTTTTGTGAAATCTCTTGTTAATAAAATTTGATCCACTGAACCATCACTCACCCTCGTGCCAAATCCAACCAGTATGTGTGCTAAAAAATGACAAAACCTGCTCCGCTGTAATCAGGCGTCGCAGCACACCTGTGACACGCTAGGTGCCTCGGGTGGGATCCCGATGAAGAAGCATGCCACCAACTTGGTTGGTGGGTGAGGGGTCTTCTTCACATAACCTAAGTGTGTTTCTTTTCACAATTTTAGTGTTTGGCACATCACGGACGTATGTGCACACATCAAAATGATATATTACCTGTGTTTGGGGGGGAGGGCCCACCTATGTTTTTGGTCCTGGGTGCGGCCTTCATCTAGGGAAACCTACAAAACCCAGAAACTTTTTAAAACTAGACACCCCAAGGAGTCCAGGGAGGTGTGGCTTGCGTGGCTCCCCCAACATTTTCTTACCAAGACTCCTCTGTAAACCTCAAAATTTGCATAAAAAAGCATATTTTCCTGACTTTTCTTAGTAGGATCACCGCTCCAGCACAAAATTCCTACTCCCCAGTTTTCCCTTCAGTCTCCCAAGTAAAATGACACCTCACTTATGTGGGTCCCCAAAGCAGAGTCCGTCTAAAGATGTATAAAAGAATATGCCCTTATAAACTCGCTGTGCTATCCCTTCTATCTCTTCAAGTTTTGGGCCTTATTCTGTTTCAGGCACCTGGCCCACCCACACAAGTGAGGTATCATTTTTATCGGGAGACTTGGGGGAATGCTGGGTGGAAGGAAATTTGTGGCTCCTCTCAGATTCCAGAACTTTCTGTCACCGAAATGAGAGGAAAGGGTGTTTTTTTAGCCAAATTTTGAGGTTTGCAAAGGATTCTGGGTAACAGAACCTGGTCCGAGCCCCGCAAGTCACACCATCTTGGATTCCCCTAGGTCTCTAGTTTTCAGAAATGCACAGGTTTGTTAGGTTTCCCTAGGTGCCGGCTGAGCTAGAGGCCAAAATCTACAGGTAGGCACTTCGCAAAAAACACCTCTGTTTTCTTTAAAAAATTTGGATGTGTCCACGTTGCGCTTTGGGGCGTTTCCTGTTGCGGGCGCTAGGCCTACCCACACAAGTGAGGTATCATTTTTATCGGGAGACTTGGGGGAACGCTGGGTGGAAGGAAATTTGTGGCTCCTCTCAGATTCCAGAACTTTCTGCCACAGAAATGTGAGGAACATGTGTTTTTTTAGTCAGATTTTGAGGTTTGCAAAGGATTCTGGGTAACAGAACCTGGTCCGAGCCCTGCAAGTCACTCCTCCTTGGATTCCCCTAGGTCTCTAGTTTTCAGAAATGCACAGGTTTGTTAGGTTTCCCTAGGTGCCGGCTGAGCTAGAGGCCAAAATCTACAGGTAGGCACTTCGCAAAAAACACCTCTGTTTTCTTTCAAAAATTTGGATGTGTCCACGTTGCGCTTTGGGGCGTTTCCTGTCGCGGGCGCTAGGCCTACCCACAAAAGTGAGGTATCGTTTTTATCGGGAGACTTGGGGGAACGCTGGGTGGAAGGAAATTTGTGGCTCTTCTCAGATTCCAGAACTTTCTGCCACAGAAATGTGAGGAACATGTGTTTTTTTAGCCAAATTTTGAGGTTTGCAAAGGATTCTGGGTAACAGAACCTGGTCCGAGCCCCGCAAGTCACCCCTCCTTGGATTCCCCTAGGTCTCTAGTTTTCAGAAATGCACAGGTTTGTTAGGTTTCCCTAGGTGCCGGCTGAGCTAGAGGCCAAAATCTACAGGTAGGCACTTCGCAAAAAACACCTGTTTTCTTTAAAAAATTTGGATGTGTCCACGTTGCGCTTTGGGGCGTTTCCTGTCGCGGGCGCTAGGCCTACCCACACAAGTGAAGTATCATTTTTATCGGGAGACTTGGGGGAACGCTGAGTGGAAGGAAATTTGTGGCTCCTCTCAGATTCCAGAACTTTCTGCCACAGAAATGTGAGGAACATGTGTTTTTTTAGCCAAATTTTGAGGTTTGCAAAGGATTCTGGGTAACAGAACCTGGTCCGAGCCCCGCAAGTCACCCCTCCTTGGATTCCCCTAGGTCTCTAGTTTTCAGAAATGCACAGGTTTGTTAGGTTTCCCTAGGTGCCGGCTGAGCTAGAGGCCAAAATCTACAGGTAGGCGCTTCGCAAAAAACACCTCTGTTTTCTTTAAAAAATTTGGATGTGTCCACGTTGCGCTTTGGGGCGTTTCCTGTTGCGGGCGCTAGGCCTACCCACACAAGTGAGGTGTCATTTTTATCGGGAGACTTGGGGGAACGCTGGGTGGAAGGAAATTTGTGGCTCCTCTCAGATTCCAGAACTTTCTGCCACAGAAATGTGAGGAACATGTGTTTTTTTTAGCCAAATTTTGAGGTTTGCAAAGGATTCTGGGTAACAGAACCTGGTCCGAGCCCTGCAAGTCACTCCTCCTTGGATTCCCTTAGGTCTCTAGTTTTCAGAAATGCACAGGTTTGTTAGGTTTCCCTAGGTGCCGGGTGAGCTAGAGGCCAAAATCTACAGGTAGGCACTTCGCAAAAAACACCTCTGTTTTCTTTAAAAAATTTGGATGTGTCCACGTTGCGCTTTGGGGCGTTTCCTGTCGCGGGCGCTAGGCCTACCCACAAAAGTGAGGTATCGTTTTTATCGGGAGACTTGGGGGAACGCTGGGTGGAAGGAAATTTGTGGCTCCTCTCAGATTCCAGAACTTTCTGCCACAGAAATGTGAGGAACATGTGTTTTTTTAGCCAAATTTTGAGGTTTGCAAAGGATTCTGGGTAACAGAACCTGGTCCGAGCCCTGCAAGTCACTCTTCCTTGGATTCCCCTAGGTCTCTAGTTTTCAGAAATGCACAGGTTTGTTAGGTTTCCCTAGGTGCCGGCTGAGCTAGAGGCCAAAATCTACAGGTAGGCACTTCGCAAAAAACACCTGTTTTCTTTCAAAAATTTGGATGTGTCCACGTTGCGCTTTGGGGCGTTTCCTGTCGCGGGCGCTAGGCCTACCCACACAAGTGAAGTATCATTTTTATCGGGAGACTTGGGGGAACGCTGAGTGGAAGGAAATTTGTGGCTCCTCTCAGATTCCAGAACTTTCTGCCACAGAAATGTGAGGAACATGTGTTTTTTTAGCCAAATTTTGAGGTTTGCAAAGGATTCTGGGTAACAGAACCTGGTCCGAGCCCCGCAAGTCACCCCTCCTTGGATTCCCCTAGGTCTCTAGTTTTCAGAAATGCACAGGTTTGTTAGGTTTCCCTAGGTGCCGGCTGAGCTAGAGGCCAAAATCTACAGGTAGGCGCTTCGCAAAAAACACCTCTGTTTTCTTTAAAAAATTTGGATGTGTCCACGTTGCGCTTTGGGGCGTTTCCTGTTGCGGGCGCTAGGCCTACCCACACAAGTGAGGTGTCATTTTTATCGGGAGACTTGGGGGAACGCTGGGTGGAAGGAAATTTGTGGCTCCTCTCAGATTCCAGAACTTTCTGCCACAGAAATGTGAGGAACATGTGTTTTTTTAGCCAAATTTTGAGGTTTGCAAAGGATTCTGGGTAACAGAACCTGGTCCGAGCCCTGCAAGTCACTCCTCCTTGGATTCCCTTAGGTCTCTAGTTTTCAGAAATGCACAGGTTTGTTAGGTTTCCCTAGGTGCCGGCTGAGCTAGAGGCCTAAATCTACAGGTAGGCACTTCGCAAAAAACACCTCTGTTTTCTTTAAAAAATTTGGATGTGTCCACGTTGCGCTTTGGGGCGTTTCCTGTCGCGGGCGCTAGGCCTACCCACAAAAGTGAGGTATCGTTTTTATCGGGAGACTTGGTGGAACGCTGGGTGGAAGGAAATTCGTGGCTCCTCTCAGATTCCAGAACTTTCTGCCACAGAAATGTGAGGAACATGTGTTTTTTTAGCCAAATTTTGAGGTTTGCAAAGGATTCTGGGTAACAGAACCTGGTCCGAGCCCTGCAAGTCACTCCTCCTTGGATTCCCCTAGGTCTCTAGTTTTCAGAAATGCACAGGTTTGTTAGGTTTCCCTAGGTGCCGGCTGAGCTAGAGGCCAAAATCTACAGGTAGGCACTTCGCAAAAAACACCTCTGTTTTCTTTCAAAAATTTGGATGTGTTCACGTTGCGCTTTGGGGCGTTTCCTGTCGCGGGCGCTAGGCCTACCCACAAAAGTTAGGTATCGTTCTTATCGGGAGACTTGGGGGAACGCTGGGTGGAAGGAAATTTGTGGCTCCTCTCAGATTCCAGAACTTTCTGCCACAGAAATGTGAGGAACATGTGTTTTTTTAGCCAAATTTTGAGGTTTGCAAAGGATTCTGGGTAACAGAACCTGGTCCGAGCCCCGCAAGTCACCCCTCCTTGGATTCCCCTAGGTCTCTACTTTTCAGAAATGCACAGGTTTGTTAGGTTTCCCTAGGTGCCGGCTGAGCTAGAGGCCAAAATCTACAGGTAGGCACTTCGCAAAAAACACCTGTTTTCTTTAAAAAATTTGGATGTGTCCACGTTGCGCTTTGGGGCGTTTCCTGTCGCGGACACTAGGCCTAACCACACAAGTGAAGTATCATTTTTATCGGGAGACTTGGGGGAATGCTGAGTGGAAGGAAATTTGGGGCTCCTCTCAGATTCCAGAACTTTCTGCCACAGAAATATGAGGAACATGTGTTTTTTTAGCCAAATTTTGAGGTTTCCAAAGGATTCTGGATAACAGAACCTGGTCCGAGCCCCGCAAGTCACTCCTCCTTGGATTCCCCTAGGTCTCTAGTTTTCAGAAATGCACAGGTTTGTTAGGTTTCCCTAGGTGCCGGCTGAGCTAGAGGCCAAAATCTACAGGTAGGCACTTCGCAAAAAACACCTTTGTTTTCTTTAAAATATTTGGATGTGTCCACGTTGCACTTTGGGGCGTTTCATGTCGCGGGCGCTAGGCCTACCCACACAAGTGAGGTATAATTTTTATCGGGAGACTTGGGGGAACGCTGCCTGGAAGGAAATTTGTGTCTACTCTCAGATTCCAGAACTTTCTGCCACAGAAATGTGAGGAACATGTGTTTTTTTAGCCAAATTTTGAGGTTTGAAAAGGATTCTGGGTAACAGAACCTGGTCCGAGCCCCGCAAGTGACCCCATCTTGGATTCCCCTAGGTCTCTAGTTTTCAGAAATGCACAGGCTTGCTTGGTTTCCCTAGGTGCCGGCTGAGCTAGAGGCCAAAATCTACAGGTAGGCACTTCGCAAAAAACACCTCTGTTTTCTTTCAAAAATTTGGATGTGTCCATGTTGCGCTTTGGGGCGTTTCCTGTCGCGGGCGCTAGGCCTACCCACACAAGTGAGGTATCATTTTTATCGGGAGACTTGGGGGAACGCTGGGTGGAAGGAAATTTGTGGCTCCTCTCAGATTCCAGAACTTTCTGCCACAGAAATGTGAGGAACATGTGTTTTTTTAGCCAAATATTGAGGTTTGCAAAGGATTCTGGATAACAGAACCTGGTCCGAGCCCCGCAAGTCACCCCTCCTTGGATTCCCCTAGGTCTCTAGTTTTCAGAAATGCACAGGTTTTTAGGTTTCCCAAGGTGCCGGCTGAGCTAGAGGCCAAAATCTACAGGTAGGCACTTCGCAAAAAACACCTCTGTTTTCTTTCAAAAATTTGGATGTGTCCACGTTGCGCTTTGGGGCGTTTCCTGTTGCGGGCGCTAGGCCTACCCACACAAGTGAGGTGTCATTTTTATCGGGAGACTTGGGGGAACGCTGGGTGGGAGGAAATTTGTGGCTCCTCTCAGATTCCAGAACTTTCTGCCACAGAAATGTGAGGAACATTTGTTTTTTTAGCCAAATTTTGAGGTTTGCAAAGGATTCTGGGTAACAGAACCTGGTCCGAGCCCTGCAAGTCACTCCTCCTTGGATTCCCCTAGGTCTCTAGTTTTCAGAAATGCACAGGTTTGTTAGGTTTCCCTAGGTGCCGGCTGAGCTAGAGGCCAAAATCTACAGGTAGGCACTTCGCAAAAAACACCTCTGTTTTCTTTAAAAAATTTGGATGTGTCCACGTTGCGCTCTGGGGCGTTTCCTGTCGCGGGCGCTAGGCCTACCCACACAAGTGAGGTGTCATTTTTATCGGGAGACTTGGGGGAATGCTGGGTGGAAGGAAATTTGTGTCTCCTCTCAGATTCCAGAACTTTCTGCCACAGAAATGTGAGGAACATGTGTTTTTTTAGCCAAATTTTGAGGTTTGCAAAGGATTCTGGGTAACAGAACCTGGTCCGTGCCCTGCAAGTCACTCCTCCTTGGATTCCCCTAGAACCATGTCTCTGTCAGCCACACCACCAAACTCCAATTGACCGACCACCGCGGTATTCACTTCACCTTCAACAAACCCATCAGTCGCCACCACGCTCCCCAACTTCCCTGCAGAAATTGGAACAAGGTCACTTAAGCCCGGCTCACTGCCAGCCTCAACGCAACACCCCCCCAAGCCGACGTCAACACTGCTACACACAACCTCCACAAATGGATCACTGACTGTGCAAACACCCTCGCCCCCCTCATGACACCCCCCTACAGAAGCACAGCCAAGAAAGCAAACTGGTTCACCCCCGCACTCAGAGAATCAAAGCGGGTCTGCAGACATCTAGAGAGGAAATGGCGCATTGACAAAATCCCCACAAATAACGAAACCTTCAAAAACGCCATCATACATCACCACCAGCTCAGTAGGATCACCAAAAGACTCGCTCTGCAACAACGCATCAATAAAAGTGCCTACAACAGCAAGGAACTTTTCACCGTCATCAAAGAGTTCACCAACCCCAACTCCACCGACATCCCCAAGTTGCATGAACTCTGTGAAAACCTTGCCAACTACTTCCATCAGCAAGATTGCAGAGATTTATGACAGCTTCACCACCCAGGGCCCCCCCACGACTCTCACCACCAGCCGGTCGACTAAAGCATCACCACGCCCCCCACCCTCCTCCGCTTGAACAACATCACCGACACAGAGACCCACAACATGATAGCAACCATCCACTCTGGAACACCCACCGGCCCCTGCCCTCACCACATCTTCAAAATAGCCAGCAACATCATCACGCCATAACTACGGCATACCATCACCCGCTCCTTCAAAATTGTCACCTTCCCAGAGAGTTGGAAACACGCCGAGATCAAACCTCTACTGAAGAAATCCACAGCCGACCCGACAGACCTTACGAACTACTGGCCCATCTCCCTGCTCCTTTTTCTGGGCAAAGTAATTGAGAAGGCAGTCAACAAACAACTCACCACCTTTCTGGAAGCCAACAGAATCATGGACCCCTCTCAGTCAGGATTCAGAAGCAACCATAGCACCAAGACCGCCCTTCTCACCCCCACAGATGACTTCCGCACCCTCCTCGACTGAGGCAAGACCGTCGCCCTCATCCTCCTGTACCTTTTTGCCACCTTCGGCACTGTCTTACATGACATGCTATGCACCTGCCTCCATATCGCCGG
The DNA here is from genome assembly GCF_031143425.1 of Pleurodeles waltl. NCBI lineage: Eukaryota > Metazoa > Chordata > Amphibia > Caudata > Salamandridae > Pleurodeles > Pleurodeles waltl. The sequence continues at coordinate 1,642,874,766 of NC_090444.1, read as the reverse complement.
CATCTGAGACTCAGCACTGCAATGTATCTCCTCATTCCTCACTGGCAGAACACAGAAAGTCCAACTCCCCCCCTTTCTCTCGGAAGCCACCAAGATCAGCTGCGGCATCCCCCAAGGATCCTAGCTGAGCCCCACCCTCTTCAACCTCTACATGACCCCACTAGCCACCATCGTCAGAAACCACGCACTCAACATTGTCTCCTACGCCGACGACACCCAACTAATAGTCTCCCTCACCAACAACCCGACCACTGGCAGCAACAATTTCTACAATGGAGTGAAAGCATTTGCTGCATGGATGAAAGATAGTTGCCTCAAACTGAACTCGGACAAAACAGAAGTCCTCATCCTTGGCTCTACACCCTCCACCTGGAATGAGTCTTGGTGGCCCACCCCCTTGGAAACATCCCCACCGACTACTTCTGCAACCTCTGCATCATCTTAGACTCATTTCTCTCAATGGACAGACAGGGGAGCGCAGTCTCATCGGGTTGCTTCCACACCCTGTGAATGCTTAGACAAATCTACAAGTGAATCCCCACCAAAGCCAGATGGACAGTCACCCAGGCCCTTGTCAGCAGTCACCTCGACTACAGCAATGCACTCTTCGCCGGAACCACCACCAAGACCCAGAAAAGACTACAACGCATCCAGAACGCCTCTGCCCGTCTCATCAAGAATTGTCAGAGTCACCAGATCCTCGGGGTCTGTGCACATTCCCAACACTTCCACCACAAGACAGCTCCAATACTCTGATTAGATTTATCACAGAGTCTAAGAGAGTCCAAGTGGGGAAAAGGGGATTAGGACGGGAACAGCTGGGAAGGAGACCTGTAGGAAGTAAAAGGTTAAAACACAACATCAAAATTACATCTCATGAATTCAGAACCATGCTACAACTCTAAGCTTTGTCTTTTCTGAAAAACAGGAACAACCCTAGAATAGTCCTAAAACTGACTAGGCTTTAGATGACCGAATACCTGAGGAGGAAACAGGAAAAGTTAAATAGGACTTTCAGATTCGAGTACTTTCTTTAGCATGAGAATCAGGAAACACTCTGAGCAATTTCTAAACAACCAAATGAATCTCCTTTTAAGAATACATATCAGGAACACATAGCATTACATCTAGAACTCTGCTATTGTTGTGTGCATCTCAGAAAAAACATTGGGAAGTGAATTGCGCACATTGCAGATTTTTATATGAGTATTAAACACCATAAAGGATTGTGCACCATGAAATCACACAACGTAGATTCAAGGAATAAATCACGCAACGTGTCAACTTGAAATGCTACCAAGAAAATGTCTTAGAATAGTAGCGCACAGTAATTTACATCATTTACACACGAAATTGCGCGTCTTGCCGATTCAAATGCCACCATACAAATGCCAAGAAATGGTAGCGCACAATGAACAACATGAAAAGCACTCAGGGAAAGAATCGTGCGTCTTGTTGATTCAAATGCCACCATGCAAATGCCAAGAAATGGTAGCGCACAATGAATAACATGAAAAAACACTCAAGGAAAGAATCGCGCGTGTTGCCGATTAGAATGCCACCATGTAAATGCGAGAAAATGGTAGCGCACAATGAACAGCATGAATTACACACGAGAAGTGAATCGCGCGTTTCGCCGATTCGAATGGCACCATGTAAATGTCAAGAAAAGGTAGCGCGCAATGAACAACAAAGTTAAATACTCATGAAACGAGTTGCACGTCTTGCCAACTCGTAAAACATCATGTAAATGTCAAGAAATATCAGCGCGCAATAAACAACCATGTAATAACGAAGTCAAATCTTTATGGAACAAATTGTGCGTCCTCCCTATTTGCAAACCACCATACAAATGTCAAAAAATGGCAGCGCACAAGTAATCTGTTATTCATTTAAGAATTAAAATCAAGAATATGAAAATTCTCAATTACGGTGTTGGGAAATGTCCAAACACCGTCGTACCGCCTGAAAACAGTGATCACCAATGAGAGATGAGTGCAGAAGACTGGAAAATCCAAATAGGCCGCTGGGACAGGAGCTCAGGAAGAAGCTGCTGCTCTGTACCGGGACCTCTGAATAGTGAGTACTGGAAGTTGGGCTGACTCTCTTTTATAGAGTCTTGGCCCAGCCTAGAACCACGCCCCGGCATGTTGCAGGGAAAGTCTCTAGAAGGCCCTGGAAAGGGACCACACCCTAACACACTCTGAATGTCTGCAGCAATACATTGCAAATGTACAGTATTTATAAGCACCTTAAAAATGAATCTTTTGGATGGAATTCTGCAATGCAAAAGGTTAAACAATAACATATCATCACAATGCATAAATTACATTATCTTGCAAGTGTTGGGTTTTTGCATTCTAGATGCCCGTAGAGCACGCACTGTCCTGGTGTTGACAGTACTCCCCTCTCCCAGGCGCGCTTTAGGGCCTGGTTTATCTGGATTGAGACGATGAAAGCGTCTCACAAGTACTGGAGCATGAACATCAGATGCGGAAACCCATGAATTACTTTCAGGGCCATACCCTTTCCATGAGATTAAGTACCATAGGTTACGCCCTCTCAGTTTAGAGTCCAACACTTTCTTGACTTCATATTCTTCTTCCCCCTGTACTAGAACAGGAGCTGGATGAGGGTGGACCTTTTGGACTGCCTTTTTTAAGAGGGAAGTATGGAACACTGGATGAATCCGTAATGATTTTGGCAATTGTAGTTTATAGGTCACAGGATTGATTTGCTGAAGAACAGTGTAAGGACCTATAAATTTGGGGTTGAACATGTGCTTCTTCTTGAAGTCTATGGGGGTCATTCTGACCTCGGCGGTAAAAGGCACTTACCGCCGGTCAGAAGACCGCCATAACACCACCGCGGCCGCGGTAAACCGCCACGGTCATTCTGACCCGCAACTTGCAAACCGCCAAAAACCCGACATCCACAAAAGTCCGCCACACCAAAGGTCAGTGAAAAAATGGCGATGACCAAACCTCCACCGTCACGCCAACAGAAATACGCCCACACTATCACGACACACGAATCCACGCGGCGGTCTTTCAAACGCGGTATTCCATTGGCGGTACACACTGCTGCGGTCAAAATACACACACACATAGAAAACTCAGCCACATTGGTCATTTTGAAACACACACACCTGATACACATACTAACACCACTCCCACACACCCAACACAATATAAAACACACACCCACATCACCCACAAACCCCTACGACCCAAAATTATTGACGAAGGCTAGAGAGAGAGCACAGAATAGACAATCCCACAACACAGAGGCACACAACACCATCACCCACACAGAATCCACGCACCAAACACCACACACCACCACACGCACCCCACTCATCACCACAAACGCCACCCCACACCTCATCCACACCACCCCATGGCACCCCAAAGACACCCCAGGTTCACTGACGCAGAACTCAGGGTCATGGTGGAGGAAATAGTCCGTGTAGAGCCCCAGCTCTTCGGGGCACAGGTGCAGCACACCACAATTGCCAGGAAGATGGAGCTATGGCAAAGGATAGTGGACAGGGTCAACGTGGTGGGACAGCATCCACGCAATCGGGATGACATAAGGAAGCACTGGAACGACCTACGGGGGAAGGTGCGTTCCATGGTATCAAGGCACAACATTGCGGTGCAGAAAACTGGCGGCGGACCCCCACCTACTCCCCCAGAATTTACAGCATGGGAGGAGGAAGTCTTGCACATCCTGCATCCTGAGGGCCTCGCAGGAGTAGGCGGAGAAATGGACTCTGGTAAGTCAAATCTTCACTACTGCTTCCCACCCCCACCCCACCTGCATGCCAGCACATACCCCCACCCTCACCCCCATCACACCAACTCCTTGCAAATGGCTCACCATCACAACCCACCCATCCCAACACCAAGCCCTGCATGCGACCACAAAGCATGGACACCCATCACCAAAGCATGCCCACTGCACACACACATCACCCCACAAGCCACCCTCACAAAAGCCCCCACAAGGGAATGCCTGCACTTGGGTACACGGACACCCACCCATCACACGAAATGCCACACACAGAAGCAATAACCATACCTTTATACCCCTGCAGGACCCGAACGCCACCACACCGCCACGGAGGGTACCGAGATGTCCATCCCACCCCCAGAAGAGGCCCCCAGCGATGACAGCAGCTCTGTCTCCCTGGACCCAGATGACCACCCCGGCCCATCGGGGACCTCTGGACAGTCGGTTCCCCACAGACAGCCACAGGCTACACCAGACCCAACCCACTCTGGGAACACCAGCACAGCTCCCACCCAGCAGGCCCATGCCTCTGTCTCCAGACCACGTCAATCAGCGGTGTGTCCACCACTACAGGGCACCCAGGTTGACCCACCACCCAACAACAACAGGGACCTGGGGGCAGTGGTAGTGGGCACACCGTCCAGGGGACAGAGGCCCAGGAACACAGGGGAACTGGGAGGGCTGCTGTGCGACAGGGGGGGGACAGGCCCAGGGAACCGACTCTCCAAGAGGCCCTCTCCTCCATCATGGGAGCTTACCACCACTCCCATGAGACGATGGCGACGGTACTGGCCAGGTTCCAGGAGATCCAGTTACTGCAGGAGGAACGGTACATGGGGTTCAGAGAGGAACTGAGGAACATCGGTTCCGCAATGGGGACCATCGTCGTGGCCCTTAACCAGATAGTCACCACATTGCGGGACCATGTGGCACCACAAAGGGCCCCTGTCACTAGCCCAGGCCAGGAACAGCCTACCACCTCCGCCGGCGCTAGTGGACAGGAGGCCCCCACACAACAACAGGCCACAAGAACCCTACCTCCTGCAGAAGAAGAACCACCCCGCAAGCGGAACCTGAGATCTCACAAGAAGACAGAGTAGGATTGCAAGACCCCCGCCAGCATAAGATACCCCCTGATGTCATCCCACTGTCCCACATTGTCACCCTGTCCAACCTTTAACTGCCCCTGCTCCATCCTTCCACAGGCATATGGACAATGCACCTGTGAGACTGAGAACTGGACTCTGCCATGGACATTCCTCCACCCCCACCCATCACCGTTTTACAAACATGTACCTATATGTAGCACTTAAAATAAATCACGTATTGCACTTAAAATAACAGGAGTCTGCTTGTATTCTTAACAAATGTATTACACATAACGGTGCAATAATGTCCAGTTACTTTGTGATGACAACATACCAATTTCAATAAGCTTTAGTCCATGGGCAAACAAAGCAGAAGTCACGCAGTGGGTCATACAGCTCTGAAAAGGGAAGGGAAAGTCCCAAATCAGTTAACAGGAACTGGGGGGAAACACAGACAGTAGAGACGCATGAGGCCTTAAGTAAATGTAAAATGGCGTGGGTGATTCTTACCTGTGTGCTACTGAAAATATTGTTGTATGACTGTATCCCTGTTGTCCGTGTCGTCCCCGTCGTCTTCCTCCTCTTCACTCTCCACAGGCTCCACAGCTGCTACAACACCACCATCTGGACCATCCTCCTGCAGAAAAGGCACCTGGCGTCGCAAAGCAAGATTGTGAAGCATACAGCAGGCCACGATGATATGGCACACCTTCTTTGGTGAGTACATTAGGGACCCCCCTGTCATATGCAGGCACCTAAACCTGGCCTTCAGGACCCCGAAGGTCCTTTCTATGATCCTCCTAGTTCGCCCATGGGCCTCATTGTACCGTTCCTCTGCCCTGGTCCGGGGATTCCTCACTGGGGTCAGTAGCCACGACAGGTTGGGGTAACCAAAGTCACCAATTAGCCACACACGGTGTCTCTGTAGCTGTTCCATCACATAAGGGATGCTGCTATTTCGCATGACATACGCGTCATGCACTGACCCAGGGAATTTGGCATTTACATGGGAGATGTACTGGTCAGCCAAACAGACCACCTGGACATTCATCGAATGATAACTTTTTCTGTTTCTGTACACCTGCTCACTTTCTTTGGGGGGAACCAAAGCCACATGGGTCCCATCAATGGCACCAATGATGTTGGGGATATGTCCAAGGGCATAGAAATCACCCTTCACTGTAGCCAAATCGCCCACCTCAGGGAAAATAATGTAGCTCCGCATGTATTTCATCAGGGCAGACAACACTCTGGACAAAACCTTTGAAAACATAGGCTGAGAGATCCCAGATGACATGGCCACTGTTGTCTGAAAAGACCCACTTGCCAAAAAGTAGTAGAGTACTGACAGAACCTGCACCAGAGGGGGAATCCCTGTGGGTTGGCGGATGGGGGACATCAGGTCTGGCTCCAGCTGGGCACATAGTTCATGTATAGTTGCTCTGTCAAGCCTGTATGTAAGTATGATATGTCGTTCTTCCATTGTCGACAGGTCCACCAGCGGTCAGTACACGGGAGGATTCATCCTTCTCCTCGCAAGTCCCAGCGGACGGTGCCTAGGAAGGACAACATGGAGCACAGAGTCAACCAACCCACAGGTTCGTTCACACAGCTTGCACAGTACACGAATAGCTATGCATTGAAAGGCTTGTATGAGTGGCAATGCAAGGCCTAGGCCTGTGTGACGCAGTAGAAATTATGCCATGTGGGCCCTTGAAATGGCGGCTGCCTGACCTGTGAAGTGTGACAGTGGGATGTGAGGTCAATGCGCTGGCGTGGCACACCGTGGCGGTAGGCGGTCGAAGACCACGGTGCTAAGCCGCATTGGTTAACATTGCACCCTATGGGTTTCAGTAGCCAATGAGGATGGGCGCCTGCGGTCGCGGTACGCACCGCGGCGGTACGCACCGCGGCGGGCGTGACCGCCATTTTCTATCTGATTAATCACTCGAGACCTGATCATCCACAGGAGAGGACCGATACTGCAAGTGCTGCTGTGACCTCGGTCTGGGAGATACAATGGCTGCTGCGACTGGGGCAAGGGCCCCTGCCTTCACTTCTGAAGAATTGGAGAAACTTGTTGATGGGGTCCTCCCCCAGTATGCGCTACTCTACGGTCCTTCAGACCAACAGGTTAGTACACAGGGTGCACGTTGAATGGGCTATGCCTGTGTTGAGTGGGGTGTATGTAAGATGGTGGGGAGCAAATGAGGAGTGCAACGCACGAAAGATGAGAGCATGTGCCACATGGCAAGGTTGGGGCGGGGGGGCCACTCACATTGACCAGGCAGAAAAGTGATGATTTTTCCTTTCCCACCCTGTACATGTCACATAGGTCAGCGCCCATCAGAAGATCGACATTTGGCGTGCCATCGCCAAGGACGTCCGGGCCCTGGGGGTCCACAACAGACGGGGCACCCACTGCCGAAAGAGGTGGGAGGACATCCGCCGCGGGACCAGAAAGACCGCCGAGTCTCTGCTGGGGATGGCCTCCCAACGTAGGAGGGGTGCCAGCCGCCAATTGACCCCCCTGATGTCCCGGATCCTGGCGGTGGCCTACCCCGATTTGGATGGGCGCGTGAGGACATCACAGCAGACACAAGGGGGTGAGTATCAGCACATTCTGCTATCTTTGCGCGCAGTGAAGGTGTCTGGGTGGGGGAGGAGGGCTGTGGCTATCTCTAGGCCAGGGTGCATTCTGTAGGCTAGGCCCCTCCGTTAGGCATGGCCCTGTGCCCCCGCCCCCCACCTCTGTAGGGTGCCAAGTACAGCTATCCATGGTCCGGCCTCACCCATGTGTGCATTTGTCGTCCATAGACCTGTAGGCCTAGTCACAATAACTGAGTAGTGTACCCCGATTGCGCGGCCTAGTGCAGGGGGCTTCTGTGTCTGTCCTCTCCGACAACGGTGTTGCCAATGCATGCACTCAACCTGTCTTCATTTCTCCCCCCCCCCATTTTCTTTGTCTTCCTGTTCATGTGTGCATTAGCATCATCAGGCGGAGGAGAAGTGGCATCGGCGCACGAGGGAGCTGCATCTCACATGGCCCCGGAGGGCCATGCAACAGACTCCGAGTACACCAGTGAGACGGAGGGTGAGGGGAGCTCCACAACGGGGACCCGTGGAGACGTCAGCGACACCGACACGTCCTCGGAAGGGAGCTCCCTTGCGGTGGCGGCAACATCCGTGCCCACTGCCACAACAGGTACAGCCGCCACCCAGCGCACCAGCCCTGCCCTGCCAGCAGCCCCTCACCCTTCGCTCTGTGCCCGCTCGCCCAGGAAGGCGGGCATCTCCTTCGCCCCAGGCACCTCAGGCCCTGCCCCAGTTACCCCTGCTGCCCTCAGTGAGGAGGTCATTGACCTCCTCAGGACCATCATTGTTGGGCAGTCTACCCTTTTGAATGCCATCCAGGGTGTAGAAAGGGAGGTGCATCGGAGCAATGCATACCTGGAGGGCATTCATTCGGGTCAGGCTGCCCATCAGCGATCGTTCAACGCTCTGGCCTCAGCACTGACGGCAGCCATTGTCCCTGTCTCCAGCCTCCCTCTTCTGACTCCCTCCACCCAGTCCCAGTCTCCTGTTCCTCTGCCTATCCCATCCACACCATCAGACCAGCCTGCACACACCTCTACACCCAAGGGCAGCTCATCCAAACATAAGCACCACAGATCCCACAAGCATTCACCCAAGCAACATCCAGATGCAGACATGCCAACAGTCACTACCACCTCTGTGTCCCCCACCTCCTCATCTCCCTCCTCCCTCCCTGTGACGTCTCCACTCACACCTGCATGCACACCACCATCAGCCAGTACTTCCATCACCAGCACACCCTCCATTACAGTCCGCACACGTGCAGTCACCACCCCCACTGCCATTTACACGTCCCCTGTGTCCTCTCCCAGTGTGTCTGTCACCCCCTCTTCCAAACCACACAAACGCAGGCAGCCACCCACCCAACAGCCATCCACCTCATGACAGCCTCCGTCACAAGCACCTGCACCCAAAGACAGCACACTTGACTCTCCTACAACCACATCCTCTTCCTCCACTCCCATACCCACTACACCTACCCGTCCCTGTCCTTCCAAAGTGCTTTTCCTTTCCAACCCTGACCTCGTTCCAACCACTGACCCACCCCCTCCATCTGGTAAGAGTCAAAAAAGCACCTCAGCCACCACCAGCCCTGCATCTACTAGGACCATAGTGCAGGGCTATTGGAGTCCACCAGCTCCTAGGGCAGGAACATCGGCCAGCAGCAAGGGGACAGCCAGCCCACCCCCTGGGAAGAGGACAAGAAAAACTAAGGGCCGGCGTGACAAGCCTGAGACGGCTGCCACCAAGGACAGTAGCCTTGCCCCGTCACCTGCCACATCATCAAAGGGAGGCAAGGGCCACAGAGCTTCAGCGAAGGAGGGCAAGGGCAGCAGGGCGGAGATGTCAGGCAGCAGGCGAGCTGCCCAGGAGGGCCCCACCAGCCCCATTCCGGTTGTGACGGACGACACCCACGGGCCCAGGACTCCATCACAGGAGGGCCCGCAGCCGGATGGCGACTGAGCGGGAAGTCTTGGCCAGGTCTGGCTCCCTAGAAACACAGGACAAGCACCGCTGAACAGGGCCCCGCAGTGACAAGAACCGCTGAACAGGGCTCCACCGTGACAAGAACCGCTGAACAGGGCCCCGCCGTGAGAAGCACCGCTGAACAGGGCCCCGCCATCAGAAGCACCGCTGAACAGGGGCCCGCCGTGACAAGAACCGCTGAACAGGGCCCCGCCGTGACAAGAACCGCTGAAAAGGGCCCCGCCGTGAGAAGCACCGCTGAACAGGGCCCCGCCGTCAGAAGCACCGCTGAACAGGGCCCCGCCGTGAGAAGCACCGCTGAGCAGGGGCCCGGCGTGACAAGAACCGCTGAACAAGGCCCCGCCGTGAGAAGCACCGCTGAACAGGGCCCCGCCGTGACAAGAACCGCTGAACAGAGGCCCGCCGTGACAAGAACCGCTGAACAGGGCCCCGCCGTGACAAGAACCGCTGAACAGGGCCCCGCCGTGAGAAGCACCGCTGAACAGCGCCCTGCCGTGAGAAGCACTGCTGAACAGGGCCCCGCCGTGAGAAGCACCGCTGAACAGGGGCCCGCCGTGACAAGAACCGCTGAACAGGGCCCCGCCGTGACAAGAACCGCTTAACAGGGGCCCGCCGTGAGAAGCACCGCTGAACAGGGGCCCGCTGTGACAAGAACCGCTGAACAGGGCCCCGCCGTGAGAAGCACCGCTGAACAGGGGCCCGCCGTGACAAGAACCGCTCCGCTGTGCCCTTCATCTCAAGCACCGCTCCGCTGGGCCCTTCCTGTCAAGCACCGCTCCGCTGGGCCCTTCATCTCAAGCACCGCTCCGCTGGGCCCTTCATCTCAAGCACCGCTCCGCTCGGCCCTTCCTGTCAAGCACCGCTCCGCTGGGCCCTTCCTGTCAAGCACCGCTCCGCTGGGCCCTTCATCTCAAGCACCGCTCCGCTGGCCACCGCCGTCTCAAGCACCGCTCCGCTGGGCCCTTCCTGTCAAGCACCGCTCCGCTGGGCCCTTCCTGTCAAGCACCACTCCGCTGGGCCCTTCATCTCAAGCACCTCTCCGCTGGGCCCTTCCTGTCAAGCACCGCTCCGCTGGGCCCTTCATCTCAAGCACCGCTCCGCTGGGCCCTTCATCTCAAGCACCGCGCCGCTGGGCCCTTCCTGTCAAGCACCTCTCCGCTGGGCCCTTCCTGTCAAGCACTGCTCCGCTGGGCCCTTCATCTCAAGCACTGCTCCGCTGGGCCCTTCATCTCAAGCACCGCTCCGCTGGGCCCTTCCTGTCAAGCACCGCTCCGCTGGGCCCTTCCTGTCAAGCACCGCTCCGCTGGGCCCTTCATCTCAAGCACTGCTCCGCTGGCCACCGCCGTCTCAAGCACCGCTCCGCTGGGCCCTTCCTGTCAAGCACCTCTCCGCTGGGCAACGCCGTCTAAAGCACCGCTGGCCCATTGACAGTGCCGGTTCTGTGTTGAGCAGGGCTTCACAAAGCACTCTGGGCACCATGCCTCCTCCATTAACAGTGGAGTCGGTAATCCATCTGATGGACTGTGGCTTGGCACTTCCCAGGATGGAACAGTGGGCAAGCCACACACTGTAGAGACTTGAGAGACTGTGGCTTTGCACTCCCCAGGATGGCACAGTGGGCAAGCCACCCACTGTAGAGACTTGTGAGACTGTGGCTTTGCACTCCCCAGGATGGCACAGTGGGCATGGAGGCCCCTCGTGGATCTGGCGTCGTGGACTCATGTGGCTGAGGTGCCCCCCCTTCCCTTCCCCCTGAGGTGCCTGTAGTTTTATCATCTGATGCCCCAGCAGTGTTCTCTCCAATGGTATCTGGTCTCCTGTGTGGGCTTTGCCCATGTGTTTGTGCACATTGGCCCACGGACTATGGAACTTTGACAGAATGGGCAGGACTTATTGCCTATGTATATATTTTTAAATATGTTCATTCCTTATTTTGTATCTTTCATATTGCATATTTCCCATAACTTCAATGGAGCTATATTATACATATATTTTAAAGATAATTTTAATTGTGTCTTTGCATTATTCCGGTGGGTTTGGGGGGTGTCACTCTGACTTGTTGCTCTGCATTGGGGTGTAGGTATTTGGGGTGGGGGGTGGGTGTATGGTGTATGTGTGTGCCCGTAAGCTTTCCTCCTCCCCCTCCCCTGTGTCGTAGGTGCAGTACTCACCGTTGTCGTCTGCGCCGGCGTTCGTACTCCTGGTAGATGAGCAGGTAGACAATAGCTGGTAGGATGTTTAATTCGGGTTTCATGCTGTCCTCCTTCCTCGTGGAGTGTGTAGAGGTGAGCGTTTTCCCGTTCGTAGTCTGTTTCCGCTGTGTTTTTATCGGCGGGGCTCCCGCCCCGGAAAAGGTGGCGGATTGGTGAGTTGTGATAGGGTGGGCGGTACATTGTCTGCTGTCTGCCTGTTGGCGGTGACCGCCGCGCTGTTTGTCTGTCCCGCCGTGGCAGTCGGAGTGTTAAAGTGGCGGCCTGTGTTGGCGGTTCCCGCCAGGGTCAGAATTCCATTTTTTTGACCGCCTGCCTGTTGGCGGGTTGGCCGCCGCTTTATCACCGACCGCCAGGGTTGGAATGACCCCCTATATGTTTTGTGGAAAGCCACACTTTGTCACTAGATTGATACTGCGGTCCCTCACAATGTTTCTTGTCATAATGCTTTTTGTATTTTTATTTGGCTTTTTCTAAATGTTGTTGAATCGATTTCTGAGTTTGATGAAAATGTTGAATGATTTCTGACACAGCTGGAGTGAGAGAACTTTCTTGAGGAATTGTGATGGGCAAGGTGTCAGGATGATAGCCAAACAAACCAAAGAAGGGTGTAACGCCAGTAGAAGTGTAGAAGGAGTTGTTGTAGGCTAACTCAGCTAACCAGAGCATTGATGTCCATGATTTAAGTGCTTTTTCAGCGTAAGCGCGTAGGTATTGCTTCAAAGTCTGATTTAGTCTCTCCGTTTGACCATCTGTTTGAGGATGGTGGCTAGTAGATAGGGTAGATGTCACTTGGAGTGTTTTACACCATGTCTTCCAGAAGTTGGAGGTAAATTGCGATCCCCGATCGGAGAGGATCACTTTTGGCAGTCCATGATAACGAACCACTCTATTCAGTAAGATAGCTGCCAGTTCACTAGAGGTGAGTAATTTCTTACAGGCAATGAAATGTCCATATTTTGTGAGACTATCTACTACCACCAGAATTACTGAATGCTGTTGAACCACTGGCAGACCTATAATAAAGTCTAAAGAGATGTGTTCCCACGGACGACTTGGGGTTGGGAGTGGGTGTAACAACCCTTTCGGTTTTGAATGACTTGTTTTAGTGCGAGCACAGACTTCGCAGTTGTTTACCATTGTTTTTACATCCTTTGTTAAGGTAGGCCACCAAAAATAGCGTGGGATTAATTCAAGAGTTTTAGGAGTACCAGGGTGACCTGCTGTAGGTATAACATGCAACGAATGAAACACTATCTTGCGAAGTTTGGTAGTGGGCACGAACAAACGAGCATCGTGAAAGGGTAATCCTTGCTTGATTGATCTTTTCGGATCTGCTTGGGCCCACGCCTGCCATTTTGCAACACTGAATGAATTGCGGATGTCTTCAAAGAAATCTTCTGTTTTTATGATACATAGGACCTTGTCAGGAGCAATGATAGCTCTGGAGGTTTGAACTGCAGGCAATGTGGTAGACTCTTGGCGGGACAAGGCGTCAGCTTTGCAATTATCTTTACCAGGCCGGAAGGTTACCACAAAATCAAACTCTGCAAAAAACAGCATCCAGCGTAATTGTCGAGGAGTCAAAAGTCTGGCAGAACTCATGAATTGAAGATTGCGATGATCAGTATATACTGTGACAGTATATTTAGCTCCCAAAAAATGATGTCTCCATTCTTTAAAGGCATCACGAATCGCCAGAAGCTCTTTTTCAGCAATGACATAGTTCTGTTCGGCTTTGTTCAACTTCCGAGACATGTAAGCTACAGGATGAAGCTGACCAGTGTCTTTGTTTCGTTGTGACAAGACTGCTCCTATCGCCACATCTGAAGCATCAGCTTCCACTATGAAAGGTCGATCCGCATCTGGATGAGTCAAGACTGGGGCAGTGGAGAAAGCTTCTTTCAAAGTTGAAAAGGCTTGGTCTGCTTCTGGGGACCATACACATTTTTATTTCTTTCTTAAATAACTTAGTAATTGGAGCCACTGTCTGGGAGAAATGATTGATGAACCTCCGGTAAAAATTTGCAAAGCCCAGGAAACATTGTACATCACGAACAGTATTTGGGATGGGCCATTCAGATACGGCTTTTACTTTCCTTTCTGCCATCACCATACCTTGAGGGGTAAGGATAACCCCTAAAAACTCAACTGTGGTAACATGAAACTCACACTTGGTTAGCTTGCAATATAAATGGTGTGTACGAAGGGCTGCCCAAATTTTCTTGACATGTTGAAAATGTTCATTCTCATTGTCTGAGTAGATCAAAATGTCATCAATGTAAACTATGGCAAAGATATCGAGGTACTCTCTAAGAACGTCATTTAAGAAAAATTGAAATGCTGCTGGAGCATTGCACAGACCAAAAGGCATGACGGTGTATTAAAAAAGGCCATATCTTGTTTTGAATGCCGTTTTCCATTTGTCACCCTCTCTCATTCTGACCAAATGGTAAGCACCTCGAAGATCAAGCTTCGTATAGATTTTTGCTTTCTTTACTTGTTCCAGTAAGACCGGAATTAGAGGCAAAGGATATTTGTTCTTGATGGTGATTTTATTCAAGCCCCTAAAGTCGATACAAGTTCGAAGCTCTCCGTTCGCTTTTGGAACAAAAAACAAAGGAGAAGCTGTGGGAGACTTAGAGGGGCGGATGAAACCATTCTCTAAGAATTGATCCAAGTATTTTCGTAAATGTTGATTTTCATGTTCTGACAGGGCATACACACGACAGTTGGGAAGTATCCCCCCTGGGACTAGATCAATTTGACAGTCATAAGATCTATGAGGAGGTAAGTTCTCTGCTTCCTTCTCATTAAATACATCTTCATAAGACGAATACTGTTTGGGCAACTGAACTTCTTTCTCTGCGGCGGTAGCTATGTAAGAATGGCGAACTTCCGATTCTTGAGTCCTTTGGAGACAATGTTCTTTACATAGCACTGATGAGAACACGATCTTTTGTTCTGCCCAATTAATCTCTGGATTGTGATGAGTTAACCATGGCAAGCCAAGGATGATCCCATACTGGGGAGCATGGATCACGTCAAGGATGAGTTCCTCTTTATGTTTCTTTCTTTGATTTTTACCTTCACAAATTATTGTCAAGGGGACAGTCTGAAGAGTTATCGGACCTCGAGTCAAGAGTTTTCCATCAACTGCCTGGATGGTTTCTAGGGTCTTCTTTTCAATACATGGGATCCCCCATGCACAAACCAATTGGGTGTCAACAAAGTTTCCAGTAGCCCCAGAGTCGACTAGAGCCTTCTTTACATAGGTCTTTTTCTTGACCTGAACTCTTATTCCCAATTTTAGATGTTTGGATTGTGAAGGATCCACGGTGACACCCAAGAGCAACCCTTCTCTGCAACTTGGGTGCTTTAGATTTTCTGACTCGACTGATGCATTGGTTGCAAGTTTCTGAACTGGGCCTCGCTTGCTCTTTGTTTTGATTGGCCAATCTTTGACGAAATGGCCTTTCCGCCCACAATAGAGACATTGCCCATTTTTTCTGCGTAGGTCCTTTTCATCTTAGGTCAAAGGTCTCCTGATGGTTCCAATTTCCATCGGTTCAGGCGTTCTTTCTCTCAGAGTTCTTGAGTCTTTGTTATCATGAGCATGCCAAGAATGTTTTTCAGTCTTTTTACGTGTTCCTTTTCATTCATTTAAACGATGATCAAGCCTCAAGACAAGGTTTATTAAATCTTGACAGTTTGCAGGTTGTGGGTCGATTTGCGCTAAGATGTCTTTTAGCTCCTCTTTGAGTCCCCTGTAAAACAAGGCCGCTTGTTTTTCTTCAGGTCAGGATGTCTCAGCGACCAGCCGATTAAAGTTGGCTAAATATGACACTAAGGGGGTTATTCCAACTTTGGAGGAGGTGTTAATCCGTCCTAAAAGTGACGGATATACCACCAGCCGTATTACGAGTTCCATAGGATATAATGGACTCGTAATACGGCTGGTGGTATATCCGTCACTTTACCGTCACTTTTAGGACGGATTAACACCTCCTCCAAAGTTGGAATAACCCCCTAAGTCCTGATTCCCTTGGCGTAAATCTAATAATTCACGATCTGCTGACTGTGTTACAGTTCTACGATCGAAAACTCTCTCAAATTCACGAACAACATTTTTCCAGTTGTACAACAGGGGACTATTTTTACGCACAAGAGGAATAGCCCAGGTAGCTGCATCTCCAGACAGATATGACAACAAGAAAGCTACTTTAGACTGGGCATCGGGGAAAGTATGTGGTCTGCATGTGAAGTGAAGTTCCACTTGAACCAGAAAAGATCGCACTTTCAAGGGATCACCAGAGAAGTGTTCTGGGGGAGCTAAAGGAATGGCTGAAGGAACATTGAGGGAAATGTTAGTCAGATTACCTCCAGAAGTTTGAGAAGAAGTACCTGGCCAAGACACACCTGTGGGACTTTGTCCTTTCTTCTCAACCTTATTCTGTAACGACTCACCCTCTCAGCTAGACTATTTGTCAAATCCTTTGATGATACCACTTCTGACTGGAGCTGGGTGATAGCCTTGACTAGCGCGTCCAGTGTGGCCATGCTGAGAACATACACAAACCAGGAGGATAATAATTTGTGGGCTCACTATTCTGTCAGAGTCACCAGATCCTCGGGGTCTGTGCACGTTCCCAACACTTCCACCACAAGACAGCTCCAATACTCTGATTAGATTTATCACAGAGTCTAAGAGAGTCCAAGTGGGGAAAAGGGGATTAGGACGGGAACAGCTGGGAAGGAGACCTGTAGGAAGCAAAAGGTTAAAACACAACATCAAAATTACTTCTCATGAATTCAGTACCATGCTACAACTCTAAGCTTCGTCTTTTCCGAAAAACAGGAACAACCATAGAATAGTCCTAAAACTGACTAGGCTTTAGATGACCGAATACCTGAGGAGGAAACAGGAAAAGTTAAATAGGACTTTCAGATTCGAGTACTTTCTTTAGCATGAGAATCAGGAAAAACTCAGAGCAATTTCTAAACAACCATATGAATCTCCTTTTAAGAATACATATCAGGAACACATAGCATTACATCTAGAACTCTGGTATTGTTGTGTGCATCTCAGAAAAAACATTGGGAAGTGAATTGCGCACATTGCAGATTTTTATATGAGTATTAAACATGAAATCACACAACGTAGATACAAGGAATAAATCACGCAACGTGTCAACTTGAAATGCTACCAAGAAAATGTCTTGGAATAGTAGGGCACAGTAATTTACATTATTTATACACGAGGAAAGAGTTGCGCGTCTTGCCGATTCAAATGCCACCATACAAATGCCAAGAAATGGTAGCGCACAATGAACAACATGAAAAGCACTCAGGGAAAGAATCATGCATCTTGTTGATTCAAATGCCACCATGCAAATGCCAAGAAATGGTAGCGCACAATGAATAACATGAAAAAACACTCAAGGAAAGAATCGCGCGTGTTGCCGATTCGAATGCCACCATGTAAATGCCAGAAAATGGTAGCGCACAATGAACAGCATGAATTACACACGAGAAGTGAATTGCGCGTTTCGCCGATTCGAATGCCACCATGTAAATGTCAAGAAAAGGTAGCGCGCAATGGACAACAAAGTTAAATGCTCATGAAACGAGTTGCACGTCTTGCCAACTCGTAAAACATCATGTAAATGTCAAGAAATATCAGCGCGCAATGAACAACCATGTAATAACGAAGTCAAATCTTTATGGAACAAATTGCGCATCCTCCCTGTTTGCAAACCACCATACAAATGTCAAAAAATGGCAGCGCACAAGTAATCTGTTATTCATTTAAGAATTAAAATCAAGAATATGAAAATTCTCAATTACGGTGTTGGGAAATGTCCAAACACCGTCTTACCGCCTGGAAACAGTGCTCACCAATGAGAGATGAGTGCAGAAGACTGGAAAATCCAAATATGCCGCTGGGACAGGAGCTCAGGAAGAAGCTGCTGCTCTACACCGGGACCTTTGAATAGTGAGCAGTGGAAGTTGGGCTGACTTTCTTTTATAGAGTCTTGGCCCAGCCTAGAACCACGCCCAGGCATGTTGCAGGGAAAGTCTCTAGAAGGCCCTGGAAAGGGACCACACCCTAACACACTCTGAATGTCTGCAGCAATACATTGCAAATGTACAGTATTTATAAGCACCTTAAAAATGAATCTTTTGGATGGAATTCTGCAATGTAAACGGTTAAACAATAACATATCATCACAATGCATAAATTACATTATCTTGCGAGTGTTGGGTTTTTGCATTCTAGATGCCCGTAGAGCGCGCACTATCCTGGTTTTGACAATGCCGCATGACACAGCCACACCTCCGCCCTTCTAAGAGCCCTACACTGGCTGCCTATCAACAAGAGAATCGCCTTTAAGCTCCTGACCCATGCCTACAAGACCCTACATGATGCCAGGCCAGCCTACCTCAAACAAACTCTCCTTCTACACTCTTGCCAGACAACCCCGCTCTGCTGCCCAAGTACTCGCGACGTCACCCGCATCCGGAAAACCACAGCCGGAGGAAGATCCATCTCCCACATCACTGCCAGGACCTTGAACACGTCCCAATTCACGTCAGGAAATCTCCCACCCTGTCACAGTTCACAAAGGACCTCAAGACCTGGCTCTTTGACTGATCCTCAGCACCCCTCCCTACCTCCTCCAGCGCCTTGAGACCCTCACCGGTGGTTAGCCGCACTTTACAAATCCCTGATTGATTGATTCACTTGGAGGAGTCCAATTTGGCAGATCTGTGAGAAGATTTAACTATGACAAAATGGTTTTAAATTACTGGGCTTATCCCAGTATTGCTTGATGATATTTTGAAAACGCAGCAGAATGTGTATGGCATCCCACTGTTGAATGGCCAAAAAGGTTATTATTAGCTGACCACAATTATATTTGCCTAAATGGACTCAGACCAAAAGGTAATCCAGTAGACCCAGTGTTTTGTAATTGGGCAGGAAAAATCCCTATAGACTCTGGCCCTCATTACAACATTGGCGGTAAATGCCGCTTACCGCCGTGCAGAAGACCGCCAACACACCGCCGCAGCCGTGGAATTCCGCCACAGCTATTATGACCCACAGCTCGGAATCCGCCAAAATTCAGACACCGACACAAGTCCGCTACACCAAAGGTCAGTGATAAACTGGCGAAAACAAAACTTCCACCGTCACGACAACAGAAATATGCCCACACTATCACGACACACGAATCCACGCGGCAGTCTTTCAACCACGGTATTCCATTGGCGGTACACACCGCTGCGCTCAAAATACACACACTCGTACAAAACACAGCCACATTGGACAATTCAAAATACACACACCTGATACACATACACACACCACTCCCACACACCCAATACAATATAAAACACACACCCACATCACCCACAAACCCCTATGACCACAAGTACCGACAGAAGGCCAAAGAGATACACTACAAACAGCTACCAAGCATCCACAGGCACACAATACCATCACCCACATTACTTCCACGCACCTCACACAACACACCACTAAAAAGCACCCCACTTATCACTACACAAACCACCCCACATATCACCCACACCACCCCATGGCACGGCAAAGACACCCCAGGTTCTCTGAGGAGGAGCTCAGGGTCATGGTGGAGGATATCGTCCGGGTAGAGCCACAGCAATTCGGATCACAGGTGCAGCACACCTCCATTGCTAGGAAGATGGAGCTATGGCGAAGAATAGTGGACAGGGTCAACGCAGTGGGATAGCACCCAAGAAATAGGGATGACATCAGGAAGAGGTGGAACGACCTACGGGGGAAGGTGCGTTCCGTGGTCTCAAGACACCACCTTGCGGTTCAGCGGACTGGCGGCGGACCCCCACCTCCTCCCCCACAACTAACAACATGAGAGGAGCAGGTTTTGGCGATTCTGCATCCTGAGGGCCTCGCAGGAGTAGGTTGAGGAATGGACTCTGGTAAGTCAAAGCTTTACTATTACATCCCCCACCCTACCTGCATGCCATCACATACCCCCACCCTCACCCCCATCACTCCTACTCCTCACAAAATGTCCCACTATCACAACCCACCCATCCCAACACCAAGCCTTGCATGCAACAACAAAGCATGGACACCCATCACCAAAGCATGGCCACTGCACATACCCATCTACCCCCCTAAACCACCATCACACAAGGTCCCACACACTAATGCAAGCACTGGGGTACACGGACACCCACCTATTGCACACCATGCCACACACAGATGTAATAATCATCCTTTTATACCCTCACTGGAAATATTGCAGGATCACCGAGTTCCTGTTGTCCATGTCCTCTTCTTCTGCTTCCTCGTCTTCACTGTCCACAGGCTCCACAGCTGCAACAACACCGCCATCTGGACCATCCTCCTGCAGAAAAGGCACCTGTCGTCGCAAAGCTAAGTTGTGAAGCATACAGCAGGCCACGATGATCTGGCACACCTTCTTTGGTGAGTAGAATAGGGATCCACCTGTCATATGGAGGCACCTGAACCTGGCCTTCAGGAGGCCGAAAGTCCGCTCTATTATCCGCCGAGTTCGCCCATGGGCCTCTTTGTAGCGTTCCTCTGCCCTTGTCCTGGGATTCCTCACTGGAGTCAATAGCCATGACAGGTTGTCACCTGCAAATGGCGAGGGACAACTGTTAGACACACACTAACCTGTAGGAATGTCCCCAGACCCAGACAACCATTCCCACTGACTTGCTTCCAGTGCTCACCTAATAGCCACACGCAGTGCCTCTGGAGTTGACCTATCACATAAGGGATGCTGCTATTCCGCAGGATGTAGGCATCATGCACTGAGCCAGGGAACTTGGCATTCACTTGGGAGATGTACTGGTCTGCCAAACACACCATCTGCACATTCATAGAATGATAACTCTTCCTGTTTCTGTACACCTGTTCACTCCTGCGGGGGGTACCAAAGCCACATGTGTCCCATCAATGGCACCTATGATGTTGGGGATATGTCCTAGGGCATAGAAGTCTCCTTTCACTGTAGGCAAATCCTCCACCTGAGGGAAAAAGATGTAGCTCTGCTTGTGTTTCAGCAGGGCAGACAACACTCTGGACAACACGTTGGAAAACATAGGCTGGGACATCCCTGATGCAATGGCCACTGTTGTTTGACCCACTTGCAAGGAAATGGAATACTGACAGCACCTGCACTTGAGGGGGGATTCCTGTGGGATGGCGGATAGCTGACATCAGGTCTGGCTCCAGCTGGGCACACAGTTCCTGGATTGTGGCACGGTCAAGCCTGTAGGTGATGATCACATGTCGCTCCTCCATTGTCGACAGGTCCACCAGCGGTCTGTACACCGGAGGATGCCGCCATCTCCTCACATGTCCCAGCGGACGGTGACTATGAAGGACAACAGAGAGCACAGAGTCAAACAACTCAGAGGTACGTACCCACAGCTTACACAGAACACAAATCATAATCCGAAAATTGGCCTGTATGTGTGTTGAGGATAGGCCTAGGTATGTGTGACGCAGTTAAAAATGAAGCCATGTGGGCCCCTGAAATGGCGGTTGCCTGACCTGTAAAGTGGGACAATGGGATGTGAGGTAACTGCGCTGGCGTTGTTCACCGTCGCGGTAGGTGGTCGAAGACCGCGGTGCAATGCTGCATTGGTTAACATTGGACCCTTGGGTCCCAGGAGCCAATGACGATGTACGACGGCAGTGACGGTACGCACCGCCGCGGACGTGACTGCCATTTTCTATCTGTTCAATCACTCGATACCTGATCTTCGACAGGAGAGGACCTACACTGCAAGTGCTGCTGTGACCTCAGTCTGGAAAAGGCAATGGCTCGTGCGACTGGGGAAAGGGCCCCTACCTTCACATCGGAGGATTTGGTGAAACTCGTGGATGGGGCCCTCCCCCAGTACATGCTACTCTACGGTCCTCCAGACAAATAGGTAAATACACTGGGAGCATGCTGTCTGGGCTATGCCTGTGTGGAGTGGGGTGGATGAAATATGGGGGGGGAGATTGAGGCGTGCATGAAACGACGGTGAGTGCATGTGCATCATGGCAAGGGTAGGGATGGGGGCCAATGACTGTGACGGTGCAGTTGGTAATAACTTTTCTTTTCCCCCTGTACAATTCATGTAGGTCAGCGCCCACCAGAAAAAAGATATTTGGCGTGCCATCGCCAAGGACGTCCGGACCCTGGGGGTCTACCACAGACGGAGCACCCACTGCCGTAAGAGATGGGAGGACATCCGTCGCTGGAGCAAGAAGACGGCGGAGGCCCAGCTGGGGATGGCCTCCCAACGTGGGAGGGGTGCCGTCGCACCATGACCCCCCTGATGTTCAGGATCCTGGCAGTGGCGTACTTGGAGTTGGATGGGCGCTTGGTGGCATCACAGCAGCCACAAGGGGGTGAGTACATTCTCATTCAGCTGATTTAGCGCGCAGTGGAGGTGTCTGGGTGGGGGAGGTGGGCTGTGGGTTTCCCTAGGCCAGGGCGAGTTTAGTAGGCAAGGTCCCCTTGTTCTGGCAGACCCTGTGGTACCCCACCCTACCTGTGTACAGTGCCAAGTACACCTAGCCAGGCTCCTGTGTCATCCATGTGTGCAGATGTCGTCCATAGCCTTGTAGGCCATGTCCCAGGGATTGAACAGTGGAGGCCAAGTGTGCGGCGTGGTGCAGGGGGCTTCTGTGTCTGTCGTGTCCACCAACGGTAGCGGTAATGCATGCACTCAAAATGTCTTTCTT
Source organism: Pleurodeles waltl (assembly GCF_031143425.1). Lineage (NCBI taxonomy): Eukaryota > Metazoa > Chordata > Amphibia > Caudata > Salamandridae > Pleurodeles > Pleurodeles waltl. Next base: position 1,642,852,315 of record NC_090444.1, on the reverse strand, counting down.
CTGTCGTCCCCCCCTTTTTGTGGTCTCCCTATTCTTGTGGGCATTAGCATCATCAGTGGCACCGGAGCAGGAGGGAGCTGCATCCCACATGGCCCTGGAGGGCGAGACAACGGACTCGGAGTTCACCAGTGGGACGGAGGGGGAGGGGAGCTCCACAGCAGGGACAGGAGCTAACACCAGTGACACGGACTCGTCCTCTGATGGGAGCTCCCTTGTGGTGGCGGCAACATCTGTGCCCCCGCATCTACAGGTACAGTCGCCACCCCCCCTACCAGCACCGCCCTACCAGCAGCCCCTCAGCCTTTGCCCTGTGCCCGCTCACCCTGGAGGGTGGGCATCACCTTCGCCCCAAGCACCTCATCCCTTGCCCCAGTCACCCCTGCTGCCCTCAGTGAGGAGGCCATTGACCTCCTCAGGTCCCTCACTGTTGGGCAGTCTACCATTTTGAATGCCATCCAGGGTGTAGAAAGGCAGTTGCAACAAATAAATGCATTCCTGGAGGGCATTCATTTTGGTCAGGCGGCCCTTCAGCGAGCTTTTCAGACTCTGGCCTCAGCACTGATGGCAGCCATTGTCCCTGTGTCTAGCCTCCCCCCTCCAACTTCCTCCACCCAGACCCAATCCCCTCTACCTCAGCCTATCCCAAGCACACTCTCAGACCAGCATGCACACACATCAACACACAAGGGAAGCTCAGGCAAACATAAGCACCACACATCCCACAGGCACTCACACAAGCATCACACACATGCAGACACACCAACATCCACTGCCTCCACTGTGTCCCCCTCCTTCTTGTCTCCCTCCTCCCTCCCAGTCTCGTCTACACTCACACCTGCATGCACTACATCTACAGCCACTACTGCCATCACCAGCACACACACCACCACACCCCGCTCATGTGTATTCACCACCCCCACTGCCATTCACACGTCCCAGTGTGTCTGTGACGCCACCTCCCAAGATACACAAACGCAGGCACACACCCACCCAACAGCCATCCACCTCACGACAGCCTCCAGCGCATGCACCTTCACCCAAAGTCACCAAATGAACACCTCCTACAACCACAACCTCTTCCTCCACTCCCAAACCCCCTCCAGCTACCCGTCCCAGTGTTTCCCAAAAACTTTTCCTGTCCAACTTTGACCTCTTTCCCACACCTCCCCCACCCTGTCTGTCTCCTAGGGCCCGATTCTCCAGGTCCCAACCTAGCACCTCAGCCACAACATCTCTGGGAGCAGTGGTGCCGGTAGTCACCGGAATCTGGAGTGCACCGGCCACCAGGGCAGCCAGTGTGGCACGGAGCCACAGCACGGACAGTCCCCCACCTGTGAAGCATCAGAAGTTGGCCAGTGCCCGGCGGGAGAGGGGGAAGACTCCAGCCACCAAATCCGCTCCCAGGGGTACAGATGGGAGTGTGGAGTCAGCTGCGACACCTTCCAAGGTGGGGAAGGGCCACAAGAAAGTCAGCAGGTCTGGGAAGAGCAGCACGGCGGAGAAGACCGCCATCATCCCCGCTGCCCAGGAGGCCACCGCCATCATCCCCGCTGCCCAGGAGGCGACCGCCATCATCCCTGCTGCCCAGGAGGCCACCGCCAGCACCTGCCCTGCTGCCCAAGAGGCCACCGCCACCAGCCCCGCTGCACAGGAGGCCACCGCCAGCACCTGCCCTGCTGCCCAAGAGGCCACCGCCACCAGCCCCGCTGCCCAGGAGGCCACCGCCATCCTCCCCGCTTCCCAGGAGGCCACCGCCATCATCATCGCTGCCCAGGAGGCCACCGTCAGCACCTGCCCTGCTGCCCAAGAGGCCACCGCCACCAGCCCTGCTGCCCAGGACAGGACCGCCAGCACCAGCCCTGCTGGCCCAGACAAGACCGCCAGCACCAGCCCCGCTGGGCCAGACAGGAACGCCAGCACCAGCCCCTCTGGCCCAGACAGGACCGCCAGCCCCGCTGGGCCAGACAGGATCGCCGGCACCAAATCCGCTGGTCCAGACAGGACCGCCAGCACCAGCCCCGCTGGGCCAGACAGGACCGCCAGCAGCTGAGTCACTGCAAAGGACCCCGCCTCAACAAGCACCGCTGACCAGGGCAACGCCGCCACAAGCACCGCTGAACAGGGCACCGCCGCCACAAGCACTGCTGAACAGGGCACCGCTGCCACATGCACAGCTGAACCAGTGGCCCATGAGCACCAAGGGCACTGACGCTACTGAGTCCGTCACAAGCAGGATGAAGCACTCTGGGCACCAAGCCCCCACCAGAACCAGTGAAGTGTCACGTCCACTTCCTCAGTCCTTGGCAGGATGAAGCACTCTGGGCACAAGGCACCCTCCAGAACCAGTGGAGAGATACATCCACTACCTCAGTCCTTGGCAGGATGAAGCACTCTGGGCACAAGGCCCCCTCCAGAACCAGTGGAGAGATACATCCACTACCTCAGTCCTTGGCAGGATGAAGCACTCTGGGCACAAGGCCCCCTCCAGAACCAGTGGAGAGATACATCCACTACCTCAGTCCTTGGCAGGATGAAGCACTCTGGGCACAAGGCCCCCTCCAGAACCAGTGGAGAGATACATCCACTACCTCAGTCCTTGGCAGGGTGAAGCACTCTGGGCACCAAGCCCCCTCCAGAACCAGTGGAGTATCACATCCACTTCCTCAGTCCTTAGCAGGATGAAGCACTCTGGGCACAAGGCCCCCTCCAGAACCAGTGGAGAGATACATCCACTACCTCAGTCCTTGGCAGGATGAAGCACTCTGGGCACAAGGCCCCCTCCAGAACCAGTGGAGAGATACATCCACTACCTCAGTCCTTGGCAGGATGAAGCACTCTGGGCACCAAGCCCCTTCCAGAACCAGTGGAGTATCACATCCACTTCCTCAGTCCTTAGCAGGATAAAGCACTCTGGGCACCAAGCCACCTACAGAACCAGTGGAGAGATACATCCACTACCTCAGTCCTTGGCAGGATGAATCACTCTGGGCACAAGGCCCCCTCCAGAACCAGTGGAGAGATACATCCACTACCTCAGTCCTTGGCAGGATGAAGCACTCTGGGCACCAAGCCCCCTCCAGAACCAGTGGAGACAGTCATCCACTTGAGAGACTGTGGCTGTGCACTCCCCAGGATTGAACAGTGGGCAAACCACCCACTGTAGAGACTTGAGAGACTGTGGCTTTGCACTCCCCAGGATTGAACAGTGGGCAAACCACTCACTGTAGAGACTTGAGAGACTGTGGCTTTGCACTCCCCAGGATGAAGCAGTGGGCAACCCACCCACTGTAGAGACTTGAGAGACTGTGGCTTTGCACTCCCCAGGATTGAACAGTGGTCAACCCACCCACTGTAGAGACTTGAGAGACTGTGGCTTTGCACTCCCCAGGATTGAACAGTGGGCAACCCACCCATTGTAGAGACTTGAGAGACTGTGGCTTTGCACTCCCCAGGATTGCACAGTGGGCAAACCAACCACTGTAGAGACTTGGTAGACTGTGGCTTTGCACTCCCCAGGATTGAACAGTGGGCATGTGGGCCCCTCGTGGATTTGGCATCGTGCACTCAACCAGCTAAGGTGCCCCCCTTTCCCTCCCCCTGAGGTGCCTGTTTTATTGCTATCTGATGCCCCTGCAGTTTTCTCTCCGTCATGGTCGGGGATCTTGTGTGGGCCTCGCCCATACCTTGTGGGCCCAGTGTTCCACAGACTTCAATGGAGCACTACCTGGACTACTATTCTTGGTGTATATTTTGTTAATAGTGTATATATGTATATTTATGCGTACTGCATTTTAATATATTACAATGGTTACACTCATTTTCTTTGGTCTTTGCATTCTTCCGGGGGGGCTGGGGGGTGTAACTATAATGTATCATGATGTATTAGTGTGTGTGTTGTCGTGGATGAGGGTGTGGGTGGGGGTGTTGCGTGTGTGTGTCCCTGTTTTTTCCATCCCCCGTCCCCTGTGTCGTAGGTGCAGTACTCACCGTGGTCTTCGCCGCCGGCGTTCGTGCTCCTGGTATAGGAGCAAGAAGATAAGGGCTGGCAGGATCTGCACCTCTGGTTCCATGGCGTCCTGGTTCCTCGGGGGTGTGTAGAGGTGAGCGTTTTCCCTTCGAGGTCCTGTTTCCGCCGTGTTTTTGTCCGCAGTGAATCCGCCCCGGAAAAGGTGGCGGATTGGTAGATTGTGATACTGTGGCCGGTACTTTGTCCTCCGCCTGTCTGTTGGCGGTGACTGCCGCGCTGTTTGTTTGTACCGCCGTGGCGGTCAGAGTGTTAAAGTGGCTGTCTTTGTTGGCCGTTTCCGCCACGGTCGCAATTCCAAATTTTTTATCGCTGGCCTGTTGGCGGTCTTACCGCCGCTTTAACACCGTCCGCCAGGGTTGTAATGACCACCTATATGTATTGCATAAATCACTAGTGATTATTCTCTGATTTTGAAGTGGAAGAAAAATTATTGACGTATGACTTTGAAAACATTTTGTATCCCAATGCAGAGAAACCACTTGGTATTGTCCACATTGGACTATCCTCACAGAACTGGGAGCTGTTTTTGACAATACCTTGAAACAACTATCCAAAGTCAGAGAAAATAGATATTCCATTTGATAATGAGGTCATGACCTCATTGAGGTGATCTGATATTGTGATCTCTGAGATAGTAAAATGTATGTTAGACTCTGTTGCTCAAGAATGCCAACTGTATACAAAGAGGCCAAATATGGATGGGAATGGCTGGTATCCCTTTAAGTGTATAGCTATGAAACATTCTGGCATTGAGCACCAGGCATATCAGCAATGCCAAAAAGAACAGTGAATTCAAACTCTTAAAATAGTAAAAATTAATTGAGGAGGAAAAATTAGGGGGTGTAAAATGAGTGTTTTTTTAAGAAATGGGGGAAAATGAATGAGAATATTAAAAATGATTAAGACTATACTTACATGCTTAGAAGATATTGTTCCCCAAATGGCTTTGGGTGATATATATAATTTCTATACAATCAATAAAGATGGAAATGAGAGTTGTGGTGCTGGAAAGGATTATTTTTTAACTATGGATATGAATTTACTGGCGATAAGACAAATTTCATTTTTTTGTTAGATAATGATTGCCAACCAATCCCTCAAGAGCTAGTGGTTCTGATAATATTCCAGCTATGCATATTTTCTATAATTCCTTACTGTGGGCTAATATTCTAGGCCCTTGTATAAATGGATTACTAAATCAGGAATAATTCCAGATAGTTAAAAAGGGGCAATTATCAAACCCAACCATACAAATGGTAGCAAGAAGGGCCCTGATAATAATTGATTAATTTCACTGACTAATGCAATAGCAAATATGTATGCTAAAAATGTGATTATAGTTAGGGGAGAATAAACTATGAGGATTTAGAGGAAAACATTCTACAATATGTCACTTTTGCTTTATAGGGAAAAGCACAGACATCGATTAAAGTAGTTGGGTCCTTACTCTGTTGCTTTTGGGGTTTGCATTCTACTTTTGATCTGGTTGATTGCAAACATCTGTTGGTGAAATTAGAGGGGTGTACTATACCTCGGGGCCTATTGGAAATTATTCCAAAATTGCACTTACTAACAGGGGCACGGGTGAAAAGGCTTATGATCTGCTGGAATCCGTGAAGAAAACTGGTTAAAACAGGCATAAATGCTGACCCTACTCTTTCAGGCTTGTACTTAGCAAATCTTTCATGAACTTTGAGTGGGACTGCCTCTTTTTCCATTAAATGGGGTCAGCAAATAATTCATTTCTACTTCATGCAGATGATCTTGCTATTATGGACTACTGCCATGTGATTTTACCAACTACGTTCACTACGTTGGGTGAGTAATGTCAAATAAATGATTTATTAATGAACACAGATAAGATGAAAGTAAAGATTGTTTCCAATAATAACTGTCAATGAACTTCAATATATAAATACCTTGATATTACTTTTAATTGAATCTGAATTGTGAAATTACTTGTAGACTATACTGGAGAAAAACTTTACAAATGTACTTCAGCATTTTGATATGAGAACATCTCTCATCAACCCCATTTTTTGCTGACTAGTATTGTTGGTTTCTAACACTGCTTACATTGCTGTCCAGACCTCAATGTATTTAAAATTGTTAAATCCCCTATAGAAATATTTACCATTCCTGTAAGGCCATAATATCTGGTGCAGGGAAATACACCAATGACATGGAAAGTTAAATGTCTCCTGTGGACTGCAGCACATGCAGTGGCAGCCTCTAGGCTACCAAAGGATGCATTGCATCAAGCCTACGTGTGTAGTCAGACTACTGCAGCTCTTAAACCTGCAGGCGAACCTGTCAAAATAAACCTTTTTTAACATTAAGACCTATACTTTTAAATGATAAAACAGTCACCCAAAAGTAGGCATTGTAGCCTTCAATGCTACAATGTGAATTGCCTAATATTTCAGAGTGATACAAGAAAAGTGTTTGCATGTGCCTACATTGACTAAACCCCAAAAGCTATTTTCACTCTAAAGTGTGGTAGCTGTCCTATGAGAAAAACTAAACTAAAGATAAAATAATAATTCTGATGTTTTTGGTTTGTGACAAACAACAGTGATTATTTAACAACTGTTTTTTAAAAAAATTCAATTCACTGATGAAGCCAGATTTTTAAAAGAATGTTCAGGAAGAGTAACTTTTAAAAAAGTCAGTACTTTGCCTTACTGAGGAATAAAAGCTGCTCCCAAAGCAGAAAAAAACCTCACTTAGGTTTTTTGGCAGGAAGACCAGGGTTTGAGGTATGTGACTCTTTGTAGCTCGGCAAAGGCCGGGGGGGGAGAGTTTGGGGCCTTCACTAACTCGAAATGAACCAGGTTGAGACCTGTTCATATACAGATGAGTGTAAACGGAGACTTGGGGAAGAGAAGCCTTTCTTCCCTAGGTCATCTGTAGCCATCTTGACACCCACCCAGTTGGAGGGAGAGCTGGTCCCAAAACCAATTTGATGTAATTGGGGAGGAGCGGCTGTTCATTTCCCTAAACAGACCCCTGACTAGCTCACCAGAAAAAGAAGGGTGCTGCCATATTGGATTTTTCTCAAAATAGTGCACCGTGGGATAGTTTGAAGCAAGGCAAAGATGATCTGTTGCAAAGTGGGAAGCGTTTCCCAGGCAAATATTTTCTCATTGGTTAGGAAGTGGCTAAAAGTCACCCCACCAACTGGCTTGTAAAAAATACAAAGATAGCACCTCACCGATAGCTCTCCACAGCTCACCTCGACCTGAGGAAGAAGAGAAGAGGACTGGACATACTTTCTGTGATCTGTGTGGATTCCTGAGGAGCTGTACTCACTCCCACTTGTGCCCAGGATGGAGAAGGGGACTCCAAGGGTCAGTTGGCTGACCTCTTGTCTAAAGGGACACAGCAAGCTGCCAGATGCCTTTTTCTTGGAGTGACCAGCTAACCAGTAGAAACTAGGCATGTTCTGGATCCTTCAGCAGAGTGAGTCCTGGCCCCTGAATGCTGTTCTGGAGGAACTTGGAGCATTAGAAGAGACCAGGAGACCAAAAGTGTGTTAGACCCCTGCTGTCTTAGTTGCCTCCAGAGTCTTCCATTGACAGAGAAATATCCAAAAGTGGCTGATGGAGGTATGTCTGCCACAACTATGCCTGCCCAATCATAATGTTGGTTACCGTCGGTGTAACCCTGCCGGCTAAATCACCATACCTGAGGTGGTGGTTTCAAACTTGTCAAAAGAAGAAAGATACCTTTACCAACCTTTTGAACGCAACTTTTGAATATGGACCTCATGTTGCAAGGTTTTGATTAGCTGCTGCTCAATCTGTATGACAATCTACCATATCGCTGCCATAATGAGAGGTATATGTACTTAAATGTATGTTGTTTTTACGAACTTACAATAAATTTGGCTGTTCGCATTTGTAACAGTTGATTTAACATACATTTTTTACTTGGAAATAATTATATGATGTACCAAATGTCATGTATGCTACATATGTAAAAGTGTCCTGTTGACCTTTAATGAAAACTAAATATGGTCAAACCTTATACATATTTTTCTCATATAGTCAAATTGGTGTAAGCTTCTGTCATTATGACGAAAGTGAATACCAAATATCCAATGTAGATTACAACTTTGAATGAATAATCAAAAGGAAAGTAGGTCAAGTATTTGAAAGATAATTACAGATACATTTGCAAGTCAAGATCACCTTATATTGCAACTGTTATTCCTCATTCAATTTCTAACAATTTCAAAAAATCAGTACTCATATATCTTGGGTCACTTTCCTGTTTATCATAGTATGCAAACATGTTGTACTTATCCCCCAGTCATCCTATAACATTTTCCCCTTCATCTCTTCTGTTTCCTGAACCTGTCAGTCATATTTGAGAACTATGGTCTCTTTAGCAATGCTAACAATTGCTAAATTGATTAACATCACTCCCTTGCCTTACACTCAATTGGAACATTTATTTTACTATTAATTTCCCAGTAAACTGTCACTTGATGTACCCAGGGCCTTCGCATCTAATGTTACTAGTAAACCTGTATCACTTGTTGTGTCAACTACTAAGTAGGAATTTTTACAAATGCCTGTGTCATGCTATTACATGCTGTGTGCAGTTTAGTATTGCAAAATGTAAGTAGCTTATTTTAAGTGATGGACCACATGAACTGAACTGTTTATATACTATTGTGGTTTAGCCTGCCAGGGATATTGCTTATTGCTTGAGCAGGTTGGGAGGTAGAGGGTGTGTGTGTATGAGTGTGTTGTGAAGTTAAGTGTGTGTCTGAAGCCTTTGGCTGATGCCTGGTAGTGGACAAAATGTCCAATATGTAATTGTGTGTGTACTGTACTGTGGATGAGGGTTTTGATTTTGTTAAAGCTGTACTTTGTGGTGATGTACTGGCTTTGGGTGTGTTTTTCTGTAGTGGAGTTAGTTTGAGTGATAGTGTTTTTGCTGAGTGTAGAGGTTTTGGTGGTGTGGGTTGCTTGGCTGATGGTGTGTGTTTTGCTGAGGATGTATGTTTCTGTGGTATAGTTCTTTTGGTGATGGTGCATGTGTTGCTGAGGTTGTGGTGGTAGGTGGTGGATGAAGGTGTTGTGGTGGTTGAGGTTGAGGGTGAGACCTTGATGATTGATATTATAGCTGGATTGATGAGTGTATGTGAGTCTCTGATTGTTGTGGATGTGTCTCTTGTTTGGAGGGTGAAGTGCTATTTTGGGTATTTGTATGTTTGAGTGTATGTTTGTCCTTATTATTAGGATGATGGGGTCAATTGATAACTGAACCACTGGATGGAACACAAGAGTGCAGCCTATCATACAGAGGAACTATGCAGTAATTCCTGAGCCTCCTCAGTCATCACTTCTGGGTGGACAGGGGCAGGAGGTGAGGTGCAAGGTGAACCCAGATCTTTTAGGAGCTGTGTGTTAACTTAAATCAGGGCAAAGAGGAGGGAGGTGCTGATCCTGCTGGTGGTGGACGATGATGAAAGTCCAAGAGATGGTATATGGTCCACCACTACTTGAGGCTGGTGTCACGTGGAGACCTATCAGTATAAAGAGCTTGCGACCTCTTTTACAACCCCATCACCCATTGTGCCACTACCCAGATCCACCCATAATTCATTGTGGTATACAATTGCAGCATCCAACAGCAAATGGCAAAACCTGACAATGTGAGGGCCAGGCTTATTGGTAAGTGAGATGTTTTATTATATATCAAAATGTACAAATGCTCTTCTCTCAAGTTTACAATCTCAAACGTTTCACTGAAATGATATGAATGTCTTTTTTTCAATTAAGTGACTCTGCTTATACAAATTGACTATGGTTGTTACCACCTTTGAGAAATCCAACAACTCCAGTGGAAGTCTGCTTCAGTGAGGCACATTGTGGAATTAGGAGGCCTGTGTCACCGGCTTTTGCACTCCTGAATGCAAGACTTTGTTGTCTGGGTAAATCTGGTGGAGCCCTTCTCTCCTCACCAGATAAGGTGTGTCAAATTACAATGATATGTTGTATGCAGCATTACATTGCCCTGCAACGGAACACCCCTTTCACACCGGATTTTGGCTACAATGAGGAGACCTAGGATGATGTTGATGAATTGCCCAGTGAAGATGACAGTTGTGTGGAAGAAGGAAATTATTTGCGTCAAGATGTCATTGACACCTTCTTCTCACAAGGGTAATAGTACATATAAAGGAATTAAAAATCTAATCATTTTTGTATACTGGTGAAAGAATAATGTATATTTTCATTATTTAGCATGTTGAGTTATGTGTACACAGAATGTGATTATACATGGTGATGTTTTTCAGTGTGTTTGTTACATGGCAGTGTGTTATTCCTTGTATATGAAATATTTATTTTTGTTAAATGTTAGAGGTGAAGGTGCCCATTTTAAGTTGCAACATTGATTTCCTGTACTGTTGCAATTATATTAGTAGGTGTTTCTCCTAAATTATTGATGTACAGTTTTGTTATAGATCACCTCATACTGTCATTTTCAGTAGCACAAATGAAGTATTTGTGATTTAGGCTGTCATTATGACATTGGCGGTAAAAACCGCCTACTGCCGCGGTGACGGCAGCCAACATACCATCACTGCCGCTACCATCCGTCCGCCATATTGTGAGCACTGCATGACTTCCACCAAAAGAAGGGTAGAAATACAGCGGAGATCATACTTTTGGACGGTGGAAAGCTGGCACTGCAACCACCAGCACCTCCACACCAGTAGAACGCCACCAGCTGTATTTTGTCCAGTAATGTGTGTGTCTGAGTGTGACAATGAATGTGTAAGTGTGTGTGTGAATGCGTCTGTGTGTGTAGTGTTGTTTGCATGGATGTATGCATGTGAGTGAATGCATGTAAGAATGGTAAAGTGGGTACTGGTCTGTATGTCAGTGTGATTGTGTGTAAGAATGTGTGTGAGTATGTCTGGAAGTATGCATGAATGAATGCAAGTATGCCAGTTTAAGTGACTGTGTGTATGCATGGCGCGTGTCTTTCGGTGTGTGCATGTATGGGGCTTGGGGTGAGTGTGAGGATCGGAGAGGGTGGGAGGGGTTGAGTGAGGATAGGAGGGGGTGGGGAGGTGACTATGAGAATCAGAGGGGTGGGGGTGTGTGTGAGGATCTGAGGGGTGGGGGTGAGTGTGGGGATCGGAGGGGGTGGGGGAGTTTGGATGGAGGGGGTGTCAGGTGTGTGTTGGGGGAGCCGCCTACTGGTAACAGGGAAGGAATTCCCTGTCATCGGTAGGGCCTACCGCCATGGTTTTCGTGGCGCTGCTAACGCCACGAAAACCATGGTAGCAGGCAGGCTCATAATGCCACCAGTGGTACTATGCCAGCCACCGGGCTGCAAAGAGACATGATTGTTATTTGTGTTTATTTGAAATAAATCCTCAACATCTAAGGAAATACATTTTTTTTTTTTTTTAAATGATGTTTAGATGATGGTGTTTGTGTACTTAATTTATAATTTTTGACACAAAAAAGTTGATGACTTGCAGGAGTTATTAACATCCCAGCAAATATCATAACAGAAATGGATTGAAATACAGAATTTATTGTGAAGAAACATTTTAGGTCTTGGCTAGACAGCGCAAGCACTGTCTCAGAGAGACATGTTGTGTTTAATCTATGGACTTCAGCCGACCCACAGGCTTTCCATTTGCTCATTGCATCATCACTCTCATAACCTTTGTCCCCATTTGTCCATGGCATGCATGAATCATGTCTCTTCTTGTGTTTATCCCTCACGTAGAGCATGGACCAAATACTTCCATCCACAGCTTTCGTTTTAGGAGCTACTTTTTTCTTTGTGTTCAGTCATTCCACACAAGTGCTCATGTTATTACACGCTCTGTCTGACAGTCAGGTCACAGTATCAGGAGCAGAGGCAGCGCCAGGCCCTTTCTATGGTAGCAAGTGAGATTGTTGAACTGGGCTTAATTCTGTTTTAGGCATCCGCATCACCTTGAATATTTATATTAGTCATGCTAATCTTATTGAGAATTTTAGTGTGTGCTCTGGCAGGGGGGTTTTACAGGAGCAGGCATTGCTTCATTTTCACTCGTACATTCAGTCTAATTTGGTGATTTCCTCTCATGCTGTGTGGCTTTTGTCTCACAGGTAACAGTAATAGTGTAATAACATCGATTTTAGTAACTGTCCTCCCCTTCCATAGTAGGGCTCACCTCCACTCCAGCTGTAAAGCTCTGTTTCCATTGTGCAGGGTTGCACTGGGTCACATTTCGTAGGGCTTATAATTGGAGTCTTCATGGTGCTTTCTTCCATGATGTTCAGCCATGCTGAACAGCAGCCGTGCTACTATTCAACATGACTAAAAAACATTGACAATGACAATGCCATTAGCTTTCGGATTGCTAAGACTCATTGGCTTTGCCAATGTGTGTTACACTAAGGTGTTATAAAGTAATTAGAGAGAAAACAGAATATAACTAAATAAGAGATTATATAACACAGACTTGACAAGGATGATGAATAGGATTTATAAAGGTAAAGCCACCGTTATTTCGAATCAGTGTCCAAAATGTTTGTTTTGTCTCAGATGGCAAATGTGTAGAACAAATAGTCACATGAGCGAATGGTACCGTTTCACAGGAGGAAATTACCATTGCACCTCTTGGTGGTGGTTTTAGTCGGATCCTCTCCCACTGCTCCAAAAGAAAGACCCCTCCTCAGGGGGACTGATATGATGGCTCCACATTTGCAGGGTAAGAGGTGATGGCAGGTGACTCCTGGGGTTGCAGGGCTCCCCTTTCGTTTGAGGAGCCTGGTCGATTGTTGTCAGATGTTGAAGGTCTACATTTAGAGGTAGATGACTGAGTAATAGCCATGCATATGTCCTCAAATCCATGCTGCACCACCCCAGAGAGGAAGCACAAGACAGATATCAGCCTCTTGATGAGGTAATTGTTCTCCCCCTGCAACTGCTTGACGTCCACAATGAGCTGGTTGTTTTCTCTGAGGACTTCTATGACCCAGCCCACCTGGCCTTCATGCTGAGAGTCTGCTCCAATGATGCTCGCTAAAACTATGGACAGCAGGTTCACTCTGCTGGCTAAATGCTGGCCTAGCCATACCCACATTACCGTGTGGCATTTGAACTATTTGCACCATCACATTGGGTCCTGTCTCAACTACAGATGGTGTTGCTGTCAGCAATACAGGAGCCAGGGCTGAGGTGCACACTACAGATGTTGTTAGCAATTTAGGGCCACAGGGAGCTGTTACAACTACTGGCTGTTGGGGAGGGGCACACACTACCTTGCTGGTATTACTGATGGCAGGCAGAGTGAGGCTTAGCATAGCAGCCTGCCGAGACACACCTGGCAGACCAAATTGCTTCTCGTCCGCATCAGGGCAAGCAGGAGTTGTGTCTAAATTGAAGGGTTCTGCAGGAGTAGGTACGTTGGTTGCAGTAACTTTTACTTCAGCTGGAACTTCAGCTCTATACGCTGGTCTACATTGCAAAAGATATTGATTATTTGTAGGACATCCGTGTGTATTTATGTTATATTACATTTCAATATCTGGCCTTTAAAATCAAAAAGCATAATCAAAAAAATATGAAAGTTATTCTCAATGTTAATAAAATTCTCTATTCTGTGTTCCTAAGGGAGCGAAAACAATAACCTTATCTTCTTCCTTAAAATTACTCTTCTCCAGTCAGACTGTGAAGATGCTCAGGAACACAAACATTACACAACTAAAATCAAGGCATTTGCTCAGTATTTATTTAGCATCAAACTTGTAAGTCATGAGGCTAAAGTTGCATGCTGTGCTTTACTATCTTTCTTGCACATCCATCCTTTCTCATTACAATTTTGGCTTTGAAGAGCACATCACGTTGATGTAAACATTGTCAGAGATTAGGCATGGCTTGTAATGGGTACCAGCCACATGAAAATGCATCAGAAACTTCATGAACTACAGCCCCCATGGAGCAGTGAGTAAGAATTCATATGCTAAGCATCAAACCACAGGTACGAATAACCCAGCTTCATATATGAATGCTTTAGAAAGTAGATACTTGCATGGATTGCCAGGACTCATTCAGGCTGGGTTCAGGTGTGGGTTCAAGATGATTGGAGCCTTTTCTGTCCCTGAGGCGCCGATCAACATGCCAGCCAACAAGCCCTTGCAGTCACTCTGGAAGTACTGATTTTAAGTAGTGGAATAAGGTTCAAGCAGCAGAGCAGGCCTTTGAGGACTTAAGGCAGATTTCAGGCAGCAGTGCAGTCCTTCTAGGCACAGTCTTTTGAAGTACACAGCAGACTACAGCAGCAGGCAGTTCTCTGAGAGTCCTTCCACAGGTCCAGAAAGTGAACTGAATAGTGGGTCTGAGGATCCTATATTTATACCTGGTTCATTCTTTAAAGTAGGAGGCATTTCTAGAGCATTCCCTTTGAAGTGCCTGGAGTTTCCTGCCTTCTGTACCAAGGCCCAGCTTCTCTGCATGAACAATGAAGTGGTATGAGGTGAAGGCAGGGCACAGCCTAATGAATTGCCAGTGAGGGCTGTGCTCAGCTCCACCACCCCCATCCTGCCAGTGATGGTCCATCCAGGCACACCTAATCCCTCTATTGTTTGACTATTTGGGAGGACTGCCAACTACATCCAGTCATGTGACCTAGGAACAGACTGCAGACACAAAATAGTTAGAGCAGGAAAATGGCAACTTGTTAAAAGTGGCATTTCTAAAATTGTGGGGGTGATTCTAACCCTGGCGGTCGGAGATAAAGCGGCGGCCAACCCGCCAACAGGCCGGCGGTCCAAAAAATGGAATTCTGACCCTGGCGGCAACCGCCAACACAGCCCGCCACATTAACACTCTGACCGCCACCGCGGTACAGACAAACAGCGCGGCGGTCACCGCCAACAGGCAGGCGGCAGACAATGTACCGCCCACAGTATTACAACTCACCAATCCGCCACCTTTTCCGGGGCGGGAGCCCCGCCGATAAAAACACGGCGGAAACAGACTACGGACGGGAAAACGCTCACCAAAACACACTCCACGAGTACGGAGGACAGCATGGAACCCGAATTAAACATCCTACCTGCACTCGTCTACCTGCTCATCTACGACGAGTACGAACTCCGGCGCAGACGACAACGGTGAGTACTGCACCTACGACACACGGGAGGGGGGAGGAGGAAAGGTTACGGGCACACACATATGCGACCCCCACCCCCCCAAACTATGTACACACCAATGCAGAGCAACAATGCACAGTGACACCACCCAAACCCCCCTGAAAAATGCAAACACATAATTAAATTGTGAACCAAAATTTTATATAAAAAATAGACTCTGATATGTATCGGCAACTATGCAAAATATCCATAACAAAATAATACTATACACACTGCCATGGAGAACCGAGGCAATTAGTCCGCTACATCAAAGTCAAATGGAACAGTCCGTGGTCTACAGTGTAGCGACACAAGGGCAAAGCCCACACAGGAGACCTGAGTCCTTTGGAGAGAACACTGCAGGGGCATCTGATGAAAATACTACAGGCACCTCAGGGGGAAGGGAAGGGGGGGGGCACCACAGCCACATGAGTCCACGACGCAAGATCCACGAAGGGGCCACCATGCCCACTGTGCCATCCTGGGGAGTGCAAAGCCACAGTCTCTCAAGTCTCTACAGTGGGTGGGTTGCCCACTGTACCATCCTGGGGAGTGCAAAGCCACAGTCTCTCATGTCTCTACAGTGGGTGGGTTGCCCACTGTACCATCCTGGGGAGTGCAAAGCCACAGTCTCTCAAGTCTCTACAGTGGGTGGGTTGCCCACTGTACCATCCTGGGGAGTGCAAAGCCACAGTCTCTCATGTCTCTACAGTGGGTGGGTTGCCCACTGTACCATCCTGGGGAGTGCAAAGCCACAGTCTCTCAAGTCTCTACAGTGGGTGGGTTGCCCACTGTACCATCCTGGGGAGTGCAAAGCCACAGTCTCTCATGTCTCTACAGTGGGTGGCTTGCCCACTGTACCATCCTGGGGAGTGCAAAGCCACAGTCTCTCAAGTCTCTACAGTGGGTGGGTTGCCCACTGTGCCATCCTGGGGAGTGCAAAGCCACAGTCTCTCAAGTGGATAACAGTCTCCACTGGTCAAGGAGGAGGCATGGTGGGCACAGTGAACCATAAACAGTGCTTGAGATGAAGGGGCCCAGCGGAGCGGTGCTTGAGACAACGGGGCCCAGCGGAGCGGTGCTTGAGATGAAGGGGCCCAGCGGAGCGGTGCTTGAGACGGCGGGGCCCAGCGGAGCGGTGCTTGACAGGAAGGGCCCAGCGGAGCGGTGCTTGAGATGAAGGGGCCCAGCGAAGCGGTGCTTGAGACGGCGGGGCCCAGCGGAGCGGTGCTTGACAGGAAGGGCCCAGCGGAGCGGTGCTTGAGATGAAGGGGCCCAGCGGAGCGGTGCTTGACAGGAAGGGCCCAGCGGAGCGGTGCTTGAGACGGCGGGGCCCAGCGGAGCGGTGCTTGAGATGAAGGGGCCCAGCGGAGCGGTGCTTGAGACGGCGGGGCCCAGCGGAGCGGTGCTTGACAGGAAGGGCCCAGCGGAGCGGTGCTTGAGATGAAGGGGCCCAGCGGAGCGGTGCTTGAGACGGAGGGGCCCAGCAGAGCGATGCTTGACAGGAAGGGCCCAGCGGAGCGGTGCTTGAGATGAAGGGGCCCAGCGGAGCGGTGCTTGACAGGAAGGGCCCAGCGGAGCGGTGCTTGAGACGGCGGGGCCCAGCGGAGCGGTGCTTGACAGGAAGGGCCCAGCGGAGCGGTGCTTGAGACGGCGGGGCCCAGCGGAGCGGTGCTTGAGATGAAGGGGCCCAGCGGAGCAGTGCTTGAGACGGCGGGGCCCAGCGGAGCGGTGCTTGACAGGAAGGGCCCAGCGGAGCGGTGCTTGAGATGAAGGGGCCCAGCGGAGCGGTGCTTGAGACGGCGGGGCCCAGCGGAGCGGTGCTTGACAGGAAGGGCCCAGCGGAGCGGTGCTTGAGATGAAGGGGCCCAGCGGAGCGGTGCTTGAGACGGCGGGGCCCAGCGGAGCGGTGCTTGAGACGGCGGGGCCCAGCAGAGCGGTGCTTGACAGGAAGGGCCCAGCGGAGCGGTGCTCTTCTGCACGGCGGGCCCTGTTCAGCGGTGCTCTTCTGCACGGCGGGCCCTCTTCAGCAGTGCTCTTCTGCACGGCGGGCCCTGTTCAGCGGTGCTCTTCTGCACGGCGGGCCCTGTTCAGCGGTGCCTATCTTCACGGCGGGCCCTGTTCAGCGGTGCTCTTCTGCACGGCGGGCCCTGTTCAGCGGTGCCTATCTTCACGGCGGGCCCTGTTCAGCGGTGCCTATCTTCACGGCGGGCCCTGTTCAGAGGTGCTCTTCTGCACGGCGGGACCTGTTCAGCGGTGCTCTTCTGCACGGCGGGCCCTGTTCAGCGGTGCCTATCTTCACGGCGGGCCCTGTTCAGCGGTGCTCTTCTGCACGACGGGCCCTGTTCAGCGGTGCTCTTCTGCACGGCGGGCCCTGTTCAGCGGTGCCTATCTTCACGGCGGGCCCTGTTCAGCGGTGCCTATCTTCACGGCGGGCCCTGTTCAGCGGTGCTCTTCTGCACGGCGGGCCCTGTTCAGCGGTGCTCTTCTGCACGGCGGGCCCTGTTCAGCGGTGCTCTTCTGCACGGCGGGCCCTGTTCAGCGGTGCCTATCTTCACGGCGGGCCCTGTTCAGCGGTGCCTATCTTCACGGTGGGCCCTGTTCAGCGGTGCTTTTCTGCACGGCGGGCCCTGTTCAGCGGTGCTCTTCTGCACGGCGGGCCCTGTTCAGTGGTGCCTATCTTCACGGCGGGCCCTGTTCAGCGGTGCTCTTCTGCACGGTGGGCCCTGTTCAGCGGTGCTCTTCTGCACGGCGTGCCCTGTTCAGCGGTGCACATCCAGTAGGTTCAAGGGAGCCAGACCTGGCCTGGACTCCGTGCTCAGATGCCCTCCGGCTGTGATGTTCCTGGGCCCTTCGGTGACGGAGTCCTGGGCCCTTTGGTGTCCTCCTTTACAGCTGGGATGTGGCATGTGGGGCCCACCTGCTCCGCGCTCCTGCTGGCTGACGTCTCCGCCCTGCTGCCCTTACGCTCCTTAGATGGGGCTCTCGGGCCCTTGACTCCCCTAGACGTTGTGGCTGGTGGAGTGGGCGAACTCTGCTCCTTGGGGGCAGCCGTGTCAGTCTTCGCAGGGCGGCCCTTGTGTTTCCTGGTCCTCTTGCCGGGGGGGGGCTGGATGTGTCCTTGCTGCTGATGGAGGTGTCACTGCTGGCAAAGGGTGGACTCCAGAACCCATGCACAACAGTGACACCCGAAGTTGGGCTGGTGGTGGCTGTGGTGCTCTTGGGACTCTTTGCAGATGGAGGGGGTAGGTCATCGGAGGGGAAGAGGTCAAGATTAGCCAGGAAAACATTTTTAGGGCCAAGGTAAAAGGTAGGAGAAGTGGAGATGGAAGTGGAGGAAGAGGATGTGGTTGTAGGAGAGTCAGGTGTGCTGTCATTGTGTGAAGGTGCAGGTGCTGTAGGCTGTTGTGAGGTGGATGTCTGTTGGGTGGGTGTCTGCCTGCGTTTGTGTGTCTTGGAAGGGGTGGTGACAGACACAGTGGGAGAGGACACAGGGGACGTGTAAATGCCAGTGGGGGTGGTGACTGCACGCGTGCGGACTGTACAGGAGGGTGTGGTGGTGATGGAAGCACTGGCTGATGTTGGTGTGCATGCAGGTGTGAGTGGAGACGTCACAGGGAGGGAGGAGGGAGACGAGGAGGAGGGGGACACAGGGGTGGTAGTGACTGTTGTGATGTCTGCATCTGTGTGTTGCTTGGGTGAGTGTTTGTGGGATCTGTGGTGCTTGTGTCTGGATGAGCTGCCCTTGGGTGTTGAGGTGTGTGCAGGCTGGTCAGATAGTGGGGATGGGATAGGCTGAGGAACAGGAGACAGAGACAGGGTGGAGGCAGTCAGAAGAGGGAGGCTGGAAACAGGGACAATGGCTGCCGTCAGTGCTGAGGCCAGAGCATTGAACGATCGTTGATGGGCAGCCTGACCCGAATGAATGCCCTCCAGGTAGGCATTGCTCCGATGCACCTCCCTTTCTACCCCCTGGATGGCATTCAAAAGGGTAGTCTGCCCAACAATGAGTGTCCTGAGGAGATCAATTACCTCCTCACTGAGGGCAGCAGGGGTAACAGGGGCAGGGGCTGAGGTGCCTGGGGCGAAGGAGACGCCCGCCTTCCTGGGTGAGCGGGCATGGAGCGTAGGCTGAGGGGCTGCTGGGAGGGCGGGGCTGGTGCGCTGGGTGGCGGCTGTACCTGTAGAGGCGGGGGGCCCGGATGTTGCCGCCACCGCTAGGGAGCTCCCATCCGAGGACGTGTCGCTGTCGCTGCTCTCACCAGCGGTCCCCGTCGTGGTGCTCCCCTCGCCCTCCGGCTCACTTGGGCCCTCGGTGTCTGTTCCTGTGCCCACCGGGGCCTTGTGGCTTGCAGCTCCCTTGTGCTCCGATGCCAAATCTCCTCCGCCTGATGATGCTAATGCACACATGCACAAGAAGATGAAGAAGAAGAGTGGGGGGAGAAAGAGAAGACCTGGTTGAGTGCATGCAATGTCAACACCGTTGGCGGAGAGGACAGACACAGGAGCCGCATGCACTAAGCCGCGCATTCGGGGCACACTACTCAGTACTTCTGACTCGGACAACAGGTCAGGAGACGACAAACGCGCACATGTGTGAGGCTGGACCATCAATAGCTGGACTTGTCACCCTACGGAGGTGGGGGCCGGGAGCACAGGGCCATGCCTAAGGGAGAGGACTACACTACAGTAAGCGCCCTGGCCTAATGTCACCCCCAACCCTCCTCCCCCACCCAGACGCCTCCACTGCGCAGAAAGATAGCTGAATGTGCTGATACTCACCCCCTTGTGTCTGCTGTGATGCTCTCAAGCGCCCATCCAAATCAGGGTAGGCCACCGCCAGGATCCGGGACATCAGGGGGGTCAGGGTACGACTGGCACCCCTCCTAGGTTGGGAGGCCATCCCCAGCAGTGACTCGGCGGTCTTCCTGGTTCCGCGGCGGATGTCCTCCCACCTCTTGCGGCAGTGGGTGCCCCGTCTGACGTGGACCCCCAGGGCCCGGACTTCCTTGGCGATGTCACGCCAAATCCCGACTTTCTGATGGGCGCTGACCTATGTGACATATACAGGGTGGGAAGGAAACATTCATCAACTTACTGCATGTTAGATGTGATTGGCCCCCCCTCCCCAACCTTGCAATATAGCACATGCTCTCATCTGTCGTGCGTTGCACTCCTCATTCGCCCCCCACCCCACCAACTTACATCCACCCCACTCCACACAGGCATCGCCCAATCCATGTGCACCCGGTGTACTCACCTGTTGGTCTGGAGGACCGTAGAGTAACGCATACTGGGGGAGGACCCCATCCACGAGCTTCTCCAACTCTTCAGACGTGAAGGCAGGGGCCCTTTCCCCAGTCGCAGCAGCCATTGTCACTTCCAGACCGAGTTCACAGCAGCACTTGCAGTATAGGTCCTCTCCTGTGGATGATCAGGTCTCGAGTGATTAAGCAGATAGAAAATGGCGGTCACGCCCGCGGCGGTGCGTACCGCGGCGGTGCGTACCGCGACCGCTGGCGCACATCGTCATTGGCTCCTGAAACCCATAGGCTTCAATGTTATCCAATGCGGCTCCGTATAGCGGTCTTCGACCGCCTACCGCCACGGTGTGCTCCGCCAGCGCAGTGACCTCACATCCCATTGTCCCACTTCACAGGTCAGGCAGCCGCCATTTCAAGGGCCCACATGGCATAATCTCTACTGCGACACACAGGCCTAGGCCTGGCATTGCCACACATACACACCTTTCAATGTCTAGATAACCGTGTGCCATGCAAGCAGTGGTGAACGTACCAGTGATTATCTTGACTCTGTGCTCCATGTTGTCCTTCCTAGGCACCGTCCGCTGGGATTTGCGAGGAGAAGGATGAATCCTCGCGTGTACCGACCGCTGGTGGACCTGTCGACAATGGAAGAACGCCACATCATACTACGATACCGACTTGACCGTGCCACTATCCATGAACTGTGTGCCCAGCTGGAGCCAGCCCTGATGTCCCCCATCCGCCAACCCACAGGAATTCCCCCTCTGGTGCAGGTGCTGTCAGTCCTCCATTTTCTTGCAAGTGGCTCATTCCAGACAACAGTGGCCATGTCATCTGGAATGTCTCAGCCAATGTTTTCTAAGGTTTTGTCTAGAGTGTTGTCTGCCCTGACGAAACACATGCGGAGTTACATTATATTCCCAGAGGAGGTTAATTTGCCCACTGTAAAGGGTGATTTTTATGCCCTTGGACATATTCCAAACATAATTGGTGCCATTGATGGGACCCATGTAGCCTTAGTCCCCCCAAAAGACGATGAGTAGGTGTACAGAAACAGGAAGAGTTACCATTCTATGAACGTCCAGGTGGTCTGTTTGGCTGAGCAGTACATCTCCCATGTGAATGCAATGTTCCCTGGTTCAGTGCATGACGCGTATGTGATGCGTAATAGCAGCATCCCTTATGTGATGGAACAGCTACAGAGACAACGTGTGTGGCTAATAGGTGACTCTGGTTACCCCAACCTGCCTTGGCTATTGACCCCAGTGAGGAATCCCCGGACCAGGGCTGAGGAACGGTACAATGAGGCCCATGGGCGAACTAGGAGGATCATAGAAAGGACCTTTGGGGTTCTGAAGGCCAGGTTTAGGTGTCTGCATATGACAGGGGGATCCCTGATGTACTCACCAAAGAAGGCGTGCCAGATCATCGTGGCCTGCTGTATGCTTCACAATCTGGCATTGCGACGTCAGGTGCCTTTCCTGCAGGAGGATGGTCCAGATGGTGGTGTTGAAGCAGCTGTAGAGCCTGTGGAGAGTGAAGAGGAGGAAGACTCAGAGGACGACCCAGACAACAGGGACAGAGTTATCCAACAGTATTTTCAGTAGCACACAGGTAAGAATCACACACGCCATTTCAATTTTCCTGAATGCCTCGTGCTTCTCAACTTTGTCTATGACCCCCCAGTTATTTGAAACTGATGTTTGATTCTCCCTTCCCTTTTCAGTGCTGTATGACCCACTGCGTGACTTCTGCTTGGTTAGCCCATGGACTAATGCTTATTGATCTCGGTATGTGTTCAGCACAAAGTTTACAGAACATAATTGATCGGTAATGTGTTTTACATTTGTAAATAATACAGCCTGACTCCAGCATGATTTCAGTGCATTGCGTGATTTATTTTTGGTGCTAGATGATGGTACATGATATTCACACAGTGATGGGTGGGGGTGGAGTAATGTCCATGGCAGAGTCCAGTTCTCAGTCTCACAGGTGCATTGTCCATATGCCTGTGGAAGGATGAAGCAGGGGCAGTTCAAGGTTGGACAGGGTGGCAATGTGGGACAGTGGGATGACTTCAGGGGGTATCTCATGCTGGCGGGGGTCTTGACATCCTACTCTGTCTTTTTTTTGGATCTCAGGCTCCTCTTGCGGGGTGGTTGTTCTTCAGCAGAAGGTGGGGTTCTGGTGGCCTGTCGTTGTGGTGGGGCCTCCTGTCCACTAGCGCCGGCGGAGGTGGTAGGCTGTTCCTGGTCCGGGCTAGTGACAGGGGCCCTGTGCGGTGCCACATGGTCCCGCAACGTGTCTTCTATCCGGTGGAGGGCCTGGACTATGCTCCCCATGGCGGTAGAGATGTTGGTGAGATGATTGTTGAACCCCATGTAGCGTTCCTCCTGCTGTGCCTGGATCTCCTGGAACCTGGCCAGTACCGTCGCCATCGTCTCTTGTGAGCGGTGGTAGGCTGCCATGATGGTGGTGAGGGCCTCTTGGAGAGTCGGTTCCCTGGGCCTCTCCTCCCCCCCCTGTCGCACAGCAGCCCTCCGAGTTGCCCTGTTTCCCCCGGACTCTGTCCCCTGGACGGTGTGCCCACTACCACTGCCCCCAGGTCCCTGTTGTTGTTGGGGTGGTGGGTTAGCCTGGGGGCCCTGTAGTGGCAGACACACCGCTGATTGACCTGTCCTAGAGACAGAGCCATGGGCCCACTGGGTGGGAGCTGTGCTGTTGTTCCCAGAGGGGGTTGGGTCTGCTGTGGCCTGTGTGTGGGGAACCGACTGTCCAGAGGTCCCCGATGGTCCGGGCTGGTCGTCAGGTTCCAGGTCGACAGAGCTGCTGTCATCACTGGGTGCCTCTTCCGGGGGGGGACATGGACATTTCTGGACCCTCCTGGCCGGTGTGTTGGCGTTCGGGTCCTGCATGGGGTAAGAGAGTATGGTTATTGTTTCTGTGTGTGCTATTGTGTGCGATTTATGGGTGCCCTTGTCCCCCAGTGCTGTCATTCCCTTGGGGGAGGTGTTGTAGGGGTGTTTGGGGGGGGGTATGTGCAGTGGTCATGCTTAGGTGATGGGTGTCCATAGTTTGTGGTGGCATGCAGGGGTTGGTGTTGGGTGGGTTGTGCTGGGGAGACATTCTCAGGGAGGATGTGTGATGGGGGTTGGGGGTGAGGGTGGTGGTGGGGGTTGGCATGCTGGGGGGGGGTGAAGTAGTTGAGATTGTACTTACCAGAGTCCATTCCTCCGTGTACTCCAGTGAGGCCATCAGGATGCAGGATGTTTAGTACCTCTTGCTCCCATGCTGTGAATTCGGGTGGTGTGGGTGGGGGTCCCCCGCCAGTCTTCTGCACTGCGATGTTGTGTCGCGAGACCATCGAGCGCACCTTTCCCCGTAAGTCGTTCCAACGTTTGCGGATGTCCTCTCGATTTCTGGGATGCTGTCCCACCGCGTTTACCCTGTCCACGATCCGCTGCCATAGCTCCGCCTTCCTGGCTATAGTGGTGTGCTGCACCTGTGAGCCGAAGAGCTGGGGTTCGACTCTTATGATCTCCTCCACCATGACCCGGAGTTCTTGGTCCGAAAAGCGTGGGTGCCTTTGGGGTGCCATGGGGCGGTGTGGATGAGGTGTGGGGTGGTGTATATGGTGAAGAGTGTGTTGGTGTGTGGTGCTTTGTGCTTCTATGTGGTGTGTGTGATGGTGTAGTGTGCCTCTGTGTGATGTAGCTCTCTATTCTGTGATGTGTCTCTCTCTCCTTCGTCTCTGATTTGTGGTCATAGGGGTTTTTGGGTGATGTGGGTGTGTGTTTTATAGTTGGTTGGATGTGTGGGAGTGTTGTTTGTATGTGTGTCAGGTGTGTGTTTTTCAAATTGTCCAATGTGGCTGTGTTTTGGATCTGTGTGTGTATTTTGAGCGCGGCGGTGTGTCCCGCCAATGGAATACCGCGGTTGAAAGACCGCCGCGTGGATTCGTGGGTCAGAATGGCATGGGCGTGTTTGTGTTGGCGTGACGGTGGAGGTTTGGTCATCTCCAGTTTTCCGCGGCCCGCTGATGAGGCGGCCTTCCTTGGATGTCGGGATTTTGGCGGTTTCGCCGTTGTGGGTCAGAATGACCGTGGCGGTTTACCGCGGCCGCGGCGGTAGAATGGCGGACTTCTGACCGGCGGTAAGGGCCTTTTACCGCCGAGGTCAGAATGACCCCCTGTGACTTAATATCCGACTTTACCATTAAAGAGGAGTTTAATGGTAAAGTCACGCTATCAACCAGGAGGGTATCATGGCACAGCACAGGTGTGAGTATAAGCACACATAGGGCCTAGTGAAACTATTCAAAAAACTATATCTTCAGCTTCTTGCTGAATTCAAGAAGAGAGAAGGTGGGCTTGTGAAGTGGCAGGTCAGTCCATGCTTTAGGAGCCTTGTAGGAGAAGGCTCGACCCCCAGATCTAGTTTTCCGTGTGTGTGGGACTTGTGCAAGTAGGAGTCCTGATGAGCCGAGGTGTTTGGAAGGTTTGTGAAAGCATATGCAATTTTTTAGCTATGCTGGGTCAGTGTTATTTGGTGTTTTGGAAGTGTGGGTGAGGGGTTTGAATTGTGCTCATTTGTGAATGGGGATCCATTGAAGCTCCTCCAGGTGTGATGTTATTTGAATGCAATGTGGGAGGTTTAGAGTTGATCTGGCCGCTGAGTTCTGAATGGTCTGCAGTCTTCTGGTGAGTTTTGTGTTGATTCCAGCATAGAGGGTGTTCCTATAGTCTAGTTTGCTTGTGACCAGAGCATGTGTGACTGTTCTCCAAGTGCTGAATTGGAGCCATTTGGATCCACAAACTCCAAACATCATCATTTCAGGCCTGG
Source organism: Pleurodeles waltl (assembly GCF_031143425.1). NCBI lineage: Eukaryota > Metazoa > Chordata > Amphibia > Caudata > Salamandridae > Pleurodeles > Pleurodeles waltl. The sequence goes on along the minus strand of NC_090444.1, from coordinate 1,642,827,017 downwards.
TGGCACTGGACCTGGACCTTTGAGCAGAGCTGTATTGGTTATTGGCTGCTCCTGGTCCTCGCCCACCCTCTCATTACAGCATGTTCAGGAAACGTCCTTTTCACCTTCCCTGCTTCCCACTTACCATCCTCATCATAAACCTCCAAAAAGCCAGTATGCCTATTGTCACATATTCAAGACAGATCGTAAATCAGCGTGCATTTGAGACGGTTAATTACCCCAGGTTCATGTTAGTCCCATTCTCCATGACAGAACATATAACCCCTGAAAGTAGGTGCAGAGAATCTAACCCTCAGGTACCCCAGCACCTATTTCCAAGGAGCTCATAAGAGCTCAGTATAACTAGAAAAATTTACTTGCTGCATACCCACTAAAAGCAGTTTAAAGCAGGTATAAATAAGGTTTTCATCTGTTTGTTCCCAATTTATGGTGATCTTCACAAATATGACTGCATTTCCATTAAAAATGATGTGCACAGATGAGCTGGCGATGCTAATTTTCACACGATGATGACTCCAAAGACAGCGGAAGATCTTCAAAACTATTGTGTTCTAAATAAAATATAAGGCGGTCATTATGAACACAGCGATAAACAACGTTGTCCGCCGTGGCGACGGTGAACAGAAGACCGCCATTGGCGATGAACAGAAACCCACCATGGAAAGATGCAAAAATCAGAATCTGCCCAAAAAATGCCAGCCACCAGTCACCGCCAGGACCTTGTCGGTGGAAATGCAGGACCTCTCATCCTGCTACCGCAAGCACACATACTCCCCGCCCTCCAAATAATGAGGCGGTCAGTGGAAGCCAAACGACCATTGGTGGTACAGACCGCCACGGCCAGCAATGGGACCCAAAAGTAAGAACTGCACACATTGGCAAGTCTGAAACACACACACATGACACACATCCACAACACTATAAAACAATCACAGACACACCCCACAATCCTTTGCAACGACATTCAAATAACTGATACAGAGAACTCCAGAAGCAGACACTGAGCACCACAATACACAATACATACACCCAACACACAAGAGCACCCTCACCTAGATCCACACAACACAGCATTCACAACACACACCATGGCATCCCCCAAACTTCCACGCTTCACAGAAAGGGAGCTAAGGACCATGATGGATGAGATACTGAAGGTCGAGCCACAAATATTCGGGGCACAGGTCCAGCACACACCCATCGCCAGGAAGACAATAGTGAACAAGGTCAATGCAGTTGGACACCATCCATGCATGAGGGACGGCATCCGCAAGAAGAGTGGCTAGGCCCAGTGGGAGGGCATCAGTGGCCCAGGGGGGTGGCCACAGGATGGATGGTGCAGCCCAGGACCTGATATCTGAGGTCCTGGGAGCATACCACCATACCCAGAACAGATTGGCCTAGATAGTTTACACCATGGAGCAGAGTCAAAGAATGCAGGTAGCACACCACCAAGAGGCCATGGAGCAGTGGAAACTGCACAATGCCACCATGGCCACCATCGCAGGTGCGCTGTGTATAGCCATGTGTATAGCGGCAGGTGCTGCCTGGTGTAAAATTTGCAGGGTGGGTGTATGTGTGAACCACTTATGTACCTCCATTCAGCTCTTTCCAATTGTCTCTCCTGTTTTGTCTCCCCATCCCTGTTCTCTTGTGTTGTCTGCGTACATCAGCATCATCTGGCGAGGGAGCTTAGGCACTGACAAGTGGGGATGCAGCAGCCCATGGTTCCACGGAGGCAGAGTCGTCCGACGCCAAGGGGACCAGTGGGTTGGAGGGTGAGGGGAGTACCACGGGGGAGGGAACTATCACTGGAGGTAGTGACTCTGATACCTCCTCTGATGGGAGCTCCCTGGCGGTGGTGGACCCTAGTGGGCCCACCCATTCTGTGTCATCTTCTGCCACCCACCATACCATCACTGCCCTCCCATTTGCACCCCACTGAGTTGCCCATGCCTGCTCACCCAAAAGGGTGGGCATCTCCTTTGCCTCAGGCACCTCCTCCCCTGCCCCAGTCAGCCCTGCTGCGCTCACGGAGGAGGCTATTGACCTTCTGAGAACCATCTCTGTAGGGCAGACAACCATCGTCAATGCCATCCAGGGGCTAGCATCAGAGGTGCATCAGACCTATGTCTACCTGGATGACATTCATGGTGCTGTGTCTGGCCTACAGAGATCTTTTCAGGCTCTGGCTTCCTCTTTGACAGCAGCCAGTGTCCCTGGTCATTCCATCCCCCCTCCAACCACCTTTACCCCTTCTAGCACCCCACTCCCTTCACCCGTCCAAAGCACACATTCTGACACACAGGCACACACCTAAACACACAAGAAGCACACTTCAAAACACAAGCACCACACTTCCCACCTCAGGCATACACACAGTCAACATACACAGGCACACACACCAACATACACTTCCCCCAGTGTGTCCGCATCTTCCACCTCTCTGTCTGTCCCCTCTACATGCATACCCACAGGCACTGTACCCTCATTCAATGCTGCTGACCCTCTTCTTGCAGTCACCATAAAATCATACATCCATTCATGCACCTGAGACACAACACCTGCACTCACCACAACGACTTTAGTTGACACGTGCAGCACACTCACCAAACTTGCAGACACACAGACAACATACATTTACACTGCCAGCCTGTCTTGTCCCACTGTGTCCACCCCCTCCCAAGACACTCAAACGCACCAAAACACCCACCCACCACACATCCACCACACCTCAGCATACTGTCCAGTCACCTGCAGCCACGTCACGCGCACCTACACCTGTCATGACCACTCCCTCTACCTCCACTCCCATGCCTTGATCCAGGTCCACCGCAACTGCCCCTAAAAAACTTTTCCTATCCCGTGTTGACCTATTCGAACCCACTGGCCCATCCTGTCTCATCCCTAAATGTGCCCACCTTCTTGCTTTGTCCACTCCTCCCATGTCACAGCCCCCCGTCCACCTTTCCCATTCATGTGCTACCTCCCCTGTGAGCAAGAGACCCTGCGCTGGCTCTGGAATATCTGCCGCACCCCAGGCCAAGTCCGATCCACTTGCTTCAAGGTCCCGATCCAAGCCCCCTCTACCTCCAAAATTTATCCACCCCCACCACCCCTGCACTATTCCCTCAGGTGCCTGGATGCCCCATTGTTGCCCTTATGAGGTGGAGTACCTATGCACTTGTGGGAGTCAAGTTGGGTGCAATTTGGCCCATAGGACTATTAACTATGGACTGGCCATTGGCCTTATGTTGCATATTATGTTGCTCATTGAGCTGAATTAAAGATCGTGTGGCCAGTGTTGTTTATGGCACACTCTGGATCCATTGTTCATTGTTTCTTTGGTTGGGGGTGTTGGGCACATGTGTGTTCTTTGGGCAGGTTGGATTTGCCTCATGTCGGGTAAATACCTCTTGCTGTGGGGTGTGTGGCTTGTGCTGTTGTGAAGGGTTGTGGGTGCGTTGCGGGGTGGGTGGAGTGGGTGGGTATGTAACTGTGCCCTTTCTTCCCTTGTTTAGTAGGTTGCGGTAATTACCATTGTCGTCTTCGTTGGTGGTCTCAGTCGTGGAGATATATGGCAAGGAGCAGGGCTGGCATGATCTGCAACTCTCTATCCATTCTTCTTCGGCGTGTTGTGTGTGCCTCCGGTGAGTGTTTCCTTTTATTTGGTTCATTTCCACCTGACTTTGCATGGGGGTGGTTCCTGCCCCGGAACTGATGGCGGTATAGTGCTTCATTATTTGATGGGCGGGTAGGGCCTTTCTGTCGGCCTGTGGGCGGGCTCTGCCGTCGTTGTTGGCACTCCTCTGCTGCCAGTGAGTGGTTTTCAGGCTGCCTGTTTTAAGGTGGTTTATAATTTGGCAGTCCAGACCGCCCGACTGTTGGCGGTTGTTATTGCCACCGCCACCGGAGCGGTGTTTACCATCATGTTCATAATGAGGGCCTAAGTCTCCACTAAAAAGAAAATTAATGTTATAACATTCGGGAGGCAGAACTACGAGGTTTTTGGTCCCAGTGGTTTAATAATGCAAATTTAGATGTGGGTATAAATGAATTTTTTGAGTTTCACATTCACCAGCTCTTTGAACTGGAACCCCACTTGACTACAGTTTTACAGGTTATACATAAGTTGGTTAATTGCAATCAGATATAAGACAGCTACTCTGCAGTTTTCGTCATCCAACAGATCCAGGGAAAATTACTTTATTGATTCTGTGGGAGATATTTTGGGGGACATGTCTTGATGTGCATGATGGTGGTTGAATCTTAAGGGCGCTCTGCTGAACCACCTACTGTTTCCGTGGGATCCTGACTGCCCAGGGCATATCCTGACCATCCGCACCAGTCTGGAGCAGTAGCAATCCTCAGACAAGAGGGGTGAAGTGTGATAGCCCAATTGCTTGGTGACAGCGTGTCACGGTGGGCAGTGTATCTTGGCCAGGCCGGTGCACGGAGAAAGCATGGCTGGTGAAACAAGCACTTCTATGGGCGGTGGAGAGGAGCTGCTGCCCAAACCCTCCACAAACGCCTCTTTGATGAGACGTAAGAATTCTGCACAATTCTGCCAAATGAAGCTACAAGAGCAATTCTGCATTTAATGCAAAAATGCCCTCTCCTTCAGGGATGCATTTAGCACTAAGAAATAGAACTAAATACAACAGAACATGAACAACAAGCATGAATAGCCACTATATGTGCTCTTGGAGAGGGACTTACTCCTTGCATTTAGCACTATTCTCTTAGCACAAAATGCACTCTTGCATTCAAAATGGACACAAGGATGCATTTTGCTCTTAGAAATAGCATTACATGCTGCACAACATGAATATCGAGCAGCTGATAATGCACACTAAATATGTTCTCCCTGTAGGAGTTTCCCCCCGATTTATACAAGCAGGAGTGATCACGTAGTTATCAGTTATTCCCCATCAAAGAGTAATGTGGAAGTGCCAACATTTCTCCAATTCCTCTAAAATAATTGAAATTCAACCAAGCCTACAATTTTCCCTACCTTGACTCATTTTGTGGTGAATTTGGCCAGTTGTCAGGGTCTGAGTCAGTGTTTCTTCCCTTGTTTAGTAGGTTGCAGTAATTACCATTGTCGTTTTCGTTGGTGGTCTTAGTCGTGGAGGTATATGGCAAGGAGTAGGGCTGGCATGATCTGCAACTCTCTATCCATTCTTCTTCAGTGTGTTGTGTGTGCCTCCGGTGAGTGTTTCCTTTTATTTGGTTCATTTCCGCCTGACTTTGCGTGGGGGTGGTTCCTGCCCCGGAACTGATGGCGATATAGTGCTTCATTATTTGATGGGCGGGTAGGGCCTTTCTGTCGGCCTGTGGGCGGGCTCTGCCATCGTTGTTGGCACTCCTCTGCTGGCGGTGAATGGTTTTCAGGCTGCCTGTTTTAAGGTGGTTTATAATTTGGCAGTCCAGACCGCCCGACTGTTGGCGGTTGTTATCGCCACCGCCACCGGAGCGGTGTTTACCATCATGTTCATAATGAGGGCCTAATTTGAGTCAGAGAAAAACAGGATTTAGGTAATGGGGAGTGAGCTGAGCATGTACACTGATTCGTTCTACGTACAGTACAAAAAATATCTGTAGCACTGTATGCATAGTGTGACTAGGTATTTGTGTGACTAAATTGTTTAGAGTCTTTTAATAATCCATGTACAAAACAAAAATCCTTAAGCAACACTTAGGAATAAAGCTCATAAGACCTATACATCTGTGGGTTATAAAAACAAAACAAAACTAAACTAAAAACAAAACTTAGCACAAGTCACATGATACACTGAGGTCCCTGCATGATTCAAGGAAATGACACCAGCATAGGAAGGCCCAAAGCGCAAGTTATTCTCCAAAAAGAACAAGGGTCCTCAATCACAGAGGTGACATGCTTCATGTTTGAGCCCTTGCACATCTTGGTAATAATGACACACTGTGGCGTTACACTTTTCTAAGGAGGGTTATCCTCAGTGTAATGTCATTAAATTATTCACCAGAGAACATTTCTGACAGGCCTTTGAAAACACAGAGGCAGTTTCTCCTCTTACAGCTAAGTCTCCGAACTGCATCCAACAATAGTCATCCTTCAAACCTTAGACTCTCGCAGACCTCAGCAAAGTCTTTATGTTCCTCAAACCACTTCCTATAACAATAAAATTTTACTCTTATTGTTCAACAGAGCCTCATTAGGATAAGACTTTGCCAATGCCACCCTCACTCACAGCATCTTGCCATAATGTCAAAGACAGACCAGGTACATTGCTTTCTGAAGATACCCAGTGTAATATATTGAGTTACTGGTTGAAGTTGGTGGAAACCCCATTAAGGCAACAACCATGTACCTTGTCAGGGTGAACCACAAAAGTCACTAAATTAACCTATGTTTAACTCTCTGATACCTTGGCACAAAATAAGTCAGGCTTAACCTAGAGGCTATGTGTAAATTAGTTATGCATCACACAAGCAGCAATAAAGTGAAGACCCAACACAGAATAATACTAAGCGAATTTAGAAAAATAAAGTACATTTTAATAAATAAAATATACTAGAATTACACAAAATCCAATCAATAGAACCAGAAATATTAAATTGTAAAGTTTTTAAAAAAAAATAGTGCCTAAAAGCACAAATCGCCAATTGTGGTTATCTAGTCGCTCCAGACTGGGATAAATTCTCCAGTTCAGGCTACCATAGTGGAGCATGGAATTGATACAGGGACCAGGTTAGACCCTCTGAGAATTGTGCCTTCTGCCCTTGATGCGAGGCTTTGTGTCACTTGCTGTCAGTTCTGATCAGGAGCTATGTGGTGCTATGATGCAAAGTCCTGTGCCAAGCTGCATTGCACTGCATACGTTTCAATCAGGAGCTGGGAGGGCTGTGATGCAAGGTCCTTCACCAAGTTCTACCTCACTGCACCAGTTCCAATGAGGATCTATGTGGGCTTCGATGCAAGGACCTACATCAAGTTGCGGCATGCTGCATCGGATACGATGAGACCCCTGATCAGGAGTTGCAAGGGGCTGCGATATGAGGTTCTGCATCACTGTGCATTGTGCTGCAGCAGATTTGATGGAACTCACAGAGAAGTACACTCTGATAGCAGCCAAGAGTCCAGGACTTGGGGGGGGCTCCTCTTGGGGATAAGGACTCGCTAAAGGCAAAGGCCAGTAACAGGGCTCAAGGAAGAGCAGTGGCAAGTCCAGGCAGGTAGAGTGCAGCAGGTAAGATGGGTAGTTGTAGGGAGCTTTCTGAAGGTTGTTCTGTCCCTGTAGATCAGACAGGAGGTCAACCAATGCACCCTTGAAGTCATTCCAGTTAGCCTGAAATAAAGGCAAACAGGTCCAGACTTCCTTCTCAGACAGTAAGGCAGTCTTCAAGCAGCAGGGCATTCCTCTGGCATTAGGGCATTCATTCTTCTTTAAAGTCCACAGGTCTAGCAGTGTTCTGAGGAGTGACACTGGAGGTCCAAAATTCATACCTGATGGCAGCCTTTGTGCGGAGAACTCCTTGTTCTCCCCCCTCATCTGGTAACGTAAAATTCTCTGCCTTCTCCTGTCGAGGCTCCAAACTGTCAGGGGTTACAAATGCCAGGGCAGTCCTAGGGTAAGATTTCCTTTCTGTGTTCCAGAGGCATATCTCTTTGCAATATAAGTGGGGCTGTGTTCAGGCCCTCCAAGTCATCCTGCCAGAATGGTCCATCATGTCCACACCCAAGACCTTGTTATGTTAATGTCTGGAAGCAATACACAAATCCTAATAGCAAAGCCATTCACAGTCAATTGACCCAGGAATCTGGCAGTGGGCACAAATGGTTAGGTCAAAAAATGTCAACTTTCTAAAAGTGGTATTTTCAGAATTGTGACTTAAAATATGAATTTACCATTAAAGAGGATTTATAATTATAATTAATTTGAGTGTGAGCTACAAATCTCTAACTGCTTTCAGTCCAAAGTTATTGCTTCTTAAAAGTAATAAGGTGACCCAGTGCTAGTCAATGAGAGAGATAGGCCTTACAAAGATGAAAAACAACTTTTCACTGCTAGGATGTGATAACCTTAAGTACATATTTCCTACTTTTTAAATACAAAGCACCCTGCCCTACAAGACTGTAGGACCTATGTTAGTTGTGACTTCATATGTATCAAAAATGAATTTATAAGCCTGACAAAAGGTTTATTTTGCCAGGAGCAAAACGGCGGTTTAAAACTGCACTAAAGGCTGCAGTAGCAGGCCTGAGGTATGTTTGAAAAGGCAACTTTAGTGGGTGGAACAATGAATAGTGCAGCCCACTAGTGGCATTCAATGTACAGGCCCTGGGTACTTGTAGTACCATTTTCTTGTGGCTTACAAATGAATTAAATGTGTCAATTAGGTGTAGGCCAATATTGCCACATTTGAACAGGAGAGCACAAGCACTTAGCACTGCTTAGCGGTGGTAAAGTGCAGTCCTAAAGCCAATTAAAACAAACTTCTCTAATCAGAAGAAGTGACTGTGAAAGGTTTGGGGGAATATACCACACACAGGATGTCATATCTAATACCCAAACTGAGCTCTAATGACCTTGCCTTTTACCAGCCCATCTCTAATGTATTCTTCATCAGCAAGTTTATAAAAAACAGTCTTTGCACAACTATTAACTTTCTACTACATGACCCATTGGAAGTCATTTATAACAACATCAAAATCTATCAATATTCCTGTGGCACATGAAAGCTGCTACTCTCTAGACACTCAACACATCAAGCACTACAAGCAGCAACTAGTTAAATTTGATGAATGACATAAAAACGGGACAGACTCAAAGTCTAACTTTGAAAGTATGCCACATTGGCCAGATTCACTCGTCACCCTAAATGCACATATCACCAAGAAAACCATGATGGCTTGGTAACCTCTCCTTTTGCTAACGAAAGTGAAAGCATGGTATCATATGTCACTACTAAAGGAAGTGAAATGGTTTCTCTCAAAACGTAAATTCAGAACTGCAATTTAAGCTGTTGGACTCTAAAACCTGGATGGGTGCAGCTCCATGCTCAACAACCTTGCAGACCCTGCCCTTGCCACTGTTATGGGAATCCTGCATGTTTAAGTACGCTTCATGAGGGACCTGAAAAAAAATTACCACATTGCCTCCACCCTTATGCACATCCACAGAGACTCCTTGCTAGCACAAACCACTTTCAAGGCCAGTTGAAAATTATACCACGATGCAGTAAACGGTCCAACTCCTCTCTTGTAACCGAGGATATCACACTTAGATGCACCTCCTGCATCCAACCCTCTCCAGACATTGTATATCTTTTGGCTATGTTTCTCTTATATATAGATAATAGGTAGTAGAAGTAATTGGGTTAGGGAAACTTTTTTGAGAACAAACAGCGGTGGGGCCAGAAAGAGTCGTCTGGTAAGTAGGTGGGAAGTAGGATGACTTGATCGTAGTATCAAGAACTTGTTCTCCCAAGTGTTTAGACACAGTAATTTTTCATGCATACACCACTTTGGATACTCAATTATGAAAATAGGTATTGTAAACATAGATGTGGCAACCGAGGCAAGCAAGAAGAGTAGGAGATCAGTATTATTTCTAACCTACTCAGCAGAAATACATGAATCATTGAGTCATTATTCCTCTGACAGCACATGTTCATAATAGTCTCTCTAGGACAATATTGTCAATGATCATACTAACACAGCTGAGAAGCTGAGGAGGTGAAATGTGCAGGCGTTCTCTTCATTCAATGTCATAGGAAGATCTTTCCTTATATTTGTTACAGTTGCCTAAGTCTCTTAGCACAGTACAACGGCAGACGGAAAGGCACAAAGGACATTGTTCCAGATGGGCAAAAATGTGATTTGTACTAATACCTGAAAACCTTGGCTTAACATGGAATGTCAGTGATTGGTCTCTGATTGAGCAAAGACTCGGGACAACATCAGACTTCTTCAATAATTTTTCATTGCTCATTTAAGCTGCATAAGACATACTTTTTGTTTGAGGGTGGAGTTGATAATTTTGTCAGGAATATGAATGCAAGATAAAACGTAATGGTCTACATGCCATAGGTTTAAGTAAGGTAGTTGAGGTATTCATGGGTTGGTAATCCTAGAAAAGCCAGCCTCATACACTGATCAAACTGGTAAAATGAACTACTACTATTTAGAACAATGGAATGTTGAGAGCTCCATTGAAAACAATGGAGTGCTCAGGGCTTCTATTGGCTGCTAGAAGCCAGGCGTTCCAATATTCCAATATTTTTGTTCAATCACCTTGGCTCTGTGAGGACTTTGTTTTATTTACTAGAACATTTTTCATTAGAATATATTTATTAAAACATTCTAGCCTCTAGTGGTAGAATGTTGTAATAGCCTTATACCCCTCTGTAGCTGAGCTACACCACATTAAAATCCTGCTTCCTTGATAGAGGCCCTCGCCTTCAGCTCCAGCCTTTAACACTGGAGCAGGCCTTCAGGGGCACCTTCACATTATTAATCCCACCTGCAACCCAGACCCAGAAGCCAGATAAAAGCAGCACACAAGCAAGGCACTGATTTCACCACAACCACACAGTACCTTTGCTACAAATCCTGATGCTATGCTACACACCAGGAGGAAAAGGAACTACACAGAGGAGGAGACAACCATGATACTGAAATTTGTTATGAGGAACTACAAGAGACTGCACAGTCTCCCACCCTACAGTAGCAGTTCCTCAGAAAAGGCAGCCTGATGGCAGCACTTGGCAACGGCAGTCACTGCATTGAGGGAGGAAATCTGGACTGTTAATGACATCAAAAGGAAGTGGCAGGATGAGAAAAGAAGAGTGAAGGAACAGTACACCAGGTTAGAGGTAGCTAGAGCTCTCCCAGGTGTACAAACTGGAGCCCACCTCTGACTCACCCCACTTGAGAGGGCTGTCCTCTCCAACATAGACCTGCTCCATGGGCTGCCTGTGACTGATTCCCACAATGTGGTGCCGGGTAAAATGCAATGATGCTAACAATGATACCAAATGAGTAATGTTTGTGATGCTCTTAAAATGAGACCATGAATGTTATCCCAAGTAAGTGCAAACTGTATGGTGTCTCAGAAAGTCCGTAACACTTCAAGTACCAGAATCCTTTGTGCTTTGTAATGGCAATTGCAAATTACAATACCTCAGTCCCAAACAGTGGCCCATCACTGCTGCCTCAGCCATTCAATACTGTTGCCTGATAATGGGTACTCTCCCTCATTAATTTACCACTGCGGTTGGCATGGCAATGTAAATGTATAGTATTGTGACAGGTTGCACATATGCAAATATCTTGGTTGTGTCTGATGAACTTTCCCTTTTGTTGCAATATACAGCCAGAGGACAGTCATACACAGGAGCACAGGTCAATGCACCATAAGGGAGGCAATGTCATGGAGCACAAAAACCATACCATCAGCACAAGCTGGTATGTAAATTTGGCCAGGGGAGGGCATCATCTCCTACATTGTTACCACTTAAGTCATAGTTACAGTATACAGGATTCATGAACTGTGATAAACCTGTGAAATGAACTAGGTAATGTTGTGAATCACATCTGCCAACTAGTATGTTAACCTAACACACACATATCAATGTAGGGCCTGACATTGTGCAGATGGGAACAGCCTGAGCGACATCTGCAACATGTATGGGTGTGACATCTGGTCAGGCACCACACACTGGGTGGATGTCAGACACTGGTAATGAAATATAAAAATTACATTCCTAAATGCTAATGCTACTAAACTGTGGTGTAAATGTCAGCAGTATGTGAAGTGTGTCAAATGTCACTGTTGTCACTCGTTTCCATATGCTTCTATATGGATCACAACAGTATACCATGACCTGACATGTTGGCCAATGATAGGTCTACCAATAATGCATATAGACAGTACTTACCTAGGGGTACATATTGCCCAACCTGTTTCTGTTTCTGAGTTCATGACATGGATACTTGCTTACCTAATCCCAGGACACAACATCTAATTTGATGATGTTGGTGAGTGCTGTACTGATACCAGCAGACCTGCAGTTTGGGAGTGTCATAGTGGCTGGCAAGTTGGGTGTAGAGGGGGGAAGCCTACACATCTAGTGGTTGAACTGCACAATGTGAAAACAGTAAATGTGGGGATCAGCCCATCTTTTCCACTTGACCAATTTCTGGGATCCTTGATCTATGTTTATTTCACTTTGCCACCATGACTACAAATGGCTGAACTCCTGAATAGAGAACTACAGGTTGTGTGCTGTACATGACCGTGTACAGTGTCAGGCAAAATAGACCATGACATTGTACACATACATTGTAAAAACAGGCCAAAAGTGCACAGCAGAAATGGTAGACCTCACAGTACAAACTTAGCAATGTTGGGGGCAGGTGTATCACAATAAATGCGACCTATACCTTGTTAGATAATTGTGATTGTCATAAATGTACTTGTCAATGTACTAACTAAATCTAATGTGCAAAGATCATACAACCCTGCATGTTCTGGAAGACTTGTATACAAATCAGCAGATACCACATCATAAATAGGATGCATGATGCCACTGGAAATGTAGGGGTATCCAAAGGTAGCCAATGCAGGGTTACTAAGTTATTACTGTCCCTTAGCTTTTAGTAACCGCCAATTAAATGACTGCCTGTAGTTGTGATACCTGAGTGATTTGAGGGCCGCCTGCAACCTGCGAATCACTGGTCCATACCTCTACATGTACATGTAGATTCATCACTCATGCCGTAAGTCAATTATTTAGCCTGTTACAACCTCTGTCTCATAGGTGGTGAGAAGAATGACTTGAGTTGGGAGGAAGCACCATCAGCCAGTGACGGGTGCCAGACAATCCAAAGGCGGAAACCATTTCTCTTCCAAGCTGCCTTGTCAGCTGCCAGCACAGCACAGGAGGAGGAGGAGGAAGTAGAGGAGGCAGAATGTCAGGGCCTGACTGCAAGTGATGTGGAAGCCAATCCTCTGACTACACATGTTGGCCCATGCAGATTACCTACTAAATCCACATCTGCCTTGTTTGGCATGGTGCCTTCCCATACATCCCATAGGATTGCCCATTCTCCACCTACCCCAACCCAAACCTCACCTAGTCACAGCCCTCACGTCCAGGTCAGACATGTTGGTTCCTCTACACACTCCCACTCAGACAGTGTCTCCCAGGCCTTCACTCCAACATCTGAGGGACATGCCAGCCCTTGAGCAGAGCAAGTAGCCCCTAACCACATTTCTTTTCCTCACAACCTCCCACATGCCACCACCCCTCTGCTGGCAGATATTGTTGTTGGAGAGTGGGAGGATTATTTCTTCCAGCAGCAGGCAGGTGTGAGGCAGGACATTTGTGACATTGGGTTTACACTGTCAGACATGTCTGCCTTATTACAGGACATGCACCAAATCCCACAGTTGGTGCACAGAATGACCCAGGTGTTGGCGACCATGGATAGATCCTTGAACAGCATGGGAAGAGGATGTATGACATCATGGTCATACAGAGGGAAGAGAGTGCAAGACACCATGCATTGGCTATGAAGAGAATGACGGGCATAATTAAAATGATACCAAATCCTTCACAGTCAATGCATGAAGGGAGTCAAGACATATGCCTGCACCATCTCACCCCCAACCCTAGGTCAGGGAACCTGCACTGGGCCCACAACAATCCACAAAGGGAACACACCCCTTGGACAGGCCCTCCACTTCACAGTCACATCTTCTCCCTGCACAGGGTCCAACAAACCCTGTCCAGGCATCCCCCCACTCTACAAGGATCCCCACCCCTGTGTGTACGTAGACCCACCCTCTGTGCACTTAGACCCACCCCTGTGCAAGTAGACCCTCCCCCTGTGCAGGTAGACCCTCCCCCAGTGCACGTAGACCCAACCCCTGTGCAGGTAGGCCCTCCTTCTATGCACATAGACCCACTCCCTGTGCAGGTAGACCCTCTCCCTGTGCACATAGACCCACCCTCTATGCAGGTACACCCTTCTCCCATGGACTTAGACCCACCCCCTGTGCAGGTAGACCATCCCTCTGTGCATGTAGATCCCCCCTCTGGAGGAGGACCCACCCCTTGTGCAGGTACACCCTTCCCCTGTGTAGGTAGACCCTCCAACTCGAACAGGAATTACACCCACCTGCAACTAAGAAACCAAGGAAAAGAGCTGTGTCACAACGATCCTCACCACCTCGCCTGAAAAGATGCAAGTGAGATCCCCCTTGAGCAATGTGATATATGTGTGCACAGCACTATGTGAATAAAATACATATTCCACATTTAAATTGAGTTGAGCAATAGTTGAAGAAGGTCAAATGCTTATTGTGGCTGTAGGCCATATATGTGTCAACAACGTGTGTAGGACATGTTCATCACTAGAACCATCTGTGTACATTTGGGTCATGTGGAAGGCATAGCTAACCAACTCTATACGTATACTTCCATACTCTGGTTCCAGCACAGACAATGAACTACATAACAAAGTTGATTGGATAAATATTTTTTTAATCAGAATATTCACATTAAAAAAACAAAAACTGTCCATTGGGAAGAGAAAAACTAAATCTCATAATGCTCTTCATGGAGTAGGGGCAGTGGACATGGAGGGGGTTGGGCAAAACAAATAGCACATCAGGAAATGTCAGGGCAATCTGTCTATCTACAAAGGGCAAATACAAATTCCAGTCACAGTCAAGATTTTAAGTCCAGTCCAATGTCCTCCTGGTCATCCTCCTTTGCATTGACATTAAGATCCTCTGCACTGGTGGCCTCCTCCTGCCTGGCTCTTGGAGGACCTGATACCCCACCGGACTGAGACATACGGGGATATGAGAGGTATTGGGAGAAACAGTGCAGGAAGATGAACAGGGAGATGGGACATGGAGGGTTATATTGAATAGATGCTGGAACAGGGCCATTATGGCTGCACCAAAGGAAGTGAGGCTGGCACTGAGGGTAGGAAAGTTCTGGGCAATATCCTATTCGATCCCACATACTTTCTCATTGATCAGCTGTAGGATCTGACAGCAGATTACCTGCTCCCCTCAGCTGCCACCATACCTTCCTTGGATGCAGCCACAGGTGTGACAACCCAGGAAGAGGTTTGGGTAGCACAAGAGGGATGTTAGGTGTCGGGAAAATGGGAGCTCCTCATTGGACTCTGGCAGGCAATCAGAGGGGGGCTGGTGGCAGGGGTGGCAGCTGGGTGCCCCAATGAACTGGGGCACCATGTGGTAGGGAGGGTCAGGTGGTTGATCTCCCTTTGGTGGGGCCACCTATGGCAGGTCAGAGCGGTGGAATTCAAGGGACGAGGGAACATCCTTACCCCTCGTCAGAGGTGTCCAGGTCAGGGCCTCCCCCTACAGTTTCTGCAGCCTCCACCCAGTCTCAGCCATGTGGGCGCACTCCCCCTGCAGCCTGATGTCATTGGTCCCTCCTCCTCTTTCTCTTCTTCTGTTGAAGACAAAGGCTGTGCCCACCAACGTCCCCAGGTAGCTCATCTCTGTCCCTGGTCCTCTTCTCTGTGTTCCTGGCCAGCTGGGTCCACTGAAATAGAATTGAGAACATTATGTAGTAGGTATACAAATGTAGGCAAGGTACATGAGAATCAAAATCAAGTGGTGACTCTGTACTCCGTTTATCTCACTGACCAATATCAGGTGACTTAGATTCCAAATGTATGTGTACTATCACTGAGATACGCAGATGTTACTCACACATTGATATCTATCACAATTGTGGGTAGTATGGCCTTCTGTACTGAAAAAGGCAATCCTTGAGCAAAACTGCAATAACTAGGCCCGATTCTCAGGGACCATAAAAGATGTATGTGTGAAAGACTGGACAGGCGTTCATATTTCCTTGCTAAATTGGTTCAAGTTTCCCAGTCCTCACTACCTAGTCATTTTCACAAGTATGTCTGCAAGTGGAGATAGAATACAGTCTGGATGGGGCTGTCCACCCCTAACTATGAGTATGACAACCCTGTCAAGTGCAGAATTGGTAGTCTCAAACTATTGCATGTTATCTGTGGTGTAGCATGGTCTGAACTCACATAAATGCTTGCATAGGCGTACATGCAAAAACCAGGCCTTGGAACTTACCTTTGTTAAGCTGTGGGTTGATGTATTGGTGGATCCCTGAAAATATCAATCAATCTACTTGGCATGTTCTGCATTTGACAGGTCAAGACTGCCTGGTGTTGCTATACACCAGCTGGCATGTGTGAAAAATTAGATCAGCTAGATGAGACATTGTTGTAAAGACATGTGCATTTGCTTAGCCTTGGAAATGTTAGAATGATTTTGTATGAGACAAGTATTCCATAGTCAGCAATTACTCCATGATACCTGCCATTAAACTTCACACTGATTAAAGGCACAACAAAGGCATGCAAGTAACAGCATGTGATACAAAATGTGACCTCTTGACCCCACACCGGACAGTGACTGGATCATCCCTTTGCCCTTGCACTCAGCAGTGATGAGGCCCTTGCTTCACCAGTCATGGTGTTGGCATTTCATACCTTCATATGCATGCAAGAGGTATGTCTATTTCCCCTGTAGTGTTTGGAACACTACAAGTCCCAGGATACACTCTGCTTAGTGCTTCCAATGTGCTCTAATGGGGCATTGGACTCATGACTGCTGCAACTATTGTTCAGAATGTGTACATGGTGACATGTGATACATGTTGGTACAGCTCACTCACCACTGACACTATGCTACCACACAGAGGATGAAGCCCATGCACTTACCAGGTCTCTGCTGCTCCAACTCTTCCAGCGGAAGCCACGCTGCTCTCAGGACCCTTCTGTACAGTGGTGTGAGGTGGTGCTGGCGCATGTGGAGCTGGGAGGACTGACCCAACAGTTCAGTGTTTCAGATCCTCCCAGCACTTGTGGCAGGTCCTGGCCCACCGGTGGTAAAAGCCCACTGCATTGCAGTGCTGCGCAATCTGCTCCCAGAGCAGGGCGCATGCTGCATTGCTCAGCTGGTCCTCCATGACCCCATAAAGCTGAGGGTAATGGTCCAGCATCCCTCAGCTAAGATGTCCAATTTTTGGTCACTGAATGGGGGTGCTCTCGCATCACCTCTCTCAGCCATGTTGGGGGCAGTTAGGGTGTACAGAGCAGCAGAATGGCAGAGGATCCTGCCTGTAGGAGAGGATGACTCAGAATGACAATAAAATGGCTGTCTGCAACTTCCTGCCATGGACTTTTTGTCTTGCATTTCCTCTGTGTCATTTCCTGTTGCCAATCATTGGGTTCCGGATGCTCCACCCCAAGTGTGGTCATCCACCCTGACAGCGAATCATCCGATCCTAGTGCGGTTCATCTGCCTCAAGTGCGGATCATCTGCCCGAGTGTGGACGTAAAGATACTCCTCATAACTTACCTTTGTGAATACCAAACATTCGTAAACGTACACTTTTGGTCTCAACGTAGACCAAAAGTGTACGTTTAGCTTTGTGAATAGGGGCCTTTCTGTTTTGTTGATATTTATATTGTACGGTCCTAGTAAAGTCATTAATGAACTTGATTCACTTTTTCTTCTTTCTCTTTGCAACAGGGTGTAATTTGTTTATTAGTACCAAGTTTCTATTGTGTCATACCAGGTTTCATATGATGCACACATCTCTCAGACTAACAATGGCTAACAATGACTAAATTATGAGGCGCTTACTCAGATTTATAATGAAAGTCAAAGGAAAAGTAGGTGAATTGTTGAACATCAGACTAGTGTTATGCTAGAGCATACTACTCTTGTTTCAGAATCATGTCCTGAAATCTTAGCTACAATGGTCCACACAACAAGAAAATGTAAGTTTTTAACACATGCTTTAGGACATTGTTAACTGATTTCACTTAATAACAGTAATCAGCTTTAATGAAAATATCTAATTTAGTAAGAGAATCCCTGACTTTAGGAATTTAGGAACTGAAAATGTATAAAAACCTTTATGAGCTGGCTAATGTAAAAATGTTCAGCCCGGATGGGCTGCTGGCAAAGCTTTATCACATTTCAGGGATACAATTTTAATCATACAGTTGAGAGCCTTTAAAATTACATTATGCCTAAGTCATCAATGCCCGTTTTTTTTCGAGGAATAAATCAACTTGATCTACCACCTCCAGGTAGGTTTCAGAAATAAATTTAGATTTTAAGATGTTTCCAAAATGCAGAGTAGAAGAAGGGGTGGAGGTTAAAACAACTCATACAAAACAAATGAATTATCAGTAGTAAATCTTTCACCAGGGAAGGATGTGGCTTCTCTCAATCCCTTAATGTCAAAATTTACAGAAGTGGACCACCTGAAAAAAATACATCTTCTTTTCCAAGGGTGGATGCTAAGAACCATTTAATAGAGCTAATTGGCACTACACATGATTCATAAAGTAAATTAGCCTGAGCTGCATGTTTTTGGACATGGTACAAGCTTCATATTCAAATTTTAAGTGATCTTTATAGTTAGTGATTATCACTATTAGAATCTGAAAGGACATGTATCAGGGTGCTACACTTCACTTATATTGACTCATTCACCTATACTGATAAATTGGATGAGAAGACACTGTTCCTTCAGAACTCTTGCTGACCTGCCTTCCTGTTCAAAGCACTCTCTTGTTCCTGGCTCCTATTCACACTTTTTGAAATCTGCTATACTCCTACTGCCATTAAAACTGTTGTCTGCTCTTCCTGCCACTGCTGAACAACCAAACTGTATTTTAACCTTGTATCTTATCAAAACTGTTAGAAATGGGGTCTTTGGTTGGCAGTCAGGTTACCCCTTGTCCAAGCAAGGACCCTCACTCTAGTCAGGGTAAAGGAGAATCACCCTCAGTTAACCCCCGCTCAACCCCTTGGTAGCTTGGCACAAGCAGGCAGGCTTAACTTCAGAGCCTAGGTGTAAAGTATTTGTACCAGCACACACAGGGGCATATTTATACTCTGTTTGCGCCGAATGTGCGCCAAAAATTTTGACACACAATCGGCGCAAACCCTGCCCCATATTTATACTTTGACGTCCGACCCCGGGGGCGTCAAAATTCCACCATGTGCATCATTTTTTGGAAGGGGGAACCAGCCTTGCGTTAATTATATGCAAGATAGGCGTTCCCTTCCAAAAAATGACTTTAAGGCCTGTGCCCCATATTTATACTCTTACGTCATTTTGACGCACAGGAGGGGGTGGGCCTTAAAAAACGGCGCACAGCCTGATGGGCGCCGTTTTTTAACGCCTGGGTCAGGGCAGGCGTTAAGGGACCTGTGGGCTCGGAAGGAGCCCAGAGGTGCCCTCCCCTGCCCCCAGGGACACCCCCTGCCACCCTTGCCCACCCCAGGAGGATACCCAAGGATGGAGGGACCCATCCCAGGGAAGTTGAGGTAAGTTGGGGTAAGTATTATTTTTCGGTTTTTTTAAGTGTCATAGGGGGGCCAGATTTGGGTCCCCCTACATGCCACTATGCCCAATGACCATGCCCAGGGGACATAAGTCCCATGGGCATGGCCATTGGGCAAGGGGGCATGACTGCTGTCTTTGCTAAGACAGGAGTCATGTCAATGGAGGTTGGGCATAAAAAAAAAAGCGCTAATCCGGTTTGAGGCCTGAATTTTGCCTCAGACCTGACTTGCCCCCTTTTTTGACGCACAACCCCCATTTTCCCATACGCCGGCTAACGTCATTCCATAAATAAGGCGCCCACAAGGTGCGTTGGAATGGCGTTAGCCGGCGGTAAAAATTTTGACGCACAACTGCGTTGCCGCAGTTGTGCGTCAAAAAGTATAAATATGGGCCACAGTATCTCAGTGAAAACACTACAAAATGACATGACATTGGTTTAGAAAAATAGGTAATATTTATCTAAACAAAACAAGACCAAAACGACAAAAAATCCACCATACACAAGTCAAGTTAGGAATTTAAAAGCAAAAAGAGTCTTAAATCCTTTAGAAAACAGTTCTAACACTGTTAGTAGTACCTGGGTTGCGTGAAATAACAACGCACAGGCGAGTGTGCGTTAGAAAAGGCCAGATATGCGTTGATTTCTCACTCGCAAGCGAGACCGTGTGTCGTTCCTCCTCCGTTAGGGTCAGCGTGTGTTGTTTTTCCTCTCCACAGGAGAGTGATGCGCCGATCCGGACGGGCACCTCGGGTCTGGGCAGGCTTTGCATAGTTTTTCCTCACCCAGCAATGTTTGCCGCACGGTATCAGCAAAACCGCGCTCTGTGGGTTGCGACGTTATCAGCCTCCGTCAGCAGGTGTGCACATCATTTCTCCAGCCATGTGCGTCGATCTTCCAGCCGCGATGCAGGTGGACCATAGATTTTAGCCGCGGAGCCGATGGCACGTCCTTTCTCAGCTGCATCTCGGAAGGTGCGTAAACATTTTCCCTGCATGGCGGTCTGTGCGTGGATTTTCAGTCTTGGTCTGCCAGCTTCACCTTCCAAGGCCCCAGGAACTGGATAGGGCACCACTTGGCAGGGCTGGAGTCACAGTAGAGAGTCCAGGTGCTGGCAGGGGAAGTCTTTAATGGCCCTGAGACTTCAACAATAGGAGGCAAGCTCAGGACAAGCTGTTGGAGATTTCTTCACAAGCAGGAATGCACAACAAAGTCCAGTCTTTGTCCCCTTGCACAGGCAGAAGCAGCAACTGCAGGATAGCTCCAGAAAGCACAGTTACAGGCAGGGCATCACTTCTCTTCATCTCTTCACCTCTTCTCCAGGCAGAGGTTCCTCTTGATGTCCACAAGTGATCTAATTTTCAGGGGTTTGGATGCCCTTCTCATACCCAGTTCTGCCTATGAAGTAGGCCTACTTCAAAAGAAAGTCTCTCTTGTTTGTGAAATCCTACCTTGGCCAGGCCACAGACTCACACCAGGGGGTTGGAGACTGCATTGTGTGAGGGCAGGCACAGCCCTTTGAGGTGTCAGTGACCACTTCTCCCCTCCCTCCTAGTACAGATGGCTCATCAGGATATGCAGGCTACACCCCAGCTCCCTTTGTGCCACTGACTAGAGAGAGGTGTAAACAGCCCAAGTGTCAATCTGACCCAGACAGATAGTGTTTCTGTCTTGGAAGGCACTGGACTTCTGCACTTGTATGCTATACAAGCCTTGTTTGAGGTGTTGGATGTCTGAATCAGAGGAGACTTTCACGAAGAGTTGTAGGTCATCGGCATATTGGTGAATCTAGATGCAGTTATCTGTGAGGACAGCACCAAGCAGCTCATGTACATATTGAAGATGATGGATGTGAAATGGAGGTGCCCAGTTGAATAAATTGGGTTCATTGGAAGGGTAAGAGGGGAACTCTTGCAGGTGAATTTCAGTCAATACTCCAGGGTGTGTATGGGGGTCAGATAGGTGACTGTGTTGAAGATGTCCAGCAATATTAGGAGGCAGGGAGTCATCTTCAATTGTGGTCAAGAAGGCATCATCTACAATGTGTAAGATGGCATCCTCTGTGCTACAGCATGATCTGTATGCAGACTGGTAGTCACGCAGGTGACGGTTAGCTTTGATGTGATCTTGGAGCTAAACTGAGATTGTTCATCAGTGCTCTTGGTGATGAATGGAAGGTGAGTGATGGGCCACTAGTTGGTAAGGTCATCAGGGTCCAGTGTGGGTGGAGGTGATATGTATTTATGGTACTAAAATATTGAGGCCCGTATTTATACTTTTTGACGCTAAACTGCGCTAACGCAGTTTAGCGTCAAAAAGTTTAGCGCCGGCTAACGCCATTCTGAAGCGCCATGCGGGCGCCGTATTTATTGAATGGCGTTAGCCGGCGCTAGCAGACCGGCGCTGCCTGGTGTGCGTGGAAAAAAACCACGTACACCAGGCAGCGCCGGCGTTGGGGAAAATGGCGTTAGGGCGTCTTAAAAATGGTGCAAGTCAGGTTGACGCAAAAAAATCGCCTCCACCCGATTTGCGCCATTTTTAACGACGCCCAGACGCCATTTACATGACTCCTGTCTTAGTAAAGACAGGAGTCATGCCCCCTTGCCCAATGGTCATTGGGCATTGAGGCATGTAGGGGGGCACAAATCAGGCCCCCCTATGCCAAAAGAAAATATAAAAAAAATAAAAATGTATACTTACCTGAAATTTCCTGAATGTCCCTGGGATGGGTCCCTCCATCCTTGGGTGTCCTCCTGGGGTGGGCAAGGGTGGCAGGGGGGGTACCTGGGGGCATGGGAGGGCAGCTGTGGGCTCATTTTGAGCCCACAGGTCCCTTAACGCCTGCCCTGACCCAGGCGTTAAAAAGAGGCGCAAATGCGGGGTTTTTTGCCCCGCCTACTCCCGGGCGTGATTTTTGCCCGGGGGTATAAATACGACGCATTTGTGTCGCAGTCATTTTTTTGGACGGGAACACCTACCTTGCATCTCATTCACGCAAGGAAGGCGTTCACGCAAAAAAATGACGCTCTTTCCTCATACTTTGGCGCTAGACGCATCTAACGCCAAAGTATAAATATGGCGTTAGTTTTGCGCCAAATTTGCGTCGAAAAAAACTACGCTAATTCGGCGCAAACGGAGTATAAATATGCCCCTGAGCCTTTAATAGAGATGCCCAAAATGTTGACAAAGTATGTGAATATATTGCTTAGTATAGGGTAACTCTATTTAACTCCACATCTTTGTACCTTGAAGATGCATATCTTCAATGTACAAAGATGTGGAGTTAATAATATTGAATTCATACCTAACTATATGTTTTTACCATCTTGATATTTTGAGTCAGTTTCATCCCATTCTCACTCTTGAAACCGATTTACTCCTGCCTGAAACAGGATCCGTCAACATTTTCAGAGAAGAAAAAGTCTGAAGAATAACTAAAAACCTGTTGGTATATGGTTGTTGCCCTGTTGTTGAATGTGAACCGCTTGAGAATGCTCAGTGATCGACCCTGGTATTGAATTTGAGCATACAACAAATCCACCATATTAGAGGACTTTTCATGTCAACAAATACCATTTTTACATTGTGCGATTACTTTAATCCTGGCTCTGGCATTTAGGAGTCTAACTCCTTGGGTAGCTGTTTTACTTATGTTTTAAGCACAAATTTTGGTCAGTGAGTAAACGTGTCGTACTCTTGGAAATCGCTTAGGAAGTAACTCCTAAATCTAAAGTGAGACACTACTGAGAGAAAATGTGTATTTTCTAATTTATACAGTGTTTTATGCCAAAGGTTGTGTCATTTTCCTGTCTTAGGTGGGAAATTCTCATAAAATTCCAGGAGTCAGACCTGCCTACTCATTTTAACAAACTCATTTACTCGGGCTTTGAAACTCAGTAATTCTCACTTATGCATAAGTAAGAAAAAACTTCTTACTGAAAAGCTTTTTGAATCTGGGCCCAGGATTGGTATTTTGTCACTATAGCTAGCTATGTCGGTGCCATACTAATGCCTTAACCTACATACATAAAATCCCACTGCATCACATACTAGGCCATCAAAAGAAACTAAGAAGCTGAGGTGAGCAGAACCATACCAGGAGCAAAGAGATGCAAAGACTAGAGACAAAAATCTGTGGAAAAGAAAAAGCAACAAGCAGCACTGGATATGGAACAGCATCCTTATCAGCGGCAGAACTATTCCAACTCTTCTGTAGCTCAGACATTAGTGGATGACTTAGCTCTTATAGAAACACTGGAAGAGCTGAAACGCACGTCAGCTGCCTTTCTGTATCGCACAAATAATCGAAGCCCTGGGTTTTGCACATTGCTCAGCACTCCAATGCTTTCTATAGTTTCTGTAGGTTAGACCTATATCAATGTATTTTTATTCATTGCATACATTGCCTGTGCTTATATTTACACATCACACTTGAAGCTAGCTGTGCAAATAGCTTTGCAAAGCACTAATTGTAGACCAAATCATGCTAGCAGTTCAGTTAATTATTGTTAACTCCATTAAGTCATACAACTATTTGACAAGAGGTGGTAATATCTTATGATGTCTTTCAATCAAAGTCAGTATTATCAATTACAACACCAGAATGTCAGATCCCTACAAATGTGTGTGATATTAACCTGACCTAGGAATGCTCTCCATAAGGTGGCATTTGGTATAGACTAGTAAATCAATGCGCACATACAATTGGTCAGGATTTATCAACTAGTAAATCACTAGTCACTGAGTCACCGAGTTGGACATCTTCAATGTGCAGTTCAAGGTCACGGAATTATACACTACTTTTTCAATCTTCGTAGAAGACACGGCTGCCAGACGTTTCCAATTTGACCTTTAAATTATTAAATACAACGATGGGTTCTGCAGCAGAGCTGTCATAGTAATTACACTGAGGAAAGCAGTATGGATGTTCAGGTATGGAAAGGTCGCTGTTTAGTCTGGCTGAGTTTAAATTAAGCTCTCGTTATTAAATAACATCTGTCTGTGTAGCCAGCCGCAGAGCCTCGTGTCTCACCCAAGTGTGTGTCATTGTGTGGTTGTTTGGCCAGTCATGTTTTCGATAAGAGACACTCGTGTTGACTTCCAAATCACCATGAAAGCAAGTCATTTTCAAGGAAAATACCAGTTGGTAGGCACTTAGAACAAGCTAGATGGGGCAGAAGGTACAACGACGGTGTGGATCAGGCTATTTGGTGTTAAAGATAATAGCCCCAGCAGCAAAGGCAGAGAACCAACAAACAAGAAGCCGGACCAATCAAAAACAGCATTTGCGATTCTACTTGCAGAGCAGCAAATGAACTGCAACAGTGTATTCAGTGGTCAAAGACATGAAAATTATTTTCTAAATTTTAGTTTCCATAGTACTAAAAGCTGTATGATATGAATAATGGTGAAGACGGGCATTCATTCTTCTTAAGCAACGTGGCATGATGAAACTGAGGAAACTAGTGACATTTGTAGTGTCAATCAGCAACAACAGAATGATGTGCAATCATCCCTGCATCCTGATGCAGGGTGCGGCTTCAGGGGTTAAAAGCAAGGGTACCTGAGCACACTGGCTCAGGGCAGATAGTATTCATATCCAGAATCCGTGTCTCAGTTGTGAAGAATCAGCTTGGACTACCACCTTGGATAAAAGGTGTGCAATCTAACCTCATGCCTCCATCGCCTGACATGTTGGTGCCTACCGCTTCCTTCTTTGAGCATTAAATTGTTCCTTGGGAGCTACACACCCATTGCAATAAAGCCAAGATCCACCAGCGTGGCAAGGTCTCTGGCACCTGCCACTAGAAATGGCATGTGAATGGCGCTCTTTGGAACTGTGGTGAATAGTGGTCTAATCTCAATAAGCAACCCTACCACTCCACTGTGCTTACACAAGACTATGCTTAGTGTGGAGGGGTGTGCCTGCAGGGTCAGTGAACATTTTGAGAATCAATAGTCCTATATGGGGCCCTTCTAATCCTTCCAGGGAAGGGCATTTGATTTAAATAGTGCACCACACCAGCCTGACCCTCTTTACCACAGGTGCTGTTCAAAAGTGTTCATAGATGTTCCTACTTTTTGGACATGTCACACTTAGGGCTAGATAAGCATACTATGTGCACATATTCACCACTGTTCTTCCATCCTGATAATCAGATGGCTCCAATATCACCCTTTGGTACTCCCGTATTTCCTATTCTCTTAGATCCTGACTGTATTTCATTCAGTCAAAATTACTCCCTCCCTCCTTGCCTCGTGAGGGCAACTCTCCCTTGCTCTCCAGTTTTCCTGCCTCATCAAAATCCTGGAGATGATTGCCCTGTTGGATGGAAGTCCAGTTTGCTGTCTAAAGGACTTTTCTGTACATCACTGCACATAGAATAAATCCTTTTTTCCTTCCTTCACTTTGATTC
Organism: Pleurodeles waltl; assembly: GCF_031143425.1. Lineage (NCBI taxonomy): Eukaryota > Metazoa > Chordata > Amphibia > Caudata > Salamandridae > Pleurodeles > Pleurodeles waltl. Next base: position 1,642,801,172 of record NC_090444.1, on the reverse strand, counting down.
AACTAATGGTCATCTCCTCTCTAGTGTCCAACACTGTTTTCTCCTGAGGAAAACTACTTATTCCCATTGCCCTCAGCTCGGAACTGTGATATCACACAGCTTCACTGTGATGGTTTGAATGCTCAAGAAATGTAAGCAAAGGTAGGCTGGTCCCAGCCAGCTAGGAGCAGCCACAAACCTCGGGGGACAAGATGCCTAGGGCAAGCATGTTCCCAAGAAGAAGGACCGGGTTTAAATAAAGAGGACATACGTTTTTTCTACTGGAAAAACTAAATTAAGTTTCAGGGTCCTAGATTATTAAATATCAGCAATTTATATCAGCAAAAAGTCAATGACGGAGCATAGTTGCGATAGTGGCTGTCAAAGGTGTGAACTATGATGCCTTTTAATAATTTTCTCTGAAGCAAGAACTTTAAAGAACTTAGGGCCCAATGTACAATGGCATTTTGCGGTCAAAAACTGAGAAAATCGCCGCTTGTGACTGCAAAATGGGCAGGTACGATGTACCATCCCTATTTTGCGAGTCGGTCGCAACTGCCGACTCACAAAATAGGGATTTGTGAGTCACAATTTGGAAAGGTCCTCCTGAAGGTGTCCCTTCCTAATTACGAGTCGCAGGGGGATGTATGATTGTTTTGTGGCCAAAACAATCTCAGTTACCACCAATTTTGAATTGGTAGTAACTCATTCGCAAATGGGAAGGGGTCCCATAGGACTCCTTCCCCTTTGTGAATGGATGCGAAAATAATTTTTCAGAGCAGCCAGTGGTCCTATGGACCACTCGTGCTCTGAAAAAATGAAAAACAAAATTGGGGTGTTTAAAATGTGAGTCGCAAAACTCAGGATCGTACATCTGCCCCCTACTTTGTGAACGAATAGACTAAGTTAACATCAACTGCCGATTTTTAAGGAAATCCACAGAAAAATTAAATATAAATACAGGAAATAAAGAAAGAGGGGTAGGACTGGCATTCAAATACCCGTACCTCGCATTACACAGTCAAAGGAACAATTCCCCATTTCTCAAAACATCTAAGGCCAGATTGCGAAGGGCCCTGGGCGCAAGGTGTCTTCACTTACACCAGTTTTTCATCCTTCCAGGTCGCTGCTATGTTACCAACGGAGCTGTATATAGTTGTTCTGCGGGCTGTTCGTACCCACTTTGGTAAAGCAAAGGAGGCATTCTCTCAGCATGTGGGCATGACCCTTTGTGAATCAGGAATGTTGTTGTCCATTCACCTGAGCCATATTATAGAAGTAGTCCAACAGGCAAAATAGACTGCACTTCACCTATTTTATGCCCTCATTAGGTCTGTTAACAGCATTTACAAACACTCTAAAAACTCATCATGATGCTTTCTCTAATATGACGATATATGTCTTAAAATCCATTGCATTATTTAACATTTGGTAAAACATTTAGGCCATGTGTACTAAAGCATTTTCCCATAGACACAGAATGTGTAAAACCCTTTGATAGATCTGGCCATTAATTACTACCATATTGTCATTTAACAATCTTTTTTCACCTTTTAAATACTTACATTACTTGGATGAAATGTTGTATGCGGCTGCGTTTTTTATAGTGGAGTACATTGCACTGTTAACTTCCTTATTAAATAGTACATCCTTTATGCCTGACCTTTCAACTGCAAATTTAGATTTTTTTTTTTAAATAAAAGAAAGGAACCCAGGCGACTCTGTATGCAGCTATACCAGCAACACTGAAACAATAATGCTTCTTGTAGGTCGTTAATCATTTACAATGACCATTTCCTGCATTTTCAGAAGTAGTTAATATTCTGGTGTCTCATTACTCACACAATGTCACCACTTAATTTGTTTGTGGTATTTAGTAATCTCAAAACGACACTGATGTACTGGTCTGCATACTCACCTATTACATCTGAGTTGTTCCCCCCTCACAAAACAACATCAAGTTCAGAATCTTAAATTATCCAGGGCATTATTATGTTTTATAATTTACCATAGCTTGAGCTCCAAGACAAAACTAAGCTGCCCATTAACTCTCTCTAATATGTAAGCTCTTCATAGTGTTATCCGTGAGACCTCTTCTCTGGAAGGACATCTGTATGTCTTTTTCCTTGCTAATTACTTACATTATAAAATTTGAAAATGGGTTATTGGCTAGGGCAGGTAAGTACCTACACTTAGCAATAGGCCACTAACCTCCACTTAGGTCCAGTTAGGTCCAAGTAAATTAAACCTAGCTCAACCCTTGGTAGCTTGGCAACGAGTGACAATGCTTAACTTAGGAGACAGAGTGTGAAGCATTCAAATATCACAAAACAGTAATTAAATAAAACACAGGAAACAGTTTAAAAATCCAAAATCAATTTATAAAAATAGATTATATTTTTATCTTTAAATGACACCAAAACGAATAGAATCTGATAAGGGGAACCGGAGATATGAATTTTTAAAGAATTAATGCTTTCTAGCGCATAGAAACAAAAAGCGCCAATCTGGTCATCTGGTCGCACCTCGACCGGGGAGTTCCCGTTCAACTTCCTACGTTCGGTCTTAGTCTCTTTTTTGGAGATTTTCTTCATCGGGACGAACCTGCAAATCAGGCCGGGTCGCGGTTGAGGCAAGCCGGCTAAAGTTGCCGCGGCGGGTCGGTCCCTCTATGGAGCTTCTTTTCCAAAAGTTCTCCAAAGTTCTCCAAACTTCTGGATCTTCTTCCAGATGTTCCTTTAAGGTTCTTTTGGGGTCCACAGCTCACCCCAAGGTTCCAGAAGCTCTGAGATGCTCCTTGGGGATGTGGACTACAACTCCCAAAATGCACCTGGCGCAAACTCCTTTTTGGCCACTGGACAGTGGTCAGCTGGTTGGTTTCTTCAGGAGTTGGTGCAGGGGACCCTGGTTAGCAAGTTTTCACCTGTAGCAAACAGGGAGTCCCTCCTTGAACCAGTTGAAGCCAGGCAAGGTCTTTCTTGTGGTGAAGCCCAAGTGTGCAGCTGGTGCAGTCCTCCAGAGTGCAGTGTCCAGGTGCAGGTCAGGGGTCCAGCAGGGCAGTCCTTCTTCTTCTGTAGTTCTTCCTTGTTGGAATTTGATGGGGATCTGAGGTGTGGGTGCAGGTCTGCCAGTTTTATCCTTGCTCCTGGGTTAAAAACCGGGGGGGGGCCTGATTCTCCAATCAGGGGCAGGGTCTTTCCCCCTGTGATGACCACTTCCTGGGAAGTGTGGCAAAAATCAATTCCAGGGAGCAACATTCCTCAAAAATCCATCATGGCTGAAAGTGATTTTTGGAGGTTACATCTGGCTGAGCCCACCCACTGGTGAGGCTAAAAATCATAAACAAACCCCTCTCCTGCCCTCTACTAATCTAATCAAGGGGGCACCTAATTGGCTGGGTTTGCAGGATGTGAGGGTGTTGCTGGGATGCTCCAAATGTCCTTCTCTGCCTTTGAAGACCAATTTGGCAGCCCTCCCCCTTCCTGCTTCAAAATCTGCTGGGAGGAGATCTCCTCCCACAGGCACATCTCTTTGTATGGAGCCAGGCCACTTCACACCTCATCAAGGTAGCCTGGCCAGGCTGCCAGAGGCTGGGCAATCAGAGCACAGCAGCAAAAACACTGCAGGGCTGAAGTTGGCAACTTTCCAGGTAAAGTTTAAACTTCTTTACCTGAACAAGTTATATTAAATCCAACAACTGGAGGTTGTGGGATTTATTATAACAATTAATTTGATACCAAACGTCTGGTATCTGTTACTTAAGGGGACTTTTAAAATGAAAATAAAGTCTCCCCATACCTAACCTATGGAGGCCATTCACTACAATGAGGGAAAAACGAATTTGGCTGTTTTACCTCACCAGGGCTTATAAAACTATTTTTATAAGGTCCCTGCTTATAGTTACATGGCACCCAGCCCTAGGGGCACATATGGCACACCTTAGGGGTGACTTATATGTAAAAATAAGGTAGTTTAAGACTTTGGAACTACTTTTAATTCCAAACTCGAATTTGCATGAAACTTTAATTTAAAAGCAGCCAGCAAGGCAGGACTGCCTGTAAAATGACACTGGGCACCTCAGCAGTGCATCTATGGGGGCACTACCTATGCTGGGGTCCCTAAACCTCCATGCTCTACCATATACTAGGGACTTATAGGTAGGGAAACTTTGCCAATTATAATTAGCCTAATTTGCATATCCACTCTACACAGAGCACTGGCCCTGAGACTGGTAAGCAGTACCCAGGGCACAGCCAAGAGTCAGTAACCACCAGTACCTGTCCAAAAAGTTTGGGGGTGACCAGGGCAAAAAGGAGGACTTTCCTACAAATTGTTTATAAACCTCAAAACAAGGTTCTGTAACCCTCATACCATAGCACCTAATCCAGGTTATGCTCTGCTGGCCCCATAGCAATGTAGTGAGCAACAGGCGAGAGAGCAACGTGGACTGGGTGATGGAGAAGCACACAGACAATCAGCAAATGGAAACGGTATGGGGTGGCAAGGGAAACAACAAGAGAGAGAGGATTGTGCAGTTGTGGAGGGGAAGCAACAGGTGAGAAAGCAGCATGGAACAAGCAGGGAAGAATCACACAGATGTGAAAACACATGAGAGAAATACACAAGGACCTGCACAACATGGGAGAGGGGGTGGGATGGAGAAGCACATGGATGACAGAGAGAAGCACAGAGTACAGATGAGAGATCTAAACTAGGGAGACATCACATGCACTCTCATGCAGTGCTTACCCTAAAAGAAAAAAAAAACAGTAAAACTGAAAAGGCAAGTAACGTAATCATAGAAGCCAGTCAATCAAAAGTGATGGTAAACAGGCAATGCTCCATGGGTGGCACAAACACACGATTGGCACACATAAGCAGGTAAAGTGCTAGGAAAGCCAACAAATGGTAAGCAGTGGGAGGGCCCCAAGCCCCTTTATGTTCTGGGTAAGTCCACAATATTTCTTTGCTGTCTAGTAGACAAGGGCTACCTGATGCAATGGTAACTGAATGTGTTGATTTACTGTCATCTCCAAAGATAAGCTTTGTGAGTGGGTTAACCAGTCCTTAATTTGTACAGGCCGTCAGGGGCAATAGACTATGGCATTGATTTTTTGAGGGCCTTTGTTCCATCACCAGGCTTTGATGCAGATCAAGAGAGAGAAAGATTGAACAGGGAGAAAGAAGAAGGAAAAGACAAATAGTAAAACAGGAATAAAAGAAGAAAGCAATAATGAAAAATAACTTATAACATTTGTGGCTAAAGTACCACCTGCCATACATTTTATAAGGGTATTACAAGTCCATAAGTTTCATGACCACATAGAAATTAGACTAAATGCTATATGCACCTGTGGATCCCCATTTCCCTGGGGGCCAATGCACAGAAATGCAGAGATTGGTGCGTTGTTGGAGGGCACCAGGACTTCATTTCAGGGCCAATAATAACACAGGAGGGATTTGGGTTGCCGCCTCCATCCCCTGTGTGTGTGTTTCTCGGGGGAGGGCAGAGGGCCTGCTGCTGCAGCACGTACTCACACTCCTTTCCGGTGGGTAAGAGAGTGATCTGGCTCCTCCTGCCCACTGGAATGTTAGCATGAGTGAGCAGGGGAAAGGAGGTGGCAGGACAGTACAGCAGTGGGCTTCCCATGTTGCCAAGCTGAGCTCAGTCTGTGGGGCTGTCCATAGGTATGAACTGGGACACCTCAGATAACTAAAAGAAGAAGAAGACAAAAAATACAATTAAAGGGGCACGCAATGTAAGGCTCTATTACAACACTCAAGAGCGGAGGGAGTAGTTAAAAAAAATGTTGACAGATCCCACCAGGGAGGGCCCCACAATTCTCTGTGCAAGCCTATGTGCATGTTATTGGTGTTTGTGGTGCACCAATCAGGGCAATGGCACCACCAATGTTTGTTGATTTGTTGTGGGGTGCTGTAGGTCGTGCTGCACTCCGCAGCCCCCAGAGAAAGTTTCACAAATTTGCCCTACCTTTCTGGGGTCATAGAAATTATGATTCCCCAAAACAGTTCAGGTTGTTTTCAAGCACTCCCAGAGTTGGAGCTTTTGCTCTGGGATTGAGGGATCCTTTGTGGTTGGTAATATGGCTACATTATATGGCCTGAAGAATTCAAAACAAATACTCAGATACATAGTTTGGTTGCTTAAATTCAAATGATTTATTAATAATAATTTTGTTGATGAACATTGCAATGCATAACGCGTTACTATGATTTATGTTCTCATTCTCATGTACTCTATACCATGGTTCTGATTAGTTATGTGGTCAGAGCCTGACAAAGAGAGTAGCCCTGTCTTTTATATTATTACGGCACCCTGACAAAGCCAGTGTGCTTTCTTTATTTAAAATGACACCCCCCTATATTGTGATGTTGCACCTGGGATAAGTGGTGTGTATTGTGATTATGGGGTCCAGGACCCGCTAGGGGGGTATTATCACATGAGGGTGTCACAGAGGTATTTCCAAATAACTGAGGTATATTTATATATTAAGGTACAGTATTTAGTAGTGGGCATGTAATAAAAGTATTTTTCCTTTTTCAAAGAAAAGGCACTGCCTGTGCAATAATTTATTGAGTGTTGTCGTGCCAGTAAATGGAGACTACTATCCAAACACACTTCCCCTGAGTAGGCCTTGGGCAATTCTGCTTTTCTACCCTGAGAGAGTCCAATTCTACAATGGGGTACTTGGTTCTTAGTAATGAGACAATTGTGTAACTATCAGTTTTACTTATACTTTTACCTATTACTTTTGAAGTCTTACATCCTTCACAACTAATTACCCACTTTCTTGCAGTAAGGTTCCGGCAAGAATTTAGAGTTGTTTTTTGCACTAGCTTTCTAAATATCTTCAGAAAGTTTACTTAAGTTCACTGATTTATTTGCTGAGATTGCTCTATATTCTTTTTAGCATGGGGTACTTGATTTAGTAAAAATGTTTAGTGATACTTGCTTCTTTAGTGTACCTTTGCTTTTATTTAAAGCTATAATTGAACAAAGAGTCGTAAGCCCTCCCTGCATGTGAATATCCTTTAGTTGTGCTTTAAAGATTTGCTGCAAGGTGCATGAGACGCTAGTCGCTTTTCATGCACACAAATCAGCAAAATGTTGCAAGTTACGCAGATGCATAATCATAAACAGTGCTTTGCCTTGGTTACATTTTTTCACTGCCATTTCTGAATTAGCGTGAAAAGGTGGATCGTCGTCACAGTGGAAGGAGAATGTCAACACAATTTTATTATAGAATAGAACTATTTCTTGTCTCTAAAAATGATTGAGTAACTGTCAACACATTGCATTCTGCCAAAGAAATAACAGCATTTCTTCGAAAAGTTGAACTCTGTCACATCCACGACAGATTGTTTTTCACAGACACAAATGGTAGCGGCAACACCGTTTGTTTTCACAAAATGTTATTTGCCCTCTATTTCAGGAGCCTTCAGGACTGATATATTTACAGATCTGAACATGCTCCTTTACAGCCTTTGAAATAATGTTGTTAAAAAAGATTTTTCCTTCCAAAATCAACTTTTTACCTTTATTTTCCTCTCTGATGTGTCATCGTACTTCCTTTCCTTCTTTATGAAATAACTACATCTGAGCAGAAAGGTGAGCTTCATCACTAAGGGAAATGATGCGCCTCCTGAGAGTTGTCTGTCAAATTATTGGGGGCAAAAATCTTTACCTGCCAAATATTGTGGGCACAATATCAACTACCTCAATATCGGGAATGTAAGTGTATATGGGTAAGTACAGTATTTCTATTCTCAATTGTGTAACTTCATAATTTGAAGATTTAAGAGCAATTAATTAACACATTTATCAGTAATAGAATAGTACTACAGAAGTTACTTTTTTACATAATCTTTCATACCTTCAAGAATCTGCCCTGAAACGCCCAACTTTTTTTATGTTATAGTTCAAAGAGGTCACTGTCTTTCCTATTTGTGCTAACTTATGTGAGTATTCTTTGAATATTCGCATTTTCTTTCCATGGTTTGGGGGCAAACCAAAAAGACGGATCCAAGTACTTAAAATGAGCACAACAGGAGTGCTAATTTATGTACTTCGAATAGCCTTGTGAATAAACCTCATAAAGTTTAGTATAGTTAATATATATATCTCTATGGTCTGGTAGAATTCCTGTCATCACGAGTTAGTGATCCCACCGCTGAAGGAATTTTACAGAAGGAGCCATTTTAAAATGTTTGGAAGATACATACTTCATCCCCAAATATAAGCGTATTTTTCTGAAAATATACTTATGTTCGTTTCCCCACCGCAAGTTCCAGGCTTTTTAAATTCACAAACTTGCTGAAACCAATGAACTTCTTGCTCTCTTCTGAACATATGATTGTTCTGACCACAAACAACATACTTTTTTCTACTGAACTATTTAACATTTGTACTTTGTAAGAAATTACTTCCTGTTGACCTCAAGTAATACATAAACTCCGCTTCCCCAAGTATTAGCTTGACATTTCCCAAAAAACTTAAATATGTGGCAACTCTCAAGGTTTTTTTTAAAGGTACTGTAGTTTTCCTAAATATTTACAGACCGTTTGCTGGGTTCAACCATTTTCATACAAAGTCCCCAAACAGTTTTCCAGATTCTGTCATGATATGTCAAGAAAGGGCTCTTATTCTGGATTAGAACATTGGAATGCTGGGGGCTCCATTGAAAACAATGGAGTGCTGCAGGCTTTTACTGGCTGGTAAAAGCCCGCAGCGCCAACATTCCAAGGTTCGCTTTGTTCACAGCAACAGCTGTGAACAAAGCCTCACGGAGCCCGAGGGGATCTTATCCGTGAACATTTTTTTTTTAAATAGAACATTCTGCCCTGAGTGGCAGAATGTTCTAACAGCCTTAGAACCCGCCGTAGCGGGCTCTACCGGCTATTAAAGTCCCTCTCCCTGGTTAAATGCCCTCACCTTCGGCTCGGGCATTTAACGCGGGGAGCGGGCCTTTAATAGCCGGTAGAGCCCTCTACGGCGGGTTCTAAGGCTATATTAGAATCCTTAGTTCAGGGACAACCACTGTAAATCGGGAAGGGTTCTAACATTAAGGAGGGAGTGTCAGGAAAGGCCACTAGATGTGAGATCTGAACATTAGATGCCAGAGGTCTGCAAACGGGTATCCGCTACCAGTGATGGCCAATACATGACAGGTGCAACCAATCTGTATGAGGGATTACTACTATATGACAGGTATTGTGACTTGCCCTCTGCCATGCAAGAAATGCAACTTCATGCCTAGGGTGGTTATCAAATTCAGCAGTGAACACTATGTTATTGAGGGCCACAATATGCTAGCTTGGTTCCCATGCAGCAGAAATTACCACCACATTTCATTATAAAGTGGGGGCCACCAAATATCAGGAAAGCCAGTTGTGCTTCAGGTAAAGATATTTCTGTTCTCATTTAACCAGGTTTCCAGATAAAGTGCAAACCACCTCTGCCTTTTGTATGAGGAGGACAACTCAAACAGTCCTTACTTGGCCCTGTCCAAGTCCTTGATACCTGGACTGTGCAAATCCTTTATTTCCTGGATGGAGAGCAAATGCTGACAACACATTCCTCTGTTTGGTTTTAGCCTTGGTTCCCAGCATAGGCTGCTAGCTAATAGCTCCAGTAATCCACTGTTTCTTGTGGGGAGATTTAAATTGCATGAGCAAGGATGATCTCAATCATCTGACCACTCCCACGTAATCTTGAGCCTGAGATAGAATGGTGTTTAAGGCAGTGGCTGTTCATTCCATGGTCCCACCAACTGTTAATCTAGAGAATTTAAAGGGCACAAGACAGTAGGCACTAAAAACAAGGTGATGGAAGAAATGCTTAAATTATTCTCACCCACTGGCACTTGCAAAGTCCACATCCTAATCTTAATTTTTTTACCACTATAACATCTCAGTTTGGACCCAGCCATATGCAAATCAGTCTTAACCCTTCTTCAGTGTAAACATTTCAGCCCTAAATGCAAGGCAAGGTCCTCCCTGAACTGGAAAAGAAGCAACTCAGGACCGGTTTAACCTCCAGGCTATTGCCATTGGCTGAGATCATTCAAGCATTCCATCCATCACCTTGTTTTTAATGCCCTAAGTGTGACGGGTATGCCCCGACATGAGTCCTGTGCTCACTGTGTAATTGGAACCAAGCTGTACCTGGCTGATGAGCACGAATAATAAATCTTGATATTGCATGTTATGATTGGTTTTTAAGGCTACACTATTATAAATGTAGATTGGTGAATTAGAAAATGTGATTCTTGGAAATCGTACATGCAGAGTTGCTACTAAAAGTAAAGCCATTTAATTGACTCATTTCATAATATTTTGCAAATAAGTGCACCCTTAGCAAGTTCCCAGCAAAGAAAGAAAACTTTGTGTTATTCATCAATAAGGAATTTTTTATTCAATAAAAGAAGAAAAGGTAGCCTGTTCCTTCAACCCCAAGGATGAGTTGACTTTGGAATGCGGCATAAAACTCTGCTACTATTAAGTGACCTAAACATTAACGTATGACAGTGTGCCTCCTCCATACTTTTTGTTTGTGTTGCTGAATCAATATTTGGTGGTTTACTAGAGACTGACATTAAGGGGTTGTTACTAAAGTTAGGGAAGTTCAAGCCTTGCATACAAAATAAAGCATTTTTTTAATATATTTAATGTAGATCTGTTATTATTAAAGGCTACGAACAGCAAAGTTGCTGAATGCCAAGAAATATGTTGTTCACTGAAGATTGCTATTTCAGAAATGGCAGAAAGAAACAAAAGATTCTGTCTTAATATGTGAAATATGAGCTCAGATATGTCTCAACACATAAAGTTGAGTTATAATATATGAGTGAATTTAGAGAAAACACATTTAAATGACATACATTCTCATGAGTAAAAGAAAAGTATGCTGTAAATATTTTATGAATCATTACTTTCAATGTCCAACAAGAATATAGAAAATGTGTATTTCATGAAAGTATCAATGAACAAAGATACCTTTGAAAAAAGAAAAGCTGAAACAAAGATGAAGGCAGGCAAGATGATCAACTGTCAACTTTTCAAATCAAGTAAAGTAGTACATAAGGGAAAGGGTACTACGTCCTAATGTTGTTCACACCTACTGTGTCTGGATAGACAGGAAAAGGATTCTGAATGACCTGCTGTTTGTTCCTCTGTGAGTAATGCCCAGGGTGATGGTGGGAGTAGTGATCATCGGGGATGTCAAGACAGTAAATGAGCAGGCCCAACATTAAAATTCTGATTTAGCTCAGGTAGTGGTATATTTTGTTATTGCATTTGTAGTGACTACCATCCATAAGACACCAGTGTTGTGTTCGCAGCTAGCAGAGATGGGTGCTGAAAACAGCCACTAATTATGTGTGTAAAAACTGAAAACTCCAAGAATATGTGCTAAACATAAGCTGTCAATAATGTGTGTTTAATTGAATGTAGCAATACTGTGTGCTTATGAGGAGCTGGGAGTTATGGGTGCCCCTGTTAGGAAATAGCAATGATGTGTTCTGATGGAGAAATGGTAATTAAGCATGCTTAATGCAAAGTAGAGGGTCAGCCCCACAAGGAAGTGGGATTAGGTACATCTTGTATTGTGTCCGCACATAGGCAGCGATCAACAGATGAGAAGAGGACAATTGGGGCCACATGTTTTTAAACCCTTATTTTCTATTGGGTTACTCTTGCTGAGACTAGTGTTAAAGTTACAGCTCTTTGAAAAGAAAATGTTAGGTTTATCAATAACAATAAATAAGTTTCAAACCTATTTTAAGATGGTAAATATTGTTCTCAGCAATATTTGGAATAATAAATCTCACACACTTGTCCTCATTCTTTCTATTGATACATTTTTTATATGTATCGTAGCATAACTATTCTCTTTCTGCTCTAGAGGCTGCATTACAATCATTCATATTAACATCCTTCTTATTTTCTTATGTCATTACAGCCTTGAAAAAGTGACATGTTGGCTGAAACTTTTGGCCATTTCTACTGCCCTTACTTCTGTAAGCTATTATAATTACATTTATTTGTTTGACCATTTTTAAAAATCATTTATACTGTATTATTGATTTCTTTCCTCTGTTTCAAATATGTAAAGATTATCGTCTGTATTCCATTGATAGTCTTTTCTGAAAAAAACATAAGAAACTGTTTAACTTCTGTGAAGATTGGATGAGAAATTATGTTTTGAAGAGATACAAAAATTGCATATATAAATAATACATTTATTTTACTTGTCATTCAAAGAACTGCTTTTTATGGTCATTTATTTTAGTTTTATCTTTGTGGAGATAGTGGGCAACTATCCCTTTGAGATGCACCCATATGCTGGACAGATTATCCATTTTATTTTCCCTACTTCTTTCTAGTTCCAAAGCTGATATGTTGGTTTCCAATTGTATTAAGTAGTATTCACTGCAAAATTCTGGAATTGGCATATTGTACATAATTCTTGGCACAATTGGCACCCATGGCAAATACTAGCAATAGCACAGTTGAGGAAATTCCTGATGTATTGAGGAAGGGAAGATGCATGGAAAATATTTAGACAAATAACATCAACTCCTGGTAAACATTAGACTTTGTCATCACACCGTGCAAATACTGGAATGTTTGCCAAGTGACCTCTGGTTTATTACTGACTGTAATGAAAAATGTGGTTTAAAATGCACTCTCCCATTTTGACTCCTCCTTTTTCAAACTTTTTCACCCCAAACCATTCTACAAGTGAGGCCCACAGGAATCTGAGGCAAGTGTTACATCCTGTCAGGAAAACTATTGCCGGCGTTGTTAAGTTCTTCGCTCAGCAAAAATAATTCCCCTTTTCCTTGTACCCACGTTGGTTGCAGCGGCGTCCTCACTCCCAGTGGCTCTTGCGGAGGCTGTTCTTAGAACTAGCTTCTTCAGGTTTAACTGCCACTCAAGATGGTGGCCGCAAACCCTTGTGAGGTCAGCGCTCTAGTGTTTCTTCCTTAGTCTCGTGCTGAAGCTTCCCTCCAGCTGTTTCTCTCTGGGAGCTCTGCGCTTCAACTGTCATCCTGAGGAGAATGAGTAGTGTTTCTGAGGCACTTCGTTTCATACAGAATTCTTCCAGTTTTGAGTAATTAATTATTTTTCTTGTTACGGTGTGTACACCAGCTACTTTTTCCCTTTTGAAGAAGCTGAATTTTTTCCTTCTTCCAACAACTGGCTATCGGCTTTCTGAGGAGAATTCGTTTTGGCTTAACAGAACTTCAAGCAACTGCAGTAAGGAATCCTTTTGTATGATTTCCAGACTTGTCAATATACTGTATATGTATATATATATATTCAAAAACTCTTTGCTTTGCAGGGTTGTCAGTCTTAGAGACAAACCTCAGTGCTCAGACTAATTCGTAGAGACTGTTATTGAGAAAACTGAACCTTGAGAAGGAGTTTTTGTTTCCTGTAAAAGACATTAGTAGTTTGTATTTTTTTGTGAACTTTTGAAATGTTCTATAGAGAACCTTGGAAACCTCTGACTCCTAAAGATAAGAAGATATTAAGTTAACATTGTTCTCTTAGGGAGAGGCTAGCCTCTCAAAAGATCAAAGTTAGGAGAACGATAGAATTGGGTGAATGTGAATGGCTGAACAGTTGAATGCGCTGTAGCAATGTACTTATCTATGCTCTTATCACCCGACTGCAGGTTCTTCCTTGAAAGAAATCCCAATAAGAAGAAAGGTGCAGGTTTTCAGAGACACACGCTGAATATCCTATCTTCAAGTGGGAAACACAGGCTGGAACTGGATCTGGAGGCAGTCTCTCTTTTTCTATTCCCATTCCCCTTTCCCTCTAGCGGATGCAGGGTTCAGATAATCAGTTATAGTCTGAACACGCATCTGTTGGAGGGAGTTGGGTAAAAGGTATCTGCTCCTGTGGAAGTTTGATTCAATGGGTAATCTTCTGACACATCCTACTACTTTCAAAGATCATCAGGTACCTTTGTTTCCTAATTTTCTCTCATCACACATCAGCATTGGCATAGGTGACTTAAATACCACCCCGTGAAGCAATGATATGTTTTTTACTGTCTGTATCTTCCTCATATCTTCTGAGTTTTTCCTGTCATAGGACTTTTACCATGGGAGTTAGTCTGCTGAGTGTTTGGGTGATTGAGTTAGTCCTACACTGACTGGAAGCTGTTGTCCTGACCTATTTGGCTAGGTAGCAGCACCACACTCAAACCTAGAAAGTAAAGGCAATTTGTTGCATCCTAAAAACATGACACTCTGACTCCTCAGTGAAATCATGGTGGTATAGATCAAACCCCTTTCTCTCAGTTGCACAATGTCCCACACGTGAAAACAGACAAAGAGATGCAGGATAAGCTTCAATACATTTATTGAAGAAACCGCACTCTGTGATAAAAGGCATGTGCTGTGATTATTAGGAGGATGAAACATAATATAGTGATAATTGTGACCTTTAGAGTAAAACATATGAACAGTCCCAACATCCTGACATAATCATGAGTCTAAGAATTTGTACCTGCACCCTAGCTCTAACATGAGAGCGTAGCAGTGTTAGCTCTTCTCACCGACCCGGTCTTATGGAAGGAGCCCCAACCTCATACCTGAAATGAAGGCAAGGATCTGCCTGTTGTTCTGCTGGTAATCCTCTTGATTAGCTGGAAAGACAAGGCCAAGATGAGTGAATCTGTCAACAAAGTGTCACACAGTATAGGATGGCTGGAATGTCCCCTCTACCCTTCTTGGGCCTCTGTGGTGTTTATATAGGAAAATGTCCTGTGTTCTGACAACAGGCCTGACATGAGGGTATGTCTGTGGTTAGAAGGTTGACTCCATATCTATTGGATCTGCAACACCCAGTAGACTATTGTGTACAGCCTTGAGCAGGGTACAGAGTGAACTGTGTGCAAAGGACAGATATATGTTGAACATGAACAAGCATGTTTTCTAAGAAAAGCAGCTGATAAAATATAAAACAAGCTAAAAGCAAGCTGTGCTAAAATATAATGACTAAAAGCAAATAAAATGGGTTTGCTTCTTAAAGGCACAGAACATAGGCCTAAGAGCAAAAATATGAGTGCCCAATCTAAGCACTAAAAGGCACCCTCCCCATGGTTGGTACAAGAGTGCAGGGTCCAAGACCTAAATGGAACTACACTAAGGCTAACTACTTAAAGCAGGCTATAAATATACATAAAAGAGATAGAAGTGTTGAAGTTGACAAACAGACCTGTACGAATTATGCAGCCAAGATAAAACAGGTCAATTTAAGAATTTCAGAAAAACCACCCAAGTTACAAAATTAACAATAATCATGATCCTGCAGGAGGTCTCCAAGCGCCTTGATGGAAAGGGAATCCAGGATGGACCCTACATCAGCAAGCAATAAATCCATCAGCTCATCAGAAAAAAGGTGGATGGAGCAAGTGTGATTCCAAACTCAGCCGCATCTGAGGGGGCAGTGTTCCGCGCTGTGCCAGATGTTGAAGCAACAGAACCATTAAATCAACAAAGGGCGGCTCATAGAAGGTATCCCAGAACAACATCAATCTTGAAGGACAAGTCCAGCAATGAGCCCTCATTGGGAACATTATCTCATGTACGACCAAAGAAGGTAAATGCTATAGGGCAAGACATATTTCCAGCGCTCTTTCATAGGGGCACCACAAGCAACAGAAGATGGCTGCACACAATTGAGTACCAGTCGAAATGACAGTGACCAATTCTTGTCTAGTCCTTCGAACAATGATGCTTCGAAATACTGCATCATGCATTCACAACCCATTGGGCTGGTGGGAGATCCTTCATTTCTTCCACTTGAGTTGGGGCAGCCATTGCGAATCACAAACAACAACAGCAGAATACAGTTAACTAATTTCAATGTTATCAGAAATCCTCCAAAAACACTTGGAAAAAGTGAATGGTGGCTGAATGTATTACTCCAAACATAGGCCCTCATTACAACCCTGGCGGTAAATGCCACCTACCGCCGTTCTGACAGCCTCCAACATACCGTGACTGCGGCGGTATTCTGCCACGGGTATTATGACCCACACTGAGAATTCCGCCACTATACAGACACCCACACAAGTCCGCCAGCCCAAAGGTCAGTGATAAACTGGTGATGGCAAAACCCACACCGTTATGCTAACAGGAATACGCCGATAGTATCACGACCCACGAATCACTGATGAGGTCTTTCAACCGCGGTAAACCACTGGGGGTACACACCGTCATGTTCAAAATACACACACACTAACAAAACTACACCACATTGGACAATTCAAACTACACACACCTGACACACATACACAGACCACAACCACACACCCAATCCAATATAAAAAACACACCCACATTACCCGCAACCCCTTACAGTGAAAAAAAAGATAGCAAGCAGAGAGAGACAAGCCAGGAGCACCCACTCAATCAGAGGCACAGAACACCATCACCCATACACCATTCACGCACATCACAGCATACACCACAACACATCACCCCACACATCACCCCACACATCCTCACACATATCACTCACACCACATCCATGGCACCCCAAAGACACCCCAGGTTTTCTGAGGAGGAGCTAAGGGTCATGGTGAAGGAAATCATCTGGGTAGAGCCACAGCTATTCAGATCACAGGTGCAGCAGATGTCCATTGCAAGGAAGATGGAGCTATGGCGGAGGATCGTTGACAGGGTCAATGCCGTGGTTCAGCACCCAAGAACCAGGGATGACATCAGGAAGAGGCGGAACGACCTATGGGGGAAGGTGCGTTCCGTGGTTGCAAAACACCAGATAGCAGTACAGAGGACTGGTGGTGGACCCCCACCTCCTCCCCTACAACTTACAACATGGGAGGAGCAAGTCTTGGCAATAATGCATCCTGAGGGCCTCACAGGAGTAGCAGGAGGACTGAACTCTGGTAAGTCAAATCTTAACTACCTGCATGCCATCACAAACTCATACCCCTACCCTCACTCCCATCACTCCACCACCTCACATATACCCCACCATCACATCCCACCCATCCCAATACCAAGCCCTGCATGCAACAACAATGCATGGACACCATCACAGACCTGCATGGGCACCCATCACTACAGCATGCCCAGTAGAGAGACTCACCCAGCCCACTAAATCACCACTCACACAAGGCCAAGCCGACAGGGAAATCACAATCATAGAGGGAAACACACCCATGCACAAGATGGCCCAACATTAACAATGCATTTGCATCCCAACAGGACCCATACTCAACGTCACCGGAGAGGAGGTGCAGCTACATCCAACCCCCCCCCCCCCTCTGAAGAGGCCCACAGTGATGACAGCAGCTCTGCACGCCTGGATCAGGATGACCAACCAGGCCCATCAGGGACCTCTGGACAGTCAAGTACCAGGCACAGTCCCAACCCACCACAGAGCCTCCCCCCTCAGGAAACACCAGCACAGCACCCACCCAATGGGCCCATGCCGCTGTCCCCGGGACACGTCAATCAGCAGTGTGTCCACCACTACAGGGACCCCAGGCAACCCCACAAACCCAGGACGATCAGGGACCTGGGGTCAGTGGCAGTGGGCACACGGTTCAGGGGACAGAGGCACAGGACAACAGGGAAGCTGGGAAGACTACTGTGCGGCAGGGGGAGGACAGGGACAGGGAACCCACTGTCCATGAGTCACTCTCCAACATCCTGGGAGCATACCACCATTCCCAGGAGACGATGAGCCAGATACTGGCCAAGCTGCAGGAGACCCAGCAGCTACAGGAGGGACAGTACCTGGGGATCAGGGATGACCTATCAAAAATATACACTGTTAGACTTTTCATCCTTGGCGTGGTCTCCCTTAACTTTGTGCCTCTGTTCCCCAGGTCATTGATGTGTGCTGGACTCAGATTTTGCTGTTTTTATTACTCTGGGCACTTTACCACTGCTAACCAGTGCTAAAGTGCAAGTGCTCCTGTTTAAAATGTGTATATATTGGTTCTCCATGATTGGCATATTTGTTTTACTGTTAAGTCCCTAGTAAAGTGCACTAGAGGTGCCCAGGGCCTGTAAATCAAATGTTACTAGTGGGCCTGCAGCACTGGTTATGCCACCCACACAAGTAACCCTGTAATCATGTCTCAGACCTGCCACTGCAGTCTCTGTGTGTGTAAATGTGCACTGTAAATTCGACTTGGCAAGTGTACCCACTTGCCAGGCCTAAACCTTCCCTTTTCTTACATGTAAGGCACCCCTAAGGTAGGCCCTAGGTAGCCCCAAGGGCAGGGTGCAGTGTATGGTTAAGGTAGGACATATAGGGCCTCATTATGACCCTGGTGGGCGGCGGAGGCCGCCCGCCAGGATCCCGCCCTCCATTATACCGCTCCGCGGTCAGAAGACCGCGGAGGGTATTATGAGTTTTTCCCTGGGCTGGCGGGCGGTCTCCAAAAGACCGCCCGCCAGCCCAGGGAAAAACTCCCTTCCCACGAGGATGCCGGCTCGTAATCGAGCCGGCGGAGTGGGAAGGTGCGACGGGTGCAGTGGCACCCGTCGCGTATTTCAGTGTCTGCAAGGCAGACACTGAAATACTTTGTGGGGCCCTCTTACGGGGGCCCCGCAGGGGCCCGCGACCCCCCCTACCGCCATCCTGTTCATGGCGGCTTTCCCGCCATGAACAGGATGGCGGTAGGGGGGGTCAGAATCCCCTCGGCGGCGCAGCGAGCTGCGCCGCCTTGGAGGATTCTAAGGTCAGTGGAAAACCGGCGGGAGACCGCCGGTTTTCCCGTTCTGACCGCGGCCAAAGCGCTGCGGTCAGAATGACCAAGGGAGCACCGCCGGCCTGTCGGCGGTGCTCCCACCCCGTTGGCCCTGGCGGTAGAGAACCGCCAGGGTCAGAATGAGGGCCATAGTAATGTGTTTTATATGTCCTGACAGTGAAATATTGCTAAATTTGTTTTTCACTGTTGCAAGGCCTGTCCCTCTCATAGGTTAACATGGGGGCTACCTTTAAATCTGATTAAAGTGTAGATTCCATTTGGGAGCGGATGGACATGTGGAGTTTGGGGTCTCTGAGCTCACAATTTAAAAATACATCTTTTAGTAAAGTTGATTTTAAGATTGTGCGTTTGAAAATGCCACTTTTAGAAAGTGAGCATTTTCTTGCTTATACCATTTCTGTGACTCTGCCTGTTTGTGGATTCCCTGTCTGGGTCAGTTTGACAGTTGGGCTGGTTGCACCTCACACTAGACAGTGACACAAAAGGAGCTAGGGTGTAGTCTGCATTTCCTGATGAACCATCTGTGCTAGGAAGGAGGGGAGGAGTGGTCACTTACACCTGAAAGGGCTGTGCCTGTCCCCACACAATGCAGTCTCCGACCCCATGGTGAGTGTCTGGGGCCTGGCCTGGGCAAGGCAGGATTTCACATTCAAAAGAGATTTTACTTTGAAGTAGGCCTACTTCAAAGGAAACATTGGGTATAAGAAGGGCACCCAAAACCACAGACTTTAGAAACACTTCTGGAACCAAGAGGAACCTCTGCCTGGAGAAGAGCTGAATAGCTGAGGAAGAAGTACTGCCCTGCCTGTGGAGCTTTCCTGCAGTGCTGCTTCTGCCAGAGTAAGAGGGCAAAGACTGGACTTTGTGTGCCTTCCAACTTGTGAAGAAATCTCCAAGGGCCTGATTTAGAGCTTGCCTCCTGTTGTTTGAAGTCTCATTGTCAGCAAAGACTTCTCTCTGCCAGCACCTGGAGTCTCTGGAGAGACTCCTGCTCTGACAAGTGGTGCCCAATCCAGTCCATGGGCCCTTGAAAGGAAAGCTGGTGGAAATCCAAGGAAATTGACTTTGGACGACTCCGGACCGACGCCGCTGCTGAATCCGGGGACGCCGCCTGCACCCGACGCCCTGACCTTCGCTGGAACGAAATGCTCTTCGCAGGCCTGGCGCCGCTGCAGCCCCGCTGAAGTCCGCGACTCCGTGGAAATCGCCGCACCACGTCGTGACCGACGCCGCTCGAAGTGCGCGGATTCAACGCTTCGCACAGACGCCACAATCCCCGACTTCGCACATCAACTTGTTTTCACTCTTCACCAAAGGTACTGTACTTGGGGGTCTACGCGACTCCGTGTCCGGCGCCGCTGGTGTTGGCTTGTTGGGAACGACCCCATCACGACGCCGTGTTAACACCTCATCGAAGCATTTTTGTTTCTAAGCGCTATTTTTGAGTTTAATCTTTAAAAATTCATAACTTGACTTGTGTATGTCGGATTTTTGTCGTTTTGGTCTTGTTTTGTTTAGATAAATATTTCCTATTTTTCTAAACTGGTGTTGTGTCATTTTGTAGTGTTTCCATTGAATTACTGTGTGTGTTGGTACAAATACTTTACACCTAGCACTCTGAAGTAAAGCCTACTGCTCTGCCAAGCTACCAAGGGGGTAAGCAGGGGTTAGCTGAGGGTGATTCTCTTTTACCCTGACTAGAGTGAGGGTCCTTGCTTGAACAGGGGGTAACCTGACTGTCAACCAAAGACCCCATTTCTAACATACACAATCCTGGTCACCATTTCAGGGGTTCTGGCTGACATGGGCAAGACCACGAGGGAGGCAGTGGCACAACAACGGGCACCTGACACTAGTTAAACTGAGGAACAGCCTTCCACCTCCACCGGCGCTAGTGGACAGGAGTACCCGCCACTGGAACAACAGCCCACCAGCACCCCACCCTCTGCAGAAGGAGAACCACCCCGCAAACAGTCCCTGAGATCCAGGAGGAAGCCAGAGAACATTGACAAGACCCCCGCCAGGATGTAGGACTCTCCTGTTAGTCACCCTTCTCTCCCACTCTGTTACCCTGTCCACCTTGAACTGCCATTGCTCCCCTTCCTATGCCCCCTTGGACAATGCACCTGTGATACCAAGAGACTGGACTCTACCCTGGACTTTCCTCCACCATCACCCCAGCCCCTTGCACATACCCCTATACTTATGAGCATCTAAATAAACACCCTTGAAACAAATACCAATCTAGAGTCAGTCTAATGATTCACAAATGCATTTTACCACATTATCAAAGCATTACAATGCAAATGTACAGTGAAATATACTTCAGGATGACCTTTGGTGGGCAGCAGTACATATAGCAGGAGCCAGAATGGGGCACAGATGTCTGAAAATAGAGATTCCAAAGGGAACAGTCAGTGGCCATAGACATGGGGAAAGAGGCTGCCTTGTACAATGTCCAACAGATAACTGAAATGTAAAGTGGAGTTACAGTGCCTTACCTGTGTACTGCTGTATTATATTTGTTCTGTTGTCCACATCTCCTTCCTCTGCCTCCTCTTCCTCACTGTCCACAGGCTCCACTGCTGCCACAAGACCATCTCCAGGCACATTCTCCTGCTGAAAAGGCACCTGGCGTCTCAAGGCCAGGCTGTGCAACATACAAAATGCAACGATGATCTGGCACACCTTCTTGGGTGAGTAGTACAGGGATCCACCTGTCAGATGGAGGCACCGGAACCTGGCCTTCAGGAGGCTGAATGACCTTTCAATGATCCTCCTTGTACGCCCATGTGCCTCATTGTAACGTTCATCTGCCCTTGTCCTGGCGTTCCTCACTGGGGTCAGTAGCCATGAGAGGTTGGGGTAACCAGACACACCTGCAAATATCGAGGGACAACTGTTAGATATACACTAACCCTTAGGGACAATCCCATAGCCAGACACCAACATATACTGGGTGGGGAACTTTGGCTCACCTATTAGCCACACCCGGTGCCTCTGGAGATGTCCCATCACATGTGGGATGCTGCTATTCCTCAAGATAAAGGTGTCATGCACAGAGCCCGGATATTTGGCATTCACATGGGAGGTGTATTGGTCCGCCAAACACACCATCTGCACATTCAGAGCGTGATAGCCTTTTCTATTCCTGTAAACCTGTTCATTTCTCCAGGGGGGTTGGGGGGGAGAGGGGGACAAATGTCACATGTGTACCATCAATGGCACCAATGATGTTGGGGATATGTCCCAGGGCATAAAAGTCAGCCTTCACTGTGGCCAAATCCTCCACCTGGGGGAACAAGATGTAGCTGCACATGTGTTTCAGCAGGGCAGACAACACTCTGGTCAACACGTTAGAGAACATTGGCTGAGACATCCCTGATGCCATGGCCACTGTTGTTTGGAAGGAACCACTTGCCAGGAAATGGAGCACTGACAGGACCTGCACTAGAGGGGGGATTCCTGTGGGCTGGCGGATAGCTGAGATCAGGTCTGGCTCCAATTGGGCACACAGTTCTTGGATTGTGGCACGATCAAGGCTGTAGGTTATGATAATGTGTCTGTCCTCCATTGTCGCAAGGTCCACCAGGGGTCTGTACACTGGAGGATACCGCCATCTCATATTTTGCCTCAGCGGATGAAGCCTATGGAAGAGAACGGTGAGCAGAGGGTCATATTCCCACATCTATTGCACTAATGTTGATTTATTTACTTCACAGAAACAGTATGTGAACTCGAGAGTCAGGTGATGTGCCAATGTTTGCTGTGACGCAGTTAGGTGCCATGCCCTGTGCCCCCCTGAAATGGCGGCTGCCTGACCTGTGAGGAGGGACAAGTGGAAATGAGGTAATTGCACTGGTGTTGTGCGCCATCGCAGTAGGCGGTCGATGACCACGGCACAACTTCGCCTTGGATTATTATTGGGCTCAATGGGTTCCAGGAGCCAATGGCGATGTACACCGGCAGTGACAGTACGCACCACCACGGACGTGACCACCAATTTCTAACTATTCACTCACTTGCTACCTGACCTTCAACAGGAGAGGACCTACACTGCAAGTGCTGCTGTGACCTGTGTCTGGAAGTGACAATGGCTGATGTGTCTGGGGAAAGGGCCCCTGCTTTCACTGCAGAGGAGTTGGAGAAACTGGTGGATGGGGTCCTACCCCAGTACACATTACTCTACAGTCCTCCAGACAAACAGGTGAGAACACTGTGAGCATGATGCGTGGGGCATGAATGTATGGAGTGCTGTGGATGTAAGCCACATGTTGGGGGGTGCTGAGGCATCCTTGCCAGAGTGCAGCATGTAAGGTGGTCAGGGTATGTGCATCATGGGATGGGTGGGAACTGGTGGGCAATGAGTCTGACAGTCCGGACGGGTGAATAATTCCTTTTTCTGGTGTCTTTTCCCTCCAGGTCAGCACCCACCAGAAAAAGGATATTTGGTGTGCCATCGCCAAGGAGGTACGGACCCTGGGGGGTCTTTCACAGGCAGAGCACCCACTGCCGCAAGAGATGGGAGGACCTGCGCCACTTGTCAAAGAAGATGGCGGAGGCCCAGCTGGGGCTGGCCTGCCGATGAGGAAGGGGTGCCCGTCGCACCATGACCCCCCTGATGTTCCGCATCCTGGCGGTGGCCTATCCGGAGTTGGACGGGCGCTTGAGGGCATCACAGCAGCTACAAGGGGGTAAGTGCAGATTCTGAAAGCTGCCTTTGCGTGCATTAGGAGGTACCTGGATGGGGGATGTGGGCTGTGGGTGCCCGTAGGCCAGGGCGATCATGGCAGGGTAGGTCCCTTGTTGGGCAGGCTCTGGAGCACTTCTACCCCAATAGTGTAAGTGGCCATCTACTACTGGGCAGGGTCCTGTGGGTTTCTGGTGTGCAGATGCTGGCGTTAGGCATTGTACCCCATGGGCTGGTGACTGTCTTAGGAAATGGTTGGGCATGGCCTAGTGCATAGGGCTGCTCCCTGTGTGTTGTGTATGCCTACGGTAGTGGTGTTGCTGGCGTTGACCAAGTGTGTCATC
The DNA here is from genome assembly GCF_031143425.1 of Pleurodeles waltl. Classification (NCBI taxonomy): domain Eukaryota; kingdom Metazoa; phylum Chordata; class Amphibia; order Caudata; family Salamandridae; genus Pleurodeles; species Pleurodeles waltl. The sequence goes on along the minus strand of NC_090444.1, from coordinate 1,642,777,369 downwards.
TGTCTCCCCCCCACTTTTTGTTTTGTCACCCTGTCCTTGTGTGCATTAGCATCATCTAGCGGAGGAGCAGGTGCACCAGCAATGGAGGGAGCTGCATCCCACATGGGCCTGGAGTCCAAATCCACAGAGGGTGAGGACACCAGTGGGACAGAGGGCGAGGGGAGCACCACAACGGGGACAGGAGGGGAGACCACAGAGAGCGACTCCTCCTCCGATGGAAGCTCCCTGGCTGTGGCGGACACCTCTTTTCCCACCCCAACAACAGGTAGCTGCCACACCCCTACCAGCACCGCCCTCCCAGCAGCCCCTCAGTGTCTTTCCCATGCCCTATCACCCAGGAGGGTGGGCATCTCTTTCGCCCCAGGCAGCTCAGGCCCTACCCCAGTCAGCCCTGCTGCCCTCAGTGAGGAGGCTATTGACCTCCTGAGATCCCTCTCTGTCGGGCAGTCAACCATACTGAATGCCAACCAGGGTCTAGCAGGGCATTTGCAACAAACAGAGAGCATTTCAGGCTCTGGCCTCAGCACTGATGGAAGCCCTTGTCCCTTTATCTAGCCTCCCCCCTCCAACTTACTCTACGCAGTCCCAATCCCCTCAACGCCAGCCTATCCCAAGCATACCTTCAGACCAGCATTCACCAAAATCACCACACAAAAATGGCTCAGGAAAACATAAGCACCACACTTCATCTCACAGGCATTCACACAAGCAACATACCCATGCAAACACACCAACATCCACTGCATCCACTGTGTCCACCTCCTCCTCATCATCCACCTCCCACCCAGTAGCGTCTCCACTCACACCTGCACGCACTACATCTTCATCCACTACCTCCATCACCAGCACGCCTATCACAACACATCCCTCACGATCAGTCACCACCCCCACAACCATGCACACGTCCCCTGTGTCCTCTCCCAGTGTGTCTGTGACCCCTCCTCCCAAAGTACACAAACGCAAGCACCTACCCACCCAACAGCCATCCACCTCATAACAGCATCCAGCCCATGCACCTTCACCCAAACTCAGCAGACAGACACCTCCTACAACCACTCCCTCTTCCTCCACTCCTAAACCCTCTCCATCGTCCCGCCCCAGTGTGTCTAAAAAACTTTTCCTGGCAAACACTGACCTGTTCCCTAACCCCTTCTCCCCGTCCTTCCCCTCGGGCCAGGGTGTCCAGATCCTAGGCCAGCACCTCAGCCACAAAGTCGGAGTCCACTGTGGTACCTGCAACTTCCAGAGGATCAAAGGGGGCACCCCTCAGGCCAGGCAGTGTACCACCAACCCCTGCAAAGGACCACACCATTCCGCCACCTGCCAAGGTGAAAAAGGGGCCAGCAAGCAGTAAGGCCAAGGAGCACGACCCACCCAGCATGGCCTCCTCCAAAACTCCAGTTGCCAGAGCCAAGGTCCCAGCAGCATCTGCCAAGGTGAGGAAGGGGCAGAAAAGCCAAGTCAAGCCACTTCAGGCCTCAGAGGCTCTAGGTGAGGGCCTAGTGCCCAACCATCAGAACCGACAGCCCCGCCACCTGTACCGTGGCCAGCACTGCCACAAGCACCGCCGCAAGCACCGCCACATGCACTGCCACCTGCCCTGCCGCTGCCACCACTACTGTCAGCAGCAGCATCCCCAGTGTGCAGCTGTCCGAGGCTGCAGGAAAAGGGTTGGTGTCTCCCTCCACCACTGGCAGCACCAGCACCTGCACCATGGTCAGCACTGCCAGCATCCCTGCCGCAAGCACTGCCGCAAGCACCACCACCTGCAACGCTGACAGTAGGACCACTACCAGCAGCAGCAGCCCCAGTGTGCATCCGTCCAAGGCTGCAGGAGACGGCCTGGAGCCTCCCACCACCACTGGAAGAACCCCCCACCAGCACCGGCACTACCACCAGTTTGCAGCCTTAGTCGCCGCAGGATGGAGTCTGGCCCTGCCTCCATGGAATACCATGCTAACTCGTCCATACAAATCTCGTGCTTCAGACACCCAGGTGAGGGAATGTGAACTGCCACACCCCAAGTGCTGCTTCAATGGGCACCAAGCCCCCCCCTGAACCAGTGGAGAACTGCATCCACTCACTCCCTCCTTGGCAGGATGAAGCACACTGGGCATAAGGCCCCTCCAGAATCAGTGGAGAACTGCATTCACTCACCCTCTCCTTGGCAGGATGAAGCACACTGGGCACAAAGCCCCCTCCAGAACCAGTGGAGAACTACATCCACTCACCCTATCTTTGGCAGGACGAAGCACACTGGGCACAAGGCCCCTCCAGAACCAGTGGAGAACTGCATCCACTCACCCTTTCCTTGGCAGGATGAAGCACACTGGGCACAAGGACCCCTCCAGAATCAGTGGAGAACTGCATCCACTCACCCTATCCTTGGCAGGACGAAGCACACTGGGCACAAAGCCCCCCCCCCCAGAACCAGTGGAGAACTGCATCCACTCATCCCCTCCTTGGCAGGATGAAGCACACTGGGCACAAGGCCCCCTCCAGAACCAGTGGAGAAGCCATCCACTTGAGAGACTTTAGAGACTGTGGCTTTGCACTCCCCAAGACCAAGCAGTGAGAAACCCATCCACTTGAAAGACTATGGCTTTGCACTCCCCAGAAGCGAGCAGTGGGCAACCCACACACTTGAGAGACTGTGGCATCGCACTCCCCAGGACCAAGCAGTGGGCAAACCATCCACTTGAGAGACTGTGGCTTTGCAATCCCCAGGACCAAGCAGTGGGCAAACCACCCACTTGAGAGACTTGAGAGACTGTGGCCTTGCACTCCCCAGGACCACGCAGTGGGCAACCCACCCATTTGAGAGACTTGAGATACTGTGCCTTTGCACTCCCCAGGACCAAGCAGTGGGCAACCCACCCACTTGAGAGACTGTGGCTTTGCACTCCCCAGGACCTAGCAGTGGACATGGAGACTCCTCAAGGAGCAGTGGCATTATTCCATCTTCTGGCTGAGGTGCCCCCCCTTCCCCGTCCCCCTGAGGTGCCTGCATGTTTTCGACCTGATGCCCCTGCAGCAGTGTTCTCTCCATATTGAGGCAGGAGTCAAGTGTGGGCTTGGCCCATGATTTTTGGCCCAGTGGGCCACGGACATTTGCAAAGCACAATAACAGCCTTCTGCACATATTGTAAATATTTGATATACTGTTTTTCTATTGGTTACATATATCTGCCGATTTAAAAAATATCACTTATTTCACTCAATTCCTTTTGTCCTTGCGTTCTTCCAGGGTTAACGGGGTGTAAATGTACTGTTGTTGCATGTGTTTGTGTGTATGGTGTTGTGGATGAGGGTGGGGATGTTGTGTGTTGCGTGTGTGTGTGTCACTCTCTTTTTCCTTCCCCCTCCTCTGTGTGCTAGGTGCAGTACTCACAGTGGTCGTCGCCACCGCCTTTGATATTCCTCGTGTATGAGGAGGTAGATCAGCATCTGCAGGACCTGCAGCTCGGGCTCCATGGCGTCCTGGTTCTTCGTTGAGTGTCGAGCGGTGGGTGGTTTCCCTTCCAAAGACTGTTTCTGCCGTGCTTTTGATGGCATTTGTACCGCCCCGCAACAGCTGGCGGATTGGCTGGTTGTAATGGGGTGGGCGGTACATTGTCTTCCGCCTGTCTGTTGGTGGTGACTGCCGCAGTGTTGGTTGCTACCGCAGTGGAGGTCGGAGTGTTAAAGTGGCTGTCTGTGTTGGCGGTTTCCGCCGTGGTCTTGATCCCATTTTTTTTACCACCGGCCTGTTGCCGGTATTACCGCCGCTTTAACACCGACTGCCAGGGTTGTAATGAGGGCCACAGTCTGGAAAGTGCTGAAAAAATCAGTACCTACAGCTTTAAGAAAGTGTACAATCCGAGCGGTGTTAGACACATTAAGGATGCAACTTATTAATTCACCAAAACATTTTGGGAAGTTGGTATTTAGAAGGGACTATTTCTCTGTGGACGTCCTTGCCACTTAGAGGTCATAGATTTCATAGGCTGATGTGAGAACCATGTGCCTTTGAATGAAAAGGACTTTCAGTCTGCTCAGGTTTGCAAAATTTACATTAGAAGTAGCAATGTGAGACCACATATCCGCTACTTTTAGCTCATGTTTCGGGGGGGGGGGGGAAAGTAGGTTCCCACAACAAATCACAATTTTAGAGACAGAAATTACATTGGGCCCAGCATTAAGTAACTTCTGTTCAAAAGCAACTGAAACACTTGGTGAATCAAAGGGAAGGGCATACCTTTCAGATAGCAAGCCAAATTTGCGATGGAAATAGTGCATGTTCCATTCAAGGACACCTGTTCACAAATCATAGAATGGCTTACATTCACTACCGCTACTAAGCCAGACCTCTTTCTTGCTATTAAAGAATTTGTAATCGAAGGGTAGCTCTCACAACTCATGAATGTAGCTGTTTCCTAACCATTCAGATCAGCCTACAGGAAAAATTTATAAACATGAGGTGATCAGGAATGTTGAAATGGGCAGACCAATCACTCCATGAATTAACCACACTGAGAATGGTATTTATGCCACTGTATAAGGCAGCCTTTCGATGTTAAGCATGATGTATCTGGCTTCTTTCTTAACCATTATCTTTTATTTCTGTGTCAAAATAAATGCAGCAAATACCTCCTTAGAATTAACATGCATCCAGGGCATGCGCCCATTTTTAAGTAATGTAAAACTCAACGGTATAATGCATCCAAGTTGACTTTGTCCAAGGTGATCGACAACAGTTAGAGTTTTCTGTAAATTCTCCTCATCTATTTGCCTAAAACCGGTAGCCGCCTCCATTTACGAAAGCTCCCATATTTCATTATATATTGCATATAGGAAACATTTTGACCGTGGTTTTCTTGGTCCTAATAAGAAATCCTGTGAGTCTACATCTTCTAAAAGGAGACTAAGGTGTTCTTTTATAGCTGCTAATGTGGTAGATTTTAACCATTTGTGACAAGGTTTGCCCACACTGTATGATGTCACAATACCAGTGTGTTATGTGTTGACGTAACAAGGGTCCGGTCTGCTTGCTCTAAAACCCCATGTGGAGTTAATAAAACATCATGACAACCATTTGTGTCCACTGGCCACAATAACCACCTGTTGGTACCTAAAAGTGTTGAATTAAGGTTACTGATCTGCACCCAACCATTGAGCTGTTCCTCAGTAACATATACAATCTTTTGCCAATTATCAAATTTAGCTGGTGAGGGACCTCTGGGTGCATTCATTTCCTTCACTTTTGTCAATCTTAAACAGGTTGTTTGGTGTCATTGAGAAATATAATTTGTACCGGATTGAGCCATGCTCTAAATAAAGCCTCCCTCCCTTTTTTTGCCAATCTTTTGTTCCCCCACACACTCTTCAAGTCAGTCGACCTCATCCAAACCTCTTAGCTTTCTCTAGCCAACTGGGAAACAAAGGAATCCAAATAAATCAATTTGGTGTTAATGATATTTTTCTTGCTTTTGAAGGTGGTAATTTTAAGTAATAGGATTTAGCCTCTTTAACATCATGCTTAGTAAGATGAGAAAACTTTTCTACATATGTTTTAGAACGCCTTACTGGTGGAGTTGGGCAATGTTCCCACTGTGCATAATTATAAAGTTGATGTCCATAATGGTGATAACAGAACATTTCTCCATAAAATACAGTGTTCATGTACACATCTTCACTTTCAAATATGGTATAGTATTGAAGCTCAGAAAGCATAGAATCAACATGCTTTTACATCCCAGTCATCAGAAACAACCCTTGGTAATAATATAATTAATTGATACTTTAAGAACATAAGGAATTGAATCATTTCTGTGGGGCCGAAGATGTCAAACAGTACTTTAGGCCAAAGAATCCCATCAGGAACCTGAATGGCTGAAATGTTCACAGGAAACAAGCCTCTTCTGACATTATATGAGGATAATTGAGGTTTTAAAACCTCACCCACCAGTTCAACAGCAGGGTGTTCAGGATGATAAAGATCATGTATCAGTAGTAAGAAAACAATCTCAAAACAAACCCAAATAAGAAAGGTAAGCAGTGTCAGAAGTATCCACAGACAATACCAAGGACAAACCAAATAGTTATGTTCAAGCCACATGTAGAGCTTACATACTTTTGATACAGGTACTGTACAGTCTGTGCAAACACTGGAGCTGGTGCAGGTGAAAAGGAACTGGTAGATGCATCAATTGGTGGTTCATAATAAAGGATTCCATCTGTTTGTGTTGCATTTGTAGAGTGCAAATGTAAATTCTGGACATTTCTTGTCAATGACGTGGTGACAGAAATCAACAAACTTTCATTTTCCACCCTCCCCAAGGTTAAGGAATTAATTTCAGCATTGTTGAGCGCTTTAAGAGGTAACTTCTGGAAGGTAGGGAAAGGGGTACGGGATCTCCCCAGGAGTCGTCTTGGTCTTCTGTGCAGAATTGGCCGCAGGATGCAATTTGACATTGTCAATTGAAGTAAATTTAAAACCAGGAAGTGGTAGTAGACTGACAGTTCTGGTACCGTGTATTCTCAGGACTGAAACTGGTGCTCTGTAAGATAGGCAAAACTCCTTCTTCACAGGTTTCTTTTCACAAACTAGATCTCCAAATTTAGGAACTCAGCCTGTGGAAAGTGGTGGCATGTGCTGATTAATTTTCATCACAAAACTGTTGCATTTCCTGCAAAACAGTGACACGTTCATTTATGTCAAAATGTGTTTCTGCTGCCACTGCCCCAAGGCCAGCAAGATCTGAGACACACATAGATATCCCAAACAGGACTTCATAGAAGTTATGTGCTCCCAAAGACCTTCTCGGCAAATTCTGTAGTGATCTCTGGGCTGCATGCAGGTGATCTAGTCAACTGCGACCTGAACCTAAGACTCTAGCTGTCAAATATTGCTTTAAGTCTCGGTTTCCCCCGCTCCACAATGGAATTTCTCTTGGGATGATAAGGAAACAGGAAATGCACTTCAACACCCATTGTTGCCATGGTGTCCCTGAATGTCCTGGAGGCAAAGGCAAGGTCCTGGTCTGAATGGAATGCTGCTACTGCATATGTCCTGATTAATACTTGCTGTTGGAAGCAGCACATTCTGGATGGCTGAGGCAAGACCCTAGCCAGGCAGAAGCTACTTCTCCCATCAGGGGTGGGTGATTACACTCACTGATAACCTGCGCTCACTCTTGGCTAGCTTGGCACAGAGCAGTCAGGTTTTTCATTGAGTCAATGTGTAAAGCATTGGCACAGCATGACCACACAATAAGTACTCTGAGCCTCACAAATGGGACTTCACTCAAGGTATATGTAAATAAAATGTGTATTCAACATACACATGAATTAACACCACATAAATGTGGGCATAAATCACATTCACAAATATCACTAATGGTACGAGGCCCAACAGTGTTAATACGAAGTCAGCAGTATGTACACTTGAGAAAAATAATACTTTCCCTTCCTGCAGCACGAGGCACAGTCCAACGATCACCTCAATTCAATATCAAAAAGTAGTAATGTATGTATATAGAGACCATAGCACTTTTGCAATTGCTCTGCGGCCTAGGCCGCACCAGTAAACATCTATGTCAACCATGATAGTAAACAACATGCACAGCATTGTTTCCATGTGGTGAAATCAAGCCCAGACACTTCGCTACACTGTGCCACAAATGTCAGCCATACTCACCAACACACGCTTGCTTCCAGCACCGTAATGAGTGCTCTGACCACCGTCAGGTGAGGTGTAAATGAGTTTGCAGACCCCTCTTGGACCCAAACCTTCCACCACCCTTTCAACAAATTCCCACCCACCTCAGAGTTAGAAATAAATCGAGCCCACTCATGGCCGGTGGTTAGACTTAGTCGAGATCCCAGGGAAAGGTACAGGAGAAGAAGTAGAGAATGGCTGATAAGACAAAAGTCGGCAAGTGGAGGTTTGATCCCCACTTGGGATGCTCACTCAGGGATCTCCACACCGGCCTTCCAGTGCAGGCCCCGATCTGCAATGCACATTGGGAGGGTAGCCTTGGAACACCTTGTTCACAGTTGCACGCAACAAAGCCAAACACTCCACTTTACAAATAGTTACCAGGAAAGAAGATACCACATCTTGGTGTGATGACTTGGACCGACCCAGGTGTCCCTGTTGCACACGAAGAGTTTACCTAATTCTGTGCCCTCCTGGTATGGGCACAAGTTCTGGTGCACGATGATCTAAGTTGCACCAGACACTACCAAATGCAGATGCAAAGTGCTCAATGGAGGACCTCCCTAGGATGAGGTCCAACGTATGGTGTGCAGTGACTTGAGCCGCACCAGACAATTCCACTTACACACAAGTTACTAATGCAGTGCCTCCCAGAAATGAGGCACATTTGGTGCACAATGACTTGAGCCTCACCAGACAAACAAGCTGCACACAAAAAGTTACCAATGCCTTGCCTCCCTGGAATGAGCACAACATCTGGTACGCTATGACTTGAGTCGCACCAGATAATCCCACGGCACACAAAAAGATACCAATTTGTGCCTTCCTGGAATGAGGCACAACATCTGGTGTGCTGACCTGAGTTGCACTAGACAGCTCCACTGCACATGAAAAGCTCCCAATGCAGCACCTTCTTGGAATGAGACACCACACCTGGTGCACAATGACTTGAGTCACACCAGGCACTTCTCAACACACAATCAGTTCCTGTTCTGCACCTACGTAGAATGAGGCACAAGGTACAATGTCTGGTGCATGATGACAAATCCATTTCACAGACACAGAGATGTCAGGTCAGTGGTATCACATGAGGTAGAATATGGTACTGCTCCGGGTATGCCCCCACCTCCAAAGGTTGCAACCAGTGACACAGACACTGCTTACACTGAGCGTGCAGTCAGTTGTTGCAGAAGAGAAATGCAGCACACTCAACAACAGTGGATCATTCGGGGTCCCACAACCAGTAATCTATTCACTACCAACCAAATGCTTATGCATGAGGTGGCCCTATGATGAAGCGCCACACTGTTTGAATGTAGGCTGTTATTTGCAGGTCCCACAGCAGGCGAATCCAGTCTACCCATCCAATACTAAGTTCAATACTCACATTGTGTTACCAGGTGGAATCCAGCAAACGACGAAGAGGAGTAGGAGTGTATCACTCTCCAGTTGACACAGTAGAAGCATAGGTCACACACAGGAGTTCTTTGGTGTTTCGGAGACCTCCATGCAGAACAGGGGGCAAGCCAACAAGCGCTTGGAGAGCACACTTCAGAGTATCACACTTCAGCAGGTAGTGTGCCCAGGTCAGTCACGATGCAAGAAAGGTGCTCGATCCCTTCCCAGGACAGTAAATACTCCTGTGCACAACAGATTCCTCTGGCATTGTGTATCACACAGTACCGGGACTCCATCCTGCGCTCCTGCAAGTGTATCTCCAAATTGCCGAAATGTGATCCCCCTAGTTATCCTTGAGGTTGGGAGTTTTTTGAACTGCTAATGTCTCCCCTAAATTTCAGTCCTGTCTGCCATGGGGCCCTGGAACATAGATCCTTATGTTTAGTGGGGCCATGATCTGAGTCTGAGAGGCCAAGTGTCAAAACCTCTCCCTCCAATCAATCCAGCCAGGCCCTCAGATGGCAGAGGTCTGTCGTTTCGGTTGTCCAAGTTTTATAGCTGTCACACATGTTTTACCCCAGTCTGAGTGAAATTAAGCTTGAATTGAAAAGGTACACAAAAATGATTTTAGAACATGGAAATGCCCACTTTGTAGAAATGGGATTTCTAAGGCATTACTGACAAAACTACCTTCACCATTGGAAAACTAATAATATTAAACTTGATGAGGCTGCTCCCCCGCAATTTACTACTGCAGCTAAGTGTAATTATAAACTTTCACCATATTAACCTATGGGCAGAACAGCTCTCAAAGGCGATGAAATCACACATGGGCATTTTTCACTCCATGGGCACATGTGCCCTTGTGCATGCACAAGTCTGCAGGGACAGGCTGGAAAGACGCTTTCAGAACACCACTAAGGGTGCAAGTGCACCCATACAGGCCTGATGGGACAGGCTCAGTATACCTACAATAACCCAAATGTGCAAGTGTGCACATACTGGCAAGTTGTACCAGGCTCAGTATACATATGAAAACACAAATGTGCAACTGTGCAAATTCTGGTAGCCATGCCAGAGTTAGTATACACATTGAAACACTAATGTTCTAATGTGCACATATAGGCAAGCCATGCCAGGCTCAGCGTATACATGAAAACACTAATGTGCAAGGGTGCATATATAGGTAAGACATGCCAGACTCAGTATATACATGAACACACCAATGCGCAAATGTGCACATTCTGTCCAGCCATGCAAGACTCAGGATATATCTGAAAACACCAATGTGCAAGTGTGCACATATAGGCAAGCTATGCCAGGCCCAGTATATACATAAAAACACCAGTGCGCAGTGTACAAATACTGGTAGGTACCCCTTCCTAACTTATGTAGGGAGGGTGTGCACATTTTCACACTGTACTTACAGTAGGAAAGTGTACAGGGCTCTAAGGCCACTGAAACAGGATCAGCAAAGCTCACTGGAAGAAGCAAAAAAGTTTGGGGAACCACTATCTCCACATGTCAGGTCTAAAACTTACATCTGGTTGTAGGGGACCAAGATGGTCCATGAACACACATTGCAAAGGTTTGTTGGAAACTAAGAGGGGTGTCTGCGGTGGGTGTTTATTTATTGAACCTTTAACTTGTTGGAAATTTCACAATTAAGAACATACTGCTTGGTCTGTTTTTATAGACCAGGCCACCAATAGTGTTTCTGCAGAAGTGAGATGATAGCCACTACACCAGCATGGGCATAAGCAACTCCTTCATGTGCTGCTTTGATGAGATCTAATCTCTGACCTTGGTTGGTAATCACACGGTCACCCACCCCTGGTATTGTTGCAAAGGCAATGTTTTGGGCACTTAAGTGGTAGGATCATTTTGCAGGTTATGTTTTTGGTAAGGGCTTGCCATCAGGCAAAGCTTTAAAAACAATGTTTCAACATCCAGCCTTGCATGAGAATGAGTTATTGCAGCAACAGAAGCAGTAGCTATTGCAGATTTGGCTGCTTCATCAGCCAAACTGTTTCCTACAACATGTATTCCAACACGCTGACGCCCCAATATATGTACTACATGAGCCCGTGGCAATTTGTCTTTGAGATCTGCTACCTTCCCCCACCAGAGTTGGTGCTTTATAGTGCTTCCTTTGGAGTCCCTTAGCCCATTAAGGTGCCGGTAGTGTACGTATTCATTAAAAGACTGGACACAGTAATACGAATCACAGATAACCAAAGTAGAAAGTTCAGGATCTGTGTTCCAGTGCCAAAATTAGAGCCTTATGATCTTCAAGTTGTGCTGTGCAATCCCATATGGTCTGCATGCAGGTTTATTGATTCTGGAATTGACAAACCCTCTTCATTCCACAAACAGCTGCGCAAGCCACCAAGTACTGACGTTTGTTACCTTCAGCTGGTTGAGCTGATCCATTGGTGTAAATGATGATTCAATATTGTCACAAGAGGAAAAGTGTTGATGGACATGGGTTATTCAAGTTCATATTGAAGAAGTTCTTGGATCTGAAGATTTGGATCAATAACGCAATCAACATCAGTTGCAGCCATGGCAGTAGCCTCTTGTATTAAACGTGGACTTAATGCTGCCTTTTGTAACAGTCCCAAGGGTTGATATTCGAGTAACAACAAAAATGCATTTGCCCTGGGCTACTGGTCTCTTCTTTATGACAGCCATTTGGACAGCAATCACTATCTTTTCTGTTGGCGCAAAATGCTAGTTCAGCATGGGAGTACAAGTGTGATTTGTGCACCATAGGTACAGTGTCCCCATCATTGAATGTGACATAGGTAAACCTGATGGCACCAGAAATTACCCGGATTACCAAATGTATTTTGTTGTCACAAGTGTGCAAGTGTTTTGCTTCAAGCATGTCTGTCTGTAATGCTCTGAGAATTTGTGTGTTGTGGTGTCCAATATTTGCTTGCAAAATCTGGATGGAGCAAATCATAAATAGTCTTATGCATTGTGCATATTCTGAAATGTAATTTCTGCCAAAACTGAAGAAACCTAGCATGGACTGTAGTTTCTTCATGGCATTTGGTGGTTGTAATTGCACATTTCTCTCTGAATTGTGATGCTAGGCTCTTTTCTTCATTTGATAGTCCATATCCTAAGAATAGGACACTTAGAAAAGCAATTTTTGTTTTCTTGAAATAGAATTTGTAGCCTGGTGCTGTGAATCCCAAAATGATGTGATCCACCCTGGCAAAATTTGTGTTGAGATCATCATCTGTCAGATAAATGTCATTGACATAAGACAATTCTTCAGGATCAATATCATGCAATATTTGTGTCCCACAGGCAGAGAACTATCCGTGATGGTTCTTATACCCTTGAAGGAGCCTACAGAACATTATTTGAGAGCCAAGCACTAAGAAGTTGCTTAACTCCCTGCTTTCAGGTGCTATGGTTTGTCGAAAAAAACATTGGAAATTACCTAGTTTGATTTTCATTTTTTGCGCACAATGCTGCTGATAAGTGCTGTACTATGATTTTTGTATTGCAAATGTACGTGTATGACTATTCAAGTGTCTGTAATCTGAGACCATTCTGTATGAATGGTCTGGCTTAGCTACAGGTACAAAGGGTTATTCTAGCAGAGACACTGGGTTCAATTATTACCTGGTACTCAAGTTGTGAGAGAATTTCCCTCAGTGGTGTTTTAGTCTCATTTATAACAGGACAGTGAGGTTAGATCTGTGGAGGCAATCTTATTGGTATGACATGGTAAGGGGAATCCCTATCCTACACCACATAGTTGTGGTACAGTGCTAGGGCTTACGCCAATGCCGAATCTGTGGTGTAAGCTTCTTTTATTGTGTCTGGAACAAGGACTGAGAAAAAAGGCAAAATTACATCTTCCCCTTGTGGGAGAGTACGGATAAATTCAGGTGGCCAGTCTTTTTCTGCCAATAGAATGTCACAACTTAGTGTTAATCTTCCTCAGAAGGTCACTTTAATAGTGCACTCAATGTCCTGTCAATTTGAATTCTTAATTTGTAAACCCTAATGTGTGGGGAGACGCACCTGTCTGTAGTTTCGACTTCAAGGATGTCGTTAGTTGGTGTCACGTTCAGAAGTTCTAGAAGATTCTGGTGAACTATTGTGACCTCTGCTGTGCTGCTTAGCAGAGTCACTGCCCACATCCAATTTTTCAGTAATTTTCTCAATATGTTCGGCATGTATAGCTGAAATTGCTGTAACTTTTTTTTTTTAAGTGGATGTTTCCCTCCTTTTATAAACAAAATCTCAGTTTCACATACTCATTTTGATAATCTGGCCACTCTCCTCTCTCACTGCATTTGTCGCGTCAGCCCTAAAAGGAACGAGATGGGTGTTTTTAAAGTTTCTCTATTTCTAAGCTTATATCATTTCTCTGAGGTCTCCAAACGTGGAGATACTCCTCTTTGCTTTTGTTTGTACTTGTTATTTTTCTGTTTATCCCAGCATTAATAGGCCTAGGGGCAACACAAACCATATACTCCAAAAGTGGAATGCGAACCACAAATGGACCCCAGGCCTAGTGTAGTGTGTAGAGGGTAGCTGGGAGTGTTAGAAAACACTAAGGGTGTCCAAGATACCCCACTCCAAGACCCTGAAAAGTAGAAGTAAAGTTACCCTACTATCCAAGAAAGACAGTAAAGTCGAGATAGGGGATTCTGCAAAGACAACAATGGACTGCAAAGCACTGAAGATGGATTCATGGACCTGAGGACCTGCAAAGAAAGGGGACCAAGTCCAAGAGTCACGCAAGTGTCCGGGGGGGCAAGAGCCCACTAAACCCCGGATGAAGGTGCAAAAGGGCGGCCTCCGGGTAGAAGAAGCCAAAGATTCTGCAACAACGGAAGGTGCCAGGAACTTCTCCTTTGGTCAGAAGATGTCCCACGGCCTGCTGGAGGATGCAGAGTTGTTTCCACACAGAAAGACTGCAAACAAGCCTTGCTAGCTGCAAGAGTTGCAGTTGAAGGTTTTGGGTGCTGCCAGGGCCCAGAAAGGACCTGGAGGTCGCCCCTTGGAGGAGGACACAGAGGGGGCACTCAGCAACAGAGAGAGCCCATGCAGAAGCACACAGTACACAGGATTACTGTCTGGCGTGGGGAGGCAAGGACTTACCTCCAACAAATTTGGACAGAAGGACCACTGGACTGTCGGTGTCACTTGGATCCAGCTCCTGTGTTCCAGGGATCAAGCTCCTCAAGATGAGAGGGGACCCAGAGGACCGGTGTTGCAGAAGTTTGGTGCCTGCGTTGGCAGGGGGGAGAATTCTGTTGACCCACGGGAGACTTCTTCTTGGCTTCCAGTGCAGGGTGAATGCAGACAGCCCTCAGAGCATGTACCACCAGGAAACAGTCGAGAAAGCCGGCAGGATTAGGCGCTACAATGTTGCTGGTAGTCGTATTGCTACTTTGTTGCAGTTTTGCAGGTGTCCTGGAGCAGTCAGCGGTCGATCCTTGGCAGAAGTCGAAGAGAGAAGTGCATTCGTTATCTGAAGAGAAACCCACAGGAGAGACCCTAAATAGCCCTCAGAGGAAGATTGGCTACCTAACCAGGTAAGAGCCTATCAGGAGGGGTCTCTGACATCACCTGCTGGCACTGGCCACTCAGAGGTCTCCATTGTGCCCTCACACCTCTGCATTCAAGATGGCAGAGGTCTGGGACACACTGGAGGAGCTCTGGGCGCCACCCCGGGGTGGTGATGGACAGGGGAGTGGTCACTCCCCTTTCCTTTGTCCAGTTTTGCACCAGAGCAGGGGCTGGGGGCTCCCTGAACTGGTGTAGACTAGTTTATGCAAGGAGGGCACCATCTGTGCCCTTCAAAGCATTTCCAGAGGCCAGGAGAGGCTACTCCTCTCAGGCCCTTAACACCTATTTCCAAAGGGAGAGGGTGTAACACCCTGTCTCAGAGGAAATCCTTTGTTCTGCCTTCCAGGGACTAGGCTGACTAGGCCCCAGGGGGGCAGAAACCTGTCTGAGGGTTGGCAGCAACGGTAGCTGCAGAGAAACCCCAGAGAGCTAGTTTGGCAGTACCTGGGGTCCATGCTGGAGCCCCAGGGATGCATGGAATTGTCATCCCAATACCAGGATGGTATTGGGGTGACAATTCCATGATCCTAGACATGTTACATGGCCATGTTTGGAGTTACCATTGTGAAGTTACACATAGGTATTGACCCATGTGTAGTTCACACGTGTAATGGTGTCCCCGCACTCACAAAGTCCGGGGAAATTGCCCTGAACAATGTGGGGGCACCTTGGCTAGTGCCAGGGGACCCTCACACTTAGTAACTTTGCACCTAACCTTCACTAAGTGAGGGTTAGACATATAGGTGACTTATAAGTTACTTAAGTGCAGTGTTAAATGGCTGTGAAATAACGTGGATGTTATTTCACTCAGGCTGCAGTGGCAGTTCTGTGTAAGAATTGTCTGAGCTCTCTATGGGTGGCAAGACAAATGATGCAGCCCATGGGGATCTCCTGGGACCCCAATGCCCTAGGCACCTAGGTACAATATACTATGGAATTATAAGGGTGTTCCAGTGTGCCAATCAGAATTGGTAAAATTAGTCACTAGCCTGCAGTGACAATTTTAAAAGCAGAGAGAGCATAAACACTGAGGTTCTGGTTAGCAGAGCCTCAGTGATACAGTTAGACACCACACAGGGAACACATACAAGGCACACTTTATGAGCACTGGGGTCCTGGCTAGCAGAATGCCAGTGACACAGGCAAAAACAAACATACATATAAGTAAAAAAATGGGGGTAACATGCTAGGCAAGATGGTACTTTCCTACAGGAGCTCCATTAAATTAGTGCCTTACCAACATTGGTGGTGCCATCTCATAGGATGCTTAGCATGGGGGTAACACTGCTGAGTTTAAGGCGGCAGCAACACCGCGTGTGGGTGACTGAGTCAGTCCCACCATCTGGAAGCTGTCGGCCTCATTGGCTAGCTAGCAGCACCTCAACCAAACCTAGAAAATAAAGGTGATTTGTGGCAGCCTAAAAACAGTTCAAACCCTTGTCTTTCAGTTGCACAAAATCTCACACATGCAAAGGCAGACAAAGAGACGCAGGATACGTTTCAATACATTTATTGAAGAAACTGCATTCTATGTTAAAAGCCATGAGCTGTGATTATTAGGAGGGTAAAACATAAAACAGTGATAATTGTGACCATTAGAGTAAAACATATAAGCAGCCTAAAACAAGTTCAAACCCTTGTCTTTCAGTTGCACAAAATCTCACACATACGAAGGCAGACAAAGAGATGCAGGATACATTTCAATATATTTATTTAGGAAACTGCATTCTATGATAAAAGGCATGAGCTGCGATTATTAGGAGGGTAAAAAATAAAACAGTGATAGTTGTGACCATTAGAGTGAAACATAGAAACATCCTGACATAATCAGCAGTCTAAGAATTCCTACCTACACCCTAGCATCTAACATGAGAAAATAGCAGTGTTAGCCCTTCTGCCCGACCCGGTGTTATGGAAGGAGCCCCAACCCCATATCTGAAATGAAGGCAAGGGTCTGCCTGTTGTTCTGCTCGCAGTCCTCCCAGTTGGATAGAAATAAAGGCCAAGATTAGTGAATCTTTCGAAAAAGTGGCACACAGCATAAGATGGCTGGCTGGAATGTGCTCTATGCCTTTTGTCGCCCTCTGTGGTGTTTATATAACAAAATGTGCTGTGTTCTGAGACAGGCCTGCTGTGATGGTATGTCTATGGCTAAAAGGTTGACTCCGTGTTTCTTGGATTAACAATGCCAGGTAAACTATCGTGTGCAGCCTTGAGCAAGGCACAGAATGAAATGTGTGCAAAGGACAGATAAATGTGGAACACGAACAAGCATGATTTCTAAGAAAAGTAGCTGCTAAAATATAAAACAACAAGCTAAAAGTGACCTGTGTTAAAATGTAATAAAATGAATAAAAGCAAATAAAATGTGTTTGCTTCTTCAAGGCACAGACTATGGGCCTAATTGCTAAAATATAGGTCCTCAATCTAGACGCTAAAAGGAACCCACATCACTCCAAAGTAATTCTGAAAAAACAATCTGCTTGATGTTCTTTCTACAAGGTGCATACCTTATTTTAAGTCTGAACTTCAAACATTTAGGGGGTCATTCCGACCCTGGCGGTCCATGACCGCCAGGGCCGGGGACCACGGAAGCACCGCCAACAGGCTGGCGGTGCTTCCAGGGCCATTCTGACCGCGGCGGTAAAGCCGCGGTCAGAAAAGGGGAACCAGCGGTTTCCCGCCGGTTTTCCCCTGGCCCAGGGAATCCTCCATGGCGGCGCTGCTTGCAGCGCCGCCATGGGGATTCCGACCCCCTTCCCGCCAGCCTGTTTCTGGCGGTTTACACCGCCAGAACCAGGATGGCGGGAACGGGTGTTGTGGGGCCCCTGGGGGCCCCTGCACTGCCCATGCCACTGGGCAGTGCAGGGGCCCCCTAACAGGGCCCCCTAACAGGGCCCCCTAACAGGGCCCCATGAAGATTTTCACTGTCTGCTTTGCAGGGATTTTTTTTTATACTTACGCATAAGGGGAGCGGCCCTTTGTGCAAGGGTCGATCCCTATGGGGGCACAATACTGTTCTGCCTATTTTTGGAAGGCCCATCTGGTCCCAAGGGGGGCAGAAAGCCCACCAGAGACCAGGGAAGTTTATTTTTTTCAAAATAAGAGGGTGCGGGTATGGCCATACACCCTCCCCAAATAAACGGGGCCAAAGGACAGTCACCCAGGCCCTCGTCAGCAGCAGACTGGACTATGGCAACACTCTCTATGCGGGAACCACAGCCAATCTCCAGAAAAGACTGCAACACATTCAGAACGCCTCCGCATGTCTCATCCTCGACATCCCCTGCCGCGGCCACATCACAGCCCACCTGAGAGACCTACACTGGCTCCTCATCAACAAAAGGATCACCTTCAAGCTCCTCACCCACACTCACAAAGAACTCCACAATGCCGGACCAGCACACCTTAATGCACGACTCACCTTCTACACCCCAAACCGACAGCTCCGCTCCGCCAACCTCACCCTCACCACCACTCCATGCATCCTAAGGACAACAACCAGTAACAGATCATTCTCCTACCTCGCCGCCAAGTCCTGGAGCACCCTCCCCATCCACCTACAGCAGACCAAGGACCTGCTGACCTTCAGGAGACACCTCAAGACCTGGCTGTTTGATCTGTAGCAGCTCCCCTCCCCCCCCAGCACCTTGAGACCCTCACGGGTAGGTAGCGCGCTTTACAAATGTACTGATTGATTGATTGCCCACTGGGCAATTACCCCCGATCCACACCCTGGGGGCAGAAAGCCTACTAGATGCCATGGAATTTAAAAAAAAATAGTGTGGTGGTGGCTACCAACTAGTATGGGCATGGTTATGCCCCCACCCCAACTGAAGGGGGTAACAGTATTTCAGCTCTCCCCCCACACACTAAAACATCTTATCCCACTGCAAGCAAGAGGACATTTGATTATTTTGGGTTTTGGTTTTACATTTGGGCCATTAGAGCTTGGTAACTAACTCTCACAATCGTCCCACTTGGAATGGTGAGGGCTGCACTTTTTTGACTTTGGGGCGCTGCCATGTAGAAAAATCCACAAGACCTAGACACATCTGGAAACTAAACATCTGGTTGATTCCAGGGTGGTGTGCTTCACATGCACCCCGCACCATTTTCTTGCCCACAATGCCCTGCAAATCTGTAACGTTGCTGGAAATCACACATTTTTCACACATTTTTGTGATGGAACCTTCTGGAATCTGCAGGAATCCACAAAATTCCTACCACCCAACATTGCCTCATTTATACCGATAAAAATTCTGCTGCACTTGTCAGCCTAAATATGTTTTTTTTCAAACTGCCCTTTTGGACCCGCTTTGGTTCCCCCTCAATTTCGACATGATTTTGGCTCTTCCCTGTCACACGCACTTGGCCCACCTACACAAGTGAGGTATCATTTTCACCGAGAGACTGAGGGGAATGTCGGGTGGTAGGAAATTTGTCCCGGTGCGGTGACCCCACGCAGGAATGTGGGGAAAAATGTGATTTTGTAGCTAAATTTGAGCTGAGCAGAAGGATTCTGGGTAAGAAAACATTGGGGGATCCACGCAAGTCACACCTCCCTAGACTCCCTTGGGTGTCTAGTTTTCAGAAATGTTTGGTTTGGTAGGTTTCCCTAGATGGCTGCTGAACCCAGGACCAAAAACGCAGGTGCCCCGCCCCCTCAAAAACAGGTAGTTTTGTATTTGATAATTTTGATGTGTCCAGATAGTGTTTTGGGGCATTTCCTTTTGCGAGCACTAGGTCTAACCACACAAGTGAGGTACCATTTTTATTGGGAGACTTGGTGGAATTCTGGGTGGAAGGAAATTGTTGGCTCTTCTCAGATTCCAGAACTTTCTGTCACCGAAATGAGGAAAAAGTTTTTGGGGCCAACTTTTGAGGTTTGCAAAGGATTCTGGGTAACAGAACCTGGTCAGAGCCCCACAAGTCACCCTATCTTGGATTCTCCTAGGTGTCTAGATTTCTAAAATGCGCAGCTTTTCTAGGTTTCCCTACGTGCCGGCTGAGCTAGAGGCCAAAGTCTACAGCTAGGCACTTTGCAAAAAAACATGTCAGAATTCAATGTAAAAATGTGATGTGTCCATGTTGTGTTTCATGTCACGAGCATCAGGCCTACCCACGCAAGTGAGGTATCATTTTTATCAGGAGACTTGGGGGAACACATAATAGCAAAACAAGTGTTATTGCCCCTTGTCCTTCTCTAAATTTTTTCCTTCCAAATGTAAGACAGTGTGTAAAAAAAGACGTCTATTTCAGAAATGCCTTGTAATTCACATGCTAGTATGGGCACCCCGGAATTCAGAGATGTGCAAATAACCACTGATTCTCATCACTTTATCTTGTGCCCATTTTGGAAATACAATGTTTTTTTAATACATATTTTTCACTTTTTATATTTCAGCAAATGAATTGTTGTATACCCAAAATAGAATGAAAACCCATTGTAAGGTGCAGCTCATTTATTGGCTCTGGGTACCTGGGGGTCTTGATGAACCTACAAGCCCTATATATCCCAGCAACCAGATGAGTCCAGCAGACGTAACGGTATATTGCTTTCAAAAATCTGACATCGCAGGAAAAAGTTACAGAGTAAAATGTGGAGACAAATGGCTTTTTTTTACCTCAATTTCAACACTTTTTTTTATTTCAGCTGTTATTTTCTGTAGGAAACACTTGTAGGGTCTACACAAATTACCCCTTGCTGAGCTCAGAATATTTCCTACTTTTCATAAGTGTTTAGATTTCTGGGATCCAGCATTGGTTTCACACCCATTTCTGTCACTAACTGGAAGGAGGCTGAAAGCACAAAAAATAGTAAAAATGGGGTTTGTCCTAGTAAAATGCCAAAATTGTGTTGAAAAATTGGGTTTTCTGATTCAAGTCTGCCTGTACCTGAAATCTGGGAAGATGGTGATTTTAGCTCTGCAAACCCTTTGTTGATGCCATTTTCAGGGAAAAAACCACAAGCCTTCTTCTGCATCCCTTTCCCCATTGTTTTGAAAAAAACAAAATTGTTGCTGTATTTTGGCTAATTTCTTCGTCTTCTTCGGACGATCCCACAAAGATTGGGCACCTCTAGAATCCCTAGGATGTTGAAAAAAAGGACGCAAATTTGGCATGGGTAGCTTATGTGGACAAAAAGTTGTGAGGGCCTAAGCGCAAACTGCCCCAATTAGCCAAAAAAAGGCTTGGCACCTGAGGGGGAAAAGGCCTGGCAGTGAAGGGGTTAATCTCAGTGCTTTCTGGGCAACAAAACTTTGCCGTTGTTCCTTGACATACAGTCACAGATGGTGTTATAGGCACTGTTTGGTTTACAGTTCCAGGAGTAGTCGGTGTGCCCCTCACAAATGACCTGGGCGCTATCAGTCAATCGATCTCATTGCAGTCAGGTGAGGCTGCATACCTGTTGTTGCATGTAATGCTCCAAAATGGCTGAGGCCTGCAGTCAAAAAGAGGATGTTGTAATGTTTGCTTGTGTGGCTTGTAAATGTAGCCCAAAGATAAGGTAACAATCTTAGTCCAGGTGTTTCCTCTGGTATGCTGGTGCCCAGTAGTTTCCCCATACTGTGAGGGTGCCTGAAAGTAATAACAATGCAGTTCCCAGCTATATTTTTACCAGAGGAACCCATCCAATACCCACCGCGGCATTATGATTTCATGACTTTTTGTAGAGTTGAAGTTCCTGTGCGCACCAAGCCATTGGGTAATTTTGTTGCTTAGCTCTGCCCACATCACCACCTGATTGTGTTTCAAAGACAGCATCCCTGCAATTATCAAAATGTAAGGGCAAGCTTCAGGGGTAAATTTAAAACAGTAGGGTTATAGGGCGTCATTACAACCCTGGCGGTGGGTGATAAAGCGGTGGTAATACTGCCAACAGGCTGGCAGTAAAAAAAAAAGAATTATGACCACTGCAGAAACCGCCAACACAGACAGCCACTTTAACACTCCGACCGCCCTGGCTGTAGCAACAAGCACTGCAGCTGTAACCTTTTCTGGGGTGGTACCAACGCCATCAAAAGCACGGCGGAAACACTGCACAGAAGGGAAACAACTCACCTCTGGACAATCAGGGAACAACCACGACACCATGGAGCCCGAACTACATGTGTTACCCATGCTGGTCTACCTCCTCTTATACCAGGAATACCAACACCGGCGAAGACGACCACGGTGATTACCGCACCTAGCACACAGGGGAGAGGGGAGGAAAAAGAGAGTGACACATACACGCAACACCCCCACCCCCACCCCAACACCATACACACAAACAGATGCATTGACATTACATATACACCCCGAACACCTCAGGAATAATACAAGGACAAAAGGAATTGAATAAAGTGAGTGTAATAAGATAAAATAGTATAAATATGTGATTCAAATTCAAAACAGCATAGACATATATACAAATGGAGGGACACTGCCCAGTCCATAATGTCCGTGGGCCACAGGGCCATATCACATAGGCCAAGGGCCCACTTGACTCCTGCCTCAATACGGAGAGAACACTGCTGGGGCATTAGGTCAAAAATGCCCCCTCAGGGGGACGGGGAAAGGGGGCACCTCAGCCGGAAGATGGTACAACACCACTGCTCCTGGAGGGGTCTACATGCCCACTGCTTGGTCCTGGGAGTGCAAGGCCACAGTCTCTCTAGTGGGTGGTTTGCCCACTGCTTAGTCCTGGGGAGTGCAAAGTACAGTCTCTCAAGTGGGTGGTTTGCCCACTGCTTGGTCCTGGGGAGTGCAAAGCCACAGTCTCTGGAGTGGATGGCTTCTTCACTGGTTCTGGAGGGGGCTTTGTGCCCAGTGTGCTTCATCCTGGCAAGGAGGGGGTGAGTGGATGGCGTCTTCCACTGGTTCTGGAGGGGGCTTTGTGCCCAATGTGCTTCATCCTGGCAAGGATGCAGTGAGTGGATGCTTTCTTCCACTGGTTCTGGAGGGGGCTTTATGCCCAGTGATGCAGCACTTGGGGAGTGCCAGGTCACAGTCCCTCACCTGGGTGTCAGACCCACAAGATTTGCAGTGGGCAGCATGCATGACACTCCATGGAGGCAGGACTACAGTCCTTCCGCCGGTGGCTATGGCTGCACAGTGGTAATAGTGCCGGTGTTATTGATGGTGCTGGCAGTGATGGGGAGAGGCTCCAGCCCTTCCCCTGCAGCCTCGGACGGCTGCCCACTGGGGCTGCCGCTGCTGGCAGTGGTGCAGGTGGCGATGCAGCTGGTGTTGCTGGTGGCGGTGCTGATGGTGGTGGGGGGAGGCTTCAGCCCTTCCCCTGCAGCCTCGGACGGCTTCCCACTGGGGCTGCAGCTGCTGGCAGTGGTGCTGACAGTGGTGCAGGTGGTGCTGCAGGTAGCGGTGCAGCAGGCGCTGCTGGCGGCAGTGCTGGCAGTGGTGGTGGGAGGCTCCAGCCCTTTCCCTGCAGCCTCTGACAGTTGAAGTGCCATGGTTGGTGTTGTATGCTCAGATCCAGCTCCAGCACCAGGCCCCCTCTCCATCCTGCCTGCAGTAGCCGGCCCTTTGTCTTTGCCATTGGCAGCTGGTGGTCCCTTCTTGCCCTTGCCGGCTGGTGGTGCCTCCATGCCCTTGCCAGCTGGTGGTGCCCCATTGCCCTTGGTAGCTGGTGGTCCTTTCTTGCCCTTGCCAGCTGGTGGTGCCTCTTTGCCCTTGGAAGCTAGTGGTCCCTTCTTGCCCTTGCCAGCGGGCGGTGCCTCCTTGCCAGCTGGTGGTGCCTCTTTGCCCTTGGTAGCTTGTGGTCCCTTCTTGCCCTTGCCAGCTGGTGCAAGCACACTGCCAGTGCTGACGGGTGTCTCCTTGGAGCCTCTCACACCTGCAGTAGCTGCCAAAACTACAGTGGCCATGGACTGGGTGGCTGAGGTGCTGGCCTGGGTTTGTCCTACCCTGGCCCAAAGTGAAGGACGGGGGGAGGAGGAGCAGGGAAGAGGTCAAGGATGGAAAGGAAAAGCTTTTTAGGGACACTGGTGCGGGAAGAGGGTGAAGGTTTGGGAGTGGAGGAAGAGGGAGTGGTGGTTGGAGGTGTCTGTCTGCTGTGTTTGGGTGCAGGTGCATGGGCTGGATGCTGTTGTGAGGTGGATAGCTGTTGGGTGTATGAGTGCTTGCTTTTGTGTACTTTGGGAGGAGGGGGAACAGACACAGTGGGAGAGGACACAGGGGATTTGTGCATTGATGTGGGGGTGGTGACTGCCAGTGAGGGGTGTGTAGTGATAGGCATGATGGTGATGGAGGTAGTGGATGAGGATGTAGTGCATGCAGTTGTGAGTGGAGACGCTACTGGGAGGGAGGTGGATGAGGAGGAGGAGGGGGACACAGTGGAGGCAGTGGATGTTGGTGTGCCTGATTCTGGATGGTGTTTGTGTGAGTATCTCTGGGATGATGTGTGGTGCTTGTGTTTGGCTGAGCCACTCCTGTGTGTTGTCTTGGGTGCATGCTGGTCCGATGATGTGCTTGGGATAGGCTGGGGTTGAGGAGAATGGAACTGGGTAGAGGAAGTTGGAGGGGGAAGGCTAGAGACAGGGACAATGGCTGCCTTCAGGGAGAAGGCCAGAGCCTGGAATGATCTCTGCTGGGCCGCTACGTCAGAGTGAATGCCCTCCATGTATGCATTTGTTTGTTGTAAATGCCCTGCCTGTCCCTGGATGGCATTCACAATGGTTGACTGCCCAACAGAGATGGATCGCAGGAGGTCAATAGACTCCTCACTCAGGGCAGCAGGGCTGACTGGGGCAGGGCCTGAGGTGCCTGGGGGAAGGAGATGTCCACCCTCCTGGGTGAGCGGGCACGGGAAACACACTTAGGGGCTGCTGGGAGGGCGGTGCTGGTACGGTGGTGACGGCTGTACCTGTAGTTTGGGTGGGCACAGAAGTGTCCGCCACCACCAGGGAGCTTCCATCGGAGGAGGTATCACTTTCAGAACTGTCCCCTCCAGACTCTGCCGTGGTGCTCCCCTCGCCCTCCGTCCCACTGGTGCCCTCACGGTCGGTGGATTCGGCCTTCCAGGCCCATGTGGGATGCAGCTACCTCTGTCGTCGGTGCGTCTGCTCCTCCACCAGATGATGCTAATGCACAAAAGGACAGGGTGACAAAACAAAAAGGGGGAGAGACAGAGGATACACTTGTTCAATGCCAGCAACAACACCACCGCTGGCATTCACAATACACAGGGGACAGTCCTATGCACTAGGCGATGCACTACCAGTCACAATGCTAGTCACGAGGCCATGGAGAATAATGCCTAACACCAATAGCAGCATACCTGAGACCCACAGAACCCTGCCCAATAGTAGATGCCCACTAGCATGTGTTGGGGTGGAGTGCAACAGACCCTGCCCAACATGGAACCTACCCTGCAATGTTCAACCTGGCCTAGGGGCACCCACAGGTCCACATCCCCAACCCTGATAACACCCCACCACGCGCAATTTGCAGAATTGGAAACTGCACTCACCCCCTTGTGGCTGCTGTGATGCCCATCCAACTCCAGATAGGCCACCGCCAGTATGAGGAACATCAGGGGAATCAGGGTTCGATGGGCACCCCTTCCTCGTTGGGAGGCCATCCCCAGCTGGGCCTCCACCGTCTTCCTTGCCCAGCATTTCAGGTCCTCCCACCGTTTGCGACATGCAGGGTAATTAACTTAAAAAAATGCTATCAGTCATAGCGTCCGGCCTGTTACAGTCATGGCCCACCATATCCCTCCCATCCCCTTATGCACATACATTGCCCACCATACATGCAGCACTCTGCCCAGGACCCCTCAACCAGCCCCACCTTTACACGAGGCCTTCGCACACATCACTCCATGCATTCATGCCCCATGCATTGTGCACACAGTGTACTCACTTGTTGGTCTGGAGGCCCATATAGCAATCAGTATTGGGGTAGGACCCCATCCACCAGTCTTTCCAACTCCTCCAATGTGAAGGCTGCGGCCCTTTCCCCAGAGACTCGAGCCATGGTCGCTTCCAGACACAGGCCACAGCAGCACTTGCAGTGTAGGTCCTTTCCTGTTGAAGGTCAGGTAGCAAGTGAGTGAACAGATAGAAAATGGCGGTCACGCCGGTGTACATCACCATTGGCTACTGGAACCCATAGGGTCCAATGATAACCAATGAGGAGTTGCACGGCGGTACTCGACGCCTCCCGCAACGGCGCACAATGTCAGCGGAATTACCTCATTTCCACATGTCCCTCCACACAGGACAGGCGTCTGCCATTTCAGGGGGGGCATGCCATGGCACCTAACTGCGTCACAGCTGGCATAAGCACATTTTGGGAATAAACATGAACATACTGTTTCTATCACAACATGCAGTGCATTGTACAATGACGAAATGTTGAAAAGTGACCAGATGCTCATCGTTTTTCCCCCTAGAGTACAACTGCTGAGGATGATTAGGAGATGGAGACATCCCCCGTGTACAAGCCCCTGGTGGACTTGGCAACAATGGAGGACAGGCACATTATCCTCACCTACAGACTAGATAGGGCCACAATCCAAGAGCTGGGTGCCCAATTGGAGCCAGACCTGATCTCAGCTCTCCGTCATCCCACTGAGATCACCCTTCTTGTGCAAGTCCTATCAGTGCTACATTTTTTGGCAAGTGGCTCCTTCCAAACGACAGTGGCCATGGCAGCAGGGATGTCGCAGCCGATGTTCTCAAACGTGCTGACCAGAATGTTGTCTGCCCTGATGAAGCAAATGCGCAGCTACATTGTTTTCCCCCAGGTGGATGATTTGACCACAGTGAAGGCTGACTTCTATGCAATGGGACATATCCCCAACATCATTGAGGCTATTGATGGTACACATATTGCCTCCCCCCCCCCCCAGAGAAATGAACAGGTGTTCAGAAATCGAAAGAGCTTTCATTCTATGAATGTGCAAATAGTGTGCCTGCCGGACAAGTACATCTCCCATGTGAATGCAAAGTATCCTGGGTCTGTGCAAGATGCCTTTATCCTGAGGAATAGCAGCATCCCATGGCTCAACTCCAGAGGCACCGGGTGTGGCTAGTAGGTGAGCCCATGGTCCCCAAACAGTATCTGTTGGTATATGGGTGTGGGGTTGGCCCTAAGGTTGAGTGTGTGGGTAACAGGTATCCCTCGATATTTGCAGGTGACTCTGGTTACCCCAACCTCTCATGGCTACTTACCCCAGTGAGGAATGCTAGGACAAGGGCATAGGAATGTTACAATGAGGCACAAGGGGGTACAAGAAGAATTATTGAGCGCACCTTTGGCCTCCTGAAGGCCAGATTCAGGGGCCTCCATCTGACAGGTGGATCCCTGTGCTACTCACCCAAGATGGTGTGCCAGATCATCATGGCATGTTGCATGTTGCACAACCTAGCCTTGAGACGCCAGGTGCCTTTTCTGCGGGAGGATGGGGCTGGAGATGGGCGTGTGGCAGCTGTGGAGCCTATGGACAGTGACGAAGAGGAGGCTGAGGATGAGGATGTGGACAACAGAACAACTATCATACGGGCAGTACTTCCAGTGACACACAGGTAAGACACTGTAACTTCACCTTCCATTGCAGTTTTGTGTAGGTAATTTTCTCTAGGCAGGCTGCTGTTCCCACTGCTCTGGCCACTTACTGTACCCTTTGACATGTCTATTCACAGATCTTTTTGCCCTACTCTGGCTCCTGGTGTATTGACTGCAGCACATTACAGGTCATACCTATGTATACATAACTGTACAGTCTAATTGTAATGTCTACAGATTGTTAAACAAATACATCCTTAAATATTTTGACAGACTCCATACTTGTATTTTTTAAGAGGGTGTTTGTTTCAGTGCTGAGAAGTAAATGGGGATGTGCAATGGGCTGGGGTGATGATGGAGGAAAGTCCAAGATAGGGTTCAGTCTATTTGTATCACAGGTGCATTGTCCAAGGGGGCATAGGAAGTGGAGCAATGGCAGTTCAAGGTGGACAGGGTAACAGAGTGGGACACAAGGGTGACAATCAGGAGAGTCTTATTTCCTGGTGGGGGTTTTGGCAGTGTTCTCTGGCTCCTGTCTGGATCGCAGGGACTGTTTGCATGGTGGTTCTCCTTCTGCAGGGTGTGTGGCGCAGGTGGCCTATTGTTCCTGTAGAGTGGCCTCCTGTCCACTAGCAGCAGCGGAGGTGGAGGGCTGTTCATTGTTGTGGCTAGTGTCAGGGGCCCGTTTGTGTGCCACTGACTTTCTCATGGTGTTGGCCATGTCAGCCAGCACCCCTGCAATGGTGACCATGGTGGTGTGGATGTCCCTCAGGTCCTCCCTGATCCCCAGATACTGTCCCTCCTGCAGCCGCTGGTTCTCCTGCAACTTGGCCAGTATCTGGCCCATGGTCTCTTGGGAATGGTGGTATGCTCCCAGGATGTTGGTGAGTGCCTCCTGGAGAGTTGGTTCCTTTGCCCTGCCCTCCCCCTGTTGAACAGCAGTCCTCCCAGCTTACCTGTTGGCCTGTGCCTCTGTCCACTAAACCATGTGCCCACTGCCATTGACCCCAGGTCCCTGATCGTCATGTGTTTGTGGGGTGTCCTGAGGTCCCTGTAGTGGTGGACACACTGCTGATTGACGTGTCCTGGGGACAGAGGTATGGGCCCGCTGGGTGGGTGCTGTGGTGGTGTTTCCTGAGGGGGGAGGCTCTGTGGTGGTATGGGACTTTGGCTGGGTAACCGACTGTCCAGAGGTCCCTGATGGGCAAGGTAGGTCATCCTGATCCAGGCGTGCAGAGCTGCTGTCATTACTATGGGCCTCTTCTGTCGGGGGACTGGATGTTACTGGCACCTCCTCTCCGGCGACGTTGGGTGGGGGACCTGTGGGGATGTAAGTACAGTGTTATAGTTTCTGCGTGTGTCATCTTGTGCATGGGTATGTTTGGTGGGCTAGGTGATTCTCTCTAGTGTACATGCTGTGGTGATGGGTGTCCATGCAGGTCTGTGAGTGGTGTCCATGCATTGGTATTCATGCAGGGCTTGGCATTGGGATGAGTGGGTTGTGATGGTGGGGTATATGTGAGGTGGTGGAGTGATGGGAGTGAGGGTGGGGGTTTGTGATGGCATGCAGGCGGGGGAGGGTGAAAGTAGTAATTATTTGACTTACCAGAGTACAGTCCTCCAGCTGCTCCTGCCAGGCCCTCAGGATGCAGTACTGTCAAGACTTGCTCCTCCCATGTTGTTAGTTGTAGGGGAGGAGGTGGGAGTCCACCGCCAGTCCTCTGCACAGCTATCTGGTGTCTTGCAACCACGGAATGTACCTTCCCCCATGGGGCGTTCCACCACTTCCTGATGTCATCCCTTGTTCTGGGGTGCTGTCCCACGGCGTTGACCCTGGCCATGATCCTCTGCCATAGCCTCATCTTCCTTGCAATGGATGTCTGCTGCACCTGTGATCTGAATAGCTGTGGCTCTACCCAGATGATTTCCTCCACCATGACCCTTAGCTCCTCCTCAGAGAACCTGGGGTGTCTTTGTGGTGCCATGGGTGTAGTGCGAGTGATGTGTGTGAGGGTGTATAGGGTGATGTTTTGGGGTGTGTGCTGTGAGGTGCGTGGATGGTGTATGGGTGATGGTGTTCTGTGGCTCTGGTTCTGTGGGTGCTCTTGGTGTGTCTCTCTCTCAGTTGTCAATTTTTTTGAGTCCTAAAGGGTTGTGGATAATGTGGGTGGGTGGGTGTTTTATAGTGGTGTGGGTGTGTGGGTGTGGTGTGTGTGTAGTTTGAATTGTCCAATGTGGTGTAGTTTTGTGTGAGTGTGTGTATTTTGAGCACGGCGGTATGTACCGCCAATGGCTTACCGCGGTTGAATGTCTACCTCGGTGATTCGTGGGTCATAATGCTGTGGGCGTAGTTCTGTTGGCGTAACGGTGTGGGTTTGGATACCGCCAGATCATCACTGACCTTTGGGCTGGCGGACTTGTCTGTGTGTCTGTATAGTGACAGATTTCTATGTGTGTGTCATAATATGGGTAGCGGTATACCGCCGCGGTCACAGTATGTTGGCAGCAATCTCCATGGCGGTAAGCAGGACTTACCACCAATGTCATAATGAGGGCGATAGACTTTATCCATGCGCCTGTCTTCCCAGCATGTCTGTGTGGTTCTTGCTACCAGCCCTGGATGGTAAAGAGATGTTGCCAACAACCCCTACACCCTGATTAATCGAGATGATCTGGACTACAATTGGCCAAGTTCCTCTGTGTAGCAGTCAAGGGGTTCATCACAGCCTGCGGAACAATTCGGTCCTGAATGTAGGTTCCAGCCATACACGCCAAGGGCCTGTCACATTGTGCAGATTCAAGTACATTCATGGTACAATTGGTCCCAGCGTTAGATGTGATATGGGATTTGAGCGCGATCACTATGTGAGTTTCCATTGTCTCAAGGTTCTCTTGTATTGGTCTTAATTGTGCTTCCAAGATCATGGAGAATCTATTGAAAACCTCGTTGTTACTAACATTACCCATGCTTAAAAAGCTTTGCCCGTTCCCAGCTGCTGTTTGCCCTGACCAGGATTTTGCCTGTGGACTTGTTTTGTACATTTTGTTGCTGGTTCAAAGGGAGAGATAAGGCCTTTGGCCTTCAAAGAGTCTGGGGATGTGTTGGTGTTTGTTATAATAGTTGTAGCTCCTTGCATGATGGAGGGCATGATGGTATGCCCACAGAGGGGTGGCTGTCTCCTCTTCATCCCTACATTCAGCCTACCCCCTGGGACAGCGGAATTGAGCCACACCAGTGAACATTTACTGCACCTTGAAGACTTCCC
The DNA here is from genome assembly GCF_031143425.1 of Pleurodeles waltl. Taxonomy (NCBI): domain Eukaryota; kingdom Metazoa; phylum Chordata; class Amphibia; order Caudata; family Salamandridae; genus Pleurodeles; species Pleurodeles waltl. Next base: position 1,642,746,886 of record NC_090444.1, on the reverse strand, counting down.
CCATACCCTAAAGATAGTCTGTTTTTGGTTAGGGCAATTTTATTTGATACCACCCCATTGCACCTTCTAGCATGGAGTCAATGCTTGTAGGGTTGTGTGGGGTCCAAGGCCATTCAGCCACCTTGTGCTTGCCCATTCTGGGAAAGGATGGAAAGAAAACCTCATATGCTTATCCACAATAGGTCACCCTTGTCAGAGAGGGGGCCTAGCCCAGCCTCATCCGGCCGCAGACGGGCACAGACAGGCCTGCCCTTGGGCCGGGCATAGCCTGGGCAGCGCCCAGGTATGTCTCCACAAATCCCACACTGTGGCTCTCAATTGTACGCTCATATAATACTACCACGTGGTGCAGATTGGTGGCAGGTGAGCTATGCTAGGGAGCCGCATCCTATGCCCCTTTGCCTGCTAGTCCCTTGTCAGGTGATCAAATGGGTAAGAAAGTTGAAACCTAACACAAAATCCTTTCATTCTGTTTTTGCAAGATTTGCATCATGAAAAGATACACACTTATGACCATGACACGTCAGAGCAAAACAAAGAGAGAAAGAAAAAGAAAAATGGACTTGTCAGTATTTTAAACTAAATACATGTCTTTATGAAAACTCAATGTGCAAAGCCACATTTTGAACTATTTAGTTGAGGCCTACCCGACATACATGGGTTAATTATGCCAATATGTAATGAATGAACACACTTCTGCAGCTTCAATAAGGCAGATAATCTTTACCGCCATTAGGTGTCATTATAAACTCAAGGAAGGACCCTGCATCACATGTGTGACCGGAGCCCCACAAAACTTTTAGACAAGCCTGCAGTAGCGTACGGTCCGAATTGTATTGGGCAGGGCTTGGGAGCACCTGCCATGACGTTTTCTCATTCAGAAAGCAATCGGAAATCAAGGCTAATCACAATTATGTAAATCGTAGTTTCCTATTGTGATATGCTAGCATGGGTTTTACAATAGTTTCTTGACAACCTCTTATAAGATAAGATAACATTTATGTTGTAGCAACATCAGTGAATTTACAAAAAGTGGGGGCATTGCCAGATATTGGGGTGCATTTTCTACCTCAAAGAAGAATCTGATAAATAGTGATAAATGATAGAAAAAGTGAAAAACCGAAAACAGAAGGGAGTCGTGAATTGAATCTGCACAAAGCACGTTTTAACTATGAATACAACCGATGCTGTTTACATTGAATAGTCATGGAGCAAGCCAGTATTCACTGTGCGCGTGTGCAGTGTGCTGATGTATCTAGTTAATCCTTATCCGCATGGTTGAGGTGCAGCGGCGTTTCTCAAATGTGCAATGTTGTTCTTGTTTCTTTTTCTAGCTGATACTTTCTATTAACAGTCCTTTCCTTCCACCAATTGTTAAGGATGTCTGCTTTTCGTTCCTTAACCTTGCTTGATTTGTAAGCTGTTAAGCACCCTGATTATCATCTAGGGAAACATATTGTGTAAATGGACTGTTGGAGGAGCGTGATGCGTTAAGACCAACATTTCCCTGCCAATATCTCTGGGGCTCCGCTGATTTGCTGCAAAGCTTTAGTGCTATTTTTTAAAATTACCTACAGTAAAGATGGTGCTGTTTGTAAGCTGCCTGTGCTTTTAGCCAGATAACAAAATCCACGTAGGGCTTTCTCTCATAATCGGTATCAAAGGGGCTCTGAAAGAAATACAGCTTCCAAAATATACTGCAGCATAAAGGACATAAAATTGAAGGCACACAGCATGATTTACTTTCTTACCGGAAATAAATTCGGTCCTTCGTACAACATTATGCATTAGATTAGTTTTTCTCCGAACAGGCCCCAGAGAAAAGCCAAGGATCGCAGTAAAAAGGAGCCATTTTTAAATTATAGGGCAAGAGGACATGTGTCTTTTTTTTTGCAGGCAATAAATGCGTAACCCCCAACAGATGTCTCAGATAAGTTGCTTCTCATCTGTCCAATCCCCATGAGCCACCCACTTTACCTAACTGCACCTGCCGCCTACTCACAGTGGCGTAACCACACTTAAGGGCCCCTGGATCTCGCCCCGACCCCTCTTCCTTCTGCACTGCAGGGTCTGCGGGGACCTTCGTTACGCCCCTGCTTGCTCATTGACTAGCTATATCACCCATTTTAAGAAGCCTCCTGACTCACCTGGCCATGTATGTCAACTTTCTTATTATGCATATATGTACTATCAGTATCTATTCTGCTAGTCATTTGGCCATTATGCTCATTTTCCCATATTCACATTCTCCAGCAAATGTCCACATTGTGTCCTGTTTAATATGATCATTATAATATAATACTTTCAATCTAGCATTGCTTTTGTTCTGCTGCATCTTAACGCTCATATGCCAAATACTGATGCTGTTAGAGGTAATTTATGGGCAAATAAAATAAAACAAACAGCGTAACAATGTATCAGTATGTAGTTAAGGTGTACTGCTGCAAGCGCAGGTGTATTAAATAAAAATTATTAATGAGTGTTCATGTATTCTGAATAAGGGATTTGTGTAGAAAATATAATAACGTAGGAAAATAATGCACACATTTGAAAATGTAATTACGAAGAGTGGCCACCAATGTTCACAAAGTGTACTTGGTAGTGGATTAATGTTAGAAATGGGGTCTTTGGTTGACAGTAAGGTTATCCCTTGTTCAAGCAAGGACCCTCACTCTAGTCAGGGTAAAAGAGAATCACCCTCAGCTAACCCCTGCTTACCCCCTTGGTAGCTTGGCAGAGCAGGCAGGTTTAACTTCAGAGTGATAGGTGTAAAGTATTTATATCAACACACACAGTAACTTAATGAAAACACTACAAAATGACACAACACAGGTTTAGAAAAATAGGAAATATTTACCTAAACAAAACAAGACCAAAACTACAAAAATCCACAATACACAAGTCAAGTTATCAATTAAAAATAAAAAAGAGTCTTTAAGTAGTTTCAAACACACACTAACACTGTTAGCGTGAAAATGTACCTTAGGTGTGTCAAAAATAGACCCGCACAGGCAAGTGTGCATCAAAAAGGGCTTGTGATGCATCGATTCCACTCACGAGTGGGACCTTGCGTCGTTTCTCCATTCGTCGGGTCGGGCACGTTGTTCCTTCTCCCTGCAGGAGAGCGATGCATTGATCCGGTCAGCACTCTTGGGTCAGGGCAGGCCTTGCGGTGTTTTTACATGCCCAGCGGTACTTGCTTCGGCAATCCAGCCCCACGATGATCCGAAAACCACTCAGCGTGGGTTGCGATCTCCCAGTCTCCGTCAGTGATCTCCTGCTCCGTCGATTCTTCGATCTCGTTTCCGGCGAGCATCGATTTTGAGCTGCAGACTTGGTGGCACGTTGTTTCTTCAGCCGCAGATCGGAGTCGCGTTGATCTTTTCCCCGCACGGCACTCTGTGCGTGGATTTCCTCCTCTTAGGCTGCCAGCTTCTCCTTTCAGGGTCCCATGAACTAGATGGGCACCACAGGGCAGAGTATGAGTCTCACCAGAGACTCTAGGTACTGGCAGAGAGAAGTCTATGCTGTCTCAGAGACTTCAAACAACAGGAGGCAAGCTCTAAATCAAGCTCCTGGAGAATTCTTCTCAGGATGGAAGGCACACAAAGTCCAGTCTTTGCCCTCTTATTCTGGTGGAAGCAGGAACTGCAGGGTAGCTCCACAAAGCATAGTCACAGGTGATAGAGCGTTCCGTACTAATAATTTACCTGTACCTGTACTTGGACGCTCTTTAGGCCGATGAATCTTTTGGCTAAGTGGGACTCTCCTCACCCAAGATCAGTCAATTTAATCAAATCAATAATCAATAACGAACGTAAGCAATACCCTGATCAACATAAAACTTAACAATTAATCCAGAATACATTTCGGCGAACCCTGACCTTTCAGTCAGGGATAACCACACCAGTTTATTCAAAGTTAATGAATTTATTTCCCTATATTAACAAAGCTAGCACAATATAGATGTGTCTCAACACCAAATGATAAACATAAATGAACATTAATAGCTGTCCATAACGACGGAACAGATGCAATCTATGCAGCATTTGAATAACGAGGCATTCGATGATAGCAATGCAAATCACTAATAGTATTATCTTTAATGAACTAATTGCATACATTTAGTCAGCATAACAAGGTCTCGAATTGCATCGTGCAACAAAAGGAATCCTCATCTAACCTCAAATTAGCATCGGCATGTGGGACTTCATGCAAAACAATTTAGCAACATTAATTTTGAAAAAAACTCCTAGCTAGGGTTCTTATAAAAAATCAGCAGTTGGTTACCTAAACTAAAAGAAACACAATGCAATTGTACAATTTCCTTTCATATTTACCAATTACAATCAGCATTCAAGGAAGTCTTCGTCTCACAGGTACCGTTTCTCGATCAGCATGGGACGGGGCAAAGGGGCAGGGGTGAACGGGGCAATTGCCTCACGGCGGCAAAATAAAACTACTACTTCATGCAAAGGGATCAAAGTTAAAGTCTCTAGGGCAAGAATCATTTAAAGTCTCTTTCTCTCGATTAGAGAAAGCATCAAAGTCTCTTTCAAAATGGCGTCGCAGCAAGGTGGGCCATAGTAGCTGCAAAGTCAACAAAATGGCGGGATGTCCAATAATGACCACTTTCCTCTCGTGCACCTGGTTTAAATAGACAACAGTTCAAATCCAGTAGGGTCTTCCATTGGAGGGTTCATAGGTTGGCTTCAAATTGTCCAATCAAAAACAACAGTTCTCAAGCTTTTACTTAAGCATACATTATCCTTGGAGACGGGTACGCAAGTTGCAACATTTTATACCAATTAACTCACTTTCAGAGCTTCCATTGTCCGCACCTGCAGATTGACCTTGGAGCAAAGAGAAAAATGCCAGGCTGGCACGAAACCTTAAGATAAGCATGTGAACGATCTCAGTGGAAAAGTACAGCTTCAAGCAAAAATACACGTTTCTTAGCACATTGGAAAAATACGAGCATCTAAACCATGAGACCAGACAACTAGGCCAAAGCCTCCACTAAAGTTATGCTAAGCTAAAACATTTCAAACAAGCAAATCGTGGTATACGCTTACGATTATGTCGGATTAGTGCACTTCTAATACATTACGTTATATAAAGCACGCTTATAAATGTTGGCAAACTACTCTAAGGGCACATTTTGTCCCCGTACAATCTTTATTAGTTCGGTTAAAGACACACATGATTATTTCAGCACTACGTTTAAGCGCTAATAAATGCAAAACCTTCATTTCAGAGAAAGAGCGAACCACGTCAGCCAGACCTTTGCAGTAGTCTATCACCATATCATCTGTAATATTCAAAAGCGCGTTTGCGGGAACTGCAGGAAGTCTCATAGCCCTGCCCATGAGAATTTCGTGCGGGGACAATCCAGTCTTTCTGTCAGGGGTGTTTCTCATTGACATTAACACCAAGGGCAACGCGTCAGGCCATTTCAAATTTGTCGATGCACATATTTTCGCCATTCTTGATTTCAATGTACCATTCATCTGCTCCACCAGTCCTGATGCTTCAGGGCGATAGCTACAATGCAGTTTTTGCTCAATGTTCAGCGCTTCGCAAAGTAACTTTATCACCTCGTTATTGAAGTGACTTCCTCTATCTGATTCTAAAGAGATCGGGAATCCGAAACGTGGTATTAACTCCCTCAACAATAGTTTTGCAACTGTAAGGCTGTCATTTCTACGTGTGGGGTATGCTTCAATCCAGTGACTAAAAATGCACACAATCACCAACACATACTTCAAACCTCCATGCACAGGCATCTCAATGAAGTCTATCTGCATTCTACTAAACGGGCCACTCGCCTTACCGATGTGGCTCGCGTTCACAACCGTTCCCTTCCCTGGGTTCATCTGCTGGCAAGTGACACATCGATGGCAAACTGCTTCTGCAGCTTGACGAAATCTGGGGTTAAACCAATCAGTTTTGAACAATCTTATCATGGCATCTCTCCCTAGATGAGCCTGCCCATGATAGAACCGCGCAAGCTGCGATAAGAGACTATTTGGCAAAACAAATTTTCCCTCATTTGAAACCCATAACTCATCTGGTCTCTTTATACATTGTGATTTAATCCAGGAATCTCTTTCATCCTCCCTGACGTTATTCTGTAATGCTTTTAGTTCATCTATTGTATCTACGACCTTTAAGGCAAATGCTTCAGCTGGTTCGAGTTCTGGTTCACTTATTGAATTCTATTCATCTCTGAGTAATATACAGTTCAAGGCACAAAATCTTGCGACTTGATCCGCATATGCATTTCCCAGAGAAACATAGTCCTGTCCTTTTGTATGAGCACTACACTTTACCACTGCAACTTCGGCTGGCAATTGAATAGCGTGTAACAATTCCCTTATTCTCTCCCCGTTTTTCACTGGGGATCCTGAAGAAGTCAGGAAACCTCTCTGTGACCATAGTTGTCCAAAGTCATGCACAATTCCGAACCCGTACTGACTATCAGTGTAAATGGTGACTTTCATCAATGCAGACAGTTGACATGCTCTTGTAAGGGCTACAAGTTCTGCTACTTGTGCAGAATAGACTCCTTGGAGCCAGGATGCTTCCAAGACACCTGTTACAGTACATACAGCATATCCTGCTTTCAAAATTCCCATCCCATCTCTTAGACATGAACCATCAACGAAAACAATTTGGTCATTTTCATCAAGCTTAGTATCCTTAATGTCAGGTCGAGGTTTTGTGCAAAATTCAGTCACCTGAAGGCAGTCATGCTCGACGTCTTCAGCGTTCTCAATTTCAGCATTTTCACCAGGAAGCAAGGTTGCTGGATTCAACGTAGTGCACCTTTTCAGCTGCACGTTCGGTGAGCCCAGAATTACCGTTTCATACCTTGTGAGTCTTGCTCCAGTCATGTGTTGCGTTCGGGAGCGGGTCAAAAGTATCTCAACTGAGTGAGGGACCATGACTGTTACTGGGTGTCCCATCACTATTCCTTCACTCTGAGTGAGGCTGATACCAACTGCTGCTACGGCGCGCAAACACCCTGGAAGTGCTGCTGCGACCGGATCCAAAGTAGCTGAAAAATACGCTACTGGTCTGTTTATGCCACCATGGGCTTGAGTCAAGACAGACAAAGAGCATGCATCACGTTCATGGCAAAACAATGTGAAAGGCTTTGTGTAATCAGGCATACCTAAAGCTGGAGCCCTGCACATGCATTCTTTCAATTCAATAAAAGCATCCATCTCATCTCCTTTCAGCTCAATTTGATCCAAGGCATCCTTCTGGGTCAGTTTCAGTAGAGGCTTCGCTAGAGTTGAAAAGTTGTGGATCCACTGACGACAGTAGCTCACCATCCCCAAAAACTTCCTCACCTCCCTCCTTGTCTTTGGTGGACTCATTTGAAGTATACTTGTTATTCTTTCCTTCATTATTCTCCGTGACCCTTTCTCTATTTGGTGACCCAAGTATTTCACTTTCTTCTGACAGAACTGCAACTTGGAAGGAGACACCTTGTGTCCATTCCTTCCCAAATGGTTCAACAGGGCAATGGTGTCGGCCGTGCAGCCACTTTCTGTCTTAGATGCAATCAGTAAGTCATCGATGTACTGTACTAGGGTTGACTTGGATGGCAATTCTAACGCTTCCAAGTCTTTCTTTAGAATCTGATTGAATATTGACGGTGACTCAGAAAACCCTTGAGGAATTCGACACCAACTGTACACTCTGTCTAGGAATTTGAAACAAAAGAGGAATTGGCTATCCTCATGAAGAGGCACAGAAAAGAATGCTTGTGACAAGTCGATGACTGAGAACCACTCGGCATCGCAAAGGACTTGAAACATTATCACAGCTGGATTTGGTACGACAGGGCAACATTTAATTATGATGTCATTTATTTTTCTCAAGTCCTGCACTATTCGGACCTTTTCACTCAGCTTTATTAGTCCCATGATTGGTGAATTACATGGACTGCTTAACACTTCTTTCAGTACTCCCTGCTTTACAAATTTGTCAATGAGTTGGGCAACTTTCATGAGGGTGTCTTGTGCCATGTGGTATTGTGGGGTCTGGGGAAAGATTGCATTAGGTTTTACAGTCACTTTCACTGGTTCCACTCCTTTCATCAATCCCACCTCTTTCCCTGTCATATCCCACACTTCTTTTCCGACTGTTTCCCGTAATTCAGCTGGAATATCTTCTTCAGTTATCATCGGGAAAAGGCAAATCAGAGGATACTCTTCATCGACAGTTTCCATCTCATCCCCTTCTACACTGTCCTCTTCTTCCCCATCACTGCTCGTCTGAATTTTAATTCCCTCGTTCGAACACATAATCGAACATCCCAACTTGCACAATAGGTCTCTCCCTAACAGTGCTATCGGGCTTGAGTCACATACCACAAATTTATGTAACCCTTGATAGTTACCAATGCTGACGGGTACCGGATCTGTAATTGGGTTTGTCAGGTGCCTGTTTGCTACTCCCACCACTTGAACTGTTCTCCCTGAGAGTGGCAAATTTGGTACTTCAATGCTCTTAACAGTTGAACGTGTGGCTCCTGTGTCAACCAAGAATGAGACACGATGACCCATTACTCTTCCCTCCACATACGGACCCTTTTGATCAACTTCCAAGGATGCTGCAAGCACACAATCTCCTTCCTCTCCTGAACTTTCACTCTCCCATACATTGTTTATTCCACTCTCACTGTGTAATGGGAACTGTTGTACTGTGCCATTTGTATTCATTACCTGACCCGAGACCTGTGGAGGAACCATCACTTGCTGCTGACTCATTGGTGCCAAAGGGATTTGCATTTGCTGATTAGGTACCATGGGAAACTGCTGTTGCATTGGCTGCATTTGCGTCATCTGCATACGGGGCATCTGCATCTGCTGCGGCTGCATAGGTTGTAATCCCTGCAGCTGATTTATGGTCTGGAAATTTGGGTTTGGACCTCTCATTTTCGGTCCCCTCATTGTCTGAAATGCATTGACATCATTGTTTTGCTGACCAACACCTGCACCTTCCTGCACCACCATCGGGCACTCGCGTTTCCAATGACCGACGATTCCGCACACGTGACACGGCATCACCTTTTTCAATGCCTGCACACCATTTGGAGTCACAACAGTGTTCAAATCCGGACCATTATTTCCAAAACCTCCTCTGCCTCTGCCTCTCGCCTGTGGCTGAAACATCATATTTCCCTGCAACTGCGGCTGCGGTTGCGGTACCTGCTGTTGGAACCCTTGTAACCCTTGCAAACCTTGCAGACCTGTCTGAGCTGCTTTAAGTTGCATCATCATCAATTTCTCTTTCAACTTTTTCTGTTTCACTTCAATTTCGTCGCTACAATATTTCGCATAATTCAACACCTCATCAATAGGTTTCGACTGCCAACAAATCAAATGCGACTTTATCATCTGACTTATTTCTGGTCTCAGCCCTTCCACAAATCTAAACACAAAATGAAGCATGTCCTTCGCCTCTATTGTTTCCGTGCCGCTGTAGTTCTTGAACGCCTTCAACAATCTCTCATAGTAACTATGAATCAACTCTTTAGCCTCTTGGGCAGTTCGATCAATCTTCTGCCAATCCACATTTTTCGCGGCAACCTTCGTCTTCAAATGCTCAATCACCTTATAGTACAAGCTCATCACCATAGGTGATGGTGCACCCGTATTCCTGTCTCTCTCCGGTTCACTTGTCGGCCAACCTACAGCTCTTTTGCAATCCTCCCACAAATCTGCCGGAACCACAATCTCAAAGAGAGTGTTCAGGTCTTCCCAGAGACATTTTGCAAGCTTCACAAACCTATCAGTCTGTTGATACTATTCAATCGGTTTCTCTCTCAGTTTGGGAAAATCATCCGTAAAAGACTGAATGTCGCTTCTGTGCCATGGTACATGTATTAATTTTCCCCCTGTTGTCTCCCTCATTGGTAACATGGTTACTGCATCACTACTCTGCGGTCTTTTCTCGTTGAGCTCTGGGACACTGTCTTTCCTCTTTTCCTTTCTCTTTACCCATCTGCTTTCCCATTTGTCTAAGCACCTCCACACTTGTGCACTCTGCAGCAATTCTCTAAGGTGCGCCTTCATGCCTGCTGACCTCATGTGTTCAAAATCTGTGGTCCCAAAATCCAACCTGTAGCTCCTGCTCAAGTGTTTCATCTTGTCTATCTCCACCCCGTTTTTGTCTGCTATTTCTTGCAACCTTCTATGTACCTTGTCCACTTCTCTCGTAATCCTGGGACATAGATACCTCAGCTCTTCTTCCGAGTAGGACTCTAACCTATTCACACCCATAGTCCCTTCCACCAATTCTTGTGCTTCCATGCCCAACCTGACCCTATTCAGATATTCTTCTCCCTTCCCACTGGCTGAGCTTTGTGTGGAATTCAGACTGTTGAACCACTGTGTCAGCTGTTGCGCATTCAACCCCATCAGTGTAGCATTCACATCGACTGCCATTGATGGTTGCGGCAACTTTTCAGTATTCGATGACAACGGTATCACCAGTGGGGGACTCGACCTCACCACTGTTGACTGAGCACATATGGGACTAAACTCCATCAAGGACCCAGATCCAGTTGGCTGAGCCGCTATCGGAGTTATCCCTGGAGTGTTTTCTATGCACCTCCTTTCTGTCCCATTCTACAGTATTGATCCCTGACCGCTCATACCTAAGTTAGGCTGACTATACAAAGGTACCGGTGGACCTACAGTAATGGGTAGTGATATCGCATCTGGGTTCTGTCCATTTCCCATGTTCTGAGACATGTTCATTCCCACACTATGGGTCATCATTGCCGGCATGCCCATTTGACTCCCCGTCATCTGAGCATGTGCGGTTCCCCCCTGCATCTGCTTTTGAGGCATCAAAAACTGAGTTGATTCGGCTTGTGCCAATGTTGGGTTGTGACCATTCTGTCCTCCCATTACGGTTGGATCTAGAATCATTCCCGTACTGTTGTCACTGCTGTAGTACCTTGGGACCTGCGGCTGATAATTTTCTGCTGGTTTCAACATGGGCACATCTGGATATATTCTCCTAACCTGCGGTATCTGCGGGGTGAACAGTAAACTCGGGTCCTTAGATCCCGATGATGCTCCTGAACTCTGAGTTTCACCGTTCTGTACCGATGCCGGAGGGGCAGAACTGGTACTTGGACCTTGTCCACTCTCTGCATAAGGTGGTGGACGGTCGTTCAGCAATAGCATGATTAACTCCTCATCCTCTAACTCCTCTTCTCTTCTCAACTTTTCCTCATCCTCTCTATCCTTGGAACACCTCCTGTTTGTCTTACAGGTAGCTTTCTTACCTGTCTCCTCTTCTTCCTTAGTAATTGCGGGAAACAATTTTATCCCCTGCAATACATCTGACCTCCACACCTTCTGTGCATTATCCCACCTAGCGTCCGCTAGTGTCTTTTCTACCTTTCTTATCCTTGTCTCGAACTTATTTTGCTGTTGTTGTCTAGCCATCAGTTCCCAAATTGCTAGAGCCTCAAACTGTGCTGGCCTTGGAGGTACCTTCATGTCGTACATCGCGAATCTCAAATTCTCTAGGATCCTTATATTGAACGTCCCATGGATCGGGAACGCTACGCTCCCATGTTTCTCTGTCAGTTTGTGCCATTGCTTTAGCCAAAGGCACGGAGCTACCCCTTTTTCCTCCATTACAATGTAAGCTGGTGTACCCTCGGGTGGCGTCTCCTCTCCTACGCTCGCTTTAATGTAAGACTCCCCCTTCATTGCACTCTTTAATGCTTTAAAAAATTTCATTTTCTCGTCTTTTTATTTCACAAAGTTTGTAATCAATAGGTGACTTTAATTCCCGGAATACTCTTCGCTTGCCTTTCCCCTTCCAATCGAGCCCCACGGACTGCGTCCAATCTGTGCGCGACCCTTCTTTGCAACCAACCTATCCCAGCGCGGCTCCTAGTGACGTCACACTCACACACACTGCGGCTGACAAAGCCTCGCGGCTAGTCCTCCTTCACTCAGCTCCTCTCGTAACAACTTCTTGCATGTATCGCGAGCTACCAAAAAATAATAATAAAACAGATCTGTCGGTTTACTACAGGAAGGGTAACACAATCGCTTCAGGACCTTAGGGATTTTTCACTAGCCTCGGCAGTTATTCCATCTTTCTCGGTCCCCACGTTTGCAAGCAAGTCTGACCCGCAGACTGCTCTCAACTTGTCAGTGATCTATTCTAGTGCACTTAGAATTTTGTCAAAGCCCGAAGTTTCTTTCACTCCCTTAACACACGTACCGACTCGTTGACCACGCCCGATCAACCTACTAAACCGACCAGACCACAACATAAAACAAGTGTCTCATACACTTTTCAACATACTCCGGAGTCTCTTGACCTCGCAGGGCCCGTCTCAACAACAACAACCACGTGGACCTTTTTATGCACGAAGCGCCACACGCACATGAAGTTCGACGACTTCCCTACTCTCACACTCGGAGTCGCACCTCCGCTATTTCTATGAAGTTCGACGACTTCCCTACTCCTACACTCGGAGTCGCACCTCCGCTATTCTCTAAAATCCTCGCAACCTTTTCACACAATCTGCGGCAATAAGCTGTGCAAGCGCAAAACCCTAACTTCACTCATACCATCACTAGTACCGCCAACGCTGATTCCACACCTCCATTCTCTCCATTCGCAAGCTCCGAGATCCCGGGAAAGTCGCGGTGGACCGATCCCATCATCATCCTCTCAATCTGTTTTACCCAAGAAAATCTAATTCAACACCATATACCTCTCGAGCGGGGTCTCAAAAGTCTAAACCGTTAATTCAACACCATGTATGTCTCGAGTGGGGTCCCAAAAGTCTAAACCGTCCTCTGCTACCATCTACTGATAGAGCGTTCCGTACTAATAATTTACCTGTACTTGGACGCTCTTTAGGCCGATGAATCTTTTGGCTAAGTGGGACTCTCCTCACCCAAGATCAGTCAATTTAATCAAATCAATAATCAATAACGAACGTAAGCAATACCCTGATCAACATAAAACTTAACAATTAATCCAGAATACATTTCGGCGAACCCTGACCTTTCAGTCAGGGATAACCACACCAGTTTTTTCAAAGTTAATGAATTTATTTCCCTATATTAACAAAGCTAGCACAATATAGATGTGTCTCAACACCAAATGATAAACATAAATGAACATTAATAGCTGTCCATAACGACGGAACAGATGCAATCTATGCAGCATTTGAATAACGAGGCATTCGATGATAGCAATGCAAATCACTAATAGTATTATCTGTAATGAACTAATTGCATACATTTAGTCAGCATAACAAGGTCTCGAATTGCATCGTGCAACAAAAGGAATCCTCATCTAACCTCAAATTAGCATTGGCATGTGGGACTTCATGCAAAACAATTTAGCAACATTAATTTGGAAAAAAACTCCTAGCTAGGGTTCTTATCAAAAATCAGCAGTTGGTTACCTAAAAGAAACACAATGCAATTGTACAATTTCCTTTCATATTTACCAATTACAATCAGCATTCAAGGAAGTCTTCGTCTCACAGGTACCGTTTCTCGATCAGCATGGGACGGGGCAAAGGGGCAGGGGTGAACGGGGCAATTGCCTCACGGCGGCAAAATAAAACTACTACTTCATGCAAAGGGATCAAAGTTAAAGTCTCTAGGGCAAGAATCATTTAAAGTCTCTTTCTCTCGATTAGAGAAAGCATCAAAGTCTCTTTCAAAATGGCGTCGCAGCAAGGTGGGCCATAGTAGCTGCAAAGTCAACAAAATGGCGGGATGTCCAATAATGACCACTTTCCTCTCGTGCACCTGGTTTAAATAGACAACAGTTCAAATCCAGTAGGGTCTTCCATTGGAGGGTTCATAGGTTGGCTTCAAATTGTCCAATCAAAAACAACAGTTCTCAAGCTTTTACTTAAGCATACATTATCCTTGGAGACGGGTACGCAAGTTGCAACATTTTATACCAATTAACTCACTTTCAGAGCTTCCATTGTCCGCACCTGCAGATTGACCTTGGAGCAAAGAGAAAAATGCCAGGCTGGCACGAAACCTTAAGATAAGCATGTGAACGATCTCAGTGGAAAAGTACAGCTTCAAGCAAAAATACACGTTTCTTAGCACATTGGAAAAATACGAGCATCTAAACCGTGAGACCAGACAACTAGGCCAAAGCCTCCACTAAAGTTATGCTAAGCTAAAACATTTCAAACAAGCAAATCGTGGTATACGCTTACGATTATGTCGGATTAGTGCACTTCTAATACATTACGTTATATAAAGCACGCTTATAAATGTTGGCAAACTACTCTAAGGGCACATTTTGTCCCCGTACAATCTTTATTAGTTCGGTTAAAGACACACATGATTATTTCAGCACTACGTTTAAGCGCTAATAAATGCACAACCTTCATTTCTGCTTCATCACAGGCAGGGCAGCTCTTCTTCCTCAGCTCTTCAGCTCTTCTCCAGGCAGAGTTTCCTCTTGTTTCCAGAAATGTTCTTAAAGTCTGTGGTTTTGGGTGCCCTTCTTATACCCACTTTCTCCTTTGAAGTAGACCTACTTCAAAGTAAAGTCTCTTGTGAAAGTGAAATCCTGCCTTGCCAAGGCCAGGCCCCAGACACTCACCAGGTGGTTGGAGACTGCATTGTGTGAGGACAGGCACAGCCTTTTCAGGTGTGAGTGACCACTCCTCCCCTTCCTCCTAGCACAGATGGTTCATCAGGATATACAGGCTACACCCCAGCTCCTTTTGTATCACTGTCTAGTGTGAGGTGCAACCAGACCAACTGTCAACCTGACCCAGATAGGGAATCCACAAACAGGCAGAGTCACAGAAATGGTATAAGCAAGAAAATGCTCACTTTCTGAAAGTGGCATTTTCAAACACACAATCTTTAAATCATCTTTACTAAAATTCACTACATTTCACTAACTTGTGGGCTCAGAGACCCCAAACTCCACATGCCCATCCGCTCCCAAAGGGAATCTACACTTTAATCAAATTTAAAGATAGCCCCCATGTTAACCTATGAGTGGGACAGGCCTTGCAACAGTGAAAAACGAATTTAGCAATATTTCACTGTCAGGACATATAAAAACACATTACTATATGTCCTACCTTAACCATACACTGCACCCCGCCCTTGGGGCTACCTAGGGCCTACCTTAGGGGTGTCTGACATGTAAGAAAAGGGGAGGTTTAGGCCTGGCAAGTGGGTACACTTGCCAAGTCGAATTTACAGTTAAAACTGCACACACAGACACTGCAGTGGCAGGTCTGAGACATCATTACAGAGCTTCTTATCTGGGTGGCACAACCAGTGCTGCAGGCCCACTAGTAGCATTTGATTTACAGGCCCCGGCGCCTGCAGTGCACTTTACTAGAGACTTACTAGTAAATCAAATATGCCAATCATGGATGAGCCAATTACATACACATTTTGTAAAGAAGCACTTTCACTTTAGCACTGGTTAGCAGTGGTAAAGTGCCCAGAGTAACAAAAACAGTAAAATCAGAGTCTAGCACATATCAAAAACCTGGCGAACAGTTGCAAAAAGTTAAGGGAGGCCACGCCAAGGATGAAAAGTCTAACAATTAATATTATGAAATGTCGAATATATGTTTGACTAATATAGTAATATGTCATATTAAGGGTTATGCATTATGTCCTAGTAATTGCAGGCCATAACTTAGCGAAAGTCTTGGCCTACTTGCCAGGCCTCATGTAAAAGGTGTATTTCTTAATGTTTAATAACTGGCTGTCCTAGAGAGTTAAACTGTGATTTCCCTTTTTGCATTGTTTAAATGTGCTCATAACTAAAGGTTCTCATGAGAACCACTGAATAATAGAAGATGCTGTTCTTGCTAATGTAACATTTTGTGTGGAATGTGTGTGAGACTAACTTTCTCAGGAGAAGAACAATGGAGATAATGACTGGAGTCGAAGCTGCAACAATATTGTTACCTGACAAGCCGGATGATGAGGACATTGAAGGACAACCAATCAACGACACATGAACGGAGTAATAGAAGAAATCATAGATTTGGAGTTTTAGTTTTCTTGGACAAAGTGTGAACATGTGATTAACTGACAAATATTAGATCAGATATAGATGTGAGATATAGTTTTACTAGTTTTAATTTAATGACACTGCACTGAGAGAAGACACCATCATTGCCCATTTTCTTGCTGGCCGAAAGGTCAATATTTCTTGTGCGTCCTGACAAGAGAGGTGCTTAACTTTAATGCTTAAAGACTTTTCGTTTTCTGAACTTTGATGCTTAATCCTGACACCTTGCTGATCGACTGATGTCCTGAGGACGAAGACTGACTCTGCTTGCTGATTCACATTGAGGATAGATATAGTGAATTAGACTGTTGATTTTTATGCAGATTTGCTTTTTCCTTTCTAGGTACCATCTGTACTGTTTTCATAGAGACATGGATAGATGTTTTTCCAAATTTGTGTTACTAAGTTGTTTTGCATGAAGTCCAACATGCTGATGCTAATCTGTTGTTAGTTAAGGATCCTCACTAACAAAATTATGCTAATAGGGAATAATGCTTGAAAAAAATCTCTGCTGAATTTGAATGTATGAAATCATGCTGACAAGGTTGATTTTGTTATTAATTTGCACCGTAACCTTAGAATGTGTTGTAGTTCAAGTTTTGATTAGTATAACGTTTTTTCCGTCACTTTGAACAGCCAGTATTGTTTCTGTGTGTGTTTTATTTGATTTAGAGATTAATCTACATGACCTTAGCATTGTTAATATGGGAAATAAATATTCAAACTTTTGTTAAAAGGTGTGGTTATTCATGACTGAAAGGTCATGGTGCGTGACATTTATTGACTTTATTGATTATTGATTATGTACTGGAGCTATGGTAAGAACATCTTAATTGCTAGTCAAAAGATTCATCGACCTACTCGCGTCCCCTTGTAAGTTTACTTATCAAGGTCAGACGCGCTAACAGAGATGTTAGCAGACTGATGGTTAGTCTTCTTAAGAGCTTATCATAGACGTCTGGTACAGAGTAATGGGTGTTAACAGTGATGGTGAGAGAGGTAATGGTTAGTCTCCTTAAGAGATTATCGTAGACGTCCGGTACAGAGTAACAGGTGTTAAGAGTGTTGGTAAAGAGAGGTGAAGGGTTGTCTCCTTAAGAGCCCATGGTAGATGTCCAGAGATAGTAACAGAGGTGAAGGATCATTATTATTGAGATTTGGATTTTATTTTTTAATGATGCTAATTGGAGAGAAAATTATGTTCCCTTAAGCCCAAAAATTACTTACCCAGAATCCAGGATCCTGCTAATGGTTGTTTGAGGATGTTCTCGGTGTTCTAGTGACAGCTTATGCAAATTGCCGGTGAATTGTGGGGTTTGTGAGGGTTTAGGGAGTTTGCGTACTCCAAATGAAGTTGTAGAAGGAGTGTGCGTACTCAGCAGTGTGAGAGTAGGGAAGTCGTCGAACTTCATATGTGTGTGGCCCTTTGTGCTAAAAAATTGTCCACGTGTTATTAATGTGCGGACCCAGCGTGGTCTAAGACTCTGGAGTATATTGAAAAGTGTATGAGACACTTGGGGCCAGATTTATACTTTTTGAAGCAAAACTGCGTTAGAGCAGTTTTGCGTGAAAAAGTATAGGGCCAGCTAGCGTCATTCCAAGATGCCGGCCGGCCGCCATATTTATAGAATGTCTGTAGCTGGCACTAATGGGTGGGGGAGGTGTAGGGGAAACTGGGGCTTGTGCGCCGAATTATGGCACTACACTGTTTAGATGCTACAAAATTGGCTCTCAGCAGTGTAGCTCCATTTTCTGGCACACATGGACATGGCTCCTGTCTTAGTAAAGGCAGGAGCCATGCCCACCACCCCAATGGTCAGGTCCAGGGGACGAATGTCCCCTGGGCATGGCCATTGCGGCCAGCATCGTGCAGGGGGCCCCAAGTCAGACCATGGAAATATGCCAACAGGTCCCCTTACACCTGCCCATACCCAGGCGTTAAATAATGGCATTAAGCAAGCTTAGCACCATTATTTAAGGCCCCCATCCCCCATGCTGGATTTTAGCACGGGGATAAATATGGCGCAAAGGCCATATCGTCCTTTTCTGGACGGGAATGCCTACCTGCATCTCATTGACACATGGTAGGTTTTCACATCCAGAAAATGACGTTAACTTCATACCTTTAGCCCTAGATGGGTCTAGCGCCAAAGTATAAATATGGAGTTAGGTTTGCGCTGAATTAGCATAAGAAAAATTACGCTAGTTTTGCGCAAACCTAAAATATGGGCCTTGGTTTTATGTTGTAATCTGTCTGGTTTAGTAGGTTGATCGGGCATGGTCAACAAGTCAGAGTGTGAGTCAGAGTGAGTGAAAGAAAATTTAGAATGAGATTTGGCGAGTCCTATGTGCACCAGGACAGACCCACTGATCAGTTGAGAGTAAAATTTGCGGGTAGTTGCGAATCTGGGAGGCCGAGAAAGAAGGAGTAGCTGTAAGTGCGGGAAGAGCAGTCAGTGAAAGATCCGTAAGGTTACTGAAGCGATTGTGTTACCTTTCCTGTAGTAAACTAGCAGATTTGTTTTTGATTTTGGTTTTTGGTTGTGCTCACAATTTTTGCATTAGTTTGTATAAATCGGAGTTTGGGAGGACAAGCCACAAGACTTTGTCAGCCGCAGTATGTGTGAGTGTGACATCATTAGAGCCGCCCTGGGATAGGTCAGTTAGTAAGAAGGGTCCCACACGTATTGGCAGCCGTCTGTGAGAGGCAATTGGTTGAGAAAGTGGTTGAAAGTAATCTTGGGATTAAAAGTCCCTTCCTGATTTAATTTTGAATAACAAAAAGGTCGAAACAATGAAATTTTTCAAAGCTTTAAAGAGTGCCTTAATGGGAGATACATATATTATAATGAGTATAGGCGAGGCTACAACGCCAGAAGGTACACCAGCTTACATTGTAATGGAAGAAAACGGTGTCTCGCCATGTCTTTGGCTAAAGCAATGGTGTAAATTGACAGAGAAGGATGGAAACTTAGCGTTTCCTACAAATGGGACGTTCAATTTTAGGGTTTTGGAGCATTTAAGGATGGTGCTATATGAATCAAAGCCCCTTCCGAGACCAGCAGTGTTTGAGGCATTAGCGATTTGGGAGCTAGTAGGCAGTCTTCAACGGTGGAAGAAGAATCAGATGATGATGAGTTTATTACACAGTTATTGAGAAGTGGCCCACCACTATATTCAACACATGAGAGTGGTCCAAGTACTAGTGCTGATCCGACAGCTCCAACAAAGGTTAATGGGACAATGTGTCCGATGCAGGTTAATGCTAGCCTGACACAGAATGCGATGCAGAGTAGTCTTAATGTGCCTACTACTCCTGTAGTGCAAAATCAGGTGCAAACACCACAGGCTCAGAGAATCGATCCTGATGTGCCCATTATGGAAATGACTTCGAAATTAATGTTGTCTATGGAACAGATTTACCCGAGACTGATGTTGGTTCAGACTGAACCAACTCCACTTTTACTGCCCCAAGGTCAGCCACAGGTAATGCCAAGCTTTACTCCAGTAACAGAGACATAGGTGGTCATTCCGACCTAGGCGGGCGGCGGTTGCCGCCCGCCCGTCGGAAGCCGCCTGAATACCGCCCCGCGGTCAATAGACCGCGAGGGGTATTCTGACTTTCCCGCTGGGCCGGCGGGAAAGCGCCTTCAACAAGGAAGCTGGCTCGGAATCGAGCCGGCGGAGTGGAAGGCGTGCGACGGGTGCAGCAGCACCCGACGCGCTTTTCAGTGTCTGCATCGCAGACACTGAAAAGCCTAGTTGGGCCCTGTTAGGGGGCCCCTGCAGTGCCCATGCCATGGGCATGGGCACTGCAGGGGCCCCCAGGGGCCCCAAGACGCCCGTTCCCGCCGGCCAGGTTCTGGCGGTAAGAACCGCCAGAGCCAGGCCGGCGGGAAGGGGGTCGGAATCCCCATGGCGGCGGAGGATTCCCCAGGGCAGCGGGAAACTGGCGGGAGACCGCCAGTTTTCCCTGTCTGACCGCGGCGTTAGCGCCGCGGTCAGAATGCCCTTAGGGGCACCGCCGGCCTGTCGGCGGTGCTCCCGCGCCCGTTGGCCCTGGCGGATTGTATCCGCCAGGGTCAGAATGAGGGCCATAGTCAGCTATGACTCTGATGATGAATCAGAATATGGGAGTTACTCTCCCACAGACTGTAAGTGCCAGACCAACCTGGATGCTATATTGCTACCTATTACTGTTGGTCGAGCCATACCCTTATTTGCACAGAAGAAGCCTACTGTAGGTGAACAGGGAGCAATGTCCCAGAGTATAATGAGGGGAGGACTTAATGAAAGGCTCGAATAGTCTCTCCCGTGGGACAGACTTTTGACGGATCAAGATCATTGCTGGACCTCAGTCGATTTGTAGCACTCCCGGGTACTATGGCAGGGTCAAATGTTAGTCAGAATTTGAAATTATTGGCACTGCAGACCCCAAATGCAGTTGCACAGCAGGTGCCACCAGTCCAAGCAAGTGACATTCTGTTGCAAGGATTGACAGCTCAGCAGTTGACTGAATGGTTAGACAAGCTGAATACCCCGCAGAGTGTTCCTCAGAGAGATGAGTTTCTGAATTATGTTAGGCTAAGCATGGAAGAGGGTGAACTCATTGAGGGAACTATGGGGGGGAACAGGTTATAATCCTAGACAGAGGCAGAATTGAGATATTTGTGCCCAAAGATTAAAAGGGAAGTGAACAATGTGCACCAGAAATTAGCAGACCTGGCAGAGCAGTACGGTATAGAAGTAGATAAAACGAAGCATTTGAAAAGGAGTTACAGATTAGATTTTGAGGCTAAAGATTTTGAACACATGAGATCTGCTGGGATGAAGGCACATCTTAAGGAATTGCTTCAAAGTGCCCAGACTTGGGGAGGATTAGACAAATGGGAAGGCAGATGGGTAAAGAAGACAGACAAGAGAAAAAGGGATTCTGTGAAGCTGACTGCAAATGTGCAGGAGGATAAAGATCTAGTAAACATTTTACCAATGAGAGAGATTCCAGGGGGAAATTTTGTTCATGTCCCATGAATCAGAAGTGACGTTCTAGCGTTTACAAATGATTATCCAAAATTGAGAGAGAAGCCAGTAGAGTGGTATCAGCAGACAGACAGGTTTGTGAAACTCGCAAAGTGCCTATGGGAGAACTTGAACCTATTACTAGAGATAGTAGTTCCAGCTTATCTGTGGATTGAGTGTAAGAGGAGTGTAGATTTGTCATCAAGTGAACCAGAGAGAAACAAGAATACAGGTGCATCTTTTGAAGCAATGAAATATTACTATAAGGTGATTGAACTTTTGAAAAAAAGAATTTTGCCCAAGAATATTGATTGGCAGAAGATTGACAGGACAGCTCAGGAACCAAAGGAGTCAATACATGCGGATTATGAGAGATTGCTGCAGGTGTTCAAGCATTATAGTGGTACAGAAACAATTGAGGCGAAAGTCATGTTCCATTTTGTGTTCACATTTGTGGAAAGGTTGAGACCTGAAATTAGCCAGACGATTAAGAGTCATTTGATTTGCTGGCAAGCAAAGCCGATTGATGAGGTGTTGCAGTATGTGAAATACTGTAGTGATGAGAGTGAGTTAAAGCAGAAAAGTGTAAAAGAAAAGGCTATGGTGATGCAGATTAAAGCAGCTCAAACAGGGGTGCAAGGGAATTTTCCACAGCAGTTACCTCAGCAGCAGTAGGGGAACATGATGTTTCAGCCCCAGATGAGAGGTAGAGGTTGTGGAGGAAATGTGAATTGTGGTCTGGACTTAGGTACTGTAGGGGTTCAGAATGATGTGCAGGGAATGAAGAAGTTATTGCCATGTCACGTTTGCGGAGCCATTGCACATTGGAAACGGGAGTGCCCAATAATGTGGTGCAGGAAGGTGTCGTTCAGCAGAGTAATTCAATCAATCAATCAATCAATAAATCATTGAATT
This sequence comes from Pleurodeles waltl, assembly GCF_031143425.1. NCBI lineage: Eukaryota > Metazoa > Chordata > Amphibia > Caudata > Salamandridae > Pleurodeles > Pleurodeles waltl. The sequence continues at coordinate 1,642,724,863 of NC_090444.1, read as the reverse complement.
TATAAAGTGCGCTACGTACCCGTGAGGGTTTCAAGGAGCTGGGGGGGGAGGGCTGGTGTTACTGGTCGAAGAGCCAGGTCTTGAGGAGTCTTCTGAAGGTGAGCAGGTCTTGAGTCTGTCGCAGGTTGGTGGGGAGGGTGTTCCAGGTTTTGGCGGCGAGGTCTGAGAAGGATCTGCCGCCGGAGGTCTTTCTTCGGAAGCGGGGGACGACGGCGAGGGCGAGGTTAGTGGAGCGGAGCTGACGGGTGGGGGTGTAGAAGCTAAGTCTGTTGTTTAGGTAGGCTGGTCCGGTGTCGTGGAGCGCTTTGTGAGCGTGGGTAAGAAGCTTGAAAGTGATCCTTTTGTCCACGGGGAGCCAGTGAAGGTTTCTCAGGTGGTGGGAGATGTGGCTGTGGCGGGGTACATTGAGGATCAGCCGGGCAGAGGCGTTTTGGATACGTTGGAGGCATAGTAGGTCTTTTGCTGGGATGCCTGTATAGAGTGCGTTGCCGTAGTCCAGCCTGCTGCTGACGAGGGCCTGTGTCACTGTTCTTCTTGTTTCTGTCGGGATCCACTTGTAGATTCTGCGGAGCATGCGCAGTGTGTTGTAGCAGGAGGAGGAAACTGCGTTGACCTGTTTACACAAGGTGAGGGAGGAGTCGAGGATGAAGCCAAGGTTGCGAGCGTGGTCGGACGGTGTCGGTGGGGTTCCTAGTGTGGTGGGCCACCAGGAGTCATCCCAGGCAGAGGGGGTGGGTCCGAGGATGAGGACCTCCGTCTTGTCCGAGTTCAGTTTCAGACCATTGTTTCTCATCCAATCAGCGATGGATTTCATTCCCTCGTGGAGGTTGGTTTTCGCAGTGTGGGGGGTCTTTGGCGAGTGAGAGGATGAGCTGGGTGTCGTCGGCGTAGGTGAGGATGTTGAGGTTGTGTTGTCGGGCCACTTGAGCGAGGGGGGCCATGTAGATGTTGAACAGCATCGGGCTGAGGGATGAGCCTTGGGGGACGCCGCAGATGATGTTGGTGGCTTCGGAGCAAAAGGGGGGGAGGCAGACTCTCTGGGTTCTGCCGGAGAGGAAAGAGATGATCCAGTCGAGGGCTTTACCTTGAATTCCGGTTTCGTGGAGGCGTGATTTCAGGGTGCGGTGGCAGACTGTGTCGAAGGCGGCAGATAGGTCCAGGAGGATGAGGGCTGATGTTTCGCCGTTGTCCATTTGGCGTCTGATGTTGTCGGTGGCGGCGAGAAGGGTGGTTTCGGTGCTGTGGTTTCGTCTGAAGCCGGACTGGGAGGGGTCTAGGATGCCGTTGTCTTCAAGGTGGCTGGTTTGTTGTTTGTTGATGATTTTTTCAATCACCTTTGCTGGGAAAGGGAGCAGGGATATGGGTTGGTTATCTCACTTCATTCCAGAACGTGAAGGGACCGAGAGTGAGAGGTCCTAATCCAAATTTTCAGGATAATGTGAATCAAATGCAGAATTTTCAACCCATGCAGCAGGTGCAAAGGCCAAGTGTACAAATGACACAGTTGCAGATGATGCAACAGCAGGTTCCCATGGTACTTAGACAGCAAATTTGAATACCCCAAGTTCCAATGGAACAACAACCGATGATGCTTTCTCCACAGGTCACAGGTCAGAGGCTTAACCAAAGAAATATATCACAGTCACCAATTCCCATTACACAGTGAGAGTGGACTAAATGATGACTGGATGAGCGACAGTTCAGATCAGGAGACGTGTGTGCTTGCAACTTCCTTAGAAGTAAATCAAAGAGGTCCCTATGTGAAAGGAAAGGTTATGGGTCACAGAATTTCATTCTTGGTTGACACAGGAGCTACACGTTCTACAGTGAGAAGTGCAGAAGTTCCAAATTTGCCCCTTCCAGGTAGAACAGTTCAGATTGTAGGAGCAGCAAACCAATATTTAACAAACCCGATTACAGAACCTGTTCAGGTTAAAATTGGCAAATTTCAGGGATTGCAAAAAATCGTAGTCTGCGATTCAAGTCCTGTATCCCTACTGGGAAGAGACTTGCTGTATAAAACAAAATGTTCGATTACTTGTTTAAATGATGGAATTGAAATTCGGACAAATAGTGATGACGAAGATGACCAAGCCCCAGAAATAGAAGGTAAAACTACAAATGAGCAGTAGCTTTTGATTGAATTTTTACGGATGTTCACAGTGAAAGAGCTTCATCCTGATTTGCAGGGGACGGTTAAAGAGAAAGTGTGGGATTTGACAGGAAAAGAAGTAGGTCTGATAAAGGGAGTTGAGCCAGTTAAAGTTACTGTAAAGAAAAATACAGTTTTTCCTCAACTTCTGCAGCACAACATGCCGCAAGATGTCTTTATAAAGGTTGCAAAGATAATTGCAGATTTTGGAAAGCAAGGGGTTTTGAAGGAAGTATTGAGCAGTCCATGTAATGCACAGATAATGGGTTTGCAAAAGCCATGTGGGAAAGATTCAATTGTCCAGGACTTGAGAAAGTAAATGAGAGTGTGGTAAAATGTTGTCCCGTGGTGCCAAACCCAGCTGTAATAATGTTTCAGATTCCATGTGATACTGAATGATTCACTGTCATTGATTTGTCACAAGCCTTCTTTTCTATACCTCTTCATGAGGGGAGTCAATTTCTCTTTTGTTTCAAATTTCTGGATCAAGTTTATTGCTGGTGCAGAATTCCTCAAGGGTTTTCAGAGTCACCTTCCATATTTAATCAAATCTTGAAAAAGGATTTGGAGTAGTTGGAATTTCCTTTGGTACAGTACATTGATGACTTGCTGATTGCATCCAAAACAAAGGATGGTTGCAAGTATGATGCAATTGCCCATTGAACCATTTGGGAAAGAATGGTCATAAAGTGTCTCCACTGAAATTGCAGTACTGTCAGAAAGTAGTGACATTCTTGGGTTACCAGATTGAGAAGGGATCAAGAATGATATCCAGAGAAAGGATTACAGCATATTGCAGATAAATCCCCCAACCACACAGAGAGCTGTCAGGATGTTTTAGGGATGGTAGGCTATTGTCGCCAATGGATTCCACATTTTTCAGCCATTTCGAGACCATTACAGGAGCTAACTCATAAGGAAGTCACTGATCCTATAGAATAAGACCAGGCTGGAATGAAAGCATGCACTGAATAGAGAGAGAGTCTGTGCAAGGCTCCAGCATTAGGTATGCCTGATTACACAAAACCTTTCACATTGTTTTGTCATGAGCGTGACGAATGTCCTTTGTCTGTCTTGACATAGGTCCATGGAGGTGTAAACTGCCCAATAGCATATTTGTCAGCTACTTTGGACCCAGTTGCAGCAGCCATACCAGGTTGTTTGCATGAAGTTGCAGCAGTTGGTCAAAGCCTTACGCAGTGTGAAGGCATTGTGATGAGACATCCCCTGACTGTAATAGTGCCTCACTCGATTGAGATTCTACTTCCAAGGACCAGAACCCAATATTTGACTGGTGCGAGATTGACCAGATATGAAATGATTATTTTAGGGTCACCGAATGAGGCATTGAAAAGATGTAAAGTGCTGAACCCAGCAACCTTACTTCAAAATGAAAATGTTGAAATTGAGCAAGTGAAGATGTTGAGCATGATTGTCTTGAAGTAACTGACTTGTGCACAAAACCGAGACCTGACATTAGAGATACATGATTGGAAGAAAATGACCAAATTATCTTTGTTGATAGTTCTTGTCTGAGAGACAATGCAGGGACACTGAGAGCAGGATATGTCCATTGCACAATTACTGGTATTTTAGAAGCTTCTTGGCTTCGAGGAATGTATTCTGCCCAAGTTGCGGAGCTGGTAGCCCTTACTAGAGTGTGCCAGGTTTATGCGCAGCTGAAAGTTACAATTTATATGTGTTAGACTTTTCATCCTTGGCGTGGTCTCCCTTAACTTTTTGCCTGTGTTCCCCAGGTTGTTGATGTGTGCTGGACTCTGATTTTACTGTTTTTGTTACTCTGGGCACTTTACCACTGCTAACCAGTGCTAAAGTGCAAGTGCTCCTGTTTAAAATGTGTATGTAATTGGTTCTCCATGATTGGCATATTTGATTTACTAGTAAGTCCCTAGTAAAGTGCACTAGAGGTGACCAGGGCCTGTAAATCAAATTTTACTAGTGGGCCTGCAGCACTGATTGTGCCACCCACATAAGTAACCCTGTAATCATGTCTCAGACCTGCCACTGCAGTGTCTGTGTGTATATTTGTACACTATAAATTCGACTTGGCAAGTGTACCCACTTGCCAGGCCTAAACCTTCCATTTTCTTACATGTAAGGCACCCTTAAGGTAGGCCCTAGGTAGCCCCAAGGGCAGGGTGCAGTGAATGGATAAGGTAGGACATATAGTAATGTGGTTTATATGTCCTGACATTGAAATACTGCCAACTTCGTTTTTCACTGTTGCAAGGCCTGTCTCTCTCATAGGATAACATGGGGGCTACCTTTAAATATGTTTAAAGTGTAGATTCCCCTAGAGAGTAGATGGACATGTGGAGTTTGGGGTCCCTGAACTCACAATTTAAAAACACATCTTTTAGTAAAGTTGATTTTGAGATTGTGCGTTTGAAAATGCCACTTTTGGAAAGTGAGCATTTTCTTGCTTAAACCATTCTGTGACTCTGCCTTGTTTATGGATTCCCTGTCTGGGTCGGTTTGACAGTTGGGTTGTTTTTCACCTCGCACTAGACAGTGACACAAAGGGAGCTGGGGTGTAACCTGCATTTCCTGATTAGACATTTCTGCTAGGAGGGAGGGGTGGAGTGGTCACTCTCATCTGAAAGGACTGTGCCTGCCTCTGACAATGCAGACTCCAACCCCCTGGTGTGTGTCTGAGGCCTTGCCTGGGCAAGGCAGGATTTCATAAGTAGGTGTGAGTCCCCTTTGAAGAAAGGTGACTTCAAAGACAAAAATGGGTATAAGAAGGGCACCCAAATCTACAGACTTTAGAAACACTTCTGGAACCAAGAGGAACCTCTGCCTGGAGAAGAGCTGATAGCTGAGGAAGAAGTGCTGCCCTGCCTGTGACTGTGCTTTGTGGAGCTTTCCTGCAGTTCTGCTTCTGCCAGAGTAAAGGGCAAAGACTGGACTTTGTGTGCCTTCCATCTTGTGAAGAAATCTCCAAGGGCTTGATTCAGAACTTGCCTCCTGTTGTTTGAAGTCTCAGGGACAGCAAAGACTTCTCTCTGGCAGCACCTGGAGTCTCTGGAGAGACTCCTGCTCTGCCAAGTGGTGCCCGATGTAGTCCCTGGGCCCTTGAAAGAAAAGCTGGTGGAAATCCAAGAAAATTGACTTCGGACAACTCCGGACCAACGCCACTGCTGAATCCGGTAACGCCGCCTGCACCCGACGCCGTGTCCTTCGCTGGAATGCGACGCTCTTTGCAGGCCCAACGCTGCTGCAGCCCCGCTGAAGTCCGCGACTCCGTGGAAGTCGCCGCACCACGTCGTGACCGATCGCGCATCGGCTTGTTTTCATTCTTCACCAAAGGTACTGTACTTGGGGGTCTACACGACTCCGTGTATGGCGCCGCTGGTGTTGGCTTGTTGGGAACGACTCCGTCACGACGCCGTGGTAACATCTCATAGAAGCATTTTTGTTTCTAAGCGCTATTTTTGAGTTTAATCTCTAAAAATTCATAACTTGACTAGTGTATGTCGGATTTTTGTCGTTTTAGTCTTGTTTTGTTTAGATAAATATTCCCTAATTTTCTAAACTGGTGTTGTGTCATTTTGTAGTGTTTTCATTAATTTACTGTGTGTGTTGGTACAAATACTTTACACCTAGCTCTCTGAAGTTAAGCCTACTGCTCTGCCAAGCTACCAAGGGGGTAAGCAGGAGCTAGCTGAGGGTGATTCTCTTTTACCCTGACTAGAGTGAGGGTCCTTGCTTGAACAGGGGGTAACCTGACTGTCAACCAAAGACCCCATTTCTAACAATATGGATATCCAATATGGATTTGGAATAGTCCTCGATTTTGGCCAGTTGTGGTCACAGAGAGGTTTCAAGACCTCTTCTGGTTAACCAGTGAGAAATGGTGAGAGAATTAAAGAATCAAATCAAATGCCTGAAAAGATTGCAGTGGTGAAATGCAGTGCACATCTGAAGTTGAAGGACTTTGTATCATTGGGAAATGGATATGCAGATCAATTCACAAGGTTTTGCGCATTGAACTGTATATCATTCAAAGACAAGTGGGAACTGTTGTCTGAAGAAGACTAAACCTGTCTGAGCTATGCGTTGAAAGTAATTGACACCTTGGAGGGATTGAAAATGTTGCTGAATAATGCTGACAGGGAGGAAAAACATTCATGGTGCAAAACGAAATGTGTGCAAAGACAAGATAAATTGTGGGTTTCAGAAGAGGGTCAATTGGTTTTGCCAAATAGTCTGTTGTCTCAAATGGTGAGGTACTATCATGGTCAAGCATATTTTGGGAGGGATGAAATTATTTGATTGTTCAAACATGATTGGTTTAACCCAAAGTTTAGACAGGTTTGCTGAAGCAGTTTGCCATTGTTGTGTCATTTGCCAACAGCTGAACGCGGAGAAAGGGACAGTGGTTAATTTGAGCCACATTGGAAGAGCAGGAGGTCCATTCAGCAGAATGCAGATGGAGATGCCTGTGTGTGGAGGTTTGAGATATGTGTTGGTGATTGTTTTCATTTTTAGTAACTGAATTGAAGCTCACCCTTCACGAGGAATGATAGTGTCACAGTAGCAAAACTACTGCTTAGGGAACTGATACTGCCTTTCGGCTGTCCGATCTCTTTAGAATCGCATAGGGAAGTCACTTCAACAATGAAGTAATCAAATTACTGTGTGCAGCATTGAACATTGAGCAGACTTTGCATTGTAGTTACTCCCTGAAGCATCAGGACTAGTGGAACATATGAATGGTACCTTGAAGTCAAGAGTTGCAAAGATGTGTGCGTCCACAAATTTGAAATCTAAATCATGCACTGACACTTTATTTGTGGGAATGCGTGAATGTAAGCATGTGTTTTTGTTTTAGAGTGAATGGACATTTATGTTGAATGGACAGAACCCGGCGATTCACGGAATTTATTATATCTGTGGTCTTGATACTTATTACCGTCTTCCAAGAATATGGTATGGAAAGTGTTATTTGGGGATTGTTTTCCCAAGGATTTATCAAATAGAGGATTTGAAGAAGTTTCCGAAAGTGGCTGAATTACCTCATATGAGACAGAGGAAGGAGTCCTCTTCGTGTATATAGGAGATATATTTGGAGCAGTGTTTCCTTCAGTGGGAATCATTCTGAATTCGATAAAGATTTGAAAGTTGTCTACTATTGTGGATAACATGCTGACACATTTTTCAGGAGCCATACTCCTGATAGATACTTAGTTAGCTGCTGATAGAGCTATGGCTCTTCAGAATCATCTTTTAGCGAGGGATGGTAGAGTCTGTAGAATGATTCATTTGAGGCATTGTTGTTCGTATATTCCTGATAACAGTAGAGAAATTAGAGGCTTAGTTACTAATCTGACTAATGAAAGTACTGATTTGAAAGAATTGAATGAACCAGGTAAAGACTGGCAAGGGTTTTGCTTCCGTGGGAAATTGGCTCAGCAACATTTGGAATGGGATACTATTGAAAATATTGCAGGGGATATTAATTATTGTGCTTTGTCTAATTGTAATATGGGGATTGTGTAAATTATGCAAAAGGATTACATTGAAAAGGTCAACGAATAGTCAGAGGAGGGAAGAAAAGGGAAGGGAAAAATTGTATAGAGAAAATTCAAAAGGGAAACAAAAGTATGAGGGGCTTGAATTGATATAATTTAAGCTGATGCAAAAATTTGTGGGTGGTAATTATTGTGATGACACATTTAGTCATCAAAGGATGGATTTCTAGCACAGGTGTATTAAATAAAATGTATTAATGAGTGTTCATGTATTCTGAATAAGGGATGTGTAGAAAATATATTAACATAGAAAAATAATGCACTCATTTGAAAATGTAATTACGAAGAGTGGCCTCCAATGTTCACAAAGTGTACTTACTAGTGGATTAATATTGTGAAATGTCGAATATATGTTTGATTAATGTAGTAATATGTCATATTAAGGGTTATGCATTACGTCCTAGTTTCATTAATTGCAAGCCTTAACTTATTGGCCTACTTGCCAGGCCACGGTTTGGCCTACGTGCCAGGCCTCATGTCAAAGATGTATTTCTTAACGTTTAACAAATAGCTGTCCTAGAGAGTTAAACTGTGATTTCCCTTTTTGCATTGCTTAAATGTGCTCATAACTAAACGTTCTCATGAGAATCGAATGCTAGAAGATGCTGTTTTTGCTAATGTAACATTTTGTCTGTAATGTGTGTGAGACTGACTTTCTCAGGAGGAGAAAAATGGAGATACTGACTGGAGTGGAAGCTGCAACAATATTGTTACCTGACAAGCCGGATGATGAGGACATTGCAGGACAACCAATCGACGACATGTGAACGGAGTAATAGAAGAATTAATAGATTTTGAGTTTTAGTTTTATTGGACAAATTGTGAACATGCGATTAACTGACAAATAGAGATTTGAGATATAGTATTACTAGTTTTAATTTAATGACACTGCGCTGAGAGAAGACACCATCATTGCCTATTTTCTTGCTGGCCAAAAGGTCAATATTTCTTGTTTGTCCTGACAGAGACATGTTTAACTCTAATGCTTAAAGACTTTTCGTTTTCTGAACTTTGATGCTGAATCATGACGCCTTGCTGATCGACTGAGGATGAAGACTGAGTCCGCTTGCTGATTCACATTGAGGATAGGTATAATGAATGAGGATAATTTGAGAGCTTAGAGGATAATTAGACAGATTTATTAGAACTTTCAAACACACTACACATCTACAAATCAATTCTCAGAAAAATTACTGAGGTCAGTATGTGTGCTTGCTCTTAGCACTACGAAATAGCCTCTGATTGTATAGTTAAACAAAAATGTATTGTATGGTTAAACAAAAAAGGGTAGGACTATAAAGTCCTTTGCTAGAAAAATTGGAGACTGTGCATGCACTTCACCAGCAAAAAAAAATAATTGTAAATGTGGGATGCCATAAACTGAAAGCAAATCTCCCATGTAAATAAAGCCACTGGGATGGATAAACTTGGCAAGGGTCCAACACTTTGTCCAGCTCATAATATGGTAGTGCAGTCAGAATAGAGGCGATCCTGAAAAGAGGTGTGATCCTGAAAAGGGGTGTACTGTTTTCCAGTCAAGAAATGTTATGTGCACAACTTTTATCACAAAATGGGCCTGGCGCGGTGTAATTCTTTAAAGGAGAGCTATGTTGTATTCAGACCTGCTAACTCGAAAAAAAATCACTGCGACTAAGGGGCGAACCTTGTACGGACTTATGCCCAAAAGTACCTAAGTGGCATTTTTGCCCACAGCCCACCCCAAAGCCCCTCCTTCAAAATAAAGTACTTGCTGAGGCTTCTACCATTGTGCTGGGGTGTTTTGACGGCCATTATTGAACTTCGGCAGTTAAACGCTTCTGAAAACAAGCTGAAAACCATGTCATATCGGCTCCTCACATGGTGACCATGTGATGGGAGCCGATATATTGTGCCACACGCTGGCACCATGTGACTTGGCAGATCTGTGTATTTAAACTTCACTTTCTCCTGGGTCACTATAGTTTGTAGTTGAAATAGCCATTCTCATCACAAAGGTGTCCCTTCGAGACCTTTTGGGTCTACATCCCAAATTACGGTTTGATAATGCAGTGGCGAATTGGGAAGGCAAAAGTCCATCCAAGTTTTTCTAAAGTTATCGGAGGCCAAATGAAATTCTTGAACTGCCAGGTCAAGCTGAAAAATAAGGAACTGGAAAGGACTGGAAGGAAAGAACTGGAAAGGAAAATAAAATGTGAGACATTTAGAAGATTGAATAGATAGGTTGGGACACAACAGGAAATAACCAAAAACAAATATGAACATAATGGTAAAACAAACATTCTTATGTATGTGATCAACACTTAAAAAACCTCTATGATTTAATGAGCAAGGCAGGTTAAGAGAGAAGTGGAGTACTGTTGCTAATGGTGCCATTGCCTATGCAAAGGTGATGAATTAATCCCAGGTAATTATCATCGTTTTGCGGACAGTGAGGGAGAATAGCCTGAAGAATGAAAAGAAACTGATGTTCCCCAATGCATAGGTTGTTGAAGAATGGGTTCCAAACTGAGTAGAGAGCTCCAAAGTCCCACTAGGATTGCCTAACGCTATAGCAATATCACCAGCAAATACAGTGGTGAATGATGGGCTGATATCGTCTCACATCTCGATTTAACATATGACTGCCTTGATATAAAGCACGGAAAGAGAAAGATGCATCCAGGTGGGATTTACTCTCAATGTGTAAAGGTCTTAACAAAGATGTATTCCCTTTCCAGGGAAATCTGATTTAGACTTTAATTTAAATCAGAAATTGAGACGCAAACTTCAGATGTGCATTATCGACTAAACAAATAATGTTAAAAGTCTTCTTTGCTTTGAGAAGAACCACTGACAGGAAAAGTAAATCTGGATTGCCCATATATGGGATTGGAAAGATAAGCTTGCCATAGTAGTCATATTGCCCATTGCTATGCCTAAAATTGGAAAGTTGTCGATTGCCATAATCATCAGATTGCAAATTACTATGCCTTTAACAGTAAGGACAAGATTGGCATGGTCATCATATCGTGTATGTGTCTGGCTAGGAGCTTAAAGCCAAGATTGCCATAGTCAGTAAGCTGCACACGTCTCAATCTGGAGGTGTCATAGCAAGATTGCCATAGTCATATTACATACATCTATGACAAAGAGTGTAAAAGTAAGACTGCCATTATCGTCATATTGCACAAGGGATAACCCATCATGTTGAGTAATGATTTAGTAATGGTACAAGCCTATCATCAAATGCTAAGAGATCTTTTTAACGTTTATGTAGAGCAAAGGAATTAGTTAGATGTGTTCTATAAGTATGAATCACATTTTAAATTTGATCTAACAATGCCTGCTCCCAGGCGATTCTTTTTATTTTTTGTATTTATGTACTAATTTATTAGTGATACGTCTATAGAGCACTCCTAGCCAAAGGGGTTTGGGTGCTTTCCAGATAAGAAAATCAGCTATATTTCAGAACACAGCATTTGTGATTTGTAACTACTTCTTTACAGCGATTGGACCCGGTGACTTTCATAAATATTGCATCCTACGTATTATTTACAAAAATGTAATCCCATGGAATGTACTTTTGTTATTATTAACTCTAGGCGGAGAGGGAATATTTTTGTAGACAATATATAGGGCTCAATATTTTTGTCAGATGGTATTCTGACAACAATATTCTGGTACCACTATCTGCAATACAGATGAACCGATCAACAACCAACTAGATGCATTGGAAGTCAAGAATGTCACAAAACCAGAGGTTTGAAGAATAGCAGCATAAGTAAATGGATCTGTTGTTAGACAGTCCACCCATGTAATATACGGTCTAAAGTAACCCTCTTTCAGTGATGCAACTCCTTCACCATCTATGACCTTCAAACTCTGCTGCCTTTTATTCCTCTGTAACTCCACCTCCCAAAGAGAGACTCCCCCAACTCTGCACCAATATTTCATACCTACTGCCATGTGGATTTCAGACTCTTAGATTCACATAGTGCTCCTCTGTCTAAAACTCTTTCACAAAAAATTTACATAAAACAATGCCCTCATGCAAACACTTTAAAAGAAGGATGTATGGTAATACCCTGTACTGGGAATTACCCAAAATCCATGTGGGATCATTCACAGAGGCATTCATGAGTATGTGATGTAGTGCTCCTGTTATATTGTTTCACATACTCTTCAATGCCTCTGTAGATGAGCCCCAAAACATCTAAAATTAGACTACATAGAAAATGTTGATATATTATTCTTACTAATAAGAAGTTAGCTATTTTGGGGCCAATTGATAATGTGTAGGTGAAGTAGTACCCCTGATATTACTTCACATGCGTTTGAAGGCCTTGTGAATTGGCCCTTAAATATTTGTTTAGGTAACTGTGCATGCTACCCATTTAAAATGCAATGCTTATTGGAAAGAATTTAGATACATGCTCATAGCTCATAGCTTTAAGGTTACTGTGTATACCCAAGGTGATGTGAGTTACACATTACAGACCTGATTTAAAGTATTGTGCACAGGATACCTGTCACAAATTAAATGAGGGCCTGTCTGGTTTTATACAGGTGCCGTAGGGCTCAATGCATTTCTAATAAGGTATATGAGATATGCATCACATTTGGGACAGAGTCACCTATCCCCTAAACTCCAAATCAGGTCCTTAGTAGCAAAATGCTAATAATCAGTTATTCCAAAAGTATTCTGCCCTATGAAAGTGTGTATCTAATTTTAATGATTGATTCAGTTTGAAGAGCGGAGACGACTTGTGGCAAAAAAAACATGGCGTATTTCCTAATTTATTTAATACAAATCCATGTTTTATGGACAATAAACAGATTTTAGTAGCAATAAGAAAACTGAAAATCCTATTCTAAAAATAGATCTTTATAACAAGACCACATAAAAGTTCGGCAGTGCAACACATTGGTCCCTATTAAGAAAGACAAGTTTGCATTCGTAAACTATGCTTATGTAGTAATATCTTCATTATTATGCATACTTTTTCAAATTTAGCTATTCCCAAACATCATGCAGAGATTCATACACAGTAATAGGGCTATGTCTACCTGACTCCTTTCAGTCAGACAAATGCGGGGGTGGAGAGACGTATGCCTCAAAATGCAACTGTAATTTTATAATAAGTATCATTGGAGCTTGGTGAAGTACTGCTTCCAGGTCCTGAACGGAGACACTGGAACTTCAAAGGAAACACTTATGGTGATATTCGCAGGGAAATCAAACCCCTTGAACAGCTACTTCGAAACTGCAGGATTAAAACTCCATATAGTGACATCCAACTCAATACAGGAGGAAGTAAGTTACCTGGCCATAAAAACGCGCTAAATAGACAAATCTTCAAGCTATCCAGGGAAGAGTGTCTTACCAGATGTAAAGAACGTGATAGGCCAGCAGGCCTCATCTCCTCCTACGAGGCCAATATAATTCAGCCTTATTTGACAAGCACGGTGGGTAGGGAAAGCTTAAAAGACATACAATGGGCCCGGGTAGGTCTACTCCCTATGAAAGAGTTGAAAGGATGGAAAAAGCTACAACAGAGAATTAAATGCTGGTTGTGTGACCTGCTTCATCTTGTTTGCTGCTGCCCGGTCTTGCTTCAATAGTGCAGACTTATTTTAAGACCAGTGTTCTTGAAGTATGGGATAAGGACATGTGCTGAGGCTGTCTCATGGCTTTTTGCTTGCACAGACCCCTTAGAGCTGCTATGTTAGGAAGGTATATGAGAGCTGCTTGGACGGAATTGAATAAAGCCGGCAAGCATACGGCCCTATAAATAATGCGCAAAACATGAAGAAACAATGGTGCTAATTACAAAAGTCATAGAACAAGAATATACACTGGCAGTATGGAGCAAGTACTGGGGAATCCTGCCCTTAAGTGAGAAGTAGGACTCTAAAACTGCAAAAGTACTTTAAAATGCCAGTCCCACATGATGAACTGTGGGGGACTTGTGGGATATAACTGCCTAACTATTTCCAAAGTGGCATAATGCTTGCATTGTGCCACTTTGTAACTCCTTGCGCCACATTATGCCTGCGCAAGCCATAATGTATGCAAGTTGGGCTTTCCAGCACTAGGGGGCCGAACTAATGGCACATAAAACTCTAAGAGATTTGCATCATTTTTATCGGCATTTTTAATGCCTGCTAAGAGCATGCGTTAAAAGGAGGCTCCCATTGTTTTCAGTGGGCCTCAGGGTGCTTCGCAGGATTCGTGTAAATATTTCTGACGCTAATCTTGCAAAGCGCTGGATTTAGCGTAAAAAATAATGACGCTAGTACCCCTGACTACCGCCATGGTGCACCGTATTTTAAATACGGCGCACACATGGTGGCATTAGGGGGGCACTAAGGGGCTCAAGAAAAGTGCCGCTGCCCTAAGTGCAGCACCACTTTTCATAAATCTGCTCCCAGGTGACAAGTTGGCAGGATGTTACCAACAGGCTGAATGCATTGTGTGTGGTGGTTGCACCTCAGGGAATTTTATGAAGCAGTGACTAAAAGATTAGAGGCGTGTAACGGGTTTGACAAATTACAGCAGGAATCTGTAATGCCTGATGGTAGACTTGAATCAGGTCTGCATCTCAACACGCTGGATCAATGAATTCTCTTTACCTTGCATACTGACCTGCTGCACTGATGTGTGCAAAAAATGCAGAAATGAACATCAGATGCCATTAACAGTGCTGGCACTGAAGATGCAGCTTGGAATGGCCAGTAGTAAGTCAGGATGGCAGAGAGCCTCAAGATGCTGGTCTATTTGTGAGTATGGGCCTGATTTAGAACTCAGCAGAGAGGTTACTCCATCACGACAATGACAGACATTCCGTTCTCCAAAATCTAAATCCCAAGAATATAATAGGATGTATATTTTGGCAGATGGGATATTAGTCACCGTTGTGATGGAGTAACCAATCCGCCAAGTTCTAAATCAGGCCTTATGTCTGCAACAGAGAAGCAGGTCCATCGGAGATGTGGTTGCGATGAGTGAATTTGGAGATTCCTGTGTAGCAAGAGAAATCAAGTCAGAGCAGTGGGTGCTTGCAGCCGAAACAGTGACGAGTTGTAGTCTGCAGTTTTGAGATCTGGCAGTTGCAATACTGCAAAGAATTTTGATGATAGGCTTTACCAATTCCCATTTTTGAACAGGAAAAAGTTCAGGACATTCCAGTGAATACTGAGCAGAAGACTGTGGTAACAGATGCAGACAAGTAGACACACTGCTGGAGCCATTAGCCTATAGAAAAAAAGAGTTAAGTCCCGGAATATGTTGGCAAGTGTATCTAACCATAAGTAGACAAGCATAACTTCATGGCAAACTGATCTCTTGGATATTGCGAAGTAAGTGATAAAGAAGAATGAAAAGAAGAATGATACCTGTAATAATGAAAATGGAAAGAATTCCAGAGAGCAGATGCGAGGTGATGGAACCATAGGTCAAATGTTCAAAAGGTTTTTCAGTATGCAAACCCACCAATTGGTAAATCAGAGGATTTGTAAATGCTCTAAACCCTTTTCCTAATATACTCAATCTACTTAGTGGTTCACAAAAGTTTGTCTGAATCCCTAAATGGAGTTGGAAATGGATAGCAAATTACAATTTGAAGGGGACATCCTTAGCGAGTCCCTTCCAAATTGTGAATCAGAACTCTATGTATTATTGCCATGCAACCGTAAGTCTTGTTTCAAACCATTGATAAGTTACCTACTTCAAAGTTGGGATGGTAACTCATTTGCAAAAGGGAAAGGATCCTCCTTTGGACCCCTTTCCCTTTGTGAATTGAATTTAAACTGTCATTGAAACTTTTCAAAAACATTAAGCAGCCTTGTTTCTTCCAAGAAAATTGGTCTTTTAATCTTTATATAAAATAATTCACAGCTGTCTTTGGCTAGGTTTGCGTTACAAAAATGGCATATACATGCGTACCTGCATACACTATCCCTGTGTTTGTGGCCTATCAAAGTGAGCCCCAATTTGCAATTTACTAAATTTTAATTAAGTAGGTTGCAATACAACCGACTCCAAATCCTTATTTTGTGATCCAATTTATTAGATTTATTATAACGTAGGTTGGTATACAAAATAATTTACTGGTTGCAAAAAGTCAGTCCTTAATGGTGACAGCTTCTTGAAACCAGATTTATAGTACAACAGGCCCTGAGGCACTTGTGATAATGCTGAAGACAGAATTTAAGAAGTGGAGTAGTCCTGAACTAATATATAAGAATTAGATTGTAGCACACAATGTTGGAAGAGTGGAAGACAGCAGCAAAAAAGTTCTCAATAACCAACAAAATGTGTTGGTTATTGAGTGTTGAGCAAGCAGACAACTTCAGTTTCATAATGAGGAGTCTGTAGGGCAATGAATTGAGCTGCCAAATTTAAATGCACTTCTTTTTGGAGTTCATATAGCATTAACCCTTTCTTATTTATCAAAGTGCAATGGTATGAGTTTAACCAAGGTGTTGATAAGGCAGGTTCAATTTTTGTAAAAATTACATCATGAATGTGGTAATACCATCCCACGGAAATAAGTCAAAAGCAACAAGTGTAACGAAATGTGGCAAAGAACAGGTAAATCTGAGCAGTATGGAGACTCAGGGGCCCCTCATCACATTCTGCAGAGGAGCCCTACCATTTTGCGTTAGGCCACTACCTATCTACCATTCTGTTCTGATGTCACTGTCTTAAAATGTGTGCTTTTTTGTCTTTGACATTTTCAGAATTATAATTTCCTTGTCAATTCTTGTGTTTATCTTAAGACTTTGCTGTGGAGTTTGGCGGTCAGGGTACTCCCTCTCACATTTCCTGTATGCCAACCCTTCCCTCTCTTTAGAGTGGTGCTAACCGGAAGTCATTATGCACATTAGAGAGCCTTCAGTCTTAAGGAACCATGCCAATGTTGTTTTTTGCAGTAAGCACACATCCTTATACCTTGTTATTATTGTATGTATTTAAACATTGGACATTGTACTACTTTAAATAATTGTTCTTATTCAAGTGCTGGAAATGTCGAATGTATTGTTCATTAGCGTTTGTAAGGAAATTGGGTTTCATATCTGAAGAAGCCAAGCTTCAGCTGATACAAGGCAATTGCTATTCCTTGAATTTAAAGCAGTGTTCAAAGTGGTATGTTTTAATTACAAGTGCAAATGAAGTGTGACAATCCCATGCTTCCACTTAACTCCAAAAGGAGTGCCTTTCATTTGAGAGCCATCCTACCAGCACATGAAATATGCATCCCTTCAGATGTTCCAGAATGTTCGTCCTGATAAAGGAGTAATTTCAAAAAGCTTTGCAGGCTGATCAGAGGCATGCTGAAATCCTAGGAGAGCCTCGGTGATTCATATGTGCATCCACAGCATTATTTCAGCATCTTTTTCCTGTCAATTAAAAACATGAGCTGCAACGTTTGTAGATGTAAGCAACTGCAAATGCTGACAGGTGAGTTGGGAATTGTAAAAACACACTTTAAAAGATGTTTAGGAGGGAAACCTTCGTAAATGGGGCTATATTCAAATGTATATTTCCGACGACGAGCTGTATTTTAGAAGATTTATACCCCGGCCAATATCAGTGCTCACACACTGAATAGCGTGTGTTGCTTCCTTCATACAGCATACTAAGGCAGCCATATTTCACACTTATGTCTATGGCCGATATCTAAACACGTTGACACTGAAAATAAAGCTTTAATTTGCGGAGGACTACAATATATACTTGTGTACATTGTGTTTTTCGCATGCAAGAAAATGCATTTGCTTTTTTCTCCATCTCAGCATTGTGGTTTTATTACATCCTGAACAAATAAACTGGCATGGCTGCTCTGTTTGTCATGGAAAGGAAAATGAGGATTTTTGCTGGTTTGCAGAGAGGGCGGAAATGGCAGAAGGGGATTTTCAGGCTGAAGGTCACAGTTTTTCAACAAACAGAGGAAGAGATATACACCAAGTATAGCCTAAGTGGTGCAGTGATCCTTGATCTAATTGTTGATGTAAAGCCCCAGCGTGGCGACACACCTAATGCAGTAAGTCCATCTATGGGTCTATGTACCTGCGTTATGCAGTTTGCATCTATCAACGTCTGGTAGCTTTCAAGGTGTGACTGCAGCAGCCGGTCCCAGAGTTTACTGTCACAGGTTTTTTGTGCATTCCTCCATTTTAAGTCACAGAAAACACTATCTACATGTATCTCCCTAGAAATAAAATACTTGCACACAACCAGCTCCCATGTTATCAAACAGACAAATATCCCAAGGTCGTAGGATGTGTAGATGTCACATGTCAATCTGTCCACCCTCCCTCATTGACTATCTATTCTGCAACAGGAAGATATTCATTCTATGAATATACAAGTGGTGTGTGTGATGCAAAACTTGTAATTGCAGGCATAGTAGTACATTTCACAGGGAACACCCATGATTCATTCATAATCAGACACAGTGGCATTCATGCAAGGGTACAAGGTGGAGTATTTGATGATGCATATATTTTAGGCAATAAGCCTATGTTACATATTGATTGCAGTATAAAAACTCTAACATTGTAACAGTGATGTGTAAAACTATGCATTATTATTTCAGGTGCTAGTGTATGTGCCCTAAACCCATAGATAATGACTCCATATATGAATCCATCCACATGCAGTGAGCATTGCTACAATGTGGCACATAGGAAAACCAAAGGTATGATTGAGCGCACATTTGCAATACTGAAAAGTAGATTCAGATGCCTGCACAAGAGTAGTGGTGCCCTATTGTATTCCCCAGAAACCTATTGCGAGATCGTACCCACATCTGCAATTCTATACAATGTAGCAATTCGCAAAGGCTTACAAGCTCGTTTTCGGAGACTGTAAGCAGCCAATGCCCATAAAAGGTGTGAAAACACCGCAGGACATTGGCCACAGCTTCGTGGCCCTTTTTTGGTTTTCTCGGGAGGGTGTGAGGGGCAGAGAGCCTCTAAGTAAGCACTTTGCACCTGCCCCCATCCCCTCTAAGGCCCGCCCCTCCTCACACTGTGAAAATATTTTGTAAGTTGACAGGTATGATGATGCCCAACCTGACTAACACCTGCTGAGTGGTTTGTAATGTTTCTACAGTATTACCACTGCAGTGCTCTGTCTACTTAGAGGTTGACAGTACGCCTTGACAACAAAGATGTTATAATTGAAAGTCTGTGAATTGACCTTGTCAATCCACCAATGAGGGAAAACAGTTGACATTCCCTACGTCTATGTTGTAAAGAGCTAGAATTTTTATCTATAAGTAGGGCCTTCATAGCTTCGGCGAGATTGTCAATCTTTGCATTCATGTTCTGAAGATTATCAGATAGGGTTGTTGCAAGGTTTTCTAATTCTGTGGTGATATTTCTTTAATATTTGTACGTTTTTGCACTTAAAAGATATTTAAAGGCAGCCCCATGTTAATCTATGGGAGAGATAGGCCTCCCAATAGTGAAAAACGAATTTGGCAGTATTTCACTATCAGAACATGTAAAACACACCAGTACATGTCCTACCTTTGAAATACACTGCACCTTGCCCATGGGGCTACCTAGGGCCTAACTTGTGACCTACATGTAGTCAAAGGGAAGGCTTGGGCCTGGCAAGTGGGTACACTTGCCAGGTCGAAATGGCAGTGCAAGGCTGCACACAAAGACACTGCAGTGGCAGGTCTGAACCACGTTTACAGGGCTACTTATGTGAGTGGCACAGTCAGTGCTGCCGGCCCACTAGTAACATTTGATTTACAGGCCCAGAGCAGCTCCAGTGCACTTTACTAGGGACTTACTAGTAAATCAAATATGCCAATCATTGATAAACCAATCACCAATACAATTTAGACAGAGAGAATATGCACTTTTAGCACTAATTAGCAGTTGTGAAGTGCCCAGAGTCCTAAAGCCAACATAAACCGGTCAGAAAAAATAGGAGGAAGGAGGCAACACGTTTGGGGATGACCTGCAAAAAAGGCCAGGTCCAATAGAATAATACATATTTTCTGCACTATGGCTAAGTGATGTGTGTTTAATTTTGTTGTGTTGAAAAAATCTACTTTGGAAAAATAACATCAGCTTGTAGTGAATGTGCCACATCTCCATTGATACATTGTGAATGTGCAAGGGCAATTTAGTTACAGTGTAATTTATGTGTGGGCCATATTTAATATGTATTTTTGTTTGATATAAATACACTTACACAATCCTATGATATATATAATGAGCCTGATTCACAAACGTAAGCACACACTTTAGTGAACGTTTATGATTGTTTACTACTCACAAAGGTGTTTACGAGTAGTATTGTAGAGTCCCTACACATAAAAAGATAGGCCTTTTATGTGTGGAGGCTTCACATTCGTAAAGATCCCTTGCAAGTCAGTAAAGTTTCAGGAGTATGCAAAAGAACATAATGTAACACATCCAAAATATCATCCTACATTAGATCTAGATTGTAGTTAGACACTTCCACCTACCACAAAGCTGTTTTTTAATAGTCAAACAGGAGCATATGGCTGGCTTTGCCTGGAGTGTCATAATGAGCATACAATACCATGGGCTGGAATGTGGCCTGGGTACTTCCCAATGGCTGAGATTAATTAAAGTATTCCACCTTTCTTTGTTATGCAAATCTATAATTCTTGAGGAATTTGGTGAGTAGGCATTTGAGTAAATGGTGAGCTACCACAAGCCATACCTCAGCAATCCCTGCAGGGTTGATGGTGACAATGTAAACAGATGGGTCCCAACAGATAAGAGATGGCATGAGTCGAGACCACACTGAGCTAGAGTGGAGATCATTAACATCCATAAGAGGTCTCCAGCTTGGGTTGGTCTATTTCCAATGGCAGATAGATGGGGCACCTTTCCATCCTGAACTTGAGATTGGACTGTGTTAATAATGTGCGTTGCTCTGCCTCATCCTTCACAGTCCCCACGTCCAGTCGAACAATAGTAATGTAGCAGAAATTAAGGGAGAGGGCATGCCTTAGGTGGCCTTATGTGTTGGAGTACATCCATATCATTAGCTACAATTGCGCCAATGCTATCCTGATGGTTAAAATCAGAAGTCTATGAGTTTTATAAAAATGTACTACTATCTTGTTCCTTTGAGGGCGGAGTACAGACAGGAGTATGGACACAATGTCAAAGAGAGTCATGCAGAAAACCCAGAAGTTCTTCATATATCAACTAACTGCTGGTTCATGTGTACATCTGTACACTCACTGTGGGGAAAATGTCAAAATGTGACTGAAGGAAGTTACAGCTAAGTTTTGACCAGCAGATGCTGTGGATTGAATGAAGGCAATTTTAAAGATTTAGGTAAAAAAATAATGCTTAACAGCACAAAATGCCAACTGTGGTTATCTGGTTGTGCCGGACTGGGACAAAGTCAAAAGTTCTCTCCACTGAGTTGGAGCGTGGGCCAGCTACAGGGGTCAGGCTAGCCCCCAAACCTTAAATCCTGGTAGCAGAGGTCTTCTGTTGAAGATGTGTCTAGCAGCAGTGAGCTACAATGTGAGGTGCTGTGTCTAGGCTGCATCATGCAGAGGAGATGTAGGTCTGCAGTGTGAGGTCCTGCATGAGGATGCGTTGTGCAGCGAGGGTTCCAGGGAGTGGTTGGGCTGTGGTGTGAAGTCCTGCGTTGCAGCTGCGGTTCCGAGGCGCTGCAAGGTCCTGTATCAGGGGTGTGTCATGCAGTGGCAGTTACAATGCAAGGTCCTGAGGAGATATGTTGCACTGCTTGGACCACAGCTGGGCTGGCAGAGCACCTTCAGGTCCACTTCCAAAGGCCCTGGAGTGAGTGGCAACTCTCTCTGGGGGGAAGACTCACATCAGACAATGTCCAGGTGCTAGGTTCAAGGTAGTTGGAGCCATTTCTGTCCATGATGCTCAGATCAGGAGGCCAGCCAAATAGCCATTAGAGTTACTCTGGTGGTTCCGGGTTCAAGATGCAAGTCTAGTCTTTCTCACTTAGGTAGCAGAGTAGCGAGCAGCAGCGTAGCAGGCCTTTTTGCAGCAAAGCAGCACTGCAGTCTTTCTGAGTCTTTCACAGGCCCAGGGGTGAACTGAAGAGCTGGGTCTAAGGTTTCACTATTTATCCTCAGTGGCAGCTCTGAAATAGAAGACGTTTCTAGAGCCCTGCCCCTAAAAAGCTATCTGGAATTCTCTGTTTCTCTTCCCTAGTCCCAGCTTGTGTAGACTAGTGTGAAACCCTTTGCCAGTTTGTTGAGGCAGAGTCTTTGTGATGTGCAAGTGTGGTAGGTGACAGCTCTGCCTCCCTATCAAGTCAGAGATTGTCCATCCTGCCAACACCTTTTCCACTTTGCCTCACTGTCTGGAATTAGTACACAATGACGAACTGCCAACAACACCTGGTCATTTGACCCAGGAACAGACTGCAAGCACCAAATAATTAGGACAAGAAAATAATAACTTCCTAAAAGTGGCATGTTCAGAATTGTGACTTAAAATCAAACATTATCATTAAAGAGGGGTTTAAATTACCATTCCTCAGATACTTGACATGATATTGCTACCTGCTCCCAATCAAAAGCTATCACTTACCAAATATAATAAGGTAACTCAGATGTTATCCTATGGGGAATGTATGCCTTGTACTAGTGGCAAATGAATTTAAGAGTTTTTACTACCAGGACATGTAAAACTAAAAAGTACATGTTCAATTTTTTATATCACAGCACAATGCCCCTGGGCTGGCCAGGGCCTACCCTATGGTTGACTTACCTATATGAAAGGTTTACGAAAGGGCAGTTTTTAACTGCACACATAGGCTGAAATGGCATACGTAAGTGGGTGGCACAATCACTGCTGCAGGCCTACTAGTAGCATTTAATTTACAGACCCTGGACACAGGCAGTGTCACTTTACTAGGGACTTGCAAGTAAATTATATATGCCAATTTGGGTTAAGTCAACTCTATCATGTTTTGAAGCAAGAGCGCTTATGCACTGGTTAGCAGTGGTAAAGTGTGTGAGCCTACAAAAACAGGTTCAGAATACAGGAGGGTGAAGGCAAAAAGTTTGAGGATGACCCTGCAAAAAGGTTCAAGTCAGACATGCCTCCCTCCGGTCAAATGTCAGCGTAGATTAATCAATATCTTGATGGTCTTCCCTGCTTACATGACAGAACATAGATGAAACCCCCGTTATAGAGTGGCACTTGTCAGTGCTATACCCACTTGAACTTAGTTGGACCCCTCTGTCTATAGTCTTCTAAATCACTGGATTGACCCATGGGGAACTCTTCTCCTCACCTGCAGACACCATCTGTGAAGCTTCTAACCTTAACGTGCAGATGTATCCTAGGATGCAGACAGTACGACTATGGCCAACAAAGTGATGCGACCTATCCCACCCCTTGGATCAGACTTCAGCCCCCAATCCAAGAACAACTCTGCCCTTATCGACAGAAACCAACACTGGCATATGTCAGTGGCAAGAGCCAGGCCCCAGACCACCCATGGTTCACTGACCTCTGATGTTTCTCAGAGTGAGGGTCAAAGCCACACTTTCACTCTCCTTTCTACCAGTTCAATGGTGGTAGCCTGAGGCTGGCCACTTAGCCCAGGATCTGTGCTCTGAGGCGGAGCAGGGTCAGGGTTGAGTTGTTCCTCCCTCTTACCCTTCATGTAGCCCTCCGAACCCTCCAGAAATGTGAGCTTCCAGGGTGCCCTGGGCAGCCACCCCATCAGCTCCCCCAGCAT
Source organism: Pleurodeles waltl (assembly GCF_031143425.1). Classification (NCBI taxonomy): domain Eukaryota; kingdom Metazoa; phylum Chordata; class Amphibia; order Caudata; family Salamandridae; genus Pleurodeles; species Pleurodeles waltl. Next base: position 1,642,701,432 of record NC_090444.1, on the reverse strand, counting down.
TGGGGCAACTCATTCCCCAGACTGCAGTCTGTGGGCATCTGGGGACTAATGATGACCCTTCCCTGAGTCATACCAACACACCCTAGACCCTGGACTTGAGTCACCCTACAAACCTGGCCATTTAACTGCCTTGGGGAAACTAGCCTTTCAACTATCATGATCTGCTGGCCCGGTGTCCCTCAGAGCAGTGACAAAGACCCCATTGACCTTAACATTGGGAGAAGTGACTACTCCTACCATCAGGTATCACCAGTCTACACTCTGAGTCCACCTCCTAACTAAGGGAGATTAGGACATGGTCTACCTCCTGCACTTGGGGATTTCTTATATCTAAGGCCACATTTGCCACCAATGTAGAGGTCCCACCAGTGGGTGGTTTCATAGGTCAGGCAGAGTTTGCCTGCTTGTGTCCTAGCTTAGAACAATGAAAGCAGTGAGTCAGGAAATGAGGCACCCTAGGCCACCTTTCTCCAGAGTCTCTCTCCTTCATCTCAAAAGGGGTATTAGAACCCTTTCCCACACCTTGCTCTTGAACTTGTCTGGGTCACTTTTAACATCCCCCTCAATTTTAGTAGGGACCTGAACCACCCTTCCTTTGATCACTCCCAGGTACCTTCTTATGGGCCCTGGTGCTGAGCCAGCAGTCCATCTCCTTAGCAAGCATCATGGGGTCAGTAAGATTACTATCAATCAAGTGTTGGCACAGCTCTGGAAAACATAACATGTGCTCTCTTGCAAATAGATCATACAGCCATTTGCAATCAGTCACCTCAATGCCATTTGCCCAACTGTCTAGTGCCTTGCAAAAGGAATCCACAAAATCCATCCAGGAGTACTGGGACAGCTTCTGACTGCCCCTAAAGGTCTGCATCTACTTTACAGGTGTGAGGTCATATTTCCTGACAAGGGTTTCCTTCATGGGGGATACCTCATCTTCTACCCCTTCTCTAGGATTAGTAAGAGTCCCTCATCTCAATAGGGATATGCTTCTAGAGGTTAGCACCCAAACCTCCTCAGGCATTCTATGCATCTGTAAAGCTACCTCATAAGCTTTAAACCACTTGTCAATGTCATCCGACACAGCACAGTCAGTCACCAGGCTCTTGGGGATGTACAACACAAGAAGAAACAGGTGGAAAATGCCAGAATGCTCGCACATCAACACATGTATTGGTACACTGTCCATACACAGCAGTCCTTTAGCACATCAAGTAATGGAAATGAGATGGGTGCCAACCCGGCAGGGCACCTACCACCCAAGGTTTCCAAAAAACCACTGACTGGGGAATAGTCAGTGGTTACGTAGAATATATGAAAAAAGACCAGGGCACGCCGAAAACAGTTCTATGTGGTTGATCCAAGTGGTCATTCAATCAGAGTTGAAGTCCAAAACATGGATGAAACTAGACATTTATTAACCGATGAATGGGTGTGGTCAATATTCAGGTCAGGCCTCCCCTTGGAATTCGAGCTGTGAACTGAACAGTGATAAGTGTTTACAGTCCTAAAAGTCAACCCAAACAAACTCAGAAAATAGGAGGGTGATGACAAAATATTTGGGGATGACTCTGCAGAAAGGGACAAATCCAACTGCAAGCATTCGCTTCAACAGTGGAAACCAAGCTCAATGAGGCAATAGTGAACCACATGAATCGTCTACATGTATGCCCAGTGAACTTTTAACAGTAATTTGTGAATAAAGGGATTTTGCATAAATGTATAAAGTAAGCCAAACACAATGGTAAAGAGAGGACCTCCATTTCCCATTACTTTAGGAATGGAGTTTCAAATGAAAGAATATCCTCCTTGGCAAAAAGTTTAGTTATGGCCTTACCTACCAATATCCAGCTACAGAAACAGAAAGGGGTGTAGAGCAAATAAGCAAAGGGGTGTTGAGAACAAATGAGTGAAGAGATGTTGATCATGCTGAGATTATGCAAATCCCAGCTTTGCCTCTCAGAAGTTAAATGTGAGGCCTTTTTAAGTTCCATGATGTGACTTCACTGCTTCTCTTTGCTTGCCTGCCACCTTCAAACCCAGCAGCATCACTGACAAAGCTATCACAGCAGGCACCTCCAATTACTTAGATGACAAGCGTAACACCTCTGGCAGCTCTGAGCACAGCCACAGTCAAGACATCATCAGAATGGAGGTGAAAGTGCATCCTGGATCTGCAACAGCATTTCTGTATTTATCAACACAACCCCAAACCAGCTGCAGTTTAGGAAAAAATGATGACACACCACTTTGCAACAAAAGGATACATCACCATGCAGTAATAGTCTGCGTCTGCTTTCAGAACTCAACTACTCTTCCAAATCACAGTTAACTGTGTGTTTGTCTTTGGCCTCATAGAGCACTCCACTGCCTGTCTGTGCTAGCACTTTACAAATACCACGTACAAACATACAGAAAGCAGATTGCTGATACAAATGTTAAATTGAAGTCTGCTTATCTGAAACTTTCTTAAACCACTTTTAGTAGAGTGGCTGATTTTACGTCCACCGTGAAGGGTTTTTCTTTTAAGTGATTATTTTCCATCACTTTGAGTCTGAGTTTTGATTTACGCACTAGAATCTTCAGAATAGGAAAGGAGATATATATGGAATTCACAATTTTGAATGGTAATTTAGTGGGAGTTTTCGCCTTTGCCGGGATTGTTGATAAGTTACCGACATTTTTTAAAACAACTATAAAGAAAGTAATTTCCCCTCATCCACCACAGTACAGTCAGAGATACACACAGAACTAGTTAAAATGTAAATCACCCCTTTGGATTGAAAAATGTGGCAGGCAACATTTCGTCCTAATTTGCATGTAATACAACCTAAAATGCAAAAGAATCTTAAAGTTCTTCATAGGTGCCTTCATTACACCAACCACGGGTCCTGCTACCATTGATTTGTGAAACAGGTTTAAAATTTGGATGGAAGCTGCATAATTTATGTATTGCTTAGAATCGAACAGGTCTTTATTAAGTCGTGCACTTTAGAATTTCAAACAATGTTGATGTAAATTAGCTTATTGAAGAAATCATTTTTTTCATATGTTGTTAGCTCCTCTCTCATTCTTGCTACTGTGTTGCATCCCTTCAAATGCTATTAGCCTAAAGCAGTTCATGTGCAGTCAGGGGGAAATAACTTTAATACATCAACATAAAACTGATATTTATATTTGTTACTAATGTTCCTGGATTCATAGATTAAATTTTGTGCGGCAGAGCAATAAAGGCTGTTTATGTTTTAGTGTTTTATGTTAATTTTGATTAACTTGCAGGAAAATGAATTCACAGCTCGAGATCTTACAAAAAACCTCCATAGAATTTGAACATGGGGAATATTTAAACTTAATTGGACAAATACGTGTTTTAAAGCTGAAAATGCATTGTGGTTATAATTGTGATGAACTGACTGTCCAAATGCTACATTTATGATTAACTAATTAAAAAGTTGTTGTGATAAAATATTAGGTTGAAAGAATGTTGACTTTTGTCCTGCTGTGCAATTGACTGTGTACGTGCCTCGGACTCTCAGTGTATTAATCCCTTTATGTCCTAAAGTCAGGCTCAATGTCCCAGCACCGCTCTCCACATGCCTATATGTCTCAATGTCCCAGTTACTGTGTTCATGTGTCAGTTTCCATGTCTCAGTGTCACTATACCTTTAGCAGTTAGTATGCTACCACCTCTGTCCCTCTGTTCATGTCTCAATGCCAGTGTTCCCATTTCTGGATCCCTAGATTATGCTGCTCAACTCCTGATGTTCACATTCTGAGATGAGTTCCAGTGCTTAGTTTCCTCTCCTGCCCCACGGTTGGAGTCCTAGTGCCCATTCCAGTCCCAGAGGCTGCAGCCCAGGGTCCTGGCAGAAGTAGCCAAATTCCAACTTTCTTACTTGTTCATGTCACATCAACATCGCTCCCTTGTCAGTGCTCCAGTGGGGTTGTATGATGCCGGAACAACACATGCCTTAACACCGCGGTCGGAACCACGACCACGTTGTTCCCACTAATCCCTTTACCATGCATGCCTTTACGACAAATTTCGTTGTAAAAGCATGCCTAGTAAAGGCATGTGTGGAAATGGCATGTGAAACGGAATGCGTGGTTCTTTCATGCAACCCCCCCAACCTGAGGCCCAAAACTACCCCCACTGCTTCACAAAGGCCCCAGGCAAAAGTTGAAAAACTTGTGATACCTCTTATGATTTGTGCATACATCCACCTTGCTGCAGATTCCTAGAAATGGTGCACAAACCTACTCAATCAATCAATTGATCGTGTCTTTTTAAAGCATGGCTAATCACCCTTGAGGGTCTCAAGGCACTGGTGGGTAGTAGGAGATCAGTTGAAGAGCCAGGTTTTGAGGTTCTTCTTGAACCGAGGTAGTGAGGGTGATTGCCTGAGATGTAGTGGAAGAGCGTTCCAGGTCTTTGCAGTGAGGTATGAGAAGGATATTCCACCACGTGAGTTCTTGCGTATCCTTGGGGTCGTGGCGAGGGCCAGGTGGGCAGAGCGGAGGTGACTGGTGGGAATGTGGAAGGTAAACCAGTGGTTTTGGTATCCAGGCCGACATTGTGGAGGGCCTTGTATGCATGTGTGAGGAGATTGAATGCGATTCTTTTATTGATTGGGAGCCAGTGAAGGTCTTTCAGTTGACTGGAGATGTGGCTGCAGAGGGGGGTGTCCAGGATGAGTCTGGCCGAGACGTTTTGGATTCTCTGCAGTTTCTTTTAGAGTGCTTGAGTGGTGCTGGCATAGAGTGCTTTTCTGTAGTCTAATTTTCTGGTGACAAGCGCCTGGGTGACTGTTCTCCTGGATTTGATCAGGATCCATTTGAAGATCTTACAGAGCAGGCGTAGTGTGTGGAAGCATGAGAATGCAATGGCATTAACTTGGCGGTTCACTGAAATCGAGGAGTTGAGAAAGATGCCAAGGCTGCGTCCATGGTCAGTGAGTGGTGGGGTGGGTGGGGGGCTTTGAGTGCCTGGGCCACCAGGAGTTGTCCAAGAAAATATAGCATGGAACCCAGGATGAGGACCTCAGCCTTGTTGGAGTTGATCTTCAGGCAGCTGTCCTTCATCCAGGCAGTGACTGCTCTCATTCCGGTGTGGAAGTTGCTTTTTATGATTGTAGGTTTGTCAGTGAGGGAGAGGATCAGTTGGGTGTTGTCTGTGTAGGAGATGATGTTGAGTCCATGGATTCTGACGATGTTAGAGAGCAGGGCCATGTAGATGTTGAAGAGGGTGGGGGTCATGAAGGAACCCTGAGGAGTTCCACAGCGGATCTCTGTTGGTTGTGACGTGAACAGTGGGAGCCTGACTCTGGGTGCAGCTTGTGAGGAAGGAGCAGATGCAGTCTAAGGCTTAGCTGCGGATGCCGGTGTCATGCAGTCTGGTGCAGAGGGTGTGGTAGGAGATGGTGTCAAAGGTGGCGGAGAGGCCCAGTAGGATGAGGGCTGCAGTTTTGCCTCGGTTGAGAAGTCTGCAGATGTCGTCTGTTGCTGCCAGAAGTGCGGTTGCTTCTGAACCCTGATTGGCAGGGGTCCAAGATGTGGTTGGTTTTGATGTATTCGGTGAGTTGGACACTGATGGCTTTCTCGATGACTTTGGCCAGGAAGGGGAGCAACGATATGGGTCTGAAGTTCTTGAGCTCCGTTGATTTGGCAGGGGGTTTCTTCAACTGTGGGTTGTTTCCATGTGCTTCCAGTCTACCGGAAAGGTGGCATACTCAGTGGAGCAGTTGATGGTGTGGCATAGATCGGGGTGATGGTAGCGCTTGCTTGATTGAAGATGTGGTGGGGCGCAGGTCCGAGTGGGCTCCGGCGTGGGTGTTTTTCATGAACTTTCGTGTGTTGTCACTGGAGAGGGTGGTCGAGTTGTGCAGGGTTGGCTGGGAGCTGGATCCTAGGGGTGTGGTGGTTGTGGGAGGGATGGGAGGGTCTTGGGTGTTGAAACTGCTGTAGATGTTTAAAATCTTGCAGTGGAAGAAGGTGGTGAGGTTACCACAGAGGTCTTGGGAGGGGGGGATGTCTATGATGTGGATGTTGTTACTAGCAGCACGACGTGTCAAGTGTGTGTCCTGCTGAGTGGGATGGAGAGGTGACCAGTTGCATGACCTTTGAGTCCTAGGGTGGCGAGGTTCTCCAGAAGGGAGGATACGTTGTGTTCATTGTGGTTTTCCAGGTGGATATTGAGGTTGCTGAGGAGGTTGTAGTCTGTTGAGGTGAGAGAGTGGTGTGTGATAAAGTCAGTTATGCATTCCCTGAAGGAGGGACAGGGTCTGTGGGGTCTGTAGATGAGAGTACCACAGAGGGTGTGTTCAGGTTGGTCTGGATCTGGAAGTGTAGGTGCTCCATGCTGGGGGAGTGGTTGTCTGTACTGGTAGTGAGGCAGAGGATGTTTCTGAGGGCGATGGTGATGCCTTCTCCAGGGTAGTTGATGCGGTCCTTGTGTATGACTTTGTAGCTGTCTGGAATGGCAGTGGCAATGTCTGGGGCTGAGGTGGGAGTCATCCAGGTTTCTGTGAAGAAGGCGACATCTGGAGAGATCGAGTCGAGCAGGTTCCGTATCTCTACCTTGTGTTTGATGAGGGAGCGGGTGTTTAGAAGGATGCAGCTAAGGTGGTTGGACGATCTGAGTGGGCATGTGGTGGTAGGGTCTAGTGTGCAGAGGCAAGAGAAGTAGCAGTTTCGACAGGTGAACGGGCTTTGAGAGTTCTTTGGCAATGCAATGTGGCAGGCGGTGGATTGTCCAATGTCGAGGGTGTGGAGGGTGCTGCCATTGTAGAGATGAAAGGTGTGGGGACCGGGGTTTGTGGTGCTGGGTGCGGTCCAGGCACAGACACGGGGAGATAGGCTTGTTTTTGATGTGTCTTTGGTGCACCAGCGGCCATGCATCAGTCACCATTAAGAAGGGCAGGGGGATAGGAGGGACTGGCAGGGAGAGGAGTGGCAGAGAGGAAAATGCAAAAAAGGCAAAGGCAATGAGAAAAAATGGCAAGAGAAGGCAAAAGCAGAAATTGAAAGTACAAAGTGCAAAAAGGCAAGAAAAAGGCAGAAAACAACAGAGACAGAAAACAGAGGCTCATCCCTGGGCCACCAGGGATGAGGAGCAGAGGGGAGCCTGTGGGTGGAGGACTGCCTTGAACTCACAGACTTGAATGTGAAGAGCAGCGCAAGGGACAGCAGCAGACCAGTGGAGCTGCGTGGTGGGGAGGACAGATGTTGAACAGGGGACAGTTTACTCATATCTTACAATGTAATGCTTATGTTTAAATGTACACCACAGATAAAAAAAATAGCTGAATCTAAAATGCAAATGTACTGAGATTGTTTTTTCCACATCTTGAAGTGGCTCCACTGTTATTAAGTTGCAGAACTTCCCATTAAAAGCTGTAATTATGAAAACAAGCTTTTCGGCCAGGCTTGATAGCAAAGTTATCGGAAAGACCTTTAGATTAAAATATACATAGAGTGATGTCAGCCCCTTTTAACGAATGCCTCATCAGGTCAGTTCCTTTGATGTTTATTTTATTGGACTGTTGTTGGTGTTTTTTTCTCATAGGTGAGTGTGTATGGCACGCAGCAGCCTCTGAGCAGTGAGGAGGAAAGAACTATGAAGGTCTGGAATGCTTTAGTGCCTTCTTCTGATGCTTGCTTTGCAAAAGGAAGCTGAAAGCAGGACATTCTGGCCAAAGGTTACTGTGGAAAGTCATTGTGCTCAATGTGCTCATGCCGAAGTTGTTTGGTAACATTAAGCCACAGACAGATAAAGTCTGACCAGGAGAACATTGTAGCAGAGTGAGTGTTGTGATTTTGAACCCCACTTGACAGCAGCTCCATCAGTCTGCTGTTGCTGTTGTCTTACATTGAGTAACCATCTTTGTAAATAGATTGGAATACCTAATCCAGAAATTACCCATCTGACACTATCTGACCTAGCATGCTCAGTTGCTCAGATAACTAGCTAGGGCTTGGGATTTGACTCCTTGGTAGCTTTGGGCTTTTGATAGAATTTTACTAATATGAGACTGATAGACCAAGGTCTGAATACAGCATTATGTCAATTGATGTTTAAAAGATGCTAATCTTGGTACATATTCTTACCTTATAGTCAGTTGTTATTTGTTGACAATAGGGAACAAAAGGCAGTTTGGTGCTGATCCTTAGTCATGAAAGACTCCATTCCAGTGCACAGAAAATTCCAGTCCAGAGATTCTCTCTTACCCCTTTCCTACTTACCTTTCTCTATGGTCACATGGTTGCTATTGTGAGTCTGCAGTGTAAATCATCCGTCCACTTAGAGCTTCATGGACAATAGGGTTATCACTAGGTCTACCTACCTTCGGCTGAAACAGCTCTTCAGGATGTTCTTGGAGATAGAAGAACATTTGAAATGTAAAGGAGTTTCTGACGGCCTGTTGTTAAAAAAAGACTGAGGACTTCTGCCTTTCACTGGCACCCAGGGACTGGGGCCGCTCTCCAAGAATCAGCTTCTTGCCTCCTGCTGCTTCTACCTGCACAGAAAAGGAAGAAAGGCTGTTTTCTGCAAACACTATCTAGCTGACTAATCATGAGTGGACCTGGATAGTTCCATACAGAGAGAACCCTGATGGCTGAAATGCCTGCCCTAGGGAGTCAGGAACTTTAAGAAAGACTACAAGTGACTTTCCCCAAAATGAAGAAACATTTGGGAATTAGTCATGTTTTTTCTTCTGGGGACTGATGCAAGATTCTCAGACTACACTAGGTTGGTGCATCCTCTGTAAACAGGATTTCCAGGTTATTTTCTGCTCATATGTTTCTGCTGGGTAGAAAGGTTTAATGAGATCTTGTAGTACAAGTATTCTTCCTCATGATAAGCTGTCAGTCTACAACGTCCTGTCTTTCCCAGCTGTGGGAATTTAAGAACTAAAAATGGGACTGAGTCAAAATGAAAAACGTAGAACTAGGGCAATGTGGTGAATTGGCTTCATCATTATGCCTGCTGGAGGATTTAGAGAACCAGACATATAACAAAGTTTCAAGGTGTGACCAGAATTCCCTTGCCACCCTAACTGGCTTGGAAACATGCTTAGACCCAGTCTTCCATGATCACAGACTGACAGTAGAGTTTTGCAATTCCTTGTTGCACTCTGGTCCTCCTTGTCCGATTAAAAAAAAAAAGTGTATGCCTTTTTCCTCATTACAAATTTTCCAATTAGCAGAAAATATTATGGCATTGTCTTCTTAACTTTAATGTTGTTTGGTACTGCTTGATCCTACCTCACATATCTCTGGGACACTGCCTTCTTCTGGTACAATATGTGCCAGGTGTTAGGCAGGGAGTCATTTAGTACTGTGTTGTGACCAAACAAAATTATGATTAATAACTAAGGGCCAATTCACAAAGGTAAAATTAGATGTTTGGTGACTAGTTAGGAGATCCGCCCCTGGTGCACACGTAAAGATACTACTCGTAAATGCCCATCATGAATTCCCACCGAACGTCTAAGTTTACCTTTCTGAATCGGGCCTAAGCATGCTCACTCCCCTCACAAAGTATTACATTTTTACACTTGTAAACCATCAAGTCCCTTCAAGAGAATGCCTTCACACCTATTTGCATCATTAAAGTCTCCCTCATCTAAGGAGCCTTCCCAGATGCCCCCACAACTGGACATTAACCAACTTCTTGACCATTTCGATAGGGCCATCCTCAAATCTTTTGCCTTCACCCTCTTGTTTTCTGAACCTGTTTCTGTTAGGTTTAAGATTGCACACTTTACCACTGCTCACCAGTGCTAAAGTGCGTGTGCTCTCGCCTTTAAACATGATAACATTGGCTTACACCCAATTGGCACATTTAATTTACTTGAACGTCCCCAGTAAAGTGGTACAACATGTGCCCAGCTTGCAACACTAATTGTGCCACCCACTTAAGTAGCACTTTGATATGTGTCTCCAGCCTGTGGGTACAGTTTGAAGCTTGTATTTTGAGCTGGTAAAATAAACCTTTTACCGGGCCTAAACCTTCCTTTTGAAAAGATAAAAGTCACACCTAGGTTAGGCCCTACACAACCCAGAGGGCAGGTTGCATTGTATTTAAGAGGATGGACATAAACATTTTACTTTTACGTGTCCTGGTAGTGAAACACTCTTAAATTCTGTTTTCACTACTGAAAGGCCTGCCTCTCTCACTGGATAACTTTTGGTTACCTTATTACATTTAATAAGGGCTAACTTTCAATTAGGAGCAGGTATGAATGTTGAGTTGGTGTCTCAAGAATTGTAATTTAAAACCCTGTTCAATTGGAAAGTTGGATTTTAAGTCACACATCTGAAAAGGCCAATTTTAGAAAGTTGAAATTTTCTTGCCCTAAACATTTGATGCCTGTAGCCTTTATCCTGGGTCACATGAGTAGGTATAGCTGGCAGTTGGTTTCCTCTCTGACGGTATCACAAAGGGGGACTGGGTGTTGACAGGATGGGTCATCCTAACCTGGTGGGAAAGGAGGAGCTATCACCTACCACACTTGCAATTCAAAGGAGCTGCCCCAACCCAGGCACAAAGAACTTCACATTAGGCGTTTGTGCCTCCAGACTACCAGGACACGGAGGAAGGAAACTCCAACAATCTGTGGGGGAAAACTCTAGAAGATTTTTCCACTTCAATGATAACACAAGGTATACAATAAAAACCCTCAGTCCAGCTCTTCAGTACACTCCTAGACCTGTGGATACTACAAAAGAAGGACTGTCCTGCTATCTAAGAAGGAAGACTAGACCTGCTTCCTTCATCTCAGGCTGCCTGAAGTTACTCCAACTGTCATCTGACTAACCTCCTGTTCAGAGCTACAAAGGAATAACAAGCTCCAGAGGCCTCCCTGCAACTACCCAACTACCAACTACCCAACTTTCTCTCTATATAGGGAGGATAGGGAAGTAGAGTTGGAGGCTGCTGAGAATTGGCTGGATGTGGAAGTCCTCCCCAGGCTTACGCAGGCTAAACTGTCATATTTAAGAGGCCCTATTATGGAAGGGGAGATTAGGGCAGTTCTGAAAAAGAGTAGTAAGGGGAAGGCGGCAGGACCACATGGTATCCCGGTTGAGTTCTATCAGATATTGGGTGACTCTATAATCCCTCAGATGGCTCAATTATTTTCATAGATCTTTGAGGAGGGTGTTTTACCACCAGCTTCACGGCAGGAAGCTATTATTTCTCTTATTTTAAAACCACATCAATCTCTAGTGAGGTGTGAATCATATAGACCAATGTCTTTGTTGAACACTGACTATAAGATTTCTGCTAAGGTTTTGGCAAATAGGCTGAGTGGTGTAATTGGTGAACGAATACACCCAGGTCAGAAAGGCTTTCTGCGGAACAGGTTTATGTGTGAGCAAACATTTAACTTAATTGGTGCTATCGACTTAGCTACTACGTATAAAGAACCATTAGCAGTTATAGTTTTGGATGCTATGAAAGCATTTGATAGGGTTACTTGGAACTATTTAAATTTAGCTCTTCAACTGTATAATTTGGGTACTTAATTTTGCCGAGCAATTCGGTTGATTTCCAGGCACCATAGGCGAGGGTGTTGGTGAATGGGGGACTTACGGATTCATTTGCGATTACTAGTTGTACTAGACAGGGTTGTCCTCTTTCCCCTTTGTTATTTGATCTGTATATTGAGCCCTTTGCATGAAGGTTTAGGCACGATTCAAGAATTTCTCCCTTTAGCAGTAAAGGATGGTTGAAGAAGGTTGCTTTATTTGCTGATGACCTCTTGGTCTACACTTCAAATTTATCTGACTCCTTCCCGGCATTATTGAGTTTGGCAGAGGGTTTTGGGAGGGTTTCAGGTTACCATATTAATCCGGATAAAACAGAAATTATGGTATGGAACTTGGGGGGGCGACAATTGCTGTACGACAAAATCTATGAGATACTTAGGTTTGGCAATAGACCAGGAGGTGGAGCGAATTGTAGTGGTTAATCTTAGGGCTGAAGTAGCAGAATGTAGTGAGTTAATGTTAGAATGGGCACATCTGCCTCTTACATTGATTGGGAGGGTATATTTTGTCAAAATGATGATCCTGCCTAAGTTGAACTTTCTTTTTAACTCCATCCCATTATCAATGGATAGTAAGTTCTTGAATACGTTTCAACAAAAGGTCAATTTGTGTATTTTGGCAAAGAAGGGGTCTAGGATCGCATGGAAGAAACTGCGTAAAAGGAAGGATAAAGGAGGCCTTACACTTCCTGATTCACTATATTACGAATGGGCATTCCATCTGAGGAATGTAAGAATGTTATTTAGTGATCCAGATCTCTCGTCAGTCGGAGAAATGCTTAGTTGTAAGCTAGCAACAGTTAAAGGCGCAGCTACTCAGTTTTTTCATAAGTTCGGGGATCCCAAGTTTTTTAAGAAAGTGAGACTGAAGATATTGCAGGATGCAGCTAAAGTGTGGTATAGGGTACGGCAACTGGCAGGTATTGAGTATTATAGTTTTTGGGCACCGATCTGGGAGTCCCAAGGACGCCGGAATGTCCTACTGGTGTGCTAGCTTTGCCGCTTAAGAGAGCGGGGATCCAATACTGGGGGGAGCTAGTTGGTAGTGGTTTGTTATTATCTTAGGAAGATCTTATGGAACGAACTGGTCAAAGTTTATCAAGAAATATGTACAATTGAGGAATTGGTCTCAGAAGGTTATAGCTAAGCTGGGGGCTGAAAATCAGTTTCTAGATAATATAATAAATAACCACACAAGTGTAACAAAGGTCTCTATTTGGTATTGGGCCCTGGTGGAGGTGCAGGTTGGGGACTTCAACTTGCCGCTCTCTCTTTGTGGGGAAGTTATGCTCGTAGATCAACTACAAAGATGGTGGGGGGACTCAATGTGTATTGTATATAAAGAAGTTAAATTAGCATCACTATTGAGGAACCACCTTTTTACCTTGCATAGGGTCTTTTTTATGCCAGCGAAGCTCTCAAAGATGAGAGGAGGAGACCCAGTTAACGGTGCAAAATGTGGCTTATTTAGAGCATCAGACATCCATATGTTCTGGGATTGCCCATTGGTACAAAGCTTTTGGGTAAAAGTTTGTAAGGTTATAACGAAGGTGGTGCAACAACTGATTTTGCCAAGACTCCCTTTAGTGATTTTTAGTGTCCCAACAAAGGTGAAGTTAAGACCAGGTTGAAGAAGCAAGTAATTTGCTTTGCGATAATTCTGGATAGGCGGGAAATGTGTTGTAAATGTGTTGTAAGTGGACTTCCTCTTCCCCTCTGTCATATACGGACTGGTTTGGGGCACTTCACGGGATTTCTAAGGAGGTAACAACAAAGGATGCGAATAGGGAAGGGAAGGTGGAGGCTTGGTCCCGTTTATGGGTCACTGCTGTACAGGACAACACTGCTAAATAGGGTATCTTTATCAATTTAAGTCTGGTCCGATGATTAAAGGCTCGGTCAATGGAATTCTCGAGTGGTCTGATATCGAGACCAAAGGAGAGAGACCCACGCTCCCCGTCTTCTTGGCCTTCTTGGCGTCGTAGATTTATATGTAAGTGAGATTGTTTACTCACTTGGACAACATGAAGCTGAAACAATAAGGGGTGTATGAGGACAAACATTTTTTTTTTTTAAAGGAGCTCTCTGAGCTTTTATTTCTGTACCTATTTAAATCTTTGAAACTGCATAGCTCTGATTCTTATGACTGGATTTTTCTGTTTTGGTGTAAAATAATTATATGTACATTTTTACTCTAGTTTTCTATGTCAGTTTGGGATTTTTCCTGTGCTGTGTCATCACTTTATTACTGTTGAAGAGCTCCATAAATACTTTACACTTTGCCTCTAAGTAAAGCCTGACTGCTTTTGTGCCAATTTACGAAAGGGTTAAGCACAGGTTAATTTGGGGACTGTTGTGGTTCATCCTGACAAGGATTGTTGTTGTTGCTTGAGAAGTGCTCCCCCCCAACAACCACAACTCAATTCCTCAAACTTTCTTTTGTCAACAGGACCAGGCCATCATGGATTTAAATTTGCCTCTGCAACATTAATATAGATGGCTTCACTTTGACAGACAAGAGAAATCCCTCGTATTCACCATCAAAACAGATCTGACATTTAAAGAATACATATCACAGCCAATAAAGACAGCAGGGTCCCATCTCATCTCCCTAAAGAAAGTGAAACTCTTAGTCCTAATAGCAGATTTCAGAACAGTTAAAAACCAGATCCTCTCCTACTTGGATGGAAGCAAAATATCATTCAATAGCCCTACAAATATGACTTTGGTGCCACTGATATATAGATCCCTACATATGGTTGCACATCCTATGAAGGGCACAAAGAATGTTAACCACATCAGTCCAATGCTGAAAGAACAACAAGGACTCCCTCTACAGTGTTATATTATCATGAAGGCCAGCTGCATCGCCTACAAAGTCGTCAGAAATGACACCTGGTATACTTGTCCAAAAAGCTAACCACCTCTGGTGGACAGCACCATACCAGGACCCAGAATATTGCCAGACTGAAGCCAAAACTTTTAAAAAAAATAAAAAAACAGAACAAAAGCCTTCATCAACTACACATCGAGGAGAAATTCAGAAACCAAAAACTCACCTCTTTGAGGGTGACGTTTCAAATCAGAAATACCTACCTTAGATAAACAATTGTATTATTTTCTTGAGGTCTTGCCCTTGTTCGGTGCTCTGAGCCTGGTACATACTGCACCAATATTGTTAGACTTGGCATTATTGCTGTGGTTTTCCCTAACTTTTTGCCTCTGTTTTCCAAGTTGTTGATGTGTGCAAGACTTTGTTTTTGCTGTTTTTGTTGTGCTAAAGTGCAAGTGCTCCTATGTAAAATGTATGTGTAACTGGATTTCCATGATTGGCATATTTGATTTACTGTTAAATCCCTAGTACAGTGCACTAGAGGTGCCCAGGGCCTGTAAATAAAATGCTACTAGTGGGCCTGCAGCACTGGTTGTGCCCCACACATTAGTAGCCCTGTAAACTTGGCTCAGACCTGCCACCGCAGTTTCTGTGTGTGCAGTTTTAAATTGCCAATTCGACTTGGCAAGTGTACCTACTTGCCAGGCCTAAACCTTCCCTTTTCTTACATGTAAAACACCCTTAAGGTAGGCCCTAGGTAGCCCCATGGGCAGGGTGCAGTGTGTGGTTGAGGTGGGACATACACTAATGTGTTTTATACGTCCTGACAGTGAAATACTCCTATTGTTGAAGTCTCAGGGCCATTAAAAACTTTTCCTGCCAGCACCCAGACTCTCTGCTGAGACTCCTGCCCTGCCAAGTGGTGCCCTATCCAGGTCCTGGGGACTTGGAAGGTGAAACTGGCAGACCAAGACTGAAAATCCATGCACAGACCGTTGTGCTGGAAAATTTTGACGCACCTTGCGATACACGGCTAGAAACAACGCACTGCCGGCTTTGTGGCTGAAAATTGACGCTCCACCTGCATCGTGGCTGGAAAATCGACGCACGCAGCTGGAGAAACGATTTACAACACCCGCAAACGGAGGCTGATAACGTCGCAACCCACACATCGCGGTTTCCTTATACTGTGCAGCCGGATTTTCGACGCAACATCGCAGGGCGTGGAAAAATGACACACCGCTCTTCTGCGGAGAGAAGAAATGACGCACGCCCACGCAACTAGAGGAGGAGAAACAATGCACGGTCTCACTTGGGGGTGATAAATCGACGCATCGCTAGCCTTTTCTAAAGCACACTCGCCTGTGCGTGTTATTTTGACGATACCCAGGTACTTTTCAACGCTAACAGTGTTTTTACTGTTTTCGCAAGGATTTAAGACTCTTTTGCTTTTAAAATTCATAACTTAACTAGTGTATGTTGGATTTTTGTTGTTTTTGTTCTTGTTTTGTTTAGATAAATATTTCCTATTTTTCTAAACCTGTGTTGTGTCATTTTGTAGTGTTTTCACTAAGTTACTGTGTGTGTTGGTACAAATACTTTACACCTAGACTCTGAAGTTAAGCCTTCCAGCTTGTGCCAAGCTATCAAGGGGGTGAGAGGGGGTTAACTGAGGGTGATTCTCCTTTACCCTGACTAGAGTGAGAGTCCTTGCTTGGACAGGGGGTAACCTGACTGCCAACCAAAGACCCCATTTCTAACACCTGGTGTATGAAGAGCAGATAGATCCCTGGGTACTTCACCAAGCAGTTGCAGTGGACAACTCAGAGCGCCTGGGCAGAGTTGCGCAGGTTCCCTTTGAATGGGGTTGGTCTCAGGTTCCTTGAAGGTAGCTCTGAGTCCAACCATGCCTGTAGTTTGTTTGCTTGGCAATGACCTGGAGGGTTCTCCTTGGAAGGAGGTGGAACACAGGTCACACTTGGAGATGTTGGGTCTGCCTGGGTGGGTATGCGTATCCACCAGGTTAATGGCAACCTGTCAGGGTGGTCAAGAGCCACTGGAGTCTGAAACAGTGGCCCAGGGGACCACCAAAAAGAGAAAGGGCAGGGGGTGCGGGAAACCGGCCCCAGAAGTTCCCACGGTCCAAGAAGAGGCAGAGCCTGAGGGTTACGCCCCGGAGCCTACAGGGGAACAGGTGGCTGAACTGGGGGAGATCCCTGAGCTGTCACTGTGGCAGCAAGAAGGGGGACCCACCAGGGAGGCCATCTGTGAGGCACAGAAACATGTCCTACTCTAGAGGGTTTGCGGCAGCAGGCTGAAGACCAGGCGGCTGGCAAGGAGCCAGGATGTCTCCTGATCTACTGGGAGGACGGTCTCCTGTATAGTGAGCCTAAGGTTCCTGAGCCTGGGTCAGCCAGTGTGCTGGTGGTACCCCAATGCTTCAGGGCCTTCCTACTGGGGTTGGTTCATGATGTGCCTTTAGCAGGACATTTGGGGCAGGACAAGACCTTTGAACGGCTTGTCACCCACTCCTATTGGCCCATAATGGCTCCTCTCCAACCTTTCCTGTAGTTAGTACCCCCTTTGAAAGGGTTAGTATTGACATTGTGGGGCCTCTGGATCCCAAGATAGCCATGGGCAACAGGTTCATCCTGGTCTTGGTGGACCATACCACCCGGTACCCAGAAGCCATTCCTCCGGTACCCAGAAGCCATTCCTCTGAGGTCAATCACTTCCCCTGTGGTGGGTTGTGCATTGATGGGGCTTTTTACCCGCATGGGGTTCCCAAAGGAAGTGGTATCTGATAGGGGTACCAACTTAAAAACTACTTATATGCAGTATCTGTGGAAGGTGTGTGGGGTAACGTATAAGTTCATCATACCTTACCACCCCCAAAGCAATGGTCTGGTTGAGAGATTCAACCGCACCATGAAGGGCATGATAATGGGCCTGTCAGAGCCCTTGATGCGGAAGAGGGAAGTCCTCTTGCCATGCCTTCTGTTCGCTTACAGGGAGGTGCCTCAAAAGGGACTCAGATTTAGTCCTTTTGAGCTAATCTATGGCTACCCTGTGAGGGGACCTTTAAGTCTGTTGGAGAAGGCTTTGGAAAAAGCTCCTTGTAAACACCCCCAGGATGTATTCAGTTACATGCTGGCTCTGAGAAACCAGACTGCCTGCTTCAGGGATCTCACACAGGAGAACCTAGAAGCAAGCCAGGAGGATATGAAAAGCTGGTATGACCAGAATTCCACTCTGGTCAAGTTTCAACCTGGTCAGAAAGTGGGGGTGATGGCACCAGTGGAGCCTTGAGTACTCCAGGACAAGTGGACTGGGCCATTTGACGGGTGGAGCGCAAGAGTGAAGTCACCTACCTGGTGGACTTGCAGACTCCCAGGAACCCTTTGAGGGTCCTACGCGTGAACCGGCTCAAGCAACACTTTAAGCGGACTAAATTGTCCATGCTCCTAGCGACAAATTACGGGGTGGAGGAGGAGAGTGAGCCTCTTCCTAACCTCCTGTCTGCAGGAGAGAAGGATGGGTCTGTGAAGGGAGTGAACCTCGCCCCCTCCCTGACTGTAGAGCAGCAGAGGGACTGTCGCCAGGTCCTGGGACAGTTCGCCTCACTCTTCTCCTTGATCCCAGTGGTCACACACTTGTGCACACATTATGTGGACAGTGGGGACAGTACACCCATTAAACAAACGTTTTACAGGGTGACTAACAAGGTCAGGGCTAGCATCAAGGAGCAGGTATCCAAGATTGTAACCCTATGGGTTGTTGAGCATTCCAGCAGTCCTTAGGCCAGCTCTGTGGTTTTGGTCCCAAAGGCCGCTGCACCTGGTGCCACTCCTGAACTTCAGTTCTGCGTGGACTACCTGGGACTCAATGCCGTCAGTAAGACTGACGTGCACCCCATCCCCCGAGCTAATGAGCTCATAGATCTGTTGGGAGCTGCCAAATACCTCAGCACGTTTGATTTCGCTACTGGGTATTGGCAGATTGCCTTGACAGAGGGGGCCAAGGAGAGGTCTGCATTTTCTACCCCAGATGGGCACTTTCAGTTTAAAGTGATGTCATTTGGGATGAAAAATGCGCCTGCTACCTTTCAGAGGTTGGTCAACAAGGTGTTGGCTGGGCTGGATGAGTTCAGGGCCGCCTACCTGGATGACATTGCTGTCTTTAGTTCCACATGGGAGGAACATTTGCAACACCTCTGCAAAGTGTTGGATGCTCTGCAAAAGGCAGGCCTCACTATTAAGGCAAGCAAGTACCAAATTAGGCAGGGTTCTGTGGTGTATTTGGGACACCATGTGGGGAGTGGACAGGTGGCACCCCTACAGCCAAAGATTGATACCATTCTGGCTTGGGAACCTCCCAAGACTCAGACTGAGGTGAGAGCCTTTTTAGGCCTCACTATCTATTACATGAGGTTTGTCAAGGGGTATGTCACAATTGTTACCCCCTTGACTGAGTAAACGTCCACGAAGCAACCAAAGAAGGGGATCTGGACAGAGGCTTGCCAGAACTATTTTGATGCCCTGAAGGCTGCCATGTGCACAGCACCTGTGCTGAAGGCACCTTACTACTTCAAGGAGTTTGTTGTTCAAACAGATGCCTCAGAGCATGGAATAGGAGCAGTACTCTCACAGCTTAATGAAGAGGGCCTAAATCAACCTATAAAGCAAAAGCTCAAAAAATGGAGAGGGTCCAAATTACTATTCTCCTGTGTAAGTGCCAAATTCATAAGATAGGGGACTCAGCCAGAGGACAGGGACCCAAACGTCCTCAAACATCGAGTATACAGCGTAGAAGAGAGGTAAGGTCCCACACAAAATTCTTGAAGCAGTCAAATTCAAGGTTTATTGCATTATTTATTCAATCATTATTTTACTTCCAAACGTTCAAAGAAAGACACTTCATTTCCTTTAGCGAAAGCAACATCCAAAATAATGGCACAAGAGGAAGAAAAGAAACAGCCCTCTGGCATTATAAGCTGGGGCTTTCTCAAGGCTGAAAGAAAAAGAAAAAAACTTGTTGATAGTATTGATAAAATAAAGAAAGATATCAAGAAGCCTCCAAAAGCCACTGAAGTGTGAGCAAAAGATCAGAATGCTCTGCGGAAAGGGTCACCGATATTGTGCAACAGATGACACTGATATAGAAACGCAGTCGTTTTGCGAGTGATTTCATGGTCACTTGATTAATTAGTAAGTACCAAAGGGGTATACAAAAACAATTATAAAATAGTGGTGAAGCAACTAATGCTTAAATCCCAGAGAGAAAAGAAAATGAACCAGTGCTAGAACCGTTGGTTTTGAGAAATATAAGTGAAGTTAGTTGATGAGACACAAGTAAAGGAATAATTAAACCAAACAAGGTATATCGTAAGCATAAACATACATTTGTGATATAGGTCAATTACTTTTTGTGACAACTATTACGACAGTTCTTGAAACCTTTCTAATATTAGAAAAAGTAGTCATAATACTCATAATGTCAATTGTAATATAGTTAATTTGAGTAAGCACACACTTTTTATATTTAAGCCATCAGAGCATATCTTCGATGTTTACGGGGCTCATTGGTCGCAAGTACTACCTTAATGACAATGAGGTAAGTTTTATTAATTAACTAAAATAGTACGCTAAATCAAAAAGACAGTCTCAGTGTATAGCAAGGGCCGCTCTTTTATCTTACCTTGAGATTATATTTAGTGTCGGAAACGCCAACTGATATAGGCGAAAAGTCATAAAGAGCCGAGACGGGCGCATTAAGCGTCGCGCTCGTAATGAGCAAACCTTTATCGGCTAGGGAATTCCTAGCGTCGTTCAGTATCAAATAGAAACAAACGACGAACTGTTATCATTTTAGACATAAAGAAGAGGAAAACGGTAACCGCCATTTTGTCACGGTACAGACGATCGAAAACCAGACATTAGGACATCTTTTGTGAGCACAGAGAGTATATACATAATTACTATGCCATATTTAGTAGCAAGCACACCACGTGAAATAAGTAAACGTAAAAAATAGGACAAAGTTAAAGTAAAAAGAAAGAAACGAGAATATAAAACAAGATGAAAAGGAAAATCAAACTAGAACTATGGTTCAAAATGACAAATACATAATGAGTGAGTCTGAATGGGGACTTATGGCCAACTTCTAAAGCATGAGAAAAAGAAAAAGAAAAAGTAAAAGTGAAAAATAGAAAGAGTAAAAATTAATGAAATGAGAAAGAATAGCTAAAAAGATTATATCAGAAACAATATTAGAACATACATTAAGCTTAATGGAATATATGTCTGATAAGATTAGAACACAGACTGTTTTGTGTACATAGTAATTACAAAGAACTGAAAATGGGACAATATATAATTATGAAACGAAAAAATCCTTTTTTCTACAGTAACCAGAAATGCAATTCATAATCCTTATTGTGACCCTTGTTTACTGTATCATATCTGATAATAAGACGACTTTCTTCTTGACGTAGTCGCAATGGCCTGTTACCACCTCGCGGAGAAGGTGAAATGCGATGTAGACCACTGAAAGTGAAGGTACATTGTTGTGAATGACAGTTATTAAAATGTTCAACCAGTGGTGCTTGAATGTCAGATTTTTGTATGTTCCGAAAATGTTCCTGAATTCTAACTTTTAGTGGGCGATTCGTACTGCCAATATAGGTTAAGTTGCAAGGACACCAAATGGCATAGATAACATAGGTGCTGGCACAATTAATAAAGTCAGAAATTCGATGAGTGTAATTGTTGATATTAACTGATGTAGTTTTGGAGCGACCCAATTTACATACAGAGCATTTACTGCAAGTAAAGAAACCTTTTGGTTTTGAAGGTAAAAAAGTAGTAGAAGGTCTTTGTTGGAGAAAAGAAGGGCAGAGTTTATTCCGAAGGTTAGGTGCCCTCCTGAAGCCTATTTGGGGGTAGTTAGTAATGTGTTGGTTAATCGAAGAGTTGTTCAAAAGTAAAAACCAGAATTTTCTGAGTGATTTGCAAATATAATTATGACCATTATGATAGGTGGTAATAAAACAAATCAAATTGTTCTTATTGTTTTTTTTGGGTGTGTTCAACAGTATTTTCCGGTCCATATTTCTTACTTCATCTCTGATGGTATCTAGGGAGGCCTTTTTGTACCCCCTAGATATTAATCTTTTGGTCATTTCAGAGGACGTATTATCATAGTCAAAAGTGTTGGTACAGTTAAGCCTTGCTCGTCTAAATTCTCCTTTTGGTATGTTTCTAATGGTACTGGAGGAGTGGCAGCTAGTGGCATGGAGAATTGAATTAGCTGATGTCATTTTGCGAAAAAACTTTGTCTGAAGTTTGTTATCATCAACATAGATCAAAAGGTCAAGATACTCAATTGAAGAGTTAGAAATATGATAGGTTACATCAATGTCCCAGGGGTTTGGTTTAAGAGATTGAATAAATTGTTGAAGAAAGGCTTCTGAGCCTTGCCAGATGAGCAGGATATCGTCAATGTATCGCCCCCAAAATATAATGTGTTGGATGAAACGTTCTGAGCGATCTGACCAGAGCCAATAATTTTCCACAGCTCCCATCAGGATGCATGCGTAGGATGGAGCAAATTTTGCCCCCATTGCAGTACCTTGTAGCTGTAAATAGAAATTGCCATCAAAGAGAAAGTAGTTATTTTCAAGACTGAATTTGAGAAAATCCAAAATCATAGTATTCCGTGTCAAAAATTTCACTGATCTAGTGGATAAGCATTTGTTCACTGCTTCAAGACCATCATTGTGTTTGATAGACGTATAAAGACTAACAACATCAATGGTTGCAAGAAAAAAATCTGGTTGCCACTCTATGTCTTGAAGTTTTTGCAAGATGTCTTTAGTGTCTTTGACATATGAAAATAGATTTGTCATAAATGGTTGAAGCTCTCTGTCAATGAGGGAACCCAATTTGGAACATATAGAATTTACTCCTGAAATAATTGGTCTACCCTTTGGTGGGTGTCCTGTTTTGTGAATTTTGGGAAGAAGATACAGGGTCGGAATAGTTGGGAATTGAAGAAAAAGAGAAGTTTTTTCAGAGCTAGATAGCATGTGATGAGAGTGCCAATGTTCCAAGAGATCAAACAATTTTTTTTGTATTTCTATTGTTGGGTTATATGTGAGTTTTTTATAGCATGTTATATCTTGAAGTTGACGATAGGCTTCAGTGAGGTAGTCTTCAGTGTTAAGGATCACAATGTTTCCACCCTTATCTGCCTCTTTTATAATAATATTATTGTTGGTTCTTAACTGATTAAGGGGGTGATTCTGACCCCGGCGGTTCAGTACCGCCGGGGCCAGGGTCGGCGGGAGCACCGCCAACAGGCTGGCGGTGCCCCGCAGGGCATTCTGACCGCGGCTGTTTGGCCGCGGTCAGAAAGGGAAAACCGGCGGTCTCCCGCCGGTTTTCCGCTGCCCTGGGAATCCCCCATGGCGGCGCAGCTTGCTGCGCCGCCATGGGGGATTCTGACACCCCCTACCGCCATCCTGTTCCTGGCGGTTCGCCCGCCAGGAACAGGATGGCGGTAGGGGGTGCCGCGGGGCCCCTGGGGGCCCCTGCCGTGCCCATGCCAATGGCATGGGCACGGCAGGGGCCCCCGTAAGAGGGCCCCACTGGGTATTTCAGTGTCTGCCTAGCAGACACTGAAATACGCGACGGGTGCAAACTGCACCCGTCGCACATGCCCACTCCGCCGGCTCCATTCGGAGCCGGCTTCCTCGTGGGGAGGGGTTTCCCGCTGGGCTGGCTGGCGGCCTTCTGGCGGTCGCCCGCCAGCCCAGCGGGAAAGCCAGAATGGCCTCCGCGGTCTTTCGACCGCGGAGCGGCCATATGGCGGTTCCCTCCAGGCGGGCGGCGCCCGCCGCCCGCCGGGGTCAAAATGACCCCCTAAGTGCTTTAACCTGTTTACTTTGAATATTAGTTGGTAAGTATCTCCGTCGAGCACAATATTGTTTAAACTCCCGGTCTAGATCACATAGTACTGCTTTTGAAAAGTGGTCTATTGAATTGCCCGCCGGAAGAACAGGAGTAAATGTAGATTTAGTACGGAGGTCAGAGGAAACATATTGACTGGTATTAAGATCAAGTTCTTGGGCAATAGAGAATGATGTAACATCTGATCCTGTAATATTTGAGAGATTACAAAGAAGAGAGATATCAGATAGGTCTTGGACTGTAATGTCATGGGAAGAATATGTAGAGGGTGATAAGCTAAAAGGTGTAGGTGAAGAAGCAAAAAAAGATTTAAGTTTAAGGTGTGGGATGAATTTGAACATGTCAATTTTAGTTTGAGTAATATCCCAAGAGTGGGTTGGACAAAATGACAGTCCCCGATTTAGAATAGATTGATCAGTTGTAGATAGCTCATACGCAGATAGATTCACAGTCACATTTTCTGTAGTCAAAGTAGAGTTGTTTTGCTCCGAGCTCGAGTTTGTATGCCTGAGGTACTTGGGATTGCTTGAGTGATATCTGGTGGTTTCACTCTTGAGTATTTTAGTGTTCCCAGGCGATGGCGTCTTGCCTCCTCTAAAAAACTGGTTTTGTGGTTTCTGCAAGATGTTTCCTGCTCGAATCAAGGTTCCCACAAGGGAAAATTACTTGGTCGGCACACGTGTATAGAATAAGGAATTACACATGCTACAAGGATGGTATTATCCGGGATCTATGTGACATTGTGCGCAAACAATGGAGATTAAGGGAGTCCTACTTTTTTTGACATCTCTAACCAGTATAGTGCTGTTCGGCTGAGGCAGCAATGGTATGCAGATATAAATAAGGTGGATGTCAAGCACATTGAGTAACATGATTCCTTTTTGGCAGAGAGTTTTTTCCAGTCTTTATTTAGTAGCTTCCAGGGCCATTCCATTTGGTAACTGTTTCTCTCTATTGCTTTAATAAACAGTTCTCAGTAACCTTTTCATTGTAAACTTTGACAACAGTGACTCAAGAGACATTCCAGTGGTAGCTTTCAGCAGTTATCAGTGCTTAGTTTGCAGCTTCTTTGGCTTATTTTTTAGGCCTATATATTAGGTGTTATGGAGGAGTAAGCAGGAGCAGCTGTCACAAATCTCAAGGGGAGTGGTGGGGTGAAGAGGTTGGGTGGACTGGGAATGGGGGAAACAAAATAATATTATTATTTTTTTAAACGAACCTGTGCTGCTGCTGTCGGCCACATTGCTCCCCTTCTCTCCCGATGGTGTCCCAACAGTCCCTCGGACACCAGCACAGACTCCCCCATGCAATCCTGGTGCTGCTCTCATGCTATACCTACCATGAGAGCAGCACCAGTACTGGTCTAAGCGGCCTGGTTTGCCTCTCGGACAATCCATTGGAGTCTGTGCAGTTTCTCCAACCTAGCTGTGCAACATAGCCAGGTTGGAGAAACCTAAGTGCACGTCAGTTTGGCCGGCCTAGGACAAACAGCCAAACTGACATGTGCACTTAACTGCACTCCACTCCTCCTCCACTCTCCCCTCTACCATGGCTCAGCCCCACCCCTCCATGCATATGCTGGCTGAGCAAGCAGCTGAAACATAAAACAATAGTAAAATATTGTCTTATTTTTCAGCTCCTGGCAATAAGCCAGAAGGGGGAACACTCCTTCGCCATTGCAGAGGAGCCACCCCTGGAAGCAAAGGTCTGAATACTACTTCCTTCACTGTCATTTATGATTGACATGAGAGGGACATATTTTACTAAACATGGCCATGGATTTATCATAACTCTGTGCACGTGACTAATATGGTAACCTTGTGTTCATTCTCATTGATCTTAAATATTCCTCCTTGATATTGCTCTCTTTCTCCAGCGTCAACTCCTTACCTTGCCCCTGGATGTTGAGTCGGGTAGAAGCCCAAACTCTGCCTGTCCACTAGGGTTTCCACTCCCCTTTTCAACGTCTCTCCTTTCATGGGAGTGCTAACGTGTCCTTTTATGATATTTTATTACACATCAGGACTCGTTTTAGGCCAATGAATCTTTTGACCCAGTTGAGAGACACCGTAGGACGAGATAGCTAATCAATATATCAATCAATACATCAATAATGCCATCAATATTTATCACGACAATGCATTTCACTTTAGTCAAAGTCATTAATCAATTCAAAGACGCTACCATGACCTTTCAGCCATGAATAACCACACCTTGTTTAGTAGAATTTTATGAGTTTTATTCCCTATTAATTACAATCTAATAGCAAATGCGTTAATCTCAACACCAAGAAACATAATAGCATAGTCACGATATGGCAACTTTGGTAAGCTTTCATTAAAGCAAGAATCACAAACATCAGAATATAACACGGCATGAACACAATTTAGCAGAGTGTCAATATTGAGTCAGTTTCAACAAAGCATAGTCTCGGTCGTTTGTCTATTTGCGTCAGTTTGATGAACCCCTGTCCTAACCACTGATTAGCATTCGCATGTTGGGCTTCATGCAAAACAATTTAGAACACCAATTTGGAAAACATCTAGCTATGGTCTCTGTCAAAAGCAAGCAGTTGGTACCTAGAAAGGAAAAGCAAACAGACAAATTACAAATGCATTGTCATAATTACCCTCCAAGGATTAGGTCAGCGCACAGGTTCAGGCTTCGTCTTCAGGACATCAGTCAAATCGCCAACAGTCAGAACTCAGCTCTGGGCCAAAAGGGCACTTCCCTCGTAAGGAGATAAAGTGTAAATGGGCAGTATAAGGGCAAAGATGGTTTTAAGTAAACCAAAAGGTCACCAAACAGAGTGACAGAGTTTCTGGATAAAATCAATAGCATTCCCTACCTAATTCTAAATGACTTCTCGTGACATGGGTTTTTATCCCTTTTTCATAGTACATTCCCCCAAAATTCTATTGGTTGTTTGTTATACCCCACTATCTTTAACCTAGCAAATTAAGCATTAGGTAATCCTAATCTTCACCCCATATTATTTTACAAGCTTTTGGTCTTCGTAATTGACGTCTTCAGAGGTGGCACGTCCGGTATGACTTCATCCTTTTGTAACTCTTTTGCACATATTTTGGTCAGCGGTTCCATTGTCTTCACTGGTTTGAATGACCTTGTACATTAAAATAATCTACATTGTTTTATTTCACTTTTAACATTTATTTTGCAAGACGATGAGAAGCAGTGGGAAACGGATTTACATGGTTACATTCATCTTCCAAGTTTGAAGAAAAAGAACAAGCAGGGTCATGGCCCCTTGTGAGTCAGCACACTGAAAAATAGAAAAATGCATTTAATAAGAGAGCCATGCAGCTAAGCTGCAGCTCATGCTAACTTAAGGCCTATGAGGTTTTCAATACAGATTTAATAACGGAAATGTTAGTATAAACTTATTTGAACGTAACATAAACATTTTAATCATCATTATTGGTTTGCGTATACATTGGTGGCCACTCATCGTGGTCATAATTCAAGCGCACGTCTAAGCAAAATTGCTATCATTATAGTTTCTATGCGACATCATCACACCTTAATTCATAAACATTTCATTTTAATATAGATTATATAAGCTACGCTCTCTCAGTCCCTCCTCTGATGACGTTCGTCATCACAAACCTTTCCTTTAACCTTTCACTTTAATTTTTCACCTTACGCATAATGCGCATTTCAACATCTTGTCCCTTAGATGAACTTTCCCAAATTTCGTTGAACATTTTCTTCCTTTCACTTTCTTCATTCTTCCTGGTTCTTTTTGTCCAATTTCTTTTAATTTTATCATTAATTTTGCATGCTCCCCATAATCCTAATAGACAGGCCAGAACAATTAATAGACCCCCTAAAATTTTTGCAAGTACCCCATTCCAAATATTGCTAAACCAGCTCCCTACTCTGGCAATTCCTTTTCCAAATTTTTCTCACACTCCAGGTTCCTTCAAATCTTTCAAATCTGCACTATCTCTAGTTAGGTTAGTAAGCATACCTCTAATCTTTTTACTATAGTCAGGTATATATGAGCAACAATGACGCTCGTTGAGCATCTTGCAGACTCCCCCACTCTTTGCTAAAGCAAGCCGATTTTGAAGAGTCATGGCTCTTTCCGCAGCAAGTTCAGTATCCATCAGGAGTATAGCCCCTGTAAAATTTGTTAGCATGTTATCCACAATAGTAGACAACTTTTGAATCTTTATGGAGTTTAAGATAACCCCTACCGAAGGAATTATGGCTCCAAATATGTTTCCAACGACAGCAGCCGCTGTCTCTCGTTTTTGTCTAGCATGTTGTAATTCAGACGTTTTAGGTATTTGCTTTAAATCATCAATTTGGTAAATCTTTGGGAAAACTATTCCCAAAAAACATGTCCCATACCATCCCTTAGGGAGACGGTAATAAGCACTAAGTCCACAGATATAATAGATCACAGGGATCGCTGGATCCTGTCCATTTAACATGAATGTCCATTTACTCTGAAACAAAAACACATGTCTGCATTCACTCGTTCCCACAAATAAAGTGTCTTGCTCAGATTTTGGCCAATATATACAAAGCCTTCCTACATGTAATGCATCTATAGCTAGTTTGCCTTGCGTCTTGATTGCGGTGTAAGCATAATCTTTTGCATATGTGTGTTTTTCTAGCCCCTTTTCTAATATTTCCTTCAATGCTTTGCGTCTATCATCAGTGTGATCTAAGAAGCTTTTCTCTACAGGTGTCAATAAGCAGGTCAGATTGTTGCGGTGTGCATAAGCTGTCCCAAATGTAAGCGTCGGCTCAAAGAAACCTCTCACTAATTTTATAATATGTTCTTTAGCTAACTCGTTCAGAAATTCACACAGGCACAAAATAAAACACAACATCCAGATTTGAATAAAAGTATTGCACATGCTCTTGATGATAGAATCTTGTTAATAGCAAGCTACAGCTTATCCCGTAGGTCAGTGGAAGGCTATGGTAAGTGACCCCTTCTTGCACTGACGAAGGAATCCTTGTACACACATAACAGTTTTTCGCATCCATAGCCTCAACATACTCATTCAGCAAGTGATAGAAGACATTAGTAGAAAGTTCACCCTTTGAATTAGTTCCCTCATGCAAGTATTTTGCATCCTGCTCAAACTTTTCCCACGGTGTTAGTGTTGTAGTCTCAGGTTTTGAAGCAGTGTTAGTTGCTTTCTTATCCAACCATGGCATTCCCACAATCACTCCCACAATTATTATTGCACACACAACACCTAATATAAGACTCACCCAACCACACACCTTACCCTTCTTGTTACTACCTCTATTATAAGCCATGTCTGTAAATAATCAAATAGCAGAATAACAATCAACTTGATGACGATATAAAACTCTTTTCTTTTCTCTTTTTTTTTCCTTTTCTTTGATGCAAAAGTCTCTTTCTTTCTGCGTATATTTACAGCATTTCACTCACTCCAGGACCCCTTTGTCAAATCAGGTTAGCAGCTTGTCATAATCAGGTTCTAAAAGTCGAATCAGGTTATCAGTGTCTCATTCGCTAATTTATAAGTCTCTTTTCTTTAGTTTTTCAGTTTTCGATTTTAACAAAGTCTTTTTCTTTGAGTTACTTCAGGTACCGTAGTATTGGCCTTGTACTTCTCGATCAAAACAGAACGCTAAGAATGAAACCATGGAGGGATGAGGTATAGTAAAGCTATGAAAAAAACGATATAAATATTGTTTCTAGATCTATGTTGTCTCTAAGTAAGATGGAATATGGTAGACTGAATAAATTCCTATATTTTATGTTTTGGGCAGTAGAATCTGCAGATGGAGTATACTTAATAGACACTGGAGGTGATATAGGCATATGTGCAAGTACAGATATGGGCAGAGATCAAATTACGTGGTGTGTCTAAATATTCCATTAATTATGTGTTAGTTACACTGATCCGGTCATTCATGGCTTCGCATGGTATGTGCTGTTAAGGTAAATAGTGAAACATCTGATCTTGAGATAGGCACACTGTCACCTCTCTCGCACTCGTTCACTGTTTGAGGGACTAGGCTGTTCTCAGTGGGCTCTCCTGCAGTCTCAGTTCCCTCTTGGCTGTTTTCTGGCCCCAAGACTTCCCTCTCTGGAACTGTTGTGCCGGAAACTTCAAGTTCCTCCTCAGTTGGACAAGTTACCTTCTTTGTGTGACTGGCATGTATCCAGTTTGGAACGCCTGCACATTTCACAGCAGTGGTTGTTGTGATGATTACTTGATATGGCCCCTTCCAGCGTGGCTCCAAACACGACTTTCTCACGTGCTTCTTGACAACCACGAAGTCACCGGCTTGTAGGGTGTGACCTGGATCACCGATCGGTGGCAATGTGTTAGCTTCTACCTGGTGAGAGAAAGAGCGAATCACATCAGCCAAGCCTTTGCAGTAGTCCAACACCATATCATCCGTGATATTCACTAGAGCATTCACAGGTACTGCGGGCAGCCTCATAGCTGTACCCATTAGGATCTTGTGTGGTGATAGTCCTGTCTTCTTATCAGGGGTGTTCCTCATTGACATCAGCACTAGGGGCAATGCATCCGGCCATTTCATATTGGTAGCTGCGCACATTTTTGCCATTCTCGACTTCAAGGTACCATTCATTTGTTCTACTAGTCTGGAAGCTTCGGGGCGGTAGCTACAATGCAGCTTCTGTTCAATGTCTAATGCAGCACACAAAAGCTTAATCACCTCATTGTCGAAGTGTCTGCCCCTATCTGATTCTATAGAGACCAGAAACCCGAACCTGAGTATTAGTTCCCTAAGCAGCAGCTTTGCAACTGTGACACGGTCGTTTCTACGTGTGGGGTAAGCTTCAATCCAATTGGCTGAAAACACACACAATCACCAACACGTATTTCAATCCTCCGCAAACAGGCATTTCAATGAAATCCATTTGCATCTTGCTAAGTGGACCACCAGCTCTCCCTATGTGGCTCAAAGTTACCACAGTCCCTTTTCCGGCATTCATCTGCTGACAGATGATGCACCTGTGACAGGTAACCTCCGCGGCATGTCTGTACTTTGGATTAAACCAATCAATTTGAATGACCTGATCATTGCATCTCTCCCGAGGTGAGCCTGTCCATGGTAGAGCCTAGCAAATTGTGACAGAAGACTGTTTGGCAAAACTAATTTCCCCTCTTCTGAGACCCACAAGTCGTCAGCTCTCTGTACACATTGCATTCTTTGCCAGGAGCGTTTTTCCTCTTTGCTAGCACAACCCTGTAGTGTCTTTAGTTCATCTAGTGTATCGACCACCCTTAATGCAAGGTTCAAGCATGTGTCATTTTCAGGTTGCGGCATCAATTTCCACTGATCCTTAAACGATATACAGTTCAATGCGCAAAAACTGGCGACTTGATCTGCATAACCGTTTCCCATGGACACAAAGAGGGCCGCGGATGCCATTCTGGCTTTCCCGCTGGGCCGCGGGCGACCGCCAAAAGAGCGCCCGCCGGCCCAGCGGGAAAGGCCCTGCAACAAGGAAGCCGGCTCCGAATGGAGCCGGCGGAGTTGCAGGGGTGCGACGGGTGCAGTTGCACCCGTCGCGATTTTCACTGTTTGCTAAGCAGACAGTGAAAATCTTTATGGGGCCCTGTTAGGGGGCCCCACGACACCCGTTCCCGCCATCCTGTTCTGGCGGTGAAAACCATCAGAAACAGGCTGGCGGGAAGGGGGTCGGAATCCCCATGGCGGCGCTGCAAGCAGCGCCGCCATGGAGGATTCCCCCAGCCGGGGGAAATCCGGCGGAAAAACGCCGGACCCGGCTGGGCGACCGCGGCTTCACAGCCGCGGTCGGAATACAAAATGAAGCACCGCCAGCCTGTTGGCGGTGCTTCAGCCGGCCTCCACGCTGGCGGTCATAGACCGCCAGGGTCAGAATGAGGCCCAAAGTCTTGTGACTTAACGTGAGCATTGCATTTCACCACAGCAATTTCAAGAGGCAACTGAATCGCATGTAACAAATCCTTAATTTGTTCACCATTTTTCACAGGAGAACCAGAAGAGGTCATGAAACCTCTCTGCGACCACAATTGGGCAAAATCATGTACAATTCCAAATCCGTACCTGCTGTCAGTATAGATAGTGACTCTCAGATTTTCAGCTGCGTGGCATGCCTTAGTAAGGGCAATTAGCTCTGCCACTTGTGTGCGGAATACACTCTCTCGAGCCAGGAAGCTTCAATGATACCAGCTATGGTACGTACAGCATAACCGGCTCTCAGCATTCCGACTCAGTCTCTCAAACAGGATCCATCAACAAAAATAATACAGTCATTTTCTTTTAACTGTGTATCTTGAATATCATGTCGTGGCTTGGTACATAGTTCTGTTACCTCAAGACAATCATGCTCAACTTCCTCTTCATTATTAACTTCAGTATTTTCAGCAGGAAGTAGAGTTGCCGGGTTCAACACAGTACATCGTTTCAGCGAAACATTAGGTGACCCCAGTATAATTGTCTCATATTTGGTAAGACGAGCATTTGTCATGTGCTGAGTTTTGGTTTGAGTAAAAAAAATGTCAACTGAATGCGGAACCATTACTGTTAGGGGATATCCCATTACTATGCCTTCACTCTGCGTGAGGCTCTGACCAACTGCTGCAACTGCGCGCAAACAACCCAGTAAGGCGGCTGCGTCGGGGTCCAAGGTAGCTGAAAAATATGCTACAGGGCGATTTGCACCTCCATGGACCTGTGTCAAGACAGACAAAGAACAAGCATCACGTTCATGACAAAACAGTAGAAAAGGCTTCGTGTAATCAGGCATACCCAAAGCTGGTGCCCTGCACACGCACTCTCTCATATCCATGAAAAACTCAAGCTCTTCCTTGGATAAAGCTATGGTATACTCTTGATCTCTTTGCCTGTCAGCTTTATCAATGTTTTTGAGATAATTGAGAAGTTGGGTATCCACTGGCGGCAGTAACCCACCATTCTCAAAAACATCCTGACATCTCTCTTTGTTGTTGATGGGTTCATTCGCAAAATGGCTGTTATACTTTCTTTCAATATTCTCCTGGACCCTCTCTCAATTAAGTGTCCTAAGTACTTCACTTCTTTCTGGCAGTACTGCAGCTTCTTGGGTGACACTTTATGTCCATTCTTTCCCAAATGATTCAGTAAAGCAATTGTGTCATACCTACAGTCATCCCTTGTCCTGGATGCAACCAGCAAGTCGTCAATGTACTGCACTAGAGTCGAGTTAAAAGGTAGTACTAAGGATTCTAAGTCCTTTTTCAATATCTGATTGAAGATGGACGGTGACTCAGAAAACCCTTGAGGAATTCTGCACCAACTGTACACCTTGTCAAGGAATTTGAAACTGAATAAAAACTGGCTGTCCTCGTGAAGAGGTATCGAAAAGAAAGCTTGTGACAGGTCTACAACGGTGAACCATTCAGCATCACACGGGACCTGAAACATAATCACTGCTGGATTGGGTACTATGGGGCAACATTTTACCACAATTTTGTGTATTTTTCTTAGATCCTGCACAATTCGAACTTTCCCACAAGGCTTTTTCAGACCCATTATCGGTGAATTACATGGGCTGCTCAACACTTCCTTCAGGACTCCCTGTTTCACAAAGTCTGCAATTATTTGTGACACTTGAATAAGAACATCTTGTGCCATGTGATATTGCGGTACCTGGGGAAACACTGCATTTGGTTTCACTTGTACTTTAACTGGTTCTACTCCTTTTATCAATCCCGCTTCTTTTCCTGTCAAATCCCACACTTTCTCTGTCACT
Source organism: Pleurodeles waltl (assembly GCF_031143425.1). Classification (NCBI taxonomy): domain Eukaryota; kingdom Metazoa; phylum Chordata; class Amphibia; order Caudata; family Salamandridae; genus Pleurodeles; species Pleurodeles waltl. Next base: position 1,642,668,309 of record NC_090444.1, on the reverse strand, counting down.
GTCCCTTGTAACTCAGGAGGTAAGTCAATCACTGTAAGCATCGGGAATAATGTAATCAAGGGGTAATCTTCATTTGCAGTTCCTGTCTCTAACTCTGAGAACTGACCATCATCCTCTTCATCATCACTGTTTGTCTGCACCTCAATTCCGCCATTGGAACATGAAATCGAACATTTCGTCTTGCACAATAAGTCCCTTCCCAGTAGGGATACCGGACTTGAGTCGCAGACTACAAACTTATGCAGTCCCTGGAAGTTGCCGATCTCAACTTGCACTGGATCTGTAATCGGATTTGTCAGGTACTGGTTTGCTACTCCTACCACCCTTATGGTACGCCCTGAAAGTGGTAATTTTGGAACCTCTGCACTTCTGACTGTAGAGCGTGTAGCTCCGGTATCAACCAAGAATGAAACTTTGTGACCCATTACCTTTTCCTCTACATAGGGTCCCCTCTGATCTACCTCTAGGGACGCTGCAAGCCTGCACTCTTCGCTATCTGAGCTGTCATCCGACCACTCCTCATTCATTCCATCTTCACCACGCAATGTGAATTGCTGTACTGTATTATTTTGACTCATCACCTGACCTGTGACCTGCTGAGGAAGCATCACCTGTTGCTGTCCCATCGGAGCCATTGGTAATTGCATTTGCTGTCTCAGTACCATGGGAACCTGCTGTTGTACTTGCTGCATTTGCGCTCGTTGAACGTGCAGCATTTGCATCTGCTGCATGGGCTGTAACCCTTGCATCTGAATCATGTTATTTTGGAAGTTCGGGTTTTGATTTCTCAGTTTTGGACCTTTCATATTTTGCAATGTACCGACATTAGTGCTTTGTTGAACGACACCATCCTGCACCACATTTGGGCATTCCCGCTTCCAATGCCCCACGCCCCCGCACGCGTGACATGGTGACATCCTTTTCATCCCTTGTGCATCATTTTGAACCACAACAGTATTCAAGTCTGGACCGCGATTCACAAAACCTCGACCTCTTGGTTGTGCCTGAAACACACCATTCACTTGCGGTTCCTGTTGTATCATCTGTTGAAATCCATTTCCCTGCATACCAGCCTGCACTGCCCTTATCTGCATCACCATCACTTTCTCCTTTAACTTTTTCTGCTTCAGCTCAATTTCGTCACTACAGTATTTCGCATACTGCAACAACTCATCAATCGGCTTTGCTTGCCAACAAATCAAATGATTCTTAATCATCTGGCTAACCTCTGGTCTCAGCCCTTCAACAAATCTGAACACAAGATGGTTCATGTCTTTCGGCTCAATGGTCTCAGTACCACTATAATGTTTGAATGCCTTTAACAACCTCTCATAGTAAGCATGTATTGATTCTTTAACCTCCTGTGAGGTTCGGTCAATTTTCTGCCAATCAGTCACCTTCGGTGTCACTTTCTGCTTCAAAAATTCAATCACTTTATGATAGTACTTCATCACCTCCTCAGAGGGTGCTCCGGTCACCTTATCCCTTGCCGGCTCCTTCGTCGGCCAGTCTACCCCCTCTTGCACTCAAGCCACAAGTCGGGCGGAACAATAATCTCAAACAAGGTATTCAAGTCTTCCCAGAGACACTTGGCAAGCTTCTCAAACCTATCTGTTTGTTGGTACCACTCAATCGGTTTCTCCCTCAACCTGGGATAATCATTAGTAAAAGATAGGATGTCTCCTCTGGACCATGGCACATGAATTAAAACTCCACCAGCTGTTTCTCTCATGGGTAGTATTTTTACCGATTCCACATCGGGTGAAGCTTTAGCCTGACTTGACCCCGGACTGTCACCTTTCTCCTTATCTCTTTTCTTTGCCCATCTGCCTTCCCACTTTTCTAACGCTCCCCAGATTTGCGCACTTTGCAGTATTTCTTTTAAATGCGCTTTCATTCCGGCAGACCTCATATGCTCAAAGTCTTTTGAATCAAAGTCTAACCTGTAACATCTTTTCAAATGTTTAGTGTTATCAATATCAATGTTGTACTTGTCTGCCAGGTTCGCTAATCTCTGATCTATCTTGCCTACCTCTTTAGTAATCTTAGGACACAGATATCTCAGTTCTGCTTCTGTGTATGACTCTAGCCTGTTCACCCCCATTGTTCCGTCCACTAGTTCAGCAGCTTCCACCCCCAGTCTCACAAAATTCAGGTACTCATCTCTCCCCATCCTTTCCGGTTCTACTGCAGTCACTGTAGTCTTCTGTGAAGCATAGGTCTTCTCTAACCACTCATTCAACTGTTGTAATGTAAAACCTTGCAATGAAATGTTCCCTGCATGCATCATTGGCGATTGTGAAGCATTCGTACTTATCGTCTGTTGGGTTAGCACTCCTAGCCCTACCTGTCTCATTGCCTCCAAAGGTGCTTCAGCTGGGCTAAGATTTAACAAGGACCTCGGTTTTTCAACCACTTGCTCTCCTGGGGCCATTAACTGGGGAGTTTCTATGAACCCTCTTCCTATTGCATCTTGGGTCATTACTCCCTGATCACATACGCCAGGCTTACCTTGTGCATACAATGGAACTGGTGGACTAACAGTAATTGGTAGCGATATTGCAGCGGGTGTCTGACCTGGTCCCAAACCTCGTGGAGCTGCGACTCCAAAGGTCTGATCCTCTGAAGCCGGAGCAGGTATTAATGGAGGACCTGCTGCTGGGTTATATCCTGGTATCAGTTGTGGCTGTGGCTGGGGCAGCAATTGTGGAGTTGGCTCAATCTGCACTAACCTCGATTTTGTATATATCGGGTCTGGTGGCATTATCAGGTTTGTAGTAGTCTCTAGCACTGGGACGTCTGGATAGATTCTCTGTATCTGCGGTGGAGGTTGCAACTGTATCTGCATGTCTGGCGCAGTGGGTACACTGACACCATTCTGTATTGAAGCTGTTTCACTAGTCTGTACTGTATCAGTAACTCCCTTCTCCTGCGTCTGGTTCTCAGGACCCGTACTAGTGCTCGGGACATTATCGCTTACCGCATAAGGTGGCGGGCGATCATGTAACATCCGATCCATAAATTCCTCATCGTCTGAATCATCTTCTTCTTCCCAAGGTCTCTTAGTTTCTTTAGGCTAACTAGAGTCTTTGTCTGTTTTACAGGTGGCTTTCTTTCCCTGCGTCTCTTCTCCCTGTGTTATTGCTGGGAACAATTTCAATCCATCAACTATTCCCCGTCTCCACATTTTGCTCTCATTATCCCACCTAACTCCTGCATAAGTCTTTTCTGCCCTTTTTATTCTTCTTTGGAATTTCATTTGTCTCTGTTAAGAGCCATTAGATCCCAAATCGCTTAAGCCTCATACTGAGCTGGTCTCGGAGGTGGTTTCTGGACGCTTAACATCCACCTCAAATTCTCTAGCACCCTCGTATTGAACGTCCCATGTTCTGGGAACGCCAAACATCCCTCTTTCTCTGTTAATTTGCGCCACTGTTTCATCCATAAACAAGGCGCGACACCTTTTTCCTCCATAACTATGTAAGCTGGAGTACCCTCAGGCGGTGTAGGCTCCCCCTCACTCACCATAATGTATGCATCTACTTTCAGAGCACTCTTAAAAGCCTTGATAAAATTAATTTTTACGTTTTCTCTTATTTGTATTTAATCAGAAAGTGACTTTAATTCCCAGGACACTCTTCACCCACCTTTTTCAACCTATTGCCCCTTACGGACGGCAGCCAATCTCTGCGCGACCCTTCTAGACAATTAACCTATCTCAGCGCGACACCACTGATGTCACACTCACACACTGCAGCTGACAAAGTCTTGCCGCTCGTCCGCCCCTCACTGGATTCACACCAAACTAATGCAAAATTTTACTGCGAGCATCTTAACACCAACACAAATCTGCTAGTTTACTACAGGAAGGGTAACACATTCGCTTCAGAATTTTACAGAGATTTCACTTGAAGCCTCGGCCGCTACTCTATCCTTCTCAATTCCAGCATACGCAAGCAGAATTCGACCCGCAAATCCTACTCTTGACTTGTCAATGGTTCGTCCTAGTGCACTTTAGAACTTGCCAAATCTCCATCGAGGGTTTCACACATACAATTTGACTCGAACTTGACTTGTCAACCACACCCGATTGACCTATTAAACCGCACAGATTACAACATAAACCAAAGTGTCTCCTACACTTGTCAATATACTCCAGAGTCTTAGACCACGACGGGTCCGTACATGAACAACCAACCACGTGGATAATTTTGAGCACAAAGCGCCACACTCATATGACGTACGCCAACTTCCCTACTCTTATACTGCGAAGTACGCCCACTCCTACTAAAACAACATTACCTGGCCTAAATACAAACAGATTTCACAATCACCTGCAAAATGCATAAGCTGAGCAAGCACAAATCCTACACCACACATGCTATGACGCCGAGAACATTCCCAACTTACTTAGGCAGGCTCCGAGATCCCGGGAAAGTCATGGTGAATTTAGAAACACATCATACCTCCAATTTGCATTATCTCAGAAAAACAATTTAAACAATGATTCTCAGTCCTAGGGCCCCAAAGGGCCAAACCGTCGCTCTACTACCAGAACTGCTAACGCGTCCTTTTATGATATTTTATTACACATCAGTACTCGTTTTAGGCCAATGAATATTTTGACCCAGTTGAGAGACACCGTGGGACGAGACAGCTAATCAATATATCAATCAATACATCAATAATGTCATCAATAATTATCACGACAATGCATTTCACTTTAGTCAAAGTCATTAATCAATTCAAAGACGCTACCATGACCTTTCAGCCATGAATAACCACACCGTTGTTTAGTAGAAGTTTATGAGTTTTATTCCCTATTAATTACAATCTAATAGCAAATGCGTTAATCTCAACACCAAGAAACATAATAGCATAGTCACGATATGGCAACTTTGGTAAGCTTTCATTAAAGTTAGAATCACAAACATCAGAATATAACACGGCGTGAACATAGATCAATTTAGCAGAGTGTCAATATGGCGTCAGTTTCAACAAAGCATAGTCTCGGTCTTTTGTCTATTTGCGTCAGTTTGATGAACCCCTGTCCTAACCTCTGATTAGCATTCGCATGTTGGGCTTCATGCAAAACAATTTAGAACACCAATTTGGAAAACATCTATCTATGGTCTCTGTCAAAAGCAAGCAGTTGGTACCTAGAAAGGAAAAGCAAACAGACAAATTACAAATGCATTGTCATAATTACCCTCCAAGGATTAGGTCAGCGCACAGGTTTAGTCTTCGTCTTCAGGACATCAGTCAAATCGCTAACAGTCAGAACTCAGCTCTGGGGCAAAAGGGCACTTCCCTCGTAAGGAGGTAAAGTGTAAATGGGCAGACTAAGGGCGAAGATGGTTTTAAGTAAACCAAAAGGTCACCAAACAGAGTGACAGAGTTTCTGGATAAAATCAATAGCATTCCCTACCTAATTCTAAATGACTTCTCGTGACATGGGTTTTTCTCTCTTTTTCGTAGTACATTCCCCTAAAATTCTATTGGTTGTTTGTTATACCCCACTATCTTTAACCTATCAAATTAAGCATTAGGTAATCCTAATCTTCACCCCATGTTATTTTACAAGCTTTTGATTGGTCTTCGTAATTGACGTCTTCAGAGGTGGCACGTCCGGTGTGACTTCATCCTTTTGTAACTCTTTTGCACATCTTTTGGTCAGCGGTTCCATTGTCTTCACCGGTTTGAATGACCTTGTACATTACATTAATTTACATTGTTTCATTTCACTTTTAACATTTATTTTGCAAGACGATGAGAAGCGGTGGGAAACGGATTTACATGGTTACATTTATCGTTCAAGTTTGATGAAAAAGAACAAGCAGGGTCATGGCCCCTTGTGAGTCAGCACACTGAAAAATAGAAAAATGCATTTAATATGAGAGCCAGGCAGCTAAGCTGCAGCTCACGTTAACTTAAGGCCTATGAGGTTTTCAATACAGATTTAATAACGCAAATGTTAGTATAAACTTATTTGAAGGTAACATAAACATTTTAATCATCATTATTGGTTTGCGTATACATTGGTGGCCACTCATCGTGGTCATAATTCAAGCGCACGTCTAAGCAAAATTGCTACCATTATAGTTTCTATGCGACATCATCACACCTTAATTCATAAACATTTCATGTTAATATAGATTATATAAGCTACGCTCTCTTAGGAGCAACATACTCATTCCCCATCCATTTTCTCAATGAGCTGCCGCACATCTCTCAACTATACATTCTGCTTCTTCACTTGTGCACCTGTGAAAAGGGGAGTCAGGTATGGTAACCTCCCGTCATTATGGACAGCTCAGTCTTGGGACAGGGGTGGGTGGCTTATGAGGTATTCCGGTCTATTGGCTACTTACCCAGCCACTAATTGGCTTCTCATCTGCATCCACAGTAATATGTCCTCTGGAGAATATCATTGTCACTCTGATGGGTTGAGGAATGAGGTTAACCTTAAAATAACCAGGAGCAATTCACCACTTCAATGACAGCAAGGCACCAGCATTTGGTGAGATGATGTAGAAGTGAACAACGGGCAGAGCTAGCAAAAGCCTCTCCAAAAAGCCAAATGGTATGCCATTGGCATGCCCACCCTGTCTACAAAACCACCATATTTCTAAATATTTAAAATAGATTAGCTTTTGGCTTCACTTTAGAGAATAATTTATCTTTTAATTAATTGAGTTGGCTATTTGGTGTATCATTCTGTCTCCTATGGAATGCCTGCATTACAATGTCTGAGGGACTTTTGTACACATTCAAATCTTTACGTCATTCATGCATTATGTCAATAAAGGATTGTTTGTTGTCTTTTAATTAGAAATTCCCCTGGACTGCTCATGTAATATGATTAAGGTCTCCTCTGAATATTCACTAGGGTTAGATCTGACAGCCTTAGGGTGGTCACCCCTAACTTTTTTGTCTGCCTCCCTCCACTTTTCAGATACTTTTTTTGCTGGTTTTCAGCCTCTGTGCACTTTACCACTGCTAACCAGTGCTGAAGTGCATATGCTCTCTCCCTCGAAACATGGTCACCTTGGATCACACCCAATTGGGCTCTTTAATTTACTTATAAGTCCCTAGTAGAGTGCACTGCATGTGCCCAGGGCCTGTAGATTAAAAGCTACTAGTGGGCCTGCAGCACTGATTGTGCCACCCACTTCAGTAGCCCCTTAACCTTGTCTCAGGCCTGCCATTGCAAGGCCTATGTGTGCAGTTTCACTGCCAATTTGACTTGGCATTTAAAAGTACTTGCCAAGCCTAAATCTCCCCTTTTTCTATATATAAGTTACCCCTAAGGTGTGCCCTAGGTAACCCCTGGGGCAGGGTGCTGTGTAGGTAAAAGACAGGACATGTACCTGTGTAGTATACATGTCCTAGTAGTGTAAAACTCCTAAATTTGTTTTTACACTACTGTGAGGCCTGCTCCCTTCATAGGCTAACATTGGGGCTGCCCTCATATATTGTTCGAGTGGTAGCTGCTGATCTGAAAGGAGTAGGAAGGTCATATTTAGTATGGCCAGAATGGTAATACAAAATCCTGCTGACTGGTGAAGTTTGATTTAATATTAGTATTTTAGAAATGCCACTTTTAAAAAGTGAGCATTTCTCTGCACTTAAATCTTTCTGTGCCTTACAATCCACGTCTGGCTGGGTTTCGTTGACAGCTCCTTGTGCATTCACTCAGACACACCCCAAACACAGGATACTCAGCCACATTTGCATACATCTGCATTTTGAATGGATCTTCCTGGGCTGGGAGGGTGGAGGGCCTGCTCTCACACAAAGGACTGCCACACACCCTACTGGGACCCTGGCAGACAGGATTGAACTGAAAGGGGACCTGGTGCACCTCTAAGCCACTCTTTGAAGTCTCCCCCACTTCAAAGGCATATTTGGGTTTAAAAACAGGGCCTCTGCCCTACCACCCCAGACACTTCCTGGAGAAGATACCTGAACCAGAACCTGCACCCTGACAAGAAGAACTGCCTGGCTGCCCAAAGGACTCACCTGACTGCTTTCTGAAGAGGACTGCTGCCTTGCTGTTGCCCTGCTGTCTTGCTGCTCTCTTGCTGTGCTGCAGAAGTGCTCTCCAAGGACTTGGATAGAGCTTGCCTCCTGTTCCCTGAAGTCTCAGGACCAAAAAGACTTCTCTCCTGCAGCTGAAATCCCAGTGCGGCGAAAATTCCATGCACCGCTTGCCAAGTACGATGCACAGCCTGCTCACGGTGAAAAATTCACTGCATGCCGACACCGTAACGACGCAGCCCTGACTTCACAATAGAAGATCGAATCAGCACCAGCGACGCAACCAAAACTTCAACGCATGGCCCTACTGGATCGGCACAAGCCGACTCGGAACGAAGACGCCCGACTTCCTGAGAGGAATCGACGCAGGGCCTACCGTGCGGAAGAAAATTCCATGCATCGCCTACCGCAATCGACGCAGACCCTGTGACTTCGTTCCGCAAGCCCAGGATTCCACGCATCATCCCCAGGGTGCTTGAAAACCCTGCAACCCGAAGAGGATCCAAGTGCGCACGACAGAAATCGATGCAACGTCTTCCCCGTGTGTAAAATAATGAAGCAAGTCCTTGTGCGAAGGAATGAAACAGACGCACACTCACCGTTTTCCACGCACCTCCTCCTCTGCGGTCCCTTGCGAGGATTTTTCAATGCAAACAAGGTACTTTGCCCTGCAAGAGAAACTTGTTGTTTCTAGGAGAACTTAGGACACTTTTTATTGCTTTTACAGTAATATTTTAACTCTAAGACACTTGATATCACTTTCAGTGATATTCCTACATTTGCTTATTTCATCTTTAATCGTTTTGACAGGCATTTATCCAGATAAATACTATATATTTTTCTAAACACTGTGTGGTGTATTTTTGTGGTGTTATATTGTGGTATTGTATGATTTATTGCACAAATACTTTACACATTGCCTTCTAGGTTAAGCCTGACTGCTCAGTCCCAAGCTACAAGAGGGTGGGCACAGGATAATTTGGATTGTGAAAACCAATGAAAACCTTGAAGGATCTACACAAATGTCCCCTTTCTGAATTCTGAATTTTCTCTATTTTTCAGGATTGTTTAGCTGTCCAGGATCCAGCATTGGTTTCACACCCATTTCTGTCACTAACTGGAAGGAGGCTGAAAGCACAAAAAATAGTAAAAATGAGGTATGTCCCAGTAAAATGCCAGTAAAATGCCAAAATTGTGTTGAAAATGTGATTTTCTGATTCAAGTCTGCCTGTTCCTGGAAGCTGGGAAGACTATGATTATAGCACTACACACCCTTTGCTGATGTTTTTTTCAGGGGAAAAAAACCATGCTTTCTTCTGCAGCACAGTTTTTTCCCATTTCCTCCCTACGATGATGGAAAAAAGGGCACAAATTTGGCGTGGGTAGTTTATGTGGACAAAAGGTTATGAGGGACTAAACCTGAACTGCCCCACATAGCCAAAAAAGTCTCGGCACCTGAGGGGGAAAAGGCCTGGCAGTGACGGGGTTAAGAAATCATACTAACATGCCACTTTAAGAATTGAATTGTGGTTGTTGAAAGGACATGAGAGAGCATAGCTTATATAATTAATATTAACATGAGATGTTTATGAACTAATGTACAATAATGCTGCATAGAAACTGTATTAATATGTTTTGCTAAAACGTGCACTTGAAATGTGCCCACGGGGAGTGGCCACCAATGTATACGGGGACTAATTAAAATGACTAAAGTCTATGAATTATTTCATTTAAAGATGGTTTTACACTAATTATTAATGATTATGTTATTAAAGTTTTGCTAATAAATCTTTTAGGCCTTAGTTAGCATAAGTCGAGGCCTATCTGCTTGATCTCATATTAAATATGTTTTTCTAACGTGCAGTGTGCTGACTTGCTAAAGGACATGAACTCTTGTTTTCCTTCAAACTAGAAGCTGAATGTAACTATAGTAGATTCGTTCTCATGAAGTTCGACTTGCTTGTAGGAATATTTTAGCTAAATGCAACAGTGTAGATTTATGTTAGGTACAAGGTCACCTAAACCGGTACAGACAATGGAGCCACTGACCGAAGATGCGCAAAGAATTACAAAAGGATGAAATCATACCGGACATTCTACCTCTAAAGACGTCAATCATATGGACCAATAAAATACGTGAGAACTGTTATGGGGTGACAAATTTGATTACCTAATTTGATGTTAATTGGTTAAAGATAGTGGGGTGCAACCCCTTGTCCAACCAGATTTTAGGGGAATGTACAACGAAAAGGGGATAAAAACCCTTTACACCAGGAAGTAGTGCAGATTAGATTGGAGAATGGAGAATAGGAGACTAGGAGAGACTAGGGGAGATGCTGATGCAAATTGCTGTGATCCAGACACTTTGTCACTTTGACTAGTGACTTGCTAATTTAGATTAGAACCATCCTTGTTCTTAGACTGCCCATTTACACTTTACCTCCTTACGAGGGAAGTACCCCCTTGCCCTTTCTGCCTGAGCTGAGTTCCTGACTGATGGCGAATCAACTGATGTCCTGAAGACGAAGACCGAACCTGAGTGCTGAACCAAACTTGGAGGGTAACTATATGGCAATGAAATTGTGATTGTCTGTTTGCTTTTCCTTTCTAGGTACCAACTGCTTTTCTTTTGACAGAGACCATAGCTAGACGTTTTCCAAATTGGTGTTACTAAATTGTTTTGCATGAAGCCCAACATGCCAATGCTAATTTGAGGTTAGTTAAGGGGTTCACTAAACTGACACAAATAGACAAATGACTGAATCTATGCTTTGTTGATTAATGTGCTAATGATACTCTGCTAAGGATAACCTATGATCACACCTTGTTATGTTCTGATGTTTGTGATTCTTGCTTTGATGAAATCTTATCAGAGTTGCCATATTGTGACATTGCTAATGAGTTTCTTGGTTTTGAGACTAATCAACTTACTACTAGAATTGTAACCAATAGGGAATAAATATCACAAAATTCATACTAAACTGGTGTGGTTATTCATGACTGAAAGGTCATGGTGGTGTCTTGAGTTTAATTAAATGTCATTGACTAAGGTGAAATGCCTTGTTGTAATAAATATTGATGACATTATTGACGTATTGATTGACATGTTGATTAGCTATATCAAGGTGTCTTCAATCAGGGTCAAAAGATTCATTGGCCTAAAACGAGTCCCAAAGTGAGTAAATTGGTCATAAAGGGACGAGTTAGCAGACATTTCCACTAAAATGAAAACTTTCCTTTATACCAACATTTATTTAAAAGATTTGCAGTTAATGACTTTAAAATTTGACATTTCCTATCAGTAATAAGATTTAACATATTGAATGTGACATTATTAGGGTGGAGTGCATTCATCTATTTACAAAACGTTTTAAAACTTCTGTATTTGGTGTGTCAACGTGGACTGGCTTTACAGAGGCCACTTCTTTTTACAAGTGCTGTTGCCAGGCAACTAACACTAAAACATTCACTCCAGTATTCCTCTTTGTACTTCGGGACTACATTGAAGGATCGCGCAAGACCAGCGTTTCCCACTGAAACACATGAATGACAACAAACACGATCCGTAATTGCTGAGCCACTGAGAGACCGCCGCTGAGCAATAATGTGCCAAGGAACATACTGAGCTGTTCCTGAAAAACCAACAACAGACAAACGTCATAAATCCATTTGACGTAATCCTCATTCTTACAGCGGCCCCAGGATCCTTTTTGGTTTAAACAGTGTTTATAAAACTGGTAGCGCGTCTTTCAGGACAAACTATACAACGCACGCACAAACACACCTGTCTGCTTAAAATGTTTCAATGTGGCTTTGCATATAGTTGTGTAGATTGATATATATTAACACCTACCAAGTAAAACTTTCCAGCATTTTTATTCATATCTTTAAAAAAAAACTTCCTTACTGTGAAAGATGGTTGGATGTAATGATGTGTGTGACTAGATGCGGTGTCCGTTTTTATGTGGTATTCAACAGCTTTGGTGGTGGGACCCATGTACGGGGGCCTGAACAAAAGGGGATGGGAGTGGGGCCATCGGTGCCCTTCTCAATCCTTCCAGACGTCACGAATAGACGGCGGCTCTAACAAAACTTAAGTCCTTGTTTGTACTGGTCGTCCCTGCCACTGACTCTGAAGAGGTCTATATCCTTTTCTTAACTCACATTTCACAGTTAATTACTTGTATATCAAGGCATTTTTTCCTCATAACAACAACTCCAAGGGGACAAGAAATAATTGCTGACTCAGCAATAATTATCTCCCAGTGGCCAATTGTTAAAATGGGTTATTTTAAAGCATGTTTTATTCAGCATAATTACCAAGCAAGGTAAGAAGACACCATAAAATAGATTTATTTTGTAATGTGCTGAAAAGTATTCCATAAAATGCAGCATACTTTTATACAGAATCATGTAATTATTTTACTGAAATGGCTGCACATTTTTAAATGTGTTTTATGATATCAAAAAGCAGTTAGCAGAATGTTAATTATAAAACAGCAAGAGATATTCTATACAAAAAGTCTTATAAAAGATTTCGTTTGACACAAAGGAATTGGGGCCAGATGTATGAAGGTTAGGAATAGCGATTGCCTAATTGCGATTTTTTTGTGAACCGTAATTAGGAAACCGCTATTGTTTATGTATTAGCAATTTGTAGTGGGTTGCAAATATACCTACCGTATGAATATTAATGCAGTAAGTCATAATTTGTGACTATGATTTGCTGCCATCACAGGGATGGTGGCCTGTTGGACTCAGCCGACCACAATGTCTGTAATTGTTTATAATCCCTTAACTACTGCTCCCCCTCCCCCAATGTTGAGCCCTGTTTAGGTTTCGCCTGCACATGCACTTGTGCACATGCTTAGGAAATCTTTGGTTAATAAAAAAAAAAAGTGAAAAGGGCTTGGAACCAGCCCCTTACGTACCTGAACTTACCATTGGCTTACTCCAATGTTGCTCTGATTTACTTGCTTTGGATTGGCCTGCACGTTGTTTTCACATCACTTCCTGTCGTCGTCTTTGTCTTCTTTGTCGATCTTGCTGTCGACTTGCTTGTGGACCAAGTTCTCCTTCCGGTCACTTACTATTGGACACTGGCCAGTGTCCTTCCTCTGGCTGCGATGCCGAAGGTACTTCTTTTTTCTTCTTGCATGCCATCTTCTTTCTTCGCTGACATCTTCTTTCTTTGCTGCCATCTTCTCTGTCTTCTTTCTTTGCAGTCTTCTTTTTTCTTCAAGAATGCCATCTTGTTTCGCTGACATCTTCTTTCTTCGATGCCTTCTTCTTTGTCATCTTTCTTTTTGTCCATCTTCTTTTTTCTTTATGCATAGCGTCTTCTGTCTTTGCTGTCTTTACAGCATGCCGTCTTCTGTCTTCTCACGTCTGCCCTCTTTTCACGTCTGCACTCTTCTCACGTCTTCTGTCTTCTCATGCCTTCTGTCTTTTCTCTTCTCCCATCTTCTCTCTTCTCCCGTCTTCTGTCTTCTTCCGTCTTCTGTCTTCTCATGTTTTCTGTCTTCTGCCGACTTCCATCTTCTGTCTTCTTCCATCATGTGTCTTCTCCCGCCTTCCGTTTTCTCCCATCTTCTGTGTTCTTCCCCCTTTTGTCTTCTTCTGTCTTCTTCCACCTTCTGTCTTCTGCTGCCTTCTTTCTTCTGTCATCTTATTTCTTCTTCTGCCGTCTGTCTTCTTCCACCTTCTGTCTTCTGTCTTTTTCCATCTTCTTTTTTTTCTGCCTTCTGTCTTCTCATGCCTTTTTGCCTTCTGTCTTCTTCCGCGTTCTGTCTTTGCATGCCTTCTGTCTTCTGCAAACGTCTGTCTTCTGCAAACGTCTGTCTTCTGCCGTCTTATGTTTTCTTCTGCCCTCTGTCTTCCTCCACCTTCAATCTTCTGTCTTCTTTCTTATATCTTCTTTCTTCTAACGTGCATGCCAATAGGTTTTGCCTTTGTCTTTTTTTCTATGGAACTGGCTTACCAGTATTAGAAATCTGTTATAATAATGTTTGTTTTTAATTTAGTAAAACAAACACCATTGTAACTTTTCTCTAATATTTGTAAGCCAGTTACATAGAAAAAAAGACAAAGGCGAAACCTATTTGCTTTGCCAATGTTTGTTTCGCTTAGAGCTCTGTAACTTTGTTTCCACATAAGGAATTATGCCAAATTTGTGTCCTTTTTTCAAATATCATGGGGGTTCTAAAGACATCCAGGGTTTGTGGATTCCCATGGAGAGGACCCAGAAAATAGAAAAAATATAGAAAAAATTATTATTATTTTTTAGAAAATAGGGAAAAATGGTCCAGATAAAAGTGTCTGTTTTTTTCCCGAAAAATGGCACCCAGGAACGGTTTGCTGTATTAAAGTCACCATCTTTCCAGATTTCAGGAACATTCAGAGCTTAATCAAAAAGACTAATTTTGTACTACAGTTTTGGCATTTTGTTTTATGAGGTAGCCCATTTTTCCTATTTGTTGTGCTTTCAATCTACTTCCAGTTTGTGGTGAAAACCCTTGTGAAACCCATGGGTGATGCAGAAAGGCTACAGAGTTCTAAAAATTAGACAACATTCTAAATTCAACAAGGGGTTGAGAGAGCACAGATTATATAATCTATATTAACATGAAATGTTTATGAATTAATGTGTAATAATGCTGCATCGAATCTGTATTAATAGGTTTTGCTTAAACGTGCACCTGAATGTGACCACAGGGAGTGGCCGCCAATGTATACATGGACTAATAAAAAGGACTAACGTTATGAATTGACATAAAGAATACGTTTATACTAATTATTAATAATTGCATTATTGAATTTGTGCTGAAATCCTTGTAGGCCTTAAGTTAGCATGAGCTGAAGCTTAGCTGCTTGGCTCTCATATTAAATGTAGTTTTCCTATCTTGCAGTGTGCTGACTCGCAAAAGGACATGACCCCTTGTTATTTTTTCTCAAACTAGAAGCTGAATGTAACCATAGTAGATCCGTTCTCACGAAATCCACATTGCTTGTGGAAAATATCAGGCAAAATGCAACAGTGTAGATTAATGTAATGTACAAGGTCGTTTGAACCGGTGAAGACAATGGAGCTACTGAGCAAATGATGTGCAAAGAATTACAGAAGGATGAAATCATACCGGAGGTGCTACCACTGAAGACGTCAATCATGTGGACCAATAAAAAGCTTGTAAAATAATATGGGTTGAAAGATTAATGACATAATCCATTTTCTAATTGGGTATAGATAGTGGGGTATACCGTTCGACCAATAAAATTTTTAGGGGAATGTACAACGAAAAAGGGATAAAACCCATGACACGGGGAGCCATTTAGGTGGGTTAGGGAATGCTATTGATTTTGTCCAGAAACTTTGTCACTCTGTTTGGTGACTTTGCTGATTTTACTTAGAGCCATCCTCTTTCTTAGATTGCACATTTTACACTTTACTCCCTTATGAGGGAAGTGCCCTTTTGCCCTGGAGCTGAATTCTGATTGATGGCGATTAGACTGATGTCCTGAAGACGAAGACTGAACCTGAGTGCTGACCTAAACCTTGGAGGGTAACTATGACAATACAATTGTGATTTGTCTGTTTGCTTTTCCTTTCTAGGTACCAACTGCTTACTTTTTGACAGAGACCATAGCTAGATGTTTTCCAAATTGGTGTTCTAAATTGTTTTGCAAGAAGCCCAACATGCCAATGCTAATCAGTGGCTAGGCCAGGTTATCACTAAACTGACGCAAATAGACAAACAACTGAATCTATGCTTTGTTGAACTGACGTGTTATTAACACTCTGCTAAAATTGATCTATGTTTACGCCGTGTTATGTTCTAATGTTTGTGATTCTTGCCTTAATGAAATCTTATCAGAGTTGCCATATTGTGACAATGCTATTATATTTCTTGGTTTTGAGATTAACGCATCTACTTTTAGTATTGTAACTAATAGGGAATAAAACTAATAAAATTCTACTAAGCTGGTGTGGTTATTCATGACTGCAAGGTCATGGTAGTGTCTTGAAATTGATTAATGACTTTGACTAAAGTGAAATGTATTGTTGTGATAAATATTGATGACATTATAGACGTATTGATTGACATATTGATTAGCTATCTCGTCCTAAGGTGTCTCTCAACTGGGTTGAAAGATTCATTGGCCTAAAACGAGTCCTAATGTGTAATAAATTATCATAAAGGGACGTGTTGGCAGTTCTGGTAGCAGAGCGACGGTTTGGCCTTTGGGGCCCTAGGACGGAGAGTTATTGTTTAGATTGTTTTTCTGAGATAATGCAAATTGGAGGTTTGATGTGTTTCTAAATTCCCCATGACTTTCCCAGTATCTCGGAGCCTGCCTAAGTGAGTTGGGAATGTTCTCGGCATTTTAGCATGTGTGGTGTAGGATTTGCGCTTGCTCAGCTTAGGCATTTTGCAGGTGATTTGAGAATTATGTGTGTTTAGGCCAGGTAAATGTTGTTTTAGTAGGAGTGGTTGTACTCCAAAGTATGGGAGTAGGGAAGTCGGCGTACTTCATATGAGTGTGGCGCTTTGTGCTAAATAATCCATGTGGTTGGCTGTTAATGTACGGACCCGTCGTGGTCTAAGACTCCGGAGTATATTGACAAGTGTAGGAGACACTTTGGTTTATGTTGTAATTTGTGCGGTTTAATAGGTCAATCGGACATGGTTGACAAATCGAGTTTGAGTCAAATTGTATGTGTGAAGCCTTCGATGGAGATTTGGCGAGTTCTAAAGTGCACCAGGACAAACCATTGACAAGTCGAGAGTAGGATTTACGGGTCAAATTCTGCTTGGGTATGCGGGAACTGAGAAGGAGAGAGTAGCGGCCGAGGCTTCAAGTGAAATCTCTGTAAAGTTCTGAAGCAATTGTGTACCCTTCCTGTAGTAAACCGGCAAAATTGAGTTGTTGTTAAAGGTGCTCGCAATATGTTGCATTAGTTTTGTGTGACTCTAGTGAGGGACTGACGAGCCGCAAGACTTTCTCAGCTGCAGTGTGTGGGTGTGACGTCAGTAGTGCCGCGCTGGGATAGGACAGTTGCTGAGAGGGGTCGCGCATGGATTGGCTGCTGTCCGTGAGAGGCAATAGGTTGAGGAAGGTGGGTGAAGAGTGTCCTGGGAATTAAAGTCACTTCCTGATTAAATACAAAACAAAAGAAAAGATGCAAAAATTAACTTTATCAAGGCTTTTAGGAGCGCTCTGAAAGGAGACGCTTACATTGTGGCGAGTGAGGGGGAGCCTACACCGCCTGAAGGTACTCCAGCTTATATAGTCATGGAGGAAAAGGGTGTTGCGCCTTGCTTATGGATGAAACAATGGCGCAAATTGACAGAAAAGGAGGGATGTTCAGCGTTCCCGGAGCACGGAACGTTCAATACAAGAATTCTAGAGAATTTGAGGTGGATGTTAAGTGTACAAAAGCCACCTCCGAGGCCAGCTCAGTACGAGGCTTTAGCAGTCTGGGATTTAATGGCTATTCAACAAAGACAGAAGAAATTCGAGAGAATGAGAAGGGCAGAAAAGACCTTAGCCGAGGCTAGATGGGACAATGAGAGCAAAATGTGGAGATGGGGCATAGTCGGCGGACTTAAATTGTTCCCAGCAATAGCACAAGGAGACGAAACGCGGGGGAAGAAAGTCACCTGTAAGACCGACAAGGACTCTAGTAAACCAAAAGAGACTAAGAGGTCTTGGATAGAGGAAGACGAAGAGTTTCTTAATCAGTTGTTACATGATCGCCAGCTACCTTATGCAGTGGACGACAATGCTCCAAGCACCAGTGCGGGTCCTGGGAACCAGACGCAGGAGAAGGGAGTTACAGACACAGTGCAGACTAGTGATACGGGTTTGATACAGAATGGTGTCAGTGTACCCACTGCGCCAGACATGCAGATACAGTTGCAACCTCCAATGCAGATACAGAGAATCTATCCAGACGTCCCAGTACTAGAGACTACTATGAATCTGATAGTGCCGCCTGACCCGATATATACAAAATCGAGGTTAGTGCAGATTGAGCCAACTCCACAATTGTTGCCCCAGCCGTAGCAACAGCTGATACCAGGGTATAGTCCAGCAGCAGGACCTCCATTAGTACCTGCTCCAGCCTCAGTGAGTCAAGCTTTGGGAGCTACTGCTCCGCGGGGGTTGGGACCAGGTCAGACACCAGCTGCTATATCATTACCAATTACTGTTGGTCCACCAGTGTCATTGTATGCGCAAGGTAAGCCTGGTATGTGTGATCAAGGAGTAATGACCCAAGATACAATAAGAGGAGGGTCCATAGGAACTCCTCAATTAATGGCTCCGGGGAAGCAATCAGTTGAAAGACCAAGGTCTTCGTTAGACCTTAGTCCGGTCGGAACACCTTTTGAGGAAGTGAGACAGGCAGGGCTAGGTGTGCTAACCCCACAGACAATGAGTACGAATGCTTTGCAGTCGCCAATGATGCATGCAGGGAATAGTTCGCTGCAAGGTTTTACGGTGCAGCAATTGAATGAGTGGTTAGAAAAACTTACGCTTCACAAAAGACTGCAGTAACTGCAGAGAAGCCAGAAAAGTCAGAAAAGGATGAGTACCTGAACTTTGTGAGACTGGGTGTGGAAGCTGCTGAACTAGTGGAAGAGACAATAGGGGTAAACAGATTAGAATCATACACAGAAGCAGCGTTAAGCTATCTGTGCCCCAAGATTACTAAAGAAGTGGGCAAGGTGCATCAGAGGTTGGCAAACCTGGCCGACAAATACAATATTGACATTGAGAATATTAAGCATTTGAAAAGAAGTTACAGACTAGACTTCGACTCTAAATATTTTGATCACATGAGGTCGGCCGGAATAAAGGCGCATCTTAAAGAAATACTGCAACGTGCTCAGATCTGGGGGAGCCTTAGAAAAGTGGGAAGGCAGATGGGCAAAGAAAAGAGATAAGGAGAAAACCGACAGTCCGGGATCGAGTCTGACTAAAGCCTCACCAGACACGGGGACAGTAAAGATACTACCAATGAGAGAAACAGCTGGAGGGGTTCTAGTCTATGTACCGTGATCCAGGGGAGACATTTTGTCATTTACAAACGATTATCCCAGGTTAAGGGAGAAACCAATAGAATGGTATCAGCAAACGGATAGGTTTGTAAAGCTTGCGAAGTGTTTCTGGGAAGACTTGAATACTTTGTTTGAGATTATTGTTCCACCCGACTTATGGCTTGAGTGCAAGAGAGGTGTGGATTGGCCAACGCAAGGGCCGGCAAGGGATAAGGTGACTGAAGCGCCATCTGAGGAGGTGATGAAGTACTATCATAAAGTGATTGTGTTTTTGAAGCAAAAGGTGTCACCGAAGGTGACAGATTGGCCGAAAATCAACCGGACCTCACAGGAGGTTAAAGAGTCAATCCATTCTTGCTATGAGAGGTTAATAAAAGCGTTCAAACATTATAGTGGCACTGAGACTATTGAGCCGAAAGACATGAACCATCTTGTGTTTAGGTTTGTTGAAGGGCTGAGACCAGAGGTTAGCCAGATGATTAAGAATAATTTGATCTGTTGGCAAGCGAAGCCGATTGATGAGGTGTTGCAGTATGCAAAATACTGCAGTGACGAGATTGAGCTGAAGCAGAGAAAATTGAAGGAAAAATGATATTGATGCAGATAAGGGCAGTGCAGGCAGGTATGCAAGGGAATGGAATCCAGCAGATGGTACAGCAACAACCACAAGGGAATGGCGTGTTTCAGGCGCAACCGAGAGGCCGAGGTCGAGGTTTTGTGAATCGTGGTCCAGACTTGAATACTGTTGTGGTTCAAAATGACATACAAGGGATGAAAAAGATGTCACCATGTCACGCGTGCGTGGGCCTGGGGCATTGAAAGTGGGAATGTCCAAATGCGTGCATGATGGTGTTGTTCAACAAAGCACTGATGTCGGCACATTTCAAAATGTGAGAGGTCCAAAAATGAGAGGTCAAAATCAGAATTTCCAGAATAACATGGTCCAGATGCAGGGGTTACAGCCCATGCAGCAAATGCAAATGCTGCTTGTTCAACCAGCACAAATGCAGCAGGTACAACAGCAGGTTCCCATGGTACCTAGACAGCAAATGCAATTACCCTTAGCCCCAATGGAACAGCAACAGGTGATGCTTCCTCAGCAGGTCACAGGGCAAGTAGTAAGTCAAAATAATACAGTACAGCAGTTTCCATTACGTGGTGAAGATGGAATGAATGATGAATGGTCGGATGAGAGTTCAGACAGTGAAGAGTGCAGGCTTGCAGCGTCCCTAGAAGTAGGCCAGAGGGGACCCTATGTAGAGGGAAAGGTGATGGGTCACAAGGGTTCATTCTTGGTTGACACCGGAGCTACACGCTCTACAGTCAGAAGTGCAGAGGTTCCGAAATTGCCACTTTCAGGGCGTACCATGAGAGTGGTAGGAGTAGCAAACCAGTACTTGACAAACCCGATCACAGATCCGGTGCAAATTGAGATTGGCAACTTTCAGGGACTGCATAAGTTTGTAGTCTGCGATTCAAGTCCCGTGTCCCTACTGGGAAGAGGCTTACTGTGCAAAACTAAATGTTCGATTACTTGTTCCAACAATGGAATTGAGGTGCAGACAAACCGTGATGATGAAGGGGATGATGGTCAGTTCTCAGAGTTTGAGACAGAAACCACGAATGAGGATTACCCTTTGATAACCTTATTCCCGATGCTTACAGTGACTTACTTACCAGCTGAGTTACAGGGAACGGTGACAGAGAAAGTGTGGGACTTGACAGGAAAAGAAGTGGGGCTGATAAAAGGAGTGGAACCAGTTAAAGTACAAGTGAAGCCAAATGCAGTGTTTCCCCAGGTGCCACAGTACCATATGGCAAAAGATGTCCTTATCCAGGTGTCGCAAATAATTGCAGATTTTGTAAAGCAAGGAGTTCTGAAAGAGGTATTGAGCAGCCCATGTAATTCACCAATAATGGGTCTGAAAAAGCCTTGTGGAAAGGTTCGAATTGTGAAGGACTTAAGGAAAATAAATGAGATTGTGGTAAAGTGTTGCCCCATAGTGCCAAACCCAGCAGTGATTTTGTTTCAGGTCCCGTGTGATGCAGAATGGTTCACCGTTGTTGATTTGTCACAAGCATTCTTTTCAGTGCCTCTTCATGAGGACGGCCAATTTCTCTTCAGTTTCAAATTCCTGGACAAGGTGTACAGTTGGTGCAGAATTCCTCAAGGGTTTTCCGAATCACCGTCTATCTTCAATCAGATATTGAAGAAGGACTTGGAGTCATTAGAACTGCCTTTCTGTTCGACTCTGGTGCAATACATTGATGACTTGCTGATTGCGTCCAGAACAAAAGACGACTGTAGGTATGACACAATTGCCTTATTGAATCATTTGGGAAAGAACTGCCATAAAGTGTCTCCAAAGAAGCTGCAGTACTGTCAGAAAGAGGTAAAATACTTAGGGCACTTGATTGAGAGAGGTCTAGGAGAATATCAGAGGAAAGGGTGACAGCTATACTACAGATGAACCCACCGACAACAAAGAGAGATGTCAGGATGTTTTTGGGAATGGTGGGCTACTGTCGTCAGTGGATTCCTAACTTTTCGATTATCTCTAAACCATTGATAAAGCTGACAGGCAAGGAAACTAAGGATGACCCGTATACCATAACTCTGTCCAAGGAAGAGCTTGAGTCATTCATGGAATTGAGGGAATGCATGTGCAGGGCTCCAGCTTTAGGTATGCCTGATTACACAAAGCCTTTTCTACTGTTTTGTCATGAACGTGATGCTTGTTCTTTGTCTGTCTTGACACAGGTCCATGGAGGTGCAAACCGTCCTGTAGCGTTTTCAGCTACCTTGGACCCAGTCGCAGCAGCCTTACCGGGTTGTTTGCGTGCAGTTGCAGCAGTTGGTCAAAGCCTCACGCAGTGTGAAGGCATAGTGATGGGACATCCCTTAACAGTAATGGTTCCGCATTCAGTTGAAATTCTGTAGACCCGAACTAAGACTCAGCATATGACAAATGCCCGACTTACCCGATATGAGACAATTATTTTGGGGTCGCCAAATGTCTCCTTAAAGAGATGTACTATATTGAACCCAGCAACTCTACTTCCTGTTGAAAGTACTGAGATCAATAATGAAGAGGAAGTGGAGCATGATTATCCTGAGGTAACAGAACTATGTACCAAGCCCCGACCTGACATTCAAGATATGCAGTTAAAAGAAAATGACTGCATTATGTTTGTTGATGGATCCTGTTTGACAGACTCAGTCGGAATAATGAGAGCCGGTTATGCTGTGTGTGCAATCGCTGGTATTACTGAAGCTTCCTGGCTCGAGAGAGTGTATTCCGCACAAGTGGCAGAATTAATTGCCCTTACTAAGGCATGCCACACAGCTGAAAACCTGAAAGTCACTATCTATACTGACAGCAGATACAGATTTGGCATTGTATATGATTTTGGCCAATTGCGGTCACAGAGGGGTTTCATGACCTCTTCTGGTTCTCCAGTGAGAAATGGCGAACACATTAAGGATTTGTTGCATGCGATTCAGTTACCTCTTGAAATTGCCGTGGTGAAATGCAACGCTCATGTGAAGTCACAAGACTTTGGGGGTCATTCCAACCCTGGCGGTCGGTGTTAAAGCGGCAGCCAACCCGCCAACAGGCAGGCGGTAAAAAAAATGGAATTCTGACCCTGGCGGAAACCGCCAACAGAGACCGCCACTTTAACACTCCGACCGCCACGGCGGGACAAACAAACAGCGCGGCAGTCACCGCCAACAGACAGGCGGGAGACATTGTACCGACCACCCTATCACAACCCACCAATCCGCCACTTTTTCCGGGGCGGTAGCCCCGCCGATAAAAACACGGCGGAAACAGACATTACGAACAGAAAACGCTCACCTCTACACACTCCACGAGGAATCTGGACAGCATGGAACCCGAACTACACATCCTACCAGCTATTGTCTTCCTGCTCCTCTACTAGGAGCACGAACGCTGGCGCAGAAGACATCGGTGAGTACTGCACCTACAACACAGGGGAGGCAAAAAATTACGGGGACACACATACGTGACACACCCACCCTCACCCTCACCCACAACTACATACACATCAATGCAGAGCAACAACTCAGAGTGACACCCCCAAACCTCCCGGAAGAATGCATAGGCAAAATAAAATGATCATGAAATTTGAAGTATATTGTACGGCTAAGTAAAAAAATATATCAAACATCCATAACTATATATACATATGTAAATTGTCCTGTCCAAATTGGGTATCAGCCATTGTTCGTGGGCCAATGGGCCTAAACACATGGGCAAAGCCCACACAGGATACCCGACTCCAATGGAGAGAACACTGCAGGGGCATCAGATAGAAAAACTACAGGCACCTCAGGGGGAAGGGAAGGGGGGGCACCTCAGCCAGATGAGTCCACGACGCCAGATCCACGAGGGGCCTCCATGGCCACTGTTCAATCCTGGGGAGTGCAAGCCAGAGTCTCACAAGTCTCTACAGTGGGTGGATTGCCCACTGTGCCATCCTGGGGAGTGCAAAGCCACAGTCTCACAAGTCTCTACAGTGGGTGGATTGCCCACTGTGCCTACCTGGGGAGTGCAAAGCCACAGTCTCACAATTGGATTACAGACTCCACTGGTTCTGGAGGAGGAATGGTGCCCAGAGTGCTTCGTGCAGCCCTGCCCGACACAGATGCGGGCCTGCCCCTTCTGCCAATGGGCCAGCGGTGCTTGAGACGTCAGTGCCCAGTGGAGCGGTGCAGAGACGGCGGTGCCCAGCGGAGCGGTGCTTGAGATGAAGGGACCAGCGGAGCGGTGCTTGAGATGAAGGGCCCAGCGGAGCGGTGCTTGAGCAGAAGGGCCCAGTGGAGCGGTGCAGAGACGGCGGTGCCCAGTGGAGCGGTGCTTGAGTTGAAGGGCCCAGCGGAGCGGTGCTTGAGATGAAGGGCCCAGCGGAGCGTTGCTTGAGATGAAGGGCCCAGTGGAGCGGTGCTTGAGCCGAAGGGCCCAGCGCAGTGGTGCAGAGACGGCGGTGCCCAGCAGAGCAGTGCTTGAGTTGAAGGGCCCAGCGGAGCGGTGCTTGAGCAGAAGGGCCCAGCGGAGCGGTGCAGAGACGGCGGTGCCCAGCGGAGCGGTGCTTGAGTTGAAGGGCCCAGCGGAGCGGTGCTTGAGATGAAGGGCCCAGCGGAGCGGTGCTTGAGCAGAAGGGCCCAGCGGAGCGGTGCAGAGACGGCGGTGCCCAGCGGAGCAGTGCTTGAGATGAAGGGCCCAGCGGAGCGGTGCTTGAGCAGAAGGGCCCAGCGGAGCGGTGCAGAGACAGCGGTGCCCAGCGGAGCGGTGCTTGAGTTGAAGGGCCCAGCGGAGCGGTGCTTGAGATGAAGGGCCCAGCGGAGCGGTGCTTGAGATGAAGGGCCCAGCGGAGCGGTGCTTGAGCAGAAGGGCCCAGCGGAGCGGTGCAGAGACAGTGGTGCCCAGTGGAGCGGTGCTTGGGTTGAAGGGCCCAGCGGAGCGGTGCTTGAGATGAAGGGCCCAGCGGAGCGGTGCAGAGACGACGGTGCCCAGCGGAGCGGTGCTTGAGATGAAGGGCCCAGCGGAGCGGTGCTTGAGCAGAAGGGCCCAGCGGAGCGGTGCAGAGACGGCGGTGCCCAGCGGAGCGGTGCTTGAGTTGAAGGGCCCAGCGGAGCGGTGCTTGAGATGAAGGACCCAGCGGAGCAGTGCTTGGAATGAAGGGCCCAGCGGAGCGGTGCTTGAGCAGAAGAGCCCAGCGGAGCGGTGCAGAGACAGCGGTGCCCAGCGGAGCGGTGCTTGAGTTGAAGGGCCCAGCGGAGCGGTGCTTGAGATGAAGGGCCCAGCGGTGCGGTGCAGAGATGGCGGTGCCCAGCGGAGCGGTGCTTGAGATGAAGGGCCCAGCGGAGCGGTGCTTGAGATGAAGGGCCCAGCGGAGCGGTGCAGAGATGGCGGTGCCCAGCGGAGCGGTGCTGGAGTTGAAGGGCCCAGCGGAGTGGTGCTTGAGTTGAAGGGCCCAGCAGAGCGGTGCTTGAGATGAAGGGCCCAGCGGAGCGGTGCTTGAGCAGAAGGGCCCAGCGGAGCGGTGCAGAGACGGCGGTGCCCTGTTCAGCGGTTCTTGAGACGGCGGTGCCCTGTTCAGCGGTTCTTGACTTGAAGGGCCCTGTTCAGCGGTTCTTGACTTGAAGGGCCCTGTTCAGCGGTTCTTGAGACGGCGGTGCCCTGTTCAGCGGTTCTTGACTTGAAGTGCCCTGTTCAGCGGTGCTTGACTTGAAGGGCCCTGTTCAGCGGTTCTTGAGACGGCGGTGCCCTGTTCAGCGGTTCTTGAGATGGCGGTGCCCTGTTCAGCGGTTCTTGACTTGAAGGTCCCTGTTCAGCGGTTCTTGACTTGAAGGGCCCTGTTCAGCGGTGCTTGACTTGAAGGGCCCTGTTCAGCGGTTCTTGAGACGGCGGTGCCCTGTTCAGCGGTTCTTGACTTGAAGGGCCCTGTTCAGCGGTGCTTGACTTGAAGGGCCCTGTTCAGCGGTTCTTGAGACGGCGGTGCCCTGTTCAGCGGTTCTTGACTTGAAGTGCCCTGTTCAGCGGTGCTTGACTTGAAGGGCCCTGTTCAGCGGTTCTTGAGATGGCGGTGCCCTGTTCAGCGGTTCTTGAGACGGCGGTGCCCTGTTCAGCGGTTCTTGACTTGAAGGGCCCTGTTCAGCGGTTCTTGACTTGAAGGGCCCTGTTCAGCGGTGCTTGACTTTAAAGGCCCTGTTCAGCGGTTCTTGAGACGGCGGTGCCCTGTTCAGCGGTTCTTGAGACGGCGGTGCCCTGTTCAGCGGTTCTTGACTTGAAAGGCCCTGTTCAGCGGTGCTTGACTTGAAGGGCCCTGTTCAGCAGTGCTTGACATGTGTGTCCAGGTCACCAGATCCGGCCATGACATGGATTTCACTCGCCACCTGACATGTGGCTGCCGGGCCCTTCGTGCACATCTGTCTTCTCACTTGCGGGGCCCTCCTGTGCTGCCGTCCCGGGCCTGTGGGTGTCCTCCTGCACACCTGGAATGGGGCTGGTGGGGCCCTCCTGGGCAGCTCGCCTGCTGCCGGACTTGTTGGGCGTGCTGCCCTTGCCACCCTTCCCTGCTCGTCTGTGGCCTTTTCCTCCATTTGGCGGTGTGCCAGGTGGCACCCCACTTCCTGACGGTGCCAGGGTAGTGCTTTTGGAGCCTGGTGTCTCTGGCCTCTCGCGCCGGGCACTGGCTTTCTTGGCTTTTTTTTCAGGGGGTGGACTGGCCGTCTCTTTACTCCTAGCCGAAGTAGCTGGCCTTGAAGGTGGTGGACTCCAAAATCCTTGGACTATTGTCTTTGTAGGTCCAGGTTTTGTGGTGGCTGAGGTGCTGATTGGAGTCTTATGAGATGGACGGGGAGGGGGAGTTGTTGGAAAGAGGTCAAGTTTGGAAAGGAAAAGCAATTTAGAGAGGGACGGGTAGGTGTAGTGGTTATGGGAGTGGAGGAAGAGGATGTGGTTGTAGGAGAGTGAAGTCTGGTGTCTTTGGGTGCAGGTGCTTGTTCTGGAGGCTGTGGTGAGGTGGATGGCTGTTGGGTGGGTGGCTGCCTGCGTTTGTGTGGTTTGGAAGAGGGGGTGACAGACACACTGGGAGAGGACACAGGGGACGTGTAAATGGTAGTGGGGGTGGTGACTGCACGTGTGCGGAGTGTTCTGGTGTGTGTGCTGGTGATGGACGTAGTGGCTGAAGATGTTGTGCATGCAAGTGTGAGTGGAGACGTCACAGGGAGGGAGGAGGGAGACGAGGAGGAGGGGGACACAGAGGAGGCAGTGGCTGTTGGCATGTCTGCATGTGGATGTTGCTTAGGTGAATGCTTGTGTGATGTGTGGTGCTTATGTCTGGATGAGCTTCCCTTGGGTGTTGAGGTGTGTGCAGGCTGGTCTGTAGGTGTGTCTGGGATAGGCAGAGGTACAGGGGAGTGGGACTGGGTTGAGGAAGTTGGAGGAGGGAGGCAGGAGACAGGAACAATGGCTGCCGTCAGTGCTGAGGCCAGAGCGTTGAATGATCGCTGATGGGCAGCCTGACCCAAATGAATGCCCTCCAGGTATGCATTACTCTGGTGCACCTCCCTTTCTACACCCTGGATGGCATTCAAAAGGGTAGACTGCCAAACAATGAGCGTCCGCAGGAGGTCAATGACCTCCTCACTGAGGGCAGCAGGGGTAACTGGGGCAGGGCCTGAAGTGCCTGGGGCGAAGGAGATGCCCACCTTCCTGGGTGAGCGGGCACGTGGCGAACGCTGAGGGGCTGCTGGGAGGGCGGAGCTGGTGTGCTGGGTGGCGGCTGTACCTGTTGTTGCGGTGGGCACGGATGTTGCCGCCACCACAAGGGAGCTCCCTTCCGAGGACGTGTCTGTGTCGCTGGTGTCACCACGTGTCCCCGCTGTGGAGCTCCCCTCGCCCTCCGTCTCACTGGTGAAATCAGAGTCAGTTGCATGGCCCTCCATGGCCATGTGAGATGCAGCTCCCTCGTGCTCCAATCCCACTTCTCCTCCGCCTGATGATGCTAATGCACACATGAACAGGAAGACCACCAAAAAAGGGGGGTGGTGGAGAAACAAAGACATGTTGAGTGCATGCATTGGCGACACCGTTGGCGGAGAGGACAGACACAGAAGCCCCCTGCACTACGCCGCGCACTTGGGGTACACTACTCAATCCGTGGGATATGGCCTACAAGCCTATGGACGACAACTCCACACATAGGTGACACAGGGCCATGAATAGCTGTACTAGGCAACCTACAGAGGTGGGGGGCGGGGGCACAGGGCCATGCCTAACGGAGGGGCCTAGCCTACAGAAATCGCCCTGGCCTAGGGATACCCACAGCCCTCCTCCCCCACCCAGACACCTCCAATGTGCGCAAAATCAGCAGAATGTGCTTGTACTCACCCCCTTGTGTCTGCTGTGATGTCCTCACGCGCCCATCCAAATCGGGGTAGGCCACCGCCAGGATCCGGGACATCAGGGGGGTCAAAGTGCGACTGGCACCCCTCCTACGTTGGGAGGCCATCCCCAGCAGAGCCTCCGCGGTCTTCCTGCTCCCGCGGCGGATGTCCTCCCAACTATTCCGGCAGTGGGTGCCCCATCTGTTGTGGACCCCAAGGGTCCGGACGTCCTTGGCGATGGCACGCCAAATGTCGATTTTCTGATGGGCGCTGACCTATGTGACATGTACAGGGGGAGAAAATAAAAAATCATCACCTTCTGCATGCTCGATGTGAGTGGCCCCCCATCCCCACCCTTGCCATGTGGCACATGCTCTCATCTGTCGTTTGATGCATGCCTCATTCGCTCCCCTCCCCACCATCTTTCATTCACCCCACTCAACCCAGGCATTGGCCACAAAGCATGGTCCCAGTGTACTTACCTGTTGGTCTGGAGGATCGTAGAGTAGCGCATACTGGGGGAGGACCCCATCCACGAGTTTCTCCAATTCTTCAGAAGTGAAGGCAGGGGCCCTTTCCCCAGTTGCAGCAGCCATTGTCTCTTTCAGACCGAGGTCACAGCAGCACTTGCAGTATAGGTCCTCTCCTGTGGATGATCAGGTATCGAGTGATTAAGCAGGTAGAAAATGGCGGTCACCCCCGCGGCGGTGCGTACCGCGGCGGTGCGTACCGCGACCGCCGGCGCACATCGTCATTGGCTCCTGAAACCCATAGGGTTCAATGTTAACCAATGCGGCTTTGCGCCGCGGTCTTCGACCGCCTTCCGCCACGGTGTGCCACGCCAGCGCATTGACCTCACATCCCACTGTCGCACTTCACAGGTCAGGCAGCCGCCATTTCAAGGGCCCCCATATCTTAATTTCTACTGCGTAACACATACCTAGGCCTTGCATCAACACTCATACAAGCCATTCAATGCATTGAGAATCGTGTACTGTGCAAGCTGTGGGAACATACCTGTGGGTTGATTGACTCTGTGCTCCATGTTGTCCTTCCTAGGCACCGTCCGCTGGGACTTGCGAGGAGATGGAGGAATACTCCCATGTACAGACCGCTGGTGGACCTGTCGACAATGGAAGAAAGACATGTCATACTGACATACAGGCTTGACAGAGCCACTATACAGGAACTGTGTGCCCAGCTGGAGCCAGACCTGATGTCACCCATCTGCCAACCCACAGGGATCCCCCCTCTAGTGCAGGTTCTGTCAGTACCTCATTTTTTGGCAAGTGGGTCATTTCAAACAACAGTGGCCATTTCATCAGGGATGTCTCAGCCTATGTTTTCCAAGGTGTTGTCCAGAGTGTTGTCTGCCCTGCTGAAATACATGCAGAGCTACATTGTTTTCCCTGAGGTGGGCGATTTGGCTACAGTGAAGGGTGATTTCTATGCGCTTGGACATATTCCCAACATCATTGGTGCAATTGATGGGACACATGTTGCTTTGGTCCCCCCCAGCATGAGTGAACAGGTGTACAGGAACAGAAAAAGTTATCATTCCATGAATGTCCAGGTGGTCTGTTTGGCTGACCAGTACATCTCCCATGTAAATGCCAAGTTCCCTGGGTCAGTGCATGACGCGTACATCATGCGAAATAGCAGCATCCCTTACGTGATGGAACTACTTCAGAGACACTGTGTGTGGCTAATTGGTGACTCTGGTTACCCCAACCTGTCATGGCTACTGACCCCAGTGAGGAATCCCAGGACAAGGGCAGAGGAACGATACAATGAGGCCCATGGGCGTACTAGGAGGGTGATCGAGAGGACCTTCGGCCTCCTGAAGGCCAGGTTTAGGTGCCTCCATATGACAGGTGGATCCCTAATGTACTCACCAAAGAAGGTGTGCCATATCATCGTGGCCTGCTGTATGCTTCACAACCTGGCTTTGCGACGCCAGGTGCCTTTCCTGCAGGAGGATGGTCCAGATGGTGGTGTTGTGGCAGCTGTGGAGCCTGCGGAGAGTGAAGAGGAGGAAGACGAAGAGGACGACACAGACAACAGGGACACAGTAATACAGCAGTATTTTCAATGACATACAGGTAAGAATCAACATCGGCATTTTACATTTACTTAAAGTCTCCTGCCTCTCTACTGTCTGAGTTTCCCCCCAGTGTATGTTAACTGAGTTGTGTCTTTCCCTTCCAATTTCAGAGATGTGGGCCCCACTCCGTGACCTCTGCTTTGTTTCCCCATGGACTACAGCTGTGTGACAGTGGTATGTCGTCATCACAATGTAACTGGACATTTTGGCACGGTTCTGTGTAATACATTTGTTCAAAAATACAGGCAGACTCCAGAATATTTTTGTGCAATAAGTGTGTTTATTAAAGTGCTCAATTTTGGGTAATGGTTGCAATTCGGTGATGGGTGATGGTGGAGGAATGTCCATGGCAGAGTCCAGATTTTCAGTCTCACAGGTGCATTGTCCATATGCCTGTGGAAGGTGGAGCAGGGGCAGTTTAAGGTTGGACAGGGTGACAATGTGGGACAGTGGGATGACAATCAGGGGGTATCCTTTCCTGGCGGGGGTCTTGGCATCTTACTCTGTCTTCTTCCTAGATCTCAGGCCCCGCTTGCGGGGTGGTTCTCCTTCTGCAGGGGGTGGGGTTCTGGTGGCCTGTTGTTCTTGTGTCAGGGCCTCTTGTCCACTAGCGCCGGCGGAGGTGGTAGCCTGTTCTTGGTCCATGCTAGTGACAGGGGCCCTTTGTGGTGCCACATGGTCCCGCAATGTGCTGACAATCTGATTGAGAGCCACAACGATGGTGCCCATTGCGGAACTGATGTTTCTGAGTTCTTCCCTGAACCCCATAAACTGTTCCTCCTGCAGTACCTGGATCTCCTGGAACCTGGCCAGGACCGTCGCCATCGTCTCCTGGGAGTGGTGGTATGCTCCCATGATGAAGGATAGGGCCTCATGGAGAGTGGGTTCCCTGAGCCTGTCCCCCCCCTGTCGCACAGTAGCCCTCCCAGTTCCCCTGTTTCCCTGGGCCTCTGTCCCCTGGACCGTGTGCCCACTACCACTGCCCCCAGGTCCCTGTTGTTGTTGGGGTGGTGGGTTAACCTGGGTGCCCTGTAGTGGTGGACACACCGCTGCTTGACGTGTCCTGGAGACAGAGGCATGGGCCCGCTGGGTGGGTACTGTGCTGGTGTTCCCAGAGGGGGGTAGGTCTGCTGTGGCCTGTGGCTGTCTGAGGGGAACCGACTGTCCCGAGGTCCCCGATGGGCCGGGCTGGTCATCTGGGTCCAGGGAGACAGAGCTGCTGTCATCACTGTGGGCCTCGTCTGGGGGTGGAATGGACATTTCTGGATCCTCCTGGGCAGTGTCGTGGCGTTCAGGTCCTGCAGGGGCATAAGAGTATGGTTATTGCTTCTGTGTGTGCCATAGCGTGCAATGGGTGGGTGCCCGTGTATCCCAGTGATGGCATTCCCTTGTGGGGGCTGTTGTGACGGTGGTTTGGGGGGGGATGGGTATGTGCAGTGGGCATGCTTAGGTGATGGGTGTCCATGGTTTGTGGTCTCATGCAGGGCTTGGTGTTGGGATGGGTGGGTTGTGATGGTGAGACATTAGCAAGGAGGATGTGTGATGGGGGTGGGGGGGAGGGTGGGGGTATGATTTGGCATGCTGGTGGGTGGGGGGGATGAAGTAGTTGAGATTAGACTTACCAGAGTCCATTCCTCCGCCTACTCCTGCGAGGCCCTCAGGATGCAGGATCGCCAAGACCTGTTCCTCCCATGTTGTAAATTCTGGGGGTTGAGATGGGGGTCCGCCGCCAGTCTTCTGCACCGCGATGTTGTTTCTGGATACCATGGAACGCACCTTCCCCCGTAGGTCGTTCCACCGCTTCCTGATGTCATCCCGATTTCTTGGGTGCTGACCCACAGCGTTGACCCTGTCCACTATTCTTTGCCATTGCTCCATCTTCCTGGCAATGGTGGTGTTCTGCACCTGTGTCCCGAAGAGCTGGGGCTCTACCCGAACTATTTCCTCCACCATGACCCTGAGTTCAGCGTCTGAAAACCTAGGGTGTCTTTGGGGTGCCATGGGGTGGTGTGGATGAGGTGTGGGGTGGTGTTTGTGGTGATGAGTGTGGTGAGTGTGGTGGTGTGTGGTGTTTTGTGCGTGGATGTTGTGTGAGTGATGGTGTTATGTGCCTGTGAATGCTCTGTACTAGCTGGTGGTGTCTCTCTCTGGCCTTAGTCAATAAATGGTGGTCGTAGGGGTTTGTGGGTGATATGGGTGTGTGTTTTATATTGTGTTGGGTGTGTGGGAGTGGTGTTTGTATGTGTATCAGGTGTGTGTATTTCAAAATGTCCAATGTGGCAGTGTTTTGGAGCTGTGTGTGTATTTTGAGCGCGGCGGTGTGTACCGCCAATGGAATACCGCGGTTGAAAGACCGCCGCGTGCATTCGTGGGTCGGAATGGAATGGGCGTATTTCTGTTGGCGTGACGGTGGAGGTTTGGTCATCGCCAGTTTTTCGCTGGCCGTTGGTGTGGCGGACTTTTGTGGATGTCGGGTTTTTGGCGGTTTGCCTGTTGTGGGTCAGAATGACCGTGGCGGTTTACCGCGGCCACGGCGGTGTTATGGCGGTCTTCTGAACGGCAGTAAGCGCCTTTTACCGCCGAGGTTGGAATGAGGGCCCTTGTGTCAATGGGAAACGGCTATGCAGATCAAGTCACAAGGTTTTGCGCATTGAACTGTATATCGTTCAAGGATCAGTGGGAGTTGTTACCACAAACTGAAAATGAGACATGTTTGAACTTTGCATTAAGAGTTGTCGACACACTAGACGAGTTGAAATCATTACAGGGCCGTGCTAGCAGGGAAGAGAAACGCTCCTGGCAGAGAATGCAATGCGTACAAAGAGCTGATGACTTGTGGGTCTCAGAGGAGGGGAAACTGGTTTTGCCAAACAGTCTTTTATCACAATTTGCAAGGCTTTATCATGGACAGGCACATCTTGGGAGAGACACAATGATCAGGTTATCCAAAATTGACTGGTTTAACCCGAAATTCAGACAAGCAGCAGAAGTTACTTGTCACAGGTGCATCATCTGTCAGCAGATGAATGCAGGAAAAGGGACTGTGGTAACTTTGAGCCACATAGGGAGAGCTGGCCGTCCATTTAGCAGGATGCAAATGGATTTGATTGAGATGCCTGTTTGTGGAGGATTGAGATACGTGTTGGTGATTGTGTGTGTTTTCAGCCACTGGATTGAAGCTTACCCCACCCGTAGGAATGACAGTCTCACAGTTGCTAAGCTGTTGCTTAGAGAACTAATACCCAGGTTCGGTTTTCTGGTCTCTTTAGAATCAGATAGGGGCAGACACTTCGACAAAGAGGTGATTAAGCTCTTGTGTGCTGCATTAGACATTGAACAGAAGCTGCATTGTAGCTACCGCCCTGAAGCATCAGGACTAATAGAACAGATGAATGGTACCTTGAAGTCGAGAATGGCAAAAATGTGCGGAGCTACCAATATGAAATGGCCAGATGCACTGCCCTTAGTACTGATGTCGATGAGAAACACCCCTACTAAGAAGACAGGACTATCACCCCATGAAATCCTCATGGGCAGAGCTATGAGGCTACCCGCAGTACCCGCAAATGCTCTTGTGAATATCACGGATGATATGGTGTTGGACTACTGCAAAGGTTTGGCTGATGTGGTTCGCTCTTTTTCCCACCAGGTGGAAGCCAACACATTGCCACCGATCAGTGATCCAGGTCACACCCTGCAAACCGGTGACTGGGTGGTTGTCAAGAAGCACGTGAGAAAGTCGTGTTTGGAGCCGCGCTGGAAGGGGCCATACCAAGTAATACTGACAACAACCACTGCTGTGAAATGTGCAGGCGTTCCAAATTGGATACATGCCAGTCACACAAAGAAGGTAACATGTCCAACTGATGAGGAACTTGAAGTTTCCGACTCAGCAATTCCAGAGAAGGAAGTCTCAGGGCCAGAAAACAGCCAAAGGGGAACTGAGACTACAGGAGAGCCCACTGAGAACAGCCTGGTCCCTCAAACAGTAAAAGAGTTCGAGAGAGGTGACAGTGAGCCTATCTCAGTAGAGGCAGCAGGAGAACTAAATCAAGAAGAAGTTCTCCCAGAAGTAGATGGGTATGGTTTAGAGCTTGAACCTGTTACAGACCCAGAAGAAGAAGGGCATCCCCTGAGCCCGTTGCAGGTCCGTCAAGAGAAAACACCATAGCACAAGAGGAGGGTGCTATTCAGCGTCCTGAAAGGCCAAGCAGGAAGAAGACGCATAAAGGTGATAACTGGCCAGAGAAGCAGGCTGCGAAAGAAAAGGTCGTACCAGGTGAAACAATAGCAGAAGAAATCGATACAACCTGAGTAGAGGATCTAAGTGAAGGAGAATTGCAAAGTGAACGCAGGTTGAAAAGAAAAAGAACCGCAAATAGAAGGTACACAGGTCCTGAATGGGCATATTCAACAACATCTGAATGGCAACAAGAATTCTTAGCGTTCTGTTTTGATCGAGAAGTACCAGGCCAATACTACCGTACCTGAAATCAATCAGAGAAAGAGACTGTGTTAAAACTGAAATTGAAATTGAAAGCTGAAAAGCTGAGAAAGAGACTTATAAACTACCGGATGTGACACTAATAACCTGAATTGACTTTGAAACCCGATCATGACACGCTGCTAACCTGATTGACAAAGGGTCCTGGACTGAGTGAAACGCTGTAAATACTCGCAGAGAGAATGAGACACTTGCATCAAGAAAAAAAAAAAAGAAACAAAAAGAGCTTTTAAAAATTATCCTCGTTGATTCTTAGCCTTGAGTTATTCTGCTATCTGATTCTTTACAGACCATGGCTCATAATAGAGGTAGAAGCAAGAAGGGTAAAGTGTGTGGTTGGTTAAGTATTATATTAGGTATTGTGTGTGCGATAATAATTGTAGGTGTGATTGTGGGAATGCTGTGGTTGGATAAGAAAGCGACTAACAATGCTTCAAAACCTGAGACTACAACGCTAACACGATGGGAAAAGTTTGCGCAGGATACAAAATACTTGCATGAGGGAACTAATTTGAAAGGGGAACTCTCCACTAACGTCTTCTATCGCTTGTTGAATGAGTATGTTGAAACCATGGATGCGAGAAATTGTTATGTGTGCACAAAGATTCTTTCATCAGTGCAAGAAGGGGTGACTTATCATAGCTTGCCGTTAACATATGGGATAAGCTGTTGTTTGCTACTAACAAGATTCTATAATTAGGAGCATGTGCGATATTTTTATTCTAATTTGGATGTGGTGTTTTCTTTTGTGTCTGTGATTGAGTTTTTGAATAAGTTAGCTAAGGAACATAGTATAAAATTAGTTAGAGGTTTCTTTGAACCGACACTTACATTTGGGACAGCTTATGCACACCGCAACAATCTGACTTGCTCAAACACCTGTAGAGAAAAGCTTCTTAGATCACACTGATGATAGACGCAAAGCATTGAAAGAGAGACTAGAAAAGGGGCTAGAGAAACACACATATGCAAATGATTATGCTTACACTGCAATAAAGGCACAAGGCAAATTACCTATAGATGCATTACATGTAGGGAGGCTTTGTATATACAGGCCAAAATCTGATCATGACACTTTATTTGTGGGAATGAGTGAATGCAGGCATGTGTTTTTGTTTCAGAGTAAATGGACATTCATATTAAATGGACAGGATCCAGCGATCCCTGGGATCTATTTTATCTGTGGACTTAATGCGTATTACCGTCTCCCTAAGGGATGGTATGGGACATGTTATTTGGGGATAATTTTCCCAAAGATTTACCAGATTGATGACTTAAAGCAAATACCTAAAGCGTCTGAATTACAACATGCTATACAAAAACAAGAGACAGCGGCTGCTGTCGTTGGTGATATATTTGGAGCCATAATTCCTTCAGTAGGGGTTATTCTAAACTCCATAAAGATTCGAAGTTGTCTACTATTGTGGATAAAATGCTGACAAATTTTACAGGGGCTATACTCCTGATGGATACTGAACTTGCTGCGGAAAGGGCTATGACTCTTCAAAATCGGCTTGCTTTAGACATTCTTTTAGCAAAGAGCGGCGGAGTCTGCAAGATGCTCAACGAGCGTCATTGTTGCTCATTTATACCGGACAATAGTAAAAAGATTAGAGGTATGCTTACTAACCTATCAAGAGATAGTGCAGATTTGAAGTGGGAAAAGGAATTGCCAGAGTAGGGAGCTGGTTTAGCAACATTTGGAATGGGGATCTTGCAAAAATATTAGGGGGTCTATTAATTGTCCTGGTCTGTTTATTAGGTTTATGGGGAGCATGCAAAATTAATGACAAAATTAAAAGAAATTGGACAAAGAGAAACAAGAGAAATGAGGAAAGTGAAAGGGAGAAAATGTTCAATTAAATTTGGGAAAGTTCAAACAAAGGACAAGATGATGAAATGCGAATTATGCGCAAAGTGAAAAATTCAAAGTGAAAGATCGAAAGGGAAAGGTTTGTGTGATGACGAACGTCATCAGAGGAGGGACTGAGAGAGCGCAGTTTATATAATCTATATTAACATGAAATGTTTATGAATTAATGTGTAATAATGCTGCATAGAATCTGTATTAATAGGTTTTGCTTAAACGTGCACCTGAATGTGATCACGGGGAATGACGCCAATGTATACATGGACTAATAAAAATGACTAACTTTATGAATTGACATAAAGAATAAGTTTATACTAAGTATTAATAATTGCATTATTGAATTTGTGCTGTAATCCTTGTAGCCCTTAAGTTAGCATGAGCCGAAGCTTAGCTGCTTGGCTCTCATATTAAATGTATTTTTCCTATCTTGCAGTGTGCTGACTCGCAAAAGGGCATGACCCCTTGTTGTTTTTTCTCAAACTAGAAGCTG
The DNA here is from genome assembly GCF_031143425.1 of Pleurodeles waltl. Taxonomy (NCBI): domain Eukaryota; kingdom Metazoa; phylum Chordata; class Amphibia; order Caudata; family Salamandridae; genus Pleurodeles; species Pleurodeles waltl. The sequence goes on along the minus strand of NC_090444.1, from coordinate 1,642,631,324 downwards.
AATGTAACCATAGTTGATCCGTTCTCACAAAATCCACATTGCTTGTAAAAAAAACTATGCAAAATGCAACAGTGTAAATTAATGTAATGTACAAGGTCGTTTGAACCGGTGAAGACAATGGAGCTACTGACCAAAAGATGTGCAAAGAATTACAGAAGGATGAAATCATACCGGATGTGCTACCTCGGAAGACGTCAATCATGTGGACCAATAAAAGGCTTGTAAAATAATATGGGGTGAAAGATTAATGACATAATCCATTTTCTAATTGGGTAAAGATAGTGGGGTATAACGTTCGACCAATAAATGTTTTAGGGGAATGTAGAACAAAAAAGGGATAAAAACCCATGACACGGAGAGCCATTTAGGTGGGTTAGGGAATGCTATTGATTTTGTCCAGAAACGTTGTCACTCTGTTAGGTGACTTTGCTGATTTTACTTAGAACCATCTTCTTTCATAGATTGCCCATTTTACACTTTACCTCCTTATGAGGGAAGTGCCCCTTTTGCCCTGGAGCTGAATTCTGATTGATGGCGATTAGACTGATGTCCTGAAGACGAAGACTGAACCTGAGTGCTGACCTAAACCTTGGAGGGTAACTATGACAATACAATTGTGATTTGTCTGTTTGCTTTTCCTTTCTAGGTACCAACTGCTTCCTTTTTGACAGAGACCATAGCTAGATGTTTTCCAAATTGGTGTTCTAAATTGTTTTGGATGAAGCCCAACATGCCAGTGCTAATCAGTGGTTAGGCCAGGCAATCACTAAACTGATGCAAATAGACAAACGACTGAATCTATGCTTTGTTGAACCGACTTTTTATTAACACTCTGCTAAAATTGATCTATGTTTACGCCGTGTTATGTTCTAATATTTGTGATTCTTGCCTTAATGAAATCTAATCAGAGTTGACATATTGTGACAATGCTATTATGTTTCTTGGTTTTGAGATTAACGCATCTACTTTAAGAATTGTAACTAATAGGGAATAAAACTCATAAAATTCTACTAAACTGGTGGGGTTATTCATGACTGCAAGTTCATGGTAGTGTCTTGAAATTGATTAATGACTTTGACTAAAGTGAAATGTATTGTTGTGATAAATATTGATGACATTATAGACGTATTGATTGACATATTGATTAGCTATCTCGTCCTAAGGTGTCTTTCAACTGGGTCGAAAGATTCATTGGCCTAAAACGAGTCCTAATGTGTTATAAATTATCATAAAGGGACGCGTTAGCAGGGTCATATGTGTAGATCCCGCAGGTTTTCCCAAGGAAAATAACTTTTGAAATAAAGAAATATTGAAAATTAGTGAAAAAACTGCCATTTGTGACAACATTTTCATCTGTAACTTTTTATCACAATGAGCGATTTACAAAAACAATATACCATTACATCCACTAGACCCTTCTGGTTGTGTGTATATATAGAGTTTGTAGGTTCTCTAAGAACCCGAAATACCCAGAGCCACCATCTAAGCTGCACTCTAGATTGAGTACTGAGAATAGACCAATTCATTTAGCGAAATAGGTGGAGTGAATAATGGGTATCAATGAAACCTATGTATTTTTGAAACAGGTACAAGATATGGAGTTTAAGAGCAGTGGTTATTTGTACATCTCTAAATTTGTTGGGTACTCATACTAGCGTATGATTTAGAGGGTATTTTTCAAAATATATATACTGGCTTACATCTGAAAGACACAAATGCAGTTAAATCCAATTGGTAATTACAAATGTTCTATCATTCAATGTTCCCACAAATCTTCTGATAAAAAAGTAAATTTTTCTCACATATCTGTGATGCAAAGGTCTGGAATCTGTGGGGAGCAACAGACTTCCATCTACCCGGCAGTCCCACACGTCTCCCAATAAAAATGGTACCTCACTAGTGTGGGTAGGCCTGGTGCCCACGACTAGAAATAGCTCAAAACTCAACATGGATGCATTACATTTTTCCACTGAAAATTGACACATTTTTGCAATGTGAGTAGTTTTATATCCTGGACCCTAGCTCAGCCAGCACATAGGGGAACCTAGCCAACCTGTACTTTTTTTTTAACTAGACACCTAATGGTATCAAGGATGGGATGAGTTGTGTGGGTCTCGCCAGGTTTACCAAGAATCACTTACAAACCTCACATTTTGACTAAAAAACTGTTTTTCCACATATTTCTGTGATGGAATTTTTTGGAATCTGTCGGGAGTCCCAAACTTTCACCCACCTGTAATTTCCTTACGTCTCCTAATAAAACTGGTATCTCACTTGTGTAGGTAGGCCTTATGCCCGCGTCAGGAAACGTACCAAAATGCAACGTGGATGCATCACATTTTTCCACCTAAAACGGACCCTTTTTTCACAGTATGGGTAGTGTAGTGTCTTAGGACTGTGAGCACTAGGACCCCGTTGCACTTGGCAGACTCAATGAAGGGATTACGCAAACAATCTGGGAGGTTATAGGGAGTGGTCTTTAACAGTTATGAGAGAAGGAGAAGTCAGTTGCAGACAGAATGCTGTATGTTGATAAATAAAGACATTAACTAAGAGCTCAGTGTGTGGCATATTCTTGAGCATGGTCCCGGACTGGGGAGCATGCAACAACTGGTGACAAGTAGGGAATATGTGCCCGGAAGAAACAGAACTGCTCTCTCTGAGAGTTTGCAAGGAAATAGCAAACTGCTTGTGCATACAAAGTATGCCCGAAGCCAGAGCGAAGAAGCCTGCAGTTGGTATATGTGGAGTCGAAGCTCCAATCCAACCTGTACGAGACCTAGAAAAGAAGTTGAAGTCCTAACAAGGTAGCACGATTGAGAAAACCCACCAAGACTTGCTGGCCAGTCTGAAAGAATATGGTGCTGTGCCACAACACTGAGCCATCATTCTTACAAAAAGAACGCTAAAGACGTTGTTCCTTGTAGGGATCTGAGGTCTGGGTGCAGCTCTGCCAGATGTATCCTTGCTCCTGGAGTGGAAAGTAGGGGGTCTGACTGTCCAATCACATGCGGGGCACCACTCCCTTGGATGAACACTTCCTGGGAAGTGTGGCAAAAATCAATCCCAGGGAGCAACATTCCTTAAAAATCAAAAATGGCAGAATCTGAATTTTAGAGGTTAGATCTGGCTGAGTGCACCCACTGGTCTGGCTAAAATTCCTTAACATACCCCTTTCCTGCCCTCTGCTAATCTAATCAAGGGGGCACCTGGTTGTCTGGGTTTGCAGGAAAATGGGGGAGGTCCTGAGCAGCTCCAAATGTCCTTCCCTCCTTTGAAGATCAGTTTGGCTGCTCTCTCCAATCCTGTTTCACCATCTGCTGAGGCAGATCTCCTCCCCCAGGCACTTCCTTTGTGCTCAGCCCAGGCCACTTCACACCTCATCAGAAAGTCTGGCCAGGCTGTCAGAGACTGGTCAATCAGAGAAGGGCACTAAAGAGCTGAAGTTGGCAAATTTCAGGTAAAGTTCTAAACGTCTTTCCCTGAACTAGTTATATTAAATTCAACAATGGCAAGTTGTTGGGTTTATTATACCAATCAGTTTGATACCAAACCTGAAATATCTGGCTCCTTGTAGGACTTTATTAATTAAAATAAAGTCTCTCAATGTTAGCCTATCCAGCCCTTTCACTGCAGTGAGGGAAAACACATTTGGCTATTGTTCCATTGTTGGAAAATAGGTTATTGGTAGGGCAGGTAGGTACCTACACCTAGCAACAAGCCACAAACCTCCACATAAGTACAGTTAGGTCTCAGTAAATTAATCCCAGCTCTACCCTTGGTAGCTTGGCATCGAGCGTCAAGGCTTAACTTAGGAGACAAAGTGTAAAGCATTCAAATATCACAAAACAGTAATTAAATAAAACACAGGAAACAGTTTAAAAATCCAAAACCAATTTATAAAAATAGCTTATATTTTTATCTTTAAAATGACACAAAAACGATTAAAATCGGTTCAGGGGAACCGGAGATATGAATTTTTAAAGTATTATTATTTTCTAGCGCTCAGAAACAAAAAGCGCCAATCAGGTCATCTGGTTGCACCAGGACCGGGGCAAAGTCAAACTTTCAGGCCAACCGCGATGGAGCCCTGCTCGGCTACAAGTCGCGGGAGGCCTCGGTTAAAAAGTTACCTTCTGACTTAGTCTCTTTTTTGATGTTTTTCTTCCCCGGGACGAACCTGCCAGTTGAATCCGACCTCCTGGAGCCCTTGTCCGGATACGCGAAGTCGGTTTCCTCGGTGGTGATTTTTACCTTCGGACTTAGTCGTTTTTTCGAGATGAAAATCCTTCGACCGGGGTAAACCTGGATCTTGAGCCGACGTCCGTGGAGCCCTTCTCGGATACGATGGCTGGAAGGTCCCGGTCAACTTTTTACGTTCGGACTTAGTCTCTTTTTTGGATGTTTTTCTTTACCGGGACGAACCACGAAGTCAGGCCGGGTCGCGGTTGAGGCAAGCCGGCTAGAATTTCCGCGTCGGGTCGGTCACTTTATGGAGCTTTTTTTCAAAAATTCTCCAATCTTTTCCAAACTTCTGGGGCTTCACCCAGATGTTCTTTTAAGGTTCTTTTGGGGTCCACAGCTCACCCCAAGGGTCCAGAAGTTCTGTGATGGTCCTTGGGAAGTGCGGACTTCAACTCCCAGAATGCACCTGGCGCAAACTCCTTTTTGGCCACTGGACAGTGGTCAGCTGGTCACTTTTTCAGGAGTTGGTGCAGGGGACTCTGGATAGCAATTTTTCACCTGTAGCAAACAGGGAGTCCCTCCTTGAACCAGTTGAAGCCAGGCAGAGTCCTTCTTGTGGTGAAGCCCAAGTGTGCAGCTGGTGCAGTCTTTCTGAGTGCAGGGTCCAGGTGCAGGCCAGGGGTCCAGCAGGGCAGTCCTTCTTCTTCTTTAGTTCCTTTCTTGTTGAATTCTGGAGGGGATCTGAGGTGTGGGTGCAGGTCTGCCAGTTTTATCCTTGCTCCTGGGTGAAAAGCAGGGGGGTCCTAGTTCTCCAATCAGGGACAGGGTCGTCCCCCTGTGATGACCACTTCCTGGGAAGTGTGGCAAAAATCCATCCCAGAAGGCAACAGTCTCTAAAAATCCAACATGGATGAATCTGATTTTTGGAGGTTACATCTGGCTGAGCCCACCCACTGGTGTGGCTAAAAATCATAAACACACCCCTCTCCTGCCCTCTCCTAATCTAATCAATGGGGCACCTAGCTGTCTGGGGTTGCAGGATGTGGGGGTGTTGCTGGGTGCTGCAAATGTCCTTCTCTGCCTTTGAAGACCAGTTTGGCCGCCCTCCCCCTTCCTGCCTCACCATCTGCTGAGAGGAGATTTCTCTCCCCCAAGCACATTCCTTTGTGTGAAGTCAGGCCACTTCACACCTCATTAAAGTAGCCTGGCAGAAGCTGCTGCAGGCTGGCCAATCAGAGCACAGCAGCAAAAACAATGCAGAGCTGAAATTGGCAACTTTTTAGGTAAAGTCTAAACTTTTTACCTGGACAAGTTATATTAAATCCAACAACTGGAAGTTGTGGGATTTATTACAACAATCAATTTGATACCAAATTCTTGGTATGTAACATTTAAGGAGACTTTAAAATTTAAAATAAAGTCTGCCCATTCTAGCCTATGAAGGCCATTTACTTCAATGAGGGAAAAACGAATTTGGCTGTTTTTACCTCACCAGGGCTTATAAATCTATTTTTATAAAGTCCCTGCTTATAGTTACATGGCACCCAGCCCTAGGGGCACATAGGGCACACCTTAGGGGTGACTTATATGTAAAAATAAGGTAGTTTAAGACTTTGGAAGTACCTTTAATTCCAAAGTCGAATTTGCATATAACTTTAATTTAAAAGCAGCCAGCAAGGCAGGCTTGCTTTTAAAATGACACTGGGCACCTCAGCAATGCACCTAGGTGTGCACCACCTATGCTGTGGTCCCTAAACCTACATGCCCTACCATATACTAGGGACTTATAGGTAGGTTAACTTAGCCAATTATAATTAGCCTCATTTGCATATCCATTTTACACAGAGCACAGGCCCTGGGACTGGTTAGCAGTACCCAGGTCACCATGAGAGTCAGGAAAACACCAGCATAAAGTGGAAAATGGGGGCAAAAAGTTATGGGGCCTCTGCAATCAGCCCTAGTTTCTCACATCCATCATCAGGGCTTATAAAACATATTTTATAAGGTCCCTGATTATAGTTATATAGCACCCAGCCCTAGGGACACTTAGGGCTCACATTAGGTGTGACATATGTAAAAATATGGTAGTTTGAGAGTTTGGAAGTACTTTTAATTCTGAAGACGAACTTGAAGGTAACTTTAATTTAAAAGCAGCAAACAAGGCAGGCATGCCTTTAAAATATCACTGGGCACCTCAGCAGTTCAGCTATGGGTGCACTACCTTTGCTGGGGTCCCTAAACCTACATGTCCTACCATATACTAGGGACTTACAGGTAGGTTAATACTGCCAATTATAATTAGCCTAATTTGCATAGTAATTCTAAACAGAACTCAGGCCCTGGGACTGTTTAGCAGTGCCCAGGGCACCATCATTCAGGAAAACACCAGCAAAAAGTGAAAAATGGGGGCAAAATGTTAGCGGGCTTCCGAAATCAGCCCAGTTTTCTCACAGTTTCCAATGTGGATTTTCATTTCCATATGAAATTGAATGCCCAGCCAACGGACAAACCTGTAAAAGGTACGGAAAGGAAAATCATATCATAATGGTTTGCAAAGCAAAAGAGAATTCAACTGAGTCACAGTGAAAAGAAAACAGACACCAGAAGGTTCCAGAAGCATTCTTGCCACACCCACAAAGACAAAAAGCAACCTCAACTGCAACAAGTGAAAACTAAACAAAGTTGATCATCATCAAATTCATACTGCAAGCGTTTCTCAATATCACCTTTGAGCAACAGTGAAGAAAGTGAATGTACAATGATCATAGATAAAAAGGAGTGATATCTACATGTGGGCCTTGCCGCTTGCAAAGAAGACAAATAAACACCAAAAATAACTGAGTTTGCAAAACTAAAGAACTCAAATGAGCAAGATCAAAGTTTGTAATTGATAGCACTGCATCGATCAACATGATGGGGGTCATTCCGGGACCGCGGATGCACCGCCAACAGGCTGGCGGTGCATCCAGGCCAATTCTGACCGCGGCGGTAAAGCCGCGGTCAGAAAAGGGAAACCGCCGGTTTCCCGCCGGTTTTCCCCTGGCCTGAAGAATCCTCCATCCCCTTCCCGCCAGCCTGCTTCTGGCGGTTTTGACCGCCAGAACCTGGCTGGCGGGAACGGGTGTCGTGGGGCCCCCTAACAGGGCCCCACAAAGATTTTCAGTGTCTGCATAGCAGACACTGAAAATCGCGACGGGTGCAACTGCACCCGTCGCACCCTTTCCACTCCGCCGCCTCCATTCGGAGCCGGCATCCTCATGGAAGGGGGTTTCCCGTTGGGCGGGCGGGCGGCCTTCTGGCGGTCGCTCGCCAGCCCAGCCGGAAACTCAGAATGACCGCTGCGGTCTTTTGACCGCGGTACGGTCTTCTGGCGGTTCCCGCTTGGCCGGCGGCTCCCGCCGCCCGCCAAGATTAGAATGACCCCCATGTCTGTTAGACCTGGCATCCTTGGCGTGGTCTCCCATAACCTTTTGCCCTCTGCCCTCCTGTTTTATCTACTTCCTTTTTGCTGCCTTTAGGATTCTGTGCACTTTAGACCTACTACCCAGTGCTAAAGTGCAGGGGCACTGTACTCTAAAACATGATTGTTAGACCTGACAGCCTTAGGGTGGTCACCCCTAACTTTTTGTCTGCCTCCCTCCACTTTTTGGACACTGCTTGTGCTGGTTTTAGGACTTTGCAAACTTTACCACTGCTAACCAGTGCTAAAGTGCATATGCTCTCTTCCTCAAAACATGGTGACATTGGATCAAACCCAATTGGCTTATTTAATTTACCTATAAGTCCCTAGTAAAGTGTAATATATGTGCCCAGGGCCTGTAGATTAAATGCTACTAGTCGGCCTGCAGCACTGATTGTGCCACCCACTTAAGTAGCCCCTTAACCATGTCTCAGGTCTGCCATTGCAAGGCCTGTGTGTGAAGTTTCATTGCCAATTCGACTTGGCATTTAAAAGTACTTGCCAAGCCTAAAACTCCCCTTTTCCTACATATAAGTCACCGCTAAGGTAGGCCCTAGGTAACCCGTAGGGCAGCGTGTTGTGTAGACAAAAGGCAGAACATGTACCTGTGTAGTTTACATGTCCTGGTAGTGTAAAACCCCTAAATTCATTTTACACTGCTGTGAGGCCTGTTCCTTTCATAGGCAAACATTAGGGCTACCCTCATATACTGTTTGAGTGGTAGCTTCTGATCTGAAAGGAGTAACAAGGTCATATTTAGTATGACCAGAATGGTAATACAAAATCCTGCTGACTGATGAAGTTGGATTAATGTTACTATTTTAGAAATGCCACTTTTAGAAAGTAGGCATTTCTCTGCACTTAAATCCATCTGTGCCTTACAATCCACGTCTGGCTAGGTTGAGTTGACAGCTCCCTTGTGCATTCAGACAAACCCCATCGCAGGATGCTCAGCCACACTTGCATACATCTGCATTTTGAATGGGTCTTTGCTGGGCTGGGAGGTTGGAAGGTCTGACACTTACATGTCAAAGGACGGTAGCCTGCCTTCACACAAAGGACTGCCACACCCCCTCCTGGGACCCTGGCAGAAGGGATGGAACTGATAGGGGACATTGTACACTTCGAAGCCACTCTTTGAAGTCTCCCCCATTTCAAAGGCACATTTGGGTATTTAAACAGGGCCCCTGCCCCTACCAACTCAGACACTTCCCGGAGAAGAGAACCTGAACCAGAACCTGCAACCTGCCAAGAAGAACTGCCTGGCTGCCCAAAGGACTCACCTGATTGCTTTCTGTGAAGGAATGCTGCCTTGCTGTTGCCCTGAAGTCTCAGGACCAAAAAGACTTCATTCCTGCAAGAACAAATCCGGGTGCAGTGAAAATTGACGCACCGCCTGCCAGAAACAACGCATAGCCTGCACCGCAGTGAGAAAATCACTGCACGCCGAACTGGAACAACGCAGCCCGACTTTGCAAGAAGATCGACGCAGCACCAGCATAGTGACTGGAAATTCGACGCACCACCCACTGGATCGACGCGCAGCCAAGCCGGAACAACGCAGCCCAACTTCCTGAGAGGAATCAATGCAGCCCCTGCTGTGCGGTAGAATTTTCCACGCAATGCCCATCAGATGGACGCAGCCCCTGTGACTTCATCCTGCCAGTGCCAGATTTCAACGCATCATCCTCGGGCATCTAAAAACCCCGCAACCCGAAGAAGACCCAAGTCCGAGCACTGGAAATCGACGCAAAGCTTTCCCTGCTTGAAAAATAAATGACGCATCACCGTGTGCGGCCCGAGAAATCGACACACACCTCACCCTTTTCCACGCATCTACTCCTCTGCAGTTCCTTGGGGAGATTTTAAACGCAAAACAAGTACTTTGTGCTTGCAAGAGATAGTTGTTGCTTTTAAGAAACTGAAGACACTTTATATCATTTTTACAGTGATATTTCAAAATATACTTGTTGCATCTTAATCGGTTTGACCTGCATCTCAACAGATAAATATTATATATTTTGCTAAACACTGTGTGGTGTATTTTTGTGGTGTTCTACTGTGTTATTGCATGATTTATTGCACAAATACTTTACACATTGCCTTCTAAGTTAAGCCTTACTTCTCAGTGCCAAGCTACCAGAGGGTGGGCACAGGATAATTTGGATTGTGTGTGACTTACCCTGACTAGAGTGAGGGTCCTTGCTTGGACAGGGGGTAACCTGACTGCCAATCAAAGACCCCATTTCTATCAATGGTGATATTGGCTTCTACACAATCAGCATATTTAATTTACTTGTGAGTCCCTAGTAAAGTGCACTATATATGACCATGGCCTGTGAATTAAATGCTACTGGTGGGTCTGCATCACTGATTGTTCCACCTACTATAGTAGCCCTTTAAACATGTCTAAGACCCGCTACTGCAGAGCCTGTATGCAGAGTTTTAAACTGACATTTCCACATGGCAAGTCACTTGCCAGTCCCAAACCTTTCTTTTTATTACATATAAGTCACCCCTAATTTAGGCCGTGCTTAGCCCCAAGGGCAGGGTGCAGTGTTTTAAAAAAGTTGGACATGTACTTTTAAGTTTCCCATGTCCTGGTAGTGAAAAATGATGACATTTGTTTTTCTCTACCGGAAGGCCTATCGCTCCCATAAGTTAACATTGGAGTTAACTTGGAGCATCCTTTAAGTGTAACTTACAATTGGGATAAGATAAAAATTTGGAGTTTGGTGTCTCTGGAATTACAATTTAAAATCACAACTCATGGTGAAGTCGGATTTTAAATTGTAAGTCTGAAAATGCCACTTTGAGAAAGTTGGCATTTTCTTACTTTAACCATTCTGTGCCTCTGCCCTTCTCAGAATATACATTTGGGGTGGATGACAGCTGGGATTTGTGCATTTCCTTTGGTTAGTCACACACAAGGGAGTTTGGGAGAGGCGTGTGCATCAGGATGTCTCATAACCAGGCTGCTGGGTCTTCCTGGGTCAGATGGGAGAGAGAAGCTGACACCTACACCTGAATAGGGCTGTGTCTCTCCTCACACAAAGGGCTCCATAATCCCTGGTATAGTGTTTGGAGCCAGAGAAGAAAGGACAGGCACCTTGTGCACTTTTAAGGCCTCTCTTTGAAGTCTCACCTAGTTCAAAGTATGGACCCCAAGTTCCACCAAATCATAACTTTGCTGGAACCAAGGACATTCTGCCTGGAAGAAGACTGTTATGCTGCAGGAGGGACCACCAATTTGCTAATTACTCTGGTGTGTTGGCCTGCTGCCTGCTAATTGCTGTGCTATAGAAGGGACTGCCCCTTTGCTATCCACATTGCTATGTTGGCCTGCTGCCTGCTGCTTCTTACCTGGGAGTGAGAAGGACTATACCTCTTCTCTACTTCCTTGAACACAAGTTTCTCCAAAGGCTTGTTGGCTTGCCCTCTGTTCTCCTGCAGTCTTGGAGACATCAAGGATGGCCTGCAACTCTGCTGGTGCTGCTGGACGCTGCCATCAGTGAGTCCTAAACTCACCTGAGGTGCCCCCCACATCTCCAGTCCAAAAATGGGTTTTACAGGCACTTTCTGAAAGAACCAGTGCATCACATCCACTGCACAGATAGGAACCAATGCATCACCTTTCGGAGCCAACACAGAGGGTGCTCAACATCAGCAGATCCTCAGCATGCATTGCTCGGCGCCAACACTCTGTGTGGCTCGACAACAACGTATTGCATTCGTTCCTATGGAGTTTGACACGAATGCAGGACCCGACTGTGAGGCTTGACAATGTCGATGTGACCTGACTGTGTGGAAAATATCATTGCATTGCCTTCACATCTGCTCCTCGACGTCGACGGTTGCGCCATACCAGGTACTTGTTCAGCAACCCTGCATGGGTTCTGCAGCTGGCCTACCCTCCATCACTGTCCCTCGTGATCTCAAATAACTTTTTGACCGCTAGTGACTTCTAAGGACTACTTTTAGTTTCATTTTTAAACATTCAAATCTCAACTTCTACATATTGGATTTTTGTCACTTTGGTCTTGTTTTACTCAGATAAATATTATCTATCATTCTGAACTGGTGTGGAGTCTTTTAGTGGTGTGTTTCACTGTGTTATTGTAATTAAGTGCTGCACAAATACTTCCACATTGACTCTTAAATTAAGCCTGTCTGCTCCGGGCCAAGCTACCAGAGGGTGAGCACAGGTTAATTTAGGGTGTGTATTTGTCTTACACTGACGAGGATTGTGGTCCATACCTGGATAGAGAGTATACCTCAGCCAACCAGAATCCCAATTTTTGGCAATGCCAGTGGAACAATTTAACAGTTTGTCACTTTACCGCGACTCAAAGAGTCAACTACGAAGGTGTATACATGGGCTGCTTCCAAACCATTGCGGAGCCAGTGATCATTTACAGCGACTTTCTGGCATAAGTAGACGTTTGTGCAGGAACCAATCCACATCTTCGAGGTACTCCATCTGGTGAATTCCTGCTTAGTTTTGCAACTGCCACTGACATTGAACTGATATCTTTCAATTGTAAAAAATCAATCTGAAATTGTGTTCCCGTCACTGATTCATGACCTAGGAAGGCTCAAAACAATGAAAGTGCAACTTCACATTAATGAAGACATCAGGTCTGTTGCACAGCAACACCACAGAATAGCATTTCATCTACATGAAGCGGTCAAGAAGGAACTATAAGACTTGCTGAAACACAGCATTATCGAGCACTCTACTGGTCCCACACCCAGGGTGTCGCCCATAGTGGTAGTGCTGAAAAAGGACAGTGGAGGTGCAGTGCACATTTGTATGGATATGTGCCAAGTTAACAAAGCAATTGAGAGAGAAAGACATCCTGGTCCGCACATTGCAGACATGATCATGTAGCTGAATGGAGCCAAAGTCTTCTCCCGTCTTGACCTGAATAAGGGATACCATTTACTCAAACTGGAAGAAAACTGCAGGTACATTACCACTTTTTCGACTCATGTTGGTTTGTTCAGTTACAAGAGATTGAGCTTTGGAGTGTCATTTGCTGCAGAAATATTCCAAGATACGATACGTAGAATTATTCAGCCTGTTACACATGCCTTCAGTTACAGTGATGATATACTGCTATTTGGCACAACACTGAAAAAGCATGAAAAGGCTCTCAAACAAGTTTTTCAGTTACTTACAGATGCGTCTCACATTTAATGCCTAAAGTTGTGAATTTCACAAAATAAAACTCAAGTTGCTTTGGGCACGTATCTTCTGATGGAGCGATGACTCCTGATTCTGATAAAGTGCAAGCACTATCAGCCAGCAGTCCACCATGAAATGTCACCATGGCACTATCCTTCTGGGCATGGCCAGCTTTTGTGACTTTACCACAGTGAATGCCCCATCACACGACCTGACAAAATGAAATGTCCAGTTCCGATGGTCCACTGAATGTGACCACAGCTTCAAAAGTATAAAACATGCGATTAAAAATATGACTGATATGGCTTACTTTGATCCTATACAATCAAAGGAGGGACGGGGAGAATCAATTGTCCAGTGTGCACTCTGCCTAACAATCTCAAAAGTAGGATTACTTTGATCCTAAACTGCACCCTGAGATCACTGTTCATGCAAGCCCGGTGGGGATGGGAGCAATCCATTCTCAGCATAATGGACATCCAAATGCTCAAAGGCACATTGTGGCATACACAATTCAAAGCTTGTCTCACACAGCATGTGCCTATTTCTGGTCAGAAAAAGAAAGCCTTGCTGTAACATGAGCCTGTGAACATTTTCATTAGTTTATTTATTTCATGTATTTATTTATTTATGGAAATAATTTCACAATCCTCACAGACCACCAGGCGCTGTTCACCATTTTCGGAAATCCAATAACCAAAGTTCCCTCTTGCATTGTATTGGGAACTCCCATTGCATTGGGAGTTGCGTCTACAAAAGTACGACTATACAATTGTGCACAAGCCAGGCAACAATCAAAGGCCTTCAGATTATTTTTCATAGGCACCCGTACAGTGGCACAGCTCAACTTTGAAAACTGCTGAGGGACACATCAACTTCATTGTAAAGTCTAGCACACCTGTAGCTCTGTCCATCAAACAGATTATCACCGCTATAAATGCGATAAGGATGTTTGCCCTTAAAAACATCATTTCAGCACTATCATGGAAACAGAGTGTTCGACCTCTGAGTGACGATATAGATTTTCAAAAATACCAAAATGTCCAAGATGAACCTGTGAGTCTGAGACAGCAAGTCTTTGAACTCGCTCATGAAGGACATTGTGGCATTGTAGCCACCAAGAGGGCATTGAGAGATTGAGTGTGGTTCTTTTGTTTGGACAAGGTTGAGAAGGAATGAAAGGACTCTCATTTATGCAATTGCCTACCTCCAAATGTGACCCAGCATCCATTAACCATGTCTGACTTTCTTGTGCATGCATGGGAAAGAATAGCCATAAACATCTTTGGGCCCCTGGCAAACAGACGCCATTCTATGGTGGTAACCAATGAGCATTCCCGTTTTCCTCTGATGTTATCAACAACTCATGACAAAGCCATTGAGCAGGCAGATGACATATTTGCAGTGTGGGGCATACCAGACACTCTCAAGTCTGACAATGGTGCACCGTTCAACAGTAAGGAGTTTAAGGAGTTTCTAACCAGACTCAATATCAAACATCAGAAAAGTATACCCGTGTGGCATCAAACCAACGGTGTCATCAAATGGTTTATGGGGACCTTGAAACTAATGATCCAACATGCATTGATGGAGGGAATTGAGCTGAGTCAAGCATTATGTCAAGCCCTCTGTGCCCATCATTAATGAAAGTTCTGCCACTCTGATGTTCAGGAGAGCTATGAGAACCAAAGGCTTGCGACATTGTTCGGAAAAGTCAGGTGAAGTCATATGCTGCTCAACGTCTTCGAACTCAGGAGATGGTGTTCGACGAGTGTGACTGGGTTCTCATCAAACAAAAATGGAAGCGAAAGACAGGTCCTCGGTTTGATGATGAAACTTTGAAAGTTGTGAAGAACAAGGGACACATGATAATGGCACACCATCCTGGCAATTCCATCACAACGGATATGTCACATTTCAAACATTTGTTGTGCCGATAATCAGTCCCTGCAAGCCCAGAGAAGTCTGTTCCAATTGAAAGGCGTAATAAGACATTAGACCCTGTCGGGTCCACCCCAAATACAACTCAACTACCTCATATCAAGCAGTCTGGCAGAACTGTGTGAGTACCCAGATGGCTGATCGTGAAAATGTAATGTTGATGTTTATTCATTTTTTTTGCCTTTTTCTTTAAAAAGGGGGAAGATATAAGGATATATTTAAGACCCAATAGTGCCACCGGATTGTCACTTTTTGTGACGCTCTGGTGGCGCAATGCCCTGGGCTGTATTTACAGGTGGCCTTAAGCCACAGCACCAAAATTTAACACCACCCCAGGGGTGGACTTAGCATGGTACAACAAGGAGAAATGCTTTCACTTTAAGATTGTTTTTGTGCAGGAAGGTGTTCCTTCCTCAACTAAAACAATCTCCCCCTCAACGCAGCCATCCTTGCACTATGGTGCAAGGGATGCGGTGTTGGCGCACGCAGCAAATGTAGCTCCGGCACAGGGGGAAACATAGGGTGTGTTGTATCCTAGTAAATGCGGCGTATCCCTGCATTTTGAAAATGATGGTGCACAACGCTGCCAAATTTGGCACAGTGTCGCGCACCGTTGTTTTCTGTTCAATCTGGCCCTCAGTATCTTAGGACTGTGAGCACTAGGACCCTGTGGCACGGGTCAGACTCAATGAAGAGATTGCACAATTAATCTGGGAGGTGTTGAGATGTGATCTTTAAGGTTATGAGAGAATGAGAAGTCATTAGAATGTTGTATGCTGATGAATAAATACATTAGCTATGAGCTCCATCTATGGTGTGTTCTTGTTCATGCTCCCTGGCTGGGGAGAACACGAAAGGTAGCTCTAGATGTTGGACCATAGCTCAGCTGGCACCATAGAAAATGTAGCCAACCTGTACATTTTGGAAAACTAGACACCTTTTGGTATCCACGTTGGGCTAACTTGCACAGGTTTCATCAGGTTTAGTGACCCAGCATCCCTTGTAAACCTCAAACATTGACTAAACAAATGAATTTTCCTCATATTTCTGTGATGGAAAGTTCTGAAAGCTGTGGGGAGCCACAGACTTCCATCCACCAAGCATTCCACTAAGTCTCCCTATAAAAATGGTACCTCACTTGTGCGGGAAGTCCTAGGTTCCGCGACAGGAAACAGCCCAAAACGTAACATGGACGCATCACATTCTTCCACTGAAAACTGACTCTTTTTTCTCTATGTGGGTGGCTCTAGATTTTAAACCTTAGCTCAAAAGGCACCTACGAAAACCTAGCCAAACTGTGCATTTTTTAAAACTAGACACAGATTGGTTGGGCTGACTTGCATGAGTCTCACCAGGTTTTTTACCCAGAATCCCTTCCAAATCTCAAACTTTGACTAAAAAAACACATTGTCCTCACATTCTGTGATGCAAAATACTGGAATCTGTGGAAAGCCACTGGCTAGCATCCACTCAGCATTCCCACAAGTCTTCTGATAACAATATAGCCTCACTTGTGTGGGTAGGTCTAGTGCCCGCAACAGGAAAAAGACCAAATGCAACATGGATGCATCACCTATTTCAAACAATAACTGACCCTTTTTTTTCAATGTGGATAGCTCTAGGTTTTGGACCCTAACTCAGCCGGCACCTAGGAAAAACCTAGCCCAACCTCTACATTTTTGATAACTAGACACGTAGAGTTATCCAGGTTGGGTTGACTTGCATAAATCCCATCAGGCTTTTTTACCCAGAATCCCTTGCAAACCTCGAAATTTGACTAAAAACACATTTTCCTCACATTTTGGTTATGGAAAGTTCGGGAATCTGTGGGGAGCAACAAACTTCCATCCACCTACCATTCCCGCAGATCTTCCAATAAAAATGGTACCTTACTTGTGGGGATAGGCCTAGTGTACACAACAGGAAATGGCCAAAGACAGAACATGGGCGCATCACATTTTTCCCCTGAAAACATACACTTTGTTCCAATGTGGATAGCTCAAGATTTTGGAGCATAGCTCAGCCGTCATCTAGGGAACCCTAGTCAACCTGTACATTGTTGGAAACTAGACAGGTAGGGGTATCCAGAATGGGCTGACTTGTGTGGGTCTCTTTGGTCTCTGAATAAAAAAAGTAACTCACTTGTGTGGGTAGACATAACGACTATGACAGAAATGGATCAAATCATGGTCAATGAGAGCCTCCTGGAGAGGGTGCCAGTTGACCTTGTTTTGCACCATTCCTATAGTGGCCACTAGGCCCTGCCACACAAGTAGGGAAGCATTTTTATTGATACAAGTGGGGTAATGCAGAGTGCTAGGTATTTTCTCATTTTCTGAGGATTCCAGAACTTTCCATCACATAAATGTAAGACTAATATGTCATTTCAGTCAGAGTGTGAGGTTTGTAGAGAATTGTGGGTAAGAAAACCCTGTGGGATCCACACAAGGCACACCACCCTGGACTCCCTTACTTGTCTAGTGTTCAAAAATGTCTGTGGTTTATAGGTTTGCATAGTTGGCACCATAGCATGGCCCCAAAAACTGCATCCACCCATATTGCTTATCTCTCAACACAGCGATTTAGGCTGTTTTGTATTGTTTTCTCATGGGCCATCCATACAAGTGAGGTACCGTTCTTATCAGGAGACATGTGGAAACTCAGGGTGGTGGGAAACCTGTGACTCCATGCAGATTCCATGCCCATCTGTCACAGAAATGTGATGAAAATGTTTGTTTCTTACCAAAGTTTGACGTTTGCAAGGGCTTCTGGATAATATTACCTGGTGAGAGCTACGCAAGTCATGCACACTTGGACTCCCCTAGTTATTTAGTTTTCAAAACTGTGCAGGTTTTCCTATGTGCTGGCTGAGCTAGGGACCAAAATCCACAGCTAACCATATTGTGGAAAAAAGGAGCTCATAGTAAGAGCCATCTTACCCCCATAGACGTAAATCTGGTACTAGTTTTTTAAAGTTAGTCCACTGGTTACACTGGTTGGTTTTAGTACCTCCAGAATGCTGGCTTCAGAGCACAAATACTTATCAAACTATCTGAATATTGAAACCAAGACTTCTGGAAGTGAGCCCATAAAAACACATCAAGGCACGAACCACTTTATGGTCCATTCACACCACACACAAAACTTCCATACTGCTGGCCTCTGGCCCAATCAAACTGATCAATGCACTCACATTAACATATTGCCACCATGTAAGGGTGATTCACATTCATACACCGCAGCAAGGAATCGGTTTGACTGCATTTTAACACCTGTCAATTAATAGCTTCCTTCTTTCTGAACATTACCGAACGCATGCTTAGAGAGCCTTTACTAATGGCTCCCCTGGCAGCCACATGAGGTTCAGGAGGTCATTCCTTACATTCATCACTGGTGCACTCACTGTGGTAAATCCAACTCCTTCCAGTTTGTGGATGCAAGTTGGGCGTGTCCGAGTATGCCTATGAGGCATCATTCTCTGAACTAAGTGAGCAGCTCTATCTTTGAAACTAAGGCACATATGCTGGGGAATACTGTCGAAGTTCCCTAAAGAGAACATCATAAACTATGAAAAAAGTTAGTTTTTGACACACAGGGTAGTCTGTGAGAACATGGTATATGTTCCATCCACTGTTATGTGCAGTGCTGTGGCTGTAATGCACTTATCATTCAGCAAACTAAACATCTACTAGGTTCTGATGAAGGATGAACATGGCAAGCAGGTCAAGCATTTACCCATACATGCCATAGTAATTAAGTGTCAGGGCAAATGAGGCACCAATGGGTTTGAATCCGTAGGTGATGAAGTCATGACATGTTTTTCTGTACTACCTTTGCTATCAGCAATATCCCTTTGAAAGCACACCTACTGTAAGCTTTTTTTACCCGTTCATGTCTCTGTCCTCATCTAAGTCCTTGCTAACCCTGTATTTGCCTATGAGCCTATACTAATGCTTTTGATTTCTAGCTACTTGAAGCTCAAGAAACATGTCGTTCATGTGCCATCAGTACACTTTGGGGCATATTTAGGAGCCCCTAGCACCATTCCAATGTCACATTAGCGCCATTGTTTTACACTAATGTGGCGTTAGAAGGCCAAAAATGCTGCACCATATTCACAAAGTGGCGCAATGCATGCATTGTGCCACTTTGTAACCCTTTTCACTACATTATGCCTGCACCAGGCATAATATATGCAAAAGGGGCGTTCCCCTGTTAGGAGGACTGAAAAAATGGCGCAAGGAAATCTAAAAGATTTCCTTATGCCATTTTTTTTGGCACTTTTAATGCCTGCTCCGAGCAGGCTTTAAAGGAGTCTTCCATTGGTTACAATGGGCCTCTGGGTGCTTTGCAGGATTAGCGTCAGAGTTTTTTACGCTAATCCTGCAAAGCCCTTGACAAGCGTCAAAAATTCTGATGCTTGTCCCCTAACTACCGCCATGGTGTGCCATATTTTAAATATGGTGCACACATTGTGGCATTAGGGGGGGGGCGCTAAAGGGCCAAGAAAAGTGGCGCTGCACTGTCTGCAGCACCATTTTTCTTAAATATGCCCCTTACTGTGATAAATCCAACCCCGTTCAATTTGTGGATGCAAGCTAGGGGTGTCCAAGTATGCCACTGAGGCTCATTCTTACTGAGTGAGGCTATCTACAATTGAAATTCAGGCAAACATGTGGGGGAATACTGCCTACGTTCCCTAAAGTATTCAGGAAACCTCCACGCCATATTACGTATCGTAATACGGCGTGCAGAGTCCTGTTGGCGTGGCGGTGCTGGCGGTGGAAAACGCCTCTCTTCCGCCGTTGGGCAGGCCAACGATGTCGAATTTTCCACCCGTAAACAGGCAGAAATCCGACTGAAGCCGTAATATGGCGGCCTTCGGGCACCCACGACTTCGGCAGTCTTTTGAAAAGAGCGCCAGAATCGTAATGAGGGCCATTGTATCCTGTACCCTTTTTCAAAAACATTGGTTATGATACATGTTTCTAATTAAGTTTACATACTTTCAAAGCAAGTAGAAATGTTGGTGAATAAGTCCTAAGGACATTGTGAGAAAGTAGCCTCTTTCTAGCCTTGTTACCCCCACTTTTGGCCTGTTTGTGAGTATATGTCAGGTGTTTTCACTGTCTCACTGGGATCCTGCTAGCCAGGGCCCAGTGCTCATAGTGAAAACCTTATGTTTTCAGTATGTTTGTTATGTGTCACTGGGACCCTGCTAGCCAGGACCCCAGTGCTCATAAGTTTGTGACCTATATGTATGTGTTCCCTGTGTGATGCCTAACTGTCTCAATGAGGCTCTGCTAACCAGAACCTCAGTGGTTATGATCTCTCTGTACAAATTGTCACTAACAGGCTAGTGACCAATTTCACCAATTTACATTGGCATACTGGAACACCCTTATAATTCCCTAGTATATGGTACTGAGGTACCCAGGGTATTGGGGTTCCAGGAGATCCCTATGGGCTGCAGCATTTCTTTTGCCACCCATAGGGAGCTCTGACAATTCTTACACAGGCCTGCCACTGCAGCCTGAGTGAAATAACATCCACGTTATTTCACAGCCATTTACCACTGCACTTAAGTAACTTATAAGTCACCTATATGTCTAACCTTTACCTGGTAAAGGTTGGGTGCTAAGTTACTTAGTGTGTGGGCACCCTGGCACTAGCCAAGGTGCCCCCACATTGTTCAGGGCAAATTCCCCGGACTTTGTGAGTGCGGGGACACCATTACACGTGTGCACTACACATAGGTCACTACCTATGTGTAGCTTCACAATGCTAACTCCGAACATGGCCATGTAACATGTCTAAGATCATGGAATTGCCCCCCCAATGCCATCCTGGTATTGGGGAGACAATCCCATGATTCCCCGGGACTCTAGCACAGACCCGGTTACTGCCAAACTGCCTTTTCTGGGGTTTCACTGCAGCTGCTCCCAACCCCTCAGACAGGTTTCTGCCCTCCTGGGGTCAAGCCAGGCTTGGCCCAGGAAGGCAGAACAAAGGACTTCCTCAGAGAGAGGGTGTTACACCCTCTCCCTTTGGAAAAAGGTGTTAAGGCAGGGGAGGAGTAGCCTCCCCCAGCCTCTGGAAATGCTTTCATGGGCACAGATGGTGCCCATTTCTGCATAAGCCAGTCTACACCGGTTCAGGGATCCCCCAGCCCTGCTCTGGCGCGAAACTGGACAAAGGAAAGGGGAGTGACCACTCCCCTGACCTGCACCTCCCCTGGGAGGTGCCCAGAGCTCCTCCAGTGTGCTCCAGACCTCTTCCATCTTGGAAACAGAGGTGCTGTTGGCACACTGGACTGCTCTGAGTGGCCAGGGCCAGCAGGTGACGTCAGAGACTCCTTCTGATAGGCTCCTCCAGGTGTTGCTAGCCTATCCTCTCTCCTAAGTAGCCAAACCTCCTTTTCTGGCTATTTAGGGTCTCTGCTTTGGGGAATTCTTTAGATAACGAATGCAAGAGCTCATCAGAGTTCCTCTGCATCTCTCTCTTCACCTTCTGCCAAGGAATCGACTGCTGACCGCGCTGGAAGCCTGCAAAACTGCAACAAAGTAGCAAAGACGACTACTGCGACCTTGTAACGCTGATCCTGCCGCCTTCTCGACTGTTTTCCTGGTGGTGCATGCTGTGGGGGTAGTCTGCCTCCTCTCTGCACTAGAAGCTCCGAAGAAATCTCCCGTGGGTCGACGGAATCTTCCCACTGCAACCGCAGGCACCAAAGAACTGCATCACCGGTCCTCTGGGTCTCCTCTCAGCACGACAAGTGAGGTCCCTTGAACTCAGCAACTCTGTCCAAGTGACTCCCACAGTCCAGTGACTCTTCAGTCCAAGTTTGGTGGAGGTAAGTCCTTGCCTCCCCACGCCAGACTGCATTGCTGGGAAACACGTGTTTTGCAGCTACTCCGGCTCCTGTGCACTCTTCCAGGATTTCCTTTGTGCACAGCCAAGCCTGGGTCCCCGGCACACTAACCTGCAGTGCACGACCTCCTGAGTTGTCCTCCGGCGTCGTGGGACCCTCTTTCAAGACTTCGGATGAGCTCTGGTTCACTCCACTTTGTAGTGCCTGTTCCAGCACTTCTGCGGGTGCTGCTTGTTTCTGAGTGGGCTCCTTGTCTTGCTGGGCGCCCCCTCTGTCTCCCCACACAATTGGCGACATCCTGGTCCCTCCTGGGCTACAGCAGTATCCAAAAACCCTAACTGCGACCCTTGCAGCTAGCAAGGCTTGTTTGCAGTCTTTCTGCACGGAAACACTTCTGCACGACTCTTCACGACGTGGGACATCCATCCTCCAAAGGGGAAGTTTCTACCCCTTGTCGTTCTTGCAGAATCAACAGCTTCTACCATCCGGTGGCAGCTTCTTTGCACCCACAGCTGGCATTTCCTGGGCATCTGCCCACTCCCGACTTGATCGTGACTCTTGGACTTGGTCCCCTTGTTCCACAGGTACTCTCGTCAGGAAATCCATCGTTGTTGCATTGCTGGTGTTGTTGTTTCTGGCAGAATTCCCCTATCACGACTTCTGTGCTCTTTAGGGAACTTAGGTGCACTTTGCACCCACTTTTCAGGGTCTTGGGGTGGGCTATTTTTCTAACCCTCACTGTTTTCTTACAGTCCCAGTGACCCTCTACAAGGTCACATAGGTTTGGGGTCCATTCGTGGTTCGCATTCCACTTCCAGAGTATATGGTTTGTGTTGCCCCTATCTCTATGTGCCCCCATTGCATTCTATTGTGACTATACATTGTTTGCACTGTTTTCTATTGCTATTACTGCATATTTTGGTATTATGTACATATATCTTGTGTATATTTGCTATCCTCATCCTGAGGGTACTCACTGAGATACTTTGGCATATTGTCATAAAAATAAAGTACCTTTATTTTTAGTATATCTGTGTATTGTGTTTTCTTATGATATTGTGCATATGACACTAGTGGTACTGTAGGAGCTTCACTCGTCTCCTAGTTCAGCCTAAGCTGCTCTGCTAAGCTACCCTTTCTATCAGCCTAAGCTGCTAGAAACCCATCTACACTAATAAGGGATAACTGGACCTGGTGCCAGGTGTAAGTACCCCTTGGTACCCACTACAAGCCAGGCCAGCATCCTACAGACATTTATTTGCCTTGTTACACGTACTCTGGTTCTTGTGGGCAATCAAGGTGGTCCTTATGTCATATATATAAGTTCCCTAAAAAACACTTCAAAATCTAGTCAAGCCTTTAAAATGTTGTCACACAGGGTACTCAATGACAGCGTGGCATTTGTTCAGTCCTCTGTTATGTGCAGTATGGGGACTATAATGCACTTGCCAATCAGCAAATAGAACACCTACCACATTCTGGTGATGGATAAAGGTGTCAAGCAGGCCATAAGGAAGTCCATGATGTCCTCAAGCAGAGGAACTTAAATTCTGTGGTTACTTTCTTAGTGAAGTATTGGCCCATGGAAGGTAGGTATCCATGCACAACAACTAAAAGGTTTACCCAACAGCAGCTCTATCTCAGTCAATTTCCCAGTACTTCACCTTCATCTGATACATCATAAAGCATGTAGGAAAACACAGGGCTGGCTGAGATGGACACTGGGGACAGTGAAGACAACTCTCCTGCCTCTGTCCATGCTTAGAGCTGATTTTACAACAACATGGGTGAGCCTTTTTAGGAATCCGATCAGCCAACTTTCGCTCCGGCAGCCTTGCCACGTCCTCCAGAACATATGAAGTGGAGGCTGCTGCCTATGTAGCAGTAAGACTTTCAATGATAGACAACTGAAAGTCAAAGAAACACATCAGTCTTCCTCTGATTGTCTGATGATAAACAACAAATGCATCGTATGTTGCCATCTGGGTCAGGTGGGTAACCAGTTTCTTGTATGTATGGCTGAAGAACCTGGTCATTCTTATCCACTCCGCACATATACTTGTTGTAATCAAGTATACAGGTGGATTTGTGAACTTCAGCCATCTGACCCCAAACTGTGATGGGGAAGTGCTCTCATCATGAATTGTAGTGAGCACCTACACATTATGACTGTTCCAGAACTTGACTGCAAGCAGTTCATTGGAATGCAATTCAGTGCCTTGGCATTTCTGAAGCTTCTTACAAACAATCTTCTCCAGGAATCCTTTGCGGCAACAATGAACTGTACCGCAGGCCATAGTGCCAGCTTTGTACAGCTTAATGAACAGCTCTGCTCATGTATAGAAATTGTCCATATAAAGGTTTTAATGTTTGTGAAGCAGTGGCTGGACAAGTTCCCATATAATCTTTCATATGACTCCTAGCATGAAAGGGCAACCACCAGGGTTTAGAGTGGAGTCCTTCCCTGTTTACACTCTCGAGCTGTCCTCATAGCCAGAGGAGCTCTCACACAGCTCGTACAGCTTGATGCCCCAGGAAGCTCTTTTGCTTGCAATGTACTGCCTGAACAGCAGTTGCCCTTTGTAGAGGATCAAGGACTCATTGATGGCTATTTTCTTTCCAGGAATATAAATCTCTGGAAACATATCAGACAAATGTTGCATGACAAGCTGAATTTTGAACAACCTGTCATGGTCTGGATGGCTCTGAGGCAATATGGAAGAATTCTTATTGAAATTCAGCATGCGCTGCAATCACAAAAAATGATCTCTGCTTATGTACAGTGAGAAGATGGGGGTTATCCAAACTTTGCGAGTAAACCAGTAGAACTGTGCTCCTCCACCCTCAACCTCACCCCCGCATCTACCACACCCACAGCGGGGGCCTCTCCATATCCTACATCACAGCCAAGTCTTGGAACAACTTGCCCCTCCACCTCCGGACAGCTCTCTGCTTGGCAGATTTCAGAAGGGATTTGTATGCATTGTTTGAGTTCAGATAAACAGAGTCTGTTCACCATATCTATGAGCAGTGAAGTAACTTAAGAGTTGGTGTATGGAACTTAAAGTCACATGACCAGGACTGACTTTAGGTCAAAACGCGTTGTGTTTCTTTTTCTGTTCCCATTAAATCTTTCTTACAAGTAACTCTGTTGGTGAGTGTATGTGTGTATATGTATATATATATATTTCTCAAACTACTTCGATGCTCCATGACGAATGTCCTACAGAGGTGGTGCATTGGCGGTGGAGCAACCAGAAAGGCAAAACATTTCTTCTTGAAAAAACAAGAAAATGCACACTCAGATCTTCATAGGAGGTGAAAATGTATTGCCCCAATTGACGCATTTCAACCCTTCCGTCTTGTTCTCCGCTGAATATATATTACTTCTTGAAAAAACAAGAACTATATTATATATATATATATATATATATATATATATATATATAGAGAGAGAGAGAGAGAGAGAGAGATCTCTATATAGACAGAGAGATTCTCTTTCTCTCTCCCCCTCTCTCTCTCTCTCTATATATATATATATATATATATATATATATACATAGAAAGACTCTCTCTCTCTCTCTCTCTCTATATATATATATATATATATATATATATATATGACCTAGTGATGGTCACCACTAGGCAGTTATACTTAGGACCATGTTTCCACAGAAAAAGTGTTTTTTGACTTGCCTATATCTTTTCCAGCATTTGATGAATCTTCACAACATTTTCCCAAAAAGTGCCCCAGTGATTCTCATTACACCTGGAAACTTTCCGGGTGATCTGTCAAGCGAGGAACGAGAAAAAGGGGGAGTCAAAAAAATTGCGTTTCCATGGTAATTCACATAGGACCTTTAGGTATGACTACAGCCCGACCTACTGGACTGAATTACACCAAATTTGGCAGAAAGTTAGCTTTCAGTACACAGATAGTGCTTTCAATTATTTCGTGTAATTCCATTTAGTAGTTTTTAAGATGTTAAAGGGAAAACAAAATTGGATATCTCTGACTGCGATGACTTCCCAAAGATTAAGAGCTTGTGCATGGCAAATGCATAGATCTGATTGGCTGCCAACACTTCAAACCAAGAATTGTTGGCAGCCATCTTGGGACTTGGTGTGAGACTGGTCCCACTAAAAAAGCGTAAAAAAAAAAAAGTCAAGGGGCCAGGTTAGTGTCATCCCGACCCCTTAGATCTGGTGCTGGGGTACCAGAGGAAAAAAAGGATTTAAAACATTCCCACAAATTTGCATGCTTGTTTTTTAACAAGCCTCCGGGTGGGCCAGGTCCAGGGGGCATTTTTTGATGCAGACAAAGAGACAGAGGAAACAATTGCTCCCACAGAGAGGGAGCTACTGGCTCCCGCAGGAGGTGTTCAGCCAGCTGGGAACATGGGGCCTTCAGGGTACCCTCATAGTCCCCAACATTGTAACTGGGTACTATGGGGGGCACCCAGATGGCCAGGCCCTGGGGGATGGGGTCTCGGGGGCTTAGATCAGCCCTTGGGAGGGGGGCCATGCAGCCTCCCTCCCCCACCAAAAAAATGAATAATCAGTCTACGCCCCGCAGGATGGGGTGCCTGGGCCAAGATTGTCCTTGGGAGGGGGGGACCTCCCCCCCAAAAAAAATTATATTTAGGGTGGGCCCCAGGGGATGGGGTCTCCAGGGCTGAGATTGGCCCTGGGGAGATGTGTCTAATGTCAAAATATAAATCTGAGTTAGGTTTGCCCCAAATTTGCATTAAAAAATGACGCAAATTCAGTCCAAACAGAGTATAAATATGCCCCTAAATATTTAGGGTGGACCCTGGGGGATAGGGTTCATGGAACTGAGATCGGCCTGAGGAGGGAGGCATGTGTCCCCCATCCACCCAAAAATAAATGTATAGGCTGGGCCCCAGGTGATGGGGTCCCCTGTATTGAGATGGGCCTGGAGAGGGGGAGCTGCACAGCCTTCTTCCCCCCAAAAATAATTAAATACTATTTGGCTAGGCCCCAGGGGATGAGGTCCACACAGCAGAGATTGTGCAGGGGAGTCCATGCGGCCCCCTCTCCTGAAAAAAAAAAAATATTTAGGCTGGGCCTCGAATGAAGGGGTCCCCAGGCCCAAGATCGACCTGGGGAGGGAGGCAGTGTGAAGACCGTGTGCAGCACAGGGTTAGGTGGATATAAGGGTTGAGTGCAGGGCCAGGCTTCGCGGCCAACCACTGCCATGCGTGGCCGAAGGCCGTGCTCGGTGGTGGTTTGATTAACATATAATAATGAAAATTACTTTACGTTAAAAAAAAACATAGAAATTCACTGAAAAAACAAAGGTTACAGCGATGTTATAGTTAGGAAAAAGAATTTAAAAAACTTAGAAATTCACTGAAAAATGTTACAGGGACATTATTAGGTTCTGAATTTACTCGTACAAAACCATAGAAATTCAGCAGTTACTGTTCTTTCAGGCAACTATAACTCATACCCTAAGCTAACTATAACTTGCGCCCTCGCCATGCACTGCTAATTACCCCTTGTAAAACAGCACTCATGACAGCTGCTATATAATTAAAATATAAGTGTGGGGCTACCTAGGGCATACCTTAGGGGTGTCTTACGTGTAAGAAAAGGGAAGGTTTAGGCCTTCGAATTTTCGAAGTCGAATTTACAGTTCAAAACTGCACACACAGACACTGCAGTGGCAGGCCTGAGCCATGTTTACAGAGATACTAATGTGGGTGGCACAACCAGTGCTGCAGGCCCACTAGTAGCATTTGATTTACAGGCTCTGGGCACCTCTAGTGAACTGTACTAGGGACTTACTAGTAAATCAAATATGCCAATCATGGATGAACCAATTACATACACATTTTGTAAAGGAGCACTTGCACTTTAGCACTAGTTAGCAGTGGTAAAGTGCCCGGAGTAACACAAACAGCAAAAACAGAGTCCAGCATACATCAACAACCTGGGAAACAGAGGCAAAAAGTTAAGAGAGACCACGCCAAGAATGAAAAGTCTAACACTTGTCCCCCCCAGCTGAAAGTGGGGAGAAACTACCCAACCTCATAGGAGTTCTCATCACTAAGGCGGAAGAATCTGGACCGACCATCAGCATTGGCGTGTTCTGTACCAGGGCGGTGTTCCACCGTAAAGTCCATCCCCTGTAGGGAAATGGACCACCTCAACAGTTATGGATTCTCACTCCTCATCTGCATTAACCATCTGAGGGGCCAGTGGTTGGTCTGAACCCAGAAGTGAGTACCAAACAAGTAGGGCCTTAACTTCTTCAGCACCCAGACCACAGCAAACGCTTCACATTCTATGGCACTCCACCTACTTTCCCTGGGAAGTAACCTGCTAATGAAGGCTACAGGTTGATCTAAGCCCTCTTCATTAAGCTGTGAGAGTACTGTTCCAATGCCATTCTCTGAGGCGTCTGTTTGCACAACAAACTCCTTTGGAGTAGTCAGGTGCCTTCAGCACAGGTGCTGTGCACATGGCAGCCTTCAGGGCATCAAAAGCGGTCTGGCAACACTCTGTCCAGATTCCCTTTCTTGGCTGTTTCTTAGAGGTCAACTCAGTCAAGGGGGTAACAATGGTACCATACCCCTTGACAAACCTCATGTGATAGCCAGTGAGGCCTAAAAAGGCCCTCACCTCAGTCTGGGCCTTGGGAGGCTCCCAAGCCAGAATGGTGTTAATTTTTGGCTATAGGGGTGCCACCTGGTCACTCCCTACCTGGTGTCCCAAGTACACCACAAAACCCTGCCCTATTTGGCACTTGCTTGCCTTAATAGTGAGGCCTGCCTTCTGCAGGGCCTCTAACACCCTCCAGAGGTGTTGCAGATGTTCCTCCCATGTGGAACCAAACACAGCAATGTCATCCAGGTAGGTAGCACTGAACTCATCCAGCCCAGCCAACACCTGGTTGACCAACCTCTGAAAGGTGGCAGGGGCATTCTTCATCCCAAATGGCATCACTTTAAATTGAAAGTGTCCATCTGGGGTAGAAAATGCTGACCTCTCCTTGGCCCCCTCAGTCAAAGCAATCTGCCAGTACCCAGACGTTGAGTCAGACGTGCTGAGGTACTGGGCACCTCCCAACTGATCTATGAGCTCATCAGCTCGGGGGATGGGGTGTGCGTCAGTCTTGCTGACCACATTGACTCCCCGGTAGTCCACACAGAACCTGAGTTCTGGAGTGGCACCACGTGCAGCAGCCTTTGGGACCAATACCACTGGGCTGGTCCAAGGACTGCTGGAATGCTCAATAGCCCCTAGGGTTAACATTTTGGATACTTCATCTTTAATGCAAGCCCTGACTCTGTCAGTCACCCTGTAAACTTTCTGTTTAATGGGTGGACTGTCCCCAGGGCCACATCATGTGCACTAGTGTGTGACGCCTGGGATCAGGGAAAACAGTGAGGCCAACTGTCGCAACACCTGCTGAGTCCCTCTGCTGCTCTTCAGTCAGAGAGGGGGAGAGGATCACTCCCTCTACAGACCCATCTTTCTCTCCTGCAGATAGGAGGTCAGGAAGAGGATCACTCTCCTCCTCCACCCCATCATCTGTTGCAAGGAGCATGGACAGTTCATTCCGCTCAAAGTGCGGCTTGATGCGGTTGACATACAGGACCCTTAAAGGGTTCCTTGGAGACTGCAAGTCCACCAGGTAGGTGACTTCACTCTTGCGCTCCACCACCTCAAATGGCCCAGTCCACTTGTCCTGGAACGCCTTAGGCTCCACTGGTGCCATCACCCACACTTTTTGTCCAGGTTGAAACTCGATCAGAGTGACATTCTAATCATACCAGCGTTTCATGTCCTCCTGGCTTGCTTCCAGGTTCTCCTGTGCGAGACTCCTGAAGCGGGCAGTCTGGTTTCTCAGAGCCAGCATGTAACTGAATACATCATGAGAGGGTTTACTAGGAGCTTTTTTCCAAAGCCTCCTTGACCAGACTTAAAGATCCCCTCACAGGGTGGCCATAAATCAGCTCACAGGGACTAAAACCAAGTCCCTTTTGAGGCACCTCCCTGTAAGCGAACAGAAGGCATGGCAAGAGGATGTCCCACTTCCGCCTCAAGGGCTCTGACAGGGCCATGATCATGCCTTTCAAAGTGTGGTTGAATCTCTCAACCAGACCATTTCTTTGGGGGTGGTAATGGGTGGTGAACTTGTAGGTTACCCCACACTCCTTCCACAGAGACTTCATATACTTGGATATGAAGTTGGTACCCCTATCAGATACCACTTCCTTGGGGAACCCCATGCAGGTAAAAACCCCCATCAAAGCACGACCCACCACAGGGGAAGTGATTGACCTCAGAGGGAGCTTCTGGGTACTGGGTGGCATAGTCCACCAAGACCAGGATGAACCTTTTGCCCATGACTGACTTGGGGTCCAGAGGCCCCACTATGTCCTCTGGACCTACCCTCTCAAAGGGATTACAAACAACAGGTGAAGGTTGGAGGGGAGCCTTACATTTCCCCCGCTCTTGCCACTTGCCTGACAAGTTTGGCAAGACCTGCAATGTGCATCTGAGTGCCGGCGCATTGGGAGCCATTAAAAGTGGGTGACAAGCCTCTCAAAGGTCTTGTCCTGCCCCAAATGTCTAGCTAAAGGCACATCATGAGCCAACCCCAGTAGGAAGGCCCTGAAGCACTGGGGTACCACCAGCACACAGGCTGACCCAGGCTGAGGAACCTTAGGCTCACTATACAGGAGGTCATCCTCCCAATAGATCAGGTGCAATCCTGGCTCCTTGCCATCTGCCTGGTCTGCAGCCTGCTGCCGCAAATAGTCCAGAGTAGGGCATGTCCTCTGTGCTGCACAGAATGCTTCCCTGGTGGGCCCCCCTTCCTGCTGCCACTGCAACAGCTCAGGGACCTCACCCAGTTCAGCCACCTGTTCCCCTGTAGGCTCCGGGATGTCACCCTCAGGCTCTGCCTCCTCCCGGACTGTGGGAACTTCTGGGGCCGGTTTCCCGTGCCCCCTGCCCATCCTCTTCTTGGCGGTCCCCTGGGCCACTGTTTCAGGCTCCAGGGGCTATTGTCCACCATGACGGCTGCCATTGACCGGGTGGATACGCATACCCACCCAGGGAGACCCAACATCTCCACGTGAGACCTGTGTTCCACCTCTTTCCAAGGGGAATCCTCCAGGTCATTGCCCAGCAAACAATCAACAGGCATGTTTGGACTCACAGCTACCTTCAAGGAATCTGAGACCCCTCCCCCATTCAAAGGGAACCTGTGCCACTCTGCACAGGCACTCTGAGTTGTCCACTGCAACTACTTGGTGAAGTACCCAGGATCAATCTGCTCTTCAGACACCAGCTGACTCCTCACTATAGTCACACTGTCTCCTGTGTCTCTCAGAGCCTCCACCCTCTGTCCATTGATGGTCACCCACTGCCTGTACTTCTTAGTGTTCTCAGGCACGAGGGTTCTCTGGACCATCTCACTGTCCCCTAATGAGACAAGGGTCATCTCAGCAGGTTCCCACCCACCTTGAACCAACTCCTCCCCAAGTGCTACACTAGCCAAACCAAGGGGCTGCGCACCAGTGAGTGCTGTTGTACTTTTGGGGCATTTGGGGTCCCCCTTCACATGACCCACTTGGTCACTTGCATAACACTTATATGGGGGTCCCCCTGCCACTGGCTTCCCTTTGGAGAACTATGGCTTCTTCTCACTGGGGGGTTGGGAATCCTTACCCTGGGAATCAGTGTGGGGCCCTTTAGAGAACTCCCCCTGTTTACCCTTACCAACCCCTTTCTTCTGAGAGGGACCCTGCCCACCCTTGGTGTGGACTCCCCCATACCTCTTTTGGACCCTGGTGCTCTCCCAGCGGTCCGCTTCTTGCGCAAGTTTCCTGGGATCAGTCAGCTTGCTGTCAATCAGGTGCTGGCGCAGCTCTGGAAAACATAAACTGTACAAGTGCTCCCAAGCAATCAGATTGTAAAGCCCTTCATACGTAGTCACCTTACTGCCCTTCACCCAACCTTCCAGTGACCTGCAAAAAGAATCAACACATTCCAACCATATTTGGGATTCCTTCTTCTTATAGGACCTAAACTTATCCTTTTACTGCTCAGGGGTGAGACCAAATCTTGTGAGTAGGGCATCCTTCATGATAGTGTAGGTGAGATTCTGAGCATCCCCTAAGGCTGTCAGTGTATCCCTCCCCTCTAACTCAAAGTGCTTTACAGACCTGCCCCACAATGACCTTCAGGGACCAGATTTATGTGGAGAGCAGACTTATACCCCTTGAACCACAAGAATATGTCATCCTCCCTCTTGTAATCCTTCACAAGATCTTTAGGAATGTGCACCCTCCTCTCAGGCTGCACTGTGGTGTGGCTGCCAACATCCCTACTAGACTGGCTCCTCTGATCCAGCTCTCTTAAGATGAGCTCATGAGCCAACAACAACTTTTTCTCCTCTACGGCCATCCACATTTTCTCCAACTCCCTCTGGTGCTCTCTCTCTGCCTGTCTGTCCTGCAACTCTTCAGGGGTCAGACCCTTAGATGAGACACTGGTACCTGCCCTGGAGACCTTCTCCCTGGGTATGACAGGCCCACCCACAATACCATTGTGTATGGAATGCTCTTCCTCCTCCTCATCCTCCTCATCCTCTGTGTGCCCTTCATTGCTCTTGGCTGTCACCCAGACCCTCAGCGCCTTTTGCAGCTCCTCCTTCTTGGATGAGCTCTTAATTGGACAGTCAAAACTTTTACAGAACTGCTTAAACTGAGCCTTTGTATAGCTCTCTAATTTCTCTAGGTCAAAAGCAGTTCCACCTGATGCATCTCCAGATTGGGACATGATGAAAAGTCAACAAAAGTGCAAAGTTCCAAAAGGCAGAAAACAAGTTCCCAATGAACTTCAGAAGTCAATCAAAGATTACCACAAAAATGGATTTAAGGACAAATCCAAGAAAAAGAGAAAAAGCAAAAATAACAAGACAAGTAGTATGTGATCACGTAGTGGTCTGCTCTCAAAACAGTAGTGTACACTTAATCACTGTATGTCAAGTACAAGTACAAGTACAATCCCAACCGCTGATCACCAATGTTAGAAATGGGGTCTTTGGTTGGCAGTCAGGTTACCCTCTGTCCAAGCAAGGACCCTCACTCTAGTCAGGGTAAAAGAGAAGCACCCTCAGCTAACCCCGCTAACCCCCTTGGTAGCTTGGCATGAGCAGCAGGCTTAACTTCAGAGTGCTAGGTGTAAAGTATTTGTACCAACACACACAGTAACTTAATGAAAACACTACAAAATGACACAACACAGGTTTAGGAAAATAGGGAATATTTATCTAAACAAAACAACAAAAATCCACAATACACAAGTCAAGTTATCAATTAAAAACCAAAAAGAGCTTTCATGTAATTTTAAACACAACGCTAATGCTGTTAGTGTGAAAATGTACCTGGGTGCGTCAAAAATAACCCTGCACGGGCGAGTGTGCGTCAAAAAGGAGTTGCGATGCATTGATATCACTCACGGGAGAGACCTTGTGTTGTTTCTCCTTCAGTAAAGTCGTTGTGCGTCGTTTCTTCCCTCCGCAGGAGAGCAATGCATCGATTCAAACTGCACTCTCAGGTCCAGGCAGGCCTTGCATCGTTTTTGCACACCCAGCGATGTTTGTGTCAGAAATCCTGCCGCGCAATGATCCGAAAACCACGCAGCGCTGGTTGCGATCTCACCAGCCTCCGTCAGCGATGCTGCGTGACGTTTCTCCAGCAGCGGGCGTCAATCTTCCAGTCGTGTTGCAGGCGATTGTCGATTTTCAGCCACGAAGCTGGCGGCACGTTGATTTTTCAGCCGCAGATCGGAGTCTCAACGATCTTTTCCACCCACGGCGGTCGGTGCTTGGATTTCTCACTCTTGGGCTGCCAGCTTCTCCTTTCAGGGTCCCAGGAACTGGATGGGCACCACTTGGCAGAGTAGGAGTCTCAGCAGAGGCTCCAGGTGCTGGCAGAGAGAAGTCATTGCTGTCCCTGAGACTTCAAACAACAGGAGGCAAGCTCTAAATCAAGCCCTTGGAGAGTTCTTCACAAGAAGGAAGGCAACACAAAGTCCAGTCTTTGTCCCCTAGCACAGGCAGAAGCAGCAACTGCAGGAGGGCTCCACAAAGCACAGTCACAGGCAGGGCAGCTCTTCTTCCTCAGCTCTTCAGCTCTTCTCCAGGCAGAGGTTCCTCTTGGTTTCCAGAAGTGTTCAAAAGTCTGTGGTTTTGGTTGCCCTTCTTATAGCCATTTTGTTATTTGAAGTAGGCCTTCTTCAAAGGAAAGTCTCTCTTGCTTGGGAAATCTTGCCTTGCCCAGGTCAGGCCCCAAGACACACATCAGGGGGTTGGGGACTGCATTGTGTGAGGGCAGGCGCAACCCTTTCAGGTGTGAGTGACCACTCCTCCCCTCCATCCTAGCACAGATGGCTCATCAGGAAATGCAGACTACACCCCAGCTCCCTGTGTGTCACTGTATAGTGAGAGGTGCAACCAGCCCAACTGTCAAACTGACCCATACAGGGAATCCACAAACAGTCAGAGACACAGAAATGGTTTAAGCAAGAAAATGCTCACTTGCTAAAAGTGGCATTTTCAAACAAACAATCTTATAATCAACTTTACTAAAAGATGTATTTTTAAATTGTGAGCTCAGAGACCCCAAACACCATATGTCCATCCGCTCCCAAAGGGGATCTACACTTTAATCAAATTTAAAGGTCACCCCTATGTTAACCTATAAGGGGACAGGCCTTGCAACAGTGAAAAACATATTTAGCAGTATTTCACTGTCAGGACATATAAAACACATTACTATATGTCCTACCTTAACCATACAATGCACCCTGACCCAGGGGCTACCTAGGACTTACCTTAGGGGTGTCTTACATGTAAGAAAAGGGAAGGTTTAGGCCTGGCAAGTGGGTACACTTGCCAAGTCGAATTTACAGTTCTTAACTGCACACACAGACACTGCAGCAGCAGGTCTGAGCCATGCTTACAGAGCTACTAATGTGGGTGGCACAACCATTGCTGCAGGCCTACTAGTAGCATTTGATTTTCAGGCCCTGAGCACCTCTAGTGCACTGTACTAGGGACTTACTAGTAAATCAAATATGCCAATCATGGATGAACCAATTACATAAACATTTTGTATAAGAGCACTTGCACTTTAGCACTGGTTAGCAGTGGTGATGTGCCCAGAGTAACAAAAAAAGTAAAAACAGAGTCCAGCACACATCAACAACCTGGGAAACAGAGGCAAAAAGTTAAGGGAGACCACGCCAAGGATGGAAAGTCTAACAAAACATTATCGCTCAAATTATTGAAGAAAAAGCTGTGCGTGGCAGGGGTGGAAGTTATAGTTACCTCAGCACATGAGCTATAGTTTCCTAAAATAACTGCTGAATTTCTATGGTTTTGTATCAGTAAATTCAGAATCGAACTATAACGTCCCTGTAAACACACATATATATATATATTTTATATATATATATATTTTATATATATATATATATATATATATATATATATATATATATGAGAGTTGTCCTGAACGAAAGCGCACAAGCAACTGGTCATTATGGAATGTAGCAAAGTCAGCAACTTACAGAGAATTCTTTGGCATTTTCATTATTTCAGGCCTTGTATTTTCAAGCATCTCTGGACACGTGTTTCTGGGTTCATCCCTTCATCAGCAGAAAACAAACATTTGCTTCCTTTTTCAAAGGTCAACTGCCAGGCTGCTCAGCAGATTTAATTGTAGGCACCTGATATCAGTTGAATACCAGATTTGTCTCAGTGGACCTCAAGTGACCTGCAAAGTGCATCCTGGTAAGGGTAGTCCTGCACATTTTAAAATGATATCCCAAGTGGGTTGCTGAAGCCAAACAAAATAATAAAACACAGTTCATTACCCCAGTGGGCCAATTCAAAGTAAGAAAATCCTGTGTGCTGCCAGTGTTCTAACCTGCTGCTCTGAAATTGACCATCCATACAGTCACACATAAAACTGCTCCTTTATGCAGTGGTGCTGCCTTCATGGCTGGACAGGCTGTTAAATTTGTAAAACCTGTTCCGGCTAACTAGCAGTGCCTCATCTCTACCCAAGGATAGTGATGACTGGGCAGCTGAGCGCATGACATACTTGGCTTCTCAGGGAAGTCGTGGTCACTCAGGTCTCATCCTGTTCTCTCACTTACAGTTCAGTCTTATGTATAAATGACAAAGAGAAGCAGTATATGTTTCAATAATGAGTTTAATAAAATGACTGCATCGTGACGAGAAGAGTGAAGCATAAAAACAACGCTATCATATTGTCACTATTATTGATGGACTAATTCCTACCTAGGTTATAATCGAACACAGCATGTTAAGCTCTAATTCTGCCCTTCAGGTTCCCCTGGGAAGACATCAACCCCCATACCTGAGCAAAGGCATGCTGTCTGCGTTAGCATCAGCAGCAAAGCATTCAGCAATCAGCATACAGTTGTGGTTCCCTGGCTGGAATATCCCTCTAACGTGTAAGGGACAAGGAAGTGTTTATATAATAACACAGCTGATATTCTAAGAAAATGTCCCTACGTAAGGATGTGTATTTTCTATGAATGTTGGAGACTAAACTTCTACCATGTTCACCGGCAATGTACTGAACTGTATCCTTAAAAGAAGCACAGAGTGATCAAGAATGTCTTGTTTGAGAACAAAGTGTTGGCCTGGGCAAAAACAGTTAGATAGGTGAATATAAAACAAGACCGCAAAACTGGTTATTGTACGAAGCCAATATATCTAAGTTAGAGTGCACAGCGGCCTAGTGTGTTAAAATAACGTGCAGGGAGATAGAAATAAAATGGCTACACAGCACCCTCCCTTTGTCGGTTGACAGTGGTTCAAAGCCAAAGCGAAAATTGCATTCCTAAAAAGCTCAACCTAAGATATATATAAAAAAAAGTCAATTCGGACAAGTTGAAGGGACACATAAGCATCCCAGATGACAATTTAAAACATGAGCATGTGGCATAAACCTAATTCAAAGGACAAGTCAATTTAAAAAGGTTCCAATCTAGTCCTGAGTCATGGAGATTAGGAGATCTTCCACTTCGGCCGATGTTAAAGTCGGGACATCCTCACTGAGGAGGAGCAAGGAGCAGATGTGTTCCGTAGCCTCAGTCTCAGCCAAGGCGGCATTCCGTGGTGTGCCCAGTAATGAGTCGTGAACAGCTTGCTCCAGGAAGAGCGACTTATAAGTACCTTCACGCAGCAAACGCAACCTCAATGCGCATGTCCGGTAATGAACCCTCAGCGAGAACATCAATAGCTCAGCGTCCAATGTAGGCAAGCGCTGCCTCGAAAGACAAACTTCCAGTGCATGTTCAAAAGAGCACCAGAGGCACTGAAACATGGGCTGCACACAATGCAAAACCGGTCTGAATGACAAGGACCAGCCACACTCCAATTGCTCCAGGAGTGTTTCTCCAAAATGCTGCATCATGCGTTCACGACACAGCTGCGCCGATGGGAGCGCCTTCATTTCTCCTTGTTGTGGCGGGACAGCCATTGCGCATAAAAAACAGCAACAGCAAAGTTATCGGAAATCCCCCCAAAATAATAGAGAAAATTGAATGGATTGCGGATGGTATCAAACTGAATACGGAGGAGGTGTGAATGAAACCAGAACCAACAGCTTTGAAAAAATGTGTGATTCCAGTAGTACTGGACGCATTAAATATTCGTCCCACGAGTTCACCAGTGTCTCGGAAAGTTTGTATTTAATAGGAACTGTATCTCTGCCGACGACCTTGCCACCTGGAGTGCGTAGGTTTCGCGCGCAGATGTAAGGGCCACATGCTTTTGAACAGTAAAGCCTTGAGTCTGCTCAACTTGTCAAAATTCACGTTTGAAATAGCAATGTGAGGCCAAATATCAGCTACCTCCTTAATTTTAGTGGGGGGAAAAAGTACGTTCCCGCAGCATGTAACAACCTTAGAGACCGAAACAACGTAAACTATTCTGACCCGCTTGCCACAACAGACTTCACCATTGAGGAGGACGTAGCTGCCGTTTAAAAAGCACCTGGAGTACAGGTCCAATCAGGGGGACTGGAACTCCCTTCAGATAACAAGCAAAGTCTGCAGCAGAGGCGTTACACGCCCCATGCAAGGACAGCTGTTTACAAACCATAGAATGGCTGACTGAAGTCTCACATTCACTACCGCTAAGAAAGACTTCTTTCAGGCCACTGAAGCATTTGTACGAGAAGGGAAGCTCCCACACCTCATGAATGTAACTATCTCCCAGCTTCTCATATCTGCTTACCGGAATGTGTTTTAAACAAGAGGTGAATTGAAGTGTGGAAATAGGCAGATTAATGACCCCGTGTATTAGCCACTCAGCAGATGGTATTTCGGCCACAGTAAATGCACCCTTTCTAATTTCTCAATGGTAAGCATGAACATAAGTCGATTCCTTCTTAGCCATTAGTTGTTGTTGTTGCGTTAAATTAAAGGAAGAAAAAATCTCCCTTGCACTGACATGCTGCCAGGGAACGCGACCCGCCTTCAATGTTTGAAGCGTCCAACCCAACTGCATAATGGGCCTTAGCTGACTCTGCCCATGATGTAATGTAGACATATCTGTCTGTATAATGTCTATAGCAGAAGAGACAATATTATTTAGTGTATATATCCGGTCAGACAAGGTATTAATCCCATTTTCCACAACAGCTAATGCCTTTTTTTAATTTTCCTGGTCTCTTTGCATTAACCGGGCAGCTGCTTCTTTTTGGGAAAGCTTCCGAATTTCATTATATACTTCATATAAAAAACACTTCCTACAGTGTTTTCTGGGGCCTAACAGGAAATCCTGTAAATCAGTAGTATTTGACAGGAGACTGAGGTGTTCTCTAACTGTGTCTAGTGAGGGTGATTTTAACCATTGCTGGCACAGTTTTCCTACACTATATTGTACGTCCTGAACGAAAGCGCACTCCTATATATATATATGTTTATATATATATATATACATATATATATATATATATATATATAGAGAGAGAGAGAGTCTCGCTCTATCTCTCACTTTCTATATATATATATATATATATATATATAGAGAACGAGATAACATGTTTTTTTTATATATGTGTGGTTTCCTTGGGGGCTGATCGTGGCACCCTGGGAAACCACACATTTATTAAAAAAATTATAATTAGGCCCCACAGGGGGTCGACCCAGGATCAAAAGGGTTGACCCTTTGATAGTTTTACTTTAATTTGTTTTCTTTCCTATTAATTATAATCCTGGGGGGGGGATCAGACCCCTTCCAACGGGAAACAAACGTCTTTACTTTTTAAAATAAATGTGGGCCCAAGGGATGACCCATTGTCTCCGGGCTGACCCCCAAAGCAGTCTTCCTAGTGTGCTGACATCACAGATGAGTGAAAGTGGAATGGGCAGCGAGAGATGCAAAAGTGATTCTTTTTTTTAAAGGAATTCTTTGGTGTTGGCATTGGAGGATCCTGAAAGAAGCACCATTGGCTGACACACGCACTGAAGGGGTTCTAAAAAACAATCTTTTTTTGTTAAACGCAGCCTATTTTCCTTAAAATAAACTTGAAGTAATGTTTGGGCTCTTCACGAGTGTGTACAGGCCTTTTCACATTGGAACTGCGCAGCTTACATTGAAATTCGGAGCAAACGACCAGCAGTCCATCTCTTCACAGAGCAAGCATCGATTGCCCACAGGGGACCATCATTGCAAAGTACCAGCCCATCCATCCGTGACGCATAGACTGTTCTTCATGCCACAGTGACCACCTCTCGCTCTCCTTGCTTCCTGCAATGTACTCCAACACGAACATTACTCTTGGCACCAAACTTGAGAAGGTAAACCTTCAGCAGGACTTATCTGCAAATGTATTCACCCCATGCTCCATTGCGGCCGACCTGAACTTTTGAGTTTGACCCGGTACAGTGTAAACAGATAGATGCAGTTGGCACGTTATGCTTTCAGGCTCTATTTTAGTTTATTATTAAAAAATTCATAACTCTGGTTCTACTGTTTTGGATTTTTGTCACTATGATCTTGTTTTACTTATTAAGTTGAGCTCTATTCTTCTAACACATTGTGGGATCTTCTTGTGTCTGTCTTCTCTGTTTTTGTGTTTGAAGTGTTACACAAATACTTTACAGATTGCCTCTAAGTTAAGCCTGACTTCCCTGTGCCAAGCTACCAGGGGGTTGAGCACAGGTTAATTTGGGGTTTATGGACAATATTGTTCTCTAACTTGAACAAACAAGCTCCTTTGAATATAATAGTTGCATCAAGCAAAGCATGTGTCTCCACTATAATGCAATGTACAATTATTTTTATTAGTTTCTCCTTTTTGTTTTTTTTTATTCACTAATTAACTGGAATTTTGCTTGTCTTTCATACGTGAAGTATGGACATGAAATAAGATGAAGAAGGCTGTTGTTTATTTTTACTTTGTAGTATTTGAATGATGGTGTACTGACTACAGAGCAGATGATCAAGACCAATTCTCATCAAAACGCATTGTTTTTGTGCCATCATTAAAATTATTTGCATAACTCCTCTGGTGTGTCTTGGCTTATCTACCTTGTGAAAATAACGTGGACAGACAACTGTGTGATATCTCTCTCTGTATATATATATATATATATATATATATATATATATATATATATATATCTGTATATGTATGTATATATAGAAATTCACCAAAAATAAATCAAAGGTTACAGGGACGTACAAAATCATAGAAATTCAGCAGTTATAAGTAACTATAACTTGTGTTTCAAAACGTACACTTTAGCCAGTTCAGCTGCTTTCTAGAAAGTTTTGGGGTGATCTGTTAAGTGGGGGCAGAGAAAAAGAGCGGGTTTCAAAACACTTTTTCCCTGTTCCATGACAATGGGATTTTTCCAAATTTTGCACACAACCGCAGCCCTAACCACTGAACGGAATTGCATCAAATTTGGGAAGAAGTTAGATTTTGGTCCAGAAAGTACGTATTATGTATTTTGGTGTGAATACGTTCAGTTGTTATGGAGAAATTAGAGTTTAAAAAATATAGATATATATAATGACATGACTCCTCAGCGGATCCGACTGTTTCCGTACAGATATCTGATTAGCTGCCAACACTTCGACCAGGAAGTGTTGGCAGCAATCTTGGGACTCAGCTTCAGCCAAGTCATAGAAAAAAAAGTAAAAGAAAAGAAAAGGAGCCAGTGTAGGGACACCCTGACCTTTTACATCTGGTGCTGGGACTTGAAAGCATTTTTTATTAAAGTCAGAAAAATCTGGATCCGTGGACTTTTAGATGTTTAAAAAAAGGGCGTTTTCCACCCTTTTCATTAAGCCCCGGGAGGGCGAAATCCCGGGGGCATGTAAGAAATAATGAGGGGGTGAATGGGACCCCCCTGCAGTGAAGATTTAGATGTATGCATGGAGGGATACAGTCCCTCCGCAGCCCTGGGGACTGCCATCTCCCAAGGCAAAATTTTGGTTTTGTGCGGGGAGCTGAATTGCCCCCCTGCAGCCCTTGGGACTGCAACCTCCCCAGGGCCGATGTAAGTGGGGGCCGCACAGCCCCCGCAGTCCTAGGGACCACCACCTCCCGGGGCTTTGAACAAATCACAGGTAGGGGGGGTTGCCTGGCCCCCTGCAGCCCCGGGGACTGCCACCTTCCCAGAGATTTAAATTAATCATATGGGGGCCCACCTGGCCTCCATGCAGCCCCGGGGACCCAGGGCCGAGATCAGCCCTTGGGAGGGGAGCCATGCAGCCAGGCCCCCTTCCCAAAAAAATTAATAATTAGGTTGGGTCCCGGGCGATAGGGTCCCTGGGGCCAAGATCAGCCCTGGGGAGAGAGAGCTATGTGGCCCTCCTCACCAAAATAAATTAAATTATTAGGTTGGGCCCAGGGGATGGGGTTCCTGGAACTGATATTAGCCTGGGGAGAGGGGGTCCACATGGCCCTGCTCCCCCCAAAAAATAAAAATTAGGTTGGGCCCCGGGGTTGAAGTCCCTGGGACTGGGATGGGTCTGGGTTGAAGGGCCGTGCAGCCCCCTCCCCAAAAAAAAATTAATATATGGGATGGGCCCCAAGGGATGGGGTCCTAGGAGCTGAGATCCGCCTGAAAGGGGTTTCGTGACCTCACATATTACATCGCTTATGACATGGTCAGTGACATTACTCATGACATCAGTGATGACATCTCAAATGACATCACTGAGGACATCATCCACAAAAAAGCTCAAACATCCACTCATACCCCATACAAACAATTGTACATCCACATACACAATGATCCACACTCATTCATACACCCTTAAGAGTACTGACAGACATTCACTCACTTACTCACTCACACAGCCACTAACACAATGACTCACTCACCAGACATCACTAAGCGCCAGATATATGAATTTTTGTTTTGCAACTCACAATTGCCCATCTGCGTGGGAATCGCACAATGCGAGTTGTAAAACAAAATGTACAACAGTGTTAAGCACACAGTTAGCGATTCACAATAGGGTCGCAAAAACCTACCTACCTACCTCTTCAATATTCATGAGGTAGGTTGCAATGTGAGACCCCATTGGGAATGGCCACACTCACAGGGATGGTGGCCTGCTGCGGACTGCAGACCACCATGTCTGTGACTGCTTTTTCAATGAAACTGTTTTTTTTTCTAATGCAACCCATTTTCCTTACAGGAAAAACAGGATACATTACAAAAAAAAGCAAAATTTTCCTTTCAATTCTTTCAGAGCAGGCAGTGCTACCATTCACAAAGGGGAAGGGGTCCCGTTTGCGAATGGGTTGGCACCAATTTGAAATTGGTGTTAACTGCGATTGTTTTGTGACTGCACTCACGGTGACAAAACAATCATACATACCATTCAGATTTGGGATTAGAAAGGGATGTCCTGACCCCACCCCTTCCTAGTCCCGAATCGCAAAACCCAAATTGAAATTTGTTAACAAGTTACAGATTTGCAATGTGGGCTTTGTACATCTGGAAAAAAAAATGTTCTACTTGCAAATGGGCTGATTCTGTGAATCAGCCGGTTTGAGACTAGAAAAATGCTTTGTACATGTGGCCCTAAGTCAGTTATCACACACCTGCACAGCTAATTACACACCCACTCACACACTCATATAGCCACTCAGACACCAACTCATACACCTGTGGAACTACTCACAAAAACAAATAACATACCTACACGGCCACTAATATACCCACTCACTCACCCATACGAGCAGTAACACACCCACACCCTCAGCTATCTAGTCACAGCCACAGCCACTCACTGCCTGATATGGACACTTACACACAAAGTAACTCACCTTTACAACAACTACCACACCCAACCACTCACCCATACAATCACTGACACAGCCAGTCAATCACCCATCCAGGCACTAACACACTAACTCATTTACAGAGAACTACTCATGCATCCACTTACTCTCCTATACAGTCACTGATACAGCCCGTCACTTATGTATACAATCACTCATATACCCACTTAGTCACCCATACAGTCACTGGCTCACTCACTCACTCACCACTACAGTCACTAACACATCCTCTTACTCAGACCCACTCACTCACCCATGCAGCAACTCATACACCCACTCACTCACCAATGAACACACTGACACACCCAGTGGCTAAACGATATAGCTACTCACACATCCATTCACAATCCTATAAAGGCACTGACACATCCAAACACTTATGCAAAAACCTATTGAAACATCCACTTGCTCACCCGTACAGGCACTGACTCACCCACTCACTCACTGATACAGTCACAAACACACTACGTCACTCGCCCATACAAGCAAACACTCACCCAGTCACCTGTACAGCCGCTCCCACTCACACATTTATACAACCATTTGTACTCATTGGATAATGGCATCAGTGATGTCATTTGAGATGCTATCAGTGATGTAATCAGTGATGTCGCTGACCATGTCAAGAGTGATGTAATATGTGAGGTCATAAGCA
Source organism: Pleurodeles waltl (assembly GCF_031143425.1). Taxonomy (NCBI): domain Eukaryota; kingdom Metazoa; phylum Chordata; class Amphibia; order Caudata; family Salamandridae; genus Pleurodeles; species Pleurodeles waltl. Next base: position 1,642,587,626 of record NC_090444.1, on the reverse strand, counting down.
GTGTATTACAGTGGTGCAAGTTATAGTTAGCTGTGGTAGCTATGACTGCTGAATTTCACTTTCTTTGAACGTGTGAAATGTGAGCCTAAATATAATGACCCTGTAATTGTGAATATATATATATATATATATGTATATATATATATATATATATATATACATATATATATATTGATCCACAAATAGAACTCAATTGCCCAATATAAAAGACACACTCCTTGAATTCCAAGAGAGCCAGGACACCTCCGTACAAAAAATGTCTCTAATTTATTTAAACAGCAAAACAAAAACCACTCCAACGCGTTACGGCACTAAGCCTTGTTCACAGATAAAGTGCATTTTCCATTTCTCACTTAAATATCACATTCCAAGTTAATATAGAAAGAGGACTGGTTCAGGAAAAGAAGTAAAGGTGGCAGCCATCTTGCAAGGTCTCAACCATATTGATGTTAACATAACAATCGCCATTTCCGCGTGGATTTCGTAGTACTCTCTAATGCATCATATCAAAATTAATTCATTTCAATCTCACAGTGGAAATACAATCTGCCACATTATAAAAGGAAAGATATATATAATAAAGTGTAAAGTATAAAATATATAGTTTCTCTTTGAATTATAGCCCAAGTGGGCTGGATTACTTGACCTCGCTGCTCTGTCCTTCTAATATTCACAAAGTAATTGTGACCTTTCTAGCCATTCTGAACCCTGTTTCGGTCCTTTTCCCCAATAACCGAAAACTGAAAAAAGAAAAAAAATATACACAACACCACATAATTAAACCTAAAAACTCAAATCTGCTTATCAAAACAAAGAAGCACATTGCATGTATTATACATGTTACTTGTACATTTCTTTTCATACCTTCTTTCATTTACTTATTGCTTCATTTTATCCCAAATGTGTACTTAACTCCTCACTAGAGTTCAACCCTATCGGATCCAATGTTTCGAAAGTTATAATGTAACAAGATTCCATAATTCTCAATGCGTTTTCTCTGTTACCACCCCGTTTTTTTTTGCAACCTGGTCAATCACCACAAACCTTAGGAGATTCTCATTACCATAATGTTGTTTAGCAAAATGTCTCGCTACTGGATAACTCTGGTTGTTATTTTTGATGGCACGTCTATGTTCTAACACTCGTTTCTTAGCACAGTGAATTGTGCTCCCAATATACAATTTCTCATAGGGGCATATTATACAATACACACAGTATGTCGTCATACAATCGTAATTACCTTTGATGTCAAAATCCTGCTCTCTCCCTGGTATCCTCACTTTTTTACAATTATTACTCGTTCTACATGCTTTGCATCTCATACAGCTTGATAAACCACCGTCTTGATCATCTCTAATCATCTCTAATCACTCTCAAACTTGATACGTCATTATGGCACAACTCATCCCTTAGTGATCTACTCCTTTTAAACGTTAACTGAGGTCTCTCATAAATACACTCATTTAGCACTGAGTCGGTCTGAAAATATGCCAACTTTTGCTTAATATGTTGCGTACTCTAAATGCTTGATTACTAAAGGTAGTCACAAATCTAACTGTGTCGTCATTTTCACTCCTATTCTTATCAACATGATATAATAGATCATCTCTTTTCAATTTTTCAACTTTCCTTCTTGCTCGTTCAATGGTCCTTGTTCCGTACCCCCTCTCCTTGAATCTTTCACACATCCTATCACACTCCTGATGGAAATCTGCCTCATTACCACAGTTTCTCCGAGCTCTTAAAAGCTCGCCATAGGGAATAATCTGAATTAAATTCACAGGGTGTGCACTCCGTGCATCCAGTAGGCTATTGCCTGCTGTCTCTTTCCTATGCAATTTTGGAATTAGACCCTCCTTGCTCACAGTTACTTCTACATCCAAAAATTCTACATGGCTAGAATGTATATGTTCAGATTGTACTCATTCACATTCAATTTCTGCACAAACTTCACTGCTGACACGTCATTCCCTTTCCAGATCACAAAGATGTCATCAATAAAACGACACCACTGATTCACATGCCTCTCAAATTCAATCATGGACTCCGATACCTGTTCCTCCCACCAGCCCATGATTTAGTTAGCATAGCTGGGGGCAAAACAGGTACCCATGGCTGTACCTTGTAGCTGCCTGTACAGTTTGTTGTCAAAAATAAATAAATTGTTTCTGAGGCAAAAGTTCATCATATCACACAACATTTCTGAATGGAAAAACAACTATAAGGATCTTGCCCTTAAAAAGTGTTTCATGGCATTCAATCCCAAACCATGATCTATACAGGTGTATAGACTAGTGACATCCAATGTTACAAGGAGATAATCATCCTCCCACTGGATGCCCTCAATAACATTCAAGAAATGTGTGGTATCCTTCAAGTAGGATGGTAGTGTTTCTACAAAAGGGCGTAAATAGTCATCAATATACTTAGAAGTGTTTTCTAGGAGAGAGCCCACAGCAGACACTATAGGCCTGCCTGGCGGGTTGATTCTATCCTTGTGAATGTTTGGTAGAAGATATAATATCGGAATTCTAGGATAGTCACATTTGAGAAATACAAATTCCTCCCACTCTCATAAACCCTTCTCCCTCCAATCAATCAATATACTGTAATATTCATCATTCATTGATTTGACATCCTCATAATGTACTTGTTTAATACATTCACTTTGGCACAATTGCCTTAACCCTTCAGCCACATATTTGTTGACATCCTGCACCACTACATTGCCCCCCATATATATGTTCACTTAAAAAAACAAAGGAACAAAGGTTCCAGGGATGTTATAGTTAGGATAGTTCATATTTTACTTGCACAAAACCATAGAAATTCAGCAGTTACAGTTATGGTTAGCTCAAGAACCATAACTCCTGAACTAAGGTAACTATAACGATAACTTTAGGGTCTGAGACCCGGCAGTACCCACCCACTGAATGCCCTAGTCCAATGTATGACAGCATTATTCTATGTTGCTGACAGGCATGTACATTTAAAAAGGCATTGTTTTTTTCCAAAGTTGTCAGACTGTGGCAGGCAAAGTAAGAGCAATCCCAGTATAAAGAACACAGTTTGTTTCTGTTGGAAAGTGGATTATTGGTAAGGGAAGTGGCTGCACTTACCAATAGGCCACTAACCCCCACTAGGTCCAGTCAGGTCTCAATAAATTAATCCCTGCTCAACCCTCGGTAGCTTGGCAACGAGCGACCAAGCTTAACTAAGGAGAAAGGTGTGTAAAGCATTAAAAAAAATCACAAAACAGCAAATAAGTAAAACACATTTAAATTCAAACAACAATTTATAAAAATAGATTATAGTTTTACCTTAAAAATGACATGCAAATGTCAAACATCCAATGTAGGGAACCAGAGATATGAATTTTTAAAGATTAAAAATAATTCTAGCGCTTAGCAGCAAATAGTGCTCAAAGGGTTCAAAAAGGTCACACTGGACAGGGACAAAGTCCAGAGTTCAGGACACCCATGATGTAACACTGTTACATTTACTTTCAGAAGTGTTTCTTGATACAGGAAAGTGGTCCACAGCACCAGCCAAGGATTCAGAGGCCCGAGTTTGCCTCTTGGGGTCTGGGACTACAACTCCCACAATGCACCTCTTCAATTTAGGGAGCTGTTTACAACAGTTGCTCAAAATGTCTCCAAACTTCTGGATCTTCTTCCAGAGGTCCTTTTTGGGTCCTTGGAGTGTCCACAGCTTTATCCAAGGTTCTAGAAGCTCTGATTTGCTTCTTGGGAATTCCCAGAATGCAGGTGGTCAGAATCCTCAAATGGCCACTGGACGCTGGTCAGCTGGGCTCTTCCTGCAGGACTTGAGGCAGGGGACTCTAGTCTGCTCCTTTGTACCTCTAGCTTACAGGGAGTCCACTCCTGGAGTTGCAGAAGCAAGACAAAGTCAGTTTCTTGTTGAAGCCCAAAGTGTGCAGCTAGTGCAGTCCTTGTGAGTGCAGTGTCCAGGTGCAGGTCAGGGGTCCAGCGAAGTAGTCGTTCTTCTTCTGATGTTGTTCCTTGTAGGGACCTGAGGCATGGGTGCAGCTCTGCCAATTTTATCCTTGCTCCTGGGGTGGAAAGCAGGGGACCTCTTGACCATTCACGTACAGGCCACTACCCTCTTGGATGAACACTTCATGGGAAGTGTGGCAAATATCAATCCCTGAGGGCAACATTCCTTAAAAATCCAAAATGGCAGAATCTGAATTTTGGAGGTTAGGTCTGGCTGAGTCAACCCACTTTTGTGGCTAAATTCCCTCAACACACCCCTCTCCAACCCTCTCCTAATCTAATCAAAGGGGCACCTGGTTGTCTGGGTTTGCAGGACATGGGGGAGGTCCTGAGCTGCTCCAATTGTTCTTCCCTCCTTTGAAGACCAGTTTGGCTCTTCTCCCCCCATTCTGTTTCACCATCTGCTGAGGCAGATCTCCTCCCCTTGACACTTCCTTTGTCTTCAGCCCAGGCAACTTCATACCTCATCAAAGCAGCCTGGCCAGGCTGCAAGAAGCTGGCCAATCAGAGAAGGGCACTACGGAGCTGAAGTTGACAACTTTCATGGAGAGTTCTAAAACTCTTTCCCAGAACTAGTTATATTAAATTCAACAATGGCAAGTTGTTGGATTTATTATAACAGTCAGTTGGATACCAAACTTGAAACATCTAGCTGTTTTTGAGAATTTATTTATTAAAATAAAGTCTCCCCTTTTTAGCCTATGGTGCCTACAATGAGGGAAAAACAAATTTGGCTATTTTCCCTCACCAGGAAATATAACACATATTTTATAAGGTCCCTGCTTATAGTTGCACTGCGCCCAATCCTGGGGGCAGCTAGGGCACACCTTGTGGGTGACTTAGATGTAGAAATAAGGGAGTTTAAAACCTTATAAGTACTTTTGATTCTGAAGTCAAATTTGGAGGTAACTTTAGTTTAAAAACAGCCAGTAAGGCAGGCCTGCCTTTAAAATTACACTAGGCACCTCAGCAGTGCATCTATGGATGCACTACCTATGCTGGGGCCCCTACACCTACATGCCACACCATATACTAGGGACTTATAGGTAGGCTGAAATAGCCAATTATAATTAGCCTAATTTGCATACTCATTTTACATAGAGCACAGGCCCTGGGACTGGCTAGCAGTACCCAGGGCTCCATCAGAGTCAGGAAAACACCAGCAAAAGGTGAAAAATTGGGACATAAAGTTATGGGGCTTCTGCAATAAGCCCACTTTTTTCACAGTGTTGATTGTCATAAAAAAACAACAGATATCTGCTAGATAATGGAAGCGCAGGTTAGGCGCTGCCAGGAGTGGCAGGACATCATGAAAAACCATCAAAAATTGAAGAAAGATCTGTGAGTCAGGATGCTTGAGGAATAGACTTGCATTACTTTGTTGAAGTAGTGAGGCACCATTGCATGCAAATCATTGTGGCTCTGGCACAAGCTATTAATGTACTGTTTTATTGGTATCGAGTAATGTTTTCATATCAGGGCGGTGTAGTCATGTGTTTTATGCCTACAGACAGTGTTAAATGCATTGCTTTGGTACCGCAGCATTATTAAGAGATCCTGGTGTAGATGTTATTGCATTAATTAAACCAGGAAATGCCCTCTACGAAGATCAGAGAGGCCAGTTTGAGAGTGAACAGAAGTAGGAAAACAGAGCAAGCATAGAACAGTGTCCTCGTGTCAATTGCAAGAGAGACATATTGGCTTTGTCAATACTTATTTTTTTTTAAAGCAAACCCTATTGTATTTGGTAATGCTAAATTGTGTTCAGGACCCAAGTGAAAGCGTGACCCGAACATGGCCGCCTTATAATATGTTTTTAATAAGTTTTTATTTCAGAGCAAGAGGGACATCTTTGTGTGGACATCCCAATGTCACATACAAAAACAAGCTTACTCGTGGCTGCAGTTGCATACATATGGATTTATAGTTTTGTTCATTTTTGCGGAATTTGGTCTGGCTCTGTCAGCCATGCTTCCGTATATCATATTTACTTAGCCAATAGGAAACAAGCTCACTCACGCTAGCCCACGTAAATACGAAAATTGTTATTTTGACGCCAGACCATTCCTATGATTTGCCATATTCAAAGGTCAGTCGTTTTTTTGTTATTCCCCTTTCAACAACAGGAGACATTAAAGTGCGTCTGCTCTGTTCATAATTCTCCGATACCTGAGACTGTAGGGTTAGAGATGGATATCGCTGCAACCTCGAGTAAAGGGACAAAGTACTGCAGTCTAGTACAGCATGGATTTGCTAACTCTAGAAGCACATTTAGAAATTCCTTAACTCGGGAGGCAGTCATTGGCAAAGCCCCACTAGTATGACTTTAATGTGCTAATGCATGCAAGCACATGCATACACGATGTGGTAATGCATGCAAGCACATGCATACACGATGTGGTAATTCATGCAAGCACATGCATATCACAACAGCTGCTTGCGTGCATTGGCACTTTCAGGTCACACCTTTTGGCTTTTAAAGAAACCTGTTTGAGACTATTCTCCTAGCCCGTGCTTATGTTGTTTTCCAGTATCCTACATTTTTTTGCTTTCCCTGTCTTTTTGCTTTCCCTGTCTTAAAAGTCACGGGAAGACTCATGGGCATTTGAAACCATAGTATTCAATCCATATGTCAAAAGTATTTTATAACCAGTAAGCTTACATTAATATTATAAGCAGGCTAAGAGAAAAAACACCCCGTAGAGAATAGAAAAACAAGCTTTATTCGGGAGGAAAATGCTATACTGAAGTAGTCTTATTAAGCTGTAATTTATGGTTTCAGGCTACAAATATGCAAATTCAGAAACTTTTTTTTTTGTCATACATTATTCTAATTCATTTTAAATGCCTGTGTGACATTAACACTGAATTCAGAAAATGTTTCTATCTTGCGAGCGCTGCAGCTTGCATTCAGGATCGTTTGCAGCTGATTTATGTGAAATCATATAAAACGATGATCCTGTCGGGTTTGGAAATGTCAGGGCTGGTGCAGCTGCAGCCCTGAGCAAAGACTGAGGGCAGATGCAAATCGGCCCCATCACTGTGAGAATGAGCTTTTCATAATGCAGTCGCAAATCGCCGCCGCTTGGCCTTCATACCAATAATTATATGCCCTCTGCCGCGCGTAGCTTATACATATTTATGACAGCCAAACGATTGGGAGCAAATTGCTAATTTTCCACATTTGAAAACAGTGTAATTAAAACAGACACTGTCACATGATGATTCAGAGAGCTGAATATATTGTGTCAATCCTTGTTATAGGACTAAAGGAATAAAGTTCCCTTTTCAACCAACTCGTTTCCACTTCAGCCTGCCAAGGAAAAAGTAAGCAATTTGTCCGAAGTTATGAATTCCTTTTTTGGAAATAAAACAGGGACTAAGGTGGTATTGCAACAGTGTGTTTATCGCTCAACACGAGTATCTAACATGTATTCCAAATATCAATCTTGATTGGCAAACAGATATTTTATGGAATTGGACGTTCAGTGATAATGCCTTCCCACTTCTTTCCGCTTTATGATCTGGACATTTCCCTGACTACTTTCTTGGACGATGTATTATATTTGGGTTACATTAGCTTTCCCTTTTAGAAACCTCTCTCGAACAAGTCATTGATGACGCAGAAACGAAGGTTTTACATTTATTAGCGCATAAACGTAGTGCCGCAATAATCAAGTGTGACTTTAACCGAACTAATAAAGATTGTACGGGGACAAATGTGCCCTCAGAGTAGTTCGCCAACATTTATAAGCGTGCTTTATATAACGTGATGTATTAGAATTGTGCTAATCTGACATAACCGTAAACGTGTGCTATGATTTGCTTGTTTGAAATGTTTTAACTTAGCATAACTTTAGTGGAGGCTTCGGCCTAGTTGCCTTGTCTCACGGTTTAGATGCTCGTGTTTTTCTAATGTGCTAGTAAAACGTGTATTCTTGCTTGAAGCTGTACTTTTCCAGTGAGATCGGTTCACATGCTTATCTTTAAGGTTTCGTGCCAGCCTGGCATCTTCTTCTTTGCTCCAAGGTCAATCTGCAGGTGCAGACAATGGAAGCTCTGAAAGTGAGTTAATTGGTAAAATATGTTGCAACTTACGTTCCCGACTCCAAGGATAACGTATGCCTAGGAAGAAGCTTGTGAATTGTTGTTTTTGATTGGACAATTTGAAGCCAACCTATGAACCCTCCAATGGAAGACCCTACTGGATTTGAACTGTTGTTTATTTAAACCGGGTGCACAAGAAGAAAGCAGCCATTAGCCATTATCCATGCGCCATTACCCATTGCACCCATTGAGGACATTAGACATTGCAGACATTATGGCCCATCTTGCCGACTTCGTCATTTTGCCATCTTCTACGATGCCAATTGATGTTCGACGCCCTTTTGAATGAGACTTTGATGCTTTCTCTAGTCGAGAGAAAGAGACTTTAAGAAATTCTCGCCCTAGAGACTTTAACTTTGATTCGTCCCTTTGCATGAAGTAGTAGTTTTGTCCTTTTATCTTGCCGCTGTGAGGCAATTGCCCCGTCCACCCTGCCCCCTTTGCCCCCGTCCCATGCTGATCGAAACCGGTACCTGTGAGACGAAGACTTCCTTGAATGCTGATTGAATTTGGTAAATATGAAAGGAAAATGTACAATTGCATTGTGTTTCTTTTTAGGTAACCAACTGCTGATTTTTGATAAGAGCCCTAGTTAGGAGTTTTCCAAATCAATGTTGCTAAATTGTTTTTGCATGAAGTCCCACATGCAGATGCTAATTTGAGGTTAGATGAGGATTCATTTGTTGCACGATGCAATTTGAGACCTTGTTATGCTGACTAATGTATGCAATTAGCCCATTACAGATTATAGTTTTAGTGGTTTGCGTTGCTATTATCGAATGCATTGTTATTCAAATGCTGCATAGATTGCATCTTTTTCGCCGTTATGGACAGCTATTAATGTTCATTTACATATATCATTTGGTGTTGAGACACATTTATATCGTGCTAGCTTTGTTAATATAGGGAAATAAATTCATTAACTTTGAATAAACTGGTGTGGTTATTCATGGCCGAAAGGTCATGATTCGCCGAAATGTTTTCTGGATTAATTGTGAAGTGTTATGTTGATCAGGGCATTGCTTATGTTCGTTATTGATTATTGATTTGATTAAATTGACTAATCTCGGGTGAAGAGAGCCCCACTTGGTCAAAAGATTCATCGACCCAAGAGCGTCCAAATACAGGTAATTTATTAGTACGGAACGCTCTATCAGTAGATGGTAGCAGAGGATGGTTTCGCCCTTTGGGGACCCCACTCGAGAGGTAACGGTTTCGCCCTTTGGGACCCCACTCGAGAGGTAACGGTTTCGCCCTTTGGGACCCCACTCGAGAGGTAACGGTTTAGCCCTTTGAGACCCCACTCGAGAAGTATATGGTGTTGAATTAGATTTTCTTGGGTAAAACAGATTGAGAGAATGATGATGCCCTAAGTCCCCCGCGACTTTCCCGGGATCTCGGAGCTTGCGAATGGAGAGAATGGAGGTGTGAAATCGGCGTTGGCGGTACTAGTGACGGTATGAGTGAAGTCAGGGTTTTGCGCTTGCACAGCTTATTGCCGCAGATTGTTTGAAAAGGTTGCGAGGATTTTAGAGAATAGCGGAGGTGCGACTCTGAGTGTGAGAGTAGGGAAGTCGTCGAACTTCATGTGCATGTGGCGCTTTGTGCAGAAAAAGGTCCACGTGGTTGTTGTTGTTGAGACGGGCCCTGCGAGGTCAAGAGACTCCGGAGTATGTTGAAAAGTGTATGAGACACTTGTTTTATGTTGTGGTCTGGTCGGTTTAATAGGTTGACCGGGCGTGGTCAACGAGTCGGTACGTGTGTTAAGGGAGTGAAAGAAAACTTCGACTTCGGGCTTTGACAAATTCTAAGTGCACTAGAATAGATCACTGACAAGTTGAGAGCAGAATCTGCGGGTCAGATTTGCTTGCGAAAGTGGGGACCGAGAAAGATGGAATAACTGCCGAGGCTAGTGAAAAATCCCTAAGGTCCTGAAGCAATTGTGTTACCCTTCCTGTAGTAAACCGACAGATCTGTTTTATTATTATTTGGTTGCTCGCGATACATGCCAGAAGTTGTTACGAGAGGAGCTGAGTGAAGGAGGACTAGCCGCGAGGCTTTGTCAGCCGCAGTGTGTGTGAGTGTGATGTCACTAGGAGCCGCGCTGGGATAGGTTGGTTGCAGAGAAGGGTCGCGCACGGATTGGACGCAGTCCGTGGGGCTCGATTGGAAGGGGAAAGGCAAGCGAAGAGTATTCCGGGAATTAAAGTCACTTATTGATTACAAATTTTGTGAAATAAAAGACGAGAAAATGAAATTTTTTAAAGCATTAAAGAGTGCGATGAAGGGGGAGTCTTACATTAAAGCGAGCGTAGGAGAGGAGACGCCACCCGAAGGTACACCAGCTTACATTGTAATGGAGGAAAGGGGGGTAGCTCCGTGCCTTTGGCTAAAGCAATGGCACAAGCTGACAGAGAAACATGGGAGCGTAGCGTTCCCGATCCATGGGACATTCAATATAAGGATCCTAGAGAATTTGAGATTCGCGATGTACGACATGAAGGTACCTCCAAGGCCAGCACAGTTTGAGGCTTTAGCGGTTTGGGAACTAATGGCTAGACAGCAACAGCAAAAGAAGTTCGAGACCAGGATAAGAAAGGCAGAAAAGGCACTAGTGGACGCTAGGTGGGATAATGCACAGAAGGTGTGGAGGTCAGATATATTGCAGGGGATAAAATTGTTTCCCGCAATTGCTAAGGAAGAAGAGGCGACAGGCAAGAAAGCTACCTGTAAGACAAACAGGAGGTGTTCCAAAGATAGAGAGGACGAGGAAAAGTTAAGGAGAGAAGACGAGTCAGAGGATGAGGAGTTCATCATGCAATTGCTGAACGACCGTGCACCACCTTATGTAGAGAGTGAACAAGGTCCAAGTACCAGTTCTGCCCCTCCGGCACCGGTACAGAATAATGAAACTCCGAATTCAGAAACGCCATCGGGATCTAAGGACCCGAGTTTACTGTTTACCCCGCAGATACCGCAGGTTAGGAGAATATATCCAGATGTGCCTATATTGAAAACAGCAGAAAATTATCAGCCGCAGGTCCCAAGGTACTACAGCAGTGACAACAGTACGGGAATGATTCTAGATCCAACTGTAATGGGAGTACAGAATGGTCGCAACCCAACATTGGCACAAGCTGAATCAACCCAGTTTTTGATGCCTCAAAAGCAGATGCAGGGGGGAACCGCACATGCTCAGATGACGGGGAGTCAGACGGGCATGCCGGCAAGGATGACCCATAGTGTGGGAATGAACATGCCTCAGAACCTGGGGAATGGACAGAACCCAGATGCGATATCCCTACCCATTACTGTAGGTCCACCGGTACCTTTGTACATTCAGCCTAACTCAGGTATGAGCGGTCAAGGATCAGTGGTGCAGAATGGGACGGAAAGGAGGTACATAGAAAACACTCCAGAGACAACTCCGATAGCGGCTCAGCCAACTGGATCTGGGTCCTTGATGGAGTTTAGTCCCATATGTGCTCAGTCAACAGTGGTGAGGTCGAGTCCCCCACTGATGATACCGCTATCATCGAACACTGAAAAGTTGCCGCAACCATCAATGGCAGTCGATGTGAATGCTACACTGATGGGGTTGAATGCGCAACAGCTGACACAGTGGTTCAACAGTCTGAATTCCACACAAAGCTCAGCCAGTGGGAAGGGAGAAGACTATCTGAATAGGGTAAGGTTGAACATAGAAGCAGAAGAATTGGTGGAAGGGACTATGGGTTTGAATAGGTTAGAGTCCTACTCGGAAGAAGAGCTGAGGTATCTATGTCCTAGGATTACGAGAGAAGTGAACAAGGTACATAGAAGGTTGCAAGAAATAGCTGACAAAAACGGGGTTGAGATAGACAAGACAAAACACTTGAGCAGGAGCTATAGATTGGATTTCAGGACCACAGACTTTGAACACATGAGGTCAGCAGGCATGAAAACGCACCTTAGAGAATTGCTGCAGAGTGCACAAGTGTGGAGGTGCTTAGACAAGTGGGAAAGCAGATGGGCAAAGAAAAAGGAAATGAGGAAAGACAGTGTCCCAGAGCACAACGAGAAAAGATCACAGAGTAGCGATGCAATAACCATGTTACCAATGAGGGAGACAGCAGGGGGAAAATTAATACATGTACCGTGGCACAGAAGCGACATTCAGTCTTTTACGGATGATTTTCCAAAACTGAGAGAGAAACCGATTGAATGGTATCAACAGACTGATAGGTTTGTGAAGCTTGCAAAATGTCTTTGGGAAGACCTGAACACCCTCTTTGAGATTGTGGTTCCGGCAGATTTGTGGGAAGACTGCAAAAGGGCTGTAGGTTGGCCGACAAGTGAACCAGAGAGAGACAGGGATACGGGTGCACCATCACCTATGGTAATGAGCTTGTACTATAAGGTGATTGAGCATTTGAAGACGAAGGTTGCCGCGAAAAATGTGGATTGGCAGAAGATTGATCGAACTGCCCAAGAGGCTAAAGAGTCAATTCATGGTTACTATGAGAGGTTGTTGAAGGCGTTCAAGAACTACAGTGCACGGAAACAATAGAGGCGAGGGACATGCTTCATTTTGTGTTTAGATTTGTGGAAGGGCTGAGACCAGAGATAAGTCAGATGATAAAGACGCATTTGATTTGTTGGCAGTCGAAACCGATTGATGAGGTGTTGAATTATGCGAAATACTGTAGAGACGAAATTGAAGTGAAACAGAAAAGGTTGAAAGAGAAAGTGATGGTGATGCAACTTAAAGCAGCTCAGACAGGTTTGCAAGGGTTGCAAGGGTTTCAACAGCAGATAGCGCAGCCGCAGCCGCAGGGAAATATGGTGTTTCAGCCACAGGCGAGAGGCAGAGGCAGAGGAGGCTTTGGGAGTAATGGTCCGGATTTGAACACTGTTGCGATTCCGAATGGTGGGCAGGCAATGAAAAGGGTGATGCCGTGTCACGTGTGCGGAATCGTCGGACATTGGAAACGCGAGTGCCCGATGGTGGTGCAGGAAGGTGCAGGTGTTGGTCAGCAAAACAATGATGTCAATGCATTCCAGACAATGAGGGGACCGAAAATGAGAGGTCCAAACCCAAATTTTCAGACCATAAATCAGCTGCAGGGATTACAGCCCATGCAGCCGCAGCAGATGCAGATGCCCCGTATGCAGATGACGCAAATGCAGCCAATGCAACAGCAGTTTCCCATGGTACCTAATCAGCAAATGCAAATACCCTTGGCACCAATGAGTCAGCAGCAAGTGATGGTTCCTCCACAGGTCTCGGGTCAGGTGATGAATACAAATGGCACAGTACAACAGTTCCCATTACACAGTGAGAATGGAATAAACAATGTATGGGAGAGTGAAAGTTCAGATGAGGAGGGAAATTGTGTGCTTGCAGCATCCTTGGAAGTTGATCAAAAGGGTCCATATGTGGAGGGAAGAGTTATGGGTCATTGTGTTTCATTCTTGGTTGACACAGGAGCCACACGTTCAACTGTTAGGAGCATTGAAGTACCAAATTTGCCACTCTCAGGGAGAACAGTTCAAGTAGTGGGAGTAGCAAACAGGCACCTGACGAACCCAATCACAGATCCAGTACAAGTCAGAATTGGTAACTATCAAGGGTTACATAATTTTGTGGTATGTGACTCAAGCCCGATAGCACTGTTAGGGAGAGACCTATTGTGCAAATTGGGATGTTCGATTATGTGTTCGAACGATGGAATTAGAATTCAGACGAGCAGTGATGGGGAAGAAGAGGACAGTGTAGAAGGGGATGAGATGGAAACTGTCGATGAAGAATATCCTCTGATTAACCTTTTTCCGATGATAACTGAAGCAGATATTCCAGCTGAATTACGGGAAACAGTCGGAAAGGAAGTGTGGGATATGACAGGAAAAGAGGTGGGATTGGTGAAAGGAGTGGAACCAGTGAAAGTGACCGTAAAACCCAATGTAACCTTTCCCCAGACCCCACAATACCACATGGCACAAGACACCCTCATGAAAGTCGCCCAACTCATTGACGAGTTTGTAAAACAGGGAGTATTGAAAGAAGTGTTAAGCAGTCCATGTAATTCACCAATCATGGGACTAATAAAGCCGAGTGGAAAGGTCCGAATTGTGCAGGACTTGAGGAAAATAAATGACATCATAATTAAATGCTGCCCTGTAGTACCGAATCCAGCTGTGATAATGTTTCAAATCCCTTGCGATGCCGAGTGGTTCTCAGTCATCGACTTGTCACAAGCATTCTTTTCGGTGCCTCTTCATGAGGACAGCCAATTTCTCTTTTGTTTCAAATTCTTAGACAGAGTTTACAGTTGGTGTCGAATTCCTCAAGGGTTTTCTGAGTCACTGTCAATTTTCAATCAGATTCTAAAGAAAGACTTGGAAGCGTTAGAATTGCCATTCGAGTCAACCCTAGTACAGTACATTGATGACTTACTGATTGCATCTAAGACAGAAAGTGGCTGCACAGCCGACACCATTGCTCTGCTGAACCATTTGGGAAGGAATGGACACAAGGTGTCTCCTTCAAAGTTGCAGTTCTGTCAGAAGAAAGTGAAATACTTGGGTCATCAAATAGAGAAAGGGTCACGGAGAATAATGAAGGAAAGAATAACAAGTGTACTTCAAATGAGTCCACCAAAGACGAGGAGGGAGGTGAGGAAGTTTTTGGGGATGGTGAGCTACTGTCGCCAGTGGATTCCCAACTTCTCAACTCTAGCAAAGCCTTTACTGAAACTGACCCAGAAGGATGCCTTGGATGAAATTGAGCTGAAAGGAGATGAGATGGATGCTTTTATTGAATTGAAAGAATGCATGTGCAGGGCTCCAGCTTTAGGTATGCCTGATTACACAAAGCCTTTCACACTGTTTTGTCATGAACGTGATGCATGTTCTTTGTCTGTCTTGACCCAAGCCCATGGTGGCATAAACAGACCAGTAGCGTATTTTTCAGCTACTTTGGATCCGGTCGCAGCAGCACTGCCTGGGTGTTTGCGCGCCGTAGCAGCAGTTGGTATCAGCCTCACTCAGAGTGAAGGAATAGTGATGGGACACCCATTAACAGTCATGGTCCCTCACTCAGTTGAGATACTTTTGACCCGCTCCCGAACGCAACACATGACTGGAGCAAGACTCACAAGGTATGAAACAATAATTCTGGGTTCACCGAATGTGCAGCTGAAAAGGTGCACTACGTTGAATCCAGCAACCTTGCTTCCCGGTGAAAATGCTGAAATTGAGAACGCTGAAGACGTCGAGCACGACTGCCTTCAGGTGACTGAATTTTGCACGAAACCCCGACCTGACATTAAGGATACTAAGCTTGATGAAAATGACCAAATTGTTTTTGTTGATGGGTCATGTTTAAGAGATGCATTGGGAATATTGAAAGCAGGATATGCTGTATGTACTGTAACAGGTGTCTTGGAAGCGTCCTGGCTCCAAGGAGTCTATTCCGCACAAGTAGCAGAGCTTGTAGCCCTTACAAGAGCATGCCAACTGTCTACATTGATGAAGGTTACCATTTACACTGACAGTCAGTACGGGTTTGGAATTGTGCACGACTTTGGGCAATTATGGTCACAGAGAGGTTTCCTGACCTCTTCAGGGTCCCCAGTGAAAAACGGGGAGAGAATAAGGGAATTGTTACACGCCATTCAGATGCCAGCCGAAATTGCAGTGGTAAAGTGTAGTGCTCATACAAAAGGACAGGACTATGTTTCCCTGGGAAATGCATATGCGGATCAAGTCGCAAGATTTTGTGCCTTGAACTGTATATTGCTCAGGGATGAATGGAATTTGATAAGTGAACCAGAGCTCGAACCAGCTGAAGCATTTGCCTTGAAGGTCGTGGATACAATGGATGAACTAAAAGCATTACAGAATAGCGTCAGGGAGGATGAAAGGGCTTTCTGGATTAAGTCACAATGTACAAAGAGACCAGATGAGTTATGGGTTTCAAATGAAGGAAAATTTGTTTTACCAAATAGTCTCTTATCGCAGCTAGCGCGGTTCTATCATGGGCAGGCTCACCTAGGGAGAGATGCCATGATAAGATTGTTCAAAACTGATTGGTTTAACCCCAGATTCCGTCAAGTTGCAGAAGCAGTTTGCCATCGTTGTGTCATTTGTCAGCAGATGAACCCAGGAAAGGGAACGGTTGTGAACGTGAGCCACATTGGCAGGGCGGGTGGCCCGTTCAGCAGAATGCAGATGGACTTTATTGAGATGCTTGTGCATGGAGGTCTGAAGTATGTGTTGGTGATTGTGTGCATTTTTAGTCACTGGATTGAAGCATACCCCACACGTAGAAATGACAGCCTTACAGTTGCAAAACTATTGTTGAGGGAGTTGATACCACGTTTCGGATTCCCGATCTCTTTAGAATCGGATAGAGGAAGTCACTTCAATAACGAGGTGATAAAGTTACTTTGCGCAGCGCTGAACATTGAGCAAAAACTGCATTGTAGCTATCGCCCTGAAGCCTCAGGACTGGTGGAACAAATGAATGGTACACTGAAATCAAGAATGGCGAAAATATGTGCATCGACAAATTTGAAATGGCCTGACGCATTGCCTTTGGTGTTAATGTCAATGAGAAACACCCCTGACAGAAAGACTGGATTGTCCCCGCACAAAATTCTCATGGGCAGGGCCATGAGACTTCCTGCAGTTCCCGCAAACGCGCTTTTGAATATTACAGATGATATGGTGTTAGACTACTGCAAAGGTCTGGCTGACGTGGTTCGCTCTTTCTCTCACCAGGTGGAAGCAACCACCTTGTCACCGATCCAAGGTCCAGGACACACACTGAAAGCAGGTGACTGGGTCGTGATAAAGAAGCACGTGAGGAAGTCGTGTCTGGAACCCCGTTGGAAAGGCCCTTTCCAAGTGATCCTGACGACCACTACCGCTGTGAAGTGTGCGGGAGTTCCCAACTGGATTCACGCCAGTCATACAAAGAAGGTGTTGTGTCCCACAGATGAGGAAGTTGAAGCGCTGAAACTGCCAGTACCTGATAACAAAGTGCTGAGCGCTGAGACAGAGCAAAACAGAACTAGAAGCGAACAGGCAGAAATAGAGGAGAGAGATATATTCTCTGAGGACGAAACAACCGATTCACTTGGGGAAGACCAAGGAGAAACCTCAGACAGCGACGAAGCAGCTGAAGGTAACAAAGAGCCTGAAGCAGCTGAAAGTGACAAAGAGCCTGAAGAAAGTAACGGTGACAAAGGGCTCGAAAGAGGTGAAGAAGCAGGAGAGCCTGATCAGAGGAGGGCTTTCCCAGAAGCAGACGGTACAGAAAAAGAAAAGGAAAACCTGATTGACTCCCCAGAAGGAGGGGACAAGGCAGAACAGAACGAAACTGTTCAAACTTCTTCAGAAGAGATCGCAGGTCCATCAAGTGGACACAGTGCAAAGAGAAGACCAAGTATATCACCAGTAAAAGTAAGGACTAGAGAAACGTTGAACGACAGTGAAGGGCCAAGAGTGAAAGAGAAAAGAAAGGAAGTGTCTGTCATGATACCAACATCAAGTGAAGAAAAAGACTTGGCCAAAGAGGAAAGTACCAGTGAGGCAGAATCAAAGAGAGATGCAAAATTGAAAAGGAAAAGGATACCAAACAGGAGATATTCCGGTCCAGAATGGGCATATGTAGTCAATGACGATTGGACCGATGAATTTGTATCTCTTAGCCTCGAGAACGAAGAAGAAGAGATACCAATAGAAAAGAAAAGTTTTATGGACACTATTGACTGAAAAACTGATAAATGACATTGCTTGCTATAATTTAACGTGATACAACCAGCTGAGACATTGCTAAACCGGATGAGACATTTGCTAACTTGATAAGACTTTGATAACCTGATTGACTCTTAAACCCGATTTGAGACAACGTTGCTAACTGATAAAAGACTGAGTTATTGCCGAATTGAGACAAATGCTGCTAACCGATAAGTGACTGGGCTCCTAAAGAAAACTGTGTGAACATTGCGCTCGTTCAGCTTTGTAACTAATTGCTAAATCGTTTTTTTTATAAGTGCTTCTAGCTCTCTGATTCTATACAGATCATGACACAAAACAGTAGAGTGAAATATTGTAAATATGCGTGTATAGGCTTGATAACTGCATGTGTACTAATAATAATGGCAATAGTGCTTGCAACGCGTGTTAAGGGTGAGAATGAGAAAATTGATGCTTCTACTTCTGCTCCTGTTACTGTCACTGAACTAACTGCATTGAAAAGACTAGAATTAGATGAGAGACACTTGCATGATAAGAAGGAACTTTCGTATAATGTTTTCTATCGCCTACTAACAGAATATGTTGAGACTATGGATGCGAAAGATTGTTATGTGTTTACACAGATACCGACATCGGTAACGGAAGGGGTGACTTATCACCACATGCCTCTTACATATGGGATTACATGTAGTTTAGTAACTTCTAGATTTTATGGTCAAACTAACATACAGTATTTTTATTCAAATTATGATGTTGCCTTTGCATATGTTCCTATAATAACGCAACTAAGCCAGATTGCTAAAGATTGGGATGCTAAAATAATGAGGGAATTTTTCGAGCCAATGCAACCTTTTGAAACAGCTCACGCTCATAGGGAAAACCTTACCTGCTCGCTCTCTGCAGTAGAAATAAGCTTTTTAGATCGCACAGATGATAGAAGGGCACAAATGAATGCGAAATTAGAAAAAGAGCTAAGTAAGAGGACTTCAGTAGATAATTATGCTTATGCCGCAATAAAAACACAAGGAAAAATAGCTTTAGACGCTTGGCATGTAGGGAAATTTTGTATATATCGTGGTGAATCTTATTATGATAACATTTTCGTGGGAGCGAGTGAATGTAAACATACGTTTATCTTTAAGGCCAAATGGACATTCATGCTGAACGGACTTGACCCTGTCATACCTGGTGTATATTACATTTGTGGGCATAATGCCTATTATCGTCTTCCAAAGGGATGGTGGGGGAGATGTTATTTGGGTATAGTGTTCCCAAAGGTTTATCAACTGGATGACCTATCGGTGATTCCAAAGACGCCTGGATCTCATCGTATCCAGAAAAGAGAGACCGCAGCTGCTGTGGTAGGAGATATATTTGGAGCCATGATTCCTTCATTGGGAGTTGTGTTGAATTCCATCTAAATAAGAAAGTTGTCTACTATAGTGGATAACATGTTGACAAAGTTTTCAGGTGCTATAATCCTGATGGATGCTGAACTTGCAGCAGAAAGAGCTATGACTCTTCAAAACAGGCTTGCCCTAGACATTCTTTTAGCAAAGGATGGCGGCGTTTGCAAAATGCTTGGTGCGCGTCACTGTTGCACGTATATACCAGACAACAGTGTGAAAATTAAAACAATGCTTGCAAATCTAACAAAAGAGAGTGCAGACTTGAAGGAATTGAAAGAACCAGGAGTTTGGGAGAAGGTTGGAAAGGGAGTTGCTTCAGTGGGAAATTGGCTTGGTGGCATTTGGAATGGAATATTACTAAAAATAATACAGGGAATACTAATAGTACTAATTTGCATCTTTGGGATTTGGGGAATAAAGAGGGGAATACTAATGATCATGGCAAGAATTAAAAGAAGGAAGGAAGAGAAAATGATGAAAAGAATGGCAGAAGAATACAAGGCAAGAACAAGGGGAACTAAAAGGCAAAGAGAACTGACAGAATTTTAATGGAATAAAATTTGTGGGAATGGTTTTGTGTGATGACAAATAGTCATCAGAGGAGGGATTGATGACGCAGAAACGAAGGTTTTACATTTATTAGTGCATAAACGTAGTGCCGCAATAATCAAGTGTGACTTTAACCGAACTAATAAAGATTGTACGGGGACAAATGTGCCCTCAGAGTAGTTCGCCAACATTTATAAGCGTGCTTTATATAACGTGATGTATTAGAATTGTACTAATCTGACATAACCGTAAACGTGTGCTATGATTTGCTTGTTTGAAATGTTTTAACTTAGCATAAATTTAGTGGAGGCTTCGGCCTAGTTGCCTTGTCTCACGGTTTAGATGCTCGTGTTTTTCTAATGTGCTAGTAAAACGTGTATTCTTGCTTGAAGCTGTACTTTTCCAGTGAGATCGGTTCACATGCTTATCTTTAAGGTTTCGTGCCAGCCTGGTATCTTCTTCTTTGCTCCAAGGTCAATCTGCAGGTGCAGACAATGGAAGCTCTGAAAGTGAGTTAATTGGTAAAATATGTTGCAACTTACGTTCCCGACTCCAAGGATAATGTATGCCTAGGTAGAAGCTTGTGAATTGTTGTTTTTGATTGGACAATTTGAAGCCAACCTATGAACCCTCCAATGGAAGACCCTACTGGATTTGAACTGTTGTTTATTTAAACCGGGTGCACAAGAAGAAAGCAGCCGTTAGCCATTATCCATGCGCCATTACCCATTGCACCCATTGAGGACATTAGACATTGCAGACATTATGGCCCATCTTGCCGACTTCGTCATTTTGCCATCTTCTACGATGCCAATTGATGTTCGACGCCCTTTTGAATGAGACTTTGATGCTTTCTCTAGTCGAGAGAAAGAGATTTCAAGAAATTCTCGCCCTAGAGACTTTAACTTTGATTCGTCCCTTTGCATGAAGTAGTAGTTTTGTCCTTTTATCTTGCCGCTGTGAGGCAATTGCCCCGTCCACCCTGCTCCCTTTGCCCCCGTCCCATGCTGATCGAAACCGGTACCTGTGAGACGAAGACTTCCTTGAATGCTGATTGAATTTGGTAAATATGAAAGGAAAATGTACAATTGCATTGTGTTTCTTTTTAGGTAACCAACTGCTGATTTTTGATAAGAGCCCTAGTTAGGAGTTTTCCAAATCAATGTTGCTAAATTGTTTTTGCATGAAGTCCCACATGCAGATGCTAATTTGAGGTTAGATGAGGATTCATTTGTTGCACAATGCAATTTGAGACCTTGTTATGCTGACTAATGTATGCAATTAGCCCATTACAGATTATAGTTTTAGTGGTTTGCGTTGCTATTATCGAATGCATTGTTATTCAAATGCTGCATAGATTGCAACTTTTTCGCCGTTATGGACAGCTATTAATGTTCATTTACATATATCATTTGGTGTTGAGACACATTTATATCGTGCCAGCTTTGTTAATATAGGGAAATAAATTCATTAACTTTGAATAAACTGGTGTGGTTATTCATGGCCGAAAGGTCATGATTCGCCGAAATGTTTTCTGGATTCATTGTGAAGTGTTATGTTGATCAGGGCATTGCTTATGTTCGTTATTGATTATTGATTTGATTAAATTGACTAATCTCGGGTGAAGAGAGCCCCACTTGGTCAAAAGATTCATCGACCCAAGAGCGTCCAAATACAGGTAATTTATTAGTACGGAACGCTCTATCATCATTCTCCAAAAATAGTTAGCAAACGAGAATTGGAATTAAGAAAATATGATATATACTTATTTGTGTCATGTGTTTGAAATGGTAAATTATTTTTAATAAGCGGAAGCAGTGGCTGGAGATTACTGAAATAACCCTAAAATAGATGTAATCCGTCCTCTAAGATTGCAGGCAACATAGATAAGGTCCAGTGTGATGTATCACAGCTCTACAACACTTGCCCTGATGTGGGCTGGGAATATTGAAATCATGAATATCGGGGGACTTAATATCGTCACCGTAAGATAAAGGGACAAAGTATCAAAAGGAGAGTTTCTATACATTTTCTATACCTAATATATATCTGTTGGAAATGGCCTTTCTACAGGCTCACCTGCAAACTTTTTGCCTTCCTCCTTCTCTTTTTCTGACCTCATTTTTGCTGACTTTAGGACTCTGTGCACTTTACCACTGCTAACCAGTGCTAAAGTGCATATGCTCTCTCCCTAAAACATGGTGATGTTAGCACGTCTGACCTTAATAAGAAAAGTTACAAGGGGACGCGAATAGGTCGATGAACCTTTTGACTCTCAATTAAGATGTTACCACCAACTCCAGTACATGCAGATCAATAATGAATAATCAATCATCAACACCAATAATCAATGACATTCAATAACATTAGTAATCAATGGAGTCAGTAATTGTCACACACCATGACCTTTCAGTCGCGAATAACTATACCTTTAATAAAAGTAGAATGTTTATTTCCCTATATTAACAATGCTAATGTCACGTAAATTAATCTCAATATCAAATGATACACATACAGAAACAATAGTGGCTGTCCAAACCCGCAAAAGAAACACATTCTAATCAAAGCTTGAACTACTACACATTCTAAGGTTACAGTGCCAATTCATAATAAGAATAATTGTGCAAACAATATCACATACCTTTAGATTCAGCAAAGAAATACATCAACGTTATTCCCCACAGCAAATTCTCATTAGTGAGGATCCTTATCTAACACCCACCAAGCATCAGCATGTTGGCTTTCATGCAAAACAATTTAGCAAACACAAATTTGGAAAACATCTAACTATGGCTCAATCAAAACGTGTGGTTGGTACCTAGAAGGAAAAAGCAAATAGGCATAACAAACACATGGGTAGAAGAATACCTCTCCTCAATTGGATTGGCAAGCTGAGATAGTCTTCGTCATCAGGACATCAGTTCAGTCAGCAAGGCATCAGGATTCAGCATAAACGTTCAGAAAAGGCAAAGTCTTTCAGCAGTAAAGTTAAGCACGTCTCTCATCAAGATGCACAAGGAATTATTGACTTTTCGGCTAACAAGAAAATAGGCAATGGGCTGTGTTCCCTTGGTGAAGTCCTGTTAAATTCCCTAAAACTATTTCCCAAGTCCATATTGGTCAAGAGATCGCATGTTCACACCTTGTCCAATAAAACTAAAACCTCAAATCTATTAATTCTACCACTACTCCGTTCACATGTCACTGATTGGCTTCTCTTGTAATGTCCTCATCATCTGTCTTGCCAGGTAGCAATATTGTTGCAACTTATACTCCAGTCAGTGTCTCTATTGTTTTCCTCCTGAGAAAGTCAGTCTAACACACATTACACTCATAATGTTACATTTAGCAAGAACAGCATCTTCTAGCAATCAGTTCTCGTGAGAAATACTTTTAGCTATGAGCACATTCAAACAGTACAGCGGAAAATCACGGTTTAATTCTTTGAACAGCCATTTATTAAATGTTTAGAAATACAGTTTAACATGAGGCTGTGCAACTAGGCCAAGACCTCTGCTAAGTTAAGGCTTTCCATTAATAAAGCTAATACGTAATGCATTACCCCAAATATGACATATTACTACATCAATCAAACATATACTCAACATTTCATATTAACAAGCCATTAATAAGTATACTTCGTGAACATTGGCGCCACTCATCGTGGTCATGTTTTCAAATGCGTGCATTATTTTTCTGCATTATTACATTTTCTGCACAAATCCATTACTCAGAATACATGATTACTCATTAATAGTTTTTATTGAAACACCTGCGCTAGCAGCGAAATTGGCTCATACCCAGTTGGCTTATTTACTTTACTTGTAAGTCCCTAGTCAAGTACACTACATGTGCCCAGGGCCAGTAAATTAAATGCTTCTAGTGGGCTGCAGCACTGGTTTTGCCACCCACATAAGTAGACCTCTAACCATGTCTCAGGCCTGCCAATGCAAGGCCTGTGAGTGCAGTTTCACTGCCACTTCGACTTGCCATTTAAAAGTAATTGCCAAGCCTTAAACACTCCTTTTTCTACATATAAGTGACCCATTAAGGTAGGTCCCATAGGGCAGGGTGCTACGTAGGTAAAAGGCAGGACATGAACATGTGTGTTCTTTATGTCCTGGTAGTGTAAAACTCCTAAATTCATTTTACACTGCTGTGGGGCCTGCTCCTTTCATAGGATAGCATTAGGGCTACCCTCATTTACTGTTTGAGTGGTAGATTCTGGTCTGATCTGAAAGTAGTAACCAGGTCATATTTAGTATTGCCAGAATGGTAGTAGAAAATCCTATATTGAAAATATTACTATTCTAGAAATGCCACCTTTATAAAGTGAGCATTTCTTTTCACTTAAATCCTTCTGTGTCTTAAAATCCACATCTGGGATGGTTAGTTGACAGCTTCCTTGTGCATTTCACTCAGACAACCCCAAACACAGGATGCTCAGTCACACCTGCACACATCTGCCTATTGAATGGGTCTTCCTGTGCTGGGAGTGTGGGGTGCCTGACACTTAGATGTCAAAAGACAGTGGCCGGCCCTCACACAATGGACTGCCAAACCCCCTACTTGGACCCTGGCAGACAGGATGGAACTGAAAGGGGACCTTGTGCACTTGTAAGCCACTCTTCGAAGTCTCCCCACTTCAAAGGCACATTTGGGTATTTAAACCACTCAGACACTTCTGCAGACACTTCTTGACAAGATACCTACTGGGAAAGGAACTTTGAACCAGAACCTGCAACCTGCTAAGAGAAGCTGCCTGGCTGCCCAAAGGATTCAACTGACTGCTTTGCTGAAAAGGAGTGTTGCCTTGCTGTTGCCCTGCTGCCTTGCTGCCCTCTGGCTCTGCTGAGAAGTGTTCTCCAAGTGCTTGAATTGAGCTTGCCTCCTGTTTCCTGAAGATTCAGGGCCAAAAAGATTTCCTCTCTGCAAAGAACCCCTTGTGCGGTGAAAATCAACGCACAGCCTGCGGAATCGACACACAACCTGTCATGTGGTGAGAAAATTGACACTGGATCAACGCTTAGCGGAGCTGGAATGACACAGCCCGACTTCCTGCGAGAGGAATCGACACAGCACCTGCCGTGCAACAGATATTTTTCTGCATCGCTCCCCAGATTGACGCAGCTCCTGTGACTTTGTCCTGCATGCCCAGGATTTCTCCACATTATCCCCCGAGCTTCCAAATACCCAGCATCAACACATCATCTGTGTGCTTCCAGAGAAACCGACGCACACCTCCCCATTTTCCACACATCTCCTCCTCTGCGGTCCCATGTAGATAATTTAGATGCAAACCAGGTACTTTGCGCTCGCAGGAGACCATTGTTGTTTTTAAGAACTATAAAACTATTTATCATTACAAAAGTGATATTTCAACTATTTATTAAATCTTGATCGTTTTGACCTTAATCTACTCAGATAAATATTCTATATTTTTCTAAACCTGTGGGGTGTATTTTTGTGGTGTTAATACTGTGTTATTGCGTGATTTATTGCACAAATACTTTACACATTGCCTTCTAAGTTAAGCCGGACTGCTCAGTGCAAAGCTACCAGAGGGTGGGCACAGGATAATTTGGATTGTGTGTGACTTACCCTGACTAGAGTGAGGGTCCTTGCTTGGACGGGGGTAACCTGACTGCCAACCAAAGACCCCATTTCTAACAATATCCATATATATTCACTGAAAAAAAACAAAGGTTACAGTGACGTTATAGTTAGGCTCACATTTTAAATGTAAAAAACCATAGAAATTCACCTGTTACATTTAGTTATCTCAAGTAACCATGACTCGTGCCCTAAGGAAACTATAATTCATGCCCCCACCATGCACAGCTGTTTCGTCAAAAACTTTACTGCATATATTACATTGATATTACAGTTCATGGTGAGGGTGCGAGTTATAGTTACCTTAGGGCACAAGTGTGCAGTGTCCTGACTTAGCTATGACATTCAACCTACAGATTTTGAGGGTAAAAAAACTTCAATGTTCCATCACTAGAAATGTTTATCAGTGAAAACACTGGAAAATAAACAGGTCCACTGCCAAGCAATACTAGGATTTGAATCTTCTGCCTACTGAGTGACAGCACAAGACCTTGACCATTAGGCCAGAAGTGACTCTGTTCTGCTCAGCATCCAAATGTAACTATATCATTGGTACCAAACATATTGATTGTCTGACTCTTTGAAATCATTGTATAGAGAGACCATTGCAACAGCTATTCCTCTCTCTGTCTCTCTTCCATCCCACTATGGGATGGAAGAGAGAGAGAAAGAGAGAGAGAGAGCGTAACAGTATCGCTGCGGGAGCCTCAAGCACCCCTGGCCCTAGCCCGCTCCCTGTGTCCTGCGGGAGCCGGCATTGCTCCCACAAGGAGGGAGCTGATTGAACTAGCAGCTCCCTGCTTGTGGGAGCAATATTTTCATCTGTGTCCCTGTATGCATATGTGTGTGCAGGGAAACAGATAAAAACCTCACTTTCTGCAAGTGAAAGCTATATGATAGCTCTAACTTGCAAAAAGTGAAGTGATTGCTCCCACTTGGCGGGAGCTGTCAAAGTTCTCACCAAGTCAGTGCAAACAGCTATGTCCCGGGGTGGGCACCCCAGGACATAGCAGGAGCTGGCCCTGGTGGGTGGCGGGGTGGCTATTATTTTTTTAACATATAGTAATTTTCATTACTATACGTTAATCCTGTGGCCAGGCCCTGAGGCCAAACCCCTATAAGCACCCAACCTTGTACCATGCACCATGCACGGCCTTAACCCCTGTGCAACAAAGGTTGTCTGCAAGATCTGGTCTGCAGCCAGACCCTCTAGCCAACCCCTAACCACCCAACCCCATGCTGTGCACTGCCCTTTGGGTGTGCGCAGTGGGAGTTGGCCATGGCCTCTCTGGGCATGTGAGTAGGTGTAAGAGGGTGTATCTGGGGTTGAGAGTGGCAATGTGAGTGTCTGGGTGTGAGAGTGCGTACATCAGTGTTTTAGTTGGTGTGTCAGTGTGTGCGTGGGTCTGTGAATGGGTACGGGAGGATGTCAGTGGGTCTGTGAGTTGGTGTGTGTTAGAGTCTGAATGAGTCTGTGAGTAGTTGCATAACTATCTGAGTGGGTCTGTGAGTGCGTGTGTTTGGGGTCTGACTGGGGGTGTGAATGTGTGCACGAGGGTCTGAGTGGGTCTGTGACTTGGTGCGTGAGTGTCTGAGTTGGTCTGTGAGTGGGTGCCTAAGTTTCTGAGTGGGTTTGTGAGTGGGAGAAAAATTGAAATAGAGAGAGAAAGTGAGAAAGAGAGAGATAGATAGTTTTTAAGCTTTGGTGTATGATATACTTAGAATGAGATATTTGTGCACAATTTCAAAAGGAAAATGTATATGTTATTTGAAAAGAGTAAGATCACCTTTCAGTATGAGCCATTAAACATTTTAACTTTTTATGAATATTAGAGAAACGTGTCCAGCTGGACTTAATCTCTGAATGCTCAGGGTGAAGGTATGTGACTTTTATACTGAGCTATTCAATTTTTTTGTAATCATTTTTTTATCCCTTTATGGGCTATCTGGGATCACAGGATCAAGGGCTTCTCCGTGGTCCTTACATGTTTTTTTAAAATCTTTTATTTTAGAAAAAGCTCTTTACAGGAAGCCTCAGTGCCTCCCCGCGGTCCCATTGCTTCAGCAACCAAGGAGCTCCTTTAAGTAGCAGCTCCATGGTTGCTGAAGCAAACCTTTCATTTATGTTCTCTGCATGTGTACCTATGTGCAGGGAACAGAGATGAAAGCTCCACTTTTTGACAACAGGACCTGCATTTCCCATTGACGAAAAGTGGAGTTTTTGCTATCAGTTCATCTTGGATTCCCCTAGGTCTCTTGTTTTCAAAACAGCACAGGTTTGGTAGGTTTCCCTAGGTGCCGGCTGAGCTAGAGGCCAAAATCTACAGGAAGGCACTTTGCAAAAAAACACCTCTGTTTTCTGTCAAAAAATTGGATGTGTCCACGTTGTGCTTTGGGGCATTTCCTGTCGCGGGCGCTAGGCCTACCCACACAAGTGAGGTACCATTTGTATCGGGAGACTTGGGGGAACATAGAATAGCAAAACAAGTGTTATAGCCCCTTGTCTTTCTCTACATTTTTTTCCTCCAAATATAAGAGAGTGTGTAAAAAAGACGTCTATTTGAGAAATGCCCTGTAATTCACATGCTAGTATGGGCACCCCGGAATTCAGAGATGTGCAAATAACCACTGCTCCTCAACACCTTATCTTGTGCCCATTTTGGAAATACAAAGGATTTCTTGATAGCTATTTTTTACTCTTTATTTTTCAGCAAACAAATTGCTGTATACCCAGTATAGAATGAAAACCCACTGCAGGGTGCAGCTCATTTATTGGCTCTCGGTACCTAGTGTTCTTGATGAACCTACAAGTCCTATATATCCCCGCAACCAGAAGAGTCCAGCAAACGTAACGGTATAGTGCTTTCAAACATCTGACATTGCAGGAAAAAGTTACAGAGTAAAACGTAGAGGAAAATTGCAGTTTTTTTCACCTCAATTTCGATTTTTTTTTTTCAGTTGTTATTTTCTGTAGGAAACCCTGGTAGGATCTACACAAATTACCCCTGGCTGAATTTAGGATTTTGTTGCTTCTTTTCAGAAATATTTCGGTTTCTGGGATCCAGCATTGGTTTCATGCCCATCTCTGTCACTGACTGGAAGGAGGCTGAAAGCACAAAATGTCCCAGTAAAATACCAAAACTGGGTTGAAAAATTGGGTTTTCTGATTCAAGTCTCCCTGTTCCTAAAAGCTGGGAAGCTGGTGATTTTAGCACTGCAAACCCTTTGTTGATGCCATTTTCAGGGAAAAATAACACAAGCCTTCTTCTGCAGCCCCTTTTTCCCATTTGTTTTTAAAAAAACGAAATTTTCACCGTATTTTGGCTAATTTCCTGGCCTCCTTCTGGGGAACCTACAAAGTCTGGGTACCGCTAGAATCCCTAGGATGTTGGAAAAAAAGGACGCAAATTTGGCGTGGGTAGCTTATGTGAACAAAAAGTTCTGAGGGTCTAAGCGCGAACTGCCCCAAATAGCCAAAAAAGGCTCAGCACAAGAGGGGGATAAGGCCCGGCAGCGAAGGGGTTAAAATAAGAACAATAAAAAGGCATTGTATTCCTCACTTATAGATATAGATTATACGCATAATTTTCACTTACAATTTCAAATAATAAAAGCTGTCACATCTTACTTAGGCAATGTATGTCATGCGTGAACACAAACACAATTTTATAATTCTCATCTGCCATAATCATCTTCTTCGGTATAGGTGTCATCATTGTCTGCATCTATTTGATTTTCATAGGCGGGAATTCTGCACTTGTCAGTGCACTTGAGGTCATTTAGACAGTAGATACACGTTGGCAGTTTGCATTTCCTAAAACAGTTGCAAGCTAGTAGATCTAATACAGTCTGGGGTGCTGACTGCCCCCCATCCAGTCCACTACCACTACCTGTCCTCCCGTATGTTTTTCTAACTTCTATCCTCTCCCAGTTCGACTAGGTGCCTGTGGATCACTCAGAAGACATCTCTTGCTCATAGTGGCTTGATGATTTGCACGTTTGGCATGATTCTTCAGATAGTCCCTGCAAAGTAGAAGTTGATGACTGCGTATCTCACCCTTCTTTTTGCAGCAAAGGGGGGTTTTCTCAAGTCATTCATGTGATGAATGGAAGATTTTGGTCATATAGCAAGTGCAATAATTGCTCCAATTTGTCCAGTGGTTCTTCAGAGAGATCCCATTTGTCTCTCAGGTACGAAAATGTTTCCTGTATATGTCTGTTGGCTGTCAGGATTTTAAATGCAATTACTTTTCCTTTTCCCACAAATGCGCTTACTGTGCCACACCTGGTAAACATATGGAAACCTATCATAGCTCGACACACATTTTCAACAAGGTGAAGCTATTTTTTAGTGTCAAGGACTTGCATGCATATTTTAGTACCACATTTCAGAAACAATTTAGCCATGATTCTGTCATGGAATCCCAAACACATAATAAAACACAACAGTGTCATCTCAGATTATCATTATTGCCTCATAACCCTCATTAGAAGCGTGTGCAGCATGCAGCAGCAAAAAAACATCTGCTTTTTCGTGTGTGCTGTTCAGATCGGGCACTTTATGTCCCCCTTCAGATGTGATTTTGTACCATTTTTCATCAGAGTTCTCGAACAGTGTTTTACTCTCAAGTTTTACATATTACTCTGATTTCCTCCATACATTAACAAGAAATGCGATGAAAGTTGTTTTTATTCCTTCAGTGACAGGAATTTCCTCCACTGTCTGACAATCGAGGAAGGTGAGATGCTCTGTGACTGATTGTCCTTTCACTGTTCTTAATAGACATCTCATTGTATGTATCAAACACAACATCAATTCTTAGACTCCTATTCCCTTCTTGCAAAGCCATGGACAAGATGGACACAGCCACCTCACCAAAGTTTGATTGCTCTCCTTTCACTCTCCGAACAAGAACCATACCATCAATCAGCGTGGCTGAATTTCCAGTTATTGCCTCAGCATTACATTTTCCACAGGTATGTTGCTAAAAAAGCTTTGTCTTTCGCAACAGCCCTTCTGGAGTTGTTAAAGCCCATGTGAAAAGTCCTAAGGGATGAGAGAGTACATCTGCCATTTGCCATTTGAAGGTTCCAATTCTGTGCTGGCACAAGGATTTGAGCAAATAGTGCTTTGTCTGCTTTTGTGATGATTGTTCTGTCATTGCTGTTCATTGCCTTCTTCTTGGACATGTCAGCATCTTTACAGAATATGGGATCAACAATTGCGTTTCTGCTGGCCACTTGTGACTGCATATATAATGTCCTCACTGAATGGTTCTATACTTAAAACAACCCTTTTGGACGACTTTGTGTTTTCTAAATTTCCAGTCTGAAGTCCTAATAGGAACCATTTAAAGTAATCAGACACTGTAAATGAATCTTTATCAATGTCCGCTGGACAATGTGGCCATGGTGTTGATCTCAAGTTTCTTTTAATAATAATCATAGTTCTATGTGCAATGATGTTTGAGCAATGATCTTGTTCATGTTTGTTATCTTAACTTTTTAAATGAATAATTCTATTTTCAAACCCTGGTTTTCTCTCACAACGTCCTGTAGCATGACACCATCAGGTTTGTCCAATAATTGTTCTTGCTTGTCTGGGAATATGTGGAGGCTGTCACCGAAATTGGAGCCCAATTTTTTTCTAATATGCTTCTTGGTTGATTAAGTAAGACAACCCTTTTGGACGGCTTTGTGTTTTCTAAATTTCCAGTCTAAAGTCCTAATAGGAACCATTTATAGTAATCCGACACTGTAAATGAATCTTTATCAATGTCCGCTGGACAATGTGGCCATGGTGTTGATCTCAAGTTTCTTTTAATAATAATCATGGTTCTTATGTGCAATGATGTTTGAGCAATGATCTTGTTCATGTTTGTTATCTTAATTTTTTTTATGAATAATTCTATTTTCAAACCCTGGTTTTCTCTCACAACGTCCTGTAGCATGACACCATCAGGTTTGTCCAATAATTGTTCTTGCTTGTCTGGGAATATGTGGAGGCTGTCACCGAAATTGGAGACCGATTTTTTTCTAATATGCTTCTTGGTTGATTTGTCTATTTCCTGTTTTCCTCTGTGTACCCACTTGCCAGGTCTAACCCTTCCCTTTTCCTACATGTAAGACACCCCTAAGGTAGGCCCTATGTAGTTCCATGGGAAGGGTGCAGTGTATGGTTAAGGTAGGACATATATTTATGTGTTTTATATGTCCTGACAGTGAAATACTGCCAAATTCGGTTTTCACTGTTGCAAGGCTTATCTCTTTCACAGGTTAACCTGGGGGCTGCCTTTAAACATGATTAAAGCGTAGCTTACCTTTGGAAGCAGATAGACATGTGGAGTTTGGGACCTCTGAACTCACAATTTAAAAATACATCTCGCAGTAAAGTTGGTTTTAAGATTGTGGGGCTCATTCTGACCTCGGCGGTAAAAGCCACTTACCGCCGGTCAGAAGGCCGCCACAATACCGCCGCGGCCGCGGTCAGCCGCCACGGACATTCTGACCCACAACTGCAAAACCTCCAAAAATCCGCCCTCCACTGCAGTCCGCCACATCAGCGGCCAGCGGTAAACTGGAGAAGACCAAACCTCCACCGCCACGCCAACAGAAACACGCCAATCCCATTATGACCCGCAAATCCACGCGGCGGTCATTCAACCGCGGTATTCCATTGGCGGTACACACCGCCGCGGTCAAAATACACACACCTTTACAAACCCCTACCACATTGGACAATTTGAAAGGCACACACCTGAAACACATACACACACCACTCCCACACATCCAATACCATATAAAACAGACACCCACATCACCCACAAACCCCTACCAACAAAAACCAGAGATGAAGGAGAGAGAGACACATCAGAGAATAGATAGCCAGACACACAGAGGCACACCACAACATCACACACACCACATAGAAGCACAAAGCACCACACACCAACACACACATCATCACATACACCACCCCACACCTCATACACACCACCCCATGGCACCACAAAGGCACCCACGCTTTTCGGACCAAGAACTCCGGGTCATGGTGGAGGAAATCATAAGAGTGGAACCCCAGCTCTTCGGCTCACAGGTTCAGCACACCACCATAGCAAGGAAGGCGGAGCTCTGGCAGCGGATCGTGGACAGGGTCAACGCGGTGGGACAGCATCGCAGAAATCGAGAGGACATCCGCAAACGATGGAACGACCTACGGGGGAAGGTGCGCTCGATGGTCTCGCGACACAACATCGCAGTGCAGAAGACTGGCGGGGGACCCCCACCCACTCCACCCGAATTCACAACATGGGAGCATGAGGTACTAAACATCCTGCATCCTGATGGCCTCGCTGGAGTACACGGAGGAATGGACTCTGGTAAGTACAAGGCCAACCACTTCACCCCCCCCCAGCATGCTAACCCCCACCCTCACCCCCAACCCCCCAGCACACATCCTCCCTGAGAATGTCTCTCCAGCACAACCCACCCTACACCAACCCCTGCATGCCATCCCCAAACTATGGACACCCATCACCTAAGCATGACCACTGCACATACCCATCCCCCCCCCCACAAAACACCCTCACAACACCTCCCCCAAGGGAATGCCAGCACTGGTGGACAAGGGCACCCATAAAACGCAAGCTAATGCACACACAGAAACAATAACCATACCCTCTTACCCCATGCAGGACCCGAACGACAACACACCGGTCAGGAGAGACCAGAAATGTCCATCCCACCCCCGGAACAGGCCCCTAGTGATGACAGCAGCTCTGTCGACCTGGAACCTGACGACCAGCCCGGACCATCGGGGACCTCTGGGCAGTCGGTTCCCCTCACCCAGACACAGGCCACTGCAGACCCAACCCCCTCTGGGAACAACAGCACAGCTCCCACCCAGCGGGCCCATGCCTCTGTCTCTAGGACAGGTCAAGCAGCGGTGTGTCTACCACTACAGGGCCCCCAGGGTAACCCACCAACCCAACAACAACAGGGACCTGGGGGCAGTGGGAGTGGGCACACCGTCCAGGGGACAGAGGCCCAGGGAAACAGGGCAACTCGGAGGGCTGCTGTGCGACAGGGGGGGGAGGAGAGGCCCAGGGAACCCACTCTCCAAGAGGCCCTCACCACCATCATGGCAGCCTACCACCACTCACAAGAGACGATGGCGACGGTACTGGCCAGGTTCCAGGAGATCCAGGCACAGCAGGAGCAACGCTACATAGGGTTCAGCGACCAACTCACCAACATCTCAACCGCTATGGGGAGCATAGTCCAGGCCCTGAACCGTATAGAGGACACGTTTCGGGACCATGTGGCATCACACAGGGCCCCTGTCACTAGCCAGGAACAGGAACAGCCTACCACCTCCGCCGGCGCTAGTGGACAGGAGGCCCCACCACAACGACAGCCCACCAGAACCCCACCTCCTGCTGAACAACAACCACCCTGCAAAAGGAGCCTGAGATCAAAAAAACCGACAGAGTAGGATGTCAAGACCCCCGCCAGCATCACATACCCCCTGAAGTCCTCCCACTGTTCCACATTGCCACCCTGTCAAACCTTGAACTGCCCCTGCTCCATCCTGCCACAGGCATATGGACAATGCACCTGTGAGACTGAGAACTGGACTCTGCCATGGACATTACTCCACCCCCACCCATCACTGTTTCACTATCATGTACCAATATCTATGCACTAATAATAAATCACTGCACTGAAATCAATCAGGACTCAGCCTGTCTTATTTACAAATGTATGACACATTACATATCAATTACGTATTTTTAACATTGTGAATTACACATACCGAGGTAACTTAGCATTAGTCCATGAGCCAACCAAGCCGAGGTCACGCAGTGGCTCATACAGCACAGAAAAGGGAAGGGAAAATCAAACATCATGTTGATAGTTCTGGGGGGAAATCGACAAAGTTGAGATGCAGGAGGCTTTCAGGAAATGTAAAATGGCATGGGTGATTATTACCTGTGTGCTACTGGAAATACTGTTCTATTACTCTGTCCCTGTTGTCTGTGTCGTCCTCTGAGTCTTCCTCCTCTTCACTCTCCGCAGGCTCCACAGCTGCTTCAACACCACCATCTGCACCATCCTCCTGCAGGAAAGGAACCTGACGTCGCAATGCCAGATTGTGAAGCATACAGCAGGCCACGATGATGTGGCACACCTTCTTTGGTGAGTACATCAGGGATCCCCCTGTCATATGCAGGCACCTAAACCTGGCCTTCAGGAGGCCAAAGGTCCTTTCGATGATCCTCCTAGTTCGGCCATGGGCCTCATTGTACCGTTCCTCTGCCCTGGTCCGGGGATTCCTCACTGGGGTCAGTAGCCAAGGCAGGTTGGGGTAACCAGAGTCACCTATTAGCCACACACGTTGTCTCTGTAGCTGCTCCATCACATAGGGGATGCTGCTATTTCGCATAACATACGCGTCATGCACTGACCCTGGGAACTTGGCATTTACATGGGAGATGTACTGGTCAGCCAAACAGACCACCTGGACATTCATCGAATGATAACTTTTTCTGTTTCTGTACACCTGCTCATCGTCTTTTGGGGGTACCAAAGCCACATGGGTCCCATCAATGGCACCAATGATGTTGGGGATATGTCCAAGGGCATAGAAATCACCCTTCACTGTAGGCAAGTCACCCTCCTCTGGGAAAATGATGTAGCTCCGCATGAGTTTCATCAGGGCAGACAACACTCTGCTCAAAATCTTTGAAAACATAGGCTGAGACATTCCAGATGACATGGCCACTGTTGTCTGGAATGACCCAGTTGCCAAAAAATGGAGGACTGACAAAACCTGCACCAGAGGGGGAATCCCTGTGGGTTGGCGGATGGGGGACATCAGGGCTGGCTCCAGCTGGGCACACAGTTCATGGATAGTGGCACGGTCAAGTCTGTATCGAAGTATTATATGGCGTTCTTCCATTGTCAACAGGTCCACCAGCGGTCGGTACACGCGAGGATTCGTCCTTCTCTTTGCAAGTCCCAGCGGACGGTGCCTAGGAAGGACAACATGGAGCACAGAGTCAGGCAAACCACAGGTACGTACAGACAGCTTGCACAGTTAAAGAATGGCAATGGGTTGAAAGGTGTGTATGTGTGGCAATGCAAGGCCTAGGCCTGTGTGTCGCAGTCAAAATTAAGCCATGTAGGCCCTTGAAATGGCGGCTGCCTGACCTGTGAAGTGGGACAATGGGATGTGAGGTCAATGCGCTGGCGGGGCACACCGTGGCGGTAGGCGGTCGAAGACTGCGGCGCAAAGCCGCATTGGTTAACATTGAACCCTATGGGTTTCAGGAGCCAATGACGATGTGCGCCGGCAGTCGCGGTACGCACCGCCGCGGTACGCACCGCCGCGGGCGTGACCGCCATTTCCTAGCTGATTGATCACTCGAGACCTGATCATCCACAGGAGAGGACCTATACTGCAAGTGCTGCTGTGACCTCGGTCTGGAAGTGACAATGGCTGCTGCGACTGGGGAAAGGGCCCCTGCCTTCACGTCTGAAGAGTTGGAGAAGCTCGTGGATGGGGTCCTCCCCCAGTATGCGCTACTCTACGGTCCTCCAGACCAACAAGTGAGTACACCGGGTGCACATGGAATGGGCTATGCCTGTGTGGATTGGGGTGGATGTAAGTTGGTGGGGTGGGGGGGCGAATGAGGAGTGCAACGCACGACAGATGAGAGCATGTGCCATATGGCAAAGTTGGTGGGGGGGGGCAATCACATCTAACATGCAGGTCATTGATGATTTCCTCCTTTCCACCCTGTACATGTCAAATAGGTCAGCGCCCATCAGAAGATCGAGATTTGGCGTGCCATCGCCAAGGAAGTCCGGAACTTGGGGGTCCACAACAGACGGGGCACCCACTGCCGCAAGAGGTGGGAGGACATCCGCCGCGGAACAAGGAAGACCGCAGAAACACTGCTGGGGATGGCCTCCCAACCTAGGAGGGGTGCCAGTCGCACCATGACCCCCCTGATGTCCCGGATCCTGGCGGTGGCCTACCCTGAATTGGATGGGCGCTTTAAGACATCACAGCAGACACAAGGGGGTGAGTATCAGCACATTCTCCTATCTTTCTGCGCAGTGGAGGTGTCTGGGTGGGGGAGGAGGGCTGTGGGTGACATTAGGCCAGGGCGCTTTCTGTAGTGTAGTCCTCTCCCTTAGGCATGGCCCTGTGCCCCCGGCCCCCACCTCTGTAGGGTGACAAGTACAGCCATTGATGGTCCAGCATCACCCATGTGCGCGTTTGACGTCTCTTGGCCTGTTGTCCTAGTCAGTAGTACTGAGTAGTGTACCCCGAATGCGCGGCTTAGTGCATGAGGCTCCTGTGTCTGTCCTCTCCGCCAACGGTGTTGACATTGTATGCACTCAACCTGGTCTTCTTTTTTCTCCCCCCACCCTTTCTCTTCATCTTCTTGTGCATGTGTGCATTAGCATCATCAGGCGGAGGAGATTTGGCATCGGAGCACGAGGGAGCTGCAGGACACAAGGCCCCGGTGGGCCCAGGAACAGACACCAAGGGCACCAGTGATCCGGAGGGCGAGGGGAGCACCACGACGGGGACCGCTGGTGAGAGCAGCGACAGCGACACGTCCTCGGATGGGAGCTCCCTAGCGGTGGCGGCAACATCCGGGCCCCCCGCCTCTACAGGTACAGCCGCCACCCAGCGCACCAGCACCGCCCTCCCAGCAGCCCCTCAGCCTACGCTCCGTGCCCGCTCGCCCAGGAAGGCGCGTGTCTCCTTCGCCCCAGGCACCTCAGCCCCTGCCCCTGTTGCCCCTGCTGCCCTCAGTGCGGAGCTCATTGACCTGGTGAGGACGCTCATTGTTGGGCAGACGACCCTTTTGAATGCCATCCAGGGTGTGCAAAGGGAGGTGCAACAGAGCAATGCGTACCTGGAGGGCATTCATTCGGGTCAGGCTGCCCATCAACGAGCGTTCACTGCTCTGGCCTCAGCACTGACGGCAGCCATTGTCCCTGTTTCCAGCCTCCCTCTTCTTACTGCCTCCAGCCTGTCTCTGTCTCCTGTTCCTCAGCCTATCCCATCCACACCATCAGACCAGCCTGCACACACCTCAACACCCAAGAGCAGCTCATCCAGACACAAGCACCACAGATCCCACAAACACTCACCCAAGCAACACCCAGATGCAGACATTCCAACAGTCACAACCACCTCTGTGTCCCCCTCCTCCTCGTCTCCCTCCTCCCTCCCTGTGACGTCTACACTCACACCTGCATGCACCCCAACATCAGCCAGTGCTTCCATCACCACCTCACCCTCCAGTACAGTCCACACTCGTGCAGTCACCACCCCCACTGCCATTTACACGTCCCCTGTGTCCTCTCCCACTGTGTCTGTCACCCCCTCTTCCAAGACACACAAACGCAGGCAGACACCCATCCAACAGCCATCCACCTCACGTCAGCCTACAGCACCAGCACCTTCACCCAATGACAGCACACCTGACTCTCCTACAACCACATCCTCTTCCTCCACTCCCATCACCACTTCTCCCACCCTTTACCTTGGACCTAAAAAGCTTTTCCTGGCTAGTCTTGACCTCTTTCCCTCCGATGAGCTCCCCCCTCCATCTGCAAAGAGTCCCAAGAGCACTGCAGCCACCACCAGCCCAGCTTCGAGTGTCACTGTTGTGCATGGGATCTGGAGTCCACCCTTTGCCAGCAGTGACACATCGATCAGCAGCAAGGACACGTCCAGCCCCCCCCCGGCAAGAGGACCCGCAAAAACAAGGGCCGCCGTGCGAGGACTGACAGGGCTGCCCCCAAGGAGCAATGTGCGGCCACTTCACCAGCCACACCATCTAGGGGAGGCAAGGGCCCGAGAGCCCCATCAAAGGAGCGGAAGGGCAGCAGGAGCGCGGAGAAGGTGGACCCCACATGTCACATCCCAGCTGGGAAGGAGGACACTAAAGAGGCCAGGAGTCCGTCCCCGAAGGGTCCAGAAACGTCACGGTCCGAGGGCGACTGAGCAGGGAGTCCAGGCCAGGTCTGGCTCCCTTGACCTGCTGGATGAGCACCGCTGAACAGGGCCCCGCCGTGAAGATAGGCACCGCTGAAGAGGGCCCCGCCGTGAAGATAGGCACCGCTGAACAGGGCCCCGCCGTGAAGATAGGCACCGCTGAAGAGGGCCCCGCCGTGCAGAAGAGCACCGCTGAAGAGGGCCCCGCCGTGAAGATAGGCACCGCTGAAGAGGGCCCCGCCGTGAAGATAGGCACCGCTGAACAGGGCCCCGCCGTGAAGATAGGCACCGCTGAAGAGGGCCCCGCCATCTCAAGCACCGCTCTGCTGGGCCCTTCATCTCAAGCACCGCTCCGCTGGGCCCCGCCGTCTCAAGCACCGCTCCGCTGGGCCCTTCATCTCAAGCACCGCTCCGCTGGGCCCTTCATCTCAAGCACCGCTCCGCTGGGCACCGCCGTCTCAAGCACCGCTCCGCTGGGCCCTTCTTCTCAAGCACCGCTCCGCTGGGCCCTTCATCTCAAGCACCGCTCCGCTGGGCCCTTCATCTCAAGCACCGCTCCGCTGGGCACCGCCATCTCAAGCACCGCTCCGCTGGGCCCTTCTTCTCAAGCACCGCTCCGCTGGGCCCTTCATCTCAAGCACCGCTCCGCTGGGCACCGCCGTCTCAAGCACCGCTCCGCTGGGCCCTTCTTCTCAAGCACCGCTCCGCTGGGCCCTTCATCTCAAGCACCGCTCCGCTGGGTCCTTCATCTCAAGCACCGCTCCGCTGGGCCCTTCATCTCAAGCACCGCTCCGCTGGGCACCGCCGTCTCAAGCACCGCTCCGCTGGGCCCTTCTTCTCAAGCACCGCTCCGCTGGGCCCTTCATCTCAAGCACCGCTCCGCTGGGCACCGCCGTCTCAAGCACCGCTCCGCTGGGCCCTTCTTCTCAAGCACCGCTCCGCTGGGCCCTTCATCTCAAGCACCGCTCCGCTGGGCCCTTCATCTCAAGCACCGCTCCGCTGGGCCCCGCCGTCTCAAGCACCGCTCCGCTGGGCCCTTCATCTCAAGCACCGCTCCGCTGGGCACCGCCGTCTCAAGCACCGCTCCGCTGGGCCCTTCATCTCAAGCACCGCTCCGCTGGGCCCTTCATCTCAAGCACCGCTCCGCTGGGCCCCGCCGTCTCAAGCACCGCTCCGCTGGGCCCTTCATCTCAAGCACCGCTCCGCTGGGCACCGCCGTCTCAAGCACCGCTCCGCTGGGCCCTTCTTCTCAAGCACCGCTCCGCTGGGCCCTTCTTCTCAAGCACCGCTCCGCTGGGCACCGCCGTCTCAAGCACTGTTTATGGTTCACTGTGCCCACCATGCCTCCTCCTTGACCAGTGGAGACTGTCATCCACCTGATGGACTGTGGCTTTGCACTCCTCAGGATGGTACAGTGGGCAGCCCACCCACTGTAGAGACATTGAGAGACTGTGGCTTTGCACTCCCCAGGATGGTACAGTGGGCAGCCCACCCACTGTAGAGACATTGAGAGACTGTGGCTTTGCACTCCCCAGGATGGTACAGTGGGCAGCCCACCCACTGTAGAGACATTGAGAGACTGTGGCTTTGCACTCCCCAGGATGGTACAGTGGGCATGGTGGCTCCTCGTGGATCTGGCGTCGTGGACTCATGTGGCTGTGGTGAACCCCCCTTCCCTTCCCCCTGAGGTGCCTGTAATTTTTACATCTGATGCCCCTGCAGTGTTCTCTCCAAAGGACTCAGGTCTCCTGTGTGGGCTTTGCCCTTGTTTCTCAAAACTTTGGCCCACGGACATGATGAATTCGTAGGATGTGCAGGACTTGTTACTTCAGTTATACACTGATGTATATATCATTTGTTTTCTTGTAAATATCTTTCATGGTTGTACGATAATTTTCAGGAGCTTTTTGGTACATAAATATTTATTCCAAATTTGATTATGTCCTAGCATTTTTCAGGGGTGTTTGGGTGGTGTCACTGTGACTTGTTGCTCTGCATTGGTGTGTACATAGTTGGGGGGGGGTCGCATATGTGTGTGCCCGTAACCTTTCGTCCTCCCCCCTCCCGTGTGTCATAGGTGCAGTACTCACCGTTGTCGTCTGCGCCGGACTTCGTACTCGTGGTAGATGAGAAGGTAGACGAGAGCAGGTAGGATGTTTAATTCGGGTTCCATGCTGTCCTCCTTCCTCCTGGAGTGCGTAGTGGTGTGCGTTTTCCCGTTCGTAGTCTGTTTCCGCCGTGTTTTTATCGGCGGTGCTCCCGCTCCGGAAAAGGTGGCGGATTGGTGAGTTGTGATAGTGTGGGCGGTACATTGTCTGCCGCCTGGCTGTTGGCGGTGACCGCCGCGCTGTTTGTTTGTACCGCCGTGGCGGTCGGAGTATTAAAGTGGCTGTCTGTGTTGGCGGTTCCCGCCAGGGTCAGAATTCCATTGTTTTGACCGCCAGCCTGTAGGCGGGTTGGCCGCCGCTTTAACACCGACCGCCAGGGTTAGAATCACCCCCTGTGTGTTTGAAAATGCCAGTTTTGGAAAGTGGGCATTTTCTTGCTTGAACCATTTCTGTGACTCTGCCTGTTTGTGGATTCCCTGTCTGGGTTAGTTTGACTGTCCTAGGAGGGAGGGGAGGAGTGGTCACTCGCACCTGAAAGGGCTGTGCCTACCCTCACTAAATGCAGACTCCATCCCCCTGGTGTGTGTCTGAGGCCTTGCCTGGGCAAGACAGGATTTCACAAACAAGTTACACTTTTTCTTTGAAGTAAGCCTACTTCAAAGGCCAAAAATGGGGATAAGAAGAGCACCCAAACCCACAGTCTTTAGACACTTTTTGGGGTAGCCACTCTACCTCACAGACACTTCTGGACAAGAAACCTGCTGGTGAAGAATCCCTGAACCAGACCTGCCAAGAAGAACTGCCTGGCTGCCCAAAGGACTTACTGGGACTGCTTTTCTGACATGAACTGCGGCCTTGCTGTTGCCCTGCTGCCTTGCTGCTCCCTGGCTGTGCTGAGAAGTGCTCTCCAAGGGCTTGGATAGAGCTTACCTCCTGTTCCCTGAAGTCTCAGGACCAAAAAGTCTTCACTCCTCCAACTGGACTCCTTGTGCGGTGAAAATTCGACACACAGCCTGCTAAAAACGATGCAAGCCTGCCCCACAGTTAGAAATTCACTGCGCACCGAACCAGAACGACGCAGTCTGACTTCACAAGGAGAAGATCAACGCAGCGCCGGTGTTGCGAGCAGAACTTTTACACACAGCCCACCGGTTGGACATACAGCTGACCCAGGATGACGAAGCCCGACTTCCAGAAAGGAATCGATGCAAGGCCCACTGGATCGATGCAGCGCAAGCCCAGGATTTCACGCACAGTCCCCGGGGCACCAGAAAACCCCGCAACTCGACGAGGAACCAAGTCCGCACGCCAGGAATTGACACAAAGCCTTCCCCTGCGTGGAAAATAATGATGCAAGTCGGTGTGCAAAGGGGCGAAACCGACGCACACCACCCCATCTTCCACGCATCGCCTCCTCTGCGGTCCCTTGCGGAGATTTTGAACGCGAACCGGGTACTTTGTGCTTGCAAGAGACCTTTATTGTTTTCAAGATACATTTATTTGTTTTTTGAAGACTTAAGACACTTTATATCACTTTTGTCGTGATATCAAACATTTACTAATTGCATTTTAATCATTTTGACCTGCAGCTTATCAGGTAAATTTAATATATATTTTTCTAAACACTTTGTGGTGTATTTTTGTGGTGCTATATGGTGTTATTGTATGATTATTGCACAAATACTTCACACATTGCCTTCTAAGTTAAGCCTGACTGCTCAGTGCCAAGCTATCAGAGGGTGAGCACAGGATAATTTGGATTGTGTGTGATTTACCCTGACTAGAGGGAGGATCTTTGGTTGGACAGGGGGTAACCTGACTGCCAACCAAAGACCCCATTTCTAACACACTGTGTGTCACACGTATTACCTCTTTGTTAGGAATAAGCACAGTTCTAATGTATTGAAATAGTTCATCATATGCTTCAACTCTTATATTTTTGCAGTGATCATTGGTTTGAAAGCTAGATGCATGATTTCCCTCCTTTGCTTGTATAATTCCAGTTAGAAATGGGGTTTCTGGTTGGCTAGGGTATGCACCTCGGTCAGGCAGAACCTACCCACTCTAGTCAGGGCAAGTGGGTAAGCTCTGATCTGGTAGGGGTTCCCAAGGAAGTCCTGGTTTGCTCAGCAATGGTCCAGCCTAAGATTGTTGTCCCTGGACTGGATAGATGGATTCCGGGGGTAAACTCTGACCTGGTTGGGGGGGGGGGCGGTTAGTGTGCTCACCCCCGTATGAAACTTCTGGTGGATTCTCCCTAGGTCGGGGAGACGCAGGACTCTGGAAGTGGGGTTCAGGGAGGGGGAAGCTCGCCCCGGACCCCGGCTCAACCCAGGGGTGTCATCCCTAGGTTGGGTTGTCAGTTGCCAGGTAATGATCCTGGGCTGGCGAGAGAGTTGTGCAGGACTGCTGTACCCAGCACCCTGGCAAGTGTGGATTCTGGTGATACCCCTCCCATATCCTAGAAGGAGGGGTAGAGGGAGGAGAGCCTCGTCTCTAACCCCTGTGGAACCTATGGGTGCGGACCCTAGGTTGGTGGATCAGTGGCAGGGTAGAGCCCCTGAACTGATTGGAAGTGGAATGGAGACAGGTTGCCTGGGGCCTGGTTCTGGCCATTGGCAGCTAGAGGCCCCGTGGGTTGGTCTAGGTTGCCTGGAAGGATTGACAGAGAGATCCAAGTGGAGTCAGGAAGGCGTAGAACTGGAACATTCTCCTTCTGTTGTGGGCCTGGGTCCTTGTTCTATCGCCCCAATCAGGGAAGTACATCAAGGTATTGATTGTTCTCCCTTGGCTTTAGGCTGGTAGGAGGTCGTGTTGGACTTTTTTCCAAGGTCATCCCCAGTCTTTTTGCCCCTTCCTCCTGGTTTTTCTGACCTCTCGCTGTTGGCTCTCGGACTCTGAGCACTTTATCACTGCTGACCAGTGCTAAAGTGCAGGTTCTCTCCGATCTAAAGTTGGTATGATTGGCTTATACCTATTTGGCATATTTAATTTATCCTATAAGGCCCTTGTACAGTGGTATCTCTATACCCCGGGCCTGTAAATTAAATACTACTAGTGGGCCTGCAGCATTGCTTGCGCCACCCACTGAAGTAGACTTTCAAACCTGTCTCAAGCCTGCTAGCTCAGGGCCTGTGTGCGCAGTTTTCTGCCACAGGGACCTGGCATCTCAATTTACTTGCCATGCCCAGAATTCCCCCTGTACTACATGCAAGTTACCCCTAAGGTACGCCCTAGCTAGCCCTTTGGGCAGGGTGCCATGTATGTAGAAGGCAGGACATGTGCCAGGTTGCGTGGCCTGTCCTGGTAGTGACAAACAGCCTAACTTGGTGTCTCACTGCTGTGAGTGCTGCCTTCTCATAGGATTGCATTAGAAATGCCCAGCCTTATGTGTAAGGGGTATTGTCTGATTTATGAGGGGTAGCGTAGGCGTGTTTGGTATGGTTATGATGGTGATAATAAATGCTTCTTACTGACGTAGGTGTATTTTTAATTACTATTACAGAAATGCCACTTCTAGAAAGTGCGCATTTATCTGTGCTTATGACTCTGGTGTTTTGCAGCTTGACTCCAATCCATGTCTGGGCAGAGTAAAAGTTGGGGCTTTGTGCATACTTTTCAGGCAGCCTGTACACAGGGAGGGTGGGGGTGTCACAG
Organism: Pleurodeles waltl; assembly: GCF_031143425.1. Lineage (NCBI taxonomy): Eukaryota > Metazoa > Chordata > Amphibia > Caudata > Salamandridae > Pleurodeles > Pleurodeles waltl. The sequence continues at coordinate 1,642,543,399 of NC_090444.1, read as the reverse complement.
AGGTGCATCTGCATACTAAATAGTCTTCCTGGGCTGAGAGAAGGGAGAGGCTGGGCACACCTACATTTGTAAAGGCTGTGCCCTGGCCTCACATAACCCCCCCAGGAGCCTGTGCTGAAGGAGAGAGGGAGCACTCCCAGAACCAGTTGTAACTGGCTGGAACCTCCTCTCCCTACCATTGCAAAACATTGTAAGGACTGAGTATAAGTACAGGGGAATGTTCCCCACAATTTGGAGACTCTTGAAACATCCTGGAACTGGACACAGAAATGTGTGAAGGACTCACCAGTGACCGCCATGGACTGCTGCTGCTGATCTGACCTGTGACCTGCTTGCTCAGTGTGAAGGACTTGCCACCTGCTGCATTTCTTTGTGCTGGCCTGTTGCTGGGCCCCTCAAGCTGTGGGCCTTTTCTTTGGACTCTGCCCCCCAGGAGCAGGGTGCTGTGGCCCCTGACCCATGTCGCCTTTGAAGCACGAAGAAGTGCTTCAACTCATTGGCCCTCATTACAACCTCGGCGGGCAGAAACCGCCACCCGCCAAGGTTGAACCACCGGGTGGCTGCACTCCTACAGGGTCCATTATGAGAAACCCGCTGGGCCGGCGGGCAGAAACCTGGTTTCTGTCCGTCGGCCCAGCGTGGATCTCGGCCGCAACACGGGAGCTGGCTCCGAATGGAACCGGTGGTGTTGCTGCTGTGCGACGGGTGCTGTTGCACCCGTCGCGCTTTTCACTGTCTGCATAGCAGACAGTGAAAAGCTCCATGGGGCCGTGGCAGGTTCTTACCGCCATGAAAAGGTTGGCGGGAGGGGGACTCGTAATCCCCTGGGCAGCACTGCAAGCGGCGCTGCCCTGGGGGATTTACACCGCCGGGACCAATGTGGCTGGAAACCGCCGGTCCCGGTGGTGCGACCGCGGCGCTTCCACCGCGGTCGTAATTCTCCTGGAAGTACCGCCAACCTGTTGGCGGTTCTTCCTCCAAAACACCGCCAGGGTTGTATTGACCCCCTTAGCGTTCAGACACATCAGAGATATGTGTAAATTTCTCAAAATGGAGGAGGTGTGGAGCGCTCCCCATAATTTGGCCAAGGAAACAAAGGAACGTGTAAAAAGGTGCTACTGGGAGAACATTTTGGCCCAAATTTGGTTAAAAAAACATGGCAGTCTGACTTCACAGTTCCTAGACCATAAGTGCAGCCCCAAATTTGAAGCCTACATGGATAATGTAAATCCTCCCTATACCAAAACACTATTCATCAAGTTTAGACTAGGGACTCTCCCGCTAAAGACAATCACAGCACAATGGAGACCGGAGGACTGCAATTCAATATACTGCCATCATTGTCAAAAGACAAAAGAGTCACTCGCGCACTTTATGTTTTTCTGCCCTAGATATCTGGTACCTAGGAAAAAGTGGATTGCTCCATTATGTAGAGCAGCTGGGATAAGGGAATGGAACACGGCATTATGACTCCTATCAACTGACACAAATGACAAAATAGTTTTTTCTGTTGAGGGATACCTGCGAAGTGCATGGGCCATAAGAACAAAAGAATTATTATAAGCGTGTATTTACAACACATTGGTTTTAGATTATATTTATTTAATATACCAGGCCTTAACTGGATGAAGCTAAAGTCTCAATGGTCTGGACTTCTAGATTTAAAGAATAATGATGAATTGCCTGTTTTTATAAATTTGTGACCTCATTATTCTTCTGGGGTTCTTAAAAAGTAAATTATGGAATTTTCTCCCTTTATACCAGACAACTGAGATAAATGATAAAATTGGTTCCTCAGCGGCGTGATACTTGTAGAACACAGGGGAGATACGAACTAGAATTTTTATAATCATGTGCTTTTAATAACTTGGTTTTAGATTATATTTATTTAGTTTGATAAGTTTTAATTGATTGGAGCCAAACTATAATGACCTAATATTTTTATACCCTCTGAGATTTCGTAAAAAATGTTTTAAATAATGCTGTCTATATATTCTTATAATTGTTAACTGATACGTCCTCCAACCATGTTATGTCTTGTATTGTCTACTTTTATGGCTTATAGCCGAAATAAAGTTATGTATAAGATAAGACCCCCTTAGCGCTTGGGAAAGCGCTGCATCTTTAAATCCTTAAGGCACTGAGTGCACGCTTTTGCTGCCGTGGTAATCACCGCCGAGACCTGGGCGCTAATAATTTCCCTTGCGTTGAGGACGAGCTGCTCCTTGTGCCCCCGGGGCACTAACAAAACCAAAGATGGAAAGCCTGGATCAAGCGTGCTCCTTGCGGTACCCCCGGGGCAGAGATGGCTCCGAGGAGCGCCCCTTGGGAACCAGAAGGCCCTTTTCTGGGCCCGGAACGACGCCGGAGATGGGCAGGAGAGGAGGAAGCCTCTCCCTGCCCTGCCGGGCCCAGAAGGGCTCTCTGTTGGATCGCGGGCAGGGCAGAAGCCTCATCGGAGGCTCCCCCTGCACCGCTAGTCCTTGGTTTGCGTCTTGCGTGGGCCTGTGTTGATCTTTGGAGGGCCAGTTAAGGCCCAGGGGGGCCCTACAATGATCGCAGGTCCCAGGAGGGGCCCGACCTTGCGGCGGAGGGGGTGCGTGGCGCCCCCCTCCTCCTGCCATTTCTTCCCTGATTTTGCCCCCCCTCGTGGGGGCCAGTGGAGGCCCGGGGGGCCCCCAGTGATCGCAAGCCCCAGGAGGGGCCCATTAGGAGTACAGAGGGGGTACGTGCTGCCCCCCCTCACCCAGAATTGTGATGGTGCCCCCATGTTGCGCAGAGGAGCGCCGGGGGCCCCGTTTTTTGTCTATAGGCACTGGAGGTGCCTTCATCAACACAGGCATTCCCTACCAGGAACTGTATATCTAATTCAACGTTCTTTCTACAGACTTGGATTTATATATTGCCTGCCTGTTTGATGATGTTTTTATATATGTGTGTACATGTTCCTTTTATGGACATGATTTGCTGATATGTATTCCTATGACTTGCCATATCTTTCTAATGTTCCTACTATGGGCATTTTATGACATTCTTATGACGAGTGCTTTGGTGTAATAATGTGTTTCCTAACTACTGTTTATGTTGCAGAATACTGAGTAACCTGTGTGTTATGTGTGACTACTGCTAATTTACAGAGTAACTAATGTGTAACTTTCTTACAACTGCTGAGGTAGCAGGATAGTACTGATATATGATGTTTGGTCTAATAGTTGCGTTGTGTACAAGACAGTATATTTTCATATAATCTGGTGTTGTGTTCCCTTTGTGGTGGGGATAGTGCGTCACGTGTGTTGTGTGTGTTGTGCAAACGCCTTACACATTGCTTCTGGAATAGGCCTGACTGCTCGTGCCAAGCTAGCAAGGGGGTGAGCGGGGGTTATCTTGGACATGTAACTTCCTTGCCCTGACTAGAGTGGGTAGGTTCTGCCTGGCTATGGTGGATACCCTAGCCAACCAGAAACCCCATTTCTAACAGTCCCTATAACAAGATGCATGATAATGGGCTTTTGTGGCCACTATTTCCCTACTACAAACTAATAATATCTTTGACACAGTTAATGGTTGCACACTCTCAAAGCCTTTTGTCAAATCTAAGCTCTGTGGCCTTGATTAATTTCTCATGCATCGATGTTCCCTTGTAGCAGTTTATCTTTCCACAAAATCTATATTCTCCAGCATACATGTTTGACTTTAATGATGTACTTCTGTCTAAGCATTTACTTGTGCACTCACTCATTCCAGCATCATCACTGACAGTTGTTTCAGCTTTTCACTTAATAGTCTGCAAATATCTCTTCAGAGTAAACATAGTCCTGCACTTCCTGTGGTAAAATGCTTGGAGAACCGTGTCAACTGACACATTTCTCGCAATGTCTAATAGTGGAGTGTGATTCCTTATGTGAGGTCCCTCTAACAAAGTTTTCCATGATGAGCAGTCCTGTGGGCTTGTCAGCATAAATCCATGTTAGACGTTTGACCATAAATGAATTATACACTGGGGATCAGAGGGAAAGGATGTGCTTGTTTCCGTCTGCTTCGTGATGCTCCACAGCCATTCACCACCAGTTCTGGAAAAAGAAATCTGGAATAAAAAAATTATAAAATTTACTTACAGTACTTTGTACTTATGGTAAGCATAATTACTACTATAATTATTGTCAATTTATATGATCACATTTACTGTAATTGTAATTTTTATTATTAAAATTCACAATAATAAAAATTATAAAATAATTTCCATTTACATCAAGGTATCTTGGGAGTGGAGTGGTAACTCACAAAAGCCAAAGAGTTATGACTTGCTATCACATTTTTTCCATCTCTAGGCATCCATACCTTGCCAATAAATCATATTAGAACCCATCCGCCTAAAGTGGTACTGATCACATGGTTGGCTAAAGGCATAAATAGAGTATATTTTAATAAATAAAATATCAGAATGACAAAAGCCCAATTAGTAGAGCTGGAGATATGCAATTTCAAAGTCTTTATTGAAAATAGCACAGAGCGCTGCATCTGTTTCTTTTCAGTGCATCTCACTGCTTACTTGTTATTATTTTTGTCTTTGGTTTTTAGTACTTTGCAACAAGATTTCCCGGTTAGATTTTCTCCTGTCATTTTTGTTTGGCTCATTCCACTTCCTTGTTATCAGGTTGTCTTCTGTGCCCGAATTGAGAACTATTACATGACTATTCATCTTCAATCAAGAACAATGGGCCAGATGTACAAATCTCTTTTGCTTTTCTTAATAGTCCAAATTGGTATTTTGGGACGTTATGTAATGCAAAACAGCCTTTTCTTATGTACAAAGGCCCCTTAAGGAATCACAAATTGTGATTTCTACTTTATAGAAATCGCAATTTTAGATTCTCAGAATAGGAAATGGCAAATAGGGAGTCCCCATCTGCGATTCCTATTCTGATGTACAAAGCATTTCCTAAATGCGACTTAGGAATTTAGGTGAAGCAATTACTTGAAATCGATGGTAACCAGGTGCAATTTAAAAAAAACACCCCAAAGTGTTTTTTTTCATTGAAATAGAGCACACACATGCCCCTTAGGCACATGTGTGCTCTACAGGTGCACCTCAATTTTGGGGGTGAACCAAGGGGGACCGCTTGCCCTTTATCATCCCTAGTTTTGGATTTCTTTATTAGTGATTTCTTAATAAGAAATCGCTATTTATGAAATGCAAAACTGGCCCATTGACTAAAATGCAATGGGATTTCTTAAAACAGATTTCCTAATAGCGATTCCTACTGCAGGATTAGCTATTAGGGAATCGCTATCTCTATACATAGCGTTTTGCGTTTCTTGAATATCGATTTCTGGGAAGTTGCTGTTTAAGAAACGCAACATTGCATTTTTGTGCATCTGGCCCAGAATGCTTGCCAAGGAGGTTTTTTAACCTTGTGTTTTTTTCTTTTTAATTGGGATCCTCTTAAGAAGACATTTGACACCACACATGTATACCGAAGTGCAGGGTGGCACCAAGACTTCTGGGAGGAGCCACCCCTACCTCTGACAAACAAGGAGAGGTAACAATTCCTCTTAGCATCCAGTCCATGACAGGGTGATCCATTCCTTACCTGGAATCAGAGTTGTGCTAGCCCTGTGCTGAATTAAATTTATGATTCTCTCCAGGGGAGAACGGAGGGGGAGGTGAGGAAAGTTAGGAAATTCCCACAGGTGTGCATGTCTGTGGATGCTCCTGATCTTTCATGGCAAACCATTGCTTAGAATGTCCACTTTCTACCACTTGAGACACATTTATGCCTATGGACATCTTGGAATTGTGAAATTTTCTGCCCTTGTAATATACTTGTCTACATTCCCATTGTACAATCCTGGCAGGGTAAACTTGGTTGTAAACTTATGTTTTTGCCTGCAACCAAATTTATCTTTGTGAATAGGCAACAAACTATGTATTTTTAATAAAAAACTGCCTGTAAAAACATAAAGAAAAGCTCAAATGTGCAAACTGGGGTTATCTGGTCTCACTGGACTGAGAAAAAAGTCACACATTCAAGCTGATCGTAGTGAAGTATTGGATGAGTACAGGGTCAAGTTCAGCCCAACGGATAGTATACCTGGTTGTACTTGGACTGAGATAAGCGGTCTTGCGTCGTGCTGCATCAAGTTGTGTCGGATCCGATGGGGCCACTGATCAGAAGCTGCAAGGTGATGCATGGACATGCATTGCTTTGTGTCATTTCCAATTAGGCCAACAATCAGGAGCTGTGATGTGCTGCAATGTGAGGCCCTGCATCGAGATGAGTCAGGCTGCATCAGTTCTGATGAGGCTGCTGATCAGGAGCTGGAAGTGCTGTGATGCAGAGTCCTGAATCACACAGTGTTGAGTTGCATTGAGCTGCACTGGTCCTGAAGGAACCCTCAGTTGGGCTAGGAGGAGCATACTCTGATGCCAGCCAAGAGTTTAGGACCTGGGTTGGAGATCAGGACTCAATAAAAGCAGAGGCCAGCAGTTAGGCACAGGCATGTTCATGTGAGTCTAGGAAACACACCTCGGTAGATGGAGGACAGATATCTGGAACTTGTTATGTCCCTGTAGCTCAGAACAGGAGGCCCATCAGCGTACCCTTGGAGTAACTCCAGTGATTCTGGGTTCAAGGAGCAGGTCCAGTCTTCATTCCTCTGGCAGCAAGGCAGCAGGTCAGCCTTTTTGCAGTTGGGCAGTCCTTTCAACAGCATGGCAACTGAGCAGTCCTTCTTCCAAGTCTTACACAGATCAAGAAGTGATCTTAAGAGCTGGTATACGGGTCCAGTATTTATATCTGGTGATAGTGTTGAAGTGAGAGAAACTTCTAGACTCCCCCAAATCTGGAATGTTTTTCTGAATGGTCTGTGGTGAAGATAGGCTATAGCGAAGTCCATGTAAGTGTGCTGAGGCAGTCCCTTGGAAGTGCAAGTATGGTAGGTGATAGACCGCTCCTCTCCGTAGGTGACAGCTATTCTCCTCCCATCCTGACAGTATCTAGTCCCCCTTTGTACCTCTGTCTGGGAGGAATACATAAAGGCTAAATGTCAACTACACTTATTCATGTGATCCAGGATATAGGCTGCAGGTACCAAATGATTAGGACAAGAAAATGCCAAATTTATAAAGGGGATATTTTCAGAATTGTGATTTAAAATCAGACTATAGGATTTCAAATTACAATTCAGTTGAGTTTAAACATGACTTTGATATCTGTTCCTAATTAAAAGTTATATGCTTATTAAATGTAATAAGGTTACCAAATGTTAACCAAGAGGAGAGATAGGCCTTACAGTAGTGAAAAATGACTTGACTTTGTGATTTTGTCACTATTAGGACAGGTAAAACCTGAAAGTACATGTCCCACGTTTTAAGTACAGTGCACCCTGACCTGTGGGCTGTTTAGGGCCTACCAATGGGGGTGACTTATAGGTATTAAAAAGAAAGGTTTAGTCCTGTCAAAAGGTTTATTTTGCTACGTCGAATTGGTGGTATAAATGTGCACACAGGCTGCAATAGCAGGTTTGAGACATGATTTTAAAGGCTACATAACTGGGGTGACAGGGTGGTACAAAACTACCTTCAGCCCCCTAGTAGCATTTAATTGACACACCCTGGGTACATGCAGTGCCACTTTACTAGGGACTTATAAGTAAATTAAATATGCTAACTGGGTGTAAGTCAATGTTACCATGTTTAGAGGAGAAAGCACAATCAAATTATCACTGGTTAGCACAGGTAAAGTGCACAATATCCTAAAGCAAACAGGACAAATTTTTGCAAACAGGAGGAGGGAAGGAAAAATGTTTGGCGGGAGACCACACCAGAGGCTGACAGGTCTAATATACATTTGTCTCAGATATTGAAAATAATCTGTGGCACAGTTTACTGACTCTACATTTTAATTGATCATTTAAAAGAGTTAGACAAAATCTTAATTGTACTTCAAGGGACAAAAGATTAGCAAAGAAGTAAAAACCCAATGAAAAGGCAATCTGTCTGCTCCTTTACTCACAACATGTAAATGAGTCAATAGGAAAAGTAACAAGATTATCAACAATATTAGACGAAAACTCTTTTTCACCTACATTGGAAAGAAAAGATTCTGTATTGATTTTCATAGTTTTGCATGCAAATTAGAACTGCATAATTTATTTAGAAATATAGTTGGGAGAGTATCGTGTGCAGGAATATTATATAAAATATTTGAATTTTCATAAAGACATTAAATTAGTTGCTTTTTTGAGAAACACAACGCTTTGCCTTTGATGCACGTTGAGTTTTTGATGTTTATGCAGCACAGGTGAGTGGATTAAAATACTTATTTCCCTTTCTCCCTTGATATAAAGGATACACATAAAGATTTTTTTCAATCAAATATGAGAAAAACAAGCAAGATATATGAGGGCTAATAAAAGAGCACAAAGACTTGCATATGGTGGATCTGACAGGAGCACCGCGATCTTAAAAAATGTAAATGCAGTAGTAAAAAATTAATATTACTCTTTCAGGCATACAGTTAGCTATCCAAAGTAGCAATTTTATACTAAATAACCTAATACAGTATAAGAAAATACTGGATGAGTAGGAGGGGTACTAGATTAACATGAGGTGACTCTGATATTCACTGCTGTTACCTTTTTAGGTCGAGCCTAGACAGCATGCACTCGCTGTCTGGAAGACCTGTTGTTCTGGATAAAGGGCTTTGCTCCTGCCTGCTACTTACCATAGGTTAACTGAAGCATCACTCTTCTTTGCTGCCTATTAAGAGGTTTGCAAGCCAATACCACACTTCCGTTCCTGGCAGAAGAGCACTGGCCAAGTACAGTGTCCTCACACTTTCGATTGTTTCTATGTACTTTTCAGGAACTCATTTTTTAATTGCTTTCTGTCCATTTTCATTTGCACAGCTGCTCCTCATGCCTTTGGAATTTCTGTATAGAAAACGACAAATTTGTTCCAATTTTATTATATGTGCTTACGAAGCAAGCACAACTACAGTCTTCATCCCTTAACATTTTAAAATGAGGATGTTTATTTTCAGTGAAGTTTTCAACTGTGAGTTCACCAATAGCTACTGTGTCAAGTGTAAGGTTCGGTAACTAGTGAATTGTTTACACTTTAACAAAAAGTCTTAGCAACAACATTACCTTTCACTCTATTGAAAATGCGGACATCATGGATATGCAAATATTGTCGATGATGTCACGGCAAGATGCTCCATTTTGTATTGAAAGGGAAACTCGTACTCTCACAAGACCCAGAGATAGGACTATGACAGAGGTGGAGATCATAGCACTTCGAAATGAAGGCCATTTTGGAAAGGCGATTGTTGTGTGAAACAAGCACATTAACATAGTGATTAAAAATTGAAGAATTGCTAATAAGGGGCTTCACAGTATCGGTTTTGAAGTAGTCTGATTTATTGTTCTGCAACTGTAAGTTACTGCAAGGCACGCTGAAAGATCTTACAGGTTGTTCATTTTAATGGGTTAGTTTATCCGTTTTCTATGGCAATACTGTAGAATGTGCTGTGCTTTTGTCCTTTCTACTGGTGCCTTTTAGATTGCCAAACTAGCCTCATGCCATCAGCCCACACTGGAGCGCTCAGAAATAAATGCCACCTTGAGAAGGTACCTCAACACTTAGTAGATGTATTTCTTATGTGATCGCTTCAGGAAACCATAAGAGAAGGTATTAATTTTCCCATCAGTACACCTCCAAAGAGGCGTGCCATCATGAAGAAGCTGCAAAACCGTCTGCGGCAAGTCACAAAGGACGCAGTTTTTAACTTTCAGTAGCTTCAGATGATGCGTGGATGCAGCAGCCAGAGAAGGAGAAATTCCCCGCGGGCATTGTCGTGCCTCTTCCTGTCCGATAAACATTGGCGCTAGTGCACCTTTTTCTTTTGCTTGTTCGTGTTCAACAGGACCTCTGAAGATGCTGTCCTGGTATTTCTTGCGAGGACAGATTAGCCAATAAGAGAATGCTAAATGGGTCATTACAGGAGAAGGCACTTCGAGCAGATTAGAAAGAGTAAGCAGGCTGAGCTGAGGCATATAAATTGCAAGGAACACATACTGCGCGTGCGCTGTCCAATCTCATCTCAAAGTTCTCTGGTCCTTCTCTCGTAAGCAATGAAATGACCGCAAGTTATTAATTATTTATGTGATTGGCATCACATAAGAGAGAGGTACACAGGGATGCATGGGCTGTCAGAGAGGCAGATGCTTTTTTAGAGATTGCGTTTGTGTTTTGTGCAGCCTCTTGTAGGAGAAGGGATGGTGGGAAACGCTGGAGACTGCAACCAATCAAGGAAAGAGTAGACAACCATCTGGAGCCACGCTTCCTGACATGGATGCAGCGCTTGACATTTATGGCACATTTTCCAGTGCTTTTCAGAATCCAAAATCGGTTCTGCTGGAAGGGATAATTGTCTGCCTCTAGGTCTTAGTGTAACTAGCAATTGGGCATTATATGATGATTCCAGCTTGGCCAGTTGGGCACAGACAACAAAAACATAGAAAAGTTTGGGTCCATTGAGGTTGCAATTTATGTGTTTTTTTACTGAGTGAATGTGAATGGCTGTTTTAATAATTAAAACAGATTGGGGTATTTAACAAAAGCACAATTATGGGAATTACATAGACACCTGAAGGGTGGCAAGTTCATAGCATTTTTAAATGCTATATGTACAAGCATTTTCGGTTGAATCCTTGCATCTTTATCCAAATACTGACATTTGAGCAATAGATTGGCATAACTGAGTAGGACCCGGGAATAGTTAGCAGTAATAATTGAGCAAATGAAGGCACATTCAGCAAAGTACCCAGGCATATTTGAGTATTGTCCCCCTGACATCCAACAATGCTCCTAGCGCACATCAGCATAATGGGGATTTTAAGTTTAACCCAACACTTAAAAAAACAAGGCATATTTAAGAAAAAGAGCTGTGTTGTGCTTGGTATTATACTGGAATTAGCATTGGAAATGCAAATTAGGATGCTAAATGGCAACATTTTAATTTTTTGCTGCCCCTAGAGGAAGAAGGTAAATGGAAGTTCTTTAGTTATATGTAGAGCACTGGAATTGTATGGCTAGAAAAGACTGAAATAGGAGGCTGGTTGACCAGTTTATGTGGCAAGAAGTGTCCAGTTATGAATTTACAATGCCAGTAGCTCTAACACAAGCAAATGTGAGACCTATTGCATTGCAAATGCTTGTTTCAAGATTCCCATCTATTATCTAGTCAAATAACCACATAATTCCTTCATGAACCTACTAGATAGCCAAACTGGTTTGACTACCGGTTCCCCACTTGAACAAGTAACCAGGTACATAGGCAGATTCTTAAGGACAATAGCATGCATTCTGCTTTGCATGCAAGTGAAACAATCAAATGTGTTGATGAGATGTTGTGCTCACTTATTAGTAAATCTGACTCATAGTCTGTTATTTTGTAATGAGAAATATCCTAGAGCTAGACTGTTAACATTTTTGTCACATCATATTGCTTTTATTGCAAATTGATGCCATTTGTTAGCAATTAGGCTATACTGGTTAAAGTGAACCAATTATAGTATATTGTGACCTTGGCATTGCATATTGTGATCTTGAGAAGCCTACGGAGGTGGTCTGTGGTTGATTGCTATGAATCACTTTTATATTTTTGCACATGAATACTTGCACTTTTTTAGATGAACATGCAAAAATAAATGTGTTTTCTATCTTTGATTTAAATATGTAACAATCTATAATTTTGCTTCAACTCGGCATAGACGATTATTCCTTTGGATTTTTTCGCTTTCCTCGGCCGATTGTGTTTTTTCACATCAAATGAGCTTTGATTGAGGCCAGGTCATCTACCTACTTATACAGGTCAGTGCAATGAGTATAGATTAACAACTTTATATGCAGCCTTGTGCCTGGATTGGTTGGAACAGAAAATTGCTCCTTTAAAACTTTGAGATGTTAATTATCATGTTCTGATGGTAGACATGTCTTTATGATTATGAAGAAAATTAAATAGTAATATTGAAGAGTTTGTAGAATAAGTCTAAGAAATAAGAAATGTACACCAGTGTAGTTTTTGCATGTCACATCAGTATTAAAAATGTTAACTACATGGATGCTTGTATTACAATTGACGTAATAGGTTTACAACAGCAGTATATCTAATAAAAGGGTCATGTCAACAAACTACAAATCAACAGGATTAGCCACTTACAGAGTGTTAAAGTAAATAGATCAGAAGGGTTGGATGGAAGGAAGTTAAATGGTTCTTAAGAAGGTGATTATAAGAAAAAGAAGCCGTGCTAGTAGATTGGAAGTTTCACATATAGAACACAATGGAGAAAGCAGAAGTAAGGGCCAATAAGATAAACAGAGCAAGACTAGAATTTCAAACTGACTATTTCACCACACAAAATAACTTTAATGCCAGTCAACTGAATAGAGTTAAGGCAACATTATACGCTGTATTGAGATGGCTGATATAAAGAATTAAATAAGTTTACAGCTAAATTACCTTTAATAGAATGTCTCCGTTTGGACTGAGCAGATATAAAAATGACAATTAGTCTTTTTTGCACTTTAAAAACTTGGCTATGCAATGTGAGTCAGTAAAGAAAATATAATGCACTGATTTTCAGAAAAAAACAAAAGGCTGTTGCTATGTAGGAATTGCATTCTAGGGCCATGTGTTTTGAATAAACAGGGCAATGAATGCAAGTAAAACAGCAGATGCATGCCCTTATAAAATGTGGTGAGAAATGTAGATGACCATGCACTTTGTGTAAGGACGTGGGAGTGACAACAGTGATATATTCTATTTTTGTGCTGTCAGACAAAGAATACGGAGTCCAAGTGTGTGGAACAGAGAAGAGAATCAGAGAAAAAGGACGATTAAACAAATACTGAGATCTGAGTCAAAAGCATTTGGGATTCCCTAGGAATTAGGATACCGTTTCTTAATCAAACAATTCACTTGCATTCCAAGACCTTAACCAGGGTTTGAAAGTAAATGTAAATTAGCACTTGTATAGCGCACTACTCACCCGTTAGGGTCTCAAGGCGCTGTACTCATACCACTATGGAACCCCTCCTGGCTTTTCCCTGTGAGGTGCCCACTCCTGAGCACCCCCAGGGTGAAGCCAGGCATCCAAGCACTGTTGGGGCAATTAAGCAAGCTATTGCCCAGAGTTGCATTGTGGGACCCATGAATTAGATTAGGCACCAAGGCGAGAATTATCTGGTCAAGGGGAATTGAGCCCAAGACCTGCCGAAGCGGGACTTGAACCCTGGTCTTGAGGCAGATCTCTGCTTCAGGGTCTGCCGCTCTAACCATTGAGCCACACTTCTCCACCAAAGTAAGGGAAAGCAACCATAATAAAAAGCAAAGGAATACAAATTGAAGCAGATAACAACAGGAAGGCATACATATTCCCGTATGAAATAAAATAGGAACATTCATACTGTAGCATGTACAAGAAAATATAAGTTAGGTAGGAAAAGAGATAATACAATGTAAATGGACAATGCCTTGATAGGGTCAGTTTAATGTAAAATGGCTTGAAAAGGTAAACAAATAAACGCAAAAGTGAGCAATGCATTAAATATACATGTAAAGAAATGATTGCAATGTAACACGAATCATCATCGTATTTCTCTATAGAGTTTAAGGCACAAATGCAACACTTCGAGAAATTGATCAAAAGAAAACATTGGTGGGAGTTTAATAAATTATATAAACATATATTACTTTTTTTATAAACAGACTGCGATTCCTTAGTCTTGCTTCGGGCGGTACTCTCAGCAGATCTCGGGTGCTGGGAGGATGAAGGGGTGCAGCCTACATAGAAGTGCTTATGTTATTTTCTGACATTAATTAGCAGAAAAGCAAATCTTGTAGACAGGAGGGAGGCCCACAGCTGGAGACTCTCGCAGGAAAATTCATGTTTACTATCACTGTCTTGTACCACACACCGTACAGCCTCATGTCGATTGGCTTTCAGAGGAGGCAGGTCACCATACCTAAAGGTGGTAAGTTTGCCTCCAGAGTAGGTAGGGTTTTTTTGGTGGTGAGGACTTTGAAAATAATGCAGTGTTCTCATTAGTTAGGTTTGCAGTCTCAGCCACTGGACTTGACCAGAATGGGAGTGATGTTGTACTTAAGGGTGCCTGTGAAGAATCAGACTTCCTTGTTCTGGTGACACGGAGAGAAGTCCACTAAGTGCTTATGGCAACATCGCTAACATAAGTCTAATGGGTGATGAGGGCCTGTACTGTGTGCTGGATCGTCGATGCTGTTAGGAGTGTTTGTTTTCCTGAGCATTGGTCTTTGGAGACAGGATGGTTGCAGTGAGCTTTAAAGGGGAATTGTCGCTCTTCCTCCATGAGCTTTGCCATGCTTCACAACAGATTGAAGAATATTTATAACAATCGTGTCTATCAAACATGTTTGATCTTTTATAACATTATAGAAAGATGAAAGCATTAACTAACACTGTGGTACCCATTTAAACATGGAGAGATGCAAGGTGCTAGGCTGGTCGGCCTTAGGGTGGTCTTCCCCCATACTTTTTGCCTCTACCCATCTTATTTTTGCTGATCTCGTTTTTGTTGGCCTTACGATTGTGCACACTTTACCACTGCTAACCAGCCTTAAGGTACTTGTGCTCTCACCTCCAAACATTGTAGAATAGGCTAACACTAAATTGGCATATTTAATTTATTTGTAAGTCTCTAATAAAGTGGCTCCATCAAGGGTCCATGGCCTGTAAATTAAGTGCTACTAGTGGGCCTGCAGCATGTATTGTGCCACCCACATAAATTGCTCTTTTAAACATGTCTCAGGCCTGACTTTGCAGCCTGTGTGTATGCAGTTTTAAACTGCCATTTCGACCTGACAAAATAAACCTTTTGCCAGGTTTAGATCTTCTTTTTTAATACATAGAAGTCACACCTAGGTTAGCCCCCGAACAGCCCATAAGGGCGAGTGCAATGTATTTAAAATGTTGGCAATGTATGTTTATGTTTAACATGTCCTGTTAATGAAAAACTCCTCATTTTGTTTTTCACTACTGCAAGGCCTACCTCTTCTATAGGGTAACACTGTGTTACCATATTACATTTGAAAATTGTAAACGTTCAATTGGGAGCAGATGAACAGGTTGAGGTTGATGTCTAACAAATTGTAATTAAAAGCCTTCTTTCATGGTAAAGTTGGATTTTAATCACAATTCTGAAAACACCACTTCTAGAAAGTTGGTTGTATCTAGGGCCGGCGGAGTAATTCACTCTGCTAGTGGAGTTTGCAGAATTAGGGAAATCCCCATGCAACAAAGAGTTTCTGATAAATTCCACATTCTGCTATGGAGAAGAGTTTCAGCACTACTTTTCTTTCACCAGACCTGAGCCTGCGAGCAAAAATACTTTGCAGTGATTATTAACAGTAGCTGCGGTCCTTAAGAGACCACCCGCAGGCCCCCTGAAAATTCTCCTGTTTGGGTGAAGAAGTGAATTATTTTTCTGGACAAAGTTGTGCGTGTTTATAAAATGGTCGATTCTCGAAACGCTAACCAGAACTCTGAGAGCTAGCAAATGTTCTGCACGGTATGTTTCCTAAGTGCATCATCAGTCCATTCCATTCTCTTTCCATCATACCGCACTGTTTTCATTTTCGATCGCAGAGAGGGGAGGAGCGCAAATCCCTGAATAAGGAGGTCATGATTGCAACATATAGCATCAACTTTGGATGTAGAATATGGGCAGCTAAGCCCGCTAATGAGTCTTGGTGCAGTAAGTTAGCATTTGTTTGTCTATAGGAAATGTAGAATGTTCTATTGATCATATGCACCAACAATTTAGAACAGGAAGAGATTTTGAAACTCGGAGAATGTATATTTCTCATATTAAAGCAGAGTCAATTTTAGGTGGGGGACAGCTAAAATATAGGCAAAAGTAAGAAGTTTTAGACCTTTGTCAGGTATGTGCAATAATCCTCTGCATCAGGCCTCAGTTAAACATTGCAATACTCGGTTTCAGTTATCAGTCGGTTTAGGAAAGTCCTCCTTTTTGCCCTGGTCACCCCAAACTCTTTGGACAGATACCGGTGGTTACTGACACTTGGCTGTGCCCTGGGTGCTGCTTACCAGTCCCAGGGCCAGTGCTCTGTATAAAGTGGATATTCAAATTAAGCTAATTATAATTGGCAAAATGATCCTACCTATAAGTCCTTAGTATATGGTAGGGAATGTAGGTTTAGGGACCCCAGCATAGGTAGTGCCCCCATAGGTGCACTGCTGAGGTGCCCAGTGCCATTTGAAAGGCAGGCCTGCCTTGCTGGCTGCTTTTAAATTAAAGTTACATGCAAATTCGACTTTGGAATTAAAAGTAGTTCCAAAGTCTTAAACTACCTTATTTTTACATATAAGTCACCCCTAAGGTGTGCCCTATTTGCCCATAGGGCTGGGTGCCATGTAACTATAAGCAGGGACCTTATAAAAATAGTTTTATAAGCCCTGGTGAGGTAAACAGTCAAATTAGTTTTTCCCTCATTGTAGTGAATGGCCTCAATAGGCTAGAATGGTGAGACTTTATTTTAATTTTAAACGCCCCCTTAAGTAACAGATACCTCACATTTGGTGTCAAATTAATTGTTATAATAAATCTCGCAACTTCCAGTTGTTGGATTTAATATAACTGGTTCAGGTAAAGAGTTTTAAACTTTACCTGAAAAGTTTCCAACTTTAGCCCTGCAGTGTTTTTGCTGCCTTCCTCTGATTGGCCAGCCTCTGGCAGCCTTGCCAGGCTGCCTTGATGAGGTGTGAAATGACCTGGCTTAACACAAAGAGATGTGCCTGGTGGAGGAGATCTTCCCTCAGGAGATGGGGATGCAGGAAGTGGGGAGGGCTGCCAAATTGGTCTTCAAAGGCAGGGAAGGACATTTGGAGCAACCCAGCACCTCCCTCAGATCCTGCAAACCCAGACAATTATGTGCCTCCTTGATTAGATTAGGAAAGGGCAGAAGAGGGGTGTGTTTAGGATTTTTAGCCACACCAGTGGGTGGGCTCAGCCAAATGTTGCCTCCAAAAATCATTTTCAGCCATGATGGATATTTGAGGAATGTGGCTTCTGGGAATGATCTTTGCCACACTTCCCAGGAAGTGGTCATCACGGGGGGACCCTGCACCTGATTGGAGAACCAGGACCCCCCCTGTTTTTCACCCAGGAGCAAGGATAAAACTGGCAGACCTGCACCCACACATCAGATCCCTACAAGGAAGAACTACACGAGAAGAAGGACTGCCCTGCTGGACCCCTGGCCTGCACCTGGACATTGCACTCTGGAGAAGTACACCAGCTGAACACTTGGGCTTCACCCCAAGAAGGACTTTGCCTGGCTTCAACTGGTTCAAGAAGGGACTCCCTGTTTGCTACAGGTGAAAACTTGCTAACCATAGTCCCCTGCACCAACCCCTGAAGAAACCAACCAGCTACCCACTGTCCAGTGGCCAAAAAGGAGTTTGTGCCAGGTGCATTCTGGGAGTTGTAGTCCGCACCCTCAAGGAGCATCTCAGAGCTTCCGGAATCTTTGGGTGAGCTGTGGACCTTAAAAGAACCTTAAAGGAACATCTGGAAGAAAATCGAGAAGTTTGGAGAACTTTTGCGAAAAAAGCTCCATAAAGGGGCCAACCCACCAGGGCAACTCTAGCCGGCTTGCCTCAACCGTGACCCAGGCTGACTTGCAGGTTCGTCCCAGTGAAGAAAATCTCTGAAAAAGTGACTAAGTCAGAATGTAGAAAGTTGACAGGGACCTCCCAGGCAGTGTATCCGAAGAGGGCTCCAGGGACGTCGGATCAAGATTCAGGTTTGCCTCGGTCAAAGGATTTTCATCTTGAAAAAAACAACTAAAACCGAAGATAAAAATTTCCACTCAGGGCTAACGTGACGCATAACCAAGGAAGAGTTCCAGGAGGTCGGATTGGACTGGCGACTTGGTCCCCCTGAAGAAAATCTTCAAGAAGACAACTAAGTCTGAAGGTAAACTTTTGACCGAGGCCTCCCGTGAACTGCAGCCGAGTAGGGCTCCATCGAGGTCGGTCTCAAACTTTGACTTTCCCCCGGCCGAGGTGCGACCAGATGACCAGATTGGCGCTATTCGTTTCTAAGTGTTTTGGTGTCATTTTAAAGCTAAACACATTTCCTATTTTTATAAATTGGTTTTAGATTTTTAAACTTTTTCCTGAGTTTTATTTAATTACTGTTTTGTGATATTCGAATGCTTTATGCTTTGTCTCCTAAGTTAAGCCTTGTTGGTCATTGCCAAGCTACCAAGAGTTGTGTGAGGTTTATTTTTCTGAGACCTAACTGGACCTAAGTGGAAGTTAGTGGCCTATTGCTAAGTGTAGGTACTTACTTGCACTTACCAATAACCCATTTTCCAACAGTCGGTGATTGCTGGAGTACATGTGGTAAGGTGCACTTTAGATTTCCCTGTGCAAGCCTCTAATTGAAGACTTGATTTGGATGAAAGGGCTTACTGCCCCACTCTTCTAGTGTGATTTATAATTATTTTTTTATAGTTACATTCTTCACTCTGTGTTATTGTGAGGTTGTAATTTAAAAGTACAAGTCAGAAAGATGATGAAACACACGTTTGTTTGGTTTATAAGTGACACACTGCAGTCCTTCTGCAATATTAGATATGATTTTAGAAACAATCATGCTCCTTGGCTGGTTTTAAAATGTATTTGTAAACATGACCTACTGTCCTGATCTGACTGTAGATATCGTTCACAAAGAGGGTGATTACGAAATTAATCTCAGGTGCTGCATATATACTTTCCTTGACAGTGTGATTAGAGACCTGTGACTTAAAGCAGTCGAACCTTTGATGTGTCCAGTCACAATTACCTTCTTGGGGTCTCTGTGATTTAGGGTGATGGCCTGTTCCAAAGTTCTGGACTCGTGATTTAGTGATTGGATAAATGTACTGAAATGATGACTTAGTCACACGTTATGGCAACACATTTAACAAGTAATGAGTTCAGTCTTCCTATGCCTGCCCGAATGTATTCTTCACTTCTACATCCAAAATCACAAGTATTTTAATTATACCAATCTACTAGTTTTATATGTCGGAACAGACTAAAACACATTAAAATGTGTTGTTCCTCTTTTTATTGCCTAACATGCGTCCAAATGTTATCGAAATGTAAGGCTTTGCAATACTGCCACTTACTGGTCAATTTCTCTTATCATCGAATGACCCACAAAAGGCCCAGAAAATAACCACGCAATTGTGGATTAACATTGGTTCGTACAGGAGAGTATGCAACACACAGCTAGCAAAGAAGTTTGTACTAGACCCGCTTGCGGATCACCGCAGAATTTATCTGAGTTTTCTGGTAACTCTGCAGAATTCCAGGAAGTGAAACTCCGCTAGCTCAACCCAGGTCTAATATTTTCTTGTTCTAACGATTGGGGGTCCACAGCCTGTATCCTGGGTCACAGACTAGATGTAGATGGCATTTGATCTTTGTGTATTGCTCCCAGACAGTGAGACAAGAGGAAGCAAGGAGTTGGCAAGATGGACTACTTTGACTTAACGAGCAGTAGGAGCTGCCACCGACCACACTTCCATATCAGAAAGTCCCTGCATGAGCACTTTCAGTAAGGGTTTGACACAGGCCTTTGTGACCCCCCCCAGATAAGCTTGGGTCAGGGCAGGGAGGAAGGAAATTTCTCAGCACCGCTGAAGGTGGAAAACTCCAGAAACTTATACTTTTCAAGTGGGCACCTATTATAAATATTGGACCTCAGACCCCCAACTCTTCAGTACTCATCTGGACATGTGGAAGAC
This sequence comes from Pleurodeles waltl, assembly GCF_031143425.1. NCBI lineage: Eukaryota > Metazoa > Chordata > Amphibia > Caudata > Salamandridae > Pleurodeles > Pleurodeles waltl. Next base: position 1,642,523,534 of record NC_090444.1, on the reverse strand, counting down.
TCAGAAGAAGAACTGTTGTGCTGCTTCACTATAAGAAGAATTGCCAGTTAGCTGCCCTGCCTGAGTGAGAAGGACTGGATCTGCATCTTGAATCCACGACCACCAGGGTGACTCAAAGGGCTAGTCGTCTGGCCTCCTGATCAGAAGTCTAATGGACAAGACAGGCTCCCTCCATCTTGAGCCCAGCACCTGGACTCTGCCAGCTGTGAGTTCTGCCTTCCCAAGTAGTGCAACCCCAGTCCTGGATCCTTGGAAGTGGGCCGAAAGGTGCTTCACCAGCCCAATAGAGGTCCCAGCATAACCAATGCATCATAACACGTTGCCTTCCAAAAACTCTGCATCAGAGTCACTGTGTGATGCATTGGCTCACCAAACTCCACATCCGGGCTGTTGCATGACACATCCCCAGCACAGGAGTTGACATAGCTGCCTGCAGCCATTAAGGAAATACCGCTGTGTGATGCATCCTTGGTGCAGGCCTTCGCATCGCAAGTCCCTCGTCAATGGCATCCTTGATGATGACGTAGGACTCTGCATAGCAAGCCACACAGCTTCTTCGGAAACAGCTCGTGTGCAATTCATCTTGAGGCAAGACTTCACATCACAAGCGCCTCATCAACAGCATCTGTGATGACAGAGGACCTCACATTGCAGTCTCACAAATTTTGGGAACTGCAGCTGTGTGTATCCTCAATGCAGGACTACACATCACTCCACAACCAGGAATTAGGGTACTCTCATTCAGAAGGTCTAACTGGGTCACTGTATCCACCCTGCACTCCATCATGGGTGACCTGAGCGTGTGACTTTGGACTGGTCCGGTCTGACCAGATAGCCACAGTTGGCAGTTTATGCATTTTAAGCACTATTTTCACTTACATCTTTAAAAGTGTATACTCCGGTTCTGCTGATTGGATATTTCTCATTTTAATGTCAAATTATGTATTACATTTTACTCTATTTTCATTTATTGGTTTGGGGGTTTTCTTTGTATCGTGTTTTACATAAATTACTGTTTGAAGTACTGCATAAATACTTTACACATTACTTCTAACTTAAGCCTGCCTGCTTTAGTGTCAAGCTACCAGAGGGTTGAGCATAGGTTAATTTGGGGTTTGCATGAGTTTCACCCTGTCAGAGCTTGTGGTTGCTGCCTTAGTAGCATTTCACCATGCTCAACCAGTAACCCAATTTCTTACAAATGGTTAAAGGATTGAAGGATTTCAGAGGATTAAAAAATACCTTAAATTGCTCCCTAATGCTCGCTCTCCATGCACAGTTAAGTAGTTCATGGGCACCATCTCTGTTGTAAGTCATCCAGTGGGGAGACACAAACCAGCAACCTGACTCAAAATGTGCTGTGATACATTCTTGCTCTGTGAACAAACCTGAATATTTTGGGTTTCACAGAAACTAAATTACAGCCCTAAATCAATTTGCTAAATTGCGCCTAATTTTGCATAATTTCCCAAAAATGTCACATAATTATTTGAAAGCAAATTACACAAATTTCAAACAACGGATATTATAAGCATGAACTTATAAAATATGATAGGCCAAGTGGTGAGGAGAGTCACAATATTGATAAGGCATTTATATCAGCTACACAATTTCCCCAAGATAACTGTGTTGATAATAGTAAATCTACACTTCCATATATATGTTTACATTGATAATATAGTGGTAGTTGATACAGTGTAGTCAATATATGTGCAGGTCGATAGTATTGATCTTGATACTGTGATAAACAAACCTAAATGGTAACCAGGGCTGAGCTGCAAAAGTCCACAAAAGTGTTATGCCTACTCATAAAGAAACAGCAGAGATTACACCTTTTTTAAACATTTAAACCCTGATTACATGTTTGTTCAGTTTTGGTGTGGGGATACTGCAGAGTCAAAATCACAGATTTCAGATGGTACATCACATGGCACATCAACAACCACCTTGTGATATATACTTGTATATAGATAACTGCATAGCGTTGTTAGTATTTGTTTACATATTGGAATTTCCATAATATTGTTGATATGTTCCTGCTCCCCTCCACACTTCCTACCATCTGTTTGGTGTCTCCAGAATGTAGAATGCTTTGGCTGGAGATTCTAGAGGAGAGCGGTTGTGAGCAGTGGAAGCAGGTCTTGTTGGTGGATGGAGTTTCTATTTCTAGGATTTAGCTTGAAATAAACCTGTAGCAGATTACAATCACCGGTTTTGCATTCTCCTTCTCCGTCGTGGATTAACAGGAGATACCACACTTTGGCAACAAAAGATTTTTTGGGGATGTGGATCCCCATGAAACTTCAGAAAGTTCAGAAACTTCAACACCTTTCAGTTTCTTTTAATTGACGTTTTGAAGATAAGGTACTTTGCCGTCATTTTTTGTTTACCTTCTTATTAAACATTTTTTCTCTTGGTTTTTCTTCCCTGACTTTACGGTTGCCTCACGCGCACCGTTTACTTTTGTGCGCTCCTGCACAAGTTCTTTCTTGGAAACTGTTTCTACAGCTGCTCGTGCTCATGGGCATACTTGGAAGAAGCATACGCGCATTGTTTACTCTTGCACGCTCCCTCACGCGCCTTTCCCTAGCAACTGTTTCCACGGTTGCTCAGGACTCCAACGATTCTCGGAAGCAGCTGGCGCTCTCTTCTTCTTGGGAAAAAAAATCAGTTTTACAACATTGCCTAGGTGCTGAGGGCCAGGAAATTTTGGAAACTCTACCTGCCATTGTATCTTCTGATGGAGCTGAAGGCGACAATTCCCTGAATGATTTTGAGGCTACTTTGCTTAGATTGGACAAACATTTTCTACCAAAGATTTCAGTTATTTTACAAAGTTACTATTTTGGAAAACGTAAGCAGAATGAGGTTGAATCCATTGAGGACATTGTCAATGATATCAATTGTGTCACCAATCTACGAGGTGAATACCCTTCTGACACTGTTGAGGTGAATGGTATATCCGTCTCCATGATGATGGATTCGGGTGCAAAACTTTCTCTCGTCTCTGTTTCTGATTTTACAAGGCATTTTCTGGGGAAAGTTTCTCTACTGGATTTTGATGTCATCCCATACAGTAATGGTGGCAAACCCATCGAGGTGAAAGGTTATTTTGAGGCAACCATTACTTTCAAGGGGAACTCTATTTTTGGCAAAATATATGTTCCTGTTGTCGGTGACACAATCTAAAATTGGCCACATCAAAAAATGCTAGGTATTATATTGAATCCCAATTCTGATCCTCAAGTGCTGTAATTTGTGGTTCTGTTTCAAAATATGTCGTGGTATTAATGGACATTAATTTTCTTGCAGGAGTGTTTGCCAGAGAAGGTAATCCCAAGTGCATTAAAGCAGATAATGGTGTTCAGTTCATTTCAAAGCAAATGTGTGATTTTTTATTGTCAAGAGATATTGTACATAAAAAGTGTGCTCTGTACCAACCTGAATCTAATGGGATATTCAAACGTTTTAATAGAATGCTAAAGGAATCTATTCAGGTAGCTAAATTAGCAGGGCATAGTTGGATGGATGCAGTAAAATTCAAGGTGGAAAGTTATAGGTACACTCCTCATTCCAGTACTGGTCAATCTCCTTTTGTACTGTTCAGGAAAAGGGTACCTCACACAAAAATCAGTCCAGCCTGGGTTAAAGATTATGTCAAATGCAGGAGGTGATGGAACAGCTGGACTTTGACACTTCCACCCAAAATAAAGGAGTGATTATAGATTAACTCCTTTCAAATCAGGAAAGTAAATGTACAGGAGGTTGAATTATTGAGACCATAGCTCTATAGTTTTTGAAAGTGAAGCAAAGGAGACAAACCAGTACACACAGTCAGCTATAGGAAATAGAATCTCAATATATAAAGATTAGTGGGATATATAAAGAATCTACACCCACACATGCCCATAAATAGTGATGTTATGGTACCTCTTTTAATGATTATTATGAGAAAGTTCAAACTTCTTTCAGAGAAAGGGATTACACAGAAAATAATGCACTCAGGATAGTCAAAAGCTAAATTACTATTTCTCAATTGATGTAAGGAAGTTAAAGTCAGAACAACTCAATGAGAGTGTAAACAGTTCACGGGACAGCACTCTTCAGTAACTACAGGTTTAAATAAAGAATATACAAACATATTCATAGCCAAAAAAAATATTACTCTGATAAAATTAGGTGGTAGCTCACCCTACCATTGAACTGTTTCCAATGATGAACATGTTAGTTGTGAGAAATTAGATTTCTGGTTGGCAGAGGTATGTACCCTGTCCAAATAGGAGCCATAACCCTAGTCAGGGTAAGTCAGATACACACCATAATCTAACCTGTGCTCACCCTCTGGTAGCTTGCCAGAGAGCAGGTAGTCCTAACTTAAGAGGCAATCTGTGAAGTATTTGTGCAACACTTTAAACAGTAACACAGTGAAAACACCAACAAAAGGCTCCACACCTGGTTAGAAAAATAGATTACATTTTTTATGAACAAAACAAGAGCAAAATGACAAAAACCCATCCAAAAAATAGAAGTGGAGATATGAATTTTCAAAGAATAAACGTAATTGTAATGCAAAGTGCCAACCAAGGCTATCTGGTCGCAATAGACCGGGTTAAATGCGAAAAGTCAGGCCACCTATGATGGAGCATGGGTCTGATGTAGGGACTAGCCTCAGCCCACTGAAAGAGTACCTTGGTTCTTAGATGCATCAACATTGAAACTGAGATGCGTGGAGCAGAGGAGATGATGCATCATCATCGATCATTCAGATGTAGTCGATGCATCGGTTCCAGGCCACAAAAAGTCAGAGATCCATCGAAGCTGGAGACGATGTGCCACCCAGTCAGCGATGTGGTGTCCGTAATACTCACAGCAGCAGCGATGATTCCAATTGATGCAAAGACATTGATGCGCAGGTTCTAGCAGCTGCAGTACTTTATACCCAATTCCAAGGGCCCAGGACTGGATTGGCACCACTTGGCAGAGGAGTACTTGCAGGAAGCAAAGTCCAGGTGCTCTTGCAGGATGATGAGGAGTCTTTGATGTGCCTGGGACTTTGAACAGGGGGCAAGCCAACACGCCCTTGAAGCCACTCTGGGTTCCAGGGAGATGGGTTCAGCTCTTTCTGAGCAGGGTAGAGGGTAGCAAGTAGCAGAGCAGCACCTCAGAAAAGCAGATCTTCCAGAACAACAGTCCAGAGTAGTAGTACATGTAGCAGCACAGCAGTCATTCCTCCTTGTAGACTTGTTCACAAGTCCAGTAATGCACTAAGTTGGTATGGTCAGAGATCCAGTATTTATACCCAGTTGTGCCATTAAAGTGGTGTTGCCTTCAAAGAAGGGTCTTTGAAGTGCACAGAGGTTTTTTCTTCCAGCCCCTGTTCCAGACTCACTACATGGGGATATATAGCCCTTTGTATGGGGACAGGATATTGCCTATTAAGATGTGTGTGAGGCTATGCCCAGCTCCTCCCTCCCATCCTGCCCAGGATGGTGCATCAGGATGTTGATGGTCCATCAGTTACACCTAATCTCCCTTTGTTTGTGGCTGCCAAGACAAAATGCACAAGCCCAGCTGTTACCCCACTCCAGATGTGTATTGGGGAGAGGCTGCAGGGACACAGGACTAAGAGCAGGAAAATGCCAACTTTCTAAATGTGGCATTTTCAAAATTGTAACAATAAATCAGACATTAGCATTAAAGGTGATTGGTTATTACAATTTCATAGGTGCTAAACATGACATATCTACTCTTTCTCAATTAGGGATTACTGCTTATTAAATGTAATAAGGAATCCCCAATGTTAATCTGTGAGAGGGGTAGGCCTCACAGTAATAAAAAATACATTTGGGAGTTTTTCACCCCAAGGACATGTAAAGCTTAAAAGTATATGTTCTACCTTTTAATTATCTGCTCCATGGGATACAAAGGGCCTACATTAGGGGTGACATATGTAATATATATGTTAAGTTTAAGGTTCAGCAAGATGTTTTAACTGCCAAGTCAACTTGGCAGTGTAACCGCACATACAGGCTCTGCAGTGGCAGGCCTCAGACATGTTTAATGACTACTTGAGTGTATGGCACAAACAGTGCTGTAGCCCCACTTGTAGCACTTAATTTACAGGCCCTGGGCACTTGTAGTGCATTATAGTAGGGATGTATAAGTAAACTTAGCATGACAATTGTGGATGTTCCAATCAAACCATGGTTTGGGGAGAGAACACATGCCCTTTAGCACCGGTCAGCAGTAGCAAAATGCTCCGACTCCTAAGGCCAACAAAAATGAACCAGAAAAATATGAGGCAAGCAGGCAAAACTTTGGGGGAAGGCCACCCTAAGGCTGGAAGGTCTAACAATTGTTTATCCAAGTGATTGATGTCATTCCATGCTGAATTATTTTGAGAAATAAATAATGGGCACTAAAAAACTAGTTGTGGATAGGAAACATTAATGGGGATCCTCGGAGTGGTAAGTAGAATCTGGAGAATAACAAGAATGCCCTTGATATGTCTGTCTATAGGGAAGGGTCCCATGAGGAAAGAAAGAGAATAAGTAATAATATTAATAGCATTAATAAAAACAACCAGTAAGACTAATTTAGGTTCCTCTCAAATTATAAAACTGTGCAATTCTATCTAAACTTCACTTATTGCTCAATTTGTAAAGAAATGCCTTAAAATGGAAACATTGCTACTAATTAGAAAAAATCCTAGACTTAATCCCTTAATAAAGAAGCATTTCTGGACCACCTGAATCCAAAAAAATCTTTAGACTAGTTTCAAATATCCTCCATCTTTTTTTTTTTGTTGAATTTTTTTATTTTATTGTAAACACTGTAAGATGATACAGAACCCAAAGGGGACCAAGGCCCCATCAGCAGCGAACAGTGATACATAATGAATCAAACAATATAATAAACAAATAAAACACTGAGATGATACCAATCGTGTTTTTGAGACATAGCACATAAATAAAATAAAAAAAGATACAAATTAGAAGATGGGCAGAGTACTGTACCGTGGGACATTTGGGAGGACATAGAAGGGGAGGAAGAGCAAGCTGTCAGAGTGGTAAAGGTAAATGTACAAGGTCGTCTGACCACTCAGTGGTAAAAAATTTACGTCTCTCTATGGTGAAGCCTGGAATCGGGTCATGTTGTGACATCTGTATACATGAAAATGCCAGTATAGGCTGGAATCTGTTGCGGCAGGGTTAAAAATATCAGGGTCTCAATGTGTCGGGACATCGTAACGTTAAGATAGCGGACCAAGTGGGGTCGTTGAGGCTTGGGCCTTCACTCAGTGTGATTCGTGATAGGCACTCTGTACCAGACATCTGATTTCCCCTTCAGGAAGCCGCGCCCGTCATCGGATAGAGAGGGTAGATCAAGATTCGCTAGAAAGGTCGTGATCTTGGCGGGGCTGGGCGTAATCTCTGGCGTGTAGAGATGTCTGTAAAAAGACGCGAATTCATTTGCTATCACCTGCGGATGCGTTAATATTTCCCCGGAGGAAGCACAGATGTCCGGAATAGCAAGAGCAGCTGTCCTCTGGCGGAGCTGAGCTGGAAGCAACCGCCCTGCCTCTGTAAAGCATACTCGCCTGGGAGGTGTATAACTCATTGAGGGCCATTTGGGCGCGTTCTAGGCTCTGGTGCCCTGAAAGAGATGGATGAATAGTGTATTGTCGAGGAAGACGACGAATGTCAAGTTCCAGTGACACCTGTCGCTCTCTCCTGTCTCTGTTCGCTAGTGCAGCATCTTGCATGAGTTGTCCCTGGTTCGTTGCCTTGGCCGCAGCCCACATGGTATGGCTGGATTCAACAGTGCCTAGATCATCTTGGGCAAAGGTGGATGCATGACCCCTTAGCTGTGTCTCTCCCTGGGGGAGCAATATCGTTGGACTGCAAATTTCCATGGCTTACGGCCCGGGGGACCAGGCCCATTTGAATAGCGACACTAATCAGGGAGTGATCCGAAAGACCGCCTTCTAGCATGCAGCCATCATGGGCATAGGCCACAAGGTCATGAGACATAAGAAAGTAATTGAGGCGATATTGGGTGCTGTGTACCTGTGAGAGAAAGGTATATTCTTTGTCATTCGGATGGGTCAGGCCTCCAATGATCGACTAGGCCGTTGTCTTACGGTATATCGGACTGTAGGGCTCTATCGGCATTGTTACTTACATCCAGGGGTTCCGTCCTGTCCAGTACAGCGTCTCTAACTATGTTCCAGTCACCCCCTATCACATAGCGTGATGCCCCTATTTCTGTCAAAAGGCGGCTGATTTGTAGGGAAAAAGATGTTTTGGGCCAATTGACACATAGACAGAGCCCACGCACAGTGAGGAGTCTCCTATCTCTAGTTTAGAAAATACATAACGACCTTCTGGGTCAGTCCCTGATTACTATAAGGGGGAGAGTTTACGCAGCAATAAGGCCACTCTGCATTTTCGAAGGGTGTTCTACGTGTCAGATATGGTTGGGCTGCAACTGAACAGAGCAGTGCCCACCCAGTCTCTTTGCAGTTTACTGGACTTCACTCTGTCTAAGTGTGTCTCCTGCAATAAGGCTATATCAGCCTGCTGGAATTGAGGTAAGACAAGACTTTTTTATGTTCCGTGATACGATCTGCAATGGCGCCGAGGGTGATATGTTCGGGCCAACCATTCTTTCGCCTTGTAAGAACCAGGAAGGGTGTGGAGACACAAGGAAGGAGGTAAGGGGGAGGGAGGAAAAGGTAGGAGGGAACTTGGTGCTGCCCCTAGGGGTGGGGAAAAGAGGGGGGGAGGAAATGGGAGAAAAGTAATGAGATAAGGGAGAAGAGAGAAGAGGGGAAAAAAGGGAGAGGAGGAAAAGAAAGGAGAAGAGGGTGGGGGGAGAGAAGTAGGGAAAGGGAGAAGGGGAGAAAGAAAGAAAAGGGAGTGGCAAGAGAAGGAGAAGAGAGAAGGAAAAAGGGAACAAATGAACAAAACTGAAGAAATTAGGGAAATCGGAGCAAAAGTCCCGGCGTTCTCGATATATAACCTGCGGGTCCAAACCCAGGCCTAAAGAGCCCCGACGCCCGACCAGCGGGCCCCAGACCAAGGTAGGCGGCGCATGCACGGTGCCCCGGCCCCCCCAAATTCAGTCTCCTCAACAATGTGCTGAGCTAAGCGTCATGAAGGAGGGAGTATGAAGAGGGGGCAGTGCGGAGGGCGTAGTCAGCGCACATGGGAGCCTGTGTCTTAATTCAGGCAGTGCTTCACCTAAGGAAGGGGGGGTGAAGGGGAGGAGGGAAGGTGGCGGGATACAGGACGGGGGGGTGCTGCATGGTTCAGCAGGGATTTAGGGATTAAGATCCTGACTATGATCACATCTAGAAGGACATAACTGCGAGGACAGCGTAGGTCTAACTTGTCCAAGTAAGAAGGATGGGAAGGGGTGGGGTGGGGAGGGGCAGAGGTGGAGGGGGGGTTGAGCTGGATCGGGGAGATGTAATGGAGCGCTTCACGGCCGTTTTATATCAGACAACTATGATAACATGTTATAGCACATATTGATCATCAAATATTAATCACTTAAAAAGAACCAAACTTGGGACAGATTGCTAACAAATGGGAACAACGGGGCAACTTCAAAGAGGTACCTAGTGTCTTTAAACAGATAGAGTAAAAGTTAAGCTACTGAAAAGGCATTTCTTATGAGCTACGGGACATACAAAAATATGCGAAAACAAGCAAGAACAAGCAAAAATAGTGGCCCCCAAAAGTAAAGCGTTTATGAGGCCACAAAACCAGGTACTCTTCTGGAGATCTCGTGACCAGCGATGGCAAGGCTCCTTAAGGACACAGCATTTTCTTGTTCTCAGGTGGGTTTCAAAGGGGAGCGGGATTTGTCTCTGTCTGATATCTGCGTGTACATCGCCACCGCCTGGAGCACCTGACCCCTGTCGTTGTGGCTCTTCGTGAGCCTCTCTAGGTCTCTCCCCCTAACCTGGGGGTCTGCGGTGGGCCTTCCCCCAACCTCAGATGCAGGTGTTGGATGGGCCGTGCTCAGGGGCAGTCCCTGTAGGTCCTGGGGGATCTCGGTCGTCATGTCCATTGATTGGGTCTGATCCTGGAGCCCCTCTAGGAATGTTCTCAGGTCCTCCAGGTCATAGAAGTCTCTTGATTCCCCATTTTTGGTGATCCACATCCTGGCCGGCTCGAACATGCCGTACTTCACATCCAGTTGGCGAAGGCAAGAGCGGAGGCATAAGAATGCCTTCCTTCGTTCGTTGGAAAAGTCGGCCTTTAGTTGGATCTCCAGGGTGTCTGACGAAAGTGTTCCCTGTGCTCGGGCTGCCTGTAGTAGTTGGCGGGCCTGCGTGTAGCGCAGCATACAAGCTATAAATGGCGGGGCGGTTGATGCCATCACATCTCTTAGGACCCAGTCTATGCTCCCTTTGGAACTCTAAAGGAGGGTCAATTGTTATATCAATGAGTTTGGGTAAAGTCTCACATAGGTAGGAGTATATGTCCGCCCCTTCGACGTTTTCCGGGAACCCAAGGAGGCGAATATTGTTCCTGCGGCTCCTGTCCTCCAGGTCTATCAGTTTGCTACGGAGGTGTAAAAGTTCTTGGTCTCTGTCGACCCAGGAGGTGACGTCTGATTCCACTGATGTCACTCGCTGGTCTACTCCGGAAACTTGCGTCTGGAAGCCCGCTATGTCCAAACGCATAGATTTTGTCTCTGCCATCAGCGAGGTCATGGCACTGTCCATACTTTCCAACTTGCGGCTTACTGACGATATCTCCTGTAGGATGCGGTCCATCGTCGCACCCTGAGTGGCGTCCGCCATACTAGTATGTGAAGGGGATGGGTGTTCCTCTGCGGGCAGGACTTTCTGGTGGCTCAGGGCTTCCGAGAAGAGTAGCTGCTGGGATGACTTACCCGGTGGTTTGCTCCCTGGCCTTCCCCCAGGCATCGCGTGTTCCCCCATGCAGGTAGGGATCTGAAGGACCTCTGTCTGTGATTCAGCAAATGCAGGGGGGGGCAGGTGTCCAATGCAGCAGAAGGAGGAGGTGGGGGAGGAAGAGAAGATAAGCCGCCTTCAGTGCTGTGGTCAGGAGACATACATAGTGGCATTGACAACTAGAGACCAGGAGACATAATTCCAGAATATAAGGCTGTGCGTGAGGTAGCAGGTTCATTCTCCTGTGGGAGTGATAAGGGAGAAGCAATAAACCAGCGAGCCCGCAGTTCCTTGTGTCATTTTTGGTTTGCCAATGTTGTCGATTCAATAGCCCACGGGGGGTGCAACACAGGGGCAAGATTGGGGTCCCCCAGCTCTGCAGGCTGAGCGTCCAAGGATCTCCCCTTGGCTGGTCGATCAGGGGCTCTCCTTCACGATGGCCGCAGGGCGGCAATGTCACTTAGTGGTAAGGGCTGTAGTGGCGAAGAGCCCTCTGCCCAAAGGTTGAGCCGGGGTATCGGTCCACACTCCCTGGAGGGGAGAGGGTGAGAGGGCAGGGAGCTTTGTTGCGTTGCTAGCACTTAGTAGAGTCCCAATTTGCAGGCCTCTGGGTGCTGGGGCAAGGTGCAGGTCCAGGTGTGTGTGCAGGAAAGGGTGCAAGTAACCAAGTAACCAAATAACCCCACCTCCTCGGGGGGGAAGAAGGTTGCGCTGTGGGAGGCTAGGGCGGGCATAAAATGAAAGCGTGGAAGTGGGTGAGGACCAGGGTGTGGGCGCAGTTGATGTCTTCGCTCACCCATTGTGTCCGTTAGTTGCGGCTTTTATGAAGGCATCCAGGGTCCACGGGGAAGCCTTCACGAGTCTCTCCCCCAGTCAGGATAGTTCACGGCGCAGCCGTCCTCTGCAGGCTGCCAGAACTCCGCTGCTGCCCTCGTGGAGCAGGGGTACTTCAGGCGCCGTGTGAGGGGGGGAAGGCGAGGAGGCTCTCGGGCGTCCGCAACTCCCGATGTTCGCAGAGAGGCGCTTCCTACGAGCCGGGCCGCCATGTCATCACTGTTCTCCTCAGTCGCTCAGGGGAGAAGGGGAATCCCCTGCGCGCGCCAGGGGCCCCTGGGTGTCACCAACCTCCAGCGCTTGCTCCGTAGATGGTAGAGGAGTCATCAGTGCGCCCCCAGCGCCGCCACCCCCGGCTCAGGGCCCGCCGACCAACGGAGCTCGGGTCTCAGGTGTCCATCAATGTACGTGGCCAGACCACGCCCCCAAATATCCTCCATCTTGCTGAAAGTACAGGGGAACGCTGCAATCTGCAAATTGAGGAACACCTGCAAACCTATCAATTTTTATGGGAATGGCTTTAGGCCTTGCTGGCGGGGTGCTGAGACAGCCTTGTTAGACATACAGAAAAGTATCAAGAAACTGACAAGATACTGTTGCAAAGACTGCCAGAGTGGTCTTGGTGTGGGAGAGGACTAGGACATGGTTTGCCTTCTTTTTGTTTGGCACACATGGTCAAGGAAAAAATTATCATGTAAGATCATCGTCATAGCCAAAAGTGTTTGGGGTCCCAGATGATCTTGTGTTCCTCCATGTAATTCAATGTTTACTACCAATATCTAAACCATGTACTCCATGAGCTGGGTGTCACTCCGCAACTATATGGACGGAACACAGATCATTTGACTTTTTCTAGTTACGGTCTGACCATGTGCTGAAGAGGGCCTCAGAAGTTTATAAAACCATTCAAATCATTGATGCAACCGCCCCAATAAAAAAATACATTTAAGACCTTGTAAATAGTTGTTAATTTATGCCTATGGATAGCCAAGTCATCTCAGTAGTCTGCTACTTCAGCCTGAAACTGTTGTGGCGAGCCTGACTGCTACTAGAGAATTAGAGCTGTGGAAAAACTGCTAGCGCAAATATTGGGCCAAAACGAGTTTATTCTAATGCTCACCTAATTAGTACTTGAGATAGAACCCATTACCAACCTGTGTGCTATTCAAAACTTAGCACTAGGGCCCAGATGTACGAAAGGATTTTACCCATTCTGTGTCTATGGGAAAAAGCTTTCGTACATATGGCCCTAAGACCGGTGGCCTATATTGCCTTGAGAGAGCATATCTGGTACCATGAGTGGCATGCATTTGTTAGCAGGGATAAAGGTTGAACTTTGTAAACCAATCACAGTGGTTAGACTCCTAATAATCTGAGATAGTCTACCACTATACAGCCATGTAAGGGAATTCAGATCAAGTCACAAACAACTCTGAGCCCCACTTGAAGTGAGCTGTGAACTGCAAGGTCAAAAGGAAAGATAATTTCCCACGTAAGCAACCCGGCTATGGAATTAGTTGCCAGGGCAGGTGCGATCCTCGGTGAACCATCTAGCTTCTAGAAGATATCATTTTTCATCTATTTCAATTTACTACTAATGCTTCTGTACTAAGCACTTTGTTGCCTGAATGGTGTGGCACTATTATAAAAGACGCTGAGTCCGATGTAATGAAAAGCAAATTGCTGATAGATAACATTGACCCATTGCAGGCAGAATTAAGAAATGTTTGAAGCCATCTACTATACATTATCTCAACAGAAAATGTATACAAATAAGGGAGAGTACGGATGCTTCATGGCTGACCGCATTTATTAAACTTGTTTTACCAGTAAAGTTTAGTAGCGTCTCAGTTGTGGTAGGGAAATGCCAATTTCAGTCCAAATATTTAATATTTTTATTTGTTATTTTTTTAATTGTTAAAGTCATCGGACTGTGTGGTGGGGTCATATTGCTTCGAACCAATCATTTCTGATTTGAATATATGACTTGACTCAAAACTGAGTCCTGGAAAGCTAACCTCTGGCTTTTTTTGTCTGTTGGCGGTGTTGCAGTGCGTGACAGGCTGATCATGCAAAGTGAAAAGTCCAACGTAAAACCACTGAGACAGGTCACCCCAGGGGAGCCCTGACGCACGCCAGAATAGAAGGCATCCTTCGTGACATGCCTGTGGATGCACACAGGAATGCTTCCTTCTGCTCTTAGTGATTGGGCATACTGTGGTAGATGACAGACATGCAACACGAAAGAGGGCGTGAATAGAGCAGCAGACATACGCATTGGCGTGCATAGGCGATTATGATAAGAAGTTACACTTATTAGACGTCTGACGTGATGATCAAGGTACGATTGCTTAAAAGTGTGTTGTAAATTAGCACATTTAAAGGGATGGAGGTCCTAGTTCCACTCCGCCACACTCCAAATTAAAGCAAACGTCCTAACAGATGTGTATTATCTTACACACCACTTTTTAATTTCTTTCGTTACCACACATTGAAATAAAATTAACTATTAATTCCTTGTATAAACAACACACTATTGGCTCTAACTCAACTTCATTAGGTGTACTAATTTGCTATTCGTGCTCTAGAAATGACAAATACTGTGAGGTATGGTTAATTCCGGGATTCAGCAATAGTGCACTTTTCCCAGTTATTTCTCAGTGTGCCCTAAAAAATGGCAAATTACGCCTGGAATTGGGTTAGTGCACCTGAATCTGTCACGAATTCCCGATTTCCTGCCATTTTTTTCACCTTTAGATTTCACCACGACGAAATAGTGAAATCTCTAGGAGGGTAATTTGCATAAGTGAGGTCTTCCCCCATCCCAAACCTGTTTTGGAACGGAGTTCCTATGAAAGTGACCCAAAGGCAATTTGAATTGGTTTCAATAACATTCCGGTTTCGCTTTGGATGCATTCACCCTGATTACACTTTTCCTGAAACAAAAAATTAGTAGCGTGGTGGTCCTCCTTTTTATATGCCCACATTATGAGTGGGCTCTGTACAGATGTGGGTGGATTTACCACCTACATCAGCATTATGAGATCTGCAGTGCTGCCCTGTTTGAAAATTGATAAGGGCAGGTAAGTACCTACACTTAGCAACAGGCCACTGACCTCCACTTTGGTCCAGTTAGGTCTCAATAAATTAAACCCAGCTCAACCCCTGGTAACTTGGCAACGAGCGACAAGGCTTAACTTAGAAGAAAAATGTGTAAAGCATTTAAAAATCACAAAACAATAAATAAATAAAACACAAAACACAATAAAAATACAACACAAATGTAAAAAATTGATTGTATTTTAATCTTTAAAATGACACTAAAACGATTAAAATCGGATAATGGGAATGGGCGATATGAATTTTTAAAGAGTGAATGCTTTTTAGCACTTAGAAACGAATATCGGCAATCTGGTCATCTGGTCGCACCTCAACCGGGGCAAAGTCAAAGTTTGAGGCCGACCGTTATGGAACCCTACTCGGCTACAGCTCGCGGCAGGCCTCAGTCAAAAGTTTACCTTCAGACTTTGTCTTTTTCTTGAAGATTTTCTTCACCTGGACCAAGTCGCCAGTCCAATTCGACCTCCTGGAACTCTTACTCAGATAAGCGTAGCAGGAGCCCTCCTGGAGGTTTTGGACTTTTTTTGGGGGTGAAAATCCTTCGACCGAGGCAAACCTGAATCTTGATCTGACATCCCTGGAGCCCTCTTCGGATACACTGCCTGGGAGGTCCCAGTCAATTTTCTATGTTCGGACTTAGTCACTTTTTCAGAGATTTTCTTCACAGGGACGAACCTGCAAGTCAGTCCAGGTGGCGGTTGAGGCAAGCTGACTAGAGTTGCCGTGGCAGGTCGGTCCCTTTATGGAGCTTTTTTCCAAAAGTTCTCCAAACTTCTGCATCTTCTTCCAGATGCTCTTTAGGGTTCTTTTGGTGTCCACAGCTCACCCCAAGGTTCTGGAAGCTCTGAGATTCTCTTTGAGGGTGCGGACTACAACTCCCAGAATGCACCAGGTGCAAACTCCAAAACAGCCACTGGACAGTGGTCAGCTGGTCAGTTTCTTCAGGAGTTGGTGCAGGGGACTCTGGTTAGCAATTGTTCACCTGTAGCAAACAGGGAGTCCCTCCTTGAACCAGTTGAAGCCAGGGAAAGTCCTTCTTGTGGTGAAGCCCAAGTGTGCAGCTAGTGCAGTCCTCCAGAGTGCAGTGTCCAGGTGCAGGTCAGGGGTCCAGCAGGGCAGTCCTTCTTCTGTGGTTCTTCCTTGTCGGAATCTGGTACGGATCTGAGGTGTGGGTGCAGGTATGGCAGTTTTATCCTTGCTCCTGGGTGGAAAACAGGGGGGTCCTGGTTCTCCAATCAGGCGCAGCGTCCTTCCCTCTGTGATGACCACTTCCTGGGAAGTGTGGCAAAAATCAATCCCAGGGAGCAACGTTCCTCAAAAATCCATCATGGCTGAAAATCATTTTTGGAGATTACATCTGGCTGAGCCCGCCCACTTTCTGGCTAAAAATCCCAAACACACCCCTCTCCTGCCCTCTCCGAATCTAATCCAGGGGGCACCCAATTGTCTGGGATTGCAGGATGTGAGGGAGGTGCTGGGTTTCTCCAAATGTCCTTCCCTGCCTTTGAAGACCAGTTTGGCAGCCCTTCCTACTTCCCCATCTGCTGAGGGAAGATCTCCTCGCCCAGGCACATCTCTTTGTGAGGGAAATTTTGGCTGTTTTACCTCACCAGGGCTTATAAAGCTATTTTATAAGGTCCCTGCTTATAGTTACATGGCACCCAGCCCCAGGGGCAAATAAGCAGCCCCCCCTGCTACCCCATCTGCTGAGGAAGATCTCCTCCCCCAGGTGCATCTCTTTATGTTGAGCCCAGGCCACTTCACACCTCATCATGGCAGCCTGGCCAGGCTGCCAGAGGCTGCCCAATCAGAGCACAGCAGCAAAACACTACAGGGCTGAAGTTGGCAACTTTTTAGTTAAGTTTAAAACTCTTTACCTGAACAAGTTATATTAAATCCAACAATTGTAAGCTGTGGGATTTGTTAAACAATTACGTTGATACTCAACTTAAGGTATCTGACACTTAAGGGGACTTTATAAATCAGGTCTCCCCATTCTAGCCTATAGAGGCCATTCACTATAATGAGGGAAAAACAAATTTGGCTGTTTTACCTCACCAGGGCTTGTAAAAGTATTTTTATAAGGTCCTTGCTTATAGTTACATGGCACCCAGCCCTAGGGGCACCCAGGGCACACCTTAGGGGTGACGTATATGTAAAAATAAGGTAGTTTAAGACTTTGGAACTACTTTTAACCCCAAAGTCGAATTTGCATGGAACTTTAATTTAAAAGCAGCCAGCAAGGCAGGCCTGCCTATAAAATGACACTGGCACCTCAGCAGTGCACCTATGGATGCACCATCTAGGCTGGGTGCATCACCTAGGCTGGGGTCCATAAACCTACATGCCCTTCCATATACCAGGGACCCTAGTAGGTAGGTTGACGTAACCAATAATAATTAGCCTAATTTGCATACTTATTTTATACAGAGCACAGGCCCTGGGACTGGTACCAGCAGTACACCGGGCACCATCAGAGTCAGGAAAACTCCAGCAAAAAGTGAAAAATGGGGGCAAAAAGTTAGGGGGCCTCTGCAATCAGCCCTGTTTTCTCACATGCCCTATACACAATTTCCAGGTAAATCTGTTTCCTGGAAATATCCAGCACACCATGGAGTGCTAAGAGTGATGTTATTGGGGTGTGTTGTTTTGATTGTAAACAGTAGGTTAAGAAAGTTTTAATGAAGAACTTCAGAACCATTCCATCATTTAGGATACTATAGGTGATTTTTTGGTTGAGTATGGTATGAAGTAGGTTGCAATTTCAGCTAAAATGACTTTATAAAAGCAAAGAGGAACCTTTAGGAGGCCATTTTACAATCCTGCGAACTAAAAATAGAGAACAAGCATTTGCTGCGGTCAGGATGAAAAGGGCAAGATACATTCTCCTGAATGCTGAGATGCCTTGTTTGCCATTTCATTATTGGCTGCAATAAAAAAGGCGTTTAAACATGATTAGAGAAAATGAAATCATACGAAAAGGAAAGGGTTTTCTTGATGTATTTTGAAGTTCAACTGCAAAGTTGTTGTCTTCGAGCCCAGATCAATTTTCGAATTTACTTTCTCTAATGAAAATGCTTGTGCGGCCTTATTAGGTTGTGCTTGGCTGAGCAGCCTGTCTGCGTATGACGGAAACGTCTCTCTAGGTAGATTAGCATACATGTATGCAAGGGGTCGAACGTTTTAACTGGCTTAAAAACGATTTTATTTATTAATAAAACTGTATTTCATTTAAACTTAAAAACGTATAATATTAAAAAAATATTTATTTAGATATTATCCCTAAGAAAGTTTTTGGGCCAGATGTATCAAGCCTTTTTGCATTCACAAACGATGCGAATGCCAGTTTGCGAATGCAAAAATGCCTTTCAGTATTTATGAAAGGCATTCGCAACGCAAATTTAAGGAATCACTAGAATAGTGATTCCTTAAATTTGCGAGCCCGTGTAGGGAATAGCACATTGCGATTCTCCAAATAAGAAATCGCAAATAAGGAATCCTTATTTGCGATTTCTAAACCACATGTATCAAGCAATTCCTTAATGCGAATATGGCATTAAGGAATCGCAGTTACCACCAAGTAAAACTTGGTGGTAACCATCTTCAAATTTTGAAAATGCATTAAAAATGCATTTTTTCAAATTGACATGTAACGCACATATGCCCCTTTGACATGTGTGCGCCTTACATGTCCCAAAAAACGTTTTGGGGTGCAGCAGAGGGGGGCTTATGCCCCCAGCACCCTGGGGCTTTGCATTTCCAAAATTGCGAATTCCAGTTAGGAATTCGCTATTTTGGAAATGCAAAAAAATCGCAAATATGGGCCTACAGGCCCATAGGTGCGAATGGGGGCTGTATCGCTATTTGCTACATACCATTTTGCGAATCAGAAATAGCAATTTCTTAAAATTCGCTATTACCGATTCGCAAAAGGCTTTTTTGATACATCTGGCCCCTAGTCACTTAAATGTGTGCTGCGGACTCAAACGAAGGGGCAGATCACTTTCCTTGCGCGCCTTAGTGCTCCCTTACCACCACCATGTGTGTGCCATATTTAAAATACGGTGCACCATGGAGCAGGGTAGGGGACAATAACGTAATTGTTTTTGGTGCTATTGATATACTCTCCAGGAGTAATGCCAAAATTTTGGCGCTACTCCTGCAGAGTACATAGGGGCCCATTATAAGTAATGGTATGGCCCCTTTTAATGCCTGTTCTGAGCAGGCGTTAAAAGTGCCGAAAAATAATGGTGCAAGCAAATCTCTTAGATTTCCTTGCTGGATTGTTTTGGCCCCTCCTAATGCAGGAACGCCACCCTTGCATACGTTATGCCTGGCGCAGGTATAATGTGGCACAAGGGTTTACAAAGCATTGCGCCACTTTGTAAACATGGCGCAAGGAAAATGCCACTTTAGCACTGCATTAGCATAACAAAAATGACACTATGGTGGCGCTAAGGGAGCACTAGGGGCTCTTAAATCTGCCCCTAACGGTCTACTGTCTGGTTAATCTATGGACGTGGGTGTTTTTTTCACATGGACTAGCTTGCATCCCCACCTTCCTTTTGGGCTGCAACATATGTACAAATCAGTTTCATTGCTAAATAAATATTTCCAGGGAGTCACAACACTGCCTCATTTGTATTTAAGAAGAATTCCTTCTGCAGCTCCCTACAAATGGCTGTAAAGGAAGGGATGGAGGCCTGTGAAGAACAGCAGATCTTCATTCCTGGATTCATGTTTACCACGTACTGGCTTTTTTGGGGGAAGCAGTCCCTGCTTCCTAAAAGGGCACGGATGCATTCAAACGAAAATATCAGCATGTAGTGAATGCCAATGGGGAGCACTGTGTTGTCCCTTTCACTGTTGTCTACTTTCTAGTTGTCTGCAGTTAACATTTACTAGGTGGAGTGATTCCTCAGGAATAGCTTCACTTTGTAAATGTGTCACCATTTTCTTTCAAGTTTGAGCATCAAATACATGGGGCACATTTAAGAAAACTGGCATGCACACAGTGCCGCACTACTTTTCTTGCGCCCTTAGCGCCCACTAACACCACCATGTGTGCGCCATATTTAAAATACGGCACACCATGGTGGTAGTTAGGGGACTAGTGTAATCATTTTTAAGCTAGTCTGGGGCTTTGCAGGATTAGTGTCAAACATTTTGATGCTAATCCTTCAAAACCCATTGAGGCCAATTGTAATTAATGGTGTGCCTCCTTTTAACACCTGCTCTGAGCAGGCGTTAAAGGTGCCAAAAAAAATACGCAAATAAACCTAATGGGGGAACACCCCCTTTGAATACATTATGCCTGCACAGGCATATTGTAGAGTAAAGGGTTGCAAATTGGCACAATGCATGCATTGCGCCACTTTGTAAATATGGCACAGGAATTCTGGCCTCGTTGGGCCACATTTGTGCAAAACAAATTATGCTAATGTGGCGCAAGGAGGTCCCTAGGGTCTCTTAAATATGCCCCATGGATTGTGAGTGCAATTGCAGTTGCAAATCATAGATACATTGCATTCCAACTCATACATGCATACATGATGCTCATAACAAGCCTCATTTCCTTCGTGAGTTCGTTATGATTGAGAAAGACACTTTCTGAGTTGGAAAATATTTCTGACTTGCAATATGTAATCAGGACTTTGCGGTCACTACCATGGGAAACGCTTTGCTTTTGCAAATTGCAGGCTTTGTAACTTCAAAAAAATCTCTTTTAATATGGATAGTTGCAGAGAATGATACAAAAAACATGCAAACAGTTTTGAAAAATATGCAGTGCTCCAAGCCAGAAGGATTAAATACATACACATTAGTACATCCGAATCAGGTTGACTACTGTAAATAAGCTTTTTTATTTTAAGCATGCATAGAAAATAACACATTTAATACCAATGTTGACAATATCATAGAGAATGTAATGTTTTGGCATACAGGGCCTGATTACAACTTTGGCGGAGGGGGTTAATCCGTCCCAAATGTGACGGATATCCCGCCCACCGTATTACGAGTTCCATAGGATATAATGGACTCGTAATACGGCGGGCGGGATATCCGTCACATTTGGGACGGATTAACCCCCTCCGCCAAAGTTGTAATCAGGCCAACAGTTTGTTCATGGTAGGTGGAATATTTCGGGAGAAGTTGTGAAGTGTATTTCCTAGAAAATGTAAAATGCTATCCCCAGATGGGTAAAAAAGGTTATAATATACACTCTGAATCAACCTGCCATTTCTTGGCTTGCTGGATGAAGAGGCTAGAACATTTTTTGAATATTATTTTAAATTTCACCTACTTAAATAAATATGCTAAGAGGAAATTATATACACCGTTTAGAGTAAGAAAGGTGTGCTATAGAGAGGGATAGAGAGAGGGATAGACAGAGAGAGCAGTGCTTAATTTGTGGGTGTAGTTTTCCGTGCGGAGCACCAGCACTTATTTTGAGGGCTGGCACTTATTTTTCTGCCTTAAGCATTTACTGCGAGCAAAACACACATATGGGAAAGACGAAGAAAGAGAAAAATGAAAAAGCATCACAATGGGATAAAGCAGAAAGCTGCAAGAGTGAGCTGAAGGGGCAGGGAGTCGCTGTAAATGGATTGAGGAGGCCCGAGATGGCTTCAGGATTACTCTGCTTCAGTATTTAATTGCAGCAGCCGCGTGTTTAAGAGAAGGGCTTTGAGCACCGGACAAATTAAGCACTGAGAGTAACAGAGAGAGTGACAGAGAGGGGCAAAAAGAGAGAGAGAGAAAGAGAGATAGAGAACAAGAGAATAAAAAGGAAAGAGAAAGGCACAGAGAAAAAGAAACAGAAGAAGACATTTTGGTGACATCATTTTCATCCTCGCTTAAAAAATCAACAGATAATATAAAGCTCACAAGGGACTGGTGAAAGATATTCACAGTCTCATTTCATATTATGTAGAGCATTGACAAGTACCAAGCCTTTAAGTATGAAAATTGTGGCAACGGGGTGAATGTAATTTATTTCATTAGTAGTTATATATTGTATTGACACTGCTCCATGGAGTCTTCAAACTGCTTGTGCCAGGGAGGGCATTGAGGGAACATACAGCGATTATAATGGAATAATTTCTGTTCATAGCAGTCGTTAATTTGGAAGTGGAAATGTGCCAGTGCTCCAAACTCTCCTATAGAACCAGTGGCTGCTGCATTTAAATGTGCGAGCACAGAATACTGAGGCAGCGCAATCCGAAAGCCCTCTTGGGGCTCTTAAATCCATTTACAGCCACTCCTTGCCCGTTCATCTCACTCTTGCAGCTTCCTGCTTTCTCCCTTTGTGACAATTTTCGATCTTGCTTTCCTCCATCTTACCCATGTGTGTCGCAGTAATTGCCTGATGAAGGGAAATAAGTGCCGGCCCCAGGGGCATCTTCTTCACAATGGCGAAGGAGCATCGCCCCCTGGCTAAGAGCCAGCAGCTCTAAAATAAAACAATATTTCATTATCGTTTTATTTTACAGTTGCTGGCTCGGTCAGCAGCATGTGCAAAGAGGGGCACTGGGAGGGGACAGGGTGAGGGGAGGAGGAGTGGAGTCCATGCACTAGGTATGCATATGTGTTTGGCTGGCCATCTCAGGCTTTCTACCATGTAAGGGACATTCCACTTTGATAGTTACAGTACTATTTATTCAGTGAATCAGGATTTCGAATGTCAGATAATTATTTTATTTTGCAAACCATACAAGTCAGTTGATGGGCTAAGGAACAACAATTGGATTTAAAGATAATTACTTTTACGTTTTCTCTAGTTAACAATAAATATTTTATGTATGGTTGGGGTTACAGTAAAAGTTGTAAGCATGACATTTGTGAATTTCAACCATTGCATAAGGTTTTTGAGCAATCTGAATCTTAAATGCTAGTGGAAATCTTTGTAAATTGACAAAAATTATATTTTACAGTATGACCTCTGATAGGCAAAATCGATTAAATCAATGAGTTATTAATTTTCAGGGATATCTTTGTGAGCTCACTATACAAAAAACTGGCCATGAATGGTTATATATAAATGGAAAGATCACCCCAAGGATGAGATGAAAAGCAGCTTTTATACCCAGATCCTGGTGTATTATATAATTTATGAATGCATGTCTGCACTAGTTCCTCATTAGTACAAATCTAACAGGAAGTAACATGCACAGTTTAAAAAAAAATAATTTTACTGAAAATGTTGCAGTGATATTATCACTGATGTCATTAATGATGTCATGAGTGCTGAAATATGTGGGGTAATAAGCAGTGCATGGCGAGGGCGCAAGTTATAGTTACCTTAGGGTACTAGTTACAGTTGATTTAAATTAATCAAGCTAAAAAACTTGAATTTCTATGGTTTTGTGCATGTAAAATCTGAACTACAACGTCCCTGTAACCTTTGGTATTTTTAGTGAATTTCTAAGGGTTTTGTAATTCCATTTCCTAACTATAACGTCCCTGAAACCTTTGCTCTTTTCAGTGAATTTCAAGGGTCAATTTAAAGTTAAGCAAGATTCCCAACGCAATGCATGGTGGGGAGTGGACTCAGGGCCTGGCCTGGCACTGTGCTGCCCCACCCAAGCTTGCTGCTCATGCCCCCTTCCTCCTTGCCATCCATTGTTCAAGTCCATGCCCCTGCTTCCTCATTACAGCCCTGTGTGGCTATTGGTCTGCCACTACACTTCTTGCCTTCCTTGAACAGTTAGCTTTCTGTGCCATCCACCTGCTTCCTACCCTTTGTTCTCCCTGTCGATGCACCAGCCCTTCCCTCCTGCCTTGCATGGTCCGATGTGCTGCCACTGCCCTTCTTTTAGCTTGATGGTCCTGATCACTCCTCCTGCCCTCCTTTGCCCAATTGTATACCCCATCTTTGCCCTCCTCTTAGCCTCTGTGCTTAGCTTGCGGCCCCTTCCCTTCTTCCCCCTGCCCTCTGATGTGTGTGCACTTGCCCCTGTTCCCTCCCTTTTTCTCTCCATGTTCCATGGACCTGACAGTGTTCTGATGAGTTGCCTCTGCCCTTCCCATCTGCCTAGCATGGCCAAATGCCTGCCGCCTGTCCCTGTCTGTCCCTGCCACCCCCGCCTTGCCTGTCCAAGATCCATGCCCCTATCCCTTCCCTCCTGTCCTGTCCATTTTGCGGCCACACCCTTCTCCCCTCCATGTTCTATTGTGCTGCAACTGCTCCTCCTGCTTGCCCTGCTTGGTCTGTTGTGAAGCCCCTTCCCCTGCCTTCTATTGTCTACGTCCAGCCCCTACCCTCCCTTCTGTCCTCTATGGACCTTTGTGCATTCCCCTGCCCATTCCTTCTTGCCCACAATGGCTATTGTGCTTCTACTAACCCTCCTGCTTGCCATGCATGATCTTCTGTGCTGCTACAGCCAGTGTGGTCAGCTCGCTGCTCCTGACCCCCTCCCACCTTGCCTCCATTTTCTGTGTGTATGCCATTATAGTCTCACTGTTGCCCTCCATGGTGTGTTGTGCTTCCAGTGCCCATCTCGCCTGCCACCCATAGTCAAATTGCTGCTCCTGCCCTTTGTTTTCCATTTTCAGGTCCCTATCCCCTCCCTCCTGCCTTGTCTGATCCATGCCGCTGCCCCCTCCCTCCTGCCCTCCTGACTTTCATGGTCCATTATGCTGCAACTGTCCCTCTTGTCTGTCCGGTATGGTCAGCTTGCTGCCCTTGGCTCTATCCCTTCTGCTCTCTGTTTTCCATATGCATGGCTCTGTCCCCTCCCTATTGTTTTCCATGTTCTGTCATGCTGCACTGCAGTCCCACTTTCCCTGTGTAGTGTATTGTGCTGCTGCAACCCCTGACGCCTGTTCCGTAAGGTCAGTTTGGTGCATCTGCCCATCTTCATCCTGCCCTCTGTTATCAGAGTCCATGCCCCTACCCCATTCCTCCTACCCTCCATGATGTGGCGTCCACACTTTTGGCATAGATTCAGAATGTAAGCACTTTAGTTGATCATTAGAACACTGTAGTAAAGCTGCTGATTATCAGGGAGTTAACTGGCAGTCTGCTGCTGGTGTTGAAAGTGCATACTTCAGTCTGCATGTCAGAATGTTTCAATGAAATAGGAGAGGAAGATGTTTGAGACATCAGTAAAAAGTGTCCTAATTTTTCTTTCTACAGCATTAACCATAATATCTATGACACAATTAACCCCCTCATTCTATTCCTTTCTAAATTAAATGATTTAAGTTTTACCAGTTTGATTCAATCAAGATGGCTTCAGGTGTGGCACACTTTTTTCATTATAAGTCTGTTAGCTCTGCAGTTGGACACTTTGGAGGCTCCAGTAGAACACAAGGGAATTAACTGATAGGCTCCTCCTGTTGGGAGTACATTTTACTGAGAGTGTCAGACTTCATTCTCTTATGGCTGGGAAAGATATTGTGAATTTGCAGAAAATATGTTCAAATTTTGCTTCTGGAGCACCTTCCATAACCTCTATGGGAAAATCATGAGCTAATGGTTTTCTCTCAAACATGATTCATGAAATCTCAGCAGAATTATTTTTCAGAGGGTAAAATCACCTTGGAACACACCACAATTCCTAAATTTAGTATGGTATCATAACACATGATTTATATTGTAAATAAAATCTGTTATGACTCTTTATATGTTTTCCTTTTTGTGATCCTCAAACGCTACCATTCACTACAATTCATTTCCATGTGGGCTGTGTCTCAGAGTCCTATAAGTGTGGTCAAAGCATCTTGTCCATGTTGCAGCCAGACAAGGGTGGGATCCATTTGGGACCCCCATATATGCCCTATAGGGTCTTAGTGTGCTCACCCTGCCCACTTACATATTTCTTTCAATTCATATAGATAGAGAGATGTGTGTGTATATATATATATATATATATATACATTTTTTCTTTAGAACAGGTTACAGGGACGTTATAGTTAGGATCACATTTTAAACGTACAGAACTTCAGAAATTCACCTGTTATAGTTAGAGTTGTCTCAAGTAACTATAACTTGCGCCCTCGCCATGCACTTTTTTGGGCAAATTCTTTACTGCAAATTTTATATTTATATTATCAATGATGTTACCAAAGATGTCATGAGTGCCATAATTTGTGGGGTAATTAGCAGTGCGTAGTTAGGGCGTATGTCATAGTTATCTTAGGGCATGAGTTTGTTCAACTTCATTAGAAACACTTCTCAGCTTCATGGCTAGAGTATGTAACCATTTGAAAAGTCATCGTAATTTATTCAGCATTGTTATTGCACCCTCAATAATATATGATTTCATCACCAACCACCTTCTCTAATCTTATATTTTTCTTTAAGGAACAAACTTTTCAATCTGTCCTATAATGTTTGCACATACACAGTTTCTCTGGTGTCTGACATTGTATGTAAGATGAATTTCTTTATGATGTAAATCATAATACTCAATTAGATTCAAGCATTGATACCGGTGCAAATACTAATGCAGTTATGCAACAGGCACAAATTACAGTTCAAATTTTATCCCCTTCTTTATACATTTTCTGAACAAATCCCCAAGCTCCACTTTGGAATATTACTCCCTCATAATTTTCCTAGTAAAGTACCCTTCGTATAGTATTACACTAATCCCCTTTAAAAAAAATTATCACTGTGAAAACATTTGCAACTATCATAAGTAATGCATTCTTTTATCTGCACCCGAACCACTGGACGTAATTACACCTAGTTTGGCAGAAAGTTAGTTCTTGGTTCAGAAAGCGCTCTGTTTATTATTTGGTGTAAATCTGTTTGGTAGTATTTTAGTAATTAAAGAAAAAAATTAATTTGAATATATAGAGATAGGAAGTCTCTGCAAACCTCCCCCCGATCTTGTGCTGAGATCTGATTGGCTTCAGCAAGGAAGTTTTGGCAGCCATGTTCGGACTCTGCATCAGCCGAGTATCTGAAAAAAATGTAAAAAATAAGAAAAGGGGCCAGGGTAGAGTCACTCTGATCTCCTAGCTCGGAGCAAAACATTTTTTTTTTTTATTTTCAGCAGGAGCTGCAGCGGATCCATGGATCCACCGAAAATGTAAAAAGAAAGAACCAGTGGGCAGATTTATAGAATGGCGCTAGCCGGCGCTAAGGCGCTAAGGCTGCGTTAGCGTCCTTGGAAAGGACGCTATCAGGTTCAGGGAGACGCAGGGGGAACCGGGGCTTGTGCTGCAAATTATGGCGCTACACTGTTCAGAGGCAGAAAAACTGTCTCTAAGCAGTGTAGCGTCATTTTCTGGTGCACAACCCCCATGGACATGGCTCCTGTCTTAGTAAAGACAGGAGCCATGCCCACCACCCCAATGGCCATGCCCAGGAGACAAATGTCCACTGGGCAAGGCCATTGGAGCCAGCGCCGTCCAGGGGGCCCCAAGTCAGGGCCCCGAAGCAGTGTTGGGAAAAAAAATAAAAATACTCACCCGGACTTACCTGGGCTGGGTCGCCTATTCTTAGGTGACCTCCTGGCATGGGTGGGGGTGCCCCTGGGGACAGGGAAGGGCACCTGTGGGCAATTTCCATGGTCTCCGACCATGGAAATATGTCTACAGGTCCCCTTATGCCTGCCCAGGCCCAGGTGTTAAATAATGGCGCTATGCAAGCTTAGTGCCATTATTCCCCGTGCTGGATTTTAGCACGGGATAAATATGGTGCAAAGGCCATATCATCCTTTTCTGAATGGGAACGCTTACCTTGCATCTCATTTACACAAGGTAGGTTTTCCCCTCCAGAAAACGACGTAAACCCCATAACCTTGGCGCTAGACGTGTCTAGCGCCAAAGTATAAATATGGAGTTAGGTTTGCGCTAAATTAGTGTAAAATAAATTACGCTAATTCAGCACAAACCAAGTATAAATATGGGCCCAAGTGTGGGCTCCGCACTTGTTTAACTGCAGCCCCTGGGTGGGCCAGGTCCAGGGACATTCCAATTTTGAAAGCAGGGGAGTCCTCCCGGGGACCCTACAGCCCCAGGACCATCACCTCCCTGGGGGACAATATGCAAAGGAATGCAGTGGCCATCTGACTCCCCAACACCCCTGGGGATCCCAGGGCACATCTTTGAATCGAGGATAGAACTTTTAAATGGAATGCAGGGGGGCACTCAGCCCCCTGGCAGTCCCAGGGACCACTGCATAAATGGGGTAGAACTTTGAATGGAATGTGTGGGTGTCAGTCAGCATCCCCACAGCCCTGAGCACTGCCATCTCCCTGGGGCTAATTTAAAAAAAGATAGGGGGTCTGTTTCTGACCCCACGACCCCAGGAACCACTTTCTCCCAAGGGTTATTAGTTGGAGGGGGTCCTCGTGGCCCCCCTCAAGGGTCACCACCCCCCAGGTTGACTCCTGCTATGTGACGGGGTGCTCACCCCAGGAAATAGCTGTTTGCTGTGACTTGGTGGGAGCTTTGACAGCTCCCACCAAGTCAGAGCATACACTACGCTCGATGTGAGGGAGAGCTGTTACAGCAAGCATACCAGACCTTGAGGGATGGGGTCCCCAGGACGAGATCGACCCGGAGGGGGAGACGGACCCCTCCCCCACAAAAAATAAATAATAATTCCGGGCCCTGGGGATGGGTTCCCCAAAGCCGAGATCAGCGTGGGGAGGGGGTGCACGGCCCTTTCCCCCCCAAAAGAAATGAAGATTTAGACCAGGACCCGGGGGATGGGATTCCTGGGGCCGAGATCAGCCTGGGGATGGGGCTGCGTGGCACTGTTCCCCCAAAAAAACTATAATGCCTCTGTATTTTTTTTCTTTATATAAATATCTATCTATATATATATATATATATATATATACATATATATATATATATATATATATGAAAAGCAGACGTCTGTCAAAGCACTCCACCAAGGACTCCGTATAAGTTGTTTATTTCAAGACTGTGAGCAAACGAACAACGCGCTTTGACCGACACGGTCTTTGTCGAGTTCTAAAGTCTGGAGAATCCATTCTTTCTCTATTTATAGTTGATAGCCTTATAACAAAAGTAATGCATGTTGGAACCTGTAGTCCAACTAAGTAAAACAACAAATCAGACTTACAGAACTCCATGCAACCAATTATATGCTAACATTAATGACTACCTTTAAATTCACAAAATATTTTTAAATGAAAGCAAATTATTAAATCAAGGTTAATTTAAATTAAAAATAAAAATAAAATAAAAATACAAATTAATTTGTTGCGCATTGGCACCCGACTTTGAGCAATTGGACCGAATCATATAGTGTATATATAAATCATTACCCCTTTACATACATTGGTCACACAGTGGTTCAATGAAATCACTTCTAAACCATTATCTTCATGTGCTCTTTAGACAATATACATATTCTCATATATTAAATATCCTATGATCCAATATATTTGGTACCTCAAGGCATATATCAATAATAATTTAGGTTCCACACTATAGATGTATATAAAGCTCCTCGTCATTGTTCAACCTCAAATTGGCCTTCGTTCTCATTTGAATTATATATCTAGACTCCAATTGTCGCAATTTTTTGATTCAGTCACCACCTCTTTCATGGTCTGGAATGTGATCTATCCAATAGTATCTTAAGGTTCTCCAATCATTAGATATATGTGTCTGTAAATGCCTGGCAGTTGCATATGTGTTGTCTTTATGGGTTATCGCTCTAATATGTTCAAGTATTCTTTTTCTCAACATACAAATTGTACTACCAATATATATAAGACCGCAATGGCATTCTATAACATAAATTACAAATTTAGTGTTGCAGGTGATTTTATGTTTGATTGCCACCTCATGTCCATTAGCTTTACAGCTATTACATTTAGAGAAACCCTTTTGTTCTTCTTCCAGCCAGTTACAATCTTTTTTTAATTTAAAATGACTTTTAACCACCATGTCTTCGATACTAGGTGCTTTTCTGTATGAGAAATGCGGTTTGGGTCCCACTAAGGGTCCAAAATCTGGATCCTTTTCAATTATTTTCCAATGTTTTTCCACAATGTTCCTTGTAAACCCACTTTCTTTAGTATATCTCATCGTCATTCTAACTGGATCACCTAGATTTGATTCTCTTTTCCTGAATAGAATTTCCTCTTGTTTTCTTGATTTAATTACAGTCAAATTTTTCTTAAGGATTTTCTCATTATAACCTCAATTTCTAAATCTTTCATATGTTTCAACACATTTCAGTGATAATTCCTTATCATTAGAACAAATTCTTCTCATTCTAATAAATTCACCCATGGGTATGTGTTGGACTTTTTGCCCTACGCAGGGTCATCCCCAGTCTTTTTGCCTCCTTCCTCCTGGTTTTTCTGACCTCTCGCTGTTGGCTCTAGGACTCTGAGCACTTTATCACTGCTGACCAGTGCTAAAGTGCAGGTGCTCTCCCATCTAAAGTTGGTATGATTGGCTTATACCTAATTGGCATATTTAATTGACCTATAAGTCCCTTGTACAGTGGTATCTCTATACCCAGGGCCTGTAAATTAAATACTACTAGTGGGCCTGCAGCGCTGCTTGCGCCACCCACTGAAGTAGACTTTCAAACCTGTCTCAGGCCTGCTAGCGCAGGGCCTGTGTGCGCAGTTTTCTGCCACAGGGACCTGGCATCTAAATTTACTTGTCAGGCCCAGAACTCCCCTATTACTACATGTAAGTCACCCCTAAGGTACGCCCTGGCTAGCCCTATGGGAAGTGTGCCATGCATGTTGAAGGCAGGACATGTGCCAGGTTGCGTGGCCTGTCCTGGTAGTGACAAACAGCCTAACTTGGAGTCTCACTGCTGTGAGTGCTGCCTTCTCATAGGATTGCATTAGAAATGCCCTGCCTTATGTATAAGGGGTATTGTCTGATTTATGAGGGGTAGCGTAGACATGTTTGGTATGGTTGTGATGGTGATAATAAATGCTGCTTACTGGTGTGGGTGTATTTTTTATTACTATCACAGAAATGCCACTTCTAGAAAGTGCGCATTTATCTGTGCTTATGACTCTGGTGTTTTGCAGCTTGACTCCAATCCACGTCTGGGCAGAGTGACAGTTGGGGCTTTGTGCATACTTTTCAGACAGCCTGTACACAGGGAGGGTGGAGGTGTCACAGAGGTGCATCTGCATACTGAATAGTCTTCCTGGGCTCAGAGAAGGGAGAGGCAGGGCACACCTGCATTAGTAAAGACTGTGCCCTGGCCTCACACAATAGGGTCGTTAACCCCCCACTGATGTTTGGAGCCTGTGCTGAAAGGAGAGAGGGGGCACTCCCAGAACCAGTTGTAACTGTCTGGAACCTCCTCTCCCTACCATTGTAAAACACTGTAAGAACTGACTATAAGTACAGGGGAATTTTCCCCACAATTTGGAGACTCTTAGAATCATCTTGGAACTGGACACCAGAGGCTGAAAGGACTCACCAGGAACCGCCATGGACTGCTGCTGCTGTGCTGACCTGTGACCTGCCTGGTCACTGTGAAGGACTTGCCACTTGCTGCCTTTCCCTTGTCCTGGCCTGTAGCTGGGCCCTCCACCTGAGGACCTTGTCTTAAGATTCTGCTCCCCAGGGGCAGGGTGCTGTGGCCCCTGACCCCTGCATCCATTTCTTCACGAGGGGTGCTTCTCTGTGGTTGCGGCTGCCATAGCGCTGATTGCAGCACGCTTATGGAGCCTTGGGAGCTGGTAGGCTCCTTGCTGCATTGTGCCCCTTTAAATAAGATCACCGCAACGGCCCAGGAAGCTGGAAGAACACTCGCGCACCGCATCGGGTGCAGGCGAGTGTCTGCTCGGGCCCGAGGAGGGGTCCGATCTTCTTGTGGCTTCACGGCAGGACCAGGGGAAGGCGCGGGGAGAGCTCCCTTCCCCCTGGCCTCTGCGTTAGGAGCAGGACGCTCCTTTTCTGCTGTTAGGTAAAACAGGCATTATTGTGGCCCCCACCCCTTGGTGGAAGGGCCAGTGGAGGCCCGGGGGGGCCCCCAGAGATCGCGGGTCCCAGGAGGGGCCTGTCATTAAACCGGAGGGGGTGCGTGGTGCCCCCCTCCTGCCCTAAGTTGTTTTTGCTGGCTTTGGCCCCCCTCGTGAGGGCCGGTTGAGGCCCTGGGGGGCCCCCAGCAATCACGGTCCCCGGAGGGGCCTGTCTATAAAAGAGTGGAGGTGCATGTCACCCTCCTCTGACCCCAGAGTATAAGGGAGGCCCCCGTTTTGCGCATAGGAGCGCCAGGAGCCCCATTGTTCGCCTTCTAGGCACTGGAGGTGCCTTCATCCAACCAGGTACTGTTTAAAGGACCAATATAGTTGCAATCCAAAGTTATTTCTACAGACTTTTGTTTGATTCATATATTACCTACCTGCGTTTGATATTTTTACATATGTGTATGCAAATGTTTCTTTTATGGACATGCTTGCTAATATGTTTTTCTAACTCGCCATATGCTTTCTAATGTTTCTACTATGGGCATTTTATGATATTCTTATGACAAGTGCTGTGATGTAATAACGTGTTTTCCTGACTACTGCTTATGTTGCAGAATATTGAGTAACCTGTGTGTAATGTGTGACTACTTCTAGGTTGCAGAGTAACTAATGTGTAACGTTCTGACAACTGCTAAGGTAGCAGGATAGTACTGATATGTGATGTTTGGTCTGATAATTGCCTTGTGTACAATACAGTTGTAGGAAAGTCCTTTTTTTTTGCCTGATCACCCCCACTCTTTCTGGATAGGTACTGGTGGTTACTGACTCTTGGCTGTGCCCTGGGTACTGCTTACCAGTCCCAGGGCCAGTGCTCTGTGTAAAATGGATATGCAAATTAGGCTAATTATAATTGGCTAAGTTAACCTACCTATAAGTCCCTAGTATATGGTAGGGCATGTAGGTTTAGGGACCACAGCATAGGTGGTGCACACCTAGGTGCATTGCTGAGGTGCCCAGTGTCATTTTAAAAGCAAGCCTGCCTTGCTGGCTGCTTTTAAATTAAAGTCATATGCAAATTCGACTTTGGAATTAAAGGTACTTCCAAAGTTTTAAACTACCTTATTTTTACATATAAGTCACCCCTAAGGTGTGCCCTATGTGCCCCTAGGGCTGGGTGCCATGTAACTATAAGCAGGGACTTTATAAAAATAGATTTATAAGCCCTGGTGAGGTAAAAACAGCCAAATTCGTTTTTCCCTCATTGAAGTAAATGGCCTTCATAGGCTAGAATGGGCAGACTTTATTTTTAATTTTAAAGTCTCCTTAAATGTTACATACCAAGAATTTGGTATCAAATTGATTGTTATAATAAATCCCACAACTTCCAGTTGTTGGATTTAATATAACTAGAGCAGGTAAAAAGTTTAGACTTTACCTAAAAAGTTGCCAATTTCAGCTCTGCATTGTTTTTGCTGCTGTGCTCTGATTGGCCAGCCTGCAGCAGCTTCTGCCAGGCCACTTTTATGAGGTGTGAAGTGGCCTGGCTTTACACAAAGGAATGTGCTTGGGGGAGAGAATCTCCCCTCAGCAGATGGGGAAGCAGGAAGGGGGAGGGCTGCCAAACTGGTCTTCAAAGGCAGGGAAGGACATCTGGAGCACCCAGCAACACCCCCACATCCTGCAACCCCAGACAGCTAGGTGCCCCCTTGATTAGATTAGGAGAGGGCAGGAGAGGGGTGTGTTTATGATTTTTAGCCACACCAGTGGGTGGGCTCAGCCAGATCTCTCCTCCAAAAATCAGATTCATCCATTTTGGATTTTTAGAGACTATTGCCTTCTGGGATGGATTTTTGCCACACTTCCCAGGAAGTGGTCATCACAGGGGGACGACCCTGTCCCTGATTGGAGGACCAGGGCCCCCCTGCTTTTCACCCAGGAGCAAGGATAAAACTGGCAGACCTGCACCCACGCCTCAGATCCCCACCAAATTTCAAGAAGAAAGAACTACAAGGAGAAGAAGGACTGCCCTGCTGGACCCCTGGCCTGCACCTGGACCCTGCACTCAGAAAGACTGCACCAGCTGCACACTTGGGCTTCACCACAAGAAGGACTTTGCCTGGCTTCCACTGGTTCAAGGAGGGACTCCCTGTTTGCTACAGGTGAAAAATTGCTAACCAGAGTCCCCTGCACCAACTCCTGAAAAAGTGACCAGCTGACCACTGTCCAGTGGCCAAAAAGGAGTTTGCGCCAGGTGCACTCTGGGAGTTGAAGTCCGCACTTCCCAAGGACCATCACAGAACTTCTGGACCCTTGGGGTGAGCTGTGGACCCCAAAAGAACCTTAAAAGCACATCTGGGTGAAGCCCCAGAAGTTTGGAAAAGATTGGAGAAATTTTAGAAAAAAGCTCCATAAAGTGACCGACTCGACGCGGAAATTCTAGCCGGCTTGCCTCAACCGCGACCCGGCCTGACTTCGTGGTTCATCCCGGTCAAGAAAAACATCCGAAAAAAAGACTAAGTCCGAACGTAAAAAGTTGACCGGGACCTTCCAGCCATCGTATCCGAGAAGGGCTCCACGGACGTCGGATCAAGATCCAGGTTTACCCCGGTCGAAGGATTTTCATCTCGAAAAAACGACTAAGTCCGAAGGTAAAAATCACCACCGAGGAAACCGACTTCGCGTATCCGGACAAGGGCTCCAGGAGGTCGGATCCAACTGGCAGGTTCGTCCCGGGGAAGAAAAACATCGAAAAAGAGACTAAGTCAGAAGGTAACTTTTTGACCGAGGCCTCCCGCGACTTGTAGCCGAGCAGGGCTCCATCGCGGTCGGCCTGAAAGTTTGACTTTGCCCCGGTCCTGGTGCAACCAGATGACCCGATTGGCGCTTTTCGTTTCTGAGCGCTAGAAAATAATAATACTTTAAAAATTCATATCTCCGGTTCCCCTGAACCGATTTTAATCGTTTTTGTGTCATTTTAAAGATAAAAATATAAGCTATTTTTATAAATTGGTTTTGGATTTTTAAACTGTTTCCTGTGTTTTATTTAATTACTGTTTTGTGATATTTGAATGCTTTACACTTTGTCTCCTAAGTTAAGCCTTGACGCTCGATGCTAAGCTACCAAGGGTAGAGCTGGGATTAATTTACTGAGACCTAACTGTACTTTTGTGGAGGTTTGTGGCTTGTTGCTAGGTGTAGGTACCTACCTGCCCTACCAATAACCCATTTTCCAACATAATTGGAAGCAGCGACGGG
Organism: Pleurodeles waltl; assembly: GCF_031143425.1. Classification (NCBI taxonomy): domain Eukaryota; kingdom Metazoa; phylum Chordata; class Amphibia; order Caudata; family Salamandridae; genus Pleurodeles; species Pleurodeles waltl. Next base: position 1,642,488,503 of record NC_090444.1, on the reverse strand, counting down.
ATCCTGTACTTGTGTTCAATATCACGTTACAGTTTTAGATAAAACAAATTAAAAATCCTTTAAATTGTCCTAGTGCAAAAATTGTTTTTAATTTTTAATTTTAATTTTTTTTAAATTAATTTGGATTAATTTCAATTATTGAATTTTTGTAATTTTTCTAAATTCTTGTTTCCAATTTTTGCAAAAAGCTTTTGTTGACACAAAACTAGGGAACCATGGAGCTTGATCTGGCTAGCCTACCCACACTGACAGTAGTCCAGCTTAGGGGGTTGTGTATTGAGAGGGGGTTGCCTGCAACCACTAATCTCAGGAAGGAAATCCTGATTAAATCCCTGACAGCATGGGCTGAGGCCCAAGAGGTAGAGACAGAGGAAGCTCCAGAGGAGGAACCAAAAGAAGATGATGCTAACTCTAACCATTCAGGGGAGGAAAGGCATCAGACCCCAAGTGAGGAAGAGGAGGAACGGTCCTCACTGGACACAGTCACTAGGGGCAGACCCAAAGCTAGTGGTAGGAAGAGGGTCCTTTCAGGAGGAGAGAACCCCTCCATCAGGGAGAGAGAGCTGGAAGCCCAGCTAGCCTACATAGCTTTGGAGGCAGATAAGCTTGCCCTAGAAAAAAAGACGTGGGCAAGCAAAGAAAAAAAAGATGGAAGCAGCGAGAAAGAAACTGAGGTGTCCCTGGGTGGGGGTTTTGCCCCCAGATTACCCAAAGGGGTGGTTCCTGCCTATGTAGAGGGGGATGACATCGATAAGTGGCTGGGGGCCTTTGAGAGGGCCCTCCAGATGAGGAAAGTCAAGCCTCAGTACTGGGGTTCACTCCTTTGGGAGTTAGTTCCCAACTCTGGGAGGGATAGGCTCCTAACCATGAGTGGGGAGGATGCAGACTCATACCCCAGTATGAAGAGATGCTTGACTAAAAAGTTTGGTCTAACCCCAGAGCAGTATAGGCTTAAGTTTAGGGACACCCAAAAGACAAGCACCCAGTCCTGGGTGGACTTTGTGGACATTTCAGTGAAAGCACTGGAGGGCTGGATACAGGGCAACAGGGTAAGTACCTTTGAGGGGCTGTACAATTTGATTATGAGGGAGCACCTTCTAACTAATTGTGTCCAAGAGAGGCTCCGCCAGTATCTAGTAGACTCTAGGATGACCAACCCCAGAGAGCTGGGGGAGGCAGCAGATGACTGGTTAAGAACTAGGGTTAACAGAGACCCCCAGGGGGTGATCAGAAAAAGGGAGGACATGGTTCTTCTCAGGGGAAGAACCAAGGGAAAGATGACAAAAAACCCAAAGAGTCCTCACAAGAGTCCCCAAAAACTTCTCAGGGAGGGGGAGCCCCGAGCCAATTCACTTCTAAAGGGAAAGGGTATCAGGGAAAGAATTTTGATCCTGCTAAAGCAGGAAGGTTTCAGGAGCTTGCTAAGGCCGGCAAGTGTTTTGACTGTTATCAGCCAGGACATAAAAGAGGAGATGCTATCTGCACCAAGAAGCCCCCCACTGGTGGGCAATCCCAGGGGATTGCTAGTGTAGGGTTGGGGGTGGAAGTTGGCCCAGGGGTGGAATCAGGGTACACTGAAGTCACCTTAGTATCCGTGGGTGGGGTGGACATTGCAACTATGGCCACCTTACCTCCCATCATGCAGAGGTATAGGCAGAGGCCTAAAGTCAATGGGACTGAAGTGGAAGCTCTGAGAGATACAGGAGCCAGTGTGACCATGGTTGCAGAAAAGCTGGTTTCTCCAGAGCAGGTCTTACCTGGTGTCTTCCACCAGGTGACTTATGCAGATACCAGAACCAAACTCCATCCCATGGCTATGGTGAGTCTGGAATGGGGAGGTGTGACTGGCCCTAAAAAAGTAGCTGTAGCTCCTGCCCTCCCAGTAGAGTGTCTGCTGGGAAATGATCTTGAAGCATCTGAATGGTCAGAAGTGGAGAGAAGGGTCCATGCAAAGATGCTGGATCTCCCTGAATGGGTGTGTGCTGTGACCAGGTCACAGGCAGCACAACAGGGAAATGCTGGACACTTGGACCCTGGAACAATGGGCCAAGCCTCCAAGAAGAAGAGAAAGGGCACTGGGTCTGGCTTGCCAGCCCCAACAAGTACAGAGGGTCAGGAAGAATCCAACCCTGAGAGGGAGGATCTGAACTCTGAAGGAGGGACACCTTCCCTGCAAACTCTGCCTGACTTGGCAGAACTGCAAGGGGCAGGTGGGCCCACCAGAGAAGATTTGTGCCAGGGACAAAGAGAGTGTCCCACTCTTGAGGGCCTGAGGCAGACTGCTGCCAGGCAAGAACAAGGGGATACCAGTGGTACCCACAAGGTTTACTGGGAGGATGGAGTTCTCTACACTGAGGCTAGGACCCTCAAAGAAGGGGCTACTAGGAGAGTAGTGGTCCCCCAAAAGTATAGAGAATTCCTCCTTACCTTAAGCCATGATATCCCCTTAGCTGGTCATTTGGGACAGACCAAGACCTGGAACAGGCTGGTCAACCATTTTTTTGGGCCAGAAATGTCAGAAAAAGTCAGGGAGTTTTGCAGCTCCTGTGTCACCTGTCAAGCCAGTGGCAAGACAGGGGGCAAGCCAAAGGCTCCCTTAATTCCACTGCCAGTGGTTGGGACTCCCTTTGAGAGGGTGGGGATTGACATTGTTGGTCCCCTAGACCCACCAACTGCTTCCGGTAACAGGTACATTGTGGTGGTAGTGGACCATGCCACCAGGTACCCTGAGGCAATACCCCTCCGGACAATCACTGCACCCACAGTGGCTAGGGCCCTACTTGGTGTGTTCACCAGAGTGGGATTCCCAAAGGAGGTGGTCTCAGATAGGGGCACAAACTTTATGTCAGCCTATCTGAAAGCCATGTGGGAGGAGTGTGGTGTTACTTATAAGTTCAGCACACCCTACCATCCACAGACCAATGGTCTGGTGGAAAGATTCAATAAGACCCTGAAGGGCATGATCATGGGTTTGTCTGACAAACTCAGGAGGAGATGGGATGTCCTCCTCCCATGCCTGCTGTTTGCCTACAGGGAGGTGCCACAGAAGGGGGTTGGATTCAGCCCCTTTGAGTTACTGTTTGGGCACCCTGTAAGAGGCCCATTGTGCTTGGTGAGAGAGTCTTGGGAAAAGCCTCTCAAGGAAGCCAAGGAGAATGTGCTGGATTATGTACTAGGCCTGCGGTCTCGCATGGCTGAGTATATGAAGAAGGCAAGCAGGAACCTGGAGGCCAGTCAGGAGCTCATGAAGCTCTGGCATGATCAGAAGGCTACCATGCCTGAGTATCACCCAGGACAGCTGGTGTGGGTTTTGGAGCCCATGGCTCCTAGGGCACTACAGGCCAAATGGACTGGGCCCTATCCAATCCTAGAGAAAAAAGGTGAGGTCACCTACTTGGTGGACCTTGGCACCCCCAGGAATCCTCACAGGATCCTGCATGTTAATAGGATGAAACCCCACCAGGACAGGGCAGACATGATCATGCTGATGGTCACTGATGAAGGGAAGGAGGAGGAGGGTGAACCTCTGCCAGACCTCCTGTCCTCAAAAGAAAAAGATGGGTCAGTGGAGGGAGTGGTACTCTCTCCCAAACTGACAGATCAGCAACAACAAGACTGTAAGCAAGTCTTGGGACAGTTTGCTAGTCTGTTCTCCCTGACCCCTGGACTCACCAATTGGTGTGTCCATGATGTTGACACTGGTGACAGCTTGCCTGTCAAGAACAAGCTGTACAGGCTGTCTGACCAGGTCAAGGCCAACATCAAAGCTGAAGTGGCTAAGATGTTGGATCTGAAGGTAATTGAGCACTCTGATAGTCCTTGGTCCAGTCCAGTGGTACTGGTGCCCAAAGCTAGTCCCCAAGGTGGGAAGAAAGAATTAAGATTCTGTGTGGACTACAGAGGTCTAAATGCAGTCACTAGGACTGATGCTCACCCCATACCTAGAGCTGATGAGCTCATTGACAGGTTGGGGGCTGCCAAAATCCTGAGCACATTTGATCTGACCTCAGGATATTGGCAGATTGCCTTAAGTCCAAGAGCTAAGGAGAGGTCAGCATTTTCCACACCAGAGGGCCACTTTCAGTTCAAGGTGATGCCCTTTGGGATGAAAAATGCTCCTGCCACCTTCCAACGGTTGGTGAATAGAGTCCTATCTGGGTTGGAATCTTTTAGTGCAGCTTATCTGGATGATATAGCTGTATTTAGTTCCACCTGGAGGGACCACCTGGTCCACCTGAAGGAAGTGCTTCAGGCCCTGCTTCAAGCAGGCCTGACTATCAAGGCAAGCAAGTGCCAGATAGGGCAAAGTTCTGTTGTGTACCTGGGCCACCTTGTTGGTGGAGGCCATGTACAACCTCTCCAGCCCAAGATCCAGACTATCCTGGATTGGGAGGCTCCAAAAACCCAGACTCAGGTCAGGGCCTTTCTTGGCCTGACTGGGTATTACAGGAGGTTTGTTCAGAATTTTGGGACCATAGTGGCCCCTCTGACTGAGCTTACCTCCAAGAAACAACCCAAGAAGGTCATTTGGACCCCAGAGTGTCAAAAAGCTTTTGACACCCTAAAACAGGCTATGTGTTCAGCACCAGTGTTACTGGCCCCTGACTATAGCAAGGAGTTTGTAGTGCAAACAGATGCTTCAGAGGAAGGGATTGGGGCAGTGTTAGCACAAGTTAATGAAGAGGGCCATGATCACCCAGTTGCCTTCATCAGCAGGCGACTACTCCCCAGAGAGAAGAAATGGAGTGCCATTGAGAGGGAGGCCTTTGCTGTGGTTTGGTCCCTGAAGAAGTTGAGGCCTTACTTGTTTGGCACTCACTTCCGTGTACAAACTGACCACAGACCTCTCAGATGGTTGATGCAGATGAGGGGGGAGAACCCAAAACTGTTAAGGTGGTCCATTTCCCTACAGGGGATGGACTTCACAGTGGAGCACAGACCTGGGACTGCTCATGCCAATGCAGATGGCCTTTCCAGGTTTTTCCACTTAGCTGATGAGGACTACCAGGGTGTAGGTTAGTACCCATCACCTTTCATCTGGGGGGGGGCAGTGTAGGAAAGTCCTTTTTTTTTGCCTGATCACCCCCACTCTTTCTGGATAGGTACTGGTGGTTACTGACTCTTGGCTGTGCCCTGGGTACTGCTTACCAGTCCCAGGGCCAGTGCTCTGTGTAAAATGGATATGCAAATTAGGCTAATTATAATTGGCTAAGTTAACCTACCTATAAGTCCCTAGTATATGGTAGGGCATGTAGGTTTAGGGACCACAGCATAGGTGGTGCACACCTAGGTGCATTGCTGAGGTGCCCAGTGTCATTTTAAAAGCAAGCCTGCCTTGCTGGCTGCTTTTAAATTAAAGTCATATGCAAATTCGACTTTGGAATTAAAGGTACTTCCAAAGTTTTAAACTACCTTATTTTTACATATAAGTCACCCCTAAGGTGTGCCCTATGTGCCCCTAGGGCTGGGTGCCATGTAACTATAAGCAGGGACTTTATAAAAATAGATTTATAAGCCCTGGTGAGGTAAAAACAGCCAAATTCGTTTTTCCCTCATTGAAGTAAATGGCCTTCATAGGCTAGAATGGGCAGACTTTATTTTTAATTTTAAAGTCTCCTTAAATGTTACATACCAAGAATTTGGTATCAAATTGATTGTTATAATAAATCCCACAACTTCCAGTTGTTGGATTTAATATAACTAGAGCAGGTAAAAAGTTTAGACTTTACCTAAAAAGTTGCCAATTTCAGCTCTGCATTGTTTTTGCTGCTGTGCTCTGATTGGCCAGCCTGCAGCAGCTTCTGCCAGGCCACTTTTATGAGGTGTGAAGTGGCCTGGCTTTACACAAAGGAATGTGCTTGGGGGAGAGAATCTCCCCTCAGCAGATGGGGAAGCAGGAAGGGGGAGGGCTGCCAAACTGGTCTTCAAAGGCAGGGAAGGACATCTGGAGCACCCAGCAACACCCCCACATCCTGCAACCCCAGACAGCTAGGTGCCCCCTTGATTAGATTAGGAGAGGGCAGGAGAGGGGTGTGTTTATGATTTTTAGCCACACCAGTGGGTGGGCTCAGCCAGATCTCTCCTCCAAAAATCAGATTCATCCATTTTGGATTTTTAGAGACTATTGCCTTCTGGGATGGATTTTTGCCACACTTCCCAGGAAGTGGTCATCACAGGGGGACGACCCTGTCCCTGATTGGAGGACCAGGGCCCCCCTGCTTTTCACCCAGGAGCAAGGATAAAACTGGCAGACCTGCACCCACGCCTCAGATCCCCACCAAATTTCAAGAAGAAAGAACTACAAGGAGAAGAAGGACTGCCCTGCTGGACCCCTGGCCTGCACCTGGACCCTGCACTCAGAAAGACTGCACCAGCTGCACACTTGGGCTTCACCACAAGAAGGACTTTGCCTGGCTTCCACTGGTTCAAGGAGGGACTCCCTGTTTGCTACAGGTGAAAAATTGCTAACCAGAGTCCCCTGCACCAACTCCTGAAAAAGTGACCAGCTGACCACTGTCCAGTGGCCAAAAAGGAGTTTGCGCCAGGTGCACTCTGGGAGTTGAAGTCCGCACTTCCCAAGGACCATCACAGAACTTCTGGACCCTTGGGGTGAGCTGTGGACCCCAAAAGAACCTTAAAAGCACATCTGGGTGAAGCCCCAGAAGTTTGGAAAAGATTGGAGAAATTTTAGAAAAAAGCTCCATAAAGTGACCGACTCGACGCGGAAATTCTAGCCGGCTTGCCTCAACCGCGACCCGGCCTGACTTCGTGGTTCGTCCCGGTCAAGAAAAACATCCGAAAAAAAGACTAAGTCCGAACGTAAAAAGTTGACCGGGACCTTCCAGCCATCGTATCCGAGAAGGGCTCCACGGACGTCGGATCAAGATCCAGGTTTACCCCGGTCGAAGGATTTTCATCTCGAAAAAACGACTAAGTCCGAAGGTAAAAATCACCACCGAGGAAACCGACTTCGCGTATCCGGACAAGGGCTCCAGGAGGTCGGATCCAACTGGCAGGTTCGTCCCGGGGAAGAAAAACATCGAAAAAGAGACTAAGTCAGAAGGTAACTTTTTGACCGAGGCCTCCCGCGACTTGTAGCCGAGCAGGGCTCCATCGCGGTCGGCCTGAAAGTTTGACTTTGCCCCGGTCCTGGTGCAACCAGATGACCCGATTGGCGCTTTTCGTTTCTGAGCGCTAGAAAATAATAATACTTTTAAAATTCATATCTCCGGTTCCCCTGAACCGATTTTAATCGTTTTTGTGTCATTTTAAAGATAAAAATATAAGCTATTTTTATAAATTGGTTTTGGATTTTTAAACTGTTTCCTGTGTTTTATTTAATTACTGTTTTGTGATATTTGAATGCTTTACACTTTGTCTCCTAAGTTAAGCCTTGACGCTCGATGCTAAGCTACCAAGGGTAGAGCTGGGATTAATTTACTGAGACCTAACTGTACTTTTGTGGAGGTTTGTGGCTTGTTGCTAGGTGTAGGTACCTACCTGCCCTACCAATAACCCATTTTCCAACAACAGTATATTTTCATATAATCTGGTGTTGTGTTTCCTTTGTGGTGGGGATATTGTGTCACATGTGTTGTGTGTGTTGTGCAAACACTTTACACATTGCCTCCGGGTTAAGCCTGACTGCTCGTGCCAAGCTACCAAGGGGGTGAGCAAGGGTTATCTTGGACGTGTAACTCCCTTGCCCTGACTAGAGTGGATAAGTTCTGCCTGGCTGAGGTGCATACCCTAGCCAACCAGAAACCCCATTTCTAACAGTATGCTATTGATCAAAGATTTAGGATGGAAACTATTCCCATGCAATACACTATTACATGCAGTTTCTTTCCGAAATACTGTTGTTTCAATTTTGTTATTCTCAATATAGATGGTAATATCCCAAACATTTATCAATGTTTTACTTGTTTCACATGTAAATTTTAGATCCACCTGATTATTATTTAGGACAATGAAATATTGCATAAATTCTTCTTTTGAACCATTCCATATCACAAAAAGATCATCAATAAAGCGGGCCCAGAGTAACGCTTTTTCAACAAATTCATCATTTGCTTTTTCCCATGCTATTTCTCTTTCCCACCAACCGATTACCAAGCTGGCATAATTAGGAGAAAAAGAAATGCCCATAGCAGTTCCGCATAATTGATGAAAAATCTCATGATTTAACATGAAAATATTATTCTTTAAACACATGTCAATCATGGCCAAAAACTTATTGGAATGTTCTAACTCTGAAATAATCAGTTGTTTCAAAAAATATTCACATGCTTTTAGTCCAACTTCATGATTGATAGAAGTATATAGGGAGACTACATCTATTGTAGCAAGTAAGTAATCTTCATGCCAATCCAAATCCAACAAAATCCTAAGTAAATCTCCTGAGTCCTTAATGTATGAACTCAGTGTTCTGACAATAGGAGCTAAGTAAATGTCAACATAATCCGAGACCCTTTCAAATAATGAGTCACATGCTGATACAATCGGTCTTCCTGGCGGTGATTTCAATGATTTGTGAATTTTCGGCAGAAAATAAATTGTGGGTAAAGTTGGATTTTCTTTTTTCAAATAGATGTATTCCTCCCAGTTAAGTAGCAATTGTTGGTACCATTCATCCAATTTTGAGTGTAAATATATCATCATACACTTTAGAGGATTTTTTGTAATTTTTTTATAGTTGTATGGATTATTCAGTTGCCTATACGGTTCTTCCATATAATCAGATGTATTTAGGATAACAATGTTACCTCCTTTGTCCGCTGATTTTATTACTATCTGATTATTTAACATCGAGCTTTTAATGCCAATCGTTCCTTCCTCATAAGATTTTCAGAATAACCGGCATGTCTTTTATTACGTAAACGTTCTATATCATCTAGGACTAGTTCTGAAAATAAATCCACTTTATTGCCTGGTGACAACACAGGACAAAACTTTGATTTTTCTTTCAATCCAGAGGGTTTATGAGATTTAGTGTCAATGTCTAATTGCTGTAAAACTTCCTTTTCTGTATACGCTTCATCTTGTAAATTGTGAGATAAATCAAACAAAGTTTTAGGATCAGTGACTTGATCAATCCTTAATTGGATTTCTTCCAGTTCCTCAATTATCTGACTAATCATACTGGATGTTACCTTTTTGCTTTGTTGTGCATGAAATTTTAATAATTTAAATTTTCTCACAAATTTATAGATGTCAATCCAAGTGTCCACGTAATCAAAATGAATCTCAGGGCAGAATGACAAACCTTTGTTGAGGGTATACAATTCAGTATCCGTTAGCTCATAATTAGAGAGATTCACTACTAAATTCGGTGTCACTATTGTTTCCTCAGACTTCTGAGGGGGTATTGTCTTTTTTCTATTTCTTTTGGATCTACTTGTTTTTCTCTTGGTCCTAACTGGTTTCGCTTGATTCTAGAGCCACGGCCCCTGTTTCTGCCCCTTCCTCTCGATAGCTTTTGATCTAATAAAGTACTTGCATTTCCTCTAAAAAAGTATTGCCGTCCACAGAGCCTTCTCCCTCACTTAATTCTATTTCCGATTCTATGGAAGTCTCTTCACCATTGCGATTCTGTTGCATCTTACTTAGTCTAGACTCTCGTTTCAAATGATCAAACCTTTTTGCAAACGTATACACTCTGCCAAATTTATAGTCTGTCTCATCTCTTAAGAATTTATTTATTTTTCTTTCCTGAATCTCATCTTCATAATTATTGAGTCGTTTCTCCATGGTTTGTCGTAAAGAGGCCTGTTCACTTTTGTCATCATATTTATTGAGCATGTCTTCTAGTTCTCTAATTTTAATATGAGTATCTTCTACATCCAATTTAGCATGCTTGATGAGAATCCTCATCATATTAAGTGAGCATTGTGTATTATTCTCTGCCCATTCGGTAAACAATTCAGGCTTCATACCCGTATATGTTGGAATTGTAAAGATCCGCAGGCCTCTTGGAATTCTTTCCACCTCAATATATTTTTCTAAGGATAGGAAATCCCAACTTTTATTGATTTCTTTTTATAAGATTTTTCTAACTCATAAAATAATTGTTTTAAGGATAGTTCTTTCCGTGAGTTAGCATCTACTGCTAACGATTTCTCCTCATTTAACACTTTGCTTGTGTCAAAAACATTTGTTGCCATTGCGGCCCTCTTTGCCTTCCTATCTTCCATTTTGCAAACAATATATTAGTAGTTTTCACTTCATAGCCAAGTTTCACAGTCTGAAATTGATTTCTAATTAATTCACCTTGATGGCCCCGTTTGTTCTATAAGCTGTTAATATACTATCAGGGCTGTATCGGCATTATTTTCTTCATTTGTTTATACAGTGACATGCGGACTTACCTGCAGCTCAGCTCTCTCCTCGCCGGTGTCCTCCGACTCCGATTCGTAGCTCCGGCTGCAGTGCCGTCAAGTGTTTCCTTGCGTTGTAATGCCGGGCGCGTCTCGCCAAATTAGAGCCGTGCTCCATTTACCGGTGCTCGTGCAGAGGACAAGCCGTTATTTTTTTGTTTCAGCTCGTTGGTCACAATGCGGCGTGCTTTCACTCGCTGGTGCTGGCGTTGGGGATTGACCTTTTCCCGCCAATATTGTTTAAGCAGGAAGGACACTGCATTACAGGAATCTCAGCAATTTCAGATTTCTTTAATCAGCAGAGTTCCACACACCAACGCATTTCAACATCACGTCTTGCTCACGGTATGTGCAAACCTACTTAAGTGCATTAGGAGGCATTGCTTTGTTCCTCACATAACTTTCATTTCAATCAGTCAAGTTCATAAGCACATAATAGTTGTAATATGTATTGGTGAGGTACTGCAGCTAATCCTCAATATCTCATGCCCTGGAGGTGTGTTCACCACTCACTTTGCTCATTCAGTGCCCTTAGTCAAACTAAGTTCTACTGTATCTAGTGATGTAGAGCTTCCAGAAATCATTGTCTGGTAGGGTCCCACTACTATGCATGACATAACTTATTTTGTGCTGTCTAAGCCCAGGTGCTGGAGCCCTTAATACTGCTCACAATACTAGCTTAGTGTCCAAATGAATCTTTTGAACTCAATCTCAAGTTATTATACAAAACTCATTATTTTAACATTTTACTTGATACATCATCATATTTTTAGCTCAGGTCTCATATTAACTTCTAAACTCCTACATATCATTTCAGCAGAATCCATTCCTATATCACCCCACCTGTTAAGTGCTTGATCCTATTGCAATTCAGTGCTAGTACATGACTGTTCAACCAAGGTCCATGATTAGACTAATTTAGTCATTACAAAGTATTAGTAAAATTATTAACCCAATTTAAAAGTAGTTTTTTCTCACTATTTAAATCATATGAGTTGTTTGTTTGTAGTCTGATAAACTTTGATTGCAGTCTACATAACTTCAGTTCTCTGTCCCCACCTCTTTCATCCTTCAGGACATTGGCAATAACATAGTATTTTAGGGATTAGGATATTATAAGAATGTTAAAGAAAATGTTTTGTAACAGCATAACGCAAGTCCTCGATCTGTACAGCTCAAATGTGTTCTAATATTCTCTTTTTCAAAGGACATATGGTACTTCCAGCATACTTAAGGCCACAATAACATTCAATATGTAGTTGTTACAATATATTTTCTTTGATTGATGACAATCTTGTGGCTTTTGTAGTCTCTTACTACCTTCATGCTTTTACCTATTTGACAGGCTGTGCATTCTTTGCACTTCACAAAACCAAGTTTTTCTTTTTCTAGCAAAGTCTGTTGTTTGGAAAGTGCAAAGCAACTCCTTACTAGCTTGATTTTTAGTGATGGAACATTATGATATGTGATCTGTAGGCCCAAGCCAATGTCCGGATCTCTGCTAATCAAGTTCCAATATTTCTTAAAAATATTGTAGATCTTTTGGTTTTCCTTGTTATATGTAAGGATAATATTGTGCATATTCTACACTACAGCTGCAGAAAGGGGTCCGAGGTAATGTCTCCAGTGAACTTGTCTGTCTGTATTTGATTGTTCCTCGACCATCTTCATACTGATAACATGAATCCTTGCGTGGTGAAAATGACAATACAAAGAGTTGAATCTCCACCAAACAAGGGTACTTCAGGGTAATGTGATTGTTCCTTGAGCATCTTCATACTGATAACATGAATCCAAATATGAGGAAAACCTTGTTTTTTTACCCGCCCAGATGAATGCATCTATCTGCTTTTGAAGGGCTTCTATGTCTGCATCACAAAATACAACTAGTAGTGGAAAATATACAATAATACTGGCAAAATATTCTGTTTAACTACCTCTACCCTGCCCAGCCATGACAGGAAAAGGCCCTTCCATTTCCGTAGCTCACTGATGATGGCATGTGGTAGGTTTGGGTAATTTGCCGCTTACAATAAGTGATGTGTTGGATTAATACATATCCCTAGATACTTGATGTTTGTCTCTGCCTATCGCAAGGCGGTGGCCTTGAGAAGTTTCATTTTAGTCATTGTTGTTATTCTGACAATAAGCATTTCTGATTTACTCAGATTAACATTAAAGCCAAAGATTTTCCCATGCACCTCCAGTGCCTCCATCACTTTAGGGATTGAACTATCAGGGTCTAACAGTGTCAGAAAGATGTCTGCAAACTGCAAATAGCTGGATTTTGTGGTGATTGCCTTCAAAAGGCATACCCAGGATATCTGTATATTGCCAAACCATAGCCTCCAGGAGTTCAATGGACAGTGCAAATAGGATAGGCAGCAGAGGGCTTTCTTGCTGCGTACCTCTCCTCAAGGGAACAGTTTCTGAGAACATCCCATTTGCCTCCACTTTTGCAGAGGTGGGGCCTTTATAACAGGCTGCTATTCAAGTAAGCATACATGTGCCCAATCCATTTGCCTCTAGTACCAGGAACAGGTATTCCAGCTGATCCTGTCAAACGGCTTTTCCTCATTGAGCAACAGGTTTACAATGGAGATCTTCCTGTTATCAGATTTCTCGACCAAGTGCAGAACCTCCTGGATATTATATGGGGCCTGCCACTGGGAAATAAAACCAGACTGTTCCAACTCAGTAAGATTGGTGAGAGTTTGATGTGCGTGAGGGTCATCGAAGGTCTGAAGGTTTGTGACTGCAGAAAGGAACTGAACAATGTGAATAGCCACAGGATCACTTCAGAGGTAAAGTATTTATAAAAGTGGTTGGTCGGTCCATCTGTCCCCAGAGCATTATCAGGGTGCACATCTTTGATTGCTCTCAGTACTTCATCTTTAGTGATCAGTTCCTTTATACTATCTGCATTGGCCCTTGACAAGCATCTGTAGTTAACCTCTTTCAGGTAAGTCTTCACCTCTCCCATTGGCACTGCCTTCTCTGAGTAGAGGGCCTGATAGTAGCCCAAAAAGGGACGCATTTACCTGCATTGTCTCTGAGGATTTGACCCTCTTTTCTCTCTATGGTTGTGATGACGTCCGATGTTTTACAGTGCATAGCTGCTGGGCCAGTAAGGAGCATGTTTTATTGGCATGTAATACCACTTCTCCTGCAGGTTTTTTTTTATTTCTCTGTGACAACCAGATCAATTTGCTCCTGGAATGCTATAATTTGCCACTGGGTATTGAGGGATCACGTTTGTCTGTGTTGAACGGTGGCCTCTTTGAATTCAGGTTCAGATTTGTTTTTGTAAGCTAAGCCTACCTCATGGAGATGTGTTTTTCTGCTATACATGTGACTCTGAAAGTCACCTTGAAGGTGTCCCACAGTAGGGTCCTTGAAGTAATTCCTTGAAGTAATTCTTGATAGATCCCCTCAAAGTTGGTCTACAAGGATGGTCCCTAAAAAAGGGTTTTGTCGAAGCACCACAGGGGCATCCTCTACAGTGCTCTCTGCTGCATGTCAACTTCCCAAATAACCCATGCATGGTCTGAGAGTGCACTAGTGCCCTGTTTTATAGTAGCTGTCACTTCAGTAAATATTTGGGAGCCCCACATTAAGTCAATCCTGGAACAAGACCTGTGGACTTGTGAGAAGAAGGTGTAGTCATTCTTTTCCAGGTGTTTTGCCCACAATACACATATATCCACCATTAAGTTCTTCATCTCTCAGGTAAATACCACCTGCACATATCTATCCTGTGGGTGTCTGTCCAGTAAGGTGTCTTGTGTGTGGTTGAAATCCCCCACTCAGAGTAGAACATCTAGAGCCCATTTCTTAATCTTGTTCCCTAGCCTCTGAATATACTGTGCCTATCTGTGATTCAGGAGGAATGTGCATAGGATAGCCAATGTGCGGCCAGGAACCCTGCCCTCCTCATATACATGGCATTCTTTTATGGAAACTCATGCAATTCTCACATCTGGAAATTATCTGTGTATTATAATCATGACCCCTCCCTTCTTGTTGGATGTAGCCGCAAAGTATGATGTGGGTGTAAAGGTGATGCCTCATATAGTGAATGTTTATGGTTTTCAAATGTGTCTCTTGGAGGCAAACTACATCTCAAGCAGGCCCCAAATTTCTCTCCATATATTATGCCTTTTGACTGAGAAGTTTGACCTCGTCACATTCTATGTAAGCAACCTAACCATTTGATATTAACCTATGGGATGACATCACATGGTTTTTGTGGTCTACCCTCACTGACTGTGCTGTGCAATAATTTAGAGCTACCTACTCTTGCCATACCGTGACTGATATCAAACGTTTTTGTATGACCCTCTTCTGAAGTCCTGCTTACCCCTGCACTCTTCAACCACCCATTTGCCACCCCACCCTCCCCCCAACTGCCTCGACACCAAAGGAAAAAGAACCAAAACATTCCCTCTGTGAAGGTGATCCATGATGTGGCCTGCCCTGGCCTGGAGTCCTTTCACCTCACCAAAGCACCTCTGTCCTAACAATACATGCATAGCTGTGCCCAACCAGTCCATCAACTGTGCCCACCCAAGTATGCCTCCTCTCTGGCACTCATAATGGTCTGTGCACATGTCTCTCACCTGTGAAATAAGATCACTTGGGGGTTACTGTGGTTCAGAAATTGCAAAGGGCATCAGGGTATGTTACAAAGGTTCGATTCTGCCCATGACCCTCCTTGTGAGCTGTCTAGTTCGTGCTGGCTCCCATATATTCCTGATGTTCAAGGGCATGTCACCATCCTCCTTCACCCTATGGGTACCGGGCTTCCTCTGCAGTCTGAAGATGAGTCATTACTGGCCTGTTTAGGAGATTTAGGACTGTTTCTTGAAGGACTGAGTAACTCTTGCATATCCTCCACTGTGCAGATGATGTGAGATCTGACACCCCACACTTGTTCAGGCAGAAAGATGAAAAAGCAGTAACCAGGCCAGTGCCATGAACAGGGGCATCCTGGTTCAATCACGTTCCTCTGGAAATGCTAGCCAAGGATCATGTGCTGTGCGATCCTCCCCAGGCTCCCTTCTGATGACCTCAAAGGGCATGGAGCACTGCACTGCTCAACTTGCCTTAGTTCTCACTTGCTTGCACTCTCTCCTAGGTCTCCAGGTTATGGATGTGCACAAGGGAGGCCTTGCTTTCATCTGACATGGTTGCCCCCAGGGCCACAAGATGGCTAGACTAGGCCAAAACCTCAAAGGAGATTAAAGGCTCCAATTGCTCACACCACCGGTTTGGGCACACAGTGGGTGGCTCTTTCAGCTGCACCACACATCTGCCGCCAGCCACCTGCAGTTGATTCATCCCAACAGGGCCGCATGAAGGGCCCGCAATGGGAGCTTACTGCTCCGATATCTACTCTGCATGGTCTCAGGCCACGCCTCCACATTTGCAGATTTTTTTGAGTTAATGTTTGTGTTCCCTCATTTTCAATAAAACAGTATATGGACCTCATTCTGGATCTACACATGGGCTCTGAAAATGTTCTTGCTATAGTCACTTGTCCCTCTGCGTGAGAGGATGCACACCAAGAGGCATGCTTTTCAAGCCATTCGGATGCAAAACTAAGAACAGGAGTGTGGAATGCAGCACTTTATAAGAGGACACTTTGGCCCATATTTATACTTTTTTAGCGCCTCATTTGCGTCATTTTTTGATGCAAAAGCGGTGCAAACTTTCAAAATACAATTGTATTTTGTAAATTTGCGGCACTTTTGCGTCAAAAAATTACGCAAATGCGGTCCTAAAAATGTATAAATATGGGCCTTTATGTAGAGGTACAGTGATCTTTGTAGCCACAATCATATTGCCAGAGGATTCAGAAAGCAAAGATTCAGCCCACCCTCAATGAAGGAGTATGACATTATGGTAGTGCAATTTGACATGGAGCCAGGCAGGACTTTGAGCTTAGGGCCACCTAGTAGTATAATAATGAGGTGTAGATGTACCCTTTTCATGCTAAACAGGCCCAGGGCCAGTGCTCTGAATAAAAGGTATAGGGTAAAGTGGTACAATTACAATTGGCAACAGTAGACTCCTGTAAGTCCCTAGTAGATGATAGGCCAAGAGGGATTCAAATTACCTGGAAGTCCCTAGTAAATAATAGGGCAGAAGGTTTAGAGACCCAGTAGATTTCTTGCACTGCAGTGTGAACTGCTGTGTTGCCTGCTGTTATTTTTAAGGGTAGTGCTAAGAAACAGCGCGATGCTCAGTTCATGTTCCAGGCATTTTCATTAACCTTCAAGTTTGTCAGAAATAGCCACCACAACAGAGCCACAACAGAGCCTACGCCTGCTCCTCCTGCTGCCTTCTTCCAAATCCATTTGTTGCCTGGCTGCAGACATTTTCTGAGATGTACCCAAGAATCCATTAGGTACATCACAGTTAAAGTCACACCACAACACATCCTCCCCCCAAACGAATACTTAACAAAAGTTAGTAATAAGGATGCTAAATTTACAAAAATACAATAGGCTGAAAACATTACTCACATACTTTATGTAAAATATAAAAGTACAACACAATGTGGAAAACCATGATCACACACAGTCTTTGAGATACTCTGGCCTCCTTCAAATGCAAACTTCCCTGGGTGACAAATCAGAATTATGATGCTGTAAGGTTACTCCACAGTCTCCCAGCTCATCAGCACACAGTTTGACTTCCACCAATTTAGTATTCCAATCACACCTAGCCAGTCTAGACGTGCTCAAAACTTCTCCATTCTCTAGGATCACTACATTCTTCTTAAGTTCCTTAATGTGAAATGGTCCTATACATTTTGACTCCCCTTTGCATGACCACCTAGGTTTCTTTACAAACACCAACTCTCCTACTTTCCAGTTCCTGACCACTGCACCATGTTTATTATCAAATGGTTCTTTATACCTCCACTGATGTACACGGACTCTGCAGCCATCCACGCTCTCACCATTACCATAGCATCCTAACCACTTGGGGAACAACTTAGACCCTGCCACTCGTCCTCTCAAACACTGAAATGGAGATTCCTTTGTCAAAAAATTTGGAGCAGAGCGATGGGCCCACAGCTTATCCCTCAAAATATTTCTGAACTCTCTGAATATTTGTCATGGCTAACTGAGCACAATCTCTTCGAAATCTGTTCATTTTTTCATCAAGACCATTGGCTTGTGCACCATAATGTGCTGTATGCTGATGTTCAATTGACAAATCCATCAAAAATGTTTTCATTTCATCAGAAACAAATTGCACCACATTATCTGTCACAATCACTTTTGGAAAGCTCTCCAAAATTAACACATCCTTCAAGAACTCTATCACAGTCTTAGTAGTAATCGATCCAACACAACAAGTGTACACCCACTTAAACTTATAGTCTACCAGAACCAATACATATCTCTCATTCAGGTTTAGCACTATATCCAATCCAAGTTTGGACCAAGGTTCCTCAGGCACTTCCGTGGGAGATAAATGTGCTACTCTCACCACTTTGGTTTTATCACTGTTGGCACACAACCAACAATCTCTCACTACATTTTCTGTTTCCTTGTCAAGCCCAGGCCACCAATATTTTTCTCTTAATCTGGCTTTAGTAAGATTCCTCCCTAAATGCCCTTCATGTGCGAGATTCATTATTTTATCTCTCAACCCTTCCAGTGGAACCACACGGCCACCTTTCAATACTTGATCATCCAAAATGCTTCATTCATCTCTCACTCCCCAAAACATTTGTACTTCCATATTCACATCCTTCTGATCAGGCCATCCATTCACTATCATGCACTTTATATGTGATAAAACAGCAACCTTCTCACTCTCTCGACACCACTCCTCCTGAGATAAAGCTGACTCCATCACCCACAACACCGAAGCACTCTGCTCCATTGAGTCATCTCCTTCAACAGGTAATCTAGACAAACAGACTGCAGTGGCATTCCTCAGTCCAGGTAAGTATTCAATCTTGAAGTTAAACTCCAGCACACTCTCCAACCGTCTTTTAATTCTGAGAGTGGCCTTGTCTGACCCCTTACATGCGAAAATTTGCACTAATGGCTTATGATCTGACCTTAGTGTAAAAGGTAGGCCCCACAAAAAGAACTTAAAATGATGAATGGCCCACACACAAGCAAGTGCCTCTCGTTCAATTATGTAATTCTTCTCTTCCTCTCCTTTCAGAGAACGAGAGGCAAACACAGTCACCTTCTCTTCCCCATTGTCTACCTGGCTCAAACCTGCACCTAACCCTTTGAAACTTGCAGCAGTGGAGAGAATGGTTCTTTTAGTCACATCAAAATAGTTCAAATTTGGCATATTGCCTATGACGTTCTTGACACTTACAAATGCCTTCTCGAACTCATCAGATCATAGAAACTTGCTCCCTTTCTTAAGCAACGTCCTTAGTGGCATAACTATACTAGCAAAACCTTGAACAAATTTCGAATAGTATTCTGCTAGACCTAAAAAGGATTGAACGCCATCCTTGTCAATAGGAGCGGGTGCCTTGACAATTTATTCAGTTAAACTCATCTTGGGTTTAATGCCCTCCACAGATATCACATGTCCTAGATATGTCACTGTGTTAACTCTTGAATTGACACCTTTCTCTTTTTTACAGTAAGGCCATTATCTCTTAGTCTCTCTAAAACTTCTTCTAACGTTACGTCATGAGTCAATTGACTTTCACCATAAATGAGAATATCATCTTGAAAAAACAACACATTTCGAGCCCCTTCCAGAACCTTCTTCATCAATCTCTGGAAATAAGCTGCTGCCAATGCTAACCCAAACCTCAACCTTTTGAATCTGAATGCTCCCACTGGTGTCACAAATTATGTGAGATGTTTGGAATCCTTGTGCAACTGCACCTGGTGGTAGGCTGCTGACAGATCCATCACACTGAAAATGTTAGCTCCCTTAAGTATGGATAATGTCTCAGCTATGTTGGGTAGAGGCTGTTGATCCACCCATATACGTTGGTTCAAATCTCTCAGGTCAACACACATCCTGATCTTAGTGCCATTATCCTTTGGTACCAAAACCACTGGGGCCAACCATTCTGAATATTCAATTTCCTCAATGACATCCATCCCTTTGAGTTTGTCTAATTCCTGTTCCAATAAACTCAACATGAGGTTCGGTACCTTTCTCACTTTATGAACAACAGGCATAGCATTATTCTTGAGGATTATTTTGTGTTTGAAATTCTTGAGCACTCCAAGTCTATCCGTAAACACATCAGGGAATCCTCTCCATCACCTACATTTCCTACTAACATGACTTGATCAGTGGCATTCGGATTTAATATAACACCCAAATCTTTCTGGTGGCGCCAACTCAACAGGTTGTTACCTCTTTTAGCCACATAGGCTTTCCCTACTGTCTCTCGTCCCTTGAAATGTATCATCATAATGGAGTATCCAATCTTAGTTCCTCCATAGCCTCTTGGATTCATGTCAATTTTTTTTCATTGTATATCCACCTTCCCAAAGATGCACTCCCAATTCTTATCTCCCACCAATGTATATGGTGAACCTGAATCTGCAAGAACTTTGACTTCCTTGCATCGATAATAACCTGGCATTCTGGCATTTATATACGACTCACATCCACATCATTTCCCTAGATTTCATTGGCATTATCCTGCGATATGCATAAAACAGCGTGTTGATGCAAAACCTGTAATCTAACATTACTGATCTTGAGACTCCTGCAAACTTTAATAATGTGTCCCTTTTTTCCACACCCTTTACATGTTAAGTTCCGAACAAAACAAGCAGGACTATTCGAAAAATTTGTTGGATTACCACATCTGTAGCACTTGGTTTTGTATTTGTTTCGCAAGTCTTTAGTTGCCTTTCCTTTCATTCTGTCCTTACTCTGTGTGTTCCTGATGCTTAGCATCTCCACTTGATCATACTCATCCTCTACTACATCCTCTACTACACTGGTCGTGTTCACTTCAGCTACATTAGCACTAAAGGGTTTCTCACGCATCTTTTGAACCCCACCAGTGGTGTGTTCCATCCCTTCCACAATATCCACTGCTTCCTTCAAAGTTGGGTTCTTCGCTAGTAGCTTCTCTTGTACTCATGGATTGTAGGTGTAATGCACCAATTGATCTCTTATCAATGAGTCAGTTAGTTCTCCAAAGTCACCTGTGCGTGCCAAGCTTTTTAAAGATGATATGTAGTTTCCTACTTTCTCTGTTTTTTCCTTGTGTTCTTGAGAAGAACTTATGTCGTTCCATTACTACATTTATTTGTGGTCCAAAATGTTTTTCCAACATCATCATAGACATCTCAAAAATATCAGGTGGTTCACCTTCACCTGTTCCTAAAGGAATTTCATCAAGGCTTTCATATATATTACGACCTTTAATTCCTAATTTGTAGTCCTGTAGGAGGACTCCTTGTTTCTTTGCTAGAGAGAATTTCTCTCCACTTATTGCTATAATATAAGAGTCTAGCATTTTCCTCCATCTCTTCCATGGTAAGATTGGTTCCCCTGCATCAGAACTGTGGAGGTGGTAACATGCTTCCTGCTGCCATTGCTACTATTCAAACAAAATTACTCATATTTAAACATTTAAAATGAATGGTGGCAGTAAATTATTTTATCCTGTTGTGGTGGCTGTAAAAAGTTCTTCTTTTTTTATTCTAATTGTTCTGTACCCACTGGCACATGTAATTCGTTGATGTCCCTTTATATTCCTTTGGTTTGGTAGTCTTTTTACTGTTTCCTTTGCTGTTTGTTTTGTACCCACTGGTACATGTAGTTCCTTGTTGTCCCTTTTCTATTCTTATGGTCTTGACAGTCTTTTTACTGTTTTAATGCTTTGTCAAAAATAATTTAACTCACCGGTTGGTGAGCGGAATGCGATTAAAGGTTCACAAAGCTGGATCCTTTGTCCTGATGTAGTTGGTTTCCCCTTGCCGCCAACTTGTTATGATGCTCAGTTCATGTACCAGGCATTTTTATTAAACTTCAAGTTTGTCAGAAATAGCCACCGCAACAGAGCCACAACAGGGCCTGCTCCTCCCGCTGCCTTCTTCCAACTCCCCTTGTTGCCTGGTTGCAGATATTCTCTGTGATGTACCCAAGAATCCATTAGGTACATCACAGTTAAAGTCACACCACAACAGGCAGCCTTGCCTTGCAGACTATCTTTAGAAAGTAAATTGTGTGCTAATTCGATTTTGGAATTGAAGGTACCTCCAAAGTGATAAGCTACCTTTTTTTTTACACATATGTCCCCCCTAAGGTCTCCCCAAGGTGCCCCATGAGTGGGGTGCCATGTAATTATAAGCAGGGACGTTATAAAATATGTTTTATATGCCCTGGGGATGGAAAATTTCCTCTTTTATTTTTCCTCATTGTAGATATATAGCTCCATAGACTACCATAGGAATATTTCCCTTAAGGATAATTATTGCTAGGCAGGAGCTAAATGTGTCATGAAAGGGCTCAAAAGATTGGTAATGATAAATCCAACAACTTGCAACTGTTAAATGTATCATAACTGATAGAGAAAAGAGTAATAGGACTTTCTTTTCTGTAAGCTGAAATCCAGCCTGTTAGTGGCCTCTCCTGATTGGTCAGCAACAGATTTAGCCAGGCTGCTTTGTTGAGGTGATAAAAGCCTGCACTGACCTAAGGTTATCTTATGGGGGTAGTTCTGCAGCTGCAAAGACTAGGTAGGGGCTGGGTAAATCAAACAGGGCTTCAAAGGAATCAGGACAGAAAGGAATACCAGCCAGGCCTGCCCTCCCAACCTGTTCCCTACAGATTGATAGCAGGCCTAGGAAAGGAATTCACAGATGGGCTGGATGGTGAGTGTTAATGAAAATGAGCCACACCAGTAGGTTGGTTTAACCAGGTCTTGCTCTTCTGGAGAAAAATCATCCATCTTAGAATTTGGAGTGCAGTGCTTTATGGAACAAGAACATGCCACACCTTGGAGGAAGCTGTCATTCTTTTGGGTGGTGCACTGCAACTCATAGGACAGGGGTGCCACCTGCTTGTCCCTCAAGATGATTGAATAAATGTGACTGAGCTGTATTTCAACTCAGATATCCTGCCGGAAACCAAAAGAAGAAGGGCTGCCCTGCTGGAGCCCAGGTCTGCAACCCAAAGGACTGTGCTCTGAAGTATTGCTCCTGATGCACACTGGAACAACAATCCTAAGTATTTTGCCTTCCTTCAAAGAGGACTAAGGAAAGTACTCCCTGAAAGAAACAGGTTAACCTAGCTTGCCTGCACCAAATGTCACAAACATCCCCACCCTGGACTGCGTCCAGTGGACTTTTAAGGATTTGGCCAGGTACATTGTGGGAATTGCAGTCCTAAACTCCCAAGCACCATCTCAGAGCTCCTAGACTCTTGGTTTTATGTTTTGGACACTTTGAAACTTCAAGAGGAACTTCAGGAAGAAATTCAAGAAGTGAGTCAAGACGACTACCTTCAACCACGACCCGGCCTGAATTTCAGGTTTGTCCCACTAAAAGCTACGGAGCTCAAGACTTCAAGGATTTGACCAAGGCCTCATGGAACAGCAGTCCAATTATGTTTTATCGAAATTGGCTTGCGGGAGAGGACCACACGACATCAAGTGTGAAACGCTCCAGAAAAGTTTCTCAGTTCATAGGTAAAATTTTGACCCAGGCCTCCCACTCAGTGTATCCTAGCAGGGCTCCATCTCAGTCAGCCTCAAACTTTGACTTTGTCCCAGTCAAGTGAAAGCAGATGTCCCTGTTTGGCTCTATTGATTTCTAAGTACTAGAAAGCACATTTCTTATTTATTCTTTAAAAATTCATAACTCCTGTTCCCTATTTAGTTTTTTTGCAGTTTTGGTGTTATTTAATTATAACAATATTTCATATTTTTATTAATTGGTGTGGAATCTTTTTATTGTGTCTTGTGTCTCACTTATTTACTGTATTAGTGTATTTAAATGCTTTACATACTTGTCTCCTAAGTTAAGCCTGCACGCTCGTTAACAAGCTACCAGGGGTTGAGCCAGGGTCTAATGTTTTGAGACTTTCACTTGACCTAACATTGTTTTGGGGCATTATTGCTAGTGGGAGATATGCTTGTGGGTGGTGGGTGTCTGTTGTGTGGGTGAGTGGGGGCGTTTATCTGCCTTGCGCTGAGGTGGGGTTAAGGTGCTGAAGGATGCCTTGGAGGGGGGGGTGACTGTCTGTTAGGGTGGTGACTGCAGGTATGGTGGATGTGCTGCATGTAGGTGTGTCTGTGATTGTGGTGTCTGCGGGTGTGGTGATGGGGTGGATGTCTGAGAGTCTGCTGGGGTGCTGTGTGTGGGTAGGATAGGTGTAGTGGCTGGATCTGTGAACATTGGTGAGTTCTCTTCAGGTGTAACAGGTGTGCTGTCTGTGATGCTGGGGGTTGTGGGGGTGTCAGGGCAAGTTGTAACTGTTGCTGTGTGTGCATCTAAATGTTCCTTGTGTGTAGGCTGGTGGTGTATCCTGTGGTGCTTTGATTTGTCTACGCTATCCTTGGGTGTTGAGGTGGACGCATGCCTGTCTGTTTGTGTGCTTTGGCTGGGTCAGGAAAGGGGGGATGGGATTAGGAAGAAGAAGGGTGACTGGCTGTCGTCAATGTGGAAGACAGAGGCTGAAATCATCTCTGTAGGCCATCCAGTGCACCGTGAATGCCCTCCAGGAATGCATTACTCTGTTGTATCTGAGTTGTCAGTCTCTGGATGGCATTCACGATGGTTGACTGGCTCACAGAGATAGACCTCAGGAAGTCAATAGCCTCCTCTCGTAGGGCAGCAGGGCTAGCAGGGGTTGGGGCAGAGGTGCCTGCGGCAAAGGAGACGCCCACCCTCTTGGGTGAGGGGGCATGGCCAACTGGATGTGTAACTGCAGGGAGGGTAGTAATAGAAAGGGGAGTGGCAGATAGAGATGGTGCTGGTGGGGGTCCCAGATGGGTCCATCATCACCAAGGAGTGTCCACTGGAAGAGGATTCCGATGATGATGCAGTGGATCCAGTCTCCCCCGTTGCACTCCCCTCACCCTCTGGGCCACTGGGTCCCTTGGTGTCAGTGTTATCATGACTGGAGGAACGGTGGCCAGGAGCTTCCCCATTCAGCTGTGCCCTGTCTCCTTCACCTGCCGATGCTGATGCTGGGAAACAGAAAGTGAGGTAGGGTCATCACATTCTTTACATACCACTTACATCACACTATACACATCAATAAAACTACATCTAGTTGTACTATAGCCCCAGGTAGAATGAATGTTGTGCCAACATCATGTCACAACAAGATACAATGTACACCCCAATCAGGTACAGTCCTTTGTCCCTGATACGGCCAGAGGGAGGGCTGGGTTTCAGGGAAAGCCTCTCCGGATCTCCAGTCCTTTCAGTCCTGGGGTAGCAGCCAGGGCTGCCCGGGATTTCACCCCTTTGCTTGGGGCCGTAGGTCCCTGGTTCCAGCAGGGCACTAGAGCTGTTGCTGGCCCCGAGTCCTGGTGGAGTGGAGGACCCGCCGCGGGTGTCCGTGAGCCGCCGATCAGGAGAAGGTTTGAGGACTGCTCTGCATCTTCTCCTGGCAGCCATAGAGGAAGGCTGCTCCTTCGGGCTTGAGATCTCGATACCGCCCTGGCGCTGCTTCCTTTCAACTACAAGCTGCCTCTCCTTCCAGCCCTCTGTCAGCCCCTTGCCCACTGGGGTGCCCCCCCTGGATGTACGGTTTTTACCGCTGATCCTGGCAGCTTTAACAAGATGGCCGCCGTGACGGACGCACCGCGAGAAGCTCCTGAGGGTTGGGATCATTTTTTTATGTAAGTCCTGATTCACCTCCTTCCCTCTTGGTGCCCCCCCCCCCCTCTTCTACTGACCGCCCTTGAACCTCCTGACTCGGTCAGGGTCTTTTGGGGGCTGTTGACACCTTTGACCCCCGCACGTGAGAACTGAGTATTCATTGACGTCCAGGTTCCCCTGGGCCTCGCCCGTCCCCGCATTTGGTCTGCCTTTGCACTAATGCAGCCGTGAGCATTTTTCAGCATCTTTGGTCCCACCGGATGAGACTAACGCTGGACCTGGTCTCCGCTCTCCCAGAGCTTTGCCTGCCCCCGCAGTCGGGCTGTCTTTGCACTGAGGCAGCTGAGGGCATCTTCTTCAGTGTCTTTGGTCCCGCCGGGTGAGTCAGACTGGTCTAAGTCTCCGCTCTTGCCCCGACCTCTGAGGAGTTGTTTTCGCCCTGCGTCCCTGATCCCGCTGCCGGGCCACGGGCGTTCTGCCCGCCCTGATCAGTCCGGGTCTAAGACGGGACCGGACTCCCTCCTCCCGGAGTCTCATCTCTGGCTACAACGGTTAAGGAATCTCCTCCCCTGACTACACCGTCCCTTGAGACCCCCAACCTGGGTTGGTCTACTAGAGCCCCTTCTCTGGCCCTGCCTTGGAGGTGCCCCCATCTCCGGCTTTCACCTATGTGGAGCTGCCCGTCAACTATCTTTGCCGACGCTGAAGACCCCTAACCTGGGGTAGTCCTCCTGTTGTCCTCGTCCTCCTGATGTCGCCCCCAACAGGATACACCTCCTCTCCCATTTCCCCCTTCCTCAAACCCCATGGGCCCAACTCCTTCTCCATTTCTCCCCCTAATCACCTCTCCCCCTCTGCGCTGAAAAACTTCAAACGCAAACTTTCCAGGCAACATCCGGAGCTTCTTCTTGTGGACACCTATTTCACTGCTCATAATGGCCCGAAAAAGACTGATCTCATCTTCTTCACTAGACGCCCGGCTAAATGGAACACCCTCCTCACTACTCACCTCCACCCCTTTAAGACTACTAATATCCCTTACGGTTGCAAACTCTCTATCTCCAGCTCTCCGGCTTTCCAGGGAAATGTCATCATCTCCATCTTCAGAAATGGAACCATCATGATTCAAGCTAATGACTCCAACCTCTGTGCGTTTTAATCCTTATTCCCCGCCCTTAAGTCCACACTCCCCCCCCAATCCACCCCCAGCCCATTGACACCCCTCCCCACCCCCATTATTCCCCCTACCATCACCCCCTGCCCCCCCCGGCTCCCAGTGCCGACAACCCCATCCTGTCTGTCCCATCCATCCCCATTTTCCCCTCTCACCTTAATCATGCCTCTTACTCCCGCAACCTCAATACCCCCAGTCACTACGCCCTCTCTGTCTCCTCCTCCTCTACTCCCCTGATCCTCCCCCACATCACCTCTCCTCTCCCCGAACCCCCCTTCGACTCCCCCCTCCATCACCCCTCATTCCCCCCCTCTCCCCCGGATCTCCTATAGACCCAACTTGTTGACCTGTAGTGACTTTCTTACCAAGCCTGCCCCCCCTTTCTCCCCTAACCCTCTCTCTGACTCTAACCCCTCCCACCCCTCGACAGCCTCCCTTAACCTTCTGCCCAATGATCCTATATCCCATCGCAATCAATCCCCCCAGCCCCTTCCTAAGAAGAATTTTTCCTCCCACTCCTTCACCCCTAATTTCTCTCCCTCCACTAATATTAATTCACGGCTCTCCAACCTTGAATCCCAACTAAAACTCATCATTCAAGGCATTAACAAACTAGCAAGAAGCCTTGACTCTCTGTTTCCCCCAGTGCCGACCCAGACACTCACGCTTCTGTCAGCCAACAACTCTTCCCAGAGCATCCACTGGCCCTCTATACCCCTTCCTCGTAACACCCCGAGACCTAGAAGAACCAGCCCTCCTTTATCCCATAAGGAAGCCACTATCCTTGCTCTCTCCTATAACCCGGCCCTCCCCACCCCGCCCCCCCCTCTAACATACCAGTCATCACCGGTTTCAGGAGACAACGTATACAACCTCCCTCTCCCAGACCCCCTGCCCAACTTGTTAATATCCCCCCTCTCCCTTCCAATCCTGAGCCTAAGATCCATCCTTGCACCAACTGCATGCTCATAAACTGTAGATCAGCAGTCAAACACGCTACGGATCTCGCCGACGCTATTCTCAGTCATAACATTGACATTGCCTTCATCACAGAGACCTGGCTAACCGAACTCTCTCAACCAATCTTGGACACCCTTGTCCCTCCCGGCTACTCTATCTACAACAAAGAGAGAAAGAACCGACGGGGGGAGGTATTGCCATCATCCACAAAAATACCATAGAAATTGATTTCAAAGAAGCTCTCATTTTCAATTCCTGTGAACACTTGAACGCCTCCTTGAAGACCAGCGCCAACTCTAAGGTGTCCTTCCGCCTTCTCTACCACCCCCCGGGTAATACCCAACCTTTTGCGGACCACCTAGCTGACCTAATAACTCACTGCTCCCTCTCTGACCCCAACTTTATCATCTTGGGCGATCTCAACCTTCGCTGGAATGATGAGAACAATGCACTCATTCAATCCCTTCATGACCTCCTTCACAGCAACAACCTTTCTCAACACTGCAAGGGCCAAACCCACAGCAAAGGTGATATACTAGATGCGATCATAGCACATAAAGATTCCCTCAAGGTCGTTGACATCCTTCCTGTCGACTGGTCAGATCATCATATCATCCTTTTCCATCTCAACTTTATCCCCCAATCCACTCCCCATCCCCAAAAATCCTTTAGTTGGAAAAGAAATGTCAGCCAAATCCCCTTATCTACCTTTGAAGAAAAAATCACCTCTCTTCTCCCCCCCCCTCGACCATCCTCTCCACGACGGACTTAACCACCCACTACAACTCAACTATATCTACCATATTGGATCAGCTTGCCCCTTTAAAACTGAAAAAACTGCGAACCATCCCATCTAGACCTTGGTTCAACAAGGACCTCAACTCTGAGAGAAGACAACTCAGAGCCATGGAAAGACTTTGGAGATCTGACCCCTCCTCCACCCACTTAGATCAGCTCAGAAGTGCACGGAGAAGGTACAAAAAACACATATATAATGAAAAAAGATCCTTCTTCCAGAATACCCTTGACAGAGCCAAAAACCGCCCGAAAGAGCTCTTTAACATCATTAAACAACAAATGACCAAACCTACTCCCAACCCCTTACCCACCACTGAGGCCACCTGCGTTAACTTTGCCAACTTCTTCAACGATAAAATCACTGAGATTGAACGTTCTTTAGCAAGGGACTCTCCCCCCAACATTGTGCCCCCCCTCCCATCCACTGTCAATCTTACCCCCACTCTATACCTCTCCGACAACTCTTCCCCTCTAACCGAAATCACTCTCCCCACCCAGACGCTTCGGCCGGCCCCTGCCAACTGGAGTTCTTTCCAACCCCTCCTTGTATCGGACATCTCCAAACTCATGTCCTCCTCCAAAACCTCCTCCCACCTAGCTGACCCCCTCACTTCCTCCTTGGCAAAAAAACTCCACCAGTCCCTCTCCCCTACTTGGACAATGATCATCAATAGTTCCCTTCAGACTGGCGTGTTCCCTGACTGCCTAAAACTAGGCCAAATCACGCCAATTTTGAAGAAACCAGGAGCAGACCCGAACAACCTCCACAACTACAGACCTGTCTCCAACCTTCCCTTCCTGGCCAAAATTCTCGAAAAATGTGCTTTCCAACAATTAACCCAACATATTGAGTCCAACAGCCTCCTAAACCCTCTTCAATCTGGATTCAGGAAAGGCTGCAGCACTGAATCCGCCATCCTCAACATTGTAGATGACCTCCTCATCTCTCTTGACTCTGACAGACCCTGCCTACTCATTCTCCTTGATCTTACAGCAGCCTTTGACACTGTCGACCATAAACTCCTTCTCGACTCCCTCCAAAAGAGAGTAGGCATTGAAGGCACTGTCCTCCGCTGGTTTTCCTCCTTCCTACAAAACCGTACACAACTAGTAAAACGTCTAAACTCAACCTCGCCCACCTCCCCCATCACCAGAGGAGTCCCCCAGGGTTCTGTCCTCTCTCCAACCCTCTTCAACATCTACATGGACCCTCTTACCACTATCCTCACCCAAGCTAATATCCCCTTCCACCTCTATGCTGATGACACGCAACTCTATATTGAACTATCTTCCTTAGATGACATCCACCACCTGAACAATACCCTTAAAGAAGCCCTTTGCTGGCTCTCACATAACCACCTCAAACTCAATCATGACAAGACGGAAATACTCCTCCTCTCGAAATCTAAACAGCTTCCTCAACTGCAAGAATGGCTAAAATCTATTGACGCCCTCAAATGTACTCTCTCCCCATCTACCACGGTCAAATCCCTGGGAATCTCCCTGGACTCCAACCTGACCTTGCAGGACCATATTAAGTCAAACGCTAATAATGCCTTCCGCACCCCTAAACTTCTTCACAAAATCAAATCCTTCATACCCCACGATGACCTCAAACAGGCCACTCAAGCACTGGCACTCTCAAGACTAGACTATGGGATCTCTATCCTCACTGGCACGGCCAAATCCCGACACGCCCCTATGAGGTCCACTCTTCATGCAGCAGCTAGACTAGTGACAGGAACTAATAAATTTGACCACATCTCCCCGGCCCTGAAGAACCTGAAATGGCTCTCGATTGAGGCCCGCTGCCTGTTCCGCACTGCCTGCCTGACACACAAAGCCCTTCACACTGGGAAACCTGAATACCTCGCTAACAAGCTAGTGAAAGCTGGTCAAACTAGATCTCTGAGAAGCACAAGCTCTCTCCTCCTCCTCCTTCCGAAACCCAACAAGCAAAAAACTCGATCATGCTCCTTCTCTAACAACGCTCCGAGAATATGGAACTCCTTACCCATCCACATCAGATCTAACACCTCCCACCTGACCTTTAAGAAACTACTGAAAGAATTCCTCCTAAACCACCCTTCTCATTAATAAGGGTCTCTCCCTCTCCACCCCCCTTCCCCGAACTGCCACCCTTCTATTCTTGAGAACCCACTTGCACCCCCATTGTACAAAATGACTCTTGACTTGTGTGTCTTTTATGTTTATTCTTATGTTTATTTCCTGTTCTGCTGTAAAGCGCTCTGTTACCCTCTCGGTCTTGCTAGCGCTATAGAAAACTCTTAAAAATAAAAATAAAAATAAAAAAAATATAAACCTTGTCACACAGCAGCTAAGCCACGTATCACACACCTACAATACCATCAAATCAGTAGACCTATCACACTAACCATTCCATGATAAGCTGACTTGGCCACATGATACTGGGTCCCTATCTACAGCAACATAGTTAACCAACAACCACGCTATCGGGAAATAGTGGTAACATTGATTTCCACAGATCACAAACACATTTTGACCTGATGTATTGTACCAAGCAACGGACCTTATCATATGCTAAACACAACTAAAGCATGTTGCATACAAACCATAACCATTTCATGTCACTGAGTTCACAACCGTCACAATGGAAATCTGCAAACATGCAACTACTCTAATTGGCATATCCAAATTTGGAGTATAATAGAGTTAGACCACGTCACCAACACATGTACCAATAGTGATGTAGGAACAGATCATACATACTTTCTGGACCAAGTCATCTAAGTCATTGTCCTCCTGTAAACAAAGTATTGCACACTTAAAGGGCCTATTTCGCCAGAGCATTTACCCGCACAACCACAGGTAGTATAACTACTCCTTCAATACAATAGATACCTGCCATGCGAATGAAATTGACACATAGTTCATCGTATCATACTATGATTCCATCAATAGCCCAATGACTGAGTGGCAACATTGCTATCCACACATCAGACATACCTACCCTCACAACTGTTTGGGAAAAAATCAGAGACACATAGGGGCTCATTCTGAGCCCGGCGGGCGGCGGGAGCCGCCCGCCTGGAGGGAGCCGCCAAATGGCCGCTCTGCGGTCGAAAGACCGCGGAGGCCATTCTGGCTTTCCCGCTGGGCTGGCGGACGACCGCCAGAGGGCCACCCGCCAGCCCAGCGGGAAACCCCTCCCCACGAGGAAGCCGCCTCCGAATGGAGCCGGCGGAGTGGGTATGTGCGACGGGTGCAGTGGCACCCGTCGCGTATTTCAGTGTCTGCACAGCAGACACTGAAATACAAAGTGGGGCCCTCTTACGGGGGCCCCTACAGTGCCCATGCCATTGGCATGGGCACTGCAGGGGCCCCCAGGGGCCCCATGACACCCCTCACCGCCATCCTGTTCCTGGCGGTCGGAGCCCCCAGGAACAGGATGGCGGTGAGGGGGTCGGAATCCCCCATGGCGGCGCAGGGGGATTCCCAGGGCAGCGGAAAACCGGCGGGAGACCGCCGGTTTTCCTTGTCTGACCGCGGCCAAACCGCTGCGGTCAGAATGCCCTGCGGGGCACCGCCAGCCTGTTGGCGGTTCTGGGGTCGGAATGACCCCCATAGCATCTGAGGCTAACATGATAGGGACATACACCGTGATGCAGGCTAAATGCCTGACTACACATACCATTCTCCCCGTGTGTGTGCACTACCACACCTGCTCCACAATGTAGTCAGTTCAAATAATAGGGTTGCAAAAAGCATTAAAAATATAGCCAAAATAGCAAAAGAAAGTATGTTTATGACACATTACAAAGTTGTTTTTTCGACAGAAGCCTTACAATTTACACATGATGTTGGCAAAAAACAAGATTGTAACTGTTAAGAAGATGTCTTGGCCTATTTCTCATGTCTACAACTTTAAGGAAATAGCTGTGTAGGCATTTCCCATCTACACAACATGAACATCGCACTAATAGTCCTAGCTCTGAAATCAATGTATGTGATCCAATAGGAGTCTAGCAATACCTCCATGGTTACCTACATGTAGAAGGTCCACTCAGCTGACACATTACAGAGGCCTATGTACATCCCTCACTTTCCAAAGGGGTTCACCTTCTCACAGATCTGATTAAGTTTTGCAAGTATGGCATGTGAAATGTCAGATGTACATCACAGCCTCACATTATTCTGTCACTCATGAAAAATCTTATGACAAGTCTGAATGGCTTTAACTTGTCTGACTCTATGTTGCACATAGACATGGTTCAAGGGTCATTGGAATGGACAAACGGCAAAGACCTGGAAAACTTACCATCATGATATTAGGAGTATAGACCTGCAGGTGGGAAGGAACAGCCAGCAGGGTATGAAAAGCTGTATAGTGGCACAGACATGACACAGTCACATGTGTATCATCATATACTTCTCTACAGAGTGGACAATATAGGTGAACAACTTGTCCATGTCCAAAATAGAATGTGCTCCCCTGTGTACCAATGTTGATGACTGTACATCTATGTGTTCCTTGGAGAATTTTTAACCCTTTGCACTTACCACATTATCACAGCTTAGATTGTTTCACATCATTCTCTAACCTGGTAAAGGGATGAAAACGTGTTACGTCTGCTGTGCTGCCCTCAAAAACCCATCCTACTCGGGGTAGGCCATCGCCAATATGTGGGCCGTTATGGGGGTCAAGGTCCGATGGGCACCCCGTCCTCCTTGGGGAGGACATCCCCAGCTAGGTCTCTGCAGTCTTCTGGGCCCAGCTTCTCAGGTCCCCCCACCGCTTCTGACAGGTGGTGCTCTGCCGGCTGTGGACCCTCAGGGCCTCACTTTCTTGGCAAGGGCATGCCAAATCCCCTTTTTCTGATGGGTGTTGCCCTGCATGGATGACACAGACAAGAAGAGAATGTCATGTCCACATCTATCATACCAAAAGAAGAAGGGTGAAAATATAAATTAGTGCAAGTAGCTATACACAAACTTCCTTCAACATCCCCTTCTATGTGGAATGACCATCTGCAGTCAGGCCAGGCGTGACATTGAGACAGGCATACAACATGCAAATTCATCACCATGTCTCTAAACATGCTATAGCTGTCCAAGTATTTTTCGCACCACCTTCAATTATCATGTAATGCAGTTTGTAGGTGGGTCAAGATATATACTCCCTACTGTGTATCAGGAGTCAAAATCTATCTATGAACATCTACCCCCACATTACATCAATCCTCCATTTACCCACATTTCCTGAACATCATCATGCACTCAATAATTCATACATTGGTATTTAATTGCACTTACCTGCTCCTGTGGTGAACCATAGAGCTGTACATACAGGTGTAGGACCTCCTCCACAAACTTGTCCAGCTCGTCAGGAGAGAAGGTAGGGGCCTATCACATGTAGGACGTGGCATGATTGCTCCCAAAGGCAGTACACAGCAGTTCCAGTCATGAGATCTTGCTGCCAGCAGTGTCAGGAGTCAAGTGAGGGATAAAGTATGAGATGGCAGTCACGTCTGCCACTTAAAGGACCGTCACCACGGGCCATGTCGCCATTGACCCTAGTCCACCAAAGGTAGCACGTCTTCCAATGGCAATGTCCACCGCGGTTGTATCCACCTACTGCTATGACGACATCTGTCGGTGGAATTAAGTCACTTTCTAATGTCCAGTACGGTAGGTCACACGCAGCTGCCATTTTATGGCTCATAGATGAACGATTAAGTTTTGAAAGTTGTGTCACAAGATGTGAAAGGTACCTACGACATTGTGTTTACTTTTGGCTTTATGAAAACATGTAGAAATGTGTATGTATTATGTAAAGGTTGTTAAATTGATGTATCCTGAGTTATGTACATGAAATAGTATTGTCATCAGAGTAATGAAAATGGTATAGGTGTACCAAATATGTGCAACATGTTAAGAAAGTTAATGTCACATTTACTTTGTTTTATTTATTTGTTTTTCCATTTTAAGAACATGATAGGATTTAGGGAATCTGAATGCAATTATAAGCCAAATTTTGCCTAGGTATAGGCTGAGTGCAACATTTTCACAGTTTAATGTTTCAATATTTATCATCATATGAGACCTAGGTGTGATCATACTTATGCTGTACAGATTGAGTTATACACATACATTCTGGTTTCTCCAACATAGTTCCCCTGGCATGAGCAGAACAAAACAACCTCCAGTGTACCATCCACTAGCAGACCTGCAGACCATGGAGGAGCGACATGAGATTCAAATATACCGCCTGGATAGGCTTATAATATTGGATCTCTGTCGTCATTTGGAGCCAGATCTGATACCTGCCATGCGTAATCCCAATAGCATACCTCCCATTGTATAAGTCATGTCAGTGATGCACTTTCTGGCCACTGGGTCCTTTCAAAATGCAGTGACCCTAACTGCAGGGATATCTCAGCCTATGTTCAGTCTGGTCTTGAAGGCTGTACTGTCTGCATTGTTGAAACACCGGGACAGCAACATCAGATTTCCACAATGTGAAGATTTGGCTCGTGTATAGGCTGATTTGTATGCTTTGGGACACATTCCAAGGGTGGGTGGAGCCATAGCTGGCACCCATGTAGCCTCGGTTCCCCCAAATGCCTATGAACAGGTGTATTGGGACAGGAAAAACTTCCACTCCATTAACGTCCAAATGGTCTGTTTGACTGACCTCTACATTGCATTCTGCAGGAAGCTTAAGACATGGCCCTTCAAATAGTTCCACTATCCAGCCCTAATCCGGGCCAGGCCTGCCCCTGCTTCAGTGCCAGAAAACCCTCCCAGACGATAGCCTGCATTACAAATACAAGTAACCTAACATAACATAGCACAACATATTATAATACAACATAACATAACACAACACTTTTTAAATCGCATGCGGGGGATTGACTCTTTGAAAACATTAGTATTGGTATTTTGCATTACATATGTCTATTATGTGTATTACTAAACGCCTTTCTAATTCATTTGCATTATATATCAGTTAAATATCATATCTTCAAAATTCAATAAGAAGATTTTGTCCTTTGGCAGAATGCTCTTTATTATCAGAAGGCACATTTGTAAATAGAATTTCAAATAGACATTAGAAGAAAATCATTTGTTACTAAGTACAAGAGGCATTCAAAGGGCAAATTAATTTATTGTTATCTACACAGCTCCTAATGAGCAGACTCGTTTTTAAAGTTAATATACTTGATTGCATGCCTAGTGGGATATAAATATATTCAATAAAGAAATTACATGAGAAAATAAAGGCACACAAAGGCAGTACAAACCTCGGTCGTCTTCATATTTATATCTGTCTTTGTGAGCTGAACACAAATTTTTATTGCAATCATTTGAACTTGTTCTGTAACTCATAAGCTGCTTTAGTTTAATTATTAATTTAATTTAAATGAAGCGCAATTACTTCAGCATACTGCAGTCTGTTAAATATATCTAAATAGATGTGGTTGTTATCTAACCCACAAACATTCTACTACTGTTGGAAACTGCATTTTTAGGTCAAGCATAGCAGTGTGCAAGCGCTGTTTTTCCGATGTGTTGGTACGCATATTGGCTTTTAACCACACCCACAGCACACCCATCACTATCACTTGTTCGTGGGCTTGCCTTTAAAAAATAATTTATTTTTGTTGGTAACTGCTTTACGTTTGTCCCTCCTTAGGGCGGTTTTGTTACGGTGTTGGCCACTAACCCTGTTACATGGACAATTGCACTTTTGCTGATAACTTTAACTGCGCGTGAACTTCTTTTTCCTTTTGTGTGTCTCCTTCATGCTCACGGCAGTGCTTTGAATTGGGTTGCTTATGTCAACTGTTTTACTTTTTATTTTCAGTTTGTGTGGCAAGAAAAGTCCAGTTAGTAATCTTTTTTTAATTTTTTTTTAATTTTTATTGGAGATGCACAGCTGAACAATACAAATAGAAGACATATTAATACATATAAATACATATAAATACATATGATTTATCTCATCCATATATAACAAACAATGGTCACTAATTAGGTTCTTTAAAGCCATCCTGAAGAAAAGTAAAGTGCAAATAAAGTGCAGTGAATTAATTGTGCTTAGTACATATCACATACAAACAGCATTTAGCTATTACCTAGCCACTGTGCGAGCGGGCCCAAATTAATTTACCAATCTGTCTACGAGCTCGACCCTTAAGCGCGTAAGAGCCCATCTCGAAATAGAACATTGAACACAAACGGGCCAGCCATTGGTTAAAGGTCGGTGGCATTGATTCCAGCCAATCAGACGTAATACAACAGCAGGCCACTGACATAGCTAAAAACAGAAACCTATGTGACTGGTCTGCATGCCCCACTCTATCAATTCCTAACAATACAAGTTGAGGAGTAATCACAACGCCGAGGTGAATAATCCTAGACAAAAAACTTGGCCATATCAGTAAAAAAATTAGTGTAGTCTGCTACAGCTAAAAAAACATATGTACTAGATCGCCCGCTGCGCTCTTAAAACGGGGACATACCACCCCCTCGAGCTACCCCATTTAGGTAGCTTGGCAGGTGTATAATATAGATGAAATACTGTTTTATAATGTTGAGCTTGAGGCCCGGCAGTGAGCAAAAAACGCTGGGCCATGTCTAGGGAAGCCAAAAATGAGGCTTCAGAAGCCCCAATACTCCGTGCCCACCTCTCCGCATGATTACCCAAATCATCTGACAATAAATCCAGGAAAAGTGGGTATAGCGGCCGAACCCACCATCTAGTAGACTTATATAAAACCTCCAAAACTGGGTTTCTATGGTAATTTTCAACGCAAATGGCTCTAACTTGAGCAAATGCGAGACCCATTGCATTACAAATGCCTGTTAATAATGAAGTGATTTAGGCTAGCTGTGTAGATTTATACCCATTGATAAACATATATTGAGAGTCCTGCACAAATACATGAAGACTGATGTGTAGTAACATTGTTGCCGCAATTTGTTCCTCATACATTTGCCTTTGGTTTTCACCAGGTTTGTACTGGCGGGAACCATTCACAGTTTCAAGTTTCAAAATTCTTTATTCGATTTAAAAATAAACCATAAAAGCTTACACATAGAAATTAACACATAGAAATGCATATGTACATATATCTAATTAAAATCACGTTCTTGGCCGCGACGGTCATGAACTATGCCAATAGTCTTTTCAATAAATATATCTAAATACAAGGGTCATTGCAAAACGTCCAATTAATACCAAATAATAACAACATTAGTTAAAAACAGAAGAAATAAAAGTATGTTCACGTCGCGTAATTATTAACATACTCATATGAAAAACAGATTCAGGTTAGTTCCTAGAAATGCTTGTGCATTAAAGTGCCAAATATGTCCTATTTAAATCCCAAGGACCATGTACCATGGGATTGCATCTGCTTAAAATATTCCTTAGACCAAATAACTAGACAGGCTAACCGATGGTAAAATTATTAAAAGTCTGTCTATCTAAATATAAATCAATAGCCATAAGTATTTATAATAAGATAAAAGGAATGTTAGAATGATATACAATGAACTAATATAATTGCTTAACTAATAATCAAATGATGACATTCGCACATACAAATTGTACTACCAAACACATGTGTGTGAATGCGACGTCATATGTTCATTTAGAGTGCTTATGCAATTCCGACAGACCTTATTCAATCAAAAAAGTATCCTACGAACACGCATTAATGAACTATACAATACTAAAACACGCACAGGTTATTATCATTGGAACTCTCAATAGTAACATCCAACACATGGGAATAAATAGAAATTAATATATAACTGGCAGGTCCATTCTTTTATCTACTCAACTAACTGCCCTCCATTAGTTTTCTGCTGCGAATAGTCTGTTTCCAGAAACAACATACTCTGAAACATATGTATGGGCTATTCAACAGCTGAAGAAAGACCAAGGCCCATTTCCTGATAGCTAACTTTCTTAATAAGGGCTTGAGGCAGATCTTGAAAAGCCTGCTATAAAAACCACAAAAAAACATAAAATGCAACAAGAATTGTTCTGCCCTTCCATCAAAAGGACAAAGTGGCAACATGCTACCCCACAGGTTGTTTCCATCATTAAAACATGCAAGACGCCATACAATCCCTAATCTAAATCTGAAGGGCAGCAGTCTGTCCCAGCTCGTTAGCTCTAGGGTGAGATACAGGGGTGTAACGCCACCTGCCAGGGTAGAATAGCAATAACAGATATTCGGTTTGCAGATGACATCCTGGCCCTCCGTAGAGCAGTATACTCACGGAATCTCTGCTGCACCAGACTTTTGTCATATTTAGTGATTGAACCAGGGTTGCTAAACAAATCAGAGAAACCAATACTAGACAAAGAACTACCTATATACTTCAACCAAGGGATAGTAGGCCCTTTATCTAATTTCAGACAATCCCTAATTATTTCCCTGTTAAGACTTGCCTTTTCATTGTTTCGTATTGTAATTGTATTTATATAGTTCTTAGTACCCCTGACGAGGCGTCGAAGTGCTTTTTGGCGAGTAGCACGCTATTATAGAACCCAAGAGGAATTAAAGGTGGATTAGTATCGGGAAATATAAGTAAAGAATTTGTATTATTATGAGGTAATTTGAGCAGAGGATATTCATTGCACCACACGCTCACCCAGAGCAAAAGTGGCGCCAGCCTTATCATATCTGAGATGCACTCTAGGTTCAATTCAGAGTGTAAAATAAAATTATCGCTCGTGGGCAGAAGATTCAACATCTGTCTGCAAATTCTGTTTTCTTCTGCCTCTGTAGCTGAGGAATTTTTTTACCCCCATACGCCTGCGCCATAAACCACTGTAGGAATACATTGCATTTTATAAACTTTTATAAAAGGGGAGATTGTGGACCTGCCATCTTTCCTTGCTAAGTTTAAAAGGGAGCCCGCTGATCTGCCAAGATTCCGCCGGGCTATAGTTGCCCACGAGTTACTTAAGGAAAAATCCAAACCCAAGTAAGAAACATTCCTGACAGCGCTAAATGAGTTTTCACCCACTCTCAGGGCCCGAAGGCCATAATATGCAATTTACCAAAATTGGTGTTCATATCTAATTTACGCATAAAGATCACAAAGGTGTCAACCATGTTCTGTAAGGTGCAAGGGGTAGCAGAACCACATCATCAGCATACAGTAAAACTGGAACGGGGAATTAGCAATTATCAGTACATCCCACGTAGAGCTAGAAAGACTGGCATTTAACTAATTTTTATAAAGAACAAAGAGTAGGGGGGCTAAAAACACACCCCTGTTGAACGCCACTTGCTAAGGGAAAGTCGTCAGACAATTCGTCATACTGACCATACCGTACCCTAGCACCCAAATTTTCGTGGGGCCCATATAAAACATTAACTAAGGCAACATCCACTTCTAAATTAATTAACATCAGCCATAACTAACTTCTGTTCAGACTATCAAACGCAGTAGACAAGTCCATAAAGGCCAGGAACAGTGCTTATCAAAGGTATATTTGCTTACAATAGGATGTATATCCAACGTACCTAGCCCCGGACAACAGACATACTGGCAGGGGGGTAGGATTTTGTTCTCTATAGTCCATGATTGCAAACAGTTAAAAATAACTCTCCCTATTATCTTGACAGAGCTATCAACCAAGGACATGGCCTGCAACATTTTGGTGAGCCCCGTCACCTTTTTTAACAATTGGGACGATTATAGAAAGGGACCAAGACTCAGGTATTCTGTCACATAGGGAATTGTTAAATAAATTCATAAGCAGGAGTCCCCATAGATCCGAATAACATCTAAATAGATCCATGAGGATCCCATGTGGGCCTGGCGCCTTCCCACCAGCACTAGATACAATAGCCACCTTGACCTCCCGAACAGTAACTTGCAGTGTGCTTGCACAGTCAAGTGCCTGTGGCAAAGCGATGTTGCACTCTCTATCCACCTTTTGCTGATGAACACCTTTAAAGTGTGTTATCCATTCCTGACCTCAGATGCTACTGCTTAGTCGATTTATTGGGGGGGGAGGTATCTCTCTGATATAGCCTATTAACTGTACCCCAGAATACCTTACTACTATTTTGTGCAGCGGCTAATTTGAGCATTTCCATAGAGTGCTTCCTTTCTTTGATGGCAGCTTTATACAGGTTTCTAGCCTCCCGAACTGATTTTATATCCAGGGGGGACCCCACTAACGCCTTTTTCAGGCAGCGATTTGCCGCATATCACTTGGCATCAAACCAGCAGGGGCAAGAAACCATTCACAGTACTTTTGTGTACCCTACAGTATTTCTACTGTCCGCTTACTGGGTTTAATTTACAGGCCTGGCATCGTCAGACGTGTGCTTGAGTTGGCTTGTAAGTGGCACCTAGTTTAACAATTAACAGGCTGCAGGAGGTAGTTGTTCCACTAGGGCAAC
This sequence comes from Pleurodeles waltl, assembly GCF_031143425.1. Lineage (NCBI taxonomy): Eukaryota > Metazoa > Chordata > Amphibia > Caudata > Salamandridae > Pleurodeles > Pleurodeles waltl. The sequence continues at coordinate 1,642,447,969 of NC_090444.1, read as the reverse complement.
GGTCATAGGGCAATGGTGATCATTTTAATTATTAACACAAGCAGAATGGTTCGTAAATCATGAATACTGAGTTTTGAGTATTGTGAGTCATTTTTATTTTTGTCTGATTGTTACATGTGGGAGACTGGCTCCAGTTGAAAAATTCTCGTGGGAATTGTGAAAACTGTGTGTTTGTCACAACTGTCTGCATTGTGCTGTTATTTCTAGTATAAACACAAGCAGAATGGTGGGTACATCATGATTATTGAGTTTTGTGTATTTCAAGTCAATTTTATTATTTTTAACTAATAGTTACATGCAGGAGACTGGCTTCAGTAGAAAAATTCTCATAGGAACTGTGAAACTGCATGTGTGCCATAGCTGCATGTGTTGTACAAACAATATTTACTAAGGGGCTGATTATGAGTTTGACGGACAGTTCACACCATCCGCAGACCTTCCGACTGGGAGGTTACCGTCATACTGGGTACCTACCCGCCGGACCCATTCAGAGTTTCCCTCTAGGTCAGCGGATGGAAACCTGAATTTCCTCCTGCTGGCCTAGCAGGAAACAGCCTACAGCATTGTCTCCAGCTAGTAATTGAGCCAGTGGCAATGCTGTAGAGCGCAGGGTGCACCAGCACCCTGGCAATGTTCACTGTCACATTGTGAGGGTTCTGGCCAGGGGGGGCCCCTGCACTACCCATGCCAAGCGCATGGGTAGTGCAGGGGCCCACCTGGGGTCCCTTGCACACGTTCTCCTAGCACTTTCATGGCGGTGGTACCGACATGAAACCGCTGGTGGAGAAGGGGTCGTAATCCCCAAGGCAGCGCTGCTTGCAGCGATGACCTGATGGATTAGGACCGTTGCTACCTCCAGACCACTGAGATCTCTGATCCTGGTGGAGCTGGCGGTTTCCTAGTGGCTCAACCGCCAGGGTTGTAATGTGGCAGTCAGACCGCCTCATTGGATTTTTTTTATCAATTTCTGCATTTTTCTCATTCTCACTGATGTCCTATAGGTTTTTATTAACTATTCTGGTAGTATTTGGATGTCATTCTATTAAATAAGAAAGGTACCTTATATTTTGTCTGCATATTCCTTTTGAGTAGTTAGGGTCCTTGCTCATGTAGCCAGAAATGTTCCTTTGTTCTCACCTATCTTTTTCCCCATCTGCTTGTGCACCATTTTTTTGTGAGTTTGTGCATGTGTGACATGAGTGCTAGTGTGCTCTAATTCTTTCTGCAGCTTTTAGAGGCATAGTTGATGTTGCCTGGCTGTGTCTAGTCGGGTGATTTTTAAAGTGTATTTAAACTTATTGTCTGACAGAGCTGATTTACTGATGGTGGTTAAAGTGCAGCAGTCCCATGCATGGGCACAGACACATTCTGGGCAAGTAATATGTGTTCCCTGCAATGCTACAATATTTGTTGGGGGGGTGAGAGCAGTGCTCAAGACAGGATAGGACAACCATGTTCTTTGGTTTCCATGTTTCATGCTTTGCTGCCCATGGAGCAGTGGCCATTTTGTACAGGGGTAGGCAGAAAGCTTCATGTCATCCACAGAATTGGTGGGATTTGGTGCCTCTGTGTTACTTTTGTAACACAGAGTTCCAGCCAAATTCCAGTAATCTACACATGGCAAAATTTATTTCACTGGAGGTTCTGGAAATGTGAGCTGGCAAGTGTGAGTAAGATTTGGCATCCCTTAACACACTTTTCTAATGCTGGTGGTGAGGGCCTCTTACTTTGTAGGAGGGTGCAACATTTTCAATATTCCAGAGTAATCTGAGAAATTTCTGTAATTTTGCACTACTCTTTTGATGTGAAATTACTGAAAATTACTCTCTTACGTTCGTTCATGCAATTAGGAGTAATTTGGAAGAAAAATCCTTCTGCAGGAGTGCAGGAACAATAATCTTAGCAAGTGCAAGTAGCTGCTGCTGTTTATGTTCTGTTGCATTTAGCTCCATTTTCTAAGCACAAAATGCAGTCTCTGGTCTATTTTGGTTGCTAAAGTGCATGCAGTGCCAAGAAAATAGCACAACTCTGGTAACTTGCTGAATTTTGCTGTAAATCAACATATTTATGCTCCAGCAAGCTACTCAAGTTACACCCACCTTACTTCTTTGCTGGTCATACTGTGGTGGCTATTTTATGTAGCCTATGTGTGCTTGCATGGTAGCCATTTTGTCTATGTTCTCCATGCCTCCTTCTTTGCTGGCCAGATGCAGACCACCATTTTGATGAGCCACCTGAGATTGTGTGTGTGTGTGGTAGCCTTTTTGTATTTGTTTTCTATCCCTTCTTCTTCAGTGGTCATGTGGTGGATGAACTAGCTACTAACAAATTGTGCAGCCAGTGTATTTCCAAAGCATTTTCTAGTGACCTTAATAAAAAAAGCTTGTGACATTTTTTTTTTTTTTTTCCTAATATATTTATTGGAGGCTGACTGTACTACACAGTTATTATTTTTGATTCATTTATGAATGACCCTGCCTTATAGTTGGGTCCTGCTAGGCCAATGAGGGACACCAGCAATTATTTGATTCACTTGTTTGATTTTTGCCTGTTTCCCCCTGCCTCCCATAAGTGTCCCATGGGACCCGGAGGGACACCAGCAATTATTTAAATTAATCATTAGTTTCTTGCTTCCCTTCCTGCCTTCCATGGGATACCTGTGTCCCTGGAGGGACATCAGCAATCTATTAAGTCATTTATTCACTTTTCACCTGTCCTCTACCTCCTACAAGGGTGCCCATGGGCCCTTGAACGGGCGCTAGCAATTATCTGTTAAATGTATTTGTTTTTTGCCTGCCCCCACCCCATAGGGATCACATGGGCCCTGGTTAGTTGTTCCTGTGTAATGAGTAACACAAAAGTTAGTTTATGCATGGGTGTGCTATTCCTAAGCATTTGCGTTATTCATGATAATTTCTATTAAATTGGCTATATTGCCCTAGTCTCATTAAAACCCTGCTTCATTTTTATTGCCTGCAGGTGCATGAAATGTCACATCATGTACAATAGTGAGACAAAGAGAAATCTGCAAATTAGCTGATGCGAAAGCACAGTCCTCTGGTAGGTGCTTCTGCTTGTGCTAAGCGCTAACCCATATACAAAGCAAAGAAGATGATCCTAAATATGGAGGTTCCTGACAAGAAAATACTCAACATAACTGCCGCACTGCCTGTGGGCGAGAAGAGGTTGGGAGAAGGATTACCCCTGGATCGATGGCACCGCTACCAAAATCAAAACCCATGTCTCTTAGCACTGCAGTGACTACAGTCAGGGAAAGCAGTGAGTCTGACATGGAATTGTCTCAGCATCAAACCAATTCTTCACAAGAAAGACAACAACACAAACCAATGCACCCAACACATGATATTTAGGAAGTAGGAGTAAAGCAGAAAGCAGCAAAGGATGTTGTTGTGACTGCTCTTCCATTGGACACATCAGCTTCACGGTTTCTGGCAAAGAAAAGAAAGAGCACTCCCTCATCTTCTCACAAGTCCCATTCTGATAATTTTGATATGGATCGGAAACAGACTGAGACCCACTATGAGATATGAGGGAACATAAAGGATCCTAAAAGCCTTAGAAGTGAGTAAGGTGACAATGAGGCAGTGATTTTAAGTGTGGAGAGTGGCACAAAGATACAGTTCACTTCTATTAAACCTGCCCTGAGTCATATAATTCCACTAACACTGCCTGCTCCGATCTCTTCAATAAGACCTCAAAAACCTGCAGCAACCACCAACACCTCCTGCACAATAACAGCCCACCCTAGACAAAAGGCCAGTACAACTTTCTAGCTGCTCCCCAAAACGTTTGCATGATAAGAAAACGCTACACCCCATTTTGGGACTTTTTCACACTTATGGCATATGAGTAGCACGTTGCAGATTGATCAGTTTGCAAAAAAATAAGTTGGTTGTGGTGAGCCAGGTAGACATTACTGCACAGGGACAATCAACATGCAATCATCAACACAGCTGCTGGTGGTAAGAGAAAAGAAGAATTTCAACTGATAAAAGGAGTTGGCATTAAGGAAGAAGAATTGAATGTCAGTGTTCTGCAAAGCAGCCTTGTAACAGTCACTCATAGTGTGCAGTCATCAACCGCAGCAACCTCAGAATGCCTCAAGGGACTGATGGATACAGTCACCCCAAAGCACCGAAGTGGCTTACCTGCTACCCATAGGTCTCTAGAGGAGGTATCACAAAGAATACTATCAACAACCAACTTTCAAAAGTGTGTTCACAAAGGATTCACCAACACTCAAACTAATGAGAAAGTCTGTTTATACAATGACTAGCTAGCCAAAGTGATAGCACTTGATCTCCCTTTTTATTTCATTGAAAGTGAGGGGTTTCTTGAATTTTGGAGATCCTCAGAGTTTTAAGCTGGAATTATTTTTCCATTGTTGTTGTGCCAACGCTATACCATCAATTGGTGCTATTGATGGACATCGCTGTTAAGTCCGTCCATCTCACTGCAGAATTGTGGACCATTTGCCAAGCAACAGAATACCTGTACGTAACTGCACACGGGACCTCTTGCCAGATAGTTAAGCAATGGTCACATAAATTCCCTAAGGTCAGACTGCAGCTTATGTACATCCTGACTCCTTCTTACTTCATGGAGACCCCCATCTTCTTTAACTTAGACAATGGAAGCTGCAATATTCCTTGATTTATGCATAATCATTGTTATGTCTGCCCTTTAAAGAGGATGTTACCAGACATTATCATTCTAGGAACTGTGATATTGTCAAGTTCTTTGAGTAAAGACATAGATACCACAGGTAACGTAACATTCATCTGGGCCAAATGTCTCCTCCTTACCATGTGAATGTTAAACACAAACACATACAGACATATAGTCAAAATAATACAGTCTGAACGGACGTCCTTTTGATTTATATGTTCTTAAGGAAATGTCTGGGGTGCAAACCTTGATGCAAATAGTCCACGTCAGACATTCCTAAACTTATGCCAGAAATTCAATTTTCTGGTAAGATTTAGTACATAAGGACTGTCACTTGAGCACTTTTTAGGTCCTTCCCCTAGATTATCACCAGAGATTCTGCCAAAGACAGTATCACCTGCTGCCAGCAAACATTTTTCAGGTGATGCATCTCACCTGAACACTGAAGCTGATAAAACCAAGTCCTGAGGATAACTGACTGACTCCTACCACAGTAGGTTTTTAGAGGGCAGTTCTGACTATCTGGTCTACCCAGATTATTTGCTTTTAAATCACCCAGTTTTTGAAGTTTTATTGTGAGGGAGCCTCATAGTCGGGTACTCACACACAGTAAACTCATGGTAAAATGGACTGATCGTGTTTACCGTCAGTGCCGCCTTTCAAGACAAGGCTGCAGTGATACAGCAAGGTTAGGAGGCCCATGGCTGGTTACACATGACCACATGTGCACACATGTGTGCACCAGTGTGAGGGCTGCGCATGGAAGACTCCTGCCATATGCAGCCCAAGAACTGTGCACAGGTATCTGGTGCAGAAGGGACTATGCAGAGTGGCTGATGACCTAACCTGACCTTATGATGTGGGTGTACTTATGTAAGGGATAGTCATTGTGCTTTACTGTCTTGACAGTAGTGACACTCCATTATATTTCAATGGGAAAGGCTGCCCTAGGGTGTAACCCCATTTTCCTAAGGTCAATAGACTCCAAAGTCGCACCACTGTATACTGTAACCTGTATGAAAAGAACACTGCTGAAGGTTACAGAAGCATATCTATACAGCTTATGGGTCATCTTGGAATGCCATCTTTCTCTGGCTCAGCTCAGAATCAGGGCCCAGGCCTTTTGCAACCCTGCTGGGCTGTATTAATTACTGTTTTCTCTAGTTGCAGAAAGAGGGCCCAGCATCAATCAGTCAGCTGTCATCCTAGGCCAGGAACCGGGCCTGCACCAAGCCACTTAACAAGGAAGAGAGCCCAGACCTCTGGAGCCAAGACAGAGAGTGTTTTTTTTTTAAGATTAGCTGGGTGGAGGCCCTTGTAGGGATTTCAGGGAGGAGGGGAGCGGAGACCTCCAGAGCACATGTGGCAACTGACTCTTGGGTGATGACATTTTGAGTTATCCCAGAAGACTATGCAGGAAGGTTAGGGTAGGGGTGGAGAGTTGATGTGGCACATCAATATAGTCCAGACTATCTGGTCTGCCCTGATTTTTTGCTTTTGAATCTGCTGGACTATTCCACCCCCACTTAAAAGGCCTTTGTGCAGGGGAGAGAGCTCTCTTGAATTTGCTTTTCTGCAGAACACTGGGACTGGAGTCCGGCACCATGGACAATTGGAAGGAAGATCCCCCTGACTGCCCACTGGGACAAGGACTTTGCCTCTGAATGACCTCAGACCCAGTGGGGCACACCCCAGGACTAGGGGCCAGATGTAGCAAAAATTTGCGAGTCGCAAATGGCCCGAATCGCAATTTGCGACCCTGCAAAATCGGAAATGGGATGCAAAAATCCCATTTCCGAATCGCAAATTGAGACGTGAGCCATTACCGACTCGCAAAATTTGCGACCCGCAAATAGGGAGATGCAATTTGCGAGTCGCAAATCATACGAAAAAGCCAACTCGCAAATTGCGACAAGTCGCAAAAAGCCCAATTTGCACACCCAAATTACCACTAACTCAGAGCAGGTGGTAACCATTACCAAAGTATAAAAGGAGACCCACAAGGCATCTGGGTTACTCAAAATGGCTGAAATATATGTGATAACAAGGAGGAGGAGAGTCCACGCCGCACAGCAGAGGAGGAGGAGGAGCCAGAGACAGGAGAGGATATACAGAACCACGCAGACACTTTTCCAACAAACTGAGGAGGCAATTTATGACAAATACAGACTCAGCAGTGCAGCAATATTAGAATTAATTGATCTACTCAATCCGCAGCTTCAACGACAGACTGTGCGCGGCAGCACCATCCCCACACATGTGCAAGTGCTATGCTCACTGCACCTCTTGGCCTCGGGTAGCTATCAGGGGGTGATTGCAGTGGCAGGTGGGGTATCCCAAAGTGCACTCTCACGATTCTTCAGATCATTCCTAGATGCCATACTCACACACATGTCCAGATACATATACCTACCCAGGAATGAGGCAGAAATCAACAGCACCAAGTTGGAATTCTACAGAATTGCCAACTTCACACATGTAATAGGGTGTGTAGACGGGACACATATACAAATATGCCCTCCTGCAAATCTGGAATATCTGTTCCGCAACGGGAAGTGTACCCACTCACTGAACATCCAGGTGGTATGTGACGCCCATTATGTCATCACTGACATGGTAGCCAAATTTCCAGGGAGTACACATGACTCTTAAATTTTCAGGCACAGTGGGATACACCAACGCCTAGATTGTGGGGAGTTTGGAGACGGATATCTATTAGGTATTGCTGCAGACACCCTGAAGCCATACACACAGGTCACTGTAGAAACCATCCATGCCCTGCTAACATTGTCAAATTTTTCAACACAGGTGACAGTGCATATGCGCTATGACCATGGGTACTTACCCCGTACCTAACACCAAGCAATGAGAATGAGAGGCGATATAGCAGTGCACATCGGAGGACCAGAAATGTCATAGAGAAGACCTTTGGACTGTTAAAGGCAAGATTCCGATGCCTCCACAGAAGTGGAGGTGCGCTCCAGTGTGCCCCAATAACAGCTTTCAAGATAGTAGGCGCATGCGCTATACTGCACAACATTGCCACCAGATGTGGGCTACATCTCACCCCTGAAGACCCAGATTCGGAGGATGACGAGCAAGAGCTACCACATTGCCATCCTGGGGATAGAAGCATTGCAAATCAAGGCAGACAAAGACGGGACCACATTGCAATCCAATACTTTGAAAGGTATGTGGTAACTGTCACCACACACACTAATGTCACACACAAAGAGCCCAGTTGTGAAGTGGATCAAACAATACTTTTTAATAAGTGAACCTAATAACGAAATAACTGAACTGAAGGGGCTGCACATGTCCACCCTCAATGAGGACATATTAACTCCATGTATCTCATGTGTCCTGCAGTGTTTGGGCCTAACACCTCCTCCTGGTGCGCCCAGCATGGCTTGTGCTAGGTGGGTCAGCAGACCCCTGACGTGCACTGCCACTCCGCAAGACACGTTTGTCTGTGGCAGATGCGCTGCTGATGGTGGACCCCTCCTCACTGTCCTGAGGTGTCTCAGCCGTGCCCCTAGCCACCTGTCTGGCCTCCAGCACGTCCACAGCGTGGCTAATGCGACCCAGTCCCCGAGCCACATCCCCTGCAAAGTGGCCCAAGTCCACCTGCAAGCTCACAGTACGTTGTGACAGCCCTGTGGTGTTCACTGCGAGACAGACAATGGATGCAGCCATGTGGTCTAATCACTGTACCAGTTGGCGCTCACGGCGCCTTGCACTCTGTCTCCTTGACACCAGTTCCGTCACCAGTTGCTGTATGGATAGTGCTAGGTCACTGACATTGTCATTCAAACGTGTGAACTGTGTGTTCACTTCTGCCAGGCCATGTGTAAAATTGTGCTCCATCCTTTGCATTGCCCCAGAAATGATTCTCAACTGCCTTGTTTGCAGGCGCTGACCAGATATGAGGGATGCCTCAGTTGCAGACATGGATGTGTCACCTATATCCTCCTGGGACACTGCTTGGACATGGAGTCTGCGTCTGCGACGGGGTGGTACTTCTGGGTCTTGCTGTCTCACACTGTGGCTGGGACCAGGTGCTGTGTCTCTTTCCTCCATGTCCACTTCTTCAGCTGGAGAAAACTGTGGTGGTGTGGTGTTGGGCCCTGTAGTGGCTGCTGCAGCCTCCTGCCCTGCCTGTGGCCTGCTTTCTTCACCTTGGACGGCGTGGCTGGTGGGGGTGTCTTGTGGGAGATCTGTGGGACATAGGGAACACACTGTCAGTATCTAACATCTGTTGTATGCCTCCTAATAAACAGTTGCCTATAAGCTGACTACTGTACCACATTGCCCATAATGCACCACTCTGGTGGTTGCTAGTCTGGAATGGAGCTAGTCTGGTTGTGCATGCTGCTGTGTACTGGGTGGGTGCGGGTATAGCATTTATAGGTGTACATGCATGTTTCATGGTACTCACTTTTTGATGTCCCTGGCGCTGACGTGTCCAGTACTCCCTTTCCTGACACTGCCTCAGGCTCCAGGGTCTGTTCAACCAGTTCCTCCATGGCTGTGGGTGGTGGGATGGTGGATGGGCCTCCTCCTGTGTCCCTCATCTCCCTGAGGCGCTCTGCCACCCTCTCCTTTGTCCTGGAGCGCAGGTCATACCACCGTTTTTTGATTTCCTCGATGCTTCTGTGGCTCACCCCTATGGCATTGCCCCTCTCCTGGCTGTCTTGCCAGATTCTCCTCTTTTCAGTGTCTGGGACACTCAGGGCAGCCTTTCCAAACAGATGGTCATGGTGCTGTCAGCATTCCTCTGTCAGTACCTCAAGTTCCTTTTCAGAGAATTTCAATTTCCTCTTCCTGCCTGCACTGCCTGAGTCTTCCATTGTTGCAGCTGTTCCTCCAGGTAGTTGCTCAGCAGTTAGAAAAGGGTGTTGTCCTCCCTCCTCCCAGGTGTATTTGATGTCTTCCTGGCTTTGATGTCATCAGCAAGAGCCAGGAAGTGTTTTTCAAACTGTTTTGCTGGACCTGCATGCAATTTGCGGCACAGTCGCAATTTGCGATACCCAACTGGCAATCTGCGAGTTCGTTTTTAGCGAGGTCGCAAAAAGCAAGCTTGCTAACAGTGGACTCGCTATCTGCGGTGCGACATCATTTGCGAGCCGCAAAATGATGTCGCTTTTTTTTGTTGGATCCCATTTTGCGAGTTGGAAATTGCGAGTCGCAATGACTCGCAATTTCCGACTCGCACATTTTTTGCTTCCTACATCTGGCCCTAGGTGAGCTGTTCCCCTTACACCCCTGAGGAACAGTTGGGGAAAAGATTGGGCTTCTGTACAAGGAGGGTGTTAGACCTGACAGCCTTTGGGTGGTTGTCCCCCAATTTTTTGCCTACCTCCCTCCACTTTTCTGGCACTGTTTTTGCTGGTTTTAGGACTCTACGCACTTTACCACTGCTAACCAGTGCATAAGTGCATGTGCTCTCTCCCCTAAACATGGTAACATTGGTCCCTACCCAACTGGCATGTTTAATTTACTTGTAAACCCCTAGTAAAGTGAAATACATGTGCCCAGGGCCTGTACGTTAAATGCACTAGTGGGCCTTCAGCACTGATTGTGCCACCCACATAAGTAACCACTTAACCATGTCTCAGGATTGCCATTGCAAGGCCTGTGTGTGCAGTTTCACTGCCAGTTTGACATAGCATTTAAAACTACTAGCCAAGCCTTAACCTCCCCTTTTTCTGCATATGGTACCCCTAAAGTAGGCCCAAGGGAACTCATAGGGCAGGGTGCTATGTAAGTAAAAAGCAGGACATGTACTTATGTGTTTTACATGTCCTAGTAGTGAAAAACTCATAAAATTGTTTTCCACTACTGAGGCCTGCTCCTCTCGTGGGCCAGTATTAGAACTGCCCTCATTTACTTTTGAGTGATAGATTATGATTTGGAAGGAGTAGCCCTGTCATATTTAGAATTGCCAGAATGGCAATAGAAAATTCTGCTCACTGGTGAAGTTGGATTTAATATTACTATTTTAGAATTGGCACTCTTAGAAAGTGGGCATTTCTCTGCACTTACTACAATCTGTGCCTTACAGCCCTGTCTCCAATCCACGTCTGGTCTGTGAGGGTTGACAGCTTCCATTATGTGTTCCACCCAGACAGCCATAAACACAGGACGCTCAGTCTCATCATTATTCATCTGCATACTGAATGGGTCTCCCTGTGCAGGAAGGGTGGAGGGGCTCTCTCTTACATTTTAAAGGCCAGTTGCCTGCCCTTACACAAAGGACTGATAAGCATTCACAGGGATCCTGGCAGACAGGACTGGGCTGAAAGGGGGACTTCTGCACTTCATAACCACTCTTTGAAGTTTCCCCCACTTCAAAGGCATTTTTGTGTATGCAAACTGGGTCTCTGACCCTACCAACTCAGACACTTCTGGGTCTACACCTGCACTCTGTCAGAGGAACTGCCTGGCTGCCCAAATAACTCATCTGGACTGGTTTGCTGAGAAGGACTGCTGTCCTGCTTGTTGCCCAGCTGCCCTGTGGCGGCTGACTTTGCTGGAATGACTCTGCCTTCCCCAAAAGTGCTCTCCCATAGTTTGGATTCAGCTTACCTTCTGTTCTGAAGTCGTAGGGACAACAAAGATTTCACCTATTAGTTTCTAGCTAGTTCATCGATTTCAGCGACTCCAGGACCAACTTCAGTGACTCCAGCACTGACGCCACTGCCTGAACCCACACCGCTGCCTGCTCCGGCTCTGTGGTCCTCGCTGCACGCAATGACCGCTTCCTGCCACTGCTCTGGTCTATGCCCCAGAATGAGAAAGGTATGCAGTGTGTCTCTTCACTCTATGAAACTCTAGACTGCAACTTGCTCTGACTTTCGTGCTCTCATAGTATAGCACATACAAGTAGGTGTTAACTTCTAGACAACACTTTAAATTACATTTTAGCAATGCTGGAAAAGTAGATTGTATTCTCATTATTTATAATGTGTCTTATTGCTGTTTTTATAATATTCTGTGTAGTTGTTTTAGATGTACTGAGAAACAGATTGTTCTCTGTCAGGAATCCCCAAGGTGCCTCCTGTATTATCTGTCAGCATTCCGAGGGATTAGGGTAAAATCATATCTCTGTTCTTGGTTAAACCTTCATGTTTCTAAGTAAACATAATGCGCTATGTTACACAATTGGTTTTCTCAATGCTTGTTTTACCAATGCTTGTTTGCTAATGTGAGCATATGTAGACATGTGCTTCTAATAGGGTGTGGTGTAGACATGTGCTTCTAATTGGGTGTGGTGACTCATCCACATGTGGAAACTGAACTGCTTTCCTGATTGGCTATAAATAGCAGAGTGAAGCATGCCTCTCTGCTTGGCTTTGTTTTGTTTCCTGATCTCAGTATTTGATTTGGCAGTCCAGCCCCTGCTGTCATCCTCGTATTCAGAACTTTTGAGGCAATGTTTTCTTTGTTCCTGTACCAGCTGACACCAGGCATTCCTCCAGCACTCTGGAACAGACTGCAGCTCAGTGACTAGTATTCTCCAGGGAGTTTGTTCTTTGAGCGCCGCACTTTCCTAGAATAGCTGGAGTATTTCAGACCTCGTATTTTGGCAGAGTGCTTATCTTGAAGAGACAAATGCATTTCTGAACATTCTACATTATTATTGCAGTTACTTGCCTAAATGTGCTTCAGGAAATCTGCTTGAACTCAAGTACTACAAAAAGTGACAGTGCAATTTTAAAAGAGCATTTACGTGACTTTTCTTTCTCCAATAGCATAACTCTTGGATTTAAATTGTGTTATTCATACCTGTGCTTCAGGTTTGAGGAATTTGCCTTGGAAAGGTTTTTCACACTCACAGTGAAACCAAACCAAACTGTGCCACCCTAACTGTTTAAACCCAGAGTGGACATTTGTATTTCTTGGATTGTTTTTGTTCCTTTTAGTTTAATCCTATGCATGCAGGAAAGTTATATGTGATATAACTAATGCCCTTGTTTGTCTTTCTTGTGCATGATAAGTGCAACCACAGTTCTAATTGTAGTGTGCAACAGTGAATCTCTGTGGAGCCAGCCCTAGTGTAGCACTACTTATTGTTATGGTACTCAGTTTGGGTTTTTGGTAATGCAGTGTTAGTAATTGTGCTAACAGTTATTATTATCCAAGAAAAGTGCTGGAGCATCCCGGTGTTCTTCTACTGCTCCCGTGCCCATATCAGAAAGAGAGATTCAGTTTCAAGGAAGTTGAGTGCACTAACTCTACTATCACTCTGTCAACAACGACCTGCCCCTCCAAAGATGCCTGGCTGGACCGGCAATATGTGGCAGTGTTTTGTCTTTTTCTCTTCCCCTCCCCCTTTCCTTTTGGGACACCTACCGGGGTTTCTGTGTCCACCAGGAAGTGCTGAGAGGTGTTCCAGGAGGTCGGGGGCATTCCATCGCCCCTGCAGACATCCTGCTTTTCAGGTGAGTGGCCCCGTCTCAACATCCTCTAATAATAAATAGTGTTAATGTAAAAGTATGCATTCTTCTTAGTACAGTGTACATGATACTGTGAATAACGAAATAAAGTTGTTGCTGTTTCCACAGTGCCCCTGATCCCTTTTGGGATTGTTAGTAACCCTAAGCAATACTTCTATGTCAGTCACACATTGTATAGCGTCTTGCGGGACTACAATGACTTGTCTTTCACATTCATCACTGATGCATTGAACCAAGTTCACCCGTGCCACTCGTGGGTGGGAAAGCACACCATGTTGGCTTACGCCAAAGTCATGACTAAAGCAACAATGGCCAATTGCTGTTTTCATTGTTGATGATGCTTTTTGGGGCATTCATTGGCAAACAACAGTTACACCTTTCACCATGAAATAATCTCATACAGCTGCCGCATCTTGATTAATTTAATGCCAAAGCCAATAAATTACTTCAAGCCAGAGGTCCCAGAATTAGATTAATTGTCACTGGAAATGACAGTTCTATTCTTAGAGCCATGACTGATGAAGCTCAGAATTCTGTTCTTAGCACATTGGATAAACCTAATTCACAAGCCACTAGGGCAATGGGTCTGATGCGCGTACAGTAACAATTTTTTTTTTTTTTTTTCTTTTGTTAGCTGCTATTTAATTAAACAGCAAGAAAGACAGCAAAATACTCATATCTGTTTCTTCAATAAAATTACACCTTTCCAGCGATAGTGCTTGGAAAAACCACATTGGTATGCGTGTGGGCCATAAAGATATCACCATACCCTGGACACTTGCAGTTGAGTAACTCAGGATGTACGGGTGCAACTGAAAAAAACTACGCAGAAAACAATTCCAACCCAACATCTAATTTGTACAATTCAATAAACGTTGTTGAAATAAAATATAGTACTTCTGGAACTCTAAATATGAAGTTTTTTCTACACAATACAACCTATTTAAGTCCCTGTCTTCCTAACCCTTGTCTATTGGAAATTTTCATTTTAGTGTTTGACCTAAAAGCTCCCCAAAATTGCTTTAATGGAGTAACGCTCATGGAACCGCATATCTCATGTTCCTTTAGTGGTCACTGTATTTTTTAAAATGGTATTTTATTTTTTTAGAAATTTTTCAACATAGCTGCATCACAGCAACAATAGAGGTGAAAAAAACAGTAATTGAACAGTTCAGATATATCACATGTTACAACACACATCGCATTACGTATTACTTTACAGGTGACGACTTGTAGAACAGCAGTGCATATATTAACGTTTTTAATGTAGATGCTTGCCATTTGTACAGTAGGAGGAGAACCAGAAGAACCATCATGCTGGTGAATAGTATTGTCTCTCACAACTAGAGATGAGATAACCACAGTAAGCTTTAAACCATCTGGGAAGTACCTTGGGCCTGGTCTTTGGTGCTGCAAAGTGAGGGGACCCCCAGAAACAGAGGACAAAGGCCACTTCTTTACATTGCCCCCACTTGGATATAGACACATGGGCAGAGCAGGAAGAAGCATCTTTTCCGTCTAGCTTCTAGGAACAAGACCTAGGTGAAGAGGAGAGCTGAAGGACCACATAGGTCTTGGGATCACACTGTATTGTGTGTAAAATGGTGCATGGGTACCCCCCAGGGAAGGGCCAGAAGCTCTGACTTTGGAACAGATTGGTTGGTGTATTAAAACAAAATCAACCAAAAAGAAATGTATTTATGTCATGGCCCATAGCAGCTGTATCAAAGGAGATCACTGTGAATTAAAAAGCACTTTATAAAGCTAGGTGCTTCAGACAAGTTTGCATAGTGCTCCAGATGGGCAGCACAGAGAGCTCCGCTAAGTATTTGGAGCTCTTCATAAGCATTAGTGGACCCTCAGCCAGCCCTAACTGCAGGGAGAAATGTTGCCACCCTAAGTCTTCTGGTGTGGTGAAGTACAGGCTGAAATCAAACGCTCCAAGATTTGAGCTATATTCCTATGCAACCTGGGAAAGCTGCAGAAATATGGTTTTCATTTACATTTTTACTGTTTTCAATAGTTACTATTCAAAGGGTCTCAAAGCCAAGAGGCATAACTTTCCAAAAGTAAAATGCAAATTATGGTCATATTTGTGGTGAGACCTTGAAATGTTCCCTGGTAATAAAATTTCATTTTTCTCATTATATGTTCAACACTTTGGGGGTCATTATGAGTCTGGCAGTCTAATGACCGCCAGACTCGTGGTGGCCTTTGGGCCGCTGCCAATGCGGCAGTCCAAGCGCCACATTATGAACACGACGATCGTGCCGTGGTCAGTCCACCAGCACCATTGTCCCATTGGTCTGGTGGTTGTGGCAGTCCTAATCCGCCAGGGCTGTGCTGCAAGCAGATCACCATGAATTAAAGAGCACCCTATAAAGCTAGGTGCTTCAAACAAATGTGCATGTGTAGGCTTTTGGTGCTCCAGACAGGAAGCACAGAGAGCTTTACTAAGGGGCCTATTTACAACTCCCTGTGCGCAACCGGAATGTCACTTTTAGTAATGGTCTGGTGGCTCACACTGCAGGGCCATATTTACAAGGCCATGTAAAGCCGCCCTGTGAGGCTTTTAAAGGTCTTGTAAATATGGAATGAGGCAAGTCACTGCGTTGCCTCACTCAGTGGCAGGGAGGCGTACCATGGGCGTTACAGTGGGTGTTACCATGTAACTCTAATGGCATTTGACACATTGCCAGATTTAAGGGATTTTGTAAAGCTGGTAAAGCCTATGCCTCCCTATGGGAGGCATAAGGGAGGCACAACCAGGAGAAATACCTTTATTTTTCCTCATTTTAACTAGGCCTGGGTGGAGTTTGTGGAGTTGTGCTACGCGGAGCTCCGTGAAGTGCCCAAAAAAGTTTGCTATGGTACGCTGTGTACTGCAAGCAGCAGAGTGGATTATGTCACGTCGTTAGCACTGATTGTTAGTTTTAGGTGTTTGTTCCACTCCAATTGATCCTTGCAGAGCGCAAAAGGGCGCTGCTTCTTTTCTGCCACTCGAGTTGATTTTCTACTCGAGCGGCAGCTACCTCAATGTGAACAAAAGGTTTCTCAACCCGAGCGGTCGCAACTTTCTACGTGTGCCGGGGACTCATATGCTTATGTCATAAATACCTGCAGGTCGGTCAGGCATGAGTTGGCCTTTGACAGATGACTCTATCATGTGCCTCATTCCGCTACATTCTTGCACGAACCTTTCACCTTACTCGTGTCAGTGTGAGGGTTTGGCCTACACTGGTTTTTGATTATGAACAGCGGTGTGGCATCTATTGGTGCTGGACCTTATGTGATGTTTTTACGTTTCATATCCAAGGTAGTGCACTCTTTTTTACATTTCCTACAATATTCTCCCCTCTAGTTGATATTTCAACTATCTTTTCTAAATTTTGGTCTACCGTTGAGACCAGGTGATACATATTGCCATGGGAAGCCTGCCGAATCGACTCAGAAGCTGTTGCCTCTTCTCAAAGCATTCTGGATTCTCCAAATATCATCCCTGGGCATTAAAATATCCCCGCATTGCAGTGAGGAACCAAAGCTGCGCTTCCGGAAACCGGCACATCGCTTTGCAGCATCGAAAGAAATGACTCATTACCTTTGGAGTGTCGGAAAAATTGACGCACCGCTTTACTTTTCAAGACATCTCCTCCTCTGCGGCCCCTCTGTGTCATTATTTTTTACACAAACCAGGTACAGTGTTCTAAAAGGATACAACCACTGAATCTTAAGGATTGAGACTCATCTAAACATTTAAAAATGTATATATTGACATGCATATTGAATTCTTATCATTTTATCCTATTTTATTCAGATAACTATTTTCTATTTTCCTAAATTGATTTGAAGTACATTTTGTGGTGTTTTTGCCATGTTACTGTATGAGTTATTGCACAAATACTTTACACATTGCCTTCTAAGTTCAACCTGCCTACTCTGTGCCAAGCTACCGGAGGGTGAGCACAAGATAATTTAGGCTGTGTTGTGACTTACCCTGACTAGCATTGTAGTCCCTATTTGGACAGGGTGCATACCTCTGCCAACTAGAGACCCAATTTTTAGCAGTGTCCTAATTGAAAACATGCCTTTCGCCTTAATGCCTATTCTCCTAACACATGCTAGTGTTGCCTGTAATACACAGTATATCAGTAACAAGATCACGGTCATTGGTAACAGAGCCCCTGACAGTCCTGACATCCAGGATGGCAGTTCTGAAAAACAACCACTAAACCAACTATCTGGGGAACCTACGTCATCTATCATTTTAGTTTGTAAATTATGAAGTGTCTGTATTGCTTCTGACAAAGTTCCGTTCTCTGTGTCATTTGCTGAAATGAATGTGAAGCACGTGGAACCTATATTTTTCAAAGACACCCCCTTGCATGGTTGTCATGAGGTCCAGTGCACAACGGTTCTGTAGCACTGTTATCCTCAGGGCATGCAGTTCTTACTTTACTGCATTGAAGCAATCATTTGTGGTGTTAATGACCTTGAGGTGATCCCACCTTGTGATCCGGAGCCAATGAGCAGTTGCCTTAGCTTGGACAAATGGCAAGATGCTCCCAAAAAAAAGCTCAGCTTCATTGACAAGCGGTATTCTTGCGGGATTTCATTCCAGGTGCTTGTTCCATAGTATTATGCAGTTCTCTTCTTCCGCATGTGATGTAGTAAGGTCATTGGATGGCTCATGGGGTGCGCGTGCAAAGCAGATATGTTTATTCTGGTTATTACTAAAACTGGAGCATTCAAAGTTACCATGAAACAAAGTCCCCTCCCCCCCAGTTAGGTGGTAACTGAGCATACAGTAGTTCTCCACATTGCCAGAAGAAGTCCATAAGGCTGGAGGTGCCCCCTTGCATGTCAGTATGGAAGACTGTGACCATGAAACCAATATTCCGACTCACATCAACAGTCCCATTTCCCCTGAAATATAAGGCGACAGAGGTTATTTTCATGGCAGTCTGAGGACTTTCAGTGCTGTCTACCCAGGTAAAGCGTGGCATATTTTCATCCCAGATGGGTGTATATTTACTTATGGTATCCTTGCTAATGTCAGTGCCATTCCATAAATACATGGCCCTACAGAAAAATTTGATGTTGGGATGCCACTGATTGTCAGCAAAGACTGACCCTCTGGCTCTGAACCCTGGCATGTGGACACAATCTGGGGGCAAAAGGGTTGCGAAATAGCTGTTACATTCAGTTGATGGGTGTGTTACCCCTAGGAAACCTAGATCTAGGACCATCTGTGTCCAATTTACAGTGGTGGGGTGTCCTGTTTTTTCATGTGTGTTATTTCCTCTTTTATCCCTCTGTGAGGATGTATATTATGCCTGCTAATGTGTTGTGTTTTGTGGCATTGACTAGGAAGCACACTACTCTGACATGCGTCACTTTCATTTGGGACTTTATTCCACACAAGTAAGGGTGTAATAGGCAGCAAGCTGTGTCATGTGGTATTTCCTTTGTGGAGAGTAGTCTATCTAAACCAGTAGCATGGGTAATTAGGGAACACACAAAGCATGACTCATTTGTGACTTCTGCACCTATTTCTGACTGGTGCTCATACCACATGTTGTCTAACAACTTAGCATGAGCGTTAGGGGTCACATTGTTACCAAAGAGCTTTCTTCGAACAAGCGCAGGCATTAAAAGGGGGCATGCCATTGTTTTCAATGGGCCCCTATGTATTGCTCAGAATTAGCATCAAAATATTGGCGCTAACCCTGAACAGTACTTCAATAGCGTCAGAAATTCTGCTCCTGCACCATGGTGAGGCATATTTTAAATACGGTGCACACATGATGGTGGTAGGGAGCCGCAAAAAAAGTGGCGCTACATGTATTTTAGCACCACTTTTCTTAAATCTGTCCCATAGTGTCCTTCTTACACTGTTGCTCCGTAGGACTACAAACCAATAAGCCATCTACAAATTGCAACAGAATGCTGTCACATTGAAAATTTGACAGATTATTTTGTATTGCTCTGTTGAACACACTGGCGGATTTGCAATATCCTTGGGGCAAACAAGAGTACAAATACTGGGTCTTGTGATATGAAAACACTGGGTTCAGTGATATGAGAACGCTGTCAGAAAGTGACTATCTGGAGGGAGCAGACTGCTGAAGAAGGCATTCTTAAGATCAATAACTGAAAACTACCCACCATCCTGCAGGATGTTTGTGAGGATGATGGAGGGGTCCAAGACAATTAGGAATTCAGTTAGCACAATATTGTTCAATGGGTGCAGGAACCATGCGCCAAGTGGTGCCCTTCGCTTTCTTAACCGAGTATATAGGGGTGTTACAAGGTGACAATCCAAGGCAACTTACTCCCTGCTCCAGTAACGTCTGTATAGTGGGGGACTATGCCCTCCTCAGTCTCCTTTTACTTTGTTTTACTCTGGATAAAATGGCACCTTTTCTTCAAAGTAATACAGAATGGTGGAGCAGTGTGCATTAGGACGACATTGTGAGGAACCTTAGTCCATAGGACGTCTGGCACTTGTGACAAATTGGCTTCTTCTACTGCTTCCAAAGTTCTGCTTGGTGTGGGTGTTCTGACTTATAGCACAGTCCTTAGTGGTATGTCATCCTGGAACAGTATGATCCTTTGTTTGGGTCTATAATTAAATCGCCCATAGTCTAGTTTCTCCCTAATCAACTTTCCTGGCTCAAAGAAGATAACATGCCCAAAAAACACCATTAGGGGCATTAGCTGTCAAGGCGCCAATTTGTCTCTCCCCTACTTCCATTTCTATTGGTTTTGGTGAAAGGAATCCTTATCATTTCCCTGTGTGTCCATGGATCTGTTGGAAATCGGAGTCCTCCCTCAATAATACAGGATTTTGTTGCTCCTGTATCTATGAGGAATGCAAATCTCTTGTCATTAATGGACACCGTCACAGTGGGTTTCTCATTTGGCTTTTGTGTCATTGATGAGATTGTGCATATAGAAATACTCTGAGGATATCCTCATTGTGTGCATCCTCCTGCAGGGTTCACCTGGATGAGATTTCTCTCCCCGCTCACAGCTACCCCTCCTTGTCCATTTTGGGGTGGGACCGTGATGGGTACTTGATAGTTATGCTGAGGCAGCCCTTGCTGCACTTGAGCATGTGTGGTAACTGCACATTTGGCGGGGTGTCTGGGGTACACATGTGATCTGTGGATTCTGATGTGACAGCACTGCCATATTTCCAGATGGACCATAAATTCTCATTCTTCCATTTTGCTCCTCTCATCTCTTCATGTTACAGTCTTTAATGAGATGCCCAAACCCCTGATAATAATAACATGCTTGATCCCTTCTTGGAGGACCCATCCTACCTCTTCCTATTCCTCCTCGCCCCCCTCTACCATTACCTTGTGTCCTTATATTGTCCTGCTGCTGCAGGTACTGTTGGTGGGTGACCCCTAGGACCATTCCCACAGATGTTGCAGTCATCTGTGTGGCCGCTGCCACTACAGTACCTTCCGTTGCACCCTTTTTGGCTAACTCCTGCTGCACCAACTTGGCAGCTGCTTTTCTCCTTTTCATGCTTCTTCTTGAAAAATGGATGATGTATGCTTCGAATTCCTGCCAGCGCTTAGCTTCCAATGTCACTATGTTATATAAGCTGTCCTGTACATCAGGATGCAGTCCTTTCTTATCTACATTATAGAATAACACAGCATTACTTCCTGTCAGTTCCCAGCCCTGACTCACTTCCTGGGTGCACTTTTCTTTCATTTTATTGATGTATTGTGTAGGACCCTCATTCAGTTGCATAAACTGAGTCATGAGTAATCCGATGTCTGGTCTATCGTGGTACATTTTCCTAAGCTGATCCCACACCACAGATCCGACCAAGTTAAATGGTGATCTGTCACACTTGGTCTCAGTGAGGGTCACATTTCTAACTCCAGCCTTTTGAAATACTGTGTCTATATTGTCCCCTATGGGGGAACCAAGTAGACATTTACATCCCCTACTGCCAAGGAGATGCCTGCAGTTTGCTTCTCAAATGCTCTGATCCCTTTCCCTGCTCCCTCTGTAAGCAGTGGCAACTGTTTTCTGAAGCTTTCTTGTCCATTTGTGGCCAAGGAATATAACGTTGTGGCACAGGGCCCTTACGTATTAGGGGCATCGGATGTATAGGGGTGGTGGTGCGCTGGAGATGATGCTGTTTGGCATACTTCTGCCATAAATGCAGACATTTCATCAAGTAAGGGTAGTCCCAATCTGGATCATCATCACCATACAGAATGCAGACCTCAGCATTTGCCATGTAGTGTGGGTCAAAGGACCCCATTTCTGGCCTAGGGATTGCTGCATTTTCTACAAATGGTACAACAAAATGCCAACTATCCTCTTCTTCAGTGACAGTCTCACTGGGAGTGAGGCCTGTGCTGCGTGAACTTGCTTGGACACTCATTTGCTGGATGGGTCTGTCGTGGAGAGTCATACATCCCCTAGTTTAGTTTAGTTTAGTTTAGTTTAGTTTAGTAGAGAGTATGGTTACCCGAAGGCCTCCCAACGCTGAGGAAGATCACTAGGTAAGAGGAACAGACCTAAAGAGGGAACAGTACAGTTTTCAATTTTCTATGAAAAGAAGATTTTGACATGTCATGACGAAGTTCTAAGGGGAGGGAGTTCCAGATCTTCGCTGCTCTACAGGCGAAGGATCTACTCCCCCATCTAACTTTCTTAGCATGAAAGGAGTTAATTAAAAAAGCTGAAGAAGATTATTCTCCGGGGGGTATAGGGAGTGATCATTCATCTGGGGAAGACTGGACCCTCGTTTCAAAGGGCTCTGTGAATAAAACACATAGCTTTAAAAATAATGCCTTTTTCAATCGGAAGCCAATGGAGGGAAGCCAAGGCTGGAGTGGCAGATGAATGTCTGGGGTTGTCTGTGAGTAGGCGAGCAGCTGCATTCTGCACCACATGAAGTCTCTTTAGAACGTGCAAAGGAGAGCTCAGGAGAAGTACGTTCCCATAATCAAGACATGAAAGTATCAGAGCCTGAGTAAGAAGTCTTTTTGCTGAAAATGGAAGTGATTAAAAAAAATTCCTAAGGGTTCTTAGAAAACCAAAACAGGTAGCTGCCAGTTTCTTAGAATGGCAATCCATTGTAAGGTGCGGGTCTAGCCAAAAGAGCAAGCTTTTAATGGACTCTTTAGGCGGAAGTAGATCCTAAGGCAAGTTCACTGCTAAGGATGGGAGCTAAGTAAGGAAGGATTCCCGACAATCATAACTTCTGTTTTCCCATCGATGAGCTTAAGCTTGCTCTCCATCATCCATCTGGCGATATGAGAGACAGGAAGATAAGGTAGCCTGTTCTTGGTTATTCTTAGCGGAGAAGGAGTAGACCAACTGAGTATCATCCGCATAAGATACTAGAGATAATCCATGTGGCTCAATACTTCTTGCCAGAGGGGACATATAAATGTTAAAAAAGAGTAGGGCTCAGAGAGGAGCCCTGTGGCACCCCACAACTGAGTGGTAGGAGAGCCACTCAAAAGGGGTCCCTGAAAAGCCCATCCAAGAGGTTCTCTGAGGGAGAATATTATGATCTACAGTATCGAATGCAGCACTCAGATCAAAAAGAATAATTGCTGCATAGCCACCTGAATCCAAGCGTTGACGGGTGTCCTCGGTAACCGCCAACAGGGCAGATTCCCTGCTATGCAAAGGTCTGAACCCCATCTGAGTGTGATGTAGAAGATTCTAATCCTCGACAAAGCCTGAAATTTGTTTGTTAACATGTTTTTTGATAATTTTAGATTTTATCGGCAGAAGGGCAATTGGTCTATAATTACTCAATGACCTAGGATAAAGCCTAGGCTTTTTTTAATAAAGATTTGATGACAGCATGTTTCCAGTTTTGTGAAAGCTGACCAGAGGTGAGAGAATTTTTGAGAATCCTAGTTAGAACAGGCACAATACCATCCACGCTGAGGATTAATATAGACGGTGGGGCCGGATCAAGGGGAGAGCCTGATTTTATAGTGCGTAGGAGATTGAGAACTAGGTTCTCAGTCAGAGGCTGAAACGCAATGAAAGTGACATTCGAAGGGTCTTGAAATGCCGTAGTGGCTTCTTGTGTGGAGAGGTGGGAGAAGCCTTGTTGAATATCAAGAACTTTTTCATGAAAGAAAGCTGCCAAATTGTTACTGTGCTTCAAAGATGATTGAATTGGGCTGCAGGGAGAAGGGTCTTGAGTTAATTCTTTAAAAATTGTAAAGATTTCTTTAGGGGAATTGGAGGAGTGTTCTATTCTGGCAGCATAGAACAGTCCTTGCGCAGTTTTAATTTCTGCATGATAGTCTCTAATTGCTGCCCTATATTCACAGGCCCTACCCTTAACGCATTCCATTCCAGTGTCTGGCTGACCATGGGTGCTTTGGAATTGTAGCTGCTCAAGCTTTGTAGCTGGGGGCCTCCTGCTTCTAGGGAGCACATCCTGTTCTCTTCCCTTGCATCAATTGGGCTAGGCAGTCTCCATGTGCCCCTTGTGCAATCTAGGCAGTCTAGGTCCATGAGTGGTCTTTCTTAGAGACTATAAATATGGTGATTTTTTTCTTGGGTTTGGAGGAATTCACCCATGCTCTCCACATGGTGGTGTATGGATTCTATCCTGTCTGCTAATTTTACCAGGCTCCTCTGAGTTTGGCCTGTACAATCATCATCCTGCCCTACTCTCCTTACTCCATTTGTCTCTCTCCTGTACTCACTACATGCTAGCCAGTCCTGCACACTCCCTGGTGAGACTACTAAATCCTCCTTCTCCTACTGACAAGGTGGCAAACTACTTTCAGTCCTTCTTTGTTCCTGTTCCCTAACCTAGGATACCAATTGAACCCATCCTTTCTACAGTCCCATGCATATAGTTGCTACACCCTGCATTCCTACACCCCTTTGTTGCGGGGTGGACACTTGGGCCCGTATTTATACTTTTTGACGCTAAACTGCGCTAACGCAGTTTAGCGTCAAAAAATTTTGCGCCGGCTAACGCCATTCTGAAGCACCATGCGGGCGCCGTATTTATTGAATGGCGTTAGCCGGCGCAAGCAGACCGGCGCTGCCTGGTGTGCGTGGAAAAAAACCACGTACACCAGGCAGCGCCGGCGTAGGGAAAAATGGCGTTAGGGCGTCTTAAAAATGGCGCAAGTCAGGTTGACGCTAAAAAATCGTCTTAACCCGATTTGCGCCATTTTAAACGACGCCCAGACGCCATTTACATGACTCCTGTCTTAGTAAAGACAGGAGTCATGCCCCCTTGCCCAATGGCCATGCCCAGGGGACTTATGTCCCCTGGGCATGGTCATTGGGCATTGTGGCATGTAGGGGGGCACAAATCAGGCCCCCCTATGCCAAAAAAAAAATATATATATTTTTTTTTATATACTTACCTGAACTTACCTGAATGTCCCTGGGGTGGGTCCCTCCATCCTTGGGTGTCCTCCTGGGGTGGGCAAGGGTGGCAGGGGGGGTCCCTGGGGGCAGGGGAGGGCAGCTGTGGGCTCATTTTGAGCCCACAGGTCCCTTAACGCCTGCCCTGACCCAGGCGTTAAAAAGTGGCGCAAATGCGGGGTTTTTTGACCCGACCACTCCCGGGCGTGATTTTTGCCCGGGAGTATAAATACGACGCATTTGCGTCGCCGTCATTTTTTTAGACGGGAACGCCTTCCTTGCATCTCATTAACGCAAGGAAGGCGTTCACGCTAAAAAATGACGCTATTTGCCCATACTTTGGCGCTAGACGCGTCTAACGCCAAAGTATAAATATGGCGTTAGCTTTGCACCGAATTTGCGTCGAAAAAAACGACGCTAATTCGGCGCAAACGGAGTATAAATATGCCCCTTGTTTTCTAATTACTCTACCTGTAGTGTTCCTTTCCTGAAGCAACCACAATGTTGCTGATGAAATATGCGATTGGTTGTTGCTATTCCTTGAACTCTGCTTTGTGCCTTTCTCCTCTTGTGGAAAAGTACGGTCTAAATTGATTATGCACTGTGCCTCTAATTGCCCTGAAAATTGGGGATACCCTATTTTAGTTTGCTGTCTAGGAATTCTTGCACTCTTTGGTTTTGGTATTCATGAGATTACCTTAGGGGTGTGTGAAGGGTTTCAATCTTTTTCAAATTCTACTTGGGCTTCTTGCAGCAGCACTAATGGGTAGATGCTGGGAACTGTGGGTGCAGTGCTTGTAGGGTCACATGGGATTAGGGGAACAGATATGGTGCTAGAGGTCACTTTCTGTAAGGAGTCTTTTAAATCTTCACAACATAATTTCCATAACACTAAGGTGGCTTCTCTTTTCCTTAATTTGGCTCCTGAATATTCATTTCAAAGGCAAGTTACAACATGCTTGATTGCTCTGTCATTGAACATTCTTTCTTTTGGCCTAGGATACGTATGTTTTGGGGTGGCTTTAAACCACTCTGGTTATACTTTCGTAATTTCTTTCTGTCACTGGGGAATACCTTCTATATATGTTATAGTCACACTTACGTCAAAGGGGGCGCTTGCTGTGCGCCTAGCCCGACCCCTCGCTGGACCGCTTGAGGTGTCATAAGGGGACACTCCCCCTCCTGGAATCTGGGGCCAGTAGCCTTAGATGTTGGGGCCTCCGCTAGGTAGTACCTTGCCACAGGTAGGCCTCTTCAATTGTTATATTTCCTTCCCACTCTCTTTTTGAGTGTGGATGTTTGTTTGTGCATTGCATGACGTTTAGGGATCCTAGGCCCTGAAGAATGCCCCCAGACCTTCCTTGGCTCACTGTAGAGGGCAGAAACATGTCGGCCATTTTTTAGATAGGTGACCCAGTGAGTCCTCACTCTCACTTTGGTGTCCCACCCTTGTTTTTAATACACCAGCAGACACCACTATTAAAAGTGGTTACACCGGTAACTGCTTAGGTGTTTTTATATCTTCCCTTAGCTTAGCTTAGCTGGATCCCACTAACTCCAGATAAATAATCATTTACGCACTCCCTCCCGTTCCTTTAACGGTGAGGTTGAGTCCGCCCATGTGGCACTGTCCTACCTGGGTAGGGCTAGGTGGTCAAATGATGAAACACAACACTATATAGTGTGTGAGACCACCTAGTCCATAAAGGAAATACCCCCTCCCCCTATCCATCACCATCCCACAGTACTCACACTCCATTTTTTGACACCCAGTGAGGTCTAGGAGCCCCTGGATAATCTCCTGTGGTTATAGCCCCTTATCATTAGTGAACCGCATACCCTTTTGTGTTTATTGAACAGATACACTCTCATGACTTAGAAATGATCACTTAGACTCCTCTTCGCAGTTCCAAGGACAGTATTTACTAACTGTCACGACAGACAGCAAAACACTGCAGACTGCAAGTTATAAATTAAAATGGAAAACATTCGAAAACATGTGACCTCATATTGCCAATTTCCTAGGTTAAGACATTACTTGCTGTTTATTATACATTGAAAGCAAAAACAACAAGTGATGGACGAAATGCTGAACATTGTCAAACATTCACCCCCAGTACAGTGATCTGGGCCTAAATCCATCGTTTTTTTTTGCTGCCCATGCCATTCCAGTTTGGACCCAGCCATATGCAAATCAATCTTGACCCTGTTCCCCATGGGAACAGTCCAGCCCGAACTGCTAGGCCAGGTCTTCCCTGGACTGGAAACAAGCATCCTGGGACCGGTTTCGTGGTTTCACCCCTCATCAGCCAGGCTAGCTTGAATCCAGTGGCATGGGAAGCACGGGACCCACGTCTGGGCATACCCTTCCCACTTAGGGCGACAAAGCAAAAACAACAAGTGATGGACGGAATGCTGAACATTGACAAACATTCACCCCCAGTACAGTGATCTGGGCCTAAATCCATCGTTTTTTTGCTGCCCATGCCATTCCAGTTTGGACCCAGCCATATGCAAATCAGTCTTGACCCTGTTCCCCATGGGAACAGTCCAGCCCGAACTGCTAGGCCAGGTCTTCCCTGGACTGGAAAAAAGCATCCTGGGACCGGTTTCGGGGTTTCACCCCTCATCAGCCAGGCTAGCTTGAATCCAGTGGCATGGGAAGCACGGGACCCACGTCTGGGCATACCCTTCCCACTTAGGGCGACAAAGCAAAAACAACAAGTGATGGACGGAATGCATTCAACGAAGGTTTATGACCAAGCATTCTTTGACCTATGAATGCGTACATGCCCTTTTGTAAATCTACTTGGTTTGAAGTGTGTGCTGACAACATTGTTTGTCCGAGACTCCCTCGTCCTCAGAATTAGTTTTTTTCCCTGCACCCATTGGAGGTTGCGCACCAGTATCTTATCTGCCCATGATCTTGTGTGTAGGCACGGTGAGTGTGCCAGGGACTCATGTGCTTATGTTGTAAATACCTGCAGGTTGGTCAGACATGCGTTGGCCTTTGAGAGATGACCGTTTTGTGATCCTCATTTCACTACATCCTTGCGTTAACTTTTCACCTTACTCATGTCAGTGTGGGCGTTTGGCCTAAACTGTTTTTTGAGAACAGTGGTGTGGCCTCTATTGGTGCTGAGTGTTGTGCGATGTTTTCACATTACACTGTAATGCACTTATTTTTTACATTTCCTACAACAAGTAATATTTGTATGCCTCACAGCAGCTGTATCAAAGGCGATCACCATGTCACAAACAGCACTCTCATAAAGCTGGAGCTTCAGATAGGTTTGCATGTATAGGTTCTTAATGCTCCAGACGGGAGGCTAGCCCTGCCTGCAGCTAGAAATGTTGCCACCTTATCTCTTTTGGGGTGGTGAAATACAGGCTGAAATCAAACACTCCAAGGATTGAGCTACATATCTATTTAACCAAAGGCAACAGCCGGAAAATGTTTTTCATTGAAATGTATACTGTTTTCAATAGTTATTATTCAAAGGGCCTCAAAGCCAATAGGCATAGGCCCTCATTCCGACCCTGGCGGTTTGAAACCACCAGGTTGGAGGGCAGAGGAAGCACCGCCAACAGGCTGGCGGTGCTTCCCGGGCCATTCTGACCGCGGCGGTAAAGCCGCGGTCAGAAAAGGGGAACCGGCGGTTTCCCGCCGGTTTACCCCTGGCCCAGGGAATCCTCCATGGCGGCGCTGCTTGCAGTGCTGCCATGGGGATTCCGACACCCTTCCCGCCAGCCTGTTTCTGGCGGTTTACACCGCCAGAACCAGGCTGGCGGGAACGGGTGTCGTGGGGCCCCTGGGGGCCCCTGCACTGCCCATGCCACTGGCATGGGCAGTGCAGGGGCCCCCTAACAGGGCCCCACAAAGATTTTCAGTGTCTGCTTTGCAGACACTGAAAATCGCGACGGGTGCGACCGCACCCGTCGCACCCCTGCAAATCCGCCGGCTCCATTCAGAGCCGGCTTCCACTTTGCAGGGGCTTTCCCGCTGGGCCGGCGGGCGATCTTTTGGAGATCGCCGCCGGCCCAGCGGGAAAGTTAGAATGACCGCCGCGGTCATTTGACCGCGGTGCGGTCTTTTGGCGGTTTCCGCCCGGCGGGCGGTGCCCGCCGCCCGCCGGGGTCGGAATGACCCCCATAATGTTCTAAAAGTGACAGGAAAAATTCATATTTGTGGTGAGACTTTCAAATGTTCCTTGGTAACATCATTTTCTTTTTCTTATTGCATGTTGAACAGTTCATGAGAAAACCACTTGGACTGAATCCTTATTACTGTGCACCCCCTGATTATAGGCGTCTATGGGGTAGGGTGTACAGTGGTTTTAGGAAGTAGCTTATGCTAATGCTCAAACCATTAGCAGTGCCTCAGGCCTATGGAGTCTAGTTTGCAGTTAGGGAGCTAGCTATCTTCACTGAACGTTTTTTAGTGTGAATCCCCATTAATCTGTGAAGCCCTTAAGAGGGCCTTCAGATGTTTTTTTAATCTGACATTTTATATAAATAGTGGCCCTTTTATGCTTGGCCATTAGTTGTGCATGCATTAAGCAGTTCTGGGGAGAGGGTAAATCATCCTTCCACTGAAAGCAGGAAAATCTTCTGTTCCTCTCACCAGAAGGATTTTCTCTTTTTAGTCAAATCTAAAACTGAGACAGGAGAAATTCCATTGCAACCTGAAGTGTTGTGTTTTCTCTTGATGAGTTGCAGTGTGCCATACGTGCTCATGTCACAGAGAGTTAAAGTGAAAGCAGCCAGAGCTTTTAGGCTCTTAACTGTTATCAGTGCTTGCGGGCATATCACAGTTCCTGAGTACCCATCACCACTGCAGAGGTATAATTTTAGAGGGAAAATGTTCCCTTCCCAATACTAACTCTCCTTAGTGTTTGTTGAACTTGGATGCTTCCTGAGCAGGGATGCTCCCACTAGCCATCACGGATGACTTGAAAAAGGGAATGACCACCAAGGCATGACTAAATGTTACCCCTCATTAAAAGGGAAGTTTTCAGTCTTTCTTTCCCCTTTGTGAGACAAATCACAAGCATGAGGGTTTTCCCCCTCTCAGCCAGCTCCTGTGTCAAAACTACACCAAAAGAAATCCCACTTTCCTTTCACTTACCATGGTAAATGGCTCCAGTATGTGGGTTCTGCGTCAACCGGCAACCAGGGAACTGCACCAACTCTTGAAATCTATGAAACCTAAAGGCTCAAGGGAATCCAGGGTAGTGTGGCTTGCATGGATCTTATGGCATTTTCTTACCCAGAATGGTGTGTGAACATCAAAGTATGGGTCAAAAAAGAGTATTGTTCTCATATTTTGATGCAGAAAACTTGGGTACTTTCAGCCAAACCCTTTCCATCCTCCATTTCCACACTTCTCCTGATTGATTGAAAAGCTTCCTTCCATGTGTGGGTTGACCTAATGAATGTCATAGGAATAAACCCAAAGTGTAACCACATGAAGACCTCATTGATACCACATACACTTCACATAGCACAAGTCTTGACTGGTTCCTGTTGCAGGTAATAAGCCCAACTACACAAGTATGGTACCGTATTTATCAGGAGGAATGCGGGAACAATAGATGTAAGGAATTTTGTCAATCCCCACAGATTACAGAACTTTCCCTCAAAGACATGAGAAGAGAATGTCTGATTGTGATTTGAGCCAAAGTTTGGTTTTTCCATTGCATTTTGTTTATGAAACCATAGTGGGTTCCATACTAGTTACACCATACTGAACTCACTTGGATATATTATTTTAGGATCTATATTATAGGTTCACTGTGTGCTGGCAAAACCTGTCCGAAACATCACCAGAATCATTGAATTCCAAATCAAAAATCTTGATTTTTAAATTTTGCAATTTGAGGAATTTTCTTTTGAAGTTGATAGGATCACCCAAATAGGTGTGGTTCCATTTTATTGGGTGCAGAAATGTTGAGTGGTGGCAATTTCCCTGCAGATTCTAGAACCTTCTCTCACAGAAATATGACAACAATCTGTGATTTTAGCCACAGTCTAATGTTTGCAGGGAATTTTGGGTAAGAAAACATAGTGGTATACATCTAAGTCGCTCCACCAGGAACGTGCCTGGGTGTCTAGTTTTCATAAATGACTAGGGTTGGTCGGTGACTCTTGGTGCTGGCAGAGCATGAGCCCAAATACTGCAGCTACCTAGACCCAGGAGGAATTTTTTATTCTGCTTGCCAAATTGCAGGAATTTGGCAACTCCGCATTACTCTTGTAACATGGAGTTCTAACCAAAGTCCACCATGCGGCCAAGCTCCAGCCATATAGTCGAATTGTTCTCCCATTTGAGCAACACAATGGCAACAGGAGCACAAGATTTTAACAACTGAGCTGGTAAGCGTAAGCAAGATTTGGCATCCCCTGGCATGATTTCAAGTCACTAGGAAGCGTTCTGTGGTGATTTTCTAATGCAAGCAGTTGCTTGACAATCAGCAACATCAACTTGAATTTTTCAAGTATATATTCATGTTAACTCGCAGCGCCTCATGTATTTTCTGCCCGTTGGCAGAACTCCTCAGAATCTTGCAGAGTTTTATGTAACTCAGAGGAATTTCATGGAGTAAAATACAATGAGTTCCAACCCAGAGAAATTTCATGGAGTAAAATTCCATGAATTCCACCCACCTCTACAGCTACCTTTTATCACCAGAATGAGAGAATTTCAAAAGAAAAACCTTGCTGGTTAACATGTTGTATTTAGGGCCTTTCGTCTTGCAAGAGAGAGGTCAACTGACACAAGTGGAATAGTGTTTTTATTGGGAGAAGTGTGGGAACGGTTGATGGTAGGAGCTTTGTTGATCCCTTCATATTTCAGAACAGTCTCACACAGAAACACAAGGATATTCTGTGATGGAGCTAAAGTTGAATGTTTACAGGGTATTCTGGGCAAAACAATAAAGAGAGATTCACATAGGTTCCATAGCCTGGACTTCCCTGAGTCTCTAGTTTCAGAAAAATCTAGAGTTGGTAAGTTTTCCTGAGTGCCAATCGAGACTGAGCCTACATACTAAAGCTAACCAAATCGTAAGAATGAGTTGAAAAGAAAAATGTTGAACTTTCCATGTTGCATTTTAGGGCAGGGGGGAAATTTGGTAGTATGAATTTTGTTGATTCCTGCAGATTCTAGAACTTTCACTCTCAGAAATAAGAGGAAAATACATGATTTTAGAAAAATGTTTGACATATGTAATTTGTCAATGAAAATAACTTTGTGGGATTCACATAAGCTACATCACCCTGTACTTCCCTGTGTGTCTGGTTTTCATAACTCTCTGGGGTTGGTAGTTTCCCTTGGGGCCTGGACCCAAATACCACTGCTATCTACATTATCAGAACAAGTTATTTTCATAAGAAAAATCATGATACTTCCTGTGATGCATTTTGGGGCCTTTCCTGACATAGGTGATAGTGTGATAATTTTGGGTACACAGAATAGTAGACTATTTGTATTATTTATTAATTTTTCTTCATTCACCTGAGTGCGGACTTAAAGATACTACTTGTAAATGCCCTTTGCGAATTCCTAAAGTTGTAAATTCAGACGTTTGGTCTAAGTTTATGCCAAACATTTAAGTTTACCTTTGAGAATCGGACCACAAATTTGTAGAAAAAAACATCCTTTCTTGCACTCAATCAATCAATTAATCAGTACTTGTAGAGCGCAGCTTATCACACGTAGAGTCTCAAGGCGCTGTGGTGGGTATGCTGGTTATTCGAAGAGCCAGGTCTTGGGATCCTTCCTGAAAAGCTTCGGTGATATTGCCTGACTGAGTTTGAGAAGGAGTGTGTTCCATATAAGGGCTGCAAGTTAGGAGAAGGATCTGCCTACAGCTGTTCTTTTCCTGATTCTGGGTATGACGGCGAGGGGGAGATGGGAGGATTGGAGTTGCCTCGTATGGGTGTAGAAGGTCAGGCGGTGGTTGAGGTAGTCTGATACGATGATGTGAAGTGCCTTATAGGGGTGAGTCAGTAGCTTTAAGATGATGCATTTGTCGACCGGGAGCCAGGGGAGGTCTCTGAGGTGGGCGGAGATATGGTTGTGGCAGGGGATGTTCAGGATGAGTCTGGCTGCTGCGTTCTGGATTCTCCGTAGTATTGCTTGTAGCATCTTAGTGATGCTGGCGTAGAGTGTGTTGCCGTAGTCAAATTTGCTGCTGTCCAGGGCGTGGATGACCGTCCTTATAATCTCAGTGGGGATCCATTTGAAGATCTTTCAAAGGAGCTGCAAGATGTGGAAGCAGGCTGGAGAGATGGCTGGAGAGATGGTGCTGACTTGATGGGTCATGGACAGTGTTGAGTCCAGGATGATGCCTGGGTTGCGTGCGTTATTGGTGGGGGCGTTTCCCAGGGTGGCTGGCCACCAGGAGTCATCCCAGGTGGAAGGGGTGGAGCCGAGTATGAAGATCTCCGTCTTGTCCGAGTTGAGCCTGAGGCAACTGGCTTCCATCCCAGTGACGACTGCTGTCATGCCGTTGTGAAAATCTCTCTTGGCTGTTGATGAGTCGTTGGTCAGGGACAGGATCAGCTGGGTGTCATTGACATAGAAGACAATGTTTAGTCTGTGCTGTCTATCGATCTTGGTGAGTGGGCCATGTAGATGTTCAAGAGGGTCGGGCTCAGTGAGGATCCCTGGGGTACTCCACAGCATGTTTTTTTTTTTTTTGGACACCGAAGTGTATTGTGGGAGTCTGACACTTTGGATTCTTTCAGTCAGGAAAGATTGAATCCATTCCAGTGCCTTGCCGCAGATGCTGGTGTCGTGGAGTTTGTGCAGAGGGTGGAGTGGGAGAATGTAGAATGCGGTGGAGAGGTCAAGGAGGATGAGGGCGGACGTGTCTCCGAGCAGCAAGATGGGTCTTTAGTTTTTCATCTCCCTTGGGTCAGAGGAGGGTTTCTTCAGGAGGGGGTTGATCTCTGCGTGTTTCCAGTCAGTTGGGAAGGTGGTGGTTTCCATGGAGTACTTGATAGTCTAGCAGAGCTGTGGTGTGATGGTGGCACTGGCCAGGTTGAAGATATGGCGTGGGCACGGGTCGAAGGGTGCCCTGAAGGGATGGAGTTCATGGGTTTCTGGGTATCTTCTGTGGAGATAGGGTACAGTGGTTCAGGGTCTGCAGCGTGGGGCCCTTGGTGATGCTGGTGAGTGGTGGGAGTGGGTTTTGGTTCTTGAATCCTTCCTATATGTCCTAGACTTTCCAGTGAAAAAAGGAGGCGAGGTTGTCGCAGAGATCTTGAGAGGATGAGATGTCTGAGGTGTCTGATCTGGGGTTCATGAATTCTTTGACTATGGTAAATAGATCTTTGCTGTTGTGTACACTGGTGCTGATAAGCTCTCGAATGACAGCTTTCTTGGAGGCTTTGATGCGTTATTGGTGGGTGGAGACTGCTTCTTTGTAGGCTGTGCAATCTGTGGTTTCTTTGCTGTTCCTCCATTTTCGTTCCAGTAGTCTACAGTTGCATTTGGATTCTTGGAGTTCTGTTGTGAACCAGTTTGGTTTTCTGTGGTGCTCATTTCCAGTGGGTTTTCTGAGGGGGGCTATGGTGTTGGTGCATTCTCTTATCCAGCGGTGCAGGTTGTCAGCTGAGTCATTCACATTTGTGGCATCCGGTGTGGGGAGTGGCTGAGGGTATCAGTGAGCTGTGTTTTGGTGACTTTGCTCCAGTTTCTGTCTGGGGGATGGGAGGCGTGGTGGCATGTGGTGGTCTTCGTAAATGTGAAGTGGACGCTTTGGTGGTTGGTCCAATAGTGTTCGGAGGTGTGCAAGATGGTGATTCCAGCCAAGAAGATGGTTGTTGAGGGTGCGACCTCCTGAGGGGGTGTAAAAGTTGACTAGTTGCTTGATACTGAGGGTGGTGAGGTTGTCCTGGAGGGATGACGTGTTAGGAACATTGCGGTTTTCAAGGTGGAAGTTGAGGTCGCTGAGTAGGATGTAGTCGGTGGAAGCGAGTGCATGGCGGGCGATGAGGTAGAGGGAGGTTTCGCTGAACTGGGGCTGTGGTCCTGGTGGTCTGTAGGCGAGTGTGCCACGAAGGGAGGTATTTGGGTTGGTCTGAATTTGGAAGTGTAGGTGTTCGGTGGTGGTTGGCTGGTTTGGTGTCTCGATGGTGGTTGAGGGTTTTAATGTAGACTATGGCGACACCGCCTCCTAGTCGATTGATTTTGTCTTTAAGGACAATTTTGTAGCCGTCGGGAATGGCAGTGGTGATGACCGGGGCTGAAGTTGGAGTGATCCAGGTCTCTGTGAGGAAGGCAACATCAGGGATGGTCGAATTGAGGAGGTGCCAGAATTCTACTGCATGTTTGGCGAGGGAGCAGGTATTGAGGAGTAAGCACTTGAGGTGTCCGTCTGGCTGTGGGTGGAGCAGTCTTGTGTGCGGTAGCAGTTGCGGGAGCAGGAGAGGCAGGAGAAAGGTCCATGAGAGTTCCCTGGATCTGCTTTGAGGCAGGCTGAGGTACTTCCAGGTTTAGGGGAATGCAGAATGCTGGTGTTGTACCAGTGGGTAGTGTGGGAACCAGGGACCGTGGTGCTTTGTGCAGTCCAGGCGCAGACTGGCACAGACGGGATTGCCTTTGGGACTCCTTTGGCTCACCAGTGGCGTGCCCTCTGCTGCCGTTAAAAAGGGAAGGAAAGAGGAAGGGCTTGGTCAGCTGGGAGGCGGGAGGGCGAGAAAGCTCTTCGCAGGGAGGGGGTGGAGCCGCAGGGGCAACAGTGGCAGGGACAGTGCCCCGGGAAAGAGAAATCCCAAAAAGTGCAAAAAAGGAGAAAAAGAGACAGCAAGAAAAAAGATGGCAGAAAGCAAAGAGACACACAAAGACAGGGACAAATGGCCACTAATCCACCAGGGATGGGGCGCAGGTGGGTGCCTGTGGGTGGAGGTGGGCCTCAAACTGAGAGTCAGGCAGGCTCTCAGTCCAGTCAGCAGCAACAGGTAGAGCTGTGCAGAGGGGAACGAGCAGACACTGACCAGGATGTCAGAGGAGTTGCCCTCACTGTGCAGCGGCCTCCATTAGGAATGGGAGGGAGGTGGGGAGGGTTCAGTCAGCTGGGAGGCAGGAGGGTGGGAAAGCGCTTCGCAGGGAGGGGGGATGCAGAGGCAGCGGTGGCAGGGATGGAGCACAGGGGAAGACAAGGTGCAAAAAGTGGAAAAAAGGAGAAAAAGAGACAGGAAGAAAAAAGATGACAGAAAGCAAGGAGACACACACACAGGTATAGATGGCCACTAGGCCACCAGGTATGAGGAGCAGGCGGGTGCCTGCGGGTGGAGGTGGGCCTCAAACTGAGAGTCAGGCAGGCTCTCAGTCCGATCAGCAGCAGGAGCAGCAGCAACAGTTGGAGCTGTGCAGAGGGGAGCGAGCAGGCGCTGACCAGGTGCACACCACATATGTTTCTATTTTTGCAAGGAAACATATTTTTGCTGCATTTTGGATATTTTCTCTGTTTCACCAAGTACAATCCACAAACCTTCAGTAATCAAGAATCACCAGCAGTAGGGGAAAGAAGGTCATACATTTGGCCTGAATAACTTTTGCAGAAAAAAAGATTATGAAGGCTTAAGCACAATCTGTCCCAAACATCAAAAAAAGGGCTTATCATTGTGGAGGAAAAGCCTCAGCACATGAGGGGTAAAAATACATTTTCTTTTCAAAAATAAAAATGACTGGAAATTGGGTTACTGGTTGCCTGGAGTGTGAGTCCTGGTCAAGCAGGAACCACAATCCGAGTCAGAGTGAGGCACAAGCAAACCCCAAATTAACCCCTTCGCTGCCAGGCCTTTTCCCCCTGAGGTGCCAAGCCTTTTTTTTGGCTGTTTGGGGCAGTTTGCGCTTAGGCCCTCATAACCTTTTGTCCACAAAAGCTACCCACGCCAAATTTGTGTCCTTTATTCCAACCTCCCAGGGATTCTAGAGGTACCCAGACTTTGTGGGTTCCCTTAAAGGAGATCAAGAAATTAGCCAAAATACAGGGAAAATTTTGCTTTTTCCAAAAAATGGGAAAAAGGGCTGCAGAAGAAGGCTTGTGGTTTTTTCCCTGAAAATGTCATCAACAAAGGGTTTATGGTGCTAAAATCACCATCTTCCCAACTTTCACGAACAGGCAGACTTGAATCAGAAAACCCACTTTTTCAACACAATTTTGGCATTTTACTCGGACAAACACAATTTTTTATATTTTTTGTGCTTTCAGCCTCCTTCCAGTTGGTGACAGAAATGGGTGTGAACGCAATGCTGGATCCTAGATAGCTAAACAACCCTGAAAAGTAGACAACATTCTGAATTCAGCAAGGGGTAATTTGTGTAGATCCTACAAGGGTTTCCCACAGAAAATAACAGGTGAAATAAAAAAATGTAGAAATTGAGGTGAAATAAACTGCAATTTTTCTCAATGTTTTACTCTGTAATATTTTCCTGCGATGTCAGATTTTTGAAAGCGATATACCGTTACGTCTGCTGGACTCTTCTGGTTGCGGGGACATATAGAGCCTGTAGGTTCATCAAGAACCCTAGGTACCAGAGCCAATAAATGAGATGCACCTTGCAATGGGTTTTCATTCTATACCGGGTATACAGCAATTCATTTGGTGAACTATAAAAAGTGAAAAATAGGTATCAAGGAAACCTTTGTATTTCCAAAATGGGCACAAGATAAGGTGTTGATAAACAGTGGTTATTTGTACATCTCTGAATTCTGGGGCACCCATACTAGCATGTGAATTACAGGGCATTTCTCATTTAGATGTCATTTTTACACACTGTCTTACATTTGGAAGGAAAAAATGAAGAGAAAGACAAGGGGCAATAACACTTGTTTTGCTATTCTGTGTTCCCCTATGTCTCCCGATAAAAATGGTACCTCACTTGCATGGGTAGACCTAATGCTTGCGACAGGAAACGCAACATGGACACATCATATTTTTACATTGAAATCTGATGTGTTTTTTACAAAGTTCCTACCTGTAGATTTTGGCCTCTAGCTCATTAGGCACCTAGGGAAACCTACCAAACCTGTGCATTTTTAAAAACTAGACACCTAGGGGAATCCAAGATGGGGTGACTTCTGGGGCTCTCACCAGGTTGTGCTACCCAGAATCCTTTGCAAACCTCAAAATTTGGCTAAAACAACACTTTCTCCTCACATTTTGGTGACGGAAAGTTCTGGAATCTGAAAGGAGCCACAAATTTCCTTCCACCCAGCCTTCCCCCAAGTCTCCCGATAAAAGTGATACCTCACTTGTGTGGTTAGGTCTAGTGCCCATGACAGGAAATGCCCCAAAACACAACGTGGACACATCACAACGACAACCACCTTCCTGTGGCAAAATGTTTTAATTTGATGGGAGACGCCTGCCAGACTCCCCCACAGCCCAGGGGACCACCACCTTTCCAGGGCTTCAACTTATTGGGATGCAGGGGGGCTGCGTGGCCCTTCACAGCCCCACTGACCACCACCTCCCCGGGACTTTAATCAGAATTAATGCGGGGGCCACCCAGCCCCCCTGCAACCCAGGGGACCACCTCTTCCCACAGCAAACACTCCACTTTCTGACAGAGGAATCTGTTAAACAGGTCCCAGTGTCAGAATGCATTTATGCATGCAGGGAAGACAGATGTAAACATTGCTCCAGCAAGCAGGGAGCTGCTATGAAAAGCAGCTTCCTGCTTGCTGGAGCAGTGCGACCATTGGGGAGGCCTTGAGGCCCAGATATCCCAAAAAGGACAACAAAAAATTAAAAAAACAATTGGGTGGGACCACATGGAAGGACTTGAGGCTCCCCCTGAGGGCCCAGAAAGCCGGTAAAGGGCAAGGAAAATGAGTGCAAAAAAAATATGAATAGCACAAGGGTGACCGTCACAGACCTTCACACTTAGAGCTGAGAGTTCAAGCACAGGTGTATCTCTGGTCATCTCCCTCCTTTTTTTTTTTTTTTTTTAAGTGAAAATGTTTAAGGCTCATACTGAAAGGTGATCCTACTCTTCTCTCAAAGCCTAAAAACTTTCTACCACTCTCCCTCTCCCTCTCTTTTTTCTCTCTCTTTCAGTCTCTTTCCCCCACTCACACACCCACTTAGATCCTTATGCAGCCGCTCACAGAGCCACTCAGACACTCAAGCATCCACTCACAGACCCATTCAAACCTTCATGCACCCACTCACAGCCCCATAGAGACCCTCACGCACCCACTCACAGACCCACTCAGATACTCACTCACCCACTCAAACTCCTATACACCTACTCACAGACCGACTGACACGTCATGCACCCACTCACAGACCTATGCAGACACTGATACACCCACCAAGACACTGATGCATGCACTCTTACACCCAGACAGAGATTCTCATAGCTACTCTCATCCTGATATACACCCTCTTACACCTATTCTTACACCCAGAGGGACATGCTGTAGTTAACTCCCACTGTACACTTCAAAGGGGCCTTGTACATTTTGTGTTGGGTGATTGGGGGGTTAGCCACAGGGTCTGACTGCAGGCCAGGCCTTGCGGGCAGCCTCTGACACACAGGGGTGAAGGCCATGCATAGTGCAAAGTTGGGTGCTTGTAGGGGGTTGGCCTCAGGGCCTGGGCGCAGACCCTGTGCCCAACTGCCGGACACGCACAGCGGTGGTTGGATTAACGTGTAGTTATGAAAATTGCTATACATAAAAATCATACAAAATCAATGAAAACTCTAAAGGTTATAGGGACGTTATAGTTAGGAAGTTTCGGGTTGATCCGTCAATTGGACACCGAGAAAAAAGGGAGGGCAATTTTTTTTTTTCCCATGTTAATTTCCTTAGAGATTTTAGACACGACTACAGCTTGAACCGCTGGTCATATTACACCAAATTTTGCAGAAACATAGCTCTCGGTCCAGAAAGTGCCCTTTCTCTTATTTGGTGTAAACCTATTCATTAGTTTTTGAGATATTAAAGAAAAACTGAATTTTGTATCTATGGGGAGGCTAAGTACAGATTTCCTGGTGAGATCTGTTTGGCTCTCAGAACTTCAGTCAGAAAGTGATGGCACCCACCTTGGGACCAATATACATGATAGTACCCCATTGAAATGCATTGCATTGAATGGCAGGTTTTGAGAGTCACAGCAAGGAGAACGCATAAAAGGTGATAGATTTCAGTTACAATGTAAATCATTTGTTGATCATTTGTTGTAAATCATTGAAAAATGTTAGGAATTGTGGTGTGTTCTAAGGTGATTTTACCCTGCTGTGATTTCATGAATCATGTTTGAGAGAAAACTGGTTCTCATGATTTTCCCATAGAGTCTATTAAAGGTGCTCCAAAAGCTAAAATGGGAGCATATTTTCTGTAAATTCACAATTTCTCAGTTGTATGAGAGTGAAGACTGAAATTCTCAGTAAAACTTGTACTTCCAAAAGGAGCAGCCTGTCAGTTGAATCCCCTGTGTTCTACTGCAGCTTCCCAGAGGGGACGTACTAAAAGGGTCAATGGCGATGAGGGAATGATGGGATAATGGGCTGCATTCTCTTAAGTGTCCAGGAGTGGCAGTGTAGTTCAATGCATACTAGTACAACTCTTTTCAGTAACTGTTATTGTTTACCTACCAGGATGTGTTTTAACTCCTTAGCTGCTGGGCCTTTTCCCCCCCAGTGCTGAGCCCTTTTTTGGCTATTTGGGGTAGTTCGCGCTTAGGGCTTCATAACTTTTTGTCCACATAAGCTAACCACGCCAAATTTGCGTCCTTTTTTCCAACATCCTAGGGATTCTAATGGTACCCAGAGTTTGTGGTTTACCCTGGAGGAGACCAAGAAAATAGCCAAAATACAGTGAAAATTTAGTTTTTTCCAAAAAAATGGGAAAAAAGGGCCGCCGAAGAAGGCTTGTGGTTTTTTCCCTGAAAATGCCATCAACAAAGGGTTTCTGGTGCTGAAATCACTATCTTCCCACCTTTCAGGAACGGGCAGACTTGAATCAGAAAACCAAATTTTCCAACACAAATTTGGCATTTTACTGGGACATACCCCATTTTTACTATTTTTGGTGCTTTCAACCTCCTTCCAGTTAGTGACAGGAATGGGTGTGAAACCAATGCTGGATCCCGGAAAGCTAAACATTTCTGAAAACTAGACAAAATTCTGAATTCAGCAAGGGGTCATTTGTGTAGATCCTACAAGGTTTTCCTACAGAAAATAACAGCTGAAATAAAAAAATATTGAAATTGAGCTGAAAACAACAGTCATTTTTCTTTATGTTTTACTCTGTAACTTTTTCCTGCGATGTCAGATTTCTGAAAGCAATATACCGTTTTGTCTGCTGGACTCTTCTGGTTGCGGGGATATAAAGGGCTTATAGGTTCATCAAGAACCCTAGGTACCCAGAGCCAATAAATGAGGTGCACCCTGCAGTTGGTTTTCATTCTATACTGGGTATACAGCAATTCATTTGCTGAAATATGAGGAGTGAAAAAGAGGTATCAAGAAAACCTTTGCATTTCTAAAATGGGATCAAGATAAGGTTTTGAGGAGCAGTGGTTATTTGCACATCTTTGAATTCCGAGGTGCCCATACTAGCATGTGAATTGCAGGGCATTTCTCAAATAGACGTCTTTTTTACACACTCTCTTATATTTGGAAGGAAAAAATGTAGAGAAAGATAAGGGGCAATAACACTTGTTTTGCTATTCTATGTTCCCCCAAGTCTCCCGATAAAAATGATACCTCACTTGTGTGGGTAGGCCTAGCGCCCGCGACAGGAAATGCCCCAAAACACAACGTGGACACATCACAGAAAACAGAGCTGTTTTTTGCAAAGTGCCTACCTGTAGATTTTGGCCTCTAGCTCAGCCGGCACCTAGGGAAACCTACCAAACCTGTACATTTTTGAAAACTAGAGACCTAGGGGAATCCAAGATGGGGTGACTCGCGGGGCTCTGACCAGGTTCTGTTACCCAGAATCCTTTGCAAACCTCAAAAAGTGGCTAAAAAAACAAGTTTTCCTCACATTTCGGTGACAGAAAGTTCTGGAATCTGAGAGGAGCCTCAAATTTCCTTCCACCCAGCGTCCCCCCAAGTCTCCCGATAAAAATGATACCTCACTTGTGTGGGTAGGCCTAGCGCCCGCGACAGGAAATGCCCCAAAACACAACGTGGGCACATCCCATTTTTTCACAAAATACAGAGCTGTTTTTTTGCAAAGTGCCTACCTGTAGATTATGGCCTCTAGCTCAGCCGGCACATAAGGAAACCTACCAAACCTGTACATTTTTGAAAACTAGAGACCTAGGGGAATCCAAGATGGGGTGACTCGCGGGGCTCTGACCAGGTTCTGTTACCCAGAATCCTTTGCAAACCTCAAAAAGTGGCTAAAAAAACAAGTTTTCCTCACATTTCGGTGACAGAAAGTTCTGGAATCTGAGAGGAGCCTCAAATTTCCTTCCACCCAGCGTCCCCCCAAGTCTCCCGATAAAAATGATACCTCACTTGTGTGGGTAGGCCTAGCGCCCGCGACAGGAAATGCCCCAAAACACAACGTGGACACATCACAGAAAACAGAGCTGTTTTTTGCAAAGTGCCTACCTGTAGATTTAGGCCTCTAGCTCAGCCGGCACCTAGGGAAACCTACCAAACCTGTACATTTTTGAAAACTAGAGACCTAGGGGAATCCAAGATGGGGTGACTCACGGGGCTCTGAGCAGGTTCTGTTACCCAGAATCCTTTGCAAACCTCAAAAAGTGGCTAAAAAAACAAGTTTTCCTCACATTTCGGTGACAGAAAGTTCTGGAATCGGAGAGGAGCCTCAAATTTCCTTCCACCCAGCGTCCCCCCAAGTCTCCCGATAAAAATGATACCTCACTTGTGTGGGTAGGCCTAGCGCCCGCGACAGGAAATGCCCCAAAACACAACGTGGACACATCACAGAAAACAGAGCTGTTTTTTGCAAAGTGCCTACCTGTAGATTTTGGCCTCTAGCTCAGCCGGCACCTAGGGAAACCTACCAAACCTGTACATTTTTGAAAACTAGAGACCTAGGGGAATCCAAGATGGGGTGACTCGCGGGGCTCTAACCAGGTTCTGTTACCCAGAATCCTTTGCAAACCTCAAAAAGAGACTAAAAAAACAAGTTTTCCTCACATTTCGGTGACAGAAAGTTCTGGAATCTGAGAGGAGCCTCAAATTTCCTTCCACCCAGCGTCCCCCCAAGTCTCCCGATAAAAATGATACCTCACTTGTGTGGGTAGGCCTAGCGCCCGCGACAGGAAATGCCCCAAAACACAACGTGGGCACATCCCATTTTTTCACAAAATACAGAGCTGTTTTTTTGCAAAGTGCCTA
This sequence comes from Pleurodeles waltl, assembly GCF_031143425.1. Lineage (NCBI taxonomy): Eukaryota > Metazoa > Chordata > Amphibia > Caudata > Salamandridae > Pleurodeles > Pleurodeles waltl. The sequence goes on along the minus strand of NC_090444.1, from coordinate 1,642,405,078 downwards.
CCTGTAGATTATGGCCTCTAGCTCAGCCGGCACATAAGGAAACCTACCAAACCTGTACATTTTTGAAAACTAGAGACCTAGGGGAATCCAAGATGGGGTGACTCGCGGGGCTCTGACCAGGTTCTGTTACCCAGAATCCTTTGCAAACCTCAAAAAGTGGCTAAAAAAACAAGTTTTCCTCACATTTCGGTGACAGAAAGTTCTGGAATCTGAGAGGAGCCTCAAATTTCCTTCCACCCAGCGTCCCCCCAAGTCTCCCGATAAAAATGATACCTCACTTGTGTGGGTAGGCCTAGCGCCCGCGACAGGAAATGCCCCAAAACACAACGTGGACACATCACAGAAAACAGAGCTGTTTTTTGCAAAGTGCCTACCTGTAGATTTTGGCCTCTAGCTCAGCCGGCACCTAGGGAAACCTACCAAACCTGTACATTTTTGAAAACTAGAGACCTAGGGGAATCCAAGATGGGGTGACTCGCGGGGCTCTGACCAGGTTCTGTTACCCAGAATCCTTTGCAAACCTCAAAAAGTGGCTAAAAAAACAAGTTTTCCTCACATTTCGGTGACAGAAAGTTCTGGAATCTGAGAGGAGCCTCAAATTTCCTTCCACCCAGCGTCCCCCCAAGTCTCCCGATAAAAATGATACCTCACTTGTGTGGGTAGGCCTAGCGCCCGCGACAGGAAATGCCCCAAAACACAACGTGGACACATCACAGAAAACAGAGCTGTTTTTTGCAAAGTGCCTACCTGTAGATTTTGGCCTCTAGCTCAGCCGGCACCTAGGGAAACCTACCAAACCTGTACATTTTTGAAAACTAGAGACCTAGGGGAATCCAAGATGGGGTGACTCGCGGGGCTCTGACCAGGTTCTGTTACCCAGAATCCTTTGCAAACCTCAAAAAGAGGCTAAAAAAACAAGTTTTCCTCACATTTCGGTGACAGAAAGTTCTGGAATCTGAGAGGAGCCTCAAATTTCCTTCCACCCAGCGTCCCCCCAAGTCTCCCGATAAAAATTATACCTCACTTGTGTGGGTAGGCCTAGCGCCCGCGACAGGAAATGCCCCAAAACACAACGTGGGCACATCCCATTTTTTCACAAAATACAGAGCTGTTTTTTTGCAAAGTGCCTACCTGTAGATTATGGCCTCTAGCTCAGCCGGCACATAAGGAAACCTACCAAACCTGTACATTTTTGAAAACTAGAGACCTAGGGGAATCCAAGATGGGGTGACTCGCGGGGCTCTGACCAGGTTCTGTTACCCAGAATCCTTTGCAAACCTCAAAAAGTGGCTAAAAAAACAAGTTTTCCTCACATTTCGGTGACAGAAAGTTCTGGAATCTGAGAGGAGCCTCAAATTTCCTTCCACCCAGCGTCCCCCCAAGTCTCCCGATAAAAATGATACCTCACTTGTGTGGGTAGGCCTAGCGCCCGCGACAGGAAATGCCCCAAAACACAACGTGGACACATCACAGAAAACAGAGCTGTTTTTTGCAAAGTGCCTACCTGTAGATTTTGGCCTCTAGCTCAGCCGGCACCTAGGGAAACCTACCAAACCTGTACATTTTTGAAAACTAGAGACCTAGGGGAATCCAAGATGGGGTGACTCGCGGGGCTCTGACCAGGTTCTGTTACCCAGAATCCTTTGCAAACCTCAAAAAGTGGCTAAAAAAACAAGTTTTCCTCACATTTCGGTGACAGAAAGTTCTGGAATCTGAGAGGAGCCTCAAATTTCCTTCCACCCAGCGTCCCCCCAAGTCTCCCGATAAAAATGATACCTCACTTGTGTGGGTAGGCCTAGCGCCCGCGACAGGAAATGCCCCAAAACACAACGTGGACACATCACAGAAAACAGAGCTGTTTTTTGCAAAGTGCCTACCTGTAGATTTTGGCCTCTAGCTCAGCCGGCACCTAGGGAAACCTACCAAACCTGTACATTTTTGAAAACTAGAGACCTAGGGGAATCCAAGATGGGGTGACTCGCGGGGCTCTGACCAGGTTCTGTTACCCAGAATCCTTTGCAAACCTCAAAAAGTGGCTAAAAAAACAAGTTTTCCTCACATTTCGGTGACAGAAAGTTCTGGAATCGGAGAGGAGCCTCAAATTTCCTTCCACCCAGCGTCCCCCCAAGTCTCCCGATAAAAATGATACCTCACTTGTGTGGGTAGGCCTAGCGCCCGCGACAGGAAATGCCCCAAAACACAACGTGGACACATCACAGAAAACAGAGCTGTTTTTTGCAAAGTGCCTACCTGTAGATTTTGGCCTCTAGCTCAGCCGGCACCTAGGGAAACCTACCAAACCTGTACATTTTTGAAAACTAGAGACCTAGGGGAATCCAAGATGGGGTGACTTGCGGGGCTCTGACCAGGTTCTGTTACCCAGAATCCTTTGCAAACCTCAAAAAGAGGCTAAAAAAACAAGTTTTCCTCACATTTCGGTGACAGAAAGTTCTGGAATCTGAGAGGAGCCTCAAATTTCCTTCCACCCAGCGTCCCCCCAAGTCTCCCGATAAAAATGATACCTCACTTGTGTGGGTAGGCCTAGCGCCCGCGACAGGAAATGCCCCAAAACACAACGTGGACACATCACAGAAAACAGAGCTGTTTTTTGCAAAGTGCCTACCTGTAGATTTTGGCCTCTAGCTCAGCCGGCACCTAGGGAAACCTACCAAACCTGTACATTTTTGAAAACTAGAGACCTAGGGGAATCCAAGATGGGGTGACTTGCGGGGCTCTGACCAGGTTCTGTTACCCAGAATCCTTTGCAAACCTCAAAAAGAGGCTAAAAAAACAAGTTTTCCTCACATTTCGGTGACAGAAAGTTCTGGAATCTGAGAGGAGCCTCAAATTTCCTTCCACCCAGCGTCCCCCCAAGTCTCCCGATAAAAATGATACCTCACTTGTGTGGGTAGGCGTAGCGCCCGCGACAGGAAATGCCCCAAAACACAACGTGGACACATCACAGAAAACAGAGCTGTTTTTTGCAAAGTGCCTACCTGTAGATTTTGGCCTCTAGCTCAGCCGGCACCTAGGGAAACCTACCAAACCTGTACATTTTTTAAAACTAGAGACCTAGGGGAATCCAAGATGGGGTGACTCGCGGGGCTCTGACCAGGTTCTGTTACCCAGAATCCTTTGCAAACCTCAAAAAGTGGCTAAAAAAACAAGTTTTCCTCACATTTCGGTGACAGAAAGTTCTGGAATCTGAGAGGAGCCTCAAATTTCCTTCCACCCAGCGTTCCCCCAAGCCTCCCGATAAAAATGATACCTCACTTGTGTGGTTAGGCCTGGTGCCTGCGACAGGAATAGATCACACAACGGTCAATGTTGGTCCTTACGTGAGGCAGCTGTTGACCCTGGGGTGATCCATTCCTGACACAGACACTAGGTGTAGGCACTCAAGTGGGGTAGTGTTTTTATCAGGACAGGTGAGGAGTCACTGGGTGGTAGGAATATTGTGGATCCCAGCATATTCCTGTAGTTTGTGTGACAGAAATGCGAGAAAAATTTAGTTTTTTTTCAACATTTCAGCTTTGCAGGGTATTCTGGGTAAGAAAACTTTGGGGAAGCCACACAAGTCACACCTCTGTGGACTCCCCCGAATGTCTAGTTTCCAGAAATGTTTGGGTTTAGTGTGTTTCTCTATATGGCCGCCGAATCCAGGACCAAAAACACAGGTGCCTGCCTTACAAAACCAGTTTGTTTTGCCATGGGTAATTTTGATGTCTCCACAATATGATTTGGGTGGTGGAATTTGGGGCTGAACTAAATTGGGGAGCTCCCAAGAGAGCACTCTCTCTCTGCTTGCTGCCACATTCACCTGCTCTCTGGGTTGGCCTAACCCACTATTACCCAGTTGCACAAACAGCTTGCGAAGGGACAGCAGGACTGTCCTCATCACCTCCCTCATAATGTACTGGAAGAGGAGTTATCGAATGGGACTCCTCTGACTGAAAAATCACTCCCAGAGTCTGCGCCATTGTCCTATCCCTCAGATGCTGTCTCAGTATCTGATGTCTCAGTCTCTGATCCTATGTCAGAGCGGTCCTCTATAACCCGAGTGCAGGCAGCAGTCATCCATCAAGATGCCATCTCTGCTATTGGCTAAACTGTTGCTCTAAAACACTAGCCTACGTAGACAGTCACAAAATCGATGGTGTGTAAGATACGTGCAACAGTAGAGGCCACCTTACCTGCGCTTCTTCCCTCAATCAGCACGTACTTTCAAGACACTCAAAAAACACCTTGTCACATACCATTCGTCACAGTCTTTAGCACCTCCTGCGCCCAGTCCAACAATCATTATTGGTGCTCCCACTCCCTCCTCCTCGGATTCCCTCATTACCACCCAGCAAAAGTGCCCTTCATCTCTCCATAGACTTTGCTAATGTACTCAGCTATTTACATAAAATACAGATTTGCTCTTTGCAGTAGGCATATAAACCTTCTGCGCTTCTTTATGGCACTAAAACTGCCACTAGACAAGTCGGACCCTTTTCCCCCCAGGGAAACCACACACATATTGACAAAAGTGATATATATATGACAGCCAATCACCTGAAACTCAACTCAAGCAAAACCGAAATAATCCTCTTTGGCCCACACAAAAACACCTGGGACCCCTCATGGTGGCCCACCAAGCTAGGCCCTGCACCAACCCCCGCCAACCACGCACGCAACCTCAGCATCATCCTAGACTCCTCCCTCTCGATGACCCAACAAATCAACGCTCTCACCTCCTCATGCTTCAACACACTCCGTATACTGAAAAACATTCAAATGGATCCCCACAGAGACCAGAAAAACTGTCACTCACGCACACATCAGCAGCAGGCTTGATTACGGAAACGCCCTCTACGCCGGCACCACTGTAAAACTCAAGCGCAAACTACACGCATCTAGAACTCAGCAGCACGGCTCATCCTCGACCTCCGCCGACACGAACACATCTCTCCACACCTCAAATCCCTCCACTGGCTCCCCATTGACAAAAGGATCACCTTCAAGATCCTCATCCTCGCACACAAATCACTCCACAACACAGGCCCTGCCTACCTCAACGAGAGTCACCTTCCACACCCCCACACGAAACGTCCGCTCAGCTGACCTCTCTCTCGCCTCTGTCCCCCGCATCAAACACACCACCACCGGGGGCAGATCCTTCTCCTACCTTGCACCCAAAACCTGGAACGCCCTCACAACCCACCTTCGCAAGACCCAAAACCTACTTCTTTTCAGGAAGGGCCTCAAAACCTGGCTTTTCGAACAGTGAACCTCCCAGCCCCTTTCCCTCCCCCCGCCCCCCCCAAGTGCCTTGAGACCCTCACAGTTGAGTAGCACACTTTATAAATCTCTTTGGTATATATAGATCTACCTCTATATATATATATATATATCTATGTACATAGATATATCTATAGATATATCCATGTACATAGATATCTATCTACATAGATATATAAATATAGATCTATATATAGATCTATTTTTTTTAGTTGTTGTATGGTTTCCTTGGGGGCCAAAATGGCCCCCAGGGAAACCCTACAACATCTAAAAAAAAAATTGCCCCCACAGGGGGTCACCCTGCCCACGGGCGACCCCCTGTCATTTTATTTATTTTTTATTTTTATTTTTTTGAAAAAAAAACAATCCCCTGGAGGGGGGGGGGGCGCGATCGCGCCCCCCCCCCCCCCCCCAGGGGGCACCTACCTTTTTTTTTTTTATTAATTATGCCCCCGGGGGGGGCGGCCCGTTTTCCGAGGGGGCCGCCCCCCCCAAAGTGAAATCCCTGGCATCTAGTGGTGTTTCCTGGCCCCCGATCGCAGCTGAGTCTCCCCTTTCTTACGAGGCCTTTTCAAAGTGTTTCCTGGCCCCCCGATCGCAGGAAACCTGAAAGTGTGTCCTGGCCCCCCGATCGCAGCACAGCTGCGACCGGGGGCCAGGAAACACTTTCAGGAAGGCCTCGTAAGAAAGGGGAGACACTCCCCTTTCTTACGAGGCCTTCCCGAACGTGGGAAAGGCCGTTTTCCCCATCAAAGCAGGAAGCGGCCGCAAGGCCACCGCTGGGCATTCTGACCGCGGCGGTTCAGCCGCGGCCAGAAACGGAAAGTCGGCGGTGTAGCCGCTGCCCTTGAGAATCCTCCATGGCAGCGGAGCGCGCTCCGCCGCCATGGGGATTCTGACACCCCCTACCGCCATCCTGTTCCTGGCGGGTCTCCCGCCAGGAACAGGATGGCGGTAGGGGGTGCCGCGGGGCCAATGGCATGGGCACTGCAGGGGCCCCCGTAAGTGGGCCCCAAAAAGAATTTCATTGTCTGCCTAGCAGACACTGAAATTCGCGACGGGTGCTACTGCACCCGTCGCACTCCAGCAACTCCGCCGGCTCCATTCGGAGCCGGCTTCATCGTTGCTGGGTCTTTCCCGCTGTGCTGGCGGGCGGCCTTTTGGCAGTCGCCCGCCAGCACAGCGGGAAAGCCAGAATGGCCGCCGCGGTCTTGTGACCGCGGTGCGGTCATTTGTCGGTAACCGCATGGCGGGCGGCGACCGCCGCCCGCTGCGGTTAGAATCACCGCCTATATTTTCATAATTACTGTAAGGAAATGGTAATAGTTCCTTTACTGACAGGGGATTATGAGCTTTAAAAAGTTGTCTAACACATTTTCCTCTATGTTATAATGTCCATGTTTGGAAAGGTGGAATAATGTTTAAATGGAGGATTAAGGGGGTAATTGGCTCCTACATAACCTTGCATGGTATTTTACATAGTCTTCCTGGGACAATGGCCATAATGTTTTCTGCACGGGGATGATGGGTGTCAAATGGCTGTTACATATACCTGCCACTGTAGTGTAGTGACATGTTTTGAGGAAATTGCATCAATATTTTTTAAATGGAGATGATGGCGGTTAAATGGCTGGTTCATATACCCAGTACTGTTATTGAGTACATGTTGAAAGTAACTGGGCATAGTTGTATTCTCCATGGGGAATTATGGGCATTATGTGACCACTGAATTTAGCTGGAAATGTTTTAGGATTGTTCCAGGTATGAAACAGGGATAGGAATTCTCTAAATCAGGATGCTCGCCATTAAGTGTTTTTGACATACACCTAACACTGTATTTTCATGATTACTTTAAGAAAACGGTAACAGCTACTTTACTCACAGGAATTATGGGCCTTAAACTGCTCTTGAACACAGTTTCCCCATATTATAAGGGCCCTGTTAGGAAATAGATAATGTTTAGACGCAGGAATATGGGTAGTAAATGGCTGCTACATAACCTAAGTACTGTATTTCGCATAGCCCTCTTGGGATAATGGCCATAATGTTTTCTGCACAGGGGAAGATTGATGTTAAATGGCTGTTGCACACACCTGCCACTGTAGTGTAGACACATGTGTTGAGGAAAGAGGCATAAATATATTTTTAAATGGGGCTGACAACGGTTAAACGGCTGGTACACATACTCAGTACGGTTATTTAGTAAATGTTGAAGAATTTAAATTGGCATATCTGTGATCTCCATGGGCGATTATAGGTGTTATGTGCCCATTAAATATATTTGGAAATGTATTAGGATAATTCAAGGCAGGAACTAGTGATATGGATTTTTTACATTGTGGATGATGGGCATTACATGGCTTTTAGACATACCTAACAGTGTATTTTCATTATTGTTGTAACAAAATGGTAAAAGCTACTTTAATGGCAGGGGATTATGAGGTCTAAACATCTATCAAACACATTTTGCCCTATTTTATAATGGTTCTGTTTGAAAAAAATGGGAATAGATAGTGTTTAAATGGGGGATTATAGGGGCAAATGGCTTCTACATATCCAGGCATGGTATTTTACATACTCCTCTTGAGACAATGGCCATAATGATTTCTGCATAGGGGGTTATGGGTGTTAAAAGGCTGTTACATGCACATGACATGTGCTGGGGAAAGAGGCATAAATATTTTTTGAAAGGGGATGATGGGGGTTACATATACACATTACTGTTATTTAGTAAATATTGGAGGTGAATTGGCATAGCCGTTTTCTTCATAGGGGATTATGGGTGTTACATGGCCAGTGAATATATTTGGAAATCTATTAGGATTGTTCCAGTTAGGAACTAGGGACAGGATTTTTTTACTTTGGGGATGAAGGGCGTTAAATTGCTTTGACATATACCTAACTGTATTTTCATGATAACTTCAAGGAAATGGTAATAGCCACTTTACTCACAGGGATTATGGGCCTCAAACTGCTCTTGAGCACACTTTCCCCTATATTACAATGGTCCTGTTAGAACAATGGAAATAGATAATATTTAAATGGGGAATTATGAGGGTTTAATGGTTGCTCCATACCCAGGGCATTGTATGTTACTAGTCCTCTTGGAATCATTGTCATAATGATTCCTGCATGGGGGATGATGGGTGTTAAATGGCTGTTACATACACCTGTGACTGTTGTGTAGTGATGTGTGCTTAGGAAATGGGCATATATATTTTTTACATGGGAGTGATGGGGGTTAAATGGCTGATATATATACCTGGTACTTTCATTAGAACTGTTGAAGGTAAATCGGCATAGCTGTGTTCTACATGGGGTATTAAGCCATTACGTGGCCATTAAATATATCTGGGGCTGTATTAGGATTGTTCCAGGTAAGAAATAAGGATATGGATTTTCTGCTTGAGTGTGATGGCCATTATATAACAAAACCAGAGCCTAGAGACCCTTATGGGTGAGTAGCCACGCTTTACAAATACTGATTGATTGATTGATTGACAAGAGTATTTGATTTATATTATTAATAGGATAATTGATTTAAACAAATCATATAACATGTCAGAAGAGAATTCAGGGAAGAATTTACAGGAAGAGAGAGTAAGGGACATGGGTAGAAAAGAATTAAAGAAAACTGTTAAAGAAATAGTAAGAAGTATGTACTTAAATAGGAAAAGAAAAGGAATGGATGATGATGAAGAATATTGGGTCATATCAGAAGAGGAAGGTACTTCAAAACAAGGACCAGTGAGCAAATGTTATAGTAAAAAGAAACATCTGATAGTAGAAGATGTGTCTTATTCTTCTAAAATAGAAGTCTGACAAAGAAAAGTGTCTCAAAGTGACACAAGTTCAAGACAGGTTAACCCTATGGATGATGATCTTTACCAAAGAAATAGGGATGAGTCTTATGCAATACTAGATTAATATATTTTCAATATGGGTTACAATGATGGGGAGATGTACTCTGGTACGCAGTTTGGAGAAAGTGAGAATACCTAAAAAAATGAAAAATATATAAAAGACCCTTTTTGACCCCAAAGAAGGTAGACACCATAGGAGTTCATTACTGGTCACCTATGGGGCTCATGGTGGACTATATAAGGAAGAAAATGAGAAAACCTTTGGAAAAGGAGGAAATAAATATGAGATCTGAGTGCTCAAGACCTAAAATTGGTGATAAAGTCACTATGACATCTAATTTTAATCCAGAACGTATGACATAGCTATTCAAACTTGACAGAGAGCCAAGAACTGATCTAGAACGTTCAATGAAGCAGTGTGAAGACAAACTGTTGGAAATTGGATTATTGTTAAGGGTGGATAAGTACCTACACCCAGCAATGGGCCAACAACCCCACTTAGGTCCAGTTAGGTCTCAATAAACTAAACCCAGCTCAACCCTTGGTAGCTTGGCAACGAGCTACAAGGGTTACCTTAACTTAGGAGAGTGTGTAAAGCTTTTAAAAATCACAAAACAGTAAATAAGTGAAACACAAACACAATAACAATCCAGCACTAAGTTATGAAAATTGATTATATTTTTATCTTTAAAATTACACCAAAATGATTAAAATCAGATAAGGGGAACCGGAGGTAAGAATTTTCAAAGAATTAATGTGTTCTAGCTCATAGAAGCAATTATCGCTCACAGGGTTAAAAAAGGTCATAATGGACAGGGACAAAGTCCAGAGTTCAGGCACCCCACGAGGTAACACTGTTTCACTTACTTTCAGAAGTGTTTCGTGATTCAGGAAAGTGGTCCACAGCACCAGCCCAGGGTTCAAAGGCTCTAGTTTGCCTCTTGGGGTCTGGGACTGCAACTCTCACAATGCACCTCTTCAACTTATGGAGTTGCTCCAAACGTCTCCAACCTTCTGGATCTTCTTCCAGAGGTCCTTTTTTGGGCCTTGAAGGGCCCACAATTTGATCCAAGGCTCCAGAAGGTCTAAGTTGCTGCTTGGGATTTGGGACTACAATTCCCAGAATGCACCTGGTCAGAATCCTCAAATGGCCACTGGACACTGGTCAGCTGTGCTCTGCTTGCAAGACTTGATGCAGGGGACTCTGGGCAGCTACTTTGTGCCTGTAGCAAACAGGGAGTCCCTTCTTGAAGCAGTAGAAGACAGTCAAAGTCCTTTTAGTGGCGAAGCCCAAGTGTGCAGCTGGTGCAGTCCTTCAAAGAGCAGTATCCAGATGCAGGTCACGAGTCTAGCAGGGCAGTCCTTCTTCTTTGTTTGTTCCTTGTAGGGATCTGAGGTGTGGATGCAGCTCTGCCATATTTATCCTTGCACCTGGGGTGAAAAGTGGGGGCCCGACTGTTCTATCACAGCAAGCCACTTCCCCCATGGATGACCACTTCCTGGGAAGTGTGTCAAAAATCAATCCCAGGGAGCAACATTCTTCAAAAACCTAACATGGCTGAAACTGATTTTTGGAGGTTAGATCTGGCTGAGCCCACCCACTGGTGTGTCTAAAAATCCTAAACATACCCCTCTCCTTACCTCTCCTAATCTAATCAAGAGGGCACTAATTGTCTTGGATGCATGTAATGGGGGAGGTCCTGAGCTGCTCCAAATGTCCTTCCCTGTCTTTGGCTGCTCTCCCCCCATCCTGTTTCACCATCTGCTGAGGCACATCTCCTCCCCCAGGCACATCCTTTGTGTTCAGCCCAGTCCACTTCACACCTCATCAAGGCAGCCTGGTCAGGCTGCCAGAGGCTGGGCAATCAGAGAAGGGCACTACAGAGCTGACATTGGCAACTTTCAGGTAGAGTTTTAAAACTCTTTACCTGAACTCGTTATATTGAATCCAACAATGCCAAGTTGAGGGATTTATTATAACAATTCATTTGATACCAAACTTAAGATATCTGGCTCTTATGCGGACTTTGTTAATTAAAAAAAAGTCTCCCCATTTTAGCCTAGGGAGGCCATTCCCTACAGTGAGGGAAAAATTTATTTGGCTATTTTACCTCACCAGGACTTGTAAAACATTTTTTATGAGTTCCTTGCTAATAGATACCGGTACCCAACCCTAGGGCACTTAGGGCAAACCTTAGGGGTAACTTATCTGTAAACATAAGGTAGTTTAAGACTTTGAAAGTGCTTTTAATTCCAAAGTCAAATTTGCATATAACTTCAGTTTAAAAGCATCCAGCAAGGCAGGCCTACCTTTAAAATGACACTGGGCACGTCAGCAGTGCACCTATGGTTGCACTACCCATGCAGGGGTCCCTAAACCTGCATGCCCTACCATATAATAGGGACTTGTAGGTAGGTTGATACTGCCAATTATGGTGAAGGAATCAGAGGGAGCAAAAGATGAATTAACCTGGTGGTTGGTAAACTTGGATGCATGGAATGGTGATGCAGTCTTTGGGACTGCACTAGATAATGGGCCTGATTTAGATCCTGTGGCAAGATTACTCTGTCACAAACGTGACGAGTATCCCGTCGACCATATTATGATTTCCATAGCATATTATGAGATCGTAATATGGCAGACGGGACATCTGTCATGTTTATGACAAAGTATTCCCTGCCACCAAAATCTAAATCAAGACATATGTCTTGAAATCAGATGCAATCACATTATGAAGGATTGCAAAGTGCATAGGTCAAGAGACAGGAGGGAAATGGAGTGTTTCAGAGAAACAAGAACATCTAAATTATGTGGAGATGAAAGCAGTTTTCTTTGCTCTGTGCAGTTTCAAGGAGGCTAGCATTATCCCTCTCCCCCATCCCTTTGGAGGGAGTAAGTTAAAAAAAGGGAAATAAAGAGAAATAAAGAAATTGTATTCTGATAATGTATATATATCTTATCTTGTTTTTTTGCAGTAATGTTTGTACTTGATGGAGTTCATTTCCTAGAATTGCAGTTTTGGATATAATAGCTACATCATTGTGTTTTATTTAGATAATTAAAGAATCGTGGTGGAAGAAGTTTTCAAAGGAACAAGAGGATAATCAAAGCAATGACAAAAGAGGAAGATGTTGGAGTGTTGAGGAATTTTTATAGACTGAAAATTCTATTGTGTTTATTTTGTCATTTTTGGTTCTAATATTCTAATATTGGAGCTTTGAGGGTGGCTGCTTTACAGTGGTGAATAAAAGGGTTTATGCATAATGCTAGTCTCCTTGTCCTTAATAAAATCACGATTCTCCAATCACTAAATCTATGAGTTTCTGCATTCTCCCTCACCATGGAAGCAGACTCCCATGATGAGGAAAGTCTTTTTTTATTGTCAAAAAGGAAATCCCACTACAGAATCTACTTTTTAAACATAAAATAGGAACATGTTTTTACAGTTCTCCATCATGTTGATGGAAGCATGTACAAAACTGTAAACAGCATTGAAATTAACTGTTGTGATGTCAGTTCATGCCAATGCTATAGAAATTACTTCTAGCTTAGCTGGCCATCCACTTAAATATAAATTACGCCCTAAGGGCCATATTTATTGCCAAGTCGTGCATTGCAGCAAACCACCTTTCTGCACTGTCCTGAGTGACAGGGAAAGGGCAGCAATGTGCCATATTTAAGACATATGGTGAATTCCTGGCTTTTCCTCCTGCACTGGCGGACAATGGTCAGCCTAGCATCAAAACAGGTACCCTTGCAGCAAGGGTGCCTTTATTGCATGCAGGATTGTTTTGTGCAGGAATCGCCACACACAGATAAAGGTTTTTTTCCTCTCTAAATGTGTGCTGCAGAATGAAGCACACAAAGAAAGAGGAAGAAGCAAGGAGAAATATAGATATTTCTCCTTATTGCGCCTCTCATGGGGAGGCATATCTTTTTGGCACGTTCCCAGATTTACAAGGTTTTGTAAATCTTGGAATGCGTCAAAACACCTGGGAGTTGCATCGGAATACCCACACAATGCCTTCAAAGGGCAGAATGCAACACAGCTATTTGCACTGTGTTGTGTTACTCTAGATTTGTGAGCCACTCAAAACCAAAGTGGCTTTGCATAGCTTAAAAAAATTGACTTAAAGGTTTGTGTCATGCACATAGCAGATTGAGTGGTGGAAATGTGATGCAATGCTCTCATAAATATGCCCCTAAGTCTTCCACGCTATCCTGAAAGAGAAAGGGTCCTCCCTGTGGTGCAAAAATTAAGGAAGTGCATTCCAGAGCATTGCTGCTGCATAACAGAATACACAATCATCTCTTCTGAATTTCTTAATTTTCTAAATACACAGTGTCCTTTCAAAGGAAAGATTAAATAGTGGCCAGGTTTATAAGAATCAAATATCCCGTCCATTGGAATTTTACCATAGATAACCTTTTGAGAATAAGAATATAGGCTTGGTCATAATGAGAGAATTCTAACATCCAAATGTTAGATTATCTGGAGTTTCAGTAACTTGGATTTAGATAAGGTGAACTACAGCGCATTACAGTAATCAAGATGTGAACCAGCTATGGCAAATAAAACCAGAAAGTGGTATCTGCAAAGTTAACAGGGAGAATCCTCTTTAAAACTTTCAGATAAAATTAGCAAATGGCAGACAGTTTAGCTATCTGAGCATAGGTATTTAGGCTTTTATCAAATATAAACCTTTAGGTTCAGCACGTTCTCTACAGGGATGGGGCATGCACCTAACTATGATGGTCACCTATCTTTAGACCATTGTATGTTATCTGCTGCTGGGGTCCAGAAGCATAATGGTAATCATAGATATGATTACTTTGATGTTTTGGTGTTTGGCTTTGAAGGCAACCCTCTGTCTCCTATGAACTCATCCTGAAATACATAGATAGGAGAAAAGTTCAATGCTACGGCTACCTCTGGGTTTTCATACTCACAGTCATCCCTCCATGCTTCTTCCTCTCGGTCTGTCCATACATGAGTCAGGCTGTAAATGCCTCAACTAATGGGGTGTTCTGCAGGGATACCACCATCTGCTGAACAGAACCCCCACCTTTGCCAAATCTTGTTATTGGCAACTGGGAGGTAGATGATGGTTCATTGCTAGACTGAGGCTTCTGCCTCCCTCACCTATCTTTAACTAGGGTCCTAGATGAGTTATGCATATTACTATTAGGGAGAGGTTCAGAACCTCTTATGCTTTAAGCAGTCATATGACACTGTGCTTGCGATGCAGGAATACTTAGGATCAGAATGAAGCGCACATGTAGTGCCACTTTTCTTCTGGCCCTTTGCGCCCCCCCTACTGCCACCATGCCTGTGCAGTATTCAAAATAAGGCACATCAAAGCGCAGGGTAGAGGGCAATAGCATCAGAATTTCTGACGCTATTGATGTACTGTTTCGGGTAAGCATCAAAATGTTGGCGCTAACCCTGAACAGTACATAGGGGCTAATTGAAAACAATGGCATTCCCCCTTTTAATGCCTCCTCTGAACAGGCATTAAAAATGCCCCCAAAAAATGGCGCAAATAAATCTTTTAGATTTCTTTGCACCATTTTTTTGCCCTCCCCCCAACAGGGGAACACCCCCTTGCATACATTATGCCTGGCACAGGCATAATGTGGTGCAGGGGTTACAAAGAGGCGCAATACATGCATTGGTGATTTTGGCCACATTGGGCCACATTGGCGTAACAAAATGACACTAATGTGGCGCAAGGAGGTGCTAGGGGCTCTTAAATGTGCCCCTTTGTTTTAGTATATCATCCTTCTAAGACTTTAGGTCATAGTCACTTTTATTTGCGAATATAGTACAAGTCTAGATCCTCATCTACAGGCTTTCTTCGAAACAGACTTTGGTGGTCATTACAACCCTGGCGGTCGGTGTTAAAGCGGCGGTAAGACCGCCAACAGGCCGGCGGTAAAAAAATTGGAATTACGACGTGGCGGAAACCGCCAACAAAGACAGCCACTTTAACACTCAGACCGCCACGGCGGTACAAACAAACAGTGCGGCGGTCACCGCCAACAGACAGGTGGGAGACAATGTACCGCCCACACTATTATGACAGGCCAATCCGCCACCTTTTCCAGGGCGGATTCACCGCGGATAAAAACACGGCGGAAACAGGAATTTCGAAGGGAAAACGCTCACATCTACACACCGCACGAGGAACGAGGACACCATGGAACCGGAACTCCAAATTCTACCTGCGATAGTCTTCCTGCTCCGCTACCAGGAGCACGAACGCCGGCGGCGAAGACCACGGTGAGTACTGCACCTACGACACAGGGGAGGCAAAAAACAGGGACACACACGCAACACCCCCACCCTCACCCACTACAACACACACACTAATACATGTTGATACATTACAGTTACACCCCCCCAAGTCCCCTGTAAGAATGCAAAGACAAAAGGAAATGATTGTAACGATTGTAATCTATTAAAATCCAGTACTCCAAAATATATATACACTATAAACAAATATATACACCAATAATACAAGTCCAGGTATTGCACCATTTATAGTCCGTGGACCACTGGGCCCAAAATGCATGGGTAAGGCCCACACTCGATACCCGATCAAAACAGAGAGAACACTGCAAGGGCATCAGATAGAAATACAACAGGCACCTCAGGGGGAACGGAAGGGGGGACCTCAGCCAGATGAGTGCACGACGCCAGATCCACGAGGGGGCTCAATGCCTACTGTTCAATCCTGGGGAGTGCAAAGCCACAGTCTCTCAAGTCTCTACAGTGGGTGGTTTGCCCACTGCTATATCCTGGGGAGTGCAAAGCCACAGTCTCTCAAGTCTCTACAGTGGGTAGTTTGCCCACTGTTCAATCCTGGGGAGTGCAAAGCCACAGTCTCTCAAGTCTCTACAGTGGGTGGTTTGCCGACTGCTATATCCTGGGGAGTGCAAAGCCACAGTCTCTCAAGTGGATAACAGTCTCCACTGGTTCTGGAGGGGGACTGGTGCCCAGAGTGCTTCATCCTGTGAAGGACAGAGGTGGTGGACGGATGTGGCGCAAGGAGGTGCTAGGGGCTCTTAAATGTGTCCCTTTGTTTTAGTATATCAGCCTTCTAAGACTTTAGGTCATAGTCACTTTTATCTGGACTATAGTACAAGTCTAGATCCTCATCTACAGGCTTTCTTTGAAACAGACTTTGGTGGTCATTACAACCCTGGCGGTCGGTGTTAAAGCGGCGGTAAGACCGCCAACAGGCCGGCGGTAAAAAAATTGGAATTACGACGTGGCGGAAACCGCCAACAAAGACAGCTACTTTAACACTCAGACCGCCACGGCGGTACAAACAAACAGTGCGGTGGTCACCGCCAACAGACAGGCGGGAGACAATGTACCGCCCACACTATTATGACAGGCCAATCTGCCACCTTTTCCGGGGCAGATTCACTGCGGATAAAAACACGGCGGAAACAGGAATTTCGAAGTAAAAACGCTCACCTCTACACACCCCACGAGGAACGAGGACACCATGGAACCGGAACTCCAAAATCTACCTGAAATAGTCTTCCTGCTCCTCTACCAGAAGCACGAACGCCGGCGGCGAAGACCACGGTGAGTACTGCACCTACGACACAGGGGAGGGGGGAGGCAAAAAACAGGGACACACACACGCAACACCCCCACCCTCACCCACTACAACACACACTAATACATGTTGATACATTACAGTTACACCCCCAAACCCCCCGGAAGACTGCAAAGACAAAAGGAAATTATTGCAACGATTGTAATCTATTAAAATCCAGTACTCCAAAATATATACACACTATAAACAAATATATACCCCAATAATACAAGTCCAGGTATTGCACCATTTATAGTCCGTGGACCACTGGGACCAAAACGCATGGGCGAGGGCCACACTCGATACCCGATCAAAACAGAGAGAACACTGCAGGGGCATCAGATAGAAATACAACAGGCACCTCAGGGGGAAGGGAAGGGGGGGCACCTCAGCCGGATGAGTGCACGACACCAGATCCACGAGGGGGCTCAATGCCCACTGTTCAATCCTGGGGAGTACAAAGCCACAGTCTCTCAAGTCTCTACAGTGGGTGGTTTGCCCACTGCTATATCCTGGGGATTGCAAAGCCACAGTCTCTCAAGTCTCTACAGTGGGTGGTGTGCCCACTGCTATATCCAGGGGAGTGCAAAGCCACAGTCTCTCAAGTCTCTACAGTGGTTAGTTTGCCCACTGTTTAATCCTGGGGAATGCAAAGCCACAGTCTCTCAAGTCTCTACAGTGGGTGGTTTGCCCACTGCTATATCCTGGGGAGTGCAAAGCCACAGTCTCTCAAGTGGATAACAGTCTCCACTGGTTCTGGAGGGGTACTGGTGCCCAGAGTGCTTCATCCTGTGAAGGACAGAGGTAGTGGATGGATCTCTCCACTGGTATTGGAGGGGGACTGGTGCCCAGAGTGCATCACTCACCCGTGGCGGACCCAGTTGCGTCAGTGCCCCTGCCGCTCATGGGTAGCGGTGCTTGAGTTGGCGGTGCCCTGTTCAGCGGTGCTTGAGTTGACGGTGCCCTGTTCAGCGGTGCTTGAGTTGGTGGTGCCCTGTTCAGCAGTGCTTGAATTGGCGGTGCCCTGTTCAGCGGTGCTTGAGTTGGCGGTGCCCTGTTCAGCGGTGCATGAGTTGGCGGTGCCCGGCCCAGCGGGACTTGTGCTGGCGGTCCTTCATGGCCCAGCGGGGCTTGTGCTGGCAGTCCTTCATGGCCCAGCGGGGCTTGTGCTGGCGGTCCTTCATTGCCCAGCGGGGCTTGTGCTGGCGGTGGCATCCTGGCCAGCTGGGCTGGGGCTGGCGGGGCCCTCCTGGGCAGCTGGGCTGGGGCTGACAGGGCCCTCCTGGGCAGCTGGGCTGAGGCTGGCGGGCCCTCCTGGGCAGCTGGGCTGCGGCTGGCGGGTCCTCCTGGGCAGCTTGGCTGGGGCTGGCGGGGCCCTCCTCGGCAGCTGGGCTGGGGCTGGCGGTGGCCTCCTGGGCAGCTGGGCTGGGGCTGTCGGTGCCCTCCTGGGCAGCTGGGCTGGGGCTGGTGGTGCCCTCCTGGGCAGCTGGGCTGGGGCTGGCGGGGCCCTCCTGGGAAGCTGGGCTGGGGCTGGCGGGGCCCTCCTGGGAAGCTGGGCTGGGGCTGGCGGGGCCCGCCTGGGCAGCTGGGCTGGGGCTGGCCGTGCCCTCCTGGGCAGCTGGGCTGGGGCTGGCGGGGCCCTCCTGGGCAGCTGGGCTGGGGCTGGCGGGGCCCTCCTGGGCAGTTGGGCTGGGGCTGGCGGTGGCCTCCTGGGCAGCGGGGATGATGGCGGTCTTCTCTGTCGTGCAGCTCTTCCCAGACATGCCGGGTTTCTTGTGGCCCTTCCCCACCTTGGGAGGTGTAACAGCTGACTCAACACTCCCACCGGGACCCCTGTGAGCGGCTTTGGTGGCTGAAATCTTCCCCCTCTCCCGCCGGGCACTGGCCAACTTCTGGTGCTTCACGGGGGGGGACTGGCTGTGCTGTGTCTCCATGCCACTCTGGCTGTCCTGGTGGCCGGTGCACTCCACATACCTGTGACTACAGGCACCACTGGTCCCAGAGATGTTGTGGCTGAGGTGCTACTTCAGGACCTATGAGATGGAGGGGGTGGGGAGGTGTGGGAAAAAGGTCAAGGCTGGACAGGAAAATTCTTTTGGATACACTGGGACGGGTAGCTGGAGGGGGTTTGGGAGTGGAGGAAGAGGTGGTTGTAGTAGGAGGTGTACGTTTGGTGACTTTGGGTGCAGGTGCATGCGCTGGAGGCTCTCGTGAGGTGGATGGCTGTTGGGTGGGTGTGTGCCTGCGTTTGTGTATCTTCGGAGGGGGCGTCACAGACACACTGGGAGAGGACACAGGGGACGTGTGAATGGTAGTGGGGTGGTGACTGCACGTGAGCGGGGTGTGCTGGTGGGTGTGCTGGTGAGGGATGTAGTGGCTGTAGAGGTAGTGCATGCAGGTGTGAGTGTAGACGAGACTGTGAGGGAGGAGGGAGACAACGAGGATGGGGACACAGTGGAGGCAGTGGATGTTGCTCTGTCTGCATGTGTGTGTTGCTTGTGTGAGTGCCTGTGGGATGTGTGTTGTTTATGTTTGCCTGAGTTTCCCTTGTGTGGTGAGGTGTGTGCAGGCTGGTCTGATGGTGTGCTTGGGATAGGCAGAGGTACAGGGGATTGGGTCTGGGTGGAGGAAGTTGGAGGGGGGAGGCTAGAGACGGGGACAATGGCTGCCATCAGTGCTGAGGCCAGAGTTTGAAAAGCTCGGTGAAGGGCCGCCTGACCAGAATGAATGCCCTCCAGGAATGCATTAGTTTGTTGCAACTGCCTTTCTACACCCTGGATGGCATTCAAAATGGTAGACTGACCAACAGTGAGTGACCTGAGGAGGTCAATGGCCTCCTCACTGAGGGCAGCAGGGGTGACTGGGGCAGGGCCTGAGGTGCCTGGGGCGAAGGTGATGCCCACCCTCCTGGGTGAGCGGGCATGGGGCGAAGGCTGAGGGGCTGCAGGGAGGGCGGTGCTGGTAGGGGGGGTGGCGGATGTACCTGTAGATGCGGGGGCACAGATGTTGCCACCACCACAAGGGAGCTCCCACCAGAGGACAAGTCCGTGTTGCTGGTCTCAGCTCCTGTCCCCGCCGTGGAGCTCCCCTCGCCCTCCGTCCTACTGGTGAATTCCGAGTCCGTAGTCTTGCCCTCCAGGGCCATGTGGGATGCAGCTGCCTCGTGCTCCGGTGCCACTGCTCCTCCGCCTGATGATGCTAATGCACACAAGAACAGGAAGACCACAAAAAGGGGGGGGAGACAGAAGAAAGACATGTTGAGTGCATGGATTACCGCTACCGTTGGCGGACAAGACAGACACAGAGGCCCCCTGCACTACGCCGCGCTCTTGGGCCCCACAGTTCAATTCCTGGGAAATGGCCTACAAGGCTATGAACGACATCTGCACACATAGATGACACAGGGGCATGAATAGCTGTACTTGGCACTCTACAGAGGTGGGGTGGGGTGCCACAGGGCCATGCCTTACGGAGGGGCCTAGCCTACGGAACTCACCCTGGCCTAGGGAAACCCACAGCCCTCCTCCCCCACCCAGACTACTCCACTGCGCACAAAGTCAGCTGAATGAGAGTGCACTCACCCCCTTGTGTCTGCTGTGATGCCCTCAAGCGCCCATCCAACTCCGGGTAGGCCACCGCCAGGATCCTGAACATCAGGGGGGTCATGGTTCGACAGGCACCCCTCCCACATTGGGAGGCCATCCCCAGCTGAGCCTCCGCCATCTTCTTGCTCCAGCGGCGAATGTCCTCCCATCTTTTCTGGCAGTGGGTGCTCCGTCTGTGGTAGACACCCAGGGTCCGGACGTCCTTGACAATGGCACGCCAAATATCTTTCTTCTGGTGGGCGCTGACCTACAAGAAATGTACAGGGGAAGAAGAGAAGTCATTACCAACTGCACCGTCAAAGTGAGTGTCCCCCATCCCTACCCTTGCCATGTGGCACATGCACTCACCGTCTTTCATGCACGCAGCACTCTGCCCCCTTCCTTCTTACATCCAGCCCTCTCCACACAGGCATAGCCCATACAACATGCTCCCTGTGTACTTACCTGTTTGTCTGGAGGACCGTAGAGTAGCATGTACTGGGGGAGGACCCCATCAACGAGTTTCTCCAACTCCTCTGATGTGAAGGCAGGGGCCCTTTCCCCAGACGCACGAGCCATTGTCTCTTCCAGACCGAGGTCACAGCAGCACTTGCAGTGTAGTTCCTCTCTTGTCGAAGATCAGGTATCGAGTGATTGAACAGATAGAAAATGGCGGTCACGTCCGCGGCGGTGCGTACCGCCGGCGTACATCGTCATTGGCTCCTGCGACCCTTAGGGTCCAATGTTAACCAATGCAGCTTTGCGCCGCGGTCTTCGACCGCCTACCGCGACGGTGTACAACGCCAGCGCAGTTACCTCACATCCCATTGTCCCACTTCAGAGGTCAGGCAACCGCCATTTCAGGGGCCCACATGGCTTCATTTTCAACTGCGTCACACATACCTAGGCCTAAACACAACACACATACAGGCCACCTTTTGTGTATGATTGGTGTTCTGGGTAAACTGTGGGGACGTGCCTCTGAGTTGTTTGACTCTGTGCTTGCTGTTGTCGTTCATAGGCACGGTCCGCTGGGACATGTGAGGAGATGGTGGCATGCTCCGGTGTACCGACCGTTGGTGGACCTGTCGGCAATGGAGGAAAGACAATTGATAATCACCTACAGGCTTGACCGTCCCACAATCCAGGAACTGTGTACCCAGTTGGAGCCAGACCTGATGTCAGCAATCCGCCATCCCACAGAAATCCCCCCTCAAGTGCAGGTGCTGTCAGTGCTCCATTTCCTTGCAAGTGGGTCTTTTCAAACAACTGTGGCGATGGCATCAGGGATGTCCCAGCCTATGTTTTCCAACGTATTGTCCAAAGTGTTGTCTGCCCTACTGAAACACATGCGGAGCTACATCGTTTTCCCTCAGGTGGAGGATTTGCCTACAGTGAAAGGTGATTTCTATGCCCAGGGACATATCCCCAACATCATAGGTGCCATTGATGGGACCCATGTGGCTTTGGTCCCCCCCACAGGAGTGAACAGGTGTACAGAAACCGGAAGAGTTATCATTCTATGAATGTACAGATGGTCTGTTTGGCAGACCAGTACATCTCCCATGTGAATGCCATGTTCCCTGGCTCAGTGTATGACGCCTACATCCTGCGGAATAGCAGCATCCCTTATGTGATGGGTCAAATCCAGAGGCACCGTGTGTGGCTATTAGGTGAGCACCTGGAAGCAAGTCAGTGGGAATGGGTGTCTGGGTCTGGGGTTATCCCTCCAGGTTAGTGTGTGTCTAACAGTTGCCCCTCACCATTTGCAGGTGACTCTGGTTACCCCAACCTGTCATGGCTACTGACCCCAGTGAGGAATCCCAGGACAAGGGCAGAGGAATGCTACAATGAGGCCCATGGGCGAACTAGGAGGGTGATCGAGCAGACCTTCGGCCTCCTGAAGGTCAGGTTCAGGGTCCTCCATATGACAGGTGGATCCCTATTCTACTTGCCAAAGAAGGTGTGCCAGATCATCGTGGCCTGCTGTATGCTTCACAACTTGGCTTTGCGACGACAGGTGCCTTTTCTGCAGGAGGATGGTCCAGATGGAGGTGTTATTGCAGCTGTGGAGCCTGTGGACAGTGATGAGGAGGAAGCAGAGGAAGAAGACATGCACAACAGGGACTCAGTGATCCTGCAATATTTCCAGTGAGACACAGGTAAGAATACAAGCCTACTACATGTACTTTAACACTACTACCTCTCTACTGTCTGTTGTTTTCACCCAGGTTATGGTCACTGAGTTGTCACTTTCCCTTACGGTTTCACAGATTTGGGTCCCACTATGTGACATCTGCTTAGATTCCTCATGGACTAGAGCTGTGTGACATAGGTACATTGACATAACTATTTTAAAAACCATTTTGTCACTGTAATTGCTAATACACTATTTCAAAATCACAGACAGACTCCAGATCTTTTTGTGCTTTAGGTGTGTTTATTTAAATGCTCAAAATTGGAGGGGGTAGTGAAATGGTAAGGGGTGATGGCGGAGGAGTGTCCATGGCAGAGGCCAGTCTATTAGTCTCACAGGTGCATTGCACATATGGGCATAGGAAGTGGAGCTGGGGCAGTTTAATTATGAACGAAAACGAAAGTACACTGTTCCACGTCAGAAGAACTTGGGAGACCTGAATGTTCAGGAGCGAGTACCCTCAAGCATCACAGTGGATGACTAGCATCATCATCGGGTAATGCTCCACGCCAGGCTGGCTCCCCAATAGAGGGGCAACAAGCCGTTTTGTTCTTGATAGTGACTGGTGAGTTCCAGCTATCTTAAGCAAGCGTGTCTGTATTCAGGCACCAACGCACAAAGGAGAGAACAAAAAAATGAAATAAAATTGGTTATTTCATTATTTAATCAATAGTCAGGGATGAAACCAAGATTAAAAACTAGGGAAAGTAATCAATTGAGTATCAATGCTCAATTACTTTCAAAAGCAATAAACTCAGAAGGATATCACTCTGGAAATCCCCTAAACTAGGTCAACATGTTTCGCGTCAAGCGGTCCTTACGGATCCAGTGACGCTTCATCAGGACCAAAATATACGAAAGGGTGAGTCAGCTCTTCTCCTAAATAACAAAAATATGTAACAATGTACAAATTCAAAAAAGTGTCAGCCGGTCACTTAAATTGAAGTATACAAGCTTAGTCGTTGTCAGGTCGCCCTGGAAGAAAGAATAAATAATAAAACACAACACCAAAATGTACCCAACAGTGGTCACAGGTGTAAACATGCAAGCAGGTGCATCATGAAAAATACTGTGGTGGAAAAAAGGCCAACAACACACATGGGCTTACCGCCCCCAAGTTGAGATCGGGCTCCTTGGTAAGTACGTTCCGAGGACTCGGACGATTACTAAATATAATAGACATAAAAACATCCACAAATGACGAATCAGTTTAAACCAACCCTTAATAAGGAGGTATTTATTAAAACATAGGTCCAAACAGTCATTTAAGAAAAAGTCACTTTTTTGTGGAAAAATGTTCATTAACCGAGTGATCTTTAAAGAAATTGCTGTTGTAGGCCATAATATAGAGTAATGTGGAACGGTGGTTATCCTAGTGAGTAGGGATCGTTTACAAAAACGAAAGTACAGACGCTAGGATAGTGACTAACTAGGTCACGGAGCCGCTGGGGGCACATTACGAGCTGTCCATAAGTATTATATTATTATATTACCCATGTGTTACAGTTAACCACGAGTAAATACACGTCACGTAGCTGGCCCGGAGTACTTACTAGTTTTGTCACCGGTCCAGAATGAGGACCTACCCTCCGTGAACGCCAAACCGCAAGACAACGCGGTGTGCGCACACGGGGCGTTTTGAAAGCATTGTGGACCCGGAAGTTTATCCGTGGCCATGGAAACATTCCATCTGAGCGCGTCCCGATGCCAGATGCTCGGGCGCGTTCCAGAATCACAGAAATAAAGGAAGGACTAAAATACGTCAGCCATATTGGTGGAAGCAAATTTACAGGTAAGCACTCGTGAACCAACAGTGAGAGGTTCACACAAGTGGGGAGCATGTAAGTTAAGGGATTACGAAACAAGACCCATTCTTTTAAACAAAGGAACTCTGTAGTCATGTCAAAAACAATCATATTAAGTCAAAGGTCGAAAATCAAGTCAGTTCTTTTAAATCATGACATAAAAAATGACAAAAAAAGAAATTTTTTGTGTACAAAGGTTCATGGCACAAAAATAAATATTAGGTCAGGTAAAGGTGAAAAGTTATTAGGCAAGACTAGTCCAAGGGATATCGTCATTGAGGCCCTGCATATTGGTACTCAATTTGAACACCCATCTCTGTTCAACTTTGAAGAGATGTCCTGGGTCGTTGGATCGGACATTGGGCGTCTCTAATACCACCCACCAAAGGTCATCAGGAGAGTGTTTCACCGCCAGAAAATGTGCACTAAGCTTAGTGGTGATTCTGTGGCACCGGATGTTGCTTCGATGTTCGTTAATACGGTTCTTGACAGGCCTCGTTGTCATACCAATGTAACGTAAACCGCAAGGACAAGTGATTATGTAGATGCAGTTCCTTGTGTTACAATTGGTGTGTTTCTTGAGATACCATGTACCTATCGGATCAAGATTAATAGTTGATAGGTGTTTAGTAAGGGAACAGACATTACAGTTTCCACAGGGATGATGACCTACAACAGGGGGAAGGTCCCATAATGTCTTTTGAGTGTAGGTATTAGGTTGTGGACGTGGTCGGGTGCGGATCACTATGTCCTTGATGTTGGCTGACCGTTTAAAGGCAAAGAGAGGTTTAGAAATTTCACACCCTCCACTAGTAAGAATAGACCATCTTTTATTGATCAATTTCTTGATTGAATTAGATAAAGGAGTGAAAGTGGAAACACATGTTATTCTTGTTTGAGGTGTTTTGTCAAAACTTGGAAGTAAAGTATCCCTGTTGTTGTTTTTGGCTCTCTTCCGTGCTAAATTCACAGTTCTGGAAGGGTAATGGCGAGCCAAACGTTTCTCTTGAAGAGCATCAGCCTGGCGTTCAAATTCATGAGAAGAACTGCAATTCTGTCTAAGCCGTAAAAATTGGCCTACGGGTAGGTTATCTCGTAAGGACTTTGGATGGTGACTTTCATAAAGTAAGAGGGAATTGCGGTCAGTGGGTTTATGGTAAATGGTGGTAGACAATTTGCCATTGTGGATAGTAATCATTAGATCAAGAAAAGGTAATTGCGAGGCAGATACAATGGTAGTAAACTTCAAAAAGGGGTCAAAAATGTTGATCCAGGTCGTGAAGTGGTCTGCTAGTGGTAAGGGACCATTCCAGATGATCAGAATGTCATCTATGTAGCGACGCCATAATGTAACATGATTCTGGTAGGGGTTAGATGGTGCCAGAATAAATTTCTTTTCAAAATCAAACATATAAACAAGCCAGGCTCGGGGCAAAAGTGCTGCCCATAGATGTACCACGGATTTGATGATAAAACTGATCCTCAAATTGAAAGAAACTTTCAGTTAACGCCAATCTGGCAAGCTGCATAATAAAGGTAACTGGAGTCGAGAGAGCATTTGGTGATTCCTGAAGAGCTGATTCAATAACCTGCAGTGTTGCTTCCTGTGGAATGTTGGTATATAATGCTTCAACATCCATGGTGATTATTCCTTGTACAGTGCTAGATTCGTTAATAGACTCAATCAGATTCAGGACATCTTTGGTGTCCTTAAGATATGTCGAAGAATTTTTAACGAGTGCCTGTAAAAAATGATCGTAAAACACAGATAGAGGTTCTAAAACTGAACCAATCCCTGAAACAATAGGGCGTCCTGGAGGGGGTGTAATGCCTTTATGAATCTTTGGTAGGCAGTAAAAGTACGGAACGCAGGGATGGGGAGTATCAAGGAATTCTGCCTCTTTAGGTGAAATCCAAAGATTATTCCTGGCTTCTTCAATAAGAGTCCTGATCTGAGTCTGTAGTCTAGTGGTGGGGTCATACCTAATCTTAGCATAGTAGGTTGAATCACTTAACAAGCATAAACATTTGTGCTTGTAATCAGTGGAATTCATAATCACAATAGCACCACCTTTTTCAGCCTGTTTGATAGTTATTTGGGGATCAGATGCTAGAGTGAGTAGAGCCCTCTTCTCTTTGTTAGGAATGTTAATGTAAGGGTGTTTGGGACATAGTTTATTGATGTCAGCTAATACTGCTTTCTCAAAGGTGGTAACTTCACTGGGCATGACCACTTGTGGTGGGACAAAAGTCAAAGGTCTCTTAAGACCCGAGTCGCTTGGTGTAGGTTCTGTTGTCTTGTCCTTAAAGAAGAAATGTAACCAGATTTTCCGGAAAAATTGGGCTATTTCAATGTTTAGGCGGAAAAAATCCTCCTCAGGGGTAGGGACAAATCCCAACCCTCTGTTGAGCACGCCCATCTCAGTAGATGTTAAAGGTCTAGTTGATAAATTAACAACTAAGTTCTCGCCGGAGGGCATTTCGTTTGGCTCCTGGTCACCATCTGGGGTTCTTCTTGGGACCACTGTACATGCCTGCCTCTTCCTCTTCTTCTGCCTCTGCCCCTGCGCCGGCCGTGGCCTAAAAAAGGCATATATGGCATCATAGGGCGAGGCTGAAAGAAAGGGTAAGGAGGTTGCCAAGGCATTGGTTGGTGTACAGGGTAGGGGGGATAGTTGTAAAAAGTTTGTGGCGGATTCTCGTCCATGCTCCAACCGTCAGATGATGAACCACTACTGTAAGTGCGGGTCTTTTTCAAAATAGTGGTGGATTCATCAGATGATCGAGATTGGGTGTCTACATCGTAATCATCTTTGATATAAGGATAAACCTTCTCTCTACTAAATCTCACAATATCTTTTTGCAGTTTGGTAACTTTCTGTTGTGTCAAAAACTCTTTGGTTTAGTTCAATTCAGCTGTAATTTCAGAGAGGCGGCTTTTAAAGGCTGTTAGTGTTATTGTCGTCTTAAGGCTATGTTCCAATGCATTAATTTGAATCGTAATAGTATCGGCCAAACGCCTGGAGGTGTTTATAATTAGGACCAGACAATCTCTGGTGCATTTCCAGGCTATTTGAGCCCAATGCTTTCTGAAAGCTAAATCTTGTAGGAATATACGGGGGATGTTAGAGACTAATAGCCCGTTGGGTGCAATGTTGGCTCGTAGGTACTCTGTCATGATGGTACCATGCATGACAGTTTTAATTAAGTCTTTTTTTAATGCAGATAGTTTTTCCCATTCGGATTTAAGGCTACCCGTAGCGGCAGCCCCCTCATTATCAAGGATAGACGGTGTCTGTAAAATTGCTGACACCATGTCATCATCGTAGCAGTTTAATTATGGACATAGTGGCAAGGTGGGACAGTAGGATGACAATCAGGGTGGTCTCATTTCTTGGCGGGGGTCTTGGCATCGTGCTCTGTCTTGTTCCTGGATCTCAGGGACCATTTGCGGGGTGGTTCTTCCTCTGCAGGAGGTGGGGTGCTGGTGTGGTGGTCCTGTGGCGGGGCGTCCTGTCCACTAGCGACGGCAGAGGTGGTGGGCAGTTCATCATCCATGCTAGTATTAGGGGCCCCTTGTAGTGCCACAGTGTCCCTCCTGGTGTTGAGTACTTCCTTCAGCACCCCTACGATGGTGCCCAGGGTGGAGCTGATGGTTCTGAGTTCCTCCCTGAAGGCCATATACTGTTCCTCCTGCATGCGCTGGGTCTCCTGAAACTTGGCCAGTACCGTTGCCATTGTCTCCTGGGAGTGGTGGTAGGCTCCCATGATGGAGGAGAGGGCCTCGTGGAGAGTGGGTTCCCTTGGCCTGTCTGCCCCCTGTCGCACGTCAGCCCTCCCAGTTCCCCTGTGTTCCAGTGCCTCCGTCCCCTGGACCGTGTGCCCACTACCACTGCCCCCAGGTCCCTGTTGTTGTTGGGGTGGTGGGTTATCCTGGGTTCCCTGTAGTGGTGGACACACAGCTGATTGATGTCTCCTGGGGACGGAGGTATGGGCCCGCTGGGTGGGTGATGTGCTGGTGTTTCCAGAGGGGGGAAGGTCTGTGGTGGCCTGTGCCTGTGTGAGGGGAACTGACTGTCCAGAGGTCCCCGATGGTCCGGGCTGGTCATCTAGATCCAGTTGGACAGAGGTGATGTCATCACTGTGGGCCTCTTCTGTGGGTGGTGTGGACATGTGTGGACCCTCCTGTCCGGTGACGTTGGGTAGGGGTCCTGCAGGGGTATAAAAGGATGTTTATTAAATCTGTGTGTGTAATGGTGTGCAATGGGTGGGTGACCGTGTACCCCAGTGCTAGCATTCTTGTGTGGGAGCTTGTGTGATGATGGTTTAGGTGGGTGTATGGGTATGTGCAGTGGGCATGCTTTGGTGATGGGTGTCCATGCTTTGTTGTTTTATGCAGGGCTTGGTGTTGGGATGGGTGGTTTGTGATGTTGGGACATTTGTGAGGAGTAGGGGTGCTGGGGATGAGGGTGGGGGTGGGGATATGTGCTGGCATGCAGGTAGGGTGGGTGATGTAATTGTAAAGCTTTGTCTTACCAGAGTCCATTCCTCCACCTACTCCTGCGAGGCCCTCAGGATGCAGAATCGCCAAGACCTGCTCCTCCCATGTTGTTAGTTGTGGGTGAAGAGGTGGGGGTCCGCCGCCAGTCCGCTGAACCGCCTGGTGGTGTCTTGAGACCACGGAACGCACCTTCCCCCGTAGGTCGTTCCACCTCTTCCTGATGTCTTCCCGATTTCTTGGGTGCTGTCCCACTGTGTTGACCCTGTCCACTATTCTTCGCCATAGCTCCATTTTCCTTGCAATGGAGGTGTGCTGCACCTGTGATCCGAATAGCTGTGGCTCTACCCGGACGATTTCCTCCACCATGACCCTGAGCTCCTCCTCTGAAAACCTGGGGTATATTTCCCGTGCCATGGGGTGGTGTAGGTGATGTGTGGGGTGGATTGTGTGGTGATAAGTGTGGTGATATGTAGTGGTGTGCTGTGTGAGGTGCGTGGAAGTTGTGTGGGTGATGGTGTTGTGTGCCTGTGGATGCTGTTGTTCTTGCTGGTGGTGTTTCTCTCTGGCCTTCTCTCGGTAAATTTGTCATAGGGGTTTGTGGGTGATGTGGGTGTGTGTTTTATATTGTAATGTGTGTGTGGGAGTGGTGTGTGTATGTGTATCAGGTGTGTGTATTTCGATTTGTCCAATGTGGTGGTGTTTTGGAGATGTGTGTGTATTTTGAGCGCGGTGGTGTGTACCGCTAATGGAATACCGTGGTTGAAACACCGCCGGGTGGATTCGTGTGTCGTGATAGTGTGGGCGTATTTCTGTTGGCGTGACGGTGGAGGTTTTGTTTTCGCCAGTTTATCACTGACCTTTGGTTTGGCGGACTTGTGTGGGTGTCTGTATTTTGGCGGATTCCGAGATGTGGGTCATAATAGCTGTGGCGGAATTCCGCGTCCGCGGCGGTGTGTTGGCGGTCTTCTGCACGGCAGTAAGCAGCTTTTACCACCAATGTTGTAATGAGGGCCTTTGTGTCTGATTACAATCTTGGTGGATGAGGTTACTATGTCACAAACATGACGGATTTCCCATCCCCGAAATTGCAATCCCATTATATCCTTTGGAACTTGTAATTTGGCGGATGGGATATCTGTCACATTTCTGATGGAGTATTCTAAGATGATAATCAGGCACTTTCAGTTTAACAAAATATATTTTCAAGTGAATTAAGACAGTTCCAATTGCAAATGGACAGACAGCAAGCTACATACACTCTGAAAATACCGACACATAAAAATATTATTCTTTGCCTATAATGTTTAAACAAAATAGTTCTGTATGTTTTTGTTTTCATTTAGCATCCCTCACGAAATTTCAAGCATTTGCTTTAGAGCAAGCAGGACACAGCATATTGAGTAGAAGATAAATGTAATCAGAAAGACCATGGAGGAGCAATCAGAATGTCCTAACTTTCGAATACCGGACTGAGAGACATTTGTTTTTTTAATAGACAAGTGCTGTTGAAATAGGACTGTTTCTTCAGTTTCTTCTTGCCGGTGTATGGCATCTGGTACCTGTGATTTCTGTTATTGATATTGTAACACTATGCCAAATGTGATAACTGCCACAGGCTATTCCAGAGAATGCCCAGTATACCGACCCAACTACTGTGTTTGCATAGAGCCTCATAGCACTGGATTACTGCTTTTCTGAGGGGTATCTAACAACAATCTTATTGCATATGGCTGCTAAATTGATTTTTACTTAAGCATATTTATTGTGGCATAAATATCACAAAACTCAAAACCTACCTTTTAGAAAGTTGTGTTTCTCTGAACCTTGTCCTCTGGTGATTGTTTCCTCGAGAAATCCATCTGTACAGATCACCTGAATAACCATTCTCCTTATGACTATTGAGAGGCACAAAGATATAAACGTCACTTCCTTTAGGAGTCACAGGTGTACCATGCACGATTAGCTTATCAGAAATACATGCATTTGATACATTCCCAATCATTTCTGTAACCTTCTGACAGCTAAGTTCACGTTGCATCTGTTTTAAAAATGGTTTGTTTACCATTTTTGAAGTTACTAAAGAGCAAGGTTTCAGTACAATTATTTTATGACACAGAAGCCTGGGTATAAGATGAGATCCTTCCTTCAGCTGGCTAAGAATGCACCAGAAGTGACTTTTTGGGTGCAACTTCCTAAAAAACAACTTCCTGAAAAGGTCACTGGGAATGGCTTAAATCCTGTAATATAGTACTGATTCAAGTATTACACTTTTGTGGCAGGACACGTACTGCACATACCATTCATACAGCAGCTTTCTAAAGCCAGCAGATAACAGAACACGAATATATACAGTCACAAGTCGTTGACAGCAGTTAACACCCATCTTAATCATGTAAAAAACCACTATCATCATTTCCTACCTAGAGCAAGCCAATATAGCACCAAATACATTAAATTGCCAATTATTGAGCAACATGCCACATGTAGACCACAGCTATGCCCATTTTCTTTTAGACACTGATAAAATACAGTGCCAGGGATACGTAACAGCAATTTGCCACCCATCAAACCCTATGTAAAAATCAGTGATTTCCATTTTCCTAACACAAACCCTTTGAAGACTGTGGCAAATGTGTTTATCAGCCCTTTGAAACCCGTAATCCCTGTGCATAAAATGCCATTCCCATTGCCTCACAGGAATCATGCTGATACAGTGTCAGGTATATGTACCAGCATTTAGCACCCATCACTCCCCCATGAATAAGAAAAAAACATATCCCCATTTCTTACATGGAACAAGCCTAATACAGTCCAAAACATATACAACACACTGGTGTGCAGTTTTTCTTTCAGCAATTGCTAAAATACAATAGCTGGTATATGTGTCAGTCATTTACCACCCATCATTCCTCATGTAAAACTTTCTATTTTAGTAGCAGGAAATATTATAATTTAGTGGTCATTTTACTCAAGAGCCCTTTAATGCCCTCAACAGTGGTAAACTTGCAATCATGAGGTGAATCCTTAGCCCAAATAGTGTTAATGTGTAAAAAAGACAAACTAATGAGGCAATCATGTCACAAAATGTGGTGCATTATGTCAACTAGTTTGCCTTTTCTTGCCACATAATTTAGCCAAACCTGTGATATAATGTAACCCTGCCCTACCGTGTAAATCCAGCGGTCCTTGGTATACATATCAGTCATTAAACACATATCATCCTTTATGTAGAAAATGGCTATGATAATTATCACAAGTGGTATAAGTAAGATCCTATTTCAAGGATATGCAACGGCCATTTGCAAGCCATCATCCCCTATTTGAAAATTAGCGATTTTCCTTTTTCCTCATAAGAGCCATTAGAATACAGTCGCACATATATTATATGTATAACCATTTTCTTATAGAAATCATGAAAGTGAAGTTTCAGGGATACATGACAGCCATTTAACACCCATCATACTCAATGTAGAAAATCACCATACCTATTTCCTATCAGAAACACGATTAACCCAATTCTAGTTATATCCAATGGTTACTTAATGCCGATAATCCCACATGCGAAAAATAGGTATGCCCATTTCCTCGCCACAAGTCACTTAAAAACAGTGGCAGATATTCTGCAAGTGACATTTAAGACACATTACCATTTTCCTAACAGGAACCCATTAGAATATAGGGGAAAATATATTCAATAGCTTTTTCACCCCTGGCATCTCCTGTATAGAAAAAAAAGAACCACTGTGCTACAGTGATAGTATATGTAACAGATATTTAACATTTACAAAAGGAATACCTAACATTCAGTGCCTCTGGTACGTAGCAGCCTTTTACCCCCATAATCCCACCCCATAAACATTATCTACCATTACTATGTAGTAGAAATGTATTCAACAGCTGTTTAAAGCCCATAAGCTCCTGTGAGTAAAATAGCTATTGCCATTTCCTAACAGTAATCATGAACATACAGTGCTAGGTATATGTCGGATCCATTTAATGGCCATCATTCCAGATGTAGAACATCATATTTCCAACTATATTTGATGTCCATGTATTTCCCATAATCTCCCATATAGAACACAGCTATGCCCGTTTACCTTCAACATTTACTAAATAACAATACCAGGCATATGTACCAGCCATTTACCTCCCATCACCCCCACGTCAAAAAATATTTATGCTCATTTCATCAACACATTTCACTACACTAGAGTGGCAGCTGAATGCAACAGCCATTTAACACCCATCATCCACCATGTAGAATTTATTGTGGTCATCATCCCAAGAGGGCTACATAACATACCATGCCCAGGGTATGTAGCAGCAATTTACCGCCACAATCTTCCCTTTAACCATTATGTATTTCCATTTTTCTAACAGGACCATTATAATATGGGGGAAAATGTGTTCAACAGCTGTTTAACCCCCTTAATCCTCTTTGAGTAAAGTAGATATTACCATGTCCTTTCACTTATCATGAAAATACAATTGTAGGTATATGTCAAAGCCAGTTTACGACCATCATCCCCGATGTAGAAAGTCCCTTTCTCTAATTCCAACGTTGAACAACCTAATACATTTCCAAACATATTCATTGGCCATGTCACTCGCATAATGCCCCCAAGCGTAACACAGCTATGCCCATTTTCCTTCAACAGTTACTAAATAACTTTACCAGGTATGTGTAATAGCCATTTTACCCCCATCCTCCTCATGTAGAAAATCCCTATCCCCGTGTTGTATGTTAAATTATACTAATACATTCCTAAATAGATTCCATCATAATGGAACCCATAATCGCTCATGCAGATCAAAGCTATCCGCATTTTCCTTCAGCATTTACTAAAAACAGTACCAGGTATATGTAATAGCCATTTAACCCACATATCCTGATAGATAAACAAGAAGCACTGCTGAAGAGAGTTTACTTTCACTTTGCCCATGTAAGCTAAAACAAATCCTGGTATTCACACAGTAACAATTGCTGAAGAGAGTTAACTATCACTTTGCACATAGAAGCATTAAATTACACTGCCACAGGTGAAGACTTGAGAGAATGCAGCCCATCATTCCGTCATCTTCAATGATCCTTTCAGACCGTACCCTCCCAGAGTGTTTTAAAGAGCAACTAGAGCGCTAGCAGTCTTACTTATGACAAAAGTGTGGCACACCTGAAGCCATTTTGATTGAATGAAACTGGTAAAACTTAAAACATTTAATTGAGAAAGGAACAAAATAAGGGGTTCATTTTGGTATAGAAATTATGGTTATTGCTGTAGAAATAAATGAGCACATGTTTTAAGTGAGTTCTCAAATATATTTCTCTTCTATTTCATTAAAATGGAATTTCAACACCAGCAGCAGACTGCCAGTTAACTCCCTGGTGATCAGCAGCTTACAGTGTTCTAATGAGCAACTAGAGTGCTAGCATTTTAAATTTATGTAAAAAATGTGGCACATCTGAATGCCATCTTGATTAATCGAAGTGGAAAACTGCAAACATCTGCTACTGAGGATACTGCAGTAAAAAAGGAAATGATGGAAGCAGGCCCTGTGTTCAACCGTCCCCACCACCGTGCATTGCGATGGGTATGTTACTTAACGTTAAAAATACCCTAGAAATTCACTGAAAAAAACAAAGATTACAGGGATGACAAAGTTAGGAAAAAGAATTTTAAAAACGTAGAAATTCACCAAAATAACAAATGATACAGGGACGTTACAGTTAGGTTCAGATTTTATGCACACAAAAATCATGGAAATTCAGCTGTTATAGTTATTTCAAGTAACTATAACTCATGCCCTAAGGTAACTATAACTCGCCTCCTCACCATGCACTGCTAATTATCCAATATATTACATCGCTCATGACATCTTCTTTGACATCATTGAAGATATCAATGTAACATTTGCAGTAAAATTATTGACGAGAGAACTGCATGGGGAGGCTGTTGGCAGTAGGGCCTGTCCTGGGGTTAGATGTTAGGGGGTTGTCCGCGGCCCAAAGATTTTGCTGGGAAAAAGACTTCAATGTTCTATCACGAGCAATGCTTAACATTCACAACACTAGCAAATAAACAGACACACCACCATCAGATAGAAGAATTTGAATCATCAACCTACTGAGTTTCAGATCAAGAGCTTTATCGGTAGGCCTAAAGTGGCTCATATCAGTAACATTCAAATGAAACAGCTTGCTAGTTTGACACTTTGAAGTCATTGTATAGAGAGACCACTGCAATATCAATGTCTTTCACTCTCTCTTCCATCCCACCTTGGGATGTAAGAGAAAGGGAGAGAGAAAGTGAGAGATTGAGAGAGAGAGACATTTAGAGGGAGATTATGTGAGAGAGAAATTGAGAGAGAGAGAGAGTTTTGCTAGACTGATGAATTATATAATTAGTATGAAATATTTTAGAAGAAATTGAAAAGAAAAATGTATTTGTCAATTGAAAAGAGTGAGATCACCTTTCAGTATTTACCTTAAACATTTGAAGTTGAAAAGAAATTGAAGCAGACAAAGGATCACAAACACCTTGAGTACTACACCACAGTTTATTCCTGGTTATGTAGTCTCCATACATTACTATGACATTCAACCGAAACATTTTGCTGGGGAACTATACTTAAATGTTTCATTACAAGGAATGTTTACCATTAAAAAATTCTAGTAAATAAACACAATGCTATGAGATACCAGGCTTTGAACCTTCAACCTACTGACTTACAGTCCAAAAGCTTTACAAGTAGACCACAGGCTAGTCTGTTATGTAATGCATAAAAAAGTACTTATAACCTCCCTACTAAACATCTTGCTTGTGTGCCGCTTTAAGTCATTCTATGGAGAGACCATTGCTTTTGTTATTTTAATGGTCTCTCCATAAAATTACTTCAAAGCAGCACAAAACTGAGATATTTGCTGCCAGGAGAGGACCCTGGGGAGAGCCTGAAGGCCCTGGTGGTCCTAGCCCGCTCCCCATATCCTGCGGTCCTGGCAATTTTTTTTAATCTTGTTCCCTGCATGCATCGTTTCATGGAGGGAAAAAGATGAAAGCTCCTCTTTCAGCAAGCGGAAGCTGCTTGACAGCTCCCAGTTGCTGAAAGCGGAGTTATGTTTGCTTTTTCTTGGTGGGAGCTGTCAGCAAACAGCTACCTCCCAAGGGTAGGCACCTCTGGAGGTAGCAGGAGTCACCCCTAGGAGGGTCACAGTCCCCAGGGCAATCTATGGCTCCATGAGGAGGGACGCGGGCCCACCTCCATCTTTGAGATTCTTACCCAGGGAGGTGGCGGTCCCCAGACTCAAAGGGGGGTCAATAGTACCTCCCTATTTTTTCTTTTTCTTTATTGCCCCAGGAAGGTGATAGTTCCAGAGGTGTGGGGGGGAGTGCAATCCCCCTGCATATTTCAAAATTATAGCCCTGGCGAGGTGGTGGTCCTCGGGGGTAGGAGGGGTCAGCAGGACCCTCCCTATTACATTTATATATTGCCTCAGGGAGTTGTGATCCCCGGACTGCGGGGGGCCACATGGCCCCTGCATATTTTATTAGCAAAGCCCAGGGGAGGTGGTGGTCTCTGGGGCCCGGAGGGAGGTCCACAGGACCCCCCACAATTATGTTACTAATAAATATGCCCCTGGGGAGGTGATGGTCCCCAAGGCTCCAGTCTGCCCCAGAAGGGGGGCTCTTTGAACCCCCCTCCTATTTTTCCCACAATGGCCCCGGGCCCTGGTCCACCCAGGGGGCAATATTAATAGTGAGTGCGGAGATCGCACTTGCTTTTATAAAAAAAAATTCACAGCAAAATTCACGAATGTTCACAAATTTAAAATAATTAAAATAAATTAGAATTAAAATACGTGTTTTTAAGCCCGGGGGTGGGGGTCCCTAAGAGAGTAAACATACCCTGCCCCCTTTTTTTTTTGTTAGGTTTGTTTTTGAGACTCAGCTGATTAAAGTGTTGGCAGCCAGTCAAATCTCTGCATTAGATTGGGAGGATTCCCAAAGCCTTTGTGCCTCTAGATATACAAATGTGGCTTTCTTTTAGCTTCTCTTAAACTACTGAACAGATTTACACTAAATAACTAAAAGCATAATCTGTTTAACGAAAGCTACCTTTCTGCAGAATTTGGTGTAATTCCATCCAGTGGTTTAGGCTGTAGTTGTGTTCAAAACTCCTACAGGAATTAAAATGGTAAATTCACGTTTTTAAAACCCCCTTTTTCTCGGCCCTTGCTTGACGGAGCACCATGAAACCTCCCATGCAAGATTCTAGGGCACGTGTTTTTTGGAAAATTAAGTGAAGATTCATCAAAGGGTGCCAAAGATATAGGCAAGTCAAAAAACACTCCTGGGACCACCATGGCAGCGGAGACGGTCACCCCACCACCGTGTTGGTGGTCTGACTGCCGTACTGTAATGCATGCAGTTACATAGACAAAAGACTGCCACTGTAAATAGAATGCCAAATAATCAGTGTGAGAAACATTTAAAGGTCATAATGTAAAGAACGACTACAGAATAGGAATGTCTCTACTAGGGGGACCCCTGAAAGACTGATGCACTGGGTCACATACCAATTTACACATCCCTCAAAACCACTATCTGCACAGAAACTGTGGCTTGATGTATATCAGGGACAACCAATAGTATAACCAAGTGGCATGCATATGTGAGAAATGGGTAAGTACAAGTCATGAAAGCAAAAACAGCAGTAACAGCATGGGTCACACATTTAGATAAGGTAGGTGTAAGGTGCACACATGAAAATCCTGAAAATATATACAAAAGTTATGAAAAATGAACACCCTCAATGTGTGGACAAACAAATGTCTAGCTTGCACACATTAAACAAATGTCCAACCTACATCATAGGAAGAAAAGGAACCCAATTGATGTTGATAATGGCCAAGACAAGATTCAATAGTCACCATATGAAACACCACCCAATGCAATGTCAGTCCCAATAAGATTAGATCCCACATATCTATTCATTGAACATTTCCCTTTGTTTTAGGTGCCTCCAGCACTGGTTCCAAGGTCAGATCATATCAACCACATCAAATGGATCATCAATCAGGGTGAAACAAAGACAACTGTAGTTGTACATCCCAAACTATCTGCAAACATCCAAATGGTAGAAAAGTAATGCAGGACTACTGTGTGAGAAAACTAGCAACCTCTTTTTTTATTTAAAAAAACACATGTAGGTAAGGCCAATGGCCAATCCAATATTTCCATGGGTGGTCCAGTGCACTGCTGTGTCACTTAACTTGCCTCTCAGAACACTGCCATGAAACCTTACCAGACAGGGTCATCTAGTGGGCAGTCCACCTCAATAATGTCTTTGGTGGGGGGTGGTTTTGGAATGGATGGGGTTGATTTTGGGAGTGGTGGGCCTGACTTTGGGAGGGGTGTCTTTTATTTGGGTATCTTAGATGTATGGCTGGGTTCAGTGGGGGAGGGGAGTCAGGTGTCACAAGGACTTGGGTGTAGAAGGGATGGGTTGGGGGTACCTGTGGTCTCTTTGGCCTTGGGAGGGGTGTTTTGTACAGGGGTAAGGGTAATGGTAAACATTAAACTTTCTTTAGGTAATGGGTAGGGTCTCCAGGAAGGATAAAAGGTTGGGTGGTTGGTGAAGTGGAAGTGTCAGGTGTGTGTGTATTGTTGGTGCTGGTGTCTGTGTGTCTGATGTATGATGCTTGTGTTTTGTAGATGTCTGTCGATGAGTATGGGTGTTTGTGTTTTTTTGTGGTGTGTGATACGGATGTGCTGGGTATTGCTGGGAGTGGGGAATGTGTCTGTCGGTGTGAGTGTGGTATCTGGGGTATGGTGGGAGTGGTAGATGTGTCTGTTGGTGTGGGTGTAGTGTCTGGGGGTATGGAAGGAGTGGTGGATGTGTCTGTTGGTGTGCAGGTGGTGCCTGAGGGTATGATGGGAGTGGTGGATGTGTCTGTTGGTGTGGGTGTTGAGTCTGAGGGATTGGTGGACATGGTGGGTGAGTCTTTAGTTATGGCTGTGGTGTATGGGGTTATGGTGGGAGGGGTGATTGTGAGTGGGGTGAGAGTCTGGTGAGTGGTTTTATGCTTGTGTGTTTTGTGGTGTTTCTGTTTACATGTGCTGCTTGTGGCTGTTAAGTGTGCTTATGTGTGAGTGTGCTTGGGACACGTATGGGGAAAAGGAAATTGATTGGGTGAAGAGGCAGGTGGTGGGGTGGAAGTATAGGATGGGTGAAAGGCTGCTGTGAAGGAGGAGGCCAGAGCCTGAAAAGATCTCTGTTGCAGATGGCTGCACTGCACCTGGG
This sequence comes from Pleurodeles waltl, assembly GCF_031143425.1. NCBI lineage: Eukaryota > Metazoa > Chordata > Amphibia > Caudata > Salamandridae > Pleurodeles > Pleurodeles waltl. The sequence continues at coordinate 1,642,365,932 of NC_090444.1, read as the reverse complement.
TGGCATTCAGAAGTGCCATCAGACCCCCAGAGATGTTTCTCAGGAAGTCAATAGCCTCCTCACTTAGGGCAGCAGAGGGAACAGGGAACAGGAGTAAGGGGGGAGGTACTTGGAGCAAAGGAGACAGCTCCCCTATCGGGTGAGCGGGCCCAGCTAACTGGAAGGGGAGCAACAGGGAGTTTAGAGATGGTAGTGAGGGTGGCAGACAAGGATGGTGAAGGAATTGGTCCTGCATATCTTGCAGCCACTAGGTAGTGCTCACTAGAGCTGGAATCAGATGATGATAATGCAGTCAGTGTCCTACTTGGCACTCCTCTCACCTTCTGGGCCAGTGGGTCCCTCCGTATCTGTGGTGTCCTGATTGGAAGTATCATGGCCATCTGCTTCTCCACAGATGTCGGCCGTGTCTCCTCCGCTTGTCTGGGACGATGCTGTAATGGAAAATACAAATAGATTTATTGCATGTGCCAGAACACACTTGACCAACAGTGAGGATCACCGAACATCACTATAATGTATAGTAGACCCCAGTTACAAGGTCCACCAAAGTGGCTTCAACATTTGCAACGCCGCATGTATGCATGCATGCTACACAAACTGTAAACAGTTGCCAACTGTAAAGTCAGATTCACAGACAACTCCAATTGCATTAGTGAAGTTGTGCAATCACAATACCCATGTATCAAGTAGGAAACCTTGCCACCTTGATTGGTTTGAGTCTTGTAGCATACCTCAGTAACATGTTGTCTTCAAATAGTATGGCAATGCTCAATGCATTCCTACTGATTTCACACAAGGCCCTGCAATCTGTAAATGTTCATATACCTTATACCACATCCTGATCAAATAATGGGTAACTAATACAGCTATGTTGCAGCAAGATGTACGGTAGCTGGAAGAAGGTGACATGGAAAAACGTGTCATGATATAAAAACTTTACAATTGTAACTTCCTAATATGTCCATTTTTAAAATAGTGTCATGAAACAAGTACTAATGTAGCTTTGCAATATAACAGGTCATAATGAAAAATACACTGGAGACAATCTGATCAAAATGTCTGAGAGATTTGCCAACAAATATCCGCAGCACAATGAATTAGCTAGGCCTAAGCAAATCACCAGCTGTGATTGGTGCTGGTGAGAACCCCATTTTAACATTGAATAACTAAAAGTTAATAGTCCATTGAATGTTGTTTAATCTGTTTCTCAATGAGAAGGCACATCACTGTACCTAATTTTCATGCAAACACAAATTCCAATGTATTACTGAGAGTACACACTCACATGTGATTCTCACATTTCTGCATGTCACACCCTGATGCATGTCAACAGTCAGTTAATGGGGGGCGTGGCCGGGCCGCGAAAGAAAATGGCTGCCTAACTCGGGAGGTCCGAGCCACGTCGAACTCGAGGGGACGGCAGGGGTCACGCGGCCGCCGTAAATAAAACCATAAACCCTCCAGCGGCTCTTCCAACACACCGAGACTTGATCTCTGTCGAGGAGGCTTGGAAACAGCAGCGGGGAAAACCGCTGCGCACCTTGACAGAAAAGGCCCTGCCCGGGGGCGGAGTCGCGTCTTCCGAGGCCGGAGCAGATCGGCCCGTCGGAACGGAGACAACGAACTGCGCGTCCCAGCACCTTGGGTCAGTAACGCTGCGCTGACCATCAGGATGTCGTGCCTACCCTCTTCCCCCTCCTCCCCAGCTTAAGGGAACAGAAGCCGGTGTCGGCCCCGCAGGGGCAGCGGGGACCCTGCAACCAGTGCAAACGGGGTCACACTATCCCCGGAGGCTCTCCAACACACACGGAGTCCTGATCTCTATGAGTGAGACCCAGAGATAACAGCTAGAAGGACTACTGCACACCTAGACAGAAAAGGCCTAGTTCGGGGGCGGAGCCACCCCTCTTGAGGCTGGAGCGGACCGGCCTGTCCGTAACGGAGACCACGATTCACGCGCGCCCCATTACCATATCCTGCAGTCAGCAGTGCGGCGCTACTCATCAAGACATCGTGCCCTCCCCCCTTGACCCACTCTCCACCTCCAGGGAATAAAAACCGGAGACCGGAGAGGGGAGGGTGACCGCTCCCTCAGGGGAAAACGGGGCCACGAGGCACTGGCATAGGCCAGTATCACTTACCCCTCCCGGCTACTCATCCAACAGAACAACCGCAAGGGCCCTAAAATTGACACTGACAGAGCTCCCCGTGCCACCACAAAGTGGACTAGCCAACATATCTGAGGCCTCCTGAAATTAGAGCAAAGCACCTACCGGCTGGCCCCTTGCAGCACTGGGAATAACAGAGCATCGACCAGCCCCCAACATTACATTATCTGCTTGTGGCCATGCAGGACTGAGCAGAGGCAGCACAGAAGCCACGCCCCAGAGGAGACGAGGCGCTCAGGATCGGGAGCTGGTGATGATCCTCGATTGGCCCAAAGGAAAGGGAAAACACCCTGTCGATCAGGTACCCGGCCCCTCCTGAAGGACTCAGCAGTGGTCTTCTAGCTCAAACAGAGTGGATCTCGGGTGGCCCCTCGAACCGGATCAAATATAGGAAAAGGACCCCCAGGTAAACATACCTCTGAACATACCGACCCGGATGTAGTACAGAGGAGGGCGACGCTGGGGCACAATCATCCGCTCTCTCTCTCTAACAACCTCCGGTGACCCAAAAAACGAAAAACGATCAGCCATACAGTGACAAACTCAGCCCAACGACAAAATTAGGAGAGGTCGGGCACAGACTGACAGACTGACCCACGCATTATGACCCTCACCAGTTGCCAAAAAAGACAGAAGAGAGGAAAAAGGACCCCAGATTCAATAAGTCCTCTCCCACAGGCTGGCACTGAGATGCCCAGAGACAAGTCAGGACACAAATCTACAGGTAAACCGGCACGACAATTGCTATTTTCAGAGGCGCTCTAACACAAACGTCCTACCTCCCCAACATTGGGACCTCACACAGCCTTAACTCCAGCCCAGGCTTCCACAATGACTGACAAGGACCAGCCTACAACCATGGAATGGATACTGCAGGAGATCACTGCCATCAGTCGCCGGATAGAGGGGATGGACGCTTCTATATCCTCTCTGACCCTGGAGACCAAATCCATGCAATCAGACATTGCAAGCTTCCAATCCCGGGTGACGGAACGGGCCCTATTGATACGGGCAACAACCACGACAGGGCGCTTCTAACGAACTTAATTACTGATGCAGGCTTGGATGACTATTACACCCAAAGGACAAGGAATATACATTCCTGTCGCCTGTCCATGGCACCCAGTCCCACATGGACTATTTCTTAGTGTTGCGCACTGTAGTTTCCCAACTCCAAGATACTAGTATACTTGAAAGTGGACTCTCAGACCACTCCCCGATCTTGCTCCAGATCCAAGCGATCTTTGCCTCCCCTGGTCGCAAACCATGGCGCTTCGCGGTGCATAGATACCGTTCCCCTCAAGGGAAAGAACAATTGAGGACCCACGTATCCACTTACATGGCCGACAACACTGGCACTGTGGCCTCCAAACGAGTTCTCTGGGCAGCGGCGAAGGCAACCCTGAGAGGTAACATGATGCGCGATGCAGCACTGACTAAAAAGGAAAGGAAGACACGCCAACAAACCCTAGAAGACGACATCCGGAGCCCCAGCAGACAATATACCGCCCACCCGTCCCTCGCACTGTGCCGATCTCTCGAACAAGCCTGAATGGCACACAACAAGCTCTACACTTCGCAGGCGGAATAGGCGGCCGTCACTATGAACAAGGCGAAAGAGCGGGACGACTTCTAGCAGCACAACTTTGGCAGAGAGAAGCTGCCTCTGCCATCCCGGCCATAACATCCCCTTCAGGAGCAGTACTAACCCGCCCACAAGACATCGAAAATTAATTTGCAGCCTTTTACCACCATCTTTATACCCCTGAAACAGCGGCCACTAATGCACAAACTGAGGCCTTTCTCAACTCGGCCAACCTACTCCGCCTGTCGGAGGCAGGCCAAGCTCTCCTAGAAGGTGACATAAGTAGGGAAGAAATAGTGCAAGCCATTAAAAACCTCCCCTCCCACAAATCTCAGGGTGAGGACGGCTTCCCTGCTGAATTCTACAGATGGGCAGGGAAAGAGGCAGTCACTGCTGTACATGAGGCACTCGCAGAGGGATGCCAAGAGGGCTCCTTAGGCGCACTGTCCAACAAGGCCACGATTGTTGTCCTACCCAAACCAGGTAGAGACCCCCTACTTTGCGGCAGCTATCGCCCTATCTCCCTCCTGAATGGAGATGTCAAACTCTTGGCCAGGGTCTCGGCGGCTCGCTTACGCAAAGTGATACCGTCCTTGATTCAGAAGACTCAAGTGGGATTTGTACCGGGCCGCACCTCCAGAAATCATATGCGCACTCTCTGTCATACCTTATATGAATCCCTAAACATGCTGGAGGAAGCCCTGGCCCTGTCCCTCGACGCAGAGAAGGCGTTTGACCGCATCGAATGGCCCTACCTATTCGCTACTACGAAACACTTCGGTCTCGGAGAACAATCTCCAAAGTTTGCTTACTATATGACCACCCTACGGCGCAAGTTAACTGCGAGGGCTTCCTATCGGACCCGTTTCCCAATCGAAGAGGCACGAGACAGGGCTGCCCCTTGTCACCGCTCCTGTTCCTACTAGCAATGGAACCTCTGGCAGCTACCATACCAAACTCCCAGCAGATACAAGGCATCTCCTTAACAGGCAGCACCTCCAAAATCTACCTCTACGCTGATGACATCTTTCTCACCCTGTCTTATCTAGAAAGGTCCTTACCATTGTTGCTCTCAATCATAGAAGACTTTGCATCCCTATCTGGATATCGGGTGAATTGGGACAAAAGCGAATTACTACCCCTCTCGCGAGTAACAACGAGGGCCCCAATCTACGGTCGCCCATTCAAATGGACCCCGACATGTCTCAAATGTCTGAGAACGCTTGTCAACCGGGGGCTGGATCATATGGTTAGGGACAACCTAGACCCTCTTGTTTCCCGGATGAAACAGGACTTTGCTAAATGGTCACTACTGGGCCTTTCTATGTGGGGCAGGACGCAGGCGGTCAGGATGGTCACCCTCCCGCGCTTCACGTATACACTCGGCATGCTTCCCCTGCATGTGCCCCTTACCCTGCTTTGGACGATAGACGCCTCAATAAGGACTTTTGTCTGGGGCTCTATACGCCCGAGGCTGAAGCCAGCAAAAATACTGGCACGCCGATCCTACGGAGGTTTAGGTCTCCCCTCAGTGGAATAATACTTGCTTGCCCTACAGCTATCGCAACTGGCATATTTACTTCCTGGAAACCCAGACCCCCCACAATGGGTAGCCACAGAAAAACTCCTACGGGATCAGCGCGAAGGACTAGAAGGGTTATACACTGACCGCCACCAACTGCCCAATCCTGTCCTCGCGGCAACAAATGCGGCGTGGAGGAGGGCTCATCGCCTCCTAGGAATACACCCCTTTTTCCACTCCCAAGCCCCTATAGAGGGTAACAAAAGCATCAAAATAGGGGGAAGTACCCTAAAATGGCCCCAATGGAATAATGCTGGCATCAGCTGCATAGCCCAAATCATAGAGGGTGATCGGCTCCGACCCTTCGCCGACTTAAGGGAAGAGTTCGATATACATAATAGCCAAAAATGGTAATACATACAGCTTAAGCATTGTCTATATAAAGTACTGGGAACCCTTTCGTGGGAAGTCAAGGCCTCGCCAATCATCACCTATCTACAGACATGGGGTCACCACAAAGGAGTGATGGCAGGCTTATACAGAGTGCTAGTTAATCACCTCTATTCGCATCCCCTTCTTGAAAGTTTACGCCTCAAGTGGCAAGACCGGCTCGGGATGACATATTCCGAGGAGGACTGGTTGGACATCCTGGAGGCACTAGATAGAGGCACTCACGAGGTACGACTGAAGTTTTGCCTATTCAAAGTACTCCAGGACTGGTATTGGACCCCAATGAGGCTCTTCAGGGTGGGTCTAATACCACATGCGAATTGCTGGCGATGCACAAACCCTCACTGCGACCTACTACACATCCTTTGCCGCTGCCCAGCAATACAACCTTTATGGGATGTCGTGCGTCATACCCTGGCAGACTCTCTTCAGATACTGCACCCGATCCCGCCGTGACTCATCCTTCTCCATGATATGCGCCCGTACCCCCCGTCACGATCTCAGCAGAGATTACTACACACGGCAATCGCCACAGCCACAATTTGCATACTCCGGCATTGGAGATTCAGTGCCGCCCCTATACCGACAGAATGGATGACTGCTATGATACAAACTGCCACCCATGAACGGGTAATCTACAAATTACAAGATCAGGCGGCTCTGTTTACAGAAGTCTGGAGCCCCTTTCTGACAGGACCGTAATTGACAAAAACCTCCCCCCCTATACCCCACATTTAGTACCCTTACCACCCACACCATCCCCTCCCCCCTCATACTAGCTGGTGGACAGTCGACAGATGCCAACTAGATTCTCTCTTCCCCCCTCTTCTTCTTTTCCTTTTCTTCCCTTCTCCCTACATCTTATATCGCATGCTCCGCTTTCCCGATTTAACTCAACTCATCTCCACTCCTATCACCCATGCCAACTTCTCCCTCTCTCCCTCTCCCCGACTCCTAGATCACCTACCCCGGACGGAACTCCCCAACCCTACAATGCTCAAAACCTTTATCAATAATGCCGTCCTCCCTATCTTCCCCCCCATACTACAATACCTTCACCTTACCCCCTCCAACCCACCTCTCTCTCTCCATCCAACTCAAGTTAGATCGGCCAGTGCAGAAATACAAAACCTGCTCCCAAGAGTTTCAAACAGCTAAAGGACATTCAGGCAACCTCCCTCCCCCGCCCCAGCCTTCTCATCCTGGATCTTATACCTCACATCATAAGTATACACATACATAACTATACAAAACCCCACATGATAGTACATACAATAAAAGAAATCATCAATATACCCTACGAGCCATCCTGGTACGCTGACCTAACCCCCCCTACTCTTCTCCGTCTTCTTCCCTCCTCCCCTCCCTCCTCCCCACCCCCTACCCATCTCTCCCTTCTACACCTCCCCTCCTACCTTTCCCTTCTCTATTTCTGACTTTACATCCCACTGTTTATAATGTTTATGTTATCTAGCTGTTAAACTTATGTGTACGCTAACCGAGAAATTAGCCATTGTCAATTGTCAAAAAACATATGGGTGATGCCCTATAATGTATACTGTATCATTCTGTACCATCCCTTAATCTCCAATAAAGAATTCTAAAAATTAAAAAATTAAAATAATAAATAAGTAAATAAGTCATTACCCATGTCTCAGTAATAAAGACTCAATCAGGGTCATAAGCTAACGTAAAAAAACAAAAACAAAAAAAAAACAATCAGTTAATGATCCTTCACCAATAAACGTGCAAATCACTAAGCCTAATATTTCCACGTCAATGGCTTGGAAATGCACATTGTGAATAAGTACTGCAGTTCTACCTGTCATGTCCTTCATTGCTTCAGCAACTGGACATGACAAATGACATTGAGTAATGAATTAGGGTATGTGTGACCCACCGACCAATGTTGACACACTCCTGCTGTTGTAACACATGACCTGTATGCTCTGCGCAAACAACTATTTTCCAATGAATTCTTGCATGCACACATATGTAATGGAATCAGACATCATCCTATGATGGCAGGTTGATCATGTGGGAAACAGTAGTGTAAATGATACTACTAAAGTGAAAGGTACAGATGCTAACATGCAGGCACAACTACTGTTGGCAACAGTGATGTTAGCCAACTCATGTACATTCTCCACTAACCAAGGGAAACTACTGCTCAGTGACTGCACCCAAAATGCACTACATGCCATGTCACAAGAATGAGGGCCACCGTCACCTTAGACATGTAGTGAGGTACCAGCACTCATGACACACTGAAGACAAGTGACCGGTTGGGTACGAATGCCACTCAGAACATCAAACAACATGAGTTGATTAATCACTGTACTCAGCCATGTGTCTGCTCAATAGAGCATATTGGTAGTGGACTGGATTCTGTTGAGTACCTGGTCATTTGGACAATAGGCAAGGCACATCAGCATGTTCGTTCTACCAGACCTACACAAACAATAACTCTTCTTGTGTGCCACACATGGGCCACCTCCAATATGAAGAGGGAAATAGCTGCTTCTAACACATAAAGGTAGCAATGTAACTTGTATGAATCTGCCCAGGACTCACCCTCTTGCAGCTGTCGTGATTCCCTCAACTGCTCATCAAACTCTATCTAGGCCACCACGAGTATGCAGTCCATTAGGAGGGTCAGGGTCCGGTGCGCATCACGTCCACGTTGGGAGGACAGCCCCAGCTGGACCGCCATGATCTTCCGGGCCAGAGTCTCAGGTATTCCCACCTTTTCCAACAATGGATGCTTCGTCGGCGATAGACCCTCAGGGTCCGCACCTTTTGGGCGATAGCTCTCCAAATGGCTAGTTTCTGATGGGTGTTAACCTGTATGGATACAATAGGCAAATGAAGAAATCATAAATGCATAATTTAGGATATCTGTTTGGTCAACACACATTTTGTAGACACCTACTACCAGCATTTTTGATTTGTTAACACACTACATGTGTAAATTGCATATACCGATATGTACAGAGACATATATATCCACTTTTGCAGTCATCTGCTGACTATCAACAACCCTGGTCATGACCTATACTGACCAACCAAGCCCACTAACATCATGTACCCCACGGCTAATCAACTGTGATGTGAGCCACTATGAAACACAAAACACCATTGTGATCTTCTGAAGAGTAAACTACTTGTGCATGATTGTACAGAAACCTTTAAATCCAGACACATTGACTTGTTGCAAATGGTCCATACAGGTTACTAACATGGTCAAGACTACATCCTAAGACTTAGGCCACAATGAAAGGGCTACCATGGGTGTCACTGAGAGCATCCTACTTGTGGATGTGTGGACAGATGGACTACATAATGGAATCTCATGCTACATCTGATTGAGTTTGTGTGGTATGTACTGGTGTCACAGAACACACCTTTTACCATATGTGGCACTCCTACTGAGATGACATTCAACATACCAAAGTATGTTTGGCCTGATTGGTTCAATCTAACAAAGCTAGTGATTTGCATGTGATCTCTCCACAACTAACCAACTAACTGCACTGCATGTTTGTCACTTGTGCAAAAGGCCAATACAGTGCAAACATGGCTTAGGGAAAAGTGACAACAGACCTGTGGGAGTAACGGGCCTGTAAGTAGTAAATGTCCCACATTGACAATGTATGTCAATGGAAAGATGTAGCAGGTTAGGGGGTTACCATTCCAAATGTAGGCAATGTAAAAGCATTCAGGCCTACTATTGGTTCTGAAGGCTCATTTTGGGAACATTGAAGGACCTACAGGGTCTACAGGGAGTTTACATTCTTCCTCAGTTGCATTGCCACAGTAATTCTGCCTCAGTCTGGGATATGGCCCCTAATGGGAAAACCTTTGACAGGCCTTGCTCTCTGCAGGCTGGGCATACTGAACCAACATGAACATCACATTTCCATCACTTCAATGCATAATAGTCCTTCTTGTGGCCATCCTATATGTGAACTCAAGGTTGCATGGCACTCTGAAGGGGTCAGTGAGGTGTAGCTAGCTCTCAGACAACAGTTTGCCAATGCCGGAACTGGGCTCAGTTATATGTGGAACAGTACACATTGCTAACATCCTCCTCAACTGTATCTAACAGTATACATACACAGCTCATGATGTAATGCAAATACATTTTTTTTTAATTTACCATCATCGGATCATCATATACATAATTGTTACCCTGAAACGTTTAGTTGCATAAACATGTGAATGCAACAGAAAGTGGATCTAGGGCTTATCACACATCACACAACACAATGGACATTTGAAATACACAAAGTACAGGGCTCCACAATCCATAACATGTACATCCTATGTTTGGACCGCAAAATGCAACTACATTTGTCCAAACAACTTTCTGGTACTCAGAGGCACATTGTAGCCTGTGAGTAAGGAAAGGATGGTGTTGAACAAATATGTATGCGAGGTAGTTACCTGTTCCTCTGGAGACCCATAGAGGTGACCATACAGGGAAAGGACCTCATCAACAAGTTTCTCCAGCTCCTCTAGGGAGAAGGCAGGAGACCTTTTACCTTATTGGCCTGGAATGATTGCTCCCAGAGGCGGCATACATCAGCTAAAGTGGTGGAGATGGCAGCAGAGGCGTACATGTATGCAGTCATCACCATAGATGGGCACAGCCATTGGTCCGCGACCATCACAGTCAACAATGTTAGCCTATGGCTGGGACTACTGTGGATGAAACCCGCTGTTGCGCGGTCAACTTCCACCAGTGGTGGCAGCTTCCAAAAGTTCAATATATGAGGTGAGGCATCCGTCATTTTAGCCAATGAAACTACAGTATTACTGACTGGTAAATGTGTCACAACCACATGTACACATATGTAATACTCCATTGATGTGTAATTTCTATAACACAATTACCAGTGCAGTGCCTTACTGGTCATGAATGCCATATAACCGTGGTGCACTGTACACCTCTAGTGATAGTATTTTAGGAGGTGAAAACATACTTCTCTATGACAAGATGCGCATGAGGCCCATATAGGTGTACACAGACACTCACACAACCACTCACACACCCACACAGCCACTCACACACCCACTTGGACACCCATACATCCACTCACACACACACTCATAGACCCATCAGACCACTCCCACACCCACTCACAGTCCCACATAGCAACTCACACACCTACTCACACACTGACTTGTGCCTCACACATCCACGTACATACTCACACAACCACTCACACACCCATACAGCCACTCACACACCCATTCACAAATCCTCAAAACCACTCTCACAAACCTTCACAGACCCCCAGAGCATTCCCACACCCACTTACATTATTTCTACTACCACTTAAACACCCACACAGCCACTCACACACCCATACAGCCACTCACACACCAACTCATAGACCCACCAAACCACTCACACACTCACTCATGCACCTACACAGCCACACACCCACTCACACACTGACTCACATCTCACACACCCACTTACAAACCCACACAACCACTCACACACACTCCCACACCCACCGACAGACCCACAAAAATACTTACACAGCCACTCACACACCCACACAGCCACCCCCACCCCCACTCACACACCCACACATCCAGTCACTTACACATAGGGACTCCCATAACATACTCACACACTCAAATACACACCCACACAACCACTCACACACCCACTTGTTCACACCCTCATACTTCCAGGATACAGGGATGTTATGGTTAGGAAATAACATTGAAAACTATAGAAATTCACAGAAAACACAATAGTTAGGAAATAGAATTAAAAAACCATAAAAATTCACTGAAACAAATGAAGGTTATAAGGATGTTATAGTTAGGAAATAAAATAATAAAAAAGCCTTGGACATTCACTGAAAACACAAAGGGATGATTTAATTTGTTTCAGATTTGACATACACAAAACCATTGGAATTCTGCAGTTATAGTTATGTCAAGTAGTAACTATAACTCGTGCCCTAAGGTAGCTATAACTTGTAAATCAAGCCACATATTATAGGAAGATTGCATCACAATTTGTACATAAATAACGTCTTTAATGTGTTATTAGGAGGACTTTTTGATATATAACACCAAACTAATAGAACACCTCACTCCCTATTCCAACATGATGTCAGATAAAGTTCTAGGTGCAGGATCTGAACTGTGTTGTTTTGGAAACCATGATAATGTTCCTCTATAAAAGGTAACCAAATTATCAATCATGGCCCTATTCGTCAGCATTCAAATTGTTGTGTCATATATATTGATAACATTTTAATGTTATGAAAGTTATATATTGTTCACTTCAACCTGGTTGGGAGAAGGGGGTTTGACTCATATAATGTTTTGGCTGTTGTTAAGAAAGACTGGTCAGTAGCCTGCAAGCCAATATTAGGGGGCATATTTATACTCTGTTTGCGCCGGAATTGCGTCGTTTTTTTTTACGCAAATCCGACGCAAAGCTAACTCCATATTTATACTTTGGAGTTAGACTCGTCTAGCGCCAAAGATCTTGGAGTTTGCGTCATTTTTTAGCGTGGACACCTACCTTGCGTTAATGATATGCAAGGTAGGCGTTCCCGTCTAAAAAATGACTCCAAGGCATGTGCGCCTTATTTAAACTCCCGTGCAAAAATGACCCACGGGAGTGGGCGGGTAAAAAAAAATTACGTCCAGCCGCTTTTGTGTCATTTTTTAACGCCTGGTCAGGGAAGGCGTTAAGGGACCTGTGGGCTCGGAAGGAGCCCAGAGGTGCCCTCCCATGCCCCAGGGACACCCCCTGCCACCCTTGCCCACCCCAGGAGAACGCCCAAGAATGGAGGGACCCATCCCAGGGAACTTAAGGTAAGTTCAGGTAAGTATTTTTTTTTTTTTTTTTTTGTGGCATAGGGGGGCCTGATTTGTGCCCCCCTACATGCCACTATGCCCAATAAGTCCCCTGGGCATGGCCATTGGGCAAGGGGGCATGACTCTTGTCTGTGCTAAGACAGGAGTCATTTCAATGGGGGTTGGGAGTAAAAACAAATGGCGCAAATCGGGTTGAGGCCAATATTTTGCCTCAGACCTGACTTGCCCCATTTTTTGACGCCCAAGCTCCATTTTCCCCTACGCCGGCACTGCCTGGTGTGGGTCTTTTTTTTTTACGCACACCAGTCAGCTGCGCCGGCTAACGTCATTCCATAAATAAGGCACCCACATGGCGCTTTGGAATGGCGTTAGCCGGCGTTAAAATTTTTGACGCACAACTGCGTTGGCGCAGTTGTGCGTCAAAAAGTATAAATATGGCCCTAGATATCTGAAAACTGTGCAGAATATTTGTTATTGAACAACATTGCTAGAAAGTATTAAATCAGACAAAAGAGGGTTGTACTAGGTATTCACTGCTTACTAAGATAACAGTATTAATATGTAGTTTATAGTTACACAGGATAAGAGCGTGGGAGAATTATTGGTTTAGTAATATTAACAATCCTTGTTAGGGTGAATCACTAAAGTCACTACACAACAAGCCTGAGCTCATCCCCTGGTAGCTATGGCACAAAGCAGAGGCTTAAACTAGAGGCATTGTGCAAAGTATTTATGCAGTACCAAAAGAGTAATAAAGTCAGAACATAATAGAAAAAAAATACCAAACCAATGCAGAAAATTAGAGTAAATGGTAATAAACAACATGACAACAAAGCATCAAAAATCGAATAAAGAGAACTAGGAATACAAATGTTTAAAGTTTATAATTGCATTGAAAAACATTAAATGCCATCCACAGCCATGTGGTTGCACTTAACTGATTCATACACATTAGTTAAGGCCTATTGTGATGGAGCATGGATTGGTTACAGAAACTAGGTTCAACACCATTGAATGTTTTACCTTTGAACTTAGCCCTTGAAATGGAAGTCAAAAATCCTCAGTGAAGCAACAAGCAGGCAGTGTTGGAAGAGGCCCCCACAACATCAGGCAGCCACTGGACAAGGTCCTAGTGATGCCATCAACTTTTTTCATGGACAGTCTGAGCAGGATAAGTTTGAGTTTCAAGCCCAAGGAAGATCCCTTGACGGCTGGATATTTTTAGAAACTTTGCAAGATGAAAATGTCTATATTGGGATGTAGTCACATTTTTTAAGCTAGTATTCCTCAACACAGGCAAATCTTTAGTCTGTAGCTGATCAGTGCTCAACTAGGCTACATACCTTCTCCATGAGGTCAAGCTGATTTGGATTTGCTGCTACAGAAAATCTCAGAGTAGGGGCAACCTGAAACTTCAGCCCAGCAGCAACGCGCCTTCATCAGATTAACCGTGCAGGTTTGTCCCACCCCTCTGGATGTCTTTGGAGCTAATAAATGTGGTAAGAGGAGTAAACTTCGACACAGCCCAGTTTTCTAGGACTTCAGGAGCAACTCCTGGGGGTTACGACTCACTCCAGCAGAAGCCACCTGTATGGTCCACGGCAGGTCCAGTTGTAACTGGTTGTGGTTACAACAAAGGTCTTCTGCAGCTTATTGTGATCCTGTAGCTTGAACAAGAGGATTGCCTTTTGATGTTTGAAGTCCACTTTTTTGTCCTGGGTACAGGATGGAGAGCACAGCTGTTGGAGGCTGGGATATTAGTAGGGATAAGTATACACCTTCCACTAGCAATAAGGCCACCACCCCAACATAAGGTCCAGTTAAGGTCTCAATACATTAGCCCCTCGCTCAACCCCTGGTAGCTGGCAACCAGCAGGCAGACTTAACTTAGGAGACAAGTTTGTAAAGCATTTAAGTACACCAATACAGTAATTAAGTAAGACACAACACACAATAAAAATACCACACCAATTAATAAGAATAGTAAAGCTTTTTATTTTTAAAATGACACCAAAACCACAAAAATCCAACATAGGGAACTGGAGATATGGAATCTAAATATTAAATAAAAAATTTTGCTTTCTAGTGATAACAAGCCATTAGAGCCAACTGGAGACATCAGGTCTGGGACTAAGGCACATATTGAGGCCAACCGTGATGGAGGCCTGCCCGGATACACTGAGCGGGAGGCCTCAGTCAAACTTTTACCTACAGACTTAGGCCCAGATTTATGAGGGCCTAGCGCCATTCCAACGCCACATTAGTGTAATGTTTTTTACGATAATGTGACATTGAAAGGCCAAAAGCCCTGTGCCATAATTACAAAGTGGCACAATCCTTGCATTGTGCCACTTTGGAACCCCTTTGCACCACATTATGCCTGCGCCTGGCAGAATGTATGCAAGGTGGGGCGTTCCGGTGCTAGGGGGCGGAAAAAATGGCCCAAAGAAATCTAAGAGATTATTTGTGTAATTTTTATTGCCATTTTTAACGTCTGCTAAGAGTAGGCATTAAAACATTGTTTTCAATGGGCCTCTGGGTGCTTTGCAGGATTAGTGTCATCATTTTTTATGCTAATCATGCAAAGCGCTGGCCTAGCATAAAAACTTATGACGCTAGTCCCCCTGACTACTGTCATGGTGCACCATATTTTGAATACGGCGCACACATGGTGACATTAGGGAGACACTCAAGTGGCACAAGAAAAGTGACGCTGCACTTCGTGCATTGACACTTTTCATAAAACTGTCCCAAAATTGTTTTTCTGGAGTTTTTTCTCTTTTCGGCAGGAGAGGCCCTCATCAGGCCAGGATCCAATGTGACATTGTTGGCTTGATTTAATGCAGGGCCCTGGTCCAATCCTGGAAGTCTCATCAACAGGGAAAAGCTTCAGAGCTTCAGCAAGAGGAACCTTAAATTTAGGATGGGTTGTGGTTCGGCGGTGGCAACTTTACTCTTGTCGATGGATCACCTCTGGGAACTTTTATCAAAAGTTGTTCCATACTTCTCCAAAATTCTATAGCTTCTTCCTGAAGTTCCCGTTGAGTGTTCAAAGTGTCCAAAAAACAAATCCAAGGCTCTGGAAGCTCTGAGACGGTCCTTGGAAATTTGGACTGCAATTCCCACAATGCACCTGGCCAAATCCTTAAAAGTCCACTGGACACACTCCAAGCTGGGGACCTATTGATGGAGACAGCGCAGGGAAGCGTTGTTAAGCTGTTGCTTTCAGGGAGTCCACTCCTTAATCCTTTTGAAATCAAGGCAAAGCCCTCAGGTCTGTAGTTCCCAGCGTGTAGCAGGAGCAGTCTTTCAGAGAGCAGTCTTTTTTTAGCGGGGCAGTACTCTTTCTCCTTGTAGTTTTAGGCAGCAGATCTGAGTTCCTACGCAGCTCTCACATATTCATTCAATGGTCTGGGCTGACAAGCAGGGGTGAACCCCTGTCCAATAAAATGCAGGGTGCCACCCCACAGCATGACAGCTTCTTCCAAAGTGTGGCATATTATTGTCTCACAAAGCACTGCACTTTAAATATCCAAAATGGTGCATTTTTCTCCAGCAGAGTAAGAAATAGTTAAACCAACCTACTGGTGTGGCTCATTTCCATTATCACTCCCCCTCCAGACCAACTGCAAATTCCATTCCTAGGCCTGCTATCTGGGAGGTACAGGAGGTGGGGTCAGGTTTGGCTGGCATCCTTTTCTGTCATGTTCTCTTTGAAGCCCAGTTTGATTTACCCAGCCCCCTTTAAGGCCTATGTTCTGCAGCTGCAGAGCTCCCCCTACTAGAAAACTATTGCTCTATGCAGGCCACTTACCACCTCATCAAAGCAGCCTGGCTAAGCCTGGTAAGGTTGACCAATCAGGAAATGCTGCTAGGAGGCTGTATTTTGGTGCATAGAAAATAAATCATTATAACTTATTTTCTTCTATAGTTATGATAAATTTAACAGTGGCAAGTTGTTGGATTTATCACTATCAGGCTTTTGAGTCTTTGAATGATATATTTAGCTCCTTCATAGCAATATGTATACTTATGTGAAATATTCCAATGTTAGCCTAGGGAGCTAACTATCTACAATAGCAAAAAATTAAATGGGCAGATTTTTCCTCACCAGGGCACATAGAACATCTTTCAAAAGGTCCCAGCTTATAGATACATGGCATCCCACCCATGGGGCACCTAGGGGGAGACCTTAGGGATGACTTCTAAAAATAAGGTAGATTGCCACTTTGGAAGTACCTTCAGAGTCGAATTTACACAAATTTTGCTTTTTAAAGACAGTCTGCAAGGCAGGTCTGCCTTTAAAAATTACAGCAGGCAACACAGAAGTGGATATTCTAGTGCAGGAAATCTGCTTGGCCTATAAACTTCCCTGCCCTATTATATACTAGGAAGTTATAGGTAGTTTGCATCCCCAATGCCCCAATATATTCTTGGGACTTACAGGGGTCTGTCAGTGCCACTTGTTAGTATACACAGTATCATGTACCTTTTTAATCAGAGCACAGGCCCTGGGTCTGTTTAGCAGAGCCCAGGGCACAGAGAGAGTCAGTTACCACCAGTGTCAGTCAGGACAAAGGGTGTAACCAGGCTAAAATGATGACTTTCTCACAAGGTCCAGTCTTCTAGGCTCTTCTCAAGTCTCAGAAAGCAGACTCATTTTTCGTGTGATCTTCCACAAGTTTAGTATTGTTCTGAGGAGGTGACTGTGGGTGACATATGTGAGACTGACACCAGACCGCAGAGTGGGTGGTGACTTCTGGTCCCCCTTTCACCAAAAAGGGTAAAAGTTCCCAGACATTACCACCCTACCCATTTTCAGAGCACTTTCTGTGGGCCCCACATTAAACAATGTTGCAGCATCCATCTCTGCCTAAATTCAAGATAGCAAAACCCTTTTTTCACTGTGCAGAGCCTGAGTGCCTTCCCATAAGTGTGGTCAGGGAAGTGAGCAAAGCCTCCTCTGTGGGTATTCTAAACCAGTCCTGGTGCCTGTGTGACTGGGGGACGTGCTCAGGTGTCAGCTAATATTTACCTGTGGCATGGTACTCCTCTTTGAAGTTAATCAAGTTCCTTGGTGCAGCCCAAATGGTCATTCTGCCAGAGGAACAGAAACCCCTTCCTACACCTAAAGCCTTTGTCCTGCTCTGACAGCAGTTTTCACACCCTATCATGCGGTCTATTCAACTGACAGGAGAAAGCTGAAGCTTATGCAAATTGGTCACCAGAGGATTCCTCAGGAAAAAGGTATTTTTCTAACAAACATTTCCTTACTGCTTAGTAAAAATTCCACTTTACTTGGATTTTCAATACCTCTCACAAATAGTCTTTGAATTATATTTCTGGCTGTTTCTAAAACGAAATTAGCACAATTAAATGTAACAATGAAACCTAGTATTTTCAAATGGAGCAGCCACCCTTGCTGCAGTGAAAATAACTTTTAGGGCAATATTTAACACATGCACTATTTTTTAATAGTTGGCACCCTGTCCCTTAGGTAAAGAGGCCTACTTAGGGATGACAGTATTTAAAAGGAAGATGTAAGCCTGTCAATGGAGCTATTTTGACAGGTCAAATTTGCAGTTTAAAACTGCAAGAGCCAAGCTACAACAGTAGGCCTGCACTTATGTTTTTGCTGTCACTGTGGTGAGTGGCACAATGTTTACTGCAGCCCATTGGTGGCATTTATATTACAGGTCCTGTGTGCACATCATACCTTACAGTTGGGACTTTTTGGTAAGCTAAAAATGCCAATTAGAGATACACTAATTTCATCATGTTGAAAGGAGTACCATATACACTTTACCAGTGATTAGCAGATTTTAAAGTGCACACAGTTCTGTAGCCAGCAAAACAGTGGGCACAGCAAAAAGGCAAAAAATCCAGGGTGCCAAAATCAGAATTGTGGATTTTTTACACCAAGAAGGAAATAATGTACAATTATCTAATTAACTGTTTCATTTGAGGTAATATTTTTGCACTTCTTAAGTAGGTTGAAGTAAATTGATGTTCCATGTGATCACCTAAAAATAATATCTACACACTTGGCTAAGGCCAGAATAAATCAGCAATGTACTTTTCAAAGGAACATTCCAAACGAAGAGTTGGCTAAAAGTCATCAGAAGTCAATTATAGTTATGCTGAGGCATTATAAGAACAGTTACTGGCAATGAAGTAGCATATTACGTATAAATTAGCGGCTTGGCAAAGGTATATTAACATTAATACCTGGCTTAGTGAGGGCAGATTTCTAATCAATTATTAGTTAGCTTGCCTAATGAACTTTTAAATCATTTTTTGGCTTTGATAAGGCTCATAAAAAACAGGCTATTAGCTTGGCTGATGGAGGTTAGACATCAGGTCAAGACTTCTGTTCTATGGAGAAAGTCTATGATTCAGGAAGTGAACACAGCATAAGGCCAGTTGTTTGATTCACAATATCTCTTCATTTAAATGAGATCCACAGACCTCCCAATCGAAAAATCTTTTGCACTCTGTTAGAAAGGGCGGGACATGGAAAGGGGTGGGACGTTCACTATTAGTGTAAGAAAAAATCGTCAGAAAACAAAGAGAGCGGAGTCCCAACTGGTGCCCATAAGGACGAGCTGCCACTGCATTTCTGGCACTGAATTTGCCACCTCTGAAACGAGGGGTCACAAAAGCAGTGCCAGGGATCGCAAAGGGCAAGCCAGGGGTCGCAGCAGCAACCCCTAAATGACATTGATTCCAAAGAGTAGTTACTGTCATTGCCTAAGAAGCCTCCCATACTCAACAGCTGCTCCTCCGCTATTGCGGAGGAACATCACACACACCCCTGCGACCAGCAGCCACTGCAAACCTTTAACAATTAAACAATAATAAACTGTGTTTATTATTGTTAAAGGGGTGGAGACATGTGGAATCACGATGGGGAGTGCACTGTGCACTCTCCTCAGTGTGCATGTGTGTTTGGTAAGCTGTCTCAGGCCAGCCAAACACACATGCTCACTGCTCTCTCCAACCGCACACTCTGTTGCCGGGCTGGAGAGAGCATGCACAGGCTCTCAGTCTGCTTGGGAGCGCCATGGTTGGCTGCTCTGGCCAATTCTAACGCTGCTTTCATGCAGCGTTAGGATAGGCTGCAGGGCAGGCTGGGAGCCCGTGCCTGCCTTCAATGACCAGGAAAGAGGAGCAGCGCAGCAGGGGAGCAGGTATTTTATTTTTGTAAGATTAAATGTTTTTGTTCCCACATCCCTGTTTGATACGCGCTGCCCCGCCCCTTTATCACACAGGGAGCTTCAACTGCCCATACTCCTTTCAAGACACAAGAAAAACAAAGGCTTCTGAGCCCGCCTCTATTTTTCTAAATGTGGATGCAGAACCTTATAAGGTCTCCTAGGGCGCAAAGTCTTAAACAAGAGAAATTAAAACCTGATCTGTGTAAGTTTTTCCTGCTTGCTTTGTGATATTAGCACTTCATCTGGTGATTGTGTGGAGTTTTGATCTTGTGTGAGACACTATGGCACCAGGTAACTTGATAGGTCTGGACACAGAGATTATAGGATGTTGACTCAGGTAGTTGAAAAAGGCTGAACAGTTTTTCGTGGGTGTATTAAGAAGTAGTGAAAATGCTCACAGGCTTGTTAAGACAATGCAGCACATATCAATCAATTTTAAAATGATGGCAAGAACTGTCACATATGGACAGAAGGCAAGTATAAGAGCCATAATAAAGTAGACAAGAGATTGTTCTATGCGCTTCAAGATCAAATTTTGAAGGTGGAGAATAGTATATTTTATTTACGCTCATATTCGCCAGTGAAGTGCAGACTCTAATATCAGTATCAGTCAGTTAGATAGATAGCTCAGTAACATAAGCACTTACTGATTAGATCCGTATGGAATTCTTATGCCACAAATGTGAAGCTTTAGTGGCTTTTGAGTGTTTTGAGATAGATAACATGAATGATCCTTAAGTGCAGCAATACTAACTGGTAGTATTGTTGCACTTATATTTCAATCTAATAACCGGTACAAAAAATAACATTCACACGAGCGACTGTAGCAACAGCATAATGTTTGCACAGTTGGAAGGTGAAGCTATTAATTTTGCACTAGTATCCAACTACAAATGTAGATTATGTACATTGTCACAGCAGTGTCAAGTGCTATACAGCAAATGATGTCACAATTGCCATTATTGTCTACGTACATAGCTATTTTTGAGTTTTACAACCACCAACAGACTGTCACATCCACTATCTTGTAATATAATTGACTATAAAGGTGGTGCGTACAGTTTTGCAACTGCGAAGAGGAAGTGCTGAGTAATAAAATCAGGGTAGCCCTGTAGCTAGCTGAGAGCTATCCGGGACTCCACTGCTTTGTAGGGTATCTTCATTTTCAACCGGACAACTCTCCAAACGTTTTCTGTGTTTCATAGCATGAGGAGAAGGAGAATGAGAGTGCCCCAACAATCTACCATTGTTATTAGTCTTTTGAACTTTTATTGAAAGGTAATATGTTCTTTGATTGATCACAAGTTCTTCATATGACAGTAGTCTTAACAATTCCAAAATGTTTTTTGGACCCTGGTCCAAAGTGATTTGACATTGGGTAAAATATTTTTACTTGGTCCTAGCCTCCGCTAGAATTCAGTGGAAAACTTGCAAAATGGGTTTTATATGATCTTATTCATTTTGGTTGTGAGTTTAACTTAACATTCTGCTTAATTTAGGATCTATTGAATCCTGTCAATGAGTTTTGTTTTGTCGTAGACCTGTTTAGGCCACATTGTGGTTGCTATTTGGACCGCAGTTACAGATCTCTTTAGTTACATTTGCTCCCTTTTTAAGAGAGTGTGATTAATAACATCCCTCTCTCCTGCATATTCCTCAACACTCACTCTCTCACTAAACACAGCCCTGAAATTTGGGATCTGCTACACAAACGTTCATCAGACCTGCTTTTCCTGACTTAAACCTGTCTGACTCCCCTATCGGCCTCTGTCAGTGCCACCACAATTGCAGCAAGGACTGATGAAAGAATAGATGGAGACATTAGCATATATATATATATATATATATATATATATATATATATATATATATATATCCAAGAAAGAAGTGACTCAAACAGATGATCTCACCAAAGAAGAAAAATATATTTCTACTACAACGTTTAAGGTTCCGCCTTACTCAGATAGTATAAGATGGTTTGCTCAGTGGCTACACAGCTGACATTGCTGGATTTTCAAAAAGCATCATGAATGAAGATTCCAATTGGAATGTGGAATCAATGCAGACCTGAGAACTTTTCAGATATGCAAAAATCAAGTGGTATTGTCAGTGATGTTCAGTCCATCTGGATGCAGTGATTTTAAACGGTACATCCAGAAGTTTTCTCTGATGTCTAGTAGTTCTTCCTTTAGAACATGTTCCACAGGGAAAATCTTCAAATCTGATAGTAAATGGTCAACAAGGTTAAAATGATTGGCTATAGGCTGGTCAAGTTTCTTGTTAATTATTACTGATTTGTGGTTCCTGAATCGTGTACGGAGCTCATTCACGGCCTACATATTGTTTTTTACAGCTTTGGCGTTGGCACTGAATCACATAAATAATGCATGTTGATCGACATGTAAGATGCTGTCTTATTCCATAGGTCCTTCTTGTAACAGAGCTAGTTACTGATGATGTTTGTAAAAGGTATTCACATGTGATGCACCTTTTAGAATCACAGCAATTAACTCCAGCATTTGTAACAGCTTGCTTAAGTTCAGCTCTCACAATCTCACATCTTCTAGTATATATATATATATATATATATATATTCACACTTCTCCTTTTAGTCATATAACCAGTAAGCAGCACTCCAGAGTGTGTATTCGAAACTTTATTGCTTAGACGCGACAGAAACGCGTTTCGGCATTACTGCCTTCATCGGCCTGCCGGCCACCATTTTAATTAATTATTTATAGGTTTTCAACATGATCGTCTTTTTTTCTCAATGTGCTCAAAATTTTCCCATAATCAAATCTCCCAGATTTCATATACTCCATAAGAATAATTACTCACAATTACATACAAAAATTTCAATTTTACACTTGAAAAAACACTATTACACCACCTCAATATGTTAACGTGAATTTGTCCAAATTCATGACATAACAAAGTTAATCGCTAAACAATGCTCGTGACTTCACCCAAACTTATACCTAATGATGATAATTACAAAACAATAGTCTGCCCAATCATTACGGCAAAACTTTCTTAATTACCAAAACACAAATCAATATTCTATATATACATCACTGCAAATACACTTTAATTGGCTAACAAATACTTGACTTTGTCTATATGACATTACTCTCCTATTCACTGAAGAATGTCCTCACACTCTTTCGCTCTTAAACTTTCAGACCATCTTTGAGAATTGTGAAGACTTTAGTTAGTGAAGATCTTATTGAGAATTAAAGAAATTCTTAAATTTTTTAACATTTCAATCCCATTTAATGGTTCAATCCCATCTATTTTTTCTATATATTTATCACTGTACTTGTCGTAATTAGTGTATTTTTGTATTTTTATTAGACAAAGAAAGAACCTACCCACATAACTCGACCTACTCTAAAAAGATTGTATGTTATAGTCAATACATTATCTTATCAATAAACTGATCAGAATTGTAATCAGCATTTTCCACAATCCTAAACCTTCAAGATGTTCAACCTATTGAAATTTCAAAATTTTCCAATTTTGTTTTTCAAATGTTATTTAGCCCATTGGGTTCTTTGGTGTCAAAGGCCAGTATGTATCTTGACTCAAGTATTCTTAACTTTTTTTCTCTATCTCCACCTCTGAAGTCTTTTGATATCCCATCTATCACACTGAACTTCAAATTAGTGATGTCTCCTCCATGTACTTCCCAAATATGTCTGGCTACAGGGTAGGACTCATCTTGATTATGCACTGCTCTCAAATGTTGTAGAATACGTTTATGTGCCTGCAACTTTGTGCTGCCTACATACATCTTGAGGCAGCTGCATTTTAATGTATAGATAACGTACTCACTTTTACAAGTATATACTCCCTTAATTCTATGGAGGGTTTTTCCATTTATCACAACTAACTTGATGTTTTCACCATTATTACATGCCTCACGTTTGGCACACTTAAAAAAAACATTATTGGTAGATAGCCACATCTGTTGGCTATCACATTGTCTCACATCACTTTTTATAAGTGCATCTCGCATAGATTTCCCTCTCCTGTAAGTTATCTGTGGATGTTTCATAATATCTTTACCTATAATAGGGTCACTTTTCAATATATGCCAGTGATTCTGCAGTATTCAAGTATTTTTGAATGAGCCACATTGTATTTAGTTATGAACCTCACCATTTGTTGTTTATCAAACTGAGTAACCTTCTTTTTATCTACATCAAATAAAATACTATCTCTGGTGCGCCTTTTTACTTTCTCCTTAGCCTTTGTAATAGTATTGTTTGAATATCCTGTTTCACGTAATCGTGCTACCATGTCTTTTTCCACCTCTGCAAATTTGTTCTCCGTGTTGCATATTCGTTTGGCTCGTAGAAGCTCACCATAGGGAATACTTTCCTTAAGGGGTAAAGGGCAAAAACTCCCTGCATGTAACAGACTATTCCCAGCTGTAGGTTTCCATTATAGGGTAGTCTGTAACTTTGCTTCTTCAACAGTAACCTTCACATCCAAGAATTCTATTCCTCTAACATTTATGTTTGCAGTGAATTTAAGATTCAAATCATTCTCATTTATCTCTTTTACAAACTCTTTAGCACTCAAAACATCGCCTTGCCATATCACACATATATCATCAATAAATCGTAACCATAATATAATATGATCACTCCATCTGTCCAACGGTGGACTGTTGACCTGCTCTTCCCACCAGCCCATGTGTAAATTGGCATAGCTGGCCACAAAGCATGAACCCATTGCCGTCCCTCGTATCTTCTCAAAGATTTCATTATTGAAAAAGGAAATGTTGTGTTTGAGACAGCATCTCATCATGCTAACCAACATCACACTGTGTTTGTAAAATCGTATAAGTCTTGCTCGTAAAAAATGTTCTGTTGATCTTATACCATCCTCATGCGGGATACAGGTGTATAAAGAAGTGACATCCAATGTCATGAGGAGAAAATCAGGTTCTCAGTCTACATCAAACACCCTCTTTAAAAAATCCGTGGTATCTTTAAGATACAATGGTAAATTGCTCACCAAAGTTTTCAGAAAATTATCTATATATTGAGATACAAATTCAAACAGGCCACCTTGAGCTGCTCTTATGGGTCTACAACATCAGTACTAAATCTGTTCAGTTCCTGGATGTTCAAGTATATATAGAAAATAATAAGAGTGAAACTACTTTGAATCGAAAAGCTACTTCTAAAAATAGCATATTACATGGGGATAGTTTTCATCCAATCTCATTGAGGAAAAGTATACCGTATGGAGAATTCATCAGGATCAAACATAATTGTTCTACGGAACAAGAAATGGAATCAAAATTTATAGAAACTCAACAAAGATTTATTCAGAGAAAGTACAAGCAAAATGATATAAATCTTGGAGAACAAAAAGCGAAGAAATATTAGAAAAAGACAAAATATGTTGTTATTCAAGAAATATTGAAAATTCAAGGGAGGTTTTTGGAGGGAGCAAATATTAGAGGTAGTTAATATCAGGGGTAGAAAGCATCACACGTACATGCAAATGCAAATATGAATAATGATCATTTAATGCTGGAAATATGCATTCTACATATATTAGAAGAGCAAGAATAAGGTATATCAGCTTCCCTCTAATATGGGTTTCTGTGGAATAACACAATTTCCTCCTGATGCATAGGTTCTTGGAGATTATCTAGAAACATTTCTCATACTCATTTGTTATACATTGTCGCTTATTTAATTTATCGTTTTCTTTGGAAATAATTATATATTTTTTAGCATTTTTCTAGTATTAATATTATTATTTTAGTATTATTGAGTTAAATTTGGGAGTAGGAATGATGTTTCTGGGTTGTCTACATGTTTTATGTTTTATTTATTCTTGCTAAGACCACATGTTCCATAATGCACTTGGTTGGTAGAGGATAAAAGGATTATAAAAGAGACTCATGGAAAGGTAACATAAACTATTAGCAAGACCGAGAGGTTGAAACACGTAGGTGGTGTCGTTTGAAGTACACATTTGGATAAAGTAATAAACGTTCCTGGAGTGCAACGAGTCAATTGCTTTACAATTGTTTGTTTTTGGAGATTTTAGAGGAATGGTCCTTTCCTCATGTGTGCACCCGTGAATCTGTGCGCTACAATGTGGACCGTTTGATGGATTATATATATATATATATATATATAGATATATATATATATATATATATACACATAAAACAATTTGTTGTAAGTCACTCTGGAGCTCCACATGGTAACACTGAAGCTCAGTAAATTCCTCACCCACATTTAGGGCCAGATGTACTAAAACATTTTTCCATAGACACAGAATGGGTAAAACCATTTGATACATCTGGCCCTTACTGTCACAGATATTGACTGTAAATCCAGACAACGCCCTCTACGCCGGAAGCAGCAAGAAGAACCTCAGGAAGCTACAACCATCCTGAAAGGTTTGCCAGACTCATACTGAACATCCCCTGCTGAGATCACATCGCAGGACGCCTGAGAGATCTCCACTGGCTCATCATAGAGAAAAGGATCAACTTCAAGCTCCTCTACACAGTTACAGGGCCCTCCCCAAACTAGGACCCAGCTACCTCAAACACCGAATCACCATTTACTACCCTGCCAGACCTCTCCGCTCCTCCCAGCAGTCACTGGCCACCATACCCCACATAAGAAAGTCCTCGGCTGGAGGGAGATCCTTCACCTACCTTGCAGCAAAATGCTGGAACGCCCTGCCGCTTCCCCTCAAGCAGTCACCATTGCTACCTCGATTCAGGAAGGACCTTAGAACCTAGCTCTTCACCTGAATCGTGAGAACCTACCCCACAGCGCCTTGAGAGCCTATGGGTGGGTAGCGCGCTTTAAAAAGTGCTGATTGATTGATTGATATATAAGATGTACATGCAAAGGTAGGGTTTATCGAGCTGATATCAGTGGTGATGTTATTAAGGTAATTTACAGACAATGCTCACAGTGAACCACCCACAAATCTTGGCAATCAAACAGGAACACACAAAATAAGTACACAACCAAGATGGACAAAAATGTAGCAGGAAGAATGCTAAACAGGAAATGAGGAAAAAAAGGCACACATGGGAGAAAGCAACTAATACACCATGTGAGGAAAGTAGAAGCTAAGGCAGTATGGAAAAAGTTCAGCAAACTATAATCTTGAAATAATGTCAACCGATGAATGCAGGCACTGAGCGCTGGCTCAAAAATCAAGAAATCAAGGTAGCATTGCAGCTAGTGCTAGTTCAGGAAGAATAAATCAGCTACAGCTCAAGAAACAGGAATCTTCAGGTAAAAAGAATAACAAAACTATCACCTGCCAGCCACGACTGTGCGGAATTCCTCCACCTATCCTTGGCTCGTGAGGTAGAGATGAAGCAGTGAACAGAATATTCTTGATGTTTATATTTTTAACACGAGCAGAATAGCTTCCACAAAACCCGGCATGGGTTGTGAATGAACTGGACTTTCCAAATAGCATCCAGGAACCTGAAAAGCAGCATTCAGGTATAGTAGTAGGACAGTAAACGTATTTGAACACTGCACAATTCTACAAGTAGTCCCCTTGCATTGGGCACAAGAGCTCAGGGAGAGAAGTGTGACATCTTTAGTAATATGGAAATCATGTGGAGCTGTCTAGTACATCATGGAGCTGCACAACATGAAAGAAAACTGGGTTTATTCCTACCATGTTTTACCCCAACTTGAGACTCGCCTCGCTGAGGTTTGCCAGCCATGATGGAGTGCCACTGCGTCATTATCCATCCCTATAATGTGGATGAACAGCTTCACCCCGTCATGCCCCATGAGGCATGTATAAGATGGATCATGTTCTGAGCACAAATCAGTAATTTCCAGTGTCAAGTGCCATGTGCCATTTTCATAGACACCCCCACTTGACCCACTCCCTGTTTCTCCAAATGCAAGGACACCACATTGCCAGAGGCAGAAATCAAGCACAACATTCCTGCTTGATTTCAAGGTAACTCTAGCAACAATCTCCATATAGTAAAGGTTGACAAAGATTAGTATGAAGTAGTAAATAATGAATGCTTGGTCCCTGAATGAAAGGTTCAGGTGGTTATTGGCTGTCAGTGTGGGTGAGCAAGGTAGCATTCATGAGACCAACACTAAACAAAAGCTCAATTGGTTGTCAAGGTGATTTTCAGGTCAGAGAATCTCAGAGAAGGGAGAAGGACAGGCAGAACATCCCCACAAATGAATGGCGTAAAGCTTTGTATAGATCAATGTCACAGCAGTGCATAACACAGATGAGAATACAAAGAGATAATAGTGGATGTGCCCAGAGGTAAGTTGACTGTCTTGTTCCAATTAGAGAGGATGTTTAGCGTCATTTCAGAATATGACAATGTCCAAAACATTGGTACAGATCTATATTTACACAGATGAAGCCATAGTGGGCACACTGCATGAGTCCTGCTGTACTATAAAGAGGAAAATTGCATAACACTCAAGACAGTGAAGGATAATACTCAGCTAGTATAGGGCAATATACTTGTAGTGGCAAAACATGACAATTTCACATTTTGCTGACCATGTACGTTTATGCTTCCAGTGTTGGACAAGTCATTCATGATGAAAAGCAACAAATGTACGAATGAAGGCCAGTAGCTTTAGGATACTTTTGTAGTGGCAGAGGCCTGGCCATAATGTTATGTTATTTTGTTATTGTTCTGTTCCATTATGTTCTGTTACCTTACTTTACATTACGTTACATTACATTATGTTGTGCTGTGTTATATTGAGTTGTATGCTGTGTCTGTCACCCACAAGGGTATCCTGGTGCCTGAGAAGGGGAGGGGCTGCCCTGACAGGGGCCTACTGGAATAGCCCAGATTTCAGCTTCTTGTGAGACTCTTAGGCCCATATTTATACTTTTTTAGCACCGCATTTGAGTCACTTTTTGATGCAAAAACAGCGAAAATGTACAAAATACAATTGTATTTTTTAAGTTTTAGCCGATTTTGTCTCAAAAAATGACGCAAATGCGGCGCTAAAAAAGTATAAATATGGGCCTTAGATTGAACTCCTGGCTCTTATGTGTAAGGGGGGGATCGTTCCAAGGTTTAGGAGCTGAGTAGGAAAAGGGGCCACCTAAAGCCTTTGCTCTTTGTATTTGAGTGAGCAGGAGGCAAGCTGAGCGGAGGAATCTGGTTGATGTGTGGAAGTTGATGCAGTTGTTCAGGTATTCAGAACTTAGCGTGTGTAGTGTTTAGTAGGTATGTGAGAGGAGCTTGAAGAAGAGAGATTTGTGGATAGGGAGTCAGTGGAGATGTTTGAGGTGTTTAGATTTGTGAGTGTGGAGTGGGAGTATGACATTTAGTCTGGCTGCTGTGTTCGTAATGACCTGAAGTCTTTGGGTGAGTTGTGAGGCTAAGCTGGCATAGAAGGAGTTTACATAATCCAGTCTGCTGGTGATCTGGGCTTGAGTGAGGGATCCTTTCTTTTTTTTTGGGTCTATCTAAAAACATTTTTTTAGAACTTGAGGGTGTGGAAGCAGGTGGAGGTGAACAAGTTGACCGGGTTGAAGATCAAGATTTGATCGTCCTCAGGGCTCCTTACTGAGTTTGTCAGAATAGGTGTCGGGCCTAGTTCTGGGGGCCACCAGGCTGAGGACCATCAAGATGTGTCTTTTCCATAGAGGACCACCTCCATTTTCTTTGGAGTTGAGCCTCAAGCAGTAATGTTTAACAAAAGATACCCTCCACACACATTTTGTCAAGGTTTTTTACTTATTCAAATTAAAATCCCTTCACAGTAAGGATACGTACCAGAGGAGGTAAAGCTGAAGTCCTTCTATTGGCATATTATGTTAAGCCTCAACAGCTGACATGTGTTTCGTCACTAATGTGACTTCTTCAAGGCTGCAAAAAGTACATAAAATTATCACATTGTAGTCATATCATAATGACAGGGATACATACATTCAAAAACAAGTTACTGTGCATGTGTCACTGGCTGATACTTATGCCAACGAGACGATTAATCCAATACCACATGCAAAAGGTGGTGAGCAAAGTATCAAGCCAAAATCAATCCAAAAGAGATTGTGTGAAGCTGGATATCCAGAAGTGAAGGGTACCTAGTAACACACTAGTTACCCTTAGAAACAACAGTTTTATAATGTGGGATTTCGGTAGCACACAGCCAAGCAGAATCATTTCTGTTTATCTTTATTGTCATTATTCATGCTGTTCTTGATGAATCTTCCCCGGCCCAGTCACAAACTTGTTTCTTAACTTCAAGATCTCTCTACTAGCTCACTCTACCCTATTCATTCATAACAGCTTGCTGTTGTTCATGTGTCCAGTTTGTTTCACCATCACTAGACAGCTTTAGAATAGAGTGGTCGATTCAGTATTCATGTTAAGGCATTATGGGGGTCATTCTGACCTCGGCGGTAAAAGGCTCTTACCGCCGGTCAGAAGACCGTCATTCTACCGCCATGGCCGCGGTAAACCGCCACGGTCATTCTGACCCACAACTGCCAAGCCGCCAAAAACCCGACATCCACGGAAGGCCGCCTCATCAGCAGTCAGCGATAAACTGGAGATGACCAAACCTCCACCGTCACGCCAACACAAACACGCCCATACCATTACGACCCACGAATCCACGCGGCGGTCTTTCAACCGCGGTATCCCATTGGCGGTGCACACCGCCGCGGTCAAAATACACACCCAGCTCCAAAACACAGCCACATTGGACAATTTGAAATACACACACCTGATACACATACAAACTCCACTCCCACACATCCAATACAATATAAAACACACACCCACATCACCCACAAACCCCCACTATTAGAAATTCAGAGAGAAGGCGAGAGAGAGAGAGAGAGAGCACAGCTATCGAAAACCCCAACACACACAGGAACACAACATCATCACCCACACTAAATCCATGCACAAAACACCACACACCACCACACACACCACACTCATCACCACAAACACCACCCCACACCACCCCGTGGCACCCCAAAGACACCCCAGGTTCTCGGACCAAGAACTCAGGGTCATGGTGGAGGAAATAATTAGGGTAGAGCCCCAGCTATTCGGCACACAGGTGCAGCACACCACAATAGCCAGGAAGGCGGAGCTATGGCAAAGGATCGTCGACAGGGTCAACGCTGTGGGACAGCATCCCAGAAACCGGGAAGACATCCGAAAGCGCTGGAACGACCTACGGGGGAAGGTGCGGTCGATGGTGTCAAGACACAACATCGCTGTGCAGAAGACTGGCGGCGGACCCCCACCCACTCCACCCAAATTCACAGCATGGGAGCAAGAGGTCTTGAACATCCTGCATCCTGAGGGCCTCGCTGGAGTAGGCGGAGGAATGGACTCTGGTAAGTCTAATCTCAACTACCTTACCCCCCCCAACCACCAGCATGCTAACCCACACCCCCACCCTCACCCCCAAACCCCCAGCACACATCTTCCCTGCCAATGTCTCACCAGCACAACCCACCCAACACAACACCAATCCCTGAATGCCAACACAAACCATGGACACCCATCACCTATGCATGACCACTGCACATACCCATCCCCCCCACAAACCACCCTCACTACTCCTCCCACAAGGGAATGCCAGCACTGGGGGACAAGGGCACCCCCAAATCGCACGCCATGGCACACACAGAAGCAATAACCATACTCTTTTACCCCTGCAGGGCCCGAATGCCAACACACCACCCAGGAGGGTCCAGATTTGTCCATCCCGCCCCCAGAACAGGCCCCCAGTGATGACAGCAGCTCTGTCGACCTAGAACCTGATGACCAGCCCGGACCATCGGGGACCTCTGGACAGTCGGTTCCCCACACACAGACACAGGCCACAGCAGACCCAACCCCCTCTGGGAATACCAGCACAGCTCCCACCCAGCGGGCCCATGCCTCTGTCTCCAGGACGTGTCAATCAGCGGTGTGTCCGCCACTACAGGGCACCCAGGCTGACCCACCACCCCAACAACAACAGGGACCTGGGGGCAGTGGTAGTGGGCACACCGTCCAGGGGACAGAGGCCCGGGGAAACAGGGCAACTGGGAGGGCTGCAGTGCGAGAGGGGGTGGACCGGCCCAGGGAACCCACTCTCCAAGAGGCCCTCACCACCATCATGGGAGCATACCACCACTTCCAGGAGACGATGGCGACGGTACTGGCCAGGTTCCAGGAGATCCAAGCACAGCAGGAGGAACGGTACATGGGGTTCAGAGACGAACTCAGGAACATAGGTTCTGCAATGGGGACCATCGTCCTGGCCCTCAACCAGATAGTCACCACATTGCGGGACCATGTGGCACCCCAAAGGGCCCCTGTCACTAGCCCGGACCACTAACAGCCTACCACCTCCGCCGGCGCTAGTGGACAGGAGGCCCCCACACAACAACAGGCCACCAGAACCCCACCTCCTGCTGAAGATCAACCACCCCGCAAGCGGAACCTGAGATCACACAAGAAGACAGAGTAGGATGCCAAGACCCCCGCCAGCATAAGATACCCCCTGATGTCATCCCACTGTCCCACATTGTCACCCTGTCCAACCTTGAACTGCCCCTGCTCCATCCTTCCACAGGCATATGGACAATGCACCTGTGCGACTGAGAACTGGACTCTGCCATGGACATTACTCCACCCCCACCCATCACCGTTTTACTATCATGGACCCATATGCAGCACTTAAAATAAATCACCAATTGCACTTCAAAAATCAAGAGTCTGCTTGTATTCTTTACAAAAGTATTACACATAACGGTGCAATAATGTTCAGTTACATTGTGATGACAACATACCAATGTCTATAAGCATTAGTCCATGGGCAAACAAAGCAGCAGTCACGCTGTGGGTCATACAGCTCTGAAAAGGGAAGGGAAAGTCAAAAATCAGTTAAAAGGAACTGGGGGGAAACACAGAAAGTAGAGATGCAGGAGGGCAGAAGTAAATGTAAAAAGGCGTCGGTGATTCTTACCTGTGTGCTACTGAAAATACTGTTGTACAACTGTGTCCCTGTTGTCCGTGTCGTCCCCTTCGTCTTCCTCCTCTTCACTCTCCACAGGCTCCACAGCTGCTACAACACCACCATCTGGACCATCCTCCTGCAGGAAAGGCACCTGGCGTCGCAATGCAAGATTGTGAAGCATACAGCAGGCCACGATGATATGACACACCTTCTTTGGTGAGTACATTAGGGATCCACCTGTCATATGCAGCCACCTAAACCTGGCCTTCAGGACCCCGAAGGTCCGTTCTATAATCCTCCTAGTTCGCCCATGTGCCTCATTGTAGCGTTCCTCTGCCCTGGTCCGGGGATTCCTCACTGGGGTCAATAGCCAAGGCAGGTTGGGGTAACCAGAGTCACCTATTAGCCACACACGGTGTCTCTGTAGCTGTTCCATCACATAAGGGATGCTGCTATTTCGCATGACATACGCCTCATGCACTGATCCAGGGAACTTGGCATTTAGATGGGAGATGTACTGGTCAGCCAAACAGACCACCTGGACATTCATCGAATGGTAATTTTTTTGATTTCTGTACACCTGCTCATCGTCTTTTGGGGGTACTAAAGCCACATGGGTCCCATCAATGGCACCAATGATGTTGGGGATATGTCCAAGGGCATAGAAATCACCCTTCACAGTGGCCAAATCACCCTCCTCAGGGAAAACAATGTATCTCCGCATGTATTTCATCAGGGCAGACAACACTCTGGACAAAACCTTAGAAAACAGAGGCTGAGACATCCCTGATGACATGGCCACTGTTGTCTGAAAAGACCCACTTGCCAAAAAATGGAGCACTGACAGAACCTGCACCCTGTGAGTTGGCAGATGGGGGACAT
The DNA here is from genome assembly GCF_031143425.1 of Pleurodeles waltl. NCBI lineage: Eukaryota > Metazoa > Chordata > Amphibia > Caudata > Salamandridae > Pleurodeles > Pleurodeles waltl. The sequence goes on along the minus strand of NC_090444.1, from coordinate 1,642,332,264 downwards.
CAGGTCAGGCTCCAGCTGGGAACACAGTTCATGTATAGTGGCTTGGTCAAGTCGGTATCGAAGTATAATATGTCGTTCTTCCATTGTCGACAGGTCCACAAGCGGTCGGTACATGGGAGGATTCATCCTTCTCCTCGCAAGTCCCAGCGGACGGTGCCTAGGAAGGACAACATGGAGCACAGAGTCAAGAAACCCACAGGTACGTTCACCCAGCTTGCACAGTACACGAATCGCTATGCATTGAAAGGCTTGTATGAGTGGCAATGCAAGGCCTAGGCCTGTGTGACGCAGTAGCAATTAAGCCATGTGGGCCCTTGTAATGGCGGCTGCCTGACCTGAGAAGTGTGACAGTGGGATATGAGGTCAACGCGCTGGCGTGGCACACCGTGGCGGTAGGCGGTCGAAGACCGCGGTGCGAAGCCGCATTGGTTAACATTGAACCCTATGGGTCTCAGGAGCCAATGACGATGTGCGCCGGCGGTCGCGGTACGCACCGCGGCGGTACGCACCGCCGCGGGCGTGACCGCCATTTTCTATCTGCTTAACCACTCGAGACCTGACCATCCACAGGAGAGGACCTATACTGCAAGTGCTGGTGTGACCTCGGTCTGGAAGAGACAATGGCTGCTGCGACTGGGGAAAGGGCCCCTGCCTTCACTTCAGAAGAGTTGGAGAAACTTGTGGATGGGGTCGTGCCCCAGTATGCGCTACTCTACGCATACTGGGTCCTCCAGACCAACAGGTAAGTACACTGGGTGCACGTTGAATGGGCTATGCCTGGGTTGTGTATGGTGGATGTAAGATGGTGGGGTGGGGAGCGAATGAGGAGTGCAAGGCACGACAGATGAGATTATGTGCCACATGGCAGGGTTGGGGAGGGGGGGGGCAATCACATCTAACATGCAGAAAAATGATGAAAATTCCTTTCCCACCCTGTACATGTCAAATAGGTCAGCGCCCATCAGAAGATCGACATTTGGCGTGCCATCGCCAAGGACGTCCGGGCCCTGGGGGTCCACAACAGACGGGGCACCCACTGCCGAAAGAGGTGGGAGAACATCCGCCGCGGGACCAGGAAGACTGCCGAGTCACTGCTGGGGATGGCCTCCCAACGTAGGAGGGGTGCCAGTCGTACCTTGACCCCCCTGATGTCCCGGATCCTGGCGGTGGCCTACCCCGATTTGGATGGGCGCGTGAGGACATCACAGCAGACACAAGGGGGTGAGTACCAGCACATTCTGCTATCTTTACACGCAGTGGAGGCGTCTGGGTGGGGGAGGAGGGCTGTGGGTGACATTAGGCCAGGGCGCTTTCTGTAGTGTAGTCCCCTCCTTTAGGCATGGCCCTGTGCCCCCGCCCCCCACCTCTTTAGGGTGCCAAGTACAGCAATCGATGGTCCAGCATCACCCATGTGCGCATTTGTTGTCCAGAGACCTGTTGGCCTAGTCACAAGTACTGAGTAGTGTACCCCGATTGCGCGGCGTAGTGCATGAGGCTCCTGTGCCTGTCCTCTCCGCCAACGGTGTTGACAATGCATGCACTCAACCTGTTTTTATTTCTCCCCCCACCCTTTTTCTTTATCTTCTTGTGCATGTGTGCATTAGCATCATCAGGTGGAGGAGAATTGGCATCGGAGCACGAGGGAGCTGCAACTCACAAGGCCACGGTGGGCCATGGTACAGACACCAAGGTCACCAGTGATACGGAGGGCGAGGGGAGCACCACAACGGGGACCCGTGGTGACACCAGCGACACCGACACGTCCTTGGAAGGGAGCTCCCTAGCGGTGGCGGCAACATCCGGGCCCCCCGCCTCTACAGGTACAGCCGCCACCAAGCGCACCAGCTCCGCCCTCCCAGCAGCCCCCCAGCCTTTGCTCCGTGCCCGCTCGCCCAAGAAGGCGGGTATCTCCTTCGCCCCAGGCACCTCAGGCCCTGCCCCTGTTACCCCTGCTGCCCTCAGTGAGGAGGTCATTGACCTCCTACAGACCATCATTGTTGGGCAGTCTACCCTTTTGAATGCCATCCAGGGGGTAGAGAGGGAGGTGCATCGGAGCAATGCATACCTGGAGGGCATTCATTCGGGTCAGGCTGCCCATCAACGATCGTTCAATGCTCTGGCCTCAGCACTGACGGCAGCCATTGTCCCTGTTTCCAGCCTCCCTCTTCTAACTGCCTCCACCCTGTCTCTGTCTCCTGTTCCTCAGCCTATCCCATCCACACCATCAGACCAGCCTGCACACACCTCAACACCCAAGGGCAGCTCATCCAGACATAAGCACCACAGATCACACAAGCATTCACCCAAGCAACACCCAGATGCAGACATGCCAACAGTCACTACCACCTCTGTGTCCCCCTCCTCCTCGTCTCCCTCCCTGTGACGTCTCCACTCACACCTGCATGCACACCACCATCAGCCAGTACTTCCATCACCACCACACCCTCCAGTACAGTCCGCACACGTGCAGTCACCACCCCCACTGCCATTTACACGTCCCCTGTGTCCTCTCCCACTGTGTCTGTCACCCCCTCTTCCAAGACACACAAACGCAGGCAGCCACCCACCCAACAGCCAGCCACCTCACGACAGCCTACGTCACAAGCACCTGCACCCAAAGACAGCACACCTGACTCTCCTACAACCACATCCTCTTCCTCCACTCCCATACCACTACACCTACCGTTTACATTGGTCCTAAAAAAGTTTACCTCTCCAAACTTAGCCTCTTTGCCCCACCTGACCCACCCCCTCCATCTGCTAAGAGTCCCAAGAGCACCTCAGCCACCACCAGCCCTGCTTCAAGTGTCACCATTGTGCATGGGTTTTGGAGTCCACCCTTTCCCAGCACTGATACATCGGCCAGCAGCAAGGGGACAGCCAGACCCCCCCCTGGAAAGAGGACCCGTAAAATCAAGGGCCGCCGCCAGAAGACTGACACAGCTGCCCCCAAGGAGCAAAGTCCTGGGCCGTCACCTGCCACAACATCCAGGGGAGGCAAGGGCCAGAAAGCCTCATCGAAGGAGGGCAAGGGCAGCAGGGCGGAGAAGTCAGCCAGCAGGGGCGCGGACCAGGAGGGCCCCACAAGCCCCATCCCGGGTGTGAGAGAGGACACCCACGGGCCCAGGACTCTGTCACAGAAGGGTCCAGCAACGGCACGGTCGGAGGGCGACTAAGCAGGGAGTCCTGGCCAGGTCTGGCTCCCTTGAATGACTGGACAAGCACCGCTGAAGAGGGCCCCGCCGTGCAGAAAGGCACTGCTGAAGAGGGCCCCGCCGTGCAGAAAGACACCGTTGAACAGGGCCCCGCCGTGAAGAGCACCGCTGAAGAGGGCCCCGCCAAGACAGGCACCGCTGAAGAGGGCCCCGCCAAGACAGGCACCGCTGAAGAGGGCCCCGCCGTGAAGAGCACAGCTGAAGAGGGCCCCGCCAAGACAGGCACCACTGAAGAGGGCCCCGCCGCGCTTAGAGGCACCGCTGAACAGGGCCCGCCGTGCAGAAAGACACCGCTGAACAGGGCCCCGCCGTGAAGAGCACCGCTGAAGAGGGCCCCGCCAAGACAGGCACTGCTGAAGAGGGCCCCGCCGTGAAGAGCACCGCTGAAGAGGGCCCCGCCGTGAAGAGCACCGCTGAAGAGGGCCCCGCCAAGACAGGCACCGCTGAAGAGGGCCCGCCGTGAAGAGCAACGCTGAAGAGGGCCCCGCCAAGACAGGCACCGCTGAACAGGGCCCCGCCGTCTCAAGCACCGCTCCGCTGGGCCCCGCCATCTCAAGCACCGCTCCGCTGGGCCCTTCCTGTCAAGCACCGCTCCGCTGGGCCCCGCCGTCTCAAGCCCCTCTCCGCTGGGCCCCGCCGTCTCAAGCACCGCTCCGCTGGGCCCCGCCATCTCAAGCACCGCTCCGCTGGGCCCCTCCTGTCAAGCACCGCTCCGCTGGGCCCCGCCGTCTCAAGCACCGCTCCTCTGGGCCCCTCCTGTCAAGCACCGCTCCGCTGGGCCCCGCCGTCTCAAGCACCGCTCCGCTGGGCCCTTCCTGTCAAGCACCACTCCGCTGGGCCCCGCCGTCTCAAGCACCGCTCCGCTGGGCCCCGCCGTCTCAAGCACCGCTCCGCTGGGCCCTTCCTGTCAAGCACCCCTCCGCTGGGCCCCGCCGTCTCAAGCACCGCTCCGCTGGGCCCCGCCGTCTCAAGCACCGCTCCGCTGGGCCCTTTCTGTCAAGCACCGCACCGCTGGGCCCCGCCGTCTCAAGCACCGCTCCGCTGGGCCCCGCCTGTCAAGCACCGCTCCGCTGGACCCCGCCGTCTCAAGCACCGCTCCGCTGGGCCCTTCCTGTCAAGCACCGCTCCGCTGGGCCCCTCCTGTCAAGCACCGCTGGCCCATTGACAGTGCCGGTTCTGTGTCGAGCTAGTGTTCACGCTGCACTTGGGGCACCCTGCCTCCTCCATTACCTGTGGAGTCTGTAATCCACATGATGGCCTGTGTCTCTGCACTCCCCAGGATGGCACAGTGGGCAGACCACCCACTGTAGAGACTTGTGAGACTGTGGCTTTGCACTCCCCAGGATGGCACAGTGGGCAGACCACCCACTGTAGAGACTTGTGAAACTGTGGCTTTGCACTCCCCAGGATGGCACAGTGGGCATGGTGGACCCTTGGTGGATCTGGCGTCGTGGACTCATGTGGCTGAGGTGCCCCCCCTTCGCTTCCCCCTGAGGTGCCTGTAGTTTTGTCATCTGATGCCCCAGCAGTGTTCTCTCCAACGGACTCAGGTCTCCTGTGTGGGCTTTGCCCATGTGTTGATACACTTTGGCCCACGGACAGTGGAAAGTTAAGTGACTGTGCAGGACTTATTGCCTATGTTTATCGGTTTCGCAATGTTCTTACTTGATTTTTTACAATTCATATTGCTATTTTACCATGACTTCAAAGAACCTCTTTTATACATAAATTTTGTTTCTAACTTTAATTATGTCTTTGCATTATTCCGGGGGGTTTGGGTGGTGTCACTGTGACTTGGGGCTCTGCATTGGTGTGTAGATAGTTGGGGGTAGGGGGGGTCGCATATGTGTGTGCCCGTAAGCTTTCCTCCTCCCCCCTCCCCTGTGTCGTAGGTGCAGTACTCACCGTTGTCGTCTGCGCCGGCGTTCGTACTCGTGGTAGATGAGAAGGTAGACAATAGCTGGTAGGATGTTTAATTCGGGTTCCATGCTGTTCTCCGCTTTGATCACACCATGAAGATTCAGCAGTTCTAGTGATTTTATATGCAAAAATAATATATAAAAAAACATTGATTCTGACAGTGAGCCGGAACTTTCATGAGTACTACTAGGGGTGCTCTTCGTTTCTCGCTTGATTCTGCTTCCTACTTGGGGGAATATTTTTGATTTTCAACTTATTTGCTCTATTTGCTGAGAGCCCTAATGGCAATTGTTCTGTCTCACATTTTTAAAATTTTGTAATAAATCCTTTTAACTGTTACGTTGATCTAAAACTCAATTATTGAGTGGGCCCTTTTTACCTAATTTACTGTATTTCTGATATTTTTGATTTGTTGGGAGGCACCTTACTGGAGGGACACTTTCCCCATGAAATTGAGGTCTACCACTATCTCTGATTTATCAAATTGTAGGTGTTCTAAAAACTAAAGGTTTGAGGCGTCAAAATTGCAGGGTACCCCCAACTACAAAAGTATTATCAAAATGTCTAAGGATATTAATTCAAGCAATCAAATTCTTAAATGCAGCATTGGTTTTGGTTCTTTGTTTTCCAACTTACAAAATAATTAAAAAAGCTCTGAGATCAGCATTAAACAAATCCAAATTATTGGTGATTGCCATAACTGATAATTTATTAAACTAAATAAGTAATTAATAATGGAGTCAATCTCCTTAAGAAACATAGTATAAGACTGGCAGAAACTGTGTTAATAATTTGGAAGGGAGTATCACCCTACCAGTTTAATAAATTCACACTTGTGCATTTCAGAATCTCTTTTCGACCCCTGGTAGCAAGGGCCCAGACAGAAGGCAATCCAGAGAGAAGTGTTAGTTATGTTCAAGAAGCACCAACGATTTTAAAGTAAATAACACAGCTGAAAAAAATCTCCCTAACCAATTTAGGAAACTAACGGAAAATGTAATGAACAAAAAGACACCTATTACAATTTCTCAAGGGTTTTGCATTTTTAAGAGTTTAAGGCAAAAAGCCGTTAGAAAAATTAAAGCACCATCAAAAACAACAGTTCTAGTTTGCCAGCACTTTGGCATAATGTCAGGCTGGCCATGATGGGGTTGAGGTAAGATACACCAAGCTTGTCATCCTGGTCAAAATATTTACTTTTGACTTTGACTCTCTGAAATTGAAATTACAATTTTCCAGTGGGGCAAAGGCCAAGACTGTGATGGGACTCTGAAATCGGCTTTCTAGTTGGCAGAGACCAAGTCTGGACCATTCAGTCAAAGTAGGGACCACATTCGTAGTCAGGGCAAGTAAGATACAGGCTAACCTAAAGAGGCAATGTGTAAAATATTTGTGCACACACACAGTAACACAGTGAAAACACCACAAAAGGACCCCACATCAGTTCAGAAAAAATAGCCAATATTTATCTGAATCAAACACAACCAAAACAATAAAAATCAAACATACACAATAACAAATAATGACCATTCAAAGATTAAATCAAAATGCAGTGCTTAGAAAACAGTAGCTGTAGCCGGGGCTCTCTGGTTGTGCTAGATCGGGGCAAATCCAACAGTGCAGTCTGACTGCAATGGAGTATGATCCGGGTCCAGGAGTCACACAGGCCTGCTGATAGTGCTGTTATTGCGTAGATGCTTGGTGACAATGTGTTGATCCAGAGGAGGGGATGCTACGCACTTGCTGGCGATGCATTGTTTCCTGATCGGGCCATGCTGTTGATGCGTCAATGTCCAGAAGCAATGAATACTGTTTCCGATGCATCAGTGCTGCATCAGCCAAGCAGGGGCTGTGTTGTAAGTCAGGGTTGTTGTGTTGCCCAGTCGAGGAACAGTGTCCGTAGCTTTGGTGCAGGAAGCAGCAAAGTGGCATTTCTGTAGCGGAATGCTTCGGTTTCAAGTGATGCACCAGTGTTGTTGTGTCAGTTCTTGTGTTGCACCATCACACTCACTTCCAAGGGCCAGGACTGGATTTGGCACCACTTGGCAGAGCAGGACTCATAGCAGAGAAGCCCAGGTGCTGGAAGCAAAATGCTGGTGAAGTCTTCGATATCCCTGAGACTTCAGAAACAGGAGGCAAGCTCAGTCAGGCCCTTTGAGAAACTTTACTTTGCCGAATGTAAAGAGTTAGATCCAGTCCTCTCACTCCCAGAGAAGAGGTATCAGGAAGCAGGTCAACACAGCAGAGCAAACAACAAAGTGGAAGTCCCTCCTGACAGCACTGGGGCCCTTCTTCCTGGTTGAATGTCCTCAGTCCAGAAGTGTTCTGAGTATATTGTGTCAGAGGCCCAGTATTTATACTCAAAATGCCCTTTGATGTAGGGGTAACTTCAAAAGAATTCTCTGAAGTGCGCAAGGTTCCCTTTCAACCCAGCCTTGGCTCCAGAGTACCAGTAGGGGTAATCAGCCCTTTGTGTGAGGGCAGGACACAGCCTATTCAGATGTAAGTGTGAACCTCTTCTCGCTCTCCCTGATCAGTCTGCAGATGAATGCAGATGTATGTCCTGTCACACTCAGCCTTTCCTGTTTGTAGTTGTCTGGAAAGAATCCCCCTAAACCCAGACATGTATTCAGATACAGGCTAAGGCACAGAATGGTTAAATAAGGAAATTCTAAAAGTGGCATTTTCAGACCTGCAATTTAAAAACCAACTTCACCAAAATATGTATTTTTAAATTGTGAGTCCAGAGACACCACACTCCACATTTCTATCTTCTCCCAATTGGAAATTACACTTAAAAGATGGTTTAAGGCAACCCCAATGCAAGCCTATGGGAGAGATAGTCCTTGCAATAGTGAAAAAATAATTTAAGAGTGTTTTACTAACTTGGCACATTAAACTTAAAAGTGAATGTCAATTTTTTTTAAATATACTGCACCCTGCCCTTGGGGCTAAATAAGGCCTACGTTAGGGGTGACTTATATGTAATAAAAAGGAAAGTTTGGGCCTGGGAAGTGGGTATCCTTGCCAGGTCAAAACGGCAGTTGAAAGTGCCCAAACAGACTCTGCAGTGGCAACCCTTAGACATGTTTGAAAGGCTATGGTAGTGGGTGGCACAATTAGTGCTGCAGGACCACTTTTAGCATTTGATTTACAGACCAAGGGTACACTTAGTGCCCTTTACTGGGGACTTATTAGTAAACCAAATATCCCAATCATGGATGAGCCAATGTTACCATGTTTCATACGCAGAGCACATGCACATTAGCACTGGTCAGCAATGAAAAAGTGCACAGAGTCCTACAGCCAACAACAAGAAGTTCAGAACACAGTCAAAACAGGAGGTCAGAAAGCAAAAAGTCAAGGGAAAATACACCAAAAGATGCCAGGTCTAACAGTCTCTAAAAGTTGTATAAATTGTTATCACGTTCCCATTGGATATGGCATGAATAGATTTGATAGGGACAAAACAATACTTCATGGCTACTGAGGGTGCTTCTTTGGCTGGATAGATTTGCTGCACCATCCCAACCCAGGAGTTTACTTTGGACTTAGTCACTTTTTTGGAATTTGAAATCCTCCAGTGGTGCAAGGCTGGAAGCTGTGAACAAAAGGGATCCATGAGTTTGATTACCTTTCCAGCAAGCTCCACTAAACCTCTTTTACTTGTGAGAAAATTGCTCCAAGTAGAACAAAACTGGTTTTCTTGCCTGCCTAGGGTGCAGCCTTCCCATAAAGCCTCAGAGCTTGTTCCAAGCATCTGGAGGTTGAATAATGAATAGGTCTCACTCTTCACAGCTGTTATAAAAATTAATTCTGGTCAATCCTACAGGGCCTAGCTCCCCAGGGCAGTGTTCCAGTTGTGAAGGCTGTGGTTGTGGAATCATATTCATCTTGCCACATTGATGTCTATACCAACCATAAATAAGATTTCACTACAACTGAACTCAGCTGGATGACTTTATTATTATGGACTGCTTGGGAGTGGTACAGTATTTCTAGGATCACTTGACCTTTGGAGAGTAATTCCAGTAATTGGGTGGTAGCAGGGGCCAGAAGTAGGGGTGGGCGATAAATTCTGCTCTGCTGGTGGAATGGGTGGAGTTTTGGCCACTCTGCATTATGCTTGTAGCACAGAGTTCCAGCCAAATTCTGCCAACCCCATGTGATGGAGTTTTTTGTCCTGCATGGCTCACCAGTGGTAATTTGCCGAGCGCGAGCGAGAATTGGTCTCCCCTTACGTGATTTGTGGTCACTAGGAGGGTACCCACCGAGACTTTTCCAAAGTGGGTGGTCGCAGGCTATTACAACCATTTGTGGTGACAAAGATGCCACTCAAGTAGAAAATTGTCTCTAGCAGCAGCAAAACCAACTTGAGAAGCAGTGCCCTCTGATGCATCGCATGGTGTCCTTTGCATTGATTTTTCAGCACAGAACATGCTCCCTGTGCTAAAAATCAGCCCGAGCAGCGGAACTCTGCAGAATCTTGCAAAGTTTTCATGTAACTCTGCAGAATTCTGCAGAATGAACCTCCATCAGATTTGCCCACCCCTAGTCAGAAGTGCTTCAGTCCTTGAGTGAGTCCTCCTTGCTATGCAAGAGTCAGGAATCTGGAATCTTCTTTCTTCCATCAGTACCTTCTTCTTCAAATGGGGTCTTCCCACATCCAGGAATATTCTACAGAGGTGGAAGATGTATCCTATGCATTACCCAGTGATCGGCGAAATTTTGCCAACTTATCCATATATTTTCTTTCAATATCCCACCTCCTTTCACAGTACATCCTCCGGGGTGGTACCAACGACAACAAAGGCACAGCGAAAACAGACCACAGAAGTCAAAGGACTCACCTCTGGACACTCAGGGAACAACCACGACACCATGGAGCCCGAACTGCAGATCTCCCCCATGCTGGTCTACCTCCTCCTACACCAGGAATACCAATGCCGGCGACGAAGACCATAGTGAGTACTTCCGCCTAGCACACAGGGGAGTGGGGAGGAAAAAGAGAGTGACACACATGCAACACCCTCACCCCCAACACCATACACACAAACAGATGCAGTAATATTACATATTCACCCCCTACCACTCAGGAATAATGCAAGGACAAAAGGAAGTGATTAAAATGAGTGTAATAAGATGAAAATCCAGAAAAACATCCTCAAAATTCAAAACAGTATTTACAGATATACAAATGGAGGGACACTGCCCAGTACATAATGTCCATGGGCAATAGAGCCTCATCACATAGGCCAAGGCCTCATCTTACTCCTGCATCAACACGGAGAGAACACTGCTGGGGCATCAGGTCAAAAATAGACAGGCACCTCAGGGAGACAGGGAATGGGGGGGCACCTCAGCCGGAAGATGGTACAACACCACTTGTCCTGGAGGGGGCAACACGCCCACTGCTTGGTCCTGGGGAGTGCAAGGCCACAGTCTCTCAAGTGGGTGGTTTGCCCTCTGCTTGGTCCTGGGGAGTGCAAGGCCACAGTATCTCAAGTGGGTGGTTTGCCCACTGCTTGGTCCTGGGGAGTGCAAGACCACAGTCTCTCAAGTGGGTGGCTTGCCCACTGCTTGGTCCTGGGGAGTGCAAGGCCACAACCTCTCAAGTGGGTGGTTTGCCCACTGCTTGGTTCTGGGGAGTACAAGCCACAGTGTCTCAAGTGGGTGGTCTGCCCATTGCTTGGTTATGGGGATTGCAAAGCCACAGTCTCTCTAATGGATGACTCTTCCACTGGTTCTGGAGGGGGCATTGTGACAGTGTGCTTCATCCTGGGAAGGATGGGGTGGGTGGATGGCTTCCTCCACCGGTTCTGGAGGGGGCCTTGTGCCCAGTGTGCTTCATCCTGGCAAGGATGGGGGTGAGTGGATGCCTTCTTGCACTGGTTCTGGAGGGGGCCTTGTGCCCTGTGATGCAGATCTTTGGTAGTGCAAGGTCACAGTCTCTCGCCTGGGTGTCACACCCACAGGATTTGCAGGGGCCAGGATGCACAACAGTCCATGGAGGTAGGACTACACGCTGCCCGCCGGCGGTGACGGCTGCTCAGTGGTGGCAGTGACGGGGCTGGTTTCAAGGATGCCAGTGGTGGGGGGAGGCTCCTGCCTGTCCCCTGCAGCCTCAGACGGCTGCCCACTGGGGCTGGTGTTGGGGATGCCAGTGGCGGGGGAGGCTCCTGCCCGTCCCCTGCAGCCTCAGATGGGTGCCAACTGGGGCTGCAGCTGCTGGCAGTGGTGCTGGTGGCAGTGCAGATGGCTGTGCTGATGGCGGTGCAGGTGGCGGTGCTGGCTGTGGTGCAGGTGTTGGTGCTGCCAGGGGTGAGGGAAGGCTCCAGCACTTCCCCTGAAGCCTCTGATGGATGAAGCGCCATGGTTGGTTTTGTGGGCTTAGATTCTGTCACAGCACCAGGCCTCCTGTCCCTCCTGCCTGCAGGGGAAGGCCCTTTGGCCTTTCCCTTGCCATGTGGTGGTGCCTCCTTGCCCTTGACGTGTTGTGGTGCCTCCTTGACGTGTGGTGGTGCCTCCTTGCCGTCTGGTAGTACCTCCTTGCCTTTGCCATGTGGTGGTGCCTCCTTGCTGTCTGGTGGTGCCTCCTTGCCCTTGTCCGTGTCGTGGTGCCTCCTTGCCCTTGCCATCTGGTAGTGCCTCCTTACCGTGTGGTGGTGCCTCCTTGCCGTCTGGTGGTCCCTCCTTGCCCTTGCCCTTGCCATCTGGTGGTGCCACCTTGCCCTTCCCCTTGTAAGCTAGTGGTGCCTCCTTGCCCTTCCTCTTGGCAGCAGGTGCAGGCACACTGCCATTGCTGATGGGTGTCTCCTTGGAGCCTCTCACACCTGCCGTAGCTGCCTAAACTACAGTGGCCGAGGACTGGGTGGCTGAGGTGCTGGCCTGGGTTCCACCCACCCTAGCCCGACATGAAGGACGGGGGGGAGGGTTAGGGAATAGGTCAACGGTAGACAGGTAAAGCTTCTTAGGGACACTGGGGTGGGAAGAGGGCGAAGGTTTGGGAGTGGAGGAAGTGGGAGTGGTTGTAGGAGGTGTCTGTCTGCTGTGTTTGGGTGCACATGCATGGGCTGGGTACTGTTTTGATGTGGATGTTTGTTGGGTGTTTAAGTGCTTGCGTTTGTGTACTTTGGGACGAGGGGGCACAGACACAGTGGGAGAGGACACAGGGGACATGTGGATGGATGTGGGGGTGGTGACTGCCAGTGAGGGGTGTGTAGTGATAGGTGTGTTGGTGATGGAGGCAGTGGGTGTGGATGTGGTGCATGCAGGTGTTAGTGGAGATGCTACTGGGAGGGAGGTGGATGACAAGGAGAAGGGGACTCAGTGGAGGCAGTGGATTTTGTTATGTCAGCATCTGGATGGTGTTTGTGTGAGTGCCTGTGCAATGATGTGTGTTGCTCGTGTTTGCCTGAGCCACTCCTGTGTGTTGTCTTAGGTGCACGCTGATCTGTACTTGGGATAGGTTGGGCCTCAGGGGCATGGGACTGGGCAGAGGAAGTTAGAGGGGGGAGGCTAGAGACAGGAACAATGGCTGCCATCAGGAAGGAGGCCAGAGCCTGGAATTATCTCTGTTGGGCCACCACGCCAGAGTGAATGCCCTCCAGGAATGCATTTGTATGTTGCAAATGCCCTGCCAGGCCCTGGGTGGCATTCACTATGGTTGAGTGCCCAACAGAAATGGATCGCAGGAGGTCACTAGCCTCCTCACTCAGGGCAGCAGGGCTAACTGGGGCAGGGCCTGAGGTGCCTGGGGCAAAGGAGATTCCCACCCTCCTGGGTGAGCGGGCATAGGAAACTCACTGAGGGGCTGCTGGGAAGGCATGCTGATACGGGGTGGCGGCTGTACCTGTAGTTGGGGTGGCCACAGATCTGACTGCCACCACATGGGAGCTTCCATCAGAGGAGGTATCACTTTCAGAACTGTCCCCTCCTGTCTCCGCCCTGGTGCTCCCCTCGCCCTCTGTCCCACTGGTGCCCTCACCGTCGGTGGATTTGGCCTCCTGGGCCCTGTGGGATGCAGCTCCCTTCGTTGCCGGTGACTCTGCTCCTCCGCCAGATGATGCTAATGCACATGAGGACAGGATGACAAAACAAAAAGAGGGGAAGAGAGAGAGGATACACTCAGTCAATGGCAGCAACAACACCACCGTTGGCGTGCACAACACACAGGGAACAGCCCTTCGTACTAGGCAATGCACTACCAGTCCCAATGTTAGTCACCAGGCAATGGACAGTAATACCTAACGCCAGTTGCAGCATACCTGAGACCACAGAGCCCTGCCCAGTAGTGGATGCCCACTAGCTTGTTTGGAGGTGGAGTTCATCAGCCCCTGTCCAATATGGAACCTACCCTGCAGTGTCCGGCCTGGTCTAGGGGCACCAACAGGCACACATCCCCCACCCAGAGACCACCTCACCACGCGCAAGTAGTATATTGGGATATGTACACACTCCCTTGTGGCTGCTGTGACGCCCTCAAGCGCCCATCCAGCTCTGGATAGGCCACCGCCAGTATGCGGAAAATCAGGGGAGTCAGGGTTTGACGGGCACCCCTTCCTCGTTGGGAGGCCAGCCCCAGCTGGGCCTCCGCCGTCTTCCTTGCCCAGCGTCTCAGGTCCTCCCACTGTTTGCGACAGTGGGTTCTCCGGCTGCAGTAGACCCCCGGAGTCCACACGTCCTTGGCGATGGCACGCCATATACCCTTTTTTCTGATGGGCGCTGAGCTGCAGACAAATAAACATAGAAAAAGGTATCAGTCATACCGTCCACCCTGTTACACTCATGGCCCACCATAGCCCTCCCATCCCCTCACGCACAGACATTGCCCACCATACATGCAGCACGCTGCCCAGGACCCCTCAACCACCCCCCCTTACACAAGATCCTCACATACAGCACTCCATGCATTCATGCCCCATGCATCGTGCTCACAGTGTACTCACCTGTTGGTCTGGAGGTCCATACAGCATTCGGTACTGGGGTAGGACCCCATCCACTAGTCTCTCCAACTCAGCAGTGGTGAAGGCAGGGGCCCTTTTCCCAGTGACACGAGCCATGATCAGTTCCAGACACAGGTCACAGCAGCACTTGCATTGTAGTTCTTCTCCTGTTGAATGTCAGGTAGCAAGTGAGTGAAAAGATAGAAAATGGCGGTCATGTCCACGGCGCTGCATACCGTCACCGCCGGCGTACATCACCTTTGGCTACTGTAACCCATAGGGCCCAATGTTAACCAATGAGGAGCTGCACGGCGGTACTCGACCGCCTCCCGCAACGGCACACAACGTCAGCGGTATTACCTCATTTCCACCTGTCCATCCACACAGGACAGGCGGCCGCCATTTCGGGGGGGGGGCAGGCCATGGCACCTAACTTCATCACAGCACACATAGGCACATTTTGGGGCTAAACATCAACATACTGTTTCTGTCACAACATGCAATGCACTGTACATTTAGGAAATGTTGAAAACTGACCAGATGCTCATCGTTTTGCACCCTAGATTACAACCGTTGCGGATGAATAGGAGATGGAGGCATCCCTCCCCCGTGTACAGGCCCCTGGTGGACTTGGCAACAATGGAGGACAGGCACATCATCCTCACCTACAGACTTGATAGGGCCACACTCCAAGAGCTGTGTGCCCAATTGGAGCCAGACCTGATTTCAGCTATCCGTCACCCCACTGGGATCCCTACTCTTGTGCAAGTCCTATCTGTGCTCCATTTCTTGGCAACTGGCTCCTTCCAAGTGACAGTGGGTTTGGCAGCAGGAGTGTCACAGCCAATGTTCTCAAACGTGTTGACCAGAATGTTATCTGCCCTGATGAAACACATGCGCAGCTACATCGTTTCCCCCAGGTGGAGGATTTGGCCACAGTGAAAGCTGATTTCTATGCAATGGGACATATCCCCAACATAATTGGGGCAATAGATGGTAAACATATTGACTTCCCCCCCCCCCCCCCGGAGAAATGAACAGGTTTTCAGAAATCGAAAGAGCTTTCACTCTATGAATGTGTTCAGATAGTGTGCCTTGCAGACCAGTACATCTCCCATGTGAATGCAAAGTATCCTGGGTCTGTGCATGATGCCTTTATGCTTAAGAATAGCAGCATCCCATATGTGTTGGCTCAACTCCAGAGGCACCGGGTGTGGCTAATACGTGAGCCCATAGTCCCCACCCAGTGGATGTTGGTATATGGGTGTGGGGTTGGCCCTAAGGGTTAGTGTTTTGGCTAACCGGTATCCCTCGATATTTGCAGGTGACTGGTTACCCCAACCTCTCGTGGCTACTGACCCCAGTGAGGAATGCCAGGACAAGGGTAGAGGAACATTACAATGAGGCACATGGGCGAACAAGGAGAATTATAGAGCAAACCTTTGGCCTCTTGAAGGCCAGGTTTCGGTGCCTCCATCTAACAGGTGGTTCCCTGTGCTACTAACCCAAGAAGGTGTGCCAGATCATCGTGGCATGCTGTATGTTGCATAACCTTGCCTTGAGACGCCAGGTGCCTTTTCTGAAGGAGGATGAGTCTTGAGATGGGCGTGTGGCAGCATTGGAGCCTGTGGACAGTGACAAAGATGAGGCAGAGGATGAGGATGTGGACAGAACAGCAATCATTCGACAGTACTTCCAGTGACACACAGGTAAGACACTGTAACTTCACCTAACATTGCAGTTTTGTGTTGTAAGTTTTCACTAGCAGGCTGATGTTCCCGTTACTACGGCCACTTACTGTACCCTTTGACATGTTTATTAACAGATATCTGTGCCCCACTCTGGCTCCTGGTGTATTGACTGCAGCAAACTACAGGTCATACCTAAGTGTACATGACTGTACAGTTGAAATGCAATGTCTACAGATTGTGAAACGAATACATAGTTCAATCACTTGACAGACTCAATACTTGTATGTTTTACAAGGATGTTTATTTATGTGCTAATAAGTGGATGGGGTATTGCTATATGCTGGGGGCGTGGAGGAGAGTCCAGGATAGAGTCCAGTCTATTTGTATCAAAGGTGCATTGTCCAAGGGGGTATAGGAAATGAAGCAATGGCAGTTCAAGGTGTACAGGTTGATAGAGTGGGACACAAGGGTGACAATCAGGAGAGTCTTATTTCCTGGCAGGGGTCTTGGCAATGTTCTCTGGCTTCAGCCTGGATCGGAGGGACGGTGGTTCTTCTTCTGCAGGGGGGTAGGGTGCTGGTGGCCTGTTGTTCCTGTGGCGGGGCCTCCTGTCCACTAGCATCAGCTGAGGTGGATGGCTGTTCATCGGTGTGGCTAGTGTCAGGGGCCCGTTGGTGTGCCACTGCTTCCCTCATGGTGTAGGTCATGTCTGCCACCACCCCTGCAATGGTGACCAGGGTGGTGTGGATGTCCCTCAGGTCCTCCCTGATCCCCAGGTATTGTCCCTCCTGCAGCCTCTGGGTCTCCTGCAACTTGGCCAGTATCTAACCCATCGTCTCCTGGGAATGGTGGTATGCTCCCAGGATGTAGGTAAGTGCCTCATGGAGAGTCGGTTCCCTGGGCCTGTCTTCCCCCTGTCGCACAGCAGTCCTCTCAGCTTTCCTGTTGTCCTGTGCCTCTGTCCACTGAACCATGTGCCCACTGCCACTGACCTCAGGTCCCTGACCGTCCTGTGTTTGTGGGGTTACCTGGGGTCCCTGTAGTGGTGGACACACTGCTGATTGACGGTATGGGCCCGCTGGGTGGGTGCTGTGGTGGTGTTTCCTGAGGGGAGAGGCTTTCTGGTGGTATGGGACTGTGCCTGGGTAACCGACTGTCCGGAGAGCCCTGATGGGCCAGGTAGTTCATACAGATCCAGGCAAGCAGACCTGCTGTCATCACTGTGGGCCTCTTCTGTGGGGGGACTGGATGTTGCTGGCACCTCCTCTCCGGTGACGTTGGGTGTGGGACCTGTGGGAATGTAAAAGCAGTGTTATTGTTTCTGTGTGTGTCATCTTTCGCATGGGTGTGTTGCCCTGTATGGTTGTGATAGCCCTGTCAGCTTTGCCTTGTGTGAGTAGTTATTTTGTGGGCTGGGTGATTTGCTCTAATGTGCATGCTTTACTGATGGGTGTCCATGCAGGGCTGTGAGTGATGTCCATGCATTGGTGGTGCATGCAGGGCATAGTAATGGGATGGGTGGGGAGTGATGGTTGGGTGTATATGAGGTGGTGGGGGGATGGAGTGAGGGCAGGGGTGGGGATATGCAATGGCATGCAGGTAGAGAGGGTGATAGTAATAGAGATTTGACTTACCAGAGTCCAGTCCTCTTGCTACTCCCATGTTGTTAGTTGTGGGGGAGGAGGTGGGGGTCCACCTCCAGTCCTCTGTACTGCTATCTGGTGTCTTGCTACCACGGAACGTACCTTCCCCCGTAGGTCATTCCACCTCTTCCTGATGTCATCCCTTTTTCTTGAGTGCTGTCGGCGTTGACCCTGTCCACGATTCTCCGCCATAGCTCTATCTTTCTAGCAATGGATGTCTGCTGCACCTGTAATCCGAATAGCTGTGGCTCTACCCAGATGATTTTCTCCACCATGACCCTTAGCTCCTCCTCTAAGAACCTGGGGTGTCTTTGTGGTACCATGGGTGTAGTGTGAGTGGTGTGTGTGAGGGTGTGTTGGGTGATGTGTTGGGGTGTGTGCTGTGAGGTGCGTGGATGGTGTATGGGTGATGGTGTTCTGTGGCTCTGGTTGTGTGGGTGCTCTTGCTGTATCTCTCTGTAGTGGCAATTTTTGTTAGTTGTTAAGGGATGTGGGTAATGTGTGTGTGTGTTTTATAGTGTTGTGGGTGTGTGGGTGTGTGTGTGTGGTGTGTGTATGTGTGTGTAGTTTGAATTGTCCAATGTGATGTTGTTTTGTATGTGTGTATGTATTTTGAGCGCAGTGATTCGTAGGTCATAATACTGTGGGCGTAGTTCTGTTGGCGTATCGGTGTGGGTTTTGGTACCTCTAGTTTATCACTGACCTTTTGGCTGGCGGACTTGTGTGTGTGGCTGTATGGTGATGGATTGCTATGTGTGGGTCATAATATGGGTAGCCGTATCCCGCCCGGTCGCAGTATGTTGGCGGCAGTCGGCATGGCGGTAAGCAATGTCATAATGAGGGCCTTAGTGTTGTCGTTGGACTCTCTCTCCTTAGTGAGACTGCTGGGTTAGAGGTGGCAGCACTTGTGTTTGTAGGTGACTGAGTCACTCCTACAACAAATCGCAACTGGCGGCCCAACCCTTCCAGCTCACAAGCAGTACATCACCAAAACTCAGAGAGTAAAGGTGATTTCTGCCAGCTTTATGCATGGACTCTAGATGCGACTTCTCAGGCAAGTAGTGGTGGAACGGAAGTTACCTTTTTCTCTTGTTAGCAATAAGGCTCATACACACACATGCAATAAAGGAGGTGCAGGAACGTTTTCAATATATTTATTGAAAAGATTTCATTCTATGGTAAAATGTGTGAATTACAATGATTAGGATAATGAGCACTAATAAGAGCAACATCGTGAAGATGAGAATTGTGAATATGAAAACCCCCACCCTATTGCAATAAACATTATACATGAAATTCCTAACACAAAAAAACTAATCACTACCCTAATGAGAGCTAGATGTGATAAACCCTAACGTGCCACTACCATGTCCATAAGAAGCCACCCTCAACACTTGTTTCCTTGGAAAGAGGTCTCTAGGTCAAACTCCAGGGAAACACAAAGGCTGAGTTCTGCAGCAAGGTGATGTGCAGCATAGATTGCATCTGGGAGGAACCCCTCTAATGGCCTTGTCCACGTGAGGTGTCTTTATACTGATCATGTATGATCCCTGATGCAGGTATGAACCTGAACAACTGATAATGTGGCAGACCTGTTTAAACAATCCCTAACAAGTGCCCATTATGTTCCTGTGAAACATAAGTGAGAAAGGGACATGATGACAGTACCTACATATATCACTGATAATGATGCTGATAATTACACCTTCTCAAAATGGCACTGATAATTAAATTAAAAGAAAAAAAATTCTTATAAAATTTAATCAATGGCAAAAGCTAAAGGAGATAATTAAATAAATAGGATAAAATAGAGCATGCTAAGTGGGTAAAAGGTTGCTAGCTAAAAAGCGCAACAGGCCTGCAAGCCGACGGCTAAGCTAACTCCTGTGCCCAGTGGGGATCTAAAATGGATTCACCACATTAGCTGTAACAAATCTATGGTTCACCTGCCATTAAATTTGGTGGATGGATGATTATGTTGGTAGAAGTTGCTGTGGTGTACCCTATCTACCATTATATAAATCTGGATCTAAATATTTCAACCACAACTTGACCTGTGCTGTGGTAATGTACCAGGACCTTCATTGTGAAATAGTTTTTAGGCCTTCAGTCTCTGTGGGCACACACTTCTTAAATATATAGTTTGACACTTTTTATATTTATGGCATCCTGGCTTGTAGTATTACAAGGTGCATTTTAAGTGTGACCTATATATAAAAATTGGTTTTCCTACAGGTCAAATACACTTTTTCTTGCCCTATGTTACTGAAAAACTTTTAAACAGTAACTGAGCCAAAGCAAAGTGATTCTCCTGGCAGCCATATTGTGTCACATATGTTGGTGGTGAAATACACAATGCATCCAACTTGAGGTTTAAATACCATTCTGTGACATCTATACCCTTACTGGAAAGTTACATATACCAATTGGGTGAAAACAGTTTTACAAATACTAATTTATGGTTAAAGTACATGTGCTTTTAGCACTGTCACACGGCACAGAATCAATACTAGAAAAATAGGGTGAACAGTCTGGTATCCATGTGGAAAAGGCGAATTTGCTACAGAGACCCACTTCAGTCCAGAGTAATGGTAGACTAATCAACCCCTTGATTGAATTCCCAGCTCAGGCAATAGAACACAGACAAGACACCACATCTGCAGTGACACATGTCTTTATTATAACCCATTGAATCTACGAGTACCCTTCTGTTAATACCTGTCCTAGCCATTAAGCCACTGGGAGCTCTTCCCATGTGCAGAGCCTTCTTATAGATCCATCCTAGTCTGTAAACAGCATCACCAGGTTGTGTGGCCCTTTCTGCCTCCTGTGTCGGATCTCAGTCCTATACCTAGCATCAGTTCTGTCCATCAAAAAGCAGAGACAATTGATAGCTGTCAGTTTACTGCATAAGGACATTGGCCATTCACTTAGACAGTTAGACAGTGAATGTTCAGATCCAGTCCCTTGGCCAGGTCTCACAGCAAGCCTTTATGCTGGCACAGTAATCTATGGCTTCTGGGGAACAGTCTAGGCCCTTTTAGCACACTCGGTCATGGAGGAACTACATGTCACAGTGCCAAGCCTTCCAGGCTAAGGCTTCCTTCTAGCCTGTTACTATCTGGACCAACGGGGTGGCTGCAAGTTTTCCAGGTCTGTAATGTAGGTAGCTGCTGACATTTCCTCCATTGGGCATATGCTCACATCCTCAGATCATTGGCTAAGGAACCTTCTGCCGTCCCTCAGAGCTCCTAGTGCATTTACATTGGGGAGGTACAACCCCAGGCAGTAGACATCCTTTTTTTCCCTCTCCCTACTTCCATTTCAAAGGTTACACACTAACACATCTTAGAAAAGGCAGATTTTCCACAAAGGTAATAAATAATTATGATACCTCTTTCCTCCATTCCGTCTCTCAATCTCAGTGAAATCTAGATTAGCAATTATACATGCACACCATTTCAGCATTTTGTAAACTAATAGTGTTAGACCTGGCATCCTTGGCGTGGTATCCCCTAACTTTTTGCCTCGGCTTCCCAGGTTGTTGACTGTGTGCTGGACTCTGTTTTTTATGTTTTTGTTACTCTGGGCACTGCTGACCAGTGCTAAAGTGCAAGTGCTCCCCATGTGAAAATATATATGTGATTGACTTTTCCCTGATTGGCATATTTGTTTTAATAGTAAGCCCTTAGTAAAGTGCACTATAGGTGCATAGGGCCTGTAAATCAAATGCTACTAGTGGGCCACAAGTACTGATTGTGCCACCCATATGAGTAGCCCTGTAAAAATGTCTCAGACCTGCCACTGTCTGTGTGTGCAGTTTTGCACTGCCAATTTGACCTGGCAAGGTTACCCACTTGCCAGGCCCAAACCTTCCCTTTTTATACATGTAAGGCACCCCTAAGGAAGACCCTAGGTAGCAACATGGGTAGGGTGCAGTGTTAAAGGTGGGACATGTACTTGTGTGGTTTTACTGTCCTTACAGTGAAATACTGCTAAATTCAGTTTTCACTGTTGCAAGGCCTATATCTCTCACAGGTTAATATAGGGCTGCCTTTAAATATCTTTAAAGTGCAGTTTCCCTTTGAGAGCAGATAGAAATATGGAGTGTGGAGTCTCTTAACTCACAATTTAAAAATACATCTGTTAGTGAATTTGTTTTTTAGATTGTTAGCTTGAAAATGCTGTTTTAAAAGTAGGCATTGTCTTGCTTAAACCATTCTGTGACTCTGCCTGTTTGTGGATTCCCTGTCTGGGTTAGACTGACAGTTGAGCTGTTTGTGAATATCCTCTAGACAGTAGCACAAAGGGAGCTGGGGTGTAGCCTGCATATCCTGATGTGCCATCTGGGCTAGAGTGGAGGGAGGAGTAATCACTTACACCTGAATGGGCTGTGCCTGCCCTCACACAATGCAGTCTCTAACCCCCTGGTGTATGTATTTTGCCTGGCCTGAACAACAGAGACTTTACTTTGAAGTTTGCCTACTTCAAAGGCAGAAAGAGGTATAGGTAGGTATAAGTAGTGGACCCAAAACCCCAGACTTTAGATTTCTTCAAGATCACTTCTGGAACCAAGAGGAACCTCTGCCACGCAGAAGAGCTGAAGAGCTGAGAAGAAGTGCTGGCCCTGCCTGTGCTTTGTTGGGCTATCTTGCAGATGCTGCTTCTGCCTGTGAAAGGGAACAAAGACTGGACTTTGTTGTGCATCCCTGCTTGAGAAGAATCACTAAATGCTTGAACTGGACGCACCCTCTCCAACGTGGCTGATCAACAATGCGCCACCTGGCTCTGTGGCTAAAATCGATGCTCCACCTGCATCACAGCTGGGAGATCAAGGCATCACAGCTGGAGAAATGACGCAACACCCACTTGCGCCTGCTGATAACGAATGAACCCCACACAGCACCCTTTTCTAACACTGTGCGACCGGATTTCTCATGCATCATCGCTGGGTGTTAAAGTAATTGTGAACCTGCGTGGATCCGAGGTGCCCTGTGGAGAAATCGACGAATCGCTCTTTTGCGAGGGAGAAAAACGGCACATTGCTGACCCGACCATAGAAGAAAATGACACTTGCGAGTAAGGATTCAATGCATCGCTGACTTTTCTGATGCACGCTCACCCGTGTGGCTTTATTTTTCACGCAAACCAGGTACTTTGTGTAAAATCAACGTTTCCATTGTTTTCTATGGAGTAATACTCTTATTCTTTTGAAAATTCATATTTTGACTTGTGTATGTTGGATGTGTCATTGTGGTATTGTTTGATTTAGATAAGTATTGCCTATTTTTCTAAACTGGTGTGGTGTCCATTTTGTAGTGTCTTCACTGTATTACTGTGTGTGTTGGTACACATAATTTACACATTGCTTCTGGGTTAAGCATTCCTGTTCATGCTAAGCTACCAAGGGGGTGACTGGGGGTTAACCAGGTGTGTTTCTCCCTTGCTCTGACTAGAGTGAGGGTCCTTGCGTGGACAGGGGGTAACCTGACTGCCAACCAAAGACCCCATTTCCAACAAACAGTAATGCACTTGTTCATGAAAATGTAATCACTCCTTGTGAAGCAGACACAAATTGATGAAAAAAGAACAATTCACTGACTCCTGAATTGTAAATCCTCCAAGCATCAGAATGGATCCATAGGTATCCATAACCTGATTTAAATTACTATAAATAATGATTCTATAAATTAAGATATTGGCCAATTTTAATTGTCCTTTAATAGGAAGGGACAGAATGTATGAGCCCATAAATACTGAATTGAGTTATCTATTTTATTAAGTAAAGCATCTGAAAGAATACACTTTCCCCTGTAATGATGTTTTAATGCTAAAATCCCATTTTACAGAATTTTGCAATTAATGGTAAAACATACGTAAGGCCTAAAGCTAGAGGAAAATAAGTAGCGTTCATGAGGTGTCACATACATGTTTTCAGATTCTATTTCATCACATTTAATTTCTTGGCTAAATGTTAAGTGAAGTGTCAAGTTTAGTCTGATGATTTAAAACATATTGGGCCATATATACAAATACATAGTTGCAAAATATTGATCGCAATTTGTAATCAGTATTTTTGCAACCAGTTAACGTTTTGGGGAACTGACTTATATATTAATTGGGCGGTTCTTAAGATCTGAATAGCAGTGAGTCGGAATCTGACCAATTGCATGCATATTAATGAAGAAGTTCATAAATTTTGACTCACTGTGAATCGTTGCCATTACAGAGATGGCGGACTGCTGCATTCAGTAGACTGCCTTGCCTATGAGTGCTTTTAAATAAAGTAATCATTTTTTTTAAATGCAGCTCATTATCCTTAAAGGGAAACAGAATGTGTTTATCGAAAATTAAAAGTTTTGCATATTTTTGTAAGAGTAATCAGTTGTCTCAAAATGGAAGGGTTGCCTTGTGTTTAAATAATTTTATTAATGCATCAACCAGTGTTAACTGACAGTAAAGTAAGTATAGAGGTAAGTGCAAAGCACACATTCATTTTAATTTTGTATGAGGCTATGCAATGTGCGATTCATAGCATTAGATCATGAACAACAATGAGTGGTCACCAAAATAAGTTGAAGTAAAATAAAGGAAAAACATAGGACTTATAGATGACTCAAGTAGATAATGACCGTGATTACTTGCATGTTCAGTGATAATAAGAGTTCCAACACTTTCTCAGTGAAGTAATTAAGAACTGATGGTGTGCTTGTAGGCAGAAATAAACGAACACATATTGAAATGGTCACATCACTTTAGTCTGTTTGAGGAATTATTTCCCTATGTCTATGAAGATCTGCTCCTGATTGTTTAGCTGATATATCAAGTGCTCATGGGTTGCTTTAATGGACATACCTCAAATCAATCATCCAGGATAGGCGCAGTTGAGTCTGACTATCTGAATAACAGGCACCACTTTGCTGCTGCCAAAATGGAGTCTATCCATTGTGTTTTGTGGTTTTGATCCTTTATTTTTTTGTTTTTTTAGACATCCAGCCCAATTATAACATGACCAGCTTCGAGCACGAATTACATATTAACATACTTACACTAACAGCGCATGAAGCAATTACATCACATTAGCATACGCCCCTAACCGCGTTTTAAGCACCAGTGGCTCTTCTCATTCCCACCTAAACAGAATTGGTGTCCAATGTCTCGAAGAATCTACCCCAGGTTTGGGAGAACCTCTTAAACCTGCCTGTTCTCATGGCATAATTCCACTCCTGCTTTCTCACAAGGGCCATTTTTTTTAACTATTCTTCCGCGGCTGGAATCTGTGTGGAATACCAGTTTTTCAATAGAAGAGATCTGGCAACTGCTGTGGCAATAAACACTAATTTGACCCATCTAGAGGAGAGTTGTACCTCTGGGTTGTAGCCCAAAACCAGAAGCCAGATGCTAGGGACTATTTTAATCTGTAAAATTATATTCAGGAGCATGACAACCTTCTCCCAAAATTTTTGGGTACGTTGACAAGTGCCTATCACGTGTGTCCAGTTTGCTGTGTTGTCCGTTTGACAACAAAAAAAAAGAGTGGGATGACCGGGGTTGATCCGAGACCGAGCTTGCAGGGTACGATAAAGTAGCCATTTGGTGAAAAATAACATTTGGTGCCAGTTTGCTCGTTTTTAGTGCCTCAAAAGGTAATCGATTCACTTTTTCCTAGCTATTCTTAGACAGTATCAAACCCTTGTCCCTCTCCCATTTCCGGGCGGCTTTAACTCAAAGATTTAAACTTTTCCGTTCCCCGAGTAGACTTCTCCATTCACCTGCTCGTCTGTTCTCTCCGGGGCCTACCAAATCTTTCCCTATCTTCTGGGTATCTTGAATCTGATCTAATTCTAAGTCCGCAAAACTATGAAGCAGATGACTATAGGACCCCAGAAGCAAAACATTGTTTTGCGCTGCTTTCCTTATGTTCAGGAGTGTTTCCCATCTGTTACCAGCTAGGAAGTCTCATATTTTCCTGAAACCTGCATTTTCCCATTTCCTGACTATCTCTGGGTTGAGCCTGGCCCCAGACGACAACGCAAACTGGGACCGAGGGGTGAAGTAGTTCACATATGGGATTGTGTATCTCCAATTAAAATCAGAACTCTTTTTGAAGAACCACTTAAGGGTCTTGTAGTGAACTTTTTGGGGGGACTTCACCAATAATGCAGTCTCGCCCTATCTCATATTCTTTACAAATTATCTCACGAACATCCTGCTGAAAAGGGCTGCCCAGAGAAGATACAGCTTTAAAATTTGTTGTGTACTGAGCAAAGAATTCAAAATAGTAGCCACATAGGTTGGGCAGAGCTAGACCGCTCTTCTCCCGATCTTCAGGTAACGTGCTCAGTGCAATGCATGCAGTTTTATTGTGCCGAATTAAGAGCTAAATGATGAATCAACCTTCTTGAAGAATGTGGGCGTTAAAACACAAGGAATGGCTGAAAACAGGAAAACGAACAGTGGCAAGATTGACATTTTAATCAGCGCAATTCTCCTTATGATAGACAGCGGAAGTGCCCCCACACGCTAATAGTGTTAGGATTTTAGATAGCAGAGAAGCATAGTTGAGATCATAGAGATCTCGAATATACAATGAGAATCTAATCCTTCAGGTTCGCACAGGGGACCAACTCAGAGAGTAATTTATTAGGCATACTACCGCAGAGTATAATTTCAGTTTTACTCCTATTCACCTTGTACCCCCCAATTCATTCAAATTGGGCAAATATTTCAAAGGCCGCCTCCTGAGAGCTCCAAGTATCATCTAGATACAAGCTGATATGATCGGCGTACAGTGTAATCTTCCCCACTGACTTTAGTGGAGGCTGAATACCATAATTTTGTCTGATTGCGATGGCTAAAGGTTCGATAAATAAGGCAAAAAGTATAGATGAAAGAGGGCACCCCTGCCAGGTTCCTCGCGGAACATGCAAGTTACCTACATTAGCCAAGTTGATTATTATGCTAGCCTCGGTATTTTGATACATTATTCGTATCAACCGTGAGACCCGGAGAGGGACCCCAAATCTGACAGCATATCCCAAATTACTAAATCAAAGGCTTTTTCTGCATCCAATAAGAGGATGACAGCGGGGATATTATTAATAGAAAAATAATACCACGCCACAGCAAAAAAATGCATGTTAGTTGCGAGCTGCTGCCCTGCAACAAACCCATTTTGGTCTGGATGGACCAAGGTAGGTACAATCGCATCAAATCAATTAGCCATAAGTTTCATAATAATTTTATAGTCGGTGTTCAGTAATGTGATTGGGCGATACGAGTTTGGATTCTCTTTATCTTGATCTTTTTGGGGGAAGCTGATTACGTTCCCTAGTCGCCAAGATCTAGGGATCATCCTGCCTTCTAGCATATTATTAATGAGCCCCAGGAGGTTGTCTTCTAAAACATTGATAAACTCTTTAAAGAATTCTGCTGGAAGCCCGTCGGGGCCGCAAGCTTTCCCATTCGGTAGATTTTTCCACCACCTCTACTAACTCTGGCTTAGTAAATAATTAGGAGAGGGAGACCCTCCTTTCTCCTGAGAGTGAGGAAATACTTAATCTTCCCAGAAAATCCCTAACAACCTCACAGTCAATATTCTGGGTTTGGGAGTAGATCCGCCTATAATGTTCTAACATTACTTCTCACACTGCACTAGCCTCAATTTATCTTTCTCCCGTGATCGGGCATTTTAAAGTGTGAATCTTATTGGGCACCACTTGATCTCGTGTTTGCCAGGCCAGAAATCTACACGTGAAATTACTCTCCTCATATACTTTGTGCTTGTAAGACTGGTACGTTCTTTCAGCCTTATCCATACATCTATCTGACAGTGCCTGTTCGGCCAAATCCAGCGCTTTCTTATTGTTTTCCGTGGGGGAACGAAGATAATTATCCATCCTGTTCTGAACTGCATCTTCCATCACCCTGTTTTGCAATTTGAGATGTGACCTCCTTTGAGATTATAATACCTCTAATAAAGGCTTTTAATGTGTCTCAGACCATGATAAGAGTAGCAGCATCTCTATTTCTATTCAGAAAGTCCCTGATTTCGACTCTGCAAACCTGGACCCAGCCTTCTTCTTGGAGAAGCTGGTCGAAGGATAATAGAGAATCAGGATAGCATGATCTGAGAGGCTGGAATGCAGCACTCGCTGAGTCTGAAAATCGAGTGTTTTGGACACCAGAAAAAAAGTCAATCTGGGACGAGCTTTCAAAGCGACTAGAGAAACGTGTACTCTCTTTTATTTGGCGCTGATGATCTGCAAGGGTCACCTAGTGCCAGCAATTTTTCATAGTCCTTAAACACTTTTGCCACTCTGGGTTTGTGTTGCTTCTTCCCTTTCACTGAGAAGTCAATATACAGGTCTTGGCGAAAATTAAAATCCCTGCCAATAATGATCTTGCCTGTAAATTGTAGAAGGGATTGAAAGAGCTCTTTGTACGGTCCGGGATCATCTACTAGAGGGGCATACAAGCTTACAAAGGTAAGCCTCTCTGTTCATATTTTTTGGCTCACCCAGCACCATTGTCTGTTTCTATCACTTGCTACATCAAGGACTCGAGCCCCTAGTTTTTTAGCTAGGAAGACAGCCTTGCCCCAATGAGCAGTTTGAGATGCTGCAACCCCTTTGTAGTCGGCCCAATTTTTAAACATAACAAAGCCCCCCATTTTGCCAGCTGGGGTATGGGTTTCCTAGAATTAAATTACATAAGGGTTCAATGTTTTAACCCATTCTTCAATCACACCCTTCTTCCTCCTATTGTTCAGTCCATTAACATTCTAGGAAACAATTCTTAAAGTGGCATTTAACCCTGCCATTTGATCATTTAAACATCCTGACAAATTGCGCACAGGTTGAGCCCATCCTTCGATGCGCCCTGTTTTATAAGTTTTATATCTGCCTTGATTACCTTCTGATGCCGCAACCATACCCTGCGCCCTGTGCTTCCATATTTTCCATCTTGTTCGTCTATCTAGCTCCGCACATGTCAACCTAGTTGGATGATTTTTATTCTGAGTTGGAGTCTCATTCCCCTTCCCAACCCCACCCCCCACCGTCCCCTCTACCACCTCCCCGCCCTTCCGTGACCAACATTTGGGGCCCTCCCGTCTGGGCAATATGGGGCGACCACCCACCCCACCCCCTCTCTCCCAGTCAGGCACCCTGACATGGCGCCCTGGTCACCGGAAGCAGCAGAGGGTATTGATTTCGTGCAGCAGCAGCAGACATATCTGAAAATATTTTAAAGGTGTAATCGCCGGGGATCTGATGTACTTTGCTCTTGATTGCCTGATGCAGAATTTGTTCTATAATACGAAAGTCACCAAAATTCACCAGTATTGTTCGAGGATATTTTGCATTGAGCAGTTACATTGTCTTTACTAGATGAGCTCGCATTATGGATAGATCCTGGTGTCTGCCCATCAGATCCGGGAGTACACGTTGTTTAATGAGATCTGTAATCAAGTCTGTAACAGTCCGTCCATTGTCGCACCCTTACGGCACCCCAGTGAATCTTAGATTGGATCTACATGAGCGGTTCTCTGCATCGTCCATCCGTATCTGCAATTCCAGCAGATCCGATTGGCATTTGGAGATTGCTGGCGCCAAGTGCACTCGACCATCTTCCAAATCTGATACTTGCCTATTACCTCCATAATGCAGTAGCTAAGATCCTGCATATTGCTGCTTATCGAGTTTAACTGTGCCTCTGTTTTTTGATTTGCTTCTTTTTGTGAGATTTTCAAGGATTTAAGTTCATTTAATATTTGGAGAAGCAGGGGTTCTGATGGAATACTGCCTCCTCCTTCAGATCGCTCCTCCTATAGCTGAGGGTCTTGCTGTGATCCCTCCTGCCCTGCTGACAGGTCCTGGTTTCCATGTGGCTCGTGGGGGAGATTTTTAAGGCCCCCCCGGAGATACGTGAGCCTGAGCAGTGCTGGGCAGGCAGAGATAGGCTGTGTTCAGAGGGACTAAATTATGGTTATGTAGCTAAGGCCCCATAAGGGTCTCTTTAGATCCCCTTCGGACCCCACCACCAAACAGCGGGTATAGCTGATTATGACTTCTGCCGGTCTCCTGGAAATCGCCACTGTCAGCTGCTTGGCAGGTTCCTGGCTTTAGCCGATTATATTAATCAAAATCATCCATATTGTGAATGGCGCAAGCGAGTCTTGCACCCCTTGGTGTCCATCCATTGCCCTGGTGAACCCTCTCTCTGATTCAACATTGTAGCAAGGGTTTGACTGTGCAGAGTAGATCAAACTCAGAGCCGGGGCAGGGCCTGAACCGGAGCCATTGACCACCGCCTGATGAGACCTGCTTGTACGCGTGCTTAAATCGATGCTCGTTATTTTGTCAGAAGGTATGGGGCGCTTGCTTCTGATATTCTGTGTAGATTTAATAGTTTTTAATGTGGAGCGGCCCTAACTCTGCAAGTCCAGAGGGGCTTGCCGCATTTCTGGCAAGAAATTGCCCCCTGCTCTGAGTACCCCTTCTGTGTAGTCAGAGACACCTCAGGGCTACAAGCCGCACCCGTGGTTACACCGGCCACTTCTGTGACACCCCACCATGCTCTGACAGCCTAGCAGGGAGATCTAGCATCCCCCCTGCTAGGGGGATACTCCTAACCATATTTCTGAATCTTTATGTGCCTCCGAGCACCTCTGCCCATCCTTTACTATTGTTTGATTCCTATTTTCACCGTGCTGCAGCTGATATATTCCACCAAGAGGCGCCCAAAGGAAGTTCTGTATTTTTTTTTACAGGGGGTGGAGGGGTGGAGTGGGGGTTTCACTCCCCCAGGTCGATTCCTGCTTTGTTTTGGTTCCCGGTCCACCTAGAACGTGGTTATGTCTCTTGCCGCTCAACCTCCCCAGAGGTGGCTCCACTCGTCTGGGGCTCATAGGGAGTACTCCCGCTGAAGGCTGCCTCCACCTCTCCCCCTCACTGGGCCTGCCTCTTTCATGCCCGTACCTCCATCCAGTGTGTTCTCCACTCTCCGAACTCGGGGCGAATCGTGGCCTTGACACGGCCCCTGCGGGCTCCGGGGCCACCTCCTTATCAGCGGTCGATTCCTTTTCATCAACCTGCCGACATGCACACACAGGGTGTCCGATCCCTCTGAATGCAGCTTCCCCTCTGCGCTGACTGATGACTCAGCCGCAGAGCATGATGGGAGCTCACACACGGCCCAAAAAAACGTGTTTTGTGGTTAGTAAGTTCCGGTATCTTTCAGATTTTGTGTGGGATGGCCAGCGCAGCTGACAAGGGAAAGGGGAAAACATAGCTCTCTTCGATAATCCGCTTGGCTTGTGATCAAAAGGGTTGTATTGTTCGACAAACTCAGAGGTTATGCAAAATATTGCAATCACTTTGTTCGCATTTCCAGCAATTGGAAGTGGAGCAAACTTTGTTCTATAGAATTTAGCTGGAGATCAGTGACAGTCCTCAAAGATCTTGAAGTAGCTGAACTTCATCCTGGCCTCCATGAAGCCTCTTTAATACGCTTTCATGGGGTGGGACCAGTCCTAGGGAGAGTACTGTACTTGGAAGGATGGTTGCCATTTACGTTGAAGGAAATGCTCCAAGGGTCCTAAGGAGAGTTACATTAGTAAGAGGTCGTAGAGGCCGGAGACCTGATTCTTATTATGACCCACTTGTACCAAGTAACAGTGAAGTGAGGAAGGACTATGCTCCAGACACACAATGCATGCTGGGTTTGGGGCAGCGTCTGAGCTGCAGGCATTTTCAAAAGTGTTTTCTGTGTAAAGTCTTCAAGGGACATAATTGTGTCACCGGTCAGTGGATGTTTTGCATTGTACCACAGCCAGGTTTTAGGGTGCAGAAAGCCATCTTATTTAATTAAAGCATGCCTAGTCTTCCAAATAGTGTTCATTTTAGTATGTACAACATTTTGAGGGTCCTTTGCAGCTTTGGGGCCTGTATATATGACTGAGAGCCCTTGGGTACCTTTGTACAATTGACTTTCAGTCTTGACCCAGACAGGTATTTCCTTGTTTTAGTTTGATTGGCAGACCATTTGTGACAAGTGTTGCACCCTGTAGTATGTCCTTAATGAGGCAGTCAGTCTTCGAACTTGCGCTGCTCTGGGGGCAGCACATTCATGTGAAATACGGACCGGCTTTAAAGCCACTCTGTGTTTCACTGTGCAGGTGGCAACCACCCTGTAATTTTAAGGGGGATTAGAGATCCCCTTGCAGGCGAGTGCAATGAGTGACTACACCCGCCTGCAAGGAGATGTGTGAGTGTCCATGCGTCCCCCTGCCTCTAGAGGACTGCCATTGGGGGCACACTGACAGTTCACCACCTTCTAGGTGGTGCACTGTCAGTGTGCCCTGTGACAGCTTATTTGCCTCTGCATCCATGTCTATAATACAACACTGGTGCAGAGGCAACACAAATGAGGGAACACCCTCTGGGGATAGTGCTGGTGCTACATGTGCACCAACGCTATCAGAGGCCGCACAAGGATCTGCGGCACCATCTGTAATACCAAAGTGCCTCAGGCCTGCAAAGTTGGTGCACATGCCTGTTACACTCCCTGGGCACTTCAACAATAAGCCCCTGA
The DNA here is from genome assembly GCF_031143425.1 of Pleurodeles waltl. Taxonomy (NCBI): domain Eukaryota; kingdom Metazoa; phylum Chordata; class Amphibia; order Caudata; family Salamandridae; genus Pleurodeles; species Pleurodeles waltl. The sequence goes on along the minus strand of NC_090444.1, from coordinate 1,642,300,255 downwards.
TGTTCTGGCTGTGTATACTTTGTTGGAAGATAGTGTAGGTGGGGTCTGTCCCCATATATTATTACATACAGTAGTGCCTATCCTTTGCAGAATTCCCGCTCCACAATGATAATCGGATAGCTGGCCACTTAGCGAAATCTGTCTTGGTTTTCTCCATTAGGGTCAAGACATTGGCCCTCATTACGACCAGCCGCCCGCCAAGATCGGACCGCCGGGTGGCCACCAATGCAGCCGCACCCCCGCCGCGGCCATTTGGAGATCCCCGCTGGGCCGGCGGGCAGAAACCTAGTTTCCACCCACCGGCCCAGCGGGGATCTCGGCCGTAACACAGGAGCCAGCTCCTCCAAATGGAGTCGGCGGTGTTGCGCCCGTGCGACGGGTGCAGTTGCACCCGTCGCGCTTTTCACTGTCTGCTATGCAGACAGTGAAAAGCTGCACGGGGCCCTGTCAGTGGGCCCCTGCACAGCCCATGCCAGTGGCATGGGCAGTGCAGGGGCCCCCAGGGGCCCCACGACTCCCCGTACCGCCAGCCTTTTCCTGGTGGTTCAAACCACCAGGAAAAGGCTGGCGGTAGGGGGACTCGTAATCCCCTGGGCAGCACTGCTAGCAGCGCTGCCCTGGTGGATTACTACCGCCGGGGCCATTGTGGCGGGAAACCGCCGGCCCCGGCGGTGCGACCGCGGTGCTTCCGCCGCGGTCGTAATGACCAGGGAAGAACCGCCAGCCTGTTGGCGGTGCTTCCGTCATTTCAGCCCTGGCGGTCTTGTACCGCCAGGGTTGTAATGACCCCCATTGTCTTTGATCATGATAATAAAATCACTGCTCACCAGGAATCCTAGATATTTCAATCCAATTGTAATTCATTTTTTCTGGTAAGTCATGGAGGGAATGCTTAAAAGTATGGAGTGTAATAGGCACAGCTTCTGTCTTGTTCCTGTTTATTTTATATCCTGAGAAATAGGAAAAGTTATTAAGGGGATCCATTAAAGCCTTATAGAGGGCTGGGAATCATTCAACATCAAAAGCACATCATCTGGGAAAAGCATCAATTTCAATTTACCTGGCAGGGTGATTACTGCTGACACCCATACTGAGGCCCTAATAGCTATGGCCAGTGGCTCCAAGGTGAGGAGAAAAAGCAGTGGGGAGAGTAAACATCCTTGTCTAGTACCTTGCTTGATGTGTATTGGATCTAAAAGGAAGCTGTTGCAATTGATCTGCGTCATCGGAATATTTATAGAGCCATTAGACCATCTTCATTAAGTTCTGACCAATACCAAATATAACCATGGCAAGGGAGAAATATGGCCATTTGAGACACTCAAACTCTTTCTCAGCGTCTAGAGAGATAAAAAGTTGGTCATTTTGATTTGCCAGAAAAAGTGGGCTAAAGTTTGTATGTGGTTGCAGGAAGAGCAGTGCGGTATGAAACCAACTTTTTTATCACTCACTAAGAAGTGGATGTGAAAAAGGGTAAAATCATGTCAGCATAAATTTTACAAAGTCTCAGAATTAACAATGAAGAAATAGAGATCATCAAACACTTCATTTTCGTAGGATCACAGCTAAGTGAAGATGGCTACTACTGGAAAGAAAAGCAATGACTAGCTCAGGAAAAGTGACAAAAAAGAAAGGCACCTTGCTGACAACAAAGATACGAATAATCAAAGCAATGGTCCTTCCTGAAGCAATGTATGAATGTGAAAGCTAAACGACTAATCAAAATGATCGCAGAAACTGACTCCTTTAAACTCTGGTGATGGTGAAAACGTGTTTGTATCCATAGACTGCTAGAAGAATGAATCAATGAATCAAACACTTGACTAAATCAAGCAGGAACTTTCACTAGGATCATTTATGATTAACATGAAGCTCAAATACTTTGGCTACATAATGAGAAGAGAAGGTTCATTCGAAAAACACAAATGTGTTGGCAATGATTATAGAAAAATGGAAAAGAGGATGACCAAGATTAGAGTGGTTAGATTCAGTCAAGAATGATACAAACAAGAATCTCCAAGATGTAAAGAAATGTGCTATTGACCGAAACAAATGAAGGAATTGTATCCATCAAATCACCAAGATTCAGACAGTACTGAATGGATAAAACAACAACAACAAAGAAGTGGATCACCCTATGCAACCTAGAAGCAATAATTTTAGCTAGGAACCTCACATCACAATTCAAGAGTGAAATTGGGTGATACCTGACACAGGAAAGCGTATCTTTATCAGGCTTGGAGATTAGGGAGATGTGCACGCTCTAGATGTAGATTCCCTGAACATTTCAGAAAGGATTGGGACCACTTTTAACTGTGTGGCTTTATAAAATTCTAGATGGAAGTTGTCTCCTCAGGTGTTTTCCTCATCACCATGATTTTAATGCCCTCTAATACTTTTTCCTTTGATATATCTTGCTCCAGTTTGTCCCAGAGCTGTACAGGGTTGGTAGGCAGGCAGACCTATGACATGAGTGCTTCTTCACGTGGTGTGTCTTCATATCCTGATGTGTAGAGTGTGGAACAGAAGAAGGCAAATTCATATACTATATTTACGAGGTAGGTAGGGATCCCTCTGATGGCATTGTGAATGCCTGGTATGTACCATTGGGTTTATTTCAGTTTCAGTTGCATTGACAGCAGTCTGCCTACCTTCTTGGCATATTTGTAGGTTATCTGCTTATTGCACGATAAAGAGTTTTATGCAGTCAAGGAGTAAAGGCAGTTGAGCATGAATTTCTTTGTCATTAAGGATCACAAGCAATCCTGTGTAAGATGCTCTTGGTATTTGGCCTGTAAAAGCTTCACTTCTGCTTCCAGAGTCAGTTATATTCCTAGCTGTAGTCCTTGCCATGATGAATTTTCTCACTAGGCCTTTCCTACCACCCATAGCAATTGCTTGCCAGTTTTAGGCTAGTTGAGTTCCAGGTAGTCATTAAATGGGGTCTTTTATTTTCCTCCAATGGTTTGAGTTTCAGGGTATTCAACCTCCATGTGTGGGTTTTTGGGCCCACCATTGAAAGGTTCACAGGAAGCTGAAAGGCTGCATGGTCAGAAATGATGCCATTTTTAATTCCCCATGTCTAGATCTTTATGAGAGATGCTGTATTCATTAAGAATAAATCTAGTCTGGATCCTGAACCATGTGCTGGTGACTAGTAGTTCTACTCCCTTCCAGTAAGGTGCAGCAAATGCCAGATGTTGTAGAGTGAATGATCCACCATGATGTTGTGTAGGATGGTTCTGTCATTATCTTCTTTGGTGTCAGGCTGGCTGGTTTTACAGAGAACAGGGTCTACAACTGTGTACCTATCGCCTGCTATGATTACTTTATGAGATCCAAATTCTATCAGCAAATGGCTGTGACAAGAGCATGAGGTTTGTTTAATTCCCCAGGGACATAATTGGATCCAACGATTATTGTCTGGCCTGATATCTTTAAGTGGGCCAAAATTTACTGGCCAGTGCCATCAGACCATGCTTTTTGTATTTGTATCAGCTGAGTTTTCCCCACCACTATGGCCATCCCACTCTTCCTTGGAGTTTGTGTTAGGGTTGGATTTGAAGCAAGCAATTCATCAGAGCCTGATGAGAAAATTACCTTACCCATCCATTCTTTTATCAGTACGACATCAGGCTTTTTAGATGTCAGTAAAATTAGACCCTTTTTACACATGATATAGTGAGTCATGCCGTTTATGTTGATGGACCATCTCTTCAGGTCTGTAAGGCACTGTTGAGTCATTTTTCTTTGGTGATAGCGTGTTGGTCACCAAGGAAGATAGTATGGAAAAATAAGGATGATATTACAGTGGTTGTTCTCATTCTGAGTCGATGACTGCTAAGGAAGGGCTACCAGGAAAACCTTTGCTTAGGTAGTTTTGGTTGTTGATAAGTTAGCTTCTACCCAGCATAATTGCAATCTTGAAAAGATCCAATGTATACATGGAGGAGTCAAATGAAAAATAAATCTCTAGGAGGAATTCTATATTGAGTAAGAATGCACTTCTGAGTGCATCTTACTGTTTAAGGGGACAGCTTGAACTTTTCTTGTCTGCATTTTCTGGAGTTATCCCTCCTCCCTTTTGAAAAAAAGGGTGTCACAGTGCCTTTCCTCGGAATCTGCATGCTGCTGAACAAAAGGCCCACCTCCCAGCGTCACCAACTCAGAAAGCTATTATAGCTCAAAGTTATAATGAAGCCAGACGGGGGAAGGGAATTAGGGATGGGAACTGCAGGGAGAGAGATATGAAAAGAAAAGGTTAGAAGAAATATGCATATACTCATTCATAACAGTATAAATCACCAATAGACTCTTGAATAAAGGCATCTCCGTGATATTAGATTGAGACCCTTTGTGAATTGGGCATAGCCCCTTCTTTGAATCATAAAACAAGAACAAACTGCAACCTCTGAACCTAGAGATGGCAAGAGCTTTGGACTATGGTCATACTCTGAATATCAAACCTGTAACAACTATGCATTCATAACATAAACGTTTGATCACAGCCTAGAAATTCTCAAAGACTTAAATATGTATCTCACATATTAGGCTTTCCAAAAAACAACAAAACTATAATTTGCTTATCTCCGAAATGCTTTCACATTTACAACTATAGACCTGAAAGTTTTACTCATTGAACTTGAAGCGCTTTATTCTTAGGGCAGAAGCGCCTTGTTTATTGTTCATGAAGCGCTTTGATTATTATTCATGAAGCGCTTTGTTCCTTCTGCCAGAAAGCGCTTTTACTTGTCTTGTCTGAAGCGCTACGCTCGTTATGCTAAGGGGCGCTTTACTCATGTGGTCTGAATCACTTTGATTGTTGTGCCAAGGGCGTTTTACTCATGTGGACTGAAGCACTTTGATTGCCATGCCAAGGGCGCTATACTCATGTGGACTGAAGCGCTTTGATTGCTGTGCCATGGGCGCCTTACAAGTGTGGACTGAAGCGCTTTGATTGCCGTGCCAAGGGCGCCTTACTCATGTGGACTGAAGTGCTTTGATTGCCGTGCCAAGGGCGCTTTACTCATGTGGACTGAAGCGCTTTGATTGCCGTGCCAAGGAAGCTTTACTCTTGTGGACTGAAGCGCTTTGATTGCCTTGCCAATGGCGCTTTACATGTGTGGCCTAAAGCGCTTTGCCTGTTGTGCTAAGGGGCGCTTTACTTCTGTGCTCCGAAGCGCTTTGATCATCGCGCCAAGGCTGCTTTACTCTTAAAACTGAAAACGCTTTACTCGTTGTGCTAAGGGGTGCTTTACCTTTGGAAGTAACAACTCCCTTCAAGATTGGACTCATCAAGACCTTACCGCTACGAGTACGGCCTACTCGTATCTGAATTCACCATGGAAACAAGGATACTCCGATTTGCTGTCAATCTGCCATGCAGGAAATCTGCTCTTCTTCAGAGGAACCCCCATGAGGTCTGACTGCATCGAAGTCTTCAAAATAGTGAGCAATATGCTTGGGTGTGGCTGGGCTTTATAGGCCTGCCACACACCAAGATGGCTACTGCCTCTAAAAACATGGGAATTGTAGTCCCTTCATAGAATAGCACTGATAAGTTCATCTTGTCCACCAATGGCCTGACCCTGCAGCTACATGAGCTTTACCACAGGGCAGACAACGCTTATGACCACTTTTAGAACAAGAGGGGATGACAAGTAGGGTGCATGAAGCACCGTAAATCCGCGCAGCAGAGTTTCGGGCGGGACCTGGACCACGCACAGCCTTATTCCTGACAAAGGGTAAACCCAACCATGTAATTTGAGGTTCGAGAATGGGGGAAGGACAACAATAATCAAAATTAATACTTCTTGCTTAACATATGTACATATATCAGTGGAATTAATCCCATGTGTGAGGACCCAAAAAGATTTAATGTACATGTTGTTACATTTGACATGATTTACTTATTGATAATTTTTCTTGTTTTAATTTTTACATGGACTTTCTCATGAATACAATGCTTAAGACCCATTAATAGCAACATGATATTTGATCATCCCACTGACCAATCACTACCTCTCACTTATACGCCATTCCTATGTACTCCAAATACACATCTAAAATCATATTGCTAGGAATATTTTGCAACATGATTTCAGTTGCAAAATAATAATACTTACCATCAGAAATCAGTTAGTATTCGGAAGGGACACCCTAAAGACGCCCTTTCCAAATACAAGTTTGGTATGCTTTTCTAAATCCATTGAACAATTCAGAAGACCTTTTCTGCATCGTTAAATGGACTAAGTACATTTGAAAACGGATTTTACCATTTGCAAACCCTCTGATTTAGCGAATCTGGGTTTGTGAATGCTGAAGCCCCTTGAACATCTTGCCCTTTCTCTCTTGATTGGATTTCACAAACCTGGTGCATTCCAACAAATAATAGTAAGCATGTTTAGAAGATAAAGTATATGTCTGAAGAAATTAATATAAGCTTAAAAATCAGCTTATAACAACATCAGGATTCATAGTAAAAATAGACATGATAAATTAGGAACGTATCCCAAACTTGACGATGAAAGGGTTGATAATAAAGATAAATATAATAAAGAAAAACAAAATAGATGAAGGCAATTCAGTGGCTTAAGTCCAGAACTGATGACGCAATCATGTATACAGTGTATTCTAACACCATGGCAATAGCACAGCAGCAAAGAATCCAAACTGATGTCTATCTAAAAACACCTCCAAGAACAAAAGTCAAACAGCCATTTCTAGCTATCCACAAAGTTTAGCAGACTCTTCAAATGTTAATGAATTCCCATTGCTTTTATCTTTCAAAGGCAAGGATGTGCAAGACCATTTCTTGCTGTCTTTCTCAAGCATCATTTGCATTAGAGAGGCCTTAAGAATTGCAGATTATACCATAAAACCAGGTGAACTTTGTCTTCCATTTGACAGGTCTAACAACACAAAACAGATTTGTGTATTTTAGAAAAAACATTTTAAATCCCACGAGACTTGCTTAATGAGATTTTTTCCTAAACAAAATGCTTTATCAATAATTAGCTGTGTCATATATGAAATTCCAAATAAATTAGGAATGAGCATCTCAAAAAATGTCAGAATATCCTCATCCTCTGCAACTTCATCATACTGCAGACAATACGTTCCTGTTGTCAAAGTCTTCAGCCTGTAGGCGATGGTTATCTGACATTCAACTTGGCCACCTTAGTACAAACATCGTCAACATCAATTGTTCTTAGGGCCTTCATTACCAGTTGGACATACTTTGATGCTGGTGTGCTGGAATTTAAATTACTGCCTGTTATCTCTGCAACAATAGTCCAATCATTAAAAAAATGTTCCCCGAAATGGGGGATAATTGCTCAGAGCCGGAGTTACTGGGTGCTTTACCTGGCAGTTTCACCCAATTTTAGTAACAACATCATTGATATTTTCAGTCTGCTCTTTGCAGGTGGCAGGTGTCAAAGTGGCAATATGTTTTGGAGGTGTGATGGCAGGAGTCCTGGGCACAATTGTGCCTGTCTAGATAAAGTATTGTCTGCTTCCCCAGACTATTGAACAGATTGGACAGAGGCCTGGCAATTCTGCTGCCCACAAACCCTGCCATGCAACAATAATGACAACTCCAGTGTGTGGACGTATGGTTCTAGAGTTGTAGGACCTGATAATTCCAGACGCATACACACTTAGAATGGTGACTTTGGGCATTTTACACAGAGTTATCTCTACAGCTGAAATACCCCAACTTGTAATGAGGGCCTGGTGGTTTTTCACACTGACCCATCAACCTCTGATTTATTCCGATTTATTGTTGGTGGTGCTAGCCCGCCTGGTCCTTAGTAAGTAAAATTACAAGGGGACGCGTATAGGCCAATGAACCTTTTGGATCGCATGGAGTATCCTAGCTATGTAGTAATCGATGAACATCAATTATCAATGTAATCAATCAACAACCACTAAGAGAATCATTAAGCATGAGACAATAAATCAACATTTCATGAGTAACCACAACTCAATTATATTTTTTATCAATTTTATTTCCCTATTAGTTACAATACTAAGTCATCAGGTTAGATCAAACTTTATTCAATCAGCTCAGAATTAGTTCATTAATGACCACCAATAACACAATCTAATTTAGAACTTGAGAAAACATATGCTTGAATAAGCCAACAAAGATTAACTTAACAGCATTAATAGCAGAGTTCAGCAATCAGTCCGTCAATAATTTGTCACTGTCAACGTCACCCAAATGATCCTTACCTAACCCAGATTAGCATTTAGCATGTGGGACTTAATGCAAAAACAATTTAGAAAACATGAATTTTGAAAACATCTAACTAAGAGAAAAACTATAAAACAGCGCAGTTGGTACCTAGAAAGAAAGGCATAAAAGTTAATCAGTCACATTGTCGTAGATACCGATCCACTAAATGGATCAGCAACAAAGTCGGTCTTCGTCTTCAGGTCATCAATCGATCAGCAATGCATCAGGGTCTCAAGAGCATGAGCCCAATGACAGAATCTCGAATCGCGTCTCTTGACGTCATCAATTCTCCCCTTGCATCTAGTACCTGGCATCTCGCATCTGAAGTTTTAGCCCCTTGTCCTGACTTTTTATTAGAGTTTTTCAGTCCATCTCCCAAATTCCTAATTGGTCAGTCAATCGGCAGATATGACTCTAACCTATAATATTAATTGTACAAATCTATGAGTTCTAATATTTCCCTATCCCTAATAAGTTGATTGGTTTGCTGTACGATGCCCTCATCATCCGGCTGATCAGGTATCAAAATTGGTGCATCTTCTACTCCAGTCTGTGCTTCTATTGTTCGAGTCCTGGAAAAGTGCATCTCGTCTACTCTTCACATAATAGTTTCAATTTGATTCCATTATCTCCTGTTCGTCAGTACATTGCAGAAAATTCGAGCTAAGCAAACTTTAACATTGGGTGGTTCAAGGTCAGTTTATCCCCTCAATTTCTCTCCAGCCCGCTCTAATAATTCAGCTTCTATATGAGGTCTGGCAAAACTAGGCCACAACTTCAGATAAGTTAATTCTACAATATAATGCAAAACATAGGTTATACATCTTAATATGACATATTACTACATTATTATTAAACATTTATATTATTTCACACATTTTTAGTACTTTTACTACAAGTTCGTATAAGTGTCTGACATACCCATTGGGCACATTTTCAAGCATGCACATTAATTTTTCTCTACGATTAATTTCTCTATGTATCTTTATAAATCATAAGATATAAGCATTTATCAATAATTTCTAATTAGCATATCTGCGTCAACAGTCCCTCCTCTGATGACTAAATGTGTCATCACACCATTCTTTACCAACAATTTACAATTCAGTTTCTGCTGTATTTTGTCTCCTTCTCAAATCTTCCCCATAAATTCTTTCCCTGTTTCATTCTTCCCTCCTCTGATTATTTTTAGATCTTTTCAATTTTATCTTGACATAATTTATGTAAACCCCATAATCCTAGTATGCAAGAAATCAGACTTAATATTCCTTGTATGATTTTTAATAACACCCCATTCCAAATTTGACTAAGACAATTTCCCACGGAAGCAAATCCTTTTCCAACCTTTTCCCAAACACCTGGTTCTTTCAATTCTTTCAAATCCTTACTTGAGTTAGTCAGGTTAGTGAGTAAGTCTCTTATCTCCCTATCATTATCTGGGATATAGGAACAACAATGCCTAGCATTAATCATCTTACAGACTCCGCCGTCTTTCGCTAAAAGAATGTCTAAAGCAAGCCTATTTTGAAGCGTCACAACTCTATCCGTGGCTAATTCAGTATCTATCAGGAGTATTGTCCCTGTAAAATTTGTAAGTATGTTATCCACAATAGTAACAACTTTCGTATCTTGATCGAATTCAGAATGATTCCCACTGAAGGAATCACTGCACCAAAGATATCTCCCACAATTGCAGGTTTCCCTCCTCTGTCGCTTACGATGCAATTCAGTCAATTTCGGAAAACTTCTTTAAGTCATCTATCTGGTAAATTTTAGGGAAAACTATTCCTAAATAACATGTCCCATACCATCCTCTTGGAAGACGGTAATAAGCATTTAATCCACATATATAATAGATCCAAGGAATAGCAGGGTCCTGACCATTAATTTAAAAGTCCACTTACTCTGAACAAAAAACACATGCCTACATTCACTCGTTCCCACAAATAAAGTGTCAGTGTGTGATTTTGGCCTATATATACCAAGCTTCACTACATGTAGTGCATCTAAGGCTATTTTCTCTTACGTTTTAAATGTAGTGTAAGCATAGTCCTTTTCTCTAAACCTTTGTCTAATTTTTTCTTTTAATGCTTTTCTCCTATCATCGGTATGCCCTATGAAGCTCTTTTCTAAAGGTGTAAGCAAGCATGTAAGGTTATTACAATGCGCATAGGCTGTCCCAAATATTAATGTAGGCTCAAAGAATCCTCTAACTAATACTATATCATGCTCGTTAGCTACTCTACTCAGTTATCTAATAATAGGAACAAACGAAAACACCAAGTCATAGTTGGAATAAAAATACTGTATATACTCTTGGTTATAAAACTTGTTAGTAGCAAGCTACAGCTTATTCCATAAGTTATCGGAAGGCTATGGTACATAACCCCTTCTTCTACTGACGAAGGAATTTGTGGACACACAAGACAATTTCTTGCATCCATTGTCTCAACATACTCACTCAACAAGCGATAGAAAACGGGAAACATCCTGAACAACTAGGTCTAAACCACTACTTGCCTGAACCACTACTGCTAAACAACTAAAAAAGCTCTACAACTAAGTACTGAACAACTACTGTCTGAACAACTACTGTGTCTGAATAACAATTGCCTGAAGAACTAATTTTAAGGTAAGGTTTTCCTTTTGGTTTTTATGGTTTATTAATTGTTTAGAATATATATATATATTAGTTGTTCAGGCAATTGTTATTCAGACACAGTAGTTGTTCAGACAGTAGTTGTTCAGTACTTAGTTGTAGAGACTTTTCAGTTGTTTAGCAGTAGTGGTTTAGGATATAGTTGTTTAGGACCTAGTTGTTCTGTCACATATTCATAGAAAACATTAGAAGAAAGCTCTCCTTGTGCATTAGTATAGTCATGCAAATATTCCCCATCTAGCTTAAACCTCTCTAGAGCTGTTAGTGTAGTAGTTTCAGGAGCAGAAGTAATAGTAACTATTTTCATATCATGAACAGACATTCACACAATTGTTATTATAAACATTAATCCACACATAACTGCCAATCCAAAACTCATATATCTTCAGTGCCTAGCAACTCTATCTTGAGTATTTAGCTCAGCCATGATCTGTAAAGAATCAGAAAGCAGAAGTAACTCTCATATAAAGTGCAGTAAAATCATAAATCAGAAAACCTTCTCTCACAGTTCAGTTTCACATCCAGGAAGCCCGTTCCTTTGTCAAAGTCGATTAGCACCTTGTCACATCCAGTTTTCAATGTCAAATCAGGCTATCATTGTCTCTTCCAGTTTATTTTCAGCAGTCTCTTTTAAGTTTTTCAGATTATCTCAACAATTCAGCTTCCTTGTTTCCCTCCTGGTTACATCAAAGTACTGACTCTGAACTTCTCTATCAAAACAAAAAGACATAAACTCATGTTGCCATTCATTGGTAGTTGCACACGCCCATTCAGGACCTGCGTAATGTTGACTTGCTATATTCTCTTTCTTTTCAACTTTCGGTCACCACTTAGTTCTCCTTCACTCAATTCTTCTTTTCTTGTAGTATCCACTTCTTTCTCTATTGTTTCATTTATGACCAGTTCCTTTTTCTTCCCTATTTGCGATTCAGGCCAATTATCTACTCTTCTTGTTCCCTGTGTTAATATTCTTCTCAAGATTTGGCTCTTCTCCTTCTCCTTCTCTATGGTGTTTTCTCTTGATGGACCTGCAACCTGCTCAGGAGGAGTCGGATCACTTTGAATTTGATCCGTCTCAACTCTTTCACCCTTTTGGCCTGGCACTTGCTCTGTCTGCTTTCCAGCACCGTCTGCTTCTTGGAGAACTTCTGCTGAGTTAGGCTGTCCTGCTGTATCCGTTGAGGTTGATTCTTCAGCACCCTCTTGTAATTCTTCACTCTCGTCTCTTACAGGGGTAATAGAACCATCTTCCACAATCTCTGGTTCAACTTCAGGCTCCATTGGCTCCTTTTCTTGCTCAGGTGCAGCAACCTGCTTCGCTGTTGTTAGTGCTTTCAACACCGCTTCTTCATGATCTGGTGGACATACCACTCTCTTTGTATGGCTCGCGTGTATCCAGTTTGGAAGTCCTGCACACTTCACAGCTGTCGTAGTTGTTAACACCACCTGATAAGGACCTCTCCAACGCGGTTGCAAACAGGTCTTGTGAACATGCTTTCTGACAACGACCCAGTCACCGGCTCTCAGGTTGTGCCCTGGATCGTGGATGGGTGGCAGGGTGGTGGCCTGCACCTGCTGAGAGAAGGAGCGAACCACATCAGCCAGACCCTTGCAGTAGTCCAACACCATATAATCTGTAATGTTTACAAGTTCATTGGATGGAACTGCTTGTAATCTCATCCCTCTGCCCATGAGGATTTCATGGGGCGACAGCCCTGTCTTCCTGTCACGTGTGTTTCTCATTGACATCAACACCAAAGGCAATGCATCTGGCCATTTAAGATTTGTAGCTGCACACATCTTTGCAATTCTTGATTTCAAGGTACCATTTATTTGTTCCACTAATCCTGATGCTTCAGGACGGTAACTACAATGCAACTACAATGCAACTTTTGCTCAATGTTTAGTGCTACACATAAGAGTTTAATCACTTTGTTATCGAAGTGAGTTCCCCTATCAGATTCTAAAGAGATCGGAAAACCGAAACGTGGTATCAACTCCCTAAGCAACAACTTGCTACTGTGAGACTGTCATTCCTCCTTGTAGGGTAGGCTTCAATCCAGTGACTAAAAATAAACACTATCACTAACACGTACTTCGAACCTCCACACGCAGGCATCTCAATGAAATACAATTGCATTCTGCTGAATGGACCTCCTGCTCTTCCAATGTGGCTCAAATTCACCACTGTCCCTTTTCCCACATTTATCTGCTGACAAATTATACAGCGATGACACGCTGCCTTTGCTGCCTGTCTGAACGTAGGGTTAAACCAATTGATCTTGAACAATCTAACCATGGCATCTCTCTAAATATGTGCCTGTCCGTGGTAGTATCGGGCCATTTGCGACAATAAACTATTTGGCAGGACCATCTGACCCTCCTCAGAAACCCAAATCTCATCAGGTCGTTGAACACATTTCAATTTGGCCCAAAGACGTTTCTCTTCCTTGTCAACATTACTTTGCAATGTTTTTGACTCTCCCAGAGTATCAATCACTTTTAATGCAAAACTTGTAGATGTGTTGTCTTCTTCTGACACCAGTTCCCACTTGTCTTTGAACGATATACAGTTCACTGCGCAAAACCTTGCGACTTGATCCGCATTTCCATTTCCCAGTGAGATGTAATCCAGTGCCTTTTGATGTGCACTGCATTTTACCACAGCAATTTCTTCAGGTAACTATATCGCATACCACAACTCCTTTATCTTGTCGTCATTTCTTACTGGTGTACCAGTAGAGGTCAAGAATCCTCCAGCGCCTTGAGACCCTATCGGGTGAGTAGTGCGCTTAGGAAATTTGTTTGATTGATTGATTGATTGATTTGTGACCACAATTGACCACAATCATGAACAATTCCAAATCCATATTGGCTGTCAGTATAGATTGTCACTCTCAGTCTTGCAGAAAATTAATGCTCTAGTAAGAGCTACCAATTCTGCTACTTGTGCAGAATATACACCTCGAAGCCAGGAAGCTTCTAATGTACCTGTGATTGTGCAGACAGCATATCCTGCTCTCAATGTCCCTGTACCATCTCTGAGACATGAGCCATCAACAAAGACAATTTGATCATTTTCTTCCAATTGAGTATCTCTGATATCAGGCCGTGGTTTTGTACACAGTTCAATTACCTCAAGACAACCATGCTCGATGTCTTCCTCCTTTTCAATTTCAACAGTATCACTTGGAAGTAATGTTGCCGAGTTCAACACTGTACATCTTTTCAATGTTACATTTTGAGCACCTAGTATGCTCGTCTCATACATTAGCAATCTTGCACCAGTCAAATATTGTGTTTTCGTCCTTGTCAGTAAAATCTCAACAGAATGAGGAACCAATACCGTCAAAGGGTATCCCATCACTACTCCCTCACATTGTGAAAGGCTTTGACCAACTGCCGCAAACAGCCTGGTAAAGCTGCTGCGACTGGGTCCAAGGTAGCTGAAAAATATGCTACTGGGCAATAAGCACCTACATGGACCTGTGTCAAAACAGACAAAGAACAAGCATCACGTTCATGACAAAACAATGTGAATGGCTCCTTGTAATCAGGCATTCCCAACGCTGGAGCTCTGCACAAACTCTCTCTCAACTCAGCAAACGCTTTCATCTAAAGTTATGGGGTCAGTAACTTCCTTCTGTGTCAGTTGCTGCAAAGGTTTGGCCATTCCCAGAAACTTCCTAACATCTCTCTGTGAAGTCAGAGGACTTCTCTGCGGTATTATTGTAATCCTCTCTCTGGAGATTCTCCTTGACCCTTTCTCAGTCGGGTGTCCCAAGTATTACACTGACTTCAGACAGTACTGCAATTTCAAAGGTGACACTTTATGTCCAAATTTTCCCAAGTGATTCAACTGGGCATTGAGTCGTACTTACACTCATCCCTTGTCTTGGATACGATCAACAAATCATCAATGTATTGCACTAGAGTCGATTGGTACGGTAGTTCCAAGGACTCAAGATTCTTTTCCGGGATCTGATTGAACAGAGATGGTGACTCCGTATACCCTTGTGGAAGTCTGCACCAGCTGTAGACTCTGTCTAGGAATTTGAAACTAAAAAGAAACAGACTATCCTCATGAAGAGGCATAGAAAAGAAAGCTTATGACAAATCAACCACTGTGAACCACTCAGCATCACAAGGAATCTGAAACAGTATAACTGCTGGGTTCGGCACTACAGGACAACACTTGATCACCAAGTCATTCACTTTTTGCAAGTCCTGCACAATGCATACTTTCCCACCCGGCTTCTTTAAGCCCATTATTGGTGAGTTAGATGGACTGCTCAACACTTCATTCAAAACTCCTTGTTTGAGAAAATCTACAATTATCTGCACCACCTTCATCAGAACATCCTGTGCCATAATATACTGTGGAAGCTGCGGAAACACTACATTCAGCTTCAAAGTAATCTTAATCGGTTCCACTCCCTTGATCAAACCCACTTCTTTACCTGTCAGATCCCACACATTCTCCTGTACAGTTCCCTGCAAGTCTGCATGCAATTCTTTCACAGTAAACATTAGGAAAAACTCAATCAACAGGTACTCGTCGTTAACGCTTTCAGTCTCAGTTTCAGGTGCCTGTCCTTCCTCATCATCACTATTTGCCTGAATCTCTATTCCTGCAGTTGAACAACTAATTGAACATCTGGTCTTGCACAACAAGTCCCTTCCCAGTAGAGATACTGGACTTGAATCACAGACTACAAAATTATGCAGTCCCTGGAAGTTGCCAATCTCAACCTGTACTGGATCTGTAATCGGATGTGTTTGCTACCCCCACAACCTGAACTGTTCTGCCTGAAAGAGGTAAGTTTGGAACTTCTGCAGTTCTCACTGTAGAGCGTGTAGCTCCTGTGTTCACTAAGAATGAGACTCGGTGTCCCATCACCTTTCCCTTCACAAAAGGTCCTCTCTGATCTACTTCTAAGGATGCTGCAAGCATACATGGCTCTTCATCCAAACTAATACTCATCCATTCATCGTTTATTTCATTCTCACTATGTAACGGGAATTGGTGCACTGTGTCATTACTTCTATCTTGTCTCTGACCTGCGGAGTAATCATCATCTGTTGCTGTTCCATTCGGGCTTGAGCTATCTGCATTTGCTGTCTAGTTACCATAGGAACCTGCTGCTGCATTGGTTGTAACTGTGTCACTTGTGCAGGAGGCACTTGCACCTGCTGCATGGGTTGAAAATTCTGCACTTGAGTCTGCAAATTCAGATTAAGTCCTCTCATTCTAGGGACTTTCACAGTTTGAAATGTATTGACATCACCACCTTGCTCAACAACACCATCCCGCTTCCAGTGTTCCACGTTTCCGCACAGATGACACTGTAACATCTTTTTCATCCCTTGCACATCATTCTGAGCCACTACAGTACTCAAATCCGGACCACAAGTCATATTGACTCCACGACCCCTACCTCTCATCTGGGGTTGAAATAATGACAGTTCCCTGCTGCTGAGGTATCTGTTGCACTAAAGCTCTCTGCACTCCTGTCTGAGCTGCCTTGATTTGCACCACCATTGCCTTCTCCTTCAACCTTTTCTGCTTCAACTCAATCTCATCACTACAGTATTTTGCGTAA
Organism: Pleurodeles waltl; assembly: GCF_031143425.1. Taxonomy (NCBI): domain Eukaryota; kingdom Metazoa; phylum Chordata; class Amphibia; order Caudata; family Salamandridae; genus Pleurodeles; species Pleurodeles waltl. The sequence goes on along the minus strand of NC_090444.1, from coordinate 1,642,283,751 downwards.
TGCAATACCTTGTCAATCGGATTTGCTTGTCAGCAAATCAAATTACTTTTAATCATCTTCCCTATTTCAGGTCTCAATCCTTCGATGAACCTGAACACAAAGTGCAACATGTCTTTCGGCTTACTTGCCTTCAGCAATCTCTCATAATAGATATGTATTGACTCTTTCGCCTCCAGCACTCTCCTATCAATCCACTGCCAGTCAATGTTTTTAGGCGATATTCTCGTCTTCAGGAACTCAATCACCTTATAGTAATGTTTTATCACTTCAGGTGATGGTGCAGCTGTAACTCTATCCCTTTCCGGTTCACTCATCGGCCAATCCACTGCTCTCTTACATTCAACCCACAAGTCCGCTGGAACCACTATTTCCAACAAGGTATTAAAGTCTTCCCATAGACATGTAGAAAGTTTCACAAATATATCTGTCTGCTGGTTCCACTCAACCGGTTTCTCTCTCAATTTTGGATAATCATTTGTGAATGACAGAATATCGCTTCTGTGCCATGGAACATGAATGAACTGCCCTCCTGGAATTTCCCTCATTGGTCACATTTTTACTGGATCCTTTTCTTTATGAGCACCTTCAGACCCTTCTTGTGAATCTCATTTTCATTTATCCTTCTTCTTTGCCCATCTTCCTTCCCACTTTTCTAATGCTCCCCAAATCTGAACACTCTGCAATAACTCCTTTAGATGTGCTTTCATCCCTGCTGACCTCATGTGTTCAAAATCCTTTGCCTCGAAATCTAACCTGTAGCTTCGTTTCAAGTGCTTTGTTTTCTCAATTTCAATGTCATGTTTGTCTGCTAGGTCTGTCAATTTCTGATGTATGTTGCCCACTTCTCTCGTAATCCTCAGACACAAATACCTCAGCTCCTCTTCTGCATAAGATTCTAACCTATTCACTCCCACCGTCCCTTCAACTAGCTTGGTTATTTCTATAGCCAGCCTTACACGGTTTATCTGCTCTTCACCCTTGGAAGTGTTTCGAGGAGTATTCAAACTATCCAACCACTCATTCAATTGCTGTGCTGTCAATCCCTGTAATGAGATGTTGCTCGCATTCGGCAATGGTACCTGCCATACTACTGCACCTGGAGTCTGCAGTGTCAAAAGCTTCAAGCTCTGACTTGCACTTGGGCCATTTACCACATCTGGAAGCGCAACAAGTGGACTAAGATCCATTAACGATCTAGATTCATCGGAGGTCTGACCCATAGACGAAATCACCTGCACATGATCACTCACTCCTCTCCTCAAGAGGTTCTGTGACATTTCACCCTGTTCTCCTGCAATCTTTTTCAGGTACTGGTACTGCTGGACCAACAGTAATAGGGAGTGATATTGCATCTGGTGCTGCTCTGACACTCTCATTTTGTGGAAGGAGTACTCCCATGTTCTGATTCATCACGGGTGTCACATCTGACTGTGTCCCTGTCATTGGTGTGAACTTCGGCAAACCCTGTGTCTGTGCCTGAGGCAACAACATTGGAGTCGGCTCAGTCTGAACTAGCATTGGCATCAGAACCACTTGCTCCGACAGCACTACTAAGTTTGAGGTTGTCTCAAGAACTGGTACATCTAGATAAATCCTCTGTATCAATGGTGGGTGCATCTGTGCTTGGACCACAGAAGTAGTCACTGCATTAGGAGTACTCTGCACTACCCCCTGTATCTGTCCATTATCTGTCTGCACTGGTCCCACTGTTCCCGTCACTTGTGCTGGAGCAGTTGGAACAGAACTAGTACTTGGACTCCCATCATGCGCTGCATATGGTGGAGGTCGATCCCTCAATATCTGTGTAATAAGATCCTCAACATCTGAGTCTTTTTCTTCTTCTTATCTCTCGAACCATTTTCACTCTTGTCATCATCCTCTTTTTCAGCTGACTCATCTTCCTCTGCAATAGCAGGAAACAACCTAACACCCTGTAACTTTGTCATTCTCCACTTTTTGTCAATCCCACCTTGCTTCTGCCAAACACTTTTCTACCTTCCTTATTTTCCTCTGGAACTTCATCTCTTGCTGCTGTGTGGCTACGAGTTCCCAAACTGCTAAAGCATCAAACTGTGCTGGTCTCGTAAGTGGCTTCGTCTCATATAGGGGGTTATTACAACTTTGGAGGAGGTGTTAATCCGTCCCAAAAGTGACAGTAAAGTGACGGATATACCACCAGCCGTATTACGAGTCCATTATATCCTATGGAACTCGTAATACGGCTGGTGGTAAATCCATCACTTTTGGGATGGATTAACACCTCCTCCAAAGTTGTAATAACCCCCATAATGTCATTCGCAACTGATCCAAAATTCTTAAATCAAACGTTCCATACTCTGGAAACGCTAATGCTCCCTGTTTCTCTGTCAACTTGCACCACTGCTTTAAACAAAGTCATGGCGCGATACCTGCTGGAGAATTTTCTGGTGGGGTAGGCTCCCCAACTGTCACCTTAATGTAAGAATCACCCTTCATGGCACTTCTGAACGCTTTGAAAAACTTCATCTTCCTATCTTTTGTATTTAATTTGATTCAAATAAGGAAATTACTTTTACTCCCAAGATTCCTTTCACCCATTTACTCAACCAATTGTCTCTTATGGACGGCTGCCAATCCACTCGCGACTCTTCTCACTAACCAACCTATCCCAGCATGGCTCACTCTGACGTCACACTCACACACTACGGCTGACAAAGTCTTGCGGCTTGTCCTCCTAACTACAATTCATGCAAACTAATGCAATATGCAAGCACTAACCAAAAACCAATAACCAAAACAAACCTGCTGGTTTACTACAGGGAAGGTACACAACCGCTTCAGAGACCTTACGGATTTTCACTGATGGCCTTTTCGCTCATGCAGCTATTCCTCTTTCTCAGTCTCCCACATTCACAAGAAAATTTCGACCTGCAAATTTTACTCTCAACTGATCAATGGGTCTGTCCTGGTGCACATAGGACTCCCCAAATCTGAGTAAAAAAATTTATTTTACTCTCCTAACTCACACACTGACTTGTTGATCACGCCCGATCAACCTACTAAACCAGACAGATTACAACATATAACCAAGTGTCTCCTACACTTGTCAATATACTCCGGAGTCTTAGACCACGCAGAGTCCGTACATCACCAACAACCACGTGGACAATTTTTGAGCACAAAGTGCCATACACATATGAAGTTCGACGACTTCCCTACTCTCATACTGCAGAGTACGCACACTCCTAAGAAACCTCAACTGGAGTACGCAAACTCCCTACTTTGCCTCACACACATCACAATTCACCTGCAGTCTGCATAAGCCTTTGCAAGCGCAACCTACCATTTTCACACTATCACGAAGACGCCGAGAACATACCCATCTTTACTAGCGGGATCCAGGATCTGGTAAAGTCATTTCTGGGCATAAGGGGACATCATCTTTGCTACAATTGCCATTTCAGAAAAACAAAATTCAAACCTCATAAAAATGAACAACTAACCCTACTTTAAACTACCACCATAACTAACGGTCACCACATAACTAGTTCTCCAAGGAAATTAACCATCAAGCTGCTACCAAAAACTGCGAGCGCACCTGGTCCTTACTAAATAAACTTACAAGGGGATGCGTATAGGCCGATGAACCTTTTGGATCGCATGGAGTATCCTAGCTATGTAGTGATCGATGATCATCAATTATCAATGTAATCAATCAGCAACCACTAAGAGAATCATTAAGCATAAGACAATAAATCAACATTTCATGAATAAACACAACTCTATTATACTTTTTATCAATTTTATTCCCCTATAAGTTACAATACTAAGTCATCAGGTTAGATCAAACTTTATTCAATCAGCCAGCTCAGAATTAGTTCATCAATGACCACCAATAACACAATCTAATCAGAACTTGAGAAAACATATGCTCGAATGCTTCAGCATAAGCCAACAAAGATGAATTTAACAGCATTAATAGCAGAGTTCAGCAATCAGTCCGTCAATCATTTGTTACTGTCAACGTCACCCAAAAGACCCTTACATAACCCAGATTAGCATTTAACATGTGGGACTTCATGCAAAAACAATTTAGAAAACATGAATTTGGAAAACATCTAGCTAAGAGAAAAACTATAAAAAAGCGGAGTTGGTACCTAGAAAGAAAGGCATAAAAGTTAATCAGTCACATTGTCATAGCTATCTAGCCACGAAATGGATCAGTAACAAAGTCAGTCTTCGTCTTCAGTTCATCAATCGATCAGCAACGCATCAGGCTCTCAAGAGCATGAGCCCAATGACAGAATCTCAAACCGCATCTCTTGACGTCATCAATTCTCCCTTCGGATCTCGCATCTTGCATCTCGCATCTGAAGTTTTAGCCCCTTGTCATGACTTTTTATTAGAGTTTTTTTTAGTCCATCCCCCTAATTCCTAATTGGTCAGTCAATCGGCAGATATGACTCCAACCTATAATATTAATTGTACAAATCTATGCGTTCTAATATTTCCCCATCCCCAATTAGTTGATTGGTTCGCTGAACGATGCCCTCATCATCCGGCTCATCAGGTATCGAAATTGTTGCATCTTCTTCTCCAGTCAGTGCTTCTATTGTTCGAGTCCTGGCAAAGTACATCTCGTCTACTCTTCACATAATTGTTTCAATGTGATTCCATCATCTCCGGTTCGTCGGAACATTGCAGAAAATTCTAGCTAAGCAAACTTTAACATTGGGTGATTCAAGGTCAGTTTATCCTCTCAACTTCTCTAAAGCCTGCTCTAATAATTCAGCTTCTGCATGAGGTCTGGCAAAACTAGGCCACAACTTCGGCTAAGTTAATTCTACAATATAATGCAAAACATGGGTTATACATCTTAATATGACTTATTACCACATTATTATTATACATTTTTAGTTCTTTTAGTACAAGTTTGTTTAAGTGGCTGACATACCCCGTGGGCACATTTTCAAACATTCACATTAATTTTTCTCTATGATTAATTTCTCTCTGTATCTTTATAAATCATAACATATAAGCATTTATTAATAATTTCTAGTTAGCATATCTGCGTCAACAGTGGCTTCCATGCACACATTAAATCCCCGACTTCAAACAAAATGTCCAAAATAGGATTAATAAATTAGGTAATCTGTGTCTGAATCTAGTGCATTTTGTGATCCCTTTATATGGTATTGCCCACAGTCTTTGACACAGTGTAGGCTGAAATTGCATACACACAGCATCATAGCAACACAGATAAAAAAAAGGGCACATTGCAACAAAACAGCCAAAACAGAATGCAACACAATAGCAGTACAACACAGAAAAATCACGGCGTAATAATGCAGTGCAACAGCAACAAAACACATCACCACCACAACAAAATATCACACATTGAATGTATACAAACGATCTTCTTACAGAATACCGACTTCCAAATCATGGCTTAATAATAAAGAGATGAAAGGTATTTGAAGGAAGCATCCTTAATTTATCATGAAAGACAGGAAATTGAGCCAGTTAACATTGTTTTGTGACCTGGCCCATAAAGTAAACCCAATCAGCAGTTTTAGGAATCTAAAAGAAAGGACGTGGACAGTCCCTAAATCTCAAAATTGAAAAAGTGAACACTGCACTGTCACTCAAGACAATGGAGTCTGAGTATAACTGACAACATTACAAACTTAAAGCTTGGAAGTTGCAAAAGAAAGTATATTAATCGACCAGTCAATCTCATGAAATAGAACTGCCATGATTTTGTCTTTGACTGGTATTGAATCGGACTCTTTTCGTTTAACAAGCCTCAAGGAAAAAGGCACTTCTATGAGATAAGGAAACTTGCTTTGAAATCGTCCACTGTGTATTCAGTTCTAAAATTGCACAATAAGCGCCTGAGAACCTGTGCTTGACATCACTGAAAATCTTTGACACAGTAAAATGCAAAGATTTAATTTACAGTTTTGTGGTGTACTATGGCAAATGAACAACTGACATTTTTTATGGCGAGGCATTTGTGAAAGGTGCACTCTAATTGGTTTATTTTCAGAGTTGTTTTTGTTGTTGTGCTTAGTAAACAGTTTTTTTTTTTTTACTTTTTGCTTTATTTTTTATTAATGTACTCAACAGCCACGTGTTGCAAAACAATGCAAGGAATGTCCTCACCGTTTCCAAAACGCAAGTCTCTCCAACTTGTGTTTCTCTAGAACGACTATTTTATTTTTCATGCCTAGGAAATATGCGCACATGTCCTTTCATCAAGGTAATGTGAAATAAAGCTGATAGTTTTTGCAAGCTGAGGATTCCCATCAAGATGTGTTATCTTTTTTTCTCGACAGACTGTAAATCGCGCCGTTTACCAAATAGTTGTCACTACAATATTACCTACTATACAACACAGCTAATAGTTGACTATTCAATTTCTGACAATTTCTTACTGTTCAATTCATGTTTATCAGGTGACAGCAGTTAGAGTAGCTTTGACTTCGAAAACAGTGGTGGATGTGAAGTAAGTAACTTCACATCTCTTCTCTTACACGACACTCACACCACACTCACTTTAAAGATTTACCAACTTCCATGTTTTTGTGGACTAGTGAAAATAAATACCTTTCTTGTTTTCCCTCTAATGTATTTTCTGCACATCAGCCAGCAAATTTAACCCAGTAGTCTGTCCCTGGTTCATGCAAATATTTGTGCATGATTGCACATCCTTTATGCAGAATTCCGATTTTAATTAGCATCTAGAGTAAGGCCCGCAGAACGTGAAAGATATGATGCAAATTTGTTGGCCAGGATTTTGCTCAAGCCACATTACTCTGAATCTTTTGTAGCCTGTTAGGTATCTTGGCAGGCCAACCAGGAACAGGCCACTGATATAGTTAATTGAATATTTGCTTAATTATTTCCCATTTATTTGGTTTGAGTAAATTCTTTAAAATATTCAGCACAACCAAGGGCTTTCTTACGAGCTCTAAGCTCCAGCCCATTGTATCGTCCTTCTTTGGCTGATTTTTAGGTTTGGCATGATAGAGCTTGTGCGTCTGTAATGTATAATAAAAAGGGGTCAGACGGGTTCTTCTATATAATGACTTTGCATTTGATAAAAAAAACGTACCATGGCTTTCACATAATTGAGATGTAAAATCCTGAAAATATACATGTATGTATTGACATGAAAAAATTGAATTCTCATGTTTTCTTGGAAAGCGGTGACTGCTTCGGATTACCTGACGTACTTCCCAACATTCATATTTCTGCACACATTCCAGGGTGTAACCTTATTGGGTGAAGATTCCCAAGTTACCTTGACAATCTGGCCCACAGTGGTTGATGCAGATGGAAAACCCTTGTACATCTGTATGTGTCATATGTTAGGATTAATGAAATATAGTTTCTGAATTGCACTGCTACATATATATGATTACAGCAAATAAGCAATCGGAGGCATTCACAATCAGAGAGCACTTCATTGTGCAGTAATTGAATGAACATGGAGAAATATTCAATCCCCAAGTAAAAGTGATTTAACAATGGAAAGAAAATGATTGATTGCCCATTGCCAACAATCTTACCTTTAGAACTAATAACGCGTCCCTTTATGATAATTTATTTCACATCAGGACTTGTTTTAGGCCAATTAATCTTTTGACCCAGTTGAGAGACACTGTAGGACGAGATAGCTAATCAATATATCAGTCAATACATCAATAACATCATCTATATTTATTACAACAATACATTTCACCTTAGTCATAGTCATTAATTAATTTCAAGACGCTACCATGACCTTTCAGCCATGAATAACCACACCAATTTAGTAGAATTTTATGAATTTTATTCCCTATTAGTTACAATCTAAGATTAAGGGCCTGATTCCGACCCCGGCGGTCAAGGACCGCCGGGGCCGGGGTTGGCAGGAGCACCGCCAACATGCTGGCGGTGCCCCGCAGGGCATTCTGACCGCAGCGGTTTGGCCGCGGTCAGAACAGGAAAACCGCCGGTGTCCCGCCAGTTTTCCGATGCCCTGAGGGATCCCCCATGGCGGCGCAGCTTGCTGCGCCACCATGGGGGATTCCGACCCCCTCACCGCCATCTGAACCGCCAGGAACAGGATGGCGGTGAGGGGTGTCGTGGGGCCCCTGGGGGCCCCTGCAGTGCCCATGCCAAAGGCATGGGCACTGCAGGGGCCCCCGTAAGCGGGCCCCACATAGAATTTCAGTGTCTGCATTGCAGACACTGAAATTCGCGACGGGTGCAACTGCACCCGTCACACCCTTCCCACTACGCCGGCTCCATTCGGAGCCGGCGTCCTCGTGGGAAGGGGTTTCCCGCTGGGCTTGCGGGCGGCCTTCTGGCGGTCGCCCGCCAGCCCAGCGGGAAACACAGAATGGCCGCCGCGGTCTTTTGACCGCGGTGCGGTCATTCGGGAGTTCCCGCCAGGCGGGCGGCTCCGCCGCCCGCTGGGGTCTGAATGACCCCCTAAGTGCGTTAACCTCAAAGCCAAGAAACACAACAGCATAGTCACAATATGACAGCTTTGATAAGATTTCAATAAGGCAAGAATCATAAACATTAGAACATAGAACGGTGTGAACATAGATTCAAGATTGGCAGAATATTGATATCGCGTCAGTTCAACAAAGCATTGTCTTGGTCGTTTGTCTATTTGCATCAGTTTGATAAACCCCTGTCCTAACCACTGATTAGCATTCGCATGTTGGGCTACATGCAAAACAATTTAGAACCCCAATCTGAAAAATATCTAGCTATGGTCTCTGTCAAAAGCAAGCAGTTGGTACCTAGAAAGGAAAAGCAAACAGACAAATTACAAATGCATTGTCATAATTACCCTCCAAGGATTAGGTCAGCGCACAGGTTCAGTCTTCGTCATCAGGACATCGGTCAGATCAGCACTAGACAGGGCTCAGCTAAGAGCAAAAAGGGCACTTCCCTCATATGGAGGAAAAGTGTAAAAGGACAACTAAGGGTGAGGATGGTTTTATTAAAGTCTCAAGTCACCAAACAGAGTGACAGAGTTTCTGGATAAAATCAATAGCATTCCCTAACCCACCTCCTGACCTCTCTGTGACATGGGTTTTTATCCCTTTTCGTAGTACATTCCCCCAAAATTTTATTTGTCGTATGTTATACCCCACTATCTTTAACCTATCAAATTAGCATTAGGTAATTCTAATCTTCACCCCGTATTATTTTACAAGTCTTTGATTGGTTCTCGTTATTGACGTCTTCTGAGGTGGCACATCCGGTGTTACTTCATCCCTTTGTAATTCTTTGTACATCTTTTGGTCAGCAGTTCTTCTGTCGTCCCCGGTTAGAATTACCTTGTACATTACATTAATCTACATTTGGTTTAATTCATTTATAACTTTTATTTCAGAGGCGTAGAGAAAGCGCCTGGGAACGGGATTAACACGGTTACATTCATTTTCCAAGCTTGAAGAAAAGAACATTGCGGGGTCATGGCCCCTTTGTGAGTCAGCACACTGAAAAATAGAAAAATGCATTTAATACGAGAGCCAGGCAACTAAGTTCCGGCTCATGCTAACTTAAGGTCTATGAATATTTTAGCACAGTTTCATTAACGCCAATGCTAATATGAGCTTAATTGAACATAACATAAACATTCTAATCATCATTACTAGTTCACGTATAGATTGGTGGCCACTCATCGTGGTCACAATTCAGGTGCACGTTTCAGCAAAATCGCTATTAATATAGTTTCTATGCGGCATTATCAAACATTAATTCATAAACATTTCATTTTAATATAGATTATATAAGCTACGCTCTCTCAGTCCCTCCTCTGATGTCACTCGTCATCACATAAACCTTTCCCTTCGACCTTTCATTTCAATTTTTCACTTTACGCATAATGCGCATTTCAACATCTTGTCCCTTGTATGAACTTTCCCAAATTTCGTTGAACATTTTCTCCCTTTCACTTTCTTCATTTTTCCTGGTTCTTTTTGTCCAATTTCTTTTAATTTTATCATAAATTTTGCATGCTTCCCATAATCCTAATAGACAGGCCAAAACAATTAATAGACCCCCTAATATTTTTGCAAGTACCCTGTTCCAAATATTGCTAAACCAGCTCCCCACTCTGGCAATTCCTTTTCCAAATTTCTCCTACACTCCAGGTTCCTTCAAATCCTTCAAATCTGCACTATCTTTGGTTAGGTTAGTAAGCATCCCTCTAATCTTTTTACTGTTATCAGGTATGAATGAGCAACAATGACGCTCGTTGAGCATCTTGCATACCCCTCCACTCTTTGCTAAAAGAATGTCTAGAGCAAGCCGATTTTGAAGAGTCATAGCTCTTTCCGCAGCAAGTTCAGTATCCATCAGGAGTATAGCCCCTGTAAAATTTGTCAGCATGTTATCCACAATAGTAGACAACCTTTGAATCTTCATGGAGTTTAAGATAACCCCTACCAAAGGAATTATGGCTCCAAATATATCTCCAATGACAGCAGCCGCTGCCTCTCGTTTTTGTCTAGCATGTTGTAATTCAGACGTTTTAGGTATTTGCTTTAAGTCATCAATCTGGTAAATCTTTGGGAAAACTATTCCCAAATAACATGTCCCATACCATCCCTTAGGGAGACGGTAATAAGCATTAAGTCCACAGATGTAATAGATACCAGGGATCACTGGATCCTGTCCATTTAACATAAATGTCCATTTACTCTGAAACAAAAACACATGTCTGCATTCACTCGTTCCCACAAATAAAGTGTCTTGATTAGATTTTGGCCTATATATACAAAGCCTTCCTACATGTAATGCATCTATAGCTAATTTGCCTTGCATTTTAATTGCAGTGTAAGCATAATCATTTGCATATGTGTGTTTTTCTAACCCTTTTTCTAATCTTTCCTTCAATGCTTTGCGTCTATCATCGGTGTGATCTAAGAAGCTTTTCTCTACAGGTGTCAATAGGCAGGTCAGATTGTTGCGATGTGCATAAGCTGTCCCAAATGTAAGCGTCGGCTCAAAGAAACCTCTAACTATTTTTATATTATGCTCCTTAGCTAACTTGTTCAGAAACTCAATCACAGGCACAAAAGAAAACACAACATCCAGATTTGAATAAAAGTATTGCACATGCTCTTGATTATAGAATCTTGTTAATAGCAAGCTACAGCTTATCCCATAAGTCAGCGGTAAACTATGATAGGTGACTCCTTCTTGCACTGACGAAGGAATCTTTGTACACACATAACAATTTTTCGCATCCATAGTCTTAACATACTCATTCAGCAAGCGATAGAAGACATTAGTAGAAAGTTCCCCTTTTGAATTAGTTCCCTCATGCAAGTGTCTTGCATCCTGCCCAAACTTTTCCCATGGTGTTAATGTTGTAGTCTCAGGTTTTGAAGCATTGTTAGTCACTTTCTTATCCAACCACGGCATTCCCACAATCACTCCTACAATTATTATTGCACACACAATACCTATTATAAGACTCAACCAACCACACACCTTACCCTTCTTGTTACTACCTCTATTATAAGCCATGTCTGTATAGAATCAGATAGCAGAACAACAATCAACTTGAGGACGATATGAAACTTTGTCTTCTCTCTCCCTTCGCGTGTATTTACAGAGTTTTCATTCACTCCAGGACCCCTTTGTCAAATCAGGTTAGCAGCTTGTCATAATCAGGTTTTTCAAAGTCAAATCAGGTTATCGATGTCTCATCCGGTAATTTATGAAGTCTCTTTCTTTTGTTTTTCAGTTTTCAATTTTAACAAAGTCTTTTTCTTTGAGTTATTTCAGGTACCGTAGTATTGGCCTGGTACCTCTCTATCAAAACAGAACGCTAAGAATTCTTGTTGCCATTCAGATGTCGTTGCATATGCCCATTCAGGACATGCGTACCTTCTGTTTGCGGTTCTCTTCCTTTTCAATCTGCGTTCACCTTGTAATTCTCCTTCATTAAGATCCTCTACTCGGGATGTATCAGTCTCTTCTGTTATTGTTTCACCTGGTATGCTTCTTGCTTTTGCAGCCTGTTTCTCTGGCCAGTTATCTCCCCTATGCGTCTTCTTTCGGTTTGTCTTTTCAGGACGCTGAACAGCACCCTCCTCTTGTAATATGGTGTTTTCTCTTGATGGACCTGCAACTGGCTCAGGGGATGCCGGTGTACTTTGATCTCTTTCTATTATTTTGCCTTCTTCTTCTTGATCTGTAACGGGTTCGAGTTCTAACCCGTATTCGTCTATTTCTGGGAGAACCTCTCCTTGATTTAGTTCTCCTGCTGCCTCTACTGAGATAGGCACACTGTCACCTCTATCGAACTCATTCACTGTTAGAGGGACTAGGCTGTTCTCAGTGGGCTCTCCTGCAGTCTCAGTTCCCTCTTGGCTGTTTTCTAGCCCTGAGACTTCCCTCTCTGGGATTGTTGTACCGGAAACTTCAAGTTCCTCGTCAGTTGGACACGTTACCTTCTTTGTGTGACTGGCATGTATCCAGTTTGGAACGCCTGCACATTTCACAGCAGTGGTTGTTGTTAAGATTACTTGATATGGCCCCTTCCAGCGTGGCTCCAAACACAACTTTCTCACGTGCTTCTTGACAACCACCCAGTCACAGGCTTGTAGGGTGTGACCTGGATCTCCGATCGGTGGCAATGTGTTAGCCTCTACCTGGTGAGAGAAAGAGCGAATCACATCAGCCAAGCCTTTGCAGTAGTCCAACACCATATCATCTGTGATATTCACTAGAGCATTTGCAGGTACTGCGGGTAATCTCATAGCTCTACCCATCAAGATTTCATGTGGTGATAGTCCTGTCTTCTTATCAGGGGTGTTACTCATTGGCATCAGCACTAAGGGCAATGCATCTAGCCATTTCATATTGGTAGCTGCGCACATCTTTGCCATTCTTGATTTCAAGGTACCATTCATTTGTTCTACTAATCCTGATGCTTCAGGACGGTAACTACAGTGCAGCTTCTGTTCGATGTCTAATGCGGCACACAATAGTTTAATCACCTCATTGTCGAAGTGTCTGCCTCTATCTGATTCTATAGAGACTGGAAACCCGAACCTGGGTATTAATTCCCTAAGCAACAGCTTTGCAACTGTGAGACTGTCATTTCTACGTGTGGGGTAAGCTTCAATCCAGTGACTGAAAACACACACAATCACCAACATGTACTTCAATCCTCCGCAAACAGGCATTTCAATGAAATCCATTTGCAACTTGCTAAATGGACTGCCAGCTCTCCCTATGTGGCTCAAAGTTACCACAGTCCCTTTCCCGGCATTCATCTGTTGACAGATGATGCACCTGTGACAGGTAACCTCTGCGACATGTTTGAACTTTGGGTTAAACCAATCGATTTTGAATGACCTGATCATTGCATCTCTCCTGAGTTGAGCCTGTCCATGGTAGAGCCTAGCGAATTGTGACAGAAGACTGTTTGGCAAAACTAATTTTCCCTCCTCTGAGACCCACAAGTCGTCAGCCCTTTGTGCACATTGCATTCTTTGCCAGGAGCGTTTTTCCTCTTTGCTAGCACGACCTTGTAGTGTTTTTAGCTCATCTAGGGTATCAACCACCCTTAATGCAAGGTTCAAGCATGTGTCATTTTCAGTTTGCGGTAACAATTCCCATTGATCCCTGAACGATATACAGTTCAATGCGCAAAACCTTGCGACTTGATCTGCAAAGCCGTTTCCCATGGACACAAAGGGGGTTATTCCAACTTTGGAGGAAGTGGTAATCCGTCCCAAAAGTGACGGTAAAGTGACGGATATACCACCAGCCGTATTACGAGTCCATTATATCCTATGGAACTCGTAATACGGCTGGTGGTAAATCCGTCACATTTGGGATGGATTACCACCTCCTCCAAAGTTGGAATAACCCCCAAAGTCTTGTGACTTAACGTGAGCATTGCATTTCACCACGGCAATTTCAAGAAGCAACTGAATCGCATGTAACAAGTCCTTAATTTGTTCTCCATTTTTCACAGGAGAACCAGAAGAGGTCATGAAACCTTTCTGCGACCACAATTGGCCAAAATCATGTACAATTCGAAATCCGTAACTGCTGTCAGTATAAATAGTGACTCTTAGCTTTTCATCTGCGTGGCATGCCTTAGTAAGGGCAACTAGTTCTGCCACTTGTGCAGAATACACTCTCTCGAGCCAGGAAGCTTTGATGATACCAGCTATGGTACATACAGCATAACCAGCTCTCAGTGTTCCGACTGAATCTCTCAAACAGGACCCATCAACAAACATAATGCAGTCATTTTCTTTTAACTGTGTGTCTTGAATATCAGGTCGTGGCTTGGTACATAACTCTGTTACCTCAAGACAGTCATGCTCAACTTCCTCCTCATTGTTAGCTTCAGTATTCTCCCCAGAAAGTAGAGTTGCCGGGTTCAACACAATACATCGTTTCAGTGAAACATTAGGTGACCCCAGTATAATTGTCTCATATTTGGTAAGACGAGCATTTGTCATGTGTTGAGTTTTGGTTCGAGTCAACAAAATTTCAACTGAATGCGGAACCATTACTGTTAGGGGATATCCCATTACTATGCCTTCACACTGCGTAAGGCTCTGACCAACTGCTGCAACTGCGCGCAAACAACCCGGTAAGGTTGCTGCGACAGGGTCCAAGGTAGCTGAAAAATATGCTACAGGGCGATTTGCACCTCCATGCACCTGTGTCAAGACAGACAAAGAACAAGCATCACGTTCATGACAAAACAGTAGGAAAGGTTTTGTGTAATCAGGCATACCTAAAGCTGGTGCCCTGCACATGCACTCTCTCAATTCCATGAATGACTCAAGCTCTTCCTTGGACAAAGCTATGGTATACGGCTCATCCTTGATCTCTTTACCTGTCAGTTTTATCAAAGGCTTTGAGATAATTGAGAAGTTGGGTATCCACTGACGACAGTAGCCCACCATTCCCAAAAACATCCTGACTTCTCTTTTCGGCGTTGGGGGGTTCATTTGCAAAATGGCTGTTATTCTCTCTTTTGATATTCTCCTGGACCCTCTTTCAATTAAGTGTCCTAAGTATTTCACTTCTTTCTGACAGTACTGCAGCTTTTTGGGTGATACCTTATGTCCATTCTTTCCCAAATGATTCAGTAAGGCAATTGTATCGTACTTACAGTTATCCCTTGTCTTAGATGCAATCAACAAATCGTCAATGTACTGCACTAGAGTCGAGTTAAAAGGCAGTACTAATGATTCTAAATCCTTTTTCAAAATCTGATTGAAGATGGATGGTGACTCTGAAAACCCTTGAGGAATTCTGCACCAACTGTACACCTTATCCAGGAATTTGAAACTGAATAAAAACTGGCTATCCTCGTGAAGAGGTATCGAAAAGAAGGCTTGTGACAGGTCTACAACTGTAAACCATTCAGCATCGCATGGAACCTGAAACATAATCACTGCTGGATTGGGCACTATGGGGCAACATTTTACCACAATCTCGTTGATTTTCCTCAAAACCTGCACAATTCGAACCTTCCCACAGGGCTTTTTCAGACCCATTATTGGTGAATTACATGGACTGCTCAAGACTTCCTTCAGGACTCCCTGTTTCACAAAGTCTGCAATTATTTGTGACACTTGAATAAGAACTTCTTGTGCCATATGATATTGTGGCACCTGGGGAAACACTGCATTTGGTTTCACTTGTACTTTAACTGGTTCTACTCCTTTTATCAATCCCACTTCTTTTCCTGTCAAATCCCACACTTTCTCTGTCACCGTTCCCTGTAACTCGGCTGGTAGATCAATCACTGTAAGCATCGGGAACAATGTAATCAAGGGGTAATCTTCATTTGCAGTTCCTGTCTCTAACTCTGAGAACTGACCATCATCCCCTTCATCATCACTATTTGTCTGTACTTCGATTCCGTCATTGGAACAGGTAATCGAACATTTTGTCTTACACAGTAAGTCTCTTCCCAGTAGGGATACCGGACTCGAATCGCAGACTACAAACTTATGCAGTTCCTGGAAGTTGCCGACCTCAACCTGCACTGGATCTGTAATCAGATTTGTCAGGTACTGGTTTGCTACTCCGACCACCCTTATGGTACGCCCTGAAAGTGGTAATTTCGGTACCTCTGCACTCCTGACTGTAGAGCGTGTAGCTCCGGTATCAACCAAAAATGAAACCTTGTGACCCATTACCTTTCCCTCTACATAGGGTCCCCTCTGATCTACCTCTAGGGACGCTGCTAGTCTGCATTCTTCGCTATCTGAGCCGTCATTTGACCACTCCTCATTCATTCCATCCTCACCACGCAATGGGAATTGCTGTACTGTATTATTTTGACTCATCACTTGACCCGTGACCTGTTGAGGAAGCATCACCTGTTGCTGTCTCATCGGAGCCATTGGTAATTGCATTTGCTGTCTAGGTACCATGGGAACCTGCTGTTGTACCTGCTGCATTTGTGCTGGCTGAACATGCGGCATTTGCATTCGCTGCATGGGCTGTAACCCCTGCATCTGTACCATGATATTTTGAAAGTTCGGGTTTTGATTTCTCAACTTCGGACCTCTTACATTTTGCAATGTACCGACATTAGTGCTTTGCTGAACAACACCATCTTGCACCACATTCAGGCATTCCCGCTTCCAATGCCCTATGCCCCCGCACACGTGACATGGTGACATCTTTTTCATTCCCTGCACGTCATTTTGAACCACAACAGTATTCAAGTCTGGACCGCGATTCACAAAACCTCGACCTCTCGGTTGCACCTGAAACACACCATTTACTTGCGGTTGCTGCTGTATCATCTGTTGAACTCCATTTCCCTGTATTCCTGCCTGTGCAGCCCTTATCTGCATCACCATCACTTTCTCCTTTAACTTTTTCTGCTTCAGCTCAATTTTGTCACTACAGTATTTCGCATCTGCAGTATTTATTTTAGATGCGCTTTCATTCCGGAAGACCTCATATGCTCAAAGTCTTTTGCGTCAGAGACTATAACTATAACTTCATTTTCAAGTGTTTAGTGTTCTCGATGTCAGTGTTGTACTTGTCTGCTAGATTTGCCAGCCTTTGATGCACCTTGCCTACCTCTTTAGTAATCTTAGGGCACAGATACCTCAGCTCTGCTTCTGTGTATGACTCTAATCTGTTTACCCCCATTGTTCCGTCCACTAGTTCAGCAGCCTCCACGCCCAATCTTACAAAGTTCAGGTACTCATCTCTCCCTATCCTTTCCGGTTCTACTGCAGTCACTGTAGTCTTCTGTGAAGCATATGTCTTCTCTAACCACTCATTCAACTGTTGTGCTGTAAAACCTTGCAGTGAAATGTTCCCTGCATGCATCATTGGCGATTGTGAAGCATTCGTACTTATGGTCTGTGGAGTTAGCAGACCTAGCCCTGCCTGTCGCATTGCCTCTAATGGCGTTTCAACTGGGCTAAGGTCTATCAAGGACCTCGGTTTTTCAACCGCTTGTTCACCTGGGGCCATTAACTGAGAAGTTCCTATGGACCCTCCTCTTATTGCATCTTGGGTCATTACTCCCTGATCACATACGCCAGATTTACCTTGTGCATACAATGGCAATGGTGGACCAACAGTAATCGGTAATGATATTGCAGCAGGTGTCTGAACTGGTCCTAAACTTCATGGAGCTGCGACTCCAAAGGTCTGATTCTCTGAAGCCGGAACAGGTATTAAGGGAGGACCTGCTACTGGGTTGTATCCTGGTATCAGTTGTGGCTGCGGCTGGGGCAGCAATTGCGGAGTTGACTCAATCTGTACTAACCTCGATTTTGTATATATCGGGTCTGGTGGCACTATCAGGTTTGTAGTAGTCTCGAGGACTGGGACGTCTGGATAGATTCTCTGTATCTGCGGTGGAGGTTGCAACTGTATCTGCATGTCTGGCGCAGTGGGTACACTGACACCATTCTGTATCGAAGCCGTATCAATAGTCTGTACTGTATCTGTAACTCCCTTCTCCTGCGTCTGGTTCCCAGGACGCACACTAGTGCTTGGAACACTGTCGCTCACCGCATAAGGTGGCGGGCGATCATGTAATAGTCGGTCCATGAATTCTTCATCATCTGAATCGTCTTCCTCTTCCCAAGGTCTCTTAGTTTCCTTAGACTTACTACAATCTCTGTCTGTTTTAAAAGTGGCTTTCTTTACCTGCGTCTCTTCTCCCTGTGTAATTGCTGGGAACAATTTCAATCCGTCAACTATTCCCCGTCTCCACATTTTGTTCTCATTATCCCACCTGGCTTCTGCATAGGACTTTTCTGCCCTTTTTAGTCTTCTTTGGAATCTTTCTTGTCTATGTTTAAGAGCCATTAAATCGCAGATCGCTAAAGCCTCATACTGAGCTGGCCTCAGATGTGGTTTTTGTGTACTTAACATCCACCTTAAATTCACTAGTACCTTCGGATTGAACGTCCCATGTTCTGGGAACGCCAAACATCCCTCTTTTTCTGTCAGTTTGCGCCACTGTTTCATCCATAAACAAGGCGCGACACCTTTTTCTTCCATAACTATGTAAGCGGGAGTACCCTCAGGCGGTGTAGGCTCCCAATCAGTCGCCATAATGTATGCATCTCCTTTCAGAGCACTCTTAAAGGCCTTGACAAAATTCATCTTTGCGTTTTCTCTTATTTGTATTTAATCAGAAAGTGACTTTAATTCCCAGGACACTCTTCACCCACCTTTCTCATCCTATTGCCCCTCACGGACGGCAGCCAATCTGTGCGCAACCCCTCTCGACAACTGACCCATCTCAGTGCGGCACCACTGACGTCACACTCACACACTGCGGCTGACAAAGTCTTGCGGCTTGTCGGCCCTTCACTGAATTCACACAAAACTAATGCAAAATTTACTGCGAGCACCTTTAACAACAACACAAATCTGTTGGTTAACTACAGGCAGGGTAACACATTCGCTTCAGAACTTTACAGAGATTTCACTTGAAGCCTCAGCCGCTACTCTCTCCTTCTCAATTCCCGCATACGCAAGCAGAATTCGACCCGCAAATCCTACTCTCGACTTGTCAATGGTTCGTCCTAGAGCACTTTATAACTTGCCAAATCCCCATCGAAGGTTTCACATATACAATTTGACTCAAACTCGGCTTGTCAACCATGCCCGATTGACCTATTAAACCGTACAAATTACAACATAAACCCAAGTGTCTCCTACACTTGTCAATATACTCCGGAGACTTAGACCACGCAGAGTCCGTACATCACCAACAACCACGTGGACAATTTTTGAGCACAAAGTGCCATACACATATGAAGTTCGACGACTTCCCTACTCTCATACTGCAGAGTACGCACACTCCTAAGAAACCTCAACTGGAGTACGCAAACTCCCTACTTTGCCTCACACACATCACAATTCACCTGCAGTCTGCATAAGCCTTTGCAAGCGCAACCTACCATTTTCACACTATCACGAAGACGCCGAGAACATACCCATCTTTACTAGCGGGATCCAGGATCTGGTAAAGTCATTTCTGGGCATAAGGGGACATCATCACACCAACCATGTGGATAATTTTGAGCACAAAGCACCACACTCATATGAAGTACGCCGACTTCCCTACTATCATACTGCGGAGTACGCCCACTCCTACTAAAACAACATTTACCTGGCCTAAATACACACAAACTTCACAATCACCTGCAAAAATGCATAAGCTGAGCAAGCGCAAACCCTATACCACACATGCTATGACGCCGAGAACATTCCCAACTCACTTAGGCAGGCTCCGAGATCCCGGGAAAGTCATGGGGAATTTAGAAACACATCATACCTCCAATTTGCATTATCAGAGAAAAACAATTTAAACAATGATTCTCTGTCCTAGGGCCCCAAAGGGCCTAACCGTCGCTCTGCTACCAGAACTGATAACGCGTCCCTTTATGATAATTTATTTCACATCAGGACTCGTTTTAGGCCAATGAATCATTTGACCCAGTTGAGAGACACCGTAGGACGAGATAGCTAATATATCGATCAATACATCAATAACATCATCTATATTTATTACAATACATTTCACCTTAGTCAAAGTCATTAATCAATTTCAAGACACTACCATGACCTTTCAGCCATGAATAACCACACCAATTTAGTAGAATGTTATGAATTGTATTCCCTATTAGTTACAATCTAAGATTAAGGGGGTCATTCTAACCCTGGCGGTAAAAACCGCCAGGGCGAATGACCGCGGTAGCACCGCCAACAGGCTGGCGGTGCACCGCTGGGCATTCTGACCATGGCGGTTCAACCGCGGCCAGAAACGGAAAGTCGGCGGTGTACCGCCGACTTTCCGCTGCCCTTGAGAATCCTCCAGCCATGGGGATTCTGACACCCCCTACCGCCATCCTGTTCCTGGCGGGTCTCCCGCCAGGAACAGGATGGCGGTAGGGGGTGCTGCGGGGCCCCCGTAAGAGGGCCCCAAAAAGAATTTCAGTGTCTGCCTAGCAGACACTGAAATTCGCGACGGGTGCTACTGCACCCGTCGCACTCCAGCAACTCCGCCGGCTCCATTCGGAGCCGGCTTCATCGTTGCTGGGTCTTTCCCGCTGTGCTGGCGGGCGGCCTTTTGGCGGTCGCCCGCCAGCACAGCGGGAAACCCAGAATGGCCGCCGCGGTCTTGTGACTGCGGTGCGGTCATTTGGTGGTAACCGCATGGCGGGCGGCGGTCGCCGCCCGCCGCGGTTAGAATCACCGCCTAAGTGCGTTAACCTCAAAGCCAAGAAACACAACAGCATAGTCACGATATGACAGCTTTGATAAGATTTCAATAAGGCAAGAATCATAAACATTAGAACATAAAACGGTGTGAACATAGATTCAAGATTGGCAGAATATTGATATCGCGTCAGTTCAACAAAGCATTGTCTTGGTCGTTTGTCTATCTGCATCAGTTTGATAAACCCCTGCCCTAACCACTGATTAGCATTCGCATGTTGGGCTACATGCAAAACAATTTAGAACCCCAATTTGAAAAACATCTAGCTATGGTCTCTGTCAAAAGCAAGCAGTTGGTACATAGAAAGGAAAAGCAAACAGACAAATTGCAAATGCATTGTCATAATTACCCTCCAAGGATTAGGTCAGCGCACAGGTTCAGTCTTCGTCATCAGGACATCGGTCAGATCAGCACTAGACAGGGCTCAGCTAAGGGCAAAAAGGGCACTTCCCTCATATGGAGGAAAAGTGTAAAAGGACAACTAAGGGTGAGGATGGTTTTATTAAAGTCTCAAGTCACAAAACAGAGTGACAGAGTTTCTGGATAAAATCAATAGCATTCCCTAACCCGCCTCCTGACCTCTCTGTAACATGGGTTTTTATCATTTTTCGTAGTACATTCTATTGGTCGTTTGTTATACCCCACTATCTTTAACCTATCAAATTAGCATTAGGTAATTCTAATCTTCACCCCGTATTATTTTACAAGTCTTTGATTGGTTCTCGTTATTGACGTCTTCTGAGGTGGCACATCCGGTGTTACTTCATCCCTTTGTAATTCTTTGTACATCTTTTGGTCAGCAGTTCTTCTGTCATCCCCGGTTAGAATGACCTTGTACATTACATTAATCTACATTTGTTTCAATTCATTTATAACCTTTATTTCAGAGGCGTAGAGAAAGCGCCTGGGAACGGGATTAACACGGTTACATTCATTTTCCAAGCTTGAAGAAAAGAACATTGCGGGGTCATGGCCCCTTTGTGAGTCAGCACACAGAAAAATAGAAAAATTCATTTAATACGAGAGCCAGGGAACTAAGTTCCGGCTCATGCTAACTTAAGGTCTATGAATATTTCAGCACAGTTTCATTAACGCAAATGCTAATATGAGCTTAATTGAACATAACATAAACATTCTAATCATCATTACTAGTTCACGTATACATTGGTGGCCAGTCATTGTGGTCACAATTCAGGTGCACGTTTCAGCAAAATCACTATTAATATAGTTTATATGCGGCATCATCACACATTAATTCATAAACATTTCATGTTAATATAGATCATATAAGCTACGCTCTCTCAGCTCAAACCTTATTTATCAGCAAAGGGTAAAAATATTAAGTGAGCATGAAACCTATATCCAAAGATCATTCTTTCCTTTTTTCTGTCCAATCAGCTCTCAGTCCCTTCATCCCTGCCAGCAGAAGATTGTGTATTGGTGTGTAGACATGTGTACTGGATTTTACTTGCTTCACTAAGAGTCTACCTAACTCCCTGTCAGGTCCCAGATCCTCACATGGTTTTACCCCATTAACTCAGACCTCCTATGCTATTGCTGCCATCTTCATAATTGTGTATCCAATCCTGTACTCTCATTTTAAATTATTGTTATCAAATGAATAGGTGAATTGAACTAATGAAGAACTGAAAGGTCATGACCAAGTATATTTTGCCTAGCATGGTAGGTGCTTAGCATTTAGAAGTGTTCCATGCGTACATTTAGTGCTGGCATGTTCCTACAGTGACGAGCCCTCAAAAGCTATTGTCCCTGTAAAAGGCTTTTCCTGTCCTACCACAAAACAATGTGTAATTAAAATGCTATTTTGCTAACTCTGGTTTGGCATGAGACACATATATGATTAGACCACAGTTTTTTATGTTTATTAAAAACCCAATTCAATTGTGACATTGGATGTTTGAGAAATATAAAATAAAAGTAACTTTTAATAAGTAAGATTTAGCCAGTAGTCTAATTAGCATTATGAGTGCCAGCAGCTACTCCTGTCAGTGTTTTCTGCTTAATGAAGTGTGAAAGCTGCTGCTAAAGCAGAAACAATTGTTTAGCTCTTTTAGGCAGAAAGATCTGAGTGTGAGGTATGTGATTTATTTCAGCTCAGGAAGGGAATGTAGGGAACTTTAAAGGGACCAGATCGAGGCCTGCCATTCATAGTTAAGTGCAAATGGAGAACTGGGCCTGGGAAAGGTAAGTCCTTCGGTTTCAGGGTTCAGTGTAACCAGCCTGGCAGCAGCACAGTGGGAGGAATAGTTGGTCTCAGAACCAGTGGTTGAGGAGGATGGTGCTGCTCATTTCCCCAGACATAGCCCTGGCTTTTACACTAGGCATCTCCAAGGGCAAAAGGGTTCTACTGTGTTGGATTTAGCCCACACTAGTACAAAGTGGGACAGTTGGCACAAGGGCAAAAAGAATGTGCTGCAAAGTTGTGGGAAGGGTTGCCACTGAAAACCTCTTTGCCATTGGTTAAGGAATGGCCAGAATCCTTCAAAAATGACATCTGACCCATACCTCCTGAGAACACATCGGGAAGGGTGGATGGACAGAGGAGGAATGGACCTGTTGTCTTTGACTTCTGTGGAGACCTTTACAGCTGGAATTGCTCCCACCTGTACCCAGGACTGAAATATGGACTCCAAGGGTGAGTTAGCTGACCTCCTATGTGGATACGAGGAAACAAAAAGCTGCAAGAACCCTTTTTCTTGAAGTTACCAGTAGTAACTGGATCTGTACTGAACCCTGATGTTGGTCTCTGATGGAATGAGTCCTGGCCTCAAAGTGCTGTGCATGAGGTCCTAGTAAAATTAGCAGAGAACAAAAGGAACTGCTCTAGAAAATCGGAATAGTCGGTACTTAAAATATTTTTGGATTTTAAAGACTTCTGGAGCATCAGTGGGATCTCTCAGCAAAGGTATATGATTCTGACAGAAATTCCTTAAATACAGATTCAGAATTGCTCCCTTGGAGTGTTTTGAGCTCAATAGAAATCTATGCCCAAGGTGGAAACTTGATAGGTCGACGGAGGGTACAATTTTTGATTTCCCACCTGGAATTTTCCTGCCAAAATCAACAGCTTCAGCCAGACTTCATCTAACAGCTATTTGACTTCCAGAGGAATTTGCCGGATACATTCTTCAATTTTGCTATACTGGAAGATTTCAACTTGCATAAAAATTATTAAAGGTAGATGGTAAAAACTTTGACCTGAACAACCTGTTTGCTGTGTCTGACTTCCACACCATCACAGTCAGCTTGAAATAGCACGGATGTCCCATTCAAACTCAGTCAGTGCCTTCTAATTAGAACTTTACTTTTTCTAAGAGCTTTTACTTACATCAGTGTAATTTGAGTAATTTGGGGAATTTCACATTGTGCTTGTTTGCAGCATACTACTGTTATCATATGGGAATAATGGCGTAAACGTGAGTGTCTGTTTCATGAGCCATTTGTGCTTTTCACACTATTTTTTACTACAAAAGGCATCTTTGCTTCAAAAAATGGATGCAATGATGCACTATACAATAAAATATAGAGCTATATTTCATTTAATTTATTTACACACATTTTCCACATCCCTGCTTTTTGCCCTAAACCTTTACATTTCATGCCTTTGCATCCTCTGATTGGATTTGGACCATTTATGTGCTATTTGTCTAATTAAAATGTTACCTATTTGCTGAAAATGGGTGTGGGATTTTAATTGTGTTGTGCTTTGAATGTTTAGTTCTGCTAAATGCAATGTACACTTTTCCTTAAGTTAAGCATGTCTGTTACATACAAAAGCGAGAAGAGGTTGGGTCCATGTTTATGTTTTGAACTTGTGTGTTGGACCTTACAAGATTTTGGGTTTATTACCTGGAGAGAACCCACATCATTCCCAACTAATAACCTGTATTTCTTATACATAGTAAGCTATCTGCATCTGTTTAATTTACTTGCTGACAATTGTTTTCACATGTTTGATCACTGTAATGGCAGGAGTAGAGCTAGACGTTGAAAATCTGTTAGCATCAGCCACCCATTGAGGTGGGAAACAAAGCTATGCCAAGAAAAAGCTATATGAAAGTACTCACTCTCAAACACACTTTGTTCTATGAACTCCAGTGAATAACTAATGAAAACAGAAAATATATTAGTATGCCAGGGATTGGCTTCATTCCGAAGCCATGAGGCCTGCATGCTTCTCTCGCCTACCCAATCACAAAGCAGCTCTATGTACTGGCCCCCTGGCTTTCCTTCTTTATATATTATAATTTATCAGGGATGATGAAAGTGCCTTTGCTCAAACCTAAAACAGGTTATTATTCTAATTCAGCCAATCTTTCTTCTGGGTCAGCCACTACATTAACTCATTAGAGCCTGGCATTTAATTTTATCCTCCAGTGATTCAAGTGAGTCTCTAAAAACAGGTTCTTTTGTCTCCTTATCAATGAATATACATATGAATGTGAATCCATCACTGTCAAACATATGCAAAGCTAATAGAAATAATTGGCAGTAAAAAGGCCGACTACACTATTTTCTGATTACCATTACTCCATTTGAAAGGAAGTTAAGAAAATCAGTGACAATTAGGGACTTGAGAGAAAGCTGGTTTGAATGTAAAAGATCTGCCTCTGAATTTTGACAAAGAACTAATAAATATGTATTATGTCTTAAAGTTCCTGATTATGTATAATTAGCATAATCCTCCCTCTTTCAATATTTATGCTTAGAACCAATGTGTATAAGATAAGTGTCAAGCCTGTTGTTTTGAATGATGATCATACATTATAGCCCAGATTTACTAAGAAATCATGCAATGCAGTGCAGCAGGTAAAGTTGCAGTACTGCGTTGGTGAATGGGAGACAGCAGAATAGCACCATATCTACTAAGATGTGGTGCTGCTCTACTCTCTCCCTGCAGTGCTGCACTTAATGCTGCTATGCCCCAAAGCAGACACCCTTGCAACATATTGTGAGAGTGTCTGCGCACATTTAAGAGAGGTTTGCATGGCTGGAATATCACTTTTATGATGCGCAGATGGCTCAAGCCTCTCAACCACGTCTATGAGGCCATGCAAAGCCACTTTGCATGGCTTTTATTGGCCTCATAGAAATGGAATAAGAAAAAGCAGCACAAGTTGCCTTACTCTATGCCAGGGAGGCTTACCGTGGGTGTTGCGGTGGGTTTTCCCATGCAACACCTATGGATTTTGACATTGCCCAGATTTACAAAATCATTTCAACCTGGGGCAGTGCCAAAAATTATGCCTCACAAAGCAGGTGTAACAGGGAGAGATATTTTCATTTCTCTTTGCTGTTTCCTCTTTCCATGTGCACTACATTCTGCAGCACACATGGAAAGAGCAAAATGCCTCTTGGGATTGTTTCTGCGCCAGAATGAGACCCATAGTGCACAAAATCATGCAGGCAACACAGGCACCCTTGCACAATTGTGCAGCTAATTGTGCGCCAGAAAGGACAGGAATGCAGTATTTCATAACTATGGTGCATTCATGCCCTTCACATTGGTGTAGGGCAACACAGCAAGAAGACTTGCAGCACTGCCATATGCCAATTCTCCCAAAATATGGGTGTCTGAGTTGTGGGGTTCAGGTTTCTGTCCAAAAACTATACTTTAAGGTGTTCCCTTTTTGTATGTGTGCTGTAAAGGGAAGAACAATGAGAAAAGAACACATTTCTCCTTACTATGCCTGTCCAAAGAGTTGCAGGATTGTGCAGCACATCCTTCTCTACAACTGTTTGTGATTTTGCACAGTGTATTCTGTCCTCAGACTGTCATGGTGTATGTGCTAGTCTAACACTAAATGTTAAATTCTCCATTGGCCTACCTTTTAATAACCATCTTCTTTGACATGCTAGTTTCTATGCGTGCCCAAGATTCTGCCTATTTAGTCGGTTTGCTGTGCGGCCCCACAGGAACATTATTACACAGACTGACTGGCTTAGCTGCAAACTAGTATCAATACCTAACCTCTTTTTACTGTTGCATTGTTGTTTTATAATGTTTAGATGTATTTTTTGTACAAATACTAATTCCGTTATATGTGTGTGCACTGGGTTCTGGCCCAGCACTATGCCTGTTTTTTTTGTTTTATCGATTATCAATTTTTTGAGTTTTTACTGTGGGTGAGCCTCATTACCAGTGTCTTACCCAAGATAATCACATGGTAAATGGACTGCGCTTGTTTACCACCAGTGTCTGCCTTTTAAGATAAAGCCACTGTGATGCAGCAATGATAAGGGGCACTTGGCTGGTTACACGTGAACACATGTGCATACATGTGCGGGGTGCATGTGGGAGACTACTGTAGTGCACAGCAGGGTAAGAGCGCACAGATAGCCTTTCTCAATGAGTATTCTGCAGGATTAGGTATTTAACTGGGATAGGCCACCTGAGGGTAGTGTACACTATTAGCAAAAGTCAGTGTGCTTTACTGTTTTAACTATAGTGACATTCTATTATACACAAAGCGAAGGAACTGCCTTAGAGTGTTTTGTCTCTTCCCTTTGCGCTACAGAGACCATAGACATCTTGAATTGTAATGTAACCTGTGCAAGAAAATCTAATTTCTAACTTCCAAAATGATAACTGTACATATTGTGGGTCATTAAGAGTTCAGCTCAGGATCAGAGTCCAGTCCGTTTGTCACCCTGCTGTGTCCAGCAATTACATTTTGTTAAGCAGCAGGAACAAAGGCTGCCCCCACACAAACGGAGCAATTAGCACTACTTCTCCTGGCTCCTGAGGTGGAAAGGGGTGGGGCGGAATGATCTGTATCAATCACCCAGCTGTCACACTGCACAAGGGATGGGTCTGCCCGAGTCCACTGAACAAATGAGAGTGCCCAGACAATTGGAGCCAACCCACCAGGGACCTTTCTTTGAAATTCTAGTGTGCAAGTCCCTGGCACTGATATCAGCAAGGGGTGGAGCTGAGCCCCCAGGAGCTGATGTGGCCAGTGGCCCCTGGATGACATAATGCTCTGTGGGGCCTTTTAGTTAAATGCATTTTGGCCCATATCTCAGCCTGTGGTGGACCTAGGACAATGGGACCACCAACAAACTGTCCAACAGGATCTGCTCTTTATCCTATGGTCACTTTCTGGGTCCTCACATTAAGATCATCACCTTTCCCACTCTTCAAGGCATTTTCAAGCTCCCTCATGGCTGGAGCCTTTCCTCTACAGCCAGGAGTGGTTTGTCCTCTAGTGGCCTTGTTTATGGTAACATTTTAGGCTTGGAAGGCCTAAAATTGTGAAATTCACTGTTCATGTGGTTACGCCTTTTAGGGGCTGATTGTATGGTTACACTGCAATGCTTTTTGTTATATTGTTTTACTCTGATGGTCTCTATGGGTTGCTCTGACCACTACAGTTACTGCCAAGTATAAGAAAATATACACAAACACAATTATTTGCTGATAAATGTTTTATCTGGTTTTAATCATCATCCCTTATGTTTTATTGATTCATCATTATAAGGCTTGTTAGAAATTGAGTCTTTGGTTGGCAGTCAGGTTACCCCCTGTCCAAGCAAGGACCCTCACTCTAGTCAGAGTAAGTCACACACAATCCAAATTATCCTGTGCCCACCCTCTGGTAGCTTAGCACTGAGCAGTCAGGCTTAACTTAGAAGGCAATGTATAAGTAGTTGTGCAATAAATCATACAATACCACAATATAGCACCACACAAATACACCCCACAGTGTTTAGAAAAATATATAATATTTATCTGTATAAATGCAGGTCAAAACGATTAAAATGTAAATAGTATATGTTGAGATATCACTGAAAAGTGATATAAAGTGTCATCAGCCTTTTAAAAGCAAACAAAGGGGGTCATTCTGACCCCGGCGGTAATTACCGCCATGGCGGAGTTTGGCGGTAGCACCGCCAACAGGCCGACGGTGCTCCGCCGGGCATTCTGACCGCGGCGGTACAGCCGCGGCCAGAAGCGGAAAGCCGGCGGTGTACCGCCGACTTTCCGCTGCCCGTCAGAATTCTCCATGGCGGCGGAGCGCGCTCCGCCGCCATGGGGATTCTGACACCCCCTACCGCCATCCTGTTCATGGCGGTTCTCCCGCCAGGAACAGGATGGCGGTAGGGGGTGCCGCGGGGCCCCTGGGGGCCCCACAAAGTATTTCAGTGTCTGCCTAGCAGACACTGAAATACGCGATGGGTACAACTGCACCCGTCGCACCTTCCCACTCCGCCGGCTCAATTCTGAGCCGGCATCCTAGTGGGAAGGTTGATTTGCCCTGGGCTGGCGGGCGGTCTTTTGGCGGCCGCCCGCCAGCCCAGGGCAAATCTCAGAATCACCGCCGCGGTCTTTTGACCGCGGTGCGGTGTTCTGACGGCGGTACCTTGGCGGACGGCCTCCGCCGTCCGCCAAGGTCAGAATGACCCCCAAAGTCTCTTTCAAGCACAAAGTACCTGGTTTGCGTGAAAAATCTCCACAAGGAACTGCAGAGGAGGTGATGTGTGGAAACAAAGGGGTGTGTGGCGATTTCTCGGGCCGCACACGGCGATGTGTTGTTTAGTTTTCACGCAGGGACAGCTGTGCGTCGATTTCTGGCTCTTAGTCGTGGATCCTCTTAGGGTTGCAGGGTTTTTCAGACGCCCCAGGGATGATGCGTGGATTTCCGGAGCTGGCAGGACGAAGTCACAGAAGCTGCATCGACCCGGTGGGCGTTGCATCAAATTTTCTACAGCACAGCAGGCGCTGCATCTATTCCTCTCTGGAAGTCGAGCTGCGTCATTCCGGCTCGCTGTGCGTCGATTTGGTGGGGCTGTGCATCGGATTTCCAGTCGCTACACTGGCGCTGCGTTGATCTTCTTGTTGCAAGGTCGGGCTGCGTCATTCTGGTTCAGCGTGCGGTGAAATTTTCTTCTTGAAGAGATGAAGTCTTTTTGGTCCTGAAACTTCAGGGAACAGGAGGCAAGCTCTATCTAAGCTCTTGTAGAGCACTTTTTCACCACAGGCAGAGAGCAGCAAGGCAGCAGGGCAACAGCAAGGCAACAGCCATTCACAGAAAGCAGGTAGGTGAGTCCCTTGAGCAGCCAGACAGGTCTTCTTGGCAGGATGCAGGTTCTGGTTCATGTTCTCTTCTCCAGGAAGTGTCTGAGTTGGTAGGGGTAGAGGCCCTGTTTAAATACCCAAATGTGCCTTTGAACTAGGGAGACTTCAAAGAGTGGCTTAGAAGTGCACATGGTCCACTTTCAGTTCAATCCTGAAGTCCCAGTAGGGGGTGTGGCAGTCCGTTGTGTGAGGGCAGGCTACTGTCCTTTGACATGCAAGTGTCAGGCCCTCCACCCTCCCAGCCCAGGAATACCCATTCAAAATTCAGATGTATGCAAGTGTGGCTGGGTATCCTGTGTTTGGGGTGTGTCTGAGTGAATGCACAAGGGACCTGTCAACTAAGCCCAGTTATACGTGGATTGTAAGGCACAGAAGGATTTAAGTGCGGAGAAATGCTCACTTTTTAAAAGTGTCATTTCTAAAATAGTAATATGAAATCCAGCTTCACCAGTCAGCAGGATTTTGTATCACCATTCTGGTCATACTAAATATGACCTTCCTACTCCTTTCAGATCAGCAGCTACCACTCAAACAATGTATGAGGGCAGCCCAAATGTTAGACTATGAAGGGAGCAGGCCTCACAGAAGTTGAAAACATAATTTAAAAGGTTTGCACTACCAGTACATGTAAACTACACAGGTACATGTCCTGCCTTTTGTTTACACAGCACCCTGCACTATGGGTTACCTAGGGCACACCTTAGGGGTGTCTTATATGTAAAAAAAGGGGAGTTTAAGGCTTGGCAAGTACTTTTAAACACCAAGTCGAAGTGGCAGTGTAACTGCACACACAGGCCTTGCAATGGCAGGCCTGAAGCATGGTTAAGGGACTACTTATGTGGGTGGCACAATCAGTGCTGCAGGCCCACTAGTAGCATTTAATGTGCAGGCCCTGGCACACGTAGTGCACTTTACTGGGGACTTGTAAGTAGATTAAATAAGCCATTTGGGTGTGAACCAATGTTACCATGTTTGAAGGGAGAGAGCATATGCACTTTAGCACTGGGTACCAGTGGTAAAGTGCAGAGAGTCCTAAAACCAGCAAAAACAGTGTCCAAAAAAATGGAGGGAGGCAGGCAACAAGTTAGGGGTGACCACCCTAAGGCTGTCAGGTCAACCAAAGCTCATAGCAATGATTCAGGCCAAAGTATAATCGTTATTTCACATTGACTCACTTGATATGTTTGGGTGACCCTGTTCTTGCAACATCATCTATGGTATGTTCCATCTGCCAATATATATTTGTAAATTACTGCATAGTATTTAGTAGTGTGTGAGTAGTAAATGTACTTCTCCTTTTTCTAAAGAAAATGTACTGACTGAACAATCATTTATTTGGTGTAATTATTACATGCCAGTGATTGGTGATTACTAGCCCACACCACCTCCCTTGAGTAGGTCTTAGACTGCACCACCTAGCTACCCAGTAAGAGTCAAACACTACATTGTTTTTTTTTTTCCAACCGAGGACAATTGAGGGACTATTACATGTGCTGACCACACAACTAATAACCCAATTTCCAACTATGTATTACTGAGCCAATTACAGTTTTGCAACTTTATTAATTGTTGTGTGGCATTTAAGTGAGCCCAGCTCAAAACAAACTCCCAGCCTCTTTAGACACTTTGGGGGTCATTACGACCTCGGCGGTCTTTTCGCAAGACCGCCGAGGTACCGCCGTGCTGAAGACCGCCTGTGATGGTGGTCTTCCGCACCGCGTATTATGACCGCTGGCAGCCCGCCATCCTTTTTCGTATGGAAGGCCGCCAGCAGCTATACTGGCAGCCGGCGGGAAAGTGGAGGTTGCTCAACCTCCACCACCACGTCAACAGAACACCGCCCACTGAATCACGTCCCATGATTCAGTGTGGCGGTGTTCTGGTGTCGGTGTTCTGGTGGCAGAGCTGCCCCCATGGATCCCGTCCCCTCCCGGAGTATCAATGGACAAGGTAAGTTGATCGTCCGTTAGGGAAGGGGGTGGGGAGGTGTTGTGTGTTGTGTGCGTGCATGGGGGTGTGCGTGTGGGAGTGTAGAGGGGGTGAGTGAGTGAGTGTATGCATACAGGGGTGTTGTGTGTATGGGAAATGTGTGCGGGTCGGACGGTGTGCATGTCTGTGTGTATGTGTGCGGATATGTGTTGTCGTGTAGGGGTGTGTATATGTGCATGTTCGGGGTGTGTGCGTGTAGGGGTGTGTATATGTGCATGTTCGGGGTGTGTGCATGTAGGGGTGTGTATATGTGCATGTTGGGGGTCGGAGTGGGGAGAGGGGTTGTGCCACCTATGGGGGGTGGCAGGGGGGGTGGGGGGTGTGGGGGGAGGATTTGTGGGGGATAGCGGGGGTGGGGGAGACCCATATCAGTGCCAGGGAAGGAATTCCCTGGCACTGATAGTGCTTACTGCCATGGATCTCATGGCGGTTCCCAACCACCCGAGATCCATGGCGGTATGCAGGGTCCTGATACCGTCGGCGGTCTAATTTTTTTCCGCTGGCCTGTTTGCAGTCTTGCTGCCGCTTTACCACCGACCGCCAGGGTCGTAATGAGGGCCTTTATTTTTATGCTGTGTTGATTCATGCTATCCTACACTTCTTGAATTATTTGTGACTTTGCACAGTATTCTATTCTCAGACTGTCGTGGTGGGCACACACGCCTAACAGTAGTTGTTATCCAGTGTGTGCCCAATATTCTTGCTTTTTAAGGCAGTCTGCTGCATGGCTATAAAGTCACTACGTTACACCGATTGGCTTGCTTTGCTATGAAATACTCTCTATAGCTAACCACCTTTTACTGTTGCATTCCGTTGATTTAAAAATTTGTCATTTTCATTTTTTTTTTTAAAACCTTTTCAGTTATATGAATTATCAGACCAATTGATTTTTTGCATTTTACTTGATTGTTATGAGATCATCAAGTGAGCTCTGCTCTGGATAAATTCTGGGCCTTTTACGCGTTGTTAATTTATGCTATCCTGCACTCCTTCAATTGTTTGCAACTTTACACAGTGTATTCTGTTCTCTGACTATTGTAGTATACATACTAGCCTGACACTATTTTTTATACTCTTTTTGGGCTAGCATTTTGTTGTCATCTTGGTTGGAGTACTAGCTTCTAATGAGTGCTGAAGATCCTGCCTATTTGAGGTTTTCTGCTGCAAGATTGCCCTGCTGGCACACTGAAGGTTATCCAAAGAAAAGCTCATCTATGCCCGTCGGTGCACCGGCTGCTCACAGAACCAGCCATGCTTCCTAATTCCACCACCATAACCGGGCCTCTAGCAAGAGATATGTTCACTGTGGTAAGCTTTTTAAGTACATGAGTTCGAACCTGGGGGGGCATTCTATTATTCCCAGAATGTTGAGGTTTTCCAAACTGTAGCAGTAGTGAGTCAGGAAAGCTGACAGGTGGTTGTTAGGCTGTGTGCTTTTTTATGAATAAAGAACTTACTCCAAAGTACCATCTGTTACATGTCTGGTGGCCATCACATAACTGGTGACGAGCTGAGGAGGACTTGAGACAGCGTTCACCTTGTTCCGCTACATTTCAGACGGCATTGAGCCTTTGCTGTCAACAATTCAACACTGATTGGAGGAAGTGTTGATAGTGAGTGGCACCATGCATTATTCACAGTGCAGGAACTGATTTTGATCCTTATTTTGCGGCAGTGTTGATCCCCATTTCCCATGATTCACCACACAGTGACATCAGACGCAGTGGCCACATTTTTTTGGGGTTGTTTTTCTGAAGTGTTTCCACTACCAGGAAGTTGTGCAGGAGTGATGTCCCATGAAGCAACCACATTTTTTCCGATTGTTTTCCCCAAAGTGTTTCTACTTCGAGGAACCTGGCCATAGTGGTCATTTTGGAACAGCATATCAGATCAGATCAGCAGGAATTTTTGCCGCCATTTGGAATGGGGCAATACTTCTGAGGATCACCATTTATGGACAAGTCACTTAGTTAACTGCCAGTTTTATTTTGAAAATGTTACTATATTGAATGCATTAGTGTGATTTATATATTTAAGCAGTATTTTGGGGGAAGAAGATTTTATTTTGTTTTTTTCAGTTTTTTGTGTTTCTGTTTTTCCACATATTTAATTATTGGCTTGCATAATTACTCTAGCCAATACTGTGGTGTCACCACCATTTCTACAGGCAGTAGTGAACCTTCCAGAGAGTGGTAACTGTGGTTTCCTGTTTTTGAAGCCTATGCTGATGTTTTAGAGGAGGAAGATCCTTCTCCACAACGGAAACTTGCCCAAATAAACACTGGTTGGGAAGAATGGATTTGAAGGTGTTTTTTAACCTACCGCTTTTGGATGTACTGGTGATTTGAATATATTTGAATATATTTCAGCAAGCAGGGAAAAGAGATATGGAAAAAAATGAATACAATGATGGAGTGTTTCAAGTTCTATTATTGTACCAAAAAAGATGAAGAGTCTATTGAGCACTGTGTCTCAGTGAACTTTAGCAAGTTGTGCGAATTTGAGACTATTATTTACGACCAAGTTTTACATGACCAAATAATGATGAAAACAAAGAGCAAGAAAATCCAGGAAAGATTATGAGTTGTTACAGAGACTTCCCTGAGTACCATTATAAATATTGCAATGGGAATTGAGCAGTCTGGGAAATGTGTGAGCGAGATTAAACACCAACATCAAAAGTCAACAGTAATATGTACTGAAGTTAATAGTACAAAAAGCAACCCTTATGTTAAGTCAAGGAAAGAATCAGATGGTGAAGGGTTGGACAGAAAAGGAAATGCGATATTGTGTTACAGATGTTGTTGTTCCTACCATACTGGAAACTTGAAAGGATGTCCAGCTATGGAGAACATTTGCTTCAAATGTAAAAAGAAAAGGCATTTTCGAAGTGTGTGCAGGGCCATTGTAACTAATAAGGATAACTGCATTACAATTAATACATTTGAAAAAGAAACATTGGAGGGAGGTTCGGTGCTTTGTGTTGCTGATGGTCAATGTAAAGGATTTCTAAAGTGCACTTTAAAGGTGGATGGGAAATCTATTTTATTGATGATGGATTCCTGTGAGTGGTACAGTATCACTGGGACAAAAAACTTTTGTGAGTTATGGAATGAGTGTGAGTTATACCTACCTGATGCAGACAAGAAGTCATTCAGGTCATAAAATTGACATTTTAAAAATTAATATTTTTGGTCTTACATGGAATTTATGGAAGGAGAACAAGAGGGAAATTTAAACAGCTAAGAAGGGTGATGCCATTCTGGGCTAGCCACATCAACTAGAGTAGGGGATGAAGTTGGAGCCCAGTGCAGTAACTCCTATGTCTGTTGTCACTTTTGAAGTACATAACCATGAATTTGTGCAATAAATTAAGGTGTTATATCCAAAATATTATAGGAGAATTTAAGAAGATTCCAGAGGTTTGAACACAAGATAATTTTAAAAGTGGGTGCAGACACAGGGTCAGGAAAGTACAATTGGCTTACAGAGATAACTTGAAGGTGATATTACATGATCTGTGTCTTTAAAAAGTTATTGAACCAACAGAGTATTTGCCTTGGTTTGCTCAATTTGTAATTTCTGTCACTCTGATGATCTATGCAGTCTAAACAATGGGATTTGGGTTGACAGACACCCCTCTTTAATTTTCATGAAATGGTGTCAACACTTGCAGGTGTGGCAGTATTCTCAACTATTGATTCAGCAAGTGCATACCATCAGTTGTTTTTGGAGGAAGTGTTGAGGTTCCTTACTGCATTTGTAACCCTGAAGGATTGCATCAGTTTTTAAGAATGCTAGCTGCAAGAATATCAATGTATTGATGGTATTGATGTAATGGGTCCTTTGCTATTTTTCTAAAGAAGTCAGGACTTGCTCTTGTGTTGATTGATTATTTTTCAAAATGACCAGAAGTAAGAATGGGATAAAGCGGATTTTAATGTAGTGATTGAATGTTTGATGAGTCTTTTTGTTGCAGGGAAGGATTACCAGAGGAGCTTGTGTTGAATAATGGACCTCAATTGGTAAGTAGAAAATTTAAATTGTTTCTGTCTAGGTGTGGAGTTTTTCACAAAAGGGTTTCTAATTACCATCCCTAGGACAATGGCCAGGTGGAAATATTTAATAAAGTAGCAAAAGCATCTATTCAATTGGCGGTTAGGTGTAGGATGCTGTGGAGAAAGGCCTTACAAGCAAACCTTGTAACATATTAAACTGTTCCCAGTTTTGTTACAAGTACTTCCCCACGTGAAATGTTGTGCGGAAAGAAGTCAGGATCTAAGTCCATACCTTCGGGGCCTAGAGTGAAGAAACATGATGGTGGATTGGTGGGGTTTACTGATGTCAGGAGTAGAGTGGAGGAGCACCAAATGAGAAGGAGTAGGATGAAGAAGAATTTTAAGAGTGTTCCCAGTTCCTAATTGAGTGGGGGTGACTATGTGAGAGTGAAAAGTGAGTTAGAACTCGGGGTGGGGGAAAAATTCTATTATTCTGAGAACATTGAGTATTTCAAAACAAGAACAGTTGGGAGTCAGGAGAGCTGGTGGGTGGGTGTTAAGCTGCCTTCTTGTTTAAGAATAAGCAACTTACTCCAAAGAACCACCTGATTCATCTCTGGTGGCCATCACAGTCACCCAACTACAAAAAAAAAAGGATAGGGACTATTTTGTTAATTTTACAGAGGACTTTTATAAATGTGTGAGTTATGGCAATTCTTCCCCATTCCTCTAGAAAAGCAGGTCCCATAGGCCTCCCTCTGGAAGAGAGAGAACAAACTACAGCAATGCTGGGAGTCTCACCTCCTAGCAGTAAACAAATCACTCAGGCAAGTTTGGTGTTCTATCAGGTGAAATTATGACCTCAACTGGGTCTAGCACTCCAGTACGCCCATATTTTTGCTTAGTGCCTTGTCAAGCTTGTGTGTGAGATTTGGAACCCCCTGCTTGATTTAAAACATGATATTCTGTTTATCACAGAATCCTGGACTAATGATAGTTCTGATGCTGACCTTGGCTGATACTGCCCTGATGGTTATAAATCATTGCACATCATTCTGCCTTTTCATAGGGGTGGGGTTTAGCAATTTCACCTTAAGGACTGTTGGAATATTTAAAAACTGTCTCTACAGTACTTTAATGCAGCAGAAGTCCTTGGGTTTTATATCTTAAAATAGTTCTCTGACTCTAACTGGCATTATTTACTATCGCCCATCTGGCCCAGTAGCTGATTTTGTGGAGCTATTTGTTGACTTCTCAAATCCACTGCTGCTTTCACACACCCAATTTCTTATTGCTTGGTGATTTTAACATTTGGGAAGGAGTAGCTACTGAAATGTACTCACAGGTTTAATCAATTCCCCATTGGCCAAAGGTTTGGATCAATTTGTCACAAGATCACCTGACATAGCTGGCCATATGCTAGACCTGATCTTTGTTTCTTCAGAATCAGTACACATAGGACAAAATTCTCAGCAATTTTAAGCAGACCCATTTTTAGTTCAATTTGAAAATGTAGTCACCACCCTGCTGTGTAAAAAAATTCCTATCTCAAGAATGGTCGCTTGATCCACTGAAGTTTGGAGAAGATGAGGTGATAAAGGTAATATCTTGTACAAAGTTCTGAGCAATGCATAATAAGAGGAAGATATTTTTTCACCTGAACATAGGTCAGAGTCAACCAGAAAACCTAGGTTCCCTTACCCCGGGACATAATTTGGACAAGCCTGCTCAGGCCAACAACAGAAATGTGCTAGTAATAATCTTGGTATCTTGCTTGTGGAGCAGCATAGTACTTCCATTTCATGTCCGTTGAATTTCAAAGAATTCAAATGTAGCCAGTTGGTAATGCTGCCCATGCAGGTATAAAATGTCTCAAATAAGTTAAAAGTGTGGTTATCCATAGAGATCCATAGAGAAGATAATTTAAGTTTCATCTGCGCAGTTCATAAAAGATATCCAATAATTGCAGATCAATTGAGTCAGTGGTTGGAGGAAGATTGTAAATGAAATCTGACTCAATGATGGCCATGACCAATGGCAATGAAATCTGAGAGCAATGGAGGCCCGTCTATAGTTTGCTTTCAATTTTCCCAGGTCAACAACCTATCTTTCTTTTGTTTTTCATTGATTAGAACTTTATGCAAGATATTACTTTTATTACCTTCTCATCTATGACCTCTTCTGGTTCTGTTCACCAGTCTGAACCGACTTAACTATGGCAACCTATTGTTTCTCTGAGCCTCTGACTATCTCCTTAAGCATCTGTGCATGATCCAGGCAGTAGAAGTGCTATGGTCTCTCTTTCTGCCTCGCATGTCCTGGCATCAGGAGATGTGGACAAACTACACTAGCTCCCAATATCTAAAAGATTGATTCTTACATATATCTGCCTGGTGCATAAATGTTCTCATACTGGGAGGCATATTTTCTCTGTTCAGGATGCACACCTATGGAACAACTTGCCCTCTGCTCTGCCTTGCATTGAGGAACTTTTACACTTCTGAAACAAGCTCTATGCTCCTTAATGCCAACTAATCAGCTCCAGGATGCTTTCCGCGCAACAGTTTGCTCTTAACAAATAGCCTAACCTAACTTAGCTTAACCTAAGCTAAACTAACATGCCATGGATCAACACAAAATAAAACATAACAAAACATAATATAATGTAACATAACATAACTGTTATAATATAGTTTATGTGGTGCGTGGGGGAAAGTTCTTCACCAAACTTGATCTCAAACGTGCTTATCATCAGGTCATGTTTCACTCTGACTTTAAGCACTTAACAGCCTTCATCACCACAGAGGGGGTTCTTCATTTTATCAGAATGCTGTTTGGCTTGTTCTCAGTGGGGAGTGTCTTTCAGAGACTCAACTCCAATGTGTTGTCTGTGGTCAGTAAAGTGGTCTTCTTTCAGGAAGACATATTAGTCTTTGGGGACAGTATTGCTACTCACAATGGCGCTTTGAGACAAGTATTGTCTAAGTTGTTGGATGCAGGACACATGTTGAGGAAGGAGAAATGCAAATGTTTAGCATGAGAGGTTGCATATTGGGATATCTCATTTCTGGGGAGGATGTGATCCCTAAGTTGAACCTAAGCAGTGCCATTGGGAATGCTGAGACTCCTGGTGACAAGGACAAATTGTGTTTTTTCATGAGACTTGTGGAATATTACTCAAAGTCTGTGAGAGACTTTGCTTCTAAATCAGAACAATTAAGAGAATTGTTGAGGAAGGGA
The DNA here is from genome assembly GCF_031143425.1 of Pleurodeles waltl. Taxonomy (NCBI): domain Eukaryota; kingdom Metazoa; phylum Chordata; class Amphibia; order Caudata; family Salamandridae; genus Pleurodeles; species Pleurodeles waltl. The sequence goes on along the minus strand of NC_090444.1, from coordinate 1,642,244,672 downwards.
TGTAACTTTGAGTGGGGAGAAACTCAAACGGCGGCTTTTGAAGAAAGTAAGCATTATATTTAGAATGCTGACATTCTGATTCCATTTCAATGAAATGTGAAGACATTTCTCACTGTGGATATCAGTCCTATAGGAATTGGGACTGTGTTTTCCCAGTTGCATGGTAAGGTGGAAAGGACCGTGGCTTTTGCACCTGGTTCATTGACAGAAGCTGAAAGGAATTACTCTGTCATTGAAATGGTGGCATTGGCTGCCACATAGGTGATCAATCACTTTTGCACCTTGATATGGGGAATGACAATATTACTCAGAACAGATCACAAGCCATTGCTAATAGTGTTGGGGTCCAAAGGGACTAAGAAATTTTCAGGGCATTTGGATAGGATAGCACGTAAAATGGGATTGCAGTCTTGAATTTCTGTCTGGCTGGAAGAACAAATTTGCAGATTGCCTATACAGGTTACCAGACAAAGCTGCCAGTGAGTGTGACCTTGACATGGAGGAGGTTGTAGCGGATGTGGAAGATGTGTTGGAAGATGTACATGAAAGTATTTTGATGGATGAGTGGGTGAAGGCAATGTGTGGGGACGGGCTGCTTAAAGGGGTGACAAGAGTAATCAAAGGAGGTATGTGGAGGGAAAACACATATCCTGATGCTGTCAAGCCATAACATAAGGTGGTAGAGGAGTTGTCTTCAGTGGGAACAGGCTCATTGTGAGAGGTGAAATATTTGTACCTCCTGGGGCAGTAAGGAACAATCCTATGCACTTGGTGAATGAGGGTCATATGGGGCAGACATTAACCCTAAAGAGATTAAAAGAGATTTTTTGGTGGCCCATGATGGACAGTGATGTCAAACAGTGAGCAGATAGGTGCATGCAATGAACAAACTCATAAAAAAGATTGAAGTTATGGATAAGAGTCACTGAGGCCCTGCAGCATATGACAGACGCAGCTTTTGTGAAGCAAAAGATTAGCTTGGATTTTATAGGGCCTTATGATTTCTTGCCTGAATAGGAGAGGTTTGCTGCTGTTCCAGTAGATCCCAAATCGAGGTGGTTTGAGGTGGTGTTCATTAGAAGTGTAAACACAAAGTCCACCATTGCTGTACTAGAAGAAATCCTCAAGAGAAAAGGAATACCGACCAAACTTGTCACTGACAATGGCACCCAGTTCACTTCCAATGAGATGAAAAAGTTTTTGGATAGGGTTGAAGTGAAGCACTTTTGCACCTCATTATATAATCCTCAAGAGAATGGTCGAGTGGAGAGGGCATATCGCTTGATTTAAGGGACAATGGAACTAGCTAGCAAGGCAGGGTTGAGTGTACAGAATGTGGTGAAGGAAATGTTGTGGGCATATTGCACCACGCCAAATGCTGCCAATGGTAGGACTCCCTTTGATGTGATGAGAGAAAGGAAACCAGGAACTAAGTTGGTTCCCTCATGGTTGCAGGATGGATGTGTTGAGGAGATGGTAAGAACTGATATTTATGGTCAGAAGGGAGGTGTGTTTGCTGGTGGAGACTGGGGGAGTGAATCAAGGATTATTGAAATTTTAAGTTCCCTACAGAGTGAATGTTGTAGGTTGCAATTGGGTAAAGTTGGACAATGATCAGACGTGGAACCTGAGGAGATATGTGTTATTTCAGAAGGAGGTCAGAATCAACTTCGATTGGATAAAGGGGGTGGTTCTTTTTCAGGGTGTATGATGATGGAGGATGGATATTTTCTAGCAACAGCTCGTGTAAGACAGGTTGCCATGGAGGACCTTGTTTCCAGAAATACCTGTGATTTGGGAGATGATCAGGTGGTGGCAAGGCAGGGAAGATTTTGTGGGCCACCAGGGTAGTTGTGGGATTTTGGGTATAGTTAGTTTGGTTTGGTTATAATTTCTTCTGTTGTCTTGGTGGTCTTTTGTTTTCCTAGAGCCCTCTGTGTGATTCCCTTATGGCTGTGTTGTCTTTGTGTGTGCCGTTCTTCCATGTGTGTTTTTTTTGTGAAGGGGAGGGGATGTGCTATGATGTAGTTTATGTGGGTCTTTACATTGTATGTTTATATTAACAGCATCTGTTAATGTGATGTAATGTTAATATATAATGAGCAGGTCTTATGACTTGCAGAGATTCTAAAGCAGTTGAGTGAAGCTGTCGGTGTCTGGCTACTCAGGCACTGGATTACTTCTGATAAATAAACTTGAAGTGGTGCCAACATCGAAGTCTCCAGTCATCTGTGGAGGAGGTACACAGTGGCGGCTCCTCCATTTGGGCAGAGGACTGTTGCTCCCTTCCAGCAGCGGCAGCTGCAAAACCTTTTAAAGAAAACAATAATAAACTATGTTTATTATCATTTTCTTTAAAAGGGGCAGGGCCACGGGGTGACGTGCACTGAGGGGGAGTGGTGAGCACTACCCCCTCACAATGCATGTGTGTTTGACCAGCCGGCCAAACTCACATGCGCTGTAGGCTCTCACCAGCCCAGCAACACAGGCGCTCCCAGCCAATCCTGATGCTGCTCTGAGCAGTGTCAGGATTGGCGCAGGGCAGGCTGGGAGCCTGTGCCTGCAGAGGCAGAGGAGCTTCAAGGGTCAGAGGAGCAGCGGAGGAGGTAAGTGTTTTTTTTGGGTATTTTTCAATTAAATGTAATGTTTATTCCCTCCCCCCTCCCTCCCTTCTCTGCCTCCCGCCCCACCCCTTCCACGGCCCTCAAGCCGCTACTGGAGGTACACAACAATATCATAACATAAAGTAACATAAAATAACATAAAACTTAGGGCTAACTCTTTCAATTTTGCTATAGTTTAGGTGCCCCTTTGTGACTCATCCCTAAGAATTAAAGCTGTGGTACCTTGCCTAGGCAGAGGGCAGCCCAGCATTTGGTTAGACCAACACACTGTAATGAAAGACATTGCAACGTATACCTACATCTTAAGAACGCAATTCCGAACAAGGAGGTTGGGTGAGAAAAGCACAAGGAAAATATCCTTACGTACCATATCATGCGTCCGCTGTAAGTGCGTATGTTTGTACACAGTCCTGCAAATGTAATCACCTCCATGACAGACGTAGAGGAAATTGCATGTTCAAAACCCATGAGTGAGCACTATTTTCTCTCCTCCCGTCAGTTACAATGTTTAAAACAGTGAGCTAATAGGGTTTGCTCCTCATCTTTAACTTGCACACTGCTCCGAATGAGAGCTAAAATTGTAAACATACAAATAAAACGATGCACATTGAATATTTGTCGACTAGCATATAAGAAGTCTACATTTACTGTGAAATCACCATTATGTAGTTTCACTTTTCTGCCTCTCAGTGGGCAATCACATGAGCTAATTTCAAAATACGTAGACATTTCTGTACTCATCTTTGCCTGAAGTCCTTGCATTTGTTTAGTCGTTAATTCCCTCGGTCCTTTCCAACGTGGATCCCAAACGTCCTTTTTTTGTTTTTTTTGTTGTTTCTCCGAACAATATACATGCATCAATCATCACATATGGGGGGGAAATAGCAACCGTTCCATTTATTACAATTATAATGAGCATCTCTGGATTTACAGAGAATAGACTTGAGAACAAATTTGGAATTTAAAAGGTTATTTCCCTTGATGCCTCCATCAGAACTGTCAAAAGCAGGGAAGATACAGTTTATCACACTGCTCTCAAATTCATCCCGAAATTGTAAAAATCTTCTTTGCAGCTTAGTCTTTGAAGGAAAAAGAGACCTCTCTGCCTATAGGGAAAATAAACTATTCCATACTCATGTGAAAACTTGGAAGATTTGGAGAATATTCAGATAGCGGTGTGGTTCACTGTCTGTTACTGTCACATTTTAGACAAAATATAGCATGATGGAAACCATACAGCTGTGTTTGTAACAGTTGGAAAATGTACACGGCAACTCACAAGGAATTCGACTAAATGTGTCAGTGTGGACCTATTACCTTGAAGCATGTGTCATTGGGCCATATTTATGCAATATCAGTAAAAATAAATGTCAAGTTATTTGGAACAGAGCTGCAAATAAACACACTTCCATGTTTTTACTATTGCAGTGCAAAGTCAAAATCTACAATATTAACACAGTGCATTGTATCTCATAGTCATTGATTGTCATAATTCCCTGCTTGCCTCCATTACTGTTTTGCCTTTGTGATCCCAGTGGTTAAAGTCACTAGACAATGACCACATCATCAGTAGTGCATGGTGTCATGTTTGTTGCACACTACTTCTGTTACATAGCAGATGGACAAAGGGAAGAGGCATTTTTACAGGTGGGATGGAGGATAGTCATTTTGGTACTAAGATAATACTATCAACTTATTTTCATGGGAAATTTGCTGGGAAACTATTCAACTTCTCAAATTTTGGTCCCATATTACAATGTATTACAAACACCATATACTTGATTATCTTTCACAGCCACTATAAAAACAATAACTTACTGAGACCTCTCAACATCTTCCTCACGTAAGATTTCACAACAACCCAAAATTGGGAGTGCTACACTGTTGTTTGGAGGAGAGCAGCAGGTCTTTTGGTGTCACATGAAACCGCTTCCTTGAGCATTTGGTCCTGGTGTTTAAGCGTTTCACAATACAGTACATAAACTGAGTTTAACAGTGTAGTCTCAATCTGTGGCATTTCAGGGAAAAAGACACCTTAAGAATTGACATTCCTTGCTAGCTAAACTATGAGGGGTTAATGAAGGGGATCATGATGTTTGGTAGTTATCTGCATAAACTCATGTCCTGCGTATAATAGGTATGCACTGCTTAAGCATAATCAATGCAATGACCACAAACAAAAACTGGTTTCAGGATTTCCGAGGAGGAACAAGTAATACACTGCATTGCACAGTGTGAAAAAGTATCTACTTTTGTGTGATCACCCCTATTTGTCTTGACTGATGCCTCTGGTTTTAGAACGCTGCACACTCGGGCATTGTTCTCCTTCCCCCACTAAATATGCTCTGACCCTTAAGAATCATGGAAGATTGCCTAGTGTGAAATAATACACCAATGGCATGGTATGTTAAATGTCACCTGTTAACTGCATCACATGTTGTGCCATGCGCTGAGCTGACACGAAAAACATAAGTAGGCTGGTTGCTGCAACTTTTACATTTACAGAAAAACCTGTTAAAATAACCATACTCCTTTTTGACAGAAAGAAACCCTGCTTTTAAATATTAATTAAGTCACCTTTAGTAATCCCTGTGGCCCACAAGATAAAGTGCCCAGTATTTAAAAATAGAAAATGTAAGAATTTCATGTTGCAATGTTCCTACTGTGACTAGCCCCTTAAACCTAATTTTGAAGTAGAGAGCAATAGCAATTCCTAGGAGAAAATCTGAACTGGCAATAGAATAGTAACACTGATTTGGAATAGTTACATAGGCCACTCAACTAATGTTTTGAACATTTATTAAAAATCCAATTCAAAGGGGACATTGGATTTGGGATACATTTCTCTTCTTGATGTGCCAGTAGGCTAACTGGCATTAGCCTACCAGCAGCAGCCCCCTGAGATGTGAAAACTGTAATCCTGCATTCACTCAGAACAGAAACCTGAGTCTCACAGGACTGTATAAACCACCTCCTGCAGAAAATGCTAGCAGGCTCACTACACAAGGCCTCAACTCTTCCAACCAACACACTGCACAAGCAATGGGTGTCTTACATATGGCACAATACTTTCAAAGTGATGCAAAAACAGCTACAACTGTACACCCCCACAGAAGAAACATCAAATACAAAGGAAGGGAGGTGCAGGAGGATTGAGGGGCATTCTAAGTCAGCCTACAGCCCCCAGGCAATAAACCTTCTTAATCATAGATGAAAATGTAATGGTACCCTAAATTTGAGAAATCAAGTGGGAGTAAACAAGAGATCCCTTTAGTGTGTAATCGATAAAACCATGAAGCAAAACACTCAAGCAGGCAGTGCTGAGGCACACTCTAAGCAACTTACCTATTACTGTTACCTTAACAGCGACCCACATTTGAGATGAATCACATGTATGCGTAATAAAGAGTGCTCACTTTAATGTCTAATCCACAAAATGCCAGCTCCAACTTTTTTGAACAAATGTAATGCCCCACAAAACCTCTGTAGAAATCTAGCATGGACAATGTTTGAAGAGCCCAACTGTTTGTTAATTGTAGTGTACTCTTTGAAATGTGTAATCAATGATGCTCCTGGTGCAAAATTCTTAAGCATGTCATGTTTTGTCACTATCATCACTTTCTTGAAGGCATCTAAGATGATCAAAAGGGGATAATGTGATTAAGTGTCAGCATAATATAAAGTGGTCTCCATAGGATCTGATGTATTAAGTATCTGTTAAACAATCAACATAACACATCAAAAACTGTGCTCCTTTATTCCATCTTCAAACAATGCAATACTCATCAAAGTTGTGGAAACAACAATTAGGAATTTACGGGTTACTATGTGACAGGTTATGAACAGCCTACAGTGTTTCCCAAATTGGGAGTCAGTCCCCATTTGTGGGTCCTGAGCCCATTTTGGTGGATTGCAAAACTCTAATTAGAACATTGGAATGCTGGAGGCTCCATTGAAAACAATGGAGTGCTGCAGGCTTTTACTGGCCGGTAAAAGCCCGCAGCGCCAACATTCCAATGTTCGCTTTGTTCACAGCAACAGCTGTGAACAAAGCATCACGGAGCCCGAGGGGATTTAAATCCCCTCGGGCTCCGTGAACATTTTTTTTTTTTAATAGAACATTCTGCGCTGTGTGGCATAATGCTCTAATAGCCTTAGAACCCGCCGCAGCGGGCTCTACCGGCTATTAAAGTCCCTCTCCCTTGTTAAATGCCCTCGCCTTCGGCTCGGGCATTTAACGCGGGGAGCGGGCCTTTAATAGCCGGTAGAGCCCGCTACGGCGGGTTCTAAGGCTATAGTAATAAATGAAGATGTCATTAAATTCTGCATTTATCTTGCCACATTTGCTGCCCTCAAAGACAGAAGTCAACTGTCAGACTAAATCATCTGACATATTGCTGCTTTTTTAACATGGAGATTGGTGTTCACAAACTCTTCTCTCTTTTCAGTCAAAGAAAGAAATGTACATTGAATTATGTGACAGTCTTGCTGGGGTCCAGCAAGTATGAAAGGAAAGGCTGTTGGATGTCATTAATTGTAACACACAACAAATTGTAAATACTGGTAAATACTCCGTACACATTGAGCAGTTAGGAAAGCAAAAATTAAGCACACTTTTTGGTAAGTCTGAAGTGTGATGGAAACAAAGAATTTAATAGTATCAAAACAAATCAAGACACTTTACTTGGTGATGCAGAAATGATAGCTATTCACTGAAACACAATGTCCACACATTATCATTTTTGTGCAGTACCATTGAATCAGTAAAGCTACATATCTGTGCAAATTATGTGGCCATTTCAATGGGAAAGGTTATGAACTGTCTGTAATAACAAAGCACCACCAGACAATGCTTTATTTACATTCAAATATAGCCCACCTCATGTCCATTCAGGCTAGGTGGGTTGCAAAAGACTGGCTTTCTAAAAATTAAGCTGTTGTTCTAAATAGTTTGGGAAGCACTGACCTACACCAAAATACTTAATCACGTGTTGCTACAGCCCATACCAAAACACTGACCTACCATAATAACTTCTTAATCATGTATATCTCTACAAAGATTCAGTTGAAATCAACTAAATTGAAAATATTGATAATGGTCTGTAATATCAAATCAGTACAGTGCCTGGCACCATATCCTAGACAGGCAACAAAGACTTTGTCAAAACCCACCACCTGTTAACAATACTTTGCTCGTCAAAAACGTGGAGTAATGAAATCTGTAGGAAATGTAATGTAGTCTCTATCTGGTGCAGCATGTAACGTGCCTATAACAATATCCCCATAAGGTGATGGTACAGCCAATAATCAAACAACTTTCCAGCCTTGACCGCCAACAAGTTATAGTACACTTGTCATTTGTTGCAGCACAAGATACAGAATGAACCAATTAATTATGGTGAGTGACCATTTACCAGGAGAGCACAGGCAATCACCTTTATTGGCTTGGCAAGGCGCACACCAATTGCTAACAACCTGTAAAACTGCAGGAACATCAAGAACAGTATGGCTCAAAGATGTTTCTATCCCAAAGAGGGTAGCACTCAAAGACAAATAACAACAGCATCTGTTTTTGAAGAATAGACATCACACGGGGACAAGAGATCACTCCCATTGCACAAGAAAGGTTGTCTTCAAGAAATAAAATAACATATAGTAGTAGAAACCTCAAAGTACAGAAAACTGACATTTCCTCTATGTTTCTGTGTAAAAATCAATGGAACCCCAGCATGACTGCTTAGCTAACCTCAAATTTGAAACCATGATACATTCCTGCTTTCCGCCCAGCCACAACAGCAACAAGTACAAAGGAAGAAAATACCATTCTCCAAGTCCTCCTTAATTTCTGGATTAGCGAAGCTATAGCTCTCCCATCCAGGGTTCTGCCCCTCAGTTTACAAGGAAGTGTCTCCTTCTACCAGTGTTTCTGAATTGCCCCTGGTCCATTACATGTGTATTTTGGAAAGAAGCATGCCCAAAGCTATATTTACTCTAATTTCACAGTAGCTGATGGTGCATGGCCTGTAGGTGGACTATAATAACAGCCCAGGTAGGCCATCCAGGTATTTGGTGTACTTCCTACTGCCAGTACAACCTGGAGAAGAATCAGGAGTACCATTTCAGTACATAGAACGATAGAGTAACCATGACAGTAATGAGCTCCCATCCTTTAAGCATTATGAAGTAATAACCCCACAAGTTGCCAAGAGAAGCCTAGATTAGGACAGGGTATTGTGTATCAGTCTCGACTTATGTTATATTATGTCAATTCGTAAAGCGCTCTAATCACTTGTGAGGGTATCATGGTGCTTGGGCAGGTGTAAAGACTTGTGGTCCCCACATCATTATTTGAAGAGCCAGGTCTCCAGCTTCTTGCAAAACTCCAATAGAGGGAGGTTGTTCCATGTTTTGGGTGCGATGTAGGAGAACAAGTAACCTCCTGCCCTGCTTTTGTGAAAGTGAGGGATGTGTGCAAGGGAGTGAGTCTGAGCGTAGGTATGTGGATAGATTGTGAAAGTATAGGTGGCTATTGAGGTACATGGGTCCAGTGTCATGTAGTGCTTTGTAGGTTTGCATGCAGAGTTTGAACTAGCTTTGTTTGCGAATGGGGAGTCAGTGACTCTCCCTGAGGGGAGGTGAGATGTGGGTGCAGCAGGAAAGTTGAGTATGAGACTTGCAGATTCTGAATGGTCTGAAGTCTGTTCAGGAGCAGCTTGAAAATTCTGGCATACAGTGTGCTGCCGTAGTCAAGTCTGCTTGTGATGAGTGCTTGGGTGTTAGTTTGTCTGGTGTTCTGTGGAAGCTACTTGAAGAGTTTTCACAGCATACTCAGGATGAGGAAGCAGACGAGCTTGCTGAGTTGACCTGTGCCGTCATTCTGAGCTTGTGATACAGCTTGATGCTCAGATTTCTAGCGTGGTCGGTGGGTGTAAGTGCTGGGTCTAGTTCTGTTGGCCCCGAGGTAGTGTCCTACGGAGAGTTCCTATTTTCAAAGACCAGTACTTCTGTTTTGTTGGAGTTGAGTTTCATGTAGTTACTTATCATTCAAGCTGCTACCAAGGCCATGCAGTTGGTGATGTTGGTACTGCTGTTGGGTGTCTTATGTCAGGAAGAGGATGAGTTGGGTGTCGTCTGTGTAGGAGATAATAGTAAAACCTTGAGATCTGATGATATTGGTGAGTGGGGCCATGTATACATTGAAAAAGCTTGGACTCAGGGATGATCACTGGGGACCTCTTAGGTTCTTGGCCTCCAATGTGAAAGGTGACTGTCCGACTCTTTAAGTTCTTCCGCTGAGAAAAAAAAACAGATCTATTTGAGGGTTGGTCCTTTGATGCCAAACTTGTGGAATCTTCTGATGAGTGTGTTGTGTCTTGAATGTAGCTGAGAGGTCGAGCGGGATAAGGGCATCTGTGCCTCCTTGAGCTAGGATGGTCCTGTTGTCATCTGTATTAACAACGATCTGAGGAAAGCATGCTGGCATAATTCTTCAGGACGGGTTAGGGTGAGAAACAGTCACAATGATTCCACTGTTGTTCCTGTTAGTGGAGGAATATGAAAAGGGAAATACTAGCAAGCGTATAGGGAGTTTACTCAAATATGTGAGGTGGTATAGTGAGTTTGTGGAAATATATGCGGCAACACGTGGAATTGAAGGGCTCAGTATTGCAATTCAAGCGATAAAGACATGACCCCACCTTCACCTGAACCAAGTGATTAGACAAATATAAATAGTTATTAAACATAAAAAATATTACTAATATTTCTATAGCAATCTCTCAGCAACAAAATTGCTGTCACCAATTACTCTTACAATATATCGCTTAATTAAATGTACAGTGAGCCTTTTTGGCATTGTATACATCAATTTACATCACAACATACCATAAATAAATAATACAAATATAATAAATATGAAAAAATATTCAAAAAAACATATAACTAGAAACATTGACTCCTACACAAATTGACGAAACTATATTAATCACATTACACACATTAAAACTATTTTGAAAATGCAATTAAAAATGTGAAAAAGATACAAATCACAGTATAAAAGGGTGAACATAAACAATAGGTAGTTGTTAAGTGCTTATGAAGCCTCTGCTTGTAGTCTGTTGTTCCCTTGTGATCACAGTAACTTTTTACTGCAAATTGCGTTTGCAATAAACTTTTCATATAAATGGTGCGTAACTTTTTAAGGTGGCATAATAGTGTCATTTTAGGAATTTTGCTTGACAGGCATAACATGCAAATCCTGAAATGACTCAATTACGCCGGCTTAATTAAAATTTTACCGAGGTCTAATTTAATTTTGTATGTGTCCCCAAATGCTCAAGCAGAGAGCTGAGGTAATGTTCTCCTACTACTACGAGTAAATCTCATCATAGAGCTCGTGAACTGCATTTACATAATGGCAAACAGTTTATTGAAACGTGTCAACAAGCCCTTTCTTCGAAATATTTCTGTTTGCGAAGTTGCACTTTGATTACCTCAATCTGCGGGGGACTGAGATACTGTTCAATATGAAAACAATTGCAAAATATGTGTTATATCCATTGCATGCGTGCAACTACCACAGCAGGTGCAGACGTGTAAACTGTCGCTCCATAGCTGTCTGCAGGAGAACCCCAACATTTTAGGCGAGGATATCGCCAGATTGGATATATTTGTGGTCTTCTATCATCTTGGAGGGAGATATCAGCACAGACGTCATTTAGGGTCGCCAGAGGTCGTCGGAGTTGCGACCTATTGGCACTGCCTTTTCGACCCCTAGCATCAGAGTTGGCAAAATCAGTGTCAGGAAGACAGGCGGTAACTCCTCCTTATAGACGTTGTTTGGGTCTTCCGTTTCCTTGTTTTTTGGCAACTTTTTATTACACCAATAGTGATTAGTATTGTATTATATTATTCACTATTGGTGTAATTAAGAATGGAGTGCAATTAGTTGAAATATAACTCTTCCGGGCAGCGGAGGTAAGTAAAAAGTGCTTTTAAATGTATGTTGTTTGCATTCTTGTGGGTGAGAATGTGTTTATGTGAGAGAGTGTGTGTTTGCGTAAATGTGTGTGTGAGTGAAAGTAAAGGTCAAATGGTGTGTGATGTCATTTCCGCTACCCCTGGTATTTTGATGAACTAACGTTCATGGCCACCTGGAAACTCTTTTATGTACGCACAGAGACACAGGTCCTGCATGTTGTCACTGTTTTTTAATGTTTTCCCCTCTCTTGTCTTTGCTTGGAGCGGGGAAGTGACCCTCGAAGCCCCTCAACGGACATCTTCACTGTGTGTGAGCAAGGCCTTCTCATAATTACAAACGTGGCGCTCGGGATGGAGAATGGGTGGGACGGCGTGTGGCTGTGGGGGGGAGTGACCAAAAAAAATCATAAAAAACACCGCTCCTCAGCTGCAGGCACAGGCTCCCAGCCTGCCCTGCGTCCAATACTAACCTAGCATGTAAGCAGCAGTAGAATTGGACCAATTGCGCTGGCTTGGCGCTCCGAGGCAGAGTTGGAGCCTCTGCCTGCTCTCTCTAATCCGGCAATGTGGTGCCGAGTTAAACAGAGCCTAGTGCACATGTATGTTTGGCCGGCCCGAGACATGCTCACTGAGCACTCCCCCTCTGTCCCTGTCTCACCTGTGTGCACAACACATTTTTTTATAATCAGCCCCCACCTTAAGGATCCGAAACAGGACAACCAATTGCAGCAAATCTGTCTATCATGTTGAGGATAAAAGGAGTGTTTTGCCATCAAGACCAACAGTCTACTAATGCAGTCTATATGTTTCTGTTACACAAATTCACAAAGCTTGGGCCTGATAATGCTTCATGGTAAAAAAAAAAAAAAAGCAAGCTTATGGAGAACTCTGCAACTAAATTGAAGCAGGAGGGAATGATTTAAAGATATCAATGCACTTTTGCAAGGCTATTCATTTTATGCAGTTAATTTCTGCTTCAGGGCGTCTGATCCAGATGGCATCTCTACTGAGCTGATAAGCTACTTTCTGATATGATGGGGAATATTCTGCCCCCTGTGTGTAATGGTTCCCTTCTGAGTACAACATTATCACATTTCAGAAAGGTGGACTTATTTTGCCCATAGATAAAAAACGAGTCTGTACTTTAGATGTTTTTCCTTCCTCGGAAGCGCTACTTATGTTGCGCACACATAAGGGGCCGTAATCCTATAGATATGACTCCTTCCCGGACAATTCAGGCGAATATTTACGTAAACATTAACATCTAAGGACATGGGAAAAAGAAAATCAGCTAATAACAAGCAATTCGAACTGAAGACCATAAAAATCCAGCACATAAAAAAAAAACACTTCTGTCTTTGCAGTTGCACATCACAAATATCATGCAATCGCTTTTCAAAACTATAAAATAGTATGGGTCTCGCATTACAAAACAAAGGAAGTTGATAGAACATTAGGTAAAACGTCAAGTGAAAACAATTTCTCTTCAAAATACTCAAAAGTATACCAGTTTAATGCAAGCCTTTCCGCAGTTTAATACAAGCTGTCATAAATCTAGTCATAGCAACAGCTGGCAAGGAAAGAATTCACAAGTAGAATATTTAAAATAGAGTTAGCATACTTATAGCAAGATATGTTACCTAAATATCGAGTTGGGAAGATCGTTGTGCCAAAATATTGCGGTAAACATATTGAGACTGCAGATCTAGTATAGCACATAATAAAAAAGGTATCTTTCTTACTGCATATAAAACACATTTTCAAATATATGAATAGTTAATTATCTATAAACATATATGACACTTCTTGTTAAATACTTTTTTATTTAAAAAATATTTTAAATACATTTTTATAATTTATTCACTTTTTTTTTTTAAATATCTCTTTGGAAAGTCTTTTCTTTAGGATTGCTCTGCAGGCAACGACTAATACAGCTGTTGGCAACATTTTGGCAGATCATGAATACTTGATAAAAGTTGTAAGAACCTCATCCTAGGGCACTCAAAAGTTACAAAGAAAAAGGAAAAAAGGCCCAAAGATCCGGATCGAGATAGTGTGACAAGGGAATGGGAGCATATTTGTCCTTGGAATCTGTTCTTACGGAAACTCAATAATTTAGGACACTGGCCAAGTCTATTAGATACTTTTAGAAATGGGGTCTTTGGTTGACAGTCAGGTTACCCCCTGTTCAAGCAAGGACCCTCACTCTAGTCAGGGTAAAAGAGAATCACCCTCAGCTAACCCCTTCTTACCTCCTTGGTAGCTTGGCAGAGCAGTAGGCTTAACTTCAGAGTGCTAGGTGTAAAGTGTTTGTACCAACACACACAGCAACTTAATGAAAACACTCCAAAATGGCACAACACCAGTTTAGAAAAATAGGAAATACTTATCTAAACAAAACAAGACCAAAACAACAAAAATCCGACATACACAAGTCAAGTTATGAATTTTTAAAGATTAAACGCAAAAATAGCGGTTAGAAACAAAAATGCTTCGATGAGATGTTAACACGGCGTTGTGACGGAGTCGTTCCCAACAAGCCGACACCAGCGGCGCCGGACACGGAGTTGTGTAGACCCCCAAGTACAGTATCTTTGGTGAAGAGTGAAAACAAGCCGATGCGCGAAGTCAGGGATCGCGGCGTCTGTGCGAAACGTTGAATCCACGCGCTTTGAGCGGCGTCGGTCACGATGTGGTGCGGCGACTTCCACGGAGTCGCGGACTTCAACGGGGCTGCAGCGGCGTCGGGCCTGCGAAGAGCGTCGCGTTCCTGCGAGGGTTACGGCGTCGGGTGCATGCGGCTTTACTGGATTCGGCAGCGGCGTCGGTCCGGAGTCGTCCGAAGTCGATTTCCTTGGATTTCCACCAGCTTTCCTTTCAAGGGCCCAGGGACTGGATAGGGCACCACTTGTCGGGGCAGGAGTCTCTCCAGAGACTCCCGGTGCTGGCAGAGAGAAGTCTTTGCTGTCCCTGAGACTTCAAACAACAGGAGGCAAGCTCTAATCAAGCCCTTGGAGGTTTCTTCACAAGATGGAAGGCACACAAAGTCCAGTCTTTGCCCTCTTACTCTGCCAGAAGCAGCACTGCAGGAAAGCTCCACAAAGCACAGTCACAGACAGGGCCGCTCTTCTTCCTCAGCTATCAGCTCTTCTCCAGGCAGAGGTTCCTCTTGGTTCCAGAAGTGTTTCTCAAGTCTGTAGATTTGTGTGCCCTTCTTATGCCCATTTTAGTCTTTGAAGTCACCTTTCATCAAAGGGGACTCACACCTACTTGTGAAATCCTGCCTTGCCCAGGCAAGGCCTCAGACACACACCAGGGGGTTGGAGTCTGCATTGTCAGAGGCAGGCACAGTCCTTTCCGATGAGAGTGACCACTCCACCCCTCCCTCCTAGCAGAGATGGCTAATCAGGAAATGCAGGTTACACCCCAGCTCCCTTTGTGTCACTGTCTGGTGCGAGGTGAAAAACAACCCAAATGTCAAACTGACCCAGACAGGGAATCCACAAACAAGGCAGAGTCACAGAATGGTTTAAGCAAGAAAATGCTCACTTTCTAAAAGTGGCATTTTCAAACGCACAATCTTAAAATCAACTTTACTAAAAGATGTGTTTTTAAATTGTGAGTTCAGGGACCCCAAACTCCACACGTCCATCTACTCTCTAGGGAAATCTACACTTATTTAAAGGTAGCCCCCATATTATCCTATGAGAGAGACTGACCTTGCAACAGTGAAAAACGAAGTTGGCAGTATTTCACTGTCAGGACATATAAACCACCTTACTATGGTGGTCATTCCAACCTCGGCGGTAAAAGGCGCTTACCGCCGTTCAGAAGACCGCCATAACACCGCCGTGGTCGCGGTAAACCGCCATGGTCATTCTGACCCACAACAGGCAAACCGCCAAAATACAGACATCCACAAAAGTCCGCCACACCAAAGGGCAGCGAGAAACTGGCGATGACCAAACCTCCACCGCCACGCCAACAGAAATACGCCCACACTATCACGACACACAAATCCACACGGCGGTCTTTCAACCGCGGTATTCCATTGGCGGTACACACCGCCGTGCTCAAAATACACACACTTGTACAAAACACTACCACATTGGACAATTCAAAATGCACACACCTGATACACATACACACACCACTCCCACACACCCATTACAATATAAAATACACACCCACATCACCCACAAACCCCTACTCCTAGAGATTCGTGAACACGCACCGAGAAAAGACATACGAGCACCCAGACGGCCAATTCACTGTCACCCAGCAATATTTGCACGCACTTCACACAACACAACAATACACATCACCACACTTAGCACCACACAATCCACCCTACACATCACCCACACCACCCCATGGCACCGCAAAGACACCCCAGGTTCTCTGATGATGAACTCAGGGTCATGGTGGAAGAAATTGTACGAGTAGAGCCACAGCTGTTCGGGGCACAGGTGCAGCACACCACCATTGCCAGGAAGATGGAGCTATGGAGCAGAATAGTGGACAGGGTCAACGCTGTGGGACAGCACCCAAGAAATCGGGACGACATCAGGAAGAGGTGGAACGACCTACGGGGGAAGGTGCGTTCCATGGTATCCAGGCACAACATCACGGTGCAGCGGACTGCGGCGGACCCCCACCTCCTCCCCCAGAATTTACAACATGGGAGGAGCAGGTCTTGAACATCCTGCATCCTGACGGACTCGCAGGAGTAGGCGGAGGAATGGACTCTGGTAAGTCTCATCTTCACTACTTCATCCCCCCCACCCCACCTGCATGCCGACTCATACCCCCACCCTCACCCCCACCCCCATCACACCTACTCCTTGCAAATGTGTCACCATTACAACCCACCCATCCCAACACCTAGCCCTGCATGCGTCCACAAAGCATGGACACCCATCAACAAAGCATGCCCACTGCACATACACATACAACCCCCCCCAAACCACCGTCACAACAGCCCCCACAAAGGAATGCCAGCACTGGGGTACACGGGCACCCACCCATTGCACGCTATGGCACACACAGAAGCAATAACCATACTTTTATACCCCTGCAGGACCCGAACGCCAGGTCACCGCGCAGGAGGGTCCACAAATGTCCACTCCACCCCCAGAAGAGGCCCGCAGTGAGGACAGCAGCTCTGTCTCCCTGGATCTAGATGACCAGCCCGGTCCATCGGGGACCTCTGGACAGTCGGTTCCCCTCACACAGCCACAGGCCACAGCAGACCTTCCCCCCTCTGGAAACACCAGCACAGCACCCACCCAGTGGGCCCATTCCTCTGTCCCCAGGACACGTCAATCAGCGGTGTGTCCACCACTACAGGGAACCCAGGCCAACCCAACACCCCAACAACAACAGGGACCTGGGGGCAGTGGAAGTGGGCACACGGTCCAGGGGACAGAGGCCCATGGAAACAGGGGAACTGGGAGGGCTGCTGTGCGACGGGGGGGGCAGGCCCAGGGAACCCACTCTCCACGAGGCCCTCTCCTCCATCATGGGAGCATACCACCACTCCCAG
This sequence comes from Pleurodeles waltl, assembly GCF_031143425.1. Lineage (NCBI taxonomy): Eukaryota > Metazoa > Chordata > Amphibia > Caudata > Salamandridae > Pleurodeles > Pleurodeles waltl. Next base: position 1,642,227,524 of record NC_090444.1, on the reverse strand, counting down.
GAGACGATGGCAACAGTCCTGGCCAGGTTTCAGGAGATCCAGCTTCTGCAGGAGCAACAGTATATGGGGTTCAGGGAGGAACTAAGAAACATCAGTTCCGCCATGGGTACCATCGTAGTGGCCCTGAATCAGGTAGTCACCACATTGCGGGACACTGTGGCACCTCAAAGGGCCCCTGACACTAGCATGGACCAAGGACTGCCTACCACCTCCCCCGGCGCTAGTGGACAGGAGGCCCTGACACAAGACCAACAGGCCACCAGAACCCCACCCCCTGCAGAAGGAGAACCTCCCCGCAAGCGGGCCCTGAGGTCCAGGAAGAAGACAGAGTAAGATGTCAAGACCCCCGCCAGCAAAGGATACCGCCCTGATTGTCATCCCACTGTCCCACATTGTCACCCTGTCCAACCTTAAACTGCCCCTGCTCCAGTTTCCACAGGCATTTGGACAATGCACCTGTGATACTGATAGTCTGGACTCTGCCATGGACAATCCTCCACCATCACCCCTCACCGATTTGCAACCACCCATCCAATTTAGAGCACTTGAATAAACACACTTATTGCACAAAACAATCTGGAGTCTGGCTGTGATTTTGTACAAATGTATTAGACATGACCGTGCCAAAATGTTCATTCACATTGTGATGCCAACAAACCTCTGTAGTCCATGGGGAAACAAAGCAGATGTCACGCAGTGGGGCCCACATCTCTGAAAACGGAAGGGAAAGTCACAACACAGTTACCATACACTGGGGGAAAAAGTCAGACAGTAGAGAGGTAGGAGTCTTTAAGTAAATGTAATATGCCGGTGTGTACTCTTACCTGTGTGTCATTGAAAATACTGCTGTATTACTGTGTTCCTGTTCTCTATGTCGTCCTCTTCGCCTTCCTCCTCTTCACTCTCCACAGGCTCCACAGCTGCTTCAACACCACCATCTGGACTATCCTCCTGCAGAAAAGGCACCTGGCGTCGCAAAGCCAGGTTGTGAAGCATACAGCAGGCCACGATGATCTGGCACACCTTCTTGGTGAGTACATTAGGGATCCACCAGTCATATGGAGGCACCTGAACCTGGCCTTCAGGAGCCCGAAGGTTCGCTCAATCACCCTCCTAGTCTGCCCATGGGCCTCATTGTACCGTTCCTCTGCCCTTGTCCTGGGATTCCTCACTGGGGTCAATAGCCATGACAGGTTGGGGTAACCAGAGTCCCCTAATAGCCACAAACGGAGCCTCTGGAGTTGACCCATCACATACGGGATGCTGCTATTCCGCATGATGTAGGCGTCATGCACTGACCCAGGGAACTTGGCATTAACATGGGAGATGTACTGGTCAGCCAAACACACCATCTGTACATTCATGGAATGATAACTCTTCCGGTTCCTGTACACCTGTTCACTCCTGCTGGGGGGGACCAACGCAACATGGGTCCCATCAATGGCACCAATGATGTTGGGAATATGTCCAAGGGCATAGAAGTCTCCTTTCACTGTAACCAAATCCCCCACCTCAGGGAAAATGATGTAGCTCCTCATGTGTTTGAGCAGGGCAGACAACACTCTGGACAACACCTTGGAAAACATGGGCTGGGACATCCCTGATGATATGGCCACTGTTGTTTGAAAAGACCCACTTGCTAAGAAATGGAGTACTGACAGCACCTGCACTAGAGGGGGGATCCCTGTGGGTTGGCGGATGGGTGACATCAGGTCTGGCTCCAGTTGGGCACACAGTTCCTGTACAGTGGCTCGGTCAAGCCTGTATGTCAGTATGACATGTCGTTCCCCTATTGTCGACAGGTCCACCAGCGGTCTGTACACGGGAAGATTCCTCCATCTCCTCGCATGTCCCAGCGGACGGTGCCTATGAAGGACAACAGCGAGCACAGAGTCAATCAACCCACATGTACGTAACCACAGCTTTCACATAACATGATTCCCAATGCACTGAAAGGTTTGTATGAGTGTTGATGCAAGGCCTAGGTATGTGTGACGCAGTAGAAATTAAGCCATGTGGGCCCTTGAAATGGCGGCTGCCTGACCTGTGAAGTGCGACAGTGGGATGTGAGGTCAATGCGCTGGCGTGGCACACCGTGGCGGTAGGCGGTCGAAGACCGCGGCACAAAGCCGCATTGGTTAACATTGAACCCTATGGGTTTCAGGAGCCAATGACGATGTGCGCCGGCCGTCGCGGTACGCACCGCCGCGGGTTTGACCGACATTTTCTATCTGCTTAATCACTCGATACCTGATCTTCCACAGGAGAGGACCTACACTGCAAGTGCTGCTGTGACCTCGGTCTGGAAGAGACAATGGCTCATGCGACTGGGAAAAGGGCCACTGCCTTCACTGCGGAGGAGTTGGAGAAACTTGTAGATAGGGTCCTCCCCCAGTATGCGCTACTCTACGGTCCTCCAGACCAACAGGTAAGTACACAGGGACCATGCTTAGTGGGCAATGCCTGGGTTGAGTGGGGTGGATGAAAGATGGTGGGGAGGGGAGCGATTGAGGCATGCATCAAACGACAGAAGAGAGCATGTGCCACATGGCAAGGGTGGGAATGGGGGGCCACTCACATCGAGCATGCAGAAGGTGATGACAATTTTTCTCTCCCTGTACATGTCACTTAGGTCAGCGCCCACCAGAAAATCGACATTTGGCGTGCCATCGCCAAGGACGTCCGGACCCTGGGGGTCCACAACAGACGGGGCACCCACTGCCGGAAGAGGTGGGAGGACATCCGACGCTGCAGCAGGAAGACGGCGGAGGCTCAGCTGGGGATGGCCTCCCAACGTAGGAGGGGTGCCAGTCGTACTTTGACCCCCCTGATGTCCCGGATCCTGGCGGTGGCCTTCCCCGATTTGGATGGGCGCGTCAGGACATCACAGCAGACACAAGGGGGTGAGTACAAATACATTCTGCTGACTTTGCGCGCAGTGGAGGGGTCTGGGTGGGGGAGGAGGGCTGTGGGTATCCCTAGACCAGGGCAATTTCTGTAGGCTAGGCCCCTCCGTAAGGCATGGCCCTGTGCCCCCGCCCCCCACCTCTGTAGGGTGCCAAGTACAGGTATCCATGGCCCTGTGTCATCTACGTGTGCAGTTGTCGTCCATAAGCTTGTAGGCCATGTCCCACGGATTGCGTAGTGGACCCCAAGTGCGCGGCGTAGTGCAGGGGGCTTCTGTGTCTGTCCTCTCCGCCAACGGTGTCGCCAATGCATGCACTCAACATGTCTTTATTTCTCCCCCCCCCCTTTTTTGTGGTCTTCCTGTTCATGTGTGCATTAGCATCATCAGGCGGAGGAGAAGTGGCATCGGAGCACGAGGGAGCTGCATCCCACATGGCCCTGGAGGGCCATGCAACGGAGTCGGAATACACCAGTGGGACGGAGGGCGAGGGGAGCTCCACAACGGGGACTCGTGCTGATGTCAGTGACAGCGACTCGTCCTCTGAAGGGAGCTCCCTTGTGGTGGCGGCAACATCCGTGCCCCCCGCAACAACAGGTACAGCCGCCACCCAGCGCACCAGCACCGCCCTCCCACCAGCCCCTCAGTGTTTGCCCCGTGCACGCTCACCCAGGAAGGTGGGCATCTCCTTCGCCCGAGGCACCTCAGGCCCTGCCCCTGTCACCCCTGCTGTCCTCAGTGAGGAGGTCATTGACCTCCTGAGGACCATCATTGTTGGGCAGTCTACCCTTTTGAATGCCATCCAGGGTGTAGAAAGGGAGGTGCACTAGAGTAATGCATACCTGGAGGGCATTCATTCTGGTCAGGCTGCCCATCAGCGATCGTTCAACGCTCTGGCCTCAGCACTGACGGCAGCCATTGTCCCTGTCTCTAGCCTCCCCCCTCCAACTTCCTCCACCCAGACCCAATCCCCTGTACCTCTGCCTATCCCAGACACACCATCAGACCAGCCTGCACACACCTCAACACCCAAGGGAAGCTCATCCAGACATAAGCACCACACATCACACAAGCATTCACACAAGCAACAGCCACATGCAGACATACCAACAGCCACTGCCTCTTCTGTGTCCCCCTCCTCCTCGTCTCCCTCCTCCCTCCCTGTGACGTCTCCACTCACACTTGCATGCACAACATCTTCAGCCACTACGTCCATCACCAGCACACCCACCAGAACACTCCGCACACGTGCAGTCACCACCCCCACCACCATTTACACGTCCCCTGTGTCCTCTCCCAGTGTGTCTGTCACCCCCTCTTCCAAACTACACAAACGCAGGCAGCCACCCACCCAACAGCCATCCACCTCACGACAGCCTCCAGCCCAAGCACCTGCACCCAAAGACACCAGACTTCACACTCCTACAACCACATCCTCTTCCTCCACTCCCATACCCACTACACCTACCTATCCCTCTCTTGACAAATTGCTTTTCTTTTCCAAACTTGACCTCTTTCCAACAACTCCCCCACCCCGTCCATCTCATAAGACTCCAATCAGCACCTCAGCCACCACAAAACCGGGACCTGTAAAGACTGTTTGCCATGGACTGTGGAGTCCCCCACCCTCAAGGGCAGCCAGTTCAGCTAGGAGCCAAGGCACGGCCAGCCCACCCCCGGAAAAGCATCCGAAGATTGCCAGTGCCCGGCGCGAAAGACCAAAGACACCAGGGACAAAAATCCCTACTTTGGCTCCGGCAGGAAGTCGGGTGCCGCCAAAGGTGGGAAAGGGCCACAGGCGAACAGGGAAGGGTGGGAATGGCAGCACGCCCGACAAGTCCGGCAGCAGGCCAGCTGGCCAGGAGGGCCCCACCAGCCCCATCCCAGGTGTGCAGGAGAACACCCACAGGCCCGGTACTGCAGCCCAGGAGGGCCCCACCAGCCCCATCCCAGGTGTGCAGGAGGACACCCACAGGCCCGGTACTGCAGCCCAGGAGGGCCCCGCAAGCCACGTCCCAGGTGTGCAAGAGGACACCCACAGGCCCTTTACTGCAGCCCAGGAGAGCACAGCAAACAACCAGACAGATGGGCAGGAAGGCCCCGCTAGCCACATGTCAGGTGGCGAGTGACATCCATGCCATGGCCGGATCCGCTGACCTGGACACTCATCTCAAGCACCGCTGAACTGGGCCCTTCATCTCAAGAACTGCTGAACTGGGCCCTTCATCTCAAGCACCGCTCCGCTGGGCACCGCCGTCTCAAGAACCGCTGAACAGGGCCCTTCATCTCAAGCACCGCTGAACAGGGCCCTTCATCTCAAGCACCGCTGAACTGGGCCCTTCATCTCAAGAACCGCTGAACAGTGCCCTTCATCTCAAGCACCGCTCCGCTGGGCACCGCCGTCTCAAGAACCGCTGAACAGGGCCCTTCATCTCAAGCACCGCTCCGCTGGGCACCGCCGTCTCAAGTACCGCTGAACAGGGCCCTTCATCTCTAGCACCGCTGAACAGGGCCCTTCATCTCAAGCACCGCTGAACAGGGCACCGCCGTCTCATGCACCACTGAACTGGTCCCTTCTTCTCAAGAACCGCTGAACTGGGCCCTTCATCTCAAGCACCGCTCCGCTGGGCACCGCCGTCTCAAGAACCGCTGAACAGGGCCCTTCATCTCAAGCATCGCTGAACTGGGCCCTTCATCTCAAGAACCGCTGAACACGGGCCTTCATCTCAAGCACCACTCCGCTGGGCACCGCCGTCTCAAGAACGGCTGAACAGGGCCCTTCATCTCAAGCACCGCTCCGCTGGGCACCACCGTCTCAAAATCCGCTGAACAGTGCCCTTCATCTCAAGCACCACTGAACAGGGCCCTTCATCTCAAGCACCGCTGAACAGGGCACCGCCGTCTCATGCACCGCTGAACAGGGCACCGGCGTCTCATGCACCACTGAACAGGGCACCGCCGTCTCATGCACCGCTGAACAGGGCACCGCCGTCTCATGCACCGCTGAACAGGGCACCGCCGTCTCATGCACCGCTGAACTGGGCCCTTCTTCTCAAGAACCGCTGAACTGGGCCCTTCATCTCAAGCACCGCTCCGCTGGGCACCGCCATCTCAAGAACTGCTGAACAGAGCCCTTCATCTCAAGCACCGCTGAACTGGGCCCTTCCTCTCAAGAACCGCTGAACAGGGCCCTTCATCTCAAGAACCGCTGAACTGGGCCCTTCTTCTCAAGAACCGCTGAACTGGGCCCTTCATCTCAAGCACCGCTGGCCCATTGGCGGAAGGGGCAGGCCCGCATCTGTGTTGGGCAGGGCTGCACGAAGCACTCTGGGCACTAGTCCCCCTCCAGTACCAGTGGAGACTGTCATCCACTTGGGAGACTGTGGCTTTACACTCCCCAGGATGGCACAGTGGGCATGCCACCCACTGTAGAGACTTGAGAGACTGTGGCTTTGCACTCCCCAGGATGGCACAGTGGGCAAGCCACCCACTGTAGAGACTTGAGAGACTGTGGCTTTGCACTCCCCAGGATGGCACAGTGGGCAACCCACCCACTGTAGAGACTTGAGAGACTGTGGCTTTGCACTCCCCAGGATGGCACAGTGGGCAACCCACCCACTGTAGAGACTTGAGAGACTGCGGCTTTGCACTCCCCAGGATGGCACAGTGGCCATGGAGGCCCCTCGTGGACCTGGCGTCGTGGACTCATCTGGCTGAGGTGCCCCCCCTTCCTTTCCCCCTGAGGTGCCTGTAGTTTTCCTATCTGATGCCCCTGCAGTGTTCTCTCAGTTGGAGGCAGGTATCCTGTGTGGGCTTTGCCCATGTGTTTTGGCCCAGTGGCCCACAAACAATGGCTGATCCACATATCGGACTGGACAATTTATGAATATAAAGTTATAGATGTGTGATATATTTTATACTCAGTCTTACAATATAATTCTAATTTTATATTCATTTCCTTTTGTCTTTGCATTATTCTGGGGGGCTAACTGTGATGTGTTGCTATGCACTGATGTGTGTGTTGTAATGGGTGAGGGTGAGGGTGGGTGTGTCGCATATGTGTGTCCCCGTAATTTTTTGCCTCCCCCCTCCCCTGTGTCGTAGGTGCAGTACTCACCGTTGTCTTCTGCGCCGGCGTTCGTGCTCCTGGTAGAGGAGCAGGAAGACAATGGCTGGGAGGATGTGGAGTTCGGGTTCCATGCTGTCCAGATTCCTTGTGGGGTGTATGGAGGTGAGCGTTTTCCGTTTGAAATGGCTGTTTCCGCCGTGTTTTTATCGGCGGGGCTACCGCCCCGGAAAAGGTGGCGGATTGGTGGGTTGTGATAGGGTGGGCTGGACATTGTATCCCGCCTGTCTGTTGGCGGTGACCGCTGCACTGTTTGTTTGTCCCGCCGTGGCGGTCGGTGTGTTAAAGTGGCGGTCTCTGTTGGCGGTTTCCGCCAGGGTCGGAATTGCATTTTTTTTAACGCCAGCCTGTTGGTGGTTTTGCCGCCTCTTTAACACCGACCGCCAGGGTTGGAATGACCCCCTATATGTCCTACCTTATCCATACACTGCACCCTGCCCTTGGGGCTACCTGGGGCCTACCTTAGGGGTGCCTTAAATGTAAGAAAAGGGAAGGTTTAGGCCTGGCAAGTGGGTACACTTGCCAAGTCGAATTTACAGTGTAAAAATACACACACACACACTGCAGTGACAGGTCTGAGACATGATTACAGGGTTACTTGTGTGGGTGGCACAACCAGTTCTGCAGGCCCACTAGTAACATTTGATTTACAGGCCCTGGGCACCTCTAGTGCACTTTACTAGGGACTTAACAGTAAAACAAATATGCCAATCATGGAGAACCAATTACGTACACATTTTAAACAGGAGCACTTGCACTTTAGCACTGGTTAGTAGCGGTAAAGTGCCCAGAGTAACAAAAACAGTAAAATCAGAGTCCAGCACACATCAACAACCTGGGGAGCAGAGGCAAAAAGTTAAGGGAGACCACGCCAAGGATGAAAAGTCTAACAGATACTGAAAGGATTCCCTTGAACACACTGTATACCTACCGCAATTATAATTTGACACAAGTCAAAATGCTGCCATGAGTCTTTACAGGTTGTTATTTTACAGCTCAATCGTTTCTCAGTCGTGGGTATCTATATCATAGAATAAAGCTGCATTCTTTCATGCAGGAGGGCAAGAGCATGCCAAAACCTAATAGTTAAGCTCCTTTCCAGAATTAAACATCTCACTATGTGGGAACACTTCAAACTCAACTAAAATCCTTTTAGCTGAGTGCCTGCTGCTTCAGGTGTAAACAGTATGACTCAATACAACTCTGCCTTGTGTTATCTAACAGTATCATTATTTCTTGGAAGCTTACCTACTACTGTTCCAGAACCAATCTAGGCTAGAGTGAAATTGTAATTACACTAGCAAAGTTATCCATTAAACAATTTCACAGCATGTAATATTTGCCCACAGGAGGTTGATTTTTGCAGAACATATCTGCTGGCACTTGTCAATAATTTTTGGCACAGGGTGTACTCTCTTGTGAAAATACTCATGTATGATACCTGCAAACCACATTTTGCTCTGAATGCCTAATTTACCATAACTTTATGATGTTTGTATTGGTCACAAAACATTAATATTTTACCACCTACTCAAAGGAGGCGGTAGGCCATTTTCAAATGTGAAGGGGTCCCCATGTGAATGTTTATCAACACATTGTCCATTCCAAATTCTTGTCTATATCAAACCCAACAGATCTGTCACATAATTTAATCATCTAGCATCTAGAAGATCTCGTATTTGCTCCCTATCTGTAATAGTTGCTTCACTTTAGTAATCTTTCACCCTTCTTTTTGCTTCTGATACAATTATAGATTTTGTGCAATATCTCCACCACAATCTCTCAATCGTATTCCTGAAGGTGGATGGCTTTTCTCACCATATCAAGCGTAAATGGATGTTGTCTTAGTGCAAGAGACATTCCTATCCTAGCCCGAAATACCTAAAAGAGATTGGGTGAGAAAGGTAATTCCCTCTTCTGGCAGAGCACTTGATCCCCTAGGAGTAATGGCTTTGAGAAATAAGTAGCAACTTCTTTTTCAAATCAGTATTATTACGGACATTAAACATCTGGCAAGATGCAATAAGACAATATGTTTTTGCAAAAACCTTACGTTAACAGTAGTCTCAACATATGCACCAAATATGTCTAAACTGAACTTCTTTTTACAATGAGCAGACTACTTAGGCCATGAGTCACAAAGGTAAAATTACACTTTTGGGTAAGTTTACAATTTTTTGCTATTCACAATAGTATTTTACTGTTACTACTACTAAAAAACATTTGTGAATAGAAAACAATCATAAACCTACAAAAAACAGAAGTATACATTTGTTAACCAGACCCTACAAGTTTACTTTTGCTAATAGAAATGTAATGACTGTGCCAACGATGAACATAAAACAAATAGGCCTGTCCTTTCATTTGAGGTACGGAGTTTTCCACTGGACTGAGGAGTCTCCGAAGTCTGAAAATTACTACTGGTAAACTTAAACTCCTACTTTCTGAATACCAAAAAAGAGATAACTTACACAAAAGTGCAAGTTTATGTTTGTGAATCAGACCCATAGACTGGTGTTTGGTGGAGACTAGAACATTCTCATGGATCCCAATCTGGATCAGGCTGGTAGACCTGACAGTTGTGATGTAGGCTAAGCAACTTAGGGACATATTTAAGAGCCCCTAGCGGCATTCTAACACCAAATTAGCATCAACTTTCTGATGTTAATATGGCGTTAGAAGGCCAAAAACTCTGCAAAGTGGCACAGTGCATGCATTGCACCACTTTGTAACCCTTTGCGCTACATTATGCCTGTGCCAGGAATAATGTATGCAAAGGGGGTGTTCCCCCATTAGGGGGGCTAAAAAAATGGTGCAAAGAAATCTAAGAAATTCCTTTACATCAAGTTTTTTCATCACGTTTAATGCCTGCTCAGAGCAGGTGTTAAAAGAAGGCTTCCATTGGTTGCAATGGACCTCTGGTTGCTTTGCAAGATTAGCGTCAACAATTTTGGTGCTAATACCGCAAAGCGCCGAACTAGCATAAAAAATTCTGTTGATAGTCCCCTAACTACTGCCATTGTGCACCATATTTTAAATATGGCATCCACATGGTGGTGTTAGGGGGCGCTAAGTGGTGCAAGAAAAGTGGCACAGCACTGTGTGTAGCGCTTCTTTTCTTAAAAATGCCCCCTAATTTTGAGTCATTTCCTTCATAACCCTTGGTGTCTTGCACACCGTAACAAAATGGCCTACAAGTTTTTGCATGTGTCTATGGCGCAAATTCCAGAAATTATGATTTTATCAACTACTCCCATTATTCATGAAAAAGCTATACCCGGAAGGAGGGCATATCTAATAATAATCCTACATCTCGATTTAAGCCTATTTTGTTTTTCAACACAAGGTTATGTAACAATTCCGTCCTCGTGTTTTTGTCAACAGAATAACCAGTTCCCAGTCCAGAGGAGACTCCGTAACTCAGTGGTGGAAACATGTTGACATCACTAAGCAAGACAATGGGAAATAACCAGAATGAAAGCTTACCAAGAGGATTACTAAAATGATGCTTAGCGTCCCCTAAATACAATGCAAGTATTCCCCTGAATGCCCCTATAACTGGTGTATATGGTATTAACTATTAACCATATAACAGACTGTGGCCATACATTTCTTGATGAATTTTGGAGTTGGAACTGCATACCATGAACTCTTTTAAATATTGCCTGCATTACTCTTGTTATCACTGATTCTTGACGGACTATAAGCAGACTGCAATTTATGTATTTTATTTCATGCATGTTGTCTACTGTGACTTGTCAATTTTTAACGTAATTATAGGTATGATGTTTATGTTCAAGTAAGTCCTGTCAAAAGACATTTCTTGTATAAATGAACTGTGAAAGAAGACAATGAACAACTTCTGGTGACCAGTTAGTTAGTTGCCTTGATAATTTTTTGAACTGAGAACTTACTTTAGTGACGGTCATGAGAAGTCCTTCCGTTGGTTTAGAAATAGACTTCCCCTTGGTTTACAAATAGACCTCACGCCCCCTGAGGAATCACTCCCTCCCATATAAGGAGTTTTGCTTATTTCCCTGTTTGTTTCTTCGGTGACAGGTGGAGGATGACCTTCAGACAATTCAGTCCAAAAGGGAAGACATTACAATTATTGCTAAAAGACTATCATGGACCTGAATGAGGGGTCCCTATCCTCCTGCCAGACAGCAGCGGCTGCCACTAATGTCAAGGGGAAGAGTGGGGGGGGACAATGATGATGGGGGAGGGAATAATACATTTTTTAGAAAAAGACCTACAGTTCGCTGACAGGGCCATCCTCCCCTGCCACCTCTGTTGTCCTCCTTTCCTGTTCTGGTGTCCCAGCATTCGCGGAGACACCAGAACAGGCTCCCCAGCAATCCTAGCGCTGTTTTCATGCTAAAGGTAGCATGAAAGTAGTGCCAGGATTGGTCTGAGCAGTGAGACACAACCTTGGGGCCTGTGCAGCTTCTCAAGCCCGGCTGTGTTCACAGCCGGGCTGGAGAAACCTAAGTGTGCCATCTTAGGCCGTCGAAACACACATGCACACTTAGTGCACAGAATTCCTCATCCCCACTCCCACCTACCGAAGCCCAGCCCGCCCATTTCTTCACATGCTGGCTGAGCCAGCTGCAGAAAAATAAAACAATATTCAAGTATTGTTTTATTTTTCTGCTGCTGGCTCTTAGCCAGTAGGGTGAAGCTCCTCCGACATTGCGGAGGAGCCGCCCCTGCTACCAGATACTTTGGACAGCTGGCAAGGTTTACTTATGTGACACTTTGATGATGAAATAGCAATATCGAAGGAAAAAGGCCCAACGGAGAGTGCTGAGGGAAAGTATATTCGCTCACTAGACTCTACAACCTCTCATCCTCTGACTCCATCATGATTGACTTAGTGAGGGCACAAACTTGATGTAACTCTATATTCACATCAAATGGGCAGCACACCCTGTTGTGGATTCACTAAAAGCATTTTGAACAAGGTGAGAAGGCAGGAAGACAGCTCATCTTGCAATTAAAACAAAAGGAGATGTTAAAGTCTATCCCCCGTTTAGAATTTATAACAACAACTTACCCATCTGACAGCCTCGATTGAAGAATTTGTTGCCTTTTTATAGAAGCCTTTTGTTTTCAAAAAGTGCTTATTCTATGAAAACGAACAAATGTGTTTTTCCAAAGTTTGGAGGTGCCTACATTACCCCCTGATGTGTGAAAACAACTTGAAGGCAAAATATCAGAAATCAAGATCAGCTACACCATTAAATCGTCATCATCATCAAATCAAGTTTATTTTAGGGGCACCCCATGAATGTTACAATAAAAACGGCAAATGTGTTAGGAAATATAAAATCTGTATACAAAATGAGCAAAAACAAAAAAGTGCAGGTGTGGCCTTTGTACCATGGTACAATTGTCCGAAAGGAAGTAAGTTACAGTACACCATCAAATAAAATACTATGTAAACAAATCTAAAATGAGATATATCTCTGAAGCTGGTTGGACAGACCAAATGACATTTGTATTATAATCCATCCATTCAGTTTGTGTAGATAAAGCTCAGGCGCCATCCACTTAGCCAGGCCGAATACAATAACATCTCAAATGTCTGACTTAAGTATGCTGAGTATTGTATTATGCTGCTTTACACCCAGCAATCACCAAATTGAGAGGATACATTTATTTCTGATAATGGCAGATTTACTAAGGGTAAAGGTAAAGAGGTAATGTGCCTCCATATTGGAACAGGTTTACATGCAGGGCATGTGTTAGGTATTTTGTTACCTATCATGATCTTGAGCCAAAGCTATTGACAGGTAATATCCCCAGCACAAATGTAACATAAAGTGTAATATTATCAAGATAAGTCTCAATCTGTGGGGAACATTTATGTTCTAGAATGTATTCTGTTAAACCTCTATGTTTTACAGCCCTGCATCAGCTATACAGTACTGGGACCAGAAGCTATCTTTTCATAGAGGTACAACCCCAGGGATAGAAGGGTAGTAGACAGGCCACCCCACAATATTTTGAGATTAGAAGAATGGTAACAGTCCTTCACAAATTATTTACACCTTGTGGCCGGGGCTTGCAGCTTTGCAAATGCGTCCTTGTAAGCGTTGAGTTCAGTTATTGACCAAATTCTTGGCTAATATAAGAATGGTCTCAGGATAGCCATATGAACAATTTTCCAGAGTCCTGTATTAAAGAGCAATTGCAGTGGTACAGCATATCCAGTATACTGTTAATGAAGGGGTAGAAAGGTTAGGCATGAAAACTCAAATTACAATTCATAATGACAATATGGCCTATTTGGCCATTCAAGGAAAAGTCCAGTTGGGAGTAAAGTTAAGAATTTTATTACAGTCCATCGCTCATGCTTATGGAAATGAATCTCAAAACAAGACTATAGAGATACAGGATCACTAAGGGTTGTTCCAGGCGTAAGAAGAAGTTTGATTGGACTAATATCAAAAGGACCAAGCACTCTACAATGGCAATACAAAACATCAACTGAATTATCTGATGATTTGAAAACAGGTACTGTCCAGTTTTTTTAAACATGAAGGTAATTTGAGAGTCATCTAAGTTTGCTAGCTAGGGCAAGAGAAATCCCTACAGATTAGCGACTCACTAGTTAGCATCTGCTGAGCTAAAACACATAAGGGCAGAAAGTAAAAAGAAATAGGACAAAAGATTTTGGAAAATAACATCTGGTGCACAATATGGCTAATCAAGGTTGGCAAAAAGTAGGTAAAAAGGGAAGGCATTAGCATTTCAGAAGCTCGGTCAAGAGTCTTCTACTTGGGTCAGGGAAAGTTTCTAAGTCTCAAGCGAGGCATTGAAAATGAAGAATAACTGTAGAGAGGTCTGTAGCTCTCAATGTCCAAGGGCATCAACTCCTAAGAGAAGGGCAAGAATAATGCTAAAGTGGGATCTGCTGCTAATCACATCAGATTGTGGAAAGTCATGTTATTTGCTTATTATAAGTGTGAACATCAGTACCTCCATTTTCTTGTCTCTCTCAATATCTTGCTTTGAAATGCTGAAAAGCACTAATCAACCATTTTTCTTGCACCAAGGGCATGTTTTGACATGTTTCTTAACATCATGTGAGTTCCACTTCTGGGAAAACAACATTATTTTAGTAGAAGGTCAATGATTCATGGCCATCTGCTCTGAATGAGGATGTGAATAATCATTTACTCCGTAGGCCAACCACTTATGCTCTGGCAGTTGTTTGTGTTCTGTTAGAATCTGTACATGTCAAAGGTTAAACCACAGATGCTTAACAGTCATGCCATCTGTTTTCCATTTGCACAAAATCTTGTTTATTCATAGGTATAAAGGAAAGGCAACTTTTTGTAACAAGTGTACTTGCTTCACAGCCACTATTGAGCTGTGTATTGCTTGTGACTGCTCTGAGCTCAAATAAATTCTGCACTGTGTACTCTCTGCGTGTTCTGGTCCTCATGTTTAGCAGATGATTGGGGGCAGAAGAAGATTCCCACTTTCACAACTGGTGACCAGAAAGGGACCTTTTCAAGGGATGTTCAATGGCAGTAAGCCCGTGGTCGGTGAGGTGCGACCTGGGACCAACTGATCGTGGGGAGCCCTGCACTGAGGAGACAGAGTTTCTCAGCAGCTGCCATTGGAAGTTCCTAACAGGCCTCCTGACAAAGGACCTTCCCGACAGAGGTCCCAAGACATTGGTGTAAGAAGAGAAGGACGTTATGGCCCAGACCAGAAGATGCAGAACAGCGAAAATTGGTGAGATTGTTCTGATATGTTTAGGATGTTGTTGATAGCTTGTTGGGTTGATATTTTGTTGATGTACATTTAATAGAAAGTGTTTGCAAATGGGGGCTTGGTCGAGACTGCAGAAATGTATTTCTCGTTGTTGTTTAAGTAGTACCAATAGACTTGATGAAAGGGTACTTGCCCCCGTAGAAGGTACACTGGCTTAGATTATGTTCACAAAAAAGGGTGCTGGGGCACTTCTGTGCAGTGGGCTCTAGTGCTAATATACTAGTAAAAATAAGGATTTCTCATGCCAATGAGACAGATCAAATTTATTGAGGTCAATCCAGGAAAGAGATTCTGGACTCCTCTAACTGCTTAGTGTCACTGTAAAAGATATTACATATTTTCTCCTGCTCAAATTCATCCTTTCTTTTTTTTCTTTTTGCTCTCATCTCTTTCAGTTTTTTGGAGAGACCAAATACAAGTAAGACACACAAAGCTATTATCAGCAAAGGTCTTAGAATACTGCCAAAAATCCTACTCCCTAAACTTCCAAACCACTTTCTAACTGCAAAAAAACTATTTCCTATTGATTCCCAGGCGCCTGTCATCTCTAAATTCTTCAAGTAATTTTTCAAGTTTGTCATATTCGCAATGTACTTTCACAGCTGCTTACTATCCTCCAGTATGTAGGTATATCATTGTTGAACCTGCAGCATCTTTCAAACGCTGCCCTCTTTTGCAAGAAGGATGTCTAATGCAAGTCTATTTTGCAAAACCATTGATCTCAAAGCAACCATTTCAGTGTCTACTAACAAGAAGGCAACTGCTGTATCTGTAGATAACTTACCTACAATTGTTGCCAACTTCCTTATCTTGTGATCATTCAGGATCACCCCCACAGATGAAATTATGGCATAAAAAATATCTCCCATAATCTCTGAAGCACTGCCACTGCTCTTCAATCAGGTATTTGACTTCTTAATCCAAACATTGACGTGCTCAACATGATAAATCTTTGAAAAGTCTACTCCTAAGCACGATGGTCCATACCATTCTTTAGGTAGCATATAGTAAGTATGTTTCCGACAGATTAAATAAGCTTCTGGTGTGGCTGGAGCTTGTCCATTAAAAATGAATGCCTTAAACAAAAACACAGGTCTACATTCACTAGTCCCTTCAAATTTTGGGTCACTTTTCGATTTAGATCTACTTACACTCAGCTTCCCTACATGTTGCCAATCTAAGGTGAGGGATCCTTGATTTCCTGCTAATGAATGAGCTTTGCCTTATCTACCCCAACTTTGTAGTCCTACTCTCTTTTCTACCTTAGCTTTCATTGCTCTTCTTCTATCTTCAGCTTGTCCCATAAACTCCTTTGCTACTGGGGTGAGAATACAAGTCAGATTGTTTCTATGGGCATAAACTGTACCAAATGTCAATGTAGGTTCAAACAAACCTCCCACTGTGTCAACATTTTTAGCTTTGGCAATGTTTCTCAAACCCTTCATGATGGGGACTATTGAAAAAAATAAATCAAAATATTGGAAAAAGTCTTGCTGATACAAAGGTCAGCAACAAACTACAGGAAATACCATACGTCGGGGGGATACCATGATGAGTAATTCCCTCCCTAACTGATGAAGGTAACAGGTGCAGACGTAGTAATTTTTAACTTCAAAGGTATTAATATATTCATACAGTAATTTAGAATATACATTTGTAGACAGATCACTTCTGGAACCATCTGCATGTAAGTCTTTCTAATTGAACAACGATGTTTTATTTGCTATAGGGCTTGTAGGACTCGGTGCACTTGTGGATTTAACCTTTTCTGATTTATTAGGAGTGGGCAAACTGAATCCAATAAGCAACAAAAGAATCATAACTGTCACTACTAACACTCCTACACACAAATATTTAAGTTTACTATTCTTGTTTCTATTTGACTCAATGATTGTTCTAATTTCAGACCAAAAATAAAAACTAAGAACTGCAAAAATCTAAAAATGCAAATAGCAGCAGCAAAAATAACAACTGTCTCTTCCAGTCCTTTTTTTATTTGTGAGCAAAGCAAATAGCAAAATTGTCTCTTCAGTAAAGTTCAATATTAGTTGCAAAAATCTTCTTGATCTTCTAGAAAGTTCATCAAGGTTTCAATCAAATGTTCAAAAGGCCAGTTCAAAATCACCAATAATTACATCCAGGATATAATGTATCAGTCTATCCAGTGGCACGGAAAGTTAAAAGTTCAGTTCTGCCATAAGAATGAATTCAAGAATGTTCAACTGGATATGTATTGTTAAAACAAAAGGCTGCAAATTCCTTTTCTCAGTCATTTGCTGCAAAATATGTCCATTTAGGTGCTGTGTACTTTTGACAAGGACATTTCTTTCTCTTTGATCTTTGTGTTACTGGTTTGTCTGTATCACTGTCGCTCTGACCAGATTCTTCGGTTTCTTCTAAAATCATTGGGGGCACTTGAACTACTGGCATAGTTTGTTTGTTTGGTCATTTGTCTCCGGGTACAACTCATTTTACTACAGCACTAGATCCATCATCAGCATCTGAGCTTTTTGGAGCCAACTGTTTCTGTCTCAGTCCTTCTGTACCAACCACTGCTGTTGACTCACCCAGACTCCTCTCAGACTGCAGTTGTGCTGTACTGGTTACCTGTTCATCCCCAACAGCTTGACCAACCTGTTCCCTCCCTCTCACTGTAACCAGCCCTTCAGGGACAGGTGCTCTATTTTCAAGGGGAGCTGGAACCTTGCGGGTCATGTGTACCCAAAAGGGGAGACCAGAACACTTCGCAGCTGTCGTTGTCACCAGCACAACCTGGTGAGACCCCTTCCACTGTGGTTCGATACAGGACTTCCACGCATGTTTTTTCACCATAACACAGTGAACAGGATATGTCATAGCATAACTGCTGCTGCGCCTGGACGGTAGCTTCTGCAACCTGAGACACAGAATGAACCACGTCAGCTAGTGCTTGGCAATAATCCAGTACCAATTCATCTGTGAAGATCATAAAGCTCATTTGCAGTTACAGCTGGGAATCTCATAGTGTGCCCCATGATAATCTCATGCGGAGACAGGCCAGTTTTTCTGTCCGGAGTACTTGGCAAACTCATCAAAACAAGAGACAATGCATCAGGTCATTTCAGAAAGGTAGAGGCGCACATGTTCGCCAATCTGGACTTCAAAGTTCCATTAACCTGCTCCACCAATCCCGAAGCCTCAGGCCTGTAACTGCAAAGTAGTCTTGGCTCATCTTGTAATTCTGCACATAATAATTACAGAACCTCACTGTAGAAGTGTGCCCCTTAGTGTGACTCCAGAGAAGTAGGGAAGCCACACCTCAGAAGCAGCTCTCGAAGTAACAGTTTGACAACTGGGAGACTGTCATTTCTCCTAGTCAGGTAAGCCTCAACCCAACAAGAGAAAGTGCAAACAATGACCAAGATGTTTCTCAGTCCATTACAGACAGGTAGCTTAATAAAATCAAGCTGCATTCTGTTGAAAGGTCCTCCTGATCTTCCCATGTGACTCAATGTAACTGCAATATATTTACCTGAATGCATCTTTTGATATTTAACATATCTGTGACAAATAGCCTCTGCCATCAATCTGAATCTGGCATTAAACCAGGTTTGCTTGAATGTCCTAACCATAGCATTATGGCCTACATGAGCCGGATCATGGTAATGCCTTGCCATAGGAAGTAACAAACTATCAGGCATCACAACTCTTCCATCATTTGAAATCCACATATATTTTACATCTCTTTTGACACAACCTGCTGTAATCCAACTTTGTTGTTCTTCATCTGACTTCTCCTATTGCAACCTCATAACTTCCTCCCAGGTACCTGTAGCAGTTAACAGAAGATTGTGACATGTCTTATCATTCGACTCACTGGAGTAGTCACTATTAAAGCCAGTAGAATTGAGTGCACAATATGTTGCTACCTCATACGCATAGTTGTTGCACAGAGTTACATAATCAGTGGCTTTGTGGTGTGCAGAGCCTTCACAACCTCAATTTGGGAAGGCAACTGTAATGCATTTCACACATTATACACTTTGGCCCACACTTATACTCTGTTTGCGCTGAATTTGCGTAATTTTTTTACGCTAATTCAGCGCAAACTCAACTCCATATTTAGACTTTGGCGCTAGACACGTCTAGCGCCAAAGCTATGGAGTTAACGTCATTTTCTGGATGTGAAAACCTACCTTGTCAATGAGATGCAAGGTGGGCATTCCCATCCAGAAAATTACAGTATGGCCCTTGCGCCATATTTAGCCCCCTGGGCTAAAATCTAGCACGGGGGATGGGGGCCTTAACTAATGGTCCTAAGCTTGCACTAAGCTTGCTTAATGCCATTATTTAACATCTGGGTCAGGGCAGGTTTTAGAGGACCTGTAGGCCTTTTTCCATGGTCAGAGACCATGGAAAGAGCCCATAGGTGCCCTTCCCTGGCCCCAGGGACACCCTCACCCCCCTCCCACACCAGAAAGACACCTAAGGATTGGGGGAACCCATCCCAGGTAGGAAGAGGTGAGTATTTTTTTTCTGAAGTGTCATAAGGGGACGAGCTTGGGCCCCCCCTACATGGCACTGTGCCCAAAGGCCATGCCCAGGGGACATAAGTCCCCTGGGCATGGCCATTGGGCTGGGATGCATTACTCCTGCCCTAACAGAGACAGGAGTCATGTCCATGGGGTTTTAACATCAAAAAATGACCCTACTATGGGCAGAGGCATTTTTTTTTGCATCTGCCTGTACTACTGTCATCCTCTGATGCTAAACCCCCTGTTCCCCCCACGCCTCTCCCACCCGGCTAGCATCCTTTTCTATGATGCCAGCCGGGCCTTACCGCCGGCTAGCGTCATACCATAAATATGACATCCAGCCGGCGTCTTGGTATGGCGCCAGCTGGCAGTAAACATTTTGACGCTGAACTGCGTTAGCAGTACAGTACAGACTGCATAAGCAGCTCTCAGGCTCCCATTATTGTCTCTTAAACAGGAGCCATCAACAAACATCACATAATCAGATTTGTGAGGTAGAATAACTGAAATATCAGGTCTTGGCTTACTGCATAATTCAGTGACATCTAGAGAGTCATGTTCAATTTCATCAACATAATTTACATCTTTATCATTCACAGGCAAGGAGATTGGATTTGCTTGGTTTAAAGTTGTACAATGCTTAAGAGTGATGCTCTGTGCAGCCAATATGACCTGCTGGTATCAGACTAGACGTGCACTAGTCAAATGTTGCATTTTGGTATGTGTTAAGAAAAATTCCACTAAATGGGGAACAAAACCATTCAAAGGATAACCCATAAAAATGCTTTTGCACTGTTCAATGCTGACGCTTACAGCTGCAGCAAGTTTAAGGCAACCAGGCAAAGCCAATGCCACAGGCTCAAGATTGCCAAAAAAATATGTCACAGGTTTGTTGGCATTCCCATGCTCTTGAGTAAAAAGTGAGAGAGCCTGCAACTTAGTGAGGGAAACTTTATGTCCATTCTCAGCTGAGTGCTTCAACAGGGCAATTGTATTTCTTCTGCATGCTTATTGAGTATTTTATGCTGGTAATAGCTCATCAATATACTGAACCAAGACTGAATGGTAGGTCACTTTAAGTAACTCCAAATTTTTTGGGAGGTCTGGTTGAATATGGAAGGGCTTTTAGTATACCCTTGTGAGACTCAGCACCATGCCAAAACATGACTGCCAAACTGAAATGCAAATCAAAATTGTCTCTCCTCATGCAACGGTGTGGAGAAAAATGCTTGGCATAATCAATCATGGTGGACCACTCTGCTTCACAGGGAATTTGGAATAAAATCACTGCTGGATTCAATACCATGGCACAACATGGAACAACAATCTCATTCATCTTTTACAGTTACATGGACTTCCCGTTATCTCTCTTAGACTTCCCTGTGCTATCAACAACTCACTCATTGGGTTAATTCCTGCAATTAATCCAGGTGTCATGTTGTATGGAGAAATTCTTGGATATGTATCATTCGGTTTCACAGTTATTTTGAAAGGCTCTGCTCCTTCAATGAGTCTTACACCTTTTCCTGGAAAGTCCCAAACATCAGAGGACACAGTGGCCCTCATTACAACCCTGGCGGTTGGTGTCAAAGTGGCAGTAATAATGCCAACAGGCTGGCGGTAAATACCGCCAAATTATGACCATGGCTGTGAGAGCTTAGATAGACAGCAATTTTACCACACTGACCGCCAGGGCAGAAACAAGAGCCACCAAGGCGGTAGCTGTCCACAGCCAGGCTGAAGTCAATGTTCCGCCCACCATACTACAAGAACACAATCTGCCACCTTTTCTGGGGCAGTACCAATGACATCAGAAGCCTGGCAGAAACGCTGAACAGAAGGGAAAGGACTCACCACTGGAGATGCGGGGAACAACCACGTCGCCATGGAGACCGAGCTGCATGTCTTCCACATTCTCTTCTACGTGCTGCTCCACCACAAACACCAATGACGGCGAAGACGAAGACGGTGAGTACAGACGCCAAGCACACCAGCGAGGGGGAGAGGAAAAAGAGAGTGACACACACACGCAACACACACACTCCCACCCCAACACTATACACACATACAGCTGCAGTACTAAAACATATTAACCCCATACCTCAGATGAATAATGCAAGGACAACAGGAATTTACTAAAGTGAGTGTAATAAGACCAACACAGTAGAAATAAGAAATATATAATGCAATAGATATATACAATTGTACAGATCAAGGGACAATGCCCAGTCCTCAGTGTGCGTGGGCCACAGGCCAAAGTCCAAGGCCCCACTTGTCACCTGCATCAACACGGAGAGAACACTGCAGGGGCATAAGTTGGTAAAAAGGCAGGCACCTCATGGTGACGGGGTTGGAGGGGCACCTCAGCTGGGAGACGAAACAAGACCACTGGTTCTGGAGGGGGCTAAATGCCCTGTGTTTGGTCCTGGGGAGTGCAAGGCCACAGTCTCTCAGGTGAGTGTATCCCATACTAGTTCTGGAGGGGGCATCGTGCCCTGTGCTCTTGATCCTGGGGAGGCTGGGGATGGTGGGTGTCTTACCCACTGGTTCTGGAGGGGACATCGTGCCCTGTGCTCTTGATCCTGGGGAGTGCAAGGTCACAGTCTCTCAGGTGGGTGTCATACCCACTGGATTTGCAGGGGGCAGGCCACACAGCAGCCCGTGGAGGCAAGACTACATACTGTCCGCCGGCGGTGAAGGCTGCTCAGTGGTTGTGGTGGTGCTACTGCTGCAGCCGCTGGTGGGGGGAAGCTCCTACCCATCCCCTGCAGTCTCAGATGGCTGCGCACTGGTGGTGGTGAAGCTGCTGCTGTTGCTGCCGGTGGGGGGAGGTTCCAGCCGTCCCCTGCAGCTTCGGATGGCTGCCCACTGGTGGTGGTAGTGCTGCTGTTGCTGGTGAGGCTCGGATGGCTGCACAACCATGGTTGGTGGTGGGGGCTCAGTCAGAGTCTCTGCCCCAGGCCCCTTGCCCTTACTGCCTGCTGGTGCTGGCTCCTTGCTCTTCCTGGCAGCAGCTGGGGCAGGCTCGTTGGTCTTCCTGGCAGCAGCTGGGGCAGACTCGTTGGTCTTCCTGTCAGAAGCTGTGGCAGGCTCCTTGGTCTTCCTGGCAGCAGCTGGGGCAGGCTCTTTGCTCTTTGTGGCAGCAGCTGGGGCAGGCTCTTTGCTCTTCCTGGCAGCAGCTGAGGCAGGCTCCTTGCTTTTCCTGGTAGCAGCTGTGGCAGGCTCCTTACCCTTAAGGCTGCCTGGTGTAGGCTCCTTCACCCTCAGGACATGTGCCCCGGATTATTTCCCACCACGAGTGGGTGTGGTGACTAATGGACCCGTGGACTGGGTGGCTGAGGTGCTTGGCTGGGTTTTTCCACCCTGGCCAGACGTGCAGGACCTAGGGGCGCAGAGGTAGGGAAGAGTTCAATGGTGGATAGCAAAACCTTTTTAGGGACATTGGGGAGGGAAGAGGGAGGAGGTTTGGAAGTGGAGGAAGAGGGAGTGGTTGTAGGAGGTGTCTGCTGATTTTGGGTGCAGGTGCATGGGCTGGATGCTGTTGTGAGATGGATGGCTGTTGGGTGTCTGAGTGCTTGCGTTTGTGTACTTTCGGGGGGGCAGACACAGTGGGAGAGGAAACAGGGGACGTGTGCATGGATGTTGTGGAGGTGTCTGTCAGTGAGGTGTGTGTTCTGCCAGGTGTGGTGGTGATGTTGGTAGTGGATGATGGTGTAGCGCATGCAGGTGTGAGTGTTGATGGAACTGGGAGGGAGGTGGAGGAGGAGGGATAGACAGTGGAAATTGTGAATGCTGGTATGTCTGCATCTGGACGGTGTTTGTGTGAGTGCCTGTGGGATGAAGTGTGGTGCTTGTGTTTGCCTGTGACACTCTTCGGTGTTGTCTTGTGTGCATGCTCGTCTGCCTGTCTGCTTGGGATAGGTTGGGGTTGAGGGGAATTGGTTTGGGAAGAGGAAGTTGGAGGGTAGAAACAGGGACAATGGCTGCCATCAGAGAGGAGGCCACGGCCTGGATCGATCTCTCTTGGGCCACCAAGACAGTATGACTGCCCTCCAGGAATGTATTAGTCTGTTGCATCTGTGCTGCCAGCCCCTAGATGGCATTCACAATGGTTGACTGCCCTACAGAGATGGATCTCAGGAGGTCAATAGCCTCCACACTCAGGGCAGCAGTGCTTGAGGTGCCTGGGGAGAAGGAGATGCCCACCCTCCTGGGTGAGCAGGCACAGGCAACTCGATGAGGGACTGCTGGGGTGGCGGCTGTACCTGTAGCTGGGGTGGTTACAGAGGTGTCCGCCAACACCAGGGAGCTTCCATCGGAGGAGGTATCTGTGTCTGAATTGTCCCATCCAGTCTCCGCCGTGGTGTTCCCCTCGTCCTCCGTCCCACTGGTTCCCTTGGTGTTGGTGGACTCTGCCTACTGGTTCATGTGGGATGCAGCTCCCTCCGTCTCGGCTGACTCTGCTCCTCCGGCAGGTGATGCTAATGCACATAAGGACAGGGTGACAAATCAAAAAGGGGGGGAAGAGACAAAGGATACACTGGGTCAATGGCTGCACCAACACCACCGTTGGCGTACACAGCACACTGACACACAGGGTACAGGCCTAAGCAGTATGCATTGCACTACCAGTGATATTGCTAGCCCCCAGGCCACAGGGAGGGACACACACCGCCAAATGCAGCACACCTCGCACCCACGCAGCCATGACCAGTAGTGAATGCCTCCGAGCTGGGTAGCAGGATTATACCCTTCAGGACCCTTGCCACCAGGAGACCTACTCTGCAATGTCAGGCCTGGCCTAGGGGGCACCAACTGACACACATCCCCCACCCAGATACCATCCTACCATGCGTAAGTTGTGATGATGGGCACTGTACTCACCGCCTTGTGGCTGCTGTGATGCCCTCAAGCACCCATCCAGCTCAGGATAGGCCACCACCAGTATCCCATCAGGGGGGTCAGGGTTCGACGGGCACCCCTTCCTCATTGGGAGGCCATCCCAAGCTGGGCCTCTGCCATCTTCCGTGCCCAGTGTCTCAGGTCCTCCCACCGTTTCTGGCAGTAGGTGCTCCGCCTGCCGTAGACCCCCAGGGTCTGCACGTCCTTGGCGATGGGATGCCATATTCCCGTCTTTTGATGGGCGCTGACCTGTAGAAGGAATACACACAGGAAAATAGTATCAGTCAGACAGTCCTGCCTGTTACACTTATAGCCCACCATACCCCTTCACATCACCATTTACACACACATGGTCCAACACACAACCTGTACGCCACCCAGGGGTCATCCGCCCACCCCCTTCACACACCACTCCATGCATTCATGCCACATGCATCGTGCCAACAGTGTACTCACCTGTTGTCTGGAGGCCCATACAGCTGTCCCTACTGGGGAAGAACCCTATCCACCAGTCTCTCCAACTCCGCCGAGGTGAAGGCAGGAGCCCTTTCCCCAGTCACATGGGCCATGGTAGGTTCCAGACACAGGTCACAGTAGTACATGCAGTGTAGGCCCTCTCCTGTGGAAGGTCAGATAGCAAGTGAGGAATCAGATAGAAAATGGCAGTCACATCCACGGCGGTGAAACCGTTGCCAACGGCGTAGATCACCATTGGCCACTGTACCCTATAGGGCCCAATGTTAACCAAAGAGGAGTTGCATGGTAGTTCTTGACTACCTCCTGCAACGGCACACAACTTCAGCGGAATTACCTCACTTCCATCTGTCCCCCCACACAGGACAGGCGGACGCCATTTCAGGGGTGGGGGACAGGCCCAGAATAATTATTGCTTCACTGTCTAAATTTAGACATACAGGACAATGCTCACTTACCCATTATAATTTTACAGCATGCATTGTACTGTTGTAGCCCCATTGTTCAGTTTGTGACCTACTCCTCACTCTTTTGTCCCATCCACTGCTACTGCTGCGGATGAATAGGAGATGGACACATACCCCCGTGTACAGACCCCTGGTGGACTTGGCAACAATGGAGGACAGGCACATAATACTCACCTATAGACTTGACAGGGCACAATCACAGAGCTGTATGCCCGATTGGAACCTGACCTGATGTCTGCCATCCGTCACCCCACTGGGATCCTCCCTCTTGTGCAAGTTCTATCAGTGCTCCATTTCCTGGCAGCTGGTTCTTTCCTTGTGACAGTGGGCTTGGCAGCAGGAATGTCACAGCCAATGTTCTCAACAGTACTGACCAGAGTGTTGTCTGCTCTGATTAAGCACGTGCAGCTATATTGTATTTACCCAGGTGGAAGATTTGGCCACAGTGAAGGCTGACTTCTATGCAAAGGGACATATCCCCAACATATTTGGGGCATATTGCATTTGTCCCTTCTGTCAAAATGAACAGATGTACAGAAATCGTAAGAGTTTCCACTCAATGAATGTACAGACGGTGTGCTTGGCGGACCAGTACATCTCCCATGTCAATGCTATGTATCCTGGGTCAGTGCATGATGCCTTTATCCTGAGGAATAGCAGCATCCCAAATGTGATGGCCCAACTACAGAGGCACAGGGTGTAGCTAATACGTGAGCCCTGGTCCCCACCCAGTATATGTTGGTGAATGGGTATGGTGTGGGCTATAGGTAATAGTGTGTGGCTAAATGTCGTCCCTCAGTATTTGCAGGTGACTCTGGTTACCCCAACCTATCTTGGCTGCTGACCCCTGTGAGGAATGCCAGGACAAGGGTAGAAGAACGTTACAATGAGTCACATGGGCAAACCATAAGGATTATAGAAAGGACCTTTGGCCTCCTGAAGGCCAGATTCCGGTGCCTCCTTCTAACAGGTGGATCCCTGTGCTACTCACCCAAGAAGGTCTGCCAGATAATAATGGCATGCTGCATGTTGCACAAGCTTGCCCTGGGACGCCATGTGCCTTTTCTGCAGGAGGGGGAGGCTGGAGATACCCGTGTTCATCCAATGACACACATGTAAGACAGTGTTACTTCACATTTCATTGTAATTATTTTGAATTTCTGTGGCACTGGCATGCTGTTATTTCCCACTTCTATGCCCACTTACTGCACCCTTTGGAAATTCATTTTACAGATGTTGGTGCCTCACAATAGCTCCTGGTGTGATCACTGCAGCCAGCTACAGGTTATTAACATATTCTCATTTACTGTACAGTTGAATTGCAATGTTAGAACCTGGTTAAATGAATAAATTATTGGAACATTTTACATACTCCATACTTCTATTTTTTCCAAGGGTGTTTATTGAAGTGCTAAAATATTTAGGGGCAAGTGCAATGGGATGGGGTGATGATGGAGGAAAGTCCAGGGTATTGTTCCAGTCTGTAGCATAGGTGCATTGTCCAAGGGGACACAGGAAGGGGAGCAATGGCAGTTCAAGGTAGGCAGGGTGACTGTTTGGACACAAGGATGACAATCAGGAGAGTCTCATTCCCTGGTGGGGGTCTTAGCAAGTGTCCTTGGCTTCTGTCTGGATTGCAGGGAACATTTGCGGGGTGGTTCTCCTTCTGAAGGGGGAGGGGTGCTGGTGGTCTGTTGGTCCTGTGGTGGGGCCTTCTGTCCACTAGCGGCAGCAGAGGTGAAAGGCAGTTCAGATGTCTGGCTAGTGGCAGGGGCCCACTGTTGTGTGACTGCCTCCCTCACAATATTGGCCATGTCTGCCAGCACCCCTGCTATGGAGACCAGGGTGGTTTTGATGGCCTGCAAGTCCTCCCTGATCCCCTGGTACTTTCCCTCCTGCAACCGCCTGTTCTCCTGCACATTGTTCAGGATCTGGTCCATCGTGTCCTGTGAATGTTGATATGCTCCAAGGATCTCTACTGCCTCCTGGAGAGTCGGTTCCCTGGGCCTGTCCCCCCCCTGGCGCACAGCACTCCTCCATGTTTCCCTGTTGGCCTGTGCCTCTGTCCCCTGAACCGTGTACCCACTGCCACTGACCCCAGGTCCCTGATTGTCTTGGGTGTGAGGTGTGGTCTGGGGTCCATGGAGAGGTGAACACACTGCTGATTGACGTGTCCTGGGGACAGAGGTGTGGGTACGCTGGGTGGGTGCTGTGGTAGTGTTTCCTGATGGGGGGGCTCTGTGGTGGTGTGTGAGTGGACCTGGGTAACAGTTTGTCCAGAGGTCCCTGATGGGCCAGGTTGGTCATCCACATCCTGAAGCCCAGGGTTGCTGTCATCACTGTGGGACTCTTCAGTTGGGGGACTGGATATTGCTGGCACCTCCTCTCCACTGACATTGGCTGGGGTTCCTGTGGGGATGTAAATGATGTGTTATGGTTTCTGTGTGTGACATATTGTCCAATCGTGGCTTGCCCTTTTTGGTTGTATTTGCCCTGGCAGCTTTCACTTGTGTAAGTTGGTATGTGGTGGGATAGCTGATTCTCTCTAGTGTGCATGCTTTTATGATGGGTGTCCATGCAGGGTTGTGAGTGGTGTCTATGCATTGGTACGGCATGCAGGACTTGGCATTGGGATGAGTGAGATGTGAAGGTGGGTGTGTTGGACGTGGTGGAGTGATGGGAGTAAGGGTGAAGTTGGGGGTATGTGATGGCATGCAGGTAGGGGGGTGATAGTAGTAAAGAATTGACTTACCAGAGTCCCATCCTCCTCCTACTCCGGCCAGGCCCTCCGTATGCATGATTTCCAAGACTTGCTCCTCCCATGCTGTGAGTTGCGGGGAAGGATGTGGGGGTTTACCGCCAGTCCTCTGTACAGCGAGTTGGTGTCTTGCTGCAATGGAACGCACTTTCCCCCATAGGTCGTTCGCTAGTTCTTGTGTGCTGTCGCACGGCGTTGACCCTGTCCAGGATTCTCCGGCATAGCTCCATCTTCCTAGCTATTGATATCTGCTGCACCTGTGCTGCACATAGCTGAGGTTCTACCCTGATAATTTCCTCCACCATGACCCTTAGCTCCTCCTCTGTGATTCGGGGGTTACTTTGTGGTGCCATGGGTGTTGTCTGAGATGTGTAGGTGAGGGTGTGTAGGGTAATGTGTTGGGGTGTGAGATGTGGTGTGCGTGGGTGGTGTATAGGTGTATAGGTGTAGGCAGTGTGTGGCTCTGGTTGTGTCTGTGATCTTTCTGTCTCTCTGGTGGCAATTCTTTGTAATGGTAAAGGGTTGTGGGTAATGTGGGTGCATGTTTCATAGTGGTGTGAGTGGGTGTGTGTGGTGTGTGTATGGGTGTCAGGTGTGTGTTGTTTGAATTGTACAATGAGGTGTTGTTTTGTTTGTGTGTGTGTGTATTTTGAGTGCAGCGGTATGTACCGCCAATGGTTTACCACCATTGAATGTCTGCTGTGGTGATTCATGGGTCATAATGTGGTGGGTGCTGTTCTGTTGGCATAACGGTGTGGGTTTTGATACTGCCAGTTTATCACTGACCTTTGGGCTGGCAGAATTGTGTATGTGGCTGAAAAGTGATCGATTGCTGTGTGTGTGTGTGATTCATAATATGGTGAACGGATATCCGCTGCAGTAACTTGGCAGCAGTCAGCATGGCGGTAAGTGGGATTTACCTCCAATGTCATAATCAGGGCCTAAATGTGAAATAGTGCTTAGGAGTCACTAGTGGCCAAAAGGTTACTGGAGGTTGCAAGGGACAAGTGCAAATCCAAAGTTCAGGCGGACCGTGATAGAGAGTAGACTGGCTACATGGTCCAGGCATTGCTACTAAGGTACCTTGGATGGAGCTTTGGTCGATGTCGAGAATCCACTGCATTGCCGTCGAGCCGTGCAAAGGGGGTCCTGCTTCATCCTGGAGCTCTGTTGAAGTCATTGCAATGCGTCATCTTTGAGCTACACCAAGCGTCGTCATCAAGCCATGCAGGCTGTAGATCCGATGTGGTCGAGCAGCCTCTATGTCAATGTCGAAGGGTGATGCGGATAAATTTTGCCCACACTCAAGGTGATGTTTTGGTTTTTGCAGTAATCAGCTGCAGAATCCACTTCTGAGGCCCAGGACTGGAACGGGGCACCTCAGGCAAGGGTAGGACTGACAGATGACAGAGTCTAGGAACACCAAAACAGTTGCAGGCAATCTTTGATGTCCCTGGGACTGTAGTAGAACAGATGCCATGCAGGCAAGCCCTTGGAGACACACAGGTTCAGCAGGATTGGTACAGTCCTTGTCCTCTGCAGGACAGAGATAAACAGGCAGCAGGGCAGCTCAGCATAGCAGAAAAGCAGTTCCTCGGAACAGTCAGTCCAGGGAGAGTGGCAATCCTTATGGCACAGCAGTCGTTACTCCAGGAGAGTTCTTTCCAAGTCCAGTAGTGATCTGATTTCAGGGGGTCAGAGCCCCAGTACATATACCAAAAAGTGCCTTTGAAGTGGGAGTGACTTCCAGCAGCTCCTTGAAGTGCACACAGCCTCCCTTCATCCCAGCCCTGTCTCCAGACTATCAGTTAGGGGCAATCAACCCTTTATTTGGGGCTCAGGCTGCTATCCTTGGAAGTGCAAGTGTGAACCCTTCCCATCCTCCCTGCCCAGGAAGACACTACAGTATGCAGATGAATGCAAATGCAATTGAGTGTCCTGTGTTGTGGCTGTCCGAAGGAATGCACAAATGTAGCTGTCACCGAACCCAGTCCAGAGGTGTATTGGAGACAGGCTGTCAGGTACAGAAGGAAGAGAGCAAAACAATGCCCACTTTCTAAAAGTGGCATTTCTGAAGTAGTCATAATAAATCTAACAGTGATATGGAATATGAGACTGCTACTCTTTTCTGATCAGAAATTACAACTTCAAAACATATTAATGACTTCCCAATGCTGCCTATGAGAGGAGTGTTGGACTTTTTTTCTTCTGCAGGGTCATCCCCAATCTTTTTGCCTCCTGCCTCCTATTTTGTCTGACCTGTTGCTGTTGGCTTTTGAACTCTGAGCACTTTACCACTGCTAACCTGTGCTAAAGTGTATCTGCTCTCTGTGTAAAATTGTATGTAATTGGTTTATCCATGATTGCCATATTTGAGTTACTAGTAAGTCCCCAGTAAAGTCCACTAGAGGTGCCAGGGCCTGCAAAACAAATGCTACTAGTGGGCCTGCAGCACTGGTTGTGCCACCCACTGAAGTAGCTCTGTAATCATGTCTCAGATCTGCCATTGCAGTGTCTGTGTGTGCACTTTTAACTGTAAATTCGACTTGGCAAGTGTACCCACTTGCCAGGACTAAACCTTCCCTTTTCTTACATGGAAGGCACCTCTAAGGTAGGCCCTAGGTAGCCCCAAGGGAAGGGTGCAGTGTATGGTTAAGGTGGGACATATAGGGGGTGATTCTAACTTTGGCGGGCGGCGGAGGCCGCCCGCCAAAGTTCCCCCACCAAAATACCGCTCCGCGGTCGAAAGACCGCTGAGGGTATTTTGGGATGTGCCCTGGGCTGGCGGGCGGCCGCCAAAAGGCCGTCCGCCAGCCCAGAGCAAATCAACCTTCCCACGAGGACGCCGGCTCAGAATTGAGCCGGCGTAGTGGGAAGGTGCGACGGGTGCAGTGGCACCCGTCGCGTATTTCAGTGTCTGCATAGCAGACACTGAAATACTTTGTGGGGCCCTCTTACGGGGGCCCCTGCAGTGCCCATGCCAATGGCATGGGCACTGCAGGGGCCCCCAGGGGCCCCGCGGCACCCCCTACCGCCATCCTGTTCCTGGCGGGAGACCCGCCAGGAACAGGATGGCGGTAGGGGGTGTCAGGATCCCCATGGCGGTGGAGCGCGCTCCGCCGCCATGGAGGATTCTGCAGGGCAGCGGGAAACCGGCGGGAGACCGCCGGTTTCCCGCATCTGACCGTGGCCGAACCGCCGCGGTCAGAATGCCCTGCGGGGCACCGCCGGTCTGTCGGCGGTGCTCCCGCCGACCGACCGCCGGGGTCAGAATGACCCCCATAGTAATGTGTTTTATATGTCCTGACAGTGAAATATTGCTAAATTCATTTTTCACTGTTGCAAGGCCTGTCCCTCTAATAGGTTAACATGGGGGCTACCTTTCAATCTCATTAAAGTGTAGATTCCTTTTGGGAGCGGATGGACATGTGGAGTTTGGGGTCTCTGAGCTCACAATTTAAAAATACATCTTTTAGTAAAGTTGATTTTAAGATGTGTGTTTGAAAATGCCACTTTTAGAAAGTGAGCATTTTCTTGCTTATACTATTTATGTGACTCTGCCTGTTTGTGGATTCCCTTTCTGGGTCAGTTTGACAGTTGGGCTGGTTGCACCTCACACTAGACAGTGACACAAAGGGAGCTGGGGTGTAGTCTGCATTTCCTGATGAGCCATCTGTGCTAGGAGGGAAGGGAGGAGTGGTCACTTGCACCTCAAAGGGCTGTGCCTGTCCTCACACAATGCCGTCTCCGACCCCCTGGTGAGTGTCTCGGGCCTGGCCTGGGAAAGGCAGGATTTCACATTCAAAAGAGACTTTACTTTGAAGTAGGCCTACTTCAAAGGAGAAATTGGGTATAAGAAGGGCACCCAAAACCACAGAGTTTAGATCACTTCTGGACATCAAGAGGAACCTCTGCCTGGAGAAGAGCTGAAGAGCTGAGGAGAAGTGCTGCCCTGCCTGTGACTGTGCTTTGTGGAGTTATCCTGCAGTTGCTGCTTCTGCCAGAGTAAGATGGCAAAGAATGGACTTTGTGTGCCTTTCATCTTGTGAAGAAATATCCAAGGGCTTGATTTAGAGCTTGCCTCCTGTTGTCTGAAGTCTCAGGGACAGCAAAGACTTCTTTCTGCCAGCACCTGGAGTCTCTGGAGAGACTCCTGCTCTGAAAAGTGGTGCCCTATCCTGTCTCTGGGCCCTTGAAAGGAAAGCTGGTGGAAATCCAAGGAAATCGACTTCGGACGACCTCGGACCGTCGCCGCTGCTGAATCCGGTGACGCCGCTTACAACCGACTCCCTGATCTTTGCTGGAACGCGATGACCTTCGCAGGCCCGACGCTGCTGCATCCCCGCTTAAATCTGCGACTCTGTGGAAGTCGCAGCACTACGTCGTGACCGACGCCGCTCGAAGTGCACAGATTCAACGTTTCGCACAGATGCCGCGATCCCCGACTTCGCGCATCGACTTGTTTTCACTCTTCAACAATGGTACTGTACATGGGGGTCTACGCGACTCCGTTTCCGGCGCCTCTGGTGTCGGATTGTTGGAAACTACTCCGTCACGACGCCGTGTTAACACCTCATCGAAGCATTTTGTTTTTCTAAGCGCTATTTTTTAGTTTAATCTTTAAAAATTCATAACTTGACTTGTGTATGTCGGATTTTTGTCGTTTTGGTCTTGTTTTGTTTAGATAAATATTTTCTATTTTTCTAAACCTGTGTTGTGTCATTTAGTAGTGATTTCACTGGGTTACTGTGTGTGTTGATACAAATACTTTACACCTAGCACTCTGAAGTTAAGCCTACTGCTCTGCCAAGCTACCAAGGGGGTAAGTAGGGGCTAGCTGAGGGTGATTATCTTTTACCCTGACTAGAGTGAGGGTCTTTGCTTGAACAAGGGGTAACCTGAAAGTCAACCAAATACCCCATTTCTAACAAGGAGTATGCCTCACAATAGTGAAAAATGACATTGGAAGTTTTTCACTACAAGGACATGTAAGACTTAAAAGTACATGACCTTCCTTTTACTTATATAACACCCTGTTCTATGTGCTATCTAGGTCCTACCTTAGGGTTGACTTATATGCATAAAAATGGGAGTTTAAGGCTGGGCAAGTAAATTAGTTTTAGATGCTGAGTTAAGGTGTCATTAGACTGCACACACATGCCCTGCAGTGGCAGGCCTGAGACATATTTGAAAGGCTACTTCTGTGGGTGGCACAATCATTGCTGCAGGCGCTGGGCATATGGTATACCACTTTACAAGGTACTTTGAAGTAAAATAAATATACCAAACAGGTGTAAGCCAATGTTGCCATGTTTAGAGAAGAGAGCATGGGCACTTTATTGCTAGTTAGTGGTAAAGTGCTCAGAGTCCCAAAAGCCAACAAAAACAAGGTCAGAAAAAGAGGAGGAGGAAGGCTAAAGTTTTGGGGTAACCCTGCAAATAGGGCCAGGTCCAATAACCTCTATGATGAAAAATGTCACGATATGTTGTGTGTGAGGCGTCTTCTCCAAAATCTCTTTCATTCTGCTCACAGGAACAACTGCATCACAAATCACACCTAGTTGTCTTTGTATGATTAGTAGCTCTGGAGCCAGTGCCAGCACTGATGCAAAGTTGTGAGGAGGTCTGGAGCATTCCCATCCAGGCAGGAGAACTAAAAATATTTCTATAATTAGACGGCATTCTGCTTATGGGTAAAGACTCCGGGTCATATCTACTAGCACTTAGAAGATGACTCCACTTTCTGTCTTTTCTGGATACAGGATAAAGTGGAGCAAATGTGAGGCTCTACCAATGGCCACCTTGACTACCAGAAGCTCACTGATAGATTTACCATTCAAATGAGTATTATCAGTTCTAAGCTACCCGAACATTTTAGTGAGCTGAGATTTCTCTACGATAACAGAAAATGTCACAACTTTATTAATGACGACTTCTGCAAATGGGATTCACTTCAGCTGTTATTATGGGGCAGAGTGTAAAGTGTTAAAGTGGCAGTGACCCTGCAATTTAGTTATATATTTGCCATACTGTCCTCTGCAATTACCCGCTGATTGCTCAACAGAATTGATCATGTGATAAAACAATATGGTTGTGACAGTTATACACCTCTTGCCAAAATGTCTAAACTATGTGCCTTGACACGATCTGGCAGGCATGGTATGTCACAAATAGAACCATATTACTGAGCTCATCATTAACTTTTATGGGACCTTAATTACCGGATTTTACTCCAAACTGTAGGAGAATCACTTACAAGCACTATGGTGTAGCTACCTACAAATAAATTAATACGAGGAAGATTGGGCATGACTTCCAAAGACTCACTACAGAGGTCTCCAAACTTCAGCTATTTCAAAATATTACATGGTTAGCACATCAATGCACAGACGGTACACACTGCTTGTTTAAGCCCAGCTCATGCTTCACTGAACATGGAGAACAGAAAGGAGATTTGGTGCAAATACTCTGGTTTTAAACTTCCATTTGAAGATTTGGACAGGAGTGGATTCTCAGTGGGGTAAACTAGTGATTTGGGCCTTGCTGTATCAGTCCCTATAGCTCTATTTTATGATACCTCCAAACCCAAGTCATGGATAGACTCAACACGTTCATACACCTAGACTGAAAATAATCAGATCGTGGACAGAAACTTTTATCTGACATGCCTAAATGTGGTGTGTACTTTTTTGCAATAGAACTAAAGAGTCTTTGGATTCTAACACCTTCTTAACAGGAGTTGTGAAAATCAATGTGATGAACAGGAAAGTAATCGAAGTGTACCAGAGTGTGAGGGAGAGAAGATATCTAGTTTCAGTATTTTTAATCCGTTTATATTTGTGAGACAATAAGGACAGGATGAATTCAGTTTTTGAGGGTTAAGCAGCAGCAACATTTTGGATACATTGATTTGAAGACTTTTCAAGGGGTCATATCAAGCACAATCTTAGCCACAAAGCAACTGAGCATTGTACAGAAGTGCAGTAAAGAGGAGAACTTAGAGGAATGGGGGAGTCAGTAATTATGTCTAGTTTAAGACTTTGGAAGGCAATAAGTTGCCTGGCCCAGATTTAACACATCTTGCATAACCCATGGGATGCTTTTGACC
Source organism: Pleurodeles waltl (assembly GCF_031143425.1). Taxonomy (NCBI): domain Eukaryota; kingdom Metazoa; phylum Chordata; class Amphibia; order Caudata; family Salamandridae; genus Pleurodeles; species Pleurodeles waltl. The sequence continues at coordinate 1,642,192,482 of NC_090444.1, read as the reverse complement.
TGAATAGAAAGTAAAGATTGACAGAATAAAGCAAAGTAATTGTTTGACTAATTTAGACATGTTTGTTTAAAATGTTGACAAAAAAAATCAGAGAACATTTCAACACGGCAAAGATAAAAGTATCATTAATTTCCAAGCCTTCCACTTTCTTCATAACAGTTTAGCGGGCATTGTCATGTGTGACAGAGTGCGCCAGTTTTAGATTTTTAGCTAAATGTTTTGCATTTGGGAGTGATAGTTTTGGCCTGAAAATCAAATGCCACAAAGATGAGCTTTGAGTGAATGAAGAATCTAGAGGCCAGGCCTGTTGAGACTGGAGAGGCAAAACGGAAGAAGGGACTTTAAGGTCAGAAACAGGTGAAAGTCTAATCGGAGGGAAGGAGGAGCTGGGTAATTCTTTCTGCTCAACTAGAGTAAACTGTGTAGAGAATACCTCTCAACTTCTTCTGTTGTAGAGCTTCCCGCTACTATTAGTATATTCACAGTTCTTTGTTTCTCTCCCTCTTCTAGTTTCTACCCCTTTCCCCCTTAATACCTGCTACCCTAGGGAAGTGTGCCTTCCTTGATGATTGCAGTGGCGTAACAAAGGCCCCCGCAGCCGTCGCGGTGCAGGGGGAAAGGAGAGAGGGCGGGGGGCAAGCTCCAGGGGGGCCCTCAGCCCAGTACACTGTGCACGTGGCAGGCCCCTGACTGGATCCACGGGGTAGTGGCCCTCCTCCTGTTATTTTGCAGTGGCACCCCCTCACGTTTTGTCACTACTTTTGGCTCCTTGCACATATGTCCACTGCTGGTATTCCTGACTCTGGGGTAGGGATGATCCTGGAATTCTCTGGGTTCATCAACTGCCCCTTCACAGAGGATCACTTAACCATAATGGGGTTTTTAGTGTCATTACAGATAGGCTCAATCTTTATGAATAATATCTTTAGCATCTGTTTTCAAACATATTCTTAAAGAGTTACATATATGAGAGGCCTATGCCTAATATGAGCTTTGAGAGAGAATGTGCTGAAGAGGCAACCAGTTTAGGGCAAGCCAGTGGGGGTAATTTCTTCCCTCTTTTTCCCTAAATCATTTTTTTTTTAGGTTGTGAATAGCTGCAGGTGTGTCCTTTCTTCTGCATCATCTCTCCCTTCAGACAAGGGAGTGGTGGATTATCATCTATAATCAGTGTCGCAACCTTCATTTCACCGCCTGCTTTGTGACAGCCTGTCACATCCTTCATGTACTCATTGCTCTTCTACCTATTATTTTTCGTTTTTGCTTACTCATTCAGACTATATCCCTTTTCCTTATTTGCCCCTCACTATCTTTGTCCTACGGTTCTCAACAGTGAACGGGTGTACATGTATGCATGTGTGTGATGTGTGCTCATCCCTATGCATAGCCCTTTGTATTTTCATTGTACAGTGATACCAAAATAGATATTTATCTATGTTTCTTATTCACAAACAGTTTACAGCTTCTGTAAACAAATCACGCTTATGTTTTAGTACAAGCATTTTCAATGCAATGGGTCTCGCGTTTGCTCGAGTTGGAGATATTAGCATTGTAAATTCCTAACTGGACTTTTCATGCCACAAAAACTGAGAATAGAAAGTAAAACAGTTGACATAAGCAAGCCGATTCAAAGCGCCACCGCAGCCATGAGTGTGAGCGCCAAGGAGAGACACAGAAGGAAAAAGAAGTTTGTTTGCAGTGAAAGGTATCAGAAAAAGTGCAATTATCCATGTAACACTGTCGATGGCCAAGGAGGTAACAACACTGCCCCGAGCGGGGGACAAACATAAAGTAGTTACCAAAGATAACAAAGGATTTTTGAAAGGCAAGCCCACAAATGAGTGATAGTTACGGGCGTGCAGTGGGTGTGGTTAAAAGCCCAGATACACACCAACACATTGGAAAAGCAGCACTTGCGCGCTGCTTTGCTTGACCTAAAAAGGAGCAGAGAGATGAAGAGAATCCCCATCTAGGCAGCAGGACTGAAGACATTGCTATCCACTTAGGACCTTCTGCTGAAGATTAAGGGCCTCATTTACGAGGCCCTAGTAGCACACTGCGCCACTGGAGCGTCATTTTTTTTTTACACTCTGGTTGTGCAGTGTGCCAGCCTATATTTACAAGGCCACGCAAAGCCACCTTGTGTGGCTTTTTACGGCCTTGTAAATATGGTTCCCTTTCACGCATAACACTGCGTGAAAGGGGTGTTTCTCGAGGGAATCTAACACATTCCCAGATTTACAAGTCTGGGAATGTGTCAGATTCCTACACCACATCAGGGGTGGCGTAAGAATAATGCAACAGTGAGAAATAGCTTTATTTCTCCCCATGTTTTCCTCTTTCTACGTGTACTGCATTCTGCAACACACACAGAGAGAGGAAGACACCTCTTGTGATTGTTTTTGGGCAGGACAGTGTCCCCAACAGCAATTTGTGCGCCAGCGCTGAGGGAGAGGACAGAAGTGCGCTGTATCTTGTAGATGCAGCACATTTCTGCCCTTTCCAGGTGATGGAGGGTGGGGCAGCAAGGCACTTGCTGCGCCGCCCTGCGCTACAGGCCTTGTAAATGAGGCCCTAAAAACCCTAATTCACCTCTACCAGCGCTCATGTCCAAAATGACATTTTGGACATTATTTTACAATGGGACAAATGGGAGGCTCTCATACACTCAAATCAGAGCTAACACGTGTTGGTTTTTAAAATTATTTATTGTGTTGTGATAGACGTATGTTGCTTTGTGACATTTTTGACTACACTAACAGATAGCTCACACACATCTATGTGCATACAGACAATACCCAGATGCATACATGCACACACACACACACCCATGTTCACTCGCAGCAAAATGTATACAAAGGTGGATGTTGACAGGAAACATGGATGGATTCCTGCCCGTGTGATTGTATACAAGAGTGAATGGATGGATGCAGGGCAGTGGATGCATACCATGACTGAGTAGAAAGTTAGAAGGATGTGGTTGCATGAATGGATATATGGTAGCGCAGATGAATGCGTGAATAATTGGCAGTGGGTTGATGAGTGTTTGGTAAGGGGTGGATGAATGCACACGGAGCAGGAGAAAGTAGAAATAAAATTAGGAGTACGTAGGCGTAGGTAGTAAGCATAAGTGCTTGGTGATGGATTGAGTGGGTGTGGTTGGATGAATATTAGCTTGAGTGACAGTGGATGAAGGGCGTATGGAGGTAGGTGAATGAATACAAGAAGAGGTAGGACTAAGTAGAAGTAAGCATATGATTAAGCGAAGTACTTAGAAATAATAGCAGAAGTAAGAGCAGGCATAATTAATAGTAAACTTATGTAAGAGTAAGGGTAAGTAGGAGCAAGTGTAGAATTAAGAGCAAGTGTACAGGAGACGAAGTGTAAGAATAAGACGAAGTTCTCAGAAATAGGAGTAAATAGGAGTAAGTATAGGCTCATTTGAAGAGAGTAGAGTAAGCATTATAAGTAACTTGAAAACAAATAATTAGGAGAAAGCGTAGGGATACATATGAGTAGGAGTGTGAGCAAGATTAGCTGTAGTTGTAGAAATAAGAGAAGGGCTGAAGGTAGGCATAAATAGGGACAGGGAGTAGTAGTTAGGAAAGTAGTTTATGTAGAAGTAATAGTATACATAAGAAAGGGTAGGAGCAGGAGTAACTATAGCGATAAGAATACTTGTAAGGCAAAAACTTTGTATAAATAAATATAGGTGCAAGTAGGAGTAGTATGTGAGTAAGAGAAAGTAGAAACAAGAGAACACTGTCCCAAAGTTAGATTGGTTGGGTGTTTAAAGAAATCGTAGATTGCGCTAGACACCTGTGCAGACACCATCATGAAGTAAATTAATTAAGTCCTATGGTGCCCAAGGCTCAATTATTTATGTATTATTATCGTGTTTGAATTTCAAGATATCTGGCTAGACAGCTAACTCTGTATTTTACACCAGGCATACAAATGACAAAAAGCTTCATTTTTCTTCCAAACTGTCAGTCATGAATAGCTGAAAATTCCAGATATTTTTCTTTGTATACTGGTCTTTGTAATTCTGCGATTCAATAATCGGTAAATTATTATATGTCCTAGAAGGTACAGACAAACCCCAGGACTTGAAAAGTTACTAATGCATGACATGGGATGGGTTGTTACCTCTCTGATATTACTCCGTGCCCACCTGCTACAGGTCACTGAGTGACTCCAGTTTCACATTACATCATGCCTATATAATTCACCCAGACCTATGCCCGGAACTGTACATCACCCTTTGCTTCTGTGGTGTTCAACGCTTAGTGCCTCTTAATGCACAGCTTACTGTGCTCTCATGCGATCCACTATCCAGTTTTTTTCTATGAAGCTTATCATCCAGTGCACACCTGAGGTGCTTTATCCAGATCTCCCATGAAGCTCATCACCAATAAATCTGTGAGGTGCATTATTCAGTGCTCTCTAGAGGTAGAGCACCCACCCTACCGCAGTGCACCCCTAAGGGGCATCTCTATTTCTCTCCAGGTGCATTGTTTTATTACTGTACATCACTATGTGAACACTACCTTCTGCCCCGCCTGCATACTACCAGGGGCGGCTCCCTCGCATTGGCAAAAAAGCATTGTTCCCCTGGCTGAGCCAGCAGCAGAAAAATAAAATGATAGTTCACAATTGTTTTTTTTTTCTGAACAATAGTTCACTGTCGTTTCATTTTTTTGCTGCTGGCTCAGCCAGCATTTGAAGGGTGGTGCAGGGTCATGAGAGAGGCAGCAGAGTGCACGTAAGTGTGCATGTGTATTTGGCAGGCCGTCTTAGGCCAAGCACAGCTGTTCAGCTGAGCTGGAGAAACTGCACAGGCCCCAGGATTGTGTCTGAGAGCCAGTCCATGTTGCTCAGGCCAGTCCTGATGCTGCTTTCATGGTAGCTTTAGCATGAAAGCAGCACCAGGATTGCAGGGGGTCCTGTGCTGGTGTCCCAATGATTGCTGGGACACCACATCGAGGGAAGAGGAGCTACGAGCAAGGCGGCAGAAGGCAGCAGCATGGTGGTGAGAGGCAATTTATTTATTTTTTCAACCCCCTCCATCTCCATCCCCCCAGCCCCGTCCCTTGAGATTTGCGCCGGCTGCCGCTGAATATTACCATAAGCCTCCTAGTGGTAGGGCTATGCATGACTGTTGACAAGTGTGTTGTGGGGCTTGCATAATTGTTGGGTGCATGGTTGCCTCAAGATGTAGCTGAATCTGCTTCTGTAGATGTATTACTTTGTTCACACATGAGCGCAAATGCACTTTGCAGAAGCCCACCCTTTTGGCTTTGATGCCACTTGAATTGTTATCCTGCTATCAAAACTCATTCTATGGTCCCATTCCCTCTCCTTAACCTACCCCTTCTCTGTTCCGAGGATTAATCACACCCCATTGATTTCAGTTTGACTAACTGCCTAGAGTTATGGTTTGTTTCCTTAGCAGTTAGCCAGCTGCCAACTAATTCCCTTTCAGGAGCTCTCCATGACAGAACAGCAAAGTACTGTCATTATGAAGTCTGTTCTTCATCCTGCCATATGGACATCAGCTACCTGCTTTTATAGTTTGGCTGTTCACGCAAAATGGAGGTTTGATGATTTAAACAGTAATAAAGTGTAGAATATTCAATCTTGACAACAGAATGTCCTATTTTATAGTGTTCAAGACCTCTCATCATATTCAGCAAGCCAAATTTACAGTGCAAGATTAAGAAATGAAAATGGCGTTTAGCTGAACTTAACTGCTAATAATTAATGGTTGATAACTGCTGGTGTCTCTCAGTGCTTTTGGCCGCAGTTTCTGCATTAACATCTCATTGACAGATTTCTGAATCAATCAGCAAAATTACAAGGCGTAGAAAAGCATTTCTGATTTCTCAAGTGGAAAAAAGGATAGACGATGCCAAGGTTTATCAATTCTATGTGTACTGAAGAACCAAGCGCTACATTCAAACAGCTATACACCATGTCCATAGCCAATTGAAATGCATGCACCCTAATGAGTGCAAAGGGGAAGAATTACTAATATTTTACGCAATGTAGCAACATTGCAAAGTAAGACTTGACTATATCTGCAGTGCTCTCTCTACCCGTGTGCTGGCATACAATTACGCAGCTAACTTCATGCACACACCATAGTTCAAATGTTTGTGATGTCTAGCATTGGCTTTGTACTGGAAGCACGTTCAGTGCAAAATAATACTCATACATACTATAAATCTCTGATTGTGTATGTAGATTGTATAGTGCGGCACACATTAAAGTTTGAAAGATTGGAGAGAAACAAATAAAAAAATTCCCTCTTTGCGCCTGCCTAAAGGGGGCATGTTTCTGGGCGTGAAGTCCTGTCTACAAATGTTAGAGACAGGGCATCAGGAACCATAGTTTGTAGCATGAGATTCCAAATGTACCTTGTGTTATGTTGATATGTTGAGATAAACGGTGCTTACAAATACGAAAAGCAATTATTGCGCTGATAAGCAACGCTAATGGCGGCCGTAAATCATGCACAGCATACTCAGTGTCTCGTCCGGCTCGTGACTGCAGGCGCCCCTACTGCACGGCCCGTTTATTTCCCTTTCCGGCCTCCGGGACCAAACCAAAAGTCCCCTGAATGACAGGGGGATACAAACTGTTGTAATGAACACGCACGTAGGCTAAAGGACACCCCTGCCAGCCCGGCTGACTTGGGGAGTCCCAAACATAACATTCCTCCTCAACTAACATTAAATTAAACTAACAGTGAACCAAAACCCACGAACTCAAATACAATGCCATGCGGTTCAAAATCCCTGTCCTCACAGCTGCCTGGCCAAACAGCATGCCTTTGCGCCCCACACATTTTCAATCATCTGCTTCTCCTTGCGGTTGAACAGTATTAGCTGTCGTGTACACCATATCAAAACAAGTCCAATTACTCACATATATAGTCCTTTAGTCTCTCGGGGGGTGACGTGCGGGACCGCAAATCATACCTGCCCCTACCTCGCCTTGGGACTGCATCATTTCTGCTGTTCTCAGGTGACACCTGTGTTAGCCGGCCCTCCTCACTCTGTGCAGGGGGGCCCTGTGCCATGAGGTTGCTGTCTTCCGGTCCCTCCCGGGTTTTCAAAAGACTCTTCATCAAACACCCCTCCGCAGAGGCGTCGGGTCTCCTAAATTCTTCATCTTCCCTGTCCTCCTGGTCTCCTCCATACTGACTGCAGTCATTTTTGCTCCCTTGACCATCCATTGGATCTCCTATATATGTCTTGAAACAGGATATGTTCCTCGTCACACTCTCGCGTCCTCTAGTGGCTGTCACTAGTGTTCCTTTCACTCGAGTGACTGTCCACAAACCAGATTCAAATGGTGTTTTAAATTTTCCGCCTGGGTGTCGATTCTTCATCAATACCACATCCCCAATGGTCAGATTTCTTGTGTTAGCTCTTCTCTTCCGCGACATTCGGTCATTGTAAATACGTCTTTGTTGGAGTCTTGTTTCCACTTGGTTTTGTCTGGTTCTCGCCTGGCCCGGCGTCTCTGTTAGGGTCTCCACTTGAGGAATCATATCTCTCACTGTCCGTTGCATACAAATTTGACTCGGGGATACCCCCGTCGTGCTATGTGGGGTAAGGCGATATTCCCTCAAAAACTCAAAAATGGCACAGTCCAGATTCTTCTCTCTCACCACCGCAATCCTTAATACTTTGTTTAGCGTCCTCATAAATCTTTCAACCTCTCCATTGGCTTGAGGCCACCGGGGAGTAATCTTCCTGTGTTTGATGGCATGTGATTCTAAATAGGCTGCAAAATCATGGCTGGAAAACGGGGGACCATTATCAGTTCTGAGCTCTTGTATAATCCCATGTGTGGCCATTATTTTCTCCATGCATGGTATCACTCTCTCAGTGACCGTGGATTCTAATATCTCTACCTCCGGATATTTTGAGAAATCATCGATCACTACCAGCATGTGTCTTCCATCCGGTAGACTCCCCAAATCTGCACTCGCTCTCTGCCATGGTACTGACGGGATGACTTCAGTGATGATGGGGGGTGGCGGATCTGTCGGCCCCACCAGTTGACACACATGACACCTTTGTATTGTCTTCTCCACTCGGGCGTCAAGGTCGGGGAACCACACTTTGCTTCGTAGTCGGGCCTTGGTTTTCACCATTCCCTGATGAGTGGCATGGGCCAAATCCACTGTCCTTTGTCTCATACTGTCTGGAATGACCAGTCGGCTTCCTCTCAACAGACAGTTCTCTGACGACACCGCCAACTCGTTCCGGACTCGGAACAAAGCCTGCAGATTGTTGTTGGCCTCCTCGGTCCTCAATGCCAGATTGTGCTTCAGTAGGTGCCATCTTCCATCACTGACGCATGATATAGCCAGCTGCAATACCTCATCTGCTCTCGTAGCCTCCTGTATTTCTTTCATGGATATTGGCAGTGGCCGGGATCTCTCTACTACCAGCCTCACGTATTCCTCCGTATTTTCAGTTTCCTCTTCTTCGAGCATGGTGAATGGTCTGGTGTGACGGGACAAATAATCTGCTGGGTTCTGGGCTCCTGGACGATATACCACAGAGAATTGGTACCCCTGTAGCTGAAGAATCCATTTCTCAATTCTTGGTGGAGGTTGGGAGGCTGTTTTATTGAACAATGGTATCAGTGGCTTGTGATCAGTATATATTACAAACGGGTGACCATAGATGTACAGATGGTAGTGTCGACAGGCCCAACTAACTGCTAACGCCTCTTTCTCAATGTGTGAGTATCTTTGTTCCGTTGCCGTCAGAGCTCGGCTGGCGTACGCTAGTGGAGCCCACACACCATCATTTTCTCTTTGAGACAGTACTGCTCCGAGACCTATTGGGCTGGCATCCACAGAGAGCTCTGTTTCTTTGGCTGGGTCGAAGAATACTAAAGTTGTCTCTGCCGACAGGGCCTGCTTGGTATCTTGAAACGACCTTTCATGTATCGCATTCCACTCCCACGGACTGTGAGCCTTTGTTAGTTCCCGGAGTGGGGCAGTGAGTGATGTCAGATTGGGAATGAATCTCCCACAATATGTTACCATTCCCAGGAAACTTCTGACACCTGTGACTGATGTAGGAGGGGGTGCCGACTTTATGTCCGCCACCTTTTCTGGGTCAGGTCGGACACCTCTTTCAGAGAAATGATATCCGAAGAAAGCAATGTCCCTTCTCAGGAATTCACACTTCTCCCGATGCAAAGTCAGACCGTGTGTCTTCAGCCGTTGGAAGACTGCTTGTAGCCTCTGTAGGTGTGCCTCAATCGTTGGTGCATGTACCAGAATATCATCACTCACATTGATGACTCCCTCCAACCCAGCCAGAACGCCCCTTATGGTGTCTTGGAATACTTCAGCCGCGCTGGCGATCCCAAAACTCAGGCGTTTGTATCTTCTCAGTCCCACATGGGTGGAGAAAGTGGTGATTGCTCTGGACTCTGGAGCCAGCATGATCTGGTGATATCCCGCTCTCAGATCCATTTTTGAGAACCATTTGGATCCGCTAACCTCCGTCACTATGTCATCCACGGTCGGAGTGAGATGGCGTTCCCTCCGGATGGCCACGTTTGGGAGGCGCATATCTACACATATCCGAACTTCCCCTGGTTGCTTGGGTTTCCTCGTGACTACAATGGGTGACACCCATGGGGTTGGTCCTTCCACCTTCTCGATGATGTCTGCTTCTTCCAACTTCCGTAGTTCTGCCTCCACCTGTGGGCGTAGATGAAATGCTATGCGTCTGTGTTTCAACGCGACTGGCTCTATGGACTTATCGATGTGTAGTTTTATTTGACGATCCTTGAGGCATCCAATGCCTTGGAATAGATCAGCGTACTCTTCCTGCAGATATTCTAGCTCACCCACTTGTATGCTGAACGCGAACGCCACCAACTTCAGCTCTTCCGCCGTGCGGCAGCTGAGCAGCATCCCCGTTCCTATCTTGGTAACGTATACCTTTGTTCGTACCATTGTATCCTCATGACTGATCTCGGTCACAAACACTCCTGCCATGGGAAGGGGTCTTGTAGACCCAAAAGCGAATACTTGTACTTTTGTGCGTCGTAGAAGGGGGCGATGCGTCATTTGTTCAAAAACAGATTCAGCCAGTATGTTGATTGAAGCCCCTGTGTCGATTAGAGCTGTCACTTGGTGTCCCGCCACTTTGACCTTACACTTTGGAATTTTCTTTCGTCTTTGGCAGCCTGATTCTGTTGCCTGGATTATGTACACCGTTCCTTCTGGCTCATCATCATCATCCATGTCGGGGATCAGATCTGGTGGTTGCACCGCCTTTGCTCCTTGACTTGTCTTTGGTCTGTCGCCTTTTCCTCTTGCGTTTGACCGGCAGACTTTTGCAAAATGATTTAGTTTTTGGCAGTTGGTGCACTGTTTTCCCAATGCAGGGCATTTGCCCTGATGTGGAAACGTTCCTCCACACCTATAACATGATCGGTTTGCCCCGGCCGGTCTTGTCTTCTCCTTTCTTTTTATTGCGCTGTTAGAGGCAATAACATTTACCGGCTCTGTTCTGATGGTCTGCGCGAGCGCCGATTCCATGTGTGCTGCCCTTACTCTGGACAACTCCTTTGACCTGCCCATCGTCAGCATGTCAGCCATTGTCATTCCTGGTATTTGAAGGATGTGTTCTCTTAATTTGGTCGAGTGGCATCCCTGGATGAATTGTGCTCTTATCTCATCATCCGGGTCCGGTAATGTGCATGTGCTTGCTAGTTCCTTTAATCTTGCATAGTATGTGTCCACAGACTCGTCTGAGTGCTGTCTGGCTTGTCGCAGGAGGAAACGCTCATAGTCTGGATTCGCCATGGGTTCAAAATATGCTGTTATTGCTCTTTTTAGGGTTCGGTACGTAAATGGGGGTCCTTCCTCAGCCACTGTTTTGCTGATTTTGTGCAGCATCACTCCCCCCATATGAAGGAGCATCGGTCTTTGTCTGTCCGGGTCTAGTGCGACCGCTGCAAAATAGTTCTCTAACCGTTCTACCCATGACTTCCATTTAGCAGCTTGTGCTGACGGGGGCCCTTCCATGACAAACGGCTCTATGATCGGAAAAGTCGCCATTCTTTTCTCTTTATTTTTGTTTCTTCTTTTTTTTTTTTTTTTTTTTTTTTTTTTATATTCCTTTGTGGCTTATTTTCTGTCTGTGTGTGTGTCCTTTCCCCTCACTGCATACTGCTATGTACGAGCTTTGGGCCCAATTCCTCCTATGCCGATTATTCAGGCCTCCCTCTCCCAGAGCACAGGCTTCTTTCTTTCTCACCTCTTCCTGGTGTGTGGCCAGGCTCTCGGGGCCGGTAGGATCAGGTGTACCTTTCACGGAGCGTCACTGATTCACTTTTTTAAATGCTGCTCATCCCTGTACACGCTCCGGGCGTTTCATTCACAGCATGCATCTCTGCTGTGCCGGGCCTCCGACGCCGTTCTTTTCCCCACGTGGGTTGTGCTTTTCTCCTTTTTTTTTTTTATTTCTCCACTCGTCGCCAATTTGTTATGTTGATATGTTGAGATAAACGGTGCTTACAAATACGAAAAGCAATTATTGCGCTGATAAGCAACGCTAATGGCGGCCGTAAATCATGCACAGCATACTCAGTGTCTCGTCCGGCTCGTGACTGCAGGCGCCCCTACTGCACGGCCCGTTTATTTCCCTTTCCGGCCTCCGGGACCAAACCAAAAGTCCCCTGAATGACAGGGGGATACAAACTGTTGTAATGAACACGCACGTAGGCTAAAGGACACCCCTGCCAGCCCGGCTGACTTGGGGAGTCCCAAACATAACACCTTGCTTGGAATGTGCCCTTGAAATAAAGTAACACAACGCAGCGCAAAGTGCTATTGACATTACGTTTAAATAATTTTACAGTGCAAAAACTGTTTTATGCTGAAAAGTAAATAGCTGATGAAGACTTTAAGCTGGTTTGCCACTTTGCAAATCTGCCTGTTAGTCTATCAACTATGAATAGACCTGATATGAAGTGTAACTTACAGGTTTACTGAAATCATGGGATGGTCTTCTTTTGAGGAAATCTGCTTGCAATTTGCAGCTTGCAAGTTTGAATCTTTCTGTGGCCACTTCGGGTTTTTGTCTTTCTCGCAAGTATGACTTGAGGACATTTGAATTGACTCCAAAGTAACATTTGTTGTGAATAGTGGTCCGAATAAATGTGTATTGTAACATATGCTGTTTAAAACAAGTTATTATTTTGCACTTTATCATACCAGTACATTTGTGATGGTCCAATAGTAATTTGTGTTTTCTGGTACAGCAAAATCTGCTGAACAGGATTGCACTAAACCTGGCATAAAGATAAAATGGCATTCAGAAACTGTCCTATTTTTTTCTGACAAATTTGTATTCCAGAAATGTGGTGGCCTGGTTTGAAGAGTTTAAGATATGTATAGCATGACAATTTTAAAAGTATGAATGATCAAAGCGACCTGATTGGCTGTCACTTATGTAGTATCGATGGCTGGGAGTGGTAGTCAACTTCGGATCCTGGAGACCTTGATGTTGAAGCCACTCTGCCAACAGGAAAAGTCCCACACTAGCAGATGCCTATGAAAAGGAACCACTTCTGAGGGAGGAAAAGCCAAATGTGCAAAAAACCTCCAAGAAGAAATCCAGAAGGCCTGGAAACACTGAGAACAACCTTGAGCAAGGGAAAAGAAAAACTAGTCAGAAACATATGGTGCTAACTAGGAGCGTGTACACAGAATGGAAACATTTGTGACACACTCTAGACAAGGTCTCACTGCCTTATATACTGAAAAGTGACCAGGAACAGGAAGTTACCCACAGGAAGTAATTAACAGCCATCTTGGATTGGGAATCACCTGAAGGGAAAATGGGAAGGACACCATCATGAACTGAGTAGTTTATTAAATCAAGAAGGTGCAGAGTCCACAGGATGCCCAAACCACAAGAATGGTGCTAGTTGCACCAATAAGCTGGATCCCCTGAGCTGACAACACCCTCAAGACCACCCACCATACAGGTAAGAGGAAACGTGGAGCAACCACGTATTGCATGCTGCCCAAGCAGCATGGCAGTTGAGGCACATCACGTTTAGCCTCGTAACAAAAACGCGGCACTCCCAACATGTAGATACAAACTTAATTAGCAGCCATCTCAGTAACAATCTTGGGGTGGTAGTCATATTCTCAATACATGATATCATGTCAGAAAAATGCCTTTAGTTCTGGCTGGCTTCTATTGTATTTTTATGCAAGTACATGGAACAAACGACATTAAAACATTTAAAGAATAAAACAGGAGAGGTTGCTATCTAAACGTGGTGGGCTTATCCTTGTAAAGAGAAATATGGTACCATATGTCTCCAATGGAAGAACCTTTGACAGCAAGAAAGAAACGTATAATTATGCTGTTAAAACGTGGCTTGCTCAAGCTGACAAGTGCCAAATCAGAGTGACTCATACCAATTAACAGGGACATTCAAAGTTCAATGGGAGCTCAACAAATTAAGGAGAACTAGCTTCAACTGGGACCTAGTACACAAACTGAAAGGCAAAACAATAAATCAATATACAGTTTATTAGGACAAAGATATGTCCAAATCTCAAATCCCAGTTGTGCCTGGTACTGGCGATATAGATCATGAACATCGACTACAGAATATTGTGGAGCACTAATATAATTAAATATTGAGGGACACAATATCAAAGGGTACGTTTGTATATATTTTCTCATTTTCCCTATTTAACTCCACATAAATGTACCTTGGTGGTATTGAAAAACTGAACAGCAATAGTGCTGAAAATACTGGACGGAATTACACCAAATTTGGCAGAAAGTTAGGTCCTGGTCCAGAAAGTGACTGTTTTTTACCTTTGGTATAAATCCATTCAGTAGTTTTTGAGACATCTAGGGACGTGAAGGATTCGCAATCCCTCCCGATCTCGTGCTGAGATCTGATTGGCTGACAAGACTTCAACAACTAAGCCGTTGAAGTGCTGTCAGCCATCTTGAGACTCAGATAAAGTCAAGCCCCAGAAAAAAAGAATACAAAACACAAAAGTGGCCAGAGTAGGAACACCATGACCCCTTAGCTCTGGTGCTGGGGTCACAAAGGGACCCCCAGGACTAAAAGCATTTTTTTTTAAATCTTTACCACAAATTTGTGATGGGGTTGCCAATCCGCGCTACATATTTTGCAAAAGAAAACAAGCGCTGACTCCCACGCTTCTCTTTAAATAAGCCCCTGGGTGCGTAACGCCCTGGGGTAATTTTTTTGTTTTCTAATAGGGGGGCCTTCTGGCCCTCCATAGGCCCGGGGATCACCGCCTCACCGAGGCGAATAATGTAAAATTAGCAGGAGGGCCGCACAGCCCCATGCTCCACAGGAATCACAACCCCCCCCATGGCAAAAATGTGTTTTTAACATGGGGAGGCCTGATGGCCTCCCCCACAGTCCAGGGGCCCACCACCTCCCCAGGGTGAATAATGTAATAGGAGCGGGGGTCTGCTTGTTCCCCGCTGCCCAGTGGACCTCCACCTCCCCAGGGCAAAGAGTAAACAATATAGGAGGTCGGTTTCGGACCCCTCCAGCCCTGGGGACCACCCCCTCCTTCTGAGTTGGAGCCGGCAGCGTGGCCCCCCTCGTGGAGTCACTGATGGCCCTGGAGACTGCCACCACCCAGGGCCTGCTCCTGCTATATCCTGTGGTATCCCCCCCCCCCGGGACATAGCTGTTTGATGTGGCTTGGCTACAGCTTGTCTGCAAAATTATTGATGCAACAACTGTGCATGTCATGCACAGTTTTTTCATCAAAAATGCTACTGCAAATAATACATTGATGTTATGAATGACATTATCACAGATGTTATGAGTGCTATAATTTGTGGGTTAATTAGCAGTGCATGGTGTTGGTGCGAGTTATAGTTACTATAGAGCGTGAGTTATAGTTACTTGAAAGAAGAATAACTGTAACTGCTGAATTTTTGTGGTTTTATACAAGTAAATTCAGGACCTAACTATAAAGTTCCAGTAACCTTTGTATTTTCCAGTGAAAAAAACCAAATATATATATATATATATTGCACAACAAACCGGAGTATGTAGGTTGTCTTTGGGCGGTCCGGTACTGGTTCCGGTAACCCTATTCATCCCAGCAAAAGCCTTCTTCGTATAAAGAAGAGTCCGGACTCCATGGCACTGCCAAACATTGTTTATTACAAAATTAGAATTGCAGACATCCACATCAATGCGTTTCAGCCGTGGCCTTGTTCATGGTAAAATTGAACATATCTAGTGCACATCTATATTCAAATAACAAACACAAATGACAGACCAATCCTAAAACCAGTACTTGAAAGTAAGCTAATGTGGCGGCCATTTTGAAGTGTATTACTTAACACAGATTTACAAGTTCATTCAGCAATAATGAACTAAACAAAGTGAATCATCATCTTTTACATCGTCAAGCAATTCATTTGCCTCAATAATAGGTGAAAGTGAAGAAAATGATTATGCCATGGTAATGCTTACCTCAGATAACCTTGCACATGCCACACTGGTCACCTATGGTGAGAAAAGTCAAAGAAAAGTTGAATGTCAGAGCAACAAAATCATACAAACAGTGTCCAAAGACTATGCTGAAAATAAATAGAAGTTTAGTGCCGTCCATTATCAATAGTGGTACTTTGATGAATATAATGCCTGAAGAAAAATAAAATTAACTGTCTCCATTAAGTGTACACTTGGGCTGCATCAACACCCATGAAGAGTCGAGGTTCGTTTATAGCGATAGTGAAACATAAGAAAACAAAAGTACTAGTACCGATCCATGTGCTTCAAGGTACAGCGGCAAGTGCCTGCTTGCTCAGCTTCACCATGGCTGCTGACTTGGGACTAATATCAGTGAATTACAACATGAATGCTCATCACAAAATAGTATGTCAATTCCTTTCACTGTTTCATGGTTTAGTAAATTTAAAGACTATGAATGTAAAGCTCCATATTAATGAGGATGTCCATCCTGTTGCACAGAGACATAGATGATCTTCTTTTCATTTACAAGAAGCTGTTGAAAAAGAACTTAAATCATTACTTATGTGCAACATGATTGACGTTCCACTAGTCCAATGCCATGGGTTTCTCCCATAATAATAGTGGTGTCTAAAAACGTCCGCAAAGGAGCCAGGTGAACAAAGCAATTGAATGAGAACATCATCCCAGACCGCATACTGCTGACAAGATATCACAATTGAATGATCCCAGGGTCTTTTCTCAACTTGATTAAATAAAGGTTATCATCAGTTAGACCTTGAAGAAAGCTGCAGATACATCACAACCTTTTCTACACATGCAGGTTTGTTAAATACAGGAGACTTAATTTTGGTGTGTCATCACTGCAGACCTTTGCCACAATGTCATATGATTATCACACAACCTGCTGTGAATGCATTTAATTATAGGTATGGCATATTAGTTTTTTGGAGCTTTCACAGAAGGATCATGATAGAGCCCTCACACAAGTGTGTCAATTACTCAGTTATGATTCAGGATTGGCTCTGAATGCCAACAAATGTGAGTTAAACCAGGCAAAACTGAAATTCCTGTGTCACATCTTTTCTGATGAGGGCATGACATCTGATATCTTGCAAAAGTAAAGCTTGGACAAATGCTGAACCCCCATAAGATGTTTCACTGGTACGTTCTTTTCTTGGAACAGTCAGTTGCTGTTCAAGATACATAAAGGACATTGCCA
Source organism: Pleurodeles waltl (assembly GCF_031143425.1). NCBI lineage: Eukaryota > Metazoa > Chordata > Amphibia > Caudata > Salamandridae > Pleurodeles > Pleurodeles waltl. Next base: position 1,642,175,708 of record NC_090444.1, on the reverse strand, counting down.
TATTAGTTCTCCATTTAAAGAGTGTTGGAAAATGGGTTATTGGTAGGGCAGGTAGGTACCTACACCTAGCAACAAGCCACAAACCTCCACATAAGTACAGTTAGGTCTCAGTAAATTAATCCCAGCTCTACCCTTGGTAGCTTGGCATCGAGCGTCAAGGCTTAACTTAGGAGACAAAGTGTAAAGCATTCAAATATCACAAAACAGTAATTAAATAAAACACAGGGAAACAGTTAAAAAATCCAAAACCAATTTATAAAAATAGCTTATATTTTTATCTTTAAAATGACACAAAAATGATTAAAATCAGTTCAGGGGAACCGGAGATATGAATTTTTAAAGTATTATTATTTTCTAGCGCTTAGAAACAAAAAGCGCCAATCTGGTCATCTGGTTGCACCAGGACCGGGGCAAAGTCAAACTTTCAGGCCGACCGCGATGGAGCCCTGCTCGGCTACAAGTCACAGGAGGCCTCGGTTAAAAAGTTACCTTCTGACTTAGTCTCTTTTTTGATGTTTTTCTTCCCCAGGACGAACCTGCCAGTTGGATCCGACCTCCTGGAGCCCTTGTCCGGATACGCGAAGTTGGTTTCCTCGGTGGTGATTTTTACCTTCGGACTTAGTCGTTTTTTCGAGATGAAAATCCTTCGACCGGGGTAAACCTGGATCTTGATCCGACGTCCGTGGAGCCCTTCTCGGATACGATGGCTGGAAGGTCCCGGTCAACTTTTTACGTTCGGACATAGTCTCTTTTTTGGATGTTTTTCTTTACCGGGACGAACCACGAAGTCAGGCCGGGTCGCGGTTGAGGCAAGCCGGCTAGAATTTCCGCGTCGGGTCGGTCACTTTATGGAGCTTTTTTTCAAAAATTCTCCAATCTTTTCCAAACTTCTGGGGCTTCACCCAGATGTTCTTTTAAGGTTCTTTTGGGGTCCACAGCTCACCCCAAGGGTCCAGAAGTTCTGTGATGGTCCTTGGGAAGTGCGGACTTCAACTCCCAGAATACACCTGGCGCAAACTCCTTTTTGGCCACTGGACAGTGGTCAGCTGGTCACTTTTTCAGGAGTTGGTGCAGGGGACTCTGGAGAGCAATTTTTCACCTGTAGCAAACAGGTCCCTCCTTGAACCAGTGGAAGCCAGGCAAAGTCCTTCTTGTGGTGAAGCCCAAGTGTGCAGCTGGTGCAGTCTTTCTGAGTGCAGGGTCCAGGTGCAGGCCAGGGGTACAGCAGGGCAGTCCTTCTTCTCCTTGTAGTTCCTTCTTCTTGAAATTTGGTGGGGATCTGAGGCGTGGGTGCAGGTCTGCCAGTTTTATCCTTGCTCCTGGGTGAAAAGCAGGGGGGCCCTGGTTCTCCAATCAGGGACAGGGTCGTCCCCCTGTGATGACCACTTCCTGGGAAGTGTGGCAAAAATCCATCCCAGAAGGCAACAGTCTCTAAAAATCCAAAATGGATGAATCTGATTTTTGGAGGAGAGATCTGGCTGAGCCCACCCACTGGTGTGGCTAAAAATCCTAAACACACCCCTCTCCTGCCCTCTCCTAATCTAATCAAGGGGGCACCTAGCTGTCTGGGGTTGCATGATGTGGGGGTGTTGCTGGGTGCTCCAGATGTCCTTCTCTGCCTTTGAAGACCAGTTTGGCAGCCCTCCCCCTTCCTGCCTCACCATCTGCTGAGGGGAGATTCTCTCCCCCAAGCACATTCCTTTGTGTGAAGCCAGGCCACTTGACACCTCATTAAAGTAGCCTGGCAGAAGCTGCTGCAGGCTGGCCAATCAGAGCACAGCAGCAAAAACAATGCAGAGCTGAAATTGGCAACTTTTTAGGTAAAGTCTAAACTTTTTACCTGCACTAGTTATATTAAATCCAACAACTGGAAGTTGTGGGATTTATTATAACAATCAATTTGATACCAAATTCTTGGTATGTAACATTTAAGGAGACTTTATAATTTAAAATATAGTCTGCCCATTCTAGCCTATGAAGGCCATTTACTTCAATGAGGTAAAAACGAATTTGGCTGTTTTTACCTCACCAGGGCTTATAAATCTATTTTTATAAAGTCCCTGCTTATAGTTACATGGCACCCAGCCCTAGGGGCACATAGGGCACACCTTAGGGGTGACTTATATGTAAAAATAAGGTAGTTTAAGACTTTGGAAGTACCTTTAATTCCAAAGTCGAATTTGCATATAACTTTAATTTTAAAGCAGCCAGCAAGGCAGGCTTGCTTTTAAAATGACACTGGGCACCTCAGCAATGCACCTAGGTGTGCACCACCTATGCTGTGGTCCCTAAACCTACATGCCCTACCATATACTAGGGACTTATAGGTAGGTTAACTTAGCCAATTATAATTAGCCTAATTTGCATATCCATTTTACACAGAGCACTGGCCCGGGGACTGGTTAGCAGTACCCAGGGCACCATCAGAGTCAGGAAAACACCAGCATAAAGTGGAAAATGGGGGCAAAAAGTTATGGGGCCTCTGCAATCAGCCCTAGTTTCTCACACAACCCCCCCCCAGCCCACACGCCCAGGAGACTCAGCCCATCCCTGGGAGAGTCTTCCTGGCTTGTTAGGCGAGGAAGACAGTGAAGAAAACTGGCTGTCCCTTTGCAGGGCCTACTCTGCCTTATTTCCTCCTGTCAGGGTCACTCCCTCTGGGTAGTGAAGCCATCCCAACAGTAAAAGGACCCAACTCAAACTGAAACTTCCCTCTAGGGGGGTCTTCTTCCTCTCTCTCTGCCAACTTGGGTAGTGAGGTGCCCACCTCCCCTACTCCAAACTTTGCTAGGGCAACACCTAGCTTACCCAAAGAGGTCACCCAACACTTGAGCAACCCCACCATGACCAATAGGGTCAGGGGGCCTACTTTGCTATTGGCCCTGTGGTCTGCCTCCCAGGCCAAGTACAGTGCTGCCAGGAAGGCTAGCACCCAGCAGAGGCTACTGACAGCTGTCAGTACCCAGAACCACACCCTAAGCTCTCCACTGACAGGTGGCTGAGCTGCTTTAGGGGCATCTTTGGGGTCCTGGCACCCCTCTTGCTGTCTAGAGTGGGGGGCTACCACCTCCTGTGGCAGACACCCTCCTTCCACTCTCCCTTCTGTCAGTGCAGGGGCAACACCTTGCATCTGGACAGCTGCCTGACTACTCAGGACTTCCTTGGGGTCAGGTGAGGCCTCACCAGTGCCAACTCTGGGCTCCCCCCTTACTGGGGCAGAAGGCCTTTGGCTCCCTGGAACTCTCTTTAAGAGTGGCCTACCCTTCCTTTTCTTCTTTCCTTTTCTTGGGGACCCCTGTCTCCTAACTGTAGGGACTGACTCCCCAGGACTTTGGGTTGGGGGGGCGCCCTGGGCGACCACCCCATCTGTGACCAGACTCACCTCTGGGAGGTCATTGCCCAGGATACAATCTAGGGGAAGGTCAGCACTGACTACCACCCTAAACCAGTCAAGGATACCCTCCCTCTCTAGGGGCACTATGGCTACAGGTTTGGAGGTGACCTCCCCTGTGGCTATCCTGACTTTCTTTGTCTTTCCTGGGACATACATGTCTGGGGTCACTAACCGGTCACTCACTATAGTGTGACTGGCACAGGTGTCTCTCAGGCCAGTGGTAGGGATCCCATTCACTTGAATGTGGTGGAAGTGCCTACTCCCACCCACAGGGATCACCAGCTTACCATCTGGTCCTGTCTCCCAGCACAATGCTAGGAGGACTTCATCATCTGAGGAATCCTCCTCTATGGCTACACTGGACAGCCCAGTGCTAACCACCTTCTTTGGACAGGCTGCATCTCCTCTGAAGTGACCTGTCTGCTGACAGTCAAAGCAAGCCCTACTGTCCAAGAGCTTTTTTAACCCTGGGTCTAACTGTCTCTGCTGGTCAGAGTGGGATTTACTCTCCTCCTTCTTAGGGTTCTGGGGTACAGAGGGAGTCTCTGTGGTGGGCTTACCACCTCCCTCCTTAGGTTTTTGGGGACCTGTCCCCCCCTTCTTGGAGTCTCCCCCCTGGGACTTGACAACCACCCTGGTTCTCAACCACTCATCAGCTGCCTTCCCTAGCTCTCTAGGGTTGGTCTGCTTAGAGTCCACTAGATGCTGGTGTAACCTTTCTTGGGTACAATTGGTCAAGATGTGCTCTCTCATGATCAGATTGTATAACCCCTCATAAGTATCTACTTTGTTACCAATAATCCAGCCCTCTAGTGCCTTTAGTGAAATGTCCACAAAGTCAACCCAAGACTGGGTACTGACCTTCTGGGTGTCCCTGAACTTCATTCTATATTGCTCTGGGGTTAGACCAAACTTTTTAGTCAAGCAACTCTTCATACTGGGGTATGAGTCTGCATCCTCCCCACTCATGGTTAGGAGCCTATCCCTCCCAGAGTTGGGAACTAACTCCCAAAGGAGTGAACCCCAGTACTGAGGCTTGACTTTCCTCATCTGGAGGGCCCTCTCAAAGGCCCCCAGCCACTTATCTATGTCATCCCCCTCTACATAGGCAGGAACTACCCCCTTGGGTAATCTGGGGCAAACTCCCCCACCCATGGACACCTCAGCTTCTTTATCGCTGCTTCCATCTCTTTTTTCTTTGTATGCCCACTTTTGCTTTTCTAGGGCCAGCTTCTCTGCTTCCAAAGCTATGTATGCTAGCTGGGCCTCCAGCTCTCTTTCTCTGATGGATGGGTTCTCTCCTCCTGAAAGGACCCCCTTCCCACCACTAGCTTTGGATCTGCCCCTAGTGACTGTGTTTACTGAGGACCGTTCTTCCTCTTCCTCATTTAGGCTCGGACGCCTTCCCTCCCCTGAGTGGTTAGAGTTAGCATCTTCCCCTTTTTCTTCCTCCTCTGGAGCTTCCTCTGTCTCTACCTCTTGGGCCTCAGCCCATGCTGTCAGGGATTTAATCAGGATTTGCTTCCTGAGATCAGTGGTTGCAGGCAACCCTCTTTCAATACACAACCCCCTAAGATGGACTACTGTCAGTGTGGGTAGGCTAGCCAGATCAAGCTCCATGGTTCCCTTGTTTTGTGTCAACAAAAACTTTTTGCAAAAATTGGCAACAAGAATTTAGAAAAATTACAAAAATTCAATAATTGAAATTAATCTAAATTAAAAATTAAAAACAATTTTTGCACTAGGACAATTTAAAGGATTTTTAATTTGTTTTATCTAAAACTGTAACGTGATATTGAACACAAGTACAGGATCCCGTCGCTGCTTCCAATTATGTTGGAAAATGGGTTATTGGTAGGGCAGGTAGGTACCTACACCTAGCAACAAGCCACAAACCTCCACATAAGTACAGTTAGGTCTCAGTAAATTAATCCCAGCTCTACCCTTGGTAGCTTGGCATCGAGCGTCAAGGCTTAACTTAGGAGACAAAGTGTAAAGCATTCAAATATCACAAAACAGTAATTAAATAAAACACAGGGAAACAGTTTAAAAATCCAAAACCAATTTATAACAATAGCTTATATTTTTATCTTTAAAATGACACAAAAACGATTAAAATCGGTTCAGGGGAACCGGAGATATGAATTTTTAAAGTATTATTATTTTCTAGCGCTTAGAAACAAAAAGCGCCAATCGGGTCATCTGGTTGCACCAGGACCGGGGCAAAGTCAAACTTTCAGGCCGACCGCGATGGAGCCCTGCTCGGCTACAAGTCGCAGGAGGCCTCGGTTAAAAAGTTACCTTCTGACTTAGTCTCTTTTTTGATGTTTTTCTTCCCCGGAACGAACCTACCAGTTGGATCCGACCTCCTGGAGCCCTTGTCCGGATACGCGAAGTTGGTTTCCTCTGTGGTGATTTTTACCTTCGGACTTAGTCGTTTTTTCGAGATGAAAATCCTTCGACCGGGGTAAACCTGGATCTTGATCCGACGTCCGTGGAGCCCTTCTCGGATACGATGGCTGGAAGGTCCCGGTCAACTTTTTACGTTCGGACTTAGTCTCTTTTTTGGATGTTTTTCTTTACCGGGACGAACCACGAAGTCAGGCCGGGTCGCGGTTGAGGCAAGCCGGCTAGAATTTCCGCGTCGGGTCGGTCACTTTATGGAGCTTTTTTTCAAAAATTCTCCAATCTTTTCCAAACTTCTGGGGCTTCACCCAGATGTTCTTTTAAGGTTCTTTTGGGGTCCACAGCTCACCCCAAGGGTCCAGAAGTTCTGTGATGGTCCTTGGGAAGTGCGGACTTCAACTCCCAGAATACACCTGGCACAAACTCCTTTTTGGCCACTGGACAGTGGTCAGCTGGTCACTTTTTCAGGAGTTGGTGCAGGGGACTCTGGATAGCAATTTTTCACCTGTAGCAAACAGGGAGTCCCTCCTGGAACCAGTGGAAGCCAGGCAAAGTCCTTCTTGTGGTGAAGCCCAAGTGTGCAGCTGGTGCAGTCTTTCTGAGTGCAGGGTCCCGGTGCAGGCCAGGGGTCCAGCAGGGCAGTCCTTCTTCTCCTTGTAGTTCCTTCTTCTTGAAATTTGGTGGGGATCTGAGGCGTGGGTGCAGGTCTGCCAGTTTTATCCTTGCTCCTGGGTGAAAAGCAGGGGGGCCCTGGTTCTCCAATCAGGGACAGGGTCGTCCCCCTGTGATGACCACTTCCTGGGAAGTGTGGCAAAAATCCATCCCAGAAGGCAACAGTCTCTAAAAATCCAAAATGGATTAATCTGATTTTTGGAGGAGAGATCTGGCTGAGCCCACCCACTGGTGTGGCTAAAAATCCTAAACACACCCCTCTCCTGCCCTCTCCTAATCTAATCAAGGGGGCACCTAGCTGTCTGGGGTTGCAGGATGTGGGGGTGTTGCTGGGTGCTCCAGATGTCCTTCTCTGCCTTTGAAGACCAGTTTGGCAGCCCTCCCCCTTCCTGCCTCACCATCTGCTGAGGGGAGATTCTCTCCCCCAAGCACATTCCTTTGTGTGAAGCCAGGCCACTTCACACCTCATTAAAGTAGCCTGGCAGAAGCTGCTGCAGGCTGGCCAATCAGAGCACAGCAGCAAAAACAATGCAGAGCTGAAATTGGCAACTTTTTAGGTAAAGTCTAAACTTTTTACCTGCACTAGTTATATTAAATCCAACAACTGGAAGTTGTGGGATTTATTATAACAATCAATTTGATACCAAATTCTTGGTATGTAACATTTAAGGAGACTTTAAAATTTAAAATAAAGTCTGCCCATTCTAGCCTATGAAGGCCATTTACTTCAATGAGGTAAAAACGAATTTGGCTGTTTTTACCTCACCAGGGCTTATAAATCTATTTTTATAAAGTCCCTGTTTATAGTTACATGGCACCCAGTCCTAGGGGCACATAGGGCACACCTTAGGGGTGACTTATATGTAAAAATAAGGTAGTTTAAGACTTTGGAAGTACCTTTAATTCCAAAGTCGAATTTGCATATAACTTTAATTTAAAAGGAGCCAGCAAGGCAGGCTTGCTTTTAAAATGACACTGGGCACCTCAGCAATGCACCTAGGTGTGCACCACCTATGCTGTGGTCCCTAAACCTACATGCCCTACCATATACTAGGGACTTATAGGTAGGTTAACTTAGCCAATTATAATTAGCCTAATTTGCATATCCATTTTACACAGAGCACTGGCCCGGGGACTGGTTAGCAGTACCCAGGGCACCATCAGAGTCAGGAAAACACCAGCATAAAGTGGAAAATGGGGGCAAAAAGTTATGGGGCCTCTGCAATCAGCCCTAGTTTCTCACAAAGAGTTAACAAAGAAAAATGTTTCTTTTAAATGGTCAAGAGCATGTGAAAAACGTTTTAAGAGAATCAAACAAGCCACTGAAAATGCTACGGAAATGACATACTTCAATCCAAAGCTTTATTTAGAGATTGTGCTATGTGCTATCCTGGTCGGGTTAGATGCCATATTTCCACAACATAGTGGATGCCCAGATGCTAGATGACATATTGTGGTCAAAGATCTTTCATACACGACACATGAGTACGTAATCAAAAAATGTAATGGCATCTTTGCAACATGGGGCATACCAGCCTGACAATGGTCTACCCTTCAACAATAAAGAATTTAAAGAGTCAATGTAGAATCTGAACATAATGTATCAGAAGATCACACCCTTGTGGCCACAGGCCAATGGAGGTGTCAAGCGTTTTTATGAGTACAGTAAAGAAAGCAGTGAAGTGTGCAACTCTCGAGAAGCTCAGTTTAAAGACAGTACTAACCTCTACTTTACAAGTTTATTGTTCAATACCTCACTCGACCACAGGTGAAAGTCCTGTGGCTTTGATGTTTGGGAGAGCAATGGCAACCAAGTTACCTCAATGGACCAAAGAAAGAGATAGAAGTGAAAACGAGATTTGTGCAAGGGACTTGGTTCACAAACAGAAAATGAAGGATTATGCAGACAAGCGAAATGCAAAAGACCTCTCATTCAGAAAAGGAGATTTAGTGATTGCTTGACAGGTGCACAAATTAAAATCTGATGCTTCTTATGAAGTTGAACCTTTCCAAGTAGTGTCTACCAAAGGACACATGGTGACTGCTCAGCACCCAGGGAAGTCTATTGCCAGAAACTCTTCTCACTTCAAGCCTGTATTGCATCTGTCTTCAACTCAAGATGGTGACAGAAAAACTAATTCTGACAACTCATGGTTGTTAATGGTTCCTTCCCATCTTTAGTGATTTTAGACATTGAAAATGACAGTTTGCATCTTCCAGTAACCAGATCAGATCGACTGATCAAAGCGCCAAGAAGATTAATTGGAGAGATGTAATTGTACAATGTTTCCATATGTAGATATTTGAGTATGTGAAATGATCTTCTAAAAAAAATTCATTTTTCATTTAACAGAAAGTGAGCTGTACTGTCTTGCATAATTTAGAACATAACCTTTCTAGCTCCTCGAGGACTGTGTATCACTATGACGTATCTCTATAATAGAATGTAATGAAAACTTGGTTTAGAATGTGGGAGTTAACAATACACACAGAGGAATAAAATCTGTGTGATTTAGAACTCTGGGTTACCAGCCCGGGGAGGACTACCAGAAGTGACTCCAAGGGTTAGGTTGCTAGCCACAGGGGTACAACAGGCTTCCACCATCTTGAACCCGCGTCTGGATCCAGTCTGAGTGAGTCTAAATCTCCAAGAGGTCTCCATCCACTCCTGGATCCTTGACTGTGGTGCTAATGGTGCCCCTTGTGGCCCAAATGTCACCAAAAAGTGCTATAAGGACCAGGAAGAGACCGAACCAACCTACTCTTCTATGTGCTCAAAGTGCACTGTCATTTGGATTGACTTTGCAGCTTCTCCTGCTACGTTCTTCACCACAGCATCAAATCGGTTCCATCAGTCCTTCGCCAAAGGAGGTTCATACCTTCTGTAAGTGTCTTCGGCTACAGCCTTCTGCTTTGTCCCACTGGAGATTTTCAACTTCCATCTTGACAACTAAGACCAAAGGTAAAACTCATCTCTCTGCGGCTTTTCTCTAAGGTTATCCCACGGCAAAACTCCTGGAGCCTTGCCTTGCTGAACTTCTACCTTCTCAGACATTTTCTATCTTGAATTTTTTTAAGTCTGAAAGCAAGCACTGACCAGTCCCAATTCAGTTTTTGTATCTGAACCGCACTCCATCTCAGTTCTCCTTAACTTTTAACTTTGTCCCAGACTAGCGTGACTAGATGTCAGTGGTTGGTGCTTTTATCTTTTAGGTGTTATTTTGAACCTTAAAATTTTAAAATTCATAACTCCGGTTCTACTGATTTGATTTTTGTTGTTTTGGTGTCAAATAATTTAATAAAATGTATTCTATTTTTCCAAACTGGTTTGGGATTGTTCTTGTGTTGCATTTCATTTTATTACTGTTTGTGTACTGCATAAATAATTTACACATTGCCTCTACGTTTAGCCTGACAGCTTTTTGTGCCACGCTACCCAGAGTTAAGCATAGGTTAATTTAGTCACTTTTTGTGGTTCACCCTACAAATGATTGAGACTGTTGCTTGACCAGGGCTCACACCCCAGTCAACCAACATCCCAGTTCCTCAAAGTAAGAGTCCAATGTGAAGTGCACTGCACACTACATATCCCTAATATATAGAAAAGAGCCTTAGAAAGAATTAGATAATGTTTTACACAGGGGAATGCCCCTAAAGGTAAGTCATCATAGAAGCATAAAGCAGGAAACCATAAGTAAATCCAAAACAAGGCAGTAAAGGAAGTCATGCTACCCAAGATTCACATTGAGTAATTAATAAATTAAATTATCTTTGAATGCTTTATAATTGTTTACCCATTCCAAGATGACCAGTGCTGATTCTAAATGGCACAGCTATCTTGGAATATTAAAACAATGATAAAGAATACACATAAGATTCATAGATGGTTACACAGTTATAAAGTGGTCTCCAAATGGCATGCAGTACAGAATACTGCAAATGAAATTAGTGGTAGTGCAGCACGTTTGCAGCTTGGTAGGATGGGAGGAAAACCGTGCACCAATATGTAAAACCCCTGAAATTGTACCTTATACAGTTCTTCCACAGGAAAGGCACAAAGCCCAACATCCTCTAGCAGAATTTCAAAAAGAAAAAAAAACTGGGACTACTCAATGACTGAGTTCTAGATCAGGAGAAAGAGATAGGGTTTTATTACAGAAATTTCAAAATCCGGTTATACAGAATAAATGCCACGCAGGCTCACATGCAGTGTTAATAGAGAATAATTAAAAATCAGAAAATATTCTAAGTCTCAAATGAGCAGTAAAAATCAAGAAAAGATCAGACAGCATTCCCAAGAGACAAAGAGAAAAATCTAGCTCATCTCCATATTCAAGGGGTTCTTATACAGAGTTCTTGCATAGGAAATTAGCACGCACAGCTTCAGAACGGCACGATTCCATGTAGCAATTATTTTGCAAATCAGAATAATTCATATCAGCAACATTATACGTTAGCACTATCCCATTCTATTCTTTTCTGTGTCATTTCCACCTGAAGAAGTTTTGATCACAATATGCAACACATAACAAAGGCAATTTATAAATGAACAAGACTGAGCTGAAATACAGATACGCAGTGGCGAGACCTTGAACATTGTAACCTATCTAGTAAAAGTTTCATTAATACGTATTTGAATTATTAACTTATGAAACATTATATAGGTTGTCTTCGCTTTTGCAGAGCCTAAGGAAAGAGAAGATGTGCAGGGGAACCTGATGGGAGGAGGTCAATGCAGGAAGGGAAAACAGCATCAGCATCCATTTTATCCAACATGGAGTTTTCTCCCACAAGTGGCATATCCAAATTATGTTAATAAATACACTTTGACATGTTGGCTATCATTGTAACAATGAGACTAGTGGATTCGGTTGGCAGCACCACAGGATTGTGGGGAACTGAGTTGGATTCCACACTGGGTGACAACTGTCAGCCTAACCCTTCCAGTCAGCTAGCAGTACCTCACCAGTACCCAAGGGTAGAGGTGATTTGTGCCAGCCATGCACATGTCATTCTGATTTCTCTGGGAAATCGTGGTGAAACAGATCATACCCTTTTATGCCAGTTACATTAATCTCACACATGCAAAGACAAACAGAAGCAGGACTTGGCTCAATTAATTTTATTGAATCAACTGCATTCTAGATAAAAAGGAATGTACTGCAATATTAAGGGTAGTGAAGCATAATAAGAGCAGAGCAGTGACAAAGAAAGTAAAACATAAGAATAGTTACACCATAGTGTCACAATGCTAAGTGTCAGAATTCTTACCTACACCACTAAGGTTCTATGCTAGAGCGTTGGCCCTAATCCGCCCTTCAGGAACCCTGTAAAGATACTATTCCCCATACCCGAATATGGTAGTAGTGAAGAGGGCTGTTGGCCTACAGAGAGTCCTCCCATGTAGGCAGAAAAGATGTATAGTCTCAGCAGACAGCTGCAATGAATCGAACAGCATGCAGTGGCAACATCAGGCTAGAATTTCCCTCTAACCAATAGGGGGCAGAGAGATGTTTTATCAAATGCATCTGATGTTCTAAGAAAACTGCCCTAACATAAAAACAAGTATGTTTCCATGAACTGACAGGAGATATGATTTTCTACATTGTACCAACAACATTATCATGTACAGTCTTGAGCATGGAGTGAAAATGTTGTGGTATGAAGTGAAAAAAATTCCTAAACAGAGTGAACAACAGATAAAAGAATAAAAGCATCACCACAAAATGAGGCTTTTGCTAAAATATTTAAAATGTATTATTTTCTAGGATAAAGAGCACAAGCTGCAGGCCTATGGCTAAAACAACATACCCATAAAACAATGCTAAATAAACCTCTTGACAACTACAAAACCTCATATTAAAATTGTACTACATATATATTAGATCAATAATTGCATATTTGATTCAACATAACAGTCATTAATATTAAATCTTATCTATTGCACATAAATATAAACTCACTAACAGTAGCACTGTGCGGGGAACTGACGGAGGCCAAATCAGTGAGGCTCATACTAAATAACAGGAGTGTAAGCCATATAATGGGAGCTCAACAAGTGCTGCAGAATTGTCTCCAAGTGGGGACATGCTATACAAACTGAAACACAAAATGTAAAACCAATATGCAGTTTACTAGGACACAAATATGTCAGTATCTCATAGCCCTACTTGTACTTGCACTGAACAGTTTGCATTTTTTATTTCACATAGCACAAACTTTGCCCAAGTGAATCTCACCCAAATTATTCAAGACGGCAAATAGCACTAATAGCACATTGAAACCAAAACAGAAAGTGTTTCTGTATAATAAAGTATGGTATTAGTATTTTATGTTATTTTTTAAAACTTTAAATGAAAACCACGAGAAAGTGGATTATTTGTTGGAGTGAATGTTAGTCAGCCACAAGTAATATTGACATGTTTCTTGTTAGGTTCAGACAAGGTTTCAGTAATTTAAATCTGAGCTCAACACCTGGTAGCTATGGAACAGAGCAGACAGGCTTAACTTAAGAAAACTGTGCAAAGCATTTTGTGGTAGCAAACATTTAAAAAGTTGGTAACATGACACAATAAAAATCTCAATCCAATTATAAAAATAGAGTACATTTGAATGAATAAAATAACACAAAAAGAACAATCCTATTAAGGGAATTAGAGATATGAATCAATGTTTTAGAAATAAATAGCACCAAAAAGCACAAAGCACAGGCATCTGGTGTGCTTGTCTGGTCAAGGTAAGTTTTAAGTTTGACTGCAATATATTGCAGGTTGGATGCAAAGACCCGGTTTGTCCCCATGAAAAAGTTACCTTCCAATGTCACAGCATTCAGTAAAAGCAGACTGTGGGCTGTCACTGCGAGAAGGGGCTCAGTGTTGACATCTTCGGGCATCAAGATGAAGCCTCAGTGAAACGTTGGTTTATGTGGGAAATGACCCACTGAGAGCAGTTCGAGTGGTCCCAAATTGGAGGTCTTTGGCATCAATTGGTTTCTCATCTACAGTGGTGTTAAGGGAGCTGCAGGATGGAGCAGAGAATGTAACAGGACCTACAGCAAAGTCAGACCTACGAGCAATGCTCCCTTGCTGAATAGGCTGGCAGGTTGGTCCCAATATCCAGGAAAAATGTTTGGAGCAAGTTTCCAAGGTTTTCCTAGGATGTTAGGAAGAGAAAATTTTGACACAGCCAAGGAGCCCAGGACATCAGGAACAACACTTGGTGGCCAAGACTCACTACTTTAGAAGCCAACAGCAGGGTCCAGGGGAAACTGGCCAACTGGGTGCTTTCAAGAAATGGAGCTTCTTATAGCTTAAGTGTCCCTGTAACTTAACAGGTGACTAGCCAACTGACCTTTGGAGCCCCCTTCTTTGTCCTGATTACAATCTGGACCATATTCAGCCCTTAGAGTTTTCCACACAGATCTCAACAGCACATACAGCATTTCTTCTTTCTTTCACAGGATCAGTAGTGATCTGAAGCCGGTACTGGGGGATGCTACATTTATGCCTGGCGCTGTCCTGACCAATAGAGAAATAGGTTCCCTGAGTAACTCTACCCACTTTTGCAGCAGTTCCTGTGTGCCCTACTGCAAACACTCCTACAGTGCCCCTTTCTACCTAAAACCAAAATGGCAGAACCTTTTTTCCCCTGTGCATACCGTAGAGGTGTGGCCAGAGACATTAACAATGCCTCCTCTATATTCACTAAAAACAGTTCTGGGGCAGCCCATTTCCTACTGAGTCTCATGCACAACTGGCTAGGTGGATAAAGTAAGGGGCAAGTCCAAGTGTTAGCAACATCTACCTGTGACATGGTAGGTTTCTGTGAAATTCATTCAGTTCCAGGGCACAGCCCAGATGGTCTTCCTGGCAGAGGAACAGAACCTTCCTATGCCCAAGGCATTTCTATCTGCTCTGGAAGCACATTCACCCCTCATAAAGGAACTATTCAGCTCCTCGGTGACAGGTGAAAGCTCATGTAAATAGGCTTGTACAGGGTTTATGTAGGTTAAAGGTGACGTTTTAAAAGTATCTTTTGAAAAATATTTATGACAAATCCAACTTTAGCAATGAATTTGACTTGTGATAAATATTTTTTAAAGTCTGAAAATTAACATTTTAGCTGCTTCCTAGGTGAAGATAGCATCATTTAATTTAAATATTAACTCCCAATGATTTCCTATGAAACAAGGGGTCTTGTCACTGTAAGGACATGCTTTACATTAAACTTTTACTTGTCCTTCTTTTAGATATCAGGCTCTCTGTCTGACTGGGCATAAAAGCCTACTTAGAGGTGACTTATTAGCATGTAAAAGAAAGGTTTAGGCCTGTCAAAAGGGGTTATCTTGACAAGGTGAACTTGCAGCTTAAAACTGCACAGCCCGGATACTAGTGGAAGGCCTCCAGTCATGTTTTCACTGTCAATCTACTGGTGCTACAGTCCACTGATGACATTTAACTTTCAGGTCCTGGGTAACCTGTTTAGCATATACTGTGGACTTACAGGTGAATTAAATATGCTAATTATATCAATAGCCAATGTTGATATGTTTTCGTGGTTACAACACACACATTAAGGTTTGTCTAGCAGCGTCCAGGGCACAGAGTCAAAAAATCTGCAGCATCAGTCAACAAAATGGGAGTGATCATGCAAAAAGAGGTCTTTTCCTACAAAAACAAAGGTGGTTAACAGTGAACATAGCTGGACCTAATAGAGAACCCATGGAGCAACAATTCTTCATTCACTTTTAACACATTTGCTAATGTAAGGCGGTGGGTGATTCAACACCCATGAGTCCACCACACCCATGAAGAGGTGAAGCTCCCTACATCATCAAATAATCACACACAGTCTGCAGATATAAGAAAGCAATAGCAACACAAAAAGATGATGGACAGAATGCTGAACATTGTCAAACACGCACCCTCAGTCTCAGATCTATGTTAAATCCATTGGTTTTGTTGCTCACCTTGCTACCCTTGATGATGGGTGATTCCCCACAAACCTGATCCAGGGTGCTTGTTTCCAGTCCGGGGAGGACCAGCCCTGGCAGTTCGGGCTGGACTGTTCCCATTGGGACGGATTTGCATGTGGCTGGTCCAAACTGGTTTGGCATGGTGTGGCCCTGAGCGATTTCCAGTGGCTGAGATTATTTCAAACGTTCTAGCCATCACCTTGTTGCTTTTGCACTTTTCGCCCTTAGTGTGTTGGCTATGCCATGGCGTGGGTCCCAGGCTCACTGTGCCACTGGATTCAAGCTAGCCTGGCTGATGATGGGTGATTCCCTGCAACCAGTCCAAGGATGCTTGTTTCCGGTCCAGGGAGTACCTAGCCTGGCAGTTCAGGCTTGACTGTTCCCGTGGGGGCATGGTTGAGGCTGATTTGCATATAGCTTGGTCCAAACTAGGGAGGCATGATGGGCAAAAAACAATAGACTGGTATACAGCCAGAGTGATTGCCAGTGGCAGAGATGAATTCAAGCATTCCATCCATCACCTTGTTGTTTCTGTGCATAAGAAAGCAAGCCAGAAACAAACCAATATTTTCACTCTGTTTATAAATGTCTTTGGTTCCTTGCCCTCATTTTGAGGAACAACCAGAATGTGTAGACAGAGGTTCAACATCTTTGAGGGGCAGTCCCATAAAGATTGTACTTGCATGTTGCAATGTATTTTTCCAAATAGAACTTAAAGGGGGTCAGCGGGGAGTTTGCAATTACTGACCACAATATGTTATTGATGGAACATTCCTCAGAATGCCGTAGCTTGTAACAGTACCTGATGAAGGCACACTGCCTGGAAATGACTTTCTTTGTAAGACCAAATTCTAAAAGGATCTGAGCCTAAGATGTCTTCTTTGGGGTCTTAAAAACTTGCCTGTATACTTTAATTTTCAGTCCTTCGAGTAAGGCTGTATCACAACCTCGCAGCACCTCGCTTCCATAGGTGAGGGTTGGTACAAGTTTTTTGCCCTTAACCATCAGCATTGGTGATAGATTGGGATCATTTAAATTATTATATAAAGTACGAAATGACAATTTGTCTGATCTTTGCTTTGTCTGCCAAGAATAGGTTGAAAAGAAAAAGGACACAGCCCTGTTTAAGGCCCTTGACATGTCTTTATGGGCCATATTTATACTTTTTGATTCAAAACTGCATGGACGCAGTTTTGCATCAAAAACTTTAATGCCTGCTAATGCCATTTTCTTGCGCCACCAAGAATTTCCTCCACTGTACGAGTGACCAGACACCCATCTCAGCAATGCAGACTGGCTTGAAATTTTGCAGGATATATCTATGTGCTGCAGTGCAGTGGGATGTCATACCCAAGAAGTTCCACAAACACTGAGAGGACATCTGGTGCTGTGCAAAACTAGAGGCAAAATTCATTTTGCAGGTATTTTCTTAGCCCCATTTGCAGAATCCAAGGAGCTTCTGAATCCCCTGAAGGCTCCTTGAAACAGCTGGGTTGCCCCACCAAGCTCATCAGGAGGCACACCCTCAGCAGCAAGATGGTAAGTCTTACGATACAGAAAATGTATTATTTTATCTGCAGATTGAATGTTGTGTAGTGTCATGTCTCATGTGTGGTGTGTCTTATTATGTCTTTGTTGTTTGTCTTACATGTTGTCCCCAACAATTATCAGTGCTACCATGGTTTACATTGTAATTTGTTTGTATATATTGCATTTTATTTGGATGCACAAACATACAAATAAGTTTAACATGAAAGACGTAAAGTAGCGATAATTAACTAATAATGTAGAAAAGAGTGTGGCCAACAGCCCAACATGTGAACGTGTAGTCTGCAGGCACCCAGACCAGGGTCCCCATAGCCTTTGTCCCACATACCTGTCTGCAGCATCAAACCTCGTCTCAATTCCCACACCAAACCTTGGAATCATGGCAGTGCCCTGACCTGCCGATGTACCCTAGAGAGCTGTTGATAGCACAGAATACCCTCTTGTCAGCGCCGGGATTCAACATGGTAGCAAAGGCTAAGCGACCTGAAAGCTGGTGAGCACAAAACAGACCCAGTGGTGGAGAGATTGGTCAGCCCTAGCAGCCCGAGGACATCTGTAATCTGCGGCAACCCCCATAACCCATTTTGGCCAAAATCCTCATTTTCAAGGAACAGGATGTTTTGCTGCAGACCGCTTGTGACAAAATCCCTATCCTGATGGGCAAGATGAGGATCTCACTTTTTCCTGACTACACAATCACAGTACAATTCAAACTGGGGTGGCATGATGGGCAAAAAACAATAGACTGGGATACGGCCAGAGTGATTGCCAGTGGCAGAGATGAATTCATGCATTCTATCCATCACCTTGTTGTTTTTGTACATAAGAAAGCAAGCCAGAAAAAAAAACAATGTTTTCACTCTGTCTATAAATGTCTTTGGTTCCTTGGCCTCATTTTGAGGAACAACCAGAATGTGCAGACACAGGTTCAACATCCTTGTGGTGTTCATGGGAATGGTAATTGCTAATTGCCACTTCTCTCAAAACTTGATAAAGCTGCAGAATGGCACAGGAGCTCACTTCATCTCCAACTGGCTCCCAGGCCATCCCTGCAAATGTCATAATAATGGTTGCACTCCAATTCCTGCCCACTGCATCTTTCCATAAGATCACCAGGGATACAGTGGGCATCTCACAGGTATGCCAATCATGGTACTTGCCACTGCTACCTGGATGCGTCACCAGCATAGGTCACCAGTTTATTGTCACCCCACAGTCCCAGGTCGAATTGCAAAAGGTGACAAGGATACTCCATTGTCCACTTACTTAGGGCACTAGATGCCATTAAATGCATCCATATCTTACTTCTCCCTCCACACCATAGGATGCACACACTTCACAACAGACATTGCACTCTATCAATGTGCAAGCATGTCCCTGATGCCTGGGCTGTTCAACCAGTGTGTATGCCTGGTTTTCCTGGAGGGCACACACAGATGCATTTTCAGACAGAAGACACTAGCATATCAGATTGTTGATTGAGATTTCAGTGACATGTGGCTACCATCTAAGATTATCTAAAGCACATGGGAACTGTCTACATACCAGGGAAATAGATGTACGGAGACAATCATTCATACCACACCCATAAGGCTAAAACTAATTGCTTCCATACATAGGGTGTCTGCAATATTCTGAAATAAAGCACATTATAATAAAAAAACACATGTCTTTGTTGCATATGATGCCTGGTATGCTCTCGTTCTCTATCATCTCACCCCTTTCAGACATCCAAACAGACCACCTCAAAAGGGGAACAACAGGGAACATGCACTTTTGCACACACTTGGCATCTGCATTCCATACTTCTGATGTCTTCATCATACAGGACTTCCAGCAATCCTCAGAAATATTTGCAACCTGTTCCATTTGGCACACAATTCTCATGCAGCAGCACTTACATGTAGATTTTACCCATGATTGACAGCCCTAACCATGCCCCCACGGTGAGACACAGTCAGGATCTCACTAATGGCCTTTCATTTTACATTATCAGCTAGTGTGTTTGCTACATCAAAGTGGCTGGACAGAGTCAAATTCAGATTTCAAATTTCAAGTTTCTTGCATCAGAATAATTAAAACCATCACAATTATTGCGCATTTAATACACATAATACGAGTCTATATAAAATGGCTCACTAAAGTTAAAATAAGTACATTCATTAGTAAGCTTTAAAATGAAAATGTGGTAGACATAAAATTAGGTCCTGGCGATCTCCGTGCAGTATCAGTGAGTGACTGGAACCTGCAAATAATTTTTACAAGTTGACAGTTCAACATAGTGCCCTCTGAGGTTAGACAGGCAATGATTGCTTGCATGTAAGTGTTTCTTTAAAGAATGTTTTCAGTAGTTTACATCTTGCTTGTTTTAGTGTTGGACAGATACAAAACTAGATGGATTAGCTCCTCCTTTGGTGCACCACACAACCTGCAGGCTACCCTCACGTTTGCAATCCAAGGCGGTTGCCCCACTAATGACAGAAAAGGCCCTAGGTTAAGGCCAGGAATTTCCTTTTTATGGAAATTGTATAACGGGCTACAAAGAGTGGTGTCGGTTTCAAGTTTTTATAAGTGTTAATCAGCACACAGGTGTGTGATCGTTTTGCCAGTGCCAGTTTGTCTTCAATTAATGATTTTATACTCATCGATTTGCTTAGTATTTTTTTTTAAAGCTGTGTATGGTAGGGGGAGTCCCATAAAGATTGTACTTGCATATTGCCAATGTATTTTCCCAAATAGAATTTAAAGGGGGTCAGCGGGGAGTTTGCAATTACTGACCACAATATGTTATTGATAGAACATTCCTCAGAATGCCGTAGTCTGTAACAACACCTGATGAAGGCACACTGCCTGGAAATGACTTTCATTGTAAGACCAAATTCTAAAAGGATCTGAGCCTGAGATGTCTTCTTTGGGGGCTTAAAAACGTGCCTGTATATTTTAATTTTCAGTCCTTCGAATAAGGCTCTATAACAACCTCGCTTCCATAGGTGAGGGTTAGGACAAGTTTTGTGGCCATAACCATCAGCATTGGTGATAGATTGGGATCATTTAGATTAATATATAAAGTACGAAATGACCATTTGTCTGATCAAGTGACTTTGCTTTGTCTGCCAAGAATAGGTTGAAAAGAAAAAGGACACAGCCCTGTTTAAGGCCCTTGACATGTCTTTATGGGCCATATTTATACTTTTTGATTCAAAACTGCATGGACGCAGTTTTGCATCAAAAACTTTAATGCCTGCTATTGCCATTTTCTTGCGCCACCAGGCCTTCAAATTTATACTTTGAAGCACGGTGGCACAAAGCACGGGTTAGAATAATTTTTTTTACTCTAACCATTGCGCCACGTCGTAAAGCAAAACAATGTTAATGCGGAGAAAATGACTCTAATCCAGTTTGCGACGTCGCAAACCGGATATGCACCATTTTCCACTGCCATAGTGTCAAAAAGCGGCGCAAATGCAGCAAACAGTACTAAGGAGCCCCAAAATGGATCCCAGAAGCCAGGAGAGACCCCAGGGAGACCAGAAACCAGCCAGTAGGACACAGACAAGACCCAGGAGAGGGAAAAGAAGAAAAGGAATTGTTGTTTCAGTGCAGAGGAGCATGAAATACTGGTCAGAGAGGTGACGGAACACCAGCATCAACTTTTTGTCACCTCAAAATTGCCAATTGGGAGGAGAGAGGCAATTTGGCAACACATTATGGACAAGATCGACAGTGTGGCAGAGGTCCGTAGAACAGTCACGAAGTGCAAGAAACGCTGGCATGACTGCAAGCGCTGGACCAAGGAAAAAATGGCAAGGAATAGGAAGGCAGCACTTCAGACTAGAGGTGAGAGTCCATCACCGCAGGGGGCCCTGGACCAGTTGGAGAAGATGGTGGCAGCTGTCATCCCAGAGGAGATCGTCACAGGAATTCAAGGACAGGACAGCGCAGACTACCAGGAAACAACACAGATGCAGGGTAAGTTGCATGGGGAACAAAAATGCCTAAATGTTACTGCAAGCAGGGGGAGGTACATACCTTCTACACAATGCATGTCAGCCATGGAAATCAGGCAGTGGAAAGGGCAAATGGGCACGGGATGGGCACATGGGCTGTGCAGGGGAAACCAGGGGCACAGCACAACACTACACCCACAACCTTTGCATGGGGGTACTTTGCCATGCTACAGCTGTTGGAAAGGCAAAGCCAGTCCAGGAGGGTAGGCTAGAATGTAAAACTGGGCTGCTGTCACAGGACAGCTGGTATTGGCACAACATGAACTAGGGGTCAATTTCCAGTCTCAGGCCATTTCCGCAAGTGGCATTTACCATTGACATCAGTTGCCACTACCACCTGTGCTGTGTGTGCTGGTCAAGTAGCAAATGGCAGTTAGGTGCCATTGGAACAAACACACCCAAAATAGAGAGTTCAGGATGATGACGTGATCAATCCCCTTTAATTCCTAACAAAGTGTAAATCCTTTCAAATGCTCATGTCTATAGGAGCAATAAACGTCATGTATTGTTACTTACATCATGAAGTACACAGCAGTAATGTCATACCCATGCTGCCCATTCCAGGGTCCACTCGTGCCTGTCTTACAATAGCTGCAATGCCACCTTGCAACATCTCAACTGTCATACTGCTAGGACAACAGCATTGAGGTGGAGGACATATGTGTCTAGCTAGTGAAACACACCCGCACAGTCATAAGAGGAAATGGAACACTGCCAGGCTCATCAGTGCAATGCAATGTAGCACACATTGACAAACATCAACATGACACACTACCAATGCTGACACCTGTATCGTGCCATACCAATGCTATACACAGTATGTGCTAGGTCTCAGCAATGTGTAGGTGTATGTGAAATACCAGAGACTGGATCAGTCCCATATTGTTAAGTGTGGTGCAAGTGGCATCAGAACACCCACAGCCATTGCAAGGCCTCACCATGCTAATGGAAGTAGAGGGAGGATTGAGTAGGACAAGAAGGTGGCAACACACAATTTGGAGTGATCAGTGGTAGTACAATCAAACTGACACTGTCCACTAATAAAAACATGGGTCAGCAAATGTCCTGCTTCTGCAATCATGATGTGGTAGTTCTCTATTTGAAAGCACCTTGGGAAAAGTGGCACTCACAGGAATGCTGGCCTGCTGATCTCAGCAGACCACCATGTCTGTGACTGCCTTCATACTGGGAAGTTAACATTTGTAGAAATGCTGCAATATATCAGCAGGGGTGTACCAAAAGTAAAATAACAACCTATTTTTTCACTAAAATAGTATCATGGAAGCAGTCAGTGGTCCCTTGCACAACATCATGATCAAAAATAGTTTGTGACCATGCATTCACAAAGAGCAGGGATCCCATGATGACCCATTCACTTTACAAAATGGTTTGGCACAAAAGTGACACAGATGGTAACTGCACTAGCTGAGTACCAGCAATTGCGACCAAGCCAAAAATTTTGTTGGGCCCTGCTACTCAATTATAGGATTTAAACGCCTACTCCAAAAAGCCACGAAATGAACCTGTTTGTGCTACTGCATTCTGGTAGCATCATGGCCCATTTGGGTTTGGCCATGTGAAAGATTATCTGTCCAGACGTAAACACACAGAAACAGTGAACTTAGGGCCAGAGGTGTCATTTTTTTTGTGTTGCATTTGCTTCATTTGTTTACGCTACAGCTATGAAAATTAGCAAAATATATTTGAATGTAGCAAGTGTGCGATACTTGCAAATGCAGCACAAACAAAGTAGAAATATGGGCCTAAGATAATAGAGGAGGTTATGAAGAGCTTGGTACGTATGGCCATGAATACTGTTTGGACATGGTTCCCCAAGACTGGGGACTACTTTGTTTCCATGGATTACCGTGTGAAATACATCCCATTCCTGGTACACTCACAGGCCGTGATTCATACTTTTGTTTGTGCCGCATTACCATCATCTATTGACGCAAAAGCGGCACTAAATTACAAAATACAATTGTATTTTGTAAGTTTGCGCGGCTTTTGAGTCAACAAATGACAGTAATACGTTGAGAAAACTGTATAAATCAGGGCCAAAGTTTGTTCAACTTGTATTCCACATGTCCACAAGCATTGCATGCAGCATGTCACAACATCTGCTACTGTCACTCCAGAGAATTGTACTGTACACATTAGTCAATTTTGTACTCACCAACAGGGCCACCAATCACCACACACAGGTGGTCCAGCAGGGCCTGCTCTCGGGACACCAGGTCAGCCCAGTGATGCTTCAGCTGGTGGTTGTTGCGCTGGCTATTGAAAAGGCGCCGCAGGTGGAACAGCACCTTTGCCCACCTCAGCCTTCTTGCCTCCGTGTGATACCCCTGTATCACACGGCCCCCAGCCTCCAACATCAGGGGGAGGAAGTGGCACAGCAGCCACACAAATGGCCTTAGCTCCTTCTCACCCATTCGCCCCAGCCGTGGCCTTCCCAACATCTCAACAAAATTAGGAAAGAAAAAGGTTAAGAGGGAAAAACTAGGAATGGAGGTAGGAAAAGGAAACTTATCTAACCCACAGACAACCCAACAATACCCCAACTAACAATACCCACAAACAGACTCCCAACAGTATAAATACAAATCTAAATGCAATAAATGACAAAAAAGCGCTTACACAGGATACGAAAGACACTTACAAAACACCAAAAGACAATATAAAGAGCACACAGGAGACAATTCACAATATTCACAGAGACAAGTCAAGACACACCCACACAGTCAAGAATAATCACAGACTGCAATATGAAAGTGAAAGTACACCCACTGTAGCATTTCTGCAAACAGGATATCCTATTACATCACTTCCTGTCTCAATTGCGGCCCATTTGTTGTATTGCGTGTAATTTTATGACGCTTATGGGGTTTGATTCAATATTTTTTGACGACTATGCGTGAAAATTCCCACGCATTCAAGGATCAATACTTTTTTTAATGGATAACCACATTCCTGGGGTGCGTTGGTGGAATTAACGCTAGGGACCAATTGAAGGATAATGTGCCTGAGCGTAATTTTTTAACGCATATGCGTCTTTTTTAACGCATAAGTGTCATTTTGTAATGAGTAAGCGTCACTTTTTAACGCATATGCGTTATATTTTGACGCATATGCGTCTTTTTTGACACGTTTGCGTAAACAAATCTGTCCTAAACTGTGTTTGAGTGATTTTTCAATTTTTAACATGCATGCTGCCTATAACTATACAAAGATAGGATGGTATGACCTGCAGTGTGTGTTCTAGTGTTTGGGTACATGTGGCAGACCATACTACTGTGGCCCACAATACTCATGTTGTTGTCCAGAATTAGCTCTCTTAACTGACGGAACAGCAACACAAACTTTGGAAATAAAATAGGATTATTCTAGTTAGAGCAGCTGTTGCATCAATAGAGGAGAGCAAGGCTACGCCACTAAACAAATAGACTCATGGCCTGTGTGTTTATGTGTGTGAATTGTCTGTTTAAATTATTGTTGTGCCTCTGTGGGAACGGCATGTAAAACATTTGGCGTAATATGCATGTATGAATGTGTTACAAATGGGTATAACCATCAGATGCCATTCATTGAGGTACATCAGTCATGATATGTGTTTTTATATGTGTTGCCTCTTATGCTGTGTGTACTTGCTTGACATTGGAGCAAAACATTTCCCAGGACTAACTATGCACAGGAAAGATCGAGGACGGCTGATAATGGCTATGTCAGATATGTTAACCCTCACATGTAATGAAATGTTGGATACCATCCATGGTCACTTGTGTGAATACTACCCATGAGCCAGGCATTTGAACATGCTAGGTAGGTACAGAGCTTGTGACACAGAGGCTCAAATCCAATCCTAAAATTGTTATGTACACCACAGTTTGCTCATGACCCTACATGTGATCTCCAAACACAAATCAGAAGTATGATCGAAGAGGCCCGCAGCAACGCATGGATCTCTCCCAGGGAGGCAGAGTTCCTCGACACTCCACATCCCCGCACACCTTACTTCTATTGCTTGCCAAAGATTCACAAGGGTACCCTCCCTCCACCAGGCCACCCCATTGTATCAGGCATTGGTTCAGTGCTAGAACCCTTGTCTATTTTTTGTGATTTTTTCCTTCAACCTCTGGTGAGAGAATCAAGTACTTTCCTGAATGACACTACTCATGTCCTAAACCTTATTGACGTCATTAACTCCAACACTGACGTGCAAGCCCTTGTCACTCTTGATGTAGAGGCTTTATATACCAATATCCCTTAAGATGCTACCTTACAAGTTGTTGAGTCAGCACTGTTGGCCAGTCCTTGGTCATCTCCAACACCGTTCCACTTTGTGATGCAATGTGCAACACTAGCTATGAAGAGGAACTTCTTCCAATTTGAAGACTCCCTGTTACATCAGATTCAAGGGACGTCTATGGGTAGCACGTTTGCACCTAGCTTGGCTTGTTTATATATGTACAATTTTGAGAGATCGTTCATACTACCACCATCCAACCCCTTTCATGAGAATCTCATCTTGTGGCAGAGGTATATTGATGACATTCTCATCATTTGGCAAGGGCCACTTGAGGTGATAGACAACTTTATCCAATGGGTCAATACCCTGGATCCATTTTTAAGATTTACAGCGCACTCTTCATCGACTCATGTCTCCTTCCTGGATTTGGAGATCAAGCTCGATAATGGCAAGCTAATAACTAATACTTTTCACAAAAACACTGACCGTAACAGTCTACTTCTGTATGAGAGCCATCATCCTAAGTCGCTACGTGACAATTTACCTGTTGGACAATTCCTTAGGTTACGTCGCAATTGCAGCTCGGTACAAGCCTTTGACACTCAGGGCCTGATTCTAATGTTGGCGGGCGGCGGGAGCCGCCCACCAAGCTACCGCCGCTGAATGACCGCACTGCGGTCAAAAAACCGCGGCGGCCATTTAGACATTTCCTCTGGGCCGGCGGGCGCTCTCCAAAAGAGCGCCCGCCGGGCCAGAGGAAATGCCCCTGCAACGAGGACGCCGGCTCAGAATTGAGCCGGCGGAGTTGCAGGGGTGCGACGGGTGCAGTTTGCACCCGTCGCGTATTTCAGTGTCTGCTTAGCAGACACTGAAATACTTTGCGGGGCCCTCTTACGGGGGCCCCTGCCGTGCCCATGCCATTGGCATGGGCAAGGCAGGGGCCCCCAGGGGCCCCGCGGAACCCCCTACCGCCATCCTGTTCCTGGCGGGCGAACCACCAGGAACAGGATGGCGGTAGGGGGTGTCAGAATCCCCCATGCCGGCGCAGCAAGCTGCGCCGCCATGGGGGATTCAAAGGGCAGCGGTAAACCGGCGGGAGACCGCCGGTTTGCCTCTTCTGACCGCGGCCGAAGCGCCGCGGTCAGAATGCCCTGCGGGGCACCGCCGGCCTGTCGGCGGTGCTCCCGCCGACCCTGGCCCCGGCGGTCTTAGACCGCCGGGGTCAGAATGACCCCCTCAGTCTCTTGACCTCAAACAGAAACTTATCAACCGCCATTATCCCAAGAAGATGATTAATTCTGCTTTTAAGAGGGCTCGTAATAATCATAGAGACTCTCTTTTGACACCGGTGCTCAGGGAACCAGAGAATCGACTGACATGTGTGTCCACTTTTACCCCGCTTTCCAACTCTGTAAAGAAACTTATTAATAGAAGTTGGAACATTCTAGAGAGTGGTGGCATTCAGGTCCCGAGGCCCTTATTTGCTTTCAAAAGATCTCCCAATAAACGAGATCTTATCGTTCATACTCGCCCTCGGACATTAACTGACTGAGTCAAACAAACAACTCTATGGAATTTGCCTCCTGTCACCGGACATTACCCGTGTGGCTCCTGTAATGTATGTCCGCTTACCAAGCGCACTGACAGAGTGGTCCTTGATCATGTGGGGACCTGGCATTTAAATAAACATACTAATTGTAACACACAACAGTGTATTTATTTGATCTCCTGTCCTTGTGACTTGAAATATATCGGCATGACATCCCGTCCGGTAAAACAGAGAATTAACGAACACCGGAGCTATATCAGGTGCTCCCGGATTACAACTAAATTGAGTTCGCACTTCATCGATGCCAACCATGGTCCTGATGACATGTGGTGGATTGTACTACAGGTACCAAGATATAATGGCAACAATCCCAATTTTCTATTTAAAGTTGAACAAAGATGGGTGTACAGACTTAAGACTCATATTCAAGGTCTGAATGATGAGATCCCCTCGAATTCTTTGACATCCTAGTACACTATTCCAGCGTGTTATCTATTTTTATGTACAGATGTCGACATTCTTTAATTCTTAATTCTTTGATCATTCAAGATCTTTCTAGTTCTGTCTACGATTGTTGACAAGACTAGTAATAATGGGCAAGCTTTACCCTTGGCACGGTCATATATATTTTTTGCCAAAGGAAAAAGTCCTTTTTTTTTATGAATTCGGACACTCCACCAGTGTACTTATCAGATATGCAGATTACTTTATTTGAAAAAGTGACTTGGGAGGTCTCTTTCTACACATATTTTTTTTTTAAAACCTTGCATGGGTATGGCTCGTGGTATTTCGGCAGGCTAGTTTACCACGAGTAAGATGGCCGCCCCTTTATCCTTCTGTTGTCCCTTGCCTATTTTTATTATGCCTTACGCTACTACACAGTCTTCCCTACTATACCATGGCATCAGGATGTTGGTTGTGGTTATATGTATTTTATATATCATCCGGTTTCCTGTTGTGTTGGTGTTTTAACAAACACTTTTTTTCCCCTGGGGATTTAATCAAGGTCGACCCAGATTGGGTTCTACAACATTATGCTACTTCTAAATATGCGGACAGTCGTTTGAACTGCCTCTTCCAAGATGGCCGCCGCTCAAACGATAGTCCTTTTTCAATTTTTTCATCCCTGATTACGAGCCGGATTCTTCCGGTTCGGGACGCGACCAAGAAGCATCTTGTAAAGTATATTTATACTACCTTGCAGCGCCGTTGTGCCGTCTTTCAGGCACGCGGCTCACGGGTAGGTTCCCGACTCAACGAAGGAGTGACAGAAGTAAGTACACCATGTGAGACGGGTGGTGTTTAAGTGGCTTGCTACTTTTCTTGACCTATGACTAAGTATAAGCTTTTGGTTGTGCAGGGGGATAAGTGTGGTTAAGGTAATTTGCCTTACATGTAACCTGACAGGCTCAGATCCTCATAAAAATCCCTCAGTTTTTTTATTTTTACTGCCATCCTCGTTTTGTAGGATTAGATCCTCTGATGTATATAGGACCCCTGGTATACTGCTGGAACCTTGGACCTATTATTTCCAATTTGAACTAGGCTAGGATTCCTCACAGCAATTAGACCTTGCAGAAAGGGTCCAGATTATTATAATTATTTATTTATTTTTTCTCAGCGATGGGTGACACTCCGACATAGATTATCATATTTCATGTATGACTTGACAAATTTTGGAGTGTTGATGTTGGCACCTCCTTTGTGACCGATCATTATGTACATATGTTCATTACTGTGTTATTTCTACACCTAGTATTACCTTCTTGATTGTGACTAGCGTGGTCCTAGGAAGCTCTATCTCGAATATGGGATGGTAAGCCAATTGATTATTTCATTTTATGGCACTTTGGGGTTGTTGCCTCTTGTTGTCTCTGCTATGCTTACACTGTATTTTGAGCGCACTTGCACCTTTGCACTAATTTTTTTTTTCTCACTTACATGCAGGGCGACTGATTGACCTACTGACACTGACAACTTGTCTGCGGTTTTATAAGTGATACTCTAGTATTTTTTTATTTAAATAGGAGAAGTAGTTTCCCGGGTCCTGACGAAGCATCGTGGGATCACTTAGTGAGCCATAGAAGACGCGAAACATGTTGACCAATATTTAGCAGGATTAGGCACTCTACCTTTTCTTCCTTATAGAGTTCAGTGGGACATTATCCCCACTAATACTCTGGATTATTTTTTAATCTTGGCCTGCGCCCCTTCCCTGATATATTAAAGTGATGTTAGAGGCACAGAGCTAATTTTAATTCTTTCACTCTCCTACACACTTGCACTTTGTCTTCCCACTGAGTTAGTATTCGTTTCAGACCTTCTTCTGGCAAATTGCCTTCGGTTTAGCACCACCCCCATTGCTGGGGAGGTCCGCCAGACATTGCAGCACCGGTCTGACAAGGAGATAGCCCCGTGATGAGACTTGTCACCCCTTGGGTGCTTGAGGGCTCTCTTGATATCATAGATATCCCTGACTCGTCCCGCCCCTGCATTTCTTAATTGTTTTTTTGGAATAGTGTACCTTTCTATATAACAGGTTACTTTGGGAGACCGTACACTGGACCAGCAATCTCCCTGTCCCCCTTTTTGTATTGAACACCACAGTTTGAGTCATGTAAATGACCTATGTTTCTCCTGTGGCTGTGGAGGACCAGCAGACCATGCTGCATGTATTCACATATTTCCAGTGATTTATTGCACAAAGGTGTCCAGTTCAAGTGTGTGGCTATGTGTACCCTGTGTCAGTATTGACCTCCAAGTTGTCACAGTTAGTTGCAGGTCTAGTCATGAGTCTGTGGAGCCAACCCTTGAATTAACAGAGTATCCTTCAAAGCAGATTTGACCAAAAACCAAGGATCAACTAACGGCATACATGGGGATAGTCCATCTATGGAACAGCAGAAATTATAGAAGGCTGATGACAGAGCAACCTTGGTGTACTAAAATATGTTATGGATCAGTAATAGGAAACAAGCAGGTTTCCTCACAACATTTGTACACAGGGTGGGCTCTAAAATTCTCACTGCAACAGGGAACATCAGTGCTTCTGTGCTGATTAATCTCACAGCTAGTCACCACACAAGCCCCATCAAAAGGTGGCGGCAGAAGTGAACCTGTGTCTGGACCATCAGGGCACAAACATGTTTTGTCCTTACATGCAGATTAGCAACCCTTGTTTGTTGTGCTGGAGGCACCGTACAAAATCCATGCATATAGCCATAGCACACTGTCACTGTTTGGCACTAATAAATACATGCAAAACCAGACAAGGGATGGGGGCTGGATTAGGCCATTTGAATACATGTCCCAGAACAAAATACAATAAGTAAACTAATTAAACTATACTATACATTTGAGGATTCATCGTAGACTTACCAGACACAATACCCCAAGAGGAAACAGAGGGCATGGAAACCAACTATGAGACAAATGTAGCCACAGGGAACGTCTATGATTAACACAAACACTGGAAGCAGTCTGGCTAACAGGATGCATTCTCTGTCAGGAACAAACACGAACAAGGCGAATACACAGTGAGCAGACTCTGACTGGGACAAGCAGGAACAACACTGTGGGAACAAAGATCAGTTTCTGCTGTGGTCTGCACTGCTACACAATCATCCAGGGGCTCTGGTATACAAGTGATTTGTACGCCAATGCACAACAAGGAGATTCAGAAAATGGCAGCTTCTAAGCAGTTCCAGGCAGCAGCAAGGGCAGCACAGGTTCAAATGGCTGGGCTGCATGGAAGTGCTCACAGGCGTGACAAGCTTCAGTCTCTCACAATTCCTGGAGTTGAGAATCAAGTTCAAAGGGCCAATGGGACCTTTCACATGGGAAGCAATGGACAGCAGATTACAGGTCTTACCGACAACCAGGCAGTGCATTATGGGACCGGAAGTCCATGCAGACTGATGAACTAGAACTATGGCATGGCATACTGAAGAGGGAAGCACACAGGAGTCAGAATGGGAGTCTGGGTGAGTGTAGATGATGATTCTCAGAGTACAGATAGTCCATTTACAGCACGCCCTAGAGAAGGTTGGGCAGAGACTTAAAACATGGCAGTGGCAGGACTTTTTACCAGGGATGGTCTGAGCAGGGCATGTCTTGTGAGAAATGCTTGTCACTTGTGCTATCCATTTTCATGTTTGATGCGCTTCTTGTCACACATGCTCCTTGCAGAGATAGCTGATGTCACACTTACTGCTGTCAAGGGTCTGGTAATACATTCCTGTTACCAATGCAATTGCACATCCACTGCCTCATGTATGGTGCACTTTGTTACCTTATGATTGATGGTGTCTTAGTTGTGTGTCATATGCTGCAATGGACCGTGTTGGCAACATGGATGTGTCTCATAGCTGTGGTCCTATGATATTTGCCCTTCAAATGTGAAATAGACAGGATATACAGGGAGTGCAGAATTATTAGGCAAATGAGTATTTTGACCACATCATCCTCTTTATGCATGTTGTCTTACTCCAAGCTGTATAGGCTCGAAAGCCTACTACCAATTAAGCATATTAGGTGATGTGCATCTCTGTAATGAGAAGGGGTGTGGTCTAATGACATCAACACCCTATATCAGGTGTGCATAATTATTAGGCAACTTCCTTTCCTTTGGCAAAATGGGTCAAAAGAAGGACTTGACAGGCTCAGAAAAGTCAAAAATAGTGAGATATCTTGCAGAGGGATGCAGCACTCTTAAAATTGCAAAGCTTCTGAAGCGTGATCATCGAACAATCAAGCGTTTCATTCAAAATAGTCAACAGGGTCGCAAGAAGCGTGTGGAAAAACCAAGGCGCAAAATAACTGCCCATGAACTGAGAAAAGTCAAGCGTGCAGCTGCCACGATGCCACTTGCCACCAGTTTGGCCATATTTCCGAGCTGCAACATCACTGTAGTGCCCAAAAGCACAAGGTGTGCAATACTCAGAGACATGGCCAAGGTAAGAAAGGCTGAAAGACGACCACCACTGAACAAGACACACAAGCTGAAACGTCAAGACTGGGTCAAGAAATATCTCAAGACTGATTTTTCTAAGGTTTTATGGACTGATGAAATGAGAGTGAGTCTTGATGGGCCAGATGGATGGGCCCGTGGCTGGATTGGTAAAGGGCAGAGAGCTCCAGTCCGACTCAGACGCCAGCAAGGTGGAGGTGGAGTACTGGTTTGGGCTGGTATCATCAAAGATGAGCTTGTGGGGCCTTTTCGGGTTGAGGATGGAGTCAAGCTCAACTCCCAGTCCTACTGCCAGTTCCTGGAAGACACCTTCTTCAAGCAGTGGTACAGGAAGAAGTCTGCATCCTTCAAGAAAAACATGATTTTCATGCAGGGCAATGCTCCATCACACGCGTCCAAGTACTCCACAGCGTGGCTGGCAAGAAAGGGTATAAAAGAAGGAAATCTAATGACATGGCCTCCTTGTTCACCTGATCTGAACCCCATTGAGAACCTGTGGTCCATCATCAAATGTGAGATTTACAAGGAGGGAAAACAGTACACCTCTCTGAACAGTGTCTGGGAGGCTGTGGTTGCTGCTGCACGCATTGTTGATGGTGAACAGATCAAAACACTGACAGAATCCATGGATGGCAGGCTTTTGAGTATCCTTGCAAAGAAAGGTGGCTATATTGGTCACTGATTTGTTTTTGTTTTGTTTTTGAATGTCAGAAATGTATATTTGTGAATGTTGAGATGTTATATTGGTTTCACTGGTAATAATAAATAATTGAAATGGGTATATATATTTTTTTTGTTAAGTTGCCTAATAATTATGCACAGTAATAGTCACCTGCACACACAGATATCCCCCTAACATAGCTAAAACTAAAAACAAACTAAAAACTACTTCCAAAAATATTCAGCTTTGATATTAATGAGTTTTTTGGGTTCATTGAGAACATGGTTGTTGTTCAATAATAAAATTAATCCTCAAAAATACAACTTGCCTAATAATTCTGCACTCCCTGTATGTCATTAAAACTGTGTGTGATGTTTGCTGTACATTCATACCCATCAAATGTGATGTGGCTTTTGCAGTATGCAAATTTGTATTTCTGCAATGCTCCATGAGGCAAAACTGATTATGATTCCTAGAGATCATGTTATGAATAAATAATTACCCAGAGCATGGTTGAGTGATGAAATGAGGTATTTAATTCCATATGGTAACAAAGTGGTGATGGTGACTATAGTTAGAAGAAGTTTTTTACGATCTGTTGTCTGCGACGCAATCCTGCAACTGTGTTTGGATATTCCCCCTCATTTGCACGGACAGCATCCTCTTCCTCTTCCTCTTCAGGAATTTGTTGTTCAGGTTCATAGAGGGGAATGTTCTTCCTCACACAAATGTTGTGCAGGATGGCACAGGTCAAAATGATCTTGCAGACCATTTCAGGGGAATACAGGAGGCTGCCTCCGGTGTTGTGCAGGCACCTGAATCTGGGCTTTAGGATGTCAAAAGTCCGCTTAACTATGTTGTGTGTCCTAGGATGTGCCTCATTATAGGCACGCTCTGCTGCTGTGCTTGGGTTGGCAAACGGGGTCATGATCCATGGCTGGATCCCGTAACCCTGAGCAGCTGAAAGAGAAAATGTGGGTAAGTATTTTGTTGTTGGTTGCACCGTGATTGTCACTTTGCATGACAATTGTTATCTTGTGTCGTGTGTGACTCATATGTGTTTGTGGTATTGTGTGGGATCCTAGGCTTCTGTGATGTTCTTTCTGCATTGGGTTGTTTGACTAGCAAAACTGGTGTTTGGCTGATTGACATGATATCTGTGGTATATTTAGAAACTTGCAGTTCAGTGTGCATCTCCCATGCTTTATATAGTGAGAAAGAAGTGTCTGTGTGCATTCACTGGAGGTGACATGATACTTCCACACACACAATAGATTCCTCCGTGGTGGTAACATGGTTGCACTATATGGCCTGAAAATCCCTTCCAATTCGACATATGTAATTGCAGGTGAAATGCAACAGTGAGGCCCTTTGATTAGGCTAGGTGACAATGCACAACACATCTCCACACGTTGGCAGCACTGAAGTGTTCACTATTGACAATGCACAATTATCCCATGTGTGACAAGTTCTATGCAAACCTATTTCTGTTCCCTCTGCCAGTTGGCTCATGTGCAACCATGCAACTCCACTACTGAACTTGCTCCAGGTGAGCTGGCTAACTTGGTTGAGGGGGATGAAGGTTTTAGTGTTGGAAGGTCTATCTCCCTGTACATCTGTTATGTATATGGGGAATCGTCTCAATCCGTATGTGTAGCAGTGTGCACTTTGCATTAGTGTCACATCCACATGTTTTTATAGCACAGTCCACTTCCTTATTGCTAGCTGGCAATGTCATCCCAGGAGTGATGTGAGATGTTGGTACTGCCTCAATAATTCCATATCACCTTCATTAGAGTCAGCGTCATCATGCTATGTGTCTCATGGTGTTTGACCTGCAGCAACACACATTACACATCCCTTACACAGGATGTATTGCTTGGAAGTGTGTGGGATTGACTGTAGCCGTATGTAATATTGAAAGGTCCATCTTCCAAGTTGTACTGCCAGTTAAGGCCATGTCATTGTCACTGCGTGGTTTTAAATTGGTACCGTGTGGCTCTAGAGTGTCATCTATTGTTATTTGCATCCGTCATTTGTCCATAGGTTTGTATTCCATTGGGTCAGGATATCAAACATGACTACCAGTGTCACACCTCAGTGTCTTCCTGGCCACATGTCAATGTAGAGGTGTATGTGTTGGGTGTCCTACAGGGTTGCTGTGCTGTGTGTAAATTCCTAGGTTTCAGTACTTACCAACAAGTATGCAATTGCCATATCGTCCATCCTGAAATTGCCGATTGATGATGCTGTGGCGGAAGACTAATGAATCATGTACACTCCCAGGATACTTTGCCATGATGTTGGTGAACAATCCATGGTGATCCACAATGGCCTGCACATTGATGGAGTGTGTGTGCTTCCTGTTGTGGTATAGGTGCACGGTTGCAGCAGGTGGCACAATCCGACATGTGTGCAGTCAATGGCACCAAGCATGTGCAGGAAGCCATTACTTTGATAAAACCCCTGTTCGGTCTCCTGCTGCTTCTGCTGTGTGTTGGGGAAGCTGATGTGGCAGATGTGAGGGAGATGATGGCATCAAGTACCTTGGGTAGGAAGGCGGAGAATGAGGGCTGTGAGATTCCGGCAACCAGGGCACCAGTGGTTTGAAATGAGCCACTTGCCAACATGTGCAGGACAGCTAGCAGCTTGGTCTCTGGTGGAATAATGTGGGGTGTCTGCAAGCTGGCTGCCAACAGTGGCTCAATGTGGCGCAGCAGCTGCTGTATGGCTTGCCAGTTTAGTCTGTACCTTTGGCTGATATCATGTTCCCTGGGGCCCTGAAGGGTTGTCCTGGTCCTGAATATCCTCTCCTGTCTTCTGTGTTGCCTTTGGGGTCCATGTTGGTGTGGTGGTAGCTGCTGCTGTTGGTCCTGTGCTCCGCATCTTTGAGCATGCTGCATGAGTAGCACCTCCATGTCTTCCTTCTTGAGCAATTATGTTGCTTGTGTGAGTTTTCCTTAAGTAGTGGTGTGTTTGCCCCATTTTAACACCTGCCCTGACCCAGGCGTTAAAATTTGGCACAAATCGTGATTTGCGTCATTTTCCGGCTCAGCCCCCCATCCGTGCGCCATTTTTGCCCGGTTGGATAAATATGGCGCCTGGGTGTTTAAGTAATTTTTTGGATGGGAAAGCCTACTTTGCATCTCATTGACGCAAGGTGGTTTCACGCAGCCAGAAAATGACGCACACTCGGATATTTTGACATTAGATGGGTCTAGTGTCAAAGTATAAATATGGTGTTAATTTTGCGCCAGATTAGCGTAAAAAGAAATTACGCTAACCAGGCGCAAAGGGAGTATAAATATGGGCCTATGTTTCTAGAGACATGGGTTTTGTTACCTATTTACAGGTGTTGGAATACAGTAGTATTATCCCTATCAGAAGAGGTTGAGGAATGTTCCATTTAGCAAGTTTTTACTATAGTTTCTCACAATCAACACAGTCAAAAGCCGGCTTGAAATCTATGAAACATGGATGTAAGGGATGTAAGGGTGGTTTTGTCTGTTTCAGCGTAACAATGATAAGAATCATCTCCAAGAATGATGTTGTCGCCCCAGATCCTTTCACGAACCCCGTTTGATATACAGAAATAATGATTTTTGTACAATCCCAGGTGGTTACTTCAGTCAGGAGAGCTGATGCAAAACATTTTGCCTCTGCATCTTATAAGGCTATCAGGAGATAGTTTTCGAGTTTGGACGTGTCTCCTCCCTTAACGATTAAGTTTGGATGGAGTCATGAACTGTGCCTAAAATGGAAGCATGATTGAATAGCTTGGTTGTAGCCAATGAATGATGAATGATGAATGTTGGATTATGACACGATTCACATATGTCGTCTTGAGACATCACTGTTTCACCACCATATTATCACTACCAAACTAGCAATTCTAATTATAATATGCATCCATGAATATGTCAATCTTTTTTGAAGGACATATTACATTTTACAACAAGATATTACATTTACACATACTTGTAATCTCACATCAGATCAGGTAATTTCACATGTAGTGTGCGTAGATGACATAAACACATACAGGAGTATGTCCACATATTTCATTATACAAATTATTGTAGTCAATTTACCAAAATTGCAAAGTAAATGCAAATTGCTGTCAGGTACCATAGTAGTACCAATAGAAAAACAGACATGTTTTTCATGTTTTTATGTATTCACTATATAGGCGGATAACTCCATAAGAGAGGTAGAAATACCTGAATTTGAAGTGGAATTTTCTGCCAACCCCAATGAACATGAAGTTACTTACAGGAAAAGGAGGAAGGTAATTTATGTGTGAGCCAATAATCACCATAGAATCCTTCTCATGTTGCCTCTCCTTTTACTTAGGAAACCCTTTAAATGACTGAGGACAAGGAAGACAGAGCCCCCAGACTTTGCCAGGAGAAAGTATAGGTGATTGGGGATGAAGTCCACCAATAATTTCCTCAGCTGTACGGGTGACCAGACACCCAGCTCAGTAATGCAGACTGGCTTGAAATTTTGCAGAATATACCTATGTGCTGCAGTGCAGTGGGATGTCATACCCAAGAAGTGCCACAAGCACTGAGAGAACATCTGGTGCTGTGCAAAACTAGAGGCAAAATAAATTTTACAGGTATTTTCTTAGCCCCATTTGCAGAATCAAAGGAGCTTCTGAATCTGCTAAAGGGTCCTTGAAACAGCTGGGCTGTCCCTCCAAGTTCATCAGGAGGCACACTCTCAGCAGCAAGATGGTAAGTCTTATGATATAGAAAATGCATTATTTTATCTGCAGATTGAATGTTGTGACAATAGCCTTTGTTCCACATACCTGCCTGCAGCATCGAACATCGTCTCGATTCCCACACCGAACCTTGGTACCGTAGCGGTGCCCTGGCATGCTGATGTACCCTAGAGAGCTGTTGATAGCACAGAATACCCTCTTGTCAGTGGTGGGATTCAACATGGCAGCAAAGGCTAAGCGACCTGAAAGCTGGTCCTAACAGCCATAGGACCTCTGTTATCTGCGGCAACCCCCATAACCCATCATGGCCAAAATCCTCATTTTCAATGACCAGGAAGTATTGCTGCTGGCCGCTTGTGATAAAATCCCCATCCTGATGGGCAATACGAGGATCTCACTTTTTCCTGACTACACAATCACAGTACAACTCAAGCATGAATCCTTCCAGGAGTTTAAATGGCAAAATGTGATCCATTGGTCTCACGTATGCCTTAATATTCCCAGGCAAACTTAAAATAATTCATGACCACAATACTCACTTATTTGAAACTCCGGAAATGGTTTGGGAATGGATTGAAAAACATTTCAAGGACTCCCACAACCAGGGGGGGGTCGAGGCCCCCGCCCCCTCCAAAAGCACACCGTAGTCCGCATCCTTGACAGCGTGGAACAGCCAACCGGACTGTCATGGAGGGGGCCCCCTCTCCACAACAAGAATTGGAGGAACAAATGGAGGCCGTTTGGATAGCTGCTAATATGAGAGTGACCAAACTGCATTGCAGGGCAGTGCCTTGGATTCTGAATTTACTGGCAACATGGCCCTATTCCGAAAAATGACCCAGCAGACTACCAACGATCTACTGGGCTGACTGACAAGGTCGATCCCTAAGACTTAACACCAACTCCCACTGGCGAGCCACCACTGGTCTCACACTGCACAGGACAATGACATGCTTTCTTAAGATATTGGCTGAAGCATATCCTACCACCCAATTTAACTATATGCTTTTGAAAGTGAGATTATCTGGGGAATGTGTCTTTATTCATCTGCTGTGAACAGGCTTGTACCTCATTTTCACCAGGTTGAGGTCCTGAGTCAGAGCGACACATACTGGCCAAAACATATCTAATGCACAACTGCAATACACTGTATGGGTTTACTAACAATTCCCCCATTTTCGAAGGCACATGATTTATAATGTTCAAACTGTTATTGTTAGTTTTAAAGAGTGGTTGAATGACGAATCATCGCTAGACCAAGAATTGGGAGATTAATGTTTATCACTGTTTGGTGTACCTGGTGTATCACTAAGAGAGAGCGGGTGTGGGAGCACATTGTACCAACTCACCACCAATTTCACATAGGACTGCTGTAGCAAAGACCTACAACATAATCACCTGGAATGTACAGGGTATGAGATCTGAACACAAAAGCATAGAATATTAGCACAACTTCATAGACGCCGTGCCCTCCTCATCTTCCTACAAGAAACCCATCTTGTGACTTCTGAGGCACACAAACTGCACAAGCGGTGGCATGGTCAGTTAATCCATACCTCCTATTCTCTTTAGTCAAGAGGAACTGCTAACTGGCTCATAGCTGGGGTCCCATTTCAGGCTCTGGATGCTAAAATAGATACCCAGGGCTATTATGTTTTATTGCAGAGCACTCTAGATGGGGAACAACTAGTGTTAGGATGTATTTATGCCCCCAATACCAAGAAGGAT
Organism: Pleurodeles waltl; assembly: GCF_031143425.1. Lineage (NCBI taxonomy): Eukaryota > Metazoa > Chordata > Amphibia > Caudata > Salamandridae > Pleurodeles > Pleurodeles waltl. The sequence continues at coordinate 1,642,136,822 of NC_090444.1, read as the reverse complement.
GCTTTCTTTAGCTACCTATCACCTGTCTTATCAGAGTGGGCTTCATATCCCTGGATTTTGGGAGGAGACTTTAACTCAGTTTTAGACACAATGTTGAACTGTTCACAGTCCCCTACCCAGCACAGTTTTGGAGTGCTAGGCTTGGGAGCTGTGACGGAGTGTGGGGGGCTGGGGTCTTGTAGATGTATGGTGAAATCATAACACTGGTATGAGAGAATACTCCTTCTACTCTCATCCATATGCACTTTATTCGCACCTAGACAGATTCCTTTGCACTCCACAACTGCAAACTCTCATTACACATGCCATATACCTAGGGAAAATTATCTCAGATCATTGCCTACTAGAGGTCACACTGTCCTGGGATAGGGTACCAGCCCAAATTCCAACTTGGCATCTACAACCCCTTCTTCTGGAGGATGTAGATATCAGAGAAACACTAGCCACAGCCATTGATGAGTACTTCACTAGAAATGCTGGAACTACCTTCACATTTTTAGTGGAATGGGAAGCATTTGAGGTGGTGGTGAGCGGTACCTCGATTAATGCAGTGGTTGGTGCAAGGCTAGTCGTGCTTAAGGATTTCACCCATACGAAAATACACAAGGACCCCTTGAGAAGGCAGCAGTTGGGGACACAGATGCAGTGACTAAATAACAAGAGGCCTGAATAGCAAATGTGGAATTATTAGAATGCCTCAGTGTGATAGATTACAGAGTAGACATGTGGAAAGTACACACACAAGCAGACATATCAGGTACACTGTTGGCGCGTTTAATTCGCCCAGACCCATCTCCCACACCTATCTTGACAATCAACATATCAAATAACAGAACTGTGGTAACACAGCGGAGGATTAACACTGCTTTCAGTGATTTTTACTCTGAATTAAATATGGCCCCTCCCAAGAGCGGCTTGCGGCAAGCAGAAGGGGCGTGCAGGCATGCAGGGGAGGGGGCGGGAAAGAATTAAAATAAAAAGTAAAGTAAAAAAAAAAACACTTACCTAACCTTAACTTACCTCCTCTGTCTCCGTCGCTGCAGGCACAGGCTCCCAGCCCTAATGGAGGAGCCGGCCCTGCCCCCTCCACTTTGAGCCCCAGTGGAAATCACACAGTTTATAGGACAAGAGGAACTACCAAAAGTGTCCACCAATGAAGGAGAAACCCTTGCCACTCCATAGCCATGGTGGAAATTAGAGAAGTCATTAATGAGTTGGGCCGAAATAAAACACCAGACTCGGATGGAATTCTACTCCACTTATACTACCAGACTAATGCCTCAATTCGAGAAGCTGTATAACAATTCCTTGAAAGAAAGTAAATTGCCCCCTCCACTTGAGAAGCACTTGTGACTTCTCTGCTCAAACCAGGTATACCCTCTTTGAAATTATTCCTATATAGACCATTGTCACTGCTGAATACAGAATATAAAATACTCAGCAAAATTCTAGCCAACAGGTTACTCCCATTGCTCTTGTGCTTGGTACATATAGGCCGATGTGGTTTAATTCCTCACCGTAACACCTCCCTGAATATACAACGGCTGTTTGGTGTTGTGAGTGGTGCCCGAGATCAATATCCACACGCAGGATGCCTCTCCCTAGACATACAGCAAGCATTCAACACCACAGGGTTGGATTTCATATTCACAGCACTGCAAGTTATGGAATACCAGATGCCTACATCCAATGGATGAAATTGCTGTTGACAGCACCTACACAGATGTCCAGAACTGGCCCACACATCTCTCACTACTATGAGGTGAGGCGCGGCACTCAACAAGGCTTTCCCGCTCCTCTTTATTTCAGCAAATCAAACTAATAGCACAATGATACGTCAGGAGGCTAGGCTTAGAGGGATTCCAGCACACAATGCGGTACACACCATTTCACTCTACTCAGATGACATGATCTTATACTTCAAGGATATACCGAGATGGCCAAGACTTCTTAGATGGTAACCTTATTTGTGCAATCAATGCCATTAAATTCCAAGTGGCCTTTTGGACAACACTACCCCTTCGGCCGCCTACCTTTGGCAAAGATGGTAGTAGTGTTGTGCTTAATATACTACTTTGTGAACTTACCAATCTTAATACAGTCATGGGTGTTCTGACTGCTAAACACTATATTACTCAACCTCGCTTGGGGCATGGGGCACCATTGAGTTCGTTTAGCAAAACGACAACTGCCAGAGGACAGGGGTGGTATGCGGCACCCAACTTCAAAGCCTGTTGTGTAGCAGAACAACAACAATGGCTAGCACACTGGTCAGGCACAACCTAATAGAAATAGGATACATAATAACTCAACTTAACAAAGGTCTGCTAAACAGATTAATCATCCCTGGTGCCCCATCTCCGCCCACAAGCCCACTTCTGTTGTGAGTTGCCATCGCATACTGGAAGATGGCAATAAAATACACTGCCTCCCCATCACCATATGCTCCGAATATCTCATTATGTGGCCTACCTACATCTTACGGCACCCTGGCAATGTGTTGGTTAGCTCTCTGGGGAACTGACAGGGATAACCGCAGTGGGTGCATTGTCTAAGGAGGACAAATTACTACCTGCACATTACTACCACATACAGATTTTATACATGAACATGGCCTAACGGACACGTTTGTAACACATGCCAGTATACTCAGGTATGTTCGTACCCACTGGATGATGGATGGCCAGGAACCAAAAATACATGACTTCCTCCTAGCACTCCACACCATGAAGCATGGCAGACAGCTTGTACAATGGTTCTACTGTGACATACAGGTCCATCTTCCAACGTCATTTCCCCTCTCAAAGCTAAATGGGAGCTTGACTTGGCCAGGGAGATCACAAGTACAATGAGCCAATTTACTGGAACACCTCAACAAAATCTAGCGCAATTCGAGATTGAAGTTCATCCAAATCTCTATATTACACACAGCCTATTTAACGGCACACAGGCTTCATAAAATGTTCCCCACCTCATCTACAAGCTGCCCCCGATGTCAAACCCAAGAAGCTGATCTCCTGCACATGATATGGAATTACCTTCCATTATCCAATTACTGGAAAGGAATCTCAGAGGCACTATTACTGACAAAACGATTACTCACGAAACGCTGGAAATCCCCACTTACCCTTAGAGTGGCTACATGGCGTGAAGAAGTACCATGCTGGGGTCTGGCAGAAAGTGAAGCAATATGGTGAGAAGTGTATGGGGGACTAGAGATTCAAAGCACAAATATTGCAGATGAGACAGAAGGACAATAGACACTACACTAGGCCTGACACCGGGCGATCACTGACAAAGTACCCCAAGACTTTTGTTGCCCTGTCATATGCGACTCTGTTTGTGGTATTTATGCTTGAGTCTGCTCAGCTTTGGTCCCACTGGTGCCATAACACACCCCTGTAAGAGTGGGTACCCATCACACCAAACTGGCAGTAAATTCCTACCTTGTAAATATATGACAAACAGACAGCACACACGCATATCCCGCCACGCTAACAAAGCTATCTATGCACTAGGTGACACATCCAAGTTACGTTACACCAAAGTGAGTGTGGGGGGGGGAGTTTATCGATATTCTTATTATATGTGGCAAGCTCGGTTTCTCACCATTGATACTCAATAGCCATGCATTGGACAGGAGAAACTGATACTATGTTAGTCATACTGCATTGTACAATTATGGCCGCTCACATATTACTGTATGTGCTTGACGAAAAACAATAAAGTTTGTGTTAAAAAAAGCAGTAAAGAGAAAAGCAAATTATTATGGTGCTACAAATCAAAAAGAGTAATTAAATACATCAGTACAATGAAAATGATAACATTTAACTGCACATTTTCACGGAAACTCTAACCCAAAAAAAATTGAATTCACCCAAGTTTTATTCCATATATTCATAAATTTGATACAATGGAAACTAACAAGCATCAAGCAAACTTTGTATGATGAAGAGTAACTAGGTTCTGACTCATCTCCGCCTGCATTTTCCCCGGTATAGCTTTAGTATATTGATATGTGTTTTTTACATTATTGCACTTGGTTAGTTGTCATCGGCTTGAAGAGCTATTGGGAGAATATTAGACTATCTGCGGATCTTTCTCGTGGTTATGATGAAACCAAAATGTTGGAATTGTGACGAAGAATACTTCCCTTTCCAACCTAATGTATGTAAAAACTGTTTGCCAAAATTCAAATAGTATTTTGCATTCGATGACAGTATGTTTGCAGTCACCAAGAGGATTCCTTGCACATCGGAGTACACTGACAGAATGAGAGGGGAAATTATATGTAGTTAGGCAAAGTGCTCATGTCCTGCCAATATTCCTTTAGACATATAAAGCTGTCAAATTTAATTCACCATTTATTTCTCTTAGAGTATTCTAGTTGGTTTTCCCTCATCAGACTATACCAAATCCCCTGTCTGATATAATGCCTCGCATAATTTAACAATCAAAATTGTTGCCCACCAAATATATTCACCCAGGAATAAAAAGGAAATGTTTGTCCCAGTTGTGCATAGCCACCCAAAATTAGTCCATCTCATTCTTGTCTGCTAACTGGAAACTCGTTGATAACATTATACTGCAAGGAACAAAATCCATTTGTTAACTGCCCCTTATTCCTTCCATCTTTTAGTGAAGGTACAATTACAGGAATCAAATGTTGCCAATCCTCTAAATGTATTTACTCTAGATAAAAGCAATGTCAAATTTGATAAAAGATCATCCACTGTGTTATCAATACACTCAGTGGTTTGAATCTAATAGCTCTCGGTAGCTGCTCATAAATGGCAAATTGCCAAAATTACTAAAGTTACTTACAAATGTAAGAATATAATGGCTTATGTAGATTTAATCATGTGTGAGTTTACTTTTGAGAATAGGGGCCAGATGTAGGTAGGAAAAATTTAGCGAGTCGGAAATTGTGAGTCGTTGCGACTCGCAAATGAAGTCGCACCGCAGATTGCGAGTCCGCTGTTTGCGAGGTCGCTTTTTGCGACCGCGCTAAAAACGAACACGCAATTTGCGAGTGGATGTCGCAAATTGCGATTGTGCTGGAAATTGAATGCAGGTGCAGCAGAACACTCCTGGCTCCGGATGATGGCATCACAGCGAGGAAGTTTACAAATACACCTGGGAGGAGGGAGGACCACACCCATTTTAAACTGCTGAACTGCAAACAGGAAGAACAGCAGCTACCATGGCAGAGACACCAAGAAAGCGCAAATTGAAATTTGCAGAAAAAGAGCTGGGGGTGCTGACTGAGGAATGCTGCCAGCACCATTAACAACTTTTTGGGAGGGCAGCCCTCAGTGCCAGAGGTGGAGAAGAAAAGAATCTGGAGCGAAATACAGGACAAGGTGAACTCCATGGGTGTCAGCCACCGGAGTATAGAAGAGTTGAAGAAACGGTGGTATGACCTGCTCTCCGGGACCAAGGAGAGGGTGGCAGAGCGGCTCCGGGAGATGAGGGGCACTGGAGGGGGACCATCCACTATACCACCACCCACACCCCTGGAGGAAAGAGTGGAGGGTACCTTGGAGCCAGAGGCAGTGTGTGGTATGGGAGAGCTGGACATTTCAGAGCCAGGACCATCAACCGGTGAGTACCATGAGACATGCATGTACACCCATAAATGCCATACCCCCACCCACCTTGTACACAGCAGCATGCACAACCAAAATAGCTCCATTTCAGAGTAGCAACCACCTGCATGGTGCATTATGGGCAATGTAGTCAAGTAGGCAGTTGATAGGCAACAGTTTATTAGGAAGTTGATAACAGATGGTAGATACTGACAGTGTGTTCCCTATGTCCCACAGGTCTCCCACACGACACCACCGCCAGCCAAAGCGTCCAGGGGCCACAGGTCAGCCACCAGCCTGCAAAGGAGTCAGGACCAGCCACCACAGGGACCTGCACCACCCACACATAGTGCCCTCATGATGCACCAGTTGCCATACTGGTGAGTGAGCCAGCACCTGGTCCCAGCCACAGTGCTGCTGTAGATGACACGGAGCCTCCACTGTGTCGCAGGTGACGTGTAAATGTCCCTCCAGTGCCGCAGGCTGAGTCAGGGGACGCCTCCATGTCGCCCACCGAGGCTGCACTCCTACGGGGTCAGCGCCTGCAGACACGGGAGATAAGGAGAATATCAGGGGCCATGCAGCGCATGGAGCAAAACCAGAACAGTGGGCTGCAGCTGGTACACACAGAGCTGCAACAACTCAGAACCCATGTCGGCGACCTTGCACTCTCAATGAGACAACTGGTGGCAGAACTCATAACTGAGAGAGAGGGTGCAAGGCGCCGTGACAGGCAGCTAATGCAACGGCTGGACCGTATGTCTGCCTCAATCGTCAGGCTGGCAGTGAACACCACTGGCCTTTCCCGGCGCACGGTCAGCCTCCAGGTAGACATGGGCCACTTTGCCAGTGATGTGGCACGTGGACTGGGACGTCTTAGCCATGCCGTAGATATCTTGGAGGCCTGACAGGTGGCTAGGGGCGCGGCTGACACGCCTCAGGACAGCGAGGAGGGCTCCACCGTCAGCAGTGTCTCAGCCAGTGACACCAGGATGTTGCGCAGTGGTAGCGCAAGGCAGGGCACTGCTGACACACCAGGAACCAGCCATGCTGGGCGAGGCCGGCGTAGAATGTGAGCTCCGCACTGTCCTGGTGTAGAGGCACATGAGGTCAATGTGTCCTCATGCCAGTTGGACTAATACAGCCCCTGAACTGTAGTTAATGTAATAGTTTTTTTGGTGCACATTATTAAATCCCTTGTTTGTTCCACTTCACACCTGGACTCTTTGTGTGTGACATTAGTGAGTGTGGTGACAGTTAGCACTTACCTTGATTTGCAATGCTTCTATCCCCATGATGGCGATGTGGTAGCTCTTGCTCTTCTTCCTCTGAATCTGGGTCTTCTGGGATGAGAGGTAGCCCAATTCTGGTGGCAATGTTGTGCAGGATAGCACATGCGCCAACGATCTTGAAAGCTGTTATTGGGGTATACTGGAGGGCACCTCCACTTCTGTGGAGGCATCTGAATCGTGCCTTCAGCAGTCCAAAGGTCCTCTCTATGATATTTTGGGTCCTCCTATGTGCACTGTTGTATCGCCTCCCTTTCTCATTGCTGGGTGTTAAGTACGGGGTAAGTATCCATGGTCGTAGTGCATATGCACTGTCACCTGTTTGGCACAAAATGTACAATGTTAGCTGGGCATAGATGGGTTCCACATTGACCTGTGTGTATGTCTGCATGGTGTATTCAGCTATACCTAGGAGGTATCCATCTCCAAACTCCCCACGTTCTAGGCATTGGTGTATCCCACTGTGCCTGAAAATGTAGGAGTCATGTGTGCTCCCTGGAAATTTGGCAACCATGTCAGTGATAACATAATGAGCGTCACATACCACCTGGATGTTCAGTGAGTGGGTACACTTCCTGTTGCGGAACAGATATTCCAGATTTGCAGGAGGGCAGATTTGTATATGTGTCCCGTCCACACACCCTATTACATGGGGGAAGTTGGCAATCCTGTAGAATTCCAACTTGGTGCTATTGATTTCTGCCTCATTCCTGGGTAGGTATATGTATCTGGACATGTGTGTGAGTAAGGCATCTAAGAATGCTCTGAAGAACCGTGAGAGTGCACTTTGGGATACCCCACCTGCCACAGCAATGACCCCCTGATAGCTACCCGAGGCCACTGCTTTGCATTACTTTGTGTCAAGGGGCATTACATGAGCATTCCCGTACAGCCATCCATACTTTTTTGACACAAAACCCTATCTACCAAAAATGTGAGACTTGGTTTTGCCTAAAAAATGTACGTCTTTTTCAAACTAGGAGTTAAGAGGGAAAAATGTTATAAATTCTCCTTTCTTTTCCTACTTTGCATGTGTGCTGCACTGTGCAACACACATACAAAGTAGGAAAAGTTTTAGACCTATGCTAGACTCTCACGCACACACCCTTGCACTATGGTGCAAGGGTGTGTGTGTGGCGCACGGCAGCTGAAATAAGTGCCGGCACTAAGAAAAGGTGAGGAGAGAGCCATAGCTCTGCAAATATGGCACTCTTTTGCTCCCTATTTCTCGCGCATCGCAGATTTTTTGCCTGCTGCGCTGTGTTGCCTGGGAGCATGGTAGGTCTGCCCCTTTGATTCAGAGATTTTTTTCCACCCAGATAAAGTTAGGAAATATTTTTTTTTTAAACGGGTTGTATAAAAAGCATGGAGTTAGGTGAAAAGTAAACGTAATCTTATTAACAAGTAGATTCTGACAAATAATGGTGGGGTGCAGGAGGCATAGCTAGTGCCCAAGAATATATTCACCTAAGCTCAGAGCTCTGTTTTGGAAAGAACAAAAACCAGCATAACTGTCTTAAATGGTTAGAGAACTACTACTCCAAAATCCAAAGCACAAGAGCTAAAGCAGGACACAATAACTTGATTAGATCCTGCTCAGACAACCCAATCAAGTTGCATATGAACAGATCCCCAGAGGTGCCAGTTGTACATCGGGTCTTCAAAATGTCATTTGGGACACCATGACCCTCACAGGTAATAGGTGTGTTACTCTTATACAAAGCTGTGTACACTATTCACCGAAACAGGTCTCACCTGCGATACTCACCACAAACTGTTCTAACAGACACTACCGTGCATGATGTATAGATGCTCCTGTACTTCTACCTATCAATATAGAAATTATCTTGTGCACTGTTGAAAAGTAAGATAGTGCTCAGGATTATGTGAATTAACATGCACGGCACACATCTGACATATTTATCGGTTATGGCTGCATTGTTATCGCTGCACATGTTATGCAGCCACCCACTGCTCTTCTCCTAGTTGCAGATATAACATACTTTGAAGCCATATTTGAAAGATCAGAGCCAAGGTGTGACCTACACCGATCTGACATAGTCAATGGATACTGGTCAAGCAGATTTTGCCACATATTTTCTTGAACATTCATTGTGGAGCTTCTCTACCTTCCGATACTCTTTTGTCCTGCTCTTATTTTAATATTGGAGGACAAGAGGGTGCTCGAACTGAGCTCATGCGCTAATACTGATCTGATCTGACACTTGGTTTGAAATAAATCCTCCAATAAAATAGTTATTTTGCCTTCTCCCCAGATGGGTAAGGGTCTGCATATCTCCACATTACCCACCATCCACTGGCATAAAGTGCCCCTGTTGGAGTGTGACTTTTAAAATGTATATTAACATGAGAAGCTTAAAATATAATGTGTAGTGAAACTGCATAGAAAATGTGTTAACCTAGAAAATAATGTACACGTTTCAAATGTGCCCACGAGGAGTGGCCACCAAATGTATACGATGATAAATAAAACGGACTAATGATGAATTAACAATGTACTAATGTATGACTTTGTATTAGCATTTAGAATTATGTATTAGGTTTTGCAAAATTAATCACTAGGCCTTAATTAGAGAGGGTCTGAGCCTAGCTGCCTGGTTTCATGTTAACTGTGTTTTTCTAACGTGCAATGTGCTGCTTTCCTGAAGAAAATGAAGCTATACTTTTCCAGAAGCTAGAGATGTGTGTGTGTAGCCGTAGTAAATTCTTTCTCATGGGACCTGACTTGCTCAAAGAGACATTCTTGCAGAATGTAACAGTGTAATTCCCAACAGGTGCCAGGCCGCCAGGACTAGAAGACAATAGAACTACTGACTGGAGCGTAAAGTGTAACTTTTCTTACCTGACATTCTACCCGATGAAGACGTCAATCACAGGAACCAATAAACTGCAAGAGAAATGTGTTAGGTGAAAATTCTAGTAAGGTGTGTGGCGAATTATTGGACAGAGATAATGATGCACCAAAATTGATCCAATGGGGAATTATGGGCTAGTTTGACTGTTTTAATATAATTGCATGACTCAAGGAGAAGCCAGCCATTATTTGGGACATTCTTCCCCATTCTTCACTGCCCCTTGTCATTCTACAGAGAAATTATTATACTTTGAGACTTTGCTTTTCTTATATCTTAGCCATCCTCTTTTGAATCCTTACCTGATACTGACTTCTCCTCCTTATGAAGGAAGAGCCTATTCTTAGCTATGCCATACTGAGTCTTTGCCCTGTTCTATCCTTGCAGATGGTGAATAGACTGATGTCCTGAGGATCAAGACTGACACTGTTTGCTGACTCATTGAGATATTATTAATTGTTTTTGACCAATGACTTTGTGTTTCACCACTGCGCATATTAGTTGCTCAATGTTCACCAGTAGCGCATGACATGTTGTATTCAGTTTAGTTGCCTATTGGCTTTAACATGGCTTTAAATATTGCCTTTAACTTGGCTTTAAATATGATGTTAGATTGTTACTAATAGGGAATTAAATATCCTAACACTTACTAGATTTGTGTGGTTATTCATGGCTGAAAGGTCATGGTGCGTTCGTTGTATTGATCTATATTAAATGTTATTGTTTAGCTTAATTGATTAGTGATTGTGAACATTGATGGGGTTATTGATATATTGATTGTGATGCCAAAGGATATCTCGTTATGGGAAGTCTCCAAACGTGGTCAAAAGGTTTATTGGCCTAGACGTGTCTCCTTGTAAGTTTACTTATCAAGGTTCTGACGCGTTATCACCCACCACCATCCACAGGCAGAAAAGCAGCAAGCTTTAATCAGACCTATCCATTTATTCTAACATCAAGGATGTAAGTTCAGAACATCCACAAATCTTACCAATCAGGAGCCCTTAGTCTAATACAGAGTCTGAAACAAGTCCTTCGTTTCTGGCCCATGGCCGACCCAGACTGTAGGGCTTGAACTGTGGCCCCTCCCCCTCATGTGAGCAAAGAGGGAATGCATTGCAAACAAACTAATCTGTGAAACTTCAACCAGCATGATAAGGTCACCATAAGCCGCTATATAACCACACAACGATATTGAGCACACCTCATAGCACACCTTGTTCTCGTGCTAGAGATGTTCCTACTGACAGCACAATTAATTAACCTTATCAATCTGATCACAGATCAACATTTTGTACTCCTACCAAGGTGGAACAAATTAAAGAGAAGGAGATCAGAGAACTCAATAAAAAATGGGCCAAAATAAGATCCAAACAGGAGCTTCCAATATTTTAACAATATGTAGTTAATTCCAACGTCTCATCTTACATTTTCTGCTACCTCAAAGAACACCACAGACATTGTTCAAGTAGAACTGAGTTTAAGAAGCTGAATAAAGAATCAGGAAGAAAACCATCTATGCCTAGTCTACAAAAGTGGAAATGATGGAAAAAGAGGTAAACAAACTTGAAGATAGAAACAAGAACGGATACATAAGAATTGTTGGCCTTCCATAAAGTTCCAAAAACACTGTAACTTATGTGATCAGTTCCTGAATTTGTGGATACCATGTATCCCAGATATAATATTTTGGGGGGATACTGGAAATGCTGCCCAAAGTCATCTCACATCTCTTTACCACCCACTGGGTGCAGGTGCATCAACCAGAGGTCGACAGCTCATTAACTCAAGGCAGCTTTATCAAACAACAAAAGGGTGGGAGTACAAAGCTTCACTTCTCAGCATTCAGTTTGTTCCATGTGTCATGGTAAATGCTGTGCATGATAATACTTACTTCAATGACAGTCTTTAGACTTTCATACTTGTTGGTGTAGCAGGATGCTGCATCTACGCCCAATAAGTGGTACTAGAGAAGACTTTGAGCAGCATTTTCGGCACCCCCAAAATAATATGTTGCTGTTTACTGAAGAAGAACAACTGTCCTGAAACATATGTCTGGAGATACACAGCACTGACTGACCAACAAGGGGAACAAACTAAAGATTGTAACTGAAGTAAGTATTATCATGCACTGTGTTTACCATGATGCATTGATGTGACCTGAGTGCTGGGATGTGATCTATACCTGGGAGGATGAGGAGAATTCCGGTCCAGTATACACTCTCCTCCGATATGGTACAGTGTAAATAGGGGTATAATGTTCCACTGTGACTCAACAGACTCAAAATAGTAGTCTGAGTGTCGTCAATGGAAGTGTGTGCTCTAATGAGCAGGTGCCCTCACCCACCCAAAGGTGGCATGCTTTCCAATGATTTAGCATGCCACCTTTTGGAGGGAGAGGACACTTGCTCCTAAGAGCCCACGCTCCCAGTGACGAGACCCAGACCCTGGTGTGAGTCTGTTAAGTCAGCGAGGAACAGTATACCCCTATTTAAACTGCTGGGATGTGAGGCAGTGTGCTCCAATCCTCTTTTTGCTTAACATATATCTAACACCTCATGACATCTCAAGGCATCTGAAGGCACTTTAGGTCACCTCACAATAACTCGGCACCTCAAAATGCCTTAGGCTTTCCATTGGCTAGCACCATTGCCACTCCATTTTTCATGCTCCCCTTTTGTCAAAGGCATGCATACGTCATGCCTCTTCTGGTATTAAAGCCCTCCCCGCGAGCACTGCCCAATTACTTTCAAACCTAGCCAGTGCCATTTTCATCCTTTTTTTTGGACTATTTTTATTATTTTTTAAATGGGGGAATGTGCATGTATCTGGCAGCACTTTCTGTGGACGCAGACCTCGCCTTGCAATTTATTTATGCTAATTTGCTCTTTTTTTAATGTGCGACCATGCGTGCATCTGACAGCACTTTTGCTTTTCAAAGGGCAACTGCTTTTCACTTGTTAACTCTTGGCCCACCAATGCATCCATCATTCTGTGTTCATCCTTCCTTCTGCACTCTTGCCCTCACCAGATGTAACATTTCCCCTCTTTCTCTTGCCCACCTTCCACGCTCTGCCTGTTCCTTTTGTCGGGTTATAGGAGATTGATTAATTCCTGAAGCACGCACCTTTACCTTTAAGAGTACCCACTCTTGCTGCTTCTGTACTGCTTGATTTTGAGATTAATATTTAGCAGCTGTTGGAACTGAAAACTACCTTTGCCCAAACAGTGTATGTGCTGCACAATTACTGGTATACTTTTACTCATATATTTTTTGATCATAAGGCTGGTTTTTCCTTTAGAAGCCACGTAGGCCAGGAAACACACATATGTGTGTAGCACCCAGAGCGTACACGGCGCCCTCAAAGCAAATGTGCCTTGTACTGTGGGCTTTTATTATATTGACTTGTTTGCACTAGAAACCTGCTGCTTTTACCTGTATGGGTGAAAATCAGTGAAATGTTGAGCTACTCACCACAGGATGTATTTATGGTATCGGGACACAGTCAGTTACACAGCGTTCTTAAAGTGTAAAAGTCCATTTATTTAGGACAGGATTGCCTCGTATACAATAACATTATGCAACTAAACTTTAACCAAGTTCAAAAAACACCTCACCCCATTGAAAACCTCTCCCCAGTCCTCTTTTCACTCATCCCCTCCATTAGCCTCCGTTCACCCATCTTCCACTTCAATTGACCCACATATCCCCCTTTTTCTTTCATCCCCCATGCTATCATCCTTCACCTGTTTTCTTTCTCACCCATGGAAGGGTGGCCACGCCCCCATCTGACTCTCCACCCTCCCCCATCTACTGCTACACACCTCCTATCAGCAAACCTGCCCTAAAAGCATCAGCCCAACCCAGCACTGAAGAACCGTGAAAAAACATCCCCACACCTATATCTAATGTAGGGCGGGTGGGTGGCCAAACTTTCAAACCATGCGAATGGCTAGCGCGGGAGAGGCCGGTCCCCATGCCCCTCACACCTACATACCCCTCCCATTTCCCATCCCTACGTACCTCTCACCCAATCATGCCCTCCCTCCGTCACTTCCCTCCAAAACGCTCCCATGGAGAGACTAGACTACATCTGCTCTCCACTGGGCCTTTCATCGGGACACAGTCAGTGACACAGTGTTCTTAAAGTGTAAGAGGCCATTTATTTAGGACAGGATTGCCTTGTATACAATAACATTATATAACTAAACGTTAACTAGGTTCAAAAACACCCCCATCCCTTTGAAACCTCTGCCCAGTCCTCTTTTCACTCATCCCCTTCGTTAGCCTCCAATCATCCATCTTCCACTTCAATTGACCCACACATCCCTCCTTTTTTTTCATTCCCTGCCTGCTTCGGGCATCTCCAACGCTATCATCCTTCACCTGTTTTCTTTCTCCCCCCTGGAAGGGTGGCCAAGCCCGCATCTGACTCTCCACCCTCCCCCATCTACTGCCACTCATCACAAACCCGATAGGCCTTTTGCTGCCCCAGCAGTGAACCCGCTGCAACATTGCACGCTTATGCTCTGTCCCTGAGCCACATCTTCTCTCCCCACAAATACTCCAACATTAATCGTAGCTCCAGGATGTAATACACATTACCCAGCTCGGAGAGGTGCACACCATCTGACCTGAACAGCCCCGTTTCTTCTTCCTTAATGTCCTCGTTTTTCAACACTTTTATACCATGCGCCTAGCGGAAAACCCTCATGGCTCTATTTAGCTTCCTCCAAGCTCTCTCCAAAGCCCCTCTCCACTTCCTCTGAGGTACAAACTCAGTCCATACTATGCAAGTACCATGCATCTTCTGGCAAAGCAACTCCAGATCTCATTGCATATGTTGCAGTAGGGTGAGCCCCAAAAGTTTCACCAACTCATTTTCCCCCAAGTGCAAGAACAGCATATCTGGGCAACCCCAATTGGGCATCATTGATGTTAGAAAAGGAAGCAAATTGCCTCACCTCATTCCGCTCTTTCTCCACCACAAAACTTCATGCCGTACATTTGACAATCCGAATGAGTGTCCATATATTTGCCTTTCCACGTATTTTGCTGCCCAATGGATGAATAAATGACCGAACATCCAAGTGACCATCTTCCCCTTCCTAGGGCCGGCAACACAACCTGCAAAGAGGACCGATATTAAAACCAGAATACCACCACCCCTCCCCTATCCCCCTTTTTTACCCACTCAGCCATACCGAAAAACCACTCAATCCCTCACATAAGGCTTGCAGCACCGCTACCGCCACCTACATATTCGCCTGATTGCCGCCCAGTCCCAACCCAGGTGCGCTGCGGCAGTGGCTGCCCCAATCCTGTAAGAATTAGTCCCATAGCACTGTGCCCGTCTCCCAATCCTCCCAATCCTTCTCAGCGCCATTCGCAAAACAGCCAGCACCTGGAACGCAGCAAGCTTTTTTCCTGCTCTCATGGCTAAAGACGCCTTTTTCACCAATCAGCCATGCCGCCCTAAAACTGCTCCACTCGACAATCAGCCAGTCAGCTGCATCCCCCCCTCTACTCAACCATGCCCACTTTCCTTTTCCCAGCTGGTCCGATTTGGACTTTCTATGCCATCTGCCCAAGCGCTCCTCCTTCACCCGTCCTCACACCTGCCCCCTTACCACACCCATCAGCTCAGACACTCGAAATGCTCCAAAAAACAACCACACCATGCACAAACGAAACAAAGCCAGCTCGCAAGGGTCAGTACAACAAACCGGCAACACATGCAACAGCTCTTACAACAACTCAAACGTAATGGGTTCCCTTGCTGCCTTGCCCTTATCCGCCCTCATTCTACCCCACCCCTTCAACATCCTTCCCAAAATATCATCTTTCGCCGGGTCGCAACCAAAAATCAATTTCCCATATAAAGAAACGCCGGCCAGCTTCCCCACTATCGTTGCAGGCGACAAATCCTTTTGACTCAAGAACAAAACAAATCACAACGTGCGAGACTGCAGCATATCCGTGCTCTGTACACAAAAATCCCCCTCCCAACGTTCAAAACACTGAAATTCCAACCATGCCAGTCGATAATTCCTCCGAGTTGAGTCTGCTAAAGACATCTCCACCAGCCCAATGACCATCACGCCCCTCATTCACAAATGTCTGTCGGGACCGCTGTCTTGAGTTGCTCCACTCCTGGTGCCAAGCTGTGAAACCGATGCCACTGTGAATGAGACAGGGAATCTGCAATGGCATTGTTCACCCCAGAAATGTGTTCTGCCTTGAATATAACATTTAATGATAGACATCTAAGCATAAAACATCTCAACAAACGCAACACCCTCAGGTCCTTGGCTCTCTGTCTATTCACCATGTTCACTACTGTCCTGTTGTCCATGTGGAAAACTACCATCCTGTTGGTGAGTTTGTCACCCCAGACAGTCAAAACTACTAACAGAGGGAAAAATTCCAAAAAGGCAATTCTCCTGCCTTTTGTCAGCTATCATGCTGGCCAATGCTCCGCGCACCACCTGCCATCCTGAAAAAGACCGAACCCCGAGGCCCCTGGTGCATCCGAGAATATTTGCACCTGCCAGTTTGTGTCCTCCTCCCAAAAGTTCATGGAAACCCCATTGAAACTTGCCAAGAAAGTCTCCTAGACTCTGATATCTTTCCAAAGCCCTACCGACACTCAAATCCTATGGTGAGGAAGGGAGGCACCCAACATAGCAAGCCCCAGGCACCTACAGAATGTCCTACCCCCTTGTACCACTCTGCATGCAAAGTTGAGAAAATCTAAAAGCTGCTGAGCCCTGTGAAAATCAATCTTGTGCAAACCTCTCACTTGTCTCAAAAAGTCCAACATTTCCGTCACCCTACCTGCCGGCAATCGTGCCACCAGAACCTCTGTGTCAAATTTAATCCCCAGAAATGTCAGAATACAATAAGGTCCTCCGGTCCTCTCAGGAGCCAAGGGAACCCCCATCTCTCTGGCCAGTCCTTCAAAACCACCCAATGCCATGCTACAAGGCTGGAAACCAGCACGTGCAATGAAAAGGAAGTCATCTAGGTGGTGCGTCACCTCTCTATGCCCGCACACTTTTACAAAAACCCAGTGCAGAAACGTACTGAAGGCCTCAAAAAGTGCAAATGAAATTGCACAGCCCATAGGGAGAACCCTGTCTACATAGATTTCCCCATTCAGCTGCATCCCTAGCAGTGAAAAATCCTCAGGATGAATGGGCAAGAGCCGAAAGGCTGTCTTAATGTCACATTTAGCCAGCTCCGCCTCTCTAACACACCCCCGAACGAGCCGAATGGCATTGTCAACTGAAGGGTGCACCACCCTTGTGTCCTCCTGTGCGATTAAATCATTCATCGATACCCCCTCTGGTCAGGACAAATGATAGATAAGGCAAAACTCACCTTTACTTCTCTTAGGCACCACGCCAAGCGAGGAAATCATCAATGTGTCCACAGGCCAGTCAAGGAATGGAACTGCAATTCCACCTTCCGCGACCTCTTTCGCCAGTTTTTCTGCTACCACCTGTGGCATTGTTTTAGCAGACCGCAAATTGTCTGCCCACCGCCTCTGTCTCAGCCCCTGATAACCTATCCGAAAACCTTCTTTGAAATCCCATTCCAACTGACATGCTATGTCCCTGTCCGGGTACATATGGAACCAAGGCAGCAAAAATTCAAGCTTAAATGACGTAAGTGCTCTTAGGCGCAGGAACTGCCCAGCATCCCTCTCCCCCTGGCTGACCTCCACTGTTCTGCTGGACTTGTGAGAGAAAAACAATTAATGACCGGGTGTCGTCCCCCGCATTTGGAACACTCGTGTTTGAATTTACAGGGATGGCAAGAGCACTGACCCTTGTTAAAGTTCCATCATGCTCCAGACGTGGACAATTGTGGTCGCTGTAAAGCGCCCGCCCCCCTTGGGCGGGATGCGCCTGAAAGGGCTTGTACACTACCGGCAGGCCACTGGCGGTATGTGTAGATGCGGCAGAATGTGAAGAAGCCATCCACTGCATCCACAATTCAGAGTCAACATCCCCCCCAGGGTTTATTGGGATTCACGCTGACCCGTGCTCTGAATTCCTCGTCATAATTCAACCATGCAAAGCCCCCAAAATGCAATTGTGCCTTCGTATAATGTCCATGTATTTAAAAAGCGCAATGGCCCTGTCAGGAAATTTTTCCGATAGATACTTGCTGTAAGATTTTTGAGTTTATGCAGGACCATCCCCAATCTTTTTGCCTCCTGCCTCCTACTTATTCTGACCTGTTGCATTTGTATTTTGAACTCTGAGCACTTTACCACTGCTAACCAGTGCTAAAGTGCATATGGTCTCTGTGTAAATTGTGTGTAATTAGTTTATCCATGATTGGCATTTTTGATTGACTAGTAAGTCCCTAGTAAAGCACACTAGAGGTGCCAGGTCCTGTAAATCAAATGCTACTAGTGGGCCTGTATCACTGGTTGTGCCACCCACATAAATAGCTCTGTAATCATGTCTCAGTCCTGCCATGGTAGTGTCTGTGTGTGCAGTTGTAACTGTAAAATCGACTTGGCGAGTGTACCCACTTGCCAGGCCTAAACCTTTCCTTTTCTTACATGTAAGGCACCCCTAATGTAGGGCCTAGGTAGCCCCAAGGGCAGGGTGCAGTGTGTGGTTAAGGTAGGACATATAGTAATGTGTTTTCTATGTCCCGACATTGAAATATTGCTAGGTTCGTTCTTCACTGTTGCAAGGCCCATCCCTCTCATAGATTAACATGGGGGTCACCTTTAAATATGATTAAAGTGTAGATTCCCTCTGGCAGCAGATGGACATGTGAAGTTTGGGGTCTCTGAGCTCACAATTTAAAAATACATCTTTTAGTAAAGTTGATTTTGAGATTGTGTGTTTGAAAATGCCACTTTTAGAAAGTGAGCATTTTCTTACTTATACCATTTCTGTGACTCTGCCTGTTTGTGGATACCCTGTCTGGGTCAGTTTGACAGCTGGGCTGGATGCACCTCACACTAGACAGTGACACAAAGGGAGCTGGGGTGTAGTCTGCATTTCTTGATGAGACATATGTTCTAGGAGGGAGGGGAGAAGTGGTCACTCACACCTGAAAGGGCTGTGCCTGCCCTCACACAATGCAGTCTCCAACCCCCTGGTGAGTGTCTGGGGCCTGGCCTGGGCAAGGCAGGATTTCACATTCAAGAGAGACTTTGGTTTGAAGTAGGCCTACTTCAAAGGAGAGATTGATTATAAGGATGGCACCCAAAACCGCAGACTTTGGAACACTTCTGGAAACCAAGAGGAACCTCTGCCTGGAGAAGAGCTGAAGAGCTGAGGAAGAAGAGCTGCCCTGCCTGTAACTGTGTTTTGTGGAGCCCTCCTGCAGTTGCTGCTTCTGCCTGTGCTGGAAGCAAAGACTGAACTTTGTGTGCCTTCCTTATTTTGAAGAACTCTTCAAGGGATTGAAACTGAACTTGCCTCCTGTTGTTGAAGTCTCAGAGACAGCAAAGACTTCTCTCTGCCAGCACCTGAAGCCTCTGCTGAGACTCCTACCCTGCCAAGTGGTGCCCATCCAGTTCCTGGGACCCTGAAAGGAGAATCTGGCAGAACAAGAGTATAAAATCCACGCACATGGGAAAAAGATCGACGCAACTCCGAGACGCGGCTGAAAAATTGATGCTCGTGGCTGGAGATACGACACACAGCATCGCTGACAGAGGCTGGTGAGATCCAACATGCGCTGCATGTTTTTTTAATCATCGTGTGGCAGGATTTCCGACGCAAACATTGCTGGGCGTGTAAAAACGACGCAAAGCCTGCCCGGACCCGAGAGTGCTATTCAAATTGACGCATCACTCTCCTTTGGAGAGAAGAAATGATGCACGCCGACCCGACCGAGGGAGAAACAACGCATGGTATTGCTCGTGAGTGATATCGACGCATCGCAAACCCCTTTTGATGCACACTAGCCTGTGCGGGGCTATTTTTGACACGCCCAGGTACTTGTCCACGCTAACAGCATTAGCGTTGTGTTTAAAATTACATGAAGACTCTTTGTTTTCTAATTGATGACATGTGTATTGTGGATTTTTGTTGTTTTGGTCTTGCTTTGTTTAGATAAATATTCTCTATTTTTCTAAACTTGTGTTGTGTCATTTTGTAGTGTTTTCATTAAGTTACAGTGGGGGTTATTCTAACTTTGGAGGAGGTGTTAATCCGTCCCAAAAGTGACGGAAAAGTGACGGATTTACCACCAGCCGTATTACGAGTCCATTATATCCTATGGAACTCGTAATACGGCTGGTGGTATATCCGTCACTTTACCGTCACTTTTGGGACGGATTAACACTCCTCCAAAGTTAGAATAACCCCCTGTGTGTGTTAGTACAAATACTTTACACCTAGAACTCTGAGGTAAAGGCTGCCTGCTCGTGCCAAGCTACCAAGGGGGTGAGCGGGGGTTAGCTGAGGGTGATTCTCTTTTACCCTGACTAGAGTGAGGACAGCCAGCCATTGCCTCCCTGCATGGGCCCCTAGGGGCCTGCCACGTCCCTTGACACTCCTCACCAGCACCACCTGCTCCAGGCTCCTGAAAATTATTGCAAGGCCCACCCTCGCCCTACCCTCTGGCACTCGTGGCCCTCTGCTTGCTGGGGGCCCCTTTGGCCCCCACTCTCCTGGGCCCAGCCTTACCAGCCTGCACCACTGGAGGGGGGCTTGCCTGGCTATCAGGCCCAGCCACCTGGCCTGCCACACTAGCCTCTGTGTCACCCTCTTTGTTGGGGCCATCCACAGCCCTGGGGCCTGCTCCAGGCACCTCCACTTCATTGCCCTCCAACTGGGCTCGTACTAGGGCCCCCCCACATATAGCACCACACCGGAGGGGCCCGCCCACAATCCACCACTCTCTTTGGCAAACTCAGCCCCTATGGGGCTAAAATTGGAACCGGGGGAGAAGAGACCACCAGGCCAGGGGAGGTCGGAACGGCCGGCTTCGCCGAGAAGGCGAAGCACAGCCCGGACTGCGGCAGCGTCATGGCTCTGAGCCATGGCGCTGCAATTAAATCAAAATTAAACACAATTACCCACACCGCAACCCTACCTGCCCCCAGGGGACTGGCCAAACCTTCAAACTGTGCAAAAGGTTAGCGCGGAAGAGGCCGGTCCACACGCCCCTCACACATCTATACCCCTCCCATATTCCACCCCACGTACCTCTTACCTAATCCTG
Source organism: Pleurodeles waltl (assembly GCF_031143425.1). NCBI lineage: Eukaryota > Metazoa > Chordata > Amphibia > Caudata > Salamandridae > Pleurodeles > Pleurodeles waltl. The sequence continues at coordinate 1,642,115,866 of NC_090444.1, read as the reverse complement.
CCCTCCCTCCTGAACGCTCCCATGGAGTGACTAGACTACATCTGCTCTCCACGGGGCCCTTCGATGTGCTTTTTAAAAATTGAATGTATGACCGTTCGTGCATCTGGCAGCATTTTCACTTTTCACAGCACAACTCTTTTTTACTTGTTAACGCTTGCCCCACCAATGTGTCCCTCGTTCTGTGTTCATCCTTCCTGCCGCCCTCGTAACCTCACTAGATGTAACATCTCACCTCCTTCTTTTGCCCACCCTCCCCTGGCCTGCCTTCTCCTTTCTTCGAGTTATTTGACATTGATTAACTCCTTGCACATGCACCTTTACTCTCAAGAGTGTGCACTCTTTAAGCTTCGGTACCGGAGTTTGAGATTAATATTTAGCATCACTTTACAGCTATTGGGGCTGACTACTAACTTTACAGAAACAGCTTATGTGCTGCACAATTACTGGTATATTTTTACACATATATTTTTGAATCATAAGGCTTTTTTTTGTTAGGAAGCCATCGGTCTAGGAGGCACCCATATGTGTGTAGCCTCCAGACCGTACATGACTTCTTCGAAACAAGTGTGCCTTATACTGTGGACTTTTAATGTATTGACTTGTTTGTATTGGAAACCTGCTGCTTTTTCCTGTACGGGTGGGTCTTCATGCAGCATCCCCAAAGTCCTTCTCTATTATGATCCCAGCCAACATCAGTGTAATTTACGTAGTTTATTTTGTTCAAACACGCAGTGTCAAATTAATTAAATGTTGAGCTAGTAAAGAAAGAAAGGTCGCCTTGTTTTGTTGACTTTCTGATGTTGTGAATTTGCGCATGTAGCAGCATTTTATTTAGTAATCATCAAAACATTGACATATATTATGTGTATGCAGTTATTGTCAGGGGTGTAACACAGGCCCTTGCAGCCCATATGGCAGAGTGGGGAGCCCACTATCAAGAGGACCCCAAACCTTCAAGGGTTCCATTATCCAAAAGCTAATGTATAAGTGTGAGATATGGGATGTTCAGGGGCCGCTCAACACATTCTGCGGGGGGTAAGGAGTATCATTTCATGATAACCCACTGGGTGTTGTGTGCATACGTTTGTTTGATATGATGTGTGCATGTGTAATAATAAACCTAAAGATAGCATCAGTGACAGGTGCTCAGTGGCAATTCCTTTTCCTAGGTAACTGAACGACTCATGGAAGTATTACTTGCTGTTCCCAAGATATCAAGAAATCTAGAGTCTCCCACCGGAATCGGATCTATGGGCATATATGCACTTATTCACAGTACTGTCAGTCACAATCTGAGACCTCGTAGCACTAAAAATTTCACTTTTACCCACTGCACCAACCAGGATTCAGTCCGCAAACCATCTGGTTACATAAACCTCTGCAGCTAATGCACTTATCAATTGAGCTTTCATAAGGTGCATTTCTCCTCAATCAATTTACCTTGCATTCATATTTCATTTAAGGTGTGCACTACATTTTAGATGCATTTACCTGAATGCGAAATAGCAACAAAATATTTACAGATCACTGTGTTACTATAAGCCACTTCTCTGGCCCCAGCCCCATTTTCACTAGCCCTGCCTGATTGCACTCAGGAGGATTTTATTTGAGGTTTATATAGCACAAACTCGATTTAAGGGTGTTAGCATGGTTTATACAAACACCAGAAGACCTCTAGATGGCATCTGTTGACTGTCAGAGGAATAACTGCTTGGAGAGAGGCAGTGAAGACGCAACCAAACAGCATTTCGGAATTCTGTGCAACACTGAAGGATTGTTGAGGTGCCACAATGCTCCAATCATAAATCACCTTACATGTTTTCAGTACCTCCTCTTCTAAATGACTCCTAAAATATGTTCAGCTGTGGTATTGGTTTCTCACAAAACACACATGCACGGGCAACCCTATGACACCCAATCGCAAACTAGCACACAATCATGCATATATAATATACAGCACAGACACACCCTCAAAAGTAGTACCACACACATTTGAACACAGGCATACATGACACATCAACAAACTCAGAAACATAGGACTAAAAAGCATTGACAATGCAAAATGCTAGAAGCTCGGCCATAGCCGAGACCTATTGGTTTTGCCAAAGATTGTTATACAATGGTGCCTTGCTCCTAGAAGTTGGGAGATGTTTAATGAAGAGTTCTTTGAAGTTCCAGGAGTTTCCTGCCTCCCCTGCCTTGGCTTCTAGTTGGCTGCACTGCAAATACAGGGTCCTTAAGCCTATTGTGTGGTGGTAGAGCCCTGCCTATTCAGGTGGAAGTGGGGCTGTGCTTAGCTCCACCCCCATCCAGTCAGTTAATGACCTGTTCCAGTTCTACTAATCCCACCATTGTATGACTGTCTGAGGTGAATTCACAATGTCTCAACTGTCAGTTATATCTTGTCATCTGACCTAAGAGAGGCTGCAGGCACAGAGGGCTAAAAGCATGAAAATGCCAACTTTTTAAAAGTGCCATTTTCAAACGTGTAATGATAAATCTGACATTACCATTAATGAGGGGATGTCAATACAAGTTCATAGATACCAACCATGACATATCTACCAGCTCTGGTTTGGGAATTACAACTTATTAAATGTTATAAGGAATCCTAAATGTTATCCTATGGGAGGGGTAGGCCTTACAGCAGTGAAAAAAACAAATTTGGGAGTTTTTCACTGCTGTGACATGTAAATTAAAAAGAACCTTTAATTATACAGCACCCTGCCCTATGGCCCTCGTGGCCATCCCCTAGGGCCTTCCTTAGGGGTGATTTATGTAATAAAACGGGGAGTTCAAGGCTTGACAAGTGGGTTTGAATGCCAGGTCGACATGGCAGTAGGACACTATCTTCGGGCTGCAATGGCAAGCTTGGGACAAGTTCTAAGGTGCTACAGAAGTAGGTGAAACAATAAGGCCCTCATTACAACACTGGCGGTCAGTGTTAAAGCGGCGGTAAGACCGCCAACAGGCCGGCGGTAAAAAAAATGGAATCACGACCATGGCGGAAACCGCCAACATAGACAGCCACTTCAACACTCCGACCGCCACGGCGGTACAAACAAACAGCATGGCGGTCACCGCCAACAGACAGGCGGAAGACAATGTCTTTCTGGGGCTGAACCAACGCGAACCAAAACACGGCGGGAACAGGACTTGGAAGGGAAAACACTCACATCTACACTAGCAACGAGGAACCATGACGCCATGGAGCCAGAACCCCAAATCTTCCCTGCAATAGTATTCCTGCTCCTGTACCAGGAGCCCGAACGACGGCAGCGACGACCACAGTGAGTACTGTACCTACAACACAGGGGATGTGGGAGGGAATAGAGAGTGACACACACACGCAACACGCAACACCCCCATCCCCACCCTCACCCACAACAATATACACACTAATACATGCTGCAACTTAACATTTACACCCTCCAAACCCCCCTGGATGAACGCAATGACAAAAGGAAATGATCTGAACGATTGTAATCAATAAATATCCATTAGTCAAAACTTGAAATACAGTATAAACAATTATGTACACCAACTATACAAGTCCGGATAGTGCACCGTTCATAGTCCGTAGACCACTGGGCCCAAAATGCATGGGCGAGGCCCACACTCGATACCAGACTCCAAACGGAGAATGTAAAAAAACAGTCTCTCAAGTCTGTCCAGTGGGTGGGTTGCCCACTGCGAGTGCAAAGCCACAGTCTCTCAAGTCTCTCTAGTGGGTGGGTTGCCCACAGCTTTATCATGGGGAATGCAAGGCCACAGTCTCTCAAGTCTCTCCAGTGGGTGGGTTGCCCACTGCTTTATCCTGGGGAGTGCAAAGCCACAGTCTCTCAAGTGGATAACAGTCTTCACTGGCTCTGCAGGGGGCTTTGTGCCCAGAGTGCTTCAACCTGCCAAGGACTGAGGTAGTGGATGTGATTCTCCACTGGTTCTGGAGGGGGCTTTGTGCCCAGAGTACTTAATCCTGCCAAGGACTGAGGTAGTGGATGTGATTCTCCAGTGGTTCTGGAGGGGGCTTTGTGTCAAGAGTGCTTCATCCTGCCAAGGACTGAGGTAGTGGATGTCTTTCTCGACTGGTTCTGGAGGGGGCTTGGTGCCCAAAGTGCTTCATCCTGCCAAGAACTGAGGTAGTGGATATGATTCTCCACTGGTTCTGGAGGGGGCTTTGGGCCAGATGTAGTAACCTTTTTGCATGGCGCAAACTGCGTAAATCACAGTTTGCGCCATGCAAAACTGCCATCGCAATGCACATTCCCATTTTGCGAGTCAGTACCGACTCGCAAAATGGGAAGGCGACTCGCAAATAGGAAGGGGTGTGCCCTTCCTATTTGCGACTCGTACCGCGATGCAGAATTGCTTTGTGACCACGAAAGCGGTCGCAAAGCAATTCGCAGTTAGCACCCACTTGAAGTGGGTGCTAACTCATTCGCAAAAGGGAACCCCTTCCCCTTTGTGAATGTCGCTATAAATGTTTTTTCAGAGCAGGCAGTGGTCCAATGGATCACTGCCTACTCTGAAAAAATGAAACCAAATGGTTTCATTTTTACTTTGTATTGCAACTCGTTTTCCTTTAAGGATGGCAGCCATGTCTGCGTTGGTGCCACTGGCTCAGGATGTCGCGTGGCCGCTGGCGGTGCTAGTGGCGGTGTCAGTCGCGGCGGTGCTTGCGGCTGCCTCAGTGGCATCGGTGCTGGTGGCTGTGTCAGTCACGGTGGTGCTTGCGGCTGCCTCAGTGGCATTGGTGCTGGTGGCGGTGTCAGTAGCGGCGGTGCTTGTGGTGGACTCTGTGGCATCGGTGCTGGTGGCGGGCTCTGTGCCATCGGTGCTGGCGGTGGTCTTTGTGGCGGCAATGCTGGTGGCGGTCTTTGTGGCAGCGATGCTGGTGGTGGTCTCAGTGACTGCAGTGCTGGTGGCTGACTCAGTGACTGCAGTGCTGGTGGCGGGCTCAGTGACTGCGGTGCTGGTGGCGGGCTCAATGTCTGCGGTGCTGGCAGCGGTCTCTGTGGCGGCGGTGCAGGTGGCGGTCTTCTCCGCCGTGCAGGTTGGCGTCGACGTGGACCTGCCCTTGATTTTCTGGCCCTTCCCCACTTTGGATGGTGGCGCAGCTGTCTTGCCACTATCCACTTTTGTTTTGCCTGAGCCCTTGGTGGCAGGTGTTTTCGCCTTCTCCCTCTGGGATGTGGGCAACTTTTTGACTTTTGAATGTGGCGGAATGTCCTTGTCCACGCTCCGTGGGACACTGGCAGCCCTGTTGCTTGGCGCACTCCAAAATCCCGCTATTGCTGGCACCACTGTGCCCGGTGATGTGGTGGCTGAGGTGCTGGGTTGGGACCTGGAAAAGCGGGCCCTAGGGGACGGATGGGGGGGAGTTGTAGGGAAGAAGTCAACTTTTGCTAGGAAAAGCTTTTTAGACACACTGGGACGGGTAGATGGAGGGGGTTTGGGAGTGGAGGAAGAGGTAGTGGATGTAGGAGGTGTACGTTTGCTGACTTTGCATGAAGGTGCATGGGCTGGAGGCTGTTGTGAGGTGGATGGCTGTTGGGTGGGTGTGTGGCTGTGTTTGTGTACTTTGGGAGGAGGGCTCACAGACACACTGGTAGAGGACACTGGGGATGTGTGAATGGTAGTGGGGGTGGTGAGTGCACATGAGCGGTATGTGGTGATGGGCATGCTGGTGATGGAGGTAGTGGCTGAAGATGTAGTGCATACGGGTGTGATTGGAGACGCGACAGGGAGGGAGGAGGGAGATGTGGGGGAGAGGGACACAGTGGAGGCAGTGGATGTTGGTATGTGTGCATGGGTATGATGCTTGTGTGAGTGCCTGTGGGATGTGTGGTGCTTATGTTTGCCTGAGCCACCCTTGTGTGTTGATGTTGGTGCATGCTGGTCTGATCGTGTGCTTGGGATAGGCTGAGGCACAGGGGATTGGGTCTGGGTGGAGGAAGTTGGAGGGGGGAGGCTGGACACAGGGACAATGGCTGCCATCACTGCTGAGGCCAGAGCCTGAAATGCTCGCTGTTGGGCTGCCTGGCCAGAATGAATGCCCTCCAGGTATGCATTTGTTTGCTGCAAATGCCTCTCAACACCCTGGATGTCATTCAGAATGGTAGACTGACCAACAGTGAGGGATCTCAGGAGGTCAATAGCCTCCTCACTGAGGGCAGCAGGGCCGACTGGTGCAGGGCCTGAGGTGCCTGGGGTGAAGGAGATGCCCACCCTCCTGGGTGAGAGGCCACAGGACACATTCTGAGGGGCTGCTGGGAGGGCGATGCTGGTGGGGGGGTGGCAGCTGTACCTGTTGATGCGGGGGGCACAGAGGGGCCCGCCACTGCAAGGGAGCTCCCATCAGAGGAGGAGTCAATGTCACTGATGTCACCTCCTGTCCCCGCTGTGGAGCTCCCCTCGCCCTCTGTCCCACTGGTGGCTTCAGACTCCATTGTCTCGGCCTCCGCACCGCTCTTCCGCCTGATGATGCTAATGCACACAAGAACAGAGAGAGCACAAAAAATGGGGGGGAAGACAGAAGAAAGACATGTTAAGTGCATGCAATACCGCTACCGTTGGCAGACACTACAGACACAGCAGCCCTCTGTACTGAGTTCCCTAATTAATCACAGTGACATGGGGTACAAGGCCTATGCCCGATTGCAGCACACATGGAAGTCACAGGAGCCTGACTAGGAGTAGATGGCTCTTACCACTGGTGGGGTTGGGGTGCCACATAGCCTGCCTCACGAAGGGACCTTGCCTACCAAACTCGCCCTGGCCTAAGGTAACCCACAGCCCACCTCCCCCACACAGACACCTCGTAATGCGTGCAGAGTCAGATGGATGTGAATGTACTCACCCCCTTGTAGCTGCTGTGATGCCCTCAAGCGCCCATACATCTCTGGATACGCCATCGGCAGGATCTGGAACATCAGGGGGGTCATGGTGCGACAGGCACCCCTCCCACGTTGGGAGGCCTTCCCCAGTTGGACCTCCACCGTCTTCTTGCTCCAGCGGCGAATGTCCTCCCATCTTTTCCGGCAGTGGGTGCTCCATCTGTGGTGGACCCCCAGGGTCTGGACCTCCTTGGCGATGGCACGCCAAATATCCTTCTTCTGGTGGGTGCCGACCTGGAGGAATTATACAGGGGAAAAGGTAATTGAACCCACGTTCCCACCCTTGCCCTGACGCACATAGACTCACCGTCCACTCATGCAGTCCTCAGTCCCCCGTATCTTCCATCCACACCACTCCAAACAGGAATTGCCCGTACAGCATGCTCACGGTGTACTCACCTGTTTGTCTGGAGGACCGTAGAGTAGCGTGTACTGGGGGAGGACCCCATCCACTAACTTCTCCAACTCCTCCGAAGTGAAGGCAGGGGCCCTTTCCCCAGACACATGAGCCATTGTCGCTTCCAGACTGAGGTCACAGCAGCACTTGCAGTGTAGGTCCTCTCCTGTCGAAGGTCAGGTATCTAGTGAGTGAACAGAGAGAAAATGGCGGTCACGTCCGCAGCGGTGCGTACCGTCACCACCGTCGTACATCATCATTGGCTCCTGGGACCCATAGGGTCCAATGTTAACCAATGCAGGATTGCACCGCGGTCTTCGACTGCCTACCGCGATGGTGTACAATGCCAGCGCAGTTACCTCATCTCCCCTTGTCCCACATTACAGGTCAGGCAGCCCCCATTTCAGGGGGCCACATGGCATTAATTTTAAATGCATCACACCCATCTAGGCCTTGCATACACACAGTGACAGGCACATTGCGGTTTGACAAATGTGTGCAATAAATTATTTTTTTAATACCTCAGTGTTGGCTGACTCTGTGCTCGCTGTTCTCGTCCATAGGGCAACTGCCCACCTGACCTGCTGCCTGGACCTGCCTGAGTCCTGCTTGCCTTTACTTTAGTGGGTTCTTGACCTTCAAGTGGCACCTCCCAGGTCCTGGACCCTTGGTGGGGCATCAGTTGAGCTCCCCCAAACCTTTTTGGACTCTTTGCTAATGTAAATAGGCTAGTTGGTGGCAAAACCTTTCCCCTCATGGCATCCCCAACATTGAGATGGTTCGACCGTCAGTACTATTTCTCAGGCCTGGGAAGAGGGTGGGAGTGGCAATCCTAATAGGCTCACACTTTCTGGGGAAAGTAATTCAATAGAGTCACAACTTCCTGGTAGACTCCTGTACTTGCGACTGGAGGTGGGGAGGCTATACTTTTACAATTGCTTTGGTCTATGCCCCCAATGTCCATTCTTAAGGATTCAGTAGGGCCAGTAGTGGACAAAGCAAATGCTGAAATACTCATAGGAGGGGATTTTAATATAGTGGGTGATGTCACTTTAGACAGGTCAGCACAACATGTAGGACAGGCGGGAGCCCTCTTGGCAATGACCCAGGTACGGCTCACAGATATGGGGCTAGCAGATGTATGTCAGCAGTGTAATCCGACAACAAAAACTCTGTTGAACCAATGTACTATATAGAGAGGACAATAAAATACTGCACCTGACCTGTACTCCAAGAATATAATTCACAAACCTTCAATTATCTAGCAGTGTGCACTCCTACAAGCACCTGTTGCCAAGGTGCAACCCTTATAACAAGGTTAGAACAACAATACAGAATACAGTGGTGCACTACATCAGAAAGTAAACGAGAGTAAATCCCAGTCACATATGTAACTGTATAAAATTCTCCTTTTTATTTTCTTCTCTTAAAAACATCAGACATATATTGTGTAGACAGCTAAAGTATTTTGTCCATAACAATGGACTTTTTCAGGGCTGTAATGCAATCAATACAAATACAGCATAAGTACAAACGTGCCAATACTGTATACCCCACATAAGCCAATCTTAATAAAACTAAAAAGCATATATATAAAAACATACATACATAAAACATAAGGGTAATGCAAAGATATTTACACTTACAATAATGCAAAATAGTGCAATTGTCCAAGGATAACACAAACCTGTCATTTAACCCCTTCCCCGCCATGGACGTAATGGTTATGTCCGTGGTTGCGGCGTTGGGGCGCCAAGGACGTAACCATTATGTCCTTGGACCGGTCCTCGGGGGAAGCGTTAGCGCTCTCCCCAAGGGCCGTCCCCCACTCCCCCAGGTCACGGTTGCCCCGAAGCCATTTGCTTCCAGCGCGTCTAGAAGAAGGAGGTAGGTTTTTCTTCAGGGTCGGGGGGGGGGGGAATTACTAAAAAAGAGACATCGGGGGAAAGGAAAGGGTTTTCCTGCCCCTTGATGTCTCTTTCAGCATTCCAGCTGCCTGATATTGATGCGATCGGGCACAAGGAATGCCCACTAGACACCAGGGATTTGTGTATGTGTGTGTTTATAATGTGGGGGAGCGACCTCTTGGGCAAGGGTCACTCCCCTTTGGGGGCCAATATATTTATCACCATTTCTGCCCCCCTTGGGGACAGATCGGCCTTTTATTTGTAAGCCGATCTGCCCCCAAGGGGGATAGAAGACACTAGAAACCAGGGATTGGTTTTGTGTGTGGTTTCTTGTGTGTTGGGGGCGGCCCCTTGGGCAAGGGTCACCCCCAATGGGCAAAAAGCACTTGTGGGAAGTTCTGCCACTCTCTTGTGTGTGTGTGTGCTTTGTGTGGGGGGTAGCCCCTTTGGCAAGGGTCACCCCCCCCAATGGGGGAAATATATTCTATGCCATTTCGGTCTATTGTTTTCGAGGCCCATCTGCCCCCAAGGGGGACAGAGAACACTAGACGCCAGGGAACATTTATAAATGTTTGGTGGCAGGGTGTTTGTCAACTGGCGAAGTATTTGCATTTGTGATTATAACAGTTTATTTCTCCTTTTTGTTCTAGTTCAAAGCTTTTGCTTCCTTTGCTGTGGCTTGCTGCGGTTTTGGCAGTGGTTGTCCTGAGGTTTGCGTAGTTGCATGTTTTAGGTAAGTAAATAAATTTACTCCGAAGGCCTGTTTTTGCCATGCATGAATGACATGTTTGTAGATGGTGTACTAAATGCAGGACTGTGTGTGAAATTGTCCTTAGATTTATGCACAATGGTATTTGTGTTGTCTTATGTCTAATTTGCTTTTCATTTTTCTTTTTAGTGGGATATCATTGGTGATTGCTGTGGCTGTGCAGAGTAGTTGCTGGTAAATCTAGCTTTTTCAGGCAAGTGAGCGGTATAGTTTTTGAGTTTATAACTCTTAGTGATAAAGCCAGACTTTGTTTATTACTTATCTTACACAGTGCTGGTTGTTGGTGGTGCACTTGTCCAGTTACTTTTTGTAGGAAGGATCATAGCTAGCCATAGGATGACCGCTCAGCAGGTTGTTGGTGTGCTTTTTGAGTTGTCTTCTGACCATGATTATGAGATTGACTCTGCATCTGAGGCAGAAGAGGAAGTGAAAGATTCTGGAAGTGAATTTTGCATCAGAGAGGAATAATCTGATGATGAAGTCACTCTCAGTGCTGATGAAGTGCCTGTTTTAGAGGAGGACACTGACGTGCCAATGGTGCAGCAGCCAGCGGCTGAAAGGCTTCCCATTGGAAGACCTGATACCTGGGTTGCACCAAACATGGAGCAGCCACAGTTGCCTGCTTTTACTGTTTTCCCAGGGTGTGGAGTAAATACGGAAAACTTTTGCCTGTCAACTTCTTTGAGTTGTTTATGGACAATGTATTTTTGGAAGAGATTGTTGAGGAGACTAATTTGTATGCAGAGCAGTATTTGAGGGACAACACTGCCAGGCTTAGGCCACACTTTAGAGCTAGCTGGTGGATTCCCACAAATCTGGAAGAGTTGAATACGTTCTTGGGTTTAACTTTTGTGATGGGGCTGATAAGGAAGCCATCACTGTCTTCATATTGGTCTACTAGTCCCTTGATTGCAACTGCTATATTTCCTGCAATCATGAGTCGTAACCGGTATGAGCTTCTTCTTCGGATGTTGCATTTTATTGATAATGCTTTAGCCTTGCCAAGAAGGCACTGTATGGAATTAAATTGTATATGTGTTCTGAAAGTAGTACAGGATATGTTTATAATTTCCGGGTCTACACTGGTAAGGATTCCAGTTTTGAACCCCCTGGTTGTCCGCCCACTTTTGGAGTTAGTGAGAAAAGTGTGTGGGAACTTGGTAGACGGCTGTTTAACAAAGGTCCCCATTCATATGTAGATAACTTCTACACTGGAGTTCAGTTATTCAAGGAATTGTCTAGAGTAGACACTGTTGCTTGTTGCACAATCCGCTCTGATCGGAAAGGCTATCCAAGAGAGCTTGTCTGTAAAAAACTTGAGAAGGGACAGTGCAGTGGCTTGCAGAATGATGAGCTTCTAGCTGTGAAATTTGTAGACAGGAGGGATGTGTACATGCTAACTACCATCCATGATGAGAGTACTTCATCTGTGGCTGTTTGGGGTCAAGTTGCTGAAGTGGGCAAACCTGTGTGCATTTTAGACTACAATAAGCACATGGGTGGTGTTGATAGAGTAGATCAGAGGTTGGAACCTTACACTGCTGCTCTTAAGGCTTATGTTTGGAATAAGAAATTAACTGTTCACCTGTTCCACTTGGCAACTTTTAATGCTTTTGTTGTGTTCAAGAATAGTTCTCCAGAGTCAAGGATGACATTTGTGAAATTTCAGGAGTTTATCATAGCGAGCCTTGTTGTGCTGGAACAGGCAAGATTTCCTAGAGAAGTAGTGGTGGATGATGTGGCTAGATTCAAAGATCGTCACTTTGCTGAGCACATTCCTTCCACAGTGTTAGAAATGGGGTCTTTGGTTGGCAATCAGGTTACCCCCTGTTTAAGCAAGGACCCTCTCTCTAAGTCACACACAATCCAAATTATCCTGTGACCACTCTCTGGTAGCTTGGCACTGAGCAGCCAAGCTTAACTTAGAAGGCACTGCATAAAGTATTTGTGCAATAAAGCATGTAATAACACAGTAGAACACCACAAATATATACCACACAGTGTTTAGAAAAATATATAATATTTATCTGGTAAGATGCAGGTCAAAACGATACCCATATTATGACACACACATAGCAATCCGTCACTATACAGACACACAAACAAGTCCGCCAGCCCAAAGGTCAGTGATAAAATGGCGGTAGCAAAACCCACACCGTTATGCCAACAGAACTACGGCCACAACATTATGACCCACGAATCAACGCGGCGGACATTTAATGGTGCTAAACCATTGGCGGTACATTCTGCTGCGCTCAAAATACACACAACCTAACAAAACAACACCACATTGGACATTTTGAATAACATACACCTGACACCCATACACACACCACACCACTATAAAACACACACACACATTACCCACAACCTTTTACAACTCAAGAAAATTGATAACTACGGGAGAGACACACCAAGAGCACCCACAGAACCAGAGCCACAGAACACCATCACCCATACACCATCCACACACCTCACAGCACACACCCCAACACATCACCCCACACACCCTCACACACACCACTTACCCATGGCACCACAAAGACACCCCAGGTTCTCAGAGGAGGAGCTAAGGGTCATGGTGGAGGAAATCATCCGGGTAGAGCCACAGCTAATTGGATCACAGGTGCAGCAGACATCCATTGCCAGGAAGATGGAGCTATGGCGGAGGATTGTGGACAGGGTCAATGCTGTGGGACAGCACCCCAGAAAAAGGGATGACATCAGGAAGAGGTGGAATGAACTACGGGGGAAGGTATGTTCCGTGGTAGCAAGACACCAGATAGCAGTACAGAGGTCTGGCGGTGGACCTCCACCTCCTCCCCCACAAGTAACAACATGGGAGGAGCACGTCTTGCCAATACTGCATCCTGAGGGCCTGGCAGGAGTAGCAGGAGGACTGGACTCTGGTAAGTCAAATCTCTATTACTATCACCCCCCTACCTGCATGCCATCACAAACCCCCACCCCTACCCTCACCCCCATCACTCCAACACCTCACAGACACCCCACCATCACAACCCACCCCTCCCACTACCGAGCCCTGCATGCAAAACCAATGCCTGGACACCCATCACAGACCTGCATGGACACCCATCACCAAAGCATGCACAATTGAGACAATCACCTATCCAACCAAATCAACACTCACACAAGTCTAAGCTGCCAGGGCAATCACAACCATGTAGGGCAACAGACCCATGTACAAGATGTCACACGCAGAAACAATAACATTGCATTTACATCTCCACAGGTCCCCCACACAACGTCACCGGAGAGGAGGCGCCCGCAACATCCAGTCCCCCCCAGAAGAGGCCCACAGTGATGACAGCAGCTCTGCACGCCTGGATCACGATGACCAACCTGGCCCATCAGGGACCTCTGGACAGTCGATTACCCAGGCACAGTCCCTTACCACCACTATGCCTCCCCCTCAGGAAATACCATCACAGCACCCACCCATACCTCTGTCCCCAGGACACGTCAAACAGCAGTGTGTCCACCACTACAGAGACCCCAAGCAACCTGACAAAACACAGGATGCTCAGGGACCTGGGGTCAGTGTCAGTGGGCACACTGTTCAGGGGACAGAGGCACAGGATAACAGGGAAGCTGGCAGGACTGCTGTGCGACAGGGGGAGGACAGGCCCAGGGAATCCACTCTCCACGAGACACTCAGCAACATCCTGGGAGCATACCACCATTCCCAGGAGACGATGGGGCAGATACTGGCCAAGTTGCAGGAGACCCAGCGGCTGCAGGAGGGACAGTACCTGGGGATCAGGGAGAACCTGAGGGACGTCCACACCACCCTGGTCACCATTGCAGGCATGGCCAACACCATGAGGGAGGCAGTGGCACACCACCGGGCCCCTGACACTAGCCACACCGATGAACAGCCCTCCACCTCCACTGACGCTAGTGGACAGGAGGCCCCGCCACAGGAACAACAGAACATCATCAGCACTCCTCCCCTGCAAAGGGAGAACCACCATGCAACCGGTCCCTGCAATCCAGGCAGAAAGCCAGAGAACATTACCAAGACCCCAGCCAGGAAATAAGACTCTCCTGAATGTCACCCTTGTGTCCCACCATGTCACCCTGTCCACCTTGAACTGCCATTGCTACACTTCCCATGCCCCCTTGGACAGTGCACCTGTGATACAAATAAACTGGAACTTTTCCCTGGATTCTCCTCCACCACAACCCCAGCCTATAGCAATACCCCATCCACTTATTAGCACATAACTAAACACCCTTGTAAAAAATACAAGTATTGAGTCTGTCGATTGAACTATGTATTAGTTTAACAATCTGTAAACATTGCAATTCAACTGTTCAGTAATGTATACATAGGTATGACCTATAGTTTGCTGCCTGTAGGTGTCTTCTGTACTTAGTCCCCTCTTTCAACACACCGGGAGCCAGAGTGGGGCACAGATATCTGTAAATAGAAATGCCAAAGGGTACAGTAAGTGGCCATAGTAGTGGGAATATCAGCCTGCCAGTGACAATATCCAATACAAAACTGTCAATGGAAGGTGAAGTTACAGTGTCTTACCTGTGTGTCACTGGAAGTACTGTCATATGATTGATGTTCTATTGTCCACATCCTCATCCTCTGCCTCCTTTTTGTCACTGTCCACAAACTCCACAACTGCCACAGTCTCATCCTCCTGCAGAAAAGGCACCTGGCAATGTAAGTCAAGGTTGCACACCATACAACATGCCACGATGATCTGGCACACCTGCTTGCGTGAGTAGCACAGGGAACCACCTGTTAGATGGAGGCACCGAAACCTGGCCTTCAGGAGGCCGAATGTTCGCTCTATAATTCTTCTTGTTCATGCATGTGCCTCTTTGTAACATTCCTCTGTCCTTCACCTGGGATTCCTCACTGGGGTCAGTAGCCATGAGAGGTTGTGGTAACCAGAGTCACCTGCAAATATCGAGGGATACCTGTTAGCCAAACACTAACCCTTAGGGCCAACCCCATACCCATACACCAACATATACTGGGTGGGAACCATGGGCTCACCTATTTAGCCACACCGGGTGCCTCTGGAGTTGAGCCATCACACATGGGATGCTGCTATTCCTCAGGATAAAGGCATCATGCACAGACCCAGGATACTTTGCATTGACATGGGAGATGTGCTGGTCCGCCAGTCACACTATCTGCACATTCATTGAGTGAAAGCTCTTTCGATTTCTGAACACCTGTTCATTTCTCCGGGGAGGTACAAAGGCAATATGTGAACCATCAATTGTCCCATTGATGTTGGGGATATGTCCCATTGCATAGAAGTCAGCTTTCACTGTGGCCAAATCCTCCACCTGGGGGAAAACAATATAGCTGTGCATCTGTTACATCAGGGCGGACAACACTCTTGTTAGCACTATTGAGAACATTGACTGTGACATTTCTGCTGCCAAGCCCACTGTCACTTGGAAAGAAATAGTTACCAAGAAATGGAGCACAGATAGCACTTGCACAAGAGGGGGGATCCCAGTGGGGTGATGGATAGCAGATATCAGCTCTGTCTCCAATTGGGCACACAGATCTTGGATTGTGGCCCCGTCAGGTCTTTAGGTAAGGATCATGGGCTTTGTGCCCAGAGTGCTTCATTCTGCCAAGGACTGAGGTAGTGGATGTAACTCTCCACTGGTTGTGGAGGGGGCTTTGTGCCCAGAGTTCTTCATCCTGCCAAGGACTGAGGTAGTGGATGTAACTCTCCACTGTTTGTGGAGGGGGCTTTGTGCCCAGAGTTCTTCCTCCTGCCAAGGACTGAGGTAGTGGATGTAACTCTCCACAGGTTCTGGAGGGGGCTTTGTGCCCAGAGTGCTTCGTCCTGCCAAGGACTGAGGTAGTGGATGTAACTCTCCACTGGTTCTGGAGGGGGCTTTGTGCCCAGAGTGCTTCATCCTGCCCGTGGCAGCCTCAGTAGCGTCGGTATCATTGGTGCTCACTGGCCTGCGGTGCTGCTGGCGGCGGTGTACTGGGCAGCGGTTCTGTTGGTGGCGGTCTTGTCCTGGCCTGTGGTCCTGCTGGTGGCAGTGTCCTGGGCAGCGGTTTTGCTGGTGGCGGTCTTGTCCTGGGCTGCGGTGCTGCTGGCGGTCCTGTCTTGGGCAGCGGTTCAGCCGATGGCCGTCTTTTCCTGGCCTGCGGTGCTGCTGGCGGTCCTGTCTTGGGCAGCGGGGCTGCTGCTGGCGGTCCTGTCTTGGGCAGCGGGGCTGCTGCTGGCGGTCCTGTCTTGGGCAGCAGGGCTGCTCCTGGCGGTCCTGTCTTGAGCAGTGGGGCTGCTGCTGGCTGTCCTGTCTTGGGCAGAGGGGCTGCTGCTGGCGGTCTTCTCCTGGGCAGCGGGGCTGCTGCTCGCGGTCCTTTCTTGGGCAGCAGGGCTGCTGCTGGCGGTCCTGTCTTGGGCAGCGGGGCTGCTGCTGGTGGTCCTTTCTTGGGCAGCGGGGCTGCTGCTGGAGGTCCTGTCTTGGGCAGCGGGGCTGCTGCTGGCGGTCTTCTCCTGGGCAGCGGGGCTGCTGCTGGCGGTCTTCTCCTGGCCTGCGGTGCTGCTGGCGGTCTTCTCCTGGCCTGCGGTGCTGCTGGCGGTCCTGTCTTGGGCAGCGGGGTTGCTGCTGGCGGTCTTCTCCTGGGCAGCGGGGCTGCTGTTGGCGGTCTTCTCCTGGGCAGCGGGGCTGCTGCTGGCGGTCTTCTCCTGGGCAGCGGGGCTGCTGCTCGCGGTCCTTTCTTGGGCAGCAGGGCTGCTGCTGGCGGTCCTGTCTTGGGCAGCGGGGCTGCTGCTGGTGGTCCTTTCTTGGGCAGCGGGGCTGCTGCTGGCGGTCCTGTCTTGGGCAGCGGGGCTGCTGCTGGCGGTCTTCTCCTGGGCAGCGGGGCTGCTGCTGGCGGTCCTGTCTTGGGCAGTGGGGCTGCTGCTGGCGGTCTTCTCCTGGCCTGCGGTGCTGCTGGCGGTCTTCTCCTGGCCTGCGGTGCTGCTGACGGTACTGTCTTGGGCAGCGGGGTTGCTGCTGCCGGTCTTCTCCTGGGCAGCGGGGCTGCTGCTGGCGGTCTTCTCCTGGGCAGCGGGGCTGCTGACGGCCTTGTCCGCCGTGCTGATCTTCCCAGACTTTCTGGTTTTAATGTGCCCCTTCCCCACCTTGGATGGTGTCGCAGCTGTCTACACTCTCGCAACTGTACCCATGGGAGCGGCTTTGGTGGCTGATTTCTTTCCCCTCTCCCGCCGGGCACTGTCCAACTTTTTATGCTTGACAGGTGGGGGACTGTCCGTGCTATGGCTCCTTGCCACACTGGCTGCCTTGCTGCCTGGTGCACTCCATAATCCAGTGACTATTGGCACCACTGGTCCCGCTGAGAGTCAGGCCCTAGGAGACTGAAGGGGTGGGGAGGTGAGGGAAAGAGGTCAAGGCTGGCCAGGAAAAGTTTCTTAGGAACATTGGGACGGGTAGCTGGAGGGGGGTTGGGAGTGCAGGAAGAGGTTGTGGTTGTCGGAGGTGTATGTTTGGTGACTTTGGGTGAAGGTGTATGGGCTGTAGGCTGTCGTGAGGTGGATGGCTGTTGGGTGGGTGTGTGGCTGCGTTTGTGTACCTTGGGAGGTGGCCTCAGAGACACACACTGGGAGAGGACACAGGGGATGTGTGAATGGTAGTGGTGGTGGTGACTGCATGTGAGCGGGGTATGGTGGTGGGTGTGCTGGTGATGGATGTAGTGGCTGAGGATGTAGTGCATGCAGGTGTGAGTGGAGACGAGACAGGGAGGGAGGAGGGAGACGAGGAGGAGGGGGACACAGTGGAGGCAGTGGATGTTGGTGTGTCTGCATGTGTGTGATACTTACGTGAGTGCCTGTGGGATGTGTGCTGCTTATGTTTGCCAGAGCTTCCCTTGTGTGTTGAGGTGTGTGCATGCTGGTCTGATGGTGTGCTTGGGATAGGCTGAGGTACAGGGGTGTGGGTCTGGGTGGAGGAAGTTGGAGGGGGAGGCTAGAGACAGGGACAATGGCTGTCATCAGTGCTGAGGCCAGAGTCTGAAAAGTTCACTGAAGGGCTGCCTGACCAGAGTGAATGCCCTCCATGGAAGGAATCATGGGTCTGTTGCAACAGCCTCTCTAGACCCTGGATGGCATTCAAAATGGTAGACTGCCCAACAGTGAGGGACCTGAGGAGGTCAATGGCCTCCTCGCTGAGGGCAGCAGGGGTGACTGGGGCAGGGCCTGAGGTGCCTAGGGCGAAGGTGATACCCACCCTCCTGGGTGAGCGGGCACAGGGCAAACGCTGAGGGGCTGCTGGGAGGGCGGTGCTGGTAGGGGGGGTGGCGGCTGTACCTGTAGATGCGGGGGGCCACACAGGCATTGCCCATACAGCATGCTCACAGTGTACTTACCTATTTGTCTGTAGGACCGTGGAGTAGCGTGTACTGGGGGAGGATCCCATCAACGAGTTTCTCCAACTCCTCCGTGCTGAAGGCAGGGGCCCTTTCCCCAGACTCACAAGCCATTGTATCTTCCAGACTGAGGTCACAGCAGCACTTGCAGTGTTTTATGACCTCTCCTGTCAAAGATCAGGTATCTAGTGATTGAACAAATAGAAAATGGTGGTCACGTCTGCGGCGGTGCATACCGTCACCACCGGCGTACATCATCATTGGCTCCTGGGACCCATAGGGTCCAATGTTAACCAATGCAGAATTGCGCCGCTGTCTTCGACCGCCTACCACGACAGTGTACCACGCCAGCGCAGTTGCCTCATATCCCATTGTCCCACCTTACAGGTCAGGCAGCCGCCATTTCATGGGCCCACCTGGCATTATTTTTGATTGCATCACACATACCTTGGCCTTGCCTAAACACTCATACAGGCAAATGTCGAATTGCTAATATTTTCAGAGTAAGCTGTGTTGACGTACCTCAGAGTTGGTTGTCTCTCTGCTCGCTGTTCTCCTCAATAGGCACCGTCCGGTGGGGCATTTGAGGAGATGGCGGCATCCTCTGGTGTACAGACTGCTGGTGGACCTGTCGACAATGGCGGTGCAACATGTGATTATCACCTACAGGCTTGATCGTGCCACAATCCTAGAACTGTGTGCCCAGTTGGAGCCAGACCTGATGTCAGCTATCCGCCACCCCACAGGAATCCCCCCTCAAGAGCAGGTGCTGTTGGTACTCCATTTCCTAGCAAGTGGGTCTTTTCAAACTACAGTGGCCATAGCATCAGGGATGTCCAAGCCTTTGTTTTCCAACGTGTTGTCCAGAGTGATGTCTGCCCTGCTGAAACACATGCGGAGCTACATCTTTTTACCTCAGGTGGAGGATTTGCCTACAGTGAAAGGTGATTTCTATGCCCTGGGACATATCCCCAGCATCATAGGCACCATTGATTGGACACTTGTGGCCTTGGTACCCCCCGCAGGAGTGAACAGGTGTACAGAAACCGGAAGAGTTACCATTCCATGAATGTGCAGATGGTGTCTTTGGCAGACCAGTACATCTCCCATGTAAATGCAAAATTCCCTGGCTCAGTGCATGACGCTTACATCTTGTGGAATAGCAGCATCCCTTATGTGATGGGGCAACTCCAGAGGCACTGGGTGTGGCTATTAGGGGAGCACATGGACCCAATACAGTGGGAATAGTTGTCTGGGTCCGTGGATGTCCCTATGAGTTAGTGTGTGTCTAACAGTTGTCCCTCGACATTTTCAGGTAGCTCTGGTTACCCCAACCTGTCATGGCTACCGACCCCAGTGAGGAATCCCAGGACAAGGGCAGAGGAACGCTACAATGAGGCCCATGGGCGAACTAGGAGGATGATAGAGCGGACCTTTGGCCTCCTGAAGGCCAGGTTCTGGTGCCTGCATATGACTGGTGGTTCCCTATTCTACTCACCAAAAAAGGTATGCCAGATCATCGTGGCCTGCTGTATGCTTCCCAACTTGGCTTTGCCTTTTCTGCAGGAGGATGGTCCAGATGGAGGTGTTGTGGCAGCTGTGGATCCTGTGGACAGTGAAGACGAGTAAGCAGAAGAAGAGGACATCAACAACAGGAACACGGTGATCCAGCAATTCTTCCAGTGAGACACAGGTAAAAAGACAACATTGCCTGCTACATCTAATTTAAATCTACTACCTCTCTACTGTCTGTCATGTTCACCCAGTGTATGGTCACTGAGTTGTCCCTTTCCCTTACGATTTCACAGATGTGGGTCCCACTGTGTGACATCTGCTTCATTTCCTCATGGACTTGAACTGTGTGACATAGGTATGTAGACATTACATTTGAAAGAGCATTTTGCCACTGTAATTGCTAATACACTATTTCAAAATCACAGACAGACTCCTGATTGTTTTGTCTTTAAGGGTGTTTAATTAAGTGCTCAATATTGGAGGAGGTTGTAAAATGGTGAGGGGTGATGGTGGAGGAATGTCCATGGTAAAGTCCAGTCTATTAGTCTCACAGGTGCATTGTCCAAAGGGGCATAGGAAGTGGAGCTGGGGCAGTTTAAGGATGGACAGGGTGACAAGGTGGGACAAATGGATGACAATCAGGGCGGTCTCATTTCTTGGCTGGGGTCTTGGCATCGTTCTCTGTCTTTGTCCTGGATCTCAGGGACCGTTTGCAGGGTGGTTCTCCCTCTGCAGGGGGTGGGGTGCTGATGTGGTAGTCCTGTGGCGGTGCCTCCTGTCCACTAGCGTCAGCAGAGGTGGAGGGCTGTTCATCAGTGTGGCAGGGGCCCCTTGTTGTGCCACAGTGTCCCTCCTGGTGTTGACGAGTTCCTTCAGCACCCCTACAATGGTGCCCAGGGTGGAATTGATGGATTTCAGTTCCTCTCTGAAGCCCAAATACTGTTCCTCCTGCAGCTGGTGGGTCTCCTGAATCTTGGCCAGTACCGTTGCCATCGTCTCCTGGGAATGGTGGTAGGCTCCCATGATGTTGGAGAGGGCCTCGTGGAGAGTGGGTTCCCTGGGCCTGTCCTCTCCCAGTCACACAGCAGCCCTCCCAGTTCCCCTGTGTTCCTTGGCCTCTGTCCCCTGAACCATGTGCCCACTGCCCCAAGGTCCCTGGTGTTGTTGGGGTGCTGGGTTAGCCTGGGTTCCCTGTAGTGGTGGACACACTGCTGATTGATGTGTCCTGGGGACAGAGGTATGGGCCTGCTGGGTGGGTGCTGTGCTGGTGTTTCCAGAGGGGGGAAGGTCTGTAGTGGCTTGTGCCAGTGTGAGGGGAACCGATTGTCCCGAGGTCCCATATGGGCCGGGCTAGTCGTCTAGATCCAGTTGGACAGAGCTGCTGTCATCACTTTGGGCCTCTTCTGTGGGTGGAGTGGACATGTCTGGACCATCCTGTACGGTGACGTTGGGTAGGGGTCCTTCAGGGGTGTAAAGGCATGATTATTGCACCTGTGTGTGCCATGGTGTGCAATGGATGGGTGACCGTGTACCCCAGTGCTTGCATTCCTGTGTAGGACCTTGTGTGATAATGGTTTACGGGGGAGTATGGGTATGTGCAGTGGCCATGCTTTGGTCATGGGTGTCCATGCTTTGGTGTTGCATTCAGGGCTTGGGTTTGGGATGTGTGGTTTGTGATGTTGGGACATGTGTGAGGAGTTGGAGTGATGGGGGTGAGGGCGAGGGTGGGGTATGTGATGGCATGCACGTAGGGTGGGGGATGTAATAGTCAAGATTTGACTTACCAGAGTCCATTCCTCCAGCTTCTCCTGTGAGGCCCTCAAGATGCAGTGTAGCGAAGACCTGCTCCTCCCATGTTGTTAGTTGTGGGGGAGGAGGTGAGGGTCCGCCGCCAGTCCTCTGTACCACGATGTGGTATCTTGAGACCACGGAACGCACCTTTCCCCGTAGGTCGTTCCACCTCTTCCTGATGTCATCCCCTGTTCTAGGATGCTGTCTCACTGTGTTGATCCTGTCTATGATTCTTCGCCATAGCTCCATCTTCCTTGCTATGGAGGTGTGCTGCACCTGCGATCCGAATAGCTGTGGCTCTACCCGGATGCTTTCCTCCACCATGACCCTGAGCTCCTCCTCTTAGAACCTGGGGTGTCTTTACGGGGCCATGGGGTGGTGTGGGTGATGTGTGGGGTGGTGTGTGTTGTGATGTGTGAGGTGATATTTAGAGGTGTGTTGTGTGAGGTGCGTGGATGTTATGTGAGTGATAATGTTGAGTGCCTGTGGATGCTAGTGTTGTTGATGGTGGTGTCTCTCTCTGGCCTTCAGTCTCAATTGTGGTCATAGGGGTTTGTGGGTGATGTGGGTGTGTGTTTCATATTGTATTGAGTGTGTGGGAGTGGTGTGTGTATGTGTATCTGGTGTGTTTATTTTGAATTGTCCAATGTGGTTGTGTTTTGTAAGTGTGTGTGTATTTTGAGCGCAGCAGTGTGTACCGCCAATGGAATACCGCAGTTGAAAGACCGCCACGTGGTTTCGTGGGTCGTGATAGTGTGGGCGTATTCCTGTTGGCTTGACAGTGTTAGTTTTGTTATCACCAGTTTATCACTGACCTTTGGTGTGGCGGACATTTGTGAGTGTCTAAATTATGGCAGATTCCGGCCTTTGGTTCATAATGACCGTGGCGGAATTCCGCAGCCGCGGCGGTGCCTTGTCGGTCTTCTGCACAGAAGGAAGCGGCTTTTACCGCCAATGTTGTAATGACCACCATAATGTACAAGTTCTAATTGATTCAGGGGCAACAGGAAATTTTGTGGACCAACAAACTGCACTAGACTTGAATATACCCAGTGTCAAGAAAAAGGCTCCTGATGTTGTTTATGCAGTTGATGGTAGTGAATTGGAAGGAGGCCCCGTTACTAAACAAACCTCACAAATGCAAATGATTTGCAAAGATGATGGGAATCTGATGCACTGTCAGATAATTTGCTTCGATATAATCCAAGCACCCCAATATGGTTTTATCTTAGGAATGCCGTTTTTAATGTTACACAATCCATGCATAGACTGGCGCAACCAGGTTTTGTGTTTTTCTTCTTCCTCTTGTTTAAAAAAATGTCTTCAACCAAGACGAGACAAAGAAGAAAATTTTCAACACTCTATTGCTACTGCTGTCGAGAAGGAAATTGATCTGCCACCACAGTATTCAGAATATACTGACGTTTTCTGTGAAAAGAAAGCGAGCTCCTTACCACCTCACAGGCCATACAACGGTCAGAACGACCTTGTACCTGGCGCCAATAAATCAAATTGTAGAATCTATGCATTATCAGAGAGAGAAAATCAAGTCCTACGAGAATACCTTGATCAATGCTTGGCCAATGAGCTAATTCGGCCATCACGATCTCCAGGCAAGATGTTCTTTGATCTCATTCGTAATCAATTTCACATCACCAGGTGGCAAGAGTGGTTACAAGACACCAAAAGGTCCATTCAACAAGGCCTTCCTCTACACGGATCTCAAGTATTCCTGCCTACTGAGGAGTTAAGAGAGACAGCTTTTCATTGGTTGCATAGTCATCCTCTGGAAGGTCATCCAGGTCCTCAAAAAACACTAGAACACATGAAAAAGTATTTTTGGTGGCCTACATTTGTTCATGACTTAAAGCACATGCTACAATCATGTGAAGTATGTGCAAGATGCAAAAGCGAACATAGCAAGCCTAAAGGTCTATTGATATCTCTACTTGTTCCCAATGACCCATGGGAACATATCTCTATGGACTTTATCACTGGTCTTTCTCAAGTAAAGCAATTTTCAACCATTTTAGTGGTGTTGGATAGTCTTACCAAATATGCTCATTTAATTGCATGTAAAGGTCTCCCAACATCTGACACCTTAGCAACTATCATCTTAGAAATCATTGTTCGCATCTATGGACTCCCAAAAGTCATCCTCTCTGATAGAGGAATACACAATTTTCTGCATGTTTTTGGCAGCAATGGTGCAAGGCTTTACAAATTGATCCAACTGTATCCACTAGTTATCATCCACAAACAGATGGTCAAACATAGAGACTGAACCAAACTCTAAAACAATACTTACGATGTTATGCAATAAAGTCTCCTGAAACCTGGCTGGTTCTCTTGTGGCTTGCAGAACTGGCTTATAACAACTTTTACCACTCTTCAATAAACTCAACTCCTTTCTATGGTGTATATCGGCGTAATCCGCACATTTTGCCAGTTACGCTACCTGCTTCTATTCAAACCACTCCAGCAGTCATGGACATGTTAACACACATGAAAAAGGTACATTCATAATTGCACACAAATCTACACCATGCAAAGACAAAATATAAAATGCAATATGACAAAAAACACCAGCCTGGTCCACAGTATACAAACAAAGATAGAGTTTGGTTGTCCACAAAAAACTTTGTATTCAAAACTAAAAATATGTTTCATCCAAGATTCATTGGGCCCTATGAAGTTCTGCGACAAGTGAACCCTGTAACATATAAACTAAAATTGGCATTGTCCTTGAAAATTCATCCAGTGTTTCATACTTTACTTCTTAAACCTGCTTCACCCTCAAGTGTCACACAACCTGCTCCTCTATTAGTCCAAGGTCATTGGGAGTATGAGGTGGGATCTATCTTAGACTCCAGATATCATGGGTCTTCCCTTTGGTACTTAGTGTCCTGGAAGGGGTATGGACCGGAAAATGACTCCTGGGAACCTGCAAGACATGTCCATGCACCACGTTTGGTGCGACGCTTTCATCTCCTCCATCCTGATAAGCCAGGCCTTGGACCGCGCTTGCGAGAGGGGTGTAGTTTAAGGAATAAGGCTGTGCACAGTCCAGGTCCCGCCCGAAACTCCGCAGCACATATTTGCAGTTCTTCATGCGCACCAGCTGTCATCCCTTCTTGTTCTAGAAGTGGTTATCAGCGTTGCCTGCCCTGTGGTAAAGCTCATGTAGCTGCAGGGTCAGTACATTGGTGGACAAGATGCACTTATCAGTGCTATTCTATGAATGGACTACAATTCCCAGGTTTCCAGAGGCAGCAGCCGTCTTGGGGTGTGGCAGGCCTATAAAGCCCAGCCACACCCAAGCACACTGCTCACTATTTTGAAGACTTCGATGCAGTCAGACCTTGTGTGGGTGCCTCTGAAGAAGAGCAGATTTCCTGCATGGCAGATTGACAGCAAATTGCAGTATCCTTGTTTCCATGGTGAATTCAGATATGAGTAGGTCGTACTCATAGCGGTAAGGTCTTGATGAGCCCAATTTTGAAGGGAGTTGTTACTTTAAAAAATAAAGCATCCCTTAGCACAACGAGCAAAGCGCTTTCAGTCCAAAGAGTAAAGCGCTCCTGGCACAACGATAAAAGTGCTTCAGGCCAAACGAGTAAAGTGGCCTTGTTGCGATGATCAAAGCGCTTCGGACCACATGAGTAAAGCGCCCCTTAGCACAACAAGCAAAGCGCTTCAGGCCACAGGTGTAAAGCACCCGTGGCACAATAATCAAAGCACTTCAGTCCACACGAGTAAAGCGCCCTTGGCAAGACAATTAAAGCCGCTTCAGGCCACATGAGTAGAGTGCCCCCTTAGCACAAGGAGCAAAGCGCTTCAGGTCACAAGAGTAAAGCGCCCTTGGCACGACAATCAAAGCGTTTCAGGCCACTTGAGTAAAGTGGTCTTGGCACGAGGATCAAAACGCTTCGGGCCACATGAGTAAAGCACCCCTTAGCACAACGAGCGTAGATCTTCAGACAAAGCAAGTAAAAGTGCTCTCTGGCATGATGAACAAAGTGCTTCATGTATGATGATCAAAGCGCCTTATGAACAACAAACAAGCCGCTTCTGCCCAATGAACAAAGCGCTTCAAGTTCAATGAGTAAAACTTTCAGGCCTTAGTAGTAAATGTGAAAACATTTTGGAGATAAGCAAATTATAGTTTCATTGTTTTTTGGAAAGCATAATATGTGAGATACATATTTAAGTCTTTGAGAATTTCTAGGCTGAGATCAAACGTTTATGTTATGAATGTATAATTGTTACATGATTGATATTCAGAGTATGACCATAGTCCAAAGCTCTTGCCATCTCTAGGTTCAGAGGGTGCAGTTTGTTCTTGTTCCATGATTCAAAGAAGGGGCTAAGCCCAATTCACAAAGGGGCTCAATCTGATACCACGGATAGGCCTTGATTCAAGAGTCTATTGGTGAGTTTATACTGTTATGAATGAGTATATGCATATTTGTTCTAATCGTTTCTTTTCAGGTCTCTCTCTCCCTGCAGTTCCCTATTCTAATTCCCTTCCCCACACCTAGCTTCATCATAACTCTGTGCTCTGATAGCTTTCTGAGGTGGTGATACCGGGAGGTGGGCCTTTTGTTCAGCAGCGTGAAGATCCCAAAGAAGGGGCACTGTGACAGTGGTGATTTTCTCACCGCGATGCAGGCTGTGTGTCATTTCTGTCAGTCTGTGCGTCAATTTTCACCACACAGTGAGTTCTTCTTGCAGGAATGACGCCTTTTTGGTCCTGAGACTTCCAACAGGAGGCAAGCTCTATCAAAGCCCTTGGAGAGCACTTCTCATCACAGCCAGAGAGTAGCAAGGCAGCAGGGCAACAGCAAGGCAGCAGTCCTTCTCAGAAAGCAGTCAGGTGAGTCCTTTGGGCAGCCAGGCAGTTCTTCTTGGCAGGTTACAGGTTCTGGTTCAGGTTCTTCTCCAGGAAGTGTCTGCATTGGTAGAGGCAGAGGCCTTGTTTAAATACCCAAATGTACCTTTGAAGTGGGGGTGACTTCGAAGAGTGGCTTAGAAGTGCACAAGGTCCACTTTCAGTTCCATCTTGTCTGCAAGGGTCCCAGTACAGGGTGTGGCAGTCCTTTGTGTGAGGGCAGGCTACTGTCCTTTGACATGTAAGTGTCAGGCCCTCCACCCTCCCAGCCCAAGAAGACCCATTCAATATGCAGATGTATGCAAGTGTGACTGAGCCTCCTGTGATTGGGGTTTGTCTGAGTGAATGCACAAGGGAGCTGTCAACTAAACCTAGTCAGATGTGGATTGTAAGGCACAGAAGGATTTAAGCGTAGAGAAATGCCCACTTTCTAAAAGTGGCATTTCTAAAATAGCAATATTAAATCCAACTTCACCAGTCAGCAGGATTTTGTATTACCATTCTGGCCATGCTAAATATGAACTTGTTACTCCTTTCAGATCAGAAGCTACCACTCAAACAGTATATGGGGGTAGCCCTAATGTTAGCCTATGGAAGGAGCAGGCCTCACAGTAGTGCAAAATGACTTTAGGAGTTTTACATTACCAGGACATGTAAACTACACAAGTACATGTCCTGCCTTTTGTCTACACAGCACCCTGCCTATGGGTTACCTACCTACCTTAGGGGTGACTTATATGTAGAAAAAAGGGGAGTTTTAGACCTGGCAAGTACTTTTAAATGCCAAGTCAAATTGGCAGTGAAACTGCACACACAGGCCTTGCAATGGGCGGCCTGAGACATGGTTAAGGGGCTACTTACATGGATGGCACAATCAGCGCTGCAGGCCCACTAGTAGCATTTAATCTACAGGCCCTGGGCAGATATAGGACACTTTACTAGGGACTTATAAGTTAATTAAATAAGCCAATTCGGTATGATCCAATGTCACTATATTTTCATATGTTCACAGTTTCACTGTTGGCATTACTGTCATGTATTCAGTTAGAGCTTTTGTGTTTGTAGTTTTGTACTTATTTATAATTAGTGGTTTCTTTGTTGTTTAAAAACAAAAAAAGTTATGGCGGTGTGCATGGACTGGCGCTTGGCTGGCGGTGTGCGTGGGGTGGCGCTTGGCTGGCGGTGTGCGTGGGGTGGCACTTGGCTGGCAGTGTGTGTGGAGTAGCGCTTGGCTGGTGGTGTGTGTGGGGTGGCGCTTGGCTGGCAGTGTGCGTGGAGAGACGCTTGGCTGGTGGTGTGCGTGGTGTGGCGCTTGGCTGGCAGTGTGTGTGGGGTGGCGCTTGGCTGGCGGTGTGTGTGTGGTGGCGCTTGGCTGGCGTTGTAGGTGGAGTGATGCTTGGCTGGCAATGCCAGCTAAATGCCAATCCACACACTCCCATCAGCTGGTTTGATTGCTGTATCAGGTATGTGGGAGTATGAAAGCGATGGGCCCTTGAATGGCGCTGTCTGTTGATGCGATTGTTGTGATATGCTGGGCCCGCGGCGTGAATGGTCTTGTGTAAGTCATATATGAAAGTTGTGTGAATGGACTGAAAAGTGGTTAGTGCCTTGACGCGGCTTTGCAGCTCACGAGCTGTGAGTCATTGGTTCAGTTTTTTGGTCTTTCAGTTAATAACAGTGCATTTCACTTTTGTGAAATCTCTTGTTAATATAATTTCTACTGAACCATCACTCACCCTCATGCTAAATCCAACCAGTATGTGTGGTAAAATGACAAAACCTACTCCGCTGTAAACAGGTGTCACAGCACACCTGTGACACGCTGGGTGTCTCATGTGGAACCCCGATGATGAATCATGCCACCAACTTGGTTGGTGGGAGAGGGGTCTTTATAACATAACCTAAGTGTGTTTCTTTTCACAATTTAGGTGTTTGGAACATCCCAGAAGTATGTGGACACATCAAAATGATCTATGAAAAAAACTACTTGTGTCTGGGGGGGTGCACCTATGTTTTTGGTCTCGGGTGTGGCCTTCATCTAGGGAAACCTACCAAACCCAGACATTTTCTTAAACTAGACACCCCAAGGAGTCCAAGGAGGTGTGGCTTGCCAGGATTCCCCCTACATTTTCTTACCCAGTGTCCTCTGCAAACTTCAAAATTTCCTTAAATAAGCATATTTTCCTTCCTTATCTTTGTAGGATCACCACTCTGGCACACATTTCCTACCACCCACCATTCCCCCCAGTCTCCCAAGTAAAAGTATACCTCACTTGTGTGGGTCCCCAAAGCAGAGTCAGCCTAAAGATGTGTTAAAGAAAAATACATGCTTATCAACTCGCTGTGCTATCCCCTCAATCTCTACAGGTTTTTGGCCTTTTTCTGTTGCAGGCATCTGGGCCACCTACACAAGTGAGGTACCATTTTTATCTGGAGACTTAGGGGAACGCTAGGTGGATGTAAATTTGTGGCTTCTCTCAGATTCCAGAACTTTCGGTCACCAAAATGTGGGGGAAAAGTGTTTTTTGGCCAAATTTTGAGGTTTGTAAAGGATTATAGGTAACAGAACTTGGTGAGAGCCCCACAAGTCACCCCATCCTGGATTCCCCTAGGTGTCTAGTTTTAAAAAATGCACAGGTTTGGTAGGTTTCCCCAGGTGCCGTCTGAGCTAGAGGCCAAAACCTACAGCTAGGGACTTTGCAAAAAAACACGTTAGATTTCAATGTAAAAATGTGATGTGTCATGTTTTGTTTCCTGTCGCGAGCATTAGTCCTACCCAGGCAAGTGAGGTACCATTTGTATCTAGAGACTTGAGGAAACACAGAATAGCAAAACAAGTGTTATTGCCCCTTGTATTTCTCTACATTTTTTCCTTCCAAATGTAAGACAGTGTGTAAGAAGGACGTCTATTTGAGAAACGCCCTGTAATTCACATGCTAGGATGGGCACCCCGGAATTCAGAGATGTGCAAATACCCACTGCTTCTCAACACCTTATCTTGTGCCAATTTTGTAAATACAAAGGTTTTCTTGATACCTATTTTTCACTCTTTATATTTCATCAAATGAATGACTGTATATCCCGTACAAAATGAAAACCCATTGCAAGGTGCAGCTCATTTATTGGCTCTGGGTACCTAGGGTTCTTGATGAACCTACAAGCCCTATATATCCCCACAACCAGTAGAGTCCAGCAGGTGTAATGGTATATTGCTTTAAAAAATCTGACATCGCAGGAAAAAGTTACAGAGTAAAAGGTGGAGAAAAATTACTGTTTTTTTCACCTCAATTTCAATGTTTTTTATATCAGCTGTTATTTTCTGTAGGAAAACCTTGTAGAATCTACAAAAATTACCCCTTGCTGATTTTAGAATTTTGTCTACTTTTCAAAAATGTTTAGCCTTCTGGGATCCTGCATTGGTTCCATACCTATTTCTGTCTCTAACTGGAAGGAGGCTGAAAGCACATAAAATAGTAAAACTGGGGTATGTCCGAGTAAAATGCCAAAATTGTGTTGAAAAATGAGGTTTTCTTATTTAAGTCTGCCTGGTCCTGAAAGCTGGGAAGATGGTGATTTTAGCACTGCAAATCCTTTGTTGATGCCATCTTCAGGGAAAATCCACAAGCCGCCTTCTGCAGCCCTTTTTTCCCATTTTTTTTTTAAACAAACTTTTTGCTGTATTTTGGCTAATTTCTTGGTCTCCTTCAGGGGAGCCCACAAAGTCTGGGTACCGCTAGAATCCCTAGTATGTTGGAAAAAAAGGATGCAAATTTGGTATGGGGTAGCTTATGTGAACAAAAAGTTATGAGGGCCTAAACGCAAACTGCTCCAAATAGCCAAAAAAAGGCTTGGCACCTGAGGGAGAAAAGGCCTGGCTGCGAAGGGGTTAAATGACATATAACAAAAATTTCAAGGCATAAACAAGCGACATACATATATTAAAAAAATATGATAATCAATATAGACAGGATGTTTATGGCTTTTTTTTTTGCAAAAAAGAACTTATAATATTGACTTACAATTATAAATCTGGAGGGACTATTCAAAACATATAACAAAGGTCCATACATATGTCACAACATTATGATCTTTAATGCGTATTACTAAAATATAATGATCTCATTTGGTTTATACCTCCAGTATGTTCCATAATAAGCTGGCGAATTGGAAAAAGGAATCATAGAGTATGACAGCTAAGTGAGGGTAAAGACACAAGCAAAACGCCATGGCTAAAGGAAATGTGTGTCCTTTCTAAATCAGGTAAAGTAATGGACCTATAGGTCACAATAAACAACTCGTATCAATCTTGGCCCAGTTATAAGCAACATTAAATTAATAAATACATTAGGACATACCACAATGAGAATAAGAGTCTACTTTCTCCTACTTAGACACATGTGGGGTACAGTATCATTATGTGTGTAATGTGTGTTACATATGTACTTATATGATATTTGTGTTCATTGCATTTCATTGAAGAAGTCCATTTTTATGGCTGAAATGTGTTGCCTGTCTTCAGTATATACATGTGATGTTTTTAAGAGAATCATTTATTAAATTCTACTCCACATTTTTCTAGATTGATGTAGGATTTTTAACGTGTTGTATTTTCACTTTATTACTGCTTGGATTGCTGCATAAATACTTAACACATTGCCTCTAAGTTGAACCTAACTGCTTTGTGCCAAGCTACCAGAAGGTTGAGCTTAGGTTGATTTGGAGTTTGCTTGTGACTTCACTCTGAGCCCCCAAGCCAGTAACCCAATTACAACAAGGCTCAGATTTCAATCCCCTGTGGCTTAACACCAATCTTAAACTAGACAACAAAAAGATGCTTTGGTTAAATTTAGCAGAAAAGGGAATGAGGTTCATTAACTAACTTGATTATCCTTTGCAATACTCCAAGACAAATGTAATCTTGATCACATTAACTTCTGCATATTTTGAATACAAAGATGTAATTAGCAAACTGGATAAACCTCATCAACAAAACTCCATCACCTCCCTTGAGATAATAGCCTCCTGAGGACATCTAGCAGCTAAAACATGAGTCTCCAACAGGTCAATAACAAGCTGCATTAGATCAGATTCACTCTTGGAGTAGCTCCCTGACTGTCAGGCTAATTTGGAAAATACAGCCTGAGACCCATGAAGGTGACCATGGAGGACTGCAGCTTGATAAGGAGCCATAAATAAACACTAAATAAATATATCACACAAGAGCTCTTTGTATGGAAATCTTTAGCCTGAAAAATATGGTATCCATGAGAAGTGTATATTTTTAGAGTAAATGGCAGTAATATATTTGCAGGAGAGTAGCAGTGCATTGAAATCTTCCTTCCTTTCTTTTTTCTTCAGCTTTCTTTTACTCCATATGACTTTGTTTTTCTCTTTCTCTTTTTCATTTTCAACATTTATTTTTCTCTTTTTTGTTTGTTCAATGTCCTGTCCCTTTTTAACCTTTCTCTTTCTTTTTCTTCTTCCTTCATTTTCTCTATGTTCTTCTTCTTTTCTCCCATATTCAATTTCTGTTTCTTCTTCTGCATCCTCCATTTTTTTCTTTTTGTCACCTTCCTTCTTCATTAATTCCTTTCTTTATTGCTTATTTTGTGTTTCCTATTTGTCTCAGAGGTATACTTACCAGCACTGAGGTGGCTGCAGTGATATATTTACTTGTAAAGTGCTAATACGTTTACATGTACCTATTCTTTATCTTTATAATTAAGGCAAATCCAGTGTCTGGACATCCACCAATGGATTTTAAGTCAATTGACCAGATAATCAAGGAATTTTGGGCCTGGGCCTCATAATGAGAAATGTGTTATCACATGTATTGCATTATCACAAGGCCACTGTTATGCTATTAATTGTGTTTGACCAATGACTTTGTGTTTCACTACTGCGCATATTAGTTGCTCAATGTTCACCAGTAGCACATTACATTCTGTATTCAGTTTAGCTGCCTATTGGTTTTAACATGGCTTTAGACATTACATTTGGTATTTAGGTTAGCTGCCTATAGGCTTTAAGATGGCATTAGACATTACGGGGGTCATTCAGGCCGGCGGTGCCCCGCAGGGCATTCTGACCGCGGCGGTTCGGCCGCGGTCAGATGCGGAAAACCGGCGGTCTCCCGCCGGTTTTCCGCTGCCCTTTAGAATCCTCCATGGCGGCGGAGCGCGCTCCGCCGCCAGGGGGATTCTGACACCCCCTACCGCCATCCTGTTCGGAACAGGATGGCGGTAGGGGGTGCCGCGGGGCCCCTGGGGGCCCCTGCAGTGCCCATGCCTATGGCATGGGCACTGCAGGGGCCCCCGTAAGAGGGCCCCACTAAGTATTTCAGTGTCTGCTATGCAGACACTGAAATACGCGACGGGTGCCACTGCACCCGTCGCACATACCCACTCCGCCGGCTCCATTCGGAGCCGGCTTCCTCGTGGGGAGGGGTTTCCCGCTGGGCTGGCGGGCGGCCTTCTGGCGGTCGCCCGCCAGCCCAGTGGGAAAGCCTGAATGGCCTCCGCGGTCTTTCGACCGCGGAGCGGCCATATGGCGGTTCCCGCGAGGCGGGCGGCTACCGCCGGCCGCCTCAGTTAGAATCAGGGCCTACATTTGGTATTTAGGTTCGCTGCCTATTGGCTTTAACGTGGAGTTAGACTTTGCAGTTGAGACATTGCAGATGAGCTGTGTTTTTCCAAGCTGTGTTTTTCCACATGATAGACCAAGCTGTGTTTTTCACACCAAACCCTAGCTGATAAGACAGCGTAGATTTTGTGTTTACCTCTCAATCCAGTCTGGGAACGAGCGAAGTTTGGAGAACTGGCCACTCTCCAAGTTTATTCGGTTCCCACACTGAGCTTGAACGATCTTGACTTCAGGCAGGAATGGACGTCAGTTGCCTGTCTCCCGTTTGGGTGGAAAATCTCTTTCTCGCAGTTGAACCGGAGTCATCAACTTGCAGACCTTAGAAAGATGAAGCGGAGTGATAGGCCCTACGGTGATGCAATTTTGACTTTTATGCTTTTATGCTTTGCTTTGAAGTTATGCTATAATATAATCACATGTAATTGCTGTGTACTTTGAAACTGAGAAGTACTTTGATATATTTTGCTTTCATTGCTGCGACTACTTTTAAACGTGTGCTTCCAACCTACTAATCTCGTCTTTCAGGAACCTCGTGGTTAAGTAATAATAATAAATGTCTTCTTTAAACTAAGAAGTGCATTCCAGAGACGTTTTGTAAGCCCGGTCATAAGATAAGAGAAGGAAAGCAAAACAGCCACAAAACCATGTGAGACTGGAATCTCACAAGTTTCAAAATATAAGGTAAAGCTAAATAACTGGTCCATGGGGAACACACAGATAAACTTTTCACAGTGCAGCTCTTCTGCCATTATTCGTGGATTCTATCTATAGCAGGACTGGGTGCTGTAGCAGTGGAGTTTAAGTGGCTTGATCTTTTGGTGGTGTTATGAACATGTGTTTCACTTACCCCAGGATGTTTTTTCTAGAACATAAGTAGCTCTCACAACTTTAAAGGTTGGAGACCGCTGCTATAAAATATACAGACTATAAATAACAGAGCAAATTATTATATAACAAAATTGCTCTGAATTAAACATATCCTCTTCCTCTGACAAAGACTAGGATGCACTTTACCAAAAATGTTCTCCCTCTTTCTACAATTGTAAATTAATGAACCTGGACACTATTCAAACTGTATCAACTGAACATAATTGTCTCCAATTAATGCTGGGGATGCTCCAGTACCAAAGGTACTCTAGAATATATGCTCTTTAGTTGCAAATGCATACAACCATTACGTTCTGAAATTGAACATACGATTAACAAAATATTCAATACTAGAATAATACTAAACTTCCTCAATATCATCACTAGACTATGGTTGAATGACATTAGTCCCAAAATTAAGACAGAGGACCTGTCACTACTAGACCTCAGATTAACAACAGACATTAAAACCATTTTATCAGAATGGAAAACCTGAAAAATGTCTAATTGCATACCTGCATACTTGATGGGCATGGGAATGCTCTACTAGATGCGCTGATGACACAATACACACAAACAGCCTCAACACTTGCTTCTCGAAACACTTATAGAACAAACTAGACACCTACCTTCAAAAAGTGATGCCATTATAGTAATATAAGTACACATACCTCAGCACCTCATCCAACAACATCGTCCAGTGGAAATGAATTGTGTAATACCTTACGTATTCACAGAAAACTGGCGCTCTACCAGATCTATCTAACCAAAACACAATTTCACTCTCCCCACATCAGCTCTTACAGGTCTACCCCAGCATCCTCACATCTCCCTCTACCCTTTTCTACTCTGTTCTAGCACTTCTCCTTTTTCTACCTTCCTTTCATCCTTTTTTTCATTATGGTGTTGTACTTATTTACAGGTGTGCAGCTTTTATATTATACACTACCAAGCTGTATAGAGTGTCAAATGTAATATTCTTTAATGCAACACAATACAGCAAGAGAACTTGGTGTGCTGTGTTGAAGAGGGAGAGCAGAAACGAGCCACATTTCCACAGTTATGGCATATTTCTGGTGTCTTCTAGGGCTGGTGCACTTGTAGCTGCCTCGCTTCAATGCAGGCACCACTGTGTCATGTTACATGGATGACTGTGTTATGGGCAGGATTGTTTTGTGCAGAAAGGGACACCTTCCTGCACAAAAACAGTCCTTAGAGGCTTTTTCCTCTTTGTATGGATACTGCAGAATTCAACACTCATACAGTTATCCTCATTACTCCTAGGTCATGGAGGTGCATCATTTTGGTGCAATCCCAGGTTTACAGACCTTTGTTAAATCTGGGACTGTGTCACAAACCATGGATGGATGTGTGGGAATGCCCAAATGTCACACATCCTGCCACAACGTAACACAAGGCAGAGACGAGCTGACTTTCATTACTTTAGGTTTACTAAACCACGTCGAGCCACGCAAGGTAGCTTTGCTTGGCTTAGTAATCCCCACTAAAGTACTTGTGTTGCCGTGCAATGACTTGCAGCACATAAGGGCAACACAAGTCCAAAGTATATAAGAAATGTAAATATCTGGCAGTCTGGGGCAAATGTATCAAGCTCTAAACTTCCCAACACAATATGTACTTTCAGTTTGACATAAACCAATAATAATGTTTTATACATACACAAAAATAAAGCTCTGGGATCTTCCATGTATATCTAACCCCCAGATGTATTTTAGAATGGGAAATATAATTAGTCCGTGATACTACTGGCAAATTCTCTGCAGACGTATGGCACAATAAAACTTGAGCTTATGTCTAGTTAATCTTGTATTCTCCAAGTTCCCAATAAGCTTTTATAGCTCTCAGCAGTGAAATTAGTTTGTAGATTGAACCAAGTAATAATGCAATGTCATCAGCAAATATATTTTTTATAGATGAAGATTGTCACTTTGGTGATACCGTTTCCGATAAATGAAGAAGACAGGCAGAAAATTGTTCTTTTAAAAGGAAAGAAACTTTTTGATTCTGTCCAACCTGCATCTTAATTGTGCAGCTTTTATATAGTGCATCTTAATTTTTAACAATGTCTGCGGAGGATGTCTGATATGTGTTAGAAGAGTATAACATAGAATTTCAAATGTAGTATCAAAAGCACCACTGCTGCAGGTTCTATCTTTGTATAAAGTCTGCAAATTACACCAGGTAGTGAGTATTTAACAATGTGAATGAAGATAGGAGCTGGGTTCTGGTATAGATTTTCTTAGTTTTAAAAGCTTAAGATTTATTTTCTAAATGAAGTTTGCATATTTCCACCAGCTGATATGCAGCCATATCATTTTGTAAGGGGCAGTGCCCACTCATTAATGGACAATTTATAAAATTCTTTGCAAATGTAATCTTCTCCTGGTGCTTTTCCATTCGATGTTTACTGTATGGCTGCTCCGACATCTACTTCAGTAATTGATTTTATAAATCAATGAGGGGCCCCATCTGACAAAACTGGTAGATCCAAAGCACGTAAAGACATCTCACTGTCTTCCTTAACAAGAGGTTTTTTTTTTTACATTTGTTTTATTACATTTTCCATATAACAATTGCCTTTACTTGCAATACATTACCCATGTATGTTAACATTACATACATGAGGCCTAAACAATGGGCCATAACCATTTAGTTATGTTAGCCATCCCCCTGGCGTTCCAAGCGAGAACTCTATATCGAGGAGTGGATCTAGTTGTACTTCACTCATGTTTCTGTCTAAGCGTTTGTATGTGTGTCTGTCCCTCAGGATTGCTGGGGAGAGAGATTGGAAATCCACCCACACCTCCAACACACTAGAGCTCCATATTGCTAGTTTCAGGGTACAATGTTCTAGTCAATGACACTGAGGGGGTCATTCTGACCCCGGCGGTCATGGACCGCCGGGGCCAGGGTTGGCGGGAGAACCGCCAACAGGCTGGCGGTGCCCTGCAGGGCATTCTGACCGCGGCGGTTTGGCCGCGGTCAGAAGTGGAAAACCGGCGGTCTCCCGGCGGTTTTCCGCTGCCCAACAGAATCCTCCATGGCGGCGCAGCTCGCTGCGCCGCCATGGGGATTCTGACACCCCATACCGCCATCCTGTTCCTGGCGGCAGAGGATGGCGGTATGGGGTGTCGTGGGGCCCCTGGGGGCCCCACTTTGAATTTCACTGTCTGCATTGCAGACAGTGAAATTCGCAACGGGTGCAACTGCATCCGTCGCACCTTCCCACTCCGCCGGCTCCATTCAGAGCCGGCGTTCTCGTGGGAAGGTTGTTTTCCACTGGGCTGGTGGGCGGCCTTTTGGCGGTCGCCCGCCAGCCCAGTGGAAAACCCAGAATCACCGCAGCGGTCTGACGACCGTGGTGCGTTGTTCTGGCGGGGGTACTTTGGCGGGCGGCCTCCGCCGCCCGCCAAGGTAAGAATCACCCCCTGAGTTGTGCCAGCCGTCCCATGCATTGCAACATACTAGAGGAAGTACGGTGTGCAAATAAAGTCAAAGATATAGAACAAATCTTCAAAACAGAACACCCCTTGCTGAGGGATTACGAAGTTCCAGCCTATAATACCCCAAAAAACCTTTATGACAGTAAACAATATCTGGTTTCTTTTAAGTGTAAACAACATCCAATTCAATTTTGTCTTGGAGTAGTGGTGCACCTCAATGGATGAGCCCAGTCATTGGCCCGCTATGCACCACAGCCATTGCCGCATGCCCATGTGCCCAAATCTCCTGCTGGGTTGTCCTTGGGCTCTCCAAGTTCCATGCCAGTCTAGAAAAGGCGTAAAGCTGTATGCAGTATCCCTTATTCAAAGCAAATCATCTGCCAATCGGGTGTCAGGTCCGGGCCCCAAAGATCGGGATTCGATGAAGATTCTGACTAGTCAATTGCAGAGCCAGCCTCTGATGGATGAGGTGAGTCCAATGGTACAAATGAGTTTGTGCAAAGAAGTGACACCTCTGCCACTGTTTTTGCCTGTTCCCTCACCACTTGTATCCAATCCGGACAGAGTACTGTTTTTTTGCTTCGATGGCGGCGGGGTT
Source organism: Pleurodeles waltl (assembly GCF_031143425.1). Taxonomy (NCBI): domain Eukaryota; kingdom Metazoa; phylum Chordata; class Amphibia; order Caudata; family Salamandridae; genus Pleurodeles; species Pleurodeles waltl. The sequence continues at coordinate 1,642,077,740 of NC_090444.1, read as the reverse complement.
GCGACCACCCCTCTCACACCGGATCTACATCTTTTGTGTCTGCTAGGCCCTTGGCATGGAGCCAAGTCCAAGCATCTTCTGGGGACGAGAAGAAATGTGAAGTCTCTCTGTGTATTACATTCAGCTTGGCCGGGAAGATGAGGGCATACGTCAGCGAGAGGTCACAAAGTTTTCATTTCACCTCCTTGTATCAATTGGTCCGTTTCTGCACTTCTGTGGTAAAATCGGGTAACACCGTTATCGTGTGATTTTCATGGTGCCATGGACCCTCAGAGTGAAACAATTGTAAAATCAAATCTCAGTCTCAGTAGTTAAGAAAGTGGGCAATCAGTGGGCAAGGGTTATCCCCTGGTGGAGGTGGTCTGTTTGGGATCCTGTATGCCCTTTCCACTGAGAAGAATTTAGGGCATTTGAGCACTGTCGCCATTAGCCAATTTTCCAAAATAGCTCTGTACTTGGTCCTTCCACGCGTTCCGGACAACCTAGGAATTGAACATTGTTGCAACGGGACTGGCCCTCCGCATCTTCCCCTCGTCTGTGGAGTATGTCTACTTTCGTTTGTAGTTTCTGTACCTGTGACTGCAGTCCCTTTAGGGTGGGTCTCATTGTCGTAATCGCGGACTCTGTATCCTATACTCTCTCGGTCAGCTTGTGATGGTCTAACCTTAGTAGGTTGACCTCGATGGAGACTGTGTCTATTTTGGCCTTCAGCGAGGTCTTAGAGTCAGCTATTGTTGGCAGGATCTTTTCAAACTGTGCAGAGTGATTGCGGAGAGTTGCATCCAGTCTATGGAGTGGGTCATTCGGGCCGTTGCTTTGAGGGTCTGTGAGGTTGATCCTATGTTGTGCTGTCCAGTGGATTTTGGGTGTTTGGGGTGCACCATCATGACGAAAGGTAGGTCGACCAGGGCAGCAGCAAAGAGCAGATGGGCCTGCGGCACCCGCTTATTGGTAGTGACGTGGTCGGCTATAGTGGCAGGTTCATATTGGCCATGGTGTGGTCTCACCTGGCAGAGGGGCTCGTCTAGTCATGAGGTCGCAGGTTATCGAGGGTCTTTTCTTCCCCAGCGGCGGTTGGGCCGCACTCCTGCAGTTGCCCAATAGCACCCCCGGTCACTTTTCTGCCCTCGGAGTGATTCTGGTGTCTTCGGCGAGGAGCAGCCCACAAACCAGTCCGCAACGCCTTCCGGTGGCCCCCCAGTGCAAATGGGCCTGTGCAGGGCACACCTCCACTTCTCATGTGGCACCCCAAGGCTCCCCCGATCTGTGCTCAGGGATGGTGAGTGATCCGATTTACAGATAGCCAGGGCCCCCAGGCCTGGTGGGTTTGCGTAGGGTTCTGATTTGGAGAGCTAACAAAAGTAAGGGAACCTAAGCCCTCGCAAGTAGCACCCAGTGTTTGTAGTCACCGGCCCCCCTTTCGCCTCCTGTGGAGCTCCTCGCCTTCCTCTGCTGCCCTCGGTCTGGACCTTTGGTGTGTCTGCGTTTCAGTCCCAGGGTGCGAGCCACGCTCCAGCATACTTAAGGTCTACGGGCTGCCGAAGCTCCTCTGCCAGCTCAGTGGCCGTTGCACTGATCGTAATGAGAGCTGCTGGTGTGGAACGCTCCCCTCCACCGCTGGTCGCCACTGTTGCAGGCGCATCACCCATGCAGGTGTCTCCGCTGGGGGCCAACATCTTGGAGCACCTGTGCGACCACAGCCTGGTCTTCTGGGTGACAGCCACCCCAAGCGCCACTGCTTCCCTGGGCAAATCAGGGGAGAGTTCACCCTGGAGCGACACCTCCAACTACAGGGCACATCCACCTGAGTCACACCGGGGGTTCAGGATAGTTCAAGGCAGAGCTTCGGCTAGCAGAGCTTTCAGAATGCTGCCTCGCTGCATCGGGACTATACCATGCCCCCTCCCAGCACCGCCATGCCTTGCTGCTCATGTAGGCTCCCCAGGAATTACGTAGATCCTTGGCCCGGGCAACATTAGTTTTGCAGGACGGCAGGGTCTCTGGTTAAGTCCCTCACACAGCGCAGGACGATTCTGGGACAGAACAGGTGGATGCTGCAGGATAAATAGCGGGCCTAAGACGGAGCTCACAGGAGCATGTCCGATGCGGACCCCATCTTGGCCACACCCCCTCCTTAACAAGAGTGATAATGCTGCCATAAACCATCAATATAAATTACTAGTATCCTAAGAGTTTGATTAGACGTAGGATGTCTAGCAACTATTCAAACCCTGATTTACTTTCTGCCTATAGAAGGAAATGCCTCACTTTTTCTCCTTCCTCGTATACTCTACAGCAACAAGTTCTATTAGACTAAAAATTCATAACTGACTGTCTAGCTCTTTCCCATCCTTCTAATGAGTCTTGTGAACTGGACTGTACAAAACTGGTGCTAAACTCTTATTCATTTGTGCCAGGTGCAAGAAATTAATCTGATAACTCGGAAGTAGTCAGAGAAATTATTGTCCATTTACTAGTGGCTTTAAATGCCTTACAGAGAATGCAAGGCTCATCAGAGGCTGTTATTTTCATACTTACACCCATATTAGAGTTGTAAGAATACTGTCCTAGATTTGTTTCTTTTTACTCAAGGTCATATAACATGATTGAATGCTTACAATACCCCGCAGGCAATTATTGTTGAAATAGTCTTGATGTTTGATGGTTAAAGCACAGTTGTAACATCTAGTCACAAGGCATTTTAGGTGTTTTGTCAAAGAATATCACATTTGCGTGAGTAAGTGAGAGTTATTTGATGGATGACAAAGTGAATGCATAGATGATGAATGTACGGGTGAGTAAGTTCATGGGCTGTTGAATGAGTGATGGTATGGATGGGTGAGTAAATGAATACGCTGACAAAGGAGCATTTGATCTCATACTTAACCACCTATACTCTTTTGTCCATCAACCTGCACACATCCTTTCAACCATCTATCCATCCATCCATGAATACTACACCATCCATTGAAGTAACGCATTTAACTTCTTATTCACGTACACACTCACAATTATGCATTGAAAGTAATCTATTTGTGCTCCTTTGCATGTATGCCTGAATGTGTATTGTCTGTGTTTTCATTTGTTACTTTATATGTGTTCGCTGCATGGGCATGGTTGTCTCTATGGGGGTCATTCTGACCCTGGCGGCCGGTGACCGCCAGGGTCACCGACCACGGGAGCACCGCCAACAGGCTGGCGGTGCTCCCGGGGGCATTCTGACCGCGGCGGTTCAGCCGCGGTCAGAAAGGGTAAACCGGCGGTCTCCCGCCGGTTTACCGCTGCCCCATTGAATCCTCCATGGCGGCGGAGCGCGCTCCGCCGCCATGGGGATTCAGACACCCCCTACCGCCATCCTGTTCATGGCAGGAATCCTGCAATGAACAGGATGGTGGTAGGGGGTGCCGCAGGGGCCCCCGTAAGAGGGCCCCGCAAAGTATTTCAGTGTCTGCTTTGCAGACACTGAAATACGCGACGGGTGCAACTGCACCCGTCGCACCTTCCCACTCCGCCGGCTCCATTCGGAGCCGGCATCCTAGTGGGAAGGTTGATTTGCCCTGGGCTGGCGGGTGGCCTTTTGGCAGCCGCCCGCCAGCCCAGGGCAAATCTCAGAATCACCGCAGCGGTCTTTCGACCGCGGTGCGGTGTTCTGACGGGGTTACTTTGGCGGGCGGCCTCCGCCGCCCGCCAAAGTAAGAATCACCCCCTATGTGTGTTATATTTGGCTGAATTTATGTCTTTCTGCCTATGTACGCCAACAGGGGCCTTCTCGTATATAATTGTCTTGATGAATGCTGTGCATTCAAACTTTATCTAGGTTGGCTTTTGTGTGTATAGATACATATAGGTGTTTTGATCCGTCTTTGAATTTCAATATGGAAATATGCTATGTCCATGAATGTATTGCAGTATTATTGTATTTATATGTACAACAAGTTTTGAAGCAGTGTTTTAGTGTGTTTACTGATGCCTGAGTGTGCATGGATAGCTGTATTTTGCTGTCGTACCATTTTACCAGTATTTACGCTGACCTGTGTTTTTGATTATTGATGCCCTATACAGATCTATAATGCTTGAGGATGCCAATTGTCCCACTCCACTTGCTGCTACAATAGTGTACTCAACTCATGGGGTCCACAGAAAGAAAAGATAATAGCAAGAGTCATGATTCTTTTCTTGTTTTGTTGGTCAGCTTAGTGTACTCAGAAATTAATAAGAGCCCAAACACCTATGAGAGCACAGTGTTTAAAAAAATATGAAATCCCCTTCATCAAGTCGTAAGAAGTCGGACGTTCTGAATGCCTTATATTCTTTTCATGAAATATAATACAAAGAATTCCCATTGCAGATTCATATGCATAACTGCCAGGTGGCTTCACATTATGTAAAAGGCATCACACCATCTCTGACCTTTAGCAAACACAACATTTATGTTAGAAACTACTTTTGTTGTTAGTTTCACAACCAAAAAATCTCAGAATGCTGTAGGCTATTAGTTGTCCTAAATTAGCCCTGAGTATATCATACAATCCAACTGTTCTCTTTGGGTTCTAGTACATGTAAACTTCATCTACACCATGGAAATAAAAAACTACGGCCCTCATTACAACATTGGCGGTAAAAGCCGCTTACCACCCTGCAGAAGACCGCCAACACACCGCCGCAGCTGCGGAAATCCGCCACAGCTATTATGACCCACAGCACGGAATCCGCCAAAATTCAGACACCCACACAAGTCCGCCACACCAAAGGTCAGTGATACACTGGCGAAAACAAAACCTCCACCGTCACGCCAACAGAAATACGCCCACAATATCACGACACACGAATCCACGTCTTTCAACCGCAGTATTCCATTGGCGGTACACACCGCCGCGCTCAAAATACACACACCTTTTAAAACACACCCACATTGGACAAATCGAAATACACATACCTGATACACATACACACACCACTCCCACACACCCAATACAATATAAAACACAAACCCACATCACCCACAAACCCCTACGACAAAAATTGAGAAAGAACCACAGAGCGAGACACCACCATCAACAATACTAGCATCCACAGGCACACAACACCATCACCCACATAACTTCCACGCACCTCACACAACACCCCACTACATATCAACACACTTATCACCACACACACTACCCCACACATCACCCGCACCACCCCATGGCACGGCAAAGACACCCCAGGTTCTCTGAGGAGGAGCTCAGGGTCATGGTGGAGGAAATCGTCCGGGTAGAGCCATCAGCTATTCGGATCACAGGTGCAGCACACCTCCATTGCAAGGAAGATGGAGCTATGGCGAAGAATAGTGGACAGGGTCAACGCAGTGGGACAGCACCCAAGAAATCGGGATGACATCAGGAAGAGGTGGAATGACCTACGGGGTAAGGTGCGTTTTGTGGTCTCAAGACACCACCTTGCGGTTCGTTGGACTGGCGGCAGACACCCACCTCCTCCCCCACAACTAACAACATGGGAGGAGCAGGTCTTGGTGATTCTGCATCCTGAGGGCCTCGCAGGAGTAGATGGCCGACTGGACTCTGGTAAGTCAAATCTTAACTATTACATCCCCCACCCTACCTGCATGCCATCACATACCCCCACATACCCCCACCCTCACCTTCACCCCATCACTACAATTCCTCACAGATGTCCCACCATCACAAACCACACATCCCAACACCAAGCCCTGCATGCAACACCAAAGCATGGACACCCATCTCCAAAGCATGCCCACTGCACAAACCCACACACCCCCCTAAACCATCATCACACAAGGTCCCACACAGGAATGCAAGCACTGGGGTACACGGTCACCCACCCATTGCACACCATGCCACACACATATATAATAAACATCCTTTTATACCCCTGCATGACCCCTACCCAACGTCACCGGACAGGAGGGTCCACACATATCCACACCACCAACAGGCCCACAGTGATGACAGCACCTCTGTCCAACTGGATCTAGATGACCAGCCCGGCCCGTCGGGGACCTCGGGACATTCGGTTCCCCTGACACAGTCACAGGCCATCACAGAGCTTCTCACCCAGCAGGCCCATACCTCTGTCACCAGGACACGTTAATCAGCAGTGTGTCCACCACTACAGGGAACCCAGGCTAACCCACCACCCCAACAACAACAGGGACCTGGGGGCAGTGGCAGTGGGCACACGGTCCAGGGGATGGAGGCCCAGGAACACTGGGGAACTGGGAGGGCTGCTGTGCGACAGGGGGAGGACAGGCCAAGGGAACCCACTCTCCACGAGGCCCTCTCCTCCACCATGGGAGCCTACCACCACTCCCAGGAGACGATGGCAACGGTACTGGCCAAGTTTCAGGAGACCCAGCGCCTGCAGGAGGCACAGTATTTCGGCTTCAGGGAGGAACTCAGATCCATCAATTCCACCCTGGGCACCATCGTAGGGGTGCTGAAGGAAGTACTCAACACCAGGAGGGACACTGTGGCACAACAAGGGGCCTCTGACACTAGCATGGACGATGAACTGCCCACCACCTCCGCCGGCACTAGTGGACAGGAGGCACAGCCACAGGACCACCACACCAACACCCCACCCCCTGCAGAGGGAGAACCACCCCGCAAACGGTCCCTGGGATCCAGTACAAAGACAGAGAACAATGCCAAGACCCCCTCTAAGAAATGAGACCACCCTGAATGTCATCCTCTGTCCCACTTTGTCACCCTGTCCATCCTTAAACTGCCCCAGCTCCACTTCCTATGCCCATTTGGGCAATGCACCTGTGAGACTAATAGACTGGACTCTGCCATGGACATTCCTCCACCATCACCCCTCACCATTTTGCACCCCCCCCCCAATATTTTGCACTTAAATAAACACCCTTGAAGCACAAAACAATCTGGAGTCAGTCTGTGATTTCGGAAGAGTGTATTAGCAATTACTGTGGCAAAAAGCTCTTTCAATTGTAATGTCAACATACCTATTTCACACAGCTCTAGTCCATAAGGAATCAAAGCAGATGTCACACAGTGGGACCCACATCTCTGAAATCCTAAGCGAAAGTGACAACTCAGTGACCATACACTGGGTGAAAACGACAGGCAGTAGAGAGGTAGTAGTGTTAAAGTACATGTAGAAGGAAGGTTTGTATTTTTACCTGTGTCTCACTGGAAATATTGCTGGATCACAGAGTCCCTGTTGTCCATGTCCTCTTCTTCTGCTTCCTCGTCTTCACTGTCCACAGGCTCCACAGCTGTAACAACACCGCCATCTGGACCATCCTCCTGCAGAAAGGGCACCTGTCCTCGCAAAGCCAAGTTGTGAAGCATACAGCAGGCCACGATGATCTGGCACACCTTCTTTGGTGAGTAGAATAGGGATCCATCTGTCATATGGAGGCACCTGAACCTGGCCTTCAGGAGGCCAAAGGTCCGCTTAATTATCTGCTGTGTTCCCCCATGGGCCTCATTGTAGCGTTCCTCTGCCCTTGTCCTGGGATTCCTCACTGGGGTCAGTAGCCATGACAGATTGGGGTAACCAGAGTCACCTGCAAATGGCGAGGGACAACTGTTAGACACACACTAACCTGTAGGGATAACCCTAGACCCAGACAACCATTCCCACTGTCTTGCTTCCAGGTCCTCACCTAATATCCACACACAGTGCCTCTGGAGTTGACCCATCACATAAGGGATGCTGCTATTCCGCAGGATGTAGGCAGTGCATGCACTGAGCCAGGGAACTTGGCATTCACATGGGAGATGTGCTGGTCTGCCAAACACACCATCTGCACATTCATGGAATGATAACTCTTCCGGTTTCTGTATACCTGTTCACTCTTGCGGGGGGGACCAAAGCCACATGTGTCCCATCAATGGCACCTATGATGTTGGGGATATGTCCCAGGGCATAGAAATCACCTTTCACTGTAGGCAAATCCTCCACCTCAGGGAAAACGATGTAGCTCCGCATGTGTTTCAGCAGGGCAGACAACACTCTGGACAACACGTTTGAAAACATAGGCTGGGACATCCCTGATGCTATGGCCACTGTGGTTTGAAATGACCCACTTGCAAGGAAATGGAGCACTGACAGCAGCTGCACTTGATGCGGGATTCCTGTGAGATAGCGGATAGCTGACATCAGGTCTGGCTTCAGCTGGGTACACAGTTCCTGGATTGTGGCACAGTCAAGCCTGTATGTGATGATCATATGTCTTTCCTCCATTGTCGACAGGTCCACCAGCGGTCTGTACACCGGAGTATGCCGCCATCTCCTCACATGTCCCAGCGGACGGTGCCTGTGAAGGACAACAGCGAGCACAGAGTCAAACAACTCAGAGGTACGTACCCACAGCTTACACAGAACACGAATCCTAATCCGAAAAGTGGCCTGTATGTGTGTTGAGGCTAGGCATAGGTATGTGTGACGCACTTAAAAATGAAGCCATGTGGGCCCCTGAAATGGCGGCTGCCTGACCTCTAGAGTGGGACAATGGGATGTGAGGTAACTGCGCTGGCATTGTACACCGTCGCAGTAGGTGGTCGAAGACCGCGGCACAATGCTGCGTTGGTTAACATTGGACCCTATGGTTCCCAGGAACCAATGAAGATGTACGCCCGTGGTGACGGTACGCACCACCGCGGACGTGACCGCCATTTTCTATCTGTTTAATCACTCGATACCTGATCTTCGACAGGAGAGGACCTACACTGCAAGTGCTGCTGTGACCTCGGTCTGGAAGAGACAATGGCTCGAGTGTCTGGGGAAAGGGCCCCTACCTTCACATCGGAGGAGTTGGAGAAAGTCGTGGACGGGGTCCTCCCCCAGTATACGCTACTCTACGGTCCTCCAGACAAACAGGTAAGTACACTGTGAGCATGCTGTATGGGCTATGCCTGTGTGGAGTGGGGTGGATGTAAGAAGGGGGGGGAGATTGCGGCATGCATGAAACGACGGTGAGTGCATGTGCCACATGGCAAGGGTAGGGATGAGGGCCAATGACTGTGACTGTGCAGTTCGTAATAACTTTTCTTTTCCCCATGTACAATTCATGTAGGTCAGCACCCAACAGAAAAAAGATATTTGGCGGGCCATCGCCAAGGACGTTTGGACATGGGGGTCTACCACAGACAGAGCACCCACTGCCAGAAAAGATGGGAGGACATTCGCCGCTGGAGCAAGACGATGGCAGAGGCTCATCTGGGGATGGCCTCCCAATGTGGGAGGGCTGCCCGTCACACCATGACCCCCCTTGATGTTCAGGATCCTGGTGGTGGCGTACCCGGAGTTGGATGGGCACTTGAGGGCATCACAGCAGCCACAAGGGGGTGAGTACACTCTCATCCTGCTGATTTTGCGCGCAGTGGAGGTGTCTGGGTGGGAGAGGTGGACTGTGGGTTTCCCAAGGCCAGGGCGAGTTTAGTAGGCAAGGTCCCTCCATAAGGCATCCCATGTGGCACCCCACCCCACCTCTGTAGAGTGCCAAGTACACCTAGTCATGCCCCTGTGTCATCCATGTGTGGAGATGTCGTCCATAGCCTAGTAGGCCATTTCCCAGAGATTGAACAGTGGAGCCCAAGAGCGCAGCGTAGTGCAGCGTAGTGCAGGGGGCTTCTGTGTCTGTCGTATCCACCAACGGTAGTGGTAATGCATGCACCAAACATGTCTTTCTTCTGTCGTCCCCCTCCTTTTTGTGGTCTCCCTGTTCTTGTGTGCATTAGCATCATCAGGCGGAGGAGTAGTGGCACCGGAGCACGAGGGAGCTGCATCCCACATGGCCCTGGAGGGCGACACTACGGAATTTGAATTCACCAGTGGGACGGATGGCGAGGGGAGCTCCGCGTTAGGGACAGGAGCTGAGACCAGAGACACAGACTCGTCCTCTGATGGGAGCTCCCTTGTGGTGGCGGCAACATCTGTGCCCTCGCATCTACAGATACAGCCGCCACCCCCCCTACCAGCACCGCTCTCCCAGCAGCCCCTCAGCCTTTGCCCCGTGCCCTGTCACCTAGGCGGTGGGCATCACCTTTGCCCCAGGCACCTCAGCCCCTGCCCCAGTTACCCCTGCTGCCCTCAGTGAGGAGGCCATTGACCTCCTCAAGTCCCTCACTGTTGGGCAGTCTACCATTTAAAATGCCATCCAGGGTGTCGAAAGGCAGTTGCAACAAACCAATGCATTCCTGGAGGGCATTCATTCTGGTCAGGCAGCCCTTCAGTGAGCTTTTCAGACTCTGGCCTCAGCACTGATGGCAGTCATTGTCCCTGTCTCTAGCCTCCTCCCTCCAACTTCCTCCACCCAGACCCAATCCTCTGTACCTCAGCCTATCCCAAGCACACCTTCAGACCAGCATGCACACACGTCAACACACAAGGGAAGCTCAGGCAAACATAAGCACCACACATCCCACAGACACTCATGCAAGCATCACACACATGCAGACACACCAACATCCACTGGCTCCATTGTGTCCCCCTCCTCGTTGTCTCCCTCCTCCCTCCCAGTCTCGTCTACACTCACACCTGCATGCACTACATCTACAGCTACTACTGCCATCAACAGCACACCCACCACCACACCCCGCTCACGTGCAGTCACCACCCCCACTACCATTCACACGTCCCCTGTGTCCTCTCCCAGTGTGTCTGTGATGCCACCTCCCAAGATACACAAACGCAGACACACACCCACCCAACAGCCATCCACCTCACGACAGCCTCCAGCGCATGCACCTTCACCCAAAGTCACCAAACGAACACCTCCTACGACCACAACCTCTTCTTCCACTCCCAAACCCCCTCCAGCTATCCGTCCCAGTGTCTCCCAAAAACTTTTCCTGTCCAACCTTGACCTCTTTCCCACACCTCCCCCAGCTCGTCCGTGTCCTAGGGCCCGACTCTCCAGGTCCCAACCTAGCACCTCAGCCACAACATCTCCGGGACCAGTGGTGCCTGTAGTCACCGGAATCTGGAGTGCACCAGCCACCAGGGCAGCCAGTGTGGCACGGAGCCACAGCACTGACAGTCCCCCACCTGTCAAGCATCAAAAGTTGGCCAGTGCCCGGTGGGAGAGGGGGAAGTCTCCATCCACCAAAGCTGCTCCCAGGGGTCCAGGTGGGAGTGCGGAGTCAGCTGTGACACCTTCCAAGGTGGTGAAGGGCCACAATAAACCCGGAAAGTCTGGGAAGAGCAGCACGGCGGAGGAGACCGCCATCATCCCCGCTGCCCAGGAGGCCACTGCCCTCATCCCCGCTGCCCAGGAGGCCACCGCCATCATCCCCGCTGTCCAGGAGGCCACTGCCATCATCCCCGCTGACCAGGAGGCCACCGCCAGCACCTGCCCTGCTGCCCAGAAGGCCACCGCCAGCACAAGCCCCACTGGGCTAGAGAGGACCGCCAGCACAAGCCCCGCTGGGACAGAGAGGGCTGCCAGCCCAAGCCCCGCTGGGACAGAGAGGAGTGCCAGCACAAGCCTCGCTGGGACAGAGAGGACCGCCAGCTCAAGCCCCGCTGGGACAGAGAGGACCGCCAGCACAAGCCCCGCTGGGCTAGAGAGGACCGCCAGCACAAGCCCCGCTGGGACAGAGAGGACCGCCAGCACAAGCCCCGCTGGGACAGAGAGTACCGCCAGCACAAGCCCCGCTGGGACAGAGAGGACCGCCATCAGCTGAGTCACTGCAAAGGAGGCCGCCGCATCAAGCACCGCTGAACAGGGCACCGCCGCTACAAGCACCGCTGGCCCATGAGCGCCAAGGGCACTGACACTACTGATTCCGTCATGAGCAGGATGAAGGACTCTGGGCACACAGCCCCCTCCAGAACCAGTGGAGAGATACATCCACTACCTCGGTCCTTAGCAGGATGAAGCACTCTGGGCACCATGCCCACTCCAGAACCAGTGGAGAAAGGCATCCACTACCTCTGTCCTTAGCAGGATGAAGCACTCTAGGCACCATGCCCCCTCCAGGACCAGTGGAGAAAGGCATCCACTACCTCTGTCCTTAGCAGGATGAAGCACTCTGGGCACCATGCCCCCTCCAGAACCAGTGGAGAGATACATCCACTACCTCTGTCCTTAGCAGGATGAAGCACTCTAGGCACCATGCCCACTCCAGAACCAGTGGAGACTGTCATCCACTACCTCTGTCCTTAGCAGGATGAAGCACTCTGGGCACCATGCCCCCCCAGAACCAGTGGAGACTGTCATCCGCTACCTCTGTCCTTAGCAGGATGAAGCACTCTAGGCACCATGCCCCCTCTAGAACCAGTGGAGACTGTCATCCACTTGAGAGACTGTGGCTTTGCACTCCCCAGGATGGCACAGTGGGCAACCCACCCACTGTAGAGACTTGAGAGACTGTGGCTTTGCACTCCCCAGGAATGAACAGTGGGCAACCCACCCATTGTAGAGACTTGAGAGACTGTGGCTTTGCACTCCCCAGGATTGTACAGTGGGCAACCCACCCACTGTAGAGACTTGAGAGACTGTGGCTTTGCACTCCCCAGGATGGAACAGTGGGCATGTGGCCCCCTCGTAGATATGGCGTCGTGCACTCAACCGGCTGAGGTGCCCCCCTTTCCCTCCCCCTGAGGTGCCTGTTTTCTTGCTTTCTGATGCCCCTGCAGTGTTCTCTCCGTCATGGTCGGGGATCTTGTGTGGGCCTCGCCCATACCGTGTGGGCCCAGTGTTCCACGGACTTCATTGGAGCACTACCTGGACTACTAAGCTTGGTGTATATTTTGTTTATGGTATATATATATATTTTTGCTTACTTGATTTTAATATATTACAATGGTTACACTCATTTCCTATTGTCTTTGCATTCTTCAGGGGGGTTGGTGGGTGTAACTATAATGTATTAATATGTATTAGTGTGTGTGTTGTAGTGGGTGGGGGTGGGGATGGGGGTGTTGCGTGTGTGTGTCCCTGTTTTTCCCTCCCCCCTCCCCTGTGTCGTAGGTGCAGTACTCACCGTTCTCTTCGCCGCCGCCGTTCGTGCTCCTGGTAGAGGAGCAAGAAGATGAGGGCTGGCAGGATGTGCAGCTCGGGTTCCATGGCGTCCAGATTCCTCGTGGGGTATGTAGAGGTGAGCGCTTTCCCTTGAAAGTCCTGTTTCCGTCATGTTTTTGTCCGCGGGGAATCTGCCCTGGAAAAGGTGGCGGATTGGTAGGTTGTGATACTGTGGGCGGTACATTGTCTTCCGTCTGTCTGTTGGCGGTGACCGCCAAGCTGTTTGTCTGCAACGCCATGGCGGTCGGAGTGTTGAAGTGGCTGTCTTTGTTGGCGGTTTCCGTCACAGTCGTAATTCCAATTTTTTTACTGCCGGCCTGTTGGCGGTCTTACCGCCGCTTTAACACTGTCCGCCAGGGTTGTAATGACCACCTATATGTTTTAGAAAGGCACCTGACAAAGGCTTGCAATCTTGGCATTTCCCCCATTGGCCGACCTCATATAAGAATCTTGTCAGGGCTTGCGCTGAATACTCATTTGGAATGTCAATATCTTGCTTGACAAAATTAAAAGGTTAGCAATCCTCAGTACAGAGAAGCGGCCTGACCGCAGCATACTCCTGTCACAGAAAACTCACTTAGTGGGTAGTAAATGCCTCTTTCAAAAACAATATGGCATATGGCCCTCATTACAACCCTGGCGGTCGGTGTTAAAGGGGCGTTAATACCGCCAACAGGCCAGTGGTAAAAAAAGGGGATTTTGTCCCTGGCGGTAACCGCCATCAAAGACCGCCACTTAAACACACCGACCGCCAGGTTGGTAACGGCCCTCGGGATTACGACCCAGCCTACCACCATGGTTTTCGTGCTAAACTTACCACCACGAAAACCATGGCGGTAGGCACTATCAGTGCCAGGGAATCCCTTCCCTGGCACTGATAGGAGTCTCCCCTGCCCCTCTCCCTAGAGTTCTCCCCTCCCTCTTCTGCCCCGCACATATACACACCAACACGCGCACCCATTTACCCACATGCACACACGCATACTCACTACCACCCGTGCATGCACACATACATACCCACACACCGCAACACACACCAACATACCATGTCACACACATGCATTCACAACACACAACACTCACAACATTTACGCATGCATTCAAAGCAACTCACACCCGCATGCACGCATTCCAAAACATACACACCCCCCCACATACACACAACACCCCCCTCTCCTGTCAGAGAACCCGACTTACATGCTTGTAGGGGGTCCTCCAGCTGGAGACAAATAGAAAAAAACATATAACAATTGGAAAACAAAACATTCAAACAGATTTTACTTAAAATCAATGCTGCAAATATTAATGAATACAAATTCTAAAGGAAAGTGCCTCTAGACCCTCTGGTAAAGCATGCATCAATAAATGTAAAAAACATTGACCCTCATTACAACATTGGCGGTAACTACCGCCTACCGCCATGGTGACGCCAGCCAACATACCGCCACCGTGGCTACCAGCCGTATATGCGTATCATGACCGTCGACGGTATACAGGCTCATGTTACGGTTGGCGGTGTTTTGCTGGCATGGCGGTGCTGCTGTCAGCAGCTCCACCTTACCACTGTCCATCGCCATGACCGTCAGTGGTGTTCTGCCAGAATTCTGTCTGTATACCGTCGGCAGTCATGATACGCATATACGTTTGGTATTTCCTTTAGAATTTGTATTCATTAATATTTGCAGCATTGATTTCAAGAAAAATCTGTTAGAATGTTTTTTTTTTTTTCTATTTTTCGATTCACAGGACTTTGTTTTAACTTTTTATGGTTTTGGAGGATATTGATGTACTCAGGGAATTTCATTTTCCAGCTCTTTTGGTGGGAGATCGTTTTGGGTTATCCCCTGCAAAGGAAATATATTGTAGGAATCTATGTATATTTAGTAATAATATATGGCCTGATTTAGAACTCAGCGGATGGGTTACTCTGTCACGACAGTGACAGATATCCCAGCCACCAAAATCTAAATCCCATCATCTTCAATGGGATTTGGATTTTGGCAGAAGGGATATCCGTCGTGATGGAGTAAATTCGCAGTAAAGTTCGCTGAGTTCTAAATCAGCCCCTTGATGTTTTGTTAGCAGTGTCGTTCACTGTGAATGATTAGGGGTATTATATTTAGATATGAGTAGTAAATCTTCAAGTTAATGTTTAATTTACTTCACAGGAAACGTGCTGCAATTTTTTGATAATTTCCTACAGAAATGTTAATATAATGCTTATTTATTTAAAGTTTCATAAATATAATAAGGGTGCAGCTTTTAAATGCATCAATGTTTTTTAACCTGGGTTGGAAATACATTGATATTTCAACTAATATGAACAAATATGATTTATTCATTTGTTTTTGTTTCTTTGAACTACTTTTCAGATCTGGAATCATGTTCCTTTTCAGTTATCAGGGGTATGGTATGACACAATTGGAGATACCTGGCGATCACTGGAACACTACACAGTAAGCCCTTAGTCTTGATAAGTGTGAACCCCCTATCCAGCCACCCCTGCTGTGATCATCCTGGGTGACTTAGAATGACTATTATTTTAAATCTTACTTGGCCTATGATGTCTGGAGGTGATTTGAATGTGGTGACTAACTGGATGCTTAACCAGTAGCGATGGTGTCACGGAAAGGGAGTGGGGCGGCATGGGGGCAATAAGAAGAAAAATTAAAGAATTTACCTGCTGCTCGCTATTCACCGCTCTTCTACTGTTTGTGCCCAGGCTGAGGCTCACAGACTCACCTATGGCCAATCCAGATGCTGCTGTCATGCTCGTAATATCCAAGAGAACAGCCTCAGGATCTGGCAGAGAGAGCTGGTTTTGCGCTCCAAGGGGGACAGGGAGCCTATGCTTGCTGGTGTTTTCCAACCAGCAATGCAGCTGGGTTGTAGAGATGTCAATGGGCATATCAGTTTGGCTGTCCTAAGATGGCCGGCCAAACCGGCATGCAGTGCCCACCACTCCTCCACGTCCTTTCTATGGCCCTGCCCCAAGACTTTGCTCCTAATGAAAAATAAAAAATATACTGAACCTGTTATTACCATAACGGAGGAGTTGCTGCTGTGCATAACTAGACAGGTGGCTGGATACATCCAGCCAGTTCCTACCATGCTTTCCAATTTCCTTGATGCTCTTAGAATGGCAGGCGCTGATGTACGTTTCAGCCTAGCAAGTGTGGCTAAATGTTCTCTGTTACACATGCTCCCAAAACTATCTTAGATCTATACTTTTTTGTAATGCCAAACACAGAGCTCTATAGAGTCTCTAATAGAGGAACTATGGCTTGTAGCTTGTTGGACCATTTGCTGTTCAAGCTGACTTTTAGGTTGGGGTCTGAGGGTGGGAAGTCAGTTTGGCATTTGAGAACTTGGTGGCTGACTGACGTAATTTTCAAATAATATGTTATTGAAAAGATTGGCAATCATTTTGAGCAAAAGTGAGGTTTGGTGGGTTTACCTCTGTGAGGGCTTTTAGACATCCATCAGGGGCAACCTGTGACAGGCTGGAGCTGCAGTCAGCAAGAGGTAAAAATCTAGAGACAACTCCTGGGTTTAGAGGCAGAATTCTTGGAGACTTTGTCTGCAGCCATGTTTGGCAATATTACACTCACCAAAATTGCACTCCAATAAACCATGACTGGTAATAAAGTTACCAAGTCTATCATTTGGGAAATAACACTACAAAGGCATTGCACTGGCTGTGTTGTGATACAGATAAAAAGGACCATATTTTACAGGTGATTTCTCAAGTGAGCTGTCTAATTACAGGGACGTGCAATATCAAAAACTTTTGCATCCAACTATTCTTCATTGTGCACACAGACTGCTGCTTCATGGGACACCTTAGTGAGGGGTCTCTCTGGAAAGGAGAATCCCATGCTTCAGTTAGATATTACCAGGAAGGAATTGTCTGCAGTACGAGGACAGTCACAGTCTGTCAAGACTCCACATCTTACAGTTTGCTTGTTAAATCCTTTATGTTGAACTTATCCAGCATGACTGGCATGCTGGAGTAGGCCATGAGGAATGGTGAGCTCCCACCAGACTTGAGGCTAACTGAGATAGTGGTGATGCAGAAGTTGGGTTGACCCCCTGAAAATTGGCCCTTTTTATTACCCAATCTCCCTTCTAAATGTAGAGTTCATGATCCTGGCCAAAGCTAATGCACAATGACTTTTCAAGATTATCCATCCACTGGTCTGGCCAGCTCAGTCTGGTGATTCTGCAATACCTTGGTTCTGGTGGACAGATTGAAAGGGCAATAGGTACTGCCTGTGGCTAAATTCAAGAACATTCAATAGATACATATTATTGTTATTTTTAAACCTGGTATCCGTAGGGCAGTCCTACCCTATACTTTTTGCCATTCACCTCCTGTTTTTTCCGTATCTTTTTGTCAGCCTTAGGACTCTGAGGCACTTTACCACTGCTAATCAGTGCTAAAGTGCACATGCTTCTCCCCTAAACATGGTAACATTGGTGGATCCACAATTGGCACATATCATTTATTTGTAAGCCCATTGCAAAGTGGTATACCACATACCCAGGGCCTATACATTAAATTCTACTAGTGGGCCTGCAGCACTGATTGTGCCATCCCCTCAAGTAGCCCTGTAAACATGTCTCAGGCCTGCCTTTGCTCAACCTGTGTGTGCAGTTTCACTGCCACTTTGGCTTGGCATTTAAAACCTCTTGCCAACCCTTGAACTCCTCTTTTCTTACATATAAGTTACCTCTAAGTTAGGCCGCAGGTAGCCCACAGGAAAGGGTGCTATGTAAGTGAAGGGCAGGGCATGTACTTTTAAGCTTTACATGGCCTGGTAATGAAAAACTCCCAAAGTCATTTTTCATTACTCTGTGGACTACTCCTGTGATACGCCAGAATTTGGATATCCTTAATATACTTTTAAGCTGTAATTCCTGATCAGAAAGGAGTAGTTAGTTCATGTTTGATATCATGTTTGATAACATTAGAATGGTGATGATAAATCATCTTTACTGGTGAAGTGGGATTAATTTTAAGTATTTTTGAAAAGCCACTTTCAAAAAGTAGGCTGTTCTTCGTGCTCTGTGTGCCTGACAGCCTGTCTCCAATACACATCTGGACTGGGCTGGGTGACCACTACATTTGTGCATTCCCTCCAGACAGCCACTGCCACAACACAGGACACTCAACTGCATCAGCATTAATCTTCATACTGATGGGTCTTCCCGTGCAAGGAGAACGGGAATGGCTCACACTTATACTTCAAAGGGTACTGACCTGAGACCAACACAAAGGGCTGATTACCCCAACTGATAGTTTAGAGTAAGGGCTGGGATGAAAGGGGGACCTGTGCACTTCAAGGAGCTGTATTGAAGTCACCCCCACTTCAAAAGCACTTTTGGGTATAAGTACTGGGGCTCTGACCCCCTGAAATCAGATCACAACTGGACTTGGGAAGAACTCTGCTGGAGTAAAGACTGCTGTGCTGTAAGGATTGCGACTCTGCCTGGACTGAAAGTTCAAAGGAACTGCTTCTCTGCTTTGCTGAGCTGCCCTGCTGCCTCGTGATCTTTGTCCTGCTGAGGACAAGGACTGGACTCATCCTGCTGAACCAGAGTGACTAGAGAGCTTGCTGTTCTCCTGAAGTCTCAGGGGTATCAACAACTGCCTGCAACTCTTTTGGTGCTGCTGGACTTTGCCATCTGTGAGCCCTATTCTTGCCCGAGGTGCCCCTCTCCAGTCCTGGGCATCAGACATGGGTTTTTGAAGCTTTTTCCCTCTCAACATTGACACATTAGGGACTTTGCGTCGACCTGAACCGATGCATCGCCCTCCGACACTGAAGAAGTGGCTGCTAGATGACTTCACCTCGACAGACTAGCCGGCTCAGATTCAACGGATATCACAGCTCAAGATCGATGCAGCACCTGTATCATAAAGGGGTTTTACACCAAAGCCTTCATCGACTGTGCAAATCTGCACCAATGCTTCACTTCCATCCACAGGATCAAAGATGACACAGCACTTTCTCGACTCCTCACATTGAATCTTCGACATCGACTCTCCATCCAAGGTACTTTGTCAGCAGAGCTTGTCTGGGTCCTGTAGCTGGACTACCATCCATGGCAGTCGGCCTAAACTTTGGATTTGCACAGCCTGAGCGCTCTATGCCAAGCTACCAGAGGATGAGCACAGGCTTATTTAAAGTGTGTATGTGACTTACTTATACAGACTGGGATTGTGGTCCCTACTTGGACAAGGTGCATACCTCTGCCAACTAGAGACCCAATTTATTACAGTTATGGACCAGTTTGATGACTCGAATGAAGTGGAATTGTGCAACTCATTTCCCTGAAAAATGGGGCACTAAATTGAGCTGCTCACTATTTCCCATGTTCGTTGCTATAGCGATGGAGCTATGGGCAGAGAAGATAACAACATATGGTCTGTAAAAAGGCTTTGAATGAACACTGTATATTACTGACAGGGTGTTCTTCTATGCTGACGATGTATTGATATTCCTACAGGACCCCAGAGGTTCTGGCCTCATAGGTGTAAAGTAAGTCCGCAAAGTAACTCCTATCGAGTGCCACACACTTGAGCATCTTTTTCACATCCACCCAATGCTCAAAATCCGTCACACTAATACAGCTACTTGAAAGCTAAGAATGTCACTGCCTTTCAGTGGTCCTCGGGCTGGTTCCAGCAAGTTCCTGACACTCATAACTAGAGTCAATTATCAAGGTGCTGTCATGGTAATAGGTATATTTAGTGCTGCTGACTTAGACAGAGCACTAACTATTTCCGTTCTGCAGCCCCCCACCTCTGCCACAATGGATAGATCCCTGCAAGAGCCCCAAATGTTGTGTACAAATCAGGACAAGCTGTCACATCAAGAAAGACAGTGTATCACTCAGCAAAGCAGCAGTGAGTCTGAGAAGGAGGACAGAAGTGGGAATAAGGATGGTTAGGAGGGATGAAGTGGAGTCTGGCTGACAAAGGTGTAGTGAGCTGTCAAAGATAAGGTTTCATATTTTGTACCCATAACAGGCCACAAGAAATTCAAAAAGGTGGGGCTGTGAAAAAGCCAAGTCAATGCACATCTGTCAACCTGCTCAAATTAAAGTAGTACAGTTACATGTGACTAAATGCACAAACAACAAACGCATGTAGGACTTCCAAGGGAGAGCAGGAGCCAATTATCACTTTGTCCCCTCTTCCTCAGTAAATATCAAACATTGATTGTTCAATAGGTACTTGCCATCAGTACTAAATTGCAATATGAGAGTGTTAAGTGGAGGTGCGTGCACAGGTCATGCAATGTGGATAGTCGATAAATCACATATCTTACTATGTAGCACAAAAAGGCAGGTGAATTTCAGTTTTGGAGCTACAAAGTATGTGAAGCATTGTATGCCAACCAGAGTGACACCAGAAAATACTTTTCATCTATGCACATCAGTTTCCTATGACGTTAGTCAGGAAAAGTGAAAAAGGGCATGACTGTTAACTGGGATTCTATTTAACAAATGAATGTGTTGTGTGTAAAGTAACACTGAGGGCCTGATTCAGACCTTGGCGGGCGGCCGAGGCCGCCCGCCAAGGTCCCGCCGACAAATGACCGCACAGCGGTCAAAAGACCTCGGCGGCCATTCATACATTTCCGCTGGGCCGGCGGGCGCTCTCCAAAAGAGCGCCCGCCGGCCCAGCGGAAATGCCCCTGCAACGAGGATGCCGGCTCCGAATGGAGCCGGCGGAGTTGCAGGGGTGCGACGGGTGCAGTGGCACCCGTCGCGTATTTCAGTGTCTGCATAGCAGACACTGAAATACTTTGTGGGGCCCTCTTATGGGGGCCCCTGCAGTGCCCATGCCATTGGCATGGGCACTGCAGGGGCCCCCAGGGGCCCCGCGGCACCCCCTACCGCCATCCTGTTCCTGGCGGGAGACCCGCCAGGAACAGGATGGCGGTAGGGGGTGTCAGAATCCCCATGGCAGCGGAGCGCGCTCCGCCGCCATGGAGGATTCTGCAGGGCAGCGGGAAACCGGCGGGAGACCGCCGGTTTCCCGCATCTGACCGCGGCCGAACGGCCGCGGTTAAAATGCCCTGCGGGGCACCGCCGGTCTGTCGGCGGTGCTCCCGCCGACCCTGGCCCCGGCGGTCAGAGACCGCCGGGGTCAGAATGACCCCCTGAGTCACTGCAGTGGTGTCAACTACACTAAATTAACAGAAAACAATGGTTATCGTGCACAGAATGGTTTTTGGAGATGAAGATGTGCTGGTGACAAATATAGTTACTGATGTGAGTTTGAATTCCAGAAAAGGAGGTGGTTTGGTCTTCTCTCCTGCCAAAGTCGGCAAATTGTGTACCATGAATGCGGCAATAATAGCATCTGTTATTTTCAGTGCTTAGATCGGACGTGTGCTATATAGTTATTGTTTGTAAAATGAAAGCAGAGAGTTTGATAAATGGACCATTTTCCCAATCCTGGACAGCTTCTTGGGTTTAAAAAGAGATTCACTACAGTGTCTGTGTGTGCAGGTTTAACTGCCAATTCGACTTGGCAAGTGTACCCACTTGCCAGGCCTAAACCTTCCCTTTTCTTACATTTAAGACAAACCTAAGGTAAGACCTAGGTAGCCCCATGAGCAGGGTGAAGTGTATGTTTAAGGTAGGATATATAGTAATGTGTTTTACATGTCCTAACAGTGAAATACTGCCAAATTCGGTTTTCACTGTTGCAAGGCCTATCCCTCTCATAGGTTAACACGGGGGCTGCCTTTAAATATGATTAAAGTGTAGATTCCCTTTGGGAGCGGAAAGACATGTGCAGTTTGGGGTCTCTGAGCTCACAATGTAAAAATGCATCTGTTAGAAAGTCGATTTTAAGATTGTGCATTTGAAAATGCCACTTTTAGAAAGTGAGCATTTTCTTGCTTAAACCATTCTGTGACTCTGCCTGTTTGTGGATTCCCTATCTGAGTCAGTTTGACAGTTGGACTGCTTGCACCTCTCTCTAGACAGTGACACACAGGGAGCTGGGGTGTAGCCTGCATATCCTGATGAGCCATCTGTGCTAGGAGGGAGGGGAGGAGTGGTCACTCACACCTGAAAGTGCCCTCACACAAAGCAGTCCCCTGGTGTGTGGCTGGGGCCTGGCCTGGACAAGGCAGGTTTTCACAAACAAGAGAGACTTTCCTTTGAGTTAAGTCTACTTCAAAGGCCAAAATGGGTTTAAGAAGGGCACCCAAAACCACAGACTTTAGATCACTTCTGGAAATCAAGAGGAACCTCTGCCTGGAGAAGAGCTGAAGAGCTGAGGAGAAGTGCTGCCCTTCCTGTGGAGCTATACTGCAGTTGCTGCTTCTGCCTGGCGAAAGGGGACAAAGACTGGACTTTATTGTGCATTCCTGCTTCTGAATCTCCAAGGGCTTGTCCTGAGCTTGCCTCCTGTTGTTGAAGTCTCAGGGCCATCAAAGACTTCCCCTGCCAGCACCTGGAATCCCTGCTGGGACGCCTACCTTGCCAAGTGGTGCCCTATCCAGTTCCTCAGCAGGTGAAGCTGCAGACCAGGATTGAAAATCCACGCACCTTCCGCCGTGCATGGAAATTTCCAACGCAACCTCTGAGACACGGCTGAAGAAACATGGCGCTGCCGGCTCCGCGGCTGAAATCAATGCACCGCTTGCAGAACAGATGGAAGATCGACGCACGCGTCTGGAGAAACAAAGCGCTGCATCGCTAACGGAGGCTGGTAACATCGCATTGCGGCTTTGTTAACGCCGCACGGCAGCATTTTCAACACAAACCTTGTTGGGTGCGGAAAAATAACGCAATGCCTGCCTGGACCAGAGTGCTGCCCGGATCGAGGCATCGCTCTTCTGTAGAGAGGAAAAACAGCACATGCCGACCCGACCACCTTTTTTGATGCACACTCGCCCATGCATGTTATTTTGATGCTACCCAGGTACTTTTCAACGCTATCAGTGTTTTACCTGTTTACAAAAGGATTTAAGACTCTTTTGCTTTTAAAATTAATAACTTAACTTGTGTATGTTGGATTTTTGTTGTTTTGGTCTTGTTTTGTTTAGATAAATATTTCCTATTTATCTAAACCTGTGTTGTGTCATTTTGTACTGGTTTCATTAAGTTACTGTGTGTGTTGGTACAAATACTTTACACCTAGAACTCTGAAGTTAAGCCTGTCTGCTCCTGCCAAGCTACCAAGGGGGTTAGCGGGGATTAGCTGAGGGTGGTTCTCCTTTACCTTGACTAGAGTGAGGGTCCTTGCTTGGACAGGGAGTAACCTGACTGCCAACCAAAGACCCAATTTCTAACATTGTGGGTGTGCTTCAGCAACACCCATTGCATTTTGACGCTGCCTCAGATTTATGAAATCTCGTAAACCTGAGGCAGCGCCAAAATCATACGCCACTGCAAGGGGTGGCGTTGGCAGGGTGCAAGAAGGAGAAATACTTCTATTCCTCCTTGTTGTTTGCTTTTTTCTGATTCTGGAGCTACGTGCAACTTTTGTGATATAAAATACTCCCATAAAATGGGAATTCAATTTGTCAAGAAAACTGCCTTGGAAGTTGTAAGAGCAGTGGATGGCACGAGTCTCGCTTTAGGCTCAATTACTTATGAAACTGAGCCAATTCAAGTACAATGGTTTGGTGTACATCAGGAACAGATAATTTTTAATTTAATAGATGCTCCGCAATTTCAATAGATTTTGGGTCTGGCTTACTGAGCATAATCTTCGAATTGATTGGACTGAATGAACAATTGAAATGAACTCTCCCTATTGCAAAGAGAATTGTTTTCATGATCAAGTGAGGGCATCCACGAAATCACAGGCGGCCTGTTGAACATCACATGCTCCAATGATTTGTGTTCTTGAAACTACAGAAATTCCGAAAGAATATGAAGACTTGACTACCAGCTTTGACAAGAAACAGGCTGAGAAACTGCCCCTACATCTACCATATGATTGCAAAATTGAGTTGGAGCTGGGAGCAATACTGCCATGTAGTCGAATATATGCGTTAAAAGAAGTGGAGAATCAACATTTGAAAGAATATTTAGATCAATATTTAGCCAATGGTTTTATTCTCCCCTCTCAGTCTCCAGTATCTTCCCCACAGTTTTTCATATCCAAGAAGGATGGGTGTCTCTCGGCTTGCATAGACTATCGAGCCCTCCATCAGGTTACTGTCAAGAACCAATAACTGTTACCTTTGGTGTCAGTCCTCCTAGATCAAGTAAAAAATGCAGAAATATACACCAAACTAGATCTGCGAGGTGCATGTCATTTAATAAGAGTGGCATCTGGCGATGAATGTAAAACAGCCTTCCGAACTCATTATGGATTATTTGTATACCAAGTGATGTCATACAGGTTATGTAATGCTCCCGCAACCTCTCAACACTTTGTAAATGATATATTACAAGAATATCTAGACAGATTTGCTGTGTTGTACATAGATGATATCTTGATTTTTTCTGACAATCTTCAAACACATGTGTCACATGTCTGATCCATTCTAAGGAGATTGCAAGAGCACAATCTTTATGTAAAATTGGAAAAGTGTTTGTTTCATGTGGATCGAGCGGAATTCCTTGGATTTATTTTGTTTCCTGAAGGGGTCAGTGTGGATCCAGCTAAGGTAAAGGCAGGTCGAGATTGGCATCCTCCTCACAATGTTAAGGAAATCCAAAGTTTTGGGGAATTTGCCAATTTCTATCGAAGATTCATTTTCAACTTCTCACAAACCGTCACTCGTTTGTTGAAAAAAGGAGTGAAGTTTGAGTGGTCAAAAGAAGCAGATGATGATTTTAGTTTTTTGAAAGATTCCTTCACCACAGCCCCAATTTTGCAACACCCCAATCCAGATGAGCCCTATTATGTGGAAGCCGATGCTTCAGAAGCCTCTATTGGGGGTCTTCTTTCTCAGCGTCATAAAGAGACAGGACTATTGCATCCAGTTGCCTTCTTCTCTCGAAGGTTGACCCCACCAGAGGTAAATTATTCGATCACTGATAAGAAGCTCTTGGCAGTCAAAGAAACCTTTCATGAATGAAGACATTATATTTTGGGGGCTAGGCATAAGGTAACTGTTTACTCTGGAACTTACAGTTTCTGAAATCAGCCCACACATTGACAGCAAGACAATTGCGTTGGTCCCTTCATTTTTCAGACTTCGATTTTGTCATTACCTTTTGACCTGGAACAGCTAATGGCAAGGCGGATGCACTATCTCAGATAGATGTCAATCCATCTAAGGAAATTCCAGAAAAAAGTGTGATCATCCCAAAGGAGAAGTTTGTATTAACCATTCATTCTGCAAATGTGGCCAAAGGGATTTAAGAAACCTTAACACAAGAACAAATGTTGATGTGGTCCAATGAAGCATATGATAGAGTGATCAAGCATATCATAAGGATGCATTGTATATACCAACCTTAGATTTACAAGAAAAAGTCCTTCAGGCTTGTCATGATGATCAATTGGCTGGACACAAAGGGGTTAAAAAAACTCAAGATTTGATACAGAGAAACTTTTGGTGGCCACTGATGAAAGCTCAGATGAGACAATATGGCGGTCATTACAACATTGGCGGTAAAAGCCGCTTACCGCCGTGCAGAAGACCGGCAACACACCGCCGCGGCTGTGGAATTCTGCCACAGCTATTATGACCCACATCTCGGAACTTGCAAAATTCAGACACCCACACAAGTCTGCCACACCAAAGGTCATTGATAAACTGGCGAAAACAAAACCTCCACCGTCACGCCAACAGAAATACGCCCACACTATCACGACACACGAATCCACGCGGAGGTCTTTCAACCGCGGTATTCCATTGGTGGTACACACCGCCGCGCTCAAAATACACACACTCTTACAAAACACAGCCACATTGGACAATTCGAAATACACACATCTGATACACATACACACACCACTCCCACACACCCAATACAATATAAAACACACACCCACATCACCCACAAACCCCTATGACAAAAATTGAGAAAGAAGCACAGAGAGAGACACCACCAGCAAGTACAACAGCATCCACAGGCACATAACACCATCACCCACACAACTTCCACGCACCTCACACAACACACCACTACATATCACCACACTTATCACCACATACACCACCCCACACATCACCTACACCACCCCATGGCACGGCAAAGACACCCCAGGTTCTCGGAGGAGGAGTTCAGGGTCATGGTGGAGGAAATCGTCCGGGTCGAACCACAGCTATTTGGAGCACAGGTGCAGCACACCTCAATTGCAAGGAAGATGGAGCTATGGCGAAGAATAGTGGACAGGGTCAACGCAGTGGGACAACACCCAAGAAATCGGGAGGACATCAGGAAAAGGTGGAATGACCTACGGGGGAAGGTGCGTTCCGTGGTCTCAAGACACCACCTTGCGGTTCAGCGGAATGGCGGCGGACCCCCACCTCCTCACCCACAACTAACAACATGGGAGGAGCAGGTCTTGGCGATTCTGCATCCTGAGGGCCTCGCAGGAACAGGTGGAGGAATGGACTCTGGTAAGTCAAATCTTAACTATTACATCCCCCACCCTACCTGCATGCTATTACATACCCCCACCCTCGCCCCCACCCCTATCACTCCTACTCCTCACAAATGAACCAATATCACAAACCACACATCCCAACACCAAGCCCTGCATGCAACAACAAAGCATGGACACCCATCACCAAAGCATGCACACTGCACATAGCCATACACCCCCGTAAACCATCATCACACAAGCTCTCACACAGGAATGCTAGCACTGGGGTACACGGTCACCCACCCATTGCACACCATGCAACACAGATGCAATAATCATGCCTTTCCACCCCTGCAGGACCCCTACGATGACCAGCCCGGACTATCGGGGGCCCTCGGGACAGTCGGTTCCCCTTACACAGGCACAGGCCACCACAGACCTTCCCCCCTCTGGAAACACCAGCACAGCACCCACCCAGCGGGCCCATACCTCCGTCCCCAGGACACGTCAATCAGCTGTGTGTCCACCACTACAGGGAACCCAGGATAACCCACCACCCCAACAACAACAGCGACCTGGGGGCAGTGGCAGTGGGCACACAGTCCAGGGGACAGAGGCCCAGGAACACAGGGGAACTGGGAGGGCTGCTGTGCGACAGGGGGCGTACAGGCCAAGGTAACCCACTCTCCACGAGGCCCTCTCTTCCATCATGGGATCATACCACCACTCCCAGGAGACGATGGCAACGGTACTAGCCAAGTTTCAGGAGACCCAGCGCATGCAGGAGGAACAGTATATGGGCGTCAGGGAGGAACTCAGAACCATCAGCTCCACCCTGGGCACCATCGTAGGGGTGCTGAAGGAACTACTTAACACCAGGAGGGACACTGTGGCACTGCAAGGGGCCCCTGACACTAGCATGGACGATGAACTGCCCACCACCTCCGCCGGCGCTAGTGGACAGGACGCCCCGCCACATGACCACCACACCAGCACCCAACCTCTTGCAGAGGGCGAACCACCCTGCAAATGGTCCCTGCGATCCAGGAACAAGACAGAGCACGATGCCAAGACCCCCGCCAATAAATGAGACCACCCTGATTGTCATGCCACTGTCCCAATTTGTCACCCTGTCCATAATTAAACTGCCCCAGCTCCACTTCCTATGACCATTTGGGCAATGCACCTGTGAGACTAATAGACTGGACTCTGCCATGGACACTCCTCCGCCATCACCCCTCGCCATTTAACTTCCCCCTCCAATATTGTGCATTTAAATAAACACACCTAAAGCACAAAATGATCTGGAGTCTGTCTGTGATTTTGAAATAGTGTATTTGCAATGACAGTGACCAAATGTTCTTGAAATAGTAATGTCAACATACCTATGTCACACAGCTCTAGTCCATGAGGAATCTAAGCAGATGACACACGTTGGGACCCACATCTGTGAAACCGTAAGGGAAAGTGACAACTCAGTGACCATACACTGGGTAAAAACGACAGACAGTAGTGAGGTAGTAGTGCAAAAGTACATGTAGTAGGCAGGAATGTATTCTCACCTGTGTTTCACTGTAAATATTGCTGTATCACTGAGTCCCTGTTCTGCATGTCTTCTTCCTCTGCTTCATCCTCATCACTGTCCACAGGCTCCACAGCTGCCACAACACCGCCATCTGGACCATCCTCCTGCAGAAAAGGCACCTGTCGTCGCAAAGCCAAGTTGTGAAGCATACATCAGGCCACGATGATCTGGCACACGTTCTTTGGTGAGTAGAATAGGGATCTACCTGTCATGTGGAGGCACCTGAACCTGGCCTTCAGGAGGCCGAAGGTCCGCTCATCACCCTCCTAGTTCGCCCAAGGGCCTCATTGTAGCGTTTCTCTGCCCTGGTCCTGGGAATCCTCACTGGGGTCAGTAGCCATGACAGGTTGGAGTACCCAGAGTCACCTGCAAATGGCAAGGGACAACTGTTACACACACACTAACCTGCAGGGATAACCCCAGACAACCATTCCCACTGTCTTGCTTCCAGGGGCTCCCCTAATAGCCACACACGGTGCCGCTGGAGTTGACCCATCACAAAAGGTATGCTGCTATTCCGCAGGATGTAGGCGTCATGCACTGAGCCAGGGAACATGGCATTCACATGGGAGATGTACTGGTCGGCCAAACACCACATGGGTCCCATCAATGGCACCTATGATGTTGGGGATATGTCCAAGGGCTTAGAAGTCACCTTTCACTGTAGGCAAATCCTCCACCTGAGGGAAAACAATGTAGCTCTGCATGTGTTTCAGCAGGGCAGACAACACTCTGGACAATACGTTGGAAAACATAGGCTGGGACATCCCTGATGCCATGGCCATAGTTGTTTGAAATGACCCACTTGCAAGGAAATAGAGCACTGATAGCACCTGCACTTGAGGGGGGATTCCTGTGGGATGGCGGATTGCTGACATCAGGTCTGGCTCCAACTGGGTACACAGTTCTTGGATTGTTGCACGGTCAAACCTGTAGGTGATTATCAAATGTCTTTCCTCCATTGTCGACAGGTCCACCAGCGGTCGGTACACCGGAGGATGCTGCCATCTCCTCACATGTCCCAGCGGACGGTGCCTATGAAGGACAACAGCGACCACAGAGTCAAACAACTCAGAGGTACGTACCCATAGTTTACACAGAACACCAATCAAACACAAAAGGTGGCCTGTATGTGTGTTGAAACTAGGCCTAGGTATGTGTGACGCAGTTGGAAATTAGGCCATGTGGGCCCCTGAAATGGCATGCTGACTGACCTCTAAAGTGGGATAATGGAATGTGAGGTCACTGCGCTGGCGTTGTACACCGTCGCTGTAGGCGGTCGGAGACCGCGGCGCAATGCTGCATTGGTTAACATTGGACCCTATGGGTCCCAGGATCCAATGACGATGTACGCCGGCGGTGATGGTACGCACAGCCGTGGACTTGACCGCCGCGGACGTGACCGCCATTTTCTATCTGTTAAATCACACAATACCTGATCTTCGACAGGAGAGGACCTACACTGCAAGTGCTGCTGTGACCTCAGTCTGGAAGAGACAATGGCTCGTGCGTCTGGGGAAAGGGCCCCTGCCTTCACATCGGAGGAGTTGGAAAAGCTCGTTGATGGGGTCCTCCCCCAGTACACGCTACTCTACGGTCCTCCAGACAAACAGGTAAGTACACAGGGAGCATGTTGTATGGGCTATGCCTGTGTGGAGAGGGCTGGATGTAAGAAGGAAGGGGGCAGAGTTCTGCATGCATGAAAGACAGTGGGTGCATATGCCACATGGCAAGGGTAGGGATGGGGGCCACTCACTTTGACGGTGCAGTTGGTAATGACTTCTCTTCTTCCCCTGTACATTTCATGTAGGTCAGTGCCCACCAGAAGAAAGATATTTGGCGTGCCATCACCAAGGACATCCGGACCCTGGGGGTCTACCACAGACGGAGCACCCACTGCCGGAAAAGATGGGAGGACATTCGCCGCTGGAGCAAGAAGACGGTGGAGGCTCAGCTGGGGATGGCCTCCTAACGTGGGGGGGGGGTGCCCGTCGAACCATGACCCCCCTGATGTTCAGGATTCAGGCGGTGGCCAACCCGGAGTTAGATGGGCACTTGAGGGCATCACAGCAGACACAAGGGGGTGAGTACACTCTCATTCAGCTGACTTTGCGCGCAGTGGAGTTGTTTGGGTGGGGGAGGAGGGCTGTGGGTTTCCCTAGGCCAGGGCGAGTTTCGTAGGCTAGGCCTCTCCGTAAGGCATGGCCCTGTGGCCCCCCACCCCACCTCTGTAGAGTGCCAAGTACAGCTATTCATGGCCCTGTGTCATCTATGTGTGCAGATGTCGTCCATAGCCTTGTAGGCCATTTCCCAGGAATTGCACTGTAGAGCCCAAGAGCGCAGCGTAGTGCAGGGGGCTTCTGTGTCTGTCTTGTCCGCCAACGGTAGCGGTAATCCATGCACTCAACATGTCTTTATTCTGTCCCCCCCCCTTTTTGTGGTCTCCCTGTTCTTGTGTGCATTAGCATCGTCAGGCGGAGGAGCAGTGGTACCGGAGCACGAGGGAGTTGCATCCCACATGGCCATGGAGGGCCACACTACGGACTCTGAATTCACCAGTGGGACGGAGGGCGAGGGGAGCTCCACGGAAGGGACAGGAGCTGAGACCAGCGACACGGACTCGTCCTTCGTTGGGAGCTCCCTTGTGGTGGCGGCAACATCTGTGCCCCCGCATCTACAGGTACAGCCGCCACCCCCGCTACCATCACCACCCTCCCAGCAGCCCCTCAGCCTTCGCCCCGTGCCCGCTCACCCAGGAGGGTGGGCATAACCTTCGCCCCAGGCACCTCAGGCCCTGCCCCAGTCACCCCTGCTGCCCTCAATGAGGAGGCCATTGACCTCCTCAGGTCCCTCACTGTTGGGCAGTCTACCATTTTGAATGCCATCCAGGGTGTAGAAAGGCAGTTCCAACAAACTAATGCGTTCCTGGAGGGCATTTATTCTGGTCAGGCGGCCCTTCACCAAGCCTTTCAAACTCTGGCCTCAGCACTGTTGGCAGCCATTGTTCCTGTGTCTAGCCTCCCCCTCCAACTTCCTCCACCCAGACCCAATCCCCTGTACCTCTGCCTATCCCAAGCACACCATCAGACCAGCCTGCACACACCTCACCACACAAGGGAAGCTCAGGCAAACATAAGCACCACACATCCCACAGGCACTCACGCAAGCATCAGACACATGCAGACACACCAACATCCACTGCCTCCACTGTGTCCCCCTCCTTGTCATCTCCCTCCTCCCTCCCAGTCTCGTCTACACACACACCTGCATGCACTACCTCTACAGCCACTACGTCTCTCACCAGCACACCCATCAGCACACCCCTCTCACGTGCAGTCACCACCCCCACTACCATTCACACGTCCCCTGTGTCCTCTCCCAGTGTGTCTGTGATGCCCCTTCCCAAGATACACAAACGCAGGCACACACCCACCCAACAGCCATCCACCTCACGTCAGCCTCCAGTGCATGCACCTGCACCCAAAGTCACCAAACGTACACCTTTTACTACCACCACCTCTTCCTCCTCTCTCAAACCCCCTCCAGCTACCCGTCCCAGTGTATCTGAAAAACTTTTCCTGTCCAGCCTTGACCTTTTTCCCACACCTCCCCCATCCTGTCCATCTCATAAGTTCGAACTAGCACCTCAGCCACAACATCTCTGGGACCAGTGGTGCCTGTGGTTACAGGTATGTGGAGTGCACCGGCCACCAGGACAGCCAGTGTGGCACGGAGCCACAGCACAGCCAGTCCCCCCCCCTGTGAAGTATCAGAAGTTGGCCAGTGCGCGGCGGAGAGGGGGAAGACTCCAGCCACCAAAGCCGCTCCCAGGGGTCCCGGTGGGAGTGTGGACTCAGCTGTGACACCTCCCAAGGTGGGGAAGGGCCACAAGAATCCCGGCAAGTCTGGGAAGAGCAGCACGGCGGAGAACACTGCCATCATCCCCGCTGCCCAGGAGGCCACCGCCAGCCCCAGCCCAGCTGCCCAGGAGGCCACCGCCAGCCCCATCCCAGCTGCCCAGGAGGGTCCGCTAGCCCCAGCCCAGCTGCCCAGGAAGCCACCACCAGCCCCATCCCAGCTGCCCAGGAGGGCCCCGCCAGCCCCAGACCAGCTGCCCAGGAGGGCCCTGCCAGCCCCAGTCCAGCTGCCCAGGAGGGCCCCGCCAGCCCCACACCAGCTGCCCAGGAGGGCCCCGCCAGCCCCAGCCCAGCTGCCCAGGAGGGCCCCACCAGCCCCATACCAGCTGCCCAGGAGGCCACCGCCAGCACAAGACCCGCTGGGCCATGAAGGACCACCTGCACAAGCCCCGCTGGGCCATGAAGGACTGCCAGCACAAGCCCTTCTGGGCCATGAAGGACCGCCAGCACAAGCCCCGCTGGGCCATGAAGGACCGCCATCCCAAGACCCGCTGGGCCATGAAGGACCGCCAACTCAAGCAACGCTGAACAGGGCACAGCCAAATCAAGCACCGCTGAACAGGGCACCGCCAAATCAAGCACCGCTGAACAGGGCACCGCCAACTCAAGCACTGCTGAACAGGGCACTGCCAAATCAAGCACCGCTGAACAGGGCACCGCCATCTCAAGCACCACTGAAAAGGGCACCGCCAAATCAAGCACCGCTGAACAGGGCACCGCCAACTCAAGCACCGCTGAACAGGGCACCGCCAACTCAAGCACCGCTGAACAGGGCACCGCCAAATCAAGCACCGCTAGCCCATAAGCAGCAGGGGCACTGACGCAACTGGGACCGTCACGGGGTGAGTGATGCACTCTGGGCACCAGTCCCCCTCCAGAACCAGTGGAGAGATCCATCCACTACCTCTGTCCTTCACAGAATGAAGCACTCTGGGCACCAGTCCCCCTCCAGAACCAGTGTAGAGATCCATCCACTACCTCTGTCCTTCACAGGATGAAGCACTCTGGGCACCAGTCCCCCTCCAGAACCAGCGGAGACTGTTATCAACTTGAGAGACTGTGGCTTTGTACTCCCCCGGATTGAACAGTCGGCAAACCACCCACTGGAGAGACTTGAAAGACTGTGGCTTTGCACTCCCCAGGATTAAACAGTTGTCAAACCACCCACTTGTGAGACTTGAGAGACTGTGGCTTTGCACTCCCCAGGATTGAACAGTGGGCAAACCACCCACTGTAGAGACTTGAGAGACTGTGGCTTTGCACTCCCCAGGATTGAACAGTGGGCATTGAGCCTCCTTGTGGATCTGACGTCGTGCACTCATCTGGCTGAGGTGCCCACCTTCCTTTCCCCCTGAGGAGCCTGTTGTATTTCTATTTGATGCCCCTGCAGTGTTCTCTCTGTTTTGATCTGGTATCGAGTGTGGGCCTCGCCCATGCATTTTGGGCCCAGTGGTCCACGGACTATAAATTGTGCAATACCTGGACCTGTATTATTGGTGTATATATTTGTTTATAGTGTATATATATTTTATAGTACTGTATTTTAATAGATTACAACGGTTACAATAATTTCCTTTGGTCTTTGCATTCTTCCGGGGGGTTTAGGTGGTGTAAATATAATATATAGATATGTATTTGTGTGTGTGTTGTAGTAGGAGAGGGTGGGGGTGGGGGGGTTGCGTGTGTGTGTCCCTGTATTTTGCCTCCCCCTCCCCGGTGTCGTAGGTGCAGTACTCACCGTGGTCTTCGCCGCCGGCGTTCGTGCTCCTGGTACAGGAGCAGGAAGACTATCGCAGGTAGAATTTGGAGTTCCAGGTCCATGGTGTCCTCGTTCCTCGTGGAGTGTGTAGAGGTGAGCGTTTTCCCTTCGAAATTCCTTTTTCCGCCGTGTTTTTATCCGCTGTGAATCCGCCCCAGAAAAGGTGGCGGATTGGACTGTCATAATAGTGTGGGCGATACATTGTCTTCCGCCTGTCTGTTGGCGGTGACCGCCAAGCTGTTTGTTTGTACCGCTGTGGCGGTCGGAGTGTTAAAGTGGCTGTCTTTGTTGGCGGTTTCCGCCACGGTCGTAATTGCTAATTTTTTACCGCCGGCCTGTTGGCGGTCTTACCGCCGCTTTAACACCATCCGCCAGGGTTGTAATGAGGGCCTATGTGTCAACTTGAGAAAAGTGTCAAAAAGGGAAATCCAACAGATCAGCTTCACAAGATCTTTTAGGACCTTTACCCACAGCACCCCATCCTTGGCATACAGTTACCATGGATCTCATAGTAGATATTCCCAGTAGTTAAGGCTTTAATACTATTCTAGATTTTGTGGACACTTTCACTAAGATGCTACATTTCATCCCTTTAAAAAGAGTTCCCTGAGCCCCACAGGTTGCTCAGTTATTTACACAACAGATTGTACAAGCTCATGGGATTCCAAAAATTCTCGTTTCTGACCGAGGATCCCAATTTATTTCCAACTTTTGGAGAGCTTTTACCAAGCGGTTTGGAATTGAGTCACGTTTCTCTGCCAGTTATCACCCAGAAACAGATGGGCAAACAGAGAGTGTGAATCAAGAGTTATAACAATACTTAAGACTCTATTTATTTGATCAAAAAGAGGAATGGTCAGAGTTGGTTTGGGCAGATGAATTTGCTTATAATAATGCTGTACATTCAACACTGGGTTCACCCCCTTTTATCTAAATCAAGGCAGACATCCTAATGTAATTTTGGGTAAAGACGATGACACAGTTCCAGCAGTTGAAGATTTAGTAAAGAGATTACAGACAACCTTAGTGAACACTAAGAAAAACTTAACCCAAGCAAACATTTCAAATATAATTCAGGCGGATAAAAAAAGAAGAGAGTCCTATTTTTACAAGGGGTGACAAAGTTTGGTTATCCACACGTCATTTACATCTCAAAGGAAATCATAAATATCAGC
Organism: Pleurodeles waltl; assembly: GCF_031143425.1. Lineage (NCBI taxonomy): Eukaryota > Metazoa > Chordata > Amphibia > Caudata > Salamandridae > Pleurodeles > Pleurodeles waltl. Next base: position 1,642,042,761 of record NC_090444.1, on the reverse strand, counting down.
CACAATTCATTGGTCCATTTAAGGTGGATAAAATGATCAATTCAGTGGTAGTCAAACTGCAGTTACCTTCACATTTAAAAATACATCCAGTCTTTCATGTTTCATTGTTAAAGAACAGTCCTCCAGGTTTGCGATTAAACACTCCTCCGATTCCCATTCAGATTAACTCTGCAAGGAGTATGAGGTACATCAGATTTTAGATTCCAAGATAAGAAGGAGCAAGTTGTACTATTTAATTGTCTGGAAAGGATATGGCCTGGAAGAAAGATCTTGGGAACCTCAAAATAATGGGCATGCCTCAAGATTAATAAATAACTTTCACAGAACTCATCCAGAGAAGCCTAAACTGGAGAACTATTCCTTGAGGAGGAGTACTGTCAAGAACCCTCAGACTTGAAATGTTCTGACTCCTGTGAAGTGTAAAAGAAAAGCAATAAGTATGCAGGTCAAGAAGTATCTGCAGTGGAAAAGGCAATGTCCTTATTGGCAGATAGTTTGTCGAGTTGTGTTGCAAACATTGCAAGGAAAGCACAGAGAAAGAAATCCAAGATGGCCGCTGGGATGTTCAGATTCAAGGTTGTCGTTCTAGTTTTGAACTCTTGAGATGGAACTGTGATAGGCGCGCGCTGCTCGGGCACCGCACCCTTCAACTGTATTCTAACTGGAATCCAGAGGTGTTTGAGAGAGCACTTGTTGTGAGGTAAACATTTTCAGCAAGGATATCGCTACACACATATTTCCAAGGAGTATTCAAGTAAGCCGCAGATTATACTTTAGTTGTTCAAAGTCAAAAAATGTGCCAGGAGATTCAGAGGCGTTACTGAGAGTTTCCTGCTGGGCTCTACAAATTAGAACATTTTAAGAACATTTTTCAATAAGACACAGATAATATTGTTAACTGCTAATAAAGGACTAGAGTTCAGAGGTGTACAGAGACATTTTATTCAGTGCTTGTGAAGGAGCATCCAGGTTCCTGTTTCTGTAAACGATTATAAAAGACAGTCAACAAGAATCTAATTTCGATGAATAACTCTTCTATACATATATATATATATAGCAACAATTCAATTCAGAGAAAATGTAGACAAATTGAACTCATACTATATGTCTGCAAAGAGATCGCACAGAAGTTTGACCTTCACTTCAAACAAGAGATCAACCTCAATGTAACTTATTTACTATTAATCTTAACATATATCATTAAGAGAAAGAGAGAGGTAAATTCCTCAGGAAACTCAGGTAAAGAGAGTTGTGATATGAGCACAAGTAAAATTAATTAATTATTAGTGAATGTTGAAAGATTGTATATATGAAACAGTGTGTCCCTCTAACTGTAATTTTAACTATAATCTTTCAGGCGCCGCTCTCAAGATAAAAAGAGAAGCGTATGACAGACTGAGTTATTGAAGAAGCAGACCTCTGAAGCAGTCTCTCTAATCCCATTCCCCTTCCCCCCTCCAGGGTGCTCAAAACAGAGAACTCCATTCGTTATGAGTAGTCTGGGTTGGGACTTAGGATTTACCTTCTTCTCCTGAGGGAATTGAACCAAAGTACCCGGACAATAGTTCAAGTCAGCAGGATGACAATGATGGCTGCTAGTCTGATGGTGACCTATCATCTGACTAGGTCAGAAATCATTGGTCCAGCGGTACATAGTAGGAAGAAATGGCAAAGGACCAGGGCTATATTTGAATATGGTCAGGTAACTGACTTTGCTTAAGCAATTAATGCATGTTGCAACTGTTTTTTATAACCAGATTTTATTGAATTTATTGCAAGATAGAAACAGTACCAAAAGCAAGTGCACATCACATAGACATTTCATTTCCAGTCAGCTGAAAGCGGTTTTAAGAAGGTTGTAGACTACTAAATTCCAAACAGAAGAACATTTGGTTATTTCCCTCACTATTTGAATATAACTGTTGTACTGTAGTTCTTCTCACTGTAAAGGGCCACTCAAAGTGTTGAAATGCCACACAAATGTGCATTGAAAACATGGAAATGTCACACATAAGCAAAATGAAACCTTGGGTCTGGGACTGGATATGCTCATGCATGCAGTCACTCGCCGCGCAGTGGCCGCATTGTGCATGGGTGGTGGACCTCCAACTAGAGAGCTCCTGTCTAAGTCCAAAGGGGTCCCCTCAAGTTTCACTACACCACTGTCTGACCCTTAGGCACTCCAGATTCTTTGCATATGCAGAGATTCTTTAGGCCTGAAAAGGATTAGAACTATAACTTTAGTTTACCAACTTGGTATAGGACTGCAGAATCTAGGCTAGGCCCTAGAGCTATTGATGGCCAGGGACAGCTTCACATACTTATGGGTGTATTTGACACTGGATGAACCTGTCTTTTAGAGGAGGATCATTAAACCACAAACTGACAAATTGTGAATTGACACTGCATTCTGGGCTCCACTACAGTTGTCATTACTGGGCAGGTGAACGATTTTCAAAATGATAGCACCATAATGCCTGCTCTATTAGCTACAGAACTTTCCTTTTGAGATTTCTAGTACCTCTTATAGGCTGATCAATTCTAACTTAAGAAGCTTTCTGTTCATTAAAGGGTTTGCCAGAATAGCTGTGGCTGAATATTCCAAGTGTCAATACAACTCGGGTGTAACAATAGTACACATCACATCTTACTATAGGGCAGCCCACTTAATAACTAGCAAAGAATGATTTTGTGATGCACATGGGGACCAATATTATGCGTCTGAAAAATGGCTGAACACGGGGGTTCTAGATTCCCTATTTATTCAATGGGGTTTTCCCTGGTTCTCATTTACCCCCGAGTACATAAGTAGTGTTTAAGATATGGGACAAGACCACCACTGGAATAATAAACTGACCAGTGAGACTCCACTTTAGGTAGGGAGGAGACTCAACCAAGTCTCCAAGGGCAAAGCTTCAGAGGGCTCGACAGTATTTGGATTTCATGTTTGGGGTCTTTATGGTTGGAACTGTGATGTGTTCCTTTGACCTCCATCAGAGGATGTTCTTCTGCTGTGTTCCACATTGACATGTGCTTTCCCCGTACATTGTTGATATTGATGAGGTCCCTGAACCCATCTCACTGGAGGCAAATCTACTAATGGGGAAGCTAAGGGAACACAAAATATTGCAAATACATTGCTCACTAATTATCAAATCCCTGGATACTTTTGACCAACTGGGCGGTCTCAGGAAAGGGACCTGAAGGCATTGTCTGATGATGAATGTCAGGAAGCAAGGATGGCTCCTAGGTAGTTTATCGTCAGAGCGCAGTTTGGTGCTATCCAGCTCCATCATAACTACCTTAACTAGACCAGACTGTAGAGATTTGGCTTAACTCTGTCTCCCTCTGTCTTACATGACCAACACAGAAGGAGCCAACACAGAAGGAGGACCCCAGCCACACAATATGGCAATTTATCATATTAGGGATCTTCTGAAGAGGTGTCCTGGCTACCCTATGCTGTGAAGTGAAGTGAAGTGTTGATGTGGAAGCTGCCCAATGACCCTAAACTTGCCTTGCTACTTATAAATGTCAGTAGTCTGGATTCCAACAGATACAAAATGGCACTGTTGAGGTTGGGTTTACTAATTGTGAAAGGAGATATTGCTAAGCACTGGTGGGGCCCCATGTCCCTGTCTCTTGAGGCCTAACAAAGGGGACTGGACTACTGTATGACTCTGGAGCTACTAAATTATTGGGCTACCAGCTGTCTGCATAAAAATAGGAAAGGTTGACATAACTAACTAATAGACCCTCGTCCACCTGAGGCACCAGTCCATTGATGGTAAACTCCTGGCAGGGATTGAACAAGGTCAGAGTGAGTATTGGAATGCCCACCTCCAAATGCTTAAATTATTTTTATCCGTTGTACCATATGCTGTGTTTTTTAACCTGCCATGAAATGTTGTCATATTGTTTTTCCTTTATTCTGCCAAACAAATAACATAATTTACACATAAAGGTACTAGATTGGAAAGTATAGTCTAGGACTGCACGAGGTAATCAGACTATAGATGTGGCAAAATGAAAACTATAGGATAGTGAAAAGATACTGAAAGGAATCTGGGAGCACAACCAATGGAAACCAGTCCAAGAATTTTTTACTATACATTCCTATAAACCTGACAGACTGTGAAGTGCTAATGTTCTTCCTGAAAAAATTTCTAGACATTCCAGCAGGTTTCCCAGGAAGAAATCCTGCCAGTCAAGAACCTGTGACAGAGTCAAGTCCAATAACGTTGTTAAACTTTTCAAATACAGCACCAGAGACTTAAAGCACACCAGCAATCTACTAGCTTTTACAAACTAATTTCCTAAATTCTTCTAACAATTCTGAACCCTTTTTTCTGTTCCTGTTAGGCAGTTGTTAGATTTGTCCAGTCAAGGAATTTCTAGCATCAAAAAGCTACATGTGGTGATGAAGGAATTTGCAAAACCTACATAATTTAAAATAACATTATACCTAGTCTGTCAACTATATCTCTTCATTGTGCCATACAATCATTTTTCCTGTGCTGTGAGGTACTGTAATTGTAGTTCTTCTGTGCCCATGGAACCTGCAAGCCCCATTTAAAAAAAATGTTGATCACCCTACACCTTCATTTGAATGGAATAAATGCTAGCATTTTTGTGACGATTATGGATGTGGACACAGAACGTAAGTATCTTTCATGAAAGTAGTTAACTTCGATGTTAGGAGTAGGAATAATATGGATAGAGAGTAGTGACAATGCAGCTGACTTAAGCTGTCTTGAGTTTTCATTTAGGGGATTAGGAAAATCGTGTAGTTTTTTGTGAAATTCCATTCAAATTTAATGAACTATGCTAAATTAGGCCTTCAGAGAAAAATGTGATGTGTAGGTATCCTGCTTGAGTACTTTTTACACAGGGTGGACCCAGTATGAAAAAGGACCATGATTCACTGACAAGGATATTTTCTGCATAAAATACACTCCCATGGGTAAAACGTCTGTGAAACTGCATAGTGCAAAATTCCATGACCGTTGCATACTTTGATAGTGTAATTCAAACATTGGCCGAGCCTAATTTATTTGTAATCTGTTTTTAGCTGACACAATAGTAGGTACTCACCCATAAACAATTTTATTAGTAGATCAGATGGAGGATCTTGAATTGAACTGAATCATTCTGATTAGGCCTGATTAAACCTGGAGGAGCAGAAGCTCATATAAGATTAATTTAGTTTCCTCTGTTGGAAAGGGGCAAGGAATTCTACTCCATCATGTTTTTATTACAAAAACATACAGGAGGCTTCCGGCTGGTTTTGGATTTGCAAGCCCTGAACAAACATGTTTTCCACTACCCTTCAAAATGAAGATATTGCAGTGGATCAATCAGTTGGTGATTCAGGGACATTTCCTATGCACCTTGGACTTACAGAACTCATACTACCATGTTCCTATTCATCCTCTCTGCCAGCGGTTTCCCAGGTTTCGTGTGCAGGGGACTCATTATCAGTTCAGTGTTCTCCCATTCAACCTTTGTTCAGCCTGAGAGTCTTTACCAAAGTGGTGACTCCTCTGGTCACCTCTTTTCATCTAACGGGAATTCATCTTTACCGTTATCTGGATGACAGGTTGGTAAGTGCTCCTTCAGAGGCCCTGCTTTTTCAAAATCTTCAGATGGTCTGTTCCACCCTCCAGCAGCATGGGTTTCTTCTGAAGTAGGACAAGTGCCTACTGGTTCCACCTCAGGATCTCATATTTATTGGGGCCAGGTTTCATACAGATCTCAACAGGGCCTTTCTTCCAGAGGGCAGGATCCAAGCATTGCAATCTCTGGCCCTGGAGATGATGATCCTGTTGTCAGACCTGGTTCGCAGGTGGCTTTGGTTGATGGGATTCATGGCAGCTGCAGTCTTTACTGTTCCTTGAGCATAGTTTCATCTCAGACCTTTGCTGGTTCGCCTGCTGCCTTGTTGGGATCCTCAGTCGGGGGAGTATGACCAGTTAGGACCGGTCTCCCTGGGGGTTCATCAGTATCTGGAGTGGTAGATTTTAGAAGCCAACCTGCCCAAGAGGGTTCTTTTGCAGCCGAATCCTCCTTTGGTATTGACTATGGATGCCAGTGCCTTGGGTTGGAGAGCAACCCCGGGTGACACCTTCCTACAGGCCCACTGGAGGCGGTCTTATATTTGGAGGGAACTCATGGCAGTGATCAGGGCAGTCATGGGTTTTCATCATTTGGTGGTGGGGCACTATTTAGTGGTTCGCTCTGTCAATCTAGTCACAGTGGCCTACCTCAACAACGAAGGGGGGATTTGTACCAAGTCTCTTAACACAGTGGCTCAGTTGTTGTTCCAATTGAGTGAACAACACCTTCAATCTCTGGTGGCTTTTCATGTGAGGGTAGTGGACTTTACAGAAGCTCTTTCTTTTCCGTGAGGTGTTTCTCAGAGTGTGCAAGAAGTTTGGTGTGCCATACCTCAATCTCTTTGCTTACCGGCTCAATGCTCAGGTTCTGCGTTTTTGTGCTTGCAGTCCACAGACAGGTCCTTAGGGAGTGGATGCTGTGTCAGTTCCCTGGCCAGAACCTCTGTCATATGCTTTTCCTCCATTTGCCCTCATTCCCATGTTCATGGCACGGTTGGTGAAAGAAGACAGGAGGGTGATTCTGGTGGTCTCATTTTGGCCCTGGAGATCCTGATTTCTGGTTAAAAGTTGCTGGCAGTTCAGGGTCCCTGGTTTCTTTCTCTCTTTCCCTCCCTTCTTCAGTTGGTCCCAGCATTGACTCTCAAGAAACTTTGACTGTCGGTTTTGGAAGTTGAGAGGCAGGGTTTGCAGCTCCAGGGGATTCCCAGACATTTAGCTGTAACAATTCAGCAGTCTTATAATCCTTTAAACTTAATGTCTTAAGCCAGGGATTGGGAGTAATTTCCAGCACTGGTGTGTTCCTCTTCGTTTATCTCCATTGGATTGTTCTTTGCCTTCAGTGATTCTGTTTTTATGGGAAGGCTTTGAGAAACATTTGTCTGTTTCCAACTTGAGGGGCACAGTGGGCGGCTATCAGGGCTTTTCATGCTCTGTGGGGAAATTTCTGTAATGTGGATGATTTGGTGTCCCATCTGTTGCACAGGTGTTCTCAGAACCGACCTAGGGTGAAACCTCTGTTTCTTTTTTGGAATTTGCCTCAAGTGTTGAAGTCTCTGGTATCCGTCCCTTTTGAGCCTTTAGAGGTGCTGATATTAAGGTTTTGACTTGCAAAGTGGTCTTTTTGGTTGCTATCACCTCCGCCAGATGCATTGGAGAGTTAAGAGCCTTGATGGCTAGGGAACCCTTTCTGTCTTTTTCTGCTGATGGGGTGGTATTGCACTTGGATTCCTCTTTCATTCCCAAGGTTGTTTCCCAGTTTAACTTGTTCTCAGGAGGTGGTGCTACCTTCCTTGAGTGTGGCTTCTGCAGGGGAGGATGATTTTGATTGGTCCTTTCTGGATGCCAAGAGAGCTTTGTTGGTGTATTTGTTTCGGACCAGGCCATTCAGGAAATCTAATGCCTTGTTTGTTTCATTTGGTGCTTTTTCCAAGGGTGAGAATGCTTCGTCTTTGTCTATCCGTAGATGGCTCAAGCAGGTTATTGAATTGGCATATTCTTTGGTAAAATGTAAACATAAACTTTGCACTTGTATAGCACACTACTCACCCATTAGGGTCTCAAGGCACTGTACACATACCACTGTGGAACCCCTCCTGGCTTTTCCCTGTGAGGCACCCTCTCCTGGGCAGCCACACATCAAAGTGCTGTCAGGGAAGTTGTGGAGATTAAGCAAGCTATTGCCCAGAGTGGGACCCATTAATTAAATTAGGCACTGAGGCGAGAATTATCTGGTCCAAGGGAATTAAGCCCAAGACCCACCTAGGCAGAAATTGAACCCTGCTCCCAGGTTAGATCTCTGTATCAGGGTCTGCTGATTTAACCATTGTGCCACTCTTCTCCACAGTGGCTAGGAATTGGGCAGTTCTTCTCTGGCAGGGGCGCTTTACTGATGTATGGCGGCTTCTTGGGCAGAATTGAAGGGGGTGCCCATTGCTGAAATTTGTAGTGTGGCTACATGGGCAGTTTCCAGTACTTTTGTCCACCATTACCATCTTCAGAATGTGTTGGGGGAAGAGTTGAATTTTGCATTGGGGTTATTGTGTGCAGTTTGCTTCTAAGTTTTGTCTTGTTTTCTGTTAATGTTCTTCAATAAATCACTTCTGGGTATTGCTTATGTTCTTGTGTGCTTATGTGGTGTCTTTTGTTTCTCAGGCTGGTCTGGTTTTTGCTAAGGTATTCGCCCTCAGTAATGACGAGGACTAGTGGACCTGGGAGTAATGTCCTATTACTTAGCTGTAATCTTCATTACTCCTGGTCCTGTAGGCCTTGTCACATTCATTATTCCTCACCCTCCCTCACTGGCAACCGGCCTTCGATTGATTGGCTTGGTAGTTTAGGAGGAATGCTGGAAAGGTAAGCGTTATGTACTTCCAGTGGGGCTGGAGAAGTGCATTCCTTGTGTTCTTTTTTTGTCATGGAGAGAGTTCTTTCTCTATAAGTGATTAATAGGACGAGGACTACAGGACCAGGAGTAATGAAGATTACCTGTAAGTAATAAGCCATTTCTACAAACCAAATACAAACCCCATCAATGCCCTAAAGTTCACAGTAATTACTAGAAAAGCACTCTATATATGTCCAACACCGACCTACTTCTGATCTATGCTAGATAATAAATCTAGAAACAAACTATTGTATTTACACTTTTAAATACAACAAGTTACTTTCGTTAAACCTTTTTGATTTAAAATACACATAAAATATTCAATGAATTGGAAATTGGCAGCTTGCAGATTAAAAAATCCTTTGCAGTTCATGTAAAACTATTATAATGTATAAAATTGTTTAAAAAAAGTTAAACAATTACTAAAATGTATTTAAAATGTATGGCTTTAAACGAACAATATCCATTTAAATAAAAATATTAATATATATAAATATATACAAGCAGCACGAGAAAGAGAATGAGCTCTAATTGTATTTAGAAATGTGTCATTTATACAATTATTTACGATAACTTCACATGCATATCTTTATAATACATTTTAGAATAAAATATGTAAAGGCCGATATGAATATTGTTATTATTTCGAAACTATGAACCAACCTTAACTTGTTTTTTAGTAATTAATATATATAATTGTTACATTGATTTTAAATTCTTTAATTATGTAATACTATTATCCGTTCCCATTTAACATTGTTTTGATTTTTTTAATGTATCCTATGTGTACATTTGTATATTAATATCTTATGTATTTTTAATTTGTAAAATAACTCCAGTTTAAATAAGTTTATTAAATTGGAGCTAATGTTTCCAAATCTTGAGAAAATGTACATTAATTAAGGCGATAAGATTTGCTTTCTAACTCAGTCCTGCCAATAGAAGAGAAATTGTGAAAATTATGTTGTGATCCAATATTTGGTATTTTACCTCCAGGTCAACATACACTGGGGAAAGTACCAAAAAGGTTGGCAATTGGTGGCTAGAATTTACCATTCTAGCTCCACTCCCACATACACTGTGGAAAGTGCTAAAATGTGTGGGAGTGTTAATTTTACTATTCCAACTGCAGTTCCACATACATCCGAGAAAATGCCTATTTTTTTGAAGGGGGTATAATATACTAGTATATACTATACTAGTCTACGCCCAATACTACAGACATTGGTGAAGGTGGCAGCATTCGATGTTAAAATATATCATTGCAACTTCGGTCTCACAAACACCAGGGAAATGCAAAAATTGTTTGTGGGTGTGGGGGGAGGGATGCAAATAAATCTTTATCTAAAATCCAAGTAATTTTTACATTTTGTAAACATTTCGGGTTTTAGAAAATACTATTCTTCACAATAAAATTAGAACCCCCAAAATATAATTCATTTTTAACACCAAAACCTCAAAACCATAAATTAACATAATGCTAAAGAAGGGGTATTCGCCAAAGTGCTACACTCACCTTATGCCCAAAAGATTTGTAAGAGAATCAGTCTTTGATTGTGCATCTATCTAGGTAAACGTAGTAAATGACAATATTAATGCCTTAGGGGATCCTTTTACCATAATAACTCTCAATAACTTTTTGCAGTGTTCTAAATGTGTTTTACATTCAGAGGCATGTAAACTACACATGCCAAAACAGATTCAGACATTGTTTTCTGTTCCTTGTGAAGTCGTTTTATGTTTTTTGAGTCATTCACCATTAATTTGGAGGTTACACTAAGAACATCTTTATCTTTCTTGAAATATATATTATTTATGTACACATTTCCATTATTCAGCCAACTCATGTTTTGGACGGTTACATGGCTCGCAGATCTAAGGCTTTTTTCAGGCTAAGAGCAGCATCATGTTTTGGTAAAAGTCCTAGTCATGCTAAAATGTCCACAACACAATATTACTTTTTGGAACTCTCTAAAGTTCAAAGTTTTTGATTACAGTTGTCTGTCCATAAAGAGAATTTCGAGCACAGATTATGTTGATCCTCATTTCATGCCATATTAGATGTAACATCGAAAAGTCCCAAAAATGTGGATCAATGTCATTATGATATTTTTATAGTTCAATGAGCATTAATCTTACATCGAGGTCTGGCATTGTATGGGTGGCACCACAAAACAAACTGTGGGGGGGGTCGTACAATGTCCGATGCAGTCTGTCAATAAATAATATTATAGAAAGATAAATGTGTTTCGAATAGAGCCTACAAATTAATGATAGATGCATCACAAAGACTAAATATAAACAACCAGGAACAGAAAAAAAGTTTGGATCTGTATTTGTATGGGGGTTTGCATGCCTCTAAACGTAAAAAACATTTAGCATATTGTAAGAGATTCTTTTGTTGTATATGCATCCCTCATGCCATTAACACATTGTCATGAGTGAATTAATCAAATAAATAAAGAATAGTTTATTTTTTATTAATTTAAAAAATGAACACAGAATGTTTCCTAAAACTGAATCTAAAACTAAAAACCTAAGTAGCAAAACATTAAGGGGCATATTTATACTCCGTTTGCGCCGAATTTGCGTCGTTTTTTCCGACGCAAATTCGACGCAAAACTAACTCCATATTTATACTTTGGCGTTAGACGCGTCTAGCGCCAAAGTTCATGGAGTTAGCGTCATTTTTTTGCGTGAACACCTTCCTTGCGTTAATGATATGCAAGGTAGGCGTTCCCGTCTTAAAAAATGACTCCCAGGCATGTGCGTGGTATTTATACTCCCGGGCAAAAATCACGCCCGGGAGTGGGCGGGGCAAAAAACCCCGCATTTGCGCCTCTTTTTAACGCCTGGGTCAGGGCAGGCGTTAAGGGACCTGTGGGCTCAGAATGAGCCCAGAGGTGCCCTCCCCTGCCCCCAGGGACACCCCCTGCCACCCTTGCCCACCCCAAGAGGACACCCAAGGATGGAGGGACCCATCCCAGGGAAGAAAAGGTAAGTTGTGGTAAGTATTTTTTTAATTTTTTTTTGTGGCATAGGGGGGCCTGATTTGTGCCCCCCTACATGCCACTATGCCCAATGACCATGCCCAGGGGACAGAAGTCACCTGGGCATGGCCATTGGGCAAGGGGGCATGACTCCTGTCTTTGCTAAGACAGGAGTCATGTTAATGGCATCTGGGCGCCCAAAAAAAATGGCGCAAATCGGGTTAAGACGATTTTTTTGCCTCAGCCTGACTTGCACCATTTCTGGACGCCCATACGCCATTTTCCCCCTACGCCGGCGCTGCCTGGTGTATGTCGTTTTTTTTAACGCACACCAGACAGCGCCGCCGGCTAACGCCGGCTAACGTCATTCAATAAATACGGCGCCCGCATGGTGCTTCAGAATGGCGTTAGCCGGCGCTAATTTTTTTTACGCAAAACTGCGTTGGCGCAGTTTTGCGTCAAAAAGTATAAATATGGGCCTAAATGGATTTTCATCCGCCTAAAAAAATCGATCATCCCAATTATAAAAAAAAACGAACCAAACGATCACCCAAGATAGCCCCCAAGTCGTAAAAAATAAACATAATATAAATATCATTCCAAATGCATGACCCCAATAAGCAAAAACATAACACATACTTAAAGTAAATGAAAGTTATTATAACTATTCTAACAAAATCGATAAATAATAATCATTTAAAAAAATAACTCTACCCCTACTCCGAAAATAACCCACAATCCAGAAAAAACACATCTTTACATGACGAAATTTAAAAAGGAATATACTAATTGCAATATTAAAATAAAGCATAATAAATAATAATCACAATATTTTAGCATACTAAAATATTACATTTTCAAAACTAATTCATTGACTTACATAAAAAGATATATTATTCACCACTTTTTTAGCGGTTACAATATTTTTCCCACAGTATTGTGGCCCAACGACATTTTCAGATCGACATTCAGGTACCATGCCTTGCTATCAATGCATTACTGCTATTTTAAATCACCTAATGTTGTAAGGGTGTAACACCCGGTGCAGCCTCTACAGTACATGGCGGGACAACCCTTAAGGAGCCCCTCAGCCCTTCAAGGGGGTCTCATTTAGCTGGAGACCAATGAATATCCGTGAGATAAGGGAGACTAAGGTGCCCCCTCTTAACATTCTGCATTTTGCATTAATCCACGGTAACGGTGAATTGTTGGATAACCAGTTTAGCTATAAATATATTTACTAAAACATTTCTTAAACTGCGGGCTAGCGTCGAAAATTAAAATATGTCGTATTTTGTGGAATATTTTGAGGGGGAAATTGTTTTTACCTGATGTTTTGGCTAAAGTTCTTTTAACATTCATTGTTTTATCATGCGAGAGCCCTAGCGTTTAACAGGTTGGGAAAGTAATTAGATGCTATACAAGTGATGTACATCCGACCGAAATAAACTGCTTTGACTCACTCTAGTTTCTAGGAAAACACCAGCCCTCCACGTTTTGAACTTTTCTCAACAGAAATCGTTATCTGTCTCGTCAAATGTTTCAGTGAGATTTTAAAAAAACCTTCATATTTGTGAGACATGTTTAAGAACACAATACACTGGGCAGTTTTAACATCCTTTCTGAAAATAGTTCGCTTAATAGCCCATGACTCCGGATGCATTCATTGATGTTTATGAAAAACGCTCGCTAACAGAGTCTAGGAAGGAATAAATTCGTAGGATTATAGGTGTTAATGCTCATCATAACGCTTCTTTTCTAAAATATCATAATGTGCTACTCAGCAGGCAACTATTCCACACAGTGAAATTTGATTTTTTCCCCATCATATTAGAAACGAGTTTATCAACCCTTAAGAGATGCCATCTGGATCAGTATCCTCAGAAGCAGAAACTGACTGCATAAGATGAATGCTCCTTCATCTTTATATATAAAGGGGCATATTTATACTCCGTCTGCGCCGAATGTGCATCAAAAATGTTGACGCACATTCAGCGCAAACGTTGCCCTGTATTGAAACTTTGACGCCCGAGCCCGCGGACGACAAAATTCCGCCGTGTGCGTCATTTTTTGGATGCGGCAACCCGCCTTGCGTTAATCATATGCAAGGTAGGCGTTCCCGTCCAAAAAATGACTTAAACAGCCGTGCATCGTATTTATGCTTTTGGGCAAAAATGGCGCACGACCGGGAGGCGGAGCCGGAAAATGACACACAGCCTGATTTGCATCAAAATTTAACACCTGGGTCAGGGCAGGAGTTAAAATGGGGCAAACACACCTGTATTTAATCAGAACACACAGAACAAACAGCAGAGCAGCAACAGGGAGCCATGGAGGTGATTCTAATCCAGCGTGCACGCAGACGCAGAGCCCAGCAGCAACAATAGCAACTACAACAACACCAGCAGGGACCCCAAAGGCAGCGCAGAAGGCAGGAGAGGATATTCTGCCCCAGAACCACCCTTCAGGGCCTCAGGGAACACAACATCATCCAGAGGCACCAGTTGAACTGGCAGGCCATTCAGCAGCTGCTGTGCAACATTGAACCCAGTTGGCCCCCACTTTGCTGACACCCCGCACCATCCCAACAGAAACCAAGCTGCTTGCCATACTTCATATGCTGGCAAGTGGCTCTTTTCAAACAACTGGTGCCCTGGTTGCCAGAATATCACAACCATCATTCTCCGCCTTTTTGCCCAAAGAACTGGATGCCATCATTGGACTGACACCCCGCCACATCTGCTTCCCTAACACACTGCAGAAGCAGCAGGAAACAAAACAGGGGTTCTACCTGGCTTCCCACACGTCCTTGGTGCAATCGACTGCACACATGTACGCCTTGTGCCACCTGCTGCAACTGAACACCTCTACAGCAACAGGAAGCACACACATTCCATCAACGTGCAGGCCATTGTCGATCACCAGGGATTGATCACCAACATCGTGGCTGTTAGAAATGGGGTCTTTGGTTGACAGTCAGGTTACCCCCTGTTCAAGCAAGGACCCTCACTCTAGTTAGGATAAAAGAGAATCACCCTCAGCTAACCCCTGCTTACCCCCTTGGTAGCTTGGCAGAGCAGTAGGCTTAACCTCAGAGTGCTGGGCGTAAAGTATTTGTACCAACACACACAGTAACTCAATGAAAACACTACAAAATGACACAACACCAGTTTAGAAAAATAGGAAATATTTATCTAGACAAAACAAGACCAAAACGACAAAAAAAATCCAACATACACAAGTCAAGTTATGATTTTTTAAAGGTTTAAAAATAAAAAGAGTCTTTAGGTAGTTGTAACAACACACTAGCGCTGCTAGCGTGTAAATGTACCTGGTTTGCGTCAAAAATAACCCCGCACGGGCGGTGTGCGTCGAAAATAACCCTGCACGGTTATATGCGTCGAAAACAACTCGGCACGGCGATGCGCGTCGAAAAAGCCAGCCACGCGACGGTCCGAAAGTCCCGCGGCGCAGGTTGCGATCTCTCAGCCTTCGTCAGCGATGCCGCGCGTCGTTTCTCCTGCTCCGGGCGTCGATTCTCCGGTCGCGTTTCCTGCGGCGTCGTTTCTCAGCTGCGGAGCCGGCGTCGCGTCGTTTTCTCAGCCGCGATCGGATTCGCGTCGATCTTTTCTCCGCACGGCGCTCGGTGCGTGTATTTTTGTCCTTAGGCTGCCAGCCTCTCCTTTCAGGGTCCCAGGGACTGGAAGGGCACCACAGAGCAGAGTAGGGGTCTCTCCAGAGACTCCAGGTGCTGGCAGGAAGAAGTCTTTGCTATCCCTGAGACTTCAACAACAGGAGGCAAGCTCTACATCAAGCCCTTGGAGATTTCTTCTTCAAGATGGAAGGCACACAAAGTCCAGTCTTTGCCCTCTTACTCTGGCAGAAGCAGCACTGCAGGAAAGCTCCACAAAGCACAGTCACAGGCAGGGCAGCACGTTTTCCTCAGCTATCAGCTCTTCTCCAGGCAGCGGTTCCTCTTGGTTCCAGAAGTGTTTCTAAAGTTTGTAAGTTTGGGTGCCCTTCTTATACCCATTTTAGTCTTTGAAGTCACCTTCCTTCAAAGGGGACTCACACCTTCTTGTGAAATCCTGCCTTGCCCAGGCAAGGCCTCAGACACACACCAGGGGGTGGGAGACAGCATTGTCAGAGGCAGGCACAGTCCTTTCAGATGAGAGTGACCACTCCACCCCTCCCTCCTAGCAGAGATGGCTAATCAGGAAATGCAGATCACACCCCAGCTCCCTTTGTGTCACTGTCTGGTGTGAGGTGAAAAACAACCCAACTGTCAAACTGACCCAGACAGGGAATCCACAAACCAGGCAGAGTCACAGAATGGTTTAAGCAAGAAAATGCTCACTTTCTAAAAGTGGCATTTCCAAACGCACAATCTTAAAATCAACTTTACTAAAAGATGTATTTTTAAATTGTGAGTTCAGGGATCCCAAACTCCACATGTCCATCTACTCTCTAGGGGAATCTACACTTTAATCATATTTAAAGGTAGCCCCCATATTATCCTATGAGAGAGAGACAGACCTTGCAACAGTGAAAACGAAATTGGCAGTATTTCACTGTCAGGACATATAAACCACATTACTATATGTCCTACCTTATCCATACACTGCACCCTGCCCTTGGGGCTACCTAGGGCCTACCTTAGGGGTGCCTTACATGTAAGGAAAGGGAAGGTTTAGGCCTGGCAAGTGGGTACACTTGCCAAGTCGAATTTACAGTGTAAAAATACACATACAGACACTGCAGTGGCAGGTCTGAGACATGATTACAGAGCTACTTATGTGGGTGGCACAACCAGTGCTGCAGGCCCACTAGTAGCATTTGATTTACAGGCCCTGGCACCTCTAGTGCACCTTACTAGGGACTTACTAGTAAATCAAATATGCCAATCATGGATAAACCACTTACATACAATTTAAACAGGAGAGCATATGCACTTTAGCACTGGTTAGCAGTGGTAAAGTGCTCAGAGTTGAAAAGCCAACAGCAACATGTCAGAAAAATATAGGAGGCAGGAGGCAAAAAAGTCTGGGGATGACCCTGCAAAAGCAAAAGTCCAACAGTGGCTAAATATCCTGGGAGTGTACATGACTCATTCATCTTCCGTCACTGCACCATCAATGAACACTTCCAGGATGGACGGTATGGCAATGGACTACTTGTTGGTAAGTACAAAAACCTACTTATATACACACTGCACAGCAACCCTCTAGGACACACAACACATACACCACAACAGCAGCATGTGAACAGGAACACACTGAGGTCGTGACATTGCTAGCCATGTTTCTTAGGTCACCATTGAACCTGTCACACATCGGAAATTACTGTACAGCCTAATGTTAAGACGTCAAAGATCACAACGTGTGGAGTGGGTTGCCCAAATGTCACCTTGCAAAATGTAAGTGTCCCAATGACCTTTACATTAATCCATTGCATAAGTCTAAAGGTATGGGATGTCCAGGGTACATTGATATGAACATGTTACCACCACTTTCAATTTTAACCTGTGTATGGAACTATCATCTCACCCCCAGTGAAGACACACGGACACCTGTATCACAAGTCACAATGCTAGGGAGGGCACACTGTACTGCAAATCCCAAAACATACTGCTGACAACCGGTTAGCAGACAAAAACTCGTTTAGCCAAGGAAACAACACAATGCAGATGGTACATCCTACAAGCCTAGGATGCTACATTATAACACAAAAGAGTCACAGACAACACAAGACAACTACTGCCATGAAAGGTCATTTCAACAGGGCCAGCTACATTAATATGATCCCATTCATTTTCTCTTGCAGCTGGCCAGGGGTATGGCATCCAGCCATGGATTATGACACCATTTGGTAACCCGAGTACTGCTGCAGAGCGTGCCTACAACCACACACATAGGAGGACACGCAGCATTGTCGAGAGGACCTTTGGCATCCTCAAGTCAAGGTTCCGGTGCCTCGACATCACTGGTGGTAGCCTCCTATATTCGCCGGAGATGGTCTGTAGGATCATCCTAACATGTGCAATATTGCACAACATTTGCATCAAAAGGAACATTCCACTCCTAGAACCAGAGCTGCACATGCCTGAAGAGGAGGAAGAGGAGGATGCTGGCCTGCAACATGAGAGGGAACTACAGAACACGGCCGCTGGTATACGCAGGCGGCAACAGATCGTCAAGAATTTCTTTTAAATATAATCACCTTCACCACTTTAGTTAACTTATTTAAATAACCACCTATAATAAACAACATATCATGGTCTGGCTATTCATTTTTGCACACCTTCATCTCTACTTATCAGAATAAGAGTGTTGCCTCATGGAGCATTGCTGAGATACTGATTAGGACACTGAACATCCCAGAGCTAATGTGATGCCTAACATACAATGGTCACATACACATACACTGTTAATGACATATATCATGTACATTTCTCCTTTGAAGGCCAATAGCAGAGGACCACAACTATTTCACACATACATGTTGAAATCAAGGTCCAACGCAGCATATTGCACACAACTAAGACACCATCACTCAATAAGGGGAAAACAAGCCTCATACATGAGGCAGTCAATGTGCTTTTGAATCAGTAACAGGAATGTCTGACCAGACCCTTGACAGCAGTAAGTCCAACTGCATCCAATATTTGCGAGGACTATCTGTGACCAGAGTTCCATAGAAGCAGAACATAGACAGCACAAGTGCCACACATATGAGCAGCATTGCACACATGACATTCCATGTACGTCGGCCCATTTCCTAACTCCTGACACACCCATGCACTTGGTCACAACCCACCTGTCGGAAGAGGTCCCTGGAATACTAAGATGTGTACCCTGATATTCCCTCCTCTACACACACAGACCAACATTAGCAATCCAGTGTGCTACACCCTTTCCTATGGTATGCCATTGTCATAGAACATCTGACTGCATGGACGTCAGGTTAATTTATACGCTGTCTTTTAGTTTCAAAGCCCTGTTAGCACCTGTAGATTGTATCCCGTGTGAAAATGTCTGTTTGCCCTTAGAATGCAAGTCTCACCTACAGGACTGGTGAGAAACAGATGCAGTCCACACCTGTGACACCTCCATGCACACCACACATTTAAAAAAGTACTGCCCCTGCTGATGCCTGGAACAGCATAGGAGTTGCCATTTAGTCAATTACACCATTAAGCATTGATACTAATTAAGCTGTGTAACACAGCCCTTGGGTTCATATGTCACCTTCAAAAACCCAGGACATACACAGTTTGACATGTCAACTCTCTAGTTTGTCCTCCAAACAGTCTGAGTCAGACCACTGATCATGTAACTTGTCAAATTGCTGGATCCTGAATCACCCTGCATTCTGTCAGCCTGACTGGCATATGTCTGTGCGTCACACTAAAGTATCCCTGTGTCTACATATGTACCACACTTGCGTTAGCAAACCTCTCATTCATCAGGGGGTATTGGGCATGGGCTTCTTCAATGCATACACAAATACATTGTATAGCATCATCTGCCTTTTAACTGTACCATTTGAGTTAAATCCTCTGGGAAAAGCAAAATTCATGGCCCATCCCTTGTCTGGGTCGCATTTATGCATAAATGACAAAGTGTGACAGTGTCCCAGGGCCGTAGGCAGGGATTGGGTATGGGGCTTTCAGCACAACCAGCAACCTCTGATAATGTCCATGAAAAATACACACATGTCAGGACCATGACAGTTCACACACAGAATCACAGTGCTCACAACATAGTGATGGGCCGTGTGTGGTGAATAGCTGCAAGAATAATTAGCACAGAGGCTATGATGTTCCCAGATGCAGTGGGAATTGCAGAGGCTAACCTGTGTACAAATGTTGTAATGACACCTGCCAGAACATGACACCTGAGACATTATCTCAGTCAGCACACCAAGGTTTCCCTGTTGACTGTCTCATTACACGTCTTTAGTGACAGGGTGGGAGCATCCCCATGTAGGTTCACATGTCCACATCCACTTAACTCACATTGATCAACCAAGGATACTCAGTAGATACAGGATTGCTGCCACTGACTCAAGATGAGTCCTGGACCAAACTGTGACAAATTACACCCCAAACAATATACAGTATCATCATTGGACCACATACATGAACAAGACACCTATGTGCAATTGATCACTGGAAATATGTGGACACGTGCTGTCTTGTATGCTGGTCCACCACAGCCACTTGATAGTTGGGGCTCACTTCTATGGCCTCAACTGTGGTGTCATCATACATTTGAGATTCACCCTTGTCTGTCTGTGCAAACAACATGGTCTCACTTCCTCAATGCATGTGTATGACTCACTGTGGGATTCACCAACGAGTGCCTAGGAAGCTGTTACCAATACTCTAGGACATAGGATGTAGAAAATGTGGACCATTGACATGAACAAGCGTCTGTCATCTATCTGGTGCATGCTATGTCACATGTGGTGTCTACGTGACCCTAAATCTTGGAAGTCCACTTTACGGATGTTGCTACATGAATGACTAACACATGCCCTCTCTAATTTCCACAATGACTTGCATCTAAGGTTTGGACACATGGACGTCACATTCATACAAGCATATGTACAAATATGCTTCATGTGATACACACACACTTGGTCAACAAATACATTAGTTGCCAAAGGACACACTTTGAGCCAAAGGCATTTAGGTATTGTACATATGTGCATCACATTGCTATCCTCTCCTTATGCCAAACATGCACAATTTGTGCAACACATATATGTACGCCACACTTATGACCAACTATTGCGTCAGCCATCTGTAAAAATACTGTGAAGGGAGTAGCGGATCATGGTCCGCTGCAGTATGGTGTCACACATGTGAACAAACACCATCAACACCATAGTGTCTTCAATAAGCCTAACTCTGATATGTCCCAAATGTAACATAAAAAAAAAACAAGAAAAAATGCCCAAAACCAGTTAATGCACTGAAATGTTGACGTTCCTGGCGTTATGCGTCATTTTTTGTCTACCAAAACTATATTTGCGTCATTTTTTTTGAGTGAAAATTAGCCTGCATCCAGATATTTGTACAGGCCATGTACTATTATGTGGATTGGGCTAATTTTCACTCCTGTGCGTATTTTTTTTTTTACGCAAATACAGTTTTGGTAGACAAAAAATGACGCATAACGCAAAAAAGGCGGGACTTTTCATACAGGAAGTGATGTAATAGGATATCCTGTTTACAGATCATGTACAGTGGGTGTACTTTCACTTTCACTTTGCAGTCTATGATCCTTCTAGACTGTGTGGCTGTGTAGAGAGTGGTGTCCTGAGATTTTGTGCTTTTTTGTGCTTTTTTGTCCTGTGTGCTATCTGTAAAGTCCATTTGTGAAATAAATATTGTCGCTGTATACTGTACTACTGTGTTTTGTCTACATTTGTCCATTTATCTTGTGTTTTGTTGTTTGTGGGAGTCTGTTGTGGGTAGTGTTAGTTTGGGGATAGTTGGGCTCTTTTAGTGGTTAAGTTTACTTTTCATCTGTATTTGTACCCCTACTTTTCCCCTTTTCCCCTTTCAATTTCTTTTACCCCTATTCTCTTTCACTTTTCAAGTGTGTCTGGTAGGCCACGTCTTGGCAGGATGGGTGAAGAGGAGTTGGGGGTTCATCTGGCTTGTGTGCCATTTCTTGTCACTCATGATCCAGGCAGGGGGCAGAGTGATACAGGGGTATCCAACAGATGCACGCAGAATCCGGTGGGGAAAGGTGCTGCATCACCTGCAGCGTGTGTAGGCCAGCCAGAGTAGTGCCCACCAGCTGAATCACCAGTGGGCTGACCTCATCACCAGGGAGCAGGATCTCAGTGACCACCTGGGAATCATGATTGGTGGCACTGTTGGTGAGTACTAATCATGAAAATGTGCACAATTAAATGCTCTGTAGTGACATAAGAGGATTTGTACAATGTCTGCCAGATAACTTGCTGACTGTGTGTAATGCTGGGGAAACATAAAGGGATAATTGATGCACTATGGCAAGGATCAGAATTGCTAGCAGTCAGGTAGCACGTGCTCAGCAAACTTACAGGATACTTTTCCATGAAGTAAATTGGTGTGGCCTTTTTGTCAGAAAACCAAACAAAATAGGAGCCAATCATGTCTATATAGGGTACTATTGACAGAGAAGTAAAGATGTACCAACATATTGGCTAACTGTGTTGAGGCAATAGCTAGACTGACTTTAAAATCACTACATGATGCTGAAAATGAGTGCTGCCTCACGTCAATTGATAATAGCAAAGTGGCTCAGACATATGTCTCATGTGAGTCTGGTGAGTGTGGAAGGAAAGCGTTCACGGAAGTACTTTGAATGTTTGGGATTATTGTGTTCCTTGATCTTTTTGGATGCATGTCTGATCTGGATTTGAAAACTTTGTGAAAAGGTGTAAGGTGCCCTCAGGTAACATCTTAGAATGTTTGTTGGAGTTAGTTGTGCCACATTCCAAATATGGATGGCAGTCCAAGTGTATGCACATGGCTTCACATCTCCATGGTTGGTGCAAATCACCATAGCTGGGCCACATCAATTGAATCAAATGTAACAACAGGAGGGCTTACAAAAGTCCCTGCCCCTCCCTCTGTACATTGTACCTATGTGTCATTAATGTGTCATGGCCACAAGGCATGTTTGACTGGTAATGCAGTCCTCAAGTAACCAGGCTTTGGATGTCTCTCTTGGATGCACATGATGAGACGATTACACTCCATATTTTTTCTGCTCACCAATTACGGGGCATGTTTGCAACCACATGATAGTTAGGGCCTATGTATGTGTGCAGATATGTGTGTAACTGTCACAGGAGACCCATGCTATGTACAAGTTGGCCGTGATATATCAGATGCAGTACCATCATGTCTGAATGGCTGCCATTTCCTTATTCAGCCTACACATTGTATATGTTTATGAAATTGTTGCGCTGTGCACAGATTTTGAGCACATTTCTTCCTTCCATACCTTACAGGTGGACCGGCACCCTACACTGTTGGAGAGGTGGCGACATTTGAGGACCCCAACCACTCCAGTAAGTGTTGATATGTCTGTTATGTGTTGTGTTTGCTGGTTATGGACTCGTGTGAGTTGAACGCATAGCAAGGTGTGATGCATTGGGCAAGCTTTTCTCTTGTTCCATGAGTGGGAATTCAGTTTCTTACATGTTGTGAGTTGGCCAATGCGTATCCAATGGTATTATGTAGGGATTGTAGGCCATTCCTGTAGGCCCCACTGTGAGAACAGGGGTTAGTCATGTGGATGACACTTGTATCAACAAGAGTCGCACTGGAAGTCAGCTCCGATTTAGTCAGCCTGTCAGACCCACATTCTCCACGATTGGTACAGAAAATTGCTTTCCAATAGACATCTGCTTCCCTATTTACCTACGTAATTATGAAACAGTAGGTAGAACCTCCTAGCAGCATGTACTTCCACATGTAGTGCTACAAGTATGTGGAATTTGAGTGCAATGGCCTAGGTGTGCATGCAATTCATGATCATGGGTGTTCTTGCAACTATGTGTCTGATGTAAGTCAGGCCTTACTGGAAGTATATGTTGTGTACCGAGTTCTGCATTTCCTGACATGTGTGGCCCTATGATTGCTCTAGGGTTTGCTGACTCCTAATTGTTGATAGACCTTACCTGTGGTGTGTGTGTAGAGCCAAACATATGTGGAGTTTTCTATACACTCTTCGATGTACATGTTGTTGGAAATTGATAGTTGTTTATCCACCCCCCACCCTCAAACATATATGTGAATAAGTGACGGTTTGGTTGCAACCTAGTATACACACTCAGGTTTGGCACTTGGTATTATACTGGCAAGTCCAGTTACAACTTGCAGACCATGTGGCTTTAGTTTTGCTTTCCGTACACTGACATTTGTAGCCCAGGTCTTGGCGGAGGATATGCAACATGATTCTTAGCTGATAACTGCCAGAACTCAGATTGCAAGTCAAAGCCAGTTGTTACCCATCTTGTAGGTTATGGATGTGCTATGTGTGATCCGACCTTTGTAGGCTGGCCTGCCATGTACTTCCTCAGGGACATTCAATGATCTGTATTGTGATATGAGCTGTTACAAGTACAGTAGATGTATTGTCTGATTAACTTCTTGTGCCATTTCACACAATGCAGTTACTAATGTAGAATATCTGCATTTGTCTTCACAGCTGCAAACATGACTACAGACCAGGTCCGTGAATTCCAGTGCCGGGCCATGAGATACCAGCACATCCTGCTGGTGGAGTAGGGGTTCAGGAGGATGGCCCAGCGATATCGCCATGAACGGGACTCCGGGGCATGGAGAGCCTTCCCACAGGATGGCCCTACTTTGCCCACCACAGCCACCACCAGCACAACCACCAATCCAAGCCAGGTGGCCCCACCCACTGCTGGTACTGTTAGTCCTATATCTGCTGGACTTCCAGGCCCCAGCATTGCCACTGGAGCAGGACAGCCCCCTAGGCCTGGCACCACACACACACAGACCTCCTCCACCGGTATCCAGACTGCCACAGCTCCATCTGTTGACCCTGCAGCCTTCCACAACATGGAACGTAAGATGGATCGTGTGCTGCACAAGTTGAGCCACCTGAGCCGGGATCTTCGCCACATTAACCAGCGTGTTAAGTCTATTAAGAGGACCTTCCGGAGGGCCAACCTCTAGACATTTTTTGATGGACATGATTCCCTCCCCTCCCTCCTCTTTCCTTGTTCTTATAGTTAGTGGGCTTAGGGGGCTTAGTGTTAGGTTAGTATAGGCTGTTAGTTTAGTTAGTGCTAGTGGGTGGGGGGTCCAGATTCTTTCTATTTTTACTTATTAAGTGGGTGGGTGGGTGGGGGTGGGGCTATGTTGGGGTTCTTGTGTGTTTAAATTAAAAAAATATATATATATATAAATATATATATTTGTTTAGGATAGTATAGTATGTGTTTAGGTTAGTATGTGTTGTCCTCCATGTGTCCCTTCTCATAAGGGGGTGAGGGGTAGATGTTTAGAATGTTTGGTTGCATGTGATAAGTAAGTGTAGCTTAGGTTAGTTAGGGACAGTTGTGGGTAATGAGTAGTCAGGGTAGATTAGGGTAGGTAAGATTTTTCCCTCAGTTTCCTCTTCTGCGATTAGCATTTAATAAATATTTGGTTAACCCTTAATAGTATGTGTTGAATGGTACTTGATCGTGGGTTTGGATCCAGTGTACATACATTTTGCACTATTACATTTGTGTCCTATGCTATAAACAAATCCCAGCTGAGCTGTACGATTGGCAGCTAGCCCAGAGATACCTTGCTAAGTGTCGACCCTTCGTTGCAAGCACCAATCACAGTTAATATGGATGACAATGTGTTTCTGTTGATAAGTGTGTTTTGAAAGTCACAAACAGTGCTTCCAGACTTGGTATTGGGGAAACAGTTTTAGGTCTGACTGCAGTGTGATGATCATGGACACCCGTATAAGATGAGTTCTCATTGGCACTCTTGTATTCTTGTCTTCATGACCCTCATACATCAATTGTGACACAGTTCAGCATGATTACCTATTTGTATGTAAACTCAGACACCTTCATTTATGCAGTTTTTGTAGTGTTTGCTTAGATTAGTGTGCCATGTTATTTGTGTTATTTTTGCATGTTGACAATATTTTGCGGCCACTATTTGATGACTTAGTTATCCCCTGAGGAAGCATTCTTCTGTCCAACACAGCATGATAGTGTATGGTTTCTCACTTCATCAGATTTGTCCCTCTGGATGGGCAGAGTATAATGCAATCATGGGCACTGTGCAGATTTCTCTGTCTACAGATTTATCAGGACAGTTGTATTGACAAGCTATGTAATTTGATAGTAGCCACATTTCAGTTATCTACTGCACAGTTGATATGTCACATTACCCGAGACAGATTTGTTGTGTAAGTGCTATTTATTGAAAAGTGCTGTAGTGCTATCTGTACATTGTCCATGATTGTGAGACCATTATAGTGACATCTTACATTGTGATCCAACACAAGGGTTTACCAAAATGCTTTTGACATACTGGGGTTGCTGTTTCAGACAGTGCAGAGGGACAGAATATGCCAATGAGTAGGAGAGAGACAATCACTGGGCTGGGTGACAAGATGTACAGTGGTTTGCAGAACAGTGCTTGAGTACAGTTGTTGCAAGACCGGCAAGTTACAAAGCGCAGGACCTTGGTAAATGTTGGCCATGTGGCAGGGACTAGTGCTTCCGGGTCATTTTCCTTGTGAATGTGATCTGTTCCATGTCTTCTTCTTCTGATGGGTGTGTTGCCTCCTCTGTCCTTGTTGTTGTTGGTTGTGAAGGGGCAACAGACAGCTCAGTGTTAGAAGACGTGGAGTCAGACATCCCGGTCCCTGCTCCCTGTGAAGGTCTTAAGGGAGGTAATGCAGCACGGAGTATCTGCAGGTTCTTGAGAATAGCAGCCACATCACGATGGTAGGCAGCCAGGTTGGCCCTGAGGGGTTCAATGTTGCATTCGTGCACGCGTTGACAGGATTGCTGTTGTAGGTGTTGGATCAACTGTATTACAGCTGTGCTGATTTCCTTCTGGGTTTTCTGCAGTTCCTGCAAGTTAGATGTTAGGGCTTGCATAGCTTCTGCCTGATCTGCAGATGACATCATGCACGAACGCATCCCCTCAAGGCTGGCTGCCATATTTTGCATCCCCACCCGCACCTCCTTGGCCAGCTCCCGCTGTACTCCAACTACAGTTCTCTCAAAGCTGGTGCCAGTGTCGTCTGAGTCCTCAGCTATATTGGAGCTGGCAGGTCTTACAATTGGGGTGGTGGGTGGATCCTCTGCGATGGCTGCTTGTTCAGTGCTCCTCCTTGTGACAGAAGGTGGGGTCTGGAGGGTTTCAAGGACCTTTTGGATAGTCTCCTGGGGAATGTTTATCGGCTCGTCATCCATGTGATCAGGGAATTCTGGGACAGGCATATCCGCAGGAGATCCATCTTCCTCTGCAATGAAACAGGGTACAATTAGTGTGTCTGTGTTGTGGCAATTTTGATGTGATGTGTCTGCCTTTTGATGAATTCACTTTGTGATCTTGTTTTGTGTTAATTGCTCCAGTCCTTCAGATGGGCATTCTTCCAGGCCTATGGCCCACCTGCATGTCACATGTATGTTAATGAGTTATTAGACTTGTCAGCATCATCGTCTCTAGGTGTTGGCTTAGGCCAAATAGATAATTGCCACCTTCTTTTCCTACTCAAGCCTCCGGATACATCCATTCTCATGGTGAGACCTTTTACTGGCTGTGGGTGTTCTGATGGCCCTGGCAGAACACTTAACAACCTGGACCTGCCCCAATCTCTGATCTTTCACATCCACTTAAATGTATTTGACATGTGGCATATCCTATGCATGGCAATGTTATGATCTGAAATGGATGTTGACATTGGTAATGTGTACTGCTGATGTTGGGGAATGTGTGTTACATTGGATTGCCCTGATAATCGTATCAGTGTCCTATTTCCTCCTCTGACTTTGCAGGTGTATTTCAGTGACCAGTTACATGTGTCCCCCCCTCAATGCTGTTGTCTGAGCAGGATGACATTTGGGATGTTGCATTGTTACCCAGGCACAGGATGGACACTGACATAAGCAGCATGGGTGTGTCCTTAGTGCTGTGTAGCTCCTATTGTTGTTTACATTGGCTGATGTTTGTGACAACTACGGGCATTGACATTTGGGAGTACTGGGGCCTTTGTCTTGTTTCTGGGGATTGTTGAAGTTGTCATCCTCACCCCTAATTTAGGTGTGTATGATCCATGGGGAGGTTACTGCCATTGGCTACTTGAGCTGCACACAGAGCGGAGGTGGTAGTGGCAACTGTTGTCGCAGTTACATTCCAGTTGTCGTTATGGCTGGAGGTTGTTAAGAGGGCCCTAGTTAATGTAGGGGTATGGTGGCTGACGTGTGCCGGGATGCCAGTTTGACGTTGTGGCCTTCCCTCCTGGCTTGGCTTTCCCTTTGCTCCATCGTTGGCATGACAGCATGCCCCCCTGGGACTGTTGTTGGCGTTGTGTAATGGTGTGCCCCAGCTCCTCTCAGAACGGGCCATGCCCCCCTGCTGTGCCCCTTTACCCATGCCACTCCATGTATAAGATGCCTACAATGCATTTTGTGGTCGGTATCCCCCCCCGGTTGTAGATGACATTATTGCATTTTAATTCCCCATGCGACTTACCCTGCATGTGCAATATGGATGAGATAGAGAGACGGCACATGCAACATCCATATTATTTGCTGTTAGAAATTGGGTCTCTAGTTGGCAGAGGTATACTCCCTGTCCAAGTAGGGACCACAGTCTTAGTCAGGGTAAGTCTGTTACCCTCCCTAAATTAACCTGTGCTCACTCTCTGGTATTTTGGCACAGAGCAGTCAGGTTTAACTTGAGACAATGTGAAAAGCATTTGTGCAACCCACTCACACACAGTAGCACAATGAAAACACCACAAAAAGACCCCACACAGGTTTAGTAAAATTGAGTATAATTGTTGGAGTAAAACACGATCGAAACAACAAAAATCCAATAGTAATTAATAGATTTTTAAAGATTCAAAGAAAAATAGTGCTTAGAAGTCACTAGCAGTCAAAAGGTTACTTGAAGTCACAAGGGATCGGTGCACATCCAAAGTTAATGCCAACCACGATTGAAGGTAGGCTGGCTACAGCACCCAGACAGGTCCTCCTAAGAAAGTATCTTTGATGTAGCGTTGTCGGCGTTGAGAATTCACAGCATTGCAGTTGAGCCGATCAAAGGGGGTCCCTCGTCGTCAATGAGCTCCGTTGAAGTCAATACAAAGCATTGTCGTTGAGCCGCGCAGACTGTGAATCTTTATAACAGCGTTGAAGGAGCGATGCAGTGGAATTTCTCATGCACTCAAGGCAATGTACTGGTTTTTGCAGAAATCAGCAGCAGAACCCACTTTTGAGGCCCAGGATTGGAGGGGGCATCTCAGGCAATGGTAAGGCTCACAGATGGCAAAGTCCAGCAGCACCAGGAGAGTTGCAGGGAGTCTTTAATGTCCCTGAGACAGCAGGAGAACAAGGGGCAGCAGGATGGGTCCAGTCAGCAGGGCAGCTCAGTAAAGCAGAGAAGCAGTTCCTTGGAACAGTCAGTACAGGAAGAGGGGCAGTTGAGATCTGGTCTCAGGGGGTCTCAACCCCAGTGCTTATAGCCAAAAATGCATTTGAAGTGAGGGTGACTTCAAAGCAGCTCCTTGAAATGCACAGGTTCCCCTTTCGTCCCAGCTCTGACTCCATACTATCAGTTGGGCGTAATCAACCCTTTGTGTGGGCCTCAGACCATTACCCTTTTATTTGTAAGTGTGAGCCCTTACCATGTTTCCTGCCCAGGAAGATCCATCAGTATGCAGATGAATGCAGATGCAGTTCAGTATTGTGTGTTGTGGTTGTCTGGAGGGAATACACAAATGTAGCTGTCACTCAGCTTAGGTCAGATGTCTATTGGAGACAGGCTATCAGGCATACAGAGAAGTGGGAGCAGAGAAATGCCCACTTTCAAAAAGTCCAAAAGCAACAGATGATGGACAGAATGCTGAACGTCAAACATTCCCCCTCTAGAAACAGATCTGGGCCTATTCCCATTATTTTTTTGTGTACCGTGCCACTCCAGTTTGGATCCAACCATGTACAAATCAGTCTTGTCCCTGCTTCCCATGGCAACAGGCTAGCTTGAACAATCAGGCCAGGTCCTCCCAGGACCAGAAACAAGCATCCTTGTACTGGATTCACGGTAGCCTGGTTGACGAGGGGTGATACTGTTGCTCGAATGCAGATTTACTTTAAAGTAATGAAAGACAAGAGGCATTTCGCAAAGAAGGAACACTTGGTTTAATTAAGCACAGAGCCCAGAAGAGCGCAGTAGAGTCAGGGTCTGATGACTGTCTCTCAAAGTTACAAAGTTCTGAGCATCATTTTATACAATTCTTGAAGGGTTATAAAACAATTCTATACATTCTTTGTGGAAAGGAATCCAGGCCTAATTGTGGAGTTGTAAATCTGACCAGCTCATAAAGTGCTCAGGTGAGTCTCGACCTTGCAAGGGCAAAATGCGAGCCGGTAAGTAACATGTCCAGTTGTCAACATGGGGAGCATGTGATCACTGCCTTTTGTGTGTGCCATGTGGCATCTGACTGTTATGGAGTTTTGGGGATGCATGCCACTCCAACCACGTGTATTTTATTGGGGGTCAATCTCCTATGACTATTGTGTTGTTGCTGCCTGTCCGTGGTGAGCAAAAAAATGATGGATTAAACTCAGATCTGTGACTGGGGTGAATGTCTGCATTGTTTAGCATTCCGTCCATCATCTGTTGTTTTTGCTTTTATTGCCCTTAGTTGGAATGGTATGCCCAGTTACGGATGGACTGTTCCCATGGGTAGCAGGGTCAAGACTTATTTGCATATGG
Source organism: Pleurodeles waltl (assembly GCF_031143425.1). NCBI lineage: Eukaryota > Metazoa > Chordata > Amphibia > Caudata > Salamandridae > Pleurodeles > Pleurodeles waltl. Next base: position 1,642,012,770 of record NC_090444.1, on the reverse strand, counting down.
CTGGGTCCAAGCTGGGGTGATCCGGTGACCAAAAAAACTATGGATTAAACCCAGATCTGTGATGGGGGAACGCCTGCATTGTTCAGCATTCTGTCCATCATCTGTTCTTTTTACTTGCTAAAAGTGGCATTTCTAAAATTGTAGTATTAAATCCGACTTCTCCAGTAAAGTGGATTTTTTATTACCATTACAATTAATCGAGACATAATGTAGCATCTCCTTTCTGATCAGGATTTACAGCATAAAAGTATATTAAGGAATTCCCAATTTTGGCATTTGAAAGGAGTAGTCCTCCCATTGTGAAAAATGACTTTGGGAGTTTTTCATTACCAAGACATGTAAAACTTAAAAGTATGGGGGTCATTTTGACCCTGGCGGTACGAGATCGCCAGGGCTAAAATGATGGAAGCACTGCCAACAGGCTGGCGGTGCTTCCTGGGTCATTACGACCGCAGCAGAAACGCCACGGTCGCACCGCCGGGGCCGGCGGTTTTCCGCCACAATGGCCCTGGCGGTAGCAATCCACCAGGGCAGCGCTGCTAGCAGCGCTGCCCAGGGGATTACGAGTCCCCGACCGCCAGCCTTTTCCTGGTGGTTTGAACCGCCAGGAAAAGGCTGGTGGTACGGGGAGTCGCGGGGCCCCCTGACAGGGCCCCATGTGGCTTTTCACTGTCTGCTATGCAGACAGTGAAAAGCGCGACGGGTGCAACTGCACCCGTCGCACGGTCGCAACACCGCCGGCTCCATTTGGAGCCGGCTCCCATGTTGCGGCCCACATCCCCGCTGGGCCGGCGGGCGGAAACTCGGTTTCCGCCCGCCGGCCCAGCGGGGATCTCAAAATGGGCACCGCGGGAGTGCGCCCGCTTTGGCAGCCGCACGGCTGTTACAACTTTGCCAATGTTGTAATGAGGCCCTATATGTCTTACCTTTTACTTACATAGCACCCTGCCTTATGGACTACCTCCTAGAGCCTACCTTACGGGTGGCATAGGTAATAAAAGGGGAGTTAAAGTCTTGGCAAGACGTTTCGATTCCAAAGTCTAAGTGGCAGTGAAACTACACATACAGGGTCTGAATGGCAAACCGAGACTTTTACAAGACTACGTGAGTGGGTGGAACAATGAGTGCTGCAGGTCCACTAGTAGCATTTAATTTACATGCCCTGGGTATATGGGATACTACTTTACAAGACACTTACAAATAAACTGAATAGGCCAATTTTATATACACTGAGGTTACCATGGTTAGGGAAGAAGCACATGCACTTTAGCATTGGTTAGTAGTGCTCAGAGTCCCAAGGCTAATAAAAAAGATACAGCAAAAACAGAAGGTGAAAGGCAAAATCTCTGGGGTAACACCACCCTATGGATTCCAGGTCTAATATTTTCTTAAAGCTATTTCTGTACCTAGCTTATTAGTCTCTAAAATAATGCAAAGAAATATCAGTGGTGGATTGCTAAATTGAAGCACATAATGGACTTTGAAGTGCAAGCTCTTGTATAGGTCTACACTTTATAGTTAGTTGAATCCTAAGAACATATTGTACAGAGATGAAACGCATTGGCTGATTGGACTGAGAAGATTTTAAAACATCTTTATTACTTCAGTAAAGAGAGACTTTCTGCAACAGAAGACTTGTGAGTTTGCTTCCTTCATCCTGAAGGCATCATTCTCTGATATTGATAGTAAACAATTTTCAAAAATTAGAGTTGGAAGACTAGGACCTAGCAAGAAGCCCAACAGTGATCCTATGGGGGCCCACTCTGACAGTGCATGCCCTTTCCATGGCATAAAAGGAAAAACAATCTCATTCTATCTGCAAGTGGCCAAACAGGCAATCCTAATATTGTGGGATAACAACCTGCTGTGCTTAAAATTATGGACACTAGTAAGTATAATGCTATTAACATACAGAATAGAAGATAATTATTTGGGAGCAGTTTTTCACTTCTAACCAAGGGATTATAATAGCAATACTTGTCCCAATCACCTAAGAGGACTTGAGGATTAATTGATTCTCATAATAACCTGCATTAATGCCAATGATGTCAAATACTGCAAATGATGAATGCATGTGTGCCAAGCGGGGAGCAGTACCACATAGGGGGTAGATGGAGTAGTTCAATCGTGTGGGAGACCTGAACAATAAAGTCACATGTTAAAAATTGTATAAAAATGTTTGAAACTTTATGGCCCTCACTACAAACCTGGCGGTCGGTAATAAAGTGGCAGTAATACTGCCAACAGGCCGACTGCAATTACCGCCAAATTATGACCATGGCGGAAAGAGCTCCGATAGACAGCCACTTTACCACACCGACCGCCAGGACGGAAACAACAGCCACCACGACGTTAGCAGCCTACAGCCAGGTGGAAGTCAATGTTCCACCCACTGTATTATGAGACAGGAAACCACCACTTTTTCCGGTGCGGTACCAACGACATCAAAAGCCTGGTGGAATCACTGCACAGAAGGGAAATGACTCACCTTTGGAGACACAAAGGAAGAACCACGCCACCATGGAGCCCGAGCTGCAGATCTTCCCAATGATCTTCTACGTCCTGCTCCACCATGAACACCAACAACGGCATACATTATATACATATGTACAAATCAAGGGGCACCTCCCATTCCTCAACATGCGTGGTCCATAGGGCCACATCACAAAGTCCAAGGCCCCACTTGTCTCCTGCAACAACACGGAGAGAACACTGCAGGTGCATCAGTTCAAAAATAGACAGGCACCTCGGGGAGACGGGGAACAGGAGGCACTTCTGCCGGCAGGTGGAACAACACCACTGGTCCTGGAGGGGGCAACATGCCTATTGCTCTTTGTCCTGGGGAGTGCAAGGCCACAGTCTCTCAAGTGGGTGACTTTTCCACAGGCTCTGGAGGAGGCAACATGCCCATTGCTTGGTCCTTGGGAGTGCAAGGCCACAGTCTTTCAAGTGGGTAACTTGCCCACTGCTTGGTCCTGGAGAGTGCAAGGCAACAGTCTCTCAAGTGGGTGACTTGCCCACTGGTTCTGGAGGGCACATTGTGCCCTGTGATCTTCATCCTGGGGAGGATGGGGTGAGTAGGTGCCATACCCACTGGTTCTAGATGGGGCATCGTGCCCTGTGATCTTCATCCTGGTGAGGATGGGGTGAGTGGGTGCCATACCCACTGGTTCTGGAGGTGGCATTGTGCGATTTGCTTCTGATCCTGTTGAGTGCAAGGTCACAGTCTCGCAGTTGGGTGTCATACCCACAGGATTTGCAGGGGGTAGGCCACACAACAGCCCATGGATGCAGGTCTAATGAATGTCCGCAGGCGGTGACGGCTGCTCAGTGGTGGCAGTGGTGCTGCTACTGCTGCTGGTGGTGGCGGTAGTGAGGAGAAGCTCCAACCCATCCCCTACAGCCTCGGATGGCTGCCCACTGCTGGTGGCAGTGCTGCTGGTGGTTGTGGGGAGAATTTCCAGCTCATCCCCCGCAAGCCTCGGACGGCTGCCCACTGCTGGTGGCAATGCTGCTGTGATGCTGGTGGTGGCAGTAGTGGGTGGAAGCTCCAGCCCATCCCCTGCAGCCTCGGACGGGTGCCCACTGCTGGTGGCGGTGCTGCTGGTGATGCTGGTGGTGGTTGTGGGGGGACGCTCCAGCCCATCCCCTGCAGCCTTGGACAGCTGCCCACTGCTGGTGGTGGAGCTGCTGGTGATGCTGGTGGTGGCGGTAGTGGGGGGATGCTCCAGCCCGTCCCCTGCAGCCTTGGACAGCTGCACAACCATTGTTGGTGGTGGGGGCTCCAACTGAGGCCCTGCACCAGGCCCCTTCTCCTTCCTGCCTGCTGGTGCAGGCCCCTTGCCCTTTCTGGCAGCAGCTGGGGATGGCTCCTTGCCCTTCCTGGCAGCAGCTGGGTCTGGCTCCTTGCCGGGGATGGCTCCTTGCCCTTCCTGGAAGCAGCTGGGGATGGCTACTTGCCCTTCCTGGCAGCACTTGGAGCAGGCACCCTTTTCGTGAGCCTGGCTGGTGGCCTGGATCCTTTACCACCACGAGTTGCTGTTGACACTACTGGGCCGTGGACTGGTTGGCTGAGGTGCTTGCCTGGGTTTTGGACACCCTGGCCAGACGTGAAGGACGGGGGGAGGGGTAGGGAAGAGGTAAATGGTGGAGAGGAAAAGCTTCTTAGGGATCATTGGGGTGGGAAGAGGGAGAAGGTTTGGGAGTGGAGGAAGAGGGTGTCTGTCTGCTGTGTTTGGGTACAGGTGCATGGGCTGGATGCTGTTGTGAGGTGGATGGCTGTTGGGTGTCTGAGTGCTTGCATTTGTGTACCTTGGGAGGGGAGGGCACAGACACAGTGGGAGAGGATGTTGGGGACGTGTGCATAGCTGTTGGTGTGTTTGTCTGCCAGTGAGGTGTGTGTTCTGGTAGGTGTGCTGGTGATGGTGGTAATGGCTGAGGATGTAGTGCATGCAGGTGTGATTGTAGGCGCAACTGGGAGGGAGGAGGAGGAGGACACAGTGGAGGCAGTGGATGTTGGTATGTCTGTTTGCCTAAAACACTCTTGTGTGTTGTCTTGTGTGCATGCTGGTCAGCCTGTGTGCTTGGGATAGTTTGGGGTTGAGGGGAATGGCTTTGGGTAGAGGAAGCTGGAGGGGGAGGGTGAAAACAGGGACAATGACTGCCATCAGAGAGGAGGTCAGAACCTGGATTGATCTTTGTTGGGCTGCCAAGCCAGTGTGAATGCCCTCCAGAAATGCATTGGTTTGCTGCATTTGGGCTGCCAGCCCCTGGATGGCATTCGCAATGGTTGACTGCCCAACAGAGATGGATCTCAGGAGGTCAATAGCCTCCTCACTCAGGGCAGCAGGGCTAACTGGGGCAGGGCCTGAGGTGCCTGCGGAGAAGGAGATGCCCACCCTCCTGGGTGAGCGGGTCCGGGAAACTCGCTGAGGGGCTGCTGGGAGGGTGGTGCTGGTACGGTGGTGGTGGCTGTACCTGTAGCTGGGGTGGTCACAAAGGTGTCTGCCACCACCAGGGAGCTTCCATCAGAGGAGGTATCTGTGTCTGAACTGTCCCCTCTAGTCTCTGACGTGGTGCTGCCCTCACCCTCCATCCCACTGGTGCCCTCAGTGTTAGTGGACTCGGCCTCATGGGTCCTGTGGGATGCAGCTTCCTCCATCACTGGTGCTCCTGCTCCTCCGCCATATGATGCTTATGCACATAAGGACAGATTACAAAACAAAAAGGGGGAAAGAGACAAAGGAAACACTTGGTCAATGGCTGCACCAACACCACTGTTGACGTACACAGCAACCTCACACACAGGGAACAGCCCTAGACACTATGCAGTGCACTATCAGTAACAATGCTAGTCACCAGGACATGGGGAGGGACACATACTACCAACTGCAGCATACCTGAGACCCGCACAGCCCTGCCCAGTATTGGATGCCTACTAGCTAGGTAGGGGGAATATCAGATCAGAACCCTGCCCAATACCTACTCTGCAATGTCAGCCCTGGCCTAGGGGCACCCACAGACACATCTCCCACCCGGATATCACCCTACCATGCTTAAGTTGTAATGATAGCCACTGTACTCACCCCCTTGTGGCTGCTGTGATGCCCTCAAGCGCCCATCCAGCCCCGGATAGGCCACCGCCTGTATGCAGGCCATCAGGGGGGTCAGGGTTCGACGGGCACCCCTTCCTCGTTGGGAAGGCATCCCCAGCTGGGCCTCTGCCATCTTCCGTGCCCAGCATCTCAGGTCCTCCCACCGTTTGGGACAGTGGGTGCTCCGCCTGCCGTAGACCCCCAGGGTTTGCACATCTTTTGCGATGGCAGGCCATATACCCTTCTTTTGATGGGTGCTGACCTGCAGACAAAATACAGACAGGGAAAGGTATTACTCTGACCGTCCTGCCTGTTACACTCATGGCCCACCATACCTCTTCCCATCCCCACTTGCACAGACATGGCCTAGCACACAAGCTGCACATCGCCCAGGGGACATACACCAACCGCCCCGACCTGAGGCCTTCAAACACACCACTCCATGCATTCATGCCCCATGCATCGTGCTCACAGTGTACTCACCTGTTGGTCTGCAGGCCCATACAGCAGTCGGTACTGGGGTAGGACCCCATCCACCAGTCGCTCAAACTCCGCTGAGGTGAAGGCAGGCGCACTTTCCACAGTCACAAAAGCCATGGTAGGTTCCAGACACAGGTCACAGCAGCACATGCAGTGTATGTCCTCTCCTGTTGAAGGTTAGGTAGCAAGTGACAGAACAGATAGAAAATGGTGGTCACATCCGCAGCGGTGCATACCGTCACCACCGGCATATATCACCATTGGCCACTGTACCCCATAGGGGCCAATAATATCCAATGAGGCATTTCACAGTAGTTCACAACCGCCTCCCGCAACGGCACACAACGTCAGTGGAATTTCCTCACTGCCACCTGTCCTTCCACACAGGACAGGCGGACGCCATTTCAGGGGGGAGGGGGGACAAGCCCTGGATTACAACTGCATCACAGTTCACAATTGTGCAATCTGGACAAATGCAACAAATATTTTTCACAAATACATCATGCATTGCACTGTTGTGGCTCGAATGAACAGTTTATGATGCATCCTCACTCTTTTGCCCCCTAGATTGCAACTGCTGCGGATGAATAGGAGATGGAGACATACCCCTGTGCAGAGACCCCTGGTGGACCTGGCAACAACGGAGAACAGGCACATTATCCTCACCTACAGACTTGACAGGGCCACAATCAAGAAGTTGTGTGCCCAACTGGAGCCTGACCTGATATCTGCTATCCGTCACCCCACTGGGATCCCCCCTCTTGTGCAAGTCCTATCAGTGCTCCATTTTCTGGCAACTGGTTCTTTCCAAGTGTCAGTGGGCTTGGCAGCAGGAATGTCACAGCCAATGTTCCCAATATTTCTGACCAGAGTGTTGTCTGCCCTGATTAAACACATGTGCAGCTACATTGTTTCCCCCCAAGTGAATGATTTGGCCACAGTGAAGGCTGACTTCTATGCAATCGGCATATCCCCAACAGAATTGGGACGATTGATGGAACACATATTGCATTTGTCCCCCCACGGGAAAAATGAACAGGTCTACAGAAATTGAAAAAGTTTTAATTCAATGAATGTGCAGATGGTGTGCCTGGCGGACCAGTACAACTCCCATGTCAATGCTAAATATCCTGGGTCCACAGAGGCCCCGTGTTTGGCTAATAGGTGAGCCCTGGTTCCGACCCAGTGGATGTTGGTGTATGGGTAGGATGTGGGCCATTAGGAATAGTGTGTGGGTAAATGTTGTGCCTCGAAATTTGCAGGTGACTCTGGTTACACCAACCTATCATGGCTCCTGACCCCTGTGAGGAATCCCAGGACAAGAGCAGAGGAACGTTACAATGAGGAACATGGGCGAACAAGAAGGATTATTGAACGTACCTTTGGCCTCCTGAAGGCCAGGTTTCGGTGCCTCCATCTAACAGGTGGATGCCTGTGCTACTCACCCAAGAAGGTCTGCCAGATATTTGTTGCATGTTGCATGTTACATAATCTTGACTTGAGACGCTGTGTGCCTTTTCTGCAGGAGGAGGAGGCTGGAGATGGGCGTGTGCCAGCAGTGGACCCTGTGGACAGTGAAGATGAGGAGGCAGAGGATGAAGATGAGGAGAACAGAACTGCTGTGATTTGCCAATATTTCCAATGACACACAGGTAAGACAGTGTTACTTCACATTTCATTGTCATTTTATTGTTTGTGACCGTCACTGGCAGGCTGTGATTTCCCACTTCTCTGCCCACTCACTGTTCCATTTGGTAACTCTTTTTGCAGATGTTGGTTCCCCACTATCACTCCTGGTGTGTTCACTGCAGCCAACTACAGGTCTATCCTATGTGCACATTATTGTACAGTTGAATTCCAATGTTTGAACCTTGTTAAACAAGTACATACTTAAACCATATGACATACTTCATACTTGTCTTTTTTCAAAGTGTGTTTATTGTAGTGCTAAGAAGAAAAAGGGGGAACTACAATGGGTTGGGGTGATGATGGAGGAAAGTCCAGGGTATAGTTCCAGTCTATTTGTAGCACAGATGCATTGTCCATGGGGACCTAGGAAGGGGAGCAATGGCAGTTCAAGGTGGACAGGATGACAGAGTGGGACACAAGGGTGACAATCAGGAGAGTCTTATTTCCTGGCAGGGGTCTTGGTAATAGTCTCTAGCTTCTGCCTGGATCGCAGGGAACGTTTGTGGGGTGGTTCACCTTCTGCAGGGGGAGGGGTGCTGGTGGCCTGTTGGTCCTGTGGCGGGGCCTCCTGTACACTAGTGGCAGTGGAGGCTGAAGGTTGTTCAATTTTCTGATTAGTGGCAGGGGCCCGCTGTTGTGAGGCTACCTCCCTCATAATCTTGGCCATGTCTGCCAGCACCTCTGAAATGGAGACCAGGATGGTGTTAGGGGCCTGCAAGTCCTCCCTGATCCCTTGGTACTATCCCTCCTGAAGCCGCCTGTTGTCCTGCACATTGGCCAGGATCTGGCCTAGCGTATCCTGGGATTGTTGGTATGATCCCAGTATCTCAGTGAGTGTCTCCTGGAGAGTCGGTTCCCTGGGCCTGTCCTCCCCCTGGCATACATCAGTCCTCCCAGCTTCCATGTTGTCCTGTGCCTCTGTCCCCTGAACTGTGTGCCCACTGCCACTGACCCCAGGTCCCTGATTGTCTTGGGTATGGGGGAATCCCTGTAGTGGTGGACACACTGCTGATTGACGTGTCGTGGGACAGAGGATGGGGTACACTGGCTGGGTGCTGTGGTGGTTTTCCTGAGGGGGAGGCTCTGTGGTGGTGTGTGACTCTGCCTGGGTAACCGACTGTGCGTAGGTCACTGATGGGCCAGGTTGGTCATCCAGATCCAGATCCAGGCGAGCTGAGTCACTGTCATCACTATGGGCCTCTTCTGTGGTGGCACGGGCTACTGCTGGCATCTCTTCTCCAGTGACATTTGCTGGGATACCTGTGGGGATGTAAATGCAGTATTATTGTTTCTGTGTGTGACATTTTGTGCAAGGGTGGGTTGCCCTCTTAGGTTATATTTGCCCTGATAGGTTTAACTTGTGTGAGTTGGTATGTGGTGGGCTAGCTGATTCTCTCCCGTGTGCATGCTTAGGTGATAGGTGTCCATGCAGGTTTGTAAGCGGTGTCCATGCATTGGTGGTGCAATCAGGGCATGGCATTGGGATGGGTGAGATGTGATGGCGGGGTGTGTGGTTAGTAGTGGAGTGACAGGAGTGAGGGTGGTGTTAAGTGATGGCATGCAGGTAGGGGGGTGATGTTAATAAAGAGCTGCCTTACCATAGTCCAGTCCTCCTGCTACTCCTGCCAGGCCGTCAGGATGCATGATTGCCAAGACTTGCTCCTCCCATGTTGTTATTTGTGGGGGAGGAGGTCGGGGTCTACCGCCAGTCTTCTGGACACCTAGTTGGTGTCTTGCTTCAATGGAACGCACCTTCCCCCGTAGGTCGTTCCACCTCTTCCTGATGTCGTCCCTTGTTCTGGGGTGCTGTCCCACAGTGTTGACCCTGTCAACGATCCTCCACCATAGATCCATCTTCCTAGCAATGGATATCTGCTGCACCTGTGCTCCAAATAGCTGTGGCTCTACCCAGATGATTTCCTCCACCATGACCTTTAGCTCCTCCTCAGTGAATCTGGGGTGTCATTGTGGTGCCATGGGTGTTGTGTGAGTAGTGTGGGTGAGGGTGTGTAGGGTGATGTGTTGGGGTGTGTGTTGTGAGGTGCGTGGGTGGTGTATAGGTGATGGTGGTATGTGGCTCTGCTTGTGTGAGTGCTCTTGCTGTCTCCCTCTGGTGGCAATTATTTATATGTGGAATTAAGGGATGTGGGTAATGTGGGTGTGTTTTTATTGTGGTGTGGGTGTGTGAGTGTGTGGGTGTCAGGTGTGTGTAGTTTGAATTGTCCAATGTGGTGCTGTTTTGTTCAAGTGTGTGTATTTTGAGCGCAGCGGTATGTACCACCAATGGTTTACTGCGGTTGAATGTCCACCGTGGTGATTCATGGGTCATAATGTGGTGGGCTTAGGTCTGTTGGCGTAACAATGTGGGTTTTGATACTGCCAGTTTATCACTGACCTTTGGTGTGGCAGAATTATTTCAGTGGCTGAATAGTGACGGATTGGTCTGTGTGTGTTATAATATGGTGAACGCATATCTGCCGCGTGGCGGTATGTTGGCGGCAGTCAGCATGGCGGTAAGTGGGATTTACCGCCAGTGTCATAATGAGGGCCTATATATCTGAAATTTGAATAACAAGTTAGAAAATTTACATACTAAAGAATTTTTACACCTTGTAAAGTTTTACACCCTGATTACATGTGAGGGGTTACATTCCAATACTTATGCAAGTAGGTGTAGTCTTAAGCCCTCATTAGAGATTTGTTGGAATATGTCGGGGTATTACCTCAGGGTGCAGTATTTACCAAGCGTGACAAATACTTTGTATTCCGAGCTTTCAACAGGACAACAAGGCATAAGATGCAGAATCAGTTTTTTTAACACATCGTATTCCACATAGTTTGCCTTAATTTTTAAGCTTTTCCCCCCTTCTATTTCAGCAGGTCTGACATGCCAGAATGTATCAGGGGAAAACTGCAATGGTGTGAGAAATATTACACAACTTGTACCTCTGATCCCCACGTGTCTGCACAGGGATCAGAATTTAGCCCTGAACTCATAATGAGGGCCTGAGGACCTTTTGGTGTAGAAGCTTGAATTGTTTGATGATAAATGCAAACCTGCTGTTTTCCCCAGGCAGATTATGACTCTTCGAACCTGCCGACATTTGACAGTGAACTGGCCCAAAAAAATGCGAAACATCCATCTGCACTTTTCACGAATTGGCACTTCTACTTCGGTATGTTTTGATCCTATGAAAGGTAACTAATGAAGAGATCTCTGACTTGTATATCTTAGATTTGTTAATAATTGTTCTTTTTACACCTGCACAATTGCTTTTGTTCTGCCTAAATGTTTCCCTTCCTTCATCTGCACTTTAAATAATTGGCACTCTCTAGCATCGTATGCTCAACACCATTAAGGACAACTACTGAAGAGCTCCCTTGACTCTTGTGTGCCTTATATCTTTTATCTGTTATACTTCTTTTTCTTTCACCTGTGAACATGCTTTTGTATCATGTAAAGACTTTAATTAACTGCTTCATGATTAATAATACAACAATAGGCCTAAACGTTCCCTTGTTATATATATGTCACCCCTAAGGAAGGTTCTCAGGGTGCAATGTATTTAAAAGGCAGGGCATGTACTTCTAAGTTTTACACGTCCTGGTAATAAAAAACACTCCAAAGTCATTTTTCACTACAGCAAGGCCTGCGTCTCCCATACGATATCATCTGGCTCACCTGTAGTAAGTCTGGAGCCAAGGCAGGAAGGGAAGATTTTTCTTTGAAATCTCCCCCACTTCAAAGGCGCAACTGGATATAAGTACCGGACCTCTGACACCAACAACTCAGTACACTTCTGGATTTGTGGATACTCTACCAGAAAGAAGGACTGCTGTGCTGCTACAAGGACTGCCACTCTGCTGAGCTGCTACTCTGCTGGACTCTTGCTTTGCTGAGCTGACCTACTGCCCTCTTGCCTGGAAGTGAGAAGGACAGGACCTGCATCTCTCAATCCCAGAACCAAAGTGACTCTAAGGAGTTGCAGTCTTGCCTCCTGTTTTCTGAAGTCTAAGAGACAAAAAGGACTTCCAACTCAACTGCTGCAGCTCCTGGGCCCATCTTCAATCGGCACCTGACCCCAAAGATGTACCTTTCAAGTCCTGGGCCCTTGGAAATAGGTTTGGCTCCTGAAATCAAGCTTTTGGGCTTTCAGCGAGCATGACCCGACCAGCTCACACTGGAAGCGTGCCACTCTCCCGAAAAATCAATATGATTCATTCCTTCACAGAGCAAGTATCACTGGTCATGACTGCAAGTTCCAACCTGCCCTTCAGCGATGCCAGCTGACCCTTCGCACTTGTGTACCTCCACCAGAGATGCTCTCCTTGCTCCTGTCAAATTTATTCCACCCCGATGGGACTCTTGGCACAATTCTTGAGAAGATAAAAGTTCAGCTGGTCTTACCTTGGACTGTACCTGACCCACGGCACCATCATGGTCGGCCTCATCGTTTTGATTTAATCCGGTCTAACACAACCAGATACACCCGGTTGGAGCTTTATAAGCTCTACGTGGCAATATATTTTTAAAAAATTCATATCTTGAGTTCTAAATATTGAATTCCTATTGTTTTGGTCTTATTTTGTTCACAGAAGTAATATCTATTTTTCTAACCAGGTGTGGTGTCTTTTTGTGTGGTGTCTGTGTCTTTTTGTGTGGTGTCTTTTGTGTGGTGTCTGCTATTAAGGTCAGAGTTGCTCCACACGCCGCGCAGCTCCTCCAGACTGTGCCCATGCCCTTCACCCCGCCCTCGCTGCTGCCACGAGTTCGAGGCCCTCCACCACCCGCAGACACCCGCCTGCACCTCATCCCTGGTGTCTAGTGGGCTTCCGTAAGTATTGTGTGATTGTTTTTGTATCTGTCTTTGTTTTGTGCCATTTCTGTTCTTTTGTGCAATTTCTGTGCCTTTTACTCTCCACTTTTCTGTTTCGTGCCTTCTGCTCGTTTTTGGCTTTCCTAGCCGTTCTTTCCCACTGCTGAGTCTCTGCGGCCCGTCCCCCTCGTGCTCCCATTCGTCCACCGCTCCCACCTCCCAGCTGCTCCTCCCTCCCACCTCCCCTTCTTAATGGCTGCTGCGCTGCAGATGAACCAGATGCAAGCATGTCTGCGCCTGTCCGTGCCTGGATTGCATCCAGCGCCAGACCCCGTAGCCCACGCACTCCCCACACCACCTGACGCTGCTACAGTGGCAACAAACTCCATGCCCTCAACTAAGAACCACTCACAACCACCTCAGCTGCATCCTGCTCAACACCCGCTCCGTCCACAAGCACGCCATCGAACTCTGGGACCTACTCACCTCATCGTCCCCAGATGTCACCTTCCTCACCAAAACCTGGATGAATCCCTCCCCGGAACCAGACATCGTAATAGCCATCCCCGAAGGCTATAAGATCACCTGCAGAGACCGCATCAACAGACCGGCAGGAGGAATCGGCATAGTCCACAAGAACACCATCAGAATCTCAACTAACACCAACGACACCCTCAATGCCGCCGAACACCTACACTTCCAGATTCACATCAATGCCAAAACCACCCTCAGAGGGACCCTTATCTACAGGCCCCCAGTCCCCCGACCATAGTTCAGTGACTCCATCGCCAACATAATCAGCACCCAGGCCCTTGCCTTGCCTGTAGGAGACTACATTCTCCTCGGCGACTTGAATTTTCACCTTGAGACCGCCAACAACAGCAACTCCACCGCTCTGAACGACAACCTTGCCAACCTTGGTCTCAAACAACTGGTCACGACACCCATCCACTCCGCCGGCCACACGCTCGACCCCGTCTTTTCCGCCAGCAGCCACGTCACAGCCATACCACCGAACTCCACTGGACGACCACCGCTGCGTTCACTTCACCTTCCAGAAACCCGCCACGGACCACCGCCCACAACAGATCCCCTGCCGCAGCTGGAGCAAGATCTTGGAAGACCAGCTGATCTCCACCCTCGCCCGGGCCCCGCCACCTAGCACCACCGACCCCAACACAGCCGCCCTCAACCTCAGACATTGGCTAGACGACTGCGGCAACACCCTTGCTCCGCTCAGGAAATCCTCCAACAACCGCACCAGCACCAAGGCCATCTGGTTCACTGCCGACCTTCAGGCCTCCAAGCGGAAGTGCCTGAAAACCGAGAAGAAGCAGCGCCACAAACCAAAAGAGAGCAACCACGCCTCCCTCAAGACAGCCATCCGCAAGCACCACCAGCTAATCTGGACCACCAAAATATCCTTCTACAAAGATCTCATCGACAACAACGTCCTCAACAGCAAAAAGCTCTTTAGCATCATCAAAGAACTCACCAACCCTAGGTCATGCTCCAATGACCCTTCCTCCATCCTAAGACCCCTGCGACTCCGTTGCCACCTTTTTCCATCGCAAGATCACGGAAATCCACAACAGCTTCAACTCCTCATCCCCCACTACCACCACAGCCACCACCAACCCCGAAGCACCCAGCCACACCAACCTCCTGCTTTCCTAGACCCACATCAATGACGAGGACATCATCAAAACCATGAGCACCATTCACTCTGGATCTCCCTATGACCCCTGCCCCCACCATGTCTTCAACAAAGCGAGTCCCATCCTCGCCCCCCAACTCCGTATGATCATCAATAGCTCCCTTGAGACCACCACCTTCCCGGAGAGCTGGAAGCACGCCGAAGTCAACGCCCTGCTGAAGAAACCCAATGCGGACTCCGAAGACCTCAAGAATTACCGACCCATCTCCCTCCTCCCCTTCCCGGCAAAGGTCATCGAGAAGATCGTCAACAGCCAACTGACCCACTTCCTGGAGGACAACAACATGCTGGACATCTCCCAATCTGGATTCCGTAGGAACCACAGCACGAGACCGCCCTCAGCGCCCCAACCAACAACATCAGGACCATGCTTGACAAATGCGAAACCGCGGCCCTCATCCTCCTGGACCTCTCGGCTGCTTTTGACACCGTTTGCCACCACACTCTCTGCCCTCGCCTCTACGACCCGGGATCCGCCACAAGGCTCTGGACTCGATCACATCCTTCCTCTCCAGCAGAACTCAGAGAATCCGCCTCCCTCCCTTTCTGTCGGGAGCCACCAAAACCATCTGCGGCATTACCCAAGGGTCTTCTCTCATCCCAACTCTTTTTAACATATACATGGCACTGCTCGCCTAGATCGTCCAATCCCACAACCTCAACACCGTCTCCTACGCCGACGACACCCAGCTGATCCTCTCACTCAACAAGGACCCCACCACCGCCAAAACCAACCTCCACGACGGACTGCATGCCATTGCCAACTGTATGGAGAAGAGTCGTCTCAAACTTAACTCGGACAAGACAGAGATCCTCATCCTCGGCTCCAACCGCTCCACATGGGACAACTCCTGGTGGCCAGCCACCCTAGGAAACGCACCAACACCCACCACGAAGGCACACAACCTAGGTTTCATCCTTGACTCATTGTTCACCATGACCCAGCAAGTCAATGCCGTCTCATCTTCCTGCTTCAACACCCTCCGAATGATTCGCAAGATCTTCAGATGGATCCCCGCCGAAACAAGAAGGACGGTCACCCACACCCTCGTCAGCAGCAGACTGGACTACGGCAACGCGCTCTACGCAGGAACCACAGCTAAGCTCCAGAAGAAACTACAACGTATACAGAACGCCTCCGCACGCCTGATCCTTAACATCCCACGCCGTGACCCACATCTCAGCCCACCTCAGAGACCTTCACTGGCTTCCTGTCACCAAGAGGATCACCTTCAAACTCCTCATCCACGCCCACAGAGCTCTTCACAACACGAGCCCGGCCTACCTCAACGAGCGACTCACCTTCCACACTCCCACCCACCAACTCTGCTCCTCCAACCTTGCCCCCTCTGCCATCCCTCGCATCCATCGAACTGCAGCCAAGATTCTTCTCCCACCTCACCGCCAAGACCTGGAACACCCTCCCCGCCCACCTACGACAGACCCAGGACCTCCTGATCTTCAGGAAACACCTCAAGACCTGGTTATACGAGCAGTAGCAGTCCTTCCCTCCCCCCCTTGCATCGCCTTGAGACCCTAGCGGGTGAGTAGCTTGCTTTACAAATGTTTGATTGATTGATTGATTGTTTTCACTATTTTACTGTTTGAAGTGTTGCACACATGCTTTATACATTGTCGCTTAAGTTAATCCTGACTTCTCTGTGCCAAGCTGAAAAGCATAGGGTGAGAACAAGTATATTTATGGTGTGTATCTGACTTATCCTGACTAAGACTGTGGTTCCTGCTTGGACAGTGTGCATACCTCTGCCAACCAGAAACCCCATTTCCAACATTTAATATAAGCACACTGGGCCAATAACAAGAATGTTTGGACCTAGTGAGGTATTTTCCACTACCAGTAAATTACATCACCACAGGTTGAGGTATTTCCTAGGTGTGATAAATACCTCCCATTCTTTGGAATCAAGACGTAACATGCAGATTACATATTTAAAGCATTATGGTCTGCATGTTTTGCAATTCTGGGGGTATCTGAAGAGGGGGTAGACTTGTGGGCCTTTCGGGTCCTTCGGTTTCCTGATCTTGAGCTCTCTAGGAAGGTATTTTTTATTTTTTCAGTCTTTTTTGTTTTTCTGTCAGAGCACTGGTTCAAAGTGATTGTCCATTGATGTGATCTCCTGTGGGGGTTCAGGATTTACTGCACAGCTTTCCTTTGAGTTTATGGCTGAGTTGTGTTGGAGTGAGTTGTCTGCTAGTCTCACATTGTTGAACACACCAAAAAAAGGGAGCACACTGCCTCACACTCTAGCATAAAATAGCCCCAATGCATCATGGTAAATGCAGTCATTTGATTTAAATATAGAGACATTTTTCAAAAAGTCTTTCACCTTAAGTAGGTGCAGCAAGTGCCGTATCACTGGACACTTGTTTCTGGCTTTCGGCCGTCATCAGCAGAGAGAAATATATCTGAAGGGGTTGCTTGAAATGACGTCTTCACAGGTTTTTGTACCACTCAGTAGGCGAACAGGTGCCTCATCAGAGCTCGTCAGCTCGTAGGCTCACGGGAGCCGTCAATTAGACACACAAAAAAAGGGAGCACACTGCATCACACTCCAGCATAAAATAGCCCCAATGCATCATGGTAAATGCAGTCATTTGATTTAAAGATAGAGACATTTTTCAAGAAGTCTTTCACCTTAAGTAGGTGCAGCAAGTGCTGTATCTTTGGACACGTGTTTCTGGCTTTCGGCCATCTCACATTGTTGTTTAGCTCATCTTCTCCTGTGCTTGGTGCACTGGCTTCTGGCCCTCGGGGACTTTCAGTTCTGCTTGGGTTGATGGTTGTAGTTTTGCTATAGTGACATCCATCTACTTTTGTTGAAGGTGTCCAATAGTTAATATTAGGATCTGGTTTGCACGGGTCATCGATCGATTTTTTACTTTCCACTGTCATGTCTTTCAAGACATTAGGTAGTTTGTCTACGACCGGACTGCATTTACAGTACTGTTCACCTTCTTGTGTGCATCGTTGTTGCCATTGTTACCCTGCTCAAATTCTTTAGCGTTCATTTTGTCATTTTGGCTCTATGCCTTGGAATTGCTTTGTTCATCAAGGGGCAGGGGTCTACATGTTAATCTCAGGATTTCTGGTGTGGTTTGAGATATGAGAACACTGCTCCAATTTAATCTGTTGACGTTTGTCTTCTCTCTTTGACTCTGCGCCTCAGGCTTACTTTGACAAGTGAAGGCCAGGCATTTGCTTGTCATTCTTGAGGGTTCAGATGGGGTATGATGTCTTGCTTGGCCAAGCTGTATGTCTATAAAATTGCCAGTTAGTCCCACTCCTGCCTGGGCTTCGGGCGCATCTGCCCCACTCCTCATATGAGCTGATGTGGTAGCTACAGGCCCCACCTGCATCTCTTGCTTCACTTTGAGGTGATGATTATAGGTGTTAATTCGGACAGAAAGAGAGAGGAGAGGGGCTAGCTTGTTAGTTGCTTTGCCTCAGGGGTGAATTTGTGCTGTAAGTTCAAAGCATATTGCTTGATCGGTACAGGAGAGACATACTTTTGTCCCGAGTGCTTTATTAATGTAATCTCTGGTGACAGTGGGTATCAGTAGCTTTGTGTACATGGCGAGGAGGAAGACTCAAGGCCGCAGTAGCCATTAATGGTGTCTAGCTCAGGCAAAGATCCTTGTCGCCAGGGTGCCCGGGTAATGTTTTAAATTTTCACACACAGCATATTTGCACTGTCGCTTAATGATCTTGTAGCTGGGCAGGCTTCCGTTAAAGCATTAAAGTGCAACACAAAAGTCTTTTGCTGAACCTGTTTGTTTCTGTGTGGACGGAAGTATTCTCATTTCGGTTTTTCCAATTTGACTGGGGTCTGTTCAGACACTAAAGCCACTTCTGTGCCTGCAGTTTGGGTATGAGAGTGCCTTTCCCACCTTATGTTATGGTCATTGGTAGAAAGTGCCCTCTTGCTCCTGTTTTTCCTAATATTGAGGGTAGAAGGACGTTTATTTGTTAATTTCTTTTTCTTGACCATGTTTTGCCCTCTGTCATGAGCCATTGACAAAAGGGAGTTGCGGGTTCTCATTTTGGATGGTTTTGTAAAGCAGGAAGTAAAAGCGGCAAGGCTTTAAAGTTGATCTTTCAGGGGGTTTGCGTAGATGCCTTTTCTTTAGTCCTTCTGCTGGGGGCAGTTAGATGTAATTAGTTGAACGTGCCTCTAGTTTGTTTAAGTGTATTTAAGTCGAGAGTTCAGCTCAGGGGCTCTGGCCTACAAATCACTGTGCCACCATGTGCGCTCTGATGGACAGTTAGGTTGCATTTGGACTATGAGTGGTGGCAGCATGAACACTGTCCCCTCCAGAGAGGAGCTGGGGGTATCGAGGCAGTGCAGCAGGGTTAGATATGCGTTTCGTGGCAGTTGATGAAACCAAAGTTTAAAGGCTATATCTACCCCCAGCGGTGGACTCTTTATAGTAGTGTGTAAGTTGTATCAGGTAATTTCTTAGCTATAACATGAATATGTCTCATAAAAATGATTATTCACCCTTTTTTCTGGGGGGAGGTAGTACCCCTGCTCACCGTGCTGAGTCTCATTGTGTGCAGCTGTTAGCATGCTCTTGGCTTATCTATTTCATCATAGTAAGTGGTCAGGCGCAGCTATAAGGTCGATCATTCTTTAGACTTGCTTAAGTTATATTATTAGGTGTCATGCAGCAAAACAATATTAAACAATAATAACCATCACCAAAAAATTAGTAAACCACCTACCATGATCCATTTGGCCACAAATAACCACACCAACACCAAATGGCACAAGTAAAGAAACATCACAGGCTGTCGGATTGGCCTAAACAATCTTAGTGGAAACAAAGCAATAAGAACTATAAACTCAATAGCGAAAACACTCATTAATAACAGCAATATTTGGGAAAGATATGTAATACATTTGTTCAGCAAGCAGTTAACATCAGTTCATTGGCATGAGGAAACACCTCACTAACCTCAGATTAGCATTAGCATGTTGGGCTTTATGCTAAAGTTTTAGTAACACTAATTTAGAAAACATCTATTTATGGCGCTATCAAAACAGCCACAATACTAAACAGTGACAGCTGGTACCTGGAAAACAAAAGACAACAATGCACAGATCTCTCATAGTTACCAATCCTAAGGTAATCAGCAACAACTTCTACTTCATCAGGGGGTCATCAGCGCCAGCATCAGGACAGGAACAGGGAAAGGGGGACGGTTTAGATTTTGAACTTTAATATTACTAAACTATCAAACCATTAGTTCAGTATTGAACATGCATAGTAAACAGAGAAAATAATAAAGCACCAGAATGTCAGTAGACTGACTGGCAAAGAATGAAGTGTCAAAATGACAGCTCACACCAAGATACCAAGTGACATCTCTGGAAACCCGGAAAGTAATGCACACATGACTAATGGCTCTCAAACATTAAATTAAACTTACTAAGCATTTTCCATCGGACAAAAACATCAGGTGAAGAAAGAACATCTACAAAAACATCAGATTACAATTGTGTAAAATGTTAGCTTTGAGATCGTTGATTCGCTTCTGTTCCCTTTACGTAATTCAGACTTACACTAAATGTATCTTGCACACTTCCTATTCTGACTGCAATCTGTGTGTTCTTTGTTTGCCACATTCCAAATATGCTGCGTGACAGGTTGTTACAGAAAACTCAGTATCCTCGAGAGAAAAACATGCGTTAAAAACATAACTACAGACAAATATACAAATTCAATGAATGAAGTCTGTTAAACAACGGACGTGAAAGAATATAAACGTATCAACAGTAGGAACACCAGGAGTTAGATAATTTCTCACTGTAGCCTTGTCTGTTTGAGGCCCAGCAAAAAAAAGAAATGCTCGTATTTCAGCATTTATTTTAGAGTAGAACCTGTTCTTAAAGAGACAGAATATTTTCTCATTACAACATTAATTCAGCATTATTAATCATGTGCAAGCCTTACATTCGATGGTGGCCAATGAAAAGGCACATTCTGTGTTAACAATAACTTTATGGTTAAATCATTTCACACATTAGTAGATCAGTATGATTACGTAAAGATAATTATTCACACTAGATTTCGGCTCTCACACAGCTCATAGCCTCCTCACAGCCTCCTCTGGGTACCTTAAAGTGAGTGCTGTGGGTGCTTTAAAGTGCAGAGCTTGCTTGTTGGCTGCCTCCTTTGTAGCCTTTGCAGCCAATTGGCGACTGGAGAACTCTAGGAGGAGTCCTGGCAACTTTCACAAAGATGCCAGGGAGTAGAGGGAGGGAGCCAAGCAGGAGTACTTTGGACAGCCCTGAAAGCCACAATCAGTCCTAGCTGAGCCGTCTCCGCAAGGCCGTCGGGCTCTCACTCTGTGGTGGCTGACTACAGCCACTACACTTGGCCTCACACCTCCTGATCCTTGAGGTTCTAGTGCCACACGAGAGACACAAGGTGCGGCAGGGGAAAGAAAAGGACACCCAGCATCCCGTGCTTTTCTTTGAGGCTTGTGGCCTGCCCTTGGTACAGTTGGTGGCCCTGGGTCTTCTCTAAGTACTCCTCTCTTGCCGCAGCTCCACCTGGTTAGCTCTGTCCTCTGTAGAAAGTCTCCAAAATCAGATGGGTTTCCCCTCTACTAACACAGCAGGTTTAGGCCTGGCAAGAGGTTTATCTTGCCAGGTTAAAGTGGCTGTGCAAACTGCACAAACAGGCTCTGCAGTGGATGTAGGACTACTTAGGTGGGTGGCACAACAAGTGATGCAGGCCACTAGTAGCATTAGTTTACAGGCCCTAAGCACATGCAGTGCACTTTACTAGAGAGGTATAATTAGATTAAATATGCCAATTGGGGGTAAACAAATATTACTATGATTTAGGGGAGAGAGCACAAGCACTTTAGCACTGGTTGACGGTGATAAAATGCAGAGTCCTAAAGCCAGCAAAAACAAGCTTAGCAAATGAAGGAGTGAGGCAAAAAGTTGGGGAGGAAGATCACCCTAAGGCTGTCTGGTCTAGCCTTAAACATTTCTGGATGTTGCCTACATCAGCATTTCACAAAAGATAGAATCAAAAGGTTTAAGCGTTCATGCTAATGTTGTAAATATCAGCCACTAAATATGCATACAGGATGACAATGCATGCTTTAAAAGCAAGTCATATATTTTAGATTGCATTTTGAGCTTGCAAATGTCTGCCGCTACACAAGAGGCACTAGGATACAGTTCAGAGCTACATATGCTGAAAGTTTGTCATTACGTTCTTCTGTAACTGTAACGTGGTTATGTATTATAGCTTCTTACTTGTCTATGTAGGTAACTAGTCTTGAATGGAAATGATGGCTAATGTGAATGTCGACATAAAGAAGCATTTGTCTTATTAACAACTGCGGCTTCAATGCTTTCAGTTCTGTGTGTGCATATATTTTGAGCTGCAATAGTAATTCAATTTGTACAGTGGTTTTTACAACTCTGCATTACAATAGATCAAAATCTAGTCTTTCTTTCAATAAGGCTTCAAGCTGAAAGTCAAACTGTTTACAGGTGAGGCTACTGAGAACATTGTGTACTGGCCTTTTAGATTCAGACATGGACGCATTGTTATGGAAATGTAGCATTGGAACCTTTAACATGAGATATGCTAGTTGTTAAAAAATTGGCGATATTTGTACTGATTTCTAGTTTATAATAGTTTCTAAAAAGGAAGCACTATGAAAAGGTGATGGAAAACATCTTAGGCAATCTTGAATGCTTCTGATATAGTCTGTGTTTCTCAATAAACCACAGGAATGGAAGCAGCAGTCAGAACTAGCAACACATGATTCTGTATTTCATTCAACTGCACCCATTTATGGCAATGTGGCTTTTGTTAAAGGAAACTACATTCGTTGCAGTTTCAGTATGTTTGATTTTAATGATGCAATCACTGGTGGTGCTGAATGCTGCTCTGTGTCTAGCTTTGTATTTTTTCTCAGATATGTCTTTACTGCCTCCCTACTTATAGGAAAGACCTAAGCTGAAATTGAATAATATGAACTTGAACTGTCTTAAAGAATGAAAGTATGTCCAAACAATATTAGCATAGGAACAAGAGGAAGACATTGAAGTTCTGAATGAGAAAAGGATTACCAATGAGCTTTAGTTGAAAGGCTTCCACTCGCAGACTCGATATGACTTAAACTCATCTGAAAAATCAGTTTTTTTAAGACTAGGGGCCTCATTTACAAGGAAATGATGCAGCGTTTCGCTGCAAACCAGCTTGCTGCGCCACGCTGCATAATTTTGAAAGTGCAGGGATTCGTCCTATTTACAGAAATACAATGCATCCCTGTACTTTCCTCTGCGCTGGCACACAAACTGCCCCAAAGCAGGCACCATTGTGCCATGGTGCAAGGGTGCCTGTGTTGCAGGGATGATTGTTTATGTGCAGAAAGGGACACCTTCCTGCATGTAAATAATAATTAATGACAGTTTTCTCTTTCTATGTTTGCTGCAGGAACACATAGATAGAGGAACAAATCGGGAGAAGTAGTGTTATTTCTCGCCATTGCGCCACTTTAATGCAACCCCTGAGGTGGCAAAGGAATCTGATGCATTCTCAGCCTTGTAAATAGGGAAATGCATCAGATTCCATAAGTTTCCATGGGTGTTGCATGGGAACACACAGCAAAACCATTGAACGTCTATTTCAAGCAGAGTTATGTGTGAAAGGGGGCCATATTTATAAGGCCATGAAAAGCCACACAAGGTGGCTATGTGTGGCCTTGTAAATATGGGCCGGCGCACTGTGTCACCGGAGCATAAAACAAAATGATGCTCTGGTGGCGCAGTGTGCCACTAGGGCCTGGTAAATGACGTCTTATGGCCTCATTTACAAGGAAATGAAGCAGCTTGGCGCTGCATGCCAGCTTGCAGTGCCGCTCTGCATCATTTTGAAAGTGCAGGGATGGATCCTATTTACAGATATACAACACATCCCTGTGCTTTCCTCTGCACTGGTGCACAAACTGCTGCATAACACCAGCACAGGCACCCTTGTGCCAGGGTGCAAGTGTTCCTGCATTGCAGGGATTATTGTTTATGTGCAGGAAGGGACACCTACCTGCATTTAAACAATCCTTGATGATGTTTTACTCTTTCTATGTGTGTTTCAGAATGCAGCACACACAGAAAGAGAAAAGAATGGGGAGAAATAATGTTATTTCTCCCCTATGTGCCACTTTAATGCCACCCCTAAGGTGATGTGGGAATCTGAGGCTTTCCCAGCCGTGTACATCTGAGAATGAGTCAGATCCCATCAGGTTCCAGGGGAGTTGTGTGGGAACACCCACAGCAACATCCATTGAACGCCCTGTTCACGCAGAGTTATGAGTGAAAGGGGGCCATATTTACAAGGCCATGAAAAGCCACGCAAGGTGGCTTTGTGTGGCGTTGTAAATATGGGCCGGCACACTGCGCCACCAGAGCGTCCAAAAAAATGATGCTCCGGTGGCTTTGTGTGCCACTGGGGCCTTGTACATGAGGCCCTAGATGTGTAGAGGTGGATGGTTTAATATGATTTTAGTTTCAGCTTAAAAGTCAGATTTTATGTGGCTGCACATATGGCATATGATTGGGTAAGCGTATGTGTCTTGACGGATGATGGGGAATTTCATCATTTTCAGGTGAAACACTGTTTAGTAAGCAAGCAAATGAAACTATTTATGCTTTATTTGCTCTTTCCAGAAGGAGAGTAGCAGAAATGTGGAGCTGTTGCTGTCAGATCTTTTCTGATACTGCACTGTGGCAGAAAATGGAGAGAATGAAAACAGGAGATGAATTGGAGAGCAGCAAAAGCTAGTGGTTCCTTCAGCAGCTGCGTTTAGAGATGCAGAGGAGGCATACTGGCCAACCCTACCAATTTAGGTGTAGGCTACAAGCTATAACCATTCCTCTCACATACCAATTTTGCAACACATTTCTACAGCTTTTTAATGCCCGCCACTAGCCTGTGATTAGATACAAACCATTGTCTTCAGGGAACGCGTGTGCCGTGAATTCCTTCAGCAACAAAGACAGCACTTATATTTAAAACAGTTTTCTTTCATGTCATATTACAATTAGAATGTTATTTTGTGCATCTGAATGCTTGCTATTACTAGCGTTTGACAAAGAGATGCAGAAAAATGATTTCGCTTTCCAAACCAACCCTTTGAAGAAGATTATGCCGGTTATTTTAGGAATGCAAACGCAAATTCCATATTCTTGTAGTTACTAACTGAACCAGCGTTAGAAATATTAGGGTTGGCTACAGTAACCAATGCTCGGTCACTTATGGCCTGTAATTTATGTTTAGTGACGTACCTGTTTAAGAAGACACACAACCTCTGATCTAGGTTCAATGTCCATTATTGTGATTGTGATGTTATTCATTACACATTGGTTCTTCTAATGTAATATCTGGTGACACTAATTAGCCATTTTGACACCTGAAAATCCTATTTCGTTTTGATCACTTAGGCTGAGATTTACACAGATTTTGCATAAGCATTGCTTCACTTTTTTGATGCAGACCAGACACAAAACCCATTTTAGTATTTGCAAAGCAACCCAAATATTTAATTTGTGTTCCTCTGTGGACAAAAGTGAAGCAATGCTTGTGTTGCTTTATGTCAGGTAGGTATTGCAGGTGTGATGTATGGTCATTCCTGTGCATTCATTCATTGATTTTTTATGCAAACCCATATTTACAAAGAGGTGCAGACATGACTTTGTACCAAAATGGTGCACCTGCCTTGGGCTGGCATAACAAGGAGAAATATATTTATTTCTCATTGTTATTTTCTCTTTGGATCTGCAGTGCATTTTGTAGCATACAAAGAGGAGAAAGCCTCCAAGCAGGAAGGGACCAGTTCAGGCACAAAACTATCCTGACTGGAAGAAGTTAGGCTACTGGCTGTGGGTGGTAAGATCCTACTCAGGCAGCAACCAAAATGCCTCTCAAACCCCAAATTAACCTGTGCTCAACCCCCTGGTAGCTTGGCACAGAGCAGTCAGGCTCACTCAGCGACAATGTTTAAAGTATTTGAGCAACACTTCAAATAGAAAGAAAGTAAGGGCCAGATGTAAGAAGGCTTTTGCGCCTCGCAAACGGCGTTTTTCACCGTTTGTGAGGCGCAAAAGCCCCTACGCGATGCTGAAACACATTTTGCGAGTCGGTATCGACTCGCAAAATGTGTTTCAGACTCGCAAATAGGAAGGGGTGTTCCCTACCTATTTGCGAGTCGCACCGCAATGTAAGTTGATTTGTGACCGCGAAAGCGGTCGCAAATCAACTCGCAGTTACCATCCACTTGAAGTGGATGGTAACTCATTCGCAAACAGGAGGGGGTCCCCATGGGACCCCTTCCCCTTTGTGAATGCTCACAAGAATATTTTTTCAGAGCAGGCAGTGGTCCCATGGACCACTGCCTACTCTGAAAAAAAACGAAACTAAAAGGTTTCGGTATTTTTTTCTATTTGCAGCTCGTTTTCCTTTAAGGAAAACGGGCTGCAAAGAGAAAAAAGAACTGCTTTATTTAAAAGCAGTCACGGACATGGTGGTCTGCTTTCTCCAGCTCATCCCTGTGAGTGCCTAGGTTCGCTATGGGGTCGCAAACTGCGACCCACCTCATAAATATTTATGAGGTGGGTGTTTGCGACCCCATAGCAAGTCGCAGAAGGTGTCTGAGACACCTTTCTGCATACAAATTTGCGAGTTGCAAATTGCGAGTCGGGAGGACTCGCAATTTGCAACTCGCAAATTGGTTTCTACCTACATCTGGCCCGAAATCACTAAAAAAAGGATCCCACACAACATCAGAAGAATAGAGTACATTTAATAAATACAATAAGCACCAACTGTGGCTATCTGATCACACCAGACCAGAACAAAGTCACAAGTGCAGGCGACTGCGATGGAGCACTGGCCAACTACAGGGACCGGGTGAGGCCCTCTGAACAAGAGTACCTTAAATCCTGGTTGTGGAGTGTTGCAACGTACCACGTTGTAGATGTGTAGCACTGCGGAGGCAATGCATCATTTTGGGCAAAGCTGCGATATGAGGTCCTGGTACATCGTAGAGAAGGCCATAGATGAGGGAAGCTTGCGATGCAAAGTCCTACACTGAGGAAGCGTTGAGCACCAACTGATTCTGAAGGGGTCCGAAGGGCTTTGTGATGCAAAGTCTTGTGTCTTCGTCAAGGCTGCTGTTGATGAGAAGCTTGCGTTGTGTGGGCCTGTATTGTGGAGACATTGTGCAGCAGTAGTTTTGATGTGTTTGTGGATTTCAAGTTCAATGCGCAGCTCTTGTGCTGGCAGAACCCTTGCAGCAGGTTGAGCCACAAAGCAGATGAGATGCATCGGTTCTGCTGGATCCACTGATGGGCTGGCAAAGTACCTTCAGACCCACTTCCACAGGGTTGGGGTGACATCATTTGGCAGGGCAGGACTCAAAGTTGCAGAGTCCAGGTGCTGGTTACAAGAGACTAGCCCTTGGAGTCACTCCAGTGGTCCTTCTCACTCAGTCAACCGAGCAGCAGGTCAGCACAGCAGGCAACAGTCCTTCAGGGCATCAGTCCAGCAGAGTGGCAGTCCTTTCAGAAACACAGCAGTACTTCTTCCTTACAGAGTATACCACAAGTCCAGAAGTGTGCTGAAGAGTTGGTGTCTGAGATCCAGTATTTATACCTAGTGCCTCCTTGGAAGTGGGAGAAAGCTTCTAGAGGTTTCACTTTGAAGTACACAGGTTTTCTGCCTCCCATTCCCTGGCTTCAGACTAACTACAGATGGTATGCAATCCTTTGTATGAAGGCAGGACACAGCCTATTTAGGTGAAGGTGGGGCTGTGCCTAACTTAGCCCTCCCATCCTGCCAGTGATGGTCCATCCAGGCACACCTAAGCTCTTTATTGTGTTTGACTGTCTAGAAGGAATGCACAAAGACCAACTGAAAACTACACCTAGGCATGAAACCTAGAGACAGACTGTAGGACTAGATGGCTAAGACAGGAAAATGCCAACTTTAGAAAATTGCATTTTCAAAACTGTAACTGTTAGACTTTTCATCCTTGGTGTAGTCTCCCTTAAATTTTTGCCTCTGTTCCCCAGGTTGTTGATATGTGCTTGACTCTGACTTTACTGTTTTTGTTATTCTGGGCACTTTACCACTGCTAAACAGTGCGAAAGTGCAAGTGCTCCTTAACAAAATGTGTATGTAATTGGCTTATCCATGATTGGCATATTTGATTTACTAGTAAGTCCCTAGTAAAGTGCACTGGAAGTGCCAGGGTCTGCAAATCAAATGCTACTAGTGGGCCTGCAGCACTGGTTGTGCCACCCACATAAGTAGCTCTGTAATCATGTCTCAGACCTGCCACTGCAGTGTCTGTGTGTGCAGTTTAAACTGTAAATTCGACTTGGCAAGTCTACCCACTTGCCAGGCCTAAACCTTCCCTTTTCTTACATGTGAGACACCCCTAAGGTAGGCCCTAGGCAGCCCCAAGGGCAGGGTGCAGTATATGGTTAAGGTAGGACATATAGTAATGTGTTGTATATGTCCTGACAGTGAAATATTGCTAAATTTGTTTTCACTGCTGCAGGGCCTGTCCCTCTCATAGGTTAACCTTGGGGCTACCTTTAAATCTGATTAAAGTGTAGATTCCCTTTGGGAGCAAATGGACATGTGGAGTTTGGGGTCTCTGAGCTCACAATTTAAAAATACATCTTTTACTAAAGTTGATTTTAAGATTGTGTTTTTGAAAATGCCACTTTTAGAAAGTGAGCATTTTCTTGCTTATACCATTTCTGTGACTCTGCCTGTTTGTGGATTCCCTGTCGAGGTCAGTTTGACAGTTGGGCTGGTTGCACCTCACACTAGACAGTGACACAAAGGGAGCTGGGGTGTAGCCTGCATATCCTGATGAGCCATATGTGCTGGGAGGGAAGGAGGAGTGCTCACTCACACCTGAAAGGGCTGTGCCTGTCCTCACACAAAGCAGTCTCCAACCCCCTGGTGAGTGTCTGGCGCCTGGCCTGGGCAAGGCAGGATTGCACATTCAAAAGAGACTTTGCTTTGAAGTAAGCCTACTTCAAAGGAGAAATTGTGTATAAGAAGGGCACCCAAAACCACAGACTTTAGAAAACCCTCCTGGAAACAAGAAGAACCTCTGCCTGGAGAAGAGCTGAAGAGCTGAGGAAGAGGACCTGCCCTGCCTGTGCTTTGTGGAGCTATCCTGCAGTTGCTTCTTCTGCCAGAGTAAGAGGGCAAAGACTGGACTTTGTGTGCCTTCAATCTTGAGAAGAAATCTCCAAGGGCTTGATTTAGAGGTTGCCTCCTGTTGTTTGAAGTCTCAGGGACAGCAGTTCCTGGCACCCTGAAAGGAGAAGCTGAAAGCCTAAAGAAAAGGAAATCCACGCACAGAGCACCGTGGGGGGGGAAAGATTGATGCAACTCTGATCTGCAGCTGAAGAAATGACGCACCGCCGGCTCCGTGGCTGAAAATTGACGTTCGCCGGAAATGCGACAGAGGAATCGATGCACAGAGCAGGAGAAACTACATGCAGCATTTCTGACGGAGGCTGGGAGATCGCAACCCGCGCTGCAGAGTTTTCAGATCCTCATGCGGCTGGATTTCTGATGCAAGTACAGCTGGGCATGTAAAAACAACACAAGGCCTGCCCGGACCTGAGAATGCTGACCGGATCAATGCATCGCTCTCCTGCGGAAAGAAGAAACAATGCGCCCGACCCAGCGGGAGGAGAAACGACGCAAGGTCCTGCTCGTGAGTGGAACCAGCGCATCGCAAGCCCTTTTTGACATGCATTCGCCCGTGCGGGGTTATTTTTGACGCACCCAAGGTACATTGTCACGCTAACAGTGTTGGTGTGTGTTTGAAACTACTTAAAGACTCTTTTTGATTTTTTATTGATAACTGGACTTGTGTATTGTAGATGTTTGTTGTTTTGGTCTTGTTTTGTTTAGATACACACTTTCTAATTTTCTAAACCTGTGTTGTGTCATTTTATAGTCTTTTCATTAAGTTACCATGTGTGTTAGTACAACTACTTTACACCTAGCACTGTGAAGTTAAGCCTACTGCTCTGCCAAGCTACCAAGGGGGTAAGGAGGGGTTAGCTGAGGGTGATTTTCTTTTACCCTGACTAGAGTTAGGGTCCTTGCTTGAACAGGGGGTAACCTTACTGTCAACCAAAGACCCCATTTCTAACATTGGTGATCAGTGATTGGGATTTGGACTTGTATTTGCACTTTACATGCAGTGATTAAGTGTACACTACTATTTTGAGTGCAGACCACTACGTGACCACATACTACATGTTTGGTGATTTTTTTAGATTTTTTCTCTTTGGGACTGTTTTGTTCTACTTCCATTTTTTCACTGATTCCTTGATTGACATTAATTTGGGAACTTGTTTTTCTGCCTTTGGAACTTTGCACTTGTTTTTGAATCTTCTTCATGTCCCAAGCTGGAGATGCATCAGTTGGAGCTGACTTTGACCTTGAGAAATTGGAGAGTTATACCAAGGCTCAGTTGAAGCAATTCTGTAAAAGTTGTGACTGTCCCATTAAGAGCTCATATAGGAAGGAAGAGCTGCAAAAGGCGCTGAGTGCCTGGGTGACAGCCAAGAGCACTGAAGGGCACACAGAGGATGAGGGAGATGAGGAGGAGGAAGAAGAGTGTTCCGTACACAATGGTATTGTGGGTGGGCCTGTTATGTCCAGGGAGAAGGTCTCCCGGGCAGGGAACAGTGTCTCATCTAAGGGTCTGACACCTGAAGAGTTACAGGACAGACAGGCAGAAAAGGGGTACCAATTGGAGCAAAGAAGGCTATCCTCTGAGGAGAGGAAGTTGATGGCTCATGAGCTTAGCTTGAGAGAGATGGATCATAGAAGCCAGTCCAGTAGAGATGGTGGCAGCAATCCTACAGTGCAGCCTGAGAGGAAGGTGCACATTCCTAAAGACCTTGTGAAAGATTACAAGAGGGAGGATGACATATACTTGTGGTTCAAGGGGTATGAGTCTGCTCTCCACATGAATCTGGTCCCTGAAGCTCATTGGGGAGGCGGTCTGTGGAAGCACTTTGGGGTAGAGGTGAGGGATACACTGACAGCCTTAGGGGATGCTCAGAACCTCACCTACTCTAGCATGAAGGATGCCTTGCTTACAAGGTATGGTCTTACTGCTGAGCAGTACAAGGATAAGTTTAGACCCCACAAGGGGGGCGGAAATCACTAGGCACCAGGGATTTTTTTGTTTTTTTGTTTTACAGATGGGGAGCGACCCCTTGGACAAGGGTCGCTCCCCTGGAGGGGCAAAATGTATTTAGGCCATTTCTGCCCGCTTTGGGGGCAGATCGGCCGATTTTAGGTCAATCTGCCCCCAAGGGGGGCAGACACCACTAGGCACCAGGGATCTTTTTTTGCGCCGTCACGCAAGGGGAGCGACCTTGTAGGCAAGGGTTGCTCCCTGGGGGGGGGGTTAGGGGGGGCAAAATTATTTTAGGCCATCTCTGCCTATTGGTATTAGGCCGATCAACCTCCAGGGGGTCAGAAACCTCTAGGCGCCAGGGCAATTTTTTTTGTGTGTTTTTTTTTTTCTTTTTGTTTTTTTAGAGATGGGGAGCGACCCATCAGACAAGGGTCGCTCCCTTGGGGGGCAAACTGTATTTAGACCATTTCTGCCCCCCTTGGGGGCAGATTGGTCGATTTTAGGTCAATCTGCCCCCAAGGGGGCAGAAACCACTAGGAACCGGGGATTTGTTTTTTGGCGCCAATGTCACGCAGGGGGAGCGACCCCGTAGGCAAGGGTCGCTCCCAGTGGGGTTAGGGGTTCGGGGGGCAAATTTATTTTATGCCATTTCTGCCCCCCCGGGTGCAGTTCGGCCTATTATTAGGCCGATCTGCCCCCAGGGGGGGCAGAAACCTGTAGGCGCCAGGGCAAATTTTTTTGTGTGTTTTTTTTTTTGTTTGTTTTTTTAGAGATGGGGAGCGACCCATCAGACAAGGGTCGCTCCCCTGGGGGGCAAACTGTATTTAGAGCATTTCTGCCCCCCTTGGGGGCAGATTGGTCGATTTTAGGTCAATCTGCCCCCAAGGGGGCAGAAACCACTAGGCACCGGGGATTTGTTTTTTGGCGCCATTGTCACGCAGGGGGAGCGACCCCGTAGGCAAGGGTCGCTCCTGGTGGGGGGGGTGGGGGTTGGGGATGCAAATTTATTTT
The DNA here is from genome assembly GCF_031143425.1 of Pleurodeles waltl. NCBI lineage: Eukaryota > Metazoa > Chordata > Amphibia > Caudata > Salamandridae > Pleurodeles > Pleurodeles waltl. The sequence continues at coordinate 1,641,981,222 of NC_090444.1, read as the reverse complement.
AGGCAATTTCTGCCCCCCCTGGGGGCAGATCGGCCTATTATTAGGCCGATCTGCCACCAGGGGGGGGGGGGGGGCAGAAACCTCTAGGCGCCAGGACAAAATTATTTTGTGTGGTTTTTTTTTTTGTATGTTTGTTTTTTTAGAGATGGGGAGTGACCCGTCAGGTAAGGGTCGCTCCCCTGGGGGGCAAACTGTATTTTGACCATTTGTCGATTTTAGGTCAATCTGCCCGAAGGGGGCAGAGACCACTAGGCACCGGGATTTGTTTTTTGGCGCCAATGTCACGCAAGGGGAGCGACCACGTAGGCAAGGGTTGCTCCTGGGCAGGGGGGGTTTGGGGGGGTGGGGGGGTCAAATTTATTTTAGGGCATTTCCCCCCCCCCCGGGGCCGGCTGAGCTAGAGGCCAAAATCCACAGGTAGGCACTTTGCAAAAAACACCTCTGTTTTCTGTGAAAAAATATGTTGTGTCCACGTTGTGTTTTGGGCCATTTCCTTTCGTGGGCGCTAGGCCTACCCACACAAGCGAGGTACCATTTTTATGGAGAGACTTAGGGGAACGCTAGGTGGAAGGAAATTTGTGGCTCCTCTCAGATTCCAGAACTTTCTGCCACAGAAATGTGAGGAACATGTGTTTTTTTAGCCAAATTATGAGGTTTGCAAAGGATTCTGGGTAACAGAACCTGGTCCGAGCCACACAAGTCACCCCATCTTGGATTCCCCTAGGTCTCTAGTTTTCAGAAATGCACAGGTTTGGTAGGTTTCCCTAGGTGGCGGCTGAGCTACAGGCCAAAATCTACAGGTAGGCACTTTGCAAAAAACACCTATGTTTTCCTTCAAAAATTTGGATGTGTCCATGTTGCGCTTTGCGGCGTTTCCTATCGCAGGCGCTAGGCCTACCCACACAAGTGAGGTATCATTTTTATCAGGAGACGTGGGGGAACGCTGGGTGGAAGGAAATTTGTGGCTACTCTCAGATTCCAGAACTTTCTGCCACCGAAATGTGAGGAACATGTGTTTTTTTAGCCAAATTATGAGGTTTGCAAAGGATTCTGGGTAATAGAACCTGGTCCGAGCCACACAAGTCACCCCATCTTGGATTCCCCTAGGTCTCTAGTTTTCAGAAATGCACAGGTTTGGTAGGTTTCCATAGGTGGCGGCTGAGCTACAGGCCAAAATATACAGGTAGGCACTTTGCAAAAAACACCTCTGTTTTCCTTCAAAAATTTGGATGTGTCCACGTTGCGCTTTGGGGCGTTTCCTGTCGCGGGCGCTAGGCCTACCCACACAAGTGAGGTATCATTTTTATCGGGAGACGTGGGGGAATGCTGGGTGGAAGGAAATTTGTGGCTCCTCTCAGATTCCAGAACTTTCTGCCACAGAAATGTGAGGAACATGTGTTTTTTTAGCCAAATTTTGAGGTTTGCAAAGGATTCTGGGTAACAGAACCTGGTCCGAGCCACACAAGTCACCCCATCTTGGATTCCCCTAGGTCTCTAGTTTTCAGAAATGCACAGGTTTGGTAGGTTTGCCTAGGTGGCGGCTGAGCTACAGGCCAAAATCCACAGGTAGGCACTTTGCAAAAAACACCTCTGTTTTCCTTCAAAAATTTGGATGTGTCCACGTTGCGCTTTGGGGCGTTTCCTGTCGCGGGCGCTAGGCCTACCCACACAAGTGAGGTATCATTTTTATCGGGAGACGTGGGGGAACCCTGGGTGGAAGGAAATTTGTGGCTCCTCTCAGATTCTAGAACTTTCTGCCACAGAAATGTGAGGAACATGTGTTTTTTTAGCCAAATTTTGAGGTTTGCGAAGGATTCTGGGTAACAGAACCTGGTCCGAGCCACACAAGTCACCCCATCTTGGATTCCCCTAGGTCTCTAGTTTTCAGAAATGCACAGGTTTGGTAGGTTTCCCTACGTGGCGGCTGAGCTGCAGGCCAAAATCTACAGGTAGGCACTTTGCAAAAAACAACTCTGTTTTCCTTCAAAAATTTGGCTGTGTCCACGTTGCGCTTTGCGGCGTTTCCTGTCGCGGGCGCTAGGCCTACCCACACAAGTGAGGTATCATTTTTATCGGGAGACGTGGGGGAACGCTGGGTGGAAGGAAATTTGTGGCTCCTCTCAGAATCCAGAACTTTCTGCCACAGAAATGTGAGGAACATGTGTTTTTTTAGCCAAATTTTGAGGTTTGCAAAGGATTCTTGGTAACAGAACCTGGTCCCAGCCACACAAGTCACCCCATCTTGGATTCCCCTAGGTCTCTAGTTTTCAGAAATGCACAGGCTTGGTAGGTTTCCCTAGGTGGCGGCTGAGCTACAGGCCAAAATCTACAGGTAGGCACTTTCCAAAAAACACCTGTTTTCCTTCAAAAATTTGGATGTGTCCACGTTGCGCTTTGGGGCGTTTCCTGTCGCGGGCGCTAGGCCTACCCACACAAGTGAGGTATCATTTTTATCGGGAGACGTGGGGGAACGCTGGGTGGAAGGAAATTTGTGGCTCCTCTCAGATTCTAGAACTTTCTGCCACAGAAATGTGAGGAACATGTGTTTTTTTAGCCAAATTTTGAGGTTTGCAAAGGATTCTGGGTAACAGAACCTGGTCCGAGCCACACAAGTTACCCCATCTTGGATTCCCCTAGGTCTCTAGTTTTCAGAAATGCACAGGTTTGGTAGGTTTGCCTAGGTGGCGGCTGAGCTACAGGCCAAAATCTACAGGTAGGCACTTTGCAAAAAACACCTCTGTTTTCCTTCAAAAATTTGGATGTGTCCACGTTGCGCTTTGGGGCGTTTCCTGTCGCGGGCGCTAGGCCTACCCACACAAGTGAGGTATAATTTTTTATCGGGAGACGTGGGGGAACGCTGGGTGGAAGGAAATTTGTGGCTCCTCTCAGATTCTAGAACTTTCTGCCACAGAAATGTGAGGAACATGTGTTTTTTTAGCCAAATTTTGAGGTTTGCGAAGGATTCTGGGTAACAGAACCTGGTCCGAGCCACACAAGTCACCCCATCTTAGATTCCCCTAGGTCTCTAGTTTTCAGAAATGCACAGGTTTGGTAGGTTTCCCTAGGTGGCGGCTGAGCTACAGGCCAAAATCTACAGGTAGGCCCTTTGCAAAAAACAACTCTGTTTTCCTTCAAAAATTTGGCTGTGTCCACGTTGCGCTTTGCAGCGTTTCCTGTCGCGGGCGCTAGGCCTACCCACACAAGTGAGGTATCATTTTTATCGGGAGACGTGGGGTAACGCTGGGTGGAAGGAAATTTGTGGCTCCTCTCAGAATCCAGAACTTTCTGCCACAGAAATGTGAGGAACATGTGTTTTTTTAGCCAAATTCTGAGGTTTGCAAAGGATTCTGGGTAACAGAACCTGGTCCCAGCCACACAAGTCACCCCATCTTGGATTCCCCTAGGTCTCTAGTTTTCAGAAATGCACAGGTTTGGTAGGTTTCCCTAGGTGGCGGCTGAGCTGGAGGCCAAAATCTACAGGTAGGCACTTTGCTAAAAACAGCTCTGTTTTCTGTGATGTGTCCACGTTGTGTTTTGGGGCATATCCTGTCGCGGGCGCTAGGCCTACCCACAGAAGTGAGGTGAGGTATCATTTTTATCGGGAGACTTGGGGGAACATAGAATAGCAAAACAAGTGTTATTGTCCCTTGTCTTTCTCTACATTTTTCCCTTCCAAATGTAAGACAGTGTGTAAAAAAGACATCTATTTGAGAAATGCCCTGTAATTCACATGCTAGTATGGGCACCCCGGAATTCAGAGATGTGCAAATAACCACTGCTTCTCAACACCTTATATTGTGCCCATTTTGGAAATACAAAGGTTTTCTTGATAGCAATTTTTTACTCTTTATATTTCAGCAAATGAATTGCTGTATACCCGGCATAGAATGAAAACCCACTGCAGGGTGCAGGTCATTTATTGGCACTGGGTACCTAGAGTTCTGGATGAACCTACAAGCCCTATATATCCCCGCAACCAAAAGAGTCCAGCAGACGTAACAGTATATTGCTTTCGAAAATCTGACATTGCAGGAAAAAGTTACAGAGTAAAACTTAGAGAAAAATTGATGTTTTTTTCACCTCAATTTCAATATTTTTCTTTTTCAGTTGTTATTTTCTGTAGGAAACCCTTGTAGGATCTACACAAATTACCCCTTGCTGAATTCAGAATTGTGTCTACTTTTCAGAAATGTTGCGGTTTGGATCCAGTGTTGGTTTCATGCCCATTTCTGTCACTGACTGGAAGGAGGCTGAAAGCACAAAAAATCGTAAAAATGGGGTATGTCCCAGTAAAATGCCAAAATTGTGTTGAAAAATTGGGTTTTCTGATTCAAGTCTGCCTGTTCCTGAAAGCTGGGAAGCTGGTGATTTTATCACCGCAAACCCTTTGTTGATGCCCTTTTCAGGGAAAAAAACACAAGCCGCCTTCTGCAGGCCATTTTTCCCATTTTTTTTTTAAAAATTAAATTTTCACTGTTTTTTGGCTAATTTCTTGGCCTCCTTCTAGGGAACCCACAAAGTCTGGGTACCTCTAGAATCCCTAGGATGTTGGAAAAAAAGGACGCAAATTTGGCGTGGGTAGCTTACGTGAACAAAAAGTTATGAGGGCCTAAGCGCGAACTGCTCCAAATAGCCAAAAAAAGGCTCGGCACAGGAGGGGGAAAAGGCCTGGCAGCGAAGGGGTTAAAAGAAGGTTAGGGCCTGGCAAAAGGTTTATTTTGCCACATCAAATGGCAGTTCAAAACTGCACACACAGGCTGCAGGTGACACGCCTGAGATATGTTCAACAGGAATCCTAAGTCAGTGGCACAGTGATGCAGGCCCACTAGCAGCATTTAATTCACAGGCACTGGGCACCTGTAGTACTGCTTTACTAGGGACTTACAAGTTAATTAATATGTTAATTGGGGGCAAGTCAAAGTTACCATGAATTAAGCAGAAATCACACATACTTTAGTACTGGTTACTAGTTGTAAAGTGCACAGAGTTCCAAGGACAACAAAAACAAGATCATAAAAATATGGAGGGGTAATGGAAAAAGTTTGGGGGAAGACTGCCCGAAGGCTGACAGGTCTAACACTGAATATAACACAGGCACCCATGCTTTATGTCTCAAGGATGGCTGCCTTGACGCTAGGCAGCTCAAAGTGCGGCAGCTCATGGAGAGAGCAGAGCTGTGCCATTTCTTTGGAAATATGGCACAGTTCAGCTCTCTCCCCTTCACATCATTTGCTCATCTGCAGTGAGTGAAATGTTTGTAAATATGATTCTGAATTTTGGCAACTATGAACTGATAGCAAAACCAGTTACAGATGCAGGAGCTAATGATGGAGCACAGCCTGCCGTGCTCCATCAGAGGACACTCACCCATTCTTGTTCACCCCCTCGTGCACTAAGGTAACAATAACTGGCGTCCTTGCCATGTACATTTTTCTCATCAATAAATTTCCTGCAAATGTTACAGTGATGTTTTCAATGATGTCATAGGAAATGTCATGATTGATGTAATATCCGGGGTAATTAGCAAAGCATGGTGAGGGCGGCAGTTAAAGTTACCTAAGGGTATAAGTTATAGTTACCTGAAATAACTCTAACAGATGAATTTCTACAATTGTGAGCATGTAAAATCTGAACCTAGCTATGACGTCCCTATAACCTTTGTTTTTTTAGTGAATTTCTAAGGTTTCTTTTAAATTCTATTTCCTAACTATAACGTCCCTGTAAACTTTGGCTTTTTCAGTGACTTTCTAGGTTTTATTTAATGTTAAGTAATATGCCCAATGCAATGCACAGTGGGGCGGGGGACCCAGACGCAGGGCCTGGCTTGCCCCCACCCAAACTTGCTGCTCCTGCCCTCCTTGCCATTCATTGTCCTAGTCGATGCCTCTGCTCCCGCACTACAGTTCTGTGTAGCTGTTGTTCTGCCACTTCCCCTCCCACATGCCCTGAACAGTTAGCAGGCTGCACCATCCACCTCCTCTCTACCCTCTGTTGTCCAAGTCCATGTGCCAGCCCCCTCCATCCTGCACTGCATGGTGCGATGTGTTGCCACTGCCCTCCTTTCAGTTTGATGTCCCTGCCCACTCTTCCTGTCTTCCGTTGACCAATTGTTTGCCCCATCATAGCCCTCCTGTTTAGCCTTCTGTGCATAGCTTGCTGCCCCTACCCTCCTTACCTCTGCCCTCCAATATCAGTGTGCTTGCCCCTGCTCCCTCCTTTTTGCCCACCATGTTCCATGGACCTGCCGCTGCCCCTGCTATCCACTGTGAGGCTTTCTTTGGGCTGTCCCTGACATTCTCACCTTTCTACCATGGTCAGATGACTGTTGCCTGTCCCTGCCACCTCTACCATGCCTGTTCGAGTTCCATCCCCCTAGCCCATCTGTCCTATTCTCCATGGTCCATTTTGCTGCCACTCCCTTCTGTTCTCCATGCTCAGTTGTGCTGCAACTGCTCTTCCTGCCTATCCCACATGGTCTGTTGTGAAGCCTCTTTCCCTGCCCTCTCTTGTCTGTGTCAAGCCCCTACCCATCCATTTTGTCCTCCATGGTCCTTTGTGCATGCCCACTACCTCTTGCTGATCATGGCTGTTGTTCTGCTACTAACCCTCCTATTCACCATGCATGGCATTCTGTGCTGCCACAGCCCCTCTCACCAGCCCTGTGTGGTCAGCCTGCTGCCTCTGACTCCCTCCCACCTTACCCCCGTTGTCTGTGTGTGTGCCATTAGAGTCTCACTGTTGCCAATTATGGTGTGTTGTGCTTCCAGTGCCCATCCCTCCTGCCCTCCATGATCGGCTCGCTGCTCCAACCCTGTACCCTTGCTTCCTGCCCTCCATTTTCCATGTGCAGGCCCCTATCCCTTCCCTCCTGCCTTGTCTGGTCTGTTGTTGTGCCCATGCTCCCTCCCTCCTGCCCTTCATGGTCCACTATGCTGCAACTGTCCCTCCTTGCTGTCTGGTATGGTCAGCTTGCTGCCCTCGGCTCTTTCCCTTTAGCTCTCTGTTGTCCATGAGTATGGCCCTGTCCCCTCCCTGATGCTTTCCATGGTCTATTGTGCTGCACTGCCATCCCTCTTGCCCTGTGTGATGTATTGTGCTGCTGCAACTCCTCAGGTCTGTCCTGTAAGATCAGTTTGATGCCCCTACCCATCTCCCTCCCACCCTCTTTTATCCTAGTCCATGTCCCTACCCTGCTCTTCCTGCCCTCAGTGATCCAATGTACCATACTTGCCAACATTTTGAACTTAATAAGAGGGAAATTTTGGGAAACAAACCTGGGGAATTGATTCCCACCTTTGACTTACATTGAAAAAGAAGAGAGTTTAGGCAGGAGACAGATATAATAAAGCCCTTTTGGGCTTAAAAACTTCAGGAGTCTCCTGCCTGAATCGGTTCTATTGGCATGTATGGTTGTACTGCCACTGCTTCTTCCCTCTGCCCTCAGTGGTCTGTTATATTGCCACAGACTAACTTGCATGCCTTGCATGGCTGGTTTGTTCCCTCTGCCCCCTTTTCCCCTGCCCCTACGGTCCATTGTGCTTCTACTGCCCCTCCCAGCCCGCCCAACATGGTCAAATTGTTGCCTCTGAACCCTCCTCCCTGCCCTCAATTATTCGAGTCCATGCCCCTGACATCTGCCTCCCCACAATATTCTAATGAGCAACTAGACTGCTAACATTCTATACTTATTACAAACGTGTGGCACGTCTGACGTGATCTCGATGCAATGATGCAATTAAAACTGTTATGTATATATATATATATATAATGTAAAAAATACTTGAACACAAGCCATGTGCACTCAAGAGGAATATAGGGAAGATTTATTACGATGCTTTTCTAGACCCTGCAACACGTTTTGGCCAATGGCCTGGATCACGCAATGGGGGTGTGGGAAACAAATGTTTAAATACCGGTAACCAAAACCAAATGTGACATGAAGTTATATTATATTTCCATAACTCACCCAATCTATGCTAATATTTCATGTACAGGCTAATTCTACACATGTATTGTACTTGACCCTGCATTTGAGAGCATATCCTCTGGGATTCATACAGCTGAGTCCACTATGTGGGCTGCCTCATTACGTGTGAACATGTTTTTCAACATCTATTTTACATGATAAAACAACCAACACGTTTTGTTAACCTGCAATGACATAGAAATCCAGTCCGTATTCTATTGCTATTACTCTATCACAATGTTGTCACATTTGGTTTTGATTACCAGTATTTAAATGTCATGCAGAGGTTAGGAGCACCATAATAAATCTTCTACATATCCCTTCTGAGTGCGAGTGACTCGTGCCTGTTTGAGCATCTTTTACATAGTTTTCCTTCGGAACGCCATGCCTGGCACCATGCGACTCCCCGTGCAGAGGCACTGAAGCAGTGGACTTCAGCATGTTAGAGATATATCTATCTATCTATCTATCTATCTATCTATCTATCTATCTATCTATCTATCTATCTATCTATCTATCTATCTATCTATCTATCTATATCTATCTATGTATATCTTTATATGTATGTAATACCTACTGGCAGTCACCAATAGGTAGTTACAGTTAGGACCTAGTTTCCATAGGAAATGCGTTTTTTGACTTACCTATGACTTTGGGTTTCATAAAAAGTGTCCCACTGCATTTTATTTTGCATGGTAAGTTTCGGAGAGACTAGTCAAGCAGTGGCTGAGAAAAAGGGGGGGTCAAAAAAGTGTGTGTTCCCATGTTAATACCTATATGGATTTTAAACAAGACTATAGCCCGAACCGCTGGATAGAATTACACCAAATTTGGCAGAAAGCTAGCTCTTGGTCCAGAAAGTGGGTTTTCGTGATTTGGTGTAAATTAATTCAGTAGTTTTTGAGATAATAAAGGAAAAATAAATATAGATATCTGGGTAGAGCCTAAGAACAGATCTCATGGTGAAATCTGATTGACTGTCAGCACTTCAACCAAAAGGTGCTGGCACGTATCTTGGGACCAATATACTTGATAGCACTCCATTGAAATGAATGCATTGTAGTGAATGCTGAGTTTGAGGGTCACAAAAAGGAGAACATGCAAAGGGGGATAACACATTTTAATGCAATATAAATCATTTGATGCAAAGGTGATTTTACCCTGTGAAAAAGCCTTCTGCTGGGACTTCATGAATCATGTTTGAAAGTGAACTGTTTTCTCATGATTTTCCTAGAGGTTATGGAAGGTACTCCAGAAGTTAAAATGAGACTGTATTTTCTGTAAAGTCACACCATCTTTCTCAGCCATATGAGAATGAAGTCTTACATTTTCAGTAAAACATGTACTTCCAACAGGAGCAGCTTGTCAGCTGGTTCTCTTGTGGTCTACTGCAGCCTCCCTGAGTTTTCTAGAGTGCTAACAGTCTTACTTATGACAAAGGTGTGGCACGCCTGAAGCCATCTTGATTTAATCAAGCTTGTAAAACTTAAACCATTTAATTTAGAAAGGAACAAAATAAGGGGTTTCATTTTGTCATAGAAATTCTGGTCGTGCTGTAGAAACCAAAATTAGGACACATTTTAAGTGAGTTCTCAAATAACTTTCTCTTCTATTTCATTAAAACATTCTGACATGCAGACTGAAAAATTTCCTAACTAGTGTGAAGGAAAGTTTCAATTCTATTAAGGACACGAGGCGAGGATTATGCAGTTCTTTCTTCACTCTTTATTATACAGCAGGTTCAAAGTTCAACAAAAAACATGAAACCACAAGTCCCATGAGTCCGTTGTCATAGCAACCATAGTCCAATGAGACTCCGATAGTGCTAACAGTATAAATGTCCACAGTCACTTCACTCTCCCTCGACTTCACTGCAAAGGGACATCTGGTTCATCAAGTGGCCGCTGCCTCTGATCCTACGAAAAACATACAAATTTAAACCAGATGAAACCAGGCGAAACCACGAATCATGAAGCAACTGAAAACCTGTAATCTCGCATTAGTCAAGGTTCTAGACCATAAGAAAAAACGAAATCTACAGAGTAGTTCAAGTACAATTATTCACAGCAAAATGCAAGATCAATACATATGAGCATATATAGTACAATATAACATCTTCTGGGCGGGCAGGACACGTATTATGTGTAAGGTGGGATAATCCTCCCCTCTGTGTCCTTAATAAAATTTAAACTTACCTTCACGCTAGTTAGGAAATTTTGCATTCTATGTCAGGACCGGAGGCGAGGATTATGCAAGTTCAAAGCTTATTTACCATCAACGAGGCCGCCTCATGAATTGGTTTGAAATATAATTTTTTAAAGACCGACTCAGAGGACCAATCCACCGCATTCATGATGTCCTCCAACCTACCGCTCACGTGAACAGCCTTGGAGGCCACAGCACCTCTAGCAGAATGAGCCCAAAAAACTTGTATGTCAATACCAGCTTCCGCTAGGATCCATTTGATCCACCTAGCAATGGTAGGGGAGAAGACCGCTTTAAAGGGCTTCTTCAGTGATATCAACAGCTGACGTTCACAGGGAGGATGAATATCAGCTGTCACCTCCTCATACGTCTCTAAGCATTGTACCACGCACAGTTTGGGAGCGAGAGGAAACGCTGGGTAAGACACCTACCTGGAATTACATTTGGTTGTTTGGGCAACTGTAAAAGTTACTCTATCCGGAGAAAACACTCTACCTGAAACATCCAAGGCTCTGACGCCCGAAGCCCTTTTGCAGGATATGAGGCACAGCAACATCGCTAGTTTAGCCGATAACTCCTTCCTAGAGAGATATTGATTGTCCTGCCAGGAGGATAACAGACGCAGAACTAGATTGACATCCCATAGCTCCGAGTACCTGGGTTCCGGAGGATGGGAAAGTCTGATACCCTTGAGAAGCTTACACACCCAGGGATGAGCTCCTACTGGTTGATTATCAAGAAGGGGATGACCTGCTGAGATAGCCGACCTAAAGGAATTCACTGTACAATATGACAAACCAGCAACCACAAGTTCTGCTAGGAAATTCAGCAAATCAGTAATGTGGGCCTCCACGGGATCTGTATGCCTGTCCATACACCAGCGAGCCCATCGAGACCATGTAGACCTGTACCACTTACCAGTCCCTGGAGCCCAGGCCTAGGCAATGAAACCTTGAGCTTCCTGCGAAAGTCGACAATCTTGCCATCGAGTCCTGAAATCTTCTAGGACACCAGGGATAGATGGCCCTGAAGGACCAGAGGGTGGAAGTGATCCATCGGATCCCAAAGGATTGAAGAAAAAAATGGAAGGCGCCAAGGAAAGTCGCACAAGAGCTCCAGAAGAGCTGGAAACCATGCTTGGGAGCCCCACAGGGGGGTCACTAAGATGACTGTTGCTTCCTGGAGATGTACCTGGGCTGATACTCTCAGAATCAGTTGGAAAGGGGAAAAAGCATACCCCTGGAGTGGGCTCCAGTTCTGCAGAAACGCATCCACCGCCTCTGCTCCCAGATCCGGGCGCCAGCTGAAGTACTGAGGAAGATGGCTGTTCCACCTGGAAGCAAAGAGGTCCACCGAACAAGGACCCCACCGACCCATAATCGCCCAGAAAACCATCAGTTCAGCTTCCAATCGCTGGAATCTAGCAGGAACCTGGAGTTTCAGTCCGCCAAAGAGCTCTGGGAACCCGGAAGATACTCCGCTGTGATGGATATCTGCTGTGCGAGGCAAAAGTGCCAAAAGTCTTTTCCTAGGTCCGCTAGGGCCCTCAACCGAGTCCCCCCAAGGCGGTTGATGTACTGCACCGCCGACACGTTGTCCATCTGAAGTAGGACCACGCAAGAGACCCTGTCCCGAGTCAGGGACTTGATCGCAAACGATCCCACTAGAAGCTCCAGACAATTGATATTCATGTTGAGTTCCTGAGGGGTCCAACGTCCCCCGAAGAATATGTCCCAGCAGCGGGCTCCCCATCCGTGTAGGCTGGCATCCGACTCTATGACGAGGTCGGGGGAGGTACCAAAAATGGCCCTGCTATTCCATGCCTCCATGTGGTCCAGCCACCACTGCAACTCCGTTCTGGACTCCGGGTTGAGAGAGACCAGTTTGGAATATGTGAGACTGCGGCGAAGGTGATGGGCTTTGAATCGATGGAGAGCTGTGTAGTAAAGGGGGCCTGGAAAAATGGCCTGAATCGACGAGGAGAGTAACCCCACCACTCTGGCGAGTTGTCGAAGCGAGATCTTGTCACGTCTCAAAACTATCCGCAACCCCTTCTTGATTTTGGAGATCTTCTACAGCGGGAGACTGAGAGATGCTGCCTGGAGTCTATGAGGAAACCCAGAAAAACCATTCACTGTGAGGGAAGCAGATTGGATTTCTGTTGGTTGATCACAAACCCCAGGTCCTGCAGTAGAGCAATAGTCATGTTCGCATTGGATATGAGTTGTGACCTGGACTGATCCATCAAGAGAATATCGTCCAGGTATATAATAAAGTGAATTCCCCGGGAATGGAGGAATTCTACCACCGGTTTGAGGAGCTTGGTAAAGCACCAAGGAGCTGACAACAGTCCGAACGGGAGAGAGATGAATTCGAGCACCTGACCCTTTCACAGAAACTGCAGGAACCTGGGATGAGGGGGAAATAAGGTACGCCTCTTTGAGGTCCAGATGGACCATCCAATCTCTCTGAAGGAGGATATCCCGGAGCAAGTGTATACCCTTCATTTTGAAATGCCAGTATACCACCCAGTCATTGAAAGAACGAAGGTTGATCACCGGGTGAAACCCTTTGTCCTTCTTTTCCACCAGAAAAAGTTGCTGACAAAACCTCTTGGGTGGATAGATGAAGTAGATATGGCGCATTTGCATAGTAGTTCTTGGACCTCTGCATCTATGAGGTTGGAATCTGTCGCAGAGAAGAGTAAAGGCCTGGGAAGTTCTTCCTGTATCGGCGTTCCCCAAACCTCTATGTGGAAGCCCGACACCGCCTGCAGAACCCAAGCATCCGAGGTTATGAGTTCCCAATTTCGTTTGAACAAACGTAACCTCCACCCCCAGATCTTGAGGGGAAGAAGGGGTAATCCATACCCAAAGTGCCTCCTGGGGCATTGGCTGCTCCTCTGGTGATCCTACTCACTCTGCCTTTTCCTTTGCCCAGTTTGGGAAGAAGGTTCTCTGGTGACCGTCCCGCCATCCAGTCTGTCTGTAGTAACCAGGGCCTTGCTGGAACTGGCGGCCGGAGGAGCGACCATTACCTTATCCGGCCACGCCGAAAAACGTTGCTGGGAAAAATCTTTTTGATTGAAGACTGCGCTTTATCGAAGGGCCGAGAAAGTGACCATGAATTTTGCTGAGCTCCTTGACAAAAGGATCTCCAAACAAATTACCCTGTGCCACCGCCCGTACCTCTGAGGACGATAACCCCCCTAACTTGGGATCAATCTTTATGAGCAGGGAGCGGCGTCTCTCGGCCGAGATGGCACAATTGGCATTGCCCAAAAGGCATAGGCCCTCATTACAACCCTGGCGGTAAATGCAGCTTACCGCCGTGCAGAAGACCGCCAACATACCACTGCGCCCGCGGAATTCCGCTACAGCTATTACGACCCACAGCTCGGAATCCGCCATAATACAGACACCCACACAAGTCCGCCACACCAAAGGTCAGTGATAAACTGTCGATAACAAAACCAACACTGTCACACCAACAGGAATACGCCCACAGTATTACGACCCATGAATCCATGCAGCGGACTTTTAACCGCGGTATTCAATTGGCAGTACACACCGCACACACATTTACAAAACACAACCACATTGGACAAATCGACATACACACACCTGATACACACACCACACACACACATCCAATCCAGTATAAAACACACACCCACATTACCCACAACCCCTTACAATGAAAATTTATGAAGAAGCACAGAGACAAAAAAAGCAAAGACCACACCAGCATCCAGAGGCACACAACACCATCACTCACACACCACCCACGCACAAAACCCCACACCCCCCAAAATATCACCCCACACATCACCTCACACATCACTCACACCACATCATGGCACCTCAACGACACCCCAGGTTCTCTGAGGAGGAGCTCAGGGTCATGGTGGAGGAAATCTTCCGGGTAGAGCCACAGCTATTCGGATCACAGGTGCAGCACACTTCCATTGCAAGGAAGATAGAGCTATGGCGCAGAATCGTCGTCAGGGTAAACGCAGTGGGACAGCACCCCAGAACACGGGATGACATCAGGAAGAGGTGGAACGACCTACGGGGGAAGGTGCGTTCCGTGGTCTCCAGACACCAGATTGCTGCACAGAGGACTGGCAGTGGACCCACATCTCCAACCCCACAACTAACAACATGGGAGGAGCAGGTCTTGGCAATACTGCATCCTGAGGGCCTTGCAGGAGTAGCAGGAGGACGGGACTCTGGTAAGTCAAAGCTTTACTATTATATCCCCCACCCTACCTGCATGCCGTCACATACTCCCACCCTCACCTCATCACTCCAACACCTCACAAATGCCCCACTATTTCAACCCACCCATCCCAACACAAAGCCCTGCATGCAACACCAAAGCATGGACACCCATCACCAAAGCATGTCCACTACAGATACCCACACAGACCCCAAACCAAATATCCCACAAGGACCAAAACAAGAATGCAAGCACTTGAGTACAGGGTCACTCACCTATTGCATACAATGGCACACACACATGCAATAATCATGCCTTTACACCCCTGCAGGACCCCAAGCCAACGTCACCAGACAGGAGGTACTAGGCATGTCCAGTCCCCCCACACAAGAGACCCACAGTGATGACAGCAGCTCTGCACAACTGGATCAAGATGACCAGCCCGGCCCATCAGGCACCTCAGGACAGTCGGTTCCCCTGACGCTGGCACAAGCCACCACAGAGCCTCCCCCCTCAGGAAACACCAGCACAGCACCCACCCCAGCAGGCCCATACCTCTGTCCCCAGGACACATCAAGCAGCAGTGTGCCCACCACTACAGGGAACCCAGGCAAACCCACGAACCCAAGAAAATCAGGGACCAGGGGGCAGTGTCAGTGGGCACATGGTTCAGGGGACAGAGGCTCAGGAAAACAGGGAAACTGGGAGGACTGCTGTGCGACAGGGGGAGGACAGACCCAGGGAACCCACTCTCCACGAGGCCCTCTCCAACATCATGGGAGCTTACCATCATTCCCAGGAGACGATGGCAACGGTACTGGCCAAGTTTCAGGAGACCCAGCGGCTGCAGGAGGAACACTATCTGGGGATCAGGGAGGACCTGAAGTCCATAAACAACACCCTGGTCACCATTGCAGGGGTGCTGCAATACCTTGTCAACACCAGGAGGGACACTGTGGCACAACAAGGGGCCCCTGACACTAGCCTGGACAATGAACAGCCCTCCACTTCCGCCGGCGCTAGTGGACAGGAGGCACTGCAACAGGAACACAACGCCAGCACCCCACCCCCTGTAGATGGAGAACCACCCTGCAAACGGTCCCTGAGATCAAAGAGCGAGACAGAGAACTTTGCCAAGACCCCCGCCAGGAAATGGGACCCCCCTGAATGTCACCCTTCTGTCCCACTTTGTCACCCTGTCCATCCTTCAACTGCCATTGCTCCACTTCCTATGCCCCTTTGGACAATGTACCTGCAAAACAAATAGACTGGACTCTGCCATGGAGATTCCTCCACCATCACCACTGCCCATTTTACACCCCCCTCCACTTATTTGCACAGAACTAAACACACTTCTATCACAAAATAATCTGGAGTCAGTCTGTGCTTTCACAAACATGTAATTGCAATACCATGGAATATAGCAATGTCAATTTAATTGTTCACATACCGATGTAACACAGCTGTAGGGCTGGAGGAAATATAGCAGAGGGCACAAAGTGGGACCCACATCTGTGAAATGGAAAGGCAAAGTGACATGTCAGGGTCCATACACTGAGTGAAAATGACAGACTTATGCTAGATCCAAAAATAGTATGAGATGGAGGCATTGACATCTTCTTACCTGTGTCTCACTGGAAGTATTGCATGATTATGTTGTTTCTGTTGTCGATATCCTCTTCTTCTGCCTCCTCTTCTTCACTGTCCACAGGCTCCACAGCTGCCACAAGACTACCAGCTGGACCATCCTCCTGCAGAAAAGGCACCTGCTGTCGCAAATCCAGGTTGTGTAGCATAAAGCAGGCCACGGTGATCTGGCACAACTTCTTTGGTGATTAGTAGAGAGAGCCACCTGTCATATAGAGGCACCGGAACCTGACCTTCAGGAGGCCGATGGTGCCTTCAATCACTCTCCTAGTTCACCCATGTGCCTCATTGTAGCGTTCCTCTACGATTGTCCTGGGATTTCTCACTGGGGTCAGTAGCCATGACAGGTTGGGGTAACCAGTCACCTGCAAATGTCGAGGGACAACTGTTAGACACACACTAACCTGTAGGGACAACCCCATACTCAGACAACTATTCACACTGTATAGGGTCCTTGTCCTCACATATTAGCCACACAGGGTGCCTCTTGTTTTGCTCCCTCACATAAGGGATGCTGCTATGCCATGCACTGAGCCAGGAAATTTGGCATTCACATGGGAGATGTACTGGTCGGCCAAATACACCATCTGCACATTCATTGAGTGGTAGCTCTTCCGGGTTCTGTACACCTGTTCACTCCTGCGGGGGGGTACCAAGGCCACATGTGTACCATCAATGGCACCAATGATGTTGGGGATATGTCCCAGGGCATAGAAGTCACCTTTCACTGTGGGCAAATCCTCCACCTGAGGGAACACGATGTAGCTGCGCATGTGTTTCAGCAGGGCAGACAACACTCTGGGCAACACGTTAGAGAACATTGGCTGGGACATCCCTGATGCAATGGCCACTGTTGTTTGAAAGGAACCACTTGCCAGGAAATGGAGTACAGACAGAACCTGCACTAGAGGGGGGATTCCTATGGGATGGCAGATAGCTGACATCAGGTCTGGCTCCAACTGGGCACACAGTTCATGGATTGTTGCACGATCAAATCTGTGGGTGACTATTACATGTCTCTCTTCCATTGTCGACAGGTCCACCAGCGGTCTGTACACCAGAGAATGCCCCCATCTCATCACCTGCCCCAGCAGACGTGCCCTATGGACAAGAACAGCGAGCAGAGAGTCAGCCAACACTGAGGTATGACAACATGTAATTTGCACACATTTATTAATCCACTATGTGCTTGTTACTGTGTGTATTCAAGGCCTACATTGGTGTGACGCAGTAAATATTAATGCCATGTGACCCCCTGAAATGGCGGCTGCCTGACCTGTAAGGTGGGACAAGGGGATATGAGGTAACTGTGCTGGCGTTGTACACCGTCACGGTAGGCGGTCGAAGTCCGCGGCGCAATCCAGCATTGGTTAACATTGGACCCTATGGGTCCGAGGAGCCAATGACGATGTACGCCAGCGGTGACGGTGCGCACCGCCACGGATGTGACCCCCATTTTCTGTCTGTTCACTCACTTGATACCTGATCTTCAACAGGATAGGACCTACACTGCAAGTGCTGCTGTGACCTCAGTCTGGAAGCGACGATGGCTCATGTGTCTGGGGAAAGGGCCCCTGCCTTCACTTAAGAGGAGTTGGAGAAACTAGTGGATGGGGTCCTCCCCAGTACACGCAACTGTACGGTCCCCCCGACAAACAGGTGAGTACACTGTGAGCATGCTGCATGGGCAATGCCTGTTTGGAGTGGTGTGGATGGAAGATACATGGGGGGGACTGAGGTCTGCATGTGCGGACAGTGAGTGTATGTGTGTCACGGCAAGGGTGGGAACGGGGGGCAATGAGTATGACGGTCCGGACGGGTAAAGATTTTCCTTTTCCCCTGTACTATTCCTCTAGGTCAGCGCCCATCAGAAGAAGGCTATTTGGCGTGCCATCGCCAAGGACGTCCAGACCCTGGGGGTCCACCACAGACGGAGCACCCACTGTGGGAAAAGATGGGAGGACCTTCACCGCTGGAGCAAGAAGATGGCGGAGGCCCAGCTGGGGAGGGGTGCCCGTCGTACCATGACCCCCCTGATGTTCTGGATCCTGGTGGTGGCGTATACGGAGTTGGATGGGCGCTTGAGTGCATCACAGCAGCCACAAGGGGTTGAGTACACTATCATTCAGGCTGACTCTGCGCGCATTACGAGGTGTCTGGGTGGGGGAGGTGGGCAGTGGGTTCCCCTAGGCCAGGGCGATCTTGGTAGGCAAGGTCCCTTGTGAGGCAGGCTCAGTGGCTCCCCAATCCCACTAGTGGTTAGTGCCATCTAGACGTAGTCTGGCTCCTGTGTCTTTCATGTATGCAGCAATCAGGCTTAGGCCTTGTACCCCATGGCCATGTGATTAATCTAGGAAATATAAGTGCATGGCGTAGTGCAGAGGGCTGCTGTGTCTGTTGTGTCCGTCAATGTTGGTGGTGTTGCATGCACTGAACATGTCTTTCTTCTGTCTTCCCCCCCTTTTTGTGGTCTCCCTGTTCTTGTGTGCAATAGCATCATCAGGCGGAGGAGAATTGGCACCGGAGCAGGAGGGAGCTGCATCCCACTTGGCCCTGGAGGGCAAAACAACAGAGTCTGAAGCCACCAGTGGGACGGAAGGCAAGGTGAGCTCCATGGCGGGGACAGGAGCGGACAACAGTGACATCGACTCCTCCTTTGAGGGGAGCTCCCTTGCGGTGGCGGGCCCCTCTGTGCCCCCCGCATCAACAGGTACAGCCACCACCCCCCCTACCAGCACCGCCCTCCCAGCAGCCCCTCAGCGTGTGTCCCGTGCCCGCTCACCCAGGAGGGTGGACATCTCCTTCGCCCCAGTCAGCCCTGCTGCTCTCAGTGAGGAGGCTATTGACCTCCTGAGATCCCTCACTTGTGTGCAGTCTACCATTCTGAATGCCATCCAGAGTGTTGAGAGGCATTTGCAACAAACAAATGCATACCTGGAGGGCATTCATTCTGGCCAGGCAGCCCAACAGAGAGCATTTAAGGCTCTGGCCTCAGCACTGATGGCAGCCATTGTCCCTGTGTCCAGCCTCCCCCCTCCAACTTTCTCCACCCGGACCCAATCCCCTGTACCTCAGCCTATCCCAAGCACACCATCAGACTAGCATGCACACACATCAACACACAAGGGTGGCTCAGGCAAACATAAGCACCACACATCCCACAGGCACTCACACAGCATCATACCCATGCACACATACCAACATCCACTGCCTCCACTGTGTCCATCTCCTCCACGTCTCCCTCCTCCCTCCCAGTCTCGTCTCCACTCACACCTGCATGCACTACATCCTCAGCCACTACCTCCATCACCAGCACGCCCATCACCACACACCACTCACATGCACTCACCACCCTCACTACCATTCACACATCCCCAGTGTCCTCTCCCAGTGTGTCTGTGAGCCCTCCTCCCAAAGTACACAAACGCAGGCACACACCCACCCAACAGCCATCTACCTCGCAACAGCCTCCAGCCCATGCACCTTCACCCAAATTCAGCAGACGTACAGACCTACAGACACTACCTCTACCTCCACTCCCAAACCCCCTCCATCTACCTGTCCCAGTGTGTCTAAAAAACTTTTCCTGGCTAATATTGACCTCTTCCCTACACCCCACCGTCCTTCCCCTAGGGCCAGGTTTTCCAAGTCCCAGCCCAGCACCTCAGCCACCACATCCCCAGGCACAGGGTTTCCAGCAACTGCGGGGTCATGGAGTGTGCCAACCATCAGGGCTGCCAGTGTGCCATGGAGCGAAGGCAAGGACATTCCGCCACCTGCCAAGGTGAAAAAGGTGCCCACATCCTGGAGGGAGAAGCTGAAAACACCTGCCACCAAGGGCTCAGGGAAAACAAAAGGGGATAGTGGCAAGACAGCTGCGCCACCATCAAAGGTGGGGAAGGGCCAAAAACTGAAGGGCAGGTCAGGAGAGGGCTTGGTGGCACCGACTAAGGGACCAGTGTCACACCTTCTGTCCACGGTGCCGCCAACCTGTACAGCAGAGAAACCCGCCACCTGCACTGCCACCTGCACCGCCATAGGCCCCGCCACCAGCACTGCCTCCACAGACCCCGCAGCCAGCACCACCACCACAGACCCCGCAGCCAGCACCGCCGCCACAGACCCTGCCGCCAGCACCGCCGCCACAGACCCCACAGCCAGCACTGCCGCCACGGACCCCACAGCCAGCACTGCCGCCACAGACCCTGCAGTCAGCACCGCCGCCACAGACTCCGCCGCCAGCACCGCCGCCACAGACCCCGCCACAAGCACTGCCAGCGGCCCCGCGACATCCTCAGCCAGTGGCATCACTGCAGACATGGCTACCATTCCCAGTGGTCAGTCGCCCAAGGCTGGTAGTGAGTTCCAGGGCCCTGGGCAGCTTCCATGAAGCAACACTGTCATCACAGTTGTCACCTGCCTTTGGAATGCGAAGCCGCAGCAGTGTGGGGTATGTTGCGCCCTCCATGGCATATCATGCTACTTGTACCTCGACAATCTCGTGGCACACACACCCAGGTGAGGGAATTTTACCGGCCACACTGCACATGGAGCACTCTGGGCACCAGGCCCCCTCCAGAACCAGTGGAGTATCACATCCACTACCTCAGTCCTTGGCAGGATGAAGCACTCTGGGCACAAAGCACCCTCCAGAACCAGTGGAGTATCTCATCCACTACCTCAGTCCTTGGCAGGATGAAGCACTCTGGACACAAAGCCCCTTCCAGAACCAGTGGAGACTGTTATCCACTTGAGAGACTGTGGCTTTGCACTCCCCAGGATAAAGCAGTGGGCAAACCACCCACTGAAAAGACTTGAGAGACTGTGGCTTTGCGCTTCCCAGGGTAAAGCAGTGGGCAAACCACCCACTGGAGAGACTTGTGAGACTGTGGCTTTGCACTCCCCAGGATAAAGCAGTGGGCAACCCACCCACTGGAGAGACTTGCGAGACTGTGGCTTTGCACTCCCCAGGATAAATCAGTGGGCAACCCAGCCACTGAAAAGACTTGAGAGACTGTGGCTTTGCACCCCCTAGGATAAAGCAGTGGGCAACCCACCCACTGGAGAGACTTGAGAGACTGTGGCTTTGCATTCCCCAGGATAAAGCAGTGGGCAAACCACCCACTGAAAAGGCTTGAGAGACTGTGACTTTGCACTCCCCAGGATAAAGCAGTGGGCAACCACCCACAGGAGAGACTTGAGAGACTGTGGCTTTGCACTCCCCAGGATACATCAATGGGCATGGAGCCCCCTCATGGAGCAGTGGCGTCGTGCGTTCATCAGGCTGAGGTGCCCCCCCTCTCCCTCCCCCTGAGGTGCCTGTATATTTTCTATGTGATGCCCCTCCAGTGTTCTCTCCGTTTGGAATCAGGTATCATGTGTCGGCCTCGCCCATGCATTTTGGGCCCAGTGGTCCACGGACATTGTTTGGTGCACTATCTGGACTTATGTAGTTGGTGTACATATTTGTATATACTGGATTTTGACTTTTGACTAATAGATTTTTATTGATAACAATTGTTACAATCATTTCCTTTTGTCCTTGCGTTATTCAAGGGGGGTTGGGGGTGTATATGTAATGTTGCAGCATGTATTTGTGTGTATGGTGTTGTGGGTGAGGGTGGGGTGGGCGTGTTGCGTGTGTGTGCCACTCTCTTTTCCCTCCCCCTCCCCTGTGTTGTAGGTGCAGTACTCACGTGGTCATCGCCGATGTCATTGGAGCTTCTGATAGAGGAGCAGGAAGACCATCGCCGGCAGGATCTGCAATTCGGGCTCCATGGCATCCTGATTCCTCGTGGGGTGCGGAGAGGTGAGTGTTTTCCCTTCTGTGTACTGTTTCCGCCGTGTTTTTATTTGCATTGGTTCAGCCCCGGAAAAGGTGGCGGATAGCCGTGTTGTGATAGGATGGTCAGTACATTGTCTTCCGCCTGTCTGTTGGCGGTGTCCGCCGCGCTGTTTGTTTGTACCGCCGTGGCGGTCGGAGTGTTAAAGTGGCTGTCTATGTTGGTGGTTTCCGCCACGGTCGTAATCCCATTTTTTTTCCACCGCCCTGTTTGCAGTATTACCACCGCTTTATCACCGACCGCCAGGGTTGTAATGAGGGCCATAGTGCTCTCTGGGCCCAGCCTGCCACACCTTCAGTCTGAAGTGGTGTAATTGACTGTTTGGCTAGTTCCGCCAATTGTATAATCTGGGTTAGGGGTCCCAGGATGTCCAGGAGCTTGTCCTGACACGCCCGCCAAGACCGATCTATCCCCTTCTTTGGGTCCTTGACATACTTTGCGAAAAAAGTACACATCTTTTGGTCGATGTCAGAAGTGGCCACTACCTTGTCGGGCAAGGTAGGGCGCGGACATTCAGCCTTCAGTCGGGCCCGAACCTCTTTGTCCAGAGGTTGGTGAATCTTGCTCACCACATAGTCAGCCACTTTCTGGTCTGGGTGCCATTCTGAGGAGCGAGGATGGTAAATTCCCTCTGGCTCAAACATGTCTGAATCTGATTCCTCCGGATCCTGCATGCCCGGAAGGGAGGTGCACGGATGCCAAGGACGGCCAGATTCTACCTCCTCAACTGAGGAAGAATCCCCCTCAGAGTCCCCTGCAATGCCCGAAGGTGACCCCTCAAGAAGGTCCTATTTTTGGTGAAACTTTTCACCTATCATGCCGGGTAAGGAGCCCCCCCCCGGCATGGTAACTGCGTCTTCGCATGCACAGTCTTACTGGGAACCTCGGCTAAAAGCTCGATGTCCCTAAGGTGCCCGCTGCGTGCTTGCGCGATTTGTTGGGTGATGCACCAGGTACAACCCCCGTCACCCCAAACATGCCCAGCCCTTTGGAGACTTGCTCTACAAGCTGCGCCATGCTCTACCTAATAGGAGCCAGAGCCTGGGCGATAGCTTACGACAGCAGCACATCCCACCCAGGGGGTAGGACGCAATGCGAAAGGCCCTCACCAGGGGACATGAGGGGAAAAAAATCATGATCTTGAGTGGGCTGCATCACTGGACTCAGAGGAAAAATGACAGAACACACCCAGAGTAATCAGGGTAGCCCCCCCACACTCTGTCAATGACAGAGCCAAACGAGGCCCACAAGCCTACAAAATAGAGGAAACTTGCTTAATAACGCATTTGAAGGCTCAAGAGTGCACTTCCTGCTTCAAGGTAGAATTGTCGTAGTTTGGACTCTTGCTCTGAGCAAGACTGCTGGTCTCAGGATGACAGTACTTTCGTTTGTAGGTGACTAAGGGGGTCATTACGAAGCGGTAACCGCCGTGCGGCCGCCAATGCGGACACACTCCCGCGGCCCCCATTACGACATTCCCGCTGGGCCGGCGGGGATGAGGCCGCAACATAGGAGCCGGCTCCTAATGGAGCCGGCGGTGTTGCGGCCGTGCGACGGGTGCAGTAGCACCCGTCGCGCTTTTCACTGTCTGCTATGCAGACAGTGAAAAGCTGGCCGGGGCCCTGTTAGGGGGCCCCTACACTGCCCATGCCAGTGGCATGGGCAGTGTAGGGGCCCCCAGGGGCCCCAGGACACCCTTTATGGCCAGCCTCTTCCTGGCAGTGCAAACCGCCAGAAACAGGCTGGCGGTAGGGGTGTCATAATCCCCAGGGCAGCGCTGCAAGCAGCGCTGCCCTGGTGGAATATCACCGCTGGGGCTAAACTGACCTGTCCTTCCCTTAAAACTATCCATCCCCCTCCCCGAGGCCTAAAACCCTGACCCTTCGTAAAAACTACCCTGACCCCAACCCCTGTCCTCAGCCCTAAAACTGAACCCTACCCCTGGAAACTTCCCCCCGTTCCCCAATGCCCTGAGCCCTAAAGACCGGCCCCAGCCCTTAAAACTACACCAACCCTGCCACCCTGAGCCCTAAAATCCAGCTTTCTTTTTAAAAAACTACCCCGATCCCCCAACAAGCCCTGAGAACTAACACCACCCCACCCCTAAAAACTAACCCCCCTCAACCCTGGTGGCAGCCCAACTTATCTCTCCCAATCATTCCTGTTCCTCGCTATGCTTTGTGGCCCCCTTCTAAAAACTACCCTGACCCCAGACTCCCGCCCTCAGTCATAACACTGACACTCCATCCCTGTAAGCTGTCCCATTCCCCTTAAAACTACACCGACCCCCCTGCCCTGAGCCCTAAAACCCTTCCCCCATTAAAAACAACTCTCCTGACTCCCCACCCACCCTGGGCTCTAAAACCACCACCCACCCGTAAAAACTACCACCCCCAAACCTGGCCCCAGACGCTCTTACCTCTCTCGATTCTCCCGATTCTTCCTCTTCTGTTCTTCGCCACCCATCCGTACAGCTAGATCGCACATCGTTCTCTGCCTTAACCACGCATATGCGTGATTGTGGCATATGCATGGTTAAGGCAGAGAACGGGAGAGTTGTGATTTAGGCAAGCATTGTTATGCTTGTTGGGAAACAGCACACATGGCTTAGCCAGCGTTTTTAAGGCTGTTTCCCCCATTATAGTTTGAATTATCTCAAGTAATTATGACTCACGCCCTAAGGTAACTATAACTCATGCCCTCACTGTGCACAGTTTTTTTGTAATAATATTACTGCAGATATTACATTGATATTATCAATGATGTTATCAAAGATGTCATGAGTGCCGGAATTTGTGGGGTAATTAACAGTGCATGGCAAGTGTGCAAGTTCTAGTTACCTTAGGGCACAATTTATAGTTACTTTAGATAACTATAACTATAACAGTTGAATTTGTATGGTTCTGTATCTTTAAAATGAGAGCCTAACTATAACGTCCCTGTAATCTTTTGGGTTTTTTTAAGTGAATATCTATGCTTTTTTTCAATTCATTTTCCTGACTATAATGTCCCTGTAACCTTTGTTTTTTTCAATAACTGTCTATGTATTTTTCAATGTAAAATAATTGTCATTACTACATGTTAATCCAACCACCACTGTGCATGGCCTTTGGCTGTGAGTGCTAGTGGCTGGCTACAAGGCTTGACCTGAGGCCAGTCCCTGCTGCCAACCCGCTAGAGCCACTCAACCTCACGCTGCTTACATCTTTTCTCCAAGCACTGCAGAGGTTGGCTGCAGGTCCATGTGGCCCCCCTTCTCTGGCTGACTTTGGCCCCGGGGAAACCATCAGCCAGGGCCCAGCCATCTAAAAAAAACTTTTGGGGGGTAAGGGTGGCCACCTGGCCCCCTGCCCCAGCTGATTTGGGCCCCACAGAACCAGGGAAATGACCACAGACACACATACACTTTAACCCTCACCCTTCAGTGTATGGGTCTGAGACCTTAACCATCAGGACTAAAGTGACTCCTTAGCATGTGGTGTCCATAGATAACTAATACATTAAAACCCAAAGATTTTGAGTGGAAAAGACTTCAATGTTACATCAATAAGAATGTTTAACAGTGAAAACACTTGCAAATAAACAGACACACTCCCATGAGGTACAATGATCTGAACCATCAGCCTACTGACAGTCCAAGGATTTTACCATTAGGCCAGAAGATACCCTGTTCTGCTGTGCCTCAAAACATAAGTATAACATTTGAGCAAAACATCTTGCTAGAGTGACGCTTTGAAGTCATTGCAAAGAGTGACCATTGCAATAACAGTCTCTCTCTCTCTCTCTCTCTCTCTCTCTCTCTCTCTCTTCCATCCCATTATGGGATGGAAGAGAGGGAAAGTGTTAGGACCATGGGGGGAGTCTGAAGGCCCCCATGTGGACCTAGCCAGCTCCCAACTCCTGCGGGAGCCGGCATTGATCTCAAAAACAGGGATCTGCTTTAATTATTAGCTCACTGTTTGCGGGAATTAAGTTTTTAATTGTTTCCTCTCATGCATATTTTTGTGCGGAGAAACAGATAAAAACTATGCTTTCTGCAAGCAGGTGCTGTTTGACAACTCCCACTTGCAGAAAGCCGAGTGTTTGCTCTGACTTGGCACGAGCTGTCAAAGCCCCCGCCAAAGGAGAGCAAACAGCTGTGTCCCAAGGGCGGGCACCCCGGGACATTGCAGGAGCTGGCCCTGGGGCTGATGGTCCTAAGGGTCATTAGTGCCTCCTTGAGGGGGGCAGTGTGGCCCCCCTTCAATGTGAAGTAGCCCCAGGGAGGTGGTTGTCCCCGGGGCTGGGGGTCCATGAAAAACAGCCTTCCTTCTCTAAATTCAACCCCGGGAAGGTGATGGTCCCCAGAACTGCGGGGAGGGAGGGGCTGCACGGCCACCCTGCACATAATTGTAACTTTGCCCCTGGGAGGTGGCGGTCCCTGGGGTTGCAGGGGGTTTGTGCAATCCCTGCATTCATTTTGATCTAAGCCCCGGAGAGAAGGCAGTCCCCGGGGCATGGTTGTTTCCCCATCCATGCTCCAGCATTCACACAGCTAAGCTCTGCCCGCTGTGTCCAACTCCTGATCCTGTTTGCAATAAAGTGTCTGATTTTCCTAGAAAATGTAATTGAATTCAAGATGTCTAGAGATGTAATGTAAGATGGTTGATGTAGACTTTGCATTATCAGCCCACAAGAGGTTGCAGCAGGCTGTCACTAGATCATAAACAAGTAAAATACTTAGTTTCTGCATGGAAAATTGCTAGCTAAGAATTACACAACTGTAGTGCTGCTTATCCTCACTAAAGATGGGCTCAGATGAGGCCGTCACATAAACTAGAAAGCACCCGCAGTAGCAGTGTACACTGCTTCCAATACCCGGTGTTGAAAGATGGTGGCAAACTCAGGTTCACCTGTCCAATGGTGCCTTAGCAGCTGATGATACTGAAACAGAGATGATGGGCACTCAGAATGTCAATGAAGATAAACCTACCCCCTAAAGAATTCTTTAAAACAAATTCATTGCTCTACAAATTAGGCCTTTTTGCCTCTTTACTTAAATATACAGACCTCATTGAAATAACACACACATTTCTCAAATTTTCGGAACTAAGAAAAAAAACATTGTGAATGGTTGTAGATTTACATAATTAACAGGCGCATAGCAAAAGCTGATTTTTTTTAAGTCTCCACTCTTTCATCAATAAATAACAACGTATCTTTGCTCCATTTCACAGACTAAGGGGCATATTTAAGAGCCCCTAACAAGACCTTAGCGCTGCCATAGTGTCATTTATTTTACACTAAGGCACCGCTAAAGTGGCTTTTTCCACATGCCATAATTGCACCACTTTGTAAACCCTTGTGCCACATTATGCCTGCACCAGGCATAATGTATGCAAGGGGGAGCATTTCTTTGCACCATTTTATTCAGCATTGTTAACGCCTGCACCTGGCAAGTGTTAAAATGAGGCTCCCATTGTTTTCAATGGGCCTCAAGGTGCTTTCAAAAATGTTTGATGCTAATCCTGCAAAGCACCAAACTAGTGTCAAAAATGTTGACACTAGTTCTCTAACTACTGCTATTGTGCACCATATGCTAAATACAGTGCACACATGGTGGCGTCAGGGAGGGTGAAAATGGGTGCAGGAAAAGTGGTGCTGCATATGATGCACAGCCTTTGTACTGAAATTTGGCCGTAAGTATCTGTGTGTGTAAGTTTCACCCATACAATACAAAGTGTTTGCGCATTAGAGGTAATCAAGACATGCTGTTCATTGCATGGCATTGCAAACATTTGCCATAAAGAGTACCACAGCCTCTGCATCTTTTATAAAATATAATAAGGCACAGATGCTCCTCTACACAGAAAAAAATAAAGGGTCCAGCGTGAATTAAAAATCATGTGCTCTAAAAACTAAACATTGGTAAACACAAAATTCAATTAATTGCATGTCATTACCATCACACAAACCCCCATAAGACAATAATTAAGGTTTCTTCTCTATGCATGTGAGATAGTAAATTATCCAGAGATAATTCTGTGCCAAGACAAAAAGATGTACACAAACATCTTCACAGATGGGCTAAAGTAAATAATTTGTGTACTTAAGGAATTTTTTTTAGTAACATCCTTCTTTTAGCCATCCATTTTCATCAGGATCAGACTGGGAACCCAAAGCAGTCCTGGCAAATTTTGTAAGACTAACCCACATACGGGTGTATTTAAGGGAGTGATGGCGCACCAAGTTTTCAATTACACTTTTCAATGTTTGGATTTCCAACGATGTACTACAAAGGCAAAAACACCCTAAAACCCCTATTGATTGGACTAGACAATCAATTAAACATACAACATTATTGAGGCACTCGTTGGTCTAATACCGTTTACCAAAAGATAATTTTAGCAGTTCTTATTCTCAATGCTGTGCAATTATTAAACATGAAACCAAATTAAAAACAAGCAATAACAGAGTATTACAATCCCCAAAGTTCTCATTTATGATGTTGTGTCATTCATCCACAAACCATTATGCCGTACAGTAACACTAAATAACAAAGTAAGAAAATGACAAAGAAAGAAAATAAAACTTTCCCAAACAGGAGTTATTCAATCCAAAATTATTTCAATATTTATAATTCCATATATTCACAACCGCAAATAAATTGAGAAAAAATGGCAAAAAACTTGCATTCTACAACACATTTGTAAACAGTGCCTCTCATCTCATCATAGCCCCTCTCTTACATGTATTTAATTTGTTGTATAGCACCTCTCTTACCAGTGTAAGGTGTAGGTTCACTTCACAGTACACACACATACAGAGATAATTATACATATGTTTAAAGATATTCTTGAGAAAGGGGACTACAAGGTGTAGTATTCACAATCAATTAATAACTCAAACTTTTTAGAGCGTGCTACTCACCCAAAGAGTGTCAAAGCACTGTGTGGCATGTCCTCAGGGTTAAGTCGAAGACTCAGGTCTTGAGGTCCTTCCTGAATTGAGGTAGTGATGGCGACTGTCTGAGGTGTAGAGATAAGGTGTTCCAACATTTTGCCACAAGGTAGGTGAACAATCTCCCTCCAGTCGAGGACTTCTTTATGCGGGATACGGTGGCGAGTGAGTGCTGGAAGGAGCGGAGAGGTCTGGCAGGGGAGTAATATAGGTAGTTGGGTCCAAGGTTTGTGGAGGGCCCTGTAGGCGTGTATGAGGAGCCCCAATGACCCTTGGCCCAACTTCATCTTCTCAACAGGGAGCCAGGAGAGATCTCTTAGGTGTCCTGTGATGTGTTCACAGCGGGGGATGTTCAAGACAAGTCTGGTGGAGGCGTACTGGATTCGTCATAGCTTGCTCAGGTTTTTCTTGGTGGTCTCAGCATAGAGGGCATTGCTGTAATCAAGTCTGCTTGTGATCAGGGCGTGTGTCACGGTTTTGCAGCAGTCAATTAGAATCCATCTGAAGATCTTCCGTAGGAGTCAAAAGGAAGTGGAAACAGGTGGAGGTTACGGAGTTGACTGACGCTGAGGTTGTGTGTGTGGTCTGTAAGGGTGCGGGGCTTCCAAGTGTTGAGGGCCACCAGGAGTCATCCCAGGCTGAGGAGGAGGGTCCCAGGATGAGGATCTCAGTCTTGTCAGAGTTTAGCTTAAGGCCGCTTTCCTTCATCCAGGCGATGACTACTTCCATCCCATCTTGGAAGCTCTTCTTGGCCGTTGTGGGGTTTTCAGTCAGGGAGATGATCAGCTGGGTGTCATCAGCATAGGAGACAATGATCAGTTTGTAGTTTCTGACGATTGGGGCGAGCTGGACCATGTAGATGTTGAACAGCGTGGGACTCAAAGAGTATCCTTGAGGTACTCCACAGCTGATCTCTGTGGGTTCTGACAGGTGTTGCGGGAGTCTAACTCTCTTTGCAGCAGGCATATTAACCTTCTTCGCTACCATAGATAAGACAAACTTACCACTGGACAAAACCCAGATCTCTCTGTAGCATATACATTAAACACTAGAATTATCTTGGCACTTTTATTGTTGCCTGAAACTGTTGGATATACATGGAACTCTGCAGTACTTTTACAACTGCTACACTGCTACAAAACCGGCCCCCAGTAACAAAAGTGGCACCTCACACTTCTAGCCTCCAGGGGAAACACCCGATGCCTGGAACAGTCAGTCAGGCCTTGATTTTCATGAACTACCAGTTAGTAAAGGTGTGGATGGTGGATTGAAGGTAGGCTGGGGGATTCCCTCCATTTTTTATTCCATTGTAAGTGGATGCAAACATTTGGGCAATTCTACCCTTTCCTATGGTTTTATGTGTGCCCACCCCAAACATAAAAAAGATGAAATGCACATAAAATGGACTGCTGCAGAAGAATTCCTCATTCCGAGCAGTAAGTCATGCATGAAATGAACCTGTAGCGTTAAAGACTGTTAGGGGCCAGACAATGACCTTAATGGTAATTGCATTAAGTGAATACCATTGCCCCGCTCCTAACAGTGGAACAAAGAAAGTTCCTCAGAAGGCTAACATGTGCATGGCACCTTCCTCCTACAGCATCAGGAGGATCCTCCAGGCTGGTACGGCACACAGTCTACCCTGCTGGGGAAATTGATTGCAATCAAGAGCACTATCAGAGGTCCGTGCAATGTATTTACCCTAAGAGCAATTAGCTTTACATTAGGCATGCTGACCAGGCGGTCGCAGTGCTCCTAAAAACAACTGTCTTCAGCTTTAATTTTTTTCTGCCTGGGGACCGGCAGAGGAACACTGAGGTGACTATGCAGGAGGAAAAAATGCACATTTCTTAAATTTTGAAACTTACCTGAACAGTTTACCATTTCTATTTGGAATCATATTCTGACAGGTTAAGGAACAGGAGCACTTTCACTTTGTTAATTCTAAGCCACAACCACAGGACATGTATTATTTCTAACAAGTCCATTGATTCTATCCATTCACTCTCATTCACTTACATAGTCAAGATCTCTGATCTCACTTTGTTATCAGCTCATGCACTCCTCCCTTCATCAATACACTTATTCCTTCATACAGTTCATACATTCATCACCCCTTCATACATCAATTCACTGAAATCACTCACTGATCCATCCATGCACTCATCAAACCATCCTTTCTCACAACAATAGTCCTTTTTCTCACATCCACCCACTCATTCACCCACTATTATAACCATGGACACAAACTTTCTATTAAAAATAGCAATTTTTACCTATAAAATAGTCAGATGTATTGGATTTTATCTGGAAATGCGCCAAAAAGATCCCTTGCTGTTGGCTCTTAAACTCCTCGCTAACATTACTGTAGGTTCATAATGTTACTGTCTTACAGTGCCATTCTTTCTTTCTTCCACCTCTGCATTCCATTTTAAAACAAGTATTTCATACCACCTCACTCCCCCTTTTCCTCTTTTATTCCAATATTCTTGAATAGACAATTCCACTAAACAGCCCTTGGAGGAAAGTGTCCCATTTTGCATGGTCATTCCAACTTTTGCTTGATATTGTTGTTGTTTTTTTGACTCTGTGCACTAACCAGGCCCACGTCCATGTGCTGTGACCCCTGAAACATGTAAAGATCAGTTATGATCCTAATGGGCATATTTAATTTTCTTATAAGTGCCTAGTACTGTTGTGGAGCCATTTCAATGATGTCTCTGGACACTTTTGTTTAGCAACTAGGCCTGCTGCTTGTGTCCTTTAGCCTAGTAACATTTTATCCTCCTTCATTTTTATTATTTTAGAATCTGCCACATTAGTTGTTATGTTTTGTATATCTAGTTGTCCTTTCGCCTAGGAAAGCATTGTGTTTCTCAGCACAACATTCTTTTCACTTTGTGCCTTCTTCAAGCCTGAAGCTAGATAGGATTGTCACACAAGTGGTACACTGCATCTCTAACGTTCACAGAAACACATGTCTCCTTACGTATGGACATTTCTAAGAACATCAGGTGTTTCATTATAAAAACATGTCCCAGTCCCATGCATGCTAGAGGGAGGTTCCAGCCAGATGACCACAACCGCATGCTGTCTGACTTCGCTGCAGCTGCTTGCTGAGACCACTGGTTCCCTGGCCCTCATTAGGAATGTCTCTCTATAGATAACAGACTTCCTCGCTACTGTCATACTCAGGTATGGGGGTTGATGTCTTCCAAGGGGGAATCCTGAAGGGTGAATTAGGGCTTATCCTGCTGTGCTCTCATATAGACTAGGTAGGAATCGCATATATTTTGCAAAGTGACATTATGGTAGGACGTGTCCTGTGTTTCACTTTCCTTCTCACCATTTGCTTATAGTATGTTTCATCATTCTAATTATTGCATTCCAGCCCATTTTATCTAAGACGCAGCTGATTCAATAAATATTATTGAACCATTTCCTGCATCTGTTTGTCTTTGCATGTGTGAGACTAATGTAACTGAAGGAAACAGATGAGATCTGATCTACCACAATTCCCCTGAGAAGGCATCTTGTCATGTGCCCGGTTTCCATAAATCGTCCCTGCTATTAGGCAGAAATGAGGTGCTGCTAGTTGACTGGAAACGAATTAGGCTGACAGCTGTCACATGGTTTGAGATTGGACTCAATTCCCCACAATTCAGGTGATGCTGCAACTGGAATCCTTCACCTTCATTAGGATAAGAAGAACCCATGCGACATGGCGCTGCCAACAGTTGGTCAGGCACAGATTTTCGGATCCTCCTGAGTATCTCTCTCTCACTACGTGCTAAAGGCACCTCAATACTATATACAGAGATGTCCGTGGTATTGAGGATTTCCTTCTCATCTAGGTAGGTAGTAGCTATCCAATGCTGTAGGTTGTTCAAGCATGAACCTTAAATGGATCAAGCCCCATTTTTGGTGTCCTTATTTCTGAACGGGTATATATACCATGGTAAACCGAGGACTGATAGCAATTGCAGTAAATGTGGCACCTCCATTTTGTGTTCCTCTGTGCATTCTCTCCTGTGTCCTGACACAGCCCAGTGTTCAAGGATTGCAAAGAGACCTAGGTAAGGAGCCCAAAGATATTTTCTAGTCAAATAGTATTAATTGTTCAAACAGTGTTTGTTTTACTGTGGACTCTCTGTGTTTTTCAGGCAGCTTGGCCTCTTTTAAAGTTGTGTTTGTTTCAAAATCGTTTTTTGCTGTGACTGTGTGAATTTCCCTTGCTAGTTTAGTGGCTCCCCCCCCCCCCTGCCCCCTTTTTTTTCACCCCTGTTCTTAGTAAAAAGACTACATAGACCTTTCAGAGTGTGGTTTTAGGAGACTGTTTTTTTATTTTTCTTTAATCTGTTTGTGTGATTTAAATTGTGCTTAAAAGCTGTCTGTCCCCCTGTCTTTTTTGCCTTAAAAAGCCCGATTTTTAGAGTGTGCGCCCAGAACTATTGCAGTGTTTGTCTCTTAAACAATCTCCCCCTTACCTGAAAAGTAGACTCTGCTAGCTTGAAAGTGTGGATTCAGCCTGTCTGTATCCAAGGAGATACTGAATAGAGCACCAGGAGCCTCCCCCAGGCCCCAGGGACTGGACTTTGGTTAACTTGCTCCTTATATAGGTTCCTCGTGGTTGTTGCACATGCTGTTATGATAGGTTCTTTTGGGAGATGGTGTTTCATTGGTTGCTAGCTCCAGGGATGCATTTATGATTGGTGGATAAGGCTGGGATTCTGATTGGCTGTTGGTTCTAGGGCTGTGATTGGTGGATAGGGCTGGGATTCTGATTGGCTGTTGGTTCTAGGGCTGTGATTGGTGGATAGCGCTGGGATTCTGATTGGCTGTTGGTTCTAGGGCTGTGATTGGTGGATAGGGCTGGGATTCTGATTGGCTGTTGGTTATAGGGCTGTGATTGGTGGATAGGGCTGGGATTCTGATTGGCTGTTGGTTCTAGGGCTGTGATTGGTGGATAGGGCTGGGATTCTGATTGGCCGTTGGTTTCTAGGGCTGGGGCTGTGATTGGGGGTCAGGAAATAGGGCTGTGACTGGCGATTAGGGCTGGGTCTCCCACTAATTGGCTAAATTAGGGTTTAAAAAATCGGATTGGCTAGTGTTAGGACCAGCTTCTTATTGGCCAGTAGGGCTATAAAAGGCTAGGATTCAGGGCGTCTCAGCCCGGGCGTCGAGGCAAAGGGCGGAGAGGACAAGGGCAGCTGTCTGTTTGGGCCTGTTCGGGACAGGTAGGGACTAGGGACTAGGGCCAGAAATGCTGCCCAATTCCCATTCCACCAGGAATGGTTTCTGCCCCAACACATCCCTCAACATGCAAACACATTACCCGCAAAGATATCCAATTCATGCATCACAAACTGAATACAGACATAATGCAGTGCCCCACCACCCAACACAATACCCTACATACAACACATATACACATACACCCCATAACTATTACAGTCAAACACCTTCATACTCACAGCAAACACTACTCTATCCCCTCCCACTAACACTACCTGCCACCGCCCACACAATACAAAATTACAACATACAACTCTCTCAGTTTCAGTCTCCCAGATACACACTCTCTACACATACTAACCAAAAACACTATCCGCTGTTCGCTTCACACAGACCGCCTGAACTCATAACAATGCCCAAACCCTGCCTTCAAACACATCATCTACACACACTCTTCCCCTCTGCTCACCAATTACACACAACCATACAATTCCCACATTTCACTCCACCACACATATTACCTCTTCCAGTAATCTCAACTAATACTTATCTCCCTGACACACATCCATCACCTCATATACACCTCATACATTCATCTCCAAAACACATCAACACCCCATCTAACACTCAAATTCCACTTAACAGCACTAACTCGCATACAAGTCCCTCACCAAAAACAACTACACCAATAACCCCTCTCATTATTCCACAAAAACAATACCAACCACAAACATCAGCACATCAAAGCAACACAAACTTACATTACACTCTTCATCATACCCACTCTCACCCCCAAGACTACACACAGGATACAAATTCCACCCTATCTCCACCCCTACCCCCCCACTCTTCACAAACACCTACCACAAGCACCCCATCCCAGCAACCTTATTTCAGTCGCCTCTCCTCCATTGCACAATTTAGAGCCTTACATCATGATCCACATGCTCCCCCCCCACCCCTAACCCATACTCCTTCCACACTAAACAAACGCAAACATAATAAAAAACATGCCACCCATAGCAACCTCGCATCCCCTTGTTTGTTTCATAATAAAACTACCCTACAAAAAACACTACACTCCTCATGGCTCTCTCAGCCACCAAGTTCACCACCCACACACACAGACCCAACAAAATGCCTCCTTAACCTGCTGGAACAGGAACACTATGTTGAAAAGCAAGACTATTGTGAGCCTCAAACAGTCAACACAACTAGCAACACTCCTGCTTCAAGCTCACATTATACTACTTACCCTTCTACTAAACAAAACAACACTACAACTAACACACCCTATCTAAACTGCCAGCTCATAAATGCTCGATCACTCTCAAAAAACAAGCACCACATCTACGACCTGCTCACAGACACACAGCCTGACTTACTATTCATTACGGAAACCTGGTTGGGAGATGACATGGCACCAGTATTGCACGAAGCCCTTCCTCCAGGCTATCAAACCATCACACAAAACCGTATAGGCAAGAGAGGAGGTGGACTAGCTATTATATTCAAACAGGCAATAAACCTCAGTAAAACAGACAACATCTCCATACAAGGTTGCGAAGCCCTCCTTACCAGATGCCACCCTACTCCAACTTCCACCTGTAACTTTCTCCTCCTTTACAGACCTCCACCTAACAACTCCACTTTCCCAGATGCTTTTCTTGACATAGTCTCAAACCTTATTACACTATACTCCAATCTATGCATTCTTGGGGATCTAAACATTTGGTTTGACAAACCCAATATGCCCCATCCAAAAGCTATCACCACTGGCCTACTCGCATTGAATCTACATCAGATTGTACACAATCCCACACACATCGCTGGTCACATCCTAGATGTCATTTTTGCTAAGCCTGAACTTGTTACTATTCATAGCATCACACCAACCACCTGGTCAGACCACCATCTGATAACTTTCCGACAGACAACTCCACAAATCAACACACCCCACAACCACCTACATACATACACCTATCGACCATGGAGAAAACTCAATTTGGATCACTTAGAAACACAACTAACAGCAAAGACAGATCTAGATACAATCAATTCTGTACCTAAACTTTATGAGTGGCTACAGGAAGCTTTTGATGTCCTAATACCACTCAGAAAAACTAAACATGACAAAAGAAAACCAACACCTTGGAGAAACACAGAACTTAAAAAGATTAAAAAACAAATCAGAAAGTTGCAGCGGACCTGGCTCAAAACAAACAACAGTCAAGACAAACTGCAGCTACACAAACTTAACAGGATATACAAATCATCAATCAAAAAAGCTAAAAAAAGATACTACTCAGACAGAATTCTAAATGCTCAATCTACAACCAAGGAATTTTACAAAAATTCTCAATGAATTTCGAAAACCCACATGCATGGAAGGAAGTCATCCCACCACTCAAGATTTCACAAACAAATTGGCAACTCACTACACAACCAAGGCAGACACACTGGACTCCTATTTAAAACAGAAGAAAACCATCAGCACCAACCCCTTTACTAAAATACCCTTTAAGAATAAACCATCCCAACCTCTACAGTCCTTCAAACAAATATCCCAGGATGAATTTATGGATTTGGTCAAAGCAAGCAGACCTTCTGGTTGCCCTTCTGACCCTTGCCCACCACAGATCTTCAAGAACATCCTGCTATCTACTTCCGCTGCCACACCTGTAAGAAGAATCATCAACAACTCTTTAACTTCAGGAACTTTTCCTACAGACCTGAAAAAGGCATACATACGACCATTATTAAAGAAAACAAATCTAGACCCGCAAGACCCAAACAACTACAGACCTATCACAAATGGACCTTTCCTGGGCAAATTGATAGAAAGAGCAGCATTCGCCCAGATGTCACAATTCATTGAAGACAACTCTATACTTTCAGACTTCCAAACTGGATTCCGCCCAGGAAGAAGCACTGAATCTGCACTCATGGCAATCTGGGACAATCTTAAAAACACAGTTGACCGAAATGGAGTTGCTGCACTACTTCTCTTGGACCTCTCAGCTGCCTTTGATACAGTTGACCATGACACCCTAACTCAAAGACTCCACGAAGCCGGCATACAAGGGATTGCGCTCGACTGGATTACTTCCTATCTCCAAAAAAGAACGAATATCATCCACTCACCCCCCTTCTCATCCGAACCCTACCTCACAAAAACAGGGGTCCCCCAAGGGTCAATCATCTCACCTTTGCTTTTTAACATCTACATGATATCTTTACCAGAACTGATCAATGATTTCCATCTCACATGCTACAACTATGCAGATGACACACAAATACTACTTCAATTAGAAGACCCCAAAAACATTGAAAACTCTCAAATCTTCAGTTGCCTCAGAGCCGTTGATCAGTGGATGACCTGGAGCCATCTCAAACTAAATACCTCCAAAACTGAAATACTCACATGTGGTGACTGGAAACATTATGACCCTCTGTGCGGTTGGCCTGACGATCTCGGACCACCTCCTCAATTATCCAAGGAAGTGAAAAACCTAGGAATCAC
This sequence comes from Pleurodeles waltl, assembly GCF_031143425.1. Classification (NCBI taxonomy): domain Eukaryota; kingdom Metazoa; phylum Chordata; class Amphibia; order Caudata; family Salamandridae; genus Pleurodeles; species Pleurodeles waltl. The sequence goes on along the minus strand of NC_090444.1, from coordinate 1,641,943,643 downwards.
CATGGATTCCAAACTAACTTTGAATGCCCAAGTAGACAAATTAGCACGCACAAGCTTCATCACCTTAAAGACTTTACGACGCATTTTCCCTCACCTCGGATTTCCACACAAGGTGCAACCTACTATCTCACTTGTATTATCCAAACTGGATTATGCCAATAGCCTCTACCATGGATCATCTCTATCTGTTATGAAAAAACTACAACGTATCCAGAATTCCGCAGCCAGGCTACTACTACATATAAAGCCGCAAGCCCACATCTCCCCTGCCTTGAGAGCACTACACTGGCTACCCGTTGCCAGAAGATGCACTTTCAAGCTGCTTTGTATCACCCACAAAGCTATACATGGAACAGGACCGCTTTTCATCAGACAGAAAATTACCAAATACATCCAACAAAGAACCCTCCGCTCAAGACTGGCACCCCGCCTTAGAACACCACCATACAAGAAAAAGACTGTAGGTGGTACATCCTTCTCCGTCCAAGCAGCCAAACTATGGAATTCATTACCCCCAACTATAAGAGCCACAGATAACTTTCTTGTTTTCAGGAAACTACTCAAGAGTTGGCTCTTTCCTTCATAACCACCTTTTTCAAACAACTATGAACTGCATATGCCTATGGGGATAATTATTTTTTCAGATTATATGTATATTTCTATTGATTTATAGTTTCCTTGGAAACTAAAGCAAGGCTGTGCGCCCAGAGATCCCATAGCAGAAAAAGATCTAGAATCCTTCCTGGAGGTGAACTGATGATGTACTGGAGCGTAATCTGTATCTGACTGTGACGCGCGGTTCTATCTTCCTCTCCTGGAGACACAGAGTAGAAGGTTCTCCCTTTATGAAGCACCTGTAAGCTCCGCCCGCTGAGCCACGCCCCGTCCACCCTCGAAGTATGTAAAGGAATTCCCGCCTTTTACCAGGATGATGAACAGCTTTCCAAAACGACCCCACTGCGTTTACCGCCGATTCCGGTGGTGCGTTGTTGATGCGCAGAAGCACGAGGACATCTCCACAGAGACGCACTAGTAACAATAACATTGCCAAAGGCACACAAGGTTGCTGGAGACGTTTACATCATGGCCCATCAGGTACCCCTAGTGTACAATATAAACGGGGCGTATAAAACATGCTAGGTAACGCTTACTGACATACTCGTAGAAAATACTCCGGTTGGGTAGGCCACGATGCTCATTTTACAGAAACTAAACCTCAACAGGAAGCACTTACAAATATAAACGTAGCAGGTGCCCAGTTGAAGCTCAGCTTCTGGAAAGGACAAGCCACCCTAACTCTCGGGCTTGGCAAAGATAAAGCAAGGCTGTGCGCTCAGAGATCCCATAGCAAAAAAAAGATCCAGAATCCTTCCTGGAGGTGAACTGATGATGTACTAGAGCGTAATCTGTATCTGACTGTGACGCGCGGGTTCTATCTTCCTCTCCTGGAGACACAGAGTAGAAGGTTCTCCCTTTATGAAGCACCTGTAAGCTCCGCCCGCTGAGCCACGACCCGTCCACCCTCGAAGAAGGTAAAGGAATTCCCGCCTTTTACCAGGATGATGAACAGCTTTCCAAAACGACCCCACTGCGTTTACCGCCGATTCCGGTGGTACGTTGTTGATGCACAGAAGTACGAGGACATCTCCACAAAGACGCACTAGTAACACTAAGATTGCCAAAGGCACACAAGGTTGCTGGAGACGTTTACCCCGTGGCCCGTCAAGGAACCCCTAGTCAACAATATAAACGGGGCGTATAAAACATGCTAGGTAACGCTTACTGACATACTCGTAGAAAATACTTCCGCTTGGTTCGGTCACGATGCTCATTTTTTACAGAAACTAAACCTCAACAGGAAACACTTACCAATATAAACGTAGCAGGTGCCGCAGTCGAAGCTCAGCTTCTGGAAAGGACAAGCCACCCTAACTCTCGGGCTTGGCAAAGATAAAGCAAGGCTGTGCGCTCAGAGATCCCATAGCAAAAAAAAAGATCCAGAATCCTTCCTGGAGGTGAACTGATGATGTACTAGAGCGTAATCTGTATCTGACTGTGACGCGCGGGTTCTATCTTCCTCTCCTGGAGACACAGAGTAGAAGGTTCTCCCTTTATGAAACACCTGTAAGCTCTGCCCGCTGAGCCACGCCCCGTCCACCCTCGAATGTAGGTAAAGGAATTCCCGCCATTTACCAGGATGATGGACAGCTTTCCAAAACGACCCTACTGCGTTTACCGCCGTTTCCGGTGGTGCGTTGTTGATGCGCAGAAGCACGAGGACATCTCCACAGAGACGCACTAGTAACAATAACATTGCCAAAGGCACACAAGGTTGCTGGAGACATTTACCCCGTGGCCCGTCAGGTACCCCTAGTGTACAATATAAACGGGGCGTATAAAACATGCTAGGTAACGCTTACTGACATACTCGTAGAAAATACTCCGGTTGGTTCGGTCACGATGCTCATGTTTTCAGAAACTAAACCTCAACAGGAAACACTTACCAATATAAACGTAGCAGGTGACCCAGTTGAAGCTCAGCTCCTGGAAAGGACAAGCCACCCTAACTCTCGGGCTTGGCAAAGATAAAGCAAGGCTGTGCGCTCAGAGATCCCATAGCAAAAAAGATCCAGAATCCTTCCTGGAGGTGAACTGATGATGTACTAGAGCGTAATCAGTATCTGACTGTGACGCGCGGGTTCTATCTTCCTCTCCTGGAGACACAGAGTAGAAGGTTCTCCCTTTATGAAGCACCTGTAAGCTCCGCCCGCTGAGCCACGCCCCGTCCACCCTCGAATGTAGGTAAAGGAATTCCCGCTTTTTACCAGGATGACGGACAGCTTTCCAAAACGACCCCACTGCGTTTACCGCAGATTCCGGTGGTGCGTTGTTGATGCACAGAAGCACGAGGACATCTCCACAGAGACACACTAGTAACAATAACATTGCCAAAGGAGCACAAGGTTGCTGGAGACGTTTTACCCCGTGGCTCGTCAGGTACCCCTAGTGAACAATATAAACGGGGCGTATAAAACATGCTAGGTAACGCTTACTGACATACTCGTAGAAAATACTCCGGTTGGGAAGGCCACGATGCTCATTTTTTACAGAAACTAAACCTCAACAGGAAACACTTACCAATATAAACGTAGCAGGTGCCCCAGTTGAAGCTCAGCTTCTGGAAAGGACAAGCCACCCTAACTCTCGGGCTTGGCAAAGATAAAGCAAGGCTGTGCGCTCAGAGATCCCATAGCAAAAAAAGATCCAGAATCCTTCCTGGAGGTGAACTGATGATGTACTAGAGCGTAATCAGTATCTGACTGTGACACGCGGGTTCTATCTTCCTCTCCTGGAGACACAGAGTAGAAGGTTCTCCCTTTATGAAACACCTGTAAGCTCCGCCCGCTGAGCCACGCCCCATCCACCCTCGAATGTAGGTAAAGGAATTCCCGCTTTTTACCAGGATGACGGACAGCTTTCCAAAACGAGCCCACTGCGTTTACCGCCGATTCCGGTGGTGCGTTGTTGATGCACAGAAGCACGAGGACTTCTCCACAGAGACACACTAGTAACAATAACATTGCCAAAGGCACACAAGGTTGCTGGAGACGTTTACCCCGTGGCCCGTCAGGTACCCCTAGTGTACAATATAAACGGGGCGTATAAAACATGCTAGGTAACGCTTACTGACATACTCGTAGAAAATACTCCGGTTGGTTCGGTCACGATGCTCATGTTTTCAGAAACTAAACCTCAACAGGAAACACTTACCAATATAAACGTAGCAGGTGACCCAGTTGAAGCTCAGCTTCTGGAAAGGACAAGCCACCCTAACTCTCGGGCTTGGCAAAGATAAAGCAAGGCTGTGCGCTCAGAGATCCCATAGCAAAAAAAAAAAAAAAGATCCAGAATCCTTCCTGGAGGTGAACTGATGATGTACTAGAGCGTAATCTGTATCTGACTGTGACGCGCGGGTTCTATCTTCGTCTCCTGGAGACACAGAGTAGAAGGTCTCCCTTTATGAAGCACCTGTAAGCTCCGCCCGCTGAGCCACGCCCCGTCCACCCTCGAATGTAGGTAAAGAAATTCCCGCTTTTTACCAGGATGACGGACAGCTTTCCAAAACGACCCCACTGCGTTTACCGCCGATTCCGGTGGTGCGTTGTTGATGCACAGAAGCACGAGGACATCTCCACAGAGACACACTAGTAACAATAACATTGCCAAAGGCACACAAGGTTGCTGGAGACGTTTTACCCCGTGGCCCGTCAGGTACCCCTAGTGTACAATATAAACGTGGCCCATCAGGTACCCTTAGTGTACAATATAAACGGGGCGTATAAAACATGCTAGGTAACGCTTACTGACATACTCGTAGAAAATACTCCGGTTGGTTCGGTCACGATGCTCATGTTTACAGAAACTAAACCTCAACAATGAAACACTTACCAATATAAACGTAGCAGGTGCCCCAGTTGAAGCTCAGCTTCTGGAAAGGACAAGCCACCCTAACTCTCGGACTTGGCAAAGATAAAGCAAGGCTGTGCGCTCAGAGATCCCATAGCAAAAAAAGATCCAGAATCCTTCCTGGAGGTGAACTGATGATGTACTAGAGCGTAATCTGTATCTGACTGTGACGCGCGGGTTCTATCTTCGTCTCCTGGAGACACAGAGTAGAAGGTCTCCCTTTATGAAGCACCTGTAAGCTCCGCCCGCTGAGCCACGCCCCGTCCACCCTCGAAGAAGGTAAAGGAATTCCCGTCTTTTTACCAGGATGATGGACAGCTTTCCAAAACGACCCCCTGCCTTTACCGCCGTTTCCGGTGGTGCGTTGTTGATGCGCCGAAGCACGAGGACATCTCCACAAAGACGCACTAGTAACAATAACATTGCCAAAGGCACACAAGGTTGCTGGAGACGTTTCACCCCGTGGCCCATCACGTACCCCTAGTGTACAATATAAACAGGGTGTATAAAACATGCTAGGTAACGCTTACTGACATACTCGTAGAAAATACTCCGGTTGTGTAGGCCACGATGCTCATTTTACAGAAACTAAACCTCAACAGGAAGCACTTACCAATATAAACGTAGCAGGTGCCGCAGTCGAAGCTCAGCCTCTGGAAAGGACAAGCCACCCTGACTCTTGGGCTTGGCAAGGATGAAGCACGGCTGTGCGCTCAGAGATCCCATAGCAGAGGAAGATCTGGATTCCTTCCTGGAGGTGAACTGACTGATGGTGTGCTGGAGCGTGGTCTGTATCTGACTGTGACGCGCGGGTTCTATCTTCCTCTCCTGGAGACACAGAGTAGAAGGTTCTCCCTTTATGAAGCACCTGTAAGCTCCGCCCGCTGAGCCACGCCCCGTCCACCCTCGAAGTAGGTAAGGAATTCCCGCCTCTTGCCAGGATGACGGACAGCTTTCCAAAACGAGCCCACTGCGTTTTTACCGCCGATTCCGGTGATGTGTTGTTGATGCGCAGAAGCACGAGGACATCTCCACAAAGACGCACTAGTAACAATAACATTGCCAAAGGCACACAAGGTTGCTGGAGACGTTTACCCCGTGGCCCATCACGTACCCCTAATGTACAAAATAAACAGGGTATATAAAACATGCTAGGTAACGCTTACTGACATACTCGTAGAAAATACTCCGGTTGTGTAGGCCACGATGCTCTTTTTACAGAAACTAAACCTCAAAGGAAGCACTTACCAATATAAACGTAGCAGGTGCCGCAGTCGAAGCTCAGCTTCTGGAAAGGACAAGCCACCCTAACTCTCTGGCTTGGCAAAGATAAAGCAAGGCTGTGCGCTCAGAGATCCCATAGCAGAGGAAGATCCAGAATCCTTCCTGGAGGTGAACTGATGATGTACTGGAGCGTAATCTGTATCGGACTGTGACGCGCGGTTTCTATCTTCCTCTCCTGGAGACACAGAGTAGAAGTTTTCTCCCTTTATGAAACACCTGTAAGCTCCGCCCGCTGAGCCACGCCACGTCAACCCTCGAAGTAGGTAGGGGAATTCCCACCTCTTGCCAGAATGATGGACAGCTTTCCAAGGCGACCCCACTGCGTTTTGCCGCCGACTAGCGTGGTGCGTCGCTGATGCGCAGGGGCGCAAGGAACTCTCCGCGGGGACGCACTAGTGGCAATGACATTGCCGGGGGCACACAAGGTTGCTGAAGACCTTTTGCCCCCGTGGCCCATCACGTACCCTAGTGTACAATGTGGACGCGGCAGATGCCGTGTTTGAAGCTCACCTTCTGGAAAGGACGGCCCACCCTGGCTCTTGGGCTTAGCAGGGATGGGGCGGGGCTGTGCGCTCAGAGATCCCATGGCGGAGGGGATCTGGAATCCTTCCTGGAGGTGAGCTGATGATGTGCTGGAGCGTAATCAGTATCTGACTGGGACGCGCGGTTTCTGTCTTCCTCTGCTGGAGACACAGAGTGGAGGGTTTCTCCCCTTGTGGAGCACCTGTGGGCTCCGCCCGCTGAGCCACGCCCCTTCCACCCTCGAGGTAGGTAGGGGAGTTCCCGCCTTTTTTACCAGGATGATGGATGGACGACTAAGTATTTTTTACCCATGTTTCTAATTATGTATTGTATGTGCAGATGTGTGTGTATAAGTCATGTGTGTGTGTGTGTATAAATATATATATATATGTATATATGTTGTTTCTGTGCCTGGCATGTTTCTATGAATTTCTGCTCTCTTTTTATCACACTTATCTACTCATCGCTCTTATGTCATGTCTCTATCAAACTATCCTCCATTCTCACTCGGACTCATCCCAAATCCCTTCGACCACTTCCATCTCCTAAATATCTCTGCCTAAGCTCATCCCTCCACCCCCACATCTAACTCACCAAACCTCACTCTACCTCTGTGACCTCCCACACAACCCTACTAAATTCTCCTGCATTCATCTCACCCTGCTACTATGCTCTCCCTAACCCTTCCACATCCTCTTTCCCCTCCGCCCCCCTTTTATTCATCTCAAGCCTTTGGATTGAGCAAATGAAGGATAAACTCCCAATTAACACTTCTGGATTTCTTTCCTCCTCCACCCCTCCATTACTCCAGTCAATCTAACTAACAAACTCTCATATCCGCAACTCAAATTAACTCATAATAATACTAAAACTGTACTCCTTATTAAATTATACTAATCCATCACTAATTCTTGTTGGGTACCGGAGTAGCGTGCTACTCATCGAAAAGCGCTTCGACGCCTCGTCAGGGGTAGTAAGCGCTATATAAATACGATTACAATTACAATTACAATTACAATGTGCAACCTCCCCTCACCGTTCATTTGCTAGCTAATGGCCTCACAGCCCACGGGGTCCTGTAACATTTGTAGTTGAGGCTAATCCAGCCTACAGAACAGAGATAGTCTACTCTTTGGTCACCGTTCCAGCAATCGATGGGAACACTAATACATTTCATTATTACACACCTGCTAATATACCTGCACAATATAGAGCTTATGCATACTTAAAGATACCTCTGTCTTTTCAAGACCATAAAACCTGTCTTGATGGCACCCTACCCCACATAATACTACACATTAGGTTAGGTCTTCTGAGCAATGATGGTCCTACCTGGCCTTTATTGGCCACAAATACACTGCGCCCTGCTGCAGCCACCTTGGCAGTAGCTGAGGTTTGACGCTTATATGTTGAAAGTACAGCAATATATATACTTTTAGTACAGTTTGTAGTGCAGACATTAAATACTACCCCAGTACGAGCTGCCCCAGCACAACTGCATGGAGTCACACTAGGCATTAACGCTGCAACTGTACATAAGATTATGGGTAATATTCCCGCCATGCGAGGAGGAATTCAGTTTTGGTTAGCTCAAAAAATAAAGCAGTTTTTCCCCATTCAAGACCTCAGGATCAACATAGAATTCTCACTAGGGGCAAGATTTATGCTGACCTTGCACTGTCCCAATGCCACATTAGCGTCATTTCTTTGAAGGTGAAAAGCGCTGCACCACATTTACAATGTGGCACAATGAATGAATTGTGCCACTTTGTAACCCCTTGTACCAGATTATGCAAGGGGGGCATTCCAGCGCTAGGAGGAGCGTAAAAATGGCGCAAAGAAATCTATGAGATTTTTGCTCTATTTTCATTGGCATTTATTAATGCCTGCTAAGTGCAGGCGTTAAAAAGAGGCTTCCATTGCTTACAATGGGCTTCTGGGTGCTTTGTAGGATTGGCGTCATATTTGTTTACGCTAATCCTTCAAAGCATTGGACTAGCGTAAACAATTATGACGCTAGTCAACCTAATCACCGCCATGGTACGCCATATTTTAAATACAGAGATATCATGATGGTGTTAGAGGGCACTAAAGGGTGCTAGAAAAGTGGCGCTGCACTAGGTGCAGCATCTTTTTCCTTAAATCTAAACACATGTGCTTGCCATTTTGGATGGTTCCCACAGTAGATAACTGCAATACTTGGGGCATGGTATTTGCCATGCTCTATATTACCACACACGGTACACTAAAATTTGCCAATCTTTCGGAAGTGTTAAAATAAATTTAAGATGAATACGGGGCTGCCCCGGCCCTGGATTTGAGGATGAATTTAATGGGCAATTTTGCCACTGCATCTTCAATAATATTAAGTAATCTCAAAGGGGAAGCAGTAGCACTAGCAGTGCGGATGCGGCTGCACGATGTTCCTGTACAGGATCAAGAATGCGAGCTGACAAAGATTATCACTGAGTATTGGCCTTGATAGCCTGGGAGCCAGACCTAGAAAACCACAATTACAGGGTAAATCCAATAAGGATCCTACCAAGCAAGCACCTGAGGGTTCTCAAAAATGCTTGGATACAGAAAATCAAACACCTAGAAGAGAAGGGAGAATCTCCACATTCAGAGACCCCTCAAAACCACTCTAATTTTAGAAATAGAGATAATATAAAAATGCCTGATACATATCAATATACTGATACACACCAATCTTATTCCTTTCAGGGCTCACTGGATAAACACAGTGAAAGAGATGGGTGGTCAGGGCAGCAAACTGAATACGTGAAACCGAGAAAGGAGTCACAACACTCATCAGAAGTTCCTGTAGAGAAAAAGGAGAAACTTCCCCAGCAAAATCCTCAATTCTAAAAGAAAAAAGTGGGTATGTGAAATGCCACTCAGGATGAGAGCGTTACTGAAGAACAGGAAGTGGGCACTGGCCCTGCTAGACAATGTGGCAGAGGTCACAATAGTTCACCGGAATATTCAAGAGCATCTGGAGGTGAAAGCAACTGATGACTTTTTACAAGTCGAGACTGCGGACATGTGCTTCTCCACACCCGATAGGGTGTATAAATTAAAAATACAATTAGAAGGAGACATTGAGCACACAATAGACGCTGTCTTTTGGCATTGCATTGTTACGATTTGTTATATTTTATTGGCCAAAAAAGATTGGCCACCAGAATTTGTCCGCAATCTCCCATATGGGAAAGAGGTAATTGAAACCTCTTTCTTGCCTCTTGTTCCCAGAGAGCTCAGGGAGGCTAGAGCCATTGATTGGGTGAAGGTGCAGGCACCCACATTATATCACGACCATGTAGGGTGGGATAAAGGTTCTCACTACCATATAATACCAATTAGATCCCAACCTCAACCCCAATATCCAATAAAGCATGAAGCTAGAGTACCCGTGAAGGAAATCCTCACACAGGTAGAGCACCAGGGTGTAATTGAACCCTGTGTTTCACCAATGAACAAAACGCTGTTCCCCATGGCTAAACCAGACCATTCGGATAGAATAGTCTTAGACTACAGACATTTAAATAGTCATACACGCACATTTGCCATTCAAAATGCACAAAGTACAGCACTTAAAAACAATATTGTGTACAAAAAATTCAAAACCACCCTGGATATTTCCATTGGGTTTTTCTGCTAAAATATAGTGCCTGAAAGTAGGGATTTAACAAGTTTGATCACTTTAGGCTCACAGAAAAAAAAGTTTGACTCCCACAAGGGTAGAAAGACAGTCCAGGATTGTTTTAGGCTTATAAAAAAATCTGACTGCTATTCAGACGGTTGTCATTAAATAGAGACCTCTGGCCCAGGGGAAACACATCATTGTCATATCTCCAATTCCAGCCCTAGAGGCTGTCACCAAAGCCAGTGTTCCTAACGCTAAGGCACTACATCCACATTGCAATTCAATAGGCAACGTCTCTGACGGCCACTGATGTTGAGTATGTTTTTGACCCCAAATTACAAACTCAAGAACTTCTACAGTATGAACCTGAATACCCTGTTCTACCAAAGACATTGTCTATTGAACAACATCAAACAACTGTGTACACTGATGGCTCAGCCGAACCCGCGCTAAAACATCAATACTATGCTGCCTGTGCGGTCGTGAGTGGTTAAATGCAAGATGGTGAATTCCAATCACAACACACTTTCACACAGACCTTAGGGGACTGCACAACTAGCAGAACTCAAGGCTCTGTTGATGGCACTGGAACACACTGATCCAGGACAATTAACATTAATCATCTGTGGTTCATATTACTGTGTCCAGTCCTTCAATGAATATCTGCATTACTGATGCCAGAATGGGTTCAGAGATTCAAAAGGTAACACCATTAAACACAAATTATTATGGAGGAAAGTAACGGATCTGAAAGAAATGCTACACAATGTCCATGTAGTTCATACATTGGGACCTCAATTTGTTGGGATACGTTACCATCAATAGCTTGGCTGAGAAAGTGGCCAAGTCAGCAGTAGCAACAACTTCTGTAGCTGCAATAACTCCTTCACGGATGAGGTTGGATGATGAAACACTGGCTGCTGTGAAAGCTTTGATTGAAGGCAAGCCCATGGTATATCCTGCCAAATATTCCTACTGCATATCAAGCCTCAATACTGCCCTAGTAACAATACTAGGAGTGGGTGATTGTTTGATCCCCAACCAAGAACAAAGACCTGAGTTGATTAAAGCAGTGCATGAGGGAGTTTCTTCTGCCCATGCTTGTGTGGCGGCTAATATTTACCTGTTACAAGCACCTTACTGATGGCCAGGTCTCTACAAACAGACCAAGCAGTATGTCCTTTGGTGTGACATCTGTCAGCAAATAAAAGAGTCCACTGTCAAATGCTTACTGCAGACACCCCTCCTAATTTCCAATAAAACTCTACAATGTGTGTACCTGGACCATTGTGGTCCCCTGACACCTGATGGCGCATACAAATACATCTTAGTCACTGTTAACTTATGCTCCAGATTTCTATGGATATGGCCACAATGCTCGACTGATGCTCGAACTGTTATTAAAGATTTGCAAGTCTTTATTGCCACATATGCAGTTGCGGCTTTCCACTTGGACCAGGGCTCTGTTTTCGCTCCAAGGGCATTCAGCGACACCATGCCTTTGTTAGGGGTCCAACTCTAGTATTCATATCCGTAACATACTGATGGAAATAGTGTTGTGGAGTGAAGAAACCAGGATTTAAAGCAATCCTTAACAGCTAGATTATTAGGCATGGGTCATATGTGGCTTAATCACCAGTATGGAGTCCAGAGAGCACTAAATAATCCACCCATAAGGTCCCTGGGAGGGTATACCCCCATACGAATGCTTGTTCAGAAAACAAATGGCTGCAGATACACCTTTTGACATAAATGAACATGTCACTGCCTTGCAGCACTTACAACAGTTCTGTGACAACAACACATCTGCCAGTGCCGCCTCCTTGGGAATAGGGGATGCACCAATAACACCAATCGACTAGATTCCAAAATGATTTTTCATTAGTTCCATTAACTTCTTGTGACAGGTAATGTCAACACTATTGAGCGATTTTACTCAAATTCAACTCAAACGGATGGAACAGTCTACTATGAACCAGTAAGGGAGACTTCTGCCAGTTCTCCTCTTCCAAACACGACCCTGGATATTTTGCCAGTGTTAGAAATGGGGTCTTTGGTTGACAGTCAGGTTACCCCCTGTTCAAGCAAGGACCCTCACTCTAGTCAGGGTAAAAGAGAATCAACCTCAGCTAACCCCTGCTTACCCCCTTGGTAGCTTGGCAGATAAGTAGGCTTATTTTCAGAGTGCTAGGTGTAAAGTATTTGTACCAACACACACAGTAACTTAATGAAAACACTACAAAATGACACAACACAGGTTTAGAAAAATAGGAAATATTTATCTAAACAAAACAAGACCAAAACGACAAAAATCGACAATACACAAGTCAAGTTATCAATTAAAAATCCAAAGGAGTCTTTAAGTAGTTTTAAACACACATTAATGCTGTCAGCGTGTAAAAGTACCTTGGGTGCGTCAAAATAACCCGCGCAGGCGAGTGCGCATCACTATGCGTTGATTCCACTCATGAGCGGGACCTTGCGTCCTTTCTCCTCTCGCCGGGTTGGGCGTATCGTTTCTTCTCTCCGCAGGAGAGCGATGCGTCGAACCGGTCAGTACTCTCGGGTCCGGGCAGGCCTTGCATTGTTTTTCCACGCCCAGCAGTACTTGAGTCGGAAAACCAGACGCACGATGATCTGAAAACCCCACAGCGCAGGTTGTAATCTCCCAGCCTCCATCAGCGATGCTGCACGTCATTTCTCCTGCTCCGTGCGTCGATTCTTCGGTCGCGTTTCCTGGGGGTGCCGATTCTCAGCTGCGGAGCCGGCGGCACATCGTTTCTTCAGCCGCAGATCGGAGTCATGTCGATCTTTTCCCCGCACGCCACTCTGTGCGTGGATTTCTTCCTCTTAGGCTCTCCTTTCAGGGTCCCAGGAACTGGATGGGCACCACAGGGCAGAGTAGGAGTCTCTTCAGAGACTCCAGGTGCAGGCAAAGAGAAGTCTTTGCTGTCCCTGAGACTTCAAACAACAGGATTAAAGCTCTAGATCAAGCCCTTGGACATTTCTTCTCAAGATGGAAGGCACACAAAGTCCAGTCTTTGCCCTCTTACTCTGGCAGAAACAGCAACTGCAGGATAGCTCCACAAAGCACAGTCACAGGCAGGGCGGCTCTTCATCCTGAGCTCCTCAGCTGTTCTCCAGCCAGAGGTTCCTCTTGTTTCCAGAAGTGTTTCTAAAGTCTGTGGTTTTGGGTACCCTTCTTAAACCCAATTTCTCCTTTGAAGTAGGCTTACTTCAAAGTAATGTCACTTTGGAATGTGAAATCCTGCCTTGCCACGGCCAGGCCCCAGACACTCACCAGGGGGTCGGAGACTGCATTGTGTCAGGACTGGTACAGCCCTTTCAGGTGTAAGTTGCCACTCCTCCTCTCCCTCCTAGCACAGATGGCTCATCAAGAAATGCAGACTACACCCCAGCTCCCTTTGTGTCACTGTCTAGTGTGAGGTGCAACCAGCCCAAATGTCAAACTGACCCAGACAGTGAATCCACAAACAGGCAGAGTAACAGAAATAGTATAAGCAAGAAAATGCTCACTTTCTAAAAGTGGCATTTTCAAACACACAATCTTGAAATCAACTTTACTAAAAGAGTTATTTTTAAATTGTGAGCTCAGAGACCCCAAACTCCACATGTCCGTCCGCTCCCAAAGGGAATCTACACTTTAATCAGATTTAAAGGTAGCCCCCATATTAACCTATGAGAGGTACAGGCCTGCAACAGTGAAAAACAAATTTAGCAATATTTCACTGTCAGGACATATAAAACGCATCACTAGATGTCCTGCCTTAACCATACACTGCACCCTGCCCTTGGGGCTACCCAGGGCCTATCTTAGGGGTGTCTGACATGTAAGAAAAGGGAAGGTTTAGGCCTGGCAAGTGGGTACACTTGCCAAGTCAAATTTACAGTTAAAAACTGCACACACGGACACTGCAGTGGCAGGTCTGAGACATGATTACAGAGCTACTTATGTGGGTGGCACAACCAGTGCCGCAGGCCCACTAGTAGCATTTGATTTACAGGCCCTGGGCACCTCTAGTGCACTTTACTAGGGACTTGCTAGTAAATAAAATATGTCAATCATGGATAAACCAATCAACAATACAATTTACACAGAAAGCATATGCACTTTAGCACTGGTTGGCTGTGGTAAAGTGCTCAGAGTTCACAAGCCAACAGCAACAGGTCAGAAAAAATAGGAGGCAAGAGGCAAAATGATTAGGGATGACCCTGCATAAGCAAAAAAGTCCAACAGCCAACATCAATGACTCTTTCACCGACTCATCTGCCTCTTCTGCAAGACTGTCAAGAGCATGTAAGCTGATAGATTGGTCCAAAAATAAGTATTTATATTCTTCCATGGAACTATCTGTGCCTTTTATTAATTGTACTTGCCTTCCCTCTTTGGATTGGGTTTGCCATCGTCTTTTTCCCACTAAAACATGGTAATTACCTTGCTGAACTCTCTACAGTTGAACTGGTGGATGAGGTCCCAAAGTCAAATTTTTCCTCCCATGAGGTCCGCAGAGACTTGTCCCTAGTGAACATTTCAGCTATACTAATTCCTAATGGGATTGTTTGGGATAAAGTATCTTTTGATATATATGACCCGACGGAGGTTATTCAAATTCCATATGTATTTAAATTTTTTATGAATGATGTTAAAACACCTGGAGTTGTTTCTGATGATTGGGATTTAAAAACAATTGGCTCTATGTTATCTAAATGAAAATATTTTACTGTATTTGAGAGTGAAGATGTTTATAATTTGAAAGAGAATTATGAGATATGTTCTGTTATAACTATTATGGACATAATTACATTCACAGACCAAGTACCCCAAAGACTATTTTTAATTACACACAGTGGGAACATCATCCAACTCTGCCAATGGGGTGTTTGAGAACATATTCTGAAAAGTTTGCATATTTTTCTGGGCACAATGTTAAAAATGCTGAATCATATTATTTTAAATTGCCAATAATAGAAATGCACCATATCTTATTAACTGATACCAAATGTATTTATTTTGATTCCTTTGTATCCCTGTTGGCTGTAGAAGGCTATGCATGTTGGCTGAAGTCGATTGATTTCAGAATTGGATTGGGGAACTAAAAATTTGAAAATATGGGGTAAGAAGGTTTTATTTAGAGCATCCCTGATACCTGTTAAAATAATATGTTTAAATGAAACTGTACAACGGACAACTTTGTAAATACAGAGTGGGGAAAATGCCACTTTAGCGTCGCCGTAGCGTCAAAAAAATGACGCTATGGCAACGCTCAGGTGGTCCTAGGGGCTCTTAAATATGCCCCCTCGCTTGCTATCTGAAGGGAGTTCTAGTCCCCTTGATTAGACCTACATTCAGGTGTTCTCTAATGGAAGATATGTGCTTCTTAACAGTGAGATCTGTTGTGGAATGCGAGCCGGAATAGCTTACATTGTTTCGGTCTCCCAAATTGTCAACTGTTGCAGGAATGTTCTTTCTCTCCCTATGCAACAGACTAAAGTAGCAGATATTTGGCCTCATACTGCTAATTCAGATGGGAATTTTGACAAGTTGAGCAGACTTGAGGCTTTATTGCTTCAAAAAAATGTGGCACTGACATCTGCACGTGAGACCTATGCAATCCAAGTGGCAAGGTAATCTGCAGAAACACAGTCCCTTTTAAATACAAACTTTCTGAGACACTTTGGTGAACACATGGGACAAATTCTTCATACATCTGGTAATACTGGGATTGTACATTTCAATAAGGCTGTTGGTTCGGGTTTTGTTCACACATGCTTCTCTATATTTGGCTTAATACCTTCAGCCATACACTCAATATTTTCGAGTATTTTCATGGGAGTTCTGATTACTAGGGCTATAATAGGTGGCATCTTGCTGTTGCTATGTTTTATTCACAATGGCTGTTCCATCGCAACAAGGAGGACTGATGACACATCCACCGGCACAACTGTGTCGTGAACGCATGATGCAGTATTTCAGAGCACCACTCCTGGAAGAACTGGGGTGCAACTGGTCTCTGTTATTCAGACCGGTTTTGGATTGTGTGCAGCCCATGTTTTGATGCCCCTGGTGCCTTTTCGAATGTGCACTGAAAGTTTGCCTTTTTACGTGGCTCCTACTTTCATTGGACACTGATCTGTTGATTTTCTCTCTGAGGGTTCATTACCAGACATGCACGTTGAGGGTGCATTTGCTACAGGAAGCCGTCTACGAGCTGCCCTTCATGGATCATGCTGCCCTTGACTTAACACCGGGCACAACATGGAATGCTGCTGCCTTGCTGGAGCTCAGGCTTTGGAACATGAGTGCTCTGTGGTTGTCCCGGCTGTAATTGGAGATTTTCAAAATGACACTTGCTTTAAAATTCATTTTTATTGGCACCTACTGCTAAGCCTCTTAATTAACCTCTCCTAATATCTCCTTTGTTTTTATTTGCTCAAGTATGTTTTATCTTGTCAAAATTTACATTTATATATATATGTTTTCAAACCTTGCATTTTAGTTGCTTTTTTTCTAGATACTAGGCTGTTTTACCACTTCTGAACTAACAAGGGGAGGGTGTTGTGGAACCATTTAGATGATGTGTATGGGCACGCTATTTTAGCAATGAGGCCTGCTGCTTGTGCCCTTTAGCATATTAACATTTTAATTTGCTTCATGTTTATTATTTTAGAATTGGTGATGTTTTATTTTCTTTATCTGGTTCTCCTTTAGCCTAGGAAAGCACTGTATTTCTTAGCACAACATTCTTTTCACTTTGTGCTTTCCTCAAGGCTGCAGCGCGATATGATTGTCGGCAGAAGTGGTATACTGTGTCTCTAACATTCACAGAATCACATGTATCCTTACTTAGGGACATTTCTCAAAACATCAGATGTTTCATTATAAAAACACTTCCCTGTCCCATGCACGTTACAGGGACGCTCCAGCTAGATGACCATAGCTGCATGCTGTCTTACTTTGTTACAGCTGCTTGCTGAGACCACCAGTTCCCTGGTCCGCATTGGGATGGTGTCTCTCTAGATAACATGCTTCCTCGCTACTGTTATACTCAGGTATGGGAGATGATGTCTTCCCAGGCGGCAATCCTGAAGGGCAGATTAGGGCTTATTCGATGTGCTCTAACATAGCTTAGGTAGGTATTGCATATATTGTGCATAGTGACATTATGGTGGTAGTTTTCCTGTGTTTCACTTTCCTTGTCACCATTTTGCTTCTAGTATGTTTCATCACTCTTATCACTGCATTCCATGCCATTTTATCTATGAAGCAAATGATTCAATAAATCTTAATGAACCATTTCCTGCCTCTGTTTATCTTTCCATGTGTGAGACTAATGTAAATGAAAGAAACAGATGAGGTCTGATCCACCGCAATTTCCCTGAGAAGGCATCCTGTCATGCGCCTGGTTGCCACAAATCGTCCCTGCTCTTGGGCAGAGATGAGGCGCTGCTAATAGGCTGACAGTTGTCACATGGTGTGGGATAGGACTCAGTTCCCCACAATTCAGGTGAGGCTGCCGCCCAAATTCTACAGCCTTAGTAGGATAATGAGAGCCTACCTGACAGTACATGGTACAAAGTGTACTCAAGGCCTGTAAGTTAAATGTCACAAGCCAACTAAAGTGCCCATTTTGCCACACAGTACATTGACAGTGCAAACATGACGGCAAGCCTACCAAGCTAGCCTGGCTGTAGCACTTTTAAACTGCAAATCCAACCTGTCAAAACAAACCCATTAAACACACCTAAACCTTCATTCTAACCTTTTAGATGCGGGCGTTGGCCACTGGCCGACGCCCACACTCCCTCCCTGGTGCGGGTCACGACCAGTGGCCGACACCAGTGAGGGGGTTAAAAATCCTCCGGTGCAATGCACCGGAGGATTTTTTTAAATTTATTTTTTTACCGTGGGAGACGCGGAAGAGCTTCCGCGTCTCCATCCCACCCCCCTCCCGCCCCCTTATGACGTCAGCGCGCCACGAGGCGCGCTGACGTCACAGTTTTTCCCCACCGGAGAAGGAGAGAAGCAGGTAAGCGTTCTCTTTTTCTCCGGTGGGGAAAAAAAGGCCAAAACGGCCTCCCCAGATGCCAGGGAGGCATCGATGGAAAGGGGAGGCTCTCCCCTTTCCATCGATGCCTCCCTGGCACCGTTTCCTGGCCGTGGATCGCAGCGCAGCTGCGATCCACGGCCAGGAAACGCCCCTAGGCACCAGGGATCTTCTTTGGGGGGGACGGCCCCCTCGTAAAAGGGCCGCCCCCCCCCGGGGGCAATATTTATTTATTTACATGGTTTTGGGGGGCGATCGCGCCCCCCACAATATAAAAAAAGTTAAAAAAAAAAAAAATGAAAACAAAATGCCGGGGTCGGCCCTTGAAACACGGACCGACCCCAGGGGGAAAAAAAAAACACGTAGTTTTGCCTGGGGGTGCCGATCGCCCCCCCAGGGTAAAAAAGAGAAAAAAAAAAAAAATTGTTGGTGGTCAGCCCTTAGGGTGACCATCAATGGGGCCATTTTTTTTTTATACATGTGTACTTTGCCAAGGGCAAGCACACATGTATAAAAAAAAAAAGGTTTGTGACATGAGTGTCTTGTTTCCTTTCTCTCTCTCTCTCTCTCTCTCATATATATGTGTATATATGTATACACACATATATATATATATATATATATATATATATATATATATATTGTTTTTTTTTTTTTTTTTTCAGGACAAGCATTGCTGCGCCCATGTGCTGCTTTTCTGACTTGTTGGTGTGTATCTGGGCTTTTAACAACACCCACCTCACGCCCATCACTACCACTCGTTCGTGGACTTGCCCTTCAAAAATCCTTTGATTACATTGGAAATTGATTTACCTTTGTCCCTCCTTGGGGAGGTTTTGTTACCGTCTTGGCCAACACCCCTGGTACATGGCTAATTGCACTTTTGCTGTTACGTTTAACTGCGAGCGAACTTCTTTTCCTTTTGTGTATCTCTTCACATGATGCTCATGGTGGCCGTGGCACTGTGAATCGGCTCTCTTATGTGAAAGAGTTTAACTTTCAATTATCAATTTATGTGGCAAGAAAAGTTGGGTTCGGAGTTTATAACGCTAATAGCTCTACCTCGAGCAGATGTGAGACCCATTGCATTGTAAATGCTTGTTATTCTTGTGTGTGTTGTTTTATAATGGTGAACAATTTCACCGCACTCCACGAGGACCGGGATCAAGACTCCTTGGTGAGTTGAAACACGTTGGTGGTTATTGACTGCAATAAAATACACGTTTATTTGTACTTCGTGGAGTGCAATGAAATTTTTCGGCATTAGATAATTTCTAGATTGGTCTTCTCTGTCACTGGGCACCGGCAGTGGAGTGTGCTGCCCAGCAACCCTTCAACCACTTTGTTTCTAAACATATATATATATATATATTATTATATATATATATATATATATATATATATATATACATATATATATATATATATATATATATATATATATATATATATATATATATATATATGCAACACAAATTGGTTAAAAAGATTGTTGCGCAGCGCGCACTCCACTGCCGGTGCTCAGTGATGGAGGAGAGCAACCTCGAAAATATTTTGTGAACAAGAATCTCACCGCACTCCACGAGGTTCAAATTGACATGTTTTATTGCAAGTATAAACAATGAAAGAAAAGAGGGACTCATTTACTGTGATCAAGAATCCTTGAGAGTCGAAACGCGTACGTGGCTGTTGCTTGCAATAAAAGATGCCAATTTGAACCTCGTGGAGTGGGGTGAGAATCTTGTTCACACAATATATATATATATATATATATATATATATATATATATATATACGTGCATGCATGTCTTTTCTGTAGTGGCAGTTGCCATAAAGTAGCTGAGTGGATTAGTAAAGGCAATCGTTACCTGCGCTTTAAAACAAATGTAATGCCAGGGGGACTATGGAGATATGAGTGGCACTTTTGCTGGGTAGTACTGAGGGAATTAGAAGAGGAGGTAATGGGAGGCAGAGCACCAAAAATGACTGTTGCACAGGGTGTGTGGTAAGGTGAAGTAATACATTCTTTTTTTGTTTTTTTCAGTGTTTTCAGAGAATCTGCAGAATTGGAGAAGAAGCGAAGATAAGGTGATGACATTTCCTGTTTTACACAACAAACATACCCACAAGCAATTTTGTGACTATCTGCCTTCTACGTAGGCTAGTAATTTAGAGGGACAGTTTAGCCAGTTGCAGAGATGGCGTCTCGTTGGATGACTGCTGATAAAGCCCTAGCTCGGGTTATGGAGGACAGTTCTGATGTAGGCTCAGAGACTGAGACAGCAGACACTGAGACAGCATCTGAGGGAGAGGACAATGGGGCAGATTCTGGGAGTGATTTTTCAGTTGGCGGAGTCCCATCTGACGACACCTCTTCCAGTGAGTCTGAAGGAGACAATGACGACATCCGTGCTGTCCCTTCGCAAGCACATTCTGGGCAGCGGGACCACATTGGGTTAGCCGAACCCAGAGAGCACGTGCTTGCTGCCGCAAGCACAGAGAGAGTGCTCTCTTGGCAGCCCCCCTGTTTGGTTCAGCCCCAAATTCCACCTTTTACTGGTGACGCTGGATGTAAAGTCGATACAGCTAACTTTTTGCCAGTCGACTACATCTATCTGTTTTTGGATGTTGACTTTCTTCAGAAAGTTGTGCAGCAAACAAATTTGCGTGCAGACCAATTTCTGAGGGAGTGCGGTGGCACTCTAGGGCCCCGTTCTAGGGCACGCCAGTGGACTCCCACTTCGCTGGCGGAGTTGAAGATATTTTTGGGCCTTACGCTCAAAATGGGGTTAGTGCAAAAACCCACCTTGCAGTCCTACTGGACGACTCGCACGGTTTGGGTAACTCCCATCTTCGCACCATACATGAGCAGAGATCGTTTTTTGCTACTGCAGCGCATGCTGCATTTCAATGACAGTTCTGCTGCATTGCCCCGGGACCATCCAGATCATGACATGTTGATCAAAATTCGGCCTGTCGTGGAACATTTGTCTGCCAGGTTTCCAGAGATCTATACTCCTGGAAAGAATATAGCAGTCGATGAGTCCTTGATCCTGTACAAAGGACGGCTGCTTTTCAGACAGTACATTGCGAGCAAAGGAGCTCGCTATGGCATACAGCTGTACATGCTGTGTGAGAGCTCTACTGGCTATGTGTACACCCTGAGAGTGTATACAGGGAAGGATTCTACCCTAAACCTTGTAGGTTGCCCTCCCGCGTTAGGGGTCACAGGTAAGATTGTATGGGAACTTGTCCAGCCACTTCTTCACAAAGGTTATAACCTTTATGTGGACAATTTCTATACAGGAGTAGAGCTGTTCAGTGAGCTCTACAAAGCTGGCACTGTGGCCTGCGGTACAGTTCGTTGTAACCGCAAAGGATTCCCGCGGGAGCTTGTTTGCAAGAAGCTCCAGAAATCACAGAGTACTGCATTCCGTTCTAACGAACTGCTCGCAGTCAAGTTCCTAGATAGGCGTGATGTATACGTGCTCACTACAATTCATGATGAGAGCACTTCTCCCATCACGGTTTGGGGTCAGATGGCCGAAGTCCACAAGCCCATCTGTATACTCGATTACAATAAGTACATGGGTGGAGTGGACAAGAACGACCAGGTTCTTCAAATACACAATGCGTGTCGTAAAAATCGCACTTGGTACAAGAAACTGTTTACCCACCTGATTCACATGGCAACATTATAATGCGTATGTTGTTTACCGTCAGACAACAACAGGAAGACTCATGACTTTCCTTGACATCCAGTTGTCTGTAATTGAAAGCCTCACTGCTGTTACAGAAGAAGCAGCAGCCTCCACCTCATATGTTCTGGAGGATGTGGCAAGGCTGCAGGAGCAACACTTTGCTGATCGCATACCTAAAACACCCAAAAAGGATCGTCCATGTCGTCGCTGTAAAGTGTGCTCAAAGCATGGAAAGCGGCAGGAGAGTCGGTATTACTGTCCCCAGTGTCCATCACAACCAGGCCTCTGTATCCCTACTTGCTTTACGTTGTATCATACTAAAGCAAAGTTCTGGGAAATCGACTGAGGTTGAGCTGCTGTTGGGTAATCCTTTCAGTGGCAGTGCATGGATACCGAACGTCCATGGGCCACTGCTTCGTTAGGCAAGGAGCCACAGAATTTTACTTCATCATGGACTTCCTTTTGGCGTGGTCAGTGTTCTGTTCAATTAACATGCATTTTCTTCCCCCTACTGCATATACTAGTGGACAGAACATATGCCACATTGCCACGGAGTACCCTTTCTTCACCTGCATGTCTACCTTACTTTTAACGGTAGATATGCTCTCTCAGTTCGAGAAATCACTTTGTACGGCATACCTGGAAACCCCCAACTTGCTTCCACAAACTAGTATAGGTTCACTTGGCTATTATACAGGATTAGCCAGGACTCTGATGAGAACAGAGACATGTATGGGTAAGGAAAGCTTATGGTAGGAGTGCCTTCACAGGGTTATTGCACAGGTAGAAGGCAGATAGTAAAGGTAGTACAGATGTACATCATCTACACCTATGGATTCAAACCCATTGGTGCCATCCCAGCACTGAAGGAGAATGACTTGTATAGGTCAGTGTTTGACCTGCTTTTCATGTTCATCCTCCATCAGAACTTAGTAGATGTTCAGTTTGCTGTATAAGTGCATTATAGTCACATGACTGCACATAATGTTGGCTGGGACATATGCTACGTTCTCATGGACTCCCCTATGTACCAAACACTACCCTTTTCCATAGCCTATGACCTTCTCTTTAGGGAACATCATGAGAAATCCCCAGCATGTCTCCCTTAGTTTCAAAGGTAGATATGCTCACTCAGTTCGAGGAATTGCTCTGTACGGCATACTCGGACACCCCCAACTTGCATCCACAAACTGGAAGGAGTTGGATTTAGCACAGAGAGTGCGTTAAAGGCGCATGAAAAACATGTCTTCCTGAGCCTCAGGTGGCTGTCACAGGAGTCATTAGTAAAGGTTTGTTACGCATGCATTTGGTAATGTTAAGGAAGAAGGAGGCAGGTAGCCTATGACCTTCTCTTTAGAAAACAGCATGAGAAATCCCCAGCATGTCTCCCTTAGTTTCAAAGGTAGATATGCTCACTCAGTTTGAGGAATCGCTTTGTACAGCATACTCGGACACCCCAACTTGCATCCACAAACTGGAAGGAGTTGGATTTAGCACAGAGAGTGCGTTAAAGGCGCATGAAAAACATGTCTTCCTGAGCCTCAGGTGGCTGTCACTGGAGTCATTAGTAAAGATTCGTTATGCATGCATTTGGTAATGTTAAGGAAGAAGGAGGCAGTTACTTGACAGGTGGTAAAATGTAGTCAAACTTATTCCGTTCTGTGGCGTGTGAATGTGATGGGCCCTTGTCTGGCAGCGGTAAGTTAATGTGAGTGGAGTGATTGGTTGGATTGGGCCCGTGGCGATATGAAAGGGTTGTTTGTTGTGTGTGAATGGCGTGTGAATGGACCATAAAGAGGTTGGTGCCTGGACGCGGCTTTATGGCCCACCTTCACAAGGCTTGGTTTCAATATTCAGATACTTTAATAAGTAATCATGCTTTGAAACCATAATTTCTGGAGGTGCTAAAACCAACCAGTGTGAGTGGTGGGTTAACTTTAACAAACTAGTACCAGGGGAGTCCAAGGGTGCAGGACTTGCATGGCTCTCACCAGTTTTCCTTCACCCAGAATCCCCTTGAAATTACATTATGGGGGTTATTCTAACTTTGGAGGAGTGTTAATCCGTCCCAAAAGTGACGGTAAAGTGACGGATATACCACCAGCCGTATTACGAGTTCCATAGGATATAATGGACTCGTAATACGGCTGGTGGTAAATCCGTCACTTTTCCGTCACTTTTGGGACGGATTAACACCTCCTCCAAAGTTAGAATAACCCCCTATGTGCTTAAAAAACACATTTTCCTTGCATTCCAATGAGCAGAAGTCCAGGGATCTGCAGGGATCCTCAAAATTCCTACCACCCAGTGTTTCCCCACTTGTCCTGATAAAAACACAACCCCGCTTGTGTGCCTGCGCCTAGTGCCTGCTTCAGGAATGAATCACTCCAAGGTTAACAGTAGACCTCAAGCAAGGACTACCATTGACCCTTGTGTGATCCATTCCTGTCGCGGGCGCTAGGCCTACCCACGCAAGTGAGGTATCATTTTTATCGGGAGACTTGGGGGGACGCTGGGTGGAAGGAAATTTGTGGCTCCTCTCAGATTCCAGAACTTTCTGTCACCGAAATGTGAGGAAAACTTGTTTTTTTAACCACTTTTTGAGGTTTGCAAAGGATTCTGGGTAACAGAACCTGGTCAGAGCCCCGCAAGTCACCCCATCTTGGATTCCCCTAGGTCTCTAGTTTTCAAAAATGCACAGGTTTGGTAGGTTTCCCTAGGTGCCGGCTGAGCTAGAGGCCAAAATCTACAGGTAGGCACTTTGCAAAAAACACCTCTGTTTTCTTTCAAAATATTTGATGTGTCCACGTTGCGTTTTGGGGCATTTCCTGTCGCGGGCGCTAGGCCTACCCACACAAGTGAGGTATAATTTTTATCAAGAGACTTGGGGGGACGCTGGGTGGAAGGAAATTTGTGGCTCCTCTCTGATTCCAGAACTTTCTGTCACCGAAATGTGAGGAAAACTTGTTTTTTTAGCCACTTTTTGAGGTTTGCAAAGGATTCTGGGTAACAGAACCTGGTCAGAGCCCCACAAGTCACCCCATCTTGGATTCCCCTAGGTCTCTAGTTTTCAAAAATGCACATGTTTGGTAGGTTTCCCTAGGTGCCGGCTGAGCTAGAGGCCAAAATCTACAGGTAGGCACTTTGCAAAAAACACCTCTGTTTTCTTTCAAAATATTTTATGTGTCCACGTTGCGTTTTGGGGCATTTCCTGTCGCGGGCGCTATTCCTACCCACACAAGTGAGGTATCATTTTTATCGGGAGACTTGGGGGGACGCTGGGTGGAAGGAAATTTGTGGCTCCTCTCAGATTCCAGAACTTTCTGTCACCGAAATGTGAGGAAAACTTGTTTTTTTAGCCAGTTTTTGAGGTTTGCAAAGGATTCTGGGTAACAGAACCTGGTCAGAGCCCCGCAAGTCACCCCATCTTGGATTCCCCTAGGTCTCTAGTTATTATTGCCCCTTATCTTTCTCTGCATTTTTTCATTCCAAATATAAGAGAGTGTGTAAAAAAATGCCTATTTGAGAAATGCCCTGCAATTCACATGCTAGTATGGGCACCCCGGAATTCAGAGATGTGCAAAAAAACACTGCTCCTCAAAACCTTATCTTGAGCCAATTTTGGAAATGCAAAGGTTTTCTTGATACCTATTTTTCACTCTTCATATTTCAGCAAATGAATTGCTGTATACCCTGTATAGAAAGAAAACCAACTGCAGGGTGCAGCTAATTTATTGGCTCTGGGTACCTAGGGTTCTTGATGAACCTACAAGCCCTTTATACCGCCGCAACCAGAAGAGTCCAGCAGATATAACGGTATATTGCTTTCAAAAATCTGACATCGCAGGACAAAATTACAGAGTAAAACAGAAAGAAAAATGGCTGTTGTTTTCAGCTCAATTTCAATATTCTTTTATTTCAGCTGTTATTTTCTGTAGGAAAACCTTGTAGGATCTACACAAATGACCGCTTGCTGAATTCAGAATTTTGTCTAGTTTTCACAAATGTTTAGCTTTCCGGGATCCAGCATTAGTTTCATACCCATTCCTGTCACTAACTGGAAGGAGGCTGAAAGCACCAAAAATAGTAAAAATGGGGTATGTCCCAGTAAAATGCCAAATTTGTGTTGAAAAATGTGGTTTTCTGATTCAAGTCTGCCCGTTCCTGAAAGATTGGAAGATGGTGATTTCAGCACCAGAAACCCTTTGTTGATGGCATTTTCAGGGAAAAAACCACAGGCCTTCTTCGGCTGCCCTTTTTTCCCATTTTTTTGGAAAAAACGAAATTTTCACTGTATTTTGGCGAATTTCTTGGTCTCCGCCAGGGAAAACCACAAACTCTGGGTACCATTAGAATCCCTAGGATGTTGGGAAAAAAGGACGCAAATTTGGCGTGGATAGCTTATGTGCACAAAACGTTATGAAGGCCTAAGCGCAAACTACCCCAAATAGCCAAAAAAGGGCTCAGCACTGGGGGGGAAACGGCCCAGCAGCTAAGGGGTTAAATATTAATAAGTAACCCAAGTATGCTTTTCTCCCTAAAAACCAGGTTGGATGGTATTTTAAAGTAGTACACGTAAAATTTCACTGCACGTGTCTTTACAGAGAAAACATTCCAACAACTATTTTTACTATAGCAAGGCTGGCATTTTGAATTAATTTTGGTACGAAAACAGCTACAAATATATATCAAAGACACTTTTTATAGTTTATTTATCAAGCACATCATAATACAATAATGCCAACTTCAACATCATGATTAATTGACAATACCAGAGGCGATAGATCAAGATCATTTATAATATGTTGGACAGTACATGTATCCGAAAACATGTCACCCCCGCACCCTAACGGTCATCTGTCTTCTGCAGCCCAATGACGGCTTATACAAACTACACTTTTTAATAGTTGTATCAAATCCAATTTAATAGTAAAATCAAATTGGTGATAGCTATTAAGCCTCTGAAAGCCCAACTCCATGAGTTCCAATTGTCCTCTGGCATCTGACTAGTCCCCTTCTTAAAGTGTGAAAACTGCTTCCATAGCAGGGCAAAGCCTTGGATGTGGGAAGGTGTTTCTGTTCCTGTGGCAGGATGACCATTGGAGCTCTGCTCAGGAACGTGATTGACCTCAAAGAGGCCTATTCAGTCACAAGCAAATTTAGCTGAAACCTGGGCAGGGCTGTTCTTTTTTTCCTGGCACCAATCCCAGTAGGAAAGGAGCTGCCCCACAACGTGTTTGAAATGACCATGGAGGAGGGTTTGCTCATTTCCCTGGCCACACCTCTGGGGTGGACACACGGGGAGAAGGATTTCACCTTTTGTATTTGGGCAGGGAGGAGCAAGGAGGGATTGTTTGCAGTATGACATACAAGAGCTGTACAAAAGTGTGTAAGGTTGCCCCTGGGAACTTTTTCCCTATTGGTCAGGGCAGGGCCAGGAGTACTCACAAGATAGTGCCAGGCATAAATGTGGCACACCTAGTCACCCCCTTCAGAAACACTATGGATCTGTGGAAAATAGAAGAAGGATTTCCACAGCTGATTAGACTTGTGAGGAAACCTGAAAGGCGGGACCTGCTCCCTATTGTATCCAAGAAAAACAGATGGACTCCAAAGGTCTGTTAAGCTGCAGACATAACAAGCTAATAAATGTCTTCTCCTGAAGAGTTCAGCTGACCAATTCCATATGGGCCTGAAACAAAAACAGACGGTATCGGAGGTCTCAAGGTAAGAAGATTATAAATCTTATGTCTTTTAATCAATGATCATAGCGGGTTTGAATGCTGATAAGTTTGAAACAGTGATTCACATCAAACACACAGTCAACTGTCACATCATTACTGGAAGAGCAGTTAGGTTTAAGGTTTAGAAGTACATTTGTGTGAACATTGTGAAATTGGTTTCTATTCAGCATGATAACTGTTGTAGGCATACCTAGTTCCTGATGCTTTCCTTGGACCCTGCTGGTTTTTCTACAGGAGTGAGTCTTGACCCTCACTTGCTCTTTCTAATGTTCTGGGAACCTTAGCTGTCTCAAAGAGTACTCCCCCTAACATCCTGGAAAATCAGGGACTTAAAACATTTTTGGCTCCCAAAGACCTCCGGAGGACCAGGACAAACCTACCAAGTCAATCCAACAAAAATGGGTTGCCGCTGGGCCAAAAATTCAGAATGTTCCTTCGTGGAGCTTTCCTGCAACAGCAAATCTGTTTAAGTGGCATGGGGCCCTTTCGGCTGTAGCTCGCAGTCTTGCCTGGCTGGAGGAATCCGAGCTCTTAAAAAAAGTAAAAAGTCTGAATGTACAAATCTTCACCAGGTAAAGGCACCTAGAGTATGCAGCCAGCAATGGACCTTTCTTAGGGTTAAATTTGTTATTTCTCCAGCTCGGACTTTACCTCCAGAAGTCAAATGCTTCACCTGGACCTGGTCCGATGGCCATCCAGAATCATGGAATCCTTTTCAGCAACAACCTCCTTGGCCAACTGACAATTTTCAGAGAGTCCAAGATTTACAAACTCTTTGTGTCAGGTTTGATTACTTTTTAAGGCAGACCTGACACTAAGGGGGTCATTACATCATTGGCGGCCGGCTCCTGCCGCCCGCCAAGCTGTAACCGCCATGCGGCCACACTCCTATGGTGCCCATTACAACATCCCCGCTGGGCCGGCAGGCGCAAACCTAGTTTACGCCCGCCGGCCCAGCGGGGATGCAGCCGCAACATAGGAGCCGGCTCCTAACGGAGCCGGCGGTGTTGTGGCCGTGCGACGGGCGCAGTTGCACCCGTCGCGCTTTTCACTGTCTGCTGTGCAGACAGTAAAAAGCTGCACGGGGCCCCCAGGGGCCCCAGGACTCCTCTTACTGCCAGCCTCTTCCTGGCGGTGCAAACCGCCAGAAACAGGCTGCCGGTAGGGAAGTCATAATCCCCAGGGCAACGCTGCTAGCAGCGCTGCCCTGGTGGATTATCACCGGCGGGGCTAAAACGACGGGAAACCGCCGGCCCCGGCGGTGCGACCGCGGCACTACCGCCACGGTCGAAATACGGGTCTCCGTACCGCCAGCCTTTTGGAGGTATGGACGCCACTTTAGCCCTGGCGATCTCATACCGCCAGGGTCGTAATGACCCCCTAAATCTTTTTGGGGATTTACAAACCAACGTAAATTGGTAATTGCTTTGGTTTATAAGAAAAAGTAATGCAAACCAGTACAAAGCACTACTTTGCAGTACTCTTCATCAAGGAGGCATTCCATGGGCGGTACATGGGTGTTTATGTGCAACTACCCATAGGTTTTGATGCAAAACCCTAACTGCTAACAATAGTGCAAAGGTGTGTGTTAGGCTATAGGTAGCATAATGCTGCACCAGCACTAGAAAGAGAGAAGGATAGTGTCATATCACCGTAGATATGGCACTTTCCTACTCTCTCTCTGTCACGCAATGCAGCACAGCAACTTTTTGTGCTGTGCTGTGTTCCATGACAGTTTTGTAAATCTAGGCCCTATGCCCGATGGTTAAACTTCCGAACAGACTGAACCTGATTTTTGTATCTGACTTCATTGTGGTTGGCTTTACTTTGTGTTTAGGTACTGGTCAAATGCAGCCAGGTTACCATGGTTGGCGCTTAATGCTTTTGGGCGCTATTTTCATTTAAAACTTTAAAACTTCATATCACTTGTTCGCTGGTTCTCCTTATTGAGTAATTGTTGTTTTGGTGTTATTTTCTTTATTACATTTTTCTCTATTTTGATAAATTAGTGTGGGATTTTATTGCGTTAGGTTTCTGACTTTTTAATTGTTTTGGTACTTTTAAATACTATACACAGTTTCTTAAAATATGCTTGCCTGCTCTGTGCAATAGAGAGCAGGAGCTGAGCTCAAGTATAAATTATTGATACCTTTACTGGACATAACAAGAATAGTGCCATTATTTCTAGTGGTGGAGGAACATCTAGCCTAACTAATAATTAACTTTCTCACAACCCTGTACCCTCATCTTCCACAGAATGACTCTCCTCCATCTTTCTTAACCCTTATTTCCTTCTCCTTCATTCCTTGCTCATTTTGCTTGCTTGTACAACCTTTTCATCCTCTTCATCTATTAATATCCCTTTGCATTTTGGCCCATTCTGTTCCAGTTCTACATATGTTTTTTGATTGCTTACTTCCCTCCCACTTTCCTTTCTGTCTTGCATGCAGGGACCATATAAAACAAACTACAGCAATCAGTATTTTTTACCTTAATACATCATGCTGTTCTCTTTTCGTGAAGTAATTATTGCTGGATACTGAGTTTTCTGTAAACAAAGCATGTCTCTTCAAAGACCCCTAACAATAGTAGCCCAGCTTCCCATGAACATTCCGGCCTTCCAAGCAATGTGCAGCATTTTGCAGATCTCCAAGTAGGTTCACACATTACAAGAAGCTTTACTAACATTCATGTATTAACAGGGTCGGACTGGCCTGTATGGGAAACAGGCAGGGCCCAAGAGGCTCGCCTGACAGGTCAGTGTGTGGACCTCTTTTTTATCTATTTGTGGGTCTGCTCTGTGATCTGCTGTGCGGGGGTTTACTGTCAATTGCCTTTACATTAAAACAAACATTGACTGCAGCAAGCTCAAATCCCTGGGTGCTAAATCTCTAGGTGTCATCCTGGACAAAAGACTTACCCTCCTATCCCAGATCAGCACCATGGCTGAAAATGCACGGTTCCAACTGTGCCTTTTCTTGGGGATCCAGTGTTACATTCCCGAACAAGACCTGAAAACTCTTGTCCAGTCCTGGGTACTCTCCAGACTGGTCAACCATAATTCTCTCCTTGCAGGCCTACTCAAGACCCACCTATCTCCTTTAAAATACATCCTTCACTCGGCTGTGCATCAACTTCAATGACAAAAGAAACAAACCACATCACACCTATGCTGCTAACTCTTCGCTGGCTTCCTATAGAAGCCAGGACTATATTCAAGACTGTTTGTATCACCCATAAAGCCATTCATACTTCCACCCCTTGCTACCTTGCGAACAAACTCAGGATGTCAGGTGGCTCTAGACCATCACGAAATGCTGAAAATCTGCTGCTCCAACCTTCAAAAGGGAAAGACTCATGGCACAATATTTCTCAGGCAATGCAACTATAATTTGGAATTCCCTACTTCCAAACCTTCGCACAACCTCTTCAAAATGGACCTTAAAAGTCTTCTTTTCTGAAGACATTTTTCTCAATATTACTCCTTGTCAATGTCTCCCACCAGGCACATGCTCTCAAATGATATAGCATGACCGTGACTGTTGCATTACACTGCTGTAATGACCATGCGTTCCAACTCTGTAAATATGTTTTATATATGTTTATGTTTGATGTATGTTTATGTAACCATAATCATTTTATTCTTTTCATTTTGTGATTTTTTTGATTATGTAATTCATAAATATGTAACTCTCACCATGAGCAACCGTGGTATATGTACTGTCATCTCAGTGGCGGCCCGTCCTTTAGGGCGGAGGGGCCACGCCCCCCCACCTTTTGCCCCTCATGAAGAGTGTCTGTCAGGCTGAACAAAGGTCAGACTGACAGACACTCTCCATGTTCAGCTCAGGCAGCCAGGAGCAGAAATGCGCGATTTGTGCACACTGGTGGCTGCCTGAGCTGACCTTTGCTGGGCTGAGGAGGTCACAGCTCCTATGGGCGTGATCTCCTCGGCTCAGCAAAGGTGCCTCGAGGCCCTTTCCTGGGTGACGAAGAAAGCGTCACCAATTGACACTCTCCCTGGACGCTTCAGTTTAAGCCCTGAAGTGCCAAGGGCGAGTGTCAATCAGTGACACTTCGTCACAGAGTGGGGTGGGGTCAGCAGTCTCACTGACCCCATCCCGAGGCTGGGAATGCTGCTTTCGAGGGAAGGCAGCAGTCCCAACCCTCCTGGGACCTGGAGGCTGAAGGTAAGTGTGTGTGTATGTGTGTGATGTTTTAAATTGAATGTTTGGTGCTCAGGTGCATGTTTGAGTGTTATGAGTGTTGTTAATGGATGTGCGCGTGTGTGTGTGTGTGTGTGTGAAAGAATGAGTGTGTGCGATCTTTTAAAACGAATGTGTGGTGCGTGCGTGCATGTTTGAATGGTATGAGTGTTGTTAATGGATATGCGTGCCTGCGTGTCTGTGTGTGAAAGAATGTGTGTTTGTGTGTGTATCCCGCCCGCCCCACTCCCTCCTAAAGCTGCCGGCCGCCACTGTGGCATCTACTACCATGTTACTCAAACATTGTCTCATGTAACCTTCTTTCGTTCTATTGTAAAGCGCTCTGACACCTCCGCGTAATGTCCGAGCTACAAAAAAACACATAAACTAATAAATGAACCAAATAAAACCATGCAGACTTCCATACCTTGGAAAATACCTATACAGCTTATTTTTAAAGTTCAAAAGCGCCCCAAATATGCAAACGTGGGCCACTTTGTTGTAGCTAATTCACTGATGAGAGCCACTTTTCTTTTGGTCCCGGGATTATTTTCAGACCGAGCCAGACCCTGCATATTAATTATTGTTAAGTGGTGAGATTTATTGTCGTTGCTTCTCTTATGTTAAAAGCGTAACTTGTTGCACTTGAGATCATCTTGTCATGCCATATAAATTGTTATTAAAAATAGCTCATTCAAATAAAACAATGCGTGCGAATGATTATATATATTAATGTATCAGTGTGGGTTGAGCAGCAGTTTAATTCTGATTCTATCCTTGGTCTCCAAATCTCAAAAGCGATTTCTTTTGCTCTATTTCAAGATGGTTAAATATGTAAATCTATTTAACGCGCTCCACATGGAAGAGTTCATCTGGAGAATAGCATTTAGTTTCGGTGCCTGACAAATTATATTTTCAGCAAAATCCTCTTCTCTGAAATGCGATTCACTTTTCTTCGATTTGCCTGTTCTAATCTGCTGCTCCAAGAGATTAGCTCCTGAACGATTGCTCTTTCTCTGGGAGAGCCACGCAAGCATGGGCACTAACTGCACGGCAAATGAGAGATGCATTATCATTGATCGAAATAGCACTTACAAATAAAGCCATCCATCAGATGATGCTGTACTTGACGCAAACAGCAAAATGCCGTCTCACTTGGGTACCCAGAATATGCGACTGTAAGAGCGTGTGCTTTCAGCTCGACGAGACACCATTTCTTAAGTCTTTGTTGTGAAGGATGAGGAAACTGAGTTTATGAGACTTAAATTATTGATTTCTAATATATTTCACAAATAAGGGTTTTCTCTTAGTCTTTCTGACGATATAGAAAATATTGCGTTCCCTGTTTTTTGCACCATTTGGGCCCATATTTATACTTTTTGCCACAATACTGCGCAAACGCAGTTTTAGGGCAAGAAGTATAGTGCCGGCTTGTGTCATTCCAAAGCGCCAGCTGTGCACCAAATTTATGGAATGTCACAAGCAAGCACTCAGGTTGGGCTAGAGTCAGAAAAATTGACATTAGCCGGGCGGGGGTGGGCATTCGGGTGATGGGGGTTTTGCCTAAAAAAATGACGCTAGACTGGTTAGAGGCAAAACAAATGCTGTTAACCAGCCTAGCATCATTTCCTGACGCAAAACCATTCATACTACATGACTCCTGTCTTATGAAAGACAGGGGTCATGCCCACCACCCCAATGGCCAGCACAGGGGACCTGTGTCCCCGGGGCATGGCCATTGCACCCAGTGCCATGCAGGAGGCCCATGTCAGGACCCCCAATGGTAATACTTACTTATACTTACCCTACTTACCTGGGATGTGGTCCCCATCCTCTGGTGTCCCTCTGGTCTGGGTGGTGGTGTTCCTGGGGCTTGGGGTGGGCACCTGTGGGACAATTCCATGGTGTTTGACCATGGAAATGGGTCCATAGGTCCTCTAACGCTTGGTCTGACCCAGGCGTTAAATAATGGCACTAAGCAGGCTGTCGCCATTATTTAGGCCTGCCTCCCACCTGTGCACCTTTTTTGCACGGGAGGATAAAAAAGGCACTATGGGCTTAGAGTAATTTTTGGGACAGGAACGCCTACCTTGCATCTCTCTGACGCAAGGTGGTTTTGTCGCGTAGGCTCTCATTATTCTAATGAGACTACTGGATTTTGAGCAGCAAGATCCTCCACGGTGTGGGAGACTGAGTCTGATCCACTGTGGGTGACACCTGTCTCTCTAAATCTGGGTTTTGGTACGGCTAACTAGCAGTGCCTCATCTCTACCAGGGGATAGTGATGATTGGGCAGCCGAGTGCATGACATCTTTAAGCTTCTCAGGGAAGTCGTGGTCACTCAGGTCGCATCCGGTTCTCTCATTCACAATTCAGTCTCATATATAAATGGCAAACAGAAGCAGTATATGTTTCAATGATTGGTTTAATAAAACAACTGCAACTTAGATAGCAAAGCGTAAGCTGCAATAACCAGGATGACACAACTTGACAGTATTAAAATGGTGACGAGAAGAGTGAAGTATAAGAATAACGCTATCATACTGACACCACGATCGATGGATCATTTCCTACCTAAGTCATAATCTGAGCACAGCATGTTAAACTCTAATTCTGCCTTTCAGGTTCCCCCGGGAGACATCAACCGTCATACCTGAGCAAAGGCCTGTTGTCTGCATTAGCATCTGCAGTAAAGTATTCAGCAATCAGCATACAGTCGTGGTTCCCTGGCTGGAATCTCCCTCTTAACGTGTAATGGGACTACGAAGTGTTTTTATAATAACACAGCTGATGTTCTGAGAAAATGTCCCTACATAAGGATGTGTATTTTCTACGAATGTTGGAGACTAAACTTCTACCACGTTTACCGACAATGTACCAAACTGTTGCCTTGAATGTAGCACAGAGTGATCACGAATGTCTTGTTTGAGAACACAGTGCTAGGCTAAGCAAAACAGTTAGATAGATGAAAAAGAAAACAAGACCGTAAAACTGGTTATTGTAAGAATAACAATGCAAACCGAATAAAATATATCTTGGTTAAAGTGCACAGCGGCCTAGTGTGTTAAAATAACGTGCATTGAGATATAACTAAAATGGCTGCACAACATCCTCCCCTTGTCGGTTGAAAGTGGTTAAAAGCCAAAATTAAAATTTCATTGATAAAAGCGCAACCTAAGATATATAAAACTAGGACAAGTTAAAAGGACACACAAGCATACTACGTGGCAATTTAAAACATAAGCATGTGACTTATAACCGAATTGAAAAGGCATGTCAATTTAGAAAAGTTCCAAACTTGGTACGAGTCATGGAAAACAGGAGATCTTTCACTTTGGCTGATGTCAAAGCCGGAGAGTCCTCGCCAAAAAGGAGCAAGCGTGTTCCATAGCCCCAGTGTCAACCAAGGTGGTATCCCGTGGAGTGCCCATTGACGAGTTGTCAACAACTTCCTCCAGGAAGGGTAGCTCATAATTAGCTTCATGCAGCAAATGCAACCTCAATGTGGATGTCTGGTAATGAACCCTCAGCGAAAATCTCAACAGATCAGAATCTACTGCAGGCAGGCCTTGCTCAGAAAGACAGATTTCCAGTGCATGTTCGAAAGAACACCAGAGGCACCGGAACACAGGCTGCACACAATACAAAACCGGTCTGAATGACAAAGACCAGTCACACTCCAATTGCTCCAGGAGTGTTGCTCCAAAGTACTGCATCTTTCGCTCACGACACAGCTGCGCTGATGGGAGCGCCGTCATTTCTTCTCTTTGCAGCGGGACAGCCATTGCACATAAACAACAGCAACAGCAGGATGCCAGCTAATAAAGCCACAGTTATCGGAAATCCCCCCAAAATACTACTGAAAATTTAGTGGCTAGCTGAAGGTATCAAACCGAATATGGAGGAGAAGGTGTGAACGAAACCAGAACCAACAGCTTTGAAAAAATGTGTGATTCCAGTTGTAATGGACGCATTAAATATTCGTCCCACGAGTTCACCAAAGTGTCTCGGAAAGTTCGTATTTAACAGGGACTGTATTTCTGCTGATGAGCTTGCCACTTGGAGTGCGTAGGTCTCGCGCACAGATGAAAGGGCCACATGCTTTTGAAACAATAAAGCCTTGAGTCTGCTTAACTTGTTGACATTCACGTTTGAAGTAGCAATGTAAGGCCAAATATCAGCTATCTCCCTAAATTTCGTGGGGGGAAACAGAACGTTCCCGCAGCATGTAACGACCTTAGAGACCAAAACAACGTAAACGGCCTGCATGGCACAACAGCCTTTACTATTGAGAAGGACATAGCTGCCGTTTGAAAGCACCTGGAACGTATGTCTAATCAAAGGGACTGGGACTCCCTTCAGATAACAAGCCAAGTTTGCAGCTGAGGCGTTACACGCCCCATGCAAGGACAGCTGTTTACAAATCATCGAATGTCTGACTGAAGTCTTGCATTCACTAACGCCAAGAAAGACCTCTTTCATGCCATTGAACCATTTGTACGAGAAGGGAAGCTCCCACACCTCATGAATGTAACTATCTCCTAGTTTTTCATATCTGCCTACCGGAATGTGTTTTAAACAGGAGGTGAATTGTAGTGTGGAAATAGGCAGATTAATAACCCCATGTATTAACCACTCAGCCGATGGTATTTTGACCACGGTAAAAGGCAACTTTTCTAATTTCTCGATGTTAAGCATGACATAAGTCGCTTCCTTCTTAGCCATTAGTTGTTGTTGTCGTGTTAGATTAAAAGAAGAAAATATCTCCTTTGCACTGACGTGCTGCCATGGGATGCAACCCGCCTTCAATGTTTGAAGGGTCCAACCCAGCTGCATAATGTACCTGATCTGACTTTGTCCATGGTGTAAAGAAGACATATCTGATTGTATAATGTCTATAGCAGAAGAGACAGTATTATTTATGGTGTATAGCTGGTCAGACAAAGTATTAATCCCATTATCCACAACAGCTAATACCTTTTTTAGATTTTCCCGATCTATTTGCCTTAACCGGGCAGCAGCATCTTGTTGGGAAAGTTTCCAAATCTCATTATATACTGCATATCAGAAATGCTTCCTATGTGATGTTCTGGGGCCTGACAAGAAGTCTTGTAAGTCAATGGAGTTAGACAGGAGACTGAGGTGTTCTCTAACCGTGTCTAGTGAGGATGATTTTAGCCACTGTTGGCATAATTGTCCCACACTATACGTTGTAATTATACCCGCACGTTCTGGTGATATATAGCGAGGGTCTGGCCTACTGGTTCTAAACCCCGAGGAGTTAATAAAACATTGATGACACCCATTGGTATCTATTGGCCACAATAACGACCCACCTGGACATGTCAGTGAAGCATTAAATGTACCATTCTGGACCCACTCATCGAGCTCATTTTCATTTGCATACGTATATTTTTGCCATTTATAAAACTTTGCGGGGGCTGGTATACTGGGCATGTTTAATTCTCAAATATTAGCTAAGCCTAAACAACTTGTCTGTTGTACCATTTCATTTAAAAAGATAATTTGAACAGGAATAACTTGCATTTTTTTTTGTTCCCCACACACTTTTCAGATCAATGATTTGAACCAATATTCATACCCTTCTATCGATAACCGGGAAACAAAGGATTCCGAATATATACATTTTGTATTAGTCAATAACATATGTATATCCTTAGGTGGTGGTACTTTAAAATAATATGACTCAGCATTCTTTTGATTGTGCCCAGAAAAATATGCAAACTTTTCAGAATATAACTCCCTTGCGGAGGAGTCAGGCAATGTTCCCATTGCGTGTAATTAAAAACAGTTTTTGGACTGCTCGCTCTATGTATGAAATAGTGCCCATAATAATTATAACAAAACATATCACCATAATTTTCCTTAAATTGCTAAACATCCTCGTTTTCAGTAGATAGTATAATATTGCAATTCAGTCATCATAGAATCAACTGTTTTCACATCCCAATCATCAGAAACAATGCCTGGTATTACTATATCATTCATTGATAATTTGAACACATACGGTATTTGAATAACTTCCATGGGACCATATATATCTCAAACATTACTTTGTCCCAACCAATCCCATCAGGAATCGGTACTGCGGAAATGTTCACAAAGGATAAGTCTCCTCGGACTTTATGTGATGAAAAATATGGTTTTAAAAACCTCCTCCACCAGTGCGACTGTTGATCTTTCAGGTAGAAAATGGCCATGTATTCACAAGAAAAAGGTAATGACAAACCCAATCCAAAGTAGAAAGGCTAGGACAGTCAAAGAGAGCCATAGAATCAAGGCCAGCTGGTTCACCCCAGAACTACAGGAATCTAAACGGCTATGTCGCAGAATGGAAAAAACCTGGCACCTTGACCCTACCAACTCCAACCACATCACTTTCAAGGATGCCCTACGCAAACATCACCAACTGATCTGCACCACCAAAAGGACCCACTTCATAAACCGCATCGACGCTAACACTCACAACAGTAAAGAGCTCTTTGGCATCATCACTGAGCTCTCCACCCTCAGGACCTGCTCCAACGAACCCCTACCATCACAGGAGTTCTGCAACTCACTGGCAACCCACTTCCGTTGGAAGATAGAAGAAATCCAAAATTGCTTCAAACCCCAGACCCACCAGCTGACTACAAACACCCAAGAACACAACGCTCCAAGCAACACCCACCTCCTCCACACCTGGACTCCCGTCGACATAGAGGACACCGCCACCACCATGGCCTCCATCCACTTCGGATCACCATCAGACCCCTGTCCACACCATATCTTCAATAAGGCAAACATCATCATCGCCCCCCACCTCTGCAAAACCATCAACAGCTCCTTTGAGTTAGCCACCTTCCCAGAAAGATGGAAGCAAGCAGAAATCAACGCCCTGCTGAAGAAACCAAAGGCAGACCCAGACGACCCCAAGAAATACCGGACGATCTCCCTCCTCCCCTTCCCAACCAAGGTCATCGGAAAAATCACAAACAGCCAACTATCCCGGTTCCTGGAAGACAGCAAGGTACTCAACATCTCCCAATCCGGATTCTGCAGAAACCACAGCACCGAGACTGCACTAATTGCTGCCACAGACGACATTAGGACCATGCTCTATGAAGGAGAAACAGCAGCACTCATCCTCCTGGACCTCTCTGCAGCTTTCAACATGGTATGTCATCACACTCTCCACACACGCCTCCACAACGCTGGAATCCGCGAAAAGGCACTCAACTGGATCTCGTCATTTCTCTCAGGCAGAACCCAGAGAGTCCGCCTCCCACCATTCCTGTCAGAAGCCTCCAGAATCATCTGTGGCATTCCCCAAGGATCTTCGCTCTGCCCCACGCTCTTCAACGTTTACATGGCCCCCCTCGCCAACATCACACAAACCCACCACATCAACATAGTTTCCTACGCAGGCAACACTCAGCTCATCCTCTCCCTCACAAAAGACCCTACAACTGCAAAGAACAACCTCCACAACGGACTTCACGCCATCGCCAGCTGGATGGAATCAAGCCACCTCAAGTTAAACACAGACAAGACAGAAATCCTCATCTTTGACACCAACCCCTCAACTTGGAATGACTCCTGGTGGCCCACCTCCCTAGGGACCGCGCCCTCACCCACCACCCACGCACGCAACCTAGGCTTCATCTTGGACTCCACACTCAGCATGACTCAGCATGTCAATGCCATCTCCTCTTCCTGCTACAACACTCTCCGCATGCTCTGCAAAATCTTCAATTGGATTCCCGTCAAAACCAGGAAAACTGTCACCCACGCCCTGGTCAGCAGCCGGTTGGACTACGGAAACGCCCTATATGCAGGAATAACAACCAAACTCCTAACAAAGCTGCAAAGAATCCAGAACGCATCCGCCCACCTCATTCTGGACATCACACGCCGCGACCACCTTTTCCCTCACCTCAGAGAACTTCACTGGCTACCAGTATCAAAGAGGATCGCCTTCAAACTCCTCATCCATGCACACAAGGCCCTCCACGACACAGGCCTGGCCTACCTCAACGACAGACTCACCTTCCACAGCCCTTACCCGCAATCTTTGCTCCGCCAGTCTCGCCCTCGCCTCCATCCCCTGCATCCGCCGCACCACTGCCGGAGGAAGATCCTTCTCTCACCTAGCTGCCAAGACCTGGAACTCCCTACCGCTCCACCTTCGCCAGACCCAAGACCTCTTGACATTCAGGAAACGCCTCAAGACATGGCTCTACGACCAGTAGATCCCCCCCCAGCGCCTTGAGACCCTAACGGGTGATTAGTGTGCTCTATAAATCCTTGATTGATTGATTGATTGTTAGATAGTTCCATGGAAAAATAAAATATGTTTCTTTAAGCCAGTTTATTAGCTTATGTGTACTTGACAAATCAGCTGTCGAAGAGGTGAATGAGTCTGAGAAATCATCGCTGAAGTTAGCAAAATAACCGGAGGCAGTTTGTGCAAATGGCGGAGCCGTTGTCAGTGGTAGAGTTGGTGTTTCCTGCAGTGGCACACTATATGTAGGAGGCTGGCCTTGCTTGTAGTGGGTACCAGAGGTACTTACACCTTGAGCCAGGTCCAGTTATCCCTTATTAGTGTAGAAGAGGTGTTTCTAGCAGCTTAGGCTGATAGAAGGTAGCTATGGCAAAGCAGCTTAGGCTGAACTAGGAGACATGTAAAGTTCCTACTATACCACTGGTGTAATATGCACAATATAATAAGAAAACACAATACACAGAAGTACTAAAAATAAATTTACTTTATTTTTATGACAATATGCCAAAAGTATCTCAGTGAGTACCCTCAGTATGAGGATAAGTTATATACATAAGATATATGTACACAAACCAAACTTAGGTAAGTAATAGCAAGAAAAGTAATGCAAACAGTGTAGAATTACAATAGATTGCAATAGGAGCACATTAGTATAGGGGCAACACGAACCATATACTCCAAAAGTGGAATGCGAACCACGAATGGACCCCCAACCTCTGTGAGCTTGTAGAGGGTCGCTGGGACTGCAAGAAAATAGCGAGGGTTAGAAAAATAGCCCACACCAAGACCCTGAAAGGAAGGTGTAAAGTGCACCTACTACCCCCAGAGAGCACAGAAGTCGTGATAGGGGAATTCTGCAGGAAGAACAAACACCAGCAATGCAACAACAGTGGATTTCCGGACCTGACTACCTGTAAGACAAGGGGACCAAGTCCAATAGTTGCAACAGTGTTGAGAGTGGGCAGGAGCCCAGGAAATGCCAGCTGAGGGTGCAAGGAAGCTGCCACTGGATGGAAGAAGCTTGGAATTCTGCAAGAAAGAAGAGAGCTAGGGACTTCTCCTTTGGAAGGCGGATGTACCACATCACATTGAAGCTTGTGGAGGTGTTCCCACGCAGAACCGGAGTCCACGCAAAGTCACAAAAGGGAGTCCCACAATGCCGGAGGACAACTCAGAAGGTTGTGCACTGCAGGATAGTGTCGGGGACCCAGGCTTGGCTGTGCACAAAGGAAATCCTGGAAGAGTGCACAGGAGCCAGAGCAGCTGCAAATCATGTGCTACCCAGCAATGCAGTCTAGCGTGGGGAGGCAAGGACTTACCTCCACCAAACTTGGACTGAAGAGTCACTGGACTGTGGGAGTCACTTGGACAGAGTTGCTGAGTTCTGGGGACCACGCCCGTCAAGATGAGAGGGGACCCGGAGGACCAGTGATGCAGTCTTTTGGTGCCTGCGTTAGCGGGGGGAAGATTCCGTCGACCCACAGGAGATTTCTTTAGAGCTCCTGGTGCAGGGAGGAGGCAGGCTACCCCCAAAGCATGAGCCACCTGGAAACAGTTGAGAAAGCTGGCAGGATGAGGCGATACAAGGTTGCTAGTAGTTGTCTTGCTACTTTGTTGCGGTTTTGCAGGCGTCCTGAGCAGTCAGTGGTCGATCCTTTGGCAGGAGGTGAAGAGGGAAATGCAGAGGAACTCTGGTGAACTCTTGCATTCGTTATCTAAAGAATTCCCCAAAGCAGAGACCCTAGATAGCCAGAAAAGGAGGTTTGGCTACCAACAAAGGAGGATTGGCTACCAAGACAGGCAAGAGCCTATCAGAAGTAGTCTCTGACGTCACCTGCTGGCACTGGCCACTCAGAGCAGTCCAGTGTGTTCCCAGCACCTCTAAATCCAAGATGGCAGAGGTCTGGGACACACTGGAGGATCTCTGGGCACCTCCCCTGGGAGGTGCAGGTCAGGGGGGTGGTCACTCCCCTTTCCTTTGTCCAGTTTCACACCAGAGCAGAGCTGGGGGATCCCTGAATCGGTGTAGACTGGCTTATGCAGAGATGGGCACCATCTGTGCCCATCAAAGCATTTCCAGAGGCTGGGGGATGCTACTCCTCCCCAGCCCTCACACCTATTTCCAAAGGGAGAGGGTGTTACACCCTCTCTCAGAGGAAGTCCTTTGTTCTGCCTTCCTGGGCCAGGGCTGCCTGGACCCCAGGAGGGCAGAAACCTGTCTGAGGGGTTGGCAGCAGCAGCAGCTGCAGTGGAAACCCCGGAAAGGCAGTTTGGCAGTACCCGGGTACTATGCTAGAGACCCGAGAGAATGGCATTGGGGTGACAATTCCATGATTTTAGACATGTTACATGGCCATGTTCGGAGTTACCATTGTGACGCTCTGCATAGGTAGTGTAATGGTGTCCCCGCACTCACAAAGTCTGGGGAATTTGCCCTGAACAATGTGGGGGCACCTTGGCTAGTGCCGGGGTGCCCACACACCAAGTAACTTTGCACCCAACCTTCACCAGGTGAAGGTTAGACATATAGGTGACTTATAAGTTACTTAAGTGCAGTGGTAAATGGCGGTGAAATAACATGGACGTTATTTCACTCTGGCTGCACTGGCAAGCCTGTGTAAGAATTGTCAGAGCTCCCTATGGGTGGCAAAAGAAATGCTGCAGCCCATAGGGATCTCCTGAAACCCCAATACCCTGGGTACCTCAGTACCATATACTAGGGAATTATATGGGTGTAGCAGTATGCCAATGTGAATTGGTAAATTTAGTCACTAGCCTGTTAGTGACAAATTTGGAAAGCAGAGAGAGCATAACCACTGAGGTTCTGGTTAGCAGAGCCTCAGTGAGGCAGTTAGGCATCACACAGGGAACACATACAGGGCACAAACTTATGAGCACTGGGGCCCTGTCTGGAAGGGTCCCAGTGACACATAGACTAAAACAACATATATACAGTGAAATATGGGGGTAACATGCCAGGCAAGATGGTACGTTCCTACATTATAGATAGCACCATCCATCTGTGTTGGAGTCGAGTTGACTTGGTCAAAAGTTTCTAAATTAGTTGACGTTAGTGGAACTAATGCAAGATCACCCTCAACCCACCCCAAGCTCGGAGAGGTGTTGTGTTGGTGTAAACAACTTGTAGAGGAACTTCTTTGCCAGTAGTGAGAGGGATTCTGGAACTACTGGATGTTCCTCTTTGTCGGCTGTGCAGGATCGGCCATATGGTGTAGTTTGACATTGTCAACGGAGACAAAACAATTTTCTTTGGCACCCAACAACGGTGGTAGAATAACAGTTCTAGTACCATGTATATCTAATACAGGGACTGGTGCTCGACTAGAAGGGCCACTAGCCTTCTCACGTACAAGATCCCCACCTCTGGGAATCACGTAACAGTTGAATTTCCTGTAAGACAGTGACACGTTCATTTATGTCAAAAGGTGTTTCTGCTGCCTCCACGCCAGGACCATCAAGATCCGGGACATACATTTGAATTCTGAACAGGCACTCATATGAAGTCCACCCCTCAGGGGCCTTCTATCTTTTGTTATTTAGTGCTCTCTGGATTCCATACAGGTGATTAAGCCAACTACCACCCGTACCTAATACTCTGGCTGTTAAGAATTGCTTTAAATCACGGTTTAATCGCTCCACAAC
This sequence comes from Pleurodeles waltl, assembly GCF_031143425.1. Taxonomy (NCBI): domain Eukaryota; kingdom Metazoa; phylum Chordata; class Amphibia; order Caudata; family Salamandridae; genus Pleurodeles; species Pleurodeles waltl. The sequence continues at coordinate 1,641,900,061 of NC_090444.1, read as the reverse complement.
ACTATTTCCTTTGCAATGAAATGGAGACCAGTACTGGAGTTGGACCCCCAACGAAGCCATGGCGTCCCTGAATGCCCTTGAGGCGAAAGCATGGCCCTGGGCCGAATCGAAAGCCGCAACTGCATATGTACCGATAAAGACTCGCAAATCTTTAATAACACACCGAGCGTCAGCCGAGCGTTGTGGCCACACCCATACAAATCTGGAGCATGAATCAACAGCAACTAAAATATATTTGTATGTACTATCAGGTGTTAGGGGACCACAGTGGTCCAAGTACACACATTGTAATGGTTTATTTGAAATTAAGAGGGGTGTCTGCGGCGGGCGCTTGGCAGTGGAAACTTTGATTTGTTGACAGATGTCACAACAAAGGACATACTGCTTAGTCTCTTTGTAGAGACCTGGTCACCAATAACGGGCCTGCAAGATCGAAATTGAAGCCGCCACACCAGCATGGGCAAATGCCACCCCTTCATGCGCTGCTTTAATCAATTGTGATCTTATGTCTTTGTTGGGGATGTCTCGTACGCCTACTCCTGGTATCTTAACCTCAGCGTTCAGCATACCTCCCATACGATAGTGATATTTGTTAGGAAATCCTTTAGTATAGGGTGTACCATCAGCCACAGCTGTCACAGCAGCCCAAATGTCTGCGTCCGGTTTTGAACTCAAACGAGTTACTGCAGCTACAGCGGCCACAGCCACTGCTGACTTTGCGGCTTCAAGAGCCAGTGTATTTCCAGCCACATGTATTCCAACGTGCTGCTGTCCAAGTGTGTGCACAACATGGACATTCAGTAGCGTCTCTTTTAGGTCAGCTACTTTCCCTCACAGTAGTCTGTGCTTAATGGTGTTGCCTTTAGAATCTCTGAACCCATTCTGGCACCAATAATGCAGGTATTCATTAAAGGACTGGACACAATAATATGAATCACAAACAATCAGCGTTGGCTGTGCAGGATCCGTGTGGTCCAGTGCCATCAGCAGAGCTTTCAGCTCTGCCAATTGTGCTGTACAATCCCCTAGAGTTTTTGTAAAGGTATGTAGAGGACAAAATTGATTGCCCTCCATGTAGCCACTTACGACTGCGCAAGCAGCAGAATATTGATGTTTAGTTCCAATTGCAGGTTGTGCTGAGCCATCAGTGTACATGACTCTATGATATTGTTCAATAGGCAATGTATTTGCTGGAACTGGGTTTTCTATTTCATATTGTAAGAATTCCTGAGTTTGTAGCTTTGGGTCAAAACTGTAGTCTACATCAGTGGCTGTCAGAGACGTGGCCCATTGTCTCCAACGTGGATGTAATGCTTTTGCGTTTGGAACACTAGGTTTTGTAACAGCCTATAGGGCTGGGATTGGAGAAATGACAATAATGCGTTTTCCTTGGGCAAGAGGTCTTTCTTTAATGACAGCAGTGAGAATTTTCTCAGTGGGAGCAAAACGTTGTTCTGCCGCTGAGTACAAGTGCGATTTGTATGCAATCGGGACTGTCTCACCTTCATTAAATGTCACATAGGTAAAACCGATGGCCCCAGCTATTACTTTGATGACCAAATGTGTTTTGTTGTCTCTCTTATGTAAGTGTCGTGCTGCAAGCATATCTGTCTGCAAATCTCGAAGAATGCTTGTATGTTCAATTGTCCAGAATTTACTTGAAAAATCGGGACGTATTAAGTCATATAAAGGTTTTATGTGTGTAGCATAATCTGGAATGTAGGTTCTGCCAAAATTTAGGAAACCCAATAGTGATTGGAGTTTTTTAATCGTAATCGGTGGTTGTAATTGTGTGCATTTCTCTAAGAATTGCGGCGCTAGGCTCTTGCCTTCACTTGACAGCTCATATCCTAGGAACACGATGCCAAGGAAGGCTATTTTTGTTTTTTGAAGTTAAATTTGTAGCCAAATTCAGCAAATCCTACAACAATGCAAGCTACACGTCTTAAATGTAGTAATTCATCATCCGTGAGATAGATATCATCTACACAGGACAATGCTTCAGGGTCAATCTCGTGCAAAATAGCAGTGACACGAGCTGCGAACAATCCTGGGCTGTTCTTATACTCCTGAGGTAAACAACATAATTTTTTATGGGAGTCTAGTGCACTGAAACGTTTTAAGCCTCTACTCTCAGGCACTATATTCTGTCAGAAGAACCCATTGGAAAGGTCCAGTGTTTTTTTGTATTTTTTACCCAACGTGTTGCTCATTAGTGCTGTGCTATGCGAGTTTTGGATAGCATAGGTACGTGTATGGCTGTTTAAATGTATGTAGTCTAAAACTATTCTGTATGAATTGTCTGGTTTAGCTACGGGGAATAATGGGTTATTCATTGGTGAGACACAGGGTTCAGTCATACCCTGGTACTCTAATTGTGTGAGTATTTCTTTCACTGGTGGTTTTGCTTCATGTTTTATACAATACTGCGGTTGTGGCTGAGGTTCACTTTTAATTGGAATTACATGGTAGGGGGATTCTTTATCCCATCCTACGTGATTTCTGTATAATGTAGGTGCCTGTGCCAAAGCCCATTCAATAGAATAGGATTCAGCGAGTTCCTCTGGAACAAGGGGCGAGAAAGAAGGCTTAATGACTTCTTCACCATATGGGCAGTTACGGACAAAGTCAGGTGGCCAATCTTTTTCGGCCAACAAGACATCATATACTTTTACTACGCAATCCCAAAAGATTGTGTATATTGTGTGTTCAATGTCTCCTTCTAACTGTAACGTTACTTTGTACACCCTATCAGGTGTGGAGACACGCATGTCCGCAGTCTCTACTTGTATAAAGTCATCAGTTGGTTTCACCTCCAGATGCTCTAGAAGATTCAGGCGAACTATTGTGACCTCTGCAGCGTTGTCTAGCAATGCTAGAGCCCAATTCTTGTTCCTCAAGATGACCCTCTTCCTGCGTGGCATGTCGGACTGCGACTGCTGCCACTTTTTTCTTATTAAATTGTTGTTTATGTTGGGCGGGTTTCTCTTCCTTTTTAACAGAAACCTCCGAAGAGTGTTGTGATTTCTGTCTCAGTTTCACATACTCTGTTCTTCGCTCTGATCGCCCACTTCTCTCATTTCTTTTTTCCGATGAGTCCTGAAAGGAACGAGATTGACATGTATCATTATATTGATATCTATCAGGCGTTTTTATATTATTTCTGTTTCTGAGATTATACCTATTCTGTGGGGTCTCCATACGCGGAGATTCCCCCATCTCTTTCTTAGGAGTTTATTGCTTTTTATCCCATCGTTTCTTATTACCCTCAGGTGCTTGCTTGGGGTTACCATTGCTTGACTTACCCTGAAATTGTGGCTTTTGCAGTCTGGCCCCTAAGCTATCTCGACCAATACTTAAATAGGTCTCTGCTATTATTTTAGGCAGCTCTGGTTCCTGATCCTGTTGTGGAAAGTCACGAAGCCGCATGTGCACAGCAAGTGCGACCGCTTCCCCTTTAAGGTTACTTAAAATAATTGAGGATACTGTGGCAAAATTGCCCATCAATTGCATCCCCAAGTCCAGGGCCGGGGCAGCCCCGTATTCATCTTGAATTTGTTTCAACACCTCCGGTAGATTGGCAAGTGTTGGTGTACCATGTGCAGTTGTATAGAGCGCGGCAAATACCGTGCCCCAGATATTACAGTTTTCTACGATAGGGACCATCCCAAAAGGCAAGCACATTGTTAGTATTCTATGTTTATCCTAAAGTCCCGTATGGGAAAATGCTGCCTCCAGCGTATTAGTTTTCTGTGCTAACCAAAACTGAATCTCCTCTCGTTTGGCTGGTACTTTACACATAATGGAATGTACTGTTGCAGGATTTATACCTGGCGTTGCTGCTTGTGGATGTGCTGATCATGTTCAATGATTGGTTTAATAAAATGACTGCATCTTAGATAGCAAAGCGTGAGCTGCAATAAGCAGGACGACACAACATGACAGTAGTAAAATGGTGATGACAAGAGTGAAGCATAAAAATAACGCTATCATACTGTTATTATGAACGATGGATCATTTCCTATGTAAGTCATAATCTGAGCACAGCATGTTAAGCTCCAATTCTGCCTTTCAGGTTCCCCCGGGGAGACATCAACCGTCATACCTGAGCAAAGGCCTGTAGTCTGCGTTAGCATCTGCAGTAAAGTATTCAGCAATCAGCATACAGTTGTGGTTCCCTGGCTGGAATCTCCCTCTTAACATGTAATGGGACTAGGAAGTGTTTTTATAATAACACAGCTGATGTTCTGAGAAAATGTCCCTACTTAAGAATGTGTATTTTCTACGAATGTTGGAGACTAAACTTCTACCACGTTCACCAGCAATTTACTAAACTGGAGCCTTGAATGAAGCACAGAGTGATCAAGAATGTCTTGTTTGAGAACACAGTGCTAGGCTAAGCAAAACCGTTAAATAGATGAAAAAGAAAACAAGACCGTAAAACTGGTTATTGTAAGAATAACAATGAGAAGCCGAATAAAATATATCTAGGTTAAAGTGCACAGTGGCCTAATGTGTTAAAATAACGTCCATGGCTACACAAGTTTAGTTTAGTTTAGTTTAAGAATTTATAAAGCGCGTAGTGACCCGAAGGCATCCCAGCGCTAACCTAACCTGACCGGTGCTGTCACTAGGAGAGTTGAGAGCGCTACCTACAGAAAAGAATGGTTTTGAGTTTTTTCCTAAAAAGTAGTTCTGAATGTTCCTGACGTAGATCGGAAGGAAGATCATTCCAAAGACGGGCGGCCTTGGTAAGGAAGGAGTTGGCCCCCCAAGCTCTCTTGGACCTCAAGATGGTCACAAGACGAGAGGAGGAGGACCTCAGACTTCGAGAAGGAACATAAAGACATAGCCGCTTTCTAAAGAACATTGGGCCCTTATGTTGAAGAGCTCTATGAACAATGCATAGGGCCTTAAAATAGGTACGTTGCTTGAAGGGGAGCCAATGAAGCGAGGAAAGAGCAGGTTTAGCGGATACATGTCTGGGAAGATTGACAAGAAGCCGGGCGGCTGCGTTCTGGACTGTTTGTAGCCTTTTTATAACATAAGCCGGGGCGCTGAGAAAAAGTGAGTTCCCATAATCCAACCGGGAGAGGATAAGAGTTTGAACGAGGATTCTTCTGGCCATAGGGGGAAGAAGAATCGAGATTTTCCTAAGAACTCTTAAGATGCCAAAGCATATAGAGGAGACTCTTTTTGCTTGATAATCCATGGTCAGATGAGAATCCACCCAGAAACCAAGGCTTTTTACCTGGTCCTTAGGGGGAGGAAGATTATTGAAAGCCTCAGAGTACAGCGGAAGCGAAAGAGCTGGGGGGGAATTGCCTAGTACGATGACTTCTGACTTTCTGTCATTGAATTTGAGCTTAGACTGGACCATCCAAGCTCCAATGTCTTTCATACAGCACGAGAGGTTAGCTGCCGACGAGTCCCCGGAGCTGGATAGGGACACCACAAGTTGAGTATCGTCGGCGTAGGTGACCAAAGACAAATTGTAGGGAGCGATCACCTTAGCCAGCGGGGATAAATAGACATTAAAAAGAGTTGGGCTCAAAGAAGAGCCCTGAGGAACTCCACAAGTCAAAGGAAAAATGTCAGAGAAGTAGGCTCGATCCAGGACTTGAAAAGATCTGCCTTTGACAAAAGCGGACAGCCAGGACAATGCCAGGCCTCCTATCCGCAATTCTGAGAGCCTGCGGCAGAGAAGGTTGTGGTCCACTGTATCAAAAGCAGCGCTGAGATCAAGCAGAATCATGGCCACATGGGACCCTTGGTCCAAAAGCTGCCTGGCTGACTCAGTCACTGCAAGGAGGGCTGACTCCGTGCTATGATGGGCTCTAAAACCCATTTGGGTGGGGTGGAGGAGTTCATGGGTCTCTAAGTAGCTGGTTAATTGGTGATTAACGTGTTTCTCCAAAAATTTTGTTGAAATAGGGAGAAGAGCAATGGGTCTATAATCCTCCAGCAGAGATGGATCCAGTTTCGGTTTTTTTAACAGAGGCTTAATAATGGCATGCTTAAAAAGAGGGGGGAGAAGACCTAACGATAGGGAACGATTCAGTATTTCTGTGAGGGGAGGTACAACAATATCTGAAACTCGCGAGAGGATGGGGGGAGTAGCGGGGTCCAGGGGGGAGCCCGATTTAATCTGAAGAAGAAGTTTAGTGGCAACAGTATCAGTAAGAGGTGTGAAGACAGTTAATGTGGTTCCGGAGAGGGAGGGATCCATCATTTGGTGCTCTACTGTACCTGGGGGAGGAGGAGAAGGGAACCCAGAGTATATCTTAATGACTTTGTCATTAAAATGAGATGCCAAAAGATTACTATATTCAGTGGAGGGTTCTGTGAGAGGAGAGGGCATAGGGGTTATAGTTAATTCCTTAAAAATCTGAAAAATTTCCTTTTGTGAGCAGGAGGAGCTTTCTATTCTTAATCCATAGTAGGAGGACTGGGCGGCTTTGATGTTTTGATGGTAGAGTCTGACGGATTGCCTATATATTTCACACAACAGTTCCAAGCATCACTAAAATGACGTTAATTAAAGGGGACTGGGAAGTGGTGAAGTATTTATACACCTAGTAAATACCGGTAGCACAGGGTTTTCCTCTGTGCAATGCGAAATTGGTAAGTTCTGCACCCATTTCCAAGTGTATTGGAATTAAACACAGAAAAAGGGTAGGCTTGTAGTATTTACTACAAAACTCAGAATTCCGATCCCTACTCTAATAGGAGTTTGTGCATGGACTTTTTCCTTTGCTTCCCTCTTCCAATCAAAGCCTTTGTGTTTATTCTGATCAATCTTGGTTGTTAATGGGCTAATGTTTAATTGCTATACAACACAACCTGGAAATATAATTCCTTCTTATTTCTAAAACATTGTTATACACTTGACAAAAACATACTGTTTCCGCTTGCAGGTGTAATAAATGCTACTGAATTTCACTCAATACAGAATCTTACAAAAGGTAAATTATGAAAGTATATTTCAATAGTGTAGGAAAATGAGTTACTAGTTGGGGAGACTATGGATCCTTCCTAATTATTATGTCCAAAATATTGTCAGGTCCAACAGTTCAATAAATAAACCTGGGCTCAACATCTGGCAGCTATTGTACAAAGCAGATAGAGTTACTTTAAGTATTTAGAAGTATAAAACAATTCAAAAGTCAAAGCACAATATAATAAAAAAATCCACAACCAATTTCTAAATAGAGAAATATTTGGTAAGAAAGAATGGCACCAAAATGTTTAAAATCCAAGAACTGGAATCATAGATGTGATTGTTTGCAGTTGTAGAGCAAAAGGCACCAAGACCAACTTATGTGCCAATCAGAAGTGACTACTCAAGGTTGAATGGAACCTAGGCGCAATCTCAGAGTGACTATGGAGTGAGGATTCAGAAACATCAAGCAAGTCATCCTTATTACCTAAAATTAAGTTGAAGCTGAAATCCTCCAGCTGGGCAAGGTTGCAGGCTGTATCTGAAAAAGTCAAATGGAATTTGGATAGCTAATGTATGAGGTCCTGCTGATCTGATGGTTTTGTTGGGAAAAGATCTGAGTGGCAAAATTGAAAATTCATGCTGAGGTTCTCTTATCATTTGGATACTTTTTGCACCTTTGTGGTCAAGATTTCTACCTTAGAAATATGTTTCCCTTTTGGAACTCAAAATTCCCCAGTAGAGCAAGCATAGAAGCTGTTTCTGACAAACTCCTCTTCAAGTTGGACTCCTTTCGCACAAGGTACTGCGGACATTCTGAAGGCCTTGGAAGTACAACATTTTCTAGGCCCCACATTTTCAGACTTTCTGGAGTAGTTCCTTTTGGTCTTTCCTAAGGTTCCCAGGGCCACAAGGATAGCACCGAGGGGCCAGGATTCACTCCAGCAGGGTCCAGTCCAGGTTAAGTTGTTATATGGTTCCCACTAATAAATAGGATTGCGTATTAGGATTACAGAATGTGGGGAATTAGTCCATTTACAACATCAGAAGCTGTCTGCCCATTTCCTGGCTAACTCAGAGTGCGTCACCCAAACCTTACCAGAGTAAGGTGATTATGCAGATGAAACAAAGCAGTGTTATCAGCATTATGAACATGGTGGAGAGACTAAAAAATCCAACCATGATAAATGATTTATAGATATTTCTAGCTATCACTAACCCTATTCTGATGACATAGTTAGTGTACCTTCTGCCTTTGCCTGATCCAAGAGGATAGTAATCTAAGAGGATAGCCACAGCCCACATACCTGGAGGAATGAGTCAGATAATTGGCCTGTAGTGTAGATGGCAATCATCTCCGCAAACTGGAAGATCAGCGCCAGAAGAGATGCATGTCAGACACAGCATTCTTCCAAGACGGTTGAATCTGGGGTGCCCCTCTGACCCTCTTGGGTCAGTGCATCATTTATATAATCAAAACCACACTGTGTTAAAGGCATAGCTCCAATGCAATGATATGTCTAGATGTTAGAAGCTGTCTTCGAGCGGGCAACGCAAGCACTAGGATATCTTGTATTGTGTTCCTAGCCTTAAACGGAATGTACAGATTACATGTCAGGAAAAGCTAACTAAAAAAAAGCACCATGTACAATATATTCCTAGAATAATTTTGTGCAAGCCTAAATGTGTAAAATGTCACTGCTAGAAGCGATGTCAGCTAAAATGTGTAAAGTGTAAAATGTAAAACCATGCTAAAATGGAGAAGCAAAATTAGGTCCAAGATGGTTTCACTACACCCTCCCTTGGCCATGAAAAGACAGCTTCTAAAAGGGAAATAAAATATGTTTACCTCAACAAGCAAAGCAAACAAGCCATTAAAATATGGCAATTAGTAACATAAAATCAATTAAAATAATTTGATAAAACAAGGACCAAATGTTAAAATCAGAGGAGGCTTCAAAAATGTCAATGTCAATGGAATCCAGAACAAATCTCTCTTCCACATATATCATAACCACAATGGCCTCACTGAGTAAATCTAAGGAGCAAAAATAATCGGTACCCGAGTTGAGGTTGTTGCATCCTGTACAGTGCCAACAGTAGGAGAGTAAGTATTAAGGGATCCTGGGGCCGCATCATCCATATCCAAAGCATAGAATGGCTCATTGAAGGCATCCTGAAGCAATGGCAATCTCATGGGACAATACCCCAAATTAACCCTCCATGGGGACAACTGCAGATCCATGTCCATAGATTGTGTCAATTGCTTTGCAAGGCATATGTAGAGTACACACTCGAAAGGGCACCAAAGACAGCGGAATACAGGCTGCACACAAAAGTACCATACTGGCCGAAAACACAGAGACCAGTTTTCATTTAGCTCCTCCAGTAAAGGTACTCCAAAGTACTATATCATGCGTCCACGACACAGCTGGAGGTGCAGTAGTTCCATCACCATTTGACCTTGAGGTGAGACATCCATTGCACAGCAGCAAAAATAGAACCAAAATACCACCAATTAGGAATAACATGTGTAGTATACCCATGAATACTCTGAACCCCCTAACTACATCATGGTAGTGCTGTATTTACAATACAGCTCACCATGGCAGTCATCAGCACAGCTTCCTCAGAAGTTCTGATTCAGTTGTGGCACTTTGCTGGAGTAGCATCAAAATTTCCAATGCTATTCCAGCAAAGCTTGGGGAGGCCTATTGAAAACAGCCTAGCGTCACTTTAACGCCTGCCCTGAGCACGGGTTAAACAATGATGCTAGAATGACACTGTGAAATGTTGTAGATTTAACTGCGCCATTCCTGCATGCCTTTTTGTAGGGGAATGCCTTATTTGCATACATTATACCTGGCACAGGTATAATGTGGCACAAGGGTTTACGAACTGGCGCAATTGTAACATTGTGCCAGTTTGTAAATATGGCATGGGGTTTATAAATGAGTCCCAAACAGTGTATAAAGGATGGTATCACTCCAACAACAGTGTGGAACGTGCTGACAAAGCCAGACCCATCCGCCGTATAAAAGTGGGAAACACCCACAGTCTTAGAAGCATTAAATCTGTGACTTACAAGTTCAATGAACTGTCGGGGTAAGTTTGTGTTTAATAATGATTGTATTTCAGAGGACAACGTTGCCACTTGCAGTTCACAGCTGATTTACACGCTACATTTTCCTGACACAATAAGGCCTTTGGGCTATTCAGCTTGTCAAAATTAACATTAGGGGTTGGAATGGAAGATCACAATCTAACTACTCTAATCTCATGTGCAGGTCACTATTTGAGAAACTGAAACCACATAAGGGACACCTGCTCTCATCCCACAACATCCTTGATCATTTAACATCAAGTAACTTCCATACAAAAGTAACTTAAAAACAGGGCAAATCAAGGAACCTGGTATTTCCTTCAGGTAACATGCCAGAGTGGCCACAAAGGTATTACATGCCCTGTGCAATGTCACCTGTTCACAAGTCATGGAGTGGTTTAGAAAAGTTTTGCATTTGTTTCCACAAACAAAAACGTCTTTTCCTCATCCACAAATCTGTAATTGAAGGGTAATTTCTACACCTTGTCAATGAAACTTCCCCTAAAGCTTCATATTTGCTTATATGGCAAGGTTTGCAAGCATGATGTGAACTGAAATGTTGAAATTAGCAATGAAATAACTCCATGGATAAGCCATACTGCTGATGGTGATTGAGCTGCTGTGCAAGGCAATTTTTCCCATATTTCAGTATTCAGCATTGTAGCAGCAGCATCATTACTTGTCATTTATGAGTCAGGTTAAAGTCAAACCCAATTCTGTTGCGTTCCAGTGCTTTCAGGGCATGCAGTTTGATTTTAAAACTTGTAATATCCAAATCAGCTGAATAATAGATCAAAACTGACTTTGCCCATGAATCAAAAAGGTGATGGATGGAATGCTTAAATTAATCTTAGCCGGTGGCAATCATGCAGAGAAGCATCCCAATTCATCATTGTTTTGCCCACCATGGCACCCCAGTTTGGACCCAGACATATGCAAATCAGTCTTGACCCTGCTCCTCATGAGAACTGTCTAGCCTGAACTGCCAGGCTAGGTCCTCTCTGGACCGGAAACAAGCATCTCAGAACGGGTTTCGGGGAATCACATGTCATCAGCCAGGCTACCTTGAGTCTGATAGTATAGAAAGCATATATAATTGAAAAATGTACAGGCAGTACTAGCTCTATAATGGGCATAGTAATGGTAACAAAATATTTCAACATAATTGGCAGAATTCATATACATATCTTTACTTTCAAATGCAGTGTACTATACAAGCTCGGCTAACAATAAACTCACTTTTTTAGCATCCCATTCATCAGAAATAACAAAAGCAATTTGTAAAGTCTCCGTAGGGCCAAAAAACACATAAGGGACCTTATCATGCACAATTCCATCAGAAACTGGAAAAACAGAAATGTTCATAAGGGACAGGTCTCTTTGCACTTTGTTGGAAGATGAATGAGGTTTTAATACTTCAGCTGCCAGTTCAACAGCAGAGCATTCTGAGAAATAGTGTTCATTTATAAGCAAGAAAAAAACAGTCCCAAATGCAATCCACAGAATCAGAGAAAATAGCGATATTATAATTTACAAGTAGGACCATGGATAGATCAGTGTGTTCCAACCAGTGAAGAAAATCACATACACCATGAATTGAAGAGGAAGAAGAATCAGTAAAGAAGCTGTAAATGTCGACAAAATAACTAGAAGCTGCCTGTGTAAAGACAGGAGCTTCAACAGGTGAAATAGAACTAGTAGACACCTACAAAGGCGGTTCATCATAAACAATTCTGTTGCTTTGAGTATCAGTAGAAAACTGTATACCTTCATCTGAAGTGTTTCTTACATTTGCAGTGGTAACAGGAATCAACAAAAGTCCATTCTCCACTCTACCCAGCCTGGAGAAACCAATACTGGTGTTGCTCAATAATTGAAGAGATATTTCCTGTAGGGTAGTGAGATGGGTTAGGGAACTACCCAGGATTTCTTGTGGCCTGCTGTGACGGATTGGCCATGTGATGAAATTTTTATTGATCATGGAGACAAATGGTTTGTTTTTACAACCAACAAGTGGTAGCGAAATCACAGTACTGGTACCTTGAACACCAAGATCGGCACCAGTGCACTATATGATGGGCCAACTCCTTCTTCACCACAATCTCTCTTGAACCAGCTCCCTAACCTTTGGAATCCATCCGGAAGGTGCTGGTTGCTCATCCACTCAATCAGTGGCAGAACGTTTATGACAATGCTCATCCCAGAAGTCTTGGAGTTCCTGTAAAAGAGCGATTCATGTGAAAAGGTGTGTCTCCCATTACTGCACCTGGACTGTCAAGATCTAGAAAATACATCTGGATTCCAAACAGGACCTTCTAAAGATTATCTAGGCAGATTGTTTAATGCTTTATGGGCTCCATACAGATGATGGATCCAACTGCGACCTGAAACTAATACTCTATGTGTTAAGGATTGCTTTAAGTTTAAGCCTCGGTTTTTCCTTTCCACAATTGCATTTCCCTCAGAATGATGCAGTGAGAAATAATGAACAGCGACACATAGGGTTCCCAAGGTATCCCTGCAAAAGCAGGGCCCTGGTCCGAGTGGAATGCATATGTCCAGATGAAGGCTTGCAAATTTTAAATAACACTGTGAGTGTCGGCCGATCACCATGGCCACACCCAGAGCAATGTGGAGCAAAAATCTACAGCAAGTGGAATATATTTAAATGCAACATCCGAATGTAAGGGGCTGCAATGACCTAGATGTACGTATTGGAGTAGTTTGTTTGAAACTAAGGTGTGTCTGCCATGGGCATGCAATGGTGGAACCTTTAATTTGCTGTCAAATGTCGCAGCATTTGACGTATTATTTTGTCTACTTGTAATGACCATGCCACCAGTAGTGTTTTAGTAACAAGAAGACTGTGGCTACCACACCAGCATTGGCAGATGCAACACCATCTTGTGCAGCTTTAATTAATTCTAGCATGCTGTCTTGGTTGGGTATCACACGATCACCCACCCCCGGAATGGTAGCAAAAGTAATGTCTTTGACACTTAATTGGTAGGTATATTTAGCTGAATGTGTTTTTGTTAAGGGGGTGCAGTTTCCCGAAACATTAATGTCAGCCATGATTTCTTTATCTACGCTTGTATAAGAATGACCAATTGCAGCTACAGTTGCATTCTTAATTGTAGATTTGGCTGCTATTTCACCAGTGTATTTCCTACACCAATTATTCCAATATGCTGATGATTCAATGTATGAATTGCATGAGCCCGTGGCAGACTGTCTTTGGGTGTTACTTTTTCCCAAAGCACTTTATGCTTTATGGTATTCCCTTTTGAGTTTCTGAATCCATTTAGGTGCCAATAATGCACATTTTCATTGAAGAACTGAACACAATATTAGGAATCACACACAATGATTGCGGGGAATTCTGGATCCATATGTTTTAGTGCCAGCATCAAAGTTGTTAATTCAGACAGGTGTGCAGTGCAATTCCGTAGGAACTCCATGAAAGTTTGTTGAGTGTGAAAATAATTGAGGAGTATGGCAGGCTAGGCTGAACTGTAAGAACAGATTATGTATTTATACTTACCTAGAGCAGTGGTTCCCAACCTTTGGACTTCTGTGGACCTCCACTTTATCATTTCTTGAGCCTGGGGACGCCCACTGAATCATTTTTAGAATCCAGCAACTCCCAACTGAGTGATTACTGAATGATGGTGACCTAATTTGTTAATATTATTTTATTTCTGAAGCAGTCGCAGAGTACCTGAGCAGGCTTCGCGTACCCCCAGGATTCCTCAGACCACAGGTTGGGAACCACTGATCTAGAGGTATTACATTAAAGGGCATGGTGTACTCTTGTTCAAATTGGAGAAATTCTCGAGTATGTAAAGTAGGGTCAAAGTCATAGTCTACCTCACTTGCTTTCAGGGAAGTGGCCCATTGTATCCATCTTACGTGTAAGGCTTTTGCATTAAGGATGCTGGCATTTGTGGCAGACTTCTAAGGATGGGATGAGAGTAACCACAATTATGTGTTTCACTTGAGCCAGAGGTCTTCGCTTAATGACAGCATTCTGAATTGCACTCAGTATTTTTTAAATGGATGCAAAATGCATTTCTGCATTGGGATATAGATGCGATTTATATACAATAGACACTGTGTGACACTCATTGAATGTAATATAGGAGAAAACAATGGCACCCAGTATTATACGGATGACCAAATTTGTTTTGTTGACACGTGTATGTAAGTGTCACGCTGCAAGCATGTCAGTCTGTAAAGATCCTAATATATGTATATGTTCTGGTGTGCAATGTTTACTGTAAAAATCTGGACAAATTAAACCGTACAAAGGTTTTATGCATTGTGCATAATAGGGTATGTATGTTCTGCCAAATCTGAAGAAGCCTAACAAGGATTGCAATTTTTTAAAAGCATTTAGAGGTGGTAGTAGGGCACACTTCTTTGAGAAGTGTAGTGCCAGGCCCTTCCCCCATCTGACAGCTCATATCCTAAAAACAGGACATTGAGAAAAACAATTTTTGTTTTTTAATTTGTATTTGTAGCCATGTTCAACAAATCACTTAACAATGCAATCTACTCTGGTTAGTTTTGTGTTTAAGTCATCATCCATGAGATACATATCATCAACGTAGGACAATGCTTCTGGATCAATATCATGAAATATTGATGTTACTTGTGCAGCAAACAATCCAGGACTGTTTTTTTTATACCCTTAAGGGAGCTGATAAATGCGGTGCTCAGAGCTAAGATAAGAAAAGGACGTTAAATACCTGCTTTCAGGTACTATGTTTTGGCAGAAAAAAAACATTGGAAATATCCAAGGCTGTTTTATATTTTTTACGGACAATATAATTCATTAAAGTCTTACTGTGTGAATATTGTATTAGAATGTGTGTGTATGACTGCTTAAATGTCTAAAATCAAGGATGATTTATAGGAGTGATGTGGTTTAGCTACCAGAAACAAATGGTTATTCATAGGAGATACACAAGGTTCAAATACTCCCTGATACATGAGTTATGAATTAATTTCTCTCACTGGAGCTTTTGCTTCATGCTTAATTAGGTATTGTGGTTGCACTTGCAGTTTGGACCTTATGGGTATTATATGACAAGGCGGGTGCTTATCCTACCTTTCATGATTGTGGCATAATGTGCAAGAGCCTATTCTGCGGCATATGCTTTTTTCACTTTTTCAGGAACGAGGACCAGGAATAAGGTAGTAATACATATTCCCTTCTAATAAAATTGCCAGTCTCTTTCAGCCATTGCTAAGTGTTAATTGTCATAGCTAATTGTTAAGCTTTCTCAGAATATTACTTTAATGTTACCCGTTACGTCACCCTCAATCTGTATGTTTAATTTGTACAGACTATCAGGAGGAATGATGTGTTGGTCTGGAGTTTTGACTTCTATAAAGTCACTAGTTGTTTTTTTCATCCAGAAACTCAGGAAGATTCTTGCAAATAATCATGACCTCCATTGCTCTTTCTAGCACAATCACTGCTCACATCCTGTTCTGAAGGAGAGTTCTCAATATGTGTGGCATATTTTTCTGAAATTCCTGCAACATTCTTCTTTTTAAATTGGGGTTTTTGTTGAGAAGTTTCTCTTGCTGTTTTACAATGATGTCAGATGAGTGTTGTAAGTCCTTTTTTGGTGTCACATATTCTTTTTGTCTGCGTTCTGACTGCCCCTCTCTATCAGACCATTTGTCAGATGAGTCTAAAAAGGAATGAGAAGTGTGTGTAGTGGTGTACTGATACCTATCAGGCTGTTTTAATGAATCACAGTTACATAAATTATAAAGTTTGTCAGAGGTCTCTGGTTGTGTGAGATTCTCCATGTGATTTTACTCTATCTTACATTTTTTGTTTATCCCAGCATTGTTTTGAAGACTTGGGTGATTTCTTGATGCCGCCTACCCTTAAACTGTGGCTTATTTGTTCAGGCCCCAAATTATCTTGAATTATAGAGGTAGAGGGGTCTGAAATAATTTTTGGTAGGTCACACTCCTGGTCTGCTACTGTGACCTGAACAAGTCTCTGGTATTTTGCCAATGCTGCTGTTTCCCCTTTATTATTTCCTAAAATATCTGAGGATTCTGTGGCAAAATTTAGAATTAATTTAATCTCCAAGTCGCAGACAGGGGCAGCCCTCTATTCATTTTGAATCTGTTTTAGTGGCCAATCAGCAAGTAATGATGCGCCATGAGTTATGGTATAGATTGCAGAAAAGGCTGTAGCCCATGTGGCACAGACATCATTGGAGGGTATCATCACAAGTGGCAAGCACATGGTGGGAATTCTTTGTTTATCTTGGGGCCCCATATGGGGAAACACTGCTTCAAGCTGATTTGTTTTTTGTGCTACCTAGAATGGAATTTCCTCCCATCTGGTGGGCATTTTACACATGATGGCATTGATAGATTCTGAGCTAATCCCTGGCGTAGCTAATTGTGGTAGGACAGTTCAAAAAGCTTGTGCTGGGGCAGATGTTATGGTGCACGTAACAAACTGAGTTAAAGGTTTGTATAGTCTAACTAAATTGTTATATAGGGGCATAAATCACCCACTACTAGTTGCTGTATATTAGGATATGGTGTGTAGGCGGCTAGGACTAGCTATGTGGCCCCAGTATTACTGAAGGGACACGATCTAACATTTTCAAAAACATGTGGTAGGGCACCTTGGAACTCATTTTGATGTTCCTGAAATGTTAATTGTATTTAAAAGTCTTGAAATGCTCTGTATTGGCCTCAGGGTATGTGTGGAATGTGTTAGTATTAGTATAGACTGCAGGAATATTTATTGCATTTGCCATTTTCATATATTGAAATCAGAGAGCGAAGTACTTATGTGGGGGTTCCTTTGAAATGTTCCAGCTTGAACAACCTACTGACAAATATAGGTGCTTCCTATAAAACCCTAACACCATGGATGTCTCCATTTTAAGATGATTAAGGGACCTTAGGCATACAAGAGAACTACTCAGGAGACCCGTTAAATATGTACCTGACCTATGAACGTTGGCGGTGCCATGCTATATAGTTCCAACTAAAATATTAGGACTGTGTATGAGGAGGACAGAACTTCAGAATGCGAGGTCTGAGTCCATGCACACCATCAGAAGCTGTTGGCCCATTTCCAGGCAAGTTTACAGTGGCTCATCCAAACCCCGAACCTTACTGGGGTGAAAGATGATCATGGCAACCTGAACATGACACTCTGATCCCCAAGGGAATCATGGAAACATATCTTACCATTTGTTGTCTTACTCATGCATGTGCAGGTGAACTGAGATACAAGATAAGTTTTCAATATATTTGTTGAAAGAATTATAGTCTTGCATAGAGAGTATGAGCTGCAATAATTAGGCAGGTTAAGTAAAGCAATTTTATCAGCAATATGAACATGATACAGATAATAAACAATCCAACCATGACAAATAATTTCTCAATAATCCTAGATATTTCTACCTATCACTAACCCTACAGCAACAGCCTTCACACAATCTAAGAGCATAGCCTTAGTCTCATACCTGAAAACTGAACCAGGGAATTGGCCTGTAGTGTAGATGGCAATCCTCTCTGCAAACTGGAATATCAGTGTCAGCAGAGCTCCATGTCGGAGACAGCATTTGTCCAAAAAAGGTCACGGCTGGAATGCCCCTCTGCCCCGCCGAGTCAATTGTTTAATTATAATCAAAACTACACTGTGTTAGAGGCACAGCTCTGGTGCAGTGGACGGGTGTTTGACTTTTTCCCTTATGCAGGGTCATCACCAAACTTTTACCTCCTGCCTCCTATTTTTCTGACCTGTTTTTGTTGGCTTTAGAACCCTGAACACTCTATCACTGTTGTTCGGTTTATCCATGATTGGCATATTTGATTTATTAGTATGTCCCTAGTGAAGTGCACTAGAGGTGCCCAGGACCTGTAAATCAAATGTTACTAGTGAGCCTGCAGCACTGGTTGTGGCACTCACATGAGTAGCCCTGTAATCATGTCTCAGACCTGCCACTACAGTGTCTGTGTGTGCAGTTTTAAACTGCTAATTCGACTTGGCAAGTGTACCCACTTGCCAGTCCTAAACCTTCCCTTTTCTTACACGTAAGACATCCCTAATGTATGACCTAGGTAGCCCCATGGGCAGGGTACAGTGTATGTTTAAGGTAGGACATATGCTAATGTGTGTTATATGTCCTAACATTGAAATACTGATAAATTCGGTTTTCAGTGTTGCAAGGCCTATCCCTCTCATAAGTTAACATGGTGGCTTCCATTAAATATGATTAAAGTGTATATTCCCTTTGGGAGCGGATAGAAATGTGGAGTTTGGGGTCTCTGAGCTCACAATTTAAAAATGCATCTTTTAGTACAGTTGATTTTAAGATTGTGTGTTTGGAAATGCCACTTTTAGAAAGTGAGCATTTTCAAGCTTAAAAGATTCTGTGAATCTGCCTGTTTGTGGATTCCATTTCTGGGTCAGTCTGACAGTTGGACTGTTTGCACCTCTCTCTAGACAGTGACACAAAGGGAGCTGGGCTGTAGCCTGCATTTCCTGATGAGCCATCTGTGCTAGGAGGAGGGGAGGAGTGGTCACTCACACCTGAAAGGGCTGTGCCTGCCCTCACACAATGCAGTCTCCAACCCCCTGGAGTGTGTCTGGGTCCTGGCCTGGGCAAGGCAGGATTTCACATACAAGAGAGACTTTCCTTTGAAGTTGGCTTACTTCAAAGGAAAGTCTCTCTTGTTTGTGAAATCACACAATGCAGTCTCCAGCCCCCTGGTGTGTGTCCGGGGCCTAGCCTGGGCAAGGCAGAATTTCACAAACAAGCGAGACTTTCCTTTGAAGTAAGCCTACTTCAAAAGCCAAAATAGGTATAAGAAAGGCACACAAAACCACAGACTTTAGATTATTTCTGGACATCAAGCGGAACCTCTGCCTGGAGAAGACCTGAAGAGCTGAGGAGAAGTGCTGCCCTGCCTGTGACTGTTTTTTATGGAGCTATCCTGCAGATGCTGCTTCTGCCTGGTTAAAGGACTTTGTTGTGCATTCCTGCTTGTGAAGAAATCTCCAAGGGCTTGTCCTGAGCCTGCCTCCTGTTGTTTAAGTCTCAGGGCCATCAAAGACTTCCCTTGGCAGCACCTGGACTCTCTGCTGAGACTCCTGCCCTACCAAGTGGTGCTCTATCCAGTTCCTGGGGCCTTGACAGGTGAAGCTGGCAGACCTAGCTTGAAAATCCATGCACAGACCGCCGTCCAAGAGCGGCTGAAGAAACGACACACCGCCAGGTCCACAGCTGAAATCAGCACAGTGTTTGCAGCGCAGCTGGAAGATCGACGCACGCAGCTGGAGAAACGACATGCCGCATCACTGACAGAGGCTGGTAACAGCGCAACCCACCCATCACGGTTTTGCTATCACCGTTCAGCAGGATTTTCTTGCTGGGCGTGGAAAAATGATGCAATGCCTGCCTCAACCCGAGTGCTGCCCGGATCGAGGCATTGCTCCCCTGCTGGGAGGAAAACCGACGCATGCTGACCCAACCAGAGAAGGAGAAACGACGCACGGTCTCGCATGCAGGTGAGAAATCGACACACTGCTTACCTTTTTTGACGCACACTCGCCTGTGCATGTTATTTTGATGCTACCCAGGTACTTTTCAATGCTAACAGAGTTTTAACTGTTTACAAAAGGATTTAAGACTCTTTTGCTTGAAAAATGTATATCTTGACTTGTGTATGTTGGATTTTTGTCCTTTTGGTCTTGTTTTGTTTAGATAACTATTCCCTATTTTTCTAAACCTGTGTTGTGTCATTTTGTTGTGTTTTCATTGAGTTACTCTATGTGTTGGTACAAATACTTTACACCTAGCACTCTGAAGTTAAGCCTGCCTGCTCGTGCCAAGCTACCCAAGGGGGTGAGCGGCGGTTAGCTGAGGGTGATTCTCCTTTACCCTGACTAGAGTGAGGGTCCTTGCTTGGACTTAGGGTAACCTGACTGGCAACCAAAGACCCATTTTTAACAACGGGCAACACAAGCATTAGGCTATCTTGTACTGTGTTTCTAGCTTTGAAAATAATTCACCTAGTACATGTAAAGATAGGCTAACTAAAAACAGACACCATGTACAATATATTCCAAGAGTAATATAGTGCAAGCCTAAATGTTTAAAATGTCCCAGATAAAAGTGAAGTGAGTTGAAATGTATAAAGTATAAAATATAAAACAAAGCTAAAATGGAGAAGCAATGTGAGTCCAAGAGGGCCTCATTGCAAAGTGGACACTAATCAGCTGGTGACTTTAGATAAAAGGCCTCTTGCACTTTTGTGTGTTCCTGTAGCCACAGAAGATGTCAGCTAACTGGCTCATGACATCTACTTCTCAGTCCCGGGTATGAGTGGGAGCGGGTCCAGCCCCCTCAGGTCTCCACACAGGTCACAGACAGGAGCTCTACCTTTCTTCTGTTCTTTCACAGGACTGGATGTGCTCTGATGAGCTATTGGTGAATTTCTTCCATTGTAGAATTCATAGGCCTGTGGGTGGGGGACACTCCTGGACACTCCTTAAGCAACTCCCTAAACAATTTCCTTGGCCAACCCTTCCCACTTTCCAGCACATCCTATTTGCCTTGCTGTAAACTATCCCACAGTGCACTATTCCAAGGACAACCCCATGTGTCAGCACCTTTCTAATCATGGAGGTACCTGGTGTCACCGCTAGGGCTGTGTTTAGTTTAGTGTGTTGACCTCATCAACCACACCAGCCTAGTACTAGGACAGGTTCCTCCTCTGCATCTGATCAGTACCTTTACCCACAATTGAGACTCGGGTATTCCACTGCCCATATATGTGACAATTTCCTGAAGCCACAATTTCACCACATACTGTACTATATGGTAAGCAAGTTTCCTTGCAAAGTTGTCCCGTTCTTAGAAGGAAAAGCCAAAGGCATAAAAAAACTGTTTGCTAAAAGAAGACTTCAATGGACTTAGAGAAAACCAGGGATCAGGAATTAAAGAATGCAATTCTTCTGAAGGGAAGAGTCAATATCCACAAGTGGAGAGAGCAAACAAACAACTAAAGGAACACATCTTTGTTTTGACGCACCCTCCAAACAGACTAACTTGTTTACATAGCAAGGAACATCAAAAGAAAATTACATCAAACATCTCATGACAGGAGCCATAATGGATTGGGAAAATCACGAAAAAACAAAGGAAAAGGCAGTCATGATGGAAAAGGAAAAGAAAAGAGAATGAAAACCTGAACTGGACTTGCTGCTGAACAGCTTTAATCAATCAATCACTCAGTCACTGGTATTTGTAAAATGCTCAACAGCTTCAGAAGCATTCCGTGCTCAAAGCAGAGACTGAATACAGAACCAGACAGTCAAATCTAGTATTGATCGAACAGCCAGGTTTTTAGTTCTTTCCTGAAGTGGTGCTCAAACTCTGCCATGTGGACTTTGGTAGACAGGGAGTCCCAACGTTTCACAGTCAATACTGCAAAGGATCCACCTCCTGTCCGATCTTGCAAATCCTGGGGATACCCATAAGTCAGAGATGGTTAGATCTCAGTGATCTCTCCTGTTGGTACAGAACAAGTCAATTTCTCAGGTAACAAAGGCCCTTGTTTGCCAGGGCTCTGAACCCCAAGGCCAGAGCCTTAAACTTGATCATCCTTGTCAGTGAAGCAGCCTCAGATGCGGCAAGAGAATATGCCAAAAAAAATCTGCCAGACCAGCCTAGCTGCCACATTCTGTATGATCTGAAGCCAATGGAACAGATAGGCAGGTAGACCCATAAGCAAGCTGTTTGCATGCCCAAGTGTGATGTCATAAGAGCATGGATTTCTACTTTTCAGGTCTTAGCTGCAGTAGAGGTATCAGCTTCCAGACTGAAAAGGAGCTTCAGGAAGCAGACTGAGGAGAGCTGCCTAATCTGGGAGGTGACTGAAAGATTAGAGTAAAAAAAGGTCTCAAAGTTTCTGGCCAATGAGCCTGGTACCGTGGTGGATTCAGTTTGGATGGACATCAAGACCAGCAGGGTTTGGGGCCTTCTGAATGAAGAAGATAACCTTTGTTTTATCTGTAATAAGTTTAAGAAAATATGGGTCCATCCATTTGACAATGTCAATTAAGCAGTGCTTGAATTTAAGAAAGGCTTCTACTGGATGCATTTAAAACGAGAAAAATAGCTGTATATCATCTACATAGGATACTACTTTCATTCCTCAGGATTCACCGAGAGTGACCAAGGGAGCTAGGTAAAGGTTGAAGAGCAGCAGAACAAGAGCAAAGCACTAGTGTACCCCACAGACAAGTGGTTTGAAAGAGGAGGAAAAAGGGTGGAGAAGAACATGCTGAGAATATTCTCCCAAAAAAGATCTGAACCAGGACAGAGCTGTACTCTGAACGCCAAGTAGGCTTAGCCTGTTCAACAAGGTGGAATGCACCATTGCGTCGAATGCTGCCCATAGGTCTAGCAGAATCACCCTAGCTGAGGAGCCACAGTCCACTGTTTCTCTGACGAACTCCGACACTTCCAGTAAGGCGGTCTCCGTGCTGTATCTACCATGGAAGACAGGCTGAGTGTCATATAGCAAACCATTTGCCTCAATGAAGGATGATAGTTGGTGAGTGATCAACTTCTCCAGAATCTTAGTGAGGGCAGGCAATAGGGAGATGGGCCTGAAGTTGCTGCACATACTCGGGTCTGCGTTGTCTTTTTTTTTTAAGAGAGGTAGCAGGAACGCCTGTTTCCTAATGGAGAAGAAGATTCCAGATGTAAACAAGGTGTTCCATATCATATTGAGATGAGGACTGGTTGAGTTTGCAGTCGAACTAAGAAAATGAGAGAGACATAGGCCCTCCGGGGAGCCCAGTTTACATTTGAACAGTTCCTCAAGAGAGTACAGAATTCAGGGAAAACTGGTGGGTAACTGGTGCTTCTGTGTCATACGTGCCAGCAGTTCCTGGGAAAGCTGAGAAGAGTTTTTGAATCTTTTCATCGAAAAAGTTAGATATCTTAGTTCAGATGCCATATGAAAGAAGAATGGTGCTTTTAATCGCATCAGGGAAAGTGAAGGACTTAATTTTAAAAACATCTCTATATGAGTTGGAGACAAATGCAATTTGTGGTGCAAAGTGCTCCCTCATGGAGTTTCCAATGAGCTTACTAAAGTTTCTGAGGGCTGCCTGAAACAACTTTCTAGCCTCTGAATTGTAGAACTTTCTCCAGCTGCGCTTAAGCTTCTTGCAGCAGCTTTTCTCTACTCTTAGAGCAAGGAGATTCATTTGTTAAATAGGATTGCATCACAATCTGGATTGCCTGTAAATACAGGAAGAGTTGATTGGAGTGAAGGCACAAAGGATTCCTTTGTGACGTTTCGCAAATTTCTCTTCATCTTACAAGAGCACTTGGCTTCAAGCTGGTTCCATGGACCACAGAAGAAGAATTGAGCAAGGAAATGATCCGTCCTCACCAGGCAGGTAGAGAGGGAGGCTGATCTGGAAACAGGAGATGTTGGAATAAGTCAGATCCAGTATATGGCCTGCCTTATGGGTAGGGGCGGTGACATGTTGAGTCAAATTGAGGCTAGCCAGGGGCTGGATCAGCTGAGAGGCTTGGGGGCAATTAGAGACATCTATGTGCAGATTAAAATCTCCCAGAACTGTGAGGTTGGCGTATTGTAGGGATAGATGGGCAATGGTATTGCATAGCTGTGGGAGGCAGATATTGGGGCAATCGGGGGGGGGGGGGCTTATAAATGAGCAAACCAGGGAAGAAGTAAGAGGTGGTTGGTTTGATGAAAAAAAAATAACCTTTAATGTTACTACTACGGCCCAGTGTGGAGGTTGAACCCTCCCAGGTATCCCTGAAAATAATGGCAATGCTGCCTCCTATCTTTTCTCCACCCCAGTTTACACATTCGTTACAATAGCAGATTGGCAATATCTTCAAGCCAGGTTTCACTGAGAAACATAAAATATAATGTATTATCAGATAACAAGAGAATTATGTCAGAAGAGTGTTTCGGGAATGACCTGCAGTTAATAAGGCAGGCTCTGTTGCCCACAGACCCATAAGGTATCGTAGAGGATGTAAGCGCAAGGTCCCTCTTTTTTAGTGTCTCATCCCCTAATATCTTTGGGGAGAAGCAGCAGGACCTGCACAGAGAGCCCATGGTATTCTAACTGCTGGGTCATGCAGTGAGGTGAGAGTGCATGGACTTTGGTTCAGGGATAAGAGTATTTCCCTTGTGAAGTGGCCGCTCTGGGTGGAGGGAAAACGGGCTGCATGACTGCAGCATGGGAGCTTGTCTTACAACTACTAGGCCACTCAGTAACCCAAGATAGCACCCCTGCAGTGGCCACACGAGTCGGAGTAAAAATGGTGCTCCCCTCAAGTAAGTGTGAGGAATAAAATGCCCCCAGGCTACTGAAAACAAAACAAATACGCTACCAGTAAAAGCACGGAAATAAAGTGCAGCTTGCAGTGAATTATGCCTCCAGTGAAATGCAGAGTGCAAGAACAAAGGGAATAGCAATTTGGCCTGTCTACTTTAGCAAGCAGCATTGGCAATAATTTCCCTCAGTATTATTTGAGCTAGAGACGTGAAGTGACCATTCATTTGTGCGTGTTTAGCAATCAGCAAATTCAGGCAAACATCAGATTGAAAAGCAATCAGCAATTTCGCTCATACCAGATTTGGTGTGAAAGAATTTTAGTGAGTGCATAAAGTACCCAGCTGGTGGATCTTGCATTTTAAGGGGAATCCTTTTGGGGGATTATGGTAATATTTTATGTGCTAACTGCTTCCTGGCCTAGGAGGTCCACTTTTTTGTGCATCTGAGTGGGCCTGTTAGAGCCCAATCACTCTTTATTGTGTGTGACATCTATTTCAGGCGTGGCATAATACAGTGGGGGGGGGTGCGTTCTAGTTGTTGTGGGCACATGACTATGGGGCCTTCTCATAAGCACGCTGATGCACTGACGCGCAGTGGGCGCGCTGCTGGTGTGCCTAAGGCAAGCCAGTCTGTGCCCGTCCAGGCAAGGACATCGCCAGTATCCAGAGATGCTACCAGTTTTTCCAAAAGAAATAGTGGGCTTCATGCGCTCATGGTAACAGATGTGGAAGGTGGGCACCTATGTATATGGAGAGTTTCTACTTCCCTGCATGTCACTAGCAAAATGAAAAGGAGTGTTGGGAACAGGAGGGGGCTTACTAAGAGAACAAGATATAGATATCCTGAGAATCCGTGGGGAAACACAAATATTGAAATGTGCCCTGCTTAATGCTCAATCCATGCCTAGACATAGAATGGAGATAAACGTTTTTATTGAGAACAATAGCTTGGATTGTCTATTTGTGACTGAAACTTGGGCAAAGGAAGACTCAGGCCCTAATCTTGTGACTGCATTTCCTGATGAGGATGCAGTTGTCAGGTTGGATAGACAAGAGCATAGGGAGGAGGGGGATGACGATTATATTTCATCAAGAGTTATGTTGCACTCTGCAAGCTAGAGGCACGCTAGTCATGGAGGGCTGTGAGGTGGGCTCCTTCAGACTATACAAGAAGAATGTGCATTTTTTGTCTCTGCTTTTAGTGTACCGCCCACCAGGCCCCAAAGCTCAGTTTCTTGAACACTGGCACCAAAAAATTGACCCTGATATTATCAAGAATAATTGTATATGTTTGGGGGATTTTAATCTGCATCTTGAAGCAGAGAAGAAGAAAGAATTACAGATTTTCTGGATTTGATGAATAACGTAGAGTTTTCCCAAACATTTGAAACAGCTACGCATATTGCATGTCATACGTTAGACTGTATTTTCACCAGTGGTGATGCAGTGAGGGTTGGGGGTAGCTGGTGAAACTAGGACAACAAGAAAACGGTGCAGCATCTCAAGTAGTTAGTAAGAGTATAGCTTTGCCTAAATGCTTTGGAAGGTTGGAGATAGTAAGTTCTCTCCTGCAGCGAGTTTTAACAATTGGCTCCAGGCCACACTTGATTAACTAGCACCCATTAGGGAAAGGAAGAAGGTGAGGTGCAAAGGCTCCACTTAGGGGTTTACAGAAGAGTTGAAAATACTTTAAAGGCTGTGTCGTAGGCAAGAGTGGAGGTGGAGATTAGAACCCAGTTTGGAGGAAAAAGTGAAAGATAAAGATCTTTTGAAAAGACATAAAATCGCCAATAGGGAAGTGAAGACTGTCTTTTCTCAGAAAATCAGGATGGCAGAAATATACCCTGTGAACTGTTTAAGACAGTAAAGGTGTCAACAACACCTTCATCCCAACAAGATTTGGAGAACTCACAGGCAAAGTAGCCTTGCATTTTAGGGAAAACATTCTCAATATTTTCTCTGAATTCCCATTATAAAAAACTCCCCAGAGTGACAGGATTTTAGAGGAATTGTCTTTTGAACAATCCAATAGAAACATGCTAGATAGTTTCTCGCCTCTTACACAAGAGAGAGTTATTTCCCTGCTTATGCAGACTAGATCGGGTTCTCCTGAGGATTTCTGTCCATCTAGTGTTGCAAATGGCCCCTGAGGTAATAGCAGAGGCCCGTAAGAAATTTATGAGCAGGTGATGATCACAGGGGAATACCTTCAGAGTTGGAAGGAAGCCATTCAAGAAGAACGTTCAAGAAGAAGCCGAGTGGAGATGGAAATTATTTGAAGAATCTCCGACCTATCTCTTTACTACTAGCCCCAGCTAAAATGTTAGAAAAACATCTAAATAAAGAACTAGACATTTTTCCAGGGGCGAATGACTGCCTAGGTCTTTCACAGCATGGCTTTAGGAACAGCCATAGCACGGAGTCCGCATTATTATCGCTTATAATTATATAATGCATCAGGTTGATTCATGACGGTGCAGTCATTCTAGTATTGCTATACCTGTCTGCAGAATTCAATACCATTTCTCCATCTTTAGTGGTAAGAAGGCTGCCACAGGTAGGACTGAGGAACGGGGCTCTTCAACTGCTGGAATCTTTCCTTAGGAACAGGACGAGTACAATTAGTTTTGGAGATTTGAGAGCTTTACCATTTCTGCTACCATGTGATGTGACACAAAGTTCGTACCTCAGTCTGACTCTGTTTAATCTGTATATCACTCCATTGGCATGATTGAGCAAGTCATGGGGCTTTCAGGTGGCATCCTATGCGTATTACACACAGATCATCATGCCAATTGGTAAGGAATGGACAGAGGTGGCTTTGAGATTCAGCAGTTGGATGGCCAAGATCAGTAGCGGGATGAAGCAACATTAACTTAAGATGAATGGTCAAAAAACTGAGATTCTCTTTTTTGGGTCCAGCAGCTCCATTTGGAGTGCTAGCTTGTGGCGAGAGGTTGGTGGTCCTCTACCTACTCCTGTGAAGGAAGCAAAGCATTTAGGAATGGTTTTTGACCATGACCTGACATTTGAGTGTCAGATCACCAAGCCAGTGAGGACCTGCCATTGGACTCATAAAATGTTGAGAAGTATCTTGCAGAACTTAGAGTTCCTGTTCTTCTGGGGCTTATTGTCAAGCCTGGATTACTGTAATTACCTGTATTTAAATGCTGCTCAATTTTCCCTCAACAAGCTTCAATTGATTCAAAACGGACAGCTCTTTTAATTTTAGGGTTTCCTAAGAGCTATTTGGTGAGGGAAGGCCTGAGGACCTTGCATTGGCTTCCGATCAGGAAACAAATCAGCTTCAAAGCACTATGCCTGGTGTAAAAGGTAATGCATCAGTCTGGCTCGAGATACCTGAGGTCCTTTCTTACCTAATATGCTCGAAGTAGATCTTTAATATTGGCAGGTAATAAGAAGGTAAATGTTCCTAGTTTCAGGAAGTCTAGATGGGGGAAAGAGCCTTTTCAGTGGCAGCAGCCGGGTTCTGGAATGTGCTATTGATGGACATCAGAAGGATAGATTCCTATTTGGTATTTTGCAGGGCAGTCAAAACCTGGTTATTCAGGACGGATTTGTTTGTTCTTGGGTAGAGACTGTTTTGCTGAGCCGGGTTTTTCTTTACACGGGTAGAGCTTAAATACCCATTGGGTTCAAGGCACTGTACAAATGCAAATACAAATACAAATTAAACAGTTTTTAAAAGCCAGATGTACACAGGAGCCTCTGCATGTTTATGGCATGAGTCTCCTTTTAAAGTTGAAAGGAAGCTGTAAATTTGCAGACAGGCGAATGCCATTTTGGAGCTTTTTGAGTAAAAGCAAACAGGACACCAGAGGCAAAAGGGAAGGCAGCCCCTGGACAGTGAGACTCACAGCCTGCAATCTTTGCAGGCTTCGTGTGGCATTTTATAACTCCTAGGAACCGCAGAACTATGCAAGGTACTGTGGACCTTGAATGTCAACATACCTGAGACACCATAGTTAAAACACTCTTACTGGCGATGGTTGGCTCCCAGAACAAAGGATTCTGTTCCCCAAGTATCGCTTTACATCTAGCTAAGATTGAGCAGGCATCATCCTGGTCCCCTTAAAGGTAATGAAGTTCCCGACCTCCCCAGCACCCTTTCCTAAGCTGAGAAGAGTAACACATTTTATACTGAGTTATTCCTGCCAAAAGACCTAAGCTATTGATTCTGCTCTGGTGGGCAGTTTTCATACCTCAATAAGGGGAAGCACTGACAGGGTCCAGCTAATGGCAGGCTAATGGCAATCAGCCTACCGGAGGTGCAGCCAGACAAAGTCTAACTTTTCCAAGTTACATTCCTAATCAGACTTCCAATTCCACCATTGACTTGAATTGTAATTAATTTTTTTTTTTAAATGGTTGAATCCTTTCTGTAGATACTCCCAAATCAGAGATAGCAAAAATAGGATTATTCCTCAACTTAGTTTTTTCTGTTAGCAGCAGCTACAGCCATTTACAATGAAAATGGCTTTTGAGGGCTAGTCACAATAGGAACATGTCAACACTAAATTGTTGCATGGTCACTTTTAAAAACTAGGCACCCTCCCTTTTAGTTTACAAGAGCTAATAAGGAGTCAGGTGACATATTTAATATATAAAAATAGTTTTTTTTTCTGTCAGCAAGGGTTATTTTGACATGTTCACTTACAGGTGTAAAAGCAACAGAAGTCATGCTACATGAAGCTATGTTTTCTTTGTCAGCCTAGTCAATGACAGAACGTGTTGCTAGTGCACCCATGGAAGTCTTTTTCCAACCTCGGGTTCACAAACCACTAGCACGCTGTTGAAACAACATACCCTATCCCACCATCAAAAGGCAACTGGACCGTTGGACTTAGTGAGGAGTGTAGTAGTCAGATTTATTCAACACAGAAAAATAACAGAAGAACCATAAACAATTCTAGACACAATGAATAATTTTAACACTAAATCAACTTCCAAACCAAATAAAGTTTGAAAGCTTTATTACAATCCCAATATCTAAAGAGATTAAGGGGCATATTTACGTAAAGTGAAGCTGCATCTAGTGCAGCGCCACTTTCCTTGTGCCCCTTAGCGCCCCCCAACAGTCACCATGTATGCAACGTATTTTAAAATACGGAGCACCATTGCGCAGGGTAGGGGCAATTGTGTAATTCTTTTTTTACGCTGTTGATGCACCTGCAGGAGTACTGACAAAATGTTGGCGCTACTCCTGCAGAGTACATAGGGGAGCATTACAAATAATAGAAGCCCTCTTTTAATGCTTGCTGTAAGCAGGCGTTAAAAGTACAAAAAAATGGGGCAAGTAAATCTCCTAGATTTCCATGTACCGTTTTTTGTTTTGTCTCCCTAACGGGGGAACACCCCCTTTGCATACATTATGCCCGGCACAGGCATAATGTAGTGCCAAGGGTTACAAAGTGGCACAATGCATGCATTGCACCACTTTGTAAATATGGCACAGTGTTTTTGGTCTTCTAATGCCACATTATCGTCACACAATGACACATATAGCGTCAAAATATTGGAGTTAAAGTCATTTTTTGGATGCGTGAAACCACCTTGCGTCAATGAGATGCAAAGTAGGCATTCCCCTCCAAAAAATGACTCAAAGCCCCCAGCGCCTTATTTATCCTCCTGTGTAAAAAAGGTCCATGGCGGAAGCCGGGCCTAAATAATGGTGCTAAGCCTGCTTTGGTCTTTCATTTAACGCCTGGGTCAGAGCAGGCATTAGAGGCTCTGTGAACCCATTTCCATGGCCAAACACCATGGAAAGAGCCCACAGGTTCCCACCCCAAGCCCCAGGAACACCCCCACCCACACCAGAGGATGGTGGGGCCCCATGACAGGTAAGTAGATGTAAGTATAATTTATTTTTCTAATGTGCAATGGAGGCCCTGAAATGGGCCTCCTACATAGCACTGGGTGCAATTGCCATGCCCAGTGCTGGCCACTGGGGTGGTGGGCATGCCTCCTGTCTTTTATAAGACAGGAGTCATGTGTTATGGATGGGTTTGCATCAGGAAATGATGCTAGGCTAGTTAAAGGCATATTTTGCCTCTAGCAGTAAAGCGTCATTTTTTGGTGCAAACCCCCCTCCATACTGCCACCCCCACCCGGCTAATGTCATTTCGCCAGAGGCTAGCCCACTTGGCGCCGGCTTGCGGGATTCCATAAAATTGGCAATTGGCGCCCGGCTGGTGCTTGGAATTACGCAAGCTGGCACTATATTTTTTGACGCAAAACTGTGTTTGTGCACTTTAGCATCAAAAAGTATAAATATGGGCCTAACTCTCTCCAGGTATTAGGCAGACTGACTCAAAGTTCCAAAGTCTCTCACTGATTACAAATGTCCATGGGCTTCTTGATTGGTCCTCCATATGAGCTCATCGTACGCACAAGATTTGGCATCCAATGGTGGCCTTTGACATCATCAAGTTTGCAACTATTCTGGATTTTCTCAGAGAAAGCATTTAGTCATTTCAATGATTTTATACAGTTTCACCAAAATATTACATTTTCTAGTTGTTACATCAGGATCATGTTTCATGGTACACAAGATGACCTAAGCATTTCTCACCTGCAATTTATTAAAATTTCCTGTCTTGTTCGACAGCTAGAACAAATATTGTTACATAGATAACACTGAAACATGTTCTTCTTCAATACAATAGGACATTCAACATCACATCAGCATCCTAGGGAATACAATTGAAGCCAGAGGGAACAGAATAAGTCAATCATTTTCCTGTACTTCTGCAACAATGAAACTTCAGGCCTAGTCCAGCTAAGAAAGCCTAAATGCATATTAATGCAATTAATAGACACAAATCCTATTGTGCACCTTCCAATTGAAATCATATGCAGAGTAAATTATTTTACTGTAAAGTATATTTATGACATATTAGAACACAATTTAAACGGGCATTTATTTTTCTGCACACATGTAACTCACGTTAATAGATTCATTTAATTCAATTTAAGTACAATGAATTCATCATCATTTAATATTCATAATATACTTCATTTCTATAATTTCTTCTTAAAGACAATACTTTGAACATTAATTCAAATCAGTAATTCACCGTAATATGAGTGCATCATGACTTTATGTTAAAACGTGATGTCAAATACTAATGGAGGCCATATTGTCCACCATAAATTAAATGTGCACATTTTACATTTCCATGTACATTTTTCTGTTAGACTTTTAATAAAGGTTTGGAAGTCATCATACGCTAACTTCTATGCCACTAATGTGTTAGTAAAATTTGATCTCTGTCAGAGGGCTGTAGTCCACTGGTGACATTTAAGTTTTCAATCCATTGGTGTGTTTTACTAGACCATATACTATGGCCTTACATATATATTTAAGTACAGGGCTGGCCAATATTACCATGTTTTAGGAGTCAAAGCACATAAACTGTTGACTGGAGGGCAGATCCCACGTACAGAGTTAAAAAAACAGCAATACCAGCCAGCAAAAATGAGTGGCTAATCACACAAAAAGTGGGATTTTCTCACACACAGCTATTTCATAATGCTGTTTTTTTTTTTTAGAATAGGCTAAGGCCTATTTATTTTACTGGGTGTGTCTGCTCTGCTCAGATTTAGTGACCAATCCTAACTAATGTTTCCCTGTATATCCTATACACAGGAAAAGTATACTTCATTCTTTTTCATAACTGACATTCTATTACCAAACCTGCCCTACCTATCCCTGAACTGATGTATTACTTCCTTCTCCAGAACCTAGATTATACCCCTCTGGCCAATAAAATAATTTCATTCTCTAGTCAATGTTTAGCATAGCCTCTTCACATTCTGGGTAAACCACAGGATTTATCTTCTTTCTCCCAAACTCTTTTTTAGCATTTCTAAAAACCTACCTCTAGGTGTCTTGATTTTTTAATCCCACCACCATTTCTTTTCATCCAGATATGATCACCTCTTGTAGCAGTTCTTCAACCAATGTTTCAACAGTGCCCCTGTAGGTGGGCACTGGTGACAGTTTTTATCCAAATGACTATGTGCCTCTCTCAGGCTTTGTCACATCACTCATTTTTTTTACTCCTTAGCAATGTTACCTCCCTCATTTGAAACAGCTAAATGATGCAACAACCACTTCCACATATAGAAGAATTATCAATATTAGTGTAAGCCAGTGGTCTCCAAACTGTTTAATACCGCACCCCCTCAGTTGGAAAATAAAAATCATCGGGCCCCCTCTCAGAATTTTTCATAATTATTTTATAAAGATGGCACTGTTTAAATGTGTCTAGGCCTATTTAAACATTGCAGTAAAGTACTGTTACTTTTTTTTAAATGGAATAACATGTTTCTGCTTAAAACAAAGGCCTGTTATCTGTATAATTCTTCTTTTAGGCAGAGTCTGGCGACCCCCCTGGGATCACTTGCGGCCCCCCTAGGGGGGCCCGCCCCCCCAGTTTGAAGACCTCTGGTGTAAGCCCACATGAGACGTTCCTTGACATCAGGGTTGCTGCTGGCTGGTTTGACACAGTCTCAGTGATACACTCTCAGGGATGTTGTTCATTATTACATGGATACTTTATCAATAATCAGGGTTGGCAATGCTTTCCCGGGAGCAGAACCTACCAATATTATTTACTTTTCATGACTAAAAAAACTACCGCACTATATACCTTCAGCAAAGGCAACGTCATGGATTTTAGAAACCACACAAAATACACCTTGGCACAAAACTGAATGTGCTTCAACCTCTGTGGAATTTTGCAGTCATTCAAGCATGTCTGAATGATAAACTAAGCAGACTACTTTAGCAGTATTCTGCAATTTCTTCTTCCACTATGCTCAGTACAGGTCGGTATAATAAAATGGAATGCTTCACTAGACCAGAGAGACCATAGTCTCGATGTGAGCAGGAAATGGGTTCTCATAAAATTATAACAATTTGTCTCACAGGGGCAATCTGGTTTCTCTGAGGAAACCTAACTAGCTCTTGCTAGTTAGATTCAAGAAACTAGAACTTTCTCAGACACTGCATGCTCTGTGACCGAGAACTAGCTAAACAATAATATGGTTATGGAAAAGTCAATGTCTTTAGGGTTCTGCTCACTAGTAGTTTCTTGGGTAACTGTAAGTCAGAGAATGTTGATGAACAGATTTCATGGGAGCTCCCTAGATAATGTCTATCCACAGATATATGTGATCATTGGAGCAGAGAAAACATTTATATAGGAATGGGTAGTTGAATTTATGCATGAATCCCCTTCCATAGTTAGAAGCATAGCCAGGAAACTTAGGTACACATATACTAACCTTTTGCATCGTGAATGTGCCACTTTTCTCAAACAGCCACGAAGCAAAATGTTATTGGTGATTTAAAAGGCACACAAATATAATTTGTGTGGGTTTGCATTGAATGTTTCTCAAAAAGTAACACAAGGCAGCGCTTTACTAGTGCATTACTTTGTACTGGGGAGGTGTTCCATGGGTGGAGCATGGTTGCTCCATGCATCCACCAAAATATTTTGGCACTTTCACAGGTTTATAAAAAGCTAGTAAACCTTGAAGTGTGTCAAAATGCTATACCTCTCTGAACCAGCATAACCAGGAGAATTATCTTTATTTCTCATTGTTACATCCTCTTTCTATGTGTGCTGCATTCCAAAGTATGCATAGAAAGAGGAATATGCCTTTAAGGATTGTCGTTTGTGCAGTAAGGTAACTCCTCCTGCCCAAACACTATACAACCTGTAACACTGGCATTCTTGTACTATGGTGCAAGTGTGCTTGCAATGGAGGTAGGCAGCACACAGTGCGCAAGCACTAGGAGACCGCAGAAATGTGCCACATCTTAGCTGAGTTGGCACATTTCTGCTGTCTCACTATCATGAAATGCAGCACAGCAACTTTGCTTGCTATTCTGCATTGCATGAAATGTAAGTAAATATGCCCCTATCTTTGCTGAAAAGATCCACAATTCCTGAAATCATTGTCTGTTATAAAATAGCATGGAACAATCTAGATGAGGGAATTGTCAACGTTATTCAGCTGATAACTGAATAACTCACTGAATGGATCACAAGCTTACACTAATCTTTCACACTGAGATATCTGCTTTGAAAAATATAGGGGGTCATTTTGACCTCGGTGGTCTTTTCCCAAGACCGCCGAGGGACCGCCGTGTGGAAGACTGCCAGTGGTGGTGGTTTGGCGCTCGGCCTATTATGACCGTTGGCAGCTCTCCGTCCTTTTACGGATGGAGAGCCGCCAACAGCCATACTGGCGGGCGGCGGGGAAGTGGGGGTTGCTCCACCTCCACCACCACGCCAACAGTACCCCGCCCAGCGAATTACGTCCTGTGATTCGGTGTGGCGGTGTGGTGTCGGCGTAGCAGCCCCCACGGCTCCCGTCCCCTCCCGGAGGATCGTCGGACCAGGTAAGTCGATCATCCGTGAAGGGAGGGGGGTGGGGGTGTTGTGTGTTGTGTGCGTGCGTGGGGCTGTGCGTGTGTGTATGTAGAAGGGGTGTGTGAGTGCGTGTATGCTTGCGGGGGTGTTGCTTGTTTTGGGAATGAGTGCGTGTATGTCTGTGGGTATGTCTGTATGGATGTGTGTGTGTATGTTTGTATGTGGGTGTGCGTGTCTGACTGTGTGTGTGCGTGTGTGTGTTCGTGGTGCCTGCGTGCATGTCGTGTGTGTGTGTGAGTTCTGTGATGTTGGGGGTCGGGGTGGGGAGGGGGGCCCTGCCACCTTTGGGGGGTGGCAGGGGTGGTGGGGGTGTAGGGGAGGGAGTCGGGGTGGGGGTCGGGGTGGGTGAGACTCCTATTAGTGTCAGGGAAGGAATTCCCTGGCACTGATAGTGCTTACCGCCATGGATTTCATGGCGGTTCCAAGCGCAGGAAATCCACAGCGGTAAGGCAGGTCAACGGAGAACTGGCGGATGACCATTGCGGTAATAATAAAAAAAAAAAGACCGCCAGCCTGTTGGCAGTCTTACTGCCGCTTCTCCGCCTTCCGCCAGGGTCATAATGACCCCCACTATGTTGTCAAAGGTTTGATTTCAAAGTTTATTGCATGACAAAAATTGCAATGTAAAAAGCAATTAAAAAGAATAAAATACATTTACACCATGGCCAGCTTCGCAACATAATATAAAAAGATAGGTGTTAGTGTTAACGCTGAATGTTTACTAATGAATATTCATGTATTCAGAATGTTGAATTAGCATACAAAATGAATCAATGTAGAGAAATAATGCACGCATTTGAAATCCTGCCTACTTGAGTGATCGCCAATACTTATGAAGTGTACTTATTAATAGCTTATTAATGTAAACTGTTGTGCTTATGTTTTGATTAATGTAGTAGTGTGTCATATTAAGGGTTATTTATTATGTGTTAGCTTTATTAATTGTATGCCTTAATTTAGCGAGGTCTTGGGCCTAGTTGCACGGCCTCATGTCAAGCTGCATTTCTTAGGCAAACTATAAAATGGCTGGTTAAAGAATTAAATTGTGATTTTCCACTGCCTTGACCAAATGTTAGCAGCTGAAATTATTTTCCATGAGAACTGCTTGCTAGAATATGCTGTACTAGCTAGGGATACAATGTATAACTTAGTGTGTGCAAAGGCGACCTTCCCAGGAGCAAACAATGAATGCAATGACTGGACTATAAGCTGATACAATATTGATACCTGACAAGCCCCATAACGGGAACAGGAGAAGAGGAGCCAATCAATGTTCGAAGTAGTTTTAGGAAATCTAACTTAGCCCAACTACACCCAGAGGAGATACGCCATTTGCCCCTTTCCTTCCTAACAGTCCCGAGACACCATTAGCTATTATTCTTAATGAACTGCATGAAGAGACTTTGCTTTCCTGAACTTTAATGCTGAATTCTGATGCCTTGCTGACCGAACTGATGTCCAATTGATGAAGACTGTCACAGCTTGCTCAACCATACTGAGTCCAGATATCAGACGGTGTTACTGATTGTTATGTCCATTTGCTTTTGTCCCTAGGTACCAGCTGCTAATTTTGATAGAGACATAGGGGGTCATTACAACATTGGTGGTAAAAGCTGCTTACCGCCGTACAGAAGACCGCCACAGCTATTATGACCCAAATCTCGGAATCCGCCGAAATTCAGACACACACACAAGTCCGCCACACCAAAGGTCAATGATAAACTGGCGAAAATAAATCCTCCACCGTCACGCCAACAGAAACAAGCCCATGCTATTATGACCCACGAATCCACGCGGCATTCTTTCAACCGCGGTATTCCATTGGTGGTACACACCGCCGTGCTCAAAATACACACACATCTCCAAAACACCACCACATTGGACAATAAGAAATACACACACCTGATACACATACAAACACCACTCCCACACACCCAACATAATATAAAACACACCCACATCACCCACAAACCCCTACGACCAAAAATTAGAGACGAAGGCGACAGAGAGAGCACAGCAATAGACAACCCCACCACACAGAGGCACACGACACCATCACCCACACAACATCTACGCACAAAACACCCCACAACACTACACATCTCCACACTCATCACCACATAAACAACCCCACACATCACCTACACCACCCAATGGCACGCCAAAGACACCCCAGGTTTTCAGAGGAGGAGCTTAGGGTCATGGTTGAGGAAATCGTACGGGTAGAGCCACAGCTATTTGGATCACAGGTGCAGCACACCTCTATAGCAAGGAAGATGGAGCTATGGCGAAGAATCGTGGACAGGGTCAACGCAGTGGGACAGCACCCAAGAAATCGGGAGGACATCAGGAAGAGGTGGAACGACCTACGGAGGAAGGTGCGTTCCGTAGTCTCCAGGCACAACATTGCAGTTCAGCGGACTGGCGGCGGACCCCCACCTCCTCCCCCACAACTAACAACATGGGAGGAGCAGGTCTTGACCATTATGCATCCAGAGGGCCTCGGAGGAGTCGGTGGAGGAATGGACACTGGTAAGTCAAATCTCAACTATCATATCCCCCACCCTACCTGCATGCTATCACACACCCCCACCCTCACACCCCCATCACTCCAACTCCTCACACATGTCGCAATATCACAAACCACACATCCCAACACCAAGCCCTGCATGCAACACCAAAGCATGGACACCCATCACCAAAGCATGGCCACTGCACATACCCATACACCCCCCTAAACCATCATCACACAAGGTCCAACACAGGAATGCAAGCACTGGGGTACACAGTCACCCACCCATTACACACCATGCCACACACAGATGCAATAATCATGCTTTTATACTCCTGCAGGACCACTACCTAACGTCACCAGACAGGAGGGTCCAGACATCTCTACCCCACCCACAGAAGAGGCCCACAGTGATGACAGGAGCTCTGGCCAACTGGATCCAGATGACCAGCCCGGACCATCGTAGGCCTCGGGACAGTCAGTTCCCCTCACACAGGCACAGCCCAACACTGACCTTCCACCCTCTGGAAACACCAGTACAGCACCCACCCAACGGGCCCATACCTCCGTACCCAGGACACGTCAATCAGCTGTGTGTCCACCACTACAGGGAACCCAGGATAACCCACCACCCCAACAACAACAGGGACCTGGGGGCAGTGGCAGTGGGCACACGGGCCAGGGGACGGAGGCCCAGGAACACAGGGGAACTGGGAGGGCTGCTGTGCGACAGGGGGCAGACAGGCCAAGGGAACCCACTCTCCACGAGGCCCTCTCCTCCATCATGGGAGCATACCACCACTCCCAGGAGATGATGGCCACGGTCCTGGCCAAGTTTCAGGAGACCCAGCGCCTGCAGGAGGAACAGTATTTGGGGTTCAGGGAGGAACTCAGAACCATCAGCTCCGCCCTGGGCACCATCGTAGGGGTGCTGAAGGACATACAGAACACCATGAGGGACATCGTGGCACTCCGAGGGGCCCCTGACACTAGCATGGACGATGAACTGCCCACCACCTCTGCCGGTGCTAGTGGACAGGATGCCCTGCCACAGGACCACCACACCAGCACCCCACCCCCTGCAGACGGAGATCCACCCCGCAAGCGGTCCCTGAGATCCAGGAACAGGACAGAGCACGATGGCAAGACCCCCGCCAAGAAATAAGACCACCCTGATTGTCATCCCACTGTCCCACTTTGTAACCCTGTCCATAATTAAACTGTCCCAGTTCCACTTCCTATGCCCATATAGGCAGTGCATCTGTGAGACTAATAGACTGGACTCTGCCATGGACATTCCTCCACCATCACCCATCACCATTTTACCACCCCCTCCAATAATTTGCACTTCAATAAGCACCCTTGAACCACAAAACAATCTGGAGTCAGTCTGTGATTTATAAAATGTGTATTAGCTTTGACAATGACAAAATCCATTCTCAATAGTAATGTCAACATACCTATGTCACACATCACAAGTCCATGAAGGATGCAAGCAGATGACACACGTAGGTAACCACACCTGTGAAACTGTAATGGAAATGTACAACTCAGTTACCAAATACTGCTTGAAACTGACAGACAGGATAGAGGCAGAAGTGTGAATGTAAATGTATTAGTAAAGAAAGTGTTCTCACCTGTGTGTCACTGGAAATATTGCTGTATGACTGAGTCCCTGTTGTCAATGTCTTCTTCCTCTGCTTCCTCCTCATCACTGTCCACAGGCTCCACAGCTGCCACAACACCGTCATCTGGACCATCCTCCTGCAGAAAAGGCACTTGGCGTCGCAAAGCAAGATTGTGAAGCATAGAGCAGGCGATGATGAGCTGGCACACCTTCCTTGGTGAGTAGAATAGGGAACCACCTGTCATATGGAGGCACCTGAACCTGGCCTTCAGGAGGCCGAAGGTACGTTCGATCACCCTCCTAGTCTGCCCATGGGCCTCATTGTAGTGTTCCTCTGCCCTGGTCCTGTGATTCCTCACTGGCGTCAGTAGCCATGACAGGTTGGGGTAACCAGAGTCCCCTAATAGCCACACACGGTGCCTCTGGAGTTGACCCATCACATAAGGGATGCTGCTATTCCGCAGGATGTAGACGTCATGCTAGGAGCCAGGGAACATAGCATTTACCGGGGAGATGTGCTGGTGTGCCAAACATACCATCTGTGTGTGTTGAGTCCAGGCCTAGGTATGTGTGACGCAGTTGAAAATGAAGCCATGTGGGCCCCTGAAATGGCAGCTGCCTGACCCCTAAAGTGGGACAATGGGATGTGAGGTAACTGCGCTGGTGTTGTACACCGTCGCAGTAGGCGGTCGTAGACCGCGGCGCAATGCTACATTGGTTAACATTGAACCCTATGGGTCCCAGTAGCCAATGACGAAGTGCGCCGGTGGTCATGATACGCACCGCCGCGGACGTGACCGCCATTTTCTATCTGTTCAATCACTCGATACCTGATCTTCGACAGGAGAGGACCTACACTGCAAGTGCTGCTGTGACCTCGGTCTGGAAGAGACAATGGCTCGTGCCTCTGGGGAAAGGGCCCCTGCCTTCACTGCACAGGAGTTGGAGAAGCCCGTGGACGGGATCCTCCCCCAGTACACGCTACTCTACGGTCCTCCAGACCAACAGGTGAGTACATAAGGTGAAAGTTGTATGGGCTATGCCTGGGTGGAGAGGACTGGATGTAAGAAGGAAGGGGGCAGAGTTCTGCAAGCATGAAGGACTGTGAATGCATGTGCCACATGGCAAGGGCAGGGATGTGGGCCACTCACTTTGACGGTGCAGTTGCTAATGACATCTCTTCTCCCCCTGTACATGTCATGTAGGTCAGCGCCCACCAGAAAAAGGATATTTGGCGTGCCATCGCCAAGGACGTCCGGACCCTGGGGGTCCACCAGAGACGGAGCACCCACTGCCGTAAAAGATGGGAGGACATTCGCCGCTGGAGCAAGAA
Source organism: Pleurodeles waltl (assembly GCF_031143425.1). Classification (NCBI taxonomy): domain Eukaryota; kingdom Metazoa; phylum Chordata; class Amphibia; order Caudata; family Salamandridae; genus Pleurodeles; species Pleurodeles waltl. The sequence continues at coordinate 1,641,859,686 of NC_090444.1, read as the reverse complement.
GACGGTGGAGGCTTAGCTGAGGATGGCTTCCCAACGTGGGAGGGGTGCCCGTCGCACCATGACCCCCCTGATGTTCCGGATCCTGGCGGTGGCCTACCCTGAGTTGGATGGGTGCATGAGGGCATCACAGTAGCCACAAGGGGGTGAGTACACTCTCATTCTGCTGACTTTGCGCACAGTGGAGGTGTCTGGGTGGGGGAGGAGGGCTATGGGTTTCCCTAGGCCAGGGCGAGTTCCATAGCCTAGGCCCCTCAGTAATGCACGCCATGTGCCACTCCACCCCACCTCTGTAGAGTGCCAAGTACAGGTATACACGCCCCTGTGTCATCTATGTGTGCAGATGTCCACCATAGCCATGTAGGCCATATCCCAGGTACTGCATCTATAGAGCCCAAGAGCGCGGCGTAGTGCAGGGGGCTGCTGTGTCTGTATTGTCCGCCAACGGTAGCGGTAAGCCATGCACTCAACCTGTCTTTCTTCTGTTTCCCCACCCCTTTTTGTGCTCTCCCTGTACTTTTGTGCATCAGCATCATCAGGCGGAAGTACAGTGGCACCGGAGCACGAGGGGGCTGCATCCCACACGGCCTTGGAGGGCCACATCACGGACTCAGAATACACCAGTAGGACGGAGGGCGAGGGGAGCTTCACGGCAGTCACCGGATCACCAACCAGCGACACGGACTCATCCTCCGATGGGAGCTCCCTTGTGGTGGCGGCACCATCTGTGCCCACCACTTCTACAGGTACAGCCGCCACCCCCCTACCAGCACCACCCTCCCAGCAGCCCCTCAGCCTTCGCCCCGTGCCCGCTCACCCAGGAGAGTGGGCATCACCTTCGTCCCAGGCACCTCAGCCCCTGCCCCTGTCCCCCCTGCTGTCCTCAGGTCACTCACTGTTGGGCAGTCTACCATTGTGAATGCCATCCAGGGTGTAGAAAGGGAGTTGCAACACACTAATGCTTTCCTGGAGGGCATTCATTCTGGTCAGGCTGCCCATCATCGAACCCTGCAATCTCTGGCCTCAGCACTGATGGCAGCCATTGTCCCTGTGTCTAGCCTCCCCTCTCCAACTTCCTCCACCCAGACCCAATCCCCTGTACCTCAGCCTATCCCAAGCACACCATCAGACCAGCCTGCACACACCTCAAAACACAAGGGCAGCTCAGGCAAACATAGGCACCACACATCCCACAGGCACTCACACAAGGACCACACACATACACACACACCAACATCCACTGCCTCCACTGTGTCCCCCTCGTCGTCGTCTCCCTCCTCCCTCCCAGTGTTGTCTACACTCTCACCTGCATGCACTACCACTACAGCCACTAGGACTCGCACCAGAACACCCACCACCACACCCCGCTCACCTGCACTCACCAGCCCCACTACCATTTACACGTCCCCTGTGTCCTCTCCCTGTGTGTCTGTGACGCCCCCTCCCAAAGTACACAAACGCGGGCACACACACACCCAACATCCATCCACCTCACGACAGCCTCCAGAGCATGCACCTGCACCCAAGTCATCTAAAGTTACGCCTCCTACAACCACCTCCTCTTCCTCTACTCCCAGACCCCCTCCTGCTACTCGTCCCAGTGTTCGTCAGAAACTTTTCGTTGACCTCTTTCCCACCACCCCCACTCCAATTCCTAGGTCCCGTAGTAGCACCTCAGCCAAAAAATGTCCGGTACCAGTGGTGCCTGTTAGAGGTATGTGGAGTGCACCGGGCACCAGGGCAGCCAGTGTGACACGAAGCCAAAGCACAGCCAGTCCCCCCCCTGTGAAGCACCAGAAGTTGGACAGTGCCCGACGGGAGAGGGTGAAGACTCCTGCCAGAAAAGCCGCTCACAAGGGTCTCGGGGGGAGTGTCAAGTCAGCTGTGACTCCTCCCAAGGTGGGGAAGGGGCAGAGGAAAGCGCCAAAGTCTGGGAAGAGCAGCACGGCGGAGAAGGCCGCCATCATCCCCGCTGCCCAGGACGCCACCGCCAGCCCCATCGTCACTGGTCAGGAGACCACAGCCAGAGTCAGTGCCCAGGAGGGCAGCACAATTGTCACTGGTCAGGAGACCACCGCCGGAGTCAGTGCCCAGGAGGGCAGCCCAATCGTCACTGGTCAGGAGACCACCGCCGGAGTCAGTGCCAAGGAGGGCAGCACAATTGTCACTGGTCAGGAGCCCACCACAGGAGGGCAGCACAATCGTCACTGGTCAGGAGACCACCTCTAGAGTCAGTGCCCAGGAGGGCAGCACAATCGTCATTGGTCAGGAGACCACCGCCAGAGTCAGTGCCCAGGAGGGCAGCACAATCGTCACTGGTCAGGAGACCACCGCCGGAGTCAGTGCCAAGGAGGGCCCCGGCAGCCACAGCCCCGCTGGACAATGACCGCCATGGCACACACCGCTGCACAGGTCCGAGACAGGGGACAAAGTCAAGCACCGCTGAACAGGGCAAGCACCGCTGAACAGGGCAAAGACCGCCATGGCAAGCACCGCTGAACAGGTCAGGAACTGCAAAGTCAAGCACCGCTGAACAGGGCAAAGACCGCCATGGCAAGCACCGCTGAACAGGTCAAGCACCGCTGAACAGGGCAAGCACCGCCAACTCAATCACTGTTAGCCCATGTGTGGCAGGGGCAGTGACGGAACTGGGACCGTCACGGGGAGAGTGATGCACTCTAGGCACCAGTACCCCTCCAGAACCAGTGGAGAACAGCATCCACTACCTCAGTCCTTAACAGGATGAAGCACTCTGGGCACCAGTCCCACTCCAGAACCAGTGGAGACTGTCATCCACTTGAAAGACTGTGGCTTTGCACTCCCCAGGATGGTACAGTGGGCAAACCACCCACTGCAAGGACTTGTGAGACTGTGGCTTTGCACTCCCCAGGATGGTACAGTGGGCAAACCACCCACTGCAATGTGAGACTGTGGCTTTGCACTCCCCAGGATGGTACAGTGGGCAAACCACCCACTGCAAAGTCTTGTGAGACTGTGGCTTTGCACTCCCCTGGATGGTACAGTGGGCAAACCACCCACTGGAGAGACTTGTGAGACTGTGGCTTTGCACTCCCCAGGATGGTACAGTGGGCAAACCACCCACTGCAAGGACTTGTGAGACTGTGGCTTTGCACTCCCCTGGATGGTACAGTGGGCAAACCACCCACTGGAGAGACTTGTGAGACTTGGCTTTGCACTCCCCTGGATGGTACAGTGGGCAAACCACCCACTGCAAGGACTTGTGAGACTGTGGCTTTGCACTCCCCAGGATGGTACAGTGGGCAACCCACCCACTGTAGAGACTTGTGAGACTGTGGTTTTGCACTCCCCAGGATGGTACAGTGGGCAAACCACCCACTGTAGACACTTGTGAGACTGTGGCTTTGCACTCCCCAGGATGGTACAGTGGGCAAACCACCCACTGTAGAGACTTGTGAGACTGTGGCTTTGCACTCCCCAGGATGGTACAGTGGGCAAACTACCCACTGCAAGGACTTGTGAGACTGTGGCTTTGCACTCCACAGGATGGTACAGTGGGCAAACCACCCACTGCAAAGACTTGTGAGACTGTGGCTTTGCACTCCCCAGGATGGTACAGTGGGAAAACCACCCACTGCATGGAGCCCCATTGTGGATCTGGCGTGGTGCAGTCATCCGGCTGAGGTGCCCCCCCTTTCCCTCCCCCTGAGGTGCCTGTTGTATTTCTATCTGATGCCCCAGCAGTGTTCTCCCCTTTTCTAGATAGGTATCATGTGTGGGCCTCGCCAATGCATTTTGGGCCCTGTGGTCCACGGACATTGAATGGTGAATACCTGCACTACCAATCGTGATGTATATTTTTGGAATGTGTATATATTTCTGTATATATTAGCTTACTGTATTTTGATACATTGCAATGGTTGTACTCATTTCCTTTTGTCTTTGCATTCTTCCGGGGGGGATTGGGGGTTGTTACTGTGATGTTTGGAAATCCATTGGTGTGTGTGTTGTAGTGTGCGAGGGTCAGGGTGGGGGTGGGGGTGTTGCGTGTGTGTGTCCCTGACTTTTGCCTCCACCCTCCCCTATGTCGTAGGTGCAGTACTCACCGTTGTCTTTGGCGCCGGCGTTGCTGATGTTCCTAGAGGAGCAGGAAGACAATCGCAGGGAGTATTTGGAGTTCCAGCTCCATGGTGCCCTCCTTCCTCGTGGAGTGTGTTAAGGTGAGCGTTTTCCCATTGAAATGGCTGTTTCCGCTGTGTTTTTATCCACGGTGAATCCGCCCAGTAAAAGGTGGCGGATTGGCCTGTTGTAATACTGTGGGCGGTACTTTGTCTAACACCTGTCTTTTGGCGGTGACCGCTGCACTGCTTATCTGTACCGCCGTGGCGGTCGGAGTGTTAAAGTGGCTGTCTATGTTGGCGGTTTCCGCCACGGTCATAATTCCCTTTTTTTTACCACCGGCCTGTTTGCGGTCTTACCGCCGCTTCAACACCGTCCGCCAAGGTTGTAATGACCCCCATAGTGAGATGTTTTTCCAAATTAATGTTTTCCAAATTTGTGTTGAGTAAATTGTTACTCCAAACATGATAATGTAATCTGAAGGTTAGTGAGGGTACTCAATGATGACGCTTGCTACATGTAATAGTTGATGTCTTTTCTTTGCTAAATGTAAATGTATGTCATTTTATTTGCACAGTTATTCTTGCTATTGATTTGAACTGTAACCTTAGAATGTGTAGTGATCCAAGCTTTGATGAAATTGCTATTCTTTAGGAGATTTGGTCAGCCAATATTGCTTCTGTATGCTTACCATTTGACTTTGAGACTAAGTTATGTGATATTAGCATTGTTAATATAGTAAAAAACATTCTAACTTTTAAATAAAGGTGTGGTTATTCATGACTGAAAGGTCATGGTGTGTGAAAATTACTGACTCTTGATTATTGTCAATGCTGTGTATTGCTATTGCTACTGATTTGTATTGATATGGGGTCTCATGGTAGGAACTACTCTAAGCGCAGTCAAAAGGTCCATCGACATACAAACGCGTCCCCTTATAAGTTAACCAAATAAGGTCAGACGCCCTAACATTAGGGAAAGCTTTGCATGATAAAAACTTTAAAAAATATATTTAACAGAAATCATAATCACTTCTTAACAGCATTCAGTTCTCTTCAAAATAACAGGGATTAAACATTCTGGGCAACTTCCTAAAACTGTGGCAAAAGTGTCACCTGCAACTTAGGGCCATATTTATACTTTTTGACGCAAAACTGCGCTAACGCAGTTTTGCGTCAAAAAATTTTGCGCCGTCTAACGCCATTTGGATGCGCCGTGCGGGCGTCAAATTTATACTTTGATGTACGGCGGCGCAACCAACAGGTGGGCGTCAGGATATTGTGACGCACACAGCGGCGTCAAGTCGTAAGGAAAAACCACGTAAAGGCGACGCACATCACCGTGGGCCGATTTACGACAGCGCAATCGTGAAAGCGCTGGTTTTTCTCACGCAATTGCGTCAAATTCTAGCGCGAAAACTGCAGTGTTACCAGAGAGCCAACATGGATCCCAGTGGACACAACAGAGCCCAGGATGATGACAGCAGACCAGGAACCAGCCAAGAGGTCCCACAAACAAACCAGGATAACCAAAAAAAGAAAAGAAAGTGTCGCTTCAGTGAAGAGGAGCAGGAAATCCTGGTGAGGGAGGTGACGGAACACCAGCACCAACTTTTCATTACATCCAAATTGCCACTCAGTAGGAGAGAGGCCATATGGAAGCAAATACTGGACAAGATCAACAGTGTGGCTGAAGAACGCCGCACAGTCACTGAGTGTAAGAAACGCTGGCATGACTGTAAACGCAGGACCAAAGAGAAAATGGCCAGGAACAGGAAGGCAGCAATGCAGACTGGAGGTGGGAGTCCAGCACAACAGGAGGCCCTGGACCACATGGAGGAGATGGTTGCAGCCGCCATCCCCGAGGAGATCGTCACAGGGATTCAAGGGCAGGACAGTGCAGACTACCAAGACACAATGCACATGCAGGGTAAGTCGCATGGGGAATTATAATGCACTAATGTTAACTGCAACCAGGGGGGGAATACCTACTACACAATGCATGTAAGTCAGCATATACATAGAGTGGCATGGGTAAAGGAGCACAGTAGGGGGGCATGCCTAGCACACACTGAAGCTGGGGCACCACCAAACACAGCAACAAGTACAGCCCCATGGGGACATCCTGTAAGTACAACAATAGAGCCAAGGGAAAGCAGCGACAGGTAGGAAGGCCACTACAGCAAACTCACATCCAGGCACTTGTTTTGTAAAATCTATCCTACAGCAACTAGGTCCCTATCAGTAACCCAGTAGGCAAAGCAACAACTGCAATGTAACTGCCACAACACCTTACAATAACGCCTCTCATCTCTGTGCAGCTACAGTACCAAATGGCAGCAACCTCCCCATGGAATATACATACACAAATTAGGGGGTGACATTGACATCCGCAACAAGTCAGTGTAAAAATACAAACGCACCAGTACACTCAAATGCCCAATGTCCATACCTGACACATACAGAAGCCAAAGTAAACAGCAATAGGACCCACACAGCATCAACCACACACACATGCTGCATACGTCAGGGTCCCTCACATGCCTGGATAACAAGGCTACATCACTAATGTCATACTGCTCAGACAACACCTGAGGAGGAGACATAGGCAACTGGTCACTCAAACACACCTGCAAAGTCTGACAAACAAATCGGACCTTCATACGATAAACAGGCTTATACAATCAAACACACATGACCCACCTTCATCTTCAAACATCAACAATGTTTACATCCACATCACATCCAAACATGAACATGCATAGGAAATGGCACGGAACATGTACACTGCATGCAATGTGAATCAAAAGTGAATGGGGCAGGTCCTGAGAGGCAAGTGTGTTGGCAGGGCACTCACAACACCCACAGTCAGTCAATGTGTATTCTGGCAAGTGTAATGTATACTTTGCGCATTAGCCTCAGGCTGTAGGCCTTTCTGCACCTTACCCTGAATGTACTCTTACGCATATGCTCACATCTAAGAGCCTCTGAGCACTTTGCACTACATGCTTCTCATTGGCCTTCCTATCAGGAAATATACCAAATAGCCAGTCCTAGGGTGTTGTTAATAAGTCCAATTACACTGTTTTGCCTACATCTGCACTGGAGTGTGCCAGAACAGATACACTCTGTGCCCCAGTCAAGGATACAGTCTGGTACTTTGCGGATAGATGGGGTAGGGGTTCTGATTTGGCATTCCTGCGTAGGGAAACTATCTCATCACCATGACTTATGACTTATAAAATCACTTCCTTGTCCCAAGACACACAAGAGGGAGTCTCCAAACAGAGAAACACCAGACGCTGCCTGCCTTGCTGCAGATGCAAAACCAGATCACAGGCCATTGCTCAGATATGACGGATGAAGTCTCCCCAGTGATTCAGACAGGCAGGCTAGAAGCTTAACATGCTGTGCTATAAATAGAACAAGCAGAGGGAGAGTACAAACTGTTAGGCACCATGATAGTTTTCGACCAATGTCTTACTCTCCTGCTGACTATTTCAAGTCTACCATGTTGAAGTATTTGGGTTATTGTGGCTCACACCTAAATATAGACAAGTCAGTTGTTCAAAGAGATCATCATATGAAACAAATACTGTCTTTGACTTTTGTGTATGAGTTCATACTGGAAAAGAGTGAAGATGTTGGGATCTGAGTGACCACAACTTCCCTGAAAAGTTCCAAAGATGTCATGCGCTCGGATGTATAATCATTCCTTTGCTGTGGGAGACATGAGCCAATGCTAGTTAGCTAGAGCAAAATGAAAGAATCAGGGTGACAGAGTCAATTAAAAGTGGGTCAGACTCAGTCCATCACACCATTAGCTATCCTGCTGCCTCGTAAGCAAGTCAGCTCAGGTCGGATAATGAGAACACACCCTCGAAAATGTCTCTACATAAGAATAGTTAATCACGGAGGGACTAGTAGGACACAAAGATGCCTATTCACAAAATGTTACAAAGCAACACCTAGCGGCAATTAGGCAGACAAGTCTGGTAGCTCCACATCACACATGTGACACACAGGTGGGCCATAGGCCTACAACAATGCCCATATGAAGGACAGCAGATACCCAGAAAAAAACAGAGACCAAAGATAAGGCATCCAAACGCCTGTAACTGTTTGCAAACTTGTTACAACACAGACACACTAATTGTACCCTGTTTCATTGCAGAGGAACATGGATCTCCTGCCGATATGCCTGACCCTGATTTCCCTGATGACATCGATGACGACCCCATCAACCTCTCCCCACAAACCCTCAACATGGTCTTTGGAAGCCTCCAAACACCACCTTCAGTCCCAAGGAGGAGCCCAGAAGAAGCAGCCACCCCAGTAGACCCACCTGCCACCCCAAATGTAATACCTGCCAGCTCCAACACAGCTGAGGACTCCGACGACACTGGAACCAGCTTTGAAAGAACCGTCGTTGGGGTCCAGCGGGAGCTGGCCAAGGAGGTGCGGGTGGGGATGCAAACTATGGCAGCCAGCCTTGAGGGGGTGCGTTCGTGCATGATCCCTCCTGCTGATCAGACAGCTGTGATGCAAGCACTAACATCGCACATGCAGGAACTTGTAGAAACACAAAAGCAAATCGCCACAGCTGTCATCCAGTTGACGGAACAACTAAGAATGCAAGCCAGTCAACGGGTGCACGAATGCAACATCGAACCCCTCAGGGCTGACCTGGCTGCCTACCATCGGGATGTGGCTGCCATTCTAAGAAACCAGCAGGCCCTCCTTGCTGCAGTATTGCCCTTCCTAAGTCCACAGGGACTAGCCCCCGGGATGTCTGCCTCCATGTCTTCTAACACTGAGGTGTGTGTTGCCCCTTCACAACCAACAACAACAAGGACAGAGGAGGCAACACACACATCAGAAGAAGAAGACGTGGAACAGATAACCTTCACACGGTGGAGTACCCGGAAGCCCTAGTCCCTGCACCATGGCCTACTCTGACCAAGGTCCTGCGTTTAGTCAAAGCCCAGTTTCTGAACACCTACACTCAATGACTGTTTGGCAATCCACTGTTTGACTTGTCCACATTGCCAGTGAATGTCTCTCTCCTACAATTTGGTAATCCTGTCCCTCTGCACTGACACCTTCTATAGGCTCACCAAGAAATGATGCCCCAGAACGGACTCAGCAAAAATGTTGAATGGACAATTTGCACTACAACACCTGTAAATAAATCGCACTTGCTCACCTATTGTGTCTCTGTGTCATTTCACACTTCAACTGTGCAGTACCTAACTCCAAAGTGGCTGTGTGGCAACCCTGTTGAATCTCTATACTACTGTCCTGATGTCATATATTCAGATCCATCTGTGCATTGGCCAGGATTGCATCATAGCCCTACCATACTGAGGGAAATAACTGAGGAAGGAACTAAGCACACACAATCATGCTGTGTTGGTCAGAATGATGCACCATATATCGCTATTCCAGAGAGCAAATGGTGGCTGGGAAATGTAGGCTCCATGCAAGACTTAAATAAGAATGGATGCCGCTTAATGTAATGAATCGTGTACAAATCACACTGCATTAACTTCCCTTACAGAGTAGGCTTCCATGAAGGAAATTCATGCTGCTTCAGTACACACATGATGTAGCTCAGCAATGAAAGCAGCAATACATGAGTGTGAACAACTCCTCATCTACAAAGATCTCCCTGAGCTTCACACTGCTGTCCGACCTAACAATTAACCCACATTGACATGTAATGAAGCACTCTTTGTGAAGTTGGACACATATCATAACAAAAGCTTGGTGTACAATGCACACTACCAATGGGGAGTCTCCCAATTTGAGGATACTTAACAAGTGAGCACACGGGTAGATGGGATGTTAAACATCCATTCCCAGGGGATGCTGAGCATAGGACACAAATGTCACACTAAATCATTCTGCAACATGGATGTCAAGGCCATGATAAAGTAGCACCTAACGCATCAAGTAAAGGGTTAACAAAATATTTATTTATATCTAGTACTACAAGAGGCAACTAAGGGAAAGGTACACCTACACTAATCTAACCTGACTACTAATAACCCACAACTGTCCCTATCTAACCTAAGCTAAACTTACTCTACACATGTAACAAAACGATCTAAACATCAACCCCCCACCCACCATTATGAGACAGGACACATGCAGGACAAAACATACTAACCTACACACATACTACACTATCCTAAACAAGCAGATATTTTTTTGGTTATTTTTTTTTTTTAATTTTTTAATTTTTTTTTTTTTTTATTAAACATGAATCCCAACATTGCCCCCCACCCACCCACCCACACACAAATATTTGAGAAAAATAACAAGGACCCCCCACCCTCTTCCCTAACACTAACTAAGCTACATACCTATCCTAATCCTAATACTAATCCCCAAAGCCCAACTAACAGGATAAAAAAAGGAAAGAGGTGAGAGGGGAGGGATAAAAGTTTAAGAGGGCAAACGAACTAGAGGTTTGCCCTCCTTAGTGTGCGCCTGATGTCGCGGACCCGGGTCTTTACATAGTTCATGTCATCAGTCAGGTTGTCCACCTTCCTCAAAAGATTGTCCACTTTCAGGGACAATGCCTGGAAGGCTGCAGGGTCCACTGGAGGGTCTGTGGGGAGGGTTTGTGTGCCAGCAGAGGTCGAGCTAGTGGCAGCTGTTGGTGGGATATGTGACTGTCCTGCTGCCAGCACACGGCTGGGTCCAGGTCGTGCTGCATGCGGCGGGTCCATGGCAGCCGAAGTAGATGGGACCACTGGGCCAGACCTGGTGGCTGTGTCGTTGGTGGCTGTAGGTGGCACACTTGTTGGAGGCTGTGGTGTGGCCCACCACGCCCCGGAGGCCCTTTCGGAGTGATACCTGCGGCCCATCCACCGATACCCAGACTGCACCTGCAGGATGTGCCTGTAACGGATGGCACGCCGCTCAAAATGGATGCGATCGGCCGCCCTCATGTTAGCAGCTGTGAAGAGAAAAGGCAGATATTTACCTTTGGCTTTGCATTGGGTGGGATAGCACAATGGGTTATTTGTACATTACTAGAAATGTATAGGTTGCAGCAATTGTCACAACATAGTTCACAGAAGGGCTCAGAGGAAGTACATGTGAAGCATGCATACATAAGGGCATATCACACCTAGAATATCCAGGTCTCTACATGATGGATGACATCACCCTACACTACTCATCCTAATCATCCCTACGGTTTTGTACATCATGGCTGCACCTCTTCCGCATACTTACTTCACTACATATGTCACTATATGTGATAACTATCACACTCCTCACTCTAAGCCATCTGGAATTGGTTGTGTGCTAAGATTGAACCAATGGGCTATAACCCAATGTCTACACTAGGGACCAGATGTAGGAAGATGGGAAATGGGACGAACAATCTGGAATGCAGAATGGGGTATCTGACACCGTCTGTGAGTTGCTATGGGGTTGCTAAGAGCCACCTCATTTACATCAATGATGTGGGTTGCAAGTTGCTCCACCTTTGCAACTATGGGCACTCACGGGGATGGAGGCCTGCTGGGAACAGCAGACCTCCATGTCCGTGACCGCTTGGAAATAACGCAGAACATGTTCCCCAAGTGTAGGCCGTTTACCTCAACGGGAAATGAGCAGCACTTAGAAATAAATTACGACAATTTCAATATTGAATAATTTAAGGCACTTAGGCCCGTATTTATATTTGTTGTTACGCCGCATTTGCGTCACTTGTTGACGCAAAAGCCGCGCAAACTTGCAAATTCCAATTGTAATTTGTAAGTTTGCGCCATTTTGGCGTCAAAAAGCTGCGCAAATGTGGTGCAAAAAAATTATAAATACGGGCCGCAGTGGTCCCTTGGACCACTGCCTGTTTTGTACAGGATTATTTTGGTACACTCGGAAAGGTGATGGGTTACAATGGGGACCCCTTACAGCTAGCAAGTGGGTTACCATCCACTTCAAGTGGATGATAACTGCGACTCACTTAGCAACCACAAACTCCATTGCAAATGGACTTGCATACCACTGTCAGTTGCAAATAGGACTGGAAAAAGCCTTCATATTTAGGATTAGGAATAAAATCTCCCATATATTTTCATGATCACCTAATACATTTCGGAATAGGAAACAGATGTTTGCAACTCACACACAATAATTATGAGTTTATCAACTTGTACACAGTTTGGCACATCTGGCCCTAGGTTCTGACTCACGACACAAAAGGTGTCAAGTAAGTGTGAGATACTGGTTGCTACAGTCCAAGGTAGCCTGTTTCACATTAACATCCCAGTCGTTGAGGGTGGTGTGGGAAGAACAACCACCAATCCCATGTGAAATGCACACCCAGGAGTGTATTGAACGTTCACCAAGTATGTGCCTTCACACACAAGACCTATGAATGGCTAGCAACACGTTGGACTTAGGCAAACATTGTGACATCCATGGACCACACATGTCACAATGATATGACTTTTGCCAACATGACATACTATCAGTGAGGCATGTTTTACTACACACACAGAGGAGGTGGAACACCCATTCTCATGATTCAACAGAACACATAGGCCATTGCACTCAAGTCACACACACTCCTAGTTCAGCTTGTGTAAGTACATGCCCCCGGAAGATCCAACCTACAGTGTGCACAGTCCATCCTCAACTAGGAAGATGCACTTTTCATCACAGCCATGTGCCTAAGCTATATGGGAGAATGTCAGTCTGATATGCAGACTCAGTTCATGTCAAGTCCCCGACCAAGTCTTACTTTGACCAGTGTATTCTAAGTAACTCATCCCATTCCCCATTGCGGCCCAACTGTAATGTCCTACAGCCCCTCAATCTCAGAGATGGCTAGGTGTTGCTTAACAGAAACATAAGTCCAATTTGATATCACACTAACACGACAATGGCAATGAACGGCCAGCGCATCACATCATGATTTCTCTTGAACACACAGTAGTCCATTTTGCGTCATTGGCAAATAAATATATCAAATAGCACTCAGGCAACACTCACTGTAGGTATCGGGGTCGTCGAAGTGTGCCACCTCTCCCACGGTGTAAGGCTCTGGTCCACCTGTAAAGCATGACAGGAAGAATGTACTCAGACTGGGTGGACTGACAAAATAATTCTGTTACAATGACACTGTGAGAATATGACATGGTAATGATACACTTTCACACATGCTCATACTGCATGGATGAGTTTGTATTCAACATTAACATTGGATGATTCTCCTGCTACAGTTACACACCCTACTACACACATGCAGTGGCCAGGACAGTCAGGTGTCGTCCAAGTTTACTCACAATAATTATGCCCCGACAATATTGTTATCCAAACATCTCAGCATGTGCATTCCAGAGAGACATCCAGACACTTGTTCCATGAGGACTGCATGACCACTCACAGTCAAACAGCCTATGTGGACATGTTCAACACACAGCAACCACACACACATGTGACATATCTGTGGAAAACATATCTGACTTCATGTGACGTGTATAAAACACACATGTATATCATCATCATGGGATTCAAATCAGATTTCGAGCGATGGGGTCTACATATGTAGGTATGTTGTTTCGACATGACTTACTCATTGCCCATTATGACATGTAGAGTACAAATAGAGCCATTAACGTGTTGCTTGTCTGACACAAATGCTACACTACATTACATACAGCTACAGCCATCTGGTATGTGTAGAACAACTGAGCCATCTGACTGCTAGCATAGGTCTTCATACACATTGTGCAACACGTACACATTAGGGCACATATGTAAACATTAGTAAGGCAGCATTTGCATCATTGCATCACGCAGAGATGGGCCACACCTGCCAAATACAGATATATGTATTAAGTTTCTGCTGTTTGAGGGAGAAAAAGTGTAGCCAATTTGGGGATATCAATATATATTGACAAGGGCCTAGGTTTCCCTAGCATTACACATAGGCAGCTCCTTATCTAGCAGATTGGGTAACATTCATCACATGTTCACACACAGATTACTATCATGTCCATGTAATTGATTGCTACTCACCAACATGGCCACCAATCCTGACTCCCAGGTGGTCCAGCAGGTCCTGTTCCCTCGTGATCAGATCGGCCCAGCGGTGTTTCAACTGATGGACATTCCGCATGCTCCCATGAACCCGGACCATGTGATGGCGCACCTTCTCCCAGCGAATTTTCCGGGCCTCCGTGTGATACCCCTGTATCACACGGCCCCCAGCCTCCAGCATCAGCGGGAGGAAATGGCACACTAGCCAGATAAATCCCCCCAATTCATCTTCGCCCATCCTGGACAGGCGAGGCCTCCCTGACATTATGACTGATGACTAACAGAAAAAATAAAGTAGGAAATGGGGAAAGGTAGAGGTGTGAAGTTAAGAAAAGGAGAAAATAGCCCAACTAACCCCAATAACTACCCTACCCACAACAGACTCCCACAGACAATACAAACAAATACAGGAATGGACAAAACTAGACTTACCAGACTGAGACAATGATACACAACAATATTAGACTGAACAAAGTACAAAAGACAAGCTACACAGGACAACAAAGCAGTAATTCACAGGACAACACTCTTCACTGAACCACACAGTCTAGAAAAATCTGAGACTGCAAAGTGAAAGTGAAAGTCAACTTCCAATACAGATTTGGCAAACAGGATATCCTATTACATCACTTCCTGCATAAAATGGCCGCCGTTTTTTAATCCCGGTTTGCGTCGTATTTTCACGCATACATAATTTCGCGTCATTTTTTATGACGCATAATATTGCACATGCTGCTGAGTGTAAAAATATGATATGAATATTAATATTTATTTACTGTACGAGATGTCCAAAAATATGTGCATGTTGCGTCATTTTTTCCGACGCATACATGATGGGCGTCATATTTTTGAAACGTACAGGAATGCACATGCTGCTGAGTCAAATCTGAAATATGATGTAACTTATATTTTGCTGTCTAAATCTGTGAAATTTTTGTATACATTCAGATTTGACTCTGCATTCTGTGCACTCATGTACGTGACCAAAATATGACACCCATGCTGTATGCGTAGAATTATGATCAAATCTTTTTGTTACGTCTTCATGTTTTTAACTTGGGGAAGGTGATTTGTCAGGGTCAAACGGGGCAATGTGATACACATTTGTGTTTGGATATGCCACATGTCCATTGTTGTATGTATGGCAGGCATTCACACAGTAATGGTGTGGATACGTTACATAATGTCTTTTCCATATTTGTCAACATATTTGTGGCAATTGCTGATGGCTGTTTGGAAATGATGGATGGGATACCATGATGTATTCCTTCTCCAAATTTGGTCCACACTTATGATGGTGATGCTTTTATCTGGAGTCCTAACAGGGAGTGCAATGGTCACTTACAGTTATTATGGGGCTAACCATGTCCTAGCCTCATTTTGTGTTTGTGCTTTGTGTTCTACTCTTGACATGTAGGCCACACATGTACCTTATGCATGTGTTTGGCTCACAAGTACAGGATTTGTGTATGTTTGTGGGACCGTAGAAGTGGACTTAGGCCCCCAGCACCCTAGGATTTGACCATCCTGATTAGTTACAGTATCCATGGCTTGGCTCAATATTTTATGGGAAACCTGCAGCAGCAGGCTAATGTAAGGCCATATGGTATGTATGACTGTTGACCATTCATTCATCTCATTAGCCCATTAGAAGTTTGCAGTAATGATGATTTTGAGCTGACATGCCTACCATTTCCCAATGACTATGTTTGGAAGACTCTGAGCGTTCCTGATGTTCTGAGGAATATTCTTTAGTGGGTGTCTGTGTCCCTTTCTGCATTAACTGGTTAAGTGGCATGTCACATTCTTCCTGCTAGGTTCAAACTGGGACCCGACTGTGATGGTCTACTTTCAATAATTTGGTTGATTGTATGACATATGTGTACATGTGTGTTGGTATGTGGATCCACTATCACCTGTCTGGGTGTATGTTGTCACTGTGACATCCAGGTCTCCTCCTGAGTTAGTGGCAGCTAATGTTGTCCCAATTGTGTTTTGCTCATATCACCCACTGGAGAGAAGCCATTGATGACATGGTGACGTACACATGGATGGTCCCACCCTGTCTCTGACCACATGTGATGTGACTTTCACATGATCTACTTTTTTTGTCTGGGTGCAAGACTGTCTCAGGTGTTTTGATGTAGCATGTGGATTTGCCACATTTGTACTCATGTGGGCCTCTGTGTATGGCAATGTATCATGTCACATCCTACCCTCTGTGCATACAATTGAAATGTTCTTTTTTGTTGTGATGATTGTTATGGCATTGTTGGTCAAGGAGACCACATTCTTCGTCAGCATTTTATAAGTAAAGGTGCTCAGTAATGCATGGACCAAAGCATGATGTGGTGTTTGATATCTGTGTTTATTTACAATAGTGTAATACAGGTGATTATTATACATTAAGCAAAAAAATTATTTACAAGCTGCTGGCGCCTACGCTGTCCTGCTGCCGTGTTGGGTTGTCCCCCCTCCTGTTGCGGCCCAGCATCCTCCTCTTCGTCATCCTCAGGCATGCCTGGGTCCAGTTCAAGGAGGGGAATGTTCCTCTGGACACATATATTGTGCAATATGGCACAAGTGAGGATGATTTTGCACACCATCTCTGGGGAATAGAGTAGGCTCCCGCCAGTGATGTCAAGGCAGCGGAACCTAGACTTTAGGATCCCAAAGGTCCTCTCCACAATGCTGCGGGTCCTCTTGTGGGCGTCATTGTATGCCCGCTCTGCAGCAGTGATTGGGTTCCCGAATGGTGTCATCACCCAAGGCTGGATGCCATACCCCTGATCAGCTGAAAGAGAAAGAGAATGGATTGAATTAGATGTAGGAGGCAGTGTTGTACGGATCTTTGATGGCTGTAGTTGTCTTGTGTTGTCTGTGACTCTTTTGTGTACTAATGTTCCAACCTATGGTTGTTGTTGAAAAGTTTGCTTTGATATATTTTCCCTTGGCTGAGCA
This sequence comes from Pleurodeles waltl, assembly GCF_031143425.1. Classification (NCBI taxonomy): domain Eukaryota; kingdom Metazoa; phylum Chordata; class Amphibia; order Caudata; family Salamandridae; genus Pleurodeles; species Pleurodeles waltl. The sequence goes on along the minus strand of NC_090444.1, from coordinate 1,641,842,566 downwards.
AGTGTTTGTTGGCTAACCGTTTGTCAGAAGGACTGTTTTTGTTGTTGCAGTAGAGTGTTCCCTCCCTAGCATTGTGACTAGTGATACAGTTGTCTGTGTGTCCTCACTGGGGGTGTGATGTTAGTTCCATGCCGAGTTAAAACGTGAAAGTGTATTTGACACCTTCATGTGTATGAGCCCAGGCCATCCCATACCTTTTGACTTATGCATTGTATTAGTGTACAGGTTATTTTGAGACTTCCAATCTGTAAAGTGACATTTGGCCAACCACACTCATTGATGTCTTCACATTAGGCTGTGGATTAAATTCCAATGTGTGACAGGTTAAATGTTGACTTCTGACACATGGCTAGTGATGTGAGTACCTCAGTGTGTTCCTGGCTAGGTGTTGCTATTGTGGTGTATGTGTTGTTTGTCCTAGAGGGTTTGTGTGCGGTGTGTGTATGGGTTTGTTTTTTGTCCTTACCAACAAGTAGTCCATTGCCATAGCGTCCATCCTGGAAGTGTTGGTTGATGGTGGAGTGACGGAAGATGAATGCGTCATGTACACTCCCAGGATATTTGGCCACGATGTTGGTGATCAGTCCTTGGTGATCGACTATGGCCTGGACGTTGATTGAATGTGTGTGCTTCCTGTTGCGGTAGAGGTGTTCTGAATCAGCAGGTGGCACAAGGCGTACGTGTGTGCAGTCGATTGCACCAAGGACGTGCGGGAAGCCACTGATGGCGTAGAACCCCTGTTTAATTTCCTGCTGCTTCTGCAGTGTGTTAGGGAAGCAGATGTGGCGGGGTGTCAGGCGAATGATGGCATCCAGGACTTTAGGCAGGAATGCAGAGAATGATGGTTGGGATATTCCACCAACCAGGGCACCAGTTGTCTGAAAGGAGCCACTTGCCAGCAGGTGTAGTACGGCAAGCAGCTTTGTTTCAGTTGGGATAGTGCGGGGTGTCACTAAAGTGGGGGCCAACTGTTGTTCGATATTTGCCAGCAGCTGCTGAATGGCCTGCCAGTTCAACCGGTACCTCTGGATGATGTCCCGTTCCCTGAGGCCATGCAGGGTTGTTCTTGGGCGGAATATCCTGTCCTGCCTTCTGCGCTGTCTTTGGGGTCCCTGCTGTTGTTGTTGTAGCTGCTGTTGTTGCTGCAGGGCTCTGCGTCTACGTGCACGTTGAAGAAAAAGCACCTCCATAGCTCCCTGTTGCTGCTCTGCTGCTCTGTTGTTTGTTCTGTGTGTTCTGCTTAAGTACAGGTGTGTTTGCCCCATTTTAACGCCTGCCCTGACCCAGGCGTTAAAATTTCACGCTATTCGTGCTTTGCGTCATTTTTTTGCGCCGCCTACGGCCCGGGAGTCATTTTTGCCCGGAAGCATAAATACGACGCACCGCTGTATGCGTGGGTTTTTGGACGGGAACGCCTACCCTGCATGTCATTAACGCAGGGCGGGGTGCCGCTTCCAAAAACTCACGCACATAGCGCCATTCCCCTTGTGCGCCGCATCGGGCGTCAGGGTATAAATATGGGGCATCGTTTGCGCTGAATGTGCGTCAAAATTTTTGACGCACATTCGGCGCAACCGGAGTATAAATATGGCCCTTAGTCTCCAACAACTTTACACATTTTACAAGGGCCACTTTGTATGGAGCATGGTAACACAAAACAAAATTACTACCTTTTTCCTTTCTGTCCAAGTAAGAATCAATGGATATGATTATACCCTTAAGGCACCTCCTTGAGAGCAGTTAAATGCTAATGCAGGCAATCAATTGACTGAGGCAGAAGTAGGCAATTTAGAAGTATTTTAACAATGAGACACATGGCTTACATTCAAGAATGTTGAGTCTGATTGAGAAAATGATTACTGTGCAATTGTTTTTGATTATAATCATCATTATATAAAATTTTCCCAAAATACTAAAGACTAGAGTCTTGTGCATATCTGACAAACAAATCTCTCAATTTGTAGTTGTTATTTTCATTCACTCCTTGATGGAAGGTGCTACATATTTCATTGGGTGATGTTAGGTTGATAATATCCATATGACTTCTCTTTCTTTTAATCGAGTCTAGGGAACTCAGAATAAAGATATACCCATTCATAGAGTGGATAGCCCGAGGATAGTTTTAGAAAATCTTTTTGAGTTCAAGGTTAACAGAAAAGAACATATACATAAAAAATTATTGCCCCATCCCGCTAGTTGTGTACACACCAGCCTTAGGATGAAGCATGCCACTATTAGAGGGTGACCGCATTTTTGTCCAATAGTTGGGATTTCTAGATAAGGTTTTGATCCCACAGCCATACACACTTCAATATCTTTTGTTTGTTAGATTTACTTTAAGAGGAAGATTGAAGTGAAGTACCTCTGGCCTCTTACTTTGTGCGTAGATGAACTGTTACCTCCTCCTTCTCATTCAGTGGGGCATTTACCCAAAGCATAATTCTGATTCAGTGTTGATTATTGCAGCGATGACCGAGCAGGATGATTTTCAGAATATAACATATAAATGCCATATTTAAATGAATGATTGTCCTTCTAAAACTCCTCAGATCCATAACATATCCAGTTCACACTGCTATGAGAAGTTTGCAATGTAGGCACAGCAGGCTCAACATACTTTTTCTTTTAATTGAAGACTGAACACACCCTGTATGTGCATGAGTACTTAGGCTTATGACCAGCAAAATAGATACCTAGTGACATTGCCCTGAGGTCCTATTTTAGCACCTGTTTACCTCTAGCTCGTAATCATTACCAAATGAACACCATCAGAGATATGGGGATATCATAATTATAGCTGAGATGTCTATTACATTCAAAATGATGTATAAACTCTCAGGATACAATGATACAATCGATTAGCACTCCACTAAAACTCCTGAAAAAGATAGACAATCAATATTCTGGTGTATAAGCACATTGCTAATAAAGAAGCATTGCATAGAGCTCAGAGACATCAAATCTCATGTTTGGTGGTCACAATCTAGCAGCACACACTTGTAGGGTCTTGAGTAAAAAGATACATGGTCAGAGTGATAAACACACACAGATCTGCTGTGATGACCTCTTAAAATCTTTCTACTTTAAACCCACTGCAAAAGTTCATAAAGTTCGGGGTCTCAGAAGTAAAACGATAAGATTGAAGTAATAATTTAGAACTGCTACACCCTGTATTTTGGTGTATCCATGCAGCTTTCATCCTGTTTGTCACTGATTAATCATGTACAGAAATTCTTGCAAAAGTGCTAAACGTGATTATAAAATACAAATAAAAATTCTCTTGTAAATTGTTGTATTAAAAGATTGCAAGTCTGGCTAATTGAGGAAGGAATGTATAAAAGCAATGATTGTCCCGCCCAAATTCCGAGTGAGAAACGGCTTGATTCATAAAAGCATTAAAAGGCTCTAACCAAACAGTCAGATGTGTAGAATAAACCTAAAAATAAAATCACCTTGGAGAGAGATTTGACAAAGTCAGGGAAATATTTTGGGTTCCTAATTCGACACTGTGAGGACCTGCGTTCATCCTTTAAACTAAACGTTTTTCGGGTTTGAAGTCCATAGCAAACAGAAATGGTGCATCCGCTATCATTCATTTACAGGCTCATTAAATATTTAATATTACTGCCCTTTAAATCCGTCAAATAGCTGACAGGGGTAGCATAGGTGATCAAAGCTTTCATCACATAGAATGAGTCACACTAAGAATGATATATCAAGGAATGCTTCTTTCTACTCACTCCTTACCCTAAAACGTTATAAATATGTCAATTTCTGGAAAACTGAAAACCTTCCTCCATCCAAAACAAAACACTGCTAATTTAAAAAGCCTTCCCATACCCCAGCATAATTCAAGAAAGAAGAGAATAAAAAAATACATGCCATGATCAAGGAGGGTGTAAGTAAAAAAGTATTTTATGTGTTTTGGCAATGCTCCAACGCCACCCGGTCTGTTGATGTTACAGAAGTACCTTTAGTAAAATCACTATTCTCTATTCCCTCTGCACCTATCAAAATTTCTTTGCATGACTGAATCAAAAGACGCTCTTCTACAACAAACTCCAACACTGACGGAAACCAAACTTGTAGTAACCCAACAAGGAATGACCAATGCAGTCAGATACATCCGTCGCCCCACTTGGATTAACACCCTATATCACTGCAAATGCTGAGACAGCATTTCCGTTCAGATCTTTCTAATTCTGAGTGAGCACATCCACTGCCATTGCCCCTGGACCTGCTGAAATACTTGCCTCTTTGAAATGTTAAACGGGGTGCAAATAAATCCACCTCTATTGCACCTAAACAACATGACTCTATCTTTTGAAAAAAGTCTCTCTGCAGCATCTAATTACTGGAATCTCTCAAATTGCAAGAATTAGCCACTGAATTCTCCTTCCCTGGTAAGTACTGGGCTAACACATGTATTTTGTTCTCCTGACAAAACTCCCATAACTCCTTCACAATCTCTGACAGTTTCTTTGACCTGCTCCCTCCCAAATTGTTTATGTAAGTTACTGCTGTTACACTGCCGATTTTCAATAAAATTTTACTTCTCTGTACTTTGTCATTGAAACTGAATTGAGCAAAAAACCTGCATTCAAATGTAAAGAATTGATATGTTCTATTTTTACCTTCCCACTCTATTTCCCTCCAGCTTTCTGACCTACTCACATTGCTCTGGAACCAAGATTACTGTCATCTGACTCCACCAAGAAATCTTGAACTGTCCCAAAAACTGCTCGACAATTTCAAGCATCCACGTTTTTCAACTACCAAGATATTGGCAACTTGACTTCCTCTGGTATCTTTATCTTGTCTGCATACCACAGACCTGTACTAACCCATTCCCCTTAAGCGCTGCAAAGCCATGTAATGCACTAGAACCTTTAAAATTTGCATGTATTGAAGAAGACAGAAGTTGAAATACACAACAAAGGTCTCTCAAAGCCCCCTTCTGATTGACATTCCTCTTTCTTTATCATAACTATCTTTCTCTCTGGCAACTGTAATTGAACTTTCACTGTATCTACCACAAAACCTTAAAATTGTGTTGTTTGAGCAGGTTGAAAAATCAGTTTCAAACCCAAAACTCCCCGGTAGCACTTCCACCATAGATAAATGTGTTCGCAACAGCTCCACACTATGACTCTATGACTCAAAGCAATTTAAAGAGCTTTTTATAACAATACAAACATTATACTAACTTGTACAAAAGGATTTGCAGGCCTTAACTAAACAATGCCTTTTAAACCTGGATTTTGCAATTGAATCCCGCTCGACGACATGTACTTGGCTGGACTGCTGACAAGGACAAATTCTTATTTCTTTCCTTCCTTCATTCTTTCCTCCTTGTTAGTTTTGTTTTGTCCTCTGTCATGGTCATAAGTATAACATTTCATGACGCACGTGTTCCATGGTAACAAGGAAATGAATATAGAAAGCACTAGAGCTTTGTTTCATGACCATTTAAACTAATAAAATAATTATTTCAATGTTACATTAATCTTAGAAATAGTTTCTTTATGAAAAGGCTCTATTAGAAAGATAAGTAAGAATGGAACTGAAGTCATTTGAAATGTGTATCATGCTTAGTTAACTGTTCTTTGCCTTACACCAACCGGCGGGAGGAAACTTTCATTAATACATGGATAACAGTTGAATGTATTGTGTAATTAGAGTGTTCTTTGTTAATACTGGCCATATCAACAGATGCTGTCCTGGTCACATGAAGACCTCAAGCTCTAACTGGTTATAAACGAAGATTATAAACTGAGTTTTGCAATTTGTTGCAGTGTATAATTTTATAAACGTGTTCCCAGACTAGTTCTGGCCCCTTGATACACCTCTGTGAAAAAAAATGTTTTCCGGAGATTTTCATTTTTTATTTTGTATCACTAGAGAAGTAATTTAGCTTCGGTATACATTGCTAATCCGGGACAATTTTTCCTGGACACATTTTTTTTAAATGGCAGATGTGTTACAGTGATGATGTAATATTTCAGGAACCCTGAGACCTATATACTTAATTTTGGTGTCAAACATAGGTATGGGGGTCAAGTAGTCTTATAGAGACAGAAACTAAATCCTCAGAGCAACCCTCCCGCCAACCCTTCTGCCATTTTCCAAAATGGCTGCTCTAGAATGGTGTGTTTTAGCCATCCTATTGGTAATTTATTTTAATATTGTTTTTGATTCAGGTTTTCCATTGATTCAAATTTGTAAACACGAGGAAAGCAGGCAGTAGCAGAGGATCTTTACCTCCTGACAGAGTGTTGAAGGACTCCTTCAACAAAGAAAAATGTGTCATATGCCAAACTAATCTGAAATAAAAGCTAACATCACCTGCGGCTGGCAGGAAGATGCTTCAGAAATATAGCAAGACGAAGTTCACAAACGTTTGGAACTTATGGGTGAAGAGGATCAAATATTTTAGCATCATAACAAGTGCTACAAGTAAAATACAATAGAAAATAGCTTTAACCCCTTCGCTGCCAGGCCTTTTCCCCCTCCTGTGCCGGGCCTTTTTTTGCCTATTTGGGGCAGTTCGCGCTTAGGCCCTCATAACTTTTTGTCCACATAAGCTAACCAAGCCACATTTGCGTCCTTTTTTTCCAACATCCTAGGGATTCTAGAGGTACCCAGACTTTGTGGGTTCCCTTGAAGGAGGCTAAGAAATTGGCCAAAATAAAGTGAAAATTTCGTTTTTTTCAAAAAAATTGGAAAAAGTGGCTGCAGAAGAAGGCTTGTGGTTTTTCCCCTGAAAATGGCATCAACAAAGGGTTTACGGTGCTAAACTCAGCAGCTTCCACGCTTTCAGGAACAGGCAGACTTGAATCAGAAAACCCAATTTTTCAACACAATTTTGGCATTTTACTGGGGCATACCCCATTTGTGCAATTTTTTGTGCTTTCAGCCTCCTTCCAGTCAGTGACAGGAATGGTCATGAAACCAATGCTGGATCCCAGAAACCTAAACATTTCTGAAAAGTAGACAAAATTCTGAATTCAGCAAGGGGTCATTTGTGTAGATCCTACAAGGGTTTCCTACAGAAAATAACAGCTGAAAAAGAAAAATATTGAAATTGAGGTGAAAAAAACATCAATTTTTCTCTACGTTTTACTCTGTAACTTTTCCCTGCAATGTCAGATTATCGAAAGCAATATACCGTTACGTCTGCTGGACTCCTCTGGTTGCGGGGATATATAGGGTTTGTAGGTTCATCAAGAACCCGAGGAACCCAGAGCCAATAAATGAGCTGCACCCTGCAGTGCGTTTTCATTCTATACCGGGTATACAGCAATTCATTTGCTGAAATATAAGGAGTAAAAAATTGCTATCAAGAAAACCTTTGCATTTTCCAAAAAGGGCACAAGATAAGGTGTTGAGGAGCAGTGGTTATTTGCACATCTCTGAATTCCGGGGTGACCATAGTAGCACGTGAATTACAGGGAATTTCTCAAATAGATGTCTTTTTTACACACACTAAAAATTTAGAGAAAGACAAGGGGCAATAGTACTTGTTTTGCTAATCTATGTTCCCCCAAGTCTCCCGATAAAAATGGTACCTCACTTGTGTGGGTAGGCCTAGCACCCGTGACAGGATATGCCCCAAAACACAACGTGGACACATCACAGAAAACAGAGCTGTTTTTAGCAAAGTGACTACCTGTAGATTTTGGCCTCTAGCTCAGCCGCCACCTAGGGAAACCTACCAAACCTGTGCATTTCTGAAAACTAGAGACCTAGGGGAATACAAGGAGGGGTGACTTGTGTGGCTCGGACCAGGTTCTGTTACCCAGAATCCTTTGCAAACCTCAAAATTTGGCTAAAAAAACACATGTTCCTCACATTTCTGTGGCAGAAAGTTCTGGAATCTGAGAGGAGCCACAAATTTCCTTCCACCCAGCGTTCCCCTACGTCTCCCGATAAAAATGATACCTCACTTGTGTGGGTAGGCCTAGCACCCGCGACAGGATATGCCCCAAAACACAACGTGGACACATCACAGAAAACAGAGCTGTTTTTAGCAAAGTGACTACCTGTAGATTTTGGCCTCTAGCTCAGCCGCCACCTAGGGAAACCTACCAAACCTGTGCATTTCTGAAAACTAGAGACCTAGGGGAATCCAAGGAGGGGTGACTTGTGTGGCTCGGACCAGGTTCTGTTACCCAGAATCCTTTGCAAACCTCAAAATTTGGCTAAAAAAACACATGTTCCTCACATTTCTGTGGCAGAAAGTTCTGGAATCTGAGAGGAGCCACAAATTTCCTTCCACCCAGCGTTCCCCCACGTCTCCCGATAAAAATGATACCTCACTTGTGTGGATAGGCCTAGCGCCCGCGACAGGATATGCCCCAAAACACAACGTGGACATATCACAGAAAACAGAGCTGTTTTTAGCAAAGTGACTACCTGTAGATTTTGGCCTCTAGCTCAGCCGCCACCTAGGGAAACCTACCAAACCTGTGCATTTCTGAAACTAGAGACCTAGGGGAATCCAAGGAGGGGTGACTTGCGGGGCTCGGACCAGGTTCTGTTACCCAGAATCCTTTGCAAACCTCAAAATTTGGCTAAAAAAACACATGTTCCTCACATTTCTGTGGCAGAAAGTTCTGGAATCTGAGAGGAGCCACAAATTTCCTTCCACCCAGCGTTCCCCTACGTCTCCCAATAAAAATGATACCTCACTTGTGTGGGTAGGCCTAGCACCCGCGACAGGATATGCCCCAAAACACAACGTGGACACATCACAGAAAACAGAGCTGTTTTTAGCAAAGTGACTACCTGTAGATTTTGGCCTCTAGCTCAGCCGCCACCTAGGGAAACCTACCAAACCTGTGCATTTCTGAAAACTAGAGACCTAGGGGAATCCAAGGAGGGGTGACTTGTGTGGCTCGGACCAGGTTCTGTTACCCAGAATCCTTTGCAAACCTCAAAATTCGGCTAAAAAAACACATGTTCCTCACATTTCTGTGGCAGAAAGTTCTGGAATCTGAGAGGAGCCACAAATTTCCTTCCACCCAGCGTTCCCCCACGTCTCCCGATAAAAATTATACCTCACTTGTGTGGATAGGCCTAGCGCCCGCGACAGGATATGCCCCAAAACACAACGTGGACATATCTCAGAAAACAGAGCTGTTTTTAGCAAAGTGACTACCTGTAGATTTTGGCCTCTAGCTCAGCCGCCACCTAGGGAAACCTACCAAACCTGTGCATTTCTGAAACTAGAGACCTAGGGGAATCCAAGGAGGGGTGACTTGCGGGGCTCGGACCAGGTTCTGTTACCCAGAATCCTTTGCAAACCTCAAAATGTGGCTAAAAAAACACATGTTCCTCACATTTCTGTGGCAGGAAGTTCTGGAATCTGAGAGGAGCCACAAATTTCCTTCCACCCAGCGTTCCCCCACGTCTCCCGATAAAAATGATACCTCACTTGTGTGGGTAGGCCTAGCGCCCGCGACAGGATATGCCCCAAAACACAACGTGGACATATCACAGAAAACAGAGCTGTTTTTAGCAAAGTGACTACCTGTAGATTTTGGCCTCTAGCTCAGCCGCCACCTAGGGAAACCTACCAAACCTGTGCATTTCTGAAAACTAGAGACCTAGGGGAATCCAAGGAGGGGTGACTTGCGGGGCTCGGACCACGTTCTGTTACCCAGAATCCTTTGCAAACCTCAAAATTTAGCTAAAAAAACACATGTTCCTCACATTTCTGTGGCAGAAAGTTCTGGAATCTGAGAGGAGCCACAAATTTCCTTCCACCCAGCGTTCCCCCACGTCTCCCGATAAAAATGATACCTCACTTGTGTGGGTAGGCCTAGCGCCCGCGACAGGATATGCCCCAAATCACAACGTGGACATATCACAGAAAACAGAGCTGTTTTTAGCAAAGTGACTACCTGTAGATTTTGGCCTCTAGCTCAGCCGCCACATAGGGAAACCTACCAAACCTGTGCATTTCTGAAAACTAGAGACCTAGGGGAATCCAAGGAGGGGTGACTTGCGGGGCTCGGACCAGGTTCTGTTACCCAGAATCCTTTGCAAACCTCAAAATTTGGCTAAAAAAACACATGTTCCTCACATTTCTGTGGCAGAAAGTTCTGGAATCTGAGAGGAGCCACAAATTTCCTTCCACCCAGCGTTCCCCCACGTCTCCCGATAAAAATGATACCTCACTTGTGTGGGTAGGCCTAGCGCCCGCGACAGGATATGCCCCAAAACACAACGTGGACATATCACAGAAAACAGAGCTGTTTTTAGCAAAGTGACTACCTGTAGATTTTGGCCTCTAGCTCAGCTGCCACCTAGGGAAACCTACCAAACCTGTGCATTTCTGAAAACTAGAGACCTAGGGGAATCCAAGGAGGGGTGACTTGCGGGGCTCGGACCAGGTTCTGTTACCCAGAATCCTTTGCAAACCTCAAAATTTGGCTAAAAAAACACATGTTCCTCACATTTCTGTGGCAGAAAGTTCTGGAATCTGAGAGGAGCCACAAATTTCCTTCCACCCAGCGTTCCCCCACGTCTCCCGATAAAAATTATACCTCACTTGTGTGGGTAGGCCTAGCGCCCGCGACAGGATATGCCCCAAAACACAACGTGGACATATCACAGAAAACAGAGCTGTTTTTAGCAAAGTGACTACCTGTAGATTTTGGCCTCTAGCTCAGCCGCCACCTAGGGAAACCTACCAAACCTGTGCATTTCTGAAAACTAGAGACCTAGGGGAATCCAAGGAGGGGTGACTTGCGGGGCTCGGACCAGGTTCTGTTACCCAGAATCCTTTGCAAATCTCAAAATTTGGCTAAAAAAACACATGTTCCTCACATTTCTGTGGCAGAAAGTTCTGGAATCTGAGAGGAGCCACAAATTTCCTTCCACCCAGCGTTCCCCCACGTCTCCCGATAAAAATGATACCTCACTTGTGTGGGTAGGCCTAGCGCCCGCGACAGGATATGCCCCAAAACACAACGTGGACATATCACAGAAAACAGAGCTGTTTTTAGCAAAGTGACTACCTGTAGATTTTGGCCTCTAGCTCAGCCGCCACCTAGGGAAACCTACGAAACCTGTGCATTTCTGAAACTAGAGACCTAGGGGAATCCAAGGAGGGGTGACTTGCGGGGCTCGGACCAGGTTCTGTTACCCAGAATCCTTTGCAAACCTCAAAATTTGGCTAAAAAAACACATGTTCCTCACATTTCTGTGGCAGAAAGTTCTGGAATCTGAGAGGAGCCACAAATTTCCTTCCACCCAGCGTTCCCCCACGTCTCCCGATAAAAATGATACCTCACTTGTGTGGGTAGGCCTAGCGCCCGCGACAAGATATGCCCCAAAACACAACGTGGACATATCACAGAAAACAGAGCTGTTTTTAGCAAAGTGACTACCTGTAGATTTTGGCCTCTAGCTCAGCCGCCACCTAGGGAAACCTACCAAACCTGTGCATTTCTGAAAACTAGAGACCTAGGGGAATCCAAGGAGGGGTGACTTGCGGGGCTCGGACCAGGTTCTGTTACCCAGAATCCTTTGCAAACCTCAAAATTTAGCTAAAAAAACACATGTTCCTCACATTTCTGTGGCAGAAAGTTCTGGAATCTGAGAGGAGCCACAAATTTCCTTCCACCCAGCGTTCCCCCTCGTCTCCCGATAAAAATGATACCTCACTTGTGTGGGTAGGCCTAGCGCCCGCGACAGGATATGCCCCAAATCACAACGTGGACATATCACAGAAAACAGAGCTGTTTTTAGCAAAGTGACTACCTGTAGATTTTGGCCTCTAGCTCAGCCGCCACCTAGGGAAACCTACCAAACCTGTGCATTTCTGAAAACTAGAGACCTAGGGGAATCCAAGGAGGGGTGACTTGCGGGGCTCGGACCAGGTTCTGTTACCCAGAATCCTTTGCAAATCTCAAAATTTGGCTAAAAAAACACATGTTCCTCACATTTCTGTGGCAGAAAGTTCTGGAATCTGAGAGGAGCCACAAATTTCCTTCCACCCAGCGTTCCCCCACGTCTCCCGATAAAAATGATACCTCACTTGTGTGGGTAGGCCTAGCGCCCGCGACAGGATATGCCCCAAAACACAACGTGGACATATCACAGAAAACAGAGCTGTTTTTAGCAAAGTGACTACCTGTAGATTTTGGCCTCTAGCTCAGCCGGCACCTAGGGAAACCTACCAAACCTGTGCATTTCTGAAAACTATAGACCTAGGGGAATCCAAGGAGGGGTGACTTGTGTGGCTCGGACCAGGTTCTGTTACCCAGAATCCTTTGCAAACCTCAAAATTTGGCTAAAAAAACACATGTTCCTCACATTTCTGTGGCAGAAAGTTCTGGAATCTGAGAGGAGCCACAAATTTCCTTCCACCAAGCGTTCCCCCACATCTCCCGATAAAAATGATACCTCACTTGTGTGGGTAGGCCTAGCGCCCGCGACAGGATATACCCCAAAACACAACGTGGACACATCACAGAAAACAGAGCTGTTTTTAGCAAAGTGACTACCTGGAGATTTTGGCCTCTAGCTCAGCCGCCACCTAGGGAAACCTACCAAACCTGTACATTTCTGAAAACTAGAGACCTAGGGGAATCCAAGGAGGGGTGACTTGTGTGGCTCGGACCAGGTTCTGTTACCCAGAATCCTTTGCAAACCTCAAAATTTAGCTAAAAAAACACATATTCCTCACATTTCTGTGGCAGAAAGTTCTGGAATCTGAGAGGAGCCACAAATTTCCTTCCACCCAGCGTTCCCCCACGTCTCCCGATAGAAATGATACCTCACTTGTGTGGGTAGGCCTAGCGCCCGCGACAGGATATGCCCCAAATCACAACGTGGACATATCACAGAAAACAGAGCTGTTTTTAGCAAAGTGACTACCTGTAGATTTTGGCCTCTAGCTCAGCCGCCACCTAGGGAAACCTACCAAACCTGTGCATTTCTGAAAACTAGAGACCTAGGGGAATCCAAGGAGGGGTGACTTGCGGGGCTCGGATCAGGTTCTGTTACCCAGAATCCTTTGCAAACCTCAAAATTTGGCTAAAAAAACACATGTTCCTCACATTTCTGTGGCAGAAAGTTCTGGAATCTGAGAGGAGCCACAAATTTCCTTCCACCCAGCGTTCCCCCACGTCTCCCGATAAAAATGATACCTCACTTGTGTGGGTAGGCCTAGCGCCCGCGACAGGATATGCCCCAAAACACAACGTGGACATATCACAGAAAACAGAGCTGTTTTTAGCAAAGTGACAACCTGTAGATTTTGGCCTCTAGCTCAGCCGCCACCTAGGGAAACCTACCAAACCTGTGCATTTCTGAAAACTAGGGACCTAGGGGAATCCAAGGAGGGGTGACTTGCGGGGCTCGGACCAGGTTCTGTTACCCAGAATCCTTTGCAAATCTCAAAATTTGGCTAAAAAAACACATGTTCCTCACATTTCTGTGGCAGAAAGTTCTGGAATCTGAGAGGAGCCACAAATTTCCTTCCACCCAGCGTTCCCCCACGTCTCCCGATAAAAATGATACCTCACTTGTGTGGGTAGGCCTAGCGCCCGCGACAGGATATGCCCCAAAACACAACGTGGACATATCACAGAAAACAGAGCTGTTTTTAGCAAAGTGACTACCTGTAGATTTTGGCCTCTAGCTCAGCCGGCACCTAGGGAAACCTACCAAACCTGTGCATTTCTGAAAACTATAGACCTAGGGGAATCCAAGGAGGGGTGACTTGTGTGGCTCGGACCAGGTTCTGTTACCCAGAATCCTTTGCAAACCTCAAAATTTGGCTAAAAAAACACATGTTCCTCACATTTCTGTGGCAGAAAGTTCTGGAATCTGAGAGGAGCCACAAATTTCCTTCCACCAAGCGTTCCCCCACATCTCCCGATAAAAATGATACCTCACTTGTGTGGGTAGGCCTAGCGCCTGCGACAGGATATGCCCCAAAACACAACGTGGACACATCACAGAAAACAGAGCTGTTTTTAGCAAAGTGACTACCTGGAGATTTTGGCCTCTAGCTCAGCCGCCACCTAGGGAAACCTACCAAACCTGTACATTTCTGAAAACTAGAGACCTAGGGGAATCCAAGGAGGGGTGACTTGTGTGGCTCGGACCAGGTTCTGTTACCCAGAATCCTTTGCAAACCTCAAAATTTGGCTAAAAAAACACATGTTTCTCACATTTCTGTGGCAGAAAGTTCTGGAATCTGAGAGGAGCTACAAATTTCCTTCCACCCAGCGTTCCCCCAAGTCTCCCGATAAAAATGATACCTCACTTGCGTGGGTAGGCCTAGCGCCGGCGACAGGAAACACCCCAAAGCGCAACGTGGACACATCCTAAATTTTGGAAAAAAACAGAGGTGTTTTTTGCGAAGTGCCTACCTGTAGATTTTGGCCTCTAGCTCAGCCGGCACCTAGGGAAACCTACCAAACCTGTGCATTTCCGAAAACTAGAGACCTAGGGGAATCCAAGGAGGGGTGACTTGCGGGGCTCGGACCAGGTTCTGTTACCCAGAATCCTTTGCAAACCTCAAAATTTGGCTAAAAAAACACATGTCCCTCACATTTCTGTGGCAGAAAGTTCTGGAATCTGAGAGGAGCTACAAATTTCCTTCCACCCAGCGTTCCCCCAAGTCTCCCGATAAAAATGATACCTCACTTGCGTGGGTAGGCCTAGCGCCGGCGACAGGAAACACCCCAAAGCGCAACGTGGACACATCCTAAATTTTGGAAAAAAACAGAGGTGTTTTTTGCGAAGTGCCTACCTGTAGATTTTGGCCTCTAGCTCAGCCGGCACCTAGGGAAACCTACCAAACCTGTGCATTTCTGAAAACTAGAGACCTAGGGGAATCCAAGGAGGGGTGACTTGCGGGGCTCGGACCAGGTTCTGTTACCCAGAATCCTTTGCAAACCTCAAAATTTGGCTAAAAATACACATGTTACTCACATTTCTGTGGCAGAAAGTTCTGGAATCTGAGAGGAGCCACAAATTTCCTTCTACCCAGCGTTCCCCCAAGTCTCCCGATAAAAATGATACCTCACTTGTGTGGGTAGGACTAGCGCCCACGAAAGGAAAGGGCCCAAAACACAACGTGGACACATCACATTTTTTTATAAAAAGCAGTGCCTACCTGTGGATTTTGGCCTGTAGCTCAGCCGACACCTGAGGAAACCTAGCAAACCAGTGCATTTTTGAAAACTAGAAACACAGGGGAATCCAAGATACGGTGACTTGCGGGGCTCTGACCAGGTTATGTTACCCAGAATCCTTTGCAAACATCAAAATTTGGCCCAAAAAACACTTTTTCCTCTCATTTCGGTGACAGAAAGTTCTGGAATCTGAGAGGAGCCACAAATTTCCTTCCACCCAGCGTTCCCCTAAGTCTCTCGATAAAAATGGTACATCACTTCTGTGGGTAGGCCTAGCGCCCACAAAAGGAAATGGCCCAAAACACAACGTGGACACAACATATTTTTTTACAGAAAACAGAGGTGTTTTTTGCCTACCTGTGGTGTTTGGCCTGTAGCTCAGCCGGCCCCAGGGGGGGGGGCAGAAATGCCCTAAAATAAATTTGCCCCCCCAACCCCCACCCTCCCCCGCCGGGAGCGACCCTTGCCTACGGGGTCGCTCCCCCTGCGTGACATTGGCACCAAAAAACAAATCCCCGGTGCCTAGTGGTTTCTGCCCCCTTGGGGGCAGGTTGACCTAAACTCAGCCAATCTGCCCCCAAGGGGGGCAGAAATGGCCTAAATACAATTTGTCCCCCAGGGGAGCGACTTTTGCCTGATGGGTCGCTGCCCATCTCTAAAAAAAAAAAAACAAAGAAAAAAAAAAAGAAAAAAAAGAAAAATTCCCCTGGCGCCTAGAGGTTTCTGCCCCCCCCCGGGGCAGATCAGCCTAATAATAGGCCGATCTGCCCCCCGGGGGGGCAGAAATGGCCTAAAATAAATTTGCCCCCCCAACACCCACCCCCCCCCCGGGAGCGACCCTTGCCTACGGGGTCGCTCCCCCTGCGTGACATTGGCGCCAAAAAACAAATCCCCGGTGCCTAGTGGTTTCTGCCCCCTTGGGGGCAGATTGACCTAAAATTGGCCAATCTGCCCCCAGGGGGGCAGAAATGGTCTAAATACAATTTGCCCCGCCAGGGGAGCGACCCTTGCCTGATTGGTCGCTCCCCATCTCTAAAAAAAGAAACAACAAAAAAAAAAAAACACAAAAAAAAAATTGCCCTGGTGCCTAGAGTGTTCTGCCCCCCCCCCCCCCGGGGGCAGTTCGGCCTAATAATAGGCCGATCTGTCCCCCGGGGGGGCAGAAATGGCCTAAAATAAATTTGCCCCCCCAACCCCCACCCCCCCCCCGTGAGCGACCCTTGCCTACGGGGTCGCTCCCCCTGCGTGACATTGGCGCCAAAAAACAAATCCCCGGTGCCTAGTGGTTTCTGCCCCCTTGGGGGCAGATTGACCTAAAATTGGCCAATCTGCCCCCAGGGGGGCAGAAATGGTCTAAATACAATTTGCCCCCCCAGGGGAGCGACCCTTGCCTGATGGGTCGCTCCCCATCTCTAAAAAAAGAAACAACAACAACAAAAAAAAAAAAATTGCCCTGGTGCCTAGAGTGTTCTGCCCCCCCCCCCCCCCGGGGGCAGTTCGGCCTAATAATAGGCCGATCTGTCCCCCGGGGGGGCAGAAATGGCCTAAAATAAATTTGCCCCCCCAACCCCCACCCCCCCCCCGGGAGCGACCCTTGCCTACGGGGTCGCTCCCCCTGCGTGACATTGGCGCCAAAAAACAAATCCCCGGTGCCTAGTGGTTTCTGCCCCCTTGGGGGCAGATTGACCTAAAATTGGCCAATCTGCCCCCAGGGGGGCAGAAATGGTCTAAATACAATTTGCCCCCCCCAGGGGAGCGACCCTTGCCTGATGGGTCGCTCCCCATCTCTAAAAAAAGAAACAACAAAAAAAAAAAACACAAAAAAAAAATTGCCCTGGCGTCTAGAGTGTTCTGCCCCCCCCCCCCCGGGGGCAGTTCGGCCTAATAATAGGCCGATCTGTCCCCCGGGGGGGCAGAAATGGCCTAAAATAAATTTGCCCCCCCAACCCCCCTCCCCCCCCGGGAGCGACCCTTGCCTACGGGGTCGCTCCCCCTGCGTGACATTGGCGCCAAAAAACAAATCCCCGGTGCCTAGTGGTTTCTGCCCCCTTGGGGCCCTTGGGGGCAGATTGACCTAAAATCGGCCAATCTGCCCCCAGGGGGGCAGAAATGGTCTAAATACAATTTGCCCCCCAGGGGAGCGACCCTTGCCTGATGGGTCGCTCCCCATCTCTAAAAAAAAAAAAAGAACAAAAACACAAAAAAAAAATTTGCCCTGGCGCCTAGAGGTTTCTTCCCCCCCTGGGGGCAGATCGGCCTAATAATAGGCCGATCTGCCCCCAGGGGGGGGCAGAAAAGGCCTTCCCAAAAAATTGCCCCCCCTGGGAACGACCCTTGCCAAAGGGGTCGCTTTGTTGCGTGACATTCGCGCGCAAAAACAAACTCCCTGGTGTCTAATGGTTTCTGCCCCCCTTGGGGGCAGAAATGGCCTAAATATATATTGCCCCGTAGGGGAGCGACCCTTGCCTAAGGGATCGCTCCCCACCTAAAAAAAAAGAATTCATCACAAAAAAAAAAATGGTCCCTGGTGCGTAGAGGTTTCTGCCCCCCCTGGGGGCAGATCGGCCTAATAATAGGCTAATCTGCCCCCAGGGGGGGCAGAAAAGGCCTTCCTAAAAAATGCCCCCCTGGGAGCGACCCTTGCCCAAGGGGTCGCTCCCTTTTGCCAATTTCAAGAAAAAAAAAAAAATCCCTGGTGTCTAGTGGGGTTTCAAAAGCCGGATTGCAAGCAATCCGGCTTTTGAAACCTGTGAGTGACTTCAAAGGGAAGGAAATACATTTCCTTCCCTTTGAAGCCTCTCGGGGCCTCCCCCATGGGATTGAAAAAGAAATGCAAAAGCATTTCTTTTTCAATCGCGCTGGAAGCTCTGCTTCCAGCGCGATGGGGGAGACCCTGTGACTAATCAGCGCGCGCTCGCGCGCTGACGTCACAGGGGGGGTTGGGGGGGTAGGGGGTGGGAGGGGAAGGGCTTCCCCTTCCATCCCTGACTTGGGGGGGTGGGGGGGAACCCCACAGAGGGAGCGAGAGCGCTCCCTCTGGGCTCTGTGCACAGGACGTAATGGTTACGTCCTGGGCACAGCAGCACTGTGCCTCAGGACGTAACCATTACGTCCTGGGCACAGAAGGGGTTAAAACAAATTGTCAGACAATAGCAGAAACCAGTTAATCACAACAAGAATCTGAGTCTTCTGAGAAAGCGACAACAATCAAACCCAATGTCCATCCACTTACAAGATTGATGGCTACCACTCGTCCACCTCCAATAACTGATCAGAAAGCAGAGAATCTTCAATGTATTATTTGTGGTTTAACCAGAACAAGAGCCACAGGGATTGGCGAAAGAACAAAGTACAGAATATGTGAGTCTCAAAGGGCAAACGTTTTTATCTACAACTGGTTTCTTCCAAGATGATGTTTTCAGCCGAGTAGCTCATCTAAACAACAACTAAAATGTATTTGGAGCAGATTTGTTTGCCTACCTGAACTAAATGCGTGCATACCTTCGAAAATATGAAAGTACAATGAGCTCCCAGCAGCAACGTATTCACCAGCCTTCAGTTAAGTTTGCACTCTTTGGAAAAGCAAATTAAGTTTTAAACCAACCTTGAGTTCTGGCTACAGTTCACACTCAGTGAGATCAGAGAACTGAGGATCAACATTGATTAAACTCTTTTGATCCATAATAATGAAACTAAGGTTCTCTGAAGAAAATGTACAAGCACAGAGTTCGTTTTTGTCGGTCTAATAAAAAGAATGAGCCACTTATGGTGTTCTCAGATGATTTGACTCCTGAGGTTCTTGCTGCCAAAATAGCAGGATCACAGGATGCAGTAAAATGAGCAGGAACCATCTTAAGAAACATCCTGAAAGTTTTCGATTTTGGACTTTATGACAAATTTTGTGATGCCCTAGAGCTCCGCAAATTATGGGAGTCAACATGAATGCCTGATATTGTCTTAACATTTTTTACATCATGTTTAATAACAGCAAAGCAAAACTGTTACAAACTAAGGGGCAGATTTTAAAAAAGTGTCGCTGCATCCAATGCAGCACCACTTTTCTTGCACCCCTTAGCACCCCCGTAATGCCACCATGTGTGTGCCGTATCAAAATTAAACACACAACGCACCAAGGTGGTACTTAGAGAACTAGCGTTAATATTTTGGACAATAGTTTGACGCTTTGCAGGATAAGCGTAAAAAATTGTGACACTAATCCTGCAAAGTACATTGAGGCCCATTGAAAACAATAGTGTGCCTCCTTTTAATGCCTGCTCTGTGCAGGCATTAACAATACCGCTAACAATGGTGCAAATAAATCTTTTAGATTTCATTGTGCCATTTATGCGGGCCCCCTAATGGAGGAACTTCCCCTTGCATACAATATGCCTGGTGAAGGCATATTGTGGCGCATTGGGGTTACAAAGTGGCACAATGCATGCATTGTGCTACTTTGTAAATATGGGGCTGCGTTTTAGCCATAATATTGCCACATTAGTAGAAAAAAATGCTGCTAATGTGACGATATGTGGGCTAGGCCCTCTTAAATCAGGGCCAAAAGACAAAAATGATGATGGCATTGAAGATATAAGTGAAGAACACATGAACATACAGGCTTATGCTGTGCAAATGTACTATCTTTTCCAATTCATGTTTTATTAATTACATCACAGCAAAAAGATAACTCTGCTACATGTGATGATTGCCCATGCAATCTTTGTCAAGTACAAAAGTATACAGCTAATC
This sequence comes from Pleurodeles waltl, assembly GCF_031143425.1. Taxonomy (NCBI): domain Eukaryota; kingdom Metazoa; phylum Chordata; class Amphibia; order Caudata; family Salamandridae; genus Pleurodeles; species Pleurodeles waltl. The sequence continues at coordinate 1,641,822,662 of NC_090444.1, read as the reverse complement.
ACTTCATTGAATAAGATTCAGGTCACAAATTTCCTTCCACCCAGCGTTCCCCCACGTCTCCCGATAAAAATGATACCTCACTTGTGTGGGTAGGCCTAGCGCCCGCGACAGGATATGCCCCAAAACACAACGTGGACATATCACAGAAAACAGAGCTGTTTTTAGCAAAGTGACTACCTGTAGATTTTGGCCTCTAGCTCAGCCGCCACCTAGGGAAACCTACCAAACCTGTGCATTTCTGAAACTAGAGACCTAGGGGAATCCAAGGAGGGGTGACTTGCGGGGCTCGGACCAGGTTCTGTTACCCAGAATCCTTTGCAAACCTCAAAATTTGGCTAAAAAAACACATGTTCCTCACATTTCTGTGGCAGAAAGTTCTGGAATCTGAGAGGAGCCACAAATTTCCTTCCACCCAGCGTTCCCCCACGTCTCCCGATAAAAATGATACCTCACTTGTGTGGGTAGGCCTAGCGCCCGCGACAGGATATGCCCCAAAACACAACGTGGACATATCACAGAAAACAGAGCTGTTTTTAGCAAAGTGACTACCTGTAGATTTTGGCCTCTAGCTCAGCCGCCACCTAGGGAAACCTACCAAACCTGTGCATTTCTGAAAACTAGAGACCTAGGGGAATCCAAGGAGGGGTGACTTGCGGGGCTCGGACCAGGTTCTGTTACCCAGAATCCTTTGCAAACCTCAAAATTTAGCTAAAAAAACACATGTTCCTCACATTTCTGTGGCAGAAAGTTCTGGAATCTGAGAGGAGCCACAAATTTCCTTCCACCCAGCGTTCCCCCTCGTCTCCCGATAAAAATGATACCTCACTTGTGTGGGTAGGCCTAGCGCCCGCGACAGGATATGCCCCAAATCACAACGTGGACATATCACAGAAAACAGAGCTGTTTTTAGCAAAGTGACTACCTGTAGATTTTGGCCTCTAGCTCAGCCGCCACCTAGGGAAACCTACCAAACCTGTGCATTTCTGAAAACTAGAGACCTAGGGGAATCCAAGGAGGGGTGACTTGCGGGGCTCGGACCAGGTTCTGTTACCCAGAATCCTTTGCAAACCTCAAAATTTGGCTAAAAAAACACATGTTCCTCACATTTCTGTGGCAGAAAGTTCTGGAATCTGAGAGGAGCCACAAATTTCCTTCCACCCAGCGTTCCCCTACGTCTCCCGATAAAAATGATACCTCACTTGTGTGGGTAGGCCTAGCGCCCGTGACAGGATATGCCCCAAAACACAACGTGGACATATCACAGAAAACAGAGCTGTTTTTAGCAAAGTGACTACCTGTAGATTTTGGCCTCTAGCTCAGCCGCCACCTAGGGAAACCTACCAAACCTGTGCATTTCTGAAAACTAGAGACCTAGGGGAATCCAAGGAGGGGTGACTTGCGGGGCTCGGACCAGGTTCTGTTACCCAGAATCCTTTGCAAACCTCAAAATTTGGCTAAAAAAACACATGTTCCTCACATTTCTGTGGCAGAAAGTTCTGGAATCTGAGAGGAGCCACAAATTTCCTTCCACCCAGCGTTCCCCCACGTCTCCCGATAAAAATGATACCTCACTTGTGTGGGTAGGCCTAGCGCCCGCGACAGGATATGCCCCAAAACACAACGTGGACATATCACAGAAAACAGAGCTGTTTTTAGCAAAGTGACTACCTGTAGATTTTGGCCTCTAGCTCAGCCGCCACCTAGGGAAACCTACCAAACCTGTGCATTTCTGAAAACTAGAGACCTAGGGGAATCCAAGGAGGGGTGACTTGCGGGGCTCGGACCAGGTTCTGTTACCCAGAATCCTTTGCAAATCTCAAAATTTGGCTAAAAAAACACATGTTCCTCACATTTCTGTGGCAGAAAGTTCTGGAATCTGAGAGGAGCCACAAATTTCCTTCCACCCAGCGTTCCCCCACGTCTCCCGATAAAAATGATACCTCACTTGTGTGGGTAGGCCTAGCGCCCGCGACAGGATATGCCCCAAAACACAACGTGGACATATCACAGAAAACAGAGCTGTTTTTAGCAAAGTGACTACCTGTAGATTTTGGCCTCTAGCTCAGCCGGCACCTAGGGAAACCTACCAAACCTGTGCATTTCTGAAAACTATAGACCTAGGGGAATCCAAGGAGGGGTGACTTGTGTGGCTCGGACCAGGTTCTGTTACCCAGAATCCTTTGCAAACCTCAAAATTTGGCTAAAAAAACACATGTTCCTCACATTTCTGTGGCAGAAAGTTCTGGAATCTGAGAGGAGCCACAAATTTCCTTCCACCAAGCGTTCCCCAACATCTCCCGATAAAAATGATACCTCACTTGTGTGGGTAGGCCTAGCGCCCGCGACAGGATATGCCCCAAAACACAACGTGGACACATCACAGAAAACAGAGCTGTTTTTAGCAAAGTGACTACCTGGAGATTTTGGCCTCTAGCTCAGCCGCCACCTAGGGAAACCTACCAAACCTGTACATTTCTGAAAACTAGAGACCTAGGGGAATCCAAGGAGGGGTGACTTGTGTGGCTCGGACCAGGTTCTGTTACCCAGAATCCTTTGCAAACCTCAAAATTTAGCTAAAAAAACACATATTCCTCACATTTCTGTGGCAGAAAGTTCTGGAATCTGAGAGGAGCCACAAATTTCCTTCCACCCAGCGTTCCCCCACGTCTCCCGATAAAAATGATACCTCACTTGTGTGGGTAGGCCTAGCGCCCGCGACAGGATATGCCCCAAATCACAACGTGGACATATCACAGAAAACAGAGCTGTTTTTAGCAAAGTGACTACCTGTAGATTTTGGCCTCTAGCTCAGCCGCCACCTAGGGAAACCTACCAAACCTGTGCATTTCTGAAAACTAGAGACCTAGGGGAATCCAAGGAGGGGTGACTTGCGGGGCTCGGACCAGGTTCTGTTACCCAGAATCCTTTGCAAACCTCAAAATTTGGCTAAAAAAACACATGTTCCTCACATTTCTGTGGCAGAAAGTTCTGGAATCTGAGAGGAGCCACAAATTTCCTTCCACCCAGCGTTTCCCCACGTCTCCCGATAAAAATGATACCTCACTTGTGTGGGTAGGCCTAGCGCCCGCGACAGGATATGCCCCAAAACACAACGTGGACATATCACAGAAAACAGAGCTGTTTTTAGCAAAGTGACTACCTGTAGATTTTGGCCTCTAGCTCAGCCGCCACCTAGGGAAACCTACTAAACCTGTGCATTTCTGAAAACTAGAGACCTAGGGGAATCCAAGGAGGGGTGACTTGCGGGGCTCGGACCAGGTTCTGTTACCCAGAATCCTTTGCAAACCTCAAAATTTGGCTAAAAAAACACATGTTCCTCACATTTCTGTGGCAGAAAGTTCTGGAATCTGAGAGGAGCCACAAATTTCCTTCCACCCAGCGTTCCCCCACGTCTCCCGATAAAAATGATACCTCACTTGTGTGGGTAGGCCTAGCGCCCGCGACAGGATATGCCCCAAAACACAACGTGGACATATCACAGAAAACAGAGCTGTTTTTAGCAAAGTGACAACCTGTAGATTTTGGCCTCTAGCTCAGCCGCCACCTAGGGAAACCTACCAAACCTGTGCATTTCTGAAAACTAGGGACCTAGGGGAATCCAAGGAGGGGTGACTTGCGGGGCTCGGACCAGGTTCTGTTACCCAGAATCCTTTGCAAATCTCAAAATTTGGCTAAAAAAACACATGTTCCTCACATTTCTGTGGCAGAAAGTTCTGGAATCTGAGAGGAGCCACTAATTTCCTTCCACCCAGCGTTCCCCCACGTCTCCCGATAAAAATGATACCTCACTTGTGTGGGTAGGCCTAGCGCCCGCGACAGGATATGCCCCAAATCACAACGTGGACATATCACAGAAAACAGAGCTGTTTTTAGCAAAGTGACTACCTGTAGATTTTGGCCTCTAGCTCAGCCGCCACCTAGGGAAACCTACCAAACCTGTGCATTTCTGAAAACTAGAGACCTAGGGGAATCCAAGGAGGGGTGACTTGCGGGGCTCGGACCAGGTTCTGTTACCCAGAATCCTTTGCAAACCTCAAAATTTGGCTAAAAAAACACATGTTCCTCACATTTCTGTGGCAGAAAGTTCTGGAATCTGAGAGGAGCCACAAATTTCCTTCCACCCAGCGTTTCCCCACGTCTCCCGATAAAAATGATACCTCACTTGTGTGGGTAGGCCTAGCGCCCGCGACAGGATATGCCCCAAAACACAACGTGGACATATCACAGAAAACAGAGCTGTTTTTAGCAAAGTGACTACCTGTAGATTTTGGCCTCTAGCTCAGCCGCCACCTAGGGAAACCTACCAAACCTGTGCATTTCTGAAAACTAGAGACCTAGGGGAATCCAAGGAGGGGTGACTTGCGGGGCTCGGACCAGGTTCTGTTACCCAGAATCCTTTGCAAACCTCAAAATTTGGCTAAAAAAACACATGTTCCTCACATTTCTGTGGCAGAAAGTTCTGGAATCTGAGAGGAGCCACAAATTTCCTTCCACCCAGCGTTCCCCCACGTCTCCCGATAAAAATGATACCTCACTTGTGTGGGTAGGCCTAGCGCCCGCGACAGGATATGCCCCAAAACACAACGTGGACATATCACAGAAAACAGAGCTGTTTTTAGCAAAGTGACAACCTGTAGATTTTGGCCTCTAGCTCAGCCGCCACCTAGGGAAACCTACCAAACCTGTGCATTTCTGAAAACTAGGGACCTAGGGGAATCCAAGGAGGGGTGACTTGCGGGGCTCGGACCAGGTTCTGTTACCCAGAATCCTTTGCAAATCTCAAAATTTGGCTAAAAAAACACATGTTCCTCACATTTCTGTGGCAGAAAGTTCTGGAATCTGAGAGGAGCCACAAATTTCCTTCCACCCAGCGTTCCCCCACGTCTCCCGATAAAAATGATACCTCACGTGTGTGGGTAGGCCTAGCGCCCGCGACAGGATATGCCCCAAAACACAACGTGGACATATCACAGAAAACAGAGCTGTTTTTAGCAAAGTGACTACCTGTAGATTTTGGCCTCTAGCTCAGCCGGCACCTAGGGAAACCTACCAAACCTGTGCATTTCTGAAAACTATAGACCTAGGGGAATCCAAGGAGGGGTGACTTGTGTGGCTCGGACCAGGTTCTGTTACCCAGAATCCTTTGCAAACCTCAAAATTTGGCTAAAAAAACACATGTTCCTCACATTTCTGTGGCAGAAAGTTCTGGAATCTGAGAGGAGCCACAAATTTCCTTCCACCAAGCGTTCCCCCACATCTCCCGATAAAAATGATACCTCACTTGTGTGGGTAGGCCTAGCGCCTGGGACAGGATATGCCCCAAAACACAACGTGGACACATCACAGAAAACAGAGCTGTTTTTAGCAAAGTGACTACCTGGAGATTTTGGCCCTCTAGCTCAGCCGCCACCTAGGGAAACCTACCAAACCTGTACATTTCTGAAAACTAGAGACCTAGGGGAATCCAAGGAGGGGTGACTTGTGTGGCTCGGACCAGGTTCTGTTACCCAGAATCCTTTGCAAACCTCAAAATTTGGCTAAAAAAACACATGTTTCTCACCTTTCTGTGGCAGAAAGTTCTGGAATCTGAGAGGAGCTACAAATTTCCTTCCACCCAGCGTTCCCCCAAGTCTCCCGATAAAAATGATACCTCACTTGCGTGGGTAGGCCTAGCGCCGGCGACAGGAAACACCCCAAAGCGCAACGTGGACACATCCTAAATTTTGGGAAAAAACAGAGGTGTTTTTTGCGAAGTGCCTACCTGTAGATTTTGGCCTCTAGCTCAGCCGGCACCTAGGGAAACCTACCAAACCTGTGCATTTCCGAAAACTAGAGACCTAGGGGAATCCAAGGAGGGGTGACTTGCGGGGCTCGGACCAGGTTCTGTTACCCAGAATCCTTTGCAAACCTCAAAATTTGGCTAAAAAAACACATGTCCCTCACATTTCTGTGGCAGAAAGTTCTGGAATCTGAGAGGAGCTACAAATTTCCTTCCACCCAGCGTTCCCCCAAGTCTCCCGATAAAAATGATACCTCACTTGCGTGGGTAGGCCTAGCGCCGGCGACAGGAAACACCCCAAAGCGCAACGTGGACACATCCTAAATTTTGGAAAAAAACAGAGGTGTTTTTTGCGAAGTGCCTACCTGTAGATTTTGGCCTCTAGCTCAGCCGGCACCTATGGAAACCTACCAAACCTGTGCATTTCTGAAAACTAGAGACCTAGGGGAATCCAAGGAGGGGTGACTTGCGGGGCTCGGACCAGGTTCTGTTACCCAGAATCCTTTGCAAACCTCAAAATTTGGCTAAAAATACACATGTTACTCACATTTCTGTGGCAGAAAGTTCTGGAATCTGAGAGGAGCCACAAATTTCCTTCTACCCAGCGTTCCCCCAAGTCTCCCGATAAAAATGATACCTCACTTGTGTGGGTAGGACTAGCGCCCACGAAAGGAAAGGGCCCAAAACACAACGTGGACACATCACATTTTTTTATAAAAAGCAGTGCCTACCTGTGGATTTTGGCCTGTAGCTCAGCCGACACCTGAGGAAACCTAGCAAACCAGTGCATTTTTGAAAACTAGAAACCCAGGGGAATCCAAGATGGGGTGACTTGCGGGGCTCTGACCAGGTTATGTTACCCAGAATCCTTTGCAAACATCAAAATTTGGCCCAAAAAACACTTTTTCCTCTCATTTCGGTGACAGAAAGTTCTGGAATCTGAGAGGAGCCACAAATTTCCTTCCACCCAGCGTTCCCCTAAGTCTCTCGATAAAAATGGTACATCACTTCTGTGGGTAGGCCTAGCGCCCACAAAAGGAAATGGCCCAAAACACAACGTGGACACAACATATTTTTTTACAGAAAACAGAGGTGTTTTTTGCAAGGTGCCTACCTGTGGTGTTTGGCCTGTAGCTCAGCCGGCCCCAGGGGGGGGGGGCAGAAATGCCCTAAAATAAATTTGCCCCCCCAACCCCCACCCTCCCCCGCCGGGAGCGACCCTTGCCTACGGGGTCGCTCCCCCTGCGTGACATTGGCGCCAAAAAACAAATCCCCGGTGCCTAGTGGTTTCTGCCCCCTTGGGGGCAGGTTGACCTAAACTCAGCCAATCTGCCCCCAAGGGGGGCAGAAATGGCCTAAATACAATTTGTCCCCCAGGGGAGCGACTTTTGCCTGATGGGTCGCTGCCCATCTCTAAAAAAAAAAAAACAAAGAAAAAAAAAAAGAAAAAAAAGAAAAATTCCCCTGGCGCCTAGAGGTTTCTGCCCCCCCCCCCGGGGCAGATCAGCCTAATAATAGGCCGATCTGCCCCCCGGGGGGGCAGAAATGGAATAAAATAAATTTGCCCCCCCAACACCCACCCCCCCCCGGGAGCGACCCTTGCCTACGGGGTCGCTCCCCCTGCGTGACATTGGCGCCAAAAAACAAATCCCCGGTGCCTAGTGGTTTCTGCCCCCTTGGGGGCAGATTGACCTAAAATTGGCCAATCTGCCCCCAGGGGGGCAGAAATGGTCTAAATACAATTTGCCCCGCCAGGGGAGCGACCCTTGCCTGATTGGTCGCTCCCCATCTCTAAAAAAAGAAACAACAAAAAAAAAAAAACACAAAAAAAAAATTGCCCTGGTGCCTAGAGTGTTCTGCCCCCCCCCCCCCCGGGGGCAGTTCGGCCTAATAATAGGCCGATCTGTCCCCCGGGGGGGCAGAAATGGCCTAAAATAAATTTGCCCCCCCAACCCCCACCCCCCCCCCCGTGAGCGACCCTTGCCTACGGGGTCGCTCCCCCTGCGTGACATTGGCGCCAAAAAACAAATCCCCGGTGCCTAGTGGTTTCTGCCCCCTTGGGGGCAGATTGACCTAAAATTGGCCAATCTGCCCCCAGGGGGGCAGAAATGGTCTAAATACAATTTGCCCCCCCAGGGGAGCGACCCTTGCCTGATGGGTCGCTCCCCATCTCTAAAAAAAGAAACAACAACAAAAAAAAAAAAAAAATTGCCCTGGTGCCTAGAGTGTTCTGCCCCCCCCCCCCCGGGGGCAGTTCGGCCTAATAATAGGCCGATCTGTCCCCCGGGGGGGCAGAAATGGCCTAAAATAAATTTGCCCCCCCAACCCCCACCCCCCCCCCCCGGGAGCGACCCTTGCCTACGGGGTCGCTCCCCCTGCGTGACATTGGCGCCAAAAAACAAATCCCCGGTGCCTAGTGGTTTCTGCCCCCTTGGGGGCAGATTGACCTAAAATTGGCCAATCTGCCCCCAGGGGGGCAGAAATGGTCTAAATACAATTTGCCCCCCCCCAGGGGAGCGACCCTTGCCTGATGGGTCGCTCCCCATCTCTAAAAAAAGAAACAACAAAAAAAAAAAACACAAAAAAAAAATTGCCCTGGCGTCTAGAGTGTTCTGCCCCCCCCCCCCGGGGGCAGTTCGGCCTAATAATAGGCCGATCTGTCCCCCGGGGGGGCAGAAATGGCCTAAAATAAATTTGCCCCCCCAACCCCCCTCCCCCCCCGGGAGCGACCCTTGCCTACGGGGTCGCTCCCCCTGCGTGACATTGGCGCCAAAAAACAAATCCCCGGTGCCTAGTGGTTTCTGCCCCCTTGGGGGCAGATTGACCTAAAATCGGCCAATCTGCCCCCAGGGGGGCAGAAATGGTCTAAATACAATTTGCCCCCCAGGGGAGCGACCCTTGCCTGATGGGTCGCTCCCCATCTCTAAAAAAAAAAAAAGAACAAAAACACAAAAAAAAAATTTGCCCTGGCGCCTAGAGGTTTCTTCCCCCCCTGGGGGCAGATCGGCCTAATAATAGGCCGATCTGCCCCCAGGGGGGGGCAGAAAAGGCCTTCCCAAAAAATTGCCCCCCCTGGGAACGACCCTTGCCAAAGGGGTCGCTTTGTTGCGTGACATTCGCGCGCAAAAACAAACTCCCTGGTGTCTAATGGTTTCTGCCCCCCTTGGGGGCAGAAATGGCCTAAATATATATTGCCCCGTAGGGGAGCGACCCTTGCCTAAGGGATCGCTCCCCACCTAAAAAAAAAGAATTCATCACAAAAAAAAAAATGGTCCCTGGTGCGTAGAGGTTTCTGCCCCCCCTGGGGGCAGATCGGCCTAATAATAGGCTAATCTGCCCCCAGGGGGGGCAGAAAAGGCCTTCCTAAAAAATGCCCCCCTGGGAGCGACCCTTGCCCAAGGGGTCGCTCCCTTTTGCCAATTTCAAGAAAAAAAAAAAAATCCCTGGTGTCTAGTGGGGTTTCAAAAGCCGGATTGCAAGCAATCCGGCTTTTGAAACCTGTGAGTGACTTCAAAGGGAAGGAAATACATTTCCTTCCCTTTGAAGCCTCTCGGGGCCTCCCCCATGGGATTGAAAAAGAAATACAAAAGCATTTCTTTTTCAATCGCGCTGGAAGCTCTGCTTCCAGCGCGATGGGGGAGACCATGTGACTAATCAGCGCGCGCTCGCGCGCTGACGTCACAGGGGGGGTTGGGGGGTAGGGGGTGGGAGGGGAAGGGCTTCCCCTTCCATCCCTGACTTGGGGGGGTGGGGGGGAACCCCACAGAGGGAGCGAGAGCGCTCCCTCTGGGCTCTGTGCACAGGACGTAATGGTTACGTCCTGGGCACAGCAGCACTGTGCCTCAGGACGTAACCATTACGTCCTGGGCACAGAAGGGGTTAAAACAAATTGTCAGACAATAGCAGAAACCAGTTAATCACAACAAGAATCTGAGTCTTCTGAGAAAGCGACAACAATCAAACCCAATGTCCATCCACTTACAAGATTGATGGCTACCACTCGTCCACCTCCAATAACTGATCAGAAAGCAGAGAATCTTCAATGTATTATTTGTGGTTTAACCAGAACAAGAGCCACAGGGATTGGCGAAAGAACAAAGTACAGAATATGTGAGTCTCAAAGGGCAAACGTTTTTATCTACAACTGGTTTCTTCCAAGATGATGTTTTCAGCCGAGTAGCTCATCTAAACAACAACTAAAATGTATTTGGAGCAGATTTGTTTGCCTACCTGAACTAAATGCGTGCATACCTTCGAAAATATGAAAGTACAATGAGCTCCCAGCAGCAACGTATTCACCAGCCTTCAGTTAAGTTTGCACTCTTTGGAAAAGCAAATTAAGTTTTAAACCAACCTTGAGTTCTGGCTACAGTTCACACTCAGTGAGATCAGAGAACTGAGGATCAACATTGATTAAACTCTTTTGATCCATAATAATGAAACTAAGGTTCTCTGAAGAAAATGTACAAGCACAGAGTTCGTTTTTGTCGGTCTAATAAAAAGAATGAGCCACTTATGGTGTTCTCAGATGATTTGACTCCTGAGGTTCTTGCTGCCAAAATAGCAGGATCACAGGATGCAGTAAAATGAGCAGGAACCATCTTAAGAAACATCCTGAAAGTTTTCGATTTTGGACTTTATGACAAATTTTGTGATGCCCTAGAGCTCCGCAAATTATGGGAGTCAACATGAATGCCTGATATTGTCTTAACATTTTTTACATCATGTTTAATAACAGCAAAGCAAAACTGTTACAAACTAAGGGGCAGATTTTAAAAAAGTGTCGCTGCATCCAATGCAGCACCACTTTTCTTGCACCCCTTAGCACCCCCGTAATGCCACCATGTGTGTGCCGTATCAAAATTAAACACACAACGCACCAAGGTGGTACTTAGAGAACTAGCGTTAATATTTTGGACAATAGTTTGACGCTTTGCAGGATAAGCGTAAAAAATTGTGACACTAATCCTGCAAAGTACATTGAGGCCCATTGAAAACAATAGTGTGCCTCCTTTTAATGCCTGCTCTGTGCAGGCATTAACAATACCGCTAACAATGGTGCAAATAAATCTTTTAGATTTCATTGTGCCATTTATGCGGGCCCCCTAATGGAGGAACTTCCCCTTGCATACAATATGCCTGGTGAAGGCATATTGTGGCGCATTGGGGTTACAAAGTGGCACAATGCATGCATTGTGCTACTTTGTAAATATGGGGCTGCGTTTTAGCCATAATATTGCCACATTAGTAGAAAAAAATGCTGCTAATGTGACGATATGTGGGCTAGGCCCTCTTAAATCAGGGCCAAAAGACAAAAATGATGATGGCATTGAAGATATAAGTGAAGAACACATGAACATACAGGCTTATGCTGTGCAAATGTACTATCTTTTCCAATTCATGTTTTATTAATTACATCACAGCAAAAAGATAACTCTGCTACATGTGATGATTGCCCATGCAATCTTTGTCAAGTACAAAAGTATACAGCTAATCACTTCATTGAATAAGATTCAGGTCACAAATTTCCTTCCACCCAGCGTTCCCCCACGTCTCCCGATAAAAATGATACCTCACTTGTGTGGGTAGGCCTAGCGCCCGCGACAGGATATGCCCCAAAACACAACGTGGACATATCACAGAAAACAGAGCTGTTTTTAGCAAAGTGACTACCTGTAGATTTTGGCCTCTAGCTCAGCCGCCACCTAGGGAAACCTACCAAACCTGTGCATTTCTGAAACTAGAGACCTAGGGGAATCCAAGGAGGGGTGACTTGCGGGGCTCGGACCAGGTTCTGTTACCCAGAATCCTTTGCAAACCTCAAAATTTGGCTAAAAAAACACATGTTCCTCACATTTCTGTGGCAGAAAGTTCTGGAATCTGAGAGGAGCCACAAATTTCCTTCCACCCAGCGTTCCCCCACGTCTCCCGATAAAAATGATACCTCACTTGTGTGGGTAGGCCTAGCGCCCGCGACAGGATATGCCCCAAAACACAACGTGGACATATCACAGAAAACAGAGCTGTTTTTAGCAAAGTGACTACCTGTAGATTTTGGCCTCTAGCTCAGCCGCCACCTAGGGAAACCTACCAAACCTGTGCATTTCTGAAAACTAGAGACCTAGGGGAATCCAAGGAGGGGTGACTTGCGGGGCTCGGACCAGGTTCTGTTACCCAGAATCCTTTGCAAACCTCAAAATTTAGCTAAAAAAACACATGTTCCTCACATTTCTGTGGCAGAAAGTTCTGGAATCTGAGAGGAGCCACAAATTTCCTTCCACCCAGCGTTCCCCCTCGTCTCCCGATAAAAATGATACCTCACTTGTGTGGGTAGGCCTAGCGCCCGCGACAGGATATGCCCCAAATCACAACGTGGACATATCACAGAAAACAGAGCTGTTTTTAGCAAAGTGACTACCTGTAGATTTTGGCCTCTAGCTCAGCCGCCACCTAGGGAAACCTACCAAACCTGTGCATTTCTGAAAACTAGAGACCTAGGGGAATCCAAGGAGGGGTGACTTGCGGGGCTCGGACCAGGTTCTGTTACCCAGAATCCTTTGCAAACCTCAAAATTTGGCTAAAAAAACACATGTTCCTCACATTTCTGTGGCAGAAAGTTCTGGAATCTGAGAGGAGCCACAAATTTCCTTCCACCCAGCGTTCCCCTACGTCTCCCGATAAAAATGATACCTCACTTGTGTGGGTAGGCCTAGCGCCCGCGACAGGATATGCCCCAAAACACAACGTGGACATATCACAGAAAACAGAGCTGTTTTTAGCAAAGTGACTACCTGTAGATTTTGGCCTCTAGCTCAGCCGCCACCTAGGGAAACCTACCAAACCTGTGCATTTCTGAAAACTAGAGACCTAGGGGAATCCAAGGAGGGGTGACTTGCGGGGCTCGGACCAGGTTCTGTTACCCAGAATCCTTTGCAAACCTCAAAATTTGGCTAAAAAAACACATGTTCCTCACATTTCTGTGGGAGAAAGTTCTGGAATCTGAGAGGAGCCACAAATTTCCTTCCACCCAGCGTTCCCCCACGTCTCCCGATAAAAATGATACCTCACTTGTGTGGGTAGGCCTAGCGCCCGCGACAGGATATGCCCCAAAACACAACGTGGACATATCACAGAAAACAGAGCTGTTTTTAGCAAAGTGACTACCTGTAGATTTTGGCCTCTAGCTCAGCCGCCACCTAGGGAAACCTACCAAACCTGTGCATTTCTGAAAACTAGAGACCTAGGGGAATCCAAGGAGGGGTGACTTGCGGGGCTCGGACCAGGTTCTGTTACCCAGAATCCTTTGCAAATCTCAAAATTTGGCTAAAAAAACACATGTTCCTCACATTTCTGTGGCAGAAAGTTCTGGAATCTGAGAGGAGCCACAAATTTCCTTCCACCCAGCGTTCCCCCACGTCTCCCGATAAAAATGATACCTCACTTGTGTGGGTAGGCCTAGCGCCCGCGACAGGATATGCCCCAAAACACAACGTGGACATATCACAGAAAACAGAGCTGTTTTTAGCAAAGTGACTACCTGTAGATTTTGGCCTCTAGCTCAGCCGGCACCTAGGGAAACCTACCAAACCTGTGCATTTCTGAAAACTATAGACCTAGGGGAATCCAAGGAGGGGTGACTTGTGTGGCTCGGACCAGGTTCTGTTACCCAGAATCCTTTGCAAACCTCAAAATTTGGCTAAAAAAACACATGTTCCTCACATTTCTGTGGCAGAAAGTTCTGGAATCTGAGAGGAGCCACAAATTTCCTTCCACCAAGCGTTCCCCAACATCTCCCGATAAAAATGATACCTCACTTGTGTGGGTAGGCCTAGCGCCCGCGACAGGATATGCCCCAAAACACAACGTGGACACATCACAGAAAACAGAGCTGTTTTTAGCAAAGTGACTACCTGGAGATTTTGGCCTCTAGCTCAGCCGCCACCTAGGGAAACCTACCAAACCTGTACATTTCTGAAAACTAGAGACCTAGGGGAATCCAAGGAGGGGTGACTTGTGTGGCTCGGACCAGGTTCTGTTACCCAGAATCCTTTGCAAACCTCAAAATTTAGCTAAAAAAACACATATTCCTCACATTTCTGTGGCAGAAAGTTCTGGAATCTGAGAGGAGCCACAAATTTCCTTCCACCCAGCGTTCCCCCACGTCTCCCGATAAAAATGATACCTCACTTGTGTGGGTAGGCCTAGCGCCCGCGACAGGATATGCCCCAAATCACAACGTGGACATATCACAGAAAACAGAGCTGTTTTTAGCAAAGTGACTACCTGTAGATTTTGGCCTCTAGCTCAGCCGGCACCTAGGGAAACCTACCAAACCTGTGCATTTCTGAAAACTAGAGACCTAGGGGAATCCAAGGAGGGGTGACTTGCGGGGCTCGGACCAGGTTCTGTTACCCAGAATCCTTTGCAAACCTCAAAAAGTGGCTAAAAAAACAAGTTTTCCTCACATTTCGGTGACAGAAAGTTCTGGAATCTGAGAGGAGCCACAAATTTCCTTCCACCCGGCGTTCCCCCAAGTCTCCCGATAAAAATGATACCTCACTTGTGTGGGTAGGCCTAGCGCCCGCGACAGGAAACGCCCCAAAGCGCAACGTGGACACATCAAACTTTTTGGAAGAAAACAGAGGTGTTTTTTGAGAAGTGCCTACCTGTAGATTTTGGCCTGTAGCTCAGCCGGCACCTAGGGAAACCTACCAAACCTGTGCATTTCTGAAAACTAGAGACCTAGGGCAATCCAAGGAGGGGTGACTCGCGGGGCTCGGACCAGGTTCTGTTACCCAGAATCCTTTGCAAACCTCAAAAAGTGGCTAAAAAAACAAGTTTTCCTCAGATTTCGGTGACAGAAAGTTCTGGAATCTGAGAGGAGCCACAAATTTCCTTCCACCCGGCGTTCCCCCAAGTCTCCCGATAAAAATGATACCTCACTTGTGTGGGTAGGCCTAGCGCCCGCGACAGGAAACGCCCCAAAGCGCAACGTGGACACATCAAAATATTTGGAAGAAAACAGAGGTGTTTTTTGAGAAGTGCCTACCTGTAGATTTTGGCCTCTAGCTCAGCCGGCACCTAGGGAAACCTACCAAACCTGTGCATTTCTGAAAACTAGAGACCTAGGGCAATCCAAGGAGGGGTGACTCGCGGGGCTCGGACCAGGTTCTGTTACCCAGAATCCTTTGCAAACCTCAAAAAGTGGCTAAAAAAACAAGTTTTCCTCAGATTTCGGTGACAGAAAGTTCTGGAATCTGAGAGGAGCCACAAATTTCCTTCCACCCGGCGTTCCCCCAAGTCTCCCGATAAAAATGATACCTCACTTGTGTGGGTAGGCCTAGCGCCCGCGACAGGAAACGCCCCAAAGCGCAACGTGGACACATCAAAATTTTTGGAAGAAAACAGAGGTGTTTTTTGAGAAGTGCCTACCTGTAGATTTTGGCCTCTAGCTCAGCCGGCACCTAGGGAAACCTACCAAACCTGTGCATTTCTGAAAACTAGAGACCTAGGGCAATCCAAGGAGGGGTGACTCGCGGGGCTCGGACCAGGTTCTGTTACCCAGAATCCTTTGCAAACCTCAAAAAGTGGCTAAAAAAACAAGTTTTCCTCAGATTTCGGTGACAGAAAGTTCTGGAATCTGAGAGGAGCCACAAATTTCCTTCCACCCGGCGTTCCCCCAAGTCTCCCGATAAAAATGATACCTCACTTGTGTGGGTAGGCCTAGCGCCCGCGACAGGAAACGCCCCAAAGCGCAACGTGGACACATCAAAATTTTTGGAAGAAAACAGAGGTGTTTTTTGAGAAGTGCCTACCTGTAGATTTTGGCCTGTAGCTCAGCCGGCACCTAGGGAAACCTACCAAACCTGTGCATTTCTGAAAACTAGAGACCTAGGGCAATCCAAGGAGGGGTGACTCGCGGGGCTCGGACCAGGTTCTGTTACCCAGAATCCTTTGCAAACCTCAAAAAGTGGCTAAAAAAACAAGTTTTCCTCATATTTCGGTGACAGAAAGTTCTGGAATCTGAGAGGAGCCACAAATTTCCTTCCACCCGGCGTTCCCCCAAGTCTCCCGATAAGAATGATACCTCACTTGTGTGGGTAGGCCTAGCGCCCGCGACAGGAAACGCCCCAAAGCGCAACGTGGACACATCAAAATTTTTGGAAGAAAACAGAGGTGTTTTTTGAGAAGTGCCTACCTGTAGATTTTGGCCTCTAGCTCAGCCGGCACCTATGGAAACCTACCAAACCTGTGCATTTCTGAAAACTAGAGACCTAGGGCAATACAAGGAGGGGTGACTCGCGGGGCTCGGACCAGGTTCTGTTACCCACAATCCTTTGCAAACCTCAAAAAGTGGCTAAAAAAACAAGTTTTCCTCACATTTCGGTGACAGAAAGTTCTGGAATCTGAGAGGAGCCACAAATTTCCTTCCACCCGGCGTTCCCCTAAGTCTCCCGATAAAAATGATACCTCACTTGTGTGGGTAGGCCTAGCGCCCGCGACAGGAAATGCCCCAAAACAGAACGTGGACACATCACATTTTTTCATAGAAAACAGTGCCTACCTGTGGATTTTGGCCTCTAGCTCAGCCGGCACCTGGGGAAACCTAGCAAACCAGCACATTTTTGTAAACTAGAAACCCAGGGGAATCCAAGATGAGGTGACTTGTGGGGCTCGGACCAGGTTCTGTTACCCAGAATCCTTTGCAAACCTCAAAATGTGGCTAAAATACCACGTTTTCCACACATTTCGGTGACAGAAAGTTCTGGAATCTGAGGGGAGCCACAAATTTCCTTCCACCCAGCGTTCCCCCAAGTCTCCCGATAAATATGATACCTCACTTGTGTGGTTAGGCTTGGTGCCTGCGACAGGAATAGATCACACAACGGTCAATGTTGGTCCTTACGTGAGGCAGCTGTTGACCCTGGGGTGATCCATTCCTGACACAGACACTAGGTGTAGGCACTCAAGTGGGGTAGTGTTTTTATCAGGACAGGTGAGGAGTCACTGGGTGGTAGGAATGTTGTGGATCCCAGCATATTCCTGTAGTTTGTGTGACAGAAATGCGAGAAAAATAGAGTGTTTTCTCAACATTTCAGCTTTGCAGGGTATTCTGGGTAAGAAAACTTTGGGGAATCCACACAAGTCACACCTCTGTGGACTCCCCCGAATGTCTAGTTTCCAGAAATGTTTGGGTTTAGTGTGTTTCTCTATATGGCCGCCGAATCCAGGACCAAAAACACAGGTGCCTGCCTTACAAAACCAGTTTGTTTTGCCATAGACAATTTTGATGTCTCCACAATATGATTTGGGTGGTGGAATTTGGGGCTGAACTAAATTGGTGAGCTCCCAAGAGAGCACTCTCTCTCTGCTTGCCGCCGCATTCACCTGCTCTCTGGGTTGGCCTAACCCACTATTACCCAGTTGCACGAACAGCTTGCGAAGGGACAGCAGGACTGTCCTCATCACCTCCCTCATAATGTACTGGAAGAGGAGTTTTCGAATGGGACTCCTCTGACTGAAAAATCACTCCCAGAGTCTGCGCCATTGTCCTATCCCTCAGATGCTGTCTCAGTATCTGATGTCTCAGTCTCTGATCCTATGTCAGAGCGGTCCTCTATAACCCGAGTGCAGGCAGCAGTCATCCATCAAGATGCCATCTCTGCTATTGGCTAAACTGTTGCTCTAAAACACTAGCCTACGTAGACAGTCACAAAATCGATGTTGTGTGTGAGATACGTGCAACAGTAGAGGCCACCTTACCTGCGCTTCTTCCCTCAATCAGCACGTACTTTCAAGACACTCAAAAAACACCTTGTCACATACCATTCGTCACAATCTTTAGCACCTCCTGCGCCCAGTCCAACAATCATTATTGGTGCTCCCACTCCCTCCTCCTCGGATTCCCTCATTACCACCCAGCAAAAGTGCCCTTCATCTCTCCATAGACTTTACTAATGTACTCAGCTATTTACATAAAATACAGATGTGCTCTTTGCAGTAGGCATATAAACCTTCTGCGCTTCTTTATGGCACTAAAACTGCCACTAGACAAGTCGGACCCTTTTCCCCCCAGGGAAACCACACACATATTGACAAAAGTGATGTATATATGACAGCCAACCACCTGAAACTCAACTCAAGCAAAACCGAAATAATCCTCTTTGGCCCTCACCAAAAAAACCTGGGACCCCCCATGGTGGCCCACCACGCTAGGCCCTGCACCCACCCCCGCCAACTACGCACGCAACCTCAGCATCATCCTAGACTCCTCCCTCTCTATGACCCAACAAATCAACGCTCTTACCTCCTCATGCTTCAACAAACTCCGTATACTGAAAAACATTAAAATGGATCCCCACAGAGACCAGAAAAACTGTCACTCACGCACTCATCAGCAGCAGGCTTGATTACAGAAACGCCCTCTACGCCGGCACCACTCTAAAACTCAAGTGCAAACTACACGCATCCAGAACTCAGCAGCACGACTCATCCTCGACCTCCACCGACACGAACACATCTCTCCACACCTCAAATCCCTCCACTGGCTCCCCATTGACAAAAGGATCACCTTCAAGATCCTCATCCTCACACACAAATCACTCCACAACACAGGCCCTGCCTACCTCAACGAGAGTCACCTTCCACACCCCCACACGAAACGTCCGTTCAGCTGACCTCTCTCTCGCCTCTGACCCCCGCATCAAACACACCACCACCGGGGGCAGATCCTTCTCCTACATTGCACCCAAAACATGGAACGCACTCACAACCCACATTCGCAAGACCCAAAACCTACTTCTTTTCAGGAAGGGCCTCAAAACCTGGCTTTTTGAACAGTGAACCTCCTAGCGCCTTTCCCTCCCCCCCGTCCCCCTCCCAGCGCCTTGAGACCCTCACAGGTGAGTAGCGCGCTTTATAAATCTCTTTGATACAGATCTACCTATATATATATATATAAATATATATCTACATAGATATATCTATAGATATATCCATGTACCTAGATATATCTATCTACATAGATATATATATATAGATATATACATATATATTTTTTTAGTTGTTGTATGGTTTCCTTGGGGGCCAAAATGGCCCCCAGGGAAACCCTACAACATCTAAAAAAAAAATTGCCCCCACAGGGGGTCACCCTGCCCACGGGCGACCCCCTGTCATTTCATTTTTTTTTTATTTTATTTTTTTTTTGAAAAAAAAAAAAATTCCCCTGGGGGGGGGGCGCGATCGCGCCCCCCCCCCCTCCCCAGGGGGCACCTACCTTTTTATTTTTTTAGGAAAATTATCCGGGGGGGGGGGCGGCCCGTTTTCCGGGGGGGGGCTGCCCCCCAAAAGTGAAATCCCTGGTGTCTAGTGGGGTTTCCTGGCCCCCGATCGCAGCTGTGCTGCGATCGGGGGCCAGGAAACCGTTTCAGAAGGCCTCATAAGAAAGGGGAGACTCTCCCCTTTCTTACGAGGCCTTCTGAAACTGTTTCTGGCCCCCGATCGCAGCTGTGCTGCGATCGGGGGCCAGAAACAGTTTCAGAAGGCCTCGTAAGAAAGGGGAGAGTCTCCCCTTTCTTACGAGGCCTTTTCAAAATGTTTCCTGACCCCCCCGATCGCAGCTGCGATCGGGGGAGCCAGAAAACCTGAAAGTGTTTCCTGGCCCCCGATCGCAGCACAGCTGCGACCGGGGGCCAGGAAACACTTTCAGGAAGGCCTCGTAAGAAAGGGGAGTGTCTCCCCTTTCTTACGAGGCCTTCCTGAAAGTGTTTCTGTGCTGTGCTGCGATCGGGGGCCAGGAAACACTTTCAGGAAGGCCTCGTAAGAAAGGGGAGACTCTCCCCTTTCTTACGAGGCCTTCCCGAACGTGAAAAAGGCCGTTTTCCCCATGAAAGCAGGAAGCGGCCGCAAGGCTGCTTCCTGCTTTCATGGGGAAAACACCTTTGCAACGTCAGCGCGCCTCGCGGCGCGCTGACGTCACAAAGGGGCGGGTGGGGGGCGGGGGGAGACACGGTAGCTTCCGTGTCTCCCGGGGGGGGGAAAAAAATAAAAAATAAATCCTCGGGTGCGACGCACCCGAGGATTTATTAATGCCCTTCCTGGTGTCGGCCACTGGTCGTGACCCGCACCAGGGAGGGTGTGTGGGCGTCGACCAGTGGCCGACGCCCGCATTTAAGAGGTTAACACTCTGCAAATTTGATTGCTGAAACAAATAAATATAGTGAACTATGAAAATGTGTCTAAAACAGGAATGATAAACATTAGGGCCCATATTTATACTTTTTGACGCAAAACTGCGCCAACGCAGTTTTACGTCAAAAAAATTAGCGCCGGCTAACGCCATTCTGAAGCGCCATGCGGGCGCCGTATTTATTCAAAGACGTTAGCCGGCGTTAGCCGCCGGCGCTGTCTGGTGTGCGTTAAAAAAAACGACGTACACCAGGCAGCGCCGGTGTAGGGGGAAAATGGCGTATGGGCGTCCAGAAATGGTGCAAGTCAGGCTGAGGCAAAAAAATCGCCACAACCCGATTTGCGCAATTTTTTTACGACGCCCATCCCCCATTGACATGACTCCTGTCTTAGCAAAGACAGGAGTCATGCCCCCTTGCCCAATGGCCATGCCCAGGGGACTTCTGTCCCCTGGGCATGGTCATTGGGCATAGTGGCATGTAGGGGGGCACAAATCAGGCCCCCCTATGCCACAAAAAAAAAAAAAATTACCTGGACTTACCTTAACCCCTTCGCTGCCAGGCCTTTTCCCCCTCCTGTGCCAGGCCTTTTTTTGCCTATTTGGGGCAGTTCGCGCTTAGGCCCTCATAACTTTTTGCAAACAATTGGGGTGTAATGATAGGGGAATGTTGGCGCTCAGGAATCTATTTGGCCAATATAGTAGTAGGGGTAGCCTCCACAAGGGAAAACACCCATCCCTTAAGGGTTAAAAAACCCAACAAATATTTTTACACAATGTGAGGCGCCCTCCTTTTTCTTATACCATTTTCTTTCTTATTGTTATTTCTCAAAGTTTACCTATTTAAATTCAATGAGTCAAATCTCAAGTAAGTGAAATTCAAAGTCAAAGTAATCTTGAATACATCGCTAATCTTAGTGAGTGAATTTATATTATTCCATATTGGGGAACCCAACAATAAGTGACATAATGGGAGGTTTTCTCCCTTATTTGTTCAAAAAGTTATATGAATAGGTCAAATCACAAGTGAGTAAATTTCAAATGAACGCAATCCCAAATATCACGCCAGTCTTTAAAAGTCCAATCATATCCAAGGTTTATTGGATCCGATCTTCAGATTATCAGCATGCTTCATGAAGATAAACATTGAGCCAACACGTGTTTCGTCAGGGGAAAGTCCTATGTTCCCCAACGACTTCTTCAGGGCTCTACTAGTATTTTAAAGAAACCGAGTATTCCGTCCCTGTGTGTAGGCAACGTTTGGTTGCGAGTGCGCTTTTTGTCCACATAAGCTAACCAAGCCAAATTTGCGTCCTTTTTTTCCAACATCCTAGGGATTCTAAAGGTACCCAGACTTTGTGGGTTCCCCTGAAGGAGGTCAAGAAATTGGCCAAAATACAGTGAAAATTTCGTTTTTTTCAAAAAAATTGGAAAAAGGGGCTGGAGAAGAAGGCTTGTGGTTTTTCCCCTGAAAATGGCATCAACAAAGGGTCTACGGTGCTAAACTCAGCAGCTTCCCAGCTTTCAGGAACATGCAGACTTGAATCCGAAAACCCAATTTTTCAACACAATTTTGGCATTTTACTGGAGCATACCCCATTTGTGCAATTTTTTGTGCTTTCAGCCTCATTCCAGTCAGTGACAGGAATGGTCATGAAACCAATGCTGGATCCCAGAAACCTAAACATTTCTGCAAAGTAGACGAAATTCTGAATTCAGCAAGGGGTCATTTGTGTAGATCCTACAAGGGTTTCCTACAGAAAATAACAGCTGAAAAAGAAAAATATTGAAATTGAGGTGAAAAAAACATCAATTTTTCTCTACTTTTTACTCTGTAACTTTTCCCTGCAATGTCAGATTATCGAAAGCAATATAGCGTTACGTCTGCTGGACTCCTCTGGTTGCGGGGATATATAGGGTTTGTAGGTTCATCAAGAACCCGAGGAACCCAGAGCCAATAAATGAGCTGCACCCTGCAGTGCGTTTTCATTCTATACCGGGTATACAGTAATTCATTTGCTGAAATATAAGGAGTAAAAAATAGCTATCAAGAAAACCTTTGCATTTCCAAAAAGGGCACAAGATAAGGTGTTGAGGAGCAGTGGTTATTTGCACATCTCTGAATTCCGGGGTGACCATAGTAGCACGTGAATTACATGGAATTTCTCAAATAGATGTCTTTTTTACACACACCCCTATATTTGGAAGGAATAAATGTAGAGAAAGACAAGGGGCAATAACACTTTTTTTGCTATTCTATGTTCCCCCAAGTCTCCCGATAAAAATGATACCTCACTTGTGTGGCTAGGCCTAGCGCCCGCGACAGGATATGCCCCAAAACACAACGTGGACACATCACAGAAAACAGAGCTGTTTTTAACAAAGTGACTACCTGTAGATTTTGGCCTCTAGCTCAGCCGCCACCTAGGGAAACCTACCAAACCTGTGCATTTCTGAAAACTAGAGACCTAGGGGAATCCAAGGAGGGGTGACTTGTGTGGCTCGGACCAGGTTCTGTTACCCAGAATCCTTTGCAAACCTCAAAATTTGGCTAAAAAAACACATGTTCCTCACATTTCTGTGGCAGAAAGTTCTGGAATCTGAGAGGAGCAACAAATTTCCTTCCACCCAGCATTCCCCCACGTCTCCCGATAAAAATGATACCTCACTTGTGTGGGTAGGCCTAGCGCCCACGACAGGATATGCCCCAAAACACAACCTGGACACATCACAGAAAACAGAGCTGTTTTTAGCAAAGTGACTACCTGTAGATTTTGGCCTGTAGCTCAGCCGCCACCTAGGGAAACCTACCAAACCTGTGCATTTCTGAAAACTAGAGACCTAGGGGAATCCAAGGAGGGGTAACTTGTGTGGCTCGGACCAGGTTCGGTTACCCAGAATCCTTTGCAAACCTCAAAATTTGGCTAAAAAAACACATGTTCCTCACATTTCTGTGGCAGAAAGTTCTGGAATCTGAGAGGAGCCACAAATGTCCTTCCACCCAGCGTTCCCCCACGTCTCCCGATAAAAATGATACCTCACTTGTGTGGGTAGGCCTAGCGCCCGCGACAGGATATGCCCCAAAACACAACGTGGACATATCACAGAAAACAGAGCTGTTTTTAGCAAAGTGACTACCTGTAGATTTTGGCCTCTAGCTCAGCCGCCACCTAGGGAAACCTACCAAACCTGTGCATTTCTGAAAACTAGAGACCTAGGGGGATCCAAGGAGGGGTGACTTGCGGGGCTCGGACCAGGTTCTGTTACCCAGAATCCTTTGCAAACCTCAAAATTTGGCTAAAAAAACACATGTTCCTCACATTTCTGTGGCAGAAAGTTCTGGAATCTGAGAGGAGCCACAAATTTCCTTCCACCCAGCGTTCCCCCACGTCTCCCGATAAAAATGATACCTCACTTGTGTGGGTAGGCCTAGCGCCCGCGACAGGATATGCCCCAAAACACAACGTGGACATATCACAGAAAACAGAGCTGTTTTTAGCAAAGTGACTACCTGTAGATTTTGGCCTCTAGCTCAGCCGCCACCTAGGGAAACCTACCAAACCTATGCATTTCTGAAAACTAGAGACCTAGGGGAATCAAAGGAGGGCTGACTTGTGTGGCTCGGACCAGGTTCTGTTACCCAGAATCCTTTGCAAACCTCAAAATTTGGCTAAAAAAACACATGTTCCTCACATTTCTGTGGCAGAAAGTTCTGGAATCTGAGAGGAGCCACAAATTTCCTTCCACCCAGCGTTCCCCCACGTCTCCCGATAAAAATGATACCTCACTTGTGTGGGTAGGCCTAGCGCCCGCGACAGGATATGCCCCAAAACACAACGTGGACATATCACAGAAAACAGAGCTGTTTTTAGCAAAGTGACTACCTGTAGATTTTGGCCTCTAGCTCAGCCTCCACCTAGGGAAACCTACCAAACCTGTGCATTTCTGAAAACTAGAGACCTAGGGGAATCCAAGGAGGGGTGACTTGTGTGGCTCGGACCAGGTTCTGTTACCCAGAATCCTTTGCAAACCTCAAAATTTGGCTAAAAAAACACATGTTCCTCACATTTCTGTGGCAGAAAGTTCTGGAATCTGAGAGGAGCCACAAATTTCCTTCCACCCAGCGTTCCCCTAAGTCTCCCGATAAAAATGATACCTCACTTGTGTGGGTAGGCCTAGCGCCCGCGACAGGATATGCCCCAAAACACAACGTGGACATATCACAGAAAACAGAGCTGTTTTTAGCAAAGTGACTACCTGTAGATTTTGGCCTCTAGCTCAGCCGCCACCTAGGGAAACCTACCAAACCTGTGCATTTCTGAAAACTAGAGACCTAGGGGGATCCAAGGAGGGGTGACTTGCGGGGCTCGGACCAGGTTCTGTTACCCAGAATCCTTTGCAAACCTCAAAATTTGGCTAAAAAAACACATGTTCCTCACATTTCTGTGGCAGAAAGTTCTGGAATCTGAGAGGAGCCACAAATTTCCTTCCACCCAGCGTTCCCCCACGTCTCCCGATAAAAATGATACCTCACTTGTGTGGGTAGGCCTAGCGCCCGCGACAGGATATGCCCCAAAACACAACGTGGACATATCACAGAAAACAGAGCTGTTTTTAGCAAAGTGACTACCTGTAGATTTTGGCCTCTAGCTCAGCCGCCACCTAGGGAAACCTACCAAACCTATGCATTTCTGAAAACTAGAGACCTAGGGGAATCCAAGGAGGGGTGACTTGTGTGGCTCGGACCAGGTTCTGTTACCCAGAATCCTTTGCAAACCTCAAAATTTGGCTAAAAAAACACATGTTCCTCACATTTCTGTGGCAGAAAGTTCTGGAATCTGAGAGGAGCCACAAATTTCCTTCCACCCAGCGTTCCCCCACGTCTCCCGATAAAAATGATACCTCACTTGTGTGGGTAGGCCTAGCGCCCGCGACAGGATATGCCCCAAAACACAACGTGGACATATCACAGAAAACAGAGCTGTTTTTAGCAAAGTGACTACCTGTAGATTTTGGCCTCTAGCTCAGCCGCCACCTAGGGAAACCTACCAAACCTGTGCATTTCTGAAAACTAGAGACCTAGGGGAATCCAAGGAGGGGTGACTTGTGTGGCTCGGACCAGGTTCTGTTACCCAGAATCCTTTGCAAACCTCAAAATTTGGCTAAAAAAACACATGTTCCTCACATTTCTGTGGCAGAAAGTTCTGGAATCTGAGAGGAGCCACAAATTTCCTTCCACCCAGCGTTCCCCCACGTCTCCCGATAAAAATGATACCTCACTTGTGTGGGTAGGCCTAGCGCCCGCGACAGGATATGCCCCAAAACACAACGTGGACATATCACAGAAAACAGAGCTGTTTTTAGCAAAGTGACTACCTGTAGATTTTGGCCTCTAGCTCAGCCGCCACCTAGGGAAACCTACCAAACCTATGCATTTCTGAAAACTAGAGACCTAGGGGAATCAAAGGAGGGCTGACTTGTGTGGCTCGGACCAGGTTCTGTTACCCAGAATCCTTTGCAAACCTCAAAATTTGGCTAAAAAAACACATGTTCCTCACATTTCTGTGGCAGAAAGTTCTGGAATCTGAGAGGAGCCACAAATGTCCTTCCACCCAGCGTTCCCCCACGTCTCCCGATAAAAATGATACCTCACTTGTGTGGGTAGGCCTAGCGCCCGCGACAGGATATGCCCCAAAACACAACGTGGACATATCACAGAAAACAGAGCTGTTTTTAGCAAAGTGACTACCTGTAGATTTTGGCCTCTAGCTCAGCCGCCACCTAGGGAAACCTACCAAACCTGTGCATTTCTGAAAACTAGAGACCTAGGGGGATCCAAGGAGGGGTGACTTGCGGGGCTCGGACCAGGTTCTGTTACCCAGAATCCTTTGCAAACCTCAAAATTTGGCTAAAAAAACACATGTTCCTCACATTTCTGTGGCAGAAAGTTCTGGAATCTGAGAGGAGCCACAAATTTCCTTCCACCCAGCGTTCCCCCACGTCTCCCGATAAAAATGATACCTCACTTGTGTGGGTAGGCCTAGCGCCCGCGACAGGATATGCCCCAAAACACAACGTGGACATATCACAGAAAACAGAGCTGTTTTTAGCAAAGTGACTACCTGTAGATTTTGGCCTCTAGCTCAGCCGCCACCTAGGGAAACCTACCAAACCTATGCATTTCTGAAAACTAGAGACCTAGGGGAATCAAAGGAGGGCTGACTTGTGTGGCTCGGACCAGGTTCTGTTACCCAGAATCCTTTGCAAACCTCAAAATTTGGCTAAAAAAACACATGTTCCTCACATTTCTGTGGCAGAAAGTTCTGGAATCTGAGAGGAGCCACAAATTTCCTTCCACCCAGCGTTCCCCCTCGTCTCCCGATAAAAATGATACCTCACTTGTGTGGGTAGGCCTAGCGCCCGCGACAGGATATGCCCCAAAACACAACGTGGACATATCACAGAAAACAGAGCTGTTTTTAGCAAAGTGACTACCTGTAGATTTTGGCCTCTAGCTCAGCCTCCACCTAGGGAAACCTACCAAACCTGTGCATTTCTGAAAACTAGAGACCTAGGGGAATCCAAGGAGGGGTGACTTGTGTGGCTCGGACCAGGTTCTGTTACCCAGAATCCTTTGCAAACCTCAAAATTTGGCTAAAAAAACACATGTTCCTCACATTTCTGTGGCAG
Source organism: Pleurodeles waltl (assembly GCF_031143425.1). Classification (NCBI taxonomy): domain Eukaryota; kingdom Metazoa; phylum Chordata; class Amphibia; order Caudata; family Salamandridae; genus Pleurodeles; species Pleurodeles waltl. The sequence goes on along the minus strand of NC_090444.1, from coordinate 1,641,795,987 downwards.
AAAGTTCTGGAATCTGAGAGGAGCCACAAATTTCCTTCCACCCAGCGTTCCCCTAAGTCTCCCGATAAAAATGATACCTCACTTGTGTGGGTAGGCCTAGCGCCCGCGACAGGATATGCCCCAAAACACAACGTGGACATATCACAGAAAACAGAGCTGTTTTTAGCAAAGTGACTACCTGTAGATTTTGGCCTCTAGCTCAGCCGCCACCTAGGGAAACCTACCAAACCTGTGCATTTCTGAAAACTAGAGACCTAGGGGGATCCAAGGAGGGGTGACTTGCGGGGCTCGGACCAGGTTCTGTTACCCAGAATCCTTTGCAAACCTCAAAATTTGGCTAAAAAAACACATGTTCCTCACATTTCTGTGGCAGAAAGTTCTGGAATCTGAGAGGAGCCACAAATTTCCTTCCACCCAGCGTTCCCCCACGTCTCCCGATAAAAATGATACCTCACTTGTGTGGGTAGGCCTAGCGCCCGCGACAGGATATGCCCCAAAACACAACGTGGACATATCACAGAAAACAGAGCTGTTTTTAGCAAAGTGACTACCTGTAGATTTTGGCCTCTAGCTCAGCCGCCACCTAGGGAAACCTACCAAACCTATGCATTTCTGAAAACTAGAGACCTAGGGGAATCCAAGGAGGGGTGACTTGTGTGGCTCGGACCAGGTTCTGTTACCCAGAATCCTTTGCAAACCTCAAAATTTGGCTAAAAAAACACATGTTCCTCACATTTCTGTGGCAGAAAGTTCTGGAATCTGAGAGGAGCCACAAATTTCCTTCCACCCAGCGTTCCCCCACGTCTCCCGATAAAAATGATACCTCACTTGTGTGGGTAGGCCTAGCGCCCGCGACAGGATATGCCCCAAAACACAACGTGGACATATCACAGAAAACAGAGCTGTTTTTAGCAAAGTGACTACCTGTAGATTTTGGCCTCTAGCTCAGCCGCCACCTAGGGAAACCTACCAAACCTGTGCATTTCTGAAAACTAGAGACATAGGGGAATCCAAGGAGGGGTGACTTGTGTGGCTCGGACCAGGTTCTGTTACCCAGAATCCTTTGCAAACCTCAAAATTTGGCTAAAAAAACACATGTTCCTCACATTTCTGTGGCAGAAAGTTCTGGAATCTGAGAGGAGCCACAAATTTCCTTCCACCCAGCGTTCCCCTAAGTCTCCCGATAAAAATGATACCTCACTTGTGTGGGTAGGCCTAGCGCCCGCGACAGGATATGCCCCAAAACACAACGTGGACATATCACAGAAAACAGAGCTGTTTTTAGCAAAGTGACTACCTGTAGATTTTGGCCTCTAGCTCAGCCGCCACCTAGGGAAACCTACCAAACCTATGCATTTCTGAAAACTAGAGACCTAGGGGAATCCAAGGAGGGGTGACTTGTGTGGCTCGGACCAGGTTCTGTTACCCAGAATCCTTTGCAAACCTCAAAATTTGGCTAAAAAAACACATGTTCCTCACATTTCTGTGGCAGAAAGTTCTGGAATCTGAGAGGAGCCACAAATTTCCTTCCACCCAGCGTTCCCCCACGTCTCCCGATAAAAATGATACCTCACTTGTGTGGGTAGGCCTAGCGCCCGCGACAGGATATGCCCCAAAACACAACGTGGACATATCACAGAAAACAGAGCTGTTTTTAGCAAAGTGACTACCTGTAGATTTTGGCCTCTAGCTCAGCCGCCACCTAGGGAAACCTACCAAACCTGTGCATTTCTGAAAACTAGAGACCTAGGGGAATCCAAGGAGGGGTGACTTGTGTGGCTCGGACCAGGTTCTGTTACCCAGAATCCTTTGCAAACCTCAAAATTTGGCTAAAAAAACACATGTTCCTCACATTTCTGTGGCAGAAAGTTCTGGAATCTGAGAGGAGCCACAAATTTCCTTCCACCCAGCGTTCCCCTAAGTCTCCCGATAAAAATGATACCTCACTTGTGTGGGTAGGCCTAGCGCCCGCGACAGGATATGCCCCAAAACACAACGTTGACATATCACAGAAAACAGAGCTGTTTTTAGCAAAGTGACTACCTGTAGATTTTGGCCTCTAGCTCAGCCGCCACCTAGGGAAACCTACCAAACCTGTGCATTTCTGAAAACTAGAGACCTAGGGGGATCCAAGGAGGGGTGACTTGCGGGGCTCGGACCAGGTTCTGTTACCCAGAATCCTTTGCAAACCTCAAAATTTGGCTAAAAAAACACATGTTCCTCACATTTCTGTGGCAGAAAGTTCTGGAATCTGAGAGGAGCCACAAATTTCCTTCCACCCAGCGTTCCCCCACGTCTCCCGATAAAAATGATACCTCACTTGTGTGGGTAGGCCTAGCGCCCGCGACAGGATATGCCCCAAAACACAACGTGGACATATCACAGAAAACAGAACTGTTTTTAGCGAAGTGACTACCTGTAGATTTTGGCCTCTAGCTCAGCCGCCACCTAGGGAAACCTACCAAACCTATGCATTTTTGAAAACTAGAGACCTAGGGGAATCCAAGGAGGGGTGACTTGTGTGGCTCGGACCAGGTTCTGTTACCCAGAATCCTTTGCAAACCTCAAAATTTGGCTAAAAAAACACATGTTCCTCACATTTCTGTGGCAGAAAGTTCTGGAATCTGAGAGGAGCCACAAATTTCCTTCCACCCAGCGTTCCCCCACGTCTCCCGATAAAAATGATACCTCACTTGTGTGGGTAGGCCTAGCGGCCGCGACAGGAAACGCCCCAAAGCGCAACGTGGACACAACCAAAATTTTGGAAGAAAACAGTGCCTACCTGTGAATTTTGGCCTGTAGCTCAGCGGGCACCTAGGGAAACCTACCAAACCTGTGCATTTCTGAAAACTAGAGACCTAGGGGAATCCAAGGAGGGGTGACTTGCGGGGCTCGGACCAGGTTCTGTTACCCAGAATCCTTTGCAAACCTCAAAATTTGGCCAAAAAAACACTTTTTCCTCTCATTTCTGTGGCAGAAAGTTCTGGAATCTGATAGGAGCCACAAATTTCCTTCCACCCAGCATTCCCCCAAGTCTCCCGATAAAAATGATACCTCACTTGTGTGGGTGGGCCAGGTTCCTGCAACAGAATAAGGCCCAAAACCTGAAGAGATAGAAGGGATAGGTATTTTTGCAATATATCATTTTGATGTGTGCACATACGTCCGTGATGTGCCAAACACTAAAATAGTGAAAAGAAACACTTAGGTTATGTGAAGAAGACCCCTCACCCACCAACCAAGTTGGTGGCATGCTTCATCATCGGGGTCCCACCCGAGGCACCTAGCGTGTCACAGGTGTGCTGCGACGCCTGATTACAGCGGAGCAGGTTTTGTCATTTTTTACAACACATACTGGTTGGATTTGGCACGAGGGTGAGTGATGGTTCAGTGGATCAAATTTTATTAACAAGAGATTTCACAAAAATGAAATGCACTGCTAATAACTGAAAGGCAAAAAAGTGAACCAATGACTCACAGCTCGTGAGCTGTAAAGCCGCGACAAGGCACCAACCGCTTTACAGTCCATTCACACACCTTTCATACATGACACGCACAAGACCATTCACACCGCCAGCCACGGGCCCAGCACATTACAACACTCACATCGACAGACCGCGCCACTCAAGGGCCCATCACTTACATACGCCACATGCCTGATACAAGAATCACACCAGCTGATGGGAGTGTGGACTGCCGTTTGGCTGGCACCGCCAGCCAAGCGCCACCCCACGCACACCGCCAGCCAAGCGCCACCCCACGCACACCGCCACCCCACGCACACCGCCAGCCAAGCGCCACCCCACGCACACCGCAATCACTTTTTTTTATTTATAAACAACAAATAAACTACTAATTATAAAATAGGCACAAAACTACAAACACAAAACCTCAAACTAAATACACGACAGATGCCAACCGTGGAAAATATAAAACAGACAGCTTACGCTCACGGTATTTCCCAAAAGTTTTTCCTTGTGTGGTAACTTCTAAAACAGCTAGGCACACACAGCCCAGGCTTTGAAGGGCATTCGGGGCAGTACATCCGGCTCTCCCTCCGGATTGATCTCCGGGCACATACTCTACATTTCTTTGTGGGCATGTCTTTTTTGGGAGTGGGAGGAATGTGATCTGGAAAGTGCCGATCTTTCAATCTAGCCACATCCTCCACCACTTCTACTCTAGGAACTCTTGCCGGTTCCACCACAATAAGGCTTTCTATCACCGACTCCTGAAATTTAACAAAAGTCATCCTTGACTCAGGTGAACAATCCTTGTATACAATAAAGGCATTAAAAGTTGCCAAATGAAATAAATGTAGGGCCAACTTTTTATACCACACATAGGACTTACGAAGAGCAGTGTAAGGTTCCAACCTCTGATCTACTCTATCAACACCACCCATGTGCCTATTGTAGTCCAAAATGCACGCAGGTTTGCGCACTTCCGCAACCTGACCCCAAACAGCCACAGGGGAAGTACTCTCATCATGGATGGTCGATAGCATGTACACATCCCTCCTGTCTGAAAATTTCATAGCTAACAGCTCATTATTCCGCAAGGCACTGCACTGTCCCCTCTCAAGTTTTTTACAGACAAGCTCCCTTGGATAGCCTTTGCGGTTAGAACGGATTGTGCCACAAGCAACAGTGTCCACCCTAAACAACTCCTTGAACAACTGCACTCCAGTGTAGAAATTATCTACGTACAAATGGTGACCTTTGTTAAACAGCCGTCTAGCAAGTTCCCACACAATTTTTTCGCTAACTCCAAAAGTGGCCGGACAACCAGGAGGGTCAATACTGGAATCCCTACCAGTGTAGACCCGGAAATTATAAACATATCCTGTACTGCTTTCTGACAGCAGATACAATTTAATCCCATACCGTGCCCTCTTACTAGGGATGTACTGCTTAAAAACTAAACGCCCCTTGAAAAGGACCAAAGACTCGTCCACACTTATCTCTTTGCCTGGAACATAGACCTCTGAAAACCGATCCACAAAATGATCAAGGACAGGCCTAATCTTAAAAAGGCGGTCACAATCAGGGTGATCTCGTGGCAAGGCTAAAGCATTGTCTACAAAATGCAGCATACGAAGAAGAAGCAAATACCGATTACGTGTCATAGTTGCAGGAAATATAGCAGTTGCCATCAAGGGACTAGTAGACCAATAAGAAGCCAGTGACGGCTTCCTGATCAACCCCATCAAAAAAGACAAACCTAAAAACCTTTTCATCTCTTCCAGATATGTGGGAACCCAATGAGTAGCTCTAGACTGAGGCTTAAGTCTGGCAGCGTTGTCCCGCAAATATTGCTCTGCATACACATTTGTCTGCTCCACAATCTCTTCCAAAAATACATCGTCCATAAACAAGTGAAAGAAATGGACAGGCAGAAAGTTTTCCGTATTAACTCTACACCCTGGGAGACTAGTAAATGCAGGTAACTGTGGCTGCTCCATGTTTGGGGCAATCCAGGTGTCAGGTCTTCTAATGGGAAACCCTTCAGCCCCAGGCTGCTGCACTCTTGGCACATCAATGTCCTCCTCTAACTCAGGCCCTTCATCTGCACTGAGAGTAGCTTCCTCATCAGAAGAATACTCTTGGACAGAAAACTCACTTCCAGAATCTCCTGCTTCCTCCTCTGCCTCAGATGCAGAGTCAGTGTCGTAATCATGGTCTGAAGACGACTCAAAGAGCATGCGAACAACCTGCTGAGCGGTCACTTTGCGGCTAGCCATGATCCTAACAACAAATGGATTGCCAACAACAACTAGCACTAAAATAAGTAATAAACAAAGTGTAGCTTTATCACAAAGAGTTATGTACTACAAAAAACTATACCACTCAGTTGCCTGAAATAGCTACTCACCAAGCAACTACTCTGCACAGACACAGCAATCACCAATGATATCCCACTAAAAAGAAAAAAGAAAAAAGCAAATTAGACATATGACAACACAAACATCACTGTGCTCAAATCTAAGGACAATGTCAAACACACAATACTGCATTTAGTACACCACCTACAAACATGTCATTCATGCATGTCAACAATACTCCTTTGGAGTAAATTGCTTTCACTTACCTAAAACATGCAGCTATGCAAACCACTGGACAACTACTGCCAAAACCGCTAAGATCCACAGCAAAGGAAGCAAAAGCGTTGAACTAGAAGAAAAAGAAGAAATAAATTGTTATAATCACAAATACAAATACTTTGCCTGTTGACAAACACCCCACCACCAAGAACTTAGAAGTTGTCCCTGGTACCTAAGTGGATCCTGCCCCCCCTCGGGGGTAGATGGGCGTAAAAAAATTAGCCGAAATGGGCAACACCTCTGTGCCCCCTTTTAGGGGGCAACCCTTCCCAAAGGGGGCACCCCCAGCACAAAACAAAAAAATCCCTGCCGTATTGGTGGTTTCTGCCCTCCTTGGGGGCAGATGGGCCTACAAAATTACACACACACCACACAATCCCTGGCGCCTAGTGTGCTTCCACCCCCCCGGGGCCAGATCGTCCAAAAAATGACTGGTCTGCCATCGGGGGGCCGAAACAGAAAAAAAAAACTCCCCAGGGGAGAGACCCTTGCCCAAGGGGTTGCCCTCAAAATAAACAACAAAAACAAAATCACTGGTGTCTAGTGGATTTTGCCCCCCCGCCCCCCCCCCCGGCGGCAGATCAGCCCAAAAATTGGCAATCTGCCCCGTGGGGGCAAATACTAAAAAATGTGTCCCCCAGTGGGACGCCCCTTGCCCAAAGGGTCGCCCCCCCAAAAAAAACTTTACAATAAAAATAAATCCCTGGTGTCTAGTGGTTTTCAACCCCCCTCGGGGGCAGATCTGCCAAAAAATCAGCGGATCTGCCCCCCGGGGGGGGAGGGGCTAAATACAAATAAAAATTCCCCGGGGGGGCCACCCTGGCCCAAGGGGTCGCCCCCAAAACATACACAAAATATAAAATCCCTGGTGTCTAGTGGTTTTCGCCCCCCCCCCGGGGTAAGATCCGCCGAAAATTCGGCGGATCTGCCCCAGGGGGGGGGGGCGAAATACAAAAAAAAATTGCCCCCGGGGTGGGGCGACCCTTGCCCAAGGGGGTCGTCCCCAAAATAAACATAAAATACTATATCCCTGGTGTCTAGTGGTTTTCGCCCCCCCCTGGGGGCAGATCCGCCGAAAAATCGGCAGATCTGCCCCCAGGGGGGGGCGAAATACAATAAAAAAATGCCCCCGGGGGAGGGCGACCCTTGCCCAAGGGGTCGCCCCCAAAATAATAAATATAATACATTTTCCCTGGTGTCTAGTGGTTTTCGCCCCCCCCTGGGGGCAGATCCGCCGAAAAATCGGCAGATCTGCCCCCAGGGGGGGGCGAAATACAAAAAAAAATTGCCCCCGGGGGGGGGCGACCCTTGCCCAAGGGGTCGCCCCCAAAATTATGCCAAAATAACACTATCCCTGGTGTCTAGTGGTTTTCGCCCCCCCCTGGGGGCAGATCCGCCGAAAAAACGGCGGATCTGCCCCCAGGGGGGGCGAAATACTAAAAATAATTGCCCCCGGGGGGGGGGCGACCCTTGCCCAAGGGGTCGCCCCCAAAATATTGAAAAAAATAAATCCCTGGTGGCTAGTGGAGATTCCTGCTCCACGATCGCGGGCTCTGCCCGCGATCGTGGAGCAGGAATCTAATGAAAACAGGCACCGGGGGAAAGGAAAAACCCTTTCCTTTCCCCCCGTGTCTGTTTCCCACCACCCCCGACCCCCAAAAACGAAGAGGACTCACCTTTCGTGTCCTCCTCGGTAGACGCGCTGGAAGCAAATGGCTTCCAGCGCGCCCGGCAACACTAGATGACGTCAGCGCGCTGTGCGCGCGCTGACGTCATCGGATTGCCGTGGGGGGGGGCGGGGGTGGAAGGGGAAGGTCTTCCCCTTCCATCCCCGCCTGGGGGGGGGAGGGGGGTGCACGGGGGGGCGCGCTAGCGCGCCCCCAAGTTCCCCTGTGCCTAGGACGAGATGATCTCGTCCAAGGCACAGGGGAACTGTAGCCTTGGACGAGATCATCTCGTCCAAGGCACAGAAGAGGTTAATGTCCCTGGGGTGGGTCCCTCCATCCTTGGGTGTCCTCCTGGGGTGGGAAAGGGTGGCAGGGGGTGTCCCTGGGGGAAGGGGAGGGCACCTCTGGGCTCATTCTGAGCCCACAGGTCCCTTAACGCCTGCCCTGACCCAGGCACTAAAATCCGGCGCAAATGCAGGTTTTTTAGACCCGCCCACTCCCGGGCGTCATTTTTGCCCGGGAGTATAAATACGACGCATATGCATCGCAGTCATTTTTTAAGACGGGAACGCCTACCTTGCATATCATTAACGCAAGGAAGGTGTTCACGCAAAAAAATGATGCTAACTCCATGAACTTTGGCGCTAGACGCGTCTAACGCCAAAGTATAAATATGGAGTTAGTTTTGCGTCGAATTTGCGTCGAAAAAAATGACGCAAATTCGGCGCAAACGGAGTATAAATATGCCCCTAGATTTTTGAATATTCAGATCATAATCACTGGTTGGTGTATACATAAAAGGATTAAAAACTATGACTATTTGTTTCATTTCTATAAATGCCTCTTCTTCCTCTAATATAGCTGCCATTTTGGAAAACGGCAGTAGGGTTTCTCTCAGGAATCATTTTCTGCCTCTATAAGACTACTTGACCCCAAAACGTATGTTTTGATACCAAAATGAAGTATATATAGGCCCCATGTTTCTTGAAATATTGCATCATCACTAGAACATATCCGCCGGTTTTAAAAATGACGTCCCGAAAAATTTGGCACAAATCAGCAATCTCACCAAGCTAAGTTACTTCTCTGTTGATCCAAAAACACGAATCAAAAATGAAAATAACTGGACAACTTTTTTTTACAGAGGTATGACAGGGGACCAGGACTAGACTAGGATAAAGGTTACACTGTCAGGACTCGCTAGACCCTCTAGATTCTCATCTACTTCTCCTTCTACTCGCTAAATGTGGCTTCTTGGTCAGCACTCTGGCTCTGACACATTTTGCCCTATTCTCTTTGGTGATGCATCTTGGAATCATTCTGAAACCAACTTTATTCTTGCCTAAACCTATTGCTGAGAGATTCTACTGAAAATTCTCAGTGAGATGCTCTATCATAAGTCATATGTTTTCAGATCTGAGCAGAGAACTCTTTATAGGTTGTACTGAATTGTAATTTTATCCTTGAAATTAGATTAGATTAGGGACTAGGGGCCAGATGTAGAAAAGTCCCAAATTGCGACTTGCAATTTGCGAGTCACTGCGACTCGCAAATTGCAAGTCGCAATTTGGGATGCAGAAAGGTGTCTCAGACACCTTCTGCGAGTCGCTATGGGGTTGCAAAGACCCATCTCAATAAAATTAATGAGGTGGGTCGCAATTTGCGACCCCATAGCGAGTCAGGACACTCACGGGGATGGAGGCCTGCTGTAGTCAGCAGACCTCCATGTCCGTGACTGCTTTTAAATAAAGCAGTTTTTTTTTTTCAAAGTGCAACCCGTTTTCCTTAAAGAAAAACAAGCTGCACTTTGAAACATAAACCGAAACCTTTTGTTTCAGTATTTTTCAGGGCAGGTAGTGGTCCATTGGACCACTGCCTGCTCTGAAAAATAATTTTTGGGTCCAGTCACAAAGGGGAAGGGGTCCCATAGGGACCCCTTCCCGTTTGCGACTGGGTTACCATCCACTTTAAGTGGATGGTAACTGCGCTTTCATTTGCGACCGCAATCGCAGTCGCAAATGAAATTGCATACCAGTGCGACTCGCAAATAGGAAGGGAACACCCCTTCCTATTTGCGACTTGGAAATGCATTGACTTGCAAAATGCATTTCACATAGCAAAGTGTCTTTAGCAACTCGCAAACGGTGATTTTCGCCGTTTGCGAGTCGCTAAAGCTTTGCTTCATCTGGCCCTAGATCTTTATGGGATGCATCAAATGCTCTGTTCTGTAATTCACATTGAGATCTAAATAATTTGGTAAAAAATAACTTGATGAACTAATGATTTAATAAATCCTGAAACTATAGCCTAAACTCTCATTATTGACTCTAATCATACTGAATTGAATGTTTTCTATCTATGAATGTGCAGTTCTTAATCTTATTTACCATCTGCCTCAAAGACTCACCTCTAGGGGTCAGTAGAGGTGCGGGACCGTGATATTCCCAAAGGCTCTCAATAGTCCTCAAGTGGCAACATTAAAATTGATCCTTTGGAAATAAGAATGTCATCCAAATATATAATCCTCATACCCTGTTCTCGTCAGAATGAGCGTCTCTTCCTCGGGATCTGTATGAAGCTCAACAAGGCCTACCTCCAGGCACCTCCAAATCTGTATACTGTTATAGCACAGATTCTCAGATCTATTACACTTATCACTGTTCTCCAACCCATGTCTTTCTTCTTTATCAAAAAAGAGGGTACTTACAAATATTTTTTCCACTTCTTCTATCTTGACTGAAGCTTCTTTGTCTAATCAAAGACATTTATTTTGCTACAACTTGTTTTTGAGTCTGATTCAGTACCAACTCTCTTGGTCCTCTTCCCTGTAATTGCAGCAATCACCCAAGGATCCTGTGTGAGGAGCATCCACTCCTCTGAGAAGTCTTGTAATATCCCTCCCACCTTTTCCTGGATAAAGCCAGTAATAATCTTCATACTCACCATGCAAAATTGTAATTTATTGACCTTTACCTCTTAAATTGCTCTCTCTAACTCCTCTACCTCTCTGAGGGTTGAAACCTCTTCCTAACTGATGTCCTTTGTACACCGGAGTTGGTGGTTGCAAGAAATCACATAACCCTCTGACTCCAACCTCTTAGATGTTCCATGTTCATGTCACTACCACTGACACAAGCCTCCACTCACAAATCAAACATATGTGCCAATGGATCCAAATGTCAAATAATCTATATTCACATTGTTTTAAAGCACGGTCTAGACCTTTCCTTGGCCCTCTTCCAAGGTAAAATAGATAGGCCCGTATTTATACTTTTTGACGCTAAACTGCGCTAACGCAGTTTAGCGTCAAAAAGTTTAGCGCCGGCTAACGCCATTCTGAAGCGCCATGCGGGCGCCGTATTTATTGAATGGCGTTAGCCGGCGCTAGCAGACCGGCGCTGCCTGGTGTGCGTGGAAAAAAACCACGTACACCAGGCAGCGCCGGCGTTGGGAAAAATGGCGTTAGGGCGTCTTAAAATGGGGCAAGTCAGGTTGAGGCAAAAAAATCGCCTCCACCCGATTTGCGCCATTTTTAACGACGCCCAGACGCCATTTACATGACTCCTGTCTTAGTAAAGACAGGAGTCATGCCCCCTTGCCCAATGGCCATGCCCAGGGGACTTATGTCCCCTGGGCATGGTCATTGGGCATTGTGGCATGTAGGGGGGCACAAATCAGGCCCCCCTATGCCCAAAAAAAATATTAAAAAAAAAAAAATTATACTTACCTGAACTTACCTGAATGTCCCTGGGATGGGTCCCTCCATCCTTGGGTGTCCTCCTGGGGTGGGCAAGGGTGGCAGGGGGGGTCCCTGGGGGCATGGGAGGGCAGCTGTGGGCTCATTTTGAGCCCACAGGTCCCTTAACGCCTGCCCTGACCCAGGCGTTAAAAAGAGGCGCAAATGCGGGGTTTTTTGCCCCGCCCACTCCCGGGCGTGATTTTTGCCCGGGAGTATAAATACGACGCATTTGCGTCGCAGTCATTTTTTTAGACGGGAACCACTACCTTGCATCTCATTAACGCAAGGAAGGCGTTCACGCAAAAAAATTACGCTCATTCCTCATACTTTGGCGCTAGACGCGTCTAACGCCAAAGCATAAATATGGCGTTCGTTTTGCGCCGAATTTGCGTCGAAAAAAACGACGCTAATTCGGCGCAAACGGAGTATAAATATGCCCCATAGTTTATTATTCTGGGTCTAGATTATGGGTCATGGTTTCATTCTCTCCTATTTAGACCTTGAACATTCCATCCTCATGACATTTTTCTCTTCTCTCTTAAGTGGCCTCCTTATTCTATTGGCCACTAATCTGAGCTTTTCCAGTGTCTTACTTCCTTAAGGTCAAATAATTTCTGACCTAATGGGTCTTTTGTTGATTCCTCTGACTCTATCTTCAAACCATCTAAATCTCCAAACTCATTTCCCAATAAATTTCTGGCCTTCAAATCAAACATATATTCATCCCTGTTAGATCTGTCAGCTTCTGGTGGTCTTCCCCCAAACATTTTGCCTGCCTTCTTCCATCTTGTCTGGAGTTTTGTTCTGTTGGCATTAGGCTCTGTGCCCTTTACCACTACTAACCAGTTTTAAAGTAGTTGTGCTCATTCTCCTAAACTTGGTTTGATTGGCATACACCTGATCAGCATACTTAATTTACATTTAAGTCCCTTGTAGATTGGCATACATATGCACAAGGCCTGTAAATTAAATGCTATGAGTGGGCCTGCAGCAGGTATTGTGCCACCCACTTAAGAAGCACTTTAAAACATGTTCCAGGCCTGACTTTTCCAGTGTCCCATCTTCATGTCTACTGAGCATTTAAAACCCCTTGCCAATCCTTAAACTACCCTTTTATTACATATACGTCACCCGTAAGGTAGGGCCTAGGAAGCCCACAGGGTAGGCTGCTGTGTAATTAAAAGGCGGACATATACTTTACAGTAGTAGCTTTACATGTCCTGGCAGTGAAAATCTCCCAAATTTGCTTTTCACTACTGTGAGGCCTACCCCTCGCACAGAATATTATCATTACAAGTTTGAAAATGCCACTTTTAGAAAGTTGGCATTTTTTCCTGCCCTTAGCCCTCTAAGCCTGCAGCCTGCCTTAGCTCACATGACCAGGTGTAACTGACAGTTGATACTTTGTGAATTCACCCGAGTCACACAATAGTGGGATTAGCAGGGCCTGAATGGCCTTTCCACTGGCAAGGTGGAGGGGGGGGAGCAGAGCTGAGCACAGCCCCACTTACATCTGAAAAGGCTGAGCTCCTCCACCACACAGACCCTGTATTCTCAGTGCAGCCAGCTAAGAGTCATGGCAGGAGAGGCAGGAAACTCCTGGAACTTCAAAGAACCCTTCTGGAAACTTCTCCAAACGTTTAGGAGGAGGACAAAAGGGCATAAAAATAGTGCTCTCAGGCCCATTCTTCAGTTCACCACTGGACCTGCCGAGGGACTCTCAGGGGACTGCCTGCTGCTCTGGCCTGCTGTGAATTCAGCCAGACTGCTGCTCTACCTGAAGGAACTACTTGCTGCCTGCAATCTGTCATGAACCTTCAGAGGCCAAGTCCTGCTGTGGAGCCTTGCATCTTCCCTGCACCCTGGACTTCAGAAGTGACTTGAAAGGCTAGTTTAGCTGTCATACTGTTCAGAGACACAGGAACATAGCAGGATCCCACCATCTTGACCCTGCACCTCGATCTAGTCTGAGTGAGTCCTGAACACCCAAGGGGTTCCCATCCACTCTTGGGCCCTTAGTTATGGTGCTGAAGGTGCCCAGATGGCCAATTTTCAAAACTGAGGATATACAAAATTTGACCAAAATAGGCTCTGAGAACCAGAGAAGACCAGGACCAACCTGCTCCCCTATCGGTCCAAGGTGCATCGCTGGTAGGGATGACTTCACACCTTGTCCCACTACGTTATTCTATGCACCAGCAAATCCTTTTGAGTAGTCCTTCACGGAGGGAGTATCTGACCTTGTGGAATTGTCTTCAGCTGCAGCCTTCTGCCTCGTCCCACTGGAGATTTTTGACTTCCATCTAAACAACTAAGCTCAAAGGTAAAAATCTTCACCTTAGCTTTTCTCCAGGGCTATCTGATGAAGATGCTCCCTCCTCCTCTATATTGGTATGGGATTTTTATTGTGCTGTGTTTTCACTGCTTTTCCCCATCATTCGCAGGCATATCCTGCCTTCTTGATGTGCCGCTGAAGACACCCTTTCTTTGTGAATCACGTTGGACTTCTTTCCCTGAACTCTCTGCCTCTTTCGCCATTGCCATGTGTCGCTTTTTCTTTAGACATTTACCTCCTGGACCCTTATTCATTAAATCCTCCTCCTCTGAAAAAACCTCTTCCTCATCACTCCTCATAATTATCATTTTCCCGTTCTTAAATAAGGATTCATCGTTTCCGCCATGGAAACCTTTATCTCCTGCCTCACAGTTTCCCATAGCATACCTTCCTTACTTACTACCTGTTTCTCAGCCATCCTGAATACACTGTATTCTGATCCATAAACTCCTCAATGCATATCTTGTTTACTTATTTTAGAGATTTCAAAACTCTTGTCATCCACAGAGGACGAAGATGGAATGTTGCTGCGCTTTATGGACTACGTATTCACCATTTCTTATTATGAGACAGGTAATATTCTACTTTGGATCTTTAAAGCTGCTTGGACCTAGTGAATAAATGTTAATGCATGATGCTAGCCTCCTGTCTTGCCATAAAATCTACATGTCATGTTCCAGGAGTGTGTAAATAAAAGCCATTATATGTATTATGGCAATGCTTCCACACCACCCAGTATGTTCATGTCACAGAGGTATAGAAAAGCAAGAAGTTTAGCTAAATACCTATGTTTCACGGTAGGCTTTTTGAATGTGAAACTGTGAGAATATTTCAAAATATAAACCTCAGACATAATTGAAGCACCTGCTAAGACAGGTGACTGTGCTTCTTCTTGAGAAAAGGTCTCCACTTTCCTCCTGTTTCAATGCTATTTCTTTACAATCCTGTGGTAAAAAGACATATGATTAGAATTACTTGTTCACCCTCAGCCTGCGATAATTAGTCTAAAGGACATTACATTGCTTATGGTATCACCCCTTGACTGTACTGGCAGACTGAGCTAAAACACAATGGAGTCGAATGCTGTGCCGGGTAATTACCAAGCATTTCATACAGCAAGTTTTGTTCCTAAACAATCACCCTAAATGTGACTCAGTAAGACACCATAAGTGTGATTGGTATGCTCAGCATGTCCCACGCTCTCTGTGCTACAGGACTGAAGCAGCACTGAATGCTGAGGTCCTGTGAGGCTGAAACTGGTCTGTGGTTTCTTTTGTTAAAAAGAGTTTGGGACCTGGCAGTTTGCCTCCTCTATACCTGTCACACTTTACTCAATGACCCCTCAAAGCCCTCTGTTCCCCCTCTACACCTGTCACCCTTCACTCAATGACCTCGGACACCCCTCTGTGCCCCCTAAACCTGTCACCCTTCATTCAATGACCCCTGACACCCCTCTGTGACTTGAATATGGTTAATCTATTTTAGTGGTAGAGTGAGTATAAAAACAATGAACTACAATGTGGCCTTGAGTAATTACCAGTGGCTGAAATTAATTGAAGTGTTTTAACCATCACATTTCTGTTTTTCATATACATTTCTATATATGAAAGGTTTCATTTCTGTCCACATTGATGCACTTCTTACATGGTTCCCACAGACAATGAATACGTAGATTTAGTTTCTCATTAAACAGGTACAACTCTTTAGCATTCCACTTGCCCAGATGTCTATGTCTTCCATATTTCCTATATAGAGGAAGTTGGAAAGTGTAGATGTTTAGATTCAGCAAGTTTCTTCTGCAGGTCTTGGAATCCTCCATTATCCTTACTTTCAAATGCTAGCAGGCTACGAGATGTTTCTCTACTTGGAGCCCCACTATCAGGCTGGCAGACGACTATCAGCAGAGAGAGTACACCAATATCAATGGAGGTAGTAAGGAGCCTTGTTACTCTAACACCATTAGGCATATCCTGGAACAAAAGCTATTACCTGTTTTTCAGGTCAGGAATTTTCTTTTGACAGAAAACTGTAGACAGTCCATCAAGTCAAAGTTGTCATTTTTAAGTGAGTCACTAACCTACAACAAGATCTAATCCCTTACAGATTGGGTTTTGGTCAAACAATGCCACACATCTCATATTCTTCCAATTACAAATACCACAGGCGTTTACTTTCTAAAGGGACTTCTCTATTGCCACTTCTCTCCAAGCAACGTTAATGTAAAGGTTATATCTCAGTATGGGCAGGGGCAAGGAACTGTAAGGCAGCTTTACAGTAATATTGCGTTTTGATTGCTCAGAGGCTCTCTTATCTCACTGTTTATCATTTTAATGTGTCTACTTTACCATATATTTTCTGCAGGAAAGATTCCACACAAGAAAATCAATAGATTACTGTACCTTTTTAACTCAGTTTGGATAATTTCTGGGTCAACCTTATGGCATGCTAACTTCAACTAGCTTTGTAAAAATTGCAATTAATTAATAAAACTCTCCTATCTAATTTTCCAGTCCAGTGGTTTCATTACAAAATACTGATGTTTTTAAATTTAGATGTGTGTAGCACATAGATGTGCAAATATGCTTCTATTGACAGAGTAAGGGAAGGTCACTTTTTCATTTTCACCCCACAATTTTTGGGCTGATGCTGCTGGTGTATGGATTTTTGTGAACACGGGGTACTGCCATCCAGTGGCCTGTGTATGAGCTTTGACCTCTCAAAACATCCAGAATTACACAGCATGTCTTCAGGCCTTCTGTTTAAAAGCTGCAAATTCAACCTGGTAAAACAAACATTTTGCCAGGTCTAAAACCTCCTTTTTACTACTTTTAAATCACCCCTGAGTTAGGCCCTAAATGCTAGTATTTTAAAAGTAGGATATGTATACTTAGATTTTACATGCCCTGAGATGGAAAAATCTCCAAAGCCGTTTTCTTCATGGCCAGTCTGTTTTTTTTCCATAGAAAAGAACTGGGTTGCATTATAACACGTTATAATACATAACTTCAGTTTGGGAATAGCTGGAACCACAATTCAAGGGTTCAAATAAATAGAATGTAAACTCCAATATGATGGTAAAGTCCATGTTTAAATTACTATTTTTACAATGCCACTATTAGAGATTTGCCATTTTTCTGCCTAAAGCCACTAGTATTATTTTCATAATCCCCAACTGTCACTTGACAGCCTGCTGAGAGGTGTGACTTGCCCCCAGGAAGAGGAACACTTGAGCCTTGGCTGGGAGAAAGTGTAAAATTCCCCTGACAAGATATTCTGGAGGATTTACTCACCAACTATGCAAGCTTCAAAGTGACAGCGATATCACAGGCAGATGTAACACACCTATGTCTGCCCCTATCACTGTCCAGATAGCCAGAGTGGCATCACTCACAGTGGGGGGAACACCTGTCCCAGAACTGGTTTTGCAAGAGCAGTTGCTCATTTCCATAGACACAACTCAGGGTCTTCTCAGACCTCCTCCCACAGGAAGAAAGATTTTTCCACGTTGGATTTTGGCGGAGCAGGGCACAGTGGGATTGTTTAGGGTCAAACCCTAGGAAATTATGTCAAACTGAATAGTGCTGCACCTGTAAATATTTATCCTATTAGTTAGAGATCAAACCTACCCAAAGGCTGGTGCCAACCATAAAAGTGTCATCCTTAGACACCCTCCTAAGGAAAAGGAACAAGGACTGCCCCTGTTGAACACTGCCTTCAGAAAGTGGCTTGTACCTGCGGTAGCCAGTGGAGAAAAACCCCAAGGACTGGACTAGTCACACTTAAACTCAGGGCAGAAGAGTGGACTACATGAGCGAGTTGGCAAGCCTCTCATTGAGCTGCAGTATAATACATTGGGTTGTTGGTTGACTGTGGTATGAGCCTTGGTCAAGCAGCAAGCACAGTCCTTGCCAGGGTGAGGCAAAAGCCAACCCTAAGTTAACTGGGACTCAACCCTTTGATAGCTTGGCACAAAGCAGTCAGGCTTAACTTAGAGGTAATGTGTAAAGTATTTGTGCAATGCGTCAAATAGTAATAATGTGAAAACACCACACAAAAAGGATCCCCCATGGAGTTAGCAAAATAGAACTTTCTTCAATAAATAAAATAAGACTCAAACAACAAAATCCCAATCAGTAGGTCCAGAGATATGCAATTTTAAAGATTTTAATGTAAAGAGTGCTAAAATGCACAAAGCATTAGCTCTGGATGTATGGTTGTGCTGGACCTGGACTGAGTCACAAGTTCAGGCCAACCACAATGGAGAACTGGCTAGCAGCAACAGGAACCAAATTAAACCCACTGAACAAAGTACCAATGCCGTTCTGGCATAGAGAGGATCCTCATCGAAGATGTGTCACACAGCCAAAGTGAAGTGTCAGTTCCACAATGCAGCAAGACTGTGTTGGAAGTGCCTACATTGTCATTGAGAATCTCGTTGATAGGCTTGCAATGAGAAGTCCAGTGTCGAGGAAGAACGTGCATTCAGGGCAATGCGTCGATCCCAAGGAGCTGTGAGGCTGCAATGCAGAGTCCGCCAGCAGCATCATGAAGGATGCCAGGGCCAGCACGAAGGATGTGTCACAATGTGCCAGACATGGTTAGATAGGCTGAGGTGCCATGTGATGCAGCTCTTTGCGACGGATCAGATCCATGTTGCTGCAATGATGCATCGGCTCTGCTCGGGTTTCGTTGCACAGTACAGGAGATGAGTCCATTCCACTAGATCAGGGTTCTGCAAAGTCAGTCGTGGAGAGCTGGGTCCATGCCACGTTTTCAGCATATCCACATTTAGAAAAATTTAGATTTCGGAAACATCTTTTTTTATAAATGTGGCTATGCTAAAAATCTGGTATGGAACCGGCTCTCCAGGACCGACTTTTCAGAACCCTGCACTAGATCTACAGAGGTTGGCAAGCACCTTAGGGTCCAGGACTGTGATGGCACAGCTTTGTAGGTTATCAATCAATGAGGTTTTATAAACCATGGCTAAAAAACCAATACGATATCCAGGTGCTTGCAGGTCCTGGAGCTCATTCAAACAGTAGGTCTTGAGAGTCATTCAGAATTCCAGAAGTGAAGTGATGGTCCAGAGGTGCGTGGGGAAGCTGTTCCACATTTTTACTGCAATGTGAAAGGAGGAGCGTCCTCCACTTCTGCTTCAGTAGATACGTGTAGTATGCACAAGTGAAAGAGAGGCAGAGCATAGTCTTCTCGACGGTTGGTGGAAGTTCAGGTGGTGGTTAATGTGCACGGGTCCTTGGTTCTGTAGAGCCTTAGGTGCGTGGGTCAGCAGCTTGAATTGCCATCTCTTCTGTAATGAAAGCCAGTGGAGTTTCCTGAGGTGGATGCGATGTGGGTTTGTTGGGAAAGACTGAGCATGAGGCAGGATGCAGTACTCTGCATGGTCTGAAGTCTCTGTAGGAGGTGTGTGGTGATTCTTACGTGAAGGATATTGCCATAGTCCAGTCTGCTGGTGATGAGGGCCTTTGTCATGGTGTGTCTCATGTGTAGGGGTAGCCACTTGAAGATCTTACGTAGCACGTGCAAAGTGAGGAAGGAGGCGGAGGAGATGGGGTTGATCTGTGATGGTGAGCTTGCTGTCAATTATGATTTTGAGATTTTTGCATTGTAGGAGAGAGTGGGTGCAGTTCTTAGGTCTAATGGCCACCTGGAGTCATTCCATGTGTTGCTGCTCTTACCTAAGATCAGTACTCCCATCTTGTCTATGTTCAGCTGCAGGCAGTTGTTCTTTATCCAATAAGCAATGCTTGTCATGCATCTGTAGAAGTTGGTTCTGGTGGTGGAGGGGTCGTCTGTGAGTGAAAGGATGAGTTGGGTTTCATCTGTGTAGGAATTTATGTTGAGACTGTGGGACCTGATGATGTTGGCCAGAGGAGTCATATATGCACTGAAGAGCATGGGGCTGAGGAATGAGCCCTGGGGGACACCACATGTGAACAGAAGTGAAAGGTCGAGGTGGATCCTATGGGTTTTTCTGCTGAGGAAGGAGGTCATTCATCTGAGCACATCCCTCTGGATACCAATGTGGTGGAGTCTTTCGATCAGCATATGGTTGGATAAGGTGTTGAAGGCTCCCAAGAGATCGAGGAGGATCAAAGACTGCTGTTTCTCCTCAGTCAAGGAGGGTTTGAATGTTGCTGGTGGCTACAATCAGGGCAGTTTTGATGCTGTGTTTGCTATGGAATCCGGATCAGGAGGCGTGGAATAGCTGGTTCTGCTCCAGGTATGTCATGAGTTGCTTGTTGATGATCTTTTCCAGTACCTTCCCTGGGAAATGTGGCAGAAACATTTGCTGTCAATGTTTGGGTTCACTGGGGTCAGTAGAGGGTTTTTTGAGTAGTGGTCTGACTGTGTGTTTCCAGGCATAAAGACATGTTGCGGTGGTGATAGAGGTCTTCAGGAGGGTGTTGAGTCCTTGGCCGATCCTTTAGTTTCAAAGGTTTAAGATGTGGTGCGG
This sequence comes from Pleurodeles waltl, assembly GCF_031143425.1. Taxonomy (NCBI): domain Eukaryota; kingdom Metazoa; phylum Chordata; class Amphibia; order Caudata; family Salamandridae; genus Pleurodeles; species Pleurodeles waltl. The sequence continues at coordinate 1,641,775,665 of NC_090444.1, read as the reverse complement.
GCGTGGCTCTGTGGGAGCTCCCAAGTGGATGGATTTCATGGTGGAGGGGATTTCCTGGGTGGAGAGGATGTTCACAATGATTAGTGTGTGGTTAGTGCCAGTTATGTTGGTGGTATATCTGTCAAGGAAGTTCGTAGGTGTGGTTTGGGGTTTGAAGATTCTGAATATGGTTGCGATCTTGTCATGGAAGAAGTGGGCAAGGTTGTCACACAGCCTATTTGGGGGTTGTGAAGTTGTTTTAGCTGGCAGTCGGGTTGGAGGATTCCATTAACGATGTTGAAAAGTTCCTTTGTGTATTTGGTGCTGGATTTGATGGGTATGGCAAGCACTGTCTTCTTTGTTGCTATCCGCAAACGGTGCTAAAGGTTGAGGGAGGTTTTGAGGGCTGCTCTCTTGGAGGTGTCCCTGCTTTTGTGCCATCTCCTCTCCAGCTGTTTGCTGTCTTGTTTCGCTGTTCTGAGTTCTTGGGTGTACTAGCTGGTCCTTTCAGAGGATTTTCTATGTCTGTTGCTCTTGATGGGGATGATGCTGTCTACACAATTGGTGATCCAGGCGATTACGTTTTTCACTCCCTGTTCAAGGTTGGTGGCGGTAGTGGGGATAGAGGTGTTGAGTGCATCCGTTCAACTGGTCTCTGATATTTTGTTCCACCTCTGGAGAGGGTGGTGGTGCAGGGGCTGGAGATGCTGAAGTGGATGATGGAGTGATCAGTCCATGTGAGTTCTGTGACATGGCTGTATTTGACACAGTTCATGGAGGTGAAAATGGGGTCAGGTTGTGTCCTGCGGTGTGTAGGGTTGTGGATGATCTAGGTCAATCTGAGGCTGCTCCTGCTGTCGAGGAGGTGTGCAGTGTTGTTGTCATTGGGGTCGTTGATGTGGAAATTTAGGTCACTGAGGAAGATGTAGTCCTTGGAGTCAAAGGCTATTGGTGCAATAAAATCTACAATGGTGTTGCAGAAGCTGGAGTGTGAGCCTGGGGGTCGGTATGCAAGGGTGCCTCTGATGGTTGTTTTGTCACCAATATGGAGCTTGAATTTGAGATGTTCTATGGGGATGATGGTGTTGTCAGCTATGTTGGTGCATTGTATGGTCTCTTTGTGGATGATGGCTGTTCCTCCACTCTGCGTATTGGTGTGGTCCTGGCGAGTGATTTTATATCTGGTGATGATTGCTCAGGCAATGTCTGAGGTGGATGTGTGGTTGATCCAGGTCTCTGTGAGAAAGATGATGTTGAGTGCGTGGGTGGTGATAAGGTCCCATAATTCGGTGGAGTGCTTTCAAAGTGAGTGTATATTGAGAAGGTCGCATACGAAGTTGGTGTTTTGTTTCAGGTGGTGTCTGTGGTGTGTTTGGGGTGGGGCTGGTTGGTGAGCTGGTGTGTGTGCTGTGGCAGGTGATATGGCAGTGGGTGCAAGTGAAAGGTCCTAATGTGGAGCATGGGCCTGCGTGTTGCAGTATTTCTTGCGGCATCCAGGGTTAAGGGATGGCCAGGGGTCATTGTGCTAGGCATAAATAGGTGAAGATGGGCTTACCTTTGGACACTTTGTGGTCTGAATTAAGTAGGTCTTGGGGTGGGCAGGGCTTCTGTTGGCTAAAAGAACGATGAGTGGGGAAATCCAGGCTGGGAAAACCCGGCAGGAAAACCCAGGCAGCTGCAGTGTCGCTGAATCAGTCTGGAACAAGCAGGAACTGGAAGCCACAGGAAAGTGGCAGGCCAGGTGCCAAGGATAGACTTAAATATGGCAGGGTTTGGTGCAGGTGCAAGGTTGTTGTCCCTTCGGCTACAGATCAGAAGACCAGCCAACTAGCCCTTGAATTCACTCTGGGTTCTGGTTTCAAGAGGTGCAGGTCCAGTCCTCACCCAGACAAGGGACAGAAGGCAACAGGTCAGTACTAGTTCCATAATGCCTTACATTAACACCCTGAAACTTGCGAAATAATGAACCAAGTTGGAATATGGACGCAGTCACTACAAATGTCCATGGTGCACTGTGTAACCAATTAACATACCAGATGGTGGGAAACGCATTCAATAAAAGAAGGTTCTGTTTCCCCTTGACATACGGCAACTGAATAACACACGGAATTACACTGCAAAGATAAAACAAACCGTGCTCGTCGAGACGAATTGTAAAAAGTCTATAACATGCAGTGGTGACTATCATGCAAAAAGGCAGTACCTGCAAAAAAAGTTGAAAACATCCCTTTTTAAAAGTTAACCCCTTCATAGCCAAGGACATAACAGTTACGTCCTTGGATGCGGCGCAGAGGTGCCAAGGACGTAACCGTTTTGTCCTGGTACCGGCATATGGGGGGAGCGAGGCAAGGGTCATTCCCCTGGGGGGGGGGATTTATTTTAGGCCATTTATGTTCCCTTTGGGGGTAGATCGGCCTATCGATCGGGAGGGCAGAAACCACTTAGGCACCAGGGATTGGTGTGTGGGGAGGTGTATGTTTTGTTTGGGGAAGCAGCTCCTTGGCAAGGGTCGCTCCCCATGGGGGAACATTACTACTGGCCATATCTGCCTCCCTTGGGGGCAGATCGGCCTATTTTTGGAAGACACATCTGCCCCCAAGGGCAGCAGAAAGCCCACCAGAGACCAAGGAAGATTTTTTTTTCAAAATAGGAGGGTGGGGGTATGCTAATACCCCCACCCCAAACAAATGGGGCCAAAGTTGTTCTTTGCAAATACCCCCGATCCACACCCCGGGGGGAGCAGAAATTCTACTAGATGCCAAGGAATTTAAAAAAACACAAAATAGTGGGGTGGTGGCTACCAACCAGTATGGGCCTGGTTATGTCCCCACCCCAAATGAAGGGGGTAACAGTCTTGCAAGCAAGAGGACATTTGATTATTTTGGGTTTTGGTTCTACATTTGGGCCATGAGAGCTTGGCTAACTCTCAAAATCGTCGCATTTGGAATGGTGAGGACTGCATATTTTGGACTCTGGGACGCTGCCATGTAGAAAACTCCACAAGACCTAGACACAACTGAAAACTAAACATCTGGATGAGTCGAGGGTGGTGTGCTTCACATGCACCCCTCACCATTTCCTTACCTACAATGTCCTGCAAACCTCCAAATTTGCTGGAAATCACACATTTTCCCACATTTTTGTGATGGAACCTTCCAGAATCAGCAGGAATCCGCAAAATTCCTATCACCCAGCATTGTCTCATCTATACCGATAAAAATGTTGCTGCACTTGTCCACTTAAAAATGTTTTTTTCAAACTGCCCTTTTGGACCCGCTTTGGTTACCGCTCAATTTCGACATGTTTTTGGCTCTTCCCTGTCACAGGCACTTGGCCCACCTACAAAAGTGAGGTATCATTTTTACCGGGAGACTGAGGGGAAAGTTGGGTGGTAGGAAATTTGTCCCGGTGCAGTGATCCTACACAGAAATGTTGGAAAATGTAATTTTTTAGCTAAATTTGAGGTTTGCTGAGGATTCTGGGTAAGAAAACACAGGGAGATCCACCAAGTCACACCTCCCTGGACTCCCTCTGGTGTCTAGTTTTCAGAAATGTCTGGGTTTCCCTAGATGGATGCTGAGCCCAGGACCAAAAACACAGGTGCCCTCCCCCCAGCAAAAACAGTTTTGTGTTTGATAATTTTGATGTGTCCAGATAGTGATTTGGGGCATTTCCTTTTGCGGGCGCTAGGCCTACCAACACAAGTGAGGTACCATTTTTGTCGTGAGACTTGGGGGAATGCTGGGTAGAAGGAAATTTGTGGCTCCTCTCAGATTCCAGAACTTTCTGTCACCGAAATATGAGGAAAAAGTGTTTTTTTGCCCAAATGATGAGGTTTGCAAAGGATTCTGGGTATCAGAACTTGGTGAGAGCCCCACAAGTCACCAGAGCCTGGATTCCCCTAGGTGTCTAGCTTTCAAAAATATGCAGGTTTGGTAGGTTTTTCTAGGTACCGGCTGAGCTAGAGGTCAAAATCCACATCTAGGCACTTTGCAAAGAACAGCTCTGTTTTCTTAGGGAAAATGTGATGTGTCCACGTTGTGTTTTGTTGCATTACCTGTTGCAGGCGCTAGGCCAACCCACACAAGTGAGGTACCAGTTCTATCAGGAGACTTGGGGTAAAGCTGGGTGGAAGGAAATTTGTGGCTCCTCTCAGATTCCAGAACTTTCTGTCACCGAAATGTGAGGAAAAAGTGGGTTTTTTTGGTCAAATTTTGAGGTTTGCAAGGATTCTGTGTAAGAGAACCTGGTGGGAGCCCCACAAGTCACCAGAGCCTGGATTTCCCAAGGTGTCTAGTTGTCAAAAATGTGCAGGTTTGGTAGGTTTCCCTAGGTTCCGGCTGAGCTAGAGGTCAAAATCCACATCTAGGCACTTTGCAAAGAACAGCTCTGTTTTCTTAGGGAAAATGTGATGTGTCCACGTTGTGTTTTGGGGCATTTCCTGTTGCAGGCGCTAGGCCTACCCACACAAGTGAGGTACAATTTTTATCGGGAAACTTGGGGGAACGCTGGGTGGAAGGAAATTTGATGCTCCTCTCAGATTCCAGAGCTTTCTGTCACCGAAATGTGAGGAAAAAGTGTTTTTGGGCCAAATTTTGAAATTTGCATAGGATTCTGTGTAACAGAAACTGGTGAGAGCCCCACAAGTCACCCCATCTTGGATTCCCTTAGGTGTCTAGTTTTTAAAAATGTGCAGGGTTGGTAGGTTTCCCTAGGTGCCTACTGGGTTAGAGGCCAAAATCCACAGCTAGGCACTTTGCAAAAAACAGCTCAGTTTTCTTTGGGAAAATGTGGTGTGTCTACATTGTGTTTTGAGGCATTTCCTGTAGCGGGTGCTAGACCTACCCACAAAAGTGAGGTACAATTTTTATCGGGAAACTTGGGGGAATGCTGGGCTGAAGGAATGTTGTGGCTTCTCTTAGATTCCATAACTTTCTGTCACCGAAATGTGAGGAAAAAGTATTTTTTTGGCCAAATTTTGAAGTTTGCAAAGGGTTCTGGGTAACAGAACCTGGTGGGAGCCCCACAAGTCACCTCAGCTTAGATTTCTCAAGGTGTCTAGTTTAAAAAAATGGGCAGGTTTGGTAGGTTTCCCTTGGTTCCGGCTGAGCTAGAGGCCAAAATCCACATCTTGGCACTTTGCAAAAAACAGCTCTGTTTTCTTAGGGAAAATGTGATGTGTCCACGTTGTGTTTTGGGGCATTTCCTGTCACAGGCGCTAGGCCTACCCACACAAGTGAGGTACCATTTTTATCGGGAGACTTGGGGGAACGCTGGGTGGAAGGAAATTTGATGATCCTTTCAGATTCCAGCACTTTCTATCACCGAAATGTGAGGAAAAAGTATTTTTTGGGCCAAATTTTGAAATTTGCAAAGGATTCTGTGTAACAGAACCTGGTGAGAGCCCCACAAGTCACCCCATCTTGGATTCCCTTAGGTGTCTAGTTTTTAAAAATGTGCAGGGTTGGTAGGTTTCCCTAGGTGCCTACTGGGTTAGAGGCCAAAATCCACAGCTAGGCACTTTGCAAAAAACAGCTCAGTTTTCTTTGGGAAAATGTGGTGTGTCTACATTGTGTTTTGAGGCATTTCCTGTAGCGGGTGCTAGACCTACCCACAAAAGTGAGGTACAATTTTTATCGGGAAACTTGGGGGAATGCTGGGCTGAAGGAATGTTGTGGCTTCTCTCAGATTCCATAACTTTCTGTCACCGAAATGTGAGGAAAAAGTATTTTTTTGGCCAAATTTTGAAGTTTGCAAAGGGTTCTGGGTAACAGAACCTGGTGGGAGCCCCACAAGTCACCTCAGCTTAGATTTCTCAAGGTGTCTAGTTTAAAAAAATGGGCAGGTTTGGTAGGTTTCCCTTGGTTCCGGCTGAGCTAGAGGCCAAAATCCACATCTTGGCACTTTGCAAAAAACAGCTCTGTTTTCTTAGGGAAAATGTGATGTGTCCACGTTGTGTTTTGGGGCATTTCCTGTCACAGGCGCTAGGCCTACCCACACAAGTGAGGTACCATTTTTATCGGGAGACTTGGGGGAACGCTGGGTGGAAGGAAATTTGATGATCCTTTCAGATTCCAGCACTTTCTATCACCGAAATGTGAGGAAAAAGTATTTTTTGGGCCAAATTTTGAAATTTGCAAAGGATTCTGTGTAACAGAACCTGGTGAGAGCCCCACAAGTCACCCCATCTTGGATTCCCCTGGGTGTCTAGTTTTCTAAAATGTGCAGGTTTGGTAGGTTTCCCTAGGTGCCGGATGGGTTAGCGGCAAAAGTCCACAGCTAGGCACTTTGCGAAAAACAGCTCGGTTTTCTTTGTGAAAATGTGGTGTGTCTAAGTTGTGTTTTGAGGCATTTCCTGTAGCGGACACTGGGCCTACCCACACAAGTAAGGTACAATTTTTATCGGGAGACGTGGAAGAACGCTGGATGGAAGGAAACTTGTGGCTCCTCTCAGATTCCAGAACTTTCTGTCACAGAAATGAGAGAAAAAGTGGGTTTTTGCCCAAATTTTGAGGATTGCAAAGGATTCTGGGTAACAGAACCTGGTGAGAGGCACACAGGTCATGCCATCCTGGACTCCCCTATGTGTCTTGCTTTAAAAAATGCACAGGGTTAGTAGGTTTTCCTAGGTGCAGGCTGAGCTAGAGGCCAAAATACACAGCTAGGCACTTTGCAAAAAAATGCTTTGTTTTCTTTGTGAAAATTTGATGTGTCCACGTTGTGTTTTGGGGCATTTCCTATTGTGGGCCCTAGGCCTATCCACACAAGTGAGGTACCATTTGTATCGGGAGACTTGGGAGAACGCTGGGTGGAAAGACATTTCTGGCTCCTCTCAGATTCCAGAACTTTCTGTCACTGAAATGTGAGGAAAAAGTTTTTTTGGAGCCAAATGTTGAAGTTTGCAAAGGATTCTGGGTAACAGAACCTAGTGGAAGCCCCACAAGTCACGTCATCTTGGATTCCCCTAGGTGTCTAGTTTTCAAAAATGCGCAGGTTTGGTAGGTTTCCCTATGTGCCGGCTGAGCTAGAGGCCAAAATCCACAGCGAGGCACTTTGCAAAAAACAGCTCTGTTTTCTTAGGGAAAATGTGATGTGTCCACGTTGTGTTTTGGGGCCTTTCCTGTCACGGACACTAGGCCTATTCACACAAGTGAGGTATCATTTTTATCGGGAGGCTTGGGGGAATGTTGGGTGGAAGGAAATTTGTGGCTCCTCTCACATTCCAGAACTTTCTGTCACCAAAATATGAGGAAAAAGTGGTTTGTTGCCCAAATTATGAGGTTTCCAAAGGATTCTGGGTAACAGAACCTGGTGAGAGCCCCACAAGTCACCCCAGCCTGGATTCTCCTAGGTGTCTAGCTTTTAAAAATGTGAAGGTTTGGTAGGTTTTCCTAGGTACCGGCTGAGCTGGAGGCCAAAATCCACAGCTAGGCACTTTGCAAAAAACAGCTCTGTTTTCTTAAAGAGAATGTGATGTGTCCACGTTGTGTTTTGGGGCATTTCCTGTTGCGGGCACTAGGCCAACCCACACAAGTGAGGTACCAATTCTATCGGGAGACTTGTGGAAACGCTGGGTGGAAGGAACTTTGTGGCTCCTCTCAGATTCCAGAACTTTCTGTCACCGAAATGTGAGGAAAAAGTGTTTTTTTTGGTCAAATTTTGAGGTTTGCATAGGATTCTGTGTAACAGAACCTGGTGAGAGGCACACAGGTCATGGCATCCTGGACTCCCCTATGTGTCTTGCTTTAAAAAATGCACAGGTTTAGTAGGTTTTCCTAGGTTCAGGCTGAGCTAGAGGCCAAAATACACAGCTAGGCACTTTGCAAAAAAATGCTCTGTTTTCTTTGTGAAAATGTGATGTGTCCACGTTGTGTTTTGGGGCATTTCCTGTTGCGGACCCTAGGTCTACCCACACAAGTGAGGTACCATTTTTATCGGGAGACTTGGGGGAACGTTGGGCGGAAGGAAATATTTGGCTCCTCTCAGATTCCTGAACTTTCTATCACCGAAATGTGAGGAAAAAGTATTTTTTTGGCCAAATTTTGAGGTTTGCAAAGGATTCTGGGTATCAGAACTTGGTGAGAGCCCCACAAGTCACCAGAGCCTGGATTCCCCTAGGTGTCTAGCTTTCAAAAATATGCAGGTTTGGTAGGTTTTCCTAGGTACCGGCTGAGCTAGAGGTCAAAATCCACATCTAGGCACTTTGCAATGAACAACTCTGTTTTCTTAGGGAAAATGTGATGTGTCCACGTTGTGTTTTGTTGCATTACCTGTTGTGGGCGCTAGGCCTACCCACACAAGTGAGGTACCAGTTCTATCGGGAGACTTGGGGTAACGCTGGGTGGAAGGAAATTTGTGGCTCCTCTCAGATTCCAGAACTTTCTGTCACCGAAATGTGAGGAAAAAGTGTTTTTTTTGGTCAAATTTTGAGGTTTGCAAGGATTCTGTGTAAGAGAACCTGGTGGGAGCCCGACAAGTCACCAGAGCCTGGATTTCCCAAGGTGTCTAGTTGTCAAAAATGTGCAGGTTTGGTAGGTTTCCCTAGGTTCCGGCTGAGCTAGAGGTCAAAATCCACATCTAGGCACTTTGCAAAGAACAGCTCTGTTTTTGTAGGGAAAATGTGATGTGTCCACGTTGTGTTTTGGGGCATTTCCTATTGCGGGCGCTAGGCCTACCCACACAAGTGAGGTACAATTTTTATCGGGAAACTTGGGGGAACGCTGGGTGGAAGGAAATTTGATGCTCCTCACAGATTCCAGAACATTCTGTCACCGAAATGTGTGGAAAAAGTGTTTTTTGGGCCAAATTTTTAAATTTGCATAGGATTCTGTGTAACAGAAACTGGTGAGAGCCCCACAAGTCACCCCATCTTGGATTCCCTTAGGTGTCTAGTTTTAAAAAATGTGCAGGGTTGGTAGGTTTCCCTAGGTGCCTACTGGGTTAGAGGCCAAAATCCACAGCTAGGCACTTTGCAAAAAACAGCTCAGTTTTCTTTGGGAAAATGTGGTGTGTCTACTTTGTGTTTTGAGGCATTTCCTGTAGCGGGTGCTAGACCTACCCACACAAGTGAGGTACAATTTTTATCGGGAAACTTGGGGGAATGCTGGGTTGAAGGAACGTTGTGGCTCCTCTTAGATTCCATAACTTTCTGTCACCGAAATGTGAGGAAAAAGTATTTTTTTGGCCAAATTTTGAAGTTTGCAAAGGGTTCTGGGTAACAGAACCTGGTGGGAGCCCCACAAGTCACCTCAGCTTGGATTTCTCAAGGTGTCTAGTTTAAAAAAATGGGCAAGTTTGGTAGGTTTCCCTAGGTTCCGGCTGAGCTAGAGGCCAAAATCCACATCTTGGCACTTTGCAAAAAACAGCTCTGTTTTCTTAGGGAAAATGTGATGTGTCCACGTTGTGTTTTGGGGCATTTCCTGTCACAGGCGCTAGGCCTACCCACACAAGTGAGGTACCATTTTTATCGGGAGACTTGGGGGAACGCTGGGTGGAAGGAAATTTGATGATCCTTTTAGATTCCAGCACTTTCTATCACCGAAATGTGAGGAAAAAGTATTTTTTGGGCCAAATTTTGAAATTTGAAAAGGATTCTGTGTAACAGAACCTGGTGAGAGCCCCACAAGTCACCCCATCTTGGATTCCCCTGGGTGTCTAGTTTTAAAAAATGTGCAGGTTTGGTAGGTTTCCCTAGGTGCCGGCTGGGTTAGCGGCAAAAGTCCACAGCTAGGCACTTTGCGAAAAACAGCTCGGTTTTCTTTGGGAAAATGTGGTGTGTCTAAGTTGTGTTTTGAGGCATTTCCTGTAGCGGGCACTGGGCCTACCCACACAAGTAAGGTACAATTTTTATCGGGAGATGTGGGAGAACGCTGGATGGAAGGAAACTTGTGGCTCCTCTCAGATTCCAGAACTTTCTGTCACAGAAATGAGAGAAAAAGTGTTTTTTTGCCCACATTTTGAGGTTTGCAAAGGATTCTGGGTAACAGAACCTGGTGAGAGGCACACAGGTCATGCCATCCTGGACTCCCCTATGTGTCTTGCTTTAAAAAATGCACAGGGTTAGTAGGTTTTCCTAGGTGTCGGCTAAGCTAGAGGCCAAAATACACAGCTAGGCACTTTGCAAAAAAATGCTCTGTTTTCTTTGTGAAAGTGTGATGTGTCCACATTGTGTTTTGGGGCATTTCCTATTGTGGGCCCTAGGCCTATCCACACAAGTGAGGTACCATTTGTATTCGGAGACTTGGGAGAGCGCTGGGTGGAAAGACATTTCTGGCTCCTCTCAGATTCCAGAACTTTCTGTCACCGAAATGTGAGGAAAAAGTTTTTTTTGAGCCAAATGTTGAAGTTTGAAAAGGATTCTGGGTAACAGAACCTAGTGGGAGCCCCACAAGTCACATCATCTTGGATTCCCCTAGGTGTCTAGTTTTCAAAAATGCGCAGGTTTGGTAGGTTTCCCTATGTGCCGGCTGAGCTAGAGGCCAAAATCCACAGCGAGGCACTTTGCAAAAAACAGCTCTGTTTTCTTAGGGAAAATGTGATGTGTCCACGTTGTGTTTTGGGGCCTTTCCTGTCACGGGCACTAGGCCTATCCACACAAGTGAGGTACCATTTTTATCGGGAGGCTTGGGGGAATGTTGGGTGGAAGGAAATTTGTGGCTCCTCTCACATTCCAGAACTTTCTGTCACCAAAATATGAGGAAAAAGTGGTTTGTTGCCCAAATTATGAGGTTTGCAAAGGATTCTGGGTAACAGAACCTGGTGAGAGCCCCACAAGTCACCCCAGCCTGGATTCTCCTAGGTGTCTAGCTTTTAAAAATGTGAAGGTTTGGTAGGTTTTCCTAGGTACCGGCTGAGCTGGAGGCCAAAATCCACAGCTAGGCACTTTGCAAAAAACAGCTCTGTTTTCTTAAAGAGAATGTGATGTGTCCACGTTGTGTTTTGGGGCATTTCCTGTTGCGGGCACTAGGCCTACCCACACAAGTGAGGTACCAATTCTATCGGGAGACTTGGGGAAACGCTGGGTGGAAGGAAATTTGTGGCTCCTCTCAGATTCCAGAACTTTCTGTCACCGAAATGTGAGGAAAAGTGTTTTTTTTGGTCAAATTTTGAGGTTTGCATAGGATTCTGTGTAACAGAACCTGGTGAGAGGCACACAGGTCATGCCATCCTGGACTCCCCTATGTGTCTTGCTTTAAAAAATGCACAGGTTTAGTAGGTTTTCCTAGGCTCAGGCTGAGCTAGAGGCCAAAATACACAGCTAGGCACTTTGCAAAAAAATGCTCTGTTTTCTTTGTGAAAATGTGATGTGTCCACGTTGTGTTTTGGGGCATTTCCTGTTGCGGGCACTAGGCCTACCCACACAAGTGAGGTACCAATTCTATCGGGAGACTTGGGGAAACGCTGGGTGGAAGGAAATTTGTGGCCCCTCTCAGATTCCATAACTTTCTGTCACCGAAATGTGAGGAAAAAGTGTTTTTTTTGGTCACATTTTGAGGTTTGCATAGGATTCTGTGTAACAGAACGTGGTGAGAGGCACACAGGTCATGCCATCCTGGACTCCCCTATGTGTCTTGCTTTAAAAAATGCACAGGTTTAGTAGGTTTTCCTAGGCTCAGGCTGAGCTAGAGGCCAAAATACACAGCTAGGCACTTTGCAAAAAAATGCTCTGTTTTCTTTGTGAAAATGTGATGTGTCCACGTTGTGTTTTGGGGCATTTCCTGTTGCGGGCCCTAGGTCTACCCACACAAGTGAGGTACCATTTTTATCGGGAGACTTGGGGGAACGTTGGGTGGAAGGAAATTTTTGCCTCCTCTCAGATTCCTGAACTTTCTATCATTGAAATGTGAGGAAAAAGTATTTTTTTGGCAAAATTTTGAGGTTTGCAAAGGATTCTGGGTAACAGAACCTGGTGGGAGCCCCACAAGTCACATCATCTTGGATTCTCCTAGGTGTCTAGTTTTCAAAAATTTGCAGGTTTGGTAGGTTTCCCTAGGTGCCGCTGAGCTAGAGGCCCAAATCCACAGCTAGGCACTTTGCAAAAAACAGCTTTGTTTTCTTAAGGAAAATGTGGTGTGTCGACGTTGTGTTCTGGGGCATTTCATGTCGCGGGCGGTAGGCCTACCCACACAATTGAGGTACCATTCTTATCGGGAGACTTGGAGGAATGCTGGGTGAAAGGAAATTTGTGGCTTCTCTCAGATTCCAGAACTTTCTGTCAACGAAATGAGAGGAAAAAGTGTTTTTTTGCCCAAATGTTGAGGTTTGCAACGGATTCTGGGTAGCAGAACCTGGTGAGAGCCCCACAAGTCACCCCATCCTGTATTTCCCTAGGTATCTAGCTTTAAAAAATTTACAGGTTTGGTAGGTTTTCCTAGGTGCAGGCTGAGCTAGAGGCCAAAATCCACAGGTAGGCACATTGCAGAAAACGGCTCTGTTTTCTTTGGGAAAATGTGAAGTGTCCATGTTGTGTTTTGGGGCATTTCTTTTTGCTGGCGCTAGGCCTACCCACACAAGTGAGGTACCATTATTATCTGGAAACTTGGGGTAATGCTGGGTAGAAGGAAAGTTGTGGCTCCTCTCAGATACCAAAACTTTCTGTCACTGAGATGTGAGGAAAAAGTGTTTTTTTGCCCAGATTTTGAGGTTTGCAAAGGATTCTGGGTAACAGAACCTGGTGAGAGTACCGCAAGTCACCCCATCATGGATTCCCCTAGGTGTCTAGTTTTAAAAAAAGGACAGGTTTGGTAGGTTTCCCTAGGTGCCTGCAGAGGTAGAAGGCAAAATCCACAGCTAGGAACTTTGCAAAAAACAGCTCTGTTTTCTTTGGGAAAATGTGATGTGTCCACGTTGTGTTTTGGGGCATTTCCTGTCATGGGCGCCAAGTGAGGTACCATTTTTATTGGGAGTCTTGGGGAAATTCTGAGTGAAAGGAAATTTGTGGCGGCAGAGCTAGAGGCCAAAATCTACAGCTAGGCACTTTGCAAAAAAAATATCAGATTTCAATGTAAAAATGTGATGTGTCCATGTTGGTTTCCTGTCGCGAGCATTAGGCCTACTCATGCAAGTGATGTACTATTTTTATCGGGAGACTTGCGGGAACACAGAATAGCAAAACAAGTGTTATTGCCCCTTGTCTTTCGCTAAATTTTTTCCTTCCAAATGTAAGACAATGTGTAAAAAAGACGTCTATTTGAGAAGTGCCCTGTAATTCGTGGTGCAAATAACCACTGTTTCTCAACACCTTATCTTGTGCCCATTTTGTAAATACAAATGTTTTCTTGATACCTATTTTTCACTCTTTATATTTCAGCAAATGAATTGCTGTATACACGGTATAGACTGAAAATCCATTGCAAGGTGCAGCTCATTTATTGGCTCTGAGTACCTAGGGTTCTTAATGAACCCACAAGCCATATATATCCCCACAACCAGAACAGTCCAGCAGACATAACAGTATAATGCTTTCAAATGTCTGACATCACAGGTAAAGGTTACAAAGTAAAATGTGGAGAACAATTGCTGTTTTTTTACCTCAATTTCAAAATGTGTTTTATTTCAGCTGTAGGAAACCCTTGTAGGATCTACACAAATTACCCCTTGCTGAATTTAGAATTTTGTCTACTTTTTAGAAATGTTTAGCTTTCTGGGATCCAGCATTGGTTTCACACCCATTTCTGTCATAACTGGAAGGAGGCTGAAAGAACAAAAAAATTGTAAAAATGGGGTATGTCCCAGTAAAATTCCAAAATTGTGTTGAAAAATGGGGCTTACTGATTCAAGTCTGCCTGTTCCTGAAAGCTGGGAAGCAGGTAATTTTAGCACCGCAAACCCTTTGTTGATGCCGTTTTCAGTGAAAAAACCACAAGCCTTCTTCTGCAGCCCTTTTTCCAATTTTTTTGAAAAAAATGAAATTTTCACTGTATTTTGGCTAATTTCTTGGTCTCCTTCATGGGAACCCAAAATGTCTGGGTACCTCTAGAATCCATAGGATGTTGGAAAAAAAGACGTAAATTTGGCTGGGTAGTTCATGTGGACAAAAATTTATGAGGGCCTAAGTGCGAACTGCCCCAAAGAGCCAAAAAAAGGCTTGGCACCTGAGGGGGAAAAGGCCTGGCAGCGAAGGGGTTAAACCGAATGCCTTCAATCTAAGTGGCAGGTTCAGGTTGAAAGTATAACACTGCAAATAAATACTGACACCATAAATATAAAGAGAACCAGGGGACTGCTGCCCACAAACAATCATCGTAACAACCAACAGCATGACATACCTGAAGTGAATGATCTCCTGCTGCAATAGAACTGATAAATCTATACAATGGAAACACTTGAGAAAATGAAATATGCACAGTGTCTTGTGGATGAAACATGTGATGACAAAAACATAATGAATACCATTCCACGTGCTGAAACGTGTTTGCATAGCCATTCCAAATAAAATGTGATGAATAGATTCTGATCAAAACTCTTCTAAAGGAAACAAAACATTTCTAATTTGTCTTTTTACCAAGGTCTCACATTGGGATAACAGTATGTGAGTGTTTTTTTGTCAGGATTCAATAACACAACCTTCAAAATAGTAAACCGTAGTTGGGCAATACTATGATTATGGTGTAGCCAATACAACGTTTATAAAAGGTTTACTTTGCCAGGTCAAAATGGCAATTTAAAACTGAACGCACGGGCTGCAATGGAAGGCCTAACACAAGTTTAAAGTGCTACTTAGGTGGGTGCCAGAATCAGTGCTGCAGGCCCGCTAGTAGCATCTAATTTGCAGGCCTTGTGTACAGGTAGAGCCTCTTTACTAGGGAATTACACATAAATTAAATATGCCAATTGGGTATAAGCCAATTCTACCATGTTTTAAAGAGAGAGCATAATAAGCACTTTAGCACTGGTTAGCAGTGGTACAATGTGTGGAGTCTTAAGGGCAGCAAAACAAAAGCAGCAAAAACTGGAGGTCTGAAGACAAAAATTTAGGGGGAAAACCACACCAAGGACACCAAGTCTAACATCCAGGAATACAAATGCTGCAAAAAGACCAGGAATCTGCTAAACTCAGTTGGCCTGTTCCACCTGGATTTGCTCTGGAGCTTGCTGGTGGCTTCAGGGGAAGTGAGTCCTAACCCCGTAATGGTAATGGTACTCAAAAGGTACTGGAACCTCTGATGGTGTTAGAGTGTACTCCTCTCCAACTTCAACAACAAATCACTGGTTGAATTCATCTGCCCAGACATGCCATGCAGAGTTACTTGCATCAACAACAACCATCCCCAGTCTACTCGTGAATGCTAACGGACTTCACCAAGGCCAATGCTGAAGGTTCATCTGACTGCTGATGAGACTTTCCTGGATACAGACTCCATACTTTGCCTGCATGGAGCTCTTCATTGTTACAATGACTGCCCCTCATTTCCCACCAACACGAAGTTCCAAATGGAGACCAGGACCGGTGACAAACCAGTTTTCAGATCCGGCCTGCTACCCAACCCTCTGATGACCTTGTTACTAGAGTATTTCTCCTGAAAAACAAATGGAGTCAAAAGGTAAACTTTCCAACGGGTTGACCCTGGCCCCTGTATCTGTCCCGCACTCCATCGCGGTAAGTCTTATTTTTGACTTTGACCCATAGCACAACCATATACCTGTGGTTGTCACTTTGCATTCTTTAGTGCCAGAAACATCTAAAACTTTGGGAAAACATATCTACCGTTCCCTACATATGAGATTTGTCATTTTGCTGTCTATTTGCTCAATAAACATTTCTCTATTGTTGTAAGGTGGGGTGGGATTTTTATTAGGTTGTGTTACCTACTTTTTAACTATTTTGGTACTGATTAATACTTTACTCACTTCCCCTAAGTCAAGCCTATCTGCTCTGTGCTATAGCTGCCAAGGTTGAGCTCAAGATTTAATGTGACCCAGTAAGGAATAGCGATGTTGTTATTTGAAGAGGACTACCATCAACTGATAATTCACTTTCGCATAGAGAGGATATCAGACACCGTAGGTTTAGGCATCTGTGTGTCCACGTGCTGGCATTGTTCAGAATAACTTCACAGAGACTGCAGCTGGCATTTTTTTCCACTACCACTATTTTGATGTTTAAAGGCCACTTGTTTAGCTACAGTTGGTTGAAAATGCAGTGATCCCTGGGTGGCAAGTTCTTAATGATACTGAAAAATAATCTAACCAGAAAAAAATAAATTGTTGTTAAACATGTACTTAGGGCCATATTTATACTTTTTTAGCGCCGCATTTGCGTTTTTTTTATGCAAAATCGGCACAAACAAAGTTGGTGCTGTTTTTGTGTCAAGAAATGATGCAACTGCGGCACTGAAAAAGTATAAATATGGGCCTTAATTTGTATGCTACTCTTACTACAACTTGCATGGTTACCTGAGGCGGGGTCTCCGTAAGGGCGGAGGAGCGCCACACACCCTGCTGCCAGCGTAGCAAACAAGAAAAATAAAACAGTAAGAAAATTATTTTATTACTGTTTTATTTTTCAGTTCAACCAGCCAGCCCAAGCCAAGTGTTGGGGCGGGGCCATCATCATGCTGACTGGCAGTAAAGGAGCAGGAATGGTGCACACCTAAAGTTTAAAGTGCGCATGTCACTTTGGCTGGCTGTCTTGAGACGGCCAGCCTGACATTCACGCTTTAAACCTCTCCAACCCAAGCTGTCCTAGACGGGTGGGTGGAGAGCTGGCACAGTCCTCAAGGGCCTGTAGGAGTGCTGCGCCAGCAAGCTCCAACCAATCCTGGTGCTTCTCTCATGCCGGTTAAGAGCAGAAGAGCAGCGTGTGGATTAGTTAGGGGAGTTGGCTTAGACACCCCTTGCTGCCATTTTGCAACAGACTGGAGAGGAGTAGGTATGTTTTAATTTTTTTTATTTAATGTACTGTTTTCAGTGCTTATTTATTTTGCACACTGCCAGGCAGTGTGAGAAACTTGCAATGCCTTCAGTCTCAGCACCAGAGCTCTCAATCGTGGTTCGTTATAAACACTGGTTGTGCCTGAGGGCATTCCTGATTGCCCCACCACTTTCTAAAGCAGTCAGCCGTCACTGATGGTTACTATTTTAGACTATGCAGTTTATAGCTGCAAGGCAGAAATTGATGTTTGTGATCACTATTTACATTTGTATTAAATCAAGTCTACAAAACCCTGCAAACTCTTTAATGAAAGACATTCAGAAAATCATAAGTGGTTACTTCTGGTAAAAACTACATACTCTATTTTCTTCTGTGCACCTCAGGAGAGATTCCATATATAGCCTTCATGATTCTTGGTTCTTTGCAAAAATAGCCAAATAGAAATAAATGTGACTGAAATCAAATAACCCATAATTAAGATTTTAAAACAATACCTAAAGCTGCATGCAACCAAATGTACTTGACAATGCCAAAAATTAGGACATGAATTTCCATCGACAACATTAATTAGGTGTTATTTCACTTAGAGTGACATACATATGACCTTTACTTCCTGTGTTGTTTTTAAATAGTATTTTTGTTTCTCCATCTGAAATAAAATATAATAACGATTTATGACTGAAAACAATATTTAGCAACATCCTGTGGTATAGCTCTACTCATGAAGTAGGATACAATTGCATAAAATCTGTTATTCTCCCCAGTTGGACACCAAGCATTAATCAACATTTTGCAGTACTATGCCCCCTTTTGCCTCACTCTCCCACAACCAACCAATTTCCCATTTGCCCCCAGCCTACTTCAGCCAGTGATACCTTCACCATAAACCCTTTTATCACATTCTGTACTGTCATATTCTGATTTTCACATGCCATGTCATTGCCCATTCACCATAGCCAACTACCCTAGTTCTTTTTTTTCTCGCCTTTTTGTGCCTTTGTCATCTCTGATTCTTGCAGATGCCCGGGTCAGCAGTAAAACCGGGCCAAATATACCTCAAGAATGAGCAGGAGTGCTGTTGGTGTTTCAGGGATCCAGTGCAAATTTATCTTGTCACCTAGAATCTAATCATGTAAATTTTCCAAACCACATCTCATTTACCCAAGAGGCACCAGGTAAGCTGTGGTTGGCCCGAGGTACTTTCAAGAAAGTGGTGATAGGAATCTGTAGTATTCTGTTCAATTACAGCAATTTTGCAAGTGCTCTGTTGCTCATAAGAGCATCCTGGTACTGACGGTGTGACGGTGATCAGTTAGAGTAGCCAAGGAGAGGTCTGAGGAAATTAGTATGCCAAAGAAATTAGAAAGGGCTAAGCGATTATCAATCCTTCAGATATTTCATAGCACAGAATTTCAGTTATAGGCGGCCACATAGGCGAAGAAGTGTCTACAAGAGCAAGAATGACTGATATTATGGAGAGAAAGAAGGTGGAAAGAGGAGGTTTTTGTCAAATGTAGGGGAATGTAGAGAGTGCATCTTTGGTGAAGGTATCCAGGTCCAGAGTGATGAAATTATTAAGGGGGTAAGCAAATATAATTGAATGTGATGCAACTACGGATGTCTAGCTTACACAGATGACAACAATGAAGAGATGTAATCCTGTAAAATCAAGTGAACAGCAGCGTTTTGGATTCTGGAAGTCCAGAAAAGGGAAGAAGAAGGCAAAAGATAAAGCAAGTTGTAGTAGTGCAAATAGGAAACAATTATGGCTTGCATAACAATAAGTTCAAGGGAAAGCAGTGATATTATGAATCAAACAGAAGTGATGAAAAAATGAAGAAAACTTGTTGTTTATTTGAAAGGTGAGGTAAGGGGAGCTATCAACTTAGAAACATAGGTACCTGATCTCGGTAACTGGTATAGAAGGAATGTAAGTCAATCAATCAATCAATCAATGCATTTATAGAGCGCGCTATTCACCCGCAAGGGTCTCAATGTGGTAGGGAGGGTGGGGTGGGTTACTGCTGCTCAAAAAGCCATGTCTTGAGGCGGTTCCTGAAGGCGAGATGGTCCTGGGTAGTTCTTAGGTGATCGGGGAGGGAGTTCCATGTTTTGGCTGCCAGGTAGGAGAAGGATTTACCTCCAGCGGTGGTTCTGCGGATACGTGGGACGGTGGCGAGGGCGAGGCTGGCTGAGCGAAGCTGATGGGTGGGTGTGTAGAACGAGAGGCGTCCGTTGAGGTATTCGGGGCCCATGTTGTGGAGGGCGTTGTGTGCGTGGGTGAGGAGCCTGAAGGTGATCCTCTTGTTGACGGGGAGCCAGTGCAGGTGTTTCAGGTGGGCGAATATGTGGCTGTGGCACGGTATGTCGAGGATGAGGCGTGCGGAGGCGTTCTGTATGCGTTGAAGATGTTTCTGTAGCTTTGCGGTGGTTCCTGCGTATAGGGTGTTTCCGTAGTCCAGACGGCTTGTGACGAGGGCGTGGGTAACTGTCTTTCTGGTTTCGGCTGGGATCCATCGGAAGATTTTTCGGAGCATGCGAAGGGTGTGGAAGCAAGAAGATGAGACGGCGTTGAATTGCTTGGTCATAGTGAGGAGGGGGTCCAGGATGAATCCGAGGTTGCGTGCATGGTCTGAGGGGCTTGGTGCGGTGCCCAGCGCCGTGGGCCACCAGGAGTTGTCCCAGGCGGACGGGGAATGTCCGAGGATGAGGACCTCCGTCTTGTCTGAGTTCAGCTTCAGGCGGCTGAGCTTCATCCATTCTGCGACGTCTTTCATTCCTTCCTCTAGGTTAGTTTTGGCAGTGGTTGGGTCTTTGGTGAGGGAGAGTATCAGCTGGGTGTCGTCGGTGCAGGAGATGATGTTGATGTTGTGTTTTCGAGCGATGTCGGCGAGGGGGCTCATGTAGATATTGAAGAGGGTTGGGCTGAGTGATAAGCCTTGGCGCGCCAGTGGCGCGGCCGCGCAGCGGCCGCCATAAGAGGCAAGGGGGGAGGAGGGACCAGCTGAGAGGCGGGAGATAGGACAACGAATGGGAGCAGGGTGCGGGGCCGCACGGGAGGCAGCGGCGGGAAAGCGGGAGGCGGGAGAGCGGGAAAGCGGGAGGAAAATCAGAAGCACAACAGGAGAGAAAAGGAAAAACCAGAAGCACAACAGGAGAGAAAAGGAAAAACCAGAAGCACAACAAGAGAGAAAAGGAAAAACCAGAAGCACAACAGGAGAGAAAAGGAAAAACCAGAAGCACAACAGGAGAGAAAGGAAAATCAGAAGCACAACAGGAGAGAAAAGGAAAAACCAGAAGCACAACAGGAGAGAAAAGGAAAATCAGAAGCACAACAGGAGAGAAAAGGAAAAACCATAAGCACAACAGGAGAGAAAAGGAAAAACCAGAAGCACAACAGGAGAGAAAGGAAAATCAGAAGCACAACAGGAGAGAAAAGGAAAAACCAGAAGCACAACAGGAGAGAAAAGGAAAATCAGAAGCACAACAGGAGAGAAAAGGAAAAAACAGAAGCACAACAGGAGAGAAAAGTAAAAACCAGAAGCACAACAGGAGAGAAAAGGAAAAACCAGAGGCACAACAGGAGAGAAAAGGAAAAACCAGAAGCACAACAGGAGAGAAAGGAAAAACCAGAAGCACAACAGGAGAGAAAAGGAAAAAACAGAAGCACAACAGGAGAGAAAAGGAAAATCAGAAGCACAACAGGAGAGAAAAGGAAAAACCAGAAGCACAACAGGGGAGAGAAGGAGATTCAGAAGCAGAGCGCAAAGGTAAAAACCTAAGACCTACAAACCAGTGGCATGGGCCTGGGCAGGTGGAGCTGCAGAGGCGGGGAAGCGACCTACCCGAGGGTCAAGGGTCGCTGTCTCTGCCGCGCAGCGGCCACCATAAGAGGGAAGGGGGGGAGGAGGGGTCAGCTGGGAGGCAGGAGGCGGGAGGGAGGACAACGAATGGGAGCAGGGGGGGCGGGGCCGCACGGGAGGCAGCGGCGGGAAAGCGGGAGGCGGGAGAGCGGGAAAGAGGGAGGCGGGAGAGCGGGAGGCAGGAGAGCGGGAGGTGGGAGAGCGGGAAAGCGAAACAGGAGAGAAAAGGTAAATCAGAAGCACAACAGGAGAGAAAAGGAAAAATCAGACAGAAGCACAACAGGAGAGAAAAGGAAAAACCAGAAGCACAACAGGAGAGAAAAGGAAAAACCAGAAGCACAACAGGAGAGAAAAGAAAATCAGAAGCACAACAGGAGAGAAAAGGAAAAACCAGAAGCACAACAGGAGAGAAAAGGAAAATCAGAAGCACAACAGGAGAGAAAAGGAAAAACCAGAAGCACAACAGGAGAGAAAAGGAAAAACCAGAAGCACAACAGGAGAGAAAAGGAGATTCAGGAGCAGAGCACAACAGGGGAGAGAAAGAGATTCAGAAGCAGAGCGCAAAGGTAAAAACCTAAGACCTACAAACCAGTGGCAGGGGCCTGGGCAGGTGGAGCTGCAGCGGCGGGGAAGCGACCTACCCGAGGCAATGGCAAGTCAATGGGAGTACAACATCATATACATGAGATTTCTAATTTTACTAAATTAGATTCAGGAGTTTCCTCATTCCACAGATTTTGAGAGTAGTAGCACTGATAGTGAATTCGAATCCAAAGTGGAGCGTCTGTCTCAAGTACACCCATTGAATTTCATAGCTTGAGACACCACATTCACTTACAGATTTTCTCCAGTTATAGGTGGTGAGTAAACATGTCTCTAGGTAGGAGGACATATTAATACCAGACCCTTTGTGTGCCAAATAAGCAATAAGGGCATACTCAGGAGAGTAAAGAGTAGGTATTTCAGACCACCTCAGAATGTCTGTTTTTCAAGTGTTGAACTGGGAGATCCATTTTCCTGAATTTTGACTGTTCCCTGCCATTCCATGATTTTCAGAAACCACTTACTATTTATTGTGAGAGACAGGAGCGACCACATTGAATTCAATATTGTTTTTAGGCCGTGTTGTTCACTATATATTGTGTTTTTCTCTTCATTTTTGCAGAACGAGGCCAGGAGTGTAACTATGCAGCACATACCATTTTCCTTTGCGCTCAAAAAGAAATGAAAGAGACAAAAGGTCTGATTCACAAAATTGCTGGCTGAGAGCATGGCACTCACAAGTGCATGTTTATGTATAATCTATGTAAATATACCACAGTCGAGGAATTGGTAGTGTTGACTATTTGTGACTGTCAAAGGTTCTAAGAAGTGCTCACACTGTTAGGCATATGAAATAGAGAAAGTCTACAATTCCTCTTTAGTAAATAAAATGCCATATTCCATTTGCACCACTCAATATTTGTGTGTCTCCTCAAGAAATATAATTGACAGATGAAGACACCCTCAAACCCCCACCAATGTTGTGGGTGTTTCCTCACAGTTTCCACCGTTAAAGCAGGTTTGCTTGTGACAGGAATACATCTCTGACCATTTTGCAGGTGGGATACTATTTACATAAAATGTCTGAATATTTATAAACTTTTGACTCTGTGGGTGTTTGCAACCTCTTCCATGTGTCCCTTCCTTAGAAACCTTTTAACGAGCTCCTGTGAGCGGAGTTACTCATTTGAATCTCTTTACAAGGAAAAATCCACCATTCCTGACTCTGTAATTCAACATTGGGATGCTGCCCCTCTAGTTACCTTTGTGAGTGCACCTCAGTCACAATAAAATGTGCAGATAGCTGTGTGAATCACACCCTAAGAATATCCTCTACGCATAACTCAATCTACATTTAAGTTCACATATATCATAAGAAAGCAATTGCTGTTTTAAAGGCGATATGCTGAATAAATGGGTTACAAAGGTGAGTTTTCACTTTGGCAAGGAGACACTGATTATTTAAATAACAATGCTATTTAGTACTGAAAGGTAAATTAAATAAACCATCATGCCCTAAAAATTAAAACAATGTACTAGCTTCTATACATCTTTGAGGGCAAAGTGGTAAGCTCGAGAAACAGCAATGTTGATTGTCTCTTTGTATCATCAAAACGTTGGAGTCACAACTTGAAATGGCTGATATACCACAAAGCAAACTCTGCTTTTATAGAACAGAAGAAGTAGACGAGACATGTAAGAATAATACATGAAACAACTGTACAGACAAATGTAGCTTATGATTTCAAAGAATAATAGATTAAGGGCCTGATTTACAGTTTGTCAGAGAGGGCACCTTGTCACAGAGGTGACAGAGTACCCTCTCTGCAAACTGAAGGTCTGTTCTCCTTCAGTCAGGTAGAACTTCAGTACGTCAGCAGAGGAGACTACTCCATCTCCACTGTTGACACAGACCTCTGCGTCCAGATGGAGTGAGTGCTGTCGAAGTTTTGGCCATTTGACTGCCCAGCTGATTTACAGTGGGCAGTCAAAAGGCCAGTTTTAACCGTCTGTCACCACAAGGTAAAACATAGCTGTAGGAGGCATTGAAAATGTTTAATTGCCCCTACACCATGGGAGACTACTTCCATGTTGTATGGGTCATTATTATATTTCCTGTTTTTTTTTTTTTTTTTATTATTTAAAAAAAGGTTAAAAGTTTGACCAAGGGTACTGTCATCATGTTGATGGAGCCATCCATCAAATGTGAATACACTGACAGGAACCACTGTGATAGCAATTTCTACTAAAGTAAAATATGTTCCCTGGGGCCACGGACATCTCTAGATTCAGGTGGGTGAGTACTCCGTCAAGGTGAGGGAGTATTTTACTCTGTGGCCCTGATGAAGTATAAACCATCCTCTGAACACTAAATCATTCAATCAATCAATCATGGATTTGTAAAGCGAGGCTAATCACCCATAGGGTCTCAAGGTGCTGAAAGTAGGTGTGCTGCTAAGTCAAAGAGCCAGGTCTTGATGTCCTTCCTGAACTGCTTCAGTGATACTGTCTGCCTGAGCTTGAGGGGAAGTGTGTTCCATGTCCTTGCTGCCAGGTAGAAGAAGGATCTTCATTCTGCTGTACTTTTCTAGATCTTGGGGACGGCTGCAAGGATGAGCTGGGAGGAACGGTGATGTCTGTTGGGTAAGTACAAGGTGAGGCAGTGGTTGAGGTATACTGGTCCTATGTTGTGCAGTGCCTTGAAGGTGTGGATCAGGAGTTTGTATGTGATGCCCTTGTTGATTGGGAGCCAGTGTAGGTCTCTGAGGTGGGAGGAGATATGGCTTTGACGAGGGACGTCCAGGGTTCAGTCTATTTGCTGCATTCTGGACTCTGTGCAGCCTTGATGAAGTTTCTTGGTAATGCCGGCATAGAGTGTGTTGCCGTAGTCCAGTCTTTCTTGTGTCAGCAGGAATCCACTTGAAGATCTTCCGCAGGAGATGAAGGGTGTGGAAGCTTGATGAGGAGTCGGCGTTAACTTGGCGGATCATCGATAGAGTGGAGTCCAGGATGATTTCCAGGTAGAGGGCATGGTCAGTGGGGCCTGGGGCAGTGGGGGCTGGGGCATTACCCACAGCAGTTGGCCACCAGGAGTTATTCCAGAGAGAAGGGGTGAAGCTTTATCTTGTCCGAGGTGAGCCAGGTGGTGATGGCTCTCCTTCTGTTGTGGAAATTCCTCTTGGCTTGCGCCGAGTCCTCAGACAAGGACAGGATCAGTTGGGTCTGTTGGAGTGTGTCTTTAAAAAGCAATATTAACATGAAAACCTTGTAAAATATTGTGTGATGAAGCTGCATAGAAAATGTGTTAACATAGAAAATAATGTACGCGTTTAAAATGTGCCCACGGGGAGTGGCTACCAATGTATGCGAAGACTAATGAAAGTTGTTAATTTTGACTTAATTATGTACTAATGTTTACAATTTGTATTAGCATATCAAAATTAGAGTTATGCATTAGGAGTTGCTTATTAATTAAAGGGCTTTAGCTTAGCGAGGGTCTGGGCCTAGCTGCCTGGTCTCATATTAAACTGTATTTTTCTAACGTGTAATGTGCAGTTTTCCTGAAGGGCACGAAGCTGTACTTTTCCAGAAATTATGTGTGTGTAGCCGTAGTCAATTTTTTCTCATGAGAACCGACTTGTTCAAGGAGACGTTCTTGCTGAATGCAACAGTGTAATTCGTAACAGGTGCAAGGTTAGCTGTAGTAGGAGAGAACAATGGAGACACTGACTGGAGCGCAAAGTGTAACTTTTCTTACCTGACATTCCAACCTATGAAGACGTCAATAAAGTGGACCAATCCACAACATGAGAACTGTGGTTTGTGGAAAATTCTGGCAAGATGCGTGAAAAATTATTGGACAGAGATAACGATGCACCAATTATTATCCAATGAGGAGTTAAGGGCTAATTAGACAGTTTTGATTTAACGGAATGACGCAAGGAGCTTGGCGCGCAGAAACGTTTAGACTCCACTTACTTCACAGAGACTTTGGGGGTCATTATAACATTGGCGGTAAAAGCCACTTACCGCCATGCAGAAGACCGCCAACACACCGCCGCGGCTGAGGAATTACGCCACAGCTATTATGACCCACATCTCGAAATATGAAAAAATTCAGACACCCACACAAGTTTCACCTGTGAAACCGTAAGGGAAAGTGACAACTCAGTGACCAAAGGTCAGTGATAAACTGGCGATAACAAATCCTCCACCGTCCCGCCAACAGAAATACGCCCACGCTATCACGACCCACTAATCCACGTGGCGGTCTTTCAACCGCGGTATTCCATTGGCGGTACACACCGCTGCGCTCAAAATACACACACTTCTACAAAACACCGCCACATTGGACAATTCGAAATACACACACCTGATACACATAGACACACCACACACCCATTACAATATAAAACACACATTCACATCACCCACAAACCCCTACGACCGATATTACAGAGAGAAGGCCAGAGAGAGACACCACCATCCACAAACTAGCATCCACAGGCGCACAACACCATCACCCACACAACTTCCACGCACAAAACACCACACACCACTAAATATCACCACACTTATCACCACACACACCACCCCACACATCACCTACACCACCCCATGGCACGGCAAAGACACCCCAGGTTTTCGGAGGAGGAGCTCAGGGTCATGGTGGGGGAAATCGTCCGGGTAGAGCCACAGCTATTTGGAGCACAGGTGCAGCACACCTCAATTGCAAGGAAGATGGAGCTATGGAGAAGAATAGTCGACAGGGTCAACGCAGTGGGACAACACCCAAGAAATCGGGACGACATCAGGAAGAGGTGGAATGACCTACGGGGGAAGGTGCGTTCCGTGGTCTCAAGACACCACCAGGCGGTTCAGCGGACTGGCGGCTGACCCACACCTCCTCACCCACAACTAACAACATGGGAGGAGCAGGTCTTGGCGATTCTGCATCCTGAGGGCCTCGCAGGAGTCGGTGGAGGAATGGACTCCGGTAAGTCAAACCTTTAACTACCATATCCCCCACCCTACCTGCATGCTATCACATACCCCCACCCTCACCCCCACCCCTATCACTCCAACTCCTCACAAATGTACTAATATCACAAACCACACATCCCAACACCAAGCCCTGCATGCAACACCAACGCATGGACACCCATCACTAAAGCATGCCCACTGCACATACCCATACACCCCCTTAAACCAGCATCACACAAGCCCCCACACAGGAATGCAAGCACTGGGGTATACGGTCACCCACCCATTGCACACCATGACACACACAGATGCAATAATCATGCTTTTACACCCCTGCAGGACCACTACCCAACGTCACCAGACAGGAGGGTCCAGACATCTCCACCCCACCCACAGAAGAGGCACACAGTGATGACAGCAGCTCCGTCCAACTGGATCTAAATGACCAGCCCGGACCATCGTGGGCCTCGGGACAGTCGGTTCCCCTCACACAGGCACAGGCCACCACAGACCTACCCCCCTCTGGTAAGACCAGCACAGCACCCACGTCAATCAGCTGTGTGTCCACCACTACAGGGAACCCAGGATAATCCACCACCCCAACAACAACAGGGACCTGGGGGCAGTGGTAGTGGGCACACAGTCCAGGGGACGGAGGCCCAGGAACACAGGGGAACTGGGAGGGCTGCTGTGCGACAGGGGGCGGACAGGCCAAGGGAACCCACTCTCCACAAGGCCCTCTCCTCCATCATGGGAGCATACCACCACTCCCAGGAGACGATGGCAACAGTCCTGGCCAAGTTTCAGGAGACCCAGTGCATGCAGGAGGAACACTATTTGGGCTTCAGGGAGGAAATCAGAACCATCAATTCCGCCCTGGGCACCATCGTAGGGGTGCTGAAGGAAGTACTCAACACCAGGAGGGACACTGTGACACTACAAGGGGCCCCTGACACTAGCATGGATGATGAACAGCCCACCACCTCCGTCGGCGCTAGTGGACAGGAGGCACCACCACAGGACCACCACACCAGCACCCCACCCCCTGTAGAGGGAGAACCACCCCGCAAGCGGTCCCTGAGATCCAGGAACAAGACAGAGCACGATGCCAAGACCCCCGCCAAAAAATGAGACCACCCTGATTGTCAACCCACTGTCCCACTTTGTCACCCTGTCCATATTGGAACTGCCCCAGCTCCACTTCCTCTGCCCATATGGGCAATGCACCTGTGAGACAAACAGACTGGACTCTGCCATGGACACTCCTCCGCAATCACCCCTCACCATTTAACTTCCCCCTCCAATATTTTGTATGTAAATAAACACACCTAAAGCACCAAAAGATCTGGAGTCTGTCTGTGATTTTGAAATAGTGTATTTGCAATGACAGTGACAAAATTTCCAGGAAATAGTAATGTCAACATACCTATGTCACACAGCTCTAGTCCATGAGTAATCTAAGCAGATGAGACACGTTGGGACCCACACCTGTGAAACCGTAAGGGAAAGTGACAACTCAGTGACCATACACTGGGTGAAATCGACAGGATAGAGGTAGAAGTGTAAAAGTACTTGTAGTAGGCAGGACTGTATTCTCACCTGTGTTTCACCAGAAATATTGCTGGATGACTGAGTCCCTGTTGTCAATGGCTTCTTCCTCTGCTTCCTCCTCATCACTGTCCACAGGCTCCACAGCTGCCACAACACCGCCATCTGGACCATCCTCCTGCAGAAAAGGCACCTGTCGTCGCAAAGCCGAGTTATGAAGCATACAGCAGGCCACGATGATCTGGCACACCTTCTTTGGTGTGTAGAATAGGGATCCACCTGTCATATGGAGGCCCTAAACCTGGCCTTCAGGAGGCCGAAGGTGCGTTCGATCACCCTCCTAGTCCGCCCATGGGCCTCATTGTAGCGTTCCTCTGCCTGGTCCTGGGATTCCTCACTGGGGTCAGAAAACATGACAGGTTGGGGTAACCAGAGTCACCTAATAACCACACCCGGTGCCTCTGTAGTTGACCCATCACATAAGGCATGCTGCTATTCCGCATGATGTAGGCGTCATGCATTGAGCCAGGGAACATGGCATTCACATGGGAGATGTACTGGTCGGCCAAACATACCATCTGTACATTCATCGAATGATAACTCTTCCGGTTCCTGTACACCTGTTCACTCCTGTGGGGGGGGACCAAAGCCACATGGGACCCATCAATGGCACCTATGATGTTGGGGATATGTCCAAGGGCATAGAAGTCACCTTTCACTGTAGGCAAGTCCTCCACCTGAGGGAAAACGATGTAGCTGCGCATGTGTTTCAGCAGGGCAGACAACACTCTGGACAATACGTTGGAAAACATAGGCTGGGACATCCCTGATGCCATTGCCACAGTTGTTTGAAAAGACCCACTTGCAAGGAAATGGAGCACTGACAGCACCTGCACTTGAGGGGGGATTCCTGTGGGATGGCGGATTGCTGACATCAGGTCTGGCTCCAACTGGGTACACAGTTCCTGGATTGTGGCACGGTCAAACATGTAGGTGATGATCAAATTTCTTTCCTCCATTGTTGACAGGCCCACCAGCGGTCGGTACACCGGAGGATTCCGCCATCTCCTCACATGTCCCAGCGGACGGTGCCTATGAAGGACAACAGCGAGCACAGAGTCAAACAACTCAGAGGTATGTACCCACAGTCTACACAGAACACGATTCATACAAAAAATCTGGCCTGTATGTGTGTTGAGAGTAGGCCTAGGTATGTGTGACGCAGTTGGTAATTAGGCCATGTGGGCCCCTGAAATGGTGGCTGTCTGACCTCTAAAGCGGGACAATGGGATGTGTGGTAACTGCGCTGGCATTGTACACCGTTGCGGTAGGCGGCCGAAGACCGCGGCGCAATGCTGCATCAGTTAACATTGGACCCTATGGGTCCCAGGAGCCAATGACGATGTACGCCGGCAGTGATGGTACGCACAGCCGCGGACGTGACCGCCATTTTCTATCTCTTGAATCACTCGATACCTGATCTTCGACAGGAGAGGACCTACACTGCAAGTGCTGCTGTGACCTCGGTCTGGAAGAGACAATGGCTCGTGCGTCTTGGGAAAGGGCCCCTGCCTTCACATCGGAGGAGTTGGAGAAGCTCGTCGACGGGGTCCTCCCCCAGTACACCTTACTCTACGGTCCTCCAGACCAACAGGTAAGTACACAGGGAGCATGTTGTATGGGCTATGCCTGTGTGGAGAGGGTTGTAAGAAGGAAGGGGGCAGAGTCCTGCGTGCATGAAAGACGGTGGGTGCATGTGCCACGTGGCAAGGGTAGGGATGGGGGCAACTCACTTTGACGGTGCAGTTGGTAATGACTTCTCCTCTTCCCCTGTACATTTCATGTAGGTCAGCGCCCACCAGAAGAAGGATATTTGGCGTGCCATCGCTAAGGACGTCCGGACCCTGGGGGTCCACCACAGACGGAGCACCCACTGCCGGAAGAGATGGGAGGACATTCGCCACTGGAGCAAGAAGACGGTGGAGGCTCAGCTGGGGATGGCCTCCCAACGTGGGAGGGGTGCCCGTCGAACCATGACCCCCCCTGATGTTCCGGATCCTGGCGGTGGCCTACCCTGAGTTGGATGGGCGCTTGAGGGCATCACAGCAGACGCAAGAGGGTGAGTACACTCTCATTCAGCTGACTTTGCGCGCAGTGGAGGTGTCTGGGTGGGGTTGGAGGGCTGTGGGTTTCCCTAGGCCAGGGCGAGCTCCATAGGCTAGGCCCCGTCGTAAGGCATGGCCCTGTGGCCCCCCACCCCACCTCTGTAGAGTGCCAAGTACAGATATTCATACCCCTGTGTCATCTATGTGTGCAGATGTCGTCCATAGCCTTGTAGGACATTTCCCAGGAATTGCACTGTAGAGCCCAACAGCGCGACGTAGTGCAGGAGGCTGCTGTGTCTGTCTTGTCCGCCAACGGTAGCGGTAAGCCATGCACTCAACCTGTCTTTCTTCTGTCCCCCCCCCTTTTTTTGCGGTCTCCCTGTTCTTGTGTGCATTAGCATCATCAGGCGGAGGAGCAGTGGCAACGGAGCACGAGGGAGCTGCATCCCACATGGGCATGGAGGCCCACACTACGGACTCAGAATACACCAGTGGGACGGAGGGCGAGGGGAGCACCACGGCGGTCACAGGATCTGCAACCAGCGACACAGACTCGTCCTCCGATGGGAGCTCCCTTGTGGTGGCGCCAACATCTGTGCCCCCCACTTCAACAGGTACAGCCGTCACCCCTCCTACCAGCACCACCCTCCCAGCAGCCCCTCAGCCTTCGCCCCGTGCCCGCTCACCCAGGAGGGTGGGCATCTCCTTCGCCCCAGGCACCTCAGGCCCTGCCCCTGTTACCTCTGCTGCCCTCAGTGAGGTGGCCATTGACCTCCTCAGGTCCCTCACTGTTGGGCAGTCTACCATTTTGAATGCCATCCAGGGTGTAGAAAGGGAGTTGCAACACAGAAATGCATTCCTGGAGGGCATTCATTCTGGTCAGGCTGCCCTTCATCGAACCGTTCAAACTCTGGCCTCAGCACTGATGGCAGCCATTGTCCCCGTCTCTAGCCTCCCCCCTCCAACTTCCTCCACCCAGACCCAATCCCCTGTACCTCTGCCTATCCCAAGCACACCATCAGACCAGCCTGCACACACCTCACCACACAAGGGAAACTCAGGCAAACATAAGCACCACACATCCTACAGGCACTCACACAAGCATCACACACATCCAGACACACCAACATCCACTGCCTCCACTGTGTCCCCCTTGTCGTTGTCTCGCTCCTCCCTCCCAGTCTCGTCTACACTCACACCTGCATGCACTACCACTACAGCCACTACGTCCCGTACCAGCACACCCACCTTCACACCCCGCTCACGTGCACTCAGCACCCCCACTACCATTCACACGTCCCCTGAGTCCTCTCCCAGTGTGTCTGTGATGCCCCATCCGAAGATACACAAACGCAGCCACACACCCACCCAACAGCCATCCACCTCACGACAGCCTCCAGCGCATGCACCTGCACCCAAATCCACAAAAGTTACACCTCCTACAACCACCACCTCTTCCTCCACTCCCAAACCCCCTCCAGCTACCCGTCCCAGTGTCTCCAAACAACTTTTCATGTCCACCCTTAACCTATTTCCCACCATCCCCCCGTCCAACTCATAGGTCCCATACTAGCACCTCAGCCACAAAATCACCGGGACCAGTGGTGCCTGTTGTCACAGGTATGTGGAGTGCACCGGCCACCAGGCCAGTCAGTGTATCACGGAGCCAGAGCACAGCCAGTCCCCCCCCCTGTGAAGCACCAGAAGTTGGCCAGTGCCCGGCGGTAGAGTGGGAAGACTCCAGCCAGCCAAGCCGCTCACAGGGGTCCCGGGGGGAGTGTGGACTCAGCTGTGACTCCTCCCAAGGTGGGGAAGGGGCAGAAGAAAGCCACAAAGTCTGGGAGGAGCAGCACGGCGGAGAAGACAGCCGTCATCCCCGCTGGCCAGGAGGCCACCGCCAGCCCCATTGTCGCTGCCCAGGAGGCCACCGCCAGTCCCCTCGTCGCTGTCCAGGAGGACCCCGCCAGCCACAGCCCAGCTGCCGGGAGGGCCCCGCCAGCCACAACCCAGCTGTCCAGGAGGACCCCGCCAGCCACAGCCCAGCTGCCCAGGAGGGCCCCGCCAGCCACAGCCCAGCTGCCCAGGAGGACCCCGCCAGCCACAGCCCAGCTGGGCAATGAAGGACCGCCAGCCCCAGCCCAGCTGGGCAATGAATGACCGCCAAGTCAATCACTGCTGAACAGGGCAAGCACCGCTGAACAAGGCAAGGACCGCCAAGTCAAGCACTGCTGACCAGGGCAAGGACCGCCGAACAGGGCAAGGACGCCATGAGCGGCAAGGGCAGTGACGCAACAGGGACCGTCACGGGGTGAGTGATGCACTCTGGGCACCAGTCCCCCTCCAGAACCAGTGGAGACATGCATCCACTCCATCTGGCCTGCACAGGATGAAGCACTCTGGGCACAAGTCCCCCTCCAGAACCAGTGGAGACATGCATCCACTCCGTCTGTCCTGCACAGGATGAAGCACTCTGGGCACCAGTCCCCCTCCAGAACCAGTGGAGACATGCATCCACTCCGTCTTTCCTGCATAGGATGAAGCACTCTGGGCACCAGTCCCCCTCCAGAACCAGTGGAGACATGCATCCACTCCATCTGTCCTTGGTTGGATGAAGCACTCTGGGCACCAGTCCCCCTCCAGAACCAGTGGAGACATGCATCCACTTGAGAGACTGTGGCTTTGAACTCCCCAGGATGGTACAGTGGGCAAACCACCCACTGGAGTGACTTGAGAGACTGTGGCTTTGCACTACCCAGGATAAAGCAGTGGGCAAACCACCCACTGGAGAGACTTGAGAGACTGTGGCTTTGCACTCCTCAGGATGGTACAGTGGGCAAACCACCCACTGGAGTGACTTGAGAGACTGTGGCTTTGCACTCCACAGGATAAAGCAGTGGGCAAACCACCCACTGGAGAGACTTGAGAGACTGTGGCTTTGCACTCCCCAGGATGGTACAGTGGGCAAACCACCCACTGTATAGACTTGAGAGACTGTGGCTTTGCACTCCCCAGGATAAAGCAGTGGGCAAACCACCCACTGGAGAGACTTGAGAGACTGTGGCTTTGCACTCCCCAGGATAAAGCAGTGGGCAAACCACCCACTGGAGTAACTTGAAAGACTGTGGCTTTGCACTCCCCAGGATGGTACAGTGGGCAAACCACCCACTGGAGTGACTTGAGAGACTGTGGCTTTGCACTCCCCAGGATAAAGCAGTGGGCAAACCACCCACTGGAGAGACTTGAGAGACTGTGGCTTTGCACTCCCCAGGATGGTACAGTGGGCAAACCACCCACTGGAGAGACTTGAGAGACTGTGGCTTTGCACTCCCCAGGATACATCAATGGGCATGGAGCCCCCTCGTGGATCTGCCGTCGTGCACTCATCCGGCTGAGGTGTCCCCCCTTCCCTTCCCCCTGAGGTGCCTGTTGTATTTCTATCTGATGCCCCTGCAGTGTTCTCTCCATCATGTTCGGGTATCTTGCGTGGGCCTCGCCCATGCATTTTGGGCCCAGAGGTCCACGGACTATGATTGGTGTATTACCTGGACTACTATTCGTGGTGTATATTTTGTTAATAGTGTATATATGTATATTTTTGCTTACTCTATTTTGATATTATACAGTGGTTACACTCATTTCCTTTTGTCTTTGCATTCTTCCGGTGGGGTTGGGGGGTGTTACTGTAATGTTTGGATATGCATTGGTGTGTGTGTTGTAGTGGGTGAGGGTGGGGGTGGGGGTTGGGGTGTTGCGTGTGTGTGTCCCTGTTTTTTGCCTCCCCCCTCCCCTATGCCGTAGGAGCAGTACTCACCGATTCTTCGCCGCCGGCGTTGGTGCTCCTGGTACAGGAGCAGGAAGACTATCGCAGGAAGAATATGGAGTTCCAGCTCCATGGTGCCCTCCTTACTCGTGGAGTGTGTAGAGGTGAGCATTTTCCCTTCGAAATGCCTGTTTCCGCCGTGTTTTTATCTGCGGTGAATCCGCCCCAGAAAAGGTGGCGGATTGGCCTGTCATAATAGTGTGGGCGGTACATTGTCTCCCACCTGTCTGTTGGCGGTCGGAGTGTTAAAGTGGCTGTCTTTGTTGGCGGTTTCCGCCACGGTCGTAATTGCACGTTTATTACCGCCGGCATGTTGGCGGTCTTAACGCCGCTTTAACACTGTCCGCCAGGGTTGTAATGACCACCTTTAAGTCTTTTGCTTTGTCCTGATACTTTAAACCATCCTCTACCCGTTCTCACCTGATACTTACTTCTCCTCCATATGAGGGGAGATCCTATTCCTTAGTTATGCTATATCGAGACTTTGCCCCCATCTTATCTCTGCTGATGGTGAACCGACTGATGTCCTGAGGACGAAGACTGACGCTGTTTGCAGATCTGTAGGATTGGTAACTATCTGATGCAAAATTGTAACTGTCTCTTTGCCTTTTCTTTCTAGGTACCAACTGCTCTGTTGATAGAGGCCATAGTTTAGATGTTTTCCAAATTCATGTTTGCTAAAATGTTTTGCATGAAGCCCAACGTGCTAATGCTAATATGAGGTTAGTTAAGGTGTTCACAAATATCCTATGCAAATAGACAAATGAATGAGTTCTTGCTTTGTTGAATCATGTACTACTGAGACTTTGCTAAGTTGCTTCATATTAATGACGTGTTTAATACTGAATGAATATTCTCTATGCATTGATTAATTGCGAACCTGTAGAGTTACTAATGAGATGAATTCCTAATGAGAGTAACAGAAATGACATTAGATTGTAACTAATAGGGAAATAAATATCCTAACACTTAACTTAGTTGGTGTGGTTATTCATGACTGAAAGGTCATGGTGTGTTCAACTTATTGATTCTTACCAAATGTTATTGATTGGGTTGCTATTTAGTTATTGAAATTATTGATTGGTTTATTGATCTATTGATTTGTGATGCCAAAAAGGCATCTCGTACTGGGAAGTCCCCGAACGTGGTCCAAAGGTTCGTCGACCTAAGCGCGTCTCCTTGTAAGTTTACTTATTAAGGCTCTGACACGCTAACAGGTGTCTTCGGCGTAGGAGACTTTTTTAGATCATGTTGTTTGGTGATCTTAGCAAGCGGGCCATGTAGATGTTAAAAAGCGTTGAGCCGGGTGAGGATCCTTGGGGCAGTCCATAGCAAGTGTCTTTAGGTTCTGATGTGAAAGGTGGAAATCTGACCCTCTGTGTTCTCCTGGTGAGAAAGGACCTGATCCAGTTCAGGGCTTTGTCTTGGATGCCGGTGCCATGCAGTCTGTTGCAGAGGGAGGAGTGGGAGGTGGTGTCAAATGCAGCAGAGAGGTTGAGGCGTATGAGTGTGGCAGTGCCTCCGTAGTCCAGTATGATGCATATGTCATTGGTGGCTGCTAGGAGTGCGGTTTCAGTGCTGTGGTTGCTTCTGAATACGGATTGGGAAGGGTCTAGGATACAGTGTGTCTCGAGGAATTTGTGAGTTGCTGATTGATGGCTTTCTCCATTACCTTGGCTGGGAAAGGGAGCAGAGAGATGGGTCTGTAGTTCTTCAACTTCCTAGGGACGGTGGTGGGTTTCTTGATTAGCGGGCTGATTTTGGTGTGTTTCCAGTCTGAGGGGAATGTGGCGGTCTTGAAGGATAGGTTGATGGTTCAACTGAGCTCTGGTGCTATGGTGGTTCTGGCCAGGTTGAGGATGTGATGAGGGTGTGGATCCACAGGTGCTCCCGAGTGGATGGATTTCATCTGTCTTTAGGTGGCCTCTAGGATGATGGGGGTCCAGGAGTTCAGTATCTGGTGGGGTGCTAGGTCTGTGGTGGTCAACAGTGCTGGCGGTCTTTGATTCCTAAAGCCTTCATAGATGTCCTGGATCTTAAGGTAAAAGAAGGTGGCAAGAACGTTGTAGAGGTCGAGGGAGATGACGAGTTGTCTGCTCCAGGGTTTGTGAACTCTTAGACAATGGCAAAGAGCTCTTTGTTGTTTTTGTGGATGCTGGTGTGGAGGCGTGCTTGAAAGGCAGCTTTTTTGCGGCTCTGATGTTCTTGTGGTGCACGGTGACTGCATTTTTGCAGGCTGTTAGGCCTTTGGTGGATTTGCTGAGTCTCCATTTATGTTCCAATCATCTGCAGGTATGCTTGGATTCCTGAAGGTCTGGCGTGAACCAATTTGGGTGTTTTGCTCTGTCGATTCCCTGCTGATTTCTTAGGGGGGGGACTATGTTGTCGGCGCAGTTTGAGAGCCAGTGGTGTAGATTGCTTGCGTCATCATTAGCATCCTAAGTTCTTGCAGTAAGTGTTTAGGTGAAAAGCAGGTCAATGGACCTTTTAGTGTAGGCAGAGCTTTAAGGAACTTTCAATTTTTAGCTTAAGTTTCAACTCCGAAGTAAACCTAGACAATTTTCTTTTTATTCTGCATAGTTTGCAAATTGCACAAAATTTTGTGAGATCCCACAGACATAAACTTTTGCACACTTTTTGGTTGCTGTAAACTGGTTTGTGTAGAAGATGGCTTGCAGGAGAACAATTGTCTTTTAACCTGTCTCCTTCATGTAACTTGCATCCCTTTTTTCACGCAAAGTACGCCATCATATGCAAATTTTACATGATATACCAGGGAGTGAATTGTGTAAAATGTCCCCTAATTTTGCATAATTTTTAGGAAATTTTACAAAAAAAATCCCAGTACTTGTATTTAACCCTACTCGATAGAAACATGAAAATCAGGATTTTCGCGCATTGAAATGTAGATGTTTGCAAATCGGAAACGAAGGTTACCACTTCAATTAACATTGACATTCTGCAGTTCGAATCTAAAGGGCAGTCATTTGTTAATAAAGGTGTATATAAAACTCGGGTTTCAAAGAAGCACTTGGTAAGATTAACTGTGCAACCTTACGCCTCGAGCTGCAATTAATATTGACATTAGTTTCGAAAAAAGGTAGATGCATTAGAACTTTATTAAAAGCTATGAAAAAATATGCAAATATGCCTTAAGAATAAGAAGCACTCTGACAATGTGCGAACCTTTGGGTATTTAAATAGGAAATGCAGACAAGACTGACTTCTTACGCACTAAAATAATATTAACTGCCAATCAGTTTCCGCTCTTTAACATCTGGAAGTTAATGCAAAGAGTCGGTTGCATGCGGTAACATCATTTTCATCAATACTATTTGCTGCCTGCAAACAGCAGTCACCTTCTAATAGTCATAAGGTCTGTCTTTTTGTAGGCCTTCCAGGCAAACATAATATTGCTCCCGACAAGTAGTATGAAACCCTCCCAAAAATAGCAAAACAGGAAATGCTTGCTGCTGCGCTCTGTGTTGCTGTGATGTTGAATCAGCAATTTAATTTATTGGTATTTTATTTAGGCAATTTTTGTAAGCCTAACTACCCATAAAAGACATGGGAAACAACCGTAGAAAAGTTGATAAGCACAGGAATCCTCAACACATTCAGCACAAAAAACAGCCTTGAAGGAGCATAACACAATTTTTATAGAGATACATATTTAATTACATTTTGTGGGGAAATAATGCACATGGGTCCTATGCCAGACCCAAAGGTACCGGAACATTTAATTAGTTTCTCTTCCGACCCACTTGTGAATCTTCCGACTCGATTAAAAACATCTCAATTCTGTTAAACAATCATGGATCTGCTCCAATAGTTGGTCGACTGTCTGTTTTTTTGTGTAGTCTTTGCAGGAGCCCTCATGGCTAGATGTGTCTGTCATGCATTTCTCAAGAGTATTCCTGAAAATCGTTTTTGCATTTTGCCACAAGCAATTATATACAGGCATAACTGGTCAAGTGAAAATACCCTTGTCAAAGTTTTACTGTTTTCTCTAGGGGATGTCATTGTCCCTGTGAAAACACCCCTGTCCTACACCACGACCAATTTCCAACCAACAAATTAGAAATGCTCCGTTCCTTACCAGTAGCAAATCTTTGACCATTTCTAAAGACGAATGAGATGAAAGAGACAAGAAAGAGCACGTACATGAGCACAAACTAGTAGTTTATCTTTTGGGTGTGGGTAAACGTTCATACATTCCCACCTGGAAGTTCCATTTGGCACCCCTGAAAGTAGATTTACTCAAAAGAAAACGTATATGTGAGTACATGATGAGTAATACTAACTTTTGTAAATCTAAGAAGTGTTTTTCACTCTAATAAAAAAAGGTCATAGATTTGCTAATGTGGCCACACATTAAAAACATTGTGCTGTAGAATCAATGAATCATTTTTGTGTGGCTAACTGTTAGAAATGGGGTCTTTGGTTGGCAGTCAGGTAACCCCCTGTCCTCACTCCAGTCAGGGTAAGTCACACACAATCCAAATTATCCTGTGCCCACCCTCTGGTAGCTTGGCACTGAGCAGTCAGGCTTAATTTAGATGCAATTTGTAAAGTATGTGTGCAATAAATTATACAATAACACAATATAGCACCACATAAATACACCACACAGTGTTTAGAAAAATATATAATATTTATCTGGATATTTGCAGGTCAAAAGATCAAAGATGCAATAAGTAAATGTAGAGATATCACTGAAAAGTGATGTAAAGTGTCTAAATTTTTTTTAAAGCAAACAAAGTCTCATTCAAGCACAAAGTACCTGGTTCGCGTGAAAAACTTATGCAAAGGGCCGCCGAGGAGGAGAAGCGTGGAAACAAAAGGGTGTGAGTCGATTTCTCGGGCCCCACATGGCGATGCGTTGTTTAGTTTCCATGCAGGGACGGCTGTGCGTTGGTTTCCGGTGCTCGGTAGTGGATCCTCTTTGGGTTTTGGGGTTTTCAAATGCCCTGGGGTCTGTGCGTGGAATTCTGGGCTTGCGGAGCAAAGTCACAGGCGCTGCGTCGATCCGGTGGGCGTTGTGTGGAACTTTCTTCCGCAAGGCAGGTGCTGCATCGATTTCCCCTCTGAAAGTTGGGCTGAGTCGTCCCAGGTCAGCTGTTCGCTGAACCGGTGGGACGTGCATTGACGTTTTGGTCGCAACGCAGATGCCGCGTCGATCTTTTCCTTGCGAAGTCGCGCTGCGTCGTTCCAGTTTGGCATGCAGCGAATTTCTCACCGTGGGGCAGGCTGTGTGTCAGTTTTAGCAAGCTGTGTGTCAGTTTTAGAAAGCTGTGCGTCCAATTTTCACCGCACAAGCAGCCCAGTTGCAAGAGAGAAGTCTTTTTGGTCCTGAGACTTCTGGGAACAGGAGGCAAGCTCTATCCAAGCCCTTGGAGTGTCACCACAGCCAGAGAGCAGCAAGGCAGCAGGCCAACAGCAAGGCAGCAGTCCTTCACAGAAAGCAGTCAGGTGAGTCCTTTGGGCAGCCAGGCAGTTCTTCTTGGCAGGATGCAGGTTCTGGTTACAGTTATCTTCTCCAG
The DNA here is from genome assembly GCF_031143425.1 of Pleurodeles waltl. Lineage (NCBI taxonomy): Eukaryota > Metazoa > Chordata > Amphibia > Caudata > Salamandridae > Pleurodeles > Pleurodeles waltl. The sequence continues at coordinate 1,641,736,408 of NC_090444.1, read as the reverse complement.
GAAGTGTCTGAGTTGGAAGCAGCAGAGGCCCTGTTTATGTACCCAAATGTGCCTTTGAAGTGGGGGAGACTTCAAAGAGTGGCTTAGAAGTGCACCAGGTCCCCTTTTAGTTCAATCCTGTCTGTCAGGGTCCCAGTAGGGGGTGTGGCAGTCCTTTGTGTGAGAGCAGGCCCTCCACCCTCCCAGCTCAGGAAGACCCATTCAAAATGCAGATGTATGCAAGTGAGGCTGAGTATCCTGTGTTTGGGGTGTGTCTGAGTGAATGCACAAGGAGCTGTCAACTAAACCCAGCCAGACGTGGATTATAAGGCACAGAAAGATTTAAGTGCAGAGAAATGCTCACTTTTTAAAAGTGGCATTTCTAAAATAGTAATATAAAATCTAACTTCACCAGTCAGCAGGATTCCATATCACCATTCTGGCCATACTAAATATGACCTTCCTACTCCTTTCAGATCAGCGGCTACCACTCAAACAATGTATGAGGGCAGTCCCAATGTTAGCCTTTGAAGGGAGCAGGGCCCACAGCAGTGTAAAAACAAATTTAGGAGCTTTACACTACCAGGCCATGTAAACTACATAGGTACATGTCCTGCCTATTGCCCACACAGCACCCTGCCCTATGGGTTACCAAGGGCAAACCTTAGGGGTGTCTTATATGTAGAAAAACTGGAGTTTTAGGCTTGGCAAGTGCTTTTGAATGCCAAGTTGAATTGGCAGTGAAACTGCACACACAGGCCTTGCAATGGACAAGGTTAAGGGGCTACTTAAGTGGGTGACACAACCAGTGCTGCAGGCCCACTAGTAGCCTTTAATCTACAGGCCCTGGGCACATATAGTGCACACTACTAGGGACTTGTAGGTAAATTAAGTAGTCCAAATGGGTATGATCCAATGTTACCATGTTCAAGGGGAGAGAGCATATGCACTTTAGCACTGGTTAGCAGTGGTAAAGTACACAGAGTCTAAAAAACAGTAAAAACAGTGTTCAAAAAGTGGAGGGAGGCAGGAAAAAAGTTAGGGGTGACCACTTTAAGGCTGTCAGGTCTAATACTAACCCTCACAAACGTCAGACTTTAACCTCAAGTGACATCAGCTTAATGGTTGTGTGTGTGTGTTTGCTTGTGTGTGCAAATGTGTGCATAAAATGTAAAAACATATCCCATACACTACTAAATCAGTTTTCACAAACGTAGAAAGTACTAGGTCCATATGAATATTTGGTTAGCATCAACATGTTTATATTTAGGACCTGCAAAGTGCACTGTTGCCCACATGCGTTGTCCTAGCGCTAGACCTCTCGATTACACTGAAGAGAAGAAAAGAGAAGGAGCAGAGCTATTGTACAGAGAGTCAGGTCTTGAACTTTTTCCTAAAGAGAAATTCAGAGGCTTTTATCTCCCTTTGGGAGTACGGCCTGGAGGCTACGTGCAGCCCTTCTGACCTTTACATGCATCCCCTGCTCAACAACAGCACTGGACTTCTATTTACTGGACTCAGCACTATGATAAAAAAAAGATGTTAAATAAACAGGCGAGCCTACATTTGAAACATTAATTGAGGCTAATGTAAGAAAGTAACTAGATTGTCATGCACCTTGAACTTTAGGAACACCATTTTTGAAGATATACTGCTGTAAAGGGTAAAACGTGATAAGTTATTTTAAAAAAAATCAAAACGTGTATTTCATTAACATGCAGAGAGGTTTCACCTTAGTACATCATAATATATCAGTGCATTGAGAAGCATTTTCTTTTTAAGCCATAGTTTTCAAACATAGATTCAGAAACAATCATACTTCCCCCACCCTGAAAACAACACCAACAGTGAACTATGAAGCAAGTCTGTGGTTAAATGCACTCTATGGGTGTCCTTGGTTCCTATTATACACACACACACAACATTATAGTTTATTAAATCAAACACAGGAGAAAGTTCTGTATTTTGAGGTTTTCTTATAAGGAGGGAAAGTGAACAAATTATCACACAATTTGCTAAAGTGGGGAATATCAGATTTTCTGGTTTTACATTTTTGCAGTTCAGTCACTAAATATATACGCTTTGCTTCCCCTACACCCACAATACTGCATTTTCCCCAGCACTCTTCCACCCCGCCATCACCCCCTACCCGGCACTCTGCTAGCATCAATGGTCACATCTCTAACCGAACTTTGTGACACCTGGGAAAATGCTTGTGAGTACCCATGCTCTGGAGAATGAACACAGAATTGTGACTAGCCTTTCATTAATGAAGCAAAGGCTTTGAGAGGGCACATAGAGACTGACCAAACTGTCATTAAGATGGCGTCCTGATGCTAGAAAAACAAATATACATGCAGTAAAAGTGATAAAATAAGCTAAAACCACATCACACATCCATTACAAAAACATACATTTTCAGTGAACCAGCATAATCAGAACTTCGGTGAAGGTTAACTGTGAGCATATGCTACAGTTTAAGGGCAGGAGCCCCACAGGCTTTGTATCTGCAACTTGATCATTTGACGTGGGCAGCCTCAGCCTAGAGCTAGATCTCAGGACCATTGGTGACACATAGGATGTGTTGGAGGGTGGATCATTAGTTGTGTGGCCTGCAAAAGTAATGGGTTCACACTAAACCACCACTGGGAACCAAACACCCCATTGGAGCGCTTGATTCTCATAGGGTATTGTTGCAGAAAAGTACAAGGCTTACTCAAGGGCGGTGGTGTGGGCTAGTAATCACCATTCACAAGTACACAAGAATAACACTCAATAAATGATTGTTCAGTCTGTGATAAAGAAAAAGTGCTTTTATTACATGCAGTATTCAATACTATACAACGATTTAGCAATATACACAAGCTAATGGAACTACTTTTGGGTGACATTGTATATTCACTCATGACACATTACTGGCCACAAATACTGCAGACCACATAGTTAATCACATTTAGCATGAAATGTTACCATTTAACCAGAGTCCCTAATTTCTGTAAAACACGTGTAATTACAGCCATTCACCCCTAGAGAATGTTCATCATTATGGTAAACAATTGTAACTACATTCAGGCCACAAGAACTGGAACCATGGCCTTCACCCTTAGAAGATGCAGTTCCCCCACCTTGAACAAAAGATCCAGCTGGGACTGAGCTTGAAAACACATTGGGTACCTTGAGGGGTTATGTTTTCCAAGTCCTCTGAAACTGAGTGTGGGAACATTTGAAAGCTTCTTGAGGGGAGGCTGCGATCTTCCTGAAGCTCCCACTGTAATTTAGAAAAAAATATCGTGGTGACCCCACTCTCTTGGGACCACCAACTTGCCAAAACAAGCTATTTCTGGCCGTTTGGGACTCCACCTCACAAGGCATTATGGGGCACTCCTTCTTGAGCATGAAAATACAAAGAGCAGCTCTCCCAATGTGCTTGGGAGAGCCACTCAACTTTTTCCATCATTATTGTTGGTGGCCTCGGGCCTTATCGATTTCCAGCTTCAGGGTTTCTGGCCCTATCCGGATACCCCCATATCCGGTGAGCTTTGTCAGTGAGCAGCACCGGGAGCCCACCTCTGGCTGCTTCTGCTGGCTCCCTGCCTAGCCCGCACACTCAATTGCGGCTGCAGTAACAGGCACTTGGCTCCTTTCTGGAAAGTCTGCCTGCTCTGATGACAGGTGCTGCGAGGGCAGCCTGAAAGCAGGCTGTGCGCGAGTGAGGTGCGCTGGTGCTTCTCCGCCTCTTCTCTGGTGTCTTCCAGCTCCTGCTGGCAGACGAGATGCAAGCAGTATCCCTCCCGGCAATATGAGCAATCCTGATGTGCCACATCACTTCTCTGCCCCTGTATCAACCTTCCTGCACAGTCTTATGGAATAGCTAAAAATGGTGTTACCCAGGAGTCAGTTGCCACGTGCGGCGAGGGTCTCAGCCCGACTCCTCCCTGGCATTCCTGACAGGGCCTCTTCCAGCAATTCCTTCAAAGAGCCCCTCCTCTTTGAGGGGCATGGGGCAGGCCCGGTTCCTGGCAGGGGATGACAGCTGACTCACTGATGGCTGACTGATTCAAGGCCCTGTTCCTGCAGCTGGAAATAACAGTAATTAATTCAGCCCAGCAGGGTCATAAAGGCCTGGACCCTGCTCCTGAGCAGTAAGCTGTACAGATATGCTTTTGTAACCTACCATGTTGCTCTTCTCATACAGGTTACATTGTACATTGGTGCAACTCTAGAGTCTGTAGACCCTACGAAACTGGAGTTGCACCATAGGGCAGCTTTTCCAATTGGCATATAATGGAATGTCCCTACAATGAAGACAGTAAGCACAGTGGCTATGCCTCATGTATAAACTCATCTCATAAGGCCTATTCCAGGTCACTATCCACTCTGCATGATCCCTTCTGCGCAAGGCTACCTAGGTGCAGTTCTCGGACCACGCAGCCTTCACACAGGTGCACATGCATATGCACACGTGATGTTGTGTAACCAGCCCTGGGCCTTCTACCCTTGCTGCGTCACAGCAGCCTCCGCTTAACAAGGCAGCATCAGCAGTAAGCATGTGCAGTCTATTTTACCATGAGTTTATTGAGGGTAAGTCCCAAACTATGAGGCTCCCTCACAGTAAAAGCTGAAAAACCAAGTGATCCAAAAGCATAAAATCTGGCCAGACCAGACAGTCAGAATTACACTCTCATAGGATGCTATAAAATAGGCAATGAAATTAGGTCCCTTTCAATAATAAGGTCACTGAATGAAACAGAGTCCACAAACTGAATGCTCTGCTTAATCTGTAAGCAATATCCTCCAGACATAAAGACTGCAGAGATGGCACACGAAATGAACCAGCATATTTTGCAGTCTCTTCTACCAAATGAGTCACAGGTATCAGATATACAGCATTCCCTTTAGTTGAGGTACAACAGAACCATGGCCAAAATATTCGAGGGACACCTCTTCTGTGGGATCAGTGGTACAATCATCCACTGCAACAAATCAAATCAAATCATTAACATTTATAAAGCGCGCTACTCACCCGTGCGGGTCTCAAGGTGCTAGGGGGAAGGGATTACTGCTGCTCGAAGAGTCAGGTCTTGAGGAGTCTCCGGAATATGGAGTGGTCCTGGGTGGTCCTGAGGATGGTGGGGAGGGTGTTCCAAGTCTTGGCCGCCAGGTAGGAGAAGGACCTCCCACCCGCTGTGGAGCGGTGGATGCGAGGGACGGCGGCGAGAGCGAGGCTGGTGGAGCGGAGAAGACGGGTGGGGGCGTAGAAGCTGAGGCGGCGGTTGAGGTGTTCTGGTCCCTTGTTGTGGAGGGCTTTGTGTGCGTGGGTGAGGAGTCGGAAGGTGATCCTTTTGCTGACGGGAAGCCAATGCAGGTGTCTCAGGTGGGCGGAGATGTGGCTGTTGCGGGGTATGTCGAGGATGAGGCGGGCGGAGGCGTTTTGAATTTGTTGCAGACGTTTCTGGAGTTTTGCGGTGGTCCCAGCGTATAGGGTGTTGCCGTAGTCCAGGCGGCTAGTGACGAGGGCGTGGGTCACGGTCTTTCTGGTGTCGGCGGGGATCCAGCGGAAGATCTTCCGGAGCATGCGGAGGGTGAGTAAGCAGGAGGAGGACACGGCGTTGACTTGTATGGTCATGGTGAGAAGTGGGTCCAAGATGAAGCCCAGGTTGCGAGCGTGGTCTGAGGGGGTTGGTGCGGTGCCAAGGGCCGTGGGCCACCAGGAGTCGTCCCAGGCGGTCGGGGTGTTACCGAGGATGAGGACTTCCGTTTTGTCTGAGTTCAGTTTCAGACGGCTGAGTCTCATCCAATCTGCGTCGTCCTTCATACCATCTTGCAGGTTGGTCTTGGCGCTGGTGGGGTCCTTGGTGAGGGAGAGTATAAGTTGAGTGTCGTCGGCGTAGGAGGTGATGATGATGCTGTGCTTGCGTACGATGTCGGCGAGGGGGCTCATGTAGGCATTGAAGAGTGTCGGGCTGAGCGAGGAGCCTTGTGGGACGCCGCAGATGATCTCGGTGGGGTCTGAGCGAAAAGGTGGGAGGTAGACTCTTTGAGAGCGGTTGGAGAGGAAGGAGGCGATCCAGTCCAGGGCCTGACCTTGGATCCCGGTGGAGCGGAGGAGGTTTATTAGGGTGCGGTGACAGACGGTGTCGAAGGCAGCCGAGAGGTCGAGGAGGATGAGGGTGACTGTTTCACCGTTGTCCATCAGGGTTCTGATGTCGTCTGTGACTGAGATGAGGGCGGTTTCAGTGCTGTGGTTGGCTCGGAATCCGGATTGAGAGGGGTCGAGAAGGTTGTTGTCTTCAAGGAAGTTGGAAAGCTGCTTGTTGACGGTCTTCTCTATGACTTTGGCAGGGAAGGGGAGGAGCGAGATGGGGCGGAAGTTCTTCAGGTCGCTTGGGTCAGCCGTAGGTTTCTTCAGTAGGGCGTTGACTTCAGCGTGTTTCCAGCTTTCGGGGAAGGTAGCAGACGAAAACGAGGAGTTGATAATGGTCTGGAGGTGCGGGCGATGATGTTGTCAGCTTTATTGAAGATGAAGTGTGGGCAGGGGTCCGAGGGGGCACCGGAGTGGATTGAGTTCATGGTGGTTTTGGTTTCTTCTGTGTTGATGTGGGTCCAGGCGTTGAGGGTGATGGCTGGGGGTGTGGGTTGAGTGTTGGTCGGCTGGGTCTGGTGTCCGAAGCTGTCGTGTAGGTCGGTAATCTTACGATGGAAGAAGGTGGCAAGGGAGTTGCACAGGTCTTGTGAGGGCGTGATGGCGTTGGGGTTGGAGAACTCTTTTACGATGCTGAAGAGTTCTCTGCTGTTGTGGCTGTTTTTGTCCAGTCTGTCTGTGAAGAAATTCCTTTTGGCTGCGCGGATCAGGTGGTGGTGTTCGCGGGTAGCGTTCTTGAGGGCGGTCATGTTGTCTGCGGTGTGGTCCTTACGCCAGGCTTTCTCGAGGGCGCGACAGGTTTTCGTTGATTCTTCAAAATACGTGGTGAAGGGAGGACTAGACTTTCTGTTCTTAGCATCAAAGTTCAGATCATTGTCACACGTGACCTGGGATTCTGAGAACTTCAGGCTAGAGACTTTTATACTGGACAGAGAGATCTCCGCCAATAATCAGGAGTTTGGTCTTAACATGATCCTGCATGAGGAAGTCCCTAGCTAATGCTTTTCCCAACCATCTGATGACATCTAAGGCAGTGTAGTCAAATCTCAGCTAGTGACACTATAAAGAGAGTGCCTTAAAACTGAAGACCGGATAAACTTCCCCAGAACCTGGACATAGATGTTAACTAGTTAGGAGTTCTGACCCCTGAGGCACTCTGCAGCAGAAATGCTGCCTCAGAATGAAATGGGGGAGAGTTATTTTCTTGGACTATGAAAGAACTTAGCCAATCAAGTGTGAGTGCCTCTAGCTCGACTGCACTTGGACGGTTGTTTAAGATTTTGTCATCCTCTTTGTAAAGAGTGATCCTGCCAGAGAACTCTGATCCCAAAAGAGCCTATGAGTATCTAGGTTGGCAATCAACAATGCTTCACTTAGAAAGCAGCCTGAGATTCTGCTAATGCCCCTGTGCTGTCAAATGTGTTATAGTTTTTTCAGTTCTGAGTGTGCAATACTTTTTTTCATGAAGGGGTGATTACACCTTTTTACAGCTCTCTGGGACAACTCCACTGAGTGACGTATAGATGAAGTGATAGAGGGGTAGTAATAGTGGGGACCAACCTCTAATAATAGAAATAGGGCAAGGGTTGTTAGGTGAACCGGACATGAGCCCAGATATATCCATACCCACTTCAGCCACAGTCACTGGAGGGTGGGAAGTCGCCACCAAACAATGCACCCCAAAAGGCACAGAGGTACTAGGATCCTGCTAGTACATGTATGATGCACGCTTTCCTAGGAAAAAAGTAGCTACCTTATCACAAAAGACTTGTGAATGGCTAAATTTAGCAGCATAGAAGGTGACAGACATAAAAGACTTAACAACTGAGTAAAGCTTCTGATATCTGTTTGCAGAAGATGTGAGGCAGTTCAAGATAAAGGCAGTGCTGACTGCAAGGTGACAGGTTTTATAGTATTTAAACAAACCCTGTGTCTTGACTTCAAATCCCCTTTCTGCTCAATGTGTCTTGTTGTCAATAATACTACCCTCAACTCAGGAATAAACCAATCAATAGAGTACTTTCCTTTAAAGGAGGTGATATGGCTTGCTGGAGGTCAGGGCATGGAGCGCTACAATACCATCAAGCTTTGCGAACAATGTGTGAAGTAGCTCCAAAGGTGTCCTCCATCCTACACAAGTCTAAGGTAATTGGTGTTCAGGGTGGAAATTACAGTCTCCTAGAACCATATCAGAACCATCTCTCTTGTTGAAGCACCCTCTCTGCCTCCAAAAGTGGAGCACACCTAAATAGATTTCTTCAGCCCCAAAAGGGCATTTGCTTATCACTATAACTTCTGAGAAAAGGAAAGCAGCCAGGTGTCATATACTGTTATCTGCAGATATTCCTTGTAATTGCCATGACTCTAATCCTAATCCGTAAAAGTACGAGGCAACAGCCGAACACGGCTATTGTTTATAATGATTAGTGTTAAACCTGGCATCCTTGGTGTGGTTTCCTCTGTCATTTTCTCTCTGCTTCCTGTGTTTTTGACTGTGTGCTGGACTTTGTTTTTGCTGTTTTTTTTAATTCTGGGCACTTTACCACTGCTGACCAGTGTTAAAGTGCAAGTGCCTCTTGTGTAAATTGTGATTATGAATGCTTATCCCTGATTGGCATATTTAATTTACTAGTAAGTCCCAAGTAGAGTGCACTATAGAAGCTCAGGGCCTGTAAATCAAATGCTACTAGTGGGCCTGCAGCACTGATTGTGCCACCCACATGAGTACCCCTGTAAACATGTCTCAGACCTGTCCCTGCAGTGTCTATGTGTACAATTTACACTGACAATTCAACCTGCAAGGATACCCACTTGCTAGGCCCAAACTTTCCCTTTTACTACATATAAGTTAGCCCTAAGGTAGGCCGCAGGTAGCCCTGTAGGCAGAGTGCAGTGTATTTAAAAGGTAGGACATGTATTCATGTGTTTTACATTTCCTGATAGTGACATACTGCTAAATTCATTTTTCACTATTGCAAGGCCTGTTTCCCTCATAGGTTAACATGGGGACTGCCTCTAAATATCTTTTAAGTGCAGTTTCCCATTGGGAGCAGATAGAGATGTGGAATTTGGGGTCTCTGAACTCACAATTTAAAAATCATATTTTGGTAAAGTTGGTTTTTAGATTATCACTTTAAAAATGCCACTTTTAGAAAGTGGGTGTCAGGAATCCCCAAGGTGCCTTCTGCGTTATCTGTCAGCATCTACAGGGATTAGGGTTAAATCATATCTCTGTTCTTGGTTAAACCTTCATGTTTCTAAGTAAACATAATGTGATGTGTTACACAATTGGTTTTTATCAATGCTTGTTTTACCAATGCTTGTTTGCTAATGTGAGCAGGTGTAGACATGTGCTTCTAATTGGGTGTGATGTAGACATGTGCTTCTAATTGGGTGTGGTTACTCATCCACACGTGGAAACTCAACTGCTTTCCTGATTGGCTATAAATAGCAGAGTGAAGCATGTCTCCATGCTTGGCTTTGTTTTGCTTCCTGATCTCAGCATCTGATTTGGCAGTCCAGACCCTGCTGTCATACTCATATTCAGGACTTTTGAGGCAATTATTTTCTTAGTTCATGTACCAGCTGACACCAGGCATTCCTCCAGCACTCCGGAAAAGATTGCAGCTAAGTGACTAGTATTTTCCAGGGAGTTTGTTCTTTGAGCGCTGCGCTTTCCTAGAACAGCTGGTGTATTTCAGACCTCGTATTTTGGCAGAGTGCTTATCTTGAAGAGACAAATGAATTTCTGAACATTCTACATTATTATTGTAGTTACTTGCCTAAATGTGCTTCAGGAAATCTGCTTGAGCTCAAGTTCTACAAAAAGTGACAGTGCAATTTTAAATAGCATAACTCTTGGATTTAAATTGTGTCATTCATGCCTGTGTTTTAGGTTTGAGGAATTTGCTTTTGAAGGGTTTTTCACACACACAGTGAAACCAAATCAAACTGTGCCACCCTAACTGTTTAAACCCAGAGTGGACATTTGTATTTCTTGGATTGTTTTTGTTCCTTTTAGTCTAACCCTATGCATGCAGGAAACTTATACGTGATATAATTAATGCCTTTGTTTGTCTTTCTTGTGCATGATAAGTGCAACCACAGTTCTAATTGTAGTGTGCAACAGTGAATCTCTGTGAAACCAGCCCTAGTGTTGCAGTACTTATTGTTATGGTACTCAGTTTGGGTTTTTGGTAATGCTGTATTAGTAATTGTGCCAACAGTTATTATTATCCAAGAAAAGTGCTGGAGCATCCTGGTGTTCTTCTACTGCTCCCGTGGCCCATAACAGAAAGAGAGATTCAGTTTCAAGGAAGTTGAGTGCACTAACTCTACTAACACTCTGTCAACAACGACCTGGCCCCCCAAAGATACAGGGTGCCTGGATGGACCGGCAAGACATGGCAGTGTTTTGTTTCTTTCTCTTCCACTCCCCCTTTCCTTTTGGGACACCTGTCGGGGTTTCTGTGTCCACCAGGAAGTGCCCTGAGGTGTTCCAGGAGGTCGAGGGGGCATACCATCGCCCCTGCAGGCATCCTGCTTTTCAGGTGAGTAGCCCCGTCTTGACATAAAGCCAAGCCACAACATACAGGGCTGCCTGGGCAATGGGTTCCTCAATGGGTACTTTCAAAGGTTTAGCACAGGCTTTACCAGCTGATCAGGATTCTCCATCTTTATTAAATTTAACTAGGGCCCTAGCGGGATTACAGAAGGAAGTTCTTTCCTTAAAGCAAGAGAACCTGGAGTTGCACACTGAACTACAGCGGTATAAACCACAAGACACCCCCTTGGGAGGAGTCAAATGAAAACAAAGATCTCCAGTACTACAGGCCCCTTGGTTTGACCCGTCTAATCATGTTCCTAGACCCGATTCAGGCCCAACGACTTCCACCACACAACCCATGCAGGTAATGGTCACAATACCAACCCCTGTGCCCTTAGCTCCTCCAGAAAGGTTTTTTGGAGATAGTGCCAAGTTCAACATTTTTCTTAACCAGTGCCAGCTACAGTTTTTCTGTCAGGCAGCTGCATTCCCCAACAATGCTGCAAAGGTGGCTTTTATTTTCTCTTATTTGGGAGGCAATGAACCTAATTGGTCTATTCTGCTGGTGGAGCGCAATGACTCTATACTGTATGATTTCAACCGGTTCAAGGAAGCCTTGTGGAAACTGTTTGCCAAACACCTCTTCGTGCAAGCCAGTGACAATGAGTTGCTGAATTTGCACCAGGGAAACAAGGATCTACTGTCCTATATCACCTCTTTCAATCGGTTGGTGGCAGAGACTGAGTGGCCCGAGGAGAACAGGACCTCCCTCTTCTAAAGTGGCCTTGATCTCAAGGATGTTCTAGCTCAAATTGTGAAACCTCCTACGAAGTGTTCCAAGTTCATTGGCCTGCTGGTACGATTGGATCACCGATTGAGTGAACGTAAGAGAGAAAAATTCTGGGGTGACACACGCTTAGTGGTGCTCAAAACTGAGAAAAAGGAGTCCACAATTCCCATTCATGAAACACCTGAGCCCATGCAAATTGGCAGTGCGAGGGGCCCACTATCTAAGGAAGAGAAAGAACATAGGAAAAAATTTAAACTGTGTTTATACTGTGGTAAGGCAGGGCATTTTGCTCGGGAAAGTCCTAACAAGCGTACTGCACCAAAGAAAGCCATTGGAGCGGTAACAGGGCCTGAATTCTCTCTTCCTGACCAGATGGAAAACTAACTGGCTCGATAACTTCTGAGACCATTTTATCGAGTGCTTCTTTCAATATGGTCTCACATCTTCTGGCTAATACCACCAGTCCAGTACCTCGACATCTAACTCTTATTGTGACGTTAGTGTTGTCCCCTCAGGTTCGTAAGGTCATTCCCATATTGCTTGACTCTGGGGCTACCGGAAACTTTTAAGACTTGGGTTTGGCTAAAACCCTAAATATTACGACTGGCAGAAAGGACGTCCCTGAACGAGTCACAGCCGTCGATGGCTCAGAATTATCCTCCAGGCTTATCGTTTATCAAACAACACCCTTGTCCATGCTTTATACAAACAACCATACAGAACAAATTCAGTTTGACCTCATAGATACCCTAGATAACTTGAGATACCCTAGTATTTGGAGTACTTTTGGGGATACCCTGGCTTCAGTTACACAATCCCAAAATTGACTGGGCAGCAAGAACAGTGACATTAGGCTCTAAACATTACTGACACTCCTGTTACCAAGACACACCATTACTAGTGACACCCTTGCATTGTGGGTCCACACATAGTACGGCTATCAAGCCTGATGACACACTGGCCATTCCTGCACTGTATAAAGACTTCCATGATGTCTTTAGTAAACAGAAGGCCACCCAGCTGTCACCACATAGGTCATACGATTGTCGTATAGACTTGATTCCAGGGGCAACATTACCATGTAGTAGGGTGTATGCTGTTTCTGAGCCTGAGAATTGATACATGCGAGACTACCTGGATGATCTATTGGCTAAGGGTTTAATTCGTCATTCAACATCACCAGTATCGTCGTCTTTGTTCTTCGTGCCCAAGAAGAATCGCGAGCTGCGCGCCTGTATAGATTATCGCACAGTGAACAAAGTGACCATAAAAAAATTGGTATCCACTTCCATTGATCCCGGTACTTTTAGATCAGGTACGTCAGTCGACCATTTATACTAAACTCGACCTCCGGGGCGCCTACCACTTGATCCGAGTGATGAAGGGCGATGAGTGGAAGATGGCGTTCCGAACTAAATTCGGACTCTTCGAGTACACAGTGACGCCCTTCGGGTTGTGTAACACTCCTGCACCGTTTCAATTTTTCATCAATGAAGTGCTGCAGGAGTTTCTGGATATCTGTGTAGTGGTATACATAGATGACATTTTGATCTATTCGTCTTCCACCAAGGAACATATAGGGCATGTAAGAGTGGTTTTACAATGGCTTTGTGAGCATCATCTCTTCACCAAGCTGGAAAATTGTGTTTTTCACGCTACAACTGTAGAATTCCTGGGATATATGATCACTCCAGATGGAATTTCCACGGATATGTCCAAGGTACAGGCCATCCTGGATTGGGAAGCACCAAGATCCATCAAGGAAGTGCAACAGTTACTGGGCTTCGCAAGTTTTTATCAGAGATTTATACCCCCCTTTTCTACAGTGGTATCTCCCATAACTCGTCTCCAACGAAAGGGGGTTAAGTTCCTCTGGGATACAGAAGCTGAGAAACCCTTCCAACATCTTAAAAACATATTCACTGAAGCACCCATTCTCCACCATCCTGACCCAGCTCAGCCATTTTTCGTGGAAGCAGACGCTTCCCAAATGGTGGTGGGTGTTGTCTTGTCCTAACGAGAGCCTGAGTCTGGGCATTTCCATCCAGTGGCTTAATTCTCAAAGAAATTGCTACCCGCAGAGCAAAATTACACAGTGGCGGAGCGGGAACTTTTGACCATCAAGCTTGCCTTCCAGGAATGGCATCACTACCTACTAGGAGCTAGACACACCGTAACTATTTACACAGTTCACCGTAATTTACAGTTTTTTCAAGCGACCAAGGCCCTGACACCTCGTCAATTATGCTGGCTTCTATTCTTTAACAAGTTTGACTTCGTAATCACCCATAGGCCCGGTACTACACAACAAAAGGCAGACACGTTGTCTAGGATGGGTTTCTCCTCTGATGGTGCGCTAGAACAGGTCAGAAGCATTATACCCCCAGAATAAATCGTGGCTGTGTGCACTTCCCAAGAGTTCCTTGAGAAAATACGGGTAGCCCAAAACAAGGTTCCCTGTTTAACTGATGTGTATGAAAAAGAGGGTTTACTATACCATGCTGATCAGTTGTACGTCCCTACCACAGAATTACGGGATACAGTGTTACACTGGGGACATGATTCTGTCCTTGCAGGTCACCCGGGTGAGAAAAAGATGTTATATCTCTGTCAAAGATGATTTTGGTGGCCCACACTTGTGCAGGACGTCAGAAGCTATGTCCAGACGTGTTCCACCTGTATTCAGGCTAAAACCACACATACTCCAGACACAGGATTGTTACTTCCCATGCCAATTCCGGAGGCCCCATCGCATACCATAAGTATGGGTTCTATTTCTTATCTCCCAGCTTCCAACGGACACACTGTCATATGGGTGGTTGTAGATTACCTAACAAAAATTGCTCATTTTGTTCCATTAAAATGCCTCCCTACGCCTTCCTAGCTCTCTGATTTGTTTGTCTAACACATTGTACGGCTTCATGGGTTGCCCACCACAATTGTTTCTGATCGCGGACCCAAATTGATATCACAGTTTTGACATAGCTTCTGTTCCTCTGTCGGTATGGACGTCCGCTTGTCCTCTGCATATCATCCACAAATGGATGGGCAGATGGAACGTGCCAACCAGTCGTTGGAGCAAATCCTGAGATGTTACATTGACACATGGTCTGCTGAGTGGGATAAGGCTTTACCTCGTGTTTAATTTGTAAATAACAACAGTGTCCACATGGCTACAGGAGTATCCCAATTTTACTGTTTGTTTGGTCTGCACCCAAGAATGCTACCTATAACTGGCTCCCAAACATCCGCAAAAGACCCATCAGTACAGAAACACCATAAAGAGTTACAGGAGATTCAAAAACAAGTACAACACCATGTAAAACTCTACCTAGCTCAAGTAAAAAAACAAGCAGACAAAAGAAGGAGACCTGCTCCCTCTTATCAGATAGGAGATCAGGTGTGGCTCTCATCAAAAAATCTCCATCTTGCAGGATCCAGAATATTAAACCCCCGATTTCTAGGCCCCTTTCCTATTGCCAAAATCATCAATCCTGTGGCAGTAGAACTGACATTGCCAGATGATATCAAGGTACACCCCGTGTTTCATGTGTCATTACTCCGTCCCTATTCCCCTGATACCCGCAATGCCCCACCACCTCCCCCGGTAAAAGTACACGGCTAATGGGAATTTGAAGTGGCCAAAATTCTTGACTCCAGGTGCGTCCGTGGTGTTATACACTATTTATTGGCTTGGAAAGGCTATGGGCCTGAGGACAATTCCTGGGAACCCGCGTCCACAGTTCATGCTCCACGTCTTACTAAAAAATTCCACCTCCTGCACCCTTCCAAGCCCCGCCCTTTGAGATGGTCAGGAATCCCTAAGGTGCCTCCTGCGTTATCTGTCAGCATCCCCAGGGATTAGGGTTACACCATATCTCTGTTCTTGGTTAAACCTTCATGTTTCTAAGTAAACATAATGAGTTGTGTTACACAATTGGTTTTATCAATGCTTGTTTTACCAATGCTTTTTGCTAATGTGAACAGGTGTAGACATGTGCTTCTAATTGGGTGTGGTGTAGACATGTGCTTCCAATTGGGTGTGGTGACTCATCCACACACATGTGGAAACTCAACTGCTTTTCGGATTGGCTATAAATAGCAGAGTGAAGCATGCCTCCCTGCTTGGCACTGTTTTGCTTTCTGATGTCAGCATCTGATTTGGCAGTCCAGACCCTGCTGTCATTCTCGTATTCAGGACTTTTAAGGCAATTCTTTTCTTCGTTCCTGTACCAGCTGACACCAGGCATTCCTCCAGCACTCCGGAAAAGACTGCAGCTAAGTGACTTGTATTCTCCAGGGAGTTTGTTCTTTGAGCGCCGCGCTTTCCCAGAACAGCTGGTGTATTTCAGACCTCGTTTTTTGGCAGAGTGCTTATCTTGAAGAGACAAATGGATTTCTGAACATTCTACATTATTATTGTAGTTACTTGCCTAAATGTGCTTTAGGAAATCTGCTTGAGCTCAAGATCGGGGGCATACCATCGCCCCTGCAGACATCCTGCTTTTCAGGTGAGTGGCCCGTCTCAACAGTGGGCATTTTCTTGCTTGACCATTCTGTGCCTCTGCCTGTCTATGGAATCCACATCTGGGTCAGACTAACAGTTGAGCTGTTTCTGAATTTCATCTAGACAGTGACACAAAGGGAGCCAGGGAGTGTCTGCATATCCTGATGTGTCTCCTCAGCTAGAATTGGGATGGAGGATCTGACACTTACACCTGAAAGGCCTCTGCCTGTCCTCACACAATGCAATCTCCAGCCCCCTGGTGTGTGTCTGGGACCAGGCCTGGGCAAGGCAGGATCTTGTAAACAACAGAGACTTTCCTTTGAAATTTGCCTACTTCAAAGGCAGAATTGAATATAAGTAGTGGACCCAAAACCCCAGACTTTTAGAATACTTCTGGATCAAGGGGAACCTCTGCCAAAGAGCATAGCTGAAGAGCTGGAGGAGGATTACTGCACCTTTGCTGTTTGTGCTTTGCTGGGTTGGCCTGCAGTTGCTGCTTCTGCCTAACAGAGGGCAAAGATTGGACTTTGCTGTGTATACTGCTTATAAAGATTCGCCAAGGGCTTGAAGTGAGCTGTTCTAAATACTCAGGGCCATCAAAGACTTTATCTGCCAGCACCTGGAATCACTTGCTGAGACTCCAACTCTGCCAAGATGTGCCACATCCAGTCCTTGCACCCTTGAAAGGAGAAGATGGTAAACTCAAGGTGAAATTCCACACACCCGAGCCGAGCGGCAGAAAAATCGACGCAGCGCCTGCACCTTGACTGAAAAATCAAACAATCACCTTTAAAATTGATGCAGCACCAGCTCAGCGGGGATTCATCCCTGCTGTGCATCTGGATTTTCCAAGCATTGTCCCTGGGCAGTGAAACCTGCAACATCACAGCACAGACGGGAGGGGGCTTGTCTGGACATCGACACATCTCTTTCCTGCAAGGAAAGAATCAATGCATTGCTTGCCCAGCAGAGAAAGAATCCATGCAAAGCCTCACTTGTGAGTGAGGAATCAAGCCATTGCTTGCTTTTTTGATGCACGCTCGCCCGTTCGGCTTTATTTTTGATGCATACCAGGTACTTTGTGCTAAAACAACACATCCATTATTTCTATGGATAAATACTCCTTTTACTGTAAATATTCATAACTTTGCTTGCATATGTTGGTTTTTTTTTTTTCATTCTGGTCTTGTTTGATTTAGATAAAAATGTACTATTTGTTTAAACTGGTGTAGAGTCCTTTTGTGGTGTTTTCACTGCATTACTGTGTATGTTGGCACAAATACTTTACACATATCCTTTGAGGTAAGTATGCCTGCTTGTGCAAAGCTACCAATGGGGGTGAGCAGGGGTTTCCTGAGCTGTCTATCTCCCTTACCCTGACTAGAGTGAGGGTCCCTGCTTGGACAGAGTGCATACTGATTGCCAACCAGAAACCCCATTTCTAACATTGGTAGCAGCAGTGGGATGGGACTTGCATTTGTACTTGACATACATTGATTGGTGTACACTATTGTTTTTTTGAAGGCCATTACACAACCACATAATGGCCCGTATTTATACTCCGTTTGCGCCGAATTAGCGTCGTTTTTTTCGACGCAAATTCGGCGCAAAACTAACGCCATATTTATACTTTGGCATTAGACGCGTCTAGCGCCAAAGTATGGGCAAATAGCGTCATTTTTTTGCGTGAACGCCTTCCTTGCGTTAATGAGATGCAAGGAAGGCGTTCCCGTCTAAAAAAATGACGGCGACGCAAATGCGTCGTATTTATACTCCCGGGCAAAAATCACGCCCGGGAGGTGGCGGGTCAAAAAACCCCGCATTTGCGCCACTATTTAACGCCTGGGTCAGGGTAGGCGTTAAGGGGCCTGTGGGCTCAAAATGAGCCCACAGGTGCCCTCCCCTGCCCCCAGGGACCCCCCCTGCAACCCCTGCCCACCCCAGGAGGACACCCAAGGATGGAGGGACCCACCCCAGGGACATTCAGGTAAGTTCAGGTAAGTATAATTTTTTACATTTTTTTTTTTTTTTGGGTGGCATAGGGGGGCCTTATTTGTGCCCCCCTACATGCCACTATGCCCAATGACCATGCCCAGGGGACATAAGTCCCCTGGGCATGGCCATTGGGCAAGGGGGCATGACTCCTGTCTTTACTAAGACAGGAGTCATTTAAATGGCGTCTGGGCGTCGAAAATAATGGCGCAAATCGGGTTGAGGCGATTCTTTTGCCTCAACCTGACTTGCCCCATTTTAAGACGCCCTAACGCCATTTTCCCCCTACGCCGGCGCTGCCTGGTCTACGTGGTTTTTTTCCACGCACACCAGGCAGCGCCGGTCTGCTAGCGCCGGCTAACGCCATTCCATAAATACGGCGCCCGCATGGCGCTTCAGAATGGCGTTAGACGGCGCTAAATTTTTTGACGCTAAACTGCGTTAGCGCAGTTTAGCGTCAAAAAGTATAAATATGGGCCAATGTTTTTTCCTCTTGGATTTTGTTGGACTCTTTTCCTTATGCAGGGTCATCCCCAATCTTTTCGCCTTCTGCCTCCTATTTTTTTCTGACCTGTTGTTGTTGGCTTTTGAACTCTGAGCACTTTACCACTGCTAACCAGTGCTAAAGTGCATATGTGTAAATTGTATTGTTCATTGGTTTATCCATGATTGGTATATTTGATTTATTAGTAAGTCCCCAGTAAAGTGCAATAGAGGTGCCCAGGGCCTGTAAATCAAATGCTACTAGTGGACCTGCAGCATTGGTTATGCAACCCACATTAGTAGCTCCGTAAACATGGCTCAGACCTACCACTGCAGTGTCTGTGTGTGCAGTTTTAAACTGTAAATTCAACTTGGCAAGGGGACCCACTTGCCAGGCCTTAACCTTGCCTTTTCTTACATGTTAGACACTCCAAAGGTAAGCTCTAGGTAGCCCCAGGAGCAGGGTGCAGTGTATGGTTAAGGTAGGACATATAGTAATGTGTTTTATATATCCTGACAGTGAAATACTGCTAAATTTGATTTTCACTGTTGCAAGCCCTGTCCCTCTCATGGGTTAACAGGGGGGCTACCTTTAAATATGATGAAAGTGTAGATTCCCTTTGAGAGCAGATAGACATGTGGAGTTTGGGGTCTCTGAGCTCACAATTTAACAATACATCTTTTAGTAAAGCTGATTTTAAGATTGTGTATTTGAAAATGGCACTTTTAGAAAGTGAGCATTTTCTTGCTTGAACCATTTCTGTGACTCTGCCTGTTTGTGGATTCCCTGGCTGGGTCAGTTTAACAGTTGGGCTGGTTGTACTTGTCACTAGACAGTGACACAAAGGGAGCTGGGGTGTACTCTGCATTTCCTGATGAGCCATCTGTGCTAGGCGGGAGGGGAGGAGTGGTCACTCACACCTGAAAGGGCCGTGCCTGCCCTCACACAATGCAGTCTGTAACCCCCTGGTGTGTGTCTAGGGCCCGGCCTGAGCAAGGCAGGATTTCACAATCAAGAGAGACATTCCTTTGAAGTAGGCCTACTTCAAACGGCAAAATGGGTTTAAGAAAAGTATCCAAAACCACAGACTTTAGAACACTTCTGGAAACCAAGAGGAACCTCTGGCTGGAGAAGAGCTGAAGAGCTGAGGAAGAAGAGCTGCCCTGACTGTGACTGTGCTTTGTGGAGCTATCCTGCAGTTGCTGCTTCTGCCTGTGCTAGAGGACAAAGACTTGTGTTGCCTTCCTCCTTGTGAAGGTCTCCAAGGGCTTGATTTAGAGCTTGCGTCCTGTTGTTTGAAGTCTCAGGGACAGCAAAGACTTCTCTCTGCCAGCACCTGGAACCTCTGGAGAGACTCCTTCCCTGCCAAGTTGTGCCCATCCAGTTCCTGGGGCACTGAGAAGAGAAGCTGGCAGCCCAGGAGTGAGAAATCCATGCACAGACCGCCGTGCGGGGAAAAGATCGACGCGACTCCGATATGCGGCTGAAAAATCGACGTGCCTCTCGCTTTGTGGCTCAAAATTGACGCTCGCCTGCAACTTGACTGGAAGATTGACGCCTGTGGCTGGAGAAAGAACGTGCAGCATCGCTGACGGAGATCGGGAAGATTGCAACCCGAGCTGGGTGGTTTTCGGACCATCGTGCGGCTGAACTTCTGACGCAAACACCGCTGGGCGTGTAAAAACAACGTAAGGCCTGCCCAGACCTGAGATCGACATATTGCTCTCCTGCGGAGAGAAGAAATGACGTACGCCGACCTGACTGAAGGAGAAACGAAGCAAGGTCTTGCTCGTGAGTGGAATCAACGCATCGCAAGCCCTTTTTGACGCACACTCGCCCGTGCTGGGTTATTTTTGATGCACCCAAGGTCCATTTTCACACTAACAGCGTTAGCATTGTGTTTAAAACTACATAAAGACTCTTTTTGGTTTTTAATTGATAACTTGACTTGTGTATTGTGGATCTTTGTTGTTTTGGTCTTGTTTTGTTTAGATAACTATTTTCTTTTTTTCTACACCCGTGTTGTGTCATTTTGTAGTGTTTTCATTAAGTTACTGTGTGTGTTGGTACAAATACTAGCACTCTGAGTTAAGCCTACTGCTCGTGCCAAGCTACCAAGGGGGTTAGCGGGGGTTAGCTGAGGGTGATTCTCTTTTACCCTGACTAGAGTGAAGGTCCTTACTTGGACAGGGGATAACCTGACTGGCAACCAAAGACCTCATTTCTAACAGATTTCTTTTGCTTTTCTTTTTTGTCTTTTTTGGGATCTCTCTGCCTTTTGAGACCCCGCACCTTTTTTGAACCTTGTTTACAAATATGTCTCAGTCTGGTGAGCCATCAGCAGTTGTTGCACAAGTGGTGTTTGAGCTGGAGAAATTGGGGAGTTACACAGTGGCCCAGCACAAGCAATTTTGTAAAGAGTTCCAATGCCCAATCAAAAACTCCAATGAGAAGGAGAAGGTGCAAAAGGCACTGAGGGCCTGTTTGGCAGCAAAGGAGGCTGAGGGGCACACAGCAAAGGAGAATATGGCTGTGGATGATGAGGTGCAGAGCATGCATGGTGATTTGGTAGATAACCTGGACCTGCCTGGAGGGAGGACCTCCAGGGCAGGCAGCAGTGTTTCTTCTAAAGGCCTGACCCCAGAGGAATTGAGGGACAGACGGGCAGAGAGGTGGCATCATTTGGAGCTTGAGAAGCCCCATGTGGAATTGGCTAGACTAACAGAACAGCAGAAACAAAGAAAATGGCACTGACCATGGAAGAGAGAAAAATATTGGTGTCTCATGAACTGAGCTGAGTTTAAAGGAGCTGGATCTGAAGGGCAGGTCCATCACAGATGGTGGTAGCAGTACCCCAGTGCAGCTGCACATTTCTAAATATTTGGTAAAGGATTACAACAGAGAGGATGACATATACCTGTGGTTTAAGGGGTATGAGTCAGCTCTTCATATGAACATGGTCCCTGAGGTACCCTGGGGTGGTGGGTCTTTGGAAGACCTTTAAGTTAGAGGGAGATACACCTTGAATGCCCTAGGGGATCCTCAGGGGCTCACCTACTCCACCATGAAGGACACCCTACTCACTAGACATGGTTTCACTCCACAGCATTACAGAGAAAAGTTCAGGCCTCACAAGAAAGGGGATTCTCAAACTTGGTTAGAATGAGTTGATTCTTTTTGTAGTGCAATGGATGGCTCGGTGAAGGGCAATAAGGTAACAGATTATGAGGGGATGTAAAACCTGATTGTGTGGGAGCACTTGTATAGTCTTTGTTTTCCAGAGGGGTGCCAGCACCTAACGGACAGCAAGCTGACTGGCCCCTGGAAGCTTGCCCAGGAAGCGGACTGGTGGGAGAGCACTAGAGTCCAAAAGAGGTATGGGGGAGACTCTGCCAAGAGTGGGCAGGGTCCCCATCAGAAAAAGTGGAGGGGGTAAGGGTAAACAGGGGACATTCTCCAAAGGGCCCCAAACTAGTTCCCAGGGTAAGGATTCCCAGCCCCCAGGTAAGAAGAAGCCATGGATCTCTACAGGGAAGACTGCACAGGGGGGTCCCAATAAGTACTATGCAGGAGGTTCAAATGAGGGGAGATCCCAAGTGTGCCAGGCGGGCACTGGCACCCACTGGTGCAGAGTCACAGGGTTTGTCCAGTGTAGCACTTGGGGAGGAGCTGGTACCAGGAGAAGGGTGGGAGCCAGCTGAGATTACCCTTGTCTCACTAGGGGACATTGAGATGGTCCAGAGGACCTTTGTGCCTGAGAACACTAAGAAGAACAGGCAGTGTGCTCCATCAATAGACAGAGGGTAAGGCTCTGAGAGACACTAGAGCCAGTGTGACTGCTGTCAGGTGTCACCTGGTGTCTAAAGAGCAGGTGGTCCCTAATATACTTCACCAAGTAGTTGCTGTAGACAACTCAGAGTGTCAAAAACAAATAGGAGGGCTTGAATAGTGGGAGATTTTATGAAAGAAATAGTCCTGTGCATATTACTCCCATATAAATCAAGAAAACATTAATGCACAGTTCCAAAAGGGATCTACGAAATATTGACCTAACCCTAGTCCAGAGGAGATCAAGATGCGGTTCCTATGGGTAACCTAAATCAGAACAAAGTGACCTCATTCACAATTGGTGACATGCTTCATCATCGGGCTTTGCTCCTCATCTGACCTGCACTGCAATGTCTGACGGGCCCCTCGTGGGGGATCTTTACCAAAGATCTTTTGAAGAAAAATGCCGAATGTGAATGCAGTAATGTGGGACTGGTGTAATGAACATAAACTGTTAATATTGACGAGAAGGACCATATAGTGAAATGTCTAATAAAGATGTGGGCCACTGTCAAGATTAAAAACAATTTAGCTAAGCGGAAGAAATATTAATGTCAGTCTTACCCTACTCCGGCCCGGTGGAGAGGCTGCACATTGGCGGCAACCTACCTGTTGGGATTTCGGCGGACTGGCTTTTCCGTACACTGAAATCATAATAAGCCCCTAAACTTTTCATGAATTGGTCCACAAAACGTCCCACTTTCTGTTACTAAAAGTACATAGGTTTAACTGTGTATTCTATTTGTACTACATGAATGTGCATTGCATAGTCCAGTTTCAGATGTTTTGAGGACCATTCACAAAGACTTTTATGAGTATCTGAAGTAGCACTACAGAATTGTTGCAAATACTCATGAATAAATGTCTTGTAAATTTGCACCCAATGTGTAGATTTTCTGGAGTAAGCGTTCTTCAAAATAACCAACAACAAACAGAATTTTCACAGTAAAATAAAAAAAATCCATTTTAAATTTCTCTGTTGATTGTGAATTCACACATGTTGATTTCTGTGCATGCTTCTTTGTTTTGAATGTATATGCTTGGATTGTGAGTTCAGTCCTTCACGTGTAATTCATGTAGGAAAGTGCCCTTTTCTGCATGGTCACCCTCCCACTTTTTCCCCCACTACTGATGTGTATGACGCTGTTAGTGCACTGGAAGTCTGCTAATCAGGCTCCAGTGCCTGTGCTCTCTCCCTAACTCGATTTGTGGGCAAGGTGATTCCCTGATTGGCAAGACTTTACCCCCTTATGACCCTCTAGTAAATGGTACCCAGGGATAGGTGGTAAATGGGTCCCCATGGCTGCAGCATGAGTTTGTGCAGCCCTAGGTGACCAACACAAATTGATGGTGGCAGATCTGCCATTGCAGACTGCCAGAGCAGTATTAACTACTCGAATTCCAAGTCCCATGTGCTACCTTACATATATGCCAGACACCCCTATGGTAGGCCTTTGCAACCCAGGAGTCTGGGTGCATTTTATTTTAGATGCAGGTATGAAAGCACAAGCTTATATGTCTCTACAGCATCCTTTCCATTAGGGTACACTATAAGTGCAGGCCAGCCCATAGTATAACATAGTACTTAAGTCCAAGCAGACCGGGAGTGCTAGCTCCATTATGGTATCGCCTAGATGTGTTGAGTTTGGTGTCAAACAATTTGCTTTATCTCCCCGGACATGAATCCAGAGTTACGGCTAGCATGAACCAAAGTGGCATGCTAAAGTTTGCTTACCTATCTGCCACCATTTTGTGTGCTCTGGCCAGTCATCCCCCTCACTTCTTCGGGCATTTGCTGCCACCTGCACATGTTTCGGACCTCCTGTCAGGCATCCTGGGCGCTCCCAGGAATCAGACACAAAGGCTGAGGCATGAAAGAGGTCACAACTCCCATCCCCAGCCAGGCTGGTGAATAGAGTCATCAGGGCGGTGAGGTTCAAAGGTTTCATTGCCCCTGATAGCTACCTGTGCTGTCCCCCGGAGCAAGAACAACCCTCTCCCTGCCCCTAGGCACATTTGTACATCATCAGGCGGGAAATTAGGTATGCAGGACTTTGCACACCCCCAGCAGGCTGACCACACCTCTACGGTGAGCAGCCCAGTTTGTGCAAATTTTGGTTTCTGCAATCTTAGGAGTAGCACAATAGAGGGTTCTGGGTAGCAAAAGGTGATCTGTCTCACCTGATGTGGTCACCTCAGGGGCAGATTAGCTGCAGGAGGTGGCTGCCTATTGGCTACTAGTCTCCACACCCATAACTCCCTTAAATTCAGGATTTAAGGGACACCCCTGACACCAGAACCTGAATTCTGACCGACCAACTTCAAAGAAGGACAAGGAGAAGCTCTGCATCACCAACAACTGGACTCTGTCCACTGCCCTGAGGCAAAAGAGGGATAGTCTGTCCCTGAGGCAACAGATTGGGAACTGTGTGATAAACTCTCGTCCTTGGCTAAAACCCATCACTCCCAGCCAGAGGGAAACTTGTGAAAGCCAGAAGCACCCTCAGACACCTTTGGACTGGTGGCACCAGAACCCTGCAAACTTCAGACAAAAACACTCACAGGATCTGAAGTTTTGCTGGCCATCAGGCCCGCAGTGGGATCCTCAAAAGCCAGGTGTTGAGTGTTTTCTTGGAGTTGTAGTCCCACCTGCCTCCAAGTTTCAGGCCGCTACACAACTCCCTCAGATCACTGCCAAGGTCTGTTTGTTGCCAATCCAGTAACTAACTCTCACACTCAACACTGCAGGTACAGGGCACAGCATGCAACCTGTATCTGATATCTGCAACCCAGCCGCAGCTGAAATTTGTGCATCCCTTTGTCAGCACAATCATTTAAGGGGTAAAACCAGCACCAGAGCAAGTCCTGTTCATCACCATAACAGCCAGCACATCTCTGCACCTAGACCCAACGGACCAGGAAGAAGTGAACTGACTGCTGTGGCCTAGTCCCAGGACCGGCAACCTTAACCCTGCAAGGGTTCCCCACTGCTCAACACGAGTCCCATTCAGCACCACGGACAGTCATGACAACTCTGCACCCGGACACCATGGGCCATGTAAAACTGCACTGACTGTCATGATCTGGTCCTAGGGACAGCACAACCTTAACCCCTACAGGCTTCCACGCAACTTGCTTTCTAAGTACATTTTTGCAACCAGTAATATTTCTCACATAGACTTCAATGCAACATTTAAATGCCAGTTCTGCTGTGATTTAATATTGCTTCTAAAATCTATAACGCTGATTATACTTGCTCAATTATGTTTGTTTTGGTATCTAAAATAGGATAAAAAGAAGCTCTATTTTTATAAATTGGTATAGGTTTTCTTTCGAGCTGCGTCAATTATTTATCATCCAGGTTGATACTTTGAAATGCTTAACATGTTAGCCTGACTGCTCTTTGCCACACCACAGGACTGAGCTAAGTATTTACTAGTGTCAATCCAAGGCCCATCTTTAAGGTACTGTGAGAGTATTATATGGTTAGGACTAACCCACACACCACATAATACTCCACTTTCCTACAGTACATCATTGCTGCTCATCACAAATACCTTAGAAATTATTTTGAAGACCTATTATCTATGTACTTACACATTGTCATAGTCGTATATGTATGACAATGTGTAAGTGTATATTTCTAGGTTTTTTTATCAGTGCATAAACATCTGTGCCAAAAAAGAGCTTTAGTAGTTTTACTAGACTATTGCTTTTTTTAAAGAAATCATTTATTACGGGCATTAATAAAGGGGCTGTTGTCCACTAGGCTTCATCTATGTCCCTTTAAAATTGTAATTCACATTTTGCTTCCACCCAGCACAGCTTACTGCATGGGGCAAGAGTCAGCTCACTTTATCAACTGGCTTCTTTTACTTTGAGTGGCAGCACAAAGATTATGCATATTTTCGAATAGTTCCTTTCGCTACAGTGAGAAAGCTGATTCAAATGTGTTTTTAATTATATTTTTCATACCATCTTTAACTAAAAGTGTAAAACATTGTGCTATTAGTTGAAAAGGATGTGGATCCTTCAAACATAATACATTTATAACTGTATTTCTACTGGGAAGCAAGTACCTCTAAGGGTAGTGAAGCATAGCAGCTCTTTGATAAACAGCAACTACCCCCAATAAATAATGCCCATTCAGTGTTTTTCCTTTTAAAAGAAAAGCACTTTCATAAGGCACATTCTTCTAACTACTGTGCATGAAATGACAGTTACAAATATGTACAAAGGGTATATGGAACTACCGTTGGTGACACCCTCATATCAAGTTACCCCACTAGTGGCTTCTGACCCCTATAACTACAATATCCACCTTCTGTATCAAATTCAACATCACAACATAAGGGAGTGCCATTATCAATAAGGCAGAACTGTTCACTTTATCCGAGTGTCACCACATCAGTGAAAGAAGCCACTTTCATTCTAAATTGTACCACCATTATAATCAATGGGAAAAGTACCAATACTCAAAAGCATTAATTATAGTAGACAACAGTGTCAAAATCAACAGTTTTAATAAGCCACTGAAATTCAAAACATGATTCATTTAGTCTTTCTTTCACTTTTATCAGATTACAGTCCATCACAAGGAGTGGAGTTACTGTTCTCTCAAACACACTTGATGTTGATTGTGACTTTGGTGGTCATTACAACCCTGGCGGACGGTGTTAAAGCGGCGGTAAGACCACCAACAGGCCGGCAATAAAAAAATTGGAATTATAACCATGGCGGAAACCGCCAACAAAATCAGCCACTTTAACACTCCGACCGCCACAGCGGTACAAACAAACAGCATTGCGCTCACCGCCAACAGACAGGCGGAAGACAATGTACCGCCCACAGTATCACAACCTACCAATTCGCCACCTTTTCCGGAGCGGATTCACTGCGGATAAAAACACGGCGGAAACAGCCATTTCAAAGGGAAAACGCTCACCTCTACACACTCCACGAGGAAGGAGGGCACCATGGAGCCGGAACTCCATATTCTGCCAACGCTAGTCTTCCTGCTCCTCTACTAGGATCATCAACGCCGGCGGCGAAGACCACGTGAGTACTGCACCTATGACATAGGGGAGGGGGGGGAGGCAAAAACACAGGGACACACACAACCAACATCCCAACCCCCACCCGACCCTCACCCACTACAACACACACACCAATGCATATCTATACATTACAGTAAACCCCCCCCCCCCGGAAGAATGCAAAGACAAAAGGAAATGAGTGGAAACATTGTAATATCTCAAAATACAGTAAGCAAATATATACATATATATATACACAGTACACAAAATATGCACCACGATTAGTAGTGCAGGTATTGCACCATTCATAGTCCGTGGACCACTGGGCCTAAAATGCATGGGCAAGGCCCACACAAGATACCCGATCCAAATGGAGAGAACACTGCAGGGGCATCAGATCGAAATACAACAGGCACCTCAGGGGGAAGGGAAGGGGGGCACCTCAGCCGGATGAGTGCACCACGCCAGATCCACGAGGGGGCTCCATGCCCATAGATGTATCCTAGGGAGTGCAAAGCCACAGTCTCTCAAGTCTCACAAGTGGGTGGGTTGCCCACTGCCATATCCTGGGGAGTGCAAAGCCACAGTCTCTCAAGTCTCTACAGTGGGTGGGTTGTACACTGCCATATCCTGGGGAGTGCAAAGCCACATTCTCTCAAGTCTCACAAGTGGGTGGGTTGTCCACTGCCATATCCTGGGGAGTGCAAAGCCACAGTCTCTCAAGTCTATACAGTGGGTGGTTTGCCCACTGTAACATCCTGGGGAGTGCAAAACCACAGTCTCTCAAGTGGATGCTGTTCTCCACTGGTTCTGGAGGGGGACTGGTGCCCAGAGTGCTTCATCCTGCCAAGGACAGACGGAGTGGATGCTGTTCTCCACTGGTTCTGGAGGGGGACTGGTGCCCAGAGTGCAGCACATACCCCGTGACGGTCCCAGTTGTGTCACTGCCCCTGCCGCTAATGGGCTAGCGGTGCTTTCCATGGCGGTCTTTGCCCTGTTCAGCGGTGCTTGAGTTGCCAGTGTCAGACCTGTTCAGCGGTGCTTTACATGGCGGTCTTTGCCCTGTTCAGCGGTCCTTGGCCTGTGAAGCGGTGCTGAAGTTGCCAGTGTCAGACCTGTTCAGCGGTGCTTTCCATGGCAGTCTTTGCCCTGTTCAGCGGTGCTTGAGTTGCCTGTGTCAGACCTGTTCAGCGGTGCTTTCCATGGCGGTCTTTGCCCTGTTCAGCGGTCCTTGCCAAGGCGGTCCTTCATTGCCCAGCAGGTCTGTGGCTGCTTGTCCTTCATGGGTCAGCTGGGCAGTGGCTTGCGGGGCCCTCCTGGCCAGCTGGGCTGTGGCTGGCGGTGGCCTCCTGGGCAGTGACTCTGGCGGTGGCCTCCTGGGCAGTGACTCTGGCAGTGGCCTCCTGGCCAGTGACGATGGGGCTGGCGGTGGCCTCCTGGGCAGTGACTCTGGCAGTGGCCTCCTGGGCAGGGACGATGGGGCCGGCGGTGGCCTCCTGGCCAGTGACGATGGGGCTGGCGGTGGCCTCCTGGCCAGTGACTCTGGGGCTGGCGGTGGCCTCCTGGGCAGTGACTCTGGTGGTGGCCTCCTGGCCAGTGACTCTGGCGGTGGCCTCCTGGCCAGTCACGATGGGGCTGGCGGTGGCCTCCTGGCCAGTGACTCTGGGGCTGGCGGTGGCCTCCTGGGCAGTGACTCTGGCGGTGGCCTCCTGGCCAGTGACAATGGGGCTGGCGATGGCCTCCTGGGCAGTGACTCTGGGGCTGGCGGTGGCCTCCTGGGCAGTGACTCTGGGGCTGGCGGTGGCCTCCTGGTCAGTGATGATGGGGCTGGCGGTGGCCTCCTGGGCAGTGACGATGGGGCTGGCGGTGGCCTCCTGCCCAGTGACGATGGGGCTGGCGGTGGCCTCCTGGCCAGTGACTCTGGGGCTGGCGGTGGCCTCCTGGCCAGTGACGATGGGGCTGGCGGTGGCCTCCTGGGCAGCGGGGATGATGGCGGTCTTCTCCGCCGTGCTGCTCCTCTCAGACTTTGGAGATTTCTTCTGCCCCTTCCCCACCTTGGGAGGAGTCACAGCTGAGTCGACACTCCCCCCGGGACCCCTGTGAGCGGTTTTGCTGGCTGGAGTCTTCCCCCTCTCCCGCCGGGCACTGTCCAACTTCTGGTGCTTCACAGGGGGGGGACTGGCTGTGCTGTGGCTCCGTGCAACACACATGCCTGTAACAACAGGCACCACAGGTCCCGGAGATTTTTTGGCTGAGGTGCTAATACGGGACCTATGAGTTGGACAGGGGGGGTGGGGGGAATAGGTTAAGGGTGGACAGGAAAAGTATTTTGGAGACACTGGGACGGGTAGCTGGAGGGGGTTTGGGAGTGGAGGAAGAGGTGGTGGTTGTAGGAGGTGTAACTTTTGTGGATTTGGGTGCAGGTGCATGGGCTGGAGGCTGTCGTGAGGTGGATGACTGCTGGGTGGGTGTGTGCCTGCGTTTGTGTATCTTTGGAGGGGGCATCACAGACACACTGGGAGAGGACACAGTGGAAATGGTAGTGGGGTGGTGACTGCACGTGAGCGGGGTGTGGTGGTGGGTGTGCTGGGGAGGGACGTAGTGGCTGTAGTGGTAGTGCATGCAGGTGTGAGTGTAGACGAGACTGGGAGGGAGGAGGGAGACGAGGAGGAGGGGGACACAGTGGAGGCAGTGGATGTTGGTGTGTCTGTATGTGTGTGATGCTTGCGTGAGTGCC
Organism: Pleurodeles waltl; assembly: GCF_031143425.1. Taxonomy (NCBI): domain Eukaryota; kingdom Metazoa; phylum Chordata; class Amphibia; order Caudata; family Salamandridae; genus Pleurodeles; species Pleurodeles waltl. Next base: position 1,641,706,367 of record NC_090444.1, on the reverse strand, counting down.
TGTGGGATGTGTGGTGCTTATGTTTGCCTGAGCTTCCCTTGTGTGGTGAGGTGTGTGCAGGCTGGTCTGATGGTGTGCTTGGGATAGGCTGGGGTACAGGGGATTGGGTCTGGGTGGAGGAAGTTGGAGGGGGGAGGCTAGACACAGGGACAATGGCTGCCATCATTGCTGAGGCCAGAGTTTGCAGGGTTCGATGAAGGGCAGCCTGACCAGAATGAATGCCCTCCAGGAATGCATTTGTGTGTTGCAACTCCCTTTCTACACCCTGGATGGCATTAAAAATGGTAGACTGCCCAACAGTGAGGGACCTGAGGAGGTCAATGGCCTCTTCACTGAGGGCAGCAGAGGTGACAGGGGCAGGGGCTGAGGTGACTGGGGCGAAGATGAAACCCACACTCCTGGGTGAGCGGGCACGGGGCGAAGGCTGAGGGGCTGCTGGGAGGGTGGTGCTGGTAGGGGGGGTGGCGGCTGTACCTGTAGAAGTGGGGGGCACAGATGTTGCTGCCACCACAAGGGAGCTCCCATCGGAGGAGGAGACCGTGTCGCTGGTTGCAGATCCTGTGACCGCCGTGGTGCTCCCCTCCGCCCCACTGGTGTATTCTGAGTCCGTGGTGTGGCCCTTCATGGCTATGTGGGATGCAGCTCCCTCGTGCTCCGGTGCCACTGTACCTCCGCCTGATGATGCTAATGCACACAAGAACAGGGAGAGCACAAAAATGGGGGGGGGCGACAAAAGAAAGACAGGTTGAGTGCATGGCTTACCGCTACCGTTGGCGGACAATACAGACACAGCAGCCCCCTGTACTACATCGCGCTGTTGGGCTCTACAGATGCAATTGATGGGAAATGGTCTACATGGCTATGTCCGACATCTGCACACATAGATGACACAGGGGCATGAATACCTGTACTTGGCACTCTACAGAGGTGGGGTGGGGTGCCACATGGCCTGCATTATGGAGGGGCCTAGCCTACGGAACTCGCCCTGGCCTAGGGAAACCACAGCCCTCCTCCCCCACCCAGACACCTTCACTGCGCGCAAGGTCCGCTGAATGACGGTGTACTCACCCCCTTGTGTCTGCTGTGATGCCCTCAAGTGCCCATCCAATTCAGGGTAGGCCACCGCCAGGATCCGGAACATCAGGGGGGTCATGGTTGACGGGCACCCCTCCCACGTTGGGAGGCCATCCCCAGCTGAGCCTCTGCCGTCTTCTTGCTCCAGCGGCGAATTTCCTCCCATCTTTTCCGGCAGTGGGTGCTCCGTCTGTGGTGGACCCCCAGGGTCCGGACGTCCTTGGCGATGGCACCCCAAATATCCTTCTTCTGGTGGGCGCTGACCTACATGACATGTACAGGGGAAGAAGAGAAGTCATTACCAACTGCACCGTCAAAGTGAGTGACCCACATCCCTACCCTTGCCATGTGGCACATGCATTCAAAGTCCTTCATGCACGCAGAACTGTGCCCCCTGCCTTCTTACAACCAGCCCTCTCCACACAGGCATAGCCCATACAACATGCTCCCTGTGTACTTACCTGTTGGTCTGGAGGACCGTAGAGTAGCGTGTACTGGGGGAGGACCCCGTCGACGAGCTTCTCCAACTCCTCTGCAGTGAAGGCAGGGGCCCTTTCCCCAGACGCACGAGCCATTGTCTCTTCCAGACCGAGGTCACAGCAGCACTTGCAGTGTAGGTCCTCTCCTGTCGTAGATCAGGTATCGAGTGATTCAACAGATAGAAAATGGCGGTCACATACGCGGCGGTCACGTCCGCGGCGGTGCGTACCATCACCGCTGGTGTACATCGTCATTGGCTCCTGGGACCCATAGGATCCAATGTTAACCAATGCAGCATTGCACCGCGGTCTTCGACCACCTACCGCAACGGTGAACAAAGCCAGCGCAGTTACCTCACATCCCTTTGTCCCAGTTTAGAGGTCAGACAGCCGCCATTTCAGGTGCCCACATGGCCTAATTACCAACTGCTTCACACATACCTAGGCCTTGTCTCACAACACAAATACAGGCCACATTTTGTGTATGAATGGTGTTCTGTGTAGACTGTGGGTACATACCTCTGAGTTGTTTGACTCTGTGGTCACTGTTGTCCTTCATAGGCACCGTCTGCTGGGACGTGTGAGGAGATGGCGGAATCCTCCGGTGTACCGACCGCTGGTGGACCTGTCGACAGTGGAGGAAAGAAGTTTGATCATCACCTACAGGTTTGACCGTGCCACAATCCAGGAACTGTGTACCCACTTGGAGCCTGACCTGATGTCAGCAATCCGCCATCCCACAGGAATCCCCCCTCAAGTGCAGGTGCTATCAGTGCTTCATTTCCTGGCAAGTGGGTCATTTCAAACAACAGTGGCCATGGGATCAGGGATGTCCCAGCCTATGTTTTCCAACGTGTTGTCCAGAGTGTTGTCTGCCCTTCTGAAACACATGCGGAGCTATATCGTTTTCCCTCAGGTGGAGGACTTGCCTACAGTGAAAGGTGACTTCTATGCCCTTGGACATATCCCCAACATCATAGGTGCCATTGATGGGACCCATGTAGCTCTGGTCCCCCCCCCACAGGAGTGAACAGGTGTACAGGAACCGGAAGAGTTATCATTCGATGAATGTACAGATGGTATGTTTGGCAGACCAGTACATCTCCCAGGTAAATGCTATGGTCCCTGGCTCTGTGCATGACGCATACATCCTGCGGAATAGCAGCATCCCTTATGTGATGGGTCAACTCCAGAGGCACCGGGTGTGGCTATTAGGGGACTCTGGTTACCCCAACCTGTCATGGCTACTGACCCCAGTGAGGAATCCAGGGACCAGGGCAGAGGAACGCTACAATGACGCCCATGGGCGGACTAGGAGGGTGATCGAACGCACCTTCGGCCTCCTGAAGGCCAGGTTCAGGTGCCTCCATATGACAGATGGTTCCCTATTCTACTCACCAAAGAAGGTGTGCCAGAACATTGTCGCCTGCTGTATGCTTCACAACTTGGCTTTGCGACGACAGGTGCCTTTTCTGCAGGAGGATGGTCCAGATGGCGGTGTTGTGGCAGCTGTGGAGCCTGTGGACAGTGATGAGGAGGAAGCAGAGGAAGAAGATATTGACAACAGGGACTCAGTCATCCAGCAATATTTCCAGTGACACACAGGTGAGAAAACATTCCTGCCTACTACAAGTACTTTAACACTTCTACCTCTATCCTGTCTGTCGATTTCAACCAGTATATGGTCACTGAGTTGTACATTTCCCTTACGGTTTCACAGGTGTGGTTTACAACGTGTGTCATCTGCTTAGATTCCTCATGGACTTGAGATGTGTGACATAGGTATGTTGACATTAAATTAGAAAAAGCATTTTGTCACTGTCATTGCTAATACACAATTTCGAAATCACAGAATGACTCCAGATTGTTTTGTGCTTCAAGGGTGTTTATTGAAGTGCTCAATATTGGAGGGGGTTGTAAAATAGTGAGGGGTGATGGTGGAGGAATGTCCAGTCTATTAGTCTCACAGGTGCATTGCCCATATGGGCATAGGAAGTGGAGCTGGGGCAGTTCCAATATGGACAGGGTTACAAAGTGGGACAGTGGTTTGACAATCAGGGTGGTCTCATTTCTTGGCGGGGGTCTTGGCATCGTGCTCTGTCTTGTTCCCGGATCTCAGGGACCGCTTGCGGGGTGGTTCTCTGTCTGCAGGGAGGGGTGCTGGTGTGGTGGTCCTGTGGCGGTGCCTCCTGTCCACTAGCGCCGGCAAAGGTGGTGGGCAGTTCATCGTCCATGCTAGTGTCAGGAGCCCCTTGTAGTGCCACAGTGTCCCTCCTGGTGTTAAGTATTTCCTTCAGCACCCCTACGATGGTGCCCAGGGTGGAGCTGATGGTTCTGAGTTCCTCCCTGAACCCCAAATACTGTTCCTCCTGCAGGCGCTGGGTCTCCTGAAACTTGGCCAGGACCGTTGCCATCGTCTCCTGGGAGTGGTGGTATGCTCCCATGATGGAGGAGAGGGCCTCGTGGAGAGTGGGTTCCCTTGGCCTGTCCGCCCCCTGTTGCACGGCAGCCCTCCCAGTTCCCCTGTGTTCCTGTGCCTCCGTCCCCTGGACCGTGTGCCCACTGCCCCCAGGTCCCTGTTGTTGTTGGGGTGGTGGGTTATCCTGGGTTCCCTGTAGTGGTGGACACACAGCTGATTGACGTGTCCTGGGGACAGAGGTATGGGCCCGCTGGGTGGGTGCTGTGCTGGTGTTACCAGAGGGTGGAAGGTCTGTGGTGGGCTGTGCCTGTGTGAGGGGAACCGACTGACTGTCCCGAGGCCCACGATGGTCCGGGCTGGTCATCTGGATCCAGTTGGACAGAGCTGCTGTCATCACTGTGGGCCTCTTCTGTGGGTGGGGTGGAGATGTCTGGACCCTCTGGTCTGGTCTGGTGACGTTGGGTAGTGGTCCTGCAGGGGTGTAAAAGCATGATTATTGCATCTGTGTATGTCATGGTGTGCAATGGGTGGGTGACCGTGTACCCCAGTGCTAGCATTCCTGTGTGGGGGCTTGTGTGATGATGGTTGAGGGGGGTGTTATGGGTATGTGCAGTGGGCATGCTTTAGTGATGGGTGTCCATGCTTTGTTGTGTCATGCAGGGCTTGGTGTTGGGATGTGTGGTTTGTGTTATTAGTACATTTGTGAGGAGTTGGAGTGATGGGGGAGGGGGCAAGGGCGGGGGTCTGTGATAGCATGCAGGTAGGGTGGGGGATATGATAGTTAAATGTTTGACTTACCAGAGTCCATTCCTCCACCGACTCCTGCGAGGCCTCAGGATGCAGAATCACCAAGACCTGCTCCTCCCATGTTGTTAGTTGTGGTTGAGGGGGGGAGTCCGCCACCAGTCCGCTGTACCGCCAGGTGGTGTCTTGAGACCACGGAATGCACCTTCCCCCGTAGGTCGTTCCACCTCTTCCTGATGTCGTCCCGATTTCTTGGGTGCTGTCCCACTGCGTTGACCCTGTCGACTATTCTTTGCCATAGCTCCATCTTCCTAGCTATGGAGGTGTGCTGCACCTGTGATCCGAATAGCTGTGGCTCTACCCGGACGATTTCCTCCCCCATGACCCTGAGCTCCTCCTCCGAGAACCTGGGGTGTCTTTGCCGTGCCATGGGGTGGTGTGGGTGATGTGTGGGGTGGTGTGTGTGGTGATAAGTGTGGTGATAGGTAGTGGTGTGTGGTGTTTTGTGCGTGGAAGTTGTGTGAGTGATGGTGTTGAGTGCCTATGGCTGTTAGTTTGTGGATGGTGGTGTCTCTCTCTGGCCTTCTTTCGGACATTTTTGGTAGTAGGGGTTTGTGGGTGACGTGGGTGTGTGTTTTATATTGTATTGAGTGTGTGGGAGTGGTGTGTGTATGTGTATCAGGTGTGTGTATTTGGAATTGTCCAATGTGGGGGTGTTTTGTATGTGTGTGTGTATTTTGAGCGCGGCGGTGTGTACCGCAAATGGAATACCGCGGTTGAAAGAGCGCTGCGTGGATTTGTGGGTCGTGATAGTATGGGCGTATTACTGTTGGCGTGACGGTGGAGGTTTTGTTTTCGCCAGTTTATCACTGACCTTTGGTGTGGCGGACTTGTGTGGGTGTCTGAATTTTGTCAGATTTCGAGATGTGGGTCGTAAGCTGTGGCGGAATTCCACGGCCGCGGCGGTGTGTTGGCGGTCTTCTGCACAGCGGTAAGCGGATTTTACCGCCAATGTTGTAATGACCCCCTTTGTCATTCTGGGGTCACCACAGAGAAAACATGCTAATTTTAGCCCCATCTTGGGGTACTATAGGGTGTTCCGTCTCCCCAATTATGAATATGTTATGAGCGAGATCCCGCTAAGGCAGGAAGCCAATACTCATTTTCATTTTTTTTCACATTCCCGGGTGCCCATACTCAACGGGCACTCGAGTGCTGGCAAAAGTGGTGAACATTGCCCACACACACACACTTGGCATACTTCTTTTTGCTACTGCTGTGGCGTGAGCAAGCTTTTCTCCTTTGTACTTTCACCAGCACACACCGGCTAGGGGACAAGAGGCTGGCACTCAAAGCTCCCAGGCACAGACACGCCTCCCCCAGGCATGGGGCAGGCACTACCCCCGAAAAGATTTCTACTCATTGTGGTCAGGGGATATGGGCTTCCCTGGACCTTCTGCTGATGTACGGGCCACCGGAGGCAAAACTGTGCTAAGGAGGGGGCCCCACACATGCCCCTTCTCACCAAACATACACTAACATTGTTGCACTGGCCTTGCCACATTCTGTGTTCTCTTCCTGTTTCCCCTAGGCACCCAGGCAGCATCTTTGGCCCTGTAAGGGCAATTCACTTGTTTTTGGGCTCAGTTCCCTCATGTTGGCCAGGGCTAGCCACCAGGAACCTTTTCTTCAGGCCTCCTGGGCACTAAAAAGTGCACTTTTCATGAGGATCTGGGTTTTCCGCCCCCCGGTACTAGGCCTGTGCCCCCCCAGCACTCCTTAAGCTCTCTCCTGTTTAGGGAGCCTTTTTGCACATACCCTCAACAGCTTGCAAGAAGAACACCATCCCTATGACACTTATGCTTATTTTGAGTCGGTGGTTGCATTCATTTTTGGGGGAGGGGCACTTAGTTTCTCCTTATCGGCTACTGAGTGCGAGCAAGAGTAGCAAACACACAAATGGGTAAGAAGGGGGGAAGAGAAGGATGGAAAAACTGCCATAAAGGGAGAAATCAGGGACTGGCAAGGGATAGATAAAGAAGTAACAGTGTCAGGTAGTGGATTAAAGAGGCCTGAGATAAATTCAAGTCTACACAGCCTTGGTGTTCTGCACCAATATTTAATAGTACCAATGGAGCAGAGCTTTGTTTACTGGCACTCATTCTTTTACAGATTAAGCACTGCTCCTGGCATTCTTGCAGGACACCCATGTGTCAGCAGCTGTGTGAAGGGCCAGTTCACAGAGGCTCTGGGGAATGATCCAGCGTCCTCCAGCAGGTCTAGTCTTCCAGCTGTTCCTCACCAATCCTAGGATGCCATATCATCACTCCAGTCATGCCCCAACCCTCCCAAACATAATTCTGGGACAGTCCAATGTGGAAACTTCAAATTGTCTATGGAAAAAGCATTCCTGTAAACCTCAACTCCACTCCTAGATAACACAGCTGTCTGATCTCTTCCCATCAAAACGTCATAGGTGACCCCCCACATGTTGCTAGAGGTCTGGCCACCCTCATTTGTTCTAGTTGGGTGCCCTAACCTTGGTGCAGTATGACACATTAAATAACAAATGCAGATTTGTTTTCCTCCCCACCCTTTTCTCTCATTGGAATTGGCTCAAGCACCATTAATTGCTCTATTGTGTAGGGAAGCCTTTGGAACCTCTACTGGAGAGGAGAGCAATTATCTTGGCCCACTACGTGGCAAAGGCATGGCGTCTGATTCTGAGCTCAGCCAGGGAAATATGGCAAATTCTAAAATGGATATGGAGCGTGGATGTGGTATTAAGGACTGTAGATTGGCAATTATAGTGTATCTTTACCCCTGTTGTGATACATAACTAGACTCTGTGGGCCTAAGTGGAGAGAAATTATACTCTACTTCAGATTTCTCCTATAATCTGTAAAACTGTCAGAGTCACCAGATCCTCTGTGTCTGCGCACGTTCCCAACACTTCCACCACTGAACAGCTCCAAGACTCTGATAGATAAATCACAGAGGCTAAGAGAGTTCAAGAGAGGAAGAGGGGATTAGGAAGGGAAAAAGCTGGGAAGGAGACCTGTAGTAAGAAAAAGGTTAGAACACACAATATGAAAATTATATCTCCTGAAATCAATACTAGACTATGATTCTAAGCATAGTCATTCTGAAAACATGAACAATCTAAGAATTAAGTTTAAAATGACTAAGTTTCAAGATGGCCGGATACCTGTAAGGGAATCAAGATGGATTAAATGAAAACTTTCTTATTCAAGTACTTTCCTTTACATGAGAATCAGAAAAACATTCTGACAAAATTTTAAACCAGTCGTATAAATCCTTTTTTGAGAATGCATACTAGGACCATCCAATATTGCATCTAGAAACTCTGATCTTCTGTGTACTCTTAAAATGTTTCAACACAAATTGCGCATAATGTAGATTTATATATATATAAATATATATATATCGTAAACACCATAAAAGGATTGTGCACCATGAATAACACAATATGGATTCAGGAAAACAAATCACATAACTTGTCAACTTGAATATTACATGATACATATCTTAGAATAGTGGCATACAATAAACAACATGAATTAAACTTGAGGGGAGAATCGTGCGTCTTGCCGATTCGAGTGCCACCATGTAAAATGCCAAGAAATGGTAGTACGCAATGAATATCAAAGTCAAATCATCATTAAACGAGTCGCGCGTCGTTCCGATTCGTAAACCACGATGTAAATGCCAAGAAATAACAGCTCACAATGAATAACAAGATCAAAGTACAATGAAACGAATTGCGCGTCTTTTGCCGATTCTTAAGCCACCATGTAAATGTCAAGAAATGATAGCGCGCAATGAACAACAAAGTTAAAACACCATAAAACGAACCGCACGTTTTGCCGATTCTTAAGACACCATGCAAATGTCAAGAAATGGTAGCGTGCAATGAATAACAAGATTAAATTATCATGAAACGAATCGCGCGTCTTGCAGATTCGCAAGTCACCCTGCAAATGTCACAAACTCTCAAGCGCATATTTCACACGTGCAAAGTACTCTGTCAAATCATAAAAGAATTAGGCCCAAGAACATGAGAGTTCTCTATAACGGCGTCGGGAGGCCAGCCCAACCACCGTCTTACCACCCAGAACAAGGATCTTCAAATGAAGAATGAAAGTCAGATGTCTGGAAGATCAAATAGGCCACCGGGACAGGAGCTCAGGAAGTAGCTGCTGCTCTGCACCGGGACCTCTGAATAGTGAGCACTTGGAGCTGGGCTGGCTCCTTTTTATAGAGTCTTGGCCCAGCCCACAACCACACCCAGGCATGTTGCAGGGAAAGTCTCTAGAAGGCCCTGGGAAAGGACCACACCCTAACACACTCTGAAAGGCTGGAGCAATACATTGCAAATGAACAGCATTTGTAAGCACATTAAAAATAAGTCTTCAGGATTGAACTCTGCAATGCAAAAAGTTAAACAACAACATATCAGCACAATGCATAAATTACGTTGTTTTGAGAGTGCTGGGTTTTTGCATTCTAGTCGCCAATAGAGCGCGCACTGCCCTGGTGTTGACAGTACTCCCCTCTCCCAGACGCGCTCCAGGGTCTGGTTTGCCTGGATTAAGATGATGAAAGCGTCTCACAAGTACTAGGAGCATGAACATCAGATGCGGAAATCCATGAGTTACTTTCAGGACCATAACCTTTCCATGAGATTAAGTACCATAGATTACGCCTTTGTAGTTTAGAATCCAACACTTTCTTAACTTCATATTCTTCTTCTCCCTGTACTAGAACAGGAGCTGGATGAGGGTGGACCTTTTGGACTGCCCTTTTCAATAGGGAAGTGTGGAACACTGGATGAATCCGTAAGGATCTGGGCAATTGTAGTTTATAGGTTACTGGATTGATTTGCTGAAGGACTGTGTAAGGAAATATAAATTTGGGATTAAACATGTGCTTCTTCTTGAAGTCTACATGTTTTGTGGAAAGCCACACTTTTTCACCTGGTTGATATTGCGGTCCCTCATAATGTTTCTTTTCATAATGCCTTTTATATTTTTGTTTGGATTTTTCTAAATGCTGTTGAATCAGTTTCTGGGTTTGATGCAAATGCTGAATGGTTTCTGACACAGCTGGAGTAAGGGAACTATCTTGAGGAATTGTGATGGGCAGGGTGTCAGGATGATAGCCAAAGAAACCAAAAAAGGGTGTAACGCCAATAGAAGTGTGGAATGAGTTATTGTAAGCTAACTCAGCTAACCAGAGCATAGATGTCCAAGAATGAAGTGCCTTTTCAGCGTAGGCACGTAGGTATTGTTTCAAAGTCTGATTTAGTCTCTCCATTTGACCATCTGTTTGAGGATGGTGACTAGTAGATAGCGTAGATGTTGCTTGGAGTGTTTTACACCATGTCTTCCAGAAATTGGAGGCAAATTGCGACCCCCGATCGGAGAGGATAACTTTTGGCAGTCCATGATAACGAACCACTCTGTTCAGTAAAATAGTTGCCAGTTCACTAGAAGTGGGCAATTTTTTACAGGCAATGAAATGTCCATATTTCGTGAGACTATCTACTACCACCAGAATTACTGAATGCTGTTGAACCACTGGCAGACCGGTAATAAAGTCTAAAGAAATGTGCTCCCATGGACGACTTGGGGTTGGAAGTGGATGTAACAACCCTTTCGGTTTTGAATGACTTGTTTTAATGCAAGCACAACATTCGCAGTTGTTTACCATTGCTTTTACATCTTTTGTTAGGGTAGGCCACCAAAAATAGCGTTGGATCAGTTCAAGAGTTTTAGTAGTACCTGGGTGACCTGCTGTTGGTATAACATGCAACCAATGAAACACTATCTTGCGAAGTTTGGTAGTGGGTACGAACAAACGAGCATCATGAAAGGGTAGTCCTTGCTTTATTGACCTTTTGGGATCTGCTTGGGCCCATGTTTGCCATTTTTCAACAGTGAAAGAGTTGCAAATTTCTTCAAAGAAATCTTCAGTTTTTATGATACATAGAACCTTGTCAGGAGCAATGATAGCTCTGGAGGCTTGAAATGCAGGCAACGTGGTAGACTCTTGACGGGACAAGGCGTCAGCTTTGCGATTATCTTTACCAGGCCGGAAGGTTACTACAAAATCAAATTCGGCAAAAAACAGCATCCAGCGTAATTGCCGAGGGGTCAAAAGTCTGGCGGAACTCATGAATTGAAGATTACGATGATCAATATATACTGTGAAAGTGTATTTGGCACCCAGCAAATGATGTCTCCATTCTTTAAAGGCGTCACAAATCGCCAGTAGCTCTTTTTCAGCAATGACATAGTTCTGTTCGGCTTCGTTCAAATTCCGAGACATATAAGCTACAGGATGAAGTTGATCAGTGTATTTATTTCGTTGTGATAAGACGGATCCTATTGCTACATCTGAAGCATCAGCTTCCACTATGAAAGGTTGATTCGCATCAGGATGAGTCAAGACTGGGGCAGTGGAGAAAGCTTTCTTCAAAGTCGAGAAGGCTTGATCAGCTTCTGGGGACCATACAAACTTTTCTTTCTCTCTTAGTAGCTTAGTGATTGGAGCCACTGTCTGGGAGAAATGATTTATGAATCTCCAGTAAAAATTTGCAAACCCCAGGAAACATTGTACATCACGAACAGTCTTTGGGGTGGGCCAATCAGATACGGCTTTTACTTTCTTTTCTGCCATCACCATACCTTGAGGGGTAAGAATAACCCCTAAAAACTCAACTGTGGTAACATGAAACTCACACTTGGTTAGTTTGCAATATAAATGGTGCTTTCGAAGGGCTGCAAGAATTTTCTTGACATGTTGGACATGTTCGTTTTCATTGTCAGAGTAGATCAAGATGTCATCGATGTAGACAATGGCAAATATGTCGAGGTACTCTCTGAGAACGTCATTCAAGAAAAATTGAAATGCTGCTGGAGCATTACACAGACCAAAAGGCATGATGGTGTATTCAAAAAGGCCATATCTTGTCTTGAACGCTGTTTTCCATTCATCACCCTCTCTCATTCTGACCAAATGATAAGCACCGCGAAGGTCAAGCTTCGTGTACATTTTTGCTCTCTTTACTTGTTCCAATAATACCGGAATTTGGGGTAAAGGATACTTATTCTTGATGGTGACTTTGTTCAAACCCCTATAGTCGATGCAAGTTCGAAGTTCTCCGTTAGCTTTTGAAACAAAAAATAAAGGCGAGGCTGCAGAAGACTTAGAGGGGCAAATGAAGCCATTCTCCAAAAGTTGATCTAGGTATTTTCGTAAATGTTGATTTTCATGTTCTGACAGGGCATATACACGACAGTTGGGAAGTATCGCACCTGGGGCTAGATCAATTTGACAGTCATAAGATCTATGAGGAGGTAGAGTCTCTGCTCCTTTCTCATCAAATACATCTTTGTAAGATGAATACTGTTTGGGCAGCTGAATTTCTTTCTCCGCGGCAGTAGCTATGTAAGAGTTACAAACTTTTGGTACTTGAATCTTTTGGAGACATTGGCCCATATTTATACTATTTGACGCAAAACTGCGCCGGCGCAGTTTTGCATGAAAGATTTTCCCGCCGGCTAACGCCATTTTGGTGTGCCGTGCGGGCGTCATATGTATACTTTGACGCACGTAGGCGCAAACCACAGGTGGGAGTCATTACTTTTTACGGACACCGCAGCGTCAAGTTGTAAAGCAAAACAACGTTAATGTGGCGGAAATGACTGTGGGTCGATTTACAACCACGCAAACCGGATATGCGCCGTTTTTTGACGCAATAGCGTAAAAAAAAAACGCGAACACCGCCATTACACCAGAGGAGAGACAAAATGGATCCCAGATGCACTACAGACCCCAGGAAGATGACAGCAGACCAGGAACCAGCCAGGAAGACCCACACAAGAACCAGGACACTTTTAAGAAGAAAAGAAAATGTCGCTTTAGTGCAGAGGAGCACGAAATTCTGGTGAAAGAGGTGACGGAACACCAGCACCAACTGTTTGTCACCTCAAAGTTGCCAATCAGTAGAGGCAATATGGCAACAAATTGTCGACAAGATTAACAGTGTGGCTGAAGAACGCAGAACAGTCATCAAGTGCAAGAAACGCTGGCATGACTGCAAGCGCAGGACCAAGGAAAAGATGGCCAGGAACTGGAAGGCAGCAGTGCAGACTGGAGGGGGGAGTCCAGCACACCAGGAGGCCCTGGACCACATGGAGGAGATGGTCGCAGCCATCATCCCTGAGGAGATCGTCACAGGGATTCAAGGACAGGACAGCGCAGACTACCAGGAGACAATGCACATGCAGGGTAAGTCGCATGGGAAACTAAAATGCACTAATGTCAACTGTGAGCAGGGGGGGATTGTTAGGGTTTGTACACAGCAAAGAGCATGTCCCCTCTCACTGCACTAGTGGGTTCTGTAATAGCTCCCTTTTAAACTTACTATTGAAAGCCTTTCTTGGTATCTCACCTTCCCCCCCCCAGGCTTCTGTGTATGTTGTTTAATGTGCTGTTTTGTTTACACATTGGGCCTTGCTTTTACCAAGGCTTCTTTAAAATACTCCTCCCTAGGCCATGTGTTAATCCAACTCATTTGCATAATAACTGAAACTCTGCACACCTTTCAAGAACATGTGCAGCATGTGAGGACCACACCCAGCTCTTCAAACCACACCCAGCTCTGCACACCTTCCAAGAACATGTGCAGCATGTGAGGACCACACCCAGCCCTTCAAACCACACCCAGCCCTGTCTATAAAAGGCATCCCCCGAGCCTCACCCAGTGCTTGTGCTCGTCTACCTCCCACTTACCTGAGAACAGATCCCTCGGTGCTGGCACTCCTGCTCTTTACAGACTTTCATTGACTTCAATGGGCGCAGCTTCTGGCTCTTCCTTCTTCCGGTTTCCGGTTCCTCCTTGCTTCAGCATCTCTCCTATGAGTAACCTGCAAAAGAGAAAGAAGACAAGGTTAGACTGATCAGTATCTCTTGCCAGCAACAAGTAAGTGCAAAACCTTTTATTACCTGAAAGAACTTTGACCACAATTTCTGGATTCCTGTATAGACAATTTGAAACGAAATACCTTCCACGAACATTGTGATTCAAACTCTTTGTTACAAGAATATTTTGCAGAACTTTGTGAAGCAAACATTGTTTTTTCTCATGGAACTTTTAAGAATCGAACAGTGGAAACCATTAACAGCAAGGCAAACAGTAAATCAAGGACTTGCACAAATTACATGCTGTATTTTGATGTAAAAGTACAGTATTTGTTTTATAAAAGATTCTGGAAATATGGGAAAAGTGAGTCTGCTATTGGGAATTTAGGCTTTAGTTATATTATGATGAATGTTTGATATTGGTGTTTCTGATAACGGTATTTGTTTAATGTTTTAGAAGCTTTACAGTAATAGAAAACACATCCCAGGGCAGTAACACATTCCAAACCTGGAAACTAGAGACCAGGATCCAAGAGGTACTTTTAGAAGAGAATTTCTAATAAATAAAGGGATAGTCAGGAAACCATTTAGGAATAGGTTGCACTTATCTGTTCTTTGTTTATGTTTCATTAGGCACCAGTTTCTACAGAAGTCAGAAAGGGCCGCAAATTTGTGCAGCACTTCAACAGTGGAAACGCAAGAACGGTGTTGTCTCTCTTTTTTATTTTATCCACTTCCCCCCTTCCCTTGAGCTTCTGTTCTTAGTGCACTGTTTTAAAAACTAGTGTGCTGGAACAAGCAGTTTCAGGGTGGGGTCGGATTGTCTTCAACCTCCATCAGAACTGAACAAGAACTCAGGTGAGCTGGGCTTTGACAGAAGCACAAGCCTTAAAAAATTTCAGTTCTGGTGGACGATGAATACCGGGGAAGAAATAGAGGGCATTGACGTCACGGATATGGCGCAGGCCCTAAATGAGGACTTGGCTCATAATGAATCAGTGTCTGGCATCTTGCAACATATGCAAGAGGAAATAGAGAGATTAAATATGGAGAATACCTCTTTAAAACAGGATTTAAGCAGGTATAAATTTAGGGGATCTCAGAGGAACACAGCTTCTACGCCTTTGTTTAAAACCTCCTCAGAGACAGGGGTGCCATAAAAACATACAACTTTGCCTTCCCCAGTTGAGGTTACTGTTAATGTTCCTAATGTTGTGCCCTTAGCAGCACCTGAACGTTTTCATGGAGATAGTAACAAATTCCATGTTTTTATCAATCAATGTCAATTACACTTCATTTGTAAGCCACAACAGTTCCCTACTGACGATACGAAAGTGGCATTCGTCTTGTCTTATTTGGGTGGCACAGCAGCCAATTGGTCAATTCCTTTCGTGGATATAGATGATCCCATCCTCCATAATTGGAATCAATTTAAACGTACCATGACCAGCCTTTTTGCAAAACACACTTTCATGCAGGCAAGTGATAATGAGCTTTTAAATCTTAAACAAGGTAACAAGGATTTGTTGACCTATCTCACTAGTTTTAATCGTTTACTCACCGAGACACAGTGGCCAGAAGAAAAGCGTGTCTCCCTTTTTTATAAAGGTTTGAGAGACGAGTTAAAAGACGCGCTGGCTCATATCGTTGATTTGCCAAAAGACTATTCGGACTTTGTAGATTTAGTTGTGAAATTAGAACATAGACTAGGAGAAAGAAAGGGAGATAAATACAAACTGGAATCACGGTTAACTTTTATTAGACACGAGAAGAAAAACACAGATAATAAACTCCCTGAACCAGAGCCTATGCAAATAGGGACACTCAGAGGTCCACTCACATCAGAGGAAAAAGAAAGAAGGAGAAAATTTCAATTATGTTTATATTGTGGCAGGGCAGGTCACTTTGCCAGAGAATGTCCAGTAAAGCCTAAAACTCCACGAAAGGGTGCTGTTTCCTCCACCTCCTCAACTGAATCGGGAAACGATTAAGCTCGACAAGGGGAGAGGTTACTTGTTCGAGAAAACATCTTAATCAAACCTCTAATGCTGCAGCCTTCAGGGTACCGCACATACCTAGACATTTCATAATTCAGGTCGGTTTAATTGTTACTACCCAAGGGAGGCATTCTCTCCCTGTCCTACTGGACTCAGGCGCGACAGGAAATTTTGTAGATAATAAGTTAGCTGAAATCTTAGGACTTCCTATGTGCCTAAAACCTTGTCCAGAAGCAGTATGTGCAGTGGATGGGTCAGAATTGACCTCTGGATTAATCACAAAACAAACAAGTCCACTTGTTATGGTCTGTCAGAACGGGCACACAGAGGTGATTAGCTTTGATCTGATAGATACTCCTAATTTTGGTTTGACTCTCGGGGTACCCTGGTTAACAACTCATAACCCAAAAATTGATTGGGTGAATAGAACTGTTACTTTGGATTCCTCTTTCTGTAGAACCAATTGCTATCAAGAAGCAGGTACAGAACAGAGCACAGTATTACACTGTGCTAGTGTTACACAAGATGAATCAAGTCTCCCTCCTGAATATTCTGACTTTAAAGACGTCTTTGATCCAGTAAAGGCTAGTGTGCTGCCCCCACATCGGTCTTATGACTGCCGTATAGATCTTATCCCAGGGGCCCCTTTACCTAATAACAGAGTATATGCTTTGACTGACGAAGAAACCAAATACTTAAGAACCTACCTAGATGACCTACTACAGTCTGGGTTCATCCGTCATTCCACATCTCCGGTGTCGTCTCCACTCTTTTTTATCCCGAAGCCGGATAAATCCCTGCGCGCGTGTATCGATTATAGAGGACTAAATAAGGCTACAATAAAGAATAAATATCCTCTTCCTCTAATACCTGTGTTGTTGGATCAATTAAGACATTCTACTGTATACACTAAACTAGATCTGCGGGGAGCTTACCACCTGGTCCGAGTAAAAGAGGGGGATGAGTGGAAGACAGCTTTCAAGACAAAGTTTGGTTTATTTGAGTACACAGTAATGCCCTTTGGGTTATGTAATGCCCCTGCGGCCTTTCAGTTCTTTATAAATGAGGTCCTACACAAATTCCTGGACGTTTGTGTCATAGTATACATAGACGACATCCTCATTTACTCTAAGAACTCAAAAGAACATACCCAACATGTTCGTGCAGTATTATCAAAGTTAAAAGAAAATCATCTTTTTGCTAAGTTAGAAAAGTGTACTTTTAATGTCAACAAGGTGGACTTTTTAGGATACCGCCTGTCACCTCAAGGAATAACTATGGATGTAAAGAAAATCAGTGCTATTGCTGATTGGCCAGAACCATCCTCTGTAAAAGATATTCAGAAATTTCTGGGTTTCGCCAATTTTTATAGGAGGTTTATTGCACATTTTGCAGACATTGCGGCCCCAATAACTACCATGTTGCGGAAAGGGCAACGATTTCTTTGGACTGATGAGGCAGCACACGCCTTTCAACTCCTAAAACAAAAGTTCACTTCAGCCCCAATTCTGAAACATCCTGATCCTGACTTGCCCTTTTTTGTTGAAGCGGATGCTTCACAAGTAGCTTTAGGAGGAGTTCTCTCTCAACGAGATGCAGTAGATGGCCAGTTACATCCTATAGCCTTCTATTCCAAAAAGTTATTGCCAGCTGAACAAAATTACACTGTGGCTGGAAGGGAACTACTAGCTATCAAAGTAGCCTTTTCAGAATGGAGGCACCATTTAAAGGGAGCCAAGTACCCAGTTACAATCTTTTCTGACCATAAGAACCTACAGTTTTTTGGATCACTTAAAGCACTAACACCACGTCAGATGCGCTGGTTAATTTTTTTTAGCACATTTGACTTTGTTATAACCTATAGACCAGGTGCACAACAAATTCAATCTGATGTGTTATCTAGATACGGACATACCTCAGACATGAAACAAGATAAAATAGGAGAACCCATTATTCCTCCCCAAAAGTTGTTGGCACCAGTACAACAGAAGGATTTCATCACAGATCTATATAATGCACACATGCAAATAGCACCTCAGGATTGGTTAAAGGATTCCCATAACACAATACAACGAGGTTTATTGTATCACGACAACATGCTGTTAGTGCCCACCTCTGAATTACAAACACAGGTGATAATTTGGCATCACGCCTCACCGTTGGCAGGTCATCCTGGTTGGGTAAAAACCCTGGAAAATGTGCAAAAACACTTTTGGTGGGACACTGTAAGAAAGGACATTAAGCAATTTGTCACTACCTGTCCAATTTGTGCAAGACATAAATCTTCTCATAAGGCTCCTGACGGCTTGTTAATACCAATGCCAACACCCAAACAACCTTGGCACACTGTGAGCGTAGACTTTATTGTAGGTTTACCACCTGTAAAATCCTTCACAACAGTGTTGGTTATAGTGGATTTTTTATCTAAAATGGCACATTTTGTACCATTACGGAAATTACCCACGGCGGCAGAATTTGCCGATATTTTTATAAGGGAAATTGTGCGTTTACATGGTTTGCCAAGCAAAGTGGTGTCAGACCGAGGGACCCAGTTCAACTCCAGATTTTGGAAAAAATTATGTGAAAAACTGAAAATAGATGTGGCCTTATCCACTGCTTTCCACCCAGAGACAGATGGACAGACTGAACGACTGAACCAAACCTTACTTCAAACGCTACGTTGTTTATTGGCTGATTATTCTAGTGAATGGTTGGAAGCTCTCCCTGTAGCAGAGTTTGTTTATAATAATACTGAGCATTCAGCTCTACTTTGCTCACCATTCTATTTCTTGCAGGGGTATCATCCAAGAGCTATACCCATTTTTGTTAGAAGATTCCCTGTTGCCTACAGTAACGGATAGACTAACGAGGTTAGGTGACATACAAGACAAAGCCAGGAAACATTTATTAAAGTACAAGGAAAGCATGAAAAGACAAGCAGACAAACACAGGTCTGAGGCCCCAATGTATAAAATTGGTGACAAGGTATGGCTCTCCACAAAGAACCTAAACATAGAGGGATCCCGAAAGCTGCAACCACGTTTTATTGGACCCTTTAGTATAACTGCCATAGTAAACCCGGTAACAGTAAAATTAGATTTACCAAAAGAATATCCAGTACATACTACATTCCATGTGTCCTTGCTTAAGCCGTACAACTCAAAAACCCGACCTGAACCACCACCTCCACCCATACCAATTAAGGGAAATCTGGAATATGAAGTGAAAAGCATAAAAGACTCAAAAATAATTAGTGGACGTCTGTTTTATTTAGTAGAATGGAAAGGATATGATGAATCTGAGAATTCATGGGAACCAGCATCATATGTACATGCCCCACAGCTGATTAGACGGTTTTATTTAAAAAATCCAGGAAAACCCCGTCCTGTAGGAGGGCCTTTGAGGGGGGCAACTGTTAGGGTTTGTACACAGCAAAGAGCATGTCCCCTCTCACTGCACTAGTGGGTTCTGTAATAGCTCCCTTTTAAACTTACTATTGAAAGCCTTTCTTGTTATCTCACCTTCCCCCCCCCAGGCTTCTGTGTATGTTGTTTAATGTGCTGTTTTGTTTACACATTGGGCCTTGCTTTTACCAAGGCTTCTTTAAAATACTCCTCCCTAGGCCATGTGTTAATCCAACTCATTTGCATAATAACTGAAACTCTGCACACCTTTCAAGAACATGTGCAGCATGTGAGGACCACACCCAGCTCTTCAAACCACACCCAGCTCTGCACACCTTCCAAGAACATGTGCAGCATGTGAGGACCACACCCAGCCCTTCAAACCACACCCAGCCCTGTCTATAAAAGGCATCCCCCGAGCCTCACCCAGTGCTTGTGCTCGTCTACCTCCCGCTTACCTGAGAACAGATCCCTCGGCGCTGGCACTCCTGCTCTTTACAGACTTTCATTGACTTCAATGGGCGCAGCTTCTGGCTCTTCCTTCTTCCGGTTTCCGGTTCCTCCTTGCTTCAGCCTCTCTCCTATGAGTAACCTGCAAAAGAGAAAGAAGAAAAGGTTAGACTGATCAGTATCTCTTGCCAGCAACAAGTAAGTGCAAAACCTTTTATTACCTGAAAGAACTTTGACAACAATTTCTGGATTCCTGTATAGACAATTTGAAACGAAATACCTTCCACGAACATTGTGATTCAAACTCTTTGTTACAAGAATATTTTGCAGAACTTTGTGAAGCAAACATTGTTTTTTCTCATGGAACTTTTAAGAATCGAACAGTGGAAACCATTAACAGCAAGGCAAACAGTAAATCAAGGACTTGCACAAATTACATGCTGTATTTTGATGTAAAAGTACAGTATTTGTTTTATAAAAGATTCTGGAAATATGGGAAAAGTTAGTCTGCTATTGGGAATTTAGGGGGTTATTCTAACTTTGGAGGAGGTGTTAATCTGTCCCAAAAGTGACGGAAAAGTGACGGATTTACCACCAGCCGTATTACGAGTCCATTATATCCAATGAAACTCGTAATACGGCTGGTGGTATATCTGTCACTTTACAGTCACTTTTGGGACGGATTACCACTCCTCCAAAGTTAGAATAACCCCCATAGGCTTTAGTTATATTATGATGAATGTTTGATATTGGTAATTCTGATAACGGTATTTGTTTAATGTTTTAGAAGCTTTACAGTAATAGAAAACACATCCCAGAGCAGTAACACATTCCAAACCTGGAAACTAGAGACCAGGATCCAAGAGGTACTTTTAGAAGAGAATTTCTAATAAATAAAGGGATAGTCAGGAAACCATTTAGGAATAGGTTGCACTTATCTGTTCTTTGTTTATGTTTCATTAGGCACCAGTTTCTACAGAAGTCAGAAAGGGCCGCAAATTTGTGCAGCACTTCAACAGTGGAAACGCAAGAACGGTGTTGTCTCTCTTTTTTATTTTATCCACTTCCCCCCTTCCCTTGAGCTTCTGTTCTTAGTGCACTGTTTTAAAAACTAGTGTGCTGGAACAAGCAGTTTCAGGGTGGGGTCGGATTGTCTTCAACCTCCATCAGAACTGAACAAGAACTCAGGTGAGCTGGGCTTTGACAGGGATACCGACCACTAAATGCATGGAAGTTATCTAATACATGGAGTGGCATGGGTAAAGGGGCACAGCATGGGGGCATGGCCCGTTCTGAGAAGACCTGGGGCACACCATTACACAACACCAACAACAGTCCCATGGGGGCATGCTGTCATGTCAACGATGGAGCAAAGGGAAAGCCACGCCAGGAGGGAAGGCTACAACATCAAACTGACATCCCGGCACACGTCAGCCACCATACCCCCTACATTAACTAGGGCCCTACTAACAACCTCTAGCCATACCGACAACTGGAATGTAACTGCGACAACAGTTGCCACTACCACCTCTGCTCTGTGTGCAGCCCAAGTAGCCAAGGGCAGTAACCTCCCCATGGATCATACACACCTAAATTAGGGGGAGAGGATGACAACTTCAACAATCCCCAGAAACAAGACAAAGGCCCCAGTACTCTCAAATGTCAATGCCCATAGTTGTCGCAAACATCAGCCAATGTAAACAACAATAGGAGCTACACAGCACTAAGGACACACCCATGCTGCATATGTCAGCATCCATCCTGTGCCTGGGTAACAATGCAACATCCCAAATGTCATACTGCTCAGACAACAGCATTGAGGGGGAGACACATGTAACTGGTCACTGAAATACACCTGCACAGTCAGAGGAGGAAATAGGACACTGATACCATTATCAGGGCAATCCAATGTAACACACATTCCCCAACATCAGCAGGACACATTACCAATGTCAACATCCATATCGGATCATAACAGTGCCATGCATAGGATATGCCACATGTCAGTTACATTTGAGTGGATGTGAAAGATCAGAGATTGGGGCAGGTCCAGATTGTTAAGTGTGCTGCCAGGGCCATCAGTACACCCACAGCCAGTGAGAAGACATGGAACAGATCACATTCACAAGGAAAATGACCCGGAAGCACTAGTCCCTGCCACATGGCCCACATTTACCAAGGTCCTGCGCTTTGTAACTTGCCAGTCTTGCAACAACTTTACTCAAGCACTGTTCTGCAAACCACTGTATATCTTGTCACCCAGCCCAGTGATTGTCTCTCTCCTACTCATTGCCAAATCCTGTCCCTCTGCACTGTCTGAAACATCAACCCCAGTATGTCAAAAGCATTTCCTTAACCCCCTGTGTTGGATCACAATGTAAGATGTCACTATAATGGACTCACAATCATGGACAATGTACAGATAGCACTACAGCACGTTTCAATAAATAGCACTTACACAACAAATCTGTCTCTGGGTAATGTGACATATTAACTGTGAAGTAGATAACTGAAATGTGCCTACTGTCAAATTACGTAGCTTGTCAATACAACCGTCCTGATAATATGTAGTCAGAGAATTCTGCACAGTGCCCATGATTGCATCATTCTCTGCCAATCCTGAGGGACAAATCTGATGAAGTGAGAAACCATACACCACCATGCTGGGTTGGACAGAAGAAGGCTTCCTCAGGGGATAACTAAGTCATCAAATAGTGGCCACAAAATGTTGTCAACATGCAAAAATAACACAATAAACATGCCACACTAATCTAAGTAAACACAAAAAAAACTGCATAAATGAAGGTGTCTGAGTTAACATACAAATAGGTAATCATGCCGAACTGTGTCACAAATGATATATGAGGGTTATGAAGACAAGAATACAAGATTGCCAATGAGAACTCATCTTATAAGGGTGTGCATGATCATCACACTGCAGTCAGACCTAAAACTGTTTCCTCAATACCAAGTCTGGAAGCACTGTTTGTGACTTTGAAAACACACTTATCAACAGAAACACATTGGGATCCATATTAACTGTGATTGGTGGTTGCAACGAAGGGTCGACACTTTGCAAGGTAGCTCTGGGCTAGCTGCCAATCGTACAGCTCAGTTGGGATTTGTTTGTAGCATAGGACACAGATGTTATAGTACAAAATTGATGTACACTGAATCCAAACCCACGATCAAGTACCATTCAACACATACTATTAAGGGTCAACCAAATATTTATTAAATGCTAATCACAGATGAGGAAACTGAGGGAAAAATCTTACCTACCCTAATCTACCCTGACTACTCATTACCCACAACTGTCCCTAACTAACCTAAGCTACACTTACTTATCACATGTAACGAAACGTTCTAAACATCTACCCCCTACCCCTCTTATGAGATGGGACACATGGAGGACAACACATACTAACCTAAACACATACTATATTATCCTATACAAATATATATTTTTTTGTATTTGTTTGGAATTTTTTTTGTGTTTTTTAGGATTTTAAAAAAAAAACAATTAAATCACGCAAGAACCCCAACATAGTGCAACACCCACCCACCCACACATGTAATAAGTAAAAATAGAAACGAGCAGGACCCCCCACCCACTAACACTAACTAAACTAACAGCCTATACTAACCTAACACTAACCCCCTAAGCCCACTAACTATAAGAACAAGGAAAGAGGAGGGAGGGGAGGGAATCATGTCCATAGCAAAAAGTCTAGAGGTTGGCCCTCCGGAGGGTCCTCTTAATGGACTTAACACGCCGGTTAATGTGCCACACATCCCGTCTCAGGTGGCTCAACTTGCGCAGCACTTTGTCCATCTTACGATCCATTTGGTTGAAGGCTGCAGGGTCCACAGATGGAGCAATGGCAGTCTGGGTACTGGTGGAGGAGGTCTGTGTGGGTGTGGTGCCAGGCCTAGTGGGCTGTCCTGCACTGGTGGCAATGCTGGGGCCTGGAAGTCCAGCAGATGTCGGACCAACAGTGGCAGCTGTGGGTGGGGCCACCTGGCTCGGATTGGTGGTTGTGGTGGCTGTGGTGGGCAAAGTAGGCCCACCCTGTGGGAAGGCTCTCCATGCCCCGGAGGCCCGTTCATGGCGACATCGCCGGGCCATCCTCCGGAACCCCGGCTCCACCAGCAGGATGTGCTGATATCGCATGGCCCGGCGCTAAAATTCACGGACCTGGTCTGGAGTCATGTTAGAAGCTGTGAAGACAAATGCAGATAAATCTACATTAGTAACTGCATTGTGTGAAATGTCATAGCAAGTTTATCAGACATTACATCTACTGTACTTGTAACAGCTCATATCACAATACAGACCATTGAATGTCCCTGAGGAAGTACATGGCGGGCCAGACTACAAAGGTCACATCACACATAGCACCCATCTTGTAGGTAACAACTGGCTTTGACTTGCAATCTGAGTTCTGGCAGTTATCAGCTAAGAACCATGCTGCATATCCTCCGCCAAGACCTGGGCTACAAATGACAGTGTACGGAAAGCAAAACTAAAGCCACATGGTCTGCAAGTTGTAACTGGACTTGCCAGTATAGTACCAAGTGCCAAACCTGAGTGTGTATACTAGTTTGCAACCAAACCGTTACTTATCCACATGTATGTGTAACATACTGGTAGCATCAGTACTAGGTACCCCATTCACAAACCTATGCCCATGTTTAAGGGGGGGGGTGGATAAGCAACTATAATTTGCCAACAACATGTACACCGAGGAGTGTATAGAAAACTCCACACATGTTTGTCTCTACAGACACAGCACAGGTAAGGTCTATCTACAATTAGGAGTCAGCAAACCCTGGAGCACTCATAGGGTCAGACATGTCAGGAAATGCAGAACTTGGTACACAACATATAATTCCAGTGAGGCCTGACTTACATCAGACACAGAGTTGCTAGAACACCCATGATCATGCATTGCATGCACACCTAGGCCATTGCACTCAAGTTCCACATACTTGTAGCACTACATGTGGAAGTACATGCTGCTAGGAGGTTCTACCTACTGTTTCAAAATTACGTAGGTAAATAGGGAAGCAGATGTCTATTGGAAAGCATTTTGCTGTACCAATCTTAGAGAATGTGGGTCTGACAGGCTGACTAAATCGGGGCTGACTTCCAGTGCGACTCTTGGTGATACAAGTGTCATACTCATGACTAACCCCTGTACTCACAGCGGGGCCTACAGGAATGGCCTACAATCCCTACATGATAACATTGGATACGCATTGGCCAACTCAAAACATGTGAGAAACTGAATTCCCACTCATGGAACAAGAGAAAAGCTTGCCCAACCTATCACACCTTGCTATGCGTCCAACTCACACGGGTCCATAACCAGCAAACACAACACATAACAGACATATCAACACTTACTGGAGTGGTCGGGGTCCTCAAATGTCGCCACCTCTCCCACAGTATAGGGTGCCGGTCCACCTGTAAGGTATGGAAGGAAGAAATGTGCTCAAAATCTGTGCACAGCGCAACAAATTTATAAACATATACAATGTGAAGGCTGAATAAGGAAATGGCAGCCATTCAGACATGATGGTACTGCATCTGATATATCACGGCCAACTTGTACATAGCATGGGTCTCCTGTGACAGTTACACACATATCTGCACACATACATTGGCCCTAGCTATCATGTGGTTGCAAATATGCCCCGTAATTGGTGAGCAGTAAAAAATATGGAGTGTAATCGTCTCATCATGTGCATCCAAGAGAGACATCCAAAGCCTGGTTACTTGAGGCCTTGTGGCCATGACACATTTATTACACATAGGTCCAATGTACAGAGGGAGGGGCAGGGACTTTTGTAAGCCATCCTGTTGTCACAGTTTATTCAATTGATGTGGCCCAGCTATGGTGATTTGCACCAACCATAGAGATGTGATGCCATGTGCATACACTTGGACTGCCATCCATATTTGGAAGTTGGCACAACTAACTCCAACAAACATTCTAAGATGTTAGCTGAGGGCACCTTACACCTTTTCACGATGTTTTCAAATCCAGAACTGACATGCACCCAAAAAGATCAAGGAACACAATAATCCCACACATTCATAGTACTTCCGTGAACGCTTTCCTTCCACACTCACCAGACTCACATGAGACATATGTCTGAGCCACTTTGCTATTATCAATTGACGTGAAGCCAGCACTCATTTTCTGCATCTTGTAGTGATTCTAAAGTCAGTCTAGCAATTGCGTCAACAAAGTTGGCCTAAATGTTGGTACATCTGTACTTCTCTGTCAATAATACCCTATATAGACATGATTGGCTGCTATTTTGTTAGCTTTTCTGACAAAAAGGCTGCACCAATTTCCTTCATGGAAAAGTAACCTGTAAGTTTGCTGAGCACGTGCTACCTGACAGCTAGCAATTGTGATCCTTGCCATAGTGCATCAATGATCCCTTTATATTTCCCCAGCATTACACACAGTCAGCAAGTTAGCTGGCAGACATTGTATTAATCCCCTTATGTCACTACAGAGCATTTAATCGTGCACATTAACATGATTCGTACTCACCAACAGTGCCACCAATCATGATTCCCAGGTGGTCCAAGAGATCCTGCTCCCTGGTGATGAGGTCAGCCCACCAGTGCTTCAGCTGGTTGTCACTCCTCTGGCTGGCATATACACGCTGCAGGTGATGCAGCACCTTTCCCCACCGGATTCTGCGTGCCTCTGTTGGATACCCCTGTATCACCCTGCCCCCTGCCTGGATCATGAGCGGTAAGAAATGCGTCACAAGCCAGATGAACCCCCCCAACTCCTCTTCCCCCATCCTGCCAAGACGTGGCCTACCAGACATACTTGGAAGTGAAAGGGAATAGGGGTAAAAGAAATAGAAAGGGGAAAAGGGGGAAAGTAGGGGTACAAAGACAGATAAAAAGTAAACCTAAACACTAAAAGAGCCCAACTATCCCCAAACTAACACTACCCACAACAGACTCCCACAAACAACAAAAACACAAGATAAATGGACAAATGTAGACAAAACACAGTAGTACAGTATACAGCAACAATATTTATTTTACAAATTGACAATACAGATAGCACACAGAACAAAAACAGCACAAAATCTCAGGACAACACTCTCTACACAGCCACACAGTCTAGAAGGATCATAGACTGCAAAGTGAAAGTGAAAGTACAACCACTGTACATGATCTGTAAACAGGATATCCTATTACATCACTTCCTGTATGAAAAGTCCCGCCTTTTTCACGTTATGCGTCATTTTTTGTTTACCAAAACTGTATTTGCGTCATTTTTTTTGACGCACAGAAGTGAAAATTAACCCGCATCCACATAATAGTACATGGACTGTACAAATATCTGGATGCGGGCTAAATTTCACTCCTCTGCGCAAAAAAAAATAATGCAAATACAGTTTTGGTAGTAAAAAAATGACGCATAACGCTAGGGATGTCAAAATTACAGTGCATTAACTGGTTTTGGGCATTTTTCCTTGTTTTTTGGTTATGTTACATTTGACACATCAGAGATAGGCTGATTGAAGACAGTATTGTGTTGATGGTGTATGTTCACATGTGTGACATCATACTGCAGTGGACCATGATCGGCTACTCCCTTCACAGTATTTTTACGGTTGGCTGACGCACTAGATGGCCATATATGTGGCCTACATATATGTGTTGCACAAATTGTGCATGTTTGGCATAAGGAGAGGATAGCAATGTGACGCACATATGTACAATACCTAAATGCCTTTGGCTCAAATTGTGTGCTTTGGCAACTAATGTATTTGTTGACCAAGTGTGTGTGTATCACAGGAAGCATATTTGTACATATGTTTGTATGAATGTGACGTCCATGTGTCCAATCCTTAGATGCAAGTTATATTGAAAATGAGCAAGGGCATGTGTTAGTCATACATGTAACAACACCCGTAAAGTGGACTTCCAAGATTTAGGGTCACGGAGACACCACATGTGACATAGCATGCACCAGATGGATGTCAAACGCTTGTTCATGTCAATGGTCCACATTTTCTACATCCTATGTCCTACAGTATTGGTAAGAGCTTCCTAGGCACTACTTGGTGAATCCCACAGTGAGTCATACACATGCATTGAGGAAGTGGGTACCATGTTGTTTGCACAGACAGACAAGGGTGAATCTCAAATGTATGATGACACCACAGTTGAGGCCATAGAAGTGAGCCCCAACTATCAAGTGGCTGTGGTGGACCAGCATACAAGACAGCACGTGTCCACTTATTTCCAGTGATCAATTGCACATAGGTGTCTTGTTCATGTGTGTGGTCCAATGATTATCCTGTATATTTTTTGGGGTGTAATTTGTCACAGTTCAGTCCAGGACTCATCATGAGTCAGTGGCAGCTATTCCTCTATATACTGAGTATCCTTGGTTGATCAATGTGAGTAAAGTGGATGTGGACATGTGAACCAACATGTGGATGGTCCCACCCTGTCACTAAAGACGTGTAATGAGACATTCAACAGGGCAACCTTGGTGTGCTGAGTGAGATAATGTCTCAGGTGTCATGTTCCGGCAGGTGTCATAACAACATTTGTACACAGGTTGGCCTCTTCACTTCCCACTGCATCTGGGAACATCATAGCCTCTGTGCTGATTATTCTCACAGCTATTCACCACACACAGCCCATCACTATGTTGTGCGCACTGTGATTCTGTGTGTGAACTGTCATGGTCCTGACATTTGTGTATTATACATGGACATTATCAGAGGTTGCTGGTTGTGCTGAAAGCCCAGTGCCCAATCCCTGCCTACGGCCCTTGGACACTGTCACACTTTGTCATTCATGAATAAATGCAACCCAGACAAGGGATGGGCCATGAATTTTGCTTTTCCAAGAGGATGTAACTCAAATGGTACAGTTAAAAGGCAGATGATGCTATACAATGTATTTGTGTATGCATTGAAGAAGCCCATACCCAATACCCCCTAATGAATGACAGGTTTGCTAACGCAAGTGTGGTACATATGTAGACACAGGGATACTTTAGTGTGACACACAGACAGTTGCCAGTCAGGCTGACAGAATGAAAGGTGATTCAGGATCCAGCTACTTGACAAGTTACATAATCAGTGGTCTGACTAAGACTGTTTGGAGGACAAACTAGACAAACTACACAGGTAAACTGTGTATGTCCTGTGTTTTTGAAGGAGACAAATGAACCCAGTGGCTGTGTTACACGGCTTAATTAGTATCAATGCTTAACGGTGTATTTGACATAATGGCAACTCCTATGCTGTTCCAGGCATCAGCAGGGGCAGTGCTTTTTGAAATGGGTGGTGTGCATGGAGGTGATCACAGGTGTGGGCTGCATCTGTTTCTCACCAGTCCTGTAGGTGAGACTTGCATTCTAAGGGCCAACAGACATTTTCACAGGGGAAGCAATCTACATGTGCTAACAGGGCTTTGAAACTAGAAGACAGTGTATAAATTGACCTGACGTCCTTGCAGTCAGATGTTCTATGACAATGGCATACCATAGAAAAGGGTGTAGCACACTGGTTTGCTAATGTTGGTCTGTGTGTGTAGAGGAGGGAATATCAGGGTACACATCTTAGTATTCCAGGGACCTCTTCCGACAGGTGGGTTGTGACCAGGTGCATGGGTGTGTCAGGAGTTAGGAAATGGGCTGACATGTACATGGAATGTCATGTGTGCAATGCTGCTCATATGTGTGGCACTTGTGCTGTCTCTGTTCTGCTTCTATGGGACTCTGGTCACAGATATTCCTTGCAAATATTGGATGCAGTTGGACTTACTGCTGTCAAGGGTCTGGTCAGGCATTCCTTTTACTGATGCCAAAGCACATTGACTGCCTCATGTATGAGGCTTGTTATCCCCTTATTGAGTGATGGTGTCTTAGTTGTGTGCCATATGCTGCGTTGGACCTTAATTTCAACATGTATGTGTGAAATAGTTGTGGTCCTCTGCTATTGGCCTTCAAAGGAGAAATGTACATGATATATGATATTAAGAGTGTGTGTGTATGTGACCATTGTATGTTAGGCATCACATTAGCTCTGGGATGTTCAGTGTCCTACTCAGTATATCAGCAATG
Organism: Pleurodeles waltl; assembly: GCF_031143425.1. Classification (NCBI taxonomy): domain Eukaryota; kingdom Metazoa; phylum Chordata; class Amphibia; order Caudata; family Salamandridae; genus Pleurodeles; species Pleurodeles waltl. The sequence goes on along the minus strand of NC_090444.1, from coordinate 1,641,676,721 downwards.
CTCCATGAGGCAACACTCTTATTCTGATAAGTAGAGATGAAGGAGTGCAAAAAGGAATAGCCAGACCATGATATAGTGATTAGAATAGGTGTTTATTTAAATTTGTTAACTAAAGTGGTGAAGGTGATCATATTCAAAAGAAATTGTTGACGATCTGTTGCCGCCTGCGTATTAAAGCGGCCGTGTTCTGTAGTTCCCCCTCCTGTTGCAGGCCAGCATCCTCCTCTTCCTCCTCTTCAGGCATGTGTGGCTCTGGTTCCAGGAGGGGAATGTTTCTTTTGATGCAAATGTTGTGCAATATTGCACATGTTAGGATGATCCTACAGACCATCTCTGGGGAATATAGGAGGCTACCACCAGTGATGTCGAGGCACCGGAACCTTGACTTGAGGATGCAGAAGGTCCTCTCGACAATGCTGCGTGTCCTCCTATGGGCGTCGTTGTAGGCACGCTTTGCAGCAGTACTTGGGTTGCCAAATGGTGTCATAATCCATGGCTGGATGCCATACCCCTGATCAGCTGCAAGAGAAAATGATTGGGATCATGTTGATGTAGCTGGCACTATTGAAATGACCTTTCATGGCAGTAGTTGTCTTGTGTTGTCTGACTTTTTTGTGTAATGATGTGGCATCCTATGCTTGTAGGATGTACCATTTGCATTGTGTTGTTTCCTTGGCTGAACAAGTGTTTGTCTGCTAACCATTTGTCAGCAGTATGTTTTGGGATTTGCAGTACAGTGTGCCCTCCCTAGCATTGTGACTTGTGATACAGGTGTCCGTGTGTCTTCACTGGGGGTGAGATGATAGTTCCATGCACAGTTAAAATTGACAGTGTTGTTAACACGTTCATATCAATGTACCCTGGACATCCCAAACCTTTAGACTTAGGCAATGGATTAATGTAAAGGTCATTGGGACACTTACATTTTGCAAGGTGACATTTTGGCAACCCACGCCACACGTTGTGATCTTTGACGTCTTAACATTAGGCTGTACAGTAATTTCCGATGTGTGAAAGGTTCAATGGTAAGCTAAGAAACATGGCTAGCAATGTCATGACCTCAGTGTGTTCCTGTCCACATGTCGCTGTTGTGGTGTATGTGTTGTGTGTCCTAGAGGATTGCTGTGCAGTGTGTATATAAGTAGGTTTCTGTACTTACCAACAAGTAGTCCATTGCCATACCGTCCATCCTGGAAGTATTCATTGATGGTGCAGTGACGGAAGATGTATGAGTCATGTACACTCCCAGGATGTTTAGCCACGATGTTGGTGATCAATCCCTGGTGATGGAATGTGTGTGCTTCTTGTTGCGGTAGAGGTGTTCAGTTGTAGCAGGTGGCACAAGGCGTACATGTGTGCAGTCGATTGCACCAAGGACGTGTGGGAAGCCACTGATGAGGTAGAACCCCTGTTTTGTTTCCTGCTGCTTCTGCAGTGTGTTAGGGAAGCAGATGTGGCGGGGTGTCAGTCCAATGATGGCATTCCAGTACTTTGGGCAAAAAGGCGGAGAATTATGGTTGTGATATTCCGCCAACCAGGGCACCAGTTGTTTGGAAAGAGCCACTTGCCAGCATATGAAGTACGGCAAGCAGCTTGGTTTCTGTTGGGATGGTGCGGGGTGTCACCAAAGTGGGGGCCAACTGCGGTTCAATGTTGCACAGCAGCTGCTGAATGGTCTGCCAGTTTAACCGATACCTCTGGATGATGTTGTGTTCCCTGAGGCCCTAAAGGGTTGTTCTTGGGTGGAATATCCTCTCCTGCCTTCTGCGCTGCCTTTGGGGTCCCTGCTGGTGTTGTTGTAGCTGCTGTTGTTGCTGCTGGGCTCTGCGTCTGCGTGCACACTGGATTAGAATCACCTCCATGGCTCCCTGTTGCTGCTCTGCTGCTCTGCTGTTTGTTCTGTGTGTTCTGATTAAATACAGGTGTGTTTGCCCCATTTTAACGCCTGCCCTGACCCAGGCGTTAATTTTTGACGCAAATAGGGCTGTGCGTCATTTTCTGGCTCCGCCTCCCAGTCGTGCGTCATTCCTGCCCGAAAGCATAAATACGACGCACGGGCGTTTAGGCCATTTTTTGGACGGGAACGCCTACCTTGCATATAATTAACGAAAGGCGGGTTGCCGCATACAAAAAATGACGCACACGTGGCATTTTTTCGTCCGCGGGCTCGGGCGTCAAAGTTTAAATACGGGGCAACGTTTGCGCTGATTGTGCGTCAAAATTTTTGACGCACAATCGGCGCAGACGGAGTATAAATATGCCCCATTGTTCGTTCCATAGCGCAGATGAGAACACGATTTTTCGTTCTGCCCAATTGATCTCTGGATTGTGATGAGTTAACCATGACAAGCCGAGGATAATCCCATATTGGGGAGCATGGATCACGTCAAGAATGATTTTCTCTTTATGTTTCTTTCTTTGATTCTTATCTTCACAAATCATAGACAAGGGGATAGTCTGAAGAGTTACTGGACCTCCAGTCAAGAGTTTTCCATTGACTGCCTGGATGATTTCTGGGGTCTTCTTTTCAATACATGGGATCCCCCATGCACGAACCAATTGGACATCAACAAAGTTCCCAGTAGCCCCAGAATCGACTAGAGCTTTTTTTAAAGAGATCTTTTTCTTGACCTAAACTCTTATTTACAGTTTAAGATGTCTAGATTGTGAAGGGCCCACGGTGACACCCAAGAGCAACCCTTCTCTGCATCTTGGGTGTTTTAGTTTTTCCAACTCGACTGGTGCATTGGCTGCGACCTTCTGAACTGAACCTTGCTTGTTCTTTGGTTTGATTGGACAATCTTTGGCAAAATGACCCTTCCGTCCACAATAAAGACATTGTCAATTTTTTCTGCATAGGTCCTTTTCATCTTTGGTTAAAGGTCTTCTGATGGTTCCAATTTCCATCGGTTCTGGCGTTCTCTCTTTCGGAGTTCTTGAGTTTCTGTTATCATGAACACGCCATGAATATTTTTCAATCTTGTTGCGCATTCCTTTACGTTCTGCTAAACGATGATCAAGCCTCAAGAAAAAGGTTTATTAATTCTTGACAGTCTGTCGGTTGTGGGTCGATTTGCGCTAAGATATCTTTTAGTTCCTCTTTGAGTCCCTTGTAAAACAAGACCGCTTGTTTTTCTTCAGGCCAGGATGTCTCGGCAACCAGCCGGTTAAAGTTGGCTAAATACGACACTAGGTCTTGATTCCCTTGGCGTAAATCTAATAATTCACGATCTGCTGGCTGTGTTACAGTTCTACGATCAAAAACTCTCTCAAACTCACAAACAACATTTCTCCAGTTGTACAACAAGGGACTATTTTTATGCACAAGAGGAATTGCCCAAGTAGCTGCATACCCAGCCAAACATGATAACAAGAAAGCTACTTTGGACTGGGCATCGGGGAAAGTGTGTGGTCTGCAGGTGAAGTGTAGTCCCACTTGAACCAGGAAAGATTGAGCTTTCAAAGGGTCACCTGAGAAACGTTCTGGGGGAGCTAAAGGAATTGCGGAAGGAACATTTAGGGAAATGTTTGTCGGATTACTTCCAGAAGCCTGAGAAGAAGTACCTGTCCAGGACACACCTGTGGGACTTTGTTCCTACTTCTCTCCCTTATCTTGCAACTGACTCACTCTCTCAGATAAGCTAGTTGTCAATTCTTTGGATGATACCACCTCTGCCTGGAGCTGGGTGATAGCCTTGACTAACTCGTCCAGCGTGGCCATGCTGAGAACATACACAAACCAGGAGGATAATAATTCTTGGGCTCACTATTCTGTCAGAGTCACCAGATCCTCAGGTCTGCGCACGTTCCCAACACGTCCACCACTGAACAGCTCCAAGACTCTGATAGAAAAATCACAGAGGCTAATAGAGTTCAAGAGGGGATTAGGAAGGGAAACAGCTGGGAAGGAGACCTGTAGTAAGAAAAAGGTTAGAACACACAATATGAAAATTATATCTCCTGAAATCAATACTAGACTATGATTCTAAGCATAGTCATTCTGAAAACATGAACAATCTAAGAATTAAGTTTAAAATGACTAAGTTTCAAGATGGCCGGATACCAAGATCATCTGCGGCGTACCTCAAGGCTCATCGCTCAGCCCAACACTCTTCAATGTCTACATGAGCCCCCTCGCCGACATCGTACGCAAGCACGACATCATCATCACCTCCTACGCCGACGACACCCAACTTGTACTCTCCCTCACCAAGGACCCCGCCAGCGCCAAGACCAACCTACAAGAGGGTATGAAGGACGTCGCAGATTGGATGAGGCTCAGCCGCCTAAAGCTGAACTCTGAAAAAACGGAAGTCCTCATCCTCGGCAACACCCCGTCCGCCTGGGACGACTCCTGGTGGCCCACGGCCCTCGGCACCGCACCGACCCCCGCAGACCACGCCCGCAACCTCGGCTTCATCTTGGACCCTCTTCTCACCATGACCAAGCAAGTCAACGCCGTGTCCTCCGCCTGCTTCCTCACTCTCCGCATGCTCCGCAAGATCTTCCGCTGGATCCCCGCCGACACCAGAAAAACCGTGACCCACGCCCTTGTCACGAGTCGCCTGGACTACGGCAACACCCTCTACGCCGGGACCACCGCCAAACTCCAAAACCGCCTGCAACGCATCCAAAACGCCTCGGCCCGCATCATCCTCGACGTACCCCGCAACAGCCACATCTCCGCACACCTGAGACACCTGCATTGGCTCCCAGTCAGCAAAAGGATCACCTTCCGTCTTCTCACCCACGCACACAAAGCCCTCCACAACAAGGGACCGGAATACCTCAACAGACGCCTCAGCTTCTACGTCCCCACCCGCCCCCTCCGCTCCGCTGGCCTCGCACTTGCTGCCGTCCCTCGCACCCGCCGCTCCACGGCGGGTGGGAGATCTTTCTCCTTCCTGGCGGCCAAGACCTGGAACTCCCTCCCCACCAGCCTCAGGACCACCCAGGACCACTCCGCTTTCCGGAGACTCCTAAAGACTTGGCTGTTCGAGCAGCGATAACCCCCCCTTTCCCCCCTAGCGCCTTGAGACCCGCACGGGTGAGTAGCGCGCTTTACAAATGCTAATGATTTGATTTGATTTGATTTGATCTGTAAGGGAATCAAGATGGATTAAATGAAACCAATCGACACCTTGAGAAGCGTGTAACATTAGAATTCATAGATTTGAAGAGCTGAATATATTGGGTAGCGTCATATATGGTGACTAATTGACCAATTCGGAATTAGGGGATGGACTGGGCAACTTTGATATAATGTTGTGACAAAGGGGGAAAACTTCAGAACTGATGGGGAGATGTTAGAGGCAGATAATCAGGGAGAGACCTTTCACTAAAATTGATGCAAGATTCTGTCATTGGGCTCATGCACTTGAGAGCCTGATGCATTGCTGATCAATTGATGACCTGAAGACGAAGACTGACTTTGTTGCTGATCCATTTTGTGTATAGGTAGTTATGACAATGTGACTGATTAAGTATTGTGCCGTTCCTTTATAGGTACCAACTGCGCTGTTTTATACGTTTTTCTCTTAAGCTAGATGTTTTTCCAAATTCATGCTCTAAACTGTTTTCGCATGAAGTCCCACATGCTAACGCTAATCTGGGTTAGGTAGGGTTTCTATTCTGAGAAGTTGACATAAACGGTGACAAATGATTGTTGAACTGATTTGCTGAACTCTGTTACTCATGTTAACATATTCATCGTTATTGGCTTATGTTGAGGCATTAGAATGCATGATTTCTCAAGTTCTGATTAGATAATGTTATTGGTGGTCACTAAATAATTAATCTTGAGTAGAGATGAATAAACTTTGAATTAACCTCATGATTTAGTATTGTTACCAATAGGGAAATAAAAATCGCTAAACGTATATTGAGTTGTGGTTTTTCATGAATGTTGGCATTATTAACTACTGACTAATGTTTTGCTTATGGGTTATTGGTTGGTGCATTGATTATTGATGCATATTGGTTACACTGTAGCTAGGATACTCCATGCGAATCAAAAGGTTAATCAACCTATACGCTTCCCCTTGTAAGTTTCCTTACTAAGGACCAGGCTCGCTATCAGTTTTTGGTAGCAGCTTGATGGTTAGTTGAGATGAAGAACTAGTTATGTAGTGACCGATGGATATGGTGGTAGTTTAAATTAGGGTTAGTTATTCATTTTTGTGAGATTTGAATTTTGTTTTCTGAAATGGCAATTGTAGCAAAGATGAGGGCCCCTTAAGCCCAAAAATGACTTTCCCAGATCCCGGATCCCGCTAGTAAAGTTGGGTATGTTCTCAGCGTCTTTGTGATAGTGTGAAAGTGGTAGTTTGCGCTCGCAAAGGCTTATGCAGATTGTAGGTCAATTGTGACATATGTGAGGAAAAGTATGGAGTCTGCGTACTCCATTTGAGGTTTAGTAGGAGTGTGTGCGCTCCGCAGAATGAGAGTAGGGAAGTCGTCGAACTTCATATGTGTGTGGCACTTTGTGCTCAAAAATTGTCCACATGGTTGTTGGTGATGTATGGACCCTGCGTGGTCTAAGACTCTGGAGTATATTGACAAGTGTAGGAGACGCTTGGATTTATGTTGTAATCTGTCTGGTTTAGTAGGTTGATCGGGCGTGGTCAACAAGTCTGTGTGTAAGTTAAGTCAGTAAGAGAAATTTTTGACTGAGATTTGGCAAGTCCTGTGTGCACCAGGACAGACCCATTGATCAGTTGAGAGTGAAATTTGCTGGTCGAATTTTACTTGTGAATGTGGGAGACTGAGAAAGAGGAATAGCTGCATGAGCGAAAAGGGTCATCAGTGAAAATCCGTAAAGACTCTGAAGCGATTGTTTACCTTCCTGTAGTAACCAGCAGGTTTGTTTTTGGTTATTGGTTTTTGGTTAGTGCTCGCAATAATTTGTATTAGGTTTGTGTGAATTGGAATTTATGAGGACAAGCCGCAAGACTTTGTCAGCCGCAGCGTGTGAGTGTGACGTCAGAGTGAGCCGCGCTGGGATAGGTTGGTTAGTGAGAAGAGTCACGGGCAGATTGGCAGCCGTCCATAAGAGGCAATTGGTTGAGAAAGCGGGTGAAGGGAATCTTGGGAGTAAAAGTCATTTCCTTATTGAATTGAATAAATACAACAGTAAAAAGATTACATTTTTCAAAGCGTTTAGGAGTGCCATGAAGGGCGATACATACATTAAGGCAACAGTGGGGGAGCCGATCCCACAGGAACATTTTCCGGCATTTATTGTGATGGGGGAGTGCGGTGTTGTGCCATGTCTTTGGTTAAAGCAGTGGTGCAAATTGACAGAGGAACATGGAGCTTTAGCGTTTCCAGATCATGGAACGTTTAATGTGAGGATTCTGGATCAGTTGCGAATGACACTGTATGAGACAAAGCCACTTCCGAGACCAGCACAGTTTTAGGCATTAGTGGTTTGGGAGCTCATAGCAAGACAACAGAAAGAAATTAAATTCCAGAGGAGAATAAGGAAGGTAGAGAAGTCTTTGGCAGAGGCAAGATGGGATTGGGAACAGAAGAAGTGGAGAATGGCGACATTGCAGGGTGTTAAGTTGTTCCCTGCAATTACAGAGGAAGATGAGTCAGAAGAGAAAGAGTATACTAGCAAGTGTGATGAGAGTTTGTCAGGGGTAAGAAGAAGAAAAAGAATTATGTGGAAGAAGAAGACTTAGATGTTGAGGATATTATTACTCAGGTGTTGAGAGACCGACCTCCACCATATGCGATGCATGAGGGGGTTGCAAGTACTGGTTCTGCTCCAACTGCCCCAGCTCAAGTCTCGAGGACAGCGGGACCAGTAAAAACAGATAATAGACAGGTACAAGGGGTAGTGCAGAGTACTCCGAATGCAGTGACTACTTTGGTAGTCCAATCGCAGTTGCACCCACCACCGATACAGAGAATTTATCCAGGGATACCGATAACCAAGACAACCTCGAATCTAGTGGTGCCTACGGAGCAAGTGGTTCCAAGGCTAATGCTAGTTCAGACTGAAACAACTCCAATGCACAGCCACAGGGTTTGCCGGAGTTCACACCTATGACAGGGACACAGTCAGATGTGATAGCAGTGATGAACCAGAGTATGGGAGTAGTCCTTCCACAAAATGCGGGTGTCAGAGCCGGACCAGATGCAATATAGTTGCTGATTACTGTTGGCCCAGCGGTACCATTGTTTGCACAGAAGAAGCTGATTGCAGGAGAACAGGGGGAAATGTCATAAAGCCTTGTGAGGAGGAGGGTGAGAGAGCATGTGCAAGTAATATCATCTATGGGTCAGACCTTTGATGGATCCAGTCCATTAATGGACCTTAGTCCACTTGTTGCACTTCCAGATGCCGTAAATGGCCCGAGTGTAAGTCAGATCTTGAAGCTTTAGACACCACAAACTCCAGGTGCAGTGGTACAACAGATGCCATTGCCGAACAAAAGTAATGGTTCATTACAGGGATTAACAGCACATCAGTTAAATGAGTGGTTATACAGTCTGAAATCTCCTTGAAATACATCCAAGGGTGAAGAGCAGATTGATCGTGTAAGGCTGGCTACCAAAATAACCGAACTAGTTGAAGGTTCAATGGGAGTAAATAGGTTAGAATCCTTTACCGAACTATTTGTGTCTGAGAATTACGAGAGAAGGGGGCAAGATACATCAGAAATTGGCAGATCTGGCAAATAAACATGACATAGAAATTGAGAAAACAAAGCACTTGAAAAGGAGTTACAGACTAGGTTTTGAGGCAAAAGATTTTGAACACATGAGATCAGCAGGGATGAAAGCGCATCGTAAAGAATTATTACAGAGTGCCCAGATTTGGGGAGCATTACAGAAGTGGGAAGGCAGATGGGCGAAGAAGAAGGATAAATGGAAAACAGGATTCACAAGAAGGGTCAGAAAGCATTCAGAAAGAAAAATATCCAATAAAAAGTTTACCAATGAGGGAAATTCCAGGATGGCGATTTGTTCATGTTCCGTGGCATAGGAGTGATATTCTGACATTCACAAATGATTATCCAAAACTGAGAGAGAAACCAGTTGAGTGGTACCAGCAGACAGATAGATTGGTGAAGTTTTTTAAATGTCTGTGGGAAGACTTGAATACTTTGTTGCAGATAGAAGTGCCAACTGATTTGTGGGTTGTGTGCAAGAGAGGAGTGGATTGGTCGACGAGTGAACCAGAAAGGGATAGAGTTACAGGTGCACCCTCACCTGAAGTGTTGAAACATTATTATAATGTGATTGAGTTTCTAAATACAAGAATTTCACCTAAAAATATTGATTGGCAGCGAATTGAGAGGACAGTGCAGGAAGTCAAGGAGCCGATACACACTTACTATGAGAGATTGTTGAAGGCGTTCAAGGAGTACAGTGGTAAGGAAGCGATTGAGCCAAAAGTCATGTTGCATTTTGTGTTCAGGTTTGTGGAAGGATTGAGACCTGCAGTAGGTCAAATGACTCAGATTCATTTGATTTGTTGGCAAGCGAAGCTGATTAATGAGGTATTGCAGTATGTCAAATTCTGTAGTGATGAGACTGAGTTAAAGCAGAAAAAGTTGAAGGAGAAGGCAATGGTGATGCAGATTAAGGCAGCTCAAACAGGAGTGCAGGGAGCTTTAGTGCAACAGATACCGCAGCAGCAGGGAACTGTCATGTTCCAACCCCAAGCGAGAGGTAGGGGTCGCGGAATCAATATGAATCATGGTCCGGATTTGAGTACTGTAGTGGTTCAGAATGATGTACAAGCGATGAAAAAGATGTTGCCGTGTCATCTTTGCGGAAACGTGGGACAATGGAAGCGGGAGTGTCCGATGATGATGCAGGATGGTATTGTTCAGCAAAGTGGTGATGTCAATACATTTCAAACTGTAAAAGTCCCTAGAATGAGAGGACTTAATTCGAATTTCCAGAATAACATGAATCAAGTGAGAGAACTTTCAACCCATGCAGCAGATGCAAATGCCTCATGCACAAATGACACAGTTGCAACCAATGCAGCAGCAGGTTCCTAAGGTATCTTGACAGCAAATGCAGATACCTCAAGTCCCGATGGAACATAAACAGATGATGCTTACTCAGCAGGCCACAGGTCAGAGACAGGACAGAAGTAGTAACACAGTGCACCAATTCCCATTACATAGTGAGAATGAAATAAACGACAAATGCATGTGTGAGAGTTCAGAAGAGGAGCCATGCATGCTTGCAGCGTCCCTAGAGGTAGATCAGAGAGGACCTTTCGTGAAAAGGAAGTTGATGGGTCATATAGTCTCATTTTTAGTGGACACAGGAGCTACACGCTTTACAGTGAGAAGTTCAGAGGCTCCAAACTTACTTCTTTTGGACAGTACAGGTTGTAGAGGTAGCAAATAGACAATTGATAAATCCAATCACAGATCCAGTACAGGTTGAGACTGGCAACTTCCAGGGACTGCATAAGTTTGTAGTCTATGATTCAAGTCCAGTATCTCTACTGGGAAGGGACTTGTTGTGCAAGACCAGGTGTTCGATTATTTGTTCAACTGCTGGAATAGAGGTTCAAATGAATAGTGATGACGAGGAAGAACAAACTCCTGAAACTGAGAATGAAATCACTAATGAAGAGTACCCGTTGATTGAGTTTTTCCCGATGTTTACTGTGAAAGAATTGCATGCAGATTTGCAGGGGACAGTACAGGAGAACATGTGGGACCTGACAGGTAAAGAAGTGGGTTTTATCAAGGGAGTGGAGCCAATTAAAATCACTTTGAAGCCAAATGTAGTGTTCCCGCGGCTTCCACAGTATAACATGGCACAAGATGTTCTGATGAAAGTGGCACAAGGGGTTTTGAAGGAAGTATTGAGCAGTCCATGTAATTCACCGATAATGGGCCTGAAGAAATCTTGTGGGAAAGTACGAATTGTGCAAGACTTGCGAAAAGTGAATGACATGGTGGTCAAGTGTTGTCCTGTAGTTCCGAACCCAGCAGTAATATTGGTTCAGATTCCATGTGATGCAGAGTGGTTCACAGTAGTTGATTTGTCACAAGCTTTTTTTCTATGCCTCTTCATGAGGATAGTCAGTTTCTTTTTAGTTTCAAATTCCTAGATAGAGTCTACAGCTGGTGCAGGCTTCCTCAAGGGTACACGGAGTCACCATCCTTGTTCAATTAGATTTTGAAAAAGAATCTGGAGTCATTGGAATTGCCGTACCAATCAACTCTGATGCAGTACATTGATGACTTACTGATCACATCCAAAACAAGGGACGAGTGTAAGTACGACTCGATTGCCCTGTTAAATCATCTGGAAAAATTTGCACATAAGATGTCACCTTTGAAATTTCAGTATTGTCAGAAGTCAGTGAAATATCTGGGACACCAATTTAAGAAGGGGTCAAGGATAATTTCCAGAGAAAGGATTACAGTGATATTGCATAGAAGTCCCCCGACTTCACAGAGAGATGTCAGAATGTTTCTGGGAATGGTAGGTTATTGTCGCCAGTGGATTCCAGATTTTGGTGAGATTGCCAAACCATTGCAGCAGCTGACACATAAGGAGGTTACAGATCCCATTACACATCAGATGAAAGCGTTCTCTGAGAGAGAGTTTGTGCAGAGCTCCAGAATTGGGAATGCCTAATTACATGAAACCATTCATATTGTTTTGTCATGAACGTGATGCTTGTTCTTTGTCTTGACACAGGTCCATGGAGGTGCTTATTGCACAGTAGCCTATTTTTCAGCTACCTTGGACCCAGTTGCAGCAGTCTTACTAGCTTGTTTGTGCACAGTTACCACAGTTGGTCAAAGCCTTCTCAATGTGAGGGAGTAGTGATGGGATACTCTCTAACGGTAATGGTACCTCACTCTGTTGAGATCTTACTGACAAGGACGAAAACGCAATATTTGACCGGTACCAGACTGGCAAGGTATGAGACGAGCATTCTAGGTGCTCCAAATGTAACATTGAAAAGATATAGGCCCATATTTATACTTTTTGAAGCAAAACTGCACCAACGCAGTTTTGCGTCAAAAAAATTAGCGCCGGCTAACGCCATTCTGAAGCACCATGCGGGCGCCGTATTTATTGAATGACGTTAGCCGGCGTTAGCCGCCGGCGCCGTCTGGTGTGCGTTAAAAAAAACGACGTACACCAGGCAGTGCCGGTGTAGGGGGATATGGAGCTTGGGCGTCAAGAAATGGGGCAAGTCAGGTTGAGGCAATTTTTTCGCCTCAACCCGATTTGCGCCATTTTTTTTCACTCCCAACCCCCATAGAAATGACTCCTGTCTTAGCAAAGACAGGAGTCATGCCCCCTTGCCCAATGGCCATGCCCAGGGGACTTCTGTCCCCTGGGCATGGCCATTGGGCATAGTGGCATGTAGGGGGGCACAAATCAGGCCCCCCATGCCACAAAAAAAATATAAAAAAAACACTTACCTGAACTTACCTTAATGTCCCTGGGATGGGTCCCTCCAGCCTTGGGTGTCCTCCTGGGGTGGGCATGGGTGACAGGGGGTGTCCCTGGGGACATGGGGGGGCACCTGTGGGCTCCTTCAGAGCCCACAGGTCCCTTAACGCCTGCCTTTTGCAGGCGCAAAAAAACGGCGCAAAAGCGGGCGTACGTCATTTTTTGGGACCCGCCCACTCCCGGGCGTGATTTTTGCCAGGGAGTATAAATCCCACGCACATGCCTCGGAGTCAATTTTTTAGACGGGAACGCCTACCTTACATATAATTAACGCAAAGTAGGTGTCCACGCTAAAAAATGACGCTAACTCCTTGGACTTTGGTGCTAGACGCGTCTAACGCCAAAGTATAAATATGGAGTTAGTTTTGCGTCGAAATTGTGTAAAAAAAAACTACGCAATTTCGGCGCAAACGGAGTATAAATATGCCCCATACAGTGCTGAACCTGGAAACATTACTTCCAAGTGATACTGTTGAAATTGAAAAAGAAGACATTGAGCATGATTGTCTTGAGGTAACTGAATTATGCACAAAGCCCAGACCTGATATCAGAGATACACGATTGGAATAAAATGACCAAATTGTCTTTGTTGATGGCTCATGTCTCAGAGATGGTACAGGAACATTAAGAGCAGGATATGCAGTGTGCACAATTACAGGCACTCTAGAAGCTTCTTGGCTTCGAGGTGTGTGTTCTGCACGAGTAGCAGAATTAGTAGTTCTTACTAGAGCATGCCACGTATCTGCAAGACTGAGAGTCACAATCTACACGGATAGCCAATATGGATATGGAATTGTCCATGATTTTCGTTGATTGTGGTCGCAAAGAGGTTTCCTAACCTCTACTGGTATACCAGTAAGAAATGGCGTCAGAATAAAGGAATTGCTGTATGCAATACAGTTAGCTGAAGAAATTGCCATGGTAAAATGCAGTGCACATCAAAAGACACAGGACTATATCTCACTGGGAAATGGGTATGCTGATCAAGTTGCAAAGTTTTGCGCATTTAACTGTATATCGTTCAAAGACAAGTGGGAACTGATTTCAGAAGAAGACAATACATGCACAAGTTTTGCATTGAATAGATACTCTGGAAGAGTTGAAACACTGCAAAATTATGTTAACAAAGAGGAGAAACAACTTTGGTCTAAATTAAAATGTATCCAAAGGCCTGATGAGAACAGGGTTTCTGAAGAGGGTCAGATGGTCCTGCCAAATAGTTTATTGTCTCAAATGGCCAGGCATTACCATGGGCAGGCACACATTGGGAGAGATGCAATGGTTCGTTTGTTCAAGATTGACTGGTTCAATCCTAAATTTAGGCAGGCAGCAGAAGCAGTATGTCATCGCTGTATAATCTATCAGCAGCTAAAAGTGGTAAAGGGGACAGTGGTGAATTTGAGCCACATCGGAAGAGCAGGAGGTCCATTCAGCAGAATGCAATTGAATTTCATTCAGATGTCTGTGTGTAGAGGTTTGAAGTACGTGTTGGTGATTGTATGCATTTTTTATCCCTGGATTGTCTTATAGATAGCTTTATTCAGCAAAATAATATCATCAAAGCAGATAAAAAAAACATAAATACATCATATTAAAAAAAGTATTAAGATAAGTGGATAAAAATGGCAACATAAAACAGTACATCAAACACCTCAACCCTCATTTAAAATACATAAATTGAGTTTGAAAGAAAATGATCAAATGCATAAAAGTAACAATAAATAAATACAGTCCGCAGCACATAAAACTCATTTAAATCTCAACACAAAAGATTAGCTTCAACTGCTATTACCAGCTCATGGCAAAGTGGGGTTAAATTGAGTGGCATACTCCTGACTTCAGAAATCTATGTCTGATTGGCCATATGGCCTCCAGAAACTTCACCAGTGGATATGCCACTTCACCATGGGCATTTGATTTAAGAATCCTAAAAGCTACTGACCCACTCGAAAAAGCCCATGGATCTACAAAGTAGAATGAGCCAACTTGCTCTTTGCTTGCAATACGCAGGGCAACAAAATGATACATGCGTTAAGTACTCAACAACTCCACATCCCATTGGGCATAAATCACTGTCAGCACCTGAGTTGGGCCATTTACAAGTAAACAAACAGAGTGGTAGTGTTCTCAACCTAAATCTAATAAAAAGTGCAAAAGGGGAAGCAATCATGTCCATAAAATTCTCAAATTCATAGTGGCACTTCAAGAATAAAAAACTATTAGTGAAACTGGGTGAGGGAACCTCTGCTAGTTTTTCCACTTGGAATTTCAACCAATATGCATCCTTCACAAGCTGAGCAGCATTTTTTGGGAGATGTGCAGGATCCAACCAGAAACTGCTCAATCCAAGAGCGAAGAGAGATTCTTTCACATATTTACACCAATTAATCCTTTTTAGGGCTTGCGCGATCACTAAGTTACTAAGCCCGGCTCGATATAGGCCAAAAATATCCGAGGACCATAACCTAAGCCAGTAAGTCAATGGCCGTAAGGCGGCGATATGTGAGATAGAGTAAAGGTTTAGATCCAACCGAATGGGCAAAGTTCGAGAGCTTGCAAGAATTTTTAATAGCATTTTCAAAAAGGAGTTTTCAGCTTTCTCCAGATCTTTTAGATTACAATAACCCCAAAGCTCTGCACCATATAATAATCCACCCCTGGCCTGGACTTTATATATTTCTAATGGAGGAGTGATTGCATAACTAGGGGATTTGGCAACGTATCTCAAAATGGATCCCGATATGTGTTTTAAACTCATAATGGACTTAGCTAAGTGTGCCTTCCATTTCTGGGAGTTCTCCAACCTAAAACCAAAATAATCAAAATCAAAAACTCTTTCTAAGGCCTCTCTTTCCAAATATATTTTTTCCTAGCCTTTTGTTTGTTGTCACCAAGCACCATATACTTGGTTTTGGAAGAATTTATTTCCAAATCATAGTCTTTACAAAAGCATGTGAACTTATCTAACAACTTAGTTAGGCCGGAGGCAGTTTGCGATAATAGCAGAGTATCATCTGCAAAGAGCAGACACAGTACCCTTTCTCCCATAACCTTGGGGGCATCACTGTCACAATCCATTAGGTAGGGGATACAGGCGTTGATAAACAGTATAAATAGAGTAGGGGCCAACACACATCCCTGTCTGACTCCTCTGCATACTGCAATCTCGCCTGTTAGTTCTCCTTGCGTACCCCATCTAATTCTCCAGCTTTGTGCAGAACTCGCCACAATTTCCTAGATGGGACCAAATCGAAGGCAGACTTGAGGTCGACAAAGGCGACAAAGAGTTTCCTGGCCTCCACGTCCACTACCCTGCATTTGATTGTGAGGAAACGAAAAGCCTGGTCAACCGTACTGATCTTTTGTCGAAAACCAGCATGTAAATGACTCAATACTTGATTGGCATCCATCCAGTCCTTTAATCTACCCAAAACCTGATGACAAAATATTTTTTGTAAGTTGTCCAACAAACTAATGTTTCCCGGTAGCCCCCTTTTACCTTTTTTATAAATAGGGACAATAATTGCTCCCTTCCAGGTTTTAGGATAGTTGCCACTTTCTATAACAGCATTGGACACCCTATTTATGTAGGGACCCCAGCAGACAGGATCAGATTTACAGAGATCCACCGGTACACCATCCAGTCCGGGGGCTTTACCTGGTTTTTGGGCCCTAAGAGCCATCTCAGTTTCCTTGAGGGAGAAGGGAGTAAGGCTGGATGTAGGAGGCAATTCCTCCATGAGCTCATTTTCAAGGACACAAGCAATGATGGAATCACGACTGTATAATTCGGTAAAATGAGCAGTCCAAACCTCAGAAGGAATATTAAAATCAGGTCTTGAATTGCCACCACGCATATTTCTGGCTACCAGGGACCAAAAGCGAAAAGAGTCTTTATCCCTAGCCGCCATCAATAGTTCCTGCCAAGATGTTTCCTCCCATAAGTGTTTACTGGACTTAATAGCAGATGTGTATGTGCGCCTAGCATGCATTATCTCAGTTCTGTCTTTCGATTTAAGAGCTCGTAAGAGATTGCTCTTGGCATCCTTACATGGCTTTCCAAACCACCTTAAGTGCAATTCTTTACCCAGTCGTTTGTTCCCACCACTGGATTTAATGAATAGCATTCTTACAGCCGCAAATAAGTCCCCGTGCAAATCCAACACTTCATTTGGGGACTACAGAGAAGAGATAATAGGCAGTTGGTAACTGAGAATTAGTTTGCAAAATTTCCCCCATAGTTTGGGTTAGTTTCTAAATGAGTCCCATTTCAGGGTACGTTTATTGGAAGAAACCTCTAGGGGGAAAGAAACTTCATGAGGTGATTGTGCAGAGTTTACCAAAAGAAGTTGGCTGTCGCAAGTTATAATAAGAGGGGCATGGTCGCTATTGTATTGGTCACCCACATTGAGGTCTAGAACAGTATACCACTGCCTCACATCAAGTATACTGCTGTAGGACCCTCTAAAATACGTGGATTTAGCAGGGGTGTTGGATGAAAAACTGCCATTTCCTGGACAGAGACCATGAGTTAGCATAAGGTCGATGATTTGCAAAGCCCTGGCTTTGGATTTTGGAGGTTTTCTCTGGGCTGCGTATGGGGGAATATTCCATACACTATCCTCTATCTGGGTAGCTTCTGTGAACACAGAATTAGGTTCCAGCATTACATTAAAATCCCCGGCAATGATAATGCAGTGAATCGTGCTATAATCTGACAAAAAAGCGTTCAAAATCTGGATAGTTTTAGATAATTGGTTGTGGTGGCTAGGTCTATTTTATACATTAACAAGAAGCAAGGGTAGATCTTGCTTTGTCTGAATAGACAGAGCTAATATATCTGGTGAATCCGCATAGAGTTCGCTAACTTCATCCACATCCGATATTCTTAGCCATGTGATAAGCCCTCCTGCTCCTTTACCCGCAGGGGACCGCCTGGCTTCCATACAAAAGGAAGTAAACCCATGTCTATGTATATTTGTAATAGCCCAGGTTTCTTGAAACAGACATATACTGAATTTATCTATAAACAGCCCCCAATCAACATCATCTATTTTGTTTCTAATCCCAACCACATTCCATGTTAAAAAAATGTAAGGTCAGTATCTTATGGACCCTAGGGTTTTCCTGGGGGATATCAAGTAAACTCACCCCATCTTGGGGCTGGGAGAGTGGTGTTTTAGGTATAGGACCTCATTACAACCCTGGCGGCAAATCCCGCTTACCGCCGTGCAGAAGACCGCCAACATACCGCTGCGGCCGTGGAATTCCGCTACAGGTATTACGACCCACAGCCCGGAATCCGCCACAATACAGACACCCACACAAGTCCACCTCACCAAAGGTCAGTGACAAACTGGCGAAAACAAAACCGACACCGTCACACCAACAAGAATACGCCCACAGTATCACGACCCATGAATCAACGCGGCGGTCTTTCAACAGCGGTAAACCATTGGCGGTACACACCGCCATGCTCAAAATACACACACATATACAAAACACAACCATATTGGATAATTCGAAATACACACTCCTGATACACATACACACACCACACCCACACACCCAATCCAATATAAAGCACACACCCACATCACCCACAAACCCTTACTACCAGAAATTTGAAAGCAGGCCAGAGAGAGACACTACCTAAAACAACACCAGCATCCACAGACACACAACACCATCACTTACACAACATCCACACATCTCAAACAACACACACCAACACATTCCCACACACACATCACAACAGACACCACCTCACACATCACCCACACCACATCATGGCACCTCAACGACACCCCAGGTTCTCTGAGGAGGAGCTCAGGGTCATGGTGGAAGAAATTGTCCGGGTAGAGCCACAGCTGTTCGGATCACAGGTGCAGCAGACATCCATTGCAAGGAAGATGGAGCTATGGCGCAGAATCGTCGACAGGGTCAACGCAGTGGGACAGCATCCAAGAACACGGGATGACATCAGGAAGAGGTGGAACGACCTACGGGGGAAGGTGCGTTCCGTGGTCTCCAGACACCAGATTGCTGTACAGAGGACTGGCGGAGGACCCCCCACCTCCTCCCCCACCACTAAGAACATGGGAGGAGCAAGTCTTGGCAATACTGCATCCTGAGGGCCTCGCAGGAGTAGCAGGAGGACTTGAAACTGGTAAGGCAAATATTTACTACCTTATCCCCCCCATCCCACCTGCATGCCATCACATACTCCCACCCTTACACTCACACCCATCACCCCAACAACCCACAGATACCTCACCAACACAACTCACATATCCCAAAACCAAGCCCTGCATGCAACACCAATGCATGGACACCCATCACCCAAGCATGTCCAGTACAGAGACTCACTCATGCCCCAAAATCAGCAATCATACAAGGACCAAGCCAATAATGCAAGCACTGGAGTAGAGGGTCACTCACCCATTGCACATGATGGCACACACAGATACAATAATTATGAATTTACACCCCAACAGGACCCCTACCCAACGTCACCGGACAGGAGGTGCCAGACACATCCAGTCCCCCCACAGAAGAGGCCCACAGTGATGACAGCAGCTCTGCACGCCTGGATCAAGATGACTAGCCCGGGCCATCTGAGACCTTGGGACCGTCGGTTCCCCTGCCACTGTCACAAGCCACCACAGAGCCTCCCCCCTCAGGAAACACCAGCACAGCACCCACTCAGCAGGCCCATCCCTCTGTCCCCAGGACACGTCAATCAGCAGTGTGTCCACCACTACAGGGAACCCAGGCAACCCCACTAACACATGACGATCAGGGACCTGGGGCAGTGGGCACACGGTTCAGGGGACAGAGGCACAGGATAACAGAGAAGCTGGGAGGACTGCTGTGCGACAGGGGGAGGACAGGCCCAGGGAACCCACTCTCAATGAGGCACTCTCCAACATCATGGGAGCTTACCATCATTCCCAGGAGACGATGGCAACGGTACTGGCCAAGTTTCAGGAGACCCAGCAGCTGCAGGAGGAACACTACCTTGGGATCAGGGAGGACTTGAAGTCCATAAACACCACCATGGTCACCATTGCAGGGGTGCTGGCAGACCTTCTCAACAGCAGGAGGGACACAGTGGCACAACAAGGGGCCCCTGACACTAGCCTGGATGATGAACAGCCCTCCACCTCTGCCGGCGCTAGTGGACAGGAGGCACCGCCACAGGAGCAACGGGACACCAGCACCCCACCCCCTGCAGATAGAGAACCACCCCGCAAACGGTCCCTGAGATCCAGGAACAAGACAGAGAACATTGCCAAGACCCCTTCCAAGAAATGAGACCCCCCCAGAATGTCACGCTTCTGTCCCACTTTGTCACCCTGTCCATCCTTAATCTGCCATTGCTCCACTTCCTATGCCCCTTTGGACAATGTACCTGTGAAACAAATAGACTGGACTCTGCCGTGGATATTCCTCCACCATCCCCCCAGCACATTTTACAACCCCCTCCTCTTATTAGCTCAGGAATAAACACACTTCAATCACAAAGCAATCTGGAGTCAGTCTGTGCTTTCACAAATGTGTAATTGCAATAACTATGGAATATAGCAATGTCAATGTACTTGTTCACATACCAATGTAACACAGCAGTAGGCCAGCAGTAAACATAGCAGAGGGCACAAAGTAGCACCCAGATCTATGAAATGGAAAGTCAAAGTCACAAGTCAGGGTCCATACACTAAATGAAAATGACAGACTTATGCTAGCTCAAACAATAGTATGAGATGTGGGAAGCAGTGACATCTTCTTACCTGTGTCTCACTGGAAATATTGCATGATGATGTTTCGGTTGTCGATATCCTCTTCTTCTGCATCCTCTTCTTCACTGTCCACAGGTTCCACAGCTGCCACAAGACCACCATCTGGCCCATCCTCCTGCAGAAAAGGCACCTGGCATCGCAAAGCCAGGTTGTGCAGCATACAGCAGGACATGATTATCTGGCACACCTTCTTCAATGAGTAGTATAGGGAGCCACCTGTCAGATGGAGGCACCGGAATCTGGCCTTCAGGAGGCCGAAGGTGCGTTCGATCACCCTCCTAGTTCGCCCATGTGCCTCATTGTAGCGTTCTTCTGCCCTTGTCCTGGGATTCCTCACTGGGGACAGTAGCCATGACAGGTTGGGGTAACCAGAGTCACCTGCAAATGTCGAGGGACAACTGTTAGAACACACTAACCCTTAGGGACAGGCCCATACCCAGACACCTATGTCAACTGTATTGTGACCTTGGCCTTACCTATTAGCCACACACAGTGCCTCTGGAGTTGCCCCATCACATAAGGAATGCTGCTATTCCTCAAAATGTAAGCGTCATGCACAGAGCCAGGATACTTGGCATTCACATGGGAGATGTACTGGTCTGCCAAACACACCATCTGCACATTCATCGAATGGTAGCTCTTCCGGTTTCTGTACACCTGTTCATTCCTGCGGGGGGGACAAATGCCACATGTGTACCATCAATGGCACCAACGATGTTGGGATGTGTCCCAGGGCGTAGAAGTCACCTTTCACTGTGGGCAAATCCTCCACCTGAGGGAACACGATGTAGCTGGGCATGTGTTTCAGCAGGGCAGACAACACTCTGGACAACACGTTAGAGAACATTGGCTGAGACATCCCTGATGCCATGGCCACTGTTGTTTGAAAAGACCCACTGCCAGGAAATGGAGTACAGACAGGACCTGCACTAGAGGAGGGATTCCTGTGGGAAGGCGGATAGATGAAATCAGGTCTGGCTCCAACTGGGCACACAGTTCCTGGATTGTTGCACGATCAAGTCTGTATGTGACTAGGATGTGTCTCTCTTCCATTGTCAACAGGTCCACCAGGTGTCTGTACACCGGAGGATGCCGCCATCTCATCACCTGCCCCAGCGGACGTGCCTTATAGAGGAGAACAGTGAGCAGAGAGTCATCCAACACTGAGGTATCACAATATGTTATTTGCAGAAACATCATTAATCTGCAATGTGCTGGTATCTGTCTATATTCCCGCCCTAGATAGGTGTGACGCAGTTAACATCCATCCCATGTGGCCTCCTGAAATGGCAGCTGCCTGACCTGTAAGGTGGGACCAGGGGATATGAGGTAACTGCGCTGGCGTTCTACACCGTTGCGGTGGGAGGTCGAAGACCATGGCGCAAATCTGCATTGATTAACATTGGGCCCTATGGGTCCCAGGAGCCAATGACAATGTAAGCCGGTGGTGACGGTACGCACCACCGCGGACGTGACCGCCATTTTCAGTCTGTTCACTCACTTGATACCTGACCTTCAACAGGAGAGGACCTACACTGCAAGTGCTGCTGTGACCTGTGTCTAGAAGCGACAATGGCTCCTGTGTCTGGGGAAAGAGCCCCTGCCTTCACTTCGGGGGAGTTGGAGAAACTAGTGGATGGGGTCCTCCCCCAGTACACGCAACTGTACGGTCCTCCAGACAAACAGCTGAGTACACTGTGAGCATGCTGCATGGGCAATGACTGTTTTGAGTGGTGGGGATGGAAGATACATGGGGGGGTCTGAGGCCTCCATGTGCGGATGGGGAGTGTATGTGCGTCAGGGCATGGGTGGGAACTCGGGGGCAATGAGTATGACGGTCCGGACGGGTGAAGTAATTTCCTTTCCCCCTGTACCATTCCTTTAGGTCAGCGCCCACCAGAAGAAGGGTATTTGGCGTGCCATCGCCAAGGACATCCGGACCCTGGGAGTCTACCACAGACAGAGCACCCACTGCCGTAAAAGATGGGAGGACCTGCGCAGCTGGTGCAAGAAGACGGCGGAGGCCCAGCTGGGGGTGGCCTCCCAACGTGGGAGGGATGCCCGTCGCACCATGACCTCCCTGATGTTCTGGATCCTGGCGGTGGCGTATCCGGAGTTGGATGGGTGCTTGAGGGCATCACAGCAGCCACAAGGGGGTGAGTATACTCTCATTCAGCAGATTCAGCGCGCATTACGAGGTGTCTGGGTGGGGGAGGTGAGCAGTGGGTTCCCCTAGGCCAGGGCAAACTTGGTAGGCAAGGTCCCTTGTGAAGCAGGCCATGTGGCACCCCAAACCCACCAGTGGTAAGAGCCATCTACACCTAGTCAGGCTCCTGTGACTTCCAGGTGTGCAGCAATTGGTCTTAGGCCTCGTACCCCATGGTCAGCTGAAATTTGTAGGAACTGTCAGTGCATGGCGTAGTGTAGAGGGCTGCTCCCTGTGTGTTGTGTCCGCCAATGGTAGTGGTGTTGCATGCACTGAACATGTCTTTCTTCTGTCTTTCCCCCCCTTTTTGTGGTCTCCCTGTTCTTGTGTGCAATAAGCATCATCAGGCGGAGGAGCATTGGCACCGGAGCAGGAGGTAGCTGCAACACACTTGGCCCTGGAGGGCGAAACAACGGAGTCTGAAGCCACCAGTGGAACGGAGGGCGATAAGAGCTCCACGGCGGGGACAGGAGCAGACACCAGTGACAGCGACTCCTCCTCTGATGTGAGCTCCCTGCGGTGGCAGGCACCTCTGTGCCCACCACATCAACAGGTACAGCCACCACCCCCCCCTACCAGCACCGCCCTCCCAGCTGCCCCTCAGCGTGTGTCCGTGCCCGCTCACCCAGGAGGGTGGGCATCTCCTTCGCCCCAGGCAGCTCAGGCCCTTCCCCAGTCAGCCCTGCTGCCCTCAGTGAGGAGGCTATTGACCTCCTGAGATCCCTCACTGTTGGGCAATCTACCATTGTGAATGCCATCCAGGGTGTATAGAGGCATTTGCAACAAACAAATGCATACCTGGAGGGCATTCATTCTGGCCAGGCAGCCCAACAGAGAGCATTTCAGGCTCTGGCCTCAGCACTGATGGCAGCCATTGTCCCTGTGTCCAGCCTCCCCCCTCCAACTTCCTCCACCCAGACCCAATCCCCTGCACCTCAGCCTATCCCAAGCACACCATCAGACCAGCATGCACACTCATCAACACACAAGAGTGGCTCAGGCAAACATAAGCACCACACATCCCACAGGCACTCACACAAGCACCATTCACATGCAGACACACCAACATCCACTGCCTCCACTGTGTCCCCCTCCTCCACGTCCTCCTCCTCCCTCCCTGTCTCGTCTCCACTCACACCTGCATGCACTACATCCTCAGCCACTGCCTCCATCACCAGAACGCCCATCACCACACACCGCTCACGTGCACTCACCACCCCCACTACCATTCACACATCCCCAGTGTCCTCTCCCAGTGTGTCAGTGAGCACTCCTCCCAAAGTACACAAACGCAGGCACACACCCACCCAACAGCCATCCACCTCACAACAGCCTCCAGCCCATGCACCCTCACCCAAATTCAGCAGATGTACACCTCCTACAACCACTACCTCTACCTCCACTCCCAAACCCCCTCCATCTTCCCGTCCCAGTGTGTCTAAAAAACTCTTCCTGGCTAACACTGACCTCGGCTCCCCCTCATCCTTCCCTTAGGGCCAGGCTTTCCAGGTCCCAGCCCAGCACCTCAGCCACCTCATCCCCAGGCACAGTGGTGCCAGCAACTGCGGGGTCATCGAGTGCGCCACCCATCAGGGCAGCCAGTGTGCCACGTAGCGAGGGCAAGGACATTCCATCACCTGCCAAGGTGAAAAAGGTGCCCACATCCCGGAGGGAGAAGCTGAAACTAACGGCCACCAAGGGCTCAGCAAAAACCAAAGGGGATACTGGCAAGACAACTGCAGCACCATCAAAGCTGGGGAAGGGCCAAAAGCTGAAGAGCAGGTCAGGAGAGGGCATGGTGGCACCGACTGAGGGACCAGTGTCACACTTTCAGTCCATGACCACGCCAACCTGTACGGCGGCGAAAACCGCTAGCTGCCCCGCCACCACAACCGCCACAAGCACCGCCACATGCACCGCCCCTGCACGTCTACAGCCTCAGTGACAGTCCCCAGCCTCTTCCCCAGTGGGCAGCCGTCCGAGGCTGCATGAGACATCCTGCTGTGTCCCTCAGCAGGTGCTGACCCATGCACCGCCACCAGCACCGCCGCCACAGACACCGCCGCAAGCACCGCCACCACAGACACCGCTGCAAGCACCGCACCGGCCCGCGGCATCCTCGGACACAGACAGCACCGCTGACATGGCTACCATTCCCAGTGGTCAGTCGTCTGAGGCTGGAGGAGAGTTCCTGGACCCTGGGCAGCTTCCATGAGGCATGACTTCCATCACTGTTTGCACCTGCAGGTGGAAGGCGCAGCCACAGCAGTGTGGGGTATGTCGCTACCTCCATGGCGTATCATGCTACCTGAACCTCACAAATCTCGTGGCACGCACACCCAGGTGAGGGAATTGTATCAGCCACACTGCACGTAGAGCACTCTGGGCACCAGGCCCCCTCCAGAACCAGTGGAAAGATACATCCACTACCTCAGTCCTTGGCAGGATGAAGCACTCTGGGCACCAGGCCCCCTCCAGAACCAGTGGAGTATCACATCCACTACCTCAGTCCTTGGTAGGATGAAGCACTCTGGGCACCAGGCCCCCTCCAGAACCAGTGGAGAGATACATCGTCTGCCTCAGTCCTTGGCAGGATGAAGCACTCTGGGCACCAGGTCCCCTCCAGAACCAGTGGAGTAACACATCCACTACCTCAGTCCTTGACAGGATGAAGCACTCTGGGCACCAGGCCCCCTCCAGAACCAGTGGAGACTGTTATCCACTTGAGAGACTGTGGCTTTGCACTCCCCAAGATAAAGCAGTGGGCAAACCACCCACTGGAGAGACTTGAGAGACTGTGGCTTTGCATTCCCCAGGATAAAGCAATGGGCAAACCACCCACTGGAGAAACTTGAGAGACTATGGCTTTTCACTCCCCAGGATAAATCAGTGGGCAAACCACCCACTGGAGAGACTTGAGAGACTGTGGCTCCCCACTCCCCAGGATACAGCAATGGGCTTGGAAGCCCCTCGTGCAGCAGTGGCATCGTGCGTTCATCAGGCTGAGGTGTCCCCCCACCCCCTCTCCCTGAGGTGCCTATGTATTTTCGATCTGATGCCCCAGCAGTGTTCTCTCCGTTTTGAGTCAGGTATCATATGTGGGCTTCGCCCATGCGTTTTGGGCCCAGTGGTCCACGGACAAAGATTAGTACACTATCCGGACTTGTGTAGTTGGTGTACATATTTGTATATACTGAATCTGTAGGCCGACCTTTAGCTGTGGTTACAATCGATTTAGGAAGCGATAAGCTTCTGTCTTTTGGGCTTGGCCTAGATGGTAGTCAGTCAATGCCTGATAGAACCTCTGGGGGGTTAAGACAGATAAGCAAGATCAGTGCTCTATAAAGTCATATTTCCTAGTTTGGAATTCAGCGGATGAACACCCGTCCATAATTACACAACTTTGGGTTTTGGGCTTTTCTAGTGAATCAACACCAACCTTGGAGGGCCTGTTGCTTGCACATAAAGGAATTATATTCTGCGTAGACATAGGCTCGGGGCAGGTGTTTTGAAGACCAATACTTGAGCCATTTTGCCATCAAGCTGAGATCCAGGTGCTAGCGAGATGACTTCGTTGAAAGTGGAATTCCCCTTGGACGAACAACTTGGAACAAAGAAGAGGTCAAGGGGACCAGATTTGGGCCTTTTCTGTGGAAGCTACAATTCTTTTTGTTTGATTATGAATTCGACCTCTTCGATCAAATTATCAATCTCATTCGATACACAATTATTAGGAGCCTTTGGTGGTTTATGGAGTCTCGGAAGTTTAGGTTGCACTGGGACCATATTAGGGCTTCCTTTCGCCTTGCACTTTACCATTGTGGGTGCTGGAATTTACGGTAGTCTGGAACCCCAACAAAGACTCAATGGATTCCTACCTTAAAGTCAAGAGGGATGGCCTAGCCCGGTCTCACATGGTCTCAGACGGGCGCGAATGGCCCGCCCTTGGCCCGGGCGCGTCCCGTGCCGCGGGGCTGCGCGGCGTGCTTTGTAGCACCTGCGTCTGTTGACCGCCCCCCCCCCAGGCGACAGAAGAAGCTCCTGGGAATTCGAGTCCTACCAGGAGTTGAAGCAGCAGGCAAGTGGCGGGGGCTGCGCAGCGCTCTTTGTAGCGGTCGCGTCTGTTGACCGGCCCCCCCAGGCAACAGAAGAGGCTCCTGGGACTTCGAGTCGCACCAGGAGTTGAAGCAGCAGGCAAGCGGCGGGGGCTGCGCGGTGCGCTTTGTAGCGCCCGCGTCTGTTGACCGGCCCCCTCAGGCGATAGAAGAGGCTCCTTGGACTTCGAGTCCCACCAGGAGTTAAGGCAGCAGGGAAGCGGCTGGGGCTGTGCGGCACGCTTTGTGGCACCCGCGTCTGTTGACCGCCCCCCCCCAGGCGACAGAATAGGCTCCGGGGACTTCGAGTCCCACTAGGAATTGAAGCAGCAGGCAAGGATTCACTGGATTGAAGCATACCCCACAAGAAGGAATGACAGTCTCACAGTGCAAAGTTGTTACTTGGGGAGTTGATACCGATCTCTTTACAGGGAAATCAAGAATTGCAAAGATGTGGGCAGCTACGAATTTGAAATGGCCAGATGTATTACCTTTTGTGTTGATGTCGATGAGAAATACACCTGACAGGAAGACAGGGCTGTCGCCCCACCTTGATTTTCATGGGCAGATCAATGAGATTACCAGCAGTTCCAGCCAATGCACTTGGAAATATTACAGATGATATGGTGTTGAACTACTGCAAGGGTCTGGCTGATGTGGTTCGCTCTTCCTCTCAGCAGATGCAGGCCACCACCCTGCCACCCATCCACGATCCAGGACACAATCTGAGAGCCGGTGACTGGTTCCTTGTCCGAAAACATGTTTGCAAGACGTGTTTAGAGCCACGCTGGAGAGGGCCTTACCAGGTGGTCCTAACAACAACAACAGCTGTGAAGTGTGCAGGATTCCCAAATTGGATACACGAGAATCATACAAAGAAAGTGGTATGTCCACAGGATCATGAAGAAGTGTTGTTGAGAGCACCAACAACAGCGAAACAAGTTACTGCACCTGAACTAGAAAAAGAACCAAGAGAGCCTGAAATTGATCAAAAGCTTGTGGAAGATGGTTCTATTACCCCTGTAAGGGACAAAGGTGACAAATTATAAGAGGGTGCAGAAGAATCAATGTCAACGGATACAACAGGAGAGGTTAGCGCAGCAGGAGTTCTCCCAGAAGCAGAAGGTGTTGAGAAGCAGACAGAGCAAGTGCCAGACTAAGAGGGGGAAAGAGTTGAGACAGATCAAGGTCAAGGTGGTCCGACACCTCCTGATCCCATTTGCAGGCCCATCAAGAGAAAAGACCATAGAGAAAGAGAAGGAGAAGAGTCCAATCCTGAGAAGAATATAGACAGAAGGATCGAGAAAAGGAGATAATTGGCCTGAGTGGCAATGAGGTAAAAGAAAGGAATTAGTCATAAATGAAACAATAGAGGAAGAGGTAGATACTACGAGAAAAGAATTGAGTGAAGGAGAACTAAGTGGGGATCGAAAGTTGAAAAGAAAGAGAATAGCAAGTCGGCGTTACGCAGGTCCTGAATGGGCGTATGCAACTACTAATGAATGGCAACACAAGTTTATGTCCTTTTGTTTTGATAGAGAGGTTCCGAGTCAGTACTTTGATGTAACCTGAAGGTGAACAAGAAGCTGAATTGTTGAACCAATCTGAAATACCTTAAAGAGACTATTGAAAATAAACCAAAAGAGACATTGATAACCTGATTTGACATAAAACTGGATGAGACAAGCTGCTAATCGATTCTGACAAGGAAAAGGGTTCATGGATGTGAAACTGAACTGTGAGAGAAGAATTTTTCCTCATTTTTTATTTTACTGCACCTTATGTAGAGTTACTTTTGCTTTCTGATTCTTTACCGATCATGGCTGAGTTAAATAATGAAGTTAGGAATGCTATGCGCTGTAAGTATATGAGCATTGGATTGTCGATTATGTGTGGGATTTTGTTTATAGTAGTGATTTTGGGAATGTCTGTTCTTGATACGAAAGGAGGCAATCATATTTTTGTTCCTGAAACTGCTACACTAACGGCTTTAGAGAAGTTTAAGTTAGACGAGAAATATTTGCATGATTATACTAATGCTCAGGGAGAGCTTTCTTCTAATGTCTTCTATCGCTTGTTGAGTGAGTATGTTGAGACTATGGATGCAAGGGATTGTCTTGTGTGTATGCAAATTCCTTCGTCGGTAGAGGAAGGAGTTACGTACCATAGCCTTCCGCTAACCTATGGAAGAAGATATAGGGGGTCATTCTAACTTTGGCGGGCGGCGGAGGCCGCCTCCAAAGTTCCCCCGCCAGGATCCCGCTGCGCGATCAAATGACCGCCGCGGTAATTCTGGCTTTCCCGCTGGGCGGGCGGGCGACCGCCAAAAGGCCGCCCGCCCGCCCAGCGGGAAAGCACCAGCAACGAGGATGCCGGCTCCGAATGGAGCCGGCGGAGTTGCTGGTGTGCGACGGGTGCAGTTGCACCCATCGCGATTTTCAGGTTCTGCCACGCAGACACTGAAAATCAATGTGGGGCCCTGTTAGGGGGCCCCTGCAGTGCCCATGCCAGTGGCATGGGCACTGCAGGGGCCCCCTAACAGGGCCCCCGACACCCGTTCCCGCCAGCCAGGTTCTGGCGGTGAAAACCGCCAGAACCAGGCTGGCGGGAAGGGGGTCGGAATCCCCATGGCGGCGCTGCTTGCAGCGCCGCCGTGGAGGATTCCCTGGGGCAGCGGGAAGCCGGCGGGAAACCGCCGGCTTCCCTTTTCTGACCGCGGCTTTACCGCCGCGGTCAGAATGCCCCCGAAAGCACCGCCAGCCTGTTGGCGGTGCTTCCTCCGTCACCTATCCTGGCGGTCTATGACCGCCAGGGTAGGAATGACCCCCATAGTTTGCTACTAACAAGGCTCTATAAACAAGAGTATGTACAATATTTTTACTTTAACTATGATGTAGTGTTTTCATTTGTTCCTATTATTAGATATCTGAGCAGAGTAGCTAAGGATCATGATATAGTATTAGTTAGAGGATTCTTTGAGCCTACACTAACATTTGGAACTGCTTATGCGCATAAGAATAATCTCACATGCTTGCTCACACATTAAGAAAAGAGCTTCATAGGGCATACTGATGACAGGAGAAAGGCACTAAAAGAGAAATTAGAAAAGGGTTTCGAGAAAAGGACTTATAAGAATGGTTATGCTTACACCGCAATTAAAACACTAGGAAAATTAGCTTTAGATGCACTACACGTAGGGGAGCTTTGTATATACAGGCCAAAATCACGTACTGACAGTTTATTTGTGGGAACGCGTGAATGTAGGCATGTGTTTCTGTTTTAGAGTAAGTGGACTTTTATGTTGAATTGTCAGGACCCTGCGATTCCTGGTATCTATTATATTTGCAGTCTTAATGCTTATTACCGTCTTCCAAGAGGACGGTATGGGACATGTTATTTGGGGATAGTTTTCCCCAAGATTTATCAGATAGATGACTTAAAGAAGTTTCTGAAATTAACTGAATTACATCATAAGCGACAGAGGAGGGAATCCTCTTCTGCTATTGTGGGAGATATATTTGGTGCGGTGAGCCCTTCACTGGGTGTTATCCTGAACTCAATCAAGATACGAAAGTTGTCTATTATTGTGGATAAAATACTGACAAATTTTACAGGGGCAATAGTCCTGATAGATACAGAATTAGCTGTGGATAGAGCTATGACGCTCCAGAATTGCCTTGCTCTAGACATCCTTTTAGCGAAGGACGGCTGAGTCTGTAAAATGATTAACTCCAGGCATTGCTGCTCGTACATTCCTAACAATAGTAAGGAGATAAGAAACTTACTCACTAACCTGACTAACTCAAGTAAGGATTTGAAAGAACTGAAGAAACCAGGTGTTTGGGAAAAAGTTGGAAAGGGATTCATCATAAAAGGGAATATTAATTGTGATTGCTTGCATATTAGGATAATGGGGTGCATGTAAGTTGTGTCAAAAGATTACAATGAAAAGGGCTAAAAACAATCAGAGGAGGGAAGAACGAAACAATGAAAGAATTTAAAGAGAAGATTTGAGAAGGAGACAAAACACTGAGCAGATCGAATTGTGAAAATGATGATGATAAAAGTAGTGTGATTCCATATTTAGTCATCAGAGGATGGATTGCTGACACAGATAGGCTCATTAAAATTATTAATGAGTGTTTATGCATTTTGAACAATAATAATAATTGTAGAGAAAATTAATATAGAAAAATAATGTGCACGTTGAAAATGTGCCCACGGAGAGTTGTGACCAAGATTCACAAATTATACTAAAAATTACAAAAAATAGGTGAAATGTTGAAAATGCGTAATAATAATGTAGTAATATGTCATAGTGAGATATATAACATATGTTTTAAATGATATTGTAGAGCTAACTTAGCTGAAGTTGTGGCCTAGTTTTTGCCAGGCCTCATGCAGATGCTGAATTGCATGAGGTCCTGAACCTGAACTGGTCCTGTTAACAAAGTCTGCTTAGCTAGAATTTTCTGCAATGAACCGACAGACAGGAACTAGAGTTTGTATCAAAATCGGTGTAAAGCAGACGAGATGTACTTTCCTAGGACTCGAACAATAGAGACACTGACTGGAGAAGAAGATGCAACATTTTCGATACCTGATGAGCCCGATGATGAGGACATTGTACAGTGAACCAATCAACACCTTGAGAAGCGTGTAATACTAGAATTCTTAGATTTGAAGAGCTGAATATATTGGGTAGCGTCATATCTGGTGACTAATTGACCAATTCGGAATTAGGGGATGGATTGGGCAACTTTGATATAATGTCATGACAAAGGGGGAAAACTTCAGAACTGATGGGGAGATGTTAGAGGTAGATGATCGGGGAGAGACCTTTAGCTGAAATTGATGCAAGATTCTGTCATTGGGCTCATGCACTTGAGATCCTGATGCGTTGCTGATCGATTGATGACCTGAAGACGAAGCCTGACTTTGTTGCTGATCCATTTTGTGGATAGGTAGCTTTGACAATGTGACTGATTAACAATTGTGCCTTTCCTTTCTTGGTACCAACTGTGCTGTTTTATGAGTTTTTCTCCTAGGCTAGATGTTTTTCCAAATTCATGCTCTAAACTGTTTTCGCGTGAAGTCCCACATGCTAATGCTAATCTGGGTTAGGTAGGGTTTCTATTCTGAGACAATGACATAAATGGTGACAAATCATTGATGAACTGATTTGCTGAACTCTGCTACTCATGTTAACATATTCATCGTTATTGGCTTATGTTGAGGCATTAGAATGCATGTTTTCTCAAGTTCTGATTAGATTATGTTATTGGTGGTCACTAATGAATTAATCTTGAGTAGAGTTGAATAAAGTTTGAATTATCCTCATGATTTAGTATTGTAACTGTTAGAATGCATTGTGTGATGCACATTGGTTACACGTTAGCTAGGATACTCTATGAAAATGAAAAGGTTCATCGACCTATACGCGTCCCCTTGTAAGATTACTTACTAAGGACCAGGCGCGCTATCACATGCATGCATGTCGTCAAGTGCTCACATATAAGCACCCTATAACCTCTTAGCCTGGCTGTGCAGCAGCAGCCTTATCTTAAAAGGCATACAATAATGGTTAGCCCTCGCAATCCATGAGTTTACTGTAAGGGACAACCAGATAGTAAGAATCGCTCACAGCAAAAATCAAGAAAACCACGTAGTAAAATGTGAAACTGCCTGGGTGACTAGATAGGCACAACCCATTTGCTACAAATGGCTACTTATTTTACCTGAACTCTGGATGACTAGGTAGATGCTAGTTTATTATAAAGAGTGTGAGAAAGTAATCTTTTTAGCATGTTCACCCCCATTTATTCTGACTGATAATGGTGGTAAATGACCCTGACTGTGCCCTGGGCTCTGCTCACCAGGCGCAGGGCCAATGCTCTAATCAGGAGGTATATGGCAAAGTGGTACAATTACAATTGGCAATGACTGACTCCTGTGAGTTCCTAGTATAATAGGAAAATGGGGACTCAAGTTACCTACCTATATAATTGGGCAGGGATGTTTAGAGGCCCAGTAGATTAACTGTATGGGAGTGTGCACTGCTGTGTTGCCTACTGCCATTTTACAAGGGAGCGCTGCCTTGCAGACTCATTATGGAGTAAAATGTGTGCAAATTTGATTTTAGAATAAAAGGTGCTTCCAAAGTGATAATCTACCTTATTTGTACATATACGTCACCCCTAAAGTCCCCTCTAGGTACCCCAGGAGTGGGGTGCCACGTAACTACAAGAAGGGACATTGAGAGAGGAGAGTGAAAAATTGCCCATTTCATTTTTCCTTATTGTAGATGCTTAGATCCATAGGCTAACAATTAAATAGTTCAGATAAGCAGAGCTATTGCTATGAGGGAGCTAAATGTGTCATGAAAGGACTCAACAGTTTGGTAATGATAAATCCACAACTTGCCACTGTTAAATTTATCACAACTAATACAGAAAATAAGTTATAAGACTTGCTTTTCTGTAAGTCAAATTCTTAACCTCTCCTGATTGGTCAACCTTAACAGATTAGCCAGGCTGGTTTGATGAGGTGATAAATGGCCTGCACTGAGCCGAGGTCATCTGATGGGGAGAGTTCTGCAGAGACCAAGCCAGGAAGGGGGCTGGGTCAATCAAACTGAGCTTCAAATGAAGTAGGACAGAAATATGTGCCGGCCAAGCCTACCCTCTTACCCTGTACCCCACAGACAGATAGCAGGTTCAGGAAAGGAATTTGTAGATGGTCTGAAGGGGGAATGTTAAAGGAATGAGCCACACCAGTAGGTTGGTTTAGCAAGGTCTTGCTCCTCCGGAGAGAAATCGTCCCTCAAAGTGAAGTGCTCTGTGGGACAAGAAAATGCCACACTTCGGAGGAAGCTGTCATGGTTTTGGGTGGCACCCTGCATCTCACTGGAAAAGGGTGTCATCTTGGTTGTTCATCAAGATGAGTGAATAAATATGGCTGAGCTGCATTGCTACTCAGATCTGCTGCCTAAAATTTCAGGAGAAGAGAGACTGCCGTGCTGGAACCCTGGTCTGCAACCCAACAGACTTTAATCTGAAGGACTGCGCCTGTTGCATACTAGAACGACAGCCCTAGGGACTTTGCCTTGCTTCAAAAAGGACTAAGGAGGGGGCTCCCTGAAAGCAAAAGGTTAACAGAGCTTCACTGCACCAACTGTCACAAATGTCCCCAGCCTGGAGTGAGTCTTGTGTACCTTTAAGGATTGGGCCAGGTGCATTGTGGGAATTGTGGTCCTAACTTCCAAGGACCATCTCAGAGCTTCTAGACCCATGGATCTGTGTTTGGGACACTTTGAACCCTCAAGAGGAACTTCAGGAAGAAGTTCCAGCAGTTTAGAGAACTTTTGTGGAAAAGCTCTATAAGGTGACCGACCCATTGACACGAGTCAAGCCGCCGCCGAAACGCGATCCGGCCTAAATTTCAGGTTCAGCCTGCTGAAGTTAAAGAGCTTTTCCCTGTCAACGAGACTTCCAGAAGTCAACAGGGACTTCACATCAACTCAAGCCGATGATCCTGGCATGATGAGGAGCCTCGCCTGACGACAAGAGAATAAGCTGCAAAAAAATTACTAAGTCACAGGGTAAAACTTTGACCGAGGCCTCCTGCTCAGTTTACCTGATCAGGGCTCCATTGTGGCCAGCCTCAAACTGTGACTTAGTCCCGGTCTAGCACAACCAGGTGTCCCCTGTTGGTGCTATTGATTTCTAAGTGCCAGAATTTTTTTTATTTAATCTTTAGAAATTCATACCTCTGGTTTCCTTTAGTGTTTTGTTGCCATTTTGGTGTAATTTTAAACATAAGCATAGTTCTTATTGTTATAAATTGGTGTGGCATTTTTATTGTGTGTTTTGTCTTACATATTTACTGTATTGCTGTATTTAAATGCTTTACACACCTGTCTCCTCAGTTGAGTCTACCTGCTAATTGCCAAGCTACCAGGTATGAGCCAGGGACTATTATTTGGAGACCTTGACTGAACCTAACATTGGATTGGTGGCCTTATTGATAGTGGTAGGTGTGTACTTACCCTACTAAAAATCCACCTTCCAACAAAGAGCTTACATTTCAACATTGGAGCCGTTTGTGATTTGAGTAATTGGTTGGGTGGTTATTTCTCCTTGCTGTTACCACAACAAATAATAAAATGCATGTCACAAGTGAAGGGCTTTAAAAAAAAAAAAAAGCACTCCTAGTAACACATCACATCAGTGGATGCTTTTTAAAGTTAAACTGTTTTATGGAGGCATATGATGGCCTCATGTGCCTGGAAGCATGTTGATCTTTTGTATATGTCTGCAATAAAAATGTTAACAAGCATTTGCAATGCCAATCAGTTTGGTTCATGAGTAAAAGTGCTTTTTGTGTCATCAATTGGTATAAGCACTTAATACGTAGTATACATGCAATCTGTCACACCTCTTTTAACTTGTGCATCTATTTATCCATCAACTGACTCATACTTGTATTCACCCACCTACACAACTACAAGAAAATAACTCAACAACAGATGCACAATAAATGAAAAAATCCAAGTAGAGAAAAGAAACCATGTTGCCGTCTAAACACTGAAGAACATATCCTTGCAATAACAAAACTATACATAGCAGCAGGTGTCTGGTTTGAAAAGGTGTTTAAATGATTTATCTTTGTTTTGAAGTTTCAGCACATCTACCACATTTATAATCAAAATGTTGGCCATCTTTGAATGGTCAAACAGTTGTACACTATTGTCAACAGCCTCCCATTACAGTCTCCTGGTTTAGAGGAAGTGGCTACATGGGATAAAGTGCACTGCAGATGAATGAGCAGGAAACAAACAACCTGTTAGCACTGTCCCAAGAGCTGTAGCTTACTTCTAAGAAACATTAAAATAAAAAGTGTAGAAGCATAGAAATGGAAAGGGAACTTCAACAGGACGAAACTATAAACCACTCGACTGACCAACCAGGCCACACATTGAAATGCACTCATTTTCACATGGTTGTACACGTGTGATCAGAAGCTGCCATTATTCATAGTGAAGTGAGCCAATGACTGATGTGGACTGAACCATTATCCCATGCAGTATGGTGTCATGGATGGAAGCAGAGTGTAAATGACACTCAGACAGACCAATGGCAGAACAGAGCTAACACAAAGGTCCTCTGTGAGTCTACAGCAACATATATTTACATACATGAATGTACATATTATCTAATGTTTTTTATAAGACCCTGGAAGATAGCTAAGAAGAAACTCGAGCAAGAATTATTACAGTACAAATCATCCCCTAGGGGTTGTCGGAGGTGATAACCAACATGAGAACTTTCTCTGAGATTCCAAAATACCCATCTGTAGCCTTCAATACAGAGAAAAAAAAATCTGTCTTTGATACTTATTGACTTGATCATATGCTTTCACACTCAGTATATCAGGCCTACTACTGTATCATATCTTTTCATTATAAACAATCAGGGCTAAAACCTTTATCACTGGCTTGTCACTAAAGGCAACTCGGACCTTCTGTGTTGGTCATAAACTTTTGTGCAAAGCTACCATCAGGTACACTGTCATAAAATAACAAAGAGGTTCAAAATGTAGTTGTCAAACCAATATAAAATCCTTATTAATAGAGCCTAATAAGGATAACAATAGAGCAAATCATCTATCTCCATGATTTATTTGGGTGGGTCTCCAACACCAAAACCCCTTGCCTACTACAGTAACCTGAAAGACTCCATGCAACAAAATACCTACTTACAGCTTTTAGTGCAATAACAATAACTGTCAAAAGCCTACTGCCGTTAACACATGCTTTTCACAATAAGTAAGGACTATTTGCTTTGTCATAACTTTTCATTGTAAACTGGAATCTGACATACCTTTCACAGTGATGAATGTGACGTTTACCCTTCAGCGGAAACTTGACACTATATAATAATTGATAGATCAAATATTGAATTAATCTCAGCCACTGGTAAGTAGGTCCCAGTCCATCATTATTTTCCACATGCAGCATCCTCAGTTTGGACCCAGCTTATTGCAAATTAGTCTTGACCCTGCTCCATTAGGAAGAGTCTAGCTCAAACTACCAGGCCATGTCCTCCCTGTACCAGAACAAACACATTCCAAGACCTGTTTTTTCCTAATTGAAGCTCTTCCGCCCGTTGTAGCTTGTTTCCAATGGCACAGTAAACACAGGACCCTTGTATGGATAAACCTGTCGAATTTAAGGCGGTGAACTGAAGTAGGCAAAACAGTTAAGAATGGAATGATTGAATTATTCTCAGCCACTGGCAATTATTTGGAGGCATAACCAATCCACTGTAGAGATCAGAGGCCTTCTGAAGTGTTCATAAACTGACAACCATCATCATACATTTATAAAATTACAAGTATGTACCATAGGTTCTACCATTGATCAGTACAGTGACATTCGGCTCCCAGAGTTTGTCAGAGAAGGTGACCAACACCATCTCCCTTGCATACTAAGATAATCTGTGAGAGTACATGCAGCCGAAAAACATTCTATGGTTTGTAACATAATGTGACCTTTGTAATAACTGTTCATAATAAACATATATATGTGCGGCATCTGTCATAACATTTCCCTGCAAATAAATCAAGCTTATAGCCACTATCATTCGCTTGTCATCATAACTAACTCAGGCCTTCTTAAGTGAGTGTAAGCTTTCTCACAAGGCACCCATAAGGCATAGAATCACAAAACTACACATGTATACAATTTTACAGTTGGCAAAGCAAACTCCTGCATCTCCTAACAGGGCTGAACAAGGATTCTCACAGTGCAAATCTTTTATACACCTGGTTCGTCAGACCAAACTCCATGCATACTAAGATAATTTGTGAGATTCTGTGTAACAAAAAGGCATCTCTAGGCTTAACTTCAGAGTAATAACAATCGACCCATTAATGATTTGACTTTAAAATATGGTTGTCACAATCATATGCAAGACCTGCTTCCTTTATCATAACTTTCATAATAAACAATCAGACCTATAGCCTTAATCAACTTAAGCCTACTTTACTGAGTGTAAAATTAAAGTTGGCATTACAAATTCTACCACTCCTAAAACAGCCCAAAAAATATTATTGTAGTATATATCTGCGGTCACCACGGTTTGTTCAGGTGGTTTACCAACACCAAAACCCTTGCTTACTATCATAATTTGTGAAATTCCATATCATAATAAAGTACCTGCCAACTGGCTTTAGCACAGTGTAATAACAGTCCAAATTTAAAAGCCTTAGGGGCAGATTTAAGGAAAGTGGTGTTGCACTCAGTGCAGAGCCACTTTCCTTGTGCCATTTAGCCCCCCTTCCCACCGCCACCATGAATGAGACGTATTTAAAATATGGTGCACCATGGTGCAGGGTAGGGGGCAATAGTATCATGTCATTTTTTTTACGCTATTGATGTAATCTGCAGGAGTAGTGCCAAAATGTTGGCGCTACTCCTGTAGAGTACATAGGAGCCCATTATAAATAACGGTATGCCCCCTTTTAACGCCTACTCTGAGCTGGCGTTACAAGTGCTGAAACAAATTGCACATGCAAATCTTTTAGATTTCCTTGTACCATTTTTTCAGCCCCCCCTAACGGGGGAACATCACCCTTCCACACATTATGCCTGGGGGAGGTATAATGTGGCACAAGGTTTTAGAAAGTGGCACAATGCTTGCATTGCCACTTTGTAAATATGGCACAGGGAAAATTCCACTTTAACGCTGGCTTAGCATAAAAAAAAAATGCTGTGGCGCTAAGGTGGTGCTAGGGGCTGTTAGCACATGGTTTTCACAAACAGCAGATCAGACCTACTGGCTTTGCTATAATGTTTCATAATAAGGAGATCGGGCCTATGAAATCTGCTATAACATTTCACAATGATCCTGTTGGACCCGGCTTTTTGACAGGGTCATCCCCAAACTTTTTGCCTCCTTCCTCCTATTTTTATTGACCTGATCTTGTTGGCTTTTGAACTCTGGGCGCTTTACCACTGCTAACCAGTGCTAAAGTGCATATGCTCTCTGTGTAAATTGTACTATTGATTGGTTTATCCATGATTGTCTATTTAATTTACTTGTAAGTCCCTAGTAGAGTGCACTATATGTGCCTAGGGCCTGTAGATAGAATGCTACTAGTGGGCCGTGCAGCACTGGTTGTGCCATCAACTTCAGTAGCCCCTTAACCTTGTCTCAGGTATGCCATTGCAAGGCCTGTGTGTGCAGTTTCAATGCCACTTCAACTTGGCATTTAAAAGTACTTGCCAAGCCTAAAACTCCCCTTTTTCTACATATGTCACCCCTAATGTGTGCCCTAGGTAACCCCTAGAGCAGGGTGCTGTGTGGGTAAAAGGCAGGACATGTACCTGTGTAGTTTATATGTCCTGGTAGTGTAAAACTCCTAAATTCGTTTTTACACTACTGTGAGGCCTGCTCCCTTCATAGGCTAACATTGGGGCTGCCCTCATACATTGTTGAAATGGCAGCTGCTGATCTGAAAGGAGCAGGAAGGTCATATTTAGTATGGCCAGAATGGTAATACAAAATCCTGCTGACTGGTGAAGTCGGATTTAATATTACTATTCTAGAAATGCCACTTTTAGAAAGTGAGCCTTTCTTTGCACTTAAATCTTTCTGTGCCTTTCAATCCACGTCTGGCTAGGTTTAGTTGACAGCTCCTTGTGCATTCACTCAGACACACCCCAAACACAGGGTACTCAGCCTCACTTGCATACATCTGCATTTTGAATGGGTCTTCCTGGGCTGGGAGGGTGGAGGGCCTGCCCTCACACAAAGGACTGCCACAACCCCTACTGGGACCCTGGCAGACAGGATTGAACTGAAAGGGGACCTGGTGCATTTCTTAGCCACTCTTTGAAGTCACCCCCACTTCAAAGGCACAATTTAATATAAAACAGGGCCTCTGCCCTACCTCATCAGACACTTGCTGGAGAAGAAACCTGAACCAGAAACTACATCCTGCCAAGAAGAACTGCCTGGCTGCTCAAAGGACTCACCTGTCTGCTTTCTACAAAGGACTGCTGCCTTGCTGTTGGCCTGCTGCCTTGCTGAACTCTTGTCTGGCTGTAAAAGTGCTCTCCAAGGGCTTGGATAGAGCTTGCCTCCTGTTCCCTGAAGTCTCAGGACCAAAAAGACTTCTCTTTTATATTTGGACTCTTCGTGCGCCGAGAATTTCGACGCACAGCTTGCTCCACGGAGAGAAAATCGCAGCACACCGACGATGCGCGACGCGACGCCCACGGGGCAGCCAGAACTCTGACGCACGCCCTCGCATGGACAATGCACCCGACTTCCAGAGGGGAAATCGACGCGACGCCTGCTGTGAGAAAGGAAATTCCCCGCACAGCCTCGTGGAACGACGCGCAGCCGGAAAACAAGCCGAAGAATCCACGCACAGACCCTGGGACATCTGGTAATCCCGCGATCCATAGAAGGAGACAGTCCGCGTGCCGGAAAACGACCCACGTCTTCCCCGAGTGAAAAATAACGACGCATGTCTGTGTGTGAAGGGGCGCAACCGACGCACACACCATTTTTCCTCCCGTAGAACGATGCACGTCTCCCCGGGTGCAAAATAACGACGCAAGTCAGTGTGTGAAGGGGCATAACCGACGCACACACAATTTTTCCACGCATCTCCTCTTCTGCGGCCCTCTGCGGAGATTTTCCACTCCAAACCAGGTACTTTGTGTTTGAAAGAGACTTTGTTTACTTTTTAAAGACTTAAGACACTTCATATCACTTTTTAGTGATATCTTTACAAATTCATATTGCATCTTTGATCGTTTTGACCTGCAAATATCCAGATAAATATTATATATTTTTCTAAACACTGTGTGGTGTATTTTTGTGGTGCTATATTATGTTATTGTATGATTTATTGCACAAATGCTTTACACATTGCCTTCTAAGTTAAGCCTGACTGCTTGTGCCAAGCTACCAGAGGGTGGACACAGGATAATTTGGATTGTGTGTGACTTGCCCTGACTAGAGTGAGGGTTCTTGCTTGGACAGAGGGTAACCTGACTGCCAACCAAAAACCCCATTTCTAACACTGGTGATCAGCGGTGAGGATAGGACTTGTGTTTGTGCAGTGAGATACAGTAGCTAAGTATTTCACTACCTACCCACAGTTGAAGGTCAACTTGATTTTTCATCTTTTTGCTTTTGGTTCTCTGATGTCCTCCTGGATATATTATTGATATTTTGGACTTTGGATGTTGGTTTTTGCCTGTGATACCTTATCAGAGAATGGGTATCTACAGTGTGTCATTCTTTGTGCCTACTGAATCCCTCACTAAGGCTGACCTGAGGAGGCTTTGCAGAAAATGGGGACTTACTATGTCAAGGAGATCTACTAAGATGGAACTGCTAGATACCTACATAACCTGGGGGGAAGAAAAATGGGCAAAGGAAGAGGCAGAAAAAAACCAAATGACTAAGTACTCCTCAGATGAGGAGGAGGACTGCTCAGATGAGGAGGAAGACTACTCAGATGAGGAAAGAGAACCAGTGAAAAATGAATGTCTCCTAGAGGCAGAGCGGTGGAGAGAGGAGCTAGATGCCTTTATTGAAAGGGCTGAGGCAGCAAGAGCCTTAGCCCTGGAAAAAGAAAGGATTGCAGCTCAGGAACTGAGCTGTGAAGAGCTGAAACTGGAAGCCGGAAGGGCTGAGTCCAGTTCAGATGGTGGCAGCAAAAATCTTGCATCCAGTACTGCTGAAGAAGAGCACAAGCCCAGAGATGTGGTGCCCAACTTGAAGAAGGGAGTTGACACAACCCAGGCGGTTCAAGAGTATGAGGTAGTTCCTGTTATGCACAGGGTCCCTGAGAAGGATTGGGGAACTGGCACAGGGAGCCATATTCCTACTGGGGGGAGGGAACACTTTACTGGCTCTAGAAGAGAGTGACAGGGAAAAGGGTTCCCCCCTGGTGGACGTCCTGGATATAGAGTGTGGAGACATCCCAGAAGAGTATGGGTTGAGTGTCAGGGACAGTCAGGTACGTTCTCACCAGTCTCAGGAGGGTGATATAGAGTGCTTTTTCAAGGCTGAGTCACTGGATGGTTGGGTGAAGGGTACTGTGGTTAATTCATGTGAAGGGCAGAGTGATGTAATTGCGGGAGAGCATATGTCTGGTCCTTATTTTCCAGAGCTACGCCAACACCAGGTGGAGTGTGAGTTCTCTGACCCCAGGGAGCTTACAATGGAGGCAGACTTCTGGGTGAATAGCAGAGAGTCTGAAGAGGCATTTGGGGGTGCTCCTGAAGGGAGTGGTCTAGGTGTTTCCCAACCAAGTGAGGTGGGAGAGGATTGTAGTGCCCAGGTAGGTCCCAGGTCCTAGAGGGTTCCATGAGGGAATGCCAGGAGGGAAGCCTAGCCTGTACCGTAGGGCCACCTGTTGAGGGAGGCCCGCAGTGTCAGAAGAACTTGGGGGGGTGACTGTAGCCAGCATCCCACCAGTTCTGGTGTCTGGCAGTACCACTCCTACTGAGGGGGTACAGAAGTCCAGACAGAGGGTTGAGAGGGGGTTGCGGACCTCAGTGGAGGTCCTGGAGAGTCAGGGGTCAGCTCTGAGAGCAGAGCCCCCCAGGAATGACCCAGGTAAAACCGTTTCTGGTTTGGGGGAGATCCAGACTCTGCCGGATGGGCAGAGGTCAGGAGACCTGCGACAACCAGATTCTTGTGTGTCCCTTGTGGGGGGTGAGTGTGCCCCTCAGGAAGTCCTGGTATGCCAGGCAATGGTTCAACCTCAGGGTGGTGACTCTGGGTTGGATGACCAGGTTCAGGGGTTAAAATCTGACCTGGTGGGGGGTAGGTGTGCCCCCCAAGAAGTCCTGGTGTGCCAGGCAATTGTTCAACCTCAGGGTGGTGACTCTGGGTTGGATGGCCAGGTTCAGAGGTTAAACTCTGACCTGGTGGGGGGTAGGTGTGCCCCCCAGACAGTCCTGGTTTGCCAGGCAGTGATCCAGTCTGAGGGTACAGACCCTGGGCTGGAAGACCAGGTTCAGGGTGTGTCCCCGGATCTGGAGGGAGGGGCTACTGATAACAGTGCCCCTACCATGTTGTCTTCTGAGGAGGCCACTCCTAGTTGGAGGGTGCTGGACCCCAGAAGGGAGGGCAGGGGAGGGAAGCCTCACCCCGGGCCCTAGTCCAACCTGAAGGTACAGACCCCAGGTTGGAGGGCCAGTTGCAGGTTAACAGACCTGCACTGGTGGAGGAATGGTACAGGGCGGCTTCTATAAGCACCCTGGCCATGTTGGACTCTGGGGGTACCGCTCCAGGAGGGAGGGTACAGAGCCCCAGAGGGGAGGACCAGGTTCAGGCTGTCATCCCTGACCTGGTAGACGGGAGAGTGGTTAAAGGGTGCCCAGCACCTGGGGCTACCACCCCCCACTCTCCACAGCCACAGTGGTTGGAGAGCTTTGAGAGGCCTGGGGCCTGGCTCTCCTCCCTGACAGCTGTCA
Organism: Pleurodeles waltl; assembly: GCF_031143425.1. Lineage (NCBI taxonomy): Eukaryota > Metazoa > Chordata > Amphibia > Caudata > Salamandridae > Pleurodeles > Pleurodeles waltl. Next base: position 1,641,633,656 of record NC_090444.1, on the reverse strand, counting down.
GTAACCACTGTGGCTTGCTGTCCGGGTGGACAGAGTTATCCCTGGGGAGGGGACAAGTGTCACACCCCGGGGGTAGAGTGGGCAACACCACTGTGTTGGTCCTGGTGGTACTATCCTGCTCCTGGGATACATCTATGAGCAAAGTAAGGTTAGGTGCTGCACAGATGGTATCCGCAGGTAAGGAGAAAGGTTCCCCATGGGTTGGCTTAGTGGGCCCTGAGAGTGTGGACAGAGGGATCCAATTGGAGTCAGGAAGGCGAAGAACTGGAGCATGCCCCTGATGTTGTGGGCCTGGGTCCTTGTTCTGTCGCCTCAAACAGGGAAGTACATCAGGATAGTGATTGTTCTCCCCTGGCTTTAGGCTGGTGGGGGGTCATGTTGGACCCGGCTTTTTGACAGGGTTATCCCCAAACTTTTTGCCTCCTTCCTCCTATTTTTTCTGACCTGTTCTTGTTGGCTTTTGAACTCTGGGCGCTTTACCACTGCTAACCAGTGCTAAAGTGCATATGCTCTCTGTGTAAATTGTACTATTGATTGGGTTATCCATGATTGGCTATTTAATTTACTTGATTTACTTGTAAGTCCCTAGTAGAGTGCACTATATGTGCCTAGGGCCTGTAGATTAAATGCTACTAGTGGGCCTGCAGAACTGGTTGTGCCACCCACTTCAGTAGCCCCTTAACCTTGTCTCAGGCATGCCATTGCAAGGCCTGTGTGTGCAGTTTCACTGCCACTTTGACTTGGCATTTAAAAGTACTTGCCAAGCCTAAAACTCCCCTTTTTCTACATATAAGTCACCCCTAGTGTGTGCCCTAGGTAACCCCTAGAGCAGGGTGCTCTGTGGGTAAATGGCAGGACATGTACCTGTGTAGTTTCTATGTCCTGGTAGTGTAAAACTCCTAAGTTCATTTTTACACTACTGTGAGGCCTGCTCCGTTCACAGGCTAACATTGGGGCTGCCCTCATACATTGTTGAAATGGCAGCTGCTGATCTGAAAGGAGCAGGAAGGTCATATTTAGTATGGCCAGAATGGTAATACAAAATCCTGCTGACTGGTGAAGTCGGATTTAATATTACTATTCTAGAAATGCCACTTTTAGAAAGTGAGCATTTCTTTGCACTTAAATCTTTCTGTGCCTTTCAATCCACGTCTGGCTAGGTTTAGTTGACAGCTCCTTGTGCATTCACTCAGACACACCCCAAACACAGGGTACTCAGCCTCACTTGCATACATCTGCATTTTAAATGGGTCTTCCTGGGCTGGGAGGGTGGAGGGCCTGCCCTCACACAAAGGACTGCCACAACCCCTACGGGTACCCTGGCAGACAGGATTGAACTGAAAGGGGACCTGGTGCATTTTTTAGCCACTCTTTGAAGTCACCCCCACTTCAAAGGCACAATTTAGTATAAAACAGGGCCTCTGCCCTACCTCATCAGACACTTGCTGGAGAAGAAACCTGAACCAGAAACTACATCCTGCCAAGAAGAACTGCCTGGCTGCTCAAAGGACTCACCTGTCTGCTTTCTACAAAGGACTGCTGCCTTGCTGTTGGCCTGCTGCCTTGCTGAACTCTTGTCTGGCTGTAAAAGTGCTCTCCAAGGGCTTGGATAGAGCTTGCGTCCTAAAGGACCAAAAAGACTTCTCTTTTTCATTTGGACTCTTCGTGCGCCGAAAAGTTTGACGCACAGTTTGCTCCCTGGCGAGAAAATCGCCGCACACCGACCCTGCGCGACGCGACGCCTACGGGGCAGCCGGAACTTTGACGCACGGCCTCGCATGGACAACGCCGCCCGACTTCCAGAGGGGAAATCAACGCGACGCTTGCCGTGAGAAAGGAAATTCAACGCACAGCCTCGCGGAACGACACGCAGCCGGAAAACAAGCCGAAGAATCCAAGCACAGACCCTGGGACATCTGGTAATCCCGCGATCCATAGAAGGAGACGGTCCGCGTGCCAGAAAACGATGCACGTCTTCCCCGAATGAAAAATAACGGCGCAAGTCCGTGTATGAAGGGGCGCAACCAACGCACACACCATTTTTCCTCCCGTAGAATGACGCACGTCTCCCCACGTGAAAAATAACGACGCAAGTCAGTGTGTGAAGGGGCGTAACCGACGCACACACCATTTTTCCACGCATCTCCTCTTCTGCGGCCCTCTGCAGAGATTTTCCTCTCCAAACCAGGTACTTTGTGCTTGAAAGAGACTTTGGGGGTCATTCTGACCACTGGCGGCATTCTGACCTTCCCGCTGGGCCAGCGGGCGCTAACAATGTTAGAGCCCGCCGGCCCAGCGGGAAGGGGGCCTGCAACATTGAAGCCGGCTCCGAATGGAGCCGGCGGTGTTGCAGGTGTGCGACGGGTGCAGTTGCACCCGTCGCGCTTTCACTGTCTGCTATGCAGACAGTGAAAAGCAGGCTGGGGCCCTGTTAGGGGGCCCCTGGACACCCGTTCCCGCCAGCCTCTTCCTGGCGGTGTAAACCGCCAGAAACAGGCTGGCGGGAAGGGGGTCAGAATCCCCTGGGCAGCGCTGCTTGCAGCGCTGCCCTGGCGGATTTGCCCAGCCCGGGGAAATCCGGCGGCAAACCGCCGGACCCGGTTTTCTGTCCGCGGCTTTACCGCCGCGGTCAGAATGGGCAGGGAAGCACCGCCAGCCTGTTGGCGGTGCTTCCTCCATTCGCGAAGACCGCCAGGGTCGGAATGACCCCCTTTGTTTGCTTTTTAAAGACTTAAGAAACTTCATATCACTTTTTAGTGATATCTTTACAAATTCATATTGCATCTTTGATCGTTTTGACCTGCAAATACCCAGGTAAATATTATATATTTTTCTAAACACTGTGTGGTGTATTTTTGTGGTGCTATATTATGTTATTGTATGATTTATTGCACAAATGCTTTACACATTGCCTTCTAAGTTAAGAGTGACTGCTCGTGCCAAGCTACCAGAGGGTGGGCACAGGATAATTTGGATTTTGTGTGACTTGCCCCGACTAGAGTGAGGGTTCTTGCTTGGACAGAGGGTAACCTGACTGCCAACCAAAAACCCCATTTCTAACAGATCCAAAAAGGCCCTCACCTTTTACCATTGGCCTTACACCTTAACCAACACCGGCCTATATGTGAGCACATAAACTGAGAACCATTAAGCATACAGTTTAAAAAGGTCCTAACAAGAATCATAACAGTGGAAAACCCCTTGGTTTGTCAGAATGGGTGGCCAACGCCAAAGACATTGCCTACTATGAAATTCTACCTGGCTCTGTCATAACGTTGCACAATAAGCAGACCAGACCTGGCCGAGGGCATCTGACATAATGTTTCCCAGTGCATTAATCAGGCCTATAATTTGTCAGTATGACTAGGGCTCCCAGTTTTATGGTGTTTTTTTAACTATATCTGTCTTTATTTCTCCATATTTATTTTTTGGCCATCTTACCAGTACTTACCCATGTTTATTTTGAGTTTTGTGAACAAATAACGTTGTACAGGGAGTGCAGAATTATTAGGCAAGTTGTATTTTTGAGGATTAATTTTATTATTGAACAACAACCATGTTCTCAATGAACCCAAAAAACTCATTAATATCAAAGCTGAATATTTTTGGAAGTAGTTTTTAGTTTGTTTTTAGTTTTAGCTATGTTAGGGGGATATCTGTGTGTGCAGGTGACTATTACTGTGCATAATTATTAGGCAACTTAACAAAAAAAAATATATACCCATTTCAATTATTTATTATTACCAGTGAAACCAATATAACATCTCAACATTCACAAATATACATTTCTGACATTCAAAAACAAAACAAAAACAAATCAGTGACCAATATAGCCACCTTTCTTTGCAAGGACACTCAAAAGCCTGCCATCCATGGATTCTGTCAGTGTTTTGATCTGTTCACCATCAACATTGCGTGCAGCAGCAACCACAGCCTCCCAGACACTGTTCAGAGAGGTGTACTGTTTTCCCTCCTTGTAAATCTCACATTTGATGATGGACCACAGGTTCTCAATGGGGTTCAGATCAGGTGAACAAGGAGGCCATGTCATTAGATTTCCTTCTTTTATACCCTTTCTTGCCAGCCACGCTGTGGAGTACTTGGACGCGTGTGATGGAGCATTGTCCTGCATGAAAACCATGTTTTTCTTGAAGGATGCAGACTTCTTCCTGTACCACTGCTTGAAGAAGGTGTCTTCCAGGAACTGGCAGTAGGACTGGGAGTTGAGCTTGACTCCATCCTGAACCCGAAAAGGCCCCACAAGCTCATCTTTGATGATACCAGCCCAAACCAGTACTCCACCTCCACCTTGCTGGCGTCTGAGTCGGACTGGAGCTCTCTGCCCTTTACCAATCCAGCCACGGGCCCATCCATCTGGCCCATCAAGACTCACTCTCATTTCATCAGTCCATAAAACCTTAGAAAAATCAGTCTTGAGATATTTCTTGGCCCAGTCTTGACGTTTCAGCTTGTGTGTCTTGTTCAGTGGTGGTCGTCTTTCAGCCTTTCTTACCTTGGCCATGTCTCTGAGTATTGCACACCTTGTGCTTTTGGGCACTCCAGTGATGTTGCAGCTCTGAAATATGGCCAAACTGGTGGCAAGTGGCATCGTGGCAGCTGCACGCTTGACTTTTCTCAGTTCATGGGCAGTTATTTTGCGCCTTGGTTTTTCCACACGCTTCTTGCGACCCTGTTGACTATTTTGAATGAAACGCTTGATTGTTCGATGATCACGCTTCAGAAGCTTTGCAATTTTAAGAGTGCTGCATCCCTCTGCAAGATATCTCACTATTTTTGACTTTTCTGAGCCTGTCAAGTCCTTCTTTTGACCCATTTTGCCAAAGGAAAGGAAGTTGCCTAATAATTATGCACACCTGATATAGGGTGTTGATGTCATTAGACCACACCCCTTCTCATTACAGAGATGCACATCACCTAATATGCTTAATTGGTAGTAGGCTTTCGAGCCTATACAGCTTGGAGTAAGACAACATGCATAAAGAGGATGATGTGGTCAAAATACTCATTTGCCTAATAATTCTGCACTCCCTGTATATTTTCACATTAATTGAACTCATAAATGTGTACTCATACTTTGATACCTGTCTGGTTTTAGCACATTTTAAAGCCAAATATAATAAAAATATAATAAAACAGTACACCTATGTGAAAATATTCACAATATACGACAAACACGCGTTGATATATGGAGTTAATTACGCAAATCTCATCTTGTTTTTAAACTCCCTATGCCGTCAATCTCTACAGCTATTGATCTGGAATACATGAATTGCAGCATGGAGAATCAAACAAAAGAAGTCTGATTATCTGTATTTTTCTGCTTTTAAAAATAAATGCATACAGAAAACACACTATTGTTTGTCTGTATTTATGTATAAAAATCAGTAAAAACTAAAAAGTGGGAGCCTTATTGATAGCCAACTGAGGCCAACTCAGGGCTGAGGTTTTGAGTGCACGCTTTCCTACAAGGTAACCACCTGACAGAAAGTCATAAAATTAGAAAGGTATACAAAATTACAGTTAGCAAAGCAAAATATTATCTCTCCTAAGTTGATCTAACAGGGATTCTCATATGGCAAACCTCTTATATTCAAGTTTTGTTCTACTGCGGTATCTAACACCAAAGCTATTGCCTACCATGGTATCCTCTGATAAACTATGTAACAAAATATATTTGTAGGCTTTAATGCAGAGTAATAGCACTCCACACTTAAATGCCTATTTACATTAACATATGCTTTTCACAATAAATATGTCAGCCCTTGGGCCTTTATCATAGTAAAGAGATCAGGCCTATAGCCGTGATCATTGGTTCTCCTTCATAACCAACTTAGTCCTGCTGTATTGAGAATACATTTTAGCACAAGCCAAAAAGTACAATACAAGCAGTCTTTTTAGTGGAGGCACACAAATTCGGGCCAACCAAATCCTGTACTCAGCTGAACCAAAATGTGGTTGGAGCATAAGCACCTCTCTCAGTAGTCCTCTGACAGCTTTTTCTGTTGGTCACATAAGGTTAGGCATAAGTTGCACTGTCAAGCCAAGCATAAAAGCCTTCCTAGATTACTGTAGCCATGGGGTTCCCAAACTACTCTCAAACCCAGAACTGCATTCGGAAGTCTAAAGTTAATGATGTATGAGGAGGGTGCTGACCGCCTTCCATTTGTGCTTCTGTGAGAGAAAACCAAGCTATTTAACAGCATTACAAAGTTGTGTGTGCCCCTGAAAGTTCCCGCATGGGCAGCCATACAGCTGACGGCTCAGGCAGCGTCTACATCGGGGGGAAGCCCTTTTTGTTGAAGCACTCAATTTTAGCCCAATCAAAACATGTACTCTTAGCTGCCAACATATTGGCGGTGCCAAAGCTTCTCCCTGTACTACTCTTGAAAGCTCTTTTTTAGGTTGATCACATTACCTATAGTGACAGATGTGCTGTCAAGCCAGACCTAAAAAGGAACTCACGCACCTGCATTTCAAGACCAGTCTTTTTGCCAATTCTTTCAAAGGATAAGGGCAGAATGGGTTGGGGGCACAGTTGAGTTGTTATGGATTATCCAAAGTATCTAGCTACAGTTGCTTCCAAGAAACAAAAATGAATAATGCGCGGCTTACTTGGTGACTGATTGGAGGGAGATATAAATATGACTTTGCTGTTAAGGTTTAAATCATTTCAGCCTTCCTCCTTCTCGTCAAAGGCCATTCGGCAACGAAGACCAATAAATTATGCGCTATGTATTACATTATAAGTGAAATATGCACTAAGAAAATGTTGACTATCCAGCAAACAGCAACAGTCTAATTTATACAGGGGTTGTACATTAGAACAGCATGATTCAGACAGCACAGAAGGCCGGGTGTCAAGGCAGAATTTAAGACGGCATGCCTATAATGCAGTGTGTGGCACTCCACTCACAAAAAAACGTAATATTTATAAGTAGTTTTGGAGAAACAAACAATCAATTTTAATACAAGTTTAAATTGTCCAAACTAAACCAAACATTAAATTAAGAATCCACAACAATTAGAAATCAATCCGTGGTAATACACATTTCAGCCAACACGTGTTTCATCATGGGAAATTCCTTTTTTAAATCCCGAACGACTTCTTCAGGGCTACAAATTGCAAACAAATTGATAAAATTAGGAACCAAAATGCTCTAACTTAATGGTTGAACAACATAATCAAAGAACCCAAATTCAAACCAAATTGTGGAAGTCTCATGTACAAGAGACCCTATTGTAATAACTTGAATATTCATTGAACCACAAGGTGAGAAACCCAGATAGAATTACACTGAAGTGCTCCCCCAGAAAGCACACTCAAATCTTATATCCTACCAACCTCTATCAAAACTACTCAAATAGTGGCATCATGCACCTCCAATTTAGTGCCAAAACTCCCTTGTGTCAACACATTTCTTTATAAACTTCTTAATAATACCTCTTAAATAGACAATTCCTGGAGAGTTCATTAATTGTTGTCCGTTATTTGATCTAATGTTGTGTATATTTCTCATTGCATGGCAAACTATCCAGATCTATTGCATAGACAAAAAGCCAGAAAGACATGATGTAATTAGATTGCATCAATTATAAAAAGAAAATGCCAACATGCGATGAACACTTATTCACATATGTGAATTTCACTGTGCCCCCGTGTAAGGTACCTGACGTCCAGCATCCAGAAGTAGTAATGTATAATCAATATTGTTCTACATTCATCCTTCATATTACACTGTGAAGAAATCAAAAAATACTCTCTAGATAACAGATGTGTAGAAAACAGAGCTCTGGTTAATGCTCCTGGACACACACAATTTTCCATGGAAACCGAAAGCCACCCCCAAACGCTCACCTAATATTTGTAGTGTCTTTTCAAAACGGCGTTGTCCAGAATACGAAAGCGCCGCAACGCGAGTACGCGTCTCTACTGTGTCCCGCGACCCGACCCTGAAGTTAAATACACTTCCGGGGCAACCATAGGATGCTATCATGCAAAATAGAAAACAGACTACTCTCTATGCGAGTACGCGTCTCTACTGTGACACGAGACCCGACCCGGAAGTTAGATACACTTCCGGGGCAACCATAAGAGGCTCCCATGAAAAATAGAAAACAGACTATTCTCTATAGCTATTCGATTGGACTATATCGCACTATATTTAGTCCCATATAAATGTTTGTGTATTTAAATAAGGGCCCAATTACAGGAACAGATAGGCTTCAATCAATCGACAGTATAAAGGAGAAAACCTCTACCAACAACCAATCACGAAGAAAAAAAAAAAAAAAAACATGAAGCTGTATCACAAAAAAGTACATACAGATAGATTCCACCAGAGACCAACGAGTAGATAATAATGATCTAAATGTGTATGGGTTTGAGTTGAAATCAAACCCAACGGCATACTAGACAAATGCCCCTTATGATAACATGGGAACTATGTTGGAGAATTTTGGTTCATAACTGTGTAACAAAGCTTTCATGGACGAGGATAGATTCACATACAATCAAAGTATGTCAAGTACATTAGCAATATAACAGCAATGACAGACAGATAACAATTAAAGAAAATTATAGATTTCAATTGCCCAAAAAGAACTCCAATTCCCTATCAGAATTGAGACCTGATTCCACAGCCCTCAACCTCATGATCCAAAGTGCCTCTTTTTTGCGTAAGGCTAGTTCTCTATTGCCCCCCCTAGGGTCTTTAGGGACATGTTCCAGTCCCAAAAATACAAAACTCTTGTGTGCAGTTTGTGAGTTACAGTCAACAATGTGTGCTACTATGGGGTATCTCACGTTATTATTCTTAAGTGCTCGAACATGTTCTCCAATTCTGGTCTTAAGTTGACGTATTGTACTCCCCACATAAATCTTAGTACATTTGCAACGTATTACGTACACAACATAAGAGTATTACAATTGATCAATGAGCTGATGTTGAATTGTCTACCTCCCTCAGAAAATTTGCTAATGTTGTGGCACGCCCAACGGCATACTCCACAACAACCACATTTGAAAAAAACCAACTGATTTCGTAGAAAGCCATGTTTTATTGGAAGGACTAGTAGTAAAGCTGGGACATAAAATACTCTTCAAATTTCTACCTCGCCAATATGTTGTTGGTACTCTTTCGGGTAATAAATCTTTTGTAGATTCATCTTGTAGCAATGTGCTCCAATGTTTAGTCATAAATTTTTCTAAGATCAAAGACGCATCATTAAAATCTGTTATGAATCGAACCTTATTGGATTTATCCATCCTCTCCCTACGGTCTCTAGTTTTCAAAGTCTCACTTCTTTCCAACCGTTTGGCTCTAAACTGTGCCTTCTTCACTATCTTATTTGAATAGCCACGTGCTAGAAATCTCCTACCCATGTCATCAACCTGTTGTAAAAACTCCTCATCCAAACTACAATTACGTCTGGCCCTCACCAGTTCTGCAAAGGGAATAGAAGCTACTTGGGGGGTTATTACAACTTTGGAGGAGGTGTTAATCCGTCCCAAATGTGACGGATATACCACCAGCCGTATTACGAGTTCCATAGGATATAATGGACTCGTAATACGGCTGGTGGTATATCCGTCACTTTAACGTCACTTTTGGGATGGATTAACACCTCCTCCAAAGTTGTAATAACCCCCTTGGTGTGAGCTATGAGGAAGCAAAATAGAATTACAAGCCGTAGCTTTACGAAGAAGTCTACTCTGGACTCTACCATTCGCAACAAAAATCTCCACATCCAAAAATTCAATGCTCACTGAGCTATAATGATATGTGAATTTAACATTCATGGCATTCAAATTTAGAAAACTGCAAAATTCAACCAATTTCTGTTCTCCACCAGATTAAAAAACAGTCAAGAATTTAAGACGGCATGTCTATTTCACTGTCACTTGGCTTTGTGACAGGAGGCTGAACCAAAATTACTCCCTTCACGAAGCATGGAAATACTTTTATGACAAATTTACTTTGCACTTTGATGATATGGTTTAAAACATTAACTCTAAAGAAAAAGTTTTTTCAGTTTCATATTTTCTTGATAAAGTTGTGATTTGTTGAATTGCCTCAACTATTTTTAGGAACAAACCTAAATTTGAAGGTATAGTTACAAATCTTTTTTTACAATGCATGGTAGATTTTCATTACCATCCCCTAGACTTTAGCATTGTGGCTAAGTGGCAGAATCTCAGACAGCCAAATTCAGTACAAGAGGTACTTCGTTGCATATGATGAATGCCATCTATCATAGCTGGCAAACATCTCAGCTTTGTTAGTAAAACAACCATGCTGGTACCCAGAATACTTGTTGGAAGGCAGCCACCCAATTCCATCCCCGGCATCGCTCATGGTCTATATAAAGAATGCCAACGCTAGATTGTAGCGAGCAAGGGAAGCAAGAGATAGTATTCCACAAGGGACGGGGTGTATTGTGGGTTCTCCCACTGGAATGTTTTCCCTTGGCGCTTTCCATATCTCACACACTTGCACATAGGAACGTAATTACAATTGGCACATATGGGGTCATCGTTCTTCCACCTCTGCAGAGAGGCCAAGATTTGGATGAGCACGAAAAAAAGACCTTTATGATACAGTGACCGGCTCCGTCAAAAACTTACACTATCTTCTACCTTAACTCGAGAGCGTTCAGTCATGCCATCATGGACGCTCATCCACTTCCTAAACTCATCCCGACACCTTGGAGCATTTCCGTTCTCAGTAGGCTCCTTTTAAGACTCATATGTTATATGAAAAACAAAATTGCAGAAAAACATCATCTGAGAAAAGAAAGCACTCTTAGGAGAACTGGTCACATATACCTTGCAACATGAAGTAAACCGAGTGAAATGTGACAGTGAATGATTCACTGGCATGGATTAGCCTAAGGTTCCTTGCATGTACTGTCCTGAAAGAAATCATTCAATTTGCATCTGAAGTATGTTAAGGTCTTGAAAGACAGGGCACGGTAGAGGTCCATGGTAGAGGTCCATTTCAAAGTCCGTACAAATTACCTGCAAGCTAATAGCCCTTTACATTGAACACGTGCCTTGCCTGTCCCAAAACAATTGTTGACACAATCACATCAATCTACCAGTCATTATTGAAAAATTCTTTCAAAGAGGTGCAGTTAGTACCAGTTCTCAAAGACGTCACTGTTGTCTTTCAAGAATATAAATGTGAGAGGACAAATCTGACTATCTGGTCTGCCCAGATTTTTTGCTTTTGGATCACCTGTTTTTTTATATTTTACTGTGAGGAAGCCTCATAGTTTGGGACTGACACACAGTAAACTTATGGTCAAATGGACTGTGCGTGTCTACCACTGGTGCCGCCTTGTTAAGCAAAGGCTGCTGTGATGCAGCAAGGGTAGGAGGGCCAGGGTGGGTTACCCAGGGCTGCCTGGGGAGGACTCCTTTTGTGCACAGCCCAAGAACTACACCTAGGTAGCCTGGTACAGAAGGGACCATGCAAAGTGGATGGCGGCCTGGAGTAGGCCTTATGAGATGGATGAACATATGTGAGGGATAGTCGGTGTGCTTACAGTCTTCATTGTCGTGACACTCCCTTATATGCCAATGGGAAAGGCTGCCCTAGGGCGCATCTCCAGTTCCCTAGGGTCCACAGACTCAGAGTCACACCAATGTAAACTGTATGAAAAGAACTATGCAGTAGGTTACAAAAGCATACCTGTACAGCTTATGGGTCATCCAGGAATGTCATCCTTCTCTGACTCAGCTCAGGATGAGGGCTCATGCCTTTGTGACCCTGCTGGTCTGAATTAACTACTGTTCTTTCCAACTGCAGGAACAGGGCCCTGCATCAATCAGCCAGCGGCCATTCCATGCCAGGAACTGGGCCTGCCCCAGGCCCTTCAATGAGGAGGGTCTCTTTGGAGGAATTGCTGAGAGTGGCCCTGGCAGGAATGTCAGGGAGGAGGTGAGCTGAGACCCTCAGAGCACATGTGGCAACTGACTCCTGACGACAGCATTTTGAGCTATTCTAGAAGACTGTGCAAGAAGGTTGGGAAAGGGACAGAGAAGTGATGTGGCACATCATGATAGGCCAGGGAGACAGCCCTGCTGGACTCTTCCACCCCAGCTTAAAAGATCTTGCACAGTTCCTTGGATGTGCTTTTCTGCAGAACACTGGTACTGAAGACGGGCTTAATAGAAAACTGGAAAGAAGAACCTGCTGACTGCCCACTGGGGCAAGGACTGTGCCCCTGACTAATCCCAGACCCAGTGGGGCATACCTCAGGACCAGTTAAGCTGGTCCCCTTACTCCCCCTGAGGACCAGTTGGCGGAAAGAATGGGCTTCTGTAGAAGGAGGGCGTGCTGCCCAGAAAGAGAGAGGCACCCAAATGAAAATCTGGTGCAGGGAGTCAATGAGACTGGCTCCCTACCAAGTTGGGGACCTCTGAGGTCAGGAGGCCTAAAGAAAGTGCTCCAGTTGGCACCAGAGGCAAAAGGAGACTAAATATTGCCCAAATTGTCACACAGGGGCCTGGGATATCCCCAAGGGAAGGTACATGACCTATGACCATCCAGGGAGGACCACCAATGAAGCGCATGGGGCTCCACAGCTGATTTCCACATGCCCCCAGGGTGGTCCAGGGCCCAAGGGCTGACCCCGAAAAATGTGAAGTTGGCTGGGGGAAGCTTTGTCACACTTCCCACCAAAAAGTGGGAGGGGGCCAGGACCCCATCCTTGGGCCCTGACCAAAGAAGACAAGCCATGAGGCGCCATTGCCCTCCCTATGAAGATGCTGGAGGGGGGGGCAGGACCCAATCCCTGGGCCCAAGCCAAAGTAAAGCTGGGGAATGCCGTTGGGCTCCCTGTGAAGATCTGCCAGGGGCCTAGGATCACAACCCTGGGCCCGATGGTTAGAAGCGGAGGGGTGAGTGCCTTTGTATTCCCTCATGCAGCCGGGAGGGCAGCTAACAGCATCACATCTGCCCGCAGGACACAAGAGAAGGGGCCGGGGAGTGCTGGCGCACCGCCCTCATGTGCCCTACTTCCAGGCCGCCTCCCCAGCATCTGCCTGCTGGAGCAGGCAGACTTTCAAGACGGGAGACGAGTGCCAGCTCCTGCAGCTGCACTTGAGAATGCAGGCAGGACAGGGAGCCAGCAGGAGTGGCCAGGGGAGGGATAACTGAGCCTCTCCCCAATGACCCTTACCTCACATGCGGTGTCCAGGTTGGAAAGGGCACCCCAAAGTAGAAGAACCACTGTGACGTAAGGCCTCCAACAGAGGAAATAACAGAGCACTCCATATTGCCTTGCGAGGCAGATCGCCCAAGCCAGGAATTGGCTCATTTTTGGTGCAGTGGTGACCCCAGGAGAGCAGGGTCACCACCAAATTGATCCCACAGTGAGGAGGGAGCTGCAGGAAGAGTGCATCCTCCCCCCAAGAAAGTTCCAAATGTCTCCACCCTCAGTTCCAGGGGACTTGAAAAGGATCACCCCTCAAGGGTCCCAATGTGTTTTCAAGCTTAGCCCCAGCTGGAACAATGTTTAATATGGTATAACTGTTTCCTCTACGTATTAAGATCATGGTTGCAGTCTTTGTGGCCTGAATGCAATTAACAATGGATTGTTACAATGGTCTGTAATTACGTGTGTTTTTTTTATAGAAATGAAGTCCCTTAGGAAGTATTGTCAAATGGTAGCATTTATTCAAAATGTGATCAACAATGTATGGCTGCAACGTTGTGGCCAATGATATGCCATGTGTATGGTCATATGAAAAGGAACCCCCTAGAGGTGAAAGATGGTATTACGAATCTGAGAACAACCAAGTGATGTCAACTGTGCATCATTTTCATGTTGAATGCTTCAATGTTGAATATGATTAACCTTTGCCAACACTCGTTATGGCTATAAAGCCTATACATGTTTCTGGTTAATGCTTTATTTGAGTAATGAGACTGACAGCCACTAGTGATCAAAGTAACTGTACTTTATTACCAGTATTCAATGCTCTCACTCCAAGTTACAATCAGATATTGCATTGGAATACAAGTGAATGTTTTGCCAAGTGGGTTGTTGGTTTATATCTCCCTTTGGGAGAGACAAGAATGATTACACAATGTCATCCAAAAGTAATTCCATCAGCTTGTGTATATTTATAAATTGTTCCATGTATTGAGCAGTGTGTATGTAATAAATGTACTTTTCCTTTATCAAAAGAAAAAGCACAGACTGGACAATAATTTATTGAGTGTTATTCTTGTGTGCTTTTGAATGGTGATTACTAGCCCAGACCACCTCCCTTGAGTAAGCCTTGGACTGCTCTGCAATGTTACCCTATGAAAATCAAACACTACAGTGGGGTGTTTGGTTCCCAGTGGTGGTTGAGTGTTGACCCATTACTTGTGCAGGCCACACAACTAATGACCCATCCTCCAACAATAATAAATCTATGTATGTTGAAAATTGGCACCCTATGGAAAGTATTATGCATGATCAATTACAGTGCCTCATTAAAGCCCTCGTTATGAGTCTCTCATTTTTTATATAGGCCACTCATAACAAGGGTTACGAGCCACGTCGGAAATCCCAAGCACAGTCATTTTACCTCATACACTGTACAGTAGTACTGCAGTTTTTTTTAGGACAAACCTAGGGACTACCTGGTGGACTATGTCCCCAGTAAATGCAATGGGATTACCAGTTTGCATTCAGAAATGGCTTTCTATGTGCTAGTCACAATTGTTAATGGGCTTATGGAGAATCAGCATGCATATCCAGCATACTATCGGGAACAGATATCGGTAATGGAACAGCGTAATTTTAGCTGTACCTCTGTATGTTACGGTAGTAATGCAAGATTTAACCCAGAGAATATTTTCAGTGTGACTTAATATTGCTAATGTAAAGTGAAGCACCAAACCATATTATTGACGGTGCATTCAGTGTAGATATTAGAGTTTCATATATACAAGTGTACATTAATGTTTGAATTTAACGTGATGATTTATAGTTCTCATTTACACTTATACTCTGATGTATTGCATTTACTGAAAACGCCTTTCATACTTATTCAAAGATATGCTTATACATGTTTGAATTTATTTTAACATAATTGTGTAGTTGTATTCAACTATTAAAAAGTGTACATGAACAATGATTTATTAGGTTAGCAAGAATAGGCCATTCATTTTAACGTGAAATATATTTTTTCTTGCTCTACTTGTTTTTATTTGCTGGTACTCATTCTGGATTGCTTAGTTATTGAAAGTAGTATTGTGCATTAGTATTAACGAGGCCAGAGCAGGAATACCTTGGCACAAACTGAATGATTTGGTGTGCGTCTTGTTCAATGCCTATCTAGGAAGAACCAACTCAAGGTCGACCTGTTAGTTAGTGTTCCGTGGGATGGGGGACTCACTCCATGTTGCAAGGGCGATTCGTGAGATGCAGAAACAATTGAGTTTCTGGTGATGTGTTCAGAAGATACAGATGCTCCTGGAACTTTCTAGATTGATTTAGTGTTCACATTGTTAGAGTTGTGGCAGAGTTATTTAGACTCTGAGAGGTGCAGACCTCTTAGATCCCTTGACCTTACAGTGCATAGCTTTGTGCTCAATCTGGATATTTTATTTCTTGAAGACTCCTACTGAGGCCTTTGCAATGTTCACACCTGCTTTGGTCTGTCCCAAATCCTTTAACAGTAGTCCTGTTTAGTCTAGAACGTAGCTGGATGGCTATACCTTTATTCTTGTTGACTATAAAGAATCTAAATTCTTTCATAGAATATCAATTCGTATTTCTTAGCTTTTGTATTGCTGTGTAATCTTTATAGGCCAGATGTACAAAATTCCTATTTTGCATTTCCAAAATAGCAAATCCTAAGAAATTACTATATGGGAAATGCAAAATAGAATGTACAAAAATAGAGATGCCCTAACAACAATTCCTACAGACTAGGAATCAGTATTAGGAAATTACTATTTAAAAAATGCTCACCATTTGTTCCTATGGGCCCATAGGTATGAATGGTTTTGCATTTTCAAATTTGTGATTTCCTAAGAGGAAATCACAAATTAGGAAATGAAAACCCAAGGGTGCCCAGAAGCCTACAACCCTGTTAATGCACCCCAAAAAAAGGTGCTGCACATGTTAAGCTCTACATGGCACTTTCAAAAATGCATTTTGAATGCATTTTTTAAACTTGGACATGGTTACCAATCGACTTGTAGTCAATGGTAATAGCATTTCCTAAATGCCCATTTTTGCATTTAGGAAAATGTTTTGTACATGTGCTTAGGAAATTGCAAATAGGAGATCCTATTTGCAAGTTCCTATTGGGAATCGCAAAATGAGATTTCTACTGGGTAGGAGTTGCATTTTGCAATTCCCTATTGGCTTTTGTACATCTGAAAAGGCATTTTAGCATTTCTTAATAGACGGAAATTGTGATTCAATCCATTAAGAAATGCTATATCCGTTTGTACATCTGGCTCTAAATGCCTTATATTGAAAAGATTGAATTTGTTTTGGGATTTCAGACTGCTGATTTAGAAATTGTACCTTTATAACGAGATTTAGATATGCTCATATATTGGACTGATTACTCATTTGTAATAAACGTCCTAAACTTAAATATTGATTATTGGTTCTCTTTGTGGAACCAAATGGACTTCCCAGAATTGTGAGATTAGATGTGATGCTAAGTCCTTTTCCCTCAGCACTCTGAAAAGATCCAGAAGAAGACTGACCACCTCTTCCATGCCCACTCTTGTAATAACATGGAGTGCTATAGTGCAAGCCTGTTTGACAGAGTCATTTATGGTGAGTGCATTGAAAATGTATTCTTTTTAATGTGAACCTTCTGCTTAAAGAATGAATCTTGGCTTTTAACAGAGGATTAGCACGAGTTTGAGACAAGGGGCTGCTGGGCCTGGTGAATGCATTCATTGTTTTGAAGCACCACCTGCTCTTGGAGAAAGACAAGGTTACATTTGCGCATAATGGCAAAGTCAAGGATTGAATCCAGTACTTTCAAACTGGGTGAGGCTAGTGCAGAGCAGGCGAGTGTGGTGAAAGTGGCAACATTTTTTATTATATATTCAAATGCAATAACCTTTAAACAGAATTTCCCAAACTCTGGGTTGCAACACACTGATTGGCTACCAGTTCAGTCCTGGTGGGTCCTGAAAGAGCAATAAATGAAATGTATTTCCATATTGTATTTATCTTGTCACATTTGCTGTGCATCAAAGACCAAGGTCAAATGTCAACCTATGTCTTCTGACAAATTGCTTCCTATTATTTTGACACGGGTGTTAGACCTGACAGCCGTAGGGGGGTCACCCTCCATTTTTTTCCTGCCTCCTTCCAATTTTTTGGTATTGTTTTTGCTGGTTTTAGGACTCTGCCACTTTACCACTGCTAACCAGTGCTAAAGTGCATATGTGCTCTCCCTTAAAACATGGTAACATTGGCTCATACCCTACTGGCATATTTGATCTACTAGTAAAGTGCACTACATGTGTCCAGGGCCTTTAGATTGAATGCTCCTAGTGGGACTGCAGCACTGATTTTGCCACCCACATAAGTAGCTCCTTACCCATGTCTCAGGCTTGCCATTGCAAGGCCCATGTGTGCAGTTTCACTGCCCCTTCGACTTGGCATTTAAAAGTATTTACCAAGCATTAAACTTCCCTTCTTCTACATATAAGTCACACCTAAGTTAGGTCCAAGGTGACCCATAGGGCAGGGTGCTGTGTAGGTAAAAAGGCAGGACATCTATCTGTGTGTTTTATAAGTCCTGATAGTAGAAAACTCCTACATTTGTTTTCTGCTGCTGTGAGGCCTGCTCACGTCATGTTTAGTATGGCCAGAATGGTAATACAAAAGCCTGCTGACTGGTGAGTTTGGATTTTATATTACTATTTTAGAAATGCCACTTTTAGAAAGTGAGCATTTCTCTGCACTTAAAATCCTTCTGTGCCTTACAGCCTGTCTCCAATCCACATCTGAGCTGGACTGGTTGACAGCTCCCTTGTGCATTTCACCCAGACAACCACAAACACAGGATGCTCAGTCACACCTGCACACATCTGCATACTGAGTGGGTTTTCCTGGGCTGGAAGGGTGGAGGGCCTGACACTTAGATTTCAAATGACAGTGGCCTGTCCTCACACAATGGACTGCCAAACCCCCTACTGGGACCCTGGAAGACAGGATTGCACTGAAAGGGGACCCTGTTGTCAGAGTCACCAGATCCTCGGGGTCTGTGTACGTTCCCAACACTTCCACCACAAGACAGCTCAAATACTCTGACTAGATTTGTCACAGAGTCTAAGAGAGTCCAAGTGGGGAAAAGGGGATTAGGAAGGGATTAGGAAGGGAACAGCTGGGAAGGAGACCTGTAGGAAGCAAAAAGGTTAAAACACACACCATCAAAATTACCTCTCATGAAATCAGTACTAGGCTATGACTAAGTATCATCATTCTGAAAACATGAACAACCTAAGAATAGACTTAAAATGACTATGCTTCAAGATGACTGAATACCTGTGAGGGAATCAAGAAAGGTTAAATGAAACTTTCAAATTCAAGTACTTTCTTTTGCATGAGCATCAGGAAACAATCTGAATAAGTTCTGAACCATCATATGAATCTTTTTTAAGAATACATATCAGGAACACACGACATTCCATCTAGAACTCTGACCTTTTATTTTTCTCTCAAAATGTTGGAACATGAATTGCGCACATTGCAGATTTTCTCATAGGTAGTAAACACCATAGAAGGATTGTGCACCATGAATAACACAACGTAGATTCAAGGAATAAATCACGCAACTTGTCAACTCGAGTACTACCAAGCAAATGCCTTAGGATGGTAGCATACAATGAATATCATGAATTAAGCACGAGGAAAGAATCGTGCGTCTTGCCGATTCAAATGCCACCATGTAACTGTCAAGGAATGGTAGCGCACAATGAATAACATGAATTAAACACGAGGAAAGAATCATGCGTCTTCCGATTCGAATGCCATCATGTAACTGCCAAGGAATGATAGCGTACAATGAATATGTAGGGTTAAATCATTAGAAAGCGAATTGCGCGTCTGGCCGATTCAAAGGCCACCATGTAACTGCCAAGAAATGGTAGCGCACAATTGTACGCTACCATTCCTTGGCAGTTAAATAGTGGCATTCGAATCGGCAAGACGCGCGATTCATTTTCTAGTGATTTAACCCTTGATATTCATTGTACCCTACCATTCCTAGGCAGTTACATGGTGGCATTCGAATCGGCAAGACACGCGATTCGTTTTCTAGTGATTTAACCCTTGATATTCATTGTGCGCTACCATTTCTTGGCAGTTACATGGTGGCCTTTGAATCGGCAAGACGCGCAATTCGTTGAAATCCTGGACATGCAGGACAAAGTCACAGGTGCTGCGTCGGTCCAGTGGGCAATGACTTTGTCCTGCATGTCCAGGATTTCAACGCATTGTCCCTGGGCGTCAAAAGACCCTGCATCGCAGTGTGGACTCAAGCCTGTGTGCCGTAAGTGGATGCAAAGCCCTTGCCGCATGGAAAATAATCAACACACTGTCAGTTTGGACTTCCAACGCACACCTGCCTTTTTCCACACATCTCCCCCTCTTCAGTGCGTAGAACTTTGATGCATACCAGGTACTTTGTGCACACAAGAGACATTTGTTAGTTTTTAAAGACTTAAGACTCTTCTTATCATTGCAAAAGTGATATTTAAACTTTTACTTATCAGATCTTGATCGTTTTGACCTTAATCTACTCAGATAAATATTTTATATTTTTCTAAACCTGTCTGGTATATTTTTATGGTGTTTTCACTGTGTTGTTGCATTATTTAGTGCACAAATATTTTACACATTGCCTTCTAAGTTAAGCCTGACTGCTCAGTGCCAAGCTACCAGAGGGTGCGCAAAGGATAATTTGGATTGTGTGTGATTTACCCTGACTAGGATTGTGGGCCCTACTTGGACAAGGGTGTATATGTCTGCCAACTAGAGTCCCCATTTCTAACAATGGGTATTTGTATTTAAGCTCTTTCTCTGACTGCAAAGTAAGTGTATTTCTAAAGTAAACTATGTGACAGTTTGGCTGGGATACAGGGAGTGTGAAAGGAAAGGCTGTAAGATTATTTTTTTGTAATGCACAAAAATGTAAGTCCCTGAAATAACCTTACTCACATTTCAAAATCAGCAGTTAGGAAAGCAAAAATGAGCACATTCTTTTTGTATTTCTGAAGTGTGATGGAAACAAATATGCTAAAAGGATCAAAACAAGCAAGACATATTTATATGGTGATGCACAAATTATAAATATTCACTGAAGCATTGTTTCCACACTTTACCATTTGTATGTCATATAGTTTTATCAGTAAAACTGGTGGCCTGTGCAAATTTAGCAGCCATTTCAAGGATAATGTGCGGTCTGTAAAAGATAGTGCACTACCAAGAAATGCTTTGGTAATATATTTGCAATAGTGTGCTTCAAAATGTACAACCAGCTACATGATGCACCCTTACTACTCTCCTGCTGAATACTTTCACTACACTTTGTGTGAAGCTAGAATTTATCACAATCCCTCTGACTTCAGTAACATAACATTGATGTCAGCACCCCCAACTTTAAAATTGTTCCAGCTCCATGGGTGCAAAGGTGCTGAATTATGTCCCTAAGTCCAGTTTAAAACAAACCCTTGCAAGTACTCTGATTGAACCTTTCAGTTTTTTTGCTGCTGTTTTCTAACTACACAAAGCCATTTCAACAGATAATGTGCTCACCATATGTGATCGTCCACAATCATCCCACGCGTGAATGACATTCACACATAAACGCCGTCACCTCCTCCTGTTTGAACACACTGCGCATGCTGAAAAAAAACTTCAAATGGATTCCCACAGAGACCAGAAGGACCGTCACTCACGCACTAATCAGCAGCAGGCTAAACTACGGCAACGCCCTATACGCCGGCACCACACTCAAACTCAAGTGCAAACTCCAGAGAATCCAGAACACAGCTGCACGCCTCATCATGGACCTCCCCCACCATGAACACATCTCACCACACCTCAAATCCCTTCACTGGCTCCCCATAGACAAAAGGATCACCTTCAAAATCCTCGTCCACCCACACAAATCCCTCCACAGCACCGGCCCATCCTACCTCAACGATAGAATAAACTTCCACACCCCCACCTGCCACCTCCGATCAACTAACCTCGCACTCACCACAGTCCCCCGCATTCAACACACCACCACAGGGGGCAGATCCTTTTCATATCTCGCCCCAAGGGCCTGGAAGTCCCCCCCCCACCAACCTCCGCAAGACCGAAGACCTCCTGCTCTTCAGAAAAAACCTCAAGACATGGCTATTCAAACAGTGATCACCCCTCCCCCCCCCACCCACCCCTACCAGCGCTTTGAGACCCTCACGGGTGAGTAGCGCGCTATACACATTTTTTGGATTGATTGATTGATTGCTTTGTTGATTGATTGATAAATTGAGAAATATGGATGTAGCCTAGCGGCCAGAGCAGCTGACTTTGGATCTGTGGAACCAGGACTGAGTCTGAACTACAATGAATCGGACTTTATTTAATGTAATCTGGGGCTCATGTAGAGCGCTCCACTGCCCTTAGGTAGTTTGTGCTATATAAATCTGAAATATATATGAAGTTCAAAAGGCACCACTGGGCTTCATTTTAGCACATAAATGGATATGAGGCCTTACTCTCCACTCTGCGGTAGAAGAGTTGTCAAATTTTCTATAACCACTGTTATCAACACTAAGCTTTTTCAGAAGCCTTGTGATTTTAGTGAACAGATGCCACAGGCCAGCACCCTACTCTGAAAAGTGTTCCAGTGCAGTTCACCATCTGCCACTTTCATGGTTAGATCACTATCTTAGTCACCATCCAATAAAGGCCTATTGAAGGGCATGGTCAAGGTTGTAACATTTACAATCAATTGCTGTTAGGGAGGAACTCCAATGCCCAGACAGACACTCTCAAAGCAACTTTCCCAGCAGAGACACCCTCTCACACCTATTCTCACATCCAGAGAGACAGGCCCTGTGGCCAACTGCTTCTGCACATGCCCAGAGGCTGTGAGCACAGTGGGGTTGGGTGGTTAGGGAGGTTGACCGCAGGGCTGGCCAAAGACCAGGCTCTGTGTTCAACTGCTGCTGAGTACGGCCGAAGTCCGTGCGCAGTGCAGGGTTAGATGGTTATGGGGGATGGCCTCAGGGCCTGGCTGCAGACCAAGCCCTGGGCCCAAACCCCACCACAGACGACAGAAGGCCATAAGCGGTGGTGGTTGGATGAACGTATAGTAATGAAAATTACTTCACGTTAAAAAAAAGAAAATGACTGAAAAAAACAATGGTTACAGGGATGTTATAGTTAGGAAATAGAATTGAAAAAAACCTTAGAAATTCACTTAAAAAAACAAAGGTTACAGGGACGGTATAGTTAGGTTCTGAATTTTCTCGCTAAAAATCAGAGAAATCCAGCAGTTATAAGTAAAGTTACTTCAAGTAATTATAACTCGTGGCCTAAGGTAACTATAACTCACTCCCTCGCGATGCACTGGTAATTACCCCAGATTTTACAGCATTGATGACAACTTTTATAACATCAATAAAATGATCAATGAAACATTAGAAGTCAAATTATTGAAGAAAAAATTGTGCATGGTGAGGGCGCAAGTTATAGGGGACAATAATGTGTTGCAGGGATTGTTGTTTAAGTGCAGGAAGGGACACCTTCCTGCATATACACAACCATTAATGAATGCAGCACACATAGAAAGAGGAGAAAATAGGAGAAAGGAAGAAGGGTATTTGAAATTTTTCAGTGGTAGTATAGGAGCAAAGGACTTTGTTAAATTTGAAAAGCTTCATTTCAGGGTTCTGTCTTACACAGGGTTGCACTGAGCCTTAAAAGCTTTTTGTCATAACCCTATTGTGTGGTTTTAGTTATATATGTATTTACCTTTGGAACTTTTGGGTTTCTCTATCTGATGTGTTTGGTAGGATAAATAAAAATAGAATAAATTCAATATTTTTTTTAAATAATTTAAAATAATGGATGGTGGTTGTAGGAAGCTGGCTCTGTACATACTATATTAAAATGAGATATAGGACCTCATTAAGACATTGGTGGTAATGACCGCCTACGGCCACGGCGATGGCCTCCAAAACACTGTCGCCGTGGCTACCTACCGTCCGCCATATTATGACCGTAGCCGGAATTCCGCCAGAAGGATGGCGGAATTCCGGCTACGGTCATGGCAGCGGACTGCGGTAAGGTGGTGCTGCTGCCAGCAGCAGCGCCACGCCAGTAGACCACCGCAGACTGTATCATGATCCATGATACGGCCTGGCGGTGTTCTTCTGGCGGATGCTGCTGCTGGCACATCCGGTCTCCTGCTGGACGACCCCCTGCAAGCAGGTAAGTTGGGTGCTCTGACAGGGGAAAGGGTGGGGGGTGTTGTGTATGTGTGTCTGGGGGGGTGTATGTGATTGTGTGCGTGCATGCAGATGTGTGGCATGTGGAATGCGTGTGTGATGAATGGGTGTGAGTGGGCATGTATGTTGTGTTGTCTGGGTGCTTGTATGTATGTCGGTGTGTGGATGTGTGTGTGAATGAATGTCTGCATGCATGGGTTAATGTGGGTATGAGTGTGTGTATGCATGTGTATGTTGGTGCATGAATGTGTGTGTATGTCATGGGGGGGTCAGGAGGGGGATGAGGAGTGTGGGAAAGGACTCTGGGGAGGGGGAGGGGGACGGTCAAGACCCCTATCAGTGTCAGGGAAGGAATTCCTTGACACTGATAGTGCCTACCGCCATGGTTTTCATAGCCGTAAGATTGCCACAAAAACCATGGCGGTAGGCGGGGTCATAATCCCGTGGGTGGGACAGTGATGGCCACCTGGCTGGAGACCAAAGTCTCCAGCCTGGTGGCTGTTACCGCCCTGGCGGACGGAGTGGTACATTGGTGGTTTGGCTTGAGCCAAACCGCCAAAGTCATATTTTGGGGTAAGGTACCGCCAGCCTGTGGGCAGTACCTTTCTCCAAAATACCTCCACCCGCCAGGGACGTAATGAGGTCCATAGTGCCCACAGAGTCCAGGGGTTCCCCAGAGGCTTAACAGAGGTTGAGGTAGATAACACTAATGCTCTCTTTTGTGGTAGTGTGGTTGAGCAGTTAGGGTTTTCAGAGGGTAGTACAAAGCATTTGTTGTACACACACAGACAACAGAAGAAGCGCACACTCAATGACTTAACTCCAGACCAATTGTTTTTATATAGCAAAAATATCT
Organism: Pleurodeles waltl; assembly: GCF_031143425.1. Lineage (NCBI taxonomy): Eukaryota > Metazoa > Chordata > Amphibia > Caudata > Salamandridae > Pleurodeles > Pleurodeles waltl. The sequence continues at coordinate 1,641,609,293 of NC_090444.1, read as the reverse complement.
TTTGTTAATTTATTTCTAGTACCACAAGATTCAAGTTGCAGCTAAGTACAGCAGTAAATAAGTATTCCACATATGTATCAATATTACTTTGCTTAGAATCGACAAGTTGTACAGTTTTTGAATAAATGGCAATAATCTGTTTAAAAAGTTGACTGTGCAATTTTCATAAACAGTTCTTAGCGGGAAGAAACGTTAGTACGATTTGAAGGTAAGTACACGATTTACAGTTCCAGTCTCTGGGGGTTTGGAAGTCCACAGGTTGGGGTTTAAGTTAACCCCAAACACCCACCACCAGCGATACAGGGCCAGCCGGGTGCAGAGGTCAAAGCTGAGGCAAATTTAACATGGGCTCCTGTGGAAACTGGGGACACTCGGATTCAGTTCTACTTGCAGGTAAGTACCCAGTCTTTGGAGGGCAGACCTGGGGGGTTTAGATGAGCACTGGGGGGACACAGGTAAGCACCAAACACACACCCTCAGCATCACGGGCGGCTGGGTGCAGGGTGCAAACAGAGCATCGGGCTCCCAATGCTTTCTTATGAGGGGACCCCGGGGGTCACTTAGATGCTGCAGGCTGGCTGCAGGGGGCGGTTCTGGAAAACCACAGGCTGGACAAGTAGGAGGGCTGCCTGCTGAACGTTGCTGCATGGGAGGTTGGGTTCCCCAAGGCCAGTACGTTTTGTCAATGGGTATCTTCTTGGGCTTCGAGGGCAGAGCAGTCAGGACTCACGGATCCGGGGAGGCTCTGGAATCCTTAGGTGTAGTTTCTTCTTGGAGCGGGCTGCTGTCCGCAGGAGTTCATGGTCCTCAGTAATGCAGGCAGTCCTCTGGAGGCTTGGCAGAGGTTGCTGGACCTGCAGGATGCATCACTTTCTTTTGCAGGGCTTTTGAAGCTAGAGACAGGCCGGTAGGGCTGGGGCCAAGTCAGTTTTTCATCCTCCGTCTTCTCTGCTGGGGTTTCAGCTAAGCAGTCCTTCTGCTTTCTTCTTTCTTCTCTTAAGGTCACCAGTAATCTGGTGAGCTGGGTTCAGGGAGGCCCTTAAACCCTGGATTTAGGGGCTTTACAGGGGTCAGAGGGCAGTAGTCAATGGCTACTGTCCCTGAGGGTGATAATACCCTTCTGGTGTCCACTCCTTTTGGGGAGGGGGACACAGGCCTAACCCTATTGGTCCCTGTCCACCAAACCAAGATGGAGGATTCTGCAGGGAGGGGGTCACTTCAGCTGTGGACACCTTAGGAGTGGTCCCAGCTCAAGTGGTCACTCCTCCTTGTTTTTCCTAAGTTTCCTGCCGAACCTGCCACCAAAAGTGGGGCTCTGTCCGGGGTTGCGTATATCCACTAGCTGGAGTGCTCATGGGCATTGTAACAGGAGGCCTGAGCCTTTGAGCCTCACTGCCAAGTGTTACAGTTCCTGTAGGGTGGAGGTGTGAAGCACCTCCACCCAGAGCAGGCTTTGTTCCTGTATTCAGAGAGCCCAAAGGCTCTCACCTTATGGGGTCAGAAACTTAGCTGCTAGTGGCAGGCTGCCCATCATTGTGCTGAGAAGTTTGATACCAAACTTCCCAGACTTCGGTGTAGCCATCATGGAGTTGTGGAGTTTGTGATGACAAACTCCCAGCCCATGTACTTAATATGTCCACACTGTACTTACAATGCCTAAGAATGGACTTAAACACTATAGGGGCATATTGCTCATGTAGCTATGTCCTCAACTGAGGTATAATGCACTCTGTCTTAGGGCTGTAAGTCCTGCTAGAGGGGTGACTTACCTATGCCACAGGCAGTGGTGGTTGGCATGGTACACTGAGGGGGATGCCATGTTGACTTTATCTCTTTCTCCCCACTGACACACACAAGCTGCATTGGCAGTGTGCATGTGTTTGGTGAGGGGTCCCTTAGGGTGGCACAATATATGCTGCAGCCCTTAAGGACCCTCCCTGGTCACAGGGCCCTTGGTATCACTGGTACATTTTACAAGGGATTTACCTGTGTTCCAGGGGTGTGCCAATTGTGGAACAATGGTACAGTTTTTAGGGAAAGTACACAGATGGTAGGGTCTTGTTAGCAGGACCCCAGCACACACTCAGGCAAGTTAGAATCAGATATCAGGCAAAAAGTGTGTGGGTGGTACTGCAGACAAGGGGCCAATTTCCTACAGTGGTCGAGATAAAGGAGCTGCTTGCTCACTACTAGTAGTGTAACATTGGAATTAAATTAGGCCAAGGTAATATTATGTTTGTTTTGTTAATTGTGTTTCAACCTGGCTGTGTCAAGGGCCCAATCCCTTGGTCAATTACAGACTTATAGAAAGTTGGCATTTTCATACTTTAGCTATTTGGTGCCTTCTGCCTATTTCTGCATACACATCTGGGGTGGGTGACAGATGGGCTGGTGCATTCCCTCTAGACAGACACACAAAGGGACCTTTGGTGTGACTGATGGGCCATCAACATCCTGATGGGCCATCCTGGGCAGGATGGGAGGGAGGAGCTGTGCACAGTCTCACACTTACGCCTGAATAGGCAGTGTCCTGACCCCACACAAAGGGCTGCATATCCCCCTGTACTGAGTCTGGAGCCTGATAAGGAAGAAAGGACCTCTGTGCACTTCAAAGACGCTTCTTTGAAGTCACCCCTACTTCCAAGGCACAACTGCGTATATATGTACTGGACCTCAGACCTTATCAACTCAATACACTACTGGACTGGTGAAGAACTGTGCCAGGAGGAAGAACTGCGTTGCTGCTACAAGGGCAGCCCCTCTGGACAACTGTTCTGGAAGGACTGCTTTTATGCTGTGCTGCCCTGCTGTCTGCTACCTTCTACCCTGCTGTGGTCAGACTGGACCCATCTCACTTGAACCCAGAGTGAGTCCAGGGACATGATGGCTCGCCACTGTTATAAGTTTCACAGAAATCAAAGACTTCTCATCATCCTGTAACAGCACCTGAAATGTGCTTGCTGCAAGTCTGGCGGCCCTGCCAAGTGGTTCCATTCCAATCCTGGGACCTTGGAAGTGGGTATAAAGTGTTGCAACTAGCAAAACATGTGCACCAACACAATTGTGCTGATCTTAACCGGTGCATCTCCCTCAACACCAATGCATTGCTGCTGCAGTGAGCATCGTGGACACTGCATCACCAACTGCACAGCGTGTCTCCAGCTTCTGACACATCTCTGACTTTGCCCAGCTCGAAACTGATGCATCGCCTACATCTAAAGGATTGATGACAATACATCGCCTCCTCTGCTCCCCGCATCTCAGCCAAAAACCAAGGTACTTTTAATGTGAGCCAAAGCTGGTCCCTGGATCCAACTCGCACTCTATTGTGGTCGGCCTGAACTTTTGGATTTACCCTGGCCTAGCCGACCAGACACACCTGGTTGGTGCTTCAAGCTTTTAAGCACTACAATTTCATTTAATATTTACAAATTAATATCTCCAGTTCTACATATTGGATTTTTGTTTTTTTGGTCTTGTCCTGTTCATAAAAATATAAGCCATGTTGCTAAACTGGTGTGGAGTATTTTTGTGTGTTTTTTCACTGTGTTACTGTTTGAAGTGTTGCACAAATACTTTATACACTGCCTCCTCAGCAAAGCCTGCCTGCTCTGTGCCAAGCTACCAGAGGGTAAGCACAGGTTAACCTAGGGTCTGTAGGTGACTTACCCTGACTAGGACTGTTGTTCCTGCTTGGACAGGGTGCATACCTCTGCCAACCAGAAGACCAATTCCTAACAGTGTCCTGCTACAACTCGGTAATTTACGAACCAACCTATTACTATATGTGTAGGTTCACAAATTGTCACACCGGTCACTAAATACTGGTTTCAGATTACGACCAATTCTTAGTACATACGGCTCTAGGAACACTAGTTATGCCTTGAATTTGTATGAGAAAATAAATCCTTTCTCAGGTTTTACAAAGTTTCTCCTAGAATGACTGTAACACAATTATAATGTTCCAATCCCAACAGTAGCACCCCTAGTGAAAATACATTAGATTTTCCCATCCAGAAGCTTGCAAAATACTATGTAGAGCTGTTTAATAAAATGTGGTGTATAAGCATGAGAAACACTTCCCCTGACCTTCTGCTTCTTTGTATTGCACATTTTTCTTTTCATCTCCTGACTGTTGGGAAAAGGATCATGACTCAATTTTTTCGGATGCTGTGACACACCTTCTCCTGTAATGCTTCTATGCAGTAAAATAAGAACCTTGAAATACATTAGACAGCATCTATAAACGACAAACCTCTGTTTCTTGTATCTTCATAATCATTTACATTTAATTGTCAGTCTGCTTTAGCATGCAGCAAATATAAGGGAGAATAGTGATATACAAAATATTAGCATAGTTGCTGCTAAGTAGATTTGTAAAGGAGTTAGCTTTTGTAACACAAAAAGTGACACAACAGTGGTGCAAGGGCCTCATAAATAGAGACCTGAGTCTTGCGGTATTTGTTAAGAAAATAAATAAATTTAAAACTGTTCCATTTTGTGTTCTGAATATTTTGCATACTGAACACATACATACACCAGTAAAAAAGACTGGGAACATGGTATACACCTATAAATATCCTTCTTATCATCCACATCCACAGCAACATCATCATCATCCAGAAAATAGAGAGGTGACTCTTTGTTGCCACACTATGATGCATGAAGATTAAACAACTAATTGTGCCTACCTCAGATGTGCTATTCATTAGATTACCCCAAGAAATAAGGAGATATTAAAAATTACGTTTAATAATCCAAAATACATTTGAAGAGTATTTATATTTGTGTATTTCTAAAGTGCAAGCTATCACCAAAAGGTAGGTCAGTGCTATCGGAAACATAATTATTTTCAGAGCATTCCTAAAGCTAAGAATCTTGGTAATATTTCTTAAAATGTATAAAAGGCTTTTTCTCCAATAGTGCTGCACTTAAAGTTAGAGACAACACAGAAAGAATGCAAAGAGTGTATTACACATCTAGATTGACATGATTGGAATATTCAAATTAAGTCACATAAGGGAACATCAAACACAGCTTTATGAGCTACATAGAGTGATGTAAAATGTATGTGCTTGTTGGAAAGTGGATTATTGGTAAGGTCATGTAAGTACCTGCACCTAGAATAGGCCACTAACCTCCACTTGGGTCCAGTTAGATCTCAATAAATTAAACCCAGCTCAAACCTTGTTAGCTTGGCAACGAGCAGCAAGGCTTAACTTCAGGGACAAGTGTGTAGAGCTTTTAAAAATAACAGAATAGTAAATAAGTAAAACACAAAACACAAAAAAATCCAACACCAATTTATAAAAATAGTTTATACTTTTATTCTTAAAATGACACCAAAATGATTAAAATCGGATTAGGGGAACCTGAGGTATGACTTTTTAAAGAAATAATGGGCCTGATTCTAACTTTGGAGGACGGTGTTAAACCGTCCCAAAAGTGGCGGATATACCACCTACCGTATTACGAGTCCATTATATCCTATGGAACTCGTAATACGGTAGGTGGTATATCCGCCACTTTTGGGACGGTTTAACACCGTCCTCCAAAGTTAGAATCAGGCCCAATGTGTCCTAGCGCATAGAAGCAACTAGCGCTGAAAGGGTTAAAAAGGTCACACTGGATAGGGACAAAGTCCAGAGTTCAGGCCACCCACGAGGTAACACTGTTACATTTACTTTCAGAAGTGTTTCTTGACTCACGAAAGTGGTCCAAAGCACCAGCCAAAGGTTCAGAGGCTCTAGTTTGTCTCTAGGGGTCTAGGACTACAACTCTCATAATGCACCTCTTCAAATTATGGAGTTGCTCCATATATCTCCAAACTTCTGGATCTTCTTCCAGATGTCCTTTTCAGGTCCTTGACGTGTCCACAACTCGATCCAAGGTTCCAGAAGCTCTGAGGTGCTCCTTGGGAGTTGGGATTACAATTCCCAAAATGCACCTGGTCAGAATCCTCAAATGGCCACTGGACTCTGGTCAGCTGTGCTCTTCTTGCAGAACTTGTTGCAGGGGACTCAGGGCAGCTCCTTTGTACCTGTAGCAAACAGGGAGTCCCTTCTTGAAGCAGTAGAAGACAGGCAAAGTTATTTTAGTGGTAAAGCCCAAATGTGCAGCTGGTTTAGTCCTTCGGAGTGCAGTGTTCAGGTGCAGGTCAGGGGTCCAGCAGGCAGTCCTTCTTCTTCTTTGTCTTTTTCCTTGTAGAGATCTGAGGTGTGGGTGCAGCTCTGCCATATTTATCCTTGCGCCTGGGGTGAAAAGCAAGGGGGCCCTACTGTCCAATCACAAGCAAGCCACTACCCCCTTGGATGACCACTTTCTGGGAAGTGTGGTAAAAATCAATCCTAGGGAGCAGCATTCTTCAAAAATCCAACATGGCTGAAACTGATTTTGGAGGCTAGATCTGGCTGATCCCACCCACTGGTGGGGCTAAAAATCCTAAACACACCCCTCTCCTGTCCTCTCCTAATCTAATCAAGGGGACACCTATTGGTCTAGGGCTGCAGGAAATGGGGGAGGCCCTCAGCTGCTCCAAATGTCCTTCCCTCCTTTGAAGACCAGTTTGGCTGCTCTCCCCCATCCTGTTTCACCATCTGCCAATCAGAGAAGCACACTACAGAGCTGAAGTTGGCAACTTTCAAGTAGACTTGTAAAACTCTTTACCTAATCTAGTTATATTAAATCCAACATTTGCATATAACAATTAATTTTATACCAAACTCAAGATATGTGGCTCTTATGGGTACTTTGTTAATTAAAATAAAGTCTCCCCATTTTAGCCCATGGAGGCTATTCACTACAATGAGGGAAAAACTAATTTGCCTATTTTACCTCACCAGGGCTTATAAAACAATTTCATAAGATCCCTGCTCATAGTTACATGGCACCCAACCCTAGGGGCACTTAGTGCACACCTTAGGGGTGACTTATAGGTAAACATAAGGTTGTTTAAGACTTTGGAAGTACTTTCAATTCCAAAGTCGAATTTGCATATAACGTTAGTTTAAAACAAGCCAGCAAGGTAGGTCTGCCTTTGAAATGACACTGGGCACCTCAGCAGTTCCTACCTACCTGGGGTCTCTAAACAGACATGCCCTAACATATACTAGGGACTTCTAGGTAGGTCGACATAGGCAATTATTATTAGCCTAAGTTGCATAATCATTTCACATAGAGCACAGACCCTGTGACCCAGGGCACCATCAGAGTCAGGGAAACACCAGCAAAAAGTGAAAAGTGGGCACAAAAAGTTAGGGGGCCTCAGAAATCAGCTTAGTTTTCCCAAGGTGCTCCTTTAATGGTCACCAGTGATACACAACAGGTGTAGAAGAGATTAAATCAGACTTTTTGAGATCAAGAGCAAGGTTAGCAACTGAGTTTTTGCACATCATCATGTGAGCTTCATTGTCTCTGTTTCACCCTCGCTCCTGACAAAAGGTTTAAAATTGTATGTATTGCTTAAGTGGATACATAGGCCCTCATTCTGACCTTGGCGGGCGGCGGAGGCCGCCCGCCAAAGTCCCGCCGTCAGATTACCGTTCCGCGGTCGAAAGACCGCGGCGGTAATTCTGACTTTCCCGCTGGGCTGGCGGGCGGTCGCCTTCAGACCGCCCGCCAGCCCAGCGGGAAAGAGGCTTCTACGATGAAGCTGGCTCGGAATCGAGCCGGCGGAGTGGAAGCTGTGCGACGGGTGCAGTTGCACCCGTCACGTATTTCACTGTCTGCGCAGCAGACAGTGAAATACATGTAGGGGCCCTCTTACGGGGGCCCCTGCAATGCCCATGCCAGTGGCATGGGCACTGCAGGGGCCCCCAGGGGCCCCGCGACCCCCCCTACTGCCATCCGGATCCCGGCGGTCCGACCGCCGGGATCTGGATGGCGGTAGGGGGGGTCGGAATCCCCGCGGCGGTGCAGCAAGCTGCGCCGCCGCGGAGGATTCAATGGGGCGGCGGTACACTGGCGGGACCCCGCCAGTGGTGCCGGTCCGACCGCGGCTTTACCGCCGCGGTCGGAATCCCCATTGGAGCACCGCCGGCCTGTCGGCGGTGCTCCCGCGGTCCTCCGCCCTGGCGGTCAAAGACCGCCAGGGTCAGAATGACCACCATACTGTTTACAGGTAATCTTCATAACTCTGATTATCCTTCCTTGTTCTAGAGCTTACTAAATAAGGAGTTCTCACCTCCACTGAGGCAACATGTGACTATGTAAAACACAAAACCACCACCATATCTCCTGTGTCCTCCTTTGCCTCCTGCAGGCTCCAACTTCTGATCCGGATCAGAAAGTTTAGAAAACCATCAAGATTTCTGATATCCCAAAGCAACGGAAATCAGAGTTGTTAAAACAGGAGGCATATAAGTCCTGGTCAGAGCCACATTACCTCATCTATTAGATCTCATTCCAGTTCTTACAGAGGACATACCACCCCAACACATTGCAAATGTGTGACCTGCTATCCAAAAAAACAACAGGTCTTCATAGTAGCCCAAAGCATCTATTTAATAAGTAACAAAGCTGGGCATTGCAAGTTCAGTTAGGAAGAGCAGTTTTCAGATGTTTAGATTTAGTGGAAAGATTTCTGATCCAACAAAGACAAATGATAATGTGTTATAAATGTTGAAGGAGCTAGATCTTGAATGGTGTTCTCTCCTTTTCCCCCAGTTTTGCCAACAAGGCAGCCATCTTTAGTTTGATGCCATGGGTAAGCACACAGCATCTTTCTGTCTCTGAGTAGCCTCCAAAAAAACCTAGATCCAGGATCAGTTTTAATCAGACTTTGTTGCATTGATAAAGAATCCACTCTGTACAAGAAGCATATAAACCCGAAATCAGTAATAACGTGAAACCACTAATGCCTATGTTCGCCACATATACACCTCACCCAGGCATACAGAATATGCTGATAGCAGATTTACGAGTTTTATATAATGAATTAGTGCCATTATATAGACGATTGGTTCAGTTCGTAATGCGTACAATGAACACAACACCAGCGCGTCCAGCTGGTGGTTATCAATTGGCTACTGGGATTAATCCACAAACAGTGCATACTATTATGGGTAAAGTGCCCACGGAACGGGACAAAATACCATTCTGGATTGCCCAGAAAACTAATCATCTGGAAGCTGTGTTTCCCCATACGGGACCACAGGAAAAACATAGATTGCTCACTATGTGCTTGCCGTTTGGGATGGTTCCCTCAGTGGATGACTGTGCCACATGGGGTACAGTCTTCGCTGCCATATATACTACCACACATGGTACCCCGACACTTGCCAATTTACCGGAAGTGTTAAAACAAATACAAAATGAACATGGGGCTGCACCAGCTCTGGATCTGGGGACGAAATTAATGCGTAACTTTGACGCCGTATCCTCAATAATACTGAGTAATATTAAAGGGGAAGCGGTAGCACTGGCAATACGCCAGCGTCTCCGAGAAACTCCAAATCTGGAACCAGAGAGACAGCTACCGAAAATAATTTCCAATACCTATACTAGTATAGGACGGGATAGTTTGGGAGCCAAACCTAGAAAATTGGAGTTACAATGTACTGCCCATAAGGAGGGTACGAAGCAGGCACAAGAGGGCTCTAAAAAGCGCTGGGACAAACAAAAAGATTTCAAAGAGAGAAGAAATAGGAGAGCTGATTCTCCACATCTGGAGTACTCCGAACGGAGGTATAATCTCAGAAATAGGGAGCACATTAGACCTCCAGACAGATATACTGATTCACGTCCCTCTCGTTCCTTTCAGGACGCACCGGATAAACGTAGCGAGAGAGGGGGCCGTCAAGATCGACGTCCAGAATACGTGAAAGAAAAGAAAGACTCACCACAGTCTACCATTAAAAAAGAAGAAAAGACTCCTCAGCAAAAGCCACAGTTTAAAAAGAAGAAGGTGGCAGCACTGACAGTTAAGAATGCCAGTAGTATTGAGAACACTATTGAGGAACAGGAGGTGGGCAGTGACTCTGTTGGACAGCGCGGCAGAGGTCACGATATGTCTCCGGAGTCTGAAAGATCATCTGGATGCGAAAGCAACTAGCAATTACATCACGGTTGAGACAGTGGATGGCTGCGTTCTTCCCCCCGATAGGGTTTATGATTTAACAATTCAGATAGAGGGAGACGTGAAACGCACTATTAGTGTAATATTTTGGGATGAACTTACTAGTGATATCCTATTGGCCGAGAGAGACTGGCCACCTGAACACGTCCGCGAGCTCCCGCATGGGGAAGATGTCATTTTGCCTTCTTCCTCCAATCTTGTTCCTGAAGCAGCTAAAGAAGCCTATGCTGCTGAATGGGCTTTAGCACAGGCACCTGCACTATACCGTAATCATGTAGGTTGGGACAAGGAGTCTCCTTGTCATGTTATTCCCGTTAGGTCTACACCCCAACCGCAGCCACAATATCCTGTTAAACATGAATCGAAAGCTCCGGTAAAGGAGATATTATCACAACTTGAGTACCAGGGAGTGCTTGAGCCCTGTACGTCTGTGATGAATAATCCATTATTCCCCGTTGCAAAGCCTGATCATTCATATAGAATAGTAGTTGATTACAGACACTTAAATAGTCATACACGCACATATGCTATACAAAACTCACACAGCACGGCACTAATAAACAATATAGTGCGTAAAAAATATAAAACTTCTTTGGATATATCTAATGGATTTTTCTGCCAGAATGTAGCACATGAAATTAGAGACCTAAGTGCGTTTTCATTTGGCTCTCAAACACGCTTTTGTCGTTTACCTCAAGGCTATAAAAATAGCCCAGGCCTGATTTCAGCCCGTGTGACATCAATTTTGAACGAGATTAATTCCGATGCATTATCCTATGTGGATGATATCTATCTCACTGACAACTCCCTCGACATTCATCTTGCGAGGGTCGATCTGATCATTTTGGGATTTGCGGACCTCGATTATAAATGTAATTTTAAGAAAAGCAAGATAGCCTTTCTTAGTGTATTGTTCCTGGGATACGTGCTATCAAACGAGGGGAAGAGCCTGGCCCGCACTTTCTAGAAAAGTGTGCTCAACTACAGCCTCCAAACACACTTAAGAAATTACAGTCATTACTGGGTTTCTTCAATTTTGGCAGAACATACATTCCAGATTATGCAGAACGCATCAAGCCACTTTACGATTGAACACACACACATCCTTAGGGACATACAACGGGACATGCTAGAAGCTAAACACTTACACACATGTGACAATAAAACAAACTTGGTCATCAGAATAATTGCTGGTGCCCTTGGATTTACTTATGTCACCTTTAATGAGGGTGACACGGTGCCAATAGCATATAAATCACATTTATATTCAAATGCTGAACAACGTTTTGCACCTACAGAAAAAATTCTGACAGCAGTTCAGATGGCCGTCATAAAAGAGAGGCCACTTGCCCAGGGGAAACGCATTATTGTTGTCTCCCCAGTGCCGGCCTTAGAGGCTGTCACTAAAGCGAGCGTTCCGAACGCTAAAGCGCTACATCCACATTGGATTCAATGGGCAAAGTCTCTGACCGCAACTGATGTCGATTATATATTCGATCCAAGACTTCAAACACAAGAATTTCTCCAGTATGAACAGAGTTCCCCGCTCCTCTAAATATTTTGCCACTAGACAGTTATAATACTATCATTTATACTGACGGATCAGCACAACCGGCTGTGGGTACTAGACATCAATACTCGGCAGCTTGCGCAGCCGTGTGATGGAAGATGGAGTTTTCCACCCTCACAATACCTACACGCAGAACTTAGGGGACTGCACAGCCCAGTTGGCTGAGCTCAAAGCTCTTATTCTAGCGCTCGAACATACTGAGGCAGGAAGTCAGACTTTGATAGTCTGTGATTCATATTACTGCGTCCAGTCATACAATGAATATCTCAATCATTGGAAACTGAACGGGTTTAGGGATTCTAAAGGGAACACCATTAAACACAAAAAATTGTGGGGAAGGGTGGCTGATCTTAAGGATAAGCTACCATGTGTCCATGTAGTTCATACATTAGGACACCAACGTGTAGGCATACACGTTGCCGGTAATACATTGGCTGATGAAGCGGCCAAAGCATCGGTAGCTACGGCTTCTGTGGCTGCAGTGACTCATTCTTGGACGAGGTTGGATAATGAAATACTGATTGCCGTTAAAGCTTTGGCTGCAGGCAAGACCCTTCCGAAAGGTTGCCCTACCAACTATACTTACCATATCAGTGCACAGAATGCTGCTTATACAACAATTCCTGGGGTTGGTGATCGAGTGATCCCCAATGAAGACCAGAGATTAGAGCTAATTACAGCCGCACATGAGGGTGTCGCTTCTGCACATGCTGGTATACAGGGCACAATAACAATTCTACAGCAACGATACTGGTGGCCTGGTCTATGCAGACGAGCTAAACAGTATGTCCTTTGCTGTGACATATGCCAGCAGATTAAGGGCTCTAATATCAAACGCCCTCCACAGACATCCCTCTTAGTGTCGGACAAGCCGCTTCAGTGTGTGTACCTATACCATTGTGGTCCCTTACAGCCTGATGGTGCATAGAAATACATTTTAGTGGCTGTGGATTCCTGTTCTAGATTCCTGTGGGTATGGCCACAGCGGCCGGCTGACGCCCGGACTGTTATAAAAGATTTGCTGATCTTTATCGGTACATATGCGGTTGCAGCATTCCATTCGGACCAGGGCCCTGCATTTGCCTCTAAGGCATTTAGGGACACCATGGGGACGATGGGTGTTGAACTCCATTACTCCTCACCATACCATCTTGAGGGAAATTTGGTCGTGGAGAGGCGGAATCGTGATCTAAAGCAGTCCTTAACAGCTCAAGTATTAGGTTCAGGCCGCAGTTGGTTACACCACCTATATGGGGTCCAGAGAGCACTGAATAATCTGCCAAGACGGTCCTTGGGGGGACGCTCTCCATATGAGGTTCTCTTTGGGATACCTATGTATGTCCCAGATCTTGATGCCCCTGGTATGGTGGCAGCAGAAACACCATTTGACATAAAAGAACGTCTCACTGTTTTACAGGAGCTTCAACAATTTTGTGATGAAAAATCATCTGCAAGTGCTGGCACCTTAGGAATAAGGGAATTGGCGAAAACTTCGACTGGCTGGATTCCTAACGTTGGGGATCTGGTTCGTGAGAAGATTGCTGTGAAAAAGGAGTTCGGTCCATCGTACAGAGCACCGGTGCCAGTCTTGGGAATAAAAGGCACCAGGACTGTCATCTTACCACCACTGTCTGGTTCTAAGTCGAACAGATTCATCTCCATTGATGACATCAAATTACACCATGTGGTCGATCCTTCACAGTAGACCAGAAGGTCCCTTGGGTGGTTCCCGATCCCCTCTCACTACCCAACAGGACATCCATCTACATAGTAGGATGAACATCACTACTAATGATTATGCAACTATGTCAACTGTTGTTCCAGATACTTCCTCGACCATGGGGAGGGCGGAAAATGAACTTTTGTTGGTTCCAGTCACATCTTCAGTGACCACCCCGCTTCAAGATTTGGCTGTATTTTACACGAACACTTCCACGAGTAATGACGTTGTCTATCAAGAACCTCCACGAGTGGTGGATCAGAATACAGCGGCTCTTGTGTTTGCAGAGACTACCTCTGGCTATTTCATTGACATTGATGATTTTTCTTCGGATTCGTCCTCTACAGTGATTGACAATATTTCAAAAAGTAGTAAGCTGTATCAATGGCTTAAAAATACCTATTTGATCTACCCATGGAACTATCTATGGTTCTGTCTGACATTTATTGCATTATTTTTATTGATTGGTTTTGTGACTGTTTTCTTTTTGCTCATAAATGGTCACTACTTTCCTGATCGCTCCTCAGTGGAGCCTGTTGATGAAATTTTAACACCACGTCATTCTTCACATAAAGTCCGAAGAGATTTGTCCCCTGTAAATATTACAGCAATACCAATTACTGATGGGATTGTGTGGGACAAAGTTCCATTCGATATATACGGGCCTACAGAGATTATTCAAATACCATACGTGTTCAAAATTTCAATGTCTGATGTTATTACACCTAATGTTGTCTCTGATGATTGGGATGTCCAAAAAGTTGATTCCATGCTAACTGAAATGAAGGACTATTCCGCTTTTGAAAGTGATGATGTATATGATTATACAATGAATTATGGGGAAATGTTCTGCTACAATAATTGGGGACATCACTACCTACACCGTGCCACTAGATATAGGCCTCTCTTGAACTACACACAGTGGGAACACTGTTCGACACCACAGGTGGGGAGTCCAAAGTATTATAGCGATAAATTTACATACTTTTCTGGGCATGATACAAAAAAAGCAGAGTCGTATTATTTTAAAATACCTCCGGCACAAATTAGGAAAATTTTGCTAACAGATACAAAACTGATTTATTCAGATCCCTTTGTTTCCCGGCTCTCGGTTGAGGGTTACGAATATTGGAAAAGCACTATTGATTTGAAAAGTGTATGGGGAACACAAGATTGGCAGATACAGGGTAGGGAGGCTTTGTTTCGAGCATGCCTGATTCCTGTGCAAATGATTTTCCTAAATTACACTATTGAGCAGACATTCTGTCTGGGGTTAGCAAAAATTAAAGACCTGAACACGCCCAGTATCCCTACTCCGGCAAAATTTTGAGATTGGCAACACTTTCTTAATGTCACAGAGGACAGGCTAGATGCAATGGTTAAGGCTGGTACCTATAATTCTTCACTTTCCAGTCCCGGCGGGTGGTTGGTATGGCCCACCGACACTAATGAGTGTCAAAGGCATTTCTTGAACTCTTCAGGGGTTTTTTCAATTAACAGGCCTGACCCTCGCTTTATATCAGGTCAACATACAGGTATAGTTACAACATATAGGCCCTCATTCTAACCCCGGCGGTCTCAGACCGCCGGGGCCAGGGTCGGCGGGAGCACCGCCGACAGACCGGCGGTGCCCCGCAGGGCATTCTGACCGCGGCGGTTTGGCCGCGGTCAGAAAGGGTAAACCGGCGGTCTCCCGCCGGTTTACCGCTGCCCTTAGAATCCCCCATGGCGGCGCAGCTTGCTGCGCCGCCATGGGGGATTCTGACACCCCCTACCGCCATCCTGTTCCTGGCGGTTCGCCCGCCAGGAACAGGATGGCGGTAGGGGGTGCCGCGGGGCCCCTGGGGGCCCCTGCCGTGCCCATGCCAATGGCATGGGCACGGCAGGGGCCCCCGTAAGAGGGCCCCACAAAGTATTTCAGTGTCTGCCTAGCAGTCACTGAAATACGTGATGGGTGCAACTGCACCCGTCGCACCTTCCCACTCCGCCGGCTCAATTCTGAGCCGGCATCTTAGTAGGAAGGTTGATTTGCCCTGGGCTGGCGGGCGGCCTTTTGGCGGCCGCCCGCCAGCCCAGGGCAAATCCCAAAATACCCTCAGCGGTCTTTCGACCGCGGAGCGGTATTTTGGTGGGGGAACTTCGGCGGGCGGCCTCCGCCGCCCGCCGAAGTTAGAATCACCCCCATAGTGTGGGTAAGCTGTGCCAGCAATGGGTGCAGACAAATACGTTAACAGCGGTTAAGAAACACCTGAACACTCTTTCTGACAGTATAGACTTACAGGATTTTCTGCTAGGTCCTAGAAAACAGCGCTCAAAACGTTTTTTGTATGCTATGTACAATGAAATTTGGAAACTTTCCCAGATTGAGGCTGCTGCACGTTTAAGGCAACTGGATAAGGAAAATTTGGGAAATACATTAGCTGTTGTCCACAATGGCATGAACACACTGTCCAACAGGATTTATTCACTATCAAATATAGGCCCTCATTCTGACCTTGGCGGGCGGCGGAGGCCGCCCGCCAAAGTCCCGCCGTCAGATTACCGTTCCGCGGTCGAAAGACCGCGGAGGTAATTCTGACTTTCCCGCTGGGATGGCGGGCGGTCGCCTTCAGACCGCCCGCCAGCCCAGCGGGAAAGAGGCTTCCACGATGAAGCCGGCTCGGAATCGAGCCGGCGGAGTGGAAGCTGTGCGACGGGTGCAGTTGCACCCGTCGCGTATTTCACTGTCTGCGCAGCAGACAGTGAAATACATGTAGGGGCCCTCTTACGGGGGCCCTTGCAATGCCCATGCCAGTGGCATGGGCACTGCAGGGGCCCCCAGGGGCCCCGCGACCCCCCCTACCGCCATCCGGATCCCGGCGGTCCGACCGCCGGGATCTGGATGGCGGTAGGGGGGGTCGGAATCCCCGCGGCGGTGCAGCAAGCTGCGCCGCCGCGGAGGATTCAATGGGGCGGCGGTACACTGGCGGGACCCCGCCAGTGGTGCCGGTCCGACCGCGGCTTTACCGCCGCGGTCGGAATACCCATTGGAGCACCGCCGGCCTGTCGGCGGTGCTCCCGCGGTCCTCCGCCCTGGCGGTCAAAGACCGCCAGGGTCAGAATGACCACCATAGTGTCGTCTGCTATTGATATCACTCAGACAGACTTGTCCCGGTTATATCATGGGCAAACACAGCTACGTTCCATCATACAGCTGGGTTGGACATTACAGATATTGAAATGTGGCCACATTCCATGGAGATATATTCTTGGGAGTGAATTCTTCACTGCTTTTAATTTTTCCAGGGAACAAGAGACAATGGCTAAAAGGGAGGCTAGTTTCACCCTGCTTCAAGTAGAGAAATTAGATAAGTTGCCCTTCACGGTAGCAGAGAGTCCTTCAACTATCTGGCTCTTACACGGCATTATTAATTTACCGATTTCGACCTTTCGTTTCTCGAGCTGCCTGAAACGTCTTGCAGTGGGACGATATGAGCAACTAGGAGATAGCATTATTAAGGAAAAGTGGGAGTTGCCCTTTGACTATAGATGTCTGAACGGTGAAAGGGAGGTCTTTCTTAGCGGAAATGAATGTGAGACTGCTGTTCGTCATTCTATGATATGCAAACAGGTGTCTCTTCACGGTCTTTGCAATGCGGGGGTCGCAAATTTGGCCTGTTTTCTGAAGGGTACTCCCGTCCTCTTGATTCGTCCAGTGTTTCATGTACTTTCCAATGGAAGTTATGTGGTACTGAGCTATCAAAGCTGTTGCGGCATGCGACCTGGAATTGCCTACGCAATCTCGGTCACGAAGGTCGTTACGTGTTGTGGACATGTTTTGTTTCCCCCCACACGAGAGATAAAAGTATCTGACATGTGGCCCCACATAGATACTATTAATGTGAACTATGACAAGCTGAGTAGGCTAAAGGCGCTATTGTTTCAGAAACAGGTCGCCTTGACATCCGCAAAAGAGATGTATGCTCTCCAGATTGCGAGATCATCAGCGGAGATACAATCCCTTTTAAATACCAATTTCCCCAAACACTTTGGAGAGCTGGTATCCAGAATATTCAATGCTTCAAGCACCACTGGGATTGTCCATTTCTTTAAGGCTGTCGGGTCTGGTTTCGTGTCCATCTTCCAGACTGTCTTCGGAGTCATCCCGTCAGCCATCTATTTGCTCTTTTCAAGTGTATTTGGTGGCTTTCAAATTATTTTGGCTGTAATTGGCGGACTACTACTGCTATTTCTTCTGATTCGCAGTGGTTGTTTCTTTCCAGCAACACAGAGCAATGGAGCCGCTCCCGCCAACTCCACTGTGCAGTGAGCCCATGGTTCGGATCTTCGGTGCACCTTTGCTGGTGGAACTGGAGCTTGACTGGTCGTTGTCATTTCGGCCCCTTCTCTGGTGTGTACAACCAGTCTTCCACTGCATATGGTGTCTCTTTGAACATCTGCCTATGGTCTGTCTTGCTGTAGCACCGACATCTCCTGTGGACCACGAACTGCTGATGTCCCCGATGAGGGTTCATACACGGACATTCCCCTTGAGACTGAGGTTGCTCCGCGAGGCCACCTATGAGCCTTCCGTTGTGAGATCTACCATGGATGAGGACACTGCAACGAGTGACGATACACCAGGAAATACGGCTCACTTCTGCTCTGTGGATCCGTTTGTCCGCCCTGCACTAGACTTAACTTCGGACGACATTGACTCCTTTTTGAGATCTTTAACTGGTGACTTTGATGACATTCTTCAAGATCATGCGTATCACAAATAATTTGATGAATTGACTTGCCATTCCCGATTCCAAATGATGCATTTAAATTAACATTTGCTGTTGCACGCTATCCTTGTCATAGTTGACATTAACATCTCTGTATGTATTTTAAACGGATTGGTTTTTACATATTTTAACACATGCGAATGCTTTTTTAGCTTATTTTTGCCTTTCGCTTTTAGTTCAGATGCAACTTTTAGCATTTGGGTTCCTGTACCTTCATCATACCTGTTACGGCAATGGGGAGGGTGTAGTGAATCCTAGTTCGTTTTAATGGGATAACAGGAGTTAGCTTAGCCTCTGGCTTGTAGACTCGTGCCCCCATCACCTAGTGACTTTTAACCTACTTAGCTTGCTCTGTCTTAGCCCATTTAATTATTTATTTCTTCTAAGATGGCTGCCTTGTTTATAGTTAGGCCACTTGTTATGAGTTACATTATCAGTGTCACCGCGCCAAGGCGTCAAGATCAAGCACCAAAGACAAACAAACAGTAGGTGTTCACACTTAGGGATTTTCCCTCTCTATACTTTCGAGGGATTGTTGATATTAATTGCCGTCCCAAGCATGCCTGTTATCTATTGTTTTGGAATACACCTACGTCAGGGGACCTTGTAGATCTGTATAAATACATCACACTTTAGACAGATAATCAGAGGGATTCCGACCAGAGGGCATTGCCACCATCGCTGATACCGATGCTACAGTCATCTTGACGCTGACCCAGTCTTCGTGTCCCTGCGGAGTCTGAGATAGAGACCTCATTCCAAGGTAATGAGGGTTGGGGGCTCCTCTCATGGACACGGCTTTGGCAGATTAGGTTTAGCGAACCCAGCTCTCCTTTAGGTAGGAGGTTAGGCCTATTCTCATTGGGGTATTAGGGCATATTCCATCTTATATATATCTCTTTCATGTATTGCAAAATGGTGGGGGTCTTCATAACAATGACTCTCTTCTTCACAATACTGTTACTTGCTATATTCATTATCCTAATCATTGCAGTTCATGCAACTTATCGCAAATTGCAGTTATGTTAAATAAAAACTATTATAACTTCACTGCATCTGTGTTATTGCCTTTGTTTGTATGAGACATAATATATCTGTGAGAAAAGGGTAATCTCCGTTTAACCACGACATTCCCTGAGATATCTTATTTTGAGTCCATGCGTAAACGACTGCCATAAATCACCTTTTACTATAGTGTTTCTGGTGAGGTGCTGCTAGTGAGCCGGTAAGGTTGGGACAACAGTTGCGACTTATTGTAGGAAATACTCAGTCACCTACAAACAAAAGTACTGTCATCCTTAAACCAGCAGTCTTGCTCAAAGCAAGAGTCCAAACTACGACAAAAGGAGGGTGGACTAGTGAATTATTGAGTGTGGGGTGTACAAGGATTCTTAAGCTGTGAAGAAGGGGTACCGACTGCATTAATACCTTTGTGAATATCCGCAGAGCAGATATCAGGTTTTAGATACATGTGCTGGACACTGGTCAATATGAGTTCCGCAGCTACACGATGGCTTCACTGAAACTAAGGATGTTTTGTATTAAACATCTTGGGGGTCATTCTGACCCTGGCGGCCGGTGACCGCCAGGGTCACCGACCACGGGAGCACCGCCAACAGGCTGGCGGTGCTCCCGAGGGCATTCTGACCGCGGCGGTTCAGCCGCGGTCAGAAAGGGTAAACCGGCGGTCTCCCGCCGGTTTACCACTGCCCCATTGAATCCTCCATGGCGGCACCCCCTACCGCCATCCTGCACCCGTCGCACCCCTGCAACTACGCCGGCTCAATTCTGAGCCGGCGTCCTCGTTGCAGGGGCATTTCTGCTGGTCCGGCGGGCGCTCTTTCGGAGAGCGCCTGCCGGCCCAGCGGAAATGTTTAAATGGCCACCGCGGTCTTTTGACCGCGGTGCGGTCATTTCACGGCGGTACCTTGGCGGTTAAAATCACCCCCCTTGTATTAATAAACCCTCACTGATTCCTGTGATGGATTTATTAATGCACACACACAGAGGGCACCTAAGAGGTATCTCCTGAAAACTACTAGTGCATTGGCTGACTGGTCTGAACCAGAACAACCACTCCAAACAGATTTCTGACCTCCTGAGATGAGAGCCAGTGCTCTTGGAGGCCACAAACGAAGCCTGCTCTGGGCAGAGATATTATCACCTCTTCCAAGCAGGAAGCTTAAAAGGACCAGCTCCTTTGCTATGTGACCCAGGTCTCTCCAGATGGTGTACATGACCACCCCCCTGTCCTGACCCCACTTCTTGATGGTAAGACAGGTGGAAAAATTAGTAAGATTAGCAGTTGTCCCCACACCCAGCCAGTCTCACCCTTAAGGTGGACTAGCTCACGGGGACACCACTTTTCAAATTCCTCCATCTTGTTTTGGATTGAATTAGTATTCTAGGGTAAGGTTTATTCCCACTTCCCAGCGGAAGTGGTCATATAGAGGGTGTAGTCCCCATAAAGGTAGGTAACCCATTAGCTTCTACCTGTCACTCCCTGTATTGCCCCTAAAATGCGTATTTAGGTGGCACCCCTCAACTCAAGAACTTGGATTCAATGAATCAAGAGAAGAAGGATGAAGAAGAGTCAACGCCAATGAACTCAAATAATCTACCTTCCTCCCTTCACTTCAGCACCCGAAGACATCATCTATGGCAACCCCCAGAACGCCTCCCTCAGCCCCACCCTCTACAACACCTACATGACTCCACTACCAGATGTCGCCGGCACCCAAGAACTCAACATCCTCTCCTACTCCGACAACACTCAGCTCATCCTGTCCCTTCCAGATGACGCCATCACCACCAAGGACAATTTCCAAAGCAATATGACCGACATCACCACCTGGATGAGGACCAACTGCCTCAAGCTCAACTCTGAGAAAATGGAGGTCCTCAACTTCGGGAACAAACCGCCCCCCCGGAATGACACCAGGTGGCTCTCAGCCTCTCACCCTCCCCAACCAGCCACACTCGCAACCTTGGAATCATGCAGGACATGCAACTAACCCTGAAGCAACAGATCAACGCAGTCTCCTCTGCCTGTTTTCACACTCTCTGAATGTGTGCAAAAAATCTTCAGATGGATCCCGTTCTCACAAAGGAAGAGAGTCACCCAGGCCCTCATCTCCAGCTATGGTAATGCACTCTATACCAGAACCACAAAATAACTCTTGAACCAACTCCAGACCATCCAGAATTCGGCAGCATGACTCATCCTCAACCTCCCCAGAAGAAATAGCATCAGCCCTCACCTAAGGGACCTCCACTGTCTCCCCATCCATGAAAGATTCCTCTTCAAGTTTCTCACTCACACCTACAAAGCCCTCTACAAGACCAGCCTACTCAAGCAACCACCTGACATTCCACCAACCAACCAGAGAGCTCTGCTCTACCCCCTCACCCTGGCCCACATCCCCAAGA
Source organism: Pleurodeles waltl (assembly GCF_031143425.1). NCBI lineage: Eukaryota > Metazoa > Chordata > Amphibia > Caudata > Salamandridae > Pleurodeles > Pleurodeles waltl. The sequence continues at coordinate 1,641,587,730 of NC_090444.1, read as the reverse complement.
TCCGCTGCAACCACTGCAGAGGACGTGCATTCTCCTACCTCATCACCAGGTCCTGGAATGCCCTCCCCCTCCAACTATGAACCTCCCCTCCCTGAAGGATTTCAGAAAACAGCTGAACACCTAGCTCTTCGACCACCATATCCCACTGAACCAAGGTCCACAGACCACCACCAGTGTCTGGAGACCCTCCGGGGTGACAAGTCATGCTTAACAAGACCCTATGATTGAATGCCTGGCTAGAACAGCAGAAGAGCTGTGGACTTTTGGCATGAAACCCTGTCTGCTTCCAGCTCTATTGACAATCGCGACAGAGTGACTCGTTCTGCAAGCTGGAGAACTAACAAAGCCTCAGGATACCTGCCAGCACTTCGAAAATCGTCCTTGCAGTCTCCTTTGCAGGAGAGGAGCTACTTCCCTGCAGACAGCAGGCAACAACAAGCAAAGTCCGGTCCAGCGCCTTGCAGCTCCCCAACCCGACCGATGCTGCAGATGACCAGGAAAGGTACTCATGCTCTGGAGGACCAGATCTGTCTCCTCATCAAATTTGAAGACATCAGGACCAACCAGATCTGTGCAGCACCAACACCTGGGGTACCAGATACCCTGCACCAAGCCGCACCCGAGCCACCAGGCCGGGGTACCGAAAAAGCATCTGTGTCCCCTTGCTGTACGAGCCCTTGCGACCCAAGCTCCTGTTAGGGAGCTCTTGAAGTTGTCCCCAAGTCCCCCTGTACATCCTGTTTCCAGATGCCTCACCTTCACTTTAGCGTGCCCAGCTACAAATTCACCAGCACCTTGCTCTTTGTGAAATCCGGGTGCCTCCCAAAGAACTGCTAGTAGTACTTTGGACCTTGGCCCACTACAACTTCAAACCCTGAAGGTGAACTTCTGAAACTGACTGTATGTATGTTTATGCATCTCTGGCTTTTCTTTCCACAGGATTGCATTGTGCGTAAGGATGCACAGGTTTGAATGTTGTACTTACCTGTGAAAATTCATAACAAAAACAGTGCTTACTTGTGAACGAAGTTCTTGCTTTCAAAACATTTAAAAAGAATGTGTTGTTTTTCTAATTTAGTCTCAGATTTACTCTTTGAGCGTGTGTCTCATTTATTGTGTCTGTTGTTCTAATTTAGTCTCAGATTTATTCTTTGAGCATATGTCTCTTTTATCTGTGGGTACGACAAACGTTTAGCACTGCCCTCTCATAAGCCTAACTGCTCAGCCACACTACCACAAAAGAGAGCATTAATATTATCTCATTTTGCCTCTGTAATACAATTGGGGATCCACTGGATCTCTGCATTGTGTACTTCTTTTTAGAGCATCCTATAAATAAAAGATTCCTACAGAGCTACTGTGTGTTCCAAGGAAATGCATCAAGTTCTGCTCAAGCCATGTTGGAGCAGGTACTGGCTCAACCATTTAACTAAATGTGATATTAGTTTATGAGGCAAAAGCACCACTGGTGAGCAAGGAGATCAATGCTTCAATATAGAGAACTCATCTATAACTGGAGAGAGGGATCACGCCATGTGTTTCTTTAGCCTCTGAAGATGCTGAATTGTAGAGCTGGAGTGCGCTTATCATCAAGATAGACATTTCTCTGTGTGCCGTGTACTCAAGGCCCAGATGACAATACTGAATAAACACTTTGGGTTAAATGAGAATGAGTTAGACAGGGGATAGCGTTTTAAAATAATGGCTTGTGAGCTATTTGATTCCAAGTAAGGATAGCTATTATATTAACAACAAGCATTTGCAAAGGAATGGATCTTGCGTTTACTCGAGTTAAAGCTCTTAGCGTTGTAAACTCCTAAGCGGACTTGCCACATGAACTGAAAATGAAAATATAAACAGTTTTACATAAGCTAGCCAACGGCCGCCATGAGCGCAAAGCAAACACAAAAGGAAACAGAAGTTTGCATGCAGTGAAATGTATTGGCAAAAGTGCAATTATCCATGTAACCAGCAAAAGTGCAATTATCCATGTAACCGGGAAAAGTGCAAATATACAGATAACAGGGTCTATGTCATGCAAAGCACTCTACTACTGCCCAGCAAGATCGTGCTGCCTATGAAATAAAGAAACAAAATAGTACAGAAACCATGCTGAAATCATGCAGCCTCGTATGTTTTCAGTATTTGGCCGGGGGGCTTGAGGCGGGCTAAACACGGGAAAAGGCATGATGTATGCATGCCTTTCACTAATTAAATCAAGCTAATTTTAAAAAGGCAAGCCCAGGAACCAACCAAACTGAAGAGCTTGACAGGGACGTGGTTAAAAGCCCACAGAGAGATTACACCAGGGACGGAGCGCTTTGCGCTCGACCCTAAAAGTGAAGGCATTAAGGGTTTTCTTACAAAAAAACACTAATGCTCGCTGGTCCCATATTTTATATGAATTTTTTGCTAGTAAGGAACACTGCAGAAATCCACTTAGTTTTACCAAGGGCAAGTACAAATTATGTGCATGTTGGGTTAAAGGAAGTGGGGAGTATTTTGCAAACAGTCCAGAGGAGGAGACAGGAGTGAATGACAGAGAGTGAAACTGTTTTATTGTTCAGCAAAGGACACTACATACAGACATGAGTGCACATGGAATATAATTACTATTTTTAAATTCAGTCATTTGTACTGTTAGCGTGTCAGACCTTACTAAGTAAACTTACAAAAGAGACGCGAGTATGTTGATGAACCTTTTGACTCGCTTTGAGGTTTTCCCACCATATATCCTGTACATGCACAGATCAATAACCATTTGCAATCAATAACATTAGTAATCAATAGGAGTAATTGTCACACACCAAGACCTTTCAGTCATGAATACCCACACCTTCTATGTAAAAGTTAGAATGTTTATTTCCCTATATTAACAATGCTAAAGTCACGTAACTCATTCTCAAGATCAAATGAAAAAAAACAGAAACAACACTGGCTGTCCAAAGCGGCAAAAGAATCGCAATCTAATCAAAGCCTGAGCTACTACACATTCTAAAGTTATAGTGCAAATTGATAGCAAGAATAACTGTGCAAACAAAATAACATACATTTAGTTTTAGCAAAGAAAATACATCAGCTGTTACTTCATGTAGCGAACCTCATCAGTGGGATCCCTAACTAACATCAGATTAGCATAGCATGTTTGGGCTTCATGCAAAATAATTTAGTCACACAAATTTGGAAAACATCTAACTATGGCTGTATCAAAATAGCGGTTGGTACCTAGAATCAAAGCAAATAGGCATAGCAAGCAACATCAGTGATAGTATACCTCTCCTCATATGAATCGGCAGGCTAAGATAGTCTTTGTCATCAGGACATCAGTCTGGTCAGAAAGGCATCAGGATTCAGCATCAAAGTTCAGAAAGTGCAAAGTCTCTTTAAGCAGTAAAGTTAAACACGTCCCTTCTCAAGATGGTCAAGAAAGTAATGGTGGCCTTAATGGCAAGATTGAAAATGGGCAAAAGGCCCGTCTTCTCTCCTTGCAGTCTGGCTAGGTTAGATTTCCTCAAACTACTTCCCACATCCTAATTGGTCAGGGGTTCGCATGTTCACACTTTGTCCAATGAAACTAAAACTTCAAATCTACAGTTCTACTAGTACATGGTTCACATGTTGACGATTGGATCCTCTTGTTCCGCTCCCGTCATTTGGCTCATCAGGTAACACTATTGTTGCAGCTTATACTCCAGTCAGAGTCTCCATTATCTTCTCCTGGGAAAGTCAGTCTCACACACATTACATTAAACATTGTTGCATTAGCTAGTACATCATCTCCTAGCAAGCAGTTATCATGAGAAAGATTTTTAGCTACGAGCAAGGGGACAGTAAAGTGGAAAAATCACAATTTAATTCTTTAGACAGCCATTTTATCAAACGCCTAAGAAATACAGCTTGACATGAGGCCATGCAACTAGGCCAAGACCTCCGCTAAGTTAAGGCCTACAATTAATAAAGCCAATACATAATGCATAACCCTTAAAATGATATATTATTACTACATTAATCAAACAAAAGCTTAATATTTCATAGTAATAAGCCATTAATAAGTATAATTTGTGAACACTGGTAGCCATTCTGGTAGTCACACCTTCAAATGCGTGCATTATTTTTCTATATATTATTCCATTTTCTATTCAAATTCAACACTCAGAATACATGAATAATCATTATTAATTACATTGACAAACTCAGCGTTAACAGTACCACTGTTTCCCTGCCAAAGGTCTCAGATAAAGCAAGATTTTGTGAGCATACTCGGTGAATTGATCACGCAATTGCTTTATTGTTGAGTTGTGTTGAATTATAGTGAACGTACTTAAACTTTTATACATTGATATAGAAAAATACACACGACTGAACAACAAAACACATAACACCCTCTGTAGACTCATCCATAGACGCATGCCACTGGATTGCTATTTGATGTCTGAAAAGGGAAGACCTTTGTTTAGAACTCTGAAATGCCTTTGTAAGCTGATGAAGTTTGCATTATAACAACATTATAAGCACATAAAATAGGTTTTTTTGTCAAGAAATATCACCGAGTTTAGGGAGATTATTTCAGCAAAAAAGGTTTGATGGGGGATGGGGCACTGAATTTAAAGAATCGCATTCCATTGATTTTAGTTATTTATTCTACATACGAGAGGCACATTTTCTTAGAAATTTCTAGTTGAAAATATATTAGTTGTTTTAGTTTGCCATAAAACTAGAAGCTCGGTTTTGGAGACTTTGTTTTGCAAAGTATTTTCTTGTAGCTCGTTAGGGTGGATTGTTACCATCAACTGTGTCTGTGGTTTGTCAGGGTGGAGGTGTTTTAGCAAAATAAAACGGAAAGGTTCTCTGAACTCCTACATAGTATATAAATAGCTCCGCTGCGTTTAGCGCTGGGGCCCATGCAAGAAGTGGGTTGGGGCATATGAATCTCTGTGTGAGAAGGAAAAGAAAACATTGGTTAGCACACAATCCAAGTTGTCAACAGGCGTTCTAGGCGAACAAAGAAACATTGGGCTCTTGGAAATTAGATCCCCTTACAGTATGAATGGTAGGAACTGTGTAGATAAGGGTCAGATCAAGTGTTTATTTCAAGCAGTTCAAGAAAATATGGAAGGGGAAATGCTCGTGCTGCACACAGGTATGGAGAAAGTGCAGTACAGGATCAGAAGCAGTAGTAAAGTCTGTGAAGTATAGTGATGCTGCGGTTGTATAATGCATATAAAAATATTTCTGCATGCCATTAAATAGTTCAGCACTGATTGTCAGAAGTAGTAGCAGTTCTCACACTCCAAAAAGGACTGTACTTACTAACTGCAAAATAACATTGGTCAATGCTGGACAAGTAGTAATGGAGAGCTGGACAAACAGTGATGGGTGAAGTCAGTAGTAGGCAGGGAGTAAGGGGCAGCAAGCATGGGGAGGCATTTATTACCATATTCTCAGGGAAGCGGGACATGATGGGGAGCTACAGTAATGAGTAATAGCAATATTGAGAATCTCTTATAGGCAGATATGATGATGGGGAGCAATATGCCAGGTCAACAAGAAAACATTCTCAAACAAACTCTCCTTATGCTAAATACTGACACTTTGTTGTCACACTCACACTTGAGATATCATTCATAATGTTGATTAGAACCATGGAGACTGACACATCATTCGCCCATATCAATTGGGAGGGTCCATCACTTGATTTGAGGCAGCAGCTTCATAAGTAGGCCAGAAGTAATGAAGATGTGGACAGATCTGAGGTTCATTACCCTCAGGCGTGATTAAGGGTCCACCTGAATGAATGACTTTGTCTAGAGTTCTTTTCTAGAAATTGTAATACATTCGCTCATGGCTGTGGGACAATGACACAAGGAGGATCTACCCCAACGAAGGGCAGTGCAGCATGATCCCACCTGATGGTATTCACAGATCCACTATAGTTGCTAGCAGAAACAGCTGTGACCCTCAGCACATCTCCATTTACAAGCAACATGCACAGGTAATAGGCCCAGTTTTTGGTGACCTCTACATTCTCTAGGCCTCCTGCCTGTTGACAAATTTAGTTGTCCTGGTTTGTCTGACTTGGCCTAATTCCTGATTATTCATACCTTAGGTCTCAGAGGGTTTGGTCCATGCTGGGATGTGGAGGGTTTGAGTCTTACATGACTGTGCCACATGGAATTCCCAACGCACTTCTCATTAGCAACTCTTTACCTAGGGAATAAAATTGCCACTCTAGAATCTTCCAGACATTACATAAACATTCCTAAAAGACACCCCAGTAAATTTATGCAGGTGGTGTCTCTCACTCTGGACTAGATAACTGCCAAAAAGTTCCCTTGTATAATGCACATAAATTCTGCAAAAATTGTGTGTATTACATGAATTCCCCTTGCCCAGTAGTTTGACTGAGATTTGTATGTGAGGAACTATTTTATGTACAAATGTACGATGTACCGGCAGGAGACTCATTTGACCAGAAAATGTCTTGTGGCCATGGCACACATCAGTTTCACGATTTCTGCACAACATTTTCTACTCAATAGAAAACAATTATGGAAGTTAGGCCAAAACCTATTAATTAGAACCTTTGAAAGATTACGCTTACCTAAAAACGTTGGGCAAGATTTACATGGCACTGGCACAGCACTGCGCCAACAATTAGCAGCGCAATGCAGAGATGTGCAGTATTTACAAAAATGCGTGGACCCCTGTGTACTAGTGCTAAATCTAGCTGCCAAAGCAGACATCATTGCACCATAGTGCAAGGATGTCTGCGTTGAAGGGAATGATTGTTTATGTGCAGCACCATGTCCCTTCCTGCACATAAACAATCTACAATGGTGACTTGGCACTTCTACATGTCCTTCAGAATCATCATTATTGAATGATTGTTTATGTGCAGGAAGGGACACCTTCCTGCACATCAACAATCATTCATGGAATTTTGCTCTTTCTATGTGTGCTGCAGAATGCAGCATGCACAAAGAAAGCAAAAACAAAGAGAAATAAAAGTATTTCTCCTTGTTGAGCCATGCTAATGCCAGCCCTGGGGTGACGTTAATTGTTGGCACTGCTACAGATTTACGAATTCTTGTAAATCTGGGGCAGCATCAAAAGCAATGTGTGCTGCAGTGGAACGCCCACAGCAACACCCATTGCACGCCCATCTGTCACAGAAAACTATGTTGGAGGGGCCCATATTTAGAATGTAGCATTAAGTCACAAAAAGTGGCTTAGAGCCTCCTTGTAAATATGGTGCAGTGCACAATGCCATTGAAATGTCACAAAAAGTGATTCTCCGGTTGCGCTAGGGGCTTTGTATGCTAAGGGGGCGTTCCCCTGTTAGGGAGGGGGACGAAAAAATGTGCAAGGAAATCTAGCAGATTTCCTTCCATCATAGTTTACGGCACTTTTAACGCATGCTCAGAGTAGGCATTAAAAGGTGGCTTCCATTATTTATAATGGGCCCAAATGTACTCTGCAGGAGTAACGCAAATATTTTGGCACTATTCCTGTAGACTACAACAATAGCGTCAATAAAAATTATGCTATTGCCCCCGTATCTTAGATACGATGCACACATAGTAGCGGTAGGGGGCTCTAAGGGGCGCAAAGAAAGTGGTGGCGGAATGGGTGCAGCGGCAATTTCCTTAAATATGCCCCTAAGAATCTGCTACCCCTCTTGGCTCATCTCAAGTCATACTGGCTTATCACCTCCTTTCTTCTTGATAGGATCTCCAAGGTTATGTCTTCTCCTAGATTTCTCAACTATGACTTACCCACAGTTATTCAAAATAGGGCACCATCGACAATCAAGCTCTGCTTATTCCATTAAAGTTTCCAACTCAGGACAGGCAGGGTAGGACTGGCCTACAGAGCAATCAGGCAGTGTCAGAAGGGCTGATCAGAGGTCAGTGTGGGGGCCGGTTATTTGGCTGTTTCTGGAACCGTTTTAGAGTCTGGTGGGCCGGTTCTTGTTGCTTATGTTCATAAAATTACCACAATGTCTACAGCAAGCACGAATGTATGTAGCCACCCAAATAGTGCAAAACACATACACAGCAAAAATTTAGAAGTTCAAAACTGCTCGGTTTGCAAATGTGGGCCACTTGATTATTTATCTCTTTCGCTATTGGTGGTACTTTTATTTTGGTGCCCAGGCATATTTTCTGTCTCAGTTCGACCCTAACAGCAGGCAAGGCAGTTCTGCATATATTGTCTCCAGATGCATGTCAAGCAGCATCGTTTTGAGGGCTGAAGTTCATGTACTTATATTTATGGTTCATTTTCTTTCTATAAATGTAAAAGGTGGGTGTTTTGTACTTTAGGGATTGGCGTGAAACATTAGGCAACACCAAGGCATCTTGGAGTGTTGTAGGGCTTGCTCTTTAAGTTAACCATATTCTACTAAATGCCAGTTTGTTGAAGGTCTGAAAATATTATGTGCTGTTCTCCAGTAGTCCACAGTCTTCATTCATTATTTAGCGCTTGAGTTTGTAAACTGTTCTTAATCCTGCCAAGATCAAAACAGCCTTTGAAACAAATCGATGTATTAAGCCATTTCTGATGGCTCGAACATCTATTGCTATAACTGCATAAGGGATTTAACTTATAGGTGCCCCAGTGAAGAGAATTCAGGTGATGTACTATGATATACTATTCAAGTCATTTCTAATATGGGCAGAGGGCTGATCACTCTAGGTGTTAATGTAAACTACGTGACATATCAAACTTATAAGGCTCCCTCTTTAAGAGTTGTGGATAACCAAAGGCGTAAGCATCAGAGTATTTTGGGCCTCGTTTATAAGATTCTGACGCACCAGCGCCGTTGCATCAGATTTCTTGCGCTGCCCTGTGCCCCACTAATGACGCCATGGTAGCACTGTATTTACTATACAGAGTTCTTTGGGAGCACATTTTTCACAGATGCGTCAGAAATTCTGACGCATCTGTGGTGCTAAAATGACGCTGTGCTGGACTAGCGTCGAAAAAATGAGGCTGTGCCGGCAATTCATGGAAGGCTCCCATTTTAAAAAGCCCTGCGTCAGTTTAACGCCTGCTCTGAGCAGGAGTTAAATTCTTGATGCAGTGAAGGTGCAGAACAACGCATGAAATCTTATAGATGTCACTGCTCCAGTTATGCTTGGTTTTTAACAGGGGAATGCCTACCATGCATGCATTATACCTGGCACAGGTATAATGTCTTGTAAGGTTTTACAAACTGGCGATAATCCGATTGCACCAGTTTTTAAATGTGGTGCACTGTAGAAGACTGCTTTGCATCATTGCTGCGCCAGAAAAATGACGCAACGGTGGCGCAAGGGGCTTGTAAATAAGCCCCTTTGCCTTTAAGGCAGGACTCATAAAACCTGTCACTTTTCTTCTGATTTTTAGAGTGCCCTGCTTCACTCAGAAACAGCTCTGACATCTGTCTTCTGTCATAATGCAGAACATTCTGTGAAACTAAACCATTATCTTTCATTTTTGTCACTGAGAGAAAACAATCATCACTCTCATCTTCCAGTCACAGTCGCAATTTTCTATTTGATATTTTCTCATTTTACATTTTCAAATTGTAGGATAATGCACGTCTGTTTTCATATCAAATAGCTCTCAACGCCATAGGGTTTAAATGGAGCACCGCCTGTTTCCTTTCACTGCCTTCCCCATTGTGAAAACAGATGTGCACCCGTGAGAAATGGCAGCAGAATGCGAAGGGCTTCAGCGTGGCGCAGTTATTCTTATGAGAAGGAATAATGGACATTCTTGCAAACATTCATGAATGAAACGATTTTTCTGTTGAGATTCCAAACAAAAGTTGCGGAACGAGGCAAAGGGACCACTTGAAAGTGTTATTGGATTGATTAACCGCTTTTTAAATTAGGGCTGAGCAGCCCTTAAAATGAAGGATTTACAAACATCCTCAGCCTTCTGCCATACAGACCAATTAAACAGTGGAGTAACACAAAGGGAGGGGCTCCTTAGTCTACTGACTATATCTCACAGATGAGGCCGACGAAGGATTGGGACTACTTGAAAGGCTGCCTTCCCCCGCTTCCACGCAGGGGCTGCAGGGGCCTGTGTTACGCTCCTGCAGTTAAACCGTAACCTGCAGACAGTTTCAGGTTAAAATACTGCTAGCAAAAATTTCGTCTGACGAATTATTGTGTCCCAAATATCTTTTACAAAAACGGTGGCTAAAGGTGGATATATGCTCGAACAATATATTTCCAAGAAGATGTTTAGGTTACAATATTCTGTCCCAATATCCGGATATATTCACAGATTTCCCAACATCCTCAACAATTAACCAGGGGTGGCTTCTTGGCAATGGTGAAGGAACCTCACCCCCCCTGGCTGAGCCAGCAGCAGCAAATTAAAACGACTGTTCACCTTCAGTTTATTTTTTGGCTGCTGGCTCAGTCAGCAGTGTGGGGAGAGGTGGGGCTGGGCCATAGAAGATGTTAGGGGGGAGGAAGAATGAGGTGCACCGTCTCATGCCGGCCAAACACACATGCGCACTTAGTTTTCTCCAACCTGGCTGTGTTTAACATCCAGGCTGAAAAACTGCACAGACCCCAGGGTTGAGTCTGAGCGGCAGTCCGAGCCGCTCAAACCAATCCTGATGCTGCTTTCATGCTAGTGTTAGCGCGTCAGACCTTAATAAGTAAACTTACAAGGAGACGCGAATAGGCCGATGGACCTTCTGACTGCGCTTTGAGTAGTTCCCACCATGTAACCCGTACCAATACAAATCAATAGCAATAACAATCAATGACATGAATAATCAATATGAGTCAGTAATTTTCACAAACCCTGACCTCACGGCCATGAATAACCACACCTTTATGTAAAAGTTAGAATGTTTATTTCCCCATATTAACAATGCTAATGTCACATAACTTAGTCTCAAAATCTAATGATAAACATACAGAAACAACACTGGCTGATCAAAGCGGCGAAAGAATCGCAATCTAATCAAAGAATGACCTACTACACATTCTAAGTTTACAGTACAAATTAATAGCAAGAATAAGTGCGCAAACAAAATAACATACATTTAGAATTCAGCAAAAAAAAACATCAACTGCTATTACATGTAGCGAGCATCATCAGTGAGTACCCTAACTAACATCAGATTAGAATAGCATGTTTGGACTTCATGGAAAGAATTTAGTAACACAAATTTGGAAACAAATCTAGATGTGGCTCTATCAAACTAGCGGTTGGTACCTAGAAACAAGAGCAAATAGACATAGCAATCAGTAACATAGTCTTAATACTTAAAACCTGTCCTCAATAGGATTCAGCAAGCTGTGACAGTCTTCATCAATAGGACATCAGTTCGGTCAGCAAGGCATCAGGATACAGCATCAAAGTTCAGAAAAAAGCTAATTCTCTTTAAGCAATAAAGTTAAGCACGTCTTTTCTCGGGATGGTCAAGAAAATAATAGCCTATCTTCTCTCAGTGCAGTCTGGCTAAGTTAGATTTCCTAAAACTACTTCCCATGTCCCTATTGGTTATAGAATCGCATGTTTGCATTAAGTCCAATGCAAATAATACCCCAAATCTACAACTCTCACTACTACACAGTTCACAAGTCGATGATTGGCTCCTCATCTCCTGTTTCCATAGTTTGGCTTGTCAGGTATCAATATTGTTGCAGCTTATACTCCTGTCAGTGCATCCATTGTCTTCTCTTGGGAAGGTCAGTCTTACACACATTACAATATACATTGTTTCACTAGCAAGTATATCATCTTCTAGCAAGCAGTTCTCATGAGAAAGACTTTTAGCTACAAGCACTTGGTCAGCACAGTGGAAAATCACAATTTAATTCTCTAAGCATCCATTTTATAAGTCGATTAAGAAATGCAGCTTCACATGAGGCTTTGCAACTAGACCAAGACCTTGCTAAGTTAAGGCCTACAATTAATAAAGCTAACACATAATGCATAACCATCAATATGACATATTACTACATTAATCAAACATGAGCTCAATATTTCATATTAATAAGTCAATGATGAGTACACTTCGTGAGTATTGGGGGCCACTCAGGTAGTCGCACCTTCAAATGCGTGCATAAGTTTTCTCTTAGTTAGTACATTTTCAATGCAAATTCAACACTCAGAATACGTGAATAATCATTGGTGAATTCGGCATTTACAATCCCTCCTCTGACAACTAAATGTGTCATCACACTAAGGGGGTCATTATGACCCCAGCAGTCGGCTCTACAGTGGCGGCAGCACCGCCAACAGGCTGGTTGTACTTACCGCCACATTATGACATTGGCGGGTTGGCTGAAGCCAACCCGCCAATGTACCACTCCGACCACCATGGCGGTAGCAGCTGCTGGTCTGGAGATAACCATCTTCAGCGAGGCGGCCGCCATTGTGCCGGCGGCAGTATTATGTCCCTGCCTACCGCCATGGTTTTGTGGCATTGGTAACGCCACGAAAACCATGGCGGTAGGCCCTATCAGTGACAGGGAATTCCTACCATGTCATTGATAGGAGGCCCCCTCCCCCCATACCTCTCCAAACACCCCTCACCCCTCCTACGTCCACGCCCCCCATTCACACACACACACAGAAACACACTCACTCAAACATACATACACGAATGCATTCATCCATTCACGCACACTGCCGCACACACATCAATACATACACGCACTCATTCAAATTTCCATACAAACATGCACACACATTTCCATACAACATGCACTCGCATTTCCATATATACACGCACTCACACACATTTATACATGCATGCAAACAATACTAAACACACACTGGCATTCACGCACACACTCACACATACATGCACACACACCCCCACACACCTGGATCCAGGGGGTCTTCTGGCAGGATATGGGACAGGGCACTGCCACCGCCAGCAGCACCCACTAGCAGAAAACCGCCAGACCGTATTATTTGTCATAATACGGCTGGCGGCAGTCTACTGGCATGGCGCTGCTGGTGGTAGCGGCGCCGCCTTACCGCCATCCGCCAATATGGCCACAGCCAGATTTCCGCCCTTCTTGTGGTGGAAATTCGGCTGTGGTCATAATATGGCGGACGGATGGCAGCCACGGCGACGGTCTTTTGGCGGTGGTCGCCACGGCGGTAGACGGTTTTTACCACCAATGTCATTATGAGGGCCTAAATCTTCCCACACAAATTGCATTAGCTAAAATTCTGACATCTCTATCACTTCAAATCTTTGTTCCCTTTTAAAATTTCTTCTAAACAAATTTTCCCTTTTCATTTCTTCCCTCCTCTTATTATTTTTCAATTTCCGCAATTTGATCCTCCTACACAATTTACATATTCCCCATTAACCCTTGTATTATTTTCAGTAGTATCCCCTTCCCAATGTTGCTGAGCAAATTTCCTACTGAAGCAAGTCCTTTGCCAACTTTCTCCCAAACACTTGGTTCTTTTAAGTCTTTCAAATCAGTACTTTCATTAGTCAGATTAGTAAGTAAGCTTCTAAAATTTCTTTACTGTTATCAGGAATAAATGAGCAGCAGTGCCTAGAATTAAGAATTTTACAAACTCCGCCATCTTTTGCTAAAAAATGTCTAATGCAAGGCAGTTCTGAAGAATCATAGCTCTTTCCGCAGCCAATTCTGTATATATCAGGATCATGGCTCCTGAAAAATATGTCAGCATGTTATCCACAATAGTAGACAACTTTTTAATCTTTATCGAATTCATAACGACTCCTACTGAAGGAATCATTGCTCCAAATATATCTCCCAATATACCAGGAGGAGACTCTCTCCTCTCTCTAATGTGATATAATTCTGTCACTTTCAGAAACCTTTTCAGGTCATCAAGTTGAAATATCTTTGGGAAAACTGTCACCAAATAGCATCTACCATACCATCCTCTTGGAAGATGGTAATAAGCATTAGGTCCACAAATGTAATATATGCCAGGCATCGCAGGATCCTGTGCATTCAACATAAATGTCCATTTACTCTGAAACAAAAACACGTCTACATTCACTCGTTCCCAGACATAAAGTGTCAGTGCGAGATTTAGGTCTATATACGCAAAGCTTCCCTACGTGTTGCACATCTAAAGCTAATTTCCCTGGTGTTTTTATTTCACTATAAGCATAATCATTTCTAAAAGTCCTTTTCTCTTAACCCTTTTCTAACTTTTACTTCAATGCCTTTCTCCTGTCATCTGTGTGATCTAAGAACCTCTTTTCTAAAGGTGTAAGCAAGTATGTCAGGTTGTTCCTGCGCGCATAAGCTGTGCCATAAGTTAAGGTAGGTTCAAAGAAACCCCTCACTAATACTATGTCATTGTCCTTTGCTTCTCTACTCAGGTATCTAATTATGGGGACAAACGAAAACACAACATAGTGGTTGGATTAGGAATACTGAAAATACTCCTGGTTATAAAATCTTGTTAGTAACAGACTACAATCTATCCCATAAGTAAGGGGCAAACTATGATAAGTAACTCCTTCTTTGATAAAGGAATTTGCATACATACATAACACTTTTTCGCATCCATCGTCTCAATATACTCAATAAGCGATAGTAGACATTAGAAGAAAGTTCCCTTTGTGTATTACCTGTGTGCAGATACTTCTCATCTAACCTACATTTCTATATTGCTGTTATTGCAGTAGTTGTCTCAAAACCTGAAGTATGGTTGGGGTTACTCTTGTCAAGAACAGTCATACCCCCATTCAATATCACAAACAATATCACACACACACAGTTGCCACACCAATACTCATGTATTTACAGCACCTGTTCTTCCTTCCCTACTGGCTAATGCGACTCATGATCTGTAAAGAATTTACAAACTATGCAGCAAAAATCTAAAACAGCAGTTATTTACAGCTTTCAGTCTCACTTCCAGGATCTTTTTCTCAAAAATCGGTTTAGCAGCTTGTCAAATCAGATTTTTTTGTCAAAATCAGGTTTCAAAAGTATTTTCCGGTTACTCTCAACATTCTCGTTTCTTTGTACTTTTCTCAATTTGTCTCAACAGTTCAGTTCATTAGCTTCCTTCAAGTACCAAAATATTGATCTGGAATGTCTCATTCAAAATAAAAAGACAAAAACTCTCTTTGCCATTCACTTGTTGTTGCATACACCATTCAGGACCTACGTACCTTCGACTTGCTATTCTCTTTCTTTTCCACTTTTGATCTCCATTCAATTCTCCTTCACTCAGGTGTTCTCTCCTTGTCGTATCTTCTTCCTCAATTGTTGTCACAACAGCTGCTTCCTTTCTCTTTGCTTGTGACTCTGGCCACTTATCTCCTTTCAGTGGACCTTTGATCAATGCTCTTTTTAGTGTTGAACTTGAAACTTCTTCTTGCTCTGCAGGATTTTCTCTTGAATGACCTGCAACTGGCTCAGGAGGAGTCAGATCACCTTGGCTTTGATCCGCCTCAACTCCTTCCACCTCAGGGTCTGGCGTTTGCTCTGGTTGTCTCTCAAAATCATCTACTTCTGGGAGAGTCCTCCTCTGACCAGACTCTCCTGTTGCCTCGATTGAGATTGGCTCACTGTAAACCTCCTGGAGGTCTTCTCCTTCGTCTCTCACAGGAGTGACTGAACCATCCTCAACTTGCTCAGACCCGGTCTCAGTCCCCCTTTCTTCTCCTTCCAGCTCTGAGGCTTGTCTGGTCATTGTTGACACTCTCAACAACTCCTCTTCATTGTCCAAAGGACATGCCACTTTTTTTGTGTGGCTGGCGTGGATCCAGTTCGGAACTCCAGCACACTTCACAGTAGTTACTTGTGGAAAGAGTGAAATGCAATTACTTTTAAGTGGAACTACAGAAGCATCAATTGTAGATTATGACCAGATAAAAAACTGTGTTATGGCACAGGTCATAAATGATTAAGATAGTGGTAGCACTGTGTTTACATTACATTTTCAGTATGCTGCAAATGCCCAACCCTAGACAAATCTCTGCATCTACGGATGAATCAAATAAATAATTAATACGGGTGGGCCACAATCACTGCATGAAAAGTTGCATGTGTTAAAGGGGGTGCCTTCTTATTGGTATAGGCCGATGGCAACCTCTTTCACAGTGGACAAAGTTTGCATCAGTAGAACACCAGAGAACAAACATTTTACCCTCCAAAAATAATTGGATACCTGAACTGCTACATGTTGCATCCTATGAACGTATTGTCTATTGAGGAAATGATCAGGTGCAGGTATACAACGGAATATGAATTCATTTCTTGGACTTAGTTGCATATTTGTTTAGTAGCATGTTATCTTGTTCTTCAGGTTGAATGATTGTTCATATATTGATATTTTCATTCAGATGTAACTGCAATCTGTTCTCATGTGCTGTTTGATATGCTCTAGTCACACATGTCTGCAAGGGAAACCACTGACAGGATGAATGTCCCTCCCATGTCTTCTCCACTGTCCTCCCACTTGATTTGAAATTAGTTCCTATTTCCCTCTTTATTTTACCCACATCTTTTCATAATGTTCCAATACTCTCCCGTGACACATTTTATAGAAATGCCATTTCTATGTCTGTGCCTTTTATCAGAACAGGGTAATTCATTCAGCCTAGTGTATTCTTAAAATAAATGTAACAATAAATCAAAGAACGTTTTAGGCAATATGAATTTCAACAATCTATGTTGTAAGGGCACCTCACCCTCCCTGCTGGAATTCAGAAGATGGCTCAAGACCTGGTTGTTCAAGTGAGGCCCGGCAGAAATATATACCAGGGCCTGTCTACCATCACAGATGATTAGCCGCACTGTAGAATCCATCTAGATAGAAATTCATCTAGCTAGGACATAGTCCTCAGATGAGATGGCCTACTGGAAATCTCATGTTAGTCAGATTAACGATTTGAAGATAGGAGGCCACTAGTGAGGCAGGTTGCTTTGGATAAGTGGTGCAATATTTTAAGCTAGAGCTAGACAAAACGTTGCACATTCCTATACTTTGCCCTCGTATGAAAGTAAACAAGGAAACAATGGGGCATATTTACAAAATAATGACACAGCCCGGCACCGCAAACCATCTTGCAGTGCCAAGCTGCACCATTACAAAAAAGTGTAGGGATGCGTTGTATTTATAGCAATTTGACGTATCCCTCTACTTTTCTCAATGCTAGCACCCAATAGTCAATCTAGCACCAGTGCAGACACCCTTGCACCAGAGTGCAGAGGTGCCTGTGTTGCAGGGATGACTGTCTGTGTGCAGGAAGGGGCACCATCCTGTACATAAATAATCATTAATCGTGTTTTCCTCCAAGAGGAAAAAACAAGGAGAAATAAAGACATTCCTCCTCCTTGTGCTACGTTTACGCCAACCCTGGTGTGGCGTAGGAACCTGACACATTCTCAGCCTTGTAAATATGGGAATTGCTGGTGTGTCCTTTAGACCTTATATTTCCGTAGATATCTTATTTTATAAGGGGACACATTGGGGGAGGTCGCATGGACCTTTGGACTTTGACAGTGAGAAAGGGTATGGTCTCAAAACAACTCATCAATAAATATGTCAATCAATAATATCAGAAATTTAGATAGGGAGTCAGTAACGTAAATGCACCATGACCTATGTGGCCACAAATCACCACACCAGTTTAGTAAAGTTTAAACATTTATTTCCCTAGATTAACAATGCTAAGATCACATAAATCAAGCACAGAACAAAATGATAAAGATACACAAATAACACTGGCTGTCCAAATCTCCTAAAGAAATTCAGCTTCTTCAAAACTAATATTGTTAAGCACTCAAGAATAATCATACAGAATATTAAGTAATATCAAATGAATAATTGAAACAGAATACATTGAGTTATGGCAGATGACTCAATAACAATCAATTAATTTAACAAACTAATTTTGGGGCATGTGGTATTACCCTATCAGATTGCACATGTTTGGGCTTCATGCAAAAGGAAAAATCAGGCCAAAACATATGGGAAAACATAAACAGATGCAAGAAAAACAGATACACAATTTTATGCCTATCCTTGTTTAGTTCAGCAGGCAGCGAGGATTTTCTTCAGCAGAGCATCTTCCATGGTCAGCTTCAGATGGGCAGTGACGTAAGGGAAATGGTTCAGTAAAAAGTGGGCTTAAAGTACCTGAACCATCAATGGCAGTAAGCTAGGGTTAAGCATCATAAACAGAACAGAAAAGACTGCAAAAGAATTTCAAAGCAACTTTTCTCATGTGCCACGCGGTGCTCTGTGAAAGAATGAGATAGCTTCTTCCCTTATGTTGGAAAATTGATAATTGGTAAGGGCAGGTTAGTACCTACACTTAGCTATAGGCCAGTAACCTTCACATAGGTCCAGTTAGGTCTCAATAAATTAAACCCAGCTCAACCCTTGGTAGCTTGGCAATGAGCGACAAGGCTTAACTTAGGAAACATATGTGTAAATCATTTAAAAATCACAAAACAGTAAATAAGTAAAACACAACAAAAATCCAACACCAATTTATACGAATAGACTAAATTTTTATCTTTACAATGACATCAAAACGGTTAAAATCGGATAAGGGGAACCGGAGATATGAATTGTTAAAGAATCAATGCTTTTTAGCTCTTAGAAACGAATAGCTCCAATTCGTCATTTGTTCGCACCTTGACCGGGGCAAAGTCAAAGTTTGAGGCTGACCGCGATGGAGTCATGCTCGGCTACAGCTCGCGGGAGGCCTCGTCAAACGTTTATCTTCAGACTCAGTCGTTTTCTTGAAGATTTTCTTCACCTGGACCAAGTCGCCGGTCCCATCTGACCTCCTGGAACTCTTCCTCGGATACGCATCGTGGGAGCCCTCGGTGGAAATTTTCACCTTCGGACTTAGTTGTTTTTTTGAGGAGAAAATCCTTCGACCGGGGCAAACCTGAATCTTGATCCAATGTCCATGGAGCCCTCTTCGGATACCCTGCCTGGGAGGCCCCGGTCAACTTTCTACATTCTGACTTAGTCACTTTTTTTTTAATTTTCTTCGCCAGGATGAACCTGCAAGTCAGGCTGGGGGCGCGTTTGAGGCAAGCCGGCTAGAGTTGCCATGGGGGTCGGTCCCTTTATGGAGCTTTTTTCCAAAAGTTCTCCAAACTTCTGGATCTTCTTCCAGATGTTCTTTTAAGGCTCTTCTGAGGTCCACAGCTCACCTCAAAGTTCCAGAAACTCTGAGATGCTCCTTGAGGGTGCAGACTGCAACTCCCAGAATGCACCTGGTGCAAACTCCTAAACTTCCACTGGATAGTGGTCAGCTGGTCAGTTTCTTCAGGAGTTGGTGCAGGGGACTCTAATTAGCAATTTTTCACCTGTAGCAAACAGGGAGTCCCTCCTTGAACCAGTTGAAGCAAGGCAAAGTCCTTCATGTGGTGAACCCCAAGTGTGCAGCTGGTGCAGTCCTCCAGAGTGCAGTGTCCAGGTGCAGGTCGGGGGTCCAGCAGGGCAGTCCTTCTTCTCCTGTAGTTCTTCCTGGTAGGGATCTGAGGTGTGGGTGCAGGTCTGCCAGTTTTATCCTTGCTCTTGGGAGAAAAACAGGGTGATCTCCAATCAGGTGAAGGGTTCTTCCCCCTGTGATGACCACTTCCTGGGAAGTGTGGCAAAAATCAATCCCAGGGAGAAACATTCCTCTAAAATCCATCATGGCTGAAAGTGATTTTTGGAAGTTACATCTGGCTGAGACCACCCACTGGTATGGTTAAAAATCTTCTCCTGCCCTCTCCTAATCTAATCAGGGAGGCACCTAATTGTCTGGGTTTATAGGATGTGAGGGAGGTGCTGGGATACCCCAAATGTCCTTTTCTGCCTTTGAAGACCAGTTTGGCAGCCCTCTCCCCTTCCTGTCTCTCCACCTGTTGAGGGAAGTTCTCCTGCCCCAGTCACATTCCATTGTGATGAGCCCAGGCTACTTCACACCTCATCAAGGCAGCCTGACCAGGCTGCCAGAGGCTGGCCAATCAGAGCAAAGCACTACAGGGCTGAAGTTGACAACTTTTTTAGGTAAAGTTTAAAACCCTTTACCTGCACAAGTTATATTGAATCCAACAATTGCAAATTGTGGGATTTATTATAACAATTAATTTGATACAAAACCTAAGGTATCTGACACTTAAGGGGACTTTATAAATCAAAATAAAGTTTCCCCATTCTAGCTTATGGAGGCCATTCACTACAAAGAGGGAAAAACAAATGTGGTTGTTTTATCTCACCCAGGCAAATAAAACTATTTTTGCAAGGTCTCTACTTATGGTTATGTGGCACCTAGTCTGGAACGACTTTTAATTCCAAAGTCAAGTTTGCATGTAACTTTAATTTAAAAGCAACCAGCAAGGCAGGCCTGCCTTTAAAATGACACTGGGCACCTCAGCAGTGCACCTATGGGTGCACTACCTATGCTAGGGTCTCTAAACCTACATTCCCTATCATATACTAGGGACCTATAGGTAGGTTGACTTAGCCAATTAAAATTAGCCTAATTTGAATACTGATTTTACACAGAGCGCAGGCTGGGACTGGTTAGCAGTACCCAGGGCACCATTAGAGTCAGGAAAACACTAGCCCTGTTTTGTCACACCTTTACAACATAAATTCTAAACCTTTCTCTACATGTGGAGTTAACTAACCCAATGAGGGTTTCAGCTGAAAGAAAACACACATTTAAAATGTCCAGTGTGAAAATGTCATAAGCTCTAAACTAAAACATTTTCATTCACAAATCATTAGTTCAACATTGTGCAGAGTTAGTAAAATACTAAAAACTTTTCACAGTGTGTTTATTTCATTAATACATTCGTGTAACATTGTGCATTCATTAGTAAAATGTAGGCTACATTTAAAACGTGTGCTCATGTTATTTCATTTGTGCACTGTTTAAAGGTACATTAGTTTAATTAATTAATCACACAATTAGTCAACACTAAATAACGCTCTCTCAGAATGCGTCAGATTCCATGAGTGTTGCATGGATACATCTACAGCAACACTCATGGAACACTCCTTTCACGCAGAGTAGTGAGTAATGAGTGTAAGGGAGTCAGCACACTGCGCCACCGGAGCGTAAAAAAAACTGACATTCCAGTGGCGCTAGGATCTTATGCCCCAATGTTTGAATGATGCAGAGACATTGCAATTGGGAGTCAGCTGTGGTTATGGGTGAAGGGTATACTTACATAATATGTAAAGGTATAGGAAGATATTTTCAATGTACTCTGAAACATTTCAAAATATGCAAGGAAATAAAGACATATCTGGGATTAACGCAACAAAACTGTGTACGTAACAGTTTTATAGTATGATGGGGATTCTATTAAAATTGTAGGCTTGTTAATAGGGCCTAATGCATGTTATTAGGTTTTATAAATGTGTTTGCTGAATAGCTGTTCAAAAATGAAATGTTATACCTTTCAATGAATTTTAGTCAAGTGTTTTCCATGAATACAAACTCAAAAGTGCCAGAAGAAATGTCTGAAATGCCAACTATGTCAGAACTGGGGTAGTAGATAATAAATTCCACGCAAATAAATGCTAGGCCTGCCACCAAGCTACCTCTAGCCCTGATGAATGATGGTTATAAATTTTCTGTTGTTTTCTGCTTACAAACTATTTCATCCTTTGGTGTTTAAGTGTACACTCAAAATATCCCTGACATCTTTCAAACAGTTATCACTAACCTGTCCCGTCTCCCCTAAATATTACCCATCCCTTACAGCTCTAAAACTCTCACTCACTTTGAAGAAGAAACACTCAAAACTAACTCTTAATTTCATAAAACTGTTCCTGTCTCCTGAATTCTTTCTGAATTTGTGTCCAGCGTGCCCGCACTATGCTAAGACTTCTTATTTCTTTCATTGGGAGGTTCTTCTTCCCCTACTTCTGTTACCAAGCTTTTTTTTTTCTCTCTTCTGTATTAACCCAAACTCTCTCCTGCTTCTATCAGTAAAACCACCCCGAGGTCTAGCTTTACGTGTCACCTTTGCACATGATTCTCTCACATTAAACCTCAAAAAAGCCCCCATTGACACTCCACAGCACCCCCAAACCATTAGGCCTGAAACAGCCCCAAACTCATCTAAATATCCATTTCCTCAACTACTTCATATTACTGTTCCCTCACTCAACATTTGAACCAACTTTTAACCTTTTGTTGCAACATCTGTCTTGAATGAATGGGTACCAAAACTCACTGGTTGTCAGTCTCTTGCCTTTGAGCACTTCATCAACATCCCCAACACCTGCAATCATTGTCATGCCTCCATTTCCGACCTTACAAATCTACAAATCTGCAATAAGCCCTGACTGGGCAAATTCTCTTCCACCTGACTCGCTTAATATCACCTGCATGCGTATACCCTTCTGCTCAGTCTTTCTCCTGCAAATTGAAATGTCTTGTCTTTTGTCAAAATCCAAAGGGTAGCCTCATGTTGCCCAGAAACCCTGCCACTTCTGATACTCTGAATGCATCAAAAAATAGAATGGTAAAAATGCTGCAATGTAAAAAGCCCTCACAGATGACGTGCATGCAAACCTCACCTGCTGCACATCTCTTCTAAAATGTGTTCTGTAATTGCTTGCCTGTTGTTCCTCTTTCTCCCCATCACTCTAGTCCAACATTAGGAGCCTCACAAATTCTATGTTTACAACAATATAATTTCATCAGATGTAGACTTTCTATGATTACACACATAAAATGAGGCAATATTTGTATACAATATTTAGGACATAATACTTGCATCTGTTGACACTCTAACAATAATATTCTAATGCCAGGCATTTTCTTTAGTGCCAATTACCAGGCCACCAAAATGTGCCACTATGCCCATGAACGGCAATTTACCACTGTTGACACTACCCCTGTCTTTGTGCTTGCTTTATCCTTGTCACTACCCCTTTCTGTCTTATCTCTGTTTTGCTTCATGGCAGCCAATGCCCCATTCTCTTCCCCCTTCTCCATCGCTGCCTGGCTTTCTTGAGCTGCTACTACCACCACCAACCCCCTGCTTCTGCTTCCATACTTACTAGCTCACTCTTTAATATGTGCTGTCCTCTCCTCACTGTGTACCCCTCTCCTGCATGTACTTGTCTTGTCCCAAGAGTACCCCAAGCCTTTTTAAACATTACAAAATTGCAAGCACCCCTACTAAGCTTTATTTGCCTATGGTTTTCCATTATTCACCACCTTTGTCACTTATCTGTTTTTTGTTCTGATCGCATACTTTCCACCAATTGCCACTATAATCACATCCTGGGCTGCTGTCTAGCATGCCAATGCTTTGCACCCAAAGCAGGGCCTCCTTTATAGTTCATGGTACGGCTTGTAGTCTGTCAGGATGACGAGTGAAATGCTCTGTCCCCCTAACAGAGTACCTGTACTTTGAATTTAGAGATGCTCGCTGGCCCATCGCACATCTCTAGTCATTGACAGGAACTGTCGTCAAGGCAGTTCCTGTCAATCAGTTAAAAGTTGTCTAGATAGTACCATCGAAATAACGGTACCATCTGTCAAACTTTTAACATGATTTTGGTTTTGAATAAACAAAAACGAATAATCACACTCACCATAGGAGTTTTCTCCCATGGTGTGCGGATCATTTAAATGTTTTTACTGTCCCTTACAGCAAGATATTTCACAGTGGTAAGGGAGAGTTAAACCACGCCAAACTTTCCACTCTAAATTAGGCGGGCCTACAAATGGCCAAACCTCCGATAGAGTAAGACCACTAAAGAAGTATATCAGCTACAGAGAAGAATAGTCTCCATAGCTGACATACTTAAAGTCCGCCTGGCAGTGAATCAGGCAGGTGGAGTTTCAGTTTAGTGAAGGCAGTAATTTGCACCCTCTCCGCCAAACTTTAAATCAGGCCCTTGTTCTCTTTGCACTAGTCTCACTTCCCTCCATGGTCCGACCTTGGCCTCTTTCTCCTCATGACATCTCTTCATGGTGTGCTGCTACTGTCCATCTCTTGTGCCTATACTTCCAACCACACTGCTAATTTTCCACAGTGTTTCAACTTTTCAGTTGCAGTACTACTATTTTGGAAGCTAATATCTGTCTGTTATTTTCTTTCCTTTGTTTGTTGGCAGGTGCTTCCTCTTCAAACGTTTCCAGACTTTCGTTCTCCTCCATCGAGGATGTTCCCTCCAGCTCATCCATGATGTCTTCACCAACTG
The DNA here is from genome assembly GCF_031143425.1 of Pleurodeles waltl. Taxonomy (NCBI): domain Eukaryota; kingdom Metazoa; phylum Chordata; class Amphibia; order Caudata; family Salamandridae; genus Pleurodeles; species Pleurodeles waltl. The sequence continues at coordinate 1,641,563,562 of NC_090444.1, read as the reverse complement.
ATATTCAGCCTGATAACTGTCCCAAGACAGTCTTACTTCTAAAGAGCATGATGCCTCCAGCCCAGGTGTGTGACCCATTCAACGCCCCTCAACTACTATTCTCTCTCTCTGTCATTGACCCCATTTTTATCTTCAGGAATGTATCCGCCTCATGCCCCTCCGTTCCTATTCATCTTGTCCACTGTTTGAAACATCAAACTTCTTGAGGTGCTGCTTCCACTCTTCCTGACTTAACTCTGACAGACACAATATGCTGCTCTTCTCTTTCCACTTGCCAAGCTGGTGCAGTGGCAAGCCTGCTCCGTCTCATTGGAATCCTGGACTGGAAACAGGTGTGACTTCACCCTGATGTGTCTGTGTTCCAAAGTTCCTCTTCCCCACCCTCATTCTACCTCCCTTCTAGTATCTTTGCCATGCTTATCCTCCCTTCATCTCATCTTTGTTGAGGGTCGGCAATAGTGGCCCTGACCTGTTCCTGATTAGTCAATTCTGATTCTTTAGCATCTTGATCTGCTGGGCTTGGCTGAGCTGCTTGTGTTCCAACTGTGCACTGCATCTTGATCCGTCATTGTGCCTGGCACACGTTACAAGGACAAGGACACTCACTACTTCTCAGTATGTCTGTTTCCCTGTTTTCTGTAGGCCAAATCTGTGCACTCTCTCCAGGCTAGGTGAGCGCCTTGCTAGCTTGGAAGAGGCCCCACTCTTCCCATACTGTGGGGATAAAAAATATAGTATTAATATGTATTTATTTCTTAATGCATTTTTATATAGTGCAGGCATTACACAAAGGTGCTAGAGTGCTTTACAATGAACACGGTTTGTTACAAATATACAAGATTACAAAATCACATATTTATCTGGGCAGTAAGTACCTAAAATCACGTCATAACAAAAGGCACAGATTCAAATATTCCTGACAGGTATGTACCTGAAGGAGGTAGTTGCTTGACTATTGATGCCCGACTGGAGATGAGGGAGACGTGAGGTGAGTCCCATGATTAGGGTAATTGTTGAGACTGTGCAAAATGCCTTTCAAGGAGGAGGGCTTTCAGCTTCAATTTGAATACAGCCGTCAAAGTGGTGGTAGGTAGGGAGTTCCATATTCTGGCCGTCCTTCCTGAGAATATTTTTGCCATGAGTCATTCCTTTTTAAAGGATGGTGGTGAAAGTAGCAGTGCTTCTGCATTTAACAATGGTATGGTGCCCCGGACAGCTTGAGTTTGTGAGGAAGCATGAAGAAGAGGACATGTGTATGGCCTTGTGTGTAATAAAATAATTCTTCTAATTGACCCAGGTTTAAATGAGCAACCAGTGGAGAGTAAACAGCGTCAGTGAGATGTGGTAATTTAACTTGGCCCACAGATGAGGTTTGTAGCTGAATGTAGGATGGATTTATGGGAGAGAGATGGGTCTTGGGGAGACCAGTCAAGAGAAATACAGTAGTCGAGTCTCGCAAGCACTAAAAAATGAACAGGAGTTTTCAAATCCAGCTCTGGAACGAAACAGCGCAATCTCTAGAGAAGGCGTAGTTTTTGGCCATGGTGTTGATTTTCAAGTGAAGATTTAGGGCCTGATTTAGTTTGGCAGATGAGGTTATTCTGTCACAAACGTGAGGGGTATCCTGACTGCCATATTATGATTCCATTATATCCTCTGAGTATCATAATATGGCAAATGTGATATCCTCCATGTTTGTGATGGAGAACCCAATCCAGCAAACTCTAAATCAGGCCCTTAAACTTTTATTGAGGTTGACTCCTCTAGATGTTGCGCTGTCAACAATGGTACAATGGTCGGTTTATTATTTAGGATATTGAGTGTGTCCATCCAGGATTGTACAGGAGGTGGTGGTTGCAATGAAGAAATGAGGAGGAATTCAGTTTTAGAAGGGTTTAGTTTTAGGTGGTGTGAAGTCATCCAGTTTTAAACAGTAGCTAAAATGTTAGTAATGTGTGAGATGTCATTGGTAGAGGAGACCTTTCAGTATAGTTGGGTGTCCTCTGCATATTAATATTAGAGGATCCAGGATTTTCTAAGTATGACTCCTATCACAGGTACATCTGTGGACGCTGCCATTCTTGGCCTGACTGTCGATGCTGGTGCCGTGAGTGTCCTGTCCTGCACTGGCAACCACCTCCCGGCTGCTTCCAGAGTGCATAAGGTGGCCTTGTCCTCCTGCATGGTCAGACCTCTGTTTATGGACATCTTTTCCAGCCTCGTACAGGGGAAATAATAAAATCACTTCAACTATGTGCGACACACAAAGGCATGACCAGCATACAGCAGCTAACGTGTTATGCCATTGAGTCAATGCCTACTGCTCCAATGTTCCCATGCAGATAAACTAGCTGCTTCACCTTTGTTCTGATCCAATTAATTAATCAATTTTGAAGAATTTTCAGGTGTAAATGTCGACTCTTCATTGTAAGCTGGCCTGTAAAGGCTGGGTTTCTTCAATTTCAAGTCTATACATAAAAATATGAAACAGAATTCTTATTTTAATGCAGGGGTATGCAAGAGTAGTATGTATTGTATCTCATTATTTATGTAGCGCTTACTACCCCATTTGGGGTGCTGAAATAATTACCTACATGAGTAGCATGCCACTTCATGCAGGGTCTGTGGTTGGAAGAATGATGTCTCTGTTATGAATCTATGTTGGTAAGTGTTTCCATGTCGTGTGTGATGACCACTGAGGTGCACCAGCGCATAGAAGTGTGTTGCATGAGGAAAGGTAAAAGGCAGACTAAGTTTTATGGTTTCCAGGATGCTGGTAGCTTTGAACAGCTCTGCAGGTCCCTTTATGGTATTTCATATGGTGTATTTTGCTTAGCTTTTCACTGCACTGTATAACGCACTGAATGCAAATGCATTTGACTTGACTGATATGCAGACAACTTAAGTTCCGCAGTCATTGAACACTCACCTGTCTATGCTGTCAGACAGCGGCAACTGCCCACTTCAAATGTTTAAGTGCCACATCTGTCGGTGTAATAATCGGTCACAATTATACAGTGTATTCTTATTGTTTTCATTGTCTCGTGCTTTAGGCTGCCCAAACTTCACTTGATCAGATTCTATGACGCACGTGCAAGCTAAAATTAAACGTTGTCATTCCTTAATAGCCACAGATTTTGGGGTTTAAAATCAATAAACATCACTAAAACGGTCAATGGCTTGCCTTTTTGCAGAAACCTGTGACTTTCGCAAATATCATAAGTACTTTCTCGATTGGGAACTGTGAAAAACGTCTCCTGTTTGTTACACGGACAGAAACAACGCAGTTCAGAATGTCTGCCTTTGAAAAGGTGCATTGCGCAGTCACTGAAATGGATCTCGTCCACGCAGTCCGCGTCTGTCAAGGGCCGTCACGTAGGCTGCGCCCTCCTCGCCTGACTCGGTGCTGCATTGCAGCAGACAGATTGGGAATGACGCCAAATTTCAGCAAAGGAATTAAACCCGTAATCCTCTGGCTCAGGGGAGAGGGATGCGAGCGGATCTATGCTGACACGCAGTGTTCTTTGCGAAAAGTGTAATGCTTTTTGAAGCTCTCCCTGGCTGCTTCTTGCCTAAACCAGCACTGCTATGATTTAAATCACTTCACCTGTTCTGCTGAAAGTGACTTGAACAGGAAGCACTAGAAAGACCCATCATAAAACAAATGTATTGTCAGTCGTGCATGAGGTAGGATTTGTATTAAAACATTTAATGGCAGAATTTTTGGGAGACCGTACAAACCTTTAAGCATGGATCACGTATGAACCAACTTTCAAACATGAGACTCACTAACGTGTTCGCTTTCACCAGCTTTAGGGAGGAAGCAATATCTGAACACAGAGCTTTGTTTTTCTATGTGCAATCAATTCAGCTGGATAATGCATTAGAAAAGCTTATAGTTTTTGTGAGCATATGGTGCCAGGTCATTTAGATAAAGAGGGCGTTCACATGTCATTTCTATTCGGGTAAGAACACATTGATTTCTTCTTTTTTAACTTTCAACGTGACCCTGGCTTTGCTGGTGTTTGTTTGACAGGCTGTTACATCGTGACGTGCCTATTCATGCCTTGCCATGCTCTCTGAACGTGTTCTACGTCCTGAACATATAAAACTGCTTCTGGTTAGCCCAATTGCACTGATTAGTTCTGATTAGTCCTGTGAAATACTGCTTAGTACATTGGCTCTGTTAATGAAAATTTGCAAACACCCTAGTCTCTGGAAGGGCTTATTAACGAGAAGTAAAATAAAGGACTGATATACAAAACACAGGTCACAAAATATTGGTTGCAAACAGCGGCCTAGCTTGTTCAATAAGTTGGGGAGGGGAGGGGGGCGTGAGCTTCACATTTTCCACCAGTCACGCTGGCATATAATGTTAAAGTACATTATACGACAAGCAGGGTGCATGAGAGGGGCCATGGATCAGTGAGTGCAAAGGGAGACAAGTGCAGATTATTAGGGGTAATAAGTGAAAGAAAACATAATATTTTGTAAAATAAGCAACATTTTTAGAGACTCTCAAAATAGAGATGGAGAGAGTGTGTGCACACATTTGTCTGTGTTTATTTAAAAAAATCCAGGTGAAATCTGACAGACACCTCACCATACCCGATTGAAAGCACCTGAACCCAACTATTTACCAGAAAATACTTTTATTAGGCGGGTGTCATACCCTAAACACCGCCTCTGAAGCTACTCTCCTGGTTGCAAATTTCCCATTTGGAGTCTGTTGCATGTACTTCAGGAATATAATTGAGGTAGGTCACAAACTTATTCGGATTTGATGCCATGACAGGGACAGTGGCCTGCTGGGGTCAGCAGACCACTGTCTTTGATCACATTTAAAAAAGCAATCTTTTTAGGTCTGGCATTAGCTAAGGCCTTTTGATAAAAATATATGTATAATATACTTACTTAAAAGGGCTTTCAGCCACTTCTCTTCGGGCAATAGTCTGTTGTGTCATTCATATTTGGCTTCCACCCACTACAGCACAGAGAATGAGGCAGTGGGACAGTCTATTTCAGCCACTGGTTAACTTCACTTTAAGTGAATGTATTTTGCTCTTTCATAATGAGCACATCCACACAAAAGGTAACCCCTGCAGTGTCAGTGTTTTTTTTGTGTTCAATGTATAATTACTTTAGCGTCTCCTTTGTGTTTAGAGCCTGAGGTGAAAGCAATACCTTTCAATCAGATGTGAGCACAGGCCAATTCCACACTGTATTGGTTTCTGTCTCCTACCAATACTGTAGTAAATTCCTTTTGAAATATCCTTTGTTAATCTGGCTGCTAGCATTTCAAAGCATACAGATTGCATCCATTTGAAACTGTTCGGTACAAAGTTATTCTATCTTTACTATGCATGCAGTGCTCAAATCAAAAGGTTCAATTTCATACATAAGTGGACATTTAATCAGAACACAGTGATTCTGGGCTCAATTTCTTCAATGGCTCTTTAATAAACTTTGGCCAAGAAGAAATTCAGCCCTTATCATGTTGAAGTTGAAACACATATAACTATTTTCTTAAAATATTTCCTTAATCCTTTCTTTCTTTGTTTTATTCTTTCTTTCTTTACTTTTTTCTTTTCTTCTCCCTTCTTACTTTGTACCTTTGTTTCGTTCCTTTTTCCTTGCTTTCTTACTCTCTTGCAACCTTTATTTCCCTATTCTTTATTTTCATTTTCTTTGTCTTTTCTTCTTTTGTTTTTTCCTTCTTGCTTTCTTGTTCTTTCTTTCCTTCTTGCTTTCCAATTTTCCTTCTTCCGTTCCTTCTTTCTTTTCATCTTTCATTCTTTCTTTTAATCTTTTCGTCCTTCTTTCTTTCCATCTTTCCTTCCATCTTTCTTTCCATCTTTTTTGCTCTCCTTCCTTCTTTCCTTCTTTCATCTTGCTTTGCTTTCTTTCTTCTGCTTTGTTGTTTTCTTTCCTTCTTTTCTACTTTCTTTCTTTATATCTTCTTTTTTCTTCATTCCTTCCCTTTTGCCCTTCTCCATTTCTTTCTCTCCTTTCTTTTCTTTTTTCTTTTATTTTTTCTTTCTTTCCTTATTTCTTTCTTTCCGTCTTCCCTTCTTTCTTTCCTTACTTCTTTCAATCTTGTTTCCCTTCTTTCTTTTTTCATTCCTGCCTACTAACATTCCTTCTTTTGTAAACATTTTTCTTTCCTTTTTCTTTCTTTTTATCTTTCTTTCTTATTTTTTCTTCTTCTTATATTTCATTCCTTTTTATTTTCTTTCTTTCATTCATTCTTCCTCCATCCCTTCTGTGTTTCTGTCCTTTCATTCTTTCTTTCTTCCTTTCCCTTTTTCCTTCTATTTTGCTTCCTTTTCTTCCTTCTTTCTTTTTTCCTCTCTCTCCTTTCTTAGTTTCAAAGCATTAACAGTGGCTCCTACAACATACCCCTTGCAAATATTGATTTCCTATGCAGTTGTTTTAGAAGTCGGTATAGTTACTGACTGCTAAACTAGGGTTTGTTTCATTAAGAAAAACAAGTTTACGGTCTCAAACATTCTGAATCTCTGTCTGAAACTGGAAAACGTTTTGTACACCTGACCCTTAATTAGCTGTGAATCAAGATTTGGTTAATCAGGGGGGTCCTCCACCAAACTATGATTGAGCGAGTGCTAGAGTCAAAGGCAAGGCACAAATGTATTGGATTCTACAAACAGACAGAGACTATTGACCATTACATGACTTTGAAATAAAAAAGAGCACACAACTTGTTGAAGTCTGAGATCACGAGGTAGGGAAGATGACCTTCTGTTGTAATAAGATGTGAAAGAGAGGCTCTAAAAGTCAAGTCCATTAGGCATGTTTAGCCTGAGCAAGCACACATGACTTCAGCTACACTCTTACACTGAGATAATAACTCAAACTTCACAATTCCTCATAGCACAGTTTGAGGCACATCAATGATTATTAACAGATTCATTTTCAGTTCGATATCTGATTCATACCATTCTAAGGAACTATAATCAGAATTCCAGTCCCTGTCATTAGCTTTATGTTATATGTTATGTTATGTTATGTTATGTTATGTTTGAGGAGGTGACAAATTCCGCTCTACCGGTGGAATTGGCGCTATTTTGGCCACTCTGCATTCCACTTGAATGGAGAGTTCCAGCCAGAGTGTTTTCTTGTGCGCAGCTTGCCAATGGTAAGTTGGCAAGTATGTGCGAGAATTGGCGTCCCCTAGCATGATTACCAAGCTCTACGAGGGCACCCATCAACGTTTTCCCAATGTGGGTGGTCATGGGTGGTAGCGACCGGTCATAGTGGGAAAGCTAAAGATCGAGTAGAAAATCTACTGGAGCAGCAACCAAACCAACTTGAAAAGCAGCGCCCTCTGACGCACCACATGGTGCTGTGGTGCTGATTTTTTAATGTGGAATGAACTCCTGATGCTGAAAATCAGCGCGAGCAGCACGATGCGCCGATTCCCTGTCATTCATAGAACTCCGCAGAACATCGCTGATTTTTCATGTAACTTCACAGAGTGAAAATCAATGAGTTCATCCCACCCCTAGCAACGTTATGTTATTTTGTGTCATGTTACGTTATGTGTATTTATATAATGCACAACTCACCCAGAAGGCTATTCTGGACCTGACTGAAACAGGAGCTGCATGGGCCCAGCCATGGTAGGGCTAGATGCAGAGCCAAGTCTTCAGTTGCTTACTGAATCAAAAACTGAGTAGCAGACTCTGGTGTGTGGGGACAGGTCATTCCAGGCTTTAGGAGCAACGTAGGAGAAGGCGCAATTGCCAGCTCTGGTTCTGCATTTGTGGGGAATATGTGTGAGTAAGAGTCTGGCTGAGCAGATGTGTCTGGTAGGTTTGTGGAAGTTTATGTTGTTATTGAGGTACGTGGGTCCAATCTTGTGTAAGGCTTTGTCTGATGAATCTATTCATGTATGTCAAGATACAGGGTTTCCAAAGGGTAGCTTGTGGCAACTGGTAGCTTGCCAGTAACCTAGAAGTACCCCCTTGAAGCGTAGCCTAGCACATAACATAGTTCACAGGATAGAAAAGCATTTGTTATGGAAATACAACATTCTTCCGGTAAGACTGCACAAACTCCCTCTTTGGCCTAGGACAAAATAAAGAGCCATTCTGATTTGTAAGATTTTTAGTTCTTTCATCCTTCAATTGATGACTAATCAGTCCTAAAGTCATTATAGTTGCAACCTCCTCTAATACTTTTTGCTCTGAAACCACTCTGGCAGTCCTTTATGGAGAGGATGAAGTTTGGTGTGAGTGTGTTTTATGAAAGTTACAACATAAGCAGGATAGCCCAGTTCACATAGATGTATAATGCCTATGATCACAGTTGTGGCTACTGCTATTGAGTATCCAGATTAGGAGGTAAAAGAAATAGGAAATAGTTCAGAATCTCACCAGGAAGGAAAGGAAAACTCACACTCTCTAGACTCCTAAAGATGCAGCCATTTCTAGTTTCACAGGCCAGACCGTAGGTAGTACCTACCAGATAAAAAGCAGGGGAGAGGGTGTGCAACTTAGGAAAATGGATGTGTCAAGTTAAAATGGGAATGAGGATAGTGGATTCAAGTCAAGGCGTTGTTCTTCGTTAAAAGGGAGAGAGACCTTGTGCACTCATCCCTTGGAATCTGTCGACAGGTGAGAAAATATCAGGCATAAAGAGAGAATGAAGTTCTACTTGTACTGTTCCAGAAAATGCATACAAATATTGTCAAAACAGAGTGTGAATTGGATACAGAAGAAGGCAGCAAGCTTAGTGCTGTTATTTCTTCACACGCACCACCAGGCTTTTCCAAACAAAGCCACACAGTGCACCAACCAAAAAGTCTTGCAGTGAAGAGGACTGACCAGACTCGGCAAAGGAAAAGGTAGCTGGGAGTCTTTCCACTACTGGAGTTGGTAGCCACAGCCATGGCCAGGAGGAGGAGGATAGGCTGCATCACAATGGGGTCTCTAAAGCTGGGCAGTAGTAACAGTAGCACTTTCAGGTGGTGAAGCAAGGTAACAACAATCTACTTGAGCAGGAACAGGTGCAGAGGTCACTTGGCCAGCAGATTTGGGGTTCCTTGTATTGGTGGTCAGCTTGGGGAACTTCATAATGGTATGGGTGGTTCACACAATCTGTTATGGACTTCACCAATGGGGTGTGAGTGCTAATTTCCATTGCTGGATCTAGACATGCTCCCAGTCACAGGGTTGTAAATTATGATAGGCTCCAGCCAGGCATGCAGGGATGCTTCAACCCTAAAATGAAGCTGTTGAAAGTAAATAAGTTACGTAAAGTGCTGCAAAGTCACATCATTAGTCAGGTGCAAACGAATTGAAGCTGGAGGGGTAAAAGGAAGGTTCAATTGTAATTTCCTAGGGGTTCAGTTTAGGCATGACTCAAATTGACCAGAGTGCCAAAGATAAAGCATAGGGCCACCTTAGTCATGTGTCAGAGAAAATCCTTACTATTTTGTGATAACCTTTCAATCCTTCTTAAGAGTCAGTTTGGTAAGCACATTGAAAATGTTATTTAATTACCAAATCCTTACATACGTCTTGAGCCACAGGTAGGCCTACCTGAAGAAGAATACCAAACCTAGGGATATCTAAGCAATTATGTGGCTACAGTGATTGCACCAGCTCAAGTACATGAGTAGGCTTCAATCTATACTGAAAACATTTTACTAGAACCAAAACATAGAACTTGGGCACTCCCACCAACAGAACACCATTAAGGCATTCAAATTAAATCAGTTTTAGCATGTACCACAAAAAAGATGGGTGGGCAGCAGGGGTGGTTTTGAAACCCTTTCCAATGTTGCTGAAAGTTTGTTGGGCAATAGAAGATGGGATGGGAGCAAACCATTCCCTACCTGTGGCACAGATATTGCGATCTCTGCTACCGTGTGAGACGCCATTTTATAGAAAGTCACGTTTCTGAAGTAGTAATTGTGGGGAAACCACTGTCCTTATCTTGTACCTCCACACTCCAAGTTTTTTTGCACTCCTGCTTTAATCAATCACTCCTTTCAGTATCAAGAATACAGTCTTCTAATTAAGCAAGATTGTATAAGGTGGGCATGATGGGCATAGCAGCCTGGGACACATACAGAGTGACGTAAAAATCAAGGGACAGAAAAGCTCTTTTAATGGTATGATCCTTGGGGAAATACCTTCTAGACACCTCATCTTGCACATGTTGATGAGCATAACATTTAACATAACACTTTTAGTAGGCCATTGATGAACATCAAGCAGTGTGTTTATAAAGAAGCCTTTTTTGAAAGGGACTTCAGCAGATGTGAGTGTATTTATGCGAATCAAAGAGATACACACAGGACTAGTAATGTGGTGAGAAATACACATTAGAAATGTCAAGTGTATCAATCATCCAACCACCCAAGAAAGGTAAAATTCAGACGTTATAATGTAAACCTACTACCACCAGTATCAATAAGCCATAAGGCGGGATTCCATTGATAATAAATAACATGTATGGCCCCTTCTGAACTACAGAGATTAAAGCATTCACAGAGCAGCTGGTTCCCCCTTGAGCTATCCTAAAAGATAGGGTTTTGGTCATGTGAAATCTGAGTCAATTCAAGTTGTTCAGGCTAACTATACAAATTCCTAAATTTAGTACCTTAACCTTGACCCTAAACACTCTAACTAGCTCATGAGTTATCCAACAAGTGGTTTGTTTGACATGAACATAAGGCTTTAAACTAGGATGACTTTTGAAGAAATCAAATCTTGCCATGACTATAGAGTGCTGCAGTACAGCTCCCACATGAGGCTATAACAGAAGACAGGCAAAATGAACCAAGAAAAATTGTGCTTGCAATCAACCAAGATCCAAACCAATTAAATTGGGGGAAAATTAATAAATGCACAAGTCTTATAGAAAACCACAGCCATCACTGACCTGTTCACTTGAAAACATACTTAACAGCTGCAAAATGTATGTGAACGTCCTGGACAAATCGAATTAATCTCCATTTGAGCCAATCCCTCCACCACTCATTAATCCTGCTGTTACAAACTTTGAAATGATGAGTATAAACAATGGGGCATGTTCACAATGGAGCTAATGAGAACAGGAATTAGTACTCTTTTCTTAGTGCTTTATAATCTCCTAAAGACCTTTGTGAAATGGCCCCAAATGTTCTAAAACAGGACTATTGAGGGAATATTCAAGTACAGTTCATAGAAATAGAAATAACTGTGCCCCCTTTTCACATTTACTAATACTGAGTTGGATATTTTTAAGGCCAATCCACAAAGGCACTTATGAGTATGATAAGTAGTACTCATGTTTCACTTTTTGCACGCATAAATGCCTTTGTAAGATGGCCGTAAGTGCTCAAGAGCTAGAAAAGGTAAAACCTAGAATTGACAAGTTGAACCAGGTCCTGGAACCAAACCCACCTGCAGCTACTCAGCAAAGACATTTCAAAATATCAGAAAAGGTCTCTAACTCTAGGCATAATACCAGAATCACTAAAACAAGCTGTTATCAGACCCACATTAAAGAAAACTGCAGCCAACCCTCTTGAGCTTGGCAGCTATAGGCCCATTTAAAACCTACCATTTATTAGTAAATCATGGAGAGAAAATTAAACACCCATTACAGGACTTTGTGGAGAAGAATAATGTTCTCTGTGACAAATAATCAGACAGTCAAACTGAAGGCTTAATCACTGAGAAGTAGTCCATGAGACAATAAATCACAAAATTCACCCGGAACACCAGGAAAATTGGGCTGTAGTCACCAAAATAGCACTCTAGTGGCATTTGTTATTTTTCCCTGACTAATTTGGCAAGAAAAACAATACAGGTTTAGAAAACGGGACGCGGCAGAATGGTCAGCTTAATGTACGTGCAGCTCTGGATCTCATTAGGCCTCGATCTGAGAAGTCAACCAAATCTGAAAAACTATAAAAGCAAGAAAATCTGACTGTTCATGGAAACCTTCTATGTCCCTTCCAGATGGAGCTGGAACTATTGTGATCCTGAAGAGGAAGCGGGCACCACTCTCCACTGATCCTGTCTTTGAGCCCAGGGTAAATAACTGCAACCACCATATTCGGCTTGCCTCCTGTCTCCCTGATTGCTATCAAAGGATAGAATACAAAATCTGATCTTATTTATCTCTAGGATAGGATAGTGGCTATAGGACAGAAGCTATGGTGTTGAAAAAAACAACTACATAATTAATAGGATGGAGGATTTTGGATTTCAATCATAAAGTATTTTCCATTACCAACCAACTCCAACGTAGCCATATAGTGTTTTTTCAAATAATCTCCTTAACAAGACAGCAAGGCAAAGCCACTGACTCTAAATGCACATTGCTAGGGTATTTTATTAGTGTAAAACCAGCTGCCAAAAGATACAAGGATGGATTTAGAATTCAGCTGCAAAATTTCGAACCACCATTTCAGCAAATTTACATTCTCTGCTACAGCGACAGAATAATTGAAATATTTAATGTTCTTTTCCAGTTCAGCAAAAGCGTCTCCATTAAAGTGACCCTGTAAGTCATCAGATGAGGTGATTTTATTTGGGGTTGTAGGAGGCTGGTTCAGTTTATGGTGTACACCTATGGTAACCCTTAGTGATAGTGAATAGGTGTCCAGATAGTAGCCGAGATGAGCAGCTCAAGCTTATCTAGGAGGAATATAAAGCACTTGCCCTACCATATTAGTTAGACAGTAACTCACTCATAAGAAAGAGCCACACAAGTGTTGCAAAAATAAAGATCACTTTATTACAGCATCACTACTAGACTAGCATCGGTATATCTCCCTTTGGAGATATCTACACACACTACATACACAACATAACCAGCAGAAATAGTATACATTTATTGGGCCTTATGGGGGGGGGACCATATACTAAGTAAGTGGAATGTGAAATAGTGAACTCAACCTAGGTGAGTATAGTAGTTAGTTAGGAGCTGGGAAAAGATTAAAACATCAGAGGTAAGGACAACAAGTAATCTCAATGACCAGGTGCAGAGGGGTTACATACCCAGTCGTCCCATAAGCTAACATAGGAAGTAGTGGTTGGAGTTTGTTTGTTTCAGGACCCTCCCCAGCAGACCCCGAGGAAACCAGCAGACAAGTGGAAGGTTGACTACATGGCGACAGATGATGGGCTGCAGCTATTGAACAGTAAGTCATATTTATTTAATTTGATTTGGGTGGGAAACGTATATTTTATTATTTGTGTACATATTATGTGATTTATTTTTGGAAATGTGTATTTTATATGTCCTAATTATTTTTTGGAACAGATTGAGGTTGTATTTTGATCTTTTCTGGTTAGTGAGGTTTAGATTTTTAATATAGATAATTAATTCTTTATTTTACTATTTGTCTTATTTATAACTGGAGGCTTGTTGGATAATTTGACTGATATAATTGAACATTATGTTTATTTTTTATATAATTTTTTTTTGTCATTTTAGTTAAGATGATGTTATAGTTTTTTGTAATTTAGTATTTATTTTACAGTATATTTTGGTTATTATGTCTAATTAATCTACTCCTTTGTTGTTTATAAAGAGTTTGACTTTAAATTGTAGCATGTCATGCATTATTTTGGTTTATTTGCTTAGTTTAGGTTCAATTTGGGTTACAGATTGCCCCATTCATAGTTGTTGGTAGCTGTGCTCTTTTTGTAATGCTTCTATAAATGTATAGAGTATAGGTTGAATATTGTTTGTGGATAGCAGACAGTGCGCATTCAGAGTGTGCTGGACAGGGGGCCCCTGCACTGCCCATACCATGGGCATGGTCAGTGCAGGGGCCTTACTGTTGTTCCTAGCACTGTGGTTCTGCTAGCCTTTCTATGGCGGGCTCCTCGCCATGGAAAGGCTCGGAGAAACAGGAGTTGTGGTCAGCATGGCAATGCTGAGTTTAGTGGTGCCACGGCTGACCACGAGTCTGACCGCCATCAGCCCGTCGGGAACCTTTTTCCTGGTGGTGATGATAGACCCCTCACAATCCAAATGCTAGGGTCTTAATGTGGCGGTTGGACCACCCGGAGTGCAGCGGTCCAACTGTCACCACTAGTCTGGAGGTCTTTCAACTGCCAGACTCATAATAAGGCATTTAGCAATTGCTTTCCTTTCTGGGACGATGTGCATATTGGTCTTTCTGTCATTGTGTCTGAAAGTAGTGTATTAGTATAAATAAATATAATTGTAAAATGTTTTTCAGTTTGTTTTTTACATATAAAATTATGCAATGACTTTTCTAATTTATACTTACATGTGCATTCTTCTTAGATGTTTCACACATTTTTGCAGTTTTTCAGTTAGGGGTGTTGTAACGTGGAACAGATGCTTTCTTTGCTGTTGGAAGAAAAACATGAGTATCAGTTTCAATTTAAAGATTTATTTGTAGGTAGTTTGGGTTGTTAGATTTTTTCAAATCACCTTTGGGCGAGTTTCCATTTTATAATTTATATATACTTACTTTTTCTGCCTTTTGTTGATTTGTGATATGTGTTGATTTTCGGCAGATTAGCAATTTTCAAAGTTGTAGTTTTTTCTGTCAGTAAGTACATATAGAGAGATAGAAGATGGAGAATGTTTGGTTAATTATTTGCTATTTTACATTTATAAATTTAATTAAAAGTAGGTTTTAGTGTAAACATATGTTTTACCTACTTGCAAGTTAGGTGTCAGGATGAAGACATTTATTTTTTAAGGCTCTGGTCAGAGAATCGGTCAGAGTTTCCTCATCTTGCAGCTCTTGTCATGTTTGAAGTAGTCAGTTGATGAAAATTGTGTGCCTTTTGTATAGTTTATTTAATGTTTGTGTGTTTTTAAAGGTTAAGTTTGAAAAAAAAATCATTTTATTGGTTAGTTTAGTTTTAGTTTGATTTTTTTTTATCAGTTATGTGCTTTATTCAGTGGTAAATGCTAATATAGGTTTTTATTTCTAATATTTAATATGTGATTTGATAGTTATTTATATATATATATATATATATATATATATATAGTTGTATAAATGTTTGTAGTTTCTGTAAATAATGATTTTTGCGTATAACTTTTTGTATTCAGTTATATATTTTATTGTGGTGAAATATAATGATATTGGTGATGTAATATTTTTTAATTTAAAAACATATATAATATATATTGTTTAGTGTTGTAATTATTTGTTTGAGATAAAAAGTAATTTTTGTATATTCATTCAAAATAATATAGGTATTTAGGTGATATTGTTGTCGTTATTTTGTGAAGCATGTTTTGGACATGTGTTTATTTAAAGGTGACGATATTTTTGTTTCTGAAATGTGTGTTTCTGATGTAAGAAAAAAATCAATATTCTTAATAATTATATTTCTGTTCTTAATATTTGTGAATTGATTAGTTGAGTACAGGAAGGCAATATTTTTATTAACAATATTTATTTTCCAAGATTTTTATTGTTTCAATATTGTATGCATCAATTGTATATCAGTGACCTTTCTGGGGGAAAGGTGCTGATGGAAAATCTGCTGATGCCCTAACTGTGAAACTTCTGCCACCTATTGTTATCACTGGAAATATACTGATAAAGTGGTGAGTCATTGTCAGTGGCCATGTGGACAGCCCCTAAATATGCTGGATGTGTTTTACAGCATGTTATGAATATTTAACTCACCTTTATTTAAAAGACCACTATACTTTGCATAGTGGGTGAAAAACACTCGGTTGGAAATCTACCCTGTGTCATTTCCAGTGATTTAGACTGTTTCCATGAATTCTTCCAATCACTTTTTGTATGTTTTATACAATGACATAAGTGGCTACAGATATGCCTAGTGGTGCATCTCTTGCTCCCTGCACTACAGGATCAGAGTTATTCCTCACCCACAAGACCTAAGGAGACCAAACCTGAGTTGTTTGTGCTCCCTTCTGGAGAGGACCTCACCTGGCAGTTGAGGATGGTATAGAGTTGCAAGACATGAAGTCACAACTTATCTTGAAATAATATATAAGAGCTTCTGCATGAAGTGGACAGGAGCAATCTGAATCTGGATAGCTTAGCAATGCACGATTAAACCAGAAGATGTAACACACTGAAACAAATCCCACTGTTCCCAAGGGACAGGAACCAATAAAATGTCAACAATTCTTTGTTAAGATGTTGTTGTCCCATTTTCCAAAACACCACACAAAGGAGCCTCACAGATGCATGACCTTCACAAATATCAGCTGGTTCATCACAGACAAGCCATTCCCAACACAGATGCAGACATGCTCATTATATTGGTTTCAGTGAAACCAGGGCCTGACTAGGGACCCAAAGCAGCCCTGGCAATTTTGTAAGACCAGCCCCGTGTCTGGAGGGGGATGGCAAAGCACTGCTGTTTTTGTTCTTTTGTTACTGATGGTTGATATTGTAGCACTGCTGCAAATTCAGCCCCCAGTAACAAAACTGGCTCCGACCACTGAAAAACATCCCCCCACCCTTTCTGCCTAGCAGGAAAACACAAATTGGGTCTATTTAAATAGGCACGATCAAAGAAAAGATTCTAAGTTCCAGCATTGTTGATGTCATCGATATTAATATTAAAATCTTCAAACAAGGTGAAAGTAGGTCTATGTAAAGCCAAACCAGCTACTAAATCAGGAAGGCTCTGGATGAAATATTCATAGGGGGCCAGGGGTCTATACAGAAGAATTCCCAAAAACGTAAAAGTAGGATTTAACATCAAGGAAAAAGACATGCTCTCACAGACTGGAGAATTGAGGGGTGTAAAAAGACACTTAACCATTTCCCTCTAAATGACAGCTAACCAACCCCTCATCCCTTCCCTGCCTCGTTTAACTTACTTATGGGGTAACCAGGTGGCAGAGCTTGGGCTACACCAGGGAAGGAATCCTCATGGAGCCAGGTTTCAGTAAGGAATAGCATGTCCGGTAGTGACTCAGTTAAAAAGCAAAGAATATCCAATTTATGAACAGCCAAAGACCAGCAATCAACAGCGAACATCTGCCAGAATGAGAGTTTCTAGACTGATGGGATGTGAGCAAGAGTCCGTTAAAGTGGTTTTAAGTGCGTGCAATTGACTAGAAGTATAAGTTACCCTGTTGTGTGCGCAACTGGCATAATCCTGGGCCCATGGTCCCATCTGGACAGGTGCAGCTTGGCTTGTCTTTGAAGCGTCTTAAGCGCACCAGCATTACACCTGCTCCAGGCATCTGCTGTACAGCCTCCCTTATATGGGAGAGGATGAAGCTAAATGCAGCAAAGAACTAGAGCGCTAACCTTAAAATGGCGGCTCTAGGTGTCGTTGGAAGTAGGGGAAATAATGGCATCCCTCTCTCATACAACACTCTTCCCTAGTCTCAAGCTAATCCTCCCTTCCAGAAGTGTCCCAAAGTGAAGTGTTCCGAAAGAAAGGTAAATGAACCACAGCTCTTGCGTGCAATAGTGCAATCTTGAAAACACTGATATCACTGATCATGGATATCAGGTGAAGGTTATGCAAGTGCAAATTTACAAAATAAACAATAAAAACATACAACACACAGCAAAGAAACAACTTAAGACCTAGAAATGCCATCTACCAGATAAAAATTGTTTCGATGGTTAAAAGAGGTGTGCCGGCAGCCTTACTTGTCTTCTGTTGGCGACAATGAGTCTAAAGGAACTCAATTCAAAAGACACCCATCATTTTGAAAATATGACAGGCATCCAACACCACTGAACCTATGTTCGACACACTGCCCGTTCACCCTTTGAAAAAGCTTTGATGAAAACCTAAAATTGTAATAAATTATGTGAAACAAGCACCTTATGATGTGGATTATATGTCCATTTTCAGTGGTCTGGTCTTACATACCACACTACTTTCAACCATGTCTATTACTGCTTGGGGTTCGAGCAATAACGTCTCATTATATCACATTGTCCCTCTATATGCTTAATGGTAATCATTTCAGAAATAAATTCTTATTCTTTTGATTAAAAGTCCAATCTGCTGCAAGACATGATCTTCTTAATAATGCACATTTTTTAGGCCTGCCTCAAAATAAATGGGCTCATCTTCCCCATTAGTGTAAATCAACTTTTTCATGATGAGACATTTCTTATTTAAGAATAACCTAAAACTAAAAATGAGGGGCATATTTACATAAAAGTGGCACATTGATCCTGATGCGTCACTTTTCTTGCGTCGCTCCTGCCCCACCTAATGACACCATGGTGGTTGTTAGGAAAATAGCGTCAAAATGTTTGATGCTATTGTGGCACTTTGCTGCACCAACTCAAAAATGTTGACGCTAGTGCAGCAAAGCACAGGGAGGCCCATTGATTAAAATAGGTGTGTCATTTTAGCACCTGCTCTGGGCGGCATTAAAAATGAGGGAAAAAATGACGCAGTGAAGAGCTATAAATTTCATTGCACCATTTTTCATGCCTCCCTACATTGGAAACCCCATTGCATACATTATACCTGGCGCAGGCATAATGTGGTGCCAGGGTTTCCAAAGTAAATACGGCACAGGAAAAAGGCCTCCTTAACGCCGCTTTAGCGTAACAAAAATGAAACCGGGACGGCGCAAGGTGGCCTCGGGGCTTGTAAATATGCCCCTAAATGTTTAGTCGTCATTCGCCTTGTTCCTGTGTACCTATGTTTACAAACGTAACTGGCAGATGACGACAGCTTTGATGAATAGTCAACACCTAGCCTATTAGCTGTCGTAAAAAGTTTTTTGCATTTCAACCAAGTCTATCCAACAATACATATCTCCTCCCATTAATTTTCATGCTGGAGATAGATTTTCAGCACATGGCTGCAGAGTAGATGTTGACAAGATAAGAGAAAGATTTATGTGTGTAATACTGCACCCACACTGCAGATGCAATGTGCTGGATATGAGAACTGTGAGATGAAAAATACAGCACAAGAAACGGGTTCTTTTTGGGATGCTGTTGCGATTTTATGACCGCGAGGGTTTTCCAATTAAATTAAAATCTCCAAAGAGCTGATAACCAGCATGTAGTAGCTTTGAGAACTCCCTAGAAATGGGCTGCAGTTTCGTAGATGACAAACTAAGGGGGGAGGATTTATGAAGCTAATATTATTATCATGGTACAGTGGAGTACTGATGAAAATAAGAAAGACATTTAGATTAAATGTAAGGAAGAATTGCACTGATCCGTTTCAAATCTCCACTGATTATATGAGTGTTTTCCCTACTTCTGTATTTGTTTTGTTAAATAGCTGTACTGTGAACAGTGCAGGAAATAACTGTGATCCAGCTAATACTGAAATGGAAATGGGATGTGGGCTGGACTAAGTGAAATGTGTTGAATTTGTCCCTGTGTAATTTGCCGGGACACATTCAGCAGGGCCCCAAATCGTGCAGGTGGTGGGGGCCTTTCTTATTTGCAGTTCTAGCTAGGCCCAAAACAAAGGAAGTATTTAAGGGGCCAGCAACCCTCCCTTTGTTTCAGTGTGATGCTGGCTCTGAATCATACCACCTAAACGCCAATGCAATAGAGGGAATCAAAGGCATACATCATGTTATCACTTCACAAGTAGCAAGGGAAACATTGGAGGCAGGTAATTGATTTCGTTCAACCTCTGCATATAACCAATGTACATACACTGTAAAAATGTGAGGGGTATCTGTCAGTATGAGCATTAAAATAGCACTTCTTATTTTTTTATTCCATTCTCTAATTGCCCTATTCATCCCAATTTAGATGATCAGATTTTTTTACATGACATGCACACACTCTATGCATACATTTACAATAAATCACGTGTGAAAATCAATGCACATGATATGTTACATATGATAATGAGGGCTACAAGGTGTAGGAGTCACTAGTAACCAGAAAAGACCACATGATGTCTTTTCTGGTTGGTAAATTTAAGAGTGCATGGTCGGGAGAGACCAAAAGTCAGGATTTAAAACATAATGCTGTGCATGTGGTTGTCTGTGGTGACAAAACTTTATCACTATCCCAAATCAAATATTTTTATAAGTCTTTTAGTAATGACAGATTGAGAAAAAACAGAATGAGGTTTTACACCCAAGCCTTGCAACATAGTGCACTGTGCTAAATTAGAAGGATTTCAGATTATGAACTACAAGTAACAAAAGGCTTTTTATGTCAAAAGCAGTAATCAATTTACCTACCCACATAAAGAAAAATCTTTTATTTGCATGATACACAATGTGCTTTGCAGGAGACAAATTATCCCTCTCAGCTACCTTAAGAGTCTTAAGTGTGACATGATAAATCGAAGATCTCTCCAGCAACTGCATTACCGAGCACGGTTATTTTACCATTGTTATTCTCCCCTGAGATTTGCTGGGTTTACTAAGATCTCTGCAGCAGCAGGTGCCTTAACCACATAATGTTGTTTAAAATGCAGCCTTTGTGATCAATGAAGCCTCAACAGATTTATTGTCAAGTTTATTTTGCTTGTCACTGTCTTTGTGGCAGAGTTTTGTTTTCCAAAAATAAGTGTCAATGATGACTGTCTTCATGACTCTGCTCCTCGTGACTTCACCCCTTTCCATTGTCCCACTTTGACCCCCATTCTATGGGTTTGCAGAGTCATGTTTTCCAGTTCTAGCACTGACTGTTTTGGAGATAATCTGCCTATATATTAAACCATTTTCCTCATCACAGATGCTAATTCTGTGATGCAACTTTCGTGCACACACTAATCTGTGCAGGTACATAGATAAATAGACATAGACTGCCAGGCCCATTCAGTCTGTCTGTAGTGTTGTCTGCTTCAAAACCATTAGCTGCTGTTAGTTTCCAGTAGTGTTGGTTATATAGATATTCGGCAGCAAGAAATTTCGGGGTTTTCATCAGTGACCATTTTTGTTAGTTGATCACTGTTCGTGAAATATTACAGATTTTTCTGTCTTACTCCTGGTTATTGGCCATTAGCACACTAATTAGCCCTCCCCCTCTTCCCTGCAGAGGTCCTACAGCCCTCCTCTTCATGAGCATATGGACACATACCTGTGTGAGCCACGTTCATACTAGTGCTGGCCACGTTTACTGATTGACTGAGAGGCACTTCACTACAAGGGCACACTTCCCTGCAACTTCTTTGGCTGGAAACAACTGTAGCTTTCCTTGCAACTTGAGTCAGTGGCTTCTGTTCCAGTTTGGCGCCTTCACACCTCATGTCTCCTGCAAATCTCAGTCATTGCGTCCTGGATTCCCCCAATCTTTGTGTACGCCTCTGTTCTCTTCTGGGTCCTCACTCTCTTCACAGTCTACAGTGTTCTCGAAGAACATGAAAGGAGTCTGTCTTCTCTTTTTATCCTTCTCTCCACCTCTCTTCCTCTTTGTCATTGTTCCATTTTCTTAACCTCTTCTTTACCTTGATTTTCTCCTTTTATAGGTCGCATGGTGTCTCAGGCTTCCTGCTGCAAGAAGTCACCTACTCATCTCCCTCACTATGGGCCAGATGTTGGTAAGTAACAAATTGCGACTTGCAATTTGCGAGTCTTAGCGACCCATGGGGACCCCTTCCCTTTTGCGAACGAGTTACCATCCACTTCAAGTGGATGGTAACTGCGAGTTGGTTTGCGACCGCCTTCGCGGTCACAAAGCAACTCAGCATTGCGATGCGGTCGCAAATAGGAAGGGAACACCCCTTTCTATTTGCGAGTCGGAATCACATTTTGCGAGTCGGTACCAACTCGCAAAATGTGACTGCTTCGCGATGGCCGTTTTGCATGTTGCAAACTGTGTTTTTCGCAGTTTGCGACATGCAAAACGGTTGCTACATCTGGCCCTCTATCCCTTACACAATATTGGTAATTCTTTAGAACTGCGGGCATTAATGGCAAAATAGTGTCCACACCTGCTATAATGCTGACTCTTGATTTCTGGTGTTACTTCATGATATAGTAGACATGCATGTCATGATAGTTGTTACCTTCGCATAATACTGACCCTAACATAATGGGATAATGGGAGTAATTTATGGCATATTGTGGGCAGTCACGGTATGATGATGGCAAATAAAAATGCAAATCATGCCAAAATATTAAAGCCTAAACAGGCTGAGAGAACAGAGGAACGGGTGCATTCTAATATTTTTTTATTTTTACATAAGGGTGGATGCTTAATTCTCTTTTTGACATTCCAGTGATGAACTGATGGCAGTATGGAAATGGGGTTGGAAAATAACAAACTAAAACACCCAAAAATAGCAAAAATACAAATTGCACATTCACCTGTGGTAAAAAAAAGACAGAGATATAGGTTATAAGCTGTTTTCTTTGGTTTGCTGTCTTGACTTTCACCCATGAGACTCTGCTACTGCTGGTTCCTCCCAAATTCTGCTATGAGTCAACTAACAAACATAAGAATCAAAAACATTTTTCCTGGGGCTCTTCAGATTTGACCTAGCCCAATTTTTGCTCATCTTTACATCTCTAGATATCCTGTAGCTTCAGGTAGCCTGTCACAGAACTGATTCTTCTAGGATTTAAACTGACATCTGGCAGTCTTACAATGTGAATGGGCAGGCATAGTGTAGGTCTGTAGTGTTGACACATTATAGACTAAATCTGCCCTAAAGTACAGGATTGCGCTACTTAAGTTTACAGGTTCCAGTGAGGTGTAAAATAGGGGTAAGCATGCACTGTGCATGTAGATTTACATTCCCTGACAATATATATAAACTCCTTATGGCACTTTAATAATTGTCATATTTCTCTGGCTCAGCTCATCAGATTCCAGACATTTGTCTTTCCTGCTTGGCCAAATGAATTACTCTGCTCTCCAGCAGCAGGATCAATGGCCTCCCAACACAACAGAGCCATTAACAGTGCTTGACCCAGTTTCTGAGATAGGAATGTGTGTTGAGCAAATCTACATCCCCTCATTAGCTTGTCACACTGCACCTGGGTGGGACAGCTGAGGTCACAAAAGAGGTGGGCCAGACGGCTCTAGCCAAAACAGGAGAGGATAGCCTCTGAGGTTTTAGTTGGAAGAGATCAAGCAGCGGTGTCACAGAGGGGCAGAGCTGAAGCTTTAAGGGAAGCTCTTTCCACATACAGTGTGGAGTTACCATATAGGATTTACCATAATGCTGTGCAGGAGGTATTTAAAAAAAGTGTCAGGTTACTCTAGTCCTGTGGCTCTGTGCTTGCTCAAACCCACTAAAGCATGTAGCCTGTTTGGCTTACATTATGCTAAGCACCATACAAGGGGAGCATTTCACATGAAGCACATTACTACATAATATCATAATTTATATCAACAATTTATTGTCGTTGAAAAACAATTTAAAACATTTCTACATCTTTTTAAAAAGTGTTTCTTTAACCTCTGCAACCTCAATAATGAATATTAAAGGTTTCAATTATATCTACACCCTTTTTATATAATAAGCTTTATAGTCCACTTTGTTTGAATACTACAATTATCCTTTCTTCTTCGTTGCTTTATAAAAAACATCTTCGTGACTTCAGTCCAAGTTTGTTTGTGAACTTGACAAGATCCTAGTAGAAGATCCAGTCCCAAAGATTTGATTAATGTAGCAGTACAGGATTTCATGTCCACAACTGAAGGTACTTAACAAAGGGGCCAAAGGAATTTGCAAAGGGCCAATATGTGTAAATGCACTGCCAAGGCTCTGTCATTGATGCTGTGTGTCTAATTTGGGAATTCAAAAACACCCCACAGTTTTTTGTGTGAAATTATCTAAAGAGTACAGTTGTAGTGTTGTCTTGATACATTAAACACTCAAAGTCTTTGACTCCTGCTGCTAGAAGCTCTTTCTCTATGAATACATGGAGTTTGGGGAGAATGTCTCTTGGTTCTCCTGGGTTTCTGGATTTCACGTAGCCGACCTGGTGTTCGTTTTCCAAGTTGACCTCAGGTGATCATTGCTGAAGGTAAAGAACATTCCCTTTCAAAAACACCTCCACTGGTGCTCCATTCTCTCCCTCTTTTATTTAGGCCACTGCCTGCAAAATTGTCCTGTATTTAGCACAAAATTATCTTGTATTGATTTGCATACTTCAGAACAGCAGCTTTTGTTTGCACTTTCTGTGTGATCATTATTGCCTTCAGGGAGGATTCAACTTCCTCATTGGACTTGACTTTAGCTTCCATGTACAGCACACCTGCTCCCCCAGAGTCAATATCAGAGCAAAGGTCCAAAAGTCCTTTGAAAATGTCATACTTAGTTTCCTTCCTTAGTTCCCTTTAAAGTTTAAAGAGTTTCAGGACGTGAGGAGATCGTCTTTGGCTATTGCCATGCTGTAGAGAGTTTTAGGATGGGGTGCCCCTGAGAAGCAGTGGTTCTCAGTTGTGGTTTAGCAGAAGAAAAGGAGTTGTGATTCTCTTTTGTGTATGCTTCTTTGAAGACATGGCGTGCCCAGTGACACTACAGCATGTGATAAGTGGGCAAAGTGGCTGGAATGTGCAACGAGTATATGACTACATTGGGAATGTAGAACCTCAGGTGTCCCTAGGGACCAAAGCAAGAGAAGAATAGAGGTGCATTCAATCTGTGTTTACTGGCTCACAGTTCATTCTCCAGAACGGGTAATATTACCCAGGCGACTCTGCTCTCGGACATTTATAGACCCTTGAAGGTCATGCGACTTCCTATTTCCATTCAATCTTCCAAAGACATTAGTTCTGCATTCCAACTCCCCAGCAGCACCTTCGTAAAGGAATTGCAAGCGCAAAAGTGATTGGTTGCTCCTCATCTCCAAGGTTATGTCTCCAGGTTCAGCAGCCATTCTAAGAGACCATTCTCTGGGAGAAGAGTGGCACTGAATCCCTCCCTTCATTCCCTCAGCAGCTTCAATACACATATTGTATATATTAGACCTGACAGCCTTAGGGTAGTCACCCCTAACTTTTTGCCTGCCTCCCTCCATTTTTTTGGACACTGTTTTTGCTGGTTTATAGACTCTGCGCACTTTACCACTGCTAACCAGTGCTAAAGTGCATATGCTCTCTCCCTTAAAACATGGTAACCTAGAATCCTACCTGATTGGACTATTAATTTACTTATAAGTCCCTAGTAAGGTGCACTTTATGTGCATAGGGCTGGTAAATTAAATGCTACTAGTGGGCCTGCAGCACTGGTTGTGCCACCCACTTAAGTAGCCCCTTTTTCCTTGTCTCAGGCCTGCCATTGCAAGGCCTGTGTGTGCAGTTTCACTGCCACCTCGACTTGGCATTTAAAAGTACTTGCCAAGCCTAAAACTCCCCTTTTTCTACATATAAGTCACCCTTAAGGTGTGCCCTAGGTAACCCTTAGGGCAGGGTGCTGTGTAGGTAAAAGGCAGGACATGTACCTGTGTAGTTATATGTCCTGGTAGTGTAAAACTCCTAAATTCGTTTTCACACTACTGAGAGGCCTGCTCCCTTCATAGGCTAACATTAGGGCTGCCCCCATACACTGTTGAAGTGGCAGCTGCTGATCTGAAAGGAGCAGGGAGGTCATATTTAGTATGGCCAGAATGGTAATACAAAGTCCTACTGACTGGTGAAGTCGGATTTAATATTACTATTCTAGAAATGCCACTTTTAGAAAGTGAGCATTTCTTTGCACTTAAATCCTTCTGTGCCTTACAATCCACGTCTGGCTGGGCTTGGTTGACAGCTCCTTGTGCATTCACTCAGACACACCCCAAACACAGGGTACTCAGCCTCACTTGCATACATCTGCATTTTGAATGGGTCTTCCTGGGCTGGGAGGGTGGAGGGTCTGCTCTCACACAAAGGACTGCCACACCCCCTACTGGGACCCTGGCAGACAGGAGTAAACTGAAAGGGGACCTGGTGCACTTCTTAGCCACTCTTTGAAGTCTCCCCCACTTCAAAGGCACATTTGGGTATAAAACAGGGCCTCTGCCCTACCTCATCAGACACTTGCTGGAGAAGAAACCTGAACCAGAAACTACATCCTGCCAAGAAGAACTGCCTGGCTGCTCAAAGGACTCACCTGTCTGCTTTCTACAAAGGACTGCTGTCTTGCTGTTGCCCTGCTGCCTTGCTGAACTCTTGTCTGGCTGTGAAAGTGCTCTCCAAGGGCTTGGATAGAGCTTGCCTCCTGTTCCTTGAAGTCTCAGGACCAAAAAGACTTCTTCCTTTCACTTGGACGCTCCGTGCGCCGAAAATTTCGACGCACAGCTTGTTTCGCGGCAAGAAAAACGCCGCACACCGACGCTGATCAACGCGACGCTCTCGGGACGATCGAGACTTCGACGCACAACCTCGCAAGGACAACGCCGCCCGACTTTCCAGGAGAAATCGACGCGACGCCTACCGTGAACGCGAAACTTTGACGCACGGCCTCGCAAGGACAACGCCGCCCGACTTCCGAGGAGAAATCGACGCGACGCCTGCCGTGAGACCAAAATTTCGACGCACGGCCTCGCAAGGACAACGCCGCCCGACTTCCAAGGAGAAATCGACGCGACGCCTGCCGTGAGATCGAAACTTCGACGCGCAGTCCCGCAGAACGACGCGCAGCCGGAAAACAAGTAGGAGAATCCACGCACAGACCCGGGACATCTGGTAATCCCCGCGATCCACGAAAAGAGACTGTCTGCGCGCCGGAAAACGACGCCCGACTTCCCCGCGTGGAAAAGAACGACGCAAGTCTTTGTGTGCTGAGGAGAAATCGACGCACACACCCTTTTTCCACGCATCTCTTTTCCTGTGGCCCTCTGAGGAGATTTTCCACCAGAAACCAGGTACTTTGTGCTTGAAAGACACTGTATTGCATTCTAAAGACTTAAGACACTGTATATCACTTCCCGGTGATATTTCTACAATTTTCCATTGCAACTTTATTCTTTTTGACCTACAATTATCCTGATAAATATTCTATATTTTTCTAAACACTGTGTGGTGTATTTTTGTGGTGCTATATGGTGGTATTGTATGATTTATTGCACAAATACTTTACACATTGCCTTCTAAGTTAAGCCTGACTGCTCGTGCCAAGCTACCAGAGGGTGGGCACAGGATAATCTTGGATAGTGTGTGACTTACCCTGACTAGAGTGAGGGCTTTTGCTTGGACAGATGGTAACCTGACTGCCAACCAAAAACCTCATTTCTAACAGTATAGGATCTGCAGAAACATCAGATAACTTTGCAAAATAGACCATTTAAGGGAGGCCCTGTCGGCACCCAGCATGGTGCACAAATTCATACCAAGGTCATAGTCGCAATTCCACCAGGCCATTTATCTGCATGTATGGCATTATGCAAGTGAAACCTAAGGGGATACATACAGGTCAAGGCTATTTATTTTGGACACAAGTTAAGCCTGGTAAATATCGAGGTGATATGGAGCATTTAACTGCATATGTTCAATAAGCTTGGACTCTGAACCTTGACAAAATCACATTTCTCAATAGTAGTTTCTCTCAAATTTTGTCACACTAATCCTTCACCCTCAGTCATTTGACTCTCAGGTTCTCTCTGACAGTATCCCACATTCAACTATTATACTGGTGAATTTTAAATTTGCTCAACTAGCTGCAACCAGATTCTTAATGTGGAACACATTCCGAAAAGTAGAAACAGGCCTCATTTACAAAGATTTGGCACAGGACAGCACCAAAAGTCCTTTTGCTGTGCTGCCCAATGTCAAATCAAAAGGGCTGGAATTCACCATAGTCATGAGATATGGTACATTCCTGTCATTTCAGCCAGTGCCGGCCAACAATTTGGAGCCTAGCACCAATGCAAGTGCCCTTGCACTATGGTGCAAGGGTGCCTGCCTTGTTGCAGGATTGTTTTTGTGCAGGAAGGGATGGCACAGGCCTTTTGTAAATAAGCCTGCCAATGTGGAGCCCACATTTTTCCTGTATGAATTATTTCGGTAACAAACTATGGGGGTCATTATGACCCTGGCGGTCTTTGACCGCCAGGGCCAAAACGACGGGAGCACCGCCAACAGGCTGGCGGTGCCTCCCGGCGTATTTGGACGCACCGCCGGGGCCGGCAGTATACCGCCATTTTAGCCCCGGCGGTGATAATCCGCCAGGGCAGCGCTGCAAGCAGCGCTGCCCTGGGGATTATGACTCCCCTACCGCCAGCCTGTTTCTGGCGGTTTGCACCGCCAGGAAGAGGTTGGCAGTAAGGGGACTCAGGGGGCCCCCAGGGGACCCTGCACTGCCCATGCACTTGGCATGGGCAGTGCAGGGGCCCCCAGGCAGAGCCCCGTCGCGCATTTCACTGCCCGAATTTCGGGCAGTGAAATGCGCAACGGGTGCTACTGCACCCGCTGCACATCAGCATTGCCGCCGGCTCAATTACGAGCCGGCGGCAATGTTGATGTGACTTTTCCGCTGGCCCAGCGGAAATGTCAAAATAGGGAGCCAGCCATACCGCCAGCAATGGCGGTATTCTGGCGCCCGCAACCTCGGCGGTCTGCCATGCAGACCGCGAGGTTGTAATGACCCCCTATATTCCGTTGCTTTCCCTAGTTCCCCAATATACATCTCCACCTGCCCTCACCAGTAACTGAAATGGCTTGTGCCTTTGCACTAACCGAGAAAACACCATTTCTGTATTTCAGCTACAAGCAGCACAAATATCCAATTCAATGGTCAGGATAATAAAGATGACCTAACCAAATACCTAATACTGGCTCACCATGTAATTTTTGTGCACGTAGCTTTACTTATAGGAAGTAATATATTGATATGACTACAGTATGAGGAAGCATACAGATCTATGTGACAGATTGTAGACAAATGTTAAATATGTAACATTTCCAGGTGATTTGTAGCTTTTACATTTATCAGTAAGCACTGCACTCAAGGGGAGGCCCAGGAGCAAAGTGCACTAGTTGTGCAAATAATAATGACAAGGGCCATACTGACACATTTAGAAGCATGTCGGCTAAACCTATCCTAAACTGTGATGTAACTATAAAGCATTCTTTACTCTTGTTAGACTTTTCATCCTTCGAGTGGTATCCCTCAACTTTTTGCCTCTGTTCCTCAGGTTGTTGATGTGTGCTGGACTCCAATTTTGCTGTTTCTGTTACTTTGGGCACTTTACCACTGCTAACCAGTGCTAAAGTGCAAGTGCTCCTTTACAAAATGTGTATGTAAATGGCTTATCCATGATTGGCATATTTGATTTATTAGTCCCTAGTACCGTGCACTAGAGGTGCCAGGGCCTGTAAATCAAATGCTACTAGTGGGCCTGCAGCACTGGTTGTTCCTCCCACATACGTAGCTCTGTAATCATGTCTTAGATCTGCCACTGAAGTGTCTGTGTGTGCAGTTTTAAATGTAAATTCGACTTGGTAAGTGTACCCACTTGCCAGGCCTAAATCTTCCCTTTTCTTACATGTAAGGCACCCCGAAGGTAGGCCATAGGTAGCCCCAGGGGCAGGGTGCAGTGTATGGCTAAGGTAGGACATATAGTAATGTGTTTTATATGTCCTGACAGTGAAATATTGCTAAATTCGGTTTTCACTGTTGCAAGGCCTGTCCCTCCCATAGGTTAACATGGGGGGCTACCTTTAAATCTGATTAAAGTGTAGATTCCCTTTGGGAGCGGATGGACATGTGGAGTTAGGGGTCTCTGAGCTCACAATTTAGAAAGTGAGCATTTTCTTGCTTATACCATTTCTGTGACTCTGCCTGTTTGTGGATTCCCTGTCTTGGTCAGTTTGACAGTTAGGCTGGTTGCACCTCACACTAGACAGTGACACAAAGGGAGCTGGGGTGTATTCTGCATTTCCGATGAGCCATCTGTGCTAGGAGGGAGGAGAGGGGTGGTCAGTCACATATGAAAGGGCTGTGCCAGTCCTCACACAATGCAGTCTCCAACCCCCTGGTGAGTGCCTGGGGCCCGGCCAAGGCAGGATTTCACATTCAAAAGAGACTTTGCTTTGAAGTAGGCCTACTTCAAAGGAAAAAATGAAGAATGGCACCCAAAACCACAGACTTTAGAACACTTCTGGAAACAAGAGTAACCTCTGCCTGGAGAAGAGCTGAAGAGCTGAGGAAGAAGAGCTACCCTGCCTGTGACTGTGCTTTGTGGAGCTATCCTGCAGTTGCTGCTTCTGCCAGAGTAAGAGGGCAAAGACTGGACTTTTGTGTGACTTCCATCTTGAGAAGAACTCTCCAAGGGCTTGATTTAGAACTTGCCTCCTGTTTTTTGAAGTCTTAGGGATAGCAAAGACTTCTCTCTGCCAGCACCTGGAGTCTCTCAAGAGACTCCTACTCTGCCCCTTGGTGCCCATCCAGTTCCTGGGACCCTGAAAGGAGAAGCTGGCAGCCTAAGAGGAAGAAATCAACGCACAGAGCACCTTGCGGGGAAAAGATTGACTCGACTCCGATCTGCGGCTGAAGAAATGACACGCCACCAATTCTGCAGCTGAAAATCGACGCTCACCGGAAACGTGACCGAAAAATCAGCGCACGGAGCTGGAGAAACGACGCACAGCATCGCTGATGGAGGCTGGGAGATCGCAAACCCGCGTTGTGTGGTTTTCGGATCATTGTGCGGCTGGATTTCTGATGCAAGCATCGCTGGGTGTGTAAAAACAACGCAAGGCCTGCCTGGACCCGAGAGTGCTGACTGGATCAGCGGATCGCTCTCCCGAGGAGAGAAGAAACAACACACCCCGACCCGACGAAAGGAGAAACGACGCAAGGTCTCGCCCCTGAGTGAAATCGACGCATCGCAAGCCCGTTTTCACGCACACATGCCCGTGCGGGGTTATTTTTGACGCACCAAAGGTACATTTTCATGCTAACAGTGTTAGTGTGTGTTTTAAACTACATAAAGACTCTTTTTGCTTTTTAATTGATAACTTGACTTGTGTATTGTGGATTTTGGTCTTGTTTTGTTTAGATACATATTTCCTATTTTTCTAAACCTGTGTTGTGTCATTTTGTAATGTTTTCATTAAGTTACTGTATGTGTTGGTACAAATACTTTACACCTAACACTCTGAAGTTAAGCCTACTGCTTGTGCCAAGCTACCATGGAGGTAAGCAGGGGTTAGCTGAGGGCGATTCTCTTTTACCCTGACTAGAGTGAGGATCCTTGCTTGGACAGGGGGTAACCTGACTGTCAACCAAAGACCCCATTTCCAACAACCCTATTACATTTTGAAGTAGATGCACTGCTTAAAATAAGTTGGAAGAAAATGTAACCCTTTGACTGTTAGGGCTATCTCCCCCTGGTGTTTAACACTTTTTATATGTTTAGGGTAGCTCCATCGTAAACCGTCAGCCTTTTCCACAAAAGATATCCATGCCGTATTTACATTTTTTCCCCAACATTTTGGGGAGACTAAATTTACCCAGGGTATGCAGATTCCCCTAGAGGGAACCGAGAAAATAGCCAAAATTGTCACTGTCATGATGCCTGGTCTGGTCACTGTTTCATCCTGTATGATCTAATATTCACAGACTCAGGTGGTCATTCTGAATTTGGTGGTCATTACCGAAGACCGCCATGCAATTGGCCACCGAAAGTCCGCCAGTGATGATGGAGTAAGGACCACCGCATTACGAGTCACCCCCACAACACCACCCAAAATAACCCAAAAAATAACACCGTCAGATGAAACAATGGCGTGAAGGAGGCAGCTGCACACCAGCACCGCCACGCTGAGAATATACCACCCGCCAAATAGCGATTCACAAATCAGCACCGCGGTCCCAACATGGAGGCAATCCATTGGTGTTCCGAACTTCCACGGGAAAAAAAGGCACCACCACTGTAACACTGCACCACATTGGACAATACCATTACCCAACACCTGAGACACATACACACACCTGTCCACAACACTACAAAACACACCCCCACACATACCCAGAACCCTTTGCAACCAGAAACTCTAACAGAGTGAGGCAAGAGCACACTGAAAGGAGGCACTGCACTTAGATACCACAGGCACCATCACACTGAACACGCATCACACAACGCACCACTGTACACAAACACCACAGGGAACACTCACCAACCGCTACACAAACTCAAATCAACAAATAGCACACTCAGAATTCCTGCACAACATACACCCTCACCCACAACACAACCACCATAGCACCACCAAAAAACACACAATTCATAGAAGAGGAGCTGAGAGCAATGATTGATGTAATCATCAGAGTGGGGCCACGACTGTTTGGAGCACAGGTCCAGCAAACATCCATAGCCCAGAAGAACGACTGGCAGAGGATAGTTATCAGGGTGAATGCTGTGGGGAACCATCCACACACAAGGGAGGACATTAGGAAGAGGTGTAACGACCTTAGGGGGAAGGTACAGGCTATGGCTTCCAGCCACCAAATCGCCCTTATGAGGACTGGTGGTGGGTCCCCACCAGCTCCCCTAGAAATGTCACCGTAGGAGTAGAAGGTCCTGGCCATTCTACATCCAGAAGAGCTGACAGGAATACCTAGTGGACTAGACACTGGTAAGTCTACTCTATTCCCCGGCCAACATGTCCCCGTGCACAGCATGTACCACCACCACCCTCTCACCCAGTCACACCACCATAACGTGCACAAACCCACCATGGACCCAAAACCCACCCTTGCATGCCACAGCACCCTACTGACACCATTCCCTCGCAGGCCCACCTAGTGCATGGATACCTCACAATGCAGCACGTACCACATCTACCACAATACCCTTGCATGACTGCTACAGCCACATCACATCTCTGCAATTGTACGTTAAACCATGTAACTCCCCATCACCACTAAGTATAAGGAATGCACATCAGTACATGGCAATGACAGTAGCAAGACAAACATTAACTATCCTCCATATTAGGCCCATGGCAACATTCCACTGATGGTAACACAAGCAGTGGACTGGTAACTGTCAATGTCATTACTGCCCTGCAAATCCAGCTAATGATGGCATACAACCATGTGTGCCACTGCTACAATACCATCATCTGACACAATACCTCTCATTCCACATATCTCCCAAGTACTGCCACACAGCAGAGGAGCCCAGTGACAGAAAGCCTAGGCCTGGAAGCAGGTCAAATAGGGGAGGACTCCCCTGGAAGTCTAGATATTGTCGACAAGCCTGGCCCATCAGGCATGAGTAGCCAGTTCACCATCACCAGCCTCACCCTACCCACAACTGTAACAACCTCCTCTGTGGCAACCAATGCACCACAGAGCCCACCTTCTCATACTTGTGTCCCAAGGTCACATCAAACATCAGTGTGCCCCACAGGACAGGGGCAGGAGTCAACAGTGCAAACTGAAGGAAATGACGGTCCTGATGTCAGTGAGAGGGGACACAGAGGGCGAGGGCCAGTGGAAAGGCAATCGTGGGCCAAGGGACGAGGCAGGTACAGGACACGACTGGCCAGGTGCCCTCTCCAGAGTCCTGGGAGCCTTCCAGCAAACCCACACCAAGATGGGCCAGATACTCACCACTTTGCAGGACATGCAAAGGCTGCAGGGAGAATACCACCAGGAGGCCATGCACCAGTTGCAGGTATTCAATGCCACCATGGTCTCCATATTAGGGAAGTTCAAGGAATTGAACAATTTCCTGCTGACATCCTCAACCCAACAGCAGGCCCCATCCATTAGTCAGGCAACACCACTGCCAACAATATCAGTACCTACTTCTGGAATTAAGGCACAGCAGGAGGACCCACAGGCCACTGCACCCCTTCCCCTGCAGTTGAGGGACACCCCGTAAAAGAGGCTGCCCATCCAGACATCCTGCAGGACCTGAGGTCAAGACCAATTTCCCCACCAGGAAGTGATCACTCTTCTGAACTGTCACCCTTGTGTGCCACTGTTACACCCTGTTGGCTGACCAATACACAGCATACCGGGCAGATGGATTCAGGACCTGTGAGAAAAAACAGCTGTATCACACACTCTGATCAGTACCCACACCATTACCCCACTCCTCTGGACTGTGATGTCATACACTTAATAAACACAAATTCACACAAGTCATGGTGTACGTCTCTTCATTGTATGTAGTGGCAATCCTGTTTCCAAGCAGCAAATATATACACATGTTGGCACCACAACTATGTTGAAATGACAGATGTTATGATATCCAATGATATCCAGTGTCAACGTTGGCAACAGACAATACAGAAATCAGCTTGCAGACAGAGATGTGACCTGAAGAGGGAAAATTAAATGGAATCAGGCACAATGTTGTAAGGCATGTGAACCAAGACATACATCCACAGCATTTGAACACATACACGGGATGACTGGCCCAGCAGCTATGATACCCCATATGTAAGGGCCTGCATAGGCACTCACACATGTGTGGGACAGGAACGTTATAACATAGGTAACATCCTCTATTGTTCACCTCCCTGAGTAGTCAGGAACAGGTAGTTGCCACAGCAGCTGGCAATGTAGCATGACATGCCTATGCAGCAGGACACGACTGATAAGTCCCCATAACATATCCCCAAACAGGCAGACTGAGGACCCTAAACCTTTGGTACAACTATACCGCAAGGGCACCGGCATTACACACTTGTACTACTCAGCAGCACATTTTCACTAACCCTCATGGTAAGTCAGCTTCCCTTCAAGTTCAGAAACCATGATGGAAGGCTGTATTCCCCACACACACCTTGATGCATGCAAATACTGGCTACAGACTGGTTTCAGCAATACATCTTCCATGTGCAGATGACATACAATTCACACATACCTGTACATTATTGAAAGTAGTGATGAATCATCTCAGTCCTGTTGTTATTTGCCTCATCCTAGTCTGCCTCCCCCTCAGCATCAGATTCACCGGCCCCAAACACTGCTCCAGCATCAATGTCCCCCTCCTCCAACAGTGGGATGTGCTTTCTGAGGGCTAGAGTATGGACATGCACCATGCAACAATGCTAGATACGGGAAGCTGGTCGGGCGTACTCGCACGACGACGCTAATAAACGAGAGAAAAATAAACGTAAAATTAACGAAGGATAGCGGAACGATTTATTTGGAATATAAGTCAAGGGACACATCAATAATTTGACGATTGGAACAATTAGTTAAAGGAGGACCTGAAGAAATCCATGGGTACTCCCAGGATGAAACACGTGTTGACAACAGGACGATGGGAAGGAAACTCATTCATGGATAATCTTTGAATTGGTTTGCACTAATTTTGGAATTTTATGAAATTTTTCGGGACTAATTCGTTCTACCATTTGACAACGGGACGATGGGATGGAAACTCATTCATGGATAATCTTTGAATTGGATTGCACAAATTTTGAAATTTTATGAATTTTTGGGACTAATTCGTTCTACCATTAATTGGATTGTACTTATTTTGGAATTTGATGAACTCTTGGGATTAATGTGTTCAATCATTAAGCAAGAATATTTCAGTGTGGAAACAAATATTATTTCAATGTGGAAATCATGATAATTGGATGAAAAGAATATTATTTACTTTATATGCATCATATCGTTTAGATTAAATTTTCTAAAGTGTGTAAAAAAATTGTTATATTAAATTTCATTTGGAATTTGTAAAAAAAATTGCAATTTATTAGTATGATATTTACTGGTCATCATACTTTTTTCTTTATATCATTGCATGTGTGCTAATACCGTTTATTTAACAATGCTTTACAGACTTTCCCTGGTCGGTACTGTAGGGCACCACCAAACACATGAAGGCAATGAAATCTAGGTTTCACGAGACTGAAAGTCTGCTCAATCACTTGCTTCGTCCGGCCATGTGCCTCATTGTACCTGTCCTCCCCTCCTGTGGTTGGATGTATCAAAGGTGTCAGAAGCCAGGGCAGGTTGGGGTATCTGAAGTCATCTGTGTGGAAAAGGGAACATGCCCATAGGTAACAATGCTAGGCAGAGTGCTGACTGGTGTTATGAGGGATACAAACATCTGGCATAGAGAGCAGTACACATACCTATGAGCCAGGCCCTTTCTCCCTGTAGTTGTAACATCATTGCAGGGACACTGCTGTTCCTTAGGATGTAGGAATCATGTACTGATCATGGGAATTGTACTTGTCTGCAAGGCACACCACTTGTACATTGAGTGAATATGTACTCTTCCTCTTTCTGTAGACCTGTTCATTGGTCCTTGGAAGTACCAAGGCAATGTGAGTCCCATCAATAGCCCCAATTACATATGGGTCATTTGATATGTTGTATAAGGCTGCTTTTACAGTGGGCAATTCTGGACGTTGTGGAACCTAATGTACCTGTGCAGATGCTTGAGTAGGGCATCCAGCACATCCTGCAACACCTTACTAAACTGGGGCTGTGAAAAGCCTGCAGCCAGTCCCACTGTAACCTGAAAAGAGGCATTTGCCAGAAAATGCAGGACTGACAACACCTGGATTATTGGAGGAATGGCATGGGGATTTCTCAAACCTGCAGGAGGTCTGGCCTAAACTGGGCGACCAGTGTCCTGATGCATAAACGGTTCAGTCGATAGGTCAGGATGATGTGGCACTCTTCCATGGTATCAAGATCTATGAGTAGCCGGTAAACTTGGCTGTCATGTTGTGGGAAGACACATTACTCCATACTCCATTCCTAACCAGACAATGGCACATGATCCCTGTGGCAATGGACGCATACAGGACATGTACACGTACACCTTCCATGTGTTCCACTGTACTGATCATATATGCTGACAACTGTAGTGCCAAGTGTGGTGATGTCACCGGACACTCACTACATGTGTCAGTATCCACAGTGTGTGACCTGATGTATCTACTTGTGATGACAGGCAGGTAATTACGCAGTGTGAACCCAGGACAGTCATGTTACAGACTAATATGGCATCCGCCTGTCCGGCATGCATTGGACAGCTGGAAGTGACCTTGTTCGGCCAGCTGAAGTCCTCATGGTGGAAGGCAGTCTGAACCACCGTACAACTCCGTATTGGTTAACATTGAAGTCTATGGAAGCCTGGGACCAACGACGATCACCGCCGGTGGTGACGGTCATGACTGCTGCGGTTGTAACCGCCATTTTGTATGGGCCAGCTCACTTGACTCCTGGCATTCGGGCAAGACAGACCTCCACTTCATGTGCTGCTGTGTCCTGTATCTTGAAGCAATGATGGCACTCACTGCAGGGGATATGGCCCCAGCCTTCACTACAGAGGAACTAGAGAAACTGGTGGAAGGGATCCTACCCCTGTATGAACGGTTGTACGGTGCTCCATGGCAACAGGTCAGTACAACATCCTTTGTCCCACATGTCGGGTGGTGTTTGACGATGTATGTGTGTATACATTGACATGTCATGACTGATCAGGTGTTAAGCATGCACATGTTATGTGTTGGATATTGTCAGTGTGCATGGTATATGTTTGTTGTGTGTTGCCAAAAGTTACTGCTGTAGTGTTATAATTAACATCATGTCTCCCATTTTCGGATTGTTACCCATGCAGGTCAGCGCCCAACAGAAAAAAGGGTTATGGAAAACAGACCCTGGGGGTCCATAGCCGGTTGAGCACCCACTGCAGGAAGCAGTGGGAGGACCTGAAACCCTGGGCCCGGAAGGCTGCAAATGCCCAGCTGGGGATGGCCTCCTAATGTGGGAGGGGTGCCCGTCGGACCCTGACTCCCCTAATGACCTGCATACTGGCTGTGGCCTACCCAGAGTTGGATGGGCACTTGAAGGCAGCAGAGCAGCCACAAGGGGGAAAGTAATGACTGTCAGGTGATTACTGCATGTTTGTGTACTGTGACCCTCACTGGAATTAGAATTTACACGGTCAGGTGTGATTTAGGGAATGTACAGTCCTGATTGTCACACTCATCATGTAGAAGTGTGTCACGTTAGCTATGTTGAGCCATGCAGGAAAAGAAGTGGTGGTACTATGACACACGTTCACCTATACGTATGGGTCACTCAAGTATGCTATCGTGTCACTGGCTGCATCCTCCATTTCTGTGTGTATTGCAGTAGTACAAGGTGGTCATATTGGCACTGTATATGGGTAACGACAGGCATGTTACATGTACATTGCAATTGCTTCACTTGCTACATCAATGGACCTCTGTACCACATATACTTTACACATTCCTGTCAGTTAGATAGTGTTCTCAGTCCCTCTGTGCTCAGACTTGTATCATCCCATAATGAATGACATGTGGTTGGGTATGTTCCTGGGCTGGATTGTTGGATAAGTCATTTAGGCAGTTGATAGGCATGTAGTGGTCTTCATTCAGGTGTTTAGGCTGCAGGGTTGAGGTGAGTTTGGGTATTGCTTGCATGACTCAATTGTAAATGATTGCTAAATGGTCTCTTGTTTCCCCGGTAGGGGCTGTAATCTGTATTGTTTGTATATGAAGTGGATGTGTGGGTTATCATCATTTCCTCCCTTTCTGTTTCTCCCACCCTCCCTCTCTCTCTCCACCTCTGTCTATGTGTGCATTAGCATAGTCTGGCGAAGGAGGAAGGGCACCGGCGAGTCAGGATGCAGCAGCCCACAACACCCAGTAGGCTGATAGCAGTGAAGCCGAGGGGAGCAGTGGGACGGAGGGTGAGGGGAGCACCACAGGGGAGAATGGAACTACCAACACATCTGATACAGATTCCTCCTTTGATGGTGGCTCCCTGGTGGTGGCGGACCCATCTGGAACCACCCCAGCACCATCCTTGTTCTCCACCCCCATTACAAGCACCACCCCCCCTGTAGCACCCCACCCAGTAGAACGTGCCCCCTAACCCAGGAGGGTTGGCATCTCCTTCGCCGTAGGCACCTCTGCCCCTGCCCCAGTCAGCCCTGCTGCCCTCAGTGAGGTGGCCACTGACCTTCTGAGGTCCATCTCTGTGGGGCAGACAACCATTGTGAATGCCATCCAGGGACTGGCAACCTAGATGCAGCAGTCCAATGCGTTCCTGGAAGGCATTCATAGTGCCTTGTCTGTCCTCCTCGTTGACATCAGCCAGTGTCCCTTCATCTTCCACCCCCCCAGCTACCTGTTCCCAATCCACCACCCCCTCCCTACACACGTCCAAAGCACATCTACATACAGCATACATCCACTGCAACAGACAAGGTGCTCAAAGACAGTCATAGGCAACACAAACGTTTACACAGGCATGCACACACAACACACATCTGCAGACCCTTCCCCCACCTCCTCCTTTACAGTCACATCTCTACTCACACCTGCCAGCAATGCATCATCACACACTGGTCCTGCTATAATTCCTGTCATACTCTCAATCACCACAACAGCAGGCTCACAGACACACACTCCACACACTGTGGTGAATCCTGGTTTGTTTTAATGGGATAATAGGAGTTAGCTTAGCCTATGACTTGCAGACTCGTGCCCCCATCACCTAGTGACTTTTAACCTACTTAGCTTGTTCTGTCTTAGCCCATTTATTTAATTAATTCTTCTAAGACGGCTGCCTTGTTTATAGTTAGGCCATTTGTTTAGCTTTATGTTATCAGTGCCACCACGCTAAGGCGTCAATTCAAGCGACAATGACAAACAAACTGTAGGTGATTTCACATTAGGTACTTTGTGGGAATTGTTTATATTAATTACCATCCCAAGCATGCTGTGTTATCTATTGTTTGGGAACAACCTACGTCAGGGGTCCATGTAGATCTGTATAAATACACCTCACTTTAGACAGATAATCAGAGGGATTCCGACCAGATACCATCGCTGCTATCGATGCTGCACGTCGCCTTGACGCTGACCCGGACTTCGTGTTCCTACGGAGTCTGAGCTTGAGACCTCATTAAAAGATAGCAAGGGTTGGGGGCTCCTTCCAGGGACATGGCTTTGGCAGATTAGGTTTAACATACCCAGCTCTCCTCTAGGTAGAATGTTACGCCTATTATGAGAGGGTATTAGGATATATTATACATTGTATGCCTTTCTATATTACTGCAAGATGGTGGGGGTCTTTATATCATGACTCTTGTCTTTACGATTCTGTCTCTTGCACTGTTTATTATCATAATCATTTCAGCCCATGCAATTTATCACAGATTGCAGATTGTGTTAAATAAAAACTACTGAAACCTTACTGCTTCTTCGTTACTGCCTGTGTTTGGTTGAGACATGATGTATCTGTGAGAAAGGGGTAATCTCCGTTTAACCACAACCCTCCCTGAGATGTCATGCTCTTGATTCCATGCGTAAAGGCTGCCACAAATCACCTTTAACTGTTTGGGGTTTTTGGGGAGGTACTGCTAGTGAGCCGGAAGGGTTGGGACTACAGTTGCAACTTATTATAGGATAGGCATAGTCACCTACAAACATAAGTACTGTCATCCTTAAACCACCAGTCTTGCCCAGAGCAAGGGTCCAACTACGACATGGCACCACCAACGATGGTGTTTAGGCACTAATCTACAGGTACCCCGACTATCACTGTCTCAGAGACAACAGGTACCCTAAATACCATTATACGGAGACGTCTGTGGACTTTGGGAAAATCTTTCTCAGCTGAACAGGGAACACCTAATTAGGCTGTAGGGTGTTCAAGCTCAAACTCTTAAAAAAGGACTTTACTCCCCACTTGGTGTTCCATCTCTTCACCCATTCTACAATATGGCTAAATATTCCTGAGAATGCTAGACAAGCATTAACATTACATCTAGTAGCGCATGGCTTAATAGAAGAGGGCAGGATGTCACTTTCATAGTAGAAGCTAATGAATCTTACCAAACAGAAACATTCTACTCCTAGGTCACCTTTCCTGAGGAAGACCACAGGTCAATCACATTCCACACATATAAACGTACCTCAACGGTACCAAGCATACCAATACCATGAAATACCGCACACATTTCAAGAGCATCAGAACTGGTTTTAAGGCGTCCTACCACATGTAATACAACAAGTGAGGTTAGGTCCTTTAGGTAATGATGGACCAACATGGCCCATGTTTGCCACATACACACCACACCCAGGCATACAAAATATGCAGGCAGCAGATATGTGAGACTTTTACAATGAGATAGTAGCACTATGCAGATGGCTTGCTCAGTTCGTAATGCGGACTTTGAACACAACACTAGCGCGTCCAGCACCACCAGCACCTGCTGGATACCAATTGGCTACTGGGATTAATCCACAAACAGTGCATACTATCATGGGTAAGGTACCCACAGAACGAGAAAAAATACCATACTGGATAGCCCAGAAAACAAATCAGCTGGAAGCTGTGTTCCCTCATACGGGACCACAGGAGAAACATAGATTTCTCACAATGTGCTTGCCCTTTGGGATGGTTCCCTCTGTGGATGACTGTGCCAATGGGGTACGGTCTTCGCTGCAATATATACTACCACACATGGTACCCTGACACTTGCCAATTTACCGGAAGTGTTAAAACAAATACAGAATGAACATGGGGCAGCACCTGCCCTAGATTTGGGGATGAAACTAATGCGTAACTTTGACGCAGTTTCCTCAATAATACTCAGTAACATTAAAGGGGAAGCGGTAGCACTGGCTATACGCCAGCGTCTCTGAGAAATTCCACGTTTGGAACAAGGGAGACAGCTAACGAAAATTATTTCCGATACCTATACTAGTATAGGACGGGATAGTCTGGGAGCCAAGTTAAAGAAGCTACAAGTACTGAGTACCGCCCGTAAGGAAGGTACGAAACAGACCCAGAAGGGTTCAAAAAGCACTGGGATAAGTCAAGACAATTTAAAGACAGACAGAAGCAGAGAGCAGACTCTCCACATCTGGAGAACTCCGAAAGGAGATACACTCTCAGAAATAGAGAGAATATAAAAACTCCTGACAGATATACTGTTTCATGTCCCTCTTGTTCCTTTCAGGACACACCGGATAGGCGTAGCGGGACAGGGGGCCATCCTGACCGACATCCTGAATACGTGAAACAAAAGAAAGACTCCATACAGTCTACAGTCAAAAAAGAAGAGAAGTCTTCACAACAAAAGCCACAGTTTAAAGAGAAAAAGGTGGCAGCACTGTCAGTTAAAAATGCCCATACACTTGAGAACATTGCTGAAGAACAAGACGTGGGCAGTGACACTGTTAGACAGCGCAACAGAGGTCACGATATGTCGCCGGAGTCTGAAAGAGCATCTGAATGCAACAGCAACTAGTGATTTTCTTGCAGTTGAAACAGCGGACAGGCGCGTCCTCACACCCGATAAACTTTATGATTTGAAGATTCAAATTGAGGGAGACGTAGAACGCACCATAGGTGTGATCTTTTGGGACAAAATTAATTGCAACATCCTATTGGCCGAAAGAGATTGGCCGCCCAAACGCATCCGTAAGCTCCCACATGGGAAAATGTCATTTTTCCTTCTTTCTCTAATCTTGTTCCAGAGGCAGAAAAAGAAGCCTACGCTATCAAATGGGCTCTAGCGCAGGCACCTGCATTATACCGCAAGCATGTAGGTTGGGACAGGTATTCTCCATGTCATATAATACCTATCAGGTCTACACCTCAGCCTCAGACACAATATCCTGTTAAGCATGAGGCTAAAGCTCCAATGAATGAGATCCTCACTCGCCTAGAATATCAGGGGGTGGTTGAGCCCTGCGCCTCTGCAATGAATAACCCATTATTCCCAGTTGTGAAGCCAGACCATTCCTGTAGAATAGTCTTAGATTACAGACATTTAAACAGCCAAACACGTACCTATGCTATACACAATTCACATAGCAAGGCATTAATAAACAATATAGTGTGCAAAAAATATAAAACAATGTTGGATATATCCAATGGGTTTTTCTGCCAGAATTTAGCGGGAGAAAGTGCCAAAGTGCATTTTCATTTGGCTCACAAAAATGCTTTCACAGATTACCCCAGTGCTATAGGAATAGCCCAGGGCTGTTCTCAGCCCGGGTAACATCAATATTACATGATATTGATTCCGAGGCGTTATCCTATGTGGAAGACATTTATCTCACTGACAACGACCTGAACATTCATCTTGTAATGGTCAGTCAAATCATTTTGGGGTTTGCAGAAGTGGGTTATAAATTCAACTTTAAGAAAAGTAGGATTGCCTTTCTCAGTGTATTATTCGCTGGGATATGAGCTATCGAACGAGGGGAAGAGCCTGGCTCTGCATGTTTGGGAAAAATGTGCACAACTGCACCCACCTAACGCCCTAAAGAAACTACAGTCTTTATTTGGTTTCTTCAATTTTGGCAGAACATACATTCCTGACAATGCACAACATATCAAGCCACTTTATGACTTAATATGTCCAGATTTTCCTAGCAGACACTGGACAGTTGAACACACACACACATCCTTAGGGAATTGCAACAAGACATGCTAG
Organism: Pleurodeles waltl; assembly: GCF_031143425.1. NCBI lineage: Eukaryota > Metazoa > Chordata > Amphibia > Caudata > Salamandridae > Pleurodeles > Pleurodeles waltl. The sequence goes on along the minus strand of NC_090444.1, from coordinate 1,641,520,305 downwards.
AAGCTAAACACTTGCACACATGTGACAATAAAACAAATTTGGTCATCAGAATAATTGCTGGTTCCATTGGATTTACTTATGTCATCTTCAATGAGGATGACACTGTGTCCATAGCATATAAATCACATTTGTACTCTAATGCAGAACAACATTTTACACCCACAGAAACATTTCTAACTGCAGTTCAGATGGCTGTCATAAAAGAGAGGCCACTTGCCCAAGGGAAACGTATCATTTTTGTTTCCCCGGTGCCAGCCTTAGATGCTGTCACCAAAGCAAGCGTTCCTAACGCCAAGGCATTACATCCACATTGGATTCAGTGGGCAACTTCTCTGACTGCTACTGATGTCGATTACATCTTTGATCCGAAACTCCAAACACAAGAATTTCTCCAGTATGAACAGGAGTGCCCTACTCCTCTACATCTTTTGCCTTTCGACAGCTACCATACTGCGATTTATACTGATGGTTCAGCACAACCAGCTGTAGGTACCAAACATCAATATTCAGCCGCTTGCGCAGCTGTGAGTGGAGTAATGAAGGACGGAGTCTTCCACCCTCACAATACCTACACACAGACCCTAAGGGACTGCACAGCTCAGTTGGCTGAACTCAAAGCACTTATATCAGCGCTAGACAAAGCAGAGACATGGAGACTGACCTTAATATTCTGCAACTCATATTACTGTGTACAGTCCTACAGTGATTATCTTAATCGTTTGAAGCTGAAAGGGTTTAGAGATTCTGAAGGGAACACCATAAAACACAAGACATTGTGGGGGAGGGTGGCTGATCTAAAGGATGAGCTGATCTCTATCGGTACATATGCGGTTGCAGCATTCCATTTGGACCAGGGCCCTGCATTTGCCTCTAAGGCATTCAGAGACACCATAGGAACGATAGCTGTTGAACTCCATTACTCCTCACCATACCATCCTGAGGGAAATCTTTTTGTGGAGAGGCGCAACCGTGATCTAAAGCAGTCCTTAACTGTAGGAAAGTCCTCCTTTTTGCCCTGGTCACCTCCAAACGTTTTGGACAGGTACTGGTGGTTACTGACTCTTGGCTGAGCCCTGGGTACTGCTTACCAGTCCCAGGACCAGTGTAAAGTGGATATGGAAATTAGGCTAATTTTAATTGGCAAAATTAACATACCTATAAGTGTCAGGAGGTCCAAGTTCTCGGGATCTGCACGATGCTGAACAGGGTCCCACTTCCAGGCAACACCAAAGTCAGATGCTGTAATAGCGCTGAACTTTCGAGTGGCCCAGCGGGGGAAGGGTTAATCGGGAAGGAACAGCAAGGAGGGAGATCTGAAAAGGAATGGGTTAATTTTAGTATATACAAAATAACATTCACTATTCCTCAGAGAGTATTTGTTTTCAGAAGTGACATCAGCAGCACACCTTGTACCAAATAACTAAGCATTAAACATTTAGCTGAATATTTCACCCAAATAACTTCTTGCATGGACTTGAAATTCAGTACCAAGAAATTCCTCAAATTATTCTCTACTACAAGAAAACTCAAATATTAAATTCTTTCCTTTAAGAGAACAGTTCCTGTTTTTAAAAGGAAATACACCATGTAATCTTTAAAACATAATATAAATGAAAGAACCAACACTTTTAGAATTCTTTGGACATGAAAATAAAGAAATGATTATTGGCATTAGCTTTCTTTCAAAAAATGTGTCCAAAGAATATTTGCTGTCGTAGAGTTCCCAGAGAAAATCAATATTCAAAGACACATTGTTGCACATCACCGTAGCGTAGCGTTTCCTCTTTTTAAAACAATGAATAAACGCTGGATTTCCAAAGTGCCAAAATATCAAAGAAATTCCTCTCCGTCGCGTGCTGAACACGCGCTAAACAGATCTCTGGAAATTATGCTCAGCTGTCACTCTAGGGTCTAAAAAAAATAAATTCCTTATCGTCGCGAGCCGTCCGCTCGCTAAATAAACAGCTTCCTGGCAATTAGGTTCAGCCGTCTTTGAAAAAAGGAATTCCTTACCGCCGCGAGCCGTCCGCTCGTCAAACCGAAAGATCTCTGGCAATTAGATTCAGCTGACTCCAAAAAGGGAACTCACCAACGCCGCGAGCCGATTGCTCGCAAATACCAGAACCCAGTCAACTGTTCACCAGGAACACAGCCGCTCCGTAGACGCTCAGAATAGGAAGCGTCAGTTGAACGGGTGTGGCAGGTATTTATAGCCTGACCACACCCAAACATGATTGGATTAAAGGGAAGTCTGGGACTTGGAGTTTTCACTGTATTCTAGAGTCTTCCATGATGCTGATCCTCAATACCTTTTCTTGTTTTGAGCACAATGATACCATCAATGACCTGTTCTGCTAAAGTACTGTCTTTTACCACATACAATGTGTGTTTTCATTACTACATTAGCACAATAGCGCCCACATGCTCTTGTGGTCCTGACAATAAGTCCCTAGTATATAGTAGGGCATGGAGGTTTAGGGACCCCAGCATAGGTAGTGCCCCCATAGGTGCACTGCTGAGGTGCCCAGTGTCATTTTAAAGGCAGGCCTGCCTTGCTGGCTGTTTTTTAATTACAGTTACATGCAAATTCGACTTTGGAATTAAAAGTAGTTCCAAAGTCTTAAACTACCTTATTTTTACATATAAGTCACCCCTAAGGCGTGCCCTATGCACCCCTAGGGCTGGGTGCCATGTAACTATAAGCAGGGACCTTATAAAAATAGTTTTATAAGCCCTGGTGAGGTAAAACAACCAAATTAGTTTTTCTCTCATTGTAGTGAATGGCCTCCATAGGCTAGAATGGGGAGACTTTATTTTAATTTTAAAAATCTCCTTAAGTAATAGATACCAGACGTTTGCTATCAAATTCATTGTTATAATAAATCCCACAACTTCCAGGTAAAGAGTTTTAAACTTTACCTGAAAAGTTGCCAACTTCAGCCCTGTAGTGTTTTTACTGCTGTGCTCTGATTGGCCAGCCTCTGGCAGCCTGGCCAGGCTGCCTTGATGAGGTGTAAAGTGGCCTGGCTCAGCACAAAGAGATCAATCAATCAATCAAAACATTTCCTAATCGCACTACTCACCCGTTAGGGTCTCAAGGCGTTGTGAGGGGGGAGGGGGGCTGCTGTTTACTGCTCAAAAGGCCACGTCTTGAGGTGCTTTCTGAATGTTAGGAGGACCTGGGTCTTGTGTAGGTTGGTGGGGAAGGAGTTCCAGGTCGTGCTGGAGAGGTAGGAAAAGGATCTGCCACCGGAGGTGGTGCGTTGGATGCAGGGGACTGTGGCGAGGGCGAGGTCAGCGGAGCGGAGATGTCGAGTTGGTATGTGAAAGTTTATTCGTTCGTTGAGGTAGGCTGGTCCAGTGTCGTGGAGGGATTTGTGAGCGTGGATGAGGACTTTGAAGATGATCCTTATGCTGATGGGCAGCCAGTGTAGGGATCTGAGGTGAGCGGAGGTGTGTTCGTGGCGGGAGAGGTTGAGGATGAGACGTGCCGCTGCGTTCTGGATTCACTGGAGTTTTTTCTGAAGCTTAGCTGTGGTCCCAGCGTAGAGGGCGTTGCGGTAATCCAGTCTGCTGCTGATGAGGGTATGGGTGACCGTTTTTCTTGTGCCTGGGGAAGGAGATCTCCCCTCAGCAGATGGTGGAGCAGGAAGGGGGAGGGCTGCCAAACTGGTCTTCAAAGGCAGAGAAGGACATTTGGAGCAACCCAGCAACACCCTCACATCCTGCAAACCCAGACAATTAGGTGCCCCCTTGATTAGAATAGGAGAGGACAGGAGTGGGGTGTGTTTATGATTTTTAGCCACACCAGTGGGTGGGCTCAGCCAGATGTAACCTCCAAAAATCACTTTCAGCCATGATGGATTTTTTGAGAAATGTTGCTCCCTGGGATTGATTTTTGCCACACTTCCCAGGAAGTGGTCATCACAGGGGGAGGGACCCTGTCCCTGATTGGAGAACCAGGACCCCCCTGTTTTTCACCCAGAAGCAAGTATAAAACTGGCAGACCTGCACCCACACCTCAGATCCCCATCAAATTCCAACTAGGAAGAACTACAGGAGAAGAAGTACTGCCCTGCTGGACCCCTGGCCAACACCTGGACCCTGCACTCTGAAGGACGGCACCAGCTGCACACTTGGGCTTAACCACAAGAAGGACAAGATGGACTCCCCGTTTGCTACAGGTGAAATCTTGCCAACCAGAGTCCTCTGCACCAACTCCTGAAGAAACCAACCAGCTGACCACTGTCCAGTGGCCAAAAAGTAGTTTGCACCAGGTGCATTCTGGGAGTTGTAGTCCACATCCCCCAAGGAGCATCTCACAGTTTCTGATACCTTGCGGTGAGCTGTGGACCTCAAAAGAACCTTAAAAGAACATCTGGAAGAAGATCCAGAAGTTTAGGGAACTTTGGAGAACTTTTTGAAAAAAGCTCCATAGACGGACCGACCAGCCGCGGCAACTCTAGCCGGCTTGCCTCAACTGCGACCCAGCCTGACTTGCAGGTTCGTGCTGGTGAAGAAAATCTCCAAAAAAGAGACTAAGGCCCTCATTACAACCCTGGCGGTTGGTGTTAAAGCAGCGGTAATATCTTCAGCAGGCCGGCGAAAAAAAAAATGGAATCACGACCATGGCGGAAACCGCCAACACAGACAGCCACTTTAACACACAGACCGCCGACAGACAGAAGACAATGTACCGCCCACTGTATTACAAGGCACCAATCCGCCAGCTTTTCTGGGGCGGTACCAATGCCAACAAAAGCACAGCTGAAACAGTACTTGGAACGGAAACCACTCACCTTGCAACACCCAACTAGGAACCAGGACGTCATGGAGCCCAAACTACAGGTTTTACCAATGTTGGTTTACCTCCTCTTCTACCAGGAACATCAAAGACGGTGGCGACGACCACAGTACTGCACCTAGCACACAGGGGAGGGGGGAAGAAAAAGAGAGTGACACCCACACGCAACACGCAACACCCACACCCCCACCCTCTTCCCCAGCACCATACACACAAATACATGCATCAACATTACATATACACCCGTAACCCTCTGGAAGAACGCATAGACCAAATGAAATGATTTTAACGAGTGTAATCATTGAAAATCCAGATAGGGCAACAGGTCTGTAAAAGATCAATATATACAAATATGTACAGCAACTACACAAGTCCGGATAGTGTTCCATTCATTGACTGTGGACCAGTGGTTCCAAAATGCATGTCTCCTGCAGCCTCGGACGACTGCCCACTGGAGATTATGTTCATGTCGGCTGTGGTGGCACTGGCTGAGCACGTCACGGGGCAGGTAGCAGTGGTTGCGGAAGTGTCTGCGGCATAGATACTGGCGGTGGTGCATGTGTCAGCACCTGTGGAGGGAGACAGCAGGACGTCTCCTGCAGCCTCGGACGGCTGCCCACTGGGGATGATGCTGAGGACAGTAGCAGAGGCAGGAGACGTGCAGGTGGTGGTGCAGGTGGTGGTGGTGGTGCGGCGGTGACCACCGCTGTACAGGTTGCTGTTCTGTTTTGCAGAAGGGGTGACACCAGTCCCTCACCCGGAGGCTCCATGCCCTGAGCTGACTTCCCTTTAGCCTTGAGTCCCTTCCCCACCTTGGAAGTCGCTTCTGGGACCTTGCCACTGTCCTCTTTCGTCTTGGAGGAGGCCTTGGCAGGTGGAGGAATATTGTGCTCCCTGGCCTCACTAGGTGGTTACTGGACTTGCAGGGACCACAGTGCTCGAGGATTTCGTGGCTGAGGTGCTGGGCTGGGATCTGGACATCGTGGCCCTAGGGGAAGGACGGGGGGGAGGTATAGGGAAGAGGTCAATGTTAGCGAGGAAAGGTTTTTTAGACACACTAGGATGGGAAGATAGAGGGGGTTTGAGAGTGGAGGAAGAGGTAATGGTGTAGGAGGTGTATGTCTGCTGAGTTTGGGTGAGGGTGCATGGGCTGAGGCTGTTGTGAGGTGGATGTCTGTTGAATGGGTGTGTGCTTGCATTTGTGTAGTTTGGGAGGAGGGCTCACAGACACACTGGGAGAGGACACAGGGGATGTGTGAATGGTAGTGGGGGTAGTGATTGCATGTGAGCGGTGTGTGGTGAGGGGCATGCTGGTGATGGAGGTAGTGGCTGAGGATGTAGTGCATGCAGGTGTGAGTGGATACAAGACTGGGAGGGAGGAGGAGGACGGGAGGAGGGGGACACAGTGGAGGCAGTGGATGTTGGTGTGTCTGCATGGGTATGGTGCTTGGGTGAGTGCCTGTGGGATATGTGGTGCTTATGTTTGCCATGTCCACTCTTGTGTGTTGATGAGTGTGCATGCTGGTCTGATGGTGGGTTTGGGATAGGCTGAGGTAGAGGGGATTGGGTCTGAGTAGTGGAAGTTGGAGGGGGGAGGCTGGACATAGAGACAATGGCTGCCATCAGTGCTGAGGCCACGGCCTGAAATGCTCTTTGTTGGGCTGCCACGCAAGAATGAATGCCCTCCAAGTATGCATTTGTTTGTTGCAAATGCCTCTCGACACCCTGGATGGCATTCAGAATGGTTGATTGCCCAACAGTGATGGATCTCAGGAGGTCAATAGCATCTTCACTGAGGGCAGAAGGGCTGACTGGGGCAAAGCCTGAGGGGCCTGGGGCGAAGGAGATGCCCACCCTCCTGGGTGAGCGGGCACAGGAAACACGCTGAGGGGCTGCTGGGAGGGCAGTGCTGGTAGGGGGGGTGGCATCTGTACCTGTTGATGCATTGGGCACAAAGGTGCCCACCACCACAAGGGAGCTCCCATCAGAGAAGGAGTCGCTGTCACTGGTGTCTCCTCCTGTCCCCGTCGTGGAGCTCCCGTTGCCTTCCGTCCCACTGGTGCCTTCAGACTCCGTACATTCACCTTCCTGGGCCATGTGGGTTGCAGCTCCCTCCTACTCCGGTGCCAATGCTCCTCCGCCATATGATGCTAATGCACACAGGACAGGGTGACAAAACAAAAAGGGGAGGAAAGACAGACGAGACACATGGTCAATGCCTTCAACAATACCACCGTTGGTGGACACAACACACAGGGAGTAGCCTTATGCACTAGGCCATGCACTAACAGGTCAGGGGAAAATCACATGCCCATGGGGGACTGTGCCTAGACCCTTTTGATGCACACCTGGAACCCACAGGAGCCTGACTAGGTGTAGATGGCCAGTACCACTTTTGGGGTTGGAGTGCCACTGAGCCTGCCTAACAATGGATCTACCCTGGCACGTTTGCCCTGGCCTAGGGAAGCCCACTGCCCACTTCCCCCACCCAGAAACCTCATAAAGTGCACAGAGTCAGTTGAATGAGACTGTACTCACCCCTTTGTGGCTGCTGTGATGCCTTCAAGCGCCCATCCAACTCAGGATATGCCACCGTCAGGATCCGGTACGCACCCCTTCCACGTTGGGAGGCCATCCCCAGCTGGGCCTCTGTCATCTTCTTGCTCCAGTGGTGCAGGTCCTCCCATCTGTGCTCCGTCTATGATAGACCCCCAGGGTCCGGACTTCCTTGGCGATGGCACACCAAATATCCTTCTTCTGGTGGGTGCTGACTAGAGGAAAAGTGAAGTAAGAATGGATTTTACTCCCCCGTCCGGTTCTTCTTACTCATTGGCCACAACTTACCACCCTGGCCCAGAAACACATACACTCACCATCCTCACATGCTAGCCTCTGTCCACCCCCGTATCTTCCATCCACACCACTCCATACATTCACGTCCCATCCATCATGCTCACAGTGTACTCACCTGTGTGTCTGGAGGACCGTAGAGTAGCGTGTACTGGGGGAGGACCCTAGCCACCAGGTTGCCCAACTCCCCCGCGGTGAAGGCAGGGGCTCTTTCCCCAGACACTGTAGCCATTGTCGCTGTCAGACTAAGGTCACAGCAGCACTTGCAGTGTAGGTCCTCTCCTGTTGAAGGTCAAGTATCAAGTGAGTGAACAGATATAAAATGGTGGTCACGTCCGCGGCGGTGCGTACTGTCACCGCCGGCGTACATCGTCATTGGCTCATGGAACCCATAGGGGCCAATGATAACCAATGCTGAATTGCGCTGCGGTCTTCGTCCACCTACCACGATGCTGCACAATGCCAGTGCAGTTACCTCATTTCCCCTTGTCCCTGCCTACAGGTCAGACAGCCGCCATTTCAGGGGGCCACATGGCAAGGCAACTAACTGCGTCACATCACTTTTGTGTAGGAATACGGACAGACAGCGCAACACACCAATTGTTCAAAACACCCTTGTGAAACCTATGTGGTGTATGACCCTCTGCTCATCCTTCTCCTACATAGGGCACGTCCGCTGGGCAGATGATGAGATGGCGTCATCCTCCAGTATACAGACCCCTGGTGGACCTGTCGACAATGGATGACAGACACATAATTATCACCTACAGACTTGATTATGCCACAATTCATGAACTGTGTGCCCAGTTTGAGCCAGACTTGATGCCAGCTATCCCTCATCCCACAGGAATCCCCCCTCTAGTGCAGGTCCATGAATGTGCAGATGGTGTGTTTGGCAGACCAGTACATCTCCCATGTGAATGTCAAGTATCCTGGCTCTGTGCATGACGCTTACATTTTTAGGAATAGCAGCATCCCTTATGTGACAGGGCAACTCCAGATGCACTGGGTGTGGCTAATAGGTGAGCCCAAGTTCCACATACAGTTTAAATAGGTGTCTGGGTATTAGAGAGTCCCTAAGGGTTGGTGTGTGTCTAACAGTTGTCCCTCGATATTTGCAGGTGACTCTGGTTACCCCAACCTGTCATGGCTACTGACCCCAGTGAGGAATCCCAGGACAAGGGCAGAAGAATGCTACAATGAGGCACAATGGCAAACTAGGAGGATAATAGAGTGGATGTTCGGCCTCCTGAAGGCCAGGTTCTGGTGCCTCCATTTTACAGGTGGCTCCCTATACTACTCACCGAAGGTGTGCCAGATCATCGTGGCATGCTGTATGTTGCACAACCTGGCTTTGCGATGCCAGGTGCCTTTTCTTCAGGAGGATGGGCCTGATGCCTGTCTTGTGGCAGCCGTGGAGCCCGTTGACAGTGAAGAAGAGAAGGCAGAAGAAGAAGATATAGACAACCAAAACAACATCATCATGCAATACTTACTGTGAGACACAGGTAAGTGACCGGCACTGCTACTCTCATATCAGACCCAGTAGGACACAGCATGATTCTGCCGTTTTACCTCTGTGTATGGACCCTGACAGTTCACTTTGGCTTTCCATTTCACAGATCTGGGTACCACTTTCTGCCTTCTGCTATAATTACTGCTGCCCAACAACTGTTGAACAATGGTATGTGAAAATGAACATTGACATTGCTATTTTTCTGAGAGGTTGCAATAACACATTTGTGAAAGTACAGACTGACTCCAGATTTATTTGGAATTCAAGGGTGTTTATTTCTGTGCTAATAAGTGAAGGGGGCTGTGCAATGGGCTGGGGTGATGGTGGAGGAAGTCCATGGTGGAGTCCAGTCTATTGGTATCACAGGTGCATTGTCCAAGGGGGCATTGGAAGTGGAGTAATGGCAGTTCAAGGTTGTCAGGGTGACATAGTGGGACAGAATGGTGAAAATCAGGAGAGTCTTATTTCCTTATGGGGGTCTTGGCAATGTTTTCTGTCTTGTTCCTGGATCTCAGGGACCGTTTGCGGGCTGGTTCTCCTTCTGCAGGGGGTGGGGTGCTGGTGGCCTGTTGGTCCTGTGGCGGGACCTCCTGTCCACTAGCGCCAGAGGAGTTGGAGGGCTGTTCTAGTTTAGGCTAGTGTCAGGGGCCTGTTGGTGTGCCACTGTGTCCCTCATGGTGTTGGCAATGTCTGCCAGCACCCCTGCAATGGTGACCAGGGTGGTGTTAATGGACTTCAAGTCCTCCCTGATCCCCAGGTACTGTTCCTCCTGCAGCTGCTGGGTCTCCTGAAACTTGCCAAGTACTGTGCCCATGGTCTCCTGGGAACGGTGGTATGCTCCCATGATGTTGGAGAGTGCCTAGTGGAAAGTGGGTTCCTTGGGCCTATCCTCCCACTGTCGCACAGCAGTCCTCCCAGCTTCCCTGATATCCTGTGCCTCTGTCCCCTGAACTGTGTGCCCACTGCCACACTCCAGGCCCCTGATTGTCTTGGGTTAGTGGGTTTGCCTGGGGTCCCTGTAGTGGTGGGCACACTGCTTATTGACGTGTCCTGGGGGCAGAGGGATGAGCCCGCTGGGTGGGTGCTGTGGTGGTGTTTCCTGAGGGAGGAGGTTCGGTGGTGGTTTGTGACAGTGGCAGGGGAACCGACTGTCCAGAGGTATCTGATGGGCCGGGCTGCTCATCTTGATCCAGGTGTGCAGAGCTGCTGTTGTCACTGTGGGCCTCTTATATGGGGTGACTAGCTATGTCTGGCACCTCCTGTCCGGTGACATTGGGTAGTGGTCCTGTTGGGGTGTAAATGCATAGTTATTGTATCTGTGTGTGCCATCTTGTGTAATGTGTCTATTACCCTCTACTCCTGTGCTTGGCTTATTGTCTTTATCCTTGTGTGAGTGGTGATTTTGGGACTTGGGTGATTATCTGTACTGGACATGCTTTGTTGATGGGTGTCCATGCATTGGTGTAACATGCAGGCCTTGGTTTTGGGATGTGTGGATTGTGATAGTGGGGTATCTGTGGGGTGTTGGGGTGATGGGTGTGAGCGTTGGGATAGGAGTTTGTGATAGCATGCAGGTAGGGTGGGGGAGATATAGAAGTAAAGATATGACTTACCAGAGTCCAGTCCTCCTGCTACTCCTGCAAGGCCCTCAGGATGCATGATCGCCAAGACTTGCTCCTCCCATGTTGTTAGTTGTGGGTAGAGGTGGGGGTACACCGTCAGTCTTCTGTACAGCTACCTGATGTCTGGATACTACGGAAAACACCTTCCCCCGTAGGTCGTTCCACCTCTTCCTGATGTCATCCTGTGTTCTTGTATGCTGTCCCACTGCGTTGACCCTATCAACAATTCTCTGCCATAGCTCCATCTTCCTTGCAATGAATGTCTGCTGCACCTGTGATCCGAATAGCTGTGGCTCTACCCGGATGATTTCCTCCACCATGACCCTGAGCTCCTCCTCAGAAAACCTGGGGGGGTCTTTGAGGTGCGTAATGTGATATGGGTGATGTGTGAGGTGATGTTTGTTGTGCTGTGTGATGTGTTGTGTTGGTGTGTGTTCTTTGAGGTGCGTGGATGTTGTATAAGTGATGGTGTTGTGTGCCTCTGGATGCTGGTGTTGTGTTTGCTATTCTCTCTCTCTCTGCTTCTTCCAAATAAATCGTTGCAAGGGGTTATGGGTAATGTGGGTGTGTGTTTTATAGTGGTGTGAGTGTGTGGGTGTGGTGTGTGTATGTGTATCAGGTGTGTGTATTTTTAAATGTCCAATGTGGCTGTGCTTTGTAAATGTGTGTATATTTTGAGCGCAGCGATGTGTACCGCCAATGGATTATCGCGATTGAATGACTGCAGCGTTGATTCGTGGGTCGTGATAGTGTGGGCGTATTCCTGTTGGCGTGACGATGTAGGTTTTGCTATCGCTAGTTTATCACTGACCTTTGGTGTGGCGGACTTGTGTGGGTGTCTGTATTGTGGTGGATTACGAGATGTGGGTCGTAATACCTGGAGGGGATTTCCACCGCGGCCACAGTATCTTGATGGCCGCCAGCAAGGCGGTAAGCAGGATTTACAGCTAAGATTGCAATGAGGGCCTAAGTCCGAACGTGGGAAGTTGACCGGGACCTCCCTGCCAGCGCATCCGAGGAGAGCTCCAAGGACGCCGGATAAAGATCCAGGTTTACCCCCGTCGAAGGATTTTCACCTCGAAAAAACAACTAAGTCCGAAGGTAAAAATCTCCACCGGGGGCTCCCGCGACGCACATCCGAGGAAGAGTTCCAGGAGGTCGGATTGGACTGGCAGGTTTGCCCCGCTGAAGAAAATCTTCAGAAAAACAACTAAGTCCTAAGGTAAACTTTTGACCGAGGCCTCCGGCGGGCTGTAGCCAAGCCGGGCTCCATCGCGGTCTGCCTTAAACTTTGACTTTGCCCTGGTCGAGGTGCGACCAGATGAGCTCTTTATGTTTCTATGCGCTAGAAAGCAATACTTCTTTAAAAAATCATATCTCTGGTTCCCCTTATCCAATTTTATTCATTTTTCTGTATTTTAAAGCTAAAAATATTTCCTATTTTTATAAATTAATTTTGGATTTTTAAACTGTTTCCTGTGTTTTATTTCATTACTGTTTTGTGATATTTGAATGCTTTACACTTTGTATCCTAAACTAAGCCTTGTCGCTCGTTGCCAAGCTACCAAGGGTTGAGCTAGGTTTAATTTACTGAGACCTAACTGGACCTAAGTGGAGGCTAGTGGCCTATTGCTAAGTGTAGGTACTTACCTGCCCTTACCAATAACCCATTTTCCAACATTAACAGCTAGGGTATTAGGTTCTGGCTGCAGCTGGCTTCATCACCTATGGGGTCCAGAGAGCACTGAATAATCTGCCAAGACGGTCCTTGGGGGACGCACTCCCTATGAGGTTCTCTTTAGGATATCTATGTATGTCCTATGGTTCTGGTATGGTAGCAGCAGAAACAACTTTTGACATAAATGAACGTCTCACTGTCTTACAGGAGCTTCAGCAATTTTGTGATGATAAATCATCCATCAGTGCTGCCACCTTTGGAATAAGAGATATACCAACAACTTCCATTGGCTGGATTCCTAAAGTTGGGGATCTGGTTCATGAAAAGATCACTGTGAAGAAGGGATTCGGTCCATCCTACGGAGCACCAGTCTCGGTATTGGGAATACAAGGTACCAGAACTGTTATCTTACCACCACTGAATCATGAAGACACAGATTTGTTTCAATTGACAACGTCAAACTACACCATGTGGCCTATCCTGCACAGTAGACCCAGAGGACCCTTGGGTAGTTCCCGATCCCCTCTCACTACCCAACAGGACATACCTCTTCAGAATAGAGTGAACAACACTACTGTGGACAATGCTACAAATTGCTCCTCGACCATGGGGAGGGCGGAAAATGAGCTCTTGCTGGTTCCTGTTACCACTTTAACGACAACACCTGTCCAAGATTTGGCCATTTTATACACCAATACAACACAGATTATGGCACCATCTACTATGAGCCTCCACGTGAAGTGGACCCATCTACAAGTACTGCACTTTCTCCTGTTTTTGCAGAGACTGCCCCTGGTTATTTCATCGATATCAATGACTTTTCTTAAGACTCATCCACTCCAGTAATTGAAAATGTTCCAAAGACACGTAAGCTGTATCAGTGGCTTCAAGCGAATTACTTAATATACCCCTGAAACAATTTGTGGTTCTGCCTGACGTTTTCTACCTTATTTCTATGGATTGGTTTCGTGACTGTTTTTTTCTTGCTTATAAATGGTCATTACATTCCTGAACGAGTCTCTGTAGCGCCTGTGGATGAGGTCTTAACTCCATATCATTCCTACCATAAGGTCCGCAAAGACTTGTCCCCAGTGAACATTTCAGCTGTACCCATTTCTGATGGGATTGTGTGGGACAAAGTTCCATTTGAAATATACAGGCCTACTGAGATTATGTAAATACCATATGTATTTAAAGTATCTATGACAGATGTTATTACACCCAGTGTTGTATCTGATGATTGGGATATACAGGCAGTGTATTCTATGTTAACTGAAATGAAGGACTATTCAGTATTTGAAAGTGATGATGTATACGTAAATACAATGTATTATGGGGAAATGTCCTGCTATAATAATTGGGGACATTACTACCTGCACTGTGCAACTAGACACAGACCGATACTTAACTACACACAGTGGGAACATTGTTCGACACCACCGGTGGGGAGCCCGAAAAGGTATTTAGAGAACTTCACTTATTTTTCTGGGCATGACACAAAAAATTGCGTGTCATATTTTTCAAATTATCTCCTTCAAAAATTAGGAAAATTTTGCTAACAGACACAAAACTGATTTATTCAGAATCCTTTGTTTCACGTCTTGCTGTTGAAGGTTATGATCACTGGAAGAACACTATTGATTTAAAGAGTGTATGGGGAACACAAGATTGGCAGATACAGGGTAGGGAAGCTTTATTTAGAGCATGCCTGATTCCTGTGCAAATTATCTTTTTAAATGACACAATTCAACAGGCGTCTTGCCTAGGTTTAGCAAAAAAAAAGACATGCCCATGCCCAGTATTCCCACACCAGCAAAGTTTAACAAATAGCAATTCTTCCTGAATAACACAGAGGAAGAGCTAGATGCAGAGATTCAGGCTGGTACCTATAATTCTTCACTTTACAATCCTGGCATGTGGTTAATTTGGCCAGCAGACACCAATAGCTGTCAGGCTCGTTTTTTTTTATTCCTCAGGGGGTTTCAAGATCAGCTGGCCAGATCGTCGCTTTATCTCAGGTCAACACACGGGGATAGTTACTACATACAGTGTGGGTAAACTGTGCCAACAATGGGTATAGTCTAACACGTTAACGCCAGTTAAAGAAAATCTTAACACACTTTCTGAAGGTATAGACTTGCAGGACGTTTTGTTAGGTCCTAGGAAACAGCGCTCTAAAAGATTCATCTTTGCTATGTATAATGAGATATGTAAACTTTCTCAGATAGAAGCTGCTGCGCGTTTAAAGCAAATAGATAAATAAAACTTAGTAAAGGCTTTAGGAGTTGTCGATAATGGCATGAACACTCTGTCCAACAGGATGTATTCGCTAACAAACATAGTGTAATCTACGATAGATATAATTCAGACAGACATGTCCCGTTTATACCATGGACAAAGTCAGCTGCGTTCTATTATGCAGCTTGGTTGGATGTTACAAACATTAAAAAATTGCCCTATTCCATGGAGGTTCATTAACTATAGTGAATTGTTCACTGCTTTTAATTTATCCAGGGAACAACAGACAATGGCTAAAAAAGAAGCAGGTTTCACCATGCTTCACATAGAGAGGTAAGAAAATTTGCCTTATACAATAGCAGAGAGTCCTTCGACAGTATGGCTCCCACATGGCATCATTAATCTTCCCATATCCACTTTTCGTTTTTCAAAATGCCTGAATCATTTTGCCATGGGCAGGTATGAGGGTCTGGGCGATAGCTATATCAAGGAAATGTGGGAGTTGCCCTTTGATTACAAATGTCTGAACGGTGACAGAGGTCTTTCTTAGCAGAAGCGAACGTGAGACTACTGTTAGTCCTTCAATGATCTGCAAGCAGGTGTCCCTTCACGGTCATTGCAATGCGGGGGTCGCAAACTTGGCCTGTTTTCTGAAGGGTACTCTCGTCTCTTTGATTTGACCAGCATTTCATGTACTTTCTAATGGCAGTTATGTGGTGCTGAGTGATCAAAGCTGTTGTGGTATGCGACCGGGAACTGCCTACACAATTTCCGTCTCTAAGGTCGTCACGTGTTGTGGACATGTTTTATTCCCCCCCCCATGAGAGATAAAGCTATCAGAAATGTGGCCCTACATTGATATTTTTGATGTTAATTATGACAAGCTGAGCAGACTAAAGGCACTACTGTTTCAAAAACAGGACGCGTTGACATCCGCTAGAGAGAAGTATGCTCTCCAGATTGCGAGATCATTAGTCGAGATACAATCCCTACTAAATACCAACTTCCCCAAGCACTTTGGTGAGCTTGTATCTAGAATTTTCAATGCCTCGAGCACTACTGGGATTGTCCATCTCTTTAAGGCTGTAGGGTCTGGATTTGTGTCAGTCTTCAAGACTATCTTCATGCCGTCAGCCATTCATTCACTCTTTTCAAGTGTGTTTGGTGGCTTTCCTGTAGTTTTGGCATTAACTGGCGGAATACTGCTTCTGTTTTTTCTGATTCGCAGTGGTTGTTTCTTCACAGCTACACTGAGCGATGGAGGAGCTGCCACCAGCACAACTGTGCCGTGAATGCACGTTTCAGATCTTCAATGCTTCCTTGTTGGAGGAACTAGAGTTGGTCATTGTCATTCCAACCACTCTTCTGGTGCACAGCCTGTCTTTCGCTGCGTATGGTGCTTCTTCAAACATTTGCCAGCAGTGTGTCTTGTGGTCACACCAGTGCCTCCTGTGGACCAAGAACTGCTGATGTCCCTGATGAGGGTTTATACACGGTTGTGCCCCATGAGACTAATGTTGATCCGTGAGGCCATGTATGAACACTCAGGGGGTCATTCTGACCCTGGCGGTCGGTGATAAAGCGGCAGCCAACCCGCCAACAGGCCGGCGGTCAAAAAAATGCAATTCTGACCCTGGCGGGAACCGCCAACACAGCCCGCCGCATTAACACTCCGACCGCCACGGCGGAACAAACAAACAGCGCGGCGATCACCGCCAACAGCCAGGCGGCAGACAATGTACCGCCCACCCTATCACGACCCACCAATCCGCCACCTTTTCCGGGGCGGGAGCCCCGCCGATAAAAACACGGCGGAAACAGACATTTCCAATGGAAAACGCTCACCTCGAGACACTCCACGCGGAATCCGGACAGCATGGAACCCGAATTGAACATCATACCTGCTCTCGTCTACCTGCTCATCTACCACGAGTACGAACTCCGGCGCAGACGTCAACGGTGAGTACTGCACCTACGACACACGGGAGGGGGGAGGAAGAATGGTTACGGGCATACACATCTGCGACCCCCCCACCCCCCCAATATGTACACACCAATGCAGAGCAGGAAGTCACAGTGACACCACACAAAGACCCTTTAAAAATACAATGACACAACCAAATTTGGAATAAATTTTCATGTACAAAAAAAGCACCTGGAAATAATTGAGCAACCGTGAAAAATATTTACAAAAACCAAAAAGATATACACACCAGTGTATCACTGAAGTAACAAGTCCTGCACATCCTACGAATCTAACATGTCCGTGGGCCAAGGTTCTGCGAAACAAGGGCAAAGCCCACACACGAGACCTGAGTCCTTTGGAGAGAACACTGCATCTGATGTCAAAACTACAGGCACCTCAGGGGGAAGGGAAGGGGGGGCCACCACAGCCACATGAGTCCACGACGCTAGATCCACGAGGAGCCACCATGCCCACTGTACCATCCTGGGGAGTGCAAAGCCACAGTCTCTCAAGTCTCTGCAGTGGGTGGGTTGCCCACTGGACCATCCTGGGGAGTGCAAAGCCACAGTCTCTCAAGTCTCTGCAGTGGGTGGGTTGCCCACTGGACCATCCTGGGGAGTGCAAAGCCACAGTCTCTCAATGTCTCTACAGTGGGTGGGTTGCCCACTGGACCATCCTGGGGAGTGCAAAGCCACAGTCTCTCAAGTGGATTACAGAGTCCACTGGTCAAGGAGGAGGCATGGTGGGCACAGTGAACCATAAACAGTGCCTGAGACGGCGGGACCCAGCGCAGCGGTGCATGACATGGCGATGTCCAGCGGAGCTGTGCTTGAGAGGAAGGGCCCAGCGGAGCGGTGCTTGAGAGGAAGGGGCCAGCAGAGCGGTGCTTGACAGGAAGGGCCCAGCGGAGCGGTGCTTGACAGGAAGGGCCCAGCGGAGCGGTGCTTGAGACGGCGGGGCCCTGTTCAGCGGTACCTGTCTTCACGGCGGGGCCCTGTTCAGCGGTGCTCTTCTGCACGGCGGGGCCCTGTTCAGCGGTATCTGTCTTCACGGCGGGGCCCTGTTCAGCGGTGCTCTTCTGCACGGCGGGGCCCTGTTCAGCGGTACCTGTCTTCACGGCGGGGCCCTGTTCAGCGGTACCTGTCTTCACGGCGGGGCCCTGTTCAGCGGTGCTCTTCTGCACATTGGGCCCTGTTCAGCGGTACCTGTCTTCACGGCGGGGCCCTGTTCAGCGGTGCTCTTCTGCACGGCGGGGCCCTGTTCAGCGGTACCTGTCTTCACGGCGGGGCCCTGTTCAGCGGTACCTGTCTTCACGGCGGGGCCCTGTTCAGCGGAGCTCTTCTGCACGGCGGGGCCCTGTTCAGCGGTACCTGTCTTCACGGCGGGGCCCTGTTCAGCGGTACCTGTCTTCACGGCGGGGCCCTGTTCAGCGGTACCTGTCTTCACGGCGGGGCCCTGTTCAGCGGTACCTGTCTTCACGGCGGGGCCCTGTTCAGCGGTACCTGTCTTCACGGCGGGCCCTGTTCAGCGGTACCTGTCTTCACGGCGGGGCCCTGTTCAGCGGTGCTCTTGCAGTATGTCAAGGGAGTCATACCTGGCCTGGACACCCTGCTCACTCGCCCTCCGACCGTGCTGTGTCAGGCCCCTTCGGGGAGTGAGTCCTGGGCCCTTTGGTGTCGTCCCTTGCAGCCGGGATGGGGCTTGTGGGGCCCTCCTGCTCCGCGCTCCTGGTGGTTGTCCTCTCCGCCCTGCTGTCCTTCCGCTCCTTAGATGGGGCTCTCGGGCCCTTGCCTCCCCTGGCTGCTGTGGCCGGTGAAGTGGCCGGAGTCACCTCCTTGGGGGCAGCCGTCTCTGTCCGCTCACGGCGGCCCTTCAATTTCCGGGTCCTCTTGCCTGGGGGGGGCTGGCTGTCCCCTTGCTGCTCACCGAAGTGTTACTGCCGCCAAAGGGTGGACTCCACATGCCATGCACCACTTGCACTGTAGAAGTTGGGCTGGTGGTGGCTGAGGTGCCCTTGGGACTTTTCCCAGTTCGAGGGGGTGGGTCGGGGAGGGAAAGAGGTCAAAACTGGAGAGGTAATTTTTCTTGGGACCAAGGTAAGGGGTAGGAGTAGTGGTGAGAGAAGTGGAGGAAGAGGATGTGGTTGTATGAGAGCCAGGTGTGCTGTCCTTGGGTGCAGGTGACTGGGACGTAGGCTGTGGTGAGGTGGTTGGCTGTTGTTTGGGTGTCTGCCTACGTTTATGTGTCTTGGAAGAGGGGGTGACAGACACAGTGGGAGAGGACACAGGGGACGTGTAAATGCCAGTGGGGGTGGTGACTGCAGGTGTGCGGACTGTAGTGGAGGGTTTGCTGGTGGTGGAAGAACTGGCTGATGTTGGGGTGCATGCAGGTGTGAGTGTAGACGTCACAGGGAGGGAGGAGGGAGACGAGGATGACGGGGACACAGAGGTGGTAGTGACTGTTGATATGTCTGCATCTGTGTGTTGCTTGGGTGAATGCTTGTGTTTTCTGTGGTGCTTATGTTTGGATGAGCTGGCCTTGGGTGTTGAGGTGTGTGCAGGCTGGTCTGATGGTGTGGATGGGATAGGTTGAGGTACAGGAGACAGAGAAAGGGTGGAGGCAGATAGAAGAGGGAGACTGGAGACAGGGACAATGGCTGCCGTCAGTGCTGAGGCCAGAGCAGTGAACGCTCGTTGATGGGCAGCCTGACCCGAATGAATGCCCTCCAGGTAGGCATTGCTCCGATGCACCTCCCTTTCCACCCCCTGGATGGCATTCAGAAGGGTAGTCTGCCCAACAATGACCGTCCTCACCAGGTCAATGAGCTCCGCACTGAGGGCAGCAGGGGTAACAGAGGCAGGGGCTGAGGTGCCTGGGGCGAAGGAGACGCGCGCCTTCCTGGCCGAGCGGCCACGGAACGAAGACTGAGGGGCTGCTGGGAGGGCGGTGCTGGTGCGCTGGGTGGCGGCTGTACCTGTTGTTGCGGGGGGCACAGATGGTGCCGCCACCGCTAGGGAGCTCCCAAACGAGGACGTGTCCGTGTCGCTGGTGTCTCCACCGGCCCCCGTTGTGGTGCTCCCCTCGCCCTCCGGATCACTGGTGCCCTCGGTGTCTGTGTCAGTGCCCACCGGGGCCTGGTGACCTGCAGCTCCCTCCTGCTCCGACGCCAAATCTCCTCCGCCGGATGATGCTAAAACACAAGAAGACAAAGATTTAGGGTGGGGGGTGAAATGAAACAAAGTTGAGTGCATGCCTTAGCAATACCCTTTGCGGAGAGGACAGACACAGGTGCCTCGTGCACTAAGTCGCGAACTTGGGGTACACTACTCAGTACTTCTGACTAGGCAAACAGGTCTAGGGACAACACACGCGCACATGTGTGATTCTGGAGCATGGGTAGCTGCACTTGGCACCCTACAGAGGTGGGGGGCGGGGGCACAGGGCCATGCCTAAGGGAGCGGACTACACTACAGAGAGCGCCCTGGCCTAATGTCACCCACAGCCCTCCTCCCCCACCCAGACGCCTCCAATGCGCATACAGATAGGAGAATGTGCGGATACTCACCCCCTTGTGTCTGCTGTGCTGTCCTCAAGCGCCCATCCAAATTAGGGTAGGCCACCGCCAGGATCCGGGACATCAGGGGGGTCATGGTTCGACTGGCACCCCTCCTAGGTCGGGAGGCCATCCCCAGCAGTGTTTCTGCGGTCTTCCTCGTTCCGCGGCGGATGTCCTCCCACCTCTTGCGGCAGTGGGTGCCCCGTCTGTTGTAGACCCCCAAGTTCCGGACTTCCTTGGCGATGGCACGCCAAATATCGATTTTCTGGTGGGCGCTCACCTGTTTGACATGTACAGGGTGGGAAAGAGAAACCGTCACATATCTGTATGTTTGGAGTACATGCCCACCCCTCCCCAACCTTGTCATGGTTCCCATTCTCTCATCTGTCGTGCGTTGCACTCCTCATTCCCTCCACACCCCACCAAATTACATCCCCCCCCTCGACACAGGCATAACCCATTCAATGTGCACTGAGTGTACTCACCTGTTGGTCTGGAGGACCGTAGAGTAGCGCATACTGGGGGAGGACCCCGTCCACGAGCTTCTCCAACTCTTCTGAACTGAAGGCGGGGGCCCTTTCACCAGTAGCAGCAGCCATTGTCACTTCCAGACCGAGTTCACAGCAGCACTTGCAGTATAGGTCCTCTCCTGTGGATGATCAGGTCTCGAATGATTGAGCAGATAGAAAATGGCGGTCACGCCCGCGGCGGTGCGTCCCGCGACCGCTGGCGCACATCGTCATTGGCTCCTGAAACCCATAGGCTTCAATGTTAACCAATGCGTCTTCGCACAGCGGTCTTCGACCGCCTACCGCCACGGTGTGCCCCGCCAGCGCAGTGACCTCACATCCCATTGTCCCAATTCACAGGTCAGGCATCGGCCATTTCAAGGGCCCACATGGCTTAATTTCTAATGCGTCACACAGGCCTAGGCCTTGCAATGGCACACATACAAACATGTCAAACCATACATTTACCTGTACTGTGCAAGCTGTGTTGTACGTACCTGTGAGTGGATTGACTCTGTACTCCATATTCTCCTTCCTAGGCACCGTCCGCTGGGACTAGCGATGAGAAGGAGGAATCCTCGCGTGTACCGGCCGCTGGTGGACCTGTCCACAATGGAAGAACGCAACATAATACTACGATACCGACTTGACCGAGCCTCCATCCATGAACTGTGTGCCCAGCTGGAGCCAGCCCTGATGTCCCCCATCCGCCAACCCACAGGAATTCCCCCTCTAGTACAGGTTCTGTCTGTCCTCCATTTCTTTGCAACTGGCTCATTCCAGACAACAGTGGCCATGTCATCTGGGATGTCTCAGCCTATGTTTTCCAAGATCTTATCCAGAGTGTTGTCTGCCCTGATGAAACTCATGCGGAGCTACATCATTTTCCCAGAGGAGGGTGATTTGCCTACAGTGAAAGCTGATTTCTATGCCCTTGGACACATCCCCAACATCATTGGTGCAATTGATGGGACCCATGTAGCTTTAGTCCCCCCAAATGACGATGAACAGGTGTACAGGAACAGGAAGAATTACCATTCAATGAATATCCAGGTGGTCTGTTTGGCTGACCAGTACATCTCCCATGTAAATGCCAAGTTCCCAGGGTCAGTGCATGACGCGTATGTTATGCGAAATAGCAGCATTCCCTATGTGATGGAACAGCTACAGAGACAGCGTGTGTGGCTAATAGGTGACTCTGGTTACCCCAACCTGCCGTGGCTATTGACCCCAGTGAGGAATCCCAGGACCAGGGCAGAGGAACGGTACAATGAGGCCCATGGGCGTACTAGGAGGGTGATTGAGCGAACCTTTGGGCTCCTGAAGGCCAGGTTTAGGTGCCTGCATATGACAGGTGGATCCCTAATGTACTCACCAAAGAAGGTGTGCCATATCATCGTGGCGTGCTGTATGCTCCACAACCTGGCTTTGCGACGCCAGGTGCCTTTCCTGCAGGAGGATGGTCCAGATGGTGGTGTTGTAGAAGCCGTGGAGCCTGTGGAGAGTGAAGAGGAGGAAGACTCTGAGGACGACACAGACAATAGGGACAGAGTGATACAACAGTATTTCCAGTAACACACAGGTAAGAATCACCCACGCCATTTCACAATTGCTTATAGCCTCCTGCATCTGTACTTTCTGTAGTTCCCCACAGATGTTTGTCATTAATTTTTGCCTTTCCTTTCCCTTCCCTTCTCAGTGCTGTCTGACTCAGTACCTGACTTCTGCTTGGTTCGCCCATGAAATACAGCGTATTGACATTGGTATGTTGTCATGACTAATTGACAGAACAGAAATTGAACAGTAATATGTAATACATTTGTTAATAATACAGCATGACTCAAAACAGATTTGTGTGCAAAATGTGATTTATTTACAGTGCTAGATATCGGTACATGTGATTCTAAGGGTGATGGGTGGGGGTGGAGGAATATCCATGGCAGAGTCCAGTTCTCAGTCTCACAGGTGCATTGTCCTTTTGCCTGCGGAAGGATGGAGCATAGGCAGTTCATGGTTGGACAGGGTGGCAATGTGGGACAGTGGGAAGACTTGAGGGGGTATGTCCTGCTGGCGGGGGTCTTGACATCCTACTCTGTCTTTTTTTTTGGTCTCAGGCTCCTCTTACGGGGTGGTTGTTCTTCAGCAGGAGGTGGGGTTCTGGGTGGCTGTCGAGGTGTTGGGACCTCCTGTCCACTAGCGCCGGCGGAGGTGGTAGGCTGTTCCTGGTCCTGGCTAGTGACAGGGGCCCTGTGTGGTGCACCATGGTCCCACAACGCGTCCTCTATCCTGTGGAGGGCCAGGACGATGGTCCCCATTGCGGTCCCGATGATTCTCAGCTCCTCCCTGAACCCCATGTAGCATTCCTCCTGCTGTGCCTGGATCTCAGTGAACCTGGCCAGTACCGTCGCCATCGTTTCTTGGGAGTGGTGGTATGCCCCCATGAGGGTGGTGAGGGCCTCTTGGAGAGTGGGTTCCCTGGGCCTCTCCTCCCCCCCCTGTCGCACAGCAGCCCTTCGAGCTGGCCGGTTTCCCCCGGCCTCTGTCCCCTGGACGGTGGGCCCGCTCCCACTGCCCCCAGGTCCCTGTTGTTGTTGGGGTGTTGGGTTAGCCTGGGTGCCCTGTAGTGGCAGACACACCGCTGATTGAGCTGTTCTAGAGACAGAGGCATGGGCCCGCTGGGTGGGAGCTGTGCTGGTGTTGGCAGAGGGGGTCGGGTCTGATGTGGCCTGTGGCTGCCTGAGGGGAACCGACTGCCCAGAGGTCCCC
Organism: Pleurodeles waltl; assembly: GCF_031143425.1. Lineage (NCBI taxonomy): Eukaryota > Metazoa > Chordata > Amphibia > Caudata > Salamandridae > Pleurodeles > Pleurodeles waltl. The sequence continues at coordinate 1,641,496,800 of NC_090444.1, read as the reverse complement.
GATGGTCCGGGCTGGTCATAAGGTTCACTGTCGACAGAGCTGCTATCCTCAGTGTGGGCCTGTTCCGGTGGTGGGATGGACACTTCTGGACCCTCCTGGCTGGTGTGTTGTCGTTCGGGTCCTGCATGGGGTAAGAGAGTTTGGTTATTGTTTCTGTGTGTGCAATAGCGTGCGTGTTATGGGTGCCCTTGTCCCCCAGTGCAGGCATTCCCTTGAGGGAGGTGTTGTGAGGGTAGTTAGTGGGGGGGGGGGGTTAGTGCAGTGGTCATGCTTAGGTGATGGGTGCCCATGATTTGTGTTGGCATGCAGGAGTTGGTGTTGGGATGGGTGGGTTGTGCTGGTGAGACATTGTCAGGGAGGATGTGTGCTGGGGGGTTGGGGGTGAGGGTGGGGGTGTGGGTTGGCATGCTGGTGGGGTGGGGGGGATATAGTAGTTGAGATTGGACTTACCAGAGTCCATTCCTCCGACTACTCCTGCGAGGCCCTGAGGATGCAGGATGTTCAAGACCTCTTGCTCCCACGATTTGAATTCGGGAGGGGTGGGTGGGGGTCCGCCGCCAGTCTTCTGGACCACGATGTTGTGCCTGGAGACCATCGATCGGACCTTCCCCCGTAGGTCGTTCCATCTTTTGCGGATGTCCTCCCTATTCCTGGGATGCTGTCCCACCGCGTTGACCCTGTCCACGATCCGCTGCCATAGCTCCGCCTTCCTAGCTATACTGGTGTGCTGCACCTGCGAGCCGAAGAGCTGGGGTTCCACTCTTAGGATTTCCTCCACCATGACCCGGAGTTCTTGGTCCGAAAAGTGTGGGTGCCTTTGGGGTGCCATGGGGTGGTGTGGGTGAGGTGTGGGGTGGTGTATGTGATGATAAGTATGTTGGTGAGTGGTGCTTTGTGCTACTATGTGGTGTGTGTGATGGTGTAGTGTGCCTCAGTGTGTCTTGCTATGGATTGTCTGCTGTGTCTCTCTCTCCTTCTCTCAGTAATTATGGTCGCAGGGGTTTGTGGGTGATGTGGGTGTGTGTTTTATAGTTGGTTGATTGAGTGGGAGTGGTGTGTGTATGTGTATCAGTTGTGTGTATTTCAAATTGTCCAATGTGGCTGTGTTTTGGTGCTGTGTGTGTATTCTGACCGCGGCGGTGTGTAGCGCCAATGGAATACCGCGTTTGAATGACCGCCGTGTGGATTCGTGGGTCGTAATGGCATGGGCGTATTTCTGTTGGCGTGACGGTGGAGGTTTGGTCATCTCTAGTTTCTCGCTGCCCGCTGATGTGGCGGGCTGCAGTGGAGGACGGATTTTTGGAGGTTTGGCCGTTGTGGGTCAGAATGACCGTGGCGGTTAACCGCGGCGGTGTTATGGCGGTCTTCTGACCGGCGGTAAGGGCCTTTTACCGCCGAGGTCAGAATGACCCCCTCAGTGTTGAATGAGTTGGCTCTTCACTCTACGGAATTCAGCACTAATGCAGGTGGACCTGCACGAAAGACTACTGTGCACTTTTGCCCTGTGAATCCATCCGCCCATGTGATCAACCTTACATCTGATGATTTGGCCTCATTTTTTGATGACTTTACAGTCAATGACTTCGGAGCTACTCTTCAAGATCATGACTATAGTTCCACAAAATACTGATTGGTCTTAAATACCAAACTAAAATTCAAAGTATGCTTTTTTTCATTACTTTGGCCTGCTGTGCTTGTCATGGTCTACATTAAGGCCCTCATTATGACATTGGCCGTAAGCTGACTGCTGCCAAAATGCCGCAACCGCGGCGGTATACCGCTACCCGTATTATGACCCACACATAGAAACTGCCCACTATACAGACACACACACACAAGTCCGCCAGACCAAAGGTCAATAATAAACTGGCGGTACCAAAACCCACACCGTTACGCCAACAGAACTACGCCCACAACATTATGACCCACAAATCACTGCGGCGGACATTCAACCGCGGTAAACCATTGGCGGTATATACCGCTGCACTCAAAACACACACACACTAACAAAACCACACCACATTGGACAATTTAAACTACACACACCTGACACACATACACACACCACACACACACCCACAAACCACTATAATACACACACCCACAACCCTTTACCACTACAAACAATTTACAACAGAGAGAGAAAGACACACCAGGAGCACCCACAGAACCAGAGCCACAGAACACCATCACCCATACACCATCCACGCACCTCACAGCACACACCCCAATACATCACCCCACACACCCTCACACACACCACTCACACTACATCCATTGCACCACAAAGACACCCAAGGTTCTCAGAAGAGGAGCTAAGGGTCATGGTGGAGGAAATCATCCGGGTAGAGCCTCAGCCATTCAGATCACAGGTGCAGCAAAAATCCATTGCAAGGAAGAGAGAGCTAAGGTGGAGGATCGTGGACAGGGTCAACGCCAGGGGACAGCACCCCAGGACAAGGGATGACATCAGGAAGAGGTGGAACGACCTACGGGGTAAGGTGCATTCCGTGGTTGCAAGACACCAAATAGCTGTAGAGAGGACTGGTGGTGGACCCCATCTCCTACCCGACAATTAACAACATGGGAGGAGCTAGTCTTGGCAATCATGCATCCTGAGGGCCTGGCAGGAGTAGCAGGAGGACTGGACTCTGGTAATTCAAATCTCTATTACTATCACCCCACCTACCTGCATGCCATCACATACCTCCACCCCTACCCTCACCCCACCACCTCACATGCACCCCACCATCACAACCCACCCATCCCAGTACCCAGCACTGCATGCAACAACAAATGCATGGACACTACTCACAGCCCTGCATGGACACCCATCACCACAGCATGCACACTAGTGACAATCACTCAGCCAACCAAATAACTGCTCACACAAACCAAAGCTGCCTTGGTAATAACAACTGTAGAGGGAAACATACCCATGCACTAGATGTCACACACAGAAACAATAACACTGCATTTAAATCCACACAGGACCCCCACACAATGTCACCGGAGAGGAGGTGCCAGCAACATCCAGTCCCCCCCACAGAAGAGGCCCACAGTGATGACAGCAGCTATGCATTTCTGGATCAGGATGACCAACCTGGCCCATCATGGACCTCTGGACAGTCGGTTACCCAGGCACAGTCCCTTCCCAACACAGAGCCTCCCCCTCAGGAAACCACCACAGCACCCACCCAGTAGGCCCATACCACTGTCCCCAGGATCAGTCAATCAGCAGTGTGTCCACCACTACAGGGACTCCAGGTAACCCCACAAACAAAGATGATCAGGGACCTGTGGTCAGTGGCAGTGGGCACATGGTTCAGGGGACAGAGGCACCACACAACAGGGAAGCTGGGAGGACTGCTGTGTGACAGGGGGAGGACAGGCCCAGGGAACCCACTCTCCACAAGGCACTCTCCAACATCATGGGAGTAGCACAGGGATCCACCTGTCAGATGTAGGCACCTGAACCTGGCCTTCAGGAGGCCAAAGGTGCGCTCAGTGATCCTCTTTGTTTGCCCATGTGCCTTATTGTAATGTTCCTCTTCCCTTGTCCTGGCATTCCTCACTGGGGTCAGTAGCCTGAGAGGTTGGGATAACCAGAGTCACCTGCAAATATCGAGGGATACCTGTTAGCCAGACACTCACCTTTAGGGCCAACCCCACACCCATATACCAACATACACTGCGTGGGGACCATGGGCTCACCTATGTGCCACACCTGGTGCCTCTGGAGTTGAGCCATCACATATGGGATGCTGCAATTCCTCAGGATATAGGCATCATGCACAGACCCAGGATACTTTGCATTCACATGGGAGATGTACTGGTCCGCCAGGCACACTATCTGCACATTCTTAGAGTGAAAGCTCTTTCGATTTCTGTACACCTGTTCATTTCTCCGGGGGAGACAAAGGCAATATATGTACGATCAAAAGCACCAATGATGTTGGGGATATGTCCCATTGCATAGAAGTCAGCCTTCACTGTGGCCAAATCCTCCACCTGGGGGAAAACGATGTAGCTACGCATGTGTTTCATCAGGGCAGACAACACTCGGGTCAGTACTATTGAGAACATTGGCTGTGACATCCCTGCTGCCATGGCCACTGTCGCTTGAAGGAGCCACTTGACAAGAAATGGAGCACTGATAGGACTTGCACAAGAGGGGGGGGGAATCCCAGTGGGGTGACGGATAGCTGAGATCAGGTCTGGCTCCAATTGGGCACACAGCTCTTGGATTGTGGCCCTATCAAGTCTGTAGGTGAGGATAATGTGCCTGTCCTCCATTGTTGCCAGGTCCACCAGGGGTCTCTACACGGGGTATGTCTCCATCTCCTATTCATCCTCAACGGTTGAACTCTAGGGTGAAAAATGGTGAGCAGATGGTCATATTCCAACATATCCTCAGGGTAAAATGCCTTGCATGTTCTGTCAGAAACAGTATGTTAATGTGTAGTCCCGTAAATGTGCCTCTGTCTGCTGTGACGCAGTTAGGTGCCATGGCCTGTTCCCCCCTGAAATGGCAGCCGTCTGACCTGTGTGGAGGGACAAGTGGAAATTAGGTAATTCCGCTGATGTTGTGCACCGTTGCGGGATGATGTCGAGGACCGCCGTGCAACACCTCATTGGTTATCATTGGGCCCTATGGGTTCCAGTAGCCAATGTTGATGTACGCCGGCTGTGTTGGTATGCACTGCTGCGGACGTGACTGCCATTTTCTATCTGTTCACTCACTTGCTACCTGACCTTCAAGAGGAGAGGACCTACGCTGCAAGTGCTGCTGTGACCTATGTCTGGAAGCGACCGTGGCACGAGTGTCTGGAGAAAGGGCCCCTGCCTTCAATTCGGAGGAGTTGGAGAGACTAGTGGATGGGGTCCTACCCCAGTACCGTTTACTTTATGGTCCTCCAGACAAAACAAGTGAGTACACTGTGAGCACAATGCATGGGGCATGAATGCTTAGAGTGCTGTGTGTAAGCCTCGTGTAAAGGGGGGGAAATGGCTGAGGGGTCCCGGGCAGAGTGCTGTATGCATGGTGGTCAATGTCTGTGGGTAAGGGGATGGGAGGGATATGGTGGGTCATGAGTGTAACAGGCCGGACGGTATGGCTGATCCCATTTCCTATGTATCATTGTCTGCAGGTGATCGCCCTTCAGAAAAAGGGTATTTGGCGTGCCATCGCTAAGGACGTGCAGACCCTGGGGGTCTTTGACAGGCAGAGCACCCACTGTCTCAAACGGTGGGAGGATCTGCGCTGCTGGGAAAGGAAGATGGCAGAGGCCCAGCTGGGGATGTCCTCCCAACGAGGAAGGGGTGGCTGTTGAACCCTGACCCCCCTGATGTTCCGCATCCTGCGGGTGGCCTACCCAGAGTTGGATGGGCACTTGAAGGCATCACAGCAGCCACAAGGGGGTGAATAGAGTTTCATAATCTGAAAATTGCACTTGGTAAGGTGTTATCTGGGTGGGGGATGTGGGCCTGTGGGTGCACCTAGGCAAGGACGAACATGGCAGGATAGGTCTCATGTTGGGCAGGCTCTGATGCACTCCAGCCCCAAATATGCTAGTGGGCACCTACTACTGGGAAAGGTCCAGTGGGTTTCAGGTGTGCTGCTATTGGCCTTAGGCATTGTACTCCATGGCCTGGTGACTAGCACTGTAACTGGTAGAGCATGGCATAGTGCATAGGGCTGTTCCCTGTGTTTTGTGTACGACAACAGTGTTGTTGTTGCTGGCATTGACCAAGTGTATCCTCTGTCTGTTCCCCCCCACTTTTTGTTTTGTCACGCTGTCCTTGTGTGCATTAGCATCATCTGAAGTAGGAGCATATGCACCGGCGATGGAGGGAGCTGCACCCCACATGGCCCATGAGGCCAAATCCACCGATGGTGAGGCCAACAGTGGGACGGAGGGCGAGGGGAGCACCACGGGGGAGACTGGAGGGGACAGTTCGGAGAGCGACACCTCCTCCGATGGAAGATCCCTGGTGGTGGCGAACACCTCAGTGGCCACCCCAACTACAGGTACAACTGCCACCCCGTACCAGCACTGCCCTCCCAGAAGCCCCTCAGTGTGTTTCCCATTCCTGCTCACCCAGGAGGGTGGGAATCTCCTTCGCCCCAGGCACCTCAAGCCCTGCCCCAGTCAGCCCTGCTGACCTCAATGAGGAGTCTATTGACCTGTAATCCATCTCTGTGGGGCAGTCAACCATAGTGAATGCCGTCCAGGGTCTGGCAGGGACTTTGTAACAAACAAATGCATTCCTGGAGGGCATTCACTCTGGTGTGGTGGCCCAACAGAGATCATTCCAGGCTCTGGCCAACTCCCTGATGGCAGCCATTGTCCATGTTTCTAGCCTCCCCCCTCTATCTTCCTCTACCCAGTCCCAGTCCCATTCCCCTCAACCCCAGCATTTCCCAAGCACACCATCAGACAAGCATGCACCCAAATCAACACACAGAAGTGGCTCAGGCAAACACAGGCACCACACTTCATCCCACAGGCACTCACACAAGCACCATCCAGATGCAGACACATCAACATCCACTGCCTCCACTGTGTCCCCCTCCTCCTCGTCATCCACCTCCTTCCCAGTAGCATCTCCACTCACACCTGCATGCACTACATCCTCATCCACTACCCCCATCATCATGCCTATCAGTACATGCCCCTCACTGGCAGTCACCACCCCCACATCCATGCACACGTCCCCTGTGTCCTCTCCCACTGTGTCTGTGCCCACTCCTTCCAAAGTACACAAACGCATGCACTCAGACACCCAACATCCATCCACCTCACTACAGCATCCAGCCCATGCACCTGCACCCAAACACAGCTGACAGACACCTCCTACCACCAATCCCTCTTCCTCCACTCCCAATCCTTCACCCTCTTCCAGCCCCAGTGTCCCTAAAACAGTTTTTTCTCTCCACCCTTGACGTATTCCCTGCCCCTCCCGCCCCCTGTCCTTCATTTCGGGCCAGGGTGGTCAGGACCCAGGCTAGCACCTCAGCCACCCAGTGTACGCCCATTGTCGTTTCTGCAGCCACTGCAGTTGTGAGAGGCTCCGAGAAGACACCCGTCAACACAGCCAGTTTGGCTGCACCAGCTGCCATGGGCAAGGAGGCACCACCAGCTGGCAAAAGCAAGGAGGCACCACCAGCTGGCAAGGGCAAGGAGGCACCACCAGCTGGCAAAGACAAGAATCGGCCCCCAGCTGCCAAGGGCAATGACAAAGGCACAGACGCCACAGGAAGGATGGATACGGAGCCTGGTGCTGAAGTAGCATCTGAACAAACAACACCAGCCATGGCACTTCAGCCGTCCAAGGCTGCAGGGGATAGGCTGGAGCCTCCCCCCACCACAGGCAGCACTGCCACCAGCACTGCCACCTGGATCACCACCAACACCACTGCCAGCAGCAGCAGCGCCAGTGGGCAGCCGGCCGAGGCTGCAGGGGAAGGGCTGGAGCCTCCCCCCACCACAGGCAGCACCACCACCAGCACCACCACCTGCACTGCTGCCAGCACTGCCAGCAGCAGCAGCCCCAGTGGGCAGCTACCTGAGGCTGCAGGGGAAGGGCTGGAGCCTCCCCCCACCACAGGCAGCACCACCGCCAGCACCGCCACCTGCACTGCACCCAGCACCACGGTCAGCAGCAGCAGCCCCAGTGGGCAGCTGTCCGAGGCTGCAGGGGAAGGGCTGGAGCCTCCCCCACCACAGGCAGAACCACCGCCAGCCCCACCACTGCCACCACTGAGCAGCCATCAACTCTGGCGGGCAGTGTGTAGTTGTGCCTCAATGGGCTGTGCTGCGCCCTGACCCCTGCAAAAACTGTAGGTGTGACACCCAGGTGAGAGACTGTGACCTTGCACCCCCTAAGATCTGCATCACAGGGCACAAAGCCCCCTCCAGAACCAGTGGAAGAAGGCATCCACTGACCCTCTCCTTGCCAGGATGAAGCACACTGGGCACAAAGTCCCCTCCAGAACCAGTGGAAGAAGGCATCCACTTACCCCCTCCTTGCCAGGATGAAGTACACAGGGCACAAAGCACCCTCCAGAACCAGTGGAAAGTGGAAGAAGGCATCCACTCACCCCCTCCTTGCCTGGATGAAGCACACTGGGCACAAAGCCCCTCCAGACCCAGTGGAGAAGCCATCCACTTGAGAGACTGTGGCTTTTCACTCCCCAGGACCAAGCAGTGGGCAGACCTCCCACTAGAGAGACTGTGGCTTTGCACTCCCCAGGACCAAGCAGTGGGCCTACCACCCACTAGAGAGACTGTGGCTTTGCACTCCCCAGGACCAAGCAGTGGGCAAACCACCCTCTAGAGAGACTGTGGCTTTGCACTCCCCAGGACCAAGCAGTGGGAAGACCACCCACTTGAGAGACTGTAGCTTTGCACTCCCAAGGACCAAGCCGTGGGCAGACAGCCCACCAGAGAGACTGTGGCGTTGCACTCTCCAGGACCAAGCAGTGGGCAAACCACCCACTTGAGAGACTGTGACTTTGCACTCCCCAGGACCAAGCAGTGGGCAGACCGCCCACTAGAGAGACTGTGGCTTTGCATTCCCCAGGAAAGAGTACTGGGCATGTGGCCCCCTCCAGGAGCAGTGGTGTTGTACCATCTTCCGGCTGAGGCGTACCCTCTTCCCCTTCCCCCTGAGGTGCCTGTGTATTTTTGATGTGATGCCCCAGCAGTGTTCTCTCCGTATTGAGGCAGGAGTCAAGTGGGGCCTTGGCCTATGTGGTATGGCCCTGTGGCCCACGGACATTATGGACTGGACAGTGTCCCTCCATTTGCATATATTGTAGATAGTGTTTTGTGCTTTGTGGATGTATTTCTACAACTTTATATTATTACACTGACTTTACTCACTTCCTTTTGTCCTTGCGGTATTCCTGAGGGGTACAGGTTGGATATGTAATGTTGTTGCATCTGTTTGTGTGTATGGTGTTGGGGGTGGGGTTGGGGGTGTTGTGTGTTGCGTGTCACTCTCTTTTTCCTCCCCCCTCCCTTGTGTGCTAGGTGCGGTACTTACTGTGGTCGTCTTCCCCGTTGTTAGTATTCCTGGTGTAGGTGGAGGTAAACCAGCATAGGTAACACCTGTAGTTCCGGCTGCATGGCGTTCTGGTTCTTCCTTGAGTGTCCAGAGGTGTGTTGTTTCCCTTCTGTGTACTGTTTCCGCCATGTTTTTGATGGCGTTGGTACCGCCCCGGAAAAGCTGGTGGATTGGCTTGTTGTAATAGTGTGGGCGGTACATTGTCTTCCACCTGGCTGTTGGTGGTTACCACAGCGGTGCTTGTTGCTACCACTGTGGTGGTCAGTGTGTTAAAGTGGCTGTCTGTGTTGGCGGTTTCCGCCGTGGTCATAATTCCATTTTATTTACTGCTGGCCTTTTGGCGGTATTACCGCCGATTTATCACTGACCGCCAGGGTTGTAATGAAGGCCGAAGTCTCTTTGTATGTTTATTAAACTATTAATTTTAACTAAGTTTTTTTACTTTGTTTTTATGCTTCGCTTTTAGTCTAGAGCAGTTTTTTAGCTTTTGGATTCCCTCACCTTCGGTGGCGTCCAGTAATGGCGTCATACTTGTTACGGCAATGGGGAGGGTGTGGTGAATCCTAGTTTGTTTTAATGGGATAACAGGAGTTAGCCAAGCCTTTGGCCTGCAGACTTGTGCCCGGTCACCTAGTGACTTTTAACATACTTAGCTTGCTCTGTCTTTATTTATTTAAATAATTCTCCTTAGATGGCTGCCTTGTTTATAGTTAGGCCATTTGTTTAGCTTTATGTTATCAGTGCCACGTGCTAAGGCGTCAAATCAAGCGACAAAGACAAACAAACTGTAGGTGTACACATTAGGTACTTGCCCTCTTCACGCTTTTGAGGGAATTGTTTATATTAATTACCATCCCAAGCATGCTGTGTTATCTATTGTTTGGGAACAACCTACGTCAGGGGTCCATGTAGATCTGTATAAATACACCTCACTTTAGACAGATAATCAGAGGGATTCTGACCAGATACCATTGCTGCTATCGATGCTGCACGTCGCCTTGACGCTGACCCGGACTTCGTGTTCCCACGGAATCTGAGCTTGGGACTTCATTCCAAAGTAACAAGAGTCGGGGGCTCCTTCCAGGGTTATGGCTTTGGAAGATTAGGTTTAACATACCCAGCTCTCCTTTACGTAGAAGGTTAAGCCTATCATGATAGGGTATCAGGACATATTATTTTACAATCTATGTCTTTCTATATTACTGCAAGATGGTGGGGGTCTTTATAATCATGACTCTTATCTTTACGATTCCGTCTCTTGCACTGTTCATTATCATAATCATTGCAGCCCATGCAATTTATCGCAGATTGCAGATTGTGTTGATTAAAAACTATTGAAACCTTACTGCATCTTTGTTACTGCCTGTGTTTGGTTTAGACATGATGTATCTGTGAGAAAGGGGTAATCTCCGTTTAACCACGACACTCCCTGAGATGTCATACTCTTGAGTCCATGCGTAAAGGCTGCCACAAATCACCTTTAACTGTTTTGGGTTTTTGGTGAGGTACTGCTAGTGAGCCGGAAGGGTTGGGACTACATTGCGACATGTTGTACGGTAGGCATAGTCACCTACAAACATAAGTACTGTCGTTCTTAAACCAAAAGTCTTGCCCAGAGCAATAGTCCAACTATGACAACACCACATCCGCACTTACCACAACTACTGTCTCTGCCAGCTGCAGCACACCTTCCTCACTTGCACACACTACTGCAACATTCACTCACACATCTCCCATTCCCTCTCCCTGCATCTCTGCCCCCTCCTTCCAATTAATGCACACGCACTCACTCAACATTCAACAACCACACACATCCACACATTGCACAAAACATCATCTACTTACAGCACAACACATCAGACGAGCACACCCTCTACCTTTACTCCCAACCCTAAATCATGTGACCATCCCGTGTACCTAAGAAGGTTTTCCTTACCACCCTTAACCTCTTCCCTACTCCTTTCCCACCCCATGTTGCCCGCAAACACCGTGTCCCCTACCCCTCTCTGGCCCTTCCACCTCCCATTCCTCGAGTGCCCCCTCTGGTGTTTCCTCTACTTCTCCACCAAGCAAGATATCCACCCCTCCCAGTGCCAAAGTCACCCCTCCCAAACCCAAACCGAAACGTGCCCCTTCCACATCCAAGCCTCCTCCACCACCCCCACCTCCCTGAGGTGCCTGCCTGTCCTATTGATGCCCCTATGACATGGACACCTATTTGCTGTCAGGAGTCAAGTTGGACTCCTGATTTATGGAGAATGTGTCCCGCATTTCTGGACATTGGATGTGCCATTGGCACATATTTTATATAGTTTATTTTAATAATTTGTTGAAGAATACAACTGCCCACATTGCTGTGGTTGGCAAGTTCAGATGCTTGTCCTTGTTTCCTTCTACATGGTGGTGTGACATCTGTGTGCAATGGTGTGTGAGGTCTGTGTATGGATTGTGTCTGTGTTGTTGCATGTGCTGGGTAGATGAGTTGTGCCATGGGCATGTTGTAATGTGTCTGACTGCTTACTTGTGGGATTGTGTGGGGTGTTGTGTGTGTCTGTGTGTATGGTGCTGCATGTGTGGATTTCCTTGATTGTTGGTTGTACGTGTTGTGTCACCTGTGTCATTGTTTGCATGTGTGTTCACTGCTATTGATTGTGTTTCATTGCTACATTCAGTTCATGGTGTGTGTGTATGTGTGGTGTCGCACAACATGCCTGCCTATGCCTGCATTGAGGTGTTTGTGGTCTAGTTGTCGTTGTGTGATTATGGGGTGTGTTGGTGGTATTGGTGTGTGTTGTGCTCTATGTTTGACACATATCCGCTTGGCTTTGTGTGTGTATTGGGTACTAGGCATTGACGTAAATTATGTGTGCCTGTGTGTGACCTTCGCTGTCTGCGCGAGGAATGTGTGTTATGTGCGGGAGTGTATCACTGCCATTTCCTCCCCTCTGTGCTAGGCGTACTTACGTTTGTCGTCTTTGTAGTTGTCGGTGGCCCTGAAGGTGTACGCTGGAAAGACCAGCAGTTTGCTTGCCATGGCAGCCGAGGAGGCGTCTGTGCCTGGAGATGGGTGTCTCCTTTTGCACTTTCTGTTTCCGCCAGGTTTTTATAGCAGCAAGCCCACCCCGGATAGCCTGGTGGCGTGGTGACTCAGAATATGGTGGGCAGGAGATTGGCTCCCACCTGCATGAAGTTGGCTTCCTCCGCCAGATGCTGCTCATCGGCTGTGGTGGTGCTGGTGGTGAGTTGGTTGTGTTGCATTGGGTTCACCGCCTTGCTCGTTATATTGCGGTCTGCACCACCACCCTGGCGGTGGTCACTACACCGTCGCCGGCATGGTGGTCAGTTTACAGCCACACTCGGAATGACCACCTCAGCCTGCCAGAGATGAGGGCGACCTCTGTTGCCTGCCATGATGCCGCTGACACAGAAAAGCACCTAGTATGTAGTGCCTTCCGAAAAGAGCCCCACGGAGGCAAAAAACCCGGTAGGTTAAAACCTCAAAAAACTCTATGAAGGCTCCAGAAAGCTGAGAAGACTTGACCCCAGAAGGCACAAAGGAGGCAGGTGGAGATAAGCTAGATGGATGGAAGCTGGAGTTGCAGCATTGAACAATAACATAGAACAGGCAAGGCTAGCAGTGGTCGACAACTGGAGTATAAAGGAATAGGGAAAGCAAAGCAGGTTCAGAAAGATATTCAGTAGCAAAGAACCCAATGAAGAAATACTCAAAGCATTGCAAAGTAAAGGGTAGAAAAATTCACCTCCTTCTATAGGTCAAGAAAAAGGAAGTTGCATTGTTTCCATATTGATTTTAGAAACACTTTCAATAACTTGTATTTTACCTTCTCCAATACCCTCACTAAGGAACTCTGCTAAGGAGGAGGCCAGGCAGGCCCATTGCATAGTATGTATTGCCTGCAAAGGATGCACAGAAAAAGATTTCCTAAAAGGTAAAACACATTGGTGGGTCTGCAACTGGCAGGTAAATCATAAAGGGGAATGTGGTGACCCACTTTGCAGTAACAGAAAAGCGTCTTGTCCTCCAAAGGCACACTCTCTAGAATGGCAGGTGTGACAGAGGCTGAACCAGGAATTGCTACAGTAGTATGACAAAAATATATGGATACATTTTTGTTTTTGCTGGAAAAATTAGAATAACGTGCTGTGCAAAAAAGAGTCATTTGTTTTGTAACAATGAAATCAATGATAGTTTTGCGATGCTAGGATCACCATTTTCCCAGCTTTCAGAAACAAGCAAAATTGTGTAAAAAAAAATTATTTTTTACCTGCATTGTTGCTTTTTTTGAAGTGGTAGTCCATTTTCCTATATTTTTATGGTGTCAAACTTACTTTTAGTGTGTGGTAGAAACAGGTGTGAAAAGCATGAATGATCATTTCATAATTCTGAAATCAGCAAGTGCTCATTTGTTTATATCCCTCAAGTTTTTCTTAAAGAAAATTAGGGCCTGATTTAGAGTTTGGTGGATGGGTTACTCAATCACAAACGTGACGGATACCCCATCCAACGTATTACGATTCCATAGAATATAATGGGATCGTAATATGGCAGACGGGATATGTCATGTTTATGAAGGAATAACCCTATCCGCCAAACTTTAAATCAGGCCTATAGTGTCTGATTTAGAAGTTGGTGGAGGGGAAACCCACAAATCCCAGCTGTTCCAGTACATCTACCTTCATCTGAAGCTGAGCCAAGAGCATCCAATGGCATTAGTTCATCAATAGGATGTTGTCCAGGTACACAATCATAGAGACATCCCAGCTGTGAAGCATTTCCAACATCGGCTTCAGAACATTGGTAAAGCACCAGAGGGTGGACGACAGACTGAACGTCAGTGTCTGGAACTCTAAAGCCTTTTGATGCCATAAAAACTGTAGGAAACAGTGATGCAGAGATAAAACTGGGGTCCTTCAGATACAGCCTCACCAACCAGTCCCCTGGATGCAATAGATTCTTTAGGAGGTGGATTGTCTCCATCCTTAAGTAACTGTATACAAGCCACTTGTTGCAGTCTTGTATATTTATGACCGGCCGGAAGTCTCTGTTACATTTTTCCACCAGGAAAAGATTGTTGATGAATCACGCTGGATGTAAGGTTTGGCCAAAAGGTCCCATACCTCCTGATCGATAAGCCTTGAATCTTCTTCAGAGAACGACTAGGAGTGGGTCAGAATGTCTGTACAGCTGTCCCCTAGAAATCTATGTGGAAGCCCTGAACGGTCTGGAGCACCCACACATCTACTGTCAGGGCATGCCAGTTTTCTTGGGTTCCACTGCCACCTCCCCTGGCCCCCACTGTTGTGCTGAAAACACCTGGAGCGGAAGAATCCACCAAATTTAGGTTGGTTCTGCCAGTGTGAGGAGTAGAAGCCGTGACCTCTCTGTGTGGCATTGAATAAATGGCCATATGAGCGCCCCGACCATGTTCGGCCCTGGCAAAAACATTTGCATTGAAGATTTTCTTGATGGAGGCTTTTGCTTTATCCAGTGAGTTGAATATGGCAACAAACCTGCTGAGCTCTTTCATGAAGGGTTCCCCAAACAAACTCCCTTGTGCCAAGGGCCCTGCCTCCGAAGAGGTCATATGTCCCATTTTCTGATCCACCTTGGTAAGCAGAGAGCGGTGCCTCTCCATGGCCAATGCAGTTTGCCCAACCCAAAAGGATCTCTGGAGAAATGACAGATCTGGAATGTTTAGCCTCCTCCACCATGTCCACGATTTTGGTCAAGGGACCGGTGACATCTAGTAACTTATCCTTGCCAGGAGTGATTGATGCCCTTCTTACAGTCCTGTAACCAGGAATGTGGCCCTGCAGGAGTTACCTCTGGAGTCTGGGTGAGTTTTACATTCAAACATGGGTGAGGGCATGCATGCACAGTCAGGCCCTTGCCTCCTTTTCAGGAGGCTTGCGTAGGTGACCCATCACTTAGGTGACCACCTTGTCAGTGAGGGACAACATAGATGACCATACGTATAGGAGCTTGTTGAGGTCTAACTTATCAGTCACCAATTCAACCGCCTGAGAACCAGGACTCGACTTTGCCTGGAAAGCATCATCTGAAGGTGGGCACCAAGGTCTAGAAGGGCCAGGCTCATTGTCTGAATCACCTTGAGAGTCATCATCCCCTAAGGAATCGTAGCTGTCTAAGGTTGAGGCAAAAGTCTAAGAATCTGTGCCATGTGGTTGGGATAGCAGGAAGGATTTTTTAAGGCGTTCCAAAGCATCCTTGTTTATACCCTGATCATGCTGCCTCCTAGGTGCTGTGCGCTGTAATGGAAAGTCATCAGGGAGGGAAAGAGGTGTCTGCCACACGTGCCAACTCCAAAACCTTTTGTTCGGCTGCTGACAAAGCATGCTGGAAAGAGACAGCAGCAGCCTCACAGAATTCCTTATCCAGCAGGAGGAAGGAGGAAAACTCCTCCTCTATAAAAGTAGTTTGGAATGCTTGCATCCTATCGGAGAGTGGTGCTACCAATCTAAAAACTACCAATCTAAGGAGAGTCTGAGACTCAAATTCAGAGGGGCTTCACACCCTAATTATAGAGGTTTCATGCAGCTTAGGCAGGTCGCATGGTGCTGAACTATAATTATGGATGTGGGAGAGTACTGACCCATAAGACACAGGTGTTGTGGTCACAACCAGTAAAATTATGCTCAAGCGAAGAGAATTACAGACCCGCCACGCTGGCATCAAGCTTCAGGCTGTCCTTTGGGGCTGAGGACATATCAATGCACCACGGTGCACTGTTGGCTTGCCTACTGTAAGCAGCTCAGAGCATGCAGCCACCGTGGAGCCAGGTGAGGACTCTATGATAAGGGGCTGCAGTCTAGAAACCTGCATGCTGCACCACAGCTTCATGGCCCCAAAATAACCTAAGTAACGGCTGCATCAGAATCAATGAGCTTGAATCCACATGCACCTAAAAGGGAACAGTGTTAAATATCACTATAATCCACAAAACAAGCGTAGAATAACTACTCAATAAGAAAATTACTCCCTCACGACGAAAAGGTCCAAAATAAAACATGGGCAGATCAAATGTTTCCACTGAAAACTGACACTTTCTTTGCAATTGAGTTGATTGCAGAATTGTGGCCCTAGGTCATCCTGCACTCTGGGAAACCCACCAAACCTAGTAATTTCAGAGAACTTCTGCAATAACTCCCACTGTGCCAGGTTTGATCAGTTCACGTCACAAGCAGTAACCCCATCTCCACAAGTGATTGTGTGTTTATCAGGACAAATGAGGGGATGCTGGGTGGTAGGAATTTTGTGGATCCCTGGAGATTCTGGAAGCTTCTATAATGGAAGTACAAGTTTGCAGGACATTGTAGGTAAAGCACACCTCCCTAAACTCCCTTGGGTTTCTAGTGTTGAAGATGTCTGGGTTTCCATGGGTGGCCGCAGTGCCCAGGTACAAACACGACAGCTACCTCTAATTGCTGAGGTCTTCACCTTGCTTGTTGAGGCCTTTTGTGATGCAGGCATTAGTACAAGCTACACAAGGGGGGCAGTGTTTTTGGAAATGTCTGAGATAGTTAGGTTTGTCCAGGTGGCTGCACTCTGCTGGCCTGTATGTAGAAACAATGCCCAAAAGGATCAATATTTCCTCTCTCTTTCCATAAGGATGGGAATGCTTTAGCCCCCCGGGTGACTGATAGACTACTGAGTATTTACAGGTGGTGTCTGATGTCAGAAGTGGCCAGACTGCACCCAATTATTTCATAAACATATCTCCCTGGCATCCAGTGGGCTTTCTGTCCCTCCACTATGGGCTATTGGGGCAAAGCCCTCTCTGACTACAGGGGGCAGAACGACTGGATTGCCTCTTTTGAGGGGGGCTATGACCAAATTACAAGTTGGGATGCCTAAACTCCCTGATGTATATTGGGATTTCTATCACCTCAGCAATAGATTCCAGGCAACGTCCTCAATCTGGAGAAACTTCCCATCTGCCCCCTGTGGGGAAGAAAATAATATATTGGCCCTTCTTGGATGGTGGCATGGCCCCATGCAATATGTGTGGCTTCCTTCCTTTTGTTTGTTGTGGTTCCATTTTGAAATCCTTTGTGTCTAGAGGGAATTCTGCCCCCAAGCAGCAAATTAGGTGAAAAACC
The DNA here is from genome assembly GCF_031143425.1 of Pleurodeles waltl. Lineage (NCBI taxonomy): Eukaryota > Metazoa > Chordata > Amphibia > Caudata > Salamandridae > Pleurodeles > Pleurodeles waltl. The sequence goes on along the minus strand of NC_090444.1, from coordinate 1,641,479,586 downwards.
CCTCCCACCCCACCATCGGGGAAGAAATGCTTGTTTGCTTCTTCCTGGTGGGGGTAAAGCCCCATGCCAGATTCCAGAGTGAGACACCTGCACCTTTGCCTTCCCAAATCAAACACTGTGGTCTTGTAAGGGGTTCGCACCCCCCAGGAGGCAAACCTTCCATCTATCTCCCTAGAAGAGCAGAAAGACTATGGGCCTGATTTAGATCTTGGCGGTCTGTGGCGGACCCGAAAAGACTGTCAAGCCGATGGTGTTCTGCCTGCTGTGTTGAGATGTATTGTGGCTGAGCCAAAGACCACCATAATGTAATGATTCTCCTAGCGGCTCCTGTTGACCCTATTTAGATGTTACAGTCCTGCAGGCGGTATACTGGTGACAGATTGCTGATGGAGGGAGACCATCACTAGACATTGTATAATGGCACCGGTCATGGAATAGAGGTATGTCTCAAACACACTGCACCTTATCTATATGTGTCCACCTGCAATCTACACTACACAACACACCACAAACACGCTTATATCCAATGCCATTTCACCACAACACTAAACAAACATGCCAGAAACAAACATTGCCATACATCCATGACACAACACACACACATTGTTGACAGTGCACCCACACACAAAACAACTACAACAATCAACACAAGTACACACTTGTCTACACAAACCCACTGGCACACCAGCACAACTACACACATCACAACAATGACAACCACACAATAACGACACTCACCTGAATGTTACACAGAACAACATAATACACAAACAAACATATGCAGCATCAAACCCACATGCAACCCACAAACAGACACAACCACATCACCCACTTCAGCTTCCTCTACCTCAACCAGACAATCGCATCTCACACACACATACACATACTGACTCACATACACAACTGGTAGCACAACGTCATGGGTACAGGGCCCCGTGGAATGTGCACACCTGGACATAGTCGACAGGTGTGCATGTAACGTCACTATGGTGCCAGCACACATTTGGCAATGAATACGGACACGACAATGACACTTGTGTAAGTGTGCGCTATGTGTCATGTACCAGTGTGTCCCCATCCATGTCCCACACAAATATGTTCCCAACTTATGCATGTCTCAGTAATTTAAAAAAATTACTGTGACATGTATATGACTGCAGTAGTCCCAAGCTCATATGCGGTGACCAGACAAAGTACATAGCCAATGAGGGATACCTACCTATCAGTCTGGCGATGGGGGGTTGTGTTTTCTCTGTGTTCCATTGGCAGCAGCAACAAAAGGTTTTGCCCAGTTGTGTCCAGTCAAAAACGGAAGTGGAACAAGGAAAAAAGATTGGTTTTTATCTAATTTCCCCCTCAAACTGCAAACTCAGATGTGGAAGTTGGACCACCACAGTTGGCTTGGAAGTAAAGCACCTCCAAATCTGCTTTGTGGTAAAGGTGGCTGGAGTCCCACAATCATTCTCAAGGCCTCCAAGGAGGCAGCTGGAGATTCTTGGTAGAGTTGGCGGTACTCTGGCATTCTCTCAACTATGCTCCTGCTAAAATCTAAGTCAGACGGGCAAACTGTCAAGGTCTCAGACTGGTTTTCTGGAGGAAAACCATTGGCAGGACTGTTACCACCAGGCTCTACTCTATATTTCCCCATTTTGGGGGTTGGGGGAGCATGGCCTGTCCTCACTCCTTTATTTATTTGTCAAAATGTACAATCTCTGGTGTCTAGTGGAATTTCTACCTCCCCCTCCCATGGTGACAAATCCACCAATCTGCCTCAAAAGGGGTCAAGAAAGAATATAATTCCCCCTTTTGGGATGGGGCCATGGCCCTATATATGGTGTGCTTCCCCTACCCCCTTTGTTTTTTAATGTTTTTTTTTGCCTAGTAGGTTTTCCGCTCCATGGGGGACAAATAAGGGGCAAACCCCCAAATCACTCCCCCAAAGAGGGGCTCCTTTTATGTATAGGGCATGGCCCTATGCATTGGGACTGTGCCCACCCCTACTAATTTTTGTTCTATTTATTTTCCATGGTGTTTAATAGACTTTTGACCACCGCAAGGGCCGATTGGGGGCTAGCATCTTAATTTGCCTCGGGGGCAAAAACATTGTAATGCCTTTTTTGTCTGGGGGCGTAGCCTTGTGCATGGTAAGCTGCCCCCACCCATTATTTCTGATTTCCCATGGTGTCTAGTGAATTTCATTCCCCCAGTGGTCAGGTAGGGCCCCATATGCCTCCTGGGGGACAGAAAAATGTGAATGCCCCATTTTGGGGTAGGGTTTAGCCCTGTGCATTGTGGGCCACCACTACCCTTTGTTTGTTTGGTCAAAATATATCTGGAGTCTGGTGGGCTTTCTATCCTCATCCACTGAGAGTGGCAGATCGGGGATAAACCCTCACAATCTCCCCTCCATCCCCCCACAGTGGAAAGAAAGACTAATGCCCTTTATAGAGTGAGGGCATAGCCTTGAACATGGTGAGCCACCCAAATCCTTTGGGTATTTTGTTCAGTTCTGCTCTGGTGTTGTGTGAACTTTCTGACATCCCCCATGGAAGGCAGATTGCAATAAACTCACAACTATGGCCCCCAGGGAGGAGTGACAGACTGCAGTTTCCTTTTTAGGGTGGGGCAATTCCCCTATGTATGGTGGGCCACCCCACCTTATTTATTTTTTTAAAATATATTTTCCCAGTGTTTAGTCCCTCATTACGAGTTTGGCTGGCGGCGGAGGCTGCTCGCCAAACTCGTACTGCCATCAGGCCGTTAGAAAACCATCAGCCCTATTAGGAGTTCACCGCAGGGCCAGCGGGCAGAAACAGCATTTTTGCCTGGCGCCCCTGCAGTGAACAGGGACTTAACATTGACAACGGCTCACAATCGAGCAGGCGCCAATGTGACGGTGCGGATGGTGCAGCAGCACCCATTGCGCTTTACACTGCCCTCAATTCAGGCAGTGAAAAGTGCAACAGGGCTGTCTATGTGGGCCCCTGCACTGCCCATGCTATGCGCATGGACAGAGCAGGGGCCCCCACCCTCCAGCACTGCTTTTATGCCAGCCTTTGCATGGTGGGACTACAGCCATGCAAATGCTTGCAGAAAGGGGACTCGTAATCCTCAGGGCAGCGCTGCCCTGGCAGAATACAACCTCTGAGACAGCCAGGCTGTCTACTGGTAGCAACCAGGCATTACCGGTGGTCCGACCGTGGCGCTTTCCCCACGGTTGTAATGTTGCGCTCGGACTGCCACTTTGGCGGCGGTCCGACCGCAACTGTGACCCTAGAGGTCTGGTGACTGCCAGGATCATAATGAGGCCCTCAGTGTCTACTGTGATTTCTGTCTTATGTGCAGGTAAATTGGGGGTAAACATCCCCATCCACTGCCGGTTGGGACAGAAAGACTTATACTTTTAGGGGATGGAGCCTAGTGGAATCATCAGGCAATCACATACCACTGAAGTCACCTGGCATTTTGCAAAGGAAGGGAGCTATCACTGGAAAGCAGAGTTTCTCAGCTTTTCTTTGTTACCTCTTTTTTGACGCAAATCCTTTTACCATGGCGAAAGTGGGTGTTATCAACACCTTCTGTGTTCCGTGGGAAACCAGACCATAGCACGTGATTGTGAGCGATATAGACTTGAAGGTCATGTTCATAACGCCAAAAGGGGCTAATCTCAAGAGTCCTGTAGCATAGATTTTTTGGGATAGCCAGGCCAATCTGTTGGTCTGAATGTTCGACTGTCAACCTTCCATACCCAAGTTCCAAAGCAGATTCTTGAGACAGTAATGGCACAAGACAAAGGAGGCACAAGAAACATGTTATAGTAGAGAGGGCAGACGAGTAAGGTACAAACTACAGAAACTAAGGAATGTGCATCTACTACAGTTTACATTTTAACAAAAATTATATTGCTGTGGCAAATAAAAGGTTACCCTCACCTGATGAACTTTAAATATTACTAAGAAAGTCTGACTGCGAAGGGGGTACATGTTCTTTCTTCAATGCTTACAAAGACTCCTAAACATCTGAAATTAAATTATGGGAGAGTTCCTCCAAAGCTGTTAGTAATGCCATGCATGTCACATACATATCTATTTGTTCACTGTTGTTTCTCAGTCAGAATGCAATCAAACATGATGGCTGAAAGAAACTTGCTCATAACACCCCTGTGCCTTGAAGAAGAGGCTACATAAAGCCTACTGGCTGGTAGTGAGCTAAGCATGGAGAGGGTAAATTCCACTCATCTGCATATTTTGGTTACGCCTGACACTTTCATATGTCTTCTGATGATTGTAATTACCTCAGGTGGGATGTGGGCCTATGAACAATGGGCTATCCAAACATCATCACCTTTTATCCTTATCTTTAGCGTGTGAATACTGGTCTTTCATATACTAATTTGTCAACTTCAGTGTGGCTCCATGAAATCTCCAGTAGTCCTGCTGAATCACAGTGAGTCCACATCTTGTAATACTGTAGACCAGCATTTATGGTGGGTTGTGAAAGACCAAAAAATAAGTAAGCCTTCACAATTTGTAATAATCTTGTCAGGTGTGGCCCATCCTTTAGGGCGGAGGAGCCACCCCCCCCCCCCACCTTTTGCCCCCCATGAAGAGTATCTGTCAGGCTTAACAAAGGTCAGCCTGACAGACACTCTTCATGTTCAGGTCAGGCAGCCAGGAGCAGACATGCGCGATTTGCGCAGACTCCTGGCTGCCTGAGCTGAACTTTGCTGGGATGAGGAGGTCACAGATCCTATGGGCGTTCCTTGAGGCTCTTCCCTTGACTTCGACCAAGGGGGGTTCAGGTTTAAGCCCTGAAGCGCCCAGGGCGAGTGTCAATCAGTGACACTTCATCCCAGAGTGGGGTGGGGCCAGCAGTCTCACTGACCCCATCCCACTCTTTGACAAGGCTGGGACTGTTGTCTTCCCTCATTGGCTGACCTAAAATCAGCCAATGAGGGAAGGCAGCAGTCCCAACCCTCCTGGGACCTCCGAGGTTGAAGGTAAGTGTGTGTGTGAGATCTTTTAACATGAATGTTTGGTGCGTGTGTGCATGTTTAAATGTTATGAGTGTTGTTAATGGATGTGCGTGCATGCATGTGTGAAAGAATGAGTGTGTGTGTGATCTTTTAAAATGAAAGTTTGGTGCAGAGTGCATGTTTGAATGTTATGAGTGTTGTTAATGATTGTTCGTGCGTGCGTGTGTGTGTGTGAAAGAATGAGTGTGTGTGATCTTTTAAAATGAATGTTTGGTGCATGCGTGCATGTTTGAATGTTATGAGTGTTGCTAATGGATGTGGGTGCATGTGTGAAAGAATGAGTGTGTGTGTGTGATCTTTTAAATTAATGTTTGGTGCGTGCCTGCATGTTTGAATGTTATGAGTGTTGTTAATGGATGTGTGTGCGTGCATTTAAGAATGAGTGTGTGTGTGCTTGCTGCCTGCTCCTCCATCCTAAAGCTGCCAGCTGCCACTGAAACTTGTCACATTTGCTGTGCTTCAAACACAGAGGCCAAATGTCAGACTTTGGGGGTCATTCCAACCCTGGCGGTCATCGACCACCAGGGTGGATGGCCACAGAAGCACCGCCAACAGGCTGGCGGTGCTTCCGCCGTCGCCCAGCCGGGTCCGGCGGTTTCCCGCTGGATTTCCCCTGGCTGGGAGAATCCTCCATGGCGGCGCTGCAAGCAAGAAACAGGATGGCGGGAACGGGTGTCCTGGGGCCCCTGGGGGCACCTGCACAGGCCATGCCACTGGCATGGGCAGTGCAGGGGCCCCCTAACAGGGCCCCAGCAGGATTTTCACTGTCTGCATAGCAGACAGTGAAAATCGCGACGGGTGCAACTGCACCCGTTGCACCCCTGCAACACCGCCGGCTCCATTCGGAGCCGGCTTCTATGTTGCAGGGCCTTTCCCGCTGGGCCAGCGGGCGCTCTCTTGGCGGAGCGGGCAAATGGCGGGGTTATTTTGGCAGGCGGCGACCGCCGCCCGCCAAACTTAGAATGAGGGCCTTTGTCTTTTCCCAGCTGTTTATTCTTTTAACATGGGGATTGATGTTTACTTTACTTTGACTGCAAAGTGAGAAGACTTGTTAGAGTGACCTATGTGACAATCTTTCTGGGCTACATGCACAGTGAAAGGAAAGGCTGTAGTAAGATGTCATTTTTTGTAACTCACAACATCAAACTAAAAACTTGAAAAATAAGTGGACACATTTCAAAATGCATAAGCAGTTAGAAAAGCAAACATGATGCGCTTTTTTTGTAATTCTGAAGTGTGATCGAAACAAGGATTTTAACAGGATCAAAGCAAATCAAGACACTTTTACATGGGTATGAACAAATGATAAATATTCACTGACACCTGGTTTCTACACATCATTTGTGTGCTACATGGTTTTATCGGTAAAACTGTATGTATGTACAAATTTACTGGCAATTTCAAGGGCAAATATGCTGCCTGTAAATTACACTGTAGAACCACATGATGTTTTAGTAACATATTTGTGACAGTATTCTCCAAAATGTACCACCAGCTACATACTAGAGCCTTAGCCCTCTCCTGATAAATACATTTGCTACACTTTGTCTGAAGCTAGGATTTATCTCAATCCCTATCACTTTAGTGATGTAATATTGGTGTCAACACCCCCCCTGTGAAAATGATTCCATCACTGGTTCAAAAGTGCTGAATTATGTCCCTAAGTCCAGGTTGAAAACAAACCCTTGCAAGTATTCTAAAGCAAGTCTCCAAGTGAAACTTTCAGTATCTTTGCCACTGTTTGTTTACTGCACAAAGCAACAGAGAATTTGCTCACTAAGGCAATCATACACCATCATCCCATGTGATTTTAAAACATAAATTGAGAAATAAGGATATGGTTGAATGGCATAGTTGCTGTCTTTGGATATAAGGTACCAGGGTTGATTCCCTGTGTTAGCTCTGGACAAATTACTTAATCTCCCCTACTTTAAAAAATAATAATCGGACCTTATGCAATGTAATCTGGTGCACATGTAATGGGCGCCAATGCTTTCTGGCAGTGTTTGTGCCACATACATCATATATATATATATATATATATATATATATATATATATATATATATACTGATATGTATATATTCACTTTTTTCATCGAAAAGTTTACTGCAAATATTACACTGATATTATCAATGATGTTATCAAAGATATATTTAGTGTTATCATTTGTGGGGTAATTACCAGTGTATGGTGAGGGAGCAAGTTGCTCTCACCTGGCAGGAGTTCTCAAAGCTCCCACCAAGCAAAAGCAAATTGCTAGCTCCAGAGGGTGGGCACATCAGGAGGTAGGAGCTGGCCCTGGGTGTGGGGTTGTCACCAGGGCCATTAATGGCTTCAGGAGCCCTTCACTTTGCATGGGCAAGCCCTGGGGAGGTCGTGGTCCCAGGGGCCGTATATCCCATGGGAGGGAGGCCATGCAGACTAATCCCCCCCTTAATTTGGATTTATGACCCCGGGGAGATGCTGGTCCCTGATGCCCTATAGTGCTTTGGAGGGGGTCCCTGCTACCCACTTCAATAAATTACTTACGCCCCGGGGAGGAGGTGGCCCCGGGGCTCCTCTGAGACTTTGGAGGGGGGGTTCACGTGCCCCCACCAATCTTAACATAAATCCCCAGAAAAGTGGTGGTCCCAGGAGATCAAAAAAGCCTGAGGAGGGGGAGAGTGTGTGCCCCATCATCACTTTTTTTAAACGCTGAATGCCCCTGGGACCTGGCATACCCAAGGGCTGATAATAAAACATGGGCACGATCCATGCTTGTTTTTTTTCCCATTTTTTCCCAATCTGCAGATCCTCCAAGGTTTCTGCAGAAAAAAGCAAAAAAATGCTTTTTGCTCTGGCAGGGTCCCTGGGGGACCCCAGCACCAGGGCTAGGGAGTCAAAGTATTTCTACAATGCCCACTTTTCTTTTTTTTAACTTTGTTTTTGATACTCGGCTCAGTCCGAGTCTCAAAATGACTGCCAGCACTTCCTAGTTGAAGTGTTGTCAGCCAATCAGATATCAATACAGCGGCTGTTGGCTCCACAGAGAATCTGTGTCCCTGGATATCTATATTTCTTTTTTCTTCCTTATTTCAAAAACTACTGAACAGATTTACATCAAATAACAAAAAAAAAATGTTCTCTGCCTCCGCTTGACATATCACCCCAAGACTTTCAACACAGAAGCTGAACTGACTGTCATACTAGTTTTGAACATTTCACAAAGAGTTATCAAACAGCGCCAAAGTTAGATAGATAGATAGATAGATAGCTAAATAGATAGATAGATATTCTTTTTTTTTTTTGGGTTCCTCTTTAACAGCAATTGTGTATACATGAAATAACCTTGACCACGCCCCTTTGATACGTTTTTATCAAACTGTGGCCAAGCTGTTGGTCTGTCCATAAAAGTGGCAAATGGTGAACTACACAGGAGATGGAACAGATTTCAGAGCGAGGTGTTGGCCTGTGGCAGACTCATTTATTTACAAGAGTTGACAGTCATCACACCTACAAATACAACGAGCTCAGCCAGCGAATTTTCAAACCTGTATTTACATAAAAGCATCCTCTCTCATGTCTGTATGTAAAGTAAGGCTCCGGTTATGAGTTTGGGCAGCAAATATTGCTTGCTGAATTTTTTTCACTTCAATCTTGGTGCACGTTGGGCAGGCAAATAGCAAATGTGCTGGTGATAAATTTCAGAAATGAAGAATATAATTCACTATTTGCTTCTTATGCCTCAATTATTTAAGGTCCCAATATTTAAATCGGTGCTTGCTCTCAGTTTGTGACTTAGAAAGAAATCAGGGACTAAAGTTCTCAGCGCTGTGTGCCTATGTGTAACTCCATTCTAAGCAGTATATGCACTGTTATAAAATACAGAGGCAGCCTTTTGACACTGTTTGAAAATGAAAAGAGGAGAAGGGCCTTTAATATGTTGATGTGACAAAGGTATGTCGACCTGAGCCCTTTGAAATAAGCTCCCAGTGTATTTCATTGTTCTTCATGTTAGCCGAAACTGATATGAAACAGCAAGATTATTTTTGCAATAGACTTTGGGGGTCATTTTGACCTCGGCGGTCTTTTTAAAGACCGCCGAGGGACCGCCGTGCGGAAGACCGCCAGTGGTGGCTGTTTGCCGCTCGGCCTATTATGACCGTTGGCAGCTCTCCGTCCTTTTACGGATGGAGAGCTGCCAACAGCCATACTGGCGGGAGGTGGGGAAGTGGAGGTTGCTCCACCTCCACGCCAACAGAACACCGCCCAGCGAATCACGTCTTGTGATTCGCCGTCGCGGTGTTCTGTTGGCGGTGTGGTGTCGGCGGAGCTGCCCCCATGGCTCCCGTCCCCTCCCGGAGGATCGTCAGACCAAGTAAGTCGATCGTCCGTGAGGGGAGGGTGGTGGGGAGGTGTTGTGTGTTGTGTGGGTGCATGGGGGTGTGCGTGTGTGTATGAAGAGGGGGTGTGTGAGTGCGTGTATGCCTGCTGGGGTGTTGTGTGTAGGGGAATGAGTGCGTGTATGTCTGTGGGTATGTCTGTATGGATGTGTGCGTGCATGTTTGAATGTGGGTGTGCGTGTATGACTGTGTGTGTGGATGTAGGCATGTATGTCGGCGTGTGTGCGTGTAAGTATGTAGGTGGTGCCGTGTCGTGTGGGTATGGGTGAAGTGATGTTGGGGGTCGGGTGGGGAGGGCAGGGGGGCCCTGCCATCTTTGGGGGGTGGCAGGGGTGGTGGGGGGGTAGGGGAGGAGTCGGGGTGGGGATCTTGGGGGGGGGGAGACCCCTATCAGTGCCAGGGAAGGTCTCCAGCCCGGCAGGCGGAACGGAGAACCGGCGGATGACCATGGCGGTAACCGCCATGGTCATAATTCCACAAAGTAAGTCCGCCAGCCTATTGGCGGTCTTATAGCCGGTTCTCCGCCTTCCGCCAGGGTCATAATGACCCCCATGATGTGGATTCAATACCTTTTATTAATGCCGCTTAAATCGGAATCCAGTTGGTTCACTTGGAAATCTGTGATTGGGTGGTTCACCTCTCACTTTAGAGCCCCACATTAGGACAGGGCTGCTGCTCAGCCAAATTGGGTCGAAAATCAGGAGCCCGGTGCTCTTCTCAATACGAATTCATAGGAGGGAGCCTGACTAGGCTTTAACTAACAACTCGACCCTGGAGGTACACATGTACACAAATTATATTGCCCATGCAGGCAAAAAAGCTGTTGACAAAGCACCCTATTTAATTTGTTATAAACAACTTTAGAAATACAAAGTTGTAACACCGTATTTTATTTAAAAAAAAATAAAAGTGGTGCATGTCTTTGGGTTATTTAAGGGAATTTACAGTGTAGCACTTCCTGATGGCCAGGGGCCATCAAAGTCTTTGCTTTCCATAACTGAATATGGATTCCAATTATTAAGAGACCCAGTGCACCTGCACATATTTTTTAAAGGTTCTGAAATATTCAGTGAAAGAGGCAAGGCAGGAACCAGGTCAAATAAATTGGTCGGAAGGAGGGTGAGTTGCTGTTTTGTGGCATGTGTCATTTTTCAGATTCAATGCTTCTTTTTTTATTTACAGAGAAAGAATCCGAATGTAGACACAATAATTCCACAAATCAGCTCAGACTCCCACATAAAAAATAGGAGCAGTGAAGCTTAATCCTACAGTACGAAGTATGGCCGTGAATGGCATTTCTGTGCAAATTAGCACAGAATCAAAATAATACCACTTCGGTTGGCAGATGCAATCCAACCCAAAAAATCTTCGCTTGAATAGTATTTCGCTGATACTATTGCTCTGTGTATTATGCTGATTTAAAACCAAAGGGGGAGGGGCAGAATTTATTAAAATAGAGCATATTGTGATTCTTATATGTAATCGTATAGTGTACCACATACATGTTTCAAATCACAGTGTTAGCTGTATACTGTCATCCATGGTCTAGTGAACACCCACAGGAAACCTCTTACCTACTATATATTAACAGCAGCATATCGCTCACCCATTTTACTGTTAACACGAACTGTCCTGGTCTGTTTATATCTTTCCCCAGAAGCATCAGAGATAAATGTGCAGGAGCATTTGGTCGCTCAGCGTGACACTCTCATAATTTTGAACTCATCAATTTTCTGCAGACACAACATCTCCACTGGAGAATTCACAGCTTCCTCCCAACATCTTTGGAGGCAACGTGGCTGTTTTGTCATTTACTTTCCCCATATATCACATTTGGTGATACATCTGTTAGGCATAGCTGTCATTAATCTCATTACTGCATGTCATCTAACGTTGCAGGTCTCCATTGGAGCCCACATTCTTCTTCTTGACTGGGAATATGAGTCGACTTTCTCAGGTTGTCTCTGTACTATCTGCAACATTCAGTATTAAATAGCAACATTGTTCTGCTGATATGACAAACCAAAACGTCATGAAAAATACAAGCAAGCATAGAAGCAGAGGGTCTGATTTAGAGTTTGACAGACAGGGCATTCCTCCACAAACCTGGTCTAGTACCTTGCGCTAGCGCAAATATGCTAATTAGAAATTTTTAATGAGTGATTACATGTTTAATTAATGAAAGTTCACAGAGAAATTAATTTTAGAGAAAATAACATGCACGTTTGAAATTTTGACCTTCGAGATTGTCAGCCATTTATGCAAAGTTATGCTAAAATAATCACGAGATTTGTGAAGTAATGAAAATGTGAAAGAATAATGTAGTAATATGTCATATTAAGATGTATAACCTGCGTTTATATTAAATTATAGAAGTTAACTTAGCTGAGGCTAAGGCCTAGCTTTTCCAGGCTTCACAAGAAGAGCTGAAATACTAACGCGCTGCAGAGAAGTTGAAGCATAGCCTGACCCTGAACCACCCGATGTTAAAGTTGCTTAGCTAGAATTTTCTGCAATATACCGACGGACAGGAGATGATGAAGACAATTTGATACAATTATGTATAGAGTAGGCTAAATATACTTTCCCAGGACTTGAACAATGGAAGCACTGACTGAAGAGGAACATGCAACATTTTCGATACCTAAAGAGCCGGATGATGAGGACATCGTATAGTGGACCAATCCACGTGCTGTGAAAGGACTGATATTAAAATTTATAGATATGGTAAATTAATGTTATAGGTTAAAGTCATATCTGCTGACTGATGGACCAATTGAAAATTAGGGGGATGGACTGGAAGACCCTAATAAAAAGTCATGACAAGGGACAAAAAACTTCAGATGCGAGGGGAAAATTGGTGACGCCAGGAGATGCTGTTCGAGATTCTGTCATTGCGCTCACACTCTGAGAGCCTGAAGCATTGCTGATTAATTGATGACCTGAAGACGAAAACTGACTTTGTTGCTGATCCATTCCGTGGATAGGTAGCTATGAGAATGTGACTGACTAACTTGTGCCTTTTTTTCTAGGTACCAACTGCGCTGTTTTTATAGTTTTCCTTGTAGAAAGATGTTTTTCCAAATTCATGTTTTCAAAATTGTTTGCATGAAGCCTCACATTCTAATGCTAATCTTGGTTAGGCAGGCTTCCTAGGGGTGACATTGACAGTGACAAATGACTGACGAACTACTGCTAAATTCGGTTATTGATGCTTCGTATTCATTATTTATTGGCTTATGTTAAAGCATTTGAGTATATGATTTCTCAAGTTCTAATTAGATGATGTATTGGTGTTCATTTGATGAATTAATTTTGAGTAGATTGAATAAAGTTCAATCTTATTGATGTCCTTGTATTGTAACTAATAGGGGAATAAAAATTGTAAAAACGCTTTATGGAGTTGTGGTTATTCATGAATTGATGGTTATAATTGTTTTGATTTAATATTAGAAATTGGTTGTGCTGATTGTTTGATACCATTAGTCACTACATAGCTAGGATATTCCATGCGATCTAAAAGGTTCATCAGCCTATACGCGTCCTCTTGTAAGTTTTTCTTACTAAGGACCAGGCGCGCTAGCACTTGTCTGCCAAACTGATGGTTTGCCCACACTGTCTAAAGTCAGGTGGAAAGTCATGTTTCCGACTGTGGTCCCCCCGCTAGCTCTGGCAGTCGCAACTCTGATGGTTGACAGAATTGGTACCATTGTTGTAAGTACACCAGATGGATTGATCTTTTTAGGGTGGGCGGAATGATGTATGTTTTTTCTGCTCACTACTGTCAGGGAAACCTGCCAGTTCCAAATAGAAAAAAATTAAAGTGAACCCCACAACCAGGGAGAAAACTCCGAGGGTGTCAGGGCCATTAGACTTTGTTTTTCAAAAGTAATCTTCCACTCTCGGAGTTTGTTTTTAACAACAAAAAGTTTACTGAGCATCTGCATGAAACATAGTGGTTGTTCAGAAAACTTTTAGGCCCATATTGATACTTTTTTAGTGCCGCATTTGCATCATTTTTTTACGCAAAAGCGGCGCAAACTTACAAAATAAGGCACATATTTATACTTTTTTAGCACCGCATTTACATCTTTTTTTGACGCAAAATCAGAGCAAACTTACAAAATACAATTGTACTTTGTTCGTTTGCGATGATTTTGCACCAGCGGACGATGCAAATGTGGAGTTAATAAAGTATAAATATAGGCCTAAAATTGTTTTGTAAGTTTGCACCACTTTTGCGTAAAAAAAATACGCAAATGCGGCGCAAAAAAATTATAAATATGGGTCTTAGTACTTCCAAAAGAGCTGGCGTGGTGGCAGGTCCTCTGAAGCCATAGAGATCTCAGCGGGCTGGCAGAGATCTCTAAATATGGTGGGCTGTAGTTTGGAAAGGTGGTAATGACCTCCTCTATCCTGGTGGCAGTGGACTGCCCGCCATACTCTAAATCAAGCCTTGAGTTATTTGTGTGCTGCATTGCTATATAAAAAAGCAGAGTAATCATCTCAGTGTGGATATGTTATTGTATTTGTATTTTTAGAATGTTACATTTATTTAAAATCTTATTGCCAAAGATATCTTTGTATCCAACATCATTGTACTTTCAGATTCAGACACTCAAGCAAAACTTCACATACAGGAGATAATTTGATCATGAGACTGAACAGAGGGGTTCACAATGCTTTCGATGTGCTGTCTTCAACAATACCACAGATTATTTATTATTCCACCTATGATTGTGAAAATTGTGACTTCTGTCAGCAAACCACTAATGCTGACTCGAAGTTTACAATACATGAATAGGATCTGAATAAAGAGGAAATTATCAAAACCCCCAGAGGTGTCAATGTTCCTAAGTAGATGAGGGGGCATGCTTACTAAGTCCTGTAACCCCTGATCACTGAAGGCCCTTCTCCGTTTAATCGTTTGTAAAATGTAATGATTACAATTATTACCTTGACTGCTATTACATTAATGATTATGCACATTATTGTGAATGGAAACGTGATAAAAAGTGATTGTGTTGGAATCTCCTATGCATCTGTCATTGTGATTACCTATAGCTGATGGCAAAGACCTATTCATACAAAAAGATGAGCAGAAGTTCAAGAATAGGAGATGTCCACAGAAACAACAAGTACATTCCATTCCCATTTCATATTTCCAAAGACTGCTTGGTTGAATGACAAGGATTTCATCTAGAGAAGCCCTCCTCTGTTAGCACAAGGAGTCCAGATATTTGTCTCGGGAGTACCAAGAAGATCCCTCCAACACCAATCAGAATCTGAAAGAGGACTACCTAAAGAATATCTGAACAAGTGTAGGTGAGTTGAGTGGTGTCCACCTAGCAAATTAACTCTTTTGGTGCCAGAACCTGTTTTTTCATCCTTGTGAAATTGGACCATGTTCCATTTCTACCAGCCTCATTCCACCATTCTTTCTGGTGTTGAGCACAAGATCTTCACCAGTTTTAGTAGCCTTTGACCAGAAGTAGAGTCCAAAAGCCACACGTATGGTTGCTCCATTTGACCGATCCAGGATGCAAAGAACATCAAATTTAAAATTTGTGTTTGCACTTCATGTTATAGGTTCACATCCCACTCTCCCCCTAGGCATGCCTTCAATGGGAAGAACTATTATTCCTATGCTTGAAGCTTCATTTACCTGGTGTCACAAGCACCTTTGGGATGCAAGATATCCAACTGTTAGGAAGCAGGTCGGGAGGTGTGGCTTATCGTTAGGTTTGCTCTAAGTGACAAGAAGCCATATTTGATGAGTGCCCATCACTGAAGGAAAGCCTTGTGGGTATTACAGAGTGTAGGTGGTGAACAATTGGGTTGTTGGTTGAGTGGGGTGTAAACACTGCTCAAGCAACAGCCACAATCCCTGCCAGGGTGACCCACTAAAGACAATAAATTAACCCAAGATTAACGTCTGCAAGCATGGCACAAAATGAGTCCGGCTTATTTTAAAGGCAATATATAAAGTTTTTATGCAGCACAAAAACACAAAATTAAGCACAAGAAAAACCCCACACCAATTTAGAAAAATAGAGTAAAATTTGATTAATTATTTGACGCTAAAATGACAAAAATCCAATCCATAGAATTGAGGTATACAATTTTAAATATTTACAGAAAAATAGCGTTTAAAAGCACAAAATGCCAACTGTGGTTATCTGGCTGTACCGGTCTGGGACTAAGTTACAAGTTCAGGCCCACAACGGTGAAGTGGAGGCTGGATACAGGGGCCAACTTAGTCCCACTGAACAAAGTACATTAAATCCTGGTTGAGGAGCATTGTGAGGTCGTGCATCAAGGAAGCATCATGCAAATGAAGTTCTGATGGGCTATGGGCTGTGATGCAATGTCCACTGTTGAGGATGCATCACTCAGCCATGGTTCAGAGAAGTTGTGGTCTGCTATGCAAGGTTCTGTGTCGAGGATGTGTCCGACATAGGACCTTGCCAATTCATAGTTGCATAGAAATGCAGGTTGCTTCTGCTACAAACACAGCTGGGTCAGCAGAGCACCTGCAGTCTGAATTCTACGGGTCCAAGACTGGGGTGGCACCAAATGAGGGGGTTTGGTCTCACAGTAGGCAGACTCCAAGTGCAGGGTTCAAGATGGCTGGAGCATTTTCTGTCCCTGAGAACTGATCAGGAGGTCAGCCAACTAACCCTTGGAGTCACTCTGGTGGCCCTAGGTTCAAGGTGCATGTCCAGTCTTCCACAAGTCTAGATGTGTACTTAAGAGTGAATATTTGCATATCTGGTGCCTTCTTTGATGTAGATGACGTTTCTACAGAATCTCTTTTAAGTGGTTTGAATTTCCTGCCTCCCTGTCCTGGTTCTAGACTGAATGCAGGCACAATATACTAGTGTGAAGTCCTTTGTGTGATGTCAGGGCACATCCTATTGACTTGTAAGTGGGGCTGTCCCCAGCTCTGCCTCCCATCCTGCCAGTGATTGACCATCCAGACACACCTACTCCCTCTAGTGTGTGACTGTCTGGGAGAATATACAATGTTCAACTGCCAGCTACACCTAGTCATTTGAACCAGGAAACATCTGCAGGGACTAAATAGCTTTGGCAGGAAAATGTCAATTTGCCAACTTTCTAAAAGGGGCATTTTCAAAACTGTGATTTAAAATCTGATGTTACCATCAAAGAGGAATTTGAAGTGCAATTTCTCAGACACCAAACATGAATTTCCTAATATAACTTGTGCCCTAAAGTAACTATAACTTGTGCTTCCGCTGTGCACAGTTTTCTCATTAATGCAAATGTTGCCCAGATATTATCAATGATGTCATATAAGATGTTATGAGTGTTTTAATATGTGGGGTAATTAACAGTGCATGACAAGGTGCGAGTTGTAGTTATAACCGCTGAATTGTCATGGTTTTGTGCGTGTAAAATGTGAACCTAACTATAACATCTGTACAGCCTTTGGGTTTTTTGTGAATTTTTAAGGCTTTTTAAATTGTATTTCCTAGCTCTAACGTCCCTGTAACCTTTGTTTGTTTCAGTGAATTTCTGTGTTTTTTGTTTCACTGTAAAGTCATATTTCATTACCATACATTGATCCAACCTCTGCCGAGCACAGCCTTCCAACCCACCTCATGCCTGCATGCGGCCAGCCCCACACTGCACACTCCATTTGGCTGTGCATGGCAGGGGGTTGGCCACAGGCCTGGCCGCAAGCCCTGTGGCCAACCCCTCAAAGACAGTCAACATGGGTGGGGGCATGCAACACCACCTCCCCAGGCCAACTTGGGTCCTAGATACCCCATCCCCTGTAGCAGGTCTGGAGGTGTGGCTTATCGTTAGGTTTGCTCCAAGTGACAAGAAGCCGTATTTGATGAGTGCCCATCACTGAAGGAAAGCCTTGTGGGTATTACAGAGTGCAGGTGGTGAACAATTGGGTTGTTGGTTGAGTGGGGTGTAAACCTGCTCAAGCAACAGCCACAATCCCTGCCAGGGTGAACCACTAAAGACAATAAATTAACCCAAGATTAACGTCTGCAAGCATGGCACAAAATGAGACCGGCTTATTTTAAAGGCAATATATAAAGTATTTATGCAGCACAAAAACACAAAATTAAGCACAAATAAAATCCCACACCAATTTAGAAAAATAGAGTCAAATTTGATTAATTATTTGACGCTAAAATGACAAAAATCCAATCCATAGAATTGAGGTATACAATTTTCAATATTTACAGAAAAATAGTGTTTAAAAGCACAAAATGCCAACTGTGGTTATCTGGCTGTACCGGTCTGGGACTAAGTTACAAGTTCAGGCCCACAACGGTGAAGTGGAGGCTGGATACAGGGGCCAACTTAGTCCCACTGAACAAAGTACATTGAATCCTGGTTGAGGAGCATTGTGAGGTCGTGCATCAAGGAAGCATCATGCAAAGGAAGTTCTGATGGGCTATGGGCTATGGGCTGTGATGCACGGTCCACTGTTGAGGATGCATCACTCAGCCATGGTTCAGAGAAGTTGTGGTCTGCAATGCAAGGTTCTGTGTCGAGGATGTTTCCGACATAGGACCTTGCCATTTCAAAGTTGCATAGAAATGCAGGTTGCTTCTGCTACAAACACAGCTGAGTCGGCAGAGCACCTGCAGTCTGACTTCCACGGGTCCAAGACTTGGGTGGCACCACATGAGGGAGTTTGGTCTCACAGTAGGCAGAATCCAAGTGCAGGGATCAAGATTGCTGGAGCATTTTCTGTCCCTGAGAATCTGATCAGGAGGTCAGCCAACTATCCCTTGGAGTCACTCTGGTGGCCCTGGGTTCAAGGTGCATGTCCAGTCTTCCACAAGTCTAGATGTGTACTGAAGAGTGAATATTTTCATACCTGGTGCCTTCTTTGAAGTAGATGAAGTTTCTACAGAATCTCTTTTAAGTGGTTTGAATTTCCTGCCTCCCTGTCTTGGTTCTAGACTGAATGCAGGCACAATGGACTAGTGTGAAGTCCTTTGTGTGATGCCAGGGCACATCCTATTGACTTGTAAGTGGGGCTGTGCCCAGCTCTGCCGCCCATCCTTCCAGTGATTGACCATCCAGACACACCTACTCCCTCTAGTGTGTGACTGTCTGGGAGGAATATACAATGTTCAACTGCCAGCTACACCTAGTCATTTAAACCAGGAAACATCTGCAGGCACCAAATAGCTTTGACAGGAAAATGTAAATTTGCCAACTTTCTAAAAGGGGCATGTTCAAAATTGTGATTTAAAATCTGATGTTACCATCAAAGAGGAATTTGAAGTGCAATTTCTCAGACACCAAACATGAATTTCCTAATATAACTTGTGCCCTAAGGTAACTATAACCTGTGCTTCCACTGTGCACATTTTTCTCATTAATAATTTTACAGCAAATGTTGCCAAGATATCATCAATGATGTCATATAAGATGTTATGAGTGTTTTAATATGTGGGGTAATTAACAGTGCATGACAAGGCGCGAGTTGTAGTTATAACTGCTGATTTGTTATGGTTTTTTATGCGTGTAAAATGTGAACCTAACTATAACATCTGTATAATCTTTGGTTTTTTTGTGAATTTTTAAGGCTTTTTAAATTGTATTTCCTAGCTATAACATCCCTGTAACCTTTGTTTGTTTCAGTGAATTTCTGTGTTTCTTTTTTCACTGTAAAGTCATATTTCATTACCATACATTAATCCAATCTCTGCCGAGCACAGCCTTCCAACCCGCCTCATGCCTGCATGAGGCCAGCCCAACACTGCACACTCCATTTGGCTGTGCATGGCGGGGGTTGGCCACAGACCTGGACGCAAGCCCTGTGGCCAACCCCTCAAAGGCAGTCAACATGGGTGGGGGCATGCAACCCCACCTCCCCAGGCCAATTTGGGTCCTAGATACCCCATCCTCTGTAGCCTGTCACCTTTTTAAAGGGGGGAGGGCATGCAGCCCCCCCTTCCTAGGGATACATGTGGCCCTGCGAACCCCATCCCCCAGGGTCTACTCAGCATTTAAAGGGATGAAGGGGGCACGTAGACCTCCTCCCCTGACTAATTTTGGCCCCAGGGACACCATCCCTTGCAGCCTTTCCAGCAATATTTGCCCTGGGAACCCCATCCCCAGGCCCTCACCTAAAATTATTATGTGCCTTGACCACACACAGGACACCCGTTTCCTCCTTGTTGAACGCGACAGGGGGAGTCCTAATATAGGTCCTAGGAGGAGAGTGAGCCACTGGGAGGCAGTGGATGGGCCTATGAGGAGCTCAGCAGGAGGTAGGAAATAAAAGGCAGTAAGCAAAAATGGAAATAAAGTACAAAGCAAGGAGAAGGCATATCAAAAAAGGGGGGAAAGCAAGGAGAAGGCACTCAAAAAACAGGGAAAAAGAAAGGAGAAAGCAATGAGAATGAGAGGAAAAGAAGGAGAAGGCACTCAAAAAGAGGGGGTAAAAGTAAGTCGAAAGCAGTGAGAAGGAGCGAAAATCAAGTTGAAGGCACTCACAAATGGCAGAAAAAGCAAGGCGAAAGCAGTTAAAACACAGGAAAGGG
Organism: Pleurodeles waltl; assembly: GCF_031143425.1. Lineage (NCBI taxonomy): Eukaryota > Metazoa > Chordata > Amphibia > Caudata > Salamandridae > Pleurodeles > Pleurodeles waltl. The sequence goes on along the minus strand of NC_090444.1, from coordinate 1,641,459,620 downwards.
AAAGAGACTGCATACAACAAATGAGGGAAAAAGCAAGGAGAAAGCAGAAAAAATTAGGAAAAAGCAAGGAGAAGGCACACAAAAAATGGGGGGAAAAGCAAGGAGAACGCAGTGAAAATGAGGGAAAAACAGGGAGAAGGCACACAAAAAAGGTGGAAAAATTAAGGCAAAAGCAGTGAAAATGAGGGAAAAGCAAGGAGAAAATACACAAAAACTGCAGACAAAGCGAGGAGAAAGCAATGAAAACGAGGGGCAATAAAAAAAAAAATATATATATTAAAATTTGCCCCCGGACCTGGCCCACCGCAGTGCTGCAGAATAAATAAGCCGGGGGGACCGTGCTTGTTTTTTAAAAAATTTATTTGCAGCAAACATTAAAAAAAAATGTTTTTGGGCCCCAGCCGGGTCCCTTTGGCACCCCACCACCAGGCTAGGAGGTCAGGGTATTCCCTGCCCTCTTATGGTTGTTTTCACCTTTTTTCATGGAACTCGGACACCCCTGCCATTGCAGCAGCTTATCCCCCCCAGGCACAGACGTCCATGCAAGAATCCAGGAGGTTTCAGATGGCAAGACACCCACCAATGACAGCAAGAAACCTCTTCCTTAATGTCCTCCTTTGTGTTTCACACATACACTCAGTGGACTGACCCTGAACCACATTTCAGTTCCAACGGAAGGAGCACTCTGGACTTTGGACTTCCAATGGTGTGGCATCTGCTCCAATGATTTCATTCACGAGGACTGACCCCTTCACTTTACATTTTTCTTTCTTTCTGTCCCAAGTCTTTTTTCTGTATTAGCGATGTAATAAATTCATCCATCACAAACTCATTGTCTGCTGCCTTAAAATTCACATTTAGCTACCGAGAAATGTAAGACCATGTGAACCATACAATGAAGATACAAGCTACTTGTGCAAGAAGGGATATGTTGCATGTACAGTGTATCCAGATCAGGATTACAAACATTACACACCAACACAGACATGCAAGGATCTTATTTCAGAAGTGATTGTATTACATTGCTCAGCACATAGGCTGTCAAGATGTCAGAAACAGAGAAATTCAGACATGACCATATCAGACTGTGAAGGCCACCAAATATACTGGTACAGACCACCAGGACATTTTAGAAATGGACAAATCAGACATTGTCCTATTAAATAGGCAAACATAAATCTGGTTGATGTCATCAGCTGGAGCCATATCCCCTAGCTCTCAAATGGACGACTACCTCATAGAATGCAACACGCAGACACATGGCAGTACAACTGTCCCTGATCACAGGATAATTACAGTACAGTGCTGCAGCATCTGGTGGTATGACATAAACAAATGTCAGTGATGTACAATACACACTTTGGCCTATAATGATGATACACATTAACAGCTATAAACAGTTCAGAAAAATAGAGTGGTTAGTCAATTTGAAGGTGTACTGCCATTTGTTAAATTTTGTTTTGACCAATGACTTTGTGTTTCACCACTGCGCATATTAGTTGCTCAATGTTCACCAGTAGCACATGGTATGTTTTGTTCAGTTGAGCCGCCTATGGGCTTTGACATGGCATTAGCCATTACTTTCTGTATTCAGTTTAACCGCCTATGGGCTTTGACATTGCATTAGTCATTACATTCTGTATTCTGCCTATTGGCTTTGACATGGCATTAGCCATTACTTTCTGTATTCAGTTGAGCCGCCTATGGGCTTTGACATTGCATTAGTCATTACCTTCTGTATTCTGCCTATTGGCTTTGACATGCTGTATCCAGTCTAGCCGCCTATTGGCTTTGACATTGCATTCCTATTGGCTTTGACATGATGTATTCAATTTAGCTGCCTATTGACTTTGACATGCTATTAAATATTCTGCCTATTGGCATTGACATGATATCATATATTACATTTTGTATTACATTTTGTATTCAGCTCCGCTGCCTATTGGCTTTGACATGATATTATACATTACATTTTGTATTCAGCTCAGCTGCCTATGGGCTTTGACATGATATAAGACATTGCATTTTGTATTCAGCTTAGATGCCTATTGGCTTTGACATGACACTAGACATTGCATTTGATATCTAGGTTAGCTGCCTATTGCCTTTAACGTGGAGTTAGATCTTGCAGTTGAGAATCCAAGCTGTATTTTTCCAAGCTGTGTTTTTGCACAAGATGAACCAAGATGTTTTTCTCACAGTAGACTAGACATGATAAGAGAGAGTACATGGGTGTTGTTTTTAATTCGCTTGAGCTTGGGAACAGGAGTAGTCTTGGAGACCTGGCCAGTCTCCAAAAGGCTTGCTCAGTTTCCCAGGTCTGAGAGGAGGGGGCACACCTTTGTAAAGAATGACACAGGCTGCAGAGGGTCAGATTCGAATCTGCCGGACCTCGTGCTGGAGCTTGGCGCAGGCTGCCAGCAATCCCGTGTGGGTAGATGAATCTCTCTTTCTCGCGGCTGACAGGGGTCATCAGCTTGCAGACCTTAGAAAGATGAAGCTGTAGATAGTTCCCACACGGTGAAGTGTTTTGCTTTGCATTCAATATCTTATAAATATAACCTGCTGTGTATATTGCAAACTGATATATTTTGTTTGATTAACGCGGACTTGAAAGCTACTAATTCGTCATTCATAAATATTGTGGTTGGGGAAGAATTAACAACAATAAAAGTCTTCTTTGACCTCAGAAGTGCATTTCTGTTGTGTTATGTTAGTGCTTAGAAACTAGATAAGAGGAAAGCACTACAGAAGGGGAACTGACATGATTTTGGCCTACAACAACATTTTTACTGACCATATGATGGCACACATGATGCATCAAGGCCACCACACAACAACAAACAAGTCCAACAGAGTCTTCTCCACTTCAGTCCTACCACTGTGCAAGCTGTCTTGACACTGGTCTTCTACACCCAAAGTCTGTGAAATACATTCCCAGGAACAATTCATGTCCACTTTATTTGTCCCAACAGCACAATATACCTGCCAATGCCACAACTCTTAAATGCCCAAATGAAGATCTCATGGTTAAGGTACCTGAACAAAGAACAAAACAAGGAGTATATAGTTATGAAACCATGCATATGACACGTCACATAGCAAACGTCTGGAGAGCAATGTCCAATAGAAACATTAGACACTAACAAAACCATATCATCAAAATGTGACTGTGTCAAAAGCTTCCTCATCAAACACCCTTTGGAATATTTTGTATGAACATCAGCTCGTTAGTTTAAAAAAAATATGGGGCCAGATGTATCAAAAATCCATTTTGCAATTCTCAAATAACGATTTTTAAGAAATCGCTATTTCAGAGTTGCAAAATGGTATGTATATATTTGCGATTCGGAAAAAGCGATTTCTTAAAATCGCAAATGCTAATAACAAATCGCAAATAGCGATTCTGACCAAATTCGCACCTATGGGCCTGCCCCAAATTTGCAAATTTTTTGCATTTCCCAAATTGCGAATTCCTAACTGGAATTCGCAGTTTTGGAAATGCAAACCCCAGGGTGCTGGGGGCCTTAGGCCCCTTCTGCTGCACCCCGAACAATTATTTTAGGACATGTAAGGCACACACATGCCAAAGGGGCATGTTTGCGTTACATGTCAATTTTAAAAATGCATTTTTAATGCATTTTTAAAATTTGCACATGGTTACCACCAAATTGTATTTGGTGGTAATTGCGATTCCTTAATGCCCAATTCCCATTAAGGAAAAGCTTGATACATGTGCTTAAGAAATCGCAAATAAGGATTCCTTATTTGCGATTTCTTATTTAGAAAATCACAATTTGCGTTCTCTAAACAGGGTCACTTAAGGAATCACTATTTTAGCCATTCCTTAAAATTGCATAGCGAATGCCTTTCATACATACTGGAAGGCATTTTTGCATTCGCAAACGGCAGTTCGCACTGTTTGCAAATGTAAAAAGCTTTAATACATCTGGCCCATAGTCCATACATTATCACAACTACAGTTCATTGTAGTACATACGTACGCTCATGAGAAGAAGCTGTTGATGAGATCTTGTCTCAAGTCAGCTCCTTACTCTTCACCACTAACATCTTCATTTGGCATTTCAGAATTCTCACCTGGTGGCACCGCAGGCTCCCCCACCTCTGGGGTGTAAGTAATATTCCTACACAGTGTGATGTTATGGAACATGCAGCATGCCACAGTGACCTGGCTCACCTTCCCGGTGAGTGGAGGAGAGCTCCTCCACACATGTCCAGACAGCAAAATCTCATCATCAGGAGCCCAAAAGCATGCTCCACTGCCCGCCGTGTTCTACCTTGGGCCTCATTGAAGTGGACTTCCCTTGGCGTAGTTGGATTCCTCAGCGGTGTCAGCAACCAAGGACAATTTCGATATGCTGAGCATTCTGTAAGTACCACAATGAGTCACTCACTTCATGATTGTAGCACCTGACATTGCACATACAAAAGCAGGACAGATGTGACTTACCAAGCAGCCAGGTCCTCTCTGGTTGCAGTTGTGACATCAGCTGGAGTATGGTGTTGTTCCACATTACAAAGGAATCATGGGCTGAATCTGGAAACTAAGCACAGACATTTGAGATATAGAGATCTGACAAGCAGACAACTTGAATGTTGATAGAATGGAATTGCTTCCTGGTGCAATAGACTTGATCACTGGCCTGCAGTGGCACCAAGGGAATATGTGTGCCATCGCACCAAGGCAATATATGTGCCATCACTGGCTCCTACCACATGGGAGTTGACCAAAATCATAGGAGTCAGCCTTCACATTGGCTAAATCCTCACATCAGGGGAACATGATAGAGCTGCCAATGTGTTTCATCATTGCTGATAGCACCCCTCTTAACACAGCACTGAACATAGGTTAGGACATACCACCAGATATGGCCACTGTATATTGGAATGACCCTGTAACCAGGAAGTGTAATACTGCCATAAGTTTAACAATCGGTGAAATGCATGTTGGATTTGTGTTTTCAAGCATCAGATCTGGCTCCAACTGACAACATATGTCCACAATAGTTTGTCTATTCCGATGGAACTGTTTGATGATGTGACATTCCTCCATTGTTTGAAAGTCTGGCAATGGACAGTACACTAAAGCTTATCACCTCCTCCCTCTCACACGGTACCTATGTGTGAAATTACATGAGTTGGAGCATGAGTCACTGTGTACACAGCAATATACATGATGAATAGGACCAGAATCATTTTCTAAAGCATTACTAACTGGAAAAACATTACAGCCCTTACACATCAAAGCTGTCTGCTACTCAAGGGCCAAATGGGAGCTCCATGGTTGTCTACACATGTCTCTACAACATGGATTTTGGCATTACCAAACTATCTGCTCCTCATGTGCCCCTCAAACTTTAACAGTCTGTTCCCTCTCCAAAAATACCATCACCGGCATTTGGCAGTGCACTGCCATAAAATCCCATCTGTGACCAGCAGCATATTACACTAGTGATTGTGTAGGAGAACCCACACAATGTGGCTGTTTAACATTGTTTGAGATGATCAGACACATATATTGATGTTGTGAACATTTTAGAAGGCACAAAGCTGTACTTATAACCGCCAAAATGGTGGATGCCTGATCTAGTTCACTGGACATTAGGTAATGCTGGCAGCTGCCGGCGGAAGTTGAGCGTGTTGTGGGTGGTTTCAACCACAGAAGACACAGTAATAGGCTAACATTGGTGACCGTGACAGTCGTGGGACAATGGTGGTGTCCTTTGGTGGTGATGACCATGTATGTGGCGTACATATACGCCGCATTTTGCTAAATTACTCACTTGACTCCTGACACTGCTGCCATCAACACCTCCACCACTTCAGCTGCTGTGTGCCACCTCTGGGAGCAATCATGCCAGACCAAGCAGGTGAAAGGGCCCCTGCCTTTCTTCCTGATGAACTGGGGAGACTGTTTTAGGAGGTCTTTCTCCTGTATGTTCAGCTCTGTAGCTCACTAGAGGAGCAGGTAAGAAATCTCATAGGCATATTTGACTCTGTCTGATACCATCCTTTTCTTCCTCATACGCTACAATGTGCCTCAGAGTGCTATTGAGATTTTTCAGGTGCTTGTTGTCACATTTGTGCTCCATACATGGGATGCACATGGTGCTGGTAGTAGGGACAAGTACTCTATATATTTCACATTACCATTTTGTTGTGTGATGAGCCCTAGACCCTCCTTCTGTTGCATTCATATACCTACTCAATGAGACTTTATAGTCATACAATGACAAATCTTTGGATATGATGTTTGTAAATGTAAAACAACATGTACGTGCATTACAGCATGAGCTGTGTATGTATCTTGTTTGAGTCATTTTAGGATCTCGTTAGCAATGTGTATATTCCTATACATCACACACCCCATATCTGGCCTTGCCGAACTGTTGTATGAGAACTGTGTAAAACTCACTGCGCCCTTCAGAGTGCCACACAAACCTGAACCAACATAGAGGATGGGCACAGGATATACTGTCATGCATGGAAGTGATGGAAATGTGTGTCATAAAGGTTCTGAATGCTCAGTCTGCTGAGACCAAGGCCTGTCAAATGTTTCTCCCAGTGTGGGACATAGGCTAGGGTAGGGTAGAGTTACTGTGGCTATGCATCTGTGGCACCTGTCCCACTCCATGTACACCTGCAGATCCTTGGATGTGGTCAAAATGAGTCTTCAGTGTCAAGACTTGGCTGAAAACCTTTGTACATTGGAATGTGTACTGATGTAACCCCCCTGACCTAGTCCATATTACATTGGCCCTCACTGGCAAGGTGTGTCATTGACTTATGACAGGTCCTTCACTCCTGTCTGTTGTCACCTTTACATGAGTAATATTTGTACCGTACAGGCATATTGCCCAAGTGACAATCCTGCAGTGCAGATAGTTAATTCAAGGGAGGGCAGGACATGTGACTCATTAGCTTGGTTACGTGGAACCAATCAGACCAAACATACCTGTTTGTATGTTGGATGCCATTTGTGTAAGATTGCCACACATGGCAAAAGATGTGTTCTGTGCTACAATTATATACCACACAACCCCACTCTGAAGTGATATTACATTGGGTAGGCAACATCTCCACACATGCATACAGAAGAGACTGTACGTGTCACCCATGGTAGCACTTCATTGTCACTTAAGTCTTAGAGTATAGTCTGTACTATGGTAGTTGCCTGTAGGGACTGTATGCTTTGAGTCAAGGTGGCTAGATGCAAATGTGTCTGTCAAATCAGTCCCAAGGAGTTTACACTTCAGAAGGCCACAATGGTGTGTTATATTTCATTGTGGCTCACATCACAGTACTTGCTGCTTGAGGCTGTGCAACCTGATGTCAGTGGGCTTGCTTAGTCAGTGTAGACCATGAGCAGGGTAGTGAGTTAATTTGCAGGTGACTCAAAAAGTATGCATATCTGCCCCTGTACTTATCAGCATGTGTGCTTCATACTTGTGTGTTGACAATTACAAATCTTTTGTGCCTCTGTGTTTCTGAAATGTGTGTGACAGAACCAGTTGGCTAAAGAAGTGAAATTGTAACCTTTCCATTTGTCTTGTGCATTCCTTCAGATGAACGCCCATCAGAAGAGAGAGATTTGGTGAGCCATTGCCTGGAAGGTGTGGACCCTGGGGGTCCATAGCCGGTGGAGTGCCCACTGTCACAAGAGGTGTGAGGACCTGGGATGCTGGGCCTGGCAGATCACAGAGGTCCAGCTGGGGCTGGTCTCCCCACATGGGCGGGGGAACACAACGAAGCCTGACCCTCCTGATGGTCCGCATTCTGACGGTGGCCTACCCCGAGCTTGATGGACACTTGAGGGGAGAACAGCAGATACAAGGGGGTGAGTCCTGTGCATTGTCCTGCCGGTTACATTGCCAAATTGAAGTGTTAGAGTCTGCCATCTCCCACCGAAGACTGGAGATTGGACATGTGTGACACACAAGATGAGTAACTGTTTGTGTAGGTATGGAAGTTGGTGCATGCGATGTGCCTTGACGATTGGCCCAGTGACCTAGGACACAACTGAGTACAGTCCCCTACCAATCTACTCTCCAGGGCCAACAGATGGCTGAGTTTAGTGATCAATCAGGTCATGTTGGTTGTTGTTGTATGTGTCATTTGTATCCACCAGTCACTTGTCTTTAGTGTTTCAGCCCCAACAACAAACAACATGATGTAATAGATCACTGTACTCAGCCATGTGTCTGCTCAAGTGAGTATATTGGCATCAGTCCCCCACAGGCCACTTGTCTTTAGTGTGTTACGAGTGCTGCTGGCTCACTACTGTCTCTCAGGTGAAGGTGGCCCTCATGCTTGTGACACAGCATACATTGCCCTTTGTGTGCAGTCACAGAGCAGTTCTTTCCCTTGGTTAGTAGTGAATTTCCAGTGATATGATTTTGGTGACATAACTGTTGCCATCATTCCTTGTGCCTACATGTTAGTCTGTGTACGTTTCACTCTTGCCATTTCATTTTCACTGCCGTTTATTGCATGGTCTACCTGTCTTCATGGGAAGATGTCTGATCCACTCACATATGTATTGTTAGACCTTGCATCCTTGGTGTGGTCTCCCAGGTCTATTTTGCCTCTGATTCCCATGTTTTGACTGTGTGCTGGACTCTGTTTCTGCTGGTGTTGTTACACTGGACACTTTACCACTGCTGACCAGTGCTAAAGTGCAAGTGCTCCCTGTGTAAATTGTATGTGTAGTTGGCTTTTCCATGATTGGCATATTTGAATGACTAGTAAGTCCCTAATAACGTGCACTAGAGGTACCCAGGGCCTGTAAATCAAATGCTACTAGTGGGCCTGCAGCACTGATTGTACCACCCACATGGGTAGTCTAATAAACATGGCTCAGACCCACCATTGCAGTGTCTGTGTGTGCAGTTTTTAAACTGCCAATTCGACCTGGCAAGTGTACCTACTTGCCAGGCCTCAATGTTCCCATTTTATCATTGTAAAGCACCCCTAAGATAGGCCCTAGGGAGTCCCATGGTACAGTGTATGTTAAAGGTAGGAAATGTACTGGCGTGTTTTTACATGTCCTAACAGTGAAATACTGCCAAGTTCGGTTTTCACTGTTGCAAGGTATATCTGTCTCATAGGTTAACATTGGGGCTGCCTTTAAATAACTTTTAAGTGCGGTTTCCCTTTGGGAGCAGATGGAGATGTGGAGTTGGGGGTCTCTGAACTCACAATTTAAAAATATTTTTTTTAGTACATTTTTTTTGTAGATTGTCAGTTTGAAAATGGCAATTTTATAAAGTGGCCATTTTCTTGCTTAGACTATTCTGTGACTCTGCCTGCTGTGTATGCCTTGTCTGGGTCAGACTGGCAGTTGGGTTGTTTGTGAATCTCCACTAGACAGTGACACAAAAGGAGATGGGGTGTAGACTGCATATCCTGATGGGCCATCTGGGCTAGAGTGGAGGGACAAGTGGTCACTTATACCTGAAAGGGCTGTGCCTCCTGTTTTGAAATCTCAGGGTCATCAAAGTCTTCCTCTGCCAGCACTTGGACTCTCTGCTGAGACTCCTGCCCTGTCAAGTGGTGCCCTATCCAGTCCCAGGGCCCTTGAAAGGTAAAGCTGGTAGAACAAAGGTGGAAGTACACACACAGGAGCTGTGCGGGGAAAGTATTGATGCACCACCTGCAACGCAGCTGAGAAATCGATGCACCACCTGCATAGTGGTTGGGAAATCAACGGCTGGAAAAACAATGCAACGCCCGCTTGCCGCTGCTGAAAATGATGCAACCCCCACGCAGCGCAGTTCCCCATCACCGTGCAGCTGGATTTCACACACAACATCGCTGGGCGTCAAGGTCAACATGAACCTGCCCAGATCAGAGATGCCCGTCCAGAAATCGACACATTGCTCTCATGTGGGAGAGAAAAACAATGCATCACCTTCCTGACTGGAAAAGAAACAATGCACAGCCTCACATGTGTGTAAGGAATCGATGCATCGCTGACTTTTCCAATGCACGCTCACCCATGTGGCCTTCTTTTTAATGCAAACCAGGTATTTTGTTTAACAACAATGTTTCCATTGTTTTCCATGAAGTAAGACTCTTTATTTTAAAAAATTCATAACTTTGCTTGTGTATATTGGATTTTTGTTGTTGTGGTCTTGTTTTATTTAGATAAATATTGGATATTTTTCTATTCTGGTGTGGTGCTCATTTTGTAGTGTTTTCACAGTATTACTGTGTGTGTTGGTACAAATTCTTTACACATTGCCTTTGGGATAAGCCTGACTGTTTGTGCCAAGCTACCAAGTGGGTGAGCAGGGGTTATCCAAGTGAGTATCTCCTTTACCCTGACTAGAGTGAGGCTCCTTGCTTAGAGAGATCACAAACTGACTGCCAACCAGAGACCCCATTTCTAACATGTGTGCATGCCAACATGTGTTTAGAATTGGGCATATGTGATGGGGCTACAGTTTTGTGGTGCCACAGACAGGAGTGTGTCACCATTGCTTCGTGGCTCCCACTTACCCTCACCCATCGCTCCATGTAATTTGACGTGTACAATTCCAGAAGCAATGAAAAACCTGACAGTTAGGAGTACAGTTTTTACTCACAGGATCATTACCTGCTTGTTGACATGCATCAGGGAGTGACTTGCAGGAATCATATGTGATTGAGTACACTCATTCATCCAAGTGAGTCCGCGTTTGCATGACAAAAAGGGACTGTCATGTGCCTTTCCATTGGGAAACATGTTAGGGGCCTTCTACGGGTACTAGAGATTCTCTGAGCCTCTACAACATTCAATGGACTATTGTCTTTTACTTGTACAATATGAGTAAGTTATTCCCAACAATACCAATCAAGACAGGAAATTTCCTTGGGGCTAGTTGATTTGTTGCGGTGTGAATATTTGTAGACAAATCTCCCACATATTTTGGCCAGATTGTCTCCAGTGTACTTTTCTGTTCAAGATGTGTTTCACAGAGCAACATTAGTACAACTTCCACAAGTCTATTTAATCAATGGACACATTGCAAAGTTACCATTGGGGATTGTTTACAGTCTGAGATGGATGTTTTCATGTCACCTTTTTCTGGCTACTGTACTTCTTGCTGCAACATGGCTGGATTGTTTGGCCATTATTTCATCATGATGTGGTGTTCGGTATATGAAGGTTAGCTGGATGCATGACCTTGTGTGGGATATGTGACTTGGCATTGCCATACTATTTTGTGACTACAGGTTACTGAGGGATGCTGCATAAGCCAAACCATTCAACGTGATAAGGTCTCCTACTTACTCTATAGGTATTGTGATTGCACAACTCCAGCCATGCAAATATAGTCATCTGTGATCCTGATTTTCCATTGGGCAACTGTTCACACTCCATGTAGCATGCATGCACATGGTGTAGCAAATGTTGGAGCCACTTTGTTACAGTATAGATTATGGTAATGTTTGGTGATCAAAGCTGATGTTCAAGTGTGATCATACACATGTAGTGACCCTATGTGTCTTTGAAATTCCAGCATAAGCACAGGCATGCGGAGAAGACAGGGCCGAAACTAGTGGGAAAGCAGATGGCCATGGCACCTCCAGTATTGAGAAATCAGACATGGAATGACTCAGCGTCCCAGAGGGTGAGGGGAGTGCAACAGAGGACACAGGATCAACATCTTCATCTTCAGATTCTTCCTTCAGTGGCCACTCTCTAGTGTTGGCGTACCCATCAGGAACTGTACCTGTTCACTTCTATCCTTGTCACCACCCCTAGTCCCATCTTCACCCTCCGTGTTGCTCCCCACCCAGTTGGCCGTGCCCGCTCACCCAAGAGGATGGGTGTCTCCTTCGCACCAGGCACCTCACCCCCTTCCCTCGTTAACCCTGCTGCCCTGATTAAGGGAGCTATTGACCTCCTGAGGAGTATCTCTGTGGGTCAGACTGCCATTCTGAATACCATCCAGATGCAGGACAGCTAGCTTAAGCCGGTGGTTGCGTACCTAGAAATCATTCATAGTGGCATGTCTGGTCTACAGAGATCTCTTCAGGTTCTCGCCTCCTCACTGATGACAGCCTTCCATGCCCCACAATCCTACTCCCACCACCTACCTCTTTCCCATCCAATTTGCCTCTTCCCATAACTATCCCAAGCATACACACACACATCCGCACGTACCCACCTCAACATATACAAGCAGCACACATAAGCACAAGCACCACAAGACACACTGGCAAGCAAGCACTCAACAGTCACTCACATACACCACCACACACACCATTCCCAGAGACACCACTCCAAAATACACAGATCCACACACCACACCCCTATACTCTTAGTTACCAGTCCAATACCCACAGACCCACACACCACACACGCCATACCCCAAGACACCACCCCAACACTCACACACACAACCACCACTTACACCATACCCCCAGACACCCACCCACTGCCACAGACCCACACACCACACACACCAGAACCTCAGACACCACCCATACAGACCCACACACCACAAACACCATACCCACAGACACCACACCAACATCCATAGACCCACAAACCACACACACCATACCCCCAGATACCACCTCAGCACCACAAATCAACACATCACACACACACCATACCGCCAGACACCACCCCAACATCCACAGACCCATACAACACACACACCATACTCCCAGATACCACACCAACACACACAGACACAGCCACCACACCCACCTTAGCCATCACCTACACCTCACAGCCCCCAGGAGATGCAAAAACACCCACACTTGAACATGCAAGAGACACCACCCAAGCACACCTCAGACACACACACCCCAGCAGTAACAACACCCATAGCTATCACAAGCGAATGTACGACGAAACAACGACTTCAAAAACAACTACTGCCTTAACAACGAGGTCGGAACACCGACCTCGTTGCTACTACTAATGATTTTACCACGAATGCCTTAACAACGATATTTCGTTGTAAAGGCATTCCTGATAAAATCATTAGCAATAGGCACCATTCACCCTACATCCCTCACCCCACTCCCCCCAACCCCACCCCAAAACCTAAAACCCCCTGACACCCACCCACTCCCCAAAACCAAAAACGCCCCACCCTCCCAACCCCACCCCAAAACCTAAAACCTCCTGACCCCCCACCCACTCCCCAAAACCAAAAATGCCCCACCCCCCAACCCCACCCTAAAACCTAAAACCCCTTGACCCCCCACCCTCTCCCCAAAACCAAAAACGCCCCACCCCCCCAACCCCACCCTAAAACCTAAAACCCCTAGACCCCCACCCACTCCCCAAAACCAAAAACGCCCCACCCCCCCAACCCCACCCCAAAACCTAAAACCCCTTGACCCCCCACCCCCTCCCCAAAACCTAAACCCACCACTTACCTTCGCCAACTCACTTCTTTGTACCTTAACCACGCATGTTCGTTGTTCAGAACATACGTAGTTAAGGCACAAAAAAACGGAGTCGTGGTTAAAAAAAGCGTTGTTGCGATTTCGTTAACCACGACTTTCGGAGAAAAAAAAGTCGTAAAAAAGGATGTTCCCCATCACAAGCACTTCCTCAATCTGCAAACCCCTAATCCCTTCTGCTTCGGCCTTATCTGTTTTTCCACAAAAGGTTTCCTGTTTGACCTTGCTCTTCCCCCTGTAAACCCCCCCTTCCCAAAACCAAAAGGACCCTACCCACATGATGACCCATCCATTCCACATTCAAGTCCTCCCTAGTCACACCTACCCCCACCCCTCTTGGAACAAGCCATAGCCCTTCCACCCCCAAGAAGAGGTCTACGCCTCCCAAACTTAAGCCCACCCCTCGAAAAACTAAACCCACCCATCCTAAGTCAGACCCCACCCAAGGGTGATCACTGAGGTGCTTGGCATGCCCACTTGATGCCCCTTCCTGTGAAGGTTTCTATGGCTGTGAACAAGAAGTTAAGTTGTGGTGCACATCAGTGTGCATGCACTGATATATGTGGACTGGCCATTGCCCTTTAATCAAAATGTGGACTATTTTAATAAACCCAAGCTGATTTTTTGGGTACACATTTGTCCTGCCATTACTTTTGCACCTTTTTGTTGTTCCTGATTAATTTGTGATGTATTTAAATATAGGTACACTGTTCCAATCAAAGCAAGTACACCGGGAGACCTGCGATCTCAGGAGCTAGAACCCTCAAGCATCACATTGGATGGCTGGCTTCATCATTGGGAAATGCTCCTCACCAGGCTGGCGCTGCAATGCCTAGTGGGCACCCCAGTAAGGGGGTGCTCTCAGCCAAACTGACGTGATAGCGACTGATACGTTCAACTATCCAATTGTAATGCTCAAAGTCACCACCAAAAAAGTGATAAAAAGGATTAAAATTGGTTATTCATCCACTAAACACCATCATTTAATCAGTCTGAAATAACGAGGATGAAGACCAAGGTTAAAAATAGGAAGGCTTGAAAGAGAAAATGAGGATTATGCTCAAAGTCTTTCGAAGGTGAAAAGTCTAGTGGAGAGTCCTCAACATTAAAAGGACCTCTGTTCACTGGTCGACATGTTTCGCGTCTGTTGGTCCAGCCGGATCCATTGACGCTTCATCAGGACCTATACAATTAAATAGTGGGAGTGAGTATCACCAACAGGGATACATAAATATCCATCACTTACATTAAAGTTAACTGGTTAACACAGGTAACCGACCCCTAGTCGAGATCAGGTTCCTTGGGTGGTGCGTTTCAGGGACACAAGGTGACAAGAATCATCCCTGGTCCAGATTGTTGGACCTCTCCTCGGAAACGCGCGACCCGGAAAACGTAATTTGTGATGTATGCCTACAGATTTGTTTGATTCACCCTAATTGCTGATTAATTTGCTGTAGTTGCTAAGACCTGCCTTTGAGGCAGTGCTGGTGTCACCCAGGACAAGGGGAGATGTTCAATGGTTGGATATGTGGGTGGTAATCCAATTGGGGTGTAATTTCATTGTGTGTTGTTTGATATGTTAAGTATTTCATCATGGCTTGGCCAATGTCAACATCTATTGTGTTACATGTGTCTCCCTGATGTCAATTGAACATTTGTATCATGTGTGCAAGCTAGAGTATTGTTTGCCCACATGTAGAGGGTGTTCAATTGTTCTACCTTCCTATACATTTGACTTACCATGTGTCCATTTTCATGTGTATACCTCCCAACTACTTCATCTACATGTGTGACCCATGCTGTTGCTGTTGTATTTGATTTCTTGACTTGCTCTTACACATTTGGCACATAGGCATGGCACTTGGCTATACTATTGGTTGTCCCTCAAGTACATGGAGTCCCAGTTCCTGTGCAAACAATGTTTTAGGGGCATGTGCAAAGTGAAATGTGCCCCAGGGCAGCATCCTTACTGCGGTCCCCCTGATGCTGCCATCCCTATTCTGCAGGTATTGTTTACATTGCGAACTTTGGATATGTGTTTCACAAAATATTGTGCATCCCATTTACCTTCCATTCTTTTGCAATGTTGATGATATGTGTGGGTCCATTACAGGGATATTACATAGAGGGGTGTTTGGGTTAAATGACATCCATATATAGGTGTCTTCAATATCACAACAGGCCATGGCATGTGAGCAATTTAGGGGTGTCTGTTCAATTAGTAGGTGTGATAGTGATGTGGTGTTCCTGTTGTGTGATACAATGTTATGTCCCTGACTGACCCTGAAACTGGGATGTGCAGCAGACATGTGTGGTTTTGTGGACGCTGGTGATGCAGTGTCAATGAACTGCCCGCAGGAGGTGTCATGGGGCTGTGATTGGGTCATACATTGTGTTCTACAATAAAAGGAGCACACAAATGTATACTTGGTCCACGGTGCAAGGCCCCCTTACCAGGTCGATGGAAGCATGTCGATTTTCTGTTGAGTTTGAGGACATGGTTAGGTGTGTTCTCTTTCCGTCAGCTGCATCCACGGCTCCATTTGCTTTAGTCTCCTTCTATCAGCAGCAGCAGGACGTGAAGGATCGGCTCAATGGCAGCATGGGATGTGTGAAGCTTCCTACAGGTGAGTTCCTGCCTTATATGCCTCCGTTTCCACCAGCTAAGACGTGGCTGCTGGACTGCCACAGTGACGTCGACGGAAAGCAACATCATAATCTGTCTGGCAGAAACACTAGCAGTCCATCCTTTGACAGCCTCATTGGCCTATCTCGCGGCTGCGGCAATCTGCGCTGCCTGGCGGGGTCAGAAGGACCGCAGTGGTCTTTCATCTATAGGACCGCATGCATCGTAGTTCGGTGGTCTGACCACCAAACCCGACGACAGTTGGACCACTGCCACCACCATAGCAGTCCACAGACCACCAAACCAATAATCAGGCCCTACGTTTATGCAGGCTGTAGCTGTAAATATCCGCAGCATAGAATGCAGACCTGGCTTTATCATCTAGCTTGGGAATAACACATTTACAACGAAGAGACTGAGCACAGACTTCTCGAAGTACAGAACAAAAGGCTAGTTGTTCAGCTAAGATATGTGGGCTGGATGTCATCTAAAAAAACTCAGACACCTTACGTGCTAAGACAGCTTCGCTTGGAGCTAGTAGGGAGAGGCTGGTGAAACAGAGACAGATTCCCATGCAGTACAATGAACTTCTGAAATACCTTCACAATGTTGACCTTCTCTTTAATATTCTTCTTATTGATTACCACTATTTTGTTTATTTCCAAAGTAACATCTGTACACATTATCTGCACTAGATAAGGTCATCAATTTTAATACTTTTAAACACTAACAACAAATAACTGTGCAAGCCTCATAGGATTGATTTTTTACGTAGAATGGACAACCCTCATGTAATGCACAGTAGTTGTGGGTTACAGAAAACCAAGGTTCCTGTCTCTTTTGGGTAAGTTGGCACTGAGCCTCCACTTGTCTAGAGTTTTTAGAAAGCATAATTTTGGACTGCACTTTAAATTGCACAAAAATGATATCAGAAGTATCTCTTATTTTTGGTAACTGTATCTTAAGCCCTACAGACTCTATAAATCGCGCTCCCACCATGTACACTGTCATCAATTATGTCATTTCAGATGTAGCAGTCATGTTTTCAAAGAGGTCATAGAACATGTCACACGTGAAGGGATATGGGAGGTAATTAGCCACCTGGCAGTTATAGTTAAGACCGCATTTTCATAGGAAAAGTATTTTTTGGTTTCCTAATCCTTTCAGCCCCTTTTGACAAATCTTCACAAAACTTTGCAAAAAAGGTCTCATCCACCTCAAACCCTTTCTGGAAAGTTTGAGGGCATCTATCAAGCAGGGCCAATGGGAGCGTAGAGGTTGGGGGCAAAACACGTTTTCCACAATCATCTTTCCAAAGTGCTGAGTAGTAAACTTGGACAGGTAGTTAGTGAGCGAATGAAGACCTCACTAGGTCTATACCGATGTGGGTGAACCTAAGGGTTTAGGAAAAAAAATAAGCGCATCCCTAACCTGAGTGGTTTCTGTATCATCTGTGAAGACCTTCTCTCGAGCTTTAACTTGATTCTCTGAAGCGACAGTCATTCAGGAATCTTGAAAAATAAACTTCACGAAGATTGCATGTTTTCAACCGCTCATACATATAGTTTAGCAAATACAGCAACTTCTATTAGACATGGCAGTACTGGACAAAGTGGATAAACTACAATGATGAACACAATTGTCATTTGTTAGTGCCAAAGCACTTGGACAGATTTACCGTCAATTAGTCTGCATCTTAATATGCATAAACTGAAAAGTTTTCTAGCTTCATGTTTCTGTCACTGTCTGCTGCAAACTTCCAAAGCGTCGCTAAACCAAAATAGATTGCATTTTCATCTTGTTTACATACATCATTATGCCGATCAGCGTTGTTAATTTTTCAATTTCACCGGTAATTCGCTACTATTTGCAAGAAAGAAGGCGGGGTGCGGGTCAGACTACAATGTATATTTTACAAAGGAATCGATTTAATGACTCCAAATTATTTATTTTGCTCGAAAAGAGTTTGGCAAACCTAATCAGGTACCACCATGTATTGGACCTCCCAAAATGTCATATTCATGTATTAATATTCAAAATCTTAAATAAAATATTGCAAGAAGTATTTTTTAACGTCATTAATTTCTTTAACGGAACATCAACGCCCAACCCAAACTCAGACTTATGTACCTAGTATTGTTAATTATATTTTAAAAGAAAACAAAACGCAGTTTTGCTCAGGATCCATATGTTTATCATCTCCTGCCCCTCAAGCCCCCGTTTCCTGAAGATATATAAACAAGCATTCTCTTGTCCATGACACATCGTGGATGCTGATGTAGTTTAATCTTCTGCTATAAACACTGAAGGCCGCTGCATGCCATCGTGGGTGAGAATCGGACTGTTAAGCACATTTGTTCCCCTACAAGTTTTGCAAATAATCATACTGTCCCTTTTACCAGGCAGTGACCGTTTTCCCAGACTAGTAAATTTCACCTTCAAATCCTGGCAATCATGAGCCACCAGGAGGACTTAGATCGAGAATACTCAATTCTTATTCTAGATATGCCCGCCACCCTGCTAACAGCCAGCACAAGAGAGAAAGAGCCTCATGCTTACATTCTGTGTCTTGTCCATAAATATCTATTGGCACGATTACGAGGCGTGGCGGATGGACTGCCGTGTCAGTGGTTGTCCGACTGCCACATTACAAGGTTGGTAGGCGGACCCACCAACCGACCGTCATCTAAGCTAGGATTTCGGATCCCGACGGGCTGGCGGAGGTCTTGGTTGTAATCAGTCTGACCACCATGAAAAGGCTGGCGGAGAACAAGTGCAGGGGGCCACAGGAGGGCCCATGCACTGCCCATGCCGATGGCATGAGTACTACAGGGGTCCCCCTGCACAGCACCCTTGAAATGCGCACTGTCTGTTGTGCAGACAGTCTGCATTTCAAGGGTTCTGGTGCAGCCGCATTGCTGCCGGATCAATTATGAGTCGAGAACAATGAACCTTGGTTCCCGCCCGTCAACCCAGTGGGAAAGTTGTAATAAGGCAGGTGGGGAGACTGACAGCTTCACGGCGATATCTCCTCACCACGGGTCTAGCAGTCAGGTTTGCCGACTGCCAAACTCGTAATCAGGCCTTATATCTTTTTCTTTCTTTATTGTTGTATGCAATATATGAGGCCTATTTCACATTCAGCTGGATTTTGAAAACACAACCCCTCATCGTCAGACTCAAAGGTAGGGAATACGCATTGCCAGTCTACATAGTGTGGTCACGTCACATGAGCTCGGGACCACTGCAGTCATATACATTTCACTGTATTTTTTTTTTACATGGATAGGGGACACACTGGTACAAGGCATATATCACACACATACACAGATGGCATTTTGGTGTCAGTATTCAATGCCAAATGAATGCTGGAACCACAATGTCGTAACATTCACACTTGTCAACTATGTCCATGTGTTATCATGTCAAGGGGATGTATACCTGTGATGTTGTGCTTCCAGTTGTGTATGTGAGTCAGTGCGTGTATGTGTGTGTGTGCAATTGGATTGGCTGGTTGAGATGGAGGGAGCTGGAGTGGGTGATGTGGCTGTGTCAGAATATTTGTCACTTGAATATGAGTCTCATTTTGTTAAGAATGTTTGGTTTTGTGTTGTGTTGCTGTGTGTAATATTCAGGTGAGGGTCGTTGTTGTGTAGTAGTTGTTGTGATGTGTGTAATCCTGCTTGTGCAAGTGTGTATGCGTCGATGACTCTGTACTTGTTTTGGTTGTTGTGGTTGTGCTGTGTGTGGGTGTAGAGTCAAGAGTGTGTGTATGTTGTGTCATGGATGTGTGGCAATGTGTGTTTTCTGCATGTACATCTTGTGTTGTGGTGGAATGGCACTGGATAATGGTGTGTATGTGGTGTGTTGTGTAGTGCATGGGGACACATATGGCTAAGGTATAGTGTGTGTGTGTGTGGGGCTTACCTCTCTTCCATCGCCACTGCCATTGTACGATATCCATTGGGTCCCTCAATGGCCTTCCTCTGTAAGCAATCTGCCACCAGTATACCGCCTGCTGGACTTTAACATCTAATATGGTCATCGGGATCCCATCAGCCTGATGGCTCGGAAGAGCATGTCGTCTTGGCAGTCGGCGGCTCAGCCACAATACATCTAAATACAGTGGTCAGAACACCATCTACTTGACAGCGTACTAAGGTCGGCCACCATGGTGGATTAGCGGTAATACTGTCAAGATCTAAACCAGGCCCATAGTCTTGAAAAGTGTTCCCAGTCTGTGGTGTTTTCAAGATGGCTGAAGAAGCTTTAAGAGATTCGATTTAAAACATGTTTTATTTATATCTGCCGCAAAGCATGAAATACAGTGGTGGGGAAAAAAGTTCTGTGGCAAGGTATTGCAATGCATACATCATCTCTACCATTATTATTTCTTACAACAATGTAATTTTCTTACTGTAGCATTATAGAACATGTGTTCATCATAACCAGTCTGGGTCAACTAACGTTATCCTTTAAACTTGGATCTCCAATGAAGTTACAATTTTAGGCTAAGGCTAGTGTTAGTGGAATTGTGCATCATGGAGGTTCATATTTCAGACACATGGCTATTAGCTGAGGCCGCCTGCCTCACTGCAACCCAGAGTTAGGCCTATCTCACTGGTTCCCTGAAGTTTTGTCAGTCCCCCAGTTTGTCCAGTTTAGAGTTTCTCATCCATCTCTTAGCTTTCATGTGAAGCACTGTGCTCTTTCACTCATTTCCTAGTTTCTGACTTCCTCTAATTTAGGCTTGGTCTCTACCCTCCTTTCCAACATTTGAATTTGTGCTAACAATATGGCAAGGGCAGCAAACATAATTAGTGACTTTCTTTGTTTTTTGGCCAAGGAAATAGAAGCAGTAAACAGGCCTATGATGCTTGTCCTTTCTGTCCACCTATGGCTTCATTTAGAGTCTGTATCACTTCTCTGCAGTATGGTTCCAAGCCAGGGCAATCCCAGATCATGTGGAAAAACCATGCATTCTCCTCCTTGCACATAAGACATGTTGCTGCAGCTCCCATATTGAACTTATTAATTTTACTGGGTGTGATGTATGTCTTGTACACATATTTGAACTTTATTTGTTTGAAACAAGCGTTCCAATATACCTTGGGGATGGAACCTAGAATCTTACCTCAGTCTTTGTCCTCAGTGGGTTTTCCAGTGTCAGTTGTCCACTTGACTTTTAGAGCACCTTGGGCATATTTACATGCCCCTTGCGCCTCCTTGCACCCCCTCAGCATTATTTTCTTTTAGAGTAAGGAGGAACTCAGGAGGTCCTCACCATGCGCCATACTTAGACAGTGCCACAATGCATGCATTGTGCCAATTTGCACCACGTTATACCTGCACAAGGTTTAATGTATGCAAGGGGGGCATTCCCAAGCAGGGAGGCCCAAAAAAATGCTCCGGCAAGCCATTAAACTGACGCTCCCAAAATAACCTTTGGGCCTCCCTGTGCTTTTGCTGGACTAGCGCCATAATTTATGATGCTAATCCAGCAAAGTGCCACAATAACGTCATAAATTATGAAGCTATTGTGCTAACATGTGCCATGGTGCACTGTATTGCAAATACAGCTTTACCATAGTCTTATTAGAGTGGCACAGAGCGACGCAAGAAAAGTGGCACATCAGAGCTGATGCGACCCTTCTTGTAAATATTCCCCCTAGTGTGCAATTCAATTGGTCCAGAAGCACTTCGCATAATAATGACACTGCTCACTTCCCTTCTCCAATGTGCAGCTCAGCTGCAATGTTTTGTGTGTAAGGTCCAGCCTCTTCTGATTGTCACACTTGTCGCACTACTGCAGCTACAGAACCAACTAGCAGAAACTGTCCTCCAGGGAATTTGTGATCCTGCACCAGCTCTTTGAAACATCTATGGGTTCCACCTTCACATAGATATCCTGCTGGGGCTATGTCTCTCTCATTCTATAGTCGGTGTCATGGTGTTTAGACAAAATATAGAAAAATAATACTGTGCTAAAATATTATGTCAAGAATATTGGGATGTCAAAAATATAATCAACAGGAGTATCAAAGGTAAAAATATAATTTTTAGTGTTTTTAATACTGTAAAAAAAATATAAATGTAGAAAATATGGTATGTTATATCAGTTATAAGTGTTAATTATTATGTCATTTATTGTTGTGTGTTTCTTTTTATATGTTTATTATTTTTTTATTTGTGGCTTTTGTAAGTTATTTTTTTGTATGAAATTGTTGAAATTTGTATTTCTAATTGTATTAATGAGCATATAAGAATGGTTTTATAATCTTTTAGTAGCAGGGCATTGGGTTTTTAGGGAATAAAGGTGGGGAGATTTTTAAAAGGTGTATACTTTAAAGTAATTGTTATGTTAATTATTTCAATTACATGCAAATGGATATTTTTCAATTGTTAAAATTGTTTTGATACATTAATCTTTTTAAAACATTTTAATTTCAAATAAATGAAAATATCTACTAAAGGTATTAAATTAAAGACAATTAACTATTAAAGAAGTTAAATTATAAAAATATTTTAACAATTAAAAATATATAAAATATTTACAGATTTATTTTAATAAAATAACAGCTTGAATTTTTATTTAAATGTTTACATTGTACAATTCTGTGTATAAACGTAAATAATACAAATATTTACAACTTTTTTGGTTTCAAGTTATTTATTTATAGTAGCACATATTTTTAATTAAAAACTTGGTCTTATTTTTAATGATTGTTTATTTTTGATAATTATTGTATTTTTTATTTTACGGTTTAAAGTTTAGGAATGGTAGTAAATGTTGTAAAAATATATTATCAATGGTAATAAAATTATTAACATGTTAATGTTCCAATATGAATCTATAGGTTTGTAGCTTGCGTTAGTGTGTTTTTAGATTGCATTTTAGTTTGTTTTATAGTTGAAAATTGAGTTTGAGCATGTAGTATTGCTTGTGTATATAATAAATGTTACCCTTTTAGTGTGCAACATATTCATTAAATTTGTAAAGGTTGGAGTAGCAATGGTAAATGGTGCCTTTTTATTGTCCAGTGCCTTCCTCAAATTGGCTCAGACTGGAGGGGATTCATCAATATGTCCTCTTTAATGTCCACACTTTCTTAAAAATGGTTGATGTTGAATTGTTATTCATTAAATTTATAATTTTAATGTGAAATCCTTAGTTATAATTGTATTTGTATGTAGTAGAAATCGTTTGTGTTATTTGTTATGCCATTAATATTGTTGGTGTTTAGAAATAATATTAATAAAATAGTTAATTGTATGTTTGTAAGCCATAACATCATTAATTACATTTTTATAGAATAAAAGCATGTGACACATTTTTCTTCTTATATTTTTGATTTAAAGTGTATTTGCTGTATATTTTTACATGTTAAACATATATATTACAACCTAATTTAAACACTTATACATTTTCCACTTTTATTTTCTATTGTTTAACATTTTTTTCAGTATATGTTAAATATTTATTTTGTACTATTATTTAATTTATACTTTGTAATTTAACATGTTTACCACTTCTTACCATGTTTTACATGTTTAATAAATATTTACATTGTTTCATAAATGTATTCAACATTTTTACATTCATTTTCATCCATTTCTATGGGGATATAGTCTTTGTTTAGTTTCATTTAGCACCATTTTTTTAACCTCTTCCTTCCATTTTGTAATTTATTTGTGTTATTCTTAGTCTGTTTCCCGGAACCAGGTTGCAGTAAGGTACTGCTGTTTATTGAAACAGGTAAGTCATTTTTTAAAGATTTTTTCAGGGTTTCGACAATAGGGTGGGTTTAGAGGGAGGTGTATAAGTTTGTTATAGTATTATTTTTTTGTACATTTAGATGTATTAATCATAGCATTTTTCACTAGTTTGTAGTTTTGAATTTTCGTATATTATTTTAGTAATACATTGTTATGTTAAGTTGTGTTATGTTACTTATATTTTGATGATAAAGGGCCTCATTTTGAGTTTGGTAGATGGGAAGACCCATCTGCCGAACTTCCAACAGGGAAGTTGCTGCATTACTGGAGACCTCCCCGCCAGACTCCATCACCAGAATTTCCTGCTGAGCTATCACGTGGAAACCAAGGTTTCGGCCCGTCTGCTCAGCAGGAAAGTGGTCAATGTCAATGCTGCCATCCGCAGTAGGCACCAGCACCGCAGAACAGTGCTCATTACAAGGGTGCTGGGCAGGGGGACCCCTGAACAAGTATGTTTTAGTTTAAATATGTTGTAGTTTAAATATGTTTTAGTTTAAATATAAATTTTAGAGGGGCGCATCCAAGATTGCACCTATTTGAAAGCGATGTCCTGGAGCTCCGCTGCACGAGTGTTGCATCAGGGAGGGTGCTGTGCTCCCCTGCTTCTCTCAGCAGATGGTTTCCTGCCCAAAGCAGACCCTGATTGCTGATCTGCTAGGAATAAACCTCTGCTGGCCAGAGTTGCCTCCCTAACATCTTGCGGCAGAGGAGTTGTTTGGGTGGTCACATGGCCAAGATGGCAACAGAGGGAGGCCCCATACCTGAACTCTAAGACATGCCACACTCTTCCAACCCATGGCCTTGACACATCTTCCTGACACTGTGGAGTGCGGTGCCTCGCTGGGCTGGGAGCAAAGTGCCTGAATACATCTTCCTGGGCAGCTGAGGGCCCGGGCTGATCAGAGGCCCTGAGATGGCATTGGACTGCGGCTATATCTTTTAGCCATCTGCTGACTGTTGTACCATCATCACACTTCTGCCTGTACCTTGAAACCTCCATTACCTTCTTGCGGTGTAGTACGGGCCACTGAATGGACTTTTTCTGTCTTCTCCTGCCTCCCCTGCTGGGGAATGATCGGCGCTTGGGCCAGAAGGCACCTGATGAGCCTTAAGTCTAGAGCAGACACTGAAGGTGGGCCCACAGGACCAGAGGTACATTGCAGGTCTGACATGACCCAGTGTAGTTTAAAGACAGGCTGAGCTACTGCATACGTTTTCTACCTACCAGTGTGAACATCTCTTCTCTGGCCTGCGATCCCCCAATGCAATTGGCGTTAACACTGACCAGTGCCCCCCGATCGACAGGAGCAACACTGGGGGACAGGTTGCTTTATGGAGAACTTCTATTGTGGCCCTGGAGTGGACAGGGATGTGATATGCCTTTGATAAGCCACACTAAGGGCTCTGTTCCTCCACCAGTAGCTAACAAGGTCACTTTTCACCATTTCTGCACCTTTCTATTTCTGCCTGAACTGTAACATCTGGGGCCAGCTTGGAGCATGTTCCTTCAGCCTTTTTTTTACCTGCTTGACCCTATCAACAGATGCTCTACACTTTGGGGGTGATTCTGATTCTGGCGGGCGGCAGAGGCCGCCCGCCAGAATTCCGCCCCCAAAATACTGCGCCGCGGTCAAAAGACCGCGGTGGGTATTTCAAGTTTTCCCCTGGGCTGGCGGGCGGCCGCCAAAAGGCCGCCCGCCAGCCCAGGGGAAAACGACCTTCCCACGAGGATGCCGGCTCGTAATCGAGCCGGCGGAGTGGGAAGGTGCGACGGGTGCATTTGCACCCGTCGCGTATTTCACTGTCTGCCAAGCAGACAGTGAAATACTTGTAGGGGCCCTCTTACGGGGGCCCCTGCAGTGCCCATGCCAGTGGCATGGGCACTGCAGGGGCCCCCAGGGGCCCCGCGACCCCCCCTACCGCCATCCGGTTCCCGGCGGGCGGACCGCCGGGAACTGGATGGCGGTAGGGGGGGTCGGAATCCCCTCGGCGGCGCAGCTAGCTGCGCCGCCTTGGAGGATTCAACAGGGCAGCGGTACACTGGCGGGAGACCGCCAGTGTTGCCGGTCTGACCGCGGCTTTACCGCCGCGGTCAGAATGCCCTGCGGGGCACCGCCGGCCTGTCGGCGGTGCTCCCGCCGATCAGAATCACCCCCTTTGTATCCCTGAGTGAGAACAGGCATTGACTGTACTGCTCACCCACGGTCACCACAGGATTATTCAGACTACTATATCCACACCTTCCATACCTCCAAAGCGGATGACCCTGACTAAGCAGCTCTTGCAGTGGTTAACCCCCTCACTCCAGAGTCAGTGATTCAGGCCCTCCACCGGCGCCACTGAGCCCTGCTTAATAGGAATCCTGTGGGGATGTAGGCTCCTGGCTGATGTGGTCAATACACTGGAACTGGCAGACACCCTACAGGCTTTGGTGCACCTTCCCTCTGCTAGGACCGGGGCCCACTTAGAGCACTGCTATGACCTCACACCACGACAATGAAAAGGATACCACCCTTAAAGACATACTCACCATATCACCACAGAAGAAACTGGACCAGAGTGGCGCAGCGTCCCCATCTACACCTCTGCCCACAGAGACCGCTGCAGTGGGCTCCCAAGGGGAAGGCACACTGGTTACATTTCTGGAAAACCTCTTTGGGACCCTCAGGGAAGACATTGCAGCCCTCAAGCAGGACATAGCAGGAGAAGTGAAGGATATCAGACAAGAACTTGGCGACCTGAGTCAATAAGTTGACTCTTTGGAGCAAAACAATGATTTCCTCAAGGAAGAACTGGATGGGCACCACAGGGAACTTATTGAGTTGAGGAATAAGAATTTAGAGCTCCACTACTAGCCAGAAGTTCTCAACAACAGATCCAGGCACTCCAATTTCCACATAAAAGGGGTTCTCCTGCAGGCTGAATCTTGAAGTTGGAGAAATAAGTCTCCCATCTGTTTCGTCATCTGACTACAGAACTTGCAGACCAAGACAATGTTCTTGATCATATCCAAAGGGTGGGACACCAAGCCCGCTCTCCAGGAAAACTGCAGGATATAGTCACCTGTCTCTATTACTATCGCCAGAGAGCGGTCATCATGTCCGAATATCATTGACTCAAAGTTTTGGTTATACCAGGATCTTTTCCCGTAACATTACAGTGCTGTAGAACCCTTTGGTCTCTGACTGACTTCCTCCACAATAAAGGGTTCAAATAGAAGCGGGAAACTACCACAGGGAGAACCCAAGAAAATACCAAGTTTAGACCCGGGTATAAATAAACTGGGTCCCTGGTGAGATATTTGAGTGGTTATATTCTTAGTCTCTAACTAATGGGGATGGAGCTTCATGTAGTTTAGACCCCATTATACTAGTTTTCGTTTAGACATATGGCAGGGGTTTCCTTTGTTTAGGTATTCCTTTATGAAATGGTTTGTATCTCAGAGGGTGTCCATTATCTGCATTTTGATACTTTCCCTTGTAGTAACTGCAGCTCGTCCGCTCCCACTGGTTGGCTATGACGGATCTGCATATTTAGTAAGTAGGTTATTGCTTACCTTGTTGTATGGATTTGAGTTCATCCTTTTTCAGAGTTGTAATTTCCATTTTTTGATTCGCTCTGGAAGTTGTTTGATGACTTGTTACCAGAATTGTTTATTACAAGTGATTGACCGGATTATGGCCTCAAGGTTTGAATGCTAGGAATTTGGGGACAGATGTATCAAACTGTTTTGCATTCGCAAATGGTACGAATCGCAAAATTCGGCCGGTTGCGAATGTAAAAATGCCTTTCAGAATGTATGAAAGGCATTTGCAGTGTTAAAATAAGGAATTGCTAAATTTGCAACTTCTTGCAAATATTACATGGTTTTGCGTGTTGCAAACAATGAATCGCAATTTGTGACATTATTTACCGAATCACCATTTGCAAGATGCAAACTGCATCAAAGTTTCGCGATACTCAGATAGTGATCCACAAAATCCTGGCGCAATTTGCGATACGCTGATTGCAACATGCAAAACCATGTTGCAATGCAATACATAAAAAAAATCGCAAATTGTGAATATTCGCAGAATAGCCTTTTGCACATGCAATTTACCACAAATTGAAATCAGATGGTAACCAGGTACAACCTATATAAAGAGGCCCAGAATGACTTAGCCTCTTTTCCACAATGGCTGCACTCTACATGATGGCGAGGAGAATGAGGATCTTGGCAGGTTTGAGGAGAGGGAGGAGGAGACAGGAGCGCATTTTCAGAGTGCACATTACCCTTTTTGACCAGACAGAGGAGGAAATCTATGAGAAGTAGAGGTTAAGCTCAGCCATGATACTTGACCTGATAGCTGATCTACAACCCATATTGTAGCGCACAACACACAGGACCAATAGTATGCCCACCCATGTGCAGGTATTATGCTCCCTGCACCCATTAGCCTCAGGGAGCTATCAAGGGGTCATAGCAGAAGCAGGAGGGGTCTCACAGAGTGCCCTCTCATGCTTCTTCAATGCATTTCTGAATGCCATGCTTAGCAAAATACAAGAGCACATTAGATTCCCCAACACCCCACAGGAATTACAACAAACGAAAATCTATTTCTATCAGATTGCACAATTCCCACATGTCATAGGTGCCATTGACAGGACACATGTAGCAATCTGTCCACCATCGGCCACAGAGTATGTGTATCGCAACCGTAAGAGCCAACATTCACTGAACATACAGGTGATTAGCAATGCCTCTAACATCATTACTGATCTTGTGGCCAGATACCCAGGTAGCACACATGACTCGTACATCTTTCGCCACTGCGGGATTCAGACAAGACTGCTAGCTGGGGAGTTTGGCGAAGGATACCCACTGGGTAAAGTAATAGTTGACAATGTTGCATTGATGTTATAGTGACTGCAGATTTCAACAGTACTCATTTTACCCTCTATTCATTCCAGGAGACAGTGCCTACGCAGTGCGCACCTATATACTGACGCCCTACCTGCATCCATAAGAGTGGAGGTGCACTACAGTACAGCCCAGAGACAAACTGCAAAATTGTGGCTACATGTGCAATGTTCCACAACATTGCAACAAGAAGGGGCATACCAGTTGAACCAATGGAGCCTGACTCAGATGAAGATGGTGATCCCTTACCACCCCATCACCCCGTAGATAGGACCAGTGCAGCAGAGGGCAGGCAAAGATGTGCTGACATCATGTACCACCATTTCTGATGTAAGTAATGACAACACCACTGCAATATTATATATTTCTGCAGTTAGCAACTTTATTACCTTGACTTCAGGTAACATATGTGTCAATAGGACATAGCCATGAACCATAGGATAATGTGTGCGAATAAAAGTGTCACACTATTAGCATCATAGTTTAACTGTACAGCTACATGTTACAGGAGTCCCCTGCAGGCCTTAGCATTACTTCCTACGTCCACGCACTCCTCTTGAGTGCTCAGTGGCCTCACTGGCACCTCTTGTAGCGGGTTCACTGGCAGTACTGTGTCTGGTACTGCGATGCCTAGGATCCATCACAGGGGCTGTAAGACTGCTGAGGCTAGAGAACTCCTCACTATCCCCACCACCAAGTTTGCTGTTTGTAGCACTGTGTGCTGTCTCCATTGCATCCAGGACATTGGTTATATGCACTAATCCATGTGCAATGTCCCGACTGCAGTGTGCCATCTCCACCTGTATGCCAGCAGCACATTGTTAAATCAAGGCAGTTGAGCTAGCAAGCTGATTGACCGATCTGCAGAACCCATCAAACCTCCCCATAAATTGGTAATGGTGCCTACGGTGGCTGTCACGCTCCTGCTGAATCTCTGTGCAGAGGTCCCTATTGGCATTTGTCAACTCCTTTGTGTTTTCAGTTGCTGTTTGCTGTCCCTCATTCAGAGACTCCAACTGCTTGTTCATTGATCCAATGTTTTCATTGAGTGCATCCATCTGCCTGTGCAGTACTCCCATATTGTCATTGTGACACTCAAACTGCTTGTGCATTGCGCCCATGATCTGATCGATTGCCTATGCATTGACCTCATGTGTTTGCATTGCAGACACTGCACTTTCAGCATGGAAGCTTCAAGGCCGCTGAAGATTGATGGGCCCTCTCCTTCCTCTGTGCACTGTCTGCCTGCATCGTGACGCCTCCTGAGGGGAGTTGATTGAGGCTGGTGCTAGGACTGCTGTCTTTCTGTGGATCTAGCCTCTGGGGGTGGTGTGGGGACGTCATCCGGCATCTCATCTGAGTCCTGTTATAATCTGGGAGAGGTAACACCCTTGCCTTGCCTCTACTTTGTGTAGTACTGACAGACTTACTTGTGTTGGAGTCGGACTGTGGCTGTGTTTCAAAATGCCCCACATTTCCACCTTCTGCTGCAGCAGGGCCCGGGACATCTGCAATGACAATGTGCAGCATGTCAATTATGTATATCACAATAAGTTGCTCAATAGTTACATTGTACTCTGACATCGTATCACTGTGAGATGTGTGTGTTGTTTCTCTATGTGGCTGAACACCAACTTGCTTTTAATGTGTTATTTTCACTTTAGGGCTTTGTACTACTGCTCCCAAACGGCATAGTTGGGTTGTATGTAAGATGTGGCATTGCCTACTTATCACAATGCATCTAAGTAATAGCTATTTCCTAGGGGGCATTTGTACATGCACATAAGGGGATACACATCATTGGTGGCCTTACCTTTGCTGGTGCTGGGTGTCCCAGAAGTGTCAATGTCAGTGACACCACTGACAGCTTCAGGAAGCAGTGTGGACTCCACCAAGTCTTCCATTAGTGTGGATGGTGTCTG
The DNA here is from genome assembly GCF_031143425.1 of Pleurodeles waltl. Classification (NCBI taxonomy): domain Eukaryota; kingdom Metazoa; phylum Chordata; class Amphibia; order Caudata; family Salamandridae; genus Pleurodeles; species Pleurodeles waltl. The sequence continues at coordinate 1,641,428,965 of NC_090444.1, read as the reverse complement.
GGTGAGTGGTCCTCCTCCGGTGCTCCTTGCCTTTTTTAGCCTGCTGGCTACCCTTTCTTTGGCATGGGAACGCAGGTCATACCATCTCTTGCGTATCTCCTCCACAGAGCGCTGAACAACACCTACTGCACATATTTTGATATGGATTTCTGACCACAGTTTCCTTTTCTCACTTTCAGGTACCTGGAGTGAGTTCTTCCCGAACAGTTCATCATGGTTCATGACCACCTCCTCAGTGAGCACCTCCAATTTCTGCTCACTGAATTTGAGCTTGCGCTTCCAGTCTCCCTTGTCCTTCACCCTCCCATCATTGGCCATGTTGCAGTATGGTCCTTGTGCTGGGCTGTGTCTCCCTGCCTGCTCCTGTGGGTGTGGCTCCTGGAAATTGCATGGGCTGACTCACTTCCTGGTTGTGATGTCATCAGCCTGTCCGGTTGACCGTTTTTGCAATTTGCGATTTTCAATTACCAAATCGCTATTGATTTGTGATTCGGCATTGGCTACTTGCAAATTGCATTTGCGAATTTTAAGAAATCACATTTACCGACTCACAATTTTGATACATCCCATTTTGCATTTCTAAAATAGCAATTTCTTAAAATTTGCTATTTAAGAAATGCAAACCGGGAGCTCGATACATCTGGCCCTTGATTCCTGTGTTGCCGTCACCATTCTGGGAGCTGCCTCCTATGCGTGGACCATAGAGTGTTTTGGCAAATTGGATTATGTACCAGGCTGGTGTTTTTCTATAAGTACATTGTTGCCTTCTCCTCCTCATTTTCTAATGGATCCTGTCTCTGCTTCATTTAATCTTTACATTCTCTTTGGTACTGATGATGACCCTTGAATAAATAAGGGTTGAAACGTTGACTATTCATACAGCAAAATAGGGCTTTTTGGTCACTTTTTCACATATATCTAAATTGCTTTTGACAATGTGGGTCCACCAGCTGTTTTGTGTGTATGTATATGTGTATGTACATATGCTATGCAATAAGTATATGTTGAGATATCACTGTAAAAATGATATAAAGTGTCTTTAGTCTCTTAAAAGCAATAAATGTCTCTTGCAAGCACAAAGGCGGTCATTCTGACCGCGGCGGTCGGCGGACGCCGCCCGCCAAGCGGTTCCCGCCGAAAGACCGCTCTGCGGTCAAAAGACCGCGGCGGCCATTCCGCCTTTCCCGCTGGGCCGGCGGGCGACCACCAGAAGACCGCCGGCCGGCCCAGCGGGAAAGCCCCTTCAACAATGAAGCTGGCTCCGAATGGAGGCGGCGGAGTTGAAGGGGTGCGACGGGTGCAGTGGCACCCGTCGCGATTTTCACTGTCTGCAAAGCAGATGGTATGACCTGCGTTCCCATGCCAAAGAAAGGGTAGCCAGCAGGCTAAAAAAGGCAAGGAGCACCGGAGGAGGACCACTCACCCAGACACCATCCACACTAATGGAAGACTTGGTGGAGTCCACACTGCTTCCTGAAGCTGTCAGTGGTGTCACTGACATTGACACTTCTGGGACACCCAGCACCAGCAAAGGTAAGGCCACCAATGATGTGTATCCCCTTATGTGCATGTACAAATGCCCCCTAGGAAATAGCTATTACTTAGATGCATTGTGATAAGTAGGCAATGCCACATCTTACATACAACCCAACTATGCCGTATGGGAGCAGTAGTACAAAACCCTAAAGTGAAAATAACACATTAAAAGCAAGTTGGTGTTCAGCCACATAGAGAAACAACACACACATCTCACAGTGATACGATGTCAGAGTACAATGTAACTATTGTGCAACTTATTGTGATATACATAATTGACATGCTGCACATTGTCATTGCAGATGTCCCGGGCCCTGCTGCAGCAGAAGGTGGAAATGTGGGGCATTTTGAAACACAGCCACAGTCCGACTCCAACACAAGTAAGTCTGTCAGTACTACACAAAGTAGAGGCAAGGCAAGGGTGTTACCTCTCCCAGATTATAACAGGACTCAGATGAGATGCCGGATGACGTCCCCACACCACCCCCAGAGGCTAGATCCACAGAAAGACAGCAGTCCTAGCACCAGCCTCAATCAACTCCCCTCAGGAGGCGTCACGATGCAGGCAGACAGTGCACAGAGGAAGGAGAGGGCCCATCAATCTTCAGCGGCCTTGAAGCTTCCATGCTGAAAGTGCAGTGTCTGCAATGCAAACACATGAGGTCAATGCATAGGCAATCGATCAGATCATGGGCGCAATGCACAAGCAGTTTGAGTGTCACAATGACAATATGGGAGTACTGCACAGGCAGATGGATGCACTCAATGAAAACATTGGATCAATGAACAAGCAGTTGGAGTCTCTGAATGAGGGACAGCAAACAGCAACTGAAAACACAAAGGAGTTGACAAATGCCAATAGGGACCTCTGCACAGAGATTCAGCAGGAGCGTGACAGCCACCGTAGGCACCATTACCAATTTATGGGGAGGTTTGATGGGTTCTGCAGATCGGTCAATCAGCTTGCTAGCTCAACTGCCTTGATTTAACAATGTGCTGCTGGCATACAGGTGGAGATGGCACACTGCAGTCGGGACATTGCACATGGATTAGTGCATATAACCAATGTCCTGGATGCAATGGAGACAGCACACAGTGCTACAAACAGCAAACTTGGTGGTGGGGATAGTGAGGAGTTCTCTAGCCTCAGCAGTCTTACAGCCCCTGTGATGGATCCTAGGCATCGCAGTACCAGACACAGTACTGCCAGTGAACCCGCTACAAGAGGTGCCAGTGAGGCCACTGAGCACTCAAGTGGAGTGCGTGGATGTAGGAAGTAATGCTGAGGCCTGCAGGGGACTCCTGTAACATGTAGCTGTACAGTTAAACTATGATGCTAATAGTGTGACACTTTTATTCGCACACATTATCCTATGGTTCATGGCTATGTCCTATTGACACATATGTTACCTGAAGTCAAGGTAATAAAGTTGCTAACTGCAGAAATATATAATATTGCAGTGGTGTTGTCATTACTTACATCAGAAATGGTGGTACATGATGTCAGCACATCTTTGCCTGCCCTCTGCTGCACTGGTCCTATCTACGGGGTGATGGGGTGGTAAGGGATCACCATCTTCATCTGAGTCAGGCTCCATTGGTTCAACTGGTATGCCTCTTCTTGTTGCAATGTTGTGGAACATTGCACATGTAGCCACAATTTTGCAGTTTGTCTCTGGGCTGTACTGTAGTGCACCTCCACTCTTATGGATGCAGGTAGGGCGTCAGTATATAGGTGCGCACTGCGTAGGCACTGTCTCCTGGAATGAATAGAGGGTAAAATGAGTACTGTTGAAATCTGCAGTCACTATAACATCAATGCAACATTGTCAACTATTACTTTACCAAGTGGGTATCCTTCGCCAAACTCCCCAGCTAGCAGTCTTGTCTGAATCCCGCAGTGGCGAAAGATGTACGAGTCATGTGTGCTACCTGGGTATCTGGCCACAAGATCAGTAATGATGTTAGAGGCATTGCTAATCACCTGTATGTTCAGTGAATGTTGGCTCTTACGGTTGCGATACACATACTCTGTGGCCGATGGTGGACAGATTGCTACATGTGCCCGGTCAATGGCACCTATGACATGTGGGAATTGTGCAATCTGATAGAAATAGATTTTCGTTTGTTGTAATTCCTATGGGGTGTTGGGGAATCTAATGTGCTCTTGTATTTTGCTAAGCATGGCATTCAGAAATGCATTGAAGAAGCATGAGAGGGCACTCTGTGAGACCCCTCCTGCTTCTGCTATGACCCCTTGATAGCTCCCTGAGGCTAATGGGTGCAGGGAGCATAATACCTGCACATGGGTGGGCATACTATTGGTCCTGTGTGTTGTGCGCTACAATATGGGTTGTAGATCAGCTATCAGGTCAAGTATCATGGCTGAGCTTAACCTCTACTTCTCATAGATTTCCTCCTCTGTCTGGTCAAAAAGGGTAATGTGCACTCTGAAAATGCGCTCCTGTCTCCTCCTCCCTCTCCTCAAACCTGCCAAGATCCTCATTCTCCTCGCCATCATGTAGAGTGCAGCCATTGTGGAAAAGAGGCTAAGTCATTCTGGGCCTCTTTATATAGGTTGTACCTGGTTACCATCTGATTTCAATTTGTGGTAAATTGCATGTGCAAAAGGCCATTCTGCGAATATTCAGAATTTGCGATTTTTTTATGCATTGCATTGCAACATGGTTTTGCATGTTGCAATCAGCGTATCGCAAATTGCGCCAGGATTTTGTGGATCACTATCTGAGTATCGCGAAACTTTGATGCAGTTTGCATCTTGCAAATGGTGATTCGGTAAATAATGTCACAAATTGCGATTCATTGTTTGCAACACGCAAAACCATGTAATATTTGCAAGAAGTTGCAAATTTAGCAATTCCTTATTTTAACACTGCAAATGCCTTTCATACATTCTGAAAGGCATTTTTACATTCGCAACCGGCCGAATTTTGCGATTCGCACCATTTGCGAATGCAAAACAGTTTGATACATCTGTCCCCAAATTCCTAGCATTCAAACCTTGAGGCCATAATCCGGTCAATCACTTGTAATAAACAATTCCGGTAACAAGTCATCAAACAACTTCCCGAGCGAATCAAAAAATGGAAATTACAACTCTGAAAAAGGATGAACTCAAATCCATACAACAAGGTAAGCAATAACCTACTTACTAAATATGCAGATCCGTCATAGCCAACCAGTGGGAGCGGACGAGCTGCAGTTACTACAAGGGAAAGTATCAAAATGCAGATAATGGACACCCTCTGAGATACAAACCATTTCATAAAGGAATACCTAAACAAAGGAAACCCCTGCCATATGTCTAAACGGAAACTAGTATAATGGGGTCTAAACTACATGAAGCTCCATCCCCATTAGTTAGAGACTAAGAATATAACCACTCAAATATCTCACCAGGGACCCAGTTTATTTATACCCGGGTCTAAACTTGGTATTTTCTTGGGTTCTCCCTGTGGTAGTTTCCCGCTTCTATTTGAACCCTTTATTGTGGAGGAAGTCAGTCAGAGACCAAAGGGTTCTACAGCACTGTAATGTTACGGGAAAAGATCCTGGTATAACCAAAACTTTGAGTCAATGATATTCGGACATGATGACCGCTCTCTGCCGATAGTAATAGAGACAGGTGACTATATCCTGCAGTTTTCCTGGAGAGCGGGCTTGGTGTCCCACCCTTTGGATATGATCAAGAACATTGTCTTGGTCTGCAAGTTCTGTAGTCAGATGACGAAACAGATGGGAGACTTATTTCTCCAACTTCAAGATTCAGCCTGCAGGAGAACCCCTTTTATGTGGAAATTGGAGTGCCTGGATCTGTTGTTGAGAATTTCTGGCTAGTAGTGGAGCTCTAAATTCTTATTCCTCAACTCAATAAGTTCCCTGTGGTGCCCATCCAGTTCTTCCTTGAGGAAATCATTGTTTTGCTCCAAAGAGTCAACTTATTGACTCAGGTCGCCAAGTTCTTGGCTGATATCCTTCACTTCTGCTGCTATGTCCTGCTTGAGGGCTGCAATGTCTTCCCTGAGGGTCCCAAAGAGGTTTTCCAGAAATGTAACCAGTGTGCCTTCCCCTTGGGAGCCCACTGCAGCGGTCTCTGTGGGCAGAGGTGTAGATGGGGACGCTGCGCCACTCTGGTCCAGTTTCTTCTGTGGTGATATGGTGAGTATGTCTTTAAGGGTGGTATCCTTTTCATTGTCGTGGTGTGAGGTCATAGCAGTGCTCTAAGTGGGCCCCGGTCCTAGCAGAGGGAAGGTGCACCAAAGCCTGTAGGGTGTCTGCCAGTTCCAGTGTATTGACCACATCAGCCAGGAGCCTACATCCCCACAGGATTCCTATTAAGCAGGGCTCGGTGGCGCCGGTGGAGGGCCTGAATCACTGACTCTGGAGTGAGGGGGTTAACCACTGCAAGAGCTGCTTAGTCAGGGTCATCCGCTTTGGAGGTATGGAAGGTGTGGATATAGTAGTCTGAATAATCCTGTGGTGACCGTGAGTGAGCAGTACAGTCAATGCCTGTTCTCACTCAGGGATACAAAGTGTAGAGCATCTGTTGATAGGGTCAAGCAGGTAAAAAAAAGGCTGAAGGAACATGCTCCAAGCTGGCCCCAGATGTTACAGTTCAGGCAGAAATAGAAAGGTGCAGAAATGGTGAAAAGTGCCCTTGTTAGCTACTGGTGGAGGAACAGAGCCCTTAGTGTGGCTTATCAAAGGCATATCACATCCCTGTCCACTCCAGGGCCACAATGGAAGTTCTCCATAAAGCAACCTGTCCCCCAGTGTTGCTCCTGTCGATCGGGGGGCACTGGTCAGTGTTAACGCCAATTGCATTGGGGGATCGCAGGCCCTGTTAGGGGGCCCCTGCACTGCCAATGCCAGCGGCATCGGCAGTGCAGGGGCCCCCAGGGGCCCCACGACACCCGTTCCCGCCATCCTGTTCCTGGCGGTAATTACCACCAGGAACAGGATGGCGGGAAGGGGGTCGGAATCCCCATGGCGGTGCTGCAAGCAGCGCCGCCATGGCGGTTTCCCTGGGCCAGCGGGAAACCGCCGGGAAACCGCCGGCTCCCCTTTTCTGACCGCAGCTTTACCGCCACGGTCAGAATCGCCCAGGAAGCACCGCCAGCCTGTTGGCGGTGCTTCCGCTGCCCTCCGCCCTGGCGGTCATGGACCGCCAGGGTCGGAATGACCCCCAAAGTACCTGGTTTCCTCAAAATGTTAGCAAAGACCCGCAGAGGAGGAGATGCGTGGAAAACAGGGAGGAGTGTGTCGATTTCTTGGGCTGCACACACGATGCGTCATTTATTTTTCACGTAGGGAAGGCTTTGCGTCAATTTCCTCCGCTCGGTCTTGGATCCTCTTCGGGTTGCGGGGACGATGCGTTGAAATCCGGTGCTGGTAGGACGAAGTCACAGGGGCTGCTTCTATCCGGTGGGCGTTGCGTCAAAAATTCTACAGCACGGCAGGCGCTGCATCGATTCCTTTCTGGAAGTCGGGCTGCATCATTCCAGGTCTGCTGTGCGTCGATCCAGTGGGGTGTGCGTTAAATTTCTGGTCGCTACGCTGGTGCTGCGTCGATCTTCTTGTTGCGAAGTTGGGCTGCGTTGTTCCGGTTTGGCGTGCAGTGAATTTTTCACTGCGATGCAGGCTGTGCATCATTTCTGGCAGGCTGTGCGACGATTTTCGCCACACAGGGAGTTCTTCTTGCAGGAATGAAGTCTTTTTGGTCCTGAGACTTCAGGGAACAGGAGGCAAGCTCTATCCAAGCCCTTGGAGAGCACTTTTCAGCACAGCCAGAGAGCAGCAAGTCAGCAGGGCAACAGCAAGGCAGCAGTCCTTCACAGAAAGCAGTCAGGCGAGTCCTTTGGGCAGCCAGACAGTTCTTCTTGGCAGGTTGCAGGTTCTGGTTCAGGTTCTCTTCTACAGGAAGTGTCTCAGTTGGTAGGGGCAGAGGCCCTGTTTAAATACCTAAAGGTGCCTTTGAAGTAGGGGAGACTTCAAAGAGTGGCTTAGAAGTGCACAAGGTCCCCTTTCAGTTCCATCCTGTCTGCCAGGGTCCCAGTAGGGGGTGCGGCAGTCCTTTGTGTGAGGGCATGCTACTGTCCTTTGACATGTAAGTGTCAAGCCCTCCACCCTTCCAGCCCAGGAAAGCCCATTCAATATGCAGATGCATGCAAGTTTGACTCAGCATCCTGTGTTTGGGGTTGCGCAAGGCAGCTGCCAACTAAACCTAGCCAGACGTGGATTGGAAGGCACAGAAGGATTTACGTGTAGTGAAATGCTCACTTTCTAAAAGTAGCATTTCTAAAATAGTAATATAAAATCCAAATTCACCATTAAGCAGGATTTTGGATCACCATTCTGGCCATACTAAATATGACCTGGCTACTCCTTTCAGGTCAGGATCTACCACTCAAACAGTCTATGAGGGTAGCCCCAATGCTATCCTATGAAAGGAGCAGGCCTCACAGCAGTGTAAAACAAATTTAGGAGTTTTACACTACCAGAACATATAGAACACACATGTTTATGCCCTGCCTTTTACCTACATAGCACCCTGCCCTATGGTCTACCTAGGCCCTACCTTAGGGGTGACTTATATGTAGAAAAAGGGGAGTTTAAGGCTTGGCAAGTACTTTAACTGCCAAGTCGAAGTGGCAGTGAAACTGCACACACAGGCACTGCAGAGGCAGGCCTGAGACATAGGGCCTGATTCTAACTTTGGAGGACGGTGTTAAACCGTCCCAAAAGTGGCGGATATACCACCTACCGTATTACGAGTTCCATAGGATATAATGGACTCGTAATACGGTAGGTGGTATATCCGCCACTTTTGGGACGGTTTAACACCGTCCTCCAAAGTTAGAATCAGGCCCATAGTTAGGAGTTTACGTATGTGGGTGGCACAACCAGTGCTGCAGCCCACTAGTAGCATTTACTTTACAGGCCCTGGGCACATGTAGTGCACTTGACTTTATTTCATTTCGGTTACAATTCACTCAATTTGTTGTTCACTTCCCAATAAATACCACTTACTCACAAATCCTGTGTAAGTGGGATGTATCTACCATAAACAACTGTCATGTATAACAACTAGTGTACCAAAATGTTCCACTCCAATGTTATACCTCTGCTATGGTCATCACACATGCACTGGCCAACCAGGCTACATATTGCATTGGAATTGTAAAATGCACATGACACAAGTCACCCGTATTGTACATCTCCACATATTTATTTGAAGCATGGCAATCAGCACATTGTGAAGTCATGCTGTGGACTTCAGTGTTTGAGCTTAGGTATCATTCACTACATGACCATACCCCATTAAACAGACAGAGGTCAGTACTAATCTCCACAGTCATGGAACCTTCCACATACCAGGGTCAGGTATCTGTAGGCTTGCCACTCACCTATGTCAGTCTTCAGACACATGCACATATGTCTGCAATGAGGAAACACACTGACAGCTATGCACAAGTTAGGTCACATACAACACAAACCAAAATTATGGTAAAGTATCTAGTTACCACATCATGACCTGTGTTAGACACAAATGGACACACACATACCAGCATTTAACCCACCTCTAATACAAAACAGGTCTAATTTGTAGAAAAGGACACTTCCAAACCACTGTCCTGACAGTCTGGGCATACAATTTACACACCACAAAGCTGATGCAAAGCAGTACCTGGTCTAATCCATGTCCACTGCTCATGTCAGTCTGCAAATCCCATCTACCTGTGACACTATGAGAATGCCAAATGATGATGAGCCTAACAGCCAATCTGCAAATCTGTGAATGACAAAGATAAGGTATATGCCAGGACGGAAAAGACACATGGAGTGTCAACTTATTGTGAGGGTGTGATGTCAATCTGAGATTTCACAAGCCACACTTGCTGCACTTACTCTGATCTGTTGGGAGGTGACCTCATTGGTTAGTGTGGACTAAACATTAGCATGTGTGATGCTTCCTCAGAATGGACACCCTGCATGTACTAAACCATGGTGGTATGACCAGACTCCTAGTGCAACCCATATCATTGATCTAGGAGGTCAGAATATTAGTACCATGTTCTTTGGATGGTAAGTGGCTACACAGCAACTTCCCATTCCAATGTGTTGTGGGCGTGCTAAATAGGCCATACCATCTTGGTAATCAGTACAATCTAAACAGTTTTTTTGCCAACATCATGTGTACATTGTTAGGTTCAGACATATATGAACAATCTGACGCAACTTCTACATACTTCATTTTGCTATAGTGGATATGGTATGTAGGCTTTAGGAATGGAATCCCATAGTTTGTACTGACTGAATTGTATTGCAGGTGTTGTATTTCACCTTCACATGTTGTTGCAATGGTATGTATAGTCAATCATTTGGCTTGTCTCGTGGTGGATGTCTCTATCATGTTAAGCTCATAAGTGTGTTGTGGAACTGTATTGTTTATATACAGATGTAAGATTGCTCATGTCTGAAGTGTTGACAGTGATGTTGCCACTTGGATAGTGGGCTATTGATGTTACCACTCATCATGATTAGTTGTACTGTATGTGGTCTTCATGCACATGACAGGTGTTGATTGTATTTCAGGTGTTGGCACGATACATGGGAATGTCTGTGGGTAAATCATGTGTGCTAAGTCCGCCCCATAAGTGTAAATTACTTTGTTTACAGGTGGAGAATGACTTAGATAAGTAGCTCCACAAAGTAGATATCATCCTTTCCTTCATGACTATTGGGACATGTGTTGCTGGCATGTATTTAGCCTCTATGATATTCCAATCATTAAAAAGGCAGGTATAGTTTTGCATGTTTGCAATTGTGAAGGTTATGGACTCTGTAACATGAAATGGTTTTGGCTTGTATGCAACATGCTGTCATGTTTTTGGCACATGATGTGATTCCTTTCCTGGTACATGACATCAGCTACAAATGTAGATTTTTGTGGATTTTGTGTATGTGATATATTGAAATGAATGTTACCACTATTTCCCATTGCTTGGTTGTTGGTTGACTATGTTGCTGTGGATAGGGACTCAGATTCATGTTGACAAGTCAGGCTGTCATGAAATGGTTACTGTGATAGCTCTACTGATATGATGGAATAGGAGGTGTGCTATAGGTGGCTTACCAGGTGTGTAGCATTGTTGAAATGTAGGTTTGCAGATGGGATCGAGTTATGACATGATGTTGGCACTAACCTGGGGGTGTAGTAAAAGTGGTTGTAATGTGATTGATGTGTACAGCATGATGTTAGTGCATCAAAAGATTATAATGACCCTACCTCTCTTCCTGTTTTCCAGTATTAGCATTGGCTGGTGAAGGAGACTAGGCATAGTCGAGTGGGGAAGCTGCTGACCACGGGACCTCAATTCATGAAACCACTGACTCTGAGGGACCCAGTTGCCTGGGGGGCCAGCGGAGTGTCAGGATCCAGTTCTTCATCATCGGAATCCTCCTCCAGTGGACACTCTGTGGCACACCCATCTGGGACCACCGAAGCACCATCTCTGTCCACCACCCCACTTTCTACCACCGCCCTCCCTGTAGCTCCCCACCCAATTGGCCATGCCCGCTCACCAAAAAGAGGGGGCATCTCCTTTGGCGCAAGCACCTCTGCCCCAGCACCTTTTAGCCCTGCTTCCCTCAGTGTGGAGGCTATTGACCTCCTGAGGTCCATCTCTGTGGCTCAGTCAACCATTGTAAATGCCATCCAGGGACTGGCAACTCAAATCCAACAGAGTAATGCGTTCCTGGAGGGCATTCATGGTGCGCTGGTTGGCCTACAGAGATCCTTTCAGGGTGTGGCCTCCACACTGACAGCAGCCAGTCACCCTTTGTCCACCTTCCTCTTCCCAATCCCAAACCCCTCTTCCAAGACCCAGCCAAAGCACACAAAAAGACAGGCATGAATCCACCTCAACATCCTAGGGTAGATCAGACAGACATAAGCACCACAAGACACACCACCGGCATGCACACAAGCAACATTCAGATGCACACACAGCAACAGTCACAACCTGCCCTGACACCCCCAGCATCACAGACAGCACACTTGACACACCTGCAAACACAACACCAACATTCACAGGTTCAGCCACTATACATATCATACCCACAGGCAGCACAACAGCAGACCCTCAGACATCCATCTCAGTCACCACAACCGCAGACACCACAACCACTGACACTCCTACTTGTAGCACATCCACCATACCTTCAGTCACTACCCCAACAGACAATCACCCACCCACCATAGCATCCCCCAGCACCTTCAGCCCCCTTTATTCCAAGACACATGAATGCCCTCACTCACTGATCCAAAAGACACCAGCACCCACAAGCATACCTCGCACAAACATGAACCCAGGACATCCACACCACCACTTCTTACAATCACTCCCTCTCCCCTCACACACAAACCCTTTTGCTATGACCGTCCTTGTGTGTCTAAAAAAGCCTTATTTTCTGAGTTTTCCCTTTTCCCTACTCTTCTCCCCCGTGAGACCCCTAAACATCTTGCTTCCCTCCCAAAGTCCATCCCTTCCAGTTTCAAGGCCTCCCCGGCGCCCCCTGTAAGTACCAGTCACCAGATCCTCGGGGTCTGTGCACATTCCCAACAGTTCCACCACAAGACAGCTCCAATACTCTGATTACACTTATCACAGAGTCTAAGAGAGTCCAAGTGGGGAAAAGGGGATTAGGACGGGAACAGCTGGGAATGAGACCTGTAGGAAGCAAAAGGTTAAAATACAACATCAAAATTACATCTCATGAAATCAGTACCATGCTACAACTCTAAGCTTCGTCTTTTCCGAAAAAACATGAACAACCCTAGAATAGTCCTAAAACTGACTAGGCTTTAGATGACCGAATACCTGAGAAGGAAACAGGAAAAGTTAAATAGGACTTTCAGCTTCAAGTACTTACTTTAGCATGAGAATCAGGAAACACTCTGAGCAATTTCTAAACAACCATATGAATCTCCTTTTAAGAATACATATCAGGAACACACAGCATTACATCTAGAACTCTGGTATTGTTGCGTTCATCTCAGAAGAAACATTGGAAAGTGAATTGCGCACATTGCAGATTTTCATATGAGTATTAAACACCGTAAAGGATTGTGCACCATGAAATCACACAACGTAGATGCAAGGAATAAATCACGCGACGTATCAACTTGAAATGCTACCAAGAAAATGTCTTAGAATGGTAGCGCACAGTAATTTACATTATTTATACACGAGGAAAGAATTGTGCGTCTTGCCGATTCAAATGCCACCATACAAATGCCAAGAAATGGTAGCGCACAATGAACAACATGAAAAGCACTCAGGAACAAAAATCGCGCGTCTTGTCGATTCAAATGCCACCCTGCAAATGCCAAGAAATGGTAGCGCAGAATGAATAACATGAAAAAACACTCAAGGAAAGAATCGCGCGTGTTGCCGATTCGAATGCCACCATGTAAATGCCAGAAAATGGTAGCGCACAATAAACAGCATGAATTACACACGAGAAGTGAGCCACAATGTAAATGTCAAGAAAAGGTAGCGCGCAATGAACAACAAAATTAAATGCTCATGAAACGAGTTGCACGTCTTGCCAACTCGTAAAACATCATGTAAATGTCAAGAAATATCAGCGCCCAATGAACAACAATGTAATAACGAAGTCAAATCTTTATGGAATAAATTTCGCGTCCTCCCTATTTGCAAACCACCATACAAATTCCAAAAAATGGCAGCGCACAAGTAATCTGTTATTCATTTAAGAATTAAAATCAAGAATATGAAAATTCTCAATTACGGTGTTGGAAAATGTCCAAACACCGTCTTACCGCCTGGAAACAGTGATCACCAATGAGAGGTGAGTGCAGAAGACTGGAAAATCCAAATAGGCCACCGGGACAGGAGCTCAGGAAGAAGCTGCTGCTCTGCACCGGGACCTCTGAATAGTGAGCACTGGAAGTTGGGCTGACTCTCTTTTATAGAGTCTTGGCCCAGCCTAGAACCACGCCCAGGCATGTTGCAGGGAAAGTCTCTAGAAGGCCCTGGAAAGGGGCCACACCCTAACACACTCTGAATGTCTGCAGCAATACATTCCAAATGTACAGTATTTATAAGCACCTTAAAAAGGAATCTTTTGGATGGAATTCTGCAATGCAAAAGGTTAAACAATAACATATCATCACAATGCATAAATTACTTTATCTTGCGAGTGTTGATTTTTTGCATTCTAGATGCCCGTAGAGCGCGCACTGTCCTGGTGTTGACAGTACTCCCCTCTCCCAGGCGCGCTCTAGGGCCTGGTTTATCTGGATTCAGACGATGAAAGCGTCTCACAAGTACTGGAGCATGAACATCAGATGCGGAAACCCATGAATTACTTTCAGGGCCATAACCTTTCCATGAGATTAAGTACCATAGGTTACGCCCTCTCGGTTTAGAGTCCAACACTTTCTTGACTTCATATTCTTCTTCCTCCTGTACTAGAACAGGAGCTGGATGAGGGCGGACCTTTTGGACTGCCTTTTTTAAGAGGGAAGTATGGAACACTGGATGAATCCGTAATGATTTTGGCAATTGTAGTTTATAGGTCACAGTATTGATTTGCTGAAGAACAGTGTAAGGACCTATAAATTTGGGGTTGAACATGTGCTTCTTCTTGAAGTCTATATGTTTTGTGGAAAACCACACTTTGTCACCAGGTTGATACTGCGGTCTCTCACAATGTTTCTTGTCATAATGCTTTTTGTATTTTTGTTTGGCTTTTTCTAAATGTTGTTGAATCGATTTCTGAGTTTGATGCAAATGTTGAATGATTTCTGACACAGCTGGAGTGAGAGAACTTTCTTGAGGAATTGTGATGGGCAATGTGTCAGGATGATAGCCAAACAAACCAAAAAAGGGTGTAACGCCAGTAGAAGTGTGGAAGGAGTTGTTGTAGGCTAATTCAGCTAAACAGAGCATTGATGTCCATGATTTAAGTGCTTTTTCAGCATAAGCACGTAGGTATTGCTTCAAAGTCTGATTTAGTCTCTCTGTTTGACCATCTGTTTGAGGATGGTGGCTAGTAGATAGGGTAGATGTCGCTTGAAGTGTTTTACACCACGTCTTCCAGAAGTTGGAGGCAAATTGCGATCCCCGATCGGAGAGGATCACTTTTGGCAGTCCATGATAACGAACCACTCTATTCAGTAAGATAGTTGCCAGTTCACTAGAGGTGGGTAATTTCTTACAGGCAATGAAATGCCCATATTTCGTGAGACTATCTACTACCACCAAAATTACTGAATGCTGTTGAACCACTGGCAGACCTGTAATAAAGTCAAAAGAGTTGTGTTCCTACGGACGACTTGGGGTTGGAAGTGGGTGTAACAACCCTTTCGGTTTTGAATGACTTGTTTTAGTTCGAGCACAGACTTCGCAGTTGTTTACCATTGTTTTTACATCCTTTGTTAAGGTGTGCCACCAAAAATAGCGTTGGATTAATTCAAGAGTTTTAGGAGTACCAGGGTGACCTGCTGTAGGTATAACATGCAACCAATGAAACACTATCTTGCGAAGTTTGGTAGTGGGCACGAACAAACGAGCATCGTGAAAGGGTAATCCTTGCTTGATTGATCTTTTCGGATCTGCTTGGGCCCACGCCTGCCATTTTTCAACAGTAAATGAATTGCGGATGTCTTCAAAGAAATCTTCTGTTTTTATGATACATAGGACCTTGTCAGGAGCAATGATAGCTCTGGAGGTTTGAACTGCAGGCAATGTGGTAGATTCTTGGCGGGATAAGGCGTCAGCTTTGTGATTATCTTTACCAGGCCGGAAGGTTACCACAAAATCAAACTCGGCAAAAAACAGCATCCAGCGTAATTGCTGAGGAGTCAAAAGTCTGGCAGAACTCATGAATTGAAGAGTGCGATGATCAGTATATACTGTGACAGTATATTTAGCTCCCAACAAATTATGTCTCCATTCTTTAAAGGCGTCACAAATCGCCAGAAGCTCTTTTTCAGCAATTACATAGTTCTGTTCGGCTTCGTTCAACTTCCGAGACATGTAAGCTACAGGATGAAGCTGACCAGTGTCTTTGTTTCCTTGTGACAAGACTGCTCCTATCGCCACATCTGAAGCATCAGCTTCCACTATGAAAGGTCGATCCGCATCTGGATGAGTCAAGACTGGGGCAGTGGAGAAAGCTCCTTTCAAAGTTGAAAAGGCTTGGTCTGCTTCTGGGGACCATACAAATTTTTCTTTCTTTCTTAATAACTTAGTAATTGGAGCCACTGTCTGGGAGAAATGATTGATGAACCTCTGATAAAAATTTGCAAAGCCCAGGAAACATTGTACATCACAAGCAGTCTTTGGGATGGGCCATTCAGATACGGCTTTTACTTTCCTTTCAGCCATCACCATACCTTGAGGGGTAAGGATAACCCCTAAAAACTCAACTGTGGTAACATGAAACTCACACTTGGTTAGCTTGCAATATAAATGGTGTTTACGAATGGCTGCCAAAATTTTCTTGACATGTTGAACATGTTCATTCTCATTGTCTGAGTAGATCAAAATGTCATCAATGTAAACTATGGCAAAGATATTGAGGAACTCTCTAAGAACGTCATTTAAGAAAAATTTAAATGCTGCTGGAGCATTGCACAGACCAAAAGGCATGACGGTGTATTCAAAAAGGCCATATCTTGTTTTGAATGCCATTTTCCATTCGTCACCCTCTCTCATTCTGACCAAATGGTAAGCACCTCGAAGATCAATCTTCGTGTAGATTTTTGCTTTCTTTACTTGTTCCAGTAAGACCGGAATTAGAGGCAAAGGATATTTGTTCTTGATGGTGATTTTATTCAACCCCTATAGTCGATACAAGTTCGAAGCTCTCCGTTCGCTTTTTGAACAAAAAACAAAGGAGAAGCTGTGGGAGACTTAGAGGGGCGGATGAAACCATTCTCTAAGAATTGATCCAAGTATTTTCGTAAATGTTGATTTTCATGTTCTGACAGGGCATACACACGACAGTTGGGAAGTATCCCCCCTGGGACTAGATCAATTTGACAGTCATAAGATCTATGAGGAGGTAAGTTCTCTGCTTCCTTCTCATCAAATACATCTTCATAAGACGAATACTGTTTGGGCAACTGAACTTCTTTCTCTGCGGCGGTAGCTATGTAAGAATGGCGAACTTCCGATTCTTGAGTCCTTTGGAGACAATGGGCCTGATTCCGACCCCGGCGGTCAAGGACCGCTGGGGCCGGGGTTGGCGGGAGCACCAGGGCATTCTGACCGCGGCGGTTTGGCCGTGGTCAGAACAGGAAAACCGGCGGTGTCCCGCCGGTTTTCCGATGCCCTGAGGAATCCCCCATGGCGGCGCAGCTTGCTGCGCCGCCATGGGGGATTCCGACCCCCTCACCGCCATCCTGTTCCTGGCAGTTCCGACCGCCAGGAACAGGATGGCGGTGAGGGGTGCCGTGGGGCCCCTCGGGGCCCCTGCAGTGCCTATGCCAATGGAATGGGCACTGCAGGGGCCCCCGTAAGCGGGCCCCACATAGAATTTCAGTGTCTGCATTGCAGACACTGAAATTCGCGACGGGTGCAACTGCACCCGTCGCACCCTTCCCACTACGCCGGCTCCATTCGGAGCCGGCGTCCTCGTGGGAAGGGGTTTCCCGCTGGGCTGGCGGGCGGCCTTCTGGCGGTCGCCCGCCAGCCCAGCGGGAAACACAGAATGGCCGCCGCGGTCTTTTGACCGCGTGCGGTCATTCGGCGGCTCCCGCCGCCCGCCGGGGTCTGAATGACCCCCAATGTTCTTTACATAACACTGATGAGAACACAATCTTTTGTTCTGCCCAATTAATCTCTGGATAGTGATGAGTTAACCATGGCAAGCCAAAGATGATCCCATACTGGGGAACATGGATCACGTCAAGGATGAGTTCCTCTTTATGTTTGTTTCTTTGATTTTTACCTTCACAAATTATTGTCAAGGGGGAAGTCTGAAGAGTTATCAGACCTCCAGTCAAGAGTTTTCCATCAACTGCCTGGATGGTTTCTGGGGTCTTCTTTTCAATACATGGGATCCCCCATGCACGAACCAATTGGGCGGCAACAAAGTTTCCGGTAGCACCAGAGTCGACTAGAGCCTTCTTGAAATAGGTCTTTTTCTTGACCTGAACTCTTATTCCCAAATTTAGATGTTTGGATTGTGAAGGATCCACGGTGACACCCAAGAGCAACCCTTCTCTGCAACTTGGGTGCTTTAGATTTTCCGACTCGACTGATGCATTGGTTGCAACTTTCTGAACTGGGCCTTGCTTGCTCTTTGTTTTGATTGGACAATCTTTGGCGAAATGACCTTTCCGCCCACAATAGAGACATTGCCCATTTTTTCTGCGTAGGTCCTTTTCATCTTTGGTCAAGGGTCTCCTGATGGTTCCAATTTCCATCAGTTCCGGCGGTCTTTCTCTCGGAGTTCTTGACTCTTTGTTTTCATGAGCATGCCAAGAATGTTTTTCAGACTTTTTACACGTTCCTTTTCGTTCATTTAAACGATGATCAAGCCTCAAGACAAGGTTTATTAAATCTTGACAGTTTGCAGGATGTGGGTCGATTTGCGCTAAGATGTCTTTTAGCTCCTCTTTGAGTCCCCTGTAAAACAAGGCCGCTTGTTTTTCTTCAGGCCAGGATGTCTCAGCGACCAGCCGATTAAAGTTGGCTAAATATGACACTAAGTCGTGATTCCCTTGGCGTAAGTCTAATAATTCACGATCTGCTGACTGTGTTTCAGTTCTACGATCGAAAACTCTCTCAAATTCACGAACAAAATTTTTCCAGTTGTACAACAGGGGACTATTTTTACGCACAAGAGGAATAGCCCATGTAGCTGCATCTCCAGACAGATATGACAACAAGAAAGCTACTTTAGACTGGGCATCGGGGAAAGTATGTGGTCTGCAAGTGAAGTGAAGTTCCACTTGAACCAGAAAAGATTGCGCTTTCAAGGGATCACCTGCGAAGCGTTCTGGGGGAGCTAAAGGAATGGATGAAGGAACATTGACGGAAATGTTAGTCGGATTACCTCCAGAAGTCTGAGAAGAAGTACCTGGCCAAGACACACCTGTGGGACTTTGTTCTTTCTTGTCCACCTTATTCTGTAACTGACTCACCCTCTCAGCTAGACTATTTGTCAAATCCTTTGATGATACCACTTCTGACTGGAGCTGGGTGATAGCCTTGACTAGCTCGTCCAGTGTGGCCATGCTCAGAACATACACAAACCAGGAGGATAATAATTCGTGGGCTCACTAGTCTGTCAGAATCACCAGATCCTCGGGGTCTGTGCACGTTCCCAACACTTCCACCACAAGACAGCTCCAATACTCTGATTAGATTTATCAAAGAGTCGAAGAGAGTCCAAGTGGGGAAAAGGTGATTAGGAAGGGAATATCTGGGAAGGAGACCTGTAGGAAGCAAAAGGTTAAAACACAACATCAAAATTACATCTCATGAAATCAGTACCATGCTACAACTCTAAGCTTCGTCTTTTCAGAAAAAACATGAACAACCCTAGAATAGTCCTAAAACTGACTAGGCTTTAGATGACCGAATACCTGAGGAGGAAACAGGAAAAGTTAAATAGGACTTTCAGCTTCAAGTATTTTCTTTAGCATGAGAATCAGGAAACACTCTGAGCAATTTCTAAACAACCATATGAATCTCCTTTTAAGAATACATATCAGGAACACACAGCATTACATCTAGAACTCTGGTATTGTTGTGTTCATCTCAGAAAAAACATTGGAAAGTGAATTGGGCACATTGCAGATTTTCATATGAGTATTAAACACCGTAAAGGATTGTGCACCATGAAATCACACAACGTAGATTCAAGGAATAAATCATGCGACGTATCAACTTGAAATGCTACCAAGAAAATGTCTTAGAATGGTAGCGCACAGTAATTTACATTATTTATACACGAGGAAAGAATTGCGCGTCTTGCCGATTCAAATGCCACCATACAAATGCCAAGAAATGGTAGCGCACAATGAACAACATGAAAAACACTCAGGAACAAAAATCGCACGTCTTGTCGATTCAAATGCCACCCTGCAAATGCCAAGAAATGGTAGCGCAGAATGAATAACATGAAAAAACACTCAAGGAAAGAATCGCGCGTGTTGCCGATTCGAATGCCACCATGTAAATGCCAGAAAATGGTAGCGCACAATGAACAGCATGAATTACACACGAGAAGTGAGCCACCATGTAAATGTCAAGAAAAGGTAGAGCGCAATGAACAACAAAATTAAATGCTCATGAAACGAGCTGCACGTCTTGCCAACTCGTAAAACATCATGTAAATGTCAAGAAATATCAGCGCACAATGAACAACAATGTAATAACGAAGTCAAATCTTTATGGAATAAATTGCGCGTCCTCCCTATTTGCAAACCACCATACAAATTCCAAAAAATGGCAGTGCACAAGTAATCTGTTATTCATTTAAGAATTAAAATCAAGAATATGAAAATTCTCAATTACGGTGTTGGAAAATGTCCAAACACTGTCTTACCACCTGGAAACAGTGATCACCAATGAGAGATGAGTGCAGAAGACTGGAAAATCCAAATAGGCCGCCGGGACAGGAGCTCAGGAAGAAGCTGCTGCTCTGCACCGGGACCTCTGAATAGTGAGCACTGGAAGTTGGGCTGACTCTCTTTTATAGAGTCTTGGCCCAGCCTAGAACCACGCCCAGGCATGTTGCAGGGAAAGTCTCTAGAAGGCCCTGGAAAGGGGCCACACCCTAATACACTCTGAATGTCTGCAGCAATACATTGCAAATGTACAGTATTTATAAGCACCTTAAAAAGGAATCTTTTGGATGGAATTCTGCAATGCAAAAGGTTAAACAATAACATATCATCACAATGCATAAATTACTTTATCTTGCGAGTGTTGATTTTTTGCATTCTAGATGCCCGTAGAGCGCGCACTGTCCTGGTGTTGACAGTACTCCCCTCTCCCAGGCGCGCTCTAGGGCCTGGTTTATCTGGATTCAGACGATGAAAGCGTCTCACAAGTACTGGAGCATGAACATCAGATGCGGAAACCCATGAATTACTTTCAGGGCCATAACCTTTCCATGAGATTAAGTACCATAGGTTACGCCCTCTCAGTTTAGAGTCCAACACTTTCTTGACTTCATATTCTTCTTCCTCCTGTACTAGAACAGGAGCTGGATGAGGGCGGACCTTTTGGACTGCCTTTTTTAAGAGGGAAGTATGGAACACTGGATGAATCCGTAATGATTTTGGCAATTGTAGTTTATAGGTCACAGGATTGATTTGCTGAAGAACAGTGTAAGGACCTATAAATTTGGGGTTGAACATGTGCTTCTTCTTGAAGTCTATATGTTTTGTGGAAAGCCACACTTTGTCACCAGGTTGATACTGCGGTCCCTCACAATGTTTCTTGTCATAATGCTTTTTGTATTTTTGTTTGGCTTTTTCTAAATGTTGTTGAATCGATTTCTGAGTTTGATGCAAATGTTGAATGATTTCTGACACAGCTGGAGTGAGAGAACTTTCTTGAGGAATTGTGATGGGCAACGTGTCAGGATGATAGCCAAACAAACCAAAAAAGGGTGTAACGCCAGTAGAAGTGTGGAAGGAGTTGTTGTAGGCTAATTCAGCTAAACAGAGCATTGATGTCCATGATTTAAGTGCTTTTTCAGCATAAGCACGTAGGTATTGCTTCAAAGTCTGATTTAGTCTCTCCGTTTGACCATCTGTTTGAGGATGGTGGCTAGTAGATAGGGTAGATGTCGCTTGAAGTGATTTACACCACGTCTTCCAGAAGTTGGAGGCAAATTGCGATCCCCGATCGGAGAGGATCACTTTTGGCAGTCCATGATAACGAACCACTCTATTCAGTAAGATAGTTGCCAGTTCACTAGAGGTGGGTAATTTCTTACAGGCAATGAAATGCCCATATTTCGTGAGACTATCTACTACCACCAGAATTACTGAATGCTGTTGAACCACTGGCAGACCTGTAATAAAGTCAAAAGAGTTGTGTTCCCACGGACGACTTGGGGTTGGAAGTGGGTGTAACAACCCTTTCGGTTTTGAATGACTTGTTTTAGTTCGAGCACAGACTTCGCAGTTGTTTACCATTGTTTTTACATCCTTTGTTAAGGTATGCCACCAAAAATAGCGTTGGATTAATTCAAGAGTTTTAGGAGTACCAGGGTGACCTGCTGTAGGTATAACATGCAACCAATGAAACACTATCTTGCGAAGTTTGGTAGTGGGCACGAACAAACGAGCATCGTGAAAGGGTAATCCTTGCTTGATTGATCTTTTCGGATCTGCTTGGGCCCACGCCTGCCATTTTTCAACAGTGAATGAATTGCGGATGTCTTCAAAGAAATCTTCAGTTTTTATGATACATAGGACCTTGTCAGGAGCAATGATAGCTCTGGAGGTTTGAACTGCAGGCAATGTGGTAGACTCTTGGCGGGATAAGGCGTCAGCTTTGTGATTATCTTTACCAGGCCGGAAGGTTACCACAAAATCAAACTCAGCAAAAAACAGCATCCAGCGTAATTGCTGAGGAGTCAAAAGTCTGGCAGAACTCATGAATTGAAGAGTGCGATGATCAGTATATACTGTGACAGTATATTTAGCTCCCAACAAATGATGTCTCCATTCTTTAAAGGCGTCACAAATCGCCAGAAGCTCTTTTTCAGCAATTACATAGTTCTGTTCGGCTTCGTTCAACTTCCGAGACATGTAAGCTACAGGATGAAGCTGACCAGTGTCTTTGTTTCCTTGTGACAAGACTGCTCCTATCGCCACATCTGAAGCATCAGCTTCCACTATGAAAGGTCGATCCGCATCTGGATGAGTCAAGACTGGGGCAGTGGAGAAAGCTCCTTTCAAAGTTGAAAAGGCTTGGTCTGCTTCTGGGGACCATACACATTTTTCTTTCTTTCTTAATAACTTAGTAATTGGAGCCACTGTCTGGGAGAAATGATTGATGAACCTCTGATAAAAATTTGCAAAGCCCAGGAAACATTGTACATCACAAGCAGTCTTGTGCCTGCCCCTTGATGCCCCTACCTGTGGAGGTTACATGGCAGCCAGGAGTCAAGTTCAGGGCATACATATGTGAACTGTTTACATTTAAAACTGTTGATACAGGACTGGCCTATTGCCATTGTTTTCCAAATTTCCAAGCAGGATGACGTGTAGTTCTAGTTCCATGGCGGCTCTGGATGCATACGGCTTCCTGAAGGTGAGTGTCTCCTTTTATGCAGTTCGTTTCCACCTGGGTTTTCCGTGGTGGTGCGACTATGGAGGAAATGCTGGCAGTGTGCTGCCTCGTAATCTGTCCAGGGGTAACAGGGTATCCACCTGCCTGCAGGTACCTTCTGTCATCCGTTGCGGTCTGATTACAGTGGCGGTGCCGGCAGTGCTTTGGCTGTATTCTGTTGGGAATAAAGCCATGGTCATATTAGGTCGGTCTTCTCCACCAGCCAGTCTTGAGACCGCCAGACTTGTAATGTGACCCAAAGTGTATTTGTCATCTTTTGGATAAGATGCAGCGCTCCCGCATTTTGCCCTTCTCCTTTCTATAGATGCTGAGAAGGCTTTTGACTGGGTTCACTGGCTGTATCTTCGCTTGGTGTTGGTGAAGTTTGGCCTTGGTCAACGGTTCTGTCAGTGTATTCAGTGTAGTTATAAATCTCGTTAGAGCGATGATGAGAGTGAATGGGCGCATGCAACAGCCCTTCAATATTTCCAGGGGCACTCAGCAGGGCTGCCCTTTATATCCATTAATTTTGCCTCATTTATGGAGCTCTTTGCTGAACAGATATTTGACTATCACAGACATCCCAATGGCTAGCAGGGAACATAAGGTAGCATTGTACGCAGACGATATTTTACTTTTCTTATCAAACCGGCATACATCTTTGCCCATGGTGATGCGAGAACTGGCAGCCTTCAATTTGGTCTCTGGATTTAAAACAAATTTAGGGAAATCCTTTGAGTTGTACCTCACTATCCCGAAGGGTGACCAAGTTCAGCTTGAACTTTGTTTCCCGTTTGCCTGGGCCTCGCAGGGGATAGGGTACCTAGGCCTGCAAATACACTCCACACCTGAACACACCACTGAACACAACTATGCCATGATTTTAGCAACCGCCCGATTCGATTTCTCCAAGTGGAAGGGATACAGCCTCTATTGGCTGGGGCTATTAGCAGCCGGTAAAATACCCTTTTACCAAAGATTCTTTATGTTATGCAAATGTTGCCACTTTGGCCTCCCAAATTTACTCGACAAGCTACAACGCCTTGTTGAGGACTTCATATGGGATGAGTAAAAGGCAGTCATGGTGAAGAGGCAGGCGTATTTGTCCCAGTCACAGGGTGGAATGGATGTTCCCCATTTGATATGCTACTTCCAGGCAGCACAACTACGTTACATGGTAGAGTGGCCAATTACAAGAGGATGGGTGATTTGTTTAATGTAGATGATTCCATGGATTTTACACAAATTCAATCTACTCATGGCTTCCCATCTATAGCATACTGTAAGTATACCACCATCCAACACTAGATCTTGCAACTCCAGATCCGCTCTCATGCAGGTAGACCCCTCACTCTCTTTGAAAAATGGCTCCTTACTCACTCCTCAGATAAACAACTTCTCTTCGACATTTACACAGTCCTCAATGCAGCACAGGCGCCCTCTAAGTCATCTGTGCAGCAACGATGGGAGAAGGTATGCAAATGGACATTTACTACTAAAGAATGGATGACCGAGCTTGTGCCTCCACCCACAGTGCCTCTGGCAAAGAAATGCTTCTTAAAATTCATCTTTATTGGTATTTTACACCGGCTAGGTTAGCCTAGTGGAAAGAGGGTGAAGGCAGTACTTATTGGAGGGCTATGTGGTGAGATTGGTATGCTCACACACCTTCTTTGGCATTGCCCCAAAAAACGTAATTTCTGGATGGAGATGTTAGCAGCTGTAGACGAAATGTATCACACTAACCTCCCCGGGTTCCCTAGCTATATCCTGACATTCCCCCTAAAATCCACAAAGGAGCTCACTATTACTTTAGCGCTTGGTGCTTCCAGCTCATTCCTTTGACTTGCCCGACGTACCAGCGTGTTCTCTGCCTGACACACCCGACTCAGCGCCTAGCTGAACCAGTGTGCTATGTGACCTGTGCCCCTACTAACTAAGGTTGTCGAGGCACCATTACACACAACCCCCCTCACCACAGGCATCCTCACCTCAGAATGCCCTTCCTTCCCATTCCCTCTTGGTTAACTTCCCATTCTGTAGTTCTTTTGAATGTTTTCCTCTCTGGCCAGTGAATGTAGGTGGGATAATTGTTGTACTTTGCCACTTATAACTAATGAAGGATTTAAACCATAAATATAAGTTGTACTTACTTGGTTAAGTAGTTCTTGAGATGTATATCTTTCTTCTGTAATGGTCTGGTCAGAGAAACTGGCATAATTTTCTCATCTTGCGGTATTTGTCGTTTTTGAAGTATTTTTTTTTTTAATTAGTGTGCTTTAATATTGTTGACATAATTGTTTGTCTGATTCTATTGGTTAAAGTTTTTATACTTTAATTTTAGTGGTCAGTTTAGTTTTAGATTGATTTTTTCATCAGCTATATCCTTCTATTGTAAATGGTGATTTAGCCTTTATTTATAATGCATGATATATAGTTTGATAGTTTTAAATATAAATGTATAATATATATACACACTTATATATATATTTGTTAAATATTTAGATTGTTGTCTAAATGTTTGTAGTTAATGCTAATACTTTATTTTGGGTTGTATGGTTATGATTTTACTTATATAATTTATTGGGGTGAATGGTAAATATTTTGGTGATATAATATATTATATTTAATTGAAACATGTATAAACTGTTTTAGGTCTATTTTAAATAATTGTTTCACATAAAATGTGATTTGTTTTTAGTAATTAATGATAATGTAATTATGTTGGCGATATTATAATAGTTGATATTGTGTACATTGATATTTTTGACATAATATATGTTTATTTAAAGGTGGCAATATTTTTGTTTCTGATATTTGTGACCGATATTTTTAACAGCGATACTTGTTTTCTCAGTATTTGTGGCTTTACTAGTTAAGTACAGGAATTCAACATTTCTGTTATAGATATTTATTTTCCAATATATATGTGTTTCAATATTGTATGCATCAATATTGTGTCAGTGTCCTATGTCTTGTGTCCCAAGCGCCCTTGGAATGGGGCCCATGGGTTTTCTAACCTGTTTGGAAATGTTAAGCAATTCTAAGGGCATTCCTTTGAAACCACAACGGCCCCAGCTTTCCATGTTAACTCGTATGCGAAAGCAGTAACATAGCTGCAAGTGTTATTAGCGTAAAATTATGTAAATTCAAATCCTTAACAAAAGTGCTTTTGCATCTTCCCTTCCCGGGGGCAGGGAGATTGGAGGACATGGCGGGCTGCGTTAGGGCCGTCACGGCCGCAGCTCGCTAGACGTGACGTCTGCCGTACCTGGGGGGGGCGTGGCATTCACGCGGAGAGGATCGGCCAAATGTGTTGGGAGGAAGCGCCACTCCCGGAGAGCCGCTCGCGCTGTAATCCGGACGAGGCACCCGGCGGGAGACTCCGGCACTGGGGACGTGCCGCACTGGAGCACTCGCCGCTGTCCCTCGCATCCTCCGCTCCACGGCGGGTTGGAGATCTTTCTCCTTCCTGGCGGCCAAGACCTGGAACTCCCTCCCCACCAGCCTCAGGACCACCCAGGACCACTCCGCTTTCCGGAGACTCCTAAAGACCTGGCTGTTCGAGCAGCGATAACCCCCCCTTTCCCCCTAGCGCCTTGAGACCCGTACAGGTGAGTAGCGCGCTTTATAAATGTTAATGATTTGATTTGATTTGGAGCTCCGCCGGGCGCGCAGAGGATCGGCAAGGATTCCCCTTCGGGGGAATCCCGGAAACGCCAGCACCGGCAAGGCTCTCGGGAAGACATCCCAGGAGCTTGGTAGCGCGGTTATACGAGCTCCCTTTGACATACCAAGAAGAGCCAGCGAGAAAGTAGCTGGTGCTGGAGCCTCAGGCAAGGCTCGAGAGGAGGAGAAGAGCCCCGCCCCACCCCAGCCCTCCATCAGCTTATGGCAAGTAGGGGGGCAGGGGTTGGAGATAACTGGGGACAGAAGGGATCCGGTGGCCAGTAATAGCCTAGGGAAGCTGAAGGGAAAGGAAAAAACCCCGGCTCTGGCGAACTGCCCAAAAAAAAAAAGAGAAGGGATTGAAGGAAGAACAAAAATAAAACAAAGACTGACACCCTCTTTAAGGTCTTACTTTAGGGCTGGGCCAGAGGATATTTTGCTAGTGCCGGGGCAAGGGAAAATGGATACTTTTGTGATTAAAGACGTTGGAAGTGGTACAGATGCTGGTAAGGAGGCCGAAGAAGGTTTTTCCCCCTTATTTGCAAATTCACCCTTGTACGAGAATACACAAGCTGGCATGGGTGCTGATATGATATGTCAAGGTGATATGTTGCCCACTCCACGACAGGAAGAATTAGGCCAAGTAGCACAAGTCGTTAGTACCCCCCCAGATCTGAGGCATACCCCCTCTATGGAGGAAGTGATCCTCTCCATATCGGAGGATATATAGAAAGGGTTCGCAAGTTTGGAGTGCAATCAAGGCGAAATTCGAGAAGCTTGCGAGGTATTGGAAGAAAAAAATTGATAACTTGATGGAGAGGATCCAGACTTTAGAGGAAACAGTGGGGGGGATAAAGGAGGAGTTGAAGCTCCACAAGGATGAAATCCGAGGCCTGAGTGAAAAAGAACAAGGCTTACAAGTTAGGATCGAGCATCTGGAAAACCACTCACGTAGGAACAACTTAAAATTGTTAAAAGTTCCGGAAGGAGCAGAAGGAGTAAATCTTAAGTCATACGTTGTCTCACTAATCAAATCGGTCTGTGAGCTGGAGGAAAGTAATGAAGAGATCGAAAGAGACATTCAGAGAGTCCACCGGGATCCCTTCACGAGGCGGCCCAATAGTACAAGACCAAGGAAAATTTTAGTTAATTTCTTAACTTATCATCTAAAAGAGAAAATTTTGACCAAGGCGTTACAACAGAAGGCATCAAAGATGGATAATGTGACTTTTGAGATCAGATCTGACTTATCTAAAATCACTATGGACAGGCAGTGGGAGCTGGGAAAAAGGCTAGATGAATTCAAAAAACTTGGAGTCACGGCTCAATTGAAATTCCCAGCTTTTTTACGAATAATGCATAATAACAAAATGTATAATATAAGAGAGATAGATAAGGCAGATGAATTGTTAGAAGCTATTAGGAAAGAACAGGCTGATCATGTGTAATATTTGCAATAAGTTCTTGAATTTTGTGCCCCCCAGGTAGGCAGGGCACTCTAAAATCAGGCCCATGGTGGCTGACATAGTGGGGGGTTCTCCTTGGGAGGGGTTGGGGGGGGTACAAGGGGTGAGTTTTTGGGGATAAGGTCAGAAATAGTTTCTCGTTCACCAAGGCGGGGGGGTGGTGGGTTAATTTTAAATGACTAAAATCGGCATGGGCCAGGGGGAGGGCAACTTTATGATAAAACTTCTCTCGTGGAATATTAATGGGTTGAGAACTAAGTCGAGACGAAACAGAATTCTTCAACATTTAAAGGATTCCCCGGCGCAAATTTTAATTTTGCAGGAAACTCATTTGGCGGAGGATGAGTGTAAAGAGCTATTTAGCACTCAAAAGTGGGTGCAAATGTGTTTTTGCACCTCCCACAATTTTCATACAAGGGGGGTAGCCATTTTAATTAAGCAAGGATTTCAAGTCAGACCAGAAATCTTTGAAATCAAGCCAGACCAAGCTGGTCATTGGATTATAGTAAAATTATAGGTGAATGAAATATCCTTAGTTCTGTCTGGCTGTTACGGCCCAAACTGCGACGATAGCGGACCTTTAAAGAAAGTATTCTCTCAGCTGATTGGATTCTCAGATTCAGTTATTATGGCGGGTGACTTTAGTGTGGTTCTGGACAATAGATTGGATAGGTCTGACTCTTGTAGGTCTTTGGGTACACCCAAAGCGCAATGTTTTTTAAAGAGAATGATGAAAGACCAAGGTCTGTGTGATATTTGGCGGAAGAAGAAAGGGGAGGCTAGAGCCTTCTCCTTTTTTAATAAGAAATATAGCCACGCGTCACGTATCGATTATTTCCTAGTCGATGAAAGGTTGTTGGAAAACGTTGAAGAAGTTGAATATCTGCCGCCACATTTGTCGGACCATGCGGCAGTAATTCTCCACAGAGAAGGCTGGTTAGAAGATGGACATTGGAGCGTGCACTATTATTAGATGAAGATGTCTTGCTGTTTGTACGTAGGGAATCCGAGGCCTTCTTTAACATTAACATAGGGTCGGCACCATTATCAGTGGTTTGGGATTCTTTTAAGGCGGTAATACGAGGGGTACTCAAAAGTATAGCATGCTACAAATATAAAGTGTTTAGAGACAAAATAAGGGCTTTAGAGCAGGAGATGCTGTTAAAAACCGAAGTGTTGGTTGGTAGAGGGATTGGGTCGCAGGAGGAGGAGACTGGAAGAGTGGAATTGGCTGAGTTAAGATCGCAACTGGCTGATATTTTGCAGGCACGCATTGCGAAAAGATGGGAGGTCCGCAAATTAAGACACTTTGAATATGGGGAAAATTCAGGGAAGCAAAGACGGGAAAGCTCCGGGCCCCGACGGTATCCCGGTGGAGGTGTATAAAGCCTTAGGGGACCTTATAAGCCCAATTTTGTTGGAATTATTCAGTAGAATCTTTTTTAATGAGATAGATATGCCTCTCTCTTGGAATGAAGCGGTTATCACGTTGATTTTGAAGCCGGGTAAAAACCCGACTAACCGTGCATTTTACAGACCTTTCTCACTTTTGAATAGTGATTATAAGCTATTTTCTAAAATTATAGCGGACAGACTAAATAAAGTTGCAAATAACTTAATTCACTCTGATCAGAAGGGCTTTTCAAAAGGTAGATACCTCCAAGAGTTGACTTACGAATTGATTGGGGCAATAGACCTTGCGGTATCACTCGATTCCCCTTTGGGGATTATTACAATTGATGCAGCTAAAGCCTTCGATCAAGTAAATTGGGACTATCTAAAGTTTCTGTTAAGGAAGGCTAATCTGGGAACTAATGTGTGTGGGGTAGTAAATCAAATCTATAAGGCCCCCACCGCCAGAATATTAGTGAATGGGAATCTTACCGGCCCAATTGTTATTGCAAGGGGTACTAGACAGGGTTGCGCGTTATCCCCTGTACTGTTTAATTTGTATATGGAGCCTTTTGCAAGAAAGATTCGGCGAAACAGGGTGATTTCCCCTTTCCGTTGTCAGGGCTGGGAGAAAAAATTATCTCTGTACGCAGACCATCTTCTGCTTTTTACTGATAATCTTTCAACAGCATTCCCTGAGGCTATTAGGCTTGCGGAAGAATTTGGCAAGATTTCAGGGTATCAGGTGAATGTAGATAAAACAGAGATAATGGCATGGAATATGGATTATAAATCAGTCCATTGTAAGAAGGAAATCAGATATTTGGGAATTTTGATACCTCAAAACATTGATCAACTAGTAGAGAGGAATCAGGTTAAATTACTGCTGGAATGTAAGGGCCTATTAAAAGGCTGGACCCATCTCCCTTTGTCTATTATAGGCAGGGTTAACTTGGTAAAAATGTCTATTCTCCCAAAATGGAATTTTTTGTTTTCAACTTCTCCACTCCCTATGCAGAAAAAATATATAAAAAAAATGCAGTGCCTAATAAGCGATTTTATTTGGAACTCTAAGGGGGTTAGAATTTCAAGGAGAAAGTTGAGGCAGCGTAAGCAAAAGGGAGGTTTGGCATTACCGGATTTGCAATATTATGCTTGGGCTTTCCTTTTAAAAAACTTTAGAGTTTTTTCCACATCGGACTCTACAACAGTTGGTCTAATGTTCAAAACAATGGCTTCTAATATTAAGGGTGCGTCAACAAACTTTATTTTTAAATTTGGGGACCCCAAATTCTACAAGAAGATAAGGCTGAAAATTATGCTGGGCCTAGCGGAATGTTGGTATCAGATCAGACGATTAATAAAACTAACCTATTATAACTCCAATGCACCTATTTGGGATTCCCCGGGTACTCCAGAATGTTTTCAAGACATACTAGCGTTACCGTTAAAACAGGCGGGAGTAGAGCACTGGGGAGAGTTGTTTTTGTTGTTTTTTGAAGGAGACCTGCTTTCATGGGAAGAATTAGTGTTACTAACGAGAGGAGCCCTGTCTAGGTGGAAATATTTGCAAGTTAGAGAATGGGCCAAAGGGATTAAGGAAGGTGTGGGTAAGAACAACCCTTTGGATGTGATTATCCCGTGCCCTTTAATAGGCCCCCGCAAAGTGTCAGCTTGGTACTGGGGGATCCTGGAAGGGGTAGATGGCGATTTTGACCTTCCTGCAAAACTGTGGGGAGATTGTTTTTCGGAAGAACTGCTTGAAAGGTGGTGAAAGGAGTCATTAGCACTGCTCCATGGTACAGTGAAACCTGCTGTGCTAAAGAAAAAACATTATTACACGCTACATAGAGCTTACATTTCCCCAGATAAATTATCTAAAATGAAAGGAGGCCAGGGGGTGAACTGTTCAAAATGTGGGGTGGCCCAAGCTACAGATATTCATATGTTTTGGGACTGCTTGGATGTCCGACACTTTTGGGAAGAAGTATATGGAGCAATTTCGAGTATTCTGAAACAGAGAATAGAGGCCTCCTTAAGGTTGATAATTTTTGGGCAAACCCAGGATTGGTTGGGACGGCCTGTTACGGTGAGAGAGAAAAAGTTAGTATTCTATGCAATAGTGTTGGGGAGACGAGAAATATGCAGGAAATGGATGTCGACGACTCCGCCAGGATATGCAGAATGGCTTAGAGATATATTAAGTATAGCAGATTTTGGATCAAGCTATAGGGGGAAAAGATAAGGTGCGAGGGGATTTCTGGGCACCATTGTTGGATTGGAAAATAGATCACTGAGGGTTGTAACTTTACTTTTATTTTTATTGTTTGTTGAAATTGATATGGTTTTGTGTCATTGGTCTGATGATTACACATCCTACTCTGAAATCCTTGGGGACTTAAGATAGTCTAAGGATTGGTCGAGAAGAGAAGGTAACCCCTGGCCGAAAGTAACTTCCCATGTGTCGGTTGACAAGCAAAGGGAGCTCTATGCACTGCCTAGGGTGAATGAGGACTAAAAATTAAATAAAAAGTGCTTTTGCACATGCAAAGTTTTTTTTATGGGGTAAATTATGTTCTCCATGTAGGTACTCCTTCGCCAACACCCCCTTCAATCTTGGGAGTGTTCCCTCACCTGAAGAGCTACTTACTCCTGCTCTTGGTACAAAGAAATCCCCAATCGTGTCCTGATTGAGATTGTGCCTTGATCCCCACAAGTGTTTTTGAAGGTGTTCAGTGAGTTTTCATGACATTCCCGACCAGGAACACCTATGTCCCGATCCTGGGAGCAGATTATTTCCCAGGTAGTTCTTTTCAATAATATGGTGGATTAAAATGATGTGTGAGCAAATTGATTTACAAGCAGAAATTCACAATTTATAAAAGATATTTATGATTGTATACCCATAAATTATGATATTTGGAACCCAAATTTAAAATCTCATAGTCTACATAGCTGTATTAGTTGTACTTGTTTAGTTATTTCAGATGTGCTACAATGATCCATCATTCTACTTTCAAAGTGGTGAGATAAGTAGTAGGGGGAACAAGGACAAAGAAGAAGCATGGTATGTGGAGAAAAGAAGGAAGCGAAAAACAACATCCAAGAATACATTACAAACAAGCAAATTAACAAGTACTCTAAAGTACAGTCTGACAAGCATATAGAAGGTATATTAGGTTTATCTGTCTACTGCACCCTCGTACTGCTCTAGCCCCACACTAAACACACTGCAGGGTACCTTGTAGTATCCCTGTCTGGCTATTCTCTTCCTCCTGCAAGTCACAATTCTTCAAGTATGAAATGTGTGGTATGTTTCAAGAGACATTGGTGTAAATCCTAACAAATATATTAACAAATATATTTTATTACAACATGAAGTAAGACAATCTATGTTAAAAAATCATCTCCTTCCTCACATGCCGGAAAACCTAAATGATTCTGAATATGTCTGATGCACATGCATCTGCTTCCTGGCTCTGTGTAGGCAAACAGCGGGTAACGCCGTATCGTTGGTGGATCTTCAAGCCAGGGGAACACACTCATATAAATTCCAAGATGTTTCAACCAATCCAGGTGCAAGAATATTCAGAAATCCCAAGCTTTCACAATCCTTATGCTGCAGAGATAAAGCTATGCTGCATCAACCGAGCCTCTGCTCATGCTATTGGATGGAAACCTGTATAGGTGTGTAACAGCTAAATCTCTCACTTTTAATTTGCAGTGGCAAATAGGTAGCAATTAGACAGCACATCTCAAGGGATTCACTCATGTACAACACAGGTTAAGAGGCTCATGCATCTGCAAAACCTTATAGGTAAACAATAATCATACTGTCCAGAGGATGGTATATACCCAGCTTTATTACAGATTGAAAAAACTTCTGATCACAGATTGACTATTAATACTACGGGGCATATTTACAAGCCCTGTGGTGCAGAGCAGTGCAGTAAGTAACCTTATTGTGCTGCCCTGTGCCACAGGAAAAGGGCAGGAATGTGCTTTATCAAAAAGATACGCCGCATTTCTGTCCTCTCCGCCTGTGCTGGCGCACAATGGGCTGCCTAGTGCTGATGCAGGCACCCTTGCACTATGGTGCAAGGATGCCTGCATCGCAGACAGGATTATTTCTGTGCAGGAAGGGACACTTTTCTGCACAAGAACAATCCATGGAAGCTATTTCTCCTTGCTGTGCCTCCCCTATGGAAGTGTAAGATTTTGACGCACTCCCAGGTTTACAGATTTTTGTAAATCTGGGAATGCATCAAAATCCATCAGTGTTGCGTGGGAAAACCCACTGTAACACGCATGGAACCCCTCCCTGAAGTAGTGTAAGACAACACAGTGATTTGCAATGCGTTGCCTTACACCATATCCACAAGGCCATGAAAAGCTATGCAAAGTGGTCTTGCTTGGCCTTGTAGTATGGACCTGCACTATGCGCTGCCGGTGCGTCACTAAAGTGAGGCACCGGTGGCGCAAGAGGCTAGTAAATAAGCCACTATTTAGATGTTGTTTGATGCCTACGAAATACAATGCAGGATACAGCAGCTGCCGACATAAGCATTACCGTCAGACTCTGCACTGTGTGCTTTGACTTCCCTACACTTGGAGCACCTTCTTTAGTCTACTGAGTCCATTCAATTCTTCATCATCAGTGTTGGACTTTTGGCCATACGCATGGTCATCCCTAGTCTTTTTGCCTCCTTCCTCCTGGTTTTTCTGACCTCTCGCTGTTGGCTCTAGGACTCGGAGCACTTTATCACTGCTGACCAGTGCTAAAGTGCAGGTGCTCTCCCATCTAAAGTTGGTATGATTGGCTTATACCTAATTGGCATATTTAATTTACCTATAAGTCCCTTGTACAGTGGTATCTCTATACCCAGGGCCTGTAAATTAAATACTACTAGTGGGCCTGCAGCGCTGCTTGCGCCACATACTGAAGTAGACTTTCAAACCTGTCTCAGGCCTGCTAGCGCAGGGCCTGTGTGTGCAGTTTTCTGCCACAGGGACCTGGCATCTAAACTTATTTGCCAGGCCCAGAACTCCCCTTTTACTACATGTAAGTCACCCCTAAGGTACGCCCTAGCTAGCCCTATGGGCAGGGTGCCATGTATGTAGAAAGGCAGGACATGTGCCATATTGCATGGCCTGTCCTGGTAGTGACAAACAGCCTAACTTGGTGCCTCACTGCTTTGAGTGCTGCCTTCTCATAGGATTGCATTAGAAATGCCCTGCCTTATGTGTAAGGGGTATTGTCTGATTTATGAGGGGTAGCGTAGGCGTGTTTGGTATGGTTGTGATGGTGATAATAAATACTGCTTACTGGTGTGGGTGTATTTTTTATTACTATCACAGAAATGCCACTTCTAGAAAGTGCGCATTTATCTGTGCTTATGATTCTGGTGTTTTGCAGCTTGACTCCAATCCACGTCTGGGCAGAGTGACAGTTGGGGCTTTGTGCATACTTTTCAGACAGCCTGTACACAGGGAGGGTGGAGGTGTCACTGAGGTGCATCTACATACTGAATAGTCTTCCTAGGCTGAGAGAAGGGAGAGGCGGGGCACACCTACATTTGTAAAGGCTGTGCCCTGGCCTCACACAATAGGGTCGTTAACCCCCCACTGATGTTTGGAGCCTGTGCTGAAAGGAGAGAGGGGGCACTCCCAGAACCAGTTGTAACTGGCTGGAACCTCCTCTCCCTATCATTGTAAAACACTGTAAAACAGGACTATAAGTACAGGGGAATTTTCCCCACAATTTGAACATTCTTGGAACTTGAAACTGGACACAGAACGCTGATGAATGGACTCACCAGGAAACCGCCATGGACTGCTGCTGCTGTGCTGACCTGTGACCTGCCTGGTCACTAGGAGGAACTGCCACCAACTGCACCCCTTGTGCTGGCCTGTAGCTGGACCCACCAGCCCTGTACCTTTTCCTTGATTATTGTTCCCAGGGGCAGGGTGCTGTGGCCCCTGACCCCTGCACCGATTTTCTATAATATTGCCTTAGCGCTTAGGGGAAAAGCGCTCTTATGGAAATGCTGCAGAAGATCACCGCCGCAGCCCAGGCAGCATGAGTGTCTTAGCGCTATGAAAAGCGCTTGATGGAAATTCACCGCCGCAACCCGGGAGCCTCTTGGTGCCTTTGCGCTCTCTACGGCGCATTTTTTTTAATAAAATCACTGCCGCAGCCCGGGCAGAGCATCTGATTCCAGGCGCGAGGTTTGCGCCGGCTCTAGTGCCCCCGGGGCACTTGAAGAAGTGAAGGAAGGAGCGAGCCCGCTCCTATCGTGCTCCCGGGGGACGCGCGCTTTTCAGGGCGCCCCCGGGGCACCAGCAGGCCCCACCTTGGGCCGTGACGTCAGAGGGACGGCGAGGGAGAGGAGGACGCCTCTCCCTCGCGTGGAGGAGTCCCGGAGGACTCCCCTGTTGGTTCGGGCCGGGCGGCAGCCTCGCCGGAGGCTCGCCCTGGCCCCCGGCTCACGGGCTGGCCCCCTCGCGGGCCTGGAAGTCTTTCGGTTCGGGGTCTCCCTTTGAGGAAGGGCCCCGGAGGCCCAGGGAGACCCCAGAGATTAACGGGACCCCCGGAGGGGCCCGTGTGGAACCCAGGAGGGGGTGCGAGGCGCCCCCCTCCCCCTTTAAGCCTTGGGTGACATTGGCCGCCCACAGGAGGGTCGGTGGAGGCCCGGGGGGGGGCCCCAGTGGTCGCGGGCCCCAGGAGGGGCCCGTCAACAGTACAGAGGGGGTGCGGGCCGCCCCCTTCTTCCCCAGGACTTTAGGGAGGCCCCCCCCTCATTGCGCAGAGGAGCGCTGGGGGGCCCCCTTTCTTCTTTGTCTTCAGGCACGGAAGGTGCCTGCTTCATCTACCAGGTACTTTTAAATGGACAAATATAATTATGATTTAAAGTTCTTTCTACAGACTTTCTTAATTGTGATATATTGCCTACCTGTTCTTTGATGCTTTTACATATGTGTGCACATGTTCCTTTTATGGGCATGACTTGCTAATATGTTTGCTTAACTTGCCAAAAAATTTCTAATGTTCCTACTATGGGCGTTGTATGATATTCTTGTGACAAGTGTGCTAATGTGATAACGTGTTTCCTGACTACTGCTTATGTTGCAGAATACTGAGTAACCTGTGTGTTATGTGTGACTACTGCTAGTTTGCAGAGTAACTAATGTGTAATGTTCTGACAACTGCTAAGGTAGCAGGATAGTACTGTTATGTGATGTTGGTCTGATAATTACGTTATGTACAATACAGTCTATTTTCATATAATCTGGTGTTGTGTTTCCTTTGTGGTGGGGATATTGCGTCACATGTATGTGTGTGTTGTGCAAACTCTTTACACATTGCCTCCGGGTTAAGCCTGACTGCTCGTGCCAAGCTACCAAGGGGGTGAGCAGGGGTTATCTTGGACGTGTAACTCCCTTGCCCTGACTAGAGTAGGTAAGTTCTGCCTGGCTGAGGTGCATACCCTAGCCAACCAGAAACCCCATTTCTAACATTGGAAGTCAGCGGTGAGGATAGGACTTGCGCTTGCACAATACCATTGTGACTCATTATTTCACTACAAGGATTGCGTTTAGACCATCACATGTTAGGCTTCTCTTAACTTTCTCTCTTTGGTCATTTTTCCTGTTTTCAGTTCTCACGCTTGGGTATTGTGATTGTCACAGTTGAGTTAATTGTACCTTTTCAAGATGGGGCTTACCTTTGATTTAGAGGACCTTCCGTTTTACACGCAGGGGGAATTAGAGGGGTTCTGTAGAGAGAGAGGGCTGCCTGTAGAATGGGACCTCAGGAGATCTCTGAATTTCTTTGAAAGGTTTGTGACATTTACCCAGGAAGGGAGTGTGCTTAGGGGGTACCCAGAGGATCCTGAGTGTAGCGAGGGTTCCCAATGGGAGGGCTCCCAGACCTCATCCCTAGAGAGTGGTAGAGAGACTGATCAGGAGGGTGAGAATGACCGGTTGGGGACGCCAGTTGACAGGGAAGGCCCCAGTGATAGGGAGTCCCTTGCTGGGTCCAGTGTAAGAAGCAGGGCTACCTCTCATTCCTTGACGCCTGATGAGCTAAGAGATAGGTGGGAAGAGAGGGACCTGAAGTTGCAGTTAGCGCGCCTAGATGTTGAGGAGAGAAGGGCTGAGGTAGAGAAGGCCTTAGTACAGGAGAGAATGGCAGAGGCAGAGAGGGCCTTTGCCAGAGAAAGACTCGCTCTAGAGCACAGTCTGAAGGTTCTGGACTCACCAGCGCTGCAGGTGGAGTCCAGTGGTGGCAGCAATGTACAGTGCTGTAGCAAAGATGTTCCTCACATACCCATAGATCTGGTACCTAGGTTCCAAGAGGGGGGTG
The DNA here is from genome assembly GCF_031143425.1 of Pleurodeles waltl. Taxonomy (NCBI): domain Eukaryota; kingdom Metazoa; phylum Chordata; class Amphibia; order Caudata; family Salamandridae; genus Pleurodeles; species Pleurodeles waltl. Next base: position 1,641,391,178 of record NC_090444.1, on the reverse strand, counting down.
ACATACGTCAGTGGTTACAGGAATATGAGAGGGCTCTGGTAGAGCGCAGGATCCCTGAGAAGGATTGGGGAACTGGCCTAGGGAGTTTTATTCCTGAGGAGGGGAGGGATGCCCTACTGACTCTAGAAGAGAGTGACAGGGAGGGGTACTCCGCTGTAAAGAACGTACTGATTGTGAAGTATGGTTTTTCCCCTGAGGAATGCAGAAAAAGGTTTAGGGGTGGTAAGAAACTGTCCCACCAGTCTTGGGAGGAGTTTGTGGAGGATTGCTGCATTGCACTAGATGGATGGGTGAAGGGTAGCACAGTAAACAATTTTGAAGGGCTGTTTAATCTGATTCTCAGAGAGCACCTGTTTCGTTGTTGTTTTTCAGAGTTACGCCAACACTTGTCAGTGTGTGAGCTCTCTGACCCCAGGGAGCTTGCAAAGGAGGCAGACTTCTGGTTGCGTACCAGAGGGTCTGGTGTGGCATTAGGGGGTGTTCCTAATGAGAGTGGTCTAGGTGTTTCCCAACAAGGTGTGGTGGGAAAGGAATGGAGTGTCCCAGGTAGGTCCCAGTGGACTGGGATGGGTGAGGGACCTCATGTCCCGTCTCTGAGGAGAGGGAATGGGGCTAGGCTGAGGCCCAAGGTGCCCAAGATACCGCCCCAGGCCCCTGAAGGTTCCATGAGTGAACGCCAGGAGGTGAGCCTAACCTGTGCCGTAGGGCCAGCTGTTCAGAAGGATCCCATTTTGTCATTAGGACTTAGGCGGGTGGCTGGTGATAGCGTTCCGCCGGTCCTGGTGTCTGGTAGTCTCGCTCTACAGCGGAGGAGGCGGAAATCCAGGCATAGGGTTGAGAGGGGGCTGCGGGCCCCAGTGGAGAACCTGGAGGGTCAGGGGTCAGCTCTGAGAGCAGAGCCCCCCAGGAATGACCTTGGTGAGACCATTTCTGGGCTGGGGGGAATCCAGACTCTGTCCGATGGGCAGAGGTCAGGAGACCTGCGCCATCCAGACTCTTGTGTGGCCCTTGGGGAAAGTGTTTCCCTGGTGGGGGGCAGGTGTGCCCCCCAGGAAGTCCTGGTGCGCCAGGCAATGATTCAACCGCAGGGTGGTGACTCTGGGTTGGATGATCAGGTTCAGGGGGTAAACTCTGACCTGATGGGGAGTAGGTGTGCTCCCCTGGAAGTCCTGGTGCGCCAGGCAGTGGTTCAACCGCAGGGTAGTGACTCTGGGTTGGATTGCCAGATTCAGGGGGTAAGCTCTGATCTGGTAGGGGGTAGGTGTGCTCCCAAGGAAGTCCTGGTTCGCTGGGCAATGGTCCAGTCTAAGGGTGTCGTCCCTGGACTAGATAGACAGGTTCAGGGGGTAAACTCTGATCTGGTTGGGGGGGCGGTTAGTGTGCTCACCCCCCGTGTGAAACTTCTGGTGGCTTCTCCCGAGGTGGGGAGACGCAGGACTCTGGAAGTGGGGTTCAGGGAGGGGGAAGCTCGCCCCGGACCCCGGTGCAACCCAAGGGTGTCGTCCCTAGGTTGGGTGGTCAGTCGCCAGGTAGTGATCCTGGGCTGGCGAGAAAGTTGTGCAGGGCTGCTGTACCCAGAACCCTGGCAAGTGTGGATTCTGGTGATACCCCTCCTAGGAGAGGAGGGCGGGATCCTAGAAGGAGGGGTAGAGGGAGGAGAGCCTCGCCTCTAGCCCCTGTAGAACCTATGGGTGCGGACCCTAGGTTGGTGGATCAGTGGCAGGGTAGAGCCCCTGAACTGATCAGAAATGGAGTGGAGACAGGTTGCTTTGCACCTAGGGCTACCGCCCCCCACTCATTATGGTTTCAGAGACCAGAGGCTCCTAGATGGCTTGGGGCCTGGTTCTGGCCATTGGCAGCTAGAGAATCCCCGTGGGTTGGTCTAGGCTGCCTGGGACGCATTGACAGAGAGATCCCAGTGGAGTCAGGAAGGCATAGAACTGGAACATGCCCCTGCTGTTGTGGGCCTGGGTCCTTGTTCTATCGCCCCAATCAGGAAAGTACATCAAGGTATTGATTGTTCTCCCCTGGATTTTGGCTGGTAGGGGGTTGTGTTGGACTTTTGGCCATACGCATGGTCATCCCTAGTCTTTTTGCCTCCTTCCTCCTGGTTTTTCTGACCTCTCGCTGTTGGCTCTAGGACTCTGAGCACTTTATCACTGCTGACCAGTGCTAAAGTGCAGGTGCTCTCCCATCTAAAGTTGGTATGATTGGCTTATACCTAATTGGCATATTTAATTTACCTATAAGTCCCTTGTACAGTGGTATCTCTATACCCAGGGCCTGTAAATTAAATACTACTAGTGGGCCTGCAGCGCTGCTTGCGCCACCCACTGAAGTAGACTTTCAAACCTGTCTCAGGCCTGCTAGCGCAGCGCCTGTGTGCGCAGTTTTCTGCCACAGGGACCTGGCATCTAAACTTATTTGCCAGGCCCAGAACTCCCCTTTTACTACATGTAAGTCACCCCTAAAGTACGCCCTAGCTAGCCCTATGGGCAGGGTGCCATGTATGTAGAAAGGCAGGACATGTGCCATATTGCATGGCCTGTCCTGGTAGTGACAAACAGCCTAACTTGGTGTCTCACTGCTGTGAGTGCTGCCTTCTCATAGGATTGCATTAGAAATGCACTGCCTTATGTGTAAGGGGTATTGTCTGATTTATGAGGGGTAGCGTAGGCGTGTTTGGTATGGTTGTGATGGTGATAATAAATACTGCTTACTGGTGTGGGTGTATTTTTTATTACTATCACAGAAATGCCACTTCTAGAAAGTGCGCATTTATCTGTGCTTATGATTCTGGTGTTTTGCAGCTTGACTCCAATCCACGTCTGGGCAGAGTGACAGTTGTGGCTTTGTGCATACTTTTCAGACAGCCTGTACACAGGGAGGGTGGAGGTGTCACTGAGGTGCATCTACATACTGAATAGTCTTCCTGGGCTGAGAGAAGGGAGAGGCGGGGCACACCTACATTTGTAAAGGCTGTGCCCTGGCCTCACACAATAGGGTCGTTAACCCCCCACTGATGTTTGGAGCCTGTGCTGAAAGGAGAGAGGGGGCACTCCCAGAACCAGTTGTAACTGGCTGGAACCTCCTCTCCCTATCATTGTAAAACACTGTAAAACAGGACTATAAGTACAGGGGAATTTTCCCCACAATTTGAACATTCTTGGAACTTGAAACTGGACACAGAACGCTGATGAATGGACTCACCAGGAAACCGCCATGGACTGCTGCTGCTGTGCTGACCTGTGACCTGCCTGGTCACTAGGAGGAACTGCCACCAACTGCACCCCTTGTGCTGGCCTGTAGCTGGACCCACCAGCCCTGTACCTTTTCCTTGATTATTGTTCCCAGGGGCAGGGTGCTGTGGCCCCTGACCCCTGCACCGATTTTCTATAATATTGCCTTAGCGCTTAGGGGAAAAGCGCTCTTATGGAAATGCTGCAGAAGATCACCGCCGCAGCCCAGGCAGCATGAGTGTCTTAGCGCTATGAAAAGCACTTGATGGAAATTCACTGCCGCAACCCGGGAGCCTCTTGGTGCCTTTGCGCTCTCTACGGCGCCTTTTTTTTAATAAATTCACCGCCGCAGCCCGGGCAGAGCATCTGATTCCAGGCACGAGGTTTGCGCCGGCGCTAGTGCCCCCGGGGCACTTGAAGAAGTGAAGGAAGGAGCGAGCCCGCTCCTATCGTGCTCCCGGGGGACGCGCGCTTTTCAGGGCGCCCCCGGGGCACCAGCAGGCCCCACCTTGGGCCGCGACGTCAGAGGGACGGCGAGGGAGAGGAGGACGCCTCTCCCTCGCATGGAGGAGTCCCGGAGGACTTCCCTGTTGGTTCGGGCCGGGCGGCAGCCTCGCCGGAGGCTCGCCCTGGCCCCCGGTTCACGGGCTGGCCCCCTCGCGGGCCCGGAAGTCTTTCGGTTCGGGGTCTCCCTTTGAGGAAGGGCCCCGGAGGCCCAGGGAGACCCCAGAGATTAACGGGACCCCCGGAGGGGCCCGTGTGGAACCCAGGAGGGGGTGCGAGGCGCCCCCCTCCCCCTTTAAGCCTTGGGTGACCTTGGCCCCCCACAGGAGGGTCGGTGGAGGCCCGGGGGGGGCCCAGTGGTCGCGGGCCCCAGGAGGGGCCCGTCAACAGTACAGAGGGGGTGCGTGCCGCCCCCCTCTTCCCCAGGACTTTAGGGAGGCCCCCCCCTCATTGCGCAGAGGAGCGCTGGGGGGCCCCCTTTCTTCTTTGTCTTTAGGCACGGAAGGTGCCTGCTTCATCTACCAGGTACTTTTAAATGGACAAATATAATTATGATTTAAAGTTCTTTCTACAGACTTTCTTAATTGTGATATATTGCCTACCTGTTCTTTGATGCTTTTACATATGTGTGCACATGTTCCTTTTATGGGCATGACTTGCTAATATGTTTGCTTAACTTGCCATAGATTTTCTAATGTTCCTACTATGGGCGTTGTATGATATTCTTGTGACAAGTGTGCTAATGTGATAACGTGTTTCCTGACTACTGCTTATGTTGCAGAATACTGAGTAACCTGTGTGTTATGTGTGACTACTGCTAGTTTGCAGAGTAACTAATGTGTAATGTTCTGACAACTGCTAAGGTAGCAGGATAGTACTGTTATGTGATGTTGGTCTGATAATTACGTTGTGTACAATACAGTCTATTTTCATATAATCTGGTGTTGTGTTTCCTTTGTGGTGGGGATATTGCGTCACATGTATGTGTGTGTTGTGCAAACGCTTTACACATTGCCTCCGGGTTAAGCCTGACCGCTCGTGCCAAGCTACCAAGGGGGTGAGCAGGGGTTATCTTGGACGTGTAACTCCCTTGCCCTGACTAGAGTGGGTAAGTTCTGCCTGGCTGAGGTGCATACCCTAGCCAACCAGAAACCCCATTTCTAACAATCAGTATTAGAAACAATGCAATTGCACTCACTATTACTATTGGATGGAACAATTTATGTGAAAAAATGTAAAGTATACCCACTCCTATTTGTGAAACTGAACTAAATTGTTCTCTAAATAGTCCTATCATACCTTGTCTGGCTGCTTTAATTTATGTAAAATGTATGTAAATATAAATGATGTGTTGGAAACATTAAACATTGATTCTATGCATTTAATACGTGAACGTGGGTATTCTGCTTGTAATAATTGTTCTATTTTAGTTGCACTATATGCAACGTGAGCTTCATAAAAATCACCCACCAATTTAATACAAAATCTTGCTTTGATGGCAATACAATTATGCTTGTTAATAGATTAAGATTTGAATATGAGAGCTTGTTAGTATTTGGCCAGCAATGTGCAGTTATAATTTCTCATGGTGATGGAAGTAGCATATAACCGTATTATTCAATCGACTCACTCAAAGTCACTAAACAGATGAAATTTTTTTTAAAGCACAACATTTTTCTTTTAATCTCAAAATATAGGAAACATTTTTAACTGTTTCCAAAATATCAGAAAACTCTGTATTTGGTGATACTCTTAGATCGTAAACATTAACAGCAGTAGTTGTGTTACATTCATTATAGAATTCTTCGTTTACACGTGAGTAAAGTCTCCAAATGGGCTTGAACAGTATTTTTCATTTATAAATGCAGATTCTTCTCTAAATAAATAGTACATTTAATGCAGAGGGAATAATTTTAAATCTGAGAGACTGATTAATGTCCATCAGGTTGATGGAATACTCCATTGCCTTGACAGACATCCTGTATTCCAAATTTAGAGATTTCAGTCGGCCCTTCAGTTCAGACATCTCCCTACAATGGCAGGAAATGACATTATGACGCTGCTTGTCAATGTAGGAAAAGGTTGACAGGTCGTACCGTCAGACATGACAGGCAGCCAGCAAAATTTTTCCAATGTTTTTTGTTTTTCAAAAGCGAGCTCCCAAAGTGTGAGTTTTCTCCCAGGGTGTGGGGGTCATTCACCACTGGTTTACCTGGACGTGAGGGACAGGAAAAAAACACATATCGCCATCCATCCTAAATTTGGCAGATTGTGTTATATGCTACCTCTGATGGTGACTACTCCATCGTCCATTGGAGGAAATATTTCATTAATGGAGCTGGACCCTGCCAACAGAATACTTACGATCAGCCCGAATGTAAATGGAACTGTCACATTTGTGATGGAGTGCCCTGTCTACAAAAGCTTAAATCAGACCCAGATATCCCCAAGTATATTTTAAGAATCAGTTTCCAATTTCTGCGTGCCACCCAGTATTTGTCTCTATCAGCATTAACCATGTAATACCAATTTGTGAGATGAAATAAAGGTAATCATTTAAAAGTCTGTACTAAAATCAAATTTTATGTAGAGTGTTACTTACTTAGCATTTTTAATGATTTTTTTAGATTACACAGTTGAAATATTTCGACATCATCAACTAGATTCTGTGGAACTCTTTGAAATTTCAATTCTTGTTAAGAGGTCTTCAATGTATTATAATTTTATTCAGTTGTTGTTCATATCTTTAACTTTCAAGTGTATTTTCCAGAACATTCAAAGCAATTTAAGTCTTTAAATAAATAAATACATTTTCTTTAATATCTTTTTTAAATCAACCTCTATTGTTTTCAATAGTGTCTCGCTATTTTCTGCATCAATTTCTCTTACTGTTTGAAGAGCTTCTGCGGCATTGTATGCATCATAGTCATAACTGTAAACACAATCAAGTCGCATTGCATTGTTTTCTGTCCTTTGCAGTCTCAGTGAAGCTGTTGATTTTGGCAGGAAATCTCAAAATAGGAGAAATTAAAATTTTGGTGACCAAGGAAGTTCTCTTGCCGACCAAATACTTTTGCATCATTCCCCTTTCAAGATATTTAAGTTTGCAATTTGCCACTTTTCGGGAGCTCAAACTTTTTCAGCAGGGCAATGCTACAGGCTGCAGAAGGCTCAATGAGGCCAGCTATTTTGCCACAAGGCCCTGTTAAATTGGATTTGCTGCTGCATAGAAGCTCTGAGCGGATGAAACTTGAATCTTCAGCCCAGAAGAAACCCACCTTGGGTGGACCTGCTTTGCAGTTTCGTCTCGGTCCTCTGGAGGTCTTGAACCTGCTAAAGTTTCAGAGTTCCAGGTTTTCATGGGTGTTAGGAGGAGTTTAACCAGACACAGCCAAGGGTTCCAGGACTTCAGAAGCAGCGTGTGGGGCTTAAGATTTACTCCAAAGGAGCCCAAAGGCATGGTCTAGAGGAGTCTTAATTGGAACTGTTCAGCTAGGCAGTTGCAGGAAAGGGTTTCTTGTAACTTATTGTGTCCCTGAAGTTTGAACAAGAAGTCAGCCTTATGACCCTTCAAGTCACTTCTTTGTCCCGGATACAAGAAGGGGCGGGTTTAGTCCTTCAGGCTCTTCTCAAGTTACAGACAGCAGGGTCAGTCCTCTCCTGATCTTCCTCAGGTCCAATAATATTCTATAGATGGTGCCGTAGGATGCCAAATTTATTACTGGTGCTAGCTTGTGGGTGGAGGTGACGCCTGGTCCTTCCATAACCATTAGGGTAAACATTCCTGCGGTAACCCTACTCACATTTGCAGCAGTTCCTGTCTGGCCTAAAGCAAACAACCCCACAGTGTCCATTATTCTTATAATAAAAAATTGAGAAACACTTCTCCCCTTGTGCAGAGCCTGTGTACCCACTCAGAGGTGCAGCGAAGGTAATGAGCAGCCCCTCCTCTTTCATCATTCCAAACCAGTTCTGTGGGCAGCTCACCCCTACTGGTTTGGTGCCTGTCTGACTGTGAAGACAAAAAGAGGGAACTGTCTAGTTGTCATCTCACATCTGCTTGTGACAGGGGAGATTCCTATGAAAAAAATTAAGTTCCCGGGCACAGACCAACTGGCCATATTGCCAGAGGAGCAAAAACAAATCCACACATCCAGGCCTTTGCCTCTGCTCTGGGAGCAGTTTTCACATCTCATGTGGAAGGGTCATGTAAATTAGCCTTTATGAGTTTCAGGCAGGGAAAGTGAAACTTTCTAAAAGTTACTTTTACTTAATATTTTAAAAACAATACAACCTTATCATTGAGTTGGGCTTTTAATAAATCATTTTTCTAGCTCGTTCCCACCCTAATGCTAGCAGAATCGATATTTAATATTGCTTCCCAGTGTTTCCGTGGCCCAGGTAGATTTTCTACAGTTAAAATACCTTTATAATTACTGTAAGAACATGTTACCATTACCTTATACATGACCTACTTTTAAATATCATACACCCTGCCTTATGGAATATTATGCTTATAGATGTGTGCCTTATCAATATTATTATATTTTTAGATGTGTTAATAGGGTTTATTTTGATAGATAGAATTGTAGTTTTTATACTGCACAGGTCAGGCTACAATGTTGGGCCTAAAACCATGTTTGCTCTGCCATTGTAGTGGACAGCGCTATAGATGCTGTAGTGCACTAGAGTCATTTATTTCTCAGGCCATAGATACACTTTGCACCACATAGTAGAGAATAATATGCACATTTAATGTACCAATTAGGACTATGCTAATTTAACCATGTAAAGGGAAATCACAAGCACTTTATTACTGGTCAGCAGGGGTAAAGTGGCCGGAGTTCTAAAGCCAGCAAAACAGGTAGGACAAATATCAGGCAGACATTCAAGAAAAAAATAGTAATTTCCCACAGTTTCTCCGCATTGCTATGCAGCTTCTAATGAAAAATCATTCACACAACTGTGACATAATTTGCCTGTACTATAAATGTCAGCGTGCACTCTGTTATACATAGAGTCTGCTTTATTTCACAAAGGTCTGCTTGCATCTGGTATAACATTAATTTGTTTGCAACTCCAAACACAACATTTTCCAGATTCAGGATACACATTTTTTAAAGTAACTTTAGCAATTAATACATGCATTTTGTCATCTATCAAATCTCTTTCTCTTTTCCAATTTGAGAAACTCATAATAGTTGTCTTTGGGCATTAACAGTGTTTGCAATGCATCAACTTTAGCAACACATGCACCATTTACTTATTAAATAGTATAATTCAGAAATACAAGATATCCTGGAAAATAACATTCTGGAGGCAAAGTGTCTAATCCCCGATTCTGCCATTTCTCTGTTCCCCAAACCTATTTTGCAAGTCATCTCAGCTTTATTCGATTTTTCCATTACAAATCATAAAAACAAACACAATCAAAATACAAAGTACATGAATCTTCATAACAAATGATAAAAGCTACTTAATAAAATTTAAGTGCAGAAACTTTAAAAACATCATCCAGTGCTGTTAAGAAGTTTCCTGTTGAAGAAACAGCAAAGCAGGCTGACAATACTTGGAAATTATAATCACGAACAAAAGGTAAACTAGAACCCTTGCATGGTACAACATATTAAGAACAAAACAAAAGAACATAAAGTGCAGAGTGCATTGGGTTGAGAGACAATCACAAGGACAGTTAATCAGGGCCAGTGACCAATCATTGGTGCCTGGGAAAGTAATGAATTGATAAAAGATATCCAGCTTAAAGTTAGAAGGTACCAGTGTCATCGATTATTAGTGCTGGTGAGATAGGGTTGAATTGAAACCAGAGGGCAGATTTAAGGAAAGTGCACCTAGTGCAGCACCACATTCCTTGCGGCCCTTAGCGCCCCACTACTGCCACCATGCGTGTGCCATATTTAAAATACAGCGCTCCATGACGCAGCGTGGGGCGAAATAGTTTCATTTTTTTACGCTATTGATGTACTCTGCAGGAGTAGCGCTAAAATCTTGGCGCTACTCCTGCAGAGTACATAGGGGTCCATTAAAAATAATGGTATGCCCCCTATTAATGCCTGCTCTGAGCAGGCGTTAAAAGTTTTTTTTTTTAAATGGCAAAAGGAAATCTAAGAGATTTCCATGTGCCATTTTTTCGGCCTCCCTATCGGGGGAACGCCCCCTTGCATACATTATGCCTGGCGCAGGCATAATATGGTGCAAGGATTTACAAAGTGGCGCAATGCATGCATTGAGCCACTTTGTAAATATTGTGCGGGATAAAGGCCACCTTAGTTCCTTCTTGGCATTAAAAAACTGATGCTAAAACAGCGCTAAAGTGGTGCAAGGGGATCTTAAATCTGCCACCAGGTTTATCCATTTCCCTACAGGATTGTTGGTCAGATAGCAAAGACAAACAGTAACTTTATAGATCACTTCTGCTCACTTTGGATAAAACACTAGGAGTGTCAAAATATCCTGGCTTGCAGAACTGTTTAATGGACTTAAACCAAGTGAAACAACCAGAGTATGTTAAATGTAATCAGTTCTATAAAGTTTCATGGTTTAAAATAGTAACATCACTAACCTTGTGCCATAGAAGAAGGGGCTGCATGGTAACGAAAGCAGTTAAAAAGGAAGCTCCTAGCTCTGCATGGCAAACAAAGGTGGAGCAGCTACTGGGGACAGCTAAAATATCTTGAAAAATGTATTCTCAAGATTCTGAAGTGATTTGACGCTTTTGAAGCCCCGTAGAGGGCTATTGAAACACATTTCAATTTATAGATGGTTAACGTTTCTTTTACTGGTTTGTCTTCCAATTTAGTTTAAAATTTAAGAAGTGCTGAGATGGATTTTTTAAAATACTGCAGTCTGTTATTGACTGCTGGAGACCATAGACTAAAGTCATCAAATAGAATGCCAAGATAACAAAAGGTCCGTACAGTACCTAGCTTGGTATGCTTATCCTAAAATTGTGATATGTCTGAGGATGACTTCCACACTTCATTACCAAAGTCTTCCTGATACTAACGGACAGACTAAGATTGGTCATAAACTGTTAGGTAACAGCTGCAAGCCTTTTAGGCCATGTGACATCAGGACAGTGTCATCGGCATAGAGTGAGCAGGGTACCGGTCTATGCCCAATCCGAGGGGGTCGCTACAGATGTTGCACAGGGTTGACTCTAAGTTTTCAATATATAAGGCGAATAACAGGAGTGGGAGTATGCAACCCTCTCTGACCCCTCTACCAAGGTCAAAAGTGACAGTGCGTTTGCCCTTAAGACCGAAGTGTACTCTAGCCTTCCCTGCGGAATATAGGTCTCTAACAAAGTCTATAATCACCAGATCAACCCCTAAATCCAACCCATACGCTGCTGTGCTAAACACTATCGAAAGCACTAGATAGTTTCACAAAAGCTAGGAACAGATGGCCCTTCTTTATCGAAGTGTACTTGGCAATAAGTAAATTAAGGTTAAGGCCCTGTTCCACTGTTCCCAGGCCTTTACAGAACCTGTATTGAAAATCAGATAATATAGAGTTGGCCTCAACCCACTCCTCCAGGTGATTCATCAAAATTCTCCAAAGAATCAAGGAGTGATATTGGGCGATAGCATGCAGGATCGGCACAATCGCCTTTTTTAAAGATCAGTATGATAACGTCCTCTGACCAAGTATTGAGGATACCAGAATGACAACAGGACTCTAGGACCCATGTTATGATAGGTCCCTATAAAGGAGGATACCATCTGGGCCTAAGGCTTTACCGCTCCTGCTACATGCCAGGGCCTCATTGACTTCTTCTAAGGAGAAACACAAACTAGAGAAGTTGTGGGACATAGTATGTAACACAATGCTATAAGAATCCTGACATGGTTAATGACTGTTAGAATATAACTTGGAAAAATGGGTAACCCACTCGGATTCACAAATTGCAGACTCTAGGCTGGCGCCCTAATCATCCTTTATAAGTGGACCATTGATGACCTGCCAGAAATCCCAAGTGTCTTTAGAGATCCATGCCAAGGTTTTCAACTCTCTCTTCCTAGTTTTTAGTGCCAGGTTATAAGCCATCTACATCATCTCATTCCCTGGGGGCCGAGGGGTGACTTGTGAAGGGCTCACAAAAGGTGTTTGTGGCCCCTTGAACAAGTACTGTTGAACCAGTGGGGTTCCCATGGCTTGAGCGGGTTGACAGTTCTAGTTAAGGAATTTTACCAGCTCTCACAATAGACAGGAAGGCTGACTTAATGTTGTCATCAGTAGATGTAGTGTCCAGGCATATATTAAAAGCGTCCTATGGAGACTAAACCACATTTTCGAGAAAAACGCCAGAATCCACCATAAACCAGCGCAGAGAAATACCATTGTACTCTGTAAGAGTAGTGTTTTCAAGAATATGTTCCACAGTGGTGTTTCTGTGGCTAAATTATAAAAATTTAAAATAAGTGAGAATGATTGAGAGAAGTGGTCACACGCAGATCTGGTGAGTAGTGAAGTCAAGCTAAAACCAATTTACAATTGTCAGAGCATAAGATACAATCAAAAACTGATTTGTGCTCACCCCTGATACAAGTTGAAGTAAAAGAAACTTAGGGGGAATTTAGCTCATTTGCAAAACCAAGGTTAAACTTTAACATTACATCATTCAAGAGCGCACAATAGTCATTGTGAAGAAAATGGGTTTGATCAACATTATTCGAATCGACAATCCCACAAATTACCTTAGGGGAAAAAAGGGCACAAATAAATATTAAAATCTCCACCACAGACCAAAAACAAAAAATACCTTCTCTTCACAAAAACAAACTTTGTCATGCTCCTTTTCAAACTTGGGCATGACAAAGTTAATATCATGTGGGGGTGTTGTTATAAATGTTCACCACAATAAGGTTTGGGTTAGGAGTAAGCTCACAACCAATATTTAAAAAATATACAGAGAATTAATTGACACCAGTAATGCAGTAGGACAACCGGTTGGAAACATAGGTGGACAAACCCCTCTTTGGTCTGCCAGCATGAGATGGTGTAGCAGCTAGATGGAAAGTCTTAAATCTGTTAATATGGATAGCACCCTCAGCCCAAGTCTCCTGTAAGCAAAGAAACAAAAAAATAGACAAAAGGTCCACCCAGGTGGGGAGAAGAACCTTGGGGCAAAGTCCTGCCACATTCCAAAAGAGGAACCAAGATGGAAGGGGCTGAACAGTGATTGGCATCCTCGGGTTGGGAGGTGTAGCACTACTGTCAGCTACCATGTATGAGATAACCTCCTGAATTAGGGTGACAGGGCTAAGGCTCATGCTAGAGAATGGGGGGTTTCAAACTCAGGGGATTTCACTGGTTCAAGTTGGAATCACTTAATACCATCCAAGTCTATTAATGGGGCATAGTGGTTCTGTGTAGCAATTGGAGGGGAGCGCGCCAAGGCATCGTAGGGAAAGTTATGCCGAAAGAAGTGAGGCCTCATCTGAGGTAGATAGTTGATAAAAGTAGCCCATAGTGAAGGCAGCAACCTGTGTAGTTGCATTGGCTTGGTTCAGGATCGATTGTACCAGAGAGGGAGACTTAAAGGACATCATGATGCAATCACCAGACAGGGCTTTAGCTTCTCTGCTGACCCAGTTAACCCTCCTGGCCATTTATAAATCTTCGAACACCTCTCAAGTCACAAGTCAAGACGGTTTTCTTGTCAGCCCAATGAACTGATTTGTTTCTCAAGCTGTCCCAGGATTCTGAGTTGGGGTCAGAAAGAGCCAGAACATTACCAAGAATCACCACAAAAGGTATAGCGTCTTGAGGAAGATCCATGGTAGGCAATGAGCCTCCAGGTGCAGTACCATGCAATGATTCCCTGGGTTTGGGAAGTGACTTATAGGAGCACATGACCGGTGGGGCACCATTGTTAGCTACTTGGAGGGTACTTAGAATAGTAGTAACAGACTTGGATATTATTCCACTGGTGTGCTGGTTGGAGAGATGGTAACAACTGGAGTTTACACAAGCATACTGGGCTAAGGTGGATTGACTTTCGGTGGAAGTGTTTGAATTAGGTACAGAATGTAGCTTTGTCAAATTATGCAAAAAGTCCAGGCAGCTAGAAGTGTTTTTTAATCATTGTTAATTTGGATGTCAGGGAGACTAATACATGTTTGACCAAGTTTTCCAGTGATTGAACAACAGACTAAAGATGGTTGAAGTCCTCAGAATTGGACAATAGTGATTTTATTTGTTTCATAGGTTTTGATGATTTGGATGTTTTACTCTAGTTGTAAGGGACACTTTTGACTTGATGACCACTAAGGGGGGCTGCGGAAGTTCTTTCTAAACCAAATCTAAGCAGGTTTTATTTTCCACTGAAGTGACTAGTTGGAGGAGAGAGGTCACAAATGTTCTTATGTTTATGTGACGGTCCAAAGCAGGTTCAGGAGGGGGCCAGGGGGAACTGAATCCACAGTATGTTGGACACATTCATTCACCACTTTGCTAGGAGTTTCGTTGTGGCCTGTTAGAGCCTCTGTAATTGGAGCACCTGCGGTCAGGCAGGGAAGGCCAGGCAAATCCTTAACAGAGTGAGCACAGGCACTTGGCCTCTGTTCAACTGAGGATATGTCTTTATCAAGAACACCCATTACATTGGAGGTAGCTTACATTTCCCCATGTTATAGCTCCGTAGATGGAACGTGGAACCAAGACAGGGGGTCCCAACCTCATCCAGCCATGGACGGGTGCAGACAGGCACGCTTTTGGCCTTGTCTTTGCTTGGGCATGTCCTGCCCCATGGACTGTGAAAGCGCTTTAATACAGCTGTGTACCCATTCTCCCAGGACTGTGCAGAGTCACCAAAAAGGGCAGCAGGGCTTGCTGGGGGACGTAGTCCCAGTCCAGCAGGTCAGGAGCTCAGCAAACATTACTATTGTACTGGTATGGTTGCATTCCAAGATGAAAAGCTTTTTCCAGCAAATGCTTTTAAAAAAATCAAACAAGCACTGTAAGTTTAATTATGTACCAGGTTTTAAAATTGAGTAAACAGGAGTGTTCATTGTTGATGGGCACATGATTATTATTCCCTGATACCATATTCTACCTATAATTTGTTTAAGATTTTTTTGTGCTCCTGGCTTTAGTGGGCAAGGTTTTTGAACTTGTGGCTCTTCTCTCTAAGGAATCAGGGGCCAGATGTAGCAAAAATAAAAATTGCGACTCGCATTTTGCGAGTTGATGCGACTCGCAAAATGCAAGTCGCAAATTGGAATGTCAGAAACAAAAGTGATCCGATTTTGCGACTCGCAGCCGGACTCGCAACGCTGTGTGCGAGTCCGCAGTTTGCGAGGTCGCTGTTTGCGAGTGTGCAAAAAACGAACTCGCAATTAGCGAGTGGGTGTCGCAAATTGCGATTACCTTCAAAATTGCTTGCAGGTGCAGCAGAACACTCCAGAAAGCATACCAGAACACTCTGGAAACACTTCCTGGCACATGATGATGACATCACAGCCAGGAAGTTAACAAATACACCTGGGAGGAGGGCTCAACAGTGAGCAGTGTCTCTGCCACTGACAGTAGGGTGCTGAGGAGTGGTAGGCACAGCACCATGGACGCAGCAGGGACCAGCCAGGCTGGCACGAGGGGCAGGAGATCATAGATAACAGCCAGGACAGATTCATGTGGCACATGGCGTTAATGTGCCACATGACTGGTTGGCATTTTCCTGCCCATGGACAATTTCAACTTGTATATAGTTTCTTCATGACATTAATAAAACAGTTATTTTTGTTCCACTTAACAAATGGTTAATAGGTGAGTATGGTGGGAGTTGACACGTACCGTCCAAAATATTGCGTTGCAATGTGGTCCCGTCTCAGTCTGCCTTGATTAGCTAGACTCCTATCCCCATGATGGCGATGTGGTTGTTCTTGCTCTTCATCATCAGGATCTGGGTCTGCAGGGGTGAGAGGTAGCCCACGTCGGGTGGCTATGTTGTGGAGGATGGCGCATGCGACCACAATTTTGAAAGCAGTAATGGGGGTGTATTGGAGGGCACCTCCACTGCGGTGGAGGCATCTGAATCTTGCCTTCAGCAGTCCGAAGGTGCGCTCGATCAGGTTCCTGGTCCTCTTATGCGCACTGTTGTATTGCCTCTCTGATTCAGTTCTGGGTGTTAAAAACGGAGTCATGATCCAAGGCCTGAGAGCATATGCACTGTCACCTGTTGGGCACAAAAGTACACGGTTAGGAAGTCCAGATTGTCGTGCACAGTGACCTGTGTGTATGTCTGCAAGTGTCTGTGGCTCTACCTAGGAGGTAACCGTCTCCAAATTCCCCACGTTCCAGGCGTTGATGTATCCCACTATGCCTAAAAATGTATGAGTCATGGGTACTGCCAGGAAACTTAGCTACGATGTCCGTGATGACATAATGGGCATCACAAACAACCTGTATGTTGAGTGAGTGGGTACACTTCCTGTTGCGGAAAATGTGTTCCAGATTAGCAGGGGGGCATATTTGAATGTGTGTCCCATCTACACACCCTATGACATGAGGAAAGTGGGCAATGCGGTAAAAGTCCAGCTTGGTGCTGTTAATTTCTGCCTCATTCCTTGGTAAGTATATGAAGTGAGACATGTGCGTGACTAAGGCATCTAGGAATGCCCTGAGGAACCTTGACACTGCACTTTGGGATACCCCACCTGCCACTGCAATGACCCCCTGATAGCTCCCTGAGGCCAAGAGGTGCAGTGCGCATAGTACTTGCACATGTGTAGGGATGGCGCAGCCACGCAGAGTCTTGTGTTCTAGCTGTGGTTTCAGTAAATCTATTAATTCTAGAATGGCTGCGCTGCTAAGGCAGTATTTGTCATAGATCTCCTCTTCAGTTTGCTGAAAAAGAGTCTGCCTGGTTCTATATATCTTCTCCTGTCTGTGGCCCCTCCTCCTCCTCTGCTGGGCTGCGTAGACTCTCCTCCTCACTGCTATCAGGTATATCTCCGCCATCTTGAGTAACCCAGATGCCTTCTGGGTCCCCTTTTATACTTTGGTAATGGTTACCACCTGCTCTGAGTTAGTGGTAAATGGGACATGCAAACTGGCCTTTTTGCGACTAGTCGTAATTTGCGAGTTGCTATTGCATATGGGTTGCGACTCGCAAATTGCGACTTGCAATTTGCGGGTTGCAAAATGGGGTCGCACCGGATGCGACTCGCAAACGGGTCCCATCGCTTTTTGCGAGTCGGAAATGGGCTTTTTGCATCCCATTTCCGATTTTGCACTGTCGCAAATTGCGATTCGGCCCGTTTGCGAGTCGCAATCGTTTGCTACATCTGGCCCCACATGTGGTGTTGCACTTCCATTCCAAGCCGCTTGGTTTTTCTGTAACACACGAGCCAGTTGTAAAGTCTGCTTAGTGGCGTATCAGTTCTTGAGCAGCTAGGCCAGGTGAGGTACTACCGAAGGAAATGCTACTATTACACTACTCCTCCAAGGGAACTTCAATTATAACCTGTGAGTCTGATCTTCTTCTACTAATGACAGAGGAATCTGTCAATTGCATCCAGAAAATCCATTTGTTCAATATCTCCTTCTATATTCCAACTGTATAAATTAAAATAGGTTTGTGTTTCATTTATCAGATAGCCAGCCCCTCCGTATATCACATCAAACCAATGTTCCTTCCATCATCCTTCCCCCGAATAAAATAGCCCATCAGTAAATGGACCATGTGTCCCCGCAGGAGAAGACCAAATGTCGTACCTAACACCATATCCCATTCTAATTGCTCAGAGAAGAGCTCCCTTGTCGTTTTTCCTATCAGGGAAGCACTTGCACTAACCAGCATGGTACCACGTTTAGTCCCACAAGTGAGACACTTAGCCAATTCTCCATAACTCACAACTACCACTATGAAATCTTACATGTGAATGACATGTGAATAGGAGAATGGGGAATGGGAGAGACAGAGACTGAACATTCCTCCTGTGCTGTTTGGCACACACATTGATGTGAATCTTCCACTTTGGAGGGAACACCTGTTTAGATCTGCTTAGCATCGAGGAGGCAATAACTGCTACACTCCCTTCAGAAAAAAGAACAGAAACCTGTCTCTCAGGCATCTCTCACTCTTCTCTCTGATGAGTTATGCTAACCCACATTCAGGGTATTATGAGTCACACAGTCCTGTCAGAAAAACTCTTATTACAAGAGTTATATGTATTTGTGTGAGTAATATCCGATTAGCAATCTCTCTAACTGATTTAGGGCAAGCCATGTAACTATGCACTCATTCCTTAGAAAGATATTGCACTTGGAGTCAGTAAATGGTGCTCTGGGATGCCCCTTCAAGCAGTCATTCTTCGTTTCTGCCTCGCCAAATTCCAGGTCTCTTTATATATTTGTCCCCAATTACCCTCTATGGAGAGGAGAAGGAGATTTGTTTTGCAGTCATTCAAATCTACACTGCAAAGCACAATGTCTCTGCCAGATGCGTATTCAAAAGGCAGGTAACTGTATCTAATTCTACTTCCACCTTCCTTCCAAACTCGTTCTGTGTGAGGCTAAATGGCCTTGTAGTGTTAATCACTACACATAGTTCTCTGGACAGCCGAATGGAAGGTTCCTCACTGCTGTACTTCTTTTATTTTTGTTAGTGAGTCCAATGTAAATCTGATGCTAAAATAGTATGTTGATCTCATGTACCCTGGTAGTGAGCATCACAACTCATAATAATAGGTTTCTAGGCCCTAAACCTTGCACATACAAACTCTAAAGTGTAAGTGCTCCTCATGCAGAAATACATTTAGGCTTAGTTTAAACGTAAGATTTGTGTATCATCAAGAAATCCTGCCATCCACGTCAACGCCGAGTTAGCCTCAATTAAACGCTAAAAAATGTATGCATGCATAGAGGGATTTTTGGTTATCCTCCTAGTCTACTGGTCTGTTCAACTGTCATTTAGATTTTTATTCAGCCCGTTATGACATACAGCATGGGGCAATGGGTTAGTCCACTTTAGCCATTGGCTTCTTTGCCCTGTGAGTGAAGACGTTTTTCCTCAATGCATCATGTGCACATTGCTAGAGATTTGTGTTTCTGTGCATTATTACCAATGTGCAAAATGTGGTCTTACACGTGTTGTTATGTAAATATTCTATATGTACATATTGAAGTAGTGCCGATTTCTTTCCACTGAGTTTCCTATGACAAAAGTGTGTTTCCTAATTATCGCTAACTAGGCCTTAATTAGGACTTGTCCACCATTTGATTCAAAATGGGTTCATCTGTGTCCCCCCCACCTATCTCTCCTACTTGTTTTTGCAGCACACAGACAAGTAAGATAGTCTTTGTTTATTCCCACTGCCATTCTTAAATCTGCTCTCGATGAACTGTCACCTGCTCAGTCACAAAACTGCAACTATGTTTTTTTGGTCTTCCCACAAACTCACAGTGTCTATTCATTTATATAACATGCTGTTGTTCATGTAACTAATTTGTTCTGTCATCTCAGGATGGCATTAGCATAGATGGGCAGAATAGTTATTCATGAAGTGGGATAGTGCTTAGCTGCTAAAGCAATATGACATCAAATTAGGTTGTGCTCTGATTTGCTAATACGTTTGCTCACACCACACTGATTCTTCAGTTCTATTAATTTCATGTGTGAAACCAATATATAAAACTCCTCGTTTTGGGGAGTGAGCCAGAAGACTTTCATGAAGACTCAGATGCAGCCAAGGATGCTGTCTGTTTTTCTTTTGATTTTGCTGCACACTTAGGACTTTGAATTTGTCTCATTTTTGAAATTCTCCTAAGTGGGCTATTTAATAAGAATCCTTATGGAATTAATTTGTACCACTTATTTTGATTTTTTTGTAATACAGCCTTTTAACTATTCTGGCGATCCAGAACTTAGTTATTGTGTGGAACCTTTCATTAACTGTCTACATGTATGAATATTAGATGTGCCTTAATTTGGGGACACATTGCCTCATGAAACTGGGGATTAACACTGTCTAGGATTCATTGAGATGTGGGCATTCTATTGGTGTGAATCTTTGAGGTGTCAATGGTTTGGGGTCCCCAGTGTCTTCAACATCCATTTAAAAAGAAGGGTACTCCATGGCCAGGACCGGTAGGCCATCATTTTATTTAGTTGCCTCTAATAATTTTTTATTTATTAGTTAATAAATGAATTATCAGTCTCATTCTGAGTTTGCAGTGTCTGAGGTTTCAGCTGTTCCTGAAGCTCCGCTTTCGACTTTCAGTGTCTGCACCCTGGAATATGTAAGGTGGTGAGTGTCCGGTTGTGCTCCACCTCACCCACTTCCAGCATACCCTCAGCCTATCGCTCCACAAATGGTCTATCCCGATTCTCTCTGAAGCAACAAATCTCAGTCCCTGTAATGAAGCAGATGTGCCACCACCAGTTGGGGAGGTGCTGGGTTTGAAGACCCACAATGTTTGGATGAAGAGTCTTCAAGATGCTTTTGTTTTCAGTTACTCTTTCCCCAAGCTTTTTCTGCTCTGTTCTTAGACATAAGTTGAAGGCCACTTGTCAATATTTATTACCTGTGCATATCTGGTGACATTACCGCACCTAGTTTATCCGGTATGGCGTGGCGTGGTCTGTTGCACCTGTCTGTCGATGCTAATAGTGGGCCTGATTCATTAAATCATTTAGTATTAGGCTACACCAATGGCGTTGCAGGATAAGGTTGTAATTTTCACTTGTTTTAGCTTAACCTTCTATTCTTTGGTTCTGTGCTTTTCTTCCCTTTGCATTACCAAGCTGTAAATTGGATGCCAAAATTACTGTAATTACTTGATGACACCCCAGTGGAATCTTTACAAGGACTGCGTACTGGCTTATGTGACTGTAAAATGAGTGGTTGTTATGCAGTAACAAATATAATGCTTTATCTGTGTGATTGGTATTATGATTGATTACAAATACTGTAATTTGGACCTCGGTTACATTTCCAAAGGAATTGTATTACATTTATTTTTAGAGGGCTGTTTTTCAAACTATAGGTTTTAAGTACTTTTTGTAAACTGTTTCAGTTGAAATTACATAAAGACATAACCATTATTAAAAATATGAAGTACAGTAGAGTTTAATCAATCCCTCCCTTTTCTTGTTTCATGTACTTGAGACAGGCTCCTGCACCCTACATGTTAACCAGTACCTGTTGCACAGGGGTAATCAGCTATGGCCCTGGAGCCTCTGCTCTAGGGCGAAAGACAGGGCTTAATTTATATAAAAAATATGTCTCAGGGTCCTCGTTAGGAGGCCACTGTAACTTGCATCACCCTTTGCCCCTTCCAGAGCCGCCTTTGACAGTTCTAACAGAACAACAAATAATCACACTCCTATAGGTGTAACAATTCAGACTATTCTATGCTTCCCAAGCTATACGAATGGCTTGGGCGGTAGGTATCAGTCATTTTTAATGTATATTGAATTAATAAACAATTTCTGTTGTGCTCATCTCTAAACAGTGCAGCTATGTAGCAAACTGCCATAACTATCAGTGTTTACAATTAAGTGCTGGTGCAAGGCACCAGAAACCACCGGCTCAAATTAAGCACTGTAAAAGATCTTCTGAGCTGTGATGCAGCTGCAGGACCTTGACTCAATAGCTCTAGTGCACCTAGGCTACCTCTCTGTGTCATCTGCATCGGTGTGGTCGGTCTCGCACCTGTGCATGAAACATTCTCCTTAACAAACTGTGCTGAGTTCTTCAGGGGGCACCAGCTTGAGCAGGACCTGATAGAGGTGTAATGAAGTTCATATTTAAGGATATTGCGATATTACAGAGGGACGTGGTGGAGCTAAAACAAGGCACGACGTACTCCACTGGCTGTCGGCGATGCTCCTACAAGCTCCCTTATATGTATTTTTTTCTGATGTCATCATGCATGACTATCTGTATAACATCACAAATGATATATCCATTACATCACTAATGAAATCTAAGATTGTTCACTTTAATTTCTCCCTCATGCAAAAAACTATGTATATCTTGTTTGGTTATTGCAGAGATAAGAAAGAGGCAAGTCGTTTTATTAATAAGGAAAACCACCTTTTGTAGGCCAGTCCTAGAATTTGTAGCAGTGACAGGTATAATCGTGAAATACTTTCTTTATTTATAATCGTATTAGCAAATAAGTTATCAGTTCCTTTCTATTTCCATGCAGCGAAAGGCAGAGAAAACCCTGGCCTATTCCACTAACAAAGCAGCTGCTAATGAAACAAGCAAACTGTGTGCACTTTCAGGCAGACTTAGCTAAGTTGGGGGCAAGAAAACACTCACAGAAGGGGACAAATGTAAACAAATTAAAAAAAAGTCAACTATTCCAAATCACTCAATCTCCTTACACTGAAATAAGATTTGACGCTGCCCCCCACCTCAATGGTTTCCGATATGGCAAATGAAATAGCGAAATGATTATCAGATGCCAGTTGTATGAAAGTGAGGTGTTATTTGCACAATTCTGAATTTGAACATCTTCCAGACTACAAATATGCAATGTAGCCTTCTTTAGCACCTGCTGGAAAGCTGCATTAGAAACTTGCACTCGGGAAAGGCCTGTAAAGAATTTGGACCCTATTATAAGTTTCGCTGTCCAACCTCTGTACCACCAATACGAGGGTGGTAAAAACAGCCTCCTCACTGCCGTATTATGAACTCCCCCCAGGACGGCTGGCGGAAACCATGCAGCGGCATAGGAAAGGCCAATGCCGCAGCACTGTATCCGCCACCAGCACACTCTGAATGTGCACTGTCTGCCATGGCAAACAGTGTGCATTGCGAGTGTGCCGACAGGGGGGCCTATGCACTGCCATTGCAGTCGGCATGGGCAGTTCAGGGGCCTTTCTGTGGCCCGGTCTCTGCCTTTCCGCTGGCCCTTTCATAGTGGGGTCCCAGCCAAGGAAAGGCAAGTGGAAAGGCAAGCTGTAATAAGCAAGGAGTTGTCGACATGGCACTGCCATGCTTGACCACGACTTGCACCGCCACCAGTGATCCAAGGTCCTGGAGGTGGCGGTGATCTTGTGGGGGTCAGACTGCCAGCATCATAATATGGCGGTCAGAGCTCAAATGATGTGGGTGTCAGACCGCCACTGCGGGTACAGTGGTCCTAGCACCACTGTACTCATAATTAGGCCCGTAATGCGTATACAGTTATACAAGAAAGCAACAGTATGTGCAGATGGATGCTGGTACTTATTTAATGATTTTACTCTGACGGTGCTTCTTCAAAAGGCAATTCACTCCACCAGAAGCATCAATATTTCTTCCAAAAGGAAATATCGCACTGTGTAAACAGGTCTAATGGACAGGAGGCATCCCAAAAACGCATAATCTCCTATTGTTTCACTCAGACTGTCTGTGGCATCTATCCTGCTTCTCTCTAATTTAATAACCAGTATGGTTATATCAGCTGGCTTCGGGTTATTTTCTCTATTTAATCACAATTAAACACATCGAGTTCAAAGAAAGAAAATTAGATTTTTCATCCTGATTAATGTACTCTTCTTTGAAGCTTATTTTTAATGAGTCCATCCTCATGTTTTATGTGTTAATGGGATAAATAAACCATTATCTGTGACTCTAGATGTGTTTATTAATAGGCTAACGAAGACACATTACTGACTAAGCTAATTCCAGGCTTTTGTTACACCTGTTGTTCCAGTTCTGATGTTCCCTGGAAAATACACCACTCAGCACCGGAAAGAGCAAGAACAAGAACAACAAAACATGAAACAACGCATTTGTGAAATTATTTGAAAATGGGTAAGGAAATCAGATGATTTGAAACATCTTAAGGAGTGTAATACATTATAAAAGTTGCAACCCAACTTTGTTTTGCCTCCATTAGCAGTTGACAGAGCCCCACTTCAAAGCTATTTGTTTTGGGAATACAACATACTTATTGTCAGGTTCAAGACGGCCCTCACAGGGGCGCAGCTATCAATAGTACAGCAGGGCAGTAGCACCAGGGTCTAGCGGTGTGAGGCTCCACATGATCTCAGGTATAACTTTTTTTTACCACTAACCAGTGAGAGTTGAGAACCATTTCATTGCTTGCATTAGAACACCTGGCACCTGTGCTGCACCACCGGCAACCATGAAATATTACAACACCTCATGGTCAACAAAGCGAGCCCAAACCTCTTTGGTTCCATCATGCTTTTTCCAGGTAGTTTATGAAGTAAAATTAACAAAAATATCATGAAGTCCACTGTTGCTATGAAATAATGTCATAGCAGCAAGAAAGGGCCACTTATGGCCAAGGTAAAGTTTAACTTAAAATGAACAATACATTTTAATCCAAGAGCATGAGTTATCACTCAGTATGGAAATGATATATGGTATACATTCACTGTGTCCCAGAACTTCACCTGGCATCTGATTCAATCTTAATTCTGATTCGAACTTCATATAATTTTTGCAAACCTCTCTTGCACTCTAAAGTAACAAAAGACGATTTGCAGTGATTTATAAAAAAAATATCAGAACAGATCAATTCCTGGATATTGGGAAATTGGGAGTGCTCGAAGGAGGTGGGCTTTATGTTGGAGCTACATTCTACAAAACATTCAGCATTTGCAGTACTAAGGGGCACATTTATAAAAAGGTGCAGGGCCACTTTTCTAGCACCCCTTACAGCCCACTTAATGCCACTATGGAAGCGCCATATTTAAAATACAGCGCACCATTGTGGTAGTTAGGGTGACTAGCCTCATAATTTTTTACACTAGTCCGGTGCTTTGCAGGATTTGCATCAACAATTTTGAAGCTAATCCTGCAAAGCACCCTGAGGCCCATTGTAATCAATGCGACCCTCTTTTTAATGCCTGAATTTAGCAGACATTGAAAAATGGCAATAAAATGGCACAAAGGAATCTCATAGATAGCCCAGAAAGCCCCCACTTTTATCCAATGTGCCTGGCGCAGGCATAATGTAGTGCAAGGAGTTACAAAGTGGTGCAATGCTAGCATTGTGCCACTTTGCAAATATGGAACGGCATTTTTCCCATTCCAACGGCACATTAGCATAAAAAAATAGGCTAATGTGGCGTTAGAATGGCACAAGGCCAGGATAAATCTGGCCCTAAATGTTTCTGCCTCTCTCAGGTATTTTTTTCACCTCAATTGTCCATGTTACTTACAATAAAACAGCTCTCCTAACTGCTAAGAAATAATTCCATATACCTCTCTTCACCATTATCAACTGCATCTCACATCACGATGTGAAACGTTACAAAGATTCGCTATTGAAAAGCGATTGTCACTTTTATTGTACTCATTTGTTATGGACTTGAAATATTTTCCCATATCATCTGCTTGACTTTTGTTGGATAAATTCATGTTGAATAGTGTAGCTGTTTCTCTGTAATTATGCAGTTTCTATATGGTGTATGTCAGAAAGGCAGACCAGCAAAGAGTCAGCAAAGAGTCAGACTTTCCCTTTCTATGGCTGTGGGAAAGTGCCCTTCCTTTTTGGTTCTTAATACAGGATTTGTGTCTGGTGGTTGGTGTTTATTAGATGGAGTGTAAACATCAACGCCTTAGAATCTAAGGTATTCCTAAAAGGGTCATTTTTTGTAAGTACATATTCATAAACAACTTTGAAAAACAACTATCATTTTTGACTTGCTAGACATATCAGCCTCAAACACATTTGGAAAGTTAGTGACATCTCTTTGTATGTTACAATGAGATCAAAAGAGTTCAAACATTAGCCTGTCTTTATTCCAAATGTAAGCCACACAATTATATCACATTTGAGAATATGGTCAACAATGATCTGAACAACATCCATTGCAAGAAACAACTTAAGTGTCAAAGAACAAATTACTTTGACTGCCTTTAGGAATAATAAAGAAGTGAGATTCAAAATTGCAAAGATGGAGCCATAAAAGCAATGAACACATGCTTCTACTATCCTATAAGTTTGGAACATGTGACAGCGATACAAACATTTATTCTAAACTGGAGAATAACCACATCCAAGTCTACTGTGACATTTTATGGCAAGGCAGGAGGCTAGTAGTATGCATAACTCCTTGTATTCACCACTTTCAAGCAGCAACATTCAAAACTCCATATTAGAACCAAGTATGACAACATAAACAAAATAGAACTTTCAGTCCATAAAAGCCCCCAATACTCCAACTTCCTCTCTTTTGTTTGCTGCTTCTGAGCAGATAAGTATATCTTACAAACTTGTATATATTTTGTATATTTAATTATATGATGTTTGGGTTTATCCATTTGTATGCGTGATCTAGTTTTGGTTAGGATATGATGTCAGAATCCAATTGATGGGATCTGCCATAGGCTTAGACCCTCATCACGACTTCAGCGGTCATTTCCAAAGACCACCAAAGCCGCAGGCTCTGAAATACCGCCAGTTCTGGCAGTCTTAAGACTGTCCTAATACGACTGATCTCTGACTTCCAACTGAAATCGGGTGGAATTCCGAGACCAGTTGTGCTAGCGGTCGGCGGTGCAGAGGTGGTACCGCCACTGGTACCGTCACGCCAAAATGAGACTGCACACCGTATTACAACCCATTTTATGGTGTTAGCAGTGACAAGACAAAGTTGAAGCACCAGGACCCGTCCCCTCCTGAACAACCTCCTCGACGGACGGGGTAAGTGGATCATCTGACAGGGGTGTGGGTGGGTGGGTGTGTGTGTGTGTGCACGTGTGTGTGAGTGTGTGTGTGAATGTCACGAATAGGGAGGGAGGGGGAGTGTTTGTAGGTGCATATCTGCATGTGTGAGTGAATGTTTGTGGATGGGGTGAGTGTTTTTGGACAGAGTAGGGGGTGTGGGAGTGTTTGTTAATGGGGGTGAGTGAAAGTTTGTGGACGGGGTGAGAGGGTGAGGGAGGGTTTGTGGATGGGGTTGGGCTGTGTGAGTGTTTGTGGATGGGGTGGGGGTTTGTGAGTGTTTGTGGATGGGGAAAGAAGTTAGTGCATGAGTGCATGTGTGAGCAACCAAGTGCATGAGTGTGATTGAGATAATGGAAGGGGTGATGCATGTGCATGTGTATGGAAGTGGACGGGGATGCATGTTTGTGTAAGTGTATGGTGAGAGCAGGTATGTGTGTCAGTGAACAGGGAGAGAGGCAGTGAGTGCGTGTATGTGGTGCATGTTGGAGGAGTGTGTGAACGTATGTATGTGCTGGGGTGGGGTGTGTGAATGTATGTATGCACTGGGGAGGGGGGAGGAGAGAAGTGTGAATGTATGTATACATTGGAGGAGTCAATGCGTGTGTGTATTCAGTGTTTGTCAGTGTAAACGGGTGTGTATGTCATGTTTGCGTGGGTAAGTGGGGGTGTGTTGGTGTGTAGAAGTGTGTGAGTGCATGTGTGCGGGTATGTGGACATTTGTGCGAGTGTATCCTGGTGACAGGAATGCTTATTCATGTCACCAGGGTGCAAGACCACCAGCTTTTTCCAGCGGTGTGACTGCCAGAAAATGCTGGCAGTCTCCCGCCTTATGATACCACTAGCGATATCACGCCATCCGCTGTGCTGGAGGTTCTTTCCTCCAGCCCGGAGGAATGCAGTAATGTGGCAGAAAGGGTGGAGCTCGGCAGTTTGGCTTCGGCCAAACCACCAAACTCCTAATTTGGCAGTATTCACCGCCGGCCTGTCGGCAGTGACACCACCACAGTCGCCCTGGCAGTCTTCAGACCGCCAGGGTCGTAATGAGGGCCTAAGTTGTTAAAGGTAAGCTTTTATAGGCCAAAGATTGTTATTTGTTTTCAAGTGTGAAAAGGTAGGAAATATTTATTTTCTGTAGGTATCAGGTAGAGACTATTGGAAATGTAAAATTCAGAAATAAGCAAATTATTTGAATAGTAACGGCACGGGACAGTTGGTCAGGAAGACTGTTTCATGTTTAGGCTTGTGCCGCACTGTCCTCGCATAGTGCTTGTGGGCAGAGAACAATTATTATTGATGCCAGCAAGGTACCTGAGGTCGCGTGGCCAGCTTGCAAATTTGCTAAGCACATGGTCTCCATAACTGATCTACATGGAGAAGTGGCTTTTCAAATAAAGACCGACAGCGCTCTTACCAGCTGAAGCATGTCCTCCCATGGCCGACTACATTTCTTTGCTCAGTCATAGCACTCCCCCTGCTCTCTGAGACACGCATGCCAGAGCACATTTCCAATTTGGGAGATGGATTAATTTACATTACAAAAAACACCAAACAGGAAACAGTAAATGAAGGAGTTCTTCTTTTGCTTATCTACATTGCTTTTTGAATTAGGATCATTTTGAAGACAATATAGAATGTTTTTCATGATCCTTTTTGACAGTGCTCTGGAGGGTGTAACAATCACAATCTTGAAACAGAAAAGTGTATTATTGAAAAATTAGATTAATAATGTTATCTCACCGGTTAATATATATTATAAACTAAACATTGATATTATGTCTGGGAAGCATACTGTAAAAGATTTGCAGGAAGAATTAATGAGTTATTATAAGACAAGAACTGAAGAAGACTGTAATGTATTAATAAGTAAAAAGAGAAAAGGAATGAATGATGATGATGAGTATTGAACTTTGTCTCATGAGGAAGGTTCTTCTAATAAAAGACCAAGGGGCAAATGTTTCAGTAAAAAGAAACATTTGATGGTAGAAGGGATGTCTGTATCATCAAACAGAGGACCCCCATGCAGCTCACAAGGCAAGGTGTCCAAAAGTGGTGCAAATTCAAGGCAGGTTAACCCGGCAAAAGATTTCCCATATGGGTAGAGAGAGATTGAAGCTAATTCAGAGCTAGATTAATATATACTTGACATGAATTATGATGATGGAGATATATATTCCAGAACAGATTTTGGAGATAGTGAAAATTCAAGAACAAGATTAAAAAATGTATAAAAAAAACTCTGGGACAGAAAATGTTTGACTCTAAGGAGATACGACACCCTAGGATTGCCAACTGGTGGCCTATGGGGCAAGTGGCAGACAATGCAAAGAACAAGATTAGAAAACCTCTGGAAAGGAAGGAAAGGAATATCGTGAGGTCTGAGTGTTCAAGCCCAGTAATTGGAGATAAAGGGCCACATGTAGCAAACTCCGAGATTGCGACTCGGGAATTGCGAGTCTGTCTGACTCGCAATTTCCGAGTCTCAATCTCGGATGCAGAACAGTGTCTCAGACACCGTCTGCGACTCGCTATGGGGTAGCAAAGACCCACCTCATCAATATTAATGAGGTGGGTCGCATTTTGCGACCCCATAGCGATTCCCTGCACTCACAGGGATGGTGGCCTGCTGAAGTCAGCAGACCTCCATGTCTGTGACTGCTTTTTTAATAAAGCAGTTTTTTTTTTCATTTTGCAGCCCGTTTTCCTTAAAGGAAAACGAGTTGCAAAATGAAAAAAATACCGAAACCATTTGGTTTAGTTTTTTCAGTGTAGGCAGTGGTCCACTGGACCACTGCCTGCTCTGAAAAAACATTCTGGGCAACATTCACAAAGGGGAAGGGGTCCCATTGGGACCCCTTCCCCTTTGCGAATGAGTTACCACCAGTGTGACACTGGTGGTAACTGCGAGTTGCTTTGCGACCGCATTCGCGGTCACAAAGCAATTCTGAATTGCGATGTGAGTCGCAAATAGGAAGGGAACACCCCTTCCTATTTGCGAGTCGCATTCACAAATTGCGAGTCAGTACCGAATCGCAATTTGTGAATGTGCATCGCGTTAGGCCGTTTGCATGGCGCAAACTGCGATTTTCGCAGTTTGCACCATGCAAACAGCTTCCTACATCTGGCCCAAAGTCACTATGACACCAAATTTAGACCCAGAACTTATTACCGACCTGTTTTAACTTGGAAGAGATCCAAAAAAGGGTCTAGAATGATCGCTTAAACAATGCAAAGATAAAATATTGGATGTTTTGGGTCCACAAACATGTATTTTTTACTTAGTTGAGGATGCATACATTAATGGAAGCAAGACTGATCTAACGTTACTCAGAGGTTGGAGCCAAGGGGCAATTTGTTTTCTAGAAATCCTAATGCTTGTATTGTAGTGGAAATAAAAAAGGCAGTGTTATTTAGGATCAGCCCAAAACTGGGGGATCTGGCTAGGAAGGAAAGTGGTGAAGATGCTAAAGGATTTTCAGAGAAGGCGTGGTCAAATGTTTAGGAAAGTTTATGGCTGCGTTCACTGCTTTAGACAAAACCAAACCTTCCATGCAAAACATTTTTAGTACAAATAATTTACTTCAAAGGGCCGTAAGGAGAGGGCAACCTTCTGGATGTGGGTATTATAAGGCTCAAGAAGAACTAATTACCAAGGAAATCAGGGTACTGGAAGTTTCTATCCCCAGAGGGGAAGAGGAAGCAGGGAAGATATTTTAGAGGAAGAGGTCATCAGTCTTCCTCAACAGGTCAGTTCAGAGATGACTTCTAGTTCTTCCCAGTTAAAGGTAGGAAAAAGGTTGAGGTTTTCCTAAAAGGATGGTGTTGAAAATGGCCCTTTTTGCAGGGTTATCCCTAAACTGTTTGCCTTCTTCCTCCTAATTTTTTAGGTCTGTTTTTGCTGGTTGATTGTCTCTGCACACTTTACCACTGCTAATCAGTGCTAAAGTGCAAGTGCTCCCTATAGAAATTGTACTGTTGATTGGTTTATCCATGATTGGCATATTTGATTTACTAGTAAAGTGCACTAGAGGTGCCCAGGGTCTGTAAATCAAATGCTACTAGTGGGCCTGCAGCACTGGTTGTGCCACCCACATTAGTAGCCCTATAAACATGTAACCATGACTCAGACGTGCCATTGCAGTGTCTGTGTGTGCAGTTTTAAACTGCCAATTCGACTTGGCAAGTGTACCCACTTGCCAGGCCTCAACCTTCCCTTTTACTACATGTAAGGCACCCCTACGTTAGGCCCAGGTAGCCCCATGGGCAGGGTGCAGTGTATGTTTAAGGTAGGACGTATACTAGTGTGTTTTATATGTCCTAACAGTGAAATACTGCCATGTTCGGTTTTCACTGTGCAAGGCCTATCTATCTCATAGTTTAACATTGAGGCTGCCTATAAATATCCTTAAAGCGCAGATTCTCTTTGAGAGCAGATAAAAATGCAGAGTTTAGGGTCTCTGAGCTCACAATTTAAAAATACATCTTTCAGTGAAGTTGGTTTTTAGATTGTTAGTTTGCAAATGCCACTTTTAGAAAGTAGGCATTTTCTTGCATAATCCATTCTGTGACTCTGCCTGTTTGTGGATTCCCCGTCTGGGTCAGTTTGACAGTTGGGCTGTTCACACCTCTCCTCTATACTGTGACACAAAGGAGGCTGGGGTGTAGCCTGCATATCCTGATTAGCCATCTGTGCTTGAGGGGAGGAGTGTGTCACTCACACCTGAAAGGACTGTGCCTGCCCTCACACAATGCTGTCTCCGACCCCCTGGTGAGTGCCTGGGGCCTAGCCTGGACAAGGAAGCACCTTGCAAACACTTGAGACTTTGCTTTGAAGTTTGCCAACTTCAAAGGCAGAACTGCGTTTAAGAAGAAGACCCAAAACCCCAGACTTTTAGAATCTTTCTGGAATCAAGGGGAACCTCTGCCCAGGAGAAGAGCTGAAGAGCTGAAGGAGGAGTACTGTCCCTTTGCTGTGTTGCTTTGCTGGACTGGCCTGCAATTGCTGCTTCTGCCTGAAAAGAGTGCAAAGGGTGAACTTCGCTGTGTGTCCTGCTTGAGAAAATTCTCCAAGGCCTTGGAGTAGAGCTTGCCTCCGGTTGGAAGACTCAGGGACACCAACCGCGCCGCCGCCAACGACGCCCCTGGCCTGCACCGTGACCTGCCGATGCCACACGGAGTCGCATTGCCCTGCTCCCCACCGCAACCCTGGTCTCACCGATGCCCTCATCGGACTACTTCACTGAGCCACTGCTCGCACCGCCACCTGTGGGCACCGCACTCCAGCATCTCCCCGACGCCGCCGCTCCTGCTGACACCGGCGCCACTGCCTGCACCATGGCCTGTGGACACCACTCGTGAGGTATACGAAGCACCGTCCCATCCTGCACCACAGCCCCGGTCCACCGACGCCAGTACCATTGACTCACGTGTCGTCACCAGGCATCTTGCCTGCACCATGGCCTGTGGACACTGCTCGTGAGGGTCACGAAGCACTGTCCTGCACCGCTGGCTTGGGTCTACCGACGACAGCGCTTCAGCAACTACCCACTGCTGCCTACACCGTGACCTGTGGACACCGCACGTCGTACCGCCCCTTTTCACACCTCAGCCAGATCACAATGCCCTGCAAATTCAACGTACTGTTGGGGGGTCTTCCTGACACCCTAGCT
Organism: Pleurodeles waltl; assembly: GCF_031143425.1. Classification (NCBI taxonomy): domain Eukaryota; kingdom Metazoa; phylum Chordata; class Amphibia; order Caudata; family Salamandridae; genus Pleurodeles; species Pleurodeles waltl. The sequence goes on along the minus strand of NC_090444.1, from coordinate 1,641,359,104 downwards.
GGCCTGCAACGCCATGGCTGGCCTGAACTGTTGGTTTTGTTGATCACTACGACGTCATAGCCCCAGGTGGAGCTATCGACTTCAAGGAACTGTAGGTTTGAGTAAATCTTGCAGAATTCATATTTTTCTTACTGTACGTTGGATTTTGTATCGTATTTGGTCTTGTTTTGTATAGATAAATATTGGCTATTTTTCTAAAAATGGTGTGGTGACCTTTTGCAGTGTTTTCACTTATTACTCTGTGTTATGTGCAAATGCTTTACACATTGCTTCTGAGATAAGCCTGACTGCTCGTGCCAAGCTACCAAGGGGGTGAGCAGGGGTTATCTGAGCAGGTATCTCCCTCATCCTGACTAGAGTGAGGGTCCCTACTTGGATAGGGTGCAAACTGACTGTCAACTAGAGACCCCATTTCTAACAGATAGGAAAAGATAACTCAAGATCAATGGGTCCTTTAAACAGTAAGTGGTTTCAAGATAGAGTTTGAAATTATTCCTTAACAGGACAAGGAACCAAGGGATCTCCAGTTCAAAGAATTAAATTAAATTCAAGTGACAAAAACTAATATAGTACATAGCTACCAAAAGGTTTCCCAGTGCTAGACAGACATCACAGTTCGCCTATCACACCAAGGAGTAAAACCAAAATAACTAGGTTTTCAAAGCCTTGTGGAAGGACAGTTCATTATTAAGTTGTCGTTCCTCTAAAGGGAGAGTATAACAGAGTTTAGTTGCCAAGTAGGCCATAGAACAGTCTCCCCACCAAGACCTATACATTTTATGAACGTTCAGCAAATAGGCTGTAGAAGATCTAAGAGGCCTGCATCGTATGTAGAGAGAAGCTAAAAATCTTAACAAAAGGGGGACCCCTACTGTGAAATGCCCTGTGCAAAATGCAAAGGGACGTAAATTGCACACATGCTCCATCGGATGCCAGTGTAATGCTGCCAAGGCTTTTTTGGTGGACTGGTGTCTTGGAATGTTCATAAGACGTCAGGCAGCACCATTCTATGCCACCTTGAACCTCTTTACCATGTACTGAGGTGATCCAAGATAGAGGACATTACCATAGTCAAGACTTGAAATTACAAGGGCCTGGACATCCTCAGCCATCTTAGGACTCCGAAGCAGGTGGCGGTCAACTTCTTTACTTGATGGTCCATAATAAGGCTGGAATCCATCCATATCCCAAGGCCTTTATTTTTTTTAGCTTTTGGGGGTTGGGAGGTTCTTCAGACAGTCTGGTAGGAGCATGGAGTCCTGTTCCAAACATTATACCTAGTAACATGACCTCGGTTGTGTCTTTATTAACTTTTAGTCTACAACTGACCATCCACCTGGCCACCTCTTGAAGACAAAGAGTCAGTTATAGGTGATCTGAGCTTGAGTCAGGGGGAATGGCATAACCAACTGAGTGTTTTCAGCATAGAAGAGTATTGACAGCCCATTGGAACGCACTACCTCTGCCAGAGGGTACATACAGAGATTGAAAAGTGTGGGGCTTAAGGAGGACCCCTTAGGTACTCCACAGCTCAGGTGAAGGCTTTCAGAGAAACAGGACTGCTCTAGAACCAAAAAGGAAGTGAGCCACTTTAGTACCATTCCTTTGACACCAGCATTCCAAATTTCTGAATGAGATTAGCATGGTCCATGGCATTGAAGGCTGAACTTAGATCTTAAAGAATGAAGGCAGCTGAGTCTCCACAATCCAAGTGACGTCTCAGATCTTCAGTCACCGCCAGCAGAGTAGACTCTGTGCTGTGGTCTGAACCCCATTTGGATGGGGTGGAGGACCTCGTAGGATTGCAAGAATGCATTAAGGTGTTTAATAACATGAAAAAGCATGTAAAAACATTGAAAACCAGAAGCTTGGAGGTCCATGGTAACAGAGAAATCTCATGTAATTATTTAGGCAGAGGGGGTCAAGACTGGGCTTTTTTAATAATAGTTTGACTCCTGCATGCTTTCATTGGGAAGGGACCAGTCCACTATTAAGAGATAGATTTAACAAATCAGTTGGGAGGGGGCAATGATTTGTGAGCCCTGATAGACAATCTGGGGAGGTGCAGGGTCTAGAGAAGAGCCAGATTTGACTACCTGCAGAAGGTATGTAATAGTCTCGGTGGTAAGGTTAGGGAAGGTTGAGAGATTTGCATCCTGTTGACATGATGGGATCTAAATTGCAGAACTTCTAAATGTGGCATATCAGGGAAGGAAGAATATATATCTGTTACCTTCCTTTCAAAAAGCATGCCAAATTGTTCCTGTATTCAACTAAGCTTCTGGGGTGAAACTGGCTCAGTTGGGCTCAGTAATCTTTCTTAGAATCTGAAAGATCTTTTTCGGAGAATTAGAAGATCCATACATTTTTTCTGAGTAGTAAGAGGCCTGAGTGCCTTTTACTTCAGCATGGTAGTTTCTAATGCCTATCCTATATTTAAGTTTCCTGGGAACACCATAAGATTTCCTCCATCTTTTCTCAAGGTGCTTAGATTCCTTTTTTAGGATGAGTAACTGGGATTTAAACCATGGAGATTTCCTACCATGATGAGTTTTAGTATACAGTTTTGCCTGTAGGACTATTTCCAATGAACTGACGATCAATTCATTGAACCTACAAGAGGATAAAGTGATTTGTTCAGAGAGGACAAGTCTGGAGGCCTCCAACAGGGTGGTCCAGTCCTTAAGATTCAGTTTAGACCAACAACAACCTCTGCATCTTGTAGGAGGAAGAGAGGTAAAGGAGCAAGGAATAAGTGCATTGAAAGTAAGTTAAACATTATCTGACCAGGAGAGGGGAAGAGGGCTTTGTACTGGTAAATTAGTGATGTTACTAAATATAGGGTTGATTGTATGACCTTTCTCATGTGTGGGGCCCTTAACCAAATGAATACGTTCCAAAGCGGCATGATTGGATCAATGATTCTTAACAGCAACACCACTGATGTCATCAACATGAATATTAAAATCTCCAAGCAGAGTGAAATGAGGTCTAAGTCCAAACCAGCTACTAGGTCAGGAAGGGTCTGGATGAAATGAGCATGGGGCCTAGGGGTCTATATAGAAGAATTCCAGAGAAAGTAAAAGTAGGGTTTAGCGTCAAAGAGAAAGACATGGTCTTGCAAACAGGAGAGTAAAGGGGCGAAAACAAGCGCTTAATCATTTCCCTATAAATAATGGCCAATCCATCTCTTTCCTTGCCTGCTCTGTCTGATCTACTGATGAGATAACCGAGTGGCAGGGCTTGAACTATATCAGGGGAGGAGTCCTCATGAAGCCAGGCTTCAGAGAGGAATAGTATATCTTGTAGTAACTCAGTTAAAAAGGAAAAAATATCCAATTTGTAAGCAGTCAATGACTAGCAATTATCATGTACAACTGCCAGGATGAAAGATTGTGATTGATAGTAGGCTGAGTTGAACCAAGCCAGGGACACAGTCTGCAACTATTGCAATCCAGTGCTGATAAACTCAGGTTGATAGGATGTAAGCAGGAGTAGGTTAAGGTGGTTTTAAGTGTGTGCAATTAACTAGAAGAATAAGTTGCCTGATTTGTGCCCAGCTGACAAAATCCCTGGCCACTGATCCCGGCTGGGCACAGACGGGTGCCAATGGGCTTGTCTTTGGCATCCACTGCATAGTCTCCCTTGTTCGGGAGAGGTAGAAACTTGATGCAGCACAGGCCTAGAGCACTGACCCTGAAATGGCTGCTCTATGTAGCACTGAGAGTAGGGGAAATAATGGCCTCCTCTCTCATAAATGCTCTTCTCCAGTCTCCAGGCTAATCCTACTGCCTCTCCAAAAGTGTACCAACAAGTGCTGTTTGCCCACAGAAGGTAAAAGAAAGGTAACAAAAAACGCAGTTTGAGTGCAATATTGTACAGTATTCAAAAACACTAATATCACTGAACACAGGTATGAGGTCAAGGTTATGGGAGTACATTTTATAATCAAAAAAATATCGTCTTGCAGCTTCAATTAGCAAAAATAGTTAAACGAAGTGCCAAATCCCTTACATGTCCGCTGTGCGTCTGCTGCATTGTCTCCCTTATATGGAAGAGGAAGAAGCTATGGCCCTGATTTATACTTTTCTGTGCAAAACTGCACCAACACAGTTTTGCACCAAGAAGTTTGGCACCGGCTTGCACCATTTCTGAGCACCAGCCGGGTACCATATTTATGGAATGGTGCAAGCCGGTGCAAAGGGTGGGCTAGCATTTAAAACAATTAAGTTAGCCGAGTGGGGATAGTGGTATGGAAGAAGGGGGTTTTGCACTAAAAATGACGTTAGGCAGGTTAGACTAACCAGCCTAGCTTATTTTTCTGATGCAAAACCATCCATACCACATGACCCCTGTCATGCCCACAACCACAATGGCCAGCACAAGGGACCAGGGTCCCCTGGGCATGGCCACCACACCCAGTGTCATGTAGGCGGGGCCACTTTAGGGACCCAAATGGCACTTTAAAAAATAAATACTTACCTGTACTTACCTATACTTAACTGGGATGGGGTCCCCCATCCTCTGCTGTCCCTCTGGTGTGGGTGGGGGGGTCCCTGGGGACTGGGGAGGGCACCTGTGGGCTCATTCCATGATGTTCCACCATGGAAATAGGCTCACCAGTGCCCTAACGCCTGCCATGACCCAGGCATTAAATAATGGTGCAAAGCAAGCAACATTATTTGACCCCTTCTCCACCCCGTGCGTGATTTTAGCATGGGAGGATAAATATGGGGCTAAGGCTATACAGTAATTTTTTGCACGGGAACGCCTACTTTGTATCTCATTGACACAAAGTAGTCCAAAAAATGACTTTAACTCCATAAATTTGGCACTAGAAGGGTGTAGCGCAAAAGTATAAATATGGAGTTAGTTTTGCACCGAATTTGTGTAAAAACAAATGACGCAAATTCAGAGCGCACCAAGTATAAATATGCCCCTAAATGCAGCAAAGAGCTAGAACTCTGTCCTTAAAATGCCGGATATAGGTAGTACTGAGAGTAGGGGAAATAATGGCCCCCTCTCTCCTAAATGCTCTTCCCCAGTCTTGAAGATAATCCTCTCGCCCTTCCAGAAGTGTCCTAACAAGTGCTGCATGCTGAAAGAAGGTAAAAGAAAGGTAAAAAGAAACTGCAGTTTTGGCATGCAATCTTGTACAGTATTCAAAAACACTGATGCTGTTCAAGCCTCCTTCAGGTCAGGAACAGAACCAAAAGTCCAGCCAGCCCTTAGAGTATAAAGGAAGACAATGGGCCTGATTACAACTTTGGAGGAGGGTGTTAGTCCGTCCCAAATGTGACGGATATACCACCAGCCGTATTACGAGTTCCATAGGATATAATGGACTCTTAATACGGCTGGTGGTATATCCGGCCCAATGTATTACGTGTACGGGAACTGTGGCCTGAGAGGCCAAGTTCAAGCAGTTTAATGAAAGAAGTCATACATGATCTTTTATTTCTACAAACCACAAGGCGTGCTCATGCATCTCATTAATTCTCAACATTAGCATGTGATCATTTCTTGAACAATGCAGAAGGTATTACCATTAATCCTTATATCACACCAAATAAGGTAAGGTAGAGTACAGCAAGGAAGTTACAGAATATGGTTTACATGCCTCAAATTGCAAGAAGGAACTTTCCATCTAACACAGAGTAAACATACACAGGATAGTATATTTCTTCATATATATTGCTTCAGCTAGCGTGCAATGATATTTCATGAGGGCTGTCTTGATAGCTAGCCTTGCATCATAATGCGTTCAGAGCAAACAGAAAAGAACAGAAATAGAGTTTCAGCTAGGTGATGAGCTTTTCAACAAACAGGCCATATTATCATTGAGTATCATAGGCCCTAGCAGGCCCAATAATGGAGACAATGTAAAATGCAATTCCACAATATCACTGAACACACATATATTTGGTCAAGGTTATGGGAGTACAATTTATAATGAAAACCATAAAACAGACAACACTCAACAACAGAGCAAAAGACAAAGGTTGGAGGCTGGTGATAAACCTTTGACAAGTGAATCAGTATGTGACTTACCATCACTTCAAGAATGAAGGCATACATATGTTGAGAGATATTTTAAAAGAAATGGATTGGTTGGTGAAGTTAAATTTGAAAGAGCTTATTTCACTATTCTGATGGACAAAAAGAGTCATAGATTTCTACAGATCAGGTGGAATGTAAAACTATACCAATTCAAATGCCTGCCGTTTGGGCTTTCTTCAGCCCATGGTGTGTTACAAAGGTTTTGAAATCTGTTGCAGGCTGTTGGGAGAACAAGGAGTAAAGATGGTAATTTATCTGGGCGACATCCTTGTTATGAGACAGAACAAGGAGGTTTTAGAGAAGCAAATGAATATGGTGAAACAATTGTTAGACAAATCAGGTTTTGTAGTGAATTTGGAAAAATCTATTTTGATCCCGGCTCAGCAGTTGGATATTTTGAGTTTCATTATTGTTATGACATTAAGGGGGTCATTCCAACCCTGGCGGTCATCGACCGCCAGGGTGGAGGACCACGGAAGCACCGCCAACAGGCTGGCGGTGCTTCCCTGCCCATTCTGACCGCAGCGGTAAAGCCGCGGTCAGAAAAGGGGATCCAGCGGTTTTCCCGCCGGATTTCCCCTGTCTGGGCTGAATCTCCATGGCGGCGCTGCAAGCAGCGCCGCCATGGAGATTCCGACCCCCTTCCCGCCACCCTGTTTCTGGCGGTTTTTACCGCCAGGAACAGGATGGCGGGAACAGGTGTCGTGGGGCCCCTGGGGGCCCCTGCACTGCCCATGCCACTGGCATGGGCAGTGCAGGGACCCCATAACAGGGCCCCAGCATGATTTTCACGGTCTGCTTAGCAGACCGTGAAAATCGCGACGGGTGCAACTGCACCCGTCGCACCCCTGCAACACCGCCGGCTCCATTCGGAGCCGGCTTCTATGTTGCAGGGCCTTTCCCGCTGGGCCGGCGGGCGCTCCTTTGGCGGGCGCCCGCCGGCCCAGCGGGAAAGCCAGAATGGCCTCTGAGGTCTTTTGACCGCGGAGCGGCCAAATGGCGGTGACCGCATGGCGGGCGGCTACCCCCGCCCGCCGCGGTCAGAATGACCGTCTAAGAATGTTTGACCACTGACTTTGTGTTTCACCACTGTGCATATTAGTTGTTCAATGTTCTCCAGTAGCACAGTACATTCTGGATTCGGTTTAGCTGCCTATTGGCTTTAACGTGGCTTTGGACATTACATTCTGTATTCAGTTTAGCTGCCTATTGGCTTTAACATGGCATTAGACATTCAGTTCAGCTGCCTATTGGCTTTATCGTGGCGTTAGACATTGCAGTTGAGACATTGCAGATGAGCTGTGTTTTTCCACATGGTAAACCAAGCTGTGTTCTTCGTATTTTGCTCTCACCGAACCCTAGCATGATAAGGAAGCGCATATTTTGTGTTTTTCTCTAGTGCAGCCTTGGGAGAGACAGCCTTGAAAGCCTGGCCAACTTTCAACGCTTGTTTCTTCCAACTCTGACCTACAGTAGAAGCATTTTTTTTTATAATCCCCCTCTAAGAGGGAGGGCTTTCTAGAAAGTTCTTTCGTAATTATTCAAAGATATAAAAAGATGACTCTGTTCAGTAGCGATGAATTCCGAGACTTCAGTCAAGAGCTGCCTGACCTGTCCCATGGGGGTGGAAAATCTCTTTCTCGCAGTTGAACAGGAGTCGTTCTTCTTGCTGGCATGAGAAAGATGAAGCATTTGGTGGGCCCTACTATGATGATGAATTTTTACCTTTATTCTTTGCTTTGAAGGTGTGCTATAATATAATCATATATATTTGCTGTGTACATTGCAATTGAGAATCACTTTGATATATTTTCCTTTCATAGCTGTGACTACTTTTAAACATATGCCTCCAACCTACTAATCTTCTCTCTCAGGAACCTCATGGTGAAGTAATAATAAATGTCTTCTTTAAACTAAGAAGTGCATTCCAGAGATTGTTTTCAGCTTGGTCATTAGTGAAAGCAAAACAATCATAGACACAGTGAAGGTGCTACTAAGGTTACCGGAGGAAAGATAAAGCTGATAAAGAGAGAAGTTGGTCCGTTACAAATGGAGCAGGAAGTATAATTGAGGTAAATAGATTGAGTAGTAGGTCTATTGTCTTCTTCAATAAAGGGATGTATTCCCAGGTTCTTTGCATTATAGAGCTTCCCAGAAATTGAAGAGTTTAGGGTTGTCAAAGGGTTTATGGTACGGAGACAAAGTGAGAGTATCAGAAGAAGCAAAGAAAGCATTGGTGTTTTGAAAACTTGGAAGCATTGAATGGTTGTGCAGTGTTTGGGACAGTTCCTGATGCAATCACTTTAGGATGGGTTGCAATGTGCAGATGTCAGGAGAGAGGAGGGAAGTGGATCATGCCAGAGAAACAAAGGCATATAAATTATTTATAGATGAAAGCAGGTATCTTTTCTCTCCGCAGCTTTTAGGAGACATTAAAGGGTTGTTCAGTCCTTCTGAGGATGGACAGTGTCACTGCAATATCTTATATAAACAAACTTGAATGAAGCAGATCCAAAAAACTAACAGTAATAGGAAAAGATGTGGAGATTTTGTCAGGAACAGGAGGTAAGTTTGGCAGCGCAATATTTACCAGAGAAGGAAGATGTAATAGCAGATTTGAATTCCTGGTTTATCAATGATTACAGCAAATGATGTTGAACAAGCAGTTTTTCACGGAGATAGGGCCACACGTACAAAGCATTTTTCTAGTCGCAAATAGGCCAGTTTGCAGAATCTGCCCATTTGCAACTAGAAAAATAATTGTTTTTGGGATGTACAAAGACCAAATTGCAACTTGGTAACTTGTTACCAAAGAGCAATTTGGGTTTTCCGGATCAGTATTAAGAAGGGGCGTGTCCAAGGTGTCCCTTCCAAATAACAAATCTGAATGGTAAGTAGGGTTGTTTTGTGACTATGAATTGAGTCGCAAAACAATTGCAGTTAACACCAATTTCAAATTGGTGTTAACCCATTCGCAAATGGGAAGGGGTCCCCTAGCGACCCTTTCCCCTTTGTGAATGGTAGCGAAAATATTTTTTCTTTCTTCTTTTTGAAATGCATCCAGTTTTCCTTTAAGGAAAATGAGCTGCATTAAAAAAAAACTGCTTTATTTAAAAAGCAGTCACAGGCATGGTAGTCTGCTGTCCCCAGCAGACCACCATCCCTGTGAGTGTGGCCATTCCCAAAGGGGATGCAAATTGCGACCTACCTCATGAATAGTGATGAGTTAGGTCACTTGAACCCCATTAGGAATCGCAAACAGTGTACTTAACACTGTTGTACATTTTGTTTTGCAACTCGCAACTTGTGATTCCCAAACGGATCCCAAATTGCCAGTCGCAAAACAAAAGGTTGTACATCTGACCCTTAGAGTATTCCCTATGTCCAATAGAAGTTGACTTCTTTGCATCCAGATTAAAAAATCCAGAAGAAGAATTATTTCAATTGGCGTCCAGATCCCGATGCATTGGCAGTGAATGCTTGTACTCAGAACTGGGCAGAATTGAAGGGGTATGCATTTCACGTTTTGCAATGCTTCAAAGGGTATTACTGCTCATGAGGAGACAGAAGCATCAGTTGCTATTAGTAACTCCTTTCTGGAACACTTAGATGTGGTTTCCATTAGTTTTAGAGCTGGCAAATAGAAATTCCATTACTATTAGGTTGTTGCCAGAGAATGTTGAAAGATGCAGATGGGGAAGAACATCCTCTTGTGGAAGCAGGTATGCTCAACCTTCTAGCTTGTAGAATATTATGAGTTCAGAGAGATTCAGAGGACTTTCAGGAAGGCTTCTGAGCTCCTCAATGAGTTTTGGACTCCAGGGACAAAGAAGAGATACTGGAGAGCATTAAATGTTTGGGCATGATAGTGGGTGGAATGGAGGTAGGACCCAGTGGAAGCAGATGTGGTTGACGTGGCCAATTTCTTAGTAGAATTGTATGATCAAGGTTTAGTGTATAGAACTTTGAACTGCTACAGATCGGCTATAGCAGCAGGACATTTTCTTTTGGAGGGTTTATCTGTAGGTAGAAGACTGCTGGTGGGTAGATTGATGAAAGTCATTAATTTAAAAATGACCTCCTAAGTCACGGTATGATAAATTATGGGATGTGAATTTGTTTTTGAATTTGTTTGACAGTTAGCTATCAAATAGATATTGAGAGTTATCTTGGAAGTTGGCAGCTTTATTGTGTTTGATCTCTTTTAGGAGGATATCAGATGTTGAGGCACTGGAAGTAGGAAGTAGATTCTTCCAACAAAAAGGAGTCTTGTTTGAGGTGTGAAGAAAGGCTAAGACCATGGGAGAGTCTGTGTTTTATCCATACTTTAAGGAAAAACAAGCATTTTGTGTTATCAATCGTATCAGGGAATATGAGATGAGGGTACAAGAGTTTAGAGCTGCTGGTGAAACTCAACTGCTGTTTTTTTATGTGAAGCTTTTAAAGCTGTTTCAGTGGCAACTATTGCTCGCTGGATGAAGAATGTTATGAAAGAAGCTGGAGTGGATGTGGAAAGGTTTAAAGCTCATTCTATAAGGGGCACAATGTCTTCACAGGTATTTTGTACAGGAGGCCCAATGGAAGAAATATTGAAAGCAGTAGATTGGTCTAAAGCAGGAGTGTTTAGGTAGCTTTATTTAAACAAATAGAGCAGGTCTCTTGTTCCATATTAAGACGTTTTGTACTTGTATGATGCTAACCTTCTGTCTCGCCATAAAATGTTGATTCTCATTGTTTTAATGATTAGAGAATCGTGATTTTGTTAAAGACACAGAGAGTAGCAATCTCCCTGCCTCACATTTCTTGGAGACAGTAAAAAAACGTGAAAAGGATATGCAAGGTAATAGAGTGTATCTACATTGTTCACATTGTTACCCTGATGATTTAGTATATAAGATTTCAGCAGACATATTACAGGAAATGATATACTAGTTATATCAATAATGTTTTCTTTAGATAATTGATGAATTGTTTTGGAAGAAATTTGAAATGATTGAGCAGGATAATCAGAGCATCGCCAAAAGAGGAAGAAGTTACACTGTTAGAGACTTTTATGGACTGAAAGTTCTATTTTGTTTATATTGTCATGCTTGCTTCTAATATGGAGTTTCAAAGGTTGCTATTTGGAAGTGGCGAATAAAAGGGTTTATGCAACACGCTAGCCTCCTTGTCACAATAAAAACATGATTCTCTAATCATTAAAAACTATGACAATCAGCATTCTTTCAGAGATTTTGGCTCACACTTTGAGCATGGATTGGATTGATGAAGATCCTGGAACTATTTACTGCCCACTTACCCAAGGAATCCAGAAATCTGCGTCCTACCGAAAGTACAGAAGTATGTGTTAGACCCTCATTTCAGACCTAATGTGACAAGTTTTGGCTCCATTCCTTCAAAAACAGGTACATTTATAAATTTCCATCTACAAATGATAGTCCAGCAACTGAACTCATATCTGGAAACTGTCACCAGTTTGTGAACACACTAATGCTAATCACAGTTGCCTGAATTTAAACTTTCAATCAATCAATCTATTTGTAAAGCGTGCTACATACCCGTGAGGGTTTCAAGGCGCTGGGGGGGGAGTGGGGGGGCTGCTACTGCTCGAAGAGCCAGGTCTTGAGGAGTCTTCTGAAGGAAAGCAGGTCCTGGGTCCGTCTCAGGTCAGGCGGGAGGGTGTTCCATGTCTTGGCGGCGAGGTAAGAGAACGATCTCCCAGCAGAGGATCTGCGCTGGATGCGGGGGATGGAGGCGAGGGCAAGGTTGGCGGAGCATAGATTCCGGGTGGGGGTGTGGAAGCTGAGTCTGCTGTTCAGGTAGGACGGTCCAGTGTTGTGGAGTGCTTTGTGTGCGTGGGAGAGGAGCTTGAAGGTAATCCTCTTGTTGACGGGGAGCCAGTGAAGATCTCTTAGGTGGGGGTGATGTGGCTGTGGCGAGGGATGTTGAGGATGAGTCGGGCGGAGGTGTTTTGGTTGCATTGGAGGCACTGTATGTGTTTGGATGGGATGCCGGCGTAGAGGACGTTGCCGTAGTCGAGTCTACTGCTGACGAGGGTCTGGGTTACTGTTTTTCTTGTTTCGGTTGGGATCCATTTGTAGACTCTGCGAAGCATGCAGAGGGTTTTGTAGCAAGAGGAGGAGACCGCGTTGACCTGTTTTGACATGGAGAGGGATGAGTCGAGGATGAAGCCGAGGTTTCGTGCACTGTCGGTGGGTGTCGGGGGGAGCCCAGTGAGGCCGGCCACCATGAGTCATTCCAAGCGGAGGGGTGGACCCAAGGATGAGAACCTCTGTTTTTTCCGAGTTCAGTTTTAGCCGGCTGCCTCTCATCTAGTCGGCGATGGCTTTCAGTCCCTCGTGGAGGTTGGAGATGCAGTCCATTCGAGGGCCTGTTCTTGGATTCCTGCTTCGAGGAGGCGGATTTTCAGAGTGTGGTGATAAACAGTGTCAAAGGCGGCCAAAAGGTCTAGGAGGATGAGGGCTGATGTTTCTCCATTGTCGAGGTGGCTTCTGATGTCATCTGAGGAGGCAGTTTCTGTGCTGTGGTTTCGTCTGAAGCCGGACTGGGAGGGGTGGAGGATGTTGTTTTCTTCGAGGTACCGAGTGAGCTGTGTGTTGACTATTTTCTCAATGACCTTCGCCGGGAAAGGGAGCAGGGAGATGGGCCGGAAGTTCTTTAGGTCTTTGGGGTCCGCCTTTGGTTTTTTGAGAAGGGCGTTGATTTCGGCGTGTGTCCAGCTTTCCGGGAATCTTGCAGTTTGGAAGGAGATGTTAATGACCTTCCGTAGGTGTGGTGCGATGGCTGTGTCTGCTTTGTTGAATACTTGGTGTGGGCAGGGGTCTGATGGTGATCTGGAGTGGATGGAATTCATTGTCTTGTGGGTTTCGTCGTCGTTGATGCTGGTCCAGGAGGTCAGTCGGCTGCAGCGGGTGGAGTTCATAGAGGGTGGAGTGGGAGTGACCGAGGTGTGAAGGGTGTTGAAGCTGTCGTGGATGTCAGTGATTTTTCAGGGGGAGGCGGTGGCTAGGGCGTCGCATAGTTCTTGGGAAGGGGTGATGTTGTTGTCGGTGGCGCTTGGGCTGGAGAGTTCTTTTACGATTTTAAAAAGTTCTTTGCAGTCGTGGGCATTGTTTTCTAGGTGGGTTTCGAAGGAGGATCTTTTTGCTAGCCTGATGAGTTGGTGATATGTTTGCGTGTAGCATCCTTGAGTGCCGTGTGGTTGTTTGGAGTGCGTTCAAGAAGCCAAGTTTGCTTGAGTTTCCGGCAGAGGCGTTTGGAGGCTTGGAGGTCGGTGGTGAACCAGGTGGATTTCCTGTTGACTTGGTTGTTGCGGGGCCTCCTGAGTGGAGCAAGGTGGTTGGCGCAGTCATTGATCCATAGCTTGAGGTTGCGACGGTGTCAGGGTCGGTGGGGTTGGCGGGAGGTTTCTGGGCTATGTCGTTGGTTAGTTGGTCTTCGGTGACTTTGCCCTAGTGTCGGCGGGGTGGTTGTTCGGTGAGGTGGTGTTCTGTCCGTTTCTTGAAGGTGAAATGGATGCAGTGGTGGTCATCCAGTAGAGTTCAGTGGTATGGTTGAAGGTGACGTGGTTGCTTATGGAGAAGATGGGGTCAAGAGTGTGACCGGCTGTGTGGGTGGGTGTGTTGACGAGCTGTATGAAGCCGAGGTTGGCGAGGTTGTCGGTCAGGGTGGTGGTGTTTCACTAATATGCACACTTGGGCCCTCATTACAACATTGGCGGTAAAAGCTGCTTACCGCCGTGCAGAAGACCGCCAATACACCGCCACAGAATTCCGCCATAGCTATTATGACCCACATTTCGGAATCCGCCGAAATTCAGACACCCACACAACTCCGCCACACCAACGGTCAGTGATAAACTGGCGAAAACAAATCCTCCACCGTCACACCAACAGAAACACGCCCATGCTATCACGACCAACGAATCCACGCATCGGTCTTTCAACCGCGGTATTCCATAGGCGGTACACACCGCCGCGATCAAAATACACACACATCTCCAAAACACTGCCACATTGGACAATTCAAAATACACACACCTGATACACATACACACACCACTCCCACACATCCAATACAATATAAAACACACACCCACATCACCCACAAACCCCTACGACCAAAAACTATAGACGAAGGCGACAGACAGAGAGCACAGCAATAGACAACCCCACCACACAGAGGCACACAGCACCATCACCCACACAACTTCCACGCACCTCACACAACACACCACTACATATCACCACACTTATCACCACACACTCCACCTCACACATCACCTACACCACCCCATGTCACGCCAAAGACACCCCAGGTTTTCCGAGGAGGAGCTCAGGGTTATGGTGGAGGAAATCCTATGGGTAGAGCCACAGCTATTTGGAGCACAGGTGCAGCAGACCTCCATAGCCAGGAAGATGGAGCTATGGCGAAGAATCGTCGACAGGGTCAACGCTGTGGGACAGCATCCAAGAAATCGGGAGGACATCCGGAAGAGGTGGAACGACCTACGGGGGCAGGTGCGTTCCGTGATATCCAGGTACAATATCGCGATTCAGCGGACTGGCGGCGGACCCCCACCTCCTCCCCCACAACTAACAACATGGGAGGAGCAGATCTTGACCATCATGCATCCGGAGGGCCTCGGAGGAGTCGGTGGAGGAATGGACACTGGTAAGTCAAATCTTAACTACCATATCCCCCACCCTACCTGCATGCTATCACACACCCCACCCTCACCCCCTCCCCTATCACGCCAAATCCTCACTAATGTACTCATAACACAAACCACACATCACAACACCAAGCCCTGCATGCAACACCAAAGCATGGTCACCCCTCACTAAAGCATGCCCACTGCACATAGCCATAACACCCCCCCAACCCTCATCACACAAGCCCCCACACTGGAATGCTAGCACTGGGGTACATGCTCACCTACCCATTGCACACCATGACACACACACATGCAATAATCATGCTTTTATACCCCTGCAGGACCACTACCCAACATCACCAGAGAGGAGGGTCCAGACATCTCTACCACACCCACAGAAGAGGCCCACAGTGAGGACAGCAGCTCTGGCCAACTGGATCCAGATGACCAGCCCGGACCATCGTGGGCCTCGGGACAGTTGGTTCCCCACACCCAGTCACAGGCCACCACAGACCTTCCACCCTCTGGTAAACCATCACAGCACCCACCCAGCGGGCCCATACCTCCGTACCCAGGACACGTCAATCAGCTGTGTGTCCACCACTACAGGGAACCCAGGATAACCCACCACCACAACAACAACAGGGACCTGGGGGCAGTGGTAGTTGGCACACGGTCCAGGGGACGGAGGCACAGGAACACAGGGGAGCTGGGAGAGGCCAAGGGAACCCACTCTCCACGAGGCCCTCTCCTCCATCATGGGAGCATACCACCACTCCCAGGAGATGATGGCGACGGTCTTGGCCAAGTTTCAGGAGACCCAGCACCTGCAGGACGAACAGTATTTGGGCTTCAGGGAGGAGCTCAGAACCATCAGCTGCACCCTGGGCACCATCGTAGGGGTGCTGAAGGACATACAAAAGACCATGAGGGACACTGTGGCACTCCAAGGGGCCCCTGACACTTGCATGCATGATGAACTGCCCACCACCTCCGCCGGCGCTAGTGGACAGGACGCCCCGCTACAGGACCACCACACCAGCACCCCACCCCCTGCAGACGGAGAACCACCCCGCAAGCGGTCCCTGAGATCCAGGAACAGGACAGAGCAAGATGGCAAGACCCCCACCAGGAAATGAGACCACCCTGATTGTCCTCCCACTGTCCCACTTTGTTACCCTGTCCAGATTGGAATTGCCCCAGCTCCACTTCCTATGCCCATATGGGCAATGCACCTGTGTGACTAATAGACTGGACTCTGCCATGGACATTCCTCCACCATCACCCATCCCCATTTTGCCACCCCCTCCAATAATTAGCACTTCAATAAACACCCTTGAACCACAAAACAATCTGGAGTCAGTCTGTCATTTTGAAAATGTGTATTAACTATGACAATGGCAAAATCTGTTCGAAAATGTTATGTCAACATACCTATGTCACACATCACAAGTCCATGAAGGATGAAAATGTACAACTCAGTTACCATATACTGCAACTAATTGACAGACAGGATAGAGGTAGAAGTGTGAAAGTGAATGTAATAGTAAAAAAAGTGTTCTCACCTGTGTGTCACTGGAAATATTCCTGTATAACTGACTCCCTGTTGTCTATGTCTTCTTCCTCAGCTTCCTCCTCATCACTGTCCACAGGCTCCACAGCTGCCACAACACCATCATCTGGACCATCCTCCTGCAGAAAAGGCACCTGGCATCGCAAAGCAAGATTGTGAAGCATTGAGCAGGCGATGATGATCTGGCACACCTTTCTTGGTGAGTAGAATAGGGAACCACCTGTCATATGGAGGCACCTGAACCTGGCCTTCAGGAGGCCAAAGGTGCGTTCGATCACCCTCCTAGTCCGCCCATGGGCCTCATTGTAGCGTTCCTCTGCCCTGGTCCTGGGATTCCTCACTGGGGTCAATAGCCATTACAGGTTGGGGTAACCTAATAGCCACACCCGGTGCCTCTGGAGTTGACCCATCACATACAAGATGCTGCTATTCCGCAGGATATAGGCGTCATGCACTGAGCCAGGGAACATAGCATTCACCTGGGAGATGTACTGGTCTGCCAAACATACCATCTGTACATTAATGGAATGATAACTCTTCCGCTTCCTGTACACCTGTTTACTCCTGCGTGGGGGGACCAGAGCTACATGGGTGCCATCAATAGCACCTATAATGTTGGGGATATGTCCCAGGGCATAGAAGTCACCCTTCACTGTAGCCAAATCCTCCACCTGAGGGAAAACGATGTAGCTCCTTACGTGGTTCAGCAGGGCAGACAACACTCTGGACAGCACATTGGAAAACATAGGCTGGGACATCCCTGATGCCATGGCCACTGTTGTTTGAAATGATCCACTTGCAAGGAAATGGAGCACTGATAGCACCTGCACTTGAGGGGGGATTCCTGTGGGATGGCAGATTGGTGAGATCAGGTCTGGCTCCAACTGGGTACACAGTTCCTGGATTGTGGCACGGCCAAACCAGTAGGTGATGATCAAATGTCACTCCTCCATTGTTAACAGGTCCACCAGCGGTCAGTACACCGGAGGATTCCGCCATCTCCTCAAATGTCCCAGCTGACGGTGCCTATGAAGAACAACAACGACCACATAGTCAACAAAATCCCAGGTATGTACCCACAGCTACACAGAACACGACACCAAATACAAAACTCATCCTGTATGTGTGTTGAGTGTAGGCCTAGGTATGTGTGACGCAGTAGTAAATGAAGCCATGTGGGCCCGTGAAATGGCGGCTGCCTGACTTCTAAACTGGGACAATGGGGTGTGAGGTAACTGCGCTGGCATTGTACACCGTCGCAGTAGGCGGTCGTAGACTGCGGCACAATGCTGCATTGGTTAACATTGGACCCTATGGGTCCCAGAAGCCAATGATGAAGTGCGCCGGCGGTGATGATACGCACCGCCGCAGACATGACCGCCGTGGACGTGACCGCCATTTTCTATCTGTTCAATCACTCTATACCTGATCTTCGACAGGAGAGGACCTACACTGCAAGTGCTGTTGTGACCTCGGTCTGGAAGAGACAATGGCTGCTGCGTCTGGGGAAAGGGCCCCTGCCTTCACTGCTCAGGAGTTGGAGAAGCTAGTCGACGGGGTCCTCCCCCAGTACACGCTACTCTACGGTCCTCCAGACCAACAGGTAAGTACACAGGGAGCACGTTGTATGGGCTATGCTGGGTGGAGAGGGCTGGATTGCAGTAGCAAGGGGGCAGAGTTAAGCGACCATGAAGGACTGTGAATGCATGTGCCACATGGCAAGGGTAGGGATGGGGGCCACTCACTTTGACGGTGCACTTGTTAATGACTTCTCTTCTTCCCCTGTACATGTCATGTAGGCCAGCGGCCACCAGAAGAAGGACATTTGGCATGCCATTGCGAAGGACGTCCGGACCCTGGGGGTCCACCGGAGACGGGGCACCCACTGCCATAAAAGATGGGAGGACATTCGACGCTGGAGCAAGAAGACGGCGGAGGCTCAGCTGGGGATGGCCTCCCAACGTGGGAGGAGTGCCCGTCGCACCATGACCCCCCTGATGTTCAGGATCCTGGCGGTGGCCTACCCTGATTTGGATGGGCGCTTGAGGGCATCACAGCAGACACAAGGGGGTGAGTACAACATCAGTCTGTGGACTTTGCACACAGTGGAGGGGTCTGGGTGGGGGAGGAGGGCTGTGGGTTCCCCTAGGACAGGGCAAGTTAGGTAGGCTAGGCCCCTCCGTATTGCATATCCTCGTATCTAAACAGGGTCCCTGAGCTAGATACAGAGAGTAACACACAGGGAAGCAATACTATGAGTATAACGTAGTTTACTCTCCATTAACATAGCAAACATAGGAATGCTAACAGTATCAACAGGATCCAGGACATATGACCAGCACGATGATCTCTCGAGGAGGAGCCCTGACCAGGATTGGCTACCATCAGGCCTGTAACACGAGAATTTGAATCAGGAAATTATAACCTAGAATTGACTGTTATTATTTTGAAATTTATACAATCCAAACTACAACGCATAATTGTAGCATCAAAGCAGTAACTTTATTGTGCGGTTTAAATATCCTCTCATGTATGAGGCGGTTGTAAATTTGTATGTATACTATTTTGTGATTTTGTTGGTTCTGTGTTATTTGTTTATTTTTGCGTATTTACTGGTATGTTATTTATGTTTTCATATATGTATGTTTCATTTAGGGTAGGGGGTTGTATTATATTTTTTTGGTTGATTCTATGTTGATTATATTATGTGCGAACTGAATGTTTAATTAGCTATAATAAATATCTCAATTGAAATATATTGTATGTTGTATATTTGAATTTAAGATTTCCATTCCTATGTTTGCTATTTTAATGGAGAGTAAACTACGTTATACTCATAGTACCCTCCGTAATGCATGCCATGTGGCACTCCACCCCACCTCTGTAGAGTGCCAAGTACAGGTATACATGCCCCTGTGTCATCTATATGTGCAGATGTCCACCATAGCCATCTAGGCCAGATCCCAGAAATTGCAGCTGTAGAGGGCAAGAGCACAGCGTAGTGCAGGGGGCTGCTGTGTCTGTATTGTCTGCCAAAGGTAGCGGTAAGCCATGCACTCAACCTGTCTTTCTTCTGTCGTCCCCCCCCCTTTTTGTGCTCTCCCTGTTCATTTGTGCATCAGCATCATCAGGCGGAGGTACAGTGGCACCGGAGCACGAGGGTGCTGCATCCCACATGGCCATGGAGGGCCACCCACAGACTCTGAATACACCAGTGGGATGGAGGGCGAGGGGAGCTTCACGTCGGTCACCGGGTCACCAAACAGCGACACAGACTCATCCTCCGATGGGAGCTCCCTTGTGGTGGTGGCACCATCTGTGCCCCCCACTTCTACAGGTACAGCCGCCACCCACCCTACCAGCACCACCCTCCCAGCAGCCCCTCAGCCTTTGCTCCGTGCCCGCTCACCCAGGAGGGTGGGCATCACCTTCACCCCAGGCACCTCAAGCCCTGCCCCAGTCACCCCTGCTGCCCTCAGTGAGGAGGCCATTGACCTCCTCAGGTCACTCACTGTTGGGCAGTCTACCATTGTGAATGCCATCCAGGGTGTAGAAAGGGAGTTGCAACACGTTAATGCATTCCTGGAGGGCATTCATTCTGGTCAGGCTGCCCTTCATCGAACCCTGCAATCTCTGGCCTCAGCACTGATGGCAGCCATTGTCCCTGTGTCTAGCCTCCCCCCTCCAACTTCCTCCACCCAGACCCAATCCCCTGTACCCCAGCCTATCCCAACCACACCATTAGACAAGCATGCACACACCCCAACACACAAAAGTAGCTCTGGCAAACATAAGCACCACACAACCCACAGGCACTCACGCAAGCATCACCCACATACAGACACAGCAACATCCACTGCCTCCACTGTGTCCCCCTCCTCATCGTCTCCCTCCTCCCTACCAGTGTCGTCTACACTCTCACCTGCAAGCACTACATCTACAGGCACTAGGACTCGCACCAGAACACCCAGCAGCACACCCCGCTCACCTGCACTCTCCACCCCCACTACCATTTAGACGTCCCCTGTGTCCACTCCCAGTGTGTCTGTGACGCCCCCTCCCAAAGTACAAAAACGCGGGCACCCACACACCCAACATCCATCCACCTCACGACAGCCTCCAGTACCTGCACCTGCACCCAAATCACCTAAAGTGACACCTCCTACAACCTCCTCCTCTTCCTCCACTCCCAGACCCCCTCCAGCTACCCATCCCAGTGTTCGTCAGAAACTCTTCCTCAGCGACGTTGACCTCTTTCCCACCAACTCCACCCCTCCAATTCATATGTCCCATAGTAGCACCTCAGCCATAAAAAGTCCGGTACCAGTGGTGCGTGTTAAAGGTCTGTGGAGTGCACCGGCCACCAGGGCAGCCAGTGTGACACGGAGCCAAAGTACTGCCAGTCCACCCCCTGTAAACACCTTAAGTTGGAAAGTGGCCGACGGGAGAGGGTGAAGACTCCTGGCGGAAAAACAGCTCACAAGGGTCCCGGGGGGAGTGCTGAGTCTGCTGTGACTCCTCCCAAGGTGTTGAAGGGGCAGGAGAAGTCTCCAAAGTCTCGGAAGAGCAGCACGGCGGAGAAGGCCCCCATCCTCCCCTCCGGCCGGGACGCCACCGCCAGCAGTATCGTCACAGGTCAGAAGACCACCGCTGGAGTCAGTGTCCTGGAGGGCACCAGTATCGTCACAGGTCAGGAGACCACCGCCGGAGTCAGTGTCCTAGAGGGCACCAGTATCATCACAGGTCAGGAGACCACCGCCGGAGTCAGTGCCCTGGAGGGCACCAGTATCGTCACAGGTCAGGAAACCACCGCCGGAGTCAGTGCCCTGGAGGGCACCAGTATCGTCACAGGTCAGGAGACCACCGCCGGAGTCAGTGTCCTGGAGGGCACCTGTATCGTCACAGGTCAGGAGACCACCGCCAGCTTCAGTGACCTGGAGGGCCCCGGCAGCCACAGCCCCGCTGGGCACTGAGGGACCGTAATGCCACACACTGCTGCACAGATCAGAGACAGCAAAGGCAAGCGCCGCTGAACAGGCCAGAGACCGCCATGGTGAAGTCCGCTGAACAGGGCAAAGACCGCCATGGTGAAGACCGCTGTAGAGGGCAAAGCACCGCCATGGCAAAGCACTGCTGAACAGGCCAAAGCCCGACATGGTGAAGACCGCTGAACAGGCCAAAGACCGACATGGTGAAGACCGCTGAACAGGGCAAAGAACGCCATGGTGAAGACCGCTGAACAGGGCAAAGCACCGCCATGGCAAAGCACAGCTGAACAGGCCAAAGACCGACATGGAGAAGACTGCTGAATAGGGCAAAGTACCGCCAAATCAAGCATCGTTAGCCCATGTGCAGCTGGGACAGTGACGGAACAGGGACTGTCACGGGGAGCGTGATGCACTCCGGGCACCAGTCCCCGTCCAGAACCAGTGGAGACCTGCATCCACTCTGTCTGTCCTTCACAGGATGAAACACTCTGGGCACCAGTCCCCCTTCAGAACCAGTGGAGATTGTTATCCACTTGAGAGACTGTGGCTTTGCACTCCCCAGGATGGTACAGTGGGCAAGCTACCCACTGTAGAGACTTGAGAGACTGTGGCTTTGCACTCCCCAGGATGGTACAGTGGGCAACACACCCACTGTAGAGACTTGAGAGACTGTGGCTTTGCACTCCCCAGGATGGTACAGTGGGCAACCCACCCACTGTAGAGAATTGAAAGACTCTGGCTTTGCACTCCCTAGGATACATCAATGGGCATGGAGCCCTGTCGTGGATCTGGCGTGGTGCTGTAATCCGGCTGAGGTGCCCCCCCTTCTCTTCCCCCTGAGGTGCCTGTTGTATTTCTATCTGATGCCCCTGCAGTGTTCTCTCCGTTTGTGGACAGGTATCTAGTGTGGGCCTCGCCCATGCTTTTTGGGCCCAGTGGTCCACAGATATTGAAATGTGCATACCTGCACTACTAATTGTGATGTATATATTTGGAAAGTGTATATATATCTGTATATAGTAGATTCCTCTATTTTGACATTTTACAATGTTTGAACTGATTTCATTTTGTCTTTGCATTCTTCTGGGGGGGTTGTGGGTTGTTACTGTGCTGTTTGGAACTGCATTGGTGTGTGTGTTGTAGTGTGCGAGGGTCGGGTTGGGGTGGGGGTGTTGCGTGTGTGTGTCCCTGACTTTTGCCTCCCCCCTCCCCTATGTCGTAGGTGCAGTACTCACCGTTGTCTTCGACGCCTATGTTGCTGGTGATCGTAGATGAGCAGGAAGAGAAGCGCAGGGAGTATTTGTAGTTCGGGCTCCATGGTAGCCTCCTTCCTCGTGGAGTATGTTCAGGTGAGCGTTTTCCCATTGCAAAAGCTGTTTCCGCCGTGTTTTTGTCCACGGTGAATCCGCCCCCGAAAAGGTGGCGGACTGGCGGGTTGTGATACTGTGGGCAGTACATTGTCTTCCGCATGTCTGTTGGCGGTGACCGCCGCTCTGTTTGTTTGTACCGCCGTGGCGGTCGGAGTGTTAAAGGGGCTGTCCATGTTGGCGGTTTCCGCCACGGTCATAATTCCCTTTTTTTATCCGCTTGGCCTGTTTGCGGTATTACCTCTGCTTTAACACCGTCCACCAGGGTTGTAATGACCCCCTTGATGTCAAGGTTGATTACACATCAATACCTCACAGTCATGACCTCAAAATAGTTGAATTGTCTCTAATAAAATGAACCCATTTAAAGATTATCCCCATGATCCTAATTGAGTTGTTATATCTCTCCCTGCCTCACTCTTACTTCACATACAAAGACATGTATTATTTCCAACTCAATGGTACATCCAAGTGATCCCCAGCAGCTAAATAAATATATTCATGGCTGAATTAGAAAATGATCACATTTTACAGTACACTTGGATAATATACAAAAGATGTATTGAGGATATTTTTTATTTTCGGGGTGGTAATGGCAAACAAACGCTGGATAACAGCAGTGATCCACAAAACAGAAACCATCAGATCTAGTTCAGTTCCAACATACAGGCAATGAGCATTCGACTGTTCCTATATGTATGGGTAAATTAACAATCACAAAACTTTTCCCAAAACCAACTGATCACAATACTTTGTTGTATCATAAAAAAGTTTTCATCCCACTTCTCTTGAAAACAATTTTCCCACCCGTCAACTAATGTGGATTAAAAGAATATGCAGCTACCACAAAAAATTACTTTGAGCAATCTGCACAAACACTGGCTAAATTCTGAGGCAGAGGATCACTCCCAATACATTTTGGAAAAGGCCAAAGATATGGTAGATGTTATCACAAGCCACCCTAACAAAGGAATGAAAAAGGATTTAGTTAGTATCCAAATTTTCCACAGCAAGTTCCAGAATCAAGAATACAATTCCAAGAAAATGTCCCAGTTATAAATCAGATTTTAAAGATCTGTTTAAAGAACCACCACTTGTTTCTTACATTAGACATCAATCTATTATATTATAAATATGATCACCAAAAGGTCCTTGTAAAGATGAGTCTTCCAGTGTAGTTTGATTCCATCTTTTTATTTCACAAATAATGCACAGCACCTCCAGCACAGCTCCTTCCTTCTTCCTCTCACCTTCTCCTCTGGACTTCCACACATTCCATTTGAGATCACCACCTACCTGATCACATTCTAGTATTGACACTTCTACAGTACATAGAACACCAAGCCATCTTCACACTTCTCCCCCATATGGTATACAACGAATAACAAAGTACAAGAGGTAAGTAAGGCAAGATATAAAAGATAAGATAAAGCTATTAACATCAGTTCACAACACAAGTTCTACAGAATATTTAAGAAATTTTATATTTTAACGATGAACTTTGCACACACTTCCCATACTCCAGGAAGAACCATCCTCTAAAATTACTACATTTCGTTTGACTTCCTTCACCAATTGAGGAGGAGAATATTTGCTGTCTCCTTTCACAACTACTCCACCTCTTCTTGTTACTACCCAATCCCCTTTATCTATGTGACAATATTTTACACTCATTCTTTTGTTATACTGTTGGATATTTTTCTTCTGCATCTCCTTTACTTTCTCTCTTATTGCCTCCCTATCTACGCTCACATTCCTTTCAGTTTTTAACCACACTGGGCATTCTTTCACACCAGGCATTCTCCCTTTCAGAGATACAAACGGCGCCACGCCAATGACTGAATATGGAGTTGTGCGATATGTCCACATAATTTTACATAACTCTTTTTTCCAAGAGAGATGATTAGCTAAAAACAACTGAATATTATCCATTATCACGTGATGCATCCTCTCAACCACCCCATTGGCCTGTGGGTGGAACAGGCCAACCCTTTTATGACTAATACCCATCTTCCGTAAATATTCCACCATTTCACATGACACAAATTGTACACCATTGTCAGACACAATAGTTTTTGGAATCCCTTCTTCTAAGAAAACTTCTTCAAAAAACTCTATGACTCTTGCAGTATTCACCTGGTCAACAATTTTGACAACAAACCATTTCGAGTGATAGTCTACTAGCACAATAATAAACTTGCTGCTAGCACCCAGCTTGGAGACGGGACCAATGAAATCTACAGCTAGTTTTTCCCAAGGTCTTTCTGTAAACCTCATGGGAGCTAAAGGAGTTTGTCTTAGAACCTTATTTTTGTCACTATTACTTCAAGGTACACACTTCTTCACTGTCTCTTCCACCTGTTTATCTATTCCCAGCCACCAGAATAATTGTCTTATTTTCCTCTTCATTACTCCTCGTCCCAAATGTCCCTGATGTGTGATGTCAATAATGTGCTTCCTAACACCCTCAGAGGGAACGATTTGATTTCTCTTATACAACCTACCCCCCTGTACACTTATTTGATCCTTAATCTTGAGTAACAAGACACATCACTACTTCGTTTGTCCTCATATGTCCACTAAATATTTATTTTACTTTCCACCTTACTCATAATGGAATCGTTCGCCTTAGCATTAGCCCACTCGCTTTCGCTCAAGGCCAGTTCACCTAGAATTGTTCCTACAAAATTCTCAACTCCTTCGCCTACAATTTTCTCCACGACCACTGGCATTCTTGACAAACAATCTGCCACCACATTTCTATTACCTTTTACGAACTCTACATAAAAAATTATACTCCATTATAGATGACAACCATCTTGAAATTTGTGGTGTTACATTTCCTTCTAAACCACCCCCCCCTTGAAAATATAAATTAATGGCTTATGGTCTGTTTTCAATTTAAAAGGCACTCCCCATAAGTAAAACCTGAAGTGATTGATCCCCCAGCAACAAGCCAAGGCCTCTCGTTCAATTACAGAATATGATAATTCCAACCCCTGCAATCGTCTTGAAGCGAAACCCACAACATATTCATCACCATCCTTTACCTGTGTCAATTCTGCTCCCACTCCTACATTGCACGCATCTGAAGTTACATACGTCTTTGCTGTTACATCAAAAACACCTAAAGTAGGAGCTCTTAAAATACACTTCTTCACGCTCTCAAAGGCACATTTGCAAATTTGTAAAATTCCTTATGAACTTGGCACAGTACTCTGCAAGACCCAAGAAAGATCTTAACTCAATCTTGTTACTTGGCTCTGGTGCATTCTCAATTGCAGCCACTATGCTTTTCTTAGGTCTAATACCGTGCTCACTAACAGTGTGTCCCAGATATGTCACTTCAGATTTTCTAATTTGGCATTTTTCCTCCTTAATGGTTAGGCCTCTCTTCTCCAATCTGGACATTAACTCTTTAAATAAGAGGTCATGCTCTCTTTCATCAATACCCACAATCAAAATGTCATCTTGAAAGCATAACACTTTGTCCATATCGCCAAAAATCTCTTCCATCAGTCTCTGGAAAACGGCAGAGGCAGAGGCTAATCCAAAAGGCATCCTCTTGTAGCGGAATGCCCCCAGAGGTGTCACAAAGGATGTCAAGTGCCTAGAATCTTCATGCTAATTAATCTGATGATATGCTAAGGACATATCCAATACACTAAAAATACACCCTTTGCCTTTTATAGACAACATCTGAGAAATATTTGGCAATGGTTGTCTGTCCACCCAGATATTTTTGTTTAAATCTCTGAGATCGATGCATAAACAAATCCTTCCAGCCTCCTTGGGTGCTACAACAATTGGAGCGAGCCATTCCGAAGACTCTATAGCCTCAATGATACCATCTTGCAACAACCTGTCCAATTCTTTTTTCAAAGGTTCTTTCATCAAGTTAGGTATGCTTCGCACTCTATGGACTACTGGTTTTGCATCTCTCTTTAGTACAATCTTGTGAGAAAACCCTTTCAGGATACCTAATCTTGGAGAAACAGCTTTTGGATGCTTTTGGATTAAGGGATGACGAGAGTTTTCTTTTACTTCACCAATTCCTAGTTTTTCCATAATCATTACAGGCTCTTTAGCATTGGGGTTCAGAATCATGCCAACATCTTTCTGGTGACGCCAGCCTAATAAATTAGTTCCAAAGTCTGTGATATATACCCTTCCTTTAACTGCTCTTCCCTTGAAAACAATTGTCATCCAAAGCATGCCTATAATTTCTATCCTTTTCCCTGCATAGCCTACAGCTTTTATATGTGGTTCCAACAAATTCTCATTTCCAGCGTTACTCCACACTTCCTCATATGTTTTTTTTTAAATGAGAGTAAACAGACTTTCAGAATCTACCAACAGTTTAACTGGCATGTCGTTCAGTAACACCTGAGCATGAGGTTTCTCTAATACATTTGTACTTTCCAGATCAACCTTGAGTGTCAAATCCTGTATACACGTAGTTCACTCATTAGACGTTAGACCATTGAGGTTTCCGTCCACTGTTAATATTATTTTTTCCAGGTTCCTACATACATCCTGAATTTCTTGGATTGTGCGTCCACTACCTTCGTTAATTTTAAATTTACAGACTTTGGCAAAATGCCCTCTTTTTCCGCAACTGCGACATATTGCGCTTCGTGCAGCACACATTTAGCTTGATGCAATGTGCCAGGGCACTCCGCACCAATAGCATTTTACTTCCCTCAAGCCGAACTTCCTCCCATCTGGGTCTTCCCAACTCCTTGTTGATTTCTTATTCTCTTCATTAACTAGGAATTTAGTCTTATTCTTTATTTCACTAATGATATTTTGTTTCCCTTCTTTGTTTGAATCATCCATTTCCTTTAGCCACAAAGCCGTATGCTCCATTCTTTTAGCGATTTGTATTGCTTCTTCCAGATTAGGATCTTTCATTAATAGTTTCTCTCTTATCTTCTTGTTATAAGCACACCTTACTATCTGGTCTCTTATCGGGGAATCAGATAACTGTTCGAAGCGGCAAGACAACGCGAGTCCACGTAAGGCTGCCACGTATGATGTCATATCTTCCTCAGCACTTTGCATCCTCGAGAAAAACTTATGATGCTCCAAAACTAAATAGGTTTTAGGCGTAAATTGTAAATCTAGCATTTGCAAGGACATTTCAAACACGTTGGTGGGTTGACCATCACCCATACCTAAGAAAACTTCAGGTAGGTCCTCATAGATTCTTCTCCCTTCTATACCTAAATGATGAAGAAGAATCGCCTGCCTCCTGATAGGACTATAGTGATCACCCCCAATTGCCAATATGTAGGTAGTAATAGGACTATAGTGATCACCCCCAATTGCCAATATGTAGGTAGTAAACATCTTTTTCCACTGTTTCCATGTGATAGGTGGCTCCCCAGGAGTTGGTAAAAAGGGTGGTGGTGAAGACATGCTTTGATCTCCCATAGTTCCAATTATTTAACTCAATAAATATTTCCTTAATTCCTTATTTAATATTATTGTTATATATATATATATTTTTTCTTTCTACCAACTATTATGTAGTATACACTTAATATTTTGATCCATTCACTTTTCCAAAGTGTTTTTTTTCCTTTGCTGCTTTTAATTTTCACTCAAAGTCTTTCTTTACTTGCAGTTTCTAACTTCCACTAAGTCCTTCTTCCCTTTCCTTAAGATGAAGATTTGGAAATCTGAAGCGCACACAGGTAAGGTTCTTTTCTTTGTATAATATATGTTCAATATTTAAATGACTTTGTTATTTTTGTTTACCGCAAACTCGAAGTGCTCATGTAAGCGTAATTTTACTCGCAGCAGGAAGCCACGGTCAGAGTTGCTCACGGCAGAAAGCCGCATTCCAGATTCAAGCCGCAGTCAAAGTTGCTCGCGGCAGGGAGCCACGTCTCAGATTCCTTCTGAGTGCCGCGCACGCCTCGCCCGCTCACTGCTCGTTTCAGAGTTCGGTTTTAAAAATACACACTATCCGTTGCGGACGCGCGGCACAGATTCAGTTGGTTGCACATAAAATAATTATCTTCAATCCAATTAAATTATTCTGCTCAGTAATATTGCACCTCAGTTTGTTACCCGGTACCTGGTAACATAGATTATCCTCGTATAGATATTCAAAACTCCAAGGAATGAATGAGTCGATTTGAAATTATAGTACAGTTCTAATAATAAATTTGCTCACCAGTTCGAAGATAAAAGAAGGTTGAAAAGTTATTTTGAAAGTTTCTCTTTCTTCTTTTTTTTTTCTGTTAAGTTGCTGACTAATTGAGCTGTATTCACTTCCAGGAGTGGAGGTGTTCTACTCAATCCGTCTCCTGCACAGTCACCTCGTCGCCAATGTAAAGATGAGTCTTCCAGTGTAGTTTGATTCCATCTTTTTATTTCACAAATAATGCAAAGCACCTCCAGCACAGCTTCTTCCTTCTTCCTCTCTCCTTCTCCTCTGGACTTCCACACATTTCATTTGAGATCACCACCTACCTCATCACATTCTAGTATTGACACTTCTACAGTACATAGAATACCAAGCCATCTTCACAGTACTCTAACAGACTTTTGCATGCTCAGCCTAAACCAGGCAGAACTCTATATTGTTGCAACAGTTCCAACTGTAATGCTGTCATCAGAGGCAATATTATCACACAACCTAACACTGGCCACAGGTTCAGAGACAGGGACACCTTTCCTTGTAATACTAATACTAATTCTAAGAACTGCATCTGCTTCCTAAAATGGCCATGTGGTAAAGTATATGTTGTCAAAACTGAACAGACAATTAACAGAAAAGCAACATTAGGTTTCATTAATTTAAATCTTTGGTACCCTGATACTTGAATAAACGGAGTCACTTTAGCAATTAAGATTTCAAGTGGCCAAAAGGAATAAAGAAAGGGAGCCCAGAGATAACAACAAAACAGTGCTGTGAAGGGAATTATTTTTTTGAATCGCTTGATTGAACTGTCATCACCCAAAAGGGGTCAATGACACAATTAAAATGTCATGCTCCTGTAAATTATTTCAAGGTTGTGCTATTTATTTTCATAAATCAAGAATTTCTGTCACGTTGTTGACATAACTGTTATAATTTTTGCAAAATCTCATTTGTTTGCAGTTTGTCCTGACCTTATGTATTTTAGCTCAGTGATAGATATAGCTTTTGGTTATTTTGGTTTCTTTTGCCCACCTAAGTGTACAATGCTCTTCACCATCCTTAACCAGAGCAGTTTGAGAGTTACGGAGCAGTGTTGTAATTCTATCTTGGCCAGTGAACCACTGTTCCGCTGCAGACTGTTTTGTCCTCCACACCTTGTCATTTTTTTAAAAAACCACTGTCTCGCAGTCATGTTTTTTTGAGATGGTATTTCCTCATACTGGGAAATGAGCTTTGTGTCAGGCTGCATGTTTTCAAGTACCATGCGGGGTAGCCCAACCTGTTCGGTGAGTGTGTCCCTACTCTTTTCTAAAGAAAGGGCCAAGGAATTTACAAGAGACAACTAAAATAGGGGTTTGAGGTTTCACGGCGCTGAGTTTCACAGCATTAATTTTTTACCAGAGTCCCCTTCAAACTGAAGGTTCAACAGAACATCAAGAGAGCTCGACAGGTATCTCCGGGCCCAGGTTTCATTTGCACCTTTGGGCCCCAGTGTCACCTGTAGTTTGGGGCCACCGCGCTAGTGAGCATAAATAATGACACGGACACATGGCTCAAATACACACGTGGAATCTGCCGCATGCAGCTCCGCTTTTACTTTTATACTGTGACCCCGCAAGCCCACCTTCGCACCTGTGAAAGCAACAAAGTATAGGAGAGCCCGGGTGGCTCTCTACATCACTGACTACCTGGGACCCAAGTCGCTGACTCCATTAGGCCTCTGTCCCTTCGGGGGAAGGCTGACTCATCTAGTTTTCAAATGGGTTTTCACATGCGTCTCATCTCCTTACAGTTCACAGTGCTGTTCACACCTCATGCACCAGTAGATCTGCCACCAGGAATCACACATGTCATGTCTTTTTCCCACAAAACAGCATTTCCTACTGCTTTAGTCAGTTTGGTTCCATTGTAAAGAAGTGAAACTACAACTCCCAGAATGCACTTGACTGCTAAAATGAAAGGCCCTCATGATAGGAAGGCACTGTGCAACTGTAACACTCAGAATTGGGGGCTCAGGTTACCCATCCGTTCAGCATTATTGCCCCCCACTCTTTCATTCATCGGGTGTCATTCCTCATCGAAGTGTCAGTGTCCTTCAACCATCGAGCTTCAGTGTCAGTTACCTTTCAGTCTCCTTTGTTTGTGATCTCTCTTCGGACACCTCCTTTGTAATGGCTCGGCACCACACCAAATACTGTTGTGTGAAAGGAGACGCGTGCACACACGGATGCGGTGTCATGGGGAACTGCGTAAGCGCAGCCCCAGCTTTATTACGTAACCTCGGTTCCGCGTCGCATCAGGACACGCAGAACCGGTTACAAAGTAAAGGAGAGTCCGGGTGGCTCTCTACATCCCTCCCATGTTTTACTTCACACAGAAGAGCAGAGGAAAAAAAAAGAAATATACCAGAAAACCAACAAAATGTACTACCAACAGAACAGAACAAAAGGATACAAAGTCCTGGCGATAACACCCCTCTGATGAGCAGGCAGCGATGGTACAACGTTGCTTCTTAGAGACCCATGGTACAGACAAAGGGGGTCATTCCAACCCTGGCGGTCGGTGTTAAAGCTGCGGCCAAACCGCAAACAGGCTTGCGGGAAAAAAAATGGAATTCCGACCCTGGTGGAAACTGCCAACAGCGACTGTTACAACAACACACCGCCCGCCACGGCGGCACAAACAAACAGCGCGGCGGTCACCGCCAACAGACAGGCGGGAGACAATGTACCGCCCACTCTATCACAACCTACCAATCTGCCACCTTTTCCGGGGCGGTAGCCTGCCAAAAAAAACACGGCGGAAACAGCCATTTCGAAGAGAAAGCGCTCACCTCCATACAGCCCACGAGGAATCAGGACAGCATGGAACCCGAACTCCACATACTCCCAGCGATAGTGTTCCTACTCCTCTACCAGGAGCACGAACGCCGGTGCAGAAGACAACAGTGAGTACTGCACCTACGACACAGGGGAGGGGGGAGGGGAAATTATTACGTGTACACACATACGCAACACACCCACCCTCACCCTCACCCACTACAACACACACATCCATGCATAGCAACACATCAGAGTGACACCCCCCAAGCCCCCCGGAAGAATGCAAATACAAAAGGAAATGATTCTAAACGTTGGAATATATTGTAATACTGCCAAAAAAATATATATACACATCAAAAACTCTTATATACATGAATGTACAAGTCCGAGCATTGTAGCAGGCATTGTTCGTGGACCACTGGGCCCAAATCACATGGGCAAAGCCCACACAGGATACCTGACTCCAACGGAGAGAACACTGCAGGGGCATCAGATAGCAAAACTACAGGCACCTCAGGGGGAAGGGAAGGGGGGGCACCTCAGCCAGATGAGTGCACGACGCCATATCCATGAGGGGCCTCCATGCCCACTGTTCAATCCTGGGGAGTGCAAAGCCACAGTCTCACAAGTCCAGACAGTGGGTGGGCTGCCCACTGTTACATCCTGGGGAGTGCAAAGCCACAGTCTCACAAGTCCAGACAGTGGGTGGGCTACCCACTGTTACATCCTGGGGAGTGCAAAGCCACAGTCTCACAGGTCCAGACAGTGGGTGGGCTTCCCACTGTTACATCCTGGGGAGTGCAAAGCCACAGTCTCACAAGTGGATAACAGTCTCCACTGGTTCTGGAGGGGGCCTGGTGCCCAGAATGCTTCGTGCAGCCCTGTCCGACACAGATGCGGGCCAGCCCCTGCCGCTCATGGGCCAGCGGTACTTGAGATGAAGGGCCCAGTTCAGCAGTGCTTGAGACGGCGGTGCCCAGCGCAGCAGTACTTGAGATGAAGGGCCCAGTTCAGCGGTGCTTGAGATGAAGGGCCCAGTTCAGCGGTGCTTGAGACGGCGGTGCCCAGCGCAGCGGTACTTGAGATGAAGGGCCCAGTTCAACGGTGCTTGAGAGCCCAAGGCCCAGTTCAGCGGTGCTTGAGACGGCAGTGCCCAGCGCAGCGGTGCTTGAGATGAAGGGCCCAGTTCAGCGGTGCTTGAGACGGCGGTGCCCAGCGCAGCGGTGCTTGAGATGAAGGGCCCAGTTCAGCGGTGCTTGAGATGAAGGGCCCAGTTCAGTGGTGCGTGAGACGGCGGTGCCCAGTGCAGCGGTACTTGAGATGAAGGGCCCAGTTCAGCGGTGCTTGAGATGAAGGGCCCAGTTCAGCGGTGCTTGAGATGAAGGGCCCAGTTCAGCGGTGCTTGTGACGGCGGTGCCCAGCGCAGCGGTACTTGAGATGAAGGGCCCAGTTCAGCGGTGCCCAGCGCAGCGGTACTTGAGATGAAAGGCCCAGCGCAGCAGTACTTGAGATGAAGGGCCCAGTTCAGCGGTGCTTAAGATGAAGGGCCCAGTACAGCGGTGCTTGAGACGGCAGTGCCCAGCGCAGCGGTGCTTGAGATGAAGGGCCCAGTTCAGCGGTGCTTGAGACGGCGGTGCCCAGCGCAGCGGTGCTTGAGATGAAGGGCCCAGTTCAGCAGTGCTTGAGATGAAGGGCCCAGTTCAGCGGTGCTTGAGACGGCGATGCCCAGCGCAGCGGTACTTGAGATGAAGGGCCCAGTTCAGCGGTGCTTGAGATGAAGGGCCCAGTTCAGCGGTGCTTGAGATGAAGGGCCCAGTTCAGCGCTGCTTGAGATGGCGGTGCCCAGCGCAGCGGTACTTGAGATGAAGGGGCCAGTTCAGCGGTGCTTGAGATGAAGGGCCCAGTTCAGCGGTGCTTGAGACGGCGGTGCCCAGCGCAGCGGTGCTTGAGATGAAGGGCCCAGTTCAGCGGTGCTTGAGATGAAGGGCCCAGTTCAGCGGTGCTTGAGACGGCGGTGCCCAGCGCAGCGGTGCTTGAGATGAAGGGCCCATTTCAGCGGTGCTTGAGTTGAAGGGCCCAGTTCAGCGGTGCTTGGGACGGCGGTGCCCAGCGCAGCGGTACTTGAGATGAAGGGCCCAGTTCAGCGGTGCTTGAGATGAAGGGCCCAGTTCAGCGGTGCTTGAGACGGCGGAGCCCAGCACAGCGATGCTTGAGATGAAGGGCCAAGTTCAGCGGTGCTTGAGACGGCGGTGCCCAGCGCAGTGGTGCTTGAGATGAAGGGCCCAGTTCAGCGGTGCTTGAGACGGCGGTGCCCAGCGCAGCGGTACTTGAGATGAAGGGCCAAGTTCAGCGGTGCTTGAGATGAAGGGCCCAGTTCAGCGGTGCTTGAGATGAAGGGCCCAGTTCAGCGGTGCTTGAGACGGCGGTGCCCAGCGCAGCGCTACTTGAGATGAAGGGCCCAGTTCAGCAGTGCTTGAGATGAAGGGCCCAGTTCAGCGGTGCTTGAGACGGCGGATCCCAGCACAGTGGTGCTTGAGATGAAGGGCCCAGTTCAGTGGTGCTTGAGACGGCGGTGCCCAGCGCAGCGGTGCTTGAGATGAAGGGCCCAGTTCAGCGGTGCTTGAGATGAAGGGCCCAGTTCAGTGGTGCTTGAGACGGCGGTGCTTGAGATGAAGGGCCCAGTTCAGCATGCTTGAGATGAAGGGCCCAGTTCAGCGGTGCTTGAGACGGCGGTGCCCAGCGCAGCGGTACTTGAGATGAAGGGCCCAGTTCAGCGGTGCTTGAGATGAAGTGCCCAGTTCAGCGGTGCTTAAGATGAAGGGCCCAGTTCAGCGGTGCTTGAGACGGCGGTGCCCAGCGCAGCGGTGCTTGAGATAAAGGGCCCAGTTCAGCGGTGCTTGAGACGGCGGTGCCCAGCGCAGCGGTGCTTGAGATGAAGGGCCCAGTTCAGCGGTGCTTGAGATGAAGGGCCCAGTTCAGCGGTGCTTGAGACGGCGATGCCCAGCGCAGCGGTACTTGAGATGAAGGGCCTAGTTCAGCGGTGCTTGAGATGAAGGGCCCAGTTCAGCGGTGCTTGAGACGGCGGTGCCCAGCTCAGCGGTGCTTGAGATGAAGGGCCCAGTTCAGCGGTGCTTGAGACGGCGGTGCCCAGTGCAGCGGTGCTTGAGATGAAGGGCCCAGTTCAGCGGTGCTTGAGATGAAGGGCCCAGTTCAGCGGTGCTTGAGACGGCGGTGCCCAGCGCAGCGGTGCTTGAGATGAAGGGCCCAGTTCAGCGGTGCTTGAGATGAAGGGCCCAGTTCAGCGGTGCTTGAGACGGCGGTGCCCAGCGCAGTGGTACTTGAGATGAAGGGCCCAGTTCAGCGGTGCTTGAGATGAAGGGCCCAGTTCAGCGGTGCTTGAGACGGCGGATCCCAGCACAGTGGTGCTTGAGATGAAGGGCCCAGTTCAGCGGTGCTTGAGACGGCGGTGCCCAGCGCAGCGGTGCTTGAGATGAAGGGACCAGTTCAGCGGTGCTTGAGATGAAGGGCCCAGTTCAGTGGCGCTTGAGACGGCGGTGCCCAGCGCAGCGGTGCTTGAGATGAAGGGCCCAGTTCATCGGTGCTTGAGACGGCGGTGCCCAGCGCAGCGGTGCTTGAGATGAAGGGCCCAGTTCAGTGGATCCGGCCATGGCAGGAAGGTCATTTGCCACCTGTCCTGTGGCTGGCGGGGCCCTCCTGGGCTGCAGTGCCGGGCCTGTTGGTGGCCTCCTGCCCACCTGGGATGGGGCTGGCAGGGCCCTTCTGGCCAGCTGGGCTGATGGCGGTGTTGTCGGGCGTGCTGCCCTTCCCAGCCTTCCCTGATCGCCTGTGGCCCTTCACCACCTTGGGCGGTGTGCCAGCTGTCTCCACACTTCCTGCCGCAGCCATGGTAGGGGTTTTAGTCCCTGGTGTTTTCACCCTCTCGCGCCGGCCACTGCCTATCTTGGGATGTTTCTCCGGGGGTGGGCTGCCCGTGCCTTGGCTTCGTACCGAACTGGCTGCCCTGGAGGGTGGGGCACTCCACAGTCCATGGCAGACTGTGATGACAGGAGCCGGTTTTGTCGTGGCTGAGGTGCTGACTGTAGTCCTAAGACATGGACGGGGTGGGGGACTTGGAGGAAAGAGGTTGAGTTTGGACAGAAAAAGCTTTTTAGGAGCAGTGGGATGGGTAGGTGTAGTGGGTATGGAAGTGGAGGAAGAGGTTGTGGTTGTAGGAGTTTTAAGTCTGGTGTCTTTGGGTGCAGGTGCTTGGGCTGGAGGCTGTTGTGAGGTGGATGGCTGTTGGGTGGGTGGCTGCCTGCGTTTGTGTATCTTGGAAGAGGGGGTCACAGACACACTGGGAGAGGACACAGGGGACGTGAAAATGGTAGTGGGGTGGTGAGTGCACGTGTGCGGGGGGTGCTGGTGTGTGTGATGGTGATGGACGTAGTGGCTGAAGATGTTGTGCATGCAGGTGTGAGTGGAGACGTGACAGGGAGGGAGGAGGGAGACGAGGAGGAGGGGGACACAGCGGAGGCAGTGGGTGTTGGTATGTCTGTATGTGGATGTTGCTTGTGTGAATGCCTGTGTGATGTGTGGTTCTTATGTCTGGCTGAGCTTCCCTTGGGTGTTGAGGTGTGTGCAGGCTGGTCTGATGGTGTGCCTGGGATAGGCAGAGGTACAGGTGATAGGGTATGGGTGGAGGAAGTTGGAGGGGGGAGGCTAGAGACAGGGACAATGGCTGCCATCAGTGCTGAGGCCAGAGTCTGTAACGATCGCTGAAGGGCAGCCTGACCAGAATGAACGCCCTCCAGGTATGCATTACTCTGGTGCACCTCTCTTTCGACACCCTGGATGGCATTCAAAATGGTAGACTGCCCAACAGTGAGCGTCCTCAGGAGGTCAATGATCTCCTCACTGAGGGTAGCAGGGGTGACTGGGGCAGGGCCTGAGGTGCCTGGGGCGAAGGAGATGCCCACCTTCCTGGGTGAGCAGGCACGGGGCAAACGCTGAGGGGCTGCTGGGAGGGCAGTGCTGGTGCGGTGGGTGGCGCTGTACCTGTTATTGCGGGGGGCACACATGTTGCCGCCACCACAAGGGAGCTCCCTTCAGAAGACGAGTCGGTGTCACTGATGTCTGCCCGAGTCCTCGCTGTGGAGCTCCCCTCGCCCTCTGTCCCACTGGTGAATTCGGAGTCCATTGCATGGCCCTCCATGGCTATGTGGGATGCAGCTCCCTCGTGCTCCGATGCCACTGCTCCTCCGCCTGATGATGCTAATGCACACATGAACAAGAAGACCACAAAAAAGGGGGGGGGAGAAAATAAAGACATGTTGAGTGCATGCATTGGTGACACCGTTGGCGGACAGGACAGACACAGAAGCTCCCTGCACTACGGCGCACACTTGGGTCGACTACTCAATCCGTGGGACATGGCCTACAAGCCTATGGACGACATCTGCACACATAGATGACACAGGGCCATGAATAGCTGTACTTGGCACCCTACAGAGGTGGGGGGCGGGGGCACAGGGCCATGCCTTACGGAGGGGCCTAGCCTACAGAAATCGCCCTGGCCTAGGGATACCCACAGCCCTCCTCCCCCACCCAGACACCTCCACTGTGCGCAAAGTCACCAGGATGAGAGTGTACTCACCCCCTTGTGTCTGCTGTGATGTCCTCACGTGCCCATCCAAATCGGGGTAGGCCACCGCCAGGATCCGTGACATCAGGGGGGTCAAAGTCCGACTGGCACCCCTCCCACATTGGGAGGCCATCCCCAGCTGAGCCTCTGCCGTCTTCCTGCTCCAGCGGCGGATGTCCTCCCATCTCTTCCGGCAGTGGGTGCCCTGTCTGTGGTGGACCCCCAGGGTCCGGACGTCCTTGGCAATGGCACACCAAATATCGATCTTCTGGTGGGCGCTGACCTATGTGAAATGTACAGGGGGAGAAAAATAGTCATCACCTTCTGCACGCTCAATGTGAGTGGCCCCCCATCCCTACCCTTGCCATGTGGCACATGCTCTCACCGTCGTTTGATGCATGCCTCAATCGCTCCCCTCCCCACCATCTTTCATCCACCCCACTCAACACAGGCATTGCCCACAAAGCATGGTCCCAGTGTACTTACCTGTTGGTCTGGAGGACCGTAGAGTAGCGCGTACTGGGGGAGGACCCCATCCACAAGTTTCTCCAATTGCCATTGTCTCTTCCAGACCGAGGTCACAGCAGCACTTGCAGTGTAGGTCCTCTCCTGTCGAAGATCAGGTATCGAGTGATTAAGCAGATATAAAATGGCGGCCACGCCCGCGGTGGTGCGCACATCGTCATTGGCTCCTGAGACCCATAGGGTCCAATGTTAACCAATGCTGCTTAGCGCCGCGGTCTTCGACCGCCTACCGCCACGGTGTGCCACGCCAGCGCAGTTACCTCACATCCCATTGTCGCACTTCACAGGTCAGGCAGCCGCCATTTCAGGGGCCCACATGGCTTACTTTCTACGGCGTCACACATACCTAGGCCTTGCATCAACACTCATACAAACCATTCAATGGATTGAGAATCGTGTTATGTGCAAGCTGTGGGTTGATTGACTCTGTGCTCGCTGTTGTCCTTCATAGGCACCGTCCGCTGGGACATGCGAGGAGATGGCAGAATCTTCCCGTGTACACACCGCTGGTGGACCTGTCGACAATGGAGGAAAGACATGTCATACTGACATACAGGCTTGACTGAGCCAATATTCATGAACTGTGTGCCCAGCTGGAGCCAGACCTGATGTCACCAATACGCCAACCCACAGGGATCCCCCCTCAAGTGCAGGTGCTGTCAGTGCTCCATTTCTTTGCAAGTGGGTCATTTCAAACAACAGTGGCCATATCATCAGGGATGTCCCAGCCTATGTTTTCCAAGGTGTTGTCCAGAGTGTTGTCTGCCCTGCTGAAACACATGCGCAGCTACATCGTTTTCCCTGGGGTTGGGGATTTGCCTACAGTGAAGGGTGATTTTTATGCCCTTGGACATATCCCCAACATCATAGGTGCCATTGATGGGACCCATGTGGCTTTGGTTCCCCCAAAGAGGAGTGAACAGGTGTACAGAAACAGGAAGAGTTATCATTCGATGAATGTACAGATGGTGTGTTTGGCAGACCAGTACATCTCCCATGTTAATGCCAAGTTCCCTGCCTCAGTGCATGACGCGTACATCATGCGGAATAGCAGCATCCATTACGTGATGGTTCAACTCCAGAGGCACCGTGTGTGGCTAATTGGTGACTCTGGTTACCCCAACCTGTCATGGCTACTGACCCCAGTGAGGAATCCCAGGACAAGGGCAGAGGAACGGTACAATGAGGCCCATGGGCGAACTAGGAGGGTGATCGAGCGGACCTTCGGCCTCCTGAAGGCCAGGTTCCGCTGCCTCCATATGACAGGTGGATCCCTATTCTACTCACCAAAGAAGGTGTGCCAGATCATCGTGCCCTGCTGTATGCTTCACAACCTGGCTTTACGACGACAGGTGCCATTTCTGCAGGAGGATGGTCCAGATGGTGGTGTTGTAGCAGCTGTGGAGCCTGTGGAGAGTGAAGACGAGGAAGCCGAAGAAGATGACATAGACAACAGGAACACAGTAATACAGCAGTATTTTCAATGACACACAGGTAAGAATAGACACTGGCATATTACATATACTTAAACACTACTACCTCTCTACTGTCTGTCCTTTTCTCCCAGTGTATGGTAACTGAGTTGTGACTTTCCCTTCCGATTTCAGAGATGTGGGCCCCACTGCGTGACATCTGCTTTGTGTCCCCATGGACTACGGCTGTGTGACAGTGGTATGTTGGCATCACAATGTAAATAAGCATTTTGGCACGGTAATGTCTAATACATTTGTACAAAATCACAGCCAGACTCCTGATTGTTTTGTGCAATAACTGTGTTTATTACAGTGCTCTATATTGGTGGGCGGTTGCAAATCGGTGAGGGGTGATGGTGGAGGATTGTCCATGGCAGAGTCCAGAATATTTGTATCACAGTTGCATTGTCCAAATGGCTTTGGGAAGTGGAGCAGGGGCAGTTTAAGGATGGACTCGGTGACAATGTGGGACAGTGGGATGGCAATCAGGGAGGTATCCTTTCCTGGCGGGGGTCTTGGCATCTTACTCTGTCTTCTTCCTGGATCTCAGGGCCCGCTTGCGGGGTGGTTCTCCTTCTGCAGGGGGTGGGGTGCTGGTGGCCTGTTGGTCCTGTGGCGGGGCCTCCTGTCCACTAGCGCCGGCAGAGGTGGTAGGCAGTTCTTGGTCCATGCTAGTGTCAGGGGCCCTTTGTGGTGCCACAGTGTCCCGCAATGTGGTGACTACCTGATTCAGAGCCCCTACAATGGTGCCCAGGGCGGAACTGATGGTTCGTAGTTCCTCCCTGATCCCCAAATACTGTTCCTCCTGCAGGAGCTGGATCTCCTGAAACCTGGCCAGGACCGTCGCCATCGTCTCCTGGGAATGATGGTAGGCTCCCATGATGGAGGAGAGGGCCTCGTGGAGAGTGGGTTCCCTGGGCCTGTCCCTCCGTCACACTGCAGCCCTCCCAGTTCCCCTGTTTCCCTGGGCCTCTGTCCCCTGGACCGTGTGCCCACTACCACTGCCCCCAGGTCCCTGTTGTTGTTGGGGTGGTGGGTTAACCTGGGTGCCCTGTAGTGGTGGACACACCGCTGATTGACGTGTCCTGGGGACAGAGGGATGGGCCCGCTGGGTGGGTGCTGTGCTGGTGTTCCTAGAGGGGGGAAGGTCTGCTGTGGCCTGTGGCTGTCTGAGGGGAACCGACTGTCCCGAGGTCCCCGATGGGCCGGGCTGGTCATCTAGATCCAGGTCGACAGAGCTGCTGTCATCACTGTGGGCCTCTTCTGGGGGTGGAGTGGACATTTGTGGACCCTCCTGCGCGGTGACGTGGTGTTCGGGTCCTGCAGGGGTATAAAAAGATGGTTATTGCATCTGTGTGTGCCATAGCGTGCAATGGGTGGGTGCACGTGTACCCCAGTGCTGGCATTCCTGTGTGGGGGCTTTTGTGACGGTGGTTTGGGGGGGGATGGGGATGTGCAGTGGGCATGCTTTGGTGATGGGTGTCCATGCTTTGTGGTCGCATGCAGGGCTTGGGGTTGGGATGGATGGGTTGTGATGGTGAGACATTTACAAGGAGTAAGTGTGATGGGGATGAGGGTGAGGGTGGGGGCATGAGTTGGCATGCTGGTGGTGTGGGGGTGATGAAGTAGTGAAGTTGAGACTTACCAGAGTCCATTCCTCCAGATACTCCTGCGAGGCCCTCAGGATGCAGGATCGCCAAGACCTGCTCCTCCCATGTTGTAAATTCTGGGGGAGGAGGTGGGGGTCTGCCTCCAGTCCGCTGCACCGCAATGTTGTGCCTGGATACCATTGAACACACCTTCCCCCGTAGGTCGTTCCACCGCTTCCTGATGTCGTCCCTATTTCTTGGGTGCTGTCCCACAGCGTTGACCCTGTTGACTATTCTGCTCCATAGCTCCATCTTCCTGGCTATGGTGGTGTGCTGCACCTGTGTCCCGAAGAGCTGTGGCTCTACCAGTACAATTTCCTCCACCATGACCCTGAGTTCATCCTCAGAAAATCTGGGGTGTCTTTGCGGTGCCATGGGGTGGTGTGGGTGATGTGTGGGGTGGATTGTGTGGTGCCAAGTGTGGTGATGTGTATTGGTGTGTTGTGTGAAGTGAGTGGTAATATTGCTGGGTGTATGTAATATGCGCGTCTGGGTGCTCGGTTCTCTATTTCTCTGTAAGTGGTCCCGATTCTCTAGGAGTGGAGGTTTGTGGGTGATGTGGGTGTGTGTTTTATATTTAATTGGGTGTGTGGGAGTGGTGTGTGTATGTGTATCAGGTGTGTGTTTCGAATTGTCCAATGTGGCTGTGCTTTGTAAGTGTGCGTGTATTTTGAGCGCGGCGTGTGTACCGCCAATGGAATACCGCGGTTGAAAGACCGCCGCGTGGATTCGTGTGTCATGATAGTGTGGGCGTATTTCTGTTGGCGTGACGGTGGAGGTTTGGTCATCGCCAGTTTCTCGCTGGCCTTTGGTGTGGCGGACTTTTGTGGATGTCTGTATTTTGGCGGATTGCCTGTTGTGGGTCAGAATGACCGTGGCGGTTTACCGCGGCCGCAGCGGTATGTTGGCGGTCTTCTGACAGCGGTAAGCGGCTTTTACCACCAGGGTTGGAATGACCCCCAAAGTCTCTGAGCTGGCTGCTCGGCATTGGGTTTGGGCATAGATGATAAAGTCCACCTCTAGGAAGTAATTCTCCCTGGCCGGTGTTTTCACCCAGAGGGTGTAGGGCACTGGACACCGATGCCTGAGTCCCCTCAGTCTGTACTTCCTCCTCCGGGGGAACAACCATCAAGACATCGATCTCTCCTTCTTCCTCAGACTTGACGGACACCCCTGCTCTCCGGAAGTATGATACGTTTCTGGTTACCTTCTGCCTGCCTCATGCGGCTGTTATCATTGGACCCCGCACACTGATAACCTGCCATGGTTCAGGCTCAAATGGAGTTTGGAACTGTCCGTCTGGCCAGCGGTTCTTCACTACCACCATATCTCCTTTCGGAAAACCCCGGTATTGACCTTGCCATCGTTCAGTGGCTTTCCGATTTTTGCGTTCTCTGCGCTGCTGAGTGGCATCGACATCCAGCTCAGGTGATGTCCACTGAGGACCAGACGGAATGCAATCCCGAGGCGGAACTTTAAACATCAGGGCAGCCGGGGCACACCCTGTCGTACTGTGAGGTGTCTGGCGATAAGCACCCAGAAATTGTTGTAGACATTGCTCACTGTCCACTCATTGTTCAACGCCGATTCTGAGGGCTCGGTTTAAAGTTCGCATAAACCTCTCAATGTCCCCATTGGCCTGCAGCCAGTAAGGCATGACCTTGCGATGGAGTATGGCTAATCCTTCTAGCTAAGACCGAAAATCCTGACCATTGAACGGCGGGCCATTGTCTGTTCTGACCTCGTCAGGAAGCCCAAACATAGCAAACATCTTTTGAAGTACTGGCCTCACATTCTCGAAAGACGTGGACGACACAACATCAACGACAGGGAACTTTGTGCAAGAGTCA
This sequence comes from Pleurodeles waltl, assembly GCF_031143425.1. Lineage (NCBI taxonomy): Eukaryota > Metazoa > Chordata > Amphibia > Caudata > Salamandridae > Pleurodeles > Pleurodeles waltl. The sequence goes on along the minus strand of NC_090444.1, from coordinate 1,641,316,326 downwards.
ATGAGGATGACGGTCAGCCGCCCATCCGGGAAGCTCCCAAAATCCATACTAACTTTTGTCCATGGTTTCGTGTTAGCCGGCTCAGTGACTATTGGACCACAGGGTGGTCCCCCTGATGTGATGACGCATGAGTGGCATCTCCCCATCAATTCGTCCACCTGACTGTCCATACCAGGGAACTACACCTTGGCCCGCAATCTGGCCTTCGTCTTCGCAGTGCCTTGGTGGCCCTGATGTGCTAGCTCCACTACTCTGGCCCACAAGCTCTGAGGCAGCACAATCCTCCTTCCTCAAAGAACCAGCCCCTGACTATCCATGGACAACTCATCTCGCACCCTCCACATCCCTTGCATCGCCAATTTGGTATCGTGATTGGCCACTTTAGTCTTTTCCAGGAAAAGCTTCCACTTCCGGTAACCCAGTGCTTCTTTGACCTGGTTCAACACTGGGTCCACTTTGGTGGCGTCAATATTGTCTTGTACAGCCAGAACATTGGGACATGCCGATTGCACCACCATGTTAACAAACACCTCCTTGCTCTCTTCGTCTTTCTCTTGAGAGTCATCCGTAGTGGTTGGGGACGGGTGGCGAGATAAATAATCCGCCGGGTTGTTCACTCCTGGTCGGTATACGACGGTAAAACGATAAGGTTGCAGCAGGACAGTCCAACGCTCTATTCGCGGGGGCGCCAGGTGAGGGCACCCTGCAAATAGTGCAACTAGAGGCTTGTGATCAGTCACCACCTTGAATTCTTGGCCATACAGATACAGGTGAAAATGTTTAAATGCCCACCAAATTGCTAAAGCTTCTCGTTCTATCTGGGCATATCGTGTTTCAACCGAAGACAATGCCCTGCTGGCATACGCTACCGGAACCCACTCCAGCGCATTCTGCTCCTGAAGAAGAACAGCGCCAAGACCTGCTGGACTTGCATCCAACCCCACTTCCGTACATCTGTGAGGGTAAAAATAAGCCATTGTTGACTTATCTAGCAGTGCTGTCTTAATGTCAGTAAATGCCCTGTCTGCCATTGGGCTCCATTCCCAGCGAAGCCCAACCTTGGTAAGCTGACGGAGAGGTACCACCATGGTTGCTAGCTGCGGAATGAATCTCCCACAATAGGTGGCTATACCCAGGAAGCTTCTCACTTCTGTAGGGTTTTTCAGAATCGGTGCTTGACGAATGGCATCAGCTTTACGAGGGTCCACCTGTAGACTATCTTTTGAAAAGACATATCCCAAAAAATCCACAGATGTCTGATAGAACGCGCATTTCTTCTTGTGGAGTGTTAATTCTGCTTCTGACAACCTCTGCAGTGTCGCCCTGAGATGTCGATGATGTTCTTCCCTGGTTTTGGAGTAAATGAGGATGTCATCACTTAGATTGATCACCCCTTGTAGTCCTGACAGCGTCTCCCTAATCATGTTTTGAAACACTTCGGTGGCCGAGGACACCCCAAAACTCAGCCTCTTGTATCGCCGAAGCCCTACGGGCGTTGAAAAGGTGGTGATGTTTCTACTGTCGGGCTCCAGCTCCAGCTGATGATACCCAGCATTTAGGTCCAATTTCAAGAACCACTGTGCTCCATTCAGATCTGCTATGATGTCATCCATCGTAGGAGTTATATGCCTCTCTCTTTTAATGGCCTTATTGGGAAGGCGCATATTGACACAGAGACAGATAGCGCCCAGCTGCTTGGGCTTTGGTGCTATCACCAATGGCAATACCCACGGTGTAGGCCCTTCCACCTTCTCAATCACCCCTAGGTCTTCAAGGAGCTGTAGCTCCTTCTCCACAGATGGTCGCAAATGGAATGGAACGCGTCGGTGTCGTAGGGCGACAGGCATCACACTGTGATCTATGTGTAGCTTGACACTTTTACCTTTAAGTCTCCCCAATCCTTCAAAGAGCTTCGGAAAATCATTAACCAGGCGTTCAGCGTGGGAGTCATATACTTGTCGCGCAAAAAACACTAGTTCCAGCTCTTCCGCTGTGTGGCACCCCAACAGAGTGCCTCGGTCTCCAGTCACCACATAGAATCTTGCCTGTGTTGACACCTGCCCGCTGGACACTGCCACTTCCACTGTGCCTTTTAGAGGAAGCGGCTCACGGCCCTTATAGTTGTATATTTTAGTGGTGGTCGGGACAAGTGATGGCGTTGGAGTCAACTGCTTGAATAGAGTCTCATCCATCACATTCACCGATGCTCCTGTATCTATGAGCACAGTCACCGACTTGCCATTCATCTGAACGTTGCTCATCGGTGTTGGTCGCTTCTTCTGCTGTCTCCCACCAGTAAACAATATCACAAAGATGTCTTCATCCTCATCTTCCTCGAAAACAGGAGTACTCTGAGCCGTGGCTTCACCAGATTCATCAGTCGCTTTGGTTACGCTTCTGACCTTGGTGTCCCTTCCTTTCTGGCTTCCTTGCCAGCCTCTTCCTGACCTGCACACCTTCGCAAAATGATTGTCTTTTCCACACTTATCACACGTTTTCCCTTTTGCAGGGCACACCAATGGTGGTTTGTGGTCGTACCCACAGCTCCTGCAGGTGCGCGGGCCCTGTTTGACCAAACTCGCTCTTCGTCCCGGCGGTTGACGCTTCTGGATGACGTCTACCTGCTCTTCCTTCACCTGGACTGGACGTGAGGTTGATGCAGCGGCCAGTGATTGTCCCCTTACTGCTGCCATGGCATCCGCCCGCACCACTGATAGTTCGTGTGAACGTGCCAAAACCATAATGCCATCGAGGGGCATGCCTTGCTGTCGTAGAATAAGCTTCCGTAGTGCGTTCTATCGGCACCCTTGAATAATCTGTGCTCTGATCTCCTCTTGTTGATTTAGGCCTACACACAAGCTTGCTAGCTTCCTTAGTCGTGCATAGAACATGTCCATCGACTCGACGTCCGTCTGCTGAGCCTGCCGGAGTTGAAGCGTTCAAAGTCTGAGTTCAGCTGTGGATCAAAATGCTTGTTCAGGGCTTCCACTGCTGCATTGAAATCCGACCTATCACCTGTGTTTGGGAGTGCATCAAACAGTTCCTGCAGTTCATCGCCCCCCATGAGCAGCATGAGAGATCTGCGCACGGCCCCATCTGTCTCTCTTGTGGCACAGAAGTCGTTTTCTAACCGGTTTAGCCATAGGCGCCATCTTGACGAAGCTGTGGCCGGGTCAATCAGTTGACTGAATGGGGGCAGGGCAGTGACTGAGGAGTGAGCACTGGCACCCGCTTGCACAGACAGCTGTGGGTTTTATTGCGGTGGGGCGCTCATGATGTCTCACGGTCTGTGGCCGTTTAGTTACTATGCTGCAGGTGCTTTTCTTATAGTTTCTCTCTAAAGCTCGTGGTGTCTACGTTTTTTTTTTTCTCTTTTTTTTTTGTGTTCAATGCATTTCGCCCCCTTTCTTTTCTTCCAGGGCCACTCTTAGTTGTAGTCCATATTATCACAAGAAGAGAAGAGAAAAAAAATGAGGAGAGAGAGAAAGAGAGAAGAAAATCCTCCCTTCTTTTCTTTTCACTGTCTTTTTTTTTACCCTTTTCCAGGGACTATTAGGGCCTTCTGCCCTTCCTCGTTTATTACTCGGGGCTCCTGCCCCTCTGGCTCCTGTGCTGCGTTCCCCTCCCAGGGGAATGCAGCCAGAGCGTGGCGTTGCCGACTTCTGGAGCTGTGCGCTTATGTTTGTTTGCATGCGCACAGCCCCGCGTGATGCTTCGGGGCCTCTCGCGGGAAGACGCTGTGATTATCTCAGCGCCGGCTAAGGTGAGGCTGTTTTCATTGTTTTCCTTGCGCCCGGGCCATGGCAAGGGTTATTTTGCATGAGACTCAACCCGGGGGCACTCACCGGAGAGGGGGGGCGGGGCACACCTTCTTCCCGCAGGGCGCGCCTCCTCTGCACACGGCTGAGTGCAGTCCTGGCCACACGCTGTTCCTTTGTTTCTTCACGCAGCGGGCGGGCGCTGTGCCGGTGAGTTTCTGTTTGGCTTCTGATATTATGGGCAGCTCAACCACGACGCGGGAGTACCGGAATCCTGCTCGTCGCCATTTTAATGGCTCGGCGCCACACCCAATATTGTTGTGTGAAAGGAGACGCATGCACACACGGATGTGGTGTCATAGGGAACTGCTTAAGCGCAGCCCTAGCTTTATTACGTAACCTCAGTTCCACGTTGCATCAGGACACGCAGAACCGGTTACAACGTAAAGGAGAGTCCGGGTGGCTCTCTACACTCCGTCACACTTTTTGCCTTGGCCGTCGCTGGGGTGCAACTGTCTCTCCTGAAAACCCTGAACCTTCCTGTCTCCCTAACGGTATAGTTGTGCTCAGGCCCAGGGTCTCACTCTGCACCAGGAGGGTCTTGTAACCTCTGTGCAGCTCCAGGAACAGTTTCTACCCCGCTACAACTAAGGGCCATATTTATACTTTTTGACGCAAAACTGCGCTAACGCAGTTTTGCGTCAAAAAAATTAGAGCCGGCTAACGCCATTCTGAAGCGCCATGCGGGCGCCGTATTTAATCAATGACGTTAGCCGGCGTTAGCCGCCGGCGCTGCCTGGTGTGCGTGAAAAAAAACGACGTACACCAGGCAGCGCCGCCGTAGGGGGATATGGAGCTTGGGCGCCAAAAAATGGGGCAAGTCAGGCTGAGGCAAATTTTTCGCCTCAACCCGATTTGCGCCATTTATTTAGACTCCCAACCCCCATAGAAATGACTCCTGTCTTAGCAAAGACAGGAGTCATGCCCCATTGCCCAATGGCCATGCCCAGGGGACTTCTGTCCCCTGGGCATGGTCATTGGGCATAGTGGCATGTAGGGGGGCACAAATCAGGCCCCCCTATGCCACAAAAAAATAAATAAATAAATACTTACCGGAACTTACCTTAATGTCCCTGGGATGGGTCCCTCCAGCCTTGGGTGTCCTCCTGGGGTGGGCAAGGGTGACAGGGGGTGTCCCTGGGGGCATGGGAGGGCACCTCTGGGCTCCTTCAGAGCCCACAGGTCCCTTAACGCCTGCCTTGTCCAGGCGCTAAAAAACGGCGCAAAAGCAGCCGTACGGCATTTTTTTTGACCCGCCCACTCCTGGGCGTGAATTTTGCCCGGGAGTGTAAATACGGCGCACATGCCTCGGAGTCAATTTTTTAGACGGGAACGCCTACCTTGCATATCATTAACGCAAAGTAGATGTCCACGCTAAAAAATGACGCAAACTCCATGGACTTTGGCGCTAGACGCGTCTAACACCAAAGTATAAATATGGAGTTAGTTTTGCGTCGGAATTGCGTAAAAAAAAACAACGCAATTCCGGCGCAAATAGAGTATAAATATGACCCTAAATGTAACCTTGTAGGCTGCATGTACATAAGGTATTCACCTCATGTGTGCTGCATTATCCTGACACACAGCATCTGACCCTGGAACGGTCCAGACTGCGGATGAGATGTATCTCCCTCACGCTCGAAGAGGCTAGAATTAAAAAGTAAAAACATGTGGGTACAAGTTCCAACACATCATGGGGTGAATGGCCAGGTTTTTAGGTAACTCCACTGAATTCTGCAGAGTAGAACTCTGTGAGATCAGCCCACCCCTGCTTTAATCTCAGTGATGAATGTGTACCTTTGCGTCACACATGAGGCACATTGATTATGTATTTCAGTAAGTTTATTATGCTTCACACACTGACTTTCCATTCAGTTTCCTTGCTTTCTATCACATGTGTGTTGCGGGCAGTTTTGGTTTAATGATACGTACATATTGCATATGGAACGACTTTTGACTTAGTGTTTTTAAGCATTCTAGAACTTTTGTGTTTTTCCCAATTTTGCTTACACGATGATTGATTATACATATATGTATAGCACATTGACCCATTCTGCAATGTAAGTCATTGGAAAATGAGAATCCTGGTATCATATATGTAGTACTCACGTTGTGGAAAATGCTTCAGACACTAATCTCAGTTATGTTAACTTATTCAAATATCAAAATAATCATTAGAAAAAGAAAAAAGGCTAATTAATCAATCAAGGGAATTAGCATAAACTAAAATCGTAAAATAATGCAATGTGCCCTTAAGAAATTAAACAAACAAACACACACAGATGTGATTTGGCAATTAAGGCCTTAATACAGGAAGGAGAAAGAAAATCTAACCTTCTCAAAGCAGCAAGCAGAATGCCTGGCTTTTCCCAAAAAGCTTGTCTTTTATAATATTTTAGACAAAGAAAGCACACAACATTGCATGACATTACCTAAATGGGCAGTACTGAAATGTCACTAGCGTAGCAACTACTCAGAATATCAATTTAATTAACACCTACTTCAATGTGATTTCTATTGGACAGTAAATACACGTTTTACTTTCACAGAGGAAATAAATATAAATTGGAAACACAATAAGCTGTTTCTGCCCATTTCATAACAGCAGACATAACCTTGCATGTTGAAAAATTCTCTTCCTCGACCAGGGAAGCTGTGAAGAATGTTGCATTTAACAGCAGAGAGAAAGACTCAGTAAACTGCAGTTGAATTTAAATGATTGTCTGAAACAGAATTAAACCATGAACATGCAGGGTTCCTGCGCTCAAATAATTAAGCACTCTTCTAAATACCTACTGAGGCCTAGTCATGCTAAATAAAAGAAACGTAATTTAGGCACAATATTTTAATATGAACATCTGCTTTCACATAAGGCTATCTTTTAACATGGTATGTGCAAACTTTTGGTTTGTGTTTTCAATCTCCTTTTTCTGGAACACCTGCGATTCCCTGTGTGCAGCTCTTTGGTTGGGTTTTTCACTCGCACATTTCTGGTCTTCTGACAGAGTTTTCAGATGAACCCTGTTTCGACATGGCATCCTTGTCATGGTCTCCCTTAACTTTTTGCCTCTGTTTCCCAGGTTCTTGATGTGTGCTGGACTAATATTTTGCTGTTTTTGTCACTCCGGGCACTTTACCACTGCTATCCAGTGCTAAAGTGCAAGTGTTCCTATGTAAAATGTATGTGTAAATTGGCTTTCCATGATTTGCATATTTGATTTACTAGTAAGTCCCTAGTAAAGTGCACTAAAGGTGCCCAGGGCCTGTAAATCAAATGCTACTAGGGGGCCTGTAGCACTGGTTGTGCCACCCATAATAGGAGCCCTGTAAACATGGCTCAGACCTGCCAGTGGAGTGTCTGTGTGTGCAGTTTTAAACTGCCAATTCGACTTGGCAAGTGTATCCACTTGCCAGGCCTAATATTTCCCTTTTCTTGCAAGTAAGGCACCCCTAAGGAAGGACCTAGGTAGCCCATGGGCAGGGTGCAGTGTATGTAAAAGGTGGGACATGTGCTTATGTGTTTTACATGTCCCAACAGTGAAACACTGCCAAATGCTTCACTGTTGCAAGGCCTATCTCTCTCATAGGTTAACATGGGGGCTGCCTTTAAATATTATTAAAGTTCAGATTCCCTTTGCGAGCAGATAGAAATGTGGAGTTTAGGGTCTCTGAGCTCACAATTTAAAAATACATCTTTTAGTAAAGTTGATTTTAAGATTGTGTGTTTGAAAATGCCACTTTTAGAAAGTAGGCATTTTCTTGCTTAAACCATTCTGTGACTCTGCCTGTTTGTGGATTCCCTGTCTGGGTCAGTTTGACAGGGTCTGTTTGCACTTCTCTCTAGACAGTGACACACAAAGGAAGCTGAGGTGTAGCCTGCATATCCTGATGAGCCATCTGTGCTGGGAGGGAGGGGAGAAGTGGTCACTCACACCTGAAAGGGCTGTGCCTGCCCTCACACAATGCAGTCTCCAACCCCCCGGTGTGTGTCTGGAGGCCTGGCCTGGGCAAGGCAGGATCTCACAAACATGAGAGACTTTCCTTTGAAGTTGCCCTACTTCAAAGGCTGAAAGGAGTATAAGAAGAGCCTCCAAAACCCCTGAAAATTAGACCACTTCTGGAATCAAGAGGAACCTCTACCAAGAAGAAGAGCTGAGGAGAAGTGCTGCCCCTGCCTGTGACTGTGCTTTGTTGGGCTAACCTGCAGTTGCTGCTTCTGCCTGTGAAAGGGACAAATACTGGACTTAGTGGTATATTCCTGCTTGAGAAGAATCTCCAAGGGCTTGGACTGAGTTTGCCCCCTGCTCTGAAGTCGCAGGGCCATCAAAGACTTCCTCTACCAGCACCTGAACTCTCTGCTGAGACTCCTACCCTTACAGGTGGTGCCCTATCCAGTCCCTGGGCCCTTGAAAGGAGAAGCTGGTGAAAATACAAGAAAACTGACCTCAGATGACTCTGGACCAACGGCGCTGCCGAATCCCGTGACACCGCCTGCAACCGACTCTGTAGTCCTCGCTGGAGTATGACGACCCTCACAGGCACGACACCCCTGCAGCCCCGCTGACGTCCACGATTCCGTGGAAGTCGCCGCACCACGTCGTGACCGCCGGAGGTTGACTCTGCCCGAAGTGTACAGATTCAAAGCTTCACACTGACCCCGCCTCACCTCCACCACTCCTCAGTAAGGACCGAACGCCCCTTTTTGACGCCTCCGTTCCTTCGCCCGGCAGCACCGAAACCAACACCTCCGTGGATCCAGCGACGCCGTGACCCCCAACTTCACGCACCGGCTTATTCTCACATTTTACTAAGGTACTGTACCTGGGGGTCTGCGTGTCTCCGTTTCCGGCGCCATTGGTGGCGGATCATGGGAACAAATCCGTCACAATGCCATGTTATCGCCTCATCGAAGCATTTTGTGTTTCTAAGCGCTATTTTTGAGTTTAATCCATAAAATTCATAACTTGACTTGTATATATCGAATTCTTGTCGTTTCCATCTTGTTTTGTTTAGATAAATATTGCCTATTTTTCAAAACCTGTGTGGAGTCATTTTGTGGGTTTTTAATTGTATTACTGTGTGTGTTTGTAGAAATACTTTACACCTGGTCTCTGAAGTTAAGCCTGCCTGCTCATGCAAAGCTCCCAAGGGGGTGAGCGGTGGTTAACTGAGGATGACTCTCCTTTACCCTGACTAGAGTGAGGGTCCTTGCTTGGACAGGGGGGTATTGTGACTGCCAACCAAAGACCCCATTTCTAATACCCCCCATGAGTCAGTGGTTCACATTTTGTGAGTACTTGACATGCTCACTTCCCTGCAGTCTATTGTTTTTTCCCCAGATTCTTTCTTCTAGATGGGGGCTTTTGAGGATCTAGGTTATGTAACCCTGTCTAACTCGACCTTCAAGCCACTTTGTGGACTTCATTTTTAATTATCTTTGCTAATGGACGTTTCAGGATCTACAGTAGACATGTATCATTGTAATACCTGTATATTTTCTTTACATATTGTTCTATTTCACATTCCCGGTGAGCACTATTTAACATAGACCCTTCACAAAGGATTCCTCGGAGTGCATTAAGGCAGAATATGAAGCTCTGGGTACTGAAATGAAATTATTACACTCTCCTCAATGTATACACTTGCTAGATGTTTCAATGCTGGTTATGTTTGTTATACGTGCTGTCAAGTGTGACCAAAATATCTTGCCTGGTTACTGGCATTCACCATTTGAGCTGTGCGCACTGTATAACACTTTAATTATTGAATTTGCAACACATTGACTGTGACAGTTTTCCCAGGTGTACGTCTGAAATCCTGGAGGCCCTGGAAACTGCCAGCACTGTACACATGCAATTTAAATCACAAATGTTGGGCTGATGTGGCTGGTTTTAGAGCCTGTGCACTGGGGCACTGCTGGCCAGTCCATAATGTATGTGCTCTGACCCCTAAAAGATGACAGGATTGGCTATTTCCAAATTTCTAAATTTAAAGGTCTGGCAAGGCCATAGCATATGGTTAAGGAAATACACCAATGGCACTGAAGCTAAATGTCATCTGTGGACTGTAGCATGAGTTATGCCATCCAACTGACTGACCAGTAGACCATGCCATCAGGCCTATTTGTGTAGCTTTTGAATCTGGAGATAGAGCTGTGAAAATATCCCTTTTTGACAGGAGGAAAACCTACTTTTAACTATAAAGTAACCTCTATGTAGGCATTGCAGCCCACAAGGCAAGGTGCTTGGAATTTGATAGTGTAATATGTGAGAATTTTAGGTTGGCATATTCCTACAGTGACTAGCCCACAAAAATGATTTCCACTGTACAGATGTGATTTTTTTAATGAAAAAAGCTAAAGGGTAATTAAAGAGATATTTTTGTAACTCTGATTTGGAAAAGCTATAGTTTGGTCATACACTGGTTTTGATATTTATTAAAAATCATATCCAATTGATAAAGTTGTAGTTTTAATAAATATAAAACAAAAGTGACTTTTGGAAAGTTATACTTTTCTTGCCTGAAGAACCAATAGGATAATTAGAATTAGCTTGCCTGCAACTGTCCTCTCTGCCAAGTGCTTTACCCTCTCAGTAGGTGTGAAAACGTCTCGCTGAGCAAAGACAACATCACCACCCTTTTGGCAGCATAGCCTGGTTCAGTAGTATGCTGCATAACCTGCTGAGGGAAGTTCATTAACTTGAAAAGGACCAAGGTAGCACTGCCAATTCATAGTTAAAAAATAAGAACAAACATGGGGATCCCAGGATAAATTCCTGCCATCCTTATTCCACTCATAGGGCAGGAAAAATAACTGGTCCAGGGCCTGTTTTATATGGGTAGATAGGAGGGAACTCCTCCTTATCTTAGGTACATCCCTGAGTGAAGCATAAAGCTGCTGCTAGGAGGAGAAAGGTTCTGTTATTTTGTTTTTCACTGTGAATGGTACACTTTAGCACAATTTGCACTAGGGCAAATGGGATGTACAGTGAAATGGGAAGGTTCACCTTTGGGAACTTTCTGCCTGTTGGTCAGGGAGTTATCTCCAGTCATTGGCTATTAGGCTGCACAAAAGTGGCTCCTCAACCCTAGCTCCTCGGAATGCCTCGGGACCTTTGGACGAACAGACATGGAAGAAGCATGGTGTCTATAATGTGTGAGGAAGATGAAGCGCTGGACCTGTTCCGATTATATCCCATTCTGATATGTGGACTCCATGGGTCAATTGGCTGACCTGCTATGTTGCTAGAACACAACAAACTGCTAGAGGTATTTCCAGGAAGTGATCAGTGGTAAGGAGACCCTGGTGGGACTGTGCCTGCAACCTCTGCTTGAGTAAGTATTGATTTCTAAGCCCTCTCCCTGAGGTCCAGGGATCATTAAGAGTGGCTAGGATGAAGTACTCCAAAAGGCACATAAAGGTGGAAGGCGAGAATACCAGGCTGGTTTGAATCTGAGCTTTTTGTAATCAGAAAGACAACTTTAGTGGATCTTTGAGGCTAATCGATCAAGGGTTGGCCCACCCTGCCGGGCTTCAGCTTCCCATCTTGTCCCGTATGGGGATTTCAAACTCCAAATGATACGGTGTTCTAATGTAGAAACCCTGACCGGGTGAACATAGTACATGTGTCCAACCAATGCGAGGATTTCAGTGGGTGAAACATTTCCATTTTCCAGCTCAAAGATTTTCCCACCAAAACTGATGGCTTCAGTAGGAACCCATCCAATGTTTATGCAACTTCAAGGGGACTTTGTCATTCATAGCCTTTAACCTTTCCTCGCTGTATGCTTTCTACCTCCAGAATAAACACTAAGGCCCTAATTACGACCCTGGAGGTCGGACCGCCATGCCGCCAAAGCAACAGTCGGGAGGATGCTGCCAAGCTGCCAGCCTCCCGTCCACCGCATTATGATGTTCCTGTGGGGCTGACCCGAGCTGAGGTGGGTTATTGGTGCCGACAACATCCCCCAGCTCTTAAGAGCTTGAGTCCACCCTGGGTACACCCATGCCGGACTCCCCCACGACACCTGCAGTCTCACACTGTTAGGACTCCCTGACCGCGAGTGCTCACCGACGTGAAAACCCCACGCCAAAAGTCACCCCTGCATCCATCGCTTCTGGGCACTGCAGAAGAGGACCTAAGGTGCACCCATGTCCCTGAACACCCCAAGTCTACTACCTACCTGTTTGTTGTCCCCGACTGGCTTCCTAGCCAGAGCCTGCAGTCTGTCTTCGTGAGGGTCAAACTCCCATGGGAAACAATTGGGCACCAGATGGCTTGCTGCACCTCTGCACCCGCTGCCCCAGTGCCGCCCGGTGTGACCTGTTGTTGTGGTTCTAATCAGTGTCCAGTGTTTACCCTAACTCCCTGGATTGGCTTTGGAAGTCATTGTGAACCCTTTGTTTACTGAACATTGTTTTCCTCCTTACGTTAACTATGAGGGAACTGTGAAAATTGCACTGTAACTATTTCTGAAACTGCAAAGTAGTTATGCTTAGAAGTCTACTTATCTGACTACAAAGTTCTTGGGTTTGAAACATATCTAAAACTAATTGTTATTTTTCCAATTTTGTCTCAGATTTATTAATTGTGTGTGTGTGTGTGTGTGTGTGTCTCATTTCTTGCCACTGTGAGTACAACAGATGCTTAGCACTATCCTCTGATAAACCTAACTGCTCACCCACACTACCAAAAAGGTTCCACTGGACTTTCTGCACAGTGTACTAAATAGAGAGCCAGTTTCCTACATGAGGGCTAACATGTTTACACTACTCCATTGCCTTGTGATTTCCATGACACAAATCATTTGTGCAGTGCAATACTGTGAATAAAGGGAAAATGTACGCAGTGCATTGTACACTGCAGTTGTCGTTTTTTTGCCTTAAATATCTAAAATTAACATTATTGTGCTAAGAATACATTACTGGTTGTATAATTTGCACATTTATGTTACAGACACATGTGAAGTCCACAATGGGGATTATTGGTGTAAGTTGGACAGTATACAATTACCATCTGGATAATGTGTTATGCTTTTTGAACCAGTTATGTGTTGTCACATTGCTTTTGGGTGACTATTCACATATGTTACTGTGGACATTGAGGTCAATGTTAAAAAAACTGTTTTAAATTCACACATAGGTACCCTGGGAGAGGGAGGAAACAACAGTCTCCAGTGTACCACCCATTTCCAGACCCTCAGGCCATGAAGAATATTTATTTGAATAGGCAAACAATACATGATTTATGTTGTCAGTTGGAGCCTGAACTCCTACCTCAAATCACTAATCCTATATATATCCCACCAATTGTGAAACTTATGGCAGTATTGCATTTTCTGGCCACAGGTTCCATTCAATACACTGTGGCTATATCTGGTGGTATGTCACAGCCAATGTTCAGTGGTATATTACAAGACGTGCTTTCAGCAATGATGAAACACATTGAAGGCTACATACAGTTCCCCAGATGTGAGGATTTAGCCAATATGAAGGTTGACGTCTATGGAGTTGGTCACCTCTCACATGTGGTTGGACCCATTGATGGTACCCATATTGCCTTAGTACCACTGCAAGCCAGGGAACAACTTTATTGGAACAAGTTAAACTTCCATTCTATGAACGGGAAGGTTGTCTGCTTACTGGATTTGTATATCTCAAACATCTGTTCCCAGGTTCCAGGATCACCCTATGATTCCTTCATACTGCAGAACAGCACCATACCCCAGCTGATGTCACTACTACTGGAGAGGGTCTGGCTTGTTGGTAAGTATGATATGTCTTAACTTTGTTTGGGTAATGTCAGGTACTATAATCAGAAAGTGTGTGATTTATTGCAGCACTTATGTCTGCCTTCCAAATAGGAGACTCTGCATATCTCAACCGTCAATGGTTGTTGGTACCGATAAAGAATAAAACTATGCCAGGGGAAGTACGCTTCAATGAGGTACATGGAAGAACACAGCAGCCTGTGGAGCAGGCGTTTGTGGTCCTGAAAGCCAGATTCAGCTACCTGGATAAGACTGGGGAACACTCCCCTTTTTACCTGGGATGGTGTGTCAAACCACTGTAGCCTACTGCATGCTCCACAACGTCGCCCTGCGATGGACCATCCCTTGTATTGCAGAGGATGGAGACCATGAAGTGCCACCGGATGAGGATCCTGAAATGGCAAATGATGATGATAGTGGTAAAGAGGAAGGAGTTGACACGTCAAGATCTCATCGACAACATCTTCTCATGAGTGTGAGTATGTTGTTAGATGTCATGGCTTTGACTATAAAAGCAACTCTTGTTGGGATGAAGTGAGAAGTATGATTAGGGAAAATATTAGGAAGCTGAAGGTCTAGCAAATTCTGATGGAAGGTGTGTGGAGGAAGGTTTTGACACATGATCTTTTTGTTAGTGTTGCTTTGTTTAGCTTAGATTTTTGTCATGGACTGTGTTTTCCAGAAGTTGACAACGTGAATTGTGCCATATGTATGACTTGTAGCTAATCTCTTTGTTTTGGTCTATTTTAGGTACTTTCACTGTGGCATCTTCATTTGAACATTTCCGAGTTGTGATATCAGCAGGTATATGGTGCTATTTGGATGTATGAAGTGGACATGTATTGTTCCTGGGAATGTCTGTCACAGACTTTGGGTGTACAAACCCTTTACCAAGACAGCTTACACAGTGGTAGGATGGAAGTTAAGAAGAATCCACTGGATTTGTTCCTTCCTAATGCAATATGAGTGCCATCATATGCTCCAACAAACTGTTGTTGTGGGACCAAATAATGCGAGTCTCCTTACACATTGGCTAAATCTTCATTGTGTATAAACTGTATGGAGCTGTTAATGTGTCTCCTCATTGTAGGTTAAAGTGCTTGTGGCACATCACTGACATTTGCTTGTGACATTCCACCTGATGCAGCAACACTGGATTGGAATGACCCTTTGATTAGAAACTGTTATACTGCCATGTGTCTGTGTCTTGGTTTAATTGATGTGGGATTCTTTTTGTGAGGTAGACGATAGGGCTTGAGCTGATTACATAAACACATTTTATTTTGCCTATTCTATGGGAAATTGTCTGATGTATCCCTTTCTTCCTTGTTGTTAAGGTCTGTACCTAAAAATGTGATCACTGACACAGAATATTTGAGTCTTGTATGATTTGCTAAAGATGTTATAAGAGAAGACACTTGTATGTATGTGTTGGTGTGACATGATTGTGATCCTGAGCTAAACTTTGTAAACATGCAACATATACATGCTTATACACGTAGCTTGTTTTGGCATTGTAAAGTTCACATGGTATTACATCTATGCATTGCTAGATGTGAGATTTACAACAGCAGACAAGGAGTTTGTGACTTGTGTATTTATTAAAGTGGTAAAGGTGAAGAGATACATTGTGCAAAAACAGAAAAGGCAAAATAAGTGAAGTAGCCAGTCATGGTGAATGAAACCATAGTCATAGATGCCAAATTGCCTGAAGTCCAATGTCCAAATTCATACTCCCATCAGAAAGGGAAAAGTGTCCAGGAAAAGTCTACAGAGTGAACATGTTACACACTCTGGAGGAAATTAAGGTTGAGGTTTCTTGCTGGTGGTGGTGGGTGTCTTGCCATCCCCATCTCCTGAAGGATTTTGCATTGATGTCCATGCTTGCGAAGGCAGGTGGATTCCTCTGCTGCAGAGACAGGGGTGTCTGCAGGAGTGTCTTTATCTGGCAGGGCCTCCCTTCCTGTGGCTGCTGCAGATGTAGATCACCCAGATGTGGTTAGACCACAGGAAGAGGTAGATGGTGGATGAAAAGCCCTGCACAGGTTTGTGCTGATGTCCTGCAGCACCCCAATGAAGAAGGCCATGTTTGTGTTGTGGGTGGCCAGCTCCTGGCCTATGTTCCTCTGAAGCTGCTTCATCTCCTAGATTTCCATTAATACCTGGCCCATCACGTCTTGGGACTCATTATAGACTCCCAACAGTTGGTCGATGGTGGCCTGCATGTGGGAGGCCGCAGTGGTCTCACTCTGTCGGCCCACAGTAGCTCTCCCACAAACTCTATCCCCATGAGCCTGTGCCCTTGGCCCAGGGTGCCCTTTCCCACTGGGCCCTGGTTCCTCTGTGACTGGGCCAGTGATTCTCACTTCAGAATCCAGGATTGGAGGGGCCCAAGATGTTAGTAACTGTGCTAGGTACATAGGTTGGAGGGACTGAGATTGGCTGAGGTTTTGCAGTTGGGTGGAAGGTGTTGTGTGGGCACAGTGAGACTCAGTGTTGCCGTCTGTCCAGACTGACCAGATGTGCCAGGCCTGTCATCCACATCCACATGTCCAGGAGTGTTGTCATCACTAAGGGCTTTATCTGGGGGTGGAGTGGGGGTCTAATTGGTGGCTAAACTCTGCCCAGGTGCTGTTGTAGATAGACTTGCTGTGAAATAGAGAACATTGTTATTGTTGTAAGTGTGATTTCTAAATCCAAATGTTTTGTGTAACAGTAAGTACAGACCTAGGAAAAACAAAATAGGTAGAGATTACTATTGTGATATATTTCTGTTATTAAACTTGTTAACAAGACATTTGGAGACCTTCAATACATGTACTAGAATTGAGCAGCTCATTAGATGTGCTGACATGTTGCACTTATTATGTTAGTGCCTATTTCTTTAGATTGTACACAATTATTTTACTGATGTAATAAATAATGCAATAATTAATATAACAATCACTTGGTGTCTGTGGTTTAAACTTATGTTGTAGTTTCTGAGGTTCTTGGTAGGTTTATATGTGTTTTAAAGGGTGGATTTGACTATTACCTTTAAGTAATCTAGTCATTTGTTTTTGACAAATATTCAGACTTTACATTGTACCATTTTGTATCTTTATTTGTCTTTTTGTTAAGTTTAGCGCCAATTTGAGTAACACATTGTTCTATTCTTAGTTCTTGGTAGCTTTTCCCATTTTGTGTTGCATCAATAAATGTATGTAGTGTAGGTTGGCTTCTGCCTAATGTCGATTGAAAGGCTTTATTCCATCCTTCCACTCCATTGTTTGTTTTGGCTTCCTCTGCCAGGGTGCTGTAATAGACATTCCACTATGGTATTTGGAATTTATTTTGGCTTAACCTGACCGATGCAGCCTGCCCTCCCATGTGTCTTCAAAATAGTCCATTAGGGGAGTTAGTTTCTCTTCACTTTGTTGGTAGAAAGGACTTTCTATCAATAAGTTATAGTGGTTTACTACTTCTGTGACAGGGATGTAAGCTAGTGCTATTAGTTTTTTTTTGTGTTGGAGAAAATTTGGCTGTTGGTAGAATAATGTACACTTAGGGCCCCATTACGAGCTTGTCTGTCATACCACCAGACCACTATGTTGTTGGTCTCAAAAAGACTGCCATGTTGGTGGTCTTTCAGATCGCCCTATTATGAGTTAAACAAGCAGGACTGCTGATCGCCAACCAAAAAAGGCAGACCGCCAGCGGCGCGGAGGCCTGGAAATAGAAGGTCAACCTCCAGCGCAGACAGCACTGCGACCAATGACTGACCATATTGCAAGCATATAGTCACCGTGACAGACACCCATGGCGGTCAGCCAATGACTGTGTGAGCCATGGCGGTACGCAATCAGCAAACCAATACACAACAGCATCTTGAATGAATTTGAAAACAACACAGCTGACGCACATTGCCACAGTGGAGACACGTGCACAGGACACTATGAAAAACACCACTTCACACACCACAATCCTTTGCATTTACACTGCAACACACAGAAGCCAGAGCAACTTTTTCCACACAGCACAGGTACTAGGCATCACATTTTTCACCATCCCATAAAACACCTTGCACGCACTTTTGTCTATTCACACCCTATTGCACTTCCCCTGTATACTAAGGGGGTCATTCTGACCCCGGCGGTCTCTGACCGCCGGGGCCAGGGTCGGCGGGAGCACCGCCGACAGACCGGAGGTGCCCCGCAGGGCATTCTGACCGCGGCGGTTCGGCCGCGGTCAGATGCGGGAAACCGGCGGTCTCCTGCCGGTTTCCCGCTGCCCTGCAGAATCCTCCATGGCGGCGGAGCGCGCTCCGCCGCCATGGGGATTCTGACACCCCCTCCCGCCATCCTGTTCCTGGCGGGTCTCCCGCCAGGAACAGGATGGCGGTAGGGGGTGCCGCGGGGCCCCTGGGGGCCCCACAAAGTATCCCATGCCCATGGCATGGGCACTGCAGGGGCCCCCGTAAGAGGGCCCCACAAAGTATTTCAGTGTCTGCTATGCAGACACTGAAATACGCGACGGGTGCCACTGCACCCGTCACACCTTCCCACTACGCCGGCTCCATTCGGAGCCGGCGTCCTCGTGGGAAGGTTGATTTGCCCTGGGCTGGCGGGCGGCCTTTTGGCGGCCGCCCGCCAGCCCAGGGCAAATCCCAAAATACCCTCAGTGGTCTTTCGACCGCGGAGCGGTATTTTGGTGGGGGAACTTCGGCGGGCAGCCTCCGCCGCCCACCGAGGTTAGAATCACCCCCTAAGTCTCTATCAACTGTGTTTTTTTGTTCCACCATGTCACATTCCAAAAATCCACATTTTTCTGAAGATGAGTTATGGTGGATGAAATCATAAGAATGGAGCCACAATAGTTTGGAACACAAGTCCAGCACACACCTTTCAGTAGGAAAATGGAAATGTGGACAGGAAAGTCAACAGTCAATGTGTAGGCAACACCCTGCGCACAAGGGAGGACATCAGGAAGAGGTGGAACAGCTTCAGGGCTAAGGTTCGTTCCCTGGTCTCCAGGCACCACCTGCAGGCCAAGAAGACTGGCGGTGGCCCTCCCAGAGCCCCATTACATCTCTTTCCCTGGGAGGAGAAGGTCTTGGCCATCCTGCATCCTGAGGGCTTGACAGGAATACCTGGGGGAGTGGAGTCTGATAACTCACAACACTAGAAATGGCACCAAAATGCCATGTCATACATGGTCACAGGTCACCTTTTGCCACTTTTACTGTCACTCCACTCACCAGCCCAATGTCCACGAGTACAAAGACCTCTGTTTGGCAACTCACATTTGAAGTGCACTCACGTGGGGAGATGACATTTGTAGAGTGTGTGTAATACAGGGACTGACATGACTACAACTCCCAGCAGGCATGGTTTCTATAACTCCAAACAGCAGACCAGTGATCACTTCTCCAAATATCCCTGTTTGGTGCCTATCAATTTAAGGGTACACACTTGTGGCGATAATGTTTGTCAAGTGTGTGTAGTACAGGCAATAACTACAACTTCCAGGAGGCACTATTCCTGTAATTACACACACTAGCACAGTAGTCACATGCTACAATACAACTGTCAGTGAACTCTCAATTGAAGTGTACTTACCTGGGGGGAGAACATTGATCAAGTGTGTGTACTAGAGAGAGTGACCTGGCTGCATCTAACAGTAGGCCCTGTACCAGCACCTCCAAACACCAACACAGTGTTTACTTATCTAAAGACCAATGTCTGGCAACTCACAATTTAAGTTTACTCAGCTGGCCCGATACCATTTGTCAAATGTGAGAAGTAGAGGGAATTAAATGAGTACTAAGGCCCGGAGTGTCCTGTGTCTGTAAAACCAACCATAGGCTTAGTGTTCTCTGCCCAAATGCCATTGTTTGCAAGCTCTAAATTGAAGTGGACTCACCTGGGAGAATACCATTTGTTTAATGTGTGTAGTACAAAGGCTGACATGACTTCAACTCCCTTGAGGCTCAGTTACAGTTACTCCGAACACCAGTCTAGTGGTCACTTCTCCGAATACCCTTCTTTGTAACATCTTAAATGAAGGGTACTCACCTAGGGGGATGACATCTATCAAGTGTATGAAGTAGAGGGAATGACATGACTGCTTAGCCCAGAAGGCTGAGAGGCATATTTAAACGCCCCTAGCGCCACATTAGCGCTGCCATAACGTCATTTAATTAACACGAAGGAGGCACTAAAGTGGCTTTTCTGCCATGCCATTTTTAAAACGTGGCACAATACATGCATTGCGTCACTTTGTAACACCTTGCGCCACAGTATGCCTGCCCCAGGCATAATGTATGCAAGAGGGGCGTTCCATTGCTAGGAGGCCCTTAAAAATAGTGCAGTGAAATTTAAAAGATTTCACTGTGCCATTTTGGCGTCATTTTTAACATCTGCTTAGAACAGGCGTCAAAATGACACTCCCATAGTAACCTATTGGCCTTCTTAAACTTTGCGGCACTAGCGTCACCAATAATGTTGACGCTATTGTGCTACCAACCGCCATGGTGTGCTGTATAATAAATATGGCCCAGCCGTGGTGTTTGTTAGGTGCTGGTAGCGGGCGCAAGAAAAGTGGAGCATCATAGCTGATGCACCACTTTTTCTTAAATATGGGCCTTTGTTCCTCTAATTCCAAACACAAGCCAGTGTTCACCCATGTCTTTTAACTCTCAATTTAAGTTTACTCACCTGGAAGGATAACATTTGCATGGTGGTGGGAAGCAGAGGGAGTGACCAGAATGCAAAGCCCAATAGGCCCTGTGTCTCTCACTCCAAATACCAAACCAGAGTCCACTTGCACAAATGCATCTATCTGTGAGCTCTCAATTGAGGTGCAATCACCTGGGGAGATTACATTTTTATGGCATGCAATATGGAGATTGACATGACTGAAACTCCGTGGAGGCACTGCTTCAGTAACTCTAAACACCAGACCAGTGGTCACTTGTCCAAATGCCCTTTCTTGCTAACTCTCAATTGAAGTTCACTCCCCTTGGGGTGACCAAGGTCCACCTAGCTCCATCTTGACCTGTTAATCCAAGATTAAACTATTGAGCACAGGAAGGACGCCTTACCCAATGTGCAAAACTATGATCCCAAAGGCCAAAAGATGCATCACCAGAATGGTATTGGTAATAGGCACATTCACAATGCACTGAACACATGATGACTTCAGTCACATGTACAACAAACTCCTGGTTCTGCCTTTATCATAACCACCTAGGCATCACAATGGACAAAGACTTATCTTGCATAGCCAATGTTTTGTCTGCACTGGTGGCAAGATGGCGTTGGCATTCCCAGGCCACCTCCCCCACCCCAGGGCTAATGACTTGACTTAAATGGAATTGTCATGCTTCACAAATGTCAGCATGGGTACATGTCACAATAGGATTAACTGCAAAATAACTTTGTACAAGATCTGTGCTTAATGTAACACTAAATTGTTGGAGGTAGATGTCACAATACAACCAGTGACATTATATCTTTCTCATCTACATGTTAAACTGCCACTAGGTACACTGAGGCCACAGAAGAGACTGCCACTACCCACTGGATGAAGCCCTCAGTGAAGAAGACACTCTTGGACGTGGAGGATGGTTCTGGTCCATCTGGGCAACCTGGTCAAGCAACAATGGTGAGTTTCACTATGGCCACATCAACACCTCCAAGTCCGGTTGCCTCTACATGAAGGCAACCATTCATCCCTCAAACTGTGTCTACCATCTCATGCCCTCCCAGTCCTGGATCCTGAGTTCCAGCGCAACACTTCTGGCAGTGAGGGTCCAGGACCAGGGTACATGGGAGGGATGTGTGGGCCAGCGTGATAAGGCCAATGGGGCTGATCCTGGCCAGGATATCACTAACAAAGTCTTGGGGGTCTATCAGGAGTTTCAAGGCATGATGGGCCAGGTCTTGACTGAACTTCTGGAATCAAGCAGCAACAGAGGGACATCTGTTGGGACATGTGAGGGCAGTGGGAGGCCCAGAATACCAACATGGCCTCCCTAACATGGGTGATGAGGGACATTAACATCACCCTGAGCAGGGATCTACAACACCACTCTACCCCTTCCTTTTGCTCATCAACACCAGGCACATCTACATCAGTGCCAGCCACTGGAAGCGAGGCCCTGCCAGTGGAAGAACCCACCCCAGACGCCCCTGCCTCTGTAGCAGCAGATCTGTCCCCCATGCAAGCAGGGACATCCAATAAAGAATCCAGGAGGTGCGGATGGTAAGACACCCACCACTGCCAGCAACTGACCTCTTCCTTAAGCAACTCCTTTGTGTGCCACATATTCACTCTGTTGACTGATCCTCAACCACATACCAATTCCAATGGCAGGGGTACTCTGGATGCTAGACTACCAATTGTGTGGCATCCACTCCAATGATTTAATTCTCCATGATCGACACCTTCACTTTATTTTTTCTTCTTTTTTCTCCAAATCTCTTTTATCTGCATTAGGAATGTAATAAATTCACCCATCACAAACTCATTGTCTACTTGCTTGATTTCCACATTATGCCATGATGAAGACAGAACCTATTTGTGCAAGTAGGAACTTGTTACAGGTACACAGTGTACCGTTCAAGACTACAACCATTACACACAAACACATATGTACAAGTGTCTGGCCACACCAATCATTTTATTCCAATGTACAGCAGAAGGCTGACCATATGTCTGGATTTTTTAAGCAAGATTGTGTGACTCATACTGAGTCAAAGTACATATTCCAAGGTACAGCTCGCCCAGACCATGGATGGAATGGATTTGTCAGACATTGTCCTGTAGAATAGTCAGACATGAAAGTGGTTGATGTCAGTAGCTGTAGCGTTATCACATACCAGGCCAAAGCAATCCTTCATCACATAATCCAAGATACAGACAGATGTCAGTGTAACAGTCCCAGTGAGGAAACAGGGCTGATTGCAGAGGCCCTGTGAATTTTCCCCCCATTTTTCACTTTTTGCTGTCATTCTCCTGACTCTGATGGTGCCCTGGGTACTGCTAACCAGCCCTTGGGTCTGTGCTCTGTATAAAATGAGTATGCAAATTAAGCTAATTATAATTGGCTAGGTCAACCTACCAACAAGTCCCTAGTATATGGTAGGGCATGTAGGTTTAGGGACCCAAGAATAGGTGGTGCACCCATAGGTGCACTTCTGAGGTACCCAGTGTCATTTTAAAGGCATGCCTGCCTTGCTGGATGCTTTTACATTAAAGTTACATGCAAATTCGACTTTGGAATTAAACGTAGTTCCAAAGCCTTAAATGACCTTATTTTTGCATATAAGTCACCCCTAAGGTGTGCCCTATGTGCCCCTAGGGGTGGGTGTCATGTACCTATAAGCAGGGACCTTATAAAAATAGTTTTATAAGCCCTGGTGAGGTAAAACAGCCAAATGTGTTTTTCCCTCACTGTAGTGAATGGCCTCCATAGGCTAGAATGGGGAGACTTTATTTTAATGAATAAAGTCCCCTTAAGTGTCAGATACATCAAGTTTGGTATGAAATTAATTGTTCTAATAAATCCCACAATTTACAATTGTTGGATTTAACATAACTTGTTCAGGTAAAGAGTTTTAAACTTTACCTAAAAAGTTGCCAACTTCAGCCCTGTAGTGCTCTGCTCTGATTAGCCAGCCTCTGGCAGCCTGGCCAGGTTGCCTTGATGTGCTGTGAAGTAGTCTGTGCTGAACAACACAAAGGAATGTGCCTGTGGGAGAAGATCTTCCCTCAGCAGATGGCGAAGCAGGAAGGGGCAGGGCTGCCAAACTGGTCTTAAAAGGCAGGGAAGGACATTTGGAGCAACCTAGCACCTCCCTCACATCCTTCAAACCCAGACAATTAGGTGCCCCCCTGATTAGATTAGGAGAGGGCAGGAGAAGGGTGTGTTTAAGACTTTTAGCCACACCAGTGGGTGGGCTGAGCCAGATTTAACCTCCAAAAATCAGTTTCAGCCATGATGGATTTTTGAGGAATGTTGCTCCATGGGATTGATCTTCCCTACACTTCCCAGGAAGTGGTCATCACAGGGGAAAGGAGCCTGCACCTGATTGGAGAACCAGGATCCCCCTGTTTTTCACCCAGGAGCAAGGATAAAATGGCATACCTGCACCCACACCTCAGTTTCCTACCAGATCCCAACTAGGAAGAACGTCAGAAGAAGAAGGACTGCTCTGCTGGACCCCTGACCTGCACCTGGACCCTGCATTCTAAAGGATTGCATCAGCTGCGCACTTGGGCTTCACCACTAAAAAGACTTTGCCTTTCTTCTACTGCTTCAAGAAGGGACTCCCTGTTTGCTACAGGTACAAAGGAGTTGCCCAAAGACCCCTGCATCAAGTCCTGCAAGCAGAGCCCAGCTGACCAGCGGCCATTTGAGGATTTTGACCAGGTGCATTCTGGGAATTGTAGTGCCAACTCCCAAGGAGCAACTCAGAGCCTCTGGAACCTTGGATCAAATTGCGGACACTTGAAGACCCAAAAAGGACATCTAGAAGAAGATCCAGAAGTTTGGAGACGTTTGGAGCAACTCCATAAGTTAAAGAGGGGCATTGTGGGACTTGTAGTCCCAGACCCCAAGAGGCAAACCAGAGCCTCTGAACCCTTGGCTGGTGCTGTGGACCACGTTCCGGAATCAAGAAACACTTCTGAAAGTAAGTGTGACAGTGTTACCTCGTGGGTGGCCTGAACTCTGGACTTTGTTCCTTTCCAGTGTGACCTTTTTTTAACTCTTTGAGCGCTAGTTGCTTCTATGCACTAGAAAGCATTCATTCTTTACAAATTCATATCTCCGGTTCCCCTTATCAGATTTTAATCATTTTGGTGTCATTTTAAAGATAAAATAAACCTTTTTTTATAAATCGGTGTTGGACTTGTATTGTGTTTTGTATTTTACTTATTTACTGTTTTGTGATTTTTAAATGCTTTACACACTTGTCTCTTAAGTTAAACCTTGTTGCTCGTTGCCAAGCTACCAAGGATTGAGCTGGGTTTAATTTATTGAGACATAACTGGACCCAAGTGATGGTTAGTGGCCTATTGCTAAGTGTAGGTACTTACCTGCCCTTACCAATAATCCATTTTCAAACAGTCCCTGATCTTATGCCCTTCCTAATCCACTGACCATGCATCTGGTGGTATGACAGAAACATATGGCAGTGATGTGGCGCGGGCACTGTGGCCTGGCATGATGAAACATATCTACAGCTACATAAAGGCCATACAAGGGGAGCAAATGTGAAGGGTGGATGACTTTTTTGCAATCTATGATTACATATTTCATGCCAACATAATGACACACAGAATGCTATCAGCCCACCATGGCACACAAAGCAAGTACAATCTGTACCTCTGACCTTCCAGCCAAACATTGACACAGGTCTCATACACACTGAATCTGTGACCTATATTACCTGGAACCCTATGTGTCCACTTGCTATGTCAGAGCAGCATCAGATACCTGCCAATGCCACAACTCTGAAATGCCCTCTAAAGGATGTCAAGGTGAAGGAACCTGTACAAAGACAAAACAAGGAGTATAGGCTTGAAAATATACATATGACACAAACCACGTAGTAAACAACTGGAAATGTTGTTACATTGCAAGGAAACTGAGACAAACAAAGCAGCATCATCAAGGTGGACATATTTCAAAGGGTAACTTTTCAAGCAGCCTTTGGCTGAATATTGCAGAGTATCAGCTCCCTAGTTGTTGCGAATATACCAGATTTCACACATTCTCACAGCTACAGTTCATTGTACAATTGCAATCATTACATCACATGGCATACTTACACTCATGAGAAGTAGCTATTGAGGAGATCTTCCCACAACTCAGCTCCTTCATCTTCACCTCTGTCATCCTCACTTGGCATTTCAGGATTTTCACCCGGTGTCACTGCAGGCTTCCCCTCCTCTGGGAAGTACGGAATATTCCTCCTCAGGGTGTTGATGTGGAGCATGCAGCATGCCACAGTGATTTGACACACTTTTATCCATGTGATTAGAGGAGGGCTCCACCAGTCCAGTCTAGGCACCTAAATCTGGCCTTCAGGAACCTAAAAGCCCGCTCCACTACCTGTGTTTTCTTAAATGGGCCTCATTGAAGCAGACTTCCCCTGGCGTAGTTGGACTCCTTACTGTTGTCAACAACCAAAGATGGTTTGACTATGCAGAGTCTCCTGTAAAGGAAAGGGACATATGTGCAACAATGAGTCACTGACTTCATGATTGTAGCATCTGACATTGCACACACAAAATGAGGACAGATGTGACTTACCAACCATCCAGGCCCTCTCTGGGTACAGATGTGACATTAGTTGGGGTATGGCACTGTTCTGCATTATGAAGGAATCATGGACTGAACCCATATAACAGACAAAGACATGTAAAATATAGAGATCAACCAAACCGACAACTTGCACGTTGAGGGAATGGAAGTTCTTTCTATGGTGAAACACTTGTTCATTGGCCTGCGGTGGGATCAAGCCAACACGTGTACCATCAAGAGTCCCCGCCACATAAGGGATGCGTGCAAAACCATAAAAGCCAGCCTTCACATGGGTTAAATCCTCAAAACAGGGAAACCAGATTTAGCTGTCAAGATGTTTCAACATTGCTCAGAGGACATCCTTCAACACCAGACTGGACATAGATTGGGACAGACCAGAAGATAGGGCCAATGTATGTTGGAAGGATGCTGTGGATAGGAAGTGCAATACTGACATGACCTGTACAATGGGTGGTATGCTGGTTGGATAACTAATAGCTGGCATCAGATCTGGATCCAACTGATGACATAAGTCCACTATTGTTTGCCTATCCAGGCAGTGGTACATGATTGATTATGTGCCTTTGCTCCATGGTCTGAAGGCCTGACCGTGAATGGGAGCTTGTCACATCCTCTCTCTTTGTGGGTATCTATGTATGACAAGAAATGATTTCTAACGTTAATCAGTGTGTCTACAGCAACATACATGATGCATGTCAAGGATACCATGTAACAAAGCATTCCTGACTGGATAGTCATGGCACCCAGTAACATCACAGCTGCAAATTACACAAGGGTCAGATGTGACCCCCATGGTTTACACCACACGTGTCAACAACATGGATATGGACCAAACTCAGAAATGTGCAACACATTTTCCTCTCGAAATATGACTGTTAATCCCAACCGCAAAAACGACTGTTGGTGGTGGTTGACTGAGCCCCACTATTAAATGCCATCTGTGCCCTGCAACATACTACAATGGTGTTTGAGTAGTAGGATCTTCATGACAAGACAGGAGAAGGATGTTTGTGAGGTCAAAAACCCTTTTTTGCAGGTGTGATGCAGTTTCAAGAGCACAATACAGCATTTCAGGCTGCCAAAATGGCGAATGACTGACCTATTGCACTGGAAATTGGGAACCTCCCATGACTGCCGGCGGAAATCATCATGGCGGTAGGCGGTTACAACCACCGCAGATATAGCAATAGGCTAACATGTGGCAGAAGTGACCACCGCTCACTTGACTCTTGACAGTGCTGCCAGCAACACCTCCATGACTTGAGCTGCTGTGTGCCAGTCATGCCACATCCTGCAGATGATAGGGCCCATGAGGAGCTGGAGAGGCTGGTGTCAGAGGTCGTACCCTTGTATGGA
Source organism: Pleurodeles waltl (assembly GCF_031143425.1). Classification (NCBI taxonomy): domain Eukaryota; kingdom Metazoa; phylum Chordata; class Amphibia; order Caudata; family Salamandridae; genus Pleurodeles; species Pleurodeles waltl. The sequence goes on along the minus strand of NC_090444.1, from coordinate 1,641,289,068 downwards.
TGGCTCTATGGCTCACCAGAGGAGCAAGTAAGTAACTCATGTGCACAATTGTCTCTATACTAAAACACCCTTTCCTATTCACAGTCTAGAATGTGTCCCTGTGTGTCAGTTAGACTTGTTGTGTGTCTGTAGTTGCAGTCTGTGTGGCATCAATGGGATGTAGAATGTGCAGCTATTGGTGGACAGTACCACATGTTTAGTTTAGCCACATTGTGTTGTGTGAGGTTTGTGGGGTCATAGATCCTTCTTGTGTTGGATGCATGTATGTATGTGCATGACAGCATGAGCTGTATATGCATGTTGTCTGAGTCATTTGAAAGTAATGTGAGCAGTGTGTATAGTGTCACAGATCTTTCAACCCACCCCTGGCCTTGCTAAACTGTTGTGTGGAAGACATATCATGAGTCACTCCGCCCTTCAGGTCACACACACACACCACACATCAAATTGCTGTTTGCTACATGATGTACTGTCTTGCATGGAAGTGATAGGAATGGAGTGTTATGTAGGTTTTGTCTGCTCGGCCTGCAGAGACCAGAGCCTGTCAAATGTGCGTCCCAGTATGGGACCTAGTCTAGGCTGTGGAAGAATCACTGTGGCTGTGAAGCTGTGGCACTGTGTCCACTCCTTGTACCCCAGAAGATCATGTCATGTGACCTATATGGTGGCAAAATCTGCCCTGAATGCCTCATTCCTTTGACAATATTAGGAATGGGTACACAAGTAAGTCAATAATCCAGTCCATATGTGCATTTAGCACCATTGTCAATGTGTGTCTGAGACTCAAGATACGTCCCTCAGTCCAACAGCTCTGTTATCACCTTCACATAAGTCATATTTGTCCTGTACAGGCGTATTTGTATTACTGACCGTCCCACTGTGCCGACAGTGTGTTGATTCTAGGGAGACCATGATATGTGAATCAGTAGCTTGGTCACATAGCAGAAACTGTACAATGCATGCCTTTCTTTCTTGGATGTCATCTCTGTAGGATAGACACATATGTCCAAATGAGTGTTCTGTGGTACAGATACATACCACAGAACCCACCCCCTGACGTAGCATGAGTCTGCATTTGGTAGGCCACATGTCCACAAATGGACAAGGAAGACAATTTCTGTACCCACCATACCAACCCCTTCATTGTTACTAATGTGTAATGTTGAAGTTTGTACTCTAGCACTTGCCTGTAGGGACTGCATGCATTGAGTCATTCTCACAAGTCTTTCTCCATTCATGCCTAAAGAGTTTACCCTTCAGGAGCCACAGAAGTGTGCAGTGTTTCACAGTGGCTCACATCAGAGTACAGGTTGCTAGTGTATGGGCTACCTGACATCATCAAGCTTGCTCTGTCATTGGAGACCATGACAGGGTAGTGGGTTAGTCTGCAGAAGCAAATACCTATGTTCGTAGTCATGCCCATGTACTTATTGGCTTGTGTGCTTCACACTTGGGGAGTATTGACAAATGAAAAAGTCCTAGCTTGGTGTTGCAGACATGCATGTCACTCAACCATTTGTGAGGAAACCTGTGATATTACTCTCTGAATTAATCTTTTGCATCCATGCAGGTCAACGCCCATGATAAAAGGAACTATGGAGAGCCAACACCAAGAAGGTGCTGATCCTAGGGGTCCTAAGCCGGCGGAGCACCAACTCCAGGAAAAAGTGGGGGAACCTGAGACGCTTGGCCCATAAGATCACAGACGTCCAACTGGGGATGTCCTCCCAACAGAGCCCGTCAAACCATGACCCCTCCTAATGACTTGCATTCTGGCGGTGGCTTACCCAGACCTTGATGGACATTTGAGGTTAGCACAGCAGCCACAAGGGTGTGATCATAGGGCATATTCTTGCCTGTCACATTGCCAAGTGAATGTGATCGGTTCTGACATCTCACCCTGACGATTAGGGATGAGCCATGTGTAACACAGTAGATGAGTGATAGTTTGTGTAGACATGTCATGTGTCATGTGTTGGATACTGATGTGCTTTGCCTATTTGCCCAGGGTCACAACTGTGTACAATCCACAAACAACTTACTCTGTAGGGATGAAATACGGCTGTGTACAGTTAAGAAAAAGGCACTTCGGTCCTCATTACAACCCTGGCGGTCGGTAATAAATTGGCGGTAATACCGCCAACAGGCTGTGGTAAAAAAATTGGAATCATGACCACAGTGGAAACCGCCAGCACAAACAACACTCCGACTGCCACGGCGGTAGCAACAAACACCGTGGCGGTAACCGCCAAAAGCCAGACTGAAGACAATGTACCACCCACTGCATTACAACACGCCTATCCGCCAGCTTTTCTGGAGTGGTTCCAACGCCATCAAAAGCACAGCGGAAACAGAACACAGAAGGGAAACGACTCACCTCTTGACACTCAAGGAAGAACCAGGACGCCATGGAGCCCGAACTGCAGGTGTTCCCCATGCTGGTGTACCTTCTCATACACCAGGAACATGAACACTGGCGAAGACGACCACAGTAAGTACTGCACTTAGCACACAGGGGGGAGGAAAAAGAGAGTGACACACACACACACAACACCCCCACACCCACCCTCACCCCCAACACTATACAAACAAACATATGGAACAACATAACATATACACCCCGTAACCCTCAGGAATAATGCAAGGACAAAAGGAATGGAGTAAAATGAGTGTAATATTAGTAAATTTGAGAAATATGTTCTTAAAACAATAAATAGTATGTACAATATATACAATATATACAAAAGGAGGGACAATGCCCATTCCAAAATGGCCGTGGCCCACTGGGCTAAAACACATAGGCCAAGGCCACACTTGATTCATGCCTCAATACAGAGAGAACACTGCAGGGGCATCAGGTCGAAAACACACAGGCACCTCAGGGGGATAGGGAATGGGGGGGCATGTCAGCCGGAAGATGGTATAATGCAACTGGCCTGGAGGGGGCTCCATGCCCACTGCTTGGTCCTGGGGAGTGCAAGGCCACAGTCTCTCAAGTGGGTGGTTTGCCCACTGCTTGTTCCTGGGGAGTGCAAGGCCCCAGCCTCTCAAGTGGGTGGTTTGCCCACTGCTTGGTCCTGGGGAGTGCAAAGTCACAGTCTCTCAAGTGGGTGGCTTTTCCACTGGTTCTGGAGGGGGCTTTGTGCCCAGTGTGCTTCATCCTGACAAGGAGGGGCTGAGTGGATGTCTTCTTCCACTGGTTCTAGAAGGGGCCTTGTGACCAGTGTGCTTCATCCTAGATGGGCATAGGTCACAGTCTCTCACCTGTGTGTCACACCGACAGGTGTTGCAGGGGCTAGGGGGCACTGCAGCCCATGTAGTCACCACTACACACTGCTCTCCAGTGGTGACGGCTGCTCAGTGGATGCCAGTTGCACTGCAGGTGGCGGTGTTGGCAGTGGTGGTGGTAGCCTCCAGGCATTCACCTGCAGCCTCGGACGGCTGCCCACTGGGACTGCTGCTGCTGGCAGTGGTGCTGCTGGTGGCGGGGCAGTTGTCAGTTTTGGCCACGGTGCAGGTGGCGGTGCTGTCTGCGGTGCAGGTGGTGGTGCTGGCATTGGTGGTGGTAGCCTCCAGTCCTTCACTTGCAGCCTTGGACGGCTGCCCACTGGGGCTGCTGCTGCTGGCAGTGGTGCTGCTGGCGGTGGGGCAGGTGGCGGTGCTGGCCGCGGTGCAGGTGGTGGTGCTGGGAGTGGTGGTAGTAGCCTACAGGCCTTCACCTGCAGCCTCGGACGGCTGAAGTGCCATGGCTGGTGTTCTGTGCCCATTCCTGCTCTTGCAGATGGTGGTGCCTCCTTGCTTCTGCCAGCTGGAGTCTTTGTCTTACCCTTGCTGGCTGGTTGTATCTCCTCCCCCTGCTGGCTGGTGTCTCCTTCTTGCCCTGGCTAGGTGGCGGACCCTTCTTGACCTAGGCAGATGTTTCTGGCACACTGGTTGGACTGACGGGTGCCTCCTTGGAGCCTCTCACACCTGCAGTTGCTGCAGAAACCACAGTGGCCGTGGACTGGGTGGCTAAGTTGATGGGCTGGGTTCTGGCCACCCTGGCCCAAGGTGAAGGACGGTGGAGGGTGAAGGGTAGGGAACAGGTCAATGTTGGCTAGGAAAAGCTTCTTAGGGACATTGAGGTGGGAAGAGGATTACGGTTTGGGAGTGGAGGAAGAGGGAGTTGTTGCAGGAGGTGTCAGTCTGCTGTGTTTGGGTGCAGGTGCATGGGCTGGATGCTGTTGTAAGGTGGATGGCTGCTGGGTGTGTGTGTGCTTGTGTTGGTGTACTTTGGGAGGAGGGGTCACAGACACAGTGGGAGAGGACACAGGGGACTTGTGCATGGATGTGGTGGTGGTGACTGCCAGTGAGGGGCGTGTAGTGATAGGTGTGATGGTGATGGAGGAAGTGGATGAGGATGTAGTGCATGCAGGTGTGAGTGGAGACGCTACTGGAAGGGAGGTAGACGAGGAGGAGGAGGGGGACACAGTGGAGGCTGTGGATGTTGGTGTGCCTTCATGTGGATGGTTCTTGTGTGAGTGCCTGTGAGATGAAGTGTGGTGCTTGTGTTTGCCTGAACCACTTCTGTATGTTGATTTGGGTGATTGCTGGTCTGAAGGTCCGAAGGTGTGCTTGGGATAGGCTGGGGTTGAGGGGATTGGAACTGGGTAGAGGAAGTTGGGAGGGAGACTGGAGACAGGGACAATGGTGGCCATCAGTGCGGAGGCCAGAGCCTGGAATGCTCTCTGGAGGGCCGCCACGCCAGAGTGAATGCCCTCTGGGTATGCATTTGTTTGTTGCAAATGTCCTGCTACACCCATTCAGTATGGTTGACTGCCCAATAGAGAGGGATCTTAGGAGGTCAATAGCCTCCTCTCTGCGGGCAGCAGGGCTGACTGGGCAGGGCCTGAGGTACCTGGGGCGAAGGCGATGCCCCCTGCCTAGGTGAGGGCGGTGCTGGTACAGGGGTGACGGCTGTACCTGTTGTTGGGGTGGGCACAGAGAAGTCCGCCACCGCCAGGGAGCTTCCATCGGGGGAGGAGTTGCTGTCGGTAGGGTCTCCTCCTGTCTCCGTCGTGGTGCTCCCCTCGCCCTCCATCCTACTGGTGCCCTCACTGTCGGTGGATTCGGCCTCCAGGCCCATGTGGATGACGCTCCATCCATCGCCGGTGCCTCTGCTCCTCTGCCAGATGATGTTAGTGCGCACAAGGGCAGGGTTACAAAACAAAAAGGGGCGGAGAGACAGAGGATACACTTGGTCAATGCCAGCAACAACACTACAGTTGGAATACACAACATACAGGGAACAGCCCTGTGCACTAGGCCATGCACTACCAGTTACAATGCTAGTCACCAGCCCATGGGGTAAAATGCCTAACGCCATTATCTGCACACCTGAAACCCACAGGACCCTGCCCAATTGTATATGCCCACTAACACTATTGGGGTTGGAGTGCATCTGAGCTTGCTCATCATTGAACATACCCTTCCATGTTCGCCCTGGCCTAGGGGCACCCACAGCCCACATCCCCCACCCAGGTAATACCTTAACACAGCAAAGTTATGAATCTGAATCTGTACTCACCCCCTTGTGGCTGCTGTGATGCCTTCAAGCGCCCATCCAACTCCGGATAGGCCACCGTCAGGATGCGGAACATCAGGGGGGTCAGGGTACGACGGGCACCCCTTCCTCTTTGGAAGGCCAGCTCCACTTGGGCCTCCATGTTCCTTGCCCAGCGGTGCAGGTCCTCTCAGTGTTTGCGGCAGTGGGTGCTCTGCCTGTCAAAGACCCGCAGGGTCCCCACCTCCTTGGCGATGGCACGTCAAATACCCTTTTACTGATGGGCGCTGACCTGCAGAAAAAATAAAGCAGAAAAGGTATTAGTCATAGCGTCCGGATTGTTATTCTCATGGCCCACCATATCCCCCCATCCCCTTACGCACATACATTGACCACCATACATGCCCATGACCCCTCAGACCGCCCCTACACAAGGCTTACACACACAGCAATCCATACATTCATGGCCCACGCATCATGCTCACAGTGTACTCACCTGTTTGTCTGGAGGACCATAGAGTAATGTGTACTGGGGTAGGACCCCATCCACTAGTCTTTCCAACTCCTCAGAACTGAAGGCAGGGGCCCTTTCCCCAGACACTCAAGCCATTGTCGCTTCCAGATACAGGTCACAGCAGCACTTGCAGTGTAGGCCCTCTTCTGTTGAAGGTCAGGCAGCAAGTGAGTGCACCGATAGAAAATGGCAGTCACGTCCGCAGCGGTGCGTACCGTCACCTCCGGCGTACATCGCCATTGGCTCCTGGAACCCATAGAGTCCAATGCTAACCAATGCGATGTTGCATGGCGGTCATCGACCGCCGAACGCAATGGCGCACAAAACCAGTGGAATTACCTCATTTACACTTGTCTCTCCTCACAGGTCAAGCAGCGCACATTCAGGGGGGCACAGGCCATGGCACCTAACTGTTTCAAAGCAGACATAGGCACATCAACTGACTTAGAGGTTCACATTCTGTTTCTGTAAAACAAACATAGCATATTAATCTGAGTATATGTTTGAATATGACCTTCTGCTCACCGTTTTTCACCCTAGAGTTCAACCGCTGAGGATGAATAGGAGATGGAGACATCCCCCGTATACAGACCCCTGGTGAACCTGGCGACAATGGAGGACAGGCACATTATCCTGACCTACAGACTTGATAGGGCCACAATCCAAGAACTGTGTGCCCAATTGGAGCCAGACCTGATTTCAGCTGCCACTGACCTCAGGTCCCTGATCGTCCTGTGTTTGTGTGGTTACCTGGGGTCCCTGTAGTGGTGGACACACTGCTGATTGACGTGTCCTGGGGACAGAGGGATGGGCCCGCTGGATGGGTGCTGTGGTGGTGTTTCCTGAGGGGGGAGGCTCTGTGGTGGGTTGGAACTGTGGCTGGGTCACCGACTGTCCAGAGGTCCCTGGTAGGCCAGGTTGGTCATTGTGATCCAGGCGTGCAGAGCTGCTGTCATCACTGTGGGCCTCTTCAGGGGGGACAGGATGTGGCTGGCACCTCCTCTCCGGTGATGTTGAGTGGGGGTCCTGTGGGGATGTAAATGCAGTGTTATTGTATCTGTGTGTGCCATCTTGTGCATGGATATGTTTCCCTCTATGGTTGTTATTAGCAAGGCAGCCTTGCTTGTTTGAGTTGTGCTTGGTTTGGCTAAGTGATTGTTACTAGTGTGCATGCTGTGGTGATCGGTGTCCATGCAGGTCTGTGATGGGGGTCCATGCATTGGTGTTGCATGCAGGGCTTGGTATTGGGATGGGTGGGTTGTGATGGTGGGGTATATGTGAGGTGGTGGGGTGATGGGGGTGAGGGTAGTGGTTGTTGTTTGTGACGGCATGAAGGGGGATGAAGTAGTAAAGTTTTGACTTACCAGAGTCCAGTCCTCCTGCTGCTCCTGCGAGGCCCTCAGGATGCATGATCGCCAAGACTTGCTCCTCCCATGTTATTAGTTGTGGGGGAAGAGGTGGGGGTCACCGCCAGTCCTCTGTACAGCTACCTGGTGTCTTGCTACCACGGAACGCACCTTCCCCCGTAGCTCGTTCCACCTCTTCCTGATGTCATCCCTTGTTCTTGGGTGCTGTCCCACGGCGTTGCCCCTGTCCATGACTCTTCACCATAGCTCCATCTTCCTTGCAATAGATGTCTGCTGTACCTGTGATCCAAATAGCTGTGGCTCTACCCAGATGATTTCCTCCACCATGACCCTTAGCTCCTCCTCTACAAACCTGGGGTGTCTTTGTGGTGCCATGGGTGTAGTGTGAGTGGTATGTGTGAGGGTGTGGGGTGATGTGTTGGGGTGTGTGCTTTGAGGTGTGTGGATGGTGTATGGGTGATGGTGTTTTGTGGCTCAGATTCAGTGGGTACTCCTGGTGTGTCTCTCTCTCACATGCCAAAATGTTTGGGTCGTAAAGGGTTGTGGGCATTGTGGGGGGGTGTTATTATAGTGTTGTGGGTGTGTGTGTGTGTGTGGTGTGTGTATGTGTGTCAGGTGTGTGTAGTTTGAATTGTCCATTGTGGTGTTGTTTTGTATGTGTGTGTGTATTTTGAGGGAAATGTTATGTACCTCCAATGGTTTACTGTGGTTGAATGGCCGCTGCGGTGATTTGTGGGTCATGATGCTGAGGGCGTATTTCTGTTGGCATAACGGTGTGGGTTTTGCTACCACCAGTTTATCACTGACCTTTGGGCTGTCAGTCTTGTGTGTGTGTCTGCATAGTGGCGGATTTCTATGCCTGAGTCATGATACCTTAGCGGTATACTGCTGCAGTCGTGGTATGTTGGCACAAGTCAGCATGGCGGTAAGCGGCACTTACCGCCAATGTTGTAATGAGGGCCTTATTGTTTTGTGTGTGTTAATTCTATGCAACAGATCACCACTCCTCAATGATACAGGCCAAAGGAAAGGAAGTGATGGATTAATGCCCTCAGCCATGTGTCTGGTCAAATGAATATTTTGGCATCTGCCACCCAGAGGCTACTTGAGTTCAGTGTATGACATGTGCTGGTGCCTCACTATGGTTGGTAATGTGAAGATAGCTATCATACATGTGACAGAGCATACATTGTACTTTGGATTCAGCTTCCGATCAATAAGTTCCCTTGGTAAGTGTTGAATGTCCATTGACGTGATTTATGTGCCATCACTGTTGCCAACATTCTTTGTGCCTACATGTCAGCATGTGTCCCATTCTCATCAGAAAAACATTTGTATGCGTTTGTTTCATGCATGGTCTACCTGCGTTGATGGGATAATATCTATATTCCCTCACACAGATGTGCTTGGCAACCAGTGTTTGGACTAAGCCATTTACAATGAAGGTTCAATTCATGTTGTGCCACATACCAGAGTGTGTAACCATTGTTTATTGGCTGACACATTCCCTCATGCGCCATAGCATGTAATTTGGCAAGTACTCTTGCAATGCAATGAGGGACATGACAGGTAGGCCTAGAGTTTTGAGCCACAATGTGCATTTCTATGCAATTGATGTGGCAGCATGTAGCAAAGCATGTTGAAACCTTACTGTTTATATGCATCATAGAGTGACTTGCAGTTACACTGAAATCTCATGTGTTTGGGTACAAGCATTCATCCACAGACAGATATCTGGGTCTACATGACCATAATGGAGACAATGATGTAGCTTCCCATTGGGCAACATGTTGATGGCCTTCAACAAGTACTTGCAAATCTCTAGGCGTCTCCAACATCCAAGGGACTGATGGCGTCTATTGATGCACTCAGAGTATGTCATTGTAAGGGGTGCCAGACAATAGTGGTGATTATCCTGGGGCTTGCTGATTCAATGTGTTGTGGATTTTAGGGACCTCTCTCCCAGACATATTGCACATGATGTCTATAGTGTGCATTTCCAGGCCACACATGTGGCCTATCTCAGCAACATTAGTACTACCTCAATGACTCTATTGGGAGAAATATCACTCGATGAAGTGTGCATTGTGGAACTGCTTCCAGTGTGAAATGAGTATTTTCATGCCACCTTCTCCAGGCTATTGTACTTTTGTCAGTAACATGGCAGGATTTTGGAGCATCATTTCTTATTGTTGGGTCATTATGTATGTGACAAATAGATGTGTGCATGACCTTGTATGAGATCTGTGGAAATGCAGTTGGCCTACTATATGACAACAGGTAACTGAGGTATGCCCCATGGGGCAAAGCTTTGAGGGTGATGAGGTCTCCTACTAGTTCAAAGGTTACTGTGATTGCACAGCTTCAGCCATGAAATTGTAGTTGTCTGAGATCCTGATTATCCTGTGGGTAACTGGACAGTTCAGATGGCATGCATAAATATGGTATGGCACATGCTTGGGGCACTTAGTTGGAATTTGGTGCTGGGGCCTACTTGACATCATGGTAATGTTTGCTAATCAGAGCTGCTGTAGAAGTGTGATCATGGGCATGTGATGACCCAATTTCTCTTTGTATATGCAGCATCAGCACTGGCAAACAAAGTAGACAGGGTACAGCCGAGTGGGGACACATCTGGCCACGGGACCTCTGGTAAAGATACCACAGACACAGAGAGACCCAGTGGCCTGGAGGGCGAAGGGAGTGCCACAGGGGATACCGGAACACCATCATCGGAATCTTCCTCCAGTGGAAACGTCCAAGTGGTGGTGGACCCATCAGGGCATACCCCTGTACCATCTTTGTCTGCCACCCCCCATTCTATCACCATCCTCCCTGTTGCGCCCCACCCAGTTGACCGTGCCTGCTTACCCAAGAGGGTGGGCATCTCCTTTGCCAAAGGCACCTCCGCCTCAGCTCCTGTTTCCCCTGCTGCCCTCAAAGAGGAGGCTAGTGACCTCCTGAGAAGTATCTCTGTGGGTCAGACAACCATAGTGAATGGCATCCAGGGATTGGCAACCCGACTCAAGCAGACAAATGCATTCCTGGAAGGCATTCATGGAGCAATGTGTGGCTTACAGAAATCTTTTCAGGCTCTGGCCTCCACTCTAATGAAAGCCAGTCACCCCCCATCCTCCATCCCTCCTCCACCACCTTCTTCCCAATTAAAATCCCCATTCCACTACCTACCCAAAGCACACAGACCGATCTGCACATACCCACCTCAACACACAAGAGCAGCACACACAGACACAAGCACTACAAAACACACCAGCACACAAGCAAACAACAGACACCCACAGACACAAGAAAACTCACCAACAACAGACACCCTCACCGCCCCCACCGTAACACAGACAAATCAGGCATACCCACAGGCACTACCACAATAGCTAGTGACACACCCACTACATCTAGCATACATACACAGACATCCACCACATCAAGCATACCAGCAGACACCATACCAAAAGACACATATATATCTACCACTCCATCCCCCAGCATCTCTACCTTCCAACCTCCCAAGAGACACAAATGTACATACTCACTTACGCAACAGACACCACCCAAACACAAGCATATCTCCCACATGTACGCACCTACGGCATCCACACCGACACAGCAGACAACCACTCCCTCGACCTCCAAATCCCAACCCACTTCTGACAACCGCCCCTGTGTGCCTAAGAAAGTTTTTTTGTTTGACCTTAAAATTTCCCATGTTCCCTCCAAACCCCTCCCAAACCCAAGAGGCCCCTGTCCCACCTCCCAATCCCTCCCTTCTACCTCCAAATCCTCTCCTATCACACCTGCCCCATTGCAAGCACCCAGACACCTCCCTGGCAAGAAGAAACCCACCCCTCCCATGAAGCAGTCCACCACTCTCAAGCCTTCCCCTCCCAAATCCGACTCCCCAAATGATCCCTGAGGTGCCTGCCCACCCACTTAACGCCCCCTCTTCTGGAGGATCCCTGCAGTTAGTAGTCAAGTGACGGCACCATGATGTGTCTGTGCAGCAACATATGGTCTGGCCAATATGCTTTGGACTTCACAAAATTTCCAGTTAATAAACCCAAACTGTTGGTGTTTTTTGGGTATGCATTTGACCTGCAATTCCTCTTCTACCTTTATGTTGTTCCTGAGTGACTTGTGCTGTGTGCTTACAGTTGTGTGTGTTCCAGCCTGCTTGCTGATCCCCTTTGCTGTTGTTTGCAGTATCTGACTTTGTGGGCATGCTGGTGTCCCCCAAGACAAGGGTATATGTTGGCTGTATGGATATGTAGGTGTAAATGCAATGGTAGTGTCACGGCATTGTGAACTGTTTGGTATGGTTAGTATTTCATCTTCTGCTGTCAATTGTGAGCATGTATGGACTTGTCCTCCTGATATGGCTTATGGATTAATCTAATGTGTGGCAGCTTGAGTTTTGTTTGGGCAGATATGAAGGCCCTCATTATAACATTAGCGGTATTGACCGCCTACCGCCGCGGCAATGGCCGTTAAAACAGTGTTCCTTCGGCTACCTATCGTCTGCCATATTCTGACCGAGCCGGATTTCCACCAGAAGGATGGTGGAATTCTGGCTGCGGTCATGGCAGCAGACGGCGGTAAGGTGGCACTACTGCCAGCAGCAGCGCCACGCAAGTAGACCGCGGCAGACAATATCATGACCCATGATATGGCCTGGTGGAGTTCTGCTGGTGGACACTGCTGCTGGCAGCAGCACCCCATCCCATCTCTTGCCGGAGGACACCCTCACAAAAGGTAAGTCGGGTGCTCCGACAGGGGAGGTATTGTGTGTGTGGGGGGTGTGGGTGTATGTGTGTGCGTGCCTGCGGGTGTGTGGCATGTGGAATGCGTGTGTGCATGCATGGTTGTGGGTGTGCGTGTATGTCGTGTTGTGTGAATGCGTGGGTGTGTGCATGTATGTAAGTGTGTGTGGATGTGTGTGTGAATGGATGTATGCATGTATGGGTGAATGTGGGTATGAGCGTGTGTATGCATGTGAATGATGGTGCGTGAATGTGTTTGTATGTCGTGGGGGGTTCTGGAGTGGGAGGGGGAGGGTGGGGTAGAACTCTGGGGAGGGGAAGGGGGCAGGGGAGACCCCTATCAGTGACAGGGAAGGTATTCCCTGTCACTGATAGTGCCTACCGCCATGGTTTTTGTGGCAGTAAGGAAGCCACAAAAACCATGGTGGTAGGCGGGGTCATAATCCCGCGGGTAGGGCAGTGACGGTTGCCTGGCTGGAGACTGAAGTCTTCAGCCCGGCGGCTGTTACCGCCCTGGCAGACGGTGTGGTACATTGACGGTTTGGTTTGAGCTAAACTGCCAATGTCATATTTTGGGGAAGAGTACCGCTAGCCTGTTGGCAGTACTCTTCTCCAAAATACCACCGCCCACCAGGGTAATAATCAGGGCCGAACTGTGTTCAATTGTGCAGCCTTTGTTTGCATTTGGCCGAGTATGTGTCCATTTCACTGTGTCTACCTTGCAACTGCTTCATGTAGAGGTATGTCCCATACAGTTGGAGTTGTATGTGCTTTGTTGACTTGCTCTTTCATATTGTGCAGATAGGCAGGTTATTTGGTTCTAGTATTCTTTGTCCCTGAGGCACATGCATGGCCAGTTCCTGTGCAAATGTTGTTTAAGGGGCATGTGCAAAGTGATATGTGTCCAAGTGCAGACTCCTTCCCTAAGCGCTCCTGATGCCCACATCGTTATTGTGCAGGAATTGTTTGCATAGTGAGCTTGTGATATTTGCCTCTCTGTCTATTGTGCATCCCATTGTCCTTCCATTGTGTTGCAATGTGGGTGATGTGTGTGCCTACTGCAGGACTGTTTACTGGTAGTGGTGTTTGTGTTCCATGCCACATCCATGCATATGTGTGTTGAATGTGATGACAATCCATGGCATGTGAGGAACGTGACTGTGTGAGTTGCATTTGCAGATGTGATGTTGGTGTGTTGTTGGTGTTGTGTGAGACAATGTTGTATACACTTCACTGTCCCTGTGCTGAGATGAGCAAACATATGTTTTTTTGTAGTGTTGCAGTGCAGAGTGAGTGACCTGTCCAAAGGGGATGTTTTGTGACTGTGCATATGTCCTTTGTGTTTCATTCTGACGCGGACACAATGACAAGAGTACTTGGTTCCCGTAGTTTGTCTCACGATGTTGCTGACGGCGGGATGAACAATTGTTGAGCATAATGGCATGGGTGTGTGCTTACAGTTGGTTGCGTCCACGTCGGGGTGGATTTTGTGCTCCATCAATGATCAACAACAGCAGCAGGACGTGTGATGGGCTGCATGGTGGCACCGGACATCTGAGGCTGCTTGCAAATGAGTGTCTCCCTTTATAGTCCCAGTTTCTGTCTGCTGAGATGTGGTGGTTGGACCGCTACAGTCACATTGGTAGTGTGCAACCTCATAATGTGACAAGCAGCCACACAGGTTCTGCCGGTCTGTTTTTGCAGCCTCGGGACTGCAGCGATCTGTGCTGCCTGGTGGTGCAGGTGCGCCACAGCAGTCTTTGCTTCATAGGCCCGCATGTGTTGTAATACAGTTGTCCCATCACCAACCCGATAGTGGTCGGGCCGCCAATGCTGCCATGGCGGTCCTAAGACTGCCAAACTTGTAATAAGTCCCTTTGTGTAGATTTTTGTAGGTGTTGCCTTATACTCTGGTTAAAGTGGTAGCAACAGTCTTGTATGGATGTGTGGGGGTAAATTTTTAATATTATTTGAATCATAACTTGTTCAAAGTCTATGATTATTTTTTGGAGATAGTAATGACATGCATTAGAGTAATATTTAGTACATTTCCAGTTTATTGTTTCTTTCGATGCACTTTCTTGGCTGCAGGTGTAGCCCATATAACTTAATAATTGCTTCCATCTCTGTGTGGTTAAAAATTTGACAATTTCTGTCATAGTATCTGTAAGTAGTTTAATAATATAAAAATATATTGTAGTTTAAGTTTTGCATGTTAATTATTTAATCATTTAAAATGCAGCTACATTTATTTTATTACTTACTTGTATCTTTTGCGGAGATGTTTTGCACACTTTTGAAACTTTTCTTTTGAGATTCCTTTAACGTGGAGCAGGTGTTGATTTTTTGTTGAAAGAGAAATATAAGTAGAGTTAATTATTATTGTATACTTGTTGCTAGTTTGTGGTGGTTTTGGTAGTTAAGCTTTTTTTAGTTAGCTGTTTGGATAATTTCCTAATTTAGTAATTATGTATACTCACTTTTTATATGCTCTTGCTTGTTTTTGTTGATTTGTTTTCGCACATTTTTGTGAACTTATAGATTTTGGTTTTTTTAGGTACTCTATGAAAGATGATAAAAGTTACTTGGATGTTTAGCTGTAGAGATTTATATTTTCATGTATAGTTCTTTCTGGTAAGAACCTCACACAGCTTTTGCTGTTTTTGGAGTATTTGTTTGCCTTAATGTGCCATTCATATTTGTTGGTCAACTGTTTGTGTGATTTTATTTTTTAAAGATCTTTATAGTTTAATTGGTTGGTTTGGTTTAGTTATATTTTTCATTTAATTTGAGGCCTTGTTTGGTGAACGCTAACTTATATTTAATTTATTAAGCATTATTTATATTTGACCTAAATAAATATATATTTACTCATTAATTTTTATGGTTAAAATATATTTTATAATATATTTTTGTTTGTGTGTTATTATTAAAAGTTCTTGTTGTATTTATTTTATGTTAATCAAGTGTATGATTTTTGTGTACTGAATGTATAATTTGTGTTCATTTAATATATTTTATTTTAATTAGAGATGATAATAATAAGTGTAGGATTTATTTAAAGTAAATATTTTATGTTACAATTGGTGTCTTGGTGTTTTATTTGTATATTTATTAGTTATTTAGATGATAATTTGGTAGTCGATATTATTGGTCTCAATATTTGTGATATATTATGGCCCTCATTACGACCCTGGCGGTTGGTGATAAAGTGGCAGTAATACCACCAACAGGCCGGCGGTAATTACCACCAAATTATGACCATGGCGGAAAGATCTCCGAAAGACAGCCAATATACCACACTAACCACTAGGGTGGAAACAACAGCCAGCACGGCGGTAGCCAAATACAGCCAGGCGGAACATATGGTCTGCCCACCATATTAAGACCCTGCAAACCGCCACCTTTCCTGGGGCGGTACCAACAACATCAAAAGCCTGGCAGAAACAGAGCTTATAAGTGAAAGGACTCACCATTGGAGACACAGGGAAGAACCATGCCACCATGGAACCAGAACTGCTTGTATTTTCCGTTCTGCTCCACCACGAACACCATCACCAGCAAAGCTGATGATGGTGAGTACAGCCGTCTAGCACACAAGGGAGGGGGAGTGAAACGAGAGTGTAACACACACACGCACAACACACTGTTACAGATATCTACAAATGTACAGAAAAAGCGACACTGCCCAGTCCCCAGTTGGCGTGGGCCACATTGCCACAGGGTTAAGTCCAAGGCCCCACTTGTTACCTGCATCAATACGGAGAAAACACTGCAGGGGCATCAGTTGGGAAATAGGCAGGCACCTCAGGGGTGGGGGGGAACCTCAGCCGGATGCGGAAACAAGACCACTGGATCTGGAGAGGGCAACATGCCCTGTGCTTTGTCTTGGGGAGTGATGGGCCACAGTCTCTCATGTGGGTGTCTTCCACACTGGTTCTGGAGGGGGCAACATGCCCCGTGCTTGGTCCTGGGGAGTGCAAAGCCACAGTCTCTCAAGTGGGTGTCTCCCATACTGGTTCTGGAGGGCACAACATGCCCTGTGCTTGGTCCTGGGCAATGCAAGACCACAGTCTCTCAAGAGGGTGTCTCCCACACTAGTTCTGAAGGGGGCAGCCCGCACAGCAGCCCATAGAGGCAGGATCACATTGCGTCGGCCGGTGGTGACAGCTGCATTGTGGTGGTGCTGGTGGTGGTGGTGGGAGGCTCCTGCACATCCCCTGTACCCTCGGATCGATGCACTGTGGTGGTGCTGGTGCTCGTGGTGTGTGGTGGGAGGCTCCTGCACATCCCCTGTACCCTCGGGTGGATGCAAAACCATCCTTGGTGGTGGGGGCTACGTTACAGCTACTGGTGCATGCTCCTGGTCCTTCTTGCCTGCTAGTGCATGCTCCTGGTCTTTCTTGCCTGCTGGTGCAGGCTCCTTTCCCTTCTTGCCTGCTGGTGCAGGCTCCTTCCCCTTCAGTATATGTGGCCTGGAATCCTTTCCACCACGAGTAGGTGCGGATGGAACTGGGGCCATGGACTGTGTGGCTGAGGTGGTTGGCTGGGTTCGTGATAGCCTTGCCATACATGCAGTGCGGGGGAGGGGTACGGAAGAGGTCAGTGGTGGATAGAAAAAGTTTCTTAGGGACGTTGGGGCAGGAAGAAGGAGAAGGAATGGGAGTTGAGGATGAGGGAGTGATTGTTGGAGGTGTCTGTCTGCTGGATTTGGGTGCAGGGGCATGGGTTGTATGCAGTTGGGAGGTGGATAGTTGCTGGGTGTCTGAGTGCTTGTGTTTGTATACTTTAGGAGGGGGTACAGACACAGTGGGAGAGGAAAAGAACAGGTGTCAGAGCACTCATGATATTCCTAATTAGGAGTTATTGATGTATCCAGTCTTCTTAGTCAATCAATCACCGACTCATGTTCATCTCAGAGTCCAGATTTTATTCTCAATGTATGGAACTCTCCATAAGTATAGTACAGTACAGCCAACACGTGTTTCATCCCATGAGAAGTTAATCTCTTAAGGATTTCATCAGGGCTTAAGTTCTATGTTGCATCCAAAATAAAGTTGCACCGAGGTAAATTCCAAATCAATCTTCTGTGATAGATTATCAACTTATATATGGGGAACCGAAACGGAGTCAAACTGCATCCCGCTACGTCCCAGTCACAATGAGCCGCATCTCGTCAGTGGGAGAGGACACAAGGGATGTGGCATGGATGTTGTGGAGGTGTCTGCCGTGAGGTGTGTGTTCTGCTTGGTGTGGTGATGATGCTGGTAGTGGATGATGATGTTGTGCATGCAGGTGTGAGTGTGGACATGACTGGGAGGGAGGTGGTGGAGGAGGAGGAGGGGGAGACAGAGGCAGTAGATGTTGTAGTGTCTGCAACTGTATGTTGTTTGCGTGAGTGCTTGTGGGATGAAGTGTGATGCTTGTGTTTGCCTGTGACACTCGGGTGTTTTCCTGTGTGCATGCTCATCTGGCTGTGTGCTTGGGATGGGTTGGGGTAGAGGAGAATGGGACTGGGAAGAGGAAGCTGGAGGGGGGACGGTAGAAACAGGTACAATGGCTGCCATCAGAGAGCCTGGATCGATCTCTGTTGGTCCGCCGATACAGTGTGAATGCCTTCCAGGAATGCATTAGATTGTTGCATCTGGGGTGCCAGCCCCTGGATGGGATTCACAATGGTTGACTGCCCCACAGAGATGGATCTCAGGAGGTCAATAGCCTCCTCACTCAGGACAGCAGGGCTAACTGGGCCAGAGCCTAAGGTGCCTCGGGCGAAGGAGATGCCCACACTCCTGGGTGAGCGGGCATGGGCAACTCAATGATGGTGCTGGTACATGGGTGGCAGTTGTACCTGTAGCTGGGGTGGTCACAGAAGTGTCTCCCACTACCAGGGAGCTTCCATTGGAGGAGGTATCTGAATCGTCCCATCCAGTCTCCACCGTGGTGCTTCCCTCACCCTCCGTCCCACTGGTGCCCTCAACTTTGGTGGACTCTGCCTCCTGGGTCCTGTGGGATGCAGCTCTCTCTGTCGCTGGTGCACTGCTCCTTTGCCAGATGATGCTAATGCATATAAGGACAGGATGACAAAACAAGAAAGAGGGGGGAGAGAGACAAAGGATACATTGGGTCAATGGCTGCACCAACACCACAGTTGGGGTACACAGAACCCTCACACACAGAGAACAGGCCTACGCACTATGCATTGCACCACCACTGATATTGCTAGCCACCAAGGCGTGAGGAGGGGCACACACCTCTAAATGCAGCACACTTAGGACCCATGCAGCCCTGACCATTAGTGGATGCTTACTAGCTAGGTAGGCAGGATTATCCCTTTAGAACGCTAGCCATCAGAGGACCTACGCTGCTATGTCAGGCCTGGCCTAGAGGCACCCACTGACACACATCCACCACCCGGATACCACCCCAGGAGCCGTAAGTTGTAATGATAGCCACTGTACTCACCCCCTTGTCGCTGCTGTGATGCCCTCAAGAGCCCATCCAGTTCTGGATAGGCCTCCCCAGGTATGCGGGCCATCAGTGGGGTCAGGGTTTGACTGGCACCCAGTCCAGCCTGTTACACATATGGCCCACCATACCCGTTTCCATCAGTATTGGCATGCACATAGCCCAGCACACATCTTGGACACAGCAAAGAAGACATCCACCCCCCTTACATCGAGGCCTTCACACACACAACTCCATGCATTCATGCCACATGCATCGTGCCCACAGTGTACTCACCTGTTGGTCAGGAGGCCCATACAGCAGTCCGTAATGGGGTGGGACTCCATCCACCAGTCTCTCCAACTCTGTAGTGAAGGCTGGGGCCCTTTCCCCGGTCACACGGGCCATTGTAGGTTCCAGACACAGGTTACAGCAGCACCTGCAGTGTAGGTCCTTTTCTATGTGAGGTCAGGTAGCAAGTGAGGAATATGATAGAAACTGGCGGTCACGTCCGCTGCGGTGCATACCGACACTGCCGGCGTAGATCACCATTGCCCACTGTACCCCACAGGGGCCAATTTTAACCAATGAGGAGTTGAACGGCGGTTCCCAACCGCCTCCCGTCTCAAAGCACAACGTCAACGGAATTACCTCACTTCCACCTGTCCCTCCACACAGGACAGGTGGCCGCCATTTTGCGGGGGCAGCCCTATGGATTCAGGAGAAATGGGCATATACTGGACAATTCACACTGACTCATTACAAGTGTACAGATTGAAAACTACTGTTGTGGCTCCAATGTTCAGGTTGTGACAGCCGCCTCATTCTTGTGTCCCTTACCTACTGCTGCGGATGTATAGGAGATGGAGACATAACCCCCTGTACAGACCCCAAGTGGACTTGGCAGTACTGGAGGACAGGCACATTATCCTCACCTATAGACCTGACAGGGCCACAATCACAGAGCTGTGTACCCAATTGGAGCCTTACCTGGTATCTGCTATCCGTCACCCCACTGTGATTCCCCATCTTGTGCAAGTGCTATCTGTACTCCATTTCCTGGCAACTGGTTCTTTCCAAGTGACAGTGGGCTTGTCAGCAGGAATGTCACAGCCAATGTTTTCAATTGTGCTGACAAGAGTGCTGTCTGCCCTGATAAAACACATGTGCAGCTACATTGTTTTCCCCCAGGTTGAAGGTTTGGCCACAGTGAAGGCCAAGTTTTATGCAATGGGACATATCACCAACATAATTGGGGCAATTAATGGTACACATATTGCCTTTGTCCCCCATCCCCCGGCAGAATGAACAGGTGTTCGGGAATCATAGGGATTTCAATCTACATGAATGTTCAGGTGGTGTGCTTGGCGAACCAGTACATCGCCCACGTCAATGCTAAGTATCCTGGGTCAGTGCATGATGCCTTTGTTCTAAGGAATAGTAGCATTCCAAATCTGATGGGCCAACTACAGAGGCACAGGGTGTGGCTAATAGGTGGGCCCTGGTTCCCACCCAGTAGTTGTTGGTGTATGGGTATGGTGTGGGCCATATAGAATAGAGTGTGGCTAATTGTTGTCCCTCCATATTTGCAGGTGACTCTGGTTACCCAATCCTATCATAGGTGCTGACCCCTGTGCGGAATGCCAGGACAAGTGCAGAAGAACATTATAATGAGGCACATGGGCGAACCACAAGGATAATTGAAAGGAACTTTGGCCTCCTGAAGGCCAGGTTCCTGTACCTCCATCTAACAGGTGGATCCCTGAGCTACTCACCCAAGAAGGTCTGCCAGATAGTAGTGGCATGCTGAATGTTGCACAACCTTGCCGTCAGACGACATGTCCCTTTTCTGCAGGAGGAGGAGACCGGAGATGCCAGTGTGGCAGCAGTAGACCCTGTGGAAACTGAGGATGAGGGCAACAGAACATCAGTTCTACGACAATAATTCCAATGACACACAGGTAGGACAGTGCAACTTTACATTTCAATGATTTTGGTTGCAATCTGTGTGGCAATGGCATGCTGATTTTTCCCACTTCTATGCCCACTTACTGTTCCCTCTGGCAATTCATTTTGCAGATGTTGGTGACTTGACATATACTCCTGGTGTGATCACAATAGCCAGTGACAGGTCATTAATCTATTCTCATTCTATGTACAGTTAATTAGCAATGTTTGTACCTGTTTCAAAAAATACATATTTGATATAGATGACATACTCCAAATTGATTTTTTTCAAACGGCGTTTATTGAAGTACTAACATATAGGGGGCAAGTGCAATGGGATGGGGTGATGATGGAGGAAAGTCCAGGGTACTGTTCCAGTTTGTCTCTAGCACAGGTGCATTGTCCAAGGGGACATAGGAAGGGGAGCAATGGCAGTTCAAGGTGGACAGGGTGACTGAGTGGGACACAAAGGTGACAATCAGGAGAGTCTCATTTGCTGGTGGGGGTCTTGGCAAGTGTCTCTGGCTTCTGTCTGGATCGCAAGGAACGTTTGCGGGGTGGTTCACCTTCTGCAGGGGAAGGGCGCTGGTGGCCTGTTTGTCCTGTGGCTGGGCCTCCAGGCCACTAGCGGAAGAGGAAGACTTTTCAGATATCTGGCTAGTGGCAGGGGCCCGCTGGCGTAAGACTGCCTCCCTCATAATTTTGGCCATGTCAGCCTGCACCCCTGCTATGGAGATCAGGGTGTTGTTAATAGCCTGCAAGTCCTCCCTGAACCCCTGGTACTGTCCCTCCTGCAGCCACCTGTTCTCCTGCACTTTGTCCAGGATCTGGCCCATCGTGTCATGGGAATGTGGATAGGCTCCCAGGATCTCGGAGAGTCGGTTCCTTGGGCCTGTCCTCCCGCTGGCACAAAGCACTCCTCCCAGTTTCCCTGTTGGCCAATGCCTCTGTCCCCTGAACTGTGTGCCCACTGACCCCAGGTCCCTGATTGTCTTGTGAGCGAGGTGTGGCCTGGTGTCCCTGTAGAGGTGGGCACACTGCTGATTGACGTGTCCTGGGGACAGAGGTGTGGGTACACTGTGTGGGTGCTGTGGTGTTGGATCCTGATGGGGGAGGCTCTGTGGTGGTGTGTGACAGGGCTTGGGTAACCGGTTGTCGAGTGGTCCCTGATGGGCCAGGTAGGTCGTCCAGATCCTGAAGACCAGAGTTACTGTCATCACTGTGGGCCTCTTCTGTTGGGGTACTGGATATTGCTGGCACCTCCTCTCTGGTGACATTGGCTGGGTACCTGTGGGGATGTAAATGATGTATTATGGTTAATGTGTCTGACATATTGTACATCTGTAGCTTCCCCTCTATGGTTGGATTTGCCCTGCCAGCTTCCACTTGTGTATGTTAGTGTATGGAGGGATTGTTAGTTCTCTATGGTGTGCATGCTTTGGTGATGAGTGTCCATGCAGGGCTGTGAGGGGGTGTCCATGCATTGGTACAGCATGCAGGGCTTGGCATTGGGATGAGTGAGATGTGAGGGTGGAGTGTGTGGGATGTAGTGGAGTGATGGGAGTGAGGGTGAGTGGGTGATAATAGTAGACAGTTGACTCACCAGAGTCCAGAACTCCTCCAACTCCGGCCAGGCCCTCAGGATGCAGTATTGTCAAGACTTGCTCCTGCCATGCTGTGAGTTGTTGGGAAGGAAGTGGGGGTCCACCACCAGTCCTCTGAATAGCGAGCTTGTGTCTTACTGCTATGGAACATACCTTCCCCCGTAGGTCATTCCACCACTTCCTGATGTCATCCTTAGTTCTTGGGTGCTGTCCCACGGCATTGATCCTGTCCACCCTGTTCTCCGCTATAGCTCCCTCTTCCTAGCTATAGGTATCTGCTGCACTTGTGCTCCAAATAGCTGTGGCTCTACCCTGACAATTTCCTCCACCATGACCCTTAGCTCTTCCTCTGTGAAACGGGGGTGTTGTTGTGGTGTCATGGGTGTAATGTGAGGTGTGTTGGTGAAGGTGTGTTGGGTAATGTGTTGGGGTGTGATGTGTAGAGAGCGTGTGTGGTGTATAGGTGAGAATAGTGTGTGGATCTAGTTGTGTCAGTGGTCTTGGTATCTCTCTGTTGGCAATGATTTGTAATCGTAAAGGGTTGTTTTACAGTGGTGTGGGTGTGGTGTGTCTATGGGTTTCAGGTGTGTGTTTGAATTGTCCAATGTGGTGTTGTCTAGTAAGGGTGTCCATTATGAGCGTGGCAGTATGTACCGCCAATGGTTTACCACCGTTGAATGTCCGCCGTGGTGATTCGTGGGTCATGATGTGGTGGGTGTAGTTCTGTTGGTGTAACAGTGTGGGTTTTGATACCGCCAGTTTATCACTGACCTTTGGTCTGGCGGATTTGTGTGTGTGGCTGAATTGTGTCGGATTGCTGTGTATGTGTCATAATATGGTGAACGGATATCCGCTGCTGCTGCGGTAAGTTGGTGGCTGTCAGCATGGCGGTAAGTGGGATTTACCACCAATGTCATAATGAGGGCCTATATGTGTATTTATAATTGATGATATGTGTGTTTCCTATATTTGTGTTATGAATATTTGAAAAAAACTGTGTTTTTGATCACAATATTTGTGTGGTAGATATCAATGGCTTTTTTTAGTTAAATGAATGGAGGCAATATTTTTGTCCTTAATATTAAATTTCCAATATTTGTGTTTCTTGATAGCTGTTGAATTGATATTATATCAGTGATCTTCAGGCACCAATAGAAACATGTATATAAATTCTTACGGCCAGATGTAGGAAGGCATTAGCGCCTCGCAAACAGCGAAAAACGCCGTTTGCGAGGCGCTAATTCCCTCACGCGAGTCTGAAACACACATTGCGAGTCGGTACCGACTCGCAAAATGTGTTTCAGACTCGCAAATAGGAAGGAGCGTTCCCTACCTATTTGCGAGTCGCACCGCGATGTAGGTTTGATTTGTGACCGCGAAAGCGGTCGCAAATCAACCCACAGTTACCATCCACTTGAAGTGGATGGTAACTCATTCGCAAACGGGAAGGGGTCCCCATGTGACCCCTTTCCCTTTGTGAATGCTCACAATAATGTTTTTTCAGAGCAGGCAGTGGTCCTATGGACCACTGCCTGCTCTGAAAAAACACCGAAACAAAAAGGTTTCGGTATTTTTTTCTATTTGCAGCTTGTTTTCCTTTAACGAAAACGGGCTGCAAAGAGAAAAAAAAACTGCTTTATTTAAAAGCAGTCACGGACATGGTGGTCTGCTGTCTCCAGCAGGGCACCATCCCTGTGAGTGCCTAGACTCGCTATGGGGTCGCAAACTGCGACCCACCTCATAAATATTTATGAGGTGGGTCTTTGCAGCCCCATAGCGCGTCGCAGAAGGTGTCTGAGACACCTTTCTGCATACCAATTTGCGAGTTGCAAATTGCGAGTCGGAAGGACTTGCAATTTGCAACTCGCAAATTGGTTTCTACCTACATCTGGCCCTTTGTTTGGTTTCCAAAAGAAGTGGGAGGTAAGTTATGTTTTAGATCTAGCAATGTGCATTGCCATCTTGACATCTGTAAACTAGCGTATATCTCTATGTTTGCCCATATCTAGATGTGTTGAGCACTTTCATAGTTACCAAATGCTCTGTTTGATTTGGAACTAACAGTTAGGCCCATATTTATACTTTTTTAGCGCCGCATTTGCGCCGTTTTTTTACGCTAAATCAGCGCAAACTTACAAAATACAATTGTACCACCAACCACAACCCAGAGATAACAAATCCTAACAGTCTTCTTCACATACAGCTGTCATCTAGCCTAACGTCAAAAGTGCCCCTCTTGTTCAGTGCTACGTTTCTTAGCTATAGGTATTAAGATGCTGGGATATGCAATTGTATTTGTGTGGGCATTCAGCATTTTAATTATGAATTACAAAATGTTATACTTTATATATACTCCATAGTTTATAAAGTTTCCTGCTTTTCCTAACAATTACACCCTGACATTATTGACCCACACTTTACTAGCAATGCTGAGAGGCTTTGGAAGTGCGTTACACAAATTAAGGTAGCTCAGTTACAAAGTTCTGATAATGTGGGGCCGTTGTAATTTTAGATCACCAAGATTGTGAAGCAGAAATAGTAAGACAATTGTGCAACACTGGACGCTACTGAAAAATTTAGCATAACCTCACAAAAAAAAAAAACATACAAGCAGAGATCAAATCTGTCATTGACAAGGCCTCCAGTGAAGGTTGGTCTCGAAAAGTGAAGCTTCCTATTTGATAAATAGAAATCCAAGGCCACTTGTACTATACATGTATCAAAACACATAAGGACACTGATAAACCACCCGGAAGACCAATAATATTAGGGGTAAATTACATTTAGGCACTCTTGGTGAAGTACAATGACATATTATGTAAGCATTCATATAGGAAGTAACACCTTACATTAAGGACACAATGATATAATAAATAAAATTGAGGACGTGGGATACGGTGAGCAACATGACACCTGGGTGACCATGGATGTGGAGAGTCTATACACAAACATACCACTGGATGCTGAACTTGCAACAATAGAGTGGTTCCTGGAAACCAAAACCTTCTCCCATTCTTTCCCTATAGATTTCATACAACTCTTTGTAAAAATCTGTCTAACAAAAATTGTCTTTAAATGCAATCAATAATATTACATCCAAGTATAGGGAACAGCGATAGACTGCCCTTTAGCTGCAAAGCTGGCAGGGCTGTTTATGCCACAGGATGAAGAGAAGTGGGTATACAATAACAACCCATACAAGGACAGGATTTCCTTGTGGGAACAGTACATAGATGATGTATTGCCAATTTGGACTGGCAGAACAGAGGAAATGAAGAACTTTCACATTTGGATTAACTAACAGACTCCAGACATTAGATTCTCCATCAACCTCAGCAAGCATGAGATGACATAAGCTTCCTCGAGGTGTCATAAAACACCATGGCAGTAGAATCTATACCACACTGTATAACAAAGAAACAGAAAGAAATTCCTTTCTCTTCTATTCAAGTTTTCACCAGCATAATCTCAAAGATAACTTACCTTACAGTCAGTTCTTGAGGTATCTGAGAAATTGCTATAGGAAAGATTACCTCACACGAGCTAGCGAACAAGCTGCTAGGAAAATTCGAAAATAGGTACTTTCTAAGGAAACTTTAATGCAGGTCCCTAAAGAGAGCATTGTTCAGAGCAAGGGAAAGCATATTGGAAGAACAAATACCAAAAGTGAGAAATTGGTATAGGTAACAACTTATAATCAACACACCAACCTCATCAAGAAAATTGTCCACAAGAACTAGCACCTGAAAACGGATGAAGATCTCACAATAAGAAACACCCTCATTTCACCCAAGCGCAACAGAAACATTAGGTACATGGCTGTCCATTTCATTCAGAAAAACAGAAAGAAATCACTGCACTATGGCCCACGTTGGGCCTCCCACCAATCAAAGGACTATCACAAGTGTGGAAACTGTTTGGTGTGCTATAAAAGAAGGCGATGAAACAGTATATGATCAACATACAATCCCGCATCTGAAATCAACAAAAAAAAAATTGTGCTATACATCATCAAATGTCATTGCAATAAGGCCCACATAGTCAAAACTATGCAAGAAATGTAAAATCGGATAATGCAATATAGGTCTTGAATCTGCAAGGGAATTTCAAATTCTTAATTAGTCCACTATTACATACAACAGAATTACACTAAAAATGATATGTCACGGAGCATCCTCAAATATGTGGCAACAAGAAATAATGACATCGAAACTATGCCTCAGTAAGTTGATGCAAGGATGCCTCCATACAATTACGAATGTCGGAGACTGAACTCAATGAAATGTCAGAAACAAAAACATATAAAAGGAGACGTCAGATGAACAACACTGCGTAGGGGGTCCGAAAAAACATCATCAACACAGCAGGCTAAACACGATCTTAGTTCCAAGAAATGCCAGAAAACAACACGATATAAAAGGTTGGAAAGGGGTAATAGTAGAGACGCCTGAAGAGCAGCACAACTGAAGATGGTCTGTGAAACCACTGGCAGCACAGAAATCTGACCAAGCAATCGACAACAAATCGTCACACGACATGCAAGCAACATTTTTAATACAACCTAAATTCCACAATTTTTTATAAGGCAACACTGGAGACATACTACCCATATAAGGGCATATATTCACAGCCATCCACCGATGCAACATTGTCCTCCAATCATACATGGAGATAACGTTGCAAGAAGCAAACTGCATTACCTTTTTTAAAATAAACCCAAGTTTGATGCGACCATCAATGCATCCCTGAAAGTGTTGAAAACACGCTTAGGCCTCGCAGAGACAATTAAGCCAAAGTAGGTTTTTAGTTAAAAAAAGAAGAAACCATCATTATACCGGGTGAATCTGGTGTAAATACAATAAACATGTTTTACCCACTTACATACATTGACAAAACACTGAATTTATTCAGAATTTCGGAAATTCGGACAAAACACTTCTACACATGAACAAATCGCATCTACTGAAGAGGGGGAACTACATCGTCCAAAGTTCAGTGCAGAGGTTCAGTGCAGGAATTTGTGCCGAGAGACTAACCTCCTCCAACATACCATCAAAAGCTGTGCTCAGTAGGAGAATTGGATGAATATCATCAAAAAACTCAATTAATTCACTAAAAAAAAAAAAAAAGTTAAAATGATGTTATAATTAAGCTCCTACTTTATGTTTAAAAAACCCAGAAATTCAATGAAAAACTAAAGGGTAAAGTGGTGTTATAGTTGAGAAAGGTAATAAGGTTTTAGCTTATGTTTAAAAAAAAACCTAGAAGTTCCCTGAAATAAATAAAGTTTAAAGTGACGTTATAGTTAGGTGTTATAGAAGTATGAAACCACTGAAATTCAACAGGTATAGTGTACTGAGCTAACAACAACTCTGCTTATGACCATGCATATTATTATTAATTCCCTCAGGTCATGTTAAATGACTTTATTTTGAAGCCATTTTAGTTATAGCGTCATACACATTATTTTAGCAAACTAGTCTGCCGCTGTGCACTTTAACTTGGATATATTTTATTCAGCTTTTATTACTCTAACAATAGCCACTTTTGCGGTCTTGTTTCATTTTCTCTGTCTAGCTGTTCTTTGCCTAGGCCAGCACAGTATTCTTAAACAAGATGTTTCTTTCACTCTGTGCTTTTCTCAAGCCTGCAGTAAGATAGGTTGCCGGCAAAAGTGGCACGCTTTGTCTCTAATGTTCACAGAAACATGCACACTCTTATGTGGGGATCCTTCCTTGGAACATCAGCTGTTTTATTATAAAAATACTACTTTGACCCATGTACGTTAGAGGGAGATTTCAGCCAGATGACCACGACTGTATGCTGACTGCTGAGTGCTTCGCTGCAGCTGCTTACATAGACTACAGACCTCTTGCTCAGGTATGAGGGATGCTGTCTTCCCAGGGGAACCTGAAAGGCAGAATTAGAGCTGAACATGCTGTGCTCTAACATAGCCTAGGTAGGAGCTATTCTTAACGATCTTAGTGACAATATGGTAGCGTTATTTTTATGTTTCACTCTTCGTGTCACAATTTTAATCCTGTCATGCTTCATCGTCCTAGTTATTGCAATTCATGCTTTATTATCTACGATGCAGTTACTTCAATAAAAGCTTATTGAACTATATTCTGCCTCTGATTGTCCTTGCATATGTGAGACTAATGTAACTGAGAGAAACGGATGAGATCTGAGTGACCATGATTTCCCTGAGGAGTCATTTGAGGCATGTGCTCACTTGCCCAATCATACCTGCTCTTGAGTAGAGATGAGGCTTGTTGGTTAGCCGGGAAAAAAAACAGATTATGCCGACAGGTGTCACCTGTAGTAGGTTCAGACTCAGTACCCCACAGTGCAAGTGATTCTGCCACCAAATCCAGTAGTCTCATTAGGATAATGAGAACCTGTGCGACAACTTTACTGATTATATCACTGATTTGTTGAGAAGGCTTTTTTCCCATTTGCCCCCTCATTACCTCGGGACCAGTACCAGTCCCACAGTGCCAAGCAATCTTATTGACTGCCAGCAACAATAACAGAAATATTGTGATCACCATTTTAAAAACTACAGAATGGATACACCCAAATGACAAAAAGCATGGCTTCTGAGAAAAGTTCTAAGCTTTGTGCCAAATTTGGTTCCATTCAGCTGTTTTTTCTGTGTTAGAGAGCAAACTTTTGTACAAGAATTAAAATTCTGCATTGCTTAAGACCTCCCATATGACATCACACATGAAATATAAATTGACATAATTGACGACATAATTCATTACACATCAGTTATAGCCTCCTCCCAGGTCCTGCATCCAGTCCTCATCAAAAAGTGGACTATGCCTAGGCTTCAGTAAGGCCCTGGGCCTAATCCTGTGCATGCGTCAAATCTTCACTGCAAATGAGCATCAGCCATATATATGACAAGTTTAACCCAGGGCTTAGCTATGGCCAAGGTCTGCACGCACCCCTCAACATGTGGCCATCCCCAGCAATGCACAGACTTTGGACATACACAGTGGAGGTTTTCTGCAAGTTTTGGTGTCACATGAGATATTGCATCCACCATACAACAGGGTTTGAGAGATAGGCTTGCCCTGTGGCTTTATCCTGCACATAACCTTCACAATGTAACAAACCCTGCTGTGCATTTTATTTGTCCCTACACAACAGGTTGGCTGTCAGACTTTGCCTTGGGTCAGACCCTGAGCTAACCCCTCCATGACCACCTAACACCCCACTTGCTCAGCCTGCAGCCCTTCATAGCAAAGGTTGATTAAAGAATCTATTATTCAGTGATGTTCAGTGATCAGGTCTCTGCAAGTGACCTATACCAACTGCACTTATCCTTTGGATGAAAACAAATAAATAGACAATGACATCCATCAAAAGGACTCCACTTCTGAAATAGCCAGTTTAATTTGAATTTTTGGAACGTTTAGAGCCAAGGTGATCTGTCTCCAATCAAAAATTAAAAATTAAGGCCCATATTTATACTTTTTTAGTGCTGTTTTCGCGCCGCTTTTTGACGCAAAAATGGCGCAAACTTACAAAATACAATTGTATTTTGTAAGTTTGTGCCGCCTTTGCGTCAAAAAGTGGCGCAAATGCGGCGCTAAAAAAGTATAAATATGGGCCTAAGTTTGTTGTATTACTCCTCATTCACAAAGCCTATAGCACCCTGTCAGAATCATTGTTTGACCTAGTTAGTAATTTCAACAGTGTAATTTAAATATAATCTGTAATTTCTTTTTGAATTATGTCACAAATAACATAAGTGATGTAATATGTGAATTTATAAGTAGTTCTTGATGCAAGTTAAACTATAACTGGCATATTTCAGTGTTTTTCTTTTTTACATTAGCTAGTGTCTCATACCAGCACCTAATTATGTTACTTTAACCATTAATTTTGTCAATATTAACTCTAATCATACAAGCCCATAGTTTTAGGGGTGAGATTTACAATTCTAACTCCAGTCCCATAACCAATGGGGAAAATGATTTCTAGGGGGAAGTGGGGAGTATGTCAAATGTACTACTTTAACTATACTCCCACCACCATTCGGCAAAGTGCATATACTTGAGAAGGGAGGGTAAAGATTTATTGTTTTAACAGCCCCAAAAGCAGTGGGTGAAATATTTATATTCAGGTGGTGCTGTGATCATATTAACTTGTCTAACTGGAGTCAAACATTGTGTAAGGTGCCAAATAGTCAAGTCCACGGGATCTTAAATGCATCCCTAACTCCAGTCACAGAATTTTTTTAAAATTAAGGGCCTAATTTTGAGTTTGGCAGTTGAACTGCCTCAACTCCAATATGGTGGTGGGGAGGCAGTTGTCAAGTCAGTGGTATCACCATCCTTATATTACGTTATTTCTGCCAGACTGATCAGGGGAAACAGTGCAACTGCATTGACCTTGGCTCTCAGAGTGAGCCGAGGTCAATGCCACTAGACACAGCACCCTCAGAATGCACAATATCTGCAGTGGCAGACAGTGTGCATTCCGAGGGTGCTGATAGGTGGGCCCCAGCACTGCCCACAACATGGTCATGGGCAGTGCAGAGGGACCCTGTAACCCTAACTCTGTTTTAGTGTCACACTTTACATGGCAGGGACCCCATCATGAAAAGGCTGCAAAAAGGGAAGTCATGATTAGCACAGAGGTGGCCAACTCGGCACCCCCATGGCTGACCATGACTTTCACTGCTGCCAACCCGTTAGGATCTGAGATCCTGGCGGTGGCAGCAGTCTCCTGGCAGTCCAACTACCAGGATTGAAATCTGGTGGTTGGACCACCAGGAATGTGGCAGTCAGACCACAACAGCAGGTACGTCAGTCCTATGGACCACAGTACTTCTAATCAGGCTCTGAGACCCTCATTATGAACATGGCAGCAATCACCACTGACCACCGTGGCGACGGTGAACAGAAGACCACCAGTGGCAGAAGACTGGACCCCACTGAATTATGATGCCAAAAAGTAAAACCTCCCAAAATCCTGCAACCCTGACCCACCGCCAGGGCATACGACAGCGGAAAGGCAGCACACCCCACCCTGCCACCGTCATGCAGACAAATCCTCTGCCCACCAAATAATGATGCACAAATCAGCGTGGCGGATAGTGGATGCCAAACGACTATTGGCGGTATGGACCGGCACGGCCAGCAATGGGACCCAACAACAACAAATCCAGACATTGGCAACTTTGAAACCACACACCTGACACACATCCACAACACTATAAAACACTCACATACACACCCTGCAATTCTTTGCATTGCCAATAGCATGACAGACATTGACAACACAATACACTTACATAGAACACAACATAACAAAAGTCACAAGCACAAATACACCACCAAAACACACACAAAGCCCAAGCACCCTCATAAGCCACACACATAACCACACAACAGCACCCTCACCAATACACTCACAACACACCACCCACAACACACACCATTCTACCCCTAAACACCCACGCTTCACAGACAGGGAGCTAATGACCATGGTGGATGAAATACTTAGGGTCGAGCCACAACTATTTGGGACACAGGTGCAGCGGACACCCATCGCCGTGAAGGTGGAGCTATGGCAGATGATTGTCAACAAGTTCAACGCAGTGGGAAACCATCCACGCACAAGGGAGGACATCTGGAAGAGATGGAAAGACATGCGTCGGAAGGTGAGGTCTATGGCATCCAGGCACAACATCGCCGTACAAAAGACTGGTGGAGAACCCCCACCTACACCCCACAACTACACCCACTGGGAGGAGAAGGTACTGGCTATCCTGCACCCGGAGGGCCTCACTGAACTCACTGGAGGACTAGACTCTGGTAAGTCAACTACAATACCTTAATAGTCACCACACATATAATGCATGCAACACCACACCCCTCTCACTACCACCTGGACCCCATCCGCACTCAGTCCACAAAACCCACAGCCAATTATCCTGCATGCCCACAATCCCACAAAAAAGCCCCCATCCTGCCTCCTGTGCACAGTCACCTACCCCTGCATGGATTCCCAGTGGCACAATGCACCTTCACTCCCTACAAAAAATGCAAAGATAAGTACATGAAAGGACCCTGCATGCTATGACAGGGGAATAAAAGCACAAAATAGGGCAGAGCTGTGCATCAATTTCCAAAATAGTACATGATACATACATGTCCATTTCCCCCCAGAGGCACCACCACCCATGCCACCCAGACGGAAAGGCCAAGGAGTGCCAGTGCCGCACACAGAGACAGAGGCCCCACTCAGGAGACTGGAGAGGGAAATATGGAAGGTGAGGAATACCCTGGCCCGTCACACAGTCCTGGACTGTCACCCTCCAGCAGCCCCACCTAGGATACCACTGACAGCCCAACCACCCTGCCACCAACATTAGCTCTGGCCAAACGACGCCACACCAGTGTCTCCTGGTCACAGACTGGCGGACCACATGTACAGAGGCCAAAGTCTCCACCCACCAACAGGCAGGATGATGAAGGCCCCAGTGCGAGTGGGACTGCCAGACCTGTGCAGGGGACACAGGCAGGGGCACAGGGGGCAAGGGCCAATGGGAGGTCATCAGTGGCTCAGGGGTGAAGCCAAAGGATGGATGCTGCAGCCCAGAAGGTGCTATCTAAGGGTCCTGGGAGCATACAACCATACCCAGGACAGGATGGGCCAGATCCTGGCCACCTTGGAGCACAATCAGAGGCTGCAGACTGCACACCACCAAGAGGCCATGGAGCATTGGAAACAGCTCAATGCCACAATGGCCACCATTGAAGGGGTGCTGCAGCACCACTACCCTAACAAGCCTGAGACCTTCATCCACCTGCAAACCCCTACCACTAGCCAGGACACTGCCCCACCATCTACATCTGCAGCAGCTACTGGACTGGTGGCACTGCCGGAGGACACACAGGAGACCAGCACCCCTACCCCTGCGGCCCAGCTCCAGTCACTCAAACGTGCCCTCAGACCCAGACATGCCACTGGAACACCAGCCAGGACCAAGGCCTCTGCTGAGAAGTGACTCTGCCTTAAACTGTCTCCCTTGTGTGCCACTGTGCTCCCTTGTTGACTTGCCACTACCAAGACTCAATCTACCAATGGACACATGGAACAAAACCCAGTGCCTCCAACAGCTGAGCATATGCATCTGAGTAAGGATATGCATCATGAGACACTGTCCAACGAAATACGTAATTTGTGTCACTTAATAAAAAATCCTATGCATTCAAATTGCATGTCCTGTGTCATAATGAGATGTCAATTGCAAGTGTGTATGCAGTATGCATTAGGCAGTCAATTTCATATTCATACCTTTATTGCACACACTGTACTGTCTGAAGTAAGTCACACTGTACACAATATTAGGTTCCCTGTCACATGCCACTTCAGTCTCCAGGTAACAGTGTCAATGACTATGGACACCAAATTACCAATTGCATGAGTCAGACTGAAACTATGCAGTGAAGACAACAGCATCATTCAACCTACCTTAGGGTCACTGGAAGCAAATCAGCTGGGTCCTGGAGTTAAGATCATCCCCCTCTTCTTCCTCACTATCACTCTCATCCCTTCTCTGAGGTGGCTGGGCTGGTTGGACAGCACCCTCCTCTTCTAGAAGGGGGATAGCTTTCCTCACAGCCAAGTTGTGCAGCATGCAACAGGCCACCACTATCTTACACACCTTGTCAGGGACTTAGCAAACGGATTCCCCAGTGAGATGGAGGCAACAAAATCTAGCCTTCAGGAGACCTATTGTGCGCTCAATCACCCTCCAAGTATGTCCATGGGCCTCATTATCATTCCTCTCTGCATCTGTCCTGGGATTCCTTACTTGTGTCAGGAGCCATTGCAAGTTGGGGTAGCCAGATTCACCTGCAAATGTGGGCGAAACAGGACCATAATGAACTGACTTCAAATGTATATTGGCTGGATGTTACCTATGTACAGAACCATTGCCATACACACTCACCTATGAGCCTTCCTCTGTCCCCTTGTAGTTGTCCCATCAAGTCTGGTACACTGCTGTTTCTCAGGACAAAGGAATCATGGACTGAGCCTGGGAACCTGGCATTTACATGTGATATGTACTGGTCAGCAGTACACACCAATTGTATATTCATGGAGTGGAAGTTCTTCCTATTCCTGTATACCTGTTCATTCACTCTTGGGTGTATGAGAGCTATGTGGTTCCATCAATGGCACCTATCACACATGGGAAGTTGGCAAAGGCATAAAGCACAGATTTGATGGCAGGAAGTTCAGCCCTTTGGGGGAACTAGACATATGTCTTCATCCAGGAATTTTGACAGGATGAGGCTAAACATTGGCTGTGAGACCCATGCACCCATGCCCACTGTCACCTGAAATTAGCCCGTGGTCAAAAAATGGAGTACAGATAGCAATTGCACTTCAGTAGGGATGGCATGCGGATTCTGATTAGCTGGTTTCAGTACAGGATCCAGTAAAGAACAGAGGTCATGGATTGTAGCACAATTGAGTCTGTAAGTGACAATTATGTGTCGTTCCTCCATAGTTTCCAAATCATCAAGAGGTCTATACACAGATGGGGCCCTCCCTTCCAACATGGGTCTGTATCTCTGGGGGAGGAAAGAACACATATTAAGGGCACACATACACCTGCAACACATGAAGTTACTGTTTCAATTAATGTGTGACACGTAGGTTACACACACAGATGCTAGGTATTAAGTACACCATCAGGCATATGTGTGCAGAGTCAACTCTGTTCTAATGGCATCCCAGTGTGGACACATTTCCAATGATGGGTGCATGTGAGGATCAGAAACTCATTTCAGAAAGCGACTAAGGTCAGAGTTCAGGAGGCCCTGGCCAGGCTATGGTGACGTGGTGATAGCAAGATGGCAGCCTCCTGCCATCCAGGTATGAGGGAGTGGAAGTTACATCATTCCACTGCTGGTAGTTGTCATGGCGGAAGACGGTGTTCACCGCCCTGCACCCAGTCATTGGATTACATGGTTGCCAATGGGTAATCTGGGCCTATCATGATTGCCGCAGGCGGTGATGGAGCACACCACCAGTGGACGTATTCCATGTCGACAGACCCTTGACCCCTGATTCCCGTGCAGGGCAGTACTCCACTGCGTGTGCTGCTGTTTCCTGACTCTGGTCACTGAGATGGCATGGGTCATAGGGGAACTGGCCCTGCCCTTCATCACAGAGGAGCTGGAGAAGCTGGTGGGCGGGGTCCTACCCCTGTTTGCCAAGTTGTATGGGCGACCAGAGGAGCAGGTGAGTTGGCGTCTGTCATCCTTGGATGTGTGTGATTGTAGCGGATGCATGTGGGTTCGATTTGTGACTACCCAGCTGTAGACTGTCTGGCATGTATTGTATGTAAGTTGAAAACATGGCTTTTAACAATGGCCGTTCCATAGGGAACAACCTGTCATCTATATTCAAAGCACACATACTAACGTCTGTTTCTTTGCTCTGTGTGTCCCAAGTCAGCGCCCATCAGAAGAGAGGACTGTGGCAAGCCACCATCACCAAGAAACTGCGGACCCTGGGGGTCTACAACCGGTGGAGCACCCACTGCAGGAAGAGATGGGAGGACCTGAGGCGCTGGGCCAGGAAGACCAGAGAGGCCCAGCTGCGGAAGGCCTACAAAGAGGAGGGGGTGCACATCGGACCCTGACCCCCTAATGGCCTTCATTCTGGCAGTGACGTATTCGGATTTGGATGGACACTTGAAGGCAGCACAGCAGCCACAAGGGGGTGAGTAGCAACACTGTTGTGATACCGCTTTGATGGATGTGTTTGGGTGCTGTGGCATGTATGATGTCTAGTGCAGGCACTTGGACAGGAGTGCCCCTGCAGTCCTGCCCCGTCAAAGACCCGGGGATGGTGTGAGGGCATGTTTTGGCAGTCCCAATAGGCCCATGGGGTGTCCCATTTATGTAATCTGGGATGCTTTGTGGGCTCATTGACTAGTAAGTGCATTGGCAGGGCATGGCCTCTCATGGGTGTACTCCGCACAGTTTATCAGATCCGTGTTTCCTGTGGGTAATGTGGTGTATTCTGGGGTAATGGCCACTAGTCAGGGGCACAGTCATGACTAATGTTGTAGGTGCTGTGTATAGGTGTGTGACATTGATGGGAGTGTGTGTGAGCCAGGGATGTCCATATATTCAGGTATTTACAATGTTCTGCCATGTTTTCTCTCTCTACCCCTGTGCTGTTGTTTCATTTGTGTATATCAGCATCATCTGGTGACGGAGCAGTGGCACGACGAGTGGGGATGCAGCAGCCCACGGTTCCAAGAAGGCAGAATCGGCGGACGCCAAGGGGACCAGTGGGTTGGAGGGTGAGGGTAGTACCACGGGGAGGCAACTACCACTGGCGGTAGTGCCTCTGATAGCTCCTCCGATGGCAGCTCCCTGGTGGTTGCAGACCCTACTGGGTACAACTATTCTATGTCATCTTCCGCCACCCCCATGCCATCTCCACCCTCCCAGTTGCTCCCCACCCAGTTGCCCCTGCCCGCTCACCCAGGAGGGTGGGCGTCTTCTTCACCCCAGGCACCTCATCCCCTGCCCCGTCAGCCCTGCTGCTCTCACAGAGGAGGCTGTTGACCTCCTGAGAGCCATGTCTGTAGTGCAGACAACCATCGTGAATGCTATCCAGGGGCTAGCATCCCAGATGCAGCAATGCAATGCATACCTGTAAGGCATTCACGGTGCCATGTCTGGCCTACAGAGACCTTTTCATGCTCTGGCCTCCTCTTTGACAGAATCCAGTGTCCCTGATCTTTCCGTCCCCCCTCCCATCACCTCTACCCCTCCCAGCACCCCACTCCCTTCATTCATCCCAAGCACACATACAGACAGCCATGCACACAGATCAACAAACAAGAAGCCCACAGTTAAAGAAAGGCACCACACTTCCCACCACAGGCAGGCACGCACCCAAATACCAGAGCACACAGAACAACATCCACCTCCCCCACTGTGTCAACCTCCCCTACCTCCCTGTCTGTCACCTCACCATGCACACCCACAAGCACTGCACCCTTAGTCACTGCTGCTGCCCCCATTCCTGCAGTCACCACAACATCTGACATCCAGACATGCACCCCAGACACCACACCTGCACTCACCACAACTACATTGACAGACAATTGAAGCACACTCACCAGACCTGCAGACACTTAGACAACATCCATGAACACTAGCAGACTGTCTTGTCCCACTGTGTCTACCCCCCTCCTCCCAAAACACTCAAACATTCACAGACATCCACACCACACACATCCACCACACATCAGCATACTTTACAGGCACCTGCACCCACGTCCGGCACGCCTACACCTGGTACAAGCACTCACTCAACCTCCACCCCCAGACCTGCCTCCAAATCCCCCCAACTGTCCCTAAGAAGCTTTTCCTCTCCCGTATTGACATGTTCGAATGACTGGCCCACCCGTCTCATCCATAAACGTGCCTGTCTCCTTGCCCAGACCACTCCTTCCATGTCCAAGTCCACCCCAGTCTGCCCTTCCCATTCTCGTGCCCCTTCCCCAGGGAGAAAGAAGCCTGTGTTGCCTCAGGTCCCTCTGCTACCACACAGTCCAAACCCACTCCCCCACCTTCCAAGGGCAAGCCCAAACCCCCTCCGCCTCCCAAACCTAAGCCCAAGCCGCCCTTCCAACATAAGTCCCCACTCCACCACCCCCTGCCCCTCTTCCCTGAGGTGCCTGGCTGCCACATTGATGCCCCTTTACAGTAGAGTACCTCAGTGCACATGTGGGAGTCAAGTTCAGGCCTATATTGGGACTTCAGCATTTCCACATGGACTGGCTAATGGCCTTATTCGGACAGTACTGTTATTTGTTGCTAATAAACTTTGAGTGCCCAATAGTGCTGTTGGCACAATATAGTGTAGTTGTTCATCGTTTCACTGTGGGGCTGTGGTGTGCACATGTGTGTACTTTGGTGCAGGTCTTTGTTGCCTTTTGTCGGGTAAGTACATCTTGTTCTGGTGTGGGATGGTGGTAGGTGTTGGGAGTGCGTTGCAGGGTGGTTGG
Organism: Pleurodeles waltl; assembly: GCF_031143425.1. Lineage (NCBI taxonomy): Eukaryota > Metazoa > Chordata > Amphibia > Caudata > Salamandridae > Pleurodeles > Pleurodeles waltl. Next base: position 1,641,250,800 of record NC_090444.1, on the reverse strand, counting down.
GATGGTTGTATAATTGTGCCCTTTCTTCCCATGTGTACTAGGTTGCGGTACTTACCGTCGTCGTCTTCGTCGGTGGTCACGGTAGTGGAGGTATATGGCAAGGAGCAGCACTGGCATTATTTCCAAATCTCTCTCCATGTTTGTGCCAGCATGTTGTGTGTGCCTCCCGTGAGTGTTTCCTTTGATATAGTTCCCTCCCCGGAACTGCCAGTGGACTTGTGCTTCATAATTTGGTGGGCGGGTAGATCCTTTCCGCTGGCCTGTGGATGGCCTCCTCCGTCCTCGTCGGGACTACAAAGATGACGGAGTGAGGATGGACCGCTACTTGTTTCTCATGTGCTTCATTATTTGGCGGTCCGGACCGCCAGCATGTTGGCGGTAGTTACCGCCATCGCCAGCGGGGTGGCGTTTACCACCATGCTCATAATGACCACCTAAGTATTTAATTGATACATTTTAAAATGATTCTAAAATGCATCCTTTCAAATTTTTTAACAATGACTTAATATTGATAATAAGGTATGCAGTTAAATATGTAAAGATACATTTCTAAATCATTTTGAAAACAAATGGTTTTGTAGCAATGTCAAAGAAATATGCCTTTTCTGCCTGCTTATGTGTGACTTCTTTTTCTGGATCGTAATTTTCCTGGTATTAGGACTGCTATTCAGGGTCACAGTGCATGCTGTCTCTAAAAAGGTATTGGTAAAATTGGCTTCATCCAGTTGGTCTATTTAACTTTCTTGTAAGCCCATAGTAAATGGCACAGAAAATGCATCAATGGCATGGAAGTTAAATTTCATATGTAGGCGGGAGTGTGCATTTAAATCACCCACATAACAGCCAGGAGCTCCAGTGTCCTATGGCCAAGCTGTAGTTTTAACATATTGTAGTGTTACAAGGAGTGGAAAAGTGCCCTTACCATATAAGAAAACCTATTTTATATATATTACAATGCAACCCCCTAAAGTGTGCCATAAAGGATCCCAGGGTAGGATGCTTAATATTTAAAAAAGTGTCATGTTACATGCTTGAAAACAGTGTCCTCACAGTGATTATGGCCCTCATTCTGACCTTGGCGGTCTTTTCGCAAGACTGCTGAGTTACCGCCGCGGTGAAGACCGCCGACCGCGGTGGTATGCCGCTGTGCGCATTCTGACCGCTGGGAGCGTTCCGCCGGAAAACCGCCAGCAGCCACACTGGCGGTCGGCGGGAAAGTGGAGACTGGTCAACCTCCACCGCCACGCCAGCAGAACACCGCCCACAGAATTACAACCCACATTTCTGTGTGGCGGTCTTCTGTTGGCGGTCACCTCCCCATGGCTCCCGTCGCCTCCCGGAGGACCAACGCACAAGGTAAGTTGACCGTCCGTGAGGGGAGGGGGAGGGGGGGTGTTGTGTGATGTGGGCGTGCATGGGGGTGTGCGTGTGAGTGTGTAGAGGGGGTGTGTGAGTGCGTGTATGCGGGCGGGGGGTGCTGCTGTGTCTATGGGTAATGTGTGCTGTTCGGCAGGTGCGCATGTCTGCATGTATGTGTGCGGGTATGTGTCCCCGTTGTGTATGTGTGTGTAGGGGGTGTGTATATGTGCATGTTGGGGGTGTGTGCATGTCGGGGTGCATGTATGTGCATGTCGGGGTGGGGGTGGGGAGGGGGTTCGTACCACCTCTGGGAGGTGGCAGGGGGGTGGAGGGTGTGGGGGGAGGACTCGGGTGGGTAGTGGGGGGTGGGGGAGACCCCTATCAGTGCCAGGGAAGGAATTCCCTGGCCCCGATAGTGCTTACCGCCATGGTTCGCATGGCGGTTCCCGCCCGCAAGAAACCGCGGCGGTAGGCAGGGTCATGATACCGTTGGCGGTCTTGGGACGACCGCCGGGCCGGAGTGCGCAAACTCCAGCCCGGCGGTCATGACCGCCGTGGCGGTCGGAGTGGGGAAGTGGCGGTCGGTCGCGGCGGTGACCGCCGCGGTCAGAATGCAATTTTTAATACCGCCGGTCTGTTCGCGGTCCGACCGCTGTCTCTCCGCCGACCGCCAAGGTCAGAATGAGGGCCTAAATGCCTAAACACTGTTTTTATTGTGTAGGTTCAGGTGCATCCTTCAGGAGCAAGCCCAGGTGTGATGAAACCCTTAATTTCAAATCACCACTTTGTAAAAATAGTTCAAAGTTATTTTGCACCAATTTTAAAAAAAATCTAATTTAATGGTAAAATCCAATTTTTTATTGCTTGAGTGGAAATGCAGCTTTAGAAAATGTGTTATCTGCTGCCTAAACCGATTAAAGTTTGCCACCTTTAGTGGCTGAATCAAAGACCATGTCGACCACAGAACAATAGTTTGGCCTTTAGACCTAGAAGGTGTGCTGTTGTCAACATGTGGCCACTTAGCTGGAATTAGCTATCTGGGAGTGGAGATGAACAATTATCAGAACAAAGGGACACCATGGGCTCTATTCATCAAAAACTCTTCACCTACAGATTCACTTCTGTATGTGGGTGCAGGTTTACTAATTTTTGGAATTCACCAATTTACATTGCAACCAGCATTGAAAGCTGCTCCTAGTGCAGGTTTTCCTGTGACTTCCACTAGGAATGACATAATTCCTACCTTTTGTTTTCATTCTCTCTATACAGAGTTTCCCACGGTACAGCACTTTGGACAGGAGGAATGGGCTTCCTTCCTTTACACCCCTAGGAAATGTAATGGTGATCCACCTTCCATGTCACAAAGCTAGGAGGTATGCCAGCCCTGTATGTGATGAAGTAAATCTCTAACCATTTCCAGGGTGTGGAAGGGTCAGAAAGTAGTGCCTTGAACAACCTATTTTTCAGACCCTCTGTTGGATTTATGGCTACAAAGATCTCTGTCAGCTTAAACAGTCTTATGCCCGCCAGGTGTCTGTTAGTGAATTTCTGGCAGGTATAGAAAAACTGTAATTGGCTGAACACTCAAGTTTACAATCAAATATATCTTTATAAATAGGGCCTCAGGTCTCTTGATCTGGAGTTGCCAACCAGGACTGCTACCTCTTTTATTCATTGAGTCCTCTAAAACCCTTTGGCACCAACTCCAGCAGGACTTTGGACTAAACACATGAGAAGAGAGATCATTTAAATAGGCAAGCAGTTTTAGAGACAGCTAGAGACCATCTTGAAGAAAAAGAGTTTAGCGATATTAGATTTGGGGTGGCAAGTATTTTTTACTGTAAAGTTTGGAGAACGTGCTGCAAAATACGGTGAGCACAGAGAGAACAAGTAAGTAGTATTGGTAGAGAAAATTCTGCAGTCACAGTCGAGTCTAGACTGTCATTTCAACACCAAATCCTTAGGACATTTCTGGACCTGGAAAGAATATATTTGAAAAGGAAGGTCCCGTCGGAAGAACAAAATCTCCTAATTCCCAACTGCATTCTGGCACTCAGAGACTGAAACTGCTCTATAAGACAGATATAACTCCTGTTTGCCTGCTCCACCAACAAAAAAGCAAAAGGATGTCTGATCCAAGAAATCATAGCTGATTGCAAAGACTGGACCCTGAAGGAGCCCATCTTGGAGAGCCAACTGGGTTATAGAAGCCTGCTCTGAGGAGATGGAGCAGCAGTAATGACTAGAAAGAATCTTCTTAGCTGCAAATGAAAAAAAGACCAAGACAATATGATGATGCTTGCTCAGGGAAGTCATCCAAGTAGGGCAAGTAAATCCGGTTCATCCTGGTTGAAAGATTTTGTTGCTTTAAATAAGTTTAAAGGGACCTTCAGAAGAGTAATTCAGCCTTTAGGTACCCTTTCTGGCTGCAACTCCCATTTTTGTCCTGCTGGAGGATCTTGAGAGCCAAAAATGTGACTAATTCAGCAGGTAAAACCTTAAAGTGCAGCAAGGCAAAGAATATATCTCAGCAACAAAGCAACCTCAGCTTTGTCCTACTCAGAGGTTTTGGTGCTAAAACCAGCACCTTAAACTGGAGCTCAATGATGACATTTTCTACATTGAGGAACCCTCACCATTTGAAGCCTTGGAGATTCCCTGCTGGAGGATTTTGAATTCAATAAAAGAGGTAAAAGCTTTAATTAGGGTGACTCCAGTTGTGGTGGTTTTGAAATAATGACGAGATCCCTGTCAATCACAAGCAATTTTTTAATGGTGCTTTACTTTTCTAGGCACTTTTTCCTTACAATTAATAATAACACATACCTCTGGGTCTGATTTAGAGTTTGGCAGAAGGGTTACTCAGTCACAATGGTGACAGATATTCCACCTGCCGAAATCTGAATCCCATTGGATTTAATGGGGTTTAGATTGCAGTGGATGGGATATCTGTCACCGTTGTGACAGTGTAACCCCTACGCCAAATTTATAACAAACCAATTTTTTCCATTCTTAGCAAAGTATTGATTACAGAGTCCTTTTCCTTTTATTCTTTCTAAATTGATTTGAGATGTTTATTATCTTGGCTTTAAGATGATTGGTACTGCTTGAACTTAGCAAGTATTTCCCTGGTAATGTAGAAGGGTTCATGCACAGCAAATTGTAAAAATTTGGGCTGGGAACATTTTGTAATTATGTGAGCATCATCTATTGTGTGGTCTCTCATGTGCCTCATTGGTGGTAAGGCTGACAGCATGCTCCTCTGCTGACTGATAAAGGATATGGATAGTCACAATGAGGATTATCAGGTGGCACAAAGAACCGCTGTGCGTATTACTCGGTGCTGTGAATATATTGACTGTGTTTATGTGCCAGTGTGATACACTGCATTGGTCTGTCAATTGAAAAGGACCCTGGTCTCATTTAGTTGGATTTTTTGAGAGGTCAAGTTAGCAAACATTTTGACAATGTATTACTTCACTATATTCTAAGTACATGTGTAAGAAGTAGGGTTATTAACTTAGATGGGTGTGAGCCCCACTCAAGTAATAAAGACAGTACTTGCCAGGGTGAACCACAAAAAGTCACTAAATAAAACAGTGCTTACAACTCTGGCAGCTTGATCCAAAAGTAGGCTGGCTTAACTTAGAGGCAATGTGTAAAGTATTTAGGCAACATTTAAACAGCAATAAAGCGAAAAGACAACACTAGAAAAATCCCAAAACAAATAGTGTAAATTAAAAAAAATATAATGACACCAAAACCACAAAGATCCAACAAGTAAAACCAGAGCTATCAATTTTTAAAGTTTCAAGCGCAAATAGCTTTAAAAAGCAACAAATCACCAGTCACGGTTATCTGGTTGCGCTACACCAGGTCAAAGTCAAAAGTTCAGGTCAACCGCAATGGAGCGTGGGTAGGGTACATGAACTAGGTTCTTCAGGGTGGAGAGTTTATCTTCTCACTCAGTCCATTCATGCAAAGAGCCTTAGATGGAGTTTTGTGTTGGCAAGGACGGCAAGGAGATTGTTGTTGACACAAAGAAGAGGTAACTGTCAAAGCTTTGCAGTGTGACGTGGTGGTCACTGCTGATGTGAAGAGCACTAAACCTTTGTTTTGTCACCTGGAGCCCAGTTCTTGCAGTTTGCAGGTCAGAAGAGTACACCTAACACCAGTCACCAAGGGTTTCGGACCTGCAAATGCACCTCTTGGAAGTCACAGTCTACTCCAGTAGAGAACAGCAGTAAGGCTCAGATAGGTCCTGTTGATTCTGGTCAGCAGTTGAAAGGCCTCCAGAAGCTTATTGTGTCCTTGTAGCTCAAGGAGGACTTCAGCCAATTGATCCTTTGAGTCACTTGTGGGTTCCTGGATCCAAGAAAAGCAGGTCAAGTATTCTTCCTTCATATAGGAGAGCAATCCTTCTTCTGAATCTTCCACAGGCTCAGCAGGGTTCTGATGAAAGGTTCTGAGGATGCCACTTTTATACAAAAAACAGAATACTGAAGGTGTTAGACAGGACAGCCTATGATGATCTTTCCCCAAATGCTTTGCCTGTTTGCCTCACCATTTTGCTGATTTCTTTTTGTTGGCCTTAGGACTCTGAGCTCTTTACCACCGCTGACCAGTGCTAAAGTGCATGTGTTATCTCAACTAAACGTGGTTTGGTTCAAGCATCCACAATTGGCATATTTAATTTACCTACAACTCCCCAGTAAATTACACTGCATGTGTCCAGGGCCTGTAAATTAAATGTTACTACGGGACTGTAGAACTGCTTGTGCCACCCACTCAAGTAGCCCTAAACATGTCTCAGGCCTGCCATTGCAGTGTGCTGGTACACTGCTATGGCATTTAAAGCCTCTTGCCAAGCCTTAACCCCCCCCCCTTTATCACATGTAAGTCAGCCCTAAGGTCAGCCTTGAGTAGCCCATAGGGCAGGGTGCTGCATAGGCTGGACATATACGTTTAAGTTTTACATGTCCTGCTAGTGAAAAACTCCCAAATTAATTTTTCACTACTGTGAGTCCTACCCCTCTCATAGGTGAACATTGGAGATTACTTATTACATTTAGTAGTCCGTAATTCCTAATTGAGAAGGAGTAGAGATATAGGCTTTGATTACGAGTCTGGCGGTCCTAGGACTGCCAGACTTGCGGTGGCGGTTCGACTGCCACCAATGTGGCGGACTGACAGCCACATTATGACCATGGTGAAAGCGCCACGGTCCGATCGCCAGCACCAACACTTTTTCACGGGCCGACGTGCAAGCAGCGCTGTCCTGGGGATTATGAGTCCCTTGTCCAACACATCAAAACATTGCCACCAGCTCGATTACGAGCAGGCGTCAATGTTGTGGGTAGTTTCCGGCTGGCCCAGTGGGAAACTCATAGTAAGGCCAGCATGTGGTAGAGTTTGGCGTGCAGCTTCAGCCACCTGCCAAACTCATAATGAGGCCCTGTGTGCCTGCAGCCTACCTCTAATACACGTCTGTGTCTGCACTGTTGAAGTGTCAAAAAAGTGATGCTCCAGTGGAGCAAGGGGCTTGTAAATATGCCCCTTAGAGAGGTACAGCTCTCTTGTCCTTTTTTTGGCTGATGTGGCTTTATGCTATGCTCATCTATCTTCTGCTTCTGCAGAACTTGAACTGCGGTTTCTGATGTGCTGACACTTTTGATTCATTTCCTATTTTTATAATTTGGAGAATTCCTAGATTTCTCTTAGTTTAATAGAATAGTTTGATTTATTTAGATAGAATAATTAGGCAGGAAAATCGAAACTTGGAGTCGGAGCATCAGGTGTTAGTCCTGATCTTTTGTATTGTTGCAACTGAAATCTTGGTGTTCCCTATGCTTGTATGGTTTAATTTGATTCAACACTTTAACTTACCTTTGTTGATTCTGTGCTTGTATGGTATGTTTCTGAGACTCATTTACATAATTCTGGCTTTGAATTTGTAATACACCCTTTTGAATTTTAATTCCACCACCGAGATTCAATGTGTGGCCAAATGTGTTACACTGTAAATTGATTGAAATGTACTAATGTTTTTTTCTTAACCCCTTGGAACTCCGAAACATATTTATCAGAACTAGAAAATTAGTGAACGGACCAGACATGTTCTCACCCCTCTTGGCAGCAGAAGTAGGCCCAGGAAGGGCTACAGTCATGCATGGAATGACATCAAGTGAATATTCCGTTCCATGGTGAGCCAGGTATGCTTAGGTTGATATATGGGATTTCAGGAGCATAGTCTGATATCCAGGGTGCTTGGCAATCCTCCAGGACTTCGGTAACTCTGTTGCTAATACAGTCTTACAATACATGTTGGAGGGGCAACAGCATTTATAGGAAACAATGTGTAGGAAAAGGAACAACTTTATTTTTAGGGAGGAGGTGGAGGAGTCAGTCAGTAGACTTGTTTGCCTGCAAAATGCCCTTACGTAAAGAATACTGCTAACGTAATTAGTGTCCTCTAAATCTTTCCTCCTTTCAAGACAATCAAAATGAAGACTAAAAAAGGGCAAGATGAACACTACCATGACCCAAATCATGGGTATGTCACAGTAATTGCTGTAAGTTCTGGTAAGTCATGCTTAATATTTCTTACTTTTATCAACTAGAATGCATTATGGCCCTCTTTATTTTCTAATGTTTCAACTTTTACTTTAGTGTTAATATAACCTTGCATCACTGCATGTTTTCTTTGATATTCCCTTTGTTTCCGCAGCTGAATTTCTCCTGTCTTCTAGCTTTTCCCACCTTTATAATCTCATAAAAGCTCAAATGCCACATAATCAATACCTTCATTTCTCTGCACCTGCACTCTCCTGCCACATTAGGTGTCGTGCCTACCTATCCTCCTCTAGTCTACCCCCTGCAATCAGTGTTGGAAAATTGAGCACAACCACACCCAACAGTCACCTTTAATGGCTTGATCAAGCTGAGGAGCACCCATCCTCCTATCGGTAATAGTTGTGTATTGTGAGAAACTAGGGCTGATTGCAGAGGCCCCATAACTTTTTGCCCCCATTTTCCACTTTATGCTGGTGTTTTCCTGACTCTGATGGTGCCCTGGGTACTGCTAACCAGTCCCAGGGCCTGTGCTCTGTGTAAAATGGATATGCAAATTAGGCTAATTATAATTGGCTAAGTTAACCTACCTATAAGTCCCTACTATATGGTAGGGCATGTAGGTTTAGGGACCACAGCATAGGTGGTGCACACCTAGGTGCATTGCTGAGGTGCCCAGTGTCATTTTAAAAGCAAGACTGCCTTGCTGGCTGCTTTTAAAATAAAGTTATATGCAAATTCGACTTTGGAATTAAAGGTACTTCCAAAGTCTTAAACTACCTTATTTTTACATATAAGTCACCCCTAAGGTGTGCCCTATGTGCCCCTAGGGCTGGGTGCCATGTAACTATAAGCAGGGACTTTATAAAAATAGATTTATAAGCCCTGGTGAGGTAAAAACAGCCAAATTCGTTTTTCCCTCATTGAAGTAAATGGCCTTCATAGGCTAGAATGGGCAGACTTTATTTTACATTTTAAAGTCTCCTTAAATGTTACATACCAAGAATTTGGTATCAAATTGATTGTTATAATAAATCCCACAACTTCCAGTTGTTGGATTTAATATAACCAGTTCAGGTAAAAAGTTTAGACTTTACCTAAAAAGTTGCCAATTTCAGCTCTGCATTGTTTTTGCTGCTGTGCTCTGATTGGCCAGCCTGCAGCAGCTTCTGCCAGGCTACTTTAATGAGGTGTGAAGTGGCCTGGCTTCACACAAAAGAATGTGCTTGGGGGAGAGAATCTCCCCTCAGCAGATGGTGAGGCAGGAAGGGGGAGGGATGCCAAACTGGTCTTCAAAGGCAGAGAAGGACATCTGGAGCACCCAGCAACACCCCCACATCCTGCAAACCCAGACAGCTAGGTGCCCCCTTGATTAGATTAGGAGAGGGCAGGAGAGGGGTGTGTTTATGATTTTTAGCCACACCAGTGGGTGGGCTCAGCCAGATCTCTCCTCCAAAAATCAGATTCATCCATTTTGGTTTTTTAGAGACTGTTGCCTTCTGGGATGGATTTTTGCCACACTTCCCAGGAAGTGGTCATCACAGGGGGACGACCCTGTCCCTGATTGGAGAACCAGGGCCCCCCTGCTTTTCACCCAGGAGCAAGGATAAAACTGGCAGACCTGCACCCACGCCTCAGATCCCCACCAAATTTCAAGAAGAAGGAACTAAAAGGAGAAGAAGGACTGCCCTGCTGGACCCCTGGCCTGCACCTGGACCCTGCACTCAGAAAGACTGCACCAGCTGCACACTTGGGCTTCACCACAAGAAGGACTTTGCCTGGCTTCCACTGGTTCAAGGAGGGACTCCCTGTTTGCTACAGGTGAAAAATTGCTATCCAGAGTCCCCTGCACCAACTCCTGAAAAAGTGACCAGCTGACCACTGTCCAGTGGCCAAAAAGGAGTTTGCGCCAGGTGCATTCTGGGAGTTGAAGTCCGCACTTCCCAAGCACCATCACAGAACTTCTGGACCCTTGGGGTGAGCTGTGGACCCCAAAAGAACCTTAAAAGAACATCTGGGTGAAGCCCCAGAAGTTTGGAAAAGATTGGAGAATTTTTGAAAAAAAGCTCCATAATGTGACCGACCCGACGCGGAAATTCTAGCCGGCTTGCCTCAACCGCGACCCGGCCTGACTTCGTGGTTCGTCCCGGTAAAGAAAAACATCCAAAAAAGAGACTAAGTCAGAACTTAAAAAGTTGACCGGGACCTTCCAGCCATTGTATCCGAGAAGGGCTCCACGGACGTCGGATCAAGATCCAGGTTTACCCCGGTCGAAGGATTTTCATCTCGAAAAAACGACTAAGTCCGAAGGTAAAAATCACCACCGAGGAAACCGACTTCGCGTATCCGGACCAGGGCTCCAGGAGGTCGGATCCAACTGGCAGGTTCGTCCCGGGGAAGAAAAACATCAAAAAAGAGACTAAATCAGAAGGTAACTTTTTAACCGAGGCCTCCCGCGACTTGTAGCCGAGCAGGGCTCCATTGCGGTCGGCCTGAAAGTTTGACTTTGCCCCGGTCCTGGTGCAACCAGATGACCCGATTGGCGCTTTTTGTTTCTAAGCGCTAGAAAATAATAATACTTTAAAAATTCATATCTCCGGTTCCCCTGAACCGATTTTAATCGTTTTTGTGTCATTTTAAAGATAAAAATATAAGCTATTTTTATAAATTGGTTTTGGATTTTTAAACTGTTTCCTGTGTTTTATTTAATTACTGTTTTGTGATATTTGAATGCTTTACACTTTGTCTCCTAAGTTAAGCCTTGACGCTCGATGCCAAGCTACCAAGGGTAGAGCTGGGATTAATTTACTGAGACCTAACTGTACTTATGTGGAGGTTTGTGGCTTGTTGCTAGGTGTAGGTACCTACCTGCCCTACCAATAACCCATTTTCCAACATGTATGTACTGCCCTTGCCTCATTCTCTGTAACTATTGATGACTAAGTGTCAGCCAACACAGAGCCAAAACAATAATCCCTCCTTCCAGTTCCTAGAATTAATTTTCTTACCTAAGAGAAAAAGTGATATCTGCTACCTCCCCCACTCAGTCCAATAAACTTAATACAGGTTTTTTCCAATGGGTCTTAATCCTGGTGATGGCTTACCACTAAAAGGGAAGACATTGCAGGGAAGCAATGGGTCTTCTTACTCTGAATGATGCTGGTGAACCAAAGAATTCTTATTCTGCATCACAGGAAAATTGAGAAAATAAAACATAGAATGACAGGCAAATACAAGACAGAGACCATCATGATAACACAAAACTAGCAATTTAGTGTATATTTATTTATTAAAGTAAGCATAATGAAGCCTTCAGGACTTAGGAGATTGTTACTTCAGTAGAATGTATGTGGCACAGATTGTTGTTAAAAATACTAACTACCTATCATTGCTCAACCACGGTTGTAATTTATTCCCTGTACTGCAATGTCCCTTTCTTGCCAGGGTAGGGGTGAAGCAAGCAGATTTGCAATGTTTTTATAACCTCCTCTTCCTGCAACAATTGGCATAACTTTAACCACATCCACCCTATCAAGTGTGAGATCTGGTGATGGTGGAAATTAACTTCACAGCAGATCGTACATGGATGGCTAGGGGAGTTAAGGAAAGCTGAGAGATAAACACAACATTTATCACATTTATGGGCAGCACATGATATCACATCTGTTGTGGGAGAATGATGGCAATTCGGTTACCAAATTCAAACAGTCTTTTTCTTTAGCAGCCTCCAGACTTCCAAGTTAGCTAGTCGTCACCTAGGGTGCAACAATGCAAAATAGGTAAACCCTACACAGTTAAAAACATTATTTATAATACAAGAAGAATGATACTGTATACAAAATCACATTATATCTTCATTCTTCTGGCTTTGTCTGTTTTGGGTGCAGACTGGGCTGAATCACTGAGCAGGAGAGCAATGGAGGCGCCTTGCATCAGCAAATGCCTATGAAATGCAAAAGGAAAATGACAATATTGGATGGTTAAGGTAAGCATGGGTCATTAGGAGTCACTTTCAGAAGGTGCAACATAAGCTGTCATAGTGTTTTATCATTAACTAAGAGTCAATCTCAAATTGATCCCAGTGTCCAGAAAACCACACTGCCAGCTAGCTGCAAGTAATCAGTGGATTACCCAAATATTGGAAAGAAATAGCAGTGTCCATTATGTGGCATGTCCAGACATAAAAGCAACTAATCAAAGTTTGCCACTCAAGTCAGCATTCTGCATTTTCCTAACCTACATACCTCAGCACAGTCCATATGGGTACGCCTCTTTGAGACTTGTTTTCCATCGAGGTACATAAGCACTGATTCTTCTTCCCGCTGTTGTCAATAGTACTTTAGGATTTCATTCAAAAAGTGATAATGCTTTTTAAACTAGTCAATGAAACGAAATTGAGTATCAGTCTAATCTAGGTAAACTGTGTGGTCTCAGGCAAAGCTAGAGTTGATGGATTTAAGTTAACAAAAGGACAATCAAATGAAGTAGCAATCCCTGTGCCGTGTGGATGGCAAACATTCACAAGGAATGATCACTCATTTTCAAGTTTAGTTTACCTGTAAATACCCACACATTCGTCCATGAATCACGATTGTTTATTATTCATTGGTGCAAGTTACCTGTTCAAAGTATGGTGTACATTTACCTATGTGTCACTCTTTCCCGTGGAAGTGAGACACAATATATTGAAGTTTTTTGAATCAACATTGTTAACCCAGCACAGGAATGGAACAAAGCATAGGGATGGGAAGCATCTTCTTTTTCTTTTTATGAAATGGAGGCTTCCACCGAAGTCTGATGCTGTTGGTCATTTCAAAGTCTATGATTGAATCAAAGGTAAAATAAATCATTTTTAACTCCCACTGCTCAATCAGCCCCTGCAAAAATATTGTTGTGTCCTAATTAATTGACTAAGGCGGTCATTCCAACCCTGGCGGTCCAAGACCGCCAGGGTTGGGGACCGCGGGAGCACCGCCAACAGGCTGGCGGTGCTCCTATGGGCATTCTGACCGCGGCCCTGGGGAATCCTCCATAGCGGCGCAGCTTGCTGCGCCGCCATGGGGATTCCGACCCCCATACCGCATCCTGTTCCTGGCGGTTTCGGCCGCCAGGAACAGGATGGCGGTATGGGGTGTCGTGGGGCCCCTGGGGGCCCCTTCAGTGCCCATGCCAATGGCATGGGCACTGCAGGGGCCCCCTAACAGGGCCCCACAAAGATTTTCAGTGTCTGCAATGCAGACACTGAAAATCGCGACGGGTGCAACTGCACCCGTCGCACCCCTTCCACTCCGCCGGCTCCATTCGGAGCCGGCATCCTCGTGGAAGGGTCTTTCCCGCTGGGCTGGCGGACGGCCTTCTGGCGGTCGCCCGCCAGCCCAGCGGGAAAGCCAGAATAACCGCGGCGGTCTTCTGACCGCGCAGCGGTATTCTGGCGGCTCCCGCCGGCCCAGCGGTTACCGCGGCCGGCGGGAGTCAGAATGACCCCCTAAGTGTGCCATTCAGATTGGTCCATTTAAGTTTATAGTGTTTTTATAAGTTCCAGCATAAGATGCACTACTGCACACCAAATATATGGCTAAGATACATTGGTTCCGCAGAAATATAAATCCCATATATCTTATGGGATTCATATTTTGGCAGATGGGATAACCCTCACCGTTGTGACGGAGTAACTCATCTGCTAAGATCTAAATCAGGCCCATAGTATGGAATGCAGGGAGTAGAACATTTGAAGAATTTACAGCTTATAACAGCCAACAAAATCACCAGAATCAGTACTAAACGAAAGCATCATCTCATTGTTCTGGGTGTGCTACTCACCATTTATGAACAGAAAATTCTAACTGATCTGTAATACAAACCTTCAGATGCTCTTGTGTTTCAAAACTGGACTTCATATCACCCACACTACACTAAACTCAGCATCATCTACAGACAAACACTCAGAATAAGTCACATCTGCAGCAATGAGAAGACTTGAAAAGAGTATATACAATATCTTGCTAGGTTATTTCAAATGCAATGCTAACCTATGCATATCATATAGCAACAAATTAACAAGTCTTTGAAGTTACCCAGAGAACCAATTACTAAAATACCAATAGCAGAAACAAAATGACAGAATCCCATTCGTGGGTAACTATAGTTCATAAGCTCCTAACTACAAAAACACAATGCAAAACCCTTTCCCTTATTATATAGCTGTGAAACAAATTACAAAAGGTTTTTCCGAAGCCGCTAGTCATTGCTTAACGCAGAGCTCCAAATTTATGATCCCTTCTTTTAAGTGCTGAACTCAAGCAAGCTATAAATGCACTTCTGTGACTCACCTGCGAATACCTTTTTGCAATTATTATCAGTAACAAGTTCAGTTACAAGAAGAACCTATGGCAGGATTTTAAGGTCGCTCAACACTATTCAGCACCAACTCCAAAGCTGTAAAAACAATATGGCCCTGATTATGATATATAGGTGTTCTTTTTCACCCCTGATAAGTAATGATACCACAAGGTATGTTATTTTTGGGGTGTGATAAATAGCACCTATTATGAGTTTCGGTGGAATAATATTTGGATTTTGGTGTTTAACTATCTGAAATCTGAATGATACAGTTAATACCATATGATTTTCTCTGAACATTTGACTGTCCTGCTGAAACTTAACAAAGGTTAAGGTATTTAATTATCAGATATGTTAAATACCTTCCAATTTGTAATTCTGAACCGTGCATAAACAGGGTTTTCTGCAAACATAGGAATACAGTGACCCGCTCGTAATCTGACCTTTAGTAGTATTTATATCAGACACTCCACTAGCCCCATTTGTCCACCTCCATCATTTTGGATTTGGTAGTTGGATCCCCTCTCCTTTGAGTTACATAATCATTGAGAGGCCTGTAATGTTGAAGCAGCATGTAGTAGGTTGAATTCCAATGTGGTGATACCTCTTTTATGAGGGCTTTTACAGGTACTTTATTACGGAAAGGTCCGAAGCTGCTTCCGGACTATGAACAAATAACTAAAGTGAGTTCAGGTGACCAGTACGATGTTGACCACTATTTATTTTGTGAGGAAGTCCTCGACAATTAGGATCATACAATGCACTAAACACAGGACTCTGACGCATCTTCCGTCAGCCATGGCTTTGACAATATCACTGCCATTATAAGTGGCAACTATTCAAGGTGAAGACTTCTGGGTTAAAGCAATTCATAGACTTTATTATTAAATTCACCCAAGATGTTGCCAGCTGCATGAGATATATCCATTTTGAAAATGAACAAACATAGGTGGTCATTACAACCCTGGCGGATGGTGTTAAAGCTGCGGTAATACCGCAAACAGGCCGGCGAAAAAAAAAAGGGAATTATGACCGTGGCTGAAACCGCCAACATAGACAGCCAATTTAACACTCCGACCGCCACGGCGGCACAGACAAGCAGCGCGGCGGTCACCGTCAACAGACAGGCGGGAGACAAAGTACCGCCCACAGTATCACAACCCGCCAATCCGCCACCTTTTCCGGGGCGGATTCACCGTGGATAAAAACGCGTCGGAAACAGCTTTTGCAATGCAAAAACGCTCACCTGAACACACTCCACGAGGGCGGAGGCCACCACGGAGCCCGAAATACAAATACTCCCTGAGCTTGTCTTTCTGCTCCTCTACGATCACCATCTACGTAGGCGCCGAAGACAACGGTGAGTACTGCACCTGTGACATAGGGGAGGGAGGATGCAAAATTCAGGGGGACACACACAAAACACCCCCACCCCCAACCCCACCCTCACCCACTACAACACACACACCAATGCATGTCCAAACAGCCCAGTAACAACCCCCAACCTCCCGGAAGAATGCAAAGACAAAAGGAAATCAGTTCAAACTTTGTAATGTATCAAAATACAGTAAGCTAATATATACAGATATATATACACATTCCAGAATTGATACATTACGATTAGGAGTGCAGGTATGCACATATCAATGTCCGTGCACCACTGGGCCCAAAATGCGTGGGCGAGGCCCACACTAGATACCTGTCCACAAACGGAGAGAACACTGCAGAGGCATCAGATAGAAATACAACAGGCACCTCAGGGGGAAGGGAAGGGTGGGCACCTCAGCCGGATTACAGCACCACGCCAGATCCACGACGGGGCTCCATGCCCATTGATGTATCCTGGGGAGTGCAAAGCCACAGTCTCTCAAGTCTATACAGTGGGTGGGTTGCCCACTGTTACATCCTGGGGAGTGCAAAGCCACAGTCTTTCAAGTGCATACAGTGGGTGGTTTGCCCACTGTACCATCCTGGGGAGTGCAAAGCCACAGTCTCTCAAGTTACCATCCTGGGGAGTGCAAAGCCACAGTCTCTGAAGTCTCTACAGTGGGTGGGTTGCCCACTGTACCATCCTGGGGAGTGCAAAGCCACAGTCTCTCAAGTCTCACAAGTGGGTGGCTTGCCCACTGTACCATCATGGGGAGTGCAAAGCCACAGTCTCTCAAGTCTCTACAGTGGGTGGGTTGCCCACTGTACCATCCTGGGGAGTGCAAAGCCACAGTCTCTCAAGTCTCTACAGTGGGTGGGTTGCCCACTGTACCATCCTGGGGAGTGCAAAGCCACAGTCTCTCAAGTCTCTACAGTGGGTGGCTTGCCCACTGTACCATCCTGGGGAGTGCAAAGCCACAGTCTCTCAAGTCTCTACAGTGGGTGGCTTGCCCACTGTACCTTCCTGGGGAGTGCAAAGCCACAGTCTCCCAAGTGGATAACAGTCTCCACTGGTTCTGGAGGGGGACTGGTGCCCAGACTGCATCAGGCTCCCTGTGACAGTTCCTGTTCCGTCACTGTCCCAGCTGCACATGGGCTAACGATGCTTGATTTGGCGGTCTTTTCCCTGTTCAGCGGTGCTTGACTTTGCAGTTTCTGACCTGTTCAGCAGTGCTTTGCCCTGTTCAGCGGTCTTCACCATGGCGGTCTTTTCCCTGTTAAGCGGTGCTTTGGCATGGCGGTCTGTGCCCTGTTCAGCAGTGCTTGACTTTGCAGTTTCTGACCTGTTCAGCGGTGCTTTGCCCTGTTCAGCGGTCTTCACCATGGCAGTCTTTTCCCTGTTCAGCAGTGCTTTGCTATGGCGGTCTGTGCCCTGCTCAGCGGTGCTTGACTTTGCAGTTTCTGACCTGTTTTGCGGTTCTTTGCCCTGTTCAGCGGTCTTCACCATGGCTGTCTTTTCCCTGTTCAGCAGTGCTTTGCCATGGCGGTCTGTGCCCTGTTCAGCGGTGCTTGACTTTGCAGTTTCTGACCTGTTCAGCGGTGCTTTACTTTGCAGTTTCTGACCTGTGCATTGGTGTGTGGCATGACGGTCCCTCATTGCCCAGCGGGGCTGTGGCTGCCGGGGCCCTCCTGGGCATTGACTCTGGCGGTGGTCTCCGGACCAGTGACGATTGTGCTGCCCTCCTGGGCAATGACTCTGGCAGTGGTCTCCGGACAAGTGACAACAGTGCTGCCCTCCTGGGCACTGACTCTGTCTGTGGTCTCCGGACCAGTGACGATTGTGCTGCCCTCCTGGGCAATGACTCTGGCGGTGGTCTCCGGACCAGTGACGACAGTGCTGCCCTCCTGGGCACTGACTCTGGCGGTGATCTCCGGACCAGTGACGATTGTGCTGCCCTCCTGGGCAATGACTCTGGCGGTGGACTTCTGACCAGTGACGACAGTGCTGCCCTCCTGGGCACTGACTCTGGCAGTGGTGTCCGGACCAGTGACGATTGTGCTGCCCTCCTGGGCAATGACTCTGGCGGTGGTCTCCGGACCAGTGACGATTGTGCTGCCCTCCTGGGCAATTACTCTGGCGGTGGTCTCCTGACCAGTGATGATTGTGCTGCTTTCCTGGGCACTGACTCTGGCGGTGGTCTCCGGACCAGTGACGACAGTGCTGGCAGTGGCATCCCAGCCGCCGGGGAGGATAGCGCCCTTGTCCGCTGTGCTGCTCTTCCCAGATTGTGCAGACTTCTTCTGGCCCTTCACCACCTTTGGAGGAGTCACAGCTGACTCGGCACTCCCCGTGGGACCCCTGTGAGCAGTTTTGCCGCCAGGAGTCTTCACCCTGTCCCGTCGGCCACTTTCCAACTTTAGGTGCTTTACAGGGGGTGGACTGGCAGTGCTTTGGCTCCGTGTCACACTGGGTGCCCTGGTGGCCGGTGCACTCCACACACCTTGAACACGCACCACTGGTACTGGACTTTTTTTGGCTGAGATGCTACTAAGGGACCTATGAATTGGAGGGGTGGGGGTGGTGGCAAAGAGGTCAACGTTGCTGAGGAAGAGTTGCTGACGAAGACTGGGATGGGTAGCTGGAGGGGGTCTGGGAGTGGAGGAAGAGGAGGTGGTTGTAGGAGGTGTAACTTTAGGTGATTTGGGTGCAGGTGCAGGTACTGGAGGCTGTCGTGAGGTGGATGGATGTTGGGTGTGTGGGTGCCCGCGTTTGTGTACTTTGGGAAAGGGCGTCACAGACACACTGGGAGTGGACACAGGGGACGTGTAAATGGTAGTGGGGGTGGTGAGTGCAGGTGAGCGGGGTGTGGTGCTATGTGTTCTGGTGCGAGTCCTAGTGCCTGTGGATGTAGTGCATGCAGGTGAGAGTGTAGACGACACTAGGAGGGAGGAGGGAGACGAGAAGGAGGGGGACACAGTGGAGGCAGTGGATGTTGCTGTGTCTGTATGTGGGTGATGCTTGTTTGAATGCCTGTGGGTTGTGTGGTGCTTAAGTTTGCCTGAGCTACTTTTGTGTGTTGAGGTGTATGCATGCTTGTCTGATGGTGTGCTTGGGATAGGCTGGGGTACAGGGGACTGGGTCTGGGTGGAGGGAGTTGGAGGGGGGAGGCTAGACACAGGGACAATGGCTGCCATCAGTGCTGAGGCCAGAGTTTGCAGGGTTCGATGAAGGGCAGCCTGACCAGAATGAATGCCCTCCAGGAATGCATTACCGTGTTGCAACTCCCTTTCTACACCCTGGATGGCATTCACAATGGTAGACTGCCCAACAGTGAGTGACCTGAGGAGGTCAATGACCTCCTCACTGAGGGCAGCACGGGTGACAGGGGCAGGGGCTGAGGTGCCTGGGGCGAAGGTGATGCCCACCCTCCTGGGTGAGCGGGCACGGAGCGAAGGCTGAGGGGCTGCTGGGAGGGCGGTGCTGGTGGTGGGGGGGGGCGTGGCAGCTGTACCTGTAGAAGTGGGGGGCACAGATGGTGCTGCCACCACAAGGGAGCTCCCATCGGCGGACGAGTCCGTGTCACTGTAAGTGCTATGTTCCCTGGCTCAGTGCATGACGCCTACATCCTGCGGAATAGCAGTATCCCGTATGGGATGGGTCAACTCCAGAGGCACCGTGTGTGGCTATTAGGGGACTCTGGTTACCCCAACCTGTCCTGGCTATTGACCCCAGTGAGGAATCCCAGGACCAGGGCAGAGGAACGCTACAATGAGCCCATGGGCGGACTAGGAGGGTGATCGAACGCACCTTCGGCTTCCTGAAGGCCAGGTTCAGGTGCCTCCATATGACAGGTGGTTCCCTATTCTACTCACCAAAGAAGGTGTGCCAGATCATCATCGCCTGCTCGATGCTTCACAATCTAGCTTTGCGACGCCAGGTGCCTTTTCTGCAGGAGGATGGTCCAGATGGTGGTGTTGTGGCAGCTGTGGAGCCTGTGGAGCCTGTGGACAGTGATGAGGAGGAAGCTGAGGAAGAAGACATAGACAACAGGGAGTCAGTCATACAGCAATATTTCCAGTGACACACAGGTGAGAACATTTTTTTTCACTATTACATTCACTTTCACACTTCTACCTCTATCCTGTCTGTCATTTAGTAGCAGTATTTGGTAACTGAGTTGTACCTTTCCATTACGGTTTCACAGGTGTGGTTACCAACTTGTGCCATCTGCTTGCATCCTTCATGGACTTGTGATGTGTGACATAGGTATGTTGGCATTACAATAGAAAACGCATTTTGACACTGTCATTGATAATACAAATTTACCAAATCACAGACTGACTCCAGATTGTTTTGTGCTTCAAGGGTGTTAATTAAGTGCTAAAAAATGGAGGGGGGTTGTAAAATGGTGATGTGGGATGGTGGAGGAATGTCCATGGCAGAGTCCAGTCTATTCGTCTCACAGGTGCTTTGCCCATATGGGCACAGGAAGTGGAGCTGGGGCAGTTCCAATCTGGACAGGGTAACAAAGTGGGACAGTGGGAGGACAATCAGGGTGGTCTCATTTCCTGGCAGGGGTCTTGCCATCTTGCTCTGTCCTGTTCCTGGATCTCAGGGACCGCTTGCGGGTAGTTCTCCGTCTGCAGGGGGTGGGGTGCTGGTGTGGTGGTCCTGTGGCGGGGCGTCCTGTCCACTAGCACCGGCGGAGGTGGTGGGCAGTTCATCGTCCATGCTAGTGTCAGGGGCCCCTTGGAGTGCCACGGTGTCCCTCATGGTCTTTTGTATGTCCTTCAGCACCCCTACGATGGTGCCCAGGGTGGAGCTGATGGTTCTGAGCTCCTCCCTGAACCCCAAATACTGCTCCTCCTGCATGCGCTGGGTCTCCTGAAACTTGGCCAGGACCGTCGCCATCGTCTCCTGGGAGTGGTGGTATGCTCCCATGATGGAGGAGAGGGCCTCGTGGAGGGTGGGTTCCCTTGGCCTGTCCGCCCCCTGTCGCACAGCAGCCCTCCCAGTTCCCCTGTGTTCCTGTGCTTCGGTCCCCTGGACCGTGTGCCCACTACCACTGCCCCCAGGTCCCTGTTGTTGTTGGGGTGGTGGGTTATCCTGGGTTCCCTGTAGTGGTGGACACACAGCTGATTGACGTGTCCTAGGTACGGAGGGATGGGCCCGCTGGGTGGGTGCTGTGCTGGTGTTACCAGAGGGTGGAAGGTCAGTGTTGGGCTGTGCCTGTGCCAGGGGAACCGACTGTCCCGAGGCCCACAATGGTCCGGGCTGGTCATCTGGATCCAGTTGGCCAGAGCTGCTGTCGTCACTGTGGGCCTCTTCTGTGGGTGGAGTGGAGATGTCTGGACCCTCCTGTGTGGTGACGTTCCGTAGTGGTCCTGCAGGGGGATAAGAGCATGATTATTGCATGTGTGTGTGTCATGGTGTACAATGGGTGGGTGTGCGTGTACCCCAGTGCAAGCATTCCTGTGTGGGTGTTTGTGTCATGATGGTTAGGGGGTTGTTATGGGTATGTGCAGTGAGCATGCTTTAGTGATGGGTGACCATGCTTAGTTGTGTCACGCAGGGCTTGGTGTTGGGATGGGTGGTTTGTGTTATGAGTACATTAGTGAGGAGTTGGAGTGATAGGGGAGGGGGTGAGGGTGGGGGTGTGTGATAGCATGCAGGTAGGGTGGGGGATATGATAGTTAAGATTTGACTTACCAGTGTCCATTCCTCCACCGACTCCTCCGAGGCCCTCTGGATGCATGATGGTCAAGACTTGCTCCTCCCATGTTGTTAGTTGTGGGGGAGGAGGTGGGGGTCCGCCGCCAGTCTGCTGTACCGCGATGTTGTGCCTGGAGACCACAGAACGCACCTTCCCCCGTAGGTCGTTCCACCTCTTCCTGATGTCCTCCCGATTTCTTGGATGCTGTCCCACAGCGTTGACCCTGTCCACGATTCTGCACCATAGCTCCATCTTCCTGGCTATGGAGGTGTGCTGCACCTGCGAGCCAAATAGCTGTGGTCCTACCCGTAGGATTTCCTCCACCATGACCCTGAGCTCCTCCTCGGAAAACCTGGGGTGTCTTTGGCGTGACATGGGGTGATGTGGGTGATGTGTGGGGTGGTGTATGTGTTGATGTATGTGGTGCTGTGTAGTGGTGTGTGGTGTTTTGTGCGTGGACTGTTGTATGGGTGATGGTGTTGTCTGCCTCTGTGTGGTGGGGTTCTCAATTGCTGTGCTCTCTGTCTCTCAGCTTCCTCAAAATTTCTTGTGGGTGATGTGGGTGTGTGTATTACTGTATATTGTGTTGGGTGTGTGGGAGTAGTGTTTGTATGTGTATCAGGTGTGTGTATTTAGAATTATCCAATGTGGTGGTGTTTTGGAGATGTGTGTGTATTTTGAGTGCGGCGGTGTATACTGCCAATGGAATACCGTGGTTGAAAGACCGCCGCGTGGATTCGTGGGTCGTGATAGCATGGGGGTGTTTCTGTTGGCGTGATGGTGGAGGATTTGTTTTCGCCAGTTTATCACTGACCTTTGGTGTGGCGGAGTTGTGTGGGTGTTTGAATTTCAGCGGTTTCCGAGATGTGGATCATAATAGCTGTGGCGGAATTCCGCGGCTGCGGCGGTGTATTGGCGGTCTTCTGCACGGCGGTAAGCGGCTTTTACCGCCAATGCTGTAATGACCCCCATAGTCTCTTAAACAGCAAACATTTTGGAAAGACCCTTCTTTGATTTTTCCCAAAAATGGAAAATTTCAAGAATGCCGTCGCGGCTCACGGGGATTTCTTGGGGTTGTGGGTACGGGGGAATGTAATAATTAACATTAAAAAAATAAAATTAAAAAAACGTACTTCCGCTCTCACGCCGCACCGCTCTTCTGCTGCACACAGGCAAAGGCTCCCAGCCTTCCCTGTGGCCAATCCTGACGCTGCTCAAAGCAGCATCAGGATTAGTCAGGAGCTCCCAGACCGGGAGCCTGTGCAGGCTCTCTTCAAACCAGCAACTGTGTTGCTGGGCTGGAGAGAGCCCTGTTCGCGTGTATGTTTGGCCGGCCCGAGACTGCCGGCCAAACACACATGTGCTCTATGGGGAGTGCACAGTGCACTCCCATCTGCTCGTCACCCCCAATGCCCTGCCCCTTTCACAAGGAAAAGATCATAAACCTAGTTTATTATCCCTTTCTTGTGAAAGGATTTGCTTCAGTTGCTGCTGGCGGGGAGGCGACGTTCCTCCACCCTTATGGAGGAGCTACCCCTGCAAGACTTTGGATGCCTCAGGGACTTCCCAAAAAAGAGAGTATTTCTATCTCTCTAAAATCCGAATCCAAGATGATCAAGGGCTGAACAAAGCAAAGGATGGAGCCTTCAAGAAAAGGATGTTGCTATTGTGTGTACAGTGGTCTCCCAATCTCTATGGCACTTTTTTACAGTTGGAAAAAAAAGGAAAAATAAATTTGTAGCTGAAAATATATTCCTAAGTGTTACTGCAGGCAGAAATTCAACTCAAAAGGTATTTTCAAGTTGATTTTCCTGTCACCCACATTAAGAGAACTTTTGGCTGCATGCAGGATTGAAATGTTTGTTGACTGCCTGCATTGAAGATCTGCTGCTCTAAATGGAAAGATGCAGTTCATGTTTGTGCTGATTGTGTTATTTCCGTGTTTTCCACATTACAATATTTCCTGAATGGGATTTTCGTTACTCATGTGGCATTATAGCATAATCTTTCTACATATGCATACATTTCAATGTACGAAAATAACAACGTTGTGCCAAATATACTGGTGTAATTAAAATGTCACCCTGCCTAATGATACTGGAAAAGATGTCACTAATGATAAAAATGTGAGAATTTGGCTGTTAATTTTGGTTGACTCGTGTTCCCTATGTAATGATGTTTCACTTCAAAGCATAACATTTCAAAGCAAATTGGGCTAGTCAACAGAGTGAGGAATGTTTTGTGAAATCAAACCAACAGGAGGAGATACGAACTTAAAGTACCCAGTGGTAGCAATGAAAGGTGTGGCAATTTCTTTTAATATACATAACTTTGTCTCTCACCAACGAAGGTGCAACTAGGAACTTTGATGGAATTTGTCACTGTTTTCCAGTCTCATCATTGTAATGATGTCACAAACTATGATATTTGTAATTCCATCTTCAATATTTTGAGATCACGAGTAGTGCATTAGGGAAGAATGAGGAAGCATTTACACCTTAACTTTCAAGTTTTCATCCTTTTGTTTTTCCAAGGTCAGCCTCACTGTTACTTTGTAAAGAATTTTCTTGTAACATACTAATGTTTCCATCAAACTACACCCCGTGCTGCCCTCTGCGTTTACTGCAAGTTGGTGCATTTTCTGTGTTTCAGTTTACTAAGACTTTATTGCCATAGTGTCAAAAAGGAAGACATCAGGTTCACTTGGTGATCTAATTCAAGCAAGACTTGATAAGAGCCTCATACCACGCTTGGTCCCTCAAGTAAACTGAGTATAATCAACTACTCACTTTCTTCAGCTATTATTCCATATGACTTAAAAATCCTTAGGTCCTCATTACGAGTTTGGCGGTCTTGCGGTGGCGGTTGGACTGCTGCACTTCTGGAAGTCTGACCGCCAGATTACAATCCTGGCAGTCAGACCGCCAGGATACTGCTGCCACCACCTGGATCACAGACCCTGATGGGGTGGCGGCAGTCAAAGTCATGGTCAGCCACAGCAGTGCCCATGGCAGCACCGTTGTGCTGATCCTGACTTCACTTTTTGCCAGACTTTCCATGATGGTTTCACCCCCATGGAAAGGCTGGCATAAAGCCAGTGATGGGGTACACACTGCACTGCCCCTGTACTGCCCATGACCATGTTGTGGTAAGTGCAGGGCCCCCCCTGCCAGCTTGATGGGAATGCGCACTGTCTGCTATGCAGACAGTGCACATTCTATGAGTGCTGGTGTGCAATGGCATTGGCCTTGGCTCCCTTAAGGGGCCTTAAGGGAGCTGAGGCCAAGGCCGCTGCACTGTTTTTGCCAGGCTGACTGGTGGAAGCATCGTAATATCACATTGCGGCCAGTCAGCTCAGTGGGAAAAATTTAAAATGACAGGGCCGAGTCCACCAGCTTGACAGCAGACTCATCTCCGTGGCTTTGGCAGTCCGACGGTCAAACTGCCAAAGTCGTAATGAGGCCCTTAGTTATTGTTCTCCCTTCTCCGTTATTGTTTGTGATGTTTCATGGCCCCAGGCACAGAAATCTAGAAGTGTTTGCACTGCTCTAAACAGGGCTGGATAACAATAACTGTAGAAATTGAGTTTTTGGTTGGCAGTCAGGTTACCCCCTGTCCAAGTAAGGACCCTTACTCTAGTCAGGGCAAAGAAGAAACACACCTGGTTAACCCCCACTCACCAACTTGGTAGCTTAGCACAAGCAGGCAGGCTTAACTCAGAAACAATGTATAAAATATCTGTAACAAAACACACAGTAATACAGTGAAAACACTACAAAATGGACACCACACCAGTTTAGAAAAATAGGTTATATTTATCCAGATCAAACAAGACCAAAACGACAAAAATCCTACATACACAAGTCAAGATATGAATTTTCAAAAGAATAAGGCCCTCATCACAACATTGGCGGTAAATGCCGCCTACCGCCATGCTGACGGCCGCCAACATACTGCGACCGCAGCAGTATACCGCTACGACCCACACAGAGAAATCCACCACTATACAGACACCCACACAAGACCGCCAGACCAAAGGTCAGTGATAAACTGGCAATACCAAAACCCACACCGTAACGCCAACAGGAATACGCCCACAGTATCAGGACCCACATATCACAGCAGCGGTCTTTCAACCGCGGTAAACCATTGGCTGTACACACCGCTGCGCTCATAATACACACACACACTTACAAAACTCCACCATATTGGACAATCCAAACTACACACACCTGACACACATACACCCACCACACCAACACACCCACACCACTATAAAACATACACCCACATTACCCACAACCCTGTCAATAAAAAAAGATAGCTAACAGAGAGAGAGATAAGCCAGGAGCACCCACTCAATCTGAGCAACAGAACACCATCCACGCACCTCACAGCACACACTAAAACACATCACCTCACACATATCACTCACACCACATCCATGGCACCCCAGAGACACCCCAGGTTTTCAGAGGAGGAGCTAAGGGTCATGGTGGAGGAAATCATCCGGGTAGAGCCACAGCTATTCAGATCACAGGTGCAGCAGACATCCATTGCAAGGAAGATGGAGCTATGGCGGAGAGTCGTGGACAGGGTCAACACCGTGGGACTGCATCCCAGAACAAGGGATGACATCAGGAAGAAGAGGAACGACCTACGGGGGAAGGTGCATTCCGTGGTTACAAGACACCAGGTTGCCGTACAGCGGACCCCCACCTCCTACAACTAACAACATGGGAGGAGCAAGTCTTAGCAATAATGCACCCTGAGAGTCTCGCCGGAGTTGCAAGAGGACTGGACTCTGGTAAGTCAAATTTTTACTACTAAATACCCCACCCTACCTGCATGCCATCACAAACTTCTTCTCCTACCCTCATTCCGATCACTCCACCACCTCACAAATACCCCACTATCACAACCCACCCATCCCAATACCAAGTCCTGCATGCAACACCGATGGATGGACACCCATCACAGACCTGCATGAACACCCATCACTAAAGCATGCCCATTAGAGAGAATCACCTAGCCCACAAAATCACCACACACACAAGGCAAAGCTGACAGGGCAATCACAACTATACAGGGAAACACACCCATGCACAAGATGGCACACGCAGATACAATAACATTGCATTTACATCCCCACAAGACCCCGACTCAACGTCACTGGAGAGGAGGTGCCACCAACATCCAGTCTCCCCAAAGAAGAGGCTCACAGTGATGACAGCAGCTCTGCACGCCTAGATCACGATGACCAACCTGGCCCATCTGGGACCTCTGAACAGTTGGGTACCCAGGCACAGTCCCATACCACCACAGACCCTCCCCCCTCAGGAAACACCAGCACAGCACCCACCCAGTGGGCCCATACCACTGTCCCCAGGACACGTCAATCAGCAGTGTGTCCACCACTACAGGGACCCCAGGCAACCCCACAAACCCAAGACAATCAGGGACCTGGAGTCAGTGGCAGCGGGCATACGGTTCAGGGGACAGAGGCACAGAACAACAGGGAAGCTGGGAGGACTGCTGTGCGACAGGGGGAGGACAGGCCCAGGAACCCACTCTCCACGAGGCACTTGCAGGGATCCTGGAGCATACCACCATTCCCAGAAGACCTTGAGCCAGATACTGGCCAAGTTGAAGGAGACCCAGCGGCTTCAGGAGGGACAGTACCTGGGGATCAGGGAGGACCTGAAGGACATCCACACCATCCTGGTCACCATTGCAGGGGTGCTGGCTGACATGGCCAACACCATGAGGGAGGCAGTGGCACACCAACGGGCCCCTGACACTAGTCACACCAAAGAACAGCCCTCCACCTCCACTGGCACTAGTGGACAGGAGGCCCCGCCAATGGAACAACAAGCCACCAGCACCCCACCTCCTGCAGAAGGGGAACCACCCCGCAAATGGTCCCTGCGATCCAGGCAGAAGCCAGGGAACATTGCCAAGACCCTGCCAGGAAATAAGACTCTTCTGATTGTCACCCTTGTGTCCCACTCTGTTACCCTGTCCACCTTGAACTGCCATTGCTCCCCTTCCTATGCCCCATTGGACAATGCACCTGTGATACAAAGAGACTGGACTCTAACTGGACATTCCTCCAACATCAGCCAAGCCCATTGCACATCCCCCTCAACCTCTTAGCACTTAAATAAACACCCTTGGAACAAATACAAGTCTGGAATCTGTCAATTGATTGGACAATGTATTAGTTCAACAGTCTGTAAACATTGCAATTCATATGTACAGTTATATATACATTGGCATGACCTGTAGTGGACATCAGTAAACACACCAGGAGCCAGAGTGGGCACAGAGATCTGAAAATTGAGATGCCAAAGGGTACAGGGGTACAGTAAGTGACCTTAGACACAGGGAAATCATGCAGCCATGTCCAATCTCCAACACAAAACTGCAATGTAAAGTAAAGTTACAGTGTCTTACCTGTGTGTCACTTGAAGTACTGCTGTATGAGAGAACGTCTGTTGCCACATCTTCATCCTCTGCCTCCTTTTCCTCACTGTCCACAGGCTCCACCGCTGCCACAAGACCATCTCCAGGCTCATCCTCCTGCAGAAAAGACGCCTGGCGTCTCAAGGCCGGGTTTTGCAACATGCAACATGCAACGATGATCTGGCACACCTTCTTGGGTGAGTAATGCAGGGATCCACCAGTCAGATGGAGGTACCTGAACCTGGTCTTCAGGGGGCCGAAAGTTCTTTCAATTATCCACCTTGTTGGCCCATGTGCCTCATTGTACAATTCCTCTGTCCTTGTCCTGGCATTCCTCACTGGGGTCAGTAGCCATGAGAGGTTGGGGAAACGAGAGCCACCTGCAAATATCGAGGGATACCTATTAGTCACACACACTCACCCTTAGGGACAACCCCATACTCATACACCAATATATCCTGGGTGGGGACCTTGGGCTCACCTATTAGCCACACCCGGTGCCTTTGGAGTTGAGACATCACATATGGGATACTGCTATTCCTCAAGATAAAGGCGTCATACACAGAGCCAGGATACTTGGCATTCACATGGGAGACTTACTGTTCTGCCAAACACACCATCTGCACATTCAGAGAGTGATAGTTTTTTCCGTTCCTGGACTCTTGTTCATTTCTCCTGGGGGGGGGGGACAAATGCTACATGGGTACCATCCATGGCACCAACGATGTTGGGGATATGTCCCAGGGCAGAAACGTCAGCCTTCACTGTGACCAAATCCTCCACCTGGGGGAATACGATGTAGCTGTGCATGTGTTTCAGCAGGGCAGACAACACTCTGGTCAGCACGTTGGAGAACATTGGCTGAGACATCCCTGATGCCATGGCCACTGTTCTTTGGAAGGAACCACTTGCCAGGAAATGGAGCACTGACAGGACCTGCACTAGAGTGGGGATACCTGTGGGGTGACGGATAGCTGAAATCAGGTCTGGCTCCAATTCGGCACACAGTTCTTGGATTGTGGCCCGATCAAGTTTGTAGGTTAGGATAATGTGTCTGTCCTCCATTGTCGCCAGGTCCACCAGGGGTCTGTACACTGGAGGATGTTTCCATCTCATATTCATCCTCAGAAGTTGAAGTCTAGGGAGTAAAACGGTGAGCAGAGGGTCATATTCACACATCTATTGTGATAATGATACATATCTTCATTTACAGAACCAGTCTGTGAATCCGAGAGTCAGTTGATGTGCCAATGTCTGCTGTGACGCAGTTAGGTGCCATGGCCTGTGCCCCCCTGAAATGGCGGCTGCCTGACCTGTGAGAAGGGACAAGTGAAAATGAGTTCATTCCGCTGGCGTTGTGCGCCGTTGCGGTTGACGACCGCCGCGCAACTTCGCATTGGTTAACATTAGGCCCTATGGGTTCCAGGAGTCAATGGCGATGTACGCCGGCGGTGACAGTACGCACCGCCGCGGACATGACCGCCATTTTCTATCTGTTCACTCACTTGCTACCTGACCTTCAACAGGAGGGGACCTACACTGCAAGTGCTGCTGTGACCTGTGTCTGGAAGCGACAATGGCTCATGTGTCTGGGTAAAGGGCCCCTGCCTTCACTTCGGAGGAGTTGGAGAGACTGGTGGATGGGCTCCTACCCCAGTACACTTTACTCTATGGTCCTCCAGACAAACAGGTGAGTACACTTTGAGCATGATGAGTGGGCCATGAACGTATGGAGTGCTGTGTGTGTAAGCCACTTGTATGGGGGGCTGAGGTGTCCTGGGCAGAGTGCTGCATGTATGGTGGTCAATGTATGTGCGTAAGGGGATGGAAGGGATATGGTGGGCCATGAGTATGACAGTCCGGACGGTATGACTAATCCCTTTTCTGTTGTATTTTTCCTGCAGGTCAGCGCCCAATAGAAAAAGGGTATTTGGCGTGCCATCGCCAAGGAGGTGCGGACACTGGGGGTCTTTGATAGGTGGAGCACACACTACTGCAAACGGTGAGAGGACCTCTGCCGCTGGGCAAGGAAGACGGTGGAGGCCCAGCTGGGGCTGGCCTCCCAACGAGGAAGGGGTGCCCGTCGTACCCTGACACCCCTGATGTTCCGCTTCCTGGCGGTGGCCTATCCGGAGTTCGATGGGCGCTTGAGGGCATCACAGCAGCCACAAGGGGGTGAGTACAAATTCAGAATCATGACTTTGCGTGCATTAAGGTTTTATCTGGGTGGGGACGTGGACTTTGGGTGCCCTTAGGCCAGGGCGAACATGGCAGGTAGGTCCCTATTTGGGCAGGCTCTTAAGCATTCCAACCCCAATGGTGTTAGTGGGCCTCTCCTACTGGTCAGGGCCCTGTTTGTTTCTATTTGTGCAGCTGATGGCGTTATACTAGGTACCCCATGGGTTGATGACTATCTTTGTAACTGGTAGTGCATGGCCTAGTGCATAGGGCTGCTCCCTGTGTTTTGTGTACGCCAACGGTAGTGTTGTTGCTGGCATTGACCAAGTGTGTCCTCTGTCTCTCCCCCCTTTTTGTTTTGTCACCCTTTCCTTGTGTGCATTAGCATCATCTGGCGGAGGAGCAGAGGCACCGGCAATGGAGGTAGCTGCATCCCACATGGGCCTGGAGGCCAAATCCACCGTGGGTGAGGGCACCAGTGGGATGGAGGGCAAGGGGAGCACCACGATGGACACAGGAGGGGACACTACAGACAGCGACTCCTCCTCCGATTGAAGCTCCCTGGCAGTGGCGGACTCCTCTGTGCCCACCTCAAGAACAGGTACAGCCGCCACCCCCATACCAGCACCGCCCTCCCAGCAGCCCCTCAGCGTGTTTCCCGTGCCCGCTCACCCAATAGGGTGGGCATCTCCTTTGCCTCAGGCACCTCATGCCCTGCCCAAGTGAGCCCTGCTACCCTCAGTGAGGAGGCTATTGACCTCCTGAGATCCCTCACTGTTGGGAAGTCAACCCTACTGAATGCCATCCAGGATGTCAAGAAGGATTTGCAACAAACAAATGCATACCTGGAGGGTATTCACTCTGGTGTGGTGGCCCAACAGAGATCATTTCAGGCTCTGGCTTCCGCACTGATGGCAGTCATTGTTCCTGTATCTAGCTCCCCCCCCAACTTCCTCTACCCAGTCCCAATCCCCTCAACCCCAGCCTATCTCAAGCACACCTTCAGACCAGCGTTCACCCAAATCAACACACAAAAGTGGCTCAAGCAAACACAAGCACCACACTTCATCTCACAGGCACTCACACAAGCACCATCCCCATGCAGACACACCAACATCCACTGCCTCTACTGTGTCCCCCACCTCCTCCTCGTCCACCTCCCTCCCAGTTGAGTCTCCACTCACACCTGCATGCACTACAACCTCATCCACTACCTCCATCACCAGCACGCCCATCACTACATCCCCTTCACTGGCAGACACCACCCCCACATCCATGCACACGTCCCCTGTGTCCTCTCACACTGTGTCTGTGACCCCTCCTCCCAAAGTACACAAACGCAAGCACACACACACCCAACAGTCATCCACCTCCCAACAGCATCCAGCTCATGCACCCGCACCCAAACACAGCAGACTGACAGCTCCTACAACCACTCCCTCTTCCTCCACTCCCAAACCTTCACCCTCTTCCCGCCCCAATGTCCCTAAGGAGCTCTTCCTAGCAAACATTGACCTCTTCCCTACCCCTCCCCCCGACCCTCGCCTCGGGCCAGGGTGGCCAAAACCCAGCCCAACACCTCAGCCACCAAATCCACGTCCACTGTGGTGTCTGCAGTTGTCAGAGGCTCAAAGGGGGCACCCATCAGCCCAGCCAGTGTGCCACCAACACCTGCCAAGGGCAAGAACATTCCACCACCTGGCAAGGTGAAGAAGGGGACAGCATCCAGCAAGGGGAAGGAGCCACAACCACCCAGCAAGGCCACCTTAAAGACTCCAGCTGACAGACCCAAGGTGACATCACCATCTGCCAAGGGCAGGAAGGGGCACAAAACACGAGCCAAGCCAGGTCAGCTGTCCGAGCCTGCAGGTGATGGCCTGGTGGCTACCAGAACAACTGCCATCACCGGCATCTGCACCATGGCCAGTACCGCCACCTGCACCACCGCAAGCACCACTACTGTCAGCAGCAGCCCCAGTGGGCAGCCGTCCGAGGCTGCAGGAGAAGGGCTGGTGCCTCCCCCCACCACTGGTAGCACCAGCACCTGCTCCGTGGCCTGCACGGCCGCAAGCACCGCCCCAAGCACCGCCACCTGCACCACTGACAGTAGTACCACTGCCAGCAGCAGCGGCCCCAGTAGGCAGCTGTCCGAGGCTGCAGTAGAAGGGCTAGAGCCTCCCCCCACCACTGGCAGCACCAGAACTTCCACCGCGGCCAGCACCGCCACCTGCACCGCTGACAGTAGCACAACTGCCAGCAGCCCTGGTGGGAGGCCGTCTGAGGCTGCAGGAGAAAGGCTGGAGCCTCCCCCCATCACTGACAGCACCACCACCAGCACCGGCACTACTAACACTGTGCAGCCGTAGCCGCCGGTGGATGGACTGTAGCCCTCCCTCCATGGACTATCATGCATCCTGGCCACTGCAAATCTCGTGGCTCTGACACCCAGGTGAGGGACTGTGACCTGGCACCCCGCATGTGCTGCATCACTGGGCACAAAGCACCCTCCAGAACCAGTGGAGAAAGGCATCTATTCACCCTACCCTTGGCAGGATGAAGCACACTGAGCACAAATCCCCCTGCAGAACCAGTGCAGAAAGGCATCCACTCACCCTATCCTTGGCAGGATGAAGCACACTGGGCACAAAGCGCCCCTCCCCCAGAACCAGTGGAGAAAGGCATCCACTCACAATATCCTTGGCAGGATGAAGCACACTGGACACAAAGCCCCCTCCAGAACCAGTGGAACATGTCACCCACTTGAGAGCCTGTGGCTTTGCTCTCCTCAGGAACAAGCAGTGGGCAAACCACCCACTTGAGAGATTTGAGAGACTGTGGCTTTCACTTCCCACGACCAAGCAGTGGGCAAACCACCCACTTCAGAGACTTGAGAGTCTGTGGCTTTGCACTCCCCAGTACAAGCTTTCTACTACAACTACTAATAGCGTTGGGGTCCTCCTGACATTTTCAAGTTCTATGATCTGTCAAAGGTTGCTCTACCAAAACTTGTCCAAGTTCTAGCTATCAAGTGATGAAGAAACGTAGAGGTGTACTTTTTCCCTTATTTTGCCACTCTTCAGCCACACTGTAGTCTTGACTTTTTTGAAAGGGGTGCCCTTCATTTATAATACTATCAACACATTTGTATATATTGCTTAATAAGCATTTTTTGTTATTTGTAAGCACTTTGAATAACTGGTGTTTATTATTTAGCAGTACTCAACTTATCAACCTCATGAGGAGGATGACACAGCATGGACTTACATTATTGGAATTCACTACCTGCAAGCCACAACATGAGCCAGAATATGTGCCTTGCAATGGTGACAAGCAATGTTACTCTAAACATTGGTCATTCTTCTAGTATATGCACTGAACCTACTGCAAAATTACTTTTTCACTGATCATTGAAAAAACAATATTTTCATAGTCCCAAACATTTGCCCAGGCAGTGCATTGAAAAAACTAGTTTATAGTAATTGGTAGTACCTTCCATTAATGAATAACATAATTAAAATGTATACATGTGCAATAATCTGATTATTGGACATTTTTACTACAAAAATGGCTGTCAGGTGTATTGTAAATGAAGGGCACAGTTGATGAATATTAGTCGTAATATGCTGGATGTAGAAAATAACTATAACTGCTAAATTTATATGATTTTGTGTGAGTAAATTCATAACGTAACTATAACATCCCTGTAACCTTTGTTTTTTTGAGTGAATGTCTATGATTTTTTTCAGCACACACGTTAATATAACCAATGGGAGTGTAGCCACAGGCCAATTCTGCTGCATGCACCCAAAGCCAAGCTACACATGGCCTTTGGCTGTGCGCAGCATGGGGTTGGAGGCAGTGGGTGTTTTCTTTTCCATTTTTTCACTTGACCTGTGGATCCTCTATGAATTTACACAGAGGGCCCCACTGAGGCCCACAGAGGTTCCATGAGTGGATCCGCAGATCCACCGATTAAATGGAAAAACAATTGGCCACTTTTTTGTCCCATTGGGTCTGGATACCTGTACATGTTTTTGCACTCTTCTTTTCCCACCGCTCAGCTGATGTGAGAATCAAAATGGAGGCTGCAGGTCTTCTGTTAGGTTGCGGCCAGTCAATCAAGGTTTTGCCCTGATCCGCCAGAGGATCCCCTTCTCTATATATCTATATTTTTATCTTAAATAGCTCCAAATCTACATAATAGATTTACACCAAATCACAAAAAGCACAATCTGCGTACCAAGATCTAGCTTCCTGCCAAATTTGGTGTATTTTCCTTCAATGGTTTGGGCTGTAGGTGTGTCTAAAGCCCCTTTGGAGAAATGCATAAGAAAAGCATGTTTTGGCCCCCCTCTTTTTCTCAGCTCCCGCTAGATGGATCATTCCGAAACTCAGCAGCTGAACTGACTGTCATATTAGTTTTTAAAATGTCAATTTGTCAAGCAGTGCCAAAGTTATTGGCAAAACAAATAGACTTTTCCTGTGTAAACTAGGTTCTAACTATAACTACCAGTAGGTTTTATATATATATAAAGCACTCTGGAGCTCCATACGGTAAAATTGAAGCTCAGTAAGGTCCTCACCCACATTTGCTGTTACAGATGACTGCAAATATCCACATATAGGACATATGTGAAAAGGCATGCATATATTTATGTTATCATTGAAAGTATGCATTATCATTTATGATTTGTATAGTATGATGCAGTATAAGGTTTAAAGGATTGCTGTCCTTTAAATATCCCACCTGGCATTTTGTATTTCCTTTTTCTAGAATATACACAAAAGTTATATCAGAAATCTATTCTAAGATCAGAAAGATCTTCCAATGGATCCCGCTGTCAGCCATGAAAACCATCACCCAGGACCTCATTGCCAGGCCCTCATCACCAACAGGCTCAACTAGAGCAATGCACTCTATGCCGAAACCATAAAACAACTCATGACCCATATCCAGCCAATCCAAAACGCAGCTGCTAGGCTCACCCTTGACCTCCCCGGAAGAACCAGGATCACTCCTCGCCGTACAGCTCTCCACTGGCTCCCAGTCCAACAAAGATGCCTCTTCAGGCTCCTCACCCACTCCTACAAAGCCCTTCACAACTTAGGCCATGCCTACCTCAACAACTGCCTCTCCTTTCACCAACCATCAAGGCCTACATCTCCTGCATCCGACGCAACCGCTCCGGAAGCAGTTCCTTATCCCACATTGCTGCCAAGGCCTGGAGTGATCTCCCCCTTCATCTGTGAACATCCCCTTCCCTAAGTGAGTTCAGGAAGCAGCTGAAGACCTGGTTCTTTAACCAACATTTCCTACTGGCTGAAGCTCGCTGAATCCTGCATCCAACCCCATGTTACGTACATCCAAAGGCCATGCGTAGCTTGGCTTTAGGTGCATGCAGCAGACTTAGCCGTTGGCTAAACACCCACTGGTTATATTAACATGCTTGCTGAAAAAAACATAGACATTCACTGAAAAAAAAACAAAGGTTACAGGGATGTTATAGTTACATTATGAATTTACCCACACAAAATCATAGAAACTCAGCAGTTATGGTTATGTTTAACTCAAGTAACTATAACTCATACCCTAAGGTAACTATAACTCATACCCTTAGCATGCACAGCAAATTACTCCAAATATTACATAATTGTTTGATTGATCTGTGGCATCAATTATATTATCACTGCAGCATTTGAAATTAAATTATTGATGAGAAAACTGTGCATGGTGGGGTCACGTGTTATTGTTACCTTAGGGCGCAAGTTATAGTTATTTGAGTTAACCATAACTATAACTGCTGAATTTCTATGGTTTTGTGCGAGTAAACTCAGAACATAACTATAACGTCCCCCTGCAACCTTTGTTTTTTTAGTGAATATGGATATGCACATACATACATATATATATATATATATATATATATATATATATATATAGAGAGAGAGAGAGAGAGAGAAAAAGTGGCTGGAAAACACTTTATAATATCATTGTTCCTGTTCTTCAAATTAAAACGCTTGGTACCCTCACCTTCCAACAAGTTAAAACCTCAAAGTACGAATTTTCACTTGCACAAGACAAGTCCTAGGTATGTGCGCCTTAACACAATTCTGCAATCACACGGCTTGCAAATGGCATTTTTATCATGCCCTGACATTCCAAGACTTTGCCTGCTGACAACCACGTGTGTTAAATGGTTAAAATGACGCAAATAAATGTGCTGCTTTTTTCTTGTACAAAGGTTTATAAGTGCAGTCGTCATTTTGCATAATTATTTTTGGCATTTTATCCATCTCATATAATCTTCGGCAAAAGGGTAGAGCACTCGAACAGCCCCCTCCCTGTGCGAAGCAGCTCTTTGAGAAAAGTGCTTGCTATACTTAGAGCCCATATTTTGCTGTTATGGTAACTACATATAAAAATGAAAATGACGCAAAAAGGCTTATTTGAAAAAAGCATCGATTTATTTTGGCAACTGAATTCTGTGTGGGAGAAAGTTTTATTTCCCAGTAGATTCATACATATTCCTAGTATGCTGTCATTTGCGAAACTAACAGGATGTTTACTAAAGAAATTAACAGGGTGGTTTGATGTAGAGAAGAAACAATGTAATGACCCATCTCACATAGGGAAAATTATGTTTTTATAGCTGCGCACGCGTTGAAGCACGTGTAATACTATGCAAGCGATTCTGAACAAACAGCATTCACAAAGAGTATTCAGATATGTTCGTCTAAGTGTAGATATATGCCGACACATCCTCTTACGAATATGCAAATCAGGAACAGCGCAGACGAGTATATGAAACCGAAAGTGTCTCAAGACCTCTGAAGATGTACACCATCCAACTCAAGAGGAAGAAGAACTTCACTGAGCGGTAGGAAGACGTTGTGGTCAACTTTGTAGTTGATGACTATGGTGAACTGCTTCCAAACACCCTTAGTGGTGCCGAGAAGCAGGGCATATGGTGGATACTACCAGTGGGTGAATGCAATGGGACTTAGGCACGCAACATGGACAAGATTCAGAAATAGTGTCAAGATAGGAGCGTGTTTGTAAAAGATGTGTGCGTAATGTGACAGCTGTTGATCTTGGTAGTAGTCACAACCACGCCTCCCGCTCATTCCCGTGGAACTGTGCATTTTTCCACCACCCACCCTAGCAGCTATAGTTGCCACTTTCGGAGCCCACAATCATTAGTCGATGTGAGGGCACTCATGAGTATACACACCAATATGTTATCCCTATAAATGAAACAATGCCCCAAAACACCATGTACTGTGCCTACCACACACAAAGGGGCAAGTGCAAAATATACAACACATCTCATACATGCAGTAACAAAAGTAGCAATGACTATATTGTTATCTACATCTGCACAAAAAGCAACATGCTTACATGTCAATAATCATTTTAATTTTTCTAGGCCGATTGGGAAAACAATGTAGGGATCAACAGCAGCAGCCACTCTTCACGTGGCAACAGCACAGCAAAGACTGACTCCTCTGTCTGTCCCTTTCATCCTGTTAAGTAGGACCGACAGCAATGTCAGTCATACCCTAATGCTTAATTTGTGAAAAGATATCTGTCAAGGCACAACATTTTAAAAATAATTTTGCCTCTCACTGTCACTGCCAGCGTAATCCAGTACAGCCACTGGTGCTCTCCACTCCCAGCATGGGCATTGCCTTTTGTTGTTAGTGCTAGTATCACCCCAGCTTACATGTGGTAAGGTTTGGGGGATAAGGGAAAGGCTGGGCTGTGAGAAACAACTCACCATCTCCTAAAAGAGCAGAGGAGTTAGATGCATTCTGTAGTTGAGATGCAGGATAGTACATTTTAAAAGTCCGTGCCCCGAATTCCACCTTTTCAAGAGTGTTAAAAACATTATTAAATATTTAAACATCCTCTGTGGATTACAACTGAATTGGACTTCCAAATATATGAATAGAGAGATGAGCAGGAACCCTGGTATCTCGAGCCACTTGAGAATCTTTTCACCACAGGCTTCACTTACTCCAGTTTATCCACAACAAACATTCAGAATAAGTGTGGGCGAGGTCAGAAAAAGCATGCAGACCAAGGGGATACACTAGTCAACAAGCACATAGAAAAACTGGAGACATAGGTGGTCATTACAACCTCGGTGGTCTTTTAACAAGACCGCCGAGGGACCACCGTGTGGAAGACCGCCAGTAATGGCGGTTTGC
The DNA here is from genome assembly GCF_031143425.1 of Pleurodeles waltl. Classification (NCBI taxonomy): domain Eukaryota; kingdom Metazoa; phylum Chordata; class Amphibia; order Caudata; family Salamandridae; genus Pleurodeles; species Pleurodeles waltl. The sequence continues at coordinate 1,641,212,596 of NC_090444.1, read as the reverse complement.
CGCTCGGCGTATTATGACCGTTGGCTGCCCTCCATCGTTTTTCCAACGGAGGGCCGCCAACAGCCATACTTGCGGGCGGCGGGGAAGTGGAGGTTGCTCCACCTCCACCGCCACACCAACAGAACACCACCCAGCTAATCACATCCTGTGATTCTGCGCGGCGGTGTTCTGTTGGCGGTGTGGTATCGGCGGAGCTGCCCCCATGGCTCCCGCCCCCTCCCGGCGGATCGACGGAACTGGTAAGTTGATCGTCCGTTAGGGGAGGGGGTGGGGGGGTGTTGTGTGTTGTGTGGGTGCATGGGGGTGTGTGTCTGTGTATGTATTGGGGTGTGAGTGCGTGTATGCTTGCGGGGGTGTTGCGTGTTTTGGGAATGAGTGCATGTATGTCTGTAGGTATGTCTGTGTGGATGTGTGCGTGAATGTGGGTGTACGTGTCTGACTGTGTGTGTGGATGTTGGCATGTATGTCGGTGTGTGTGCGTGTATGTGTGTTGGTGGTGCCTGCGTGCGTGTCGGGTTTGTATGTGTAAAGTAATGTCGGGGGTCGGGTGGGGAGGGGGGCCCTGCCACCTTTGGGGGGTGGGAGGGGCGGTGGGGGGTGTAGGGGAGGGCGTCGGGGAGACCCCTATCAGTGCCAGGGAAGGAATTCCCTGGCACTGATAGTGCTTACCGCCATGGATTTCACGGCGGTTCCTACCGCTGGAAATCCACGGCGGTAAGCCGGGTCAAAATACCGGCGGCGGTATTGTGACGGCTGCCGGGCTGGAGACCCAGGTCTCCAGCTCAGCGGTCGTCTCCGCCCTGGCGGGCGGAACGGAGAAGCGGCGGATGACCATGGCGGTAACCGCCATGGTCATAATCCTCAAAAAAAGACCGCCAGCCTGTTGGCGGTCTTACCGCCGCTTTAACACCGTCTGCCAGGGTTGTAATGACCCCCATAGTGCTCAACGAGGCGACAGGCTAAGCAGTGCACACAGTACAAACTGCACAATGAACAAACAGACTAGGGTGTTCCACTCTATGGTCCATACTTCAGCAGGGGCTGGGGCAATCGCCCGAGGCAGGACAGTTGACCGTTCATGACTGGGCAGTAATAAGCAAGCAGGGGTGTGCCACACCTCTCCACTGCACAGGGTAGAAAGTAAGCAGCCATACATGGCAGGCGTAGGCAATATAGGACACAGTGGCACATCTGCAGGTACCAATGCATATGTTTGCAGCTCACCTCATTTAAGCTCATCTGAAAGTTTTTCAAAATCGAAGTAAATGTGATTTACATATGTCACAATGCCACAATGTGGATACCTGGGCCTGGGTAGGGCTGGGAAGGAATACAGTGCAAACAACATCCTTTTGCAAAGTATGATGGGTAATTCAGGACTGTTGCCTGTGGGACAAGTGCAACAGTCAAATTCCGCAGATATAAGTGCCTGTGGCAACCACCATCAATCACATTTGTTTACACGTCTTATGTACATGTGTGGTTTCTCAATGTTCTATGTCCCAACCACCCATGTCTATGCGTTCACATCTGTAGGAAAATACCTCTTTTTGCATGATTACCCCAATTTTTGTGAACTGATGCTGCTGGTATTTTGACTCTGTGACTTTGCTAACCAGGCCACAGAGCATGTGTTCTGATCCCTGAAACATGCTGAAATTGGTTATACTCCTAATTTGCATATTTAGCTTTCTTATAAGTCACCAGAATATGGATCAAAGAGTAACGCTAGATGCTATGTTCTCTATAGGAAGGCTGGCTGTTCCATAGGAAAGCACTGGATTATATCATTACATTTAATAATGCTAATTTTGGTTATGAACCATCTAGAAATATATTTCAAATAGTCTTTTCAATATTAATTTCAAATACAACTTAATGATAATTTTAGAACATTCCATTTTCCCTGCCTAAATCCTCTGGAGGTGCATTTGCATGAGTTCCAACTGTCACCTGGAAGCTGAATAGCACCCTTGAACAGGTGTGAAAGCTGCTCCCACAGCAGGACAAGGGTCATGGGTTAAGGAGGTGTTTCTGTTCCTTTGGTAGGATAACTATCTGGTCTATGCCCAGGAATTTAATTTACTTCAAACAGACCTACCCTGTCACAGGTCAATGGTAGTGGACATCTGGGTAGGGACTTTCCCTTTTCCTACGGCCAGGCAGGCACCAATCCCAGTGGGAGAAGAGCTGCCAATAGAAGTGATTTGAAGTGGCCACACAGGAGGGATTACTCATTTCCCTGGCCACACCTCTGGAGTGATCATGCAGACTCTGTAGAAGGGGAGTAGGGTTTCACTACCTTGGCTTTGGGTATTCAGGCGCACTGTGGGATTGCTTGCAGTAGCTATTGGTCAGGGAGAGGTCAGAAGTCTCCCTCACCCACAAACCTTTTCCAGGGATAAATGTGGGACCTCTATGTGCACTACTCAGAACACTCTGGACCTGTGGAAGAACAGAAGAAAGGCTTGCTGTTTGAGACCTGTGAGTGGACCTAAAGTACCCAGGACAAAGAAGTGGACTCATAGGATTAGGCGGCTTACCTCTTGTTAAACTACAGGAACACAACAAGTAGCCCTTTTTCTGTAGAGTCCACCTGACCAGTTTCAACTGGACGTACCCTGGACAGTGCTGGTTGCTTCTACTGGAGTTGGCCTTGGTCCCCCCGCCCCCTCCCCCAAGATTTGTTCCAGAGGTCCTGGGACCCTTGGCTGTGTGAAAGTGTATTCTTCCTAAAATCCTGAACAACCTGTGACATACTAGCTTTTTGGTTCCATAAACTCCAAGATGCCAGGACAAATCTTCCAAGTCAATCCAATAAAGGTGCATTGCCACTGGGCCAAAGATTCAGGTTGCTCCCACTCTGAGCTTTTCAGAGTAGCACATGCATTCAGGGGACACTGTGGAGGACAGCCAGCATTGTGGAGCCTGTTTGGCTACAGCCTGATGCCATGCCCTGCTGAGGATTCCTGACTTCTACTTCAGATACTAAGTCAGTTGATAACATTTCTGACCGGATGAACCAGGTTTCCGTGTCTGACACATGTTCCATCACAGTTGGGCTTAAATTGTGCCTAGGTCCTGGTTAAGTACAAATAGATGACTGCGGTTGGTGCTTATCACTTTTTCGCACTTGTTAGAATGGGGTCTTTGGTTGGTAGTCAGGTTACCCCCTGTCCAAGCAAGGACCCTCACTCTATCCAGGGTAAAGCAGACTCACCCTCAGCTAATCCCCACTCACCCCCTTGGTAGCTTGGCACGAGCAGGCAGGCTTAACTTCAGAGTCTAGCTGTAAAGTATTTGTACCAATGCACACAGTAACTTAGTAAAAACACTACAAAATGACACAAAACAGGTTTAGAAAAATAGCAAATATTTATCTAAACAAAACAGGACCCAAACAACATACATCCACCATACACAAGTGAAGTTATGGATTAAAAAGCAAGAACGAGTCTTAAATACTTGAGAAAACAGTAAAAACACTGTTTGTGTTGAAAAGTACCTGGGTAGTGTCAAAATAACACGCACGGGTGAGTGTGCGTCGGAGAGGGCTAGTGGTGCATCGATTTCTCACCCGCAAGCGAGACCGTGTGATGTTTCTCCTCCTCCGGTCACATCGCGTGCGTCGTTTCTTCTCTCCGCAGGAGAGCGGTGCATTGTTTTTCCTCTCCCAGCAATGCTGCATCAAAAATCCAGCCGCACGGTATCAGGAAACCGTGCTGTTTGGGTTGCGACGATATCAACCTCTGTCAGCGGGTACTGCCCGTCATTTGTCCAGCTGCATGTGTTGATTTTCAAGCTGCGATGCAGGTGGAGTGTCGATTTCTGCAGCGAAGCTGGCGGCACGTCATTTTTCAGCCGTGTCTCGGAAGGTGCGTCGAAATCTTCCCCGCACGGCGGTCTGTGCCTGGATTTTCAGTCTTGGTCTGCCAGCTTCATCTTCCAAGGCCCCAGGAATTGGATAGGGCATCACTTGGCAGGGCAGGAGTCTCAGCAGAGAGTCCAGGTCCTGGTAGGAGAAGTCTTTAATGGCCCTGAGACTTCAACAACAGAAGGCAAGCTCAGGACAAGCCCTTGGAGATTTCTTCACAAGCAGGAATGCACAACAAAGTCCAGTCTTTGTCCGCTTGCACAGGTAGAAGCAGCAACTGCAGGGCAGCTCCACAAAGCACTGTTACAGGCAGGGCAGCACTTCTCCTCTGCTCTTCTCCAGGCAGAGGTTCCTCTTGATGTCTAGAAGTGATCTAAAGTCTGTGGTTTTGGGTACTCTTCTTTTACCCATTTTGGCCATTGAAGTGGGCTTACTTCAAAGGAAAGTCTCTCTGGTTTGTGAAATCCTGCCTTGGCCAGGCCACAGACACACACCAAGGGGTTGGAGACTGCATTGTGTGAGGGCTGTCAGGTGTAAGTGACCACTCCTCCCCTCCCTCCTAGCACAGATGGCTCATCAGGATATGCAGGCTGCCCCCCAGCTCCCTTTGGGTCACTGTCTAGAGAGAGGTGCAAACAGCCCAACTGTCAAACTGACCCAGACAGGGAATCCACAAACAGGTAGAGTCACAGAATGGTTTAAGCAAGAAAATGCCCACTTTCTAAAAGTGGCATTTTCAAACACACAATCTTAAAACCAACTTTACTAAAATATGTATTTTTAATTTGTGAGTTCAGAAACCCCAAACTCTACATGTCCATCTGCTCCCAAAGGGAATCTATGCTTTATTCATATTTAAAGGCAGCCCGTATGTTAACCTATGTGAGGGATAGGCCTTCCAACAGTGAAAAACGAATTTGGCAGTATTTCATTGTTAGGACATATAAAACACATTAGTATATGTCCTACCTTAAACATACACTGTACCCTGCCCATGGGGCTACCTAGGGCCTACCTTAGGGGTGTCTTACATGTAACAAAAAGGGATTCACAAATAGCCCAAATGTCAGTCTGACACAGGCAGGGAATCCACAAACAGGCAGAGTCACAGAATGATTTAAGCAAGAAAATGCCTACTTCCCAAAAGTGGCATTTTCAAACTAACAATCTAAAAACCATCTTCACAATTTTTTTTATTTTTTGTAGATTTTGGGTTCAGAGACCCCAAACTGCACATTTCTGTCTGCTCTCAAAGATAAACTGCACTTTAAGAATATTTAAAGGCAGCCCCCATGTTAACCTACGAGAGAGATAGGCCTTACAACAGTAAAAGCCGAATTTGGCAGTATTTCACTGTTAGGACATGTAAAACACATCAGTACATGTCCCTCCTTTAACATACACTGCACCCTGCCCCTGGGGCTACCTAGGGCCTACCTTATGGTGCCATACATATATGAACAGGGAATGTTTGGAGCCACGTCGAATTGATAGTTTAAAAACTGCACACACAGACACTGCAGTGGCAGGTCTGAGCCATATTTACAGGGCTACTCATGTTGGTGGCAGAATCAGTGCTGCAGGCCCACTAGTAGCATTTGATGTACAGGCCCTGGGCACCTCTCGTGCGCTTTCCTAGGGATTTATTAGTAAATCAAATATGCCAATTATTGAAAAGGTAATTACACATACAATTTCACATGGGGAACACTTGCACTTTAGCACTGGTGTGTAGTTGATTAAGTGCCCAGAATAACAAAAACAGCAAAAACTGAGTCTAGCACACAGCACAAACCTGGGAAGTAGAGGCAAAAATTAGGGGGAACTACGCCAAGAATGCCAGGTCTACCACGTTCCTAAATTAAGCCTGTCTGCTCTATGCCATAGCCATCAGGGGTTGAGCTCTTGTTTATATTAGTGAACCTTTACTGAACCATACAGCAATAATGGCACTATTACTAATGATGGACTACCATCTACCCCAAATAATAATCCACTTTCTCACATTTCACACTGTCACTCTATGGAAAACCCTTTCCAAAACATCCCCACCTCAAGTAAGGTATGATATCTTTATGTCTCCTTTGCTGGACTCAAGGTGCTAGCTCCTCAGCAACCTCAACAGATATTGCCTTTCCTGCAGTGCCATTCAAACATCCCTTACACACTGTTTAATGCATAGCATGTATCACATAACTATCATGTTGTTCACGCAAGTGCCATGTCTACATTGTCTTTATGCAACACACACCCTTGCGATATCCACTAGGTATGCAAACATGGGTGTCTGAGAATATGTCTACTAAGTATCACTAGCAACATCAGTGTTAGCTTGATTAAAATTCCTATTGATGTTTCTGTCTGAAAACCCAACATCATCCCAATGTTACATCAGAGGTTGTGCATATCTGGCAAATATACATGAGCAAACACAGGTGTAACTTTCATGACCTGTGATGTCTCTTTACTTATGTTGAATCCAACTGTCCTATCAGCAAAGGTGCCATTGTGATATGCCACATCCAGTTAAATGGAATGGTTTTGTGACAGCATCAGTAGTGCTGGTGAGTACATGGAGAAGCACATGGTCTGACTTACCTTACTCATTGCTGTTCCACCTTCAATATATAACATTTAGGGGCATATTTATACTCCGTTTGCGCCAAATTTGCGTCGTTTTTTTCGACGCAAATTCGACGCAAAACTAACTCCATATTTATACTTTGGCGTTAGACGCGTCTAGCGCCAAAGTTCCTGGAATTAGCGTCATTTTTTTGCGTGAACACCTTCCTTGCGTTAATGATATGCAAGGTAGGCTTTCCCGTCTTAAAAAATGACTCCGACGCTATTGCGTCGGATTTATACTCCCGGTCAAAAATGACGCCCGGGAGTGGGCGGGTCTAAAAAACCCGCATTTGCGCCGGATTTTAGCGCCTGGGTCAGGGCAGGCGTTAAGGGACCTGTGGGCTCATAATGAGCCCAGAGGTGCCCTCCCCTGCCCCCAGGGACACCCCCTGCCACCCTTGCCCACCCCAGGAGGACACCCAAGGATGGAGGGACCCACCCCAGGGACATTAAGGTAAGTCCAGGTAAGTATTTTAAAAAAAAAAAAATGGTGGCATAGGGGGGCCTGATTTGTGCCCCCCTACATGCCACTATGCCCAATGACCATGCCCAGGGCACAGAAGTCCCCTGGGCATGGCCATTGGGCAAGGGGGCATGACTCCTGTCTTTGCTAAGACAGGAGTCATTTCAATGGGGGATGGGCGTCGTAAAAAAATGGCGCAAATCGGGTTAAGACGTTTTTTTTGCCTCAGCCTGACTTGCCCCATTTTTAGACGCCCAAACGCCATTTTTCCCTACGCCGGCGCAGCCTGGTGTACGTGTTTTTTTTTCACGCACACCAGGCAGCGCCGGTCGGCTAACACCGGCTAACGCCATTCAATAAATACGGCGCCCGCATGGCGCTTCAGAATGGCGTTAGCCGGCGCTAATTTTTTTGGCGCAAAACTGCGTTAGCGCAGTTTTGCGTCAAAAAGTATAAATATGGGCCTTACCATCCACATGTCTCCACATGTATTTGCGCACAGCTCCAAGCACTCAACTTCCCCCGGTCACATCAACTCTACTTGTGTCAGGGGGGTCCATGGCAAGCAGGCCATCAAACTTCTGGCATGCATCAGTTAAGTATGTACAGAGTCATAAAGCATCTATGGCGGTGCATGACATCAATTAATGCAATGTGAAATAACCACATATTTATGTCACTGATGATTGTTGGGCAGGACATGGGAGAAAACATCATCCATGTCAAAACACCCATGTCCTTAGTTCACACATTAATCTGAGAAATGACAGGTGTGAAAGGTGTGGTACTCTATCAAAAAAGGGCGTATTACATGTCTGCAGGTTGGGCCACATACCACACTTGTGATCGAGTGTCTCATCCGCCAAACTCTGAATGAGGACCTTAATTTTATTATTTTACATTTAGATAAAAACAAGCTCAACGTTATAAGTTACAATGAGGTAAACATCTTTCTTTGGGTATTGAAGTGATAATGTGGTTCAAAACATAAACAGTCATATGTGGACATCCAAACATATAGCCTGCCCCTTCATTAGACAGAAACCTTAATTGCCATGGAGCTACCACCCTTCCTACACAGGCTCACCTTCCACCAAGTATTGATAAGATCTAGGCTGAGTTCAGGGGAATGGCGCCCTCACATGGCAACTTAAAAGATAGATTTTTAAATGTGTTGTTTGTTTCATTTGTAATGATATTAGAGTCACGTTATTGAGCAATATGATGAGAGACATACTTGCGAGAAGGTGGGTGGTCATTTTTCCTATTAATGTGGCTTCTGCCTGTCTGGTCAGGAGAAGATGACCATGATGGCTACAGCCTAATTGCTCACCAGACTGATTGGATCCAACATGATGGTAATCATTACGGTGAGGAGTGTATGGCCACTTTGAGTTGGCAGTGCCTAGCCACCAATTGATGACCACTACATGTCAATGAGGAGCACTTGGGTGCTTCCTCTCTCATCTGTGTACTATGATAGTGGAGTAACACATCCACACATGGCAACATACAATGCTGGAAGACAAGCTGCACACCTCCTAGTAGCACCAGGTCCTGAGAGACACGCTCACCATAAACTAGTCTCCGCAGGTGAAAAAGCATAACTGGGAAGGAAAAAGTGAGATACGTCAATCACAACAAACAGGTATTGCAGAAAATGTTGCTTGTTTAAATAATTAATCGGGGTAATTGTTACTAACCTTCATTGTTACATGTTGGCATTTTACCCTCAGCTATCCACTCCTGTAACCCCCGCGTCATCTCCCACGTGGTAAGTTGGAAGAGTAATGAAGGGGCAAGATTTGTTTCCAGTTTCAGACTGATGTTGTTGAATGCTGGGCTGATGTTAAGCAGTGATAAAGGGGAGAGGCTGATACCATATACTCCGGCCACTTGCAGCTCATTCTGTCTGGTCAGTAGTTTTCTAAGCCTTCCATGGTCACTATAATTGCATATACCGTGGGACGATAAAAGTAAAGTATTGTTACATCTGTAAATTAGTCTGACTAGGATGAAGATTTGGGATTAAATTGTCTACTTTTAAATGTTGTCTGCTTGAGTCTGCAGTATGTTGTTTGGCCCCAGTAAAACCCTCATGTCAGCTTTAAGACATAGTGAGCGTGCTGCATGTGTTAGGAATAACATTATTCACTTTCAGTCAAACGCCTATGGTATACAGCTATTATAGAGAATTACAGGGCACCATGACCAGCAAACTGGACGAACGGATAAGAAAAAGCTGTCTGAAAACCAATGGTTCCGTGAGAGTGTGAATTTTCTAATATGTTTATTAATGATTTTCAAATTAAAATGTGTAATGATTTAACATGTACAACAAGAAACTTTTGAAATGTCTGTTTTTCTGTTCTTGCCAAAGCAAATTATATTCAAACGCTGTGGTTATTTTCCATGATTGAAAGCTTTCATAATAAGTGTTTTTGAAGTCTGTGTAGATGCACCCACAACTACCCCTAGTGGGTTGCAGCGTTATGTCTTACAAGGTCGTGTATTAACTGAGCATTGCATAAGTTGAAATGTCCTATTGCTTGGATATGTTGGTAATATCTGGTCTTTCCTTGAGGATGGAAGTAGAAGGATACAGTAAAAGTTTCTTCCTGGAAACAAGATATTCGAGAGGCGATGAGACAATGGAGTTACAGACGAGACGGAAGAAGTAAAGACACATCAAAAGAAAATGTTATACTTAGCATAGATTGGCTGAAATGAAACCACCCCATTGACTGACCATTCAGGAGTTAATTAGCATTTAGTATAACAACCTGGGTAGAATGATTAGAGGGGTTGTTGTTCTTCTTCTTCTTAGTCCTTGCGTGTAGAGTGATTCTTGGAGAGCAGACGATATTCGAGCCTAGCTGTCATTAGGCCTCTGATGATATAACTGATGGTGTCCTCAAGCTGAAGCTGATCATTTGCTGTTACTACCTTTGTGGTAATGTATGTTTTTAAATGTGAATTGTGTCTCTCTTGCTTTCCAGGTACCAGCTGCAACTAATGATTTTATTGCTGCACATTAATAGTTTTTTTATATATCATAATCAAGTTAAGAGTTTTCTAAATTAATGTTACTAAATTCTTTTCACATGAAGCACAACGTGTAATGCTAATTTGTGGTTAGTTAGGGAATTAATTTTGATATTCTTATGGTTTGTTTTTAAATCATTTGATGCTGAACTAATGTATACTCTGCCATTATTACCAGTTTTTGTATTACTAATAAGTGTGATTCTTTTGGAGATAATTTGTTTAATTGTATTAATCAAATTGAGATACCTATGTCATTTTGACCAACCGCTATTGATCTTATATGCTTATCACCTGTGTTTGAGAGTTATTTTCCTGACATTAGCATTGTGAAAATAGGGAAATAAATCTATGACCTTTAATTACTAAACCGGTGTAGATATTGACTGAAGTTTTATAATATTGAATGTTGTTGTTATTAATGGTCCTCACACATCCCATTGGTGACATCCCCTCAAACCTATGTTGCTTAGATCCATCATCCTCTAGCACTGAATCCACTATTCAGCATTGATAATAGCTAGGATTCTGTGGCGCATTAGCAGTTCTAAAAAACATTGTTAAAATGTGCTGTTCTTAGGAATATCTGAAGAAATTAGTTCTTATTCATTAGGTTCCCACGTTCTTTCACCAACTGTAGCCTGTCACATAAAGCAAACTGGTCTCTCTGTAACATTCGATGGAGCACTGATATGGGCCATCACATCCAGGCAACCTGCAGAATATTTTAAACATTTGGTTTGCTGGAAGGGACCTTCATGCTGTTTTGTTTTATCTACGACACATTGGCCCTCATTTTGACTTCAGCGGATGGAAAAGCCTGTCTGCCGAAGTTCCGGTGGAGAGGTGTTGCCAGTTTGGCTGCCTCCCCTCCAGGGCCATTATGAGTTTACCGCTTGGTGATAGGGTGGAAACTCAGTTTCTGCCCACTGCCCCAGCGGGAAACGGCCTACAGCTTTGTATCCAGCTCATAACAGAGCCAACGGCAATGCTGTAGTGCATAGGGTTCACAAGCACCCGTCGCAAAGTTCACTGTCTGCAGAGCAGACAGTGTACTTTGTGACAGTGCTGGCCAAGGGTGCTCCTGCACTGCCCGTTCTAAGTGCATGGGCAGTGGAGGGCTCCCCCTGAGGCACCAGACATTTCATGGCAGTAGGGAGAGAAGGGAGTCGTAATCCCCAGGGCAGCGCTGCTTGAAACACTGCTCTCGTGGATTAGGACCACCGGTATCGTCACACCGTCATGCTGACGAAAAGTGGCAGTGCTGGCGGTCCAACTGTGTCAGTCGTAATGTGGCGGTCAGACAACCCTGGTGTTCATTGGACCGCCAGGGTCGTAATAAGGCCCATTATCTTTGGACCTGTTGTCCAATCAGGTCATGACTATGCCAAAAGCCAGTATCTTAGCATTCACCAAAACTGCTAACTTTGAAAAAAGCACAAAATGCTGTGTGTCTTTGGGGTTCAAGGTTCAAATGCAATGCTCATTCCTCAAAAATCCACTGTAAGCTGTGCTAGCTACCAGCGGAAGTTAGAATTAAACCCAAAGTTTTGGGTCAGATGTATCAAAGTATTTTACATTTGCAAACGGTGCGAATCGCAAAGTAGTCTTTCCGAATGTATAAAAGGTATTCACTGGGCAATTTTAAGGAATCTCTAAAACAGCGATTCCCTAAAATTGTGACACCATTTTGTGAATCACAATTTGCGATTCCGTAAATAGGAAATTGCAAATAGGGAATACCTATTTATGATTTCCTATGCACATGTAACAAGCATTTCCTAAATGCAAACTGGGCATTTAGGAAATGTTATTACCACCAAATCCAAGTTGGAGGTAACCATGTGCAATTTAAAAAAAAATGCATTAAAAATTCATTTTATATAGTGCCATTGAGCACATAGATGTGTGCGAACTACATGTAAACAATTTGTTTTGGGGTTGCATCATAGGGGACCTTAGACCTTCAGCATCCTTGCTTTTGCATTTCCTAATTTGTGAATTTCCGCAAAGAAATGGCAAATTAGAGAATGCAAAACCATTCTCACCTAAAGGCCTTCAGGCCTTTAGGAACGAATGGAGTCGCAATCTCTAAAAGCGATTCCCTAATAGCGATTGCAAATTTTAAGAAATCGATAGTAAGGAATCGTTATTTTGTTACATAGCATTTTGCATTCCCTAAATAGCGATTTCTTAAAATTCACTGATTAGGGAATACAAAATGTGAGTTTGATACATCTGGCCAGTAATGCTTTAGTTTAACGCCCTGGGGCAGGGCGCTAGTTGCTAGGAAACACAATTCTTCCTTATACATTTACACTTTGCTTAACAAAATCTTGGCATTTAGGTTAGATTCAGGTTGGTGCCCATGCGTTTTAATCGTCTCCCGTTCATATTACCTGGATAAACACATTTTGCAGGTTTTTATCAGTTCCAAAAGACAGCTTGACCTTTAGAGTTTAGAGTAGTATGTTATCTATGGTTTCCAGGCTTATGCCGTTCATCTTTGCCTTTAGTTCATGTTGAAATTGTTTAAAAAGCATCTTAACAGGTCTACTCTAAGGGTGGTGTTAGCAGGGGTCGTTCTAAGCTCTGATAATTAAATGAATGAATCACTTAATTTATTTAGAAAGGGTAAAGGCCAAAGGTGAAGTCAGGACATTCAATGACCTGTAGTGGCGATGTGGATCCACCACTTCCTCACCTAGTTGGAACTACAGCTACGAATGGCCACATGTCGAGTGAGACAAGTGAGCAGGGGAAATAGGACTGGGAGAGACACTGACAGATCACAACTTTTGTGATGCTGGGTGCACGGTTGTTGTGCTGGGATGCGTTAACGGGCTGGTCACGCACTGTGCGCTGAATGTAATGTCTTCAGCTTAACATTGATATGATGGAAAAGGCAACAGGTCATATACTGCAATCATTATATCTCTAAGGATCGGTCTACATTTAAATGGATGACCTTGGAATTCCCAATATGGTTAAATACCTGCTAAAGAAGCTTACCCTGCTCTCGCATTAAATAAAGCTCAGTGTAAAGTACTAATGTCTAAAAAAAAATCAAACTTCAGCTTCCGGTTGAGTCTGTTAATGTACTTGTTTAAAACTGTGAACAACATAAAAATGGAGCAGCGGCTTCCCAAAATCAAATTAGGAGCCGAGCTCCCTGAAAAAAGGTAGCACACACACTTTTGCCCAGTTTCAGAATTTTGCAGAACTAGTCACATGTCCATACCTTTTGCTATTCTAAAGAGGAAGTGCAGAGATAATCTCATGGGAGCAAAAAAAAATTAGAGTGGACGGCCTTCCAGCATCAACGGTATGTACCGTTTTCTGCAAGTACAGCTTTGTTTATAATCACACGGTCATGCCAAGCGGTCACTCATATTAGCTGAGACAAGGTAACTTTGTCGTTTGTATATGTCAGCACTGTAAGGAAAACATGGCGTTTATAGGCTTCCTTAATTAAACATCAGGGTGAGCAAGTTCCATCTATCTGACAACAGTTTTTTTATGGATAGTCAGTTGTGCAGTGACCGTAATACAAGTGAGCAAAGGGTTTTTACAGCTGTCACTGAATCAATATTAAATAAACATTATTCAGACGCATTCATTTATACTGGCGCATACCCATGGTGAGAGGTTTAGGAAATCCCTTTGCCTTTATAAATTATTTAATGCATGGAGACTAAAAAAATCAGGTCGCTAAAGTACTAACGTGCTACTTTGGGGAAACGCATAACAACAGTAGCATCATAATCTCAAATAAACATAATCAAAATCTAAAAATTCTATTAAGAATAAATAGAAGCATCTATAGTGCCTAGACAACTGGCAAAGTGCATTCAACTAGATTTTTAAAGCTGCACCAGAAAGCAATGTTCTTAGCACTGCAGCAGTAGGTACAAGTCTACAGCTTGTGCATTAGACCCATGTGCAGTATTCAGATGCAAAACTGTGAAATGCATCAAAAGCATGCAAGCTGAATCCCTTAGTGACTAACTTATCTTACTTGGATCTCAAACTTCTACCAGGGACTGAAGAAAAAAAATCGACAGCATGTCCTGAAAGTGGAACTCTGAAGCTAGTGAATTCCAGCACCTCTGTTCCAGAGAACACAATGAAGTGCTGTAGGGACATAGGTGAAACACTGGGAACAGCTAGTCTGTAGTCCCAAGACCTAGCACCTGATGTCTGGTTTGTATTGAAAGATGTGTTCTTATATCTGCAACACTGCAGAGTCAGCATGAACACATCAGTCCCATGCGCCTATACTACCCCAACTGGGCAGTTAGGTAGTGATTCCATCAACCCACGGGGAAGGTGTTCAGGTCGAAATAGAAACTAAAATACCTAACAATAAATAAGAAAAATGTTGCAGATCTCCCTGTTGAAAAAGAAGAGGTTGCTGTCTTTTTTTGTTCCACTTATGCTTTCCTGATTATTCTTCATAGGGGAGGCAAAATTCTTATCTCACTTGGTGCTAGGCTTTCTCATGAGAGAGATGGGTTTAGGCAAGACCAACTTTATGCCAACACAATAAGGTTAGTTTCTATTCAGTCAACCCCTACTGGCACCCTTTCCTCCGCTGTTGAAGTGAATGCATACCCAGGGAGATGGCTAAAATGCCTATGAATGTCTCTGCTGTTTTCACTTACTGATTCCTTCTTCCTTGAATGCCACCCCACACCAAATGGTTCACAGAGACATAGAGAAATAGTGCAACAATACTTTTTATCCAACATTAAATTACAACATTTATTTTAAGTCTAATGGCAACTGTTGTCTCTAGTGTAATCACAAACAGTTATACCATTCATAATATGCCCAATGTAGAATTCTCATATTGCCCAATGAACTAGTGATTTATCATTAACAGGAGCACTAAATCCATTTATGCAAATTTTCGGAATTAAGAGCCTGATTACGAGTTTGGTGGTCCTAAGACTGCCAAACTCGCAGTGACGGTCCGACCGTCCCAATCCTGGCAGTCTCACCACCAGATTACTATCCTGGTGGTCTGACCGCCAGGAGACTGACACCACTGCCGGGATCAGGGATCCCGCCGGGATGGCAGCAGTGAAAGTCATGGGCAGCTACGGTGGTGCTGAGTCTGGCATCACTGTGTTGATCATGACTTTCCACCAGCCTTTCCATGCCAGGGTCCCTGCAATGAAAAGTCTGGCAAAAAGGCAGAGTTGGGGCCACAGGGGGTCTCCTGCATTGCCCACGACCAAGACCATGTAGTGGGCAGTGCAGAGGCCCCCCAGTCAGCACCCTTGGACAGTGCACATTCCAAGGGTGCTGTGTGCGTTGTCATTGCAGAGACCAATGCCATGGGTCAGCCCAGCGGAAACATTGTAACACAACGTTTCCACCTGTCAGCCTAGCAGTAATACGACAGTGGTGAGGCTGCGGGCTTAACAGCTTCCTCTCTGCCACCGTATTAGAGTTTGGGTGGTTTAACCGTCAACTTGTAATCAGGCCCTTAGTCTCGAAGCAGAAATATAAGGAGTATTGAGTCTCAAGAGAGGGAAAGATACATCTGCCTGCAAAGGTTGCCAGGGCAATGCTAGGATTTAACTACTCTAACTGCAGCCAGAGCATAAAATTAAATCATCAAAGTCAAGGGAAGATATATCTCCCACAGTTCCCAATGTAAAAAGGACCAATCAAAAATCAGCATTCTTGATGTCCTTGATGTCAGACTCCATCTTGTGGATAATACAATACCAGAGTCTTCCATCATTGCAGCCTTTACAATATCTCGCAAATGAGTATCCACCTCCTCTGCCTCCTATTCCATTCAGATGCTGAAAGTTATTGTTCATCCAATTAACTGCAACAAACATGGACTTTGCAGAGTAACACAACAAAAATATTGTAGGTAATGAGAACACAGTGACTCTGGTGCCTAAAAAAACAAGAACGTTTTGCCACACCAAGGAAAAGTACAACATTTACTTTTAAATGGATTCGGTCACGTAGGCCCACTCATTTGAGTGTTAATATGCATTTATCTCAATTATAGCTAAATCAAAAACATCAAAATCACTTGTTTCATTAAACATACATGGAAAATAATGTGTGGCCACTTATAAGTAATGGTTAAGCAGGTTGCATGTTAGCATATTATTATTGCTGCACCAATAGCGTCTGAAACCAAAATGGCAGCAGGGATTCCAAGTCTAGTGATACCTTCCAAAACTTGCAAGTCTTGAAATCATTATGCATGGAAGAATGTGTGTGTCATAGTTCTATCCTCCAGATCAGGAGAAGTCTTTCCCTGTTTCAATGCCTGCATATCAATTTTTAGTAAGGAAATCAAATAAGGGTGGCAAATCTAAAGCCTTTTATTGCAAATTAAGGAAAAATCCCTTTGTCCCTAAGTGGTGCCCCAACAGTCTCCAAGAGAGATGTCTTTCCAGTGGAATTACAGTGGAACGACATGTAATGGAAATGTTCCCTCAACATTAATCCCTGACACTTGAAAAGATGCGTATACCTTTTTATTCAGAAGTCTCAAAATTAAGCTGACACAATTTACTCCCTGTGCTCTTGTGCACACTAATAGGGAGCCTACTAGTGTTCAAATACGCTTCTGGACATTCCAGGTTCTTGAATGTTATTCAGAAATTCCAATTGATTCCAGAACCATGCCAGGTTTGTGGAAGCTAGTCTGCTTATGTTAAACAGTCTAATACCTAAAATTCTGTGCTCACTAATTCAGCTCCACCCAGCACGCGAAGGATGGGTGGAAGAATTCAGCACATCTATAGCAGGCAGCTCGTGCTCTGCTCACTAATGATGCATGTGATTATTGTGAGATGTGTTAAGCTCTAGTTCCTGTCAGTCCAGTGTTGGTCATTGACGCTGTGTTCCTGTTTGACTGACTCCATTTTTCCTGAGTTCCTTAAACTTTAGTTAATCCTTGTTCCTTGAGCTGACACTGCCTGCAGAGCTTCTTTGATCCTATATTCGTGAGCCTTAATTTCGGGGCCAGAACTATTTATTGTATCCTTGAAAGTTTTCTCCTTCTGTAGTTACCTTTTTCCATGCCTGCCTCCTTATCATTTACCTGTTTATCAATGTTCTAGTATCCTACCTACCTGTTCCTGCTGTCTTAGCTTCCAGTTCCATTGTGTGGTTTGTTACTTGCTTTCTGCCAAGTGTTCCGTTTTCTTTCCTTTCTCCCCTTTTAAGCACTCCTTCTTGCTAGGTTGCCAATCATGCCTATGTATTTAATTCGACAACCTTGCTGTAACTGCCTTATGTGTTCTTGTTTGATCACCAGAATTTTTGGGCACAGCTGACAACCTAGGTGGTACTTCTTGTCTACTGAGGGTATTGTCTTGGAGTTACTTTTATAACCCCACCATAGGTATCAGCTTCACAGGCCTTGCCTTTTCACGTATGTCGTTTATGTAGGTATTTGCAGTCAGTATCAGTAACAGCAAATGTGGGTGAGGACCTTACTGAGGTTCAGTTTTAACGTATGGAGCTCCAGAAGGCTTTACCCCATATTCCACTTATTGGTAATGTTTATATATATATATATATATATATATATATCTATATATATATATATATATATATATATACATACATATATATATATTACATAGTGGCGGTCACCAGTAGGTAGAGAAAAAGCATTTTTTGACTTGCCAATATCATTGGCACTGTTTGATAAATGTTCGCACAATTTTCCAAAAAGAGTACCAAGGTGAATTGCAATCTTTATTCCTCCTAGTGAGGGAGAACAGGAACGCGTTTCAGTCAACCTGTTCGCCGACATTTATACCCACACGTGATTGAATACGAACGAGACAACTTAAAAACCAACCTTATTTTTACATATTTCAACCTTGTCATAACAATGCTGGCTCAAATGTTAAACAATGATAGAGCAGTCGGGCTGTACTCAATATAATGAATACTTTCAAAACTTTCTATCATGAATACGCCCAAACTGCTCATAACGAGGTAAATAGTTATAAAAAACTCTCTGTGTATAACAAGCATGGAACGATCTTGAGGTGAGAAGCGAACATAAATTATTGTCAATAGTTGATCAACAATACGCATGGCACTTCCGAGCCCAATATATATACACAGTATAAATAACTCCAATATTAAATGTTGCATTTTATATAGATTTTATATAGATTGCACAAAATTGAACCATCACAAACCATCAGAAACATTCTTGTCCTATTCAATACACATATTAAACAGGAAGGCCAACAGCACACAGAATATAAAGTTCAATAGTGTTGCAGGGATAGGTATCCCTGGTGGTGTGTTGTCGAAGTGAAAGAGTTGAATGGAGTCTCAGGTCTGGTTTGCAGAAGGTGTCTTTATTTGTGGCAACTATAAATCAGAGTGCCATCAACGAGATACAGCCAACACGTGTTTCGTCACACAAGTGACTTTATCAAGACTGGGCCATGCGGCCAGAATGGTACGACAACACACCACCAGGGATACCTATCCCTGCAACACTATTGAACTTTATATTCTGTGTGCTGTTGGCCTTCCTGTTTAATATTTGTCCTTGGGTACTTTGTTACCCATTCTTTGTGCCTACTGGGTAGTAAGGCACTGGGCCAGATTGCACCAGATTCTATGTTTACTTGGATATTTGTCACAAAATCATTGTTTTACTGTTTAGATGTGCGGCGTCCTTTCACCCTTACTACCCTTGTTTGCTGTTTCTATTCAATTCACAATTGTATATAATTGCCAAATCTCGTATTAATCACTTATGGGTGTTATAAGGATTTCTAGTATTGAATTGAGCCCAAGTGGGCACCACATACCTTGAAGTCAAACCCCAACCCTCACCCAGGTACACAAACATGTAGCACCTTTGCTCTGCATAACATCCACATGCAAGCTCTGAAAAAAACATTGAAAACACTGCATTAAAACCAATACATTTCCCCCAACACTAACTATACCTATGGAAAAATAGATATTAAGCAAAAAACATTCTCAACTTTTCCAATGCATGTAAAGTTTAAAGATTTGACATATAGGCTCT
This sequence comes from Pleurodeles waltl, assembly GCF_031143425.1. Taxonomy (NCBI): domain Eukaryota; kingdom Metazoa; phylum Chordata; class Amphibia; order Caudata; family Salamandridae; genus Pleurodeles; species Pleurodeles waltl. Next base: position 1,641,193,537 of record NC_090444.1, on the reverse strand, counting down.
CATTCTGACCCTGGCGGTCCTAAACCGCCAGGGCCGCGGGCAACGGAAGCACCGCCAACAGGCTGGCGGTGCTTCATTGCCCATTCTGACCGCGGCGGTAAAGCCGCGGTCAGAAAAGGGGATCCGGCGGTTTCCCGCTGGAATACCCCTGGCAGGGCTGAACCTCCATGGCGGCGCTGCAAGCAGCGCCGCCATGGGGATTCCGACCCCCTTCCCGCCAGCCTGTTTCAGGCAGTTTTGACCGCCAGGAACAGGATGGCGGGAACGGGTGTCGTGGGGCCCCCTAACAGGGCCCCAGCATGATTTTCACTGTCTGCATAGCAGACAGTGAAAATCGCGACGGGTGCAACTGCACCCGTCGCACCCCTGCAACACCGCCGGCTCCATTCGGAGCTGGCCTCTGTGTTGCAGGGCCTTTCCCGCTGGGCCGGCGGGCACTCCTTTGGCGGGCGCCCGCCGGCCCAGCGGGAAAGCCAGAATGGCCTCCGCGGTCTTTTGACCGCGGAGCGGCCAAATGGCGGTGACCGCATGGCGCGGTCAGAATTACCGCCATAGTGTGATTGATGGAGTACCCAAAGACATTAGGGGAGGCAACAGAGAAAATAAGTTGTGGATCTTGGAATCTAGATACATAATTGCTTTCGATACCAAGGAACCGCATAGTTTGAATAGCAGTGAAGAACTGTATATACATTTGAAAAGTTTAAACAAACCAATTCCTATCACCAGTTTAAGTATAATCCTTGTAATCGGAAAATATTGATAATGGAATGCGTGCACTGAACACAGTACTTGCTGCCAAGGTACGTACTCAAGGGAGTTTCGAATCTGGAAAATTTTGAACGTGCACCACAAAGAACAAAGTAATCAAATCCGCTTAGTCCATATAATGACGAGAGTAATTTCTCTTTAGTAAAGTGTCCTTGGATGTAAAAACAAAACAGCCAACGCATTTCGTCCTTGTTGAAGGACTTCTTCAGGGCTGCAAACATGATAAGAGCACAAAAAATAATCTAAATATATACACAGACAAACAAGACATATAAGGAAACATACAACAATATTTCAAATATATAATATCAAAAATTATCACCAACAACATAAATACACATGAGGGCAGGAGACAACAAAAACAGACAGCAGAAAGATGAAAAATACTTATCATAATGAATTAGAAAGCTACCAACAATACAATACCTATGAAAATAGGGGCAAATTAAAGACTGATCTCTATGATAAATCTTGACTGCAAAGTGTATGCTAAAATGACAGCACGTAGACTGGAGTCAGTTATTTTGCAATTAATGGGTATGTCGCAAACTGGTTTCTTAAAAAGTAGACTTGCTTCGGATAATGATTGATTATTCTGTCATGTTTTAGAAAAAGCCAAATAATCACTTACCTCTACAGCATTGGCCCTTGATGCAGAGAAGGCCTTTGATGAGGTGTCTTGGCCTTTTCTGAAAGCAGTCCTACATAAATGCCAATTGGGAGATGAGTTTACATAAATGATTATGGCCCTCATTATGACATTGTCGGTAAATCCCACTTACCGCCATGCTGACTGCCGCCAACATACCGATTACCGCCACCAATATTATGGCCCACACATAGCAATCCGTCACTATACAGCCACACACACACAAGTCCGCCAGCCCAAAAGTCAGTGATAAGCTGGCAGTAGCAAAACCCTCACTGTTACGCCAACAGAACTACGCCCACAGCATTATGACCCACAAATCACTGCGGCAGACTTTAAATGGCGCTAAACCATTGGCTCAAAATACACACAACCTAACAAAACTACACCACATTGAACAATTCAAACTACACACACCTGACACACATACACACACCACACCCACACCACTATAAAACACACACCCACATTACCCACAACCCTTTACGATTACAAACAAGTGCCACAGGGGAGATAGCAAAATTCCCAGACAAGACCACAGACACACACCACCATCACCTATACAACATCCACGCACCCTACATCACACAGCCCAACACAGTACCAAACACACCCTCACCCACACCACTCACAATACACCCGTTGCACTGCAAAGACACCTCAGGTTCTCTGAGGAGGAGCTAAGGGTCATGGTGGAGGAAATCATCCGGGTAGAGCCACAGCAATTTGAATCACAGGTGAAACAGACGTCCATTGCTAGGAAGATGGAGCTATGGTGGAGAATCGTGGACAGGGTCAATGCCGTGGGACAGCACCCAAGAACAAGGGATGACATCAGGGAGAGATGGAACGACCTACGGGGGAAGGTATGTTCCACAGCAGCAAGACACCAAATAGCTGTACGGAGGACAGGTGGTGGACCCCCACCTCCTCCCCCACAACTAACAACATGGGAGGAGCAAGTCTTGGCAATCATGCATCCGGAGGGCCTGGTAGGAGTAGGAGGAGGACTGGACTCTGGTAAGTCAAATCTCTATTACTGTCACCATCCCTACCTGCATGCCATCGCAAACCCCCACCCTTACCCTCACTTCCATCACTTCACCACTTCACCACCTCCCACATACCCCACAATCACAACTCACTCATCCCAATACTAAGCCCTGCATGCAACACCAATGCATGGACACCCCTCACAGACCTGCATGGACACCCATCACTACAGCATGCACATTAGAGAGAATCACCTAGCCCACACAATCACTACTCACACAAGGCAAAGCTTCCAGGGCAATAACAACCATACAGGGCAACACACCCATGCACAAGATGACACACACAGAGACAATAACACTGCATTGACATCCCCACAGGTCCCCCACCCAACGTCACCGGGAAGGAGGTACCAGCAACTTCCAGTCCACCCCCAGAAGAGGCCCACAGGGATGACAGCAGCTCTGGATGCCTGGATCTGGATGACCAACCTGGCCCATCAGGGACCCTCACCCACACCACTCACAATACACCCATTGCACTGCAACAACACCTCAGGTTCTCTGAGGAGGAGCTAAGGGTCATGATGGAGGAAATCATCCGGGTAGAGCCACAGCAATTCGAATCACAGGTAAAACAGACGTCCATTGCTAGGAAGATGGAGCTATGGCGGAGAATCGTGGACAGGGTCAATGCCATGGGACAGCACCCAAGAACAAGGGATGACATCAGGAGGATATGGAACGACCTATGGGGAAGGCATGTTCCACAGCAGCAAGACACCAAATAGCTGTACGGAGGACAGGTGGTGGAACCCCACCTCCTCCCCCACAACTAACAACATGGGAGGAACAAGTCTTGGCAATCATGCATCCGGAGGGCCTGGTAGGAGTAGGAGGAGGACTGGACTCTGGTAAGTCAAATCTCTATTACTGTCACCCTCCCTACCTGCATGCCATCACAAACCCCCATCCTTACCCTCACGTCCATCACTTCACCACTTCACCACCTCCCACATACCCCACAATCACAACTCACTCATCCCAATACTAAGCCCTGCATGCAACACCAATGTATGGACACCCCTCACAGACCTGCATGGACACCCATCACTAAAGCATGCACATTAGAGAGAATCACCTAGCCCACAAAATCACTACTCACACAAGGCAAAGCTTCCAGGGCAATAAGAACCATACAGTGCAACACACCCATGCACAAGATGACACACACAGAGACAATAACACTGCATTTACATCCCCACAAGTCCCCCACCCAACGTCACCGGGAAGGAGGTGCCAGCAACTTTCAGTCCACCCCCAGAAGAGGCCCACAGGGATGACAGCAGCTCTGGATGCCTTGATCTGGATGACCAACCAGGCCCATCAGGGATCTCCGGAAAGTCGGTAACCCAGGCACAGTCCCATACCACCACAAAGCCTCCCCCCCTCAGGAAACAGCACTATACCCACCCAGCGGACCCATACCTCTGTCCCCAGGACACATCAATCAGCAGTGTGTCCACCACTACAGGGAACCCAGGCCACCCCACAAACACAGGACGATCAGGGACCTGGGGTCAGTGGCAGTGGGCACACGGTTCCGGGGACAGAAGCACAGGACAACAGGGAAGCTGGGAGGACTGCTGTGCGAAAGGGGGAGGACAGGCCCAAGGAACCGACTCTCCAGGAGGCACTCACCAACATCCTGGGCGCATACCACCATTCCCAGGAGACGATGGGCCAGATACTGGACAAGTTGCAGGAGACCCAGCGGCTGCAGGAGGGACAGTACCTGGGGATCAGGGAGGACTTGAAGTCCATTAACACCACGCTGGTCTCCATTGCAGGGGTGCTGGCAGACATTGCCAACACCATGAGGCTTGCAGTGTCACACCACCGGGCCCCTGACACTAGCCAAACCGATGAACAGCCTTCCACCTCTGCTGCCGCTAGTGGACAGGAGGCCCCCACAGGAACAACAGGCCACCATCACCCCACCCCCTGCATAAGGAGAACCACCCGGCAAACGGTCCCTCCGATCCATGCAGATGCCAGAGAACACTGCCAAGACCCCCGCCAGGAAACAAGACTCTCCTGAATGTCACCCTTGTGTCTCACTCTGTCACACTGTCCACCTTCAACTGTCATGTCTCCCCTTCCTATGCCCTCTTGGACAATGCACCTGTGATACAAATTGACTGGACTCTATTACGGACTTTCCTCCATCATCACCCCAGCCCATTGCACATCCCCCTCTAATCATTAGCACTTAAATAAACAGCATTTGAATAAATACGAGTATGGAGTCTGTCACTTCATTTAACCATTTATTTGTTTAACAAGATTTAAGCACTGCAATATAACTGTACAGTAATGTATACATAGGAATGACCTGTAGTTGGCTGCAGTCAACACACCAGGAGCGATAGTGGGGCACAAATATCTGAAAATAGAGATGCCAAAGGGTACAGTAAGTGGCCATAGAAGTGGGAAAATCAGCCTGCCAGTGACAATGTCAAATACAAAACTGTCAATGTAAAGTGTAATTACAGTGTCTTACCTGGGTGTCATTGGAAGTACTGTCTTATTATACAACTTCTGTTGTCCTCATCCTCATCCTCTGCCTCCTCATCTTCACTGTTCACAGGGTCCACTGCTGCCACACGCCCATCTCCAGCCTCATTCTCCTGCAGAAAAGGCAACTGGCGACGTAAGGCAAGGTTGTGCATACAGCATGCCACGATGATCTGGCACACCTTCTTGGGTGAGTAGTACAGTGATCCACCTCTTAGATGTAGGCAATGAAACCTGGCCTTCAGGAGGCCGAATGTCCTTTCTATTATTATTCTTGTTTGCCCATGTGCCTCATTGTAATGTTCCTCTGCACTTGTCCTAGGATTCCTCGCAGGGGTCCATAGCAATGAGAGGTTGGGGTAACCAGAGTCTCTCAAGTGGGTGGTTTGCCCACTGCTTGGACCTGGGGAGTGCCAAGCCACAGTCTCTCAAGTGGGTGGTTTGCCCACTGCATGGTCCTGGGGAGTGCAAGGCCAAAGTCGCTCAAGTGGGTGGTTTTCCCACTGCATGGTCTTGGGAAGTGCAAAGCCACAGTCTCTCTAGTGGGTGGTTTGCCCCCTGCGTGGTCCTGGGGAGTGCAAGGCCACAGTCTCTCAGGTGGGTGGTTTGCCCCCTGCATGGGCATGGGGAGTGCAAGGCCACAGTCTCTCAAGTGGGTGGTTTGCCCAATGCTTGGTCTTTAGGAGTGCAAAGCCACAGTCTCTCAAGTGGATGGCTTCTCCACTGGTTCTGGAAGGGGCCTTGTGCCCAGTGTACTTCATCCTGAGAGGGATGGAGTGATTGGATGGCTTCTCCACCAGTTCTGGAGGGGGCCTTTCCCAGTGTGCTTCATCCTGGGAAGGATGGGGTGAGTGGATGGCTTCTTCCACTGGTTCTGGAGGTGGCCTTGTGTCCAGTGTGCTTCAACCTGGGAAGGATGGGGTGAGTGGATGGCTTCTTCCACTGGTTCTGGAGGGGGCATTGTGCCCAGTGTGCTTCATCCTGGGAAGGATGGGGTGAGTGGATGGCTTCTCCACTGGTTCTGAAGGGGGCATTCTGCCCTGTGATGCAGATCTTGGGGAGTGCAAGTCACAGTCTCTCACCTGAATGCCAGAAACCACTGGATTTGCAGGGGCCAGGACGCACAACAGCCCATGGAGGCAGGACTACACACTCTCCACCGGTGGTGATGGCTGTTCAGTGGTGGCAGTGGCGGTGCTGGTGTCAGGGCTGGCAGTGGTGGGAGGAGGCTCCAACCCATCCCCTGCAGCCTTGGATGGCTGCCCACTGGACCTGCTGCTGGCAGTGGTGCTGGTGGCAGTGCTGGTGCCGGTGCTGGCAGTAGTGGGGGAAGGCTCCAGTCCAACCCCTGCAGCCTCGGACGGCTGCCCACTGGGGCTGCTGCTGCTGGAAGTGGTGCTGGTGGCGGTGCTAGAAGAGGTGGGGGGGGCTACAGCCCTTCCCTTGCAGCCTCGGACAGCTGAACCACCACGGTTGGTAGTGGGGGCTCCGCTTGAGACCCAGCACCAGGCCTCCTGTCCTTCCTGCCTGCTGGTACAGGCCCCTTGCCCTTCCTGTCAGCAGCCGGAGATTGCCCCTTGCCCTTCACACCTGCAGCTGGTGGTGCCTTCTTGCCCTTCCTAGTCGCAGCTGGTGGTGCCTCCTTGCCCTTCCTTGATGCACCTGGTGCAGGCACCCTGTCAGTGTTGCTGCCTGGTGCCCGGGATCCTCTCCCACCTGCAGTAGCTGTTGACACTAATGTGCCCCTGGACTGGGTGGCTGAGGTGCTTGCCTGGGTTTTCTTCACCTTGGCCTGGTGGATGGACGGGGGGAGGAGGGGTAGGGAAGAGGTCAATGGTGGAAAGGAAAAGCTTCTTAGGGACATTGGGGTGGGAAGATGGTGAAGGTTTGGAAATGGAGGAAGACGAAGTGGTTGTAGGAGGTGTCTGTCTGCTGTGTTTGGGTGAAGGTGCATGGGCTGGATGCTGTTGTGAGGTGGGTGGTTGTTGGGTGTCTGAGTGCTTACGTTTGTGTACAATGGCAGGAGGGGGCACAGACACAGAGGGAGAGGACACAGGGGACGTGTGCATTGAAGTGGGGATGGTGACTGCCAGTGAGGGGCGTGTAGTGATAGGCGTGCTGATGGTAGTGGATGAGGATGTAGTGCATGCCGATGTGAGTGTAGACGCTACTGGGAGGGAGGTGGACGAGGATGAGAAGGGGGACACAGTGGAGGCAGTGGATGTTGGTATGTCTGCATCTGGATGGTGTTTGTGTGACTGCCTGTGTGGTGCTTGTGTTTGCCTGAACCACTCCTGTGTGTTGTCCTGGGTGCATGCTGGTCTGCCTGTGTGCTTGGGGTAGGTTGAGGGGAATAGGATTGGGCAGAGAAGGTTGGAGGGGAGAGGCTAGAAACAGGGACAATGGCTGCCATCAGAGAGGAGGCCAGAGCCTGGATTGATCTCTGTTGGGCTGTCATGCCACAGTGAATGCCCTTTTTGGAATGCATTTATTTGTTGCAAATGGGCTGCCAGCCCATGGATGGCATTCACAATTGTTGACTGCCCAACAGAGATGGATCTCAGGAGGTTATTAGCCTCCTCACTCAGGGCAGCAGGGCTACCTGGGGAGGTGCCTGGGGCCAAGGAGATGCCCACCCTCCTAGGTGAGCGGGCATGGGAAACACGCTGAGGGGCTGCTAGGAGGGCAGTGCTGGTACGGGGGATGGCAGCTGTACCTGTAGTTGGGATGGGCACAGAGGTGTTCCCCACCACCAGGGAGTTTCCATCGGAGGAGGTATCACTGTCAGAACTGTCCCCTCCAGTCTCTGCCGTGGTGCTCCCATGGCCCTCCGTCCCACTGGTGCCCTCACCGTCGGTGGATTCATTCTCTTGGGCCCTGTGGGATACAGCTCTCCCAGTCGCTGGTGCCTCTGCTCCTCTGCCAGATGATGCTAATGCACATAAGGACAGGTTGATAAAACAAAAAGTGGGGGGGGAACGAGACAAAGGATACCCTTGGTCAATGGCGGCAACAACTCCACTGTTACGCACTAGGCAATGCACTACCATTCACAATGCTAGTCACCAGCCCATGGACAGGGATACCTAACAGAATACCTAACACCAATTGCAGCATACCTGATACCCACAGACCCCTGCCCAGTAGTGGAGGCCTACTGTCAGAGTCACCAGATTCTCGGGGTCTGTGCACGTTCCCAACACGTCCACCACTGAACAGCTCCAAGACTCTGATAGATAAATCACAGAGGCTGAGAGAGTTCAAGAGGGGAAGAGGGGATTAGGAAGGGAACAGCTGGGAAGGAGGCCTGTAGTAAGAAGAAGGTTAGAACACACAATATGTAAATTATATATCCTGAAATCAATACTAGACTATGATTCTAAGCCTAGTTATTCTGAAAACATGAACAATCTAGGAATTAAGTTTAAAATGACTAAGTTTCAAGCTGGCCGGATACCTGTAAGGGAATCAAGATGAATTAAATGAAAACTTTCTTATTCAAGTACTTTCCTTTACATGAGAATCAGAAAAACATTCTGACTAAATTTTAAACCAGTCATATAAATCCTGTTTTGAGAATGCATACTAGGACCATGCAATATTGCATCTAGAAACTCTGGCCACACAAATTGCGCATATTGCAGATATATATATATATATATATCGTAAACACCATAAAAGGATTTTGCACCATGAATAACACAATATGGATTCAGGAAGCAATTCACATAACTTGTCAACTCAAATATTACATAATAAATATCTTAGAATAGTGGCATACAATAAACAACATGAATTAAACTTGAGGAGAGAATCGTGCATCTTGCCGATTCCAGTGTCACCATGTAAAATACCAAGAAATGGTAGCACGCAATGAATATCAAAGTCAAATCCTCATTAAACGAATTGTGCGTCTTTCCGATTCGTAAAACACAATGTAAATGCTAAGAAATAACAGCTCACAATGAATAACAAGATCAAAGTAGAATGAAACGAATCGCGCTTCTTTTTCCGATTCTTAAGCCACCATGTAAATGTCAGGAAATGGTAGCGCACAATGAACAACAAAGTTAAATCCTCATGAAACTAATTGCGTGTCTTGCCAATTCGTAAGACATCATGTAAATGTCAAGAAATAGTAGCGCGCAATGGACAACAATGTTTAAACACCATAAAACGAATTGCGCGTCTTGCCGATTCTTAAGCCACCATGCAAATGTCAAGAAATGGTAGCATGCAATGAATAACAAAGTCAAAACCTTTATGAAACAAATCGCGCGTCTTGCCTATTTGTAAACTACCATATAAATGTCAAGAAATGGTAGCGCGCAAATAATCTGTTACTCATTAAAGAATTAAACCAAGAACATGAAAATTCTCGATAACGGTGTCGGGACAGTCCAACCACCGTCTTACCGCCTGGAACAATGATCACCAATGGATGAAGGGCAGAAGACTGGAAGATCCAAATAGGCCGCCTGGACAGGAGTTCAGGAAGAAGCTGCTGCTCAGCACCGGGACCTTTGAATAGTGAGCACTGGGAGTTGGGCTGGCTCTTCTTTTATAGAGTCTTGGCCCAGCCCACAACCACGCCCAGGCATGTTGCAGGGAAAGTCTCTGGAAGGCCCTGGAAAGGGGCCACACCCTAACACACTCTGAAAACCTGCAGCAATACATTGCAAAGGAACAGTATTTGTAAGCATATTAAAAATAAGTGTTCAGGATTGAACTCTGCAATGCAAAAGGTTAAACCACAACATATCAGCACAATGCATAAATTACGTTGTTTTGAGAGTGCTGGGTTTTTGCAGTTTAGTTGCCAATAGAGCGCGTACTGCTCTGGTGTTGACACCTACTAGCTTGTTTGGAAGAGGTTGACATCAGATCCTTCCCAACATGGGCCCAACCCTTCACTGGCCGCCCTGGCCTAGGGGCACCCATAGGGCCACATCCACCACCCAGATGCCACCCCACCATGCACAAGTAGTACATTGGGGCACTGTACTCACCCCCTTATGGCTGCTGTGATGCCCATCACCCATTCCATTTTTGTTACCACCGGCCTGTTGGTGGTATTACTGCTGCTTTCTCACCAACCGCCAGGGTTGTAAAGAATGCGTCTTTATATTCTAACCCAACTGCAAAAATTAGAGTTAATGGTTATCTTCCACAAGTATTCCCATTAACTCAGGGTACTTGTCAAGGCTGCCCATTATCTCCTCTTCTCTTCCTTTAGTTTATTGAACCTGTGATTGCATCCTTTAGCGACAATCTTGATATATCTGGAATTCCTTTTCCATCAGGAAGACAAGTGGTGGCAGCATATGCCAATTATGTGTTACTATTTGCAAAGAATGCTTCTCAAGCTCTGCCCATCATTATGATGGTGATTGAGAGATACTCAATAGTAGCAGGATACTCTCTAAATAGAGATAAAACCAAAGGTTCACTGCACCTCTGATTTGATTGCCACTCTAGGTTTGAAATGGCAGCCAGATAATATTAAATACTTGGGAATTTTGTTAGTAGGGATTTCCAGGGTGGTACCAACGCCATCAAAAGCCTGGCGGAAACATATCACGGAAAATGAAAGACTCACCAACAGGTACACAGAGGACCCTGCTGCTGCCACGGAACCGGAACTTCAAGGCTTCCCAATGCTCTTCTACACCATGGCCCTCCTGGAACACCAACGCCAATGAAGACGATGACAGTGAGTACAGCCACCTAGCACACAAGGGAGGGAGGGAGGAAAGGAAGAGTGACACACACACACACAACACACACCATTCACACACACACCATACACAGAACCAGCTGCAGAGTTAAACCAATGTCACAGGACCCACAATAAAATAAAACAAGGACCACAATGAGAATAGACTAACACTGTAATGTGATGCCAACAGCCACCATATAACCCATTTGAATCTTAATGCAGGCATCAATGTCCAGCATGGGCCCATGGACAGTCCAAAGTACAAAAGGGCCACATGGCAATAGGGCACAGTCCAAGGCCCAACTTGACTCCTGACACAATCCGGAATCCACTGTTCTGGGGCATCATGTTGAAAATGGGCAGGCACCTCAGGGTGAAGGGGGCACCTCAGCTGAAGTGGGGAACTTTCCCACTGAGTCTGGAGGGGGCTCCACACCCTATTGTCTTTGGTGGCAAGTGAAAGGCCACAGTCTCTGAAGTGGGGAACTTGCCCACTGGTTCTGGAGGGGGCTCCATGCTCAATTGTCTTTGGTGGGAATGTAAGGCCACAGTCTCTGAATTGGGGAACTTTCCCACTGGTTCTGGAGGGGGCTCCATGCCCAAGTGTCTTTGGTGTGGAGTGTAAGGTCACAGTCTCTGAAGTGGGGAACTTTCCCACTAGTTCTGGAGGGGCCTTCTGGTACAACAGTCCCTGGAGGGTGGCCTACATTCCAGAGGTGAGGGCTGCTGTGCCTGTGCTGGAGGTGAGGGCTGCTATGCCTGTGCTGGAGGTGAGGGCTGTTGTGCCTCTGCTGGAGGTGAGGGCTGCTGTACTTGTGCTGGAAGTGAGGGCTGCTGTGCCTCTGTTGGAGATAAAGGCTGCTGTGCCTGTGCTGGAGGTGAGAGATGCTGTGCCTGTGCTGGAGGTGAGGGCTGCAGTGCCTCTATCTGGAGTTGGGGGCTCCTTGCCCTCTGCTAGTGGAGTGGGCCTCTTGCCTTTCATTAGTAGTGGAGTGGGAACATTCCCTTTCTTTGCTGGTAGAGTGAGTACCTTCCCTTTCTGTGTTGATGGAGTGGGAACCTTCCCTTTCTTTTCTGGTGGAGTGGGTACTTTCCATTTCTGTGTTGGTGGAGTGGGATCCTTGGAAATCTTTGGTGGTGGAGGGGGATCCATGTGTCCCCTCTTGTGACGGGTCCCCTTGGCCTTTGACATGTCACTTGTGTTCTTGCCTCCAGGACTAGGAGTTGCCTTTACTGTCCCCATCTCCTGTCCCTTGCTTTTCACCACCTTATTCCTCCCTTTCTGAGCCAGAGGTGTGCTCTCAGTAGGAGTGGCAGCTGTCACACTCTGGGGCCCCTTTGTGCCAGCAGCTGCTGATTTGATGGGAGAAGTGGCAGGCTGTTTGGCTGAGGAGCTGTGCTGGGACGTTGGGACCCTGCTCTTACAGGAAGGACAGGGAATGGAGAGGGAGGGAAGAGGTCAAGACGTGCAAAGAAAAGCTTCTTAGGGGCATTGGGGCGGGATTTTGGAGGATGGATGGGAGTGGAGGTTGAGGGAGTGGTTGTTGGAGGTGTACATCTGCTGGAATTGGGTGCAGATGCATGGACAGTGTGTGTGTGAGGTGGACGGCTGTTGGGTGTCTGAGTGCATGTGTTTTTGTCTCTTGGGGGGCAGACAGGGTGGGAGAGGACAAAGGGGATGAGTGGATGGATGTTGTGGAGGTGTCTGCAAGTGAGGTGCATGTGCTGCTTGATGTGGTGATGGTGGTGGTAGCTGTTGATGCAATGCATGCAAGTGTGAGTGCGGATCTGACTGTGAGGGAGAAGGAGAAGGAGGGGTAGACAGCAAAGGCAGTGGACGTTGTGTGTGCAACTGTCTGTTGTTTGTGTGAGTGCTTGTGGCCTGAAGTGTGCTGCCTGTGTTTGACTGTGCTACTCTTGTCTGGTGTTTTGTGTGCATGCTTGTCTGTATTTGTGTCTAGGATGTTTTGGGGTTGAGGAGAATGGGACTCGTAGGTGGTAGTTGGAGGGGGGACATTTGGAATAGGGACACTGGCTGCCATCAGAGAGGAGGCCAGAGCCTGAAACGATCCCTGTAGGCCCGCTAACCCACCGTGGATGCCCTCCAGGTATGCATTTCATTGCTGCATCTGGGATGCCAACCCTGGATGGTATTCACAATGGTTGACTGCCCTACAGAGATGGATCTCAGGAGGTCAATAGCCTCCTCACTGAGGGCAGCAGGGCTGACTGAGGCAGGGCCTGAGGTGCCTGGTGCAAATGAGATGCCCACCCTCCTGGCTGAGAAGGCACAGCCAACTTGGTGGGGGGCTACTTGGAGGGTGGTGCTGGTACGGGGTGGCGGCTGTACCTGTAGCTGGGGTGGTTCCAGAGGCATCCACTACGAGCAGGGAGCTTCCATCGGAGGAGGAATTAGAGTCTGTGTTGTCACCTCCTATCTCTACTGTAGTGCTTCCCTCGCTCACTGTCCCACTGATGCCCTCTGGGTTAGTGGACTCTGCCTCCTGAGTCCTGTGGGATGCAGCTCCCTCAGTTGCCGATGCTCCTGCTCCTCCACCAGACGGTGCTAATGCACACATGGGCAGAATGACAGAAGAAAATGGGGGGGAGAGAAAGGGAGCACTGGGTCAATTACACCAGCAAACCACAGTTGGCAGATACATTACCATCACACACAGGGATCAGGATTGCACACTATGCATCGCACTGGCATTCAACTGGCTAGGTTCCACAGCAAAATGAGAGCCAACCACCACCAACTGCTCCCCTGCTGGGACACACTAAGCCCTGTCTGGCATGTACCGCAACCTAGCTAGATTACCAGATTTTGCTATACACCCATTTACCTTGAGCTGGATCACGCAGCAATGGCTGAGCTGGCATTAAGGGGCACCCACTAACTGAAACCTACTACCAGGATCCATGCCACCCAACAAAAATGGTTGTCACGCTCACTGTACTCACCACCTTGTGGCTGCTGTGCTGCCCGCAAGCACCCATCTAGCTCTGGGTGGACCACTGCCAGTATGCGGGCCATCAGGGGGCTCAGGTTCTGACAGGCTCCCCGCCCTTGTTGGGAGACCATCCTCAGCTGGGCCTCCATGGTCTTCCAGGCCGAGATCTCAGGTCCTCCCACCTTTTCCTACAGTGGGTGCTCTGCCTGCCATAGACCCCCAGGGTCCGCACGTCCTTGGCGATGGCACGCCACAATCCCTTCTTCTGATGGGCACTGACCTGAAGAGGTAATACTGACAGGAGGACACTATTAACCATACAATCCAGCCTGTCACACATACGGCCCACAAATACCATTTCCATCTCCATTGGCACACACATCGCCTGGAGCACTGCATGTACACTACCACCAGTGCATGTACACTACCACCAGACATACCCCCACCCAAATGACACACTACTAGCACACACATCTCCATGCAACCTTGTCGCAGGCATCGTGCCCATGGTGTACTCACCTGCTGGTCTGGAGGTCCATACAGCTGTCCATACAGCGGTAGGACCCCATCCACCAGGCGCTCTAACTCCTCTGAAGTGAAGGCAGGGGCCCTTTCCCCTGTCACACGGGCCATGACAGGATCCGGACACAGGTCACAGCAGTAGATGTGTTGTCCTGTCGAAAGTCCGGAATTAAGTGAGGTTTTAGACAGAAAATGGCGTTCAAGCCCGCAGCGGTGTACAACGTCCCCGCCGCTGGTGATCCCATTGGACACTGTACTCCATAGAGCCCCATTATGGCCAATGAGGAATAGCACGGTGGTGCAAGACCGCCTTCTGCCATGACGCCCAACGCCGGTGGAGTTACATCACTTCCACCTGTCCATACTTACAGGACAGGCAGTCGCCATTTTATGGTGGTGGACAATATTCAGAAATTGGAAACTACGTCATTGCTATAAATTGCACATACATTGCCATTCACATTGTCTGGTTACATACATGCTCTATGTACACTGAGGTGGTGGTTCCATTGTTCAGTTTGTGACACCCTACTCACTCTTGTGTCCCTTAGGTACCTACCACTGCAGAGGAATAGGTGGAGGAGCCCTACTTGTGTACAGACCCCTTCTGGACTTGGCTATACTGGAGGACAGGCACATTATACTGACCTATAGACTGTACAGGGCCACAATCACATAGCTGTGTACTCGATTGGAGCCTGATCTGATATCAGCTATCCGTCATCCCACTGGGATACCACCTCTTGTGCAAGTGCTATCAGTGCTTTATTTCCTGGCAACTGTTTTTTTCAAAGTGATAGTGGGCTTGGCAGCAGGAAGGTCACAGCCAATATTCTCAATCGTGCTGGCAATGGTTTTCTCTGCCTTGGTCAAACACATGGTGCAGGTACATCTCTTTCCCCCAAGTGGAAGATTTGGCCACTGTGAAGGCTGGATTCTAAACAATGGGACATATTCCTAACATCATTCAGGCGATTGTTGGAACGCATATTGCATTTGTCCCCCCCGGCACAATGCACAGGTGTTCAGGAATCAGAAGAGTTTCCACTCACTCAATGTGCAAATGGTGTGCTTGGAATGTCACTGCCAAGTATCCTAGGCCAGTGCATGACTCCTTCGTCCTGAGGAATAGCAGCATCGCAAATGTGATGGCACAACTACAGAGGCACAGGGTGTGGCTAATAGGTGAGCCAGAGTCCCCACCCAATGTATGTGAGTGTATGCCTTCTGGAGTCATCCTCCATACCATTGTGTAAGGCTAATGTTTGTCCCTCAATTCTTGCAGGAGACTCTGGCTACCCAAACCTGTCATGGCTCCTGACCCCTGTGAGGAATGCCAGGACAGGGGTTGAGAATCGGTATAATGATGCACATTCCTTTGGCCTCCTGAAGGCCAGGTTCAGATGCCTCCATCTGACAGGTGGATCCCTCTGCTACTTCCCTGAGAAGGTTGTAGCATGCTGCATGTTGCACAACCTGGCCCTCAGGCGACATATGCCTTATCTGCAGAAGGAGGATATTGGAAATGCCCCTGTGGCAGCAGTGGACCCTGAGGACAGTGAGGATGAGGAGGCAGAGGATGAGGATGTCCACAGCAGAACATCAGTTTAACAGCAGTACTTCCAATGACACACAGGTGGGACAGTGGAGCTGACCATTCCTCTGATTATTTATCTTTTCAGTGTGGCTGTAGCAGGATGGCAGTCACTTCCTTTGCATCTCTACTGACTGTCACCTATGCCTTCCCATTTTGCGGATGTTGGTGTTATACTGATGTGATGGCCACAGACAGCTATAGGTCGTTATTTGTATGCTATGACAGAGTTCAGGTCAATTGCACAAGATGTAACTGTTACCATAATTGCACATTTTCATCACATAAATCATTATTACTCAAGTTGTGTTTAAGGGTGTTTATTGTAGTGAAATGTATAGATGGAATAGTGCAATGGAAGCGGGTGATGGTAGAGGAAAGTCCAGGGTATTGGTCCAGTCTCTTTGTATCACAAATCCAGTGTCCAAGGGGCCATAGGAGGGGAGAAAAGGCAGTTCAAAGTGGAAAAGGCGACAGAGTGGGACATAAGGGGGACATTCAGGAGGGTCTCATTTCCTTGCAGTGGTCTTGGTCATGACAAGTACCTCTGGCATCTGCCTGGGTCACAGGGAACATTTGTCAGGTTGTTCACCTTCTGCAGGAGTGCTGGTGGCCTGTGGGTCCTGTGGCAGGGCTTCCTGTCCACTAGCTGCAGCAGATGTGGTGGGCTGTTCAGTTGACTGGCTAGTGGAAGGGGCCCGCTGGTGTGCTGTATACTCCCTCAGTATGTTGGCCATATGAGCCACTGTAGGAAAGTACCATCTTGCCTAGCATGTTACCTGCATTTTTACTTGTGTGTCAGTTTGTTTTTGCCTGTCTCAGTGGGATCCTGCTAGCCAGGACCCCAGTGCTCATAGTTGTGGCCTGAATGTGTTCCTGTGTGGTGCCTAACTGTATCACTGAGGCTCTGCTACTCAGAACTCCGTGCTTATGCTCTCTCTGTCTTTAAAATTGTCACTGCAGGCAAGTGACCATTTTTACCAATTCTGATTGGCACATTGGACACCCTTATAATTCCCTAGTATATGGTACCTAGGTACCCAGGGTATTGGGGTTCCAGGAGATCCCTATGGGCTGTAGAATTTATTTTGCCACCCATTGGGAGCTCAGACAATTCTTACACAGGACTGCCATTTCAGCCTGAGTGAAATAACGTCTTCGTTATTTCACAGCCATTTTACACTGCACTTAAGTAACTTATAAGTCACCTATATGTCTAACCCTCACTTAGTGAAGATTAGGTGCAAAGTTACTAAGTGTGAGGGCACTCTGGCACTAGCCAAGGTGCCCCCACATAGTTCAGGGCAATTTCCCCGGACTCTGTGAGTGCGGGGACACCATTACACGTGTGCACTACATATAGGTCAATACCTATATGTAGCTTCACAATGGTAACTCTGAATATGGCCATGTAACATGTCTAAGATCATGGAATTGTCCCCCCATGCCAAATCTGGTAGTGGGGTGCCAATCCCATGTATCCCCGGAGCTCCAGCATGGACCCCGGGTACTGCCAAACTAGCTCTCTGGGGTTTTTACTGCAGCTACTGCTGCTGCCAACCCGCAGGCAGGGTTCTGCCCTCCTGGGGTCTGGGCAGCCCAGTCCCAGGAAGGCAGAACAAAGCATTTGCTCTGAGAGAGGGTGTTACACCTTCTCCCTTTGGAAATAGGTGTCAAGGGCTGGGGAGGAGTAGCCTCCCCAGCCTCTGGAAATGCTTTGAAGGGCACAGATGGTGCCCTCCTTGCATAAGCCAGTCTACACCGGTTCAGGGATCCCCCAGCCCCTGCTCTGGCGTGAAACTGGACAAAGGAAAGGCGAGTGACCACTCCCCTGTCCATCGCCACCCCAGGGGGGGTGCCCAGAGCTCCTCCAGTGTGTCCCAGACCTCTGACATCTTGAATGCAGAGGTGTGAGGGCACAATAGAGGCCTCTGAGTGGCCAGTGCAAGCAGGTGATGTCAGAGACCCCTCCTGATAGATACTTACCTGACTAGGTGGCCAATCCTCCTCTGAGGGCTATTTAGGGTCTCTCCTGTGGGCTTCTCTTCCGATAACGAATGCAAGAGCTCACCAGAGTTCCTCTGCATCTCCCTCTTCGACTTCTGCCAAGGATCGACCGCTGACTGCTCCAGGACGCCTGCAAAACTGCAACAAAGTAGCAAGAAGACTACCAGTGACATTGTAGTGCCTAATCCTGCCGGCTTTCTTGACTATTTCCTGGTGGTGCAGGCTCTAGGGGCTGTCTGCCTTCACCTTGCACTGGAAGCCAAGAAGAACTCTCCTGTGGGTCGATGGAATCTCCCCCCTGCTACAGCAGGCACCATACTTCTGCTTCGCCGGTCCTCTGGGTTCCCTCTCATCTTGATGAGCATGGTCCCTGGAACACAGGAGCTGGATCCAAGTGACCCCGATAGTCCAGTGGTCCATCTGTCCAAATTTGGTGGAGGTAAGTCCTTGCCTCCCCACACCAGACAGTAATCCTGTGTACTGTGTGAACTGCAGCTGCTAGGGCTTCTGTGCACTTTTGCAAGGAATCCTTTGCGCACAGCACAGCCCATGTCCCCAGCACTCCATCCTGCATTGCTCAACTCGCTGAGTTGACCACCGGCTTCATTGGACCCTCTTTTGAAGTGTTGAGATGACCGCCATTTCTTGAACCCATGTTCAAGTGCTTCTGCAGGTGCTGCCTGCTTCTGCATGAGCTCTCTGTGTTGCTGAGTGCCCCCTCTGTCTCCTCCTCCAAGGGGCGCCCTCCTGGTCCTTCCTGGGCCCGGGCAGCACCCATTTTATTTAACCACGACCTTTGCAGCTAGCAAGCCTTGTTTGCAGTCTTTCTGTATGGAAACAACTCTGCATCCTCCAGGACACCGTGGGACATTTTCTGTGCAAAGGAAAAGTTCCTGCCATCTTCCGTTGTTGCAGAATCTTCATCTTCTTCCACCCAGAGGCAGCCATTTAGCACCTTCATCCGGGGTTTAGTGGGCTCCTGCCCCCCCCCCCTGGACACTTTCATGACTCTTGGACTTGGTCCCCTTCCTTTACAGGTCCTCAGGTCCAGGAATCCATCTTCAGTGCTTTGCAGTCAATTGTGGTCTTTGCAGAATCTCCTATCACGACTTTAGTGTGTTTCTGGGGAAATAGGGTAACTTTACTCCTACTTTTCAGGGTCTCGGTGGGGTATCTTGGACACCCTCAGTGTTTTCTAACACTCCCAGTGACCCCCTACACACTACACTAGGCCTGGGGTCCCTAAGTGGTTTGCATTCCATTTTGTTAGTATATGGTCTGTGTTGCCCCTAGGCATATTGCATCCTATTGAATTCTACAGTGTTTCCACTACTTTTCTAACTGTTTACTTACCTGATTTTGGCTTGTGTGTATATTTTGTGAATTTTACTTACCTCCTCTGTGATATTTTTGGCACATTGTCACTAAAATAAAGTACCTTTATGTTTAGTAACTCTGAGTATTGTGATTATTATGATATAGTGCTATATGATATAAGTGGTATAGTAGGAGCTTTGCATGTCTCCTAGTTCAGCCTAAGCTGCTCTGCTATAGCTACCTCTATCAGCCTAAGCTGCTAGAACACTACTAACCTACTAATAAGTGATAACTGGACCTGGCACAAGGTGTAAGTACCATCAGGTACCACTATAAGCCAGGCCAGCCTCCTACAGCCAGCACCCCTGATACGGAGACCATGGTGGTGTTGAAGGCCAGCAAATCTTTAATGATCTCCCGATGGTGTACCTCCTGCAGCTGCTGGTTCTCCTGCATGATGTCAAGAATCTGGGCCATCGTGTCCTGGGATTGTTGGTAAGCCTCTAGGACATTAGTGAGTGCCTCCAGGACAGTCGGTTCCCTGGGCCTGTCCTCCCCCTGGTGCACAGCTGTCCTCCCTGTGTCCCTGTCCCCTTGTGCCTGGGTCCCCTGAACGGTGTGCCCACTGCCACTGACCCCAGGACCTTGATTGTCTTGTCTGTGAGATGTGGACTGGGGTCCCTGTACAGGGGGGCACACTGCTGGTTGACGAGTCCTGGGGACAGATGTGTGGGGACGTTGGGTGGGTGCTGTGGTATTGGCTACTGAAGGGGGAGGCTCTGTTGTGGACTGGTAGGGGGCTGGGGTGGCCGACTGACCAGTGGTCCCTGATGGGCCCGGTAGTTCATCCAGATGTCCAGAGTTACTGTCATCACTGGGGGATCTTCTGTTGGGGGACTGGATAGCTGTGGCATCTCCTCACCACTGGGATTGCCTGGGGTACCTGCGGGATGTAAGTGATGAATTATGCTTCATGTCTGTGATGTATTCTACAACCCTAGCTTCCACTATATCGTTGCTGTTGCCCTGCCACCTTTGTTAATGTATGGTGATGTATTGTGATTGTTAGTTCTCATTGGTGATGGGTGTACATGCAGGGCTGGGAGGGCTGTACATGCAGTGGGCATGACATGCAGGGCTTGGCATTGGGGTTAGTCAAATGTGTAGGTGCACTGTGTGTGATAGAGTGGAGTGATAGGAGTCAGGGTGAGAGGGTGAGATGGCATGCAGGTATAGGGGGGTGATAGGTGATAAATATTGACTCACCAGTGTCCAGTACTCCGGCTACTCCAGTGAGTTCCTCAGGATGCAGTATTGCCAAGACTTTCTCCTCCCATGCTGTCAGCTGTGGGGGAGAAGGTGAGGGTCCACCACCAGTCCTCTTGAAAGCGAGCTGGTGCCTCGCTACATGGAACGTACCATCCCCCGTAGGTCGTTCCACCTCTTCCTGATGTTGTTCCTTGTTCTTGGGTGCTTTCCCACGGCGTTCACTCGGTCCACAATTCTTCGCCATGACTACTTCCTCCACCATGACCCACAACTCCATATCTGTGAAACGTGGGTGCCTTTGTGGGGTCATGGGTGTTGTGTGGTGTGTGTTGTGCAGTGGGTGTTAAATAATGTGGTGCGATGTGGGGTGCGTGATGCATGGATGGGTGTTTTTTATGTGTGCAGTTGTGTCTGTGATTTGCGTGTCTATCTCTTGGCTATTTTTCATGTTCGTAAAGGGTTTTGGGTAATGTGGGTGTGTTTTGTATAATGCTGTGGGTGGGTGTGTGTGTGTATTAGTGTCAGGTGTGTGTTTTTGGTATTGGCCAATGTTGTGTTGTTTTGTATTTGGGAGGCCATTCTGACTGCGCCGATGTGTACCACCAATGGTATACTGCCGTGGAATGCCCGCCATGGTGATTCATGGGTCATAATGTGGAGGGGGTTGTTTTTTTGGTGTGACGGTATGGGTGTTCCTACCAACACTTTACCACTTACCTTTGGTCTGGCTGATATGTGTTTGTGGCAGTATTCTGTCAGTTTAGTGTGTCAGTGTGTCATAATACGGCGAACATATGTTGGCCTCCGCAACGGTATGTTGGCAGACGTCACCACGGTGGTAAGCAGGATTTACCGCCAATGTCATAATGAGGGCCTTAATCTGGTTGGAGATCCTGGTACTCACTTACACCCCATTCCATTTTCATCTTTTAGATGAACATTTAATTTTGAGGATTTTATATCCATTTTTAAAACTTAAAGGAGTGCTTGGAAGTTTAAAACCAACACATACATCTGAGTTACCCACCCTATTAGGTAATTTCAGGAAGCAAGGGCATGCTGCGTCTTGTATTTATACATTTTTTGAATCACCTCTAAATCATGTACTTAGATCACTCACTCAAAAATGAGAGAAGTACTTTAACTCTTTATGTAATACATTTAACTTGGATATTGATAGGGTAAAGATTTGGCAGTCTTTGTTTTGCACTCAAATTACACAGGCGCTAACTGTAGATTTTGGTCTACACATAAGACATTTCGGGCACTTCTAGGCTTCACCTGATAGGCCTAATCACAACAAATATATGTTGGAGATGTGAAGAGGATATGGGGAATTTACAGCATATGTTTTTAACCTGCAAACTGGTTAAGCCATTATGGGCTAAGATTAAATCGCTATTATATGATATAACTGGAGTGCATATCCAGATTGATTTGCTAACTGTAGCTATGTGAATACATGCTAATCCTTCGCCCCTTGGTTGAATGGATCAGGTTTCAACACTGATCAAACTTTTTTTTGCATTGGCTACCAAAATAGTACTTTCTGATTGGAAGCTTAATTCTGTTACTTCTTTTGAGAAGTAGTGGAACATGCTGTGTTGCACCCGTGGAGTGAATAATGTTTTATATGCTAAATTATATGGTGCCTCTAGTTCTAGACATATATGGTATGCCTTTGACGAGTATCTGCAAAAGTTTAAACCCCTGTAGATGTCTTGCTTTCCCACTCTTTTTCTTTTGTGGTTGACATTTGTCAAGGATCTCAGGGCCTGATTCAGAACTCGGCGGACAGGTTACTCCATCACAATGGTGACCGATATCCTGTCTGCCGAAATCTAAATCCGATTGCATATAATGTAAGTTATATTTTGGTGGATGGGATATCTATCACCGTTGTGACAGAGAAACCATTCTGCCTAAATAAGGCCCTAAGTTTGTTTAGGTCGTTGGTGTTTTTTGATTTGCTGAGATAATATTTATTTTAGATTTTAGGGTCTAATTGTAGCCTATACTTCTTTGCTTCTCTTCTCATGTTGTTTCTTTTTTTTATATACATTATTTGAAACTCCTTTTTTGTCCTTCTCTTTTTCCTTATCTTTCTTTCTTTTCTTCTTCACCGTGACATATTCCCTAATGGTCTTTGGATTATTTGAACAGTACAAAATTATGATTATATGGTATTTGTTTATATATTTCTCACCTTTGATTATTGTGTTTGTTGTATGCACCCTTTAATTTAGTGTTTACTGATTATATTTTCAACTCATGTTTCTAATATGGGTTTTTATACTTGATATTTCTATTGTTTTTATGTCATTATGTCATAGTTTATTCTTTTGAAATACAATAAAAATGCTGAAATAAAGAAAGTCCTTATAAAGAACAACAAAATGTTGGTAAACAATATATATTTCACAATAATTTTAAAAACAAGACTAAAAAGATATACTTACCTTCCATATTTATGTACATGATATTTTTGATATTACTGCATTCCTGCAACAATATTTTTGTATCGCAATATTTTTTATATTTTGTTCGAACACCAACTAAAGAATTGTTATAAGTTTTTAAAACCGATGGCAGAACACCTGTAGAATGTCCTACAGCATGCATACTCATCTGACCATATTCCTCATTATCTGCTGCATTCATGTGGTAATCCCCAATTATTTGGTGGATTGAGTCACACTTATCAGCTCCAAAATATGACCTGTGTGGTGTGTATAAAATTGGTATTCAAACCACCCCATATTCTTACAATCCTATGTTCTTCTTCAACGAGGAAGGGAGTTCTCCATTGAGTACATGAAGTGCTAATGTGTACTCGGGCCTGGTGTGTGCATGACAGGTAGTCTGACAGAGGTGAAGGGATATCATCTGAAGTCTTTATTTTCTGCTGGAAGATCAGCTGAAAGGGCCTGGAAGCCATCCCACTTGCATAGGTGGGAAGGAGTGTACCTGACTCTGCAGGAGGAGAAACTGTCCATGAGGAGAAAACCAGTAAGTTTTTGGTGTGTGGAATTCCCAGAGGAAGCTGAAAAATGAAGACAGGGAAGCATGAGAGACAAGTGCTGTAAAGAAGTCCCAAGTCTCTCTGTACAGTTTCCAAGTGTACTGCAACAGAATCACACCACAGGAAGGATCCTTATCTCACTTAGAAACACTCTGCAAACCTAAGAAATTTGATTCCAGAAGAGAAAATGAAAGCTGCTGAAGCGGTAAGCCAGGAACAGCCTGGAGACTGCATCTGCCATATAACTGAGGAGCAACTCAGCTGGGAGGCTGCAACTGCTATGTCGAATCAGCTGTTTGCGGCCAGTCATAATGTCCACTACTGCCAAAGATTGGTGAGACTGTGTAGACCTGCCTAGTGAGTCTTCTCCATGAACTGTGGCATGAACTAAAGGTCTTTGCAGCTCCCACTGAGAAAGAACCAGAGCCATAAGGGGAGGAGCAGCCTGTTGTGTTATAGCAGATAAGAACAGTGTTGGCAGTGTGCAAGGATTGATGCAAATCTTACATCTCAGTTGTACCCAAGTGAATGGATGTTTGACTCAAATTGAGGCTTAACATCAACAGTTCAATGGCATGTCAAAAACAGTGAAGTACGTAGTGCCCTGCAAGAATGACAGAGTGATACGTTGCAAACTCTGAGGATTTGGATGCACTATATGATATGGCTGGGCAACCTTAATGTACAGTACACTCACAAATACTGCCTTGGGTCCAGTCAGGTGCATTTACTTAACCTTAAACTCAAGCTTGGGTAGCTGTGGCTGCAAGCAGTAAGGCTTGTGAAGGAACAATATGTAAAGCATTTAACAGCACCAAACAGCAGAATAAGAAAGTCACACAACAGGTAAGAAACAGCACACCAATTTATAAAAATAGACTATATTTGTATGAATCTTTAGATATCTTAAGCATCAAAATCCCCCAGAGTGGTCTGGCGATACAGATCTAAGAAGCAAAAAATTACTTTCATATTAACTGCAAACAAGCATTGGCCAGCACAATGTTTGAAAATGTTTGAAAAGTTTGTAAAAGTTAGTTCAGCAACTCTGGCCAAAATTATGATTGGGGACAAAAGGATAGTTTGGACAGTTACCTGCCCACTAGTCCATTGTAAAGGCAAGTTCCGAACTTTACAAGATGACCGCCATAAACATCAATGAAGTGGTCCTGATGCTCAGGGATGCAGGCAAAAAGATGCTTAAAGATTACTCCGGCTCAGGTGCAGTCGATGGGGGTGCCTTGGTGGGTATTCTCTGGTCCACCGGTGAAGTAGGGCAAACTTGGAGGCAGAGGTCAGTGACCCTTGAACTCTTCTACATTGCAGTAGCACAACAGCCGATGGTGGGCATCTGATCAGTTTGCACCATGGTTGGGGCTAAATCCATTGGTGCTGGCTTGTGTCCCTTGGGCACTACGAATGCGGTCCTGGATAGCACTCCTGGGTATCTAAGTCAGTGAAATGTAATTAAAACATGGATTTCAATGGGACAGACACTCCTATGGCTCACACAGACAAAGAATCAATCAATACTGAACATTTACATAGCTCTTGTAGTCTGCCTTGTTCTCATGAGTCATACAATGGAAGATTTTCAGCTCTGTGCCCTTCATAGATATTGCACAAAGGAGGCTTTGTCTTCATTAGTTCTCTCACGCATGAGTGCTATTATTTATTGTCCAGCTCATTAAAAAGATACATTCAGTGACCTTCACACACAATCTAACAATAACAGCACAGTTTAATGAGAACAAGGTTGAAACTTAACTTCTGAAACAAGAGAAATATTTACGCACAGCAAGCAAAAATACATTTCCTTTAGCATAGGCCTTTCAAATCATAGCCTACAATGACTATGGCTCACTTACTGTGAAATCACTCTAACTATGGTTACCTGTTCCTGTAAAAATCACTCATTATGATACATTTAAATATAAAATCACACTAAAATGTGGTCAATTAAAGATTATATGTGAAATGTAATAACCTGAAGTGAAAACAGAAATAAAAAAATAGTGGTAATGTGTCACAAGCTGTACAGCCAGACCTGTATTGCAACTGAGAATTGGTAAATGTGGGACTTAGCCTACATAGGGGGACAGAGATGAATGTGCATGAGTGACACTATGCAGTCAGTTAAGATGTTTTACCAAGGGTTAAAAAAGACATTGGATCAAACATAAGATCAGTAACCGCCTACCCAATAGATTTACAGGTTGCACTAGTCAAGGCTTCAATACTTTTCAATATATATGTTGAGATAAATCTTTGATATAAGTGTGCACACTACATTTCATTTCTGTTTTTATTTATTTTCTCAACCTATATTATTTTCAAATTCAAACTATTTTTCCTTTTTACACATCAACATAATTGGATACACCACTTTCTTGAAAACATTGTTAATATTTCATTCACATGGCTGCTCCTACCCTAATCACCATTCACCCGACATAGATCCACTAAAATAGTAGAATCATACTTCATTCGTTCATATCACACAACATTTATCCACCATACTACTCTCACACCATTCATCACACCAAATTGAAAACCATTGGGGAAGACAGCAGGAGATTGGAATATACACAACAAAATGAAATGGTCATTATTACTTTGATTTAAAAGTTATGTTTATTGGATATTGTAAATAGAAAAGAAATAAAACATCAAAGTGTTGAATGTTTATTGGAGATACTGTGTGATTTAATGTATTAAATCAGTACCAGGTGCAGGTCTTTATGAATTTTGTCTAAGAAAACACTTGTGCCATGATGTGCAGATCCTCTACTGTGTTCCCCCATGGTTTTTAATTTGCTGTGATATATGATGTGAAAGTAGTATGGTAGATAAATGCTGTGTGATATGAGCAAATTAAGCATGTTTAGTGGATCTTCGTAAGGCGAATTATGATTAGGGTAGGAGTGGGTATATGAGTGAAATATGAGCAATGTTTTCAAGAAGGGTGTTTGTCTAATTATGTTTATGTGTAAAAATGAAAATATTGTGCATATAAAAATAATGTGGTTTGATGAAATAAATAAAAAAGGAAATGAAATGTATTGTGCATACTTATATTGAACATTTGGCTCAACACATAAATATTGTAGCGTATGGAAGTCTTGATTAGTGCAGCCTGTAAATCTATAGGGTGGGGGTTATTGTTTCTATGTCTGATTAAGTCTACTCTGCATCTGCCCCTCCTCCATACATGACAATCAGGGGCCCTCTTTTTCTTGTCTTAAATTGTAAAAAAAATTGAACAGATGGCCTTATTTATGGGCCCCTAGCGCCACAGGGGCGTCACTTTTTGTCACGCTCCTGTGTCGCTAAGCACTGTACCATATTTACAAGGTAGCGTTAAGCCACTTTTTGTGGCTTAGCGCCACCTTGCAAATACGACCCCTTCCCACGCAGCACTGTGTGTGGAAGGGGCGTGTAATGGGTGTTGCTGTGGGAGTGCCACAGCAACACCCATTGCATTTTGACGCTGCCTCAGATTTATGAAATTTCGTAAACCTGAGGCAGTGCCAACATCTAACGCCACCCCCAGGGGTGGCGTTAGCAGGGTGCAATGAGGAGGACCTCGTTTTTTGCTTTTTCTATGCATGCTGCAGAATGCCAGAAATGATTATTTATGTGCAGGAAGTTGTCCCTTCCTGCACATAAACAATAATTTGAACATGACGCTTTGGCACTTCTGTGTGTGATGCATTGTGCAGCACACACAGAAGTGCCAAAGCACCATTAGTGATTGTTTATGCGCAGGAAGGACCACCCTCCCGCACATAAACAGTCACACCCCTCAACACAGACATCCTTGCAGGATGGTGCAAGGATGCCTGCTTTGGCGCTGGCAGCTAAACTAGCCTTAGCGCAGGGGGAATCGCAGGGGTGCACCGTATTCAGTTAAACATGGCGCATCCCTACGTTTCTAAAGTGATGCAGCGCTGCCATTGGCGCAGCACCGCGCTGCACCACTTTTCAATAAATCTGGCCCAGAGTGTCTCTCCTAAGTGAGGTTGATTTGAATTATCTCCACCAGTACCAAATCATTGTGTATTCCGTACAGGGTTGAGGACTGTAGAGACAGAAACTCGACCACAGTGGGAATGAGAGAGGAGTTATGGAGAAGGAAGGACCTAGTGCTTCATTGTTAGATGCAATTGATTATAACCCTGAATTACATTGTCATTGTGTTATCTAATATTTAGTTTTGGTATGTGATTAAAGCACACTTGGGCTGGACATTACCTTATTATTTTTGTTGGCTGGTTGTTCAGATCTGAGCTCTTTCCTCCACACCACCCTCTCGAAAAGCCTGTGACTGCTCTTCCTTGATAACCTGAGAGCCAAGTGTGGAAAGAGTTGTTCTTGGATCATTTTGTAGATCCATAGTAGGAAGGACCCCAGGACACCAGTGGCAAATTACGTCAACCATCACCATTGTGACCCCGTAGCTCCTGCCTGCCCTGTACCCCACCCCCTCAAACCTGAACGGGGTCGTACAAACTCTAAAGCCATTTTTTAGTCTAGTGTCACATAGAACTCAATGTACTTTTTGTGTTCTGCATTCTCTAACACACAATTAACATTCAAACTTGGATTTGGAACTGGAGCTGATGATCAACGAAGAATCCGTAGCCTATTTGATTAAATTATGAAAAGGGAAGAGTAAACAGCATTGTTGACATATAGGGTTGCACCCGTTACTGAATAGAGAATGACACTTACCCAGGGCAATCATTTGCAACTACCTGGAGTCCAAAATGAAGCACTCAGCAATGAACTTGTATTTTTTAGCCGTTTTCAAACTTCATACTTTAACACCTTTAGGAATTTGAACACCTCACCACCTCCTTCATATGCTAATGAACCTTTTCTTTAAATATTTGTAAATGAAGAGTTCCAGATTTAAAATCTGAAACAGTTAAAGGATGGAAATTAATGAAGCAGTTGATAAGATGGCCCCGCTCAATTACCCTGTCTAGGAAAACAGACAAGGGTGTCTTTAAATGCCAGTTTTCACAGGGACATAATGTCTTTGCTTTGAAATGACACCGAGCTGTGCAGCTGCATACGTTTCCATACTTACTAAGCCACTGCAGAGCTTTTATCTAATCATCCTCATGAATGCCGTCCATTAGAAAATGTCGCCTGTGGCCGCTGGAATGCCCCATAAAATAGAATAATAATCTGCCTGCTTTAGCCAATAAATCCATCCTCCCCTTTGTAATTGCCTTTGTGGCCACCAAAAGGCTAAAGGAAAGAAGGTTGTAAGAATGTATAATGAATGGCTCATATAATGACACATGACAATGACACCAGGACAGTGGGGCACGTTTGAGCCACACGTTGAGGGCCAAAAACCTTTACCAGCAAAAAGCAGTGAGGCCAATTCACAAAGGCATTTATCATTGTAGGCCCGTGGTACAACTTCAGGTGCTCGTCCATGTCTTTATGAATTGACCCTAGCGAACCAGACACGTGCGAATTCAAAGTCAAAGCACGAAACTTCACGGTCAATGATATCGACCACAACAAACATCAACCTCACAATACAATGCTTTATTATACAGAACGTGACCCAGAGGAAGAGAGAGAGAGAGAGGCAGAAACGGAGGAAAGAAAATTGAAAAACAGTGAGGTGGAGAAAGCACAGATACAATTGAGATTCAGACAAGAGAAGTGTAGGGCGGTGGAAAAAAGAAGAAAGATGTGAAATCAAGCCTGGGCATTTTTGATATTCAGCAACCCAAGTATTGGCTGCAAGGCGGGAAAATCTTTGGCCACTGCCCTGTTTTCATTACGACTAAGCTTTTGGTAAAAGGTATAGCAGACCTTCCAACTCACAGCCTCAAAGGTTTTTTTTGGGCGACGGGTTACAATTACGTCAGGTTGTGATTGGCCCAACACCCCACCCACTCGAAAGCCCTGTTCTCTCCTCTCATATGGTGGAAATGTGTCATGTTTTGTATAGTGATGCTGTCGACTACGATCTGTTTTCCGGAGTAGCATTTGCTTTGAACGTGATACAAATTAAAATGGGCATACAATGCTTCATGCCCGATGGGATAGCCAGTAAGGAAAGTGGTTGCATTATTACCCTCAAGTATACAGTCAAAGAAAAATGTACTTCAATAAGTTAAACTAGATGGCAAATTTCAATAATACCTATTTTGAGTCCTCTCAAAAACGACTGCTCTAAGTGAGACTCCGAAATTGTCTGAGGCCTCAAATACTGACATGCAGAAAGACACCTTTGGCTTGACAATTCTGAAAGTTCTGTCAGCCTAAATACCATGTCTTTTGCTTTCAGACTGAACTATGCTTTTTGAATGCTCTCCTACCTTCGAAACGAGTTCCATAAATGTACCAAAACCTGCTTAAAAAAGTAGGTAGAAACTCCATTAAAGGAGGGGCTTTATAAAAAACTAAAACATTATACTCCTTCTCTTGTTTTTCTCACACCATTCATCACAAATTGTGTCTGCCTTATTTCCAGCTTTATAATAAAACAGCGATTCTATTTCCTGTTGTAGTGTTGGGGTTCCTAAACCCTCATGCTACTTAAATAAGTGACACAGACACATGGTTACTGCACTGCTAACTGGCCCAGGGCATGTGCCAGACCCTTTTATTAGCAGGGTCACTTGACCGGTGACACCTGTGATGTTGAAACCAGCCCTCAGGGAGTGGCTGGTGGAAACATGTCATTTCACAACACTAGTATGAATCCAACCTTATTCTACACCCGTGTTCCTTTTTCCTTAAACCCCTCCCTTTGAGTGAGAGGGACAATGAAGGAAGAGGAACTGCCAAAGAACCTGCAAATAGAATACGTACATCTCCTTCTGCTCCATACTGGGAGGGAGGATGGAAAATTGATGAATGGTGCAAGAAATTCAAAATAATGAGTAATGCAAATTACCCAAAGTAACAAAATTACCTCCCATCTTGCATCCTTTCACCACTCATGAAATAATGAGGGAATATTAAAGCTCACACAGCTGAAGGAGAAACCTTAAATATATCAAAATACAAAATACCTCATGTCATAACATGAACAAAGTTTAATGATATTTGTGCTATACACACAATCAAATCTATTGTATCATGACTGTGCCCAGTACAGAATATCCCAGATGAACATAAGAACCCCCCTTTGCACTAGAAGATGCTAGTGTTTGATAAAAGTATTAGATGAAGTCTAAGTGACAGACCCACAGACATCCGAAAGAGGAGCACCTTTGGCAGAAGCCCAGGAGGCAGCTACACCCCTGGTACATCTACCTTGAATAAATGAAGGGGAGAGATATAACAGTTTTAGGATAGACATAGACTATAGTTAAGCTAACCCACTGACAGAGCGTAGCTGTAGATTTCAAACTGTTACATCTAGCACTAAAATACACAAACAATGAAACATAAAGACTAGAAGAGGATGTCCTATCCATGTCGAAAGTTCCTTGCAAACATCAAACACAACTAAATCCACACAATCTTCTGATACTTCAGGAAGAATACGATCTTCATTTCAATGAAATGAAGTTAAGAGTTTGGTCAAAATGAGGAGCCAGTACACACAATTAGGTTATCCAACATAACGCCTAGCTAAGGAGTTGGCCACTTCGAAAATCCCAGGCCCCTCAACCTCTTCATGGGGATAATAAGCAACAAGATAAATCTCTTTCTAAATGAGTAAGTCCAAAGGATATTCTGATAATGGAACAAAAGGAGGCATATGTAAGGCATGCAAAACCAAAGAATGGTGCAAAGTAGAACTAATAGTTTCCTGAAGGGTTAAGAATAAGAAAACCATTACAATTACTAGAAACCAGATGGTGCAAAATCTACAGTTCCTCCACCAGGAGAGTGACAAGCCTTATTATTGGGCCATTGGACTTGTAAGGTTGCATCTGCTTATCCTAGCTTGAAACCATCCTATAAAAAAATCAAAGCCATTACGAATCAACACATTTTCCAATGGACATAGAATGGATAAACCCTTTGATACATTAGGCCTCTAAATTGAAAGAGGAAGACAAGTTAGAGGTTATAGACCCTTAGCCAACCACCAAGACTGAAAAGAGGTCCAATGATGTTCATAGGCCCTCATGTAGAACATCTCCTAAATTTTTGAACAGCCAAAGAATCTAACACAGAAAGGCATTTCCTTCTACTGTCCACGACTATAATTTGTTTGATAAGCAACGTTTAAGGGCAAGGTAGAGTGTCAAATGATTCAACCAAGGAGGAACCACCACCAGCCCTAAAAATGAAGGTTACCACACTTTGTGAAATCAATTTTGTGCTTTCAATATCACTTCCACCCTTTCTTGGCAAATCATTAATATGACTTCTGTTAGAAGAGGAAATGGTTGGAAACTACAAGAAGACAGAAAGGTTAGTGCATCAGCAATGTAGTGTCCCATTGGATCTAGAACATAAATACAGAAGCGTGGCACCATCTTCTTGCCCATTGAGGCAAACAGATGCAACCAGGGGGGTACTTAATTTCAGACATATTTCATAAACCTGTCACTGGGAAGACAGTAATCCTGGTAATCCTGTGAAAGGAGAAATGTCTGCTTAGTTGGTCTGGCCTGAGATACATCTGTCCCCAGAGATAAAATGCTGCTAGAGAAGATAGTCTAGGCTTGGCCCATATAAATATCTTTGAAGTCACAGGAGATCAGGTTCCTCCTTGGAGATTTATATATGCTTTAGACACTGTTGTCTGTTCTTATCAAAATTCCCCTGTCAGGAAGATGGAGAAAGAAAGCCTGATGACCCATTGAGATGGCCTTTAGTTCCATCCAATTTGATGATCAAGTTGTCTTCACTGTAGACCATCAGCCACAAGCATCCAGAGAGGACATGGTTGGTCCCCACCCTGTGGTTCTAGCATCAGTAATTAGAATCAATGGAGAAGAAGGATACAGATGAACTCCTTGGTTTGGATTTGATTTGCAAAGTCACCACCTCGCATTGAGATTTTCTCAAACTCATATCCCAAGAATTCAGAAGATGGGATAGGAATTGCCTGAAGTGAAAACAAGCTCCCTGGAATAGAAATACTGCAAATGCAAAATACCCACAGCTCTGAGCCATATCCTTACAGGAGCCGAAGTGATCTGAAAAAGAAGAGTCAATGGGTCTTAAAGTGCTTCCACCCTTCAATCTACAAGTGTCACTTTGCCCTTGGTTGTCTGAAATAAGACTTCATTGAATTGCAGTCTTGAGTCCAGATGTGATGCAATATTTTTACATTAACCAGCCAATACTGTTTGCCAAAACATTTCAAATTCCTATCATGGCACCAAAACAATCCTCTTTTGGAGGAGCTCTGAACAACCGCTCATCCACGTATGAGAAGATGGACAAGCACTCTGTATGCAAACAGTTTACAAGAGATGCCAAAACATTTGTAAATATGTCTTTGTGCTTAGGTATAAATTGATTATGCTAATTGCATATGATGAACTGGAGATATTTTCAATAGGTCTGATCCAATGAAAGGTGTAGACATCAATCCTGAAAATCCGGGGAGGATAGTAAATCTCCTGAATCCAAGAATGGTATCTCCCATTGCAGTGGTACTATTTTGAAATGAAGTACAGGCCCTGCTCTCAACATCTGCTGTCCATTGTTCAGTGCCGTGCACCGTAGGGTCATGTGCAGTAGGTTTGTCTCCCTGCAGCATTAGGCCCAACCATGCATCCAACCTGCTGTGAGAAGACAACCACCAGAACAAGGCTTTGGGCTGCCAAGCTGAGCTGGCCTCTTTCATTTATTTCTTCATTTTCAAAGGTTAGTGAAATTCTGTTCTACGTTTTTTCTGTACAAGGGAGCAAATAATCATATGTGAGTTAAAATGAGAAGCTTGTCTTTTTTCCCTCCTTTTTTAGGGTGCCTATGGTGGGCATGTCTGGGGTGGACACCGGCCTGTCACCAGCTCTGATCCTCACATATCACACTCTATCTGACATGAATAAAGTCTGACCTCTTTCTGCATGGAGGGTGCTCCAAAATGTCCAGGCAGCTGCCAGCTGTGCAAATTCAGGAGGAGTTGAAGGTTTCTAGATTGTTAAATCCCCAAGACAGGGGTTCCACAACACATTATTTAGAGGACTGGTATGAGACGACACTGGGAATGCATGTGGATTCTTCCACACATTTTGTTTGCTAAGGTTTTGTTATGTTTATAATGCCAACACCCTCTCAGATCATGCACTTGGCGAGGAAAAAATTAGTGAAAGAGGAGACTAACAGTTAGATTTATTAGTCACTCATTCACCTTCACCATCGTCTCAGGAGGAACTACAGTTGTTATCCATGACATCTCCTAAAGTTGCTATTGTGGTGGCCACTTAAGTTAGATATCTCGAAGAGAGCAAGTTCGATGAACAGTGTCTTTTGTAGAGAACCCACTCACTCCTTCTTGGAACTAGCACCTTTTCTACTATGCGCTCCAGGTAATAGCTTTCCAATATCATAAAGATGTCGCTGATGTAGGCTCATGTGACAATACTCATATCAATCATATAAATGAGAGGGATAGTGTTAGAGAAATCACTTAAGAAAATAATTGGCTCCAGTTACCATGCTTAGGAACTAAGGGCCTGAATTAGAGTTTGGCAGAGGGGGTTACTTCATCACAAACATGACAGCTATACCGTCCACAGTATTACAATTCCATTATAGCCAAAGGAAGTTGTAATATAGCGGACAGGATATCCGGCATGATTGTGACAGAGTAATCCCTCAACCAAACTCTAAATCAGACCCTTATTCTATTAGGACTGACATATGTACATATATAGTTATGGATGTTTGGACAGAGGATTGCAATCTTCTACCAGTATGTACCAATTTGATTCTTACCAAATAGACATGTTTACATTGGTCTCGGTACTCCTAGACTATGCCAATAAGTCCGCACCTTTCTTCCATATATTCAGATTTTGGGCATCAGGAAACTACTTCACCTAAGATTGCATATAGTCCAGCTCTTCAAGCTGTAAATTGATTATCTCCGGGAAGAAGAATCAAACAAGTATCTTCGCAATGAAGCAACTGTGGATGTTTGGACAGAAGCATGCAGTCTCCTGTTATTTAGTACCATTTTGACTTTTACTCAGGGTACATGTTCATCTTGCTCTTGTCATTCCTAGATCATGCTGAACTTCTGTACCTCAGGCCCACCTCATTTACATTAGATGTCAGCTAATGTTAAGTTATGTTATTTTAATCACCTCGGCTGGAGTATCTCGGCACTAAGCAGATAGCAGGCAGGTGGAACACAGATTAGAATAACACTGTCTTAAACATCTTTCTGAAATTGATATGGTGTGTACATGTACAAATATCATAAGGCAGTTCATTATAGTAAGAGGGAACCAGATAGAAAAAAGACCTACCCCTGCTTTTACTTTTTTAGTATGCGGGACAAAGAGCAGTGCTTTGTCACTGGATCTCAATGCCTGGCAGGACAATAATGATTCACTTTCTGGATATGATACTTGTCCCCATTAATAACTTGTGAGGTGAGGCAGCAGACTTTAATGATTATTCTTTTCCTAATAGGCAACCAATGCAAAGCCCTCAAGAGAGGTCTTGAAGCAGGACCAGAAGGAAGATTGCAGATGAGACAAGCAGCCGTGTTTTACACGACTTGAAGTTTGGAGAATAAAGTCTTGTTTGTAGAAGCAAGCAAGGCATTGCCATAGTCTAATCTGCGGATAATAAGCCCCTGTATCAAACCTTTCCTTGCTGAGAGTGGAAGAAAAGGGAAATCTTTCTTCAGCAGGCTCATTGTATGAAATCATGTGCCGACAGTAGACAGGACCTGCTCTTTTATGGTTAAAGTTTGGTTCAGTCTGACTCCAATGTTCTTTATTTTCTGTTTAGGTGTTGGTGTGAGGCCCAGCTCTGCAGGCCACCAATTTGCCAACCAAAGCTGTTGGGCCTTTCCACACAGCATGATCTTGTTTTTTTCTGTATTCAGTTGAAGGCAGTTGGTGGACGTCCAGGCTGCAATCACTTTCATCCCTGTGGCAAAACATTGTTTTGCTTTGACCAGGGCTTTGTCAAAGGAGATAACCAACCTCGTGTCATCTGCACAGGATAGAATTTCGAATCCAAAAAAATTGATGATCTTAGTGAAAGGAGCAAAATAAATATTAAAAAGCGTAGGACTTAGACAAGAGCCTTAGGCACTCCCTTGTCTATCAGTATAGTGTGGGATTTAAATGTTCCAGTGACATGGTTTAGGTTCTGTTATATAAAATCATGGAACCATTGCAGGGCAGTCCCATAAATTCCAATGTCATACAGTCTTTAATGAGACACCATATTAAATGCTGCAGATAAGTCTAACAGCCCAAAAATGGATAGTATATGAGCATCAAGAGTGAGTCGTAAATGATCTGTAACCACCACTAACACTGTCTCATGCTATGTAAGGAACGGAACCTAGATTGTGAAGGATCCAGTATCATACTTTCTCCTAAATAAATTGATAGTTATTTATTAATTAGTTCTTCCAATATTTTACCCAGCAGAGGGAGAAGTGAAATGGAACAATAGTTGGTGAGATCAGAACATGTGATATTGGCCTTTTTTGTATAGATGTGACCTGAGCTTCTTTCCAAATTAAGGGAATTTTTCCTGTTTTTATTGATAAATTAAACAAGGAGCATACAGCTGAGGCCAGTAAGTGAGAGAGAAATGCTGATATTCTAGGGGGACATGCGTCCAATAGAGAGCCAGATTTTGCTGCTTCAAGAGACCTTTGGATATCTTCCAAGGTCAATGAATCAAACTTGCCTAAACTATATGGACAGTTAAGGGAGGACCGCTGTAGTTAAATTCGATGTCAGCCTGTCCAAGCGGGCTTGTAAAATTCTGATAAATGAGATAGATTTTTTATTCAATGAAATCCACTAATGCATCACAGAGTTCCTGTGAGACCTGAATTTCCTGAAAACAGGCACAGGGATTGGTGAAGTCATTTAGCACTTCAAAGA
Organism: Pleurodeles waltl; assembly: GCF_031143425.1. Taxonomy (NCBI): domain Eukaryota; kingdom Metazoa; phylum Chordata; class Amphibia; order Caudata; family Salamandridae; genus Pleurodeles; species Pleurodeles waltl. The sequence continues at coordinate 1,641,157,113 of NC_090444.1, read as the reverse complement.
GGACTTTAGAGGAATTACCAGCTTTATTAATTTGGGTAGTAATGTAGATTTTATGGGCCACTTTAATATTTCTATGGTACATAGTGAGGGATGTTTTACAGGCTACCTTATTGCTGTGATTATTTGTCATGCACCAGCGTCTTCCTAATTTTTCAAAGGAAGGTATCTTTTGACATAATCCAGTAGTATACCAGGGCACTTACCAATGACCTTCAGAATCTTCTAGACCTATGGGACACATTCTTGTTATCATATTAATTGGAGCAAATCAGTGCTCCGCCATCCCTACACCCCTTTGGCTTACACTGGTCTCCCTCAGGTGCTACAGGTGGTGACCAAGGTTTTCAGTATCTGGGCATGTATGTGACGCCTCATCGAGAGCAATGTTTCAGTGGAAATCTTGGGTGAGTGAGCTGCGCTTTCCAGGAAGAGCGGGCTGGTAGTGTGTGTTGCCCCTTACACTGCTGGTGAGAGCTGCCATGTTCAAAACCATTACCCTCCCTGATGTTGTCTTTGCTAAGTTGGAAGGCAATGTGCTGTCCCTGCTGTGGTGTAGTAAACACCCAGAATAGCCCTTCCACTCTCCAAAGCAACTCTTACAATGGGAGAATAGCACTCCTGGATGTCAGGGCTTACTATTGGGCAGCACACCTGCTGGCAGCAAATGACAGGGTATTTGCCTCTCAAGACCACTCCACTTATTGGCTGGAATGGAACCAATTTACTGTGCACTCCTATCTCTTTATATGGGGAAAGGGACTTTGACGACTGATGCCAGCCACCCAGGTGCTGATGGAGGTCTGGCGAAGAGCAACAAGCTGTGTGGGCTGGACACTTAAGTTGACACGTGAAACACCACTCTGGGAGGGGATCTGATTGAAAGAGATTGTGAAATTAAGGGGCTTTGGAGCCTGGGAACTGCTTGTGATCTTGTGTGTGGGGATCTCCTTGACGGAGGCGAGTTAGTGTCACTCCAACTTGAGCACTCTATGCAGAAAAATCAATTCCTGAAGTATGCCCAGCTGAGACACACCTGGCGGGCAGAGGGCATAGAGACACAGGATCAGACTGAATTTGCTGCAGTGGAGGGGTGGATACAGCAGGAAGAATTGTCTTCCAAAGCAATATCCCTTACATAGAAAACATTTATAAATAACATTCCAGACAGACTGTCCACATTGAGGGAATGGTGGTGCCTCTTAGCCGGAGAGCTCGAAGATGTAGACTGTAAGGCGACCTTGATGCACCCAAAGGAGGTGGCATTAAAATCCCATCTACCTCTGATCTAACTGATAATCTTACATAGGGAACAGCTACACTGCATGGGAAGGACGCCATCTCCGGCCTTCCTCCTTTGTGGGAATGTGAAAGGTTCCTACATACATACTCTATGGAACTGCCCGGTTATACCGAAGTACTGGACAAAGGTGGCAGGGGAGTTGGGCAGAGTGATGGGTGCGACTATTCCTCTTGACCCCAAGTATATCCTGTTGTTGCTACTGGGAGATGTCAATGTCCCCATGGTGCAGCAGTTTTTCTGTAATTTGGGTTTGGTGGTCATCAATCGAGATGTAGCACAATATTGGGGGTGCTGGAAGACCCGGCATTGTTGGAATGGAGGAGGGTAATGGACTTATATAGGGCAGCTGAAAGGGTCACATACACAAACATAGGTTGCCCATGTAAATTCTACGAATTATGGGGAAGGTGGTTGAGATACTATGATATCCAGCTTTCATCGGGTGCGTAACTGTGTTCATTATTGGGATTTCTTCTGGACTTGAAACTGATTTGTGACTGTGGGAATGTGTGTGCCTCCCTCATTATTTCTTATGTTTTGTAATCGACGCATGGTTGGCACCCAACAGCACTGTTTGCTGTGGTATTTGATTAATTCTGAACAATAAAGAAAAATAACAATAATATTTTTTTTTTTTTTTTTAAAGAAACAACCAAGGTCTCCAGCCTTTTTAAAAAAAATGCATTCCAAAACTGATTTGAAACAATACTGACCCACTGTGCTTTACAATGTACATTCACAGATGATTTGTAATTGTAATTGTATTTATATGGCGCTTACTACTTCTGAGGAGGCATTAAAATGCTTTTTGCTCGGTAAAACACAAGGAGAAGAGCAAAATGGAGCGTAGGGGCAGGAGTAAAAGTACACAAATGAGAGGGCAGCGCAATAGGGAGAGAGCAACATGGAGTATGTGGGGGTAGATGCATATGAGACAGCAGGAGACAGGACAGAACAATGCAGAGAGCGCATGGGATCAGGTGTTTCATCAGCAAACGAAGGAGAGAGTTAGAAAACACATGCACTGGTATGGAGTTCTGAAAGAAAAAGTATTTCACTGAAAGTGAGTAGTGGAAGAATACAAGTCAGACAAACAAAAGGAAGATGAAGAGGCTATGCTTCAGGAGACAAACAAAAACACAATGCACATGCTAAGTCATTGGATAAGAAACAAGCAAATGTGAGACAATAATGCCAACCAGTGGTAAGCAATGGGTGAACGTTGAGCCCACTGTACAGTTTGTTAAGCCCACAGTAGGTGTTTGGCACCAAACAGTGTTTGCTCTCTGGTAGGCAAGATCTAATGATATCTAATTAAACAAATTCACATAAGTGCTATTTCCCAACTCCTTGTAAGATTTTCTATTAATCTGATTCAGTTTTCAAGAATGTTTCTTGCTAAGCGTGGTTAAAAAAATGCTATTTACTGATTACATTCCATTTATGTACTTATGAACAAATAATCTTTTAGAAAATGTACCCTCCAAATGTGTTTTAAAAATCACCGGCAATTAATTATTTAAAAAAATACCCTTATCACCGTCCAGTGCACCTAATATACTTGAAAATTCACAATGTCCATCTTCATTCATTAGGGGTAGTCTGCACTTTGGTTTGCTTGTCATGACCCTCGCTATCCTAGATAGAAACGTCACAAATGGAGGAACAGCCAAACCAGCGAAGACCTCGCCTCATTCATAGCTGCAACCTCCGCCCACTGATGAAAAATCAATAACGCAAGGAAGGGTGCACTCCAGGAGCGCAACTCCTCTGCACCCAACTCTAAGGAACTCTTCTCAGCATTCAACGAGTTTAAAGATCCCTCCTCCCGGAAAATCCTGACACCGGAACCTGTGACCGACCCACCCATCCAGAGAACCCACATAGACCATCCACAGCTGACCCACGCTCACCACAGAGGAAACCGTCAACATGAACAGCACCCACTCTGGAGCCCCCTCGGACCCTTGCCCACACCACATATACATCCGAGCCAGCTCATCCATCGCCTCGAGCTCCGGAACATAATCAACTGCTCCATCAACACAGCACTTTCCCCACGGACTGGAAACAGGCCAAAATGCGCCCACTCCTGAAGAAACCTTCGGCAGACCCATCAGAACTAAAGAATTTCTGCCCATCTCGCTGCTACCCTACCCTGCCAAAGTACTGGAGAAAGCAATCAACACACAACTACAGAATTTCATTGAGGACTGCCACTCCCTGGACTGCTCCCAGTCCGGCTTTCACAGCAACCACAGTACGGAGACAACCCTCCTGGCAACCACTGATGACATCCAATTACTCCTACACATTGGCCACACTGCAGCACTCATACTCAACCTCTCAGCAGCATTTAACACGGTCTCTCCCAGCACTCTGCACACCAGACTCCACGACATGGGAATCTGCGGAAGAGCCCTGGAATGGATCCACTCCTTCCTCTATGGGAGGACTCAGAGGTTCAGCCTCCCATCCTGCACTTCCAGCCCCACAAAAGTCAACTGCGGAGTCCCCCAAGGATCCTCATTAATTCCCACACTGTTCAAAGTATACATTGCTCCTCTTGCTGCCATCGTCAGAAGCCACGGTATGAACATTGTGTCATATGCCGATGACACACAACTCATCATTCCCCTCACTGAAGACCCAAACACGGCCAAAAGAAACTTCCACTCAGTAATGGAAGCTGTTGCCACCTGGATAAGAGAAAGCTGCCTCAAGCTCAACTACGACAAGACTGAGCTCATCATCTTCAGAAACGCCACCTCAGCTTGGGATGACTCCTGGTGACCCACATCCCTCAGAGCCCCGGCCGCACTGACTAAGCACCCCGGCAACTTAGGAATCATCCTTGACTCCTCTCTTTCCATGACCCGCCAGGTAAACTTTGTCATCTCCTCCTGCTGGCAAACACCCTGCAAACTTCGGAAGATCTTCAGGTGGATCCCAGCAGACTGTTACAGGACAGTTATCCACGCCTTGGTCACTAGCAAGCTCATCTATGGCAACGCCCTCGATGCCAGCACTTCAACTATAAACATCAAAAAACTACAACTCATCTAGAATGCTGCCACCAGACTCATTCTGGACCTCCCTTGCCAAGAACACATCTCCCAACACCTGAGGACCCTCCACTGGCTTCCTTTCGAGAAGCGAATCACCTTCAAGCTTCCCACCCAAATGTACAAGGCTATACACAACCCAGCACCAGCCTACCTGAACCACCGCATCTCCTTCCACACCCCGCCAGATCCCTCTGCTCTGCCCTGATGGCCTGGCCACCATCCCTCACATCTGCAAAACCACCGCTGGAGGACGATCCTTCACCTACACTGCAGCAAAGAGCTGGAACAACCTCACCCTGCACCTCAGACAAAGCCCGTCGTTAACCATCTTCAAGAAGAAACTCAAGACGTGGCTCTTCGGATGAGACCCCTGCCCTCCCCCCAGCACCTTGAGCCCCTCACGGGTAAGAAGCCGCACTTTACAAATACTGATTGATTGGCAAAGGCAGCAGCAGGAAAAGCAAGCAAACATATTTCTAAATTCTAGTTTACTTCTGTATATCATATAGACCAGTAGCACACAGGGAACGGCTCGGGAAGCTGCCGGTTGGACAGGTGTCAAACCTGTGATGTCACCGGGGAGTCACAAGATGTGTGATCTTACTTCCGGCTCTCTCAACGTCCACAATCATGTCCCATAGCTTTTTCAGAAGATCATTGGAGGGTGATGTTTGTTGTCTTTAACTGCGCCCTCAAATCTTTTTCTAACAAACGTGGTCAGGCGGCACAACGCCAGTACATATTTATGCATTATTTGTTTGTGTAGTGCAAAAGCAGTCGAAAGGCAGGTGAAACAGCATAAATGTCATGTTTGCCTCCCCATCGTCATTTGGTTTTCGCAATACAGGCATTTGCAGATCTATTACGGTTTACAGATTTAAGGGCCTGATTATGACCCTGGCGGACGGCGGAGGCCGTCCGCCAAGGTACCGCCGCTGAATGACCGCACCGCGGTCAAAAGACCGCGGCGGCCATTTAGACATTTCCTCTGGGCCGGCGGGCGCTCTCCAAAAGAGCGCCCACCGGCCCAGAGGAAATGCCCCTGCAACGAGGACGCCGGCTCAGAATTGAGCCGGCGGAGTTGCAGGGGTGCGACGGGTGCAGTTGCACCCGTCTCGTATTTCAGTGTCTGCTTAGCAGACACTGAAATACTTTGCGGGGCCCTCTTACGGGGGCCCCTGCCGTGCCCATGCCATTGGCATGGGCACGGCAGGGGCCCCCAGGGGCCCCGCGGCACCCCCTACCGCCATCCTGTTCCTGGCGGGCGAACCGCCAGGAACAGGATGGCGGTAGGGGGTGTCAGAATCCCCCATGGCGGCGCAGCAAGCTGCGCCGCCATGGGGGATTCTAAGGGCAGCGGTAAACCGGCGGGAGACCGCCGGTTTGCCTCTTCTGACCGCGGCCGAACCGCCACAGTCAGAATGCCCTGCGGGGCACCGCCGGCCTGTCGTCAGTGCTCCCGCCGACCCTGGCGGTCTTGTACCGCTGGGGTCAGAATCACCCCCTAAATGTGTTTAACTAGGAATACAATTGTAGTGCAAGTGCTTTGTAATAAATAAAGAGCACAATTCTGCCCCACACCATATATTTAATTTAAGGCCAATCTGTTTAGCTCAGAGCAGTTTACTTCCAGAGGTTCAATGGACGCTAGAAACAAATGCTGAGGGCAACCTGCTGCAAGTCCCGTTCATGAATCTCCTAAAGCAAAATAAATGGGTTTGCAGATAATTGAATTGGCTGTGCAGCGCACCCATATTTTACACACGATTTATTCGCCCCTCAGTTCCCTATTTGCAGTATTCTGGTCGAATATATCTTCTTCATATGTCACGGGGAGTCATGACACTTACTGTATCTGTTAAGAATATCTGCAGTTGTTAGCATTTGAACGTGAAAATGTCTCAAATTGTTACTCCTCTGAACTGATTTGCGCTTTAATGACTGTCTCCCTTACAGTTGTTTTAAATGTGAAGTAATTCTGCGACTTGGCTTAGGAACAGAAAGGAAACAAGCTGTAAAACTGCACTTGTCAGCAAGAGATAATTGTTCATGTAAGTATAAAATACATTTCTATAGTGGGTTTAGAAGACCATACCTTGGCATATTTGTTAAATATTTATTGGCTTCCATCACGGTTTTACCCACAGCACAGTGCTGTGTGAAAGGGCCGTATTTACAAGGTGGCGTTACGGATATCAGAACTGCAAAATCTCTCCTTTCCTTTCAGCATTTACTGAAAACGAACCTGTTCAAACTTTACCTCACCCACTAACTACTGCTTTTATAAGGCATAAGGTACTCCTGTATGAGACTTAGGCCCAGATTTATACTAGCTTTGCGCTGAATTAGCGTCATATATTTTTTTTTACGCTAATTCAGCGCAAACCTAACTCCATATTTAGACTTTGGCGCTAGACCCGTCTAACACCAAATTTATGGAAATTAGTCCAGAATGACCAGGCACTCAGAGAAATAAAGTCCGGTTATATCAATGGGAAAAAGTTTCCCTAAGTAATGTGGATCCAGAAGCGGAGAAAAAAAACACTGATTCCAAGTTGATGTTGGTCAAGGTCTTTAATCCTTTACACCGTGTTGGTCATAGATGAGTTTTTCATTAATGCAGAGAAACAGCCAACACGTGTTTCGTCACACAAGTGACTTTTTCAAGGCTGGGCCTATCCGGCCAGGGAGAGTACGAACGTGGTTGGTATGTCGGTAGGATTGGGAGAAAGAGCTGGATCAGCTAAGTCGAGTGTGGTTTCTCCAGTTGTCGAAGAGGGAAGACGGGGAAGCCCTGATAAGCCTCCAAAGATTCCCTTATAGATGAAGCTCGGTTCGTCTGTTGTGTGAAGTAAAACGTCCAAATTTATGGAGTTAAAGTCATTTTTTGCTAACGGGAAACTACCTTGCGTCAATGAGATGCAAGGTATGCGTTCCCGGGCAAAAAATGACTCTAAGGCCCAGGCATCTTATTTATCCTCCCGTGCAAAAATGGTGCACGGGAGGGAGGCGGGCCTAAATAATGTGCTAAGCTTCCTTAGCGCCATTATTTAACGCCTGGGTTAGGGCAGGCATTAGGGGACATGTGGGCCCATTTCCATGGAGGAACACCATGGAATAAGTCCACAGGTGCCCTTCCCAGGCCCCAGGGACACCCCCACCCACACAAGAGGGACAGCGGAGGATGGGGACCCCAACCCAGGTAAGTAGAGGTAAGTATTTTGCATTTTTTTAAAATGCCATTGAGGGCCCTGAAATGGGTCCCCCTACATGACACTTGGTGCAATGGCCATGCCCAGGGGACCCTTGTCCTCTGTGCTGCCATTGAGGTAGTGGGCATGACTCTTGTCTTTTATAAGACAGGAGTCATTTGGTATTGTAGGTTTTGTGTCAAGAAATGATGCTGGGCTGGTTAGAGTCATCATTTTTTACTCCAACTGGCCTAATGTAATTTTTTGGTGCGAAACCTCCTTCTCCCATACAGCAACCCTCACCCGGCTAACATCATTTTCCTTGACGTTAGGCCAACCTTTGCATCGGATTGTGCCATTCCATAAATAAGACACCCAGCTGGCGTCTTGGAATGGCGCTAGCCAGCGGTAAACTTTTTCTTGCAAAACTGCGTTAGCGCAGTTTTGCGTGAAAAGTATAAAAATGGGCCTTAATTTGTTAACTCTACCCTCTCCATCCGCTATCCTCCACCATCTCCTGCCATCCTTCTGTCTCACCATCCTACCTCCTTTCCTCTGCCCTTGAGCCCTCCAAAACAACTTATCACCCTTATCCACCCATCCATATGAACCCCGTTTTTTCCCTTCTCTTTCCTCTTGACCCAATATCATAGTAGTACCATCTTTCTCATGTAAGGCAACTTTGCCTGCTCTTTGTAAGACCATGTGTTGCTCTTATTGTTAACAAGTAAAGTGCATCTATAGCAGGGTGACTATGTATTATAGAAATATGTTAAATAAATACATACGTCAGAGACTGATATTCCACTTACAATTTCTGCACATCACAGTTAGTATCCTACCTTTGGGTAAGTAATTTCAGCCCTGGCAGCAACAATGAACAATACAATAAACACAGATTTGTGACTGGGGGTGAGTGTTTGAAACTTTCAGCACTCAGTCCATCATCCTTTTGTGCAGTGTGAAGAATATGCCCAGACGTCGGTCCCATGCTCACTGTGTCACTGGATTCAAGCTAGCCTGGCTGATGGAGGGGGATACCCTGAAAGCAGTCTCAGGATGCTTGTTTCAGGTCCAGGGAGGACCAGGCCTGGCAGTGCAGGCTGGACTCTTTTCATGGGGAATAAGGACAAGACTGGTTTGCATATGGCTGGGTCCAAAATGGGGTTGCATGGTGAGGAAAAGAAAGATGGATTAACCCAGATCTGTCACAGGGATGAGTGTTTGAAAATTTCAACACTACACTCATCATCCTTTTGTGTTGCTAAAGGTGGCAATGAGTGACCAAAAGATCAGAGCCAAGAATAGCTTGAGGGGAACATGATACAGATTTATTTTTCAGGCCTTGTACTAGACACTGTAAAACAGGATGTTGGGTTTCTGACTAGCCATTTAGATTTGGTTTACTGACTACAAAAAGGTATGTTGTAGATGTAATTATTTATAGGCCAGATGAATTTTTATCGTCATATGAATCCACTAGATAGGCCTTTATTGAGGAGGTAGGAGAGGGTAACATTGGGTGCTTAGCATAAGTACCACTAAAGGTCTTTAAAGGTATCAAACAGAAGTCCTGAAAGCATAGGATGACTTTTTGCACACCTTTCAGGGCATGCTTTGTTGAAGAAGTGAGAAGGCAGCCTGAGAGACCTTGAAGGTGCATACAAAAACAGCTGAACCTATTGGTTTTATTGCGAGCATGTTTGTGAATTTGAATGCATGTATTGGACTTGGTAGAAGAGACTCAGGAGATAGATCTAGTAGTGAAGAGTTGGGGAGGATCATTAACATCAGTTATGAAGAACACTTCCTGCATTATCAAGAATCAGGGGGCAACTCACAAAAGGAAGCAGCACTACAGGAGTAAAACTAATACATAAGACAATACTCCACTAGCTAATGCAAAACACATTTGTAAATGAAAGACTTCAGTCAGTTAAGTTAGCCTGACTTTCACTAAATATTTATGCCCTCATTATGACGTTGGCGGTAAATGCTGCTTACCGCCACACTGACGGCCGCCAACATACCTCTGTAGTGGCGGATATCCATTCACCATATTATGACACGCACACACCAATGCGACAGAATACAGCCACATACACAAATCTGCCAGACCAAAGGTCAGTGCTAAAGTGGTGGACCCAACACCCATACCGTTACTCCAACAAAACAATGGCGATCACATTATGACCCACGAATCACCACGGCGGAAATTTAACGGCAGTAAACCATTGGCGGTACATATCACCGCGCTCAGAATGGACACCAACATACAAAACAACACTACATTGGCCAATACAACAAACACATACCTGACACCTATACACACACAAACACACACACACCCACACCACTATAAAACACACACCCACATTACCCACAACCCTTTACCAACAACAATTACTGCCAGGAGATTGACATGAATAGCACAGAGACAACTACACACACACACCACTCACACCCATACATCCCTTACGCACTCCATATCACACACACCACCACATTGCTCAACACACTCTCACCAACACACACCACACAACACCCATGGCACCACAAAAGTACCCCCGTTTTACTGAGGAGAAGTTAAGGGTCATGGTGGAGGGAATTGTAAGGGCAGAGCCACAGCTGTTTGGAGCACAGGTACAGCAAATATCCATTGCAAGGAAGATAGAGCTATGATAGAGAATTGTGGACAGGGTAAATGCCATGGGACAGCACCCAAGAACAAGGGACGACACCAGGAAGAGGTGGAACGACCTACGGGAGAAGGTACATTCCATAGCAGCATGGCACCAGCTCGCCATACAGAGGACTGGCGGTGGATCCCCACCTCCTCCCCCACAGCTCACAGCATGGGAGGAGCAAGTCTTGGCAATACTGCATCCTGAGGGACTTGCTGGAGTAGCCGGAGGACTTGACATTGATAAGTCAAAAGTTAACACCAATCACACCCCATACCTGCATGCCATCACAACCCCTCACTCCCATCACTCCACTCCATCCCACACACTGCACCTACACAAATGACTACCACAGTGCCAAGCGCTGCATGCCATACCAATGCAGGGACACCCATCACTAAAGCATGCACAGCATAGGGAATCTAATATTCCACAATACATCACCATACACAAGCAAAAGGTGGCAGGGCAACACCAACGATAGAGGAGAAGCCACGGATGTACAATATGTCATACACATGAAGCATAATACATTATTTACACCCTCACAGGTATCCCAGCCAATGTCAGTGGAGAGGAGGTGCCATCACTATTCAGCCCTCCAGCAGAAGATGCCCCCAATGATGACAGTAACTCTGGACTTTAGGATCTGGAGGACCTACCTGACCCATCAGAGACCACTGGACAGCCGATCACCCAAGCACAATCACAGTCCACCACAGCACCCACCCAGCGTACCCAGACCTCTGTCCCTAGGACACGTCAATCAGCAGTGTGCTCACCTGTACAGGGACCCAAGGCCACACCTCGCCCCCAAGACAATCAGGGACCTGGGGTCAGTGGCAGCGGGCACACCATTCAGGGGACAGGGGCACAGGCCAACAGGGAAACTGGGAGGACTGTTGTGCGCCAGGGAACCAACTGTCCAGGAGCCTACCAACATTTCCAGGACAGGATGGGCCAGATCCCAGACAACGTGCTGGAAAACAGGCGGCTGCAGGAGGGACAGTATCAGGGAATCAGGGAGGACTTGAAGGCCAACAACACCACCCTGATCTCCATAGCAGGGGTGCTGGCAGACATGGCCAACATCATGAGGGAGGCATCAGCACACCAGCGGGCCCCTACCACTAGCCAGTCCATTGACCAACCCTCCACTTCTACTCCCACTACCCTCCACTTCTACTCCCACTAGTGGGCAGGAGGCCCCCTCACAGGCCACCAGCATCCCTCCCCTTGCAGAAGGTGAACCACCCTGCAAACGTTCCCTGCAACCCAGACAGAAGCCAGAGACACTTGCCAAGACCACCGCCAGGAAATGAAACTCTCCTGATTGTCCCCCTTGTGCCTCACACTGTCACCTTTTCCACCTTGAACTGCCTCTGTTCCCCTTCCTCTGGACACTTGGACACTGCACCTGTGCTACAAAACAGACTGGAACAATACCCTTGACTTTCTTCCATAATCACCCCATTACATTGCACTTTCCCCTCAATTTCTTAGCACTACAATAAACACCCTTGAACACAACTCAAATATTTGTATGTCATTTGTTGAAACAGTGTATTAAAGGAAACAGTTATAACTGTTACAAATAAACTGTACTGTGTGAGAGCATAGAAATAATGACCTGTAGCTGGCTGTAGTCAGCACATCAGTACACAGATGCCATTGCACTAACATCTGTAAAATGAGAATCCATAGGTGACAGTAAATAGAGGTAAAAAGTGGATAATGCCACCATTCCACAGCAACACAGAATACACCAATAGTCATTAAAATGTGAAGTTGCACTGACTCATCTATGTGTCATTGGAAGTACTGATGGATAACTGTGGTTCTGTTGTCCTCACCCTCGTCTTCAGCCTCTTCATCCTCACTCTCATCAGGGTCTACTGCAGCCACGGGGGCAGCTCCTGTCTCCTTCTCCTGCAGAAAAGGTACATGGCGTCTGAGGGACAGGTTGTGCAACATGCAGCATGCCACGACTATCTGGCAGACCTTCTCAGGTGAGTAGCACAGGGATCCACCTGTCAGACGGAGGCACCTGAACCTGGCCTTCAGGAGGCCAAATGTTCTCTCGATGATCTTCCTTGTTCACCCATGTGCCTCGTTATAACGTTCTTCAGCCCTTGTCCTGGTATTCCTCACAGGGGTCAGCAGCCACGATGAGTTTGGGTAGCCAGAGTCATCTGCAGGTATTGAGGGACATTATTTAGCCACACACCAGGTTAACATCAGAGGCATACACTAACATACACTGGGTAGGGACCAAGGCTCACCTTTAAGCTACACCCTGTGCCTCTGTAGTTGGGCCATCACATTTGGGATGATGCTATTCCTCAGAAGAAAGGCATCATGCACTGACCCAGTATACTTAGCATTAACGTGGGAGATGTACTGGTCCGCCAGGCACATCATCTGTACATTCATGGAGTGGAAACTCTTACAATTCCTGTACACCTGTTCATTCTGGCTTGGAGCAGACAAACAAAAATATGTGTCCCGTCAATCGCCCCAGTAATATTGGGGATATGTTCCATTGCATAGGAATCCAGCCTTCAGAGTGGCCAAATGTTCCACCTGGGGGAAAGCTATGTAGCTGCACATGTGTTTTACCAGGGCACACAACACTCTTACCAGCACGATTGAGAACATTGGCTGTGACATTCCTGCTGCCAAGCCCACTGTCACTTGGAAAGAACCTGTCACCAGGAAATGGAGCACTGACAGCACTTGCACAAGAGGGGGGATCCCAGTTGGATGACGGATAGATGAGATCAGGTCAGGCTCCAACTGGGCACACAGTTCTGTGATTGTGGCCGTGTCCAGTCTATAGGAGAGGATAATATGCCTCTCCTCTAGTGTAGCTAAGTCCACCAGGGGTCTGTACACTGGGTTTTGTCTCCACCTCCTATTCATCCGCAGCGTTAGGTATCTCAGGAAAACAATAGAGAGTAGACTGTCAGAATTTGAACAACTAAACCACAACATCAGTCCACATGATGCACCTATGTATTGGGGCAGTGTAAATGTCGAAGTATGTGCCTATTTAACCTGTGACCCAGTAACTGTCGATAGGCCTGTTCCCCCCTCAGAAATGACAACCGCCGGTCCTGTATGGAGGGACAGGTGGAAGTGAGGTAATTTTGCCGATGTTGGGCGTCGTGGCGGTAGGCGGTCTTGTACCACCGTGCAATTCCTCATTGGATAATATTGGGCCCTATGAAGTACAGTGGCCAATGGGGATGTACGCTGGTGGTGACGGTGTACATCGCCGCAGACATGACTGCCATTTTCTAACTCAATCCTCACTTGTTTTCCGACCAGTAACAGGCATAGACCTACACTGCGTGTGCTGCTGTGACTTGTGTCTGGAACCTACCATGGCCCGTGTGATTGGGGAAAGGGCCCCAGCCTTCACTTCGGGGGAGTTGGAGCGACTGGTGGATGAGGTCCTACCCCAGTACGCACAGCTGTATGGGCTTCCAGACCAACAGGTGAGTACACTTTGGGCATGATGCATGTGGCATGGATGCATGGGGATGTGTGTGAAGGCTTCGTATAAGGGTGGTGGGGATTCTCTGTTGGCGGTATACATGTTGTGCGCTGGGCTATGTGTGTGCTAATGGTGATGGAATCGGGTATGGTGTGCCATGTGTGTGACAGACTGGACTGTTAGCTTCATGGAGTTCTCCTGTATGTATTACCTCTGCAGGCAAGCGCCCATCAAAAGAAGAGATTATGGCATGCCATTGCCAAGAACGTGCGAACCCTGTGGTCTATGGCAGCACCCACTGTCAGAAACGGTGGGAGGACCTGAGACGCTGGAAACAAAAGACCGAGGAGGCCCAGCTGGTGATGGCCTCCCAACGAGGAAGGGGTGCCCATCGGACCCTGACCCTCCTGATTGCCCACATAAGGCGGTGGCCTACCCAGAGCTGGATGGGTGCTTGAGGGAAACACAGCAGCCACAAGTGGGTGAGTACAGTGTGTTTCATTACATATTTTGGCTAGTGGGGCGGTATCCGGTGGTGGTTGTGTGTTAGCGGGTGCCCGTAAAGCCAGCCAGAGATTGCAGCGTGGGTCATCACTAGGGTAATGGTTGCATGGGAAATACAGGTAACCTAGCTTCTTAGTAGTCCCTTTCAGTCACAGCATCGTGGGTCCCAGGTGTGCTGCAGTTGGAGGTGTGTGCTCCTCATCTTGCCTTGGTAACTAGCAAAATCACTGGTAGTGCAATGCAAAATGCTTAGGTCTGTTCCCTGTGTGTGACGGTGATGTGCATGCCAATAGTGGTGTTGGTGCAGTCATTGACCAAGTGTATCCTTTGCCTCCCCCCTTTCTTGTTTTGTCATCCTGTCCTTGTGTGCATTAGCATCATCTGGCGGAGGAGCAGGGGCACCGGCGACAGAGGGAGCTTCATCCCGCAGGACCCTGGAGGCAGAGTCCACTGACGCTGAGGGAACCAGTGGGACGGAGGGCAAGGGGAGCACCACGGTGGAGACTGGAGGAGACAACACAGACTCTGATACCTCCTCCGATGGTGGTGGCGGACACCTCTGAGACCACCCCAGCTGCAGGTACAGCCGCCACCCCGTACCAGCACCGCCATCCAAGTAGCCCCTCAGCGAGTTGCCCGTGCCCGCTCAACCAGGAGGGTGGGCATCTCCTTCGCCCCAGGCACCTCAGGCCCTGCCCCAGTGAGCCCTGCTGCCCTGATTGAGGAGGTTATTGACCTCCTGAGATCTATGTCTGTGGGGCAGTCAACCATTGTGAATGCCATCCTGGGGCTGGAATCCCAGATGCAGCATTGCAATGCATTCCTGGAGGGCATTCACAGTGGATTGGCGGCCCAACAGACATCAACATCCACTATCCATCACCACATCTACCAGAATACACACCTCACTAGCAGACACCTCCACAACAGCCATTAAGCGTCCCCTCTGTCCTCTCCCACCCTGTCGGACCGCCCCCAAAGGCCACAAACGCAAGCATTCACACACACAACAGCCATCCACCTTACATCAGCATACTGCCCATGCACCTGCACCCAAGTCCAGCAGACATACACCTCCAACAACCACTCCCTCATCCTCCACTCCCATTACTCTGACTTCCTCCCACCCCACCGCCCCTAAAAAGCTTTTCCTTTCCCAATTTGCTCTCTTCTCTACCCCTACCCCAACCCCAGTCCTGCCTGCATAGGCAGTGTACCAAGTACACAGCCCAGCATCTCAGCCAAACAATCTACTGGGACAGTGGTAGCACCACCTACTCATGGTGGTAAGGATACCAGACCTCCATCAAAGAAGGGGAAGGAGCCAGCACCACCAGGGAAGAAGGGGAAGGGGCCTGCACCACCTGTAAAGAAGGGGAAGGAGCCTGCACCACTTGGAAAGAAGGGGAAGGAGCCTGCACCAATTGGAAAGAAGGGGAAAGGGCCTGAACCACCTGTGAAGAAGGGGAAGGAGACTGCACCACCTGTGAAGAAGGGGAAGGAGCCTGCACCTTCAGGCAGAGAGGGGAAGAGCCCATCCACCCGTGCCAGGAAGGGAAAGGGATCCGCGCCCCATGTACAGGAGGAGATGAAGCACTCTACGCAAGTGGAGGCTATAAGGCTGACACCTCCACCACCACCAGCTGTCACGGGCCCCCACCACTAGCTGAGGAAGTGCAGCCATCAGAGAGTGCAGAGTCTGTCCAGGAGGCTTCCTCACCCACCACCACAGTGCAGCCATCAGAGAGTGCAGAGGCTGGCCAGGAGGCTCCTCCATCCACCACTAGAGTGCAGCCATCAGAGAGTGCATAGGCTGGCCAGGAGGCTCCTCCATCCACCACCACTGTGCAGCCGTCACCGCCAGCGGACGCCATGTAGGCCACACTCGAAGGGCTGCTGTGCATGTTGCCCCCTTCAGAACCAGTGGTCAAGACACCCACTCAAGAGACTGTAACCTTGCACTCCCCAGGACACAGCAAAGGGCATGTTGCCCCATCCAGAACCAGTGGGCAAGTCACCCACTCCAGAGACTGTGGCCTTGTACTGCGCTGGACTAGAGCCATGGGCATGTTGCCCCCTGCAGAACCAGTGGGGAAGTTACCCACTCCAGACACTGTGGCCTTGCACTCCCCAGGACAGAGCAATGGGCATGTTGCCCCCTCCAGAACCAGTGAGCAAGTCACCCACTCCAGAGACTGCGGCCTTGCACTCCCAGGACAGAGCCATGGGCATGTTGCCCCCTCCAGAACCAGTGGGGAAGTCACCCACTCCAGACACTGTGGCCTTGCACTCCCCAGGACAGAGCAATGGGCATGTTGCCCCCTCCAGAACCAGTGAGCAAGTCACCCACTCCAGGGACTTTGGCCTTGCACTCCCCAGGACAGAGCCATGAGCATGTTGCCCCCTCCAGAACCAGTGGGGAAGTCACCCACTCCAGACACTGTGGCCTTGCACTCCCCAGGACAGAGCAATGGGCATATTGCCGCCTCCAGAACCAGTGAGCAAGTCACCCACTCCAGAGACTGTGGCCTTGCACTCCCCAGGACAGAGCAATGGGCATGGAGCCCCCTCCAGAACCAGTGGGGAAGTTCCCATATTCGGCTGAGGTGCCCCCCCATCCCCCTGGGGTGCCTTCTCACTTGCAAAATGATGCCCCTGCAGTGTTCTCTCCGGATTTGTCAGGATACAGGTTAGGCCTTTGACTTTGTCCTGTGGCCATGTGTGCCCTTATGACTTTGGCCTGGGCATTGGCCCGTTATGTACATCTGTAAATATATTTGATTTGTGTGGTGGGTTTTGCTATGCTAATGCATTGCCAGTACTCCAGCAATCTGTCCCGTGTTTTATTATGGCGTGTGTCCTGTGCCATTGGTTTATGTGTGCAGTTGGTTGTGTGTATGGTGTGTGTGAGGATAGTGTGTGGCGTGCGTGTGTGTGTGTCACTGTCGTTTCCTCCCACCCTCCCTTGCGTGCTAGACGGCTGTACTCACCGTCGTCGTCTTCATCTGCGTTGGTGTTCTAGGTGAAGCATAACGTAGAAGATCATCTGGAAAACTTGCAGTTCAGGTTCCATGGCAGCGTGGTTCTTCCCTGTGTCTCCAATGGTGAGTCCTTTCACTTCTGAGTTCTGTTTCCACCAGGCTTTTGTTGGCGTTGGTACCGCCTCGGAAAAGGTGGAGGTTTCCAGTGTCATAATATGGTGGGCGGTACTTTGTCTTCCGCCTGACTGTTGTTGGCTACCACTGTGGTGAGTGTTGTTTCCGCCCTGTCGGTTGGTGTTGTACATTGGCTGTCTATGGGAGTTATCACTGCCATGGTCAAAATTTGGCTGAAGTTACTGCCAGCCTGTTGGCAGTATTACCACCACTTTATCACTCACCACCAGAGTCATAATGAAGGCCTGAAGAAAAGAAATGCAATTTACTTAAATAAATGCAATTTAAAGTGTAAATATAAAATGTGAATAATGAATACATGTAAACACTTTTGGCCAAAGGTACGACCGTTTGTTTTGCGACTCACAATTTGCAATTTATTGGTGAATCACAAGTTATGAGTCGCAAAACAAAATGTATAACAGTATCTGAGACACTGTTAGAGGTTCCCAAATGGGTCGCAAGGGACCTGCCTCATTAATATTCATGAGGAAGGTCGCAATTTGTGACCCATTTTGGAATTGCCACACTCACAGGGATGGTGGCCTGCTGGGGTCAGCAGACCACCATGGCTGTGACTGCTTTTTAAATAAGGCTATTTTCTTTTTAAAATGCAACCCAATTTCTAAAGGAAAATGGGATTTGTTTCAAAAATAAAAATGAAACGCTTCAGTTTCATTTTTTCAGAGTAGGAAGTTGTCTGTGGGGTACAGAACTTCTTTCTGGCAATATTGCAGCTTGCTCTGAGACTCAGTTCTCAGCTAAGTGGTTCAATAATGCTATGGTGTCTAATTTGCAAGCTTCCTGAGCATCAGCCGCTACCAACGTGTAATTGATATACTGAATTAAGACATAATTACAGGGTATGATTAGGGCTTCATGATTTTTTTTAGGATCTGGTTAAAAATTGAGGGGCTTTCTGTATACCCTTGTGGGACTCTGCACCATGCCAAAAAAACGGGTTTGGAACCCGAAGGTGAAAAGGTACTGACTGTCCTAATGCAAGGGAATAGAAAAGAATGCCTGACACAAATCAATGACAGTGAAACACTCTGCCTCACATGGAACCTAAAAACAAAGTCACAGCTGGATTGATACCAAGAAACAATGGGAAATAACAATATTGTCGATCCTTCTCAGGACCTGCACTATGCTGTACTTAACAATAGGCTTTTGTAAGCATAAAATGGGGAAATTACATGCACTTCCAATTGTCTCTTTCAAAATGCCTTGCTATATCATTGACTCTATCGCAGGAGTTATTTCAGCAAATGTTTTGCGGATCAAAATGTACTACAAGGTTATTGAATGCTCAACATTGGGCTTTACTTTTATGCAAACAGGCTCAACTCCTTTTATGAGACCAATGTCCTGACCTCAGACTTCACTACATCTCTAAGATCTTCTGGTAAATTCTCAGATGTCATTACAGGATACAACTCAATCTCTGGCGTTTGATTCATCACTTTAAAGCCGATGACCACATCATGGGTCTGGAATACCTTTCACTGTGCAATAGTGTGAGAAAACAGGGCTGATTGCAGAGGCCCCCTAACTTTTTGCCCCCATTTTCCACTTTTTGCTGGTGTTTTCCTGACTCTGATGGTGCCCTGGGTACTGCTAACCAGTCCCAGGGACTGTGCTCTGTGTAAATTAGGCTAATTATAATTGGCTAAGTCAACCTACCTATAAGTCCCTAGTATATGGTAGGGCATGTAGGTTTAGGGACCCCAGCATAGGTAGTGCACCCATAGGTGCACTGGTGAGGTGCCCAGTGTCATTTTAAAGGCAGGCCTGCCTTGCTGGCTGCTTTTAAATTAAAGTTATATGTAAATTCGACTTTGGAATTAAAAGTAGTTCCAAAGTCTTAAACTACCTTATTTGTACATATATGTCACCCCTAAGGTGTGCCCTATGCGCCCCTATGGCTGGGTGCCACGTAACTATAAGCATGGACCTTATAAAAATAGTTTTATAAGCCCTGGTGAGGTAAAACAGCTAAATTCGTTTTTCCCTCATTGTAGTGAATGGCCTCCATAGGCTAGAATGGGGAGACTTTATTTTAATTTTAAAAGTCACCTTAAATGACAGATACAAAGAGTTTGGTATCAAATCAATTGTTATAATACATCCCACAACTTCCAGTTGTTGAATTTAATATAACTTGTTCAGGTAAAGAGTTTTAAACTTTACCTGAAAAGTTGCCAATTTCAGCCCTGCATTGTTTTTGCTGCTGTGCTCTGATTGGCCAGCCTCTGGCAGCCTGGCCAGGCTGCCTTGATGAGGTGTGAAATGGCCTGGCTTCACACAAAGAGATGTGCCTGTGGGAGGGCATCTCCCCTCAGCAGATGGTGAGGCAGGAAGGGGGAGGGCTGCCAAACTGGTCTTCAAAGGCAGAGAAGGACATTTGGTGCAACCCAGCAACACCCCCACATCCTGCAACCCCAGACAATTAGGTGCCCCCTTTATTGGATTAGGGGAGGGCAGGAGAGGGGTGTGTTTATGATTTTTAGCCACACCAGTGGGTGGGCTAAGCCAGATGTAACCTCCAAAAATCATTTTCAGCCATGATGGATTTTTGAACAATGTTGCCTCCTGGGATTGATTTTTGCCACACTTCCCAGGAAGTGGTCATCACAGGGGGAAGGACCCTGCACCTGATTGGAGAACCAGGACCCCCCTGCTTTTCACCCAGGAGCAAGGATAAAACTGGCAGACCTGCACCAAGACCTTAGTTCCCTACCAGCTCCCTACCGGGAAGATCTACAGAAGAAGAAGGACTGCCCTGCTGGACCCCTGGCCTGCACCTGGACCCTGCACTCTGAAGGACTGCACCAGCTGCACACTTGGGCTTCACCACAAGAAGGACTTTGCCTATCTTCATCTGGTTCAAGGAGGGACTTCCTGCTTGCTACAGGTGAAAAATTGCTAACCAGAGTCCCCTGCACCAACTCATGAAGAAATCAACCAGCTGACCACTGCCCAGTGGCCAAAAAGGAGTTTGTGCCAGGTGCATTCTGGGAGTTGTAGTCCACACCCCCAAGGATCATCTCAGAGCTTCTGGACCCTTGGGGTGAGCTGTGGACCCCAAAAGAACCTTAAAAGAACACCTGGGTGAAGATCCAGAAGTTTGGAGAAGTTTGGGGAACTTTTGAAAAAAAAGCTCCATGGAGGGACAGACCCGCTTCAGCAACTCTAGCCGGCTTACCTCAACCGCGACCCGGCCTGATTTGCAGGTTCGTCCCGCTGAAGAAAATCTCCAAAAAAGAGACTAAGTCCAAACGTACAAAGTTGACCGGGACCTCCCAGGCAGCGTATCCAAGGAGGACTCCAAGGACATCGGATCAAGATCCAGGTTTACCCCGGTCGAAGGATTTTCACCTCGAAAAAACGATTAAGTCCGAAGGTAAAAATCTCCACCAAGGATTCCCTCGACGCGTATCCGGAGAAGAGTTCCAGGAGGTCAGATTGGACTGGCAGGTTCGTCCCGCTGAAGAAAATCTTCAGAAAAACGACTAAGTGCGAAGGTAAACTTTTGACGAGGCCTCCCGCGGCCTGTAGCCGAGCCTGGCTGCATCGCAGTCGGCCTTAAACTTTGACTTTGCCCCGGTCAAGGTGCAACCAGATGACCCAATTGGCGCTTTTTGTTTCTAGGCGCTAAAAAACAATAATTCTTTAAAAATTCATATCTCCGGTTCCCCTTATCCGATTTTATTAGTTTTTGTGTCATTTTAAAGATAAAAATATAATCTATTATTATAAATTTGTTTTGGATTTTTAAACTGTTTCCTGTGTTTTTTTTAATTCCTGTTTTGTGATATTTGAATGCTTTACACTCTGGGCCTCATTCTGACCCCCAGGGTCGGCGGGAGCACCGCCAACAGGCTGGCGGTGCTCCTCAGGACATTCTGTCCGCGGCGGTTCAGCCGCGGTCAGAACAGGAAAACCGGCGGTCTCCCGCCGGTTTTCCGCTGTCCTGCAGAATCCTCCATGGCGGTGCAGCTTGCTGCGCCGCCATGGGGATTCTGACACCCCATACCGCCATCCTGTTCCTGGCGGGTCGCCCGCCAGGAACAGGATGGCGGTATGGGGTGTTGTGGGGCCCCTGGGGGCCCTTGCAGTGCCCATGCCAATGGCATGGGCACTGCAGGGGCCCCCGTAAGAGGGTCCCACAAAGAATTTCAGTGTCTGCTGAGCGGACACTGATATTCGCGACGGGTGCAACTGCACCCGTCGCACATCCTCCACTCTGCCGGCTCCATTCGGAGCCGGCATCCTCATGGAGGGGTGTTTCCCACTGGGCTGGCGGGCGGCCTTTTGGTGGTCGCCCACCAGCCCAGTGGGAAACCCAGAATCACCGCAGCGGTCTTATGACCGCGGAGCGGTGTTCTGGAGGGGGGAACTCTGGCGGGCGGCCTCCGCCGCCCGTCAGAGTTAGAATGACTCTCCCTGTCTCCTAAGTTAAGCCTTGTCGCTCGTTGCCAGGCTACCAAGGGTTGAGCTGGGTTTAATTTACGGAGACCTAACTGGACCTAAGTGGAGGTTAGTGACCTATTGCTAAGTGTAGGTACTTACCTGCCCTTACCAATAACCCATTTTCCAACAAATAGATACTGCAATTTAACTTGCACAGCAAATCACTTACTAGTAAATTCACAGGACTCTATTCACATACCACAAACTGGTGATTCTTTTTAACACGTACTTCTTCTGTTATGGGGTTTGTCATTTGCTTATTTGCAACTCCTACAGCTTGGATTATTTTTCCAAAGAGGGGCAGGTTTAGAACCGCCACTGTCTTAACAGTAGAGTAGAACCAGTATTGATCAATAACAATACAGGGTGGCCATTTACCTCATCCTTTATGAATGGACCACTCTGATCTACCTCTAAGACTGCTCCAAACACACAATCATCATCCCCCCCTCAGGCACCGTCATTGTGACTGGTTAGATTTGTAGCCTTCAAAGGTGTCAAACGCATGTTGAAATGGATACTGATTTTGGAAGGAGTTTTGGTTTAAATGCGGGACTGTATTTGCATTAAACCGGGACCATTTGCATTTGGGGAATCGGACCTTGTGGAACCTGCATCACTGGAGCTTGGGGCAATTTTGCAATGTCGGTCTCAATAGGTTCTGTGGCGGTACAGAATTATTACTCTTGGGTTTGTACAAACCATGAATTATGAACCTGGTACTCAGTCTTACTTCTGTTGGGATTAAGATGACATTACCACTTCCAATGGCCTATCTTGTTGCAATAATGACAAGGATTTGATCACTTCAAAGTTGCCACATCTGTCACTGTACTCAGGTCACTTGGAACACCATGATCTCTACTTTGTTGTGGGAACCCATTTCTACCTTGCATCACAGGAACTCCATACAGATACACTCCTTGCATAGAACCAACATTCCCTACAAAGGGTTGACTCTAACCTTCTCAATGTGGTGCTTTCATCTGTGCCACCATAAACTTCTCCTTCAACAACTGCTTAATTTCCAGTTCACCACTACAATATTTTGCAAATCTCAGAATCTCATTGACTGACTTATTCTGCCAACAGATCAAGTGTTGCTGAAACATCAAGTTAATCTCAGGTCTCAATCCTGTCATATAACCGGGACACAAAATGTTCCATGCCTTTTTCTTCAAGCGTTTCCTTTCTACTGTGCTGTAACAATTTCTCATAATAAGCATGCACCGACTCGTTAGGCTCCTGGGTCATTATGTCAATTTTAACCCAATCAATATCTTTGGCTGGTAGTTTCCCTTTTTAAAAAGGTTATCACCTGCTGACACTTTTTCATCACCAACAGTGGAGGGGCATTTTTTATTGGATGTCTCAGAGGCTCAATTTCTGGCTACTCCACAGCCACCCTAGATTCTGCTCACAAGTCATCTGGTACTGCAAAGTCAAAGAAGATATTCAAATGCACCCACAAAACTTGTGAAATCTTCACAAACCGCTCAACCTGTCCATACCATTCCACTGGCTTTTCTCTCAAGTTTGGGAAACTATTAGTGAATGAGACACGATCACTCCTACTCCAGGGCACATGGACATAACCTCCACCAGGCATTTCCTTCAGTAGAATATTTGAAGCACCCTCTCCATCCTGTCAAGTTGGAGGCATCCTTTTCTTTGTCTTCTTTTGTTCTTTCTTTTCTTTCCACCTGCTTTCCCGCTTATCCTACACGCTCCATTTTCATATGCTACCAAATAAACTCCTTGATTTGCATTTTCCTTCCTGAGGTTTTCATGCTGCAAACATCACTCTCATCAAAACACACACAGTAACTTTTCTGCAATGACTTGGTGTGATTTATATCTATTTAATATGTTTGGGCTAATGCAGACAATTTATTGTGAGCTTGTCCTGCACGTTTTGCAACATCTTTACACATAAACACAAGCTTCTCCTCTTGAAGGTGTTTTATCGGGAAAGATCTAGATTTCAGAGTATCATCTCATCCAATGATAACTTTAATTTGACCTCATCCACTGCGGTTTCCCTCACCGGGGTCTGAATTATTTCTCTGCCTGCTCCTAAACCTTCACATTTGTTTGGGTACTCAGTGAAAAATCTAATCAGAGTGTCTATTTCTTGAGAATTTGTATTATTCTTTATTCCTTCTCTGGGACTACTGTTGATCACACTTTGAGGTGAATTCCAAATTGACATGTTAGGTTTTTGAGATCTTGGAGTATTTATAAAAAGGAGCTGCGGGACCAATAGTGACTGGAACATCAATTGCATCTGGGGTATTGAGAACTGTGGAATTAACATGGACACTAATCCCTGAACTGTTTATTGTCTGGTTCTGACTTGTATTTACTGGAACTGAAACTATTCCAGAGCTTACACTGGCTTCTGTGGTGCTCATTCCTTCAGGTTGGGCCACATTATATGGAGGTGGATGTGCTGATAACAACACATCGAATAAATCATCGCTTCAATCACTATCACTCTCTTTGCCCGAACTTTCAGAACTTTCAGTCCTTTCCTCGTTCTTCTTCTTTTCTTTCTGTCTCTCAAATCATTCATGCACACTTCAATGCAGAGTGCAATCTAGCTCCCTCTATCATATCAGTCCTCCATCACTTCTGTTTTCTGCATCCCATCTAGCATCAGCACAACTAAGTGCTGCCTTTTGAACTCTTCCCTGATTTTTTCCTTTCCCCAGCATGAGATTAAGTGCTTTAAACTGTGCTGGTCTAGGAGGTGGCTTCATTTCATTCAATACCCTCCTCAAATTTTCAAATGTGGCATAGCATGGAAACAGCAATGCACCTTCCTTCTCTGTGAACTTGTGCCACTGACTCAGCCAAATGCATGTGTGAAGTCCTACATTTATAGCCATATATTGAGCTGGCGTATCTTCTCGTGGTGCCTCTTCTCTCTCTCGAACAGGTATTCTCACATCCCCCAATCAAATTTTGATTAGCATTAAAGAATTTCAGTTTTCCAACACTAATGTCAACAATCACAGATAGAATATCAATTTTCAACCTGGAATTTTTTTTTTTATTTGAGAACATTGCACTACAAGCACAAAACAAACGCAATGCAAATTCAACAACTTCTCCTGCACCACTAAAAAAACAGGTAGTATTGGATCAGACAGGAAGTGATCTGGAGTGACACTTTCCAGCCTACCCAGACTCACACTTAATTAAAACCTCGACCAGTAGGGAATCACCCAGATTAGTGCAGCTTCACTCATGTGCACACGCATCCACTACACCAATCAATCAATCAATCAGTCGCATTTATAAAGCGCGCTACTCACCCGTAAGGGTCTCAAGGCGCTGTGGGGGGGGGGGGTCAATGCTCGAAGAGCCAGGTCTTGAGCTGCCGTCTGAAGTGAAGGTGGTCTTGTATGGCGCGAAGGTGGCTGGGAAGGGAGTTCCAGGTCTTCGCTGCTAGGTAAGAGAAGGACCTGCCTCCGGCAGTGGCTTTGCGAATGCGTGGTACGGCTGCCAGGGCTTGTCCGGTCGAGCGTAGGGTGCGAGGAGGAGTGTAGAAGGAGATGCGGTGGTTGATGAGTTCTGGTCCGCGGTTGTGCAGGGCTTTGTGTGCGTGGGTGAGGAGTCTGAAGGTTATCCTCTTGTTGACTGGGAGCCAGTGGAGTTTCCTCAGGTGTCCGGAGATGTGGTTGTGGCGGGGTATGTTCAGGATAAGTCGTGCAGCAGCGTTCTGGATTCGTTGAAGTTTCCTCTGTAGCTTGATGGTGATGCCGGCGTACAGAGCGTTCCCATAGTCCAAGCGACTGGTGACGAGGGCGTGGGTGACGGTCTTCCTGGTGTCGGTGGGGATCCAGCGGAAGATCTTGCGGAGCATGCGGAGGGTGTTGAAGCATGCTGAGGTCACCGAGTTGACCTGTCTGGTCATGGAGAGGGAAGAGTCCAGGATGAAACCGAGGTTGCGTGCGTGGTCGGTGGGTTGGGGAGTGCTGCCTAGGGCAGGAGGCCACCAGGAGTCGTCCCAGGCGGTAGGTGTAGGGCCGAGGATGAGGACCTCCGTTTTCTCTGTATTCAGTTTAAGCCGGCTGTCTGTCATCCAGTTCGCTACTTCCTTCATGCCTTCGTGTAGTCTGGTTCTTGCTGAGGTGGGGTCGTTGGTGAGGGATAGGATGAGCTGGGTGTCGTCTGCGTAGGATATGAGGTTGAGTCCGTGTTTGCGTGCGATGTTCGCCAGGGGGGTCATGTAGATGTTGAAGAGGGTGGGGCTGAGGGAGGATCCCTGGGGGACGCCGCAGATGATCTCCGTAGCCGTGGATCTGAAGGGGGGGAGGCGGACTCTCTGAGTTCTTCCAGAGAGGAAGGAGGTGATCCATTCCAGGGCCTTGCCTCTGATGCCGGCGTTGCTTAGGCGACGTATCAGGGTGAGGTGGCAGACCGTGTCGAATGCTGCAGAGAGGTCCAGGAGTATGAGGGCCACGGTTTCTCCTTTGTCGGTCAGGGATCTGATGTCGTCCGTGGCTGCGATGAGGGCGGTCTCGGTGCTGTGGTTAGCTCTGAAGCCGAACTGTGAGGGGTCGAGTGAGTCGTTGGTTTCCAGGGCGGTGGTGAGTTGAGCGTTGACGATTTTCTCGATCACTTTGGCGGGGAACGGTAGGAGCGAGATGGGCCGGAAGTTTTTGAGTTCGGTGGGGTCTGCTGTTGGTTTCTTTAGGAGGGCGTTCAGTTCAGCGTGCTTCCAGTTCTCCGGGAAGGTGGCGGTGGAAAAAGATGTGTTGATGACGTCTCGGAGGTGGGGTGCGATGATGTTGTCGGCTTTGTTGAAGATGTGGTGCGGACAGGGGTCGGATGGTGATCCTGAGTGGATGGAGTTCATGACGCGGGTGGTTTCCTCAGTGGAGGTTGAGTTCCAGGTGTGGATGGTGGTGTTGTCGGTGGCGGGTTCCGGTGGAGGGTTCGAGTTGGTTGTGGTGAAGCTGTTGTAGATGTCGGTGATCTTGTGGTGGAAGAAAGCTGCGAGGGAGTCGCAGAGGTCCTGTGAGGGAGGGATGGAGTTGTTTTCGGCGTCGGGGTTGGAGAGCTCTTTGACGATGCCAAATAGTTCCTTGCTGTTGTGGGCGTTGCTGTCTAGTCTGTTCTGGAAGGCTGATTTTCGTGCTGCACGGAGGAGTTGGTGGTGTTTGCGGGTGGCGTTTTTGAGAGCAGACATGTTTTCGTCGGTCTGGTTGAGGCGCCAAGTCTTCTCGAGGGTGCGGCATTCTTTTTTGGAGTCCTTGAGGTCGGGGGTAAACCAGGAATTTTTCTTGTGGCTGTTTCTGTTTGCTTGGGTCTTCAGGGGGGCCAGGAGGTTGGCGCAGTCTGAGATCCAGCTCGTGAGGTTGTTGGCGGCTTCGTTGGGGTCTGTAGTGCTGGTGGGTGGGTTCTGAGAGAGGGTCGATATGAGTTGTTCCGAGGAGATTCGGTTCCACTGTCTTCTTGGTGGTTGTTGGGCGTGGTGGTGTACGTTGGTTTTCTTGAAGCTGAAGTGGACACAGCTGTGGTCTGTCCAGGAGAGTACAGTGGTGTGGCTGAAAGAGATGTGTTTGCTGGAGGAGAAGATGGGGTCCAGCGTGTGTCCGGCGTAGTGGGTGGGGGTGTTGACTAGTTGTTTCAGTCCCAGGTTGGCGAGGTTGTCCAATAAGGCGGTGGTGTTGTTGTCGGTGCGATTCTCCAGGTGGAAGTTGAGGTCCCCTAGGAGGATGTAGTTGGTGGACGGGAGTGCGTGTGGGCTGATGAAGTCTGCGATGTCTTCGCTGAACTTTGTGCGTGGTCCTGGTGGTCTGTATATCAGGGTGCCTCTGAGGGTGGTCTTGGGGTCGCTGTTGATTGAGAAGTGGAGGTGCTCGGCGTCGGGCAGTGAGTTGTCGGTGTAGGTTGAGATGCGGATGGAGCTCTTGTGGGCGATGGCGATGCCTCCTCCGGTGCGGTTGGTGCGGTCTTTCCTGATGATTTTGTAGCCGTCGGGGATGGCTATGGCAATGTCGGGTGCTGAGGAGGGGTTCATCCAGGTCTCGGTGAGGAAGGCGATGTCCGGGTTTGTAGAGTCGATGAGGTTCCACAGTTCGATGGCGTGCCTGTGGACGGATCTGGTGTTGACCAGGATGCAGTTGAGGTTGTTTCTGGGCGAGTCGTTCCTGTTGGGTGTGGTGTGAGTTCGTAGGCAGGTGAAATGGCAGTTGCGGCAGGTGAAGGGTCCGTGGGTCCGCTTCGGGGTGGCGCGGCAGCAGGCCGGCGTGCGGCCGGGGTTGAGAGCAGTGAGGAAGGCGGAGTTGTGGGTCAGGCGGGGGAGGTGGGGGTCGCGGGGGCCAGGGGTTGTGGCGCTAGGCGCGGTCCAGGCGCGGACGGGCGCAGACGGGCTTGCCTTAGGCGCGCCAACTACACCTTCCTCTCACGCAAAGGTATGTTTCCCTATTTCAATTGTGTAGTTGATGGTACCCCACAAATAACACCAAAAAACTTAGCAAACAACAACAACACAGTGACTTCTACAATAACAACTTATTACAAGCCTGGGATCCTAGGCTACGTCCAACCCGATAACCACTTCAACTTCTTGTGTTAAGTGCTTCTCATCCACTCAACAACTTAAAACATCACCACATCACACCACACAATCTCAGCAAAACACTGCAGGCTAGACAACAGTGATTGCTATGCACAACCCTAGTGGTACACACTTCTCCAGTGCTAAGAGTTAATTTTGAATTTCTGGAATACCATTGCTCCTCCAAACCGGGACATTTGCTTTGGGATCAGGAATGGGCTTGGGCAAAAGCGAGCTCTCATACAAATATAATGACTCCCTCTCACAACAGAACCATCCTCCACTACCTTCTGTGAGTGGCCATGAAGTGTGTCTTCAATCTCTCACCGGACAGATCTTTTTATGTTGGCAGAGACGACGAGGGAATCAACAAGATTAAACAATTTAGATTTCTGTAAAGCCCATTTGGCCACACAATAAGGACCCAGAATCAAAAATCAAAAATGTAAGTTAAATGATTTATTTCCAATCAATAATCAATCCAATGTTTATGCAATGTATATGCAAGTCATGAAAATGTTGAAAAGGTACAGAATTACAGCTGGCAAGCTGAAATATCTCAATCAGTTCAGTCTCATCAAATTAAGATACAGAGCAATAACAACCACAGCAATACCAATACAGAAAATTAAGATTAAAAATAAGTGTCTCATAAAGAAGCCCCCAATCTGTCTTCTGAACATGAAATAATTCCAAAATCATCTAGTCAGAATTCTAGGATAAGGGTGGTTGGGATGGAGTTTAAGTAAATTCGGAAATGTGAGAAGGTGTCAGCATAGAGAAAGCTTTCGTAGAAGTCCTCCAGAAAAAGGAATACATGTTAAGCATAAAGCTTAACATTTTCAAGAAGAAGGAAAGCAGAGAGGTCTGTACCCCTCAAAATCTAAGGGAAGTCTGTCCCAACGTCTATCAGCATAAGCATTAGTTAAAACAAACAGAGTCTTCAACGTGAAAGTTATCAGTTTCCTTCCCTTGAAGGACCAATCAGCTTTGGAACTATCATCAACATTCGCAACATCACCTGAATTTCCCATCCCACAGATCCCGGACAGTTACTATGACCTTGGACGTCCTACATTCTTGGTACACGATGAATAGGAGGCTTCAGGTTCTCATTAAATCTTCACATCTCTTGCCAGGATTTATTCTCTCATTCCTTACTATCAACAAAGCTAATATATAAGACAATACTCCTTTTCACTAGCTAATGAAGCCTTGAAATGGACCTGCAAAGACAAAGAACACACTATCCAGTTAAGTTAGCCTGACTTTAACTAAACATTTAATGTGCATTTCAAGTACATGGCTATACATGTCTTTTCATGCACACACATTTCAAATAAGCATAAACATGAAGAAGTGGAATACAATTTACTTCAATAAATGCAACTTAAAGTGTTAATCTAAAACATGAATAATGGACACATGTAAGCATTTTATGTGAAAATAAGTATGCATGTTTATAACGCTTCATTTTTTCAGTGATTACATTGCATTCATATATTTTGACATCAGTCCAAGTTAATAATATTAAAGCACACAATAGAGATAATGTCAAAGGTAAATGCATAATTTGGGCAATGATGACGTGTAAAGGATGGAGTTTAAATTGCGCTACTCCACCAGTAAATAAAATTCCAAGGTGGGCATAGTTCATTCGTTTTCTGTTATTATAATTATTTACAATTATTTACAGAATAGTCCTCTTTTATTGCCATGTTTGAAGTTTTAAGGCTAATTCACAAAAGCATGTAGGGGTATGTAAAAGAGTACTACAGTACAAGTACTTCACATACTTAAAAATGTCTTTGTGAATAATCAGCTAAATGTTTTGTGGTAAATTCAAAAAGGCATGAAAGAGCATATAAAAGAGTACTACAGGAATCCTATTTTTACATACTCCAAAATGCCTTTGTGAATAGGCCCTTAAAGTGCAAGGCTGAAACATGTTTAGTGTGTCCTATATAAGTCAAAAAGCCTAATTCACAAAAGCATTTATAGGTTCAGAAAGTAGTACCATATGACTACTCTTTTACATACCCTTGTCTGTCTTTGTTTATTTGCAACTAAATGTCAAACACAGCCTTTTCAATTTACTAATTGCAGATGAATATTCCTATGTTATTCCCATTTGAAATGTTTAGGGCCAATTCACAAAGGCCTGTAATAGTATGTAAAAGGGTTCTACATGAGTTCTCTTTAATGTCCTCTTATATGCCTTTGTGAGTGTGCCTAAAGCTTGAAACATGGAGAAAACGATTTGAAAGTTTCTCTAAGCCATGCCTGCCACAACAACTGAAATACATTTGAAGCCAGACAAAGGATACATTTTTCACAGCTATGAGTTATTTTCAATTGTAAGTGTATGCCTTCCAATTAACTTTGGTTCAGCCACTGTGGGCATTATCCAGGGATTGCTGGGGGTTGCAGCCATGATCCCCAGCTTGTCTCATGTGACCTCTGACACTGCATTTGTGACCTCTGGCGATATAGGTGGCAAAATCAGTGCCAAGAACAGAAGACAGCTTGCCCTAATTGGTATTGGGCCACCACTCTCCTTTTTCCCCTTTGTTTATTACATTCATTTTGAATAACAGTCTGCTATTCACTATTAGTGTAATCCAAAACAGAATGCTATGAGCTGCAACATGACCTTTGTTGGCAGTAATGGTAAAAACTTAAAATATATGCTTTTAAATGTATCTTATGTGCATGTTTGCATGTGAGATTGTGTTTGTGTGAAAAGAAGGATGTGTATGTGTGAGCATGTGTGTCTGTGTAAGTATGTGCATGGGTCAGCAAAGGTGAGTGAAAGTCATTGACAGGTAGTGAGTAAGAATGAGGAAGGCTAAATGTCAGTGAGCATGAGTGAGCCAAGTGAATGGGAATGACAGTGTATGAGTAAGAGTGACCATAAGTAACTGAAAGAACGTGAATAAGGATGTGCATAAGGAAGTGTTAGGGGGTGTCATTTAGAATGAGTGTGAGTGAAAATGTGCAAGAAGGACAGTGAGCAATAGAGAGTAGCTGTGAGCGACAATGAGTAAGAATTAGGGAGTCAAAGTAAGTGATAATACCTGAGAATGACTGGCGGAGACTAAGGGCCTGATTTAGTTTGGCAAATGGGTTACTCCTTCACAAATGTGACGGATATCCCGCTCACTGTATTACAATTTCCATAGGATATTATGGAATCATAACAGGGCGGACAGGATATCAGTCATGTTTGTTACAGAGGAACTCCATCCGTCTAACTGGAAAACAGGTCCTGAGTGTGAGTGCAAGTGATTGTGAGTGAGAAAGTACTGTATATGTGAATGAGAGAAAGAGTGAACATGAGTAAGAAAGAATGAGTCAGAGTGAGTGACTGACAAGACCTGAGATTGAATGAAAATGAGTGAGTCAGACCAAGTGGATGCAAGTGTGTGTTAATGAATGAGTAAGAGTGAGTGAGAATAAGTATGATAGTTAATGTAAGTGAGAGCGAGTGAACTGTGGTGTTTTGTTTGTGAGTCTCATTGGCCCAGGAATACTGAAGGTAATTCTCGGCTTATAGAGGTACCATTTTAAAATACTGGTAGTAAGATATAGAAAGCAGTTATTAGCATGACAGGCTTTGCAACAAAATGTTGCTGCTGGCATACTGGAAGCAATTCTTAGCATGACAGGCACCTGTGACAAAATAAAAGCACTGTAATACTAGTGGTAATTCTTGGCATATGGGGAATCCATGGAAAAATGCTAGTAATGACATCTTTGAAAACATTCTTGGCATGGGACACCTGTAGCAGAGTGCATTTGCTGATACGCTGAAGTCATTTTTGGCATAAGGTAAAACAACCATGGCATATGGTAGCTGGGGCAACCATGAAAAAATGCTGGCCCTGACATATTAGAGGTAAATATTTGACACAGTATTAATAGCAAAATTCTGGCACAGGCATTTTGTATGTCATTTCTTTGGCCTAAGAACCACCCATGACAAATGTAGACAACCATGACAAAATGATGACACACTCAATTAAGTCAATTTTTGAAATATTGAGTCACCCATGGCACATTTGGAAACAAAAGTGACTTCCAGGAGTGTCAGGTTTTATTGGCTTGGTACACCATGAAAGAGCAAGAATGCTTAATGAGTTTCTTTTCAGAGCCTATAGTTTTTTTAGCAAATTATATGAAAGTTGATCTTTAAAATGCACTATTTGACCCCATTCTTTTCAAACATTTTTCAGGGGAGAAGCTATTGCACACATACAGAAGGGGGTTTGCTCACTTGCTACAACGCAGGAAAGCATTATGCCCCACCACTTTCAAAGATAATGTTAGCACCCTAATCTAGATGGTATCTACAATGGATATTGCTCTGTGTTGTATTACTATATCAATCATGCAGTTATTATGGAACTTCAGCAATGCCAATTATTGTGAGGTCATCAGGGCTATAGTCATTTGAAATCTCTTCCTGGGAAAGATTAATCGTCAAAGGCCACATGCTATCACTTCATGTGATGTCATTAAGGTCAAAGTTGTGTGATGCCACTTCCTCCCCCCCTGCCATTTTGTTGAATTGATATCCATGGCTGGCACCTCCTTAAATCAATACTTGCAAACAAGTGACCCTGGTGATTGCTGCAGCGTTTGTGGGGTCCTCATCAATGAAGGTGCAGAAAGCACTGGCCAGTACAGGACACAAATGGCCAGCAGCCACTCTAGAGACACACTGGCCCTCCTTCATGGCCTACCAATTGTCTTACCATGCAGGAACTGTGACAGCCCTAGATCACCTCGTTCTGTCAGTGACGCTTTAGCAAGACGGGAAGGGTCAGGGAGAGAGGCCCTCATAACATTAGCAAAGCCCTGTGAGAGGTGTATTGCAATACTGGGCGCTGTGCTTCTCCATCTGCATCCCCACTTACTGTTCACCTTAATAATAAGAATAATACTTTTACAGCGATGCATGCAGCACTTCTGACTTTTCAAATTTTAAATAACAAATGTGTCTGGTGCCCGGTTTCTGGTACTCAATTTACTAACCTCTGCAGGATGTGTCTGCCTTGACTTATCATCTTCCTATCACTACATTTGTATGCAGCAAACTTTCAACTCACTTAGCTGTCCATTTAGCATTAATAACCTTTTGTTTGTTGACTGGAAAATAGTATATGCATTTACTGGATGCACCATCATGACCGCATTGATTCACCCTAAATGGCTGCATTTAGTGAACGTGCCATATATAGATGCATTTATCAAATATATCAGCGGGACCTCCATATAAAATACTAATCATGGTAAAGTGCATTTACAGCATACACCACAGTGAGGCTGCTTTCATTTATGCACACTAGTGGACATTTATTGAAAGCACTCAAGTAAACTACATTTACTGGCGGTTTTTACTTCACAGGGTAAACTTAATTTCTTTAATGCACCGCAGTAAACTGAGTTTATTGAATATATGCAGTGAGCTGCATTTATTGAATGGATTCTGTTAAGGTGTGTTCATTGAATTCAGCATGGCTGGCTCATTTGTTAACAGTATTCTATTAAGCACTCTACTTCAGTGAAACTCATTGTGTAGCATTCATTTAATGTACCCAGGCACAGATTTATCCTACTTTCACTCAGCGCAACGCAGTAAGCCATCTTATTGTGCTGCATGAAAGGACAGGAAGGTCTCAGCATTTAAGTCCAAAGTGCAAACAAGCATTGGTAACCATAAAGTTTGAAAACTTTTAAAAAGTTTAAAAGAGTTGCTTTTGACAACTCTGGCCTGGTTTGGTTAACCTAGTTCCAACAGGGAAAAGGTCACAGGGATCAGAAAGTAGATTCTGAACGGTTACCTGGTCACCACAGCAGCCTTGAGTCCAGTTCCACACTTTAAGAAAGAATAACCTTAGAGTTCAATGGAGTGGTCCTGATGCTGGGGATACAGCATATTGAGATGCTGAAAGATTTTCTGGGTGCCGTGCAGTCAACAGCGGTCTTCCTGTGATTATTTCTTGGACCACTGGTAAGGTGGAGAGTCTTTGGCTAAAGAAGTTGGGGTCCGTCAAAATCCTCTCTGAGGCAGTAGTAGTCCAGTGGTGTCTGAACTAACAATCTGCACTTCCAATGGGTCCAGTAGTTTCCTTTGGTGAAGGCTAGCGAGGGTTTGTGTCTATCTTTGGTGACCAGTCTGCACTCCGATGACACGGTGAAACTTTTGAGTGCTGAAGGGTGGCTTTCTTGGCTGCATATCGACAGTAAGCAGTGTTTCTTTGCATGTAGCTACTGACTACCTAAAATGGGCTACTCCAGTTTTTATGGCCCTAGTGCTGGAACAAGGGGTCAGCCGACTGACCCTTGAAGTTCACCTTTTCTGTCTGGGGGTCTGGAGTGACTTTTTCAAGAGCAAGGCACCACAGGCACAGTCTTCCCTTTATTAGACAAAGGGGCAGCAGGTGCAGCCTCTTTTGAAAGATCCAGTGTTCAACAGGGCAGTACTGCTTCTGTCCTTTCTCCGGTCTACATGTGTTAGACTTGGCATCCTCGGTGTGGTCTCCCCAAACTTTTTTGCCTCTGCTTCCCAGGTTGTTGATGTGTGCTAGACTCTGGTTTTGCTGTTTTATGATACCCTGGGCACTTTACCACTAATAACCAGTGCTAAAGTGCAAGTGCTCCTATGTAAAATGTATGTGTAATTGGCTTATCCATGATTGGCATATTTGATTTACTACTAAGTACCTGGTTGTTGGAAAATGGGTTATTGGTAGGGCAGGTAGGTACCTACACCTAGCAACAAGCCACTAACCTCCACATAGGTACAGTTAGGTCTCAGTAAATTAATCCCAGCTCAACCCTTGGTAGCTTGGCAACGAGCGTCAAGGCTTAACTTAGGAGACAAAGTGTAAAGCATTCAAATATCACAAAACAGTAATTAAATAAAACACAGGAAACAGTTTAAAAATCCAAAACCAATTTATAAAAATAGTTTATATTTTTATCTTTAAAATGACACAAAAACGATTAAAATCGGTTCAGGGGAACCGGAGATATGAATTTTTAAAGAATTATTACTTTTCTAGCGCTTAGAAACAAAAAGCGCCAATCGGGTCATCTGGTTGCACCTCGACCGGGGCAAAGTCAAACTTTCAGGCCGACCGCGATGGAGCCCTGCTCGGCTACAGGTCGTGGGAGGCCTCGGTTAAAA
The DNA here is from genome assembly GCF_031143425.1 of Pleurodeles waltl. Taxonomy (NCBI): domain Eukaryota; kingdom Metazoa; phylum Chordata; class Amphibia; order Caudata; family Salamandridae; genus Pleurodeles; species Pleurodeles waltl. The sequence continues at coordinate 1,641,121,467 of NC_090444.1, read as the reverse complement.
AGTTACCTTCTGACTTAGTCTTTATTTTGAAGTTTTTCTTCACCGGGACGAACCTGCCAGTTGAATCCGACCTCCTGAAGCCCTTGTCCGGATACGCGATGTGGGTTTCCTCGGTGGAGACTTTTACCTTCGGACTTAGTCGTTTTTTCGAGATGAAAATCCTTCGACCGGGGTAAACCTGGATCTTGATCCGACGTCCATGGAGCCCTTCTCGGATACGATGGCTGGGAGGTCCCGGTCAACTTTTTACGTTCGGACTTAGTCTCTTTTTTGGATGTTTTTCTTTACCGGGACGAACCACGAAGTCAGGCCGGGTCGCGGTTGAGGCAAGCCGGCTAGAATTTCCGCGGCGGGTCGGTCCCTCTCTGGAGCTTTTTTCCAAAAATTCTCAAATCTTTTCCAAACTTCTGGGGCTTCACCCAGATGTTCTTTTAAGGTTCTTTTGGGGTCCACAGCTCACCCCAAGGGTCCAGAAGTTCTGTGATGGTCCTTGGGGGGTGCGGACTTCAACTCCCAGAATGCACCTGGCGCAAACTCCTTTTTGGCCACTGGACAGTGGTCAGCTGGTCGCTTTCTTCAGGAGTTGGTGCAGGGGACTCTGGTTAGCAATTTTTCACCTGTAGCAAACAGGGAGTCCCTCCTTGAACCAGTTGAAGCCAGGCAAAGTCCTTCTTGTGGTGAAGCCCAAGTGTGCAGCTGGTGCAGTCTTTCTGAGTGCAGGGTCCAGGTGCAGGCCAGGGGTCCAGCAGGGCAGTCCTTCTTCTCCTTGTAGTTCCTTCTTCTTGAAATTTGGTGGGGATCTGAGGCGTGGGTGCAGGTCTGCCAGTTTTATCCTTGCTCCTGGGTGAAAAGCAGGGGGGCCCTGGTTCTCCAATCAGGGACAGGGTCGTCCCCCTGTGATGACCACTTCCTGGGAAGTGTGGCAAAAATCCATCCCAGAAGGCAACAGTCTCCAAAAATCCAAAATGGATGAATCTGATTTTTGGAGGAGAGATCTGGCTGAGCCCACCCACTGGTGTGGCTAAAAATCATAAACACACCCCTCTCCTGCCCTCTCCTAATCTAATCAAGGGGGCACCTAGCTGTCTGGGTTTGCAGGATGTGGGGGTGTTGCTGGGTGCTCCAGATGTCCTTCTCTGCCTTCGAAGACCAGTTTGGCAGCCCTCCCCCTTCCTGCCTCACCATCTGCTGAGGGGAGATTCTCTCCCCCAAGCACATTCCTTTGTGTGAAGCCAGGCCACTTCACACCTCATTAAAGTAGCCTGGCAGAAGCTGCTGCAGGCTGGCCAATCAGAGCACAGCAGCAAAAACAATGCAGAGCTGAAATTGGCAACTTTTTAGGTAAAGTCTAAACTTTTTACCTGGACAAGTTATATTAAATCCAACAACTGGAAGTTGTGGGATTTATTACAACAATCAATTTGATACCAAATTCCTGGTATGTAACATTTAAGGAGACTTTAAAATTTAAAATAAAGTCTGCCCATTCTAGCCTATGAAGGCCATTTACTTCAAAGAGGGAAAAACGAATTTGGCTGTTTTTACCTCACCAGGGCTTATAAATCTATTTTTATAAAGTCCCTGCTTATAGTTACATGGCACCCAGCCCTAGGGGCACATAGGGCACACCTTAGGGGTGACTTATATGTAAAAATAAGGTAGTTTAAGACTTTGGAAGTACCTTTAATTCCAAAGTCGAATTTGCATATAACTTTAATTTAAAAGCAGCCAGCAAGGCAGGCTTGCTTTTAAAATGACACTGGGCACCTCAGCAATGCACCTAGGTGTGCACCACCTATGCTGTGGTCCCTAAACCTACATGCCCTACCATATACTAGGGACTTATAGGTAGGTTAACTTAGCCAATTATAATTAGCCTAATTTGCATATCCATTTTACACAGAGCACAGGCCCTGGGACTGGTTAGCAGTACCCAGGGCACCATCAGAGTCAGGAAAACACCAGCATAAAGTGGAAAATGGGGGCAAAAAGTCATGGGGCCTCTGCAATCAGCCCTGTTTTCTCACACAACCCCCCCCCAGCCCACACGCCCAGGAGACTCAGCCCAACCCTGGGAGAGTCTTCCTGGCTTGTTAGGCGAGGAAGACAGTGAAGAAAACTGGCTGTCCCTTTGCAGGGCCTACTCTGCCTTATCTCCTCCTGTCAGGGTCACTCCCTATGGGTAGTGAAGCCATCCCAACAGTAAAAGGACCCAACTCAAACTGAAACTTCCCTCTAGGGGGGTCTTCCTCCTCTCTCTCTGCCAACTTGGGTAGTGAGGTGCCCACCTCCCCTACTCCTAACTTTGCTAGGGCAACACCTAGCTTACCCAAAGAGGTCACCCAACACTTGAGCAACCCAACCATGACCAATAGGGTCAGGGGGCCTACTTTGCTATTGGCCCTGGGGTCTGCCTCCCAGGCCAAGTACAGTGCTGCCAGGAAGGCTAGCACCCAGCAGAGGCTACTGACAGCTGTCAGTACCCAGAACCACACCCTAAGCTCTCCACTGACAGGTGGCTGAGCTGCTTTAGGGGCATCTTTGGGGTCCTGGCACCCCTCTTGCTGTCTAGAGTGGGGGGCTACCACCTCCTGTGGCAGACACCCTCCTTCCACTCTCCCTTCTGTCAGTGCAGGGGCAACACCTTGCATCTGGACAGCTGCCTGACTACTCAGGACTTCCTTGGGGTCAGGTGAGGCCTCACCAGTGCCAACTCTGGGCTCCCCCCCTACTGGGGCAGAAGGCCCTTGGCTCCCTGGAACTCTCTTTAAGAGTGGCCTACCCTTCCTTTTCTTCTTTCCTTTTCTTGGGGACCCCTGTCTCCTAACTGTAGGGACTGACTCCCCAGGACTTTGGGTTGGGGGGGCGCCCTGGGCGACCACCCCATCTGTGACCAGACTCACCTCTGGGAGGTCATTGCCCAGGATACAATCTAGGGGAAGGTCAGCACTGACTACCACCCTAATCCAGTCAAGGATACCCTCCCTTTCTAGGGGAACTATGGCTACAGGTTTGGAGGTGACCTCCCCTGTGGCTATCCTGACTTTCTTTGTCTTTCCTGGGACATACATGTCTGGGGTCACTAACCGGTCACTCACTATAGTGTGACTGGCACCGGTGTCTCTCAGGCCAGTGGTAGGGATCCCATTCACTTGAATGTGGTGGAAGTGCCTACTCCCACCATCAGGGATCACCAGCTTACCATCTGGTCCTGTCTCCCAGCACAATGCTAGGAGGACTTCATCATCTGAGGAATCCTCCTCTATGGCTACACTGGACAGCCCAGTGCTAACCACCTTCCTTGGACAGGCTGCATTTCCTCTGAAGTGACCTGTCTGCTGACAGTTAAAGCAAGCCCTACTGTCCAAGAGTTTTTTTAGCCCTGGGTCTCCCTGTCTCTGCTTGTCAGAGTGGGAGTGGGATTTACTCTCCTCCTTCTTAGGGTTCTGGGGTACAGAGGGAGTCTCTGTGGTGGGCTTACCACCTCCCTCCTTAGGTTTTTGGGGACCTGTCCCCCCCTTCTTGGAGTCTCCCCCCTGGGACTTGACAACCACCCTGGTTCTCAACCACTCATCAGCTGCCTCCCCTAGCTCTCTAGGGTTGGTCTGCTTAGAGTCCACTAGATGCTGGCGTAACCTTTCTTGGATACAATTGGTCAAGATGTGCTCTCTCATGATCAGATTGTATAACCCCTCATAAGTATCTACTTTGTTACCAATAATCCAGCCCTCTAGTGCCTTTAGTGAAATGTCCACAAAGTCAACCCAAGACTGGGTACTGACCTTCTGGGTGTCCCTGAACTTCATTCTATATTGCTCTGGGGTCAGACCAAACTTCTTGGCTAAGCACCTCTTCATACTAGGGTATGAATCTGCCTCCTCCCCCCTTAAGGTCAGAAGCCTATCCCTCCCTGAGTTGGGGACCAACTCCCACAAAAGGGAACCCCAGTATTGAGGCCTAACCCTTCTCATTTGGAGTGCCCTCTCAAAGGCCCCTAGCCACTTATCTATGTCATCCCCCTCTACATAAGCAGGAACTACCCCCTTGGGTAATCTGGGGCAAACTCCCCCACCCATGGACACCTCAGCTTCTTTATCGCTGCTTCCATCTCTTTTTTCTTTGTATGCCCACTTTTTCTTTTCTAGGGCCAGCTTCTCTGCTTCCAAAGCTATGTATGCTAGCTGGGCCTCCAGCTCTCTTTCTCTGATGGATGGGTTCTCTCCTCCTGAAAGGACCCCCTTCCCACCACTAGCTTTGGATCTGCCCCTAGTGACTGTGTTTACTGAGGACCGTTCTTCCTCATCCTCACTTGGGCTCAGATGCATTCCCTCCCCTGAGTGGTTAGAGCTTGCATCCTCCCTTCTTTCTCCCTCCTCTGGAGCTTCTTCTGACTCTACCTCTTGGGCCTCAGCCCATGCTGTCAGGGATGTGATCAGGATTTGCTTCCTGAGATCAGTGGTTGCAGGCAACCCTCTTTCAATACACAACCCCCTAAGCTGGACTACTGTCAGTGTGGGTAGGCTAGCCAGATCAAGCTCCATGGTTCCCTAGTTTTGTGTCAACAAAAACTTTTTGCAAAAATTGGAAACAAGAATTTAGAAAAATTACAAAAATTCAATAATTGAAATTAATCCAAATTAAAAATTAAAAACAATTTTTGCACTAGGACAATTTAAAGGATTTTTAATTTGTTTTACCTAAAACTGTAACGTGATATTGAACACAAGTACAGGATCCCGTCGCTGCTTCCAATTATGTTGGAAAATGGGTTATTGGTAGGGCAGGTAGGTACCTACACCTAGCAACAAGCCACTAACCTCCACATAGGTACAGTTAGGTCTCAGTAAATTAATCCCAGCTCAACCCTTGGTAGCTTGGCAACGAGCGTCAAGGCTTAACTTAGGAGACAAAGTGTAAAGCATTCAAATATCACAAAACAGTAATTAAATAAAACACAGGAAACAGTTTAAAAATCCAAAACCAATTTATAAAAATAGTTTATATTTTTATCTTTAAATTGACACAAAAACGATTAAAATCGGTTCAGGGGAACCGGAGATATGATTTTTTAAAGAATTATTACTTTTCTAGCGCTTAGAAACAAAAAGCGCCAATCGGGTCATCTGGTTGCACCTCGACCGGGGCAAAGTCAAACTTTCAGGCCGACCGCGATGGAGCCCTGCTCGGCTACAGGTCGCGGGAGGCCTCGGTTAAAAAGTTACCTTCTGACTTAGTCTTTATTTTGAAGTTTTTCTTCACCGGGACGAACCTGCCAGTTGAATCCGACCTCCTGAAGCCCTTGTCCGGATACGCGATGTGGGTTTCCTCGGTGGAGACTTTTACCTTCGGACTTAGTCGTTTTTTCGAGATGAAAATCCTTCGACCGGGGTAAACCTAGATCTTGATCCGACGTCCATGGAGCCCTTCTCGGATACGATGGCTGAGAGGTCCCGGTCAACTTTTTACGTTCGGACTTAGGGGGTGATTCTAACCCCGGCGGTCGGCGGAGAGGCGGCGGTCGGACCGCGAACAGACCGGCGGTCCAAAAAATGGCATTCTGACCGCGGCGGTCACCGCCGCGATCGACCGCCACTTTCCCACTCCGACCGCCACGGTGGTCATGACCGACGGGCTGGAGTTTGTGCACTCCGGCCCGGCGGTCGACCCAAGACCGCCAACCGCATCATGACCCTGCTTACTGCCGCGGTTTTTGGCGGTCGGGAACCGCCATGCGAACCATGGCGGTAGGCACTATCGGGGCCAGGGAATTCCATCCCTGGCACTGATAGGGGTCTCCCCCACCCCCCACTACCCCCCACGAGTCCCCCCCCCACACCCTCCACCCCCTGCCACCCCCCAGAGATGTTACAAACCCCCTGCCCCCCCCACCCCGACATGCACATACACGCACCCCGACATGCACGCACCCCCAACATGCACATATGCACACCCCCTACACACACACATACACAACGGGGGCACATACCCGCACACATACATGCCAACATGCGCACCCGCCGAACTACACACATTGCCCATAGGCACAGCAGCACCCCCCGCCCGCATGCACGCACTCACACACCCCCTCTACACACCCCCATGCACGCACACATCACACAACACCCCCCCACCCCCTCCCCTCACGGACGATCAACTTACCTTGCGTTGGTCCTCCGGGAGGCGACGGGAGCCATAGGGACGTGACCGCCAACAGAAGACCGCCAACAGAAGACCGCCACACAGAAATGTGGGTCGTAATTCTGTGGGCGGTGTTCTTCTGGCGTGGCGGTGGAGGTTAACCAGTCTCCACTTTCCCGCCGACCGCCAGTGTGGCTGCTGGCGTTTTTCCGGCGGAACGCTCCCAGCGGTCGGAATACGCGCCGCGGCATACCGCCGCGGTCGGCGGTCTTTACCGCGGCGGTAACAAGGCGGTCTTGCGAAAAGACCGCCAAGGTCAGAATCACCCCCTTAGTCTCTTTTTTGGATGTTTTTCTTTACCGGGACGAACCACGAAGTCAGGCCGGGTCGCGGTTGAGGCAAGCCGGCTAGAATTTCCGCGGCGGGTGGGTCCCTCTCTGGAGCTTTTTTCCAAAAATTCTCAAATCTTTTCCAAACTTCTGGGGCTTCACCCAGATGTTCTTTTAAGGTTCTTTTGGGGTCCACAGCTCACCCCAAGGGTCCAGAAGTTCTGTGATGGTCCTTGGGGGGTGCGGACTTCAACTCCCAGAATGCACCTGGCGCAAACTCCTTTTTGGCCACTGGACAGTGGTCAGCTGGTCGCTTTCTTCAGGAGTTGGTGCAGGGGACTCTGGTTAGCAATTTTTCACCTGTAGCAAACAGGGAGTCCCTCCTTGAACCAGTTGAAGCCAGGCAAAGTCCTTCTTGTGGTGAAGCCCAAGTGTGCAGCTGGTGCAGTCTTTCTGAGTGCAGGGTCCAGGTGCAGGCCAGGGGTCCAGCAGGGCAGTCCTTCTTCTCCTTGTAGTTCCTTCTTCTTGAAATTTGGTGGGGATCTGAGGCGTGGGTGCAGGTCTGCCAGTTTTATCCTTGCTCCTGGGTGAAAAGCAGGGGGGCCCTGGTTCTCCAATCAGGGACAGGGTCGTCCCCCTGTGATGACCACTTCCTGGGAAGTGTGGCAAAAATCCATCCCAGAAGGCAACAGTCTCCAAAAATCCAAAATGGATGAATCAGATTTTTGGAGGAGAGATCTGGCTGAGCCCACCCACTGGTGTGGCTAAAAATCATAAACACACCCCTCTCCTGCCCTCTCCTAATCTAATCAAGGGGGCACCTAGCTGTCTGGGTTTGCAGGATGTGGGGGTGTTGCTGGGTGCTCCAGATGTCCTTCACTGCCTTCGAAGACCAGTTTGGCAGCCCTCCCCCTTCCTGCCTCACCATCTGCTGAGGGGAGATTCTCTCCCCCAAACACATTCCTTTGTGTGAAGCCAGGCCACTTCACACCTCATTAAAGTAGCCTGGCAGAAGCTGCTGCAGGCTGGCCAATCAGATCACAGCAGCAAAAACAATGCAGAGCTGAAATTGGCAACTTTTTAGGTAAAGTCTAAACTTTTTACCTGGACAAGTTATATTAAATCCAACAACTGGAAGTTGTGGGATTTATTACAACAATCAATTTGATACCAAATTCTTGGTATGTAACATTTAAGGAGACTTTAAAATTTAAAATAAAGTCTGCCCATTCTAGCCTATGAAGGCCATTTACTTCAATGAGGGAAAAACGAATTTGGCTGTTTTTACCTCACCAGGGCTTATAAATCTATTTTTATAAAGTCCCTGCTTATAGTTACATGGCACCCAGCCCTAGGGGCACATAGGGCACACCTTAGGGGTGACTTATATGTAAAAATAAGGTAGTTTAAGACTTTGGAAGTACCTTTAATTCCAAAGTCGAATTTGCATATAACTTTAATTTAAAAGCAGCCAGCAAGGCAGGCTTGCTTTTAAAATGACACTGGGCACCTCAGCAATGCACCTAGGTGTGCACCACCTATGCTGTGGTCCCTAAACCTACATGCCCTACCATATACTAGGGACTTATAGGTAGGTTAACTTAGCCAATTATAATTAGCCTAATTTGCATATCCATTTTACACAGAGCACAGGCCCTGGGACTGGTTAGCAGTACCCAGGGCACCATCAGAGTCAGGAAAACACCAGCATAAAGTGGAAAATGGGGGCAAAAAGTTATGGGGCCTCTGCAATCAGCCCTGTTTTCTCACACTGGTAAAATGCACTAGAGGTTCCCTGGACCTGTAAATCAAATGCTACTAGTGGGCCTGCAGTATTGGTTGTGCCACCCACATTAGTAGCCCTGTAAAGATGGCTCAGACCTACCACTAGGGTGTCTGTGTGTGCAGTTTTAAACTGCCAATTCGACTTGGCAAATGTACCCACTTGCCAGGCCCAAACTTTCCCTTTTTATACATGTAAGGCACCCCTAAGGTAGGCCCTAAGTAGCCACATGGGCAGGGATCAGTGTTTGTTAAAGGGGGGACATGCACTGATGTGTGTTACTGTCAGCGAGGCCGGATCCTCGGTGTTTGCGCCTGTTCCCAATATGCTCACCTCTTGGCAGCTCCAAACTCTACTAACTATCATTGCACAGAGTTAAAGAATGGCCAAACGGGTGATGGGGTTGGGAACAGCGGGGAAGGAGACCTGTGGAAGGAAGAGTTAGGAACACAATAGCAAGGTCATTCACATTAATCTTCATGAACTTTGTTTTAATTCTTTATGCTCTAATAACATGAGAGATCAAGAACTTTTCAATAACGTGACCTTTTTATAATCATATACTGTGAACATTGAACTCTCTCAAGTTAATCCTTAGAATAGCAATTACGTCACAACAAGAGTCAATGAGTACATTCGTTCCCAAAGAATTAACTGCTATAGGATTCATGAATGATACTGTAAAATTGGCAAACTGACTAAACTTGTTTTGTCTAGAAAGATCACACTCTGTTTGATCTAAGTTTCATGATTCAATTGCCCAGAAGTGATTGCACACCTTATTGCCAGACTGCGCATCAAGACTCAAATATCTGGAATGATCGCGCGCTCTGCCGATCTGAACTGCAACGGTTAATTGCCAAAAATGAATCGCGCTCACTGTTGCCGATTCAACCATCAAGATTCAAACGTCTCGAAATGATTGCGCACTCTGCCGATCCGAACTGCAAGGGTTAAGCGCCAAGAGTAAATCGCACACACTGTAAATCACAAAGCCAAAAACACAAATGTTTCTAGAAAACGGAGTTGAGGGCCTACCCCGAACTCCGCCTTACCGCCCTTCTTGAAGATCAGCAAGATAACGAGGAAAGGGCCAGGAAATGTCCAAATAGGCCTCCGGAACAGGAGCCCTGGAAAATGCTGCTGCTCTGCACTGGGACCTCTAAATAGTGAGCACGTGGAGTTGGGCTGGGTTCCTTAAATAGACCCAAGCCCCACCCACATGCCACACCCAGCCAGGCTGCAGGAAAGGCTTGAAGATGAACAAGCTTGAAAATGCAATATCAGCACAAAATGCATGAATTATTACATTGCATAAGGCTTGTCATTTTGCATTATGTTGCCCGTAGAGTGTGCACTGTCCTGGTGTTGACAGTTACATGTCCTAACGGTAAAATACTGCTAAATACAGTCTTCGCTGTTGCAAGGCCTATCTCTCTCATAGGTTAACATGGGGGCCGCCTTTAAATCTTATTAAAGAGCAGATTCCATTTGAGAGCAGATTGAAATGTGGGGTTTAGGGTCTCTGAACTCACATTTTAAAAATACATCTTTTAGTGAAGCTAGTTTTTAGATTGCTAGTTTGAAAATGCCACTTTTAGAATGTAGGAATTTCCTTGCTTAAATCATTCTGTGACTCTGCCTGTTTGTGGATTCTCTGTCTGGGTAAGTTTGACAATTTGCATCTCTCCTCTAGACTGTGACACAAAGGGAGCTGGGGTATAGCTTGCATATCCTGATAAGCCATGTGTGCTATGAGAGGAGGGAGGAGTGGTCACTCACACCTGAAAGGGCAGTGCCTGCCCTCACACAATGCAGTTTCCAACCCCCTGGTGTGTGTCTGGGGCCTGGCCTGGGCAAGGTAGGATCTTGTGAACAATAGAGATTTTCTTTTGAATTAGGCCTATTTCAAAGGCAGAAAGGGGTATAAGTACTGGACCCAAAACCCCTGAAAATTAAATCACTTCTGGATTCAAGAGGAACCTCTGCGGAGGAGAAGAGCTGCTCCTGCCTTTGACTGTTTAGTGGTAGAAATACTTTATTCGGTCATGCATGACCATCAAAGTGCACATAAATATGAATAACATTTAAAACAATTCTAAAATATAAACATAGGACACATGAATGGAAGGATTAATCGGGATCCTACTATTAAAACTCAATAAATAACTCAGTCCTAAAAATAATAATAATAACCTCCATACCCTGAGGGGGATATTAATTACCCAAATTGCCAAAAGTTCCACGGATAATGATATTGAAAACAGTTTCAGGCCAGCCCAGTCCACTGACTTAAAATTATATTTCCTAGTTAGATATTTATCAACCGAGGCTAGAAACGTTTGGCGCCCGCACCAAAGTGACAGTAGGAATCTGCTAACTGAGAATACTATTTCCTCTGTTGTGTCGTATTTTAAAATTCTTAGGGTCTGATGATGATCTCTTATCCTGAGCTGCAAACAAATTGGTCAAATCCATATTCTTCTTTGTTCATTATACTCTAGGCATGAAAATAAAACATGGGCTTCAGTCTCATTCGTCAGGCCACAGGCTGGGCATAAGCTTGAGGCGGTGTCCCCATTCTACCTACCTGAACACACTTAGGGGAGGGAGCCTGTCCTGGATCTTATGAACAGACTTTTAGCTAGGGCCAGATTGATTCTATCAAGATATGGTTCAAAGCCAGGGAAGAGTTTTATCTCCATGATTGCCCTACAAAGCTGTCTCCTGATTTATAAACTCCAAATATTGTTTTTTAAGTATTTGGGTATCAGCTTTACGTAAGCAATCAGGCTTATCCCAGAGTCTGTTCAGGCTCAGCTTGCTGAACCAGTCTCGCACTGACTTCATCCAGGGTATACGGTTAGCATTAGCTGGGGTAATCAAATCCCTTACTGAGCCCCTGTAATGACTCAGTTCATTAGTGGACCACAAACGGACCTAGTAAGCAAGAGGCGTAAAAGCTGCGAAAAATGCCACTCTACGTGTGTTTCAGTCCAGGTAGAGTGGAGTTAATGGGCTCCCCATTGGTATTTTTAAAAGTTTCCTTATAAATGTATTTTCTGCAATAGTCAAGCAGTCTAGATTGATGTGCCCCCACAGTTCTCTACCAAATAAGCCAGCTCCATGCGCCTTTGCTCGATAGACTGCTAACGCTGGAGAGACAGATCGTGAGCTGGTTACATTATAGACCCTGATAATAGCGTTAGAGCTGTGCTGAAACACTAGAGAGGAATTGGATAGTTGGGGGAGCCATTTTCGATTTCTGGTTAATTTCACCACCAAGTTTTCAAATGATTCAGTCCTCTCCAGTATTTCACCACCTACTCTAATTGGTCTCAACTTAGCTTCCCTCTGTCCGAAAACCATATATTTTGTCTTCTCCACATTTAATTCCAATCCTCTTGAATTACAAAAATTCATAAATCTGTCAATTAAAACTTGGAGCCCCATTGGTGACAGAGAAATCAATAGGGAATCATCAGCGAAATGTTATATGGGAACATTTACGTTGTTTAATGAGGAGGCATCGTTCTTACAATTACAGGGTTCCTTCGCCACTGCGTTCATGTAGAGAATAAATAAGGTGAGGGTTAATGCGCATCCTTGGTTACGCAATGGCTAATACGCACACCACGTCTGATGGCAACCTCGTTTGTTAATTCACCCCTTTTATCCCATCGCACTGTTGTGTAGCCATTTTAGTTATAGCTCCATGCACATCATTTTAACATACTAGGCCTGCAGCTGTGCACTTTAACCTAGATGTATTTTATTTGGCTTTGCTTTATTATTGTTACAGTAGCCACTTTTACGGTCTTGTTTTAGTTTCTCTCTACATACTGTTTTTGCCTACAACAGCACTCTGTTCTCAAACAAGACATTCTTGCTCACTCTGTGCTTCTTTCAAGGCTACAACAGGATAGGTTCCCAGTGAACGTGGTATAAGTTTAGTCTCTGACGTTCATAGAAAACACACATCCTTACATAGGGACATTTTCTTAGAACATCAGCTGTTTTATTATAAAAACACTTCCCTGTCCCTTACACATTAGAGGGAGATTCCAGCCAGAGAACCACGACTGTATGCTGATTGCCGAATGCCTTGCTACAGCTGTATTGCAGACTTCAGGCCTTTGCTCAGGTATGGGGGATGATGTCTTCCCAGGGGAACCTGAAGGGCAGAATTAGAGCTTAACACACTGTGCTCTATCGTAGCCTAGGTAGGAATTAGTTTGCTGAGTCTAGTGACAATATGGTAGCAATATCTTTATGTTTTACTCTCCTTGTCACGGTTTTAATCTTGTCACGCTGTATCATCCACGCTTTGCTATCTAAGATGTACTCACTTTATCAAAGCATTATTGAAATATATACTGCCTCTGTTTGTCATTGTGTATGTGAGGCTAATGTAACTGAGAGAAATGGATGAGACCTGAGTGACCATGGCTTCCCTGAGAAACCAGTTATGTCATGCGCTTGGCTTCCCAATCATCCCTGCCTTTGGGTAGAGATGAGGCCCTGCTAGTTAGCCGGAGCAGAACCTGGATTGGAGCAACAGGTGTCACCTGTAGTGGGTCAGACTCAGTCTCCCACACCGCAGGCGATTCTGCCAATCGAAATCCAGTAGTCTCATTAGAATAATGAGAGCCTAGGCGACAGCACTTGCGCATAATTCATGTATCCCTGATGCCTCGCCTCGCACTGCAGCCCATAGTCTCGGTGGAACTACCACTGCAAGATGCATCCTTGACAAAAGTCTTTGCATCACAAGCCCCTCATTGATGACATTTTTGACAATGATGCAGGACTCCTCATTACAGTCCTACAGCTTCTCCAGAGCAGTGAATGTGCAAAGCATCTTTGACATAGGACTTTGCATCCCAACCCCTCATCAACAGCATCCTTGAAGATGACATAGGACTCCGCATCCCAGCCATGCATCTTCCTCGAAACTTCTGCTGCATGATGCATCTATGATGAAATCACACAATGCTGCACAAACCTGAATTTAAGGTACTTTGTTCAGCAGGCCTAACAAGGTCCTTGTTTCTGGCCTGCGCTGCATCACAGTCGTCCTGAACTTGTGACTTTGTCCCTCCCAATCAGTAGCTTCAGGTCTAGGTCACAGGGCTTATCTGACCATGTATTTCTGACTGAGGATTGATGGGGAGTTCATATCAGGTGGATTCAACAACAGTGATTCGAGTCCTTTGTTATGATGACACATATCATGGCGTACACTGACATTCTTTTTATGCATATTAACATTCCCTCCGCTCATTGAATTTACAACTACTTCATCCACTCCATACTTCATGACAGTCACATTGTGAGGTTTGACATGTTTCTGTTGTGTCCACTACTATTTTCCTAGTTAATTGTATGCTACCTAATTTGAGGAGTGGGTTTTTACAGCAGCAAACCCACACTTGTAGGAAACAACACTAAAAAAGCACACAAATAAGAATTGGCAACAATGACAAGCACATTCTGGTCGCCCACCCAGGGAGTCAGGAAAGACAATCAAACAATCAGTCCTGCCCAGGGAACCTCTGTCTTTCTTCATGTTGGCTTGTAGATGATGCAGTGCTTGGATGGCGAAAGTCAGTGTCCCAATGTCCATGTCATCACCAGGTACAAACGAACAACATGGTGTGCCAGTCTTAGCGCACATCCCACCCTCTGGTCAGCAAGTCCAACACATACCAATTTTGCATTACCATGAGGCTAATGGCTCTTAGTTATTCCTTGATAGTATTTAGGCCAAGCTCAGTATTGTTGATCATTTTCAGAATTTCCCATCTAGTTATCTGCAATCAGTGGGCATTTACTTTTGTTTGTAGGGTGAAGAAGGGTATGGTCCTTCCCGGATTTTCTTGAGTGTCAGTGAATAGTCTGAATTATTCTGGAATACCCTTGTACTGAGCCTAGGCAAAGGAATCAGCAGTTATTTTCTCTCCAGCCTCATCCAACAGAGTTGGATTCTTCTGTAATGGATGTTGGAACAACTCAGACTCCGGGAATGACCACGGGTGTGCACAGTCATGAGGGCGCAGAGGCCCTGCCATCCAGGGTTGAGATGAGCATAGGCGAATTCTCCTCACTCCCAGTAAAAGTCCATCAGCAGGGAGGTTCCTCAGTGCATGTTTGGTAGGTACAGTATTGCTCCACAATCTTCATTAGTACCAAGAGGGTTCATCTCTTTGCCTCTGAAACACAATCAATTCTGTGTAAGTTACTGTACAATTAGGGGTTGCCCCTTCTCTTCCAACCACACGTACTCACCTATTTCAGTATCCCAGATTTCCTAAAATGGGATATCTATCCTGGTATGTAATCCTCACCTATGAGACTCATTTCCTCTTGCATCACTGAGGTAGATATCCCTAAACAGGAACTTTATGTCTGGGGTCCACTTGTTATTAAAGAAGAGTGACCCACATTCACTAAGGGCTGTCCTGGGACCACAGACAGAGGCGGGAGCTGATGTGTTTGTGCATTGGTGCAGTGGTTTTGCTGCCTCCAAGAACCTCTTTCCAAGAAAGTCTTGGGGCAAAACAGTGTCCTCCACCTGCCTACAGTGCTTCACCTGCGCATCCTGTCTAGCTCAGTTTAAATATCACAAGGCTCAGTGTAAAGGTAAAGTGCTATGGAAATGGTCCCATATAGAGTGACTTTGGAGGAATTGGGATGGTTTTCTGGGAAAACATCTGTGGTCGTCTGGTGATTGAGGATGGTTCTTTGCTCTGCAGTACTAAGGGCGTCCTTGCTTTGGTAAGAGAGTTCGTAGAAGAGCTTAAAAAAAAAACAGTTTAAAAACAGTCTGTGGTCTTTGTCTTTGCACACTTGGGTCTTGTCCGAGTTCTGGAAGTTGCTGCTGAAGTGGTGGCAGGCAGTTGTAAAGGTGGTCCACTCGTGGTGTGGTTGAGACCTGTTGGATAAGAGCTGTGATTGTTTTAAGTTAGCTTAGAAAAACATAAACCATTATGTAGTCTTGGGTGATTCCTGTGCCTTTCTTTTTTTCGCATGTTCTGTATGTTTATTTTGGAGGTGGACCCTGTTGGGGTAACTATTTTAGGGAGCAGCGAGTGTTTTAGTCAGGGGTCACTTGAGTTTTATTTTTTGGTCATTTGGTCCTCTCCTCTCAATATGGTAGAGGAGAGTGTTTCTATAGTGTGATCTTCATGGGGTTATTCCTTAGCTCTTTTCCCTAATGTGTGTGTGTATGGATGGAATCTTTTGAGAAACACGTGCATGGAGCAATCGGAAAGGAAGGGGTGTGTCTCAATTTGGGGGTTGCTGATGATTGCAACGTGTTCGGAGGACACGTGTATGCCCCTCTAGTTCCTGCACGTGGCATGCAATGAGGATCTCCCTAACGGAGTCAGGTGTCTTGCCTACGCCCTTTCTCTGGAAGCTTCATTTTGGGCTACTTTTTGTGGTTCATTGGGAGCCTTCCTAGATCTTCATGTGATGGTGTTTTATTGTGGTATGCCGAAGGGTGTCAGAGAGGTACTCTGCGGCCTCCATATGAGTTTGATGTGACAATGACTGGGGCAGGTCTATTGCTTCCTCTCACAGTGTGTATATGTGGGAGGCCTTGTGTGATCTAAGTGACAGGCCTGATGCGGCAGTGAGCGTATCCCTGTGCCTGGCATGGGACTGTGATGGTAATTTACAGAGTCACTTTTCCTCCCGGCATCCCCCTCTTCTTGGATCCAGGATTTTTTTGGCCTGCTATGGCCAGGGCGTTCTTACAGGTGACATGTACTTTTGCTATTTGGGAGGGGCGTGATATGATGAGCATACTTTGGACTTTTGGAAGCCTTTTGAGGGACAGGAGAAAGTAGAGCATTTGCATCAATGGGAATCAGGTGCCTGATCAGGATCCATTGTGATCTGTCCGATGTGGGTAATAAACTGGGATGGCTGATTGCTCTGGTGAATTTCCCTACTGACTTGGTGTCATGCTGTTGTTGTACCCTGTCAGATGTGTGGATGGACTTTGGAATTTATGGGGACATCATTATCCCACATGGGCAGAGAACTGGCTTTCAGCACTGGAACATTGCTTCATTTTGGAACTGGAAAGGGGGCCTCCACTGGCCTGAAGGCTACTGATTTTGAAGGTACTGCAGTTCGGACTATACAGCACGAGGGAACTTTGGTCCCGAGCTAAGTGCCTTTGAATGGGGACTGTTTGACTTGTTGATAGGATCCTGTCCCATTTGGACCTGGATTGGGGACTTGGGTGCTTATTTTTATGGGCTGGTCCGGACAGTGCTAGCCCCTTATCAGACTACCCTCCCCCTTGGGCATGGCAGCCAACCCCCACCCTCAGGGACCAACAGTAGAGTGGGGCCTAGGCCCCTGTAGGAGCCTGAATGGCAACTTCTAGTGCTGATTCCCAATTGACACAACGTACAACAAATAAACTGAGTTTTTTTCTGAACGCAAGTAAAGGCATATGTTTTCTCCTAATGTTGTCACTTTTATCTATTTTGAGATGAGTTTTGAAGTGGGTATGATGGGAATGCAAACTTACCGGGGATTTCAGACCGCCGCATACTTGGATTTTCCAATTGTGTAAAGGCACGGCCTACCGAAACAGTTATTCCTCCCTGCCATGGCTGTAGCCCTGGTCCTTGTTGGGCTGGGTTCCCTGTCTGCGGCTGTTGGTGCCATGTGTTTGGCCAGCCACTTGGTCCTTGGTGTAGTGGTGTGGTGGCTGCCTTATTTCCCTGTGGCTGAATGTAGGATGCATTTGGGTAGACCTGAGCTTGGTTCTGTGGATGGGGATTTTGCGGGGACTGACCAAGGCTCATCACTTTTAGCTCATGATATGCCTTTAGGCCACATGGGTCAGCCATGTGGTCTATTCTCTGGCAATAGTAACTCTGTCTGAGGACTGGCTGCGGCAAGCCCCCTCTGACCTCAGCCACTAGGACAGGATGGAAACCCTCTGGGGTTCTGAGGTGGAGCTTCCTTCAAGACTGGTGCCATTTGCATGTTGGTGGTCAATACCGCCCCCTCGAGGGCAGTCTTTTTTTTTTATTTATGTTCGACCAGCTTAGCGGTGTTTCTCTGGGTTTGCTCCTGCATTTCTCTGCCCTTTTCCTGTTTCTTTCTATAGTAATATAACATATGGGCCTGTATTTCCCTCCAAGGTTTGGTGTCTTACCCTTCTACGCTGTCCAGCCCACTCTGTATTTCGGTGGCAGTCCCTTTTTAGAGGATGTTGGCCCTATATCATACCCAGAGCCTATGCATACCATCTGTTTCTCACCCAGCAGTCCAAGCGTTGAAGCTTCAGCCCTATGTCACATTCAGGGATCAAGCGTACCATCTGTATCTCACCCAGCAGTCAAAGCAGAGCCTTACACCACATCTCGAGTCAGGCGTCCATGTCAGCACATGGATGTCCTGTCTCTTGTCCTGATCGTTCCCTCATTCTGTCTAGAAGTCAGTCATGGTTTTCCCAGGCTTCATACTCTCTGTCATCAATCCTCCTAAAACCAGGCAGCCAGGGTACATTTCCCTCATGGTCGCCCATATCTAGTGTCTGAATAAATTGAATGTGTCCCCATCATGCTCAGTATTAGACAGCATGACTGTTGGGATGTGAGCTCAGGAAAACACTGCTGAGCAGATTCTTGACATCACCTATTGCTAGATTTATTCCTGCTGTGTAATTCTCAAAACATAATATCCATTTTCCTGTCCCATCCTTCAATGGGGGTAGCTTGGTCCTGAGTCCTTCTTTGACCATCTGAACCCATGGCACATAGATTGTCCCTGACGTCCCCTTCTGTAACGATGGGAATATTTAGTCTCAGAGTGACTGCTAGATTTTCTTCAACATAGCAATCCCATCTTCTCAGGCATTCCAGCATGTAGGGGAAGTTCCATTTGGGATCTCCCCCCCCCATGCTGGATGCAGTCTTCCGCGACAGCCATGTCCTCTGGCTCAAAGGATCCCTCCTCCAGCCAGGATTTATCATACTAACCCTCACTTTTGGTCCAGTGGGCCAGCAGGTGGCAAAATGGTCACGTAAAGACTTTGGTGGTCATTCCGACCTAGGCGGGCGGCGGTTGCCGCCCGCCCGTCGGAAGCCGCCTGAATACCGCCCCGCGGTCAATAGACCGCGAGGGGTATTCTGACTTTCCCGCTGGGCCGGCGGGCGATCTGATTCAGATCGCCCGCCGGCCCAGCGGGGAAAGCGCCTTCCACAAGGAAGCCGGCTCGGAATCGAGCCGGCGGAGTGGAAGGCGTGCGACGGGTGCAGCAGCACCCGTCGCGCTTTTCAGTGTCTGCATCGCAGACACTGAAAAGCCTAGTTGGGCCCTGTTAGGGGGCCCCTGCCGTGCCCATGCCATGGGCATGGGCACGGCAGGGGCCCCCAGGGGCCCCGCGACCCCCCCTACCGCCATCATGTTCATGGCGGCTTTCCCGCCATGAACAGGATGGCGGTAGGGGGGGTCAGAATCCCCTCGGCGGCGCAGCGAGCTGCGCCGCCTTGGAGGATTCTAAGGGGCAGTGGAAAACCGGCGGTTTCCCGTTCTGACCGCGGCCAAAGCGCCGCGGTCAGAATGACCAAGGGAGCACCTCCGGCCTGTCGGCGGTGCTCCCGCCCCCGTTGGCCCTGGCGGTAGAGAACCGCCAGGGTCAGAATGAGGGCCTTTGTCTTCTTGTCGAAACACTATCACTCTCGGGTCAGTCTATCTATCTATATGTTCGGGGGAGCAGCGGACATCTTCATCGATGCTCTCCACATACATGCTTAAAGGTGTTATTTTTATTCTCCTGTGCTTTTATTGGGATTAGAATAGTCTACTCTGATCCTTTATTTCTTTGTCGCCCCCCCTTGATGACGGTCTGGTGGAGTTCGGGTTCCCGATGTGGGCCTCCTTTCTGGTTCTACTTCAGACTCCTCTTTGCGTGTTACCTGGGGCCTGGCTCTGCTCTCCTCCAGGGGAGGGGGTGCTGCTCTGTTCTCAGTTAGCACTTCCCAGGCAAGAGCTCTCTCTGTCTCTCCTCAATCTGCATCCTTTCTTCTAACTTCCACCTGGGCTGCCTCATTCACTCAGTGCTGCACACACTTCTCCTTGGTGGGAACATACCCTCAAGCTCACTTTGTGTCAACTGGTACAGTTCTAATTTTCTGAAATTTAAAATAATCCTAAATTCTATTCTGGTCATGGGGAAATATGTGCACAGGATTATGCCAGCAATACCTACTAGCCATGAGCTCAAAGCTAGACAGGAATTAATCAAACAGACTTTTCACAATACATAAAACAGCACATTAGAAAAAATCACAACCTGAAAGAATGTACAAATGTTAATTTCAAAATATTATGAAACATAACATTTCAACCGTTTTGTAGCAGCAGAGTAGCAGATTTGGAATAATGATCTTTGAGAGAAAGTTAGTGGGTTTCTTCATACCCACATTCAAATCACTTAACGAGATATAACATTTCAGCATGAAATATAGTTGCAATAGGTTATCAGCACCATAACATTAACAATGCATCATTTAAAAAAAGCCACAATGTAAAAAAGGGAAAAGAGATGAAAAAATCACAGAGAAAAAAAATGCTTTGTGCAAATAAAAAACCCTAGCCCACTCCTAGCGCATGCTACCCGGTGCTGAGAGGAGGCTTTGCGTCCTACACAGGACTAAGTGAGCCCGATAGTCTTTCAATATGGCTGGGGTACAAAGATAGCAACAATTTACTCAGAGAAGAAGGAACAACTCGACTACAGACCCTCCACAGCCTAATCTGTACAGACCAAATATTTCCCTAATGTTCGAATTGCATCCTGTTTCACACCAAGCGGCTTAGCATACCATCTGTGTCATGCCCAGTGGTCCAAGAAAATAACATCTCTCACTTCTTTCTGACACTACCAGTGTTTAAGAGACCAGTAGTACTGAGAAAACCCTTTCAGACTAAAAAATTAAATTGAGGTTTTGGCTCTATATCACACCCAGAGCCTATGCATACCATCTGTGTCATGCCCAGTGGTCCAAGCATTGAGGCCTCCTCCCTATGTCACACTCATGGATCAAGCATACCATATGTGTCTCATGCAGTGGACCAAACAGAGCCCTACGTCATAATCTGGGTCAGACGCAAAATCTGTATCTGACCCGGCGCTCCAAGGGGAGCCCTATATCACATCCAGGGTCATGCATACCATCTGTGTGTCACCCAGCAGTCCAAGCGGAGCCTTAGCGTGCCACACGCCACATGCTTGGACTAAGGACCAGAACCTAAGACTCTGACCCTCTGATGGTGGCATCAGATTAAACCTCGCCCCGCAGATTCAGCAGAACTTTCAATTAATTGCAGAGTCTGCTTACCTTTCTTTTTTGAGCATATGTGAATCTGTTGGGTGGGGTCCCCTTTCTTCGGCTGCAGTCTAGGCTCGGAGAACCAATCTCTCCTGGCTGGCTCAACAAAAATGTTGCTCGAATGAGCAATTACCTTAAAGAAATGAAAGACAAGAGGCGTTTGGCAAGATAGGGAGAGTTGGTTTAATTAAATGCAACGGCCAGGACAGCGCAGGACAGAGTCGGGGTCTGATGACTTACTTTCAAAGTTGCAAAGTTCTCAGCGTCCTTTCATGCAATTCTTCAAGGGTTATAAAACAATTCTGTACATTGTTTGCAGAAAGGAATCCGGGCCTAGCCATGGAGTCTTTAATTTGACCATCTGATAAAGCGCTCAGGTGAGTCTCTACCTTGCGTGGACAAAATGCAGGCCAGTAGATGACATGTCCAAATGTCCGGCATGGGGAGCGCATGATCACTGCATGTTGTGTGTGTGTTGTGTTCTGATTTGCTCAGTGTTCCGACCTTCATGTGGTATATGACTTTTATGGTGTTTTGGGAACCTACGTCACTCGTGCCAAATGTTTTATTCGGGGCCAATCTCCTATGAATATTGTGGTGTTGCTGCCTATCTGAAAGATCAATCTGGGTTGTTCCTGTTCGAGCATTTGTCTACAGGCTACATGTTACCCCTCCTGCAATCTGTCAATCAGTTGCTTCAGGTCTAGGTCACAGGGCTTGCCTGACCACATATTTCTGACACGAAGTTGATGGGGTGGTCATGTCACGTGGATTCAACAACAGTGATGGGAGGACGTTGTTATTCTGGCACATATCATGGTGTACATTGACAGTGTTTTTATGCATACTAACATCATCAATAAACTGGGCACCTAAAGTGCAAGCAAAATATACAGCCATTATGTAAGTTAATTGAAGTATAACCTAAATTAACTTACATGGAACAAGGTTTATCACTGACAAGAAAGGAGCTATTATGTTGATTTGAACAACTTGCACATGTTTTGTGCATTTAGTCAAAGTTAAGGGACCTAATGGGTAGAGAGGGCCGGCCCTCTGCCCTATGCTGTATGCTGTGGTGGGGGTTAGCAAAATGTGAATTGCAATTTTTAACAGAGTAGTGGGTAAAGACAGCTTACCAAATACCTTACTCTATGTTTGTACATTATGTTTGAATTTGTATTAGGAAAAGCTTTGCCTGTCTCAAAGGCCAGACCTAACAAGCAGGAAATATTCAGTTATCTAGTGATAAAGAGGAAATCAAAGAGAGGCAGATAGACACCAAGAGGCAAAAGGTCAGTCAGGAGAGGCATGACAAAGGTTAATGAATGGAAACTGTTAGATCTGACAGCCTTAGGGTGGTCATTCACCAACTTTTTGCCTGCCTCCCTCCACTTTTTGTGACACTGTTTTTGCTAGTTTCAGGACTCTGCGCACTTTACCACTGCTAACCAGTGCTGAAGTGCATGTGCTTTCTCCCTTAAATATGGCAACATAGGTTAATTCCCAATTGGCATATTTGATTTACTTGTAAGTCCCTAGTAAACTGCACTACATGTGCCCAGGGCTTTTAAATTAAATGCTATTAGTGGGCATGCAGCACTGGTAGTGCCACCCACATGAGTAGCCCCTTAACCATGTCTCAGACCTGCCATTGCAAGGCCTGTGTGTGCAGTTTCATTGCCACTTCGACTTGGCATTTAAAAGTTCTTGCCAAGCCTGAAACTCCCCTTTTTCCACATGTGTCACCCCTAAGATAGGCCCTAGGTAACCCACAGGGCAGGGTGCTATGTAGGTAAAAGGCCAGACACATACATGTGTGTTTTATATGTCCTGGTAGTGGAAAACTCCTAAATTCATCTTACACTACTGTGAGGCCTGCTCCTTTCATAGGCTAGAATTAGGGCTACCCTCACATACTGTTTGAGTGGTAGATTCTGATCAGAAAGGAGTAACCTGGTCATATATAGTATGGCCAGAATAGTAATAGAAAATCCTGCTTATTGGTGAGGTTGGATTTTATATTACTATTTTAGAAATGCCACGTTTAAAAAGTGAGCATTTCTTTGCTCCTAAAAATCCACCTGCGCCTTGCAGCCAGTCTCCAATCGATGTCTGGGCTAGGCTGGTTGACAGCTTCCTTGTGCATTTCACCCAGACAACCACAAACACAAGATACTCGGTCACACCTGCACTCATCTGCATACTGAATGGGTCTTCCTGAGCTGGAAGGTTGGAGGGTCTGGCACTTACATTTCAAAGGCTAGTGGCCTGCCCTCACACAATGGACTACCAACCCCCCTACTGGGTTCCCTGGCAGACAGACCTGTACTGAAAGAGGAACATGTGTACTTCAAAACCACTCTTTGAAGTCTTCCCAATTTCAAAGGCATTTTTGGGTATATAAACTGGGTCTCTGACTCCACCAAATCAGACACTTCTGTACCTGAACCTACAACCTGTCTAGAGGAACTTCCTGGCTGCCCATAGGACTCATCTGGACTGCTTTGCTGAGAAGGACTGCTGCCCTGTGGTTGCCCTGCAGTTGCCCTGCTGCCCTGCTGCCCTCTGACTTTGCTGAGAAGTGCTCTCCAAGGGCTTGGATTGAGCTTGCGTCCTGTTTTCTGAAGTCTCAGGGTCAAAAAGACTTAGGGCCAGATGTAGCAAAAAAACAAATAGCGAGTTGCAATTTGCGAGTCCTTTCCGACTCGCAAATTGCAACTCGCTATTTGGTATGCAGAACGGTGTCTCAGACACCGTCTGCGAGTCGGTATGGGGTCGCAAAGACCCACCTCATTAATATTAATGAGGTGGGTCGCAAATTGCGGCCCCATAGCGACTATGGGCACTCGCAAACATGGAGGCCTGCTGTAGTCAGCAGACCTCCATGTTCGTGACTGCTTATAAATAAAGCAGTTTTTTTTTTTTGAAGTGTAGCCCGTTTTCCTTAAAGGAAAACGAGCTGCACTTAAAAAAAATCCGAAACCTTTAGTTTCGGTATTTTTTCATGGCAGGTAGTGGTCCCTTGGACCACTACCTGCCCTGAAAAAATAATTTGTGGTCCTTTCACAAAGGGGAAGGGGTCCCATGGGGACCCCTTCCAATTTGCGAGTGGGTTACCATCCACTTCAAGTGGATGGTAACTGCGACACCATTTGCGACTGCATATGCGGTCGCAAATGGTATTGCATACCACTGCGAATCGCAAATAGGAAGGGAACACCCCTTCCTATTTGCGATTCGGAAATGCATTTTGCGAGTCGGTCCCGACTCGCAAAATGCATTTCTGCATTGGAAACTCACATTTGCGACTCGCAAACGGCATTTTTTGCTGTTTGCGAGTCGCAAAGAGTTTCCTACATCTGGCCCTTGATCTCTTCAAGGAACTCCTTGTGCGCCAAAAATGGACACGCACAGCCTACCGGAAATGATGCACAGCTGTGGTGCGACTGAGAAATTGCCGTACAACTGAACTAGAATGATGCAGCCCAACTTCCTGAGTGTGTCACAGAAACTCCGACACAACGCCTGTGACTTCGTCCCACACACCCAGGATTTCCACACATCGTACCTGGGCATCAAAAAGATCCCTGCATCGCTGTAAGGAACCAAGAGTGCGCACCGGAAATCGACGCAAAGCCCCTTGCATCATGGAAAGAAACTACGCATCATCTGTGCCGTGCTGGAAATTCCGACGCACACCCTATTTTTCCATGCATCTCCTCCTCTGCGGTCTCCGTGTGTGTTATTTTTTACTCAAACCAGGTACTTTGTGCAAACAAGAGACAACTGTTGATTTCTAAGATTTAATACTTGTCTTAATCCTGCAAAAGTGATATCTCAACTTGCACTTATTGAATCTATTGTTTTGTACCCTAATTTAAACAGATAAATATCATATATTTGTATAATCCTATGTGGTATATTTTTGTGGTGTTTTCACTGTGTTACTGTATGATTTATTGCACAAATACTTTACACATTGCCTTCTAAATTAAGCCTAACTGCTCATTGCCAAGCTACCAAAGGTTGGGCACAGGATAATTTGGACTGTGTGTGACTTACCCTGACTAGGATTGTGGTCCCTATTTGGACAAAGGTGAATACCTCTGCCAACTAGAGACCCCATTTCTAACAGAAACAATGGACCTAAACCCACTGATAGAGTGAGAAACATGGAAGAGTGTGAAAAGTCCTTGTGACAAAGGGAAAGTGAGGCAGAGTTACACAACAAAAGGCACCAGACAGCCTCACACAGTGACACAGGGAGAACCTTGAAAAGGCAAACCTGAGAGAGGTAGAGTGAGGATCGAGGGGCTGATAGACAACCAGAAAGAGAGCCAAAGGCTGGAAAGAAGTGGATAGGCACCAAGATACATTAAGAGAGCCAGAGCAGAGACTAAAGAGACATTCAGCAATAAGGAGAGAAGTTTACAGAGACAGTTTCTTAGCTATGGATAAGGTGAGAAACTAACATCCACCATGTAGCACATACGAGAATGTCATGCATGCATTGACATTAGAAGCGACAGCGAGAGGCAGACTCCTAATGACACGGAAAGCGGCAAGGGTAAAATATACCTGTACTCCAAGATAAAGAATGAGACTGATTGGTGGGAGAGGGTAGCAAGCAGCCAAGAGTCCTTGAAATACGCACGGGTAAGGCAGAATGAAACCCAGAGATGAAGAGAGGGGGGCGTTGGGTGACAGATACACACACACATTAATGCAAGGACAAAAAAGGAATAGAGATGCCAACAAACACCCTGGCACATGGAAGATGAGAAGGTGAGGAAACGAGAAGTAAAGAGGGTGGCAGGAAAGCGATAAGTTGGCACACAAAAGCATGGGGAGAGGAAAACAATAGGCACCCCGAACAAACTGAAAGACAGTGAATAGCAAATTAGACTGCAGAGGTGCAAGAAGAGAGGGAGTGTGAGAGAGAGAGAGAGAGAGAGAGATAATCATTCAAGTACACAGAGGCAGACAAGCACATACACACACACAGAGAAGCAGAAATAGTGTTAAGCCAACATGGAAGGCTATGGGAGACAGTGGGACACCAAGACAGAGAAAAAACATTGATGAGATAAACAGATGTAAATAAACACAGTCAAACATGAGAGGAAAGGACATACAAACAGTTATTCTGAGTGTGAGAAGGCAGGCCCTTTTGCATCATGGTGCAAGGGTGCCTCCTTTGGCGCTAAGCAGCCAGATGTACTCCAGCATTATGAGAGCACAGAACTGTGCAATATCTAAGCAGATATGCATTGCTCCTCTCTCCGTTTTAGACAACGCAGGCAGCAACTTCCCTTGCAGTGCTGCTTTGCACCTAAGTTTAGTACATTTGGCCTATGATTATTAGCCTCGTATTTTACCAAATACCCTGTTTGACAGTTTCCACAATCATTTTAAACTTAATTATAAAGAAAGAGAAATTTCATAGAAAACAAATACAGTTTCGTTTTTACTCAGAGCTCTATACATTGTTTTGAGTGACATTTGGTAGCTTTAGAGGCGTGATTTTAATTAGTTATTGTGTACGAACAATACTTGCTGCACTTCACGAGTCCTACGGCAAAGATTTCTGAGATTGACATTTGGAGTTCCAGAGGGTTCATCCCTCATTCCTCCGAAGTTTAGGTTTATCTGCATCCACTTGCCCCATACATTACAATAGCACATACATTTTCCAACACTGCCATCTTAATTTTGAACTTTCACTCATCACTGCCTTGATGGCACCGTCAAAAAGAAGTTGAAACTGTTTCTATTCCAAAGGTGCCATCCAATTCGCATCTAATATATCCTGACTGTGTGTTCCTTCCTTTGCCTTCCCCTCAGTTTCTTCCCTGTTCCCTCCTTTTCTCCTGTTTCCCTCGGCTACCTTCTCTTGGCCTCCTACTACCTTTGCTTCCTCAATTTCTCACTCAACCAGACTATAACGTTTGTATCTATCATTGTAAAGCAGTCTACTCCTATGGGCATGTTGCATGATATAAAACTTCAAAAATAGGATAAATAAATAAATAGAAATGCAAATCCTGTTTGGGGACGATCATCAGACCCCTCCACATCTACCTCTCTCAAATTGTGCTTGCTGGCTATTTTCTCTTGAAAGCTTGAAAATTATTTTAAAATGATCAGCACCAAAACTGAGATCCTCATAGATTGTAGATAGAGCCATGTAAGAATTCTGGAACTTCCAACTGATGTCCTTTGACCATACCCAGCCATAGGTTGCACAGTTTATTAATTATACAGTAATATAAGAATCCATACCCAGTTTGAAGATGCTTTTAAATGTTCTGTACTCCATTTGAGACTCCCAAGAAAAAAACTGTCACTACCATATTTGTAGTAGATTGATAAGCCTATTCTAGTAGTTTGAATTCAGATCCCCACCATCTTTCGTTGGCTGACCATAGGCATGTTTCAGCACCAACCTAGCTTTCCAGTAGTGATCCAGTTGAACTGGAACCCTCTGGTCTCTTGAAGTAAGTTTTACACACCTTGCAAATCCCTAAAGCTATGTATAGCACAGCTTCAACTTTATATCTCACTCCTTGTATAATTCTGCATGACACCGGCGAAACTGAATGCATCTTGTTCTTGTAATTTGCTAAAGACTTGTCACTCCTGTCTTTATTCTCACCCTGGCAGGCACAGTTCCTTCAACACCTCCCTTCCAACAAGAATGCCTCATGAGAGGGAATTGGTGCAATGAGCATGGCCTTAGGAATCCTCCCCTTGACCTGCTCTGAATGGGTTACTAATCGAATGACAACTGTCCTTAGATCATTAGAGGCATATTTAAAATTTAAGAAAAGTCGTGATGCGCACAGTGCAGTGCCACTTTTCATGTGCCCTTTAGTGCCCCCTACTACCACCATATGTGAGCCGTATTTAAAATACGGCGCACCATGGCACAGGGTAGAGAGCAATAGTGCCATTCTGATTGACGCTATTGGTGTACTCTGTTGGAGTAGTGGCAATATTTTGGCGCTACTCTTGCACAATACATAGGGGTCATTTTTTCACCCCCTCTAACAGGCGTATGCCCCCTTTGCACACATTATGCTTGCGCCAGGCATAATGTAGCGCAATGGGTTACGAAGTGGCACAATGGGTACATTGTGCCACTTTGCAAATATGGCGAAGTGTTTTTGGCCTTCTAACAAAACATTAGCGTAAAAAAACTACGCTTATGTGGTGTTAGGATGACGTTAGGGGCTCTTAGATATGCCCCTAAGTACTTTATGCAGACAGTATGTGGTTCACCGTGTTCCATCTTGTAACTATTTTATTATGTTGAATTAGCTAAGAGCAGAGAAAGAGAGGATTGCCCTATTACCTGAAGAATTTCAAATAACTAGGGGTTGGGTTGGATTGACCCGAAGGTAAATATGTGAACATCTTTTGCTTGAGATCAAGTGCAAATGATAAGGACACTGTTGGCAAATGCTGTTGAAATAATAGACCTGGTTATAAAGCCTGATTAATGTCTCTCTTGGAACTGGGAAGAGATAAAGAACATTATAGTCACTATTTCTTCAGAAGAAATCCATATGGCTCAGAGCTATTGGAATTTGGGAAAACTGAAGGCACCCTCTGAAAAAAACAAAGGAGAAAATACGTGCTTAGAGTCTGTGGCTATATTGTGGCAAAGGGGGCTCTTTTATGAAAGAGTGTCCACCTTAGTTTTACGTTAAATTGATTTTAGATTTATAGAATTGTTGACCACACAGGTTTCTTGGTGCTGGGTTAATTGAGTGTAGCAGATTGTTATAAAACATCAAAGAAGCTCAAGATTTACAACAACAACAACTAGAAGATAAACACAATTTTAGCTACTTTGTGGAGGGGGTGTTCTTTGTCAATAGCAAGTGACACTGCAGAAACAAAGCCATACGTGCCAAGTTCTGTTTATTGAAACAAGGGACATTAAAAACTAAAGGCTAAATAAGGACTGTGAGTTACAAGCCTCTAGCAGAAGTGGGACACAGTGCCACCAGGCAAAGCTCTTTTTCTTAAACTAGGGCAATGAAGACAATCTGGGACCACTTGAGCTTTCCATGAATAGAAATGCGTACAAATGTTGGAGAAGAGCCAGTTAGGCAAGGTCAGTGAATGATTGATGACTGGGTAAGTGGAGGGTAAGAACGATGATCCCTTGGTCTGGCTACTTCTCCACCAAGCCCTCACCATCCTGGACAACATCCATCTGCTGCTAGAGGAGCAATTCACTCCTTAATATGTAATGCACAAGTCCTCAAACATAACCCGGAGAATCCTATATATTACCACACTGTTACCTCTTCGGCCATCAACAAATTGGGAGTGCGCCATAATTAGGTCATTCATCCACCTGCCAGCCATTAACTTCCACCCCGCCCACATCTCCAATAATCAAATACATCAAACAACTATACTTGCCCTTCGCCTTCATTTCACATTTGCACTGATACACATTCGAGGCTAGTGGAGTCTCTGAATTGGATCACATATTAAGTCCATGGACGCCATTTGGAGGTCGCAAGGGGCCGCAGCTGCGACCTCCGGCCTGCCCCTTGTGACCCCTGGCACTGTCTTTGAGACCCCTGGCTTCAGAGTTGCCAAACTCAGAGCCAGAAACACAGTGGCAGCACGCCTTTATGGACCTTGGTTGGGGCTCCTTTCTGTTTGTTTGCTCTCTTTTTTTTACTACACTGACAGTGAAAAATGTTTAATTATTCTCTATTGGTGTAATACAAAATGGAGTACAATCATCTGGATTAGACGCTCCCTCACACCTGAGGAAATAAAAAAATGGTTTTAAATGGATGCTGTGTGCGTGCTAGAGGGTGAATGTGTTGTATGTGTAAGTATGTGTGTGAGTGGGATTGAAGGTCAAAATGGGTGTATGACGTCACTTCCGCTACCCCTGGCATTTTGGTGAATTGACGTTCATGATGAAGCCCTGGAAAAACTGATGAAAGGTAATAGAAGTTGTATAATTTAAGATTTGCGTTGGGTTTTCTGCTTGCTGTCATGTGTTGGCCCTGGTTTTTTTAATTTCCTTTTGCAATATTACCCTTTTAAACTGACACTGTGTCAATAATTTGTTCTCCAGGATCCTTTCTGTGTGATGACCTCCACACATGGGACTCACGAATCCATGGTTCTCGGAAGCACCTACTGATAGACGCGTTACTGTCAAGGATCAGGTTAACACTTCTGAGCTGTAACTAAATGCCCTAAACATTGCAATTCTTTGAAGCTTGCATCGTGCTTCCATAACTCAACTCATATGAGGAATCCTCACTTTCGATCTCTCAGCCAGTTTCTATTTGTCTGCACTCATATACTCCTATCCTGCACTTTCTAGCCCAAGCTCTTAATGAATGTCACCCTGAATTATACACATTTTGCACTTTGTACATGGTGCATGGATTGTCCATTCATTCTATTTGTTGCAGATGTTTTGCACTTTTGGGTGGTCTGCCCCGCTGCCAGCATTCAGCTCATGTGACATGCCAAATGTACTATATTTTGCTGCTGATAGCTAGCTGCCTGTTGGGACACCTTGAATGTCCTGACAGTGTCCACATTTCACTATACAAGAGGCTCCACTCTGTGGCTGGGAGGAAGGAGATGAAACACAGGAGAGGTCCTACACAGTGCAGCTCCCGGTGTGGCGTCACCTTGAGAGATGCTTATTGCAAGCATCATTGCTTATGACCCCTTCTTACAATAATTCTGTGAAGAAGAAAATGAGAGGAGATGATTGCAGCAAAGCTATCTAGACCCCCAAAAACGAAGCCCTTGAGGGAACCTACAAAACCATCCTGTTATTAGAGCACCTTCTTCCTGGATACTATTAAGGGCTGTCAAAAGCTGCTCCTTGGGTCTGCTTGACTGGATAATTAGAGGATTTTTATCTAGAATTCACAGACTAGAACGGTTCCTGGATGTGCAGCAATAATTCACCCAGGTGTTAATGATTTGCAGATATGTTAAACTCCTAAATCACCGTACACATTAAGAGTTCTTGTTGGAAGCTATATGTCTTCCTCGAGAAAATCATGGCAGATACTTTGCTCTAAGGTCCAATTAGGAGGCAAATTGTCTGCCTTCCTCTGATTTTTTCTCTGTACATAAGTATTTGGATGCCACTGACAGGAAATTGGAAGATCTTGCTAGGCAAGTAAACCAGCAGCCAGATTGAGTGGCTGAGATCTGGCACCTCATACGTAAGATTGTGGATCCTGAACATCGCTCATACTAGCACAGGTATATTAATAAAAATTATTAATGAATATTCATGTATTCTGAATAAGGGGTTTGTGTAGAAAATGTAATGATGTAGAAAAATAAGGCACGCATTTGAAAATGTGATTACGAAGAGTGCCCGCCAATGTGCACAAAGTGTACTTATTAATATCCTAACATTGTGAAAGGTTGAATATACATTTGACTAATGTAGTAATATTTCATATTAAGGGTTATGTATTATGCTCTAGTTTTATTAATTGTAAGCCTTAACTTAGCGAGTGTCTTGGCTTACTTGCCAGGCCGCATGTCAAAGCTGTATTTCTTTTTGTTTAAAAAAATGGCTGTCCTAAAGAGTTAAACTGTGATTTTCATTGTATTGTTTAAATGTGCTCATAATGGAAGCTTTCTCATGAGAACTGACTGCTAGAAGATGCTGTTCTTGCTAACACAACATTTTGTGTGTAATAAGTGTGAGACTGACTTTCTCAGGAGAAGAACAATGGAGATAAAGACTGGAGTAGAAGCTGCAACAATATTGTTACCTGACAAGCCGGATGATGAGGACATTGCAGGACAACCAATCAATGACATGTGAATGGAGTAATGGTAGAATTCATAGATTTTGAATTTTTGTTTTATTGGACAAAGTGTGAACATGCGATTAACTAACCAATAGGGATTTGGGAAGTAGTTTTAGTAGTTTTGATTTAACGACACTGCACTGAGAATAAACCAGCATTCTGCATTTTGCTATTACCATCATTGTCCATATTCTTGCTGCCCAAAAGGTCAATATTTTGTGTGTGTCTTGAAAAACAGAAATGCTTAACTTTAATGCTTCAAGACTTTACCTTTTCTGAACTTTGATGCTGAATCCTGAATGCCTTGCTGATCGACTGATGTCCTGAGGATGAAGACTGACTCTGCTTGCTGATCCATACTGAGGACAGGTATTATGAATTAGATTGTTGACTACCATGTGTATTTGCTTTTCCTTTGTAGGTACCAACTGCACTGTTTTGATAAAGCCATAGTTCGATGTTTTTCCAAATTTGTGTTACTAAATTGTTGTGCATGAAGCCCAACATGCTGATGCTAATCTGATGTTAGTTAAGGATCCTTACTAATGAAATTGTGCTAATTGTGGATAATGCTTGATGAATTTCGCTGCTGAATTTGAATGTACATAATTACTTTGACGCAGTTGACTGTGCTATTAATTTGCACCACAACCTTAGAATGCGTTGTAGTTCAAGCTTTGATTAGATTACGTTTCTTCCTCCGCTTTGGACAGCCAGTATTGTTTCTGTATGTGTTTCATTCGATTTTGAGATTAATTTACATCACCTTAGCATTGTTATTATAGCGAAATAAATATTCTAACCTTTATTAAAAGGTGTGGTTATTTATGACTGAAAGGTCATGGTGTGTGATAATCACTGACTCAATTGATTATTACTGTTATTGATTGTTGTTGATTATTGATGTTGTGCATTGGTTATTGATTATGTGCTGGAGCTATGGTGAGAACATCTTAATTGCGAGACAAAAGGTTCATCAGACGCGCTAACACTCACAAAGGGGTAATAGTCGAATATATGGAATAGCAAAGGAGGCAGAGAAAGGCTACATGCCCACATTTCTGCAGACTCTCTTTCTGCAGACTCTCTTGCTGTGCCAGGGGTGTATTCACAAACTGCATTTTGTAATATATTAGTAGTTTTAAAATTGGTCCAATAACATAGAACAAAATGTTAGTCACATACCCACGTTCAGAGATTCAAGCCTCTGCCTCTCCTGTCTTGTGTGTTGAGATATCTGCCCTGATAACAGAAATCTTCACACACAAAAGAATACATTTTAGTAGTAAATGCTCAACTCTGAAGTATCACACAGGAGGACTGCGGAAATACTGGTTAAACGCCCCAAAATCACTAGTATCCTTTGATATTGCTACAGAGGAGTGGTATTTTGTTGTTCCAAATGTGTTAGACCCTGGTTGTTCTGTGGCCATATACTAGAGTTTTCAATATGTCTCTTTACAAATTTAAAATGGGAATTCCAGCTATTAGAAATGGGGTCTTTGGTTGTCAGTCAGTTTTCCCCTGTCCAAGCAAGGACCCTTACTTTAGTCACGGTAAAAGAGAATCACCCTCAGCGAACCCCTGCTTACCCCCTCGGTAGCTTGGCACGAGCAGTAGGCTAAACTTCAGAGTGCTAGGTGTAAAGTATTTGTACCAACACACACAGTAACTTCATGAAAACACTACAAAATGACACAACACAGGTTTAGAAAAATAGAGATTTTTCAGCCGCATATCAGAGTTGTGTCGATCTTTTCCCCGCATGGCGGTCTGTGCATGGATTTCTCACTCTTGGGCTGCAAGCTTCTCCTTTCAGGGTCCCAGGCACTGGATGGGCACCAGTTGGCAGGGTAGGAGTCTCTCCAGAGACTCCCGGTGCTGGCAGAGAGAAGTCTTTGCTGTCCCTTAGACTTCAAACAACAGGAGGCAAGCTCTATATCAACCCCTTGGATATCTTCACAAGAAGGAAGGCAACACAAAGTCCAGTCTTTGTCCTCTAGCACAGGCAGAAGCAGCAACTATAGGATAGCTCCACAAAGTACAGTCGCAGGCAGAGAAGCTCTTCTTCCTCAGCTCTTCAGCTCTTCTCCAGGCAAAGGTCCCTCTTGGTTTCCAAAAGTGTTCCAAAGTCTGTGCTTTTGGGTACCCTTCTTATACCCATTTTGCCCTTTGAAGTAGGCTTACTTCAAAGGAAAGTCTCTATTGAGTGAGAAATCCTGCCTTGCCCAGGTCAGGCCCCAGACACACACCAGGGGGTTGGAGACTGCATTGTGTGAGGGCAGGCACAGCCCTTTCAGGTGGGAGTGACTACTCTTCCCCTCCCTCCTAGCACAGATGGCTCATCAGGATATGCAGACTACACCCCAGCTCCCTTTGTGTCACTGTCTAGTGAGAGGTGCAACCAGCCCAACTGTCAAACTGACCCAGACAGGGAATCCACAAACAGGCATAGTTCCAGAAATGGTTTACACAAGAAAATGCTCACTTTCTAAAAGTGGCATTTTCAAACACACAATCTTAAAATCAACTTTAATAAAAGATATATTGTTAAACTGTGAGCTCAGAGACCCCAAATTCCACATGTCTATCAGCTCCCAAAGGGAATCTACACTTTTATCATATTTAAAGGTAGCCCCCATGTTCACCTATGAGAGGGACAGGCCTTGCAATAGTGAAAGACAAATTTAGCAATATTTCACTGTCAGGACATATAAAACACATTACTACATGTCCTACCTTAACTATACACTGCACCCTGCCCTTAGGGCTTCCTATGTCCTACCTTAGGGGTGCCTTACATGTAAGAAAAGGGAAGGTTTAGGCCTGGCAAGTGGGTACACAGGCCAAGTCGAATTTACAGTTAAAACTGCACAGATACTGCAGTGCAGGTCTGAGACATGATTACAGAGTTACTCATGCAGGTGGCACAACCAGTGCTGCAGGCCCACTTATAGCCTTTGATTTACGGGCCCTGGGCACCTCTAGTGCACTGTACTAGGGACTTACTAGTAAATCAAATATACCAATCATGGATGAACCAATTACATACACCTTTTGTACAGGAGCACTTGCACGTTAGCAATGGTTAGCAGTGGTAAAGTGCCCAGAGTAACAAAAACAGCAAAGAGTCCAGTACACATCAACAACCTGGGAAACAGAGGCAAAAAGTTAAGGGAGACCACGCCAAGGATGAAAAGTCTAACACCAGCCTTATAAATTGCAGTTAGTTGTGGAATAGCGAGTCCTACCTCAGTATAGATCATGAGACTTAGGTCCTGATTTACAGTTTGGCGGACAGGTTCTCCACCACAAACATGACTGACATCCCGTCTACCATATTACAATGTCCATACGATATGATGGAATCGTAATACAGTGGACGGGGTATCCATTATGTTTGTAACAGAGCAACCCCATCTGCCAAACTCAAAATTGGGCCCCTAGTCAATAGCTTATGTCTTATGGGCACTTACCTCTAGAAACGTTTGATTTCATGTTGCTATATTTATAATAATATTGGCTTCTACAATTAAGCTAGAACCAGTAGATTCCCTCATCCTCTGCTTAGCACCGGAGATTAGTGATAGTCATGTTCCCCTATGTTATTAATGACCCGCTTAGAGCCCTGGGATTTTTCCAGAGGCCTGATGAAGGGGAAGAGCTAGCAGTTAGAAGGTTAAGCGTGTTTTGTGAAGAAAGTATAGGAAGTCAGTCCTTAAACCCTCAGCATTTCACATTGCTTTTAGGAATAACCTCTGGAACCCCTTTACATACTCAGTATCCAGAAAGGTTATTGTAATCCACTATCATTTGCCTCAGGGACAAATCCCTTTCTGTGTTTTATTTGTGTTTTTATTTCCCCATTGATATTCCCAAATCTCATCTAGCTCTATACATACATACTTAGTTGGAGACCCTGTTTCTGTAGCCACTTGCCCCTGCTGCAACACAATGGCTCATGTCACGTCATCTGATGATGTCCGGGGGGGGTCATGTAGGTGTTGAACAGTGTGGGACTGAGAGATGATCTATGGGATATGCTGCATATGATGTTCTTGGGTTCAGAGGTAAAGCGAAGCAGCTCGATGCTCTGAGTGCACCCTGTAGGGAAGGAGGCGATCCATTTGAGGGCGATGTCTTGAATGCCAATGTTGTGGAGTTTATTGCTGAGGGTGTGGTGGAGATGGAGCTGAAAGCTGCAGAAAAGTCAAGGAGGATCAAGGCAGTAGTCTCTCTGCAGTCGAGGAGTGTTCTGACGTTGTCTGTGGCTGCGATCAGTGTGCTTACATGCTGTGACTGGCCCGGAAGCCTGATTGGGAGATGTTGAGCAGGTTGTTGTGATCCAGATATTTGGTTAGCTGTTGATTGATGGCCACCTACCATCTACAGAAGAAAGCAAATTAAAAAGAGATTGGGTGGAGAGAGTGGAAAGCAATTGTCACACTGACGCGAAGATAAATGACACAGGCATCCAATTATGCTAAAAAATGCAGAGTAGCAATACTCAGGCATAAAACTTTCCAGCATGAAGTTCTTTGCAAGTGGACTGACCCAGGTGGGAGCTTCGTGAAAATAAAAATTTAGACAAGACCCTGACTTTGCCATTAATTAATGTACCTGACAATAGTAAAGCTGCGTTCCTGTCACATTTATCTAGAACAATTACTGAATTCAGCAAGACCTGAGTTACTATAGGAGAGGGACTGGAATGTTGGTTTAGAAGCTATTGTAGACAAGAAAGGACCCTTAGATAAGTGCTTTGCAGCAGTCAGAGTGCTATTGCATGATCTCATTGCTGACCATCTGTTGATAGATATATGGTGCCTAACACATCCATCTGGCAAAGACTACACCTAATACTCACAAGTGCACAGTGAATCCTCTTGGGTAGATTTTTTCCTAGTACATGGTTCTTTGCTCAGGCCTACATTCTAGGTAGACATTTTAGAGAGAGTGCTATCAGACCACTTTAAGATCCTATTTTGCATTCACCCTTGGCAAAGCTCCCCTCAAGTGCTATTTTGGAGGATTAATGTTTTTAAATATATACTATCCAAAGAGAAGTGCCTTCTGAATTCATACATTCAGATGTACAGGATATCTAAATACTTGCCAAAATCCTAGATACCAGGCTACAAAAGGGTATTTCATAATTAAATCTTTCTTCCCAGGAAATATTTGTGCCTGGACGACCTTCCAAGAACAACCTAAAGATGCTAGAACATCTTCTAGGGGCTTCCAATAACTCAAATGAAGAAACACTGGCCACTTAGCAAGTTCAGTCTAGGCCAGGAATTTATTGACATTGTCAAGCACCAGTAAATCAACTAATTTGCCGTAATTTTGTTCCCTTACTAAGACTAGAAACAAGAAAGGGGTACCCTCTTGCCGCACTACCATTTCTAACTGTTTTTTTCTGGCTTTTGAATGCTTAGCTATTGCTTTTAGAGCATCTCTGCAGATTCATGGTGTCCCCACTGGAGCATGTCCTTCAAAATATGTTCTATATGTGGGTGATATCCACAAATAGTGGGTGATATCCAAATGACAATACAAAGTCAGATGTGACCCTACCTTTACTTATATCCATGCTTTATTCCATCTCTTGACAAGGTTAACCTGGGGAAGTAAGGTAATGATCATGACCAGGGAGTGTTTAAAGGTTTATAATTTGAAATTAATGTTAAAGGGTGCTGGAGATGGCTCTTTTATCAGGGTCTCCCCTAGATTTTTGTCTTCTGTTCTGAACCCATTTTTGAGGGCATTATGACTCCCTGGTTGTGCATTTTTACACTACTAATCAGTGATAAAGTGATTATGATCACTCCCTAAAAGATGGTACAATTGGCAGCGACCTGATTGGCACATCTACTTTGCTTATAATTCAATAGGCGATAATACTGGCTGTTCCCGGGGCCTGTAAATTAAATGCTGCTAATGGACCTGCAGCACTCCTTGTGCCACCCACCGAAGTATGTTTAACTGTTGTAAGGCCTTTTTCTCCCACTGACTAACACTTGGTTACCTTATTTACATTCAATAAATGCTGACTTCAGATTGGGAGCAAACAGAGAGATGTGCTGTTTACACTCAAATGAAATGTCATTTAAAACCCTCCTTAATGATGAAGTCAGATTGAAAGTTAGACTTCTGCAAATGCCACTTTTAAAAAGTTGATATTTTCTTGTACTATTTGTGCCTTCTGCCAGTGTCCTGGGACAAATGAATGTGAATGGCTTCGCTGTTGGGATTTGCATTTTGCCTCCAGACAATAACAAAAAGGGGGCTTATGTGTGGACAGGATGGGCCATCCTGGCAGAATGACTCGGAAGGGACTTTACCCAGCCCCACTTACACTTCACAGGGCTTTGCCTCCTGCACACCCAAACATCAGGCTTGTCCTGTCTTTTGTCACCCTAGACAGTTTAGAGCCTTGTCAGGAAAAAGAGAAGAACTTTTCAGAACCAGACATGGGGGTCAAACAGGGGATCCTCCCATACCAAGACTTTCACCAGGCATAAATATTGGACCTCAGGAGCCATGCATCAAAACACTCCTGGATCTGTGGAAGGTACGGAAGAAGGGCTGCCCTGCTGCCAGATTAATGCCCTGCTGCCTGAGGGACTGCCTTGCTGTTTGAGAAAGAAGACTGGACCTGCTTGCCTTCATCCCAGGCTAACCAGGGTGACTCAAAGGGTTAGTTGTCTGACCACGTGTGTGCTCCAGAGGGACACAACAAACCTCAAAGGCCTTCCTGCAGCTGTCAAGCTGACTAGCTGCAATTGGACCTGCCTGGACCTCCCTGAGCCCTGCTGACCTCTGCTGGAGTGAGTCCCTGATCCACAAGAGGTGCCTCCCTAGGTCTTGGATCCTGAAGAAAATATGAAAATCTGAAAGTCTGAACTCCTCTCAACTGCAGATGTGCCATTTTGTGCCAACACTCTGTTGCTTGTGATGACCACCAACGCAAAGCTTTGGTGAGGCCTGCTCTCCACATCAACAGTGACTGCCAGTGACGACCGACAACATAAGACATGATAGTCCACAACAATCATCACCAATGTGAAACTACAGAAACAACTGTTGGCAAAGCCTGACCAGCTCTTCACACTACGGGGATGACCTTTTGCGATGCCTGATCAGCTCTCGAGTTACAGGAACAACAGTTCACAAAGACTAGGCCTCCAACTTGTGGCCTCCTTCAATGAAAACTAAATTTTTGCACCAGACTTTAAGGGTAACTCTTCAGTGGGACTAACCTTGTCCCTGTAATTGACCCCAAGTGTTGAATGTCTTTGGTTCTACTGATTGTTTTTTTGTTGTTCTGGTATTGTTCTATTTTATAAATGTACTTTATTTTTCTAAATTGGTTTGTGATTTTTCTTGTGTTGTGTTTTCACTT
Source organism: Pleurodeles waltl (assembly GCF_031143425.1). Classification (NCBI taxonomy): domain Eukaryota; kingdom Metazoa; phylum Chordata; class Amphibia; order Caudata; family Salamandridae; genus Pleurodeles; species Pleurodeles waltl. The sequence continues at coordinate 1,641,082,609 of NC_090444.1, read as the reverse complement.
TATTACTGTTGGTGTGCTTCAATAATACTTTACACATTGCCTCTAAGTTAAACCTGACTGCTTTTGTGCCCAGCTTGCAGAGGGTTAAGGGCAGGTTCATTTTATGACTTTTGTGGTTCACCCTGACAAGGATTATGGTTGTTGCCTGAGTGGGACTTCCACACCCTTCAACAATAACCTCATTTCTTACAAAGGCAATTAAATATTTAGGATTTTTCCTCTACATATCGTCGTCGAATACGGTAGAGGATAATTTCTTACTGCTCATGGCTAGAACTCACTCAGATTTTGAATGGTAGTCACAATTACAATTGACTTTGTGGGCTGAGCACAAGCTGGTAAAATGGAGGGTGCACTGTCATGTAATTATGTTTCTAGACTGCTTCCTTTAATAATCTACAAATCTATCCTATATTGAATATATTTAGTATAAAAGGCAACCAATATAGACACCCTAGGCTTAACTGTATGCTAAAACTCAAAGCTTGATGTTTCCGCTTAGCCCATATGGGTTGTACTTTCTTGCGCACCCTCTTGCACAATTGTCAAACTGGCTTTTGGATGCACCTAAATTGAAAAAGATATTCCTTCTTATGAACACAGTTTGGATGTCTTTTAGACATTTAAATCACTTCTGCAGCAGTCTTATTGTACAGATTAAGACATTCTGACTATTTGGAAATCTTCTCAAGGCCTCCTGAAACTTTGCCTCTGATTACACACTTCAGCCCCTCTTTGGCATAATTGTGGCTTAAAGATAAAGGATACCTTTGTTTATTGGACAGTTGGAAGGTGGCTGAATAAACACTTAGAACTACTTCTAGCTATTGATTAGATCAACTTCTATTTATTGGTACTTTAGAAACCTTTCGAGAGCTTCATGCTAACTTTAGGCTGGACCGGTATCAGCAATGGGAATATACTCAATGCATTTCCTCTGTGATAGACTTGGGAGGAGCCCCTGGACAATTCCAGGATCTCCAGTATTTGGCAACCAGGGGAAGTGTAGATCAGTAGCATCTGGCTTATATGGACTACTGATAGAACATATATACAATAGGCTTCTGGAAGACAGCACTACAACTTTACTATACACCTGAGAGATGGTAGCTTATATAATCTATATTAACATGAAATGTTTATGAATTAATGTGTGATAATGCCACATAGAAACTGTACAAATGATTTTTCGCTTAAACGTGCACCTGAAATGTGACCACTGGGAGTGGCTGCCAATTTATACAAGAACTAATAGAAATGACTAATGTTGATAAAATATGATATTAAAGTGTGGTTTTATACTAATTATTGCGTTATTGAATTTGTGCTGAAATCTTTGTAGGCCTTAAGTTAGCATGAGCTGAAGCTTAGCTGCTTGGCTCTCATATTAAATGTATTTTTCCTATCTTGCAGGGTGCTGACTCGCAAAACGACATGACCCCTTGTTTTCTTCAAACTAGAGGCTGAATGTAACCATAGAACATCCACTCTCACGAAATCCACATTGCTTGTAGAAAATATTAGGCAAAATGCAACAGTGTAGATTAATGTAATGTACAAGGTCGTTCATACCGGTGAAGACAATGGAGCTCCTGACCAAAAGATGTGGAAAGCATTACAGAAGGGTGAAATCATACCGGACGTGCTACCTCTGAAGACGCCAATCATGCGGACCAATAAAAAGCTTGTAAAATAATATGGGGTGAAAGATTAAATGACACAATCAATTTTCTAATTGGGTAAAAGATAGTGGGGTTTAATGTTCAACCAATCAAGTTTTAGGGGAATGTACTACGAAAAAGGGATAAAAACCCATGACACGGGGAGCCATTTAGGTGGGTTAGGGAATGCTATTGATTTTATCCAGCAACTTTGTCACTCTGTTTGGTGACTTGTTGGTTTACTTAAAACCATCCTCACACTTAGATTGCCCACTTTGCACTTTACCTCTTATGAGGGAAGTGCCCCTTTTGTCCTGGAGCTGAATTCTGATTGATGGCGATTAGACTCATGTCCTGAGGACGAAGACTGAACATGAGTGCTGACCTAAACCTTGGAGGGTAACTATGACAATGATATTCTGATTTGTCTGTTTGCTTTTCCTTTCTAGGTACCAACTGCTTACTTTTGACAGGGACCATAGTTAGATGTTTTCCAAATTGGTGTTCTAAATTATTTAGCATGAAGCCCAAAATGCCAATGATAATTAGTGGTTAGGACAGGTGTTCACTAAATTGACGCAAATAGAAAAATGACTGAGTCTATGCTTTGTTGAGCTGACGCGCTGTTGACACGCCGTTAAATTGATCTATGTTCACGCCGTGTTACATTTTGATGTTTGTGATTCTTGCCTTAATGAAATCTTATCAAAGTTGCCATATCGTGACTATGTTATTATGTTTCTTGGTTTTGAGATTAACACATCTGCTTTTAGAATTGGAACTAATAGGGAATAAAACTCATAAAATTCTACTAAACTGGTGTGGTTATTCATGACTACAATGTCATGGTGGTGTCTTGAATTGATTCATGACTTTGACTAAAGTGAAATGTATTGTTGTGATAAATATTGATGACATCATTGACGTATTGATTGACATATGGATTAGCTATCTCGTCCTAAGGTGTCTCTCAACTGGGTCAAAAGATTCATTGGCCTAAAACAAGTCCTGATGTGTAATAAATTATCATAAAGGGATGCATTAACAGTTCTGGTAGCAGAGCGATGGTTTGGCCCTTTGGGGCCCTAGGCCGGAGAATTATTGTTTAGATTGTTTTACTGAGATAATGCAAATTGGAGGTATGATGTGTTTCTAAATTCACCATGACTTTCCCGGGATCCCAGAACCTGCCTAAGTGAGTTGGGAATGTTCTCGGCATCATAGCATGTGTGGTGGAGAATTTGCGCTTGCTCAGCTTATGCATTTTGCAGGGGATTTGTGAAGTTTATGTGTGTTTAGGCCAGGTAAATGTTGTTTTAGTAGGAGTGGGCGTACTCCACAGTATGAGAGTAGGGAAGTCAGCGAACTTCATATGAGTGTGGCACTTTGTGCTCCAAATTATCCACGTGGTTGGTTGTTAATGTACGGACCCGTTGCGGTCTAAGACTCCAGAGTATATTGACAAATGTAGGAGACACTTGGGTTTATGTTGTAATTTGTGCGGTTTAACTAGGTCAATCGGGCGTGGTTGACAAGTCAAGTTTGAGTCAAAATTGTATGGGTGAAACCTTCGATGGAGATTTGGCAAGTTCTAAAGTGCACTAGGACAAACCATTGACAAGTCGAGAGTAGGATTTACTGGTCGAATTCTGCTTGCGGGTGCGGGAACTGACAAGGAGAGAGTAGCGGCTGAGGCTTCAAGTGAAATCTCTGTAAAGTTCTGAAGTGAATGTGTTACCCTTCCTGTAGTAAACCGGCAAATTTGAGTTGTTGTTGCTGTTGAAGGTGCTCGCAGTAATTTTGCATTAGTTTGTTGTGAATCTAGTGAGGGGCGGACGAGCCGCAAGACTTTGTCAGCTGCAGTGTGTGAGTGTGACGTCAGTGGTGCGGTGCTGGGATAGGTCAGTTGCCGAGAGGGGTCGCGCACGGATTGGCTGCCGTCCGTGAGAGGCAATAGGTTGAGAAAGGTGGGTGAAGAGTGTCCTGGGAATTAAAGTCACTGCCTGATTAAATACAAAACAAAAGAAAAGACGCAAAAATGAATTTTATCAAAGCTTTTAGGAGCGCTCTGAAAGGAGATGCATACATTATGGCGAGTGAAGGGGAGCCTACACCGCCTGAGGGTACTCCAGCTTATATAGTCATGGAGGAAAAGGGTGTTGCGCCTTGCTTGTGGATGAAACAGTGGCGCAAACTGACAGAAAAGGAGGGATGTTTGGCGTTTCCGGAGCATGGAACGTTCAATACGAGAATTTTAGAGAATTTGAGGTGGATTTTAAGTGTACAAAAGCCACCCCCGAGGCCAGCTCAGTACGAGGCTTTAGCAGTCTGGGATTTAATGGCTATTAAACAAAGACAGCAGAAATTCGAGAGGAAAATGAAAAAGGCAGAAAAGACTTTAGGTGAGGCTAGATGGGACAATGAGAGCAAAATGTGGAGACGGGAAATAGTTGACGGACTAAAATTGTTTCCAGCAATAGCACAGGGAGACGAGACGCAGGGGAAGAAAGCCACCTGTAAGACCAACAAGGACTCTAATAAGCCGAAAGAGACTAAGAGGTCTTGGATAGAAGAAGATGATTCAGGTGATGAAGAATTCCTAAATCAGTTATTACATGATCTCCTGCGACCTTATGCGATAGACGACAATGTCCCGAGCACCAGTGCGGGTCCTGGGAGCCAGACGCAGGAGAAGGGAGTTACCGATACAGTTCAGACTAGTGATACGGGTTTGATACAGAATGGTGACAGTGTACCCACTGCGTCAGACATGCAGATACAGTTGCAACCTCCACCACAGATACAGAGGATCTATCCAGACGTCCCAGTACTAGAGACTACTATAAATCTGATAGTGCCGCCTGACCCGATATATACAAAATCAAGGTTAGTGCAGATTGAGCCGACTCCACAATTGCTGCCGCAGCAACAGCTGATACCAGGGTATAATCCAGCAGCAGGACCTCCATTAGTACCTGCCCCGGCTTCAGAGAATCAAACTCTGGGAGTTGCTGCTCCGCGGTGTTTTGGACCAGGCCAGACACCTGCTGCCATATTGTTACCAATTACTGTCGGTCCACCGGTACCATTGTATGCGCCAGGTAAGCCTGGTATGTGTGATCAGGGAGTAATGACCCAAGATGCAATAAGAGGAGGGTCCATAGGAAGTCCCCAGTTAATGGCCCCGGGAGAGCAATCAGTCAAAAGACCAAGGTCTTTGTTAAACCTTAGTCCGGTTGAAACACCTTTGGAGGCAATGAGACAGGCAGGGCTAGGTGTGCTAACTCCACAGACAATAAGTACGAATGCTTCACAGTCACCAATGATGCATGCAGGGAATATTTCACTGCAAGGTTTTACGGTACAACAATTAAATGAGTGACTAGAAAAAACTTACGCTTCACAAAAGATTGCAGTAACTGCAGAGAAGCCAGAAAGGTCAGAAAAAGATGAGTACTTGAACTTTGTGAGACTGGGTGTAGAAGCTGCTGAACCAGTGGAAGGAACAATAGGGGTAAACAGATTAGAGTCACACACAGAAGCGGAGCTAAGGTATCTGTGCCCCAAGATTACTAAAGAAGTGGGTAAGGTGCATCAGAGGTTGGCGAACATGGCAGACAAATACAATATTGACACTGAGAATACTAAGCATTTGAAAAGAAGTTACAGAGTAGACTTCGACTCTAAAGATTTTGACCACATGAGGTCGGCCGGAATAAAAGCGCATCTTAAAGAAATACCGCAGAGTACTCAGATCTGGGGAGCCTTAGAAAAGTGGGAAGGCAGATGGGCAAAGAAAAGAGATAAGGAGAAAAGCGACAGTTCGGGATCGAGTCCGACTAAAGCCTCACCAGACACTGGGATAGTAAAGATACTACCAATGAGAGAAACAACTGGAGGGGTTTTAGTCCATGTACCGTGGTCCTGGGGAGACATTCTGTCTTTCACAAATGATTACCCCAGATTGAGGGAGAAACCAATAGAGTGGTATCAGCAGACAGACAGGTTTGTGAAAACTTGCGAAGTGTCTCTGGGAAGACTTGAATACCTTGTTTGAGATTATTGTCCCACCCGACTTATGGCTTGAGTGCAAGAGAGGTGTAGACTGGCCGAAACAGGAGCCGGCAAGAGATAAACCGACCGGAGCACCATCTGAGGAGGTGATGAAGTGCTATCAGAAAGTGATTGAGTTTTTGAAGCAAAAGGTTTTGCCAAAAGTAACAGATTGGCAGAAAATCGACCGGACCTCACAGGAGGTTAAAGAGTCAATCCATGGTTACTATGAGAGGTTATTGAAAGCGTTCAAACATTACAGTGGCACTGAGACTATTGAGCCGAAAGACATGAACCATCTTATGTTTATATTTGCTGAAGGGCTGAGACCAGAGGTTAGCCAGATGATTAAGAATCATTTGATTTGTTGGCAAGCGAAGCCGATTGATGAGGTGTTGCAGTATGCGAAATACTGTAGTGACAAGATTGAGCTGAAGCAGAGAAAACTGAAGGAGAAAGTGATGGTGATGCAGATAAGGGCAGCGCAGGCAGGTATGCAAGGGAATGGAATCCAGCAGATGGTACAGCAACAACCGCAAGGGAATGGCGTGTTTCATGCGCAACCGAGAGACCGAGGTCGAGGTTTTGTGAATCGCGGTCCAGACTTAAATACTGTTGTGGTTCAAAATGACGTACAAGGGATGAAAAAGTTGTCACCATGTTGCGCGTGCGGGGGTGTGGGGCATTGGAAGTGGGAATGTCCAAATGCGGTACATGATGGTGTTGTTCAACAAAGCACTGATGTCGGTACATTTCAAAACGTGAGAGGTCCAAAAATGAGAGGTCAAAATCAGAACTTTCAGAATGACATGGTTCAGATGCAGGGGCTACAGCCCATGCAGCAAATGCAAATGCTGCGTGTTCAACCAGCACAAATGCAGCAGGTACAATAGCAGGTTCCCATGGTACCTGGACAGCAAATGCAATTACCATTAGCTCCAATGGGACAGCAACAGATGATGCTTCCTCAGCAGGTCACAGGTCAAGTAGTGAGTCAAAATAATACAGTACAGCAGTTCCCATTATGTGGTGAAGATGGAATGAATGATGAATGGTCGGATGAGAGTTCAGACAGTGAAGAGTGCAGACTTGCAGCGTCCCTAGAAGTAGACCAGAGGGGTCCCTATGTAGAGGGGAAAGTGATGGGTCACAAGGTTTCATTCTTGGCTGACCCCGGAGCTACACTCTACAGTCAGAAGTGGATGTTCCAAAATTACCACTTTCAGGGCGTACCATAAGAGTGGTAGGAGTAGCAAACCATTACTTGACAAACCCGATCACAGATATGGTGCAAGTTGAGATTGGCAACTTTCAGGGACTGCATAAGTTTGTAGTCTGCGATTCTAGTCCAGTATCCCTACTGGGAAAAGACTTACTGTGCAAGACAAAATGTTCGATTACCTGTTCCAACTATGGAATTGAGGTGCAGACAAACAGTGATGATGAAGGGGATGATGGTCAGTTCTCAGAATTAGAGACAGAGACCGCGAATGAGGATTACCCTTTGATAACCTTATTCCCGATGCTTACAGTGACTGACTTACGAGCTGAGTTACAGTGAACGGTGACAGAGAAAGTGTGGGACTTGACAGGAAAAGAAGTGGGGTTGATAAAAGGAGTGGAACCAGTTAAAGTATAAGTGAAGCCAAATCCTGTGTTTCCCCAGATGCCGCACTACCACATGGCACAAGATGTCATTATTCAAGTGTAGCAGATAATTGCAGATTTTGTGAAAGAAGGAGTTCTGAAAGAAGTATTGAGCAGCCCATGTAATTCACCAATAATGGCTCTGAAAAAGCCTTGTGGGAAGGTTCGAATTGTGCAGGACTTAAGGAAAATAAACAAGATTGTGGTAAAATGTTGCCCCATAGTGCCGAACCCAGCAGTGATTCTGTTTCAAGTCCGCTGTGATGCAGAATGGTTCACCGTTGTAGACTTGTCACAAGCCTTCTTTTTGGTGCCTCTTCATGAGGGCAGCCAATTTCTCTTCAGTTTCAAATTCCTTGACAAGGTGTACAGTTGGTGCAGAATTCCTCAAGGGTTTTCTGAGTCACCGTCTATCTTCAATCAGATATTGAGGAAGGATTTGGAGTCATTCGAACTGCCTTTCAGTTCGACTCTGGTACAATACATTGATGACTTGCTGATTGCGCCCAGGACAAAAGACGACTGCAGGTATGACACAATTGCCTTACTGAACCATTTGGGAAAAAACGGACATAAAGTGTCTCCAAAGAAGCTGCAGTACTGTCACAAAGAGGTAAAATACTTAGGGCAGTTGATTGAGAGAGGGTCTAGGAGAATATCAAAGGAAAGAGTGACAGCTATAGTACAGATGAACCCACCGACAACAAAGAGAGATGTCAGGATGTTTTGGGGAATGGTGGGCTACTGTCGCCAGTGGATACCCAACTTTTCAATTATCTCTAAACCATTAATAAAGCTGACAGGCAAGGAAACTAAGGATGAACCGTATACTATAACCCTGTCCAAGGAAGAGCTTGAGTCATTCATGGAATTGAGAGAGTGTATGTGCAGGGCACCAGCTTTAGGTATGCCTGATTACACAAAGCCTTTTCTACTGTTTTGTCATGAACGTAATGCTTGTTCTTTGTCTGTTTTGACACAGGTCCATGGAGGTGCAAACCGCCCAGTAGCATATTTTTCAGCTACTCTGGACCCAGTCGCAGCAGCCTTACCGGGTTGTTTGAGTGCAGTTGCAGCAGTTGGTCAGAGCCTCACGCAGTGTGAAGATATAGTGATGGGACATCCCTTAACAGTAATGGTTCCACATTCAGTTGAAATTCTGTAGACTCAAACTAAAACCCAGCACATGACAAATGCCCGACTTACCCGATATGAGACAATTATTTTGTGGTCACCAAATGTCTCCTTTAAGAGATGTACTGTATTGAACCCGGCATTTCTACTTCCTGTTGAAAGTACTGAGATCAAGAATGAAGAGGAAGTGGAGCATGATTGTCTTGAGGTAACAGAACTACGTACCAAGCCTTGACCTGACATTCAAGATACATAGTTAAAAGAAAATGACTGCATCATGCTTGTTGATGGATTTTGTTTGAGAGACTCAGTCAGAATACTGAGAGCCGGTTATGCTATGTGTACAATTGCTGGTATTATTGAAGATTCCTTGCTCGAGAGAGTGTATTCTGCACAAGTGGCAGAATGAATTGCCCTTACTAAGGCATGCCACGCAGCTGAGAATTTGAAAGTCACTATCTATACTGACAGCAGATAAAGATTTGGCATTGTTCATGATTTTGGCCAATTGTGGTCACAGAGGGATTTCATGACATCTTCTGGTTCTCCAGTGAAAAATGGCAAACAAATTAAGGATTTGTTACATGCGATTCAGTTACCTCTTGAAATTGCTGTGGTGAAATGCAATGCTCATGTTAAATCACAAGACTTTGTGTCAATGGGAAACGGCTATGCAGATCAAGTTGCAAGATTTTGCGCATTGAACTTTATATCGTTCAAGGATCAGTGGGAATTGTTACCGCAAACTGAAAATGAAACATGTTTGAATTTTGCCTTAAGAGTAGTTGATACCTTAGATGAGTTAAAATGACTGCAGGGCCGTGCAAGCAGGGAGGAGAAACGCTCTTGGCAGAGAATGCAATGTGTACAGAGGGCTGACAACTTGTGGGTCTCAGAGGAGGGGAAGCTGGTTTTGCCAAACAGTCTTCTGTCACAATTTGCAAGGCTTTATCATGGACAGGCACACCTTGGGAGAGATGCAATGATCAGGTTATTCAAAATTGACAGGTTTAACCTGAAATTCAGACAAGCCGCAGAGGTTACTTGTCACAGGTGCATCATCTGTCAACAGATGAATGCAGGAAAAGGGACTGTGGTAACTTTTGAACCACAAAGGGAGAGCTGGCGGTCCATTTGGCAAAATGCAAATGGATTTCATTGAGATGCCTGTTTGTGGAGGATTGAGGTACGTGTTGGTGATTGTGTGTGTTTTCAGCCACTGGATTGAAGCTTACCCCACACGTAGGAATGACAGTCTCACAGTTGCAAAGCTGTTGCTTAGAGAACTAATACCCAGGTTCGGTTTTCTGGTCTCTTTAGAATCAGATAGGGGCAGACACTTCGACATTTAGGTGATTAAGCTCTTGTGTGCTGCATTAGACATTGGACAAAAGCTGCATTGTAGCTACCACCCCGAAGCATCAGGACTAGTGGAACAGATGAATGGTACCTTGAAGTCGAGAATGGCAAAAATGTGTGCAGCTACCAATATGAAATGGCCAGATGCATTGCCTTTAGTGCTAATGTCAATGAGAAACACACCCGATAAGAAGACAGGACTAGCTCCCCACGAGATATTGATGGGCAGAGCTATGAGGCTACCTACAGTACCCGCATATGCTCTTGTGAATATCACGGATGATATAGTGTTGGACTACTGCAAAGGTTTGGCTGATGTGGTTCGCTCTTTTTCCCACCAGGTGGAAGCCAACACATTGCCACCGATCAGTGATCCAGGTCACAACCTGCAAACCGGTGACTGGGTGGTTGTCAAGAAGCACATGAGAAAGTTGTGTTTGGAGCCACGCTGGAAGGGGCCATATCAAGTAATACTGACAGCAACCAGTGCTGTGAAATGAGCAGGCGTTCCAAACTGGATACATGCCAGTCACACAAAGAAAGTAACATGTCCGACTAATGAGGAACTTGAAGTTTCCAACTCAGCAATTTCAGAGAAGGAAGTCTCAGGGCCAGAAAACAACCAAGGGGGAACTGAGACTACCGGAGAGCCCACTGAGGACGGCCTAGTCCCTCAAACAGTAAATGAGTTTGGGCGAGGTGACAGTGAGCCTATCTCAGTAGAGGCAGCAGGAGAACTAAGTCAAGGAGAGGTTCTCCCAGAAGTAGACGGGTACAGGTTAGAGCTTGAACCTGTTACAGACCCAGAAGAAGAAGAAGGGGAAATAGTAGAGAGAGGTCAAAGCACACCGGCATCCCCTGAGCCAATTGCAGGTCCGTCAAGAGAAAACACCATAGCACAAGAGGAGGGTGCTGTTCAGCGTCCTGAAAGACCAAGCAAGAAGAAGACGCATAAAGGTGATAACTGGTCAGAGAAGCAGGCTGCGAAAGAAAAGGTTGTACCAGGTGAAACAACAGCGGAGGAAATCGATACAACCCAAGTAGAGGATCTAATTGAAGGAGAATTACAAAGTGAACGCAGGTTGAAAAGAAAAAGAACCGCAAATAGAAGGTATGCAGGTCCTGAATGGGCATATGCAACAACATCCGAATGGCAACAAGAATTCTTAGCGTTCTGTTTTGATCGAGAAGTACCAGGCCAATATTACAGTACCTGAAATCAATCAGAGAAAGAGACTGTGTTAAAACTAAAATTGAAATTGAAAGCTGAAAAGCTGAGAAAGAGACTTATAAACTACCGGATGTGACACTGATAACCTGAATTGACTTTGAAAACCCGATAATGACAAGCTGCTAACCTAATTTGACAAAAGGGTCCTGGAGTGAGTGAAACGCTGTAAATACACGCAGAGAGAAAGAGAGACTTTGCATCAAGAAAAAAAAAAAAGAACTTTTAAATTGTCCTCAAGTTGATTGTTTTGCTTTGAGTTATTCTGCTATCTGATTCTTTACAGACCATGGCTCATAATAGAGGTAGTAGCAAGAAGGGTAAAGTGTGTGGTTGGTTAAGTGTTATATTAGGTATTGTGTGTGCAATAATAATTGTAGGTGTGATTGTGGGAATGCCGTGGTTGGATAAGAAAGCGACTAACAATGCTTCAAAACCTGAGACTACAACACTAACACCGTGGGAAATGTTTGAGAAAGATACAAAACACTTGCATGAGGGAACTAATTCAAAAGGGGAACTCTCCACTAACGTCTTCTATCGCTTGCTGAATGAGTATGTTGAAACCATGGATGCGAGAAATTGTAATGTGTGCACAAAGATCCCTTCATCAGTGCAAGAAGGGGTTACTTATCATAGCCTACATCTAACTTACTGGATAAGCTGTAGTTTGCTACTAACGAGATTCTATAATCAGGAGCATGTGCAATACTTTTATTCCAATTTGGATGTGGTGTTTTCTTTTGTGCCAGTGATTGAGTTTTTGAATAAACTAGCTAAGGAGCATAGTATAAAAAGAGAGGTTTCTTTGAACAGACACTTACATTTGGGACAGCTTATGCACACCGCAACAATCTGACTTGCTTATTAACACCTGTAGAGAAAAGCTTTTTAGATCACACTTATGATATGGTTACACTGCAATAAAGACGCAAGGCAAATTAGCTATAGATGCACTACATGTAGGAAGGCTTTGTATATATAGGCCAAAATCTGATCATGACACTTTATTTGTGGGAACGAGTGAATGCAGGCATGTGTTTTTGTTTCAGAGTAAATGGACATTCATGTTAAATGGACAGGATCCAGCGATCCCTGGGATCTATTTTATCTGTGGACTTAATGCTGATTACCCTCTCACTAAGGGATGGTATGGGACATGTTATTTGGGGATAGTTTTCGCAAAGATTTACCAGATTGATAACTTAAAGCAAATACCTAAAGTGTCTGAATTACAACATGCTAGACAAAAACGAGAGACAGCGGCTGCTGTCGTTGGTGACATATTTGGAGCCATAATTCCTTCAGTAGGGGTTATTCTAAACTCCATAAAGATTCGAAAGTTGTCTACTATTGTGGATAACATGCTGACAAATTTTACAGGGGCTATACTCCTGATGGATACTGAACTTGCTGCGGAAAGAGCTATGACTCTTCAAAATCGGCTTGCTTTAGACATTCTTTTAGCAAAGAGTGGCGGAGTCTGCAAGATGCTCAACGAGCGTCATTGTTGCTCGTTTATACCAGACAATAGTAAAAAGATTAATGATATGCTTAGTAACCTAACTAGAGATAGTACAGATTTGAAGGAACTGAAGGAACCTGAAGTGTGGGAGAACGTGGGAAAAGGAATTGCCAGAGTAGGGAGCTGGTTTAGCAACATTTGGAATGGGGTTCTTGCAAAAATACTAGGGGGTCTATTAATTGTTCTAGTCTGTTTATTAGGCTTATGGGGAGCATGCAAAATTATTGACAAATTAAAAGAAATTGGACGAAGAGAAACAAGAGAAATGAGGAAAGTGAAAGGGAGAAAATGTTCAATGAAATTTGGGAAAGTTCACACAAGGGACAAGTTGTTGAAATGCGCACTATGCGCAAGGTGAAAAATTAAACGTGAAAAGGTTGAAAGGGAAAGGTTTGTGTTATGACGAACGTCATGAGAGGAGGGACTGAGAGAGTGTAGCTTATATAATCTATATTAACATGAAATGTTTATGAATTAATGTGTGATAATGCCGCATAGAAACTGTAGAAATGATTTTTCGCTCAAACGTGCACCTGAAATGTGACCACGGGGAGTGGCCGCCAATGTATACGAGAACTAATAGAAATGACTAATGTTGATAAAATATGATAATAAAGTGTGGTTTTGTACTAATTATTAATGATTGCGTTATTGAATTTGTGCTGAAATCTTTGTAGGCCTTAAGTTAGCATGAGCCGAAGCTTAGCTGCTTGGCTCTCATATTAAATGTATTTTTCCTATCTTGCAGTGTGCTGACTCGCAAAAGGACATGACCCCTTGTTTTCTTCAAACTAGAGGCTGAATGTAACTATAGAAGATCCGTTCTCATGAAATCCACATTGCTTGTAGAAAATATTAGGCAAAATGCAACAGTGTAGATTAATGTAATGTAAAAGGCCGTTCATACCGGTGAAGACAAAGGAGCTACTGACCAAAAGATGTGCAAAGAATTACAGAAGGATGAAATCATACCGGGAGTGCTACCTCTGAAGACGCCAATCATGTGGACCAATAAAAAGCTTGTAAAATATTATGGGGTGAAAGATTAAATGACACAATCCATTTTCTAATTGGGTAAAAGATAGTGGGGTATAATGTTCAACCAATAAAGTTTTAGGGGAATGTACTACGAAAAAGGGATAAAAAACCATTACACGGAGAGCCATTTAGGAGGGTTAGGGAATGCTATTGATTTTATCCAGAAACTTTGTCACTCTGTTTGGTGACTTATTGGTTTATTTAAACCCATCCTCGCCCTTAGATTGCCCATTTTGCACTTTACCTCCTTATGAGGGAAGTGCCCCTTTTGCCCTGGAGCTGAATTCTGATTGATGGCGATTAGACTGATGTTCTGAATACGAAGGCTGAACCTGAGCGCTGACCTAAACCTTGGAGGGTAACTATGACAATGATATTGTGACTTGTCTGTTTGCTTTTCCTTTCTAGGTACCAACTGCTTACTTTTGACAGGGACCATAGTTAGATGTTTTCCAAATTGGTGTTCTAAATTGTTTTGCATGAAGCCCAACATGGCAATGCTAATTAGTGGTTAGGACATGTGTTCACTAAATTGACGCAAATAGACAAACGACTGAGTCTATGCTTTGTTGAGCTGACGCGTTGTTGACACTCCGTTAAATTGATCTATGTTCACGCTGTGTTACATTTTGATGTTTGTGATTCTTGCCTTAATGAAATCTTATCAAAGTTGCCATATCGTGACTATGTTATTATGTTTCTTGGTTTTGAGATTAACACATCTGCTTTTAGGATTGTAATTAACAGGGAATAAAACTCATAAAATTCGACTAAACTAGTGTGGTTATTCATGACTGCAAGGTCATGGTGGTGTCTTGAATTGATTAATGACTTTGACTAAAGTGAAATGTATTGTTGTGATAAATATTGATGACATCATTGACGTATTGATTGACATATGGATTAGATATCTCGTCCTAAGGTGTCTCTCAACTGGGTCAAAAGATTCATTGACCTAAAACGAGTCCTGATGTGTAATAAATTATCATAAAGGGACGCGTTAACACATCTTAGGGCTGGTCGACGTTGTTATCAACTCATCAAAGCGTGCCGAGAACTGAAATTTACTGACTTCTCCATAACTAACTTTGGTCACCTCAGAGATTGCATAGGGTGCGACTGTTGCCCCTTAGAAAATGGAGTTGTGATGTGGACTGTTTTGATTTGATTCATATAATATGGAAATGCACCAGATTGCATCCATATTGGGTATCAGTTTGAGTCATTATCTCAGGGCTGGGTGGACTGCAGGTAATACCCTCCATAAAATTAGCACTTTACTATGATATGTTGGACTGTGTACTACCAACCAAACATATATGTTGCCTATTGGTGACATCGCCAGCAGCTGCAAAAAATGTATCCTTAGACTTTGAAGGAAACTGTCCTAAGCAACCCACACGGAGTGGTTGTCCAACCTGGCATAAATAGCTGATTGAAAACCTTTCATATATAAAATGAATGAACAAATGGAAACGTCTGACATAAGCTTTTGTTAAACCTCCTGCTGTAATACCTTAAGAGTTTTGTACCTAAGGCAGAAAAATATACCTGCTATATGTAAGCCTATTCACCAACTAATATCTGCCTTGTGAAACACTCTTTAGGGGGTTACAAGGAGTGAGCATTTGTCTTCAATCATTTTCTAGAATTGCTTTGTTAAAAAAATAAGTAGAGTTTACAAAAAATAATGAAAATTAAAAGGACCCTGCTTCACCATGTGACTGGCTAGGCTGTAGTTTAAGCTCAGTATTTTCATGGTCAAGCACATGACCAGCTCGCTTTAATTAAATAGCATCTGCTGAGAAATGCTTGGGGCCTGATCGAGATGAGCCTTGCTGGTGCAGAGCTGAGCCCAGTGCACGCTTTATGCGCCTGCAGTGTGTAAACTTGATTCAGTTAACCAGATATTTCCCCGAAGTAGTGCAATATCCATTGTTTACTATTCTTAACTGCTTCAAACTGAATTCCTAACATTTATGAGCCAACACAAATCGCAGAGGCTTAATGCCGTAATGTAATCATACATTATACATTTGAGTCTAAGGATGCAAGTACATACTGATGGGCAGGAATGAGGCACCAACATCAGTATTGTTTTCCAGTATGTATTGAGTCAAGCCACAAGAGTTTAGAAAATCCAGTAAGCCACTATGAATAAGCTCAAATATGTCTCATGTCAGGCGTTCATATGTTATTGAGATTAGGCAAACTAATTATAAACTGCTTTGGAAATAGCATTATACAGCTTCTTGAATAGCAATCAATTGCATATAAGTTTGATTAATGTTAATCCAAAGAATTCTGTAAAAGATGAATTAATGATGGTTAACTTCTAATTACACAGTTGGTCACAATCAATAAAAGCTAAATAGAAAATGCCTCCCAGTGCACATGCTCGTAATTTTACAGCAGGTTCAGTGCTCTCCGGAGCACAGACTTTCTACAATACAAATGTTCCTTCAAATACACAATGATGTGGTAGCTCGAAAACGCAACCTGCCCATTCGCCCCCCACACACATATATATTTCTGTGATCCATCACCGAAAATGACACAGGCCGGTCACACTACAAAGCTTGTGCGGTTAATTAGGGCAGAGTATGACGCACTGAAATATTCCCAGAAGTCTCAGTTGAGGGATGCAGCTCTGCGCAACGAAAGACATGGGCGTCGCCATGTGTGTATTCCTGATTGCATTATTTAGACCATGCTGTTTTAAAACCAGGGAGAATATCATGTTTTGTCACTTTTTGAACACGGCCGACATTTTTAGAATGGTGGATTGATGACTGGGGATGGAGAGGCTTTTATCTTGGTATGAGCTATTGCTGAACTCGGACACGTTTAAACAGTCCAGTGCACAGAAGTAAATGCAGGTTTCTGTGGGGATTCCCAAGCTTACTCCATTTAAAACTTAGGACAAGGATCAAGGCCTCCGCCAGATAAAAGTGAGTGTGATGAGGAACAGCAAAACAACAAAATAGCATGAGTAAATTGCTTAGTTCATAAGGAAACACATTAAAGATTAAAATGGCATAAAATAAGCAAATCTGATCAGTAGATATTCAAAACAGGAATGTTGTGCATTGAAGCCCGTTGTTCTTGTAGGAGTATAAAACACCAGTGCTCTGACTGCTCTGTTCAAAAATGTCCATATGGCAAAGGGGACAGCAGTGCATTCACTTTTAGCATGTGTCTGAGCCCGTTTCAGAGGGTCATGGGGAAAGCAGTGGCTACAGGATCCAACCATGGTGGTTGAGGTCTTTTACTCCTGATGTCCCAGGGCACACCTACTATGGATCCTGAGTAACTTGGCCAAGCACTCCTTCTATGCTTGACACTCAGTAGTAGCTGTGGACGAGTAGTCACGTGTACTCTCCTTGGGAGGGGGGGAGAAGTGTACATACAGGTTAGACAAGACTCATAACTCAAAGTGCACTCAACAACATCTATAAACCAATGTCCAGTCAAATACTTGTTTTTGTATTAAAAAGAATAATTTTCATTCTAATACTATGTATTCAAAGAAGTATTACAACATTTGTAAGCAGTAACACAATCTCCTTGAGGTCGGGTCTCTAGTATTTAACTGGCAAATCCCTGTCCCACACTCTTCCTTGTAATGTGGTCAGAGTTATTCCTCATTCACTGGTGGCTGCATCAAGGGAATGTTCACTGCTAGGGCTTACTCAAGAGTCCACTCTGACTCTTAAGAAACAATCAAAAGTGTCTCTGGAGGGGAGCACCTTTAGCAGTGAGTACCCCAGCAACAAGGAGGCATTCAGCAGTTCAGTAGGTGCCCCGATCATAGGCACTTGGAATGCTCCAATCATGCTCGGTCAAGTCATTCTGCAAATGAGATGCGTGGCAGCATCTGGCAGGCACAGGCTCTCCCTGAGCTGCATGGGCAGCTCAAACAGCCATCAGAGGTGCTTGCCTCTGGCTTCCAATGGCACAGTAAATGTATTGATTCCTCACAAGAGTTTGGGAAGGTTGACCCTTGTGCTCTCTTCCAGGCCCCAGCGATGAAGCAATGTCCTCTCAACATCCTCCAGAGTCTACAGTGGCCCATCCTGGCAATAGAGGATCACTGAAATGAGGAGGTACCTGTTTCACACACCCTGCATTCCACTCGATTCATGGCTAGGTTTACAGCGGCCCTGTCCTGGCATACTGGGGTCACAATCTGATCCTGCACATGGGCAATGACGCATTCAGAGCACAGCTGTCCCCTAACACCTCAGACCAGGAGCCGACTGGGAGCCCTCTCAGCAGGGCTCTTCACTCCCTCCAATGCTCTCCTCTTCCTCACAAGGCACATTGGTCTTGGCAAGCAGGCAGGAGCTCAAAGCTCCAAAGCAGGTGGTTTTGGTTTCTCTGGGTTATATCCCTTCATCCAGCAGGGAGAGTAGCGGGCCTCGGCCGCCAGTCCTGTACACAGGCAAAAGTCTTTCAGAGCTTCCCCTCTATTGCTGATTGGCAGATGACACATTTTTGGGGTCTCAACCTCCCCTTTTTATAGTCCACTGCCAGTAAACAAATGTGTTTTTATTCAGGGTATTTGACTTTTTGAAGATTTATGTTGGGGTCCTACTTCTTTTGATGTACAGTCTTCTCGCCTCTCCTCTTCCTCTTGAAAGGCTGTCAGTGATAGAAGGAGGGACTCCAAGCTGATAGTCTCACAACACAGACCATGGGAGTGCCTAGAGTTAACAGCTGAATGTCAGCCACAGTGATATTTGCATCAGAAGATTAATTCCGGGCGTCCAAACCTAATCTTTATGATTCCCTTATCGGCCCGATCTCCTTCCTGAGATGTGTCCAGGCCCCTTCCTTGTGATCTCTCACTGAATCAAAGAGCACCCTTTGAAGTATACAGGGGGAGACTCTCTCCTTCATTTCCAGTGTGGCCACCCAGCTCACAGGAATGCATTAAAAAAAACATATGTTCGAGGAAATTACTCTACTTCTCATGTCTTTGCTGGGCAAGCCTGGACATCTCAAAATGTAATCCAAAGTCCTCCACGTAATGTACCATTACAGGCACACTTGCACATGTGTATGGATACAGCACACACTCTATTCAGTACTGTTAACTCCATGCATTTTGCCCTCACATACACACATGCATTCAGCACACACATCTGCTTTGCGCATTGTTCAGTACTGTAGTTTTTCTGTGCTGTGTCATGATGTGCTTCTTGCAAACACACACACACTACTAGTACACACATTCATCATGCGTACACTGCACAGCACTTAACCTTTCATGTTTCGCACATTTTGCAAGCACACATAAACCCAGCACAGGCTTCCACTGTGCAAGTACTGCACAGCAATGCACCTCTCATGTAATGTATCTCTCGCAGATATACATACACCCAGAACATGCACTCACCATGCATGCACTGCACGGAACTGCTCTATCCTTTTACTCTACTCTTTCCAGGCACACATAACAACCAGCGAAGAGTCACCATTCCTGCATTGCACAGCACTTTACATCTAGCTGATGAAGGCCAAGGGTAAGTTAAGCACACATCAGATGAACTTTTAAAAATGTGAGTAACATTATAGGCTTCACTCGAGTGACACTGGTTAAAAAATACCTGTTCACTTCTGCTGATCACTACGTGATGTGCCTCCACCACTGCACTCATGCTGCTTAACTCCTGGTGAAGGCAGTAGCTTTACATTAGTATAAGGGTAGCAATTTGGGCGACTCTCCCAGTCCAGCTAGATCATAATCCATGAGACAGGCTTATATTATGGCGCACAGGCATTATCTGTGTTTTAATGTGACAGCAAAAATCAGCAATAGCGATCCAGACAAAATTACAGTTGGGCACTTAGGGTAGGGGTACACTTCCTTTACCATGCAGAGAACATCCCAACAGCATGGAAACAAAGACACAACTCTGGAAAATGGTTTTAAAACATGTCAGTTTTTGTTAGCAACTTCATGCCAAAACAATGTTAACTCTCTTGCAGCAAATGTTCATATCTAGCAATAGACTGGTTTAGTTAAGTATTTGAGCTCTCAGAACTTGTAGCCAAAGTTCACTAAATTCATTCTCCAAATGTCCCCAGATTTCAAACCTATGCCCAGATTTAGAAGAAAGTGGCGCAGCGCTGCAACAAAATTTGCAGTGCTGCGCCACTTTTGAAGCACAGGAATGCACCATATTTACAAAAATACAACGCACCCCTGTGTTTCCCCTGCACCAGCATAAATTTAGCTGCCAATGCAGGCATCCTTGCACCATAGTGTTGAGGGGTGTGACTGTTTATGTGCAGGAAGGAGTCCCTTTCTGCAAATAAACAATCTACAATAGATGTAGCACACATAGAATACCAAATCGCCATTTTTGAACGATTGTTTATGGGCAGGAAGGGACTCATGACCTTTTGCTCTTTCTAGTTGCAAACACCACCCCTGCGGGAGCATTCGTTTTTGGTGCTGCCACAGATTTATGATTTCTCCTAATTCTGGGTCTGCGTCAAAAGCAATGGCTGTTACGGTGGAACACCCACAGCAACACCTATTGCATGCCCCTCTGCCTCATAAAACTGCATTGGAGGTGCAGTGAATAGTGCCTCCGGAGCGTCACTAAAAGTGACGCTGTGGTTGCGCTAGGGCCTTGTAATCTGGCCCCTAGTACCACACCACTGAGGTATGTGGAAATAAGATTTTTTTTAAACCTCTTTTAGGACAACACTATAAAGTCCAATTCCAATTGAACCTGATAGTTTTAGTCAGCCCATGGCATCTACCACTGTCCTTTGAACCCACCTTTTTTAACTAGCCATTGGAGAAGTCAGTCTACATTGGTGGGCATTCATGGATAAATCCTGAATTCCCTTTTTCCCTGCTGGTTTATCTAGAGGCAGCTCTCTTGGTCCTGTGAGTTACCTGCAGAGTCAAAATTGCAGGTAGCTCACCACCATTTTCCTTCCTTAGGAATGCCATAGTTCTTCAGCAACAGACTTGGTCTTCATATTTTTAAGGATTCTGGCAGCAGTCTGGCATCAGAGTTGCCACACAAATTACACATTTGGTCACTTTACATCAAAGATGATTTAACAGCATGTAAAATGTGGCAGACTCTCTGGACTGTAATGATCGTGTTGTTATTTTCAAATTTAGAAGTAGTAAAATTAGTTATGTTTTTAATTTGAAAATTATGCAGCTGCTTTAAAGTTTGCTTACAGCTGGTTTACATAAGTCAAAAATACATTCATGTGTAATTAAAGCACATTTGGCCACATGTATGAAGCATTTTAACAGCTGCAAACACTTTGTAAGTGTTTGTGATTGTTAGAATGCTTTTCTGAATGCTCTCATCCCATTTTAGGTTTTGGTAAACTTTTACAGACAACTTAAATGAGATTGTGACCTCACACTAATTTGCTATTTGGAATAGGTGTTTTGTTGGAGTCCTTTAAAAAGAGACTTGGGTCCGTATTTATACTCCGTTTGCGCCGAATTTGCGTCGTTTTTTTCGGCGCAAAACTAACGCCATATTTATACTTTGGCGTTAGACGCGTCTAGCGCCAAAGTATTGGCAAATAGCGTCATTTTTTTGCGTGAACGCCTTCCTTGCGTTAATGAGATGCAAGGAAGGCATTCCCGCCTAAAAAAATGACGGCGACGCAAATGCGTCGTATTTATACTCCCGGGCAAAAATCACGCCCGGGAGTTGGCGGGTCAAAAAACCCCGCATTTGCGCCACTATTTAACGCCTGGGTCAGGGTAGGCGTTAAGGGGCCTGTGGGCTCAAAATGAGCCCACAGGTGCCCTCCCCTGCCCCCAGGGACCCCCCCTGCCACCCCTGCCCACCCCAGGAGGACACCCAAGGATGGAGGGACCCACCCCAGGGACATTCAGGTAAGTTCAGGTAAGTATAATTTTTTATATTTTTTAATTTTTTTTGGGTGGCATAGGGGGGCCTTATTTGTGCCCCCCTACATGCCACTATGCCCAATGACCATGCCCAGGGGACACAAGTCCCCTGGGCATGGCCATTGGGCAAGGGGGCATGACTCCTGTCTTTACTAAGACAGGAGTCATGAAATGGCGTCTGGGCGTCGTAAAAAAATGGCGCAAATCGGGTTGAGGCGATTTTTTTGCCTCAACCTGACTTGCCCCATTTTAAGACGCCCTAATGTCATTTTTGCCCAACGCCGGCGCTGCCTGGTCTACGTGGTTGTTTTCCACGCACACCAGGCAGCGCCGGTCTGCTTGCGCCGGCTAACGCCATTCCATAAATACGGCGCCCGCATGGCGCTTCAGAATGGCGTTAGACGGCGCTAAATTTTTTGACGCTAAACTGCGTTAGCGCAGTTTAGCGTCAAAAAGTATAAATATGGGCCTTGGTATGAAATGTGTCAATACTTTGCAACTGAAATGTAGTTTCAAAACTTTGAAAAATGACTGACTCCCAAGCTGGGGTAGTAATGCTTTCACAAACTGGAGCCCTTTTCCTTTCTGAATGTTCAAAAAAACTTTATTTCGGATTAGACAGTGGTCCAAGGGACTGCTGCTCATTCTTAAACAAACTTTTAAAAAAATAAACTTCTTTTTAAACGGAAGCCCATTTCCTTCAAAGGAAAATGGGCTGAATTGAAAAAAAAATCTTTATTGAAAGCCTCTCACAAACATAGTGGTCCGCTGACCCTAGCAGGCCAAATCCTCATGATGGCTTCCAAATAAAGTGAGTTGCAATTTTTTACCTACCTTATTAATATTCATAAAGTAGGTCTGATAGAAACCTACTGCAAATTAGAAATTTACAAACCATACTTTTGGCACTTATGTCAGTTCATAAGATTATTTACCTGTTACAAAATGTCAGTTACCAGTTGGCATTAGATAGACAAAGTACTTTGGATGGATTCACTGGTTTGGTCTGTCATACCTAGCTGGAGTAATCATATTGCTCTACTGACAACCATGCTGTTGGAGAGACCTTTTCTACTATGCCTAACCGTAAATAGGGGGTGCACTTAAAGTTTCACCATATACAACAGTTGTTAGTTACCTTTTTTTGTAACTGCAAATAGTAAGTATAAATAACATTTAGGGGCTGATTTAGAGTTTGGCGGATGGGATTACTCCATTCACTAATGTGACAGGTGTCCCCACCGCCATATTATGAGTCCATTTGTCCTATGGACATCTTAATACTGCAGATGGGATTTCTGTCATTTTTGTGACACAGTAACTTATCTGTCAAACTCTAAATCAGGCTCTTAGTACAAAAAAGTAAGCAGCCTGTTAAAAGAATTAGGGGGTCATTACAACATTGGAGGGCGGCTACCGCTGCCCGTCAAGCTATAACCGCCATGCGGCCGCCAATGCTGCCGCACTCCCGCGGTGCCCATTACAACATCCCTGCTGGGCCGTCAGGCGCAAACCTAGTTTACGCCCGCCGGCCCAGTGGGGATGCGGCCGCTCCTAATGGAGCTGGCGGTGTTGCGGCCATGCGACGGGTGCAGTAGCTCTGTCGCGCTTTTCACTGTCTGCTATGCAAACCCCCAGAAACAGGCTGGCGGGAGGGGAGTCATAATCCCCAGGGCAGCGCTGCTTTGGCGGATTATCACCACCGGGGCTAAAACGGCGGGAAACCGCCGGCCCCGGCAGTGCGACCGCGGCGCTACCGCCTCAGTCATAATATGGGTCTCCGTACCGCCAGCCTGTTGGCGGTACGGACGCCACTTTAGCCCTGGCGGTCTCCGACGGCCAGGGTCGTAATGACTCCCTTACAGTCAATTGTCATTTCAAGTGACCAGGACCCTTGGTAGATAAAAGTCAGCTGGAGCATAACATCTAAAATACATAGAATTGAAGCATAACAGCTAAAATACTTAGAATTTTAGAAGAGTCAATGTACGTTTTTTCTCCATATATGTAAATGGGGCTTAACCATGTATGACACAAACTTGTTACTTTATGCATAAACTTATCCAATGAGTAGGTGGCATGACCTCCTTCCTGAGGATGCACAAAATGCCCTTGATCAGAAGATATTATTCATAAATACAATGCTAGATGTATTATTCTCTTTAAATCCTGCTTCCATGTGCCAGGTTTGAAAGCGTGGTAATGCTTTTAGGGAATGAGCAAATGTATAACCTTGACTAAAATGGATATCACAGCTACTTAAATCATGAAAATTAGCAAGCATATTCAAAGCTACTCATTACTCGAAACTACTGTAAAATGACATCTATATCAGATCATAAAATATTGGTACAGTCTTGATTGTATGTGTAAACCTTAATACTGTAATGCATTTGGGTATATAAACATGGTATAAACAGGATGTCGGTTTTCACAATCCCATTTTACAGCAATTCAATAGAGAGTAGTCTCATCACTTATTTAGAAATCTCCTTACTATTGCATTCCCCATCGTCCTTAGAAACAGCTAAAGTAACAGTATTCCTGTACCTTTTTTTGCAAGAGCATTGGATGGACCACAATATTAGTCTAACAGTGATATACTGTCAGGGAGACCAGATCCTCGGGGCCTGCGCACGTTCCCAACATGTCCACCACTAGACAGCTCGAAAGCTCCAATAGATATACCACAGAGCCTGAGAGAGTCCACGTGGGGGAAAAGGGGATTAGGTAGGGAACAGCTGGGAAGGAGACCTGTAGGAAGCAAGAGGTTAAACAACACAATGTCAAGATATAATCACATTGACTTTCAATAGACTATGGTTCTAAGAGTTCTTATACTGTAATCATGGATAACCTAAGAAATGACTATAACTAGACCTCAAGAAATCTAGGTACCTGGAAAAATCAAAAATGGGTTAATACAATGTTTCATATGAGCTTTTCAAGAAATATCACATACTGTCTAGAATCTTCTTCAATAATGTTTCAGAATAAACATTGCATTTTTACATGAGGACAAAGGCTATCTGAACATTCCCTTGAAACAACAGGAACTGTACTAGGAACTTAATATGCACAAAGAATGTCGCATTTTGAATTGAGCGTTTCAAAGAAATCCAAAAGCTCAGGATAAATGTGTGCACCTCAACAAACACGGCACACCAAAGTTTTTAATGTCATGAAATGATTGCGCACACTGCTGATCTAAAAGCCAAGCTTTTTATGCCAGGGTTGAATCGCCCACACTGTTGTCAATTCGAACAAGAATATGCAAAGGACATGAAATGATCGCGCACACGGTTGCCGATCTGAATGCCAAGGGTTACATGTCAGAAATGAATTGTGCACTCTGCCGATTCAGACAAGAATATGCAAATGCCATGGAATGATCGCGCACACTGTTGCCGATCTGAACGCCAAGGGTTACATATCAGAAATGAATGGTGCACTCTACCGAATCGGACAAGACTATGCAAATGCCATGAAATCACACTCACGCACACAGAGAGTTTCACAACTAGGGCCAAAACTCGAATTTCCCAGCCCGACCTCCACCTTACCGCCCTGCTCAAGCATCACCAAATATAATGAGGGCAGGCCTGAAATATCAAAGTTGGCCTCTGGAACAGGAGCTCAGGAAGTTGCTGCTGCTCTGCACCGGGACCTCTGAATAGTGAGCACGTGGAGCTGGGCTGGCTCCCTTTTATAGAGTCAAGCCCAGCCCATAAACCACACCCAGTCATGCTGCAGGGAAAGCTTCTAGAAGGTCCTAGAAAGGGACCACACCATAACATACTCAGTAAGTCTGCAGAAATACCTTGCAAATGAACAGTTATTCCAAACATCATTAATAGTGTTTTTCAAGGTTAAACTCTGCAATGCAAAAGGTTAACATAGCGCATATAAACACAATGCATGAATTATGCTCTTGCATATAGACTGGGTTTTTGCATTTTTGTTGCCCGTAGAGCACGCACTGTCCTGATGTTGACATATACATGACAGTAACAATTAGAACAATTCCAATAATTAGTTCAAATATTTTCATACCCCATGGGTTGAAAACATTCCCCAACCACACCCAGTGGCCTATGAGACTTAGGTCAAAGGCCTTGCATCTCATGTAACTTCTTTACACTCTCCTTTTAATGGGAGTTATCTGCTTGTGAATACTAAGATAAGTATTGGGGAGAGGGATACAACATTCAGTCTCTACAATTGCACAGAAAACACGTTTTGGCTACTAAAAGGACTTCTGTTTTGAATCAGCATTTTGGTGTGAGCATCTAACTTTTCTGTCACTGATTCTAAAGCTATTGCCATTGAGATTGCAAATTCTTCAAAAAGTTCTGCAATTCTTATTTCATCTAAAGCACAAGTCAATCCATGCAGGAAAATTAAAGCCGGAAAGAACCTAGTAGTAGTTGAGACAACCTGTCTACATGTGTTAATTCTAAAGGATGATCATCAAAGTGTCTTATAGCTGAAATGATGTGTGGTGTAAAAAAGTCCGAGTCCGATTTAAGGGCAGCCCAAGGGTAAGCTTGTGACCCACAAATAAAATATGCATTAGCTCCCTATGGGTGCTATGTAACAAACACCAGTCAATGATGAAGACCGTTCTCAAAGAAAACAGATTCTAAGGGAATGTTCTGAACTGTTTAATCAATTAGGGCCAAACACAGGCCATAAAGGGCAGCTTTGTGTCTCATGCTTACAGAGTTAAGAGGGCATCAAAGTCTCCAGACTACAACATTCCACACCTACGTTTATGATGAGGAGGATCTGATAAGGCCTGTGTGAGCAAAGTTGTAGTGCCGTCTACTGGACTACAAACTAAGGTAGACCAATCACTACACTGGAGGGAATGGCAGCACTTAGTCAGTCAATCACGTAAAGTGGCTTGCATCTGAGAACAGAGACTGTAAAGAAAATATACAAGCTTTATGCAATATTGTAAGATTGCAACATCATTTGACTGTAAATCTAGTGGTGGAGTGGAGACGGGATTTAAATAGAGCATCATGGGTCGTCCCATACTTATTTTGTATGGGCTTCATTTTGTGCTGTTAGAAAGGATCACTCTTAGAGACCATAATGCTATTGGCAGGACATCAGGCCATTTTAACTGTGCTTCTTAACATATCTTCAATTACTTGTACTTAATGGTTGCATTATTGCTCTTCACCTTGCCCGCTGACTCTGAGTGATTAGCACAACAGAAATACTGGTCTATTCCTAAGTTCTACAAAATACCTGCACTACTGCTCATACAAAGTTTGCTCCTCAGTCACTACTGATTCTGATGAGCACTTTAAACTGAAGGACAGCATCTCTGAGTAACCACTAAGCTACTGTGATGGCATCCGCATTAGCATAGAGGGTCGTTTCCACCAATCAGGAGAAAATATATACAAGAACATAGGACTAATTTGCACATTTAGTGCCTAATTTAGATGTTGGTGGTAACAGTCCTGCAGTCAGGTTTTCAGCTGCTGCAGTGACGGTCCTCCTGCCATATTTAGATGTTGGCGGTCCAACAGCTGAAAGCCAGTATTCAAACCACTGTCTCCTCCAAGAAATGTTGCCCACGTCGATGGTGGGAGAGGAAAAGTGGATGCCGGCCGGACTCCACTCAACCTTCCCGCCGTAGAGATTTGGATGTGCCTTACATCAAAGAAAAAAGTGGCGGTCCAACCTCCACTTCTGAGTTGGCGGGTTGGGTGAAAAATGTGTGGAAACTCACCTTTTTTTCCCCATTCCACCTCCGTCTTCGACTGGACACAACTGGACAACACGTGCTGTCACTGCTGCCACCACCAAATGTAGAAAAAATGACACATCCCCGTTGCTGGATTCAAAGGTAGAGACGCCGCATTGCCAAGGTACGTTGAGTGGGTACTGCACGGGATGTCAGGACCACTGCAGGCATATAAATGTCACAATCATTATTTTAAATCACTGTGACATGCACATGTTGGAGAGACACTTATGTCACACATGGCTTGGAACACACTGGTACAACATGTATACTGCACACATACACAACTTTCATTGTGGTGTCATCATTCATTGTCAAATGAATGCTGGCACCACAATGACGGTACACTCACACTGGACAACAATGCTCATTTGAGCGCATTGCAAGGGGACCTGTACTGGTAGGTTTGTGCTATCTGCTGTGAGTCAGTACGTGTATGTGTGTCTGGCTGGTTGAGGTGGAGGGGGCTGGAGTGGGTGATGTGGTTTGTGTGTCACTTGCATTTGAGATCGGTGTTGTGTATATTCTGTTGCCATGTGACACTATCGGGTGGCGGATGTTGTCATAATGTGTGTAGTTATGCTTGTGTGTGAGTGTGAATGTGTAGCTGTGTTAGTCTTTGTGGTTGTGTCGTGTGTGGGTGCAGTGTCAATGGTGTGTGCATTTTCTGTCATGGACTTATGTCAATGTGTGTTTTCTGCATGTGCAGGTTGTGTTAGAATTGTAATGGATGGTGGGTATGTTTTATGTAGTGTGTAGTGCAGGGGGAAATATATGGCTAAGGGACAGTGTGTATCACTCACCTCTATTCCATAGCCGCTGCCATTGTACGAAGTCTACTGGGTCCTGCTGGAACTTTAACATCTAAATATGGTGGGCACCATTGACTTGACGGTCTTTTCTGGTCCGCTGCTGAAGCGGCTTGGTGGTAACACTGTTAAGATCTAAATCAGGCCCTTAGGCATCTGAATAAATTCTATCTGGAAGTGCACAAAGGATCCCCAAGGGGGAGAGTGAGAAATTTGGGTGGTCTTTATGCCATTTGCAACATTGTATGACAGGCATACGGTACAGGATTGGCAAACAGTTCTGAGCTATGGAAGAAAAGAAGGGCACATACCATTGGTCTGCAGCTTCATGTATCACCCCATGAGGGACTGCTCTGTAGCAGAACCTGGTGTGGTTGGGGAGCAGCTTTTGGGGTTATGGCATATCTAGGAAAGTGTTTTGTCTCAGTTTGCTTTTGTTCCCCTGTTTGAGACTATTCCTGTATTCAAAGAGCACGGAATACAGTTAGCATTAAAACATACACACTATTACGTGCAAGTCTCTAGTAGAGCTTATCTTCAACTTCACTGAACCTTACCTAGAATTTGAGATTATTAAGCAAACAGTCACCAATTCCGGCTCTTGGTTTTGAGCAGTGTTAACTCACAACTCCTGCTTATGCCACTTGGGCGAGTCTCAGGTTTGTTAGTGCACAAAACTAGATTGCCCCAAACCAGAAAGTCCACAGTTTCTACGAGGTTCTTACAGTCTCAAACCCTTGGCCAAATAACATGTCTGTCTTGCTTGGCTTGATTTTCTCTCGGTTGTTGCTGCTATTTTTAGTGCACACTAACTTGGTGTCCTTGATAACTTTCTCTTGTTTCCTTTTACAAGCATTGCCCCAGTTGTGCCACTGTGTGATACAGGACTGAGCTGCAGAGTGTTTGAAGTCCAGTGATGTTCAGATGCAGGTAAGTGGAGAGCTTAATGAGGAAGATCCTTCTTCCACAAAGTCCAGGAAGTTAGGTACCAGCCTCATGGAAGGGGCATGGTATTTATACCTGCCCCTTCAAAACGGCCACCGGTCATGTGATTGCATAGGCAGGGGAGCAGTGCAGGGATCAGCTAATGGGAGCAAAAGCAAGTAAATACCTAAAATGTTTAAGCCATGCAAACAGGGTAGGTAGAAGGGCAGGTGTGTTGCATCTCGTACCAATGGATACGAAAACCCATGCTTAATTTCAAATCTTCCATTATGTGGTGCGATTCTTCTTCCACCTTGTGATTTAATGAGAATTGGGTTATTCTGGGTACCGTTTTCTTGGGGGTGACCTTCACATATGCAGGTTCCATTCAGTAGATTAGTCTCACATCATTGAACCCCATAGACCATAATATGGACAGAACTTTTAAATTCATTCTGTACATCAAGAGACAGGGCAACCTTGTTTGCTTACTCTGGGCATCTCAAGCTCTAGCAAAGTAATGTAATGACTTTACTATCTTGTCTTAGAGCATGGATACTCCCTTGACCTAGAGGAGTAGCTGTTCACTCCATCGTAAAATAGAGATGCAATCGTTTATTTCAAGGTTAACTGTTGTTAAGGAAAGGAAGTAACCAGGGAGTCCTGAGCTTCACTTTAGAAGCAAGTTCGCTTTTAAAGACATCGTGCAGCAAAAGTGTAAAAATATAACGGTCACTTCAAAATTGAAGTGTATTAGATTAACATGGAGTCCATTTCACCTAAGTAGAATTTATTGTATCAGTACAGTGAGAAGAATTCATTTCAATGTGATACTTTTCAAACAAGAATTTAGAAACATACATTTTCACCTCTACCCTGACAGATACGCCAATAGTGATATTAAACAAGCAAGTCAGATGTTATGTGCACTTTTTGAGTGATCTGGGTTCCTAGTATAGATGAACAACATTATAGTTTACTAAATCAAACACAGGAGCTGATTTGTACGATGCAGACCCTGAATCTAAAATTACGCAATTGCCCAGGAGCACACAATTTGTAAAAGTGGGGACGCCAAGATTAATCCCAGGTTTTCTAGTTTCATATTGCTCAATTCAGCCACTAGATGTATATCCTTCGCTTCGCCTAGCAATATTTAACCGCCAGTCCTATCAACCTCCTCGCCCGACCACCATTCTGCTGGCATTGATGCAGCCCTCGGGCACATCACAGACCAAACTTTTTGGCCCTTGGGAAATATTTGTGAGTACCTATGTCTTAGAGGTATATTCAAGAAATCCTCTTCTGGAGTACAAAACACAATACAATTCAATTTACAGAATATTTCCTTTTCTAACACATTTGTTGGAGACATTAAGCAAATCAGAAAGAAATGCTTGTCGCTTAATCAATCAATCAAACATTTATAGAGCACGGCAGATCGCCAGTGAGGGCCTCGAGGCCCTGGAGCCGTATGCTGCTGCATAGAGGTATGATCATTTGAACATCCAGGTCTTTAGTCTCTTCTGAATTGCTGGATTGACGGTGGTTCAGGCCTTGGCTGCCAGGAGCGAGGAGGAGCATCCTCCAATGTTGGCTTGTTGAATCCGTGGGGTGTCTGCCAGGAAGAGGGAACCTGATCTATGGTTTTCTGGCCGGTTGGTGAAAGGTCAGGTGTTTGTTGATGTATGCTGGTTCTTCATTGTGGAGGGCTTTGTAGGCATGGGTCAGCATCTTGAACTGGCATCTCTTCTGAATCAGGAGCCAGTGTAGCTTCTTGTGGTGTGGGTCCTGCTGGGGAAGTTGAGTATGAGTTCTTGCCACTGAGTTCTGTACTGTCTGGAGTCTCTTTAGGAGGCATGCAGTAATTCTGACTTATTGTGTGGTTCTGTAGTCCAGTCTGCTGGTGTTTCTTCATTGATAGCTTGCTATCCAGGATGATGCTGAGGTTGTGGGCATGGTCTGTTGGGGTTTGCTGAGCTGTACCAGCCACATGTATCAGTCCATGGCGAGGTGCTGTTCCCAAAGATGAGGACTTTCATTTTTTTGGTGTTGAGTTTGAGATAGTTGTCCTTCATCCCATCCGCTGCATTCATCAAGCACCTGTGGAAGTTTGCTTTTTTGGTGGAGGTATCTTTGAACAGTGAGAGGATGAACTGTTTGTTGTCAGCATATGAGATGATGTTGAGTCTGTGTGATCTGAGGATGATGGCCGGGGGTCATGTCGGTGTTGAAGAGAATCGGGCTGAGGGACAATCCTTAGGGCACTCAACAGATGATTTTTCTGGGCTCTGAAGTAAACGGTAAGTGAAAGATCCTTTGGGTTCTGCCAGTGAGGTATGAGGTGATCCATTTGAGGGTATTTAGTTGAATCCTGATGTGGTGGAGTCTGTTAATCAGGATTTGGTCATAGAGGGTGTCAAACATGCTTCCCGAGGTTCAGGACGGCTTTAATGTCATCTGTGGCTGCAATTAGGATGGTCTTGGTGCTGTGTTTAGCTCAAAATCTGGATTTTGGGTGTTCCAGGAGATTGAGGTATTCTAGTTGTTGGGTGAGTTGCTGGTTGATTGCTTTCTCAAGGACTTTTTGCTGGATAGGGGAGCAGAGGCGTGGGCCAGTACTTCTTCAATTTGGCTGGACTGGCAGATTTTTTTTCAGGAGGGGCCTTACTTCAACGTATTTCCAGTCCTCCTGAAAAATGGCCGCAGTGATGGAAGTAATCAGGACCTCCCTGAGCTCGTCGCTGATTTGTCTTGCTTCCGAGGTTGAAGAGATGGTGGGGGCAAGGGTCTGTGGGTGCTCCCGAGTCCACAGAGTTCATGATAGAGATAGTGTCTTGTGTGCTAGTTGATGCTGTCTGCGGTGGAGGCTGGCATTTTAAGTTTTTGAAAAAGGCTGAGATCTTGTTGTGGAAGAAGTATGTGAGGGTGTCCCACAGTTCCTGGGAGGGAGTGATGTAATTCTGCGTGGATGTGGGATTGGTGAACTCGTTTACGATGACAAAGAGTTCTTTGCTGTGGTTAGCGCTGGCTTTGATGCTGTCTGCTAGTGTGTTCCTCTAGGTTTCTTTCAGGAGGCAGTGGTACTGGTTGAGAGGAGTCCTGAAGGTGGTGTGGTCTTCTGTTTGTTTGCAGATGTGCCACTTCCTTTCAAGTTGTCAGCAGTTGCATTTTGTGGAGTGCAGTTCCTCGTCGACCAGTTGCTCTTTTGCTTTGTTCTTTAATCTTGGCTGTCTTTGAGGGAGTGATGGCAGCGCATTCTGTGATCCACTGGGTAAAGCTCTTTTCTGCTTGTTCAGGATCATGTGTAGCGTCTGGGAGGTGGGGGCAGGGAGTATTGTTCCATTGGTCTTTTTTTTTTGCTAATAGGTCCCACAGAAGTGGACACAGGATCAGTAATATGATAGGGGACTCTCCTATGTTTGCAACTACGGACATTCTAGAGAGAACTAAAGAGAGGGAATTCAGAGGTTATGAGAGCTGAACAGCCTGCACATATGTCAATAAGCCAAGTAGTGCACTTACCATCAATACCACAATTCACATAAGGGTCCTTTTAATCTGCAGAAATTAAGATATGCATAACAAAGTCTGAACATGTCTGGCTGTCCTACATTTAGGGGTAAGGATTCAAAGCAATTTGATGATATCCAATGAGCATTAGGACAATTTTGTTTCCAATGCACCATTTGACCATGAGCAAAGGAAGAACCTCCTACTCCCCTGGCCTCTCTTCTGCTCCTTCCATTCCCAAACCCAATTCTTCCACCTCTCTGCCCTCTTCTACCACCCCCTTTGTAGAGCCCTTGTCTTACTCATTTAATTGCCCTCTGTATTTTTTTTCAAATTTAATTCAGCATTTTCTCTCTTTGTTTCCTGGGAGGTTAAGCAGTGGTTAGTGTCTCTTACCAGTAAATCAAGCTTCTTAGTTTGCCATCCAGTACATATATGGTCAGCTGACTCAACATTTGGTAATAATACCAGTTCAAAAACAGCACCAACAGTTTCCAGAGCCATCTCCATTAAAAGGGTTACACCTGAATACCTTTTAAATACATCTTTAAGTCTGCCCAATCAATCAGATGGTGCCTCACCCCTATTTTTTGCAATTCTAGATCTTAGTTCAAACAGAGTTAATTGGTCACAGCTCCTCAGTCACATTTAACAATGAATCGTTTGCAATATTCAGTTCCCCATCATTCCCAGGGCCCCTCTTGGGGGCCCCATGTAGATTGTTCCACCAGTCTTTCTCTCACCTCACTTTGCACATTAATCTCAATAAATTATATACATCTGCTAGTCGTGTCCATGTATACACTTATAGTTATTGTTAAAACTGTTACTGAGGAACTGTTTCTTGATGCTCATTAAATTGGAAGGTCCAAGGAACATGGACCATAGCTGGAGAGAGAGAGTAGGGGCTGCCTTCTCGACAGCTGTCTTGTGCTCTGCCACAAGCTTTCTAGTGTGATTAGGTAACTGTGTTCTCATTGGTCTGTATGTATTTTTGAGGTGAAACGCGTGAGTAGAATCAAACACCCCTGACTTGGATTCTGTACTATCAGCCAATCACACCAGTGTTCACTTGCATGTTGCCTCCTTGTGCTCCAGCCACTGACAATCTGACAGGCTCTTATCACTTTCTGGTGCATCTCCAGGTACCCTCCACCCCATAAGCCAGCATGGGGAATATGTCCAACAAATCCTCCTCCCTCTAGTCCTTGCTTTGCTTCTTCTTCTAATATGTTTAAGTGATCTGTGGGAATAGGTAGGAAGGAGGCAGAATATTTGGAGCACAAGCCCTAACTCTGACCCCGAGGTGGCTAATTTGGTATAACAATGTTTTATGAGTATATTTCATACTCCAGACTTGAGGTCATGTTTGTATTTGTGTGCCTCCTCATGTCATTGATTTAAAAGTGCCCATTGCTCGGCATCTATTCTAGTTTTAGGATCTTTCAGTGTTTTCTGCAAACTAACTAATCTTTGATATTGCAGTTACCATGATCTGGAAAGAGTTTCTTCCATGTGTCATTAGTGAGCCTGCAGACTCACGTAAAATTGGTATATTCATTTACCATATTGTTGGTGTATAGTACACACAGGAGTCTCCTTTGGTGGGGACACAACAAGTTTAGATTGTCTGGTCCATATTACTGTTTCTTGCAAATCACTCACACTTCGGCACCAAGAGGTCCTCCAAAAAAGGGTCTCTAGTGGATGGAGGTAGGGAATAAAACGGAAAACCAGGAAAAGGGGATAGGCTTCCCTTCTATTATGTGTCTTCGAGCTGATCTTCTAGATGGAGACTGGGAAACTATTGTGCACTCATATGCCAAGAACTCCTTTCATTCAGAAAACCTTCAGTCAACACCCAGAGGGGCATGAGAACGGGTTAGGGCAGCTAGGGCAGAGGGTCTATTTCTGTCACATTTTCATCAATGTTTGTACTCTGGACTTGGCTCTCCTGCATATCTTCCC
The DNA here is from genome assembly GCF_031143425.1 of Pleurodeles waltl. NCBI lineage: Eukaryota > Metazoa > Chordata > Amphibia > Caudata > Salamandridae > Pleurodeles > Pleurodeles waltl. The sequence continues at coordinate 1,641,048,080 of NC_090444.1, read as the reverse complement.
GGTTATCACACTATTTCTAGAGCCTGCTCACTCTAAATCATAGGTTCACACCCATAATAATTTTCTTTTCTTTGGACTCTTTCCAGCCCTATGAACCCACCAAGTTTCCTGGTATTGCCTCCCTTCGTCTTCTACTAACATGACATTTGTGGATACCCTCTATCACAATACATTAGCCACAAAACACTACAAGTGACGGAAGCAGGTAAAAAACAAATGGTAAGTTTGTTTTGATTTGATTCATGCTCAGACTTTTAACCAATTCAATAGGTTCTCCACCCTAGATTCCCTGAAGATACTTCTCCCATACCTCTGTCACCCAGGGCATCATGTGGAGCTGAGTCCAACACTCTCAGACTTTCTTTCTGTTGAGGCACTTTCTGGCAAATGCATCATCTGTTAAAAATAAAACACAACATGTTCTGAAGCCTAAAGTCAACGTAGAGTTTAATTCAAAATAGAAGAATTTCAGTTAGAGCACAAAAACTAAAATAAGTAGCATATTGGATGGATATACATATGTTTTGTTTTCACACTGCAAGTCAATGGAGCACAACCATGTGACAGAAACATGTTACTTTCTTCTAAAATGTATCTACTGAGCAGGTGGCAAGATCTTCCCCCAGAGGAAGGGCAGGACCTCCTTGTGGAAAAGATATATTTCATAAATACAATATTAGACTCATTATTCTCCAAAAATCTTGCCTCCACTTCACAGGTTACATTTGTAGGACACAGACAAATGTACAACTTGGAATAACATGGCTTCTGTGCCTACTTGAATCATGAAAATTAGAAAGGATATTCAAAGGTACTGGACACTCCAAACCACTTTGAAGTGTTGTGAGGCTACTTTAGCTATTACGGTATTTTAGCTTAGGGCTGCAGCTTGTGCGGGTTCACTCCAAGACGTGCATTTTTATTCTTATTATTATTTTAGCAAAAGCTTTATTTTATTGGAGATGCTTTTATTATTTTATAAGCTTGTCCTTTTGCAAAGAATTCTTTTATTCTTTTCTCTGCACAAAATTTTCATTCTGTGCTTTATTCAATGCTGAACGTAATAAGTTATGAGTTATTGCTGACAGAAAGCATTCATCATGTCCCTAACTCTCACACACAGAAATATACGTGTTGCCATGTCACGGCTGTTTTCTCAGAACAACAGGGTCCAGATGTACAACACCTTCATGCAGTTGCAAAAGGCGAAAAACACCATTTGAGACTGCAAAAAGGTCAGGTAAGATGTACCAATGTACCATACCTATTTTGTGAGTTGTTACACAGTTACCGACTCACAAAATGAGGGTTGCAACTCGCAGTTAGGAAGGGGCATCCCAAGGGCATCCCTTCCTAATTGCAAGTTGAAGTGGTATGTATTATTGTATTTGACCATGAATGCAGTCGCAAAACAATCGCAGTTAACACCAGTTTCAAATTGATACTAACCTATTTGGTAACGGGAAGGAGTCCCATGGGACCTCTTGCCATTTGAGAATGCATGCAGAAATATTTTTTTAGAGCGCAGGACCATTGCCTACTCTGCAAAAATTTAAAGAAAATTTTTCATTTTCTTTTGTGTAATGCATTCCATTTTTCCTTTAAGGAAAACGGGCTGCATTAAAAAAAAGGAACTGCTTTATTGAAAAGCAATCACTGACATTGTGGTCTGCTGAGCCCAGCAAGCCACCATCTCTGTGAGTGCAGCCATTCCCATTGAGGTCGCAAATTGTGACCTACCTCATGAATATTAATGAGGTAAGTCATTTGCAACCCCATTGGGAATTGATAAATGTGTCTGAGACACATTTGTACATTTCATTTTTATAGTCTCTAATTGCAACTCACAAAATGAAATGGTCGTACATCTGGCCCTAGCTATTTCATTCTAAAACACCTCACTGCCCCCTACAAGATTGAGAGGAACTCATGTCCCCGACTCACATACACAGAAAAGTGTGTGTTGCCATTTCAGGAAAGTTTTCTCAGAACACCAGATATTTTATTATAAAACACCTCACTGCCCCTTACACTACACAGTAGAGGGGAATTCCAACGAGTTTCCATCGTATGCTGCATGTCACCACTGTAGTTTCTGCTGAGACCTGATGCCTTCTCTCTCTCCATGTGGGAGGACTTTCAGTAGACCAACAGACCTCTTCTCTACCTAAAAATACAGGTATAGGGACGAGTTTCTTCCAGGGAGCCTGATGGGCAGAATAGGGCTTACACTGTCATGCTCTTGTATAGAATCTTAGTAGTACAGGTAGGGATTCTAGAACCTTTGTTTTGACTGGATGGTGGGACTTATCCTATGTTTCACTTTCTTTGTCACTGCCTTGCTTTTTATTATGTTTTATCATCCTCATAATCGCAATACATGCCTTTTAACATAGAATGCAGTTAATTCAATAAAACGTGTTGAACCTACTCTTGCTTCTGTTTTGCCTTTGTATGTGTAAGACATATATGACTGAGAGAAAGGGGTAAGATATGTTCCACCACAGTTTCCCTGGGAAATCTAGATGTCATGCAAAAGGCTGCCACAAATCACCTTTTAGTCTTGGGTACTGGTGAGGTCCTGCTAGCTGGCCGGAAAGGTTAGGCCAACAGTTGTCACAGGGTACAGGGTCAGACTCAGTCCCCCACGCTCGGTGGTGCTGCCACCAAACTCCAGCAGTCTTGTTACTCTAATGGGAGTCTCTACAACAGAAGCAACATTAATATTTCATTACACAGCATTAGTACATTCCTGATTATAAGCATAACCATTGTCACCATAATGCATAGAAGTATACAAACACGATACAAACTGGATTTAGGTTTAGTTTGATTTTTCTAGCTTTAGTGATACTATGGAGAGGGACAGCCTTCACTTATTTCCTCTCTTCCTACCTTTCCCAGGTTCCTCTTTGTTGCTGTGTTTGCACTATTACCTCACGCATTTCCTGAAGCATAGGATAATCCTCCAGATGTGTCCTGATTATAGCATCTGTATTCACTCCAGAAAGAATCTGGACCTGCAAAACTGATAGTATCTACGTGTCAATACAATTATAAAATTACACCATTTAGAGGCTATTTAGTTCACAGTGTGTGGCATGGATAACATGTTAATTCATTCATCACTATGACTGGTAATATATAGGTTCCACCCCACAGTGAGGAAATGCTCACTCTTTAACCATATTCCTTTGAGAAAGCATATCACATACTCAGACTATGCCATTGTATTCCCTTTAAGAAATCCTCTTGGTAAGAACCTTTAAAGCCAATATGTGGTGTCACACTGGACTTTATAGTATGCATTAACCTCTGATCTGTTGAGGTTTATCAAACTGGCAAGGACATGTCTGACAGATATCACTGTAAAACTCATGGTTTAGGTGTGGCTTGTGCAGAACCCCTGGCAGTGGTGCAGTGAAGTTAGAACAATTTAACGAGGAAGAAAGATCTTGAAACATACCTAAAAAAATTCCGGACTGATTCTGTTTCATAGGTTTGGAGCACGGGCATTGCCTGGATCATGCTTTTTCATTCATTTACTTATTCATTGTATGAATGTCTGATGGACGCCTCAATTGGAGGAGAGAATTATAGGATAAAACAGTAGAAGAAGAGGGCAGAATTTCTGACTCAAACGTACTGTGATTAAACTTCAGGTGCAAGACAGGGTATTCTGGAACCTTAGGGCATAAGGTTGAAACTGTTTGTTGTATTTGTGGCTTTTTTTTGCTAGCAAGGTTTTAAGACAGAAGTCATAGAGTATTCAGAGAACATTGATTAGCTGTCATTTTAAGCTCTCCTTCGAGACTTACATGGTAACCCACATATGAAGACATACAATTAAGCAGCAGGACTTGAGCAAAATATGAAAATGGAGGGAGAAATAACATAAGGAGATGTGGATTGCCTTTAACTGGTAAGATATTCTATTAACAATAAACATTTAGGGCCAGATGTAGCATGCATTTTTGCGGTCGCAAACGGCGTATGAACTCCAATTTGCGATTCGTAACTTGTTACCAAATCGCAAATTGGAATTGCGACTACACACCGATTCGGTATTAGGAAGGGGTATGTCAAGGGCATGCCATCCTAATACCGAATCACAGCGATATGCATGAATATTTTGTGACCGGAATGCATTTTACCACCTACTTCAAGTAGGTGGTAACCCATTCGCAAAGGGGAAGGGGACCTCAAGGGACCCCTTCCCCTTTGTAAATGCATGCAAAAACATTTTTTAGGAGAAGACAGTGGTCCCATAGACCACTGCCTACTCGTAGAAAATGAAAAGAAAACGTTAATTTTTCTTTTTTAAATGCATCCCATTTTCCATTGAGGAAAACGGGCTGCATTTTTACAAAAATGCTTTATTTAAAACCAATCACAGACATGGTGGTCTGCTGACCCCAGCAGGCCACAATCCGTGTGATTTTAGCGTAAATTGTGACCAACTCCATGAGTTTCATACATTAGAATAGTGATTACCTAATTGTGATTCACAGGGAATCACAATTAGGTAATCACAATTTAATAGAATGATACATCTGGCCCTTAGTGTATAATGTTCAGGGTACAGATAGGTAAACTTTGAAGAAGTGCAAACACAGCCTATCTTTCACTATGCAATGAAACACTCAAGACTGAAAAAGGTGAGTGGGGTAGAGGCCTCAAAGGTGGCACAATCAGTGTAACGACACAGGAACAGCTTGCTCTATTGAATGTTGTTGCTTAGCTCTTCTTGTTTACTGCCCATTTTTCAGTTTCTATTATTAGTGAATAATTACTAATGATTCACTATTAGTGTAATAAAAATGGAGCACCAGAAGCTAGATGAGACCTTTCCTGGCAGCTAGTGTAAGGGTACGCAGAGCAACGCTTCATATGTACATTGTCTGTGTATATGCAGGTGAGAGTTTGTGTGAGAGAGACAAAGGCCCTCATTATGACATTGGCAGTAAAACCCACTTACCACCATGCTGACTGCCACCAACATACCCCCGCGGTGGCGGACATCCATTCACCATATTATGACACATACACACCAATCCATCACTATCCAGCCACACACAGAAATCCACCACACCAAAGGTCAGTGATAAACTGGCAGTATCAAAACCCACACCGTTACACCAACAGAACAGCGCCCATCACATTATGACTCACGAATCACCACGGCGGACATTCAATGGTGGTAAACCATTGGCAGTACATACCGCTGTGCTCAAAATACACACACTCAAACAAAACAACACCACATTGGTCAATTCAAATAACATACACCTGACACCCATACACACACCACAACCACACACCCACAACACTATAAAACACACACCCACATTACCCACAACCCTTTACCATTACAAACCATTGGCACGAGACAGACACCACAACTACAGACAAAACCAGAGCCACACACCACCTACACCTATACACCACCAACGCACCCCACATCACACACCCCAACACATCACCCTACACACCCTCACCTACACAACTCACACAATATCAATGGCACCACAAAGCCACCCTAGGTTCTCAGAGGAGGAGCTAAGGGCCATGGTGGAGAAAATCATCAGGGTAGAGCCATAGATATTTGGAGCACAGATGCAGCAGATATCCATTGCTAGGAAGATGGAGCTATGGCGGAGGATCGTGGGCAGGGTTAACGCCGTGGGACAGCACCCCATAACAAAGGACGACATCAGGAAGAGGTGGAACAACCTACGGGGGAAGGTACGTTCCATTGCAGCAAGACACCAACTCGCTGTACAGAGGACTGGTGGTGGACCCCTACCTCCTCCCCCACAACTAACAACATGGGAGGAGCAAGTCTTGGCAATCATGCATCCTGAGGGCCTGGCCCGAGTAGCAGGAGGACTGGACTCTGGAAAGTCAACTCTATACTACTAACACCCAACTACCTGCATGCCATCACATACCCCCACCATCACCCGTACTCCCATCACTCCACCACCTCCCACACACCCCACCATCACACCTCACTCATCCTGATGCCAAGCCCTGCATGCCATACCAATGCATTGACACCACTCACAGACCTGCATGGACACCTATCACTAAATCATGCACACTAGAGAGAACTAAACATCCCATCATACACCAACATACACAAGTGAAAGATGCCAGGGGAAATACAAACAAAAAGGGCAACCCACTGATGCACAGTATGTCACACACAGAAACAATAACACTGCATTTACATCCCCACAGGTACCCCAGCCAATTTCAGCGGCGAAGAGGTGCCAGCACTATCCAGTCCCCCCACAGAAGACGCCAACAGTGATGACAGCAACTCTGGTCGCCTGGATCTGGATGACCAACCTGGCCCCTCAATGACCTCTGGACAGCGTGTTAGCTAGGCCCAGTCACACAACATCACAGAGCCTCCCCCATCTGGAAACACCACCACATCACCCACCCAGCGGACCCATACCTCTGTCCCCAGGACACGTCAATCAGCAGTGTGTCCACCTCTACAGGGACCTCAGGGCACACCTCATACCCAAGACAATCAGGGACCTGGGGTCAGTGGCAGTGGGCAGAAGCACAGGACAACAGGGAAACTGGGAGGAGTGCTGTGTGCCAGGGAGAGGACAGGCCCAAGGAACCCACTCTCCAGGAGGCACTTGCAGAGATCCTGGGAGCATACCAACGTTCCCAGGATATGCTGGGCCAGATCCTGGACAACGTACAGGAGAACAGGCGGCTGCAGGAGGGACAGTACCAGGGGATCAGGGAGGACTTGTAGGCCATCAACACCACCCTGGTCTCCATAGCAGGGGTACTGGCAGACATGGGCAGTATTATGAGAGAGGCAGTATCACAACAGCGGGCCCTGCCACTAGCCAGACATCTGAACTGCCTACCACCTCAGCTGCCGCTAGTGGACAGGAGGACCCGCCACAGGACCATCAGGCCACCAGCACCCCTCCCCCTGCAGAAGGAGAACCACCACGAGGAAATGAGACTCTCCTGATTGGCCCCCTTGTGTCCCACTCTGTCACCATGTCCACCTTGAACTGCCATTGCTCCTCTTCCTATGACCCCTTGGACAATGCACCCTGTGCTACAAATAGACTGGAACATCATCACCCCATCCCATTGCACTTGCCCCTCTTCTTCTTAGCACTGCAATAAACACACTTTGAAAAAATACAAGTATGGAGTATGTCAAATGATTTAAGTATGTATTTGTTTAACGAGGTTCAAACATTGCAATTCAACTGTACAGTAATATTGACATAGTAGAGACCTGTAGTTGGCTGCAGTGATCACATCAGGAGCGATAGTGGGGCACCAACATCTGCAAAATGAGTTGCCAAAGGGTACAGTGAGTGGGCATAGAGGTGGGAATTAACAGTATGCCAGTGCTATAGGTAATTCAAAAAATGACAATGAAATGTGAAGTACCACTGTCTTACCTGTGTGTCTTGGAAATATTGTTGAATCACTGCAGTTCTGTTGTCCTCATCCTCTGCCTCCTCATCCTCACTGTCCACAGGGTCCACTGTTGCCACACGGCCATCTCCAACCTCTTCCTCCTGCAGAAAAGGCACATGGCAGCTCAAGGCAAGGTTGTGCAACATGCAGCATGCCACGATTATCTAGCAGACTTTCTTGGGTGAGTAGCACAGGGATCCCCCAGTTAGATGGAGGCACCTGAACCTGGCCTTCACATTTGATAATCCTTCTTGTTTTCCCATGTGCCTCATTATAATGTTCTGCCCTTGTCCTGGCATTCCTCACAGGGGTCAGTAGCCATAATAGGTTGGGGTAACCTGAGTCACCTGCAAATATCGAGGGACAACATTTAGCCACACACTATCCTATATGGCCCACACCATACTCATACACCAACATCTACTGGGGGGGACCCAGGGCTCACTTATTAGCCACACCTGGTGCCTCTGTAGGTGGGCCATCACATTTGGGATGCTGCTATTCCTCAGGACAAAGGATAAGGCATCATGCACCGACCCAGGATACTTAGCATTGACGTGGGAGATTTACTGGTCCGCCAGGCATACCATCTGCACATTCATGGAGTGAAAACTCTTTCGATTTCTGTACACCTGTTCATTTTGACGGGGGGACCAATGCAATATGTGTTTCATCAATCACTCCAATTATGTTGGGGATATGTCCCATTGTATAGAAGTCAGCCTTGACTGTGGCCAAATCTTCAACCTGGGGGAAAATAATGTAGTTGCACATGTGTTTAATCAGGGAAGACAACACTCTTGTCAGCACTATTGAGAACATTGGCTGTGACATTCCTGCTGCCAAGCCCACTGTCACTTGGAAAGAACCAGTTGCCAAGAAATGGAGCACAGATAGGACTTGCACAAGAGGGGGGATCCCAGTGGGGTGATGTATAGCAGATATCAGTTTAGGCTCCAGTTGGGCACACAGCTCCGTAATTGTGGCCCTGTCAAGTCTATAGGTGAGGATAATGTGCCTGTCCTCCATTGTTGCAAAGTCCACCAGGGGTCTGTACACAAGGGTATGTCTCCATCTCCTATTCATCCACAGCAGTTGCAGTCTAAGGGACAAAAGGGTCCTATTTTTAACTCTGACACAGTTATTACCAGGGCCTGCCCCCCTTGAAATTGCGTTCGCCTGTCCTGTGTGGAGGGACAGATGGAAGTAATGTAATTCCACTGACGTTTTGCGCCATTGCAGGAGGTGGTCGTGAACTGCCGTGCAACTCCTCATTGGATAACATTGGGCCCTATGGGGTACAGTGGCCAATGGTGATGTACGCCGGCGGTGACGGTATGCACCGCCGCGGACGTGATTGCCATTTTCTATCTCATCACTCACTTGCTACCTGACCTTCAACAGGAGAGGACCTACACTGCATGTGCTGCTGTGACCTGTGTCTGGAACCTACCCTGCCTTCACCTCTGCTGAGTTGGAGCGACTGGTGGATGGGGTCCTACCCCAGTACGGACTGCTGTATGGGCCTACAGACCAACAGGTGAGTAAACTGTGAGCACAATGCATGTGGCATGAATGCATGGAGTGGTGTATGAAGGCCTTGTGTAGCCGGGGTGGGTGGATGTCACCTGGGCAGCGTGCAGCTTGTGTGCTGGGCCCTGTGTGTGCAAATGGCAATGTGAAAGGGTATGGTGGGCCATAAGTATACCAGGCAGGATGGTCTGACTGATACCATTTTCTGTGCTATGCCTGCAGTAGACACAGATAAGCAAGATGTCCCTGAGAAATGACCATGTGACAAATACAGATATTCGCAATAATATACGCAGTGGGTACAAATCCTGCTGGAAAAAAACCTACTGGCACTAATCACCCAGTTGCAGTTCTCAAAGGATTTCCAATATTTTCGGTGGTCAGTGATCATGTTCATCCAATAACTGTGTTTATAATGGAGTTAAGATAAAAATAAAAATTCTCTGAGTTGCCCAAATTTGAGTTCAACAACACCCTGTCATCCTGTTCACCGTATTAAAGGTCAAATGAAGTACATGTTGATCAGTAGTCTAATAATCACCCACTCCAGAAAATTAAGGTCATAAAATCTTTTGCTTAAGGGATATCTTATTCATCTGCAACCAACACAAAAATATACATTTCAAGTTTTCTCAAACCTTAAAGTTAGAACCTTTCCACGGGCGAATAGCATTCTGCTTGAAAATAACCCTTTTTGTTCTAGGAATTTTTAGAGGGGTTCATCCACACCAACCCCCTTACCTTCTATATCATCAGTTGAATTCAACCAAACACTGGGCGCCAGGCTTTATCACAAGATGTAACAATAAAGCATTAAAGGCCTGGGAGCAGCCAACCACGAAGATGGTGGTTGCATAACGGCAGAGCTCCGGCCCGACCTGCAGCGATCCTGATGTACACAAGCCCCACCTGTGGAACGGGGGATTGAGCCCCCCAGCTAAGATGCGAGAGGAACGCTTGGGGGGGAAACCAACGCCTCAAGGGCGCTCCCGCTGGGCGGACGGGTAGGACCGATGCCAGGGAATGCCCAAGTTGGTGGCCGTGTGAAAGTGAAATCCCCACGTGCCACGAGAGAAGAGAGCCGGTGGGGCCGGCAGAACCAGGACCCATCTACCGGCAGTGTCGGAGGATGGGGGCAGCCCGTGACAGGAAGAAGGGAGGTCGCCGGCACCCTCAGGGGTGCAGTGAGAAGGAACGGTCAGCTGCTCATCAGTGTGGACTCTGAGTGGGCCGCGTGAAGGATGCAAGAGAGGAGCGGTGACTTCAGGCCCCTCCCCTGGTGGTAACGGCTGGCAAAGAAGGCCTGCGGTTACAAGACCCGGGTGGCCCTGAAGACAAGGCGAGGAGAGGGGGGTCGGGCATAGATTGGAGCTCTGACCCCAGCACTGTGCGACTGGAGGAAACCAAAGCGGCCTGTGCACCTGGACCTTCGGACCCCCTCTGGGCCGGGCGAGGTGGGAGGAGCCAGTTCGGGGGGGCAGTCAAACCCCCCGAGGGAGAAGGAGAAATAGAGGTCACCTGCAGTGCTGGCACCTGAGCGACGGTGGATGCAGAGGGTGGCACTGTTGCCCTGTTAAGTCTTAGCGGAGCTGCTGAAGAGGTCAGATCCCTGAGGGAGCTATTCGGTGTATTGGAGGGGAGCCCGATTCTCCCACAAAGATCCCCGCATGTATCAGCGAATGGAGTGCTCCCCATAGCCGCAAAAGGGCGGAATAGGATGGACCCCTTCTGGAGCGCACTGCAAATTTGCACCCTGAAGAGGGGTGAAGACGCAATTGCAGAGGGTGGTTCGGCTGGGCCCGGACAAGGGGGTTAACGTGGGTGGCAAGGGGCCCCCTCTCCAGCTGCCCCGCCAGGTGGCTCACCTGAAGGCTGAGAGTCTAGCCGCAAAGCTCTCCAATGGGGAAACAATGCCTCAAACAACAGGTGCAGAGGCCATTTAGTCCAGACAGCGCTTGGGGTGTGGGGCAGTCGACCCTGGATCAGTCTGCGCAACCCCCCCAGTGCAAGCTAGCCCCCTAGGCTCCTGGTGCCGGGTAGGCCTCCCAAACCAGTGGCTGCTACACTACATTGACCAAGACATTCTGTTACAGAGAGCAAGGGAGGCGGGCCCTTTTCCTTTAGAGAATGGTAAAGTCAATATGCTCCCCGATTACACAGCTGCAGTACAGTCAAAGCATTCTTCCTTTCAGTGAAGAAGGCATTGCAGGAGGAGTGGATCTGTTACACACTGATCTTCCCCTCTAGGCTGAAGATAATGGGGAACGGCAAGACGCACTTTCGCCAAACACTGGAAGAAGCATGGGACTGGCTAGAGTCCCACAAAGGTGGCAAACTTGATCATGCCTAGGACGCACATGGGGTACCTGGCCATCGGCGGAAGAGGCGCCACTCTAAGGACCTACTACTGACCGCATGAGGCGGCCCACGCAACTTCATGTAACCCAGGAATGGCGAGCCGCAATTCAGACTGCAGCATCACTGACGGAGTCGCCGGCCTCAGACAGGGATAGGATCTATTCATCTGACATTTGCGAAACTAAGGACACTTCTGACCTTGAATCTGTTGGCAGCATGAACGATGAACTCCCCTGAGTGACGCTTCAGATGGTGGAAAATGTAATCTGATATTTTTGAGGGGGTTTTCTTTCAGTCTGCTGGCAGCCCCCGGCTAGAGAGGCGACATGTAACTGGATGGGGTCATCCCGATCCAGCTTGGAGGACTATAAGAACCATCGGGACATCTTCCCCCCTTATTCGCCAATGGACTCCTCCAGAAGGGCGAAGATAAGAGACTGTAGACGTTTGGTTCTGCCGGTTTGGGCGGTCGGCCATTGCTGGGCTGCTCTTGGGTCAGGGAGTTGGGAGTTGTATTTGGTTCCTTATTTCTTTTTCTTCCTCATGTTATGGCCCAGATATACAATAGGTGTGGGGCTGGTGTTGGGTGGGAGGTTGGGAGGGACGGAGTCCTGTGGACATTGCAGCTCACAAAACAAAATGCTGAACATTGATACACCTATTAAATTGATGTCTTGGAACATCCAAGGGTTGGGGACCACAATAAAGCGGCACAATACTTACCTAAATGAAAAGGAGGGGGGGTTCAGGTGGCACTCTTACAGGAGACCCATCTCACAAAGTCGGAGGCTGATAACCTCCGCTGGCGCTGGCGGGGGCAGTTCTTCACAACTACCTACTCGGCATATACATGAGTACACTGGTGTGGGTGTGGGCGGGGGTGCCCTTTGAGCCCACCACAATAGATGTGGATAAAGAGGGGCGGTATGCCCTTGTGGAGGGATGCCTTAATTGCAGACCCATAGTACTGGTGAGCATATACGCTCCTAACCAAGACCAGAATCATTTCTGGCAGACCCTGATGACCCGACTGGCACGATTCCCTGAGAGTCCCTACATGCTGGGGGGATTACAATAGTGTCCTTAATCCGCACAGGGACCACTCTTCTCCACCACTATCGGAAGCTGCTGCATTCAGAGTAGCGAAAGGCTTGAAACAATGGCTAGATCACTGGGACATGGCAGGCGCATGGTAGATCCAGCACCCCCACAGTAGGGAATACTCACACTTGTCTTCCCTCCACCAAGTCCACACAAGGATAGACCACATGTTCTGCTCCATGACACTCATAAGTGACGTTCTACATACTGAGTATCTGGGTAGAGCATTTTCTGACCACAGCCCACTACTGTTGACACTTCAGACAATATGGCGACTGTACCCCATGGCCCTGGAGGATGAGGTCTTCCGTATTGCACTAACTGCTAAACTGAAAGACTATTTTTCCCTGAACAAGGGAACGGCCTCCTCTAGGGAAATCGAATGGAAAGCTCTGGAGGTGGTTATAAGGGAGCACTGCATTGGACACACAGTGGGTCTCAAAAAGGAGCTAGAATCAGACCTTACCCACTTAGAGCTGCATAGGTGGGAGTTGAAACTGGGGATGGATGAAGGGGGCCGCACTACACCTAGATGAAGTGCGCAAGGCCCAAACTGAAACCTTAAAGTGTCTCCATTGTCACAACTACAGGACGTACCTGGGCAGCCTGCATGCAGAAGAAGACAGGTCGGGAGGTTACTGGCATGGTTGGTCAGACCAGAGTGCAGGGGAACGATGATCACCCACTTGACATCTAGAACTGGGACTCCAATATACTCTCCGACAGATATCAACGGAGACTTTAAGTTTTAGTACACAAACCTGTATGGCGTGCCAGAGGGGATGGATCCAGACTCTCTCTGGACTTACCTGGCGGGCATGCATTTAGCGATGGTCTCGGAGCAGGAAAGGGAGAGGCTGGGGCATGGTTGGACAAACAGGAAGTGGGAATTGCCATCTCAGCTCAAGCGATGGGGAAAACTCCGGGTGCTGATGGACTCCCACCGGAACTCTATCAGAGGTTTGCCAGGTTACTGATACCCCATATGGTAGAGCTATACACAGAGGCTTATGAGATGGGCGAATTACCGCTATCGACTAGGGAGGCCCTAGTGATCCCTTCCCCCCAAGGTTAAGCTGGCAGATATGACAGTTGCTGATTATCGCCCCCTCTCTGTGCTCAATACCAACATCAAGGTGCTGAGTAGGGCCCTCGTGACTAAGTTGCTCCCCCACATGCAGACCCACGCGTACCACATCACAAAACTTACAGAGACTTTATTCTCTCCTTTATGAAGACCCCCAACACTTGGGGATAATGACTACGATAGTGTCAGTGGACCTGGAGAAGGCCATCGACACTATGCGATGGGACTATCTGGAGGCAGTGATGCTGCGGATGGGGCTGGGGTAGCAATGGGTGCGATAGGTTAATCTACTGTATGCACGGACTACGGCGAGAGTGAAGACGAGGCACACAATCTTAAGCAGCTATGAGATTTTCAGGGGAACCAGACAGGGCTGCGCCTCTTGCCCCTTTTATTTGCCCTCGAGATTGAGCCCCTGGCGGCTAGGTTCCGAGCGAAAGCTGGAGAATGGGGATTGATCAAACAAGGAACACCAGACATCATCTCCCTCTACTCGGACGACCTCCTCTTTTATTTACATGACAGGAACACAGTGCTCCCAAGGGAGCTGCAGATGTTGGAGGATTTTGGGTGCCTCACAGGCATGCGCCTTAACCAGCTCAAGTTGTGTGTTTTCCAGATGGTGGCAAGGGCACCACAACCGCTCTCCTGCCCTGAGGATGTCCTGTGGGCTCCTCGTACTTTTAAATACCTGGGTATCCAGATCTATCATGATCTGAAGGAAGTGTACAAGGGTAACTTGGGAGGAGCCTCAAGGGCTCTGAAGATAGCGGTAGCCTTTGGGTGATCGCAAAAACTCCCCATTATGGCTCGGATGGCCCTGTCCAAAATAGTGATGCTCCCCAGACTTCTTTACTACTTTGGCAACTTGCCATTGCTCATCCCTGCAGCCTGGTTTAGCACCCTGAATGGGCTTTTGCCGGAGCTAATATGGGACGGGGGACGCCAGAGAGTGGCACTGGTGACCCTCTGCTTGCCACCGGAAGGGGGGGACTCAGAGTGCCTGACTTCGAACTGTATCACGTAGTGGCCCAGCTCCAGTGGCTGGCGAGATGGCTCCAGGGGCTGGACTCATCTATGATCTACTTAGGCGAAACCCATACTCAAGAGGAAGTTATACTGTCTGGCCTTTTACTAGGGAGACGCCCCCCCCCTGGAATTGAACCTACTGGTAGGAGTGGCTTTGGCGGCCTGGTGCAGAGCCCTCGCCCAACACACACGACAAGTCCATACGCCCCTGCCTTCCTGCTCGTGGGCCTCCCACATGGTGACCCTTGCACTTCCTTTACTGCGCGACAGCTACAACACTGGACGGAGGCCGGGATAGTAACAGTGGGGGACCTGTTTCAGGAGTAGATGTTGATCCTGTTTGGGGACCTAACCTGATGGTCAATTCCTAAACTATGAGGCTACTGTACGAGCCCTGAGAGATGTGGGGGGAGGTAAGCAAGGAACCCGCAGCAACTACGATCTTACAGACTGTGATGACATTGGGAGACGGTTCCCACCTGGTGACATGGTTCTCCAGAGCTCTGAACGGGATGGTGGTCCGTTCTTTGGAAGGACAGAGGAGTAGGTGGGACACGGACCTAGGGAGACAGTTGACGGACGCTGAGTGGACTCAAACCCTGACTTACCCATATAAAATCTCTTACGACACCCGCTTGAAGTATATCCAGTATAATTACTTACATAGGATGCACCTTACCCTGCATAGAATCAACCAAATATATGGCACAACATCAGGGGAATGTCCTCGTCTAGGCAGGGCGACGCTGACTTTTGCCATATGACTTGAGGATGCCCGGAATTGCAGTGCTCCTGGAGGTAGGTGATTGATCGCCTCAATGGCACGCTGGACAGGCAGATGGACTGTGGGCCATCTGTCTGCTTAGTGGGAATCTTTGATAGGCTTCTTCCAAAAAAGGTAGGGAATAGATTTATTGACCTGGTTCTTGGACTGACACATAGGAGGGTGGCAGTTGCCAGAAAGTCTACCACGGGGTCCAGACTGAGCACTTGGGTGGCAGATTTTACACGCTGGGCTAGGGTGGAGGAGTGGGCCCTCCAGAGGGAAGAGATCAGAGAAGTGAGAAACAGACAGATAGCCCCTCTGTGGGCCACAGTGGTGGGAACGTGGAAAACACTTGAGGCCACCCTACAGCAAACTGCAAATGAACTACCTGACCAGGGAAACTAGGATCGCAATTGTGCTGGACACCTTGGACCCCCAGATGAGGGCATAAGTGGTCTTTTTACCTACCCGCTGTGTGGCCCGCTACCCCTCTCCACACCTGGCTGGGCCCCACATGCTTGCGGACACACCTGCAGACCACGTAGTCTGAACACATCACTGGGCAAGTTGTATTGTTTAAATATGTTAAGATTGTTCACTTCAGCACTTGAATTAATTAGGTACCTGAGAGCCTTGAGTTTACGCTGATGGTGCATAGCCACTCGGCCTCCTGAACATACCACACAAACCGGAGAACCATTGATACCTCACACTATGCTTGTTTGTTATATATGCAGAGCAAGACGAGGGTTAATCAGCAGTGTAGGGTGCAAACTGAAGGACAACAGTGTATGATGTTTAAGTAACACCTGCATGAACATGTTACCTATGAGACTTTAACAGTAAAGATGATCCTGTGACTAAGAAAATGTACCAACCGAAATACCAATAAATAAATATGTTAAAACAAAAAGCATTAAAGGCGTATCAGCTTTCAAATGTGTTTTTTATAATAATAAAACACAGGTTTTCTCTCGTTGACAGGGGAGACAAGCCATATTTTACCTAGATTCAATTTTGTAAGAATAGGTCCCTCTCTAGAGAAACCTGTGACACACTAACCAGAACAAAAGTTATTAACCTAAGTTCTCTCAACTCGCATCAAAGTCAATGAGAATCAAAGGCAAGACTAATTTAATTCAGTGAAACACTCCATTGCTCAAGAATCAACTGCTTGGACACTCGGCATCCATGCAAGGGAAACAGGGAATCACAGGGATAGGATACAGTGAAAAGTGAGGTTTTCAGTGTGACACTCTTACCATAGACTCCACTGCCTGACCCAAACATGCCCATCAAGCCATGGAAACAATAATATTTCAGGGAGAGGGATTCGTGGCTGGCGACTGGGCAAAGTGGTGGGGTGGGGACAGGGGGAGCAAAACACAAATAAAAATAAAAAATGTAAACTTACCTTAAGGACGCTGCCGTGCCGCTGCACCGCCACTGCACTCCAGGCACAGGCTCCCAGCCTGCCCTGCGCCAATCATGACGCTGCTCAGAGCAGTGTTGTGATTGGCTGGAGCGCTCTGGCTGGGTGTTCCTACGTAGATTGGGAGCATGGGCCTGCTCTGTCCAACTTGGCAACATAGTGCTGGGTTGGAGAGAGCTCTTGTGTGCATGTGTGTTCGGCCGGGGGAGACGGCCAGCCAAACATACATGGGCACTGAGGGGAAAGCTCTATGCACTCCCCTCACTGCTCGTCATCCCCATGGCCCCACCCCTTTAAAACTAAAACAATAATAAACACAGTTTATTATCATTTTATTTTTAAAGGTTTGCAGCTCCTGCTGATGCTGGCGGGGGCGACGCTCCTCCGCCATAGTAGAGGAGCCGCCATTGATGTATTTTTTATATATATATATATATATATATATATATATATATCAGTGGTGGGCCAAACTCACTGACTTTTACTCCACGGAATTCCACAAAGTTACATGAAAACTTCACAGAATTCTGCAGAGTTCTGCCCACCCCTTTTTGACACCTCACCATCAGACATTTGCCACCAGCAGGCGCTGACACCTAATACCACAACAACATAGGGGAGCGAAACAGGCTGGGTAAGCAGACATCTATAGATAACATGTGAATTTCTACAGCCACCACGCTTGTGTTTGTTAATCAGTTCTCAATCAAAATAACCTTGTAGAGAGATGGGAGGAATTAAGGGTCAGCCAAGTGCATCATTTACTGGCTCGCATGCACAAATTAAACCTATAAATTAACATATGTCATATGTTATTTTCAGGGCAAAGTAAACTAAATACAAAGTTTTAAAAGTATGCTGTGAAGCCTTCCCAGTAGCAATGCCTTTTAAAGAGACTGAGTAGCACCATGTTCTCCTGTTGTTTATGCTAATGTGAGAAGCGGGAAAAGGTGCTGGTGAGGCTTCTGGTGGCTGGCGATCCAGTGGATGTGAAGCATTTTGTCTCTCACGCTCTACATCTTCAGCCTCACACATGCACAACAAACCAGATACCTGTGGATTCACCCACCCACAATTCACATGAATATGAAATATGCCCACAAAGCCTTAGCACAGTTATCCAACAGCAAGCAGTTAATAGCCCAATAAAAGCTCTCCTGCTAAGAAAAAGAGCATAGTTTTCTCAGCAGATCGGGAGCCTGGTGTTTCATCCTTACACTAATTGTGATATCACCTGCTTTATGAGTGCAGGAAAACCTCAATGTTTTCTTTTGTACAATTGCAGCATCTACGCACTCATGACTGGAGGAAAGGTATTAACAAATGCAAAATGAATATTCAGCACTCAACAGATGGCAAAGGCACATTTGTATCTTCATGTGTGACTCCTATCCTGCTTCTGCCCCTAACCAACCAAATCAACTGGATGAGTACCTACATTTACTTTTCCAATGTTCAGTCACATCATCTCCCAAACCACAAGTGAAACTAGGCACCTTTTTTGTATATGTGCTGACATGAGACCTGCAGTACCTAAAAATCAAGATGGGCATAGATCCATACATTTAGGAGAAACCACTGCTCTTTGCAGAACAGCACTTAAACATCAAATCTACATGAACGCAACCCTCATCGATAACTACAACAATGCAAGTACAACTTAAATGACTCACCAATGATAGTAAGTGCTACATAAATGTAATCATAAACATATAATGCTTGCAACTATGTCAGTGAGGCCACACAACCAGTTCCTATTCTAGGCCACTGTTTGTACTAGGTACTCCCATGCCCACTAATATCTTAGACATCTTTTCCCAAACCCTTCCTCTGCAAAGCATAAGATGGCCCAAATCCTGCATGTGACACCTTCACTCAATCATGGATCGTTATTCGAAATCACTTACACATTTCATAAGTCTACTGAGTAACTCCGTCTCTTCATCTCCATGCCTCAAAGACTCCTCCCTTTAACTTAGGGGCAGGAAACCTGCTGTTCCAAGTAATGTAACGTATCAGTCCAAAAAGGCTTCTATTCTTAGAAACAAGAACAAGAACCCCCGCTTTGGCACTCCTGTGAATTCATCAATGCCCTGTACTCTTACCTACAAAGACATACCCACTCGCCTGCACATCACAAAATTCCCATCCAGAGGGAGCTACATACACTGTGCTTGTTTCATATCACTTACGCAAACACCATGTTGAAAGCAGAGTCAGACTGCAAATACGCTACAACAGTTTAGTCTCTTTCCATGCCAAGCACCACCTCGTAGTGACCGCAGTTATCTGAAAGGACGGCAACTCGGCCATCCTTGACCTCATTGGTCTAATATGTGGCGTACACAGGAAAAGAGCGAAAAATGATAGAGCAGAGGCAAGCGGGACAGAGCGCTGCCATGAGGCAAACTTCTTGGACTTCTACAGTTCACCGTCAGACTCTTGGATGAGTGGTAAACTCTGCCACGCAGCTGTTGGAGGAGTTTTTGCCAAACTCTGTGCCGAAAACGGAGCGCAGAGTGGCAACAGCACCTATAACTCTGTCAGAGGAGCAGAATTTACTACCCACCCTTAAAATATACATATATATATATATATATCAGATAGCCTGGTGAACATATGGCTCATTCGTACATTTTCACCAAAACTAGAAGGGGAGCCATTTTCAGCAATACTTTACATGGACAACACTATTCTGTTCCATTATACACCATAAGGCCTTCTAAAGCAGTTGGATGCTTTTACAACCTATTGCCTAGTTAATGATTTACAAATTAATATTGCAGAAATGTTAGATTTTTCATCCTTGGCGTGGTCTCCCTTAACTTTTTGCCACTATTTCCCAGGTTGTTTATGTGTGCTGGACTCTGCTTTTGCTGTTTTTGTTACTCTGGGCACTTTACCTCTGCTAACCAGTGCTAAAGTGCAAGTGCTCCTATACAAAATGTGTATGTAATTGGTTCATCCATGATTGGCATATTTGGTTTACTAGTAAGTCCTTAGTACAGTGCACTAGAGGTGACCAGGGCCTGTAAATCAAATGCTCCTAGTGGGCCTGCAGCACTGGTTGTGCCACTCACATTAGTAGCTCTGTAAACATGGCTCAGACCTGCCACTGCAGTGTCTGTGTTCGCAGTTTTAAACTGTAAATTCGACTTGGCACGTGTATCCACTTGGCAGGCCTAAACCTTCCCTTTTCTTACATGTAAGGCACCCCTGAGGTAGGCCCTAGGTAGCCCCAAGGGCAGGGTGTAGTGTATGGTTAAGGTAGGGCAGATAGGGTCTGATTACAACTTTGGCGGAGCGGGTTAATCCGTCCCAAATGTGATGGATATCCCGCCCACCGTATTATGAGTTCCGTAGGATATAATGGACTCGTAAGAACACGGCGGGCGTGATATCCGTCACATTTGGACAGATTAACCCCCTCTGCCAAAGTTGTAATCAGGCCCATAGTAATCTAGTGTTCTATATGTCCTGACTATGAAATACTGCTAAATTAGTTTTTCACTGTTGCGAGGCCTGTCCCTCTCATAGGTTAACATGTGGGCTACCTTTAAATATGATTAAAGTGTAGTTTCCCTTTGGGAGCGGATGGACATGTGGAGTTTGGGGTCTCTGAGCTCACAATTTAAAAATACGTCTTTTAGTAAAGTTGACTTTAAGATTGTGTGTTTGTAAATGCCACTTTTAGAAAGTGAGCATTTTCTTGCTTAAAACATTTCTGTGACTCTGCCTGTTTGTGGATTCCCTGTCTGGGTCAGTTTGACAGTTAGGCTGGTTGCACCTCTCACTAGACAGTGACACAAAGAGATCTGGGGTGTAGCCTGCATATCGTGATGAGCCATCTGTGGTAGGAGGGAGGGGAGGAATGGTCCCTCACACCTGAAAGGGCTGTGCCTGCCCTCACACAATGGAGTCATGCAGTCTCCAACCCCATGGTGTGTGCCTGGAGACTGGCCTGGGCAAGGCAGGATTTCACAAACAAGAGAGAACTTTCTTTGAAGTAAGCCTACTTCAAAGGGCAAAATGGGTATAAGAAGGGCACCCAAAACCACAGGCTTTAGAACAATTCTGGAAACCAATAGCAACCTCTGCCTGGAGAAGAGCTGAAGAGCTGAGGAAGAAGAGCTGCCATGTCTGTGCTTTGTGGAGCTATCCTGCAGTTGCTGCTTCTGTCTGTGCTAGAGTACAAAGACTGGACTCTGTGTGTCTTCCTTCTTGTGAAGAACTCTCCAAGGGCTTGAATTAGAGCTTGCCTCCTGTTGTTGAACTCTCAGGGACAGCAAAGACTTCTCTCTGCCAGCACCTGGAGCCTCTGCTGAGACTCCTACCCTGCCAAGTGGTGCCCATCCAGTTCCTGGGACACTGAAAGGAGAAGCTGGCAGAACAAGAGTAAGAAATCCACGCACAGACTGCCGTGTGGGGAAAAGATCGACACAACTCTGAGAAGCGGCTAAAAAATCAACGCACCGCTGGCTTCGCGGCTGAAAATCAACACTTGCCTGCAGCGCAGCTGGAAGATCGACCCACGCGGCTGGAGAAACGACATGCAGCATCACTGACGGAGGATGGTGAGATCACAACCCACGCTGCGTGATTTTCGGATCGTCGTGTGGCAGGATTTCCGACGTAAACTTTGCTGGGCATTTAAAAATTACGCAAGGCCTGCCCGGAGAGTGCGGTTTAAATCAATGCATCAGTCTCCTGCGGAGAGAAGAAACGATTCACGCCGACTCGACTGAAGGAGAAACGATGCACAGTCTTGCTCGTGAGTGATATCGATGCATTGCAAGCCTTTTTTGACGCACACTCCCCTGTGTGGGGTTATTTTTGACGCACCCAGATACATTTCAATGCTAACAGCGTTAGCGTTGTGTTTAAAATTACATGAAGACTCTTTTTGTTTTTTAATTGATAACTTGAATTGTGTATTGTGGATTTTTGTCATTTTGGTCTTGTTTTGTTTAGATAAATATTTTCTATTTTTTCTAAACCTGTGTTGTGTCATTTTGTAGTGTTTTCATTAAGATACTGTGTGTGTTGGTACAAATACTTTACACCTAGACTCTGAAGTTAAGCCTGCCTGCTCGTGCCAAGCTACCAAGGGGGCGAGCGGGGGTTAGCTGAGGGTGATTCTCTTTTACCCTGACTAGAGTGAGGGTCCTTGCTTGGACAGGTGGCAACCTGACTGACAACCAAAGACCCTATTTCCAACAAGAAACAAACGTAATGATATTTTCAAAAGCAACGAACAAGCAAAATCAGTTAAAATGGCGGATCGGATCCAATAAAAGAGGTCATAAAGGAATATAAATGTTTGGGCATACATTTCAAAGACAATCTTAACTGTAAGGCTCATGTGGTCTCCCAGGAGCAGAGGGTGAAGTCCTTTGCCTGGTCTTTAGAGAAATTGGACTCCGCTCTGGGTCACAAGTCTGTTAAGGTACTAAAGGAAATGTACACCCTAAAAATAGTGAGCTTATTGCTTTATAGCTCTGAAAATCATGTTGGAAACAAATACAGTAGAATTGCAATCAGTAGAAAGAGTAATTTGAAAAAACTGGTTGAACTTTCCAAAAGGCTCAATTAATAGTGCACTTAGTCTAGTACTGGGTCTTGTTAACATCAAACAAAGATACTGGCAGAGAATATTAAACATTGGTGTGAAGTTAGGGTTATCTACAATGGGTTGATTTAGGTATCTTTTAAAATGGCAGTTATAATTGTAGGATGCAACCAGTTGGACTATGAATTTATGTAATTTCTGCAAGCCTTGAATTTGTCTTCAGCGTTTAGTCATCATGAAATTCAGCTGAGCGTTAGTAAAAATAAGAGAGAAATATGCTAAAAAATCACTCTCTGCAAACAGATATTACTGCTTGCAAGAAGAGACCACAGATTGTACACTCACGACACACAGATTATAAAGGCAAGTTTCAGAGCAGCATCAGGATTGGCTGAGAATGCCCAGCTAGGTTGCTCTCAGGCAGACTGGGACCCTGTCAAGGCTCTCTTCTGCCGGGCTGGAGAGAGCCTAGTGCATATGTGAGTTTGGCCGGTCCAGGATGGCCAAACTATAATACTATTGTTACTTTAATACTATTGTTTCGTTTGTTAAAGGTTTTGAAACTTTTGCTGCTGGTGAGGGGCGATGCTCCTCCACCCTAATGGAGGAGCCGCCCTTGGAAATACAGCTCTGCGAGCTCTAAAATGGACCACCAAATAGAGGATCTCAGTCCGAGTTGTGCACAGTACACTTTACTCCTATGTCATATTTTAATCTTTTGAAATGTTTTTAAAACCAAAAGAAAGAACATTTTCGTACTGGTTTTTAGAGAGCTTCTGATGCAACAAACTCAAGATTTACTATTTCTAATACTGCAAAGTAGCAATATCAAACTATGCTACAAATGTTTAGAGATGGTAAACAATAGGTTGACCAAAGAAGCTGAATTTTAATAATATGAACTGCTAGAGCAGGTGCCAGTAGTGATAAAAAATAGAATGTGTGACATAAATTATGTTATACTGGTATGATTCTGCTTTCAACATTATCATGATTCCGATAAAGTTAAACTGTATTTTGATTATTTATTTATTTTATTTATAATATATACACAATGTCACTTTATATTAGGGAAGCAATGAGTAGTTTATTGCAACAGAGGGATGGGAATGTTAGATTAATTATGGAAAAGTTGTCTTATTTGATCGAATGTGAAAGGACTGCCCTGCTGTCTGAAAGCCTGAGAAGACTAAACTTGGTTTCCTGGTACCTGAACATCAGAAGTGACTCCAAGGGTCAGAGAGTTGATCTCCTGTTTGAGCTGCAGGGATACAACAAACTTCAAGAGACTTTATACTGCATTCCCAGCTGATCAGTGCAAGCTGAACCTCCTCTGAACGCTTCTGCTGGCCTCTGCCAGAGTACGTCATGACCTCCCAATGCTGTCCCCAAGATCCTGGACCCATGTCTATGGTCAAAGTGTACTCCTCCTGCCTAACCCTCTAATCTGGAAATTTGCCAAATTTTCACCTGGTGAACCATTGGGAGACTGTGACCAACTCAGGGCTGAACTGACAAGGGTGCATCACCGATGTGCTTGACGTTTCTGTAACTCATGCTACATTCTCCTATTGACTCCGGAAGCCATGGACACTGACCCTTTTCAGCTCCAGTCTGCATCCTTGCCATACCAAGTAAATGCCAGGTCTCAATCTAGGTCTGACGTAGACCAGTGTTTCCCAAACTGTGGTTGTGACAGACTGGTTGGTTAAGAGCCAATTTTTAGTGGGTCACAAAAGTCCAAGTACTGCATAAGGATGCCTTTAAATTCTGTATTTATCTTGTCACATTTGCAGTGCTTGAAAGACAGCAGACAAATATCAGGCAATGTCCTGTGATAAAGTGATGCTTTTATAACTTGCAGATTGATGTTTATAAACTCCTCTCACCTTGTAGTCAGAGAAAGCAAAGTAAAATGAATTGGAGTGTGAAAAGGAAGGCTGTAGGTTGTCATTTGTTTGTAACAGAAAACAAAATGTAAATATCTGTAAGTGAACTATATACATTTAAGAGTTAGGTAAACAAAAAAGAAGCACATTTGTCTTGTGAATCTGAAGTGTGATGGAAACAAAGATGTTATTAGGATAAACACAAATCAAGACACTTTACTTGGTGAGGCACAACTGATAAATATTCACTGACACCTGATTTTCACACATTATCATTTGTGTGCAATATAGTTTTATCAATAAATCTGTATTTCTGGGCAAATATAGTGCCATTTCAATTAACTCCGCTACCACACGCTGCTTTAGTGGCATTAAAATCTGCTGCCTAATGTCAGTGAAAGATAGGTGCATCACAAAAGTTGGTCATTCTAAAATATGGGTGATGGCTTTTAAAAGTTTGTGAAGCATTTATGTAGACATCTCCAATAGCACTGCTGTTGAAGGGGATCTAATCAACACCAAATAACTTTTCTCGCTCTGAGCTTTTCCTGCCTTATACTGTGGCTTTACTGTGGCTCTGTCCAACGCCAAAATCCAACAGTGTGAAGCCTCTAGCCTGCTGCTTGGTTCTGCCGAAGGATTGTGACATTTATAAAGTTTCTAAATACAAAAATGACTTTCTGATCAGGACAAACCTGGTCCTTGTAAGTTGCCCTTTGCAGTCGGCCTAAACACTTACCCTTGACCCATTCTCAGGCAATGATATGACATAGTTGGAGTTTGACGCTTTCTGGCACTATTTTTAATTATAAACTTTACACATTCTGGTTCTAGTGATAGGATTTATTTGTTTTTTGGTGTAATTTTATTTATTAAATATTCTTTGTTTTGTTAAATTG
Source organism: Pleurodeles waltl (assembly GCF_031143425.1). Taxonomy (NCBI): domain Eukaryota; kingdom Metazoa; phylum Chordata; class Amphibia; order Caudata; family Salamandridae; genus Pleurodeles; species Pleurodeles waltl. The sequence continues at coordinate 1,641,022,944 of NC_090444.1, read as the reverse complement.
GTTGGAAAAATTCCTTGTGTTATGTTTTGACAGATTACTGTTGAAGTACTGTATAAATACTTACCACACTTCCTCTAAAGTAAGCCTGTCTGCTCAGTACCATAACTAACAGAGGGCTGAGATCAGGTTTATTTAGTGACTTTTGTGGTTCACCCTGACAATAATTGTGATCATTACTTCACAATCCTTGTATAACTCAATTTCTTACAGGCAGAATGCATTTATACAAATCAAATTGAATCAAATGGAATCTTAAAAATAGAAATACAGAAACCAATGTGAAAAAACATGAGGGTGGAGCAGGGCTCAAAAGTGCTTGTGGTGAGAAATAAGATTGAAAAAAATATCACTCACAGAAATCATACACACGTTGTGAGATAAACATATATATAGAAAACAGTTTTTGTTCTTTTAACCAATTAATAGGTTATATCTCATTATGCCACTTGCTGAATTCTTCAAAGGTAGGGAAAAGAGAGAGGCAGAGGCTGTATATTAGGACATTGTAGAGTTGAGAGCAAAGGACCTCTCTTTGTCTGCTGGACAAATACCTTTGGATTTATGGACTTTGTTTTTGTGGTATCAAACAAGTAAAAACTATTGTATAAAGGTGTTGTTTGTTTGATAGGGCATGCACCAGTATTTCTTTGTACTTTTATTTGATTATAGAATTCTACTGTGGTGGGAGGCCTGGAGTAGGGGCCTAGATATTTTATAGCATTTCATTTTTCACCTTTTTGTAAAGGGAAAATGTTGCACAGTTCAGTACCTTTTCTCCCTGTTTGTTAAATGTGCAATATTCATTTATTGTACTATGTGGCCAAGTCTTCCAATGGGCCATTCAACCAGTAGGCCCAGTACGAGTCATCAGTGCATGAAAGAAAGTTTTGAGTGGTGTATGTTTTTAAAACTTCATGTAGGGCAGGGGGTGGCATTGGATTAAATTGAAAATGTTGGTTATTGTATTTCATGATGTTTCCTGCAAAAAGTGTATAGGTGGGGTAATATTCAATGCCATCGGGGAATGTGTGTTGAATTTTTTATAGCTAAGTTAATTTTCATGTTTTGCATTGCTGAATTAATGGTAGTGTTTTCTTCAGTGTTATCACCATGCCTCCTTTTTCTGGACAGTGTGTGTGTGTATGTTTGTTATTAGCCACCATTTGTCTTTGCTCCCAGTGCCATGTGGCCAGGGGTCATTTTGTGTAGTCTGTGTCCATGCTTCCTTGCTCTATGTTGCTGTTTGGCCATGTGACTTGTGGACATTTTGTGCATTCAGCCAGTGTAGTGTGCCTTTGCCATAGGCTTGCATGCGTTCTTTGTTTCTCATGTCTCCTTGCTTGCTGTTGTTGTTTGACCATATGGCTGGCAGCCATTTTGTGCATCCAGCCAGTGTGCCTTTGCCACATGCTTGTATGTGTTCTTTGTTCCCCATGCCTCCTTGCTTGCTGTTGTTGTTTGGCCATGTGGCTGGTGGCCTTTATGTGCATCCAGCTAGCATTCCTTTGTCATAGGCTTGCATGAATGTATGTGATATCAGTTTAATATTATGCTTGAGGGTCATTGCAGTATATGTACATTAGGAATATGAAGATAATGAACAGTTCTTAAATTACATGCATTGTTTTGCATTTTTACTTTGCACCTATTTGCCTCACAATAAGTTTCATCTCATACTCCCAAACATGAGCAATTTTTTTGTTTTTTTTATTTTAAATGTTTTATTTTCACAGTTTGATTTTATTTTTTTAGTTTATTTTTTTCACTTCATTAAAAAAATATATGTTGGATTTAAAAAAAAAAAAAGTTAATTCTTTAATTTGATTTTTTTTATTTTATTTTGTTTTAAATATATTTATTTATTTCATTTTGCCTCCACCTGACAACACACATGTGGACCAGTTGTCAGGTGACTGATTACATTTGCATCACTGCACACTGGATCTCTTTTGCCGGGGGTAGGAAACAGCTATCTACAAGTCTTGGCACTGAAGAAAGTTTCAAGAGTGTTTGTTGCATGCACCAGTAGCCATGTTCGCCATGGAGAAATCACATACAGCTGCAAACATCTTGAGCGCATTTAACAGCAAGGTGTCTGAATGGCTGTGACCCAGAGGTCTCAGCATTGGATTTGTTGCCATGGACAATGGCAGTAACATAGTCAAGGCCATGGCAGATGCTGACATTTCATCAACTTGGTTGTGCAAGGCTTTCTGAAAAAAAAAAGACACAGTCAGAAACATACTGACCACCTGCAGAAGAATTTGCACTCATTTCAGCCATTCTTTTAAAGCCTGGGAACAGTTGCAGATTATTCAGTGTGCTAATAGAGTGCCAGTTAAAGCCCTGATATAGGAGGTGCCAATACGTTGGAACTTAACCTATTATACATGTTGCAACATCTGTTTGAGCAGTGCAGACAGATCAATGACTATATTATTTAAAGAGGAGGGGACGAGATTGGGAAAGCTATGACCATGGATGCGGACAAATGGAGCTAGTCAAATGTTTGACACAGATGTTACCCTCTTTTGAGGTTTTCACATGGGAAGTTAGCAAGGAGGACAGTATGATGGGCAAGCTATCCAGCTGTTGCATGTGCTACATAGCCAGCTAAAGACGGTGTCTGAAAGGTCCGCAGTCACAGGTGTGAACAAAAACCCAGAAGGACATGCCTTGTTTGAGAGCATAATCTTTCTCTTGGCTTGTAATGCAGGGCTGTAAAATTGCATTATCTCATCCAAAGAGTTCATCTGTGCCACACAACTAGATCCATGGTACAAAAACATTCTGCCCACTTTTATTCCTTTTTCTGAAGGGGATGTTTCAAAATGCAAGAGGTGGATTGTTGAGCAAGCCGGAGACCTGGAAAAAGAACGGCTGGAACTTAGAGTCCTACCCCACAGTTAAGGGATGCCTCCTTCAACTTCCAGGGAGAGTAGTCTTGTCTCACAGCAGCCAATACCAGCAACAAGAACACTGGCAACAACAGCAACAGGAGAATTGGTCCCAACCTCTGCATTGGCAGCACCAATGACCATTCGGAGGATGTCCTGGCAATATGTGGATGACCCGAAGAGGTATATGTGGATCAAAATGCATTAGTGTATTGGTAAGGGAAGATGCGCCAATGGCCAGAGCTCTGCATGCAGGCAATCTGGCAGATCGTGTGTTCAGTGCAGCTGGTGCAGTAGCTACAGTGAGAAGGACCAGTCCCTCATGTCAAAACACGGAGAGATTGACCATGATCAAAATGAACCAACGTTTCATACCACACAATTACACCATTCCTGAAACAGCACAGGAGGAGGAGGAGGATGATTGGTAAGAATCAAGTGTGTTAGCTGAACAACTAGTGGGTCAACCACCTAACTTTGAGGACAAGCTCTACTTCTTGGGCTGAGTATGCCAGTGCCACCTAAGAACTTTTGAATTATTTATCGTTTAACTTTTCTTTGCAAACAAATGGCTAGTGTAACATTATGTTTGTGTCTGATTTATGCTGCCTCATCATGTTTTAGTCACATGTATGACCAGATTGGAATTAGACCTGTTGTGGGTCCATTTTAGTTTGCCTGGATGCAGGAGTTTTGCTTAGATTCTCTTGCAGGCCTGTGCTCTTTTACATAGATAACATGCTCTATTTTATAATTCAATTTTAGTCACTTTAGCACTGCTTGCATTTTGTACCAGTGGTTCCCAACCTTTTGCTTATGTGGACTCCCACTTTATCATTACTGAATCCTAGGGACCCCCACTGAATTTTTTTCGGAATTCGAGGACCCCCCACTGAGTCATTACTGAAAGCTGCGGACCCAATCTGTTAATATTATTTAAGTTACTGAGCAGTCGCAGACCCCCTGAGGAGGCTTTGCGGACCCCCAGGGGTCCCTGGACCACAGTTTGGGAACCACAGATTTAGACAAAATGTTTTTATTTTATAATCAGTTGCCATTCCATGAAAGTGTCATTATCACTAATTTGCGTATTAGATTGTCATCATGTCCTTTTATTTTATGTTGACAAAGAACAGCATGCGAACATGTTGGGCGTTTGTTATGACATTGCTGTTACAAGTTTGCACATACAATGTAGCTATTAGGTACATACCCACGTCAGGATGTCTCCACGAACAATAACATGTGCCTTATAAAAACACCTTGTGAGACCAAGGCCACTGGAAGGGGTTCCACCCAGGATATTCCTTCTATAGTGCATGTCACTTTGCAGCAGGCCTCAGCCTTTGTGTCTTTACAAAGCCAGATTTGGAGACTAGAGGAATTCCTTCTCCTCAGGTAACGGGGGATGGAGCGCTTCTCATGGACACGGCATGGACAGATTTGGTTTGTCACGCCTTGTAGCAAATACGCTTTAGGGAGGAATTTGCATATTCATGTTTATTGCGATATGTTGGGGGTGTTCATATTTGCATCGCTTATTTTCACAATCCTGATCTTGTTAGTTGTCATTATCCTACTCATTGCAGCTCATGCATTTTATTGCAGATTGCAGTCTTTTCAATAGTATTGAAAACTGTCCTGCATCTTCCTTCTTTCCTGTGTGTGTGAGAGAGAAAAGGGTAGGACTTGTTGCACCACTATTTTCCATGAGCGGGTCTTCCAGAATCCATGCGCTAGGCTGCTAGAAATCACCTTTACTCTTTGGGATTTGGTGAGGTGCTGCTAGAGATACGGAAGGATTGGGCTGGTAGCTGCCACATGGTAAATGAGTGACTTAGTCACCTACAAGCAGAGGTGCTCCCCCCCCCATTCAGGCAGTCTCATAAAGATACAAAGGTCCTTATGACAGTCCATTGTGCTGTGAAAAAACCTCCACAACTCCTTCATGACATTGGAGACCATGCCTGCCTCCCTCGCATGTTTATCCTTCTTTTGCATCACTTAGCAGGGCTTCCCCAGATAATCATTGAATTACAAGAGTGCTAATACCAAATTCCAATGTGTTGCTTGCATCAAACATTCTATTTTTAACCTACCCATGCTTGGATTGGAAGAGGTAACTACAACTATTGCACCAAGGAGTGAGTGCTTGTGAGTGATGATTTTTGTGGTGGCAGACACTGAGGGAGTGGGTTCAATTAATTGTAAACTTGATTTTGATGAATTGCAATGTTTGGTGCATGATAGGTGATCCTTTTTCCTAAGGGTGATTAGCCTTTACAAACCTACTTAGAACCAATTTATCAGTAGAGTCCATTCCTTTTTCTAGTTCTTCTGAGACCAGACCGGTAATTTTAGTTAACAAACACAAATATATACCAAATAACTCAATTTTGTTTCTCTAATTGTTCTTCAACAGCAGTGCCCTACAGGTCCATCTCGCTCGGGTCGGGACTGGGACAGAGTTCCTCGGACTCAGGAAGAGGGTGGAAGGACTGTGGGCGGGACTACCTCACCAGCTAGAAGAAGAAAGTTATCAACTTCAAAGAAAAATCATGACTCTGAGGCCCAGTACTCATCTATGTAGAATGAGAGAGGTGCGTTGATTTAGAAAATGCTGCCCAGTGCTTGTGTTGCACTGGTGGCAAACGTGAAATTCTGAGACCTATTCTTTTTGATCTGTATCTGAGTCTTCTTTGTAGGCTCCTCATGAAGCTTACCTTCCTTCTGTTCTTCTCCCTGACTCTACACTACAGTTTCTGTTTTACAATCTGCAGGCCCTCTCCTTTCCTGCACGAACAAAAGGCAAAAGCTGAGCTCAACATTCCTGCTTACTTAACGACCTGACATTCCCGAGGAGAATGCAAATGCACACCCCAATTTAGCAATACAGTATCAATTTTCTTTTAATATTCATATTTTTTAGAACTGGGTGGGTTCAATTTACTATTTGTTTTTTTCAAACATTGAAGACAGAACATTTAGGTATTATTCATTTGGGCCCTGGGGAAGAAGGATTGTTTGCAGTTCATTTAACTGAACTGTGTCATACTCATTCCTTCGTTTCTGTCCACAAACAATTGGTGATGGTGATGTGCTGCTCATCTCCCCAATTAATATTATTCTTATGTTGTGTTTCTCTTTGTCACACCTTTCCCTAAATCCCCTTTCCCATCCATTCATCAAACCTCTAATCCTGTTTTTAGGTGAGTCTTAACTTACACAAATAGATCACACACTTGGTGGGGCACAAGTAGTTAAATGAGACACCAACTCACTGTTGGATCTTCTATTACCTGAGCAATAGCCCACACCAACCCCACTTTCCCAATCACACAATGTCATTTTTCAACATCATCATCATCATCATTCAGGCCTTTGATCTGTACAAACACTAAACCTTGTTGAATGCAGAGTACAGACATTTTTCCTGACTTGAGGATTTTATAACTTTGTTTTTCAAATTCAATGCTCACCATTGCTCAGAATAATTTACTATTGCTAGTTTTTGTTATGATATGTGGTAGTCTGTCCTCAGTCTTTCTAAAGCTATAATATAAATGTATATGTATAACCTACTGACTCTGAGTTTTTCTTTCAATTCCGTTGTCAGTGATCGTTTTGCTTAATCCTACAGGTGGAGATCACCTAGGTGATTCCTTTCCTATTAGTGCACTACCACTACCATAAAGAAGGCACTTTGGAAAACCCTCCAGTACAGTGTTGGAACATTGACAGAGGGAGCAGCCTCCTCCATCACTTCATGTATTCAGGTAAGAGAACTATAGGGGGAAGTGAACTATTTTAATTAGTAAGTAAGTAACTTCTACTATAGATGAGATAAGTAATTGTTTATCTAGGTTTCTGTAGGCAATATAGGGAATGGCAGCATACCCTCCTAACTAGCATACACTTTGAGAAGTAGATTAAAAAGACAGGCTGCAAGAAAAGGCATCAGTGCAAAGTTAAAGAAAACACAAAATAAATCTTCAGAGAGAAAGTAGATTAGAAATATTTTCTTTTTAATAACATATAAAGTCAAGTCAAATCTCTTTGTTCGGCAGATTGTCATAAGATCACATAAGTCATTTAAATACAAATTATTATTATTTTTAATTTGTTAAAACATATGACTTTACACCATACATTCATACATGAAAGTGCCTATAACTACAAAACATCAGATTAAATGTCATCCATCAAATCATATCCTTTCCTAATTACTGGAAAAAACTTGTAAAACATTTTAAGTTCATGACATGTAACTAAATCAAGTTGTGTAACTACATAGACCAATCCATAAGGTTTCCTGATGGCGATAGTGGATCTAATAAAATTTAATATGGAGTGATACATTTGAATCATTATTAATTTTGTACAAAGCTCATTGCTTCCATATAATGTCTAACATTTGCCCTACGTAAGAATGGCAGTATACAATGTGCAAAATAAGAGAAAGTGGCATGTGCTCTGGTTGGACATAGTGTCACAGGGACAGGTTGGCAGATCTTTTTGCCAAGTACACTGTGTGGGAAAGTCCACTCTAAAGTGGATTAGATTTAGCCTGACCAGGGTCGGGCGAGAGCATGCTAATGGACTCTGGAACCAGGCTAAATAAGGTTCCATAGTGTCTGTGGTTGAAATCTGGATGTAATGCTCAATTGATTTCAGCTTCATTGCACCATGAAGACTAAGGCTCACAACATTCTCTCTATATCGCTGTTTCACCACCTCTTTCGCATTTTCAGGCAGGGACTTAGCAACTGTAAACTTATTTTCAAGGCCCAAATTTCGAAATGGCATTTTCAGATATGAGAGCCAAGAAATCCTATTTATTTTGGCCAATTGTAGACAATCAGTCATGTAGTCTTGCACAAAACTGGTCTCAGGGTTTCTCCAACATTTAATCCAAAATAAAAGAGGAGAGACAGCAATCACATTCTCTAAGTACTGCAAACTCGGCTCCTCATGACAGATGTAAGACTCAATTGATTTCAGCTTCAGTGCACCATGAAGTCTAAGGATCACAACATTCTCTCTAAATCACTGTTTCACCACCTCTTTCGCATTTTCAGGCAGGGACTTAAATTTCAAAATGGCATTTTCAGATATGAGAGCCAAGAAATCCTATTTATTTTGGCCAATTGTAGACAATCAGTCATGTAGTCTTGCACCAAACTGGTCTCAGGGTTTCTCCAACATTTAATCCAAAATAAAAGAGGAGAGACATCAATCACATTCTCTAAGTACTGCAAACTCGGCTCCTCACGACAGATAATATTTGCTATGTTCTTGGGTACCAACAGTAATCGATGTACAAATTTGTTCTCAATGCATTGTAGCGAAACTGCTTTGCCATAATCCCCCAAAGCCCACCCCATATGTAGCTGCTGTTACACATTTTGATTTATATACCATCTGTGGTATTGGTTTATGACCTAATTTATGAGCAAAGCAAAAGATCGTACAAATTGTTGAGTCTTGACCTTAAGATGGAAATTCCATAACATGGAGGAGCTTACATGCATACTTAGATTGCAAAAATCCTTCACCTTGTTAAGGACATTTCCCCCATACTAAATTGTTTAGACTTTGTATTCCGGGAACCACATGTCATTACATAGGACTTTGCAATAGTATATAAAAAAATAAAATCCACCCTCTCCACCTACAACAGGCCCACCCCTCTCCCACAGCACTCCCCATCCCCAGTCAATGTCCAAAAAAAATATAAATGCCCAAATGTCCATAAAGAAAAATCCACTGCCCAAATTCCCCCCTCTCCACCCACAACAAACTCCCTCCCACCAAAACAAAAAACGAAAAATAGGCTAGTAGAGGGCATTTGCGATGAGGGTCCTCAGGTGTTGGATTTGGCCTCAATCCATGCCATCTTATGGCCCAAGTGTGCCAGCTCGTGCAGCACTAGGCGATGGTGTAGCCAGTCGGAAAGGGGGTGAAAATGTTGGAATTGGGACAGGGACAGGCAGCTCAAAGCTGCTCGCAGTGCCGGTGTGGTCTGGAGGCTGGAGTCACAGGCCGTTGGCTGGTGGAACTGGGCCCCAGAGCAGGGGCATGCGCCTGACTATCCTCGTCTACCAGCCGCTGGTAGTGGGTCCTGGTGGTGTTCAGTGTCTGCCACCAGAGCCGGGCCACTATCTCCAGCTGGGTCTGCGGTAGTGGAGGTGGACCAGCAGGATTAGCCATATCAAGAAGGAAAAAAAATTAAAAAGACAAATTGTAAAGAATGCTCTGTGTAAACACTTGTTTTTTTTAATGATTTAGTGGCACAGTATACATACATTGCTGGTCCCCTAGGGCCATTGCAGTTTTTGATATGATTAGGAAAGTCACACGGACATGATTTTATCAACACATGCCTCACATGAAGCTTTGACTGGCTGAAAGGAGGCAGCAAAAGATTAAAAAATAGAGTGTTTTTTTTCTTGTAAAGGATTATCTAAAAAATTAAACCACACAGAATTCTTGTGGAAAAAATGAAAATGAACTCTGATTAATGAGTAAGGCATCATCCAATATAGAGTGCAAGTATTCTATTCAGATGATTTATATATACCTCATGTCATGTATAACATGCAGATAATAGATATCCTGTCTACTGTAAGCTGACAATGATAAAAAAAGATGCACTGCAGTACAGGTAAAGGAACAGGATATATAAATTGTATTGGGCACGCTCGTCACAGAGTATCCCATCCACAAAACACAAAATAACAGACATTTAATCCCACTTTACTTCCCAGCCTCACCTTTATACAAAAAATATTTCCATCAAACACATTTGCTTGGCAGTAAGGGAAGGAAACTTGACATAGGACCTGATTTAGATTTTCACAGAGGGGCTGCTCCATCACAACAGAGACGGTTATTCCATCCGGCGATATCTACATCCCATTGGACATAATGGGATTTAGATTTCAATGGACGGGAGATCCATCACTGTTGTGATGGAGTAACCCCTCCACCAATATCAAAATCCGTCAGTGAGTCTGCTGCAGGAGGGTACAGGAAAAAGGCCGGGTATACTGTATATGGTAGAAGTTTTCCTACGGAATAGTGTGGGGGGGGGCACTGATGATGTACCTAAGCTTAGGCTTAGTTAGTCACTGTAATTGAAACTGAAATTTTATGAATGTTAAAAGGAAAAACTTTGAACAGGTGTAAATCCATCATGGAAGCCATATGGACCACTCGTCCTTTAACATGTGGCACATGCCAAATTTTTTTTTTTTTTCAATGTTTTTGGCAAGCTGGGACAAAGCTTAGGAATGAATTAAGGAAGGGAAAGACTCCTTGTTTTCATTTCAGTTTGCAATCCATTGAACGTTTTGTAAATGCCACATTCACAGAAGCAGATGCACATTGCACAGCCAACACTCCAGTGCCAGAGTGAGCCATGCTGCAGTTAGGTAGGGTCATGGCCCATGGGTCGCAAAGTACAATGGGCAGGGAGGTCATGGATGATGATGGGTGGGATCTGCCTCACTCAACAAATACAGTGGGTTATCATTAATCATCAATAACCAAGTAATGTGACTTACCATCGCCCATCCCTGATGCCGCAGAGACTTCCCCTTCAGCTGCTGTGTCATCTAGGGCACTGGTGCTGGCCCCGGGCACTGATGGTCTGTGCGACTAGAAAAAACATTTAGCATTTTAGATGCCAGACACACCTCCCCTTTTTTTGTTATTTTAAACAAAATATGACTGCAATGTATGACTACAGTTCAGTTTCCAGTATCTTCTTTCCCATCTAAAATATCACTTTGGGCATTTTGTTGGTTGACAATGTTAGAAAAGACAATAGTTAAGACAACCGTAATGGAGGGGCAGATGACGATGACTATGAGCCATCTGAAGCGCATTGAAGGGGTAGAATAAATTAATCAATGAAGGACATATGGTTTTGGTTGGAAAATGCAATGGGACAGTCCTCATACTATTGTCCTGCTATGCTGCACTGCAATCAAAACTGCTGTGATACTGAATAATAATACATACAAAACAGCTTTGGTCGGTCACCATAACCGTGGCCACTCTCACATCATTTGAGTATGAGCAAGAAAGAGAAAGCCTCCTCAACAAATAAGGGTAGAAGAGCTTGTTTCAGTCTGCAAACTCTGCAATCTTAACAGTAGAATACCTGATCTATTATCTTATTCTTACTGTACAGGCCACAGGGTATAAAAATTAGGGGAGAGTGACAGCTTAATAGCCAAGCAGAAGAAAGCTTAAGCTATAAATTAGTACAGGTAGAAGGAAGTTAGCTACATAAACAAGAAATATAGAAAAAAGATAATGCAGGGAGGTATAACAAGAAAACACATTAAATAGAATGAAAAGAATTTGAGAACAAAAGTCACAGTATAAGAGAAAGGCAGAAAAAAATATTCTAATGTGGAGACGTAAATGTTAGAGAAATAAATAATATTAACGAGAACTTACTGGAGCCAGCAGAGCCATCAGCCGTGGCTCTGGTGGTGACAGTGGAACTTCCATCTGCAACAGCCCTGATGTTGGCACCGTCCTTGGCCCGACCCTCTGATGTCCTCTTCTTGCCCTTGGGTGCTGACGTAAGAAATAAAGAAGACAACAAAAATAGATTTCTAGTACAGTTAATCTCCTAGAAATTATTTTGTAAGGCAAATGCAGTAGCATATTGTCATTGTATTTTTCTAGATTAGATTGTCTATATTATTGAGCTGAGCTATTCCTAATTTCTAAAACATTACCCAAGCCCTATTCCAAATTTCCTAAACTACATTTGGAAATACTAATGCATTACAATGAATGATATTTGCTTTGTGTCGGAGGCAGGCCCTCTATGTAGTGTACAAAATCGATTACACTATACAGAGGGTCCGGGCAACCACACGTTGGTTTCCATAGGTAAAAATTAGACCACCTAATGCTCCAATTTTTAAGGTAGATGGTTAAGCTGTTACGCTAATCCAGGAGATGTACTAAGCATTTGCTGTACTCACAAATCCACTTATGCATCACAAACACTCAATGAATAACTCAAGACCAGAATTTATAAAAAATACTTCAAACTTTTATATAAATTTTAAGAACAAGATGTTTAGAATACTTTAACTACTGATCAAGTTTTAGCAAAGTTAGTCTTTCTGTGCGTTATTCGACACCATTGGACTCAATGCACAGTCACCTTTAAAAATGCAGTAAAAATCACACAGTTGGGTTACCAGTCTCTTCTCTTGCAGGGTGGTTGGAGTGGTTGGTGGGCACACTGTGCAAGCTGGAGAGTCTCGGGCAACTCCTGGTTCTGGAGGGAGTAGCTTTGGAGAGGTTCTTGGCACAGGAACAGGGCTACCTGGAGGGGCACTTGGAAATGGAGCTGGTTTGCAGAGTTAAGGATGGTGCCTTGGGGTCGCCTTGGGCTGTCGAGGTCGCAAGGGGTTGGGGGCCTGGGCACACAGCAGATCCTGCGATGCGAGGCCCAGGGCGGCCAGGTGCAAGGCGTTTTGGAGGTCTTGGATGCTGTGCGCAACAGATTCTACTGGACCTGGAGGTGAGTCTCTTTGAGGGCAGCTTACAGGACAACAGGGGCACTCTGGTTGGAGGTCTGGGGTGTTCCTGAAGTCCCTTAACTGGGGATTCCTCCTGATCCTTTTTCAGCTCTGGGGGAGCTGGTTTTCTGCATGTCCAATGTCAGCTGACCAGTAGCCAGTGTATTGGCGTAACTCAGCCACCAGAGGGCACAGTGCCACCAAACATGGCACAGTTGTGGGTCGCATCTGGGCGGTCACTGGTGTGTTGTTGGGTCTAGCTGTGACATCCGCTAGCGGAGATATCAGCCAGTCAGTGAAGTGACCCTCACTGGTTTGTTTGTCCTTTGCAGGTTTCTTGATTTTCCTGAGTGGTGCCTCCACTCAGGAGGGTGACTTAGGCTATTTGCAAAGCCTGGAGATCCTCTGGGGCTTTTAAGGTCAGTCCAGTGGTCAGCACCTCCGCAGTGGCAATTGTTGAGCTTTGGTGCAGCAAGCAAGGGTCTTGAGCCTCTTCTGGTGCAGCAGGTCCTCTGTTCTCATCCTGGCGGATTCTCTGGTGCTGTCTTATTTCTTCCTGTTCAGTCCTTTTCAAATCTAATTTCTTGGTCTTGGGGAGCCCACTAAATACTAATTTTTGTGGGCATTTTAGTGGGAACCTGGTAGTGTCCAATGGGACACTTACCCTTGGGTGGCTACATCTATTACAGTGAACGATTCCTGTGGGAAGGGTAACTTCCCTAAACCTAATTGGTTATTTTCCTGCCATCCAATATGGAGGTAAAGGAAATGAAGGGTCCACTTTGCTTGGGGTGGTGCAGGCTCAGTGAGGCCACTCCTCCTACCCTTTCTTTCATTTCCTGCCTTTGCTCCCTCCAGAAGTGGTGGTTTGCAAAGGGGGAGGCCATCTGCTGCTAGCAGCAGGCCTGGGTGTCAAGTTTCAAGAGCGGTAGCCCTCTGAAGCTCACTGCCATCGCAATGCAGATTCCTGAGGGAGGGGGATTAGCACCTCCACCCAGGAAGGGCTTTGTTTCACAAACCAGAGAGACAGGGCTTTCCCCCAGGGTTTGTGTATTGGCTGTCTCAATGTGGCTGGCTTGCTGGAACCAGTCAGCAACCAAGCCAGGATAGTTGGCTTTTGCAAGGGGCACCTCTAAGGTGACCCCTGGGTACACTTTATAATAAATCCCGTACTGGTACCAGTTTGGATTTATCATTCTGAGTTGTTTGATACCATACAATCTAGGGTTCAGAGTAGCCATTATGTAGCTGGGAAGTTTGTATTGACCAGTGTCCAGCACATATATTAAAATGGCTGCTCTGTTCACTCACTTTATCCCAGGCTTGGCAAGGAAACAGTGGGGGAATATTGCTCATGCAATTATGCCCTCACATATAGTATGGTGCACCCTGCCTTAGGGTTGGAAGGCTTGCTAGAGGGGTGACTTACCCATAACATATGCAGTGTAGGGTAGACAGGGTACACAGAGAGTGTGCTATGTCGAGTTTGTATTTTAGGTTTGCACCAGGACACTCAGCCTGCTATGGCAGTGCTGGGTGCACCTGGATGCATAGCTCTTGAGGGTGGCACAATCAGTGCTGCTGCCCTCAGGGGCTTACCCATAGTACCCTATGCCCTGGGTACCTAAGTACATTTTACTATGGACTTATAGTGGTAGCTAAAAGTGTATCCAATTACTTTTACCATATTTTAGGGAAAGAACACTGGCACTGGGAACCTGGTTAGCAGGATCCCACTGCACTCCAGCCCGAGTTGCATTAAGAAACCAGGCACAAAGTGGGGGAGTACTGCAACAAGGTGCCAGTCTCTCACACTTTGCAAAACGCAACTCTCTTTGATGGGCCAAGCAAGTTAGTTTCCTTTTTCAATGCATAGATGCATACTACACATCGCTGAGAGATTGCTTGGGACTGCACAAGCTACATAAAAAGAAAGACACAGAGAACGCTAACTCACTGGTATTATTTTACGCCTACTGCCACAGTACCAATGTGGTAGTGAGAGGAGGAGAGAGGAGTCAGCATAGCTTCATAAATAATCAGGCCAAGCGATTGCCTACAGTAATAAGCAGAACTAGGTAGCACTGAGCCCCTGGCTCACTCAAATTGGATAGATCACATATTATTCGTAACGTTACGTGAACTTAACCTTTTAACTTACCTTTGAGTGTGAGCAGCATGCTATTTGAAAAAACATTGCATTGTAGGACAAAACAAAATTAGTAATAATGACTAGCACTCACCAAGCCCCTCAACCTGGACACCCAGCAGGTCAAGCAGGTCCCGCTCCTGGTCCAGGATATCACCCCAGCGGCACATCAGCTGCTGCTGGGTGCACCAAAGCCGAGTACGTCAGCAAACACAGTGGTGCACTCTCCTCTAGAACAGCTGACACTCCTGCAGGCCGTACCCACTCCCTGGCCTGCTGTCAGCATGGAGGAGAGGTGGCATTGCACAAAAAAAAGTGTGGCCACCTGCTCCTCGCTAAAACTGCTGCAAGGCTGCCAACACCTGCAGAGTGTGCGGTTTGCTGCACCCCCTGCACTGTTGCTACCTCTTCCATGCTCAGCCATGCACTGGGTGGGAATAAACATAAAGACAGGAGAAAATAGAATGCATAGAGAGGAAAAAATTATGGGAAAACAACAAAGGGACAAAAAAGTCACAGAAAAAAAAAAAGGCAAAAACATAAAATACACCAACACAAATACACACACTAAGGAAACAAATGTAAATCAGGTGAGGATAAGTAAGATAAAGTAAGGATGGCAAAGGTATAGTATTGATTCAAAAGTAGGACCAGCACCAGGCACAAAACAGAAATAACAAGATGGTCGTGAAAGTGGGCGACTGCATGGTGCGGTTCGCGCTCATGTTTCAATGTGGAGCGCATTACTCACACCAATCAGCGTGAACCTGTTGGCAAGTACAACTTCACCCGTTTGTGCAGAATGAGGTGGAGCTCTCAGAGTTTTTTTGGCACTCTGCGAAATTATGCATAGCAGAACTCCACAAACTCTGCCAACCCCTACTAAAGATCCAGTCAGGTGTCACAGATGACTGTTACCGTTAGCTGTAATTTTTGTATTACGTAAGGCAAATCTCACGTCGTCAGTCTTGATTCATGGTCGCTATAGATTAAAGAGTGTGGTTCACCAGGGCTTCATGTTGGAGGTCGTTGCCGGCTGCAGAGTCTTGGCGTGAATGGATCTGTGTGCAGTCGCGAAGAGCTCAAAATTTCAGGATTTCATCTTTCTTTATACAAGGAGCTCAACTGATGGCAGCCAAGGTTCCAGGACCTTGAGAGGCACCCCCTGCAGACCAGAAACTCACTTCAGCAGACCCCAGGAGGGCTCACGCAGGTCCAGTTGCAGAACTAGACAGGCCAGTACAGTAGATTAGCTGGGCAGTTGCAGGGAGGCTTCTGCAGCTTGTTGTGTCCCTGGAGCTCAAACAGGAGGTCAGTTACATGTCCCTTGGAGTCACTCAGGTTAGCCTGGGATGAAGGGCAATGATCCATTCTTCCTTTGCAGAGGGAAAGATAGTCCAGGGGTCGAGGAGTGTACTGAAGAGTTGTTCTGAGGGTCAAATATTTACACCTCATGCCAGCCTTTGTATGGTAGGCATCCTGTCCTACCCCTATATCTGGTTCTGGAAAGTTCTTCCCTTCCTGTGTAAAGACTCCAAGAAGTCTGGGGTGATAAAAGGCTAGTAGCAGGTCCATTGTGTGTACTGGAGGCAAACCCTTTAGAGTGTAAGTGAGGTAGGAAACAGCTCCACCTCCAGCCATCCTGGCAGGATGGCCCCATCTTGCCCACAGCTAATCCCCTTTTGTATCACTGTCTGGGAGGAATACACAAAGCCGAACAGGAGAATCATTCACAGCGATGTGACCCAGGACACTGGCAGAGGCACAAATTGGTTACGACAGGGAAATGCCAACTCAATGAAAGCAGCATGTTCAGGATTGTGACTTTAAAATCCAAACTTACAATTAAAGATAACTTTAAAGTACAATTCATTTCTGTCTGGAAATTACATAGCTACCTGCTCCCACTCCAAAGTTAGCACATATTAAACAAAGTAGGATAACCCAGTGTTAGTCAATCGGAGGGATAGGCCTTGCAGTAGTACAAAAGATGACTTTAGGAGTTTTTCACCACAGTACATGTACAATTTACAGCCACATGGCCAACTTTTTAAATACAGGACACTCTGCCATATGAGCCTTTAGGGCCTACCTTAAGAGTGACATATGTTTTAAAAAGGAAGGTTTAGGCCTGGCAAAAGGTTTATTTTGCTAGGTTGAAATGGCAGTTTACAATTGGACAACATGCTTCAATCGCAGGCCTGAAATTTGTTTGAAGCTCCACTTTAGTGGGTGGCATAATTAGTTCTGTAGGCCCACTAGTAGCAGTTAATTTACAGGCCCCAGGTGCACATAATACCATATAATAGGGACTCATAAGTAAATTAAATGTACCAATCAGGTAGATGTTGATTGTACCATGTCTTAAGGAGAGAACACAATCACTTTACCATTGTTTAACAGGGCAAAAGTACATGGAGTCCTAATGTCGACAAACACTGGTCAAGCAATCGAATGCAAAAATCTGGGAGAAACCCTGCAAAAAGGGCCAGGCCCAACAGTACTGAATAAAAACATGCGCTGCCAGCATAGCACAGACTATGGGCCTCATTCTGACCCTGGCGGTCTATGACCGCCAGGGTGGAGGCCGGCTGAAGCACCGCCAACAGGCTGGCGGTGCTTCATTGTGAATTCCAACCGTGGCTTCGCCCAGCCGGGTCCGGCGGTTTTCCGCCGGATTTCCCCCGGCTGGGGGAATCCTCCATTCCGACCCCCTTCCCACCAGCCTGTTTCTGGCAGTTTTCACCACCAGAAACAGGATGGCGGGAACGGGTGTCATGGGGCCCCCTAACAGGGCCCCATAAGGATTTTCACTGTCTGCTTAGCAGACAGTGAAAATTGCGACGGGTGCGACTGCACCCGTCGCACCCCTGCAACTCCGCCGGCTCCATTTGGAGCCGGCTTCCTTGTTGCAGGGCCTTTCCCGCTGGGCCGGCGGGCGCTCTTTTGGCGGTCGCCCGCCGGCCCAGCGGGAAAGCCAGAATGGCATCCGCGGTCTTCTGACCGCGGAGCGGCCATTTGGCGGTTCCCGCCAGGCGGGCGGCAGGGTCAAAATGAGGCCCTATATGTCTGATGATGTGTAAAACTGCAGCAACAGCAGATTTTATATTCCTTTCTTACCACTACGCTTATCTTATTTGCACTGTGCTGTGTCACAATGAAGGGCAGAATCTACATTTATTGACTGGTCTGTTCCCCTGATGACAGCTCATTAAAGAAGACATTTCTTTTTCCAAGCAATGCACTTAACTGAAGGTGCCTGCGCATGTTACATCCCCGAATTCACCTCTGCTTTTATTATTATTACTTTGAATTGCTGCTAGACAATGATTCTTTTTTCACTTCAAGTTTATTAACTGTCTTTCACAACCCTTCACAAGATATTTTTATCAATATACAGACCTTCCAGTTCTCTCCACACTATTTCTTCAGCAGCCTGCAATGGAATGGACTTTACTCTCTGTCTTCCTCTGCTGTCGAGAACAATTGAAGCACTAGGGGGAGATTATATCACTGTTGATAGGACTGCGATTATTTTTTCAGTGTTGATCGAACAAATGGAGCCTTCTTCACAGTTAAAAGTGAGTTTCCTATTGAGTTAGACCGATCAATGCATCACTGTGGCAAGCAAAGAACCTTCAAGAAACTGTTTTCCACTTCGTGCGATGATTATTTGAAAACCCCGTGATGATTATTTGAAACCCCCATGAATGCCAATTCGAGATTATGCTAAAAAATAATGATTGATCAGAAGAGCAATTACTCGTAATTATATTTACTTAGAAATGTTGTTACATTTGAAAACGAGGAAGAACATTTTTATACCACATTTTCCTTTCGAATAACGTAGTAGGAATCTCATGCATCAATGATGCAACATTCAGGACATTTTTAAATCTAACATTTGTACTATGCAACTCTGTGGTTGAATGTATGAGGCATTTCTGGGATGGTGCAGAGATGTGTTTTTTTTCGGAATTCCTCATGAATATTCACAAAAAACATTGATGTGACTTCTTTACAGATAGAATTACTTTGAACTACCCCACTGGGATTCCACGCAAAAATAATGTGTTTTCAAGAAGGACGGGTGAGCAGTGTGTTGTCAACTGTCCCATTAAAATGTTGTATTCTGGAAGATTATTAAGAATGCTTCCTTTTAGAAATGGATATTGGGCTACATTATGAGTTTGGCGGACGGGAAAGCTCGCCTGCCAAACTCCCGACTGGGTTGCCACTGACGTAGTGGTGACCAACCTGCAGAACCTATTAGGACTTTGCCGCTAGGCTGGTGGGCAGAAACCTCAGTTTCCACCCACCGGCCTAGCGGGAAACAGGCTACATCATTGTCTCCGGCTCGTAATTGTGCCGGTGGCAATGCTGTAGCCTGCAGGGTGCAATGCAGACAGTGAACATTCCAACCGTGCTGGGCAGGGGGACCCCTGCACTGTCCATGCCAAGTGCATGGGCATGTGCATTGAAGGGTCCTCCCCGTGGCCCCTGCACCTGTTCTTCACCAGCCTTTCCATGATGGTGAAACCGACATCAAAGGGCTGGTGGAGAACGAAGTCATAATTCACAGGACAGTGCAGCCCTGGCGGGTTACAATCTCCGCCACCACCATGCAGTTGGGATCATGGATCCTGGTGGTGTTGGCAGAACCCTGGTGGTCTGCCACACCAGCAGTCCTGACCACCAGCATGAGGCTGGAATTCTCAAGACAGCAGCCTCGTAATGAGGCCCATAGTGTTCAAATCTGCACAAAGCAGAGGTAAGAAAACACTTTTGAATTGCACTTATAATAACTCACTTGATGTCAACATGCAATTATGTTTAAGGTTTGTGCGATGTTCTTAGCATACTGATCAGACTGCTTTAATTTAATTATAAGTGCCTGTTCTGCTGTGAGAACGGGACTCGTGTACTGGGGTGGACGGAAGTCCACCACAGGAAATAAGGTCACTCACTATCTTATTAGGTCCAGTTAAAGGTGTTAGTAATTTAAACCTAAACTCAGTCTCTTTGGCTATGGCACAGAGCAGACAGACTTAATTTAAGAACATGTGTAAAGCATTTTAAAGCAAATTAGTTAAAAACTCAAAAACGCAACACAATAAAAATCCCACTCTAATTTATGAAATAAGAGAATAATTTAATGGAAAAATTACACCAAAATGACAAAAATTGAATAACGGGAACAGGAGATATGAATTTTGAAATATTTAGTAAAAATAGCTCTGAAAAAAAGGATAAACGCCAATGGTGGTCAATGGTCATGGTAGACAAGGACCTAGGTGTGCTTTCAGGCTGACTGCGATGGAGTACAGGTCGGATACATCAACTATGTTTGACCTGGTCAGAGGTTTTACCTTGGGAATTAGGGCCTGATTTAGAACTTAGTGGACAGGTTACTCCGTCACAACAGTGACGGATATCTTGTCCACTAAAAAATAGATCCCATAGGCTATAATGGGCTTTAGATTTCGGAGGATAGGATATCTGTCACCATTGTGAATAGCAATCAGTATCACATACTGTCAAAAACGATATACTTGACAGCCAGGATCACTAGATAGACAAAGTAGTTCCATTCTGACAGCAATTCCTCTCCCCTCCAATTCAGCATCCTCCAGGAAAGATCTAGACATGCCTATCACCATCAAGGAAATAGAAGAGGTGCTACAAGAGATGAACTCTGGGAAAACACACAACCCAGACAGTTCCCCCCTCAATTACTACCATCCATACCCCCAATTGTACGCATTCTACAGTGAGGCAGCTATAAGAGGAACCTTCCATCCAGATCTTGACAAAGCAAACATTGTGGTCATCTCCAAATCAGGCCACCCTACTACCTCTGCACCACATACAGACTTATGGGCCAAATGTATGAAGCATTTTTCAAGCCGCAAAGGGGACAATTTGCAGAATCAGCCTGTTTGCGACTTGAAAAATGCTTTTTGGGATGTACAAAGCCCAAACTGCGATTCAGTAGCTTGTTACTGAATCGCAGTTTGGGTTTTCCAAATCGGTATTAGGCAGGGGCGTGTCAAGAGCGTCCCTTCCTAATACCGTATCCAAATGGTATGTATGATTGTTTTGTGACCGCAAATGTGGTCGCAAAACAATTGCAGTTAGCATCAGTTTCAAACTGGTGCTAACCCATTCGCAAACGGGAAGGGGTGCCCATTGGACCCCATCCCCTCTGTGAATGGCAGTGAAAATATTTTTTCAGACCAGGCAGTGGTCCCGGGAACCACTGCCTGCTCTGAAAAAATGAACAGAAAACTTTTCATTTTTGATTTTGAAATGCATCTTGTTTTCGTTGAAGGAAAATGGGATGCATTTTTTTTAAAAAACTGCTTTATTTAAAAGCATGATGGTCTGCTCTTCTCCTACATGCCACCATCCCTGTGAAGGAGGCGATTTCCAATGGGGTCGCAAATTGCAACCTACCTCATGAATATTCACGAGGTAGGTCATTTGCGACCCCATTGGGAATCGCAAACAGTGTAAAGTACACTGTTGTACATTCGGTATTGCGACTTGCAAATTGCGAGTCACTAAGACTCACAGTTTGTGAGTCGCAATACCCGATCTTTGTACACGTGGCCCTATTACCCTAATCAATACCAAAAGTAAAATATTCATAAAAGTCCTCACCAGTAGACTCTAGAGAGTCCTTGCCACTCTTGATCCACATGGATCAGCATGGTTTTATCCTTAGGCTGAGGTACACGCCACTGCATGAGGTGCGTACATGTTGCAATAGAGCGCCTTAAGGAGATACCCAACCCATGCACTCTCTCATTAATAGATTTTGGGAAGTCGTTCAACTCCATCAAATGGTCCTTCCTTGCTTGGTAAGGTCCTTGAATGCATTGGTCTGAGACTATGCTTTCATGGGTATATTTGGCTTCTCTATTCTGAACCGTTGGCGCAAGTGCAAAAAAATGGTGTGATGTCTGACACGTTCCCCATCTGATGTAGAACCCCACATGGTTTTCGGTTGCCTACATTCCTTTTCACACTGGCCATAGAAACCTCACTAGACTGGTGAGTTGTGACACCCAGATACTAGGCTTGAGTTGAGAGGAAGAAATTGAAAACAGAATAGTATTGGCCGAAGTCCTCCTGTTTCTAGACAACCCACACCATTCTGGACCTCATTTGTCTGCAACTCCTAGATCTCTATGAAAAAGCCTCTGGCCTCCAAGTGAATGAGAGTAAATACTTGCTGATCCACTTTGCAGAGATAATGAGGTCAACTCAAGACAGACTTCTGTCCCTATAAAACGACTAAGCTGCCAATACCTGGGCATCTACATAGAACATTATCCTGGTCTAACATGTAGCCTTCATTTTTCTCCCCGTGTGGCCAAAGCAAAGGCAGGTTTTGAAAAATGGACACCGTTGCCACTCAACGTACTTGGCAGTATACCCCTATTTAAAATGATGATGCATCCCATAATTCCTCTATGTCCTCCAAAGCTTTTCACTGATGATCTCAAGTCATTGGTTTAGGGACCTGGTGCCAGATTTACTAATATTTTACACAGTGCACCAAGGCAACTTGCTATGCTGCATGTGTGAAAGGGAGACATCAGAAATGCATCCTATTTACAAAGATAAGGTGCACTTCGGCTGCCTCCTTATTCTGGCGCATTGTGTGCTGCCTAGCACCAACACAGACACCCTTGCACCATGGTGCAAGGGTGACTGCATTAGAGGCAAGATTGTTTTTTGTGCAGGAAGGACATCTTCCTGCACAAAAACAATCATTAAGGGCATTCTTTATTTTCTATTCGTGATGTGCAATTCATCATACATAGAAAAAGGATGAAAGGAATAAAGGTATTTTTCCTCATTACCCCTGGGTATGGGAAGCGTACCATTTTGAACCAATCCCTGGTTTATAACTCTATGTAAATTTGAGAATGTGCCAAGATCCGTGGGATGTGTGGGACTCCCCAGACTCCACCATGGAACGCCTCCCTGTTGTGACTTTGGTGTTACTCTACAAAGTTTGCTTTCCCATCCACGAGTGACCTTGGTTCAATGCATCCGCGATTAATGTAAAAGACAGGTTACTGTAGCCCCACAAAGTACTATTAACTGTGTAATTGAGAGAAGCTCTGCTTTTGGGTTACTAATAATCCAATGAAGGGACCAGGAGCACCGTGGAAACAGCAACAAATCGTATTTCATCATTCATAATATCACCCACATTGTACTAAGAAGATTGAACATTTTTAAGTTAAAAGTAAGTATTACTACGGTAGCAATCTGTTTCTCAGTACATCTGAAACAACTACACAGAATACTGTAAAGACAGCAAGAAGGTAAGTTATAAATAACGAGAATAAAGTGAACATTGCGAGCACGTTCTAAAATGTCATTTAAATCCTAACACCCCAATGCTTACTTCTATGCGCTACAATAAGAGAGCATGAAGGTAGAGCAACTTGTAGTCTAGAGTTTCTTAGAGGTAAGAGATGCACTGCATAACTTGTTGGCAGCAGAAGCTGTGTTTATCAGTGGAAGACTGAAGACAGTGTTCCACGCGAAACACACTGCAGAAGTGTCAGTTGGTCTTCCTCCAGGACTCGGCTCTATCAGCTTCAGTCTTCACGTGAGATGTAGCATCCACAATGTGTGAAGTTTGCTGGAAGTAGGTGAGTCTGCCTCTGGCAGAATCTCGAGTAATAATGTGGGTGAAGCACCTCTCCTGACAAGTGCTCATTTGGCAGTCGTTATATACTAAGGGGCTCAATTAAGAGCTCCCAGCTCCTCCTTGCATCATTTTTTTGAATGCTAATGTGGCCCATATTTACAAAGTGGTGCAATGCATGCATTGAGCCACTTTGTAACTCTTTCCACCATATTATACCAAAGTCAGGCATAATGTAAGCAAAGGGGGCGTTCCCCGGTTAGGGGGGCCGAAAAGTGGTGCAAAGAAATGTAAAAGATTTGTTTGCGTAATTTATTTCAGCACTTTTAACGTCTGCTCAGAGCAGGTGTTAACCACATTGCTGCCAAGGTCGTAATGGTTACGTCTGGTGGCGGGCGCTGACTTGCCACGGATGTAACCATTAAGTCCTGGTAGAGGCCCTAGTGTGAAGCGCTTTTTTATTTATGTTTATGAGGGAAGCGACCCCTTAGGCAAGGGGCAATCCCTAGGGGGCAATTTCATTATTGGGCTTTTTGTGCCCCCCATGGGGGCAGATCGGCCCATGTTAATTAGGCCGATCTGCCCCCGGGGGGGGGGAGAAGCCACCAGACACCAGGGTTTTTCTTTCTGTTTAAATTGATAAGAGGGGTGACCCCTTAGGCAAGGTTCGCTCCCCTATGGGGGCAAATTGTTTTTAGGCCATTCTGGCCTATTCTTATTAGGCCAATCTGCCCCCCAGGGGGTCAGAAACAACTAGACACCAGGAATCCTTTTTTGCAAGAATTTCAAAAAAGGGCAGTGACCCCTTAGGGAATTTTCACTCCCCTGGAGGTCAAATTTATTTTAGGCCATTTGTGCCCACCTTGGTGGCACGCCGGCCTATTTTTCTTAGACCAATATGCCCCTAAGAGGGGCAGAAACCACTATACACCAGGGAATTTTTTTTGCTCCAATTTCACTCAAGGGGAGTGACCCCTTAAGCGAGGGCCGCTCTCCTGGGGGGGGGTGGATTTATTTTAGGCCAGTTCTGCCCCCCTTGGGGTAGATTGGCCTATTTTTGTAAGGCTCAGTGAGCAGATGGGGCAGTTACCCCCAATCCACTCCCGTGGGGGTCAGAAAGTCTAATATACGCCAGGGAATTTAAAAAAATAAAAATAGTGGGTGGTGGCTACCAACCAGTATGGGCATGGTTGTGCCCGCACCCCAACTGAAGGGGTTAACAGTCTCTCAGCTCTCCCCCGCACACTAAAACATCTTATCCCATGGCAAACTCTCAAAATCGTCCCACTTGGAATGGTGAGGGCTGCACTTTTTGGACTTTGGAACGCTGCCATGTAGAAAAATCTATGAGAGCTAAACACATCTGAAAGCTAAGCATCTGGGTGAGTCCAGGGTGGTGTGCTTCACCTGCACCCCACACTGTTTTCTTACCCACAATCCCCTGCAAACCTCCAACTTTGCTGGAAATCACACATTTTCCAAACATTTTCGTGATCAAACCTTCCAGAATCTGCAGGAATCCACAAAATTCCTACCACCCAGCATTGTCGCATCTATACCGATAAAACGACTGCCCCACTTGTTAGCCTTAAAGTGTTTTTTTTCAAACTGCCCTTTTGGACCTGGTTTGGTTTCCCCTCATTTCCGACATGTTTTTGGCTCTTCCCTGTCACAGGCACTTAGTCCACCTATTCAAGTGAGTTATCTTTTTTACCACAAGACTGAGGGGAACATTCGGAGGTAGCTAAATTTGAGGTTTGCTGAGAATTCTGGGTAAGAAAACACTGGGGGATCCATCCAAGTCACACCTCCCTGGGCTCCCTCAGGCGTCTAGTTTTTTTTGGGTTTGGTAGGTTTCCCTGTATAGCTTCTGAGCCCAGGACCAAAAACGCAGATGCCCCCACCGCAAAAACAGGTAGTTTTGTATTTGATCATTTTGATGTGTCCAGATAGTGTTTTAGGGCAATTCCTTTCCCGGGTACTAGGCCTACCCAAACAAGTGAGGTACCATTTTTATCAGGAGACTTGGGGGAATGCTGGGTGGAAGGAAATTTGTGGCTCTTCTCAGATTCCAGAACTTTCTGTCACCGAAATATGAGAAAATGTGTTTGTTTTTGCCAAATTTTGAGGTTTGCAAAGGATTCTGGGGAACAGAACCTAGTGAGAGCCCTACAAGTCACCCCATCTTGAATTCCCCTAGATGTCTAGTTTTCATAAATGCACAGGGTTGGAAGGTTTCCCTAGGTGCCAGCTGAGCTAGAGGCCAAAATCCACTGCTAGGCACTTTCCAAACAACACGTCAGATTTAAATGTAAAAAATGTGATGTGTCCATGTTGCGTTTCCTGTCGCGGGCATTAGGCCTACCCATGCAAGTGAGGTACCAGTTTTATCAGGACACTTAGAGGAACAAAGAATAGAAGAACAAGTGTTATTGTCCCTTGTCTTTCTCTACATTTTTTTCTTCCAAATGTGAGACAGTGTGCAAAAAAGATGTCTATTTGAGAAATGCCCTGTAATTCACATGCTAGTATAGGCACCCCGTAATTCAGAGATGTGCAAATAACCACTGCTTCTCAACACCTTATCTTGTGCCCATTTTGGAAATACAAAGGTTTCCTTGATACCTATTTTTTTCACTCCTTATATTTCAGCAAATGAATTGTTGTATACTTGTTATACAATGAAAACCATTGCAAGGTATAGCTCCTTTATTGGCTCTGGGTACCTAGGGTTCTTGATGAACCTACAAGCCCTAAATTTACCAGCAACCAGAGGAGTACAGCAGACATAATGGTATATTACTTTCAAAAATATGACATCGCAGGAAAAAGTTACAGAGTAAAATGTGGACAAATATTGCTTTTTTTTACCTCAATTTCAATATTTGTTTTATTTCAGCTGTTATTTTCTGTAGGAAAACCTTGTAGGATCTACACAAATGACCCCTTGCTGAATTCAGAATTTTGTTTACTTTTTAGAAATGTTTAGATTTTCAGGGTCCAGTATCGGTTTCACACCTATTTCTGTCATTAACTGGAAGGAGGCTAAAAGCACAAAAAATAGTAAAAATGGGGTATGTCTCAGTAAAATGCCAAAATTGTGTTGAAAAATGTGATTTTCTGATTCAAGTCTGCCTGTTCCTGAAAGCTGGGAAGATGATGATTTTAGCACCGCAAACTCTTTGTTGATGACATTTTCAGGGAAAAAATTACAAACCTTCTTCTGCAGTCCTCTTTCCCCATTTAAAAACAAAACAAAACATTTTTTGATTTATTTTGGCTAATTTGTCGGTCTCCTCCAGGGGAACCCACAAACTCCGGGTACCTCTAGAATCCCTAGGATGTTGGAAAAAAGGACGCAAATTCAGCGTGGGTAGCTTATGTGGACAAAAAGTTAACTCCCCCAAATAGCCAAAAAAGGCCTGGCTCCTGAGGGGGAAAAGGCCTGGCAGCGAAAGGTTTAAAAGGAGGCATGCCATCGTTTTCAATGGGCCTCAAAATGGGCTTTGCAGGATTAGCGTCAACATTTTTTATGCTAATCCTGCACAGCTCTGTTCTAGCGTCAAAAATGTTGATGCTAGTTTCCCTAACTACCGCCGTGGTGCACCGTATCTCAGATATGGCGCACACGTGGTGGCGATAGGGGGGCGCTAATGGGTCACAAGAAAAGTGGCACTGCACTAGGTCAAGTGCCACCTTTCTTAAATCAGGGTCTAAATCTTCTCAGAATCCGAATTTTTGGCATACATTTGGGAATGTCTGACATAGATTATGTGCACCACAGTTTCCTTATGAACAATAAGGGAAAAAGAGAACAATTCAGACTACACTATTCTGTTTATATGCATGTATGTGCTCTTAATTAACCTTGGCATGGTGAAAAGTAGACATATCCCTAGACATATGTTGCTTCAAGTGCTATATCTGTCATCAATCATATGGCTTGACGTTTTGACAGTTCTCAGAAACATAAGGTCAGTCGACATCTGTGTCTTATTGCAGAAATAGCAGTGATTCTGCATAAACTGGAAAAGGTGAAGACTTCCATTGTTAAGGAGTGAGAATATGGAAACCTCCATTAGCCAAGATGGAGTCTGGGCCTAAGTTAGATGAGGTGGACCTTAGTGGCTTTATCTCATTCCCAGCTTGTACATCTGAATGTGACATCATAACAGCATATCTAATCTAGAGGGATTTATCAAATGTATAGTAAAATCCATACTTTCAAATTATTGAGTTCTAAAAAACCTAACATAAAATACACACTTAAACAAACTATTCGTCCTATTAAAACTTTTGTTCTAAACTTAGACCAAATGTCTAAGTTTACGAATTTTGATATTCATAAAGGGCATTTACAAGTAGTATCTTTACGTCTGCACTCAGAACAGAGATTCCACTCCAGGTGCAGAGCGTACTCTCCGGTCCCGGAGTGTAATTTCGGAGTGTGTACTCTCTGCACCAGACATGTATTCTCTACACTTGTGGCATATCTTTGTTCTGACTGAAGAGAGTACACTGTGGGTGTGGAGAGTACACTTTACACCCGAAGTGGAATCTCTGCCTTAGTGAAGATGTAAAGATACTACTTGTAGATGACCTTTTTGAATACAAAAGTCATGAAATTAGACTTTTGGTCTAACACAAAGGTAAACTTTTGGTCTAAGTTTGGACCGTAATTTTACCTTTGTGAAATGGGCCCTGTGTGTGTAAAATATAATAGAAAGTGTTGCACCTGTAAGCCTAAGGGTGGTCTTCCCCCAAACGTTTGCCCCTCCTTCTCCAGTTTGCTGAAACTATTTTGGTTGGCCTTAGGAAACAGGGCACTTTACCACTGCTAACCAGGGTTAAAGTGCTTGTGTTCTCTACCTAAAACATGTGAGATTGGCATATACCTATTTGGCATAATGAATTTACTTATGAGTCTCTAGTAAAGTAGTATTACATGAAGCCAGGGCCTGTAAATTAAATACTACTAGCGGGCTTGCCTCGCTGATTATGCCACTGTCAACATCAGAACAGTGCGCGCTCTATGGGCAACAAAAATGCAAAAACCCAGTCTTTATGCAAGAGCATAATTCATGCCTTGTGTTTATATGCAGTATGTTAACCTTTTGCATTGCAGAGTTTGATCTTGAAAAACATTATTAATGGTGTTTGCAATAACTGTTTATTTGCAAGGTATTGCTGCAGGGCTTACTGAGTGTGTTAGGGTGGGGTCCCTTTGTAGGACCTTCTAGAATCTTTCCCTGCAGCATCACTGGGTGTGGTTTGTTGGCTGGGCCAGACTCTATGTAAGAGAGCCAGCCCAGCTCCACGTGCTCACTATTCAGAGGTCCCGGTGCAGAGCAGCAGCAACTTCCTGAGCTCCTGTTCCGGAGGCCTACCTTGATGTTCCAGGCCTTATCTTGGTGATCCTTGAGCAGGGTGGTAAGACGGAGGTCAGGCTGGGCCCCCAACCCCGTTCTAAAAGTCTCTTGAGTTTTGGGGCCTACTCGTGAAACTTTCAGAGTACGCGAATCATTGCCCTGATGTAAATCTTGGTGTTCAGATCGGCAAAGGCTTGCGCAATCATTTCATGGCATTTGCATATTCTTGTTAGAATCGGCAGTGAGCGTGATTCATTTACCGCATGTAAATCTTGGTGTTCAGATCGGCAAAGGCTTGCAGTATCATTTCATGGCATTTGCAAATTCTTGTTAGAATCGTCAGTGAGCGCGATTCATGTACTGCATGCAAATCTTGGTGTTCAGATTGGCAAAGGCTTGCGCAATCATTTCATGGCATTTGCATATTCTTGTTAGAATCAGCAGTGAGCATGATTCATTTACCGCATGTAAAACATGGTGTTCAGATCGGCAAAGGCTTGCACGATCATTTCATGGCATTTACATTTTCTTATTAGAATCGGCAGTGTGCACGATTCATTTCCCGCATGTAAAACTTGGTGTTCAGATCGGCAAAGGCTTGCGCAATCATTTTCTGGCATTTACATATTCTTGTTAGAATCGGCAGTGTGCACGATTCAGTTTGCGCATGTAATACTTGGTGTTCAGATCGGCAACAGTGTGCGCGATCATTTCATGGCATTTACATATTCTTGTTAGAATCGGCAGTGTGCGCGATTCTTTTCCTGCATGGAAAACTTGGTGTTCAGATCGGCAACAGTGTGCGCGATCATTTCATGGCAAGTAAAAACTTTGATGTGTAATGTTTTTTTAAGTACATACATTTATCCTGAGCCTATGGATTTCAAAAAGTGACGGTCTTTGTGCATATTAAGTCCCCAGTACAATTCCAATTGTTTTCCAGGGAATGTTTCAGATTGTTTTGTCCTCATGTTAAAAATGCAGTGTTTTTTCTGAATCATTACTCTAGAAGGTTCTTGTATTTCTAGACAGTATGTGATATTTCATGAAAAGCTCATGTGAAACATTGTATTAACCCATTCTTGATTTTTCCAGGTACCTAGATTTTTTGAGGCCTAATCGTAGTCTAGTTCTAGGCCATTCATGTTTCTTCAGTACAGAGTGTTATTTCATGTTCCGAGTATTGTTGAACCCTAGATTTAACAGTGTTATTTCATGTTCCGAATATCATTGAACCCTAGATTCAACAGAGTGTTATTTCATGTTCCGAGTATCAATGAACCCTAGATTCAACAGAGTGTTATTTCATGTTCCAAGTATTATTGAACCTTATTTTCAACAGAGAGTTTTTATGAAAATCAATGTGATTATATCTTGATATTGTGTTGTTTAACCTTTTGCTTCCTACAGGTCGCCTTCCCAGCTGTTCCCTACCTAATCCCCTTTTCCCCCACTTGGACTCTCTCAGGCTCTGCGATATTTCTATCGGAGCTTTGAAGCTGTCTAGTGGTGGACATGTTGGGAACGTGCGCAGGCCCCGAGGATATGGTCTCCCTGACAGCCACACACTTAAGTAGCCCGTTAAATATGTCTCAGGTCTGCCTTTGCAGAACCTGTGTTTGCAGTTTTAAACTGCCATTTTGACCTTGCAAAATAAACCTTTTGCCAAGCCCAGACCTTCCTTTTCAATACCTAAAAGTCACCCCTATGGTAGACGCTGGACAGTCTAGAAGGCAGGGTGCAATGAATATAAAAGGTTGGACATGTACTTTTAGGTTTTACATGTCTTAGTAGTGAAAAAGATTTAAATTTGTTTTTCACTACTGCAAGGCTTCTTTCTCCCATATGGTAACATTAGAGCTGCCCTAATACATTTTATTAGTGTAATTCCAAAATGGGAAGTGATCACTAGTTCATGTTTGATGTCTATGGATTTGGGATGAAAAGCCCTATTTAGTGGTGAAGTCAGGTTTTTGATCACATTTTATTTTTAAAATGTTGTTTTTAGAAAGTTGGCATTTTTCTGCCCTTGCCATTTTGTGCCTACAGCACGGCCTGGGTCACATGACTGGGTGTAAATAACAGTCAGATTTTATGAATTCCTCCTAGACAGTTGCACAAAAGAGAACTAAGTGTGCTTGAGTGGTCCCTCTGCTGGCAGGATGGGGGTGGAGCTGAGCGCACCTCCACTTACATGTGAATATCCTCTGCTCTGCCTTCACACAAAGGCCCTGATAATCCTCCAATGTCCCTTCAGCAAGTTTGGAGCCAGGGCAGGGGAGACAAGAACTTCCATGCACCTTAATGCCACTGTCTAGAAGCTTCCTCCACCTTCTAGAACCATGGCACAAGGGTATAAAAGAAGGCCCTCAAGCACCAACTCTTCAGTACACTCTTGAACCTGGGGATACTCTGTCAGGAAGAAGGACTGCTGTGCTGTTACAAAGGCCGCCACACTGCTGGACTGCTGCTCTAAAGGAACTGCTGCCCTGCTGACCTGCTGCTTGTTGCACTAGTGCCTAGGGAAGAACTGGACCCTCAACTTAATCTTGAACCAAGGAACCCAGAGTGACTCAAAGAGCTAGACTCTGGTCTCCTAATCTGAGCCTCAGGGACATAAAACATTCCCCAACAGCTCCTGCACCCGTCTTCAATGAGTTCCTGACCCCCAAGTGCTATCTCTCAGGTCCTCAAAGCTTAGTGTGGCTCTCAAGACCTTGAAATCAAGCTTTTAGGCTCTTTGCAGCTGTGAACGGGCTCGTTCGCACAGAAACCATGCAGCTCGCACCAAAAATCAGTGTGAACAGCTACCTGCCTGTCTCTTCACACAGCAGAATCGACTAAGATCACTAAAATAAAGCACCAGCCTGCCCGTACGCGACATTGGTGCTTTATCACATTGGCACTTAGGGCCAGATGTAGCAAACTTTTGCGAGTCGCAAATGGCCCGAATCGCAATTTGCGACCCCGCAAAATCGGAAATGGGATGCAAAAATCCCATTTCCGAATCGCAAATTGCGACGCGAGCCATTACCGACTCGCAAAAATTGCAACCCCATTTTGCGACCCGCAAATAGGAAGTCGCAATTTGCGAGTCACAAACCATTTGAAATAGCCACTCGCAAATTGTGACTAGTCGCAAAAAGCCCATTTTGCACTTCCAGTTTACCACTAACTCAGAGCAGGTGGTAACCAGAACCAAAGTATAAAAGGGGACCCAGAAGGCACCTGGGTCACTCAAGATGGCGGAGATATATGTGATAGCAAGGAGGACGAGAGCCCATGCCGCACAGCAGATGAGGAGGAGGAGCCAGAGACAGGAGAAGATATACAGAACCAGACAGACACTTTTCCAACAAACTGAGGAGGAGATATGTAATAAATACAGACTCAGCAGTGCAGCAATATTAGAATTAATAGATCTACTCAATCCTCAGTTGCAACGCCAGACTGTGCGCGGCAGCGTCATCCCCACACATGTGCAAGTGCTATGCTCACTGCACCTCTTGGCCTCGAGTAGCTATCAGGGGGTCATAGCTGTGGCAGGTGGGGTATCTCAAAGTGCACTCTCACGGTTCTTCAGAGCATTCCTAGATGCCATACTCACACACATGTCCAGATACATATACCTACACAGGAATGAGGCAAAAATCAACAGCACCAAGTTGGAATTCTACAGGATTGCCAACTTCCCCCATGTAATAGGATGTGTAGACGGGACACATATACAAATCTGCCCTCTTGCAAATCTGGAATATCTGTTCTGCAACCGGAAGTATACCCACTCACTGAACATCCAGGTGGTATGTGACGCCCATTATGTTATAACTGATATGGTTGCCAAATTTCCAGGGAGTACACATGACTCCTGCATTTTCAGGCACAGTGGGATACACAAACGCCTAGAACGTGGGGAGTTTGGATATGGATATCTATTAGGTATAGCTGCAGACACCCTGACGACATACACACAGGTCACTGTAGAAACCATCCATGCCCTGCTAACATTGTTCATTTTGTGCCAAACAGGTGACAGTGCATATGCACTACGACCATGGATACTTACCCCGTACTTAACACCCAGCAATGAGACAGAGAGGCGATACAACAGTGCACATAGGAGGACCCGAAATATTATAGAGAGGACCTATGGACTGTAGAAGGCAAGATTCCGATGCCTCCACAGAAGTGGAGCTGCCCTGCAGTATGCCCCAATAACAGCATTCAAGAACGTTGGCGCATGCGCTATACTGCACAACATTGCCACCAGACGTGGGCTACATCTCACCCCTGAAGACCCAGATTCGGAGGATGACGAGCAAGAGCTACCACATCGCCATCATGGGGATAGAAGCATTGCACATCAAGGCAGAGAGAGACGGACAACATTGCAAACCAATACTTTGGAAGGTACGTGGTAACTACACCACACACACAAATGTCACACACAAAGAGGCAAGGTGTGAAGTGGAACAAACAAGAACTTTAATGATGTGAAACAATGAACTATTTACAAAAACTATTGATCAGGGGCTGTAAAAGTCCACCTGCTATGAGGACACATTAACCTCATGTGCCTCCATTGTATGTCAGTGCGTAGCTCACACCCTACGCCTGGGACGCCCAGCATGGCTGGTTCCTGGAGTGTCTGCAGTTCGCTGCTGTGCACTTCCACTACGCAACACCCTGGTGTCTGTGGCAGATGCACTACTTATAGTAGAGCCCTCCTCACTGTCTTGTGGCGTGTCTGCCGCGCCCCTAGCCACCTGTCGTGCCTCCATCATGTCCACTGCGTGTCTTATGCGTCCCAGCCCACGAGCCACATCGCTGGCAAAGTGGCCCATGTGACAGCCCCGTGGTATTTACAGCCAGGCGGACAATGGAGGCAGCCATGCGGTCTAGCCGGTGGATTAGCTGCCGGTCACGGCGCCCTGCATCCTCTCGCTCCGTGACAAGTTCAGCCACTAGTTGTCTGATTGAGAGCGCAAGGTCACCTACATTGCTGTTCAGGTGTTGTAGCTCTGTGTGGACCTGTTTCAGCCCTGTTGTTTGATTCCTTTGCATTCGCCGCATGGCCCCTGAAATCAGTCTCATTTGCCTTGTCTGCAGGCGCTGACCATGGATGAGTGCAGCCTCGGTGGCGGAAATGGAGGCGTCCCCTACTTCTCCCTGTGACACAGTAGGGACATTGACACGTCGCCTGCGACGCGGTGGTGGATCTGTGTCCTGTACGCTGGCACTGTGGCTGGGACCGGGTGCTGCCTCTATCTCCAATATGGCCACTGGTGCATCTGGAGGGGACTGTGGTTGGGTGGTGCAGGTCCCTGTGGTGGCTGCTCCTGGGTCCTGTGCTGCCTGGTGGCTGACCTCTGGCCCCTGGACAGTGTGGCTGGATGTGTTGTCTTGTGGGAGACCTGTGGGACATAGGGAACACACTGTCAGTATCTACCATCTGTTGTATGCTTCCTAATAAACTGTTGCCTATCAGCTGCCTACTTGACTACATTGCCCATAATGCACCATTCAGGTGGTTGCTACTCTGAAATGGAGCTAATTTGGTTGTGCATGCTGCTGTGTACTAGGTGGGTGGGGGTATGGCAGATATGAGTGTACATGCATGTTTCATGGTACTCACTGGTTGATGGTCCTGGCGCTGACGTGTCCAGCTCTCCTATTCCAGACACTGCCTCTGGCTCCAGGCTCTCTTCCACTCTTTCCTCCAAGGGTGTGGGTGGTGGTATGGTAGATGGTCCTCCTCCAGTGCCCCTCATCTCCCGGAGGCGCTCTGCCACCCTCTCCTTGGTCCGGGAGCGCAGGTCATACCACCTTTTTTTAAGTTCCTCAATACTCCTGTGGCTCACACCCATTGAATTAACTTTGTCTTGGATTTCAGTCCAAATCCTCCTTTTCTCCAGCTCTGGCACACTGAGGGCTGCTCTCCCAAAGAGTTGATCATGGTGCTGGCAGCATTCATCCGTCAGCACCTCCAGTTCTTTTTCAGAAAACTTGATCTTTCTCTTTCTGGCTGATTCCTCCATTTTTGCTGGTGTTCCTCCTGTTGGCTGTTCAGCAGTTGTAAATGGGGGTGGTCCTCCCTCCTCCCAGGTGTATTAGTAAACTTCCTGGCTGTGATGTCATCATCAAGAGCCAGGAAGTGTTTTCCAGAGTGTTCTGCTGCACCTGCATGCAATTTGCGGCACAGTCGCGATTTGCGACACCCACTCGCAATTTGTGTCTTCATTTTTAGCGAGGTCGCAAAAAACGACCTCGCAAACAGCGGACTCGCAATCTGCGGTGCGACTTCATTTGCAAGTCGCAAAATGAAGTCGCTTTTTCTTGTTGGATACCATTTTGCGAGTCGGAAATTGCGAGTCGCAACGACTCGCAATTTCCGACTCGCAATTTTTTAGCTACCTACATCTGGCCCTAAGCTTTTTACTTTGACCCAGTCCAGCGTGACCAGATATCTGCGGTTGGCACTTTCTGCTTGTAGACACTATATTGCATTTTCTTTTTTTTTAAATCATAACACTGATTGAACTCTTGTCGTTTTGGGCTTGTTGTATCCATGGGAGACTCTTTGTGTGGTATTTTCACTGTTTGAGGTGTTTCACAAATAGTCTATGCATTGACTCAAAATTAAGCCTGACTGCTCTGTACCAAGCTACCATGGGGTTGAGCACAGGTTAATTTGGGGTTTGCTTCTGCCTCACCCTGACTAGGATCATGGTTGCGGCTTGACCAGGGCTCACACCCCAGTCAACCAGTAACCCAATTTCCAAAAGAAAGCATTCAATATTGTTAGACTTTTTGCCTAACGCAGGGTCATCCCTAGTCTTTTTGCCTCCTTCCTCCTGGTTTTTCTGACCTCTCGCTGTTGGCTCTAGGACTCTGAGCACTTTATCACTGCTGACCAGTGCTAAAGTGCAGGTGCTCTCCCATCTAAAGTTGGTATGATTGGCTTATACCTAATTGGCATATTTAATTTATCTATAAGTCCCTTGTACAGTGGTATCTCCATACCCAGGGCCTGTAAATTAAATACCACTAGTGGGCCTGCAGCGCTGCTTGCGCCACCCACTGAAGTAGACTTTCAAACCTGTCTCAGGCCTGCTAGCGCAGGGCCTGTGTGCGCAGTTTTCTGCCACAGGGACCTGGCATCTAAATTTACATGCCAGGCCCAGAACTCCCCTTTTACTACATGAAAGTCACCCCTAAGGTACACCGTAGCTAGCCCTATGGGCAGGGTGCCATGTATGTAGAAAGGCAGGACATGTGCCATATTGCATGGCCTGTCCTAGTAGTGACAAACAGCCTAACTTGGTGTCTCACTGATGCGAGTGCTGCCTTCTCATAGGATTGCATTAGAAATGCCCTGCCTTATGTGTAAGGAGTATTGTCTGATTTACGAGGGGTAGCGTAGGCGTGTTTGGTATGGTTGTGATGGTGATAATAAATTCTGCTTACTGGTGTGGGTGTATTTTTTATTACTATCACAGAAATGCCACTTCTAGAAAGTGTGCATTTATCTGTGCTTATGCCTCTGGTGTTTTGCAGCTTGACTCCAATCCACGTCTGGGCAGAGTGACAGTTGGGGCTTTGTGCATACTTTTCAGACAGCCTGTACACAGGGAGGGTGGAGGTGTCACAGAGGTGCATCTGCATACTAAATAGTCTTCCTGGGCTGAGAGAAGGGAGAGGCGGGGCACACCTGCATTTGTAAAGACTGTGCCCTGGCCTCACACAATAGGGTTGTTAAACCCCCACTGATGTTTGGAGCCTGTGCTGAAAGGAGAGAGGGGGCACTCCCAGAACCAGTTGTAACTGGCTGGAATCTCCTCTCCCTACCATTGTAAAACACTGTAAGAACTGACTATAAGTACAGGGGAATTTTCCTCACAATTTGGAGACTCTTGGAATCATCTTGGAACTGCACACCAAAGGCTGAAAGGACTCACCAGGAACCGCCATGGACTGCTGCTGCTGTGCTGACCTGTGACCTGCCTGGTCACTGTGAAGGACTTGCCACTTGCTGCCTTTCCCTTGTGCTGGCCTGTAGCTGGGCCCTCCACCTGAGGACCTTGTCTTAAGATTCTGCTCCCCAGGGGCAGGGTGCTGTGGCCCCTGACCCCTGCATCCATTTCTTCACGAGGGGTGCTTCTCCGTGGTTGCGGCGGCCATAGCGCTGATTGCAGCCCGCTTATGGAGCCTTGGGAGCTCGTAGGCTCCTTGCTACATTGTGCCCCTTTAAATAAGATCACCGCAGCGGCCCGGGAAGCTGGAAGGACACTCGCGCACCGCATCGGGTGCAGGCGAGTGTCTGCTCGGGCCCAGGAGGGGTCTGATCTTCTTGTGGCTTCACGGAAGGACCAGGGGAAGGCGCGGGGAGTACCCCCTTCCCCCTGGCCTCTGCCTTAGGAGCAGGATGCTCCTTTTCTGCTGTTAGGTAAAACGGGCATTATTGTGGGGCCCCCCCTTGGTGGAAGGGCCAGTGGAGGCCCGGGGGGGCCCCCAGAAATCGCGGGTCCCAGGGGGGGCCTGTCATTAAACCGGAGGGGGTGCTTGGTGCCCCCCTCCTGCCCTAAGTTGTTTTTGCTGGCTTTGGCCCCCTTCGCGAGGGCCGGTTGAGGCCCTGGGGGGCCCCCAGTAATCACAGTCCCCGGAGGGGCCTGTCTATAAAAGAGAGGAGGTGCATGTCGCCCTCCTCTGACCCCAGAGTATAAGGGAGGCCCCCGTTTTGCGCATAGGAGTGCCGGGGGCCCCATTGTTCGCCTTCTAGGCACTGGAGGTGCCTTCATCCAACCAGGTACTGTTTAAAGGACCAATATAGTTGCAATCCAAAGTTCTTTCTACAGACTTTTGTTTGATTCATATATTACCTACCTGCGTTTGATGTTTTTACATATGTGTATGCAAAGGTTCCTTTTATGGACATGCTTGCTAATATGTTTTTCTAACTTGCCATATGTTTTCTAATGTTCCTACTATGGGCATTTTATGATATTCTTATGACAAGTGCTGTAATAGCGTGTATTCCTGACTACTGCTTATGTTGCAGAATACTGAGTAAACTGCATGTTATGTGTGACTACTGCTATGTTGCAGAGTAACTAATGTGTAACGTTCTGACAACTGCTAAGGTAGCAGGATAGTACTGATATGTGATGTTTGGTCTGATAATTGCGTTGTGTACAATACAGTATATTTTCATATAATCTGGTGTTGTGTTTCCTTTGTGGTGGGGTTATTGCGTCACATGTGTTGTGTGTGTTGTGCAAACGCTTTACAGATTGCCTCCGGGTTAAGCTTGACTGCTCGTGCCAAGCTACCGAGGGGGTGAGCAGGGGTTATCTTGGACATGTAACTCCTTCGCCCTGACTAGAGTGGGTAAGTTCTGCCTGGCTGAGGTGCATACCCTAGCCAACCAGAAACCCCATTTCTAACAAATATCAAATATATAAATGAAGCAAAAAACAAAGGCAATTAATAATTTCTAGATTTGAATGGGCAAAATGACACATCTAGTAGTTATCCACAAATAATTTCAAGCCTTGCATTGTTTTAGGCAAATGACATCTATATCTATATTGCAAATTATCTAAAATGCTTTATGTGTGTTGGCAATTAAACATACCAGTGATAATATGAAAAAGTCCAGATTAAAAATCTGCAGTATAAAAAGTAAAAAGAAAAAGAGCCATTTAAAAGGGAAAAAGATTTTCTTAAGTTTATAGTTCATGTTGTTTTGTTGTGGTATGTTTGTTGAAAACTTAAATATTTAATGTACTTGTTGAGCTCATTCTTCGTCAGAGATCATGTTGACATCCTTGAATACACACTTATCAGATGTGTGATCTTTATAAAAACCAGGAATTGGTAGCTCGTCCTGGTCACTCAATGGTAATTGTGTCTCCTTTCCAGGGGGCTCGAAGAAAGATAACAGTGTGTCAAGCCATTCAGCAAGAGCTTGGTCGAAAAATTCCTATGGTGATATTGTTCTGTCATAGGTAGCAACCTGTAGAATGGACACATGCATTGCTTGGCATTATTTCTAGTGCTTCGGTAGAGGTTGAATGCTTGTCAAGATAAGTCATCAGAGATTGCTCCAGATGATTTTAGTTGCCCAGTTTCTGCACCAGAACACAGGTTTTGCGTGTGTAGCATCCATTTTTCTACATGTGAGTTTCCAGTGCTTGCTGAGGTCAAATAGCCAAGCATGTTGCTTGAAGCATGCTAGCATCTCTCTGCAGCTTTGCTACGCTGAAAATGTGTACTCCATGTTGTTGATTTCCTTGTCAGAACAGGAAAAGGATGATGATGCATAGCCAACTAGCAGTATGATAATTGAAAATCCTTAAAAAAGGCTGGAGAACAAAGAATTTTAAGAATTGACCGAATCAGTAAAATACTGCCTTAAATCAACCCAGTGACCAGACCAGATCCAGTGTTCTTAAAAAAATGCACAGCTACAGTTGTTATAAACGGATTCAATATTGATTGTACAACTTCTGCAAAGTGTGTTGAGTGTTGTGTGTGCAACAACCTTTGAATTTCTTAAGCAGTTCTACTTTCTGCAGATTATAAACTTTAACCACTGAAGTCAAAGTAAAATCTTTTTGAAATAGAACAGACAATAGTTTGTCTAAATTGTTTATTCAAATCACCAAAAGACATTGGGGGTCATTTCGACCCTGGCGGTCTTGCTGGGGACCACGGAAGCACCGCCAACAGGCTGGCGGTGCTTCCCAGCCCATTCTGACAGCGGCGGTAAAGCCGCGGTCAGAAAAGGGAATCCGGTGGTTTCCCGCCGGATTCCCCTGCATGGGCTGAATCTCCATGGCGACGCTGCAAGCAGCGCCGCCATGGAGATTCCGACCCCCTTCCCGCCACCCTGTTTCTGGCGGTTTTTACCGCCAGGAACAGGATGGCGGGAACGGGTGTGGTGGGGCCCCTGGGGGCCCCTGCACTGCCCATGCCACTGGCATGGGCCCCACCATGATTTTCACTGTCTGCTTAG
This sequence comes from Pleurodeles waltl, assembly GCF_031143425.1. Lineage (NCBI taxonomy): Eukaryota > Metazoa > Chordata > Amphibia > Caudata > Salamandridae > Pleurodeles > Pleurodeles waltl. The sequence continues at coordinate 1,640,983,287 of NC_090444.1, read as the reverse complement.
CAAATCGCGCCGTCGCACCCGTCGCACCCCTGCAACTCCGCCGGCTCCATTCGGAGCCGGCTTCATTGTTGCAGGGTCTTTCCCGCTGGGCCGGCGGGCGCTCTTTTGCCGGTCGCCCGCCGGCCCAGCGGGAAAGCCAGAATGGCCTCCGCGGTCTTCTGACTGCGGAGCGGGCATTTGGCGGTTCCCGCCAGGCGTGCGGCTCTCGCCGCCCGCCAGGGTCAGAATGACCCTCATAGATTTTATAAATATGATGGGCCAAAGGATGTTCCTAATGAGATTTCTTAGCAGAGGACACAAGGTCTTTCCACAATACTGTATTCTTTCTGAAACAGTTATCAAGTATGGCTGTCCTGGTTCAAACCACAGCTCATTTGTTAAAAATAAATGAGACAGTTATTCAGAAGTTCATGATGTCTGGGGATGGATGTAATGGGGTAAACAGATAAAACACAACTTAAGCCTGGCATCAAAGCGCTGCACATTCTGTGCATGATATGGTGTCACACCGAAGGGCTTGTCCAATAGGATTTCTACAATTTGCTGTACTGATACATACAGGGTCATATTCATTTTAATTTAAGCAGATGTGGGAGAAAGGACATTTCTATGAATTGTGAACCATTGTGAAGTGTGCATGGTTTCATACCAGCTAATATATTTATATTTCTGACAGTCATGAAAATGAAAAGTTGCAATGTTGTAGAGCCCGTATTTAAATTTTAGCTTTCCTTTTTCACTTGACATTATTCTTTAATGGTGACTTTTTACATATTTCCCTTCAACACAAGAATGTGCCACATATTTATACGTTCCTGGTACGCATTGTCACCCTGTAGTCTGCACACGTAGAGCCTCATTTATGAGGCCCTAGAGGAACAATGAGCCACTGAAGCGTCATTTTTTTGCGTTCCAGTGGTGCAGTGTGCCAGCCCATATTTGGAAGGACATCCAAAGCCACCTTCTGAGGCTTTTTATGGCCTTGTACATATGGACCCCTTTCACTCATAACACTGCTTGAAAGGGGTGTTCCATTGGGGTTGCTTGGGGTGTTCCCATGCAACACCCATGGAACTTAAAGAAATCTGACACATTACTAGATTTACAAGTCTGGGAATGCATCAGATTCCTATGCCACCTCAGGGGTGGCATAAGAATGATGCAACAGGGAGAAATATTTTTATTTCTCCCCGTTTTGTTCCTGTTTCTATGTGTTCTGCATCCTGCAGCACACATAGAAAGAGGAAAACACCTCTAGTTTTTGTTTTTATGCAGGAAGGTCTTCCTTCCTGCACAAAAGTAATAATCCCCGCAACACAGGCATCCTTGTACCATGGTGCTAGGCTGCCTGCATTGGCGCTAGCCAGCAATTTGTGCGCCAGCGCAGGGGGAGAGGACAGAAATGCTCTGTATCTTGTAGATAAAGGGTATTTCTTCCCTTTCCAGTGGCAAAGGGCAACGCAGTAAGGCACGTGCTGCGCCACTCTTTGCCACAGGCCTCGTAAATGAGGTCGTTAGTTCTAAGGTCACACAATAAGAACTCAATCCCCTGGTTAGAATTTTCGGTTCTCAAAGGAGACAACTGAACCTCCCTAGACTAATTAAAGACGCTGTTCTGCCCCTTTGGCACAGTGTCCATTCTAGCCTCAATGAGAGGAGCACTTCATGCTGAGGTTATCATGGAACTGCTGTGAACTGTGACTGAGATACAGTCCTGCTGATCCCAATCTTAATCCTGAGAAGGAAGATAGCTGTGCAGAAAGAAGTGCACAGGCCTGCACACGTTGACAGGTGCATTAGTTAATGCACTGAGGCCAGCATCCTGACACATAATACCAAGGCAATGGGGTTAGATCATTCCATGAGGTCTGGCAGATGGGTACTCCCCCTATGATTTTCTTAGTGTAGAAGTATTATTGACAGAGGGGAATAATATTAGGAACAACTAACCAGGTTGAATTGTTTGTATTTTTCACCATTCTAATAATGCTTATGACAATGATGTGTCTCGTCTGCTTAATAATCGCAGCTCATGTTTTATTTACTAGAATACGTTATTTTCTATAAATATTTGATAAGGTATTTCCGTATCTTTTCTTGTGACACCTTGACATTCAAAAGTAATGAACAATAGGGTTAGATCTGTTTCTACAGATTCCTTGGGGATTGGAGTTGTGTCCAAGGTTACCAATATCATCTACTACCCTGACGGGTTAGTGGTTTAGATGTGGTATTGTGAGCTAGCCTAATAAAATCATAATAATGACATAAGTAGACAAAGGGCCTGATTTAGATATTGGCGGACAGGTTACTCCATCACAGCAGTGACAGATATCCAGTCCACCAAAATCTAAATCCCATAGGAAATAATGGGATTTTGATTTCAGCAGATGGGATATCCATGTGACCGTCCATCAACATCTAAATCAGTCACTTAGTCTCTATATTGTAAAGTTTTGTGGACATGATACACAATCCTTTTAAATTTGTAGGAACCGTATAACAGTAATGGGCAATGAGATAACACAGCGTATTAAACAGGTAGTAGATGGAGTGGCACTGACTGTAACGGTGCATCTTCAACTTGTTCTATACCTAATAAGATGTATGTAGATTCCTCTTTGGCCATTTTATTTTGCATGAGTGTCAAATTATATGGTTCAAACAAGGCTGTTTCTCTGAGAAGTTGCCAAGGCACAAAACCTGATCTAAGTGTTTGTAAGGCCCAATTCAATTTTATAATTTCTTTTAAAAGAGCCTGCCCATGTTGTGTAGTAAATTCAGGTCTCCTTTCAAGAGGTCTAAGGCTGAAGACAGAATGCGATTTAATGAGTACACTCTTTTAGAAAGCGTGTGAATTCCATTGTCGACTCTAAAAAACATTTGCATGTTTTCTTAACCTAATTGACTAATTCTTTCTGCAGCTTCTTTCTCAGAATATTTATTTAATTCACTGTAACTGACATATAGTTCTGTGGCAAGGAATCTTTTATTTCTTTCAGGACTCCATCTCAGAAGAAATTCAGGAAAATCCATATTTTCATTTATACGGAAAAGTATTTCTTTGCCGCTAAAATACTAGAATGTTCTAGTCATTGTTGACATGGCTTACCTGCACTATATGTAGTAACTACTACAGGTGTTTGTGTACTGTACTGTGGGTCAGGATGATTCATTTTAGGTCTATAAGGCAATAAGGCTAAACCTTTAACAGAAAATTGGGTTGAATTATAGGTTTAATTTTGTATCTTATCATTTACGTCTGTTTCAGACTTATTCATTTGAAATTGTCAATTACTGAACATGGTCAAGTTGACTTTTGGAATAGATGTTTATTTAAGTTTTCATTATTCTGTATCCCAGACCAGTAGTCTTCTGGAAAGTTTTGTTTAGAAAGATAATTTCTTTTGGTATTGTGCAGGTTCGAAATAAGGCTTCTTTGCCTTGTATCTGCCACATATTGTCCCCCAATACTGTTTTCTTCAGCATTTGATTTCCAATATACATATCCATGAATAGCCAGGTTTTGGGGGTAATTAGATTTTTTTAGGAGCTGATGTGGTTTATTTATAAAATGGAAGTCTGAAGGGTGTAATCTGTCATCATTCTGAAAGATGAGGAATATAGCTGCATTTCATGAACCACAGGAGAGGCAATTGTTCTTGCAGGGACGAAATGTCCATTCAGTATAGGTTGAACGACAAGTATTGTTGAAAACCACATGATGAAAATAAAAGTTCCCGAAATGATTCATACGTAGGACCAGGGAGGAATCAAATACTCACCACAAAACCACTGACAAGCATGAAGCAGTCTCTGGCAATGAGTGACTGTAGAAGGGTTTGAAAAGTGTCCTGTGACATATTGAGGGTAGTTTTCAACATAATTGGCCTTAAAAGGATACCAGTTCAAAAGACATAGCGTCAGGTGGAACTTTATAGTAAACCATGGAATTGCATTTGACATTTGCTGCTGTAATATTGGCAGCATCAGCTGTGTTTGTTGCACTGAATGTTCTGCATAGAGTGTTAAGCTCAGATATTCCTGTCTGGGAACTTGAGCTAGAAATGTTACTGCTTTATTCAGGGGGTAGGGTATTTAGAGTAGGGAGAGGCTGGGAAGCACTACTCTGAATCCTTGGTGTCTGCTGCAGTCGACTTTAGAGGACTGGCCACAACGTGTTTTTTATTGTGGATGATAGACACCTGCCTATTTCTCCTTGAGCCAGGCAGAAAAGGTAGAATAACAGACCTACTAATGGTGACAAGTGGTCTGCAAGATGACTCAAAAGCTTGCTTGTCATGATTTTTTTCCCTGAACTAGGTTCACAGCCAAGGGAACCCAACCCTCAGCTGCAAAGATAACCTTCTCTTTACAGGTGGCAGCGTCAGAGGGGGTTTTGTTAGACAGTGTGTCTATAACTTCTTGGATACTCTGTAAAATAGTCAAATGTTTCTCCAAGTCAAATTTATCATCATCTGTCACCTTTCCAGAATTATCTAAGCAAGACAAATACATGTGAACTCCATAGAAAGCATTGTATGGAGTGCATCCTTCCAATACTCAGCTAGACAAGTTATGTCATGCTCTCTGAACCCCATACAGATTATGGTACCAACTAACACCTGAACGTAGCACCCTAGCCGTTAAAGCGTGTTTAATCTTGCATTTGGCCCTTCCTACAATGCCCTTCAATTCGGGTTGCTGAATTGCAGACCAACCACCAGAGCAGATAATGAATCCCTGCAAGCCTTAGACGTGAACACAGGACTGTTATCTGAATAAAATGAATGAACTGCCCCATTGACTCTAGGCTCTGCAATTCCTTTACTGATGCTGAAGCGTCTGCATTTCTCTGTGGCCAAACCAATAGGAATTGAGAACATGAATCAGTTGTTACCAATATGTACTTGAATTGGTAAGCTGAACGGAGGGGATCAATATGGGCCAAGTTAATCACGTGGAAGGGGATATATGAAATTTTGTGGGGAGTTGGTGAGAGTCTTTTGACAGTAGAGGATTTAATCTGCTGACAAATGTCACACTGCCTAACATAGCCCCTTGTTTGTTTGTATAAACTAGGCCACCAGTAGCATTGCTGCAGCACTATTACAGTCGCGTTGATTCCTGCATGTGCAGAGGCCAACCTCTAATGGGCCTCTTTGATTAACTCTATTATAGACAGACTATCAAGTATTTTTCTGTCTCCCAATGTGGTATGCCGTATTTGGGAAGAAAACCTGCAGGAGATTTCCTAGCTTGCTTAGTTGCATTTATAGCTGTTAAAATATCTGGGTCAATATTCATTTGAGGTCAGGTTAGGACTTCTACTCTGTCAGTCTGAATTGCAGCCTTTGCTGCTAGGTCAGGTGCACAGTTCCCTTTAGTGTGAATGCTATCAATGTTGATGCCTTACATGGACCATTGGAAGCTTGTCTTGTAAGACAAGTACCTTTCCCCAAAGCTGTTTATTCTTTACAGGTTTTCCCTTTGAATACTTGAATTCATTCAACCAGCAATGCTGTAAATCAACATTGTAGCCTTGCACACAGAAGGCTGAGTCTTAGATGATAGGTGTGGCAACTGAAAAGACAGTCTTTTGTAATGTAGGTAACAGAGCTTGTAATTCTGCATGTTGTGCAGTATTGTTACCTAAAAGTTTAATGTGGCTGTGTTGTGGGATGAATTCACCATCTTTCACTGCGCAAGCTGCAGAGTATTTATATTTTGTTCCTAGAGCAGGCTGGGAAGAGCCATCTGTATAAACGATGCTCTGGTAAAACTTAATGGGTAAAGTGACTGGAGTCAGAGCAACATCCTGTTCATAATGGAGAAAAGTTTGTGTACTAAGGGAGGGATCATACTGAAGCTTTACATCAACTGTACTCAAAGAAGAGGCCTATTGCACCCATCTCATGTGTAGGTCACGAGCATTAGGTATGCTTGCCTTTGAGGCCGACTCTAGCGCTGGTACAAGAGAAACAATAATGATATGTTTTCCGTGCGCCAAAGGGTGCTTGTTTAAAATACCTGTCTGTAGTTCCGTCAGGATTTTTTCAATGGAAGCAAAACCTGCTTCAGCCATGGAATACAAGTGAGACTTGTAAGCAATAGGAACGGTCTGTCCTTCGTTGTAGGTCACATAAGTGTACCCACATTGACTGAATATGACTCTGATAATGAGGTTAGTTTTATTATCCCTACATTTTAAATATTTAATCCCAAGAATGTCTGCTTGTAGAACTTGCAGTACGTGCATTTAGCCATTGTTTGGATTGAAACTGGAGAGGAATCAGGTCATACAAGGGGTTCACTCTTTCAGCGTAGTAAGGAAAATAAGGACACCCAAAGTTTAAAAATCCCAGCAGGGATTGCAACTTTTCATTTTATCGGAAGGCTGCAAGGTAGCGCATTTCTGAAAGAAGTCCAGAGCTAGACCCCGACCCTCACTAGACACCTCAGATCCTACGAAGATCACCATCAGGTAGGCAAGCTTCAATTTTTTAAAGTTAATTTTCTAACTATATGCTGTTAATATGGTCACTGCTCTGTCTACCCTGGTAAGGTGGAGATTCATATCATCATCATTTAGGTAGATATCTTCACTGTATGAAAATACTTTGGGTCTGTTTGCAAGATCTCCATGATTCGCACAGAAAAAAAGCCAAGACTGTTGTTAAAACCCAGGGGCAAATGTTGGAATGAAAGTTTTAGTCCACCAAGACGGAAAACAGTTAGATATTCACTTTCAGGTGCTGTGTTCTGACTAAAGAACCATCTGGAAATATCAAGGGTCATTTTGTAATTTTTCCGCACAAGGTTGGTCATTAAACCTGTGCTATAGGCACTTTCTCCTGAGTATGTTTGTGTGTGCAAATTCACATTTCTATCTACTAAAACTATTCTATAGGATAGGAGCTCTCTAGTTTAGAGACAGGAAAAAGGAGTGTGGTCAGTGGTGAAAGACAAGGTGCTATTATGCCCGGCTACTGCAATTGATCCAGTGTTTCTTTTCTACCTTGTTTTACTTCTGGTTTTAAAGGGTATTGTGCATGTGACTGTGGTTCACTGCTTAAAAGAATGGCATGTGGACTAGACTGTTTGTCCCACCCCACTTGATTTCCGTACAAGGCTGGAGCTTGTCTCACAGCTCATTCATTGGAGTTGGAAATGGCCTTCTGCAGGGTCACCCCCAGACTTTTTGCCTTCCTCTCTCTATTTTCTGACCTCATTTTTGCTGGCTTTAGGACTCTGCTCACTTTACCAGTGCTAATCAGTGCTAAAGTGCATGTGCTCTCTCCTTAACCCCTTCGCTGCCAGGCCTTTTCCCCCTCCTGTGCCGGGCCTTTTTTTGCCTATTTGGGGCAGTTCGCGCTTAGGCCCTCATAACTTTTTTTCCACATAAGCTAACCAAGCCAAATTTGCGTCCTTTTTTTCCAACATCCTAGGGATTCTAGAGGTACCCAGACTTTGTGGGTTCCCTTGAAGGAGGCCAAGAAATTGGCCAAAATACAGTGAAAATTTCGTTTTTTTCAAAAAAATTGGAAAAAGTGGCTGCAGAAGAAGGCTTGTGGTTTTTCCCCTGAAAATGGCATCAACAAAGGGTTTGCGGTGCTAAACTCAGCAGCTTCCCAGCTTTCAGGAACAGGCAGACTTGAATCAGAAAACCCAATTTTTCAACACAATTTTGGCATTTTACTGGGGCATACCCCATTTGTGCAATTTTTTGTGCTTTCAGCCTCCTTCCAGTCAGTGACAGGAATGGTCATGAAACCAATGCTGGATCCCAGAAACCTAAACATTTCTGAAAAGTAGACAAAATTCTGAATTCAGCAAGGGGTCATTTGTGTAGATCCTACAAGGGTTTCCTACAGAAAATAACAGCTGAAAAAGAAAAATATTGAAATTGAGGTGAAAAAACCATCAATTTTTCTCTACGTTTTACTCTGTAACTTTTCCCTGCAATGTCAGATTATCGAAAGCAATATACCGTTACGTCTGCTGGACTCCTCTGGTTGTGGGGATATATAGGGTTTGTAGGTTCATCAAGAACCCGAGGAACCCAGAGCCAATGAATGAGCTGCACCCTGCAGTGCGTTTTCATTCTATACCGGGTATACAGCAATTCATTTGCTGAAATATAAGGAGTAAAAAATTGCTATCAAGAAAACCTTTGCATTTCCAAAAAGGGCACAAGATAAGGTGTTGAGGAGCAGTGGTTATTTGCACATCTCTGAATTCCGGGGTGACCATAGTAGCACGTGAATTACAGGGAATTTCTCAAATAGATGTCTTTTTTACACACACTCCTATATTTGGAAGGAAAAAATGTAGAGAAAGACAAGGGGCAATAGTACTTGTTTTGCTAATCTATGTTCCCCCAAGTCTCCCGATAAAAATGGTACCTCACTTGTGTGGGTAGGCCTAGCACCCGCGACAGGATATGCCCCAAAACACAACGTGGACACATCACAGAAAACAGAGCTGTTTTTAGCAAAGTGACTACCTGTAGATTTTGGCCTCTAGCTCAGCCGCCACCTAGGGAAACCTACCAAACCTGTGCATTTCTGAAAACTAGAGACCTAGGGGAATCCAAGGAGGGGTGACTTGCGGGGCTCGGACCAGGTTCTGTTACCCAGAATCCTTTGCAAATCTCAAAATTTGGCTAAAAAAACACATGTTCCTCACATTTCTGTGGCAGAAAGTTCTGGAATCTGAGAGGAGCCACAAATTTCCTTCCACCCAGCGTTCCCCCACGTCTCCCGATAAAAATGATACCTCACTTGTGTGGGTAGGCCTAGCGCCCGCGACAGGATATGCCCCAAAACACAACGTGGACATATCACAGAAAACAGAGCTGTTTTTAGCAAAGTGACTACCTGTAGATTTTGGCCTCTAGCTCAGCCGGCACCTAGGGAAACCTACCAAACCTGTGCATTTCTGAAAACTAGAGATCTAGGGGAATCCAAGGAGGGGTGACTTGTGTGGCTCGGACCAGGTTCTGTTACCCAGAATCCTTTGCAAACCTCAAAATTTGGCTAAAAAAACACATGTTCCTCACATTTCTGTGGCAGAAAGTTCTGGAATCTGAGAGGAGCCACAAATTTCCTTCCACCCAGCGTTCCCCCACGTCTCCCGATCAAAATGATACCTCACTTGTGTGGGTAGGCCTAGCGCCTGCGACAGGATATGCCCCAAAACACAACGTGGACATATCACAGAAAACAGAGCTGTTTTTAGCAAAGTGACTACCTGTAGATTTTGGCCTCTAGCTCAGCCGCCACCTAGGGAAACCTACCAAACCTGTGCATTTCTGAAAACTAGAGACCTAGGGGAATCCAAGGAGGGGTGACTTGCGGGGCTCGGACCAGGTTCTGTTACCCAGAATCCTTTGCAAACCTCAAAATTTGGCTAAAAAAACACATGTTCCTCACATTTCTGTGGCAGAAAGTTCTGGAATCTGAGAGGAGCCACAAATTTCCTTCCACCCAGCGTTCCCCCACGTCTCCCGATAAAAATGATACCTCACTTGTGTGGGTAGGCCTAGCGCCCGCGACAGGATATGCCCCCAAACACAACGTGGACATATCACAGAAAACAGAGCTGTTTTTAGCAAAGTGACTACCTGTAGATTTTGGCCTCTAGCTCAGCCGCCACCTAGGGAAACCTACCAAACCTGTGCATTTCTGAAAACTAGAGACCTAGGGGAATCCAAGGAGGGGTGACTTGCGGGGCTCGGACCAGGTTCTGTTACCCAGAATCCTTTGCAAATCTCAAAATTTGGCTAAAAAAACACATGTTCCTCACATTTCTGTGGCAGAAAGTTCTGGAATCTGAGAGGAGCCACAAATTTCCTTCCACCCAGCGTTCCCCCACGTCTCCCGATAAAAATGATACCTCACTTGTGTGGGTAGGCCTAGCGCCCGCGACAGGATATGCCCCAAAACACAACGTGGACATATCACAGAAAACAGAGCTGTTTTTAGCAAAGTGACTACCTGTAGATTTTGGCCTCTAGCTCAGCCGGCACCTAGGGAAACCTACCAAACCTGTGCATTTCTGAAAACTAGAGACCTAGGGGAATCCAAGGAGGGGTGACTTGTGTGGCTCGGACCAGGTTCTGTTACCCAGAATCCTTTGCAAACCTCAAAATTTGGCTAAAAAAACACATGTTCCTCACATTTCTGTGGCAGAAAGTTCTGGAATCTGAGAGGAGCCACAAATTTCCTTCCACCCAGCGTTCCCCCATGTCTCCCGATCAAAATGATACCTCACTTGTGTGGGTAGGCCTAGCGTCCGCGACAGGATATGCCCCAAAACACAACGTGGACACATCACAGAAAACAGAGCTGTTTTTAGCAAAGTGACTACCTGTAGATTTTGGCCTCTAGCTCAGCCGGCACCTAGGGAAACCTACCAAACCTGTGCATTTCTGAAAACTAGAGACCTAGGGGAATCCAAGGAGGGGTGACTTGTGTGGCTCGGACCAGGTTCTGTTACCCAGAATCCTTTGCAAACCTCAAAATTTGGCTAAAAAAACACATGTTCCTCACATTTCTGTGGCAGAAAGTTCTGGAATCTGAGAGGAGCCACAAATTTCCTTCCACCCAGCATTCCCCCACGTCTCCCGATCAAAATGATACCTCACTTGTGTGGGTAGGCCTAGCGCCCGCGACAGGATATGCCCCAAAACACAACGTGGACACATCACAGAAAACAGAGCTGTTTTTAGCAAAGTGACTACCTGGAGATTTTGGCCTCTAGCTCAGCCGCCACCTAGGGAAACCTACCAAACCTGTACATTTCTGAAAACTAGAGACCTAGGGGAATCCAAGGAGGGGTGACTTGTGTGGCTCGGACCAGGTTCTGTTACCCAGAATCCTTTGCAAACCTCAAAATTTGGCTAAAAAAACACATGTCCCTCACATTTCTGTGGCAGAAAGTTCTGGAATCTGAGAGGAGCTACAAATTTCCTTCCACCCAGCGTTCCCCCAAGTCTCCCGATAAAAATGATACCTCACTTGCGTGGGTAGGCCTAGCGCCGGCGACAGGAAACACCCCAAAGCGCAACGTGGACACATCCTAAATTTTGGAAAAAAACAGAGGTGTTTTTTGCGAAGTGCCTACCTGTAGATTTTGGCCTCTAGCTCAGCCGGCACCTAGGGAAACCTACCAAACCTGTGCATTTCTGAAAACTAGAGACCTAGGGGAATCCAAGGAGGGGTGACTTGCGGGGCTCGGACCAGGTTCTGTTACCCAGAATCCTTTGCAAACCTCAAAATTTGGCTAAAAAAACACATGTCCCTCACATTTCTGTGGCAGAAAGTTCTGGAATCTGAGAGGAGCTACAAATTTCCTTCCACCCAGCGTTCCCCCAAGTCTCCCGATAAAAATGATACCTCACTTGCGTGGGTAGGCCTAGCGCCGGCGACAGGAAACACCCCAAAGCGCAACGTGGACACATCCTAAATTTTGGAAAAAAACAGAGGTGTTTTTTGCGAAGTGCCTACCTGTAGATTTTGGCCTCTAGCTCAGCCGGCACCTAGGGAAACCTACCAAACCTGTACATTTCTGAAAACTAGAGACCTAGGGGAATCCAAGGAGGGGTGACTTGCGGGGCTCGGACCAGGTTCTGTTACCCAGAATCCTTTGCAAACTTCAAAATTTGGCTAAAAATACACATGTTACTCACATTTCTGTGGCAGAAAGTTCTGGATCTGAGAGGAGCCACAAATTTCCTTCTACCCAGCGTTCCCCCAAGTCTCCCGATAAAAATGATACCTCACTTGTGTGGGTAGGACTAGCGCCCACGAAAGGAAAGGGCCCAAAACACAACGTGGACACATCACATTTTTTTATAAAAAGCAGTGCCTACCTGTGGATTTTGGCCTATAGCTCAGCCGACACCTGAGGAAACCTAGGAAACCAGTGCATTTTTGAAAACTAGAAACCCAGGGGAATCCAAGATGGGGTGACTTGCGGGGCTCTGACCAGGTTATGTTACCCAGAATCCTTTGCAAACATCAAAATTTGGCCCAAAAAACACTTTTTCCTCTCATTTCGGTGACAGAAAGTTCTGGAATCTGAGAGGAGCCACAAATTTCCTTCCACCCAGCGTTCCCCTAAGTCTCTCAATAAAAATGGTACATCACTTCTGTGGGTAGGCCTAGCGCCCACAAAAGGAAATGGCCCAAAACACAACGTGGACACAACATATTTTTTCACAGAAAACAGAGGTGTTTTTTGCAAGGTGCCTACCTGTGGTGTTTGGCCTGTAGCTCAGCCGGCCCCGGGGGGGGGAGGGGGCAGAAATGCCCTAAAATAAATTTGCCCCCCCAACCCCCACCCTCCCCCGCCGGGAGCGACCCTTGCCTACGGGGTCGCTCCCCCTGCGTGACATTGGCACCAAAAAACAAATCCCCGGTGCCTTGTGGTTTCTGCCCCCTTGGGGGCAGGTTGACCTAAACTCAGCCAATCTGCCCCCAAGGGGGGCAGAAATGGCCTAAATACAATTTGTCCCCCAGGGGAGCGACTTTTGCCTGATGGGTCGCTCCCCATCTCTAAAAAAAAAAAAAAAAAAAAAAAAAACAGAAAAAAAAATTGCCCTGGTGCCTAGAGGTTTATAATAGGCCGATCTGTCCCCCGGGGGGGCAGAAATGGCCTAAAATAAATTTGCCCCCCCAACCCCCACCCCCCCCCCCCGGGAGCGACCCTTGCCTACGGGGTCGCTCCCCCTGCGTGACATTGGTGCCAAAAAACAAATCCCCGGTGCCTAGTGGTTTCTGCCCCTAAAATTGGCCAATCTGCACCCAGGGGGGCAGAAATGGTCTAAATACAATTTGCCCCCCCAGGGGAGCGACCCTTGCCTGATGGGTCGCTCCCCATCTCTAAAAAAAGAAACAACAAAAAAAAAAACACAAAAAAAAAATTGCCCTGGCGCCTAGAGTGTTCTGCCCCCCCCCCGGGGGCAGTTCGGCCTAATAATAGGCCGATCTATCCCCCGGGGGGGCAGAAATGGCCTAAAATAAATTTGCCCCTCCAACCCCCCCTCCCCCGGGAGCGACCCTTGCCTACGGGGTCGCTCCCCCTGCGTGACATTGGCGCCAAAAAACAAATCCCCGGTGCCTAGTGGTTTCTGCCCCCTTGGGGGCAGATTGACCTAAAATTGGCCAATCTGCCCCCAGGGGGGCAGAAATGGTCTAAATACAATTTGCCCCCCCAGGGGAGCGACCCTTGCCTGATGGGTCGCTCCCCATCTCTAAAAAAAGAAACAACAAAAAAAAAAAACACAAAAAAAAAATTGCCCTGGCGCCTAGAGTGTTCTGCCCCCCCCCCGGGGGCAGTTCGGCCTAATAATAGGCCGATCTGTCCCCCGGGGGGGCAGAAATGGCCTAAAATAAATTTGCCCCCCCAAACCCCACCCCCCCCCCGGGAGCGACCCTTGCCTACGGGGTCGCTCCCCCTGCGTGACATTGGCGCCAAAAAACAAATCCCCGGTGCCTAGTGGTTTCTGCCCCCTTGGGGGCAGATTGACCTAAAATCGGCCAATCTGCCCCCAGGGGGGCAGAAATGGTCTAAATACAATTTGCCCCCCAGGGGAGCGACCCTTGCCTGATGGGTCGCTCCCCATCTCTAAAAAAAAAAAAAAGAAAAAAAAAAAAAACACAAAAAAAAAATTTGCCCTGGCGCCTAGAGGTTTCTTCCCCCCCGGGGGCAGATCGGCCTAATAATAGGCCGATCTTCCCCCAGGGGGGGCAGAAAAGGCCTTCCCAAAAAATTGCCCCCCCTGGGAGCGACCCTTGCCAAAGGGGTCGCTTTGTTGCGTGACATTCGCGCGCAAAAACAAACTCCCTGGTGTCTAATGGTTTCTGCCCCCCTTGGGGGCAGATTGGCCTTATCAAAATAGGCCAATCTGCCCCCAAGGGGGGCAGAAATGGCCTAAATATATATTGCCCCGTAGGGGAGCGACCCTTGCCTAAGGGAGCGCTCCCCACCTAAAAAAAAAGAATTCATCACAAAAAAAAAAAAAAAAAAAAAAAAATGGTCCCTGGTGCCTAGAGGTTTCTGCCCCCCCTGGGGGCAGATCGGCCTAATAATAGGCCAATCTGCCCCCAGGGGGGGCAGAAAAGGCCTTCCTAAAAAAATGCCCCCCTGGGAGCGACCCTTGCCCAAGGGGTCGCTCCCTTTTGCCAATTTCAAGAATGAAAAAAAAAATCCCTGGTGTCTAGTGGGGTTTCAAAAGCCGGATTGCAAGCAATCCGGCTTTTGAAACCTGTGAGAGACTTCAAAGGGAAGGAAATACATTTCCTTCCCTTTGAAGCCTCTCGGGGCCTCCCCCATGGGATTGAAAAAGAAATGCAAAAGCATTTCTTTTTCAATCGCGCTGGAAGCTCTGCTTCCAGCGCGATGGGGGAGACCCTGTGACTAATCAGCGCGCGCTCGCGCGCTGACGTCACAGTGGGGGTTGGGGGGGTCGGGGGTGGGAGGGGAAGGGCTTCCCCTTCCATCCCTGACTTGGGGGGGTGGGGGGGAACACCTGAACGTAGCACCCTAGCCGTTAAAGCGTGTTTAATCTTGCATTTGGCCCTTCCTACAATGCCCTTCAATTCGGGTTGCTGAATTGCAGACCAACCACCAGAGCAGATAATGAATCCCTGCAAGCCTTAGACGTGAACACAGGACTGTTATCTGAATAAAATGAATGAACTGCCCCATTGACTCTAGGCTCTGCAATTCCTTTACTGATGCTGAAGCGTCTGCATTTCTCTGTGGCCAAACCAATAGGAATTGAGAACATGAATCAGTTGTTACCAATATGTACTTGAATTGGTAAGCTGAACGGAGGGGATCAATATGGGCCAAGTTAATCACGTGGAAGGGGATATATGAAATTTTGTGGGGAGTTGGTGAGAGTCTTTTGACAGTAGAGGATTTAATCTGCTGACAAATGTCACACTGCCTAACATAGCCCCTTGTTTGTTTGTATAAACTAGGCCACCAGTAGCATTGCTGCAGCACTATTACAGTCGCGTTGATTCCTGCATGTGCAGAGGCCAACCTCTAATGGGCCTCTTTGATTAACTCTATTATAGACAGACTATCAAGTATTTTTCTGTCTCCCAATGTGGTATGCCGTATTTGGGAAGAAAACCTGCAGGAGATTTCCTAGCTTGCTTAGTTGCATTTATAGCTGTTAAAATATCTGGGTCAATATTCATTTGAGGTCAGGTTAGGACTTCTACTCTGTCAGTCTGAATTGCAGCCTTTGCTGCTAGGTCAGGTGCACAGTTCCCTTTAGTGTGAATGCTATCAATGTTGATGCCTTACATGGACCATTGGAAGCTTGTCTTGTAAGACAAGTACCTTTCCCCAAAGCTGTTTATTCTTTACAGGTTTTCCCTTTGAATACTTGAATTCATTCAACCAGCAATGCTGTAAATCAACATTGTAGCCTTGCACACAGAAGGCTGAGTCTTAGATGATAGGTGTGGCAACTGAAAAGACAGTCTTTTGTAATGTAGGTAACAGAGCTTGTAATTCTGCATGTTGTGCAGTATTGTTACCTAAAAGTTTAATGTGGCTGTGTTGTGGGATGAATTCACCATCTTTCACTGCGCAAGCTGCAGAGTATTTATATTTTGTTCCTAGAGCAGGCTGGGAAGAGCCATCTGTATAAACGATGCTCTGGTAAAACTTAATGGGTAAAGTGACTGGAGTCAGAGCAACATCCTGTTCATAATGGAGAAAAGTTTGTGTACTAAGGGAGGGATCATACTGAAGCTTTACATCAACTGTACTCAAAGAAGAGGCCTATTGCACCCATCTCATGTGTAGGTCACGAGCATTAGGTATGCTTGCCTTTGAGGCCGACTCTAGCGCTGGTACAAGAGAAACAATAATGATATGTTTTCCGTGCGCCAAAGGGTGCTTGTTTAAAATACCTGTCTGTAGTTCCGTCAGGATTTTTTCAATGGAAGCAAAACCTGCTTCAGCCATGGAATACAAGTGAGACTTGTAAGCAATAGGAACGGTCTGTCCTTCGTTGTAGGTCACATAAGTGTACCCACATTGACTGAATATGACTCTGATAATGAGGTTAGTTTTATTATCCCTACATTTTAAATATTTAATCCCAAGAATGTCTGCTTGTAGAACTTGCAGTACGTGCATTTAGCCATTGTTTGGATTGAAACTGGAGAGGAATCAGGTCATACAAGGGGTTCACTCTTTCAGCGTAGTAAGGAAAATAAGGACACCCAAAGTTTAAAAATCCCAGCAGGGATTGCAACTTTTCATTTTATCGGAAGGCTGCAAGGTAGCGCATTTCTGAAAGAAGTCCAGAGCTAGACCCCGACCCTCACTAGACACCTCAGATCCTACGAAGATCACCATCAGGTAGGCAAGCTTCAATTTTTTAAAGTTAATTTTCTAACTATATGCTGTTAATATGGTCACTGCTCTGTCTACCCTGGTAAGGTGGAGATTCATATCATCATCATTTAGGTAGATATCTTCACTGTATGAAAATACTTTGGGTCTGTTTGCAAGATCTCCATGATTCGCACAGAAAAAAAGCCAAGACTGTTGTTAAAACCCAGGGGCAAATGTTGGAATGAAAGTTTCAGTCCACCAAGACGGAAAACAGTTAGATATTCACTTTCAGGTGCTGTGTTCTGACTAAAGAACCATCTGGAAATATCAAGGGTCATTTTGTAATTTTTCCGCACAAGGTTGGTCATTAAACCTGTGCTATAGGCACTTTCTCCTGAGTATGTTTGTGTGTGCAAATTCACATTTCTATCTACTAAAACTATTCTATAGGATAGGAGCTCTCTAGTTTAGAGACAGGAAAAAGGAGTGTGGTCAGTGGTGAAAGACAAGGTGCTATTATGCCCGGCTACTGCAATTGATCCAGTGTTTCTTTTCTACCTTGTTTTACTTCTGGTTTTAAAGGGTATTGTGCATGTGACTGTGGTTCACTGCTTAAAAGAATGGCATGTGGACTAGACTGTTTGTCCCACCCCACTTGATTTCCGTACAAGGCTGGAGCTTGTCTCACAGCTCATTCATTGGAGTTGGAAATGGCCTTCTGCAGGGTCACCCCCAGACTTTTTGCCTTCCTCTCTCTATTTTCTGACCTCATTTTTGCTGGCTTTAGGACTCTGCTCACTTTACCAGTGCTAATCAGTGCTAAAGTGCATGTGCTCTCTCCTTAACCCCTTCGCTGCCAGGCCTTTTCCCCCTCCTGTGCCGGGCCTTTTTTTGCCTATTTGGGGCAGTTCGCGCTTAGGCCCTCATAACTTTTTTTCCACATAAGCTAACCAAGCCAAATTTGCGTCCTTTTTTTCCAACATCCTAGGGATTCTAGAGGTACCCAGACTTTGTGGGTTCCCTTGAAGGAGGCCAAGAAATTGGCCAAAATACAGTGAAAATTTCGTTTTTTTCAAAAAAATTGGAAAAAGTGGCTGCAGAAGAAGGCTTGTGGTTTTTCCCCTGAAAATGGCATCAACAAAGGGTTTGCGGTGCTAAACTCAGCAGCTTCCCAGCTTTCAGGAACAGGCAGACTTGAATCAGAAAACCCAATTTTTCAACACAATTTTGGCATTTTACTGGGGCATACCCCATTTGTGCAATTTTTTGTGCTTTCAGCCTCCTTCCAGTCAGTGACAGGAATGGTCATGAAACCAATGCTGGATCCCAGAAACCTAAACATTTCTGAAAAGTAGACAAAATTCTGAATTCAGCAAGGGGTCATTTGTGTAGATCCTACAAGGGTTTCCTACAGAAAATAACAGCTGAAAAAGAAAAATATTGAAATTGAGGTGAAAAAACCATCAATTTTTCTCTACGTTTTACTCTGTAACTTTTCCCTGCAATGTCAGATTATCGAAAGCAATATACCGTTACGTCTGCTGGACTCCTCTGGTTGTGGGGATATATAGGGTTTGTAGGTTCATCAAGAACCCGAGGAACCCAGAGCCAATGAATGAGCTGCACCCTGCAGTGCGTTTTCATTCTATACCGGGTATACAGCAATTCATTTGCTGAAATATAAGGAGTAAAAAATTGCTATCAAGAAAACCTTTGCATTTCCAAAAAGGGCACAAGATAAGGTGTTGAGGAGCAGTGGTTATTTGCACATCTCTGAATTCCGGGGTGACCATAGTAGCACGTGAATTACAGGGAATTTCTCAAATAGATGTCTTTTTTACACACACTCCTATATTTGGAAGGAAAAAATGTAGAGAAAGACAAGGGGCAATAGTACTTGTTTTGCTAATCTATGTTCCCCCAAGTCTCCCGATAAAAATGGTACCTCACTTGTGTGGGTAGGCCTAGCACCCGCGACAGGATATGCCCCAAAACACAACGTGGACACATCACAGAAAACAGAGCTGTTTTTAGCAAAGTGACTACCTGTAGATTTTGGCCTCTAGCTCAGCCGCCACCTAGGGAAACCTACCAAACCTGTGCATTTCTGAAAACTAGAGACCTAGGGGAATCCAAGGAGGGGTGACTTGCGGGGCTCGGACCAGGTTCTGTTACCCAGAATCCTTTGCAAATCTCAAAATTTGGCTAAAAAAACACATGTTCCTCACATTTCTGTGGCAGAAAGTTCTGGAATCTGAGAGGAGCCACAAATTTCCTTCCACCCAGCGTTCCCCCACGTCTCCCGATAAAAATGATACCTCACTTGTGTGGGTAGGCCTAGCGCCCGCGACAGGATATGCCCCAAAACACAACGTGGACATATCACAGAAAACAGAGCTGTTTTTAGCAAAGTGACTACCTGTAGATTTTGGCCTCTAGCTCAGCCGGCACCTAGGGAAACCTACCAAACCTGTGCATTTCTGAAAACTAGAGATCTAGGGGAATCCAAGGAGGGGTGACTTGTGTGGCTCGGACCAGGTTCTGTTACCCAGAATCCTTTGCAAACCTCAAAATTTGGCTAAAAAAACACATGTTCCTCACATTTCTGTGGCAGAAAGTTCTGGAATCTGAGAGGAGCCACAAATTTCCTTCCACCCAGCGTTCCCCCACGTCTCCCGATCAAAATGATACCTCACTTGTGTGGGTAGGCCTAGCGCCTGCGACAGGATATGCCCCAAAACACAACGTGGACATATCACAGAAAACAGAGCTGTTTTTAGCAAAGTGACTACCTGTAGATTTTGGCCTCTAGCTCAGCCGCCACCTAGGGAAACCTACCAAACCTGTGCATTTCTGAAAACTAGAGACCTAGGGGAATCCAAGGAGGGGTGACTTGCGGGGCTCGGACCAGGTTCTGTTACCCAGAATCCTTTGCAAACCTCAAAATTTGGCTAAAAAAACACATGTTCCTCACATTTCTGTGGCAGAAAGTTCTGGAATCTGAGAGGAGCCACAAATTTCCTTCCACCCAGCGTTCCCCCACGTCTCCCGATAAAAATGATACCTCACTTGTGTGGGTAGGCCTAGCGCCCGCGACAGGATATGCCCCCAAACACAACGTGGACATATCACAGAAAACAGAGCTGTTTTTAGCAAAGTGACTACCTGTAGATTTTGGCCTCTAGCTCAGCCGCCACCTAGGGAAACCTACCAAACCTGTGCATTTCTGAAAACTAGAGACCTAGGGGAATCCAAGGAGGGGTGACTTGCGGGGCTCGGACCAGGTTCTGTTACCCAGAATCCTTTGCAAATCTCAAAATTTGGCTAAAAAAACACATGTTCCTCACATTTCTGTGGCAGAAAGTTCTGGAATCTGAGAGGAGCCACAAATTTCCTTCCACCCAGCGTTCCCCCACGTCTCCCGATAAAAATGATACCTCACTTGTGTGGGTAGGCCTAGCGCCCGCGACAGGATATGCCCCAAAACACAACGTGGACATATCACAGAAAACAGAGCTGTTTTTAGCAAAGTGACTACCTGTAGATTTTGGCCTCTAGCTCAGCCGGCACCTAGGGAAACCTACCAAACCTGTGCATTTCTGAAAACTAGAGACCTAGGGGAATCCAAGGAGGGGTGACTTGTGTGGCTCGGACCAGGTTCTGTTACCCAGAATCCTTTGCAAACCTCAAAATTTGGCTAAAAAAACACATGTTCCTCACATTTCTGTGGCAGAAAGTTCTGGAATCTGAGAGGAGCCACAAATTTCCTTCCACCCAGCGTTCCCCCATGTCTCCCGATCAAAATGATACCTCACTTGTGTGGGTAGGCCTAGCGTCCGCGACAGGATATGCCCCAAAACACAACGTGGACACATCACAGAAAACAGAGCTGTTTTTAGCAAAGTGACTACCTGTAGATTTTGGCCTCTAGCTCAGCCGGCACCTAGGGAAACCTACCAAACCTGTGCATTTCTGAAAACTAGAGACCTAGGGGAATCCAAGGAGGGGTGACTTGTGTGGCTCGGACCAGGTTCTGTTACCCAGAATCCTTTGCAAACCTCAAAATTTGGCTAAAAAAACACATGTTCCTCACATTTCTGTGGCAGAAAGTTCTGGAATCTGAGAGGAGCCACAAATTTCCTTCCACCCAGCATTCCCCCACGTCTCCCGATCAAAATGATACCTCACTTGTGTGGGTAGGCCTAGCGCCCGCGACAGGATATGCCCCAAAACACAACGTGGACACATCACAGAAAACAGAGCTGTTTTTAGCAAAGTGACTACCTGGAGATTTTGGCCTCTAGCTCAGCCGCCACCTAGGGAAACCTACCAAACCTGTACATTTCTGAAAACTAGAGACCTAGGGGAATCCAAGGAGGGGTGACTTGTGTGGCTCGGACCAGGTTCTGTTACCCAGAATCCTTTGCAAACCTCAAAATTTGGCTAAAAAAACACATGTCCCTCACATTTCTGTGGCAGAAAGTTCTGGAATCTGAGAGGAGCTACAAATTTCCTTCCACCCAGCGTTCCCCCAAGTCTCCCGATAAAAATGATACCTCACTTGCGTGGGTAGGCCTAGCGCCGGCGACAGGAAACACCCCAAAGCGCAACGTGGACACATCCTAAATTTTGGAAAAAAACAGAGGTGTTTTTTGCGAAGTGCCTACCTGTAGATTTTGGCCTCTAGTTCAGCCGGCACCTAGGGAAACCTACCAAACCTGTGCATTTCTGAAAACTAGAGACCTAGGGGAATCCAAGGAGGGGTGACTTGCGGGGCTCGGACCAGGTTCTGTTACCCAGAATCCTTTGCAAACCTCAAAATTTGGCTAAAAAAACACATGTCCCTCACATTTCTGTGGCAGAAAGTTCTGGAATCTGAGAGGAGCTACAAATTTCCTTCCACCCAGCGTTCCCCCAAGTCTCCCGATAAAAATGATACCTCACTTGCGTGGGTAGGCCTAGCGCCGGCGACAGGAAACACCCCAAAGCGCAACGTGGACACATCCTAAATTTTGGAAAAAAACAGAGGTGTTTTTTGCGAAGTGCCTACCTGTAGATTTTGGCCTCTAGCTCAGCCGGCACCTAGGGAAACCTACCAAACCTGTACATTTCTGAAAACTAGAGACCTAGGGGAATCCAAGGAGGGGTGACTTGCGGGGCTCGGACCAGGTTCTGTTACCCAGAATCCTTTGCAAACTTCAAAATTTGGCTAAAAATACACATGTTACTCACATTTCTGTGGCAGAAAGTTCTGGATCTGAGAGGAGCCACAAATTTCCTTCTACCCAGCGTTCCCCCAAGTCTCCCGATAAAAATGATACCTCACTTGTGTGGGTAGGACTAGCGCCCACGAAAGGAAAGGGCCCAAAACACAACGTGGACACATCACATTTTTTTATAAAAAGCAGTGCCTACCTGTGGATTTTGGCCTATAGCTCAGCCGACACCTGAGGAAACCTAGGAAACCAGTGCATTTTTGAAAACTAGAAACCCAGGGGAATCCAAGATGGGGTGACTTGCGGGGCTCTGACCAGGTTATGTTACCCAGAATCCTTTGCAAACATCAAAATTTGGCCCAAAAAACACTTTTTCCTCTCATTTCGGTGACAGAAAGTTCTGGAATCTGAGAGGAGCCACAAATTTCCTTCCACCCAGCGTTCCCCTAAGTCTCTCAATAAAAATGGTACATCACTTCTGTGGGTAGGCCTAGCGCCCACAAAAGGAAATGGCCCAAAACACAACGTGGACACAACATATTTTTTCACAGAAAACAGAGGTGTTTTTTGCAAGGTGCCTACCTGTGGTGTTTGGCCTGTAGCTCAGCCGGCCCCGGGGGGGGGAGGGGGCAGAAATGCCCTAAAATAAATTTGCCCCCCCAACCCCCACCCTCCCCCGCCGGGAGCGACCCTTGCCTACGGGGTCGCTCCCCCTGCGTGACATTGGCCCCAAAAAACAAATCCCCGGTGCCTTGTGGTTTCTGCCCCCTTGGGGGCAGGTTGACCTAAACTCAGCCAATCTGCCCCCAAGGGGGGCAGAAATGGCCTAAATACAATTTGTCCCCCAGGGGAGCGACTTTTGCCTGATGGGTCGCTCCCCATCTCTAAAAAAAAAAAAAAAAAAAAAAAAAAACAGAAAAAAAAATTGCCCTGGTGCCTAGAGGTTTATAATAGGCCGATCTGTCCCCCGGGGGGGCAGAAATGGCCTAAAATAAATTTGCCCCCCCAACCCCCACCCCCCCCCCCCGGGAGCGACCCTTGCCTACGGGGTCGCTCCCCCTGCGTGACATTGGTGCCAAAAAACAAATCCCCGGTGCCTAGTGGTTTCTGCCCCTAAAATTGGCCAATCTGCACCCAGGGGGGCAGAAATGGTCTAAATACAATTTGCCCCCCCAGGGGAGCGACCCTTGCCTGATGGGTCGCTCCCCATCTCTAAAAAAAGAAACAACAAAAAAAAAAACACAAAAAAAAAATTGCCCTGGCGCCTAGAGTGTTCTGCCCCCCCCCCGGGGGCAGTTCGGCCTAATAATAGGCCGATCTGTCCCCCGGGGGGGCAGAAATGGCCTAAAATAAATTTGCCCCTCCAACCCCCCCTCCCCCGGGAGCGACCCTTGCCTACGGGGTCGCTCCCCCTGCGTGACATTGGCGCCAAAAAACAAATCCCCGGTGCCTAGTGGTTTCTGCCCCCTTGGGGGCAGATTGACCTAAAATTGGCCAATCTGCCCCCAGGGGGGCAGAAATGGTCTAAATACAATTTGCCCCCCCAGGGGAGCGACCCTTGCCTGATGGGTCGCTCCCCATCTCTAAAAAAAGAAACAACAAAAAAAAAAAACACAAAAAAAAAATTGCCCTGGCGCCTAGAGTGTTCTGCCCCCCCCCCGGGGGCAGTTCGGCCTAATAATAGGCCGATCTGTCCCCCGGGGGGGCAGAAATGGCCTAAAATAAATTTGCCCCCCCAAACCCCACCCCCCCCCCCGGGAGCGACCCTTGCCTACGGGGTCGCTCCCCCTGCGTGACATTGGCGCCAAAAAACAAATCCCCGGTGCCTAGTGGTTTCTGCCCCCTTGGGGGCAGATTGACCTAAAATCGGCCAATCTGCCCCCAGGGGGGCAGAAATGGTCTAAATACAATTTGCCCCCCAGGGGAGCGACCCTTGCCTGATGGGTCGCTCCCCATCTCTAAAAAAAAAAAAAAGAAAAAAAAAAAAAACACAAAAAAAAAATTTGCCCTGGCGCCTAGAGGTTTCTTCCCCCCCGGGGGCAGATCGGCCTAATAATAGGCCGATCTTCCCCCAGGGGGGGGCAGAAAAGGCCTTCCCAAAAAATTGCCCCCCCTGGGAGCGACCCTTGCCAAAGGGGTCGCTTTGTTGCGTGACATTCGCGCGCAAAAACAAACTCCCTGGTGTCTAATGGTTTCTGCCCCCCTTGGGGGCAGATTGGCCTTATCAAAATAGGCCAATCTGCCCCCAAGGGGGGCAGAAATGGCCTAAATATATATTGCCCCGTAGGGGAGCGACCCTTGCCTAAGGGATCGCTCCCCACCTAAAAAAAAAGAATTCATCACAAAAAAAAAAAAAAAAAAAAAAAAATGGTCCCTGGTGCCTAGAGGTTTCTGCCCCCCCTGGGGGCAGATCGGCCTAATAATAGGCCAATCTGCCCCCAGGGGGGGCAGAAAAGGCCTTCCTAAAAAAATGCCCCCCTGGGAGCGACCCTTGCCCAAGGGGTCGCTCCCTTTTGCCAATTTCAAGAATGAAAAAAAAAATCCCTGGTGTCTAGTGGGGTTTCAAAAGCCGGATTGCAAGCAATCCGGCTTTTGAAACCTGTGAGAGACTTCAAAGGGAAGGAAATACATTTCCTTCCCTTTGAAGCCTCTCGGGGCCTCCCCCATGGGATTGAAAAAGAAATGCAAAAGCATTTCTTTTTCAATCGCGCTGGAAGCTCTGCTTCCAGCGCGATGGGGGAGACCCTGTGACTAATCAGCGCGCGCTCGCGCGCTGACGTCACAGTGGGGGTTGGGGGGGTCGGGGGTGGGAGGGGAAGGGCTTCCCCTTCCATCCCTGACTTGGGGGGGTGGGGGGGAACCCCACAGAGGGAGCAAGAGCGCTCCCTCTGGGCTCTGTGCACAGGACGTAATGGTTACGTCCTGGGCACAGCAGCACTGTGCCTCAGGACGTAACCATTACGTCCTGGGCACAGAAGGGGTTAAAACATGGTGACATTGGCTCATACTCAATTGGCTTATTTAATATCCCTAGTCCCTAGTCAAGTGCACTACATGTGCCCAGGGCCTGTAAACTAAATGCTACAAGTGGGCTGCAGCTGTGATGCCTGCTCCTTTCATAGGATAGCATTAGGGCTACCCTCATAACTGTTTGAGAGGTAGATTCTGATCTGAAAGGGGTAGCCAGGTCATATTTAGTATGGTCAGAATGGTAATGGAAAATCCTGCTTATTGGTGAAGTTGGATGTAATATTGCTATTCTAAAAATGCCTCTTTTAGAAAGTGAGCATTTCTCTACACTCCAATCCTTCTGTGCCTTCCAATCCACGTCTGGCTAGGTTAGTTGACAGCTCCCTTGTGCATTTCACTCAGACAACCCCAAACACAGGATGCTCAGTCACACCTCCACACATCTGCATACTGCCCGACACTTACATTTGAAAGGACAGTGGCCTGCCCTCACACAAAGGACTGGCAGACAGGATGAAACTGAAAGGGGACCTTGTGCACTTCTAAGCCACTCTTTGAAGTCTCCCCTACTTCAAAGGCACATTTGGGTATTTAAACAGGGACTCTGACACTACCAACTCAGACACTTCTGGACAATATACCACAGGCGAAGAAACTCTGAACCAGAACCTGCCCAGAGGAACTGCCTGGCTGCCCAAAGGACTCACCTGACTGCTTTTCTGCAAAGGACTGCTGCCCTGCTGTTGCCCTGCTGCCTTGCTGCACTCTGGCTCTGCTGAGAAGTGCTCTCCAAGGGCTTGGATAGAGCTTGCCTCTTGTTCCTTGAAGTCTCAGGACCAAAAAGACTTGATCCTGCAAAGAATTCCTTGTATGGGAAATTTTGATGTACAGCCTGC
This sequence comes from Pleurodeles waltl, assembly GCF_031143425.1. Lineage (NCBI taxonomy): Eukaryota > Metazoa > Chordata > Amphibia > Caudata > Salamandridae > Pleurodeles > Pleurodeles waltl. The sequence continues at coordinate 1,640,957,834 of NC_090444.1, read as the reverse complement.
CAGAAATGACGCACAGCCTGCATCGCGGTGAGAAAATCACTGCACGCTGAACCGGATCGCTGCAGCCCGGCTCCCCGAGAGGAGATCGACGCAGCACCAGCGTTGCGACCGGAACGTCAACGCATGGCCCACTGGATCAACGCATAGCTGAGCCGGAACGATGGAGCCAGACTTTCTGCGAGAAGAATCGACGCAGCGCCTGCCTTGCGACATACATTTTCCCACATCACCCACCGGATCGACGGAGCTCCTATAACTTTGTCCTGCACGCCCAGGATTTCTCTGCATTGTCCCCGGGGCATCAGAATACTCCGCAACCCAAAGAGGATTCAAGATAGGGTGCCAGAAATCGACGCAAGGCCCTCCCTGCATGGAAAGGTATCGAAGCATTGTCTGTGTGTGCTTGGAGAAACCGACGCCCATCTCCCCGTTTTCCTCGCATCTCCTCCTCTGCAGTCCCTAGCAGAGAATTTGAACACAATCCATGTAGTTTGTGCTTGCAAGAGACACTTGTTGCTTTTTAAAGACTAAAGACTCTTCTTCCCATTTTCTGACGTGATACTTCAATGTGTACTTATTAAATCTTGATTGTTTTGACCTACATTTAACCAGATAAATATTCTATTTTTCTAAACACTGTGTGGTGTATTTCTATGGTGTTATACTGTGTTTTTGCATGACTTATTGAACAAATACTTTACACATTGCCTTCTAAGTTAAGCCGAAACAAAGTGACTGCATTTACCATGATGCATTGGGGCTAACCTTTTGCTTGAGTGTGAGACAGTGTGCTCCCTTTTTTCTTTTTGTACAATGACTGCTCCCTTGAGCTAACGAGCTGACGAGCTCTGGAGAGGCACCTGTGCGCCAGTGAGTGGTACATAAACCCGAGAAGACTTTTGGCGGCATTTCAAGCAACCCCACAGACTTGGCTGCTCTCTGCTGATGACGGGCTAAACCTAGAAACACGTGTCCAGAGATACACAGCACTTGCTGCACCTACTTAGGTGAAAGACTTTTGATTACTTTTTCAGCACAAAACGAAGTGACTGCATTTACCATGATGCATTGGGGCTAACCTTTTGCTTGAGTGTGAGGCAGTGTGCTCCCTTTTTTCTTTTTGTCCAATGACTGCTCCCTTGAGCTAACGAGCTGACGAGCTCTGGAGAGGCACCTGTGCGCCAGTGAGTGGTACATAAACCCGAGAAGACTTTTGGCGGCATTTCAAGCAACCCCACAGACTTGGCTGCTCTCTGCTGATGACGGGCTAAACCTAGAAACACGTGTCCAGAGATACACAGCACTTGCTGCACCTACTTAGGTGAAAGACTTTTGATTACTTTTTCAGCACAAAACGAAGTGACTGCATTTACCATGATGCATTGGGGCTAACCTTTTGCTTGAGTGTGAGGCAGTGTGCTCCCTTTTTTCTTTTTGTCCAATGACTGCTCCCTTGAGCTAACGAGCTGACGAGCTCTGGAGAGGCACCTGTGCGCCAGTGAGTGGTACATAAACCCGAGAAGACTTTTGGCGGCATTTCAAGCAACCCCACAGACTTGGCTGCTCTCTGCTGATGACGGGCTAAACCTAGAAACACGTGTCCAGAGATACACAGCACTTGCTGCACCTACTTAGGTGAAAGACTTTTGATTACTTTTTCAGCACAAAACGAAGTGACTGCATTTACCATGATGCATTGGGGCTAACCTTTTGCTTGAGTGTGAGGCAGTGTGCTCCCTTTTTTCTTTTTGTCCAATGACTGCTCCCTTGAGCTAACGAGCTGACGAGCTCTGGAGAGGCACCTGTGCGCCAGTGAGTGGTACATAAACCCGAGAAGACTTTTGGCGGCATTTCAAGCAACCCCACAGACTTGGCTGCTCTCTGCTGATGACGGGCTAAACCTAGAAACACGTGTCCAGAGATACACAACACTTGCTGCACCTACTTAGGTGAAAGACTTTTGATTACTTTTTCATCACAAAACGAAGTGACTGCATTTACCATGATGCATTGGGGCTAACCTTTTGCTTGAGTGTGAGGCAGTGTGCTCCCTTTTTTCTTTTTGTCCAATGACTGCTCCCTTGAGCTAACGAGCTGACGAGCTCTGGAGAGGCACCTGTGCACCAGTGAGTGGTACATAAACCCGAGAAGACTTTTGGCGGCATTTCAAGCAACCCCACAGACTTGGCTGCTCTCTGCTGATGACGGGCTAAACCTAGAAACACGTGTCCAGAGATACACAGCACTTGCTGCACCTACTTAGGTGAAAGACTTTTGATTACTTTTTCAGCACAAAACGAAGTGACTGCATTTACCATGATGCATTGGGGCTAACCTTTTGCTTGAGTGTGAGGCAGTGTGCTCCCTTTTTTCTTTTTGTCCAATGACTGCTCCCTTGAGCTAACGAGCTGACGAGCTCTGGAGAGGCACCTGTGCGCCAGTGAGTGGTACATAAACCCGAGAAGATTTTTGGCGGCATTTCAAGCAACCCCACAGACTTGGCTGCTCTCTGCTGATGACGGGCTAAACCTAGAAACACGTGTCCAGAGATACACAGCACTTGCTGCACCTACTTAGGTGAAAGACTTTTGATTACTTTTTCAGCACAAAACGAAGTGACTGCATTTACCATGATGCATTGGGGCTAACCTTTTGCTTGAGTGTGAGGCAGTGTGCTCCCTTTTTTCTTTTTGTCCAATGACTGCTCCCTTGAGCTAACGAGCTGACGAGCTCTGGAGAGGCACCTGTGCGCCAGTGAGTGGTACATAAACCCGAGAAGACTTTTGGCGGCATTTCAAGCAACCCCACAGACTTGGCTGCTCTCTGCTGATGACGGGCTAAACCTAGAAACACGTGTCCAGAGATACACAGCACTTGCTGCACCTACTTAGGTGAAAGACTTTTGATTACTTTTTCAGCACAAAACGAAGTGACTGCATTTACCATGATGCATTGGGGCTAACCTTTTGCTTGAGTGTGAGGCAGTGTGCTCCCTTTTTTCTTTTTGTCCAATGACTGCTCCCTTGAGCTAACGAGCTGACGAGCTCTGGAGAGGCACCTGTGCGCCAGTGAGTGGTACATAAACCCGAGAAGACTTTTGGCGGCATTTCAAGCAACCCCACAGACTTGGCTGCTCTCTGCTGATGACGGGCTAAACCTAGAAACACGTGTCCAGAGATACACAGCACTTGCTGCACCTACTTAGGTGAAAGACTTTTGATTACTTTTTCAGCACAAAACGAAGTGACTGCATTTACCATGATGCATTGGGGCTAACCTTTTGCTTGAGTGTGAGGCAGTGTGCTCCCTTTTTTCTTTTTGTCCAATGACTGCTCCCTTGAGCTAACGAGCTGACGAGCTCTGGAGAGGCACCTGTGCGCCAGTGAGTGGTACATAAACCCGAGAAGACTTTTGGCGGCATTTCAAGCAACCCCACAGACTTGGCTGCTCTCTGCTGATGACGGGCTAAACCTAGAAACACGTGTCCAGAGATACACAGCACTTGCTGCACCTACTTAGGTGAAAGACTTTTGATTACTTTTTCAGCACAAAACGAAGTGACTGCATTTACCATGATGCATTGGGGCTAACCTTTTGCTTGAGTGTGAGGCAGTGTGCTCCCTTTTTTCTTTTTGTCCAATGACTGCTCCCTTGAGCTAACGAGCTGACGAGCTCTGGAGAGGCACCTGTGCGCCAGTGAGTGGTACATAAACCCGAGAAGACTTTTGGCGGCATTTCAAGCAACCCCACAGACTTGGCTGCTCTCTGCTGATGACGGGCTAAACCTAGAAACACGTGTCCAGAGATACACAGCACTTGCTGCACCTACTTAGGTGAAAGACTTTTGATTACTTTTTCAGCACAAAACGAAGTGACTGCATTTACCATGATGCATTGGGGCTAACCTTTTGCTTGAGTGTGAGGCAGTGTGCTCCCTTTTTTCTTTTTGTCCAATGACTGCTCCCTTGAGCTAACGAGCTGACGAGCTCTGGAGAGGCACCTGTGCGCCAGTGAGTGGTACATAAACCCGAGAAGACTTTTGGCGGCATTTCAAGCAACCCCACAGACTTGGCTGCTCTCTGCTGATGACGGGCTAAACCTAGAAACACGTGTCCAGAGATACACAGCACTTGCTGCACCTACTTAGGTGAAAGACTTTTGATTACTTTTTCAGCACAAAACGAAGTGACTGCATTTACCATGATGCATTGGGGCTAACCTTTTGCTTGAGTGTGAGGCAGTGTGCTCCCTTTTTTCTTTTTGTCCAATGACTGCTCCCTTGAGCTAACGAGCTGACGAGCTCTGGAGAGGCACCTGTGCGCCAGTGAGTGGTACATAAACCCGAGAAGACTTTTGGCGGCATTTCAAGCAACCCCACAGACTTGGCTGCTCTCTGCTGATGACGGGCTAAACCTAGAAACACGTGTCCAGAGATACACAGCACTTGCTGCACCTACTTAGGTGAAAGACTTTTGATTACTTTTTCAGCACAAAACGAAGTGACTGCATTTACCATGATGCATTGGGGCTAACCTTTTGCTTGAGTGTGAGGCAGTGTGCTCCCTTTTTTCTTTTTGTCCAATGACTGCTCCCTTGAGCTGACGAGCTCTGGAGAGGCACCTGTGCGCCAGTGAGTGGTACATAAACCCGAGAAGACTTTTGGCGGCATTTCAAGCAACCCCACAGACTTGGCTGCTCTCTGCTGATGACGGGCTAAACCTAGAAACACGTGTCCAGAGATACACAGCACTTGCTGCACCTACTTAGGTGAAAGACTTTTGATTACTTTTTCAGCACAAAACGAAGTGACTGCATTTACCATGATGCATTGGGGCTAACCTTTTGCTTGAGTGTGAGGCAGTGTGCTCCCTTTTTTCTTTTTGTCCAATGACTGCTCCCTTGAGCTAACGAGCTGACGAGCTCTGGAGAGGCACCTGTGCACCAGTGAGTGGTACATAAACCCGAGAAGACTTTTGGCGGCATTTCAAGCAACCCCACAGACTTGGCTGCTCTCTGCTGATGACGGGCTAAACCTAGAAACACGTGTCCAGAGATACACAGCACTTGCTGCACCTACTTAGGTGAAAGACTTTTGATTACTTTTTCAGCACAAAACGAAGTGACTGCATTTACCATGATGCATTGGGGCTAACCTTTTGCTTGAGTGTGAGGCAGTGTGCTCCCTTTTTTCTTTTTGTCCAATGACTGCTCCCTTGAGCTAACGAGCTGACGAGCTCTGGAGAGGCACCTGTGCGCCAGTGAGTGGTACATAAACCCGAGAAGATTTTTGGCGGCATTTCAAGCAACCCCACAGACTTGGCTGCTCTCTGCTGATGACGGGCTAAACCTAGAAACACGTGTCCAGAGATACACAGCACTTGCTGCACCTACTTAGGTGAAAGACTTTTGATTACTTTTTCAGCACAAAACGAAGTGACTGCATTTACCATGATGCATTGGGGCTAACCTTTTGCTTGAGTGTGAGGCAGTGTGCTCCCTTTTTTCTTTTTGTCCAATGACTGCTCCCTTGAGCTAACGAGCTGACGAGCTCTGGAGAGGCACCTGTGCGCCAGTGAGTGGTACATAAACCCGAGAAGACTTTTGGCGGCATTTCAAGCAACCCCACAGACTTGGCTGCTCTCTGCTGATGACGGGCTAAACCTAGAAACACGTGTCCAGAGATACACAGCACTTGCTGCACCTACTTAGGTGAAAGACTTTTGATTACTTTTTCAGCACAAAACGAAGTGACTGCATTTACCATGATGCATTGGGGCTAACCTTTTGCTTGAGTGTGAGGCAGTGTGCTCCCTTTTTTCTTTTTGTCCAATGACTGCTCCCTTGAGCTAACGAGCTGACGAGCTCTGGAGAGGCACCTGTGCGCCAGTGAGTGGTACATAAACCCGAGAAGACTTTTGGCGGCATTTCAAGCAACCCCACAGACTTGGCTGCTCTCTGCTGATGACGGGCTAAACCTAGAAACACGTGTCCAGAGATACAAAGCACTTGCTGCACCTACTTAGGTGAAAGACTTTTGATTACTTTTTCAGCACAAAACGAAGTGACTGCATTTACCATGATGCATTGGGGCTAACCTTTTGCTTGAGTGTGAGGCAGTGTGCTCCCTTTTTTCTTTTTGTCCAATGACTGCTCCCTTGAGCTGACGAGCTCTGGAGAGGCACCTGTGCGCCAGTGAGTGGTACATAAACCCGAGAAGACTTTTGGCGGCATTTCAAGCAACCCCACAGACTTGGCTGCTCTCTGCTGATGACGGGCTAAACCTAGAAACACGTGTCCAGACATACACAGCACTTGCTGCACCTACTTAGGTGAAAGACTTTTGATTACTTTTTCAGCACAAAACGAAGTGACTGCATTTACCATGATGCATTGGGGCTAACCTTTTGCTTGAGTGTGAGGCAGTGTGCTCCCTTTTTTCTTTTTGTCCAATGACTGCTCCCTTGAGCTAACGAGCTGACGAGCTCTGGAGAGGCACCTGTGCACCAGTGAGTGGTACATAAACCCGAGAAGACTTTTGGCGGCATTTCAAGCAACCCCACAGACTTGGCTGCTCTCTGCTGATGACGGGCTAAACCTAGAAACACGTGTCCAGAGATACACAGCACTTGCTGCACCTACTTAGGTGAAAGACTTTTGATTACTTTTTCAGCACAAAACGAAGTGACCGCATTTACAATGATGCATTGGGGCTAACCTTTTGCTTGAGTGTGAGGCAGTGTGCTCCATTTTTTCTTCTAAGTTAAGCCTGACTGCTCAGTTCCAAGCTACCAGAGGGTGGGCACAGGATAATTTGGATTGTGTGTGACTTACCCTGACTAGAGTGAGGGTCGTTGCTTGGACAGGGGGTAGCCTGACTGCGAGCCAAAGACACAATTTCTAACAACTGGCATAAATTTCCCTGACATTCTCAGGCACTATGGGAGAAAAGGCTACACTTATGACTTTCTCCACTTGGGGTGCTTCCCTAATAAAGACTGGAGGCCAGTGTTAATCACCAGGATGATGTTGTAATCATCAGATAATTGTGTCCAGAAGACTGCTTTACTCATACTTGATATGTCCCTTTCAATATTTATATTAAAGTTGTAAATCCTATTAGGAGGATTTAAATGTTGATCTGAAGTTTTGATCTGTTTAAACTCATCAGTTGGAGTTGCATCCAGAAATCTCTGAAGTATTTGATTAACTAGTGTGACTTCTGTGGCGATGTCTGTGGGCTAACTCACCAACGTTATGTTTCACAGGAGCTGGATCGGCATGTATTTTAGAAAGTTCTCCTACTTTCTTCTTTTTTACTAGGGTTTTAAAGTCCAATCCTTTCTTATCCCTCTTTACGCTGACGTCCCTCTTGCATCCTGCTTCACTTTTCCTACTATACTCATCTTTTCTTCTGTACTCAGCTAGGCTGCCCCTTTTTGTTCTTTTAGCTTCCGTGTCCTGAAGAGAACTTGAAGAGCAACTATCAGAGCACTAATTCACAGACTCTTAAGTTATAATGATTTCTGCCAGATCCCTTAGAAGCCGGTGATCTAGTCCATATTTTATCCTTGTTTTTCAGTTTTTTCATTCCTTCCTTGCAGATTTCTCCTTAATCAAACTCTCATTGTCATTTTTTCGGTTTTAAATGTAGTTTAATGAGTTAAGTACCAAAGTTATCTCTACCTACAGAGCTATAAACTTCTGCTATAACATAATTTTTGGTAGTTCCCATTCAAAGTCTTGAACCGCATCTGCTTCCATTCTCTAATTATTTGAAAAAATTGAAGCCTCTCCCTTAATGTTGCTTAGGACTATAGAGGACATGTTAGAGAAGATCCCCTTCAACTCCATGTCTAAATCCAGAGCTGATGCAGCCCCATGGTCATTTTGTACCTGCCTCAGTGCATCAGGAAGGACTGCCAATGAGGGTGTACCATGTTAAGTAGTGTAAATGCATGTAAAGATGAGTCCCCAGGTGTTAAACTTCTTTATGGGAGGCACCATTACAAAAGGGAGACACATATTCCATATTCTTTGTTTATCTTGAGGGACAGCATATGGATTCACTGCTTCTAATTGATTATTTTTACGAGCAATCAAACAAGCCATTTTATCATGCTTTGTGGGTGCTATTCCCATGATAGCTTCAATAGTCTGTGGGCTAGTAGTTTGTATTTGTGCAGGAGCGACAGGCCTGCTGTGACAGTAGGTTTGGAGCTAAAAGTACGTTGAACAAACTGTACAAGTCTCCTGCATAAAGCTGTTTAATTTAACACTCCTACCACATCAGACTGGCCATGTAGCCCTATCATTGCTCAGAGACCTCAAACCAGATTTCTGTGAATGTGTGACAACTGACCACTTAATCAATTTTGGCAGGTTAAAGGAATTTTCAAACCTTGATAGGCCCTTGAATATGCCAGTGTGTCTACCGCTGTGTATTCTTGAAACTGTCTTGAGGCAGCATCAATAGTCTCAAACTCCAACCAGGAGCAATAAATCTCCAGGCAAACACTGAATGTGCAGATATTACAGAAGTAACTCCCGCTCCCTCTCCAAAGACATCTTGAGCATTGAGATGCTGAGTAACTGCTTTCCTGCAAATGACCATTATCACAATAGGTGCTCTCATAATGAATGGATTCAACTGAAAATGTGAATCTAAGAATTAGAAAAGCCACATAATGGGGGAATAACCTCTTATGAGTCACGCTTGACAAACCTATAGGAATAGACAATCCCTAATCTCCAGTAGGAGGAAACTATGGATGTTACCACAATGGCATAACCAATGGTTCAGATATGTGTGAAAGTGAAAAAACTACTCAATGCGAAACCATGAGATATGAGCCTCACATTGGGTGTCAACTGTTGTGAAAGTTACAACTTTGACATAACTTGGCATACAGTGTGCTTTCCTACCCACAAGTGACATGGGAGAACTTGGTTCAATGCACCAGGGATGAATTGAAAGAAAGGTTATTGTAGCCCCACAAAACACTATTGACTGCATATTTGAGATAGAAGCATTCTTTTGGGTTACTAACAATCATATGAAATGATCAGAGACACAGTAGAAATAGCAACACACCTTATTTCATTACTCACAGTAACACACTGTGAGAAAGTCAATCTATTTGCTCTCATCACCCCCATGGCTAATACTGGAGGTTACTGACTCTGACTGTGCCCTGGCTCTGCTAACCAGACCCAAGGCCAGTGCTCTATTTAAAGGAATATGCAAATTAGGCATAGTTATAATTGGCTATGACAGCCTACCTGTAAGTCCCTAGTATATGATAGGGTGTGGAAGATTAGAGGCCCAGTGGATTTAATTTAGTGTGCACTGCTGTAGTGCCTGCTGAAATTTTAAAGGCAGACCAGCTTTGAAGGCTGCCTTTAAATGTAAATTATATACAAATTCAACTTTGGAATCAAAAGTACTTCCAAAGCCTTGACCTACATTATTTTTACATGTAAGTCCCCCTTAAGGTCTCCCCTAAGTGCCCCAGGTGCAGGGGGCCTTGTATCTATAAGCATGAACATGATAAAATATATTTTATATGCCCTGGTGAGGGAAAAACTGCCAATTAAGTTTTTCCCCACTATAGTACTGTAGCTCCAAAGGCTAACATTGGGAAACATTATTAAAGTATAACTTACGCTAGAAATGGGCTACAAATTCCATTCTTGGACTCAAAATTATAGTTACAATAAATCCAACAACTATAACTATCACAGAAAAGACATTATAGAACTTACTTTTTTGTTAAGCAAAAATATAGCTCTCCAGCTGCTCTTCTCTGATTGGCCAGCCTCAGCTAGGCTGAGCCAAGCTGTCTTTAAGGAGGTGTCTAGTGGCCTGCACTAAGACAATGGGACCTCTGGTGAGGGGAGATCTGCAAGCTGCAGAGCAAAAGGCAGGAAGGGGCCGAGTAGCCAAACTGGTCTACAAAGAGAAAATGACACTTAAGACAAGACACAGGCTCCCCCCTCTTCCTATCACACCTGCCAGGTGGGAGCCCCAGTAATGAGATTATCAGAAGGACTGGAGGAGGAGTGTTTAGGGAAATAAGCAAGACCAGTGGGATGGCTTAGCCAGATCTTAACTCCAAGGAGGGATTGAGGGGTTTTGAAAGGGTAGTGCTTCCTGGGATTGATTTTGCCGCACTTCACAGGAAGTGGTCACCTCAGATGGGGCACCCTGCACCCGACTGGTCAAGGGTGCCTCTCCTGCTTGCCAGCCCAGGAACACTAGATAAATATTGGAGAGTTGCCCAACAACTCAAAACACTGCCTGAACTACAAGGAGAAGAAAAACTGCCCCGATGGAACCCTGGCCTGCTCCCCAAAGGACTGCACTCTGCATGACTGCACTTGCTGCAAACTGAGGGAATTCAGCTCTAAGGACTTTGTCTGGCTTCAAGAGAAAAAAAGATTGAACTCCATGAGAACAAAAAGGTTAAAACTTCACCTGCAACATCATTATCAAGGACAACCCGGCTGATCACCTTCACCAAGACTTTTGAGGATTCGCCAGGTGCATTCCGGGAAACATAGGCCCAACATCTCAAGGACCATCTCAGAGCTTCTAGACCCTTAGATTGGTGTTGTGGACCACTGGAGACCCAAAAGAGGATTTCTGGAAGGAGATTAAGAAGTTTAGAGAAGATTGGAGAACTTTTGGTTAAAAGTTCCATAAGGTGACCAGTCCGTTGACGAGAGTCAAGCCGCCGACGTCAATCCGTGACTCAACCTGAATTTCAGGTTCATCCTGCTGATGCTCCAGAGCTTTTCCCCATCAATTAAACTTCCAGGAGTTGACCGGGAGCTTGCGCTGAGCCAAGCTAACGACGACGCATCGAAACCCGGCCTGACAAGGAGCCTCACCCGACAACGGTAAAACTTTGACTGAGGTCTCCTGATCAGAGTATCTAAGAAGAACTCCATTATGGTTGGTCTCAAATTGTAGCTTGGTCTCGGTCAAGCGTGACCAGATATCTCCGGTTGGTACTATTGGTTTTAGGAACTAGAAAGCATATTTTTTTAATGTATTCTTTAAAAATTCATATCTTCTGTTCCCTACATTGAATTTTATGCGTTTTGAAGATGAAACATTTCCTATTTTTATAAATTGGTGTTTAATATATTGGTGTTTTTAGATGCTTTATACATCTGTGTCCTAAGTTAAGCCTGCCTGCTCATTGCCAGCTACAAGGGGGTTGAGCAAGGGATTCATTTACTTAGACCTTGAATGGACCTTACATTGTGATTGTGGCTTTATTACTAGTAGTAGGTCCTTACTTATCACTATTACTAACACACACATAATTGACTAAGGAGAATGAACACTTTAAAGTTAAAAGTATGTGTTACTACAGGAACAATCTGTTTTTCAGTGCATCTAATCCAACTACACAAAATATCATTAAAACTGCAAGAAGGTACATTATAAATAATGAGAATACAATGAACATTTCTAGCATGTTTTAAAATGTCATATAAGACTTAACGCCCTAATGCCTACTTCTGTGTGCTACACTAAGAGACCATGGAAGGCAGAGCAGCTTGCAGTCTCGTTTCTTAGGGAGAAGAGACGCACTGCATATCTTTTTGACAGCAAAGGCTTACTTTATTAGTGGAGGCATGAAGAAAGTGTTCCTCACAAAGGACAAACACATGCTGCAGTGACTGTTAGTCAGTCTATCACCGAACCTCAGCTTTATCAGCCTCAGGCGAGATGTAGGATCTGCGAAGTGTGCTAGCAGTAGGTGAAGTCATCTCTGGCAGAATCTCAGGTGATAATCCGGGCAAAGGACCTCTCCAGACAACTGGTCAAGTGGCAGTCCTTATATAATAAATCTTATCAGAAATCAGAATTTATGACATAAGTTTAGGAATGTCTGACATGGATTATGTGCATCAAAGTGTGCATCCCAGACATTTCTTTATTAACATCTAGGGTACAAAGACATCAATTCAGACAACACTATTTTGGTTATAAGCCTGCATGTTTTCTTAATGGGCCTTGACATGGTGGAAAGTAGACATTTGATCCAAATGAATGTAGCATCAAGTGTTGTATCTATGTCATCGATTGAATGGCTTGATGCCTTCACAGTTCTGAGAAAGATAAGGTTAGACGGCATCTGTGTCTCATGGCAGACATAACAATGATTCCGCATAAACTGAGAAAAATGATGACTTCCATTGTTTGAGAGTGAGAAGATGGTGACCTCCATAGCCAAGATGGAGTCCGGCCTACATAAAATGGAGACGGACCTTAACAGTTTTACGTCAAGATAATGCAAGGCTGCAACATCTGATTTGGCTTTTCATGGCTTAGCAAATCCCAGCAATAGACTTGTGTTGCCCTGCGACAACTTGTGTCACACAAATGCAATGCAAACCCTTAGTAAATTGGATCTGAGGTGTCCATGATCCGCTCCTTCCTATGAGCAGGCCTCCAATCCCATATTTCCCTGGATAAATGCTGTCAATCAGTACACAAATGAGGAATGGGTGTGGCAGGCCTACAAGTCTATCGCCAAGATGCACACACCTTGTTCAAGAATGACTGGCTGTGTGGAGGGGGTGAGGGATGATGTGACCCAGCCTGCCCTTCTGGGTATAGATAAAAGGATGGGACTTTTGTACGGCACAGCTATTCCCCAGGACCTCCCTGATGGACACAGAGTGGGCTTCATGCATTAGCACCTGGCACTACTCTTGATTGGGTGGGCCAATAAACTAATGCAACAAGCTCTACAATGGTTGGGGTAATGGTTCCATCACATCGCACAACTAAAGGGCTTTTCCAAGTGGGGCAAAATTTGCATGACAAAGTTTGGGAACATAGGGTAAAGGGACAGCATACACACATTCCAAGACTTGCAAACCCATTTCTAACTGTCACAAACCTAATTACATATATATTTACAACTCTGGCACGCTCTCTCCAGTTACAACAGTAATATGTAAAACTTGCCTGAATACAACCTAGTCAATGTAAGTTTTCATGAGAGGAGTATATTCTAGACATAGTTCATCCTAATAATTAATGGCACAATTGGTTTGCAGCCTTTAAAAAGAAATGGGAGGTATGGGAAAGTTCCTCTTGATAATGTTGATTGGGAAGATGCCCGAATGGAGTCCTGTGAGCTTGCTATATCCTCTTGCTTTAGATTGGTCCAACTGAACTACTTGCACGTGACCTATCTTAGTCCTCGCCTCAAATGGCATTCATGTAACATATCTAACCCCTCATGGTTCCATTATAGATGCCCAGACTCAGGCTTTTGCCACATGGTCTGGCAATGTCCTAAGATCTCTCGGTGCTGGCATCCGACTGAAGAACTTTGAACGATGGATTGACCTGACACCTAGGATAGCCCTGTTGGGCATACTGGATGTACCGGGTGGTACCTGGCAGATTATCAAATATTTTTTGTCTTTCAAATAACTTTAAATTAATTGATTTTTGAACATTACAAACTGTTTCATTTAAAACACACACCAATTAGAAAAACCCTAAACTATTTTGTGGAAACACAAAAATATGATTACATTTTCACAAATAAATTCATTTTTTAAAGTAAATGTATTTTTTTTAGAAATATGGTACATTGTAAAAAAAACAATTGTTTAAATGTTTAGGAAACTAATATTTAAATACATACTCTAAGCTAACAACATGTACATACATATTTTGCAAGTTATCCAGAAAAAAGGTAACTAGATGTGTTAAACAACAAAAAACTCAAAATAAACATAAAAAACATTTAATACATCATCATTCACTAAAATTCTAAAAACAGTTATAGAAAGTATATAAACCTTACTGGTGAGAATTACACATACTATTATAACACCACTTGTGCAAAAGATGAAATAAGTACATATAATTTGCTGTGGAGTATATTTGCTATTCTAACTCCAGATCAACAAACGTTGAAGCTGAACATATAAAGTAATCTAACACCAGTTCTACAATCTATGGAGTACATGTAACTTGGTGATAGGTCGCCTAGTTACTGTTCTAACTCCAGCCCAATAAATATTGCAGAAAGTGCATAAATATTTAGGGGGTGATGTTTACTCTTTTATTATTTACTGTTCTAACTCTAGTCCAATTAACACTGAGGAAAATGCATATATCTGGAAAGAGGTGTAAGATGTACGATTCTGTTTCCAGTCCACCAAACACTGGGGAAAAATAATATATTTGGGGAGGAAATGCGATTTAGAATACAAACTCTGGTTTATATAATATTTGGGAAGTACGTTTATTTGGGAGGGAAGGTCAAACTTACTATTCTAACTCCAGTCCAACTAACATCAGGAAAATGTATATATATATAAATATATGCATATGTATATATTTAAGGGAGGTCAGACTAAATATTCAAATTCCAGTCAAATTCTTTGGCCGTGCCCTCGGCCACGCCTCCATTTGCACAGCAGACACGTGCAGTGGGTGTGCCTAGGGCAAGCCCATCTTTGCTTGTCCCCAGCCCCTGCTAAATCCATCAAATGTTTCAGAAGGCGCCCGACTGTGCCATGGTTTCCCATCAGACCTAAGGAAATGAAAAAGAACTGTAGGAAATAGGAGAGGATCCGGTGAAGCAATTACTCCATAGATAAAAAGTTAAAATATAAACAGTTTATTCAGAACTATAAATATATGATTAAAGGAAAAACAAATCTATACAGAAAAAATCAGTAGGGTAAATAACATCTCAATAGCTTTTTAAGAGTGTTCAGGACCTGGTATTTCCACCCTCTGATAGTGTGTTAACTCCCACAGTGGAATTTTATGTTTGCAGCTCTCACTCAGCTGGGGTTTGGCCCCAAGTTTTGTGGCTGGGTCTGACTTCTATATCAGAAACTGATGGTGAGGGTCAGAGAGAATACCAGTCTGTCCCAAGTTTTTTCTTTACAGAGGGGCACAAGACAGGGGTGACTCCTCTCCCCTACATTATTTGCACTGGTGCTTGAGCCTTTAGGGGCATGAATGCATCAAGACCCTCTCATCTGGGGAGTGAGTATCAGTGGGATTTGGGAAGAGCGAATTTTCCTCTATACCATTGACATCCTTTCCATGTCACCAATCCGGCTCTTTCCATAGAAAGAATACTACAAAACAGTTTTTGGATCTTTGGAGATCACTCAGAATACCGCAATCACAGGGAATGTTGGAACTTTGGAGGATGATGACTAGACAGAGTCTGTACAAAGCCCATGATAGATGGTGATCCGAGCATGCTTCCGACTAGTCCATCTACCGAATCTCCACAGGGCTTACTTCTGCAGGATGCTCATATGTGGGATGGGCAGGGAGGATTCAGCGTTCTGCTAGAGGGAGTGTTTAGCTGAAAGGCTCCTTTTACCACATTTAATGGCAATGTCCGTCTGTACAACTCTACTGCACCGGGGTATTGCAGATTATGGCCAAAGGCTTTGGGCAAACAGTCCCCCTGTAGGCTAAACTACTTCTATTGGTGTCAACAGCTCTGGTTGATGGTAGCAGCTATTTTGGGCAAGTGTAACATAGCAAGGGCCTGGGGTGCCTCTGCTCCACCCTGCATTGAAGAATGGGAGTCTGACATGAGCTGATGTCAAAGGGCAGAACAGGTGATCTATCAAAGTAGGGGTTGCCCCAAGAAATGGAACAAGGTTTGAAGCATGTGGCACAGTAACAAGTAAGCTTGAATGAAGGGGAGTGTTGAGAGCCAAAGGGTTGTTGGATGGATCCCTGGGGCCTCTACATGGTCCCCATATCTTGCATCTATGTTTTGGTCTCACAAATGACATGTCTATGCTTGACATTGGCTATGTGCTTTCTGATGTATGTGTCCTGCGATTGTTACAACCTTGTATTCACTTTATGCTGAGCTTCAGCCGTTTGCAAATAAAAAAAAAATTAAAAAAGAATTACTGAAGGCTTCAGTAGAAATGAGATAATGAAAACCAGCTAGGGTGGCTGAACCCTAACAACATCTATAGAACATTTAAACCGATCACTGCTAGAAGAAGAATGCCAAAAAGAGAAGAGCATTGCTATTTTCTACAAAAGATTAGATGATTACCTTAAAGGAATTTCAGCAACATGTGTTAACTGAGCAGCAGATTTGTTAGTACAGCTTAGGCAATATTTAGAGGTGAGTGCTAATGAGGTTTGGTGGGTGTCCTATCCACTGACATCCACACCCCTCTCCTTAGGTAGAGTTCAGAAAAAGGCATTGTTGCAGATGGCTGAACCACTGACAGCTCTGCCACTGTGGACAATCTCTATGTGGTCTCGGCGCAAAGGAAATAGTGTGGAGAGGTTGCTCAGTTCAGGACATCCCCTTCAATGCAAATAATGGTATAACAAAATGAAATTTTTCAGTTCAAATATAAATAAAGATATTTTAATGTTAAAAAACCTAAAAATAAAACATTTATTATTGCATTATCAATCATTGCAACACCTTTTTTTAATTTATAAATTAAGGTAAAAATATCTTTTAATTCAAATATAATTACATTACTTCAATTCTAGACAGTTCTACTAAGACTTATTAATTGCTTTATGCTGGAATTTATCTTTTAGTTTCAACTTCAGAGAAGTATGTTTTAAATTTATTATATTTATTTAACTGAATTAATGTAATAGTGCTGTGCCATTGTTTAATCTTGTTCTTAAAGTAAATATACACAATTAATTTGTACTAATATTTAACATAAACATATTGTTAAATAACGTTTTTAACTTTTTTCTGTATTTTAGCGCAGGGAGACTCCACAGGGGGGGTGCTATGGTAAAGTGTAGAGAACATTAAAACAGTTTATTAAACCAAATACTAAATACAAATTTCATTTAATTTAACATTATTTCCTACAGGGTTTTATCTTAGGTCCCTGTCTCCATTATGTTTTACAGGAGGATGTTGCAGTATCAGGGGTTGATCACATGTGGTGCTAGACTTGACTTACTACTGTTTCTTTCTGGCAGTAGTAGCACTTGTAAATTTGGCTCCACCTCCTTATCACCCATTTGAATATCTTTGCACTCGGATTTTATGAATAGCAAAACAGTAGTAAAGTTGCTCAAAAGTATAAGAGTAAATTTACTCATGTAAAGTACTCAGAAGTGCAAGTTACCTTGGTCAAAAGACCTGCAAGTATTTAGGGCCTTACTAAATTACATGTAGTTGGCGTCTGCATGGAAAACCAGAACTCCCTGTTTGATCCAACAAGTAAGTACTTTTTGAGTAATTAGGTGTGTAAAAGTAGAACGTGATCTAGCATCATAGCATTTCTAGGCTTCTAGGCTGTGCAGAGCACTTTAAACTTCATTCTAGGATCAGCTTGAAGCCAGTGAAGTGCTATCCATGCAAACTTAAGAATAGACGCATCCTGCTATCTTTGCTGTAGCCAGAACTCCGCCAAGTGAAAGTCTAGGGCCCATATTTGCACTTTTTTAGCGCTGCATTTGCGCCGCTTTTTGACGCAAAAGCAGCGCAAAGTTACAAAATACAATTGGGCCGTATTTATACTTTTTGGCGCACAACTGCGCCAACGCAGTTGTGCGTCAAAAAACTTAACGCTGGCTAACGCCATTCCAAAGCGCCATGCGGGCGCCTTATTTATGGAATGACGTTAGCCGGCGGAGCTGACTGGTGTGCGTAAAAAAAAATGACTTACACCAGGCAGCACCGGCGTAGGGGAAAATGGAGCTTCGGCGTCAAAGAATAGGGCAAGTCAGGCTGAGGCAAAAATTTCGCCTCAACCCGATTTGCGCCATTGTTTTTTACTTCCAACCCCCATTGAAATGACTCCTGTCTTAGCACAGACAGGAGTCATGCCCCCTTGCCCAATGGCCATGCCCAGGGGACTTCTGTCCCCTGGGCATGGCCATTGGGCATAGTGGCATGTAGGGGGGCACAAATCAGGCCCCCCTATGCCACAAAAAAAAATATATATATAACTTACCTGAACTTACCTTAAGTTCCCTGGGATGGGTCCCTCCATCCTTGGGCGTCCTCCTGGGGTGGGCAAGGGTGGCAGGGGGTGTCCCTGGGGGCATGGGAGGGCACCTCTGGGCTCCTTCCGAGCCCACAGGTCCCTTAACGCCCTGACCAGGCGTTAAAAAATGATGCTAAAGCGGCTGGACGTCATTTTTTTTGACCCGCCCACTCCCGGGCGTCATTTTTGCCCGGGAGTGTAAATACGGCGCACATGCCTCGGAGTCATTTTTTAGAAGGGAACGCCTACCTTGCATATGATTAACGCAAGGAAGGTGTCCACGCTAAAAAATGACGCAAACTCCAAGATCTTTGGCGCTAGACGGGTCTAACGCCAAAGTATAAATATGGAGTTAGTTTTGCGTCGGATTTGCGTTAAAAAAAACGACGCAAATCCTGCGCAAACAGAGTATAAATATGCCCCAATTGTATTTTGTAACTTTGCGCCGCTTTTGCGTCAAAAAATGACGCAGATGTGGCGCTAAAAAAGTATAAATATGGACCTAGGTGATTATAAAAAAATAATACCAACATAACTTATAATCTCGAATTCAAGAAATATTTGTCACCGGCTACTAAACAATAGATGCTATTGTGTTGCTAATATGGGAATATTTAGACTATTTTTACTGATTCTGTTATAGTGAAGAGCTCTGCCCTTGACCCACAGAGCCCCACGGCTGTGCCATTTCAAGGACACTGAGAAATGTTTCCTCCTAGTGCAAAGCACATTTTAGAAGGTTATGACGACAATTATATTATTAAATATGACTTCCTCCTCGTACCACTGACATTTCTCCTGATTGCATCTGTACATTTTGTAACACAAACCACTAATTGAATCATCAATGTCCTTAGAAACTGCTATCACATTCTAAGAGCAAAATCGACTCACATATTAAACATTTATAAAAAATGAAAGCGCTCGCAGTTAAATAATTTAACACATGAATTCCTTATTATCTTAAAAACAAAAATATGATTTAGTGGATGTATTTGAATGAACTGTGTGCTTTCGGTGGACACAGGGTTTTCGGGCGTGGTGGTGTTTCACTCCAAGATTTCATCTGCTTAAAGGAATCAAAGTCTGGGGTAGACTACCATGAAAAGCATGCAGCAATGGCACCCAGGTCATGTTTCTGCATATTGCTCCCCAAGAATTGTTAATTCCTATAATAATCTCACCCCTAGAATTGCCAGGGCTCCCAGTAGCAGAAGTTCCAGACCAGGGAAATGATAGCAATTATTGCAGTGTGATCAATTTGAAAAAATCAAAATCAAACATATAAGCGGTATGGTGGCTTAATGTAAAGTCCTCACACTGTAGACAATATGGGTTCGAATCACAAAGCTTTTCCTGCAGTAAATTGTGTCTCACTTCAGCCTGAGGTGTAAATTACATCTCCTTTTCCAGGGTATGATTCTCATAGCCTATAAACTCGATTCTGAGAGTAGATGTATTGATCCATTGTGTACTCCGAAGGTGTCAGAGATGTAATCAATTATGGCATTTATCATGTCATGAGAGATGCCACGAGTGAGGTCATAAGCAGTGAATGGTAGGAGCGCAAGTGAGATCTCAATAAAGCGTACATTATTAATTCTATGTTTTTTTACGTTTGTTTTTAAATTACAAGATCTAACATCACTGTAACATCTGTTTGTTTATCAGAGACTTTATATGGATTTTTAAAGTGTAAGCTAAATCTTATTATGTATTCCTATATTTTACCTGTGAAACATACTCTAAGGCCCATATTTACACTTAGTTTGCGCTGAATTAGCGTCATTTTTATTTTACGCTAATTCAGCGCAAACCTAACTCCATATTTATACTTTTGCACTAGACATGTCTAGCTCCAAAGTTATGGAGTTAATGTTGTTTTCTGTAGGGGAAAACCTACCCTGCGTCAATGAGATGCAAGGTAGGCGTTCCCATTCAGAAAAGGACGATATGGCTTTGCACCATATTTATCCCCCGGTGCTAAAATCCAGCACAGGGGGATGGGGGGCTTAAATAATGGCATTAAGCTTGCTTAGCGCCATTATTTAACGCCTGGGTATGGGCAGGTGTAAGGGGACCTGTAGGCAGATTTCCATTGTCAGAGACCGTGGAAATTGCCCACAGGTGCCCTTTCCTGTCCCCAGGGACACCCCCACCCACCCCTACCCACACCAGGAGGTCGTCTGAGAATGGGGGACCGTTCCAAGATAAGTCTGAGCGAGTAGTTTTTTTTTGTTCCCAACACCACTCGGAGGCCCTGACTTGGGGCTCCCTGCACTGCGCTGACCACAGTGGCCAGGCCCAGGGGACATTTGTCCCCTGGGCATGGCCATTGGGGTGTTGGGCATGGCTCCTGTCTTTACTAAGACAGGAGCTATGTCCATGGGGCTTGTGTGCCAGAAAATGGCGCTACACTGCTTAGAGGCATTTTTTTTGCCTCTACACAGTGTAGTTCCATAATTTGGTGCACAAACCCCGGTTCCCACTATGCCTCCCCGGCCCTGTTAGCGTCCTTTACAAGGACGCTAACAGGGCCTTAGCACCGGCTAGCACCATTCCATAAATATGGCGCCCGCCCAGCGTCATGGAATGGCGCTAGCCGGTGCTATACTTTTTTCCGCAAGCCTGCGCTAAGGCAGGGTTGAGGCAAAAAGTATAAATCTGCCCCTAAGGGCCCCATTGCGGCTTTGGCGGTCTTATGGCAAGACCACCATGGTGGTGGTCACTAAAAGACCACCATATTGGCGGTCATACAGACTGCTGTATTACAAGTGACACAGCGAGGACCGCCAAAACCCAGCCAAAATCCCAACACCGCCAGGATTAATGAGAGCGGGAACGAGGAGGTTCAATCACCAGCTCTGCCAGTCCACCGAAGATCCTCAAAACCTATTATGACCCACAAATCACAATAGCGCTACTTCCATGGCAGAAAACCAATGGTGGAGCGAACCACAGTGGTCTGCGGTCACCACAGTAAAACACTACACTACATTGGATAATTTGAATTCCACACATCTGACACACATCCACACACCTAAAAAACCTACATACTGCATTATAAATCACCCCCCTTTACACACCACAACACTTTGCAATGACAACGCCACACACAGAAGACAGAGCACCATGCAAAAATACAGAACCATAGAATAGGCACTCCTCCAAATTTAAAATATCATTCATTCCACACCTGCACATCATACACATCACACAAAGCTTTCTCAACACAACAGACTCCACCTGTCACCCACTCACAACACAGCACCCACACCTCTTCACCCACTTCACAGACGATGAGTTGAGGGTCATGGTGGATGAAATCATCAGAGTAGAGCCACACCTATTTGGAGCCTAACAAACATTTATTGCCAGGAAGATTTAGATGTGGCAAAGAATAGTCAACAGGGTGAATTCTGTAGGCACCTATCCACGCATAAGGGAGGAAATCAGGAGGAGGTGGAACAACCTCAGGGGAAAGGTATGTTCCATGGCTGCCAGGCACCAGCTGACAGTCCTCAAGACTGGTGGTGGGCCCCCACCCCCTCCTCAATGTTCACATCAAGGGAGGAGAAGGTGTTGGACATCCTGCATCCTGAGGGCTTGACAGGAATACCTGGGGGAGTGGAGCCAGGAAAGTCACAACACTGAAAATGTCACCTTAAAGTTCTGTCGTGCATGCTCACTGATCAACTTTTGACATCTTAACAGCCAACACACTCACCACCCCTGTCCAAATACCCCTCTCTGACATTCAACATGCCAAGTAAACTCACCTGGGGGCACAGTGTCTGTGAATGGCGTGGGTAGTGCAGGGACTGATAGCATTACAACTCCCAGCAGGCACCGTTCTACCATTAAGAAAACCAGAACAGTGTATCATGATGAAAATAGCCTTGCATGTCAACTACAAAATCGACTAGACCCACCTGAATGATCCTCAATTGTATGGTCAAGGGCAATGACAGCAATGCTATGAGCATTTGCCACTACAATACCACCAACACACAGCTACAGAGGTGTCCTCTGCTAAAATGGCCCTTTTACCTCCTATCACCCATTGGCCTATACTCACCTGGAGGGACTTCAGAAATCTGCAGTGTGCTGTACTAGGTGCAATCTGATAAATATGGCCAGGTAGAATGGTCACCCCCTAAGCTGATGGATAGGTCAGTGTCCACTTTACGTAATGCAGCTGTGTGGTGTCTCATTACTGAACTACTGGGAGGTAACATGCACTATATAAAGCTACATGGCAGACAAGATATGTGTCTATCAACAGACATCCAACTGCCAAGCTAATCTGATATCTTGCAGCAAGGTGTATAATATAGGACATTTCTGTATCCCATATAGGGGTACCACAGATTTGAAAACAGGTGTCACTGTTGTATACTGGGATCAAGCAAAGCCTTTCTGTACATGTCTCAAAGCATATCTCCCTATTAAAGTTTGATACAGTCTGTTCCACTTCTTCAACAGGACACCTACCCATTGTGACCATGGAGAGGACACCTGAGACAGCCACTTGCCCCCTGGATGAACACCCCTGGATGTGAGGACATTGAGGACGACTGTGGCCCATCTTGAACCTCTGGTGAGTCTACAACTGTCAGCCTCAACATGCCTACATCTACTACTCTCAGCACTGTTGCACCAGTTGCCCCCCAAACCTGTGTTCCAGGGACAGCTACAACCATCATGTGTTCCCCCAGTACAAGTACCAGAATCACCACTAGAAAACCCTCACAATGAAGGACCTGGCACCAGTGGGAGTGGGCAAACTGTGCCAAGGGCACAGGCACATGGGGGTAGGGTGTGTGGGAGGGATGGTGTGGGCTAGCGGACAGAGGTTCCTAGGGATGCAACTGACCAGGACACCACCTCCAAAGTCTTGGGAGCCTACTAACAGTCCCAAGGAGTGATGGGCCAGGTACTTGCCATGATGGGGGAGATCAAGGAGCTACAGAGGGACAATCACCAGGAAATAATGCAAAAGTGGGAGGCTCACAATGCCAACATGCCCTCCCTAACAGGGGTTCTGAGAGACATTACTACCAAGCTGAGTAGGTTATGTCCACAAAAGCAGACCCCATCCATTGGCCATTTAATATCAACCCTTTCTAGATCTGTGGCACCCAGTGGAATGGAGACTCTGAAAGGGGAAGAACATGCCTCAGATACCCCAGCCTCTGTAGCTGAAGAACTCCCCCCGCAAGCGTGGACATCCATCAAAACATCCACAAGGAGCAAATGCCAAGACTTCAACCACTGCCAGGAAGTGATCCACTTCTCATCAGTTCCCCTGGTGTGTCACAGATAACCCTGCTGACTGTTTTACAACCACTCTCCATTTTCCGGTGGTACAAGGACACTGGACGTGAGACTCCAGATGTTGTAGCAGCTACGCTGATGATTACATCCACCATGACTGAACCCTTCACTGTATGCACTCTATGATTTGATCCCTATCCGATAATTTTTCTGTGCATTTGTTAATAAACACAACTAAACCCCATATCATGTTTGGAATAATTTTTCAGCTATAGTGAATAGTTAACTCTGAAACTTGTTGCTTACACATGATATTCACATATGTACCAATTCTGTTAAGTCCCATCTCACATGTACTGTAGAATCTGGGTTAGATTAATGTACAATGATACAAATGAACACACCCCTATTCCCATTTATTGCAACTTCCTGCACATAGGTTGACAACATGCCAAAGATCACACAGTGAAGTATAGCTGCACAATTCAATGCTTAAGCATAGATGTGAAGAACAAGCAACCCACAGACTAATGAAGTTAGGGATATGGCAGTCTTTGTCTATCCAACTAGGCAAAGAGATTGGTTCAATGTGTCATCAGCGACCATCTTATCCCATACTCATACCATACCTCACAAATTATCATAGCCCTTAATACAGACAGAGCTCAGTACAACTGCCCCCAGTCATGGAACCTTACACTTACCATAGCCAGGTACCTGTAGGCACGTAACTCACCTTGGTCAGTCTTGAAACACGTGCACATTAGCCTGCAATGAGGAAACACAGTGACAACTACATACAAGTTAAATAGTATCATTGACAAACCAATGAGACAGTTGAGAATATGGATTGCACAGGATGACATGTGTCAGAGACACAAGATCACACATATGACATCATTGGACCCAGATAACATGGCACATTGTGGAACAGAACACAACCTTCCCACTGTACTGACAGTCTGGGCATGGAAATCAGACACAACCAATATGATGGCATACAGTACCTGGGTCTAGCCATGCTCACTTTACATGTCAGACCTGCAAATCCCACCTGCCTGTGATACAATTCAGAATTGACCACATGAGGATGACCTTGTGAAGAAATCTGCAAAGTAAATACGTAATACCAATGGTATAGGCAGGTAATAGTAATGAAGACGTATAAAGACATGTCCAAAATACAATGGTAACACTGATTGTGCAGTGTAAGAAACATGAACAAAGGAGATCATCATGATAGTCACAACTTCATGTACAATTTTGCATGCACACCTGAGAAATGACCTGCTAAGCAACTGATGAGCTGTCTGATGGTCATACAAAGACCCTTCTCAGACATCACTAAGCCCCCAATAGCCCACTGAGTCTATTTTTTTTAAAGGATAACACATACCTACAGTCAGTTTAAGTGCTGATTTATGAGATCTGCCCGGATGTCTTCATCTTCATCCTCATCACTGTCATCCCCACCTGGCATTTCTGCATTCTCACTCGCTGCCACTGCTGGCTCCCCCTCATCTGATGAGATCAGATGTCTCAGGGTGAGGCTGTGGAGCATGCAGCAGACAACAATGATTTGACACACTTTGGCGGGTAATTAGAGGAGGGCTCCACCAGACTTATCAATGCAACAAAATCTAGCCTTTAGGAGCCTAAAAGTCTGATCCACGAAACACCTTGTCCTTCCTTGGGCATCATTAAGGCAAACGTCCCCTGGCAAGTTGGGTACCTCACTGATGTCAACAACCAGGGACGGTTTGAATAGCCAGAATCCCCTATAAGGAATTGTTACATGTCTGCAAACATCAATTTTGGACATACTTACATTTGGCAGTGGACATACAATACTGACGCACACCACATATATGACTTACCAACCAGCCAGGCCCTCTCTGTGTTCTTTCATGTCATCAACAGTGGGATATTGCTGCTCCGTATTATGAAGGCATCATGAGTTGAACCAGGGTACTTTGCATGTCCTGGGAAATGTAGAGGTCCGCCAAATTGACTACTTGGACAATGAAGTATAACTGTTTCCTGTTCCAGTGCACCTGTTCATTCCCTTTTGGGGGAAACAATGCTACATGGGTACCATCAATGGCTCCCACCACTTGTGGGATGTGTGCCAAAGCATAAAAATCAGCCTTCACATGGGCCAAATCTTCATGTTGTGGAAATCAGATGTAGATATCCAGGTGTTTTAACAGTGCTGAGAGGGCATCCTTAAAGATCAAACTGAATAAAGGCTGTGACATCCCTGCAGTCAGAGCCATGGTATTTTGAAAGGATCCTATGGCCAGGAAGTGCAGCACTGACATGACTTGTACATTGGGTGGAATATTATTGGGATGATGAAAGGAAGGCATCAGATCTGGCTCCAATTAACAAAAGAGATCCATGATGCCTGCCTATCCAGTTGGTAGATCTGGATGACATGTTAATCCTCCATGGTCTGCAGGTCTGCTTGTGGTTGGTACACTGGAGGCTTTCTGACCCTTCTTATTCCTGGGTAACTATGCGAAGGAATATAAGAAGGTATGACTTTCAGGCATTGTGTCCATTGTAAATATGAAAATACATATGCCACACATAATGCTTGGACATGCTATATGGAAATGATTAAACATGGTACACAGGACATGCCTAGGGAAACAATGGCTTATTATTGCAATGTCACCCCCTTACATCAATGACGACTTGGAAATGGATATGCGTGTCACAGAAATTCTCTGTGATAATAACATGCTTACCATGTTTCAGATATAATGGGTACAACTGCCGTTTTGCAATTGACAGGAGGGTGCAGAGTATGCCACTAATGATACATTACTCACATATCATCAAAATGACAGCATGTCTATGAATTTGGATTTCTATACATGGTTGCTTAAAGTCAGCACTGAAAATTTTGATGTCGAAAGTTTCTGACCGCGTGACACATCTTTAAATAAACTTTTCAGACCATCTAAGGACATTACAATGGCAGCTGTTTGACCTACTGTACTGGACGTTAGGAAAATACCTACGTTTGCTGGTGGAAGCCGTCATGATGGTAGGCGGATACTACCGTGGTAGGCATTCTCATTGGAACACATTGCTGCCTTTCGTGGTCTTGGGGAACTGGCGATGTCCGCCGGTGGTGACAGTCTCTTATGTGGTGGACGTAACTGCCATTACATACGTCATCGCTTGCTTGAATCCTGACACTGCTGCCAATAAGACCGCCAGAACTTGAGCTGCTGTGTACTGCCTCTGAGAGCAACCATGCCACATCCTACAGATGATAAGGCCCCTGCCTTCTCACCCAAAGAGCTGGAGAAGCTGGTGGAGGAGGTCCTACCCCTGTATGTACAGCTCTATGGTGCACCAGAGGATCAGGTAAGTGCACCATGTGCAGAAGTATATCATTAGTAGAACTTTACTTTGTTATACTAAGCAAAGGCTGATGGGCAATGTTACAGATTGTGTCCTTATAGTATGTAGAGTGCCAAAGTTGTGATAGAATGAGATGAGTTCATGGTCATGTATTTAGGTTTAGTGACAGATATTTAGTCCTGAGACATTGTGGAGAGTGTTTGATGTATGTTCCCTGACTCACCTTGTGAGTGTTGCACAAGGTTACTGGAGTTGCTATACCAGACACCTCCTGAAATACCAAATTTGCATATGTGTATGCTGTCTGGTCATATGTGACAACATGAAAGATGGTGCTGGAGATGCATGCCATCTGCCTGTGTCCACCTCACATATGGCCTGACAGCATATGCTCATCTATCAGTGGAGGGGATGTTTATGACAGTCTCTGTTTGGCAAGTTGTACTAACTAGTTAGTTACCCTGCCTGTTTTACTATGGAGCATGTAAACATGACATTTATTCTATGTCATCCATGCAAGTCAACACCCATCAGAAGAAGGGGATCTGGTGTGCCATCGCCAAGAAAGTGCAGACTCTGGAGGTCCACAGCAGGCGGAAGGCCCACTGTCCGAAGAGGTGGGAGGGTCTGAGACGCTGGACATGAAAGACCGCAGAGGCCCAGCTGGGGATGTCCTCCCATCGAGGACAGGGTGCCCGCCAGACCATGACCCCCCTAACTGCCCACATTTTGGTGGTGGCCTACCCTGAGTTGGATGGGCATGTGAAGCCAGCAGAGCAGCCACAAAAGGGGAAGTACAGACCTAACTAATGTTTGTCCCTTTACCAGGTGATTGAGTTAGGGAACAGTATGTCAGCTCTGACGATGTGGTAAATGTAAAGTGTCACAGATCTCCTGTGTACACATTGATGTACCACAGCCATCTATAGCACTCAGGTGTGCACATACTGATGTATTTGGAGGCATGTTACTCAACTATGTAGTCTCCTTAGTACAATACATATTATGGTGCACATATGACTGTGTACAATTTTACTGCATTTTCTACATTGGTGATTGTGCATACCAACCAACAGGTCAATCCTCCCAATGTCATGGTGGTAAATTGTGTAGGTCCTTGATTTCTGTCCTCTGCAATGTCTCAAGATTCCTGACATATTCAAGTCATGTCTAGTTTTCTAATGCTTTCTGATAAGTGACAGAAGCATGTGAGGCAGTGACGTCCATCTGACATGTCACATTACATACAAGATTAATATCTTCACACCTTTTACAAGGTAATCCCCCTTGATAAATGAGAGCTGCACATGGACATATGTGAAGTTGCATCAGAGTAAACAACATGCATGTTGGATACCATTGAGGTGTTGCAACATTTCTATGGGCACACATACATTGGTATTAGAGGCTAGGAATGTTACTACCTTGCTATGTTCTGTTAGTGGAAAGTGGCCACACAGCTTTGTCCTTGGGCATACTGTAAAAGGCATGATTCATAGGCAATGATAGCCTATTCACAGATACATTCTTGACAGATATGTGTCAGAATCATGTATCAATTGAAAGGTTCAGTAATAATTCAACATTGGAAATAGTTATGTCTACTTGCTGTTGCTATGAAGGATGTGACAAATGAGTCCTGGCTGTTTGGGAACCTAATGTTTGCAATGAAACCTATTTGGTGCAGGTGTGATAGTTCACATAAACATGTGAGTTGTATTGTAAGTATATCTAGGCTTGTGGCTTGCATCATGGTAGCTGTGCCTGTCATGTTAGCAACTTGTGTGCTTTGGCTCTTAGAATCCTACACAGACAGATGGAAGGCTTGCCATGTCAGATGTGTGTATAGTGATGTTGCCACTCAGTCTGTGGCCTATTGATGGACTAATTGCATGAATAGGTAGGTCTGATTATCATCTTTCTGCACAGTATAGTAGTCTATATGTAAGGTACAGTCTTTTTGACATCTTGAGTTTGTGTGTGGGATATAGGTCTGCGCTTACTTGGCCCTTTCTTGACTGATAAAGTTTGTTTACAGAAGACCAATGATCTGGACGACTTGGTTCACATTGAAATTTCAATCCTTGATACATCACTATTGGTGGATGTGTGTGTGCCATGTGTTCTGTCTCCTTAACTGAAAATTGGAATGTATGGCAATTAGAGTTGTTACAGGTTTCCATATGTCCATAGTGTATGGTTGTAACTATGTGAAATGAAGAATGTATGGCTTGTCTATGCCTTTGCTTTACAAGAAGTGTCATAGCCTAGTACCGGACATCATAGTAAAATATTTGTTTGTGTTGAGTATGTGTTGTTGATTAGTGATAAGCAATTTAACATTCCTAAACTATTGTTTGATTGGTGCTTGACTATGTTGTTGCGGATAGGGAACCTGTATCATGTTGCAAAATCACCTTGTCATGGTATGGTCAGTGTGATTGGTCAACTTGATTCATGGTATTGTAGGTATCAGTTAGCTAGCATAGCTGGTGTATAACAATGTTTATATAGAGGGACACACTTCATATTTTGTTGTGACATAATGTTGGCACTTTATTGGCACTACCTTATGGTGTTGGTGAACAGGATGTAATGAGACTTATGTTTACCTGTATGATTGAAGTGTTATCTTGTGAATGTGATTACCATACCTGACTTTCTGTTTTTCTGCATCAGCACCGGAAGGAGAACAAGATGGGGCACAGCTAAGTGGGGAAGCTACTAGCCACGAGACCTCCAGTCACAAGGACACTGACACCGAGGGACCCTACACCTTCCTCTTCCCAGTCCGAATCCCCCCTTCCCTGACCCAGCCAAAGCACACAGACAGGCATCCATCCATCTCAACATCCAAGGGTAGTGCAGGCACACATAAGCCCCTTCAGACACACCACCAGCATGCACACAGGCAACATCCACCTTCAGACACAGCAACAGTCACAACCTACCCTGACACCACCACCACCACTAGCATCACAGACACAACACGTGACACACCTGCAGACACCACACCAACATTCACAGATCCTGCTAGCACACCTTTCCTACTTGCAGAGAGCACACTAGCAGACCCTCAGACATTCACCCTAGTCACCTCATCCACAGACACCATAACCACTGATGCACCTACATGCAGCACATGCACTATACCTGCAGTCACACCCCAAAAGACGGACACCCACCAACCACAGCATCCCCCAGTACCTCCACCCCCTCAGTCCAAGACACATAAACGCCCTCACTCACCCACCCAACAGACACCCACCACCCACAAGCACACCTCCCACAAGCACTCAAGACATCCACATCTAAACATCAAACAACCACTCCCTCTCCCTCTATACCCAAACCCCCTTCTATGACCGTCCCTGTGTGTCTAAGAAATGTTTCCTATGTCATTTTGGCCTTTTCTTTACTCCTCCCCCCATGACACCCCTAAATGTTCTGTCCCCAAGGCCATCCCTTCCACCTCCAAGGCCATCTCCTACACACCTGCAAGCACCCATGCCTCTCCCCACACCACAAATAAGTCCATCCCCCAAAAGGCCCAACCCCCTCCCAGGCCAAAGCCTAAACCCTCATCCCAAGCCCACAACTAAATCCCCTCTTCCTCACCGACCCCCACAAATTCCTGATGCCCCTACCTGTCGAGGTTACTGGCAGTCAAGAGTCAAGCAGGGGCACCATTTAGTGCCTTTGGTGCTGTTTTATTATGGACAATGGACTAATCCATGGCCTTGCACAAACTTTTTTTACTCCCTATAATGTATCCAAAAATGAAACCAACCAGTTATTGGTATTTCTGGTTAGATCTCAGTCCTTGATTTCCTTTTCTGGGTTTGAGAAGTGCCTGGCTGATATTGGCTGTGTGCCAGTAATTGTGGGTGTGTGTTGCTTGATGCTTCCAGTATTGTTTGAGCAGTCTGTGAGGTTGTGTGCAGTGCTTTTATCCCCTAGGGATAGGGTGTGTTTTATGTGATGGGTATGTGTATGTAGCTGAAATGTTGTTGTCATGGTGGTGTGTTGTGTTAGTGATGATATGTGTTTTTTGTAGTGCTCTGTGGCTTTGTGTGTTTAGACTGTTTGAGTCTGCTTGTATTGTGCATGGCATAATAGGTTTGGTGTACTGCGTGTTTGTGTGATGTGTGTGTCGATCGCAAGGTTGTGTAATGGTGTAATTGTACATGTTCCATTACAGGTGGTTGCACAATGTTTCGTATGTGTGTGATGTCCCTGGCCAGTGTCAGTTTTGAGATGTGTTTCTATTTGTGCGGTTGTGGTGTTGTTGTTGCAAGTTCTTATGTTGTATGTGTATTTGTGAGGCTGGGCCTGTGCTGTGTTACC
Source organism: Pleurodeles waltl (assembly GCF_031143425.1). Lineage (NCBI taxonomy): Eukaryota > Metazoa > Chordata > Amphibia > Caudata > Salamandridae > Pleurodeles > Pleurodeles waltl. The sequence continues at coordinate 1,640,926,823 of NC_090444.1, read as the reverse complement.
ATGAGTAACTGTGTGTTATTGACAGGTGGTGTGTGTGCGCTGGCTGCAGTTTGCATGCTGTGTATGTGTGGGTGTATTAGATGCTTGTGTGTGAGAGTATGTCACTGTACTCTTATGTGTGAGTATAGTCCTCCCTATGGTATGTCATGTTATTGTTTAAATGTATACATTTTATAAATGTAACAGGTGAGTGTGTGTACTTACGGTTGTTGTCGTCCTCGTGGGTGGTGATTCTGTTGTCTTTCTGCAAATAGGAGCAGCAGGATGACATCTGGAGGTGAGAGACTCCGTTTATACTATATGTTTCCGCCTGGTATTCCATGGTAGTCCAACTGAGGCAGAAATGTTGGCGGTGGGCAACCTCATAATAAGTCCGGCGGACACATGGTCTCCGCCAAACTGGTGATGGCTCTAATCGAACGTGGCGGTCTGACCGTACTGGTGGTGCCGGTGGTGCTTTGGCAGTCTTCGGCGTGCACCACATCAAACTCATAATTTGGCGCTCTGCGCCAGTGTGTTGGTGGTCGGACTGCCAACATAGCGCTCCTCGGACCGCCAAAGTTGAAATGAGGCCCTAAGGCTTTATTCAATTTCATCGTTCTATGGTAATTCACCCAGGCCTTTGTTTGTGTTATTTACTCACAGCACTTATTTACACTTTTTATATGTACGGAACCCATGATCATGGCTGCAATGCTGAATGCATTGTTTAGGTTCTGATGCCTTACTTGTAATTTAAACAATAAATCACCTGTAGTGTGGGCTCTTGCCTTGCAGATGTGGGGCTTGGAGTACATATTGGTTCTTGCACTTGGCTGGATGGTCTAGGAAGCTTCTGAGAGAAATTCAACCTACTCTGAATAATTGACAAATAGAAACGCTTTTTCAATAAAAAAAACAGTGTAAAAAGAAAAATGGATGGAAATATAAAACTAAATGTTTCCTGAAAAGCAACTGCAGTGTCACTCTGCAATATCAGAAGAAATGTGCACTTGATTCAACAAAAAAGTGTGTTTTTTTAAAAACAATGAAAGCTTTGCATAAGTCAAACAAAAAAGAAGAAAATAATTATAAAAAATAACTAAAACTATACAATCTATTTATATATAAAAACACAGGTATCTTCACTAAATGAAAGCAAGAAAACATTAACAGAAAGTAAGCCAGAAACATTAAAAAATTACAAGACCAAGAAAGACAAACTTCAAAGTTAGTGTTATGTTGGAAACAACAATGTACATCCAATCTCATAAAAAGAAGCTCTTATTATTCTTTAGGGGATGTACTTATAGTAAATAGACTGCCAACAGGGCAAAAAAGCACTGCAAATGCTGAAAATGTTAGTCGAACACACCCTGGCAGAGCTACCACTAAAAATGGCATGAAAATGTTAGACAGCATAATCACCCTCCTAATTTTACAGAAATATAAATGAGAAATGTGCCATGGAACCTGAAAAAGTCCAGTAACACCTCACAAGAGCCAACAGGAAAGACACTTAAAAATATTATTCCAGGCATTCCTCGAAATGCAACAGGCCAACTCCTAAAAAGCTTAATTGTCAGAACACAGAGAACATATTGGAAAATCACCTGCATCACCTATAGTACGAGGCATTTACTAACCACGCACAAAGTGTAACTTACCATGAATCGCTAGCTCATATACACCTAAACTAACAACTATAACCTCTACAAGCAGTGATTAGGACCATTTTTAAACGTACCTACACACCACAATTCAGGATATAATTTCAACCAGAGAATATTGAGACACCTAGAAAAACGTACTCTGAGAGTAAAACATACAACTACCCTAGAATATATGCATGAAGTAAAATAGCTTATAGCTCTAGCACAGTGATACTCAAAGTACGGCCCGGGGGCCGCATGCAGCCCTCGTGACCTTTACATGCATGGTCAGGAGCACTGGGCTGCTGCTTTCTTATCTCAGCACTAACACTGAGAAGGAAGTTAACTAAAAAGACAAGCCTTTATTTAAAGGTTAATTGAAGTTAAAAAAGGGAAGCAACTAAGTCATCCCACACCAGCTAACTTTAAAAATAAATGTGTTTCTAAAGGCATCCTGCAGCAAAAATGTAATAAGGTATTTAAAATTCCAAAGAGTATTTCGTTAACATGCAGAACTGTGTCACCTTAGTACATCACATTATATTATATCAGTGCATCCTATGTACAGCCACCCTGCTGGCATCAATGCGGCCCTAGGTCACATCACAGACAATACCTTCTGGCCCCTGGAATAATGTTTGTGAGTACCCATGCTCTAGCATATACCTCTGTTAACAGACGTGACTAAACATGATAATCTGTTTGCAACTCACAACTATCAAAAACATGAAACAAAACAAGTCACATTAATGGATTATTTTGAAGAAACTTGGGTTGGTTGCGTGCACGGTTCAGCACACAGACACCAACCCAAGTGTCAGATTCCATTGTGTAATGTGTATGACAGCGCCATATCCCAAGAAGCTAAGAAAAATAATGTATTTTAAAGTGGGATAGGTGGAAGAAGCCGACCTACCCTGTACCGATTTTTTTTAAATAATTGTATAAGAGAAAAGCTAACAAGGACTAAGAATGTAGAAATAACTGACCCAAATGAAGCCAAAAAGACCTAAACAGACTAAAGAAATGCATCAAAAATTCACAAGCAAATTATTAATGTTTGCTAACAACCAAGGCCTACCATTTTTTGATTCAATAGCAAGTACCTTGCTTTAAATCACACTAAACAAAAGCAGAATCTAAAACTTCACACACAACCAAATACATGTGATTTATAGTTTGTAAATGTAAATGTAAATTTGTATTTAAAAAAAAAAAAATATGCAAAACCTTAACTGATTAGACTGATTTTTAAAATTGAAATAAATATCATTTTTGAGTACATACAGATTGACATCCTTCGTTAATGAAATAAATAAACCTTTTTTACTAAACTGCACTCATGTAAAATGCAATACAAAATTATATATATATGCATATATATATATATATTCACTGAAAAAACAAAGGTGACAGGGACGTTATGGTTAGGAAATAAAATTAAAAAAAACTTTAGACATTCAGAGAAAAAAACAAAAGTTAAATGAATGTTATAGTTAAGTTCTGAACTTACTTGTACAAAACCGTAGAAATTCAGAAATTATAGTTACATGAGCTAACTATAACTTGCGCTCCTGTGATGCACTGCTTATGACCTCACATATTACATCACTTATGACATGGTCAGTGACATCACTGATGACTTTACTGATGTGGCCAACCCCCCTAACTACCCAATGCGATGTTGTGTACGGCCTTTTGCCAGGCCTTTTGCCATGCACGGAGGAAGTTAGCTGCGGCCTCTGTGGGTGTGAAAGTAGATGAGAAAGGCTGCTTCTGGAGGTAAGAGTGGCTGTCAGAGTGTTTGTCTAGGTGTGAGAGTGCGTACATCAGTGTTTTAGTGGGTGCATCAGTATGTGCGTGGGTCTGTGAGTGGGTGCATCAGGATGTCAGTGGGTGTTTGATTGGGTGGGTGATGGTCTGAGTGGGTGTGTGAGTGAGTGTGCAACTGTCTGAGTGAGTCTGAGTGGGTGTGTTGGAAATGGGGTCTTTGGTTGGCAGTCAGGTTACCCCCTGTCCAAGCAAGGACCCTCACTCTAGTCAGGGTAAGTCACACACAATTTAAATGATCCTGTGCCCACCCTCTGGTAGCTTGGTACTGAGCAGTCAGGCTCAACTTAGAAGGCAATGTGTAAAATATTTGTGTAATAAATCATGCAATAACACAGTATAAACACCACAAAAATACACCACACAGATTTAGAAAAATATAGAATATTCATCTGGATGGAATAAGGTCAAAACTCCCAAGATTTGATAGGTACACGTTGAAATATCCCTTTAGAAAATGAGAAAAAAGAGAAGCATTAAGTGTCTCTTGCAAGCACAAAGTACCTGCTCCAAGTCTAAATCATATGCAAGGGACCGCAGAGGAGAAGATGGGTGGAAAATGGGGAGGTGTGCTTCGGTTACTCCGGGAACACACAGACGATGTGTTAATGCTTTTTCATGCAGCAAGGGCTTTGCGTCAATTTCCAGTGTGCAGACTTGGATCCTCTTTGGGTTGCGGGGTATTAGGATGCCCCGGGGACAATGCAGAGAAATCCTTGGCGTGTGGAATGAAGTCACAGGAGCTGCGTCGATCCAGTGGGCGATGCAGGGAAATTTTGGCCGCACAGCAAGTGCTGGGTTGATTCTTCTCGCATGAAATCTGGCTTCGTCATTCCGACTTAGCTATGCATTGATCTAGTGGGCCTTGCATCGAAGTTCTGGTCGCACTGCTGCCGCTGCGTCAATCTCCACTCGGGGAGACGGGCTGCATCGTTCCAGTTTGACATGCAATGATTTTCTCACTGCAAAGCAGACTGTGCATCGATTACGGCAGGCTGTGAGTCGATTTTTTGCCGCACAAGGAATCTATTGCAGAGATTAAATCTTTTTATCTATGAGGCTCTAGAATACAGGAGGCAAGCTCAATTTAATGATGAAGCATGCCACAATTTGTGGGTGAGGGCCATTTTTTCAAAATATTGTTGATTTTTGAATCAGTCGGCTTCTGATACTTGACTATATTCCTTGTCTTTTTTGTGTTAAAGCTCAATTCAAGCCCTTGGAGAGCACTTCTCAGCAGAGCCAATGGGCAGCAAGGCAGCAGGGCAACAGCAAGGCAGCAGTCCTTTTCAGCAAAGCAGTCAGGTGAGTCCTTTGGGCAGCCAGGCAGCTTTTCTTGGCAGGTTCCAGATTCTGGTTTAGAGTTTCTTCCCAGGGAGTATCTTGTCCAGAAGTGTCTGTCTTGGTAGGGTCAGAAGCCCTGTTTAAATACCCAAATGTGTCTTTGAATTGGTGGAGACTTCAAAGAGTTGTTTAGAAGTGCACAAAGTCCCCTTTCAGTTCCATCCTGTCTGCCAGGGTCCCATTAGGGTGTTTGGCAGTCCATTGTGTGAGGGCAGGCCACGGTCCTTTGACATGTGAGTGACAGACCCTCCACCCTCACAGCCCAGGAAGACCCATTCAGTATGCAGATTTGTGTGGGTGTGATTCAGCATCCTGTGTTTGGGGTTGTCTGAGCGAAATGCACAAGGGAGCTGGCAACTAATCCAGCCAGATGTGGATTGTAAGGCACAGAAGGATTTAAGTGCAGAGAAATGCTCACTTTCTAAAAGTGGCATTTCTAAAATAGCAATATTAAATCCAACTTCACCAGTCAGCAGGATTTTGTATTACTATTCTGGCCATACTAAATATGATCTTGTTACCTGTAATAAAGATGAATCTTGATGGTACAAAATTTAGGTTCTTTAATAGGAGTATCTTAGCCACATTCAGATCTGGTCAAGCCAACAGTCAGCTCCAACAGCTTCCTCGGAATCCCTTCTCTCTCACACTCTACTCTGATGTGACATCAGTGCCACATCAGTGCCAGAGAGAGATGAGATCCCTCACATTCTAATGCTGCATTCTATCATTACACTTTACCACACACCTTCCCCTTTTTTTTTAGAACAATTACAAAACCCATGAGAACAAAAGAAACTATATACAGGAAGAAAATATAAAACCAAAACAACAAACTGTAAACTGGAATAAAATTGGGTTACATTTTCCTTGAAACAACCACACGGTTGAGATTCCAGACTCTACCATCTTTAATTCTCACCGCATTCCTGAAGAGTTTGACCACTTCAAAAGGACCCATAAACTTACTTCCAGACTTGCTAAATCTGGGGTTTCTAATCAAAATCTTATCACCCACTTTCACCTCAACATTGCATGTGCTTTTCTTCCTATCATAGTTTTCCTTTCTTTTCACTAAGCACTTTTCCTCTTTCGCCCCTTCCTCCCTATTTCCGTCACACCATGTAACACACTCATTCTTACCCCCAACGCACCCAACCTGGTGCCAAACGCGTGTTAGCTTTCCGTGCCCTGAAAATTTCAAGCGGTACCTTCCCTGTAGTGACGTGAGGAGAAATTCTATATGCATGGAGAACATTCTTAAGACCATCTTTCCAATTCCTGCCAGCTGCAACTTCCAACTGTATACATTCCTTTATGCACTTATTGAATCTTTCTACTGTCCCATTACCCCCAGGATGATACTAGAACATCTTTTATGCACAATACCCCTGGATTTACAGTATGCTTCCATCTCATTTGAAACAAATTGGGGCCCATTGTCCGTGAGAATGGTGTTCGGCAAACCTTCATGGCTGAAAATTTAATTAAAGAAATTAATCACTTTAGTAGTCTACATGCTACTACCAATCTCTATTTCTGCCCACCTTGAAAATTGGTCCACTAAGACTAGAATATAGTTGCAACCACCTTTACCAAATATAGGTCCTACTACATCCACTGCCACAACATACCACGGCTTAGAGGAACATTCATGAGTACACATTGGCGGAACTCTGGTTTTATAAACCTTATCACTGTTACAGCCATCATAACATTCCCTTACTCTCCTTTCGATCATAAGATCCATTCCTGGCCACCAATAATTAAGGCAAATTCTTGCTTTAGTTTTACTCATCCCTTGATGACCCTCATGTGCTAGTTCGATAACTTTTTCTCTCAACAATACCGGGACAACCAATTTTGTTCCCCGCAGCAAAATTCCATTCTCCATAGATAATTCCTCTCTCACCTTCCAAAATCCGCCTAACTCTTTATCCCCCTTGACAGATGAACTCCATCCCTCACTATGTTCCTTACACACGCGTTGTAGCACAGCATCTTCCATAACCGCTCTCAACCACTCATTTTGTTCAACAATACCTCTTGTCACATTACACACACTAATGACATCATCTTGACTTTCTTCTGAACTGCTCTCAACTTCAGTACTCAATCTTGATAGTCAATCAGCAATCCTATTGCTTGGACCCGGTACATAAAACACCTTAAAAGCAAAGTCTTGTAGGCCAACAATCCACTTACTGATTCTTCCAGAGATCATATCCAGACCCCTCTTCATGAACACTTCTACCAGGGGTTTGTGATAAGTTAAAATCTGAAACTCTTTTCCCCACAGTAAATTTTTAAATTTATTAATTGCCCAGAACACACTCAAAGCTTCCTTCTCTATTGTTGAATAATTCACTTCTGCTCCTAGCAGAGTTCTAGAGCAGTACACCACAGGTCTTAAATCTTGCTCCCCCAGGTCTTGCAAAAGTACCGCTCCTAACCCTTTCATACTCGCATCAGTCATGATCACACACATTTCCTTAGGATCAAATGAGCTTAAACTTCCAACTGATGTCAATTCTTTCTTTATACTCTCAAACTCCACTCTGCACTCATCATCCCACACAAACTCCTTCCCTTTCTTCAACAATTTCCTCATGTTTGTGGTTTTGGATGCTAGATTTGGCAAGAACTTTGCCTGAAATTCAACCATTCCCAAAAATGTTAACAGTTCCTCCTTTTTCTCAGGTTCCTGTAGGCCCAAAATGTTCTTAATAAGTTCTTCCTTAGGATACACCCTATTGGGAGTTATTCTATGACCTAAATATTCTACCTCCGGTCTACCAAATGAACACTTCTCAAGAGTCAAACCATGTTCTCTTAAAATTCCCAAAACTTTCCTGATTATTCTTTCATGTTCCTCTTCAGTCTGAGCATGTATCAAGATATCATCCTGAAAACATTTAACGCCTGGTTCTGAGGCAAACATATTATACATCAAACGCTGGAAAATAGCAGCAGCTGAAACCAGACCAAAAGGCATCCTTTTGAACCTAAAGGTCCCAAAAGGTGTGACAAAAGTGGTATAGTCCCTTGAGTCTTCATGTAACATGACCTGATGGTAGGCCGACGTGAGATCCAGCTTACTGAGATACTTGGACCCATGTAGCAAAGTCACCATTTCTGTTATATTAGGCAAAGGAAATTGGTCACTCACTACACATTTATTAAGATTCCTCAAATCGACACACAGTCTAATATCACCTGATTGTTTCCGTGCGACTACAATTGGTGATACCCATTCTGATGACTCCACAGGCTCAATGATTCCATCTTTGCACAATCTTTGTATTTCTCTTTCTACATCATCTTTCATGGCAATTGGTACAGGACGCACTTTGGAAACTACAGGAACTGATCCTTCCTTTATTCTAATGCAGTGGACATATTTCTTAAGACATCCCAATTTGTCCCTGAATACATTTTCATAGTCCTTAACAAACTTTGGCCAGAAATTTCCTTTGATTTCTGCACAGGAAATTCACCACCATCCTGCACTTTTTTGATGAATTCATCCCTCAACATTATCGGAGGAGTTGAGTTAGGATCTAAAATGACGTTCAAGTCTCGTTGGTGCGGCCAACTTAACACACTGTCCCCTTTAACTGGAACATAAATCTTCCCAAAGATAGTATTTCCTCTGAATGAAATTTCTGATTCAAAATAGCCCCTCAGTTGAATGGTTTGGCCACCATATCCTCCTGGGATAACATCCGGATCTTTAAAATGGATCTTGTGAGTCAAATTTTCATCAAAAAATCTTATTTGAAATTAGAGTCAACCACGCTCCAGAATCAAACAATATTTCCCCATCTTCATTTAAAATCGAAATTGTGTCTCTTGGATGATTTTTCCTTGGAGCATTTGCTGAAATCGACAAAATGCAATCTTCCACCACTTTCACCGATGTTGCACTTTTGCTTGACTTACAGCATTTAGCAAAATGTCCCTTTTTATTACACAACTTACATATGCTGTTGATCGCTGGAAATTTCTTATATGAAGCAAAGTGACCTGCATTCCCACAACGGAAACATTTCAAATCCTTAGATTTTAACCATTGAGCATGAGTCACTTTATCTTCCCCTTTGTCACCAGATGCTTCTTTACTATGATCTTCTTTTTTTCATATATCTTATTTACTGAATTATTCTTTCCTTTCTCTAATTCTTCTACACATGCCAAAGTGTGCTCGCACCCTTTGCTAATACAATGACCTCTTGCAAAGAAGGATCGTCCTTGCTCCACAATTCCTGACAAACTTTATCACTCGAGCATCTCAGCATAAATTGATCCCTATACGTTCCTCTATGGTTACTCCAACCTTACAAGTAGATGCAAGTTTCCGCAAAGATGTAATATAATCCTCAACACTTTCTCCTGATTGTTGCTCTCTCATGCCAAAGTGATATCTTTCCAAAATGGTACTGACTTTTGGTAAATAGTGCAAATCTAATTTTTTTTATCAAATTTCAAATTCGTTCACATCTGTTCCCTCATCACCAGTGTCAGGTAAGTTCTCAAAAATTTCTTGTCCTTCGCATCCTAGACAATGCATCAGGGGAGCTGTTTTTCTTTCATTAGAAAAATTAGTTCCACACACCCTGGAATAGTGTAGGAACGTTTTTTTCCATTTAGACCATTTTATAGGAGGTTCCCCTGGTGTAGTGAGGAAAAATATCCAGCTCCCTCGATGTAGAAATCCTAACGGTCTAATTGTCTGGAAATGAAGGCTAGATTAGAAGTGTGGATAAAGTAAAGTCCCAATAATATAGTGTTAAGATACTCTTGCACACCCTCGTCGCCAAGTGTAATAAAGATGAATCTTGATGGTACAAAATGTAGGTTCTTTAATAGGAGTATCTTAGCCACATTCAGATCTGATCAAGCCGACAGTCAGCTCCAACAGCTTCCTTGGAATCCCTTCTCTCTCACACTCTACTCTGATGTCAGATATGACATCAGTGCCACATCAGTGCCAGAGAGAGATGAGATCCCTCACATTCTAATGCTGCATTATATCATTACACTCTACCACATTACCCCTTTCAGATCAGAATCTACCACTGAAACAGTATATGAGGGTAGCCCTAATGTTAGCCTATGAAAGGAGCAGGCCTCACAGCAGTGTAAAACGAATTTAGGAGTTTTACACTACCAGAACATATAAACTACATAGATACATGTCTTGCCTTTTCCCTACATAGCACCCTTCCCTATGGGTTATCTAGGGTCTACCTTAGGGGTGACCTATGTGTAGAAAAAGGGGAGTTTAAGGCTTGGCAAGTAATTTTAAATGCCAAGTCGAATTGGCAGTGAAACTGCACACACAGGCCTTGCAATGACACGCCTGAGACATGGTTAAGGGGCTACTTATGTGGGTGGCACAATCAGTGCTGCAGTCCCACTAGTAGCATTTAATCTACAGGCCCTGGGCACATGTAGTGCACTTTTACTAAGGACTTATAAGTAAATTAAATAAGCCAATTGGGTATGAGCCAAATGTCACCATGTTTTAAGGAGAGAACATATGCACTTTAGTACTGATTAGCAGTGGTAAAGTGCGCAGAGTCCTAAAACCAGCAAAAACAGTGTCAAAAGTGGAGTGAGACAGGCAAACAGTTGAGGGTGACCACCCTAAGGCTGTCAGGTCTAACATGTGTGTCCCCCAGGTAAAAGTGGGGAGAAATACCCAACCTCCTGGGAGCACTCATCGCTAAGGCCGAAGTATCTGGAGAGACCATCAGCGTTGGCGCGGTCAATCCCCGGGCGATGCTCCACCATAAAGTCCATCCCCTGTAGGGAAATGACCAACCTCAAGAGTTTAGGATTTTCGCCCCTCATCTGCATGAGCCGTCTGAGGGGCCTGTGGTCGATCTGATCCCGGAAGTGAGTCCCAAACAGGTATGGCCTCAGCTTCTTCAGTGCCCAGACCACAGTGAATGCTCCTGTGGTAGTAGTCTTCTGCTAATAAAGACTACTAGTTGGTCTAGGCCCTCCTCATTCAGCTGTGCTAGGACTGCCCCTAAGCCATGCTCTTCTTGTGTAGACATTTTTGCTATAGCCTCATACATGTTAGGCTGTCAGGTCTAACAGTGTGTCAGTGGGAGAATTGATTGAAAGAGAGAGAGAGAGAGAAAGATATTGAGAGGTAGCATGATAGAGTTTTTAAGGCTTTGATGTCTGATATACTTAGAATGAGTTATTTGTCTCCAATTTAATAAAAAAAAAGTTTTTGTTTTTTAAATATAATATATTTTTTTTATTTAAAAAAAATGGAAATGAGGCCAGCTGGATTTGAACCCCCATAGCTCGGCGTGAAGGTCGCTATGGGGGGTTATTTATTTATCTTTTTTATAGCACTTTATAGGCTTTCATATGATTTGTGGAAAATAAAAATAAAAAAAGAATCAAAAGGCCTTTATGGGCTATTTGGCACCGCTGAGGAAGCCTTAAGGGCTCCCCCGGTACCTATATATTTTTAATTATTTATTTATTTTTTTAAAAAAACTCCCTTTATGGGCTATGTGGGACTGCGAGGGAGCCCTCACGGGCTCCCCCTGCAGTCCCTACTTTTTTTTATTGTTATGCCCGGCTGCCAATGCTCAGCAAACATGGAATTGCTTTGACAGCAGCTCCATGCTTGCTGATGCATTTCATTTCTGTCCCCTGCACGCGTGGAGAGGGGAGGTGGTGGTTCCCAGGGTGCGGGAGGTCATGAGCCCCCGTATTTATTAAATTGTAAGCCCTAGGGAGGTGGTGGTCCTTAGGGCAGCAGGAGACCACGTGCCCCCCGGCATAGATATAAATGGATGCCCCAGGGAGGTGGTGGTCCCCTGGGTGCGGGGAACCATGGCCCCCCTCGTATCTATTAAATTGAAAGCCCTGGGGAGGTACTCCTATGCATATAAAAAAAGAAAAGCTCTGGGGAAGGAGTGGTCCTTGGGGCTGTGGGGGGGGGGGGCAGGATGTCAGAATAAGTAGGGCCATATAGCCATCACCAACGGTCAGGTTTGTGCCTTAACAAGGTATATTAACCATCACCATTGCATCTTTTTGTGGTAAGTGGTTTCATATTAGAGAGTACGGAATGGTTTTCTCTGGATTCTCCCTTTGTGATTGATGAACTTTGTGCAGTGGGTGAGCTGTGAGAGTTTATTTCAGTGCAAATTGCACTCACAGTAGCAGCTTACTGTGCAATGGATACCGTAATTGGAACCACTATAGAAGGAGTCCCATTGGATGACGAGAAGGTGCCTTCTATATTGATGGCCCCACTATTGCTTGGCAGCACCACCTTAGCACAGGTTATTAACCAGTCAGGCGATTGGGACACATTTGCTAGGATTAAGAGTTCCTAAGTCAAAACTATTCTACACAGAGTTATTATGAAGGAATATTTAAGTGGGAATGCGGCACCACATGGCCTGACAGTCATTTATCAACCAAGATTTTTTTAGGAGGACAAAGACTTCAGGAAAGATTGGTTCTTAATCACTTGGAAATGTACAAGGGAATCGTAGGTCTCAATTATAAAAACTGAAAAGAGACTGTCTGATGGCCATTAAGATCAAGACTAGTGAGATAGCCTTTAGGACCAGCACCAGTTTCTCAGCTATCATAAAGAAAGTGGAAGAAATTAATAAAGGAACTGCTGAATTTAAGGAGTTTTTGACTCAGTCAAAAATAACAAAATTTTAGAAAGACTTGAAAAAGTTTCATACAAGACTGTTTATCCTTATTCGAAAGAGGATTATGAATTCTAAACTGTCTCCTATTCTGGCACTCTGTCAAGGGGTAGTGTCTCCTCCGATTCTGATAACAATTATACCGACAGGTGACACCTAAAAGGAAAAAGACAGATAAGGAGAAGTTATCACCCCCCCCAAATCACCTATACACCAGTATGATAGCAAAGGATAGTGTTCCTCCAGTTCTGATAATAGTGTCACTTACAGGCAGCAACCAAAAGGAAAAAGTTGGATCAGGACAGGTAATCGCCCTCAGGTCACCAATGGACTAGTACAACAGCATGATAAACCACGGCTGTAGCCACTTAGGGATGGCCCTCCTGTGAAACACTTCTATCAAACTATCCCTGGCACTACCAGATCAGGCCTCTTTTGGAAAGAGGCAGGGGAAGAAGGAAAGGATGGAAAAAAGATCAAAGGCTCATGTGGCAGGACATAGATATTCCACTTGGGACAGCCTCACTGAGAGATGCAACCCCGGGGACAGGCAAATCTTAATCACTATGCCAAACATTACCATCACCCTCAATGGGAAGGTTCTCAGTGGTGAACAATATAGTGTTCTAAACAAAGGGTTAATTTTTGACTCTTGCCTCAGGAGAATCTATTCAGACAAAAATGAGATAGCAGAATTCCTACAAAAACAGGAATTCTAAAAGTTTTTCTTGGCAGAGGAGAAATGACCCAAAACACAGATACAAATACCAGGCTTAGACTGAAATCTATATTCAATTCCTCTACTTTTAAAATGTGTTGGTGCTACTTACCTTCAAGAAGGCTGTCAACTGTGAGGTGGATGCTTTAAATAACAACAGAACAACACCTTTTACAACATCACAAGGGAGGAAAGGACGACATTTACTAAATTATTGCTTGATAACATATTTATCATCAAGACCGCTGATAAAGGAGGTATAATAATACTCTAACTGAAAGCCATGTAGAAGGAGGAGTGCTTGCAATTGATTGATGATAAATTGAGTTACAAACAATTATCAAAAGATCCAATCCCGGGAATAATAGAGGAGATCTTTTTCTTGATGGGAGAATGTTTTGAGGCTAAATAGATCACAAAACATGAAGCTGAGTTCCTGATTCAAAAACAGCCACATGTTCCATACATGTACATACTTCTTGAGGTGCGTAAAAGCACATTTTCACCCCCTGGATGACCTATAAATTCAGGGATTATCTTTATACTTATGCCTCTCTCACTGTTTTGCAACCACTTTTTAAGACCGGTTGTAAGACGCATGGCCTTTTTCCTGAAAGACACTAAGGATGTATTTAAAGACGTGACCTTTGACGCTGACAATGAGGCTCTGGTCATATTCTGGTCAGAGATTTTGGTCTGGTCCCTCTATACCAGCATTACACAGGAGGAAACTTTAAAGGTGATAGATGATTTTTTCTAGAATTTGGGTTGGGACTACATGACATCACATGACATTGTAATGGATTGTTCACACATGGCCCTAACATGTAACTGTTTCCAGTATGAAGGAGCATTCTTTATGCAAAGAGAAGGAACATCTAAGGGTAGCACTTTCGCTCCAAGCCTGGCACGTTTATATGCATGCACTTTTGAGAACAAATATATCTATAATACCACCAATCTTTTTAAAAGCATATAAAAACTTTGAAGAGATATATAGATGATAATCTTCTCATTTGTTGAGGGACTAGGGATGAGAACATGAATGTCACCAAGTGGCTGAATTCTCTGGACCTGTTTCTTAGATTTACACTCACCATAGGCAACAAGGAGTTGTCTTTCCTTGATCTAAGGATTTGTGCAGAGAGGGGTGTGTTAAAGACTGCATAATACTACAAACCAACTGACATAAACAACTTAGTTAATTTGTGGAGGTTCTCTCTAAGAAAGTAGAGGTGAAAGCTATCAAAATGAATCAAGTTGCTTATACATAAACGCCTTTCAGACCAAATGTATCTATAATGTCAACAATCCTTAAAAAGTTATATAAAAAGTTTGAAGTGATATATAGATTATATTCTTTTAATTTGGCGAGGGACTGGAGCGGAGACCATGAATTTCACCAAACTGTGAAATTCTCTGGACCTGTTTCTTAGATTTACCTTCATCGTGGATAACACGGAGTTGTCTTTACTGGATCCAAGGATTTTTGCAGAGATGGGTGTATTGAAGACTGAAGAATACCACAAACTGAATGACAGAAACAACTTGCTTCATGTTGATAGTTTCCACCTCTGTTCACTTAGAGAGAACTTCCTCATCGGACAATTCTTTCATCTAAGACATGGTTACACTGGTTCTAGTTCATAAAGCTTTATTTGATTTCATATGGTAAAGTCATAAAAGCCAAAAATCATATATACAAATATACATTCATTGACTATTAGAACATGTACAGCAGTATAAAAAAGATTAAAATGTATTACAGATTAAAGAATCATCAGTAAGTTCCTATTTTTAAGCACTGCCCATAAACACTTTGCCATATGATGAGAAATATGTATGTCAGATAGAAGCTGTAAGAATAAATAGGTAGGGCGACATTGTTTAGAACCAAAGGACTTCAAAATTGGTACAATCCAAAACTTCCCCAAGTCCTTATAGAATTCAAAATATTAAACACAGTGCATCGTGCTCTGTTGGCAGATGTGATCACATTGCACGTACTTAAATCCCTAGACCACTCATTGGTTAATGGGAAACTGATTGAACGATGAAATATACCTGGCCTGAAGCGTGTTAAAATAAATTGATGCTGATCACTGAGTACAAATTGTAAATAAGGTTGCAAATCAGACGTAATCAGGGTAGTTAAGTGCCAACGAACAGTGGGCTTCATCAATTCACAAGTCAACCTATGATCATCACGCTAAGTTCTATTTATGGACATGGACATTTAGAGCCTGATTACAATTTTGGCAGAGGGGGTTAATACATCCCAAATGTGATGGATATCCCGCACTCCGTGTTATGACTTTCATAGGATATAATGGGCTCGTAATACGGCGAGCAGGATATCCGTCACATTTGGGACGGATTAACCCCCTCTGCCAAAGTTGTAATCAGGCCCTTAATGTTCCAGCTGGCTAAAATATTCTGTGTGACCCAAGTCAGTCAAAACATTTTTAACATATCTTAGCCAAGGAAACTGCGAGGCACCTTCTAGCTTTAAGCAATCCTTGATAATATTCAATTTAAGGCAGCTTGCTCAGTAGTCCAAATCTTATACCATAATATAATAGTTTGAACTGTCACCAAATCACTAAGGAACAGAAGCCCCAATTCAGCGTGACACACATAGGTGGAGCAACTGTCAGGAACTGCGAGAACAAACCCCAAAAACACATTTTTTACAACTTGCAGCTGTTGGCAATCAGAATGTCCCCATACACCAGCAGTGTAAATAGCTGTGGACACATATTTTAAATTATAAATAGACTTCCAAATACTCCTCTGACCAATCTTTATGCCTAAGTATGCAAGGGTTTTGGTAAACTCAATGGGGGTGCTTCAATAGATGGATTACTACATTTTACAGGTCTTTTGCCACACTTCATAACAAAAGTTTTCCCATTGTTAATAGAAAGCCCCAAGTTATGCATAGACTTCACAAACGTATTCAGTGAGCGCTGTAAGTCAGTGGGAGTGCAGGCCATTAGTAAAGTCTTGCCCACATAGATAAGGGCCAGAATAGGGCGACACCCAACAAAAGGGACGTCAATATGCTCTTTAGTCAGAGCCTGCCCTAGGTTATTAATATATAGGGTAAATAGAAAGGGTGTCAAAACGCAACCTTGCCTGACACCCTTCACTATGCGAGCACTCTCCCTTAAGCTCATATCTTACCATGTCTGTGTTATCCATATACAAATGCCTCAAGAAATCAACCAGGGGAGGGTCCACTGTAATTTCCATCATTATACACCACAATTCATTGTGAACTACACAATCAAAAGCAGATGATAAATCTGCAAAGGCCAAGTAAAGATTCCTTTTTTTAATCTGCCTATATTTCCCTACTATAAGGGCCAGGTTAAAACTCTGTTCAACTGTACCAATACCGGGTCGAAACCCATACAGAAGCTTAGATAAAACCCCCTGTGACTCAGCCTAATCCTCTAGTCTGTTCAATAATACACACCCCTACAACCTTCACCAGTGAATCCAATAAGGATATTGGTTGATAACAGGCGTGATTAAGACAATCTCCCTTCTTATAAACTGAAACTATGGAAGATTCAGACCAGGAAGTTAAGAACCCAGAGTTGATGCATGCTCACAACACTAGAGTTAATAACAGAGCCCACAGGGAAATGTTGTCCTTAGAAAGATCTACTGGGATGGAATCTGGGCTGGAGGTTTTTCCACATTTACTAGATTATAGAGCTAATGTAATCTCCTCTACTGTAATTAGGATCTCACTTAAACTTGAGGGTGGTTTACAGGGAAAGGGTTATCAATAGCCAAATAGGGTGATATCATCTCAGGGTTCTTATAAATACCTGAAAAATAATTGACCCATTTAGATCCCTTAATAGCAATCTCCAGCCTAGGGGAATCGTCATCCTTCGAAAAAGGGGTATTTACCGTTTGCCAGAACACCCTATTGTCTCCTGTCAGGCTAGCTTCAGAAAGTGACTCCCAGTCCTCATCTTGCAAGTTTCTCTTCTGTGAACCAAGGCTTTCTTATATTCTCTTCTGAGGATCTGCACCTCAGCTCTGCACCTGGGCACCTTTTGCATGGCTAATTTTAACCTCTTGTGGGCCTGTGAGCAGAGTGAGTCGAACCATACTCCTCTTTTCGCAGAATAATTTTTGGTATTCCCAGATAAGCCACTTTTAACTCCCTCCCTAATTTTAATAAAGGCCTCAATAATGTCCTCCTGAGTAGATACCTCATCCAAACATCCAAACAAGTAGTGAATACATCTCTATGGGAAACCACCAGAAGTTATAGGAATTTATCTGAAGTAATCTGGGTCCAACGCAGATGAAGGCTCCTATTGAGGGTGGTTTCAATATTATCAACGAAGTACAGTATAAAACTAAGTGGCAAAATATCAGCATCACCCCACACTACAAGAAAACTCTGGGGGTAGTGGTCACTCATGGCAATCCTCCAAGTGACAAACTCCTGTATCATCCCGGAGTAACGCACCAGAAATAGCGCGTAGTCTATACCTGTGTTGGACCCCTACCATGAAAGCTACTAGTAAATGAGACGGGTGGACAACAAAATTCTTTACAGAAGCCTAGATCATATTGGGATAAAAAGTAATTAAGGAGATCACCATATCCAGAGTGAGTAAAATGTGATTATGCCGGGTCATCTGAGTTAAAAAGCCCACAGATTTTAGCTGATTTGGATTGACACAAGTTAACGTTAAAATCACGACCCCACAAAATTATAAAATCCACATTAGGTCTCTTGTGCAAGGTCATAAATTCGCAATCCAATTGCTTAAGTATACTGCTACTTCCAACTTACCTAAGTTATTGTAAAAGTTCACAGTGGCTACAAGAAGCGCGTCCGTCAACTTGGCAGTAATAATCTGAAAGCACACATTAGATACTGCCAAGCAAACCTCTTCCGGAAGTGGATGTGGTGGCTGGGTACGAAATGTTTTATAACCATTAAAGTGTATAGGATCCTCTTGCAAGGTCACTTAGAAGCACAATAATTGGAATCCTGTGATAAACTCGGACTATTCAGTAACCTGTAGTTTACTTTTTAAACCAGTTATGTTCCGAAAAGCGATCCTAAACTTCCCCGGATCCTTATAGACATTAGAGGAATTCAAGCTAACTGAAAGTTTAGATGTTCCATTGTTGGAATATGGGGCCAGATGTGGCCTGCATAATTGACAATTTGTGTACAAATTACATACAGCCCCTGTAGAAAGACTTAAGACAGTTCTATCTTACTCTGAGGAGCCTGATACCGAGTTAGAAAACAGTCATTCAAAACCATCAGTGGGAGCCAAACAGCTGAATTTATTTGTAGTGGGGACGTTAGCTACTACTAGTACTTAGGGGGTTGCCCCCGGTGGAAGGTCAAGATGGTTTGCAGGAGACAATGCGATCTTACTTACCGGGTGGCCATTTACTGAAGCAGGAGGGACTGTAGGGAGAGAAGTCCCATTGTCTGTATGCTTGTGTCCCCTATGTAAAATCACATCACTCTCCAAAGTTCTAATATCTCCTTGTGTTGCACTGATGGCAAATCGGTGGAATTTTGGAATGGTTCCGGAATTATTGTCCTCCCCGGAACATATGTTGTCTCCTCAATGGGGTAAAGCCTGCTATAATACATAGCTCTCAAGTTGCAGGTGGCTGAGTTGTGACTGTCCTCCCCTTAAAATATTCAAGGTTACACAGAAACCGATCTCTCGACCTTTCGCACTGAAGTAACTACAATCAAGCTGCAAATACAAATGTGATATACGAAGGAACCGTGAGGAGAAACCTGTGATCAGGCGGAGGGTACTCAAATGGAGACCTCTTGGAGCAGGAAAAATAGTTCCTTCTTTAGGTGCATGGAAAATCTGCCAGATTGTCCACTCTCATCAATGCAAAGACAACTTCGACCATCATGAACCAAGCTATTTCATTCACCAGCTTTAGAATCCTAAAAATGAATAAAACAAACAGGCAGTAAGATTTTAAAGTGCAACCTTATATTACGCAGTGGTGCAGAGCACAGTACCATTCAGTACTAGCTCAGGATGCAAATGTTTGCATGGATTTCACAGGTTGCAGAACATATTACAGAAGATTATATAGTCAATAATGGCATACTCTGGGAAATATACTGTTCAAACATTTATCCAACCACTAATCAACATTGAACATTTAGCTACAGATGGATACTGACTTATGCAATAAGTTAATGGAGCATAGCAATAGTTTGTCACATACACTTGTGACCCTCAGCCTGATTTATATATTGGTGATAACCACACTCGGTTGCAATGGTGTATCTTTACCACTGGTAAATTTGGTGGCCAGACTATAGTTTGCCAACGGTTGAGGCTACCCCACCTCTGCTGTAGCCAGACTTCTCTGACACCCCAACAGAATAAGGGTAATCAGAGAACTGGCTATATGCGCGCCTACACATTTTTTATTGCCCATCACCACCAGGAAAACCCTGCTGGTAAAAAACTAAATGTATCCCTCTTGGCAAAGAAGGGGTATTTCTCCCTTTTTTTTAACCTACTTTATTTTTAAATACATTTGAAGAACAGCCCTGCTGTGTTGACAGAGATAAAACTGAAAAATAAAACATTGATAGGAACCACCATAATTGTGCTTCCTGTCATCAATACTTCAGAAATGATGTCAGTCTTGATTTGTTAATACCAACAAACAACAAAAGTAAAGACTTGTGGGTGTGTAATATGTTCTAGATCATGACTTTCCAGAACTGCCCACCCCCAGAAGTAGATTTGCTCTCATAAAGACTTCTGTGTGAGTTAATCCCTTTAGAGCAAAATTGGTTTTGCAGTTTGAAAAAAAATATTTTTATGTGTGAGCCAAACTTAAACACATGAATAGATATGAGAACTAGTCCCGCCTATCCAGTCTTCAATGTTCCTGTTACATTATTGTCAAATATGCTGTATTTATGTATGTATTTATTTTCATAAGTGGGTTTTTATAATTTTTAAACTCTGTCCAAGAAAATTAAGTGCTGTACAAGACTGGTAACCAAAATAACAATGCAAGATTATTTACAAAGATACAGAGAGAGAACTTACATTTTGGTTTGGGAAAGCTACATTTTGTGTAAAGATAAAGGGGGTTATTCTAACTTTGGAGGAGGTGTTAATCCGTCCCAAAAGTGACGGAAAAGTGACGGATTTACCACCAGCCGTATTACGAGTCCATTATATCCTATGGAACTCGTAATACGGCTGGTGGTATATCCGTCACTTTACCGTCACTTTTGAGACGGATTAACACTCCTCCAAAGTTAGAATAACCCCCAAAATGTTTCTTGAAATGTTGTCTTCAGTCCTCTGAATTGGAGGATGGTAATGGTGTATTTGTAGATGTAAGTTAAACATAAAACACACAAATAGCTTTGGATTTAATACAGTATATCCTGTCCCCAACTTTCCCTTCATAAAGTATTGTTATCAAATGTGCTGTATTTATGTATGTATTTCTGTATGAAAATGTATATGTTTCTTTATACTGTACAAACCAAGTCAAGGGAATGAAGTGCTGTGCAAGACTGATAACCCAAATTACAATGTAAGATTATTTGCAAAGATTCAGGGGCAGGACCTACAGAAATTTGGATTGGAAAAAGTACACTTTAAGGTGTCAAGATAAAAAGTTCTTTGGAAAGTTGGGTCTTCAGTTGTCTGAACTGGAGGACCCTTGGGACAATTCTGATGGTAATGAGACTTTGTTCCAAACCTTGAATGCATATATGAAAAAGGCTTATGTCATGACCCTGTTTGGAGAGGTGTGGGGGGAGGGAATAATTATGATGCCAGTCCATGACTGCTCATCAATTAAGAACAATAAGTGAAAGAATAAGAATCCCCAATCTAATGTTCATAGGAACATAGCACAAAGCAGCACACATATAAAGAGGAAACAACGAGGAGAAATAAAGAGATTTCTCCTCGTTGTGACTGCCCTGGGGAGGTGTACAGTTTGACACATTCCCAGGTTTACCAATCTTGTAAATCTGGGACTGCGTCAAAAACCATGGCTGTAGCTGCGGGAGCACCCATGACAACACCTGTGGTACACCTCCCTGATGCATTGTAAGGCATCGCAGCGACTTGCTGCACTGCCCTAATCCATATCTACAAGGCCATGAAAAGCTACGCAAAGTGGGTTTTTGTGGCCTTGTAGATATGGGTCTGCACTATGCACTGCCAGCGGCACACAGGGCTTAAAAATATGCAACCCAGTGTTTATAATATTTTAATTTAGTGTTTCTGTTTCCAAATGAGTTACATGTTGTTGCCTTTTACAGCTGTTTATTGAGTTATTTTTACATTCTTCTACCATGCCGAGCTAGCTGCATTTGATTTTTAACTTGTCAACAATGTATTCCAAATGGTAATTCCCTGTTACAAGTGAAGTTCTACTGTGCAAAATTAGCAAGCCACTCATTGACACAAAGCTATCTCAAGAAATACCTGAAAGTACAAAAGTGTTTCATTTCAAGAAGCAACAGTTGCATGCTTATGAAAATAAGACATAATGAATTTGGATGTATATGATGTAAATTCCTTTCCTGAGCTGCAACATTTGCATAATTCTCTCTCATGTGCACTGATTGTTTGGTAATTTACTTACACACACATCAATTGATAAATTATATACTCAGTCACTTCTGATAAAGACTAGAATCAATTAGCGCCTGAAGAGGCCCAAATAGGCTGAAACCAGTCTGGAATTGTTCTATCCTGGTGGAGCAGGGCAAAGGATGATTTGCATAAGGCTACGTGTTGCCTGAGGTGGCACAGAAGGCAACAAAATTCAGTCCAAATTAATTACAGTGGCAAAGAGTGATTGTATCAATCTGTCTATCACTTATGTTTCTTTAAAGTATGCCCAGACACACTCAGCTCTCAAGATTGAAAGTCTGTTGGATGTGTGGCTCTGAG
Organism: Pleurodeles waltl; assembly: GCF_031143425.1. NCBI lineage: Eukaryota > Metazoa > Chordata > Amphibia > Caudata > Salamandridae > Pleurodeles > Pleurodeles waltl. Next base: position 1,640,904,625 of record NC_090444.1, on the reverse strand, counting down.
AAAGTCATTCTTTTAGCCCTGTTCACTCCCATTCTTTCTGACTGATATTGGTGATAACTTACTCTGACTGTGCCTTGGCCTCTGCTAACCAGGGCCAGTGCTCTGATTAAAAAGATATATGGCAATTAGGTCCCCTGTAGTCCCTAGTATATAATAAGGCAAGGGAGATTTAAACTACCTATAAGGCCCTAGTATATAATAGGACAGGGAGGTTTAGAGGACCAGTAGATTTTGTGCAAAGGAATGTGCACTGCTGTGTTGCCTGTTGTCATTTTTAAAGGCAGTCCTGCTTTGCAGAATGCCTTTCAAAGTCAAATATAGGCAAATATGACTTTGGAATTAAAGGTATTTTCAAAGTGATAATCTACCTTATTTTTCCATATGTCACCTCTAACATCTCCCCTATGTGTCCCGAGGGTGAGGTGCCATGTAACTATAAGCAGAGACATTATAAAAGATATTTTATATTCCCTGGTGAGGGAAAACTGACCATTTCATTTTTCCCCACTGTAGATACTTAGCTCAATAGACTAACATTGAAATATTTGATTTAAGTATAAATATTGCTAGGGAGGGGTTAAAATGTCATTCAAGGAGTCAAAAGATTGGCAATGACATGTCCAACAACTTGCAAGTGTTGAATTTATCATAACTAATACAGAAAATAAGTTACATTACTTTCTTTTCTGTGAGCAAAAAAAATTCAGACTTCCAACAGCGTCTCCTGATTGGTCAGCCTTAACAGGCTTAGCCAAGCTGCTTTGATGAGGTGATAAGTGACCTGCAAAGAGCAGATGTTATCTGGTGGGGGTAGCTCTGCAGAGCACAGGCCAGAAAGGGGGCTGGGTAAATCAAACTGGACTTCAAAGAGAACAGTACAGTGAGGAATGCCAGCCAGGCTTACACCCTCTTCCTGTACCCCCAGCCAGATGACAGGCCCAGGAATGGAATTTGAAGATGGTCTGGAGGGGGAATGTTATTGGAATTGAGCCACACCAGTAGGTTGGTTTAGTCAGGTCTTGCTCTCCTGGAGAGTAATCCTCCATCCTAAATTTTTATAGTGCAGTGCTTTGTGGGACAAAAATATGCCACACTTTTGAGTAAGCTGTCATGCTTTTGGTTGGCACCCTGTATCTTATTTGTATTTTATTAGACAGGGGTGCCCCCTGCTTAGATTATTAAATAAAAATTTGAGAGCTGCATCGCAATTCACATCTGTTGCCTGAAACTGCAAGGAGAAGAAGGACTGCCTTGCTGGAACCCTGGTCAGCACCTCAAAGGGATTCTCTCCTAAGGACTGCTCCTGTTGCACACTAAGAACTACAGCCCTGAGGATTTTGTCTTGTTTCTAAAAGGATTAAGGAGTGGACTCCCTGAAAGCAACAGGTTAAGAGAGCTTCCCTGTTGCACCATCTCTCTCAAGAAGTCCCAAGCCTGGAGTGCGTCTGGTGGACTTTTAAAGATCTGGCCAGGTGCATAGTGGGAATTGTAGTTCCAAAATTCCAAGAACCATCTTAGAGCCTCTAGTCCTTTTGGATTTGTGTTTTGGACACTTTGAATCCTCAAAGGGAACTTCAGGAAGAAGTTCCAGAAGTCTGGAGAAGTTTGGAGCCACTTTTGGAAAAAGCTCCATAAGTCGACTGACCTGCTGTTGATAGGCAAGCCGACTATCTTCAACCATGACTCGGCCTGAATTTCAGGCTTATCCCATTGAAATTTCCAGAGCTACAGTCTTCCAGGATTTGACAGGGACTTCAAGGGAAAGCAATATGACAATGTTACATCGAAATCGGCTTGCAGGAGGGTACCGCTTTATGTCAAGAGAAAATCCTCCAGAACAGTTTCTAAGTCCAAAAGTAAGATTTTTATTGAGGCCTCCCGCTCAGTGTATGCGAGTAGGGCTCCATCACTCAAATTGTGGCTTAGTTCTAGTCAAGCGTGACCAGATGTACCCGGCTGGCGCTATTAGTTTTTAGGCACTAGAAAGCACATTTTTTATTTAATCTTTAAAAATTCTTATTTCCGGTTCCCTGTACTGGATTTTTGTAATTTTGGTGTCATTTCTTAGATAAAAATACTTTTATAAACTGGTGTGGGATTTGTATTGGGTGCTGTGCTTTACTTATTTAATGTACTGGTGCATTTAAATGAGTTACATACCTGTCTCCTGGGTTAAGCCTGCCTGATCGTAGCCAGTTAGCAAGGGTTAAGCCTGAGGATAATGCATTGAGACCTTGATTGGACCTAATAGTGCATTGGTGGCCTCAATGCTAGTGATAGTTGCACATTCACCCTTACCAATAATCCACTGTTCCCTCCGTGGCCCAAGACTGTTGAATGCCATAGTGCATATTTTCAGGCTGTATGAAAAGAAGGTTAAATTTGCAAAAAGATCAAGTGCACATTTCCTGGCACACTGACCAAAAATGAAAAAATGTTTTTGTAGTTCAAAAAAGGCCAGCTTGTATGTGTAAGCCAAACTCAAACACAAATAGCTTTGTAAAATGGCCCAGTATTTCGAAATCTCAACTTTCCCTTTAGAAAGCACAGTTCTCAATTGTGTTGTACATATACTTATGTGTGCGTATTGATAATGTGCAAACCTAGCCAAGGTAACAGAGTATTCTAAACGAACAGTAAGCACAACTACGGTCCAGGTTATTTGACAAAGTTGCAGAAAAAGGAACTGCAGAGATCTAGAAGGGAGCAAGAGCTTTTTAAAGTGTCAAGATGGAAGGTTCTTTGAAGAGTTGTGTTGGCAGTTATTTTCTGCATTGGAGGATTGTTGGGGAGGTTCTGGTGGTAATGGGGATGTTGTGCCCGACCCTGAGTGCATACATATAGAATTCCTGTTTCACAATCGTGTTGGGAACGTGAGGGGGGAAAACATCCTGACGATAGCCCATCATTACCCATCAAGTACGAACAGTATGCGGAGGAATAGAAATCTCCAACCTAATTGCCCCCAAGAGTTAAAAATGTATGTATATTTATGTGTGGGTATTTATAGTGTGCAAACCTAGCCGAGGGCCAGAACTACAGATTCCAGGATCTTAGAAAACAAGGTTAAATTCCCAAAAACTTCAAGAGAAGATTCCTTGGCACACAGTCCTATTTTATTAGTGTCATCTTAAGGATTTTGGGGGCCCCTGTATTGAACAACTTTGAATTTTCTTACCCATGTTTTCTTAATTCAAGCCCTTTGTTGCCTAGTCATATTTAATTTTAAGATTTTAAGTCAAAGGTTAAAATACAAACTATGCAGATTTGAGATAGAGAAACGGTTCATTTTCACAGGGTGCTCCTTTGGAAGGTAGGGGTCCTGGAAAATCGCCCACTTTTTCTATGTCTTAAAACGTCTCTGGCGTTTTGTGCCGATTACTATTTTCACCTTGGGTTGAATGATCACAGTCGCTCAATAGATTGTTGGCCAAAAAGTAAAATTACCTTTCAAAACTTACCTTGGTATTAAACTTTGATATTTGTGAGAGACTTATCGAAATTCTTCAGACAGTGCTATTGAGAAATTAGAGTCTACTTTCTATAAACAAAATCTAACTGCTGATATTAAGAATTGTTATTTCATTCTGGTGCTTTGCTGCTGCCGACTGAAATATAAATTAGATTATTAAGGGGAAAATAAACAAGGTTCATAAACTTGCATAAAGTACTGAATTAGCATTCAGGATGAATCAGCAGCAGCCACGGTCTAAATGTAGAGGAATGGATCACGAAGACTGCATGGGAATCCATGGCACTTACACTTTCATTCGCCTGAAGCTAACATTTTCAATTATACCTAAATGTGTTCCTAAGTGAGGTGCACGAATAAAAGACATACATAATCATGAAATAAAACAGTAAGCGCTACAAAAAGGTGATGTATGCTCCAGGTTGTATGAAAACACCTGTCATTCTATTGATCATTTTACGAAGTCGTGCTGCTATGCAACATAAACCTTAGCGGGAGTATCACGTATTTCTAGAATTATACAATGTTATGATGCTTTAGATGGCAAAGAGAAAATGTGTGTGTATCTGTGTGTGTCTTCTGTGTGCACACGCAGGTGAGTACGTGTTAAATATCTGACAGTTTATGTAAAATTATATAGCAATAAAAGAGTTTAAAAAGTCATAGATGTGTATGCACTGTAACTATGGCAATAAACTTCGCACTTATATAGCACTCACCCGTTAGGGTCTCAAGGATTTGTACACATACCACTGTGGAACTCCTCCTGGTTTTTCCCTGTGAGGCATCCACTCCTGGGCAACCCCCAGGCATCCAAGCACTGTCAGGGCTGTTGTGGAGATTAAGCAAGTTATTGCCCAGAGTTACAGAGTGGGACCCATTAATAAGATTAGGCACCAAGGAGAGAATGATCAGGTGCAAGGGAATTGAGCCCAAGACCCAGCAAGGGGGGAGTTGAACCCTGGTCCCAGGCAAGATCACTGCATCAGGGGAATTGAACCCTGGTCCCGGGAAAAATCTCTGCATCAGGTTCTGCTGCTCGAACCATTGTGCCACACTTCTCCAATCTGCAATGATTGATTAATGTAGAGCTATAAAGATTCAATAATATTTTAGAACCGAGAGGGCTGGAATTTGCATTTTAATGTGTTGTAGTGCAATTTGTGACGTTGTATTTGAAAAATACAATGTTTGCCAGTGTGTTTGGATACTTGGCTATCAGGATGTTTTTGTGCATCTTTGCTACGTCTCCCTGTCTACATCTCCATATACAAGTCCCACTGTTTGGGTGTTCATGCATATGTCTCACTGTCCCAGTGTCCATATATGTACCTTTACATGTATGTATTCCTTCTCGGTGCCCATGTTCCCCTACCGTAGTGACCATGTAGATGACTCAAAGTTGTGCAGTTTGACTGCACGCCTCCCTCTAACTCATTTTTTGTGCTCTCCTTCTTGCCTACGTGCATTTCTCCAAGACCCTTTGCCAACAAGAATGTGTACTTAACATAGTGTCGGCGTGCGGCCCCTGTCTTGTGTCAATATATATGTGGACTCCCAGCTTCTTCGCCCACGTCATTTTGTCCCAGTGTCTCTTTCCTTGCTTCATTTCCCAAAGTCCACATTCCACGTTGGTATCTCTCTGTACACACTGTCTGTGTCTCCTTGTTCCAATGTGCGTGTGTTTTCACTCCATGCCCAAGAGTCCATATTTGCACTATTGATGTATTTGCAACCTTGTAACCCTGCCTTTTTGCTACAGTGACTGTGTTTCCTTGTCTTAGTGTTAATGGTCCCCTGTAAAACTTTCACTTTACCGGAGTCTGTGAATCCCTGTCTCAGGACTTGTGTTTCCTAGTGTAAGGGTCCCTTTTTCCCCGCTGTCCTGGTGTTTGTGCCTCCCTGCTTGCTGTCCGGGTCTCCATTCCTAGTGTGGAAGAACTGGAAGAAGAGAGGAGGGTGTATATGACCATTTATAAATAGTTAAAAAGGGATGTTTGTTTTGCTTTGGTGTCTGTCGAACCCTTCTTTTTATTTTGATAATGTGTTTTGCATGTATGTACCATTTTCATAAAGTGCACCCCATTAATCTTCTCACATATATTGTTGTAATAAATTGTCTTTCAGAATGTGTATGTTGCCGCTTAGAATACGTGTGTTAATTAGAAATTAAGTCACAAAAAAGGCTTTTTGTTAATAAAGCAAATTAACTTCCTTCACTTCACGGTGAGTTTCATTTCCTTAGCACCATAAATGTTGTACTTCTCTTTATACATATGACATTCATACAATCAATAAAATTAAAACATGGGGAAATCGAAAACACTTATGAGTTGATTGATGAGTGAAATCAATTTTTGAATTGAATAACATTGGTTAGGTGTGATTTTCGTGGTTATTCAGCAAAGGGATATTTTGATCTAAAGAGCATCAGAGGATCTACGGCCCCCCAGTCTAACTGTCTTTGCACAATAAAATGGTTTCAATACTTATTTGGATCCAGTAAAATGCATAACCCGCCTGTCACATATCGTTGTTAAATTAAAGCAGGGCCACTTTTCATGTTCATTGACAAACCATAGTTCTAGTCACGTCAGGTCATGTAGTAATAATGTAAATAGTTTTATTGAGCCTGGATGAAGTGTGTGAAACCGCAGTACAAAGAGTAAATAGAAACATTTCAGTGAAGTAGTATGGGGTGATGATGGAATAAGGGCTGGGATGATGGAGGGATGATGGAGGGTGGTAGGACAAGGATGCTGTGAGGAATTAGAGATAACAAGTGGTGGGAGAAAGAAGTGGAATTAAGGTAGCAGGACAAATGGGAAGAGGGGGGCAGAGATTAGTCAGCCTCTCTCTAGTCCAACATCCATTAGACTACCTGGTGAACAGATATTGGAAAACAATGTTTTTAATTCTTTTCTGAAGAGTAGAACAGATGCTACCTGGTTCATCTTCATTGAAATGTTGTTCCAAAGCCATAGTGCTTAACAGTAAAAGGACTGGAATCTGGGCTTTTTCCTGCAAATTCTAGAGTCGAGGCTGGACATGCCACTGAACATCTTGCATAGTCCTCCTGATGTATTTATTGTTAAAAGAACTTTATGGTGAATTGTGCGTCGATAGCCTTGTAGACTTAGGGCCGTATTTATACTCCGTTTGCGCCGAATTTGCGTCGTTTTTTTCTACGCAAATTCGACGCTAAACTAACGCCAACTAACGCCATATTTATACTATGGCGTTAGAGGCGAATAGCGCCAAAGTTCCCGGAATGTGCGTCATTTTTTAGCGTGAACCCCTTCCTTGCGTTAATGATATGCAAGGGAGGCGTTCCCGTCTAAAAAATGACTCCCAGGCCTTTACGTGGTATTTATACTCCCGGGCAAAAGAGACGCCCGGGAGTGGGCGTGGCTAAAAACGGCGCATTTGCGCCGCTTTTTAACGCCTGGGTCAGGCATGGCGTTAAGGGACAAGTGGGCTCAAAATGAGCCCAGAGTGCCCTCCCCTGCCCCCAGGGACCCCCCCTGCCACCCTTGCCCACCCCAGGAGGACACCCAAGGCTGGAGGGACCCACCCCAGGGACATTCAGGTAAGTATTTTTTTATTTTTTTTTAATAATTTTTTTTGGCATAGGGGGGCCTGATTTGTGCCCCCCTACATGCCACTATGCCCAATGACCATGCCCAGGGGACAGAAGTCCCCTGGGCATGGCCATTGGGCAAGGGGGCATGACTCCTATCTTTACAATGATAGGAGTCATGTTGATGGGGGATGGGCGTCGAAAATAAATGGCGCAAGTCGGGTTACGACGATTTTTTCGACGTAACCTGACTTGCCCCATTTTAAGACGCCCATGCGCCATTTTCCCCCTACGCCGGCGCTGCCTGGTGTACGTGGTTTTTCTCGCGCACACCAGGCAGCGCCGGTCTGCTTGCGCCGGCTAACGCCATTCAATAAATACGGCGCCCGCATGGCGCTTCAGAATGGCGTTAGCCGGCGCAAAACTTTTTGACGCTAAACTGCGTTAGCGCAGTTTAGCGTCAAAAAGTATAAATATGGGCCTTAGGTCTTTATTTTGAGTAGCCCTGAATAATTCCAGTTATTTCTATGCCCACAATTAGTTTTACAGACGGTAGCTGTAATTCTAGGGTGCAAAAATAATGAAGATTACAAGATTTTGGAGAATAAAATGCAGTAGCTGGTGTTTCATTACAAATCCTGTGTGTTTTCCCCAGAATAACACACAGAGGTTGTGGCTGCTTTTAGCAGTTGGCATATCTGTGTGAAACACTACAACTTCTATTTGCAATGGACCTAGTAACTCCTGTTGCCAGGTCCTGCAAAACTGTAGATGCGCTCATAATGAGGGCCTCATAAGCGAGTTGTGAAAGTGTCACATAGACAAGATGTAGACAATAGGGGGCATATTTATACTCCGTTTGCGCCGAATTTGCGTCGTTTTTTTCGATGCAAATTCGACGCAAAACTAACTCCATATTTATACTTTGGCGTTAGACGCGTCTAGTGCCAAAGTTCATGGAGTCTGCGTCATTTTTTTGCGTGAACACCTTCCTTGCGTTAATGGGATGCAAGGTAGGCGTTCCCGTCTTAAAAAATGACTCCGTGGCATGTGCGTGGTATTTATACTCCCGGGCAAAAATGACGCCCGGGAGTGGGCGGGGCAAAAAACCCCGCATTAGCGCCGGATTTTAACGCCTGGGTCAGGGCAGGCGTTAAGGGACCTGTGGGCTCAGAATGAGCCCAGAGGTGCCCTCCCCTGCCCCCAGGGACACCCCCTGCCACCCTTGCCCACCCCAGGAGGACACCCAAGGATGGAGGGACCCACCCCAGGGACATTAAGGTAAGTTCAGGTAAGTATTTTTTTTTTTTTTTTTTTGTGGCATAGGGGGGCCTGAATTGTGCCCCCCTACATGCCACTATGCCCAATGACCATGCCCAGGGGACATAAGTCCCCTGGGCATGGCCATTGGGCAAGGGGGCATGACTCCTGTCTTTGCTAAGACAGGAGTCATGTTAATGGGGGATGGGCGTCGTAAAAAAATGGCGCAAATCGGGTTAAGACGATTTTTTTGCCTCAGCCTGACTTGCCCCATTTTTGGACGCCCATACTCCATTTTCCCCCTACGCCGGCGCTGCCTGGTGTACGTCGTTTTTTTTCACGCACACCAGGCAGCGCCGGTCGGCTAACGCCGGCTAACGCCATTCAATAAATACGGCGCCTGCATGGCGCTTCAGAATGGCGTTAGACGGCGCTAAATTTTTTGACGCAAAACTGCATTAGCGCAGTTTTGCGTCAAAAAGTATAAATATGGCCCAAGATGTCTAACTATTGGTGCTAACTTAACAAATTTAAAAAGTCCTTTCATTAGTCCTGCTGTCAAATGTCCAGTGCTCCCCATGGGGCACCGTGGTATAGTAGGGGGACATGAGGCCAGCACCCGAGCAAACATGCTGACGTGCTCTTCTGGATTAAAGATGTTTTTCTTTATGAAAGAAGGACAGTTCATGCCAGTTTGTCTTGTGTGTGAAGCAATTTTTTAAAAGGAGGATGTGGAAACTGTCAGTGAGTCAGGAAGCGAAGATGTCCAAGTTAGTTTTGTCTTGCCGTTATTGAGAGATTACGACAAACTATTTGTCCTTATTTTACATCTTGAGGTACCCTTTGGACATTCTTGTTTGGGTGATGATAAGGTGGGTCTTCAGGCCAGCAATGTCCTGGTTGGATGCAAACTGTAAGTGTATGTAGGTATTGGCAGCATACTGGTGTATGGTGATGGCCTTGTGTCGGGAGATCCATGTAGAGGTTGATGATCACTAGTGGTGACTCAGTGACACCCATTTACACAAAGATGGATAACTGTGGATGATATTAGATTACTCATGGTATTGGCAGGGTATTGGCCTCCTATAGGAAGCCCAGCAGTCCAAAATGAACTTACTGCAGTACTGGGATACCACTATTGCCTACCTGTCACAAGCAAAGAGTTATTTGAATCACTGCACAGGAGCTCAAAGGCGATCAGGCTTCCAATACATTTTTAACCGGCTGGGGTCTTCAGTCCTTTTACTACATAATTTCTCTTATTTGTGTACTGTTTCTTTTTCTGAAGCATAGTATGCTTTTGGGTTCAGGTTCTCATGCATTTTTACAGTAGCAATCTGTTGAGCTCACTGATGGTAACTTGCGAATTTGCCCAGAATCAATGCAGGTGGTGGGAGGCTCGGTTAACAAGGATATTGCTTGCATAAGTTTCCTAGGGAGGTCGGTGGGTGGGAGGGGGGGATGGGGAGGTCGTTACAGGCTAACTCTGAGGTTCCGGAAAAAGTTCCAACCAATGCTCAAAGCTGTAAATGCATTGGTGAATCAAATCCAAGTAACCTTTGGGAACACTGAGCACAGTCAGACTTTGGTGAAGGAAATGTCACCTGCACTGATGCTCCTTGAGTTGTCTTCCGTGTTGGGGTGGGCCTTGTGATGATTCCTTCTGAGGAAATTGCCTTGTCTCTATGTACTGGCATGGTGGGACTAAACTTGGTAGATTATATTACAGAACATGCTAAAGATAAATTCGTTCAGGCTTTTTAGCTCAGTTTTTTTAGGTACCGATTATAGGTTGAGCAATAAATGTTCATGCTTGTGCGAGTAGAGGTTTGCAATTCTGATTTGCTATTTGCTACGCGCGACCCGCTATTTCACCCTGACAGATTTCGGTAGCTCAAGCCTGCTGACGTTTATTGAGGAAACGGCTCACAAAAAGTCAAAGCTTGCGGCATTCGGTATGTTAAATGTGGATTTTCAATGTTATGTCTCATTTCATGTTGAAAACAAAGAATAAGAGTTATTTACAACACCAAGTAAACACATAGCCCAAGAATATTGGTAATTATCGGTCGCACTGAATACCTCACCCTATCAACTTGGAATCAGAGCTTTAGTTTTCCATAACTTGAAGTAATAAATGTTATTACTCTTTCCACAACGAAGGGTTACTTATCAAGTTAACTTGTAAACATGGTTTTTCGTCCAATAACCGCATGCAAGTACACCAAAGCAAACAGACACACAACTGAAAAGCAAAAACACATGATCAGTTAAAAGCGTGATTAAATCAAAACAAATAGCTCGTTTACTGACACATAATGATTAAATAGAGATTCAGGAAATCCTGCTTTATCTGATTAAATGAGCCTTCCTTTTCTTTTAGTGTGACATTCATTTTCCGAATTACTGAGAAGTCACCCTTTTTTCCAAGCTAGTGCTGGAGCATTTTCATCACTCAACATTCATTGTATTCAACACTACAATCTCGGCTATACCACTAGTCTCCAGTAGTTAAATCGGAAGTCGTTTTCTATTTTCTAAACAGGAGGCCTGTGGGTGTCATATCACCTCACTAAATCCAAAGCGGTCTCTCCTTTTCCATGCATCATTGAACAGAAACAGCAAAAACACTTAAAAACTGTTGCTCGGGACTGCCACTATATGCTCCTGTGGGCGTTCTGACGGCACAGGGCGCTCACGTGTGGGTGCTCGAAATTAATTTACTGGCAAAACAGGACGTCAAAAAATTCCTCCTTGTATGATGTGGTTTCCACGCGGAAAATAAACCATATAGAAAACACTGCCCAGGTAGGCCGCAGTTTAAGCCACCCAAGCATTTCCATACAAAGGCCCGTTCTATCCATCTATTAATGTACTTCGGCGCCTCGTAAGGGGTATGAAACTCTAGATATGTATACCTACAGTATAATACAGTAAACAGTCTGAAGCTTCATGATCACTCATGGTACACAGTCTGGAAAGGTATTGCACTGATGAAATAACAAGGGCATTTGCAGTCTGCCCAGTTTACAGTTAACTCCATCAAAATCCATCATAACGAGTGTCTCAACATACTCAAAAGAGCAGGAACAATTCGTGAAATTATCTCCAGGGATAAACCCTTGTGTATTATAATTGTCAAAAGACTACACATGGTCTCACACATAAAAATAGCAAACTTCTGTCCGCATCAGTTGTCACGCCTCACAATTATCACAACTATTGTCTCCCAAAAGGTGTGGCAGAGGCCCTTATCATCTCTGCTTGGACGACGGGAACTCATGCTCACACAGTTATCTTCCATCCGCCAGCTAGAGGCATATCCGGTAGCAAAAAAAAAAATCACATAACACCTACCTTAAAGTCCCCCAAATGGCTTTTATAGCAGAAGTTTCAAAATTGTATGCATATTTATAGACTTGAGACGGAACAGCCCAAATTCCACGACAATAAAGTAGCCAAATTGAGTGAACACATGATGATTCGTAGGAAAACTACACTTTCACTTGAAACACCACGTTTCAAAGTAAAATGCAAAAAACACAATGTGAGGCAATCACCAAAGATGTGGAAAGCCATCCCACGGGATGCTACTTCCAGTTCTCTATTCCTTCAAAAAACAGTGTGAGGGCTCACCTACCTCTAAGACATATGAAATTACTAAAATTTGATAACGCTATCAGGCTCTGCAAATAATCACCCTAAATGTATCACAATTATTTCCTTAACTATGTATGTTGCTATCTTATGTAGGTTAACACGTAACTGTACTTCAAAGTTGTTTTATGTAAAGTCAGGATCAATTCCATTCTGTTGTATAGCGCCTACCTGCCAGGCAACCCAAGAAAACCTAAAAAAAATACTAAAAAAAGAAATGAGGAATAAATATGTTAAAGCATTTATTATAGCCAACACTCTCGCATTCAATGTTAGTTCACCTTGAATTACTAGTTCCAATTCTTAATTGACTGGCTCAATGTTAACTGAGTTGAAGCCCTAGGGCCACATGTACGAAGCTTTTTGCATGTCGCAAACAGCAAATTTCACAGTTTGCGACGTGCAAAAAGCAAATTGTAATGCACAACGGGTATGCGAGTCGCAATTAGGAAGGGGTGTTCCCTTTGTGAGTCGCAGTGCAATGCAGGATTGGTTTGTGACCGCAAACGCGGTCGCAAACCAATCGCAGTTTGCACCCTTTTGAAATAGGTGGTAACCCATTCGCAAAAAGGAAGGTGTCCCCAGGGGACCCCTTCCCCGTTGAGAATGGCACTACAAACTTATGGACCACTGCCTGCTCTGAAAAAATGAAACAAAAACGTTTAATTTTTCGTTTTTGTAATGCATCTCGTTTTCCTTTAAGGAAAACGGGCTGCATTCCAAAAAAAACAAAACTGCTTTATTAAAAAGCAGTCACAGACATGGTGGTCTGCTGTCCACAGCAGGCCACTATCCCTGTAAGGGCCGCCATTCGGAAGGGGGTCTCAAATTGCAACCCACCTCATGATTATTCATGAGGTGGGCATTTGCGACCCCCTTGCGAATTGCAGATGATTTCAGAGACACCATCCAACATTCTGAATTGTGATTCGCAAATTGCGAGTCGCTCTGACTTGCAATTTGCGGGTCGCAATTCAGAATGTTGCGACATGTGACCCCTAGTGATCATGATTCCCATGTATGCCAATCCCACTGGTTTTCACTTCAAGAGAGAAAATGTATAGGCCCAGATTTACAAGAATATAGTGCATCAGTACTGCTGCAACAGATTTTTTGCGCCCTCCCACTGCCACCTAAATACATCATGGGTGCATCGTATTTACAATACGGTGCACCATGGCGCACATTAGGCCAATGGCATCAACATTTTTTACACTATTGTGCTGCTTTGCTGCAGTAGCATCAAAAATGTTGACGATGTGCAGCAAAGTGCAAGGAGACCCATTGATTTCAATGGGTGTGTCCTTTTAACACCTGGGTTGAGCAGGCATTACAAATGACTCAAAAAATGGCGCAATGAAATCTTACAGATTTCATTGCGCCATTTTTGCAGGCCTCCTAACATCAGAACACCTCCCTTGCATACATTATGCCTGGCCTCACGGACCCCATCCCCCAGGGCCAAATACAATTCAACACTGGAGCCACATTCCCTGGGGCCAAATATAATAAAAAGAGGAGGGGGCCATGCACCTTCACTTCAAGAGCTTAATTAGGCCCCGGGGACCCCATCCTCCAGGGCCCTATGTTTTTTAAAGGAGGGGGGATCAAGCAGCCTCCCTCCCAGAACCTCTTTAGGCCCTGGGGACCCCTCCCCTCATGAATACCTCACAATTACTGAGCTTCCAAGACTAGATATCAAACCTTTTATATATTGTCCAGCTTCCTACAATTCTGTATCAGCCTCTCTATCATTTAAAGTAATTAGCAGAACAAAGGTGCATTGGCCAGTCTTCACCCATACCTGTCACCGTTCCCCATTCATCCCACAAGGAGGAGGAACCCTCCTCCTCTGGTCACCAATCAAGGACATCTCCACTACACCATTGCCACATGCAATCAAGGTCCCAAGTAGTGACCCCCTACCGCAAAGGTCCACCTCCAACAAGTGCTGTGTTGACAACACCCAGAAGGACATTTTATAGGAGTGGGAGGATATTGAGACCCTGTTTCTTTATGAAGGGGGTGAGACTGTTATGAGAGGTGAGGGTGTGAAGAATAACAGATGGAAATGGGCTAGTTGCGGGTGTTTTTAGAGTTTAGGGAGAGGGGGCAGGCCTATTAATGGAAGTGAGATTAGGAGTTTAGAATGTTTTGATAATAAATGAGTTAGTTTTTTCTTCAATATCTGTCTTTTTTATTTGTATTTTGTAATTAGCTACTTGATATTACTGGCTAGTGCAGCATCAACTTAATCAAACAGGAATCTCCACAATATAGTAACAGGCAGAGACTGAACCCTGCACTGGCCTAGTGCAGCTACAGGAATGGATCAAAACAAGGACAATGGGAGCCCTTGCCTGAAGACTCCTATTGACCTTGGTTGGATCTGTTCCAGTAACTGGTGCTAAGCCCAGTCACAAAAGTGGGGTAGAGTTTTTATCTGCACAGGTGGGGCAATTCTGGGATGTAGGAATTTTGTGGATTCCTGAAGTTTCCATCACAGAAATGTAGGGGAAATGATGCATGATTTCAGGCTAAGTTGGAGGTTTGCAGGGCATTGTGGGTAAGAAAATGGTATAGGGTACATGCTAAGCACACCACCCTGGACTGCCCCAGATGTCTAGTTTTCAGAAGTGTCTGGGTCAGGTAGGTTTTTAACATGTGGCCGTCTATCCAAGCCCAAAAAGTGCAGCCGTTCATCATTGTAAGTGGGGTGATATTGGGAGTTAGCTAAGCTCTCCTGGCCCTTCTGTAAAATCAACACTCATGAGAGTCAAATGTCCTCTTGCTTGCCATTAGGATGTGATGCCTTAGTTCATAGGTGGAGCAGAAAGATTGTTGCCCCATTCCGTTGGTGTGGGGGCATAACCATGCCCATGGTGGTGGACAGCACACCACTCTATTTTTTAAATTCCCTGGTGTCTAGTGGGCTGTCTGCCCCCTCGCAGAGCAGATTTATGGTAATTACCCCATCTGCCCCCCAGTGGGGCAAAAATGCTTTATCCTCATGATCCATCCCTCTTTTAAAAAAAAAAAAACTTCCCTAGTGTCTAGTGGGCTTTCTGCCCTCCTCCCCCCAATCAGGGGTGATAATCCTCATCTGCCCCCCAGGGGGGACAGAAAGATTGTGCCCTTATTTGGGGTTGCAAGGTATTGCCATGCCCATTCTGGGCAGTCCCTACCCTTACTCTAACGTCCTTGGTGACTGGTGAGCTTTCTGCCTCCCTGAGGAGCAGATTGGGAGGAAATAACCCTAATTTTTCCAGAAAGATTAATCCCATTTTTGGGAGGGGGTAGGGGTATTAAAATACCCTTTCTGGCAGCCTCCGCCTGTAAAAGAACAAAAAAACAGTCCCTGCTGCCTAGTGAGCTTTCTGTCCCCAGGTGGGCAGATTGGGGGCTATTGCCACATCCGACCCCCCCCCATAGGGGGTGGCGGCAGAAATACAGAATTTTTCCCCACAAATCAAAGGGGGAGCAAATGCCCTTGCCCAAAGGGCTGTTCCCCTGTCCCTGGTATATAGTGGTTGATCCCCTTTCCAATGATACCTATTTCGTCTGCCTCAGCACTCGGGGGCTGAGATAGCCCTACAAGCACTGAGGCAGTGAAAGTGAAATGAGCGGATCAATTGATTTCACTTTCGTTTTCAGTGAAATTACGTCAACACTCCATGCTCGCTGATCATCATTTCACTGAAAAAAAAGAAACAGCCTTGGTGGCTGGAGAAGCTTTTCTTTTTTGCAGTATGCAAAATGCTTTTTTGTGTCATGTGTAGGGATGGCTGGGAGCCGTCCAACGTACACAAGCACCGTGGCCTCGGACGATCCCAGCCACCTGACACATGCAGCCCGATAAGGAAGTCTTGCATAATTAGGATAAACAGAGGATTCCGAAGCATCCTCCTTCAGCCATGGCTTTGCAAATTTTACTGCCATTGTTAGTGTCAAGATATCCAATGCTGAAATCTCTGGGTTGAAGCCATTCATATTTTGGCATTAAAGTCATCCAAGATGTTGGCAGCTGTATGCATTTTCTCCATGGCGAATACTGTAACTGTTACATGTCCCAAAAAGCATCAGCAGCAGGGAGACCAGCAATTAGCCATTGCTTCACTCCCGTAAAGGAGATCCAGGGGCATAATTACAAATCCCTAGCACCATCGGAGCATCACTTTATTTGATGTCCCAGTGGTGCATTGTGTTGGCCCATTTTATGAGGCTACACAAAGCCACTTTGCAAAGCTTTTCATGGCCCTCTTTCACATATTACTCTGTGTGAAAGGGGCGTTCCATGGATGTTGCTGTAGGTTTTTCCACGCAACACCCATGGAATCTGGCGCATTTCCAGATTTACCAGGCTGGGAATGTGTAAGATTTCTATGCCACCCCGGTGGTGGCGTAAAAGTGGTACGAGTAGGAGAAATATCTTTATTTCTCCTTGTTTTTTCCTCTTTCTAGGTGTACTGCATTCTGCAGCACACATTGAAGGAGGAAAATGCCATAAATGATTGCTTATGTGTAGGAAGGTTTCCATTCCTGCACATAAACAATCATCCCTGCAATGCCGGCACCCTTACAACATGATGCAAGGGTGCCTTCATTGGAGCTAGGCTATCAGTTGTGCACCAGTGCTGAGGAAAGTACAGGGACGTGTCATATTACTGTAAATATGACACATCCCTGCACTTTCCTAATGATGAAATCCTGATGAAAGGGAGACATCAATATGTAATGAGGTACAAAAAGCCTTCCAAAAATGTTACACGTATTGGGGTCCCTGATCTGAAATGATTACTTGTGCAAGGCCATGTAGACGAAAGATATCTTGCATGAAAATATGACTCATTTCTTTGGCTGTAGGCAATTTATTTAAGGCTGTGAAATGCGCCATCTTGGTAGATGAATCAACAGTTACCATAATGACATGATTCCCTGAAGAAGATGGTAATGAACATATGAAATATGTAGACAGGGTGTGCCCTGGAGCAGAGGGAACAGGTAGGGGCATCAATAATCCTCCTGGCTTGGTCCGAGGTGTCTTGGTTTTGGCACATACAGGGCATGATGTTACGTAGGACTTGGCATCGGTCTTAAGTGTAGGCCACCAAAAAGAATGTAGGAGTAACTCCTGTGTCTTTTTAATTCCACGATATCCAGCTACGGGAGAATCATGGCACATCTGTAAAGCCTCGGTCTGTACTTTCTTGGTCGGCAAAAATAGTGAGTTTTGATAATAGAAATAGTCCTGATTCTATTGTAATTGAGGACTCACAATATTAAATTCTTTAAGTGGAAGATACTGGTATTCTGACTTAACACGATCAAGAAAGGACTGGGCAACCCCGATGATTCGACTGGGTTCTATTATTTTTGGAGAGGAAGTGTTAGCACTTTCTGGATAGCGAAAAGATAGTGCATCAGCTACTAAGTTCTGGGATCCGGTAATGTAGGTCACAACAAAGTCATATTAGCTGAAAAAGAAAGCCCATCTTGCCTGCCGGCTATTTCAACACTGGAAATTTCGGAGACATTGTAGATTACGGTAATCAGTTCTTGCTTCGAACGGTTCTTTGGTACCCATTAAGAAATGTCTCCATTCTTTACAGGCAGCCTTGAGAGCAAGTAATTTCCATTCTAACACAGAATAATTGCGTTCGGCTTCTGTCAGTATGTGGGATAAGTAAAAGATAGGATGTTCCAAGCCATCGTCTTCTTGTTTCTGAAGTAAGACTGCACCAATAGCTCTCTCAGAGGCGTCAGTGACTAGTATGAACTTTTAGTAGTATCCGGGCGTCGTAAGATAGGAGCCTGGGTAAAGGGCCGTTTCAGATTTTGAAAGGCCATCTCTGCACTGTCAGTCCAAACAAACCCCTTCTTCAGATTTTCTCCTTTGATGGTCTGAGTGATAAAACTTTGTTGATTGGCAAACTCTTGTATGAATTGCCAATAGAAGTTGGGCTTCCTTAACAGAAGAGGGAGAGGGTCAATCCAAAATGGCTTATACTTTGTCTGGATCCATAGCTATTCCAGTCTGATTGATGCAGAACCCAAGATACTGTACTTCTGTCTTGTTAAATTCACATTTTTCAGGTTTACAGTATAGCTGATTCTATCTGAGTCTTTCCAAAACCTGTAGTACATACTCAGTGTGCTGTTCAGGTATATGAGAATATACTAGCATGTCGTTCGGGATAAATCACCACACTGTGATTCAATAAGTCAGAAAACATGGAGTTCATGAATCATTGAAATATGGAGGGTGCGTTTGTTAAACCAAAAGGCATGATTCGGTATTCATTTTTGCCAAATGGAGTACGAAAGGCTGTTTTCCATTCATCTCCTTCTTTGACATGTAAGAGATGATAGGCACCCCTCAGATTCAATTTTGTGAACCTCCCGGCACCTTGGACGGCGTCAAGTATATCCCTGATAAGGGGTAAGGGATATCGATCCTTAATGGTTATTTTATTCAGTCCTCAAAAGTCAACACAGAGACGCAGATCTTTCATTTTCTTTGGAACAAAAAAATAGAGGAGCCCCTGCAGGAGATGAAGAAGGGGCGATTAAAACATTCTGTATATTATCATCTAGGTATTCTTTAAGTACCTTTTTTTCTTGTTCAGTCAACAAATACATCCGTCCAAAAGGAACCACTCCTCCCAGAATCAAAGGATCAGCGCAGTCAGACCCGATGAGGAGGTGAAACAGGTATACAAGGCTTCTGGAATGTGTCACAGTATTCTTGATAAAACTTGGTACTTCCTGTATCATGTTGATAGAGCAGCTTGTATTTTTGGAAGAAAGAATTAAACATTTTGGGGACAAATAAGAGTTCTCAGAGTAACAGTTTTGTTGGCAAAACTGTGATGATAAAGATATTGTTCTTGTTTCCCAATTGATATATGGGTTATGCTGAGTTAGCCAGGGAATTCCTAATATCATGGTATGATTTGGAGAGGATATTAGATGGAAGGTACTGTGTTCCTGATGTCTTCCGTAACGCAGACAGAGAACGGGTGTAGTATCCACCACTGGTCCTGAGGTTAAAGGGGACCCATCTACTGTGTGGACTTGTTCCGGCATTTGTTTAGGAACTCATGGTATACCTCTTTCTTTGGCGCAAGTCTCATCCAAATATATACTGCTGGCTATGCAATCCAATAATGCAAAAACCTGCTCTTTTTGACTTTTGGAACACTGTACCGTAACGGACAGTATAAACAGAGCTGAGGTATTCCCTCTGGAGGAACATATTGAAGGTAAGTCTACTCCTCCCGTCCCCTTCCTCCTCACAGGGGGCGGGAGCTGGTGTTTCCCAAAGGTGTAGAAGGACGGACAGGAGACATCCGGATCAAGTGACCAGCCTTACCACAATAAAGGCAAAGGTCCTTTCATGTCCTATC
Organism: Pleurodeles waltl; assembly: GCF_031143425.1. NCBI lineage: Eukaryota > Metazoa > Chordata > Amphibia > Caudata > Salamandridae > Pleurodeles > Pleurodeles waltl. The sequence continues at coordinate 1,640,885,247 of NC_090444.1, read as the reverse complement.
CTTTCTTTCTGATTCAGATAAAGAACCACAGACTAGGTCTATTGGCATGGGTTTTTCTTCTTTATACTTATTCGCCTCAGGATGGACTTCGTCAGGACAACGGGCTGTGGAACGGGGTAATCCGGACTGATACTGTTATCGAGTCTTTCGCCTTTCCATCTTACGTTCCTGCAACCTATACTCTATAGTTAATGCTTGATCCATCAGTCCTTTCAGAGATCTAAATTGAGTAGAATGCACCATTTCATCTTTTATTACTTCTCGAAGTCCTCGTCGAAACAGGGTTCCAAAAGTGCGTTCCACCCAAGTGGTCTCAGCTGCTAACTGTTTAAATTGGGTTCTGTATTGTAAGATATCCTGATTGCCTTGCTGTATATCGCATAATGCTTCTTCGGCAGCAGCCTCCAACCCGGGTCTTTCAAACATCTGCTTAAAGAGTTTAAGAAAGGCTGATAATTATTTAATACAAGATCCCCAGCAGATACCAAGGGGGTCGCCCAAGCTAGTGCGGGGCCAAGCAAGGCACTGATCAAATAACCCACCTTAACTTTGTCAGATGAAAATTGGAAGGGTTGAAAGGCAAAGAAGACTGTCAAAGAGTCCAGAAATTCTTTTACTTCACGCAGATCTCCATAATATCGAGGTGTTGAGGTGGACACAGGAGATATATCCACAGGTCGAGAAGACAAGGCTTGCCGTACTGCGGTATTCTCTGCCCGCAGTTGTAATTCTTGGGCTTGTTGTTGCACAGTATGTAGCATGGATTATGCATTTTCTACGACATCATCCTGTAGTCCATCCCTGGTCTTCCCGCAACGCTCCTCTATGTCCATGTGAAATCTTCCTGTATAATTTTTCTTTGAACATGTTCTTTTGATTGCCTGTACTGTTTTAAAGCGCTCCGATACCCTTATTTCTTGCCAGCATTATAAAAAACTCTCTAAATAAAAAATAAAAATAAAATAAATGCTTATTCTTTTGGTGTTGCAATCTGTCACGGTCTGCACGTCTCTTACCACCGTAGGCTGAAGAACTTGGAGGAACGTCCGGTTGCTTACTGGTTCTGGACTGGCCAAGATAGGGGCGACCCTTTCTAGTAGCCACAGTGCTGCTGACTAGAAAAGACTCCAAGGAGTCCAAGAGTCCAAGGAGTCCCAGAGGAAAAACCCCAAAAATGGGAAAAAAACTCTACCACAGGAACGCCTGAAGAAGAGGAAAAACAGTGAAAAAAGGGGAAAAAATAGAATAAAATTCTGCAGGAAGAAGCAGGATCACGGAGAAAACTGGAAACAGGAGGGAGGACCACCAACAAGACGGAAGTGATTGCAACGCAAGGAAGAAAGGAACTGCAGTGCTTATATACCATGAAACAGGAAGTGACACAACAGGAAGAAAGCACAACACCATCTTGGATTGGTAAAGAACACATAGAAATGAATGAGAGAAAAAGCCAAGTAGAAAAGGAAAAGGAAAAAAGGCATGCTGGGAAGAAGAACACCAAGGAAGAAGACAGTATGGAAGACCAAGAAGAAAGAAGAAACGAAGACAGAAGAAAAATAAAAAGAAAAAAGAAAAAGGAAGAGGAAAGACCCAAGGAGGTAAGTAGAAGGAAAATCAGGGAGGCTGTCAGAGGCTGTGGCGCAACCCAGAGCACGAAATGTGCCTCCTGGGCTGCACCCAGCAAAACGAGCACAGAAAAATGGTCCGTGGCAGTTGCGGCATCTTGAAATGCGGCCTGCCGGCCTGACCGTGATCCAAAAGAGGGACGCTGTGGTAGTCAGCGGCGTCACAGTCCCAGGGTGTCAGGATGCTTCTGCACTCACCCCATCTATTACTTTTAAATGTTATTTCCCCTTCACCTGTAATACTGAGAGCTATCTCAAATAACTATAACTCATGCCCTAAAGTAACTATAACTCATGCCCCCGCCATACACAGTTTTTTCATAAAAATGTTACTGCAAATATTACATTGATATCATCAGTGATGTTATCAAAGATGTAATGAGTGCTTAAATTTGTGGGGTAATTAAAAAAATTTATGCTTTTTCTATGGAAACATGGTTCTAACTATAAATACCTAGTGGCAACCCATATATAGATAGATAGATAGATAGATAGATAGATAGATAGATAGATAGATAGATAGATAGATAGATAGATAGATAGATAGATAGATAGATATTAGCTCCCCAGAGCTAAAAAGCCTTCTTTAAAAAAATGTTGCCACGATTCACGGTGATCATGAGGATCTGGCATAAATGAAAACAAACAAAAAATGTGGGCACTTGTGCTTGTTTTCCATAGAGCCCCCGGTTGGGCCAGGTCCTGGGGGCATTGATTTATATATGTGGGGGCGCCACCCAAACCCCACAGGCCCAAAGAACTGCTCCCTTCCTGGTGCTTTGCTAAAAATTAATGTGTGGGGGGTCAGCTCAGTCCCACCCACAGCCCCAGGCACCACAACCTGGCTGGGGAAATTTCAGTTAAATGTGAGGGGGCGCATTCCACCCTGGGGACCACCACCTCCCTGGGCAAAATGCTTTTTTGATGTGGGGGAGGCCTAATGGCCTCCCCCACAGCCCTGGGGACCACCACCTCCCCAGAGCATTTTTAAGATTCTTTGGAGGGGGCACGCAGCCCCCGCAGTCCAATGGACTGCCACCTCCTAGGACATTCTGAAATTGTGTGCGATGGGGCCGCACTGCCCCCCGCCGCAGCCCCAGGGACCACTACCTCCCCAGGGCATTCAGTGAATTTAGTGCAGAGGGGTGTGCAGCCCTCCCATAGCCCCGGCATTCACCACCTCCCTCGAGCAAACTGTAAAAAAAATAGAAAAAGTGTCTGTTTCGGACCCCCTGCATGCCCCCAGGGCTAGCTCCTGCTATGTCCCAGGGTACCCAACCCCGGGACATAGCTGTTTGCTGTGGCTTAGCTCCAGCTTTACAGCTGCCCCCAAGTCACAGCAAACACTCCTGGCTGATGATGAAGAGAGCTGTCAAACAGATCTACCTTCATTGGAGCGGAGGTTTCCTCTGTGTGCCTGCCAGTGGAGATGCAGGCAGGCACACAGAGGATACTCCTCCAACAGAGAGGGGACTGCTTTAGTCCCTCTCTGTGACTGCAATAGAGTAGACTCCACAGGAGGTGGGGAGCCAGCTGGGACTGTGGGTGCCCTTAAGCTCCCACCATGGTCCCCAACATTGTGACTGGGTGTCTTAGGGGGCAACCGGATCACATGGCCGGGCCCTGGGGCATGGGGTCCCTGGGGCCATGATCAGCCCTGGTAAGGGGGGCACACAGCCCGCTGCCAAAAAATTAAATAATTAGACTCAGCCCTGGGGATGGGGTCCCTAGGGCAGGGATTATCCTTGATGGGTGCCCCCTACAAAAAAAAAAATATATATATATATTTAGAATAGGTCCTGGATGATGGGGTCCCCGGGGCCAAGATCGGCATGGGGAGGTGGGCTGCGGCCCCCCCTACTCAAAAAAGAAAGAAAATTATGTTTATGCTAGGCCCTGGGGGTGGGGTCCCGAGGCTCAGATCAGCCCTAGGGAGGGGGTCCACACAGCGCTCCTTCCCCAAAAAAGTAATGATTAGGCTGGGACCCGGGGAATGGAGTTCCCGGGGCCAAAATCGGCCTAGGGAGGGGGACCGCATGGCCACCTCCCTAAAAAAAAATTAATAATTAGGCTGGGCCCCAAGGGATGTGGTCCCCAGGGTAAAGATTGGCCTGGGAAGGTAGGCTGCGCTGCCCCCATCCCCCCAAAAATTAAATGTTTGGGCCAGGCCCTGGAGATGGGGTCACTGGAGCTCAGATCAACCTGGGCGGGGGGCCTTTCGGGGTTTGGTTGATATAGCATGGGGTTGGGTGGTTATAGGGGTTGGCTGCAGGGACTGGCCGCAGGCCAGGCCCTGTGGCCAACCCCAGCTGCGCACAGCCTTTGGCCATGTGCTGTGATAGTTGGATTAATTCATAGTAAGGAAAATTACTATGGGGGTCATTACGACCTCCCGCCGAGGCCGCGGGAGACAGAATACCGCCATTGCCGGCGGTATTCCTGGCTCCCTATTATGACATTTCCGCTGGGCCAGCGGAAATGTCACATCAACATTGCTGCCGGCTCATAATAGAGCCGGCGGCAAGGCTGATGTGCAGCGGGTGCAGTAGCACCCGTCACGCATTTCACTGCCCGAAATTCGGGCAGTGAAATGCGCGACGGGGCTATGCCTGGGGGCCCCTGCACTGCCCATGCCAAGTGCATGGGCAGTGCAGGGGCCCCCAGGGGCACCCCAAGTCCCCTTACCGCCAGCCTTTCAATGTTGGTGTGTACCGCCATGGACAGGCTGGCGGTCGGGGACTCATAATCCCCAGGGCAGCGGTGCATGCACCGCTGCCCTGGGGATTATGACCGCCAGGCGGAATCCTGGCGGGAAAGTGGAGGGGCCGGCGGTATGGCCGTGGTTTTTCCGCCACGGTCATAATTGCTGGCGGAACGTCGCCAGCCTGTTGGTGGTGTTACCGCCAACTTACCGTCGGCCGCCAGGGTCGTAATGACCCCCTATATGTTGAAAAACCATCGAAATTCACTTAAAAAAACAAAGGTTACAGGGATGTTATAGCTAGGCTCACAGTTTAAAAGTACAAAACCATAGAAATGTGCCTGTTATAGTTAGAGTTATCTCAAGTAACTCTAAATCATGCCCTCGTCATGCACTGCTAATTACCCCACAAATTACAGCACTCATGACATCTTTGATAACATCACTTGTAATATCAATGTAATATGCGCACGTTATAGTTACCATAGGGCAGTGGTTCCCAACCTGTGGTCTGGGGACCCCTGGGGGTCCGCAAAGCCTCCTCAGGGGGTCCGCGACTGCTTAGAAAATTAAATAATATTAACTGATTAGGTCCTTAGCTTTCAGTAATGACTCAGTAGGGGGTCCCCGGATTACAATAATGGTTCAGTGGGGGTCCCCGGATTTCAGTAAGGATAAAGTGGGGGTCCACAGAAGTCAAAAGGTTGGGAACCACTGCCATAGGGCATGAATATACTGTATATATATATATATATTTCCCACATCATTCGGAGCTCACAGGGCGTCCAGCCTCACAGGTTGGGGCTCATCTGTAGATGCAGCTGAACATAAATAACAAATGGAATCTTTTCCATCGCAAATGACTGTGAAGAACAAGCCATTCCGGACCAGCAGAGTAAAGTTGGTTACTTTATTTCAGGCACAAAGTAAAGGATGACGCGTTTCAACCACTGCAGGTCTTGATCAAATGACCCGAGGTCCGATTCTTCAGTCAATCCACATGAACATAAACAAAATTGCTTGGGTCGAGTGTTTCACACACCTTTTAAACATCTATATTCTCACAATTTATGTTCCATAACTCACTATACTTCTTTCATTGTAATCAATAAAAATGTGTTCATTAAATTGTCTGGAGAGGTATAGTCACTTTACACATTTAAAAATGGCACTCGTAGTAAAGTCTCCTGTACTTTCCTGTGATGTTACAAAGTCTGTGATGCAATGTATCAGATTCATATTCACTTAATATGGGAAAAAAGTGCAATAACTAGTATAACTGTTCACCACGCCGTCCACGCAGTCCATTTGTGACCATTTAGGAATGGAAGGGGGCTACAATCGCAAAGCATATTTATTCTCTTTCCTTGGTGTCTTAAAGGTACCTGCACCCATTTGGAAAGACATAATAACTTTTCTGTCTTCATACATCGTGCTCTTGGTACAGTCTTCATTCTGTAATATTATACAATTACTGATACTGTGTATCTAGTTTCCGTACATTCAACATGGGAAAGGAAGTGCAACATCAGATATAATAGTTTATAGCAGTGTTTGAAGTGTGCATGAGGTGAGTTAAGAAAGGATGAAGGCTATATTAGCCAACCATTTTCTCCCCGATGTTTGAGTACCCCCACTCCAAAATCTTGTTACGATAATTTGTGAAAAATATCCTATATCAGACATACCACCATAGCCATGTAAATGCCATACTCACAATTATAAAAATTCAATTATGCTCAAGTAACCTAATTGCGATATAAACACTAGGACATGGCAGCATAATTCGATTTATATGCTAAATATTGCATTGAAAGAGGTTTAAAGAAATCAAAAAATCTCTAGTAACCTTAACAGTATCCAGCACATGACTGTCTATCTGACCCTTCACCACAATCCATTTCTTATCTTTGAGCACTTCTTTGTGTTTCTTTAAAAATAGTAGAATAATAATGCACAATATAAGACTACAAAACAAGTTCATTATGGCACAGAAAATTGAAATCAAAATTATAATAAAAAACACTAAACAAAAAATGAAAACTCACTAACAGTGATACACTTGATCAACACCCCTAAGCAGACATGTTTGTTCTTTAAGAGGCGAATAAATACACATATGTTGAGAAGAAAAACCTTGGGCATATAAGCTGGAAGTATCACATAGTCACATTCTACAGATGTTTTAATAACTCCTCATTTGCATTCATAACTATATGGGACATACATCCAGCCTCCAGGATAAACCTGGATTCCATTGTATATAATGCTGTTACCATGTCACCTGCCTTTGGGTTTTTTAACACTGTGTCATCTCCAAAGTGCCTAGCTTGGGTCCAATCCCCATTGTGTTTTTCCTTGAAATGTTTCGTAGTACTGTAGATCTGATCATTATTGGCAATGGCTCTCCAATGTTCTAATATCTGTTTTTTTACAGGGAATGTGGCGGAGCCAATGTACCACATATTACAAGGGCATGGTATCACATAAACCACAAAGTCTGCTTTACATGTAATATGTTTTGTGATTTTTCATTGTTTCTTAATGCGTGATAAGGTTACCTCCTGTACATTGTCACTGTATTTGTAGGCCTTGCATTGACAGCATCATTTGGAATCCTTTTCTGGCTTTAACCATTTAGAATGTTTAGGTGTTCAGTGACTATGTACCAGCAAATCCCTTAAAAAAGTATTTCTCTGGCATGTTATGGAGGAGCCAGACCCTAGTTTATCCTTCAGTGTAGGGTCATGTATTAAGATAGCCAATCTCTTATGTAGGATCCTCCTCAGTTCTTGTGAATGTTGTGAAAATGTTGTGATGAACTGAATAGGTTAATCCCTAAAGGAAGTCTGGCTTGGGGTTGTCTCTTTTGATCGTATCTGCCTTCTGGGCTGCAAACCTCAAGGCCTTGCTGGGGTAACTCCTCACTGGTGTAACACCTCACTGTTAACCTCTCAGTCATCCCTCTCTTGATCCTTTGGTAGACCTCCTCTGAATTCCAATTGTGCTTAGTGTGTAAAAACTCACTGAAAGGGATACTCCACCCAAAATTAGGTGGGTGGCTCCTAGCCACATGCAGGATGATAGATATGCTCTCTCTCCCCATATCCTCACAGCCCACAGATGTCCAACCACAGTACTTCAGCTCAGGTACCATAAGGTACAAATACATACACAAGTCATATTCAAATGCACTTTAGACCTCAGGTCAACAATTTAGATGTCTTGACCATTCAGGGGTGGAGCTGGTCAACTCTCCAGAACTTGTGTGAATGACTGTTGTAGTCTATTGTGTGTTGCAAAACATTGCAATACGATGGAGCTTGATGCTGATCAAAGCCCACATCCAGGTCACTAGGGTTGGGTACCAAACAGGGGGCCATATTTATTGATGTTTTGCATGCCCTGGCCCTACACAAGTTACTGCAAGCACAAAACAAAACCTAAATGAGAGTTACCCAGCCGCAGATCGGGACCAACCTGCTTGTCGAGCCGTCCATGGCGCAAGGCATAATTTTATGGGTGCTCCCACTACTTTCTTCTCCGCAGCAGCAAACTGTGTTCAGCGGTCCTTCGCCAAAGGGTTATCTAACTTTCTGGAACTGTCTTCAGCTACAGTCCATTCATCTAAAAGACCCCCAGTCTTTGGGATATGCTGAAGCACGAAGGTTATTAAAGCATTCTTAAATCAGATATTTCAGGCAGTAGCATGACACTGGGAAAGAGGACTTCCAAAACAAGAATCTTTAGTTTCATGTGAATCTGGATTTTGAAATAATCAACTACCTTTAATGCTTTGATGCCAATGTTCTGTTTTATGTAAACAGCAAATTATCTTGTCAGTTAAACCAAATGGCTTTCTTAATAGCTCAATGAATAAATAAAATACAACACATAGGGTCTCATTTACAAGGCCCTACCAGACCACTGCCCCACCGAAGCATCATTTTGTTTCAACCTCTGGTGGCAAAGTGTGCCAGCAAATATGTATAAGGCCATGCAAAGCCACCTTGCGTGACATTTTATGGCCTTGTAAATATGGACCCCTTTCATGCATAACACCGCGTGAAAGAGGTTCAATAGTTGTTGCTTGGGGTGTTCCCACTCAACACTCATGGAACCCAAAGGAATCTGACGCATTCACAGATTTACAAGTCTGGAGAATGCATCAGATTCCCACGCCACCTCAGGGGTGGGGTAAGAATGATGCAACGGGGAGAAATAGTTTTATTTCTCCCCGTATTTACTCGTTCTATGCGTGCTACAATCTGCAGCACACATAGAAGAAGGAAAACACCTCTTCTGATTGTTTTTGTGCAGGAAGGCATCCCTTCCTGCACAAAAGCACTCATCCTGCAATGCAGGCATCTTTGCACCATGGTGCAAGGGTGCCTGCATTGACACTAGGTATCAATTTGTGTGTCAGTTCAGGGGGAGAGGACAGAAATTCACCATATCTTGTAGATATGGCACATTTCTGCCCTTTCCTGATGGTGTAGGGTGGCGCACCAAAGCACTTGTTGCGCTGCCCTGCACCACAGGCCTTGTAAATGAGGCCCATAGTGTGTTGACAGAAAGGGGCTGATTTAAGAAAAGTGGTGCTGCATCCAGTGGAGCACCACTTGCCTTGCACCCCTTACAGCCCCCCTACCACCACCTTGTGTGCGTCATATTTAAAATACGGTGCACCATGATGCAGGGTAGGGTCCAAAAGCATCAGAATTCCTTATGCTATTGATGTACTCTACAGGAGTAACGCCCAAATTTTGGCGCTACTCCTGCAGAGTTCAATGGGGCAAATTGTATTCAATGGTGTGCCCCTTTTAACGCCTATTCTGAGCAGGAGTTAAAAGTGTTAAATAATGGCTGAAAATAATGGCACAAGGAAATCTGTTAGATTCCCTTGCACCGTTTTTTGCCCCCCCAAACGTGGGAACGCCCCCCTTTAATATATTATGCCTGACGCAGGCATAATGTGGCACAAGGGTTTACAAAGTGGTACAATGCATGTATTGCGCTACTTTGTAAATATGGCCCATGTAAAAAGCCACTTTAGTGTAAAATCAATGATGCTATGGCAGCGCTAAGGTGGCGCTATGGCCTCCTATATCAGGACCGAAGTCTCTTGCATGAGGAATTCCAATAAAATTCTTGAAATCCTTGAGTAATTGATGTATATATTGTTTTTTTCAGGCTTCATGTGGGAATCTTTTCAGTGTTTGCAAACCCCCAAATCGGTAAATCAGAGAGTTTAGGGATTCTAAAACCCTTTTTTCTATGTACAAAACACATTTAGTAGTTCAGAAAAGTGCTTTCAAATCTCTGTAAGTGTTTAGAAATGGATGTCGATTCTGTATTTGAAAGGGACATGTTATAGGCATTCCTTCCAAATATTAAGATGTGTTTCAACGTTCTGTGATTGAAATCTGGTTGAAAAACAATGGAAAAGTTAGAGACACCTCAAAAGAGGTGCTATTCTATTCACATTTGTCAAATTCTCGTAGACCAAAATTTCAGGCTTATCTCAATAATATTCATGCTGTGGTGCGAATTCCTTCTTTTGCGAACCAACCTAATTGTACATAAATCCTTTTTCAAAATAATTTAGTAGTTGCAAAAAAGTCAGTAGGCAAATTGTAAATGCTTTTTGCAACCAAATTGACAGTACATGGGCCTATTAGCGTTTTAATTCTTAAGAATATGTATGTTGGTGTTTAAAGGGGATATAGTATACAGGGTGTTGTTTGCTTTGATGAGAAAGATCAAGGGGAATGATTCCGCAATTATTGGCCGAGTACTCAAGATCCTTTAATAATAAGGTTGCTAAATATTTGATTTCAATATCAGTCTGGGAGATGAAGTGATAGTTGTTCAGTTTTGCTGAATCCCCATCTGTAGTGTCCTGCTGGACACGTTCTAGTGTTTGGCCAGCCTCTCTGCTGAGGGCTGGCCTCCCACATGCACCCCACACCCACCCAACACAGGCGTCACCCGTCAGGTGACCCTGGCAATAAAAAGGGCTGGGCGCACGTGCCCAGGGCCAGTTACACCCACCAAGAAGCTGGGTCTGTGTTGTCTCATTTTAGTAGCATGGGGGCCTAGGGCCCCAACACTACATTGGCGACCAGTGGGTCCTACCCCACGTGGCCACAGACAGCAACTTCCTCGTCGTGCATGAGGGGAAAGAATGCCTCTGTAGAAGGCACCCCCACGTCTGCCAGCACGACGGCAGACACCCAATGCGGGCAACGGCGCAAGTGAGGCCCCTGAAGCCACCCGCCTCGAGCCAAACAGTGCTGCCCACCCTGAAGCGGAGAAACCGCCTACTGCCCCTCAGGGCACTACCGGGTCCCAGGGGCGAAAAAGGTGAGGAGCCACCCTGTGAGAGCAAGAGGTGATGGAGGAAGCACTCTACAGCTTGCGCGGAGTGCCCCCACTGACGCGAGGCATGCCGCTCCGAGGACGACATGGCCTGAGGAATGTACCTCCATGCATGCCCCTGCCTGCGTGCTGATGAGGCAAGGCAAGAGCCGCAGAGATACCCAAGAGTGTGCGGGCGGCGCGAATAAGGAGGAAAGGTGGCTGCCTCCCGTGGCAACAGAAAAACGACATGTGCGAACCTCCACCAGTGTGGTGAGTGCCCCGCACACCAAGCAAACACCTGCTGTGGCCCGACGAGTTGCTGCTGCGCACCAAAGAAGATTTCTAAAAGAATTGCCCAGGGCTGCCACCTCCAGAAATGACAGAAGCATGTGGTCCACAGCGTGCACGAAAGAAGCTGCGGCCGCATATGAGGAAGAAAATGGTGCTGCCACACACCAAAGAACAAATTAAGGAAAATGCCCTGGGGCTGCTTTCCCCTTTCTTTTCAAGTAATAATGCTGAAACGCGGCCCGCAGCGTGAGGAAATGCTGCTGCGGCCGCGCAATGAAAATGGTGCTGACCGGCACCAAACTTGAATGAAAATGCCCAGGGCCACCCCCCAGCTGCTTTGGCAATAAGGCGAGAAGGCAATGAGAAGACCTGCAGCGTGGAGAAAGGTGCAGACACGCACCAAAATACAGAGAAATACAGTGGTGCAGACACGCACCAAAGTTCTGAAAAAAAATGGGAAAAGTGCCCAGAGCCCCCCTGACCAGCAACTTGCCTGCCTCTTCCCACGAGGCTGTGTCTTTTTGTCTGAAGAAGAAAAGAAAAGAAGAGAAAATAAATAAAAATAGACTTACCTGCAGCCCCCTCCAGAGCCCTCTCCGACCTGGTGAACTCCTCCTGCAGCATGGCTCCTCAGCATGGCTTCACCGGCGTGTAGTTCAAAACAAACAGGCCGGTAACAGGAAAGACTGTCTTCAAGCTAGAAAGAAGTGCACTGCTGGCATCCAGTGGCCAAAGTTGGTACTGCACCCTATTTCTATTTTGAAGGAAAACAAGATTGGATGAAAGCAAGCCTACAGTAGCACTTTCATAAAGTGACTGCTCCAGACCAAGAGTGCGCCCCTGGACGGAAGTGGCGCAGAAGACGGAAACAGCGAGGAAGAAGGACGCGACAACGCTGCACAGGGAAGGAGAAGACTGCAGCTGTCTCAGCCAAGCTGCAACGGTGAGAAAGGGACGCAAGTGCCACGTGAGGCACGAGGAGAGCGCGCATGGACGCAGCAGCCCCTGGTGGCCGCCCGCCACCACCGCCGAAAGAACGCCACATGCCGCAGCAGTGATGGACATCACCGCAGGACAAGAAAGGGACATGCCAGGCGTTACCATAGGACGCCCAGAAAAGAGACTATGTCACATGCGCAGAGAGCTGCACCAGAGAACGTGACGACTAAGGCAACGCTTGCGAAATTGGAGAGAGCACCCGAGAGCGTGACGTAACGCACGGGACAGCCGGCCTTTCAGCAACACAAGATGGCCACTGTTGGCCCATCACACAGGAGGTCATCAGAAGCGACTGACCCTGCAAAGCACACCCAGGTTCAAGCAAGACCCAGTGCCAAGAAAGCACTGCCTTGAGGCGCAAGCACTGCGCCCTCAAGTGAAGAGGAAGCGGAAAAGAAAGTGACCCTATGTCACTGCCCTGCAACGGGCCGGAGACTCAGCACAGGAGTGTCCTCCCCCACACTGCCTCAGGACAGAGTCGGTTGTGACTCGCAAGAGGAGAGTCGCACACCCTGAGTGGCACGATGCCACCACTGCAACACGTGGAAGAGCCCCTAGTCCTTCGGCAGGACAGGACTTTCGGAAGGTCCACACGAAAGGGAGACAAGTGGCCAGACGCCACAACAAAGGAGAAGAAAGCGTGGTGTAGCACCACGCTATGAAGAAGGAAGAAAGGAGACTGTGTGACATCACCTGTCACACTGCAACAAAGAAAGGAGACTGTGTGACATCACCTGTCACACTGCAGCACCTGACGACCACAGAAGAACAAGAACGGAAGATCAACAGGGTGGAGAGATGGAGGACTCACACAACAAAGGAAGAGTGCACCCACAGACAAGACAGCCACCAGGGTGCGGTGACGTCACTGGAGACAGCTCGGCGGGAGTGCCAAATGTAAGACGCCATGCACGAACCGCGTACTTACCCCACACGTCAAAGGTGACCATCCAAGCCACCTGTCATCGGCTGCTTGAAGCAGATGGTACCACTGCTAGCATCTGCACATGAGCAAAAGAAAGACTGCACTCGCTGTGACAAAGTTACTCCAATCACCCTTACTCCAGCAACATCACTTGTCGTCCAGATCTCCAAATGGCAAACATCATCATTGCCATGTGCATCTCGGTATCCATCAAAGGAGCAGTTAAACAACCAGACTGAAGTCTTACACCTCTGCTTTAATGCTCTGAAGAACCAGTCAACCAATGACTAGCTGCTCGCCCAGTCTGTATCCGGCTCTCGGTGACAAGAGCAAGTCATGACCTAGACCCATCTACCCCTGCAATTGCACGAGCGGCTAGGCAGTGGCTCCTAGGAGGTCTTGCAGCTGCCATATGTGGACACAAGCAGCCCCAGCGCAGACCACAAGCAGTCCCGTGACAACCCAGACAAGGGGCCTCTCAAGCTTGAGAGAGGACTGGACATTGCCCCACTGATGAAGTCAAAGAGACAAGCAAGGCTGTGCAATGGAGACTCCAGCAGGTCACAGCACACCAAGACTGTCCTCAGTGAATTAACACAAGCCAGCTAGACATCATCCTGGCAACGTGAGAGACAATTGCCCTGAGACAGTCTGAGAGCCCGCATGCACCTGATCCATGTTGGCAAGCGCCCTGACCACGAAACATCCACCCTTGTGGTTGCAAGAATGATTTGACCATGGCTCCTGTCGGAGAGCCTGCAGCGGCCGGCAGATGGCCCACACGCAGCCCAGCACAGTCCATGCCAATCCCGTGGAAAACCCATTGAAAAGGCCTCAAGGAAGTTCCAGAGTGAAGAATCCACAAACGAGAGGTGGTCTCGAAGCAGCTCCGCGATCAGAGAGTCAGGATGTACAAAGGTTTCAGAGAAGGACTTCACGCCATCACAGATGTCATCCGTCTTCGAGGGATTGGCCTTCGTCAGCCAGGATGTCTCGGCAAGCAGATTCACAGTGGACTCCACCAACGCTCGTGATGCACCCAATTGGAATGACACACCCAATTCGAATGATACGCCATATTCGAACAAATTGAACTGTAAACACCACCAGCCTCGCCACAAGTGCCCACAGGACTGAACCACGGCGCATCAGTGGACACTTAACCAACCATCTGACTGTCAGAGTCCGGACTTCTTCCACGCAGTGTTCGTGCCCGGCTGTTCCCGGTTAAATCATGAACTCGTGCAGAAGGATCCGAGTACTCCCAGCTGCACCTGCCGACTGCAATCCTGCGGCCTGCCTTCTCGAGGCCGAGAGACTGATGGTGGTGTTTTTGTTACTGTGTTTTTCTCTTGCAGGTTGGACTTTGTTTTTTTTGGTTCCTCAAAGTTTTGGAGGAATGTAGTGTCCTGCTGGACACGTTCTAGTGTTTGGCCAGCCTCTCTGCTGAGGGCTGGCCTCCCACATGCACCCCTCACCCACCCAACACAGGCGTCACCGGTCAGGTGACCCTGGCAATAAAAAGGGGTGGGCGCACGTGCCCAGGGCCAGTTACACCCACCAAGAAGCCGGGTCTGTGTCGTCTCATTTTAGCAGCATGGGGGCCTAGGGCCCCAACACTACACCCATCTTTGTGTTTTGGCTTATTCATTGAGCCCCTTCAAGAATCAGGAAGTTGTTCTACCTGCAAGATGGATTTTTAAAGCACGGCAAGCGTGTTCGCTCATAACTTGGGCTCTTTTTTAAAGAGTGCCTCTGGTAGCTCACTTGGGCCTGGAGCAGAATTAGTTAATGATTTGGAGATGACTTTTTCTATTCCTTCATTTGAGAACCCAGTATGATATGTGGATTGTTGGATAACATCAATTGAACTGCACCAGGTATTGTTATCCGTGCTACCGTCCTGATTATTTCTGTTGCGATTAGCGTGCTTCAGGCTCCTCGACTTAAGGACTTAGAAGTATTTCATTAGAAAAAGTGCCCAGGCTTTCTCACTGATGTTTGTGTTTTTGGCTTTTTTAAGTCCATGCTATTTTTTTTATTGATTATATGCCAAAAGTCTGCAGTGCTTTTATTCTTGCTAGCACAAATTAGTTTTGCCCAGTAGTCATCGTGTTTTTCCCTTTTATATGCCCAAAGCTCCTTCATATTTTTGTGTTCCTCTGATGCTTTACTGCCACCTTTTGTACCGGGCTTTGGGGTAGCTCTTAACTGCTGCAGTAGCTTGTTCACAATCCTTTCACAGTGTCTCATTTTGGGTGGTAGTGTGAATGCTTAACCTATTACTAATAAAAAGTATGTATTATGAGTTATGAATCTGCATAAAAATCAATCAACATAGAAAGTAATGTGCGAATTGGCAAATGTGCCCACTTGATGTCATTTTAATGATGTGATGCTATGTACTTGCTTAATTGATTGTAGGCCTTAAGTTCTAGCATGCAAACTACTGTGTAGCATGGCTCATATGTGCCACTTCTTGGCTTGTCCCGGGAGTTTGACATTCTTCTAGCTCTGAGGTTGAATCCTTATAATTTTCTCTGTTAAAAATTGTTAGAAATGGGGTCTTTGGTTGGCATTCAGGTTACCTCCTGTCCAAGCAAGGACCCTCACTCTAGTCAGGGTAAAGGAGAATCACCCTCAGTTAATCCCCGCTCACCCCCTTGGTAGCTTGGCACAAGAAGGCAGGCTTAACTTCAGAAGCAAGGTGTAAAGTATTTGTGCCAACACATACAGTAGCTCAGTGAAAACACAAAAAAATGACACAACACAGGTTTAGAAAAACAGATATTTATTTAAACAAAACAAGACCAAAACAACAAAAATCCAACATACACAAGTCAAGTTATGAATTTAAAAAGCAAAGGAGTCTCAAATCCCCTAGAAAGCAGTGAAAATGCTGCTAGAGTATAAACGTACCTGGGTTGCGACAAAATAACACTGCACAGGCGAGGGTGCATCAGAAAAGGCCAGCGATGCGTCAATTTCCCACTCACAAGCAAGACCGTGCATCGTTCCTCCTCCGGTCGGGTCGGCCTGCGTCCTTTTTCCTCTTCTGCAAGAGAGCGATGCGTCAATCTGGCCAGGCAACTCAGGTCCGGGCAGGCTTTGCGTTGTTTTTCTGTGCCCAGCGAGGTTGCGTTGAAAATCCAGTTGCATGGTATCACAAAACTGTGCTGCGTGGAGTCTGTATCGTTATCAGCCTCTGTTAGCGGGTGTTGCTTGTCGTTTCTCCAGCCGTGTTGCATCGATCTTCCAGCCGCGATGCAGGTGGAGCGTTGATTTCATCTGTGAAGCCGGTGGTGCGTCGTTTCTCAGCTGCATCACAGAAGCTGCGTCGAAAACATCCCTGCACGGCGGTTTGTGCATGGATTTTCAGTCTTGGTCTGCCAGCTTCACCTTTCAAGGCCCAGGAACTGGATAGGGCATCATTTGGCAGGGCAGGAGTTTCAGCAGAGAGTCCGGGTGCTGGCAGGGGAGTTATTTGATGGCCCTGATACTTCAACAGGAGGCAAGCTCAGCTCAAGCCCTTGGAGAATGCACAACAAAGTCCAGTCTTTGTCCCCTTTCACAGGCAGAAGCAGCAACTGCAGGATAGCTCCACAAAGCAGTCACTGGCAGGGCAGCACTTCTCCTCAGCTCTTCAGCTCTTCTCCTTGGCAGAGGTTCCACTTGATTCCAGAAGTGATCTAATTTTCAGGGTTTTGGGTGCTCTTCTTATACCCCTTTCTGCCTTTGAAGTAGGCCTACTTCAAAGGAAAGTCTCTCTTGTTTGTGAGATCCAGCCTTGCCCAGGCCAGGGCCCCAGACACACACCAGGGTGTTAGAGACTGCAATGTATGATGGCAGGCACAGCCCTTACAGGTGTGAGTGACCACTCCTCCCCTCCCTCCTAGCACAGATGGCTCATCAGGATATGCAGGCTACACCCCAGCTCCCTTTGTGTCACTGTCTAGAGAGAGGTGCAAACAGCCCAACCCTCAAACTAACCCAGACAGGGAATCCACAAACAGGCAGAGTCACAGAATGGTTTAAGCAAGAAAATGCCTACTTTCTAAAAGTGGCATTTTCAAACACACAATCTCAAAACCAACTTTACTAAAAGATGTAATTTTAAATTGTGAGTTCAGAGACCCCCACACTCCACATGTGTATCTGCTCCCAAAGGGAATCTATGCTTTAATCATATTTAAAGGCACACCCCATGTTAACCTATGAGAGAGATAGGCCTTGCAACAGTGAAAAACTAATTTGGCAGTATTTCACTGTCAGGACATATCAAACACTTTAGTATATATCCTACCTTCAACATACACTGCACCTGCCCATGAGGCTACCTAGGGTCTACCTTAGGGGTGTCTACATTTAAGAAAAGGTACGGTTTAGGCTTGGAAAGTGGGTACACTTGCCAAGTCGAATTGGCAGTTTAAAACTACACACACAGACACTGCAGTGGCAGGTCTGGGCCATGTTTACAGAGCTACTAATGTGGGTGGTGCAACCAGTGCTGCAGGCCCACTAGTAGCATTTAATTTACAGGCCTGGGGCACCTCTAGTGCACTGTACTATGGACTTAACAGTAAATCAAATATGCCAATCATGGAAATTCAATTACACATACATTTTACATAGGAACACTTATACTTTAGCACTGGATAGCAGTGGTAAAGTGCCCAGAGTAACAAAAACAGCAAAAACAGAGTCCAGCACACATCAACAACCTGGGAAACAGAGGCAAAATGTTAGGGGAGACCATGCCAAGGATGCCAAGTTTAACACAAATTGTGTATGACTTCCTATATTTTTTTTTAATATTTAATGCTGGACTTCTTCTACTACCTTTGCTCTATCTCTTCTTCTCCCACTTGTTCAGCCGAGATTGACCCTTACTACTACGTGATACTTGAGCTTTCTCAGACGTCTTCCCGGCTGACTCCTTTCTTCTTGATTTCTTTGTCAATTTTCCCTCCTATGCTGGTACTTGGATGGCACCCTTGGCCATGACTTCTCTTTCAGTTTGTCCAGGCCCTGTGCAGAGTGACCTGTGGCTCTGATTACTGAAATACTTTCGATTGATGCTTCTTTATTTTCAGTGACACCGCATATTATACTTGCTATCTCAGTTTTGGTATAAAGTTTGTTTGTGGCTTTTCATCTCATGCATTTCTGCTGAGACTTTTATTATATTGAGGCACATCTTTCCAAGTTCTCCTGTATTATTATTTCCATTGGCACTTGAAGTGGATCCCCATGTTTTAGTGGTTCAGACTTGCTTCTTATATTGTGGAGTCTACTCAGTTTTACTTCTTCAAGGAGGCTACTAATAATAATGGGAAGGGTGGTTAATTTGTCTAGTATTGGGAGGTAAGTAAAGAGGACCACATGGGTTGAGCTATTTGCACTTTCAACTCTAACAGTAAGGGAGTGATCCACTATCCCTATCACATACAGGGCCAACGTATTAAGCAAATTGACTTGAATGTCCATTTTGTCTGACAGGTAATTCATTTGCGCAACTGTGGCCTTCAACATAGTCAAAGGCAATTGTCAGGTTGAGCCCCCGAAACAGGTGGCTAAGTTGTACAGAATCACCTTTTATTTCCAGTAATATCCACCGGTCTGGATGGACATTGTCTTGCCGGCGTATCTGAACATTTTCTCCAGGTGCTGGGTCTTCATCAGTAGTGCAGGATCTCAAATCTGATGCCTTGATGCCTCATTTCATGGTTCTGTGCACCTATGGGGGGTGGGGGGAACTGGCTGATGTATTGAAGGAGTCTTTATCTCATGAATGGTCTCCTTACTTTGGGGCCATGCAAGTGGTTTAGCAATTTCTAATAGTGGTAATTCTATTGAATTGAGGCATGCTGCTGCCACAATACTTGCATCCATTCCTTTGTGAACTGGTAGAGTTTCATTTTTCTCTCCTTTCTGTGGCCCTGGGGTTGGAAGAGTTATTGCAAGTCTTTTTTTAAAGATGCTAAAAGACTCCAATATAAAGAGGGCTCAATATCACTTGCCTCGTCCACATATGGGTGTCTTGCAGGTTCGGGACTTAAAGAATGTAAAACTCCTTGATGCGATTGGTGTTGACTCCACTAGACTCTTTTTGAGACAGTATTTCTGTGTATATGCACTTCACAGAGAGCAGCCATTTTTCACATTTGTTAGCCTGCTCTGTAATTTTTTATGTTTACCTCCTGATGTACGGTTTTTACCTCCTAACGTAGGGTTTGTGCAAATTCTGCTAGGCCACATGATCTTAATGCATATTTGCTTCCTCTGTATTCTTTATTCTTCTCCTTTCTTAGCTTCCTTGGTCTTCTTAGCCTTTCTAAACAATAATGTAGGCTAAGGAACTATGGGGGTTCACAGGGGTGAATGTGGCATAAAACAGAAAGAAAGCAGGGGACCTAGCAGCTAGCAGGGGCTGTGTAGAACTTTACAAAGCTGGTGATGGTTGCAATGCAGAAATAACGTTATGTCTTCAATTACTCCATATGCTTAGCTGACCTAGCCTCTGTAATATGGCTGTAATATGGCTATATGGGGCACCCCCTCCACCTCCACTATTGTACAAGCTATGCACAATCAAACAACAGCTGGAAACTGCACCAAAACCTAGTCCAGCTGCTTCAGCAGCTTGCCTTCAGTCCTGCAGCCTCCTCCAGCAGCTAACTCACTGGGGAGACCTCACTCACCTCACTTGACATAGGTCTGTAGCCCCTAGTCCCCCTGCACACCTGGTTGATGTGGTTTGGCCCGGAGTTGAGGAGGACACTTGGTTGACAGAGTAGTGGGGTGTTGTGGGTCTTGCAGAAAGTGGAGAGGTGACAGTCAATGAGAGGAGTGGCAGCGTGCAACACACAATGTGCCCGTTGCGCTTAGAGGTATTAACATTCTGTTTGCAGACCATCGCTGCTTAATAAGTAAATCATCCAAAAGAAAAATGTTTATGTTGGCTTATATATTGAACCTATAGTCTTTTACAGCATTTTCCTGGTGCTCCCAGCAAGCATGTTGTAATAGCAATATTGTTCCTATAGCAGTACTATGGGCCAGATGTATTAAAAAGTTTTGCACTCGCAAACAATGCGAATCAATAAATTTGGCCGTTTGCGAGTGCAAAACAGTGGTCTGCGATGCATGAAATGCATTCGCAGACCACAAATAAGAAATCGCTAAAATTGCGATTTCTTGCATTGCGACCTGGAAATTGCGAGTTGCAATTTGCAATTCGCAATTTCCAGGTCGCAAGGCTATGCTGGAAAAAATCGCAAATTGCCATTTTTCCAAAAATTGCATTTTGCACTTGCAAAATACCATGAAATGTAACCAGGTGAAATGCAGTAAAACTGCATTTTTAAATTGAACATGTAAAGCACACATGCCCTTTTGGCATGTGTGTACCTTACATGTTCCAAAAAAAAAAAATTGGGGTGCAGGAGAGGGGGCCTTAGGCCCCCAGCACCCTGGCTTTTTGCATTTCCAAAATTGCGATTTCTGGTTCAGAAATCGCAATTTTGGAAATGCTAAAAATTCGCAGCTATGGGCCAACAGGCCCATAGCTGCGAATGGGGCCGGTATCGCAATTTGCGATTCGGTAATAGCATTAGCGATTTTTAAGAAATCGCTATTACCGATTTTTAAGAAATCGCTATTACCGATTCGCAAATGTGATACATGGCCCTTTGCGAGTTGGTAATAGCGATTTCTTAAAAATCGCTATTACCGAATCGCAATTGGCCGTGATGGTACATCTGTCCCTAAATGTCTTAGAGGGCATGATCATGAAGTAATTTGCATTTAACTTGTGTTACCTTTGGTTGGGATTCACCTAATAAGATAAGAACCAGTTAGGGGACACGTGTGCATGCCCAATGCTGTACATTTAGTTGAATTGTGGAGCACTAATGGGGGTGTTGGGGTGAAGCCTCCCCAGCTGTTATTCTGTCAATCATTGTCACTGAGCAGCTTTAGTTTTTCAACAGGGGGCAAGCAACTCAGCACACAGGACACAGAAAGTTAAAATGTATCTGCTGAGGCAGACTATAACAGTGTTATGAAATGCCCCTTTTTGTATGATCACCCTGAAGGTTTTGTGTTGATGCTGCTGGTTTTTCAACTGTGAGAGTGTACTGAGGCCAGCTAACCAGACCTTGGTACCAGTGCTCTGAACTTTAAAAGTATCTGTTTGATTTGATTTTGCCCCATTAGTATATATTTACTTCCTTTTAAATCCTTAGTATATGGTACCAGAGGTACCAAGGGCCTGTAATTTAAAGTCTCCCATCAGGGCTGCAGCACTTTATGTGCCACCCTGGATGTGACAATGTGAAAATATGTCACTGAAGTCTGGGAGAGCAGTTTTAAACTGCTAACTCCACTTTGCATTTAAACTAACTGCAATGTCTAAAGCTCCCTTTTTAATATACATTAGTTACCCCATCAGCATGTCTATCAAGTCCTAAGGCAGGGTGCTGTATATTAAAATGTAGGATAGGTACTTTTGTATGTCTTACCAGTAAACACCTCAATTTTTCATTTTTACAGCGGAAAGGCTAGTAGCTCCATTGGCAAGTACAGGGTTTCGTGCTGACAACCCAGCTATGCTAACTTCTGAATGGGACCAATAAATTGGCACTTTGAGGTATCAAAATAATCTCTACATTAAGACCAACTTGGTGCCCAAGTCGAATTTCATGTAACGTTTGAAGAAATGCAACTTTCAGAGAGTTATAAAGCACACAATGTTTATGGAGGAATCATTTGCATACAAATATTTCAGGGATATTCAATACTATTAATGTCATAATTAACCATAAATCCAATTCCATAAATTATTCATTTAGGAAATTGGATGTATGGTTAATTATGACATTAATAGTATTTAATATCCCTGAAATATTTGTATGCAAATGATTCCTCTACGAACATTGTGTGCTTTATAGTTTAAATTACCGGGTTCTGTGGGGAATATTGGGTTACCCTGTTTATTTGTAACTTTTATAAAGTTGTCACTCTGTTGCCCAAGGTTTCCAATGGGCATTAGCAGATGCTCGCTATAAGACAGCCTTCTTCCCTCCCTGGGAGAAGTGTGAATGACTCCCAGGAAGGGGAACAATAGAGGCCTGCCGTTAGAAGAATGTGATCACTACCTGGCAGGAAGCCACATAGATTTTGAGCTCAAAAGGCAAGCTTCAAAGAGCTAGCCATCTTTGAAAGCCAAATAATGCACACACACAAAGGGATGCTCTTTTGTTTAGGCATTGTAGGCAGGGTTGTTTTTGTGCAGGAAGAGGCACCTTCCTGTACAAACACAATTCTGGGAGGCTTTTTCCTCTTTCCATGTGTGTTGCAGAATGCAAAGCCCATGAGACACTCCCCCGCGCAGACTAAGGAAATGCAGCAATTTGCTCTGCTTTGCCTTACTCCATATCTATGAGACCTTCCAAAACCACGCAAAGTGGCTTTGCGTGGCCTCACAGATATGATTTGAAGGTTTGCGCTGCCATTGCATCACAAAAAGTGATGCAACAGCAGCACAAGGGGCTCGTAAATATGCCTCCAAGTTCTGACTCTCAAATATTACACATGAATCAGATGGACCTTGGAGACGTGTAGAAGTGCAGTTTCATTGCCCAAAATAGACACTAGCAGTCAGGAACGTGCTTGTTTTGCTTTCAACAAAGACCAATAATCTAGTTTCAACTAGACAATTGCATGATCTAAGAAAACTTTGCGGGACAGCCGCACCTGGGGCCAAAGTCTCCCCACCAAGACCATGGACCCAAGAGTAACCCCACAAAGCCCCCTGTCAGTCACACAGCATCCTCAGCATCCTATAGCATCTTCATCATCCTGTATCCCATGCATCAGGACCATCCCATTGAGGTCCCTGGAGGTTTGCCAATTGAGCCTGGAACAGAATTGAGACTGGTTTGGTGACAAGGTAACTGTCCTAAAAATTCTTACTGCCCGCTTGACTTCCCTATGGGAAGTTTTCAAAGTTCCTGCTAGCTGCGGTAGTTGCCAATTCTTGTTTGCATTTTTAATAAAATGTGTGATTTACATTTTACACAAAAATCTATGGCCCTCATTATGACATTGGCGGTAAATACCGAATTCCGCCACGGTGACTGTCGCCAACATACAGCCGCGGAGGCGAACATCCGTCCGCCAGATTATGACACATATAGGCAAAACTGACAGAAAACAGCCACAACCACAAATCCGCCAGACCCACTGAATGTGATAAACTGTCAGAACTACCACCCATCCTGTTACGCCACAAATACTACTTCCTCCAAATAATGACCCATGAATCACCACAGCGGACATTCAATGGCGATAAACCATTTGCGGTGAACACCGCCAAGGCAGATAAGGCCACCCAAATACAAAACAAGACAACATTGGCCAGAACAAAAAAAAAAAAACACACCTGACACTAATACACACACCCCACATACCCACCAACAGCACTATAAAAAACACACCCACATAACCCACAATCCTTTGCTAACACAAGACGGATACACTTAGCGATGCTAACAAAAAAGAGAACTGCACACACAACTACATGTTCATCCCACATGCACCACACACCCCACATCACACATCACCCTCTGCACAAACTACATACACCACACAACACCCATGTCAGCACAAAGGCACCCCCATTTCACCAATGAGGAGTTGTGGGTCATGGTTGAGGGAATAGTCAGGGTAGAGCCACAGCTGTTTGGAGCACAGGTCCAGCAGATATCCATTGCCAGGAAGATGGAGTTATGGCGGAGAATCATGGACAGCATGAACGCCATGGGCTACATCCACACACAAGGGACGACATAAGGAAGAGGTAGAATGACCTACTTGGAAAGGTGCTTTCCATCGTAGCAAGGCACCAGCTCGCCATCCAGAGGACTGGCAGTGGGCCCCTACCTCCTCCTCCACAGCTGACAGCATCGGGGGAGCAAGTCTTGGCAATCCTGCATCCTGAGGGACTCACTGGAGTAGCCGGAGGACTGGACACTGGTGAGTCAACATTTACTACCTATCACCCCCCCCCATACCTGCATGCCATCTCGACCTCTAACCCTGAGAGCCATCACCCTACTCCATCCCACACAATGCACCACCACTATTAATAAACCTAAATGCCAAGCCCTGCATGCAATACCCACTGCATGCACATCCCTTCCAGCCCTCCTTGTACACCCGCCACCAATGGATGCACAGCATGGAGAACTAGCAATCGCACAATCCTTCACCATACACAAACAAAGGTGGAAGGGACACAGCAATACTTTAGGGGAAGCTATTGATGCAGTATATGTCCCAGACATGAAGTATAATTCACCACTTACATCCCCATAGGTGTCCCAGCCAATCTCAGCAGCGAGGAGGCCCCCCAGTGATAACAGCAACTCTGGAGCTCTGGATCAGGGTGAACTCCCTGGCCCATCAGGAACCACTGGTCAGTTGGCTACCCCAGCCCACACCAAGTCTACTACAGAGCCTCCCACTCAGAAACCAACACCACAGCAGCCTCACAACGTCCCCACACCTCTGTCAATCAGTAGTGTGCCCACCTGTATAGGGACCCCAGTTCACAACTCACAGGCAAGACAATGAGGGTCCTGGGGTCAGTGGCAGTGGGCCCACCGTTCAGGTGACACAGGCACAAGGGGCCAGGGACGGTCAGAGGACAGCTGTGCACCAGGGGGAGGGCAGGCCCAGGGATCTGACTGCCCCGGAGGCACTCACTAATGTCCTGGGGGTTTACCAATAATCCCAGGACAAGATGGGTCAGCTGATAAACATCATTCAGGAGAACCAGCGGCTTCAGGGGAAACACCACCAGGAGATCAAGTAAGAATTGCAGACCTTGAATACCACCATGGTCTCCATCGCAGGGGGGCTGGGTTATATGGCCAACATCATGAGGGATTATACCCCAAACCAGCAGACCCCTTCCACTCGTCAGTGTACTCACCAGCCCTCCACAACTGCTGCAGCTAGTGGACAGGAGGCCCTGCCACAGGACCCACAGGCCACCAGCACCCCTCCCCATGCAGAAGGTGAACCACCCTGCAAACATTACCTGCGGCCTAGACAGACACCAGAGACAGTTGCCAAAACCAAGACCACCGCCAGCAAAATGAGCCTCTCCAGAATGTCCCCCTTGTGTTTCACTGTGTCACCTTGTCCATTTTGAACTGCCATTGCTCCCCTTCCTATGGCCCCTTGGACACTGGACCTGTGCCACAAACAGACTGACCCTCTACACTGGACTTTTCCCAACCATCACCGACTCTATTGCACTTTGCATTGAATACCAATTATTAATAAACACCCTTGGACACAACTTGAGTAGTGCTTTATCTGGAGGTAATGTGCAATGTATAGAACTGTTATGAATTGCATGAACCTGTGTAAATGTCCTGTCACATGTTGATCCATCCTTCAAATATGTCTCAGCAGTCTGTACACATCACATCATTACACTGTTGTAACCACAGCAACATCTGCAGTAAGGAAAGGTATAGGTGACAGTCAGGTGGGATGCAAAGGTAATGACTAGCATAATGCTAGAGCCACACTGCACAACACAAACATTGAGAAATGTTCAGTGCAACAGTCTTACCTGAGTGTCATTGAACGTTCTGCAGGCTCATATGTGTCTTGTTGTCCACATCCTCCTCCTCTTCCTCCGTCTCACTGTCCTCAGTGTCCACTGCTGCCACAACTGCATTGTCACCCACCTCCTCCTGCAGATAGGGCACATGTTGTCTGAGGGCCAAATTGTGCAACATACAGCACACAACAACAATCCTGCAGACCTTCTCAGGGGAGTAGCATAGGGATCCACCTGTCAGATGGAAGCACCTGAACCTAACCTTCAGGAGACTGAAGGTCCTTTCAGCAATCCTCCTGGTACGCCCATGAGCATCTTTGTACCTATCACCTGCAGGAAGTAAGGGACACACATTAGTCCTGCACAATGGCATGGGGTATGACTCCAGAAGCCATACACTGACACACATTGGGTGGGGATTCAGGCTCACCTATAAGCCACACTCTGTGCCTCTATAGTTGTGTCATCAGCTATGGGATGCTGATATTCCTCAGGACAAAGGCCTCATGCACTGACCCAGGATACTTGGCAGTGACATGGGAGATGTACAGGTCAGCAAGGCACACCATCTGGACATTGTGTGAGTGGAAACTCTTCCGATTCCTGTATACCGGTTCATTGGCCCTGGGGGGGGGGGACTAAGAAAATATGGGTCCCGTCAATGGCCCCAATTACATGTGGTATATGTCCTATTGCATGGAATCCAGCCTTCACAGTGGGTAAATCATCTACCTGGGGGAATGTGATGTAGTTGCACATTTTTGAGCATGCCAGACAAAACCCTTGCAAGCACAATAGATACCATTGGCTGTGACATTCCTGCAACCCAAGCCCGCTGACACCTGGAAAGAGCCAGTTGGAAGGAAATGGAGCACTGAGAGTGCCTGCACAAGAGGGGGTATTACTGTGGTGCAATGGATAGCAGGTAGCAGATCAGGCTCAAATTGTGCACACAGCTCTGCGATTGTGGCCCTGTCCAGACAATAGGTTAATATTATATGCCTGTCCTCCAGTGTAGCCAAGTCCACAAGTGGTCTCTACACGGTGTTTGCCTCCTCATCCTATTCCTCCGCAGTGGTTGGTACCTAAGGGACCCAAAATTAAGACGGGAGTGACAACAGGAACCATGAACTCACTACAGCAGTGTACACAGAGCATGCTTGTATGTTGAACACTGGAATTATGTAGTTGAGTACATTCAACTACAATGACGCACTTTTATCTGTAAGTGTAAGTACATGTGTACTAGCATTAGTAAATGGCATCCGCCTGTCGTGTGTGCAGGGACAGGTGGAAGTGACCTCACTCCGCCGGCGTTCGTACCATGGCGGGAGGCAGTCTGCAATGCCGTGCAATTCCTCATTGGCTAACATGGTCTCCTATGGAGTATGTGAACCAATGATGATCAACGCCGGCGCTGACGGTGTTCACCGCCGCGGATGTGACCACCATTTTGTCTCTACCACTTCACTTGATTCCTGACTTTCCACAGGACGACATCTCCACTGCGTGTGCTGCTGTGACCTGTATCTGAAACCTGCTATGGCACGTGCGACAGGGGAAAGGGCCCCAGCCTTCACGTCGGCAGAGTTGGAGAGACTTGTGGATGCCCTTGTATGGACAGTTGTATAGGGCTCCAGACCAACAGGTGAGTACCTCATTGGTACGTCGAATGAGACATGGATGTATAGAGCTGTATGTGTGTGCCACCAGTGTCCCATTGTGGGGGAGGGGCGGTATGGCTGGTGGCAGTGTTAATTCAGGGGTACGGGTCATATGAGTGTGTGTGCCTGATGAGGAGCTAATGCAGTTTGTAGGCCATATGTGTAATAGGCTGATTGTCTTGTTCATGGTGTCCCACTGTTTGTGTTTCCACTGCAGGTCAGCGCCCATCAGAAGAAGGGGTTGTGGCATGCCATCGCCAACGAAGTGCGGACCCTGGGGGTCTACAGCAGGAGGAGCACTCACTGCAGGAAACAGTGGGAGGACCTGAGATGCTGCGTCAAGAAGACCGTGGAGGCCCATCTGGGGACGGCCTCCCAACAAGGGAGGTGTGAACCTGACCCCCCTGATGGCCCTCATACTGGCGGTGGCCAATCGTGAGTTGGATGGGCGCTTGAGGGCATTACAGCAGCTACAAAGGGGTGAGTACAGTATGTTTGACAACCATCTCTGTTGCCTGGCATGGGATTTGGGTGAAGGGTACTAGTCAGTGGATGCCCCAATATGCCAGTTTAGACATTGCTGCATGGTCCAGCTTAGGTAAATAGGGTAATATGCATGTTATTAATAGCTAGGTAGCTGGCTTTACATGGCAGACAGAGCTTAGTTGGTCCTAGTGGGTGTGTAGCTGGCAGAGTTAGGCTCCTACCTGTTATGGTACTTAGCCAATGGAATGCCAGTGTGTTCCATACTGCCCATTCGCAGTCTCAGTGTGTGACAGTGATGTGTATGCCATCTGTGCTGTTGGTGCTGTGATTGGCCCTGTGCTCCCTTTCTTTCTCCCCCCTCTCTCTCCTTTTGTCATCCTGTCCATGTGTGCATTAGATTTATCTGGTGAAGGAGCAGGGGCACGAGCGAGGGAGGGAGCTGCAGCCCACGCGACCCAGGAGGCAGAATCCACCGATGCCGAGGGGACCAGTGGGACGGAGGGCAAGGGGAGCACCACAGTGGGGACAGGGGGTGATACCACTGACTCTGAATCCTTCTCCAATGGGAGCTCCCTGGTGGTGGTGGACCCCACTGGGCCCACCCTAGCTATAGGTTCTACCACCACCCCCCGTACCAACACCGCCCTCCCAGTAGCCCCCCACCGAGTTGCCCGTGCCCACTCACCCAGAAGGGTGGGCATCTCGTTTGTCCCAGGCACCTCAGGCCCTTCCCCAGTCAGCCCTGCTGCCCTCATTGAGGAGGCTATTGACCTCCTGCGATCCATCTCTATAGAGCAGTCAACCATAGTGAATGCCATCTGGGGGCTGGCATTCCAGATGCAGCAATGCAATGCCTTCCTGGAGTGTATTCACAGTGTCTTGGTGGCCCTACAGAAATTGTTTCAGGCTCTTGCCTCTTCACTGATTGCAGCCAGTGTCCCTGTTTCTTCCTTCCCCCCTCCAACTACCACATCTCAGTCCCAGTCTCCTCATCCCCAACTCATCCCACGCACACATTCAGACAAGCATACACAAAAAACATCACACAAGACTCGCACAGACAAACACAGGCAGCACACTTCAGTCCACAAGCACTCACAAAGCCAACAGACATATGCACACACAGCATCATCCACTGCTTCCACTGTCTCCCCATCCTCCTCCTCCCCACTCACAGTCATATCCGCACTCACACCTGCATGCACTGCATCAACAGTCCCTGAACCTGCCACCTACACAGTCACCACAACTCCAGACCCTCAGACTTGCACCCCACACGCCACATGGGCAGTCACCACCACCACCATCTCCACATCATGCAGCACACCCACCTCACTTGCAGACACCAACACAACATCCATCAACACGTCCTGTTTCTCCTCCTCCACCCTGTCTGCCCCCTTCCAAAGACACACAAACGCTCGCACCCAGACCCCCAACAGCCATCCACCTCACACATGGACATTGTCCATGCACCTGCACCCATGTTCAGCACACCTCCTCCTCCTACAACCACTCCCTCTACCTCCACTCCCTTCCCTCCTCCCACATCCTGCACCATTGGCCCTAAGAAGCTTTTCCTTGCCATCCTTGACCTCTTCCCTCCCTCCCCCCATACTGCCTGTAAGAGGAAGGTCCCAACCCACCAGGACAGTACCTCAAACACACAATCTGACATTGTACCACCCCCAAAGTCTCCAGCAGCCACTAACGGGCTCATGAGTGCGACACCAGGCCCCCACCCCAAGGACACTCCTCCACCCACAAAACGGAGAGCTAAAGTGCCGCCCGTTCCCAAACAGACCACTAAGAACATGGAGACACCTCCAAAACCTAGGGCAAAGGAGACCCCTCCCAAGCCCAAGGGCAAGGAGGCCCCAACAAAAACAAAGCCCAAGGATGCCCCAACAAAGACAAAGCCCAAGGAGGCACCAACAAAGACAAAGCCGAAGAAGACCCCGGCAAACATAAAGCCCCAGGGGGCCTAAACAAAGAAAAGCCCAAGGAGGCACCAGCAAAGACAAAGCTTGAGGAGGCCCCAGCAAAAACAAACCCCAAGGAGGCACCAACAAAGACAAAGCCTAAGGACATCCCTCCAGAACCAGTGGCCAAGGACATCCCTCCAGAACCAGTGGCCAAGGACACCCCTCAAGAACCAGTGGCCAAGGACACCCCTCAAGAACCAGTGGCCAAGGACACCCCTCAAGTACCAGTGGCCAAGAACACCCCTCATGAATCAGTGGCCAAGGACAGCCCTCCAGAACCGGTAGCCAAGGACTCCCCTCAAGAACCAGTGGCCAAGGACATCCCTCCAGAACCAGTGGGCAAGGACAGCCCTCCAGAACCAGTGGCCAAAGGCATCCTTCTAGAACCAGTGGCCAAGGACACCCCTCATGAACCAGGGGTTAAGGACAGCCCTCCAGAACCAGTGGCCAAGGACAGCCCTCAGTAACCAGTGGGCAAGGGTCCCCTCCAGAACCAGTGGCCAAGGACAGCCCTCCAGAACCAGTGGTCAAGGACACCCTTCTAGAACCAGTGTCAACAACACCCCTTCTAGAACCAGTGGCCAAGGACACCCCTCATGAACCAGTGGCCAAGGACAGCCCTGAGTAGGGTCCCCTCCAGATCCAGTGGGCAAGGAGCCCCCTCAGTATCCAGTGGGCTAGGAGCTCTCTCAGTATCCAGTGGGCTAGGAGCCTCCTCAGTATCCAGTAGGCTATGAGCCCCCTCAGTATCCAGTGGGCAAGGAGCCCCCTCAGTATCCAGTGGGCTAGGAGCCCACTCAGTATCCAGTGGGCAAGGGTCCCCTTCAGAACCAGTGGGCTAGGAGCCCCCCTCACAATGAGTTGCACTCCCCACCCCCTGAGGTGCCTGCCCATTTTAAACATGATGCCCCTGAACAGTGTAGTCCCGATGTTGTCAGGAGTCAAGTTGGGGCTTGGACTTTGCCATGTGGGCATTCTGGACTTTGAAATGGCCTTTGGGCCTGCATGTACATATGCAGTGGCATGTTCTTTGAATTTGATTTGTCATCCAACACGATTACAGTGGTTAGAACAGAGGTATGTGTCCTAGCCTTCTTTGTTCGTGGGTCCTGCTACTGTCGATTTACTCAACAGCTGGTTCTGAGTTTGTGGTGTGTGTGTGTCTGGTGTGTGTTGTGCGTGTGTGTGTCACTCTCCCCCACTCCCTAGTGTGCTAGACGGCTGTACTTACCGTCGTTGTCTTCATCGGCATTGGTGCTCAAGGACGGCCATGGCGTGGTACAGCATCGGGAAGACTTGCAGTTCTGGTTCCATGGCGGCCACGGACTCATCTATGTCCCAGGAGGTGAGTTTCTCCTTTTATATGATGTGTTTCTGCCAGGCTTTTGGTGTTGTTGCTACCGCCCCGGTAATCCTGGCGATGTTCTATGTCATAATATGGTGGGCGGATCCATGTCTTCCACCTGCCTGTAGGTGGCTACAGCCATGTTCAGTGTTTGTACCGTGCTGGCGCTTGGTGAGGTACGTTAGCTGGGAGGGATCACCGCCATAGTCATTATTTGGCAGTCATTACCGCCGACCTGGCGATGGTACTACCGCCATCCCTGGCATGGCCATAACCTGACAGCCAATGTCATAATGACCACCTATGTCTCTGGAACCCTTTAGTCGATTTTGTTCTTAAAAGTAAGACCTATTTTTATAAGTTGGATGTTGTATTTCATTCGTGCTGTGTGACTTTCACATTTTACTTTGGTACTTCTGAATGCTTTACACTTTTTCCATTAATTAAGCCTGACTGTTTGAAGCCACAGTTACCCAGGGTTGACTGAGGTTTAGCAAACATGCCTGATACAACCTATGTTGGTATTATGAGTCCATTACACAATGAAGTCACACAACCACACCATATAATACGCACCTTTCCTCACAAATGGTTTATCTCACAAGACTATTGTGCTTTTGGGAGGATTTTAGTTGCTGCCTTTTGGACACCTCACGATACTTCTTGGACCTCCTCATGACATCCACTATCTTCTAACATACAGAGGAAACACTGGAACCTCTGTCATGGTAGGCCCGACCCTGGCATAATGTTGACTATTCACGTAATGCTACAGACATCTGAGGCACAATTGGGCTCAGACCTGAGATGAAAATGTGATAACAGTAAGAAAATGGATTGGCAAGCTCCTGCGAGACAGGTGATCAGGCACCAACAACAACACAGCAATCCAACTCTGTTGGAAATTGGGTTACTGATTGAAAGGGACGAAACCCTACTCAAGCAGCAACCACAATCTCTGTCAGGGTGTCACATAAGCAAGCCCCCAAATTAACCTGTGCCTAACCCTATGGTAGCTTGGTACAAAAGCAGTCATGCTCAACTTAAAGACAATGTGTAAAGTATTTATGTAGCACTTCAAACTGTAATAAAGTGAAACACGACACATGAAAAATCTCACAGCAATTTAGAAAAACATAGCAAATTTAAATACAGTATTTTACACCAAAATGACAAAATGGAATCAGTAGAACAGTAGCTATGAATTTTTAAAGTTTAAGGTGAAAACTAGTGCTTAAATGATGAAAGTGCCAACCCTGGACATCTTATCACATGAGACTGGGTCAAAGTAAAAAATGATGGCCGACTGGGATTGAGTGTGGATCAGGTACAAGAAATGAATTTTGGCCTGGTTGGTGCATCCCTTCGGACTTAAAAGAAATTCTGGAGAAAAAGTTCTGGAAGGTAAAAGTTCAGCAGGGCAGACCTGCAGGCAGTGTCCAAGGAGGGAGCATCAACATTGAGGAGCGGCTGGACGAAGTTGTCTTGAAAATTTCCCAAGTGTGGGATTTAGGCTAGCTGGGCGCCTTTAACAGTACAAGAGTCAGGGACTAGAGGGAGAGTTGAGGAATCACTCAGGCTGGGTCCCGGTGCAGGTTCAAGATGATCAGAGCCTGTTATGTCCCAGTGACTCTGAACAGGAGTCCAACAAACTAGCCCTTGAACTCACTCTGGTAGTCCTGGGTTCAAGTGATGAAGCAGAGCTTAAGAAGCAGGGCAGGCTTCTGACATTTCAAGGCAGGCTCCAGTCTGCAAAGCAGTCCTTCTATGTGCAGCAAAGCAGACTTGTGAAGTATACAGCAGGCCACATCAGCAAGCAGTCCTCTGAGAGTCCTTCCACAGGGTCTAGAAAGTGAACTGAAGATTTGGTCTGAGGTATTATTTTTCTGGAGGTTTTTCTTTGAACTGTTTAGATTTTGCAGAATTGGCATGAAGGAAACAAAGTCCCTTAAAAACAAGAGCATTTATTAAAAAAATGGTGTCATAACTTTAATCTCAAAAAAAGCTGATGATAAGGTATTGCCATACAAAATTGATACAGATGGCAGGTGGATTATTTCTACATTAAATGAGGATGGAAAAAATACCTGCTTGATCGACATATTTGGCCTAAACTGTGATCAGCCCTCTTTTTGGAATGGTCTCTCAAACAAATTACAAACCATCCCTAATGATGAAATGATAGTATTAGGTGGGTACTCTAGGCTCCTGACAGACCTCTTGATAGAAATTCCAGATTTAGCTATCAAGCCAATAAGGTTTTGGTAAATTTTTATTCTAAGAAAAACTTGAAGAATAGCTAGAGGCGTCAACATCCAGACACCGAAGATTTTACATTTTATTCATCACCTCATAATTTCTATTAAAGATTAGATTATATCCTTATTTTCAGTGACTATCACCACATGATAGATCATCTTCAATAGAACCAAGAGTTGTATCAGATCACTCTTGTATCACCTTGTCACTGTCATGTATTCAGCCAAATCTAGAGAATACACTTCAGAGATTGAATGATGAACTTTTGGCTCCTTGGCTCATCCAGAAAAAATATAATTATTTGACTCTACAATACCGTATTATGTAAAAGGGAATGATTCCTCAGATATCGAGCCAACACTAAGATGGGAATCCCTCAGAGCTACTATCAGTGAAACATTGATAGGTATCAGTGCTAGAATGAACAAAGCCTGCAACCTCAAAAGAATAGCTCAAGAAGAAGAGATTAAGGGCCAGATGTAGGAAGCCTTTTGCGCGTCGCAAACTGCGAAAAACGCAGTTTGCGACGCGCAAAAGGCTTAACGCGATGCACAACCTCAAATTGTGAGTCGGTACCGACTCGCAATTTGAGGCTGCGACTCGCAAATAGGAAGGGGTGTTCCCTTCCTCTTTGCGACTGCATCGCCATGCTGAGTTGGTTTGTGACCGCGAATGCGGTCGCAAACCAACTCGCAGTTACCATCCACTTGAAGTGGATGGTAACACATTCGCAAAAGGGAAGGGGTACCCATGGGACCCCTTCCCCTTTGTGAATGGCAAAAAAAATATTTTTTCAGAGCAGGCAGTGGTCCTATGGACCACTGCCTGCTCTGAAAAAACCGAAACCAAATGGTTTGGAAGTTTTTCGTTTTGCAGCTTGTTTTCCTTTAAGGAAAACGGGCTGCAAAAAGAAAAAAATAACTGCTTTATTTAAAAGCAGTCACAGACATGGTGGTCTGCTGTCTCCAGCAGGCCACCATCCCTGTGAGTGCATTGACTCGCTATGGGGTCGCAAACTGCGACCCACCTCATTAATATTCATGAAGTGGGTCTTTGCGACCCCATAGCGAGTCGCAGAAGGTGTCTGAGACACCTTTCTGCATAATATTTTGCGAGTTGCAAATTGCGAGTTGCTGTGACTTACAATTTGCAACTCGCAAAATATTTTTTTGCTACATCTGGCCCTAAATTACTAGAGACTCAACACATCACCAACAGAGATGACACAATTCTGAATTCTCTAACAAATCAGAAATGTGAATACAACAAAATACTAAGCACTAGAGCTGAGTCTGGATAAATAAACATACAGGGGGTCATTATGACCCCGGCTGTCGGCGTTAATATGGCGGTAAGTACTGCCAACAGGCTGGCGGTACTTACCGCCATATTATGACATTGGCTGGTTGGCTGAAGCTAACCCGCCAATGTACCACTCTGACCACCACGGCAGTAACAGCCGCCAGGCTGGAGATATCCATCTCCAGCCCGGCAGCCGTCATTGTTCCACCTGCGGGATAATGACCGCACCTACCGCCATGGTTTTTGTGTCTTTCTTACGCCACGAAAACCATGGCGGAAGGCACTAACAGTGACAGGGAATTCCTTCCCTGTCACTGATATGGGTCTCCCTCCTCTCTAGTTAGCCCCCCAACCCCTACCTCTCCAAAGCCCCCCAACCCCCCACATTCACGCCCCCTTCACACACGCATACATACACCCATTGACCCACCCATTGACACATGCATCCACGTATGCATACATCTAATCACACACATATACGCACACACTTACATACATACACGCAGACATGCATTCACATAACAGAAGATAAACACACTCACATCTCCATACATGCACACACGCATTCAACAACCAACACACACCCGCATCCACGCACACACAAACATTCACACCCCCCACACACACAACACCCACACCCCCTGCCTTGTCGGAGACCCGACTTACCTGTATTCAGGGGGTCCTCCGGCAGGAGGCAGGACGGGGCACTTCTGCCACCAGCAGCGTCCGCCAGCAGAACACCACTAGGCTGTTTTATTAGTCATAATACGGCTGGTGGCGGTTTACTGGTGTGGCGCTGCTGATGGCAGCAGCGCCACCTTACCACCATCTGCCGGCATGGCCACAGCAGGATTTCCACCATTCTTGTGGCGGAAGTCCGGCTGTGGTCAGAATATGGCGTATGACTGGTACCCGCGGCAACGGTCTTTTGGCGGCCTTCACCGCAGCGGTAGGTGGTTTTTACCACCAGTCTCAAAATGAGGGCCACATATTTTAAATTGCGTGAAGCTAACAAAGTGGATAAACTTGGAAATCAATTTAGACACAATTTTTCACTGTTTTATCCCAAACTGAATTCTGATTATTACAAGGAACCTTCTGCATGCCTTACAGATTACATAAACTGAGGCTACGAGACAACTCAACATGCTAGAACTGCTAGAACTGCAATCCCACAATAGATGACATACCACATTTACTTTTCTACTGTTCTATATTTAGAAAATTCTGGTCAAACATATTTAACTTCATAACAACCTTATTTGGCAGTAACCTACAGGAAAAACGTGTGTCGTGTAATAGAATATCAAAGCTAAAAATATAATGTGGATAGAATCTCATGTCAAAGAAATCAAGGACCAATATATTGAGAAGGCAAGTGTAAAAAGGTAAGTATATATTTACTATCATCAATATACTTGTATGTGGAATTAAGTATAGTAAAACTTGCCTACCCATAGAAACTTACCTTCACAATATTTTTGTCCTCAATATTCTTTACATGATATTTTGTCCTCACATGTTTTTTAACTCAATATTTTGTCCAAACACTAACATCTTGTTACCTCATTACAGGATTCCGTGACACTAATATTAAAAATGAAAATGACAGATACATCTTGGACTTGATGCTGACATTGGTATGGAAACATATCCCTAGCCATTGGAAGAATACATTGAAAGTTCCATTTGCTGCATGGAAAGAATGGCAGGCCTCTATTAGAAGGGTGGATAATATTTCCCTATAGCAATCTCCTTGGAAACCGCAGAGAATACTCATATTAAATACTGTAAACTCCCACTTTGGTAAAACTAAACCACCTTGACATTTATGTATACAAATCTTTACCCAGCTATAGCTAGTGTACTTATAGTCATTCCTTTGTACTTCATGAATGTTGTTTTATGTAATATTTGAGTTTTCATGTACTTATCAACTGTTTAATGTTACAATACCATCAACAGATGCAAGTTTCATGTCAAATTAAAAAATATTTAAACTTTTTTTACTTTAACAATTGTGTAATCTATATGAATAACACCCATGTCTCAAGATACTTATTGTCTGTGTTATTTCTGTGAAAAACGAATAAAAAAATTATTAGAACTAAAAAAATCAGCTTGGTGAAAATTTTTCATACCTTTTCTTTCCCATTGGTCCTCCCCTAAAAGACACTCACCGGGTTTTCCTTCATATGCTCTCTTTCACACGCCTCCTTTGTTCATTTTCTTCCTTCAGAATCCCTTTTATTGGGAAGCGGGAAGGGTGAAAAAAATAAAAATGAAACCACTTTTCCTTCCTACTCCCTTACCACCACATCAGGCCCCTATGCAGCCATTACCCTCTCCTGGGCTGTAGTGTGGCCACGATGCAAAAAGTTTGGATCATCACTGACCCTGCTTTTTTCATCTAAGCAAAAATATTTCTGAGTGATGTGCCTCTCCTTCCAGTTTTTCTCCTTTCATTCGGGCATTCCCACTCTCTGTTCTGGCATGCACCCTGGCATCCTTCTCCTTCTCACTTTTCTCTTGTGGTGCACTTTCCTTGGTTTCTGCCCTTCCACCTCAGTTTCCTGTTTTCAAGGAAAGTTGTATGCATGATTGTTGTGTCTTTCTCTCCCTTTTCTTGTCTCTTCTCTGTGTCTTTGTTTCTCTGTCCTAGTCTTTCTTTCATGTTTCAATGTTTTGCTTTCATTTTCCCTTCTGGGTTGCTATGGTGGATCTGACATGGAATGCCTGAATGGGAGCTCTGTGATCCCGACACGTAAGCTTTCTCCACATTGCTTCACACACATCTATAATGAAGGAGAACCTGTGTACAGTCACAATGAATGTGCCATTTAAATTTGGCTAATGGTTCGCATCTGTGTGGCAGTAGCTTTTTATGTCTCCAGGACCTTCAAGTACTATCCAACACCAGTTGGCCCATTTAATCAGGGAAGAAAACTTTCTGGACTAGACATGAACCCTATGTGCATGGGAG
The DNA here is from genome assembly GCF_031143425.1 of Pleurodeles waltl. NCBI lineage: Eukaryota > Metazoa > Chordata > Amphibia > Caudata > Salamandridae > Pleurodeles > Pleurodeles waltl. The sequence continues at coordinate 1,640,847,679 of NC_090444.1, read as the reverse complement.
TCAGCAATATGATATATTTTTTAGCTCTTGGAAAAGTTTTATAGTCTCAGAGATGCAAGAGCCGGAGACACATTTCTCTCTGCAGTCACTTAACAGGCAGCCAGGAATTCTTCTAGCAGCAGCAGGCAAGTCTTCTTTTCTTCTTCTGTACGAGAGAGCTGTTTGGCTGAGAGAAGTCATCAAGAAGTTTTTGAAATGCTAAACCATTGGTGTTTGTGAGCCATACAACAAGATGCTTCTTAAGAATGGAGTTGTAGTGGCCTTTATTATTATCATTGGTTTATTTTCCATGTTGAGCTGTGAGCTTCGCTGGTGATCCTTTCTTCTCTCTTCACCCTGTGATCTCACCTGTGGCGAAGCAACCATATGCTGAAGCAGCCTGGCAGTAACAGGGGCAGCTGGTGAGTTTGCTGAAGCTGTCCTTGTTGTTCTCCTCAGTTAATCTGGTGAAATGGATCTGCCGCTACATAGATGAACTGTGTATGCCTCTTCCTCCCTCCCACAATACCTTAGGACACAATTATTGCCACTCATTCTCTGAGCTAACTGAGCACTGGCAGTGGTTTCTGGCAAGCCTGGGATGCAGTGCCACACAGATCGCATGTGTGGGTCTGGCAGTTTGGCCCTGGGACACAGAACCAAATCTAAGCTGCCATTTGACTGCAAGAAACTTCCTCTGGAACCTTGCCCATTCTCTGATCAGGCTACTTCCACTCTGACTTCTTCAATCCCTGATGCACCCAGCCTTAAAGTGGAAACCATTCAGAAAGACATTCCAAATACCATGAAGGTGATTTATTGTAAGGTGAGCAGGCTCAGGATATGGATGGATCTTATATATGAGCACCTGTAAACGTACACCACCTGGATTAGCATGGTGGAGCAACATGTGTTTCAGGTATAGAGGATGACAAAGGGGTGCCAGTGAAACATTACACAAAATATAAAAGGTGACAGAATACATACAGGCTGAATACAATGATCCCGATGAGAAATCACATCTGAATAATATGTGAGTGGTGGGGGAGCCCTGTAGTCTGCACTTAACAGAGGAAATGATGCAAGTTTTTGATTGATTCTTTGCTAGTGGACCTACTGGGTAGGGTTTCCTTTTAAGATATTTCTTTAGTGAAATTGGCCAACAGACGTCTGTGACCCATCAAGCCCCATACCCAGTAATCCCAAACATTCATAACTATGAAAATAGGGATGCATCCAGTGATATGTTTGTGAGAGATAGTCTCCTGAATATAGAGCAGGCCAGCAATCAATATTTCTAACTTTTAGCAGTGCTATTCAAGAGGTCATACAAAACATGTTGTCCAGAATTGCCTTCAACAGAAAGAACTGAAATATGATGTTTTCCCCTGACAAGCTACAAGTCAAAAATATATGAAAACACAATTTTTTACAATACTAAAGTCTAAGCCTAATTCTGCATTTGATAACAGTAAATGAGATGACGTGTATTTCATCGGCCTCAGGCTTGATTCTGCCCCCTGTGGAATGCAGTCCTTCATATGGGCTGATACTTTCACTTTTGCTTTGTCAGCTGTATAACTTTCTAATTGCAGCAAACAGTAAAGTGATATGCTGTTGTTTTCTGACAGGCTTTTTTTTTGTTTTACAGCACTGAATGATGCACATCATTGTTCCAGATACATGGGTGATTTCCTATGCTGCACTTACTCTTAGTAGTAATGCTTTGATCTAATGATAGGACGAAAAATTGATCATTGGTAGCTCCTGGAGTGTGGTGTGTGAGGGCTGCACATGGGACTTTAACTAGAGGGAAGGATTAAATGGTATTTACTCACGAGTGAGAAGCTTTCCACCTTTGTCTACACATGTGTGCCACTTTGCCACTCCGTGACATACATTAGATGTGTTGTAACCATACAACTTGCTTTTATTGTCTTTATTAGAGGCTTGTGGTGCAATGGTGACTATTTTCACAAGCAAGTTTCGGCTTTTCTCCTGGAGAAACCACTGTCCCTTTATGAGTGGCCCAGCTGGAACAACAGAGGCCTTATCACAAATAGTACGACGGTGGTGCAACTGCTGTTTGCGTCCGCTCTTTACACCTACTGTGCACTATGGCATTATAGAATGGGCTACAGCTTCTTGTGCAATCCTTTCTGTAATAATGATAGCGCTGGCACAGTTGTAGCACCAATGCTATTTTCAAAGGGTGTTCCCTCTTTTTCATGTGGTCTGTAGCCTAATACAATAGAGGTAATCACTTCGCTCTGTGCCCATGCCATATTATAGACAAGGGTTCAGATTCTAACATGCCCTTAGGGAGCACACTGACAGTGTGCCACAAAAAGATGGCATTTTCAGTGCGTTCCTCAAGGGGAGACTCTGGATGGTGGAAATGGGATCCATGGATCCCCCAAAATGCCTCCCTCCAGGCAGGTGCAGTCGCTCACTGCACCCATATGCAAGGAGATCACTAACCACTTTAAATTGCAAGCAGCTTGCTGCCTGCACAAAGAAACATGGAGTAGCTTTGAAGTAGCCAATGCACTGCCACCACAGTAGTGTGAAATTGTGGCTGCCGTGAGGGCAGCATATTCATTAAAATAGGGTGCACTGCCCATGTTTTTGTCTGGCGCACAAACAGGGCTGCCTCTGATGTCCTGAGCATCAGGCTGTTTCAGTGCCAGCTAGAGGCATCTGGGAACTTGTTCAGCTACCTTTCACAGTAGATTAGGCATTTTTCCTTGAATAGCGGGCAGAGTTTCATTGGGTATATTGCAACCCAGTGCATTTAAGAAAATATCATCCATCCTTAAATAATCTAGTTTGTCACAGCCTAGTTCTGATTTCTTTCCTATCGCTCAACTCTGTTATCTGGTGGCAACGTTTTTGGTGGTTGTGCAGTGCATGCCCACCAAGATGGTGAGTGTGAACCTGACCAAAACCCTTAGGTTCTATTATTGGGAAACATTGCTGAGAGTACCAAGACCTTTATGGCCTTGATACTACTTGTGGCAAATTCCATTAGCTTTATTTAGAGGAACATCACCACTTTCCACAGCATAGCTTCATGTATTTTATTACTATAATGGCATGGCATATATATTCCCTTACTCCTGTTCCATTTTCGGTGAAAGACAATTGGGGCCTACTACATGCTTCCTTGCTGAAGGCTGTATCTGCCACATTAGTGGGATATATGTGACCCAGGTATGTTATATTGGTATTTCATTCACCTTTGCTACATATGATCTGTGAATGATCACATATAAGTGGTGGTTCCACTACCAGCTGAAAGTGCACTGTCAATCACAGCCATGGCTTCCCACGTAGTAACAGGTGGACTGATTCATAAAGGTAAACTTAGACCAAAAGTCTAAGTTTAGACTCAAAGTCTAACTTTACTTGTAGTAAAGTTAGACTTTTCATCTACGTTTAGACCAAAAGTCTAAACTTAGACCAAAAGTCTAACTTTGTTCATAGTAAAGTTAGACTTATAGTAAAGTTAGACTTTTGGTCTAAGTTTAAACTTTGGATCTAAACTTAGACTTTTGGCCTAGGTTTAACTTTGTGAATCGGGCCCTTTGTGTAAACTTAGACATTTGGTCTAAGTTTACCTTTGTGAGTCGAACCCAGGGTCTCTAGTTGGTAGTGGTTCACACCCTGTCCAAGTAGGGACCCTCAATCTAGTCAAGATAAGGGAGCCACACAGCTAAGATAACCCCTGTTCACCCCCTTGGTGACTTAGCATGTGCAGTCAGGGTTATTTCAGAGGCAATGTGCAAAGCATTTGTACACATACATACGTCTTAACGGAGTCGTTCCCAACAGTCTGACGCCACTCGCTAGGGAGTGCGGGCCGGTCACGTAGTCGCAAGGACCCTAGGTACAGTACCTTGGAAAACGACAAAACAAAGATTTTGCATGGAGTCCTTACTGCTCCCAGGGAGGTGAGACATCGGTTCCTTACTGCGAGGCTTGAAAGGTGAGTCATTGGTTCTTTATGGTTGCAGGGGAGGTGATGTGGCGTCGGTCATGAGGCTTCGGTTCCTTACAATCTGGTGGGGTTGATCAATCAAGCAGGTCAAGATGCAAAGCGTCGACTTTGCTGTGTCACGATCACACCATGGGGCAACAGGTGCTGCCGCGGAGTTGGGTGTCCTGGACATCGTGGTCACAGCACTCAAGACTCACCCATATGCAAGGAGATCACTAACCACTTCAAATTTCAAGCAGCTTGCTGCCTGCACAAACAAAGAAACATGGAGTGGATTTGGAGTAGCCAATGCAGTGCCACCACAGTAGTGTGAAATTGTGGCTGCCGTGAGGGCAGCATATTCATTCAAATAGGGTGCACTGCCCATGTTTTTGTCTGGCGCACAAACAGGGCTGCTTCTGATGCCCTGAGCATTCTGTGGTGGAACTTCATAGGTGCTGCCCCGGCGTCGGGCCTGCGCCATCAGTCGTAGCACTCTGCGAGGACCACAGCTCTGGTGCAGGCAGCGGCGTGGAGTCGGACAGGGGCGCTGGTTCCAAAGTCGCTCTGTAGTCGATCTACTTGGTTTCTTCCTTGTTACACCAGAACTCAATGCCAAGGGCCCAGGAACTGGATTTGGCATGACTTGCTGAGTCAGGACCCTCAACAAGGGAGCCCAGGTGCTGGCAGATGAAGTTGTTGATCTCCCTGAGACTTCTAGCAGAAGGCAAGCTTAGTCCAAGCCCTTGGAGAACCTTTGGAAGCAGGATGTAGACAGCAAAGTCCAGTCCTTTCACTACCAGGAAAGAAGCAGCAAGCAACAGGCCATCACAGTAAAGCAACAGGCAGCATTGCAGTCCCTTCTACAGCATCTAGCTCTTCTTCCTGAACTAGTGTTCTAAAGGTTGGTCTCAGAGGTCCGATTCTTATACCCATTTCTGCCTTTGAAGTAGGCAAACTTCAAAGGAAAGTCTCAGTAGTGCACAAGACCCTGTCTTTCGTGACCTGGCCCCAGACACACTCTACGGGGTTGGAGACTGCTTTGTGTAAGGACAGGCACAGCTTTATTTAGGTGCAAGTGCCAGCTTCTCCCACCACTCTAGCCCAGGAAGACCCATCAGGAAATGCAGGGCTCACTTCAGCTCCCTTTGTGTGACTGTCTAGAGTAAATTCACAAACAGCCCAGCTGTCATCCTGACCCAGACGTGTATTCCAAAGCCAGGTATAGGCTCAGAAGGGCTAAGCAAGAAAATGCCCACTTTCTAAAAGTGGCATTTTCAAACTTACAATTTAAAAACCCACTTCACCAAAATATGTATTTTTAAATTGTGAGTTCAGAGACCACAAACTCCATAGCTCTATCTGCTCCCATTAGGAAATTTCACTTAAAAGATATTACAAGGCAATCTCCATGTTAACCTATGGGAGAGATAGGCCTTGCAACAGAGAAAGCTGAATTTAGTAGTATTTCATTATCAAGACAACACACCAATACATACCCTACCTTTTAAATACACTGCACCCTGCCCATGGGGCTTCCCTGGGCCTACCTTACGAGTGATTTACATGTAGTAAAATGGAAGGTTTGGGACTGGCAAGTGGGTCGACATGGCAGTGTAAAACTGCACATACAGGCACTGCAGTGGCAGGTCTGAGACTTGTTTACAGGGCTACTCAACATGTGGGTGGCACAATAAGTGCTGCAGGCCCTCTAGTAGCATTGGATGTACAGGCCCTGGGCACACACTGTGCACTGTACTAGGGACTCACTAGTAAATCAAATATGCCAGTCATGGATAAACCAATCACCAATACAATTCAGGCAGTGAGCATTTGAACTTTAGCACTGGTCAGCAGTACTAAAGTGCTGAGAGTCCTAAAGCCAGCCAAAATGAAATTCAACACAGGATCAAAAACAGGAGGTCAGAAGCCAAAAAGACAGAGGAAACCACGCCCAGAGCTGACAGGTCTAACAACATGGCAGGGCTTGTTCAGTTGTGGCACATGCTTAGAGCATGGGAGAAACACACCTCATACCTCTTGTATGTTTTCTGATCGTATTGTTACATCATGTGTAATATACTCAGCACTTTTTTATAATCTTCAAAGTGCCAGATTTCTTTTGTTGCTACCTTTAGGTGTGGTTGTTGTTAGATACTATGTATATTTAGAAATTGAATAAAGTTATTTTTAACAAAAGGAAAGCCAAATCAGTTGTTGAGTGACAACAACTCCCAAGCAAATCTAATTAAAGGTATCACAACGTTCAAACTGGTATATTCATCCAGCTCATGTTTTGTGGGTCTGCTTTCATTTAAAATCCATCCCATTGTCCTTAGAGCTACAGAAATCTAGCTGATTCCCTTGTGGTGTTTCCTTTCCAAACTCCTCACTAGGCCTGTGCAGTTCCGTCTTCTGAGGAAACAAATATTCAGAGATCCAATTCTGAACTGCCCCCATTTGAGGTAGTGAAGGGATCCGCAAATACAAATTTTATGTAGTTGTGAAGAGTACATTTCCCTCCTGTCCTGCAGCCCATCACTGCAGCACAACTTAGAAGCCAAGTATTTGACCATGGTTACCTCCAGGTGAGAGTGGGGATGAAACTTTTACAAACTAAAGATGGTTCAGTCAAAGGCCCATTGATAACACTATTGATAGGCTTAAGCAGGCAGCACAATAAATTATAAAACAAGGACAATGGTTTTAGACAATTGAAATGTTATCTTTCATTGATTTTGTTTTCATAGTTACCTACACTTAAGTCCAAATTTGAAGTCGGTAGTGTTTCACTAAGTTAATGTAGGTGAAAATGCTCCTCCGGTGACTGGCACGGCTGTAGCTGGATCCCCAAAATATCAAAGTACTGATTATAAAGTTTAATCTTTAACTTTTGATAGGAAGGCTATAGTAGTCATTCTAGTCTATTATACATATTGATTAAAGATCAAATCTATTGGTGATGTTTGATTGTTACTAAATATGTGAAAAAAGTTACTTTTAGAAAGAAAATTCTGCCTGAGCCCCAGTTATGCTGCTTAGCATTAGCCTGGGACAGCTAGCCTGCCAGTACCTCCATGACAATGAGTTTTGAAAACTTCTCCCAAAGCAGAACAAAGGCTTGGCCCTTTAGCTCTTAGTAGCCTGGGGGCGGGATGCTATTTTAATTCTCCTTGCAGGTAGGGCATTTGGGATCAGGCCTGGAACTTTATTAGCATGAAAGGGACCGAGTTAAGTTGGCCTTTCACAAGTGGATGTAAAGTGAAGCCTGGAGGAAAGCAACACTAACCAGGCTGGTTCCAAAGAAAAGTTCCCCCAAAAGCAGTGAAAGAGGACATAAGGGAAGAAGAAGCTTATTTCTCTGGCTATATGTCTGGGGGACAAACCGCTAGGCACAAGATAGAAAAGGTTCCCCCATCTTCAATTTGAGGAGTAAGGGGCACTGTGGGATTCTTTCCAGAAAGGCAAAAGGAAATTGCTGTAAATGTTTTTCTTTTCCCAATGTTATCTCTGTGAACGTTTACCCTATTGGTTATGGATGAACCAGGAACTCCCCCTCCAGCCTCTGAATAGTGCAGCCCTTAAATGACGCACCTCAAGAAAACTTTCAGGGACAGTGGAAGGTCAGAAGAGGAATAGGCCCTGCTTGCTGTGAACTGAGAGGAGCTCTGAAGCACTGGATCTGTTCACTCTTGTACAGAGGATAAAAAAGAGGACTCCAAGTGCCAGTGGGGCTACAGGACACAAAAAGCTGAATACCCACTTTTTCGTGGCTTCCCAGGTGACCAGTCCCAACTGCACCTGCACCAGACCCTGTTCAAGGCCTTTGCTTGACCAAGGGCCAGATGTAGGTATATTCCAAATTGCGACTTGCAAATTGCGAGTCAGAGCGACTCGCAATTTGCGAGTCGCAAATTTGAATGTAGGATGGTGTCCCTGACACCATCTGGAACTCGCAAGGGGGTCGCAAAGGGGCACCTCATTAATATTAATGAGGTGGGTCTCAATTTGTGACCCCCTTGAGACTCGCAACACTCACAGGGATAATGGCCTCCTGGAGACAGCAGACCACCATGTCTGTGACTGCTTTTAAATAAAGCATTTTTTTTTGTAATGCAGCCCGTTTTCCTTAAAGGAAAACGAGATGCATTACAATACTAAAAAATTAAACCTATTCGTTTCATTTTTTCCATAGGACCACTGCCTGCTCTGAAAAAATGTTTGCAGTTCCATTTCAAATGGATGGCTTTGCGACCACGTTCGCGGTCACAAAGCAATCTGGCATTGCACTGCGACTCGCAATTAGGAAGGGGACTCCCCTTCCTAATTGCGACTCGCAAACCCGTTTTGCGATTCGGTAACCAGGTTAATAGGACATATTATATACTCTATTTCTTTCTATGTTACTGCAAGATGGTGGGGATCTTCATAATCATGACTCTTGTCTTTACCTTTCTGTCTCTTGCACTGTTCATTATCCTAATCATTGCAGCCCATACAATTTGCCACAGATTGCAGATTGTGCTGCATTAAAACTATTGAAACCTTACTGCATCTTCGTTATTATCTGTGTTTGGTTGAGACATGATGGATATGTGAGAAAGGGGTAATCTCCGTTTAACTACGACACTCCATGAGATGTCATACTCTTGAGTCCATGCGTAAAGGTTGCCATAAATCACCTTTAACTGTTTGGGTTTTTGGTGAGGTACTGCTAGTGAGCCTGAAGGGTTGGGACTACAGTTGTGACTTGTTGTTGGATTGTCATTGTCATCCTCTAATATAAGTACTGTCATCCTTAACCCCTTCGCTGCCAGGCCTTTTCCCCCTCAGGTGCCAAGCCTTTTTTTGGCTATTTGGCGCAGTTCGCGCTTAGGCCCTCATAACTTTTTGTCCACATAAGCTACCCACACCAAATTTGTGTCCTTTTTTTCCAACATTCTAGGGATTCTAGAGTTACCCAGACTTTGTGGGTCTCCCTGAAGGAGACCAAGAAATTTGCCAAAATACAGTGAAAATTTAGTTTTTTTCAAACAAATGGGAAAAAGGGCTGCAGAAGAAGGCTTGTTGTTTTTTCCCTGAAAATGGCATCAACAAAGGGATTGCTAAAATCACCGGCTTCCTAGCTTTCAGGAACAGGCAGACTTGAATCAGAAAACCCAATTTTTCAACACAATTGTGGCATTTTACTGGGACATACCCCATTTTTACGATTTTTTGTGCTGTCAGCCTCCTTCCAGTCAGTGACAGAAATGGGTGTGAAACCAATGCTGGATTCCAGAAACCTAAACATTTCTGAAAAGTAGAAAAAATTCTGAATTCAGAAATGGGTAATTTATGTAGGTCCTACAAGGGTTTCCTAAAAAAAATAGAAAATAACAACTGAAATAAAACAATATTGAAATTGAGGTAAAAAAAAACAGCCATTTTTCTCTATGTTTTACTCTGTAACTTTTACCTGCAATGTCAGATTTTTTAAAGCAATATACCGTTATGTCTGCTGGACTCCTCTGGTTGCGGGGATATATAGGGCTTGTAGGTTCATCAAGAACCCTAGGTACCCAGAGCCAATAAATGAGCTGCACCTGGCAGTGGGTTTTCATTCTATACAGGGTATACAGCAATTCATTTGCTTAAATATAAAGAGTGAAAAATAGGTATCAAGAAAACCTTTGTATTTACAAAATAGGCACATAATAAGGTGTTGAGGAGCAGTGGTTATTTGCACATCTCTGAATTCTGGGGTGCCCATACTAGTATGTGAATTACAGGGCATTTCTCAAATAGACGTCTTTTTTACACACTGTCTTGTATTTGGAAGGAAAAAATGTAGAGAAAGACAAGGGGCAATAACACTTGTTTTGCTATTCTATGTTTCCCTAAGTCTCCTGATAAAAATGGTACCTCACTTGTGTGGGTAGGCCTAGTGCCCGCGACAGGAAATACCCCAAAACACAACGTGGCCAAATCACATTTTTCCACAGAGGTGTTTTTTGCAAAGTGCCTACCTGTGGATTTTGGCCTCTAGCTCAGCCGGCACCTAGGGAACCTACCAAACCTGTGCATTTTTGAAAACTAGAGACCTAGGGGAATCCAAGATGGGCTGACTTGTGGGGCTCTCACCAGGTTCTGTTACCCAGAATCCTTTGCAAACCTCAAAATCTAGCTAAAAAAACACTTTTTCCTCACATTTCGGTGACAGAAAGTTCTGGAATTTGAGAGGAGCCACAAATTCCCTTACACCCAGTGTTCCCCCAAGTCTCCCAATAAAAATGATACCTCACTTTTGTGGGTAGGCCTAGTGCCCGCAACAGGAAATGACCCAAAACACAAAGTGGCCACATCACATTTTCTCAAAGAAAACAGAGGTGTTTTTTGCAAAGTGCCTACCTGTGGATTTTGGCTCTAGCTCAGCCAGCACCTAAGGAAACCTACCAAACTTATGCATTTTGGAAAACTAGACACCTAGGGGAATCCAAGATGGGGTGACTTGTGGGGCTCTCACCAGGTTCTGTTACCCAGAATCCTTTGCAAACCTCTAAATTTGGCAAAGAAAAAACACTTTTTCCTCACATTTCGGTGACAGAAAGTTCTGGAATCTGAGAGGAGCCACAGATTTCCTTCCACCCAGCGTGCCTCCAAGTCTCCCGATAAAAATTATACCTCTCTTGTGTGGGTATGCCTAGTGCCCGCGACAGGAAATGCCCCAAAACACTATCTGGACACATCAAAATTATCAAATACAAAACTTCCTGTTTTGGGGGGGGGGCAACCTGCGTTTTTGGGCCTGGGCTCAGCAGCAATCTAGGGAAACCTACCAAACCCAGACATTTCTGAAAACTAGACACCTAAGGGAGTACAGGGAGGTGTGACTTGCGTGGATCCCCCAATGATTTCTTACCCAGAATCCTCAGCAAACCTCAAATGTAGCTACAAAATCACTTTTTTCCAACATTTCTGTGTGGGATCACTGCACCGGGACACATTTCCTACAACCCAACGTTCCCCTCAGTCCCCCAGTAAAAATGATACCTCACTTAAGTAGGTGGGCCAAGTGCCTGTGACAGGGAAGAGCCAAAAACATGTTGAAATTGAGGGGGAACCAAAGTGGGTCCAAAAGGGCAATTTGAAAGAAAACATTTTTAGGCTGACAAGTGCAGTAGAATTTTTATCGGTATAGATGGGACAATTTTGGGTGGTAGGAATTTTGTGGATTCCTGCAGATTCCGGAAGGTTCCATCACAAAAATGTGGGAAAAATGTGTGATTTTCAGCAAAGTTGGAGGTTTTCAGGGCATTGTGGGTAAGAAAAAGGTGTGGGGTGCATGTGAAGCACACCACCCTGGAATCAACCAGATGTTTAGTTTTCAGATGTGTCTAGGTCTTGTGAATTTTTCTACATGGCAGCGTCCCAAAGTCAAAGAAGTGCAGCCCTCACCATTCCAAGAGGGACGATTTTGAGAGTTACCAAGCTCTCATGGCCCAAATGTAAAACCAAAACCCAAAATAATCAAATGTCTTCTTGCTTGCCATGGGATAAAATGTTTTAATGTGCGGGGGAGGGCTGAAAGACTGTTATCCCCTTTAGTTGGGGTGGGGGCATAACCAGGCCCATACTGGTTGGTAGCCTCCAGGTGTGCATCGGGGGTAGTTGCCCCATCTGCCCACTGGTCGGCAGAACAACTTTGACCCCATTTATTTTGGGTGGGGGTATGGCCATACCCCCAACCTCTTATTTTGAAAAAAAATCTTCCCTGGTCTCTGGTAGGCTTTCTGCCCCCTTTGGGGCAGATGGGCCTTCCAAAAATAGGCCGATTTGCCCCCCAAAGAGGGCAGATATGGCCAACAGTAATGTGCCCCCATGGGGAGGTACCCTCCCCAAGGGGCAGCCCCACCAAACAAAACACACACATACACACGCACCAATCCCTGGTGTCTAGTGATTTCTGCACTCCTTGGGGGCAGATTGGCCTAACAAAAATAGGCTGATCTGCCCCCAAGGGGGGCAGAAATGGCCTAAATACAATTTGCCCACCAGGGGAGCGACCCTTGCCTAGGGGTTTACTCCCCATACATAAAAACATAAAGTAAATAAAAAAATATATATATCCCTGGTGTCTAGAGGTTTCTGCCCCCCCGGTGGCAGATCGGCCTAATTATATTAGGCTGATCTGCCTCCAAGGGGGGGCAGAAAAGGCCTAAAAATATTTTGCCCACCCGGGGAGCAGCCCTTGCCCAAGGGGCCATTCCCCTTATGCGTAAGGATAATAAAAAAAAAACTCCCTGGTGTTCAGTGGTTTCTGCCCCCACCGGGGGCAGATCGGCCTAATTATATTAGGCCGATCTGTCCCGGGGATCAGAAATGGCCTAAAAATTATTTGTCCCCCCCTGTGGAGCGGCCCTTACCCAAGGGGCCGCTCCCCTTATACGTAAGTATAAGATAAAAACAAATTCCCTGGTGTCTAGTGGTTTCTGCCCGCGGGGGCATAAATGGCCTAGAAACAATTTGGCCCCCCAGGGAGCGACCCTTGGGGCAGATTGGCCTAATTATTTTAGGGGCAGAAATGGCCTAAAAATTATTTGCCCCCCTGGGGAGCGGCCCTTGCCCAAGGGGCTGCTCCCCTTATACGTAAGTATAAGATAACAACAAATTTCCTTGTGTCTAGTGGTTTCCGCCCCCGGGGGGCAGAAATGGCCTAGAAACAATTGGACCCCCCAGGGCGCAACCCTTGCTGAAGGGGTCGCTCCCTAAACATGAAAAAATCCCTGGTGTCTAAGGGGTGTTCTGCCCCCCCCCCCCCCGGGGGCAGATCAGCCTAATTATATTAGGCCGATCTGACCCCGGGGGGGCAGAAATGGCCTAAAACTTATTTGCCCCCCTTGGGGAGCAGCCCTTGCCCAAGGGGCCACTCCCCTTATGTTCATTTAAAAAAAAAAATCACTGGTGTCTAGTGGTTTCTGCCCCCCCCCCCCCCCGGGGGCAGAAATGGCCTAGAAACAATTTGGTCCCCCAGGGAGCGACCCTTGCTGAAGGGGTTGCTCCCTATACATAAAAGAAATAAAGAAAAAAAATCCCTTGTGTCTAGGAGGTTTTCTGACCCCCCCCCCCCCCGGGGGTCGATTGGCCTAATTATTTTAAGCCGATCTGCCCCCAGGGGGGCAGAAATGGCCTAAAAATAAAATTATTTGTCCCCCTGGGGAGTGGCCCTTGCCCAAGGGGCCGCTCCTCTTATGTTCATTTCACACAAAAAAATTCTCTGGTGTCTAGTGGGCATTTCTGCTGCCCAATCACATCGCGATCGGGCAGCAGAAATGCTTGCAGAGACATGAAAGGAAAGGAAACGCCTTTCCTTTCATGTCTCTGCTGGCCCCCTCCTCCTGAGCGAAAGAAAAATGCAGAGCATTTCTCTTCCAAAAGCAATGGGAGGTGACCTCTGATGAGGTCAGCCCGCTTTCATGTGCTGACATCATCAGACGTCACTGGGGGCGTCGGGTGGAAGGAGAAGCGATTCCCCTTCCAGCCCTGACCTGGAGGATGGGGGGCGGCCCCCGAGGGCTGGTATATGGGCGGAATGGTTATGTCCATGGCGCCACACAGGCGCAGGCATGGACGTAACCATTACGTCCTTGGTGGCAAAGGGGTTAAACCAGCAGTCTTGCCCAGAGCAAGAGTCCAACTACGACAAGACTGCCAGTGTGTGTGTGGTAGTCTACAGACCAGCACACTCGTAATGAGACCCTAAGTCCCAAAAGTCACAAAGAAAAAAATGTTGACCGGCTGGTGGAGCACAAATTATCCAGGCAATGGCTAAATGTCGGTAGGCAGTAAATTAAAATTTGTCCTACCTGGAAATTGTCCCCCCTAATCCAGTGATTTCAGTAGTACCTCATCCAAATGACAATCTGACTTTGCATCCACTTCCCTGGAAACGGCCCGCTGCGTTGCCTGAATGGAAGACTTTCACCTCTGTTTTGCAGACTAAAAGGTAGAATCCTTGACCTGGCTGCCTCACTTGGCATATACAGATCTTGAGATCTATTGTGGTCGACCTCAGGGTGTGCGTAGGTCCTAGTCCACCGTGACCATAGACTACCATAGGCACTTAGAGCTTTATGGCACTAATTTCACTTACAAGTTAATATAACATATTTCCAGTTCCTTGCACTAAAGTTTTGTCATTTTAGTGTCATTCGGTTTATTAAATATTACTCTACTTTTCTGATTTATTTTGGGATTTTTATTGTTTGATATTTTTTCGCCCTACATAAATACTTTACACAGTACCCTAACTTAAGCCTGTCTGCTCTGTGCAAAACCTACCAGGGGCTTGAGCTCAGGTCAACATAATGGCTTTTGGGGTTCATCCTGACAAATTAGTGTTATTGTTCCTTGAGGTTGTGGACTGCTCAACCCCAAATAATCCACTTTCTCACCCAGTTTATTCCTGTTATAATAACGATGTACATTTTTAGAAAATGATTTGATTCTTGTAATGTCATGGTAAGAAATAGCAATATAAGGCAAAATATTTACTATATAAGTATGGCTGTATCACCTGTGTTTTTTTTTTTTGTTTTTTTAATGAAAAACTTCTGTTTGCTAATATTTATTAGCTAAGTGTGTTTATTATCAGACCTCAACACATAAATATTTGGGATCAACGTGATTTTATTTTTAAAAAACATTTAAATGTGATATTTGGGTAATAATTTAAAATGGGTTCAGGAGACTTATTGCTGTTGCAGTTTTGTTAGTGTTAGCGGGCACGTGCTTCCATAGCTAATATTTTATTAGCACGTATTTTATCATCTAATTGATAAATAATTTAAGCCATCATCACTATTGCAGTCCTGAAACCTGAAAGATTGTTGTAACCTGTCTGTTGTCTGGACCTGTAAGGTCTGTGTACGGTGAGAGGTACCAATGTTGTATGATCCTGCAACATATGAAAGATAGATAGATAATTCTGTTTACATTCTGTTGTTCTACAATTTGTGTATGTTGATTCGTTTACTCTTCTGAAGTGAAAAGCAAACACTTTTGCCACTCACTGGGTGCAGCACAGATAGTTTCATTGTGAACCTAACATGAACCTTCACATAAAAATTATGCTTAGCCTGTTCAGTTAACTGAACAGATCAGAACCCCACTAGCAGAACCATACATATGTATCATCACGTACGTAGACAGTCATGAGTCGGCATAATATGAATAAAATGCATATGAGCACATGCACATGCAAATGTGGTACTTACTACCCAATACTCGCAACAAGTGAATGCTCAAAACTCATAGGCAGATTTGCAAGCCCCAAGCTGGAAAAAACAATGGGACAAAATAGGGAAAAATATTGGAAAAAGAAAATTGGGCATGGGACTACCTGGATAAAAATACTCTGAAGCACTGAGACGCACCCAGGAGAAATAATGCACGGCTTAAATAACAAGTCATAGTTAGAAAGAGATAAGATGCAGGAAGAAGAAATGGATATTTTAAATTGGGCAAGAAAGGGTATCATGAAGGGACTGGCATCCATGATGGATTAGAAAACATAAATCTCATCAACATGAATCCCATCCATCATGGTGCAGTGAGTTCCTGGAGTAAATCTTGTGGTGCCACATCAAGGTGGCAACCTGTCCCCCCAAACCTCCTCAGAACCTCAGAGTACCCGCACCAGTAACACAGCTGTTGAGGTCGACATCAGCTGACGCTGGCATTGTAGCAACACATCGTTGGCACACTAGCTCTCGGCGGCCTTGCATTAGTAAGAGTCCCAACGGAGCGCATGTGCGCCCGCGGGCAACCTTAACAGGTTCAGATAAATTAACAATGTTTTCATGGCACTTACTTAACTTGACTTTCTTTATTAACAATTTGTACTGGCATATACACAACAACCCCAAGCATAATAAGAAAATATAACATAATAATCTGTTCACAGAAGTAGGACTCAGAACAAATAGCAAAATCGCCGTATATCACTCACACATTGGTGAATAAGAAACATCAGTGAGAGACCAATCCTGGGAATCGAGCAGGGGAGATATTGTGAATTCGTGTGACAAATAGGGAGGATCGGATAAGACAAGGACATGGGAAGCATGCCGAACAACGAGTCCTGAACAACGAAGTCGTGGAAAACAAAAGCAAAACAACGCTTTCGTTTTCCACAACTTCCTTGTTCAGGGCCTTAAACAGGCATGCGCTGAACCACGTACATGTGTGGTTAAGGCACAGAAGAAGGGAGTCCACGCGATCAAGGAGGAGGTAAGTTGGGCTGGGACTGGGGCTGTTTTTTTGGGTGTGGGGTGGGGGCTCTGGGTGATTAAGGTTTAGGGGCAGGGTGGTCAGGGTTTAGGTTTTAGGGGTGGGGTGGGGGGTTGGGGTGCTTTAGGTTTTAGGGGCTGGTGTAGGAATTTGGGGTATTTTTTGTTTTTGGGGTTGGGGGCTCAGGGGGATTAAGGTTTAGGGGTGGGGGAGGGGGGTCAGGGTTTAGATTTTAGGGCTAGGGTGGGGGGTTGGGGTGCTTTAGGTTTTAGGGGAGGGGGTTGGGGTTGCGGTAAATTTTGGGGTGGGGGTTGGGGTGGTTGTGGGGGTGGGGGGTTGCAGTAATTTTTAGGGGTGGGGGGCCCGGGGGTACGCATGCTGGAACCATGCATGCCGTTCACTAATGCCTTTACCAGGAGTGCCTTTACAACGAAAAATCGTTGTTAAGGCATTCGTGGTAAAGGCATTAGTGGTAACAACGAGGTCGTTGTTCCGACCTTGTTGTTCAGGCATGGGTGGTTCAAGCACTCATTGTTCCGACATATAACCCAAGGACATCATTAGCTTGCACTGTTGATGACTGCAGAACACAATATATAAAATGTAGAACATTAAAAACGGCAAAAGATCCTGTAACATACCAAAGGAAATAGGACCAGATGTAAATGTGGCATTGGTGGCAGGCTAGGCGCGGGGGGGGGGGGGGGGTGTTATTGCTGTACACCACCAGCTGGGTGCAGTAGTCTTTATTTTTCTACCAAGAGGAAGGACAAAGATTGGGTACTTTATGTCTTTGTGGATTGTCCTATTTTCAATGTTGCAGCTGAAAAGCAAACAAGGGGAGCCACTTTAGGACCCAGCAGGCTGAACGTTTCTGCTGTAATTTTGCAAACTACTGCGGACTGCCGCTTTGAAATGTTGAATGGCCGCCTTCACTATTTCGTTATGACCCGTTGCATGAAAGGTCAACAATTATTCTAGCCAAATGTCTGCTACTGAATTAATGAGCAAAGACGCGGTGCTCTCAGTGATGAAAAAAATGGGATTTGTGAAGTAAGCATGCTGCAAGAGGAATTCTATCTGAGCTGTGGTTTCTTTTCATCGTCCTTCTCTCCAGCAAGGTGAACCTCATAGAAGATTCCTGTCTCTGAAGAGAACTGCCAGATCAATGAATCACTGGAGCAAATCCTTTCTATTGATTTGACGAACATATATATGTGGTTTTTCAAGCCTTTGTCAAAAGCTTCAGGACGTCGATTGTAATACAGTACGCGTCAAACGCCAAATTGGCTTGTAGGTCAAATCATCCTACACGTTTCCAAAAAATGTAGAAGCTTTATCACAAAAAAGTGAAGGGCACGTCTTGTTTTTCGAATTGAATGCCTCTTTCTAAAGCCATGCAAGGCCCACTTGAATGGACGATAATACTCCAGCAGCGCTTTAACTACTGACTGCGGTGGGTAGTAAAATATGTCATAGCTGCAAATGGAAACCATAAATCTGAGAGGCGCAGCCTAAGATATATAGAAAATTATAGATGGGTAACAGAGAATTGTGGAGGTATTTGTCACCAAGGGGTTCTGAGTGACATCAGATAGACAAGTAGAGTGAAGCATGAGTTATCTATGATTCCATTCTGCAACCTCAGGTGAAAAACATCTTGATAATTCATTTTTTACTCAACTATAATTTTCTGTTATGTATATCCCCCCAAATCATCTGCCTTTGATTTAAACTGCAGCGCAGGGGCGGAAAATGTATGGGGGAGCAATACATAACATGGCTGCTCCTCACTGATCCAGATGTGAAAAAACCTTACCTGCCGTTCTCAACCACTACTCCCACATTCTCTACCGAATCCCCCCCCCTTGTAGCTGTGTTTTCTGCCTTCAAAAAATACATTTATAAAACTATAATGTATTCATTATTCAGTTTTCTAATTGAATGTTTATATGTTTATTTCATTCTAAATGATAAAACTATGATTTTTTAACGTGTCATTGCTGGTTTTACAAGTTGTGGGATGTACAGGGGATTGAGTAGGTACTGTTATTTTAGAATTGTATATTCATTTTAGTTAATTGTTTAAGATGTTAAATTTATAATGTTTGATGTTTACTTGCTTAATGTTTAGTTGTTTACATGTTTTATAATTTGCCAAATATGTATTATTATTTTTTGGGGGTATTGGATTTGGAAGGGGATTGGGTGGGTGAGTCCATTAAATAAAATGCACATTAATTTGATTAATCTACAAATTATGTCAATTGAAAAGCTTTAATGTTACATGCTTATTTCTTAAATATTTAAATATATGATTATATGTCTAAGTTACAAATATTGAGTACAGTTTTATTACAGGTTGTACGGTATATTGGTGGAGTAGTTGGGTAGTGTTTTGTACTAAAATATTAAATTGTAATTCATTAAAAAGGAAGATAAGTAACATTTAACAACTCGTTATTTTTTAGTCAAAGCAGAAAAGCAGTGCTCGTCTGACAAGCTCACAGAAGGGCATAGCACAGACTCCTGCAGCCCCTGGGGAACGGGGGGAGGCATCTAATCAGGGGGTCCCAGACCCTGTAAACGTCCCGAATCAGCCCAAGAAAAAAAAAACACAAATGAAATATGGGAGACTCAGTGGCCCTTCTTCACATTCTGTGTGGGGAGGCGGGGGGGGGCATTATTTTGTGTTATGCCACTGGGTCTCAGAGAGCTGTGTCTGCCTGGCCTGGAAGATCTTTATGACATAGCAACAGTGGATAACAAGTTCTGATATCCACTGTCACTATATTTTAGGGATGAATTACTGGACTCAGAATCCACTCATCACACTAAGGGCTCTCTGTGATAAAAATGCATAACATACAATTATAAATAGGTATAGATTTTGAACGAGATGTTCTGACGGACATCAAATAGATAACAAGAGAAAAGCTTGAGTTTGCTGTAATGCCACTCAAAACCCACAGGTGAAAAAGATCCCCGTTATCCACATTTCCCCATTAATAATAAGATCATCTGCACCTGCTTTCAACTGCTATGCAAGATCAGAGGAGTAATGGAGAGCCATAAAAAGCATGGCTTCTCTTCCCTGTCCAAAATGTAAAAGAAAATACCTGGCCTCAAGCCACTTAACCTACCACCCTCTCTGCCATACCACCTTCTTCTCTCCCGAGGCTGTGCCCTCTGCCATCCATTAAAGCAGAGAACCAGCGTTGCACTGACAGGCTCTCTAACAGGCCTGTCAGAGTCTGGCATTCCTTTATGACGTAGCTTTGGGTACCTTTTGATACCCATTGGTGCTACAGTATAGCAGCAAACAACCTGATTTAGAATATGGGGTTCAGGCTAGTGGCTTTCAGTGACAGCATTAAATAACAAGTAAAAAACAATGGTTGCTTGGCCTATCTACCTAACAGTAAAAAGCTGGAACACATTCATGTCTGATGCCCTAGACAATGCTACAAAGATGATAAAAATATGTTACCAGTTATATGAGGAGCAGTGATCATGATGGACGTAAACTGCACTGGTAACAGTTCTGAATGAAATGAGGATGAAACGTGATGAGGGCCACTGGACAAGCTTAAGTTTTTAGATCTTTTGACCGCATTTGATTCTGATGGACTGTTGGATGTGTTATCCTTGGCATTGCCTCTTTTTGCCTCTGTTTCCCCAGTCGTTGATGTGTGCTGGACTCTGTTTTTGCTGGTTTTGTTGGTCTGTGCACTTTACCACTACTATCCAGTTCTAAGTGCAAGTGCTCCTATGTAAAATGTATGTGTAATTGACTTCCCATGATTGGCATATTTGATTTACTAGTAAGACCCTAGTACAGTGCACTAGAGGTGCACTGGAATGTGCCCCCCACATAAGTAGCCTTGTAAATATGCCCAGACCTTCCACTGCAGTGTCTGTGTGTGCAGTTTGTAACTGCCAATTGGACTTGGCGAGTGTACCAACTTGCCAGGCCTAAACCTTCCCTTTTATACATGTAATGCACCCCTAAGGTAGGCCCTAGGTAGCCCCATGGGCAAGGTGGAGTGTATGTAAAAGGTGGGACATGTACTTATGTGTTTTACATGTCGTAACAGTGAAATACTGCCAAATTCAGTTTTCACTGTTGCAAGGCCTGTGTCTCACATGGGTTAACATGGTGGCTGCTTTTAAATCTTATTAAAGTGCCAATTCACTTTGGGAAGAGGATGACATGTGGAGTTTGGGGTCTCTCAACTCACAATTTACAAATACATCTTTTAGTGAAGTTGTTTTTTAGATTGTGTGTTGGAAAATGCCACTTTTAGAAAGTAGGCATTTTCTTGCTTAAACCATTCTATGACTCTGCCTGTTTGTGGATTCCCTTTCTGGGTCAGGTTGACAGTTGGGCTGTTAGCATCTCTCTCTAGAGAGTAACGCAAAGGGAGCTGGGGTGTAGCCTGCATATCCTGATGAGCCATCTGTGCTAAGAGGGAGGGGAGGAGTGGTCACTCACACCTGAAAGGGCCATGCCTGCCCTCAATCAATGCAGTCTCCAACCCCCTGGTGTGTGTCTGGGGCCTGGCCTGGGCAAGGCAGGATCTCACAAACAAGAGAGACTTTCCTTTGAAGTAGGCCTACTTCAGAGGCAGAAAGGGGTATAAGAAGAGCACCCAAAAACCCTGGTATTCAGATCACTTCTGTAATCAAGAGGAACCTCTGCCAAGGAGAAGAGCTGAAGAGCTGAGAAGTGCTGCCCCTGCCCATGGCTGTGCTTTGTTGGGCTATCCTGCAGTTGCTCCTTCTGCCTATGAAAGGGGACAAAGACTGGACTTTGTGGTATATTCCTGCTTGAGAAGAATCTCCAAGGGCTTGGACTGAGCTTACCCCCTGTTCTGAAATCTCAGGGCCATCAAAGACTTCCCCTACTAGCACCTGGACTCTTTGCAGAGACTCCTGCCCTGAAAAGTGGTGCCCTATCCAGTTCCTGGGCCCTTGAAAGGAGAAGCGGGTGAAAATTCAAGAAAACCGACTTCGGATGACTCTGGACCGACACCGCTGCCGAATCCTTTGACGCTGCATGCAACAGACTCCGTGGTCATCTCTGGAGTGCAGTGACCCTCGCAGGCACGACATAGTTGCAGCCACGCCGAAGTCCACGACTCTGTGTAAGTCACCACACCACATCGTGACCGACTCTGTCCAAAGTGCACGGATTCAACACTTGACACCTACGCCGCCTCACCTCCACCACTCCACAGCAAGGACACGATGCCTCTTCGTGACACCTCCTCTCCTTCGCCCCGCAGCAGCGGAACAGACGCTGCCTTGGATCCAGCGATGTCGCGATCCCCAACTTATTCTCACAGTTTACTAAGGTACTGTACCTGGAGGTCTTTGTGACTCCGTACCCGGCGTCATTGGTGTCAGATTGTTGGGAACGACTCCGTCATGATGCCATGTTATCACCTCATCAAAGCCTTTTGTGTTTCTAAGCACTATTTTGGGGTTTAATCTTTAAAAATTCATAACTTCACTTGTGTATGTTGGATTTTTGTCCTTTTTGTCTTGTTTTGTTTAGATAAATACTGGCTATTGTTCTAAATCAAAACTGAGTCATTTTGTTGTGTTTGTACTGTATTACTGTGTGTGTTGGTACAAATACTTTACAGGATATGGAACTTGTAATACGGCGGGCGGGATATCCATCAGGTTTGTGACGGAGTATCCCAACCGCCAAGGTCGGAATCAGACTCTAAATGTTGGGTCAGTCAATTAGTAATGGGCCGGACTGCCTTTGGCTCTATGACAGACTAAATTATGGGACTTCTACTGGGCCATACTGGGTCCTTAAATCACTCACTAACTTTGGGAATATCCGAAAGATTATAAGAAGTTCTGGTTGCCATCACCTCAATTCTAGATTTCAATAAATCATTTTACTTCCAAAATGTGAATTTGATATTATGCTGTCTTCCGCAGCAAACCAGCAGCACAATTAGCATTTTATCTGGTGCACACCAATTTTTAACTAATTCCTTTCATCCTCAAACTTTGGTCCCCATTTCTCATCAAAAAGCTTATCCTGTAGAATCACACTCACCAAGTTCCTATCAGCTAGCTCACCTTCCTATGTTTCTCTTGCTCCCTGAAATACTCTCCCATGTTTCTTTCTCTCCTAAAATTCCCATAAAGATGTATTACATGTAAATGTTACCTCAAAAATATCATCTGTCGATATAGTGTTGTGTTTTGTATTAAAGGGTAAAGTAAATAACGTAAAATTGGATACTTTTTGGTTGTGAAAACATTCTTATAACACATTTTATTGCTTTATTTTTTGGTTTATTTTATGGTGGGATTGAAGGCAATGTTTCTTTTATACATGATAAAATGATTAATTTAATAAATTGGACATGTTTGTACATTTTCAAATATATTGAAATATTCATTTACATTTTTGAAATTATTTTTAATTGGTACGTATACTATTTGGGTTTAGTAAATCTGTCCTGCCTCCCACTGTACGCACTTTCTCAAGGTTTGTAAGACTGGTGTTAGAATAATAAATCTTACTCTTAACCACCAAATGTATGCTCAGTCTCAAGTATTGTTGGACTGGATTTAGAATAGTAAATTTAATTTCACAAATATACACTTACCAGTATTTGATGGACTGGAGTTAGAATAGTAAAGTTGACCCTCTAAAGGTTTGCCCTTTCCTCAATGTTTGTTAGACCATAAGTAGAATAGTAACTCTGCCCTCAGATGTATGCACTCTACCCATCGTCTGTTTGACAAGAGTTAGAATGGTCATTCTGAGCCCACTACACCCTCTTTGTAAGCCCTTTTCCTATTATTTGTCAGACTAGAGTTAGAATAGTAAATCTGATCCCTCCAATGTGTGCACTTTAATATTTGCTAGACTGAAGTTAGAACAGTAAATCTGACTCCACCTCCTGATACTCTCTTTTCCCAATATTTGTCGGACTTGAATTAGAATATAAAGTATCACATGCTTCAGTGTATGCATGTTCCCCAATATTTGATAGACTAGAATTGCCTCCCTCCCAATGTATACACTTTCCCAATAGAAAACCTCATCCCTTCAAAGTATGCACTTTCACCAATGTTTGATAGACCAGAGCTGCAACAGTAAATCAGACCTTCTCCCCCCATAGTAAACAGGTCCCCAATATTAATTTGACTGAAGTTAGAGTAGTAAATTGGCCCAGCCAAATATATGCACTTTCTCCAATGTTTGCTTCACACAATTTGAAAAATTGAATCTGCACCCTCACTCAGCAATATATGTGTTTCACCTAGTTCTGTAAGACTGAAGTTAGGAGAATGGAATTGTATTTTTTTATGTATTTATTTAATGAATTTCGACTGGATTTAGATTACTACCTGTTACTTCATTTGGGGGTTTTTAAACACATTTTGATCAGATTTCATTTGATAGTACATATTTTTAAATATTCTTCATTTTTGGGAATTAGCTTTTCATTGTGGGTTGCTTCTTAAAATCATTTCTACTTTAGTCTTGTTTTTTACTGTTTTAAAAATAAAATGTTTGTTTACATATTTTCCAAAACATTTATAATGGTTTAATAAAGTTATGTAGAACTATACATTTGTATATTGGGCTTGATTCACAGAGGTATCTGCACTATTTAAAGTAGTACTCCACTACTAGTATTTCACATGTTACAAAATGCAACTCACAAACTTACAGCTGAAAAAGTCACTTTCTGTCTCTTCTATTGTCTCGGTATAGAGAATTCTGCCCCAGTGACAGAGAATTCTTCACACATAAATGTAGTATTTAAGAGTTTACTTAGGAGGGAAAGCAGGGAGGTACATGCTAATACAAAACATACACCCATTTAAGAGAAAGACAATTGCTATTATTAAAATACACTTATGGTTCTGCTACGGAATAAAAGTGACAAATCAGGAAATGTACTCCAGCCTTGTAGTAAGGTAAGTCCAACAGGTGGTCAACCGTTGGTAATGCAACATGCTCCTACAAAAAATCAAATAAGGCAGGCTATAATGTTTACAACACATGGCAATGCACTTAAATGCTCTGATTTACTAATCCCTTACATTGCCATTGCATCATGCAAGGAAATACAGGGCAAAACAAATGCTTATTTGATATTTACTAAGCCCCACAAAGCCACTTTACGAGTAATGCAAGGCAGCACAAATCACTTCCTTGCATTACTCTTCATTGAGAAGGCATTCCATGGGTGGAGTGCATGTTGTGTTCCCAGATATCCACCCATGAATTCTGGTGCATTCCTAGGCTTACTAAGCTTTGTAACCCGAGGAATACATCAAAATGCTACGCCATACCAACAAAGGCTTAATGAGGAGAAACATATTTATTTCTCCTGGTTATTTCCTCCTTCTACATATGCTGCATTCTGAAGGTGCCCTTTCCTGCACAAGAACAATCCTGCCTGTAACACAGACATGCTTGCACCATGGCGCAAGAGTGTCTGCATTGGATTGAGGCTGCAAACAGTGCACTAGTGCAGTGAGAATGCAGGAATCCACTGTATCGTAGTAAATATGACTCATTCCTACTCTCTCCATTTGATGCAACACAACAAGTAGTCTTGTGTTGCATTTGATCAACTATTAATATATCTGGCCGATAATCCTTGAATTAAAAAAAACTGTAAACATAATTAACAGCAACATTTATTACTTTTGAAATGTAAGCATACACTTATATTTATGAAATGTTTAACTTATTTTAAAAACATCTAAAAATATTATAGTGAATCAAAAAGCATAACTTATAAGCAAGGTTGTTACAAATGAAACAAAAACATTAGTGAGGGTGGGTGATTCTCATTTTAAAATAATGTTAAAAAAATAATAATATAAACATTCTTTAACATATTTAAAATAATTACACATTAATAACAAAGTAAATTTTAGAGGGTAGTGTGTTGTTTCTATTTAAGTCGTCCTAAGTTAGAGTTATATTTGTAAAATTATTTTGCATTTTTATTTTCCATTCAATGTTATGTTTTTTAAATACTGTTTATCAAATGTACCTACTGTTTTATAGGGAGATCTTCAACAAGATGGCAGAAATTTCCCCACCAGTAGTAACTTTACACTCGGAAATTTAATTGTAGGGGTCTCCACCCCATCAATTGAGGGGTAGACCTACTTAAGTTTACACTTAAGTGTAAATTTCCACTTCGAAATTTGTGAATAGCTAAAAAGTGGAGATTTACACCTAGGTATGAGAATAGATCCACACATAAGTAGATCTAATTTTATTTATATAACAAATAGATTGCAATTTATGATGTAATGTTTTTATTAATTAATTTTATTATTATAAAGTGCTATGTATTTGTAAGAAGTATTTGAAAGTTAAAGTTCATATTTTTATGTTACAAAATATTTTTTAATGTATTACATTTTTTAAAGAATAATGCCATTTTAATTTGACATTGACATTATGTTAATTACAAATAAATACATGTACTTACTGATATAATAGCAATATTTTGGACCACAATATTTTGGTAGTCGATATTATTTGGTTGTCTATATTTTGATGATATTTTTGTACCACAATAATTCTGTAGTTAATATTATGTCATACAACTACAAAAAATGAATACTCCTACTGAAATCCCCAATGTTTTCTTGCTTTCCATTGGACCATTTTAATACCAACACTATTGAATTGCTGGCCCTCAACCCACTAATCCTTTCCTGTCTAGCACCACACTTTAGTCACTTGTTTATGTCAAGCACATACCCATAATATTTTATATTACCATGGCCCTATCTTCCCTAAATTAAACTACTACTGACCATTCTCCACCCCGACTACCACACAGTATAACATCTTTGTGTTGAACTACATGACCCTTCTTCCCATGATTACAAATATGTATAAGCTCTTTCAATCGGGTTTTCACACCACTGGGCAACTTCATTACCTTCAACCACTGTAATGTTTCCTATATTTATATTCTCCTCAACCTCTCACCAGCATCCAGCACAGTTGATCAATTAGCACTGTTATCTACCATTGATAAAGTGGGTCAAATCCTAAATTAATATTCATCCAATCCTGACTGCTCATTCTCCATCTCTTTCAGCTTCTCTCTTTTGCTAATTCTCCTACCTGGTAATGTTGTTCTGGCACCACTCATTCTCTCCCACCTGTGCTACTAACATAATGTGATCTTTCAAGTTTTCCTATCATCCATGAACAGATGGCATTAAGGGGCTGATTCCGATGTTTGGTTGACCGCGGACCACCATTTTTGTGGTAACAGTGAAAGCGCCAACAGTCTAGTGGAGCAGACCGCAGTATTATGAGTTTGGCGGTCCGCCGGCACTACCTGGCAGTACAAACCACCACGGTCACCTGGAAGCGCAAACAGGCCGGCGGAGCCTGCATTTCCACAAGACCCATAACGAGGTTGCACACCCCCAATGTGACCGTGGCGGTCCAACTACCATGTACAAGCTGGTGGAAATAAACAGTATGAAGTGAGACACTCACCTACAGGAAGCCTCACATGTCTGGAGCCACCATGGAGCCCTTCCAAAATGTCATGCTGCTCCTCCTGCTCATCCAAATACAACAAAATCAATGCCGCCATGGATAACAGCAACCATAAGTACACACACCTACCTATATAATTAATCAATAAAAACAGCACGTAGCGCCAGGAAACACATCATGGGGGGACCCCACAGGCAGCAGCTACACGTGTCACACAACACACACCCACAAAGACACATCAACACCAACATCCACACACACACACTGCACTGCAACACTACACTACACTACACAAATACACACAGCCACACAGCTAAGGCATATGAACACTGAAGGCCACACAGAAGTCTCACACACAGCAACAACAACACTACTACTGCACATATGCAAATACAACTCACACAGTCACACCCAACACTGGGTAGGAACTTTCCACATATACACAACTTAACACACTCTGGCCCATATTTATACTCCCTTTGCGCCAGATTTGCATCATTTATTTTGATGCAAATTCGGCGCAACGCTAACACCATATTTATACTTTGACGCTAGACCCGTCTAACGTCAAAATATCCCAGTGTGTGTCATTTTGTGGATGCGTGAAACAGCCTTGCGTCAATGAGATGCAAGGTAGACGTTCACGTCTAAAAAATGACTTAAACACCTGCGCGCCATATTTATCCAACGCGCAAAAATGGCGCACGGCTGGGAGGCAGAGCTGGAAAATGACGCAAATCCCGATTTGCGCCAAAATTTAACACCTGGGTCAGAGCAGGCATTAAAATGGGGCAAATACACCAGTACTTAAGGAAAACTCACACAAGCAACATCAGAGTTCAAAAAGGAAGACATGGAGGTGCTATTCATCAAGCATGCATGAAGACGCAGAGCACAGGAGCAACAGCAGCAGCTTCCACCACACCAACTTGGACCCCAAAGGCAACGCAGAAGGCAGGAGAAGATATTCAGGACTAGGACAATCCTTCAGGGCCTCAGGGAATATGACATCATCCAGAGGTACAGACTAAACTGGCAAGCCATACAGCAGCTGCTGTGCCACATTGAGCCACAGTTGGCACCCAGCTTGCAGACACCCCACATCATTCCACCAGAGACCAAGCTGCTAGCTGTCCTGCACATGTTGGCAAGTGGCTCTTTTCAAACCACTGGTGCCCTGGTTGCTGGGATCTCACAGCCCTCATTCTCTGCCTTCCTTCCGAAGGTACTTGATGCCATCATCTCCCTCACACCCTGCCACATCAGCTTCCCCAACACACAGCAGAAGCAGCAGGAGACTAAACAGGGGTTCTATCAAATCAATGGCTTTCCACACGTGCTTGGTGCCATTGACTGCACACATGTATGGATTGTGCCACCTGCTGCAACGGAGCATCTATACCACAACAGGAAGCACACACACTCCATCAATGTGTAGGCCATTGTGGATCACCGTGGATTGATCACCAATATCGTGGCAAAGTATCCTGGGAGTGTACATGATTCAGTCATCTTCCGCCACAGCACCATCAATCAGCACTTCCAGGATGGATGATATGGCAATGGCCTACTTGTTGGTAAGTACAGAAACCTAGTAATATACACACAGCACAGCAACCCTGTAGGACACACAACACATGCACCACTACATTGAGACGTGGCCAGGAAGACACTGAGGTTGTGACACTGGTAGTCATGTTTGCTATCCTGATCCAATGGGATACACACCTATGGACAAATGACAGATGCAAATAACAAGAGATGCCTCTCCAGAGCCACACAGGACCAATTTAAAACCACACAGTGACAATGATATGGCCTTAACTGGCAGTACAACTTGGAAGATGAATCTTCCAATATCACATCAATTACACTCAATCACACACCCTTCCAAGCAATATGTACTGTGTAAGGGGTGTGTAATGTGTTTTGTTGCAGGTCAAACACCATGAGATACATAGCATGATAATGATGATGACTCTAATGAAGGTGACATGGAATCATTGAGGCAGCGCCAATATCTCACATCACTCCTGGGGTGACATTGCCCGCTAGCAATAAGGAAATGGACTGTGCTATGTAAACATGTTGATGTGACACTAATGCAAAGTGCACACTGCTACACATACGGATTCAGACATTTCCCCATATACATAACAGATGTACAGGCACATGGACCTTCTGACACTAAAACCTTCACCCCCACAACCAAGTTAGCCAGCTTACCTGGAGCAAGTTCAGCAGTGTAGGTACATGTTTGCACATGAGCCAACTCAGTGAGGGCACAAAAATAGGTTTGCATAGAACTTGTCACACATGGGATAATTATGCATTGTCAATTGTGAACACTTCAGTGCAGCCAACTTATGGAGATGTGTTGTACATTGTCACCTAGCCAAATCATAGGGCCTCACTGTTGCTTTTCACATGCAATTACATATGTCAAATTGGATGGGATGTTCAGCCCATATAGTGCAACCGTTTCAACAACACAGTGGAATCGATTGTGCGTGTGGAAGTATTATGTCACCTCCAGTGAAGGCACATGGACACTTCTTTCACATTGCATAATGCATGGGAGATACACGCTGAACAGCAAGTTTCAAAATATACCACTGATATCAGGTCAATTAGCCAAACACCAGTTTTGATAGTTAAACAACCCAATGCAGAGGAACATCACAGAAGTCTAGGACCCCACACAATACCACAAACACAGATGAGTCACAGACAACACAAGATAACAACTGCCATGCAAAGTGATAATCAAGGTGCAACCAACAACCAAATATTTACCCTCATTTTCTCTTTCAGCTGATCAGGGTTACGGGATCCTGCCATGGATCATGACCCCATTTGCCAACCCAAGCACAGCAGCAGAGCGTGCCTATAATGAGGCACTTCGTAGGACAACCACCATAGTTGAGAGGTCTTTTGACATCCTGAAGTCCAGATTCAGGTGCCTGGACATCACCGGAGGCAGCCTCCTATATTTACCTGAAATGGTCTGCAAGATCATTTTGACCTGTGCCATCCTGCACAACATTTGTGTAAGGAGGAACATTTCCCTCTATGAACCAGACCCACAAATGCCTGAAGAGGAGGAAGAGGAGGATGTTGTCCGTGAAAATGAGGGGGAACATCCAAACACTGCTGCAGGATTGAGTCGCAGACAACACATCATACTAAACTTCTTCTAACTATAGTCACCATCACCACTTTGTTATCATATGTCATCAGACACCTAACTTCATCACTTAATCATGCTCTGCGTAATTGTTTATGCATCACATGATCCCTAGGAATCATAATCAGAGTTTAGCCTCATGGAGCATTGCAGAAATTCAGATTAGGATACTGAAAAAGCCACATCACATTTGATGGGTATGAATGTACAGCCAAAATCACACACAGTGTAACTGACATATATCCTGTCTATTTCACATGTGAAGGGCAATATCAGAGGACCATAGCTATGAGACACATCCATGTTGCCAACATGGGATATTGCAGCAAATGACACACAACTAAGACACCATCAAAAATAAGGGAAAAAAGTGTCTCATAAATGAGGCAGTGGATGTGCTATTGCATTGGTAACAGGAATGTATGACAAGACCCTTGACAGCAGTAAGTGTGACATCAACTTTCTCTGCAAGGAGCAAGTGTGACAAAAAGTCCATCTAAGCTGAAAATGGATAGCACAAGTGCCCCAGGTATGACAAGCATTGCTCACAAGACATGCCCTGTGCAGTCCATCCCAGGTAATAAGTCCTGCCCTGCCATGTTTTGAGTCTCTCCCCGCCCTTCTCTAGGGGGTTCTGTAAATGGACTATCTGTAACCTAAGAATCTTCAGCTACACACACCTAGACTCCCATTCTGACTCCTGTGTGCTTCCCACTTCAGTATGGCATGCCATAGTCATAGTTCATCAGTCAGCATGGACTGCAGGTCAAATAATGCACTGTCTGGTAATCGGTAAGACCTGTAATCAGCTGTCCATTGCTTCCCATGTGAAAGGTCCACTTGGCCCTTTGAACTTGATTCTCAACTCCTGGACTCATGAGAGACTGAAGCTGCACACACCTGTGAGCACTACCATGCAGACCAGCCATTTGAGCCTGCCCTGCCCTTGCTGCTGCCTGGAACTGCTTAGAAGCTGCCATTTTCAGAATTTCCTTGCTGTGCATTGGCGTACAAATCACTTGTGTACCAGAGCCCTTGGGGGATTGTGTAATGTTGCAGACCACAGCACAAACATTTTTAGTTCCCACAGTGTTGTTCCAGCTTTTCCCAGTCAGGATCTGCTCACTGTGTATTTGCCTTGATCATGTTTGTTCCTGATAGCCTGTATCCTGTTAGCCAGACTGGTTCCTGTCTTTGCGTTAACCATAGAGGTTCCCTGTGGCTACATTTGTCTCATAGTTGCTTTCCATGCCCTCTCTTTCCTCATGGGGTATTGTGTCTGGTAGGTCTACAAAGAATCCTCAAATAGATAGCATATTTTTATCATTTTACTCATCGTAATCAGCTCTGGGACATGCATTTAAATGGCCTAATCCAGCCCCCATCCCTTGTCTGATTTTGCATGCATTCATTATTGCCAAACAGTGACAGTGTGCTATGGCTGTATACATGGATTCGGAACGGTGCCTCCAGCAAAACAAACAAGGCTTGCCAATGTGTATGTGAGGTCAAAACATGTTTGTGCCCTGACAGTTCAGACACAGATTCACTTCTGCCGCCACCTTTTGATGGTGCTTGCGTGGTGACTAGCTGTGAGATTAATTAGCACAGAGGCACTGATGTTCCCTGTTGCAGTGGGAATTTTCAAGACCAATCTGTGTGCACATGTTGTGATGAAAGCTGCCTGTTACCTATTACTCATCCATAAAGTTTTTGAGCACACCAAGGTTGCCCTGTCGTCAGCCTTATTAAAGTTCTGCAGTGCCATAGATGGACTATCACCATGTGTGTTGTTAGTTGATATTTGGCTTAAGGTCAAATCTGCTTTGAAGGATACTCTGTTAATTGAGGGAATGACTCTACAGACTCATGACTAGACCTGCATGTACCTATGACAACGTGGAGGCCAATACTGACACAGGGTACACATGGCCACACACTTGAACTGGACACCTTTGTGCAATGAACCACTGGAAATATGTGAACACATGCAGCATGGTCTGCTGGTCCTCCACGGCCACAGGAGAAACATAGGTCATGTACCTGACTCAAACTGTGGTGTACAAAAAAATGTTTGGATTGGATTTGAGACTCTGTGTCACAAACACTGTACCTACCTAGCATGTTCAAATGACTGACTCATGGGTAGTATACACACAAGTGACCATGAAGTGGTATCCAACATTTCATTAAATGCGATGGGTTATATTTCTGACATTATCAACTGTCCTCTGTCTATCCTGTGTATAGTTTGTCAAGGGAGATATTTTGTCCCCAAAGTCAGGGAAGTTCACACAGCATAAGATGTAACAGATATAACAAACACATATCATGACTGATGTACCTCAATGAATGGCATCTGATGGTTATGCATCTGATGGTTATCCACAATTACAACACATTTATACATGCACATTATGCAAAACACTTCTTGTGACGTTCACACAGAGGCACAACAACAATTGAACTTGCCAATTCACAGACATAAACACACAGGCCATAAGTCTATTTGTTTAGTTGCGTAGCCTTGCGATCCTCTATTGATGCAACACCTGCTGAAAACTAGGAAATACCAATCTTATTCCAAATGTTTGTGTTGCTGTAGCATCAGTTAAGAGAGCTAATCCGGCACAACAACATGAGTATTATGGTCCGCAGTAGTGTGGTCTGCCACATGTGCCCAAACACTAGAACACACCCAGCAGGTCATAACATCCTATCTTTGTATAGTTATAGCCTTCATGTATGTTAAAAAAAAAGAAAAATGACACAAACACAGTTATAGGCAGGTTTGTTGATGCAAAAGCGTAAAAAAAGACGCATATGCGTCAAAATATGATGCATATGTGTTAAAAAATGACGCTCACACCCATAATACATCGATTGGTCCGTAGCGTTAATTCCAACACTGCACCCCATGAAATCAGTTATCCAATAAAAATGTATCGATCCTTGAATGCAGGGGAATTTGTAAGCATGTGCGTCAAAAAATATTGACACAAAGTCCGTAAGCATCATACATGTTCACGCATTATAATAAAAACACACTGCATTTGAGACAGGAAATGATGGAATAGGAAATCCTGTTTACAGAAATGGTACAGTGGGTGTACTTTCACTTTCACTTTGCAGTCTGTGATTCTTTTAGACTGTATGGCTGTGTATAGAGCTGTGTCTGTGAATGTTGTGCTTTTGTCTCCTGTGTGCTATTGCCATTGTCATCTGTTGTTTTTGTAAGTGTGTAAATCAGTGTAAGTGTGTTTTTGTCATTTTTTTAGATTAGATTTGTCTTTGTACTTTTAGGAGTGTGTTAGTAGGTATTGTTAGTTGGGGTATTGTTGGGCTGTTTGTGGGTTCTTTAAGTTTCCTTTCCGTACCTCCTTTCCCTGTGTTTACCTCTGGGTGAGGAGGAGCCTGATTTATACAATTTTTGCTACGCATTACCGTCATTTGTTGCACAAACTTACAAAAGGCAACTTTATCTTGTAAATTAGTGCCGCTTTGATGTCAATAGATGATGGTAATGCGGCACAAACAAAAGTATTATTCAGGGCCTGTGAGTGTACCAGGAATGAGATGTATTTCACATGCTAATGAA
Source organism: Pleurodeles waltl (assembly GCF_031143425.1). Taxonomy (NCBI): domain Eukaryota; kingdom Metazoa; phylum Chordata; class Amphibia; order Caudata; family Salamandridae; genus Pleurodeles; species Pleurodeles waltl. The sequence continues at coordinate 1,640,814,129 of NC_090444.1, read as the reverse complement.
AGGAACCAATGTAGTCCCCACATTTTTTAAATCATGTCTGAACAGTATTCATGGCCATACGTACAAAGATCTTCCTAACCTCTGGTAATATCTTAGGCTGATATTTCGACTTGGTTTGTACAGCATTTAAATTAATTATGGATGCCAAAGTAATGCACACTTGATAATATCTAAATATTTTGTGCTACTTTCCATAGGTGTAGCGTAAACAAATGAAGCAAATTCTACACATAAAAAAAAGAACATCTGGCCCTCAGCTCATTGTTTCTGTGTGTTTACATCTGGACAGATAATCTTTCACATGGCCAAACGTAATTGTGCCCGGATTCTACCAGATTGCAGTAGCACTAAACAGGTTCATCTCGTGGCTTTTCAGAGTAGGCTTAGAAATCCTATCATTGAGTAGCATGGCCTAACAACATTTTTGCCTTCGGCACAATTGCTAGTACAGAGCTGGTGCATTTGCCATCTGTGTCACTTTATAGCCAAACAATTTTCTAAAGTTAATGGGTCATTATGGGATCCCTGAACTTTGTGAATGCATGGTCACAAATTATTTATTTGCATGATGTTGTGCAAGGGACAACTTACTGCTTCCATTATACATTTAAAGTAACAAAATAGTTTGCTAGTTTACGTTTGGTACACCCCTGCTGATCTAGGGCAGCATATGTACAATTGTTAACTTCTCAGAATGAAGGCTATCACAGACATAGTGGTATGCTAAGATCAGCAGGCCAGCATTCTGGTGAGTGCCGCCATTCCCAAGGTGCTTACAAATAGAGACCTACCTTATCAAGATTGCAGAAGTAGGACATTTGCTAAACCATGTTTTAATTAGCGGACAGTGTCAGTTTGGTGTATAACTACAGATCACCCAACTTGGCAATTCTAAGATAATGAATGTGGCAAACTGTGATCTACAATACCTGATATAGGTATACAGGGCCCAGAGGAACACATTTCAGGTGCAATGACTACATCTGTGCCTGTGCATTCTGTCACGGATGATCAAATTCGACACTGTCAGCATATATGTTTTTGTTGTTTTTATTTGGATAAATGGCCAATCCATGTTTAGCGTAACATTGTCATCAAATAACACACAGGAACCCTGCCATCATGGTGTTATAGGAGGCATATAGGGCTCTGGGTACACTGCCAATGTGGCATATGTACCCTACCTCAAACCCAGGCACACATATAATGGACCATTGAAAGCACATTAATTCCTGAACAAAACTCAACCCACATGAGCATCACACAGTAACGGATTGTCTCTTGATGCATAAGCCACAATACCTGAGTCACTGGTATTGCAGTGCACCATGAATGTGGCTTTGCATGTCTCTCATAATAACAAATGATGAAATGTAGTACCCTCTAGAAATAATTAAGCACAAAATTGAGTAATCATGTATGGCACCACATGATTGTTAGGGGCAGTGCATGTGTGCATATGTGTGTCTATCACTCATTGGAGTGACAGTGTCAATGCATATTTGCAGTAGTATGTCTGTTGGGGTGTCTACATGCCTGATGTGCTGCTCTATCATATAAAATGTCACACACAGTAATTTGTTGATCCAAGTTCTGTACAGTGAGCAGACATTGAGCACATATCACTCTTCCATGTTTTACAGGTGGACCCACCCCATATACAATTGATGAAGTGGCTCGATTTGCGGACCCAGACATATCCAGTAAGTGTTAATATGGTTGTCCTGTGTTGTGTTTGCAGCTGTTGTGTGATTGACTCCTGTGTGTTGGACTCATTGCAACGTACGATGTGCTGGCACATGCTCTGATATGTGACTTGACTGGAGGTTGACATTTTATTCCATGTTTGAGTTGAACATTCTGTGGCAGAGAGTCATATATTGGGAGTCGAGTGTTGCGCTATATGCATGGGCAGGTGAACAGGGTGATTTGTTGCTACGTGTATGCCAATGACTAATTTGGAGGTGGCCAGTTTCATGATTTAGTCAGCAAGTCATACCCTGATTCACACAGACCAGTGATGCCAAAGTCTTTCCCACAGACTTGAGCATCCCTGTTAAGTAGTGAACATGTAGGACTGTATGTTTGACTTCCTAGCAGCATCTAGCGCCACATGTTGTGCTCCGTTTATGAGGCACTTGAGTGAAATGTCATAGGCGTGTATGCAGGTCGAGGCCAGATGGGTGTTTTCGTGCATCAATGTGCTTGTTTTTGGAAAGGTATCAGTGAAATCTAATGATGTTGACAATTGTCCGCAATTAGAAAAATAAATGTGGATGTGATTGTCCAATGTTTGAGTCAATCCTAATTGGCAGACCTCCTTACCTGTGGTGGACTGACTAAACCCAAGGACAGCTGTCCAAAGCTTCCTGGTTGTCCTTGATGTGTTGCATGTCCATCCCCCCGAGGCACAGGGTTAGGGTTAGGAAATATGTGTACCTAGGTGTGAGGATTCCAGTGTAGAAGACAGACATGTAATTCAAACATTCATGTGTTCCAACCTATGATGCCCCCTCATGATTACCAACGGCATACCGTCCAGGCAGTTCCATTTACAAATCACAGGTCTTGTGGGCCTTGATTGTCATCCAGAAGATAGTCATTATTTGGCCTGGCACATGTGGAGTACTTGCAGCATTTGTTATGTGACTATTAGCAGTGTAAAGATGGACAGATCATTTAATTAGGTACACACCTTCTTGTGCGTTGCTTTGCTGTTAGATAGTAGATGTGTAGGCTGCGTTGGCATATCATTCCTCAGGGACATTCTATCATCTGTACTGTGATTTGGACTGTATGTGCTATTTTTGAGGAAGTGTTAGAATATCATCTGTAGATGTATCACACAATGATGTCACTAATGTTTGACTTTCTCTATTTTTACAGCTGCCAACATGAATGCCCATGAGATCAGGGAAACGCGTTACTGCCGCATACTAGATGTGGAGGCTGGGTTCCACAATATGGCGCACCGTTATTGCCATGGGAGAACCACAGAGGTCTGGAGGGCATTTGCCCAAGGGGGGCCAGCCTTGCCCACAACAGCCACCACCACCACTACAGCTCAGACTGCAGTGACCCCAAGGATGACAGCCACAGTAGCAGGTCCCTCAACCTCATCTACTCCAGGCCCACAAGCAGCACCTCCTGCACCTCCCCATCCAACCACAGCACTGGCACCAGCAATGGCATCAACAAGTGGAACACAAACAAAAGCTTCTGTGATAGTCAATCAGGACATACAGACACTGAATCGGGACATGCAAAGAATGTTGCGCAGGATGGACAGGCTGCAGCAGGAGATGTCCCGCAATAGCAGGAGACTGCAGAGTATCAATAAAATCCTGCGGAGGGCCAATTTGTAATTAATGGATCCTCACCCATGATTTCCTCCACTCCCTCCTCTTTCCTCATTCTTATCTTTAGTGGGTTTAGGGAGCTTAGTGTTAGGTTAGAGTAGGCTGTTAGTTTAGTTAGTATAAATGGGTTGGGGTGGAGGAGGTTATATTATTACATGTTTGGGATTATGTGTATAAAAAATATATATATATATATATATATATATAAAAATTATTAAAAAAATACAAAAAATATATATTTGTTTAGGATAAGTTAGTATGTGTTTAGGTTAGTATATGTCCTACATGTGTCCCGTCATATAAGGGGAGTGGGGGGTTGATGTTTAGAGTGTTTAGTTAAATGTGATAAGTAAGTTTAGCTTAGGGTAGTTAGGGCCAGTTGTGGGTAATGTATAGTTAGGATAGTTTAGGTTAGTTAAGGTGTTTCCCCAGGTTTAAGTTTCCTTTATTACTGTGAAATAAGGTTTTAGGTACTCCTTTACAGTATGTGTCATATGCTTGGGGATCGGGGCCTTGGCATTGGTGTACAGTGTCAATTTAGTATTTGCATTTCTGTTCCATCCTGCATCAGAATGGTATTATTGACATGGCTATTCCCAGTTCTGAATGAGCTGTCACATTGGCAGCTACACTAAAACTACTTCTCTATGTATCTGCAATCCACTGCACCCACCACTCAAGGTTACTATGGTTCCCAATGTGTTGTGAAGGTTGGATGTGTTCTTAAATCTGTCATCGTTTGAGTCCTGAATTGGAATCTTGGGCACTGTGGGACGTCTGCCTGCAGCCTGATGTTCATGTGAACCCTGATAAACTGAGTGATGTTTTAATCTTATGTAGTTCTGTATACATAACTCACACCTATCATTTCTTACATTGCACTCCCAGGTTACATATTTGTCCATACACTTGTATACATCCATTCCTGCTGTATGGTGTGTGTGTGTGATGAAAGTTTATAGTCAGATGTCACATACATAAAGATTGTCTTGAAGGGAATGTTGACCACATTGAGTTTCAGCTTATACAGACTTTGAAGCTGACTTTTTCTGTTCTACACAGCATTATACTGTTTGTGATGCTTTAACTTTAGAAATAAGCCTAAGGAAGCACAGATGATGATAAAATCCAGACCCCAGTGCACAGTTATCAGCCCACATTCTTTCAACACTGTTGTATTTACATTCTATGGCCATTGACATGTGACATACATCACTAATCTCCTACACAGTTGATGTGTCATATTACACAGAGACAAAGTGGTTGTGGAAGTGCTATTTATTGTATAGTGCTGTAGTGCAATATTTACATAGTCCAGGATTGTGAGTTCATTAGTGTGACACCTTCTATTGTGATGCAGCAAAAGTGCAATAGCGAGGGACATGCCATTGGAGATGCTGGGGTGAAGTGTCATACAGTGCAGAGGAATATGAATTGCCAATGAGGTAGTGAGAGACAATTACAGTGCATAGTGTCAAGGTAAACAGTGTGCTAGAGAACAGTGCATGTGACCAACTGTAGCAAGACTGGTATGTTAACAAGCACAGGATCTAGCATATCAGTGCCCATGTGGCATGGACTGGTGCTACCAGGTACTCCTATGGTGAAGGTGATCTGTTCCATGTCTTCATCTTCTGATCTGTGTGTTGTCTCCCCTGCCCTTGGTGGTGGTGGGTTTGAAGGGGCAACACACACTTCAGTGTTTGAAGATGTGGTGTCAGAATTAATGGTAGCTGTGAACTGTGGGGCGCTATTAAGGGCATTACTGCAGCAAAAAGGAGCTGATGGTTCTTTAGTATAGCAGCTACATCACTGTGGTAGGCAGCCAGGTCAGCCCTGAGGGGGTCATGATTGCATTCGTGCACGCAGTGAATGGTTTGGAATGCCAGGTGATGTGGCAACTCCCTAACCGCTGTGGTGAATTCCCTTACACATTGTTGTAGTCCTTGCAGGAGGGATGGTAGCGCTTGCATGGCTGCTGCCTGTTCTGCAGATGACATTATGTACATGCGCATCCCCTCAAGGCTCACTGCCATATTTTGCATCCCCACCCGGACTTCCTTGACCAGCTCCCGCTGTACACCCACTACTGTCCTCTCAAAGTTGGTACCAGTGTCCTCAGAGTCCTCAGCTGGGTTGGAGCTGGCAGGTCGTACTATTGGGGTGGCGGGTGTGTCATCTGTGATGGCTGCTGTATCTGTACTCCTCCTTGCAACTGAAGGTGGGGTCTGGAGGGTTCCAAAGACATCTTGGAGGGTCTGCTGGCTAATGCTTGTCAGCTCGTCATCCATGTCATCAGGGAAGTCCAGGACAGGCATATACCCAGGAGAGCCATTGTCCTCTGCAATGAAATATTGTACAATTAGTGTCTGTGTTGTGGCAGTTGTAATGTGACATTACTGACTTCCTATTAGTGAGACATTGTAATCTTGGTTCCTGTTCATCGTTCCTGTCATTAATATTAGCATTCTCCCAGGCCTATGTCCCACCTGCATGTCACATGTAGTGTGGGCAGTTTGGGGAATTGTCTGCGTCACATCCTCTAGGTGTAGGTTCTGTCCAAACTGTATGTTGCCACCTTATTGTCCTACTCAACCCTCAGTCTACTTCCATTAGCATGGTGAGGCCTTGCAATGGCTGTGGGTGTCCTGATGCCACTTGCACCACACTTAAAAATATGGAACTAACCCAGTCTCAGATATTTCACACACACCTATATGTTGCTGAGACCAAGCACATACTATGTATAGCATTGGCATGGCATGATACAGGTGTCAGCATTGGTAGTATGTAATGTTGATGTTGGGGAATGTGTGCTACATTGGATTGCACTGATGGTCCTGGCAGTGTTCCATTTCCTCTTATGACGGTGCAGGTGTGTTTAACTAGCTAGACACATATGTCCTCCCCCTCAATGCTGTTGTCTTAGCGATATGACAGTTGGGATGTTGCAAGGTTGCATTGCAGCTATTGTAACACAGGCACGGGGTAGACCCTGAAATGTGCAGCCTGGGTATGACATTACTGCTGTGTACTTCATAATGTAAGTAACAATATCTGATGTTTATAGCGCCTATAGACATGAGCATTTGACAGTATTTGCACTTTGTTAGAAATTACAGGGGATTGATAACGTTGTCATCCTGATCCCTCTATTTTGGGTGTGTTTGATCCATGGGCACGTAACTGCCATTAGCTACTTGACCTGCACACGCAGCACAGGTGGAAGTGGCAACTATTGTCAATGGTAAATACCACTTGCGGATATGGCCTGAGACTGGAAACTGAGCCCTAGTTCATGTAGCGACAATGACAGCTGCCGTGTGACAGCAGACCAGTTTAACATTGTACCCTACCCTCCTGCACTGGCTTTGCCTTTCCAACATCCTTGGCATGGCAGATTACCCACATGCAAAGGTTGTTGGTGTAGTGTTGTGCTGTGCCCCTGGTTTTCCCTGCACAGCCCATGCACCCGTGCCGTGCCCCTTTGCCCTTTCCACTACCTGATTTTCATGGCTGACATGCATTGTGTAGTAGGTATGTCCCCCCCACTGTTTACAGTTAACATTTAGGCAGTTTTGTCCCCCATGCAACTTACCCTGCATCTGTTTGGTTTCCTGGTAGTCTGCGCTGTCCTTTCCTTGAATCCCTGTGACGATCTCCTGTGGGATGACGGCTGCCACCATCTCCTCCATCTGGTTCAGGGCCTCCCGCGGTGCTGGACTCCCAGCTCCAGTCTGCAGTGCTGCCTTCCTGGTCCTTGCCATCTTTTCCTTGGTCCGGTGCTTGCAGTCATGCCAGCGTTTCTTATACTCAGTGACTGTTCTCCGTACTTCTACCACACTGTTTACCTTGTCCACAATTTGTTACCAAATTGCCTCTCTCCTCCCAATTGGCAATTTTGAGGTGACAAAAAGTTGATGCTGGTATTCCGTCACCTCTTTCACCAGTATTTCCTGCTCCTCTGCACTGAAACAACACTTCCTTTTCTTCTTCTCCCTCTCCTGGGTCTTGTCTGGGTCCTCCTGGCTGGTTCCTGGTCAGCTGGAGTCTTCCTGGGGTCTCTCATGGCTTCTGGAATCCATTTTGGGGCTCCTTTGCACATTTTGCTATGTTTGCACCACTTTTTGATGCACTTGCGGGGAAAAATGGCGCGTATCCGGTTTGCGACGTCGTAAACCGGATTAAAGTCATTTTCGCCACGTTAACGTAATTTTTCTTTATGACATGGCGCAATGGTTAGAGTAAAAATAAATTACTCGAACCCATGGTTTGCGCCACGAAGCATCAAAGTATAAATTTGACGCCCAGGTGGCCAAACAAATGGCGTTAGCCGGCGTTAAACTTTTTGATGCAAAACTGCATTGGCGCAGTTTTGCGTCAAAAAGTATAAATATGGCCCTCCATGTCTGCAATTAAAAAAAAACAAGAAGACACACATCGCATGTATACAATAGCCATATCAGGGGGACTAGTCCAACACCATACATGCCAACATTGCACAAAACAAAAAGAAATACTTACCGTAACAAACACTACACAATGCCATGACACCAACTTTGCATCCAAAAACATATACCCATCACACAACAGATATCTTCCTCTTGGGGGACAACAACACTGCACACAAACTCACATACTGCAAACAACACCACATGGAGCAGCAGGCAGGTACAAACACACACAACTACAGGCACAAAACCAAAGTCACTCAGGAGCAACAGAAACTAGGAAAGGAATTGCAGAACAAATGTACCCAACAAACCAACAACTGGTTTGGTTTATTCAACAAAGGGCTGTAAGTCCAAGGCCAAAGGCCAGTCCATACGGTGTCCAAATAATGGCACTGTGTTGTTGCCAAGCTTGACTCCTAACTGCCATGTAGCCTCCAAAGCAAGGGGCATCAAAGGAACAGGCAGGCACGTCACAGATTTTCTGGGGGTGTGAGTGGGAAGAATTGGCTTTTTGAGGGGGTTTTGGGGTGGGCTTCAAAGGGGGGGCTCCTTTTTGGGTAAGGTGAGTTTGGCAGGGAGGAGGAGCTACTTTTTGGGAGGGGTGGGCTTTGGTGGAGAAGGGTCTTTGCAGGGAGGGCCGGGGAGGCCTTTTAGGTGGAAGGGATGGCCTTGGGGATGGATGTGGACCTTTTGAGTATGGTACAGGGGAAGACAGGGGTAAGATCTAGCGCACAAAGGAAAACATTTTTAGACACACAGGGACGATCATCAGAAGCGGGTCAGGATTTTGAGGTTGAGGGAGTGGTTGTATGTTATGTAGTAGTGGATGTCCTGCATGCATGCTTGTGGGAGGTATGTTTGTGTGTGGTGGGTGCCTATTGGGTGGGTGAGTGAGGGTGTTTATGAGTCTTGGGCTGAGGGTGGTGGAGGTGCTGGGAGATGCTGTGGTGGGTGTCTGGGTGTCTGTTGGGGTGGTGACTGCAGGTAGGCTGGATGTGGTAGGTGTAGGTGTGTCTGTAGTTGTGGTGTCTGTGGGTGTGGTGATAGAGGTGGATGTCTGAGGGTCTGGTGGGGTGGTATCTGTGGGAAGGATGGGTATGGTGGCTGTGTCAGTGACTGTTGTGGTGGTGTCTGTAGGTATACCAGAAGTTATTTGTGTGATGCTGGGGGCTGGTAGGATGTCAGGGAAAGTAATGACTGTTGCTGTGTATGTTGCTAATGTGCATATGTGCATGCCTGGTGTGTCTTGTGGTGCTTGTGTTTGTGAGCGCTTCGTGTGTCTGTTGAGGTGGATGCATGGGAATCTGTCTGTGTGCTTTAGGTAGGGAAGATGGATTTGGACTCGGAAGAGGGAGGTGAAGGGAAGACGTAAGACAAGGGGTCATTGGCTGCCATCAGTGTGAAGGCTAGACCCTGAAAAGATCTCTGTAGGCCAGCCACTGCACCATGAATACTCTCCAGAAATGCATTTGTCTGCTGGGGTTGGGTGAGCAGTTACTGGACGGCATTCACAATGGCGGACTGACCCACAGAGATGTTTCTCAGGAGGTCAATAGCCTCCTCACTGAGGGCAGCAGGGGTAAAAGGGGCTGGAGCAGAGGCGCCTGCATCGAAGGAGACACCCACCCTCTTGGATGAGCAGGCACCGCCAACTGGATGGGGAGCAACAGTGAGGGCGGTGATAGAACAAGGGTGGCGGACAAAGATGGTGCTGGGGGTTCCGAGAAGGATCCACCACCACTAGGGAGTGGCCCCTGGAGGAGGGATCCAAGGATGTAGAGGCTGATCTTGTTTCCCCGCTGGCACTCCCCTCACCCTCCTGGCCACTGAGTGCCTCTATGTTGGTTGTATCTTGACCCGAGGTCCCGTGGCCAGTTGCTTCCACAGTCGGCTCAGCTCTGTCTCCTTCACTTGCCTGTGCTGATGCTGCCAAAGAAAGAGAAATAGTGTCACAACATGGACATGAAAACACTTCAATCACATGTCAAGTAGCCCCCCACAAAAAACTGCCACCTAAGTGGCACATGCATGTGCCAGTACATAACCATGCATGCCATCTGGAATTACAAAAGGGGACGGAGGCCCAGGAACACAGGGGAACTGGGAGGGCTGCCGTGCGACAGGGGGCGGACAGGCCAAGGGAACCCACTCTCCATGAGGCCCTCACCTCCATCATGGGAGCATACCACCACTACCAGGAGACGATGGCTACAGTCCTGGCCAAGTTTCAGGAGACCCAGCGCCTGCAGGAGGAACAGTATTTGGGGTTCAGGGAGGAACTCAGAACCATCAGCTCCGCCCTGGGCACCATCGTAGGGGTGCTGAAGGGCATACAGAACACCATGAGGGACACCGTGGCACTCCAAGGGGCCCCTGACACTAGCATGGACGATGAACTGCCCACCACCTCCGCCGGCGCTTGTGGACAGGACGCCCCGCCACAGGACCACCACACCAGCACCCCACCCCCTCCAGACGGAGAACCACCCGCAAGCGGTCCCTGAGATCCAGGAACAGGACAGAGCATGATGACAAGACCCCCGCCAATAAATGAGACCACCCTGATTGTCATCCCACTGTCCCACTTTGTAACCCTGTCCATATTGGAACTGCCCCAGCTCCACTTCCTATGCCCATATGGGCAGTGCACCTGTGAGACTAATAGACTGGACAATGCCATGGACATTCCTCCACCATCACCACTCACCATTTTACCACCCCATCCAATATTTAGCACTTCAATAAACACCCTTGAAGAACAAAACAATCTGGAGTCAGTCTGTGATGTTGAAAATGTGTATTAGCTTTGACAGTGAAAAAATCCGTTCTCAAATGTAATGTCAACATACCTATGTCACACTTCACAAGTCCATGAAGAATGTAAGCAGATGACACACGTTGGTAACCACACCTGTGAAACTGTAATGGAAATGTACAACTCAGTTACCAAATACTGCTTGAAATTGACAGACAGGATAGAGGTAGAAGTGTGAAAGTACTTGTAGTAGGTTAGAAAGTGTTCTCACCTGTGTGTCACTGGAAATATTGCTGGATGACTGAGTCCCTGTTGTCAATGTCTTCTTCCTCTGCTTCCTCCTCATCACTGTCCACAGGCTCCACAGCTACCACAACACCGTCATCTGGACCATCCTCCTGCAGAAAAGGCACCTGGCGTCGCAAAGCAAGATTGTGAAGCATACAGCAGGCGATGATGATCTAGCACACCTTCCTTGGTGAGTAGAATAGGGAACCACCTGTCATATGGAGGCACCTGAACCTGGCCTTCAGGAGGCCGAAGGTGCGTTCGATCATCCTCCTAGTCCGCCCATGGGCCTCATTGTAGCGTTCCTCTGCCCTGGGATTCCTCACTGGGTCAGTAGCCATGACAGGTTGGGGTAACCAGAATCCCCTAATAGGCACACACGGTGCCTCTGGAGTTGACCCATCACATAAGGGATGCTGCTATTCCGCAGGATGTAGGCGTCATGCACAGAGCCAGGGAACATAGCATTTACCTGGGAGATGTACTGGTCTGCCAAACCTACCATCTGTACATTCATGGAATGATAACTCTTCCGGTTCCTGTACACCTGTTCATTCCTGTGGAGGGGGACCAAAGCCACATGGGTCCCATCAATGGCACCTATGATGTTAGGGATATGTCCAAGGGCATAGAAGTCACTTTTAACAGTAGCCAAATCCTCCACCGGAGGGAAAACGATATAGCTCCTCATGTGTTTCAGCAGGGCAGACAACACCCTGGACAACACGTTGGAAAACATAGGCTAGGACATCCCTGATGCCATGGCCACTGTTGTTTGAAAAGACCCACTTGCTAGGAAATGAAGCACTGATAGCACCTGCACTTGAGGCGGGATCCTTGTGGGATGGCGGATAGCTGACATCAGGTCAGGCTCCAACTGGGTACACAGTTCCTGGATTGTGGCACGGTCAAACCTTTAGGTGATGATTAAATGTCGCTCCTCCATTGTCAACAGGTCCACCAGCGGTGGGTACACCGCAGGATTCCTCCATATCCTCACATGTCCCAGCTGACGGTGCCTAGGAAGGACAACAGCGACCAGAGAGTCAAGCAACTCAGAGGTATGTACCCACAGCTACACAGAACACGAAACGTAATACAAAAAGTTGTCTGTATGTGTGTTGAGCCAGGCCTAGGTATGTGTGACGCAGTTGAAAATGAAGCGATGTGGGCCCCCTGAAATGGCGTCTGCCTGACCTCTAAACTGGGAGAATGGGATGTGAGGTAACTGCGCTGGCGTTGTACACCGTCGCGGTAGGCGGTCGAAGACCGCGGCGCAATGCTGCATTGGTTAACATTGGACCCTATGGATCCCAGGAGCCAATGACGATGTACGCCAGCGGTGATGGTACGCACCGCAGCGGACGTCACCGCCATTTTCTATCTGTTTAATCACTCGATACCTGAACTTCGACAGGAGAGAACCTACACTGCACGTGCTGCTGTGACCTCGGTCTGAAAGAGACAATGGCACGTGCGTCTGGGGAAAGGGCCCCTGCCTCCACTGCACAGGAGTTGGAGAAGCTCGTGGACGGGGTCCTCCCACAGTACACGATAATCTACGGTCCTCCAGACCAACAGGTGAGTACACAGGGAGCAAGTTGTATGGGCTATGCCTGGGTGGAGAGGGCTGGTTGTAAGAAGGAAGGGGGCAGAGTTCTGCGAGCATGAAGGACTGTGAATGCATGTGCCACATGGCAAGGGTAGGGATGTGGGCCCCTCACTTCGACAGTGCAGTTGGTAATGACTTCTCTTCTCCCCCTGTACATCTCATGAAGGTCAGCGCCCACCAGAAGAAGGATATTTGGCATGCCATCGCCAAGGATGTCCGGACCCTGGGGGTCCACCAGAGACGGAGCACCCACTGCCGTAAAAGATGGGAGGACATTCGCCGCTGGAGCAAGAAGATGGCGGAGGCTCAGCTGGGGTTGGCCTCCCAACGTGGGAGGGGTGCCCATCGCACCATGACCCCCCTGATGTTCCGGATCCTGGTGGTGGCCTACCCGGAGTTGGATGGGCGCTTGAGGGCATCACAGCAGACACAAGGGGGTGAGTACAGCATCATTCTGAGGACTTTGCGCGCAGTGAAGGTGTCTGGGTGGGGAAGGAGGGCTGGGGGTTCCCCTAGGCCAGGGCGAGTTCCGTAGGCTAGGCCCCTCCGTAATGCAGGCCATGTGGCACTCTACCCCACCTCTGTAGAGTGACAAGTACAGGTATCCCTGCCCCTGAGTCATCTATGTGTGCTGATGTCCACCATAGCCATGTAGGCCATATCCCAGTAACTGCATCTGTAGAGCCCAACAGCGTAGTGCAGGGGGCTGCTGTGTCTGTAGTGTCCGCCAACGGTAGCGGTAAGCCATGCACTCAACCTGTCTTTTTTCTGTCGTCCCCCCCCCTTTTTGTGCTCTTCCTGTTCTTTTGTGCATCAGCATCATCAGGCGGAGGTACAGTGGCACCGGAGAACGAGGGAGCTGCATCACACATGGCTATGGAGGGCCACACCACGGACTCTGAATACACCAGTGGGACGGAGGGTGAGGGGAGCTGCACGTCGGGGACAGGATCAGCAACCAGCGACACGGACTCGTCCTCCGAAGGGAGCTCCCTTGTGGTGGCGGCAAAATCTGTGCCCCCCACTTCTACAGGTACAGCCGCCACCCCCCCTACCAGCACCACCATCCCAGCAGCCCCTCAGCCTTCGCCCGTGCCCGCTCACCTAGGAGGGTGGGCATCACCTTCGCCCCAGGCACCTCAGCCACTGTCACCTCTGCTGCCCTCAGTGAGGAGGTCATTGACCTCCTCAGGTCACTCACTGTTGGGCAGTCTACCATTGTGAATGCCATCCAGGGTGTAGAAAGGGAGTTGCAACACAGTAATGCATTCCTGGAGGGCATTCATTCTGGTTAGGCTTCCCTTCATCGAACCCTGCAATCTCTGGCCTCAGCACTGATGGCAGCCATTGTCCCTGTCTCTAGCCTCCCCCCTCCAACTTCCTCCACCCAGACCCAATCCCCTGTACCCCAGCCTATCCCAAGCACACCATCAGACCACCCTGCACACACCTCAACACACAAGGGTAGCTCTGGCAAACATAAGCACCCCACATCCCACAGGCACTCACAAAAGCATCACACACATACAGACATACCAACATCCACTGCCTCCACTGTGTCCCCCTCCTCCTCGTCTCCCTTTTCCCTTCCAGTCTCGTCTACACTTTCACCTGCATGCACTACCACCACAGCAACTACGTCCCATACTGGCACACCCACCACCACATCCGCTCACCTGCACTGCCATTTACACGTCCCCTGTGTCTGTGACGCCCCCTCCCAAAGTACACAAACGCGGGCACACGCCCACCCAACATCCATCCACCTCACGACAGCCTACAGCGCATGCACCTGCACCCAAATCAATAAAAGTTACACCTCCTACAACCACCTCCTCTTCCTCCACTCCCAGACCCCCTCCAGCTACTCGTCCCAGTGTTCGTCAGCAAATTTTCCTGAGCAACCTTAACCTCTTTCCCACCACCCCCCTCCTCCAATTCATAGTTCCCGTACTAGCACCTCAGCCAAAAAATCTCCGGTACCAGTGGTGCCTGTTAGAGGTATGTGGAGTGCACCGGGCACCAGGGCAGCCAGTGTGACACAGAGCCAGAGCACAGCCAGTCCCCCCCCCCTGTGAAGCAAAGCACCAGAAGTTGGACAGTGCCCGACAGGATAGAAGGAAGACTCTAGACAGCAAAGCTGCTCACAAGGGTCCCGGGGGGACTGTCCACTCAGCTGTGACTCCTCCCAAGGTGGGGAAGGGGGAGAAAAAGTCTCCAAAGTCTGGGAAGAGAAGCACAGCGGAGAAGCCCGCCATCATCCCCGCTGCCCAGGAGGCCACCGCCAGTCCCATCGTCACTGGCCAGGAGGCCACCGCCAGAGTCAGTGCCCAGGAGGGTCCCGGCAGCCACAGCCCCGCTGGGCAATGAGGGACCGCCATGGCAAACACCACTGCACAGGTCAGAGACAGCAAAATCAAGCACCGCTGAACAGGTTAGAGACAGCAAAGTCAAGCACCACTGAACAGGGCAAAGACCACCATGGCAAGCACCACTGAACAGGGCAAGCACCGCTGAACAGGGCAAAGACCGGCATGGCAAGAACCGCTGAACAGGTCAGAGACAGCAAAGTCAAGCACCGCTGAACAGGGTAAAGACCGCCATGGCAAGCACCGCTGAACAGGTCAGAGACAGCAAAGGCAAGCACCTTTGAACAGGGCAAAGACCGCCATGGCAAGCACCGCTGAACAGGTCAGAGACATCAAAGTCAAGCACCGCTGAACAGGGCAAGCACCGCTGAACAGGGCAAAGACCGCTGAACAGGGCAAAGACCGCCATGGCAAGCACCGCTGAACAGGTCAGAGACAGCAAAGTCAAGCACAGCTGAACAGGGCAAAGACCGCCATGGCAAGCACAGCTGAACAGGTCAGAGACAGCAAAGTCAAGCACCGCTGAACAGGGCAAGCACCACTGAACAGGGCAAAGACCGCTGAACAGGGCAAAGACCGCCATGGCAAGCACCGCTGAACAGGGCAAGCACCGCTGAACAGGGCAAAGACCCCCAACTCAAGCACCGCTAGCCCATGTGCGGCAGCGGCAGTGATGGAAGTGGGACCGTCATGGGGAGAGTGATGTACTCTGGGCACCAGTCCCCCTCCAGAACCAGTGGAGACTGTTATCGACTTGAGAGACTGTGGCTTTGCACTCCCCAGGATGGTACAGTGGGCAACCCACCCACTGTAGAGACTTGAGAGACTGTGGTTTTGCACTCCCCAGGATGGTAGAGTGGGCAAGCCACCCACTGTAGAGACTTGAGAGACTGTGGCTTTGCACTCCCCAGGATGGTACAGTGGGCAAGCCACCCACTGTAGACACTTGAGAGACTGTGGCTTTGCACTCCCCAGGATGATACAGTGGGCAAGCCACCCACTGTAGAGACTTGAGAGACTGTGGCTTTGCACTCCCCAGGATGGTACAGTGGGCAAACCACCCACTGTAGAGACTTGAGAGACTGTGGCTTTGCACTCCCCAGGATGGTACAGTGGGCAAGCCACCCACTGTAGAGACTTGAGAGACTGTGGCTTTGCACTCCCCAGGATATATCAATGGGCATGGAGCCCCCTCGTGGATCTGGTGTGGTGCTGTCATCCGGCTGAGGTGCCCCCCCTTCCCTTCCCCCTGAGGTGCCTGTTGTATTTCTATCTGATGCCCCATCAGTGTTCTCTCCGTTTTGCTCAAGTATCGTGTGTGGGCCTCGCCCATGTATTTTGGGCCCAGTGGTCCACGGACATTGAATGGTGCATTACCTGCACTACTAATCATGATGTATATTTTGTTGATTGTGTACATATATCTGTATATATTTGGTTACTGTATTTTGATATTACAATGGTTGAATTAATTTCCTTTTGTCTTTGCATTCTTCTGGGGAGTTTGGGGGTTGTTACTGTAATGTTTGGATATGCATTGGTGTGTGTGTTGTAGTGGGTGAGGGTCGGGGTGGGGATGGGGGTGTTGCATGTGTGTGTCCCTGACTTTTGCCTCCCCCCTCCCCTATGTCATAGGTGCAGTACTCACCGCTGTCTTCGGTGGTGGCGTTGCTGATGATCGTACAGGAGCAGGAAGTATTTGGAGTTCCGGCTCCATGGCGTCCTCGTTCCTCGTGGAGTGTGGAGAGGTGAGCATTTTCCCATTGAAATAGCTGTTTCTGCCGTGTTTTTATCCACGGTGAATCCGCCCCGGAAAAGGTGTCGGATTGGTAGGTTGTGATACTGTGGGCGGTACTTTGTCTCCCGCCTGTCTGTTGGCGGTGACCGCTGCGCCGTTTGTCTGTACCACCGTGGCGGTCGGAGTGTTAAAGTGGCTGTCTTTGTTGGCGGTTTCCGCTACGGTCATAAATCCCTTTTTTTTTTCGCCGGCCTGTGTACGGTCTTTCCGGCGCTTTAACACCGTCCGCCAGGGTTGTAATGACCCCCTGTGTGTTTGAAAATGCCACTTTTAGAAAGTGGGCATTTTCTTGCTTAAACCATTTCTGTGACTCTGCCTGCTTGTGGATTCCCTGTCTGGGTCAGTTTGACAGTAGGGGTGTTTGCACCTCTCTCTAGACAGTGAGACAAAGGGAGCTGGGGTGTAGCCTGCATATCCTGATGAGCAATCTGTGCTAGGAGGAAGGGGAGGAATGGTCACTTACACCTGAAAGGGCTGTGTCTGCCCTTACACAATGCAGTCTCCAATGTGTGTCTGGGCCTGGCCTGGGCAAGGCAGGATTTCACAAAAAAAGAGAGACTTTCCTTTGAAGTAGGCCTACTTCAAAGGCCAAGATTGGTATAAGAAGAGCACCCAAAACCACAGACTTTATATCGCTTCTTGACATCAAGAAGAACCTCTGCCTGAAGAAGAGCTGAGGAGAAGTGCTGCCCTGCCTGTGACTGTGCTTTGTGGAGCTATCCTGTAGTTGCTACTTCTGCCTGTGCAAGGGGACAAAGAATGGACTTTGTTGTGCATTCCTTCTTGTGGAGAAATCTCCAAGGGCTTGTCCTGATCTTGCCTCCTGTTGTTGAAGTATCAGGGCCATCAAAGACCTCTCCTGTCAGCACCTGGACTCTCTGCTGAGACTCCTGCCCTGCCAAGTGGTGCCCTATCCAGTTCCTGGGGCCTTGGAAGGTGAAGCTCAGACCAAGACTGAAAATCCACGCACAGACTGCCGTGTGGGGAAAATATCAACGCACCTTCCGAGACACGGCTGAAAACCGACACGCCACCGGCTTCGTGGCAAAAATCAATGCTCCACCAGCATGACAGCTGGATGATCGACGCACCCAGCTTGAGAAACGACCCACAACACCCGCTGACGGAGGCTGATAACATCGCAACCCACAAAGCGTGGTTTTGCTGATACCGTGCAGCAGGATTTTCAGACCCGAATGCTTGCCAGGATCGACACCTCACTCTAATGCAGAGAGGAAAAACGACTCACGCTGACGCGACCGGAGGAGAAGAAACAGTGTTCGATCTCACTTGCCGGTGAGAAATCTATGCATTGCTAACCTTTTCTGAAATACACTCGCCCATGTGTGTTATTTTTACGCTACCCAGGTACTTTTTGATGCTAGCAGTGTTTTTACTGTTTTCTCAAGGATTTAAGACTCTTTTGCTTTTAAAATGTATAACTTGACTTGTGTATGTTGGATTTTTGTCGCTTTGGTCTTGTTTTGTTTGGATAAATATTTCCTATTATTCTAAACCTGTGTTGTGTCATTTTGTGGTGTTTTCACTGAGTTACTGTGTGTGTTGGTACAAATACTTTACCCCTAGACTCTGAAGTTAAGCCTGCCTGCTTGTGCCAAGCTACCAAGTGGGTGAGCGGGGATTAACTGAGGGTGATTCTCCTTTACCCTGACTAGATTGAGGGTCCTTGCTTGGACAGGGGGTAACCTGACATCCAAGCCCTCCTCAAGAAACCCAAGGCTGACCTCAACGACCTCAAAAACTTCCACCCGATCCCCCTCCTCCCCTTCCCAGCGAAGGTCATCGAGAAGATCGTCAACCCCCAGCTTACCCACTACCTCGAAGACAACTCCATCCTAGACCCCTCCCAATCCGGCTTCAGACGAAATCGCAGCACCGAAACTGCGCTCCTCGCCGCCACAGATGTCATCAGACAGCAAATGGACAACGGCGAGACTTCAGCCCTCATCCTTCTAGACCTCTCCGCTGCCTTCGATACGGTCTGCCACTGCACCCTACTAACTCGTCTCCACGAAGCCGGAATACAAGAAAAAGCCCTCAACTGGATCTCATCTTTCATCTCCGGCAGAACCCAGAGAGTCCGACTCTCACCCTTCCGCTCCGAAGCCACCAACCTCATCTGCGGCGTCCCCCAAGGCTCCTAGCTAAGCCCGACGCTGTTCAACGTCTACATGGCACCCCTCGCACAACTGGCCCGTCAACACAACCTCAGCATCCTCTCCTACGCCGACGACACCCAGCTCATCCTCTCCCTCACCAAAGACCCACACACCGCCAAAGCCAACCTCCATGAGGGATTGAAATCCATCGCCGAATGGATGAGAAACAGCCGCCTAAAATTAAACTCCGACAAGACGGAAGTCCTCATCCTCGGCCCCCCCCCTTTGGCCTGGGACGACTCCTGGTGGCCCACCACGCTGGGACCCCCCCCACTCCAGCCAACCACGCACGCAACCTCGGCATCATCCTCGACTCCGCCCTTACCATGTCCAAACAGGTCAACGCAGTCACCTCCTCCTGCTTCAACACCCTTCGCATGCCCCATAGAATCTACAAGTGGATCCCGACGGAAACCAGAAAAACGGTGACCCAGGCCCTCGTCAGTAGCAGACTGTACTACGGCAATGCTCTCTACACAGGCATCCCAGCAAAAGACATCCAACGTCTCCAACGCATCCAGAACGCATCCGCCCGCCCGATCCTCGACATACCTCGCAGATGCCACATCTCCCACCACCTGAAGGACCTCCACTGGCTCCCCGTGGAAAAAAGGATCACCTTTAAACTACTCGCCCACGCGCACAAAGCACTACACAACGCCGGACCCGCCTACCTGAACAACAGACTCAACTTCTACGTCCCCTCCCGCCAACTCCGCTCTGCCAACCTCTCCCTCGCCATCGTTCCCCGAATCCAACGCAAGACCTCCGGTGGCAGATCCTTCTCCTACCTCGCCGCCAAGACCTGGAACTCCCTCCCGACCCCCCTGCGCCAGACCCAGGACCTCCTCACCTTCAGGAGACTCCTCAAGACCTGGCTCTTCGACCAATAGCAGCTGCCCCCCCACCCCCTCAGCGCCTTGAAACCCTAATGGGTACATAGAGCGCTCTATAAATGTTATGATTGATTGATTGATTGATTGACTGCCAACCAAAGACCCCATTTCTAACAAGTATCCTAAGGAGAATGGAGCACATGCTGACATGTAGGCACAAGGACTGTTGGCTACAGTGATGACACATCACTCATGCCGATGCACATTCTCCACTTACCAAGGGAAAGTATTTTGCTACAGCTGCCCAAAATTAGCCATGTAAGTCATGTCACATGTATGATGGACACCTACATATCACAAACTGCAGTGAGGCACCAGCATCCATCATACACTGAAGATAACTAGCTCCTGGGTAGAAGATGTCAACCTAGACATACTCCCAGACACATGGCAGAGGACTGTGATCCCTATCCTACTTACCTTTGGCCTGTAACAATTGGAAGGAGTGATCTGTTGGAGATAACTAACACCCATTAGAAGAACAAATAGTAAATATTTGTTTACTTCACACAGCCATATGTAGTCCCTGCAAAGCAATAGGTCTGAGGATTCTCCAAGTCCTAGGTCAAAAAGTAAAAGCACACCAGTTGGAAAAATATGACCTGTCTACAAAAATAAGCTCCCATATGATCTGTGACACATGGCATCTCCTCACTGTCGTTGGGAGCAGTCAGTCCTGCACTCAATCACCTGGCAAAGGGACAAGCAGGAAGTAGCCTTGTACTTAGCCCCTTGAGGCTGCTGAGCTGCCGGGTAGGCCACCGCCAAAATGCTGGCCATTAGGGGGTCATTGTCCAATGAGCATCTTGTTCCCGTTGGGAGGACAGCCCCAGTTGGGCCTCTGCGATCCTCCAAGCCCAGCATCTTAGGTCCTTCCACCTCTTCCAACATTGAGCATTCTGCCCGCTATGGACACCTAGGGCCTGCACCTTCTTTGTAATGGCTCTCCAAAGCCCCTTCTTCCGATGGGCGTTGACCTGCATGGATGCAAAAGACAAGACAAGACATCATGTCAAAAAGTCCGATACAAGATGACTGAGTCTCATACATGGCAGTGTGCCAAGCTACAAACATCCTGTCCTGACCATAGTGCCCATGTGTGGCACATAGTAGTCATTGGACACAGGGACATAATTACAATCACTCCCCAATATGCTGCCCTACACACCAGCCAGCTCAGACCCTGCACTGTGTAGTTGGGTCAACTGTGACTTCTGTGGGACATGAGCAAGTAACCTGACAGAGATTTGAAACACTATGAGACACTGTGAGAAAGTAGCCTCTTTCTAGCCTTGTTACCCCCATTTTTGGCCTGTTTGTGAGTATATGTCAGGGTGTTTTCACTGTATCACTGGGATCCTGCTAGCCAGGGCCCAGTGCTCATAGTGAAAACCCTATGTTTTCAGTATGTTTGTTATGTGTCACTGGGACCCTGCTAGCCAGGGCCCCAGTGCTCATAAGTTTGTGGCCTATATGTATGTGTTCCCTGTGCGATGCCTAACTGTCTCACTGAGGCTCTGCTAACCAGAACCTCAGTGGTTATGCTCTCTCTGCTTTACAAATTGTCACTAACAGGCTAGTGACCAATTTTACCAATTCACATTGGCATTTTGGAACCCCCTTATAATTCCCTAGTATACGGTCCTGAGGTACCCAGGGTATTGGGGATCCAGGAGATCACTATGGGCTGCAGCATTTCTTTTGCCACCCATAGGGAGCTCTGAAAATTCTTACACAGGCCTGCCACTGCAGCCTGAGTGAAATAATGCCCACATTATTTCACAGCCATTTTACACTGCACATAAGTAACTTCTAAGTCACCTATATGTCTAACCTTCACCTGGTGAAGGTTGGGTGCAAAGTTACTTAGTGTGTGGGCACCCTGGCACTAGCCAAGGTGCCCCCACATCGTTCAGGGCTAATTCCCCGGACTTTGTGAGTGTGGGGACACCATTTCATGCGTGCCCTATACATAGGTCACTACCTATGTATAGCATCACAATGGTAACTCCGAACATGGCCATGTAACATGTCTAGGATCATGGAATTGTCACCCCAATGCCATTCTGGCATTGGGGAGACAATTCCATGATCCCCTGATTCTCTAGCACAGACCCGGGTACTGCCAAACTACCTTTCCCGGGGTTTCACTGCAGCTGCTGCTGCTGCCAACCCCTCAGACAGGTTTCTGTCCTCCTGGGGTCCAGCCAGGCCTGGCCCAGGAAGGCAGAACAAAGGACTTCCTCAGAGAGAGGGTGTTACACCCTCTCCCTTTGGAAAAAGGTGTCAGGGCTGAGGAGGAGTAGCCTCCCCCAGCCTCTGGAAATGCTTTGATGGGCACAGATGGTGCCCATCTCTGCATAAGCCAGTCTACACCGGTTCAGGGATCCCCCAGCCCTGCTCTGGCGCGAAACTGGACAAAGGAAAGGGGAGTGACCACTCCCCTGACCTGCACCTCCCAGGGGAGGTGCCCAGAGCTCCTCCAGTGTGCTCCAGACCTCTGCCATCTTGGAAACAGAGGTGTTGCTGGCACACTGGACTGCTCTGAGTGGCCAGTGCCATCAGGTGACGTCAGAGACTCCTTCTGATAGGCTCTTACCTTTCTTACTAGCCTATCCTCCTTCTTAGGTAGCCAAACCTCCTTTTCTGGCTATTTAGGGTCTCTGCTTTGGGGAATTCTTCAGATACCAAATGCAAGAGCTCACCAGAGTTCCTCTGCATCTCTCTCTTCACCTTCTGCCAAAGGATCGACCGCTGACTGCTCAGGACGCCTGCAAAACCGCAACAAAGTAGCAAAGATGACTACTGCAACCTTGTATCGCTGATCCTGCCGCCTTCTCGACTGTTTCCTGGTGGTGCATGCTCTGTGGGTAGCCTGCCTCCTTCTTGCACCAGGAGCTCTGAAGAAATCTCCCATGGGTCGACGGAATCTTCCCCCTGCAACCGCAGGCAACAAAAGACTGCATCACCGGTCCTCTGGGTCCCCACTCAACACGACGAGCGTGGTCACTGGAACTCAGCAACTCTGTCCAAGTGACTCCCATAGTCCAGTGACTCTTCAGTCCAAGTTTGGTGGAGTTAAGTCCTTGCCTCCCCACGCTAGACTGCATTGCTGTGTACCGCGTGATTTGCAGCTGCTCCGGCTCCTGTGCACTCTTCCAGGATTTCCTTTGTGCACAGCCAAGCCTGGGTCCCCAACACTCTAACCTGCAGTGCACAACCTCCTGAGTTGTCCTCCGGCATCGTGGGACTCCCTTATCTGACTTCGGGTGGACTCCGGTTAGCTCCTCTTCTAAGTGCCTGTTCCGGTACTTCTGCGGGTGCTGCCTGCTTCTGTGAGGGCTCCCTGACTTGCTGGGTGCCCCCTCTGCCTCCTCATCCAAGTGGCGACATCCTGGTCCCTCCCGGGCCACAGCAGCATCCAAAAACCCTAACCGCGACCCTTGCAGCTAGCAAGGCTTGTTTGTGGTCTTTCTGCGTGGGAACACCTCTGCAAACTTCTTCACGAAGTGGGACATCCATTCTCCAAAGGGGAAGTTCCTAGTCCTCTTCGTTCTTGCAGAATCCACAGCTTCTACCATCCAATGGCAGCTTCTTTGCACCCTCAGCTGGCATTTCCTGGGCATTTGCCCACTCTCAACATTGTCGCGACTCTTGGACTTGGTCCCCTTGTTCCACAGGTACACAGGTCTGGAAATCCACTTTGGTTGCTTTGCTGGTTTTGGTCTTCCTTGCAGAAACCCCCTATCACGACTTCTGTGCTCTCTGGGGGTTATAGGTGCACTTTACACCTACTTTTCAGGGTCTTGGGGTGGGCTATTTTTAAAACCCTCACTGTTTTCTTACTGTCCCAGTGACCCTCTACAAGCTCACATAGGTTTGGGGTCCATTCGTGGTTCGCATTCCACTTTTGGAGTATATGGTTTGTGCTGCTCCTATACCTATGTGCTCCTATTGCAATCTACTGTAACTTTACATTGCTTGCATTACTTCCTTTTACTATTACTGGATATTTTTGGTATTGTGTACATATATCTTGTGTATATTTGGCATCCTCATTTCTTAGGGTACTCACTGAGATACGTTTGGCATATTGTCATAAAAATAAAGTACCTTTATTTCTAGTATATCTGTGTATTGTGTTTTCTTATGATATTGTGCCTATGACACCAGTGGTATAGTAGGAGTTTTGCATGTCTCCTAGTTCAGCCCAAGCTGCTCTGCTATAGCTACCTTCTATCAGCCTAAGCTTATAGAAACACCTCTTCTACACTAATAAGGGATAACTGGACCTGGTACAGAGTGTAAGTACCCCTTGGTACCCACTACAAGCCAGGCCAGCCTCCTACAGACACATCACACCAAGTGGCTACTGACAGGTGAACCCCTCAGCCAGGAATGCACATAAACATCCACTATCCCAGATTATCAACCACAGCATAAGGTCCCTAAAGGCCACAGCCAACCTACAAACTCCACTATTGCCCCTGGTTCACAATGAAGGGGGTTGCATGATGGGCACACAGAGATTCAAGCCTGTCCATGTGTGGACATGTGCAGATACAGATGCAGGCACACGACACTTCAGGGGGTAGGGGTCTGTGTGTCTCAGCAACAACACAAAACACACTTCTGCACATGTGTGTTCACTTAACCTAGAGTACCTTTGGAAAGACATGTGCATGCATTGTACATGTCCTGCTATGTGCCCAAACAACAGAGTCACATATAATGGCTCATCAGTAAGCAACACACTGTTGCCACTTATGCAATGACCTAAATGCACTGTCCCTCCACAGGACACATGTAAGCTGGATGAAGGTGACAACAGGGCAGTAGGATAAATGGACTTGTCAATGCTATTTAACACACATTGACAAAGATGATAACAGCACATCTGTCACAGATCACCAGCCTGCCCCTAACACCATTTCCATTCTAATCAGTGGACAGAGGCACAATGAGCTGCATATTGGCACTGAGACATGGTTTGGTGTCTGACCATGCTGTCCATGGATACAGGGTGTGGTCACAGTGTCACACTTGCATAGCAAAAGGGATTCGACAACAGCCAGATTATGACGGATACTATGGGAAACATCAGACAGGCCCTGGTCTCCGAAGGCTGAGCACATCGACCTACATGAAACATCATATTCAACACTTACATGCATAACAGTACATCATGCAGCCAACAGCCAATTGGCATGTGGTGCCTATGAGCTGAGCTGAGAGCCATAGTAAGACATTAACTGGTTTTCAAACAACAGTCTAACAAGGCCAGATGTGGTTTGAGATGAATGTGCCAACATGCACAGAGCTCAACTTACAATCAACTGACACATACAACATACTTTCTCAGCTCCTGCTGTCATACAATCACATGTGATTGCACATTGTTATCATCTTTTGGTAAAAGATGCGTGAGGATGGCTGTCTTGACAGCTCACCTAGTTATGTCCATCCAACACTAGCTGGGTCAGGGAACACTCAATACACACTCAGCACAATGTTTCAGAACTCAATACCTGTCACTTGACACAGAAACATGCCCATGGACTCCCTCATTGATGTACACTGACACGACCTACAGGGCTTTGCCTACACAATCTGACAAACTGGGCCAAACTCTAGGCTGTCTAAATGTAAGATATGTCAAAGTACAGAGAAAAGTGTGCACATTGGGGCGCTTACCTGCTCCTCTGGTGCACCATAGACCTGTCCATACAGGGGTAGGACCTCCAGCTCATCCGAGGCAAAGGCAGGGGCCTTATCACCTGTTAGATGTAGCATGATTGTCCCGGAGGCAGTACACAGGAGCTCAGGTAGTGGAGGTCTTGCTGGCAGTTGTGTCAGGAGTCAAGTGAGAGATTCAGCAGAACATGGCATCACGTCCGCCACGTATGCGACCGTCACCACTGGCAGACACAGCCACGGGCCCAATACCACAGCTGTCAATAATGTTAACCTATGGCTGTGTAGCACCATGTCTACCGCCATGATGACTACCACTGGTGGTGGCAGGCAGTTCCTAATGTTCACTGGAGTAGGTCAGGTAGCTGCCATTTTAGAGGCATACTATGCCATTTTAAGCTGTTTTAGATTTATCACAAATTTAGAAAATGTTGCTCTGGAGAATTATGAGTGCTGGCATTGTCATGTCATGTATGTCAACCGAATTAGACATCATTTTGGTATGATGCCAACCACATGTGACAGCATGATTAGGGATATAGGCCCCCAACCCCTCCCCCAGGGCAAAGCCAGTTTTGAGGCATTAACTCACAGTCCGAGTGGCAAGTCACATGCACATATTGTTGCTGTCCAGATAGATAATGTGGAAACATTTGTGGAAATGTAAATGGGAAATGTTTAACGATTGTGTAATTGGAAGTGGTGATGTGTACTGTGTATCATGACCTCTGCTTTTCACATGCCATATGACTGTTCATCTATGACATGCATTAAGTATCTTGCAAGGGACACCATGAACGACAGCTCTATTCTCCTTTTGTCCTACATAGTTATTCTGGGAGGGGAAGGATCAGACAACCTCCTGTGTACCATCCACTGGCAAATCTTCAGGCAATGGAGGACAGACACATCATCCAGATATACCGCCTGGATAAGCAGACAATCCTGGATCTTCCTCGTCAGTTGGAGCCAGATCTGATGCCTGCCATTCGTCATCCAAATAGCATACCACCCATCACTCAAGTCCTGGCAGTGTTGCATTTCCTGGCCACCAGGTCCTTCCAAAATACAGTGGCCTTATCTGCTGGGATGTCTCAGCCTATGTTCAGTCTGGTCTTGAAGGATGTACTCTCAGCAATGTTGAAAAACCTGGACAGCTACATCTGGTTTCCACAACCTGAGGATTTTGCCCATGTGAAGGCTGATTTCTATGGTTTGGCACACATCCCACATGGGGTGGTAGCCAGTGATGGTACACATGTAGCCTTGGTTCCACCATATGGCAATGACCAAGTCTGTCAGAACGGGAAAAACTTCCATTTCATCAATGTTCAAGTTGTTTGTTTGGCAGACCTCTACATTGCCCAGATCTGTGCCAGTTATCCGGGTTCAGGCCATGATGCCTTCATGATGCGGAAAAGAGCTTTTCCACAGCTATTGAACCAATTGTACCCAGAGAGGGCCTGGTTGTTTGGTCAGTCACATATGTCCTGTTAGTTTGTTTGCTATGTCTGCTGCTAGAGAGATGAAGCTTGGGACTCATGGTTGCACATTTGTCGCATTCTGTTACAGGTGACTCTGCATACCCAAAACATCCATGGTTGTTGACACTGGTGAGGAACCCAACCATGCCTGGGAAAGTCCCCTTTAACAAGGCTTATGGAAGAACATGGCGTGTAGTAGAGCAGGCTTTTGGGCTCCTAAAAGCCATATTTCATTGTATGGACAAGACTGGTGGAGCCCTCCTTTACTCACCCAGAAAAGTGTGTAAGACAGTGATGGCTGGTGTTCAAGGGCTAAGGGGCTGCACCCCTAGCCTTTTCTGGCCTCTCTAGTGAAGCATAAATTTAATTACATGATGAAAGTAAAACATTTTCGGCACAAAATTTTCGGAGTGAAAGTTGTGCACTTTGAAAAGCCCCACTGCGCCTGCGTTAGTATGTGGCTGAAAGCTGCACAGTAGGGCTAACAGGGCTTGCCCACGCAAAACCCTTACGTTTTCTCAGAACGCAGGGACGTCCCTGGCTTATCTCCTACTCCACCAGAAGCCCTGATTGTAAACAGCCTGGAGCGTTTTTTGTTCAGCCCGGGTTTCCGAAAACATCATGTCACTCCGATATTATTCTCCACCCTTTCCTATTTACTCAAATGGTGGGGTGTGATCAGAAGGGTCTACGTATCAGAGGTCACATTTTATTAAAAGAATGTGGCATTGCACAAAGAAAATCCCCAGTCTGTGGCAGAGAAATTGAATAAATACAATAAATAACTCCATCCAGGGCTCTCTGGGAGACAGGAGTGCGACCTGAAGACCCCAAGTCTTAAAAATGCCAAAGACAACCCTGCACACAAGTAAGTTGGAGCTCTATCTTTTTTACAGACAATAAGAAAATAATCTGTTCTCTCAGCTCTCCTCTCCTTTCACTGCCTCTGTAGGTGATATCGTCTCTCAAAGTCAGTAATGGTTCCAGTAATTTATCATGGCTAGTTATTGTTTTATTTCTTATGCAGACTAATGACGTGATATGTCATATTAAACATGTAATCTGCAGCTTTAATAAACATGTACTTTTTATCACTGAAACTGCTGGATACTGGATGGGTGAGGCAATGTGTGTTTGTTTGAATGTGTTTGCAGGGCTTGACAGAGTGGCTGAGAAAATGTGGGTGTCTGTGTATAAGAGTTGTGTGAATGGCAGTGGATGACAATATGGATGAGTAAATGGGTAGGTGACCAAAGGCAGTGGGTGAGTAGGTGAATGGAAATACGTGGGTTGTGAGGCTCTCTCACAAGGTGCGATTCCGTCTTGTATTTGTGCCCCACCACTGCTTTCAGTCACCAGCCACCACTGGTGTAAGATAATTGTGGCCAGCTGCATGCTCCACAACGTTGCCCTGTGGAGAAATATCCCATATATTCCAGATGAAGGGGGAGTTAGCAGTGCCACCGGGTGAGCCTCCTGAAATGCCATGTGAAGATGAAAGTGATGAGAATGAAGGTAGAGACATGCAGGCATATCACATCAATCACTTCTTCACTTGGGTGTAAGTATGTGATGGTAGTTGATAACTGTGCCTGTATGGGGAACTGTCGGGGTCAGGGTATGTTGGGCAGGCTATCTCTTTTTCCAAGAAACAGGGCATCTCATGCTATGCATTATACGGGGAAGGCTTGCTAGCTAAGTCAGACTTTCATATGTGACTACCTTGATGATCTGCTTTGTTTGGCTCAGTTTCATTGCATTGTCAGTGGATCAACTTAAGTATGAAATGATAATTGGGTCATATATATGCCTTTACCTGCCTGACATCCTTGTATTTTATTCCTGCTTCCAGCTGTCTTCACCATGCCACCCTCATTGGCAGGTAACTGATGCTGGTTTGACATTTTGAATGGACATGGATTGATCCAGGTAATGTTGGTCACAGATTTGGGGTGTATGAGTCCTGTGGCGAAGCAGTCTGGACAGTGGGTGGACAGGAATCTGTAATACACAATACACTTGTTTGCTGTGGTCTGTTGGTCCAATGGTCTTATGTGTGTTATCACATGGCCTTCCAACATGTCACCCTATGCAATCCATGCATTCTATTTTCACAC
Organism: Pleurodeles waltl; assembly: GCF_031143425.1. NCBI lineage: Eukaryota > Metazoa > Chordata > Amphibia > Caudata > Salamandridae > Pleurodeles > Pleurodeles waltl. The sequence goes on along the minus strand of NC_090444.1, from coordinate 1,640,785,123 downwards.
TGTGTTGACATTGATCCTGTAAGATCATTTTGTGGCTGTCAATGTGTTTCCTCATTGAAGGACAGTGTGCCTGTGCCACAACACTGACACAGGTTTGTGACATTCCACCAGATTCTTGCTCTTTGTAATGGGAAGGACCTAGGGTCAGGTAATGTTGCACTGCCCACTGTGCCATGGTGTATGATACGTTGGCAGACATGGTTTTGGTATGTGATGAGACTCAAGCTGGCAAGAACATCCACTAGTCTTTTACCCTAATCTACCGGACAAGGTCTGCCAAAGCCCTTTCATGTGTGGTCTGGGGGACAGTACATTTGGGATATCTGGCTGACCGAATATGGCTTAGAAGTTCTTGGCTATGACTGTACAGGCATTTTAACAGCCTATGTGCAGTATAGTCGAATAAAATATGTGGGGTGACCAGACACTTGTGACACTGTGTTGCTAGTCATCCTCAGCATGACACTACCTGAGACATTGCCCTCCATTACCTTCTTATGTCTTACTCATGTGCTTTACATGTGATTACCATTCGACATTTCAGAAAATTAAAAGAAGAGGTAGTAGGCAGTGTTTTAGTGATAGTTGTGTTTATTTACACATATACATAAAATAATAGTGGTACTGTAAAACAAGACGTAAGGTGAAGGGATCAGTCATGGTGTATATAATCAATGGAGTAGAGGCCACAACATTTGAAGTCCAAAGTCCAGTCTCCTACTATCATGGAAAATGGAATGTGGTTAGGAAACAGGCAACAGAGTGACTCTGTGCCACACAGAGTGACACCAGGAAGTGGTCACTAGCTGGCAGCAGTGGCTGGTGTCTTGCCATCAGCAGCTCCTAAAGTTTTGGGTGGATTTCCCCACTTGTGAGGTGGGGTTTCAGTAACTACAGAGGCAGGGGTGTGTGAGGTGGGTGCTTTCCCTGGCAGGACCTCCCTTTCAGTGGTTGAGCCAAAGGAAGGGGTAGACTGTTGTTGTTAAACCCAGCTCAGGGTAGTGTTGATATCCTTCAGCACCTCTGTTAAGGAGGCAATGTTGGTATTGTGAGCCTCCCACTGTTCATGTATTTCTCAATGGAAGTCCCTCTGCAACTCCTTCATTTCCCTGAGTTCGGTTAGTACTTTGCCCATCATGCCTTGGTAATTGGTAGGTTCCCAAGACCTAACTGATAGTGTCCTGGCCAGGGGCATCACCAGCAGCCTCTTACTGCTGGGCCACACCATCTCTCCCATGCACCCTACCCCCATGTGCTTGCGCCCTTGGTGCAGCCTGCCCCCTTCCACTGGTTCCAGGTCCTTCATTTTCAGAGTTGGCTGGCTGTGACTCAGGAACCTGGAATGGGGGTGGGGGCACAAGCTGCTTGGAACTGTCCCCGGGCACAGGTTTAGGGTCGATTGACTGCCTGAGATGTAGAGACCACAGGGCTAGGTGGAGTCGATGTGGTCAGGCTGAGGCTGACAGGCGTCATCTGACCAGGTTGCCCGGATGTGCCAGAACCATCTTCAATGTCAACCAGTCCAGGATTGGTGTCCTCACTGAGGGCTTCGTCTATGGGGGTAGTGTCAGTCTCTTCAGTGGATTTGGTATTGGCAGTGGCTGCTCGACCTGTTGATGTGAGAGAGAGATACAATGTTACAGGTTGTATTGTGACATCTACCTACAATCGTTGACAGTGACATTGGGCTAGGGCCATGTTCACATTGGATTTGCTGATTTGCCTTATGTGACAAGTACACATATTATCATTTGTATTGCCCTGACATTGGAGTTACATACCAATTCTATTTCAGTAAACTAGCTTCAGTCTGTCTGAATTTTTTAGCTGTTGGATGGATGGTCATGGACTCATATATTGCCAGCAGTGCATGCAAAACAGTGACTGGGCAGGATGTTGTTTGGGTCATATTGAGACCTAATTATCTGTTATGCAGGCAGTGGCAGAACGTTGGATGATATGTGACAGTTGTCTTTTTCTGGTCAGTGCAATGTGGATTTGACTACTGCCAATGCCATTCAGATGATACATCTTGGGGTCTTAAATCTGTCTTAGATGTTCTTTCCAAACATTTTGAGCTGTCCTTCCTGTCCACACTTTTTTCATCCTGGCATAGCTGTTCAAGGTGGATCTGGGTGTGTTTTGCCACTTCACATGGTGTACCATGACCTGTATCCTTGTCCCTCTCAGGTGTGTTAACTTCATAAGTGAGTTCACGGACAGTGGCACAATGCATTATGGACACTGGCCTGGTGTTTGAGGTTGCATGGCCTGGCCCTCCTGGGATTTACAGTGACGTTACTCAAAACACAACTCACAGTTTACATTGTTAATCCTCTGAGGTGAGGAGACTTCCATTGCAAGTATACCAACAAGGATATTTGAACATGTGCAGAGTGGGCTGGATCACTGGATAAGGTAGACAGAGCCTCCTGACATTAGCAATCATGTGACTCCCTTTACTACATGCAGCTGTTCGATGTAATTCCCCCAGGTGTGTGCACTTCATGTGTGAATTCCCAAGAAAGGCTATTTTGGCAGGTACACAGTGGACTGTTGCTTGTAGTGAGAGTGAGGGATCCTCCTATGAGTTCTAACCATTTTACTCCCTGTATCACACACACTCTACACTTGTCCTCCTCTCAGGTGAATACAGTTCCATGGGTGACCAGAGGGAGAAGGGTGTTTTGTATCCGGGTACACTGTGTTGGCTTGGTGGGGTAACACTACAATGGCCCTCTGGCCTTGGTATTCCTGTCAGTGCCTGTCCTACTCCCACACACTGTACAGTTGTCTTCCTCTCAGGTAAGTACAGTTCCATGGATGAGTAGAGGGAGAACAGTGTTTTGTATCTGTGTTAGCTGGGGGGGTAACACTGCTATTGCCCCCCAGGCCTTGGCATTCCTGTCAATGCCTGCCATACTCCCATACTCTGTACAGTTATTCTCCTCATGGGTGAGTAGAAGGAGAAGGGTGTTTTGCATCTGGGTATACTGTTTTGGTTGGTGGGGGGTAACACTACTATTGCCCACTGGCCTTGGCATTCCTGTCAATGCCTGTCCTACTCCCAAACACTGTACAGTTGGCCTCCTCTCAGGTGAGTACTGTTCACTAGGGATTTGGAAAACAAGGTAATTTTGAACATGATATACTGTTCTGTTTTTTGTAATAGTAGAACAGTGCCCGCTGGGAATTGTGGTTCTGTCATTCCCTGTGGTACATAAAGTATATAGAGATGTGGTTACCGCAGGTGAGCCTAGTTCCCATGTGAGATGGCAAACAGTGGTCTTTGGACAGATGGTGACTGGGCTGTGGAGTGGGAGGCAGTGAACGGGGCTAACGGTAATCAATGTGCATGCATGACAATACATTTAGGTGACATGTTTTATGTTGTGACTTACCAGACCAGGTATTCCTGTCAAGCCCTCAGGATGTAGGATAGCCAAGACCTTCTCTTCTCATGATGTGAGATATAGGAGAGGAGGTGGGGGACCTCCGCCAGTATTCAGGACTGCAAGCTGGTGCCTGGGTACCATGCAACGGACTTTCCCCCTGAGGTTGTTCCACCTCTTCCTGATGTCATCACTTGTGTGCGGGGAGGTGCCTACAGAATTTACTCTGTTGACTATCCTTTGCCACATTTCTATTTTTATTGTGATAGTAATTTGCTGAAATTGGGCTTCAAATAATTGTGGCTCTACTCTAATGATTTCAGCTAACTCGTCATCTGTGAAATGGGGATTTTTCTAGGGTGACATAGTGGTGTTGGACGAATACCTATCTTGATGGGTGCTGGGTGCTGAACAGGTGATGGGGACTGTATAGAGTGGGGAGGTGCAACTGGATGTGATTGATGTGTGTTGAGGATGTGAGATATGTGGTTATGAAAGTTGGATGGGTGCCTAATCTATGGTTTGGAATTAATTTTTGCGAGGTGTATCTTGCTGTGTGTGGCATTATGGATACAAAGACTGTGGTGTGTGAAGTGCTGTGTTTTATAGTGTGCTCTGCGGGTGTGTTGAGTGTGTGAGTGTTTGTCAGCTGTGTTGTTTTCAAATGCATCTAATGTGGTGTAGTGTATTACTGTGGTGAGAGTTAACTACTGTGCTTCGGACTGTCATTGGTAGACTGCCAAGGCAGGACTGCCATTGCACGTTTTGACTTGTAATACGGTCGGTGGTTGGTTGACGGGCTGGTGGTGCCAGTGGTTAGACGGCCTATCTCCCACCCTCCAGAGTCCCGGCGGGATCAGTTTTTGGCCTGACTTTTGGCAGTTATGCCTATGCTACTCATAATACTGCGGTCTGTGTGACCGCCAACATGGTGGTCTTCTAACGGCCGCCACTATGGCGGTCCGACCGCCAAACTCGTAATGAGGCCATTAATCTTTTAATCTTCTTCTTATGTTTAGCTTCATTCTCCATCTCCGATCCCAATATTAGAGGTGAAGAGTGAGTCACCAATCTTCACCTTCTGCTGGCTGATTTACAGCGTTCTGATATTGGATAGTTCTACAATTGAGGATGCTATTCCTATTTAGAAAGGACATATCTAATTATTCTACCTTTATACTTACCTATCTCCAGCCCCCATCTCTTTTATCCCAGCACTCGCACTGTCTCACAGATGGACAAAACATGATATTTCTTCAACCCCCACCATAAAATGGTAATATTGAATTACTATTTAATCTATGTCAGCCATTTATCAATCCCTAAACACAAGAAGGATATACCATACATCTAATCTCTGATCAGTTCTTAATCAATCATAATTACTGCAGAAGTCTACTGATTGGCCTCCCTTTCTGCTACCCCTCCCATCTGGAGGCAAATTATGAACACAACCTTCCAAGACAAGGTCAGTGATAAACAGGCGATAGCAAAACCCACACCGTCACGCCAACAGGAATACGCCCACAGCATCACGACCCACAAATCAACGCGGCGGTCTTTCAACTGCGGTAAACCATTGGTGGTACACACCGCCGTGCAAAAAAAACGCACACACTTACAAAACACCACCACATTGGACAATTCAAGATACGCACACACCTGACACATATACACACACCACACCCTCACAATCATACCACTATAAAATACACACCCACATTACCCACAACCCTTTCAACAAACAAATTAGAACAAGCAGAGAGAAAAGCAAAGAGCACACCTTCACCCAGAGGCACAGAACACCATCACTCATACACCATCCACGCACATCACATAATACATCACAACACAGCACCCCACACATCACATCATACATATCACTCACACCACATCATGGCACCTCAAATACACCCCAGGTTTTCTGAGGAGGAGCTCAGAATCATGGTGGAGGAAATCATTCCAGGTAGAGCCACAGCTATTCGGATCACAGGTGCAGCAGACATCCATTGCAAGGAATATGGAGCTATGGTGGAGAATCGTAGACAGGGTCAACGCCGTGGGACAGCACCCAAGAACCACAGATGACATCAGGAAGAGGTGGAACGACCTACGGGGGAAGGTGCGTTCCGTGGTATCAAGACACCAGATAGCAGTACAGAGGACTTGCGGGGGACTCCCACCTCCTCCCCCACAACTAACAACATGGGACGAGCAAGTCTTGGCAATCATGCATCCTGAGGGCCTCGCAGGAGTAGCAGGAGGACTGGACTCTGGTAAGTCTAATCTTTACTACTTTATGCCTGCCTACCTGCATTCCCTCACTAACTCCTACCCCTACCGTCACCCCCATCACTCCACCACCTCTCATATACCCCACTATCACAACCCACACAGCCCTGCATGCAACACCTATGCATGGACACCGATCACAGACCTGCATGGACACCCATCATCACAGCATGCACACTAGAGAGACTCACCCACCCCACACAATCAGCAATCACACAAGGCCAAGGCGACAGGGAAAGCACAATTCCATTAGGGAAACACACTCATTGCACAAGATGGGACACACAGATACAATAACAATGCATGTACATCCCAACAGGACCCCTACCCGATGTCACCGGACAGGAGTTGCCAGCTACATCCAGTCCCCCCACAGAAGAGGCCCACAGTGATGACAGCAGCTCTGCACACCTGGATCACAATGACCAGCCTGGCCCATCTGGGACCTCTGGACAGTCGGTTCCCCTGCCACAGTCCCAAACCACCACAGAGCCTCCCCCCTCAGGAAACACCAGCACAGCACCCACCCAGCGGGCCCATGCCACTGTCCCCAGGACACGTCAATCAGCAGTGTGTCCACCACTAAAGGGACTCCAGGCAACCCCACTAACCCAGGGCGATCAGGGACCTGGGGTTAGTGGCAGTGGGCACACAGTTCAAGGGACAGAGGCACAGGGCAACAGGGAAGCTTGGAGGACTGCTGTGCGACAGGGGGAGGACAGGCCCAGTGAACCCACTCTCCACGAGGTACTCTCAAACATAATGGGAGCATATCACCATTCCCATGAGACCATGGGCACTGTTCTGGCCAAGTTTTGGGAGACCCAGCGGCTGCAGGAGGGACAGTACATGGGGATAAGTGATGACCTCACCAAAATCTACACCATTCTGGTCACCATAGCAGGGGTGCTGGCTGACATGGGGAAGACCATGAGGGAGGCAGTGGCTCAACAAAGGGCCCCTGACACTAGCCAAACCGAGGAACAGCCTTCCACCTCCACCGGCGCTAGTGGACAGGAGGCACCGCCACAGACATAACAGTCCAACAGCACCCCACCCCCTGCAGAAGGAGAACCACCCCGCAAACGGTCCTTGCAATCCAGGCAGAAGACAGAGAACATTACCAAGACCTCCGCCAGGAAATGAGACTCTCCTGATTGTCACCCTTCTATCCCACTCTGTCACCCTGTCCACCTTGAACTGCCATTACTCTCCTTCCTATGCCCCATTGGACAATGCACCTGTGATACCAAGAGACTGGACTCTACCATGGACCTTCCTCCACCATCACACCAGCCTCTTGCACATACCCCTATACTCATTAGTACCTAAATAAACACCCTTTAATCAGATATCAATCTGGAGTCAGTCTGATGATTCACACATGTATTACTACAAAAGTAGCAAAGATTTTCAAGGTATATGTTCATTTACTCATACCAATGTATGACAGTTGTTGGGCAGGAGTACACATAGCAAAAGCCAGAATGGGGTACACAGATCTGAAAAAAATGTAATCCAAAGGGAACAGTCAGTGTCCATAGACAGAGGTTAAGAGGCTGGCATGTACAATGTCCTAAAGTAAACTGATATGTGAAGAGGAGTTACATTGTCTTACCTGTGTGTCACTGGAAGTACTGCAGGATGATGTTTGTTCTGTTGTCAATATCTTCTTCCTCTGCCTCCTCTTCATCACTGTCCACAGGCTCTAGCGCTGCCACAATACCATCACCAGGCTCATCCTCCAGCAGAAAAGGCACCTGGCGTCTCAATGCCAGGTTGTGCAACATACAGCATGCTACGATGATCTGGCACACCTTCTTGGGTGAGTAGTACAGGGAGCCACCTGTCAGATGGAGGCACCTGAATCTGGCCTTCAGGAGGCAGAATGTCCTCTCAATAATACACCTAGTTCGCCCATGTGCCTCATTGTAGAGTTCCTCTGCCCTTGTCCTGGGATTCCTCATAGGGGTCAGTAGCCATGAGAGGTTGGGGTAACCAGAGTCACCTTCAAATTTCGAGGGATACCTGTTAGACACACACTAACCCTTAGGGACTACCCCATACCCAGACACCTACTCATACTGTGTGGGGACCTTAGGCTCACCTATTAGCCACACCCGGTGCCTCTGGAGTTGGCCCATCACATAAGGGATGCTGCTATTCCTCAAGATATAGGCGTCATGCACAGAGCCAGGACACTTGGCATTCACATGGGAGATGTATTGGTCCGCCAAACACACCATTTGCACATTCATCTGTAGCTTTTTCTATTTCTGTACACTTGTTCATTTCTGCGGGGGGACAAATGCCACATGTGTCCCATCAATGGCACCAATGATGTTGGGGATGTGACCCAGGGCATAGAAGTCAGCTTTCAATGTGGCCAGATCCTCCACCTGGGCAAACATGATGTAGCTGTGCATGTGTTCCAGCAGGGCTGACAACACTCTTGTCAACACGTTTGAGAACATTGGCTGAGACATCCCAGATGCCATGGCCACTGTTGTTTGGAAGGAACCACTTGCCAGGAAATGGAGCACTGACAGGACCTGCACTAGAGGGGAGATACCTGGCGGATAGCTGACATCAGGTCTGGCTCCAATTGGGCACACAGCTCTTAGATTGTGGCACAATCAAGTCTGTAGGTGATTATGATGTGTCTTCCATTGACAACAGGTCCACCAGGGGTCTGTACACCGGAGGATGCCGCCATCTCATATGCTGCCTCAGCAGTTGTAGCCTATGGAGGAGAAATGTGAGCAGAAGGTCATTTATCACATAGATAGCACAACTGTGTCTGAACTAATGTTACAGAATCCATGTGTTAAATCGTGAGTCAGTATATGTGCCAATATGTGCTGCGACGCAGTTAGGTGCCATGACATGTGCTCCCCTGAAATGGCGGCTGCCTGACTTGTGAGGAGGGACAAGGGGAAATGAGGTAACTGTGCTGGCATTGTGCAGCGTCGCAGTAGGCGGTCAAAGACTGCCGGGCAACTCTGCATTGGTTATCATTGGGCCCTATGGGTCTGAGGAGCCAATGGCAATGTACACCGGCGGTGACGGTATGCACCGCCGCGGACGTGACCACCATTTTCTACCTCTTCACTCACTTGATACCTGACCATCAACAGGAGAGGACCCACACTGCAAGTGCTGCTGTGATCTGAGTCTGGAAGTGACAACAGCTACAGTGTCTGGGGAAAGGGCCCCTGCCTTCACTGAGGAGGAGTTGGACAAACTGGTGGATGGGGTCGTCCCCCAGTACATGCTACTCTATGGTCCTCCAGACAAACAGGTGAGTAAACTGTGAGCATGATGAGTGGGCAATACCTGTTTGGAGTTGTGTGTATGTAAGCCACATGTTGGGGGTGGCCTGAGTGCTGCATGTGAGGCGGTCAGTGTATGTGCGTCAGGTCATGGGTGTGAACTGGTGGTCAATGACTATGACGGTCCGGACGGGTGGGTAATGAAATATGTTCACTCTGTTTACCCTCTAGGTCAGCGCCCACCAGAAGAAGGGTATTTGGCGTGCCATCGCCAAGGAGGTGCGGACCCTGGGGGTCTATCACAGACGGAGCACCCACAGCCGCAAGAGATGGAAGGACCTGAGCAGCTGGAGCAAGAAGACGGTGGAGGCCCAGCTGGGGCTGGCCTCCCAACTTGGAAGGGGTGCCTATCGCACTATGACCCCCCTGATGTTCCGCATCCTGGCAGTGGCCTATCTGGAGTTGGATGGGCGCTTGAGGGCGTCCCAGCAGCCACAAGGGGGTGAGTACAGTTTCAGAAAGCAGACTCTGCGCGATTTAGGAACTAGATATGTGGGTGCCCCTAGGCCAGGGCGATCATGCCAGGGTATGTCCCTTTTTTGCAGGCTCTGAAGCACCCCTACCCCAATGGTACAATTGGGCAGCTACTAGTTTGCAGGGTCCTGTGGGTATCAGGTGTGCAGGTGCTGGCGTTAGGCATTATACCCCATGGGCTGGTGACTACCATAGTGACTGGTTGGGCAAGGCCTAGTGCATAGGGCAGCTCAGTGTGTGTTGTGTTCACCAACAGTAGTGGTGTTGCTGGCATTGACCATGTGTGTCCTCTGTCTTTCCCCCCTTCTTGGTTTGTCACCCTGTCCTTGTGTGCATTAGCATCATCTGGTGGAGGAGCTGAGGCACCGGCGACTGAGGGAGCTGCATCCCACATGGCCCATGAGGGTGAATCCACAGAGGGTGAAGGCACCAGTGGGACGGAGGGCGAGGGGAGCTCCATGACAGGGACAGGAGGGGATACCAGTGACAGCGACTCCTCCTCTGATGGAAGCTCCCTTGCGGTGGCAGACACCTCTGTGCCCACCCCAACAACAGGTACAGCTGCCACCCCCCCTACCAGCACCGCCCTCCCAGCAGCCCCTCAGCGTGTTTCCTGTACCCGCTCACCCAGGAGGGTGGGCACCTCCTTTGCCCCAGGGACCTCAGGTCCTGCCCCAGTCAGCCCTGCTGCCCTCAGTGAGGAGGCTATTGACCTCCTGAGATCCCTGACTGTTGGGCAGTCAACCATTCTACATGCCATCCAGGGTGTCATGAGGCATTTGCAGCAAACAAATGCATACTTGAAGGGCATTCATTCTGGCATGGCAGCCCAACAGAGAACATTTCAGGCTCTGGCCTCAGCACTGATGGCAGCCATTGTTCCTGTGTCCAGCCTCCCCCTCCAACTTCCACTACCCAGACCCAATCCCCTCTACCTCAGCCTATCCCAAGCACACCTTCAGACCAGCAGGCACACACATCAACACACAAAAGTGGCTCAGGAAAACATAAGCACCACAAATCATCACACAGGCACTCACACAAGCACCATACCCATGCACACATACCAACATCCACTTCCTCCATCGTGTGTCCCTCCTCCACGTCCTCCACGTCCTCCACCTCCCTCCCAGTCTTGTCTCTACTCACACCTGCATGCAATACATCATCAGCCACTGCCTCCATCACCAGCACACCCATCACAACACACCGCTCACGATCAATCACAACCCCCACTACCATTCATACGTCCCCTGTGTCCTCTCCCAGTGTGTCTGTGAGCCCTCCTCCCAAAGTACACAAACGCAGGCACACACCCACTCAAAAGCCATCCACCTCACAACAGCCTCCAGCCCATGCACCTTCACCCAAACTCAGCAGACGTACACCTCCTAAAACCACTACCTCTTCCTCCACTCCCACACCCCCTCCATCTTCCTGTTCCAGTGTGCCTAAAAATCTTTTCCATCTTTTCCTAGCTAACATTAACCTCTTCCCTACACCTCCCCCCTCCTTCCCCTAGGGCCAGGATGTCTAGATCCCAGTCCAGCACCTCAGCCACCAAATCTGCGTCTGCTGTGATCCCTGCAAGTCCAGGTGGATCGAAGGGGGCACCCGTCAGAGCTGCCAGTGTGCCACCTACAGATGTGAAGGACCACCCAATTCTACCACCTGCCAAGGTCAAGAAGGGGCCGGCATCCAGCAGGAGAAAGTCACACCACCCATCCAGCAAAGCCCCATCAAAACACAAAAGGAAAGTGCCAAGGGCCCAGCGGCGACTGCCAAGGTGGGGAAGGGACACAAGACAAAGGGCAAGTCACCTCAGGGCACGATGCCTCCTGGTGAGGTGCTGGTGACCACCATTTCCTCAGAGATGGCAGCGACCTGTACCACGGTCACCACCGCCGCAACGACCATCACCTGCACCACCACCTGCACCGCCGCCTGCACCACCACCTGCACAGCCGCTGCCACAACATCAGTCTGCAGCATCCTCCCCAAGGATCAGCCATCCAAGGCTGCTGGAGAGGGTCTGGTGTCTCCCTCCACCACTACAGGCACCTGCACCACGGGCAGCACCGGCAGCATCTCCGCCATAGCCACCGCCACAGCCACAGCCACAGCCGCAGCCACCGCCACTGCCACCTGCACCACCATCTGCACTGCCACATGCCCAGCCGTTGCCACTATATCGGACGTCAGTAGCATCCCCAGTGGGCAGCCGTCTGAGGCTGCAGGTGACGTCCTGGACCCTGACACGCACTTGAGGCACCACCACCAACACTGGCACTACCAGCAGTTTGCAATCTAAGTCGCTGCAGGATGGAGTGTGGCTCTGCCTCCATGGAGTATCATGCTACCTGTTCCATGTACATCTTGTGGCTCAGACACCCAGGTGAGTGGATGTTAACTGCCACAACCCCAGGTGCAGCATCACTGGCCTCAAAGCACCCTCCAGAACCAGTGGAGATATGCATCCACTCCTCCTATCCTTGACAGGATGAAGCACTCTGGGCACAATGCCCCCTCCAGAACCAGTGGAGAGATGCATCCACTCCCCCATCCTTGGCAGGATGAAGCACTCTGGGCAAAAAAGCCCCCTCCAGAACCAGTGGAGAAATGCATCCACTCCCCCTATCCTTCGCAGGATGAAGCAGTCTGGGCACAATGCCCCCTCCAGAACCAGTGGAAGACACCACACACTTGAGAGACTGTTGTTTTGCACACCCCAGGTGCAAGCAGTGGGCAAACCACCCACTTGAGAGACTGTGGCTTAGCACTCCCCAGGACCAAGCAGTGGACAATCCACACACTTGAGAGACTGTGGCATAGCACTCCCCAGGACCAAGCAGTGGGCAACCCACCCACTTGAGAGACTGTGGCTTTGCACTTCCCAGGACCAGGCAGTGGGCATAGAGCCCCCTCGAGGAGCAGTGGCGCCATCCCATCTTCCGGCTGAGGTGCCCTCCTCCCCTTCCTCCTGAGGTGCCTGTGTTTTTTCGACCTGATGCCCCTGCAGTGTTCTCTCAGTTTTGAGGCAGGTGCCAATGGTTTTGATGTCATTGGTACCGCCCCGGAAAAGCTGCCGGATTGGCCTCTCATAATAGGGTGGGCGGTACATTGTCCTCCGCCTGTGTGTTGGCGGTGACCGCCGCGGTGTTTGTGGCTACCGCCGTGGCAGTCGGAGTGTTAAAGTGGCTATGTTGGCGGTTTCCGCCGTAGCCCATTTTTTTTACCGCTGGCCTGTTGGCGGTGTTACCGCCGCTTTAACACCGACCACCACAGTTCTAATGAGGACCACAATGTCTAACATTGCTGATCAGTGATGAGGATAGGACTTGTGTTTGTGCAGTACAATACAACAGCTATGTGTACACTGTCGTAGTTGGAGTGTTGCTTTAGGCAAGACTGCTCGTTTAAGGATGACAGCACTTCTGTTTGCAGACGACTAGGCCAATCCTACAACAAGTCCTAACTGTCGTCCCAACCCTCCCGGCTCACAAGCAGCACCTCACCAAAAACCTAAACATAAAAGGTGATTTGTGGCAGCCTTTACGTGTGGGCTCAAGAGTGCGACATCTCAGGGGTGTCCTGGTTCAACGGAGATTACCCTTTTCTCACATGAACAACATGTCTCAGTCACACACAGGCAATGAAAGAGATGCAGAGAAGTTTTCAATGAGTTTTATTAACAAGACTGCAATCTACTATAAATTGCATGGGCTGCAATGATTAGGATAATGAACAATGCAAGAAACAGAACTGTGAAAACGAGAGTCATTAATACAAAGACCCCCACCGTGTTCAAATAACATAAGATGTAAAGTAGGTGTGAAATAAACCCTAATACCCTAGCATGATTTGATGGTTCTGAGTTCCTCCCTGAACCCCAAATACTGTTCCTCCTGCAGCCTCATCGTCACGGGCCAGGAGGCCACTGCCAGCCCCAGAGTCACTGGCCAGGAGGCCACCGCCAGCTCCATCGTCACTGGCCAGGAGGCCACCGCCAGCCCCATCGTCACTGGCCAGGAGGCCACCGCCAGAGTCACTGCCCAGGAGGCCACTGCCAGCCACAGCCAGCTGGCCAGGAGGGCCCGCAAGCCACAGCCCAGCCTACCCATGAAGGACCACCAGCCACAGCCCTGCTGGGCAATGAAGGACCGCCTTGGCAAGGACCGCTGAACAGGGCAAATACCGCCATGGAAAGCACCGCTGAATAGGTCTGACACTGGCAACTCAAGCACCGCTGAACAGGTCAAGGACCGCTGAACAGGGCAAAGACCGCCATGGGAAGCACCGCTGAACAAGTCTGACACCGGCAACTCAAGCACCGCTGAACAGGGCAAAGACCGCCATGGAAAGCACTGCTAGCCCATTAGCGGCAGGGGCAGTGATGCAACTGGGACCGTCACAGGGTGTGTGCTGCACTCTGGGCACCAATCCCCCTCCAGAACCAGTGGAGAACAGCATTCACTCCGTCTGTCCTTGGCAGGATGAAGCACTCTGGGCACCAGTCCCCCTCCAGAACCAGTGGAGAACAGCATCCACTCCGTCTGTCCTTGGCAGGATGAAGCACTCTGGGCACCAGTCCCCCTCCAGAACCAGTGGAGAACAGCATCCACTTGAGAGACTGTGGCTTTGCACTCCCCAGGATATGGCAGTGGGCAAGCCACCCACTGTGGAGACTTGAGAGACTGTGGCTTTGCACTCCCCAGGATTGAACAGTGGGCAAGCCACCCACTGTAGAGACTTGAGAGACTGTGGCTTTGCACTCCCCAGGATTGAACAGTGGGCAACCCACCCACTGTAGAGACTTGAGAGACTGTGGCTTTGCACTCCCCAGGATTGAACAGTGGGCAAGCCACCCACTGGAGAGACTTGAGAGACTGTGGCTTTGCACTCCCCAGGATACATCTATGGGCATGGAGCCCCCTCGTGGATCTGGTGTGGTGCACTCATCCGGCTGAGGTGCCCCCCCTTCAATTCCCCCTGAGGTGCCTGTTGTATTTCGATCTGATGCCCCTGCAGTGTTCTCTCCGTTTGGATCGGGTATCTTGTGTGGGCCTCGCCCATGCATTTTGGGCCCAGTGGTCCACGGACTATGAATGGTGCAATACCTGCACTACTAATCGTGGTGTATATTTTGTTTATTGTTTAAATATATGTTGGACTTTTTGCCTTACGCAGGGTCATCCCCAGTCTTTTTGCCTCCTTCCTCCTGGTTTTTCTGACCTCTCACTGTTGGCTCTAGGACTCTGAGTACGTTATCACTGCTGACCAGTGCTAAAGTGCAGGTGCTCTCCCATCTAAAGTTGGTATGACTGGCTTATACCTAATTAGCATATTTAACTTACCTATAAGTCCCTTGTACAGTGGTATCTCTATACCCAGGGCCTGTAAATTAAATACTACTAGTGGGCCACCCACTGAAGTAGACTTTCAAAACCTGTCTCAGGTCTGCTAGCGCAGGGCCTGTGTGCGCAGTTTTCTACCACAGGGACCTGGCATCTAAACTTACTTGCCAGGCCCAGGACCTTTTACTACATGTAAGTCACCCCTAAGGTACGCCCTAGCTAGCCCTATGGGCAGAGTGCCATGTATGTAGAAGGCAGGACATGTGCCATATTGCATGGCCTGTCCTAGTAGTGACAAACAGCCTAACTTGGTGTCTCACTGCTGTGAGTGCTGCCTTCTCATAGGATTGCATTAGAAATGCCCTGCCTTATGTGTAAAGGGTATTGTCTGATTTATGAGGGGTAGCATAGGCGTGTTTGGTATGGTTGTGATGGTGATAATAAATACTGCTTACTGGTGTGGGTGTGTTTTTTATTACTATCACAGAAATGCCACTTCTAGAAAGTGCGCATTTATCTGTGCTTATGACTCTGGTGTTTTGCAGCTTGACTCCAATCCAAGTCTGGGCAGAGTGACAGTTGGGGCTTTGTGCATACTTTTCAGACAGCCTGTACACAGGGAGGGTGGAGGTGTCACAGAGGTGCATCTGCATACTGAATAGTCTTCCTGGGCTGAGAGAAGGGAGAGGCGGGGCACACCTACATTTGTAAAGGCTGTGCCCTGGCCTCACACAATAAGGTCGTTAACCCCCCACTGATGTTTGGAGCCTGTGCTGAAAGGAGAGAGGGGGCACTCCCAGAACCAGTTGTAACTGGCTGGAACCTCCTCTCCCTACCATTGTAAAACACTGTAAGAACTGACTATAAGTACAGGAGAATTTTCCCCACAATTTGGAGACTCTTAATCATCTTTGAACTGGACACAGAAATGCTGGAAGAACTCACCAGGAACCGCGATGGACTACTGCTGCTGGACTGACCCATGACCTGCTTGGTCACTGCAGAGGACTTTCCACTTGCTGCACATTCCTTGAGCTGGCCTGTTGTTGGGCCCTCCACCTGTGGGCCTTTTCTGATAAACTTGTGCTGTGGCCCCTGACCCCTGCATTTTTACCCTGAAGTACGTGGGGTGCTTCACCTGGTTGGAGAGCTAAGCGCTTTGGAAAGCGCTCCTTAGGGGATTTCCATAGCACTTGAAGAAGTGTTTATTTGTCTTTCTGCTAAAAGAAATCACCGCCGCTGCCGGGCCCCTTTAATCACTCAAGCTCGTCGGAGCGCGCTGCTTGTAGTCCCAGGGCACTCCAGGAAGAAGAGAGGAGGCAGCACACTCCTCTCCGTGCCCCCGGGGCACCAACAAAACCGAAGATAGGAAAACTGGAGCACGCGTGCTCCTAGCGGTGCCCCCCGGGCAGGGATTGCTCCGAGGAGCGCCCCCGGGGGACCAGAAGGCCCTTATCTGGGCCCGGAGTGAAGCCGGAGACAGGCAGGAGAGGAGGAAGCCTCTCCCTGCCCTGCCGAGCCCAGAAGGGCTCTCTGTGGGATCGCGGGTGGGGCCGAAGCCTCGCTGGAGGCTTGTCCCGCACCGCCGGTCCTTGGCTTGGCCCTTGTGTGGGCCAGTGTGGGTCTTTGCCCCCCCTTTCTTGGAGGGCCAGTTAAGGCCCGGGGGGACCCTACAACAATCGCGGGTCCCAGGAGGGGCCCGCGCCTTGAAGCGGAAGGGGGCACGTGTTGCCACCCTCCCCCTCGCATTTCTTCTGGGTTTCGCCCCCCCCTTGTGGAGACCGGTGGAGGCCGGGGGGCCCCCAGTGATTGCTGGCCCCAGGAGGGGGCCGTTAGGAGTACAGAGGGTGTGTGTGCCACCCCCCTCTCACCCAGAATTGTCAGGAGGCCCCTCTTTTGCGCAGAGGAGCGCCAGGGGCCCCATTTCTTTTCATTTCAATAGCCACTGGAGGTGCCTTCATCAAGTCAGGTACTTTTAAAGGACAAATATAAATATGATTGAAGTTCTTACTACAGACTTTAGTGGATTTATATATTGCCTACCTGTTTTTGATGTGTGATGATGTTTTTACATATATGGGCAAATGTTCCTTTTATGGGCATGACTTGCTAATATGTTTCCCTAACCTGCCATATGTTTTCTAATGTTCCTACTATGGGCATTGTATGATATTTTTATGACAAGTGCTTTTGCGTAATAACGTGTTTCCTGACTACTGCTTATGTTGCAGAATACTGAGTAACCTGTGTGTTATGTGTGACTACTGCTAATGTGCAGAGTAACTAATGTGTAACGTTCTGACAACTGCTAAGGTAGCAGGATAGTACTGATATGTGATGTTTGGTCAGATAATTACGTTGTGTACAATACAGTATATTTTCATATAATCTGGTGTTGTGTTTCCTTTGTGGTGGGGATATTTCGTCACATGTGTTGCTTGTGTTGTGCAAACGGTTTATACATTGCATCCGGGTTAAGCCTGACTGCTCGTGCCAAGCTACCAAGGGGGTGAGCAGGGGTTATCTTGGACGTATAACTCCCTTGCCATGACTAGCGTGGGTAAGTTCTGCCTGGCTGAGGTGCATAACCTAGCCAACCAGAAACCCCATTTCTAACATTGGTTGTCAGCGGTGAGGATAGGACTTGCGCTTGCACAATACCATTGTTACTCATTATCACACTACAAGGATTGTGTTTAGACTTAACAATATATATGTATATATTTGCTTACTGTATTTTGAGATATTACAATGGTTCCACTCATTTCCTTTTGTCTTTGCATTCTTCCGGGGGTGTTAGGGAGGTGTTACTGTAATGTATAGATATGCATTGGTGTGTGTGTTGTAGTGGGTGAGGGTCGGGTGGGGGTTGGGATGTTGGTTGTGTGTGTCCCTATGTTTTTGCCTCCCCCTCCCCTATGTAGTAGGTGCAGTACTCACCGTGGTCTTCGCCGCCAGCGTTGATGATCCTCGTAGAGGAGCAGGAAGACTAGCGCTGGCAGAATATGGAGTTCCGGCTCCATGGTGCCCTCCTTCCTCGTGGAGTGTGTAGAGGTGAGCGTTTTCCCTTTGAAATGGCTGTTTCCGCCGTGTTTTTATCCGCTGTGAATCCGCCCCGGAAAAGGTGGCGGATTGGTAGGTTGTGATGCTGTGGGCGGTACATTGTCTTCCGCCTGTCTGTTGGCGGTGACCGTCGCGCTGTTTGTTTGTACCGCCGTGGCGGTCGGAGTGTTAAAGTGGCTGTCTTTGTTGCCGGTTTCCGCCACGGTCATAATTCCAATTTTTTTACCGCCGGCCTTTTGGGGGTCTTACTGCCGCTTTAACACCGCCCGCCAGGGTTGTAATGACCACCTATGTTATTAAGGGAATAAATCCTGTTGAACAAAGTGTTCATTCCCTTTATCGACAACAGCTAGAGACTTTTTTTTTCTCTTTATCAATTTGCCTTAAATGTACAGCAGCTTCCATTTCAGAAAGCTTCCAGATCTCATGTATACGGCACAGATGAATCTTTTAGAGCGTGGCTTTCTTGGACCTAGCAAGAAATCCTTTAAATCTATATCTTTAGAAAGAGTATTAACATGTTCCTCAATTGTGGCTAAGGTGTTAGTCTGTAACCACTATTGGCACAGTTTACCCGCACTGGATGTAGTGACTGTACCTGAGGGCTGACCCGAGCCAAAGCGAGGGTCCGGCCGGCTAATCTTGAAACCCCCTGAGGAATTCACAAAATGCACCTGACACCCTTTTGTGTCTATTGGCCAAAATAACCACCTGCCGGGAGTGGAAAATGAAAAATTATAGGTACCAGCCTGAACCTTTGCATCTAATACTTCCTTGGTGACATTGAGGAAGGACTGCCAATTGGTAGATTTTGCCGGTGTGGGGATACTGGGTATAGTCATTTGCTTCATTTTTGCTAACCCTAGACAAGATGTCTGTTGAATTGTATCATTCAAAAAGATAATTTGCACAGGAATGAGGCATGCTCTAAATAAAGCCTCCCTGCCCTGAATTTGCCAATCTTGTGTTCCCCATATACTCTTTACATCAACAGTGTTCTTCCAGTATCCGTAGCTTTCGACTGCAAGTCAGGAAACAAAGGAATCAGAATAAATCAATTTTGTGTTTGTTAAAAAAATGTTCCTAATTTTAGAAGGTGGAAACTTGAAATAGTATGACTCTGCATTGTTAAAGTCATGCCCAGAAAAATAAGTGAATTTATCTGCAGAATGTTTTGGGCTCCCCACTGGTGGAGTTGAACAGTGTTCCCACTGTGTGTAACTGAACACTGATCTGTGTCTAGTTGCACGGTGCAGTTAGTAATGTCCCCAGTTGTTATAGCAGAACATATCCCCATAATTCTTTGTGTTAGTGTACACATCATCACTTTAAAATACAGTGTAATCCTTCAATTCAGCTAACATGGAATCAACTGTTTGTACATCCCAGTCATCGGAATCAACACCAGGCGTAATTACAGTCATTGAAATTTTAAAGACAAAAGGAATTTGAATAACCTCGCTAGGCCCATATATATCAAATGGAACTTTATCCCACACAATCCCATCAGGAATTGATACTGCTGAAATGTTCACAAGAGACAAGTCTCTTCAGACCTTATGTGAGGAAAGATATGGAGTTAGGACTTCATCCACAGGCTCAACACAAGAGCGTTCAGAAAGGTAATGACCATTTATGAGGAGAAAGAAAACCGCCACAAAACCAATCCATAATAAAAATGCAAGCTATGTCAGAAATATCCACAGTTAAATCCATGGATAAATTAAATAGTTGTTATTAAGCCATATTTACAGCTAACGTGTCTTAGAAACAGATTCAATTGCAGGTGCTGATGAAGTCAAAGAAGAGTCATCAAGGTCGATGAAATAACCAGAAGCAGTCTCTACAAACACAGGAGCCAGTGCATTACCAGTGGATGGATCCACATCGCATGGAGACTCATAGTAGACAATGTTGTCAGTTCGGGTGGTGTTGGAGTAGAGGACAGCTACATCTTTGACAGGTGTTGTCATTGAAGTGGTAACAGGAATCAGCAAGAGCTCATTTCCACCCTCCCCATGCTCGGGGAGGCATTTGTAGCATCGTTGAACATGCTTGTGTAGTCAGAAGTGTTGTTGTTTCTTCTTTGAAGAGGTATATCCTGTTGGGTAGTGAGAGGGTACCGGGAACTACCCAAGCCACCTCTGAGTCTACTGTGCAAGATCAGCCATATGATGGAGCTTGAGGTTGTCAATGGAGACAAATCTGTTTGCTTTGGAACCAGGCAGAGGTGGTAGAATGACAGTTCTGGCATCTTGTATTTCCAGGACTTGGACCGGTGCTCTGTAGGATGGGCCAAATTCCTTCTGCACAGCAATCTTCTCACAAACCAGATCCCGACTTTAGGAATCCAGACAGTAGAAGTTGTTGGCAAATCCCTTATTCCTAAGGTGGAAGCACTGGTGCATGATTTATCATCACAAAATTGCTGAAGCTCCTGTAAGACAGTGAGATGTTTATTTATGTCAAAAGGTGTATTTACTGCAACCAAACCTGGGCCATCTAGATCTGGGACATACATAGGTATCCCAAAGAGAACCTCATTGAGAGTGCATCCCCCCAAGGACCTTCTTTACAGATTATTCAGTTCTCTCTGAACCCCATTTAGGTGATGAAGCCAGCTGCGTTCAGAACCTAGAACTCTAGCTGTTAAGGACTACTTTAGATCTCGATTCCTCCTCTCCACAGCCAAATTTCCCTCAGTATAGTAGGGTGAGGAGTAATGGAGTTGAACACCCATCTTCTTCTGGTGTCCCTAAATGCCTTAGAGGCAAAGGCAGGGCACTGGTCCGAAGAGAATGCTGCAACTGCATATGTAACGATAAAGATCTGCAAGTCTTTTATAACAGTTCGAGCATCAGCCGACCGCTGAGGCCATACCCACAAGAATCTAGAACAAGAATATACAGCGACTAAGATGTATTTGTATGCACCTCAGGTTGTAGGGAACCACAATGGTCCAGGTACACACATTGTAGTGGCCTGCTGGACACTACGAGGGATGTCTGTGGTGGGCGTTTGATGCGTGAGCCCTTTATCTGCTGGCAAATGTCACAACAAAGAACATATTGCTTGGTCTGTTTGTATAGACCTGGCCACTAGAAGCATTTCTGTAAGAGTGTTATTATGGCTGCAACACCAGCATGTGAAGAGGCGACACCCTCATGCACTGCTTTTATTACATCTAATGTCGGGTCATTGTTGGGGATCACCCAATCTCAAGCCCAGGAAGTGTTGCATGAGCAACATTCTGTGTACTGATGTGGCAAGAGAATTTTGTAGGGTATGCTTTTGGGAGAGGTTTGCCTTTAGCCATTCATGGCAGCCAAAATTTCAGTATCCAATTTTGTCTGAGAACAAGTCACTGCAGTAACAGAAGCCGTATCTACTGCTGATTTGGCTGATTCATCAGCCAAAGTGTTGCCAATAACGTATACATCTACAAGTTGGTGGCCCAATGAATGGACTACATGAGCAGTAGGTAGTTTATCCTTAAGATCTGCTACCCTTCCCCACAGAATTCTGTGTTTCATGGTGTCCCCCTTATAGTATCTAAATCTGTTAGATCGCCAATGATTAAGATAATCATTGTAGGACACAGTAGTATGAATCACAATAAATGTGAGTTGTCCTGGATCTGTACGTCATGCGCTAGAATAAGGGCTTCAAGTGCAGCCAGCTAAGCTGTTCAGTCACTTAGGGTCTGCATGTAGGTATTATGAGGAAGAAATCCTTCATCCCAGGAACAATACGCTGAGAAGGGCTATTTTAGTTTTCAGAAAATTAAATTTGTAACCAAGGGCTGCGAACACCAGTACATGTCGTACCTTTTAAATACACTGCACCCTGCCCATGGGGCTACCTCGGGCCCACCTTAAGGGTGACTTACACGCAGTAAAAGGGAAGGTTTGGGCCTGGCAAGTGGGTATACTTGCCAGGTTGAACTGGCAGTAGAAACGGCACACACAAACATTGCAGTGGCAGGTCTGAGACATGTTTACAGGGCTACTCATGTGGGTTGCACGTTCAGTGGTGCAGGCCCACTAGTAGCATTTGATTTACAGGCCCTGGGCATCTCTGGTGTACTTTACTAGGGACTTATTGGTAAATCAAATATGTCAATCATGGATAAACGAATCACCAATACAATTTAGACAGAGCGTATGCACTTTAGCACTGGTTAGCAGTGATAAAGTGCCCAGAGTCCTAAAGCCAACAAAAACAGGTCAGTAGAAGTAGGAGGATGAAGGCAAAAAGCTTGGGGATGACCCTGCAAAAAGAGCCAGGTCCAAATGGAACTGAGACTATGTGTCTGGAAATTGACACATTGCCTTTCCAGCAAGGAATGAATCGACACATCACCTCGCTTGCCAGTAAGGACGTGATGCATCATCTCACCTTCGAGGAAAGAATTGACGCATCACCTCTCCTGCAGCCCACATTGTTTCTGTTTTGACGCATCCCAGGTACTTTTGTGCTAAATCGATAAATCCATTGATTCCTATGGATTAAAGCTTACTAAAACCTCTAAAAAGTGATATCTTGACATATTTATACTAGACCTTTGTAGTTGTGGTCTTGTTTTATTCAGATAAATATTATCTATTTTTCTAAACTGGTGTGGAGTACTTTTTGTGGTGTTTTCACTGTGTTACTGTATGAGTTATTGCAGAAATACTTTACACTTTGCCTTCTAAGTTAAGTCTGCCTGCTCTGTGCCAAGCTACTAGAGGGTGAGCACAGGATAATTTAGGTTGTGTTGTGGCTTACCCTGACTAGGATTGTGGTCCCTACTTGGGCAGGGTGAATACCTTTGCCAACTAGAGACCCAATTTCTAACAAATCTATTCTAGATCTTATTAGCCACACATCCTAAAATACATTCTGCAATTCTATTCAAAATATTTAGTGACAAGAAACCCCAATTCTGTTTGGCTGTATGTACTGTGTAGTTCAATTACATGAGTAAATCCATTTCTGCATCATGCTTTTTTATCCCAGGGAGATATTACCATCACATTTCAAGTTTTCCAGCTCAAATGAGGGATGAAATGGAGAATGTGATGAACTGCATTTGAATTCTGCACATTTTCCCTCATTTCAAGCATTTTTTACTGTTTGAAACCTTCCAGGTTACCATACAACTCGCAATCGGAAATAAGGCACAAACACTACTTGCATCTAACATGGAATTATTCTATGGTTAATATGAAAACCCTATAAACTACTAAACTATGGGGGTCATTCCGACCCCGGTGGGCGGCGGTCGCCGCCCGCCTGGCGGGAACCGCCATATGGCCGCTCCGTGGTCGAAAGACCGCTGGGGCCATTCTGACTTTCCCGCTGGGCCGGAGGGCGCTAGCCAATATAGCGCCCGCCGGCCCAGCGGGAAAGAGGCCTGCAACACTGAAGCCGGCTCCCGTCGCGCTTTTCACTGTCTGCTAAGCAGACAGTGAAAAGCTTCATGGGGCCCTGTTAGGGGGCCCCTGCACTGCCCATGCCAGTGGCATGGGCAGTGCAGGGGCCCCCAGGGGCCCCAGGATACCCGTTCCCGCCATCCTGTTCCTGGCGGTGAAAACCGCCAGAAACAGGCTGGCGGGAAGGGGGTCAGAATCCCCATGGCGGCGCTGGGATTCTCCCAGCCGGGGTTAATCCAGCGGGAAACCGCCGGACCCGGCTGGGCGACCGCGGCTGTACCGCCGCGGTCGGAATGACGATTGAAGCACCGCCAGCCTGTTGGCGGTGCTTCCGTCATTCGCTACCCTGGCGGTCTATGACCGCCAGGGTTGGAATGAGGGCCTATGTATTTCTTATTCACTGTTTTTGGTGTATGCATAGTATCTCACAATACTAGTTATAAAATAAGAGAATTATGTACTGTATGTCCTTTACCAAGAACACTGCAACCTAATGATGCATTAAGCTATTGAAGAACATATATACATGAGCTCCATTGACATAAATGTCTTGCTTTGTATAGCATGTAATCTCACATCCTCCTTATTGCCATGTTTTCAGTATAGAGCATCTTAAAACATAAAATCTTCCCCATTTGCTGCTGATTTCCAAACTAATCAACCACTACTCCTGCTTCTGTCAGTGTAGATTTTACAACTTGCAACAAATTAATGTTGGTCAAAAAGTATTGGTTACACCAATTCAGTCAACCCCAACATTAGGCGACTACATGTCTCAATAATGTCATGCTCACTTGTTGCTGATCCTTTCCATCGACAAAGATTGAGGAATGTGACTCCTTTCATTCCAGGAAGCACAGCAGGGAAGGGCCCATGAACTTACTTAACTTGAAAGTGACCTGGGCGAGGCCTGTCAATTCATAGTTAAGTGTAAAGGGGGACTTAAGGAAGGGAAGCCTATTGTTCCTTAGAACATCTTAGCACCATACTAGTGGGAAGGGGAGCTAGTCCCAAAACCGGTTTAGTGTATCTGAAAAGGAGGGAATTGCTTGCTTCCCTGAATACCTCCTTGACTGGCACATAAGCTCCCTTCAAGGGTAGAAATATTCTGCCATGTTGAATTTGCCTCAGAATAGTGCAGTAAGGTAAACAGAATTTACTCCAAAAGTGGGAAGGACTGCCCTTTGGAACTTCTCCCTCATTGGTTAGCGAGTGTCCAGGGGCCATACCCACCCACTGGCTAGTGAATTCTGTGAACATGGCACTTAATCCTTAGCTCATCGGAACACTCTCTGAACCTGTGGAGCAACAGTAGAGGACTGTACCTGCTGTTTTAGACCTGTGTGGAGACATGAAGGTTGGACCTGCTCTAATCTGTACTCAGAACTAAGGAGTGGGTGTCAAGAGTGATTTTGCTGACCTCCTGTATGACACAAAATGCTGCAAGAAGCCTTTTTCTAAAGTGCCTAGATGGAAAGTAGCAACTGGAATTGGAATGATCCCTAAGTGCTATCCCTGAGGCCTTGGGAGCCTTAAATGTGACCAGGAGGAGCATCTTCAGAAACTCTTAAAAGTTAGTGCTTTGTAAATTTTGGCAAATCCAAGTCCTCTGGATGTTCAGCGGGACCTCGCAATAACAGTGGCAGATTTCAAAAGAACTTTGTCAGATACATGTCCATGCTTGCCCTGCTAGAGCATTTTGAGGTCAGTAAAAAGACTAAGTTCAAAGGTAGACATCTTGACTGGGCAAAGTCCCCGAACGAGTCTGCCTGACCAAAGTACTTCGACTGATATGAAACCCACTTGGTGTAGCCAACCCATGCTCCATTTTAGTCAGCCTGGAAGCGTGCCACAAACCATGACTACTGATTGACACTTTACTTTTTCTTGCCACTTTTTGCCCTGAATCTTTAAAATTACAATCATCAGTCCCCTTATTGTTTTTTGGCCATTTTGGTGTCATTTCACTCATAGTTGTCTGCATTTTTCTTTGTTGATTGTGGAATTTTTATTGTGTTGTGTTTTGAGCTTTTTATTAACTGTTTTATTGCTGCTAAATACTTTATAACTTTCCCTAATGCAAGCTGGCATGCTCTGTGTGATAGCTACCAGGTAGTTGCGACCAGGTTTAAATTATTTAAACTGTGTTGTCCAGGTTTGTGGTCTTACTCCTTGTGGTGGACCCACATGTACTTCAATTAGTAACATAATTTCTTACAATCACCTTTCAAAGTCACTCACCACCAAGTAGAGGGGCCATTCATTCATCCTCTGATATAATGGAATTGGAAATGGAGACAATATGAGTCGTTAAATGCTGTTCACTCTCTCCTTTACCCACCTGCCCATCTCTTGGAGGAGTACTGTTGTGCACCCCAAGTGCTTTATGCATTGCTAAAAAAGATAGAAAATTAACAAGGTGATCCATTGGGAGTCTTTGACAGTTTAGGTCATATCACAGCCATAGAGACAAAAAAAAGACATCTTAAAAACTTAAAACAGCATACGCGCTTTAAGAAGGATTTTTCCAAGCTCACACCAATAAAGTCTAAAAATATTAAAAAACAAGAAGGTGGTACCTGTATCATGGTATCGCTATATATCGCTTACTTCCTGCAGCAATCAGATGCATCAGAGAAGCTTTGCGATGTCAAGGCAAATTCCTCTTTCCAGCTACCAACCTACACAATTGTCTTTAAATTGTGAAGCTGTGGATCCGGTGTAATGTCAGAATACTCAATATCCATACCAGTCTCGCAACTAGCAACAAGAACACAAAGCAAGTTCAAGCCGGGATTCATACATAACCTTAGTTTATATGTAGCCATACAACAGTCTTGCAATTAACAACCAGTTTGAAAGTTAACTCTGACAGGTGAACGATCAAAGAGATGGAAAGCATTAGGAAGCAGGAAGAAAGCCCACTGCAGATACAGGTGAATTCCCATAATGGAAAATGAGCGGAGACTTTGTATGCTGCAGACTTTATTCCGCAAAACAAGAAACCTCTCAACTAAGTTGGAGCTAGTGCTAAAGCTGCGGGCCGACGCCAAACAACATAAGCAACTGATCTGGCACCTAAACGCAAACAGACAGACAAGGAGTGCCTATACATCTATTCACTACTATGTAAACACAACCAGGCGGACTTAAGGAGGTATATCAAAAATAAGAAGGACCGGTAAGGGCCACAAATTAATGTAATCGACGAACACACCTGGATAAATCATGTGAATAAATTATATGCAACCGACTCTGACACCCTGGTGGATCTCTGGGTCAAAATCTGCAGGCAGGATATACATCTGGACCACAACCTAGTTCCTTCTGCTAGGGAGATCTCCAACATCTTGCGTCGCATTAGAGCTACTGGTGCTCCAGGCCCTAGTGGCATTCCTGCACAAGTTTTTAAGGAAGATATTGAGCTCTGGTCGTCAACTCTTTCTACACTGTACTGCTCATGATTAGAGACTCAGGAGGTACCCACCAGCTGGAGGGGCTCTATTCTACACCTAATTTACAAGAAAGGAGACAGGCAAGACCCAGCTAACTACCGTCTTGTTGCCCTACTGGACAAGGGTTTTGCTTTGGTTCTCCTAAAAGAGCTGGAAAACTGGGTGGAACCCAATGGGATTGTTCCTTTTTGTCAAACAGGCTCTATGGCAAATTCCGCAAGCACCGATAATGTACTGGCTCTTTCCTATTTAACACACCAGGCTGGCACTAAGAAGCCGCACCCTCTTTATGCCTGTTTTGTGGACGATTCTACTGCTTTTTACGCTGTGGATAGAAACCAGTTATGGAGTAAGCTTCAAGGCTGGGGTATTCCGAACAAACTATTAAGGGCAACAGACTCACTATATACATCAGCCTGGGTGAAGGTCAAGCTGTCACATACTACCATTAGTAGCAAAATCCCCACTGACAACAGCCTAAAGGAAGGGTGCGTCCCAGCCCCTTTTTTATTTAACCTATATGGAGCAGACATGTCCCTGGCCTTAAGACATGCTAACTTGATACCGCCAAAAATTGGGAACCTCAAATCTCTCTCTTACAATATGCAGATGATATTGTCCTGTTAGGCCACTCGAGAATTGGGCTTCAGAAAGCACAACCTAACCTTTATGATTACAACACAACAACAAAAATGAAGGCAAACGCATCTAAGGCCAAAGTAATAACCTTTGGGGGGGCATCTAAACATCAGAACTGCAGCTGGAACATGGGTCCCCTAAAGATCAGCAGAACAAACTTGTATAATTACTTAGGAGTGCCGCTGACTGCGAAGGGAAATTCTAAAAAAAATCTAAAATTCATCTGTGCCATCTTAAAACTAAGGCTGAATTTATAACTGCAAGAGTATGCCAGTTAAACAATCTCATAGAAAGCCCTTCTTCAGTATTGATCCAATGAGTGCTCAGGGCATCCCTTTGTTACAGTGCTAAACTATGGTCACAAAGCTTTTCTGGGACAATTCACTAAATTAATGGAAAAGCTTCAAGTCAAAGTTTAGAAGAGAGTATTTAAGCTACTGCAATATATATGGGGGTGTTCGATTAGGTTAGAACTCAGCCTGAAATGACAGAAGTGGGTCAATATGGGCTCCTATTTGAAATACTGTCATAGGATTGTTATGGCTTCACCCAACACATTGAAATCAGCCCTTCGCCCCATTTTTTACTTAAAAAAAATCCTTGGTTGCAGCATTTAACTAAAGTGTTTCATTCCTTTCAAATAGATCAAACAGAACTAAATAAGCTGGGGCTTTCTCACACTGCTATCAAGACTGTGCTGTAAAGGCAGATAAAAATACTTTCTAATCTACTGTAGAACAACTGACCTGGTAAAGTTGAGCAGTACACCTGTGTTAGCGGCTGTGGCAGCATCCTACACCTTCAGCTCCCACCACCTGACCGCACAGCCGTATTAGGGCCCATATTTATACTTTTTGATGCAAAACTGCGCCAACGCAGTTTTGCGTCAAAAAAATTAGCGCCGGCTAACGCCATTCTGAAGCGCCATGCGGGCGGCGTATTTATTGAATGACGTTAGCCGGCGTTAGCCGCCGGCGCCGTCTGGTGTGCGTTAAAAAAAACGACGTACACCAGGCAGCGCCGGCGTAGGGGGATATGGAGCTTGGGCGTCAAGAAATGGGGCAAGTCAGGTTGAGGCAATTTTTTCGCCTCAACCCGATTTGCGCCATTTTTTTTCACTCCCAACCCCCATAGAAATGACTCCTGTCTTAGGAAAGACAGGAGTCATGCCCCCTTGCCCAATGGCCATGCCCAGGGGACTTCTGTCCCCTGGGCATGGTCATTGGGCATAGTGGCATGTAGGGGGGCACAAATCAGGCCCCCCTATGCCACAAAAAAAAACAAAAAAAAACACTTACCTGAACTTACCTTAATGTCCCTGGGATGGGTCCCTCCAGCCTTGGGTGTCCTCCTGGGGTGGGCATGGGTGACAGGGGGTGTCCCTGAGGGCATGGGGGGGCACCTCTGGGCTCCTTCAGAGCCCACAGGTCCCTTAACGCCTGCCTTTTGCAGGCGCTAAAAAACGGCGCAAAAGCGGCCGTACGTCATTTTTTTTGACCCGCCCACTCCCGGGCGTGATTTTTGCCCGGGAGTATAAATCCGACGCACATGCCTCGGAGTCGATTTTTTAGACGGGAACGCCTACCTTGCATATAACTAACGCAAAGTAGGTGTCCACGCTAAAAAATGACGCTAACTCCATGGACTTTGGCACTAGACGCGTCTAACGCCAAAGTATAAATATGGAGTTAGTTTTGCGTCGAAATTGCGTCAAAAAAAACGACGCAATTTCTGCGCAAATGGAGTATAAATATGCCCCTAGATGTGCACGATTGGGAAAGCCTGCTTGACACAAATCATGGCTGCAAGGTTGTTAGACCTCAATTTCAAGGAGATAAACCCACATGGCACTCCCTTTCCATGATTGTAAATTGCAGGCTCTGCGGATATAAAAGTGAATCATTCAATCATTTGTTATGCTGCTTCCCAGCACTGATGAACACACGTCGCACTTTATTAAAACCTCTTTTTTTATGTCTTGGAGTAAGAATTTCCAATGAGGGCAGGTCACTTGTATTTATTTTGAAGGAGCCATCTGATCTAGCTGAATTTGAGAAGTTTGTTTATCACTTACGAAAACTGCTGAATGAGAGCACGACGACTGTCCAGACTTCTGCCTCTTAAAGCAGAAAGGAGTGGTAATGTTTTTTTTTGTAATCCTCGCACAGCCTTAAAGGGCTAATTAATCACTTACTGCCTTGCTATCGTTTTATCGACACTGTCTGGCCATCCTGAGTGTGGTGCTTTGCATATTTAAGATGGAAATAACTATATTTTATCACGATGATTTGCACTGCTAATTACCTCTTTTAGGTTTAGGCCTTTGATCAATAAAAATCATGAAATATTGTACATATGCTTTTTTTATCCCTTTGTAAAGAAGTGTTTTGCTGAGCTCTTACTTTTTTAATTAAAAAAAAAAAAGTTGTTTTATGATTTTAGGTTGTAATCTTTATAGGTCCATTGTTGTCTTGACATAGACCTGTTTAGATAAATGTATTCACCTTCATTTGAGATTGATCTCACTTGATTGTAAAGATTTTAAATAATCACGAAATACATTTTTCTTCTTCGTGTGTTCAGGCAAAGCATAAGAGGGTGGCATGGTCCAAAATTATTCAGGACAAAGAAGAATGAGAACAAGGTCCAGCCTAGATGAGACAAGTAACCAGAGGAGGGAACCAAAAAACAGACCCAACTGAAATGGGGCAAAAGCATAAGGAAAGATTATGGTGGTGCAAATAGCATAGATAGTGGACAGTAGATAAAAAAAGCACTGTCAAATGCTTAAGGAAAGCTTATCCCATGTTAAAGTTAACTTCAAGAATGTAGTGACGGAGAGTTAGTGCCTGATTATGAGTTCAGCAGACGGTTTTGCCCATATGCTGAACTTACGACGGGGAGGTTGCCGCCATAGTGGCTACTTCCCCGTCGTGGCCATTATGAGTTTTCTGCTAGGCCGGCGGGCGGAAACCTGAGTTTCCGCCCGCTCATCTAGCGGAAAATACCCTACAGCATTGCCTTCTTGTTGTAATCGAGCCATCTGCAAAGTTGTAGGATGCTGAGTGTGCCAACACCATCGCAATGTTCACTGTATTCAAAGCAGACAGTGGACAATGCTGGCCAGGGAGGCCCCTGCACTGCCCATGCCAAGTGCAAGGGCAGTGCAAGGGTCCCCCTGGTGACCCCTGCACCTGTTCTCCACCAGCCTTTTCATGGTGGTGTTACCGCTATGAAATTGCTGGCAGAGAATGAAGTCATAATCCCCAGGTCAGTGCTGCTTGCAGCACTGCCCTGGCAGATTAGGACTACCACAACCACCAGACTGCCGGAACAACTAATCATGACAGTGCTGGTGGTCCGACCGTGGCATGACCGCAGTGGTCATAATGTGGCACTCGGACCACCGCATTGGCGGTGGTCTGTCTGCCACTGCGAGTCTGGTGGTCACGTGCCCACTAGACTGGTAATGAAGGACATAATTTCCACCTCCTTGACTTTAATCAAAGTGAGGTTTCCCCCAGGTAAATACATATTTTATAGCAAGGCAAGTAGGTATCATTAGATGGAATGTCCAAAGCATACCTAACTCAGAATGTATGGCATGCTCTGTTCATCCGAAGTAGAAAACCAGAAAGATGGAGATACTGGATCAATCAGGACCAGTGAAAATGTATTCTGTGCCTCAGATCACAAAGGACACCTTTGAGACCGGAGGTCCATTAATTGAAAGAACATTCAATTTTAAAACATCTGTACTTACTGTGGCTATCAGCGGGTGAACCCATTTGACCAGAGTAAACTTTTCATTTCTGGATCTGTCCTTTTAAATGAGGCCAGGAGTTAGGAAGCTTTGGGGAGCTTGTTGAAGCCCGTAGGTCTCTCTCATTCCTTGAGGAAACTAACAACATAAAGTTACAATTAGTCTGGAAAACTGGCTAAAAGACAAAGAAGCAATCCAAAGATAACAAAGATGGAAAAAACAACCCCTTCATGGTGGTAAGACCTTTAAATGATGGACATCAGATACTATTTTGGTACAGATTAGGCAAATAAAAAAAGCCAACTTGCCCGACATATGTCTGATGGAAAAATCAGAATTAGAGGGCCATGCTGAAAGGCTTTAAAGAACTATGGGCCATATGTATGAACACATTTTCCCATAGACATAGAATGGTGTGAGAAAGTAGACTCTTTCTAGCCTTGTTACCCCCACTTTTGGCCTGGTTGTGAGTGTATGTCAGGGTGTTTTCACTGTCTCACTGGGATCCTGCCAGCCAGGGCCCAGTGCTCATAGTGAAAACCCTATGTTTTCAGTATGTTTGTTATGTGTCACTGGGACCCTGCTAGCCAGGACCCCAGTGCTCATAAGTTTGAGACCTATTTGTATGTGTTCCCTGTGTGATGCCTAACTGTCTCACTGAGGCTCTGCTAACCAGAACCTCAGTGGTTATGCTCTCTCTGTACAAATTGTCACTAACAGGCTAGTGACCAATTTCACCAATTCATATGGCATACTGGAACACCCTTATAATTCCCTAGTATATGGTACTGAGGTACCCAGGGTATTGGGGTTCCAGGAGATCCCTATGGGCTGCAGCATTTCTTGTGCCACCCATAGGGAGATCTGACAATTCTTGCACAAGCCTGCCAGTGCAGCCTGAGTGAAATAACGTCCACGTTATTTCACAGCCATTTACCACTGCACTTAAGTAACTTATAAGTCACCTATATGTCTAACCTTTACCTGGTAAAGGTTGGGTGCTAAGTTACTTAGTGTGTGAGCACCCTGGCACTAGCCAAGGTGCTCCCACAGTGTTCAGGGCAAATTCCCCGGACTTTGTGAGTGCGGGGACACCATTACACGTGTGCACTATACATAGGTCACTACCTATGTATAGCTTCACAATGGTAACTCCGAATATGGCCATGTAACTGTCAAAGCCCAGCTCACCTGAGTTCTTGTTCAGTTCTGATGGAGGTTGAAGACAATCCGACCCCACCCTGAAACTGCTTGTTCCAGCACACTAGTTTTTAAAACAGTGCACTAAGAACAGAAGCTCAAGGGAAGGGGGGAAGTGGATAAAATAAAAAAAAGAGAGACAACACCGTTCTTGCGTTTCCACTGTTGAAGTGCTGCACAAATCTGCGGCCCTTTCTGACTTCTGTAGAAACTGGTGCCTAATGAAACATAAACAAAGAACAGATAAGTGCAACCTATTCCTAAATGGGTTCCTGACTATCCCTTTATTTATTAGAAATTCTCTTCTAAAAGTACCTCTTGGATCCTGGTCTCTAGTTTCCAGGTTTGGAATGTGTTACTGCTCTGGGATGTGTTTTCTATTACTGTAAAACTTTTTTCCCATATTTCCAGAATCTTTTATAAAACAAATATTGTACTTTTACATCAAAATACAGCATGTAATTTGTGCAAGTCCTTGATTTACTGTTTGCCTTGCTGTTAATGGTTTCCACTGTTCGATTCTTAAAAGTTCCATGAGAAAAAACAATGTTTGCTTCACAAAGTTCTGCAAAATATTCTTGTAACAAAGAGTTTGAATCACAATGTTCGTGGAAGGTATTTCGTTTCAAATTGTCTATACACGAATCCAGAAATTGTTGTCAAAGTTCTTTCAGGTAATAAAAGGTTTTGCACTTACTTGTTGCTGGCAAGAGATACTGATCAGTCTAACCTTGTCTTCTTTCTCTTTTGCAGGTTACTCATAGGAGAGAGGCGGAAGCAAGGAGGAACCGGAAACCGGAAGAAGGAAGAGCCAGAAGCTGCGCCCATTGAAGTCAATTAAAGTCTGTAAAGAGCAGGAGTGCCAGCGCCGAGGGATCTGTTCTCAGGTAAGCGGGAGGTAGACGAGCACAAGCACTGGGTGAGGCTCGGGGATGCCTTTTATAGACAGGGCTGGGTGTGGTTTGAAGGGCTGGGTGTGGTCCTCACATGCTGCACATGTTCTTGGAAGGTGTGCAGAGCTGGGTGTGGTTTGAAGAGCTGGGTGTGGTCCTCACATGCTGCACATGTTCTTGAAAGGTGTGCAGAGTTTCAGTTATTATGCAAATGAGTTGGATTAACACATGGCCTAGGGAGGAGTGTTTTAAAGAAGCCTTGGTAAAAGCAAGGCCCAATGTGTAAACAAAACAGCACATTAAACAACATACACAGAAGCCTAAGGGGAGGGGGGAAGGTGAGATAACAAGAAAGGCTTTCAATAGTAAGTTTAAAAGGGAGCTATTACAGAACCCACTAGTGCAGTGAGAGGGGACATGCTCTTTGCTGTGTACAAACCCTAACAGTATCATGTCTATGATCATGGAATTGCCCCCCCCAATGCCATCCTGGCATTGGTGGCACAATCCCATGATCCCACGGGTCTCTAGCACAGACCCGGGTGCTGCCAAACTGCCTTTCCCGGGGTTTCACTGCAGCTGCTGCCAACCCCTCAGACAGGTTTCTACCCTCCTGAGGTCCAGCCAGGCCTGGCCCAGGAAGGCAGAACAAAGGACTTCCTCAGAGAGAGGGTGTTACACCCTCTCCCTTTGGAAAAAGGTGTCAGGGCTGGGGAGGAGTAGCCTCCCCCAGCCTCTGGAAATGCTTTGATGGGCACAGATGGTGCCCATCTCTGCATAAGCCAGTCTGCACCGGTTCAGGGATCCCTCAGCCCTGCTCTGGCGCAAAACTGGACAAAGGAAAGGGGAGTGACCACTCCCCTGACCTGCACCTCCCCAGGGAGGTCCCGGAGCTCCTCCAGTGTGCTCCAGACCTCTGCCATCTTGGAAACAGAGGTGCTGCTGGCACACTGGACTGCTCTGAGTGGCCAGAGCCAGCAGGTGACATCAGAGACTCCTTCTGATAGGCTCCTTCAGGTGTTGCTAGCCTATCCTCTCTCCTAAGTAGCCAAACCTCTTTTTCTGGCTTTTTAGGGTCTCTGCTTTGGGGAATTCCTTAGATAACGAATGCAAGAGCTCATCAGAGTTCCTCTGCATCTCTCTCTTCACCTTCTGCCAAGGAATCGACTGCTGACCGCGCTGGAAGCCTGCAAAACTGCAACAAAGTAGCAAAGACGACTACTGCGACCTTGTAACGCTGATCCTGCCGCCTTCTCGACTGTTTTCCTGGTGGTGCATGCTGTGGGGGTAGTCTGCCTCCTCTCTGCACTAGAAGCTCCGAAGAAATCTCCTGTGGGTCGATGGAATCTTCCCCCTGCAACCGCAGGCACCAAAGAACTGCATCACCGGTCCTCTGGGTCTCCTCTCAGCACGACGAGCGAGGTCCCTTGAACTCAGCAACTCTGTCGAAGTGACTCCCACAGTCCAGTGACTCTTCAGTCCAAGTTTGGTGGAGGTAAGTCCTTGCCTCCCCACGCCAGACTGCATTGCTGGGAACCGCTTGTTTTGCAGCTACTCCGGCTCCTGTGCACTTTCCGAGGATTTCCTTTGTGCACAGCCAAGCCTGGGTCCCCGGCACTCTAACCTGCATTGCACAACCTCCTGAGCTGTCCTCCTGCGTCGTGGGACTCTCTTGTGGAACTTCGGGTGAGCACTGATTCACTCCACTTCATAGTGCCTGTTCCGGCACTTCTGCGGGTGCCGCTTGCTTCTGAGTGGGCTCCTTGTCTTGCTGGACACCCTCTCTGTCTCCTCACGCAATTGGCGACATCCTGGTCCCTCCTGGGCCACAGCAGCATCCAAAAACCCTAACCGCGACCCTTGCAACTAGCAAGGCTTTTTTGCGGTCTTTCTGCGGGAAAACACTTCTGCACGACTCCTCACGATGTGGCACATCCATCCTCCAAAGGGGAAGTTTCTAGCCCTTGTCGTTCTTGCAGAATCCTCAGCTTCTACCATCCAGTGGCAGCTTCTTTGCACCCACAGCTGGCATTTCCTGGGCATCTGCCCACTCCTGATTTGATCGTGACTTTTGGACTTGGTCCCCTTGTTCCACAGGTACTCTCGTCTGGAAATCCATCGTTGTTGCATTGCTGGTGTTGGTCTTTCCTGCAGAATTCTCCTATCACGACTTCTGTGCTCTTTGGGGAACTTAGGTGCACTTTGCACCCACTTTTCAGGGTCTTGGGGTGGGCTATTTTTCTAACCATCACTGTTTTCTTACAGTCCCAGCGACCCTCTACGAGGTCACATAGGTTTGGGGTCCATTCGTGGTTCGCATTCCACTTCTAGAGTATATGGTTTGTGTTGCCCCTATCCCTATGTGCCCCTATTGCATTCTATTGTGACTATACATTGTTTGCACTGTTTTCTATTGCTATTACTGCATATTTTGGAATTGTGTACATATATCTTGTGTATATTTGCTATCCTCATACTGAGGGTACTCACTGAGATACTTTGGCATATTGTCATAAAAATAAAGTACCTTTATTTTTAGTATATCTGTGTATTGTGTTTTCTTATGATATTGTGCATATGACACTAGTGGTACTGTAGGAGCTTCACTCGTCTCCAGTTCAGCCTAAGCTGCTCTGCTAAGCTACCTTTTCTATCAGCCTAAGCTGCTAGGCACCCCTCTACACTAATAAGGGATACCTGGTCCTGGTGCAAGGTGTAAGTACCCCTTGGTACTCACTACAAGCCAGTCCAGCCTCCTACATTGGTTGTGCAGCGGTGGGATAAGTACTTTGCAACTACTTACCACTTTGTCATATTGTACTTTTCATAAGAGAAAAATATACAAAACAAGTTCAGTGTATGTACACATAACCAAAAAGTTTTGCTTTTCTCCTTTCACTTCTTTGCTAAGTGCTGAAAAGTACCTCTAAACTTTCAAAAAGTTCTTTAAAAGTTTTTAAAAGTTTTTTTCTGTCTTTTAAAAAGTTCTGAAAACTTTTTCCTTCTTTTTCTGTCCCTTAAACACTTTCTAAAATGTCTGGCACAGGCCAAACTGTTGATCTGTCCAAACTTGCTTATGATCACCTTAGCTGGAAAGGAGCAAGGAGTCTCTGCATAGAAAGAGGTTTAGGGGTAGGGAAGAATCCCTCTAAAGAACTGTTGGTTAATATGCTCATTGAACAAGATAAGACCAGAGGTGGCACTTCTGCTGAGAAATTAGCTGATGGTTCCCAATCTGACCCTGGGGCACCCCTAGCAAAGGATTTAGAAGGGAACCTTCCCAACCTGCCCATTAGCAGACCACCTAGCATAGCTGGTACTGATGTGAATTCACACCACAGTAATAGTGTTACCTCACATCACAGTAAGAGTGTTCCTTCTCATCATAGTAGGAGTGTTACTTCTGTTAGCCAGGTTGTTAGAGTGCCATCTGTTAGGGTCAGGTCTCCCTCTGTTCATTCTCACCATACTTCTGTTTCAAGACATGCCTCACCCACCCACCCTGATGACAGAGTGTTAGAAAGGGAGCTCAATAGATTGAGAGTGGAAGAATCCAGGCTGAAGCTCAAGAAGCAACAGCTGGATTTAGATAGGCAGTCCTTAGAGATAGAAAGAGAAAGACAGAAATTGGGTTTTGAAACCCATGGTGGCAGCAGCAGTATTCCAAATAGTCATCCTGCAAAAGAGCATGATTCTAGGAATCTGCATAAGATAGTTCCCCCTTACAAGGAGGGGGATGACATTAACAAGTGGTTTGCTGCACTTGAGAGGGCCTGTGTAGTACAGGATGTCCCTCAAAGGCAGTGGGCTGCTATCCTATGGCTGTCTTTCAGTGGAAAGGGTAGGGATAGGCTCCTTACTGTAAAAGAAAGTGATGCCAATAATTTTGCAGTTCTTAAGAATGCACTCCTTGATGGTTATGGCTTAACCACTGAACAGTACAGGATGAAGTTCAGCGAAACCAAAAAGGAGTCTTCACAAGACTGGGTAGACTTTGTTGACCATTCAGTGAAGGCCTTGGAGGGGTTGTTACATGGCAGTAAAGTTTCTGACTATGAAAGCCTGTATAACTTAATCCTGAGAGAGCATATTCTTAACAATTGTGTGTCTGATTTGTTACACCAGTACCTGGTAGACTCTGATCTGACCTCTCCCCAAGAACTGGGAAAAAAGGCAGACAAATGGGTCAGAACAAGGGTGAACAGAAAAGTTCATACAGTGGGTGACAAGGATGGCAAGAAGAAAGATGGTGAGAAATCTCAAGATAAGCATGGGGATAAGGGTATAACCAAAGATCCCACTTCAAATCTTAAACACTCTTCAGGGGGTGGGGATAAAAAAAATTCTTCCTCTTCTTCTCAACATGCACACATTAAAAAGCCTTGGTGCTTTGTGTGTAAAAACAGAGGCCATAGGCCAGGGGATAAGTCCTGTCCAGGTAAACCCCCTGAGCCTACCACCACTAATACATCAAGCTCTAGTGCCCCTAGCAGTAATGGTACTAGTGGTGGGACTGCTGGCAACAGTCAAGCAAAGGGTGTAGTTGGGTTCACTTATGGGTCCATCATAGAAACTGGGGTAGTCAGTCCCAAGACAGTTTCTGTCACACCTAGTGGCATTGGCCTTGCCACACTGGCTGCTTGTCCCCTTACAATGGATAAGTACAGGAAGACAGTTTCAATAAATGGTGTTGAGGCCTTGGCCTACAGGGACACAGGTGCCAGTATCACTTTGGTGACTGAAAACCTAGTGCATCCTGAACAACACATCATTGGACAACAGTATAAGATTATTGATGTCCATAACTCCACTAAGTTTCTTCCCTTAGCTATAATTCAGTTTAGTTGGGGTGGAGTTACTGGCCCTAAGCAGGTGGTAGTGTCACCTAACTTACCTGTAGACTGTCTCTTAGGTAATGACCTAGAGGCCTCAGGTTGGGCTGATGTAGAGTTTTATGCCCATGCAGCCATGCTGGGCATCCCAGAGGAATAGTTCCCTCTCATTTCAACTGAAATGAAAAAGCAAAGGAGAGAAGGCCTGAAAACTCAGGATCCCTCTCCAACAACAGGTAAAAAGGGTATCACAGTATCCCCTAACCACCCTGCCAATCAGGATATCATTTCTGTGGTGGGAGAAACCTCTCCTGGGGTGGCACCTGTTCCAAGGGAATCATCAGCTGGCAAAGCTGTACTCCCTGAGGTGGAAGTACCTCTCTGTGGGATAACTAACATTGGTGAGAAAAAGAGCACCATTTTAGTTAACATGCAGCATCCCTCCAACCCTCCCAGAGAACCTGTAGTGCAGAAACCCTGCACTGCCTCACAACACTTAGGACAGCATCCCTGCCCTAGTGTGGAGCTCATAGGACAGCATCCCTGCCCTGCTCCAACTCAAGAGAAACAGCATCCCTGTTCTCTCTTCCAGCCATATGGACAAAGTTTTTGCCCAGCTATGGCTTTTCTGAGACAGCATCCCTGTCTGGCATTTTCATAACTACAAATAGGTTCAGTGGACAATTCCCACTGCTCTAAACTAAAACTTACTGATAGAAACTCTGAAAATATATCTTCACATTGATGCTTAGCTAAAAAACTTCAAACAGGGTGGTTTACATCCCCACAGGGAAGTAACCATATAGTGGATGATAAAGGGAGTAACCAGTCTATTGCAGAGCTACTCTCTACTTATCACCACTTAGACAATAAAGTCTCAACTGGCCAAGGTTAGCCTATTGTCCTTCGTTTGGGGGGGGGGCGTTGTGTGAGAAAGTAGACTCTTTCTAGCCTTGTTACCCCCACTTGTGGCCTGGTTGTGAGTGTATGTCAGGGTGTTTTCACTGTCTCACTGGGATCCTGCCAGCCAGGGCCCAGTGCTCATAGTGAAAACCCTATGTTTTCAGTATGTTTGTTATGTGTCACTGGGACCCTGCTAGCCAGGACCCCAGTGCTCATAAGTTTGTGACCTATATGTATGTGTTCCCTGTGTGATGCCTAACTGTCTCACTGAGGCTCTGCTAACCAGAACCTCAGTGGTTATGCTCTCTCTGTACAAATTGTCACTAACAGGCTAGTGACCAATTTCACCAATTCATATTGGCATACTGGAACACCCTTATAATTTCCTAGTATATGGTACTGAGGTACCCAGGGTATTGGGGTTCCAGGAGATCCCTATGGGCTGCAGCATTTCTTGTACCACCCATAGGGAGATCTGACAATTCTTGCACAGGCCTGCCAGTGCAGCCTGAGTGAAATAACATCCACGTTATTTCACAGCCATTTACCACTGCACTTAAGTAATTTATAAGTCACCTATATGTCTAACCTTTACCTGGTAAAGGTTGGGTGCTAAGTTACTTAGTGTGTGAACACCCTGGCACTAGCCAAGGTGCTCCCACATTGTTCAGGGCAAATTCCCCAGGCTTTGTGAGTGCGGGGACACCATTACACGCGTGCACTATACATAGGTCACTACCTATGTATAGCTTCACAATGGTAACTCCGAATATGGCCATGTAACATGTCTATGATCATGGTATTGCCCCCCCAATGCCATCCTGGCATTGGTGGCACAATCCCATGATCCCACGGGTCTCTAGCACAGACCCGGGTACTGCCAAACTGCCTTTCCCGGGGTTTCACTGCAGCTGCTGCTGCTGCCAACCCCTCAGACAGGTTTCTGCCCTCCTGGGGTCCAGCCAGGCCTGGCCCAGGAAGGCAGAACAAAGGACTTCCTCAGAGAGAGGGTGTTACACCCTCTCCCTTTGGAAAAAGGTGTCAGGGCTGGGGAGGAGTAGCCTCCCCCAGCCTCTGGAAATGCTTTGATGGGCACAGATGGTGCCCATCTCTGCATAAGCCAGTTTGCACCGGTTCAGGGATCCCTCAGCCCTGCTCTGGCACGAAACTGGACAAAGGAAAGGGGAGTGACCACTCCCCTGACCTGCACCTCCCCTGGGAGGTGCCCAGAGCTCCTCCAGTGTGCTCCAGACCTCTGCCATCTTGGAAACAGAGGTGCTGCTGGCACACTGGACTGCTCTGAGTGGCCAGTGCCAGCAGGTGACGTCAGAGACTCCTTCTGATAGGTTCCTTCAGGTGTTGCTAGCCTATCCTCTCTCCTAAGTAGCCAAACCTCCTTTTCTGGCTATTTAGAGTCTCTGCTTTGGGGAATTCCTTAGATAGCGAATGCAAGAGCTCATCAGAGTTCCTCTGCATCTCTCTCTTCACCTTCTGCCAAGGAATCGACTGCTGACCGCGCTGGAAGCCTGCAAAACTGCAACAAATTAGCAAAGACGACTACTGCGACCTTGTAACACTGATCCTGCTGCCTTCTCGACTGTTTTCCTGGTGGTGCATGCTGTGGGGGTAGTCTGCCTCCTCTGTGCACTAAAAGCTCCGAAGAAATCTCCAGTGGGTCGACGGAATCTTCCCCCTGCAACCGCAGGCACCAAAGAACTGCAAAACCGGTCCTCTGGGTCTCCTCTCAGCACGACGAGCGAGGTCCCTTGAACTCAGCAACTCTGTCGAAGTGACTCCCACAGTCCAGTGACTCTTCAGTCCAAGTTTGGTGGAGGTAAGTCCTTGCCTCCTCACGCCAGACTGCATTGCTGGGAACTGCGTGTTTTGCAGCTACTCCGGCTCCTGTGCACTTTCCGAGGATTTCCTTTGTGCACAGCCAAGCCTGGGTCCCCGGCACTCTAACCTGCATTGCACAACCTCCTGAGCTGTCCTCCGGCGTAGTGGGACTCTCTTGTGCAACTTCGGGTGAGCACCTATTCACTCCACTTCGTAGTGCCTGTTCCGGCACTTCTGCGGGTGCTGCTTGCTTCTGAGTGGGCTCCTTGTCTTGCTGGACACCCCCTCTGTCTCCTCACGCAATTGGCGACATCCTGGTCCCTCCTGGGACACAGCAGCATCCAAAAACCCTAACTATGAGCTTTGCAGCTAGCAAGGCTTGTTTGCGGTCTTTCTGCGGGAAAACACTTCTGCACGACTCTTCACGATGTGGGACATCCATCCTCCAAAGGGGAAGTTTCTAGCCCTTGTCGTTCGTGCAGAATCCTCAGCTTCTACCATCCGGTGGCAGCTTCTTTACACCCACAGCCGGCATTTCCTGGGCATCTGCCCACTCCCGACTTGATCGTGACTTTTGGACTTGGTCCCCTTGTTCCACAGGTACTCTCGTCTGGAAATCCATCGTTGTTGCATTGCTGGTGTTGGTCTTTCCTGCAGAATTCCCCTATCACGACTTCTGTGCTCTTTGGGGAACTTAGGTGCACTTTGCACCCACTTTTCAGGGTCTTGGGGTGGGCTATTTTTCTAACCCTCACTGTTTTCTTACAGTCCCAGCAACCCTCTACGAGGTCACATAGGTTTGGGGTCCATTCGTGGTTCGCATTCCACTTCTAGAGTATATGGTTTGTGTTGCCCCATCCCTATGTGCCCCTATTGCATTCTATTGTGACTAATCATTGTTTGCACTGTTTTCTATTGCTATTACTGCATATTTTGGTATTGTGTACATATATCTTGGGTATATTTGCTATCCTCATACTGAGGGTACTCACTGAGATACTTTGGCATATTGTCATAAAAATAAAGTACCTTTATTTTTAGTATATCTGTGTATTGTGTTTTCTTATGATATTGTGCATATGACACTAGTGGTACTGTAGGAGCTTCACTCGTCTCCTAGTTCAGCCTAAGCTGCTCTGCTAAGCTACCTTTTCTATCAGCCTAAGCTGCTAGACACCCCTGTACACTAATAAGGCATACCTCGGCCTGGTGCAAGGTGTAAGTACCCCTTGGTACTCACTACAAGCCAGTCCAGCCTCCTACAAATGGGTAAAACCTTTGATACATCTGGCCCTATATTGCTGTCCCACATTGAAAATTAGCAAAATCTATCGGGAAAAGCTAGCTAGATGCCCCTTATCAACCTGCACACCAAGAGGCTCCTAATCAAGGGAAATTAATGTTATGGGCAAATGTCTGGTCGAAATCAGAGACCACTCTCAAACAAAGAGGTAAGAAATGTGGCTGAGGAGTAGAGAATAGCAGGAAGGGGTTGCAATCTCCCCTCCATGCACCATTGAACTGTGGATGTTCAGATTGAGTTATATGAATAAACAATGGTCTCTCAGTGAATTCAACTCAGTGGATATGGTTCCATGAATAAACCTATCCTAAAGATTTTTCACATTCCCCACCCATTTAACTCAAAGATGGGGGATAAGTGCTATTACTGTATATTGTCAGTAATAGGCCCTCTTAGTTCTAAGAGCTCAAGAGTCCGCTACAATATTTGAAGCCCTGTTGCAAAATGAGACATTGTGTTCTAAAAGTCCTTACCCCACCAGGTTAGAAGGGGGCAGATGGTTGTTCAGGACTCGGGCTAAGGGTTCCAACAGGCACCTAGTAGGATGTTCAGGAAAGATGGAAGAAGTCAAGTGAAATCTAATGCACACTCCAGGGAGGAGAGCCAGTTCAGGGTGGTCAAAATAGCATATCAAGGACTAAATTGGCATGACAACTCAGGTAATCTGAGGAAACCTTAATAAAGTATTCCAAAACTAAATTAAATAGGAGTGCAATTACCACATTTTTAGTGTTGTTACTTTGTAAGTCCTTGCAGAAACTATGCAGATGAAGTAGGATGCAAGAAATTAAAGGGACTGGGGAAATGATTATTTAATCAAGGTATTCTAATCTTGGAGAAAGGAATCTTCTGTCCAAGCCACAGGGTATGGATGCTAGCTCACACACTAGCTGTCTCATGAGGCACAGGGTGAACCAATCTACTTCTAGAGGACCAGAATGTATTCTGAGCCAGGAGGTCCTCAAGAAGAGCAAACATTGTAGCATCCAATCACCTGCGATAACACACAATACAAATAGCCATACATAAAGGAAATAGGTCTGGCCTTGGCAAGCAATGATGTTTCTGGTGCAGTGGTATTTAGTTTTATTTACCCTTTTTGCAAACAAAATGAACAAAAATAAAAAGACAAACATTTTTAAAAAGGAGAGCACATACCAAAGTCTGAATGCGGCGGCTATATACTTGTAATAAAACAGTCTAACATGATGTCCATTATTTTTAGCCCGGTTCATGACCCGGTGTACATATTTCCATGGTTATCAGCAGTAATGCCCTATTGTGTTTGGCTAGCACCATCCAAAATATCAATGTTAATCTGTGGAGTCTCCAATGGCATTATTACGGTGTCATTATGGCATTTTATCTAAATTGCTGCTTCTGTCTTCTTAATGTCCACACTAACAAATGTCTGTCACTGCACCGCTGTCCTCATACAGTTGCTTCAATATGAACTGTGTTGAATGTCTCCAAGCAGTATCTTAAATAGCATTTACTTGGCTCAACATAGGTGAGCCACTGAAAATCAGCATGGTAATCAAAATGTTTTCCACGGGAAATACACTTTAAAATAACCCTATACATTGTCCCGACCTATTACAGAGGAAAATCGTTTAATGCTAGACGTTCACTGAATTATTGCCTCCTTTCAGCAAGCCTGCCAGCCCTCCAATTATCTATTATGTTTCTCTTTTGCTCACTCAAATGTTCTGGTTTGCTGCTTACCGAGAAACAGATTTAGTTTGCTTCCTTTGATGGGTCATCTACATTTCAATGGTTACATATTTCTAGAACGTTTCCACAACCTTTTATGTAGGAAGCAAAATTTCAATCAAAATCTTTGAATGTTTGTGCCTTTTGTTGAGTAATAACAACCTACTTCCAAGTAGCAATTCTCCCTAAAAATATCACTTCTGTGAAGAATTACCTTATTATGAGATATTATAACCCCATACATAGTTTAAAATGTCACAGATGCTTAATACTAGTGATCATGTATTCCTGCATATATTTTCTTCATCTGGGAGAAACGTACGAAAATAAGCCACAACCTCTGTGAAGTTGTTGAACAGCCCATGTTTATTTATCATTATGGCTTGCAGTATGTGGATCAAAACACTAGATGGGGTGCGGGTTCTAATCGTTTTATCATTAGCGTTGCCGACGTGTCACACCCAAATTGAAATCAGATGCACATATTACATCATTTACTCATGAAAATAACCCATCTCTCAAACAAAAGCACTGTTATAATCCAAATAAATACACACACGCAAATAATTTCAAAGGAACATTAAGCTGTCCTAATTGTAGCTCTTATAGCCTTGAATGATGAAGGACCTTGGTGTAGGTGCGCTGCTGGAAACAACACTTTACCGATAAAATCAGCCTCAAATGTCACCCGGAGAGAAAAGAAAACAAGCGCGGTCAGATCGGCATAATATAGCTGTCTCTCACAACAACCTGCAACGGAGATGCCATAGTGAGCTTTTAAACCACTCCAGCCTGTCTAGAAAAATTGAAAAGAAACAAACCGAAGCAGCAGAGAATCGTCTGATTCACAGTTCAAGGTTGACTAAGCAAAGAAAGCGATGCTTGCTCCAGCGGGTAGTGCGAGATGAGTTTAAACTGCCCTGCTTCTAACATATTAAATTATGTCTGCAGCTATTCTGCACATGCAACTAACAGGCAACCATATGTAATGGGAAATGCTTCGATTTTAAAACTGAGCATTGACAAAGCCATTGGGTATGGCACTGGCCGTCTGCCTTTTGGCTTTGGCAATTGATGTTTTGTTCTATTATTGTGTTTCCAAATCTGTATTGTT
The DNA here is from genome assembly GCF_031143425.1 of Pleurodeles waltl. Lineage (NCBI taxonomy): Eukaryota > Metazoa > Chordata > Amphibia > Caudata > Salamandridae > Pleurodeles > Pleurodeles waltl. Next base: position 1,640,740,148 of record NC_090444.1, on the reverse strand, counting down.
GGGGAAGCCGATGGGCTCTGGTCAAGCTAAAAATAAACATTGGCTAAAGGCAAAAATACTTTTGGTATCAAAAAAGCGCACATCACCATAGTAGTGCCTGCCACTAAAGGGGAGTACATTGTGCTACTTGTGAAAGGGCAACAGGCCATAACTCAAAGTGAAGTTACCCAATGGTTGAAGTGGGCTGACACATTGCCCCGTTATGCCTACTGGAGAAGGTATGCGAATGATACAACAACAGACTAATGGATAAAATCTGTCTAAAAACCCCTATAACTATCTATGTCATACACATACTTTTAGTAAAAGCAAAAGGTCCTGGCCAATACCAGACTTAAAAAGGCCAATCAGTCTGGTGTAGGCTGCCAGCCTCTTTGCTTTGCTAGTGCTTTTTTGTACTGTTTATACATTTTTAGTAAAAATAGATAGTGAAGACAGATAGATAGATAGATAGATAGATAGATAGATAGATAGATATAAACAACGCAGCTTCAATTAGTAATATAATAATTGAAAATCTATATTTGCATGACATATAGGACTGCTGAAGGCAAACTAGAAAGACATACTTGAAGGACTTTTAGACTTGGTTTCAAATTATAAATGTAGTCCTTAATTAAAATACATGGCCGCAGAACATACAGGATTGCAGTTATAAAAGCTCTGGATTGGGTGTGTACTAAAAAGAGTCTAATTTGATAAAGAACAGTTTCAAATGGACACAATCTGGGAAAATAAAAGTAATTTCCAACAGCATTAGCTGGAAATGGGAACTAATAAAGCTGGAATGTCCCCTGTGCTCACTCATAAAAAAGGAAAAGCTAAAATTATAATAAAGTTTAAATAAAATGTTTATATTGATTACTTTTATGCCAGCCTCGGTAGAGATTCAGAACATAAATAAAATGGAATTGCAATTTTAAAAATAAAAAAAACTGGCACTGATGAGAACTACCTTGAATGTGGGTAAGCTCCTTGTGATAACCAAAATGCAGCCACTGAAAATAAAGCTATCCAGTGACTGAAGCATGCTGGCCCACTGCCTCATACTGTATGCTGTAGTGGGTGAAAGTAAAATGTAAATGGTACAACTACAGACCGATGGATAAAGAAAGCTGACAGAAAGCCCCTTTTAGTATGTATTTTATTCATATAATTTTAGTAAAATCAAAAGGTCTTGGCTAATGCCAGACCTTAACAAGACTCCAGGCAAACCATTAATGACACTGAAGTTCACTCCTTTTCCAGAAGCCAGGCACATGTGATAGAGCAAAATAGAGTGACTTACACTGCAATACAGCCAATAACTGAAGTGGGAGGACCCTTTTGTCCCATGCTGCATACTGTGGTGGTTAGAAGCAAAATGTGAATGACAGCTGATCAGACCAATGGATGAAGAGAGTTGACTGAAAATCCCTCTAAATATGTGTATGTACATATATGCTTTTAATGAAAACATGAGGCTGGCATAACGGCTAAAGCTGTCTGTAGGAAAGATCTAAAAAGTACATGCAATATGAATAGCACAGCAACCATCATGCATCATGTATTGGGTAGGAATGTCAAAGAGACCTAGCACAGGGTGCAACTCTGAAACACCTGGTACACACCGATGTAATAGGCTAATATACACAAAGATTTATTTAGGAGCACCCGTATTGACAGATACATTTCCTGTCATCACTTCAATAATAGAATATGGTATCCAAATATGCACTCAAAATATATATGTTCTTTTATTTGAAAATGTAGGGAATATATATTCTATAGAAGTCCCTTGATATACAAAGTCCATTCAGCTATTTAAACACAGTGAGAACAAATCCTCATAAGAGACTCTTCCATGCATAGTATCATAAGACCCAGCAGAGGTAGTGTCTTGCTTTGAAGCATTAATTGATGTCCACACACAGAAAGGAATACATATACAGATGAAAATTAGATGCCGTACTGTATAACTGACATGCTGACAGGCAATTCATTTGTCAATGGTGGTGCTACCGAAATGTCTCTGCAAATCATATGCAAATTGGGAAAAATATAACATTTTGGGATTTTTTAAGCCCCAGAGTTCAAAGGGATCATTCTTTTAAAGCTTTAGGTCTGTGTCATATCACTACCTTCATTGTGGACGAAGAGGGCATTGGGAGTTGGCATCATCTGAAGAAGTCTGGACATTTGTAAGTCCCACATATTAACACAATGCAGTCAGTGTTCATGTCCTATTTTGGGATGTTTATCCTGATTGACGATTTGTGGTCTAGTCCTAAATGTAAGCATGACCCATCTTCCCTCTTACACAGTAGAGGCTTTTACACAAAAAGGCATCCCAAGCTACCTGCCCCATCCTTTTGAAATACCAGTGGCAAGGTCATATTACCTTTTATGGGGTACATTAATGATTTAGATTTCATGAGGCCTCTAGTGTTATCCCTGCTAGTTGAGATGGACATAGACATTTCCCCTGGGTTATTCTCAATGTGCTTCTTATTCTGTCATTCAAGGGAATTCTGTTCAGGGATCCAACCTTCCTTTTGGATGGGGTCTCCTTTTGCATTGCACTGCTGCAAGATATTGAAGACATTGCAGCATACTTCAGTCATATAGAGTGAACTTTGAGAATTCATTGGCCTTGTGCTCGACACTACTTCAGTGGGGTCAAACATTACATCAAGGAGGTTGGGGGCATGTTTTGGTGTAGTAGTGGAGTGTGCTAGCCTTGCATGGGTTAATCATGACAGTCCCATCAGTCTAGCCAGAGAAGTTTAGTGAATCATCAGGAAGAGGTACGCTCTTGTTTATTAAGTCTTTCAAAACTGAGCCTGGAATGCTGATCCCCAACTTTTGCCCTTCAGCTACCTACTTCTTCCCCTGCTCCTATGTAGGTTTGCCTGGATCCAGTTACTGGAGCTCATCAATGGGAGGGATAAAGATATGGACACTTCCGCTGGTGACTCTGACAACCTGAACCTCCTTAATGCAAAATGTATTAAGCGAAATCATGACCACTGAACAAATTTATTTCAAACAGTTTTCTGAATGGATCATGCCTTGCTTACTTGCTCAGTTTCCTTCATTGCCACCTTGGCCTGAGACAGTCCCTGGTGTATTAAGAATCACCTCTGAGACCAGAGGCTTTTCTTCAGGCTTTTCATCTAGCTTGTCTGGGCTACTTAGGAAAGGGCAATGTGCTTACTGGCTCTTAATGGGAATATTGAAGGAATCTTTTTTCTGTCCCCTTTCAAAGTGACCTGCAAGAGGTGCAGCAAGGGGAACACAGGCAGAGCAACAAGAAGTAGACCAACACCCTGTAACTAGTCTGACATGGATTTAGACCCTGGAAGCAACACTAACCACGACAATGTAACAGCAAAATACTCAACAATGTACCTGGGAGAAAGAAAATTGAAAAACAGCTGCACCAGCACATGAACACCTCTGAAACTCTCTAGAGATCAGAGCACACTCTGAGTGCAAAGACACTTTAACAACAATGACAGGAAGTTTACCACTTACCAACATACTGGCTCACCTCTTTCTCCTGCCAATCAGAGCAGCCCTGCTGATAAGAGAAGTAGAACAGCATGCAATCTGAATGTCAGCTCTGCAAGATGGTCTCATATGGCCCGAGCAGCTTTGCCCCTTCTTTTTTCCTCAACCTCAGGCTATTTTAAGGCGGCAGATAAAATCAGTGGTCAGTGGATCACATTTAGCGCATCACAGTGTTTTGCATTTGATGTCTTGGGACTCTTCATACTATAGCTCTGCAAACTTGGCAACACACATACAGCACGTACTAGTGGAACTTGAGCAACAGGGTTCAACAAAACACAACTACTGGGCTGTTACCAGGTTCTATAGGTACCTCACACACAACTATAGAGTCCCAGTAGCATAGGTGTGAGCTCACCATTGGGTTGTGTAGTAACCCATAGATCAGTATGTATCATTTCTTGAACAAAAGGAGTCCTTAATGTAATGTGAAGAATGAACGTTCTGAATCCAAGACAAAGTTTCTCAGGCTCTCAATTCAAGAGTATTGTTACCTGTTCATTTGGATGCAGTGTTGAAAAGGTCATGATGCTACACTCACCGTGGTCAAACAGTCAGCACCTCAAGCAGTGGATTAACAGTTGAGGGCAGCACTTTTCAAAGCCCTCCTTTCAGATATCAATACTGAATAAACAATATCATGGCAAGCCTTAATAGCAAGCATTTGTTTTTTTAGAAGTTGGAGCTTCTAGGATAGTGGGGTTCCTCCACTACGGCGGTGTTGTTAGGCATTGCAGGACTTGCAACACATTGATGGCAGTGGAAGAGCAGGAGCCTCAAGCCATGGTTTAGCGATGCCTAACACCACCCGGTTGCTTGGTATTCATGATGCTTCACATAGTTTCCTGCATAAACTACGCAGGGAGGCCGGAAGTCCTCCTTTTAGCTCAGGTAACCATTGGTTACACTCCTGTTACTACTAATTGGATTCTCTACTCTTTTGGACAAGCAGAGAAGTTTCTAGGCACTAGGCAGACTCATTAACTCTCCAGCAAGTTGTGCAGGCACCAGGTGAAGTCCCTCCACCACTGGCATATTGGCTGCTTGATAGACATAAACCCTGGATCATAGTTGTTCTTCAAGGACTCCGGAAAGCACTCCTTGACTAAAAAGAACCTGAAATAAAGTGGGATTGTTTGGGTCCCACATTTATACTAATTTTCCACACAAGATATGGTGATCCATTGTTCAAATACCAGGAAGCGGTTTGCATAGTCCTTTTCATATAGAATTTTTTGGATGCAGTGCAGACAGAGGGCCCACTTTAGATTTCAATGGACGGGTTAGTCCATCACAACGGTGATGGAGATCGCGTCCGCCAAAATATAAATCCCATTATTTCCTATGGGTTTTTATATTTCAGCAGACAGGATATCCTAAACAAGGCCCAAAGTCCATATTAAAGCTGATGGCTCTCACAGCAGGTAGTGGTGATGCTGGTTCCAAATGGGAGAACTCAAAACATGAGCACATGTATCTGTCAGAGCAGTGATATTCACTGTTGCACTTGGTATTGTCCCAATACATATCAGAGTTATTGTATATCGTCATGTCTTAAATCACCAGTATCTATATTGCCCAGCATATGTGATGAGTGTTTTGCCTTCAGAGAGTGATTGATTCTTGTAGCAAGATGTTCCACAATGGAGCTGCATCCCGTGTTTTTTCATTGTGTCCACAACTGTCAGCAAATGCACTGCATTTAAGAGTAAGTGGGTTGGTTTCGGAGTTGCATCGATGCAAAAGATACAACCTTGGACTCAACATTGGTAAGCCCACTTTGTTTCTTGTTATCTAGCATACTTGACTACAAAGCTATTGAGATTTTCACAGTTAAACTGGAAGTATTGTTTTACTTATATGATATGTGTTGGACCTGGCTTTTTGACAGGGTCATCCCTAAACCTTTTGCCTCCTTCCTCCTATTTTTTCTGACTTGTTGTTGTTGGCTTTTGAACTCTGGGCATTTTACCACTGCTAACCAGTGCTAAAGTGCATATGTTCTCTGTGTAAATTGTACTATTGATTGGTTTATCCATGATTGGCTATTTAATTTACTTGTAAGTCCCTAGTAGAGTGCACTATATGTGCCTAGGGCCTGTAGATTAAATGCTACTAGTGGCCCTGCAGCACTGGTTGTGCCACCCACTTCAGTAGCCCCTTAACTTTGTCTCAGGCCTGCCATTGCAAGGCCTGTGTGTGCAGTTTCACTGCCACTTCGACTTGGCATTTAAAAGTACTTGCCAAGCCTAGAACTCCCCTTTTTCTACATATAAGTCACCCCTAATGTGTGCCCTAGGTAACCCCTAGAACAGGGTGCTGTGTGGGTAAAAGGCAGGACATGTACCTGTGTAGTTTATATGTCCTGGTAGTGTAAAACTCCGAAATTCGTTTTTACACTACTGTGAGGCCTGCTCCCTTCATAGGCTAACATTGGGCTGCCCTCATACATTGTTGAAGTGTCAGCTGCTGATCTGAAAGGAGCAGGAAGGTCATATTTAGTATGGCCAGAATGGTAATACAAAATCCTGCTTACTGGTGAACTCGGATTTAATATTACTATTCTAGAAATGCCACTTTTAGAAAGTGAGCATTTCTTTGCACTTAAATCTTTTTGTGCCTTTCAATCCACGTCTGGCTAGGTTTAGTTGACAGCTCCTTGTGCATTCACTCAGACACACCCCAAACACAGGGTACTCAGCCTCACTTGCATACATCTGCATTTTGAATGGGTCTTCCTGGGCTGGGAGGGTGGAGGGCCTGCCCTCACACAAAGGTCTGCCACACCCCCTACTGGGACCCTGGCAGACAGGACTGAACTGAAAGGGGACCTGGTGCATTTCTTAGCCACTCTTTGAAGTCACCCCCACTTCAAAGGCACAATTTAGTGTAAAACAGGGCCTCTACCCTACCTCATCAGACACTTGCTGGAGAAGAAACCACCTGAACCAGAACCTGCATCCTGCCCAGAAGAACTGCCTGGCTGCCTAAAGGACTCACCTGACTGCTTTCTACAAAGGACTGCTGCCTTGCTGTTGTCCTGCTGCCTTGCTGAACTCTTGCCTTGCTGCTGAAGTGCTCTCCAAGGGCTTGGATAGAGCTTGCCTCCTGTTCCCTGAAGTCTCAGGACCAAAAAGACTTCTCTTTTTCATTTGGACTCTTCGTGCGCCGAAAATTGTGACGCACAGCTTGCTCCGCGGTGAGAAAATCGCCGCACACCGACGCTGCTCGACGCGACGCCTACGGGGCGACCGGAACTTCGACGCACGGCCTCGCTTTTACAACGCCGCCCGACTTCCAGAGGGGAAATCGACACGACGCCTGCTGTGAGAAAGAAAATTCCATGCACAGCCTCCCGGAACGACGTGCAGCCGGAAAACAAGCCGAAGAATCCACGCACAGACCCTGGGACATCTGGTAATCCCGCGATCCATAGAAGGAGACAGTCCACGTGCCGGAAAACGACGCACGTCTTCCCCGACTGAAAAATAAAGACGCAAGTCCATGTGTGAAGGGGCGCAACCGACGCACTCACCATTTTTACTCCCGTAGAACGACGCACGTCTCCCCGTGTGAAAAATAACGACGCAAGTCCGTGTGTGAAGGGGCGCAACCGACGCACACACCATTTTTACTCCCGTAGAACGACGCACGTCTCCCCGTGTGAAAAATAACGACGCAAGTCCGTGTGTGAAGGGGCGTAACCGACGCACACACCATTTTTCCACGCATCTCTTCTTCTGCGGCCCTCTGCAGAGATTTTCCACTCCAAACCAGGTACTTTGTGCTTGAAAGAGACTTTGTTTACTTTTTAAAGACTTAAGACACTTTATATCACTTTTCAGTGATATCTTTACAAATTCATATTGCATCTTTGATCGTTTTGACCTGCAAATACCCAGATAAATATTATATATTTTTCTAAACACTGTGTGGTGTATTTTTGTGGTGCTATATGGTGTTATTGTATGATTTATTGCACAAATGCTTTACACATTGCCTTCTAAGTTAAGCCTGACTGCTCGTGCCAAGCTACCAGAGGGTGGGCACAGGATAATTTGGTGTGTGTGACTTACCCTGACTAGAGTGAGGGTTCTTGCTTGGACAGAGGGTAACCTGACCGCCAACCAAAAACCCAATTTCTAACAATATGTGATATAGTATCATTGAATCCAACCAGTAGCCTTCCACGGTTTAAAGACATGAAGGCAGCTCGAGATATTGATGTCTGGTCTGACGGATGTACAGGACTTTTAGTAGAGAGTCTAGACATACTCATGTGCACATGTGCAAACATGTACAATTGAAACGTACACACTTGGATGTGTATCTTTTATATGGCATAACCTGTATGCATCAAGTTTTTTTTGAGCGTTGATGAATTCTAATTTACCATATCAGTATCAATATGCATAATGGATGCATAGAGTTTGGTAATACTTGACCATGTATCAGTGCCATTCTCTTGTGATTAATAGTTTGTTATACCACGTGACATGACGTAAGTGAATGCTAGGACAGTATGCAGTGAGGTGAACACATTACTCACATTAGTCTACATACAGAGGGACAAAGATCTATAGTCCATAATATAGGTATTATCATGGAATAAAGCAATGCTATATTGTATTAACTTTCAGTTACACATAATTGTTAAGGGCAGAAGGATATGGAGACAGAAGCCATTTCTCACTTGATGAATTTGAATTTATTCTTGCAACAGAGGCACGTGGGCACTTTTGTCACAAAAGAGGATTCGTAGCTTCATTCATGCATTCTAAGGAACCTCTTCTATTTATTTCTTAGGTTGACATACAGATGGCTTGCATCTTACAGATTGACACTTTTGGGTCAAAACATCTACAAAATACCTTGGGTTGGTTGTCTACTCATTATTCAATATGGAGATCTAATAATCATATTGGACTTTTCTGTTGGTTATTGTTAGTCAATCTGTGATTTGCATGTGTATCTGACTGTAAAAGTCACATACTCACTATTTATGAGCGTCAGGCTGTCTGCACAATGTCTGCATTATGTGCAGGTGTTAAATTAATTATTTAGTTCTCATAGGTTAACTATGCCCACTGTTCCTGTGAAACGAAACCCCAGAGAACTGTTATGTAATGGGCTTACCTTCTTAATGGGGCATGAGGAATCTCCTTCTTGTGCCATAACTACAGACCTCTCAAAGGGCCTTTTCCACATGGGTTTCTAGACTCTGTCCTTTTTTTAGGAGATTGGGGATAAGCAGTTCTATTTTTGAGGCATGTTGCTTCTCTCCTTCACCTGTTGTGGGCCTGTTCCCCATACTAGGAATTACTTCCCTGAATTTCTTAAACACCCTAGTGTGTACCTACACATTGGCTGCTCTGCCAAGACCTTGTGTCAGTTCACTTTCTTCCTGAAATTAATACTGAGTTCACTCAAGCAACTTGGGCCACATAAGAGATCAAGTGTAAGTTCTGGGATAGGAAAAAAGAACTAGGGGAATGGAGCATTCTGTTACTGAGATGGTCAGACCCAAATATCTGTCTATATTGGCCATATTTGCACAGTTGGACTTTGGAATAATAATAGTTTTAACTTGAAAACAATGTGCTCAATAGAACATCCCACATAGCAACAGTTCATTTTCAAATGAGAACCACCATCAATCCATACAGATTTGTTCCTGGAATATTGCTGGAATCTCTGAAAAACCCAAAGCACAATTTAAAAACTTTTCTAAATAGGTTTATGTTGTATATTTAAAATAATCATGGAAAGATGACAGTTTTAGTATATCCTACTTTACTACCGGGGTGCAAAAAATGCCAAAAAGGCTAGATTCGGTTGCCCATCCGAAGGATTATTTACGCTATGCAAAGAAATACCATCATTGTCTAATCCAATCTTGTTTGTTAAGGTGGGTAATTGCATGAATAAATGGTCATGTATTCTAAATATTCATTTACCATCTTCTAGGATTTAGGGCCAGATGTAGGAAGCCTTTTGCGCCTCGCAAACGGCGAAAAACGCAGTTTGCGAGGCTCAAAAGGCCTTACGCGATGCAGAGTCACATTTTGCGAGTCGGTACCGACTCGCAAAATGTGATTCCGACTCGCAAATAGGAAGGGGTGTTCCCTTCCTATTTGCGACCGCATCACGATGTTGAGTTGCTTTGTGACCGCGAAAGCGGTCGCAAACCAACTCGCAGTTACCATCCACTTGAAGTGGATGGTAACTCATTCGCAAAAGGGAAGGGGTCCCCATGGGACCCCTTCCCCTTTCTGAATGCCACAAAAAAGTCTGCTCTGAAAAAAACGAAACTAAATGGTTTCGGTATTTATTCTTTTTGCAGCTCGTTTTCCTTTAAGGAAAACAGGCTGAAAAAGAAGAAAAAAAACTGCTTTATTTAAAAGCAGTCACATACATGGTGGTCTGCTGTCTCCAGCAGGCCACCATTCCTGTGAGTGCCTAGACTCGCTATGGGGTCGCAAACTGCGACCCACCTCATTAATATTCATGAGGTGGGTCTTTGTGACCCCATAGCGAGTCGCAGAAGGTGTCTGCATTTCATTTTGCGAGTTGCAAATTGCGAGTCGCTAGTACTCCCAATTTGCAACTCGCAAAATGAAACCTACCTACATCTGGCCCTTATTTAGCAAACTTTATCAGCGCCTTGGATGAGCTGGAACGTCTAATAGAGTATTAAAGGGACCATGCTTGCTTTGTCACAGGGAATTTAAGTGAAGACCTACTCAAAATATTTGCATAACTGATTGGAGTACCTCCAAAGAAGGATTAGATGCATCTTTTTTAATTCCACTGCCTGTATTTTCCAATAAAATGAGAAGCACTTGACCAGGTCATCACCAGAAACTGCTTTGTAGCGGGAGGAGACTGCTGCTGCACAGGACAAGCATGTAAGGATTTGTGCCTGGGGGCACTACATTGTCCATAATCCCTTCTGTTGCTGAGTAGCAGAAGAGGCGGAGACATCACCAGAAAGCACGATATAATGAGAGGAGACTGCCATTGTTCGGGACGCGCATGTAAGGATTTCGGCCACGGGGGCGATACATTACCCATAATCCCTTCTGTTGCAGAGAGGTGGAGGAGGTGGAGACATCACCAGAAAACACTACACACCATGAGGAGATTGCCACCGTGCAGGATGTGCATGTAAGGATTTCTGTCTGAGGGAACTATATTGCCCATAATCCCTGCTTTTGCTGAGTGGTGGAGGAGGCAGGGACATCACCAGAAAGTGCTTTATAGTCTTAGAAGACTGCGCAGCATGGGATGTGCCCGGATGAAGACTGGACCAAGAGCTGGCTTGTCTTCTCTCTTCATCACCTGGAGGAGACTGGGCTGGGCCACCCCTCTTTCGCTTGGCATCAAGCAAATACTACTAGTTTTTCTCTTCTTTATAAAGTTCTGTCCAGTCCTTAAAATTGGAAAAAGTAAGCCCTCAGTAAACCAGCCTAAAGTCCACACTGGTTCCTCCCTGAATGGGTTTCTCCAGAGAGCAGAAAAGGTCATAAACAAAGAAATTGAACTGGCTTGATGCTCTCCTCCCCTTCTTCTGCATCTCCTTCTGCATCCTCTGTTCTATCTGTGTCTACAATTGCTGATGTAAGAGTTAAGCTGCTTATCCAGATGTGGGGACAGGTCCTCCAAGCACCTCTCCCAGTCCTTTAACTTTGGTGGCCGAGGAGTCTGAACCTCAAATCTTTAGCACCTCTCCCATGGGCCCAGTGAGCCAACAAAAGAGGGAGACAAATCCAAGTGATTATACTCTAATTCTGACCTCCAACATAGTGACTGTGGCATAGTGACTTGGAAAAGGACAAAATAGTGGACATAATGAAGGACTTATGCAACAAAGACCCTGGTGAGTAGATTAGAACAAATCTGTGATCGATTTTACGCAATTGAAGTAGAACTAGGTAAGCTGAACCTATTCCCAGTTGACCGACAGCAGGCTATGGTATTACCTGTTATTCCCTATTCTGTGCCCACTACTTGTACCATCTTGTCCACTACCCAAGAGAACACTGCTGTTGTGCCGGTGGGAGATTATCTCTTGAATGGGCTGTCTGCAAATCGACCCAATGTGGCCTCCTGTAAACCAAGGAGATCCAAACTTGCTATACCACGTGGTAAAAGAGGAAGGGATAAGGAAGGGCTTGTAGGGGCATTCCAAGTAATGGGGGCCACTCCGGTCAGCAAATTCAAATCTGTTTTGGTAACCCTTTCCCTGATGCATGTCCATATGTATTTATGTTGTCTAATGTGCCTTTTCTATCTGCAGGCTTTGTTGAGTCATTTGTACAACTCAAGAACATGGTCCTATGTTGGTTGCATGCTTTTGATGGTTTGTCATAGCAAGTTGTATCAAATATACTGATGGTCAGAAGGGTGGGCTGGGTTGGACCATTCAAAAACCTTTGAAGGAGGTTGTGTGATTGTTAATTTGAGGTCTCCTAATATTGTGAAAATTTCATGGTTGATTGTTCTCAACACGGTGAGCTATTTTTTATATTCTCCCCCTTTCCTTGATTTTTAACTGCCATTTGAGGTCTCGGCCTGCACCTCTAATCCCTCTATCTCAACTAGTGGTCCTACTAGTGACAGAACTAGTTCTCATTTGAATCCCTCTTCCTCTGTGGAGACCCCTTCTACTCTCACTCAGGTGTACGGACTGCACACTGATGGCAACCTTATAGTTCCCCAGTCTACTTTGGTTTACAGGCCACCAAAGGTAAATTCTCAGGGCACCAAAGGCCAACTCCATCAGACTTCAGTTCCAAAAGTGAACAGCCCCTTTTGGCTCCTGACCGGGTTACTAGAATTTTATCTGACAATACCTCCTACCCCCAGGTGTCTAGTAGGGAACCGGTTTACAATACCTCCTACCCCCAGGTGTCTAGTAGGGAACCGGTTTACTTCAAGTCTACAGAAAAGCCACCTCTAGATGCTGTTAATGCTGCCTCCCCCTCATCCCACCAGTTAGCTATTCTTGGTTGAAATATAGTTGGCATTAAGGGTAAGCTTGGCAATCCTGTTTGGGGCCAGTTTATCGTTAGCCACAAAAATATTTTAATTCCTGGAAACCTAGGTGGTTGTGCCGGTGCTATGGAGTGGCTTTAAGAGCTTCGCATTGCTTCAAGAAAGTCCCAAGCTAGGCATCTGTCAGGTGGGATGCTCGCTTGGATAAGTACTTCTCTCTCCTGCTCTGTAGCTGAATTCTAATAAGGCTCTCTGCACATCCAAGGGCTAATTGTATCCCTCTTCTAAGGCTAAGCCTCTTCTGTTGATAAATATCCATGACAGGAGTTGTGGGTATAGGTAAGAATCATAAATCCTTCACTTGCTGGACAAAATGTTGGCACTCCATTTGGAGTTCCATTATGTTATTGTGGCCGGAGGTCTCAATCATACTTTTGAGCCCAATGGTACTATTTAAGACCTATCTAGTATGGAAGACCCAGTGTGGGAAATCCTTGAATTAATTTCCCATGAGGAGGAACCTTACAAGGGCTGCTCTTCAAGTGGTTGATCTTACTTTAGCACATGACCTTCGAGCCTGTATTGGCCGTTCATCCTCTGATATTACTCCAGTCCCTACTTTTAGGAGAGGGTTGTATTCTAGCTTTATTGATTATATCCTCTTGGATGCGAAACTCTGGAGTCAGATGGATGGTATGATAGTGTCAGAGTGTGAGGAGAGTGATCATAAACCTCTGGTACTTAAGGTGAAGCATCTGCTTTCCCTTGTCTTGCCCCCTGGCTCTGAGAGATAGGACAAGCAGGTAGGAGTCATGAACAACTGTAGAAACATGATGGAGGAGGTAGTGTGCTCTTCTTCCAATGTTGTTTCAGATATGTATTCAGTTCTTGCTTCTCAAATGGAGACTATGTTTGAAAATTGGGGAAACAATGCATTGATTATGACTGGGCACAACAAAGTATTAATAAGCTTAAGGATCTTCTCACCAAAGAATTCTCGAGACCACTGATAATGAATTCCTCAAAAGGATGGTTTACCCAACCTTGCAGAGATGCAAAGACCAAGTTCCTGAGAGCAAAAAGAAAAAAGGAACTGACTCAGGAAATAAGGGATTGCAGAGTCCAATACTGACTTACAACAAAACAAGCCAATGTAGCATGGGAGGGTGAAATCTGGTCTGATCTTCTACAAGCATTGGCCAATAATGAGCTTAAGAAATTCTGGCAATTAGTCAGCATAAATGGTGGGAAACTTTGGAAACCAGCAGAGTCATTAATGTTGCACCACAAATGGATTGCCCACTTTGGGAATTTGTACTCTAGTGCCCATAAGTCAGCTATGGTCCATCCCTATTTAGAAGATAGGCCTATGTCTTCGACCCCAGTAGTTCTTTTCCCTTGAGGCGACTGCTCTAGCAGTAGCCTCATTTAAGCAAGGGAAGACACCAGGCTTGGAAAAGATTCCTGCAGACCTTTTTTAAATCAGTTACAGCCACTTGGGTTCCTTACATCAACATGATCATCAATGCAATTGCGGCTGAGGCAGCTATGCCTGCCTCATAGAAAGTGCTGAGAGTGTTCCCATCTTTAAGAAGGGGAGTCCTAGGAGGCCCTAAAATGACCATCCAATTAACCTCATAGATAACTATCAAAAGGTTTTTCTGTAAACAAGTGTTGGAGCAGCTCTAGGTTTGGTACAACAAAAATAAAATCTTTTAAAATCTACAGGCAGGTTTTAGGTCTAAAACAAGTGCAATCAACCAGGTTTTCCGTTTCCTTCTAGTCAAGTGGAAGACTGTAGATATAAAAGTGGAGATCTTGTGGCATTCATTTATCTTTGTACTACATTTGATGTGGTCCCCACAAAAAAGTTATGGGAAGTCCTGCATGGGATGCGGACCCCTTGCAATTTGCTACATATAATAATGTATCACCATGAAGTGAACTATGCTAGGTTCTGGTGTGGCACAAGAGGGAAGATGACTGACGCTATTCCTATTGAGGAGGGCATATGTCAAGGCTGTCTCCTTGCACCTACCCTTTTTTGCCTATACATCAACAACTGTGTCAGGTATTTGTTTGACTGTGTTAATCTCCTACCCTGGCAGGACAGAACGTCTTGGCCCTTTTTCTTGCTGACAACACTCTTTAATTGGCTAAAACCAAGAGGGGTCTTTAAATTCTGATTAACAGCTTTAGCTCACTCTGCTCAGAGTATGACCTTGAAATTAATACTTCTGAAACTAAGCTACTCCAGGAAAAAAGGGAAAAGGGTGCCATCAACATAGAAAAGGAAGTATTGGAAAGGGCTGGTCATTTCAACTGCCTGGGAATTTGATTGGCAAATTCTAGATCTTGGGACCTTCAAAAGATTGCTTGTGTTGGAAAATGGGTTATTGGTAGGGCAGGTAGGTACCTACACCTAGCAACAAGCCACAAACCTCCACAAAAGTACAGTTAGGTCTCAGTAAATTAATCCCAGCTCTACCCTTGGTAGCTTGGCATCGAGCGTCAAGGCTTAACTTAGGAGACAAAGTGTAAAGCATTCAAATATCACACAACAGTAATTAAATAAAACACAGGAAACAGTTTAAAAATCCAAAACCAATTTATAAAAATAGCTTATATTTTTATCTTTAAAATGACACAAAAACGATTAAAATCGGTTCAGGGGAACCGGAGATATGAATTTTTAAAGTATTATTATTTTCTAGCGCATAGAAACAAAAAGCGCCAATCGGGTCATCTGGTTGCACCAGGACCGGGACAAAGTCAAACTTTCAGGCCGACCGCGATGGAGCCCTGCTCGGCTACAGGTCGCGGGAAGCCTCGGTTAAAAAGTTACCTTCTGACTTAGTCTTTATTTTGAAGTTTTTCTTCACCGGGACGAACCTGCCAGTTGGATCCGACCTCCTGGAGCCCTTGTCCGGATACGCGAAGTCGGTTTCCTCGGTGGTGATTTTTACCTTCGGACTTAGTCGTTTTTTCGAGATGAAAATCCTTCGACCGGGGTAAACCTGGATCTTGATCCGACGTCCGTGGAGCCCTTCTCGGATACGATGGCTGGAAGGTCCCGGTCAACTTTTTACGTTCGGACTTAGTCTCTTTTTTGGATGTTTTTCTTTACCGGGACGAACCACGAAGTCAGGCCGGGTCGCGGTTGAGGCAAGCCGGCTAGAATTTCCGCGTCAGGTCGGTCACTTTATGGAGCTTTTTTCAAAAATTTCTCCAATCTTTTCCAAACTTCTGGGGCTTCACCCAGATGTTCTTTTAAGGTTCTTTTGGGGTCCACAGCTCACCCCAAGGGTCCAGAAGTTCTGTGATGGTCCTTGGGAAGTGCGGACTTCAACTCCCAGAATGCACCTGGCGCAAACTCCTTTTTGGCCACTGGACAGTGGTCAGCTGGTCACTTTTTCAGGAGTTGGTGCAGGGGACTCTGGTTAGCAATTTTTCACCTGTAGCAAACAGGGAGTCCCTCCTTGAACCAGTGGAAGCCAGGCAAAGTCCTTCTTGTGGTGAAGCCCAAGTGTGCAGCTGGTGCAGTCTTTCTGAGTGCAGGGTCCAGGTGCAGGCCAGGGGTACAGCAGGGCAGTCCTTCTTCTCCTTGTAGTTCTTTCTTCTTGAAATTTGGTGGGGATCTGAGGCGTGGGTGCAGGTCTGCCAGTTTTATCCTTGCTCCTGGGTGAAAAGCAGGGGGGCCCTGGTCCTCCAATCAGGGACAGGGTCGTCCCCCTGTGATGACCACTTCCTGGGAAGTGTGGCAAAAATCCATCCCAGAAGGCAACAGTCTCTAAAAATCCAAAATGGATGAATCTGATTTTTGGAGGAGAGATCTGGCTGAGCCCACCCACTGGTGTGGCTAAAAATCATAAACACACCCCTCTCCTGCCCTCTCCTAATCTAATCAAGGGGGCACCTAGCTGTCTGGGGTTGCAGGATGTGGGGGTGTTGCTGGGTGCTCCAGATGTCCTTCTCTGCCTTTGAAGACCAGTTTGGCAGCCCTCCCCCTTCCTGCCTCACCATCTGCTGAGGGGAGATTCTCTCCCCCAAGCACATTCCTTTGTGTGAAGTCAGGCCACTTCACACCTCATTAAAGTAGCCTGGCAGAAGCTGCTGCAGGCTGGCCAATCAGAGCACAGCAGCAAAAACAATGCAGAGCTGAAATTGGCAACTTTTTAGGTAAAGTCTAAACTTTTTACCTGCACTAGTTATATTAAATCCAACAACTGGAAGTTGTGGGATTTATTATAACAATCAATTTGATACCAAATTCTTGGTATGTAACACTTAAGGAGACTTTAAAATTTTAAATAAAGTCTGCCCATTCTAGCCTATGAAGGCCATTTACTTCAATGAGGGAAAAACGAATTTGGCTGTTTTTACCTCACCAGGGCTTATAAATCTATTTTTATAAAGTCCCTGCTTATAGTTACATGGCACCCAGCCCTAGGGGCACATAGGGCACACCTTAGGGGTGACTTATATGTAAAAATAAGGTAGTTTAAGACTTTGGAAGTACCTTTAATTCCAAAGTCGAATTTGCATATAACTTTAATTTAAAAGCAGCCAGCAAGGCAGGCTTGCTTTTAAAATGACACTGGGCACCTCAGCAATGCACCTAGGTGTGCACCACCTATGCTGTGGTCCCTAAACCTACATGCCCTACTATATACTAGGGACTTATAGGTAGGTTAACTTAGCCAATTATAATTAGCCTAATTTGCATATCCATTTTACACAGAGCACAGGCCCTGGGACTGGTTAGCAGTACCCAGGGCACCATCAGAGTCAGGAAAACACCAGCATAAAGTGGAAAATGGGGGCAAAAAGTTAGGGGGCCTCTGCAATCAGCCCCAGTTTCTAACACAACCCCCCCCCAGCCCACACGCCCAGGAGTCTCAGCCCAACCCTGGGAGAGTCTTCCTGGCTTGTTAGGCGAGGAAGACAGTGAAGAAAACTGGCTGTCCCTTTGCAGGGCCTACTCTGCCTTATATCCTCCTGTCAGGGTCACTCCCTCTGGGTAGTGAAGCCATCCCAACAGTAAAAGGACCCAACCCAAACTGAAGCTTCCCTCTAGGGGGGTCTTCCTACTCTCTCTCTGCCAACTTGGGTAGTGAGGTGCCCACCTCCCCTACTCCTAACTTTGCTAGGGCAAGACCTAGCTTACCCAAAGAGGTCACCCAACACTTGAGCAACCCCACCATGACCAACAGGGTCAGGGGGCCTACTTTGCTATTGTCCTTGGGGTCTGCCTCCCAGGCCAAGTACAGTGCTGCCAGGAAGGCTAGCACCCAGCAGAGGCTACTGACAGCTGTCAGTACCCAGAACCACACCCTAAGCTCTCCACTGACAGGTGGCTGAGCTGCTTTAGGGGCATCTTTGGGGTCCTGGCACCCCTCTTGCTGTCTAGAGTGGGGGGCTACCACCTCCTGTGGCAGACACCCTCCTTCCACTCTCCCTTCTGTCAGTGCAGGGGCAACACCTTGCATCTGGACAGCTGCCTGACTACTCAGGACTTCCTTGGGGTCAGGTGAGGCCTCACCAGTGCCAACTCTGGGCTCCCCCCCTACTGGGGCAGAAGGCCTTTGGCTCCCTGGAACTCTCTTTAAGAGTGGCCTACCCTTCCTTTTCTTCTTTCCTTTTCTTGGGGACCCCTGTCTCCTAACTGTAGGGACTGACTCCCCAGGACTTTGGGTTGAGGGGGCGCCCTGGGCGACCACCCCATCTGTGACCAGACTCACCTCTGGGAGGTCATTGCCCAGGATACAATCTAGGGGAAGGTCAGCACTGACTACCACCCTAATCCAGTCAAGGATACCCTCCCTCTCTAGGGGCACTATGGCTACAGGTTTGGAGGTGACCTCCCCTGTGGCTATCCTGACTTTCTTTGTCTTTCCTGGGACATACATGTCTGGGGTCACTAACCGGTCACTCACTACAGTGTGACTGGCACAGGTGTCTCTCAGGCCAGTGGTAGGGATCCCATTCACTTGAATGTGGTGGAAGTGCCTACTCCCACCCTCAGGGATCACCAGCTTACCATCTGGTCCTGTCTCCCAGCACAATGCTAGGAGGACTTCATCATCTGAGGAATCCTCCTCTATGGCTACACTGGACAGCCCAGTGCTAACCACCTTCTTTGGACAGGCTGCATCTCCTCTGAAGTGACCTGTCTGCTGACAGTCAAAGCAAGCCCTACTGTCCAAGAGCTTTTTTAACCCTGGGTCTCCCTGTCTCTGCATGTCAGAGTGGGAGTGGGATTTACTCTCCTCCTTCTTAGGGTTCTGGGGTACAGAGGGAGTCTCTGTGGTGGGCTTACCACCTCCCTCCTTAGGTTTTTGGGGACCTGACCCCCCCTTCTTGGAGTCTCCCCCCTGGGACTTGACAACCACCCTGGTTCTCAACCACTCATCAGCTGCCTCCCCTAGCTCTCTAGGGTTGGTCAGCTTAGAGTCCACTAGATGCTGGCGTAACCTTTCTTGGATACAATTGGTCAAGATGTGCTCTCTCATGATCAGATTGTATAACCCCTCATAAGTATTAACTTTGTTGCCAATAATCCAGCCCTCCAGTGCTTTTAGTGAGGTGTCTACAAAGTCAACCCAAGACTGGGTACTGACCTTCTGGGTGTCCCTGAACTTCATTCTATATTGCTCTGGGGTCAGACCAAACTTCTTGGCTAAGCACCTTTTCATACTAGGGTATGAATCTGCCTCCTCCCCCCTTAAGGTCAGAAGCCTATCCCTCCCTGAGTTGCGGACCAACTCCCACAAAAGGGAACCCCAGTATTGAGGCCTAACCCTTCTCATTTGGAGTGCCCTCTCAAAGGCCTCCAGCCACTTATCTATGTCATCCCCCTCTACATAAGCAGGGACCACCCCCTTGGGTAATCTGGGGCAAACTCCCCCACCCATGGACACCTCAGCTTCTTTATCGCTGCTTCCATCTCTTTTTTCTTTGTATGCCCACTTTTTCTTTTCTAGGGCCAGCTTCTCTGCTTCCAAAGCTATGTAGGCTAGCTGGGCTTCCAGCTCTCTTTCCCTGATGGATGGGTTTCTCTCCTCCTGAAAGGACCCTCTTCCTACCACTAGCTTTGGGTCTGCCCCTAGTGACTGTATCCAGTGAGGACCGTTCCTCCTCTTCCTCACTTGGGGTCTGATGCCTTCCCTCCCCTGAGTGGTTAGAGTTAGCATCTTCCTCTTTTTCTTCCTCCTCTGGAGCTTCCTCTGTCTCTACCTCTTGTGCCTCAGCCCATGCTGTCAGGGATTTAATCAGGATTTGCTTCCTGAGATCAGGGGTTGCAGGCAACTCCCTCTCAATACACAACCCCCTAAGCTGGACTACTGTCAGTGTGGGTAGGCTAGCCAGATCAAGCTCCATGGTTCCCTAGTTTTGTGTCAACAAAAACTTTTTGCAAAAATTGGAAACAAGAATTTAGAAAAAATTACAAAAATTCAATAATTGAAATTAATCCAAATTAATTTAAAAAAATAAATAAAATTAAAAATTAAAAACAATTTTTGCACTAGGACAATTTAAAGGATTTTTAATTTGTTTTATCTAAAACTGTAACGTGATATTGAACACAAGTACAGGATCCCGTCGCTGCTTCCAATTATGTTGGAAAATGGGTTATTGGTAGGGCAGGTAGGTACCTACACCTAGCAACAAGCCACAAACCTCCACAAAAGTACAGTTAGGTCTCAGTAAATTAATCCCAGCTCTACCCTTGGTAGCTTGGCATCGAGCGTCAAGGCTTAACTTAGGAGACAAAGTGTAAAGCATTCAAATATCACACAACAGTAATTAAATAAAACACAGGAAACAGTTTAAAAATCCAAAACCAATTTATAAAAATAGCTTATATTTTTATCTTTAAAATGACACAAAAACGATTAAAATCGGTTCAGGGGAACCGGAGATATGAATTTTTAAAGTATTATTATTTTCTAGCGCATAGAAACAAAAAGCGCCAATCGGGTCATCTGGTTGCACCAGGACCGGGACAAAGTCAAACTTTCAGGCCGACCGCGATGGAGCCCTGCTCGGCTACAGGTCGCGGGAAGCCTCGGTTAAAAAGTTACCTTCTGACTTAGTCTTTATTTTGAAGTTTTTCTTCACCGGGACGAACCTGCCAGTTGGATCCGACCTCCTGGAGCCCTTGTCCGGATACGCGAAGTCGGTTTCCTCGGTGGTGATTTTTACCTTCAGACTTAGTCGTTTTTTCGAGATGAAAATCCTTCGACCGGGGTAAACCTGGATCTTGATCCGACGTCCGTGGAGCCCTTCTCGGATACGATGGCTGGAAGGTCCCGGTCAACTTTTTACGTTCGGACTTAGTCTCTTTTTTGGATGTTTTTCTTTACCGGGACGAACCACGAAGTCAGGCCGGGTCGCGGTTGAGGCAAGCCGGCTAGAATTTCTGCGTCGGGTCGGTCACTTTATGGAGCTTTTTTCCAAAATTTCTCCAATCTTTTCCAAACTTCTGGGGCTTCACCCAGATGTTCTTTTAAGGTTCTTTTGGGGTCCACAGCTCACCCCAAGGGTCCAGAAGTTCTGTGATGGTCCTTGGGAAGTGCGGACTTCAACTCCCAGAATGCACCTGGCGCAAACTCCTTTTTGGCCACTGGACAGTGGTCAGCTGGTCACTTTTTCAGGAGTTGGTGCAGGGGACTCTGGTTAGCAATTTTTCACCTGTAGCAAACAGGGAGTCCCTCCTTGAACCAGTGGAAGCCAGGCAAAGTACTTCTTGTGGTGAAGCCCAAGTGTGCAGCTGGTGCAGTCTTTCTGAGTGCAGGGTCCAGGTGCAGGCCAGGGGTACAGCAGGGCAGTCCTTCTTCTCCTTGTAGTTCTTTCTTCTTGAAATTTGGTGGGGATCTGAGGCGTGGGTGCAGGTCTGCCAGTTTTATCCTTGCTCCTGGGTGAAAAGCAGGGGGGCCCTGGTCCTCCAATCAGGGACAGGGTCGTCCCCCTGTGATGACCACTTCCTGGGAAGTGTGGCAAAAATCCATCCCAGAAGGCAACAGTCTCTAAAAATCCAAAATGGATGAATCTGATTTTTGGAGGAGAGATCTGGCTGAGCCCACCCACTGGTGTGGCTAAAAATCATAAACACACCCCTCTCCTGCCCTCTCCTAATCTAATCAAGGGGGCACCTAGCTGTCTGGGGTTGCAGGATGTGGGGGTGTTGCTGGGTGCTCCAGATGTCCTTCTCTGCCTTTGAAGACCAGTTTGGCAGCCCTCCCCCTTCCTGCCTCACCATCTGCTGAGGGGAGATTCTCTCCCCCAAGCACATTCCTTTGTGTGAAGTCAGGCCACTTCACACCTCATTAAAGTAGCCTGGCAGAAGCTGCTGCAGGCTGGCCAATCAGAGCACAGCAGCAAAAACAATGCAGAGCTGAAATTGGCAACTTTTTAGGTAAAGTCTAAACTTTTTACCTGCACTAGTTATATTAAATCCAACAACTGGAAGTTGTGGGATTTATTATAACAATCAATTTGATACCAAATTCTTGGTATGTAACACTTAAGGAGACTTTAAAATTTTAAATAAAGTCTGCCCATTCTAGCCTATGAAGGCCATTTACTTCAATGAGGGAAAAACGAATTTGGCTGTTTTTACCTCACCAGGGCTTATAAATCTATTTTTATAAAGTCCCTGCTTATAGTTACATGGCACCCAGCCCTAGGGGCACATAGGGCACACCTTAGGGGTGACTTATATGTAAAAATAAGGTAGTTTAAGACTTTGGAAGTACCTTTAATTCCAAAGTCGAATTTGCATATAACTTTAATTTAAAAGCAGCCAGCAAGGCAGGCTTGCTTTTAAAATGACACTGGGCACCTCAGCAATGCACCTAGGTGTGCACCACCTATGCTGTGGTCCCTAAACCTACATGCCCTACTATATACTAGGGACTTATAGGTAGGTTAACTTAGCCAATTATAATTAGCCTAATTTGCATATCCATTTTACACAGAGCACAGGCCCTGGGACTGGTTAGCAGTACCCAGGGCACCATCAGAGTCAGGAAAACACCAGCATAAAGTGGAAAATGGGGGCAAAAAGTTAGGGGGCCTCTGCAATCAGCCCCAGTTTCTCACAGCTTGCAATAAAGCAAAAGTGGTTCCCAATCATCCTTGCCATGGAAATTTATAAGACACAAGGCAGGGTCGCAGCACTGTATGGTGCCGAGCTATGTGGTTATTGTAACATGGGCCCATTGGCCCATTGGAGTTGCTAAAAATAATTTTATTAGAACTCTTAATGGCTTAGGGAGGGGCATGTCACTGTTGACATTACAACTGGACCTAGGTACTACTTTAATTGTAGAGCTAGCCCCCTTCAGACCATTACTATACTAGGTGTGCTTTTGGGTTACCAGTAAATTGCACCATTATAGAGAGGGGGCTTGAAGAGATATTACAGTTGCAATGTTCTACAAAAATCAAATGTCTAGTCTTTGTTAAAAAGCTTGGATTGATCATGGTTTGGCCAATTTCGGGGAAGATCTCTCTTCTACCCATGCCACTGCTGCCCCTATGGTGAAATTGCAATTCCATGAGAAAGTTGCTACCATTAATGAGCTGCAGAATTCTATGGGCAGCCTTACTAGATGTTTTCTATTCCAAAAATCTATTAGCAAGTGAGAGTAATGTTTACATTATATTCAGCCAGCACATGCCTGTTCATTGTTTTTACAAATTAGATATGAGGCCCTTCTAATTGCAGCCTTTACTTCATTATGGGATGCTGCCAGACCCGGGCACCAACACTGCTTATTTTGCACTTCTGTAGATGAAACAGAGGAATGTTTGTTGTTCTTCTGTCCATTGTATGCCAAAGCCAGAAGTAAGTAAATTGCTCCCCCTTTGCCAGTGTCTGAGTTTGATGGAAAGAAGGCAAACACCTAAGGGCAGATTTATGCAAAATGGTGCAGCACCTAGTGCAGCGCCACTGTTCTTGTGTCCCTTAGCCCCCCCCCGAACTCCACCATGTGTGCGCTGTATTTAAAATACGGCCACAATGGCAGTAGTCAGGGGTACTAGCATCATGATGCTAGTCCGGTGCTCTTCAGGATTAGCATCAAAAATGTTGACGTTAATCCTGCAAAGCACCCAGAGGCCCATTGAAAAAAATGGGAGCCTCCCTTTAACACCTGCTCTTAGCAGATGTTAAAAATACAGAATAAAATGACGGAAAGACATCTACTAGATTTCTTTGCGCCAATTTTTCATACCTCCTAGCACCAGGATGCCCCCTTCCATACATTATGCCAGGTGCAGGCATAATGTGGTGCAAGGATTTACAAAGTGGTACAATGCAAGCATTGCACCACTTTGTAAATGTGGTGCAGCATTTTTGGCCTTACAATGCCTCATTAGCGTGAAATAAATGACACTAATGTGGCGTTTGAATCTCGCAAGGACCTCTTAAATCTGGAACTTAGGATCTGTAAAAGTGACTCTTCAAAAACTTTACAGTTGTATCTAAGTTTTTGTATTATGCTTGGTTCATCAGGAAAAATCTGCTACCTAAATCCTGATGGAATGATGTATAATAAACACAAGTATTTTGGACTTAACATTTTGGGATTTTAAAACTTTTTTATATTGTATTATTTGTAAATATGTGAGTATTTTGGAAGTTTAACTATTTATTAATATAATTGTTTATCACTTAATCTATTTTGCAATGTTTTGATGATGAAATCATCAATCAAAATATTTGAATCAAATAACATTTTAGAGTGGGAAGTAGGTCTTGGAAATCAAAATGTATTAGAACTTTTAGATGGAATCAGGCCATCGCTGTCTTAACAGTCGATTCCCTAATGATCAACCTGCAAGTAGGACATACCTCTCAACAAATTCAAATCCCATCACAACAATTTATGGAGTAGTATATTGAAGCCAGTGTTAAACCTCGTCTTGCTATTTGGAGAAGTACCAGAATCATGTCAAGGGTCATTAATACAATCACTTCATAAAAAGGGAAGCTGAAAACACCCTGCAAACTTCTGCTCCAGATTTGCTCATATACATAGTGGCCTAGGTTAGAGTGTGAACCAATCCAATGGGTCACCTTATTTTTCAGATGGACTTAAGATTCACTCATGCCACAAATCAACAGCGGTACATTCTCAAGAAACACTACATGTCGAGTAGTTGCAGGGGGGAAGGTCAATTACAATCTCGCTCTTTGAATGTAGTTGATGATCCTTGGAAGACACAGGGAAGGCCATGACAAGGGACAGAGGTCAATGAGACTAAATGAGCGGCCTTCCCCGGAGACTAGTCTCTGCTCCTGATCAAAGCGATCTATTCTTCTAAAGGCTCCCTTATCACAAGCTGTTATTGGATGAGATACTCTAAAAAAAAAACAGCGGCCGAACTGACCCCCCCCATGGTGAGGATGAGAAATCTTAAAGTGGCCCCCTTTAAGATCCAGCAGGGACACTATCCCTGTGGGTATGTTTGCAGAGTGAGTATTTTTTGCAGCAGAACACTCCCTTTTTTTTCCTTTTGTGAGGAAGCGGGACGGAATCAGCTGCTAATTCAACCCCAGGGTCCCTCAAAGATGAAGCTCCCTCCACAGTTGATTGGTGCACTAACGCCTGCACTTGAACTACATTAGTACATCCTCCCACTGCTCCGCTCATCAGCGAAGCATTAAGAACAGAAGCGGACCCTGATTCAGCTACATCAACTGATAAAGATAGTGCTGTATTGGAAGTGCCACAAACAGGTGGGGAAAAAGGTTCAGCAGTCTGCCCTGCAAAGCAATACCTCTGTGTTAGAAATTTCATCATTCAGTGCACCCACAGCAGAGTTAATAGATGGTAATATGGTCGACCTATCCTCCCCGGATTTAGACGGGATTGGGTCTGATAACGCGTCCCTTTATGATACATTTTTCACATCAATATTTATCACTATAACACATTTCACTTTAGTCAAAGACATTAATCAACTCGAGACACCACCATGACCTTGCAGTCATGAATAACCACACCAGTTTAATTGAATTTTATGAGGTTTATTCCCTATTGATTACAATTCTAAGAGCAAGTGTGTTAATTTCAGAAACAAAACACTCAATATCATTGTCATAATTTGGCAGCTAAAATAAGACTTCATCAAAGCAAGGAACGCAATTATTAGAACATAACACAGCGTCAACATAAATAAACTTCAGCAGAGTGTCATTAATGCGCCAGTTCAACAAAGCCTACATTCAGTCATTTGTCTATTTGCGTTGGTATAGTAAACTCCTGTCCTAACCACACATTAGCATTAGCATGTTGGGCTTCATGCAAAACAATTTTTGAACACCAATTTGGAAAACGTCTAGCTATGGTCTCTGTCAAAAGTAAGCAGTTGGTACCTAGAAAGGAAAAGCAAACAGACAAATCACATTTTCATTGTCATAGTTACCCTCCAAGGTTTGAGTCAGCACCCAAGTTCAGTCTTCGTCTTCAGGACATCAGTTGATTCGCCATCAGTCAGAGACTCAGCTCACGGGGAAAAACGGGGCACTTTCCTCCTAAGGAGGCAAAGTGTAAAATGGGCAATCTAAGGAAGAGGATGGTTTAAGTAAAACCAATAAATCACCAAACGGAGTGACAACGTTTCTGGATCAAATCAATAGCATTTCCCTAACCAAAATCTCTCCTGGTCTCCTGCTCCCTAATTCCAATTAACTTCCTGGTGACAAGGGTTTTTATCCCCTTTTCATTGTACATTCCCCTAAAATTTGATTTGGCACATGTTGCACCCCACTATCTTTAGCCAATTAAAAAACAGATTATGTCATTAATCTTTTACCCCACATTCGTTCTCAGACAATTTATTGGTCCATGTGATTGACGTCTTCAGAGGTAGAACGTCCGGTATGATTTCATCCTTCTGGAATTCTTTGCACATCTTCGGTCAGTAGCTCCATTGTCTGTTCTGGTTTGAACGACCTTCTACATTATACTAATCTACACTGTTGCATTTTAGCTATTACATTTCTACAAGCAATATGAATTTCATGAGAACTGATCTACTATAGTTACATTCGGCTTCTAGTTTGAAGAAAAAAACAAGAGTTCTTGTCCTTTGGCAAGTCAGCACACTGCACCGTAGAAAAATACTTTTAATATGAGAGCCAGGCAGCTAGGCCTCAACTCATGCTAACTAAGGCCTACGAGATTTATTAGCAAAACTTTAATAACATAATCATCAATAATTTATACAAAACCATTCTTTAACACAACATTAGTCATTTTTATTAGTACCCGTATACAATGACGGCCACTCCCCGTGGTCACATTTCAAGTGCACGTTTAGCAAAATATACTAATACAATTTCTATGCAGCATTATCACACATTAGTTAATAAACATTTAATGCTAATAAAGATCATATGAGCCACGCTCTGTCAGTCCCTCCTCTGATGATGTTCGTCATCACACCAACCTTTCCCTTTCAACCTTTTACTTTTAATTTTTCACTTTGCGCATAATGCGCATTTCAACATCTTGCCCTTTGTGTGAACTTTCCCAACTTTCATTAAACATTTTCTCCCTTTCATTTTCTTCATTTCTTTTACTTCATTTTGTCCAATTTCTTCTAATTCTTTCATTGATTTTGCATGCTCCCCATAAACCCAATAAACAAATCAGGACAATTAATAGACCTCCTAATATTTTTGCAAGTACCCCATTCCAAATATTGCTAAACCAACTACCTACTCTGGCAATTCCTTTTCCAACTTTTTCCCAAACTCCTGGTTCCTTCAAATCTTTCAAATCTGCACTATCTCTGGTTAGGTTAGTAAGCAAACCTCTAATCTTTTTACAATTATCAGGAATGAACGAGCAACAATGACGCTCGTTAAGCATCTTACAGACTCCGCCGCTCTTTGCTAAAAGAATGTCTAAAGCAAACCGATTTTGAAGAGTCATAGCCCTCTCCGCAGCAAGTTCAGTATCCATCAGGAGTATAGCCCCTCTAAAGTTTGTCAGCATGTTATCCACAATAGTAGCCAACTTTCGAATCTTTATGGAGTTTAGAATAACCCCTACTGAAGGAATTATGGCTCCAAACATGTCACCGACGACAGCAGCCGCTGTCGCTCGTTTTTGTCCAGCATGTCGTAATTCAGACATTTTAAGTATTTGCTTTAAGTCATCAATCTGGTAAATCTTTGGGAAAACTATCCCCAAATAACATGTCCCATACCATCCCTTAGGGAGACGGTAATAAGCATTAAGTCCACAAATGTAATAGATCCCAGGGATCACTGGATCCTGTCCATTTAACATGAATGTCCACTTACTGTGAAACAAAAACACATGCCTGCATTCACTCGTTCCCACAAATAAAGTGTCATGATCAGATTTTGGCCTATATATACAAAGTCTTCCTACATGTAATGCATCTATAGCTAATTTGCTGTGCATCTTTATTGCGGTGTAAGCATATTCATTTGCATATGTGCGTTTTTCTAACCCCTTTTCTAACCTTTCTTTCAGTGCTTTGCGTCTATCATCAGTGTGATCTAAGAAGCTTTTCTTCACAGGTGTTAGTAGACAGGTCAAATTATTGCGATGTGCATAAGCTGTGCCAAAGGTTAGTGTCGGCTCAAAGAAACCCCTAACCAATTTTATACTGTGCTCTTTAGCTAACTTGTTCAGAAACTCAATCACAGGCACAAAAGAAAACACTACATCTAGATTTGAATAAAAATATTGCACAAATTCCTGATCATAGAATCTTGTTAGTAGCAAACTACAGCTTATCCGGTAGGTTAAAGGCAAACTATGATAGGTGACCCCTTCTTGTACTGATGAAGGAATCTTTGTGCACACATAATAGTTCCTCACATCCATTGTATCAACATACTCCTTCAGCAAGCGATAGAAGACATTAGTAGAAAGTTCCCCCTTTGCATTAGTTCCCTCAAGCAAGTGTTTTGTATCCTGCTGAAACTTTTCCCACGGTGTTAGTGTAGCAGTCTCAGGCTTTGAAGCGTTGTTAGTCACCTTTTTATCCAACCAAGGCATTCCCACAATCACACCTATAATTATTACTGCACACACAATACCTAATATAATACTCAACCAACCACACACTTTTCCCTTCTTATTACTACTTCTAGTGTAAGGCATGATCTGTAAAGAATCAGACAGCAGAAGATATAAGTCAAACAATCAACTCGAGGACGATTTTAAAGCTCTTTTTTTTTCCCTTCTCTGCGAGTATTTACTGCGTTTCACTCACTCCAGGGCCCTTTGTAGAATCAGGTTAGCAGCTTGTCATAATCAGGTTTCAGTGTCATTTCAAGTTATTAGTGTCACATCCAGTAATTTTTCAGTCTCTTTTCTCAGCTTTTCAGCTTTCAATTTCAATTTTAACACAGTCTCTTTCTCTGATTGATTTCAGGTGCCGTAATATTGGCCTGGTACCTCTCGATCAAAACAGAACACTAAGAATTCTTGTTGCCATTCAGATGTTGTCGCATATGCCCATTCAGGACCTGAGTACCTTCTGTTTGCGACTCTTTTTCTTTTCAGTTTGCATTTCTCCTTCACTAAGATCCTCACTTTTGGTTGTATCAATTTCTTCCTCTATTGTTTCACTTGGAACAAACTTTTCTCCTGCAGCTTGTTTCTTTGGCCAGTTATCAACTTTGTGCGTTTTCTTTCTACTTGGCTTTTCAGCATGCTGAACAGCACCCTCCTCTTGAGCTATGGTGTTTTTTCTTGACGGACCTGCAATTGGCTCAGGAGTCAGTGTTCTTTGACTGCCTTCCGCTCCTTCCCCCTCGTCTTCAGGTTCTGTAATGGGATCAAGTTCTAACCCGTATCCGTCTACTTCTGGGAGAACCTCTCCTTGACTTAGTTCTCCTGCTGCCTCTACTGCGATAGGCTCATTGTCACCTCTATCGAACTCGCTTACTGTTTGAGGACCAAGCCGTCCTCAGTTGGCTCTCCTTCAGTCTCAGTTCCCCTTTGAGTATTCTCCGGCCCTGAGACTTCTTTCTCTGGAGTTGCTGAGTCGGAAACTTCAAGTTCTTCATCAGTCGGACATGTTACCTTCTTTGTGTGACTAGCATGTATCCAGTTTGGAATAACTGCACATTTCACAGCAGTGGTTGTCGTCAGTATTACTTGATATGGCCCCTTCCAGGGCAGCTCCAAACACGACTTCCTCACGTGTTTCTTGACAACCACCCAGGCACCGGCTTGCAGGGTGTGACCTGGATCACTGATCGGTGGTAATGTATTAGCCTCCTCCTGGTGAGAAAAAGAGCGGACCACATCAGCCAGACCCTTGCAGTAGTCCAACACCATATCATCCCTGATATTCACAAGAGCATTTGCAGGTACCGCGGGCAACCTCATAGCTCTACCCATGAGTATTTCATAGGGGAATAGTCCTGTCTTCTTATCGGGTGTGTTAATCATTGACATCAGCACTAAGGGCAATGCATCTGGCCATTTCATATTGGTAGCTGCGCACATTTTTGCCATTCTCGATTTCAAGGTACCATTCATCTGTTCCACTAATCCTGATGCTTCAGGGCGGTAGCCACAATGCAGCTTCTCTTCAATGTCCAATGCAGCACACAAGAGCTTAATCACCTCATTGTCGAAGTGTCTGCCCCTATCTGATTCTAAAGAGACCGGAAAACCAAACCTTGGTATTAATTCTCTAAGCAACAGCTTTGCTACTGTGAGGCTGTCATTCCTACGTGTAGGGTAAGCTTCAATCCAGTGACTGAAAACGCATACAATCACCAACACGTACCTCAAGCCTCCACACACAGGCATCTCAATTAAATCCATTTGCATCTTGCTAAACAGACCTCCAGCTCTCCCTATGTGGCTCAAAGTCACCACAGTTCCTTTTCCTGCATTTATCTGTTGACAGATAATGCATCTGTGACAGGTAACCTCTGCAGCTTGTCTGAATTTTGGATTGAACCAATCAATTTTGAATAATCTAATCATTGCGTCTCTCCCAACATGTGCCTGCGCATGATAAAGCCTTGCAAATTGTGACAAGAGACTGTTTGGCAAAACCAACTTTCCCTCCTCTGACACCCACAAGTCGTCAGCTCTTTGTACACACTGCATTCTCTGCCAGGAACGTTTCTCCTCTCTGCTAGCACAGGCCCTGCAATGATTTTAGCTCATCTAATGTGTCAACAGCTCTTAATGCAAAGTTCAAGCATGTTTCATTTTCAGTTTCAGGTAGTAGTTCCCACTGTTCCTTGAACGATATACAGTTCAATGCGCAAAACCTTGCGATTTGATCTGCATAGCCGTTTCCCGTTGACACAAAGTCTTGTGACTTGACATGAGCATTGCATTTCACCACGGCAATTTTAAGAGATAACTGAATTGCATGCAACAAATCCTTAATTTGTTCACCATTTTTCACTGGTCAGCCAGAAGAGGTCATGAAACCCCTCTGTGACTTTAATTGGCCAAAATCATGTACAATACCAAATCCGTACCTGCTGTCAGTATAGATGGTGACTTTCAGATTTGCACCTGCGTGGCATGCCTTAGAAAGGGCAATCAATTCAGCCACTTGTGCAGAGTACACCATTTCGAGCCAGGAAGCTTCTCGGATACCAGTGATTGTAAACACGGCATAACCAGCCCTCAGTATTCCGACTGAGTCTCTCAAACATGATCCATCAACAAACATAATGCAATCATTTTATTCTAGCTGTGTATCCTTTATATCAGGTCTGGGTTTGGTGCATAGTTCTATTACCTCAAGACAATCATGCTCCACTTCCTCTGTGTCACTAATCTCAGCATTTTCAATAGGAAGTAGAGTTGGCGGGTTCAACATTGTACACCTTTTGAGTGAAACAATAGGAGACCCCAGTATAATGGTCTCATATCTTGTTAGCCTAGCATTTGTCATATGCTGAGTTTTAGTTCGGGTTAACAGAATTTCAACTGAATGTGGAACCATTACTGTCAAGGGATGCCCCATTACTGTGCCTTCACACTGTGTGAGGCTCTGACCAACTGCTGCAACTGCGCGCAAACAGCCTGGTAGGGCTGCTGCGACTGGCTCCAAAGTAGCTGAAAAATATGCTACTGGGCGGTTTGCACCTCCATGGACCTGTGTTAAGACAGACAAAGAACTGTCAGAACTGTCAGATTCTGACACCCCATACCGCCATCCTGTTCCTGGCGGTTCGCCCGCCAGGAACAGGATGGCGGTATGGGGTGTCGTGGGGCCCCTGGGGGCCCCTGCAGTGCCCATGCCAATGGCATGGGCACTGCAGGGGCCCCCGTAAGAGGGCCCCACTTTGTATTTCAGTGTCTGCCTTGCAGACACTGAAATACGCGACGGGTGCCACTGCACCCGTCGCACCTTCCCACTCCGCCGGCTCAATTCTGAGCCGGCATCCACGTGGGAAGGATGATTTGCACTGGGCTGGCGGGCGGCCTTTTGGCGGTCGCCCGCCAGCCAGCCCAGTGCAAATCCCAAAATACCCTCAGCGGTCTTTCGACCGCGGAGCGGTATTTTGGAGGGGGGAACTCTGGCGGGCGGCCTCCGCCGCCCGCCAGGGTGAGAATCACCCCCTTTATGTCTGTTCTTTCCCAAATGGTTCAATAAGGCAATTGTGTTATACCTACAGTCATCTTTTGTTCTGGACGCCATCAACAAATCATCAATGTACTGCAAAAGAGTTGAACTGAAAGGCAGTTCCAATGTCTCTAAGTCCTTCTTCAATATCTTATAGATATATTCTGCATCACACGGAACCTGAAACATGATCACTGCTGGATTTGGCACTATGGGGCAACACTTTACCACAATATCATTTATTTTCCTCAAATCCTGCACAATACGGACCTTCCCACAAGGCTTTTTCAGACCCATTATTGGTGAATTACATGGGCTGCTCGAAACTTCCTTCAAAACTCCTTGTTTTACAAAGTCTGCAATTATCTGTGATACCTGGATGAGAACATCTTGGGCCATGTGGTACTGCGGCACCTGGGGAAACACTGCATTTGGCTTCACTTGTACTTTAACCGGTTATACTCCTTTTATCTGTCCCACTTCCTTTCCTGTCAGGTCCCACACTTTCTCTGTCAAGGTTCCTTGCAGCTCAGCTGGCAAGTCAGTTACTGAAAGCATCGGGAACAAGGTTATCAGAGGGTAGTCTTCATTTACAGTCTCTGTATCTGGTGAAGCTTTAGCCTGACTTGATCCCAGACTGTCACTTTTCTCCTTATCTCTCTTCTTTGCCCATCTGCCTTCCCATTCCTCTAAAGCTCCCCAGATCTGCGCACTGTGCAGTATTTCTTTAAGGTGCACTTTCATTCCGGCCGACCTCATGTGCTCAAACTCTTTAGAATCAAAGTCTAGTCTGTAACTTCTTTTCAAATGTTTAGTATTCTCAATATCAATATTGTATTTGTCTGTCAGGTTTGCCAACCTCTGATGCACCTTGCCCACTTCTTTAGTGATTTTGGGGCACAGGTACCTCAATTCAGCTTCTGTGTATGACTCTAATTGGTTTGCCCCCATTGTTCCCTCTACTAATTCTTCAGCTTGTACTCCCAGTCTCACAAAATGTAGGAATTGTTCCTTTTCTGGCTTCTCAGCAGTTACTGCAGTATTTTGTGAAGCATAGGTCTTTTCTAACCACTCATTCAATTGTTGCACAGAAAAACCTTGCAGTGAGATATTCCCTGCATGCATCATTGGTGACTGTGATGAGTCTGTACTTATTGTCTGTGGGGTTAGCATACCTAACCCTGCTTGCCTCATTGCCTCTAAAGGTTCTTTGATCCGACTAAGGTCTAACAAGGACCTGGGTCCTTCAGCTGATTGCTCTCTTGGTGACATCAATTGGGGAGTTCCCATGGACCCTCCTCTTATTGTCTCTTGGGTCATCACTCCTTGATCACACATACCAGGCTTACCCAGTGCATATAATGGTACCGGGGGACCAACTGTAATTGGTAATGATATGGCAGCTGGTGTCTGTCCTGATCCCCAACCCCGTGGAGCAGTGACTCCAGGAGCTTGACTCACTGTAGCTGGTGCAGGTACAAACGGAGGTACTGCCGCTGGACTATAACCCGGAATCAGCTGTTGCTGCGGCTGGGGCAGCAACTGCGGAGTTGGCTCAATTTGCACTAACCTTGATTTTGTATATATCGGATGAGGCGGCATCATTAGATTCGTAGTAGTCTCTAATACTGGGACGTCTGGATAGATTCTCTGTATCTGCGATGGAGGTTGCAACTGTATCTGCATGTCTGGCGCAGTGGGTACACTGACACCATTCTGTATCAAACCTGTATCACTAGTCTGCACTGTATCTGTAACTCCCTTATCCTGCGTCGGGTTCCCAGGACCTGCACTAGTGCTTGGGGCATTGTCATCTATTGTAAACGGTGGCGTGCGATCATGTTGCAATTGATTAAGAAACTCTTCATCGTCTGAGTCATCTTCCTCTATCCAAGACCTCTTAGTCTCTTTCGGCATATTAGTACCCTTATCTGTCTTACAAGTGGCTTTCTTTCCCTGTGTCTCATCTTCTTGGGTTATTGCTGGAAATAATTTGAGTCTGTCAACTATTCCCCTTCTCCACATTTTGCTCTCATTGTCCCATCTAGCCTCAGCTAAAGTCTTCTCTGCCCTTTTCATTCTCCTCCCAAATTTCTGTTGTCTTTGTCGTATGGCCATTAAATCCCAGACTGCTAATGCCTCATACTGAGCTGGCCTCGGAGGTGGCTTTTGTACACTCAACATCCACCTCAAATTCTCAAAAATTCTTGTATTGATCGTTCTGTGTTCCGGAAACGGCAAACATCCCTCCTTCTCTGTAAATTTGCACCACTGTTTCATCCATAAACAAGGAGCGACTCCCTTTTCCTCCATTACTATATAAGCTGGAGTACCTTCTGGCGGTGTAGGCTCCCCTTCACTCGCCATAATGTATGCGTCTCCTTTCAGAGCGCTCCTAAAAGCTTGATCAAATTCATCTTTGCGTCTTTTCTTTTGTTTTGTATTTGATCAGGAAGTGACTTTAATTCCCAGGACACTCTTCACCCACCTTTTTCAACCTATTGCCTCTCACGGTCGCTGCCAATCCGTGCGCGACCCCTCTCGGCAACTGACCTATCCCACCGCGGCACCACTGATGTCACACTCAAACACTGCAGCTGACAAAGTCTTGCGGCTTGTCCTCCTTACACTGGATTCACAGCAAACTAATGCAAAATTACTGCGAGCACCTTTAAAAACAACAATAACTCAAATTTGCCGGTTCACTACAGTAAGGTTACACATTCGCTTCAGAACCTTACAGAGATTTCACTTGAAGCCTCAGCCGCTACTCTCTCCTTCTCAGTTCCCGCATATGCAAGCAGAATTCTACCCGCTAATCCTACTCTCGACTAGTCAATGGTTTGTTCTAGTGCACTATAGAACTTGCCAAATCTCCATTCAAGGTTTCACTCTTACACTTGACTCAAACTCGACCTGCCAATCACGCCCGATTGACCTAATTAAACCGCATAAATTACAACATAAACCCCAAGTGTCTCCTACACTTGTCAATATACTCCGGAGTCTTAGACCACGCCGGGTCCGTACATTACCAACCAACCACGTGGGTAATTTCTTAGCACAAAGCGCCACACTCATATGAAGTACGCCGACTTCCCTACTCTCATACTGCGGAGTACGCCCACTCCTCCTAAAACAACATTACCTTACCTTACATTAGGACTCGTTTTAGGCCAATTAACCTTTTGACCCTGTTGAGAGACACCTTAGGACAAGATAGCTAATCAACATGTCAATCAATACATCAATAGTGTCATCAATATTTATCACAATAACGCATTTCACTTTAGTCAAAGACATTAATCAACTTGAGAGACCACTATGACCTTGCAGCCATGAATAACCACACCAGTTTAATAGAACTTTATGAGGTTTATTCCCTATTGATTACAATTCTAAGAGCAAGTGTGTTAATTTCAGAAAGAAAACTCTCAATATCATTGTCATAATTTGGCAGCTAGAATAAGACTTCATCAAAGCAAGGAATGCAATTATTAGAACATAACACAGCGTCAACATAAATCAACATCAGCAGAGTGTCATTAATGCGCCAGTTCAACAAAGCCCAGATTCAGTCATTTGTCTATTTGCGTCGGTATAATGAACCCCTGTCCTAATCACTGATTAGCATTAGCATGTTGGGCTTCATAAAAAACAATTTTTGAACACCAATTTGGAAAACGTCTAGCTATGGTCTCTGTCAAAAGTAAGCAGTTGGTACCTAGAAAGGAAAAGCAAACAGACAAATCACAATTTCATTGTCATAGTTACCCGCGCTGAAATAGGTCAGTTGTCGAGAGGGGTCGTGCACGGATTGGCTGCTGTCCGTGAGGGGCAATAGGTAGAGAAAGGTGGGTGAAGAGTGTCCTGGGAATTAAAGTCACTTTCTGATTAAATACAAATAAGAGAAAACCGCAAAGATGAATTTTGTCAAGGCATTTAAGAGTGCTCTGAAAGGAGATGCATACATTATGCCGAGTGAAGGGGAGCCTACACCGCCTGAGGGTTCTCCAGCTTACATAGTTATGGAGGAAAAAGGTGTTGCGCCTTGTTTATGGATGAAACAGTGGCGCAAATTAACAGAGAAGGAGGGAAGTTTAGCGTTCCCAGAACATGGGACATTCAATCCGAAGGTGTTAGAAAATTTAAGGTGGTTGTTAAGTACACAAAAACCACCTCCGAGGCCAGCTCAGTATGAGGCTTTAGGGATTTGGGATTTAATGGCCCTTAAACATTGACAAGAAAGATTCCAAAGAAGACTAAAAAGGGTAGAAAAGTCTTATGCAGAAGCTAGGTGGGATAATGAGAACAAAATGTGGAGACGGGGAATAGTTGATGGATTGAAATTGTTGCCAGCAATTACACTGGGAGAAGAGACGCAGGGAAAGAAAGCCACTTGTAAAACAGACAAAGATTCTAGCAAGCCTAAGGAAACTAAGAGCCCTTGGGAAGAGGAAGACGATTCAGATGATGAAGAATTCATGGACCAAATATTACATGATCGCCCGCCACATTATGCGGTGAGCGACAGTGTTCCAAGCACTAGCGTGGGTCCCGGGAACCAGACTCAGGAGAAGGGAGTTACTGATTCGGTACAGACTAGTGATACGGTTTCGATACAGAATGGTGTCAGTGTACCCACTGCGCCAGACATGCAGACACAGTTGCAACCTCCACCGCAGATACAGAGAATCTATCCAGACGTCCCAGGCCTCGAGACTACTACAAATCTGATAGTGCCGCCAGACCCGATATATACAAAATCGAGGTTAGTGCAGATTGAGTCAACTCCACAATTGCTGCCGCAGCCACAACTGATACCAGGATACAACCCAGTACCAGGTCCTCCATTAATACCTGTTCCGGCTTCAGAGAATCAGACCTTTGGAGTCGCTGCTCCACGAAGTTTAGGACCAGGTCAGACACCTGCTGCAATATCGTTACTGATTACTGTTGGTCCACCGGTGCCATTGTATGCACAAGGTAAATCTGGCGTATGTGATCAGGGGGTAATGACCCAAGATGCAATAAGAGGAGGGTCCATAGGAACTCCCCCGTTAATGGCCCCAGGAGAACAGGCAATTGAGAAACCGAGGTCCTTGATAGACCTTAGCCCGGTTGAAACGCCATTGGAGGCAATGCGACAGGCAGGACTAGGTCTGCTAACCCCACAGACAATAAGTACAAATGCTTCACAATCGCCAATGATGCATGCAGGGAACATTTCATTGCAAGGTTTTACAGTACAACAGTTGAATTAGTGGTTAGAGAAGACCTATGCTTCACAAAAGACCACAGTGACTGCAGTTGAACCCGGAAAAGAAAGGGAAAGATGAGTACCTGAACTTTGTAAGATTGGGGGTGGAAGCTGCTGAACTAGTGGACAGAACAATGGGGGTAAACAGATTAGAGTCATACACAGAAGCAGAGCTGAGGTATCTGTGCCCTAAGATTACTAAAGAGGTGGGGAAGGTGCATCAAAGGCTGGTGAATCTAGCAGACAAGTACAACATTGACATTGAGAACACTAAACATTTGAAAAGAAGTTACAGGTTAGACTTTGACATAAAAGACTTTGAGCACATGAGGTCTGCCAGAATGAAAGCGCATCTAAAAGAAATACTGCAAAGTGCGCAAATTTGGGGTGCATTAGAAAAATGGGAAGGCAGATGGGCAAAGAAAAGAGATAAGGAGAAAGGAGACAGTCCGGGGTTGAATCAGGCTAAAGCTTCACCCGATACGGAATCAGTAAAAATATTACCCATGAGAGAAACAGCTGGTGGGGTTTTAATTCATGTGCCGTGGTCCAGAGGAGACATCCTATCCTTTACAAATGATTATCACAGATTGAGGGAGAAACCGTTCGAGTGGTATCAACAAACAGACAGGTTTGTGAAACTTGCAAAGTGTGTCTGGGAAGACTTGAATACCTTGTTTGAGATCATTGATCCGCCTGATTTGTGGCTTGAGTGCAAGAGAGGGGTAGATTGGCCGACGAAGGAGCCGGCAAGGGATAAGGTAACTGGAGCTCCCTCTGAGGAAGTGATGAAGTACTATCATAAAGTGATTGAGTTTTTGAAGCAGAAAGTGTCGCCGAAGGTGACTGATTGGCAGAAAATCGACCGGACCTCACAGGAGGTTAAAGAATCAATTCATGCTTACTATGAAAGGTTGTTAAAGGCATTCAAACATTACAGTGGTATTGAGACCATTGAGCCGAAAGACATGAACCATCTCGTGTTCAGATTTGTTGAAGGGCTGAGACTAGAAGTCAGCCAGATGGTTAAGAATCATTTGATTTGTTGGCAAGCGAAGCCGATTGATGAGGTGTTGCAGTATGCAAAATACTGTAGTGACGAAATTGAGCTGAAACAGAAAAAGTTAAAGGAGAAAGTGATGCTGATGCAGATAAGGGCTGCACAGGCAGGAATACAGGGAAATGGAGTTCAACAGATGATACAGCAGCAACCGCAAGTAAATGGTGTGTTTCAGGCGCAACTGAGAGGTCGAGGTCGAGGCTTTGTGAATCGCGGTCCAGACTTGAATATGGTTGTGGTTCAAAATGACGTGCAGGGGATGAAAAATATGTCACCATGTCACGCGTGCGGGGGCGTGGGGCATTGGAAGCGGGAATGCCCGAATGTGGTGCAGGATGGTGTCATTCAACAAAGCACTAATGTCGGTACATTGCAAAATGTAAGAGGTCCAAAATTGAGAAATCAAAACCCGAACTTCCAAAATAACATGGTACAGATGCAGGGGTTACAGCCCGTGCAGCAAATGCAAATGCCGTGCGTTCAGCCAGCACAAATGCAGCAAGTACAACAGCAGGTTCCCATGGTACCTAGATAGCAAATGCAATTACCAATGGCTCCGATGGGACAGCAACAGGTGATGCTTCCTCAACAGGTCACAGGTCAAGTGATGAGTCAAAATAATACAGTACAGCAATTCCCATTGCGTGGTGAGGATGGAATTAATGAGGAGTGGTCGGATGATAGCTCAGATAGCGAAGAGTGCAGGCTTGCAGCATCCCTAAAGGTAGATCAGAGGGGACCCTATGTAGAGGGAAAGGTAATGGGTCACAAAGTTTCATTCTTGGTTGATACCAGAGCTACACGCTCTACAGTCAGGAGTGCAGAGGTTCCGAAATTACCACTTTCGGGGCCTACTATAAGGGTGGTCGGAGTAGCAAACCAGTACCTGACAAATCCGATTACAGATCCAGTACAGGTTGAGATCGGCAACTTCCAGGGACTGCATAAGTTTGTAGTCTGCGATTCAAGTCCGGTATCCCTACTGGGAAGAGACTTACTGTGCAAGACAAAATGTTCAATTACCTGTTCCAATGACGGAATCGAAGTACAGACAAACAGTGATGATGAAGGGGATGATGGTCAGTTCTCAGAGTTAGAGACAGGAACTACAAATGAAGATTACCCTTTGATTACATTGTTCCCGATGCTTACAGTGATCGACTTACCCGCTGAGTTACAGGGAACGGTGACAGAGAAGGTGTGGGATTTGACAGGAAAGGAAGTGGGACTAATAAAAGGAGTAGAACCTGTTAAAGTACAAGTGAAACCAAATGCAGTGTTTCCCCAGGTGCCACAATATCATATGGCACAAGATGTTCTTATTCAAGTGTCACAAATAATTGCAGACTTTTTGAAACAGGGAGTCCTGAAGGAAGTATTGAGTAGCCCATGTAATTCACTGATAATGGGTCTGAAAAAGCCTTTTGGGAAGGTTCGAATTGTGCAGGATTTGAGGAAAACCAACGAGATTGTGGTAAAATGTTGCCCCATAGTACCTAATCCATCAGTGATCAGTTTCAGGTCCCATGTGATGCTGAATGATTCACCGTTGTAGACCTGTCACAAGCCTTCTTTTCGATACCTCTTCATGAGGATAGCCAGTTTTTATTCAGTTTCAAATTCCAGGATAAGGTGTACAGTTGGTGCAGAATTCCTCAAGGGTTTTCTGAGTCACCGTCCATCTTCAATCAGATATTGAAAAAGGACTTAGAATCCTTAGTACTGCCTTTTAACTCGACTCTAGTGCAGTACATTGACGATCTGCTGATCCCATCTAAGACAAGGGATAACTGTAAGTACGACACAATTGCCTTACTGAATCATTTGGGAAAGAATGGAAATAAAATGTCACCCAAGAAGCTGCAGTACTGCCAGAAGGAAGTGAAATACTTAGGACACTTAATTGAAAGAGGGTCCAGGAGAATATCGAAAGAAAGAATAACAGCCATTTTGCAAATGAACCCCCCAACAACAAAAAGAGATGTCAGGATGTTTTTGGGAATGGTGGGCTACTGTTGCCAGTGGATACCCAACTTCTCAATTATCTCAAAGCCTTTGATAAAACTGAGAGGTAAAGAGATCAAGGATGAGCCGTATACCATAGCTTTGTCCAAGGAAGAGCTTGAGTCATTCATGGAATTGAGAGAGTGCATGTGCAGGGCACCAGCTTTGGGTATGCCTGATTACAGAAAGCCTTTTCTACTGTTTTGTCATGAACGTGATGCTTGTTCTTTGTCTGTCTTGACACAGGTCCATGGAGGTGCAAATCGCCCTGTAGCATATTTTTCAGCTACCTTGGACCCCGTCGCAGCAGCCTTACCGGGTTGTTTGCGCGCAGTTGCAGCAGTTGGTCAGAGTCCTACGCAGTGTGAAGGCATAGTATTGGGATACCCCCTAACAGTAATGGTTCCGCATTCAGTTGAAATTTTGTTGACTCGAACCAAAACTCAGCACATGACAAATGCTTGTCTTACCAAATATGAGACAATTATTCTGGGGTCACCTAGTGTTTCACTGAAACAATGTACTGTGTTGAACCCGGCAACTCTACTTCCTGCTGAGAATACTGAAGTTAATAATGAAGAGGAAGTTGAGCACGACTGTCTTGAGGTAACAGAACTATGTACCAAGCCACGACCTGATATTCAAGATACACAGTTAAAAGAAAATGACTGCATTATGTTTGTTGATGGGTCCTGTTTGAGAGATTCAGTCGGAACACTGAGAGCTGGTTACGCTGTTTGTACCATAGCTGGTATCATCGAAGCTTCCTGGCTCGAGAGAGTGTACTCCGCACAAGTGGCAGAGTTAGTTGCCCTTACTAAGGCATGCCACGCAGCTGAAAATCTGAGAGTCACTATCTATACTGACAGCAGGTACGGATTAGGAATTGTACATGATTTTGGCCAATTGTGGTCGCAGAGATGTTTCATGACCTCTTCTGGTTCTCCTGTGAAAAATGGTGAACAAATTAAGGATTTGTTACGTGCGATTCAGTTACCTCTTGAAATTGCCGTGGTGAAATGCAATGCTCATGTTAAGTCACAAGACTTTGGGGGTTATTCTAACTTTGTTCCCCCGCCAGAACACCGCAGCGCGGTCAAATGACCGCCGCGGTGATTCTGACTTTCCCGCTGGGCGGGCGGGCGACCGCCAAAAGGCCGCCCGCCCGCCCAGCGGGAAAGCACCAGCAACGAGGATGCCGGCTCCGAATGGAGCCGGCGGAGTTGCTGGTGTGCGACGGGTGCAGTTGCATGCAGACACTGAAAATCAATGTGGGGCCCTGTTAAGGGGCCCCACGACACCCGTTCCCGCCAGCCAGGTTCTGCCGGTGAAAACCACCAGAACCAGGCTGGCGGGAAGGGGGTCGGAATCCCCATGGCGGCGCTGCTTGCAGCGCCGCCGTGGAGGATTCCCTGGGGCAGCGGGAAGACGGCGGGAAACCGCCGGCTTCCCTTTTCTGACCGCGGCTTTACCGCCTGTTGGCGGTGCTTCCGCGGTCGTTGGCCCTGGAGGTCCATGACCGCCAGGGTCAGAATGACCCCCTTTGTGTCCATGGGAAATGGCTATGCAGATCAGGTTGCAAGATTTTGCACATTGAACTGTATATCGTTCAAGGATCAGTGGGAATTGTTACCGCAAACTGAAAATGACACATGCTTGAACCTTGCATTAAGGGTGGTTGATACCCTAGATGAGCTAAAGACACTACAGGGTCCTGCTAGCAAAGAGGAAAAAACGCTCCTGGCAAAGAATGCAACGTGCACAAAGGGCTGACGACTTGTGGGTCTCAGAGGAAGGGAAATTAGTTTTACCAAACAATCTTGTCACAATTCGCTAGGCTCTACCAAGGACAGGCTCACCTCGGGAGAGATGCAATGATCAGGTTATTCAAAATCGATTGGTTTAATCCTAAATTCAGACATGCTGCAGAGGTTACTTGCCACAGGTGCATCATCTTTCAACAGATGAATGCCGGAAAAGGGACTGTGGTAACTTTGAGCCACATAGGGAGAGCTGGCGGTCCATTTAGCAAGTTGCAAATGGATTTCATTGAAATGCCTGTTTGCGGAGGATTGAAGTACGTGTTGGTGATTGTCTGTGTTTTCAGTCACTGGATTGAAGCTTACCCCACACGTACAAATGACAGTCTCACAGTTGCAAAGCTGCTGCTTAGGGAATTAATACCCAGGTTCGGGTTTCCAGTCTCTATAGAGTCAGATAGGGGCAAACACTTCGACAATGAGGTAATTAAACTCTTGTGTGCTGCATTACACATCGAACAGAAGCTGCACTGTAGTTACCGTCCCGAAGCATCAGGATTAGTAGAGCAAATGAATGGTACCTTGAAATCAAGAATGGCAAAGATGTGCGCAGCTACCAATATGAAATGTCCAGATGCATTGCCCATAGTGCTGATGTCAATGAGGAACACCCCTGATAAGAAAACAGGACTATCGCCACACGAGATCTTGATGGGTAGAGCTATGAGGTTACCCACAGTACCTGCAAATGCTCTAGTGAATATCATATGATATGGTGTTGGACTACTACAAAGGCTTGGCTGATGTGATTCGCTCTTTCTCTCACCAGGTAGAGGCTAACACATTGCCACCGATCGGAGATCCAGGTCACACCCTGCAAGCCGGTGACTGGGTGGTTGTCATGAAGCACATGAGAAAGTCATGTTTGGAGCCGCGCTGGAAGGGGACATATCAAGTA
Source organism: Pleurodeles waltl (assembly GCF_031143425.1). NCBI lineage: Eukaryota > Metazoa > Chordata > Amphibia > Caudata > Salamandridae > Pleurodeles > Pleurodeles waltl. The sequence continues at coordinate 1,640,696,949 of NC_090444.1, read as the reverse complement.
ATTTTGACAACAACCACTGCTATGAAATGTGCAGGCGTTCCAAACTGGATACATGCCAGTCACACAAAGAAGGTAACGTGTCCAACTGATGAGGAACTTGAAATTTCCAGCACAACAAATCCAGAGAGGGAAGTCTCAGGGCTAGAAAACAGCCAAGAGGGAACTGAGACCGCAGGAGAGCCCACTGAGAACAGCCCAGTCCCTCTAACAGTGAATGAGTTTGAGAGAGGTGACAGTGTGCCTATCATAGTAGAGGCAGCAGGAGAACTAAATCAAGGAGAGGTTCTCCCAGAAATAGACGGATACGGGTTAGAACTTGAACCCGTTACGGATCAAGAAGAAGAGGAAGAAGAAGGTGAAATAGTAGAAAGAGATCAAAGTACACCTGCATCCCCTGAGCCAGTTGCAGGTCCATCAAGAGAAAACACCATACTACAAGAGGAGGGTGCTGTTCAGCGTCCTGAAAAGACAAACCGAAAGAAGACGCATAGGGGAGATAATTGGCCAGAGAAACAGGCTGCAAAAGTAAGGAGCGTACCAGGTGAAACAATAACAGAAGAGACTGATACATCTCGAGTAGAGGAGTTGAGTGAAGGAGAATTACAAGGTGAACGCAGATTGAAAAGAAAGAGAACTGCAAACAGACGGTACGCAGGTCCTGAGTGGGCATATGCAACAACATCTGAATGGCAACAAGAATTTTTAGCATTCTGTTTTGATCGATAAGTACCAGGCCAGTACTACGTTACCAGAAATAACTCAAAGAAAAAGACTTTGTTAAAATCGAAAACTGAAAAACGAAAGAAAGAGACTTATAAATTACCGGATGAGACATTGATAACCTGATTTGACTTTGAGAAACCTGATTATGAAAAGCTGCTAACCTGATTTGACAAAGGGGTCCTGGAGTGAATGAAAATGCTGTAAATACACGCAGAGAGAGAGAGAGAGAAGAAAAAGTTTTATATCGTCCTCAAGTTGATTGTTATTCTGCTATCTGATTCTATACAGACATGGCTTATAATAGAGGTAGTAACAAGAAGGGTAAGGTGTGTGGTTGGTTGAGTCTTATAATAGGTATTGTGTGTGCAATAATAATTGTAGGAGTGATTGTGGGAATGCCGTGGTTGGATAAGAAAGTGACTAACAATGCTCCTAAACCTGAGACTACAACATTAACACCGTGGGAAAAGTTTGAGCAGGATGCAAGACACTTGCATGAGGGAACCAATTCAAAGGGGGAATGTAAGGAAATGCCTCCTTGGCATGGTTGCCCCCTGACTTTTTGCCTTGGCTGATGCTATGTTTACAATTGAAAGTGTGCTGAGGCCTGCTAACCAGGCCCCAGCACCAGTGTTCTTTCCCTAACCTGTACTTTTGTATCCACAATTGGCAGACCCTGGCATCCAGATAAGTCCCTTGTAACTGGTACTTCTAGTACCAAGGGCCCTGATGCCAAGGAAGGTCTCTAAGGGCTGCAGCATGTCTTATGCCACCCTGGAGACCCCTCACTCAGCACAGACACACTGCTTGCCAGCTTGTGTGTGCTAGTGAGGACAAAACGAGTAAGTCGACATGGCACTCCCCTCAGGGTGCCATGCCAGCCTCTCACTGCCTATGCAGTATAGGTAAGACACCCCTCTAGCAGGCCTTACAGCCCTAAGGCAGGGTGCACTATACCATAGGTGAGGGTACCAGTGCATGAGCATGGTACCCCTACAGTGTCTAAACAAAACCTTAGACATTGTAAGTGCAGGGTAGCCATAAGAGTATATGGTCTGGGAGTCTGTCAAACACGAACTCCACAGCACCATAATGGCTACACTGAAAACTGGGAAGTTTGGTATCAAACTTCTCAGCACAATAAATGCACACTGATGCCAGTGTACATTTTATTGTAAAATACACCACAGAGGGCACCTTAGAGGTGCCCCCTGAAACTTAACCGACTATCTGTGTAGGCTGACTAGTTTTAGCAGCCTGCCACAAACCGAGACATGTTGCTGGCCCCATGGGGAGAGTGCCTTTGTCACTCTGAGGCCAGTAACAAAGCCTGCACTGGGTGGAGATGCTAACACCTCTCCCAGGCAGGAATTGTCACACCTGGCGGTGAGCCTCAAAGGCTCACCTCCTTTGTGCCAACCCAGCAGGACACTCCAGCTAGTGGAGTTGCCCGCCCCCTCCGGCCAGGCCCCACTTTTGGCGGCAAGGCCGGAGAAAATAATGAGAATAACAAGGAGGAGTCACTGGCCAGTCAGGACAGCCCCTAAGGTGTCCTGAGCTGAGGTAACTCTAACTTTTAGAAATCCTCCATCTTGCAGATGGAGGATTCCCCCAATAGGATTAGGGATGTGACCCCCTCCCCTTGGGAGGAGGCACAAAGAGGGTGTACCCACCCTCAGGGCTAGTGGCCATTGGCTACTAACCCCCCAGACCTAAACACGCCCTTAAATTTAGTATTTAAGGGCTACCCTGAACCCTAGAAAATTAGATTCCTGCAACTACAAGAAGAAGGATTGCCTAGCTGAAAACCCCTGCAGCGGAAGACCAGAAGACGACAACTGCCTTGGCTCCAGAAACTCACCGGCCTGTCTCCTGCCTTCCAAAGATCCTGCTCCAGCGACGCCTTCCAAAGGGACCAGCGACCTCGACATCCTCTGAGGACTGCCCCTGCTTCGAAAAGACAAGAAACTCCCGAGGACAGCGGACCTGCTCCAAGAAAAGCTGCAACTTTGTTTCCAGCAGCTTTAAAGAACCCTGCAAGCTCCCCGCAAGAAGCGTGAGACTTGCAACACTGCACCCGGCGACCCCGACTCGGCTGGTGGAGATCCGACACCTCAGGAGGGACCCCAGGACTACTCTGATACTGTGAGTACCAAAACCTGTCCCCCCTGAGCCCCCACAGCGCCGCCTGCAGAGGGAATCCCGAGGCTTCCCCTGACCGCGACTCTTTGAACCTAAAGTCCCGACGCCTGGGAGAGATCCTGCACCCGCAGCCCCCAGGACCTGAAGGACCGGACTTTCACTGGAGAAGTGACCCCCAGGAGTCCCTCTCCCTTGCCCAAGTGGAGGTTTCCCCGAGGAACCCCCCCCTTGCCTGCCTGCAGCGCTGAAGAGATCCCGAGATCTCTCATAGACTAACATTGCGAACCCGACGCCTGTTTCGACACTGCACCCGGCCGCCCCCGCGCTGCTGAGGGTGAAATTTCTGTGTGGACTTGTGTCCCCCCCGGTGCCCTACAAAACCCCCCTGGTCTGCCCTCCGAAGACGCGGGTACTTACCTGCAAGCAGACCGGAACCGGGGCACCCCCTTCTCTCCATTCTAGCCTATGTGTTTTGGGCACCACTTTGAACTCTGCACCTGACCGGCCCTGAGCTGCTGGTGTGGTGACTTTGGGGTTGCTCTGAACCCCCAACGGTGGGCTACCTTGGACCAAGAACTAAGCCCTGTAAGTGTCTTACTTACCTGGTTAACCTAACAAATAACTACCTCCCCTAGGAACTGTGAAAATTGCACTAAGTGTCTACTTTTAAAACAGCTATTTGTGAATAACTTGAAAAGTATACATGCAATTTTGATGATTTGAAGTTCCTAAAGTACTTACCTGCAATACCTTTCGAATGAGATATTACATGTAGAATTTGAACCTGTGGTTCTTAAAATAAACTAAGAAAAGATATTTTTCTATAACAAAACCTATTGGCTGGATTTGTCTCTGAGTGTGTGTACCTCATTTATTGTCTATGTGTATGTACAACAAATGCTTAACACTACTCCTTGGATAAGCCTACTGCTCGACCACACTACCACAAAATAGAGCATTAGTATTATCTATTTTTACCACTATTTTACCTCTAAGGGGAACCCTTGGACTCTGTGCATGCTATTCCTTACTTTGAAATAGCACATACAGAGCCAACTTCCTACATTGGTGGATCAGCGGTGGGGTACAAGACTTTGCATTTGCTGGACTACTCAGCCAATACCTGATCACACGACAAATTCCAAAATTGTCATTAGAAATTGATTTTTGCAATTTGAAAAGTTTTCTAAATTCTTAAAAGACCTGCTAGGGCCTTGTGTTAGATCCTGTTTAGCATTTCTTTTAGAGTTTAAAAGTTTGTTAAAAGTTTGAATTAGATTCTAGAATCAGTTTTAGTTTCTTAAAAAGTATTCCAACTTTTAGAAGCATAATGTCTAGCACAGATGTGAATGTGGTGGAACTCGACACCACACCTTACCTCCATCTACAGATGAGAGAGCTAAGGTCACTCTGTAAACTAAAGAAAATAACAATGGGCCCCAAACCTACCAAAATACAGCTCCAGGAGCTTTTGGCAGAGTTTGAAAAGGCCAACCCCTCTGAGGGTGGCAACTCAGAGGAAGAGGATAGTGACTTGGAGGACAATTCCCCCCTACCAGTCCTATCTAGGGAGAACAGGGTCCCTCAAACCCTGACTCCTAAAATAATAGTCAGAGATGCTGGTTCCCTCACAGGAGAGACCAACACCTCTGAAATCACTGAGGATAGCCCCAGTGAAGAGGACATCCAGTTAGCCAGGATGGCCAAAAGATTGGCTTTGGAAAGACAGATCCTAGCCATAGAGAGGGAAAGACAAGAGATGGGCCTAGGACCCATCAATGGTGGCAGCAACATAAATAGGGTCAGAGATTCTCCTGACATGTTGAAAATCCCCAAAGGGATTGTAACTAAATATGAAGATGGTGATGACATCACCAAATGGTTCACAGCTTTTGAGAGGGCTTGTGTAACCAGAAAAGTGAACAGATCTCACTGGGGTGCTCTCCTTTGGGAAATGTTCACAGGAAAGTGTAGGGATAGACTCCTCACACTCTCTGGACAAGATGCAGAATCTTATGACCTCATGAAGGGTACCCTGATTGAGGGCTTTGGATTCTCCACTGAGGAGTACAGGATTAGGTTCAGGGGGGCTCAAAAATCCTCGAGCCAGACCTGGGTTGACTTTGTTGACTACTCAGTGAAAACACTAGATGGTTGGATTCAAGGCAGTGGTGTAAGTAATTATGATGGGCTGTACAATTTATTTGTGAAAGAACACCTGTTAAGTAATTGTTTCAATGATAAACTGCATCAGCATCTGGTAGACCTAGGACCAATTTCTCCCCAAGAATTGGGAAAGAAGGCGGACCATTGGGTCAAGACAAGGGTGTCCAAGACTTCAACAGGGGGTGACCAAAAGAAAGGGGTCACAAAGACTCCCCAGCAGAAGGGTGATGAGACAACCAAAACTAAAAATAGTAAAGAGCCTTCTACAGGCCCCCAAAAACCTGCACAGGAGGGTGGGCCCAGAGCCTCTTCACAAAACAATGGGTACAAGGGTAAAAACTTTGATCCCAAAAAGGCCTGGTGTCATAGCTGTAAACAGCATGGACACCAAACTGGAGACAAGGCCTGTCCCAAGAAAGGTTCCACTCCAAACTCCCATCCAGGTAACACTGGTATGGCTAGTCTCCAAGTGGGATCAACAGTGTGCCCAGAGCAAATCAGGATTCACACTGAAGCTACTCTAGTTTCTGAGGGTGGGGTGGATTTAGCCACACTAGCTGTCTGGCCGCCTAACATGCAAAAATACAGACAACAACTCTTAATTAATGGGACTAGAATAGAGGGCCTGAGGGATACAGGTGCCAGTGTCACCATGGTGACAGAGAAACTGGTTTCCCCTGGCCAATACCTGACTGGAAAAACTTACACAGTCACCAACGCTGACAATCAGAGAAAAGTACATCCCATGGCAATGGTTACTTTAGAATGGGGAGGGGTCAATGGCCTGAAACAGGTGGTGGTCTCCTCAAATATCCCAGTGGACTGTCTGCTTGGAAATGACCTGGAGTCCTCAGCATGGGCTGAGGTAGAGCTAAAAACCCATGCAGCAATGCTGGGTATCCCTGAACTGGTGTGTGTGAAAACAAGAGCACAATGCAAGGCACAGGGTGAAAAAGTAGAGCTGGAGTCTGGAAAAATGGCCCAGCCTACCAAGAGAACAGGAAAGTCAGTTGGGAAACCAACTGCAACACAGCAAAAGAAAGGGAACCTCTCTTCTCAGGAAGAAGTTCTGCCCTCTGAGGGAACTGAGCCTTTGGAGCTTGAACCTTATCAGGTTGAGCTCTTAGGCCCCGGGGGACCCTCAAGGGAAGAGCTGTGTAAGGGACAAGAAACCTGTCCCTCTCTTGAAGGCCTTAGGCAGCAAGCTGCTGAAGAGTCCAAAGGCAAGAAAAATGGAACACATAGGGTCTATTGGGAAGATGGGCTCCTGTACACTGAGGCCAGAGACCCCAAACCTGGTGCCACTAGGAGAGTGGTAGTGCCTCAACTGTTCAGAGAGTTCATCCTAACATTGGCCCATGACATTCCCCTTGCTGGACATTTGGGACAAACCAAGACGTGGGAGAGGTTAGTCAACCACTTCTACTGGCCCAATATGTCCAACATGGTTAAGGAGTTTTGCCTCTCCTGCCCCACCTGTCAAGCCAGTGGTAAGACAGGTGGGCATCCAAAGGCCCCCCTCATTCCACTTCCAGTGGTGGGGGTGCCCTTTGAAAGAGTGGGTGTGGACATAGTTGGTCCACTGGAACCTCCCACAGCCTCAGGAAATATGTATATCCTGGTAGTAGTGGATCATGCTACCAGGTATCCTGAAGCTATTCCCCTTAGGTCGACTACTGCCCCTGCAGTAGCCAAGGCCCTCATTGGTATCTTTACCAGAGTGGGTTTCCCTAAGGAGGTGGTGTCTGACAGAGGTACCAACTTCATGTCAGCATACCTAAAGCACATGTGGAATGAGTGTGGAGTGACTTATAAATTCACTACACCATACCATCCACAAACTAATGGCTTGGTTGAGAGATTCAACAAGACATTAAAAGGCATGATCATGGGGCTCCCCGAAAAGCTCAAAAGGAGATGGGATGTCCTCTTGCCATGTCTGCTTTTCGCTTACAGAGAGGTGCCACAGAAGGGAGTAGGATTCTCACCCTTTGAACTTCTGTTTGGTCATCCTGTAAGGGGACCACTTGCCCTTGTTAAAGAAGGCTGGGAGAGACCTCTCCACGAGCCTAAACAGGACATAGTGGACTATGTACTTGGCCTTCGCTCTAGAATGGCAGAGTACATGGAAAAGGCAACCAAAAACCTTGAGGCCAGCCAACAGCTCCAGAAGTTTTGGTATGACCAAAAGGCTGCACTGGTTGAGTTCCAACCAGGGCAGAAAGTCTGGGTTCTGGAGCCTGTGGCTCCCAGGGCACTCCAGGACAAATGGAGTGGCCCTTACCCAGTACTAGAAAGGAAGAGTCAGGTCACCTACTTGGTGGACCTGGGCACAAGCAGGAGCCCCAAGAGGGTGATCCATGTAAACCGCCTTAAGCTCTTCCACGACAGGGCTGATGTCAATCTGTTGATGGTAACAGATGAGGATCAGGAGGCAGAGAGTGAACCTCTCCCTGATCTTCTGTCATCAGACCCAAAAGATGGTACAGTAGATGGAGTGATCTACTCAGACACCCTCTCTGGCCAACAGCAAGCTGATTGTAGGAGAGTCCTACAACAGTTTCCTGAGCTTTTCTCCCTAACCCCTGGTCAGACACCCCTGTGTACCCATGATGTGGACACAGGAGACAGCATGCCTGTCAAAAACAAAATCTTCAGACAGTCTGACCATGTTAAGGAAAGCATCAAGGTGGAAGTCCACAAGATGCTGGAATTGGGAGTAATTGAGCGCTCTGACAGCCCCTGGGCCAGCCCAGTGGTCTTAGTCCCCAAACCTCACACCAAAGATGGAAAGAAAGAGATGAGGTTTTGTGTGGACTACAGAGGGCTCAATTCTGTCACCAAGACAGATGCCCATCCAATTCCAAGAGCTGATGAGCTCATTGATAAATTAGGTGCTGCCAAATTTCTAAGTACCTTTGACTTGACAGCAGGGTACTGGCAAATAAAAAGGGCACCTGGAGCAAAAGAAAAGACAGCATTCTCCACACCTGATGGGCATTATCAGTTTACTGTTATGCCCTTTGGTTTAAAGAATGCCCCTGCCACCTTCCAAAGGTTGGTGAATCAAGTCCTTGCTGGCTTGGAGTCCTTTAGCACAGCTTATCTTGATGATATTGCTGTCTTTAGCTCCACCTGGCAGGATCACCTGGTCCACCTGAGGAAGGTTTTGAAGGCTCTGCAATCTGCAGGCCTCTCTATCAAGGCATCCAAATGCCAGATAGGGCAGGGAACTGTGGTTTACTTGGGCCACCTTGTAGGTGGAGGCCAAGTTCAGCCACTCCAACCCAAGATCCAGACCATTCTGGACTGGGTAGCTCCAAAAACCCAGACTCAAGTCAGGGCATTCCTTGGCTTGACTGGGTACTACAGGAGGTTTGTGAAGGGATATGGATCCATTGTGACAGCCCTCACTGAGCTCACCTCCAAGAAAATGCCCAAGAAAGTGAACTGGACTGTGGACTGCCAACAGGCCTTTGACACCCTGAAACAAGCAATGTGCTCAGCACCAGTTCTCAAAGCTCCAGATTATTCTAAGCAGTTCATTGTGCAGACTGATGCCTCTGAACATGGGATAGGGGCAGTTTTGTCCCAAACAAATGATGATGGCCTTGACCAGCCTGTTGCTTTCATTAGCAGGAGGTTACTCCCCAGGGAGCAGCGTTGGAGTGCCATTGAGAGGGAGGCCTTTGCTGTGGTTTGGTCCCTGAAGAAGCTGAGACCATACCTCTTTGGGACTCACTTCCTAGTTCAAACTGACCACAGACCTCTCAAATGGCTGATGCAAATGAAAGGTGAAAATCCTAAACTGTTGAGGTGGTCCATCTCCCTACAGGGAATGGACTTTATAGTGGAACACAGACCTGGGACTGCCCATGCCAATGCAGATGGCCTTTCCAGGTTCTTCCACTTAGAAAATGAAGACTCTCTTGGGAAAGGTTAGTCTCATCCTCTTTCGTTTGGGGGGGGGTTGTGTAAGGAAATGCCTCCTTGGCATGGTTGCCCCCTGACTTTTTGCCTTGGCTGATGCTATGTTTACAATTGAAAGTGTGCTGAGGCCTGCTAACCAGGCCCCAGCACCAGTGTTCTTTCCCTAACCTGTACTTTTGTATCCACAATTGGCAGACCCTGGCATCCAGATAAGTCCCTTGTAACTGGTACTTCTAGTACCAAGGGCCCTGATGCCAAGGAAGGTCTCTAAGGGCTGCAGCATGTCTTATGCCACCCTGGAGACCCCTCACTCAGCACAGACACACTGCTTGCCAGCTTGTGTGTGCTAGTGAGGACAAAACGAGTAAGTCGACATGGCACTCCCCTCAGGGTGCCATGCCAGCCTCTCACTGCCTATGCAGTATAGGTAAGACACCCCTCTAGCAGGCCTTACAGCCCTAAGGCAGGGTGCACTATACCATAGGTGAGGGTACCAGTGCATGAGCATGGTACCCCTACAGTGTCTAAACAAAACCTTAGACATTGTAAGTGCAGGGTAGCCATAAGAGTATATGGTCTGGGAGTCTGTCAAACACGAACTCCACAGCACCATAATGGCTACACTGAAAACTGGGAAGTTTGGTATCAAACTTCTCAGCACAATAAATGCACACTGATGCCAGTGTACATTTTATTGTAAAATACACCACAGAGGGCACCTTAGAGGTGCCCCCTGAAACTTAACCGACTATCTGTGTAGGCTGACTAGTTTTAGCAGCCTGCCACAAACCGAGACATGTTGCTGGCCCCATGGGGAGAGTGCCTTTGTCACTCTGAGGCCAGTAACAAAGCCTGCACTGGGTGGAGATGCTAACACCTCTCCCAGGCAGGAATTGTCACACCTGGCGGTGAGCCTCAAAGGCTCACCTCCTTTGTGCCAACCCAGCAGGACACTCCAGCTAGTGGAGTTGCCCGCCCCCTCCGGCCAGGCCCCACTTTTGGCGGCAAGGCCGGAGAAAATAATGAGAATAACAAGGAGGAGTCACTGGCCAGTCAGGACAGCCCCTAAGGTGTCCTGAGCTGAGGTAACTCTAACTTTTAGAAATCCTCCATCTTGCAGATGGAGGATTCCCCCAATAGGATTAGGGATGTGACCCCCTCCCCTTGGGAGGAGGCACAAAGAGGGTGTACCCACCCTCAGGGCTAGTGGCCATTGGCTACTAACCCCCCAGACCTAAACACGCCCTTAAATTTAGTATTTAAGGGCTACCCTGAACCCTAGAAAATTAGATTCCTGCAACTACAAGAAGAAGGATTGCCTAGCTGAAAACCCCTGCAGCGGAAGACCAGAAGACGACAACTGCCTTGGCTCCAGAAACTCACCGGCCTGTCTCCTGCCTTCCAAAGATCCTGCTCCAGCGACGCCTTCCAAAGGGACCAGCGACCTCGACATCCTCTGAGGACTGCCCCTGCTTCGAAAAGACAAGAAACTCCCGAGGACAGCGGACCTGCTCCAAGAAAAGCTGCAACTTTGTTTCCAGCAGCTTTAAAGAACCCTGCAAGCTCCCCGCAAGAAGCGTGAGACTTGCAACACTGCACCCGGCGACCCCGACTCGGCTGGTGGAGATCCGACACCTCAGGAGGGACCCCAGGACTACTCTGATACTGTGAGTACCAAAACCTGTCCCCCCTGAGCCCCCACAGCGCCGCCTGCAGAGGGAATCCCGAGGCTTCCCCTGACCGCGACTCTTTGAACCTAAAGTCCCGACGCCTGGGAGAGATCCTGCACCCGCAGCCCCCAGGACCTGAAGGACCGGACTTTCACTGGAGAAGTGACCCCCAGGAGTCCCTCTCCCTTGCCCAAGTGGAGGTTTCCCCGAGGAACCCCCCCCTTGCCTGCCTGCAGCGCTGAAGAGATCCCGAGATCTCTCATAGACTAACATTGCGAACCCGACGCCTGTTTCGACACTGCACCCGGCCGCCCCCGCGCTGCTGAGGGTGAAATTTCTGTGTGGACTTGTGTCCCCCCCGGTGCCCTACAAAACCCCCCTGGTCTGCCCTCCGAAGACGCGGGTACTTACCTGCAAGCAGACCGGAACCGGGGCACCCCCTTCTCTCCATTCTAGCCTATGTGTTTTGGGCACCACTTTGAACTCTGCACCTGACCGGCCCTGAGCTGCTGGTGTGGTGACTTTGGGGTTGCTCTGAACCCCCAACGGTGGGCTACCTTGGACCAAGAACTAAGCCCTGTAAGTGTCTTACTTACCTGGTTAACCTAACAAATAACTACCTCCCCTAGGAACTGTGAAAATTGCACTAAGTGTCTACTTTTAAAACAGCTATTTGTGAATAACTTGAAAAGTATACATGCAATTTTGATGATTTGAAGTTCCTAAAGTACTTACCTGCAATACCTTTCGAATGAGATATTACATGTAGAATTTGAACCTGTGGTTCTTAAAATAAACTAAGAAAAGATATTTTTCTATAACAAAACCTATTGGCTGGATTTGTCTCTGAGTGTGTGTACCTCATTTATTGTCTATGTGTATGTACAACAAATGCTTAACACTACTCCTTGGATAAGCCTACTGCTCGACCACACTACCACAAAATAGAGCATTAGTATTATCTATTTTTACCACTATTTTACCTCTAAGGGGAACCCTTGGACTCTGTGCATGCTATTCCTTACTTTGAAATAGCACATACAGAGCCAACTTCCTACAGGGAACTTTCTACTAATGTCTTCTATCGCTTGCTGAATGAGTATGTTGAAACTATGGATGCGAAAAATTGTTATGTGTGTACAAAGGTTCCTTCATCAGTGCAAGAAGGGGTCACCTACCATAGCTTACCGCTAACTTACGGGATAAGTTGTAGCTTGCTATTAACAAGAATCTATAATCAAGAGCATGTGCAATACTTTTATTCAAATCTGGATGTTGTGTTTTCTTTTGTACCTGTGATTGAGTTTCTGAACAAGTTAGCTAAGGAGCATAATATGAAAATAGTTAGAGGTTTCTTTGAACCAACGCTTACATTTGGAACAGCTTATGCACACCGCAACAATCTGACCTGTTTGTTGACACCTGTAGAGAAAAGCTTCTTAGATCACAGTGATGATAGACGCAAAGCATTAAAAGAAAGATTAGAAATGGGGCTAGAAATACGCACATATGCAAATGATTATGCTTACACAGCAATTAAAACGCAAGGCAAATTAACTATAGATGCATTACATGTAGGGAGGCTTTGTATATATAGGCCAAAATCTGATCAAGACACTTTATTTGTGGGAACGAGTGAATGCAGACATGTGTTTTTGTTTCAGAGTAAATGGACATTTATGTTAAATGGACAGGATCCAGCGATCCCTGGGATCTATTACATCTGTGGACTTAATGCTAATTACCGTCTCCCTAAGGGATGGTATGGGACATGTTATTTGGGAATAGTTTTTCCAAAGATCTACCAGATTGATGACTTAAAGCAAATACCTAAAACATCTGAATTACAACATGCTAGACAAAAACGAGAGTCAGTGGTTGCTGTCATTGGAGATATATTTGGAGCCATAATTCCTTCAGTAGGGGTTATCTTAAACTCCATGAAGATTCAAAGGTTGTCTACTATTCTGGATAACATGTTGACAAATTTTACAGGGGCTATACTCCTGATGGATACTGAACTTGCTGCGGAAAGAGCTATGACTCTTCAAAATCGGCTTGCTTTAGACATTCTTTTAGCAAAGAGTGGAGGTGTCTTCAAGATGCTCAACGAGCTTCATTGTTGCTCATTTATATCTGACAACAGTAAACAAATTAGAGGGATGCTTACTAACCTAACCAAAGATAGAGCAGATTTGAAGGATTTGAAGGAACCTGGAGTGTGGGAGAAATTTGGGAAAGGAATTGCCAGAGTGGGAAGCTGGTTTAGCAACATTTGAAATGGGGTACTTGCAAAGATATTAGGGGGTCTATTAATTGTTCTGGCCTGTCTAATAGGATTATGGGGAGCATGCAAAATTAATGATAAAATTAAAAGAAATTGGACAGAAAGAACCAGGAGGAATGAAGAAAGTGAAAGGGAGAAAATGTTCAACGAAATTTGGGAAAGTTCACACAAGGGGCAAGATGTTGAAATGCGCATTATGTGTAAAGTGAAAAATTAAGTGAAAGGTCAAAGGGGAAAGGTTTATGTGATGACGAACGTCATCAGAGGAGGGACTGAGAGAGCGTAGCTTATATAATCTATATTAACATGAAATGTTTATGAACTAATGTGTGATGATGCCGCATAGAAACTATAATAATATCGATTTTGCTTAAACGTGCACCTGAAATTGTGACCACGAAGAGTGGCCACCAATGTATATGCGAACTAATAATGATGATCAAAATGTTTTGGTTACATTCAAAAGAGCTTATACTAACATTTGCGTTATTGAAACTGTGCTGAAATTCTCATAGGCCTTAAGTTAGCATAAGCTGGAGTTTAGCTGCCTGGCTCTCGTATTAAATGCATTTTTCTATTTTTCAGTGTGCTGACTCACAAGGGGCCATGACCCCGCAATGTTCTTTTTCGTCAAGCTTGGAAGATGAATGTAACCATGTTAAATCCGTTCTCAGGCGCCTTTTTCTACGCCCTGGAATAAATGTTATAAATGAAGTGAAACAGTGTAGATTAATGTAATGTACAAGGTCATTCAAACCGGTGAATGCAATGGAACTGCTGACCAAAAGATGTGCAAAGAATTATCAAGAAATGAAGTCATACCGGACTTGTCACCTCTGAAGACGTCAATAAAGAGGACCAATCAAAGACTTGTAAACCAATATGGGGTGAAGATTAGGATTACCTAATGTCCAATTTGATAGGTTAAAGATAGTGGGGTATAGAAGATGTCCAATAGAATTTTGGGGGAATGTTCTATGAAAAAGGGATAAAAACCCAGGTCACAGAGAGGTCTTCTAGGCGGGTTAGGGAATGCTATTGATTTTATCCAGAAACTCGGTCACTCTGTTTGGTGATTTGAGATTATTGAAAAAACATCCTTGCCCTTAGTTCGTCCATTTACAATTTTCCTCCTTATGAAGGAAGTGCCCTTTTAGTTGAGTCCTGACTAATGGCGATCTGACTGATCTCCTGAAGACGAAGACTGAACCTGTGTGCTGACCTAATCCTTGGAGGGTAATTATGACAATTCATTTGTAATTTGTCTGTTTGCTTTTACTTTCTAGGTACCAACTGCTTGCTTTTGACAGAGACCATAGCTAGATGTTTTCCAAATTAGTGTTCTAAATTGTTTTGCATGAAGCCCAACATGCGAATGCTAATCAGTGGTTGGGACAGGTGTTCACCAAATTGACGCAAATAGACAAACGACCGAGACTATGTTTTGTTGAAGTGACGCAATATTGACACTCTGCTAAACTTTGATCTATGTTCTCGCCGTATTATATTCTATTGTTTGTGATTCTTGCCTTAATGAAATCTTATCAAAGTTGCCATATTGTGACTATGCTGTTATGTTTCTTGGTTTTGAGGTTAAAGCACTTAGGGGGTGATTCTAACCCAGGCGGTCGGTGCTAAAGCGGCGGCCAACCCGCCAACAGGCTGGCGGTAAAAAATATGGAATTCTGACCCTGGCGGGAACCGCCAACACAGACAGCCACTTTAACACTCCGACCGCCACGGCGGGACAAACAAACAGCGCGGCGGTCACCGCCAACAGCCAGGAGGCAGACAATGTACCGCCCACACTATCACAACTCACCAATCCGCCACCTTTTCCGGGGCGGGAGCACCGCCGATAAAAACACGGCGGAAACAGACTACGGACGGGAAAACGCTCACCACTACGCACTCCAGGAGGAAGGAGGACAGCATGGAACCCGAATTAAACATCCTACCTGCTCTCGTCTACCTTCTCATCTACCACGAGAACGAAGTCCGGCGCAGACGACAACGGTGAGTACTGCACCTACGACACACGGGAGGGGGGAGGACGAAAGGTTACGGGCACACACATATGCGACCCCCCCCCCCAACTATGTACACACCAATGCAGAGCAACAAGTCACAGTGACACCACCCAAACACCCCAGAAAAATGCTCGGACATAATCAAATTTGGAATAAATATTTATGTACCAAAAAGCTCCTGAAAATTATCGTACAACCATGAAAGATATTCACAAGAAAACAAATGACATACACATCAGTGTATAACTGAAGTAACAAGTCCTGCACATCCTACGAATTCATCATGTCCGTGGGCCAAAGTTTTGAGAAACAAGGGCAAAGCCCACACAGGAGACCTGAGTCCTTTGGAGAGAACACTGCAGGGGCATCAGATGTAAAAACTACAGGCACCTCAGGGGGAAGGGAAGGGGGGGGCACCACAGCCACATGAGTCCACGACGCCAGATCCACGAGGAGCCACCATGCCCACTGTACCATCCTGGGGAGTGCAAAGCCACAGTCTCTCAATGTCACTACAGTGGGTGGACTGCCCACTGTATCATCCTGGGGAGTGCAAAGCCTCAGTCCATCAGGTGGATGACAGTCTCCACTGGTCAAGGAGGAGGCATGGTGGGCACAGTGAACCATAAACAGTGATTGAGACGGCGGTGCCCAGCGGAGCGGTGCTTGAGACGGCGGGGCCCAGCGGAGCGGTGCTTGACAGGAAGGGCCCAGCGGAGCGGTGCTTGACAGGAAGGGCCCAGCGGAGCGGTGCCTGAGATGAAGGGCCCAGCGGAGCGGTGCTTGAGAGGAAGGGCCCAGCGGAGCGGTGCTTGAGAAGAAGGGCCCAGCGGAGCGGTGCTTGAGAGGAAGGGCCCAGCGGAGCGGTGCTTGAGATGAAGGGCCCAGCGGAGCGGTGCTTGACAGGAAGGGCCCAGCGGAGCGGTGCTTGAGATGAAGGGCCCAGCGGAGCGGTGCTTGAGAGGAAGGGCCCAGCGGAGTGGTGCTTGAGATGAAGGGCCCAGCGGAGCGGTGCTTGAGAAGAAGGGCCCAGCGGAGCGGTGCTTGAGAAGAAGGGCCTAGCGGAGCGGTGCTTGAGACGGCGGGGCCCAGCGGAGCGGTGCTTGACAGGAAGGGCCCAGCGGAGCGGTGCTTGAGATGAAGGGCCCAGCGGAGCGGTGCTTGAGAGGAAGGGCCCAGCGTAGCGGTGCTTGAGATGAAGGGCCCTGCGGAGCGGTGCTTGAGAAGAAGGGCCCAGCGGAGCGGTGCTTGACAGGAAGGGCCCAGAGGAGCGGTGCTTGAGAGGAAGGGCCCAGCGGAGCGGTGCTTGAGATGAAGGGCCCAGCGGAGCGGTGCTTGACAGGAAGGGCCCAGCGGAGCGGTGCTTGAGATGAAGGGCCCAGCGGAGCGGTGCTTGAGAGGAAGGGCCCAGCGGAGCGGTGCTTGAGAAGAAGGGCCCAGCTGAGCGGTGCTTGAGAGGAAGGGCCCAGCGGAGCGGTGCTTGAGAAGAAGGGCCCATCGGAGCGGTGCTTGAGATGAAGGGCCCAGCGGAGCGGTGCTTGAGACGGCGGGGCCCAGCGGAGCGGTGCTTGACAGGAAGGGCCCAGCGGAGCGGTGCTTGAGATGAAGGGCCCAGCGGAGCGGTGCTTGAGAAGAAGGGCCCAGCGGAGAGGTGCTTGACAGGAAGGGCCCAGCGGAGCGGTGCCTGAGATGGCGGGGCCCTCTTCAGCGGTGCCTATCCTCACGGCGGGGCCCTGTTTAGCGGTGCCTATCTTCACGGCGGGCCCTGTTCAGCGGTGCCTATCTTCACGGCGGGCCCTGTTCAGCGGTGCTCTTCTCCACGGCGGGGCCCTGTTCAGCGGTGCTCTTCTCCACGGCGGGCCCTCTTCAGCGGTGCCTATCCTCACGGCGCGGCCCTGTTCAGCGGTGCCTATCTTCACGGCGGGCCCTGTTCAGCGGTGCCTATCTTCACGGCGGGCCCTGTTCAGCGGTGCTCTTCTGCACCGCGGGCCCTGTTCAGCGGTGCTCTTCTGCACGGCGGGCCCTGTTCAGCAGTGCTCTTCTCCACGGCGGGCCCTGTTCAGCGGTGCTCTTCTCCACGGCGGGGCCCTCTTCAGCGGTGCCTATCCTCACGGCGGGGCCCTGTTCAGCGGAGCCTATCTTCACGGCGGGCCCTGTTCAGCGGTGCTCTTCTGCACCGCGGGCCCTGTTCAGCGGTGCTCTTCTCCACGGCGGGCCCTGTTCAGCGGTGCTCTTCTCCACGGCGGGCCCTGTTCAGCGGTGCTCTTCTGCACCGCGGGACCTGTTCAGCGGTGCTCATCCAGCAGGTCAAGGGAGCCAGACCTGGCCTGGACTCCCTGCTCAGTCGCCCTCGGACCGTGACGTTTCTGGACCCTTCGGGGACGGACTCCTGGCCTCCTTAGTGTCCTCCTTCCCAGCTGGGATGTGACATGTGGGGTCCACCTTCTCCGCGCTCCTGCTGCCCTTCCGCTCCTTTGATGGGGCTCTCGGGCCCTTGCCTCCCCTAGATGGTGTGGGTGGTGAAGTGGCCGCACATTGCTCCTTGGGGGCAGCCCTGTCGGTCCTCGCACGGCGGCCCTTGTTTTTGCGGGTCCTCTTGCCGGGGGGGGGGCTGGACGTGTCCTTGCTGCTGATCGATGTGTCACTGCTGGCAAAGGGTGGGCTCCAGAACCCATGCACAACAGTGACACCCAAAGCTGGGCTGGTGGTGGCTGCGGTGCTCTTGGGACTCTTTGAAGATGGAGGGGGGAGCTCATCGGGGGGAAAGAGGTCAAGGTTAGCCAGGAAAAGTTTTTTAGGGCCAAGGTAAAGGGTAGGAGAAGTGGAGATGGAAGTGGAGGTAGAGGAGGTGGTTGTAGGAGAGTCAGGTGTGCTGTCATTGGGTGAAGGTGCTGGTGCTGTAGGCTGTCGTGAGGTGGTTGGCTGTTGGGTGGGTTGCTGCCTGCGTTTGTGTGTCTTGGAAGAGGGGGTGACAGACACAGTGGAAGAGGACACAGGGGACGTGTAAATGGCAGTGGGGGTGGTGACTGCACGAGTGTGGACTGTACTGGAGGGTGAGGTGGTGATGGAAGCACTGGCTGATGTTGGGGTGCATGCAGGTGTGAGTGTAGACGTCACAGGGAGGGAGGAGGGAGACGAGGAGGAGGGGGACACAGGGGTGGCAGTGGCTGTTGGCATGTCTGCATCTGGGTGTTGCTTGGGTGAGTGTTTGTGGGATCTGTGGTGCTT
Organism: Pleurodeles waltl; assembly: GCF_031143425.1. Taxonomy (NCBI): domain Eukaryota; kingdom Metazoa; phylum Chordata; class Amphibia; order Caudata; family Salamandridae; genus Pleurodeles; species Pleurodeles waltl. The sequence continues at coordinate 1,640,678,773 of NC_090444.1, read as the reverse complement.
GTGTTTGGATGAGCTGCTCTTGGGTGTTGAGGTGTGTGCAGGCTGGTCTGATGGTGTGGATGGGATAGGCTGAGGAACAGGAGACAGAGAAAGGCTGGAGGCAGTAAGAAGAGGGAGGCTGGAAACAGGGACAATGGCTGCCGTCAGTGCTGAGGCCAGAGCAGTGAACGCTCGTTGATGGGCAGCCTGACCCGAATGAATGCCCTCCAGGTACGCATTGCTCTGTTGCAGCTCCCTTTGCACACCCTGGATGGCATTCAAAAGGGTTGTCTGCCCAACAATGAGCGTCCTTACCAGGTCAATGAGCTCCGCACTGAGGGCAGCAGGGGCAACAGGGGCAGGAGCTGAGGTGCCTGGGGCGAAGGAGACGCGCGCCTTCCTGGGCGAACGGGCACGGAGCGGAGACTGAGGGGCTGCTGGGAGGGCGGGGCTGGTGCGCTGGGTGGCGGCTGTACCTGTAGAGGCGGGGGGCACGGATGTTGCCGCCACCGCTAGGGAGCTCCCATCCGAGGACTTGTCGCTGTCGCTGCTCTCACCAGCGGTCCCCGTCGTGGTGCTCCCCTCGCCCTCAGGATCACTGGTGCCCTCGGTGTCTGTTCCAGGGCCCACCAGGGCCTTGTGTCCTGCAGCTCCCTCGTGCTCCGATGCCAAATCTCCTCCGCCTGATGATGCTAATGCACACATGCACAAGAAGATGAAGAGAAAGGGTGGGGGGAGAAAAAAGAAGACCAGGTTGAGTGCATGCAATGTCAACACCGTTGGCGGAGAGGACAGACACAGGAGCCTAATGCACTAAGCCGCGCATTCGGGGTACACTACTCAGTACTACTGACTAGGACAACAGGCCAAGAGACGTCAAACGCGCACTTGGGAGATGCTGCACCTTCAATGGCTGTACTTGTCACCCTACAGAGGTGGGGGCCGGGGGCACAGGGCCATGCCTAAGGGAGAGGCCTACACTACAGAAAGCGCCCTGGCCTAATGTCATCCACAGCCCTCCTCCCCCACCCAGATGCCTCCACTGCGCAGAAAGATAGGAGAATGTGCTGATACTCACCCCCTTGTGTCTGCTGTGATGTCTTAAAGCGCCCATCCAATTCTGGGTAGGCCACCGCCAGGATCCGGGACATCAGGGGGGTCATGGTGCGACTGGCACCCCTCCTAGGTTGGGAGGCCATCCCCAGCAGTGTTTCTGCGGTCTTCCTTGTTCCGCGGCGGATGTCCTCCCACCTCTTGCGGCAGTGGGTGCCCCGTCTGTTGTGGACCCCCAAGTTCCGGACTTCCTTGGCGATGGCACGCCAAATCTCGATCTTCTGATGGGCGCTGACCTATTTGACATGTACAGGGTGGAAAGGAGGAAATCATCAATGACCTGCATGTTAGATGTGTTTGGCCCCCCCCACCAACTTTGCCATATGGCACATGCTCTCATCTGTCGGGCGTTGCACTCCTCATTCGCCCCCCACCCCACCAACTTACATCCACCCCAATCCACACAGGCATAGCCCATTCCATGTGCACCCGGTGTACTCACTTGTTGGTCTGGAGGACCGTAGAGTAGCGCATACTGGGGGAGGACCCCATCCACGAGCTTCTCCAACTCTTCAGACGTGAAGGCAGGGGCCCTTTCCCCAGTCGCAGCAGCCATTGTATCTTCCAGACCGAGGTCACAGCAGCACTTGCAGTTTAGGTCCTCTCCTGTGGATGATCAGGTCTCGAGTGATTAAGCAGATAGAAAATGGCGGTCACGCCCGCGGCGGTGCGTACCGCGGCGGTGCGTACCGCGACCGCCGGTGCACATCGTCATTGGCTCCTGAAACCCATAGGCTTCAATGTTAACCAATGCGGCTTTGCGCCGCGGTCTTTGACCGCCTACCGCCACGGTGTGCCCCGCCAGCGCATTGACCTCACATCCCATTGTCCCACTTCACAGGTCAGGCAGCCGCCATTTCAAGGGCCTACATGGCTTAATTTTGACTGCGACACACAGGCCTAGGCCTTGCATTGCCACACATACACGCCTTTCAACCCATTGCCATTCTTTAACTGTGCAAGCTGTCTGTACGTACCTGTGGTTTGGCTGACTCTGTGCTCCATGTTGTCCTTCCTAGGCACCGTCCGCTGGGACTTGCGATGAGAAGGAGGAATCCTCGCGTGTACCGACCGCTGGTGGACCTGTCGACAATGGAAGAACGCCATATAATACTTCGATACAGACTTGACCGTGCCACTATCCATGAACTGTGTGCCCAGCTGGAGCCAGCCCTGATGTCCCCCATCCGCCAACCCACAGGGATTCCCCCTCTGGTGCAGGTTTTGTCAGTCCTCCATTTTTTGGCAAGTGGGTCATTCCAGACCACAGTGGCCATGTCATCTGGAATGTCTCAGCCTATGTTTTCAAAGATTTTGAGCAGAGTGTTGTCTGCCCTGATGAAACTCATGCGGAGCTACATCATTTTCCCAGAGGAGGGTGACTTGCCTACAGTGAAGGGTGATTTCTATGCCCTTGGACATATCCCCAACATCATTGGTGCCATTGATGGGACCCATGTGGCTTTGGTACCCCCAAAAGACGATGAGCAGGTGTACCGAAACAGAAAAAGTTATCATTCGATGAATGTCCAGGTGGTCTGTTTGGCTGACCAGTACATCTCCCATGTAAATGCCAAGTTCCCAGGGTCAGTGCATGACGCGTATGTGATGCGAAATAGCAGCATCCCCTATGTGATGGAGCAGCTACAGAGACAACGTGTGTGGCTAATAGGTGACTCTGGTTACCCCAACCTGCCTTGGCTACTGACCCCAGTAAGGAATCCCCGGACCAGGGCAGAGGAACGGTACAATGAGGCCCATGGGCGAACTAGGAGGATCATCGAAAGGACCTTTGGCCTCCTGAAGGCCAGGTTTAGGTGCCTGCATATGACTGGGGGATCCCTGATGTACTCACCAAAGAAGGTGTGCCACATCATCGTGGCCTGCTGTATGCTTCACAATCTGGCATTGCGACGTCAGGTTCCTTTCCTGCAGGAGGATGGTGCAGATGGTGGTGTTGAAGCAGCTGTGGAGCCTGCGAAGAGTGAAGAGGAGGAAGACTCATAGGACGACACAGACAACAGGGACAGAGTAATAGAACAGTATTTCCAGTAGCACACAGGTAATAATCACCCATGCCATTTTACATTTCCTGAAAGCCTCCTGCATCTCAACTTTGTCGGTTTCCCCCCAGACCTATGAACATGATGTTTGATTTTCCCTTCCCTTTTCTGTGCTGTATGAGCCACTGCGTGACCTCGGCTTGGTTGGCCCATGGACTAATGCTAAGTTACCTCGGTATGTGTAATTCACAATGTTAACAATACGTAATTGATATGTAATGTGTCATACATTTGTAAATAAGACAGGCTGAGTCCGGATTGATTTCAGTGCAATGTGTGATTTATTATTCGTGCATAGATATTGGTACATGATAGTGAAACAGTGATGGGTGGGGGTGGAGTAATGTCCATGGCGGAGTACAGTTCTCAGTCTCACAGGTGCATTGTCCATATGCCTGTGGCAGGATGGAGCAGGGGCAGTTCAAGGTTTGACAGGGTGGCAATGTGGGACAGTGGGAGGACTTCAGGGGGTATGTGATGCTGGCGGGGGACTTGACATCCTACTCTGTCGTTTTTTTTTATCTCAGGCTCCTTTTGCGGGGCGGTTGTTGTTCAGCAGGAGGTGGGGGTCTGGTGGCCTGTCGTTGTGGTGGGGCCTCCTGTCCACTAGCGCCGGCGGAGGTGGTAGGCTGTTCCTGTTCCTGGCTAGTGACAGGGGCCCTGTGTGATGCCACATGGTCCCGAAACGTGTCCTCTATGCGGTTCAGTGCCTGGACTATGATCCCCATAGCGGTTGAGATGTTGCTGAGTTGGTCGCTGAACCCCATGTAGCGTTGCTCCTGCTGTGCCTGGATCTCCTGGAACCTGGCCAGTACCGTCGCCATCGTCTCTTGTGAGTGGTGGTAGGCAGCCATGATGGTGGTGAGGGCCTCTTGGAGAGTGGGTTCCCTGGGCCTCTCCTCCCCCCCCTGTCGCACAGCAGCCCTCCGAGTTGCCCTGTTTCCCTGGGCCTCTGTCCCCTGGACGGTGTGCCCACTCCCACTGCCCCCAGGTCCCTGTTGTTGTTGGGTTGGTGGGTTACCCTGGGGGCCCTGTAGTGGTAGACACACCGCTGCTTGACCTGTCCTAGAGACAGAGGCATGGGCCCGCTGGGTGTGAGCTGTGCTGTTGTTCCCAGAGGGGGTTGGGTCTGCAGTGGCCTGTGTCTGGGTGAGGGGAACCGACTGCCCAGAGGTCCCCGATGGTCCGGGCTGGTCGTCAGGTTCCAGGTCGACAGAGCTGCTGTCATCACTAGGGGCCTATTCCGGGAGTGGCATGGACATTTCTGGTCCCTCCTGACCGGTGTGTTGTCGTTCGGGTCCTGCATGGGGTAAGAGGGTATGGTTATTGTTTCTGTGTGTGCATTAGCTTGCGTTTTAGGGGTGCCCTTGTCCCCCAGTGCTGGCATTCCCTTGGGGGAGGTGTTGTGAGGGTGTTTTGTGGGGGGGGTGATGGGTATGTGCAGTGGTCATGCTTAGGTGATGGGTGTCCATAGTTTGGGGGTGGAATGCAGGGGTTGGTGTTGGGTGGGTTGTGCTGGGGAGACATTCTCAGGGAGGATGTGTGCTGGGGGGTTGGGGGTGAGGGTGGGGGTTAGCATGCTGGGGGGGGGGTGAAGTGGTTGGCCTTGTACTTACCAGAGTCCATTCCTCCGTGTACTCCAGCGAGGCCATCGGGATGCAGGATGTTGAGTACCTCTTGCTCCCATGTTGTGAATTCGGGTGGAGTGGGTGGGGGTCCCCCGCCAGTCTTCTGCACTGCGATGTTGTGTCGCGAGACCATCGAGCGCACCTTACCCCGTAGGTCGTTCCATCGTTTGCGGATGTCCTCTCAAATTCTGGGATGCTGTCCCACCGCATTGACCCTGTCCACGATCCGCTGCCAGAGCTCCGCCTTCCTTGCTATGTTGGTTTGCTGGACCTGTGAGCCGAAGAGCTGGGTTCCACTCTTATGATCTCCTCCACCATGACCCTGAGTTCTTGGTCCAAAAAGCGTGGGTGCCTTTGTGGTGCCATGGGGTGGTGTGTATGAGGTGTGGGGTGGTGTATGTGATGATGTGTGTGTTGGTGTGTGGTGCTTTGTGCTTTTATGTGGTGTGTGTGATGTTGCGGTGTGCCTCTGTGTGTCTGGCTCTCTATTCTCTGATGTGTCTCTCTCTCTCCTTCGTCTCTGGTTTTTGTTGGTAGGGGTTTGTGGGTGATGTGGGTGTGTGTTTTATATGGTATTGGATGTGTGGGAGTGGTGTGTGTATGTGTTTCAGGTGTGTGCCTTTCAAATTGTCCAATGTGGTAGGGGTTTGTAAAGGTGTGTGTATTTTGACCGCGGCGGTGTGTACCGCCAATGGAATACCGCGTTTGAATGACCGCCGCGTCGATTTGCGGGTCATATTGGGATGGGCGTATTTCTGTTGGCCGCTGATGTGGCGGACTGCAGTGGAGGGCGGATTTTCGGAGGTTTTGCAGTTGTGGGTCAGAATGTCCGTGACGGCTGACCGCGGCCGCGGCGGTATTGTGGCGGCCTTCTGACCGGCGGTAAGCGGCTTTTACCGCCGAGGTCAGAATGACCCCCTTAATCTTAGATTGTAACTAATAGGGAATAAAATTAATAAAATTCTACTAAACTGGAGTGGTTATTCATGGCTGAAAGGTCATGGTAGCGTCTTGAATTGATTAATGATTTTGACTAAGGTGAAATGTATTGTTGTGATTAATATTGATGACTTTATTGATGTATTGATTGATATATTGATTAGCTATCTCGTTCTAGTGTCTCTCAACTGGGTCAAAAGATTCATTGGCCTAAAACGAGTCCTGATGTGAAATAAATTATCATAAAGGGACGCGTTAACACAGGCTTTTACACAGGGTTTTCGGACTCCCATGTATTAGTCAGCATTCTTTTCAGCTTCACTCACACTGTCTAAGCTTTCTTCTGGTTAATATTTATCTTGAAAATCTCTTTTTGAAGTCAAATCTCATGTGTTTTCAATCCAGCCGCTTCCACTCTTAACAAAGAAGAACAAAGAAAGACTCTGGAAAGACCTTGCCTAGAACCGCTGCAATTTCGGAGTGTTCTCAAAGTCCACAGCGTCAATCTTCCTCCCTTTCCACACTGTTCCCTTGGTGATGGTATATTTATTTTCCACGCTGTATTTGTATGTAAATGCTGTCCTCTGCATGTCTCAGATGTTGGCTACATATCATGTTGGTATGTACAGCACCCTATTGCCCTTTGGGACTAGGTTCAAACTGTGTAAAACCCTCTATAAAGTAAAATCTGGACTGTATGTATCATTACCAGTTGACGTACTCTTTTAGAAGATGATTAAATGAGGGACAATATTGGGATTACTGAAGCTATGATTTCACTGATAGCAATTCAATGACTGAGGAGACTCCGCACATGAAAAGATAGGCCTGTCCTGTCCTTTAATGTGTGGGGCTCTCCACCCAACTGCGGGGTCTCTGCAGTGGGAAAATTACCACTAGTAAAATTAAACTTGTAATTTGTGAATACCAAAATAAAAGTATACTTACATGAAAGTGAAAGCATTCCTGTGAATCATGCCCATTATCTATAAAAGACTGGTCTATTGTCTATACAAGAAGAAATAGAGAGGAAGAGAGTGTATGAAAAAGAGAAAGCAAAGGGATGCTGAGTGAGCGGAACAGATTACGCATGAGAATTTTTCATATCTGCACTGTGAAAGAACCTGCTTCGTTGCATTGCTGCAGGCCATGTATCTCAGGGACTGGACTTTAAGCGGCAATGTAACATCTCATTTCTGACCCTCAGCATGAAGCTGAGCAGCACACTTGTTGAGGTAGGCCATGTGAAATCAGTTGGTCACAGGACAAATGTGAACCGGGCAAAAGCATTACTGCTCTTAGAGAATCCGACTCTCAGCCCTGGGTAACCTGATAGTTCTGTTGCTGGCCTGTCTTTGTGGTATAGATCTGCTGCCTGAGGCCTGAAATCGCAAGTTCTCTCACCTGAGAGATAGAGCAGCTGTTTGAGGCCTTACCCTGCAACTTCTATATTGCAGGAGAGATGGTTGTCCCATCAGGTAGAGGCCTGAGTCTGTAGGTTCTGTGCATCTTAAGAGATACCTCAGCAGTTGTAAAGTGAGAGCCAGTGTGTTGGTGTTACCTATGTTATAGTAGAGCTATGTGAGGCCTGAGCTGGTAAATTTTCATATTCCCAAAAACATTTTATTACTGTCCCCTTCGACTATACCCATTTTTTTATATCAAAACCCACCCATAATGAATCCACTGTGAAGATTTTACTTTTTATTTAATGGGTCAGTCATGCCCTGTAGTGTATTGCGATTTGCTTTATTTTGTGGAAACTAAAACTCTTTTATATTCTCCATTCTCATAAGTGTTGGTGGCTAGGCTATAATATTTACATGTTAACCACATGAATCTTTTGATTATGGTTACCTTTGATTTAGAAGGGAACCCCTCCACCGAAGGCTCTGTCAGCTATGAAGCTCGTCCTCGGACAGCATCATTTCTCCCACCCCGGTGTAACTCACCCTCCAGCATTGTGCTAACTGAATACCACCCCCAGAATATCGTGGTGCAAGAATATCAACAGAGTATCATGAGCTCATATTAGGAAGTATAGATTTACTACACATCTACGTACCTTGAGGTATATGTACCACGTAGCTACAGATATGTGGAGTTAGCGGTAGAATTTCTTACGTGTCGAATTTGTCCTCGATATTGAGTCCTGTCAAAATTCTGCGATATCCAGGGTCACACCTCTCGACACCGGGGATCGAACGCTCTTATCATTTTTCCCTTCACATCTAAGAGACCTCTCCTTTTGTATATTTGTGCCCCTCGCTGTCACAAATAATGTGGGGAAAGATTCCAACCCTTTCTTTCACCCAGGCAAACACAATATGTTTTTCATGTGGCTTTAAACTATTAAATGCGAATTTTCAAAGCCGACAGAGGCAAAATGAGCTGCCAAGTGTCTGGAATTCAGAAATAACAGTGTGTTGTGTTCTGGACAGTTTCACCCCGAAGGGATATTTTTTATTGTAGTTTCAATTACTGCTGTGTGATCTTTGCCCGAAGGTTCCCATACTCTCCTCGGTGTGAAATAATCTAAAATCGTGCTTCTGTGTTTGAATGTTTCAACTGGAGGAGGATGGAATACGCGACCAGGTAAATATATACCAAATGCTACTGAGCATTACGTGCCCTTGATCTCTTATGGACAAATTAAGCTTTGACTTAAACTCAGCATTGCTTCCCTTACTGCCATAGTTTGCAGAGTTTTCTTAATGAGGGTTTTAACATTAGAAATAGGTACTTTCACTCTATTGTGATCTGTTACAAAAAATAAAGATTGTCAAAATCAATAGGATTTCAAAGCGGCAGGAAAAATGACTTAAAAAATAATTACCGCTAACAAAAGGCACATGCAGTTTCATCCCCAACTACTTCCCACAAAGAAATATTTCCAGCTTACTGTAAAAAAGGTACGCAAAGACATTGACAATGAAAAAGTAGGAACCTCTGTGAACTACAGATTGGACAACAACCTTACTCATGTGAAAATGTTTGGGCAATAAATAAACAGTAGCCGCATAGACATCCTGTTTTGTGAGCAAGAAGTGTGACCATATTGTACATCCTTATTTTCTCTTCTGTGGTCTAGTCATTTATTTATGAGACCTTGCTGATCTGTAGATAGCCTTTTCTCCCAAATCAGTTCTAGGGCTTTCCTCCCTCCTGAAAGCTTTCTTAAAACTTCTCCGTCCAAGGCTAGAGTATTAAAAAGCACCAACTCTGACTGCTTCCTATCTTTTTCCATCTTTCTATGCAGCAGATCAGAACTTGCAGGCAAGAGGCATACTTCTCGTTCAACCAGGTTGAAGCTCACTGCCACAAACGACGCAGAATAGTTTAATAGGTTTAGTCACTGGGCGTAGGAGGTGGTGGGAAGGCAGACTAGCTGATGGGAGCAGGGCAGGCATTCAGGCCGGGAGGATGCAGGGTAACCAGTGTGACCAGAATCTGGCAGCCTAAATCAAAGCAGCACATATGCAGAGTGAAGGTGTTAATGGCCTTTAGAGGGGCTGAGTAAGCAGGCTTGCATTATGGACGCTTGATGCATGGGAGCGAGGTTTGATACAAGGGACAGAGCTAGACTCTGCGGGGTTTGCAGCTTTGTGGCTGCCAGAAAACGAGCCTCTAAATTTTACCAGTAGAGGAGTTTGTGATGGGGAAGTTCACCTTCATCAACATGGTCTTCCTCACATGAGAGATGAGAGAATATGAAGGACTGAAGGACCCAGAGACAGAGAGAGTGCCTTTTCATCTACATTACCCAAAAGAGGAGCAGAGGTCCAAAAACGTTTAAGGAGTGATGTTGTTGGAGTGTAGTTCTTTTAGTCAAAATTAATGTGAACTGCTTGCAAAATGATGTGTAATGAAGCTACATAGAAAACGTGACAGACTAATTTTAGTATATGTGTTTGAAATGTGCCCACGGGGAGTGGCCGCCACTGTATACGTTGATCAATGAAATAGACTAATAATGAATTAGTAATGAATTAATGCATGGTTTTATATTAGCATTGAGAGTTATATGTTAAGGTTTTGCTAAATTAATCATTAGGCCTTAGCTAGAAAGGGTCTAGGCCTAGCTGCCTGGTCTCATATTAAATGTGTTTTTCTAACATGCAATGTGCTGTCTGGATGAAGGACATAAAGCTGTACTTTTCCAGAAGCTAGAGATGTGTGTGTAACCGTAGTAAATTATTTCTCATGAGACCCAACTTGCTCAAGGAGACATTCTTGCTGAATGCAACAGTGTAATTTGCAACAGGTACAAGGTCGCCCAAACTGGTAAGGACAATGGAGATACTGACTGAAGCGAGGAGTGTAACTTTTCCTACCTGACATTCTACCCGTTGAAGACGTAAATCACAGGAGCCAATAACCTGCATGAGAACTGTTTTAGGTGAAAATTCTAGTGAGGTGATCAGCGGTTCATTGGATAGAAATTACGATGCACCAAACATTGACCAATTGGAAATTAGAGACTTGTCTGGCAAATTCGATTTAACAAAGTGTCACAATGAGAAATCAGCCATTGCGTGCCTTTGTCCTGCCACTCTTACTCAACCATTTTGTGTCTCTTACTGAGCCATTAGAGGGGCACCCCTGCTGTTACTCTGATATTCCATCTGAATCCTTGCTGTTCTGATACTTTAAACCATCCCCACTTTTCCCTGCCCCATAACGCACTTCTCCTCCTTATGAGGGAAGTATTCCTACTTACCCTATTCTGCCGAGACTTTGCTGTTCTATCCTGGCTGATGGTGGATCGACTGCTGTCCTGAGGACGAAGGCTGATTCTGTATGCTGACCCATTACGGAGGGTAACTATATAATGACGAATTGTAATTGTCTGTTTGCCTTTTCTTTCTAGGTACCAACTGCTCTTTTGATAGAGGCCATAGTTAGATGTCTTCAAAATTTGTGTTACACAATTGTTTTGCATGAAGCCCAACATGGCGATGCTAATCAGAGGTTAGATAAGGAGTTCACTAATTTGGATGCAAATAGACAAATGACTGAATCTTGCTTTGTTGAATAATGCACTAATGATACTCTGCTAAAGTTAATTCATGTTGACGTTGGGCTTTGTTCTAATGTTCATGATCTGTGCTTTGCTTAAGTCATATTCAAGCTGCCACATTGTGACATTGTTGATGTGTTTTCTGGTATTGAGACCAATCGATTTCCTAGTAGAGTGTAACCAATAGGGAATAAATATCATAAATCTTACTAAACGCGTGTGGTTATTCATGGCTGAAAGGTCATATTGTGTTTCAATTCTTATTAATGCAATTAACTAATTTGATTGATTTGTCATTGTGAATATTGATGAGGTTATTGATCTGGTAATTGAAATGCGGAATAGATATCTCGTCTTAAGGTGTCTCCAATCAGGGTCAAAAGGTTCATTGGCCTAAAACGAGTCCCCAGTGTAAGTTAAGTTAGTAAAGGTGGGACGCGTTATCAGTTCTGGTAGCAGAAGACGGTTTCAGACCTTTGGGGCCCTAAGATGAGGGACTACTGTTTTAGAGTTGTTTTCGAGATAATGCAAATTGGAAGGATGCTGTGCCCTTAAGTCCCAAATGACTTTCCCGGGACCGCGGAGCTTGCCAAAGTGAATTGGGTATGTTCTCGCCATTCTAGTGACCGTGAGTGAAGTAGGATTTGCGCTTGCAGAGCTTATGCATACCGCAGGTGAATTGTGAGGTTTGTGAGAATTTTAGGCCAGGTGATGTTTTAGTAGGAGTGTGCGTACTCCGCGGTATGAGAGAAGGGAAGTCGGCGAGCTTCATGTGAGTGTGGCGCTTTGTGCTAAAAAATTGTCCACGTGGTTGTTGGTGATGGACGGACCCTGTGTGGTCTAAGGCTCCGGAGTATATTGATAAGTGTATGAGACATTTGGTTTGTGTTGTAATTTGCGCGGTTTAATGGGTCAATCGGGTGTGGTTGACGAGTCAAGTTTGAGTCAAGTGAGTGAATGCAAACTTCGATGGGGATTTGGTAAGTTCTAAAGTGCACTAGGACGAACCATTGACAAGTCGAGAGTAGAATTTGCGGGTCGAATTCTGCTTGCGAGTGCGGGATCTGAGAAGGAGAGAGTAGCGGCCGAGGCTTAAAGTTAAATCTCTGTAAAGTTCTGAAGCGATTGTGTTACCCTTCCTGTAGTAAACTGGCAAATTTGAGATTTGATAGTGCTCGCAATATATTGCATTAGGTTGTGTGAATCGAGAGTGAGAGAGACAAGCCGCAAGACTTTGTCAGCTGCAGTGTGTGTGGGTGTGATGTCATTGGAGCCGCGCTGGGATAGGTCGGTTAGTGAGAAGGGTCGCGCACGGATTGGCTGCCGTCTGTGAGAGGCAATTGGTTGAGAAGGTAGGCGAAGGGTGTTCTGGGAATTAAAGTCACTTCCGTATTCAGTCATAAACGAAATAAAAGACGCAAAAAATGAAGTTCTTCAAGGCTTTAAAGAGCACTTTGAGGGGAGATGTGTACATTACCGCGAGTGTGGGGGAGCCTACACCGCCAGAGGGTTCTCCGGCTTATGCCGTAATGGAGGAGAAGGGAGTCGCGCCATGTCTTTGGCTAAAACAATGGTGCAAATTAACAGAAAAAGATGGGTGTTTGGTGTTCCCAGAGAATGGGTCGTTCAATATAGGGATCTTAGAGAATTTGAGGAAGGTGTTAAATGAGCAAAAGCCTCCTCCGAGGCCAGCAAAGTTTGAGGCGTTAGCAATTTGGGAATTGATGGCCTTACGACAACAGCAACAGAAGTTTGAGAGGAGGATGAGAAAGGCAGAAAAGGCACTAGCGGAGGCTAGATGGGATAGTGAACACAGAATGTGGAGAAGAGAAATAATAGACAGTGTTAGGATGTTTCCGGCAATAACTCAAGAAGCTGACACGCAGGGAAGAAAGGCCACTTGCAAAACAGACAAGGGCTCTATTAAAGGAAAAGAGAATAACAAGTCTTGGGCAGATGCAGATGACTCAGATGATGATGAGTTCCTTAACCAGTTGTTACATGATCGTCCACCGCCATATGCCATGGATGACAATAGACCAAGTACTTGTGCGGTTCCTGTAAATTCAACACAGAACCAGGGAACAGCGAATACAGCACAGGTGAATGCAGTCGCAACACCAGCCCCAGTACAGAATAGTGTCAGTGTGTCCACTGCTCCAGAGATGCAGACGCAGTTGCAGCCACCACCAGTTCAGAGGCTCTACCCTGATGTCCCAACATTAGAAACCACTACGAACTTGATGGTGCCGCCTGACCAGGCATATGCAACATCAAAGTTAGTGCAGATTGAGCCAACTCCACTTTTACTGCCCCAGCCACAGCCACAGATGGTTCCGAGTTACACTTCGGTCACAGGACCGCAGATAGCTTTGGCACAGATAATGAATCAGAATATGGGGGCCAGTGTTCCACAGATTGTGGGGAACAACCCAACACCAGCCACCATATCCTTACCCATTACGATTGGTCCACCAGTACCATTGTACGCGCAGGACAAGCCTAGCGTGTGTGATCAGGGGTAATGACCCAGGACATGACAAGAGGAGGGTTCATAGGGAGCTCTCAAGGGATGACCCCAGTGGAACAGATGGTAGAAAGATCGAGGTCTCTGCTAGACTTCAGTCCGATAGGGGTTCCTCCAGATGCCATGAGACACTCAGGGTTGGGATTACTGACTCCGCAGATCCCAGGTACGAATGCGTCACAAACACCATTGATACAGGCTGGAAATATCTTGTTGCAAGGTTTAACTGCGCAACAATTGAATGAATGGTTAGACAAGCTGAATTCACCACAGACTACCCCTGCGACAGCAGAGCTGTCGGAAAGGAAAGAGTACCTACATTTTGTGAGATTGGGCATGGAAGCAGCCGAGCTATTTGAAGGGAGCATGGGAGTGAACAGGCTAGAGTCATACACTGAAGCAGAATTGAGATATCTGTGCCCAAAAATAACTAAAGAAATGAGCAAGGTGCACCAAAGGTTGGCGAACCTAGCAGATAAATATGGCATAGACTTAGACAATACCAAGCACCTGAAAAGGAGTTACAGATTAGACTTTGAGCCTAAAGATTTTGATCACATGAGGTCTACTGGAATGAAGGCACACCTTAAGGAGATACTACAGAATGCACAAGGTTTGGGGAGCTTTAGAGAAGTGGGAAGGCAAAAAAGAGAGATAAAAGGAAAAGTGACTACTTGGAGCAGCAGCAGGTAAAACCGGCGCCGGATATCGGTACAATAAAATTGCTACCCATGAGAGACACAGCTGGAGGGGTTCTTGTCCATGTACCGTGGTCTAGATGTGACATTTTGTCCTTCACAAATGTCGTCCCCAGGCTGAGACAGAAGCCAATAGAGTGGTACCAGCAGACAGGCAGATTTGTGAAGCTCGCGAAGTGTCTTTGGGAAGACTTGAATACATTGTTTGAGATCATAGTTCTGGCTGATTTGTGGCTCGAGTGCAAGAGAAGTGTGGATTGCCCGACGGAAGAACCGGCAAGGGACAGAGTAACTGGAGCTCCGTCTCCTGAGGTGATGAGGTACTACTTTAAGGTGATTGAGTTCTTGAAGCAGAAAGTGTCTCCGCAAAACATTGATTGGCAAAAGATTGATCGAACGGCACAGGAAGGCAAAGAGTCGATACATGCTTACTATGAGAGGTTGTTGAAAGCATTCAAGCACTACAGTGGTACAGAGGTCATAGAGCCGAAAGATATGAATCACCTTGTGTTAACGTTCATTGAAAGGCTAAGACCAGAGATTAGCCAGATGATTAAGAATCACTTGATCTGTTGGCAAGCGAAGCCCATTGATGAGGTGTTACAGTATGCAAAATACTATAGTGACGAGATTGAGTTGAAGCAGAGAAAGCTGAAAGAGAAGGTGATGGTGATGCAAATTAAGACAGTGCAAGCAGGGATGCAGGGAAACAGAGTACAACAGATGGTACAACAGCCGCAGGGAAACAGAATGTTTCAGCCGCAAACGAGAGGCAGAGGTCGAGGAGGTTTTGTGCACCGTGGTCCAGATTTGAATACAGTAGTGGTTCAGAATGATGTACTAGGGATGAAGAAGGTGTTGCCGTGCCACGGGTGTGGGGGCGTGGGACACTGGAAGCGGGAATGTCCGATGATGGTGCAGGAGGGTGTTGTTCAGCAAAGCAATGATGTTAATGCACTCCAAAATGTTAAAGGACCAAGAATGAGGGGTCCTAATCTGAATTTTCAGAATAACATGGTTCAGATGCAGGGTCTCCAACAGATACAACAAGTGCAGATGCCACGTATGCAACCAGTGCAGATGCAGCAAGTGTAACAGCGGATTCCAGTGGTACCTAGACAGCAAATGCAGTTGCCCTTAGCACCAATGGGACAGCAACAGGTGATGCTTCCTCAACAGGTCATAGGTCAAGGAATGGGTCAAAATAACACAGTACAACAGTTCACATTGCGTGGTGAGAATGGAATAAACGATGAATGTTCGGATGACAGTTCGGATAGTGAGGAGTGCAGGCCGGCAGCGTCCCTAGAAGTAGATCAGAGGGGACCCTATGTGCAAGGGAAGGTGATGGGTCACAAGGTCTTATTCTTGGTTGACACAGGAGCTACACGCTCTACAGTCAAAAGTGCAGAGGTACCGAAGCTGCTCCTTTCAGGATGTACAATAAAGGTAGTAGGAGTGGCAAACCAGCTCCTGACCAACCCGATCACAGATCCGGTTCAGGTTGAGATTGGTACCTTCCAGGGATTGCACAGATTTGTGGTTTGCGACTCAAGTCCGGTGTCCCTACTGGGAAGAGACTTATTGTGCAAGACGAGGTGTTCTATCGCCTGTTCCAATGAAGGGATAGAGGTACAGACAAACAGTGATGATGAGGGGGATGATGGTCAGATCTCAGAGCCAGAAACGGAGACCACAGATGAAGACTACCCCTTGATAAGCTTCTTCCCGATGTTCACAATGACTGATTGTCCACAGAGCTGAAGGGGACAGTCACAGAGAAAGTGTGGGATTTGACAGGAAAGGAAGTGGGATTGATAAGAGGAGTAGAACCAGTCAAAGTTGATGTAAAGCCAAATGCTGTGTTTCCCCAGGTACCGCAGTACCACATGGCACAGGATGTCCTCATACAGTTGATGCAGATAATTGCAGACTTTGTGAAGCAGGGGGTCCTGAAAGAAGTGATGAGCAGCCCATGTAACTCACCTATAATGGATCTGAGAAAGCCCTGTGGGAAGTTCGAATTGTTCAAGACTTACGAAAGATTAATGACATAGTGGTGAAGTGTTGCCCAATAGTGCCAAATCCCGCTGTGATTATGTTTCAAGTTCCATGCAACGCAGAATGGTTCTCAGTTGTCGATTTGTCCCAAGCGTTCTTTTCTGTGCCTCTTCATGAGGACAGCCAGTTTGTTTTTCAGTTTTAAATTCATGGACAAGGGTTACAGTTGGTGTCGAATCCCTCAGGGGTTTTCGGAGTCACCATCTATCTTCAATCAAATTTTGAAGAAGGATTTGGAGTTGTTGGAACTACCTTTCCAATCGACTCTAGTGCAGTACATTGACGATCTGTTGATTGCTTCCAAAACAAGAGATGACTGCAAGTACAATACTATTGCCCTATTGAACCACTTGGGAAAGAATGGGCATAAGGTGTCCCCAAAGAAGCTGCAGTACTGTCAGAAAGAGGTGAAATATCTAGGCCATCTGATTGAGAAGGGGTCGAGTAAAATATCCAAGGAAAGAGTGACTGCCATATTGCAGGTGTTAGGATGTTTCCGGGAATGGTGGGCTACTGTCGTCAGTGGATCCCGAATTTCTCAGTTATCTCCAAGCTCTTGGTGAGGCTGACCGTTAAGGAGGTTAAGGCTGGCCCAGATACTCTAACTATGTCCGAGAAAGAGATGAGGGCGTTCATTGAGCTGAGGGAGTGCATGTGCAGGGCTCCAGCTTTAGGAATGCCTGATTACACAAAGCCATTTGTCTTGTTTTGTCATGAGCGTGATACTTGTTCTTTGTCTGTCCTGACACAGTTCCATGGAGGTGCAAACCGACCAGTAGCATATTTTTCAGCTCCTTTGGACCCAGTCGCAGCAGCCTTACCAGGTTGTTTGCGTGCAGTTGCAGCAGTTGGTCAAAGCCTCACACAGTGTGAAGGCATAGTGATGGGACACCCGTTAACAGTTATGGCCCCACAATCAGTTTAAATTTTGCTGACCCGAACCAAAACTCAACACATGACAAATGCCAGATTGACAAAATATAAGACGATTATATTGGGGTCACCAAATGTGTCATTGAAACGATGCACTGTGTTAAACCCGGCAACTTTGCTTCCAAATGAGAATACAGAAGTTGATGATGCTGAGGAGGTAGAACATGAATGTCTTGAGGTAACGGAACTGTGCACCAAACCGAGACCTGACATTAAAGACACCCAGTTGGAAGAAAATGATTACATTATCTTTGTCAATGGCTCATGTCTGAGAGACTCAGTGGGAGTACTGATAGCCGGATACGCTGTGTGTACAATCACTGGTATCCTAGAAGCATCTTGGCTTGAAAGAGTATATTCGACTCAAGTGGCTGAATTGGTTGCCCTTACTAGGGCGTGCCATGCCGCTGACAAGTTGAAAGTCACAATCTATACTGAAAGCAGGTACGGATTTGGGATTGTCCATGATTTTGGTCAGTTGTGGTCACAGAGGGGTTTCCTGACCTCCTCTGGTTCTCCAGTGAAAAATGGCGAAAGAATTAAGGAGTTGTTGCATGCAATTCAGTTACCTCTTGAAATTGCAGTGGTGAAATGCAGTGCTCATGTGAAATCACAAGATTTTGTGTCAATGGGAAATGGATATGTTGATCAAGTCGCAAGGTTTTGCGCATTGAACTGTATATCGTTCAAGGATCAGTGGGATTGTTACCTGAAACAGAAATAGAAGCATGCAAAGGTTACACATTAAGAGTGGTTGACACTCTGGAGGAATTAAAGCTGTTACAGGGTCATGCCAGCAGGGAGGAGAAATGCTCTTGGCTCAAGATGCAATGTGTACAAAGGCCAGACGATTTGTGGGTTTCAGACGAAGGGAAAATGGTTTTGCCGAGCAGTCTTTTGTCACAATTTGCTAGGTTTTACCATGGGCAAGCACATATTGGGAGAGACGCCATGATCAGGTTGTTCAAAACTGATTGGTTCAATCCGAAATTCAAAGAAGCCGCAGAAGTGATCAGTCACCGGTGCATCATCTGTCAGCAGATGAATGCGGGGAAAGGGACAGTGGTGAATTTGAGCCACGTCGGGAGAGCAGGAGGTTCATTTAGCAGAATGCAGTTGGATTTTATTTAAATGCCTGTGTGTGGGGGTGGGGAGATATGTGTTGGTGATTGTGTGTATCTTTAGTCATTGGATTGAAGATTACCCCACACGTAGGAATGACAGCCTCACAGTAGCGAAGTTGCTGCTTAGGGAACTGATACCACGTTTCGGGTTTCCGATCTCTTTAGAATCAGATAGAGGAAGTCACTTTAACAATGAGGTGGTTAAGCTCTAGTGTGCCGCCCTGAACATTGAACAGAAGTTGCTTTGCAGTTACCGCCCTGAAGTATCAGGACTAGTTGAGCAAATGAACGGTACTCTATAGTCGAGAATGGCAAAAATGTGTGCAGCTACACATTTGAAATGGCCTGATGCATTGCCCTTAGTGCTAATGTCTATGAGAAACACACCCAACAAGAAAACAGGACTGTCTCCTCATGAAATTCTCATGGGCCGAGCCATGAGATTGCCCGCAGTGCCTGCAAATGCTCTTGTGAATATCATGGATGACATGGTGTTGGACTACTGCAAGGGTCTGGCTGACGTGGTCCGCTCTTTCTCTCACCAGGTAAAAGCAACCACACTGCCACAAATACATGATCAAGGTCACAACCTGAAAGCTGGTGAGTGGGTTGTTGTCAAGAAACACGTGAGGAAGTTGTGTTTGGAGCCACGTTGGAAGGGGCCACATCAAGTGATACTGACAACTACTACTGCTGTGAAATGTGCAGGAATTCCAAATTGGATCCATGCCAGTCACACAAAGAAGGTGACGTGTTCACCTGATGAGGAAATTGAGTTGTCGAAAATAACAGCTACAGAAAAGGAAGTCTCAGGGCCGGAGAGTAATCAAGGGGAAACTGAGATAGGAGGAGAGCCCGTTGAGGATGGCCTTGTGACTCAAACAGCAACCAAGATCCATAGGGGTGACAGTGAGCCTATCTCAACTGAGGCACCCGGAGGACCGACCCAGAGAGAGGTTCTCCCAGAAGCAGACGGATACAGGTTTGAAGTTGAACCTCTGACAGACCCAGAATGTGAAGGAGTTTAGGCGGAAGGAAGTCAGAGTGTCCAGACTCCTCCTGAGCCGCTTGCAGGTCCAGCAAGAGAAAACACCATAGCACAAGAGGAGGGCGTTGAACAGCAACCAGGAAAGCCAAACAATAAAGGGACACTGAAAGGAGATAAGTGGCCAGAATCGCAAGTGATAAAAGGAAAGGTGGTTGTTGATGAAACAATAGAGGAAGAGGTCGACACCACAAGGAAAGAAGATCTGAGCAAAGGAGAATTGAAAGGTGACCGCCAGTTGAAAAGAAAGAGAATAGCAAACAGAAGATATGCAGGTTCTGAATGGGCTTCTGCAATGTCAGCTGAGTGGCAACAGGAGTTCTTGGCATTTTGTTTTGATCAAGAAGTTCCAGGTCAATACTATGGTACCTGAGTTTGGCAACGAGGAAATGAGACTGTGTTGAGCTGAAATTGAGTTTAAAACCGTGAGAAAAGAGACTGATAAATTACCGGATGTGACGCTGTTAACCTGAATTGACTTACGAAAAACTGATTGTGACAAGCTGCTAACTGAATTGACAAGGATTCTGGGAGAGAATGAGAGAGAGCTGTAAATACTTGCTGAAGAAAGACTTTGCTTAGCCTTGCTGAAAAAGAAGAGAAAAAAAAAAGAGAGAGAGCTTTAGCCATCCTCAGTTGGTTGTTTACGTTTGTAGCACTTTACTTTCTGATTCTTTACAGATCATGCCTAGTACGGGAGAGGACAGTGAGGGGAGTAGGCGTTGTAAATATTTGGGTGTTGCTCTGGGTGCTCTGTGTGTGATATTCATTATAGCTTTGTTTGTGGGAATGTGATTGGTGTACGAGAATGAAGCTAACAATGCTACAATTTCTGAGACTGCTATACTAACACCTTGGGAGAGGTTTGAGCAAGATACGAAGTACCTGCATGAGGAAACTAACACAAAAGGGGAACTTTCTACATGTCAAAGCCCAGCTCACCTGAGTCCTTGTTCAGTTCTGATGGAGGTTGAAGACAATCCGACCCCACCCTGAAACTGCTTGTTCCAGCACACTAGTTTTTTAAAACAGTGCACTAAGAACAGAAGCTCAAGGGAAGGGGGGAAGTGGATAAAATAAAATAAAGAGACAACAGCGTTCTTGCGTTTCCACTGTTGAAGTGCTGCACAAATCTGCGGCCCTCTCTGACTTCGGTAGAAACTGGTGCCTAATGAAACATAAACAAAGAACAGATAAGTACATCCTATTCCTAACTGGGTTCCTGACTATCCCTTTATTTATTAGAAATTTTCTTCTAAAAGTACCTCTTGGATCCTGGTCTCTAGTTTCCAGGTTTGGAATGTGTTACTGCTCTGGGATGTGCTTTCTATTACTCTAAAGCTTCTAAAACATTAAACAAATACCGTTATCAGAATTATCAATATCAAACATTCATCTTAATATAACTAAAGCCTAAATTGCCAATAGCAGACTCACTTTTCCCATATTTCCAGAATCTTTTATAAAACAAATAGTGTACTTTTACGTCAAAATACAGCATGTAATTTGTGCAAGTCCTTGATTTACTGTTTGCCTTGCTGTTAATGGTTTCCACGGTTCGATTCTTAAAAGTTCCATAAAAAAATGTTTGCTTCACAAAGTTCCGCAAAGTATTGTTGTAACAAAGAGTTTGAATCACAATGTTCGTGGAAGGTATCTTGTTTCAAATTGTCTATACACGAATCCAGAAATTGTTGTCAAAGTTCTTTCAGGTAATAAAAGTTTTGCACTTACTTGTTGCTGGCAAGAGATACTGATCAGTCTAACCTTGTCTTCTTTCTCTTTTGCAGGTTGCTTGTAGGAGAGAGGCTGAGGCAAGGAGGAACCGGAAACCGGAAGAAGGAAGAGCCAGCAGCTGCGCCCATTGAAGCCAATGAAAGTCTGTAGAGAGCAGGAGTGCCAGCGCCGAGGGATCTGTCCTCAGGTAAGCGGGAGGTAGACGAGCACAAGCACTGGGCGAGGCTCGAGGGCTGCCTTTTATAGACAGGGCTGGGTGTGGTCCTCACATGCTGCACATGTTCTTGAAAGGTGTGCAGAGCTGGGTGTGGTTTGAAGAGCTGGGTGTGGTCCTCACATGCTGCACATGTTCTTGAAAGGTGTGCAGAGTTTCAGTTATTATGCAAATGAGTTAAATTAACACATGGCCTAGAGAGGAGTGTTTTAAAGAAGCCTTGGTAAAAGCAAGGCCCAATGTGTAAACAAAACAGCACATTAAACAACATACACAGAAGCCTAGGGGGGGGGAAGGTGAGATAACAAGAAAGGCTTTCAATAGTAAGTTTAAAAGGGAGCTATTACAGAACCCACTAGTGCAGTGAGAGGGGACATGCTCTTTGCTGTGCACAAACCCTAACAGTTGCCCCCCTCAAAGGCCCTCCTACAGGACGGGGTTTTCCTGGATTTTTTAAATAAAACCGTCTAATCAGCTGTGGGGCATGTACATATGATGCTGGTTCCCTTGAATTCTCAGATTTATCATATCCTTTCCATTCTACTAAATAAAACAGACGTCCACTAATTCTTTTTGAGTCTTTTATGCTTTTCACTTCATATTCTAGATTTCCCTTAATTGGTATGGGTGGAGGTGGTGGTTCAGGTCGGGTTTTTGGATTGTACGGCTTAAGCAAGGACACATGGAATGTAGTATGTACTGGATATTCTTTTGGTAAATCTAATTTTACTGTTACCGGGTTTACTATGGCAGTTATACTAAAGGGTCCAATGAAACGTGGTTGCAGCTTTCGGGATCCCTCTATGTTTAGGTTCTTTGTGGAGAGCCATACCTTGTCACCGTTTTTATACATTGGGGCCTCAGATCTGTGTTTGTCTGCTTGTCTTTTCATGCTTTCCTTGTACTTTAATAAATGTTTCCTGGCTTTGTCTTGTATGTCACCGAACCTTGTTAGTCTATCCGTTACTGTAGGTAACAGAGAATCTTCTAACAAAATGGGTATAGCTCTTGGATGATACCCCTGCAAGAAATAGAATGGTGAGCAAAGTAGAGCTGAATGCTCAGTATTATTATAAACAAACTTCGCTACAGGGAGAGCTTCCAACCATTCACTAGAATAATCAGCCAATAAACAACGTAGCGTTTGAAGTAAGGTTTGGTTCAGTCGTTCAGTCTGTCCATCTGTCTCTGGGTGGAAAGCAGTGGATAATGCCACATCTATTTTCAGTTTTTTACATAATTTTTTCCAAAATTTAGAGTTGAACTGCCTCCCTCGGTCTGACACCACTTTGCTTGGCAAACCATGTAAACGCACAATTTCCCTTATAAAAATATCGGCAAATTCTGCCGCCGTGGGTAATTTCCATAATGGTACAAAATGTGCCATTTTAGATAAAAAATCCACTATAACCAACACTGTTGTGAAAGAGTTTACAGGTGGTAAACCTACAATAAAGTCTACGCTCACAGTGTGCCAAGGTTGCTTGGGTGTTGGCATTGGTATTAACAAACCGTCAGGGGCCTTATGAGAAGATTTATGTCTTGCACAAATTGGACAGGTAGTGACAAATTGCTTAATGTCCTTTCTTATAGTGTCCCACCAAAAGTGTTTTTGCACATTTTCCAGGGTTTTTACCCAACCAGGATGACCTGCCAACGGTGAGGCTTGATGCCAAATTATCACCTGTGTTTGTAATTCAGAGGTGGGCACTAACAGCATGTTGTCGTGATACAATAAACCTCGTTGTATTGTGTTATGGGAATCTTTTAACCAATCCTGAGGTGCTATTTGCATGTGTGCATTATATAGATCTGTGATGAAATCCTTCTGTTGTACTGGTGCCAAAAACTTTTGGGGAGGAATAATGGGTTCTCCTATTTTATCTTGTTTCATGTCTGAAGTATGTCCGTATCTAGATAACACATCAGATTGAATTTGTTGTGCTCCTGGTCTATAGGTTATTACAAAGTCAAATGTGCTAAAAAAAATTAACCAGCGCATCTGACGTGGTGTTAGTGCTTTAAGTGATCCAAAAAACTGTAGGTTCCTATGGTCAGAAAAGATTGTAACTGGGTACTTGGCTCCCATTAAATGGTGCCTCCATTCTGAAAAGGCTACTTTGATAGCTAGTAGTTCCCTTTCAGCCACAGTGTAATTTTGTTCAGCTGGTAATAACTTTTTGGAATAGAAGGCTATAGGATGTAACTGGCCATCTACTGCATCTCGTTGAGAGAGAACTCATCCTAAAGCTACTTGTGAAGCATCCGCTTCAACAAAAAAAGGCAAGTCAGGATCAGGATGTTTCAGAATTGGGGCTGAAGTGAACTTTTGTTTTAGGAGTTGAAAGGCGTGTGCCGCCTCATCAGTCCAAAGAAATCGTTGCCCTTTCCGCAACAAGGTAGTTATTGGGGCCGCAATGTCTGCGAAATGTGCAATAAACCTCCTATAAAAATTGGCGAAACCCAGAAATTTCTGAATATCTTTTACAGAGGATGGTTCTGGCCAATCAGCAATAGCACTGATTTTCTTTACATCCATAGTTATTCCTTGAGGTGACAGGCAGTATCCTAAAAAGTCCACCTTGCTAACATTAAAAGTACACTTTTCTAACTTAGCAAAAAGATGATTTTCTTTTAACTTTGATAATACTGCACGAACATGTTGGGTATGTTCTTCTGAGTTCTTAGAGTAAATGAGGATGTCGTCTGTGTATACTATGACACAAACGTCCAGGAATTCGTGTAGGACCTCATTTATAAAGAACTGAAAGGCCGCAGGGGCATTACATAACCCAAAGGGCATTACTGTGTACTCAAATAAACCAAACTTTGTCTTGAAAGCTGTCTTCCACTCATCCCCCTCTTTTACTCGGACCAGGTGGTAAGCTCCCTGCAGATCTAGTTTAGTGTATACAGTAGAATGTCTTAACTGATCCAACAACACAGGTATTAGAGGAAGAGGATATTTATTCTTTATTGTAGCCTTATTTAGTCCTCAATAATCGATACACGCGCGCAGGGATTTATCCGGCTTTGGGATAAAAAAGAGTGGAGATGACACCGGAGATGTGGAATGACGGATGAACCCAGACTGTAGTAGGTCATCTAGGTAGGTTCTTAAGTATTTGGTTTCTTCGTCAGTCAAAGCATATACTCTGTTATTAGGTAAAGGGGCCCCTGGGATAAGATCTATACGACAGTCATAAGACCTATGTGGGGGCAGCACACTAGCCTTTACTGGATCAAAGACGTCTTTAAAGTCAGAATATTCAGGAGGGAGACTTGGTTCATCTTGTATAACACTAGCACAGTGTAATACTGTGCTCTGTTCTGTACCTGCTTCTTGATAGCAATTGGTTCTACAGAAAGAGGAATCCAAAGGAACATTTCTATTCACCCAATCAATTTTTGGGTTATGAGTTGTTAACCAGGGTACCCCGAGAATCAAACCAAAATTAGGAGTATCTATCAGATCAAAGCTAATCACCTCTGTGTGCCCGTTCTGACAGACCATAACAAGTGGACTTGTTTGTTTTGTGATTAATCCAGAGGTCAATTCTGACCCATCCACTGCACATACTGCTTCTGGACAAGGCTTTAGGCACATAGGAAGTCCTAAGTTTTCAGCTAACTTATTATCCACAAAATTTCCTGTCGCGCCTGAGTCCAGTAGGACAGGGAGAGAATGCCTCACTTGGGTAGTAACAATTAAAACGACCTCAATTATGAAATGTCTAGGTATGTGCGGTACCATGAAGGCTTCAGCATTAGAGGTTTGATTAAGATGTTTTCTCGAACAAGTAACCTCTCCCCTTGTCGAGCTTAATCGTTTCCCGATTCAGTTGAGGAGGTGGAGGAAACAGCACCCTTTTGTGGATTTCTAGGCTTTACTGGACATTCTCTGGAAAAGTGACCTGCCCTTCCACAATATAAACATAATTGAAGTTTTCTCCTTCTTTCTTTTTCCTCTGATGTGAGTGAACCTCTGAGTGTCCCTATTTGCATAGGCTCAGGTTCAGGGAGTTTATTATCTGGGTCTTTCTTCTCGTGTCTAATACAAGTTAACCGTGATTCCAGTTTGTATTTATCTCCCTTTCTTTCTCCTAGTCTATCTTCTAATTTCACAACTAAATCTACAAAGTCCGAATAGTCTTCTGGCAAATCAACGATATGAGCCAGCGCGTCTTTTAACTCGTCTCTCAAACCTTTATAGAAAAGGGAGACACGCTTTTCTTCTGGCCAGTGTGTCTCGGTGAGTAAACGATTAAAACTAGTGAGATAGGTCAATAAATCCTTGTTACCTTGTTTAAGATTTAAAAGCTCATTATCACTTGCCTGCATGAAAGTGTGTTTTGCAAAAAGGCTGGTCATGGTACATTTAAATTGATTCCAATTATGGAGGATGGGATCATTGCTCTCCACGAAAGGAATTGACCAATTGGCTGCTGTGCCATCCAAATAAGACAAGACGAATGCCACTTTCGTAGCATCAGTAGGGAACTGTTGTGGCTTACAAACGAAGTGTAATTGACATTGATTGATAAAAACATGGAATTTGTTACTATCTCCATGAAAACGTTCAGGTGCTGCTAAGGGCACAGCATTAGGAACATTAACAGTGACCTCAACTGGGGGAGGCAAAGTTGTATGTTTTGATGGTGCCCCTGTCTCTGAGGAGGTTTTAAACAAAGGCGTAAAAGCTGTGTTCCACTGAGATACCCTAAATTTATACCTGCTTAAATCCTGTTTTAAAGAGGTATTCTCCATCTTTAATCTCTCTATTTCCTCTTGCATATGTTGCAAGATGCCAGACACTGATTCATTATGAGCCAAGTCCTCATTTAGGGCCTGCGCCATATCCGTGACGTCAATGCCCTCTATTTCTTCCCCGATATTCATCGTCCACCAGAACTGAATTTTTTATTTTTATTTAAGGCTTGTGCTTCTGTCAAAGCCCAGCTCACCTGAGTCCTTGTTCAGTTCTGATGGAGGTTGAAGACAATCCGACCCCACCCTGAAACTGCTTGTTCCAGCACACTAGTTTTTTAAAACAGTGCACTAAGAACAGAAGCTCAAGGGAAGCGGGGAAGTGGATAAAATAAAATAAAGAGACAACAGCGTTCTTGCGTTTCCACTGTTGAAGTGCTGCACAAATCTGCGGCCCTCTCTGACTTCGGTAGAAACTGGTGCCTAATGAAACATAAACAAAGAACAGATAAGTACATCCTATTCCTAACTGGGTTCCTGACTATCCCTTTATTTATTAGAAATTTTCTTCTAAAAGTACCTCTTGGATCCTGGTCTCTAGTTTCCAGGTCTGGAATGTGTTACTGCTCTGGGATGTGCTTTCTATTACTCTAAAGCTTCTAAAACATTAAACAAATACCGTTATCAGAATTATCAATATCAAACATTCATCTTAATATAACTACAGCCTAAATTGCCAATAGCAGACTCACTTTTCCCATATTTCCAGAATCTTTTATAAAACAAATGGTGTACTTTTACGTCAAAATACAGCATGTAATTTGTGCAAGTCCTTGATTTACTGTTTGCCTTGCTGTTAATGGTTTTCATGGTTCGGTTCTATAAAGTTCCATAAAAAAATGTTTGCTTCACAAAGTTCCGCAAAGTATTGTTGTAACAAAGAGTTTGAATCACAATGTTCGTGGAAGGTATCTTGTTTCAAATTGTCTATACACGAATCCAGAAATTGTTGTCAAAGTTCTTTCAGGTAATAAAAGTTTTGCACTTACTTGTTGCTGGCAAGAGATACTGATCAGTCTAACCTTGTCTTCTTTCTCTTTTGCAGGTTGCTTGTAGGAGAGAGGCTGAGGCAAGGAGGAACCGGAAACCAGAAGAAGGAAGAGCCAGCAGCTGCGCCCATTGAAGCCAATGAAAGTCTGTAGAGAGCAGGAGTGCCAGCGCCGAGGGATCTGTCCTCAGGTAAGCGGGAGGTAGACGAGCACAAGCACTGGGCGAGGCTCGAGGGCTGCCTTTTATAGACAGGGCTGGGTTTGGTCCTCACATGCTGCACATGTTCTTGAAAGGTGTGCAGAGCTGGGTGTGGTTTGAAGAGCTGGGTGTGGTCCTCACATGCTGCACATGTTCTTGAAAGGTGTGCAGAGTTTCAGTTATTATGCAAATGAGTTAAATTAACACATGGCCTAGAGAGGAGTGTTTTAAAGAAGCCTTGGTAAAAGCAAGGCCCAGTGTGTAAACAAAACAGCACATTAAACAACATACACAGAAGCCTAGGGGGGGGGGAAGGTGAGATAACAAGAAAGGCTTTCAATAGTAAGTTTAAAAGGGAGCTATTACAGAACCCACTAGTGCAGTGAGAGGGGACATGCTCTTTGCTGTGCACAAACCCTAACACTACTAATGTTTTCTATCGCTTGCTGAGTGAGTATGTTGACACTATGGATGCGAAAGCTTGTTATGTGTGTACCCAAATTCCTGTTTCAGTTCAAGAGGGAGTTTCATATCACAGTTTGCCACTAACTTATGGGATAAGTTGTAGTTTACTCCAACCATTACTTGGTGTTCTCTTATGTGCCCATCATACAAGATTTGAATAGTGTAGCTAAATAGTATGCTATAAAGCCGATTAAAGGGTTCTTTGAACCTAGAGTTACAATTAGTACATCTTATGCACACCACAATAATTTGACATGCTTGCTTACACCGGTAGAGAAAAGCTTTTTAGATCTCACTGAAGATAGAAGAAGGGTTTTAAAAGGGAAATTAGAAAAAGGCTTGCAGCAACAATCCTTTATTAATAGTGGTAGTTACAATGGAATTTGGGAACAAGGGAAACTAGCTTTAGATGCGCGCCATGTAGGTAAGCTTTGCATAACACGGCCAAAGTCATATTATGACAATGTGTTTGTGGGAATGAGTGAATGTAAGCATGTGTTTTTGTTTCAGAGTAAATGGACATTCAAAATTAATGTGAACTTCTTGCAAAATGATTTGTAATGAAGCGGCATAGAAAACGTGACAGATTAATATTAGTATTTGCGTTTGAAATGTGCCCACGGGGAGTGGCCGCTACTGTATACGATGATTAATGAAATTGACTAATAATGAATTAGTAATGTATTAATGCATGGTTTTATATTAGCATTGAGAGTTATATGTTAAGGTTTTGCTAAATTAATCACTAGGCCTTAGTTAGCAAGGGTCTGGGCCTAGCTGCCTGGTCTCATATTAAATGTGTTTTTCTAACGTGCAATGTGCTGTCTTGCTGAAGGACAGAAAGCTGTACTTTTCCAGAAGCTAGAGATGTGTGTGTAACCATAGTAAATTCTTTCTCATGAGACCCAACTTGCTCAAGGAGACATTCTTGCTGAATGCAACAGTGTAATTCGCAACAGGTACAAGGTCGCCCAAACTGGTAAGGACAGTGGAGCTACTGACTGAAGCAAGGAGTGTAACGTTTCCTACCTCACATTCTACCTGTTGAAGACGTAAATCACAGGAGCCAATAAACTACATGAGAACTGTTTTAGGTGAAAATTCTAGTGAGGTGATCAACGGATCATTGGATAGAAATTACGATGCACCAAACATTGACCAATTGGAAATTAGAGACTTGTCTGGCAAATTCGATTTAACAACGTGTCACAAGGAGAAATAAGGAGTTCACTAATTCGGATGCAAATAGACAAATTACTGAATCTTGCTTTGTTGAATAATGCGCTAATGATACTCTGCTAAAGTTAATTCATGTTGACGTCGTGCTTTGTTCTAATGTTCATGATCTTTGCTTTGCTTAAGTCATATTCAAGCTGCCACATTGTGACATTGTTGATGTGTTTTCTGGTATTGAGACTAATCAATTTGCTAGTAGAGTGTAACCAATAGGGAATAAATATCCTAAATCTTACTAAACGCGTGTGGTTATTCATGGCTGAAAGGTCATGTTGTGTTTCAATTCTTATTAATGCAATTAACTATTTGATTGATTTGTCATTGTGAATATTGATGAGGTTATTGATCTGGTAATTGAAATGCGGAATAGATATCTCGTCTTAAGTTTTCTCCAATCAGGGTCAAAAGGTTAATTGGCCTAAAACGAGTCCCCAGTGTAAGTTAAGTTAGTAAAGGTGGGACGCGTTATCAATGTCCACATACTAAAGTGCTTTCTATAGAAAGAAAGGAGCAGAGGTACAAAAAATGTAGGGAGAGGTCTCAATCCCAGAGGCTTTCTATTGAAAGAGAATGGAGGTACTGAAGACATGCCAGGTGGACTTAACAGAGACTTGCAGGAATGCTAATGTATACCAGAGGGAAAGCCCTGTACCTAAAGTACAACAAACATAAAAATAACCTGTTCAATAGAGAGGAAACACCTTTGCCTTTCATATGCCAGTGCACTAGTTTGCAAGATTAGGGCTCAGGAGTGGCAGGAACTAGAACAAGCATTTTCAATGCAACAGGTCTCACATTTGCTCGAGTTAGAGCTATTACCCTTGTAAAGAAAAAAAACGCAGCACGATCGCACAATG
The DNA here is from genome assembly GCF_031143425.1 of Pleurodeles waltl. NCBI lineage: Eukaryota > Metazoa > Chordata > Amphibia > Caudata > Salamandridae > Pleurodeles > Pleurodeles waltl. Next base: position 1,640,649,179 of record NC_090444.1, on the reverse strand, counting down.
TAAAGTGCAGCGTGATCGCGCTGCATGGAAAATAAACAGATAAAGTAGTCTGGACACCATGCTGAAAGCATCAAACCTCGCATGTTTTTAGTAGTTTACCGGTGCTGTGTAGGTGGGCTAAACACCAGAAAAGGCATGACGTATGCATGCCTTTCACAAATGAAAGCAAGCGGATTTTGAAAGGCAAGTGCACGAACCAATGAAAGTGACTGATGTGACATGGGCGTGGTTGGAAGCCCAAGGAGAGATTACAGAATGGGACTGAGCGCTTTGCGCTCACCCATAAAAAAGCACTGGGGGAGCCACATAAGGGAGGTGCAGGGGAGGAGGGTGGATGCAGCAACAGTGGGAGAAGGGAAAAGCAACAAGAAGGAGGTGTGGGATGGTGGGGAAGCAGAACCAGTGGAGCAACACAGAGAAGGGAAGGAAAAAAATGTATGAAAATCACAGTGCGAACAGCAGACGAGCACTAACTAATTCAATCTATGCTTTGTCCATGCTGCACAGAAAGGAACGTAGGTGAGGTGTGGCCTGTACTGGCTAAATAGGAGGCAGCATAGAATAGTGACAATGAGGCTAACAAATAGTAAGCAGTGGGTTAGGTCCAAGCCCTCTATTGTAAACAACACGTCTCAAAAAGCGTGTATGCTGTCACCGGATTGACGTAAAAATGCAGGTGGGAATAGGATAATGCAGACAAATGGAGAGGAGACGACTGCAAAAGAGTGCAAGACAGCAGTAAAGAGCAGAAGAGGGCATCAGAGTAGGGTCCATGAGAGAGATGGAGGGGAAGGAAGGAGGAGGAGAGATAAAAAAAGAGGGGATGTGAGGATAAAGAGAGAGGAGAGATCAGGAAAGAGTAAAATGAAGTAAGGAGAGAGAGAGAGAGAACACAAATCAAATGGAGGTTGAGTGAGGTACAGAAAGAAGAGGAGGTTAAGAAATGGAAAGAACACTGGAGATGATGTGTGAGATGGGTGCACAGGAGAGAAAAATAAGGGAAAGTCATGAGATGGGGCGATGAGGGGATTGATGGGAGAGATGAGCAAAGAAGGCGATGGGGGATTTCAGGATTAGGAGGGGGTACATATTTTATAAAAACGTTGTGAAGGGCCCTGACAATTAAACAGTGCTGATGGCTGCATGGCAGGCGTCCTTCCTGCTGTTAAAGTTTTCGACCAAGACCGGTACTTGAATGAAGGTTGCTTCAGTGGTCACCTCCTGCTGTGTTTGTTCAGAGCAAGGCATTGGCTTAGTAAAAGGGCTTACATGCAAGTGATAATAAATTAAGGGCAGCCGAAGCCGGATTAGAATGTGCATATCTATATAAATGACAATGTGTCCTCGCGATCTATCAGCATACTGAAAGGGTAACATGCTCAATGTCACAACTACTGCTCCCAATGGGGAAATCCATTCTGTATTAGGTTAATTTCCATACCTGAAAATAGCCATAGAGTGGTGTGACAAAGCCATGAAGTTATCTAATGCGTCTATTATATAGTAATGGTGAAGCCTTGAAGTAATCCAACACGAAATGCCCGCTGATTCGTCAAACAATAGCAAAAATATATGCACATGCAATGTTAGTGAAACGGATTCAGCTGTGGAGCAGTCGCAAGTGCAAGAGCATCAGTGAACCTCTCGATTTTCAATTGAACATTCACGGTAACAAATAAACCACTCAAATGGAGCCACTCGCTCCCCTTCATTGAACCCTGAGCCTTCGCAGAGCCCTTCAGCCAAGACAATGGCTAGGAGATAGATAACACCTATAGAAGACCGATATGCATATCTAGCCAAGACTGGAACTCAGAAATGCATTTTGAGACTGAACCTCGGCCCTCTCTTCCAGCAACTTGGCAAGGGGTGAAACAGTCTGGAGGCCGACCCTCCAAGCTCCCGTCTGTTGCAATGGTTAGCTGTTATATAAACACCTGATAGAGGCATATAGAGGCTCAGTAATAGCTACAGCATCGTTAGTAACCTGGTTGCAAAATATCCGAAAACAGCACACACACCAAGTTTAATTTGTACTTCCTGTCTTTAGTTAGCAGGGGGTATAAGTTGGGAAAACATGCATTCTGTTTTTTCATTCTGGGTGGGGTGACTCTCACCTAATGTGATTCGATCGATGCTTCAGTACAAAAACGATGGCTGTGGGGAACAAACTGGTTTGTTTTTTACTACACTCATTGATTGCAGGGTAGAAATTCAGGGTGAGATCAATGTTTTCTCAATAATTCGTAAATGATTTATCTTAAATACCAGCGTGAACGAGGTATTCTAGGTATATATGCATATTCACTTTACATACCTCTCCGAATGTAATGGCTTCCTGAACAAAATTAAACATACTGAAGTAATCAGGATGCTAAACAATACATCCAAGAGGTTCTGATGCTCTAGAACAAACACCCGAGTACGAAGAGCACTTTCCTTGAAAAGAATGGATACCACTTAGTATAAAAGTCTGAATTTACCCAGTGCTAAAGGGGGCGGGTAGCCGCACTGTTAAAGCAAATGGAACAAGCAATGGCGAAGGAAAAGAGACGGCTTCGTAATGACGTCAATGACGTCATCGAGTATGACCTGCGGCGGACATTTTGAATTGGGGAAATTTACTTTAACTATTGTAACGGTAGCGATTTTCTATATACATAGGCAGTGCGTAAGAAAATCGATTGTCTTTGCTCAGGGGAGGGATGAGGCAGAAATAGGCGCCCTCATAAAACAGCTGCTAACATTTGACCTCGGTTTTTAAATGCACAGCACATTTAACCAGAGAACATGATCTATAGCCCTGTTAACAAAAACATACTGGAGCCACTGGAAACATCCAACGCTCTGGTCAAATGCTATTAGCCACAGAAAAATTAGTCCCCAAGCACATGCTACATTGGCACAAGTGGAAGGCTACAAGTACTGGGGCCATGCTACAACTGTAGAAAAGGTGGGACAAAGAGCAAGGATTGACCACTAACAAGCAAGGATTTTGTAACGGCACTGAAACAAACCAGTAATAAAGCAGACAGCCCACAAAGAAGTATAGAAGTATACACTAAAGTATATACAAGAGGTCTCGAATGCTCGACCTAAAAATGAATCCTGCATAATGTTATAGCAAAGTATTGCTCAATACTAGGAAAGAGAATCGCAGTTGTGGGAACCAGTGCAGGATAACTCTATGTTGCTGAAACTCAAATTGTTGAGTTTTCATGGCATTGGAGATCCTGGTGCTTACGCATCGTGTAAATAAGAGCGAGGATTCTGCACCATGGCCACCACATGTGGGGCAAACCTTTTTTCGTGTGGCAGCATATATGTAGGGCATTCAGCGTAGTCTATTACTAAGGATGTGTATCCATTGTATCATGAAATGCAAGAGGCGGAAGGTCTTCCTGACATTATCAGTTGAATGAAACAACAGGTTAAAGTGTAATAGGATGTCACCAGTGAGTCAGTCGGAGATGCTGAATGAGCTTGTGTGCGTGTGTGATTGGGATATAGATACAGGCCAAAAGGGTATTTTGTGTCGAATGCCTTTTCAATGAAGAAAATTTTTTATTTAAACCATTACGAGAGGATGTGATAAGGATGTGATAAAAAAACGTTATGCAAGGTGGCGGAATCCACTTTACTGTACTACGGAGACTAGAGCTCCAATTGAAGTAAATATTTTTTACCCATATACAGTGAAGACAGTATTGAGTCACATTAAGAGGAATTACAATAATTACTTAGCTTTAGATAAGTCTTGCCCACTTCAGAATCTGGTAAATCTGCACTGATTACCAATATATATATATTTTTAATAATGCAATAATGCAAAGTAAGATATTATTGCCATAACTAACTATAACATCACTTTAACCTTTTGGTTTATTCAGTGAATTTCTAGAGTTCTTTAAGATAAAGTAATATACTGGCTCTGTGCTCCTGGACCCTCTGGCTCCCCACCCGAACCTGAACCTTCAGGCACCCCACAACAAGTCTCTTGTTGGAGGCTGTGGGTGTTTACCATGGCCCCCGCAGCCTGTCTTCATTCATTTGGAACAAGAATTAGTGTGTAGATGCATCGTTGTTACTGCGCTCTAGATGGAAACTGATTGCAGATCCTAACTAATCATTGATTCAAGTGAACAAACTGCTGCGAGCATTCAGGCTGAGGGTGAATCTGAATTGATTCAACAAGTGGATTCTAAAGACGGAGACCCTGTAATTCATTTCCCATTAGAGAGCCTGGGGAAAGGCTATACATCAATAAATTTAAGGTCACGTGCCTTCTCTGTAATATTTTTTCTTTTAAATAAACATTGCTTTTAGATTCAATAAAGTAGTTTTCAAGGTTTTCTTTGTTTCATAGTTATGTCTGTCACTATTTTTATTTTGAGTATTTCAATATTTCCACTATAAATTTTATAGATCCAGCCAAATATGTTTCAAGAGGCATTCTCCAAATTTAAAAGGCCTGAAATAGTTTTTTACATCCACATAAGAATCTTTGCATCATTAAAATAACCATAAGGTATTAAAATATATGTTCCATGTAATTTATTGGATTTCATGTTGCCTTTAATAACTATATCAAATACAGCTAATTAACTACAATTATACGTAGATTATCATTTATATACTTTATTGCTCGTGCTTTCTCGTCATCACACTAAGACACATTTCTCATTTAGTTGATGCACGGACATTATCTAAATAACTATGGGGGTTATTCCAACTTTGGAGGAAGTGGTAATCCGTCCCAAAAGTGACAGTAAAGTGACGGATATACCACCAGCCGTATTACGAGTCCATTATATCCTATGGAACTCGTAATACGGCTGGTGGTAAATCCGTCACATTTGGGACGGATTACCACCTCCTCCAAAGTTGGAATAACCCCCTATATGTCATACATGGTTGTATTTACTTTCTGCTAAAAATATTTGTTATTTTAATTCTACAGGCATCATATTAACATGTCCTTGTGCTTTTGTCAATGTTCTATACATTAAAATAAAGTGTTTGTATTTCTATAAGCTTACCAAGATATGTTTTCTAAATCAATCCAGATTTCTATATACAATTCACATTCAAATTCTTCACAAATGCCTTTAAAATGTTATATAAGAATATATACCATTCAATTAATAATTGAATCCCTCCTTGAAACATACATGTTAAGTCAAAGGGAAAAAGGTGGAAGGTGACTGCAAATAAGAACTTTCCGAAAGTGGAACGATACATCACCACGTGCCTGTCCATTTGACTCATTTGCTTTCAAGACCAGTGTGATCATAGCACTGTATTAGCCCTCAAGTCAACACTAATATTAATTACTAATTAATTTGTTTGGTTTGCTGCATCTAAAGGCACAGGGTTCCACCTACTCCTGGATGTCTCATGGATTCATGCCTCCTCACTTGGACTGTTGAGCGACTATATGTTTGTGTTTGGTGCACAAGATGCACCAAACAAAATGCATAAGATGCAGAAGAATGATCTATTTCCAAACATCAAAAAGCTATATTTCTCAGTCATTGGAATTTCTTGGGTGTCCTTTTAGACAGCCAGTGGGATGATGTATTGTAAAGCTAAGAATCTAGCTGCAGATGTTGCTTCAACCACTAGGATCCACAGCCAAAAATTGGCTGGTGATACTAAGGAACATGCTGCCAACAATGTTTTTGTTATAACGAAGAAGATGTTACTCAATGCACTTGGTAATGTTTTTTCAAATAAACTGTGATATGCAATCCAAGGAATATGTTTTGATGCCGAGGATTCAACAGGCTCATCAGTAGTAATTAGTATCAAGAAATTTGGAACGGAGATCCTTCTACATCTGCCACTTTACATATATTCTAAGAAAAGATAAAATAACCCTGGGCTGCATTCCAACCACAGATAACTGCTAAATGAAGGGCTGATGGAAGACAACTAAAATGTTTACAATTGGGAGTAGGCTTAAGCAGTTTGCTGTGACACGGCATCTGCAATATTGATATGAACAGACAATATAGGACCTCATTTACAAAGAAGTGGCACAGCAGCACATTTTGCAGTGCCACTTTGCGTCATTTCAGAAACGCAAGGATGTGCCATATTTACTGTAATACGGTGTACCCCCATTTCTTCCCTAGTGCTGGTGCTTAAATTTTCTGCTTGGCGCCAACGAAAGCACCCTTGCACCCTAGTGCAAGGGTGCCTGTGGTGCAGGGAATTATTGTTTATGTGCAGGAAGGTAGCCCTTCCTGCACATAAACAATCAATAATGGTGATTTGTTACTTCTATGTGTGCTACAGAATGCAGCATACAAGGAAGTAGAAAATTGTCATTATTTAATGATTGTTTATGTACAGGAAGGGACACCTTCCTGCACATAAACAATCATTAATGGCGTTTTGCTCTTTCTATGTGTGCTGCACAATGCAGCACACATTGGAAAAGCAAAACTGAGGAGAAATAAAAGTATTTCTCATCGTTGCTCCACTCTAATGCCACCCTTGGGGTGGCATTAGTTTTTGTGGTACCTCAGCTTTACGATTTCTCGTAAATCTAGGGCAGTGTCAAAAGCTATGGGTGGTGCGTGGAAATGCCACAGCAACCCTCATTGCACGCCCCTCTGTCACAGATAACTGCTTTGGGGGGCCATATTTACAAGGTGGCATTAGGCCATGCAGAGTGGCTTAGTGCCGCTTGTAAATATGGAAAAGAGCACAGCACCACTGGAGCGCTGCTGAAAGTGATGCTCTGGTGGTGCTAGGGGCTTGTAAATGAGACCCATAGTATCTTAACTGCCTGATAAGAACTTGCACTAGGGCTTTGGTGAAGTTAGCAATAGGAGAGCACATTATATTTGTTCACATTCAAGGACTGCATGATCAAGAGGCAGATCACCTCAAACAGGATTACTACCTGTTGAACTGGATTTTCAAGGCACTTCGGAAGAGGTTTGAGATACCATTAATAGATAAGTTTGCTTCCAGGTGAACTGGCCTGTTAAAACAGTTTTACTTGAGAATAATGGGCTTGGATTCATTGTGGTGAATGCACTCTGCCTGCATGTACCTCCTCTTGCCTCACCTTCTTTTCTGCTCACTCTCAAGGCAATAATGAAAATCAGTTGTTATGAAGTGGAGGGATCTAGTATTATCTCCTCTTCAGTGTCAATTCTGCTGCAGGTATTGTTCTGGCTCCAATTCTCAGGCTGCAAATAGAAAGAAGACACCTGTAAAGGTTAAGCCTTCTGACGAGGGTGGGTGGCAATTCAGCAGACCAGACTGATTCACACACTTAGGTGTTGTTTCAGTCATGGTGTTCCTGAAGCAGTATTCATCTAATATCCTGAAAGACAACTACGATCTGCTTCTAAAAGGATCCTCTGGATTTCAGGAAATATTTATTGTTGCTAATTTAAAAGTTGAATGGGTTGATGCCATAGCTGTTAACAACGGTTTGAAGGAGTGAATAAGCTTCAGCCCTTGGTATGTGGAATATAATTTCTTCTGCCTTTAGATTTATCATTGGTATTGTTGATTCCCTTAAAATATGAATAGTAACTTGTAAAAAAATAACACTTCATGACCAAGTTTTGCCTTTTCTTGGCGATATATATAAAAAGTACTTCTATATTACTAGTAAAGGTTCTTAATTAACTCACCTCCACAAGATGGAAAACTTTGTTGGCTTTCCCAGGGTTTCAAAAGTGAAACCTGCATGTCAGTGCAGATGTCAGCAGTGCGCTTTTAATCCACTGAGAACATCTAGCCACCAATTGAGGGGCTCTTATACTTGTTTTCATGGTTTTGGTCAATATTTGGGTTTTACATTCCAAGCAAGTGTTTTTGTTAGTGCTAATTTTTCCACACTCATCTTCTCAGGAACAAGAGAGAAGGCATTCCTTTGGTGTAAGGAATGTAGTTCTGATTCAATTGAAATTGTTTCCAATAATTAGAATATTTGACCGTTTATTTGTAATCGACGGACCTGAGGCTGGTTACTGCATCAATAAACACTAGCTCCAATGTGTAATGTGCCCTATTTTCATGTATTTGCACCCTACCATGTGGGCTTACAAGACAAACTTTAACCGGTTCTGTGCCCAGGACGTAATGGTTACATCCTGAGGCACAGTGCTGCTGTGACCAGGACGTAACCATTACGTCCTGGTCACAGAGCCCAGAGGGAGCGCTAGCGCTCGCTCTGTGGGGTTCCCCCCCCTCCACCCCCCAAGTCAGGGATGGAAGGGGAAGCCCTTCCCCTTCCACCGCCGACCCCCCCAGCCCCCCTGTGACGTCAGCCCGCGAGCACGCGCTGATTGCTGTCACAGGGCCTCCCCCATCGCGCTGGAAGCTCAGCTTCCAGCGAGATCGAAAGAGAAATGCTCAGCATTTCTCTTTCAATCACGTGAGGGAGGCCCGGAGAGGCTTCAAAGGGAAGGAAATGTATTTCCTTCCCTTTGAAGTCTCTCCCAGCGTTTCAAAAGCCGGATTGCTTGGATTGCCATTTCTGCCCCCCCTGGGGCCTGCTGAGCTAGAGGCCAAAATCCACAGTTAGGCACTGTTTTCTATGAAAAAATTTGATGTGTCCACGTTGTGTTTTAGGCCATTTCCTGTTGCGGGCGCTAGGCCTACCCACACAAGTGAAGTATCATTTTTATCGGGAGACTTGGGGGAACGCTGGGTGGAAGGAAATTTGTGGCTCCTCTCAGATTCCAGAACTTTCTGTCACCGAAATGTGAGGAAAACGTGTTTTTTTAGCCAAATTTTGAGGTTTGCAAACGATTCTGGGTAACAGAACCTGGTCAGAGCCCCACAAGTCACCCCATCTTGGATTCCCCTAGGTCTCTAGTTTTCAAAAATGCACAGGTTTGGTTGGTTTCCCTAGGTGCCGGCTGAGCTAGAGGACAAAATCTACAGGTAGGCACTTTACAAAAATCACCTCTGTTTTCTTTAAAAAAATGTGATGTGTCCACGTTGCGTTTTGGGGCATTTCCTGTCGCGGGCGCTAGGCCTACCCACACAAGTGAGGTATCATTTTTATCAGGAGACTTGGGGGAACGCTGGGTGGAAGGAAATGTGTGGCTCCTCTCTGATTCCAGAACTTTCTGTCACCAAAATATGAGGAAAACTTGTTTTTTTACCCAAATTCTGAGGTTTGCAAAGGATTCTGGGTAACAGAACCTGGTCAGAGCCCCACAAGTCACCCCATCTTGGATTCCCCTAGGTCTCTAGTTTTAAAAAATGCACAGGTTTGGTAGGTTTCCCTAGGTGCCGGCTGAGGCCAAAATCTTCTGGTAGGCACTTTGCAAAAAACACCTCTGTTTTCTTTAAAAAAATGTGACGTGTCCACGTTGCGTTTTGGGGCATTTCCTGTCGCAGACGCTAGGCCTACCCACACAAGTGAGGTATCATTTTTATCAGGAGACTTGGGGGAACGCTGGGTGGAAGGAAATTTGTGGCTCCTCTCGGATTCCAGAACTTTCTGTCACCAAAATGTGAGGAAAACGTGTTTTTTTTGCCAAATTTTGAGGTTTGCAAAGGATTCTGGGTAACAGAACCTGGTCAGAGCCCTACAAGTCACCCTATCCTGGATTCCCCTAGGTCTCAAGTTTTCAAAAATGCACAGGTTTGGTAGGTTTCCCTAGGTGCCGGCTGAGCTAGAGGCCAAAATCTACAGGTAGGCACTTTGCAAAAAAACACCTCTGTTTGTTTTAAAAAAATGTGATGTGTCCACGTTGCGTTTGGGGCATTTTTCCTGTCGCGGGCGCTAGGCCTACCCACACAAGTTGAGGTCAATTTTTTATCAGGAGACTTGGGGGAACGCTGGGTGGAAGGAAATTTGTGTCTCCTCTCAGATTCCAGAACTTTCTGTCACCAAACTGTGAGGAAAATGTGTTTTTTTAACTAGATTTTGAGGTTTGCAAAGGATTCTGGGTAACAGAACCTGGTCAGAGCCCCACAAGTCAACCCATCTTGGATTCCCCTAGGTCTCTAGTTTTCAGCAATGCACAGGTTTGGTAGGTTTCCCTAGGTGCCGGCTGAGCTAGAGGCCAAAATCTACAGGTAGGCACTTTGTAAAAAACTCCTCTGTTTTCTTTAAAAAAATATGATGTCTCCACGTTGCGTTTTGGGGCGTTTCCTGTCGCTGGCGCTAGGCCTACCCACACAAGTGAGTTATCATTTTTATCGGGAGACTTGGGGGAACATAGATTAGCAAAACAAGTGTTATTGCCCCTTGTCTTTCTCTACATTTTTTCCTTCCAAATATAAGAGAGTGTGTAAAAAAGACATCTATTTGAGAAATGCCCTGTAATTCACATGCTAGTATGGTCACCCCGGAATTCAGAGATGTGCAAATAACCACTGCTCCTCAACACCTTATCTTGTGCCCTTTTTGGAAATACAAAGGTTTTCTTGATAGCTATTTTTCACTCTTTATATTTCAGCAAATGAATTGCTGTATACCCGGTATAGAATGAAAACGCATTATTGTCTCTGGGTAGCTAGGGTTCTTGATGAACCTACAAGCCCTATATATCCCCGCAACCAGAGGAGTCCAGCAGACGTAACGGTATATTGCTTTCGAAAATCTGACAAAGGAAAAAGTTACAGAGTAAAACGTAGAGAAGAATTTATGTTTTTTTCACCTCAATTTCAATATTTTTCTTTTTCAGTTGTTATTTTCTGTAGAAAACCCTTGTAGGATCTACACAAATGACCCCTTGCTGAATTCAGAATTTTGTCTACTTTTCAGAAATGTTTAGGTTTCTGGGATCCAGCATTGTTTTCACACCCATTTTTGTCACTGACTGGAAGGAGGCTGAAAGCACAAAATATTGTAAAAATGGGGTATGTCCCAGTAAAATGCCAAATTTGTGTTGAAAAATTGGGTTTTCTGATTCAAGTCTGCCTGTTCCTGAAAACTGGGAAGCTGGTGATTTTAGCACCACAAACCCTTTGTTGATGCCATTTTCAGGGAAAAACCACAAGCCTTCTTCTGCAGCCACTTTTTCCCATTTTTTTGAAAAAAACAAAATTTTCACTGTATTTTGGCTAATTTCTTGGACTCCTTCAAGGGAACCCACAAAGTCTGGGTACCTCTAGAATTCCTAGGATGTTGGGGAAAAAAGGACACAAGTTTGGCGTAGGTAGCTTATGTGAACAAAATGTTATGAGGGCCTAAGCGCGAACTGCCCCAAATAGCCAAAAAAAGGCTCGGCACAGGAGGGGGAAAAGGCCTGACAGCGAAGGGGTTAAGGGTGACTTATGAATGTATAAAGATAGGCTTTTCTACATGGCAAAGGCACCTATACATGCAGTGTGTCACCACAGTGTATTTAAACTGCAGCCCAGCCAGAGCACAGTGGTGCTCCTGACAGAAATATATTTCTGTCAAATATATGGGTGTTGTAAATACACATTGCAGCCCACATATGATATGCAACAGCCTTGAAATAGGTGAAATTCAGACACAATCTACATTGCACATATATGGAAGTTAAATAGGCCAAACTGGGTGTTCCAATGTACAGCACATGTATTGTATTCATAATGTTACAGGCAGAATAGATTAACATTAAAAATTACAACGATAGTTTTTCATAATACATTTTTGATCTGTTTAAATTCCCTCTTGTTGGACTGTGAGTTTATAACTCATTGAGGGCCATAGTCATTCCAAATGGTACTTGTTTTGTAAATTCAGCTATTCATTATGAGACATCAGGATTGAACCAATTTATAAATAATACATTTTGTAACAAATCAAACGTCTCTGTCCATTTCATCAGCTATTCTCGGAAATCATTGGCTCGTCAGCCTTTCCATTTTCATTGCTTCAGCATTTATTAGAAGTCATTAACAAGCCAACAGTTCTGTATTTATTACACCGTTTATCAGAAACATCAACTAATTTGCCTTTCAGTATTAATTACACCATGCGTTTATCAGAAGCCATAAAGTGGTCATCCCGTCCGTATTAATTATATCATCGTTCATTAGAATACTGCAACTGGTCCGCAGCAACAAATTATTACTTTTAGAAATGAGTTATCAAGGCTTGAAAGACACATGGCAAGATGCCATTGACGCCTTGTTCTTTCAAAAAAATAAAAACAAAGCTAAATTCTAGGTTTAGCAACTTAACCAATCAACATCCAACATTCATATCAATGATCATGCTCAGGGCACTGCAGTTTCTGATGTTGGTCAATGTGACACCATTTAGTTTTCTTTGATTGAAATGGATTGTGGCTTTGAGCCCTCCATGCAGACCTAAATCAAAAAATCAAATAGTAAGCTGCAAAGACAGTATTGGGTGTAGTTTGAAAACAATGAGGGGGGAAATGCTTTGACCACAAATATAACATATACCAGTAACTGTTGTAAAAGGTGACAGAACTACATAATATTAAAAATAAAAGTAGCAAAACTCAGTTCCTGTTAGTTTCCACTGATATTGTGAGCTGGTATTTAATGTTTGCCCTCTAATTAGTAATGATGAATGTCTACTTGGTATTAAAGTAGCATGGTAGTGAAGGAGCATAACCTGGCTGCCTCATTATGCTTCCTAAAATGTGAAGAAGAAGGGGTGGTTATTTTAATTTTGTAACATGTAAAATGAATTGCTAATCCTAGTGCACTGAGATATATTAGTAAAAGTGCACAACAAGAGCTAATGTTAATGCAAGCCACATTAATAGTGGCTTGCAAGAATGTCAATATTGTAGAATTTTAATGTTATTCTTTATAATCATTTTATAATCAACAAGTTAGTCATTTAAATATATTTGAACTAAAAGTACATTCATGTTCATTTTAGTTGGTTGGAGTGAGAGACGCTACTGGATGAAAGGAGTATCCTGGCACTGACAGCTATAGCTTTTGAGATTCCTGAATGCAAGGGTGTATTAAGGTCTGGAGTCAAAAGCTACTGAAGACTGAATTGTTAATTAAAACCCCAGTTTTGTTTGAATTAATAGCAGCAGGGACTGTGATTTATCATACAGCATTACCAGATTTATTTCAATGAATATTGCGTGACATTAGAGGAATTGTGCAGTTTCTAAATGGAGATGTGTTTTTAAAACATTTTTCATGTCTGAGCACTTCGTCCTCTGCACTTGGTTGACTTTCTCACATATCACTGCATATAACTTGCCAATCTGTGTATCTGACAGAAACTATCAGCTGTCCATTGTTGTTCCTTCTGGTCTCTATTGTGTTTCAACATTTATTAAATGCAAAAAATCTTTATGTTATTAGTTATTAGATTCAGATTGCCAACCAGGCCCGACCCAGCTTAGCGCTTCAGAGATCAGGCGCATTCAGGACTCCCCAGGTCGCGGAACTCTGCCTCCATGGAATTCCACAGAGTTTTTAATCAACTCTGTGGAATTCTGCAGAGTGGAACTCCGTGAACTCTGCCCAGGCCTACTAATAAGTCCTCTCTCATTCTTATTACAACAATTTCTCAAGAATTACTGGTGGGCAGATTTCAGTTCTGATAAAATTCATGTCCAGAGCACCCACTCTGTAAAGGAGCTCAGGACGCTAAAGCTATTAAAACAACGGAAGTGTCCGATTTCTGGAAGGCAAGCTTTCTCACTCAAAACTTGATGCCACATTACAAAAGGGATTTTTATTTTAAATTAAATCACTGACTAGTCCTTGAAAAACACAAATCCTGGATCCTACTGCTGAACACCAATGTAAAAAGGTGTGGGTATTAGGTGAGGGGTGTATGTACCCAACTCAAATAATAACCACAATCCTTGTCAGGGTGAACCACTAAAGTCACTAAATTAAAGTAAGCTCTACCCCCTGGTAGCTACGGCAGGCCTAACTTATAGGCAAGTTGTAATGTAGTTATGCAGTACTGGAGTTAAAATACAACATAAGAAAAATCCCAAAGCAATTTAAAAAATATAGCACATTTTAATAAATAAAATGACAACAAAGATTCATTATGGGAAACCAGAATTATGAGTTTTTAAAGTTTTAGGTCAAAGCTATCACCAAAAAGCATTAAGTGCTGTTGAAGCAGATATGCTAATTAAGAAAATTATTTATGATGTATATGTGTTTACTAATGAGAAAATGCGTAGAGAAATTAATCATAAAGAAAATAATGGGGAGTGATCACCATGTATACTAATATGACTGAAACTGTATGAAATAATGAAAATATACGAGAAAAATGTAATAATATGTCATAAGGAGATGTATAATCTATCTTTTGCATCAATTTGTAGTGGTATGTTAGCTGGACTAAAGGACTAGTTTTCCCGGGCCTCGCACACTCGAAGAGCTGAAATACTAAACGCTTTGCAAAGGACTGGAAGCATGCACTGACCATGACCCGCTTGATGTTAAAGTTACTTAGCTAGAATTTTCTGCAATGTACCGGCGGACAGGAAATGTTGAAGACAATTTGATACAATTATGTGTAGAGCAGGCTAAATGTACTTTCCCAGGACTTGAACAATAGAGGCACTGACTGAAGAAGAACATGCAACAATTTCGATACCTGATGAGCCGGATGATGAGAACATCGTATGGTGAATCAATCCACATCTTGTGAACAGACTGATATTGAAATTAGTAGTTTCGGTAAACAAAAACTATAGGTTAAAATTATATCTGTTGACTGACTGACCAATTAGCAATTAGGGGGATGGACTGGGAGACCCTAATAAAAAGTCATGACAAGGGGCTAAAATTTCAGATGATGCGGAGAAATGCGAGGAGCAAATTGATGCCGTCAGGAGACGCTGTCCGAGGTGCTGACATTGGGCTGTGAGCCTGATTCATAGCTGACTAATTGATGTCCTGAAGACGAAGACGAAGACTATCTTGTTGCTGATACATCCTGGATAGGTAGCTATGAAAATGTGACTGACAATTTTTATGCCTTTCCTTCTAGGTACCAACTGCGCTGATTATAGAATTCTCTTAGAATAGATTTTTCTAAATTAAGGTTTTCTCTAAAAAAAATTCGCATAAAGGCCCACATGCTGATGCTAATCTTTCAGGGTGATGTTGACAGTGACAAATGACTGACAAACTTATTTGCTGAACTTTTCTATTGATGCTGGTATTCTTAATTTATGAAATTGCATTGTTGCATATGTTTTCTTCAAGTTGTTGTGTAGCCATTTTAGTTATAGCTCCATGCACGTTATTTTAAAACACTAGGCCGCTGTGCTCTTTAATGTAGATATTCTATTTGGCTTCGCATTATTATTTTACAATAACCATTTTTACGGTCTTGTTTTATTTTTCATCTATCTAACTGTTTTGCTTAGCCTAGCACTGTGGTCTCAAACAAGACATTCTTGATCACTTTGTGTTTCATTCAAGGCTACAGTTCGGTACATTGCCGGTGAACGTGGTAGAAGTTTAGTCTCCAACATTCGTAGAAAATGCACATCCTCACATAGGGACATTTTCTCAGAACATTAGCTGTGTTATTATTAAAACACTTCCTAGTCACATATAAGTTAAGAATGAGATTCCAGCCAGGGAACCACGACTGTATGCTGATCGCTGAATGCTTTGCTACAGATGCTAATGCAGACTACTGGCCTTTGCGCAGGTATGAGGGTTGATGTCTCCCCGGGAGAACCTGAAATGCAGAATTAGAGCTTTACATGCTGTGCTCAGATTATGACTTAGATGGGAAATAATTATTCGATCATAGTGACAATATGATAGCGTTATTCTTATGCTTCACTCTCCTCATCACATTTTAATACTGTCATGTTGTGTCATCCTGGTTATTGCAGCTCATGCTTTGCTGTCTAAGATGCAGTTGTTTTAATAAACCAATCATTAAAACATATACTGCTTCTGTTTGTCATTTATATATGAGACTGAATTGTAAATGAGAGAACCGGATGTGACATGAGTGACCACGACTTCCCTGAGAAGCCTAATATGTCATGCACTCGGCTGCCCAGTCATCACTATCCCCTGGTAGAGATGAGGTACTGCTAGTTAGCCGGAGCAAAACCCGGATTTAGAGCGACAGGTGTCACCCACAGTGGGTTAGACTCAGTCTCCGACATCGTGGACTATCTTGCTGCTCAAAATCCAGTAGTCTCATTAGAATAATGAGAGCCTACGCGGCAAAGTGATGATGTTCTATTAATAAATTAATAAATTGAGTGGATTGAATAACTTAGAGTTGTGATCAATAGGGAAATAAAAATTGTTAACCCTTACCGAGTTGTGGTTATTCATGAATAGATGGTTTTAAGGTGTTTTTCTATAAAATGTTCCTTGATTATTGATTTGATTATTGGTTCAGTAGTCACTGCATGACTAGGATACTCCATGCGATTCAAAAGGTTTATCGGCCTATAAGCGTCCCCTTGTATGTTTACTTACTAAGGACCAGGCGTGCTTGCAGTTTTTGGTAGCAGCTTGATGGTTGAACTAGTTATGTGGTGATTATTGGTTATGGTAGTAGTTTAAGTTAGGGTTAGTTGTGTGTATTTTTATGAGTTTTGAATTTTGTTTTTCTGAAATGGCAATGGTAGCAAAGATGATGTCCCCTTAAACCCAGAAATGACTTTCCCAGATCCTGGATCCCGCTAGTCAAGTTGGGTATGTTCTCGGCGTGTTTTGAGATAGTGTGAAAGTGTTAGGTTGTGCTTGCACAGGCTTAGAGCAAACTGCAGGTGATTTGTGATGTATGTGAGGTAAAGTAGGGAGTCTGCGTACTCCGCAGTATGAGAGTAGGGAAGTCGCCGAACTTCACATGTGTGTGGCACTTTGTGCTAAAAAATTATCCACGTGGTTGTTGGTGATGTACGGACCCTGCATGGTTTAAGACTCTGGAGTATATTAACAAGTGTAGGAGACACTTGGTTATATGTTGTATTCTGCCTGGTTTAGTAGGTTGATCGGGCGTGGTCAACAAGTCGGTGTGTGAGATGGATGATCAAAATACATTTTTCGACTGAGATTTGACAAGTCCTATGTGCACCAGGACAGACCCATTGATCAGTTAAGAGTAAAATTCGCAGGTCGAATTTTGCTTGCGGAAGTTGGAGACTGAGAAAGAGGAATAGCTACATGAGCGAAAGGGCCATTAGTGAAAATCTGTAAGGTCTCTGAAGCGATTGTGTCCCTTCCTGTAGTAAAACAGCAGGTTTGTTTTAGTTATTTTTGGTTATGGTGCTCGCAATAAATTGCATTAGTTGTGTAAGTGAAGTTTAGGAGGACAAGCCGCAAGACTTTGTCAGACGCTGTGTGTGAGTGTGACGTCAGAGTGTGCCACGCTGGGATAGGTTGGTTAGTGAGAAGAGTCGCCAGCGGATTGGCAGTCGTCCGGAAGAGGCAATTAGTTGAGCGAACATGTGAAGGGAATCTTGGGAGTAAAAGTCATTTCATTATTGAATCGAAGTGAATAAAACCGACAAAATGAAATTTTTCAATTAGTTCAGAAGAGCAATGAAGGGTGATACTCACATTAAGGCATCAGTGGGGGAGCCAACCGCACCAGAAAATTCTCCGGCTTACCTTGTGATGGAGGAGCTAGGTGTACCACGTGTCTTTGGTTAAAGCAGTGGTGTAAGCTAACAAAGAAGCGAGGGTCCTTAGCGTTTCCAGAGCATGGAACATTTAATTTGAGAATTTTGGATGAATTGCGAATTGCCTTATATGAGATGAAGCCGTTACCGAGACCAGCACAGTTTGAGGCTTGGGAGCTAGTGGCCAGACAGCAAAAAGATGAAATTTAAGAAGAGAATGAAACGAGTAGAAAAATCCTTAGCTGAAGCTAGGTGAGATTGGGAACAGAAAAGATGGAGAGCAGAGACGCTACAGGGTGTCAAATTGTTTCCTGCATTTACAGAGGAAGATGAGACAGAGAAGGAAGACAGTGCTAAAGAGACTGAGAGTGCAGGAAAAAAGAAAAAGAGAAAGTCCTATGTAGACGATGAAGATTCTGATGTTGAGGACCTCATTACACACTTATTGAGTGATCGATCCCCACCCTTTGTGACCTATTCAGGGGATCCAGTTACTAGTACAACTGCTCCAGCACCAGCCTCAGGAACAGAGGGGGCAGTGCAGACAGAGAGTGGACAGATACCAGGGGTAGCACAGAGTACACCGAATGCAGGGACTACTACTGTGGTCCAAGAACAAATGCATTCACCATCAGTACAGAGAATTTATCCAGATGTGCCAGTCCTTGAGACAGTTTAGAACATAATGGTGCCAACGGAGCAAGTGCTACTGAAGCCAATGCTAGTTCAGACAGAGCCGACTCCAATGTTATTGCCTCTGGCACAGTCACAGGGTTTGCCGAAGTTTACACAGTTGACAGGAACACAGTCAGATATTACACCAGTCATGAACCAGGCAATGGGGGTAACATTCCTGCAAGGCGCAAGTGTTAGGGCAGCTCTAATTCAATATCGCTTCCGATCACTGTTGGTCCAGCGGTACCCTTATTTGCACAAAAGAAAGCAAGTACAGGAGAGCAGAATAAAATGTCATAGGGTCTAGTGAGAAGGGGAGTGAGTGATCCTGTGTAGAACATGTCATCTGTGGGTTAGATATTCATTGGATCTAGACCATTAATGGATCTTAGTCCATTTTTAGCACTTCCAGATGCAGTGAATGGTCCGAATGTGAGTCAAAGTTTGAAACTTTTGACGCCGCAAACGCCAGGAGCAGTGACACAACAGATACCAGTGCCAAATGCAAGTAACATCTCATTACAGGGATTGTCAGCACAGCAATTGAGTGAATGGTTAGACAGTCTAAACACACCTCAAAATATATCCAAAGGCAAAGAGCAGATAAATCGTGTGAGATTAAATATACAAGTAACTGAGTTAGTTGAGGGAACAATGGGTGTGAACAGGTCAGAATCTTACACTGAAGAAGAGCTAAGGTATTTGTGCCCAAAGATTACAAAAGAAGTGAGTAAAATACACCAGAAATTGGCAGAGCTAGCGGAGAAGTATGACATTGAGATTAAGAAAACAAAGCATTTGAAACGCAGTTACAGATTAGATTTCGAGGCAAAGGATTTTGAGCATATGAGATCAGTGGGAACGAAGGCTCACTTCAGAGAATTACTGCAGAGTTCCCAGATATGGAGAGCATTAGAAAAGTGGGAAGGGAGATGGGCGAAGAAGGATAAACGAAAGCGTGATTCACAAGAGGAGTCTGAAGACGTTCTGAAAGAAAGGGAATCGGTAAAAATGCTTCCAATGAGAGAAGTTCCAAGAGGACAGTTTGTTCATGTCCCATGGCACATTGTCATTCACAAATGATTACCCAAAATTGAGAGAGAAACTGGTCGAGTGGTATCAGCAGACAGATAGATTTATGAAAAGTTCTAAATGTTTGTGGGAAGACTTAAACACATTATTAGAGATAGTGGTTCCAGACGACTCATGGGTTGAGTGTAAAAGAACAGTGGATTGGCCAACAAGTGAACCAGACAGGGATATAGTAATGGGTGCACCTGCACCTGAGGTGATGAAACATTACTATAAGGTAATTGAGTTCCTGAAGACAAGAATTTCTCCCAAAAATAATGATTGTCGGAGAAATGACAGAACGGTTCAGGAGTCTAAAGAGTGAATACATACTTACTATGAAAGATTGTTAAAAGCAGTTAAGGAGTACAGTGGCAAGGAAGCAATTGAGCCGAAAGACATATTGCATTTTGTGTTCAGGTTTGTCAAAGGTTTGAGACCAGAAGTAGGACAGATGATTAAGAGTCATTTGATTTGCTGGCAGGCAAAGCCGATTGATGAGGTGTTGCAGTATGCAAAATACTGTAGTGACGAGATTGAATTGAAACAGAAAAAGTTGAAGGAGAAAGCGATGGTGATGCAAATAAAGGCAGCTCAGACAGGAGTGCAAGGAGCTATAGTACCACCTATGCCGCCACAGCAGAGAGCTGTTACGTTTCAGCCTCAGATGAGAGGTAGAGGTCGCGGAATTGACATGATGCGTAGTCCAGAGTTAGGCACTGTAGTGGTCCAGATGACACGCAGGTAATGCAAAAGATTTTACCCTGTCATTTGTGCGGAAACGTGGGACACTGGAAGCGGGAGTGTCCGTTGATGGTGCAGGATGGTGTCATTCAGCAAGGTGGTGATGTCAGTACATTTCAAACTGTGAAAGTCCCAAGAATGAAAGGATTTATTCCTAATGTTCAGAATCAAGTGCAGTATTTTTATCCCATGCAGCAAACGCAGGTGCCACGTGCACAATTAACACAGTTGCAACCAATACAGCAGCAGGTTTCCATGGTCCCTAGACAGCAAATTCAGACACCTCAAGCCCCGATGGAACAGCAACAGGTGATGCTTACTCAGCAGGTCACAGGTCAGAGACAAGACAGTAGTAATAACACAGTGCACCAATTTCCATTTTACAGTGAGGATGAAATAAACGAAGAATGGATGAGTGACAGTTCGGATGAATGATTGTGTATGCTTGCAGTATCCTTAGAAGTAGATCAGAGAGGACCTTTTGTGAAGGGAAAGGTGATGGGTTACAAGGTCTCATTCTTAGTGGATACAGGAGCTATACACTCTACAGTGAGAAGTGTAGAAGTCCCGAATTTACCTCTTTTAGGCAGGACAGTTCAAGTTGTGGGAGTGGAGAATAGACAGTTGACAAACCCAATCACAGAACCAGTGCAGGTTGAAATCGGCAATTACCAGGGACAACATAGATTTGTCGTGTGTGACTCGAGTCCAGTATCCCTATTGGGAAGAGATTTGTGGTGCGAGACAAAATGCTCCATTAATTGTTCGGACACTGGAATTGAAGTGCAAACCAATAGCGATGATGAAGAATAACAGGTGTCTGAGACAATGGTTAACAATGCTAGTGAGGAATACCCATTGATTGAGTTTTTGCCAATGTTTACTGTGAAAGAATTGCACGCAGACTTACAGCAAACAGTGAAAGAAGAAGTCTGGGACCTGACAGGTGAAGAAGTAGGCCTGATTAAAGGAGTGGAGCCATTTAAGATTACTTTGAAGGCCAATGCAGTATTTCCGCAACTTCCACAGTACAACATGCCACAAGATGTTCTGATGAAGGTGGCACAAATAATTGGAGATTTTCTAAAACAAGAAGTTTTGAAGGAAGTGTTAAGCAGTCCATGTAATTCACCAATGATGGTCTTAAGGAAGCCGTGTGGAAAAGAGCGTGTTGTGCAGGACTTGCAAAAAAGTGAATGATTTGGTGGTCAAGTGTTGTCCAGTGGTGCCAAATCCAGCAGTGATACTGTTTCAAATTGTGAGAGAACAGGGCTGATTGCAGAGGCCCCCTAACTTTTTGCCCCCATTTTCCACTTTTTTGCTGGTGTTTTCCTGACTCTGATGATGCCCTGGATACTGCTAACCAGTCCCAGGGCCTGTGCTCTGTGTAAAATCAGTGTGCAAATTAGGCTAATTATAATTGGCTAAGTCAACCTACATAAAAGCCCCTAGTATATGGTAGGTCATGGAGGTTTAGGGACCCCAGCATAGGTAGTGCCCCCAGAGGTGCACTGCTGAGGTGCCCAGTGTCATTTTAGAGCCAGGCCTGCCTTGCTGGCTGCTTTTAAATTAAAGTTATATGCAAATTTGACTTTGGAATTAAAAGTAGTTCCAAAGTCTTAAACTACCTTATTTTTACATATAAGTCACCCCTAAGGTGTGACCTATGTGCCCCTAGGGCTGGGTGCCATGTAACTATGAGCAGGGACCTTATAAAAATAGTTTTATAAGCCCTGGTGAGGTAAAACAGCCAAATTCATTTTTTCCCTCATTGTAGTTATGGCCTCCAAAGGCTAGAATGGGGAGATTTATTTTAATTTTAAAAGTCCCCTTAAGTAACAGGTTCCAGAAGTTTGGTATCAAATTAATTGTTATAAATAATCCCACAACTTCCAGTTGTTGGATTTAATATAAGTTGTTCAGGTAAAGAGTTTTAAACTTTACCTGAAAAGCTGCCAACTTCAGCCCTGCAGTCTTTGTTGCTGCTGTGCTCTGATTAGCCAGCCTCTGGCAGCCTGGCCAGGCTGCCTTGTTGAGGTGTGAAGTGGCCTGGCTCCACACAAAGAGATGTGCCTGTGGGAGGAGATCTCCCCTCAGCAGATGGTGAGGCAGGAAGGGGAAGGGCTGCCAAACTGGTCTTTAAAGGCAGAGAAGGACATTTGGAGCAACCCAGCAACACCCTCACATCCTGCAAACCCAGTCAATTAAGTGCCCCCTTGATTAGATTAGGAGAGGGGTGTGTTTAGGATTTTTAGCCACACCAGTGGGTGAGCTCAGCCAGATGTAACCTCCAAAAATCACTTTCAGCCATGATGGATTTTTGAGGAATGTTGCTCCCTGGGATTGATTTATGCCATACTTTCCAGGAAGTGGTCATCACAGGGGGAAGGACCCTGCACCTGATTGGAGAACCAGGATCCCCCTGTTTTTCACCCAGGAGCAGGGATAAAACTGGCAGACCTGCACCCACACCTCAGTTCCCTACCAGATCCCTACCAGGAAGGACTACAGAAGAAGAAGGACTGCCCTGCTGGACCCCAGGCCAGCACCTGGACCCTACACTCTGAAGGGCAGCACCAGCTGCACACTTGGGCTTTACAACAAGTAGGACTTTCCCTGGCTTCAACTGGTTCAAGGAGGGACTCCCTGTTTGCTACAGATGAAAAATTGCTAACCAGAGTCCCCTGCACCAACTCCTGAAGAAATCAACCAGCTGACCACTGCCCAGTGGCCAAAAAAGGAGTTTGCGCCATGTGCATTCTGTAAGTTGTAGTCCACACCCCCAAGGACATCTCAGAACTTCTGGACCATTGGGGTGAGCTGTGGACCCCAAAAGAACCTTAAAAGAACATCTGGGAGAAGACCCAGAAGTTTGGAGAAGTTTGGAGAACTTTTGAAAAAAAGCTCCATAGAGGGATCGACCCGCCGCGGCAACTCTAGCCGGCTTGCCTCAACCGTGACCCGGCCTGATTTGCAGGTTCGACCCTGTGAAGAAAATCTCCAAAAAAGAGACTAAGTCCGAAGGTAAAAAGTTGACCGGGACCTCCCAGCCAGCATATCCAAGGAGGGCTTGAGGGACATCGGATCAAGATCCAGGTTTTCCCCGGTCGAAAGATTTTCACCTCGAAAAAACTACTAAGTCTGAAGGTAAAAATCTCCACTGAGGGCTCCCGCGACGGGTATCCGGAGAAGAGTTCCAGGAGGTCGGATTAGACTGGCAGGTTCGTCCCGCTGAAGAAAATCTTCAGAAAAGAGACTAAGGTGGTCATTCCAACTTTGGCGGTAAAAGTAGCTTACCGCCGTTCAGAAGACCGCCATAACACCGCCGCGGTCGCGGTACACCGCCACGGTCATTCTGACCTACAACAGGCAAACCGCCAAAATACAGACATCCACAAAAGTCCGCCACACCAAAGGCCAACGAGAAACTGGCGATGACCAAACCTCCACCGTCACGCCAACAGAAAAACGCCCATGCCATTACGACCCACGAATCCACGCGGCGGTCTTTCAACCGCGGTATTCCATTGGCGGTACACACCGCTGCGCTCAAAATACACACACACTTACAAAACACTGCCACATTGGACAA
Source organism: Pleurodeles waltl (assembly GCF_031143425.1). Lineage (NCBI taxonomy): Eukaryota > Metazoa > Chordata > Amphibia > Caudata > Salamandridae > Pleurodeles > Pleurodeles waltl. The sequence goes on along the minus strand of NC_090444.1, from coordinate 1,640,625,560 downwards.
ATCGAAATACACACACCTGATCCACATACACACACCACTCCCACACACCCAATACAACATAAAACACACACCCACATCACCCACAAACCCCCACTCCTCGAGATCTGTGAACACGCACTGAGAAAAGAGAACCGAGCACCCAGACGCGCAATTCACAGTCACCCTGCAATATTACCACGCACTTCAAACAACACACCAATACACAGCACCACACTTAGCACCACACAATGCACCCCACACATCACCCACACCACCCCATGGCACCGCAAAGACACCCCAGGTTTACTGACGATGAACTCAGGGTCATGGTGGAGGAAATTGTACGGGTAGAGCCACAGCTCTTCGGGACACAGGTGCAGCACACCACCAGGAAGATGGAGCTATGGAGCAGAATAGTCGACAGGGTCAACGCCGTGGGACAGCACCCAAGAAATAGGGACGTCATCAGGAAGCGGTGGAATGACCTACGGGGGAAGGTGCGTTCCATGGTATCCAGGCACAACATCGCGGTGCAGAAGACTGGTGGCAGACCCCCACCTCCTCCCCCAGAATTTACAACATGGGAGGACCAGGTCTTGGCGATCCTGCATCCTGACGGCCTCGCAGGAGTAGGCGGAGGAATGGACTCTGGTAAGTCTAATCTTAATTACTTCATCCCCCCCACCCCACCAGCATGCCAACTCAAGCCCCCACCCTCACCCACATCACACCAACTCCTTGCAAATGTCTCACCATCACAACCCACCCATCCCAACACCAAGCCCTGCATGCGAACACAAAGCAGGGACACCCATCACCTAAGCATGCCCACTGCACACCCCCCCCAAACCACCATCACAAAAGCCCACACAAGGGAATGCCAGCACTGGGGTACACGGGCACCCCCCCATTGCATGCTATGGCACACACAGAAGCAATAACCATACCTTTATACCCCTGCAGGACCCAAACGCCACGTCACCGCGCAGGAGGGTCCACAAATGTCCACTCCACCCCCAGAAGAGGCCCACAGTGATGACAGCAGCTCTGTCTCCCTGGATCTAGATGACCAGCCCGGCCCATCGGGGACCTCTGGACAGTCGGTTCCCCTCAGACAGCCACAGCCCACAGCAGACCTTCCCCCCACTGGGAACACCAGCACAGCAACCACCCAGCGGGCCCATACCTCTGTCCCCAGGACATGTCAATCAGCGGTGTGTCCACCACTACAGGGAACCCAGGTTAACCGACCACCCCAACAACAACAGGGACCTGGGGGCAGTGGCAGTGGGCACATGGTCCAGGGGACAGAGGCCCAGGGAAACAGGGGAACTGGGAGGGCTGCTGTGCGACAGGGGGGGGACAGGCCCAGGGAACCCACTCTCCACGAGGCCCTCTCCTCCATCATGGGAGCATACCACCACTCCCAGGAGACGATGTCCACGGTCCTGGCCAGGTTTCAGGAGATCCAGCTTCTGCAGGAGCAACAGTATATGGGGTTCAGGGAGGAACTAAGAAACATCTGTTCCGCCATGGGCACCATCGTAGTGGCACTGAATCAGGTAGTCACCACATTGCGGGACACTCTGGCACCACAAAGGGCCCCTGTCACTAGCATGGACCAAGAACTGCCTACCACCTCCGCCGGCGCTAGTGGACAGGAGGCCGCGACACAAGACCAACAGGCCACCAGAACCCCACCTCCTGCAGAAGGAGAACCACCCCGCAAGCGGGCCCTGAGATCCAGGAAGAAGACAGAGTAAGATGCCAAGACCCCCGCCACGAAAGGATACCTCCCTGATTGTCATCCCACTGTCCGACATTGACACCCTGTCCAACCTTAAACTGCCCCTGCTCCACTTTCCACAGGCATTTGGACATTGCACCTGTGATACTGATGGTCTGGACTCTGCCATGGACAATCCTCCACCATCACCACTCACCGATTTGCAACCACCCACCAATTTAGAGCACTGTAATAAACACACTTATTGCACAAAACAATCAGGAGTCTGGCTGTTATTTGGAACAAATGTATTAGATATGACCGTGCCAAAATGCTTATTTTCATTGTGATGCCAACAATTCCAATGTCACACAGCTGTAGTCCATGGGGAAACAAAGCAGATGTCACGCAGTGGGGCCCACAGCTCTGAAATCCGAAGGGAAAGTCACAACACAGTTACCATACACTGGGGGAAAAGGACAGACAGTAGAGAGGTAGTAGGGGTTAAGTAAATGTTATATGCCGGGGGGGATTCTTACCCGTGTGTCATTGGAAATACTGCAGTATTACTGTGTTCCTGTTGTCTATGTCGTCCTCTTCGCCTTCCTCCTCTTCACTCTCCACAGGCTCCACAGCTGCTACAACACCACCATCTGGACCATCCTCCTGCAGAAAAGGCACCTGGCATCGCAAAGCCAGGTTGTGAAGCATACAGCAGGCCACGATGATCTGGCACACCTTCTTTGGTGAGTACATTAGGGATCCACCTGTCATAAGGAGGCACCTAAACCTGGCCTTTAGGAGGCCGAAGGTCCGCTCTATCACCCTCCTAGTACGTCCATGGGCCTCATTGTACTGTTCCTCTGCCCTTGTCCGGGGATTCCTCACTGGAGTCAGTAGCCATGACAGGTTGGGATAACCAGAGTCACCAATTAGCCACACACGGTGCCTCTGGAGTTGATCCATCACGTAAGGGATGCTGCTATTCCGCATGATGTACGCATCATGCACTGAGCCAGGGAACTTGGCATTAACATGGGAGATGTACTGGTCAGCCAAACAGACCATCTGGACATACATGGAATGATAACTCTTCCGGTTCCTGTACACCTGTTCACTCCTGCTGGGGGGGGACCAAAGCAACATGGGTCCCATCAATGGCACCAATGATGTTGGGAATATGTCCAAGGGCATAGAAATCACCTTTCACTATAGCCAAATCCCCCACCTCAGGGAAGACGATGTAGCTCTGCATGTGTTTGAGCAGGGCAGACAACACTCTGGACAACACCTTGCAAAACATGGGCTGGGACATCCCTGATGCAATGGCCACAGTTGTTTGAAATGACCCACTTGCTAAGAAATGAAGTACTGACAGAACCTGCACTAGAGGGGGGATCCCTGTGGGTTGGCGGATAGGTGACATCAGGTCTGGCTCCAGCTGGGCACACAGTTCCTGTATAGTGGCTCGGTCAAGCCTGTATGTCAGTATGACATGTCTTTCCTCCATTGTCGACAGGTCCACCAGCGGTCTGTACACGGGAAGATTCCTCCATCTCCTTGCATGTCCCAGTGGACGGTGCCTATGAAGGACAACAGCGAGCACAGAGTCAATCAAACCACAGGTACGTTCCCACAGCTTGCACATAACACGAATCCCTATGCATTGTATGGCTTGTATGAGTGTCGATGCAAGGCCTAGGTATGTGTGTCGCAGTACAAATTCAGCCATGTGGGCCCTTGAAATGGCGGCTGCCTGACCTGTAAAGTGCGACAATGGGATGTGAGGTCAATGCGCTGGCGTGGGACACAGTGGCGGTAGGCGGTCGAAGACCGCGGCGCAAAGCAGCATTGGTTAACATTGAACCCTATGGGTTTCAGGAGCCAATGACGATGTGCGCCGGCGGTCGCGGTACGCACCGGCGCGGTACGCACCGCCGCGGGCGTAACCGCCATTTTCTATCAGCTTAATCACTCGATACCTGATCTTCCACAGGAGAGGACCTACACTGCAAGTGCTGCTGTGACCTCGGTCTGGAAGAGACAATGGCTCATGCGACTGGGGAAAGGGCCCCTGCCTTCACTGCGGAGGAGTTGGAGAAACTTGTGGATGGGGTCGTCCTCCAGTATGCGCTACTCTACGGTCCTCCAGACCAACAGGTAAGTACACTGGGACCATGCTTTGTGGGCTATGCCTGTGTTGAGTGGGGTAGATGAAAGATGGTGGGGAGGGGAGCGATAGAGGCATGCATCAAACGACAGATGGGAGCATGTGCCACATGGCAAGGGTGGGGATGGGGGGCCACTCACATGGAGCATGCAGAAGGTGATGATTATATTTCTCTCCCTGTACATGTCACACAGGTCAGCGCTCACCAGAAAATCGACATTTGGCGTGCCATCGCCAAGGACGTCCGGACCCTGGGGGTCCACAACAGACGAGGCCCCCACTGCCGGAAGAGATGGGAGGACATCCGCCGCTGGAGCAGGAAGACGGCGGAGGCTTGGCTGGGGATGGCCTCCCACGTTGGGAGGGGTGCCAGTCGGACTTTGACCCCCCTGATGTCCCGGATCCTGGCGGTGGCCTACACCGATTTGGATGGGCGCGTGAGGACATCACAGCAGACACAAGGGGGTGAGTACACTCTCACTCTGGTGACTTTGCGCGCAGTGGAGGTGTCTGGGTGGGGGAGGAGGGCTGTGGGTATCCCTAGGCCAGGGCGATTTCTGTAGGCTAGGCCCCTCCGTAAGGCATGGCCCTGTGCCCCCGCCCCCCACCTCTGTAGGGTGCCAAGTACATGTATCCATGGCCCTGTGTCATCTATGTGTGCAGTTGTCGTCCATAGGCTTGAAGGCCATGTCCCACGGATTGCGTAGTGGACCCCAAGTGCGCCGCGTAGTGCGTAGGGCTTCTGTGTCTGTCCTCTCTGCCAACGGTGTGGCCAATGCATGCACTCAACATGTCTTTATTTCTCCCCCCCCCTTTTTTGTGGTCTTCCTGTTCATGTGTGCATTAGCATCATCAGGCGGAGGAGAAGTGGCATCAGAGCACGAGGGAGCTGCATCCCATGCAACGGAGTCCGAATACACCAGTGGGACGGAGGGCGAGGGGAGCTCCACAGCGGGGACTCGTGCTGATGTCAGTGACAGCGACTCGTCCTCTGAAGGGATCTCCCTTGTGGTGGCGGCAACATCCGTGCCCCCCGCAACAACAGGTACAGCCGCCACCCAGCGCACCAGCACCGCCCTCCCACCAGCCCCTCAGCGTTTGCCCGGTGCCTGCTCACCCAGGAAGGTGGGCATCTCCTTCGCCCCAGGCACCTCAGGTCCTGCCCCTGTCACCCCTGCTGCCCTCAGTGAGGTGGTCGTTGACCTCCTGAGGACCATCATTGTTGGGCAGTCTACCCTTTTGAATGCCATCCAGGGTGTAGAAAGGGAGGTGCACCAGAGTAATGCATACCTGGAGGGCATTCATTCTGGTCAGGCTGCCCATCAGCGATCGTTCAACGCTCTGGCCTCAGCACTGATGGCAGCCATTGTCCCTGTCTCTAGCCTCCCCCCTCCAACTTCCTCCACCCGACCCAATCCCCTGTACCTCTGCCTATCCCAGACACACCATCAGACCAGCCTGCACACACCTCAACACCCAAGGGGAGCTCAGCCAAACATAAGCACCACACATCACACAAGCATTCACACAAGCAACATCCACATGCAGACATAACAACACCCACTGCCTCCACTGTGTCCCCCTCCTCCTCGTCTCCCTCCTCCCTCCCTGTCACGTCTCCACTCACACTTGCATGCACAACATCTTCAGCCACTACGTCCATCACCAGCACACACACCAGAACACTCCGCACACGTGCAGTCACCACCCCCACTACCATTTACACGTCCCCTGTGTCCTCTCCCAGTGTGTCTGTCACCCCCTCTTTCAAACTACACAAATGCAGGCAGCCACCCACCCAACAGCCATCCACCTCACAACAGCCTCCAGCCCAAGCACCTGCACCCAAAGACACCAGACTTCACACTCCTACAACCACATCATCTTCCTCCACTCCCATACCCACTATACCTACCCGTCCCTCTCTTTCGAAATTGCTTTTCCTTGCCAACCTTAACCTCTTTCCAACAACTCCCCCACCCCGTCCATCTCATAAGACTCCAATCAGCACCTCAGCCACCACAAAACCGGGACCTATAAAGACTGTTTGCCATGGCCTGTGGAGTCCCCCACCCTCAAGGGCAGGCAGTTCAGCTAGGAGCCAAGGCACGGCCAGCCCACCCCTGGAAAAGCATCCGAAGATTGCCAGTGCCCGGCGCGAGAGGCCAAAGACACCAGGGACCAAAATCCCTACCATGGCTCCGGCAGGAAGTGGGGTGCCACCTGGCACACCGCCAAAGGTGGGAAAGGGCCACAGGTGAACAGGGAAGGGTGGGAAGGGCAGCACGCCCGACAAGTCCGGCAGCAGGCCAGCTGCCCAGGAGGGCCCCACCAGCCCCATCCCAGGTGTGCAGGAGGACACCCACAGGCCCGGTACTGCAGCCCAGGAGGGCCCGCAAGCCACGTCCCAGGTGTGCAGGAGAACACCCACAGGCCCGGTACTGCAGCCCAGGAGGGCCCCGCAAGCCACGTCCCAGGTGTGCAGGAGGACACCCACAGGCACGGTACTGCAGCCCAGGAGGGCCCCGCAAGCCCACCAACAGATGGGCAGGAAGGCCCCGCCAGCCACATGTCAGGTGGCGAGTGACATCCATGCCATGGCCGGATCCGCTGACCTGGACACTCATCTCAAGCACCGCTGAACTGGGCCCTTCATCTCAAGCACCGCTGAACTGGGCACCGCCGTCTCAAGCACCGCTGAACTGGGCCCTTCATCTCAAGCACCGCTGAACTGGGCCCTTCATCTCAAGCACCGCTGAACTGGGCCCTTCATCTCAAGCACCGCTGAACTGGGCACCGCCGTCTCAAGCACCGCTGAACAGGGCACCGCCGTCTCAAGCACCGCTGAACTGGGCACCGCCGTCTCAAGCACCGCTGAACTGGGCCCTTCATCTCAAGCACCGCTGAACTGGGCACCGCCGTCTCAAGCACCGCTGAACTGGGCACCGCCGTCTCAAGCACCGCTGAACTGGGCCCTTCATCTCAAGCACCGCTGAACTGGGCACCGCCGTCTCAAGCACCGCTGAACTGGGCAACGCCGTCTCAAGCACCGCTGGCCCATTGGCAGAAGGGGCAGGCCCTCATCTGTGTCGGGCAGGGCTGCACGAAGCACTCTGGGCACCAGTCCCCCTCCAGAACCAGTGGAGACTGTCATCCACTTGTGAGACTGTGGCTTTGCACTCCCCAGGATGGCACAGTGGGCAACCCACCCACTGCAGAGACTTGAAAGACTGTGGCTTTGCACTCCCCAGGATGGCACAGTGGGCAACCCACCCACTGCAGAGACTTGAGAGACTGTGGCTTTGCACTCCCCAGGATGGCACAGTGGGCAACCCACCCACTGCAGAGACTTGAAAGACTGTGGCTTTGCACTCCCCAGGATGGCACAGTGGGCAACCCACCCACTGCAGAGACTTGAGAGACTGTGGCTTTGCACTCCCCAGGATGGAACAGTGGGCAAACCACCCACTGCAGAGACTTGAGAGACTGTGGCTTTGCACTCCCCAGGATGGAACAGTGGGCAAACCACCCACTGTAGAGACTTGAGAGACTGTGGCTTTGCACTCCCCAGGATGGAACAGTGGGCATGGAGGCCCCTTGTGGATCTGGCGTCGTGGACTCATCTGGCTGAGGTGCCCCCCCTTCCCTTCCCCCTGAGGTGCCTGTAGTTTTGCTATCTGATGCCCCTGCAGTGTTCTCTCCGTTGGTGTCAGGTATCCTGTGTGGGCTTTGCCCATGTGATTTGGGCCCAGTGGTCCACGGACAATGCCTGCAAAAATTATCGGACTTTTAATATTTATGCATATAATAGTTTTAGATGTGTGATATATTGATAAGCCAGTGATACAATATATTCGACAGTTGATGATCATTTCCTTTTGTCTTTGCATTCTTCCGGGGGGTTTGGGGGTGTAACTGTGATGTATTGCTATGCATTGATGTGTGTGTTGTAGTGGGTGAGGGTGGGGGTGGGTGTGTCGCGTATGTGTGTCCCCGTAATTTTTTCCCTCCCCCCTCCCCTGTGTCGTAGGTGCAGTACTCACCGTTGTCTTCTGCGCCGGCGTTCGTGCTCCTGGTAGAGGAGCAGGAAGACAATAGCTGGGAGGATGTTAAGTTCGGGTTCCATGCTGCCCAGATTCCTCGTGGGGTGTATGGAGGTGAGCGTTTTCCGTTCAAAATGGCTGTTTCCGCCGTGTTTTTATGGGCGGTGCTACTGCCCCGGAAAAGGTGGCGGATTGGTGGGTTGTGATAGGGCGTGTGGTACTTTGTCTCCCGCCTGTCTGTTGGCGGTGACCGCCGCGCTGTTTGTTTGTTCCGCCGTGGCGGTCGGAGTGTTGAAGTGGCGGTCTCTGTTGGCGGTTTCCGCCAGGGTCGGAATTCCATTTTTTTTACCGCCAGCCTGATTGGCGGGTTGGCCGCCGCTTTACCACCGACCGCCAGGGTTGGAATGACCCCCTAAGTCCGAAGGTAAACTTTTGACCGAGGCCTCCCACGAGCTGTAGCCGAGCAGGGCTCCGTCGCGGTCGGCCTGAAACTTTGACTTTGCCCCGGTCGAGGTGCGACCAGATGACCAGATTGGCGCTTTTTGTTTCTAGGCGCTAGGAAACAATAATTCTTTAACAATTCATATCTCCGGTTCCCCTTATCTGATTTTATTCGTTTTTGTGTCATTTTAAAGATAAAAATATAATCTATGTTTATAAATTGATTTTGGATTTTTAAACTGTTTCCTGTGTTTTATTTAATTACTGTTTTGTGATATTTGAATGCTTTGCGTTTTGTCTCCTAAGTTAAGCCTTGTCGCTCGTTGCCAAGCTACCAAGGGTTGAGCTGGGTTTAATTTACTGAGACCTAAGTGGAGGTTAGTGGCCTATTGCTAAGTGTAGGAACTTACCTGCCCTTACCAATAACCCATTTTCCAACACAAATTCCTTGCGAAACAGAGTGGTTCACAGTGGTAGATTTGTCACAAGCTTTCTTTTCTGTGCCTTTTCATGAGGATAGTCAGTTTCTTTTTAGTTTCAAATTCCTAGACAGAGTCTACAGCTGGTGCAGGCTTTCACAAGGGTATACGGAGTCACCATCACTGTTTAATCAGATCTTGAAAGAGAACCTGGAGTCATTAGAATTACCTTACCAATCAACCCTCGTGCAGTACATTGATGCATCCAGAATAAGGGACGAGTGTAAGTATAACTCGATTGCCCTGTTGAATCATTTGAGAGAATTTGGACATAAGGTTTCACCTGTGAACTTGCAGTATTGCCAAAAATCTGTGAAATACCTGGGACACCAGATTGAGAAGGGGTTAAGGAGAATCTCCAGGGAGAGAATTACCATGATACTGCAGAGAAGTCCTCCGACTTCGCAGAGAGATGTCAGGATGCTCCTGGGGATGGTGGGGTACTGTAGACAGTGGATTCCAAATTTTGCTGAGATTCCTAAACCATTGCAGCAATTGACACACAAGAAAGTTACAGATCCCATTACCCTAGATGAGGATCAGATGAAAGCATTCACTGTATTGAGAGAGAGTTTGAGCAGAGCTCCAGCGTTGGGAATGCCTGATTACACAAAGCCTTTCACGTTGTTTTGTCATGAACGTTATGCTTGTTCTTTGTCTGTTTTGACATAGGTCCATGGAGGTGCTTATCGCCCAGTAGCCTATTTTTCAGCTACCTTGGACCCGGTCGCAGCAGCTTTACTAGCCTGCTTGCATGCAGTAGCTGCAGTTGGTCAAAGTCTTTCCCAATGTGAGGGGGTAGTCATGGGATACCCTTTGACGGTAATGGTATCACACTCTGTTGAACATTTACTGACAAGGACGAAAACGCAGTACTTGATGGGTGCAAGACTGACAAGGTATGAGACGAGCATATTGGGGGCTCCAAATGTAACATTAAAGAGATGTACTTTTTGCATTTGTCGCCCCAAGTGGGAAGGGTATGCCCAGACGTAGGTCCCGTGCTCACTATGCCACCAGATTCAAGCTAGCCTGGCTGAAGAGGGGTGATACCCCAAAACCGGTCCCAGGATGCTTATTTCTGGTCCCAGGGGGACCTAGCCTGGCAGTGCGGGCTGGACTGTTCCCATGGGGAACAGGGTCAAGACTGATTTGCATATGGATGGGTCCAAACTGGAATGGCATGGTGAGCAAATAAACTGATGGATTAAACCCAGATCTGTGACTGGGGGTGAATGTTTGATTTGGTCTACATTCCGTCCATCAACTGTTCTTTTTGCATCAGTGCTGAATCCAACCACATTGCTTCCAAGTGACACTGTTGAAATTGAAAAAGAAGAAGACATTGAGCATGATTGTCTTGAGGTAACTGAATTGTGTACAAAACCAAGGACTGAAATTGGAGACATGTGTTTAGAAGAAAATGACCAGATTGTCTTTGTTGATGGTTCGTGTCTCAGAGATAGAACAGAGACATTGTGAGCAGGATATGCAGTATGCACAATTACAGGCACGTTAGAAGCTTGGCTTCCAGGTGTGTATTCTGCACAAGTAGCAGAATTAGTAGCTCTTACTAGAGCATGCTATGTTTCTGTAAGACTAAGGGTCACAATCTATACCGATAGCCAATATGGATTTGGAATTGTTTATGATTTTGGTCAGCTGTGGTCGCAACGAGGTTTCATGACCTCTACTGGAACACCAGTAAGAAATGGTGACAGAATAAAAGAATTGTTGTACACAATACAATTACCTGAAGAAATTGCAGTGGTAAAATGCAGTGCACATCAAAAGTCACAGAATTACATTTCATGGGAAATGGATATGCAGATCAAGTCGCAAGGTTTTGCGCATTGAACTTTAGATCATTTAAAGATAAGCAGGAATTGATGCCTGAAGAAGAGAACAGTTGCACAAGTTTTGCACTAAAAAGAATTGACACTTTAGAAGAATTGAAAACATTACAGGAAAATGCAAAGAAGAGAAACAACTTTGGGTCAAGCTGAAATGTATTCAAGGATCTGATGAAATTTGGGTTTCTGAGGAGGGTCAGATGATGTTGCCAAATAGTTTGTTGATGCAGAAGGCCAGGTACTACCATGGCCAGGCGCATATTGGAAGGGATGCCATGGTCAGGTTGTTTAAAGTTGATTGGTTCAATCCAAAATTCAGGTAAGCAGCAGAGGCAGTGTGTCATCGATGTGCAATTTGTCAGCAACTGAATGTGGGAAAAGTGACAGTGGTGAATGTGAGCCACATTGGAAGAGCAGGAGGTCCATTCAGATGCCTGCATGTGGTGGTTTGAAGTACGTGTTGGTGATTGTGTGTGTCTTTAGTCATTGGATTGAAGCATACCCCACACGAACAAATTACAGTCTCACTGTAGCAAAGCTGTTGCTTAGAGAGTTAATACCACAGTTCGGATTTCCAATCTCTTTAGAATGAGGTAGGGGAACTCACCTCAATAACGAGGTGATCAAACTCTTATGTGCAGCATTAAACATTGAGCAGACGTTGCATTGTAACTATCACCCTGAAGCATCAGGACTAATGAATGGTACGTTGAAATCAAGAATTGCCAAGATGTGTGCTGCAACCAATTTGAAATGGCCTTACCTTTGGTGTTGATGTCAATGCAAAATATACCTGACAGGAAGACAGGGCTGTCACCCCATGAGATCCTCATGGGAGGAGCAATGAGGTTGCCAGCAATTCCAGTCAATGCACTTGCCAATATTACAGATGATATGGTGTTGGACTACTGCAAAGGTCTGGCTGATGTGGTTCACTCTTTCTCTCAGCAGGTGCAGGCTGATACCCTACCTCCCATCCATGACCCAGGTCACAATCTGAGAGCTGGAGATTGGGTCATCATCAAAAAGCATGTTCGCAAGACCTGTTTAGAGCCACGTTGGAAAGGTCCATACCAGGTGGTGCTAACAACTACGACAGCTGTAAAGTGTGCAGGACTGCCGAACAGGATAAATGCAAGCCATACAAAGAGAGTGGTGAGTCCGCAAGAACATGAAGAAGTGTTTTTGAGAGCACCAACAGCAGCAAAACAAGTGAGCCGGAGCAAGAGCAAGCTGAACCTGAAGTTGATCCTGAGCTTGTGGAAGATGGGGCAATCACCCCTATAAGAGACAAGCGTGAAGAATTACAGGAGGGTGAGAAGAGCCTAACTCAATGAATACAGCAGGAGAACACAGCACAGCAGGGGTTCTCCCAGAAGCAGACAGTGCTGAAAGGCAAACAGAGCACGTGCCAGATCAAGAAGGTGAAAGAGTTGAGACAGATCAAAATCAAAGAGATCTGACTCCTCCTGAACACTTTGCAGGTCCATCAAAGAGAAAACACCATAGAGTTAGAAAAAGAAAAGAGTCCAATCCTGAAGAGCATATTGACAGAAGGAACGAGAAAAGGAGATTATTGGCCTGAATCGCAAATTGGGAAGAAGAAGGAATTGGTCATAAATTAAACAATAGAAAAAGAAGTGGATACTACAAGAAAGGAAGAACTGAGTGAAGGAGAATTAGGTGGTGAACGAAGGTTGAAAAGAAAGAGAGAAGCAAGTCAAAGATACGCAGGTCCTGAGTGGGCATATGCAGCAACATGTCAATGGCAAAATGAGTTTACGTCTTTGTGTTTTGATAGAGAAGTTCCGAATCAGTACTTTGATGCAACCTGAAGGCGATCAATAGACTGAGTTGTTGAGCTGATCTAAAGTGAAACTGAAAAGAGACTGTTGAACTAAAAACCGGAAAAGACATTGATAACCTGATGTGACAATTGGAACCCGGAAGTGACAAGCTGCTAACCAATTTTTGACAAAGGAGAAAGGGTTCTTACGTATGCAACTGAACTGTGAGAATGAAATATTTTTCTTCATTTTGATTTTAAAAATTTCTGTTGCACTTTATCTAAGAGTTGCTTCTACTTTCTGATTCTTTACAGAGCATTGCTGAGTTAAATAACTGCGTTAGGAATATTAGATATTGTACGTATTTGAGTGTTGGAGTGGCAATTATGTATGGAATAATGTTTATAATAATGATCGTGGGAATGTCTTTACCTTCAGACTTTGCCTCTGGAATGAAAGTCAGAAATGCTTAGCAGAGTAGGGCAGAAGGCTGTGAATGAAGAAAGTTCACTTCATCAGATAGCCACTGGATGAAGTCTGGGTAAAGCTGATGACTTTTGGAGAAAAAGCTCAGAGCAGGAAAAATTTGAATGTAATGTCCACAGAAGATGCAACACTGGCAGGACACTTTTCGTGCCTTGGCTCAGTGAAAATTTCTACCATTAGTCACTTTTTTGGAGCTCAGATTTTTTCTGCAGGGCAGAGCTACAGGCTGTAGCTAAAAAGGACTCAACAAGTCCAGAAACCTTCTCCTTGAGATCCAGCTGAAAGAGATTCACTCCTGTGCAGAGGAATGTAGCAGGGGCCATGGAGATGCAACGCACTTTTGTCAGATTGGCATGGCAAGTTGGTCCCGGTTCCCAATCACTTCTCAGAGCAAAAAGTTATCAAAACGTTTCTAAGTTCCAGGTTCTACGATTTGTTAGTAAGTGTACACTTTGACACCATCCAAAGGTCCTGGACCTTGAAGACAGCACTTGATGAGCAAGATTCATTCCAGAAGAGGCGCGCAGCAATGTCCATGCCAGGTCCAGTTGCAACTGGTCAGCTAGGAATGCAGTACAAAGGCCAGGAAGCTAGTTGTGTCTGCCTAGTTCAAACAGGTGGTCAGCACTTTGTTTTGGGTACAAGAGAGAGAGCAGAACCAGGCTTCAGGGCTCTTCGTAAGTCATAGGAACTAGGTCCAGACCTCTTCTGTTCTTCCACAGGTCCAGAAAGTGTTTGCACTTCTGTTTCATTTGCCATGTAGCTCAAAATAACTGTAATCAGTCAGAAAACGTATATTACTGGTATTAAGTACGGAGACTTGGAACACAAAGTTCTGCTCTATGTAAATAAGCTAATTGTTTTCCCTTAAAGTCCAGGCTACTTTGATGTTTCATTTGGAGTTTTGTCAATGTACCCGATCATGCAGGTAATAGTAATGAGTATTATCAACAATGAACAGGTCCGTTTGCAGTGCTTTGTTGAATTTCTTTTATTCTACCTAGTTTCAATAGTTTAGAGTAACTTTATGCTGATTAATTACTGTCTGTGCTGAGACTGCCTCTAATTTCTAGAAGCTCATTCAGGTCTCAGTGTGATGGATGGTGCATGAAGTGAGCTAATAGTGGATTTAAATACTTGGGGATCACAAATTTAGGAGAAGTATGACAGCTCTCGCCAAACAATCTTTGTAAAAAAAGGGAGAGATGATGAAGATTTAAGCACTGAGCAATGACGCATCTGGCTATTGTTAGGGAAGATTAATGCTATCAAAACGTGTGCCTCATTGTAAATTCTGTGTGATCTCTAAGCTGTGCGCTTGCCTTTTCCAGTAAAACTTAACTAGATGTACAGTGTCCAGCTCCTTCTTGTGGAGAGAAGGTAACTGGCTCGGAATGCAACTGAAGTCTCTTGAATTGGGGCGCAACACATGGTATTTGTAAATCCTGATTCAAAGTATTGTCATCATGCATTTACTCCTTACTGCTCCTTGGGACCAACATATTTCTCCAGAGTGGTGAGTGAAAACATTTCGGGCAATATTCTTTTTGACTATTGCTTTCCAAATGGAAACACATTTTAGTGCTGGTAATATTTTACCATGTTTTGGCTTACGGTCAATGATCTATTAAGTGTGATGCAGATTATTAGGAATTTCTAGATATGTTTCTATTTGGCAGCACAGCCATTGAGATAGGTAGCAACGAGTTTATTTTGCAGAGCTGGAGTAGGGCCTGTGTTTGGGAATAAGGTTTGGTTTGGTAGATGGTTCCATTTGAATTTTGTATTTAAAGAAAACGTTGGAGAAAAATTAAGTTGACAGATATATAGAGTGGAGTCAGTTGTTTCCAATAAGGGTAATTATGGCTTTAAATTGGTTTTAAATTGGGCACACTATAGGCGGAAAGAAAAGTAAGTTTGGAAAGGCAGCTGCAGTTAGAGAATTGATTGTGAATGCCTCTGCTGTTCTGTGATTGCTAATATGTTATATTTTGATTGTTCAATGGAAGTGGGATATGAGATTACAGTACAGCATTAGAGTACAACATTTATTGATGTTACAATACGTGAGGGTGATTTGAAACCTTAGATATGTTCATCAGAGAATTATATTTAATCTTTACTCTCCTCCGGAGCGGATTTACCAGTCAAAAAATGTCAGCTAATATAAACTGTTGGGATTGTGGGAATGTATTGTGTATATTAAGACATATGCATTTGACTGTAAGAGTGTTTGGAGTTTCTGAAGAGATATACCTGATCATATGCACTTGGTGTTAGGGACTGTTTACGTAAACACCTCAAAACTGATTTCATTTCATAAATACAGGTGCTTGGGTGGCTTTTGATGCTATGCGGTTGTTGGATTACACGGCTATGCTGTTAAAACACATTTTAAACCTAGTAGAGGAGATTACACACTGCTGGCATCTCAGCATAAGTTCTCCATTTCGTTTTTGTAAGTGCAGTTCGTGATAATTTTAGGAACAGACAAGTAAGGAAGTGTTCTCCATCGGTTGGTGCAGCCAGTGCTCATTTTAAATATATGGAACAGTGGGGTGAAATCGGACATAGACAACTGAATAAAGGAGTTGGTTCTCCTAACTAAATATGAAAATCTGACGTTTGAGACAAAGGGAAATCCTGCAAGTTATGCATATATTATGCAGGGGTTTAATACTGTGTGGCTGAAATTGTGAGGATGATCATTTTTAAATGATATTGGGTAGTATGAGGAAGTGGATTATTAGTTGAAGTGGATAGTACCCCCCCTTCAAGTAATAGTGGTGCTATCCCTTACTAGGTACAGCTGGGTCTCAACAATTAGACTCGAGCTAGACCCTTGGGAGTTGCAGCAGAAGCAGACAGGCTAAACTTAGGAGAAATGTATAAAACATTTATCAGGGTCAAAACAGTTAAAAAGTGGAAAACAAAACACAATAAAAAATGCACTCTAATTTATAAAAATAGAATGGGTTTTAACAAACAAATAGATACCAAAATGGCAGGTGGTGAATGGGAGATATGATTTTTCAACGTTTTAGATGCTTCTAGAGCACAAAAGCACAAAACACCAACTGACGAAATCTGGTCGGGCTAGACCAGGCCAAAGTCTAAAGTTAAGGCTGATGGAGGACTGTTTGGATACAGGGACTAGATTCATCACAGTGGAAAAATTTACTTCTGACTTAGTCGTTTTTCTGGAGAAAAGTCCTCATCCTTTCAGCAGGCCAACCAGCAAGTTAAGTGCAATCAACAGTTCGGCATTGGTGGATGTGGTTCATCAGCAGTCCAGTGGTAGTCTCTGGTTCTTTTTGCAGACATTTTGGAAAAGGTTTCTAAGTGTCCAGTCTTTCAGTGTTTGAGGGGTAAAGAGTACACTCTAACAATAGCGAAGAGTCCAGGACTTTTTTGGAACCCTTGGTTGTTAGGAATCAATCTCCCAGAAGACACGAGCAGGGCCTTGGGTAAATACAGTTGAAATTGTCCAGCTGGGCTCAGCAGAGATTTGGGTTTCTTGCAGCGTTTGTGCTCGTGGAGCTGAACTTCAGGCTAGGCAACTAGCCCTTTGTGTTAGATTTAGTTACTGATTGAGGGGGTGAGTCAGGGCCCTTAACCAAGCAGCAATCACAATCCTTGTAAGAGTGAGGCACAAGCAGACCCCACATTAACCTGTGCTCAGCCCTCTGGTAGCTTGGCACAGAGCAATAAGGTTTAACTTATAGGCAATGTCAAAGTTATTAGGCGGCACTTTAAGCAGTAATAAATCGAAAACACAACACAAAAACACACACTAATTTTGCAAATTAGAGTAATTTTTTATCACTAAATCAAGACAAAAATAGCAAAAATCCAATAAGTAGAACCCGAGTTATGCAGGTTTAAAGATTTCAGTGAAAAGAGTGCCAAAAAGCACTACCTGTGAATATCTGGTTACGCTAGACTAGGACAAAGTCACAAGTTCAGGCTGACTGCGATAGAGTGCAAGCTAGGCACAGGGACCCAGTTTGGCCCACTGAATAAGAGTACCTTAAATCCTGGTTGTGGAGTATTGCAAGACGCTGCGTTGAGGATGCGTTGTGCAGCTGAGGCAATGCATTGATTCCAGAGAGCTGTGAAGCTGCAATGTGAAGACCTGTATCATCATCGAGGATCCAAGCGATGATGGCTTGTGAAGCAAAGTCTGACATCGAGGATGTGTTGCACAGCTGAGGCAATGCGTTAGTTCTGAGGAGCTGGATGTTGCAATGTGGGAACCTGCATTGACTTAAAGGTTGCTGTCGAGAAGAGATTTGCAATGCGAGGTTCTGCAGTGGGGCGGCATAATGAAGTGCTGCATCACAGATGCGTCATGCAGTTGAGGCGATGTGTTGGTTCTGGGGAGCAGCAAAGCTGTGATATGAGGTCCTGTGTCATCGTCGAGGATCCTGGTGACAAGGGCTTGCAATGCAAAGTCTGGCATGGAGGATGTGTCACGCAGCCAAAGAGCTGCATCAGTTCTGAGGGGCTGCAAGGCTGCAAAGCGAGAACATGCATTGTCATCAAGACTGCTATCAACAAGAGATTTGGATTTGTGAGGTCCTGCATCAAGGAGGCATTGCATGGAGGTCGTTCTGATGTGGAATGTGAGGTAGATGAGAGTCCTTGTGCTAGGAGAATTGTCACAGCAGAGGCGGTTCATCAGTTGTGCTTGGGGTTGAGCTGCGCAGTGGAGGGGATGTTTTGGTTCTACTGGATCCACAGATAGGCTGGCACAGCAACTTCAGGCTTACTTAGGGTGGGGGAGGTTGGGGTTAGTTTACTTATTGGGAGGAGATTTTAGGGCTCAGGGCAGGTGGGGATATCGAGGTGGGTTCGTTTTTAGGAGTGGGGTCGGGTATGTTTTTTTTTTTAGGGCTAAGGTCGGGTCAGGTAATTTACTTTTTAGGGGCAGGGTGGGGGGTCAGAGTGTTTTTTTGTAGGGCTGAGGGTGGGTGGGGTTTATCAGGGTAGATTTGTTTTATGGGGCAGAAGTGCAGGGGGTCGGGGTCGTTTTTTTTAGGGTTCAGGGCAGGTGGGGGGCCAGGGTACTTTAGTTTATACAGGGTACTTTAGTTTATAGGAACAGGGGTGGAGGGTTAGGATAGTATTGTTCTTTAGGGCTCAGGGCAGGGGGGGGTCAGGGTAGTTTACTTTTTAGGGGCATGGTGGGGGGTGGGGGTAGTTTTTTTTTTAGGACTCAGGGCTGGTAGGGGGTTGGGGTACTTTAGGTATTAGGGGTGGGGGAATTTTGGGCCTCAGGGTGGGTGGTTGAATGACTGAACCATGCATGCTGTTTTGCATGCATTTCTACACATGCCTTGTGTCGGGGTAGTTTAGTTTTATGAGGCAGGGGTGGGGTGGTTGGATAGCTTTTTTTTAGGGTTCAGAGTGGGTGGGGGCGGGATACTTTAGTTTATAGGGGCGGGGTGGGGGTTAGGACAGTAGTTTTGTTTAGGGCTAAGGGCAGATGGGGGTTTGGGGTACTTTAGGTATTCGGGTGGGGGAAGTTTTGGGCCTCAGGGTGGGTGGAGGGGTTGCATGAGAGAACCATGCAAGCTGTTTTGCATGCATTTCCACACATGCCTTTACAAGCAGGCTTTTACAGTGACATTTGTTGTAAAGGCATGCGTGGTAAAGGCATGCGCGGAAACGATGTGGTGGTGGTTTCAACCACAATGTTAAGGCATGTGTTGTTCCCACATGCGTGGTTCCATCATACAGTGTGTCTCAGGGAAATGTACTCCCTCTGCAAACCGGTTATGGATCAGCGTTTCTCCCTTTGCGATTGGTGTCACTCGGGCAAATTGGACGATGGCAGGGGACGGCATAGGTGTGAGTTACATCAGCCTGCAAGAGGAGATGTCCCTTTGAGGCTTGTGCATGTGGTGGGCACATGCCCCAGGCAATCCTGTCAGGAGGAGGTCACACCTCCTCCCAGCCAAGGGCCTTTTGTTCCCTTTCCTGGGGGCCATTCACACTGCAAAACAGGCTGCTAGATGACAATTAGGGATTAACTCTAAGAAAGCTAATAAAGCCTTCAGGCAGAAAAATGCCAACTTTCCAAAAGTGGCATTTTCAAAATAGTAATTTAAAATCCAAACTGACCATTAGATTGGATTTTACATAACTATTCAGTTGAGTCTGTGGATCATGGTTCTAACTATTGCCAAACCGTGGCTATGCATTATGATGTGTTATAATGTAATGCAGTGCTTTTCTGTTGGAAAGCCAACCTTCCTTGCCTCAGCAAAAAGCAACTTTAGATATTTTTCACTGTCAGGACATGAAAAAGCTAAGTACTCATATCCTCCTTTTTAAACACCCTACCTTAGGGGCCCTAAAAAGGCAGGTTTGGGCATGTAGAGAGGTTTATATTGCTGCATTGATTCTGCTGTTTTAAAACTACACCGAAGAAGCAGGTGTAGGCCTGAAGACATGTTTTGGATTTTCACTTTGGTGGTGGCATAGTGGGTTCTGATGTTCACTACAGTCATTTAACTTACATGTGCTGGGAACACCAGGTACCAGATACCTTGAAATCACAGGTTCGTTAAATGTGTCAATTGGAAATTTTAACCAATTCTACAAGTTTTTATGGGTCAGAGCACATGCACTGGGGCTACATTAGCAGAGTTCAAAAACCAACATCATCAGTTTAAAAAAATGGGGGTGATCATGCAAAAAGAGGCATTTTCTTACAGCAGGTCTTTTTACTGTGTTGCCTTTTGTTGTGCTACGTGTTCTGTGTATAAGCTTGGTGAATTTACTATAGTAAAAAAGCCTACTGCTGAGAGCTATACTGGTTGTTAAAGACTCTTAACCCAATTTGTAAGTCTGAGTCACAGGAGTGGCCGATGACAAAGTGGAAAGGTTTTAACAACTGGTATTGCCTGAGGCACAGGTGCATTAAGGCTATTAAAATATTCCAGCAACTGAGGGTGTTAGCATGTCGGATCCTAATAAGTATACTTACAAGGGGATGCAAATAGGTCGATGAACCTTTTGACTCGCAATTAAGAAGTTCTTACCATAGCTCCAGTACATAATCAATAATCAATACAAGATAATCAACAATCATTAGTAATCAATAAAATCAATAATCAATGGAGTCAGTAAATGTCACGTACCATGACCTTTCAGCCATGAATAACCACACATTTAATAAAAGTTTAGTGAGTTTATTTCCCTATATTAACAATGCTAAGGTCATGTAGATTAATCTCAAAATCAAATGAAGCACATATAAAAACAACACTGGTTGTCCAAAGCGGCTGAAGAAACGCAATCTAATCAAAGCTCGAACCACAACACCTTCTAGAGCTACAGTGCAAATCAATAGTAAAGTCAGCTGCGACAAAGATACAACATACATATAATTCAGAAAAGTAATTCATCAAACATTTATCCCCGTAATCGTCAGTCATTTATGAGGGCACTTAACTAACATCAGATTAGCATCAGCATATTGGGCTACATGCAAAACAATTTTGAGACACGAATTTAGAAAAACATCTAACTATGGATCTGTCAAAACAGCACAGTTGGTACCTAGAAAGAAAAAAAATAGTATGCATAACAGTCATGTTTCATTATGTCTACCTATCCTCGGAATGAGTCAGCAAAACAGAATCAGTCTTCATCCTCAGGTCATCAGTCGATCAGCAAAGCATCAGGCTCTCAGTCAAAGAGTATGAGCCCAATGAGAGAATTAATCTTGAATGTCTCAAAATCAGGTCTCTCGATATCCGAACCTTTTCTCTAGTTTCTAATCTGAATAATTCTGGTCTGTTGTGTTGTTATATCAAAGTCACCTAAACTAACCCCTAATTCCCTATTGGTCAGTTAATTGAACGTTTATACTTTATCCAATAATATTTCTACACCAAATCTATAAATTTGAATATTTAAATCTTCACATGCGGTTGATTGGTCTACTTTACGATGTTCTCATCATCCGACTCGTCAGATAACAATATTGTTGCATCTTCAGCTCTAGTCAGTATCCTCATTGTTCTCGTCCTAGGAAAGTACATCTCACACACATTACACATAGCTTGTTACACTAGTGGGAACATGATCTCCTTGCAGTCGGTTCTCACGAAAAGCTTCTGTTAAGCACTTTTAACAAGACAATGGACATTTCGAATTTTAGTTCACTCTGTCAGCATATTTATTAAACGCTAAGAAATACAGCTTCTGCATGAGGCTTGGCAAAACTAGGCCAAGACACTCGCTAAGTTAAGGCCTACAATTATTAGAGCCTACTTCCTAACCCTTAATATGACATATTACTACATTAGTCTAGTACATTTTCAATATTTTATAAGTATTAATAATTAATTAGTACATTTCGTGAACACTGGTGGCCATTCTTCGAGGTCACATTTTCAAATGCGTGCATTATTTTTCTACGTTATTCATTTTCTACATAAACTCATTATTCAAAATGCATAAACACTCATTAATAAATTTCTAATTAAAACACCTGCGCTAGCAAGGGTATAATGTTATGAAATTTAAAAGGGAGAAAGAGAAATACAAACATTGGAATGTTTGGAGCAGAAGGCTTCTGCCAGCCATTATTAACCCAGAGCTACTCCATTATCTTCAATGGAACTCTCAACATTCCAATATTCTAATGGATCTTGTCTCCCTCTCTCAGAGTGCCTCTTATTTTGATGTGTTTTTCTTTGGATTGGAGAGTGATATTAGAGTTCCTTTGTGTTAAATTGTTCTTGTTGATGCTTGCCCCAGCACTGCTATTTTATTATTATTAACACACTTGTATATGTATAGGTACATTTATTGTTACAGAGGAAAGAAATAAAGGATTGATTACCAGCATCAGTGAGGTGTTGCCATTCTTTGTAACCGTAAATGAATGAATACTTCCACTCACATGTGTGTGTGTGTTATTCTGCCTCTCTTGACATCTGTGGCTGGAGATGTTACGCTCTTATCGGCCCTATGTGAGTTTACTCCAAGGCTTGCATTACATTATTCGCTTTGTCCCTTCTGAACTAAAGAGCTATTGTACTCGGCTGTCTCCTGCCTTCCATCGATGTCTTCTTATGTAAACATTTCAGATGTCAACCAATACATGTCATAAGGACCACTGATGATTTGTTTGGTCGCTACCCAAGCTAGCTGTTTATCCACACATGTCCTTTGCCTGGCATTCATTCAGAAACGTTTCCAAAGAATGATAATCCCAGTGGATGCTTGTTTGTCAATTAATAATTCAGTGCTTTTAATTAACAGCAATGACAAGCAAATGCAATATTTGTATTGTGTTTAATTTTCAAGTTGTCTTAGGTTGATATCAGTGTGAGATGCAGGGTACTGTCTTTTTTTCTAATTCGGCACATCGAGAAGGCTCTATTGTGACCGTCATTAGTATATTAATTGAACAAAAATCAGTTAGCTCTATGGTCTTGATTGCACTATAACTTTTTCAAAAGACATTACTTGCTGTTCACGTGGCTCCTGGCGAAATGACGGATTTCAACTGCATAGAAACGAAGGCCATTTCCTTTAGACGAACGGAGATTTTTGAAAATGCTTTTCTTTTCTGTTGTAGGGCATAATATGGTATCAGTTAATAGATGTCAAGTAAAAGTCATTATACCACGTCATGTGTTTTCCGTTTCATTATTGGATAACTCAGTGTATCTTTCTTCATCATGCCGCAGTGACTGTATGGTTTTTCTGTCTAAAAGTGCATAAAAGTCCACCATTTGGGGGGAAAAAGTCAGGTTCCTTCCCTCTTAAATAGCAGAATTCAGGTTAGTCTGCTTATCAATCTACGAGCAGAATATTTTTCAAACGTCTCACTCTAGCTTATACTGATCAGTCCCCATAACACAATGCTCTTTGGCCCTTATTTTGCTTTGAGCTAGACTATGCGGAATTGGCTAATTGACAGATTAGGACTCAGTTTGCACTGCCAAAGACATTTTGTATATATGTGCATTATGACTATTTTGAATTGGTTGACTAACATCTACCTTTTTGCTTTCTGTAATGATTCTTAAAAATTAAATAAACCTTTATGGTTTGTACTTTGAACCTTGGCTCATGTGGATTTCCCAATAGGATTTCTCTGGGTTTAATTGCGATTGTGTTTAGGGCTCTCACCCTCAGGGACTCACACTCAACCCTGATCCATCAATCAGAGCTTTTGATGTAAAAAGGGCTGACTGCCACTTGGGAATTATTTCTAACACTGCCTGACATACTTATAATTTCTAATTTAAACAGAAGGTCATCCTGTATCAATCCATCTGTCAAATTGACCACGGTTTCATCTATCTGCTCACGCATCAACTTCTCCAAACACCCACTCATCCATCCATAAACCAAATTAAACCTACTCTGCCATTCATACCAGTGACGCCTCCTCCGCTAGGGCGGAGAAGCATCGCCCCCCCTCCCGCCAGCAGCAACCGCTGCAAATCCTTTCACAGCGAAAGAATAATAAACCATGTTTATTATTCTTTCCTTGTGAAAGGGACAGGCCTTGTGGGATGACCTGGACAATGGGAGTGCACTGTACACTCCCGTCAGAGAGCTTGTGTGTTTGGCCGGCCATCTCAGGCCGGCCAAATGCACAAGCGCAATAGGCTGTCTGCTGGGCTGAAGAGAGCCTGCACAGGCTCCCAGTCTGCCTGGGAGCACCCTGGCTGGGCGCTCCCAGGCCAATTGTGACGCTGCTATAAGCAGCATCAGGATTGGCACAGGGTAGGATGGGAGCCTGTTCCTTCAGCGACGTCGAGGGAGAGGAGCAGCGCATCGCGGCAACGGAGGAGGTAAGTGTAATTATTTTTTATTTTTGTTTTATTTTATCAATTCTCCCCCCCGCACCTGCTCCCGCGTGCCGCCCTGCACCCAGTTACACCTGCGAGCCGTGACTGATTCATACACTCACCTGCTATCCCTTCACACTATCACCCAATCGACGCACTCATTTAGGGTTTGTCCCATGCTCTAAAACTACCCCAAATCAATTAAAACCCATACAATAAATCGTTCCATCGAAATACCCATCAAAGCACTCACTCTTCCATCTACTTAGCATTCCAACCATAGACTCACTCACCCATGAATTATTCACCCAATTACCAGTGGACTCACTCCACCATCCACTAACTCACCCATCCACTCTCCTACTCAATTGCACATCAACCCATTGCTCAGCCCCTCATCCATTCATCCTGATCATACATTCAATATACTATCTATCCAATCGATCAACCAGCCATTCACTGACCAAATCAGACATCCAGCCATTCGCTACCTCGTCATTCACACTACACTCACACAAGCGCATGCGCACCCTGCATGCACGCACATGCTCGTACACACACGAGCACTCCCACATGCACATCACTAGCGTAACAAAGCCTCTCACCTCCCCCGAGGCGGGAGGCCTAGGATGACCACCTGGCATTGAGGCAAATTCCTGACAGGACTGTAAAAATTTCAGGACAAAGGGTCAAAATTCAGGACAAAAATTCAGGACAAAGGGTCAAAATTCAGGACACAAATTCAAGAACAAAAGTCAGTTGTCAGTGCATTTATTTACTCTTTTTTAACATAGCACTATTTATTCACTGTGGTCTTTTTGTAATTGCCTCCTGGTATGCTACATTCAGGTGTCACATTACATCCTTCTTCAGTAGTAAATTGATGCCCATCGGTAGTTCGGCAAGGCCATCACTCCTACCCAAATCTACCTAATCTTTCTTGAAGAGAAAGTAATAGCAACATTTTGATTATGTGTCTGAACATTTTCAAACCCCTGGCAAACAGTTTGGGAAACATTAAGGTAATTAACATTATGCTAATTTAAACAAATTGAACAAAAACATCTTACCCCAACCGCCCATAGTCTTTCAACCTAAAAAAAAATGAAAGAGGCAGGGCAGATGGTGTGGGTGACAGTCTCACACCTGATGTCAGGATGTGAGGTACCCACAACTTGTCTGTAGTCTCACAGCACTAGAGTGTATGTCTGGGACTCTACATTTATCCCAGAAATAGGAGCCTGGAATACCAATCAAAGATAATAAAAGAGGAGGATGAAATCAATATCAAATGGGAGATCCACGGCAAGTGATTCAAAGGGTTGTTGCCAAGAACTGAATAAATAATGAAGAGAAGAACAAGGTGGGACAATTCCTAAAATCAGACAAGATGGGTCCACCAAGACTAACGGAAGGCATTGGGTACATGGGGAGTTGTCTCTGCACACAGGAGAGAAACAGAAGAGGCACTGTCAAGTGGTTGAACAAGCAACACCCATCCACTTTGGCAAACTCTTCTGGTGCAATAGTCTGCTGTTCGTGCTTGTGAAGGGTGAGCAGGGGCCAGACCCCTTGCAAGGATGTGCAAGGCAACTGCCCGCTTTGTCCATGTCTTTAAATGGTTTTGAAATTGAGCAAAAGCCAAACTAGTGATCTGGGTTATCCCTAAGTGTCAAGTACACATTGAATCTTCAAAATATTTGGGATGTAAATTGCACAAACAAAATGTAAGAATTTTTAAATGTAGTTAGTGTTTCTTTAACATATGGCACTGTTTTCCCCTTTATATACAATTAAATCTCAGATTGAACTGGGAACCAGCTACCTTTTGATACTTAGTGATTAATACCTACCATCCTCCCACTGATTTCAGGATGGAAATCTCAGCAGAGAGTCACGGTCCCTTCAACCCCAGTTTGCTTATTAAATCTTCTCTTCTGCTTTCTGTAGTGGGCCACGTGGCACTAGTGAAGATGGTGTGCTACCCCAATGATAGTATTATTTTGCAAACATTCCCCTGCTCGTCATTAATTCCTGCTTCAGACATGCCACACATCTGATTTGGACACTGCAGCACCATTGGCTAGTTCTTTCCATTCTAAAGCTACCCGTGAGTGCGGGGGATTAGGTCTTCTGGACTTAGAATGCTACTATTCAGCTGTATAGGTCCAATGGGTAGCTTGCTGGCTTTCTGCCCACCTCGCTGCATGAGATGGGGTTGACCAGTAAAGACTTTTAAGGAAGGCTTAATGCACTTCTCTTTGCTTTCCTACTGACCACTCTACAGATCACCATCCAGGGTTATCATGCACAGCTTTCTCTTGCCTTGCTAGAACCTGTAAACTCACTGAAACTTAAGAAACCCTATGCTCCTGCACTACCTTTGTTAAGCATTCCCACTCACACAGGACGGCTGGGATTTGTTTCTGGACGGCGAGCTACTAAATTTCCAAACCTTGTGGCAGACTACCATCTTCGCCCCGGTCAACTCCTTGCTTACAAACATTTTGAATAATCATTAAGGGGGTCATTCTGAGCGGCCAAGCGGGAACCGTCAGAATACCGCTGCGCGGTCAAAAGACCACCGCGGTTATTCTGAGTTTCCCGCTGGGCTGGCGGGCGACCGCCAGAAGGCCGCCCGCCAGCCCAGCGGGAAACCCCCTTCCATGAGGATGCTGGCTCCGAATGGAGCCGGCGGAGTGGAAGGGGTGCGACGGGTGCAGTTGCACCCGTCGCGATTTTCAGTGTCTGCTTGGCAGACACTGAAAATCTTGGTGGGGCCCTGTTAGGGGGCCCCTGCAGTGCCCATGCCATTGGCATGGGCACTGCAGGGGCCCCCAGGGTCTCCACGACACCCGTTACCGCCAGCCAGGTTCTGGCGGTCAGAACCGCCAGAACCAGGCTGGCGGTAAGGGGGTCGGAATCCCCATGGCGGCGCTGCTTGCAGCGCCGCCATGGAGGATTCCCTTGGGCAGCGGGAAACCGGCGGGACACCGCCGGTTTCCCGTTTCTGACCGCGGCTGTACCGCCGCGGTCAGAATGCCCATGGGAGCACCGCCAGCCTGTTGGCGGTGCTCCCGCGGTCGTTGGCCCTGGCGGTCCATGACCGCCAGGGTCAGAATGACCCCCTAAATGCCCTACTTCATGTTTGCCACCTAGCATTAATCCTACAAGAGGTGTGCCAGAAGCTCTACACCATAGGAACTGGTGGCAAACAGATAGAATTGGTGCACAGACCTTTCCTGCAACATGGAAACCACTCCAGGCCTTCTCGTCATACTACCTGGGTGATTGATGTGGCCAAGCCTCTGCAAGATGTGGACTGGACTAAGATACTGGATTTTCCCCACAAAGTATCCCATGGCTGTCACTTCAAGTACATTCATTGTGAATGCATTCCACCTGTTGCTTGCCATTGGCCTTGTGGTGTGTAACTCACATTTTGTTGCTTTCAATTTGCTGGCTTTATTTATTTTAGGCTATGCAGCTTGATTTTGTCCCTTCCCTTGCTAAATTCATATTTACAGTATCCTTCAAAGTGCTCCCTTTCTGTAAACAAGCCTGCAAATCCTGTTCTTATCTCATCACATTTGCTGTGCTTTCAAAGAACTAAGTAAAATGTCAGGCTCTGTCTTCGGTGGGAACTTAGTGTTTCCTTTTCTTTCTCTGACTTCAAAGTGAGAGGATTTATGCAACAATCTTGCTGGATCATTGGGTTAGGAAAGAGTTTTTTCAATCACATGACAACATTTAAATAAACTTCAGAATATATCAGAATTACGAGTACAAATGAAGCACATTTTTGTTAATTCTGAACTGTGCTGGAAACAGTCTTATATGATTAAAACAAATCATTGCATTAGGTGATGCAATTTCCACACATCATCGCCTGTACACAGTATAGTTTGATTTGAAAAACTGTATATCTGTGCAAATGTAATGGTCATTTCAATCAAAAATGTGTTGTCTGTAATGGCAGTGTGTTACCACACAATGCATACTTCACTCTACTCTGCTCTGCACCACTCCACACCACTGCACCCTACTCTGTATCACTCCACTTTACACCACTCCATGCCTCTGCACTGCACTCTTCTCCATTCTGAACCACTCCACATTATGCCACTGCACTCTATGCTACTTCATGCCATGCCTCTCTACTTTAGTCTGTACCACTCTACTCTATGCCAATGCACTTTAAGGCCCGTATTTATACTTTTTTTAGCGCCGCATTTGCGCCGCTTTTTGACGCAAAACGGCACAAACCTACAAAATACAATGGTATTTTGCAAGTTTGTGCCGTTTTTGCGTCAAAAAACGACGCAAATGCGGCGCAAAAAAAGTATAAATACGGGCCTAAGCCTCTCTACACCACTGCACTCTGTTCCTCTGTACGCTATACCACTCCAGTATAGACAACACCAATCTAGTCCGCACAACTCCACTTTATGCCACTCTGCAACACTGCACTGTACGCCACTGCACTCTAAGCTAATACAGTCTATGCTAGTGCACTTTACTCTGTAACACTCAACTCTATGCCCCTGCACTCTACATCAATACACTGTGTGTCACTCTAATCTACTCTGCACCTCTGCACTCTATGCCATGGCACTCTATGTCACTCTATGCAACTCCACTCTACCCTCCACCTCTCCACTCTAAGCCACTTCACTCTACTGTGAAACAGTCTACGTTATGCCGCTGCACTCTGTGCCACTGCAATCTATGCCACTGCACTCTACCCTGCATGTCTCCGCTCTATGCAACTGCAATCTACTCTGAAACAATATATTCTACGCCACTGCACTCTATGCCACTCTGACCATTGAACTCTAGTTTAATGCACTCTACATCACTGCACGCTGGAACTCTGCTCTGCAACACTGCACTGGCCACCACTATACTCTACACTACTCTACTCTGTACTTCTACATTCTACACCAATACCATCTATTCAACTGCACTCTATGCCACTTTACTCTGCCCCATGCCACTCTATGCCTCTGCACTGTACACCTTTGCACTCTAAACAACTGCACTGTATGCCACTGCCCTTTACTCTGCACCACTGTACTACAGTATATGCCACTTTTCTCTGTACCACTCTACACCACTGCATGGACACTCTACTCTGCAACAATGCACTCTACACCACTCTACTCTGCACTACTGAATTCTATGCCACTGCACTCTATGCCAATGCACTGTGCATCACTGCACTCTACTCCACTGCAGTCTAGGCTCTATACTCTACTCTGCACTGCACCACTCTACAATAATCCACTCTGCACCACTCTACACCACTGCACTCTATGCCACATGAGTCTACTCTGCACTCTATGGCATGGCACCACTCTCCAATACTGCACTCTCTGCCACTCTATTGTATGCCATTCTACTCCAATTCACTCTATACTACTCTACCCCATGCCACTCTATGCCACTGCACTCTGCGCCAATGCACTCTAAACAACTGTACCGTATGCCACTGCCCTCTACTCTACACCACTGTACTCCATGCCACTGCTCTCTGTGCCACTCTACTCCACTCTACATCACTGCACTGACAATCTATTTGCAACATCGCACTCTCTGCACTGTGCCATATGCCAATCTACTCTGTACTACTGCATTCTATGCCACTCTACTCTGCATCACTCCACTCTACGGAACTGCATTCTACAGCACTATACTTTACTCTGCACTGCACCACTCTACACTACGTCACTGCACTCTCTGCCACGAGAGTCTACTCTGCACTCTAAGCCACTACACCACTCTACCCTACTGCACTCTCTGCCACTCTATTGCATGCCACTCTACTCCACTGCACTCTATGCCATGCTACTCTGTTCCACGCCACTCCATGCCACTGCACTCTAAACCACTGCACTCTATACCAATGCACTCTAAACAACTGCACTGTACTCTGCACCACTGGGCTCTACACCAGTGCTCCTATGCCACTCTACTCCCCTCTACACCACTATGCCACTAGCTTTCAGCTATGCTGAACTGCAGCCACTTTGGTGTATAACATGGCTAAAACACATTGGCAAAGCCAATAACTCTTGCGTAGACGAGACCTATTGGCTTTGCCAATGCTTGTTAGTACTACAAGGTACTGAGGTCCCTGAAAGAACTGTGAATGTGTAAATCCTTATTTTTAACATGCATTCGACACCTCATCAGGGGTAGTAGGCGCTATATAAATACAATGACATCATAATATAGGCTGCTACAAAATGCGCAAATATATTTCAGTTAAATAAAAAAAAAGTGCTTCTCAAATACAGATTTGAATAATATACAGTATATATATAAAAATTTCTAACACTCCATTAAAACCACACACTCCACAGGTCACCTTGGAACACCATTACAGTACCTCTAAAAGAAAATATCTTTGCCATCAGAAAGCTTCAAGTGACTCCTTTAGTTAAAGTCAATGCAGGTTTTCAAGCACCTTTGCATTTACAGATTTACCAGTTGCCCACATTCCCATTTTTTTAGGGAAGAAGACACCCTGGAAGGAAGGTCTGTTTCTTATCTGTCTGCCCCTCCCTCCCTCAGAGCATAGGAGACTCCCTGTCTTTGAATCCAGCTGGGGAAATGTATCTGCCCATAATCTCGCCCTGCCTCCATTTTCCTTTTGGTAAAAGGCTAAAATTAAGGACAAACGCTGTCCCTGAAGCCTTTCATCACGGTCAACGGATGGCAGGGTGAAATTACGCGCAGTCCGTGAAATTTATGGACGGGTGGTCACCCTAGAGAGGCCCCGAGTGCCAAGGGGCCCCATCACCACAGCACCTAGGTGAGTCCTGAACGGGGAGCTCCAGTTTTGTTACGCCACTGACACATAAGCCCACCCAATGACGCAGCTGGTGCAGTGGCATAGAGTCCCAGTAGCCAACTGAACCAGAATTTTTGCTGTGTCTTATTATAAAAGCTGCATCGGGAGACTAAAGAGTTCCTTGCAATGATAAAACCAACCAGACATAGGGGGTCATTCTGACCCTGGCGGTCATGGACCGCCAGGGCCAACGACCGCAGAAGCACCGCCAACAGGCTGGCGGTGCTTCCTGGCCAATTCTGACGCGGTCAGAAAAGGGAAACCGGCGGTTTCCCACCGGTTTTCCCCTGGCCATAGGAATCCTCCATGGCGGCGCTGCAAGCAGCGCCGCCATGGGGATTCCGACCCCCTTCCCGCCATCCTGTTCCTGGTGGTTCTTACCGCCAGGAACAGGATGGCGGGAACGGGTGTCGTGGGGCCCCTGGGGGCCCCTGCACTGCCCATGCCACTGGCATGGGCAGTGCAGGAGCCCCCTAACAGGGCCCCATAATGATTTTCAGTGTCTGCTTCGCAGACACTGAAAATCGCAACGGGTGCCACTGCACCCGTCGCACCCCAGCAACTCCGCCGGCTCCATTCGGAGCCGGCTTCATCGATGCTGGGTCTTTCCCGCTGGGTCGCCCGCCCGCCCAGCGGGAAAGTCAGAATGACCGCCGCGGTCCTTTGACCGCGGTGCGGTCTTCTGGCGGGGGAAGTTGGAATGACCCCCATAATGTATTGTCGTTCTCAGTGAACGTTCTTGAATGTACTCGGGAGTCATTTTGATTGAGTATTTATTGTTGTTTTCAAAAATGTTTCATAACAGTTCACGCCGATTATCTATGTTTTGCAGATACCGCGCTGTGTTTTGTGGGGATATATTTTACTTTCTAAATCCCCTTCCGAACGTTTTTAAATTAAAATAAAGTCGGTACGCGGAATCTGACATTTCCTACTGCTGTGTTTGCATAGGCAAGTGATGTTATGAGGTGCCAAGCTGTTTACTATGTAAATAGATGGTGTAACAACAAATAACATCCTGATAAATCTTGAGAAAGAAACCAACGGATTCAGCCTTTTTGTAAATTTAAAAAGCAGGTTGTTTCTCTATGCTGTTAATGAGCGCCATCTTCTGGTCTTTTTTGTTGCAGACGAAAACGTTTTTCCTGTCACGGATTCTCTACACATCCTTTCATATTACAATGGTTATTTCCTAGTGCCCTAAACAGCGCGAAAAGAGATGACCACTTTTTCACAACTTTGAGGAATGTGCTAATTTTGCCGGAATAGCTGGCAGGATCACACCTATACGGCATTATGCTTAGATTGTGATATCGACATCTAAATTTGCTTGCAATCCTTGAAATTAAAAGGTGATATTTCCATACATGCCACTATTTTAGAAGAGAAAAGTGGGAGATTTCAAGGAAGAAAAATCGGTAGAATGTATTTCTCCCATTGACTTCTATCAGGGCCTGAATCGGGTTACTGTTATGTATAGGATTTGCAAGTGTGGTGGTGCAGGATCGGATATTAGATATGCAAATGAACCTTTTTTTTTACCTTACATGCCAGGGGCACAGGAGAAAGAAAGCACAATGACAGTCAGAGAGAGCGTGATGCAAGTGCTATGCACTGGCCTGCAGGAGCTGGTTACTGGCAGTGTATACTGAGTTATAGAAGACGAGGCCATGTCAGCTGAAGCCTGCAGAGGAATCTGGTTTTACGTGCAGGAATACGAAATTTCCTAGCTATCGTGAAGGAAAGTTTCAATTCTATTAAGGACACGGAGGCGAGGATTATGCAAATCTTTCTTCACTCTTTATTCAACAGCAAGTTCAAAGTTAAACAAAACATGAACAGAAAAACTACAAGTTCCATGAGCCCGCCGCCATGGTAACGAGTATCCAATGAGGTGCCCTCCTTCACGTCAGTATAAATGGCCCGAGACACGTCACACTTCCTCGACTTCACTGCGGAAGGAATCCTGGTAGAGTCAATTGGTCGTAGTTTCGGAACCTAAAAAATAGGTGTAATTAGATGCAAGTCCGATAGAACACAGGAAACCTACCAAAGGCAACAAAGTTATGAACTCTAAAACACATATAAATGAAAATATATCTGAATCAAGTGTTTACCTGAAAAATTAAAATATGAGCAGAATAACCAATAAACAAAGGCATAAACGCAAGTATACCACCTTGCTACGCAGATAGATGTAATCGGGAGGGAACATATCCGCGAAATGTATGTGGGTGGGATAATCCTCGCCTCCGTGTCCTTAATAGAATTGAAACTTTCCTTCACGATAGCTAGGAAATTTCGTATTCTATCACAGGACCGGAGGCGAGGATTATGCAAGTTCAAAGCTTACTTACCACCAGTGCGGCTGCGTCGTGAATTGGTTTAAAGTAAAACGTCTTAAAAGTAGACTCTGAAGACCAATCAGCAGCATGCATGATGTCCTCCAATCTGCCCCCCCACTTGTATGGCTTTGGAAGCCATAGCTCCCCGAGTAGAATGAGCCCCAAAAACTCGAATATCTATACCTGCCTCAGAGAGAATCCACCGAATCCATCTGGCAATGGAGGGAGAAGAAACCGCCCTAAACGGCTTCTTAATAGAAAGCAACAATTGAGTCTCACCTGGAGGTCTACAAGAACTGGTTACTTCCTAATAGACTTTGAGACATCTAACCACACATAGCCTCGGGCAATCAGGAAAAACGGGATAGGACACCGACCTGGTATTATTCTTTGTTCTCCTTGCAATAGTAAACGTGACTCCTTCTGGAGTAAAGACTCGAGCGGAAACATCCAGTGCTCTGATATCTGACACACGCTTACAGGAAATGAGGCAGAGAAGCATGGCTAATTTTGCCGACAATTCCTTCATCGACAAATATTGGTTGTCCCGCCAAGAGGATAAGAGATTAAGAACCAAGTTCACATCCCAGAGCTCCGAATATCTAGGTTGTGGAGGTCTGGAGAGTCTAATACCCCTAAGAAGTTTACAAACCCAGGGATGCCCCCCAATCGGGAGATTATTCAGGGGAGGATGGCCCGCAGAGATGGCCGAGCGAAAAGAATTGATGGTGCGATACGCTAAGCCGGATGCAGCTAATTCCGCCAGGAAATTGATGATGTCGGCAATGCTGGCCCCCATGGGATCGCAGTGTTTGCCCACACACCAACTAGACCACCTATTCCATGCTGATCTATATCGTTTGCATGTACCAGGGGCCCAGGCCTGTGCGATGAAGTTATTAGCTTCCTGCGAAAGCCGGTTGTTTTGCCAATGATGCCGGAAATCTTCCAAGCTATGAGGGGAAGATGACCTTGAAGGATTAGAGGGTGGCAGAACCCCGACGGATCCAGGAGTATCGAGGGAAAATCCGGGAGGCGAAGAGGACACTCGCACGAGAGTTCCAGCAGAGTCGGGAACCATGCCTGTGATCTCCACCAGGGGGTTATTAGAATCACCGTCGCCTCTTGGCGGCGAACTTGAGCAGCAACCCGCGGGATAAGAAGAAACGGGGGAAAAGCATAACCCTGAAGAGTGCCCCAATGTTGGAGAAACGCATCTACTGCCATCGCTCCCGGATCCGGACGCCAGCTGAAGTATAGGGGAAGCTGGGCATTCCAACGAGACGCAAAGAGATCCACTGAACAGGGACCCCAATGATCCATGATCGCCTGAAAAACCGAGCGATGTAGTCGCCAATCGCTGGGATCCCGGAGAAACCGAGAATTCCAGTCTGCCCACACATTCTGGGTTGGAGTAAGTTGCGACTTCTGTTGGTTGATCACAAAACCAAGGTCCTGGAAAAGCGCAATAGTTGTGTTCAGATTGAACATCAACCGAGACCTGGACTGATCCATCAAAAGGATGTCGTCCAGATAAATTATGAGGCGAATGCCTTGTAACCTCAGAGTTTCCACTACTGGTTTGAGAAGTTTTGTGAAGCACCACGGCGCCGACGACAGGCCGAAGGGGAGTGTGGTGAATTCGAACACCTGGTTGTTCCATAAGAATTGCAGGAATCTGCGATGGGGTGGAAAAATAGGGACCGTGAGGTACGCGTCCTTGAGATCTAGACGAACCATCCAGTCCTCTTGTAAGAGGAGGTCGCGGAGCATGTGAATACCCTCCATTTTGAAATGTCTGTAAACCACCCACTCGTTGAAAGCACGAAGATTGATAACGGGACGAAACCCTTTGTCCTTCTTGTCCACCAAGAAGATGTTGCTTACGAAGCCTGTGGGGTGAAGGGCAGTAAAGGAAATGGCACCTTTGTGAAGAAGGGCCTGAACCTCTAAATCTACGAGTTCTGAGTCGTCTGCCGAGAACGCGATGGGCTGAGGCAGTTTCTCCTGAAATGGGGTACCCCAGAATTCTATTTGAAAACCTGAGACAGTTTGCAGAACCCATGCGTCGGAGGTAATGCGCCTCCAATTGTCCCTGAAAAACCTCAATCTCCCGCCAAAATTTGTTGGGGAAAAAGGGATAAGCCTCACCCGAGGGACCTCCTGGGGCATTATATGCTCCTCGTGCATTTCTGGAACCTCTGCCTCTTCCCCTGCCTCTGTTGGGGAAGAAGGTTCCTTGTCTGCCGTCCCTCCAACCGTTGTTGCGGAAGGAGCTGGGGCCTTGCTGGAAAGGACGGCCGGAAGAGCGACCCCTGCCTCGCCCGGCCCCGCCAAAAACCTTGTTGGGGAAAACCTTCTTAATCGAAGATTGCGCTTTATCCAAAGCTGAAAACGTAGCCACAAATTTTCCCAACTCTTACACAAAGGGATCGCCAAATAAATTGCCTTGGGCAACAGCCCCTGCCTCCGAGTTAGACAGTTCCCCTAACTTGGGGTCGATTTTGATCAATAAAGATCTGCGTCTTTCTGCAGAGATGGCACAGTTCGCGTTGCCCAGAAGACAAACAGCTCTCTGAGCCCATCCCGCTATGACGTCCGTCTGAAGGGGAGTGTTTGCTTGCTTGGCCCGCTCCGCCAATTGAATAATTTGTGTGAGGGGACCTAACACATCAAGAAGTTTATCCTGGCATGCCCTCCAGGAGCGATCAATCCCTTTTTTGGGATCCTTGGTGTACTTGGAAAAAAACGTACACATTTTTGGGTCAATAACTGGCGTGAAAGCGACCTTATCTGATAAAGACGGGCGTGGGCACTCCGCCCGTAGACGAGCGCGCACCTCTTTGTCCAGAGGTTGCCTAATTTTACTGGCGACATATTCAGCCACCTTGTGGTCTGGACGCCACTCCGAGGAACGCGGATGGTAGATACCCTCCGGCTCAAACATATCGGAGTCAGAATCGGCGTGATCCGAAGGATCTGGTAGGGTAGCACCCGGACGCCAAGGGCGACCCGAGTCGTCATCTAGAGATGATGAGTCCTCATCTGAACCTCCCATGAAGCCTTTGGGGGATCCCCGATCAGGGTTCCATAGGTGGTGAAGCTTGTCACCCAGTACTCCGGGCAAACGGTCCTCCCGGGAGGGTACGCGCTTATGCGCGCGCGCACTCTTGGGATTGGGTGAAAATACACCATCCCCCAGGTGCCCCGCGTCGCGCTTGCGCATTTTCCTGGGGGCTGAAAGGGTAGAGGAATCACCCTCTGCTCCCGTCACACCAAACATGCCCGTACCTCTGGACACCTGTTCAGTAAGCTTAGCTACAGTATCCCTAAGAGGGGCCAAAGCGTGAGAAATAGCCTGGGAAAACAAAGTGTCCACTCCGGGGGGAAGGGTACGGTGAGAGGGACCCTCACCTGGGGACATGTTGGGAAAAGGTTCATTCTCTTGGGAGGAATGCATAATGAGGACTATGACAGAGTGTACACCCAACAAAAAAATATACAATATATAGGGTAAAATCCCTACCCTCTCTGTCACTGATAGTAAGTCAAGAAGTAATGCCTTCCCTAATGGGGTAATTCTTACCCAAACGGGTGTCAGGGTAGGGAAGAGAAAAAATGCACCAGGGTGGCAAACATGCAATAGAGGAGAAACCCTCAATCCTGGGAAGAAAAGCAAAGTGATTAATGCAGATATGCCTGCTAAGAGACTGAGTGTGTCATCTGGCAGGCCTGGAAATTGAACCCTGCTTGTCTGGGTGAAAGGCAGGAACCTAACCCCCTGGACAAAACAGGTTTCCCTAAAAAAAGCAAACGCGAAGCGCGAGCCACGCGCTGAAAAGATGCACGCTCTTCGAGTACGAAGAACACAGCGCGCGCTCCCTCTGGTGGGCCCGACGTGTATTAACACGCCGAGGGCCGAAAGGAAATTAAACGCTCGAGCGGCCCGTCCGTTCCGGACCGCTCGTGGCGAGAAAGCTGCTACAACAACAGAAAGCCCCGCAAAACAATTGAGCGGCAGCGCGCCAAGTTTAGGAAAACAAACTCCCAACGGAGGCAGAAAAGGCACTTATCTGAGCAGTGAAGAAAGAGGAAGTGTGACGTGTCTCGGGCCATTTATACTGACGTGAAGGAGGGCACCTCATTGGATACTCGTTACCATGGCGGCGGGCTCATGGAACTTGTAGTTTTTCTGTTCATGTTTTGTTTAACTTTGAACTTGCTGTTGAATAAAGAGTGAAGAAAGATTTGCATAATCCTCGCCTCCGGTCCTGTGATAGAATTGGGAGGCGGGAGATTAGCCTTGAAATTGGTGGTCTCCCGCCTGAATTGGGAGGCATGTATGGCATTTTCTGGCAAAATTTATATTATATATAGGTGCATATTTAAGAGCCCCTAGCGGCATGCCAATGCCACATTAGCACCATTTTACGCTACTGTGGCATTAGAAGGCCAAAAACGCCATACCATTGCACCACTTTGTAACCCTTTGCACTACATTCTGCCTGCGCCAGGAATAATGTATGCAAAGGAGGCGTGCCCCCATTAGGGGAAGGGCGAAACAATTGTGCAAGGAAATCTAGGAGATTTCCTTGCGCCATCTTTTTCGGCACTTTTAACGCCTGCTCAGAGCAGGCGTCCAGTGCTTACAACGGGCCTCTGGGTGCTTTGCAAGATTAGCATCGGGATTTTTGACGGTAATCCTGCAAAACGCCGGACTTGCGTAAAAAACTACTGCTATGGTGCACCGTTTTTTAAATACGACGCACAGATGGTGGCTTTGGGGGGGCGCTAAGGGGCGCAAGAAAAGTGGCGCTGCACTGTGTACAGCACCACTTTTCTTAAATATGCCCCAAAGTGTCTGCTCGTGACCTGAATAGGAGGTGAAATTACTTCTTAGTAGGTTAGTAGGAGGTGTGTCTTTTGTATTTCCATGTGAGAAATGAACATTTCAATGCATTTTACATGCTAATTTTTCACTTGTGTTTAGTGCCCCCTGCATTCTAAGGTATTCTACATTCAGAAATAAAAACAAGTGAATTTTTTATTGTCTATGTACACTTATTATGCATTACTCACTGTAATAGATTCTTTGGTTAAGGCATAGATTTGTGATGGTCCAAACCATGGACCTCAGTTACAAGGATTTATCGCCCCCGTAGCGTCATTTTTTTGGCAGTGGCAGTGCTAACTTAAATCCATATTTCCTGTATGTGTGTCATTTTTTTCCTGAGTGCAGGATCTGACGGCATCAGATTCTGACAATGATATGCAGGGTAGGCATTTCTACTTATAAAATGACACTGGGCTGTTAGTGCCATATTTACCAGCCTTCCAAAAAAGGCTGCACACCTAGGAAAAGTTGCACTAACTCTGACTAGCATCAAAATTTTAATGCCTGGTCAGACCAGGCGTTAAAGTGACTGTTACGCACTGGCATATAAGGAGAACACATCCAAAACAATCTGGCAACCTGGAGTACACAATGCATCTACTCTTACGAAAACCTGGGGCACCAAGTAGACCTCTGCAACCCCCACCTTCACTGCCACATCCACCAACACCACCACAGTCACCACTAACCACACCACAAAGGCAGCGCAGGAGAAAACAGTGCATCTACCGCAAGTGGGCACCGCTGATTGCCCTCAAGGCAGAGGAGGTAATCACCTTCTACCAGCTGCGCAGGGAGTCCATCATAGAACTGCTCTGCCTCATTGCACCCCAACTGCAGGTAACGGTTGAGAGGAACGCCACCATCCAGCTGCTGATCAGGCTTTTGGCTGTGCTTCATCTGCATGTGTTTGGATCCTTTCAGGTCACTGTAGCACGAGTGGCTGGAGTATTCCAGCCATCCCTGTCTGCATTCCTGACCTCTGTTTTGGATGCAGTCATCTGCCTCACACCCCACCATATCCTCTTCCCCAACACCCAGCAATTGCAGCAGGAAATTAAACAAGGCTTTTATGCCATTGCAAGGGTTCTCCGTGTGCTCGGAGCTATGGAATACACACATGTGCAACTTGTACCTCCTGCTGCAATAGAACATGTATACCACAACAGGGAACACACCCACTCAGTGAATGTGCAGGCCATCTTGGACTATAGTGGGTTGTTGATCAATGTGCTGGCCAAATACCTGTCTTCGGCCAGTCCATCATCAACTAGAGATTCCAAGACGGACAATATGGAAATGACCTGCTTATAGGTAAGCAAACAGCAAGTAACTAACACACACTAACAAATAGACACAATACACAGACAGCTGTCTGCCTGTAGGCAATCTCTATCCAAGCCCTTGGAGAGA
This sequence comes from Pleurodeles waltl, assembly GCF_031143425.1. Classification (NCBI taxonomy): domain Eukaryota; kingdom Metazoa; phylum Chordata; class Amphibia; order Caudata; family Salamandridae; genus Pleurodeles; species Pleurodeles waltl. The sequence goes on along the minus strand of NC_090444.1, from coordinate 1,640,586,262 downwards.
ACTTCTCACCACAGCCAGAGAGCAGCAAGGCAGCAGGGCAACAGCAAGGCAGCAGTCCTCCACAGAAAGCAGTCAGGTGAGTCCTTTGGGCGGCCAGGCAGTTCTTCTTGGCAGGATGCAGGTTCAGGTTCAGGTTCTCTTCTCCAGGAAGTGTCTTGTCAGGAAGTGTCTACCTCAGAAGTGTCTACGGTGGTAGGGTCAGAGACCATGCCTAAATACCCAAATGTGCCTTTGAAGTGGGGGAGACTTCAAAGAGTGGCTTAGAAGGGCCCAAGGTCCCCTTTCAGGTCCATCCTGTCTGCCAGGGTCCCAGTAGGGGGTGTGGCAGACTTTTGTGTGAGGGCAGGCTACTGTCCTTTGACATGTACGTGTCAAGCCCTCCACCCTCCCAGCCCAGGAAGACCCATTCAAAATGCAGACGTATGCAAGTGAGGCTGAGTATCCTGTGTTTGGGGTGTGTCTGAGTGAATGCACAAGGGAGCTGTCAACTAAACCTAGCCAGACGTGGATTGGAAGGCACAGAAGGATTTAAGGGTAGACAAATGCTCACTTTCTGAAAGTAGCATTTCTAAAATAGTAATATAAAATCCAACTTCACCAGTAAGCAAGATTTTGCATCACAATTCTGGCCATACTAAATATGAGCTGGCTACTCTTTTCAGATCAGGATCTACCACACAAACGGTACATGAGGGTAGCCCCAATGCTATCCTATGAAAAGGGCAGGCTTCACAGCAGTGGAAAACGAATTTAGGAGTTTTGCACTACCAGAACATATAAAACATACATGTTCATGTCCTGCCTTTTACCTACATAGCACCCTGCCCTATGGGCTACCTATGGCCTGCCTTGGGCATGACATATGTAGAAAAAGGGGAGTTTAAGGCTTGGCAAGTACTTTTAAATGGGTGGTCACATGCAACAGACTTGGGTTGTCAGCTGTGTCATGGCCCACACATCATGGACTAGGGGCCTCATTTAGCAGTCCAATGCAACACCTTGTGCCCCCAGAGCAGCATCTTATGGATGCTCCGCTGGCACAGTGTGTCACTCCACATTTACAAGGCCATGCAAATCCACCTTGCATAGCTTTTCATGGCCTTGTAAACATGGACAACTTGCACACATGATACTGTGTGAAAGGGGCGTTCTAGGGGTGTGGCACAACACCCAAGAAAATTGAAGGTATCTGATGTATCAACAGATTTACAAGGCTGCGAATGTAGCACACGTTTATGCCATCTCAGGGAGTGTGTAAGAGTGATACAATGGGGATAAATAGCTGTATAACTCCTGTATCTTCCTCTTCACATGTGTGCTACATTTTGCAGCACACTTAGTAAAATGGAAACACCTCTTGCAATGCTATTTTGTGTAGAAAGGTGTTCGTTTCTGCTTGTTAGAAATGGGGTTTCTGGTTGGCTAGGGTATGCACCTAAGCCAGGCAGAACCCACCCACTCTAGTCAGGGCAAGGGAGTAACACATCCAAGATAACCCCTGCTCACCCCCTTGGTAGCTTGGCACAAGCAGTCAGGCCTAATTCGGAGGCAACGTGTAAAGCGCTTGCACAACACACACAACACATGACGCACTATCCCCACCACAAAGGGAACACAACACCAAGTTATATGAAAATACACTGTATTGTACACAACACAATTATTAGTCCAAACACAACATATCAGTAATATCCTGCTACCTTAGAAGTTGTCAGAACATTACACATTAGTAATTGCAAAACCAGCAGTAGTCACATATAACACACAGGTTACTTAGTATTCTGCAACATAAGCAGTAGTCAGGAGTCACATTACTAAATAAATGCACTTGTCATAAAAGTATCATAAATGCCTGTACCAAGAGCATTATAAAACACATGGAAAGTCAAGAAAACATATTAGCATGCCATGCCCATAAAAGGAAGATGTGCATATATATATGAAACATCATAAACATAGGCAGATACACATATGAACCAATAATGTCTATATAAGGAACCTAGGAAATATGTCTGTCCAAGGAAAGTACCTGTGTTTATGAAGAAGGGCACTTCCAGTGCCACAAGTTATCCATGAGGGGCCACCGGCGCTCCATTGCGCGAAGAACGGGGGCCTCACGATACTCTGAGGGGAGAGGGGTGGCACGCACCATCTCAGATTTTTATGACGGGCCCCTTCTGGGGCCTGCAATCTCAGTGGGCCCCCACAGGCCTCAACTGGCCCTCTAATGAGGAGGGCCCAAACGGGAGGACTGCGGCGTTGAGGCTTCCACCCTGCCCGTGTCTTCCTGGCACTTTCTCTCTCCGGTGGGACAGGGGACACTTCCTTCCGCCTGCCCGGCTTCTAATGCCGACTCCAGCACACCCGGGCGTAGCAGAGGGCAGGCACCAGGATGGGTGACAGCCTGTGCCCCGGAGGCACTCCTCAGAGCGCACTTCACCCCGGGGGCACGATACAAGCGTGCTCACTCCTTTTCTTCAAATGATGGTGCCCTGGGGGCACAGGGAAGCAGCGCCCTCGCACTCAATGTAAACAGCCCACCCGGGCTGCGGCAGTAATTTTGGGCACAACAAGGTGCTTTCGAGCGCATGTAATTCTTGAAGAGCCCGGTTGTGGCAGTAATTCTAAAACATGAGCTCTACCAAGCGCAATGCCCGGGTCACGGCTGTGAATTCTGGCGGCAGAAAAGAGCTTTCAAGCGCTGGGGCAGTTCTTTAGCTATCAGAACGCGCTTTCAGAGCGCTTTGTAAATTAATAATTGAGCGCCCCTCCATGCGCTAGATCATGACAGCAAAGCGCTCTCCAGGTGCTATGCAGATGGTTGCAGGGGTCCAGGGCCACGGCACCCAGCCCCTGGCGGACAAGGCCAAGGAAGAAAAGGAGTACAGGTGGTAGGGCTCAGCAGCAGGCCTGCACAAAGGGTTGCAGTCAGTGCCAGTTCCTCCTATTGACCCAGCAGGTCACAGGTCAGCACAGCAGCAGCAGTCCATGGCGGTCCCTGGGGAGTCCCTCCAGCAGTCTTGTGTCCAGTTCCAGGTAAGTTCCAAAGTGTCTCCAAATTGTGGGAAAACTCCCCTGTACTTATATCCATTTTTACAGTGTGTTGCAAATGAAGGGGAGAGGAGGTTCCAACTAGTTCCAATTGGTTCTGGGAGTGCCCCTTCTCTCCCCCAGCACAGGCTCAAAACATCAGTTGTGGGTAAACGACCCTATTGTGTGAGGCCAGGGCACAGCCTTTACAAATGCAGGTATGCCCCGCCTCTTCCGTCTCTCAGCCCAGGAAGACTATTAGGCATGCAGATGCACCTCTGTGACACCTCCACCCTAACCGTGTACCGGCTGTTTGAAAAGTATGCACAAAGCCCAACTGTCACACTGCCCAGAAGTGGATTGGAGTCAAGCTGCAAAACACCAGAGTCATAAGCACAGAGAAATGCTCACTCTCTAGCAGTGGCATTTCTGTAATAGTAATAAAAATACTTCTACTCCAGTAAGTTAAATTTCTTACCACCATTACAACCATACCAAACACGCCTACGCTACCCCCTCATAAATCAGACAATACCCGCTACATATAAAGCAGAGCATTTCTAATGCATTCCTATGAGAAAGCAGCACACACAGCAGTGAGACACCAAAGGGCATATTTATACTCTGTTTGCACTGAATTAGCGTCATTTTTTTGTTACTCTACTTTGGTGCAAAACTAACTCCATATTTAATACTTTGGTGCTAGACCTGTCTAGCGCCAAATTTATGGAGTTAAAGCCTTAATGAGATGCAAGGTAGGCGTTCCTGTGCAAAAAATGACCCTATGGCCTTAATGCCATATTTATTCTCCCGTGCAAAATGGTGCATGGGAGGGAGGAGGGGTCAAAAAATGGTGCAAAGCTTGATTTGCCCCAGTTTTTAACGCCTGGGTCAGGGCAGGCATAAGGGGACCTGTGGGCCTATTTCCATGGTGGACACCCCCACCCACACCAGAGGGACAGCAGAGGATGGGGGACCCCAACCCAGGTAAGTACAGGTAAGTATTTTTTATTTTTTTTTAAGTGCCATAGGGGCCCTGAAAGGGGGCCCCCATTCATGGCACAGGGTGCAATGGCCATGCCCAGGGCACCCTGGTCCCCTGTGCTGGCCAGTGGAGTGGTGGGCATGACTCCTGTCTTTTCTATGACAGGAGTCATGGGGTATGGATGGTTTTGCGTCAAAAAATGGCTCCAGGCAGGTTAGAGTCATTTCTTTTTTACTCTAACCTGCCTAACGTCATCTTTTGGTGCAAAACACCCTTCTTCCATACCGCCAGTCCCACCCGAATAACTTAATTTTTTTTTACACTAGCCTACCCTTTCCACCAGCTTGCACCATTCCATAAATATGGTGCCCAGCTTGAGCACAGAAATGGTGCAAGCTGGTGCTAAACCTTTTGGTGGAAAACTGCGTTAGTGCAGTTTTGCCCCAAAAAGTATAAATCAGGGCCCAAGTTAGGCTGTTTGTCACTACCAGGACAGGCCATGAAACCTGACACATGTCCTGCCTTCTACATATATAGCACCCTGCCCGTAGGGCTAGCTAGGGCCTTCCTTAGGGGTGACTTACATGTAGTAAAAGGGGAGTTCTGGGCCTGGCAAGTAAATTTAGATGCCAGATCCCTGTGGCAGAAAACTGTGCACATGGGCCCTGCGCTAGCAGGCCAGAGACAGGTTTGAAAGGCTACTTACTGCAGGCCCACTAGTAGCAATTAATTTACAGGCCTTTGGTATAGAGATACCACTGCACAAGGGACTTATGGGTAAATTAAATATGCCAATTAGGCTAAGTCAATCATACCAGCTTTAGATGGGAGAGCACCTGCACTTTAGCACTGATCAGCAGTGATAAGGTGCTCAGAGTCCTAGAGCCAACAGCGAGAGGTCAGAAAAAATAGGAGGAAGGAGGCAAAAAGTCAGGCGATGAACCTGCCACAAGCGCCAGGTCTAACACTGCTCAAAAACAATCATCCTCACACTGAAGGCATCATGGCACCATGGTGCTAGGCTAGGCTGCCTGACTTGCCTCTAGGCAGCAATTTGTGTGTCAGTTTAGGGGGAGAGGACAGATAAGTGCCATATCTAGTAGACATGGCACTTCCCTGCCCTTAACTGGTGGCACATGGCAGCACAGCAAGGTACTAGCTGCGCCACCCTGTGCCATGGGCCTCATAAATGAGGCCCTAGTTTCTAGCTGATAAACCATGGGCAGGTGACACGTAACTGTGCAAGTGTACAATGCTATGTCACAGAACTTACATCTCACATGTGTGAAGTGTAATGCTACAGACAGACATCACTCATCGTGCCCTGAAGGCAGTGGCCTTGGCTGGAAGGTGCTCATGCATACACAAATTCCATCCTGAAACCTGAAAGCTAAGTGGAACACCTACAACCCCTGATGCAAGTGTGAATGTGTACTCACTAGGCAACTTGTGTGTAAGTCTAGTTGCATGGACCCCAAATTTGCAGGAGGCCCCAAGTAATGTGTTCTAGTTCCCCTTCTTAGAGATGTAGTACAGTGCAGGAAGTTGTGTTGCTGGACTGCAGAAGACCACATACAAATCTTTAGGATACATGTGTTGTGTGCACACAATTGGGCACAATTCTTCCACACATGTCTACAATGTTACACCACCGTGACATCCAACCTTGGATTTGGAAATGACAGTTTCACATCATGTCACTCAATTAGGATGTGTGAGAACATACTGTGTATATAGCATCATGTCAACTGTCATGGGCATTGTAGGACAATCCAAGGCATGGCCAGATGTAATGTAGGGCAACACCAAAATCTGTCTAGCATAGCACCAACAACCTAGCCTGGACCTACAAAAAATATATACAGCTCCATTCTGTCTCACCACACGTGTGATGACAGCAAAAAACATTGAGTGGACTAGAGTGATGGGAATCAGACACCAGCCAAACCTGCTGCACAAATAGGCCAGTCAGTAAGTTGGATTGCATGATGTATCTTCCCATGCATTGCATTTGACATCACATACAGTGAGTGAACAGGCCCCTGGAAACGGCACTACACTGGCATGGTTGACTGATCATGTGTTCATAATTGGGAGAAGTGCATGACAATACCAATACACATGATACACAATAGCAGGGTGTATGCAAAGGCAGCAATCCAAAGCAGTGACACTTTTCTATCTTTTAACTTTTCAGCTGAACACGGTTACGGCATCCAGCCACAGGTGATGAAAACTTTTTGAAAACTGTTAGACTTGGCATCCTTGGTGTGGTCTCCCCTAACTTTCTGCCTCTGTTTCCCAGGTTGTTGATATGTGCTGGACTCTGTTCTTGCTGTTTATGTTACTCTGGGCACTTTACTACTGCTATCCAGTGTTAAAGTGCAAGTGCTCCTATGTAAAATATATGTGTAATTGACTTTCTGTGATTGGCATATTTGATTTACTAGTCAGTCCCTAGTACAGTGCACTAGAGGTGCCCAGGGCCTGTAAATCAAATGCTACTAATGGGCCTGCAGCACTGGTTGTGCCACTCATATAAGTAGCCCTCTAAACATGGCTCAGACCTGCCACTTTAGTGTCTGTGGCTGCAGTTTTAAACTGCCAATTCGACTTGGCAAATGTACCTACTTGCCAGGCCTAAACCTTCCCTTTTTATATATGTAAGGCACCCCTAAGGTAGGCCCTAGGTAGCCCCATGAGCAGGGTGCAGTGTATGTAAAAGGTGTGACATGTACTTATGTGGTTTATATGTCCTAACAGTAAAATACTGCCAAATTCAGTTTTCACTGTTGCAAGGCCTATCTCTCTCAGAGTTTAACATGGGGGCTGCCTTTAAATATTGTTGAAGAGCAGATTCCTGTTGGGAGCAGATAGACATGTGGAGTTTAGGGTCTATGAACTCACAATTAAAAAATACATCTTTTAGTGAAGTTGGTTTTTAGATTGTGTGTTTCAAAATGCCACTTGTAGAAAGTAGGCATTTTCTTGCTTAAACCATTCTGTGACTCTGATTGTTTGTGGAGTCCCTATCCGGGCCAGTTTGACAGTTGGGCTGTTTGCACCTCTCTCTAGACAGTGACACAAAGGGAGCTGCGGTGTAGCCTGCATTTCCTGATAAGCCATCTGTGCTAGGGGGAGGGGTGGTCACTCACACCTGAAAGGGCTGTGCCTGTCCTCACACAATGCAGTCTCCAACCCCCTGGTGTGTGTCTGGGGCCTGGCCTGGGCAAGGCAGGATCTTGAAAACAACAGAGACTTCTCTTTGAAGTAGGCCTACTTCAAAGGCAGAAAGGGGTATAAGAAGAGTCCCCAAAACTCCTGAAAATTAGATCACTTCTGGAATCAAGAGGAACCGGTGCCAAGGAGAAGAGCTGATGAGAAGTGCTGCCCCTGCCTATGACTGTGCTTTGTTGAGCTATCCTGCACTTGTAGCTTCTGCCTGTGAAAGGGGACAAAGACTGGACTTTGCTGTGCATTCCTGCTTGAGAAGAATCTCCAAGGGCTTGAACTTAGGTTGCCTCCTGTTGTTGAAGTCTCAGGGCCATCAAAGACTCCCCATGCCAGCACCTGTACTCTCTGCTGAGACTCTTGCCCTGCCAAGTTGTGCCCAATCCAGTTCCTGGGCCCTTGAAAGGTGAAGCTGGCAGACAAGATCTGTAAATCCATGCACAGACCGCCAAGTGGGGAAATTTTCGACGCACCTTCTGTGACGTGGCTGATAAACGACGTGCTGCCGGCTTTGCGGCTGAAATCAATGCTCCACCCGCATCGTGGCTGGAAGATCGACACAATGCAGCTGGAGAAATGACATGGAACATACGCTAACCGAGGCTGATAACAACGCAAACCCCATGCAGCGTGTTGTTGTGATACCGTGAAACAGGATTTTCGACGCAAGACCACTGGGCGCGGAAAATCAGCGCAAAGCCTGCCCGAACCTGAGGTGCCTATCTGGATCAATGCATCGCTCTCTTGTGGGAGAAAAGAAATGACGCAAGCTGACCCAACTGGAGGAGGAACAACACATGATGTAACTTGCGAGTGAAAAATCGACATATCGCTGGTCTTTTGCGACGTACACTCACCAGTGCGGCTTTATTTTGACACTACCCAGGTACGTTTGTGAAATAACATCATTTTCACTGTTTTCTAAGGATTAAGAGTCTTAGGGGGTCATTCTGACTTTGGCGGGCGATGGACGCCGCCCGCCAAAGTAACCCAGTCGAAAGACCGCGGGGTCATTTCGACTTTCCCACTGGGCCGGCGGGCGACCGCCAAAAGGGAGCCCGCCGGCCCAGCGGGAAAGACCCTGCAACAATGAAGCCGGCTCCGAATGGAGCCGGCGGAGTTGCAGGGGTGCGACGGGTGCAGTTGCAAAGCAGACAGTGAAAATCTTTATGGGGCCCTGTTAGGGGGCCCCTGCACTGCCCATGCCAGTGGCATGGGCAGTGCAGGGGCCCCCAGGGGCCCCACGACACCCGTTCCCGCCATCCTGTTTCTGGCGGTGTAAACCGCCAGAAACAGGCTGGCGGGAAGGGGGTCGGAATCCCCATGGCGGCGCTGCAAGCAGCGCCGCCATGGAGGATTCTCCGGGCCAGGGGAAATCCGGCGGGAAAACCGCCGGATCCCCTTTTCTGACCGTGGCTTTACCGCCGCGGTCAGAATGGCCCTGGAAGCACCGCCAGCCTGTTGGCGGTGCTTCCGTGTCCCTCCACCCTGGCGGTCATGGAATGAGGGCCTTATTCTTTTGAAAATTCATAACTCAACTTGTGTATGTTGGATTTTTGCCATTTTGGTTTTGTTTTGTTTAGATAGATAAACCTGTGTTGTGTCATTTTGTAGTGTTTTCACTGAGTTGCAGTGTGTGTTGGTACAAATACCTTATGCATTGCTTCTGAAGTTAAGTCTGCCTACTGACGCCAAGCTACCAAAGGGATGAGCAGGAGTTAACTGAGGGTGATTCTCCTTTACCCTGACTAGAGTGGCGGTCCTTGCTTGGACAGGGGGTAACCAGACTGCCAACCAAAGACCCCATTTCTAACACAAACCCATTAACAGATGCTGAGAGGACCTACAGCGAGGCATATGTTCGACCAGGAACATCGCAGAGAGGTCCTTTGGCTTGCTAAAAGCCTGCTTTTGCTGCTCTGGTGTATCAGGTGGATGACTGCTGTAGTCCCCACCCATGGTCTGCAAGATGATCCTGGTATTTTCCATATTGCACAATAGCTGTATAAAAAACAATGTCCCCTGGGATGAGGAGAAGGAGGCTCACCGGTGAGAGGATAAGATGAGATCCTAAATCATCCATACATACAGAACACTGCTGCCGGTGCATGGCAATGTGACTGCATTGTATAGCATTTCTTTTCCTGAAAACATGTGGAGTAAGACATGACTGCAAAACATGTTAATGTACTAAGCTATACAAGATATGTCTTGGAGTGTTTGTCACAGTCACATTTCCTATATAAACAACATCCATGAAACCATAAGTAGGCCCCAAGAGTCGTCAATATAGTGTGAACAGTGTTGTCATCCTCTAAGTACCAGGCACAATGCACTGAGGTTTGTAAAGTGTGGTGTGTAATGTTTGCATTGCCTGCCAAACAAACATCTTCATCTTCATCTGAAAACACTCATTGCCATTATACTGTTATTCCAAAAGAAAAACAGATAGATAGGAATCACCGCCACGGCGGTACAGACAAGCAGCGCGGTCACCGCCAACAGACAGGCGGGAGACAATGTACCGCCCACACTAGTACAACCCGCCAATCCGCCACCTTTTCCGGGGCGGATTCACCGTGGATAAAAACACGGCGGAAACAGCTTGTGCTATGGGAAAACGCTCACCTTAACATATCCCACGAGGAACGACGACTCCATGGACCCCGAACTCCAAATACTACCTGCCCTTGTCTTTCTGCTCCTTTACGACCAACAGCGAAGTAGGCGCAGAAGATACCGGTGAGTACTGCACCTATGACACGGGGGAGAGGGGAGGCAAAAGATAGGGGGACACACACCAAACACCCCCACCCCCACCCTCGCATATTACAACATACACACCAATGCAGTCAAAAATATCACATTAACAACCCACAATCCCCCCAGAAGAATTCAAAGACAAAGCGAATTTCTGTCAAACATTGTAATGTGCCAATATACATGTCATACAAAAATATACAGATATATATGTCTAAATCACTCATAATTATATATACAATACAAGAAGTAGTGCAGATATGTACACAACAATGTCCGTGCAGCAACAGTCCAAAAATGCATGGGCGAGGCCCACAATAGATACCTGACCAAAATCAGAGAGACCACTGCCGGGGCATCAGATAGAAATAAAACAGGCACCTCAGGGGGAAGGGAAGGGGGGGCACCTCAGCCAGATGAATGCGAAGCCAGATCCACAACGGGGCTCCATGCCCATTGATGTATCCTGGGGAGTGCAAAGCCACAGTCTCTCAAGTCTCTACAGTGGGTGGGTTGCCCACTGTGCCATCCTGGGGAGTGCAAAGCCACAGTCTCTCAAGTCTCTACAGTGGGTGATTTGCCCACTGTGCCATCCTGGGGAGTGCAAAGCCACAGTCTCTCAAATCTCTACAGTGGGTGGGTTGCCCACTGTGCCATCCTGGGGAGTGCAAAGCCACAGTCTCTCAAGTCTCTACAGTGGGTGGCTTGCCCACTGTGCCATCCTGGGGAGTGCAAAGCCACAGTCTCTAAAGTAGATGCAGGTCTCCACTAGTTCTGGAGGGGGACTGGTGCCCAGACTGGATGCGTTTCCCCGTGAAATTTCCTGTCCTGTCACTGTCCCAGCTGCACATGGGATAAGGATGCCTGATGTGGCGGTCCATTTATTCCTACACGGTCCATGCCCTGTTCAGCGGTGCTTTACCATGGCGGTCTTTGCCCTGTTCAGCGGTGCTTTGACATGGCGTCTTTGCCCTGTTCAGCGGTGCTTTACCATGGCGGTCTTTGCCCTGTTCAGCGGTTCTTTGCCATTGAGGTTCATGACTGTTCAGCGGTGCTTTGCCATGGCGGTCTTTGCCCTGTTCAGCGGTGCTTTGACATGGCGGTCTTTGCCCTGTTCAGCGGTGCTTTACCATGGAGGTCTTTGCCCTGTTCAGCGGTGCTTTACCATGGCGGTCTTTGCCCTGTTCAGCAGTGTTTTGCCATGGCGGTCCTGATACTGACATTGGTGTGTGGCATGACGATCTCTACACTGGGCATTGGTGTGTGGCATGACGATCTTCACACTGGACATTGGTGTGTGGCATGACGTTCCATCATTGGCCAGTGGGCTGTGGCATCCTGTCCCCTCCTGGGCTGTGACTCTGGCGGTGGTCTCTGGACCAGTGACGATACTTGTGCCCTCCTGGGCTGTGACTCTGGCGGTGGTCTCTGGACCATTGACGATACTTGTGCCCTCCTGGGCTGTGACTCTGGCGGTGGTCTCTGGACCAGTGACGATACTTGGGCCCTCCTGGGCTGTGACTCTGGCGGTGGTCTCTGGACCAGTGACGATACTTGGGCCCTCCTGGGCTGTGACTCTGGCGGTGGTCTCTGGACCAGTGACGATACTTGTGCCCTCCTGGGCTGTGACTCTGGCGGTGGTCTCTGGACCAGTGACGATACTTGTGCCCTCCTGGGCTGTGACGCTGGCGGTGGTCTCTGGACCAGTGACGATACTTGTGCCCTCCTGGGCTGTGACTCTGACGGTGGTCTCTGGACCAGTGACGACGGTGCTGGCGGTTGTGTCTGGACAGCCGGAAAAGATGGCGCACTTCTCTGCCGTGACACTCACAACAGGCTGGGCATACTTCCTCTGGACCTTCCCCACCTTTTTTGGAGTTACAGCTGACTCACCAATCGCCTTCGATCCCATTTCACTTGTTGTCCCACCAGGAGTCTTGACACGGTCCCGTCGTCCACTCTCCAATTTTGGAGCCTTTACAGGGGGTGGGCTGCCAGTGCCTTGGCTCCGGGTCCTACTGCCTGCCCTGGTGGACGGTGCACTCCAAAAACCTGGAACACGCACCACTGGTACTGGAGGCTTTTTGGCTGAGGCGCTACGACGGGACTGATGAATTGGAGGGGGGGGTGGGGGCAAAAAGGTCAATTTGACAGAGGGACAGTTTCTGACGGACACTGGGATGGGTAGCTGGAGGGGGTCTGGGAGTGGAGGAAGAGGAGGTGGTTGTAGGAGGTGTCACTTAGGTGTTTTGGGTGCAGGTGCAGGTACTGGAGGCTGTCGTGAGGTGGATGGATGTTGGGTGAGTGATTGCCGGTGTTTGGGTACTTTGGGAGGGGGCGTTACAGACACACTGGGAGAGGACACAGGGGACGTGTAAATGGCAGTGGAGGTGGTGAGTGCAGGTGAGCGGCTTGTGGTGCTGGGTGTCCTGGTGCGAGTCCTAGTGCCTGTAGATGTGGTGCATGCAGGTGTGTGTGTAGACGAGACTGGGAGGGAGGAGGGAGAAGAAGAGGAGGGGGACACAGTGGAGACAGTGGATGTTGCTGTATCCGTATGTGTGTGATGCTTGTGTGAGTGCCTGTGGTGTGTGTGGTACCTATGTTTGCTTGAGCTACTTGTGTGTGTTGACTTGTGTGCATGCTGGTCTGTAGGAGTGCTTGGGATGGGCTGTGGTACAGGGGTTTGGGTCTGGGTGGAGGAAGTTGGAGGGGGGAGGCTAGACACAGAGACAATGGCTGCCATCAGTGCTGAGGCCAGAGATTGCAGGGTTCGCTGAACGACAGCCTGACCAGAATGAATGCCCTCCAGTAATGCATTACCGTGTTGCAACTCTCGTTCTACACCCTGGATGGCATTCACAATGGTAGACTGCCCAACAGTAAGTGACCTGAGGAGGTCAATGGCCTCCTCACTGAGGGCAGCAGGGGTGACTGGGGCAGGGCCTGAGGTGCCTGGGGCGAAGGTGAAGCCCACCCTCCTGGGTGAGCGGGCACGGGGCGAACGCTGAGGGGCTGCTGGGAGGGCGGTGCTGGTAGGGGAGGTGGCGGCTGTACCTGTAGAAGTGGGGGGCACAGATGGTGCCGCCACACAAGGGAGCTCCCATCGTCGGACGAGTCTGTGTCGCTGGTTGCTGATCCGGTGGCTGATGTGAAGCTCCCCTCGCCCTCCGTCCCACTGGTGCATTCAGAGTCTGTGGTGTGGCCCTCCATGGCCATGTGGGATGCAGCTCCCTCGTGCTCCGGTGCCACTGTACCTCCGCCTGATGATGCTGATGTACAAAAGGACAGGGAGAGCAGAAAAAGGGGGGGAGACAGAAGTAAGAGAGTTTTAGTGCATGGCATACCGCTACAGTTGGCGGACAAGACAGACGCAGCAGCCCCATGCATTACGCCGTGCTCCTGGCCTCTGCACATGCAATTTCTGGGATATGGCCTACATGGCAATGGTGGACATCTGCGCACATGGATGCAACAGGGGCAACTATACCTCAACTTGGCACTCTTCTGAGGTGGGGTAGAGTGCCACATGGCCTACATTACGGAGGGGCCTTGCCTACCAAATTCGCCCTGTCCTAGGGACACTCACAGCCCACCTCCCCCACCCAGACACCTCCACTGCACGCAAGGTCCGCAGAATGAGGTTGTACTCACCCCCTTGTGTCTGCTGTGATGTCCTCCAGCGCCCATCCAACTCCGGGTAGGCCACCGCCAGGATCCGGAACATCAGGCGGGTCATGGTGCGACGGGCACCCCTCCCACGTTGGGAGGCCATCCCCAGCTGAGCCTCTGCCGTCTTCTTTCTGCAGCGGCGAATGTCCTCCCATCTCTTCCGGCAGTGGGTGCCCCATCTCGGGTGGGCCCCCAGCGTCCGGACCTCCTTGGCGATGGCACGCCAAATATCCCTCTTCTGGTGGGTGCTGACCTACATGACATGCACAAGGGAAGAGGAACAGTCATTACAAACTGCACCATCAATGTGAGTGCCCCCCTCCCTACTCTGAGCATGTGGCCCATTTATTCCCATTCTTTACTGTAATATGAACTCTGCCCCCTTCACTTTTCCCCCCAGCCCTGTCCACCCAGGCCTAGCCCATACAACGTGCTCCCTGTGTACTAACCTGTTGGTCTGGAGGACCGTAGAGTAGCATGTACTGGGAACCCCATCCACAAGTTTCTCCAACTCCTGTGCAGTGAAGGCAGGGGCCCTTTCCCCAGACGCAGCAGCCATCGTCGCTTCCAGACCGAGAACACAGCAGCACTAGCAGTATAGGTCCTCTCCTGTCGAAGGTCAGGTATCTAGTGATTTAAAAGATAGAAAATGGCGGTGACGTCCGCGGCGGTGCGCATCATCACCGCCAGCGCACCTGTTCATTGGCTCCTGGGACCCATAGGGTCCAATGTTAACCATTGCAGCAGTGCGCCGCAGTCTACGACCGCCTACCGCGACGGTGTGCAACGCCAGCGCTGTTACCCCACAATCCCATTGTCCCAGTTTAGAGGTCAGGCAGCCGCCATTTCAGGGGCCCACATGGATTCTTTTTCAACTGCGTCACACATACCAAGGCCAACACTCAACACACATACAGGAAGGGCTCATTGTCTGGTGTAGTCTTGTGTGTGACTGTGGATACATACCTGGAGGAATATTGACTGGTTATTCGCTGTTGTCCTTCGTAGGCACCGTCAGCTGGGACATGTGAGAAGATGGCGGAATCCTCCGGTGTACCGACCGCTGGTGGACCTGTTGACGATGGAAGAGAGACATTTAATCGTCACCTACAGGTTTGACCGTGCCACAATCCAGGAACTATGTACCCAATTGGAGCCAGACCTGATGTCACCAATCCGCCATCCGACTGGAATCCCCCCTGACGTGCAGGTGCTGTCAGTGCTCCATTTCCTTGCAAGTGGGTCTTTTCAGACAACAGTGGCCATGGCATCAGGGATGTCCCAGCCTATGTTTTCAAACGTGTTGTCCAGAGTGTTGGCTGCCATGCTGAAACACGTAAGGAGATACATCATTTTTCCTGAGGTGGAGGATTTGCCTACAGTGAAAGGTGACTTCTATGCCCTTGGACATATCCCGAACGTCATAGGTGCCATTGATGGGACCCATGTAGCTCTGGTCCCCCCGCAGGAGTGAACAGGTGTACAGGAACCAGAAGAGTTATCATTCGATGAATGTCCAGATGGTCTGTTTGGCAGACCAGTACATCTCGCAGGTAAATGCTATGTTCCCTGGCTCTGTGCCTATATCCTGCGCAATAGCAGCATCCCTGATATGATGGGTCAACTCCAGAGGCACCGTGTATGGCTATTGGGGGACTCTGGTTACCACAACCTTTCCTGGCTATTGACCCCAGTGAGGAATCCCAGGACCAGGGCAGAGGAACGCTACAATGATGCCCATGGGCAGACTAGGAGGGTTATCGAACGCACCTTCGGCCTTCTTAAGGCCAGGTTCAGGTGCCTCCATATGACAGGTGGGTCCCTATTCTACTCACCGAAGAAGGTGTGCGACATCATCATCGCCTGCTCCATGCTCCATAATTTAGCATTGCGACGCCAGGTGCCTTTTCTGCAGGGGAATGATACAGATGATGGTGTTGTTGCAGCTGTGGAGTCTGTGGAGCCTGTGGACAGTGATGAGGATGAAGCTGAGGAAGAAGAAAACGACAACAGGGAGTCAGTCATACAGCAATATTTCCAGTGAAACTCAGGTGAGTACATTTTCCGGTGTAACATTACATTAACTTTCACACGTCTACCTCTATCATGTACCGACATTTCACTCACTATTTGTTAACTGAGTTGTCCCCTTCCATTTCAGTTTCACAAATGTGGTAAGCTACGTGTCAACTGCTTGCATCCTTGAAGGGCTTGTGATGTGTGACATTGGTATGTTAGCCTTCCAATGGGTAACCCATTATGACACTGTCATTGATAATAGAAAAATACAAATCATAGACTGACTCCAGTTTTTTTTGTGTTTCAAGGGTGTTTATTTAAGTGCTAAAAATTAAGGGGGGTTGTAAAATGGTGACGGGTGATGGTGGAGGAATGTCCATGGCAGAGTCCAGTCTATTAGTCTCACAGGTACATTGCACATCTGCCCATTGGAAGTGGAGCTGGGGCAGTTCCGATTTGGACAGGGTAACAAAGTGTGACAGTGGGGGGACAATCAGGGTGGTCTTATTTCCTGCTGGGGGTCTTGCCATCTTGCTCTGTCCTGTTCCTGGATCTCAGGGCCCGCTTGCGTGGTGGTTGTCCGTCTGCAGGGTATGGGGTGCTGGTGTGGTGGTCCTGTGGGGGGCCGTCCTGTCCACTAGCGCCAGCAGAGGTGGTAGGCAGTTCATCGTCGTGGCTAGTGTCAGTGTCCCCTTGGAGTGCCACGGTGTCCCTCAAGGTCTTTTGAATGTCCGTCAGCACCCCTACGAGTGTGCCCAGGGTGGAGCTGATGGTCCTGAGCTCCTCCCTGAACCCCAAATACTGCTCCTCCTGCAGACACAGGGTCTCCTGCAACTTGTCCAGGACTGTGGCCATAGTCTCCTGGGAGTGGTGGTATGCTCCCATGATGGAGGAGAGGGCCTCGTGGAGAGTTGGTTCCCTTGGCCTGTCCTCCCTCTGTCGCACAGCAGCCCTCCCAGTTCCCCTGTGTTCCTGTGCCTCCGTCCCCTGGACCGTGTGCCTACTACCACTGCCCCCAGGTCCCTGTTGTTGTTGGGGTGATGGGTTAGCCTGGGTGCCCTGTAGTGGTGGACACACCGCTGATTGACCTGTCCTGTGTAGGGAGGTTTGGGCCCGCTGGGTGGGTGCTGTGCTGGTGTTACCAGAGGGTGGAAGGTCAGTGTTGGGCTGTGCCTGTGTGAGGGGAACCGACTGTCCTGAGGCCCACGATGGTCCAGGCTGGTCATCAAGATCCAGTAGGGCAGAGCTGCTCTCGTCACTGTGGGCCTCTTCTGGGGGTGGAGTGGTGTTGTCTGGACCCTCTGGTGTGGTGACGTTCCTTCGGGTTCCTGCGGGGGTATAAGTACATGATTATTGCATGTGTGTGTGTAATGGTGTGCAATGGTTGGGTGTGAGTGAACCCCAGTGCAGGCATTCCTGTGTGTGGGGTTGTATGCTGATGGTTGGGGGGTGTTCTGGGTATGTGCAGTGGGCATCCTTTAGTGATGAGTGTCCATGGTTAGTTGTGTCATGCAGGTCTTGGGGTTGGGATGTGTAGTTGGTGTTATTAGTACATTAGTGAGGAGTTTGGGTGATAGGGGAGGGTGTGAGGGTGGGGGTGTGTGATAGCATTCAGGTAGGGTGGGGGATGTGATAGTTAAGATTTGACTTACCAGTGTCCGTTCCTCCGACGACTCCTCCGAGGCCCTCAGGATGCAAGATGGTCAAGACTTGCTCTTTCCATGTTGTTAGTTGAGGGGGAGGAGGTGGGGGCCGCCGCCAGTCCGCTGTACCGCGATGTGGTACCTGGATACCGTTGAACGCACCTTCCCCCGTAGGTCGTTCCACCTCTTCCTGATGTCCTCCCTATTTCTTGGGTGCTGTCCCACTGCGTTGACCCTGTCCACTATTCTTTGCCATAGCTCCATCTTCCTTGCAATTGATGTGTGCTGTACCTGTGAGCCAAATAGCTGTGGCTCTACCCGTAGGATTTCCTCTACCATAACCCTGAGCTCCTCCTCAGAGAAGCGGGGGTGTCTTTGGCGTGACATGGGGTGGTGTGTGTGATGTGTGGGGTGGTGTATGTGGTGATGAGTGTAGTGGTATGTGGTGTTTTGTGCTTGGATGTTGTGTGGGTGATGGTGTTGTGTGCCTCTGTGTGATGGGGTTGTCTATTCTGTGCTCTCTCTCTCGCCTTCTCTCAGAATTTCTGGTTGTAGGGGTTTGTGGGTGATGTGGGTGTGTGTTTTATATTGTGTTGGGTGTGTGGGAGTGGTGTGTGTATGTGTCTTAGGTGTGTGTATTTCGAAATGTCCAATGTGGCAGTGTTTTGGAGATGTGTATGTATTTTGAGCGCGGCGGTGTGTCCCGCCAATGGAATACCGCGGTTGAAAGACCGCTGCGTGGATTCATGGGTCGTAATAGCATGGGCGTGTTTCTGTTGGCGTGGAGGTGGAGGATGTGTTTCCGCCAGTTAATCGCTGACCTTTGGTGTGGCGGTATTGTGTGGGTGTCTGAATTTCGGCGGATTCCGTGATGTGTGTCATAATAGCTGTGGCGGTCTACCGCCGCCGCCGCGGTGTATTGGCTGTCTTCTGCACGGCGGTAAGCGCCTTATACCACCAGGGTCGTAATGACCCCCTATGTGTTGAATCAGGTCAACACTGTATGCCATGCTCTTTAAATAGTTGTCAGGAACTGCAACAGTTGATCAGTGTGAGATATGTGACATGTCAAAGAGTGAAAGATTCATAACACTGCTGAGAAATCACAACATCCACATCTATTTCACTCACATTTATGACAAATAGCAAGTGTATCACAGAGGACAGTACACCTGTATGTTCAGCAGTGTCTGAAAAATCATGTATGCCAATCAATGTCATTGCATGTCTCATGCTGTTGGAAGAGTACATTAGAACACAGTAGGATTCATATGTATGTGGGACCATTAGCTGCAAAGACCATTCCCCCAAACCACCCCTACTCACTGTGCATCTGACAAAAGATATAGGCCCTCATTACGACCCAGGTAGTGGGTGATAAAGTGGCGATAATACTGCCAACAGGCTGGCGGTAACTACCGTCAAATTATGACCATTGCAGTGATATCTCTGATAGACAGCAAATGTAGCACATTGACCGCCAGAGAGGAAACAACAGTCACCATGGCGGTAGCCGCCTGCAGCCAGGCGGAAGTCAAAGTTCCTCCCACCATATTAAGACTCTGCAAACCGACACCTTTTCTGGGGCGGTACCAACACCAACAAGGACTCACCATTGGAGACACAGGGAAGAACCACGCCGCCATGGAACCCAAACTGCACGTTTACCCGATGATCTTCTACGTTACGCTCCACCTGGAACACCAATGCTGGCGAAGACGACGACGGTGAGTACAGCTGCCTAGCACACAAGGGAGGGAGGGAGGGAGGAAAAAGAGAGTGACACACACACATGCACCACCCACACACCCGACAACACACAAACCATACACACAACTAGCTGCATTACAAAAACAATTTGACCCCAAAAATCTGCAGAATAATGCAAGGACAACAGGAATATACGAAAGTGAAGTCATTGTAATCAGTTCAACATCAAAATCAATAATCCGATTTGGCCATGAAACAGATATGTACATTTTTATAAGAAAGGGACACTGACCAATCCATAGTTCAAAGGGGCCACATGGCCACGGCACAGTCCAAGGCCCAACTCGAATCCTGCACCAATCCGAAAAGAACACTGCAGGGGCATCAGCTGTCAAATAGACAGGCACCTCAGCCGGATGCGGGAACAAGCCCACTGGTTCTGGAGGGGGCAACATGCCCATTGTTTTGTCCTGGGGAGTGCAAGGCCACAGTCTCTTGAGTGGGTGTCTTCCCCACTGGTCCTGGAAGGGGCAACATGCCCATTGCTTTGTCCTGGGGAGTGCAAGGCCGCAGTCTCTTGAGTGGGTGTCTTCCCCACTGGTTCTCGAGGGGGCAACATGCCTTGTGTTTTGTCTTGGGGAGTGCAAGGCCACAGTCTCTCAAGTGGGTGTCTTCCCTAGTGGTTTTGGAGGGGGCAGCATGCCCATTCCTTTGTCCTGGGGATTGCAAGGCCACAGTCTCTCGAGTGGGTGTCATCCACACTGGTTCAGGAGGGGGCAACATGCCCTGTGTTTTGTCCTGGGGAGTGCAAGGACACAGTCTCTCGAGTGGGTGTCTTCCCCACTAGTTCTGGAGGGGGCATCATGCCCATTGCTTTCTCCTGAGGAGTGCAGGGCCACAGTCTCTGGAGTGGGTGACTTGCCCACTGCTTCTGGAGGGACTCCATGCCTATTGGTCTGTGTTGGGGAGTGCAAGGCCACAGTCTCTCAAGTGGGTGTCTTCCCCACTGGTTTTAGAGGGTTGACTACATGGCGTCCGCCAGCGATGATGGCTGCATGCTGGTGGTGGTTGTGGGAGGCTCCTGGACAGCCCCTGCACCCTATGATGGCTGCATGCTGATAGTGGTTGGGGGAGGCTCCTGGACAGCCCCTGCACTCTGTGATGGATGCATGCTGGTGGTGGTTGTGGAAGGCTCCTGGACAGCCCCTGCACTCCGTGATGACAGCACATCCACGGCTGGTGGTGGGGGCCCTGTGACATCTGCTGGTGGTGGCAGTGTTTGGCTGACAGCTGCCTCTGGCATAGAGTGCCTCTTCTCCTGCTGGTCATGGGTTGGGGCTCCCTTACCCTTCCTGGCAGGGGTGGATGGGCTCTTTCCCCCTCTGCCTGGTGGTTCAGGCCCCTTCCTGTTCTTCCCAGCTGGTGCAGACTCCTTCCCCTTCTTGCCAGGTGGTGCAGCCTCCCTCCCCTTCTTTGATGGAGGTGTGGTATCCTTACCACCACGAGTAGGTGGTGCTACCACTGTCCCCGTGGACTGTTTGGCAGAGGTGCTGGGCTGTGTCCTTGCTACCCTGCCCAAATGTGCAGGACGAGGAGAAGTAGGGAAGAGGTCAAGTTGGGCAAGGAAGCTTTTTAGGGATGTTTGGGCAGGAGGAGGGAGGAGTAATGGGAGTGGAGGATGAGGGAGTGGTTGTTGGAGGTGCATGTCTGCTGGATTTGGATGCAGGTGCATGAGCTGTATGACGTTGTGAGGTTGATGGCTGTTGGGTGTCTGAGTGCTTGCATTTGTGTCCTTTAGGAGGGGGGACCGACACGGTGGGAGAGGACACAGGGGACGCGTACATGGATGTGGTGGAGGTGTCTGCCAGTGAGGTGTGTGTTCTGCTTGGTATAGTGATGATGCTGGTAGTGGATATTGATGTAGTGCATGCAGGTGTGAGTGAGGATGTTTCTGAGTGAGAGGTGGAGGAGGAGGAGGGGGAAACAGTGGCGGCAGTGGATGTTGTGTCTGCAACTGAATGGTGTTTGTGTGAGTGTCTGTGGGATGAAGTGTGGTGCTTGTGTTTGCCTGTGCCACTCTTGGGTGCTGCCTTGTGTGCATGCTCGTCTGTCTGTGTGCTTGGGATGGGTTGGGGTTGAGAAGAATGGGACTGAGAAGTGGAAGTTGGGGGGGGAGGGTAGAAACAGGGACAATGGCTGCCATCAGAGAGGAGGCCAGAGCCTAAATCAATTTCTGTTGGGCCACCAATCCACCATGAATGCCCTCCAGGAATGCATTGCCTTGCTGCATCTGGGCTGTCTGCCCCTGAATGGCATTCACAATGGTTGACTGCCCTACAGAGATGGATCTCAGAAGGTCAATAGCCTCCTCACTCAGGGCAGCAGGGCTGAATGAGGCAGGGCCTGAGGTGCCTGGGGCAAAGGAGATGCCCACCCTCCAGGGCATTGCCTTGCTGCATCTGGACTGCCAGCCCCTGAATGGCATTCACAATGGTTGACTGCCCTACAGAGATGGATCTCAGGAGGTCAATAGCCTCCTCACTCAGGGCAGCAGAGCTGAATGAGGCAGGGCCTGAGGTGCCTGGGGCAAAGGAGATGCCCACCCTCCAGGGTGAGCTGGCACAGGCAACTCGCTGAGGGGCTACTCGTAGGGCAGTGCTGGTACTGGGGGTGGCGTCTGTACCTGCAGCTGGGGTGGTCACAGAGGTGTCCGCCACCACCAGGGAGGAGGTATCAGAGTCTGTGTTGTCCCCTCCAGTCTCCGTCCTACTGGTTCCCTCAGCGGCGGTGGACTCTGCCTCCAGGGTCCTGTGGGATGCAGCTCCCTCTGTCGCCAGTGCCTCTGCTCCTCCGCCAGGTGATGCTAATGCACATAAGGACAGGATGACAAAACAAGAAAGGGGGGAGAGATAAAGGATACACTGGGTCAATGACTGCAACAACACTACCGTGGGAGTACACAGCACCCTCACACACAGGGAACAGGCCTACGCACTATGCATTGCACTACAAGTGAAATGGCTATTCACTAAGGAATGAAGAGGGGCACACACCGCCAACTGCAGCACACCTGGGACCCACACACCCCTGCCCAGAAGTTAATACTAACAAGCTAGGTAAGCAGTATTTTACATTCAAACCCTTAGCCACCAGAGGACCTACGCTGCTATGTCTGCCCTGGCCTAGGGGCACTCATGGACAAACAACCACCACCCGGATACCACCCCACCAGCCGTAAGCTGTAATTAAAGTCTCTGTACTCACCCCCTTGTGTCTGCTGTGATGTGATGCCCTCAAGCGCCCATCCAGCTCTGGGTAGGCCACCGCCAGTATGCTGGCCATCAGTGGGATCAAGGTCAGACGGGCACCCCTTCCTCATTGGGAGACCATCCCCAGCTGGTCCTCTGCGGTCTTCCGTGGCCAGCGTCTCAGGTCCTCCCACCGTTTTCCGACAGTGTGTGCTCAACCTGCCATAGAGCCCCAGGGTCAGCACCTCCTTGGTGATGGCACGGCATATTCCTTTCTTTTTAGGGGCGCTAACCTACAGAGTCAATACAGACAGGAGAACACCATTAGACAAACAGTGCAGCCTGTCACACAAATGGTCCCCCTTACCCGATCCCATCAACATTGGCACACACATAGCCCAGCGCACAACATGTACACCGCCAAGAGGACATCCACCCACCCCCTTACATGATGCCTTCACACACAAACTCCATGCATTCATGCCACATGCATCATGCCCACATTGTACTCACCTGTTGGTCTGGAGGCCCATACAGCAGTCCGTACTGGGGTAGGACCCCATCCACCAGTCGCTCCAACTCCTCAGAAGTGAAGGCTGGGGCCCTTTCCCCAGTCAGATGGGCCATGGTAGGTACCAGACACAGGTCACAGCAGCACTTGCAGTGTAGGTCCTCTCCTATGGAAGGTCAGGAAACAAGTGAGGATTGAGATAGAAAATGGCAGTCACGTCCGCGGCGATGCATATCGTCACCACCCGTGTAGATCCCCATTGGCCACTGTACCCCATAGGGCCCAATATAATCCAATGAGGAATTGCACAGCGGATCACAACTGCCTACTGTCACAGCGCAAAACGTCGGTGGGATTACCTCACTTCCACCTGTCCCTCCACACAGGACAGGCAGTCGCCATTTCACTGGGGGTGAACAGGCCTATCGATAATTGCTACATCACAGGATGAATAGGCACATACATTATAAATCACACTGTCCCAAAGCATGTTTGCATGATGCTATTGCAGTATAGTTGTTCAAATTGTGACAGCCTACTCACTCCTGTGTCCCTTAGATACCTACCAATGCGGATGAATAGGAGATGGAGACATACCCCGTGTACAGATATCTGGTGGACTTGGCTACACTGGAAGACAGGCACATTATCCTCACCTATAGACTGGGCAGGGCCACAATCACAGAGCTGTGTGCCCAGTTGGAACCTGACCTGATCTCAGCTATCCGTCATCCGACTGGGATCCCCCTTCTTCTGCAGGTTCTATGAGTGCTCCATTTCCTGGCAGCTTGTTCTTTCCAAGTGACAGTGGGCTTGGCAGCAGGAATGTCACAGCCAATGTTCTCAATCGTGCTAGCAAGAGTCTTGTCAGCCCTGATAAAACACATGTGCAGTTACATTGCTTTCCCACAGGTGGAGGATTTGGCCACTGTGAAGGCCGGGTTTTTATGCAAAGGGACATATCCCCAATATAATTGGGGCGATTGACGGAACACATATTGCATTTGTCCTCCCCGCCAGAATGAACAGGTGTACAGGAATCGTAAGAATTTCCACTACATGAATATGCAGATGGTGTGCCTGGCGGACCAGTACATCTCCCATGTCAATGCTAAGTATCCTGGATCAGTGCATGATGCCTTTGTCCTAAGGAATAGCAGCATCCCAAATGTGATGTCCAACTACAGAGGCACAGGGTGTGGCTGATAGGTGAGCACTTGTTCCCACCCAGTATATGTTGGTGTATGCCTATGGTGTGGGCCATATAGGAAAATGTGTGGCTAAATTTTGTTCCTCAATATTTGCAGGTGACTCTGGTTACCCAAACCTATCATGGCTGCTGACCTCTGTGAGGAATGCCAGGACAAGGACAGAAGAATGTTCTAATGAGGCACATGGGTGAACCAGAAGGATAATTGAAAGGACCTTTGGCCTCCTGAAGGCCAGGTTCAGGTGCCTCCATCTGACAGGTGGATCCCTGTGCTACTCACCCAAGAAGTTCTGCCAGATAGTTGTGGCATGCTGCATATTGCACAACCTGGCCCTCAGACGCCATATACCTTTTCTGCCGGAGGAGGAGACTGGAGATGCCCCTGTGGCAGCAGTGGACTCTGAGGGCAGTGAGGATGAGGAGGCAGAGGATGAGGATGTGGACAACAGAATATTGATGATCCATCAGTACTTCCAATGGCACACAGGTGAGACAGTGCAACTTCACATTTCTATGAGTATTGGTGTATTCTATGTGGCATTGGCATGCTGGCATTACCCACTTCTTTCCCTTACTTACTGTTACCTATGGATATTCAATTTACAGATGTTGGTGTTATGACACCATTCTTCTGCTGTGATCACAACAGCCAGCTACAGGTCATTCATTCTATGCTCATGCTATTTACAGTTAATTTGCAATGGTTATAGTTGTTTCAATCAATGCAGATTTGCAATACATAAAATACTAGTAGTCCAGTTTTATCCAACGGTGTTTATTGTTGTGCTAAAATATAGAGGGGAAAGTGCAATGGAATGGGGTGATGTTGGAGCAAAGTCCAGGGTATTGTTCCAGTCTGTTTGTAGCACAGGTGCATTGTCCATGGGGACATAGGAAGGGGAGCTATGGCAGTTCAAAGTGGACAAGGTGACAGTGTGGGACACAAGGGTGACAATCAGGAGAGTCTAATGTCTTTGTTGTGGTCTTGGCAAGTGTCTCTGGCTTCTGTCTGGTTCACAGGGAACGTGTGTGGGGAGGTTCACCTTCTGCAGGGGGAGGGGTGCTGGTGGCCTGTTGGGCCTGTGGCAGGGCCTCCTGGCCACTAGCGGCAACATAAGTGGAGGGCTGTTCAGATGACTGGCTAGTGGCAGGGGCCTGCTGGTGTGCTGTTGTCTCCCTCATGATGTTGGCCATGTCTGCCAGCACTCCTGCTATGGAGATCAGGGTGTTGTTAATGGCCTGCAAGTCTTCCCTAATCCCCTGATACTGTCCCTCCTGCAGCCACCTGTTCTCCTGCACATTGTCTAGGATCTGGCCCATCGTGTCCTGGGAATGTTGGTAGGTTCCCAGGATCTTGGAGACTGCCTCCTGGAGAGTCGGTTTCCTGCTCCTGTCCTCCCCCTGATGCAGAGCAGTCCTCCCAGTGTCCCTGTTGGGCTGTGCCTCTGTCCCCTGAATGGTGTGCCCACTGCCACTGACCCCAGATCCACGATTGTCTTGGGGGCGAGGTGTGCCCTGGGGTCCCTGTACAGGAGGGCACACTGCTGATTGACATGTCCGGGGTACAGAGGTGTGGGTACCGTAGGTGTAGTGTTGGTTCCTGATGGAGGAGGCTCTGTGGTGGTCTGTGAGTGGGCTTGGGTGACCGGCTGTCCAGTGGTCCCTGACAGGCCAGGTAGATTGTCCATATCCATAAGTCCAGAGTTATTGTCATCACTGTGGGCCACTTCTGTTGGGGGACTGGATAGTGGTGGCACCTCCTCTCCATTGACATTGGCTGGGGTACCTGTGGTGATGTAAATGAAGTATTATGCTTCAAGTGTCTGACATTTGTATTTCTGTAGCTTCCCCTCTATGGTTGTTGTTCCCCTGCCAGCTTTTGCTTGTGTATGTCGGTGTATTATGGGATTGTTAGTCTCCCTATGCTCTGCATGCTTTAGTGATGGGTGTCCATTCAGGGCTGAGAGGGGTGTCCATGCATTGGTACAGCATGCAGGGCCTGGCATTGGGATTAGTGAGATGTGATGATGGAGTTTGTGGGATGCAGTGGAGTGATGGGAGTGAGGGTGAGGGTGTGTGATGGCATGCAGGTATGGGGGGGTGATAATTGTTAAGAGTTGACTTCCAGTGTCCAGTCCTCCGCCAACTCCGGCGAGTCCCTCTGGATGAAGTATTGCCAGTACCTGCTCCTCCCTTGCTGTGATTTGTGGGGGAAGAGGTGGGGGTCCATCGCCAGTCCTCTGTATGGTGAGCTGGTGTCTTGCTGCTATGGAACGTACCTTCCCCCGTAGGTCGTTCCACCTCTTCTGATGTCATCCCTTGTTCTTGGGTGCTGTCCCACGGCGTTGACCCTGTCAACGATTCTCCGCCATAGCTCCATCTTCCTTGCTATTGATATCTGCTGCACCTGTGCTCAAAAGAGCTGTGGCTCTGCCCTGACGATTTCATCCACCATGACCCTTTACTCCTCCTCAGCGCAACAGGGGTGCCTTTGTGGTGCCATGGTTGTTGTGTGATGTGTTTTGCTGAGGGTGTGTTGGGTAAAGTGGTGGGGTGTGTGATGTGGAGTGCGTGAAGGGTGTATGGGTGTGAGTGGTGTGTGTGTCTAGTTGTCTCTGTGCTCTTCTTCTCAGTCTTGTGGTGGCAATTGTTGTTTGTAAAGGGTTGTGGGTAATGTGGGTGTGTGTTTTATTGTGGTGTGGGTGTGTGGGTATGGTGTGTGTATGTGTGTCAGGTGTGTGTTTTTCGTATTGTCCAATGTAGTGTTGTTTTGTATGTGGGTGTCCATTCTGAACGCAGTTGTATGTACCGCCAATGGTTTATCACCATTGAATGAACGCCGTGGTGATTCGTGGGTCATAATGTGAAGGGCGTTGTTCTGATGGCGTAACGTTGTGGGCTTTGGGACTGCCAGTACAACACTGACCTTTGGTCTGGTGGATTTGTGTATGTGGCTGTATTCTGTCTGATTGGTGTGTGTGTCATAATATGGTGAATGGATATCCGCCACTGCGGCGGTAAGATTGTGGCCGTCGGTGCCGTGGTAAGCAGCATTTACCACCAATGTCATAATGATGGCCATAGACTGTAGCTGTGGGTTACTACTCCTAATAAACACACCTACATGGAAGCACAGCAGAGTCACAATCATGGCCTAAACAGGACCGGCTACATTGTGGAGGGGACCCTAGAGTACATCAGTATCACTCCTGGAGTCAGGATAGGTTTTGGGTACTCTCCACCAATAGCAACTAAACCAATACCACTGTGCTACATATTGCAGAATACATGTGCGGACCAAAATCTCTCATGGCCCAATGACAGTGATGAGCAGGAAGAGCTGGGCGATGAGTATGTAGAAGATGGGGAGCAAGCAAAAAATGATACATTAATTGAATCAACATTGCTAAGGTTACAAAAACTAGTCATAAGTGGTACATGAATGAGTGCCTCACACAATTTTAGAAGAGTGTGAGAACAAGAAAGAGTGCACCAATGTAAGATAACACATTGCATCACAAAAAGTGTTTAGCCAAATTGACTACCCGGTCACGGTGTGAGAAAGTCATTCAATTTACATGTACTACAAAATTTGCATCACAGAAGATGGTGTTGAATCACCCTGGCTGTACCTGTGTCTGTTAAACATGCCTAGGACAATTCCCAATGACAGACTCCTGTAAGTCCCTAGTAGATAACAGGGCAAGGTTGAATCAAAATACATTTAAGTCCCTAATAGATAATAGGGTAAAACTGAAATAAACATCCTGTAAGTCCCTAGTAGATAATAAGGCAATGCTGACAGAAACAACCTGTAAATCCCTAGTAGATAATAAGGTTGGGGAGTTTAGATGTACAGTAGGATTCTTGAACTTGACTGTGCACTGCTGTGTTGGCTATCATCCCTGTCTGATGGCAGTCCCGCCATGCAGAGTGTGTGCTAAAAATGAAGTCTGTGCCAAACTACATGGTGAGGAATTGTACATACAAAGTGTAGGTTCAAAGAACATTGACACAAATTTCAACCTTAATGTCTCGCCTATGTGCCCCAGGGTTTGTGTGACCCGTAACTTTGAGCAGGGACAAATACAAAGATCATAGGGCCTAATGTTTGGAAAACTCCACCTCTAAACATGTAGATGCCATAAAAATAAACTAATATTGGATAACGTGAATTACTGATTAAAGCAAATACATTGCTCTGAAGGAGCCCTATGAGTCATGAAAGGCCTTAAAAGATTGTTGACATATTTCCCAAAACACACCAGTGTAGTAGGCAGAATAAATCACACATGAAGAACATGCACTCACTTGCACTTCATACGAAACACACCCATGACACGTCTGTCCAGCTGATCCCAACACTTGCCTGCACAGGGAACTGTAAGTTACCCATGTTGCCTGACAGTCTGATGTCTGCCCTCGGGACACACCAGACATTGTCACATGCATGCACTGTCACAGGGGTGGGTGAGTTGACCACATTCCAGGCCAAGTCACCAATATCCCTGGGTGTTCACTTCGCAAGGATGTCATGTGCAAAAACATGTTTGAAACATGGGGGAGCTATCCTCAGCTGTACGGTTGAATAAACAGAGGAAATGTGCCACCTGTGTAGTGTGATCCCACTAATGCATTTACCCTCACATATGTACACTCACAGAACACATAGGAAGACAGGAAGGTGGTAAACACAACTGTTCACATGCATAATTGCAATATTTATGACTCCTACCATGAATCCCACATAACAGCATACAGTAGGACACACATTTCACTTCTTGCATCAAAAAAAGACGCATTCGGTCATTTTCAGCCATAATGTAGCTATTGTACACGCACATCAAAATTTCATCAGTGTGCCTTGTCAGTCTTCCATTAAAAATACACGTGTGGTTGTCATGTGTGAAAAAAAATTATGCATTGACTCAAAACGTGATGCATATGCCCAGGAATTGAAGCAATTGTACATCCTTTCTGCATACCAGAAATTGTGAAGTGACTTTCACTTTCTCTTCCATTCATAGTCTTTTAGTCTGTGCTCGGGAGATGTTGTGTGGTGCTGGTTCTGATGTGAGGAGTGGTGTTTGCAAGTTTTTGTGCTGTCTGTGTTGTGTCCCTAAAGTCTTTTTTGTTGTGTCTATTGTCAAATTGTGTTGTATTTAAGTGTGTATTGTCAGGTATCTGTCTCTGGGGTAGTTAAGTTTGTTGGGTTAGTTTTTTTTTGTTTGTTAGGGGTACCATGGATTTAGGCCAGGACATGTCGGGGAAGGGAAGGGACCATCACCTGAGTGCAGATGAGTTGGGGGGATACATCTGGCTAGTGAAACTCAACCTTCCTAATATGGTGTCCATGGGGGGGCAGAGTCATCCTGGGATACAAGACGGAGGCCTACAAGCTGCAGTGGGGGAAGGTCCTGTACCACATGATGCGTACATTTGAGGTTGAGCGCACAGACTACCAATTGAAACATCGCTGGGTAGACCTCATCCCCCGGGAACGGGACCTTCTGGATGACCTGGGACTCTAGGTCGGTGAGAACTGTGAATAAGTACACCATCTATGTGGCTGACTCCTGTTTTACATTTGCAATTACATGTCTGTAATTGGCTTTTTTGACACGTTTAGGTGCAAAAGTGACACTACCATGTTTAGCATCAAAATGCGTACCGCTAGTCTAACCCTTCTTTTGTTGCACTAGCATCATTTTTTTTTGCGAAATGTCCCATAGGCTAGTGTCATTTTTTTAATGCTAGCCTGTTAGCACAGTGTTACATTTTTTGTATGTCATTTCTTGAAAATGAGGCCCTATGTATATTAAAACCTGAAATGATCCAGACATATATTCAGCCTGGTTCCCACCTGTCTCAGTTATAGTTCTGGGCTTTATTTGCCCCACAGGTTACAAAGCAATGTATCAGTCAAGAATAGGAAAAAGAGAGGGAGTGACTGTTATTTCTAAAGATAAATGGGAGATAACCACTCTTCAAATTGATAAATTACAAGGGGTTGAACTATTGGGTTTTTCCCTAAAGGAGAGTGGTAGGGTATTAGTTTCAGGTCTGCTGAGTTACAGACCTCCAGGGCTCCTACAGGAATTTGTTAAACCATTTTTGAAAATGGTTACTAACCTTGCCAGGACTGACGCAAATCTTTTATTGTGGGGAGATTTTAAAATCTGGGTTGAAAGCAGAACGTGCCCTTATAGTAGAGATCTAATAGACTCCTGTGAGTTGCTGGGCCTGAAACATCAGGTAAATGGCCCAACTCATTTAGGTGGACACACCCTCAATTTAATTAATTATGGTGCCACCAGAGTTGCTTATAGTCTAAGAACTGGTTCAGGTATGCTAGTCTGATCACTCTTTAGTGACATTTGAAGTACATGAACTACAGCTCGGATCTACAGAAGTAGGTAGCAAGACAACTAGACAAGGTAGAGCTTAGTTTAAATTAGGGAAATTTTAAGATGTTAGTGTATTGGATGTACAGAACTGTTTCAATGAAGAGGTTTCGGTGCAAGGAAATTATGACCGGCTCCAGATTACTATCAAGGAGACTTTAGACAGAATAATCCCTACTAAATCTATCAAGATTAAACCTGGGCAGTTGGCCCCCTGGTTTACGGTTACTTAAAAAAAAAAAAACTTAAATGCAGGAAGCTGGAAAGGCAGTGGTGGAGGACCTTGTCTGATGATGATAAATTCTGCTTAAAGGAAGCTCTAAATCAATATAAGATAGGAAAAGAAAATCCAAGGAGCTGTATTGTACCCCTACCAGAAAGCATAAGAAGTAAGAAAATGTTTGAGATAGTAAGAGTGTTGTCAAATCCAGATTGCATAAAAGATACAGTAAAACCGTTGCAGGAATTGGGTGATAAATTATCAGATTTTTCCATTACAAGATCGAAGTCATTCTAAAGGATATAAGTGATGATTCTGACATTAATGTTATAGATAACCCCCAGTTAAATGATAGATTGAACTTCAAACTGCCATGTGATTGTGGAGGTCCAGTTGGTAAACTGGACAGTATTGCGCCTATGAGTGTTGAGTTGTTTAGGGAACTAGCCATGTCTATTTCCTCTGGCTCCTTACTAGATACTATCCTGCATGGAGTCTGGAAAGAGAGGACAGAAGAATGATTCCTGGGCCTTCTGAAGTTCTATAATCAATCCCTAACTAAGGGTAAAGTTCATCTGGACTGGAAAAAGGCATTAGTCAGACCGCTGCTAAACAAAAGTTGTCTGACATAAATTACCTTAGTAACTACAGGACTATTTTTCTACTCCCTTATTTTTTATATATTTTTTTTTTAAACAATATTTTATTGTCATTTTATTTTAATACATTCTTAATACAATTATAACTTGTACAATAGTCCACATTAATTATTACCAACCGTTGTTGTACTGTTCCAATCTGTGGATAGTACTTGCATAAGCGTATTCGTGGTCTATGCATCTTCTCAGTAAAGATTCTTAATAACTATTTACATGCTGGTGGTTCATTGAGGTGAATGCTCCTAGTAGGGTGGGTTAAGGACTAGTCAGCTGGGACTGGAATTCTCTTGTTGAGTTTAATCTCAACTGTCTACTCAGGGGTTATTGGCCGTGTGTTTGTGTACCTGGGCTGGCTCCTGATCAGAGTTATATAGTGTTGCTCACTCCCATGTGACTGCTGCCCTCCTTGGCTATCCTACTTTCTGTGCTAGGTCTACCAATCTTCCCCTTCAGTTCGTTGTGCATGTTTATGTGTTCTGGTCTACCTGACTACCTTTGGTCAGATGGTGTCTCGGCTACTCTTCTTGTGTTTCCTCGTCGCTATCTCGAGATTCCCATCCTCTTAATATTTCCTCCCATAAAGGGGCAATGGGTTTCTGGCGCAGTCCCCTCAATTCTTCGCGCTCCAAAACCTGAAGTTCTGCTCTGGCCCATTTCGTGACTTCACGTCGCCAGACTTCCAATGGGGGGGAGCTAGAAGCCTTCCAGTTTAGTGTTATTTGTCTCCTGTAAAGTGCCAACGCCAGGTCCATAAATTTGGTAGTTACTGCACCCAGCGTCAATCCCGAATGCAGTCCCAGCAAGCACAGCGATGGGGTCTGCGGCAGTTTGACACCCAGTGATTTCTCAAGTTTGCCCTGTATCTTCTCCCAGGCCCGCTGGATATCTGGGCAGTGCCATAGCATATGGTCCAGGTCTGCATCTAGTTCGTTGCATCTGGGGCATGATCTGGGGTCTCCCCCGTAGATGATGTTTAGTCTATGCGGTGTGAGATATGTTCTGTGCAAATAATTAAATTGTATATATCTTAGACGTGTTTTCCTAGTTACTGTTCTAGGGTTTGCCATTGCTTTCTTCCACTCAGCCTCTGTCAGAGTATTACCCAGTGCCCTTTCCCATCTCTCACGAAGGGCTTGGAGGGGGGTCAGAGTGCACTCATTTTGGGCCCTGTACAGTTTTGCGACCAGATGGGTATCTTCGCCCATGGTCAAGAGGATGTGTATAATATTGTGTGTCTCTGGTTCTGCATTAATCGTTCCCCAGTTTATTTTAATACGGTGAGTCAGGTGTTGGTAGGTTAAGAACTGCCCACTCGGTATTTGATTCCCTTCGACCAGATCCGTGAATGATCTCAGTATTCCTCCCTGAAAGAAGTCTCCGAGAGTTCCAACCCCTTTACTCGCCCACATCCCTAAGCCACCGCAAGTCCCTGATCCGTCTAATGGGTCAAGCACCAGCCAATGTAATGGAAGGGCCAGGGAGTATGGTGTACCTATTCCCATTCTGCGTGAGCATCTCTTCCAGCATTCTAATGCAGTTTTCAGTAATGTACTCTCTATTTTGCTCTTCACTGTTCGGTCTA
Source organism: Pleurodeles waltl (assembly GCF_031143425.1). Lineage (NCBI taxonomy): Eukaryota > Metazoa > Chordata > Amphibia > Caudata > Salamandridae > Pleurodeles > Pleurodeles waltl. The sequence continues at coordinate 1,640,553,381 of NC_090444.1, read as the reverse complement.
ACATGAACGCCAGCATCCGATTTCCGCCACTCCCCCCGCCAGCGGTGAGCTCCTCCGTGCATCCTCTCCCCGCCAGCCATCCAGCCGCCCACTGCAACTGACAGGCCAAATAATAGGATTCAAAATCTGGCACCCCGAGGCCCCCCTCGATCACCGGTCTACAGAGGACAGGGAGCGAGGCGCCTCTGCGGCCTCCATCCCACATAAGCTCTCTGAGTAGGGTGTTTAACTCGTGGAACCAAGTTGAGGGAATCACTACTGGAAGGTTAGTAAAGAAATACAGGAGGCGTGGGAGCATTATAATTTTTTATAGGGATATCCTAGCTGATATGGTCAGTTTCAGAGATCTCCAAAATCCCACTGAGGAGCGGAGCACTCGGACTGCTTTACCTATGTTACCCTCACGTAAGTCTCTTAGGTCGTGGAACACCTGGATGCCCAGGTATTTAAAGGTGCGTGGGGCCCACACAAAGTCCAGAGGGCATGTCTTACTTCTATTTAATTGGAGTCTTGAAAGGGTTCCGAAATTATCCAGCGCCTCTAATGCCCAGGGTAGGCCTGTTTTGCCCTCCCTCAAATATATTAGGACATCATCTGCGTAGAGTGAGATAATATTTTCAGTTAGTACTAGCATTATCCCCCTGCCCAAGCCGGCAGAGCGGAACTGGGCGGCCAGGGGCTCAATAGCCAGGGCGAACAACAGAGGGGACAGAGGACATCCCTGTCTAGTGCCCCTGTAAACTGGATATGCCTCCGAGACCGACTTTCCAGTCTTCACTCTCGCAAGGGGGGATGCATATAATAGATCAACCCAGCGTACCCAGTTGGTTCCCAGCCCCATTCGGAGCATCACTGTCCGTAGGAAATCCCATCTTAGGGAGTCAAATGCCTTCTCGAAGTCTATTGCCAGTAGGGTTGCACCTGGGGGCTTCTCAGTGTGTGGCATGTGTAAAATGGAGAACAGGCGCCTCAGATTTAGAGATGTGTTCCATGCTGGCATAAAACCATTTTGATCATGGTGTATCAGATTAGGGATATGTTGAAGGATCCGATTGGCCATAAGTTTACTGAGGATTTTGAAGTCACAATTTAGCATTGACAATGGGCGGAAGTCGGTCACCGATAGTTCACCTGTGTCTCGCTTTGGCAGGGGGACTACCAGGGCCTCCCTCATAGAGCCGGGAAGTATACCCCGTTGGAATGCCTCTGTGAATGTTTCTACCAGTCTGGGAGCTAACAGTGAAGAGTACTTTTTATAGAAGTCCATCGGCAGCCCATCAGTGCCTGGGGTTTTCCCAGCAGCTAACTGTGATATGGCTTCTTGTACTTCTTCCAGGGACAGCGGGCCCCCCAGGACATCCCTGTCGCTATCTGTCAGTGTGGACAGTGGTAACGGGTGTAAGTATGCATGGACCTGCTCTAGTTCGATTGGGTCTGGTTGCCTGTATAAAAAGGTATAGTACTCTAGGAAAGCCACATTGACTTCTCTAGGTGCGTGGTGAGTCCTCCCCTTCATGTCACGCACATTTACTATAGGTGCCCTTCGTTTCCCGGTCTTACCAACCAGGCCAGCATTCTCCCAGATCTACCCTCTTCTGCTTGCACCGAGGCCCAGTATCTTCGTGCGCTATGTAATCTTAGTTGTTCTACAATTCGGGAATGCGAGGACCTAGCTTCTTTTAATCTGTCTTTCTCTGTTTCTGTACCGTTACTGTTCCTTTCCAGTTGGTGAATGGTCTCTTCTAGCTTAACCAGCTCCCTCTCTAGTGTGCGCTGGATTCCAGTATTCTGGCTCATGCATTGGCCTCTCACTGCTACCTTGAGGGTTTCCCATTCTATGCCCCTAGATGTTGCTGATCTGGCATTAAGGGTAATATGTTCTGTTATATGGAGCGGAGTGACTCTCTGTATGACTGGTCCTCCAGGGCAGACGGACGTAATCTCCACAACGGAATGGGGGGCCTATCCTCAGTTGCCTTCCATACCAGCAATAAGGGGTTATGATCGGACAGGGTGCGACCTAGATATTCCGTGTGAGTTACATTTTGTGTAGCCTGTGCAGAGCATAGGATCTTATCTATCCTAGTGTGTAGGCGGTGTAAGCTAGAATAGTATGAGTAGTCCCTGTCTGTCGGGTGTTGGGCGCGCCAAGCGTCTATCAGTCCCCAACTCAGCATCCAGTCCCTGGAATGGCTGGCTATTTTATGTGTTATCACCCCCTTAAGTGGCGGGGTGGAGCGGTCCATGTCCACATCTACTACACTGTTGAAATCTCCTCCAATGAATAATTCCTTCCCGTTTCTACGTGTAAGATGTCTAGACAATTGCTGTAAAAAGGGGATTTGGTCCTGATTGGGGGCGTTATTGCTGCATAGGGTAGTTGGTACACAGTGTAGGAGGCCCCCTACCATCACAAATCTACCTTCGTGGTCAATCTTGGTGGATGTAACCTCAAAATGAACCCCCGCTCTTATCCACACTAGTGCTCCCCTGGCGTAGGCTGAGTATTTAGTAGCGAAGATCTGACCCCTCCATCTGCGCTTCAATTTATCTATCTCATTAGCTGTGAGGTGTGTTTCTTGCAGCAGGCCTACATGTACCCCCCTCCGTTTCAAGTACGAGAGTACACGATGTCTTATAGAGGGCAAGCCCAGTCCCCTCACGTTCCAGGTCAAGAATGAATAACTAGCCATATTGGTGTGTGGTGAACCGCATTGTTCCCCCCTTCCTTCCCGTGCCTTAGTTCCCTACCCTCCTCGTTAAGTTTAATGTGAGTAATTCGTAACCCCAGTGCCACCATCAATGAGCTAAATTGTAAATCCCAACGCTCCAACCCCAGGGCACCTCTCAAACCGTAGGTTGCCCAGTTAACATTGCAACAGTGCAGTAATAACAACAAGTCAGTTTGAGTTCTCGCCATTCCGATTGAATGGCCGAGAAACCGGTTGAGGGGGTGGCTGCGAGATCGTCGAGGCCTCTTCAACAAAGTATTGTTATCCTCCAGTGCCAATCGGGAAGACACTTATGCCAGTTCATCCGATGTTTGGGGAGTCACTCTAGGGGCGTCGCCGGGGTAGCTGGAGCCTCCTTCTGAAGAGACCGACGCCACGTCTGAGTGTTTTGCACTATTGACCAGCGAGGGTGCACTCCCACACACCGAGGCCACCGCGTCCAGGGCCTCTATCTTCGCTGACTCTCTCTGGGCCCTAGTTGGCCCCGCAGGCAGACGATCCCTATTGCGCTGTCTCTTCTTACCTCTGCGGGCGGCTCGTCCGGGCTGTTCGCAGCGGCCCTCCTTCAGGCCCCTCGACTCCAACCATTCCCATGCCTCCTCTGGTGATTGTAGAAACACCGTTTTGCCATCCAGGACCACTCGTAGTTTGGCTGGGAAGAGGAGTGAGTACTGGATCCCCTCCTCGCGGAGGGCTTTTTTCACAGTTAAGAACGAGGCACGTTTTAACTGGACTTCCAAGGTGAAATCCGGGAATAGCGTCACTGCGCTATTTTTAGCTTCAAACGGCCCGCTTCTCTGGCTCTATGGAGCAGACAGTCCCTGTCTCTATAATGCATTAACTTCGCCACCACCACCCGCGGTGGCCTCCCCGGCGCCGAAGGTCTCGAGGGGACTCGGTGTGCTCTCTCCAGGGAGAAAAAGGCCGTAAGGTGATCCGGCGCCACGACTGTGCGTAGCCATCCTTCGAGGAATTCCACCATGTCGAAACCTTCCACTCCCTCGGGAAGGCCCACCACCCGAATGTTGTTCCTGCGGTTCCTGCCTTCTGTATCCTCCACGCGGCGTTCTAGGCGGTGTACCCGGTCTGTCAGCCTTTGAACTGAGGCTGCAAGGTTTTCGTGTTTCGGAGTGAGCTCTGCTATGTCTGTCTCTGTAGCTTTCACTCTGCCTGCCAGTTTGGTGTGGTCTGCCCTCAGCAACCCTAGCTCCACCGCCACTTGGTTAATGTCTTGTCGTAAAGGTATTTTTGTGTCTTCAATGGCCCCCAGGATCTTCTCCAGGGTTGCCTGAACCGTTGGTTGCGCGAAGTCCCCCATGGTCTCTTTCTGTTGTGTACTTATAGGATTACAATGCAATGTCTTACTTCTGGTCTTACCCTTGGAAGACATTCGGAACTCGTGTTGCTGTGGGCTAGATGTCGAACAGGGTGGTGACCCACTCACCGGATGGGGATGGGTGTATTCATTCTCCTGTCGGACCCAATTGGTCTGATCTGCGGCCCTCCGGACCAGTTGCCAGAATGTGCAAGCCTGGTTCCAATCAAGTTGTCTCAGAGAGGTGGGCCCTCACGGCCCAGGCCAGTAGGGCCTTCCAGCGGCGGTTCCATATCTGTGCTCGTTCGCGGCGCCTCCCATCATGCCTCCTCTCCCTGTGGCCCTCGTATTGGACCCCGCCAGTCGAGTCGTCGCTCCCCCGGGAACCACCAGAGGAGTACCATGTCTCATCTGCAGCTAGCAGCACGCAGCCTCAGCCTCACCCGGAGTCACTCTCTGGCGCTCGGCTGTCCTCACCTCTGCCCAACTCTGCTCGTGCTTCGTGACTCTGGTCCTGCCCAGCCGGAACCTTCCGGTAGGCTTCCCTCTGCCGATCTCAGCGGCCGGGTCATCGCCCCCCCCAGGAGCAATCAGGGGAGTTCCACGCCTCTGCCGCAGCAAGCAGCACATAGTCTCAGCCTCACCTGGGAGCACTCACTGGCATCCAGTTCTCCGCATCTCTGCCCAACGCTGCTCGTGCTTCGTAACTCTGGTCCGGCCCTGCCTGGCCTCGGGCCGGCTTCCCTCCACCGGTCTCGGCAGCCGGGTCGTCGCTCCACCGGAGGCAACCAGGGAAGTTCCATGCCCCAGCCGCAGCAAGCAGCACGTAACCTCGGCCTCCCCTGGAGTCACCCACCGGCGTCCCGCTCTCCTCACCTTTGCCCAACGCTGCTCGTGCTTCATAACTCTGTTCCGGGCCAGCCGGGGCCTTCCTGGTCGGCTTCCCTCAACCGGTCTCGGCAGCCGGGTCGTCGATCCCTCGGAGGTAACCAGGGGATTTCCCCGCCCCAGCCGCATCAAGTAGCTCGTAGCCTCAGCCTTAGCCGCAACCGGAGTCACTCACTGTCGCCCGGCTCTACTCCTCTCTACCCAGCGCTGTTCGCGCTTCGTAACCCCTGACCGGCCTAGTCCGGGCCCACACGCTCACCGGGTCCCGGTCACTCGGATTCGTCACCGCAGTTCTTCTATTCGGTCCGGTGTTCTCGGCGGCCAGCCCGGCTCTGTACTTTCAAGATCGTATCCCCGGTTCCAGGAGGATGCTGAGTTTAATTGGATCCCACCAGCTTCCCTCCGCCGGTCCCGGACGCCGGGTCATCGCTTCCCCGGGAGCAGCCAAGGGAGCCCGCTTCTCATCAGCAGCAAGCAGCACGTAGCCTAAGTCTCACCCGGGGTCACCCACTGGCGTCCGGCTCTCCTCACCTCTGCCCAACTCTGCCCAACTCTGCTCACGTTTCGTAACACTGGCCTGGCCCAGCTCGGGATCACACTCGCGCTGGGTCCCGGTCGCCTGGGTTCATCCTACGGTTCTTCCTCTCGATCCGGTGGTCCCAACTGCCAACCAGGCTCCGCAGCTTCAGGATCGCACTCTTGGCTCTTTGGAGGATGTTGATTTACTCAGGATTAATTAAGGCCTCGACGGAGCTCTGATACTAAGCGTCCGCAATGTTGGCCCGATCAGCCACACCCCTTCTCTACTCCCTTATCCGGTAAAAACTGTTGAGAAATATGTCAGCAGGAAGCTGGAAGATAATAATATTCTGGAAGAGGAACAAACAGATTTCAGACCAGAACATGGTAGGGAAATCGCTTTAATTCATGCTCTGGATGAGCTAGGAATGAAAGTTGATAGCGGGAAAGTGGCATTATTGATTCTATTGTATCTACCTGCCACTTTTGACACTGTCAGCCATTGAATTCTGCTGGCTAGAATGAAGGAAATATGGATTAGAATAAACTTTCTGGACTGAGAGATTGTAAGAGGCTGGCCTGGATTGTAGTGGGTACCTTGGGTACTTACACCTTATACCAGGTCCAGTTATCCGTTATTAGTGAAATGTAGTAGTGCCCTTGCAGCTTAGGCTGGTAGAGGTAGCTGTAGCAGAGCAGCTTAGGCTGAACTAGGAGACATGCAAAGCTCCTGCAATACCACTATAGTTACACAGTACTTCTACACAATAAAAGAAAAGGGGGTCATTACAACATTGCCGCCCGCCAAGTTGTAACCGCCGTGCGGCCGCCAGTGCCTATTATGACATCCCCGCTGGGCCGGCGGGGATGTGGGTCGCAACATGGGAGACGGCTCCAAATGGAGCCGGCGGTGTTGCGGCCGTGCGACGGGTGCAGTTGCACCCGTCGCGCTTTTCACTGTCTGCAGAGCAGACAGTGAGAAGCCGCATGGGGCCCTGTAAGGGGGACCCGCAACTCCCCGTACCGCCAGCCTTTTCCTGGCGGTTCAGACCTCCTACTACCCCCTACTACCGCTGGGGCCATTGTGGCAGGAAACCCCTGGCCCCGGCGGTGCGACCGCGGCGCTTCTGCCGCGGTCGTAATGACCAGGGGAACACCGCCAGCCTGTTGGCGGTGCTTCTGTCATTTCAGCCCTGGCGGTCCTGTACCGCCAGGGTTGTAATTAACCCAATAATTGGTGTACACAAAAATAAAGGTACCTTATTTTAGTGACACAAGGCCAAAGATATCTTAGGGGCAATACTCCTTCTGGAGGTAATTACTATACACAATATATACACTAGACACCAAACTAAGGTAAGTAAATAGTCATAGGATAGTGCAAATAGAAAATACCAGAGAATGCAATAGGAAGAAATAGGTCTAGGGGCAACACAAACCATATACTAAGAAAGTGGAATGCAAATCACAAATTCCCCCATGACAAGTGTAGTGTGTAGAGAATCGTTGGGAGTGTAAGAAAACCACAATGGTGAGTAAAATCTCCCATCCCAGAGCCCAGGAAACTAGGAGTAAAGTACTGCAACTTTCCTCAGGACACACTACAAGTCGTGATTAGAGTTATCACAAGAACCAAACAAGACTGCAAGCAACAAATGGTGGATTCCTGGACCTGAAGACCTGTAAAGAGAGGAGACCAAGTCCAGAAGTCGCAGAAGATTCCAGAAAGGCAGGAGCCACTGCCAACCTAGAAGATGGTGCAAGGAAGGATTCTCTGGTTGGAAAAAGTCTGCAGAAGAGCACCAAAGAAGATGGCCGTGGGTTCCTGCGTGATGCAAAGGACGTCCCACGTCGAGATGTTGGATGCAGGCGAGTTGCAGCGCTGGATTAGTCCAGCCTTGGTTTAAGCAGTGTTGCGGTTTGCATCAAAATGGCGATGCCTGGACCCAGGAGGGACCTAGGGTCCTCAACGCGGACTGAGGAGGCAGAGGGGGCTCCCAACACTGGAGGGAACCCACAGATGACTAGGCACCACCTACGGAGGTCCCAGAACACCGGGACAAAGAAGGTGCAAATTGCGGTTGCTGCAGCACTACAAAAGAGGGTCCCACGCCGCAGGAAGAAAAACTCAGCGAGTTGAGCGTCGCAGGATAGAGTGCTGTTCATGGAGGATTCATGCAAATAGTGCACAGAGGCCTCAGGGGATGAAGATGATGCAGTGCACAGGGGTACTGTTGCAATCGGGGAAGGCAAGCTCTTACCTCCTCCAAATTTGGGCAGCAGGACCTTAGGACAAGTCTCTGTCGAAGGGGTCCACCACTTGTGTACCAAGGACCATGCTCGTTGCCAGGAGAGGATTCCAAGAGAACCAGAGAAGTCATCGTCTTAGAAGGTGCCTGCTGGAGCAGGGAAGCGACTCTGTCACTCCACTGGGGATTTCTTCGGTCCTTCTGGTGCAGGGTGAAGACAGGGAATCCCCAGAGCATGCACAGCATGGAAACTGTTGCAGTTGCTGGCTGAAGCTGAAGTTGCAGAGTTTAAGTAGCCCTTCTGTTGCAGTTACAGTGGTTCTCAGAGGATGAAGCAGTGGTTGCAGAGGATTCCTGATGGAAACGTGCAAGCAGAATATGAAGAGAAACCCACAGGGAAGAGACCCTAAATAGCCCTGAGAGGGGGATTGGCTACCTAACCAGGTATGCACCTATCAGGAGGGGTCTCTGACGTCACCTGCTGGCACTGGCCACTCACTGGCCTCCAGAGTGTCCCCACACCTCGGAAAACAAGATGGCTAAAGTCTGGGACACACTGGGGGAGCTCTGGGCACCACTCCTGGGGTGGTGATGGACATGGGAGTGGTCACTCCCCTTTCCTTTGTCCAGTTTCACAACAGAGCAGGGACTGGTGGTCCCTGAATCGGTGTAGACTGGCTTATGCAAGGAGGGCATCATCTGTGCATTTCCAGAGGCTCTGGGAGGCTACCCCTCCCAAGCCTGTAACACCTATTTCCAAAGGGAGAGGGTGTAACACCCTCCTCCCAAAGGAAATGCTTTGCTCTGGCTTCCTGGGACTGAGCTGCTCAGACCCCAGGAGGGCAGAACCATGTCTGTGAGGTGGCAGCAGCTGTAGCTGCAGTGCAAGCCTCTGGAGAGCTGGTTTGGCAGTACTGGGGGTCCATGTTCGAGCCCCCATGATGCGTGGAATTGGCTCCCCAATACCAGATTTGGAATGGGGGACAATTCCATGATCTTCAACACTTTACATGGCCATATTCCGAGTTACCATTGTGAAGCTACATATAGATATTGACCCATGTGTAATGCACGTGAGTAATGGCGTCCCCGCACTCATGAAGTCTTGGGATTTGTCCCTGGACAGCGTGGGAGCACCTTTGCTAGTGCAAGGGTGCCCTCACACTTATAATTTACTTAAGTGCAGTGAAAATGGATGTGAACTAGTGTGTGCACTATTTCACGCAGGCTGCAGTGGCAGTGCTGTGAAAGGTTTTGTCTGAGCTCCTTATGAGTGGCAAAAGAAATGCTGCAGCCCATAAGGATCTCCTGGAACCCCCATGCCCTGGGTACCCAGGTACCATAAACTAGGGATGTATAAGGGGGGTCCAGTGTGCCAATTGGAATTGGTAAATGAAGTCACTAAACTATAGTGACTAATTTGGAAGCAGAGAGAGCATAAGCACTGAGGTTCTGGTTAGCAGAGCCTCAGTGACACAGTTAAGCACTACTGATAACTCACACATTAGGCCACAAACTATGGGCACTGGGGTCCTGGCTAGCAGGATCCCAATGAGACAGGCAAAAACATACTGACATACAGGTAAAAATGGGGGTAACATGTCAAGGAAGATAGTACTTTCCTACACAACCACCCCAAACAAGGGACAATAAGGCTAACCTTGCCCAGATGAGGCTTCATTGTCTAAGTGGAACTATCTGGTGAGTCCATCTGCATTGGAGTGGGTACTCCCCAGTCTATGTTCCACTGTAAAGTCCATCCCCTGTAGGGAAATGGACCACCTCAACAATGTTGGGTTTTCACCTTTTATTTGTTTAAGCCATAATAGAGGTTTGTGGTCTGTTTGAACAATGAAGTGAGTCCCAATCAAGGTCCAGACCACAGCAAAGGCCTCCCTCTCTATGGCAGACCAACACTTTTCTCTATGGGTCAACCTCCTACTGATGAAAGCAACCCTTTCAGTTAAGTTGTGATAAAACTGCCACAACCCCCAGTTCAGAAGCATCTGTCTGGACAATGATTTTTTGGGAGTAATTTGGGCTTTTCAAGACAGGTTCAGTGTACATAGACTGCTTAAGCTCCTCAAAAGATTTCTGACAGCCGGCTGTCCATAATACCTTTTTAGCCACTTTCTTTGAAGTGAGGTCATTAAGAGGGGCAACATTGGAGTCATAGTTCGTAATGAACCTCCTGTAATACCCAGTGAGACCTAAGAAGGCTCTGACCTGGGTCTGAGTAGTAGGGGGAGCCCAGTCCATAATTGTCTGGATCTTTCCCTGTAGTGGTTCAATCTGTTCTCCACCTACCAGGTGGCCCAGATAAACCACGTTCCCCTGCCCTATCTGGCAATTTGAAGCCTTGATAGTTAGGCCTTCCTTTTGCAGGACCTCTAAAACGATCCATAGGTGGACCAGGTGGCCATCCCAGGTGGAGCTAAATACAGCAATGTCATCTAAGTATGCTGCACTAAACGCTTCCAAACCTTGGAAGACTATATTCACCAGCCTCTGGAAAGTGGCAGGTGCATTTTTCAAACCAAAGGGCATAACTGTGAATTGATAATGCCCTCGTATGGTAGAAAATTCAGTTTTTGGCTTTAGCATCCTCTGACAATTTGATCTGCCAATACCATGCAGTCAGATCAAAGATGCTGAGATACTTGGCAGAAGCCTGTGTAGCTATGAGCTCATCTGCCCTGGGTATAGGGTGAGCATCAATTTTGGTTACAATATTAAGACCCCTTTAGTCCACACAAAACTGCATTTCTATTTTTCCTTCTTTGCTATGTGGTTTGGGGACAAGCAGCACTGGGCTGGCCCAGGGGCTATCAGAGGGCTCAATTACTCCCAGGTCTAACATTTTCTGTACCTCTGTTTTAATGCAATCTCTGACATGGTCAGGCTGCCTATAAATTTTACTCTTGACAGGTAAACTGTCTCCAGTATCAATTGAATGTTCACACGAGGTAGTTGTACCAGGTATGAGAGAAAAGAGGTCAGAAAACTGTCCTAGGAGATTTTTGGAGTCCTCCCTCTGCTCAGCAGTGACGCAGTCTGCAAGCACCACAGCTTCCACTAAGCCATCATCAGTGTTGGAGAAGAGGTCAGGGAGAGGGTCACTCTCTTCTTCCTGCCCCACATCTGTGGCCATGAGTAGGGTTAGGTCAACCCTATCATAGTAAGGTTTAAGGCGATTGACATAAAGCACCCCAAAGGGGCTTCTGGCAGTGCCCAGGTCTACCAGGTAGGTGACCTCACCTTTCTTCTCCACAATGAGATGGGGTCCACTCCATTTGTCCTGGTGTGCTCTTGGGGCCACAGGCTCCAGTACCCACACCTTCTGTCCTGGTTGGTACTCTGTCAGGACAGCCTTCTGGTCATGACATTGCTTTTGGGGTCTCTTGGCTGGCCTGAAGGTTTTTAGTGGCCTTTTTCATGTACTCAGCCATTCTAGATCTTAGGCCAAGTACATAGTCCACATTTTATTGTTTAGAGGGCTTTAAAGGTTGCTTTCAACCCTCCTTCGCAAGGGGACCTCTAACAGGGTGACCAAAGAGGATTTGAAAGGGGCTGTAGTCCACTCCTTTCTGGGGTACTTCCCTGTAGGCGAAAAGGAGGCATGGCAAGAGGACATCCCATCTCCTTCTGAGTTTCTCAGAGAGTCCCATGATCATGCCTTTGTGAGTTTTATTAAACCTCTCAACCAATCTATTTGTTTGTGGGTGATAAGGGGTGGTGAATTTGTATGTTACACCACACTCCTTCCACACTGCCTTGAGGTATGCAGACATGAAGTTACTACCTCTGTCTGATACAACTTCCTTAGGGAAACCCACCCTGGAAAATATTCCCAGGAGGGCCTTTGCCACTGCAGGTGCTGTAGTGGTCCTTAAGGGGATAGCTTCTGGATACCTTGTGGCATGGTCCACCACCACAAGGATGAATCTATTGCCAGAAGCTGTTGGAGGGTCAAGGGGGCCAACAATGTCAACCTCTACCCTCTCAAAGGGCACCCCAACTATTGGCAGTGGGATTAAGGGGGCCTTTGGGGTGCCACTAGTCTTACCACTGGCTTGGCAGGTGACACAGGAGCGACAAAACTCCTTAGTGTCCTCTCACATATGAGGCCAGTGAAAATGGGAAACAAGTCTGTCCCATGTTTTATTTTGCCCAAAATGTCCAGTCAAAGGAATGTCATGAGCTAGAAGTAGGAGGAATTCCCTACACTGTAGGGGGATAACCAGTCTCCTGGTGGTACCAGGTTTAGAGTCCCTTGCTTCAGTATAGAGGAGGTTATTCTCCCAGTAAACTCCATGGCTGTCATTGACATCCCCATTCTGCTGTTTGACAGCTTGCTGTCTGAGACCCTCTAGTGTGGGACAGGTCTGCTGTGCCACACTCAGTTCCTCCCTGGTTGGCCCCTCTGCACCCAAAAGCTCAGCTGTGTCAGCTTCAAGCTCCTCTGGTGTAGGTTCTGCACAGGGAGAAAACTCCTCCTCATCAAAAGGGGAATCATCCAGAGACGGATGGGTAGCGGACAAGGGTTTGCCCTGCCTACCCCTAGTTTTTGGGGACACTTGGTCTATTGTTCCAGGATCCAAGTTTCCCTGTCATCTTTGCTTCTTGGCCTGAGCCCTGGTAAGAGCAAAGATATGCACTGGAATGCCCAACATTGCTGCTCGGGCCTCCAACTCCACTTCAGCCCAAGCTGAAGTCTCCAAATCATTTCCTAAGAGACACTCCACAGGTAAGTCAGTGGATACCACAACTTTCTTTGGACCAGTAAACCCCCCCCACCCCAGTTAAGATTCACAACAGCTATGGGGTGTCTAACAGTGTTGTGATGGGCGTCTGTCACTTGGTACTGATGACTAAGTAGATGTTGTTCAGGGGCTACCAGTTTCTCCATCACCATAGTGACACTGAACCTGTGTCCCTGTAGGCCTCAACCTGAACACCATTTATTAGGGGTAGTTGCTTGTACTTATCCATATTAAGGGGACAAGCAACTATGGTGGCAAGGCCAATGCCATCATCAGAGACTAAAACAGCTCCAGTGGTCTCCCTAACTAGGCCAACCCCCACTACATTACCAAAAGTGAGCCCAGCTACACCCTTTGACTGGCTATTTGTACTGTTTTTCCCACCACCACTGCTATTACTAGGGGCACTAGTGGGAGCAGTGGGGGTTGTGGTGGTGGGAGGTTTGGTGTTTCTTTTTGGACAAGTGAAGTCACTTGCCCAATGGTCTTTTGCTTTACAAAGATAACATCATGTCTTTTTTTGATTGTGTGAAGAGGATTTGGACCCACCACCCCCAGAGGATTTTTGTGGGCCTGATGAAGACTCTGATGATTTTTTATCTTTCTCCCCATCCTTATCATGAAACTTGCCATCCTTTCTCTTGCTGTCTTTGTCACCGCATGTATGAGCTTTTCTGCTCACCCTTGTTCTGACCCATTTGTCTGCCTTCTTTCCCAATTCTTGGGGAGAGATCATGTCTGAGTCCACAAGATACTGATGCAACAAATCAGACACACAATTGTTCAATATTGCTTATATTATTCAGGTTTTCATAGTCAGTCATCTTACTGCCATTCAACCAACCCTCTAGGGCCTTCACTGACTATTGACCTATATGTAGTGCATGCGTGTAATGGCGTCACCGCACTCACAAAGTCCTGGCATTTGGCCCAGGACAGCGTGGGGGCTCCTTTGCTAGTGCAAGGGTGCCCTCACACTTAGTAACTTTGCACCTAGCCTTCAGTAAATGAAGGTTAGACATATAAGTGACTTATAAGTTACTTAAGTGCAGTCAAAATGGATGTGAAATAGTGTGTGCACTATTTCAGGCAGGCTGCAGTGGTAGTCCTGTGAAAGGGTTTGTCTGAGCTCCTTATGGGTAGCTAAAGAAATGCTGCAGCCCATAACAATCTCTTGGAACCCCAATGCCCTGGGTACCCAGGTACCATATACTAGGGACTTATAAGGGGGATCCAGTGTGTAATTGTTAAATAAAGTCACTAAACTATAGTGACTCATTTGGAAGCAGAGAGAGCATAAGCACTGAGGCTCTGGTTAGCAGAGCCTCAGTGACACAGTTAAGCACTACTGACAACACACATTAGGCCACAAACTATGGGCACTGGGGTCCTGACTAGCAGGATCCCAGTGAAACAGGCAAAAATATATTGACATACAGGTAAAAATGGGGGTAACATGCCAAGAAAGATTGTACTTTCCTACAGAGATGCCAGGCCATTATGCTTCCCCCCTTCCAATCCCATTTTAAAGAGATAAGACATGGAGTGTCACAGGTCTCGGCACTGAGGGGGTCATTCTGACTCCCGCCGGCCGCGGTAACCGCAGGGCCGGCGGGAGCCGCCAGAATACCGCTGCGCGGTCAGAAGACCGCCGCGGTTATTCTGGGTTTCCCGCTGGGCTGGCGGGCGACCGCAAGAAGGCCGCCCGCCAGCCCAGCGGGAAACACCCTTCCATGAGGATGCCGGCTCCGAATGGAGCCGGCGGAGTGGAAGGGGTGCGACGGGTGCAGTTGCACCCGTCGCGATTTTCAGTGTCTGCATAGCAGACACTGAAAATCTTTGTGGGGCCCTGTTAGGGGGCCCCACAACACCCCATACCGCCATCCTGTTCCTGGCGGCCGAAACCGCCAGGAACAGGATGGCGGTATGGGGGTCGGAATCCCCATGGCGGCGCAGCAAGCTGCACCGCCATGGAGGATTCCCCAGGGCAGCGGAAAACCAGCGGTACACCACCGGTTTTCCGTTTCTGACCGTGGCTGTACCGCCGCGGTCAGAATGCCCATGGGAGCACCGCCAGCCTGTTGGCGGTGCTCCCGCGGTCCCCAACCTTGGCGGTCTCGGACCGCCAGGGTTGGAATGACCGCCTGAGTTCTATCCTTTTTAATATATCTGCAACCACTTTTGAAATGAACGAAGGTATATGGAAGTTCCTTTGTTAATTATGCAGATGATACTCAAATAATGTTATCACTGGATCACAATAATTTATACCAATTAGGTGGGTTGCATACCTGCTTGTTTGAAATGGCATGATGGTTTAAGCGGAATATGCTAAAAATTTAACAGGAGCAAGGCTGAGTGTCTTTGTTGTAGTTCAGCAAGAATGTCATTTTCTCTGCCAAATAATTTCTGGCCGTAGAACACATTAGAGAGGGTTGGCACAGCTCAAAATGTGCGTGATTTGGGAGTGCTGTTAAGTAAGAACCTTACGATGAAAACTAATGTAAGTAAAACAGTAGCCACATGATATGGCTTGTTGAGAAGTTTAAGAAAAATCATCCCCTTATTACCTCAACCAGCAAGGAGTCCGGTGGTACAAAGAGCGCCACTTAGCCGATTAGACTACTGTAATGACCTTCTGATGGGAGCTCCATAATATTTGTTAAACAGACTGGAAAGAGTGCAAAAAGTCACAGCCAAGCTCTTACTTAACAAATCCAGGCTTGATTCAGCCTCAGAAGCTTTAAGCGGATTTCACTGGTTACTATTGAGGGAAACGATTGCATTCAAATCAATGTGCATTGTTTTTCAAGCTATTAATGGAACCAGTCCACGACTGCTGAAAAATAAATTCTTCTGCTATAGACCGCAGAGGCAACTAAGATCTGCTTCAGCGAACCTGATGTGTATACTCAGATTTAAGAAGGGTAGGTCTGATGGGAGATCATTTCAAGTGAAAGCTGCGCCGTTGTGGAACAAATTACGTCTCTTCCTTAGGAGGGAGGGAACTGTGTTTTGTTTTAGGAAAAAGTAAGAGATGAGCTTACAGATGCTACGGGTTGGTCTAGGTTTTTGCATTTGCCCCTTCTCACTGTGTTTAGCGCCAAGATACCTGTGAGATGAACATGCACTTTAAAAATGGATAATAATAATAATAATAATAATAATAATAATAATAATAATGAAAATAATAACATATGACCCCTTGGCTTGTTTTCACATTTGCATGAATTAGATACGGGGTCTCCACTATCAGCATCTAAAGCCTTAAAACATGTTTTAAATATAAGTATCCAACCCAAGCTATTCTCACTGATGGTGAGAGGAGGGACCTATCCCCTCCCTCTATTCAACACTACCCTCCTCTGCAGGTGATGTTGTGAACTTTCGATGGGGGTGGCTTTGATCTCTCTATTGACTACTGACATTTACTTAAGGTCTGCCTTACCAAATTTGCTATGCACTGCAGCAATCATCCATATTACAGGCTAGGGTCATCTAGCAATAGCATTGATACTGATACAAGACGATGTGGAGATTTCCAATTTATAGGGTTCTGCTTGTTTTTTCAAGAAGGTACAAGGTCCACCAGAAGCATTGTGGGGCCTCAGTCAAAAAATCACGAGGGGCCCCATTCCAATTTTCACAGCAGAAGCACCTCTGTCTGTGAAGAAAAACGTTTTCAGTTTTCTGAATGAAGTTTATCTTTCTCGGGTAGGTCCACCACGTTGCGCCACCTAGTGATAAATTTGCTATCATTCCTCACCGTGAATGAACAGACCTGGCCTATTGTCATAGGGTGCCTGGCCATAGACATTCTTTAGCTGTACGGAGGACTTCACATCATCAAATTTCCAAAAAAGTAAAACACTAAGGGCCAGATTTACAAGGCCCTTGCACCCCTTAGCACCACATTTGCAGCAAATGTTTTGCCACAAATGCGCCACTAACGGGCCACTACCATAGCGCCATAGTCACAAGGTGGCGCAAACTAGGTTTGCGCCAACTTGTAAACCCTTAGTGCTACATGATGCATATTATATGCATGATGTATGCAAAGAGGGTGTTCGTTAGAAGCTTGAAGCAAACCTCAAATTGAGGCTCCCATTGATTTCAATGGGCCTCTTAACACTATGCTGGATTAGCGTCATTTTTTTAATGCTAATCCAGTGTAGCGTTACAATAGCGTAAAAAAGAAATTACGCTATTGCCCCTAACGTGTGCCATGGTGGTCCGTATTGTAAATACAGAGCGACCATGGTGGCATTAGGGGACACAAGGGGGCTGCAAGAAAAGTGGTGCATCACTAGTGAAAGAGGCATTTCGGCCTCTCTAAAACAAGCCCAGTAGTAATAGTGCGTTAAGGCTGCACCCAGTATTGCCATTAACGGACAGTTTTACTGCACCATTACCAGGCCATTACACCTTTTAGGGCCAGGATCGGCCATACTATGCAGGGCTAAGTAATACTGCACCTTTTCTGCATGTTGTTTTCCTTTACTGCCTATTTACCGGGCATACATTCAATCTGCTTTCAGTAGCTTAATCGCTTTCAGTAGGTACATATGTGCCTAGAAAACTAAGTAATCCTGTGGCACTTGTGTTAGAAATGGTGTCTTTGGTTGGCAGTCAGGTTACCTCCTGTCCAAGCAAGGACACTCACTCTAGTCAGGGTAAGTCACACACAATCCAAATGATCCTGTGCCCACCCCCTGGTAGCTTGGCACTAAACAGTCAGGCTTAACTTAGAAGGCAATGTGTAAAGTATTTGTGCAATATATCTTGCAATAACACAGTATAACACCACAGAAATACACCACACAGTGTTTAGAAAAATATAAAATATTTATCTGGTAATTGCAGATCAAAACGATTAAAATGCAATAAGTATATGTTGAAAACATCACTGTAGAAATGATATAAAGTGTCCTTAGTCTCTTAAAAGCAACAAATGTCTCTTGCAAGCACAAAGTACCTGGTTTGCATTCAAAATCTCAGCAAGGAACCGCAGAGGAGGCGATGCGTGGAAAACAGGGAGGTGTTCGTCAATTTCTCGTGCCACACATGGCGATGTGTAATTTATTTTCCACACAGGGAAGCCTTTGCTCCAATTTCCGGCACTCGGTCTTGGATCCTCTTTGGGTTGCGGGGTTTTTGGACGCCCCGGGGACAATGCCTTGAAATCCAGCGCTTCAGGTCGAAGTCACAGGGGCTGCGTCGATCTGGTGGGTGTTGCATGGAAAATTCTACTGCATGTCATACACTGCGTCGATTTCTCTCAGGAAGTTGGGCTGCGACGTTCTGGCTCGGCTGTGCATTGATCGAGTGGGCCGTGCGTCGAATTTCCGATCGCTACACTGGTGCTGCGTCGATCTTCTCCTTGTGAAGTCAGGCAGCGTTTGTCTGGTTTGGCGTGTGGTGAATTTTTCACTGTGATGCGGGCTGTGCATCATTTTCTGCCGGCTGTGCATCGATTTCCGCTGCACAGGGAGTTCTTCTTGCAGAAATTAAGTCTTTTTGGGCCTGAGACTTCAGGAAACAGGAGGTAAGCTCTATCCAAGCCAGTGGAGAGCACTTCTCAGCACAGCCAGAGAGCAGCAAGGCAGTAGGGCAACAGCAAGGCAGCAGTCCTTTACAGAAAGCAGTCAGGTGAGTCCTTTGGGCAGCCAGGCAGTTCTTCTTGGCAGGTTGTAGGTTCTGGTTCTGGTTTTCTTCTCCAGGAAGTGTCTTAGTTGGTAGGAGCGGAGACCCTGTTTAAATACCCAAATGTGCCTTTGAAGTGGGGGAGACTTCAAAGAGTGGCTTAGAAGTGCACAAGGTCCCCTTTCAGTTCAATCCTGTCTGCCAGGGTCCCAGTAGGGGGTGTGGCAGTCCTTTGTGTGAGGGCAGTCTACTGTCCTTAGACATGTAAGTGTCAGGCCCTCCACCCTCCAAGCCCAGGAAGACCCATTCAATAGATGTATGCAAGTAAGGCTGAGCATCCTGTGTTTGGGGTTTGTCTGAGTGAATGCACAAGGGAGCTGTCAACTGAAACTAGCCAGACGTGGAATTTAAGGCACAGAAGGGTTTAAGTACAGAGAAATGCTCATTTCCTAAAAGTGGCATTTTTAAAATAGTAATAAAATAGTAATATTAAATCCAACTTCACCAGTCAGCAAGGTTTTGTATTACCATTCTGGCCATACTAAGGGGCATATTTATACTCTGTTTGCGCGGGAATTGCTTCGTTTTTTTTTACGCAAATCCGACGCTAAGCTAACTCCATATTTATACTTTGGCGTTAGACCCGTCTAGCACCAAAGATCTTGGAGTTTGCGTAAATTTTTTGCGTGGACACCTACCTTGCGTTAATGATATGCAAGGTAGGCGTTCCCTTCTAAAAAATGACTCCAAGGCATGTGCGCCTTATTTAAACTCCCGTGCAAAAATGACGCACGGGAGTGGGCGGGCCAGAAAAAATGACGTCCAGCCGCTTTTGCGTCATTTTTTAACGCCTGGTCAGGGCAGGCGTTAAGGGACCTGTGGGCTCGGAAGGAGCCCAGAGGTGCCCTCCCATGCCCCCAGGGACACCCCCTGCCACCCTTGCCCACCCCAGGAGGACGCCCAAGGATGGAGGGACCCATCCCAGGGAACTTAAGGTAAGTTCAGGTAAGTAGTTTTTTTTTTTTTTTGTGGCATAGGGGGGCCTGATTTGTGCCCCCCTACATGCTACTATGCCCAATGACCATGCCCAGGGGATATAAGTCCCCTGGGCATGGCCATTGGGCAAGGGGGCATGACTCCTGTCTGTGCTAAGAAAGGAGTCATTTCAATGGGGGTTGGGAGTAAAATAAAATGGCGCAAATCGGGTTGAGGTCAATATTTTGGCTCAGACCTGACTTGCCCCATTTTTTGACGCCCAAGCTCCATTTTCCCCTACGCTGGCGCTGCCTGGTGTGGGTCATTTTTTTTGACGCACACCAGTCCGCAGCGCCGGCTAACGTCATTCAATAAATAAGGCACCCGCATGGCGCTTTGGAATGGCGTTAGCCGGCGTTAAATGTTTTGACGCACAACTGCGTTGGCGCAGTTGTACGTCAAAAAGTATAAATATGGCCCTAAATATGACCTTCCTACTCCTTTCAGATCAGCAGCTACCACTCAAACAATATATGAGGGTAGCTCTAATATTAGCCCATGAAAGAAGCAGGCCTCACAGCAGTGCAAAAACGAATTTAGGAGTTTTACACTACCAGGACATGTAAACTATACAGGTACGTGTCTTACCTTTTGTCTACACAGCACCCTGCCCTATGGGTTACCTAAGGCCTACCTCAGGGGTGATTTATATGTAGAAAAAAGGGAGTTTTAGGCTTGGCAAGTACTTTTAAATGCCAAGTCGAATTGGCAGTGAAACTGCACACACAGGCCTTGCAATGGCAGGCCTGAGATGGTTAAGGGGCTACTTAAATGGGTGGCACAATCAGTGCAGCAGGCCCACTAGTAGCATTTAATCTACAGGCCCTGGGCACATATAGTGCACTTTACTAGGGATTTATAAGTAAATTAAATAATCCAATTGGGTATGATCCAATGTCATCATGTTTAAAGGGGGAGAGCATATGCACTTTAGCACTGGTTGGCAGTGATAAAGTGCACAGAGTCCTAAAACCAGCAAAAACAGTATCCAAAAAGTGGAAGGAGGCAGGCAAAAAGTTAGGGATGACCACCCTAAGGCTGTCAGGTCTAACAACTTGCAATTCCCATTCGGGTGTAAATCACCTCTAATGAGGGGCTGTATGGGTGGCTGCTACCCCGGCTTAAGCTTTGCGACCCCTGTCACTGCTCTTCTGACCCTTGGCACAGTGTTCACAAGGACAAAGTGCATTAACGTCAATTTGCCAAAATGCCAGGGGTAGCAGAGATTACATCATCATTTAGCCTTTACTTTCATTCACACACACACGCTTACACATCTACACACATTTACACATGAACACACACTTACTCATAAACACACACTCACCCGCAAGTGCGCACAGAACATACATTTAAAATAATTTTTTACTTACCTCAGCTGCCAGGGAGTGTCATATTTCAGCAAATTGTAATTCATTCTTTAATATACTAATTGTGAATAATAAAATATTTTTCACCCTCAGTGTAACAAAGAATTGAGTGGGGCTGCCCTTGTGTGTCTGGCACTGATTTTGCCACCTCTAAGGCCAGGGGTCGCAAAGGCAGTGCCAGGGGCAGCAAGGGACAACCCCCTGGTTACACCTAAATGACATCATTGACAAAGTGAGGAAATAAAAACAAAAATGCTTCTTAAGAAGGATGTTCACAGTTTGCAGTTCTACTTGTTTCATGACTATAATATTCAGCAAAGTTTGATAATTTACACAAACAACAGGATGAAGTATGAGCAAACCGCACAGCTGCAGCTGCCGGGAGGGGTCTGGCTCAGAAGTAAGAGAGAATGAGGGAGATGGGGGCGAAAGAGAGGCGCTGCCAGTGTTTAATTTGTGCTTGTTGTTTCCGGTGCGGGGCACCGGCACTTATTTTTGAGGGCCGGCACTTATTTTTCTGCCTCAAGCATTTACTGCGAGCAAAAGACACATATGGGAAAAACGGAGGAAGAGAAAAACGAAAAAGAGTTACAATGGGAGGAAGCAGAAAGCTGCAAGAGTGAGCTGAAGGGGCAGGCAGTGGCTGTAAATGGATTGAAGAGGCCCAAGATGGCTTCAGGATTACACTGCCTCAGTATTCAGTGTTTGCATTTTTAATTGCAGCAGCCGCATGTTTAAGAGGAGGGCTTTGGGCACCAGCACGTTTTTATTTACAAATTAAGCACTGGTAGGAAACTGAATTTCTCCTTATCATATATTAAGGCC
This sequence comes from Pleurodeles waltl, assembly GCF_031143425.1. Taxonomy (NCBI): domain Eukaryota; kingdom Metazoa; phylum Chordata; class Amphibia; order Caudata; family Salamandridae; genus Pleurodeles; species Pleurodeles waltl. The sequence goes on along the minus strand of NC_090444.1, from coordinate 1,640,532,042 downwards.
CAGTGTTTCCTCGTGGCCTGTTAACTTCTAAAGACAAATACTGTGATACCTCCGAGATGAAACCATAGGTTTCAGTGCGGCAATGAATTTACCCTTTGCTATAATCAGCAGTTCATTATGTAATGGAGACTTAAATATTTTAGTAACAAAAGTAATAAAAAGATATAGGAAACAGTTGAACTATCAGTTTGGACAGAACAATGTTTCCACAATTCACAAACTATGGCCCATATTTATACTTTTTTAGCGCTGCATTTGCGTCATTTTTTGACACAAAAGCAGCGCAAACATACAAAATGCATTATAATTTGTAAGTTTGTGCCGCTTCTGCGTCAAAAAAAGACACACATGCTTTGCTAAAAAAGTATAAATATGGGCCTATATATTTTCATTACATTAAGATTCAATGTTTTAAAAACATCCAATATAACCACATAAACCACTTGACATACTTTGTGGCAGAATTAAGAGCCTCTAGGGCTTCCCTGCACCACATTAGCGTATTTTAACAAGGCCAAAATCGCGGTGCCAAATTTACGCCCATGGGGGGGTGGGAAATTGCGCAAAGGAATCTACAAGATTTCTTTGCATCATTTTTTTGGCACTTTTAACACCTGCTCAGGAGGCACACAGGGGCAGATTTAAGGAAAGTGCCATTGCGCCCAGTGCAGCTCCACTTTCCTTGCGCCCCTTAGCGCCCCCCCCCCTGCCATTACCATGAATGTGTTGTATCTAAGATACGGTGCAGGATATGGGGCAATAGAGCCAACATTTTTTACACTATTGATGTACTTTTCAGGGTTTGCGACAACATTTTGGCGCTAACCCTGAACTGGACATAGGGGCCCATTGTAAACAACATTGTGCTTCCTTTTAACGCCTTCTCTGAGCAGGCGTTATAAGTGCCAAAAAAGTGAGGTTAATAAATCTCTTAGATTTCTTTGCACTATCTAACAGGGGAACGTCCCATTTGCATAGATTATGACTGGGGCAGGCATTATGTAGCGCAAGGAGTTACAAAATGGTGCAATGCATGCATTGCGTCACTTTGTAAATCTGGTGCTGCATTTTTGGGCATCTAACACCACATTAGCTTAAATAAAATTATGCTAATGTGTCGTTAGATGGTGCTAGGGCCTCTGAAATCTGGGCCATTATTGTTTACAATGGGCCTCAATGGGCTTTGAAGGATTAGCGTCACAATTTCAGAGGCTAATACTGCAAAGCTCCGAACTAGTATCAAAAATGTTGACACTAGTTCCCTAACTACCGCCATGGTGCACCGTATCTTAGATACCGGGCACACATGATGGAATTAGGGGTGAGCAAGAAAAGTGGCGCAGCACTGGGTGCCGCACCACTTTTCTTAAATCTGGTCCTTTGTGTTTTTTGACACACCAGGTACATAAAACACTCCAGTTTTCAGCGGAGAGAATCCCTTGTCCTACAACTTTGTCAGGGATCTTGCTTCATATTTTTGATCAGCATGATGTTAAAAACACGTTTACATTTAATTGAGACAAGGACATGTAACATCCTTTAATCCATTGTTTCATGGTCCTGGCATTGCCTGTAGGTGACAACTTATTATAAAAAGTGTCCAGATTCTTCATTTATACGAAAATGCACTTAAAATGCTTTTCTTGAATATTTGTGGTGAAATAATGGTCGTTTTACCTCACATATTCACAGAACATACCCCCTCTAATATGTCCTATGGGCACCAGGATTTTACAATGCTCATGGAGGGAGATGTGCGTCTAGTTTGTAGAGGAAGTGCTGACCTGTAATTTGGCATGAAATTGGTGTGTCTGAACCATAGGTTGACCAGATGGCTGGTCGTTCTTACGTAAAGAGAGCCTGATTTATACCTTGGCAGACGCGTTCCTTTGCCAAGGCGATAGAGTAAACTACTCTGTCGCCCTGACAGAGGTGCCACCTGCCAAATTCAGAAATGTCTGTGAAGGGAAGACGACACCGGGTGAGTGAACAACAGTAACTTTAATGGTCTTTCCTCCACATCCTGTTAACGAATGTCTCCCAACCAACACCCTCATTCCACACCCTCTCCCCGTGTTCCACATTCTGCTCGGAATGTGGAACGCACTATCAATCAAATCCCAGCACACCCCCCTTCCTTCACAATGACAAAAAGAAAAAAAAAATACATCTTAACTTAACTAACAAAACTATACATGCAGTTGACTAAATGATCTAATGTACAACATAATCTTTGAATTCCATAGGGCATGGCCTCATTCTCCCTGACACCCCCCTTTTCCACACTTTCCTCCATACAGTCCTCATTTGCTTCCATGCCCAATCTTCCGCTAACATAATCCCTCTTTGATTCAGGCACAACGGAAAAGAAAGATTTATTCCATCTCTTACCATTGTCTAACACAACCACATGATCCAGAACTTTCCTCGCCCTGGCAGGAGCAGAAAACCTTGATAAACCCTTTCGAAAAAAAGCCTAGAATCTTAATTCTCACCCAATTTCCTTGTTGAACAACAAGGCCTCTATTTTGTTGGCTCCTTGTTTTATATTTTTCCTGAACAGCAGACCTCACGTCCACCACTTTACCCAACTTATCTACATCAATATGCTTCTTCGCCATCCACTCCTTGTTCAATTTTGTGCCAGCTACCCTACCTCTTAATAACATGAATGGGGATATCCCTGTATTGATATGGGGTGTTGTCCTGTACCCCCATAATAAATCTTTGACAGATGCTTTCCAAGGCAGACCATTAACCAACGTTAACTGCAAACTTTCCTTAATCACACGGTTGAATCTCACCACTAAACCGTTACTGCGGAGATGGTACAGGGATGTTAGAGTATACTTTATACCCAAACTAGCCAGAAAGGTTGCCATCTACTTGGAGACCAGTTGTGTCCTGTTATCGGTGACTATCTCTTCTTGAAAACCCTCCCTCAAGAACACCTCTTTTAAAAAACTTTTGACAATACTGGTACTCACGTGATCTACAAACTTCACTTCTGGCCATCTAGTCATATAATCCACCATTACCAAAGCATACTTTGTTGCACTTCCAATCACCCCAAATGGTCCTGAGATGTCAAATGCTAACTTTGACCAAGGTACACTTTTTACCTTGATTGGGTCTACAGGAGATGGATATGTTACCTGTCACTTGTCACTCAACACACACATGCAACACTGGCGCACATAGCGCTCAATAGCTCTATCAACTCCTGGCCACCAGAAGTCCTCTCTCACCCTACGTTTCATGGCACGAACTTCAAGATGCCCTTTATGTGCCAATTCTAACACTTGCATACGTAGGCTGACAGGAACTGTTAATAAACTTCCTCTCCGCACAATATTCCCAACAATGGACAACTCTTCTTCCACCCTCATGTAAGGAATTAAATCTTCCTGTAAGTTTTTCACATTGGGCCATCCTCCACATATGTAACTTTTAACTTTTTGCAACACTTCATCATCCAAACATGTACTCATCCACTCCTGTTCAGACAACGCACCTTTTGAAACTTCACCAATGGCATTGACAGCACACACTATCTCCAATTCATCCACTGGTTCTGCTTTATCATCACATTCTGACCAGGGTAACCTTGACAAACGATCAGCCACTCGATTCCTTACACAGAGCCTAATCGGTTTATCTGCTTTTCGCACCAAAACTATAGATGCCAACCATTCAGATCCTACAATTGGTTCTATTATGCCCAATGAACATAGCTTTTCCAACTCTTGCTTCAACTCAGAACACAGTGTTAATGGTACTTTGCGTACCTTATGAGCCACGGCTTTTACACCTTGTTTCAAAATTATTCGAAGCTGGAATCCCTTGAGTTTTCCCAACCTATCCGCGAAATCTTCTGGATAGTCACTGATCCAATCCTTGGTTGCTCCTGCGCACGTTTGATACACATTTTCATGTTTTGATAACACCATATCGGGATGATTCGGGTCCAGAATGATACCCAACTCACCTTGTTCTTCCCAACCCAAAAGATTTGCGCCCTCCTTGACTACATACACCGTTCCTGCTGCACATTTGCTTCCAAACTTTGTTTGCTTCAAACTTCCCCACAACCTCTATACGTTTTCCTACATAAGCAAAAATTTTGATGTGAGAATCCTGTATAACCTTATTGTCAATATACTTGAAATCCACCATATTGAGTAAAGTGAACGGAGATCCTGAATCAGCTAGGAATTTCACATCCTTATTGTTACCCGAAACTATACAAGATGGTGGATTCCTCTTCCGTGCTGCTTCCATTGAAGATATCTCCACCGTGCTATCGCCCTTCTGATGCCTGGACGTGAGCATAAGGATAACATTCTCGTCTTCATCTGAAGTGGCACAGGTGTTGTCAATCATTTTGACAGCTTGTGTAGAGTTTTTCATGCCAACGTTTCCCTTACATACTCTCGTGAAGTGACCTTTTTTTCCACACTTGTAGCATGTTTGATTCACAGCTGCACAATTCTTCGAATTGCCCACATGGGCCCTACTTCCACACCTGTAGCAAGACATGTCGTTATTGACATTCTGTTTCTGGCTGTCAAGAGTACATGCTCGTCACAACCACTTACTTTGCTGCTCTTCACTGTTGATTTAGATGACTGCTTTGCTTTTATAAATCTAATCTCTGTTGATTTTGCACTGTCGTTCATCTCCCACATACAGTTCTGAGAGTGTTCTATACTCCTTGCCAACTTCAAAGCCGTTTCCAAATCTAGATCTTCCATAGCTAGAAGTTTTTCCTGGATCTTTTTGTTGTTCGTTCTCTCAATCAGTTGATCACATATGATCTCATCTCTAAACTCTCTGTAATTACACGTTGCCGCCAGCGAACGTAGTGCTGCCACAAAATCATCGATTGACTCTCATGGAATTTGTGCACGCTGAAGAAACTTATGTCTTTCAAGGACAACATTTTTCCTTGGATTAAATCTTTTGTCCAATGTACTAATTATCGAGGCATACTCATCAACAGTGGATGTCGACCCTACTCCATCATCTCCTACTGTTAGGGTACTCACAACTTCTAATGGCAATGTTTTTTAAATTTTCCTTCCTTCTGTTCCCAAATTGTAGATCAATAGTGCTTTTTTTCTTTTTTTGAAGTGAATGCGTCCCCTTCAATCGCCTCCAAATATGCGTCAAAAGTCTCTTTCCATGTCTGCCAATCCACAGGCGGTGTTCCTGCCATCTGTAAGAAAGGTGCAGGTGCCAATATTCACTCCATATTTCCCAAAAATTTAATAAGATATTGTTGTACCTAGCACTCTTTGTCTTATATTCAAGAATATGGTCAAAATATTATTATTATATTTTATATAATATTACTTTTAATTTCATCGTTGTTTCGTGCATCAAATTTTACTTCCTCAAACACTTTTACTTTTCTTCTTACTTTGCAACTTCAGGCATGCAGTACTTCCAAGATGTCTGCCACAATTCCAACTGAGCATTTATTTCTATGACTGGTTGGGCTTGTTGCTGTGTTTTCCCAACCAGTCAAAATGGCTGCCAGACATGCATGTTGAGCTGTAAGTTGCAGCTCCGTAGCCCTTCTTCACTGTCTGTCTCCCAACTCTCAGACGATGTTTACACTCGTACGCTTCCTCAGTTATTTCCGACTCCGCCCACCAACTCTTTGTGGTATCTGTACTTTCCACGCCTCCAGCACTGCCCCTCTCATCACGTTATCCTTGCCTCCCAGCCTTTCCAGCGTGTGAGTTCCCCCCCATTCTCGTCGCCACTGAAGGGAAGACGACACCGGGTGAGTGAACAACAGTAACTTTAATGGTCTCTCCTCCACGTTCTGTTAACGAATGCCTCCCAACCGACACCCGCATTCCACACCCTCTCCCCGCGTTCCACATTCCACTCGGAATGTGGAACGCACTCTCAATCATAACAAATCCCAACAGTCTGTCACCCCAGCAGATTCCTAGCTTTGCCAGAAACCGCCCAACAAGATGGCAGCACCTGCAATGTCGTCATGTACAGCGCAGACATGCAGATTCATGGGCCCCTTTTGAAGCGGACACTGGTCTGCCTCCCAAGGCCCTACCTGGGCTCTTGCTGCATTGAAGCAATAGAATCAACAGCATGGATGGAGGAACCTGAGGGTGAGTTCGGGGATCTGTCTGGCTCATTGGCAGGATGGCCTGAACAAACATCCAACCTCCTTACATAACTCACAGTAATTTGCTACAGCACACTGAACTTCAACAGAAAAGGAACGTATGGGACGGGGGCTCAGGAAATGTGATGTGCATGGACTAAAAACATTGACTGCCATGGGGAAGCTATGAGCATTGCGATAACCCTGACTGCTGTGGAGCCAACCCAGGGGTTAGGGCACCTCACATAGCAGGGTAGAGCAGCTCGTCTAGATGGCAGAGCAACCCTTCCCGGCTTAACAAACCTTGCTATCTGGACTGCAGCACATTGCTGGGGTGAGGCCCCTCCTGTGTTGGTGATGGTGCTGTCTGGTCACACCTCAGAACCTGGTGGCTCCTACACCACGGCCTTTACTCTTCCCCTGTGCTTGGTGACTTGAATGCCTCCCACATTGTGATCAAATCCTATGAGAGAGGCCCAAAACTCTCAAACTCCATCTTGGTGGAGATGCACCGATTCTGCTCCAAGATCTATCCTGGGACACCTTCGGAAAATGTTTCAGCAACTGTTAAATAATGCCTAGACCAAGGCCATGAATAGTTTTCATTAGACATTCACATGTGGAGTGGCCTAAACAATGGAAGGGAACACTGCCATCCAATGACAGTAGAGGAGGGTTTTAATCTGCTGTGCATAGACTGCAACAAGCGACCTCACAACTTGAACAGGAAGCACAAGATTGCAGGTGGAGATAGAGGGCACTCTCCAAGACCATGTCAACAACATGTAGCAGAAAAAACAGAAAAGGACAACTGGAAAACCTGACCAGTCCACATCCTACATGGCCTGGCATCATGACACAGAAGGTTGCGCTGGACTGCTTGGCTTGCACTGCTCCTACACGGTGCCAGCGGCAGGATTTATAATGCCTCCACAGTGTAATCATCACCAATATTGTCTTCACAAGGACCATAGCAGGTACGTATTGTGCCAGTGGTAATGCACCCACAAGGGATGTTGAATGTTTTTTGTTGTTTCTTATATATGTAATTGTTCCTGTTTTGGGGGATACAGGAAGGGTGTTTCTGAAGTTAGTAAGATAACATTCAAATCCCAGATATGTCTCCACACACTCTACATTCCAGGTGCACAGGCGGGGCCCAGGCCCCTCTTTTCTAATGACATTCAGGGTCCTATACCTTAACATGAAGGAGCTAAATTCCCCCTCTATGCAAAATAAAATCCACAACTTTCTTTCACTACATAAAGCAGAGACAGTCAAACTACAGGAAACACATCTTAAGAAGGGTGACTTCCATCAGTCCACTCCAAGCAATATCCACAGCAATTATGCTCACATGCACCTAACAAGACCTGTGTCAAGGCCATCCTTTTGGCAAACAATTTCTACCTGGCTGTATATAGGTCATTAGTGACCAACACAGATGTTACATTATGCTTAAAGGTACATTACAGGGGATTAAAAGAACAATAGCCACTCAGACTGCTCAGTCTACAAACCCACAGCCCTATGGAAAATAGATATCAAGATATGCATGAAAGTACTGGCCATGCAACTGACTCATCTTCTCCCTCAAATAATTCACAAGGGCCAATCAGGCTTTGTGATGGGGAGACAAACCTTTGACAACATTTGCTGTATAGCCCAGCTTGTTGAATAACCAAGAAACGCACATATAAAGTGTACTACTAATGCTACATGCCAAAAAGGCCTTCAACCGGGCATGCTGGCCCTTGTTAGAGGCAGTGCTCCTCCGTTGTGTATTTGGACAGACAGTGATCTGTATGGTCCTGGTGCCTATCAGGCTCCCACTGCCAACATTATGGTAAGCAGCTCTTTCTCTGATACTGTCTGACTGTAACACAGCACCCAACAGTGTTGCTCCTTGCCCCCCCCCACTACACGTGTTGGTCACTGAGCCTCAGGCTATAAAGGTGTGCCAGACATTAGAGCTTCTCCCTCTGGGGCTATGTTAGAAATTCGGTTTCTGTTTGACAGAGGTATGCACTGGGTCCAAGCAGGAACCACAATCCTAGTCATGGTAAGTCAAATGCACACCATAAATTAGCCTGTGCTCACCCTCTGGTCTCTTGACACAGAGCAGGCAGGCTTAACTTAAGTGACGATGTGTAAAGTATTTGTGCAAAACTTCAAACAGTAACACAGTGAAAACACCACAAAGGCTCCACACAAGATAAGAAAAATAGATTGCACGTTTATGGATGACACAAAACCAACATTCTATAAGTAAGTGTCGAGATAATAATTTTTGAAAAATAAACTTAGTTGTAGTGCTTAGAAGCATAAAACACCAACCGGGGCTGTCTGGTCCAGCGAGACAGGACCAAATCTGAAAAGACAGGCTAACTGCAATGGAGCACTGGTCGAATACAAGGACCGGACTTGGCCAACTGGAATAGTACCTTGGTTCAAAGTTGCGTAGGCATTGAGAACGAGAGGCGAGGAGCAAAAGGAGGCAATGGATTAATGTTGATCCCAAAGATGTAGGCTTTGCGATGGCTCCGAGCTGCACAAAGTCAGAGATGCATCAAGAATGGAGGTAATGCATTGCACAGTCGGCAATGCAGTGCTCCCGATCCTCGCAGCAGCGGCAATTCAGCAGTGTCAAAGGCAATGTGGTGTCTTTAAGCAGCTTTAATGAGTCGGTGTTAATGAAGATGCGCTGGTTACGATCGGCGCAACGGCGTTGATGTGCAGGTTCTGGCAGTTGCATCACTGTAAGCCCACTTCCAAGGACCCAGGACTAGATTGGCACCACTTGGCAGGGCAAGTCTTTTAGCAAGCAAAGTCCAGGTGCTGTTGCAGGATGATGAGAAGTCTTTGATGTCCCTGAGATTTAGGCCAACATGCCCTCGGAGTCACTTTGGTTTCAAGTGATTAGGTCCAGTCCTTCTTCTGCAGGACAGAGGGCAGCTGGCAGCAGGACAGCACATCAGAAAAGCAGTTCTTCCACAGCAGCAGTCCAGAGTGGCAGTCCTGGTAGCAGCACAGCAGTCCTTCCTCATGGCAGAGTTATTCAAAGGTTCAGTCCAGCTGTCACCCAGCCCAGACCTGTATTGGAGAAAGGCTGCAGGCACACAGGGCTAAGAGCAGGAACATGCCAAATTTCTAAAAGTGCAATTTTCAAAATTGTAACAATAAATCTGATGTTACCATTAAATAGGGTTTGTTATTACAATTCCATAGGTACTAAACATGACATATCTACTGCTTTTTGTTAGAAATGGGGTCTCTGGTTGGCAGTCAGTTTGTACTCTGTCCTAGCAGGGACCCTCACTCTAGTCAGGGTAATGGAGATCCAAACCTAGAACAACCCCTGCTTACCCCCTTGGTAGCTTGGCACATACAATCAGGCTTATCTCAGAGGCAATGTGTAAAGTATTTGTACAAACACACGGAGTAACACAGTGAAAAAACCCCAAATGGACTTAACACCAGTTTAGTAAAATAGCCAATATTTATCTGATAAAAACAAGACTAACACGACAAAAATCCAACATACAACAGCAAAGTTAAGAATTTTTAAAGAATAAACTTGAATATAGTGCTTAGAAACACAAATCCTGCAAGTTGGTGTTATCACGCATTGTGACAGAGTAATTCCCAGCAACGCTATGCCAATGGCGCCGGTCACGGAGTCACACAGACCCCCAGGTACAGTACTATGTGGAAGTGAGGAAACAAGCCGGTGCACGGAGTCGGCAAGCAAGGCATCGCTGGGTCCTTTGTGGCATCGATTCCGGTGTTGCGGAGCAGAGAAGCCTTGGTGTGAGGCATCAAGTCCTTGCTGCGGAGCAGTGGGGATGAGGCGGTGTCAGTGCAAAGCATTGGTTCCTTACGCTTCTGACAGGGTCGATATCCAGCGGGTCAAGACACAATGGGGCGACCTCACAGGGTGGCAGTCACGCCATAGGGCTGCAGGCGCCACTGCTGAGTTGGATGTCACAAGTCTTGGTGACACAGCACTCCGGACACACGAAGTCACAGGACGCCAGTGACTGCTGCGGCATCAGGCCTGAGATGTCAGTCGGGGTTGTCACACTCCAACGGGGACCACGGCTTCAGTTCCAGGCGGCGTTGCGGGGTTAGGCAGTGGCATCAGTCCGGGCGTCATCTGAAGTCGGGGAGCGTAATTTGTTTACGCTAATTCAGCGCAAACGTAACTCCATATTTATATTTTGAAACTAGACGAGTCTAACGTCAAAATATTGGAGTTATAGTCATGTTTTGCTAACAGGAAACTACCTTGTGTCAATGAGATGCAAGGTACGCGTTCCCAGGCAAAAAATGACTCTAAGGCCCTAGCGCCTTATTTATACTCCAGTGCAGAAATGGTGCACAGGAGGGAGGCGGGCCTAAATAACGGCACTAAGCTTACTTAGCACCATTATTTAACGCCTGGGTCAGGGCAGGTGTTAGGGGACCTAGGGGGCCTATTTCATGGTAGAACACCATGGAATAAGTCCACAGGTGCCCTCGCCAGGCCCCAGGGACACTCCCACCCACACCAGAGGGACAGCGGAGAATAGGGGACCCCATCCCAGATAAGTATAGGTAAGTAGACGTAAGTATTTTGCTTTATTTTTTAAAGTGCCATTGGGGGCCCTGAAATGGGCCCCCATATATGGCACTGGGTGCAATGGCCATGCCCAGGGGACCCTTGTCCACTGGGCTGGCCACTGGGGTGGTGGGCTTGAATCCTGTCTTCCATAAGACAGGAGTCATGTGGTATGGTAGGTTTTGTGTTAAGAAATGACACTAGGCTAGTTAGAGACATCTTTTTTTATTCTAACCATCCTAACATAATTTTTTAACGCAAAACCCCCATCTGCCAATCCGCCACCCCCACCCGGCTAATGTCATTTGCCTTGACGTTAGCTCACCCTTTGCGCAGAATTGCGCCATTCCATAAATAGGACGACCGGCCGGCGTCGTGGAATGGCACTAACCAGTGGTAAATGTTTTCACGCAAAACTGGGTTAGCGCAGTTTTGCGTGGAAAAGTATAAATATGGGCCTAGGTTTTTCTTGGGTTTTTACCAGCTTTCACTCCCAAGGGTCCAGAAACTGGAGTAGACACCACCTGGCAAGTTAGAGTCCACAGCAAGTAAACCCAGAGGCTGGTAGGTGAAGTCTTTGCTGTCCCTGAGACTTCTTAACAGGCGGCAAGCTCAGTCCAAGACCTTGGAGAAACTTCACAAGCAGGATGCACAGCAAAGCACACACAGCACAGGGGCAGTACTCCTCCAGCTCTTCGGCTCTTCTCCTTGGCGGAGGTTTCTCTTGATCCAGAAGTGTTCTAAAAGTCTGGGGTTTGGGGTCCACTACTTATACCACTTTCTGCCTTTGAAGTAGCCAAACTACAAAGAAAAGTCTCTGTTTTTGACAAGATCCTGCCTTGCCCAGGCCTGGCCCTGGACACACATCAGGGGGTTGGAGACTGTATTGTGTGAGGATAGGCACAGCCCTTTCAGGTGCAGGTGTCAGCACTCCCCCTTTCCATCTAGCCCAGGAGTCTCATCAGGATATGAAGGACATTCCCCAGCTCCCTTTGTGTCACTGTCTAGGGAAAATTCACAACAGCCTAACTTTCAGTATGACCCAGACGTGGATTCCACAAGCAGGCAGAGGCACAGAATGGTTAAGCAAGAAAATACCCACTGTGGCTTTTTCAAACTAACAATCTAAAATGTTTACCAAAAGATATATTTTTAAATTGAGAGTTCAGAGACCCCAAAATCTCAATCTGCTCCCAATGGAAAACTGCACTTAAAAGAAATTTAAAGGCAGTCCCCATGTCACCTATGAGAGATAGACCGTACAGTAGTGAAAAATGAATTTGGCAGTATTTCACGATCCGGACATGCAAAACACACCAGTACATGTCTTACCTTTTAAATATACTGCCTATGGAGCTACCTAGGGCCTACCTTAGGGGTGACTTACATGCAGTAAAAAGTAAGGTTTGGACCTGGCAAGTTGGTGCACTTGCCAAGTTGAACTGGAAGATTAAAACTGCACACCCAGACACTGCAGTTGCAGGTCTGAGCCATGTTTGCAGGGCTACTCATGTGGATGGCACAATCAGTGCTGCAAGTTCACTAGTAGCATTTGATTTACAGGCCCTGGGCACCTCTAATGCACTTTACTAGGGACCTACTAGCAAATCAAATACGCCAATCATGGAAAATTCAATTGCCAATACAATTTACGCAGAGAGCACTTGCACTTTAGCACTGGTCAGCAGTGGTGAAGTGCCCAGAGTACCAAAACCAGCAAAAACAAGGTCCAGCACGCAGTCAAAAAAACAGAAAGCAGAGGCAAAACGACAGGGGAAACCACGGCAAGGATGCCAAGTCTAACAATTTTCAATTAGGAATTACAGCTTTTTTAAATGTAATAAGGAATCCCCAAAGTTAACCCATAAGAGTGGTATGCCCCACAGTGGTGAAAAACACATTTGGGTGTTTTCACTGCCAGGACATGCAAAACATAAAAGTTTATGTCCTGCCTTTTAATTACTTAGCACCCTGCTTTATGGGCTACCTAGCACCTACCTAAGTGATGACAAATGTAACAAAAGGAGAGTGTATGGCTTGACAAGAGGTTTTAAATGTCAAGCTGACATGGCAGTGTAAACTGCACATACAGGCACTGTAGTGGCAGGACTGAGACATGTTTAAAGGCTACTTGAGTGTGTGGCACAAGCAGTGCTGCAGTCCCTATGAAAAAGCAAAAAGCTTAATTTACAGGCCCTGGGCGCTGGTAGTGCACTTTACTATGGACTTATAGGTAAATTAAGTATGCCAATTGTGGAGGTACCAGTCATCCATGTTTAGGGGAGAAAGCACATGCAGTTTAGTACTGGTCAGCAGTGGAAACGTGTTCAGAGTCCTAAGGTCAACAAAAACAAATCAGCAAAATATGAGGCAAGCAGGCAAAAAGTTTGAGGAAAGACCACCCTAAGGCTGGCAGGTCTAACAGACTCACACCTCTGGAGATCCAATTTGTAAGAGACAATATACCCTTCAAAGTTACCTCTAAGGCTATTCTCTATCTAAGGGTTAACCTTACCAGCTCCCTTTCATGGTGGATCCCTGCCAACATCCCCCAGCTCCTGAGGGACATGAAATTTGAAATGCAGAGGTGGAATAACCAGTACATTTTGTGGCTAGGCCAGATAGCAGCAATCAAAATTACCTTGGTCCTCAGACTTCTGTATGCTTTCCAGGCTCTACCCTTACACATATCACTCTCCACACTGGAGGGCTTCACCTGCTCCTTTATTAGTTTTGTCTGGCAGTGTAAGACTCCCAGAATATAAAAAAGACTGATGGCTCAGCAGGAGGGGGACAGGGCTTCCCACATATCCTCCACTATTATTGAGAAACTCAATTGCGAATAATAGAGGAATGGTCTAAATGAGAGTCCTGCAAACATTGGTTCTATATGGACAAGGCTGTTCTGGGAAGAACATTATGGGAGGCAATTTGGATTACCCGCAAGCACAGTCCTCAAAATGCATATTGTAGCCAAAGCACTAGTACACTGTTGAACACATGGGGCGCTGTGGTAGCCTGACACACTATAACAACTTTCCCATCCCCCCTGACACCCATATTGAAGAACCCAGACTTCACACCAGCACTAGGGGTGACCTTGCACCTGCACTGGAGGGAGGAAGACGGTAGAATGATATCAGATATGTTGTTTAAGTATGACATCAGATCCTTTTTGGATTCTAAAAAATATATATCAGCTTCCAGAGACAGAGTACTTCCAGTACCAACAAACACAAAATTGGGTCCTTCACCCACAATTAAAAGCAAGACGACCCCTCCCCTGAAAGAGGGTGAAAAACTCCTCAAATCATACCACAGGACTAAGGGGTGGAGGACAAATGATTTTCCTTCAAATTCAATGTAAGACTTGGCATCCTTGGCATGGTCTCCCCTCACTTGTTGCTTCCGTTTCCCAGATTCTTGATGAGTGCTGGACTCAGTTTTTGCTGTTGTTGATACTCTGGACACTTTACCACTGGTATTCAGTGCTTAAGTGCAAGTGCTCCTATGTAAAATGTATGTGTAATTGGCTTCCCATGACTAGCATACTTGATTTACTAGTAAGTCCCTAGTACAGTGCACTAGAGGGGTTCCCAGGGGCTGTAAATCAATTGCTACTAATGGGCCTGCAGCACTAGTTGTGCCACCCACATTAGTAGCCCTGTAAACATGGCTCAGACCTGCCACTGCAGTGTCTGTGTTTGCAGTTTTAAACTGCCAATTCGACATGGCAAGTGTACCCACTTGCCAGACCTAAACCTGCTCTTTTTATACATGTAAGGCACCCCTAAGGTAGGCCTTAGGTAGCCCCAGGGGCAGGGTGCAGTGTATGTTTAAGGTAGGACATATGCTAAGTGAAATACTGCCAAATTCGGTTTTCACTATGCAAGGCCTATCTCGCTCATAGGTTAACATGGGGGCTGCCTTTAAATATTATTAAAGTTTAGATTCCCTTTGGGAGCAAATAGAAATTTGAAGTTTAGGGTCTCTGAACTCACACTTTAAAAATACATCTTTTGGTAAAGGGTGTTTTTGGTTTGTGGGTTTGAAAATACCACTTTTAGAAAGTAGGCATGTTCTTGCTTAAACCATTCTGTGACTGCCTGTTTGTGGATTTCCTGTCTGGGTCAGTTTGACAGTTGGGCAGGCTGTTTGCATCTCTCCTCTAGACAGTGACACAAAGGGAGCTCGGGTGTAACCTGCATATCCTGATTGTGCTGGGAGGGAGGGGATGAGTGGTCACTCAAATCTGAAAGGGCTGTGCCTGCCCTCACACAATGCAGTCTCCAACCCTTGGTGTTTGTGTCTGGGGCCTGGCCTGGGCAAGGCAGGATCTGACAAACAAGAGAGACTTTCCTTTGAAGTTTGCCTACTTCAAAGGCAGAAAGGGGTATAAGTAGTGGACACAAAACCCCTGAAAATGAGATCACTTCTGGAATCAAGAGGAACCTCTGCCAAGAAGACGAGCTCAGAAAAGGTACTGCCCCTGTCTGTGACTGGGCTTAGTTGGGCTATCCTGCAGTTGCTGCTTCTGCTTGTGAAAGGGGACAAAGACGGGACTTTGTTTTGCATTCCTGCTTGAGAAGAATCTCCAAGGGCTTGAACTGAGCTTGCCTCCTGTTGTTGAAGTCTCAGGGCCATCAAAAACTTCCCCTGCCAGCACCTGGACTCTCTGCTGAGACTCCTGCCCTGCCAAGTGGTGCCCTATCCAGTCCCCGGCCCCTTGAAAGGTGAAGTTGGCAGACAAAAACTGAAAATCCACGCACAGAACGCTGTGCGGGGAAATTTTCGACGCACCTTCTGCAACGCGGCTGATAAACGACAAGCCGCTGGCTTCCCGGCTGAAATTGACTCTCTACCTGCATCGTGGTCGGGAGAACAACACAGCACGGCTGGAGAAAAAACGCGCAACACCCACTTACGGAGGCTGATAACGACGCAAACCCCACGCAGCAGTTTTCTGATACCGTGCAGCCGAATTTTCCACGTATCATCCCTGGACATCCAAGGCAACCTGACTCTGCATGGATCCGAGGTGCTCCATCTGGAAATCGACACATCGTTCTCTTGCGAGGTAAAAAAACGACGCATCGCCGACCTGACTGGAGAAGGAAACGACGCACAGCCTCACTTGTAAGGAATTGACGCATTGCTACCCTTTTCCAATGCAACCTCGCACGTGCAGCTTTATTTTTTACGCTAACTAGGTACTTTGTGTAACAACAGCATTCTCCCTGTTTTTTAAGAATTAAGGCTCTCATTATCACACTGGCGGTAAAAAGCACCCACCGCCGCGGCGACGATTGCCAAAAGACCGTTGCCCCGGGTACCAGCCGTCCGACATATTATGACCACAGGTTGGCGGAAGTCCAGCTGTGGCCATACTGGCGGATGGTGGTAAGGTGGCACTGCTACCACCAGCAGCGCCACGCCAGTAGACCGCCGCCAGCCGTATTATGAGAAATAATACGGCCTGACGGTATTCTGCTGGCGGGCTCTGCTGGTGGTAGCAGCGCCCCATCCTGTCTCCTGCGGGAAGACCTGCTGGGTCCAGGTAAGTCGGGTCTCCGACAGGGGAGGGGGTGGGGGATGTTGTGTGTGTGTATGGGTGCGTGTGCATGTATGTGCGTGTTTGATTGCGGGTGTGTGTTGAGTGTTGATTGCGTGCGTGAATGTATGGAAGTGTGAATGCGTGTATGTTTAGAAATCGTAATGCTTGTCTGCATGTATGTTTGGAAGTGTGTTCGGATGTGTGTGTGATTGGATTTATGCATGCGTGTATGTATGTGTGAATGAGTGTGTGTATGCATGTGTGTGTGTGAATGGGGGCATGGATGTAGGGGGGTTTGGAGAGGTAGGGGGTGGGGGATCTTTTTGAGAGGTGGAGGGGGTGGGGGCCACCTAACAGTGACAGGGTAGGAATTCCCTGTCACTGATAACCATGGCGGTAGGCGGGGTCATAATCCAGCAGGCTGCACAATGGCGGCCCCCGGACTGGAGATGGTTATCTCCAGCCCGGCAGCTGCTACCGCCATGGCGGTCAGAGTGGTACATTGGCGGGTTGGCTTCAGTCAACCCACCAATGTCATAATATAGCGGGAAGTACCGCCAGCCTGTTGGCAGTACTACCGCCACATTATCGCGACCGCCGGGGTCATAATGACCACCTAAGACTCTTAGGCCCAGATTGATACTTTTTGCCGCAAAACTGCGCAAACACAATTTTGCAACAAAAAGTATAGTGCTGGCTTGCGCCATTCCACAGCACCAGCAGGGCGCCATATTAAAGGTATGGCGCAAGATGTTCTAAACTTGGGCTAGCGTCTTTAAAAAAAACGCTAGCCAGGTGGGGGTGGTGGCAGGGAAGGAGGGGGTTCTGCATCAAAAAATTATGCTCGCCTGGTTAGAGGCAGCAAAATCCCTCTAACCAGACTAGCACCATTTCCTGGTGCACAACCACCAAAAACAAGACTCCTGTCTTAGAGAAGACAGGAGTCATGCCCACCACCCCAATGGCCAGCACAGGGGACAAGTGTCCCCTGGGCATGGTCATTTCACCCTGTGCCATGCAGGGGGCCCAAGTTAGGGCACCCGATGGCATTAAAAAAAAAATGTAAAGCATACTTACCCTACTCACCTGAGATGTGGTCCCCCATCCTCTGGTGTCCCTCTGGTGTGGGTGGGTGTGTTCCTGGGGCTTGGGAAATACCTGTTGACCCATTCCATGGTGTTTAACGATGGAAATAGGTCCACAGGTCCCCTAACGCCTGGTCTGACCCAGGAGTTAAATAATGGTGCAAAGCAAGCTTTGCATCCTTATTTAGCCCCTCCTCCCACCCATGTGTCATTTTAGCAGGGGGGGATAAATATGGGGCTGTGGGGAAAGCACCATTCTTTAGATGGGAACGTCTACCTTGCATCTCATTGACGCAAAGCAGGTGCACGCATCCAAAAAATGGTGCAAACTCCTATATTTTGACGTTAGATGTGTCTAACGTCAAAATATAAATATGGAGTTAGGTTTGGGCCACATTCGCGTTGAAAAAATGATGGAAATTCGGCGCAATTGAAGTACAAATATGGGCCTTTTTCCTTTTGCAAACTCATATCTTGACTTGTGTATGTAGGATTTTTGTTGTTTTGGTCTTGTTCAATTTAGATAAATATTACCTATACCTGCTGGTGTGGTGTCCATTTTGTAGTGTTTCACTGTATTATTGTGTGTGTTAGTACAAATACATTACACATTGCAAACTATCAAGGGGGTGAGCGGGGGTTAACTGAGGCTGATTCTCCTTTACCCCGACTAGAGTGAGGGTTCTTGCTTAGGCAGGGGGTAATCTGACTGCCAACCAAAGATCCTATTTCTAACAGTCAAAATCCAAGATGACCAAGGGCTGTACAAATCACAAGGAGGAGGCTTCAGAACAGGAAGACAAAGTTGATAGTAGCTGTACAGTAGCCTCACTCTTTTTGACATGTCATCTGTGCACCCCAACGCACCCAAACCCCACACCCGCCAAACAAAATTGAGAAAAATGCATTTCACATTCATAATCTACCTGAGCAGCCTGCGTGAACGCTTGGCTTAAAAAGTTAATGCAAAATTACTTTTAGAGTTATTTTATCAGTACCTTCATTAAAGAAATGCTGCTCATGTTTGAGTTGCTCGAGTTGTTGACACACACTGATTGGGTTATGTCCATGCCTTTGTGAGAGCATTTTTCCCTAAGTAGACATCTTGTTTATGCGAGGCAGCATAAAGGTGTAATCATAAGCATTACACATAATTTTTGCAATGCGAACTTCCTGAAATTACACAAAATGTTGCTGGCATATTGAAAATTAGACACCAGCATTGCCACAGGTCAGAGGAGGTGAACAACAAGACATGCACACATTGACATATGCACACGTGAACTTGCATATGAAGAGTCAGAGGTTGAAATGGAATCAGAGGCAGACAGTGACTAACATATGTACATACATAGACAGGTAAAAATAGTTGAGACAAAGACAATGGCACAATTAAGGACAGAGACAAAGACAGAGGTATAGAAAGGGACAAAGACAGAAAGGTAGGTCGCTCCCCCTGCCGCTGCAGCTCCTCCAGGTTCCTGAGTTCCTGAGACCCACCTCACAGTAAGTACCCCCCACCTCCCAGCCCCACGCTCTGCCCTGCGCTACTCACCCTCTCTCCTGCTCCTGCTTCTTTTCTTCTTTTCTTCTTCTCTGTTCTTCTGTTCTTCCTCCTCGCTCCTCGTCTGTAATCTTCTTCTGTACTCTTCTTTCCCCCGTCTTCACTCTACTTCTCTTCTTCCTCATCTTCTTCTGTGGTCTTCTGCCCTCTGTTCTTCGTTTTCTGTATCTTCTTCTGTATCTTCTTCTGTGTTCTTCTGTGTTCTTCTGTGTTCTTCCGGTCTTCCTTTCTTCTCTCCTTCCGGTCTTCTGATATTCCTTTCTTCTCTCCTTCCGGTCTTCTGTTCTTCTGTTCTTCTGGTCTTCTGTTCTTCTTGTCTTCTTGTCTTCTGTTCTTCTTGTCTTCTGACTTCGGCTCTTCTGCCTCCTCCGTCCTCTTCTCCCCGCGCCTGCCCTCCTGCTCCTGCCTCATCCCCCTCCCCCACTCGCATCCCCCTCTCTATCTCCCCTATCTAACCCGTTCACTATCTACCTCCCCCACTCCTCCTATCTACCTATCTCTCTATCTCTCTATCCCACTATCTAACTCCCTCACTCGCCACCTCCTCCTATCTTCCGATCTCTCTATCTATTTCCCTATCTATCGATTTCCCTATCTATTTTCTCTATCTATTTCTCTATCTCTCCCCCCCTCACCCCCTCTATTACCTATCTTCCTATCCTCTCACTCTACCTCTCACCCTCACCCACCTCTACAACCCCCCCTCCCCTATCTTCTCAACCCTACTCCTATCTTTCTCCCCTGTCTCCTAAACCTCCTAACACTCACCCCCCTCCACCCTTAAACCCCCCTCCCCCAGCTCTTCTCACTCTACCTGTCCCCCCCTCGCGCTTTCCCGCCGCGACCTCCTACACGCCCCCGCCCCCAGCTCCCATTCGCCCCCACCTGACCCATCCCCCCCTCCTACCTCATACGGCGGCCGCGCCGCTGGTGCACCGGAGGCGCCACGACCCCTGGACCCCAGCTCTCCCAAGCCCTGCTGACCCGCTACGACCCCACCACCCTCCACGCCCTCAACCCATTATGCTCCAACACTTGCTTCCAAGCTCACCCCAAACGCACCCATGGACCCTTCACCTGCAACTCCTGCAAACGCACCTTCCACCACGCAACAACCATGACCACCAGCCCACGCGCCATCAACCACCTCAAGTGCATCCTAGTCAACGCTCGCTCCGTCCACAAACACGCCGTTGAACTCTGGGACCTCCTGGACTCCATAGCACCGGACGTCGCCTTCATCACGGAGACCTGGATGAACGCCTCCTTGGCCCCTGACATCGCCACTGCCATCCCCGAAGGCTACAAGATCTCCAGAAAAGACCACACCAACCAGGTAGGAGGAGGTATCGCCATCGTCTTCAAAGACTCCATCAGCGTCACCACCTCCACCGAAGACACCCCTCTCGCCGCTGAACACCTGCATTTTCAGATTTGCACCGATCCGAGGACCACCCTCAGAGGATCCCTCATCTACCGTCCTCCCGGGCCACACGCCCCTTTCAGCGACGCCATCGCCGATTTCATCTCCCCGCACGCCCTGGCCTCGCCGGACTACATCCTCCTAGGTGACCTCAACTTCCATCTGGAACAAAACAACGACCCCAACACCACCACCCTGCTCGACAACCTCGCCAACCTCGGCCTCAAACAACTGGTGAACACCGCCACCCACATCGCCGGACACACGCTTGACCCCATCTTCTCCGCCAGCAAACACGTCTTCTTCAGCCACGCCTCCGCCCTACACTGGACCGACCACAGCTGCGTCCACTTCACATTCCGACGCGAGACCCGCCACCTCCGCACCCAACCCATCCCTCGTCGACAGTGGAACAAGATCCCCAAAGAGCAACTCTTCTCCGCACTCGCCGCCAACCAACCCACCCTCACCACCAACCCCAACGACGCTGCCCTCAACCTCACAAACTGGATCTCCAACTGCGCAGACATCCTTGCTCCCCTCAAACGCACGCATCGACAGACCAACACCAAAAAACCTCTCTGGTTCTCTGACACCCTCAAAGAATCAAAGAAAACTTGTCGCGCCCTTGAGAAAGCCTGGCGCAAGGACCGCACCGCTGACAACATGACTGCCCTCAAGAACGCTACCCGCGAACACCACCACCTGATCCGCGCCGCCAAAAGGAACTTTTTCACCGACAGCCTGGACAAAAACAGACACAACAGCAGAGAACTCTTCAGCATCGTCAAGGAGTTCTCCAACCCCAGCGCCAACGCCAACGCCGTCACACCCTCACAGGATCTGTGCGAATCCCTCGCCACTTTCTTCCATCGCAAGATTAGCGACCTCCACGACAGCTTCGGACACCAGACCCAACCAAACACCACCGAACCGGCATCCACGGCCATCACCCTCAACAACTGGTCCCACATCAACACGGAAGAAACCAAATCCATCATGAACTCTATCCACTCCGGCGCCCCTTCGGACCCCTGCCCGCACTTCATCTTTAACAAAGCCGACGACATCATCGCCCCGCACCTCCAGACCATCATCAACTCTTCTTTTTCTTCTGCTACCTTCCCCGAATGTTGGAAACACGCCGAAGTCAACGCCCTACTAAAGAAACCTACGGCTGACCCGAGCGACCTGATAAACTTCCGCCCCATCTCTCTTCTGCCTTTCCCAGCCAAAGTAATAGAGAAGACCGTCAACAAACAGCTGACCACCTTCCTGGAAGACAACAACCTGCTCGACCCCTCACAAACCGGATTCCGAACCAACCACAGCACTGAAACCGCCCTCATCTCAGTCACTGACGACATCAGAACCATGATGGACAACGGTGAAACAGTCGCCCTCATTCTGCTCGACCTCTCGGCTGCCTTTGACACCGTCTGTCACCGCACCCTAATCACCCGCCTCCGCTCCACCGGAATCCAAGGCCAGGCCCTGGACTGGATCGCCTCCTTCCTCTCAAACCGTTCCCAAAGAGTTTACCTCCCTCCGTTTCGCTCAGAACCCACCGAGATCATCTGCGGCGTACCCCAAGGCTCATCACTCAGCCCGACACTCTTCAATGTCTACATGAGCCCCCTCGCCAACATCGTACGCAAGCACAACATCATCATCACCTCCTACGCCGACGACACGCAACTTATACTCTCCCTCACCAAGGACCCCGCCAGCGCCAAGACCAACCTACAAGAGGGTATGAAGGACGTCGCAGATTGGATGAGGCTCAGCCGCCTAAAGCTGAACTCTGAAAAAACGGAAGTCCTCATCCTCGGCAACACCCCGTCCGCCTGGGACGACTCCTGGTGGCCCACAGCCCTCGGCACCGCACCGACCCCCACAGACCATGCCCGCAACCTCGGCTTCATCTTGGACCCTCTTCTCACCATGACCAAGCAAGTCAACGCCGTGTCCTCCGCCTGCTTCCTCACCCTCCGCATGATCCGCAAGATCTTCCGCTGGATCCCGACCGACACCAGAAAAACCGTGACCCAAACCCTCGTCACGAGCCGCCTGGACTACGGCAACACCCTCTACGCCGGGACCACAGCCAAACTCCAAAATCGCCTGCAACGCATTCAAAGCGCCTCGGCCTGCCTCATCCTCGACATACCCCGCAGCAGCCACATCTCCGCACACCTGAGACACCTGCACTGGCTCCCAGTCAGCAAAAGGATCACCTTCCGACTTCTCACCCACGCACACAAAGCCCTCCACGACAAGGGACCGGAATACCTCAACAGACGCCTCAGCTTCTACGTCCCCACCCGCCTCCTCCGCTCCTCTGGCCTCGCACTCGCTGCTGTCCCTCGCATCCGCCGCTGCACGGCGGGTGGGAGATCTTTCTCCTTCCTGGCGGCCAAGACCTGGAACTCCCTCCCCACCAGCCTCAGGACTACCCAGGACCACTCCGCTTTCCGGAGACTCCTAAAGACCTGGCTGTTCGAGCAGCGATAACCCCCCCTTTTTCCCCTAGCGCCTTGAGACCCGCACGGGTGAGTAGCGCACTTTATAAATGTTAATGATTTGAAAGAAAAGACGCACAGTCGGAGGCATTAGCAACAT
This sequence comes from Pleurodeles waltl, assembly GCF_031143425.1. Classification (NCBI taxonomy): domain Eukaryota; kingdom Metazoa; phylum Chordata; class Amphibia; order Caudata; family Salamandridae; genus Pleurodeles; species Pleurodeles waltl. Next base: position 1,640,509,055 of record NC_090444.1, on the reverse strand, counting down.
TGAGATGATCACAAGCAGGACAGTTGCACAGACAGAGGTACAAGCAGAGGTAGAGGAATAGGTAAGGACAGAAAGACATGCATACACAGCAATATGGAGAAGTGATAGCAACTAAAGACAAGTGTGATTGGAAGTCACACTTGTGAGTCACATAGAGCTCCTGTCATGCTCCGTGACTGAGAGCCCCACAGAGCGGCAAGATGGTGGGCAGAGCGCGCTGGCAGTCGCGTGACCACACCGATGTCTAGAGGCCTCGTCTCTCCCCCGTCCTAAGGAGTTGTCAGGCCTTTCAAGGAACAACCCTGGCTTGCAGGCTGTTTAGCCGTGTACAGAAAACACAGATCCAGCGACAGAGGACTTAGCAGCAGGAGGCGAGCAGGGCTCAGTGCGCTGGGGTGTGAGCGGTGCAGTGCGGCTCCCTGTAGCAGCCGGTGCCTGGATTGACAGTTTACAACATACGGATGGTGGCCTTCTCTTCCTGGCTCGATGCGACAATCACCATGACAGTCCGCCCCCTCCCACCCACCGGGAAGCCCAGAAGTACAGTCCAGCAGCATGGTGACCAAAAGGAAAAACTGAAAGAGAAAAGATAAGTAACTGAGGCAGCACATGCATTACGAGGCTGGGGGGGCAGGTTGGAAGCTTCTGTCCTCGCTATGGGTGCTGATGGAGACGGCAGGCATAACATAACCAGTGTGTGGGAAGGATGAGGAGGGAACAACTTACAACCTTTATTGTTTAAAACACTGTTGAACTGTGTGAAGCTAGTTGTTTGGTTAGGCCTGAAAAGCTGGAAGTTCAATATTAGGGGCTCCATAGGTTGAGACTTTCTGGAAGAGAGAGAAGAAGACTTATAGCAGCTTATAGCATGGTCAATGGTCAATGGAGATTGAATAGGCTGAACCAAGCAAATCTAGCTGCGCATTTAGCCCTCCAAGGAGCTGGGGCACTGCAATGTGTGAGTCTTTCTGGAACTTCTGTGGGGCCAATTCTAATTTTGATGGGTCAATAGACAAAAGGTGTCCAACTAGCCTGTTATGGCAGCACTAGGCAGCATAATAGGCATGTTTGTGGGGATAAGGGTGCGCTGGAAGCGGTTCATGCTAACGCAGATGCGGTTTGTTACCCCCCTATTTTCCATTCACGACTCTCTCGCTAGTAGCACCACATGCAGTCTCTTCTTACCGCCTCTTGCCTCACCCTACCCCATTCCAATCCACAGTACTGCATTAGCCTCTTTTCTACATTGAAATGCATGGCACGCGATCCGGGGTTTAAGGTACGTACAACGGGGATAATCCTAAATGGACCCAAATCCAATACTTTGATTCTGACTCCTGCCATGAGAAGGCAAAGACATAGCTCTGAGTGCCAAGACCTAGGGGGGTCCATGAGAGAATCCATATCACCTGCCTCTCCTGATCGGTCTCCACTGCTAGGGACCAGTCCGTCTGAGCGTCAAGAGCAAGTAGCATCACGGCCAATGCAATTCGTGGAATTCTTCTCTCAGCCCTCCACCTCTTCATTGAATAATCTGACCAGTGAGTCTCATACTTCCTTTCCAGTTCCAATTGCACCTCGTACCCCCCCCTCGCTCTATCTACAATCACACTCCAGCCTAAGGAGAAACCTGCCTACCCTTTGTTCTCTACTTTTAGCAGCAACCTTAAAGGGACACCAAAGGCAATGGAAGAGGGAGGGGAAACAAGAGCAATCTCTCCCAACAAGGAAATTGCAATGGGCCGCAGATTAGTCCATGCCATGGCTTCAAATTTGGCTTCAGGAGGCCCCTGCCCGGATGTATCTGACTCGATATCATCTTATACTAACACTCTTTCACAGACTCTCTGCTCTTCCTACAGTACCCTTGTTCCGGCCAGCTCGGCCAGTTCGATATGTAGGGTAATAGGTATCCTCTCGATGGAGGAACTGATGGGTCAGATTCTTGAGGAGCTCCGAGCAATAAAACTATCCCAGGAGGAGGTTCGTAGGGAGACCAAGGACCAGATTAGCCAACTAAATACCCACCTAACCCATCACTCTACAAGTGGAGCAGAGGGTATCAGATATAGAGGATGCTGAAAAGCAATTTGAGGCTGTGTCATTTCAGATCCAGTCGGAACTCGAGGAACTTCAATTAAAGTTGGATGAGATGGCAAACAGGTCTCGGCCCTCGAACCTTAGGCTGGTAGGGGTCCCCGAAGAGATTGAAGCAGCTTCTTCCATGACCAAGGTAGTCTCGGATCTCATCTACAAGTGTATCCTTCCAGACAAGGAAAGAACTGGAGAGGAGCCATCAATTATGAGGGCACATAGGGTACCATTTGTGCGTCCTGAGAGCTCAAAGTATCTCCGTACTATTCTGGTCAATTTTGGAGATTATAGGATCAAGGAACAAATCCTTTCTCAAGCCTTAAAAATGAGGAGCTTTACCTCTGGCGACAGCTTCAGTTTCCGTGTGTTTTCTGATATGTCTATTGCAGCTGTCCAACAGCGTCGCAAATTTGTTGGAATGATAGACACGTTTAAGAGATTGGGGGCACAGGCTGGCATTGTGCAACTAGCTAAACTCAAAGTGTTCTATAAAGGACAAGCGCATATCTTTCAGGGCATACCGGAAGCAAAGAATGTCTTAGAACTGTTAAAGAAAAAACAATGATAGGGTTTGGAGGGGGACGAGAGGGGGAAATGTCTATTATGGTATTCCGTTATTAGGGTGCATTTCATTCTGGCGCGCTATGTGTTTTTTGGTTTCTGTTTTCTCTGCCCTGCTGCCTTGCTGCTCTTCTTTGAGATCAAGGCTCTAGGAGCGCCATGACAGTGCATTCCCTTTTTGGGTTATGGGATGGGGTCTAGGGGAGGAGGGGGTTCACAGTGTGGTGGGGCCATTACAGGTGGGACCCGCTGGGGAAGGGGTGGGAGTTATCCTCCGACTGGTGGGGGGAGCCTTGCACTAGGTTTGGAGAAAAGAGCAGATGACAAAGCAGTCAACAAATCGAAGAAAAAAAAAACATTTACACGGAGAGCTAGCTTGGGGGTCATCAATGACCTTGGTACAGGATGACTGCGCTTGGTAAAGGAGGGTTAGGGAGTGAACTAAGAGAACTAAGGGTTATCTCTTGTAATATCAACAGTGCCAACAACCATGTTAAGTTCGCTACTATTCTCAATTGGCTTAGGGCCTCACAATCACAGATTTTTCTCCTGCAGAAAATATATTTTAAATGTCAGAGTAAGCTCCCAAAGCTCCCTAAATTTATCACTCAGGCTTAATATGCATCGGCTAATGCTGCTGTACGAGGGGTCACTATATTGGTGTCGCAGGAATTTACTGGGAGGATGTACCAGACCCATAGAGACCCGGGTAGGAATTAGTTCTCTTATCTCCAGTGATCACATTCATTTTGCGAAGTTTTATGGCCCTTTAAAAAACAATCCAAGCCCCCTTCAGGGCCTTTATAAGGTTTTGAGCTCACTTCCTGGCCTCCTCATCATTGGTGGAGATTTTAATGTTATTCCAGATAACCATATAGATTCATCTCGTAAAAACAAAAAGCAGAACAAAACTAGAGTTTGCCATTGGTTGGGTAAGATAATTTCTGACCTAGCATTAGTGGATGCTTGGAGGTCTGACCACCCGCAGGATCATTACTATAGGGTTAAAAAAAATTATATATAATATGGCTTCCAGAATAGACTTTATTTTAACTTTGGTTCTTCTTCCACAAAGTAATTCCTCTATTTGTGCCAATCCTTTCTCAGATCATTCAGCACCTCAGGTCATCCTTAATCTGCATTGTGAGATGGGTGTTCGTCCTCGTTGGAGCTTTGATAAATCTCTTTTGGCAGATGAAGGATGGGTACAGATTCTCAAAACCTCTGTTACTGATTTTCTTGAGATTTATGAAGACTCAGCCTCTCATTTTCCATTTGGAAGCACTCAAAGCCTACATAAGGAGAGAAACTATATCTTACAAGGCTTTTACAGGCAAACTAAATAAGCAAAAGGTAAAGGAGCTGCAATCGGTGCTCAATCAAGCACAAAGAGCCCTGTTGACCTTCCAAGACCCGGAGGCATTCACAAGATCGAGTGAGGCCCAGGCCAAGTTAAGGGATTGCTTTTTATCTTGTGAGATAGTCAATCAACATACATGTCTGAAGAGCTGGTACGAAGAAAGTTAACATGTAGGCACATTTCTGGCTGGGTCTGTGAAAAAAGTAAAATCCGATCAAGATACTATCGAATATATTTTTGATGAGGGGGTAGGCACTCTCATAATCATCCAGAAGAGATTGAAAGAGTCTTTCTGACCCACTATGCAACAATGTATTCGTACTCGCTTCCAACCAGTGCTCAGCAGATCAATCAATATCTTGATCCAGTGATTCTGCCAAGTGTAGACGAGCCCTCAAGGGCAAAACTTGTATCACCTATCTCACTTCTTGAAGTAAAGGATGCAATTATGGCCTCATCGAATGGGAAAGCCTGTGGGGAAGATGGTCTTCTGGCGGAAATCTATAAAATTGTCGTCGACCAAATAGCCGGGTGTGTAGTTATTCTTTTTAATGACACCCCTCAGGGGGCAGGCATACCTGCATCCTTCATAAGGGCCACAGTGATTAGCTGCCTAAAAAAAGATAGGCCACCTCAGAAACCTGATTCTTATTGCCCGACAAGTCTTCTAAATTTTGACTACAAGCTTCTAGCAATTATATTAGCTCAAAGACTGGCCTTAGCTGCCCAAGATTTAATTCATGAAGATCAGTGTAGCTTTCTTCCGGATAGGCTGTTAGAGACTAATACACATTTTCTAATTCAGGTGATAGATTATTATTCTCACAATAACAAACCAGCGGCTATGATAATGTTGGATCCAGAGAAAGCTTTTGATTTAGTGCTATGGGAGGTGCTCTTCAGTATTTTAGCAAAGTTCAAGTTACCTACACAAGTTATTCAGATACTGCAAAATCTTTACTCTAAGCTAAAATTCTCATCAATTCATGTACAGCAGGAAACCTTCAAATGCATTGAGGCACGCGTCAAGGATGCTCCCTTTCCGCGGTGCTCTTCGCGCTTTTTATTGAACTTTTAGCAGTGGCGCTGCGCCAAGATACTTCTATTCTCCCTCCCATGCCTCTGGCATCCAAACTAAAACTGTTTGCTGACAATATGATTATCTATCTTGCAGCAGAGACCACAAATATCAATAGGGCTTTTGCTGAAATAATGGTCTTTTCAGATCTGGTGGATACAGGATCAATCATTTTAAATCGGAAGCTCTCCTGTTTAATTCCAGTGATAATATTCGTCCTTCAGACATGTAAGCTCAGTACTGTCTTCTCCGTCCCATTAGATATTTGGGTATTTATGTTTCACATGATTTTTTGGATCTCTTTGCCCAAACTATATCTTTACTGTTAAGATGCCTATTACAGAAATGGCAAGCCTCCACTGTCAATTATCGGACACATGACACTCATCAAAATGATGATCCTTCCTCTTTTCTTATTCATCTTCTCTACTGTGATTATAAAAATACATCTACATTTTTTTTAAGAATGTGATGCACTACTTTGACAGTTTATATGGGCCAACAAAAAATCAAGGGCACAGCTGGATATTGCATTCCTCTCAGTCGAGGATGGAGGTCTATCTCTACCAAATTTTAAGAGGTACTATGAATCTGTTTTTATGAACTGGTGTTCCAGAATAGCCCTATCCCCCCCAATCTCAATTTCTATCTAAACTCTATGCTAGCAGAGTACAGATGTCAGCTAGTGCCATTTCTTAAGTTCCCACATCAACCTAAACGTACTAGGTACAAAGTCCCTACATTAATTTATGCCAGGCTTTCTCAATTTTGAGAGAAATATTAAATTCCCAGCTTTCATCCTGCAATGTTGTTGGCTCATTCAGGGATGATGGAACTAAAGCTGATTTCATCACATTTAAATCAATGGCTAAATCTGGGATTTACTAGATTTTCTGATTTTTTTAGCAGGAAACCAAGTCAAGACCTGAGCTCAGTGACAGGCTGGAGTTCCTATTCCAGACGCTTTAAGATATTTTTATCTTCAGATTTTGTATTTTTTGCTTCCTCACATCCTTTCAGTAGCTCTATCTTCTGCTCTTATCTTTCAGGGATTTTATGGGAACCAGAAGTGGATTGGCAAGTGGTACCAGATTCTAAACTCTCAGGTAATATTGTGAATACTTCCTTGCTTTTTGACAAAGATCAAAAACACTACCGGGTGTAACATTGAGCTGAAAATGTGGAGGAATCTCAACAGCATATCTCACAAAGCAATAAGGGTGGCAAACCTTAAGAGAATGGCATTCTTTTCAAAGTGCATGCTATATCTTACTCCAGCCCAAATTAAAAAGGCATTCCCAACCTCTCCAGGTTCTTTTCCACGATGCAGTGGTACTCCAGGTAACCAGCTCTGTATGCGCTTTACCTGACCTAAGATTATGGAATTTTGGGATAGAATTTTTCAATGGATCAGCGTGAAGATACAGTGTGCACTTGTCCCAGACGCTATGGCTGCTCTGTTTGGTACTACGGGGCAATCTGAATTAACAATTTGGGCAAAACAGCTGCTATTTATAGCATCATTGATAGCGAAACTGTTAATTCTACAGGCCTGTAAGTCACCTATTCCCCCTACATTCAAAGCTTGGGAGACAAAAATAAAAGCGGTGAGCTTTAAGGAAAAGTTGTATGCACAAAGAATAGGTGCAGTCCGCAAGTCCAAGGGTATCTGGGGACCGACAATTGAAGGATAAGATATATCTATGACAGTATAAGACGATAAATTGTGTTTCTGCATTGACATTTGCGGTATGTGGTAGAATAAGGTTCAGTGTGGTCTTGTTTTTTTTCTTTTTCTTTTAGTTTTTTATTCTTTCTTGTTTTTTTTTCTGATTAGCTGTAATCTTATGTTTTGCTCCATGTAAACTTCTCATGGCCTCTATCTGCTCAATAAAAATAAAATAAAACTAAAGACAGGTTCCTTATCTGAGGACAGAGGCATATCAGGGACAGAGGTAAAGACAGACGGACATAGGTACAGGCAGATGTCAAAGGTGGAGAGACAGTCAAAGACACAGAAAAGGCCCAGTGCACAGGTGGGGATGAACAGAGGTAAACACACAGGGGGAGTCAGGAGCACATAGTTACAAGCAGGGACAAAAGGGAAGTGGAGGAAACAGACACCCGCATTGTGCTAGGCTGCTAGGCAGCAGAAGAAGCAACTTTGAATAACAGGCACAGATATGGTTTTGGGACCAACCTGGAACAGAGGCATAAAACCAGACAAGATATGAAATACGGGTGGGTGCAGGCTGCATGCGTAACAAGGGTGACGAGGTGTGGTTTAAAGAAGGGGGTTGTGCCAATCACGTTGTCCTGAGGAAGTTTAGGAAAGCAGCGCAGGGCAGGGAGGAAAAAAACAATGACTGGTGAAAGAAACTGGAGTTGGAATGAAGCTTTAACTGAGTGAAGGGGCAGAAGTTGGAATGCAACAATCACTAGTGGGTGAGGCTAATGATTGTGGGGGAATGGGTGGGATATCTATAAGGGAGAAAACAATGATGCAGGAACTTTGGCATTAAAGGCTCCTGAGCCTCATGTTGGCCTCTCTTGCAGCTCATCTGCAGTGCAAGGAATGTTTAGACAATTAATGTAGCTGGTTCTGTGATCAGGAATGCCCTTCTTCATACAGCAAGCAGAAATGAAGAAAACTGAAACAAGATGATAAGGTTTAGATGAAAAAGAACATTTTAAAGAAGTGGTGCTGAGGAAGTGTAGGATGGATCAAAACAGGGAGAGTGACCTTACTGGGAGATGCCGGTGGGTGGGGGTGGGGAATGCGGGGCAGGATGTGCCCTGAAGAGGAAAGGTGGACTGGGGGGAAAGACTGGAGTATTGAGTCACCATGAAGTGATCTGGTTGCAGGTTGACAGACATGGGCGGGTGTAATGATTGAGTAAGAACCAGTCATAGAGAGAGAGAGAGAGAGACACACAGACAATTGGTAAAAGAGCGGTGAGGTAAGGAGCGAAAAGAGACTCCAGGGGGAAGAGGCACAGCTCAGCAACACAAGGGAGAAAGGATAAAATGACACACAGGGAGTGGTGGAAGAAAGCAACACAAGCACTTCTATTAACTGCTAAAAGTCAAATGCTTGAGAAATGTGCCAAAGGAAAAATTATTCCATGACATAGCAGTAGAAGGATACAACTCATACAATCAAAGCACTATAAGACTGAAATGCTCCTGGGAGGGACAAATGCAATTACAGGGAAGATATCTATTGAACAGACAATTGAGATAGACAACAAACCATCCAATCATGAGCAAGGGGCTGGCCCTAAGCCCATTGTAAGCATATGCCATCTATTGCACACAATTGGTCTGCTTTGTAGCAGAGATCTTAAAAGTCCAAGGGACATAATTACAAGCCCTGTGTGCCCCAGTGCATCACTTTTTGTGACACACCGGCAGAGTAAAGTGCAGACCCATATCTACAAGGTCACACAAAGCCACTTTACATGGATTTTATGGCCTTGTATATATGGTGTAAGGCAACACAATACAAGTTGCTGCATTCCCTTACACTACACCAGGGAGGCATTCAATGGGCATTATGGTGGTTTTCCCACACAACACCAGTGGATTTTGACACATTTCCAGATGTACAGGAATCTGTGAACCTGGGAATGTGTCAAAACTGTATGCCTCCACAGTGCAGATGCAATGAGGAGAAATATCGTTACTTTTCCTCCTTGCTTTCTCTTTCTATAGAATTCAGCACACATTGAAAGAGGAAAATGCCTCCCAGGATTGTTTTTGGGCAGGAAGGTGTCACTTCCTGCACAAAAACAATCCTGCCAAAAATGCAGACACCACCCTGCACCATGGTGCAAGGGTGCCTGTGTTGGCGCTAGCCAGCAATTTACATGCCAGCACAGGAGTAAAGAAGAGAAATGCACCTTATCATGTAATTACAGCACCTTTCTGCCCTTTTGCAGTTATGCATGGCAGTACAGAAGAAGGGTTTGCACTGCCCTATGTCAATTCCTAGTAAATATGCCCCCTGGTTTCCCTCCTAAGGAAGGAGCTGTGTTACCTAGACCATCAATAGCAGTGTAATTACCCCATCTATCTAAGTTCAATGGAAAATACCTAACCATAATTATTGTTGTAGGACTCCTGTTGTAGTAACAAGACTGCAGGATTTTGTGGGGCAGCACCACCAAGCATGGGGGACTGAGTCTGATCCCACACTGTGTGACAGCCTTCTGGCTAGCTAGCAACACTTCACCGATACCAGAGGTAGAAGTGATTTGTGGCAGTCTATCTCATGACACTGAGACTCATTAGGGAAGTCGTCGTAAAACAGATCGTACCCCTTTCTCTCAATTATACAAGTCTCATACATGCAAAGACAAACAGAAGCAGGATTTGGTTCAATAGGTTTTATTGAAGCGCATGGGTTCTATTTAAAAAAGCATGAATTGTGATTATGAGGATAATGAAACACAACACTATTACAGCAGTGACCACAAAAGTGAAACACAGGAAGAGTCCCACCATATTGTCACAATTGCTGGTTTAACATTCCTAACTACACTACTAAGTTTCTACATGAGAGCAAATAACAGTGTTAGCCCTAATCTGCCCTTCTGGTCCCAGGAAGGAAGGCCAATACCCATACCTGTGTTTAGAGGTAAAGAAGAGGTCTGTTAGTCTGATGTTAGTCCTTCCACTTAAAGGAATAAGAGAAGTGCAGAGTTTCAGCAGAAACTGCGACAATGTGCAGCATGAGATGGCAGGCTAACTGGAATGTCCCCTTTAAGTTGGTGGAGGCAGCATGTTGACTATAATAAAACATCTTGTTGTTCTGAGAACTGCCATGCCATGACAACATGTTTTTTCTGTGTAGGGTAGACTTTGTACTCTCTGGACCAGCAATACCTGGTGAACTATCATGTACAGCCTTGGAGTGAGCACAGGATGAAACGTTGTGCAAAGAAATGAATACCAAATTCTGCATAGAAGGGCAACTGATAAAAATAATAAAACATTGCCACTAAAATAAAGCCATGCTAAAATAAGAAGAGAAAAGAATGACAAGTGGCTAGGTGAGAGGGCATAGGTCTCAGACCCAAGCTAAAATAAATGTGCCTACATAAACACTAAAATTACCTCACCACAACCTCCCCATTGTCGGCTCGAGAATGCCAAGGTCTATAAAAATTTAACCTAAAGCTAAAATCACTATACCTACAACAATCATTATTAAAAGCAAGCTAAAAATTTACCTAAAAGGAGATAAAACTGTCCATGTTGACAAATAGGATAGGTCAAAATCAAGCCAAATTTAAAAGGTCAATTTAGAAGTTTGACAAAAATAATCCATCAAATTAAGGCCAAATGTCAACAATAATCATCATACCTTAAAAATCGCCAATGTCATCAATGGTAAATGAATGCAGGAAATATCCCACTTTGGAAAGTGACAATGTTATCAGGTCATTGACAAGGAAAGCGAGGGAGCACTCATATTCCATTGCCTCAACTATAGCTCCGGCCAAGGAGGCAGCGTCCTGTGCAGTGCCAGGTGTTGTAGCACCAGGAGCCACATGGGCCACCAAAGCCAGCTCAAAGTAAGCTTCTCATAGCAACCGCAATCTCAATGTGTAGGTCTGGTAATGAGCCCTCATCGAGAACATCAACAGATATGCGTCCAAAGAAGGTACACGTTGCATAGCAAGACACACTTCTGGTGCATGTTTGAATGGGCACCACAAACATCAAAAATGGGCTGGATGCAATTAAGAACTGGTCTGAATGACAAAGACCAGTTGGACTCCAGTTCGTCCAGGAGTGATGCTCCGAAATACTGCATCATGCATTCACAACATTTTAGGGCTAGTTGAAGCACCATCAGTCCTCCTTGTTGACATAGGGCAGCCACTGTGAATTAAAAACAGCAACAGCAAAATGCCACCAATTAATACCAACGTAACGGGGAATTCCATCAAAACACCAGAAAAAATTGAATGTATGGCTGAAGGTATTATATCAAATATAAAGGAGAAGGTGCTGACAAAACCAGAACTGACAGCCTTGAAATGTACAGTGGTGTTAGATGCATTAAAAACGAGAGTTATAAGTTCACCAAAATGTTTTGGAAATTTGTATTTAAAAGGGACTGTGGTGGTCATTCTGACAGCGCCGGCCGCCACGCGGTTACCGCCATATGGCCGCTCCGCGGTCAAAAGACCACGGCGGCCATTCTGGCTTTCCCGCTGGGCCGGCGAGCGACCGCCAAAAGAGCGCCCGCCGGCCCAGCGGGAAAGGCCCTGCAACAAGGAAGCCGACTCCGAATGGAGCCGGTGGAGTTGCAGGGGTGCGGCGGGTGCAGTTGCACCCGTCGCGATTTTCACTGTCTGCTAAGCAGACAGTGAAAATCTTTATGGGGCCCCCAGGGGCCCCACGACACCCGTTCCCGCCATCCTGTTCCTGGTGGTAAAAAATGCCAGAAACAGGATGGCGGGAAGGGGGTCGGAATCTCCAGCGCCGCCATGGAGATTCAGCCCATGCAGGGGAAATCCGGCAGGAAACCGCCGGATCCCCTTTTCTGACCGCGGCTTTACCGCCGCGGTCAGAATGGGCTGGGAAGCACCGCAGCCTGTTGGTGGTGCTTCCGTGGTCCCCGGCCCTGGCGGTCTTGGACCGCCAGGGTCGGAATGACCCCCTGTATCTCTGAGGATGACCTCGCCATTTGAAGGGCAAAGGTCTCAGGGGCAGATGTGAGTGCCATGTGTTATTGAAATAAAAGAGCTTTCAGTCTGCTCAGCTTGTCAAAATTTACATTTCCACAACAAGTCACAATTTGGGAGACCAAAACTACACAGGCAATTTCGGCTCATATTCCACAACAGCTTTCTCCATTCAGCATCACATAACTCCCACTCGAGAGCACTTGGAACGCGGGATGAATCAAAGGGACAGGAACATCCTTCAGATAACAAGCTAAATTTGAGCTGAACCATTACATGCTCCATGTAATGACAGCTGTTTACAAATCATCAAATGACTTACAGAAGTCTTTCATTCACTTCCACTAAGAAAGACCTCTTACATGCCATTGAAACATTTATATGTAAATGGTAGCTCCCACACATCATGGTTGTAACTATCTCATAGCTTTTCAAATCTGCCTAAAGTAATGTGCCTCAAACACAAGGTGAACTGAAGTATTGAAATGGGGAGATTAATAACCCCATGTATTAACCAAACTGCAGATGGTATTTCTGCCACAATGAAAGGCAACTTGTCTAACTTTTCGATGTTTAACATATTATAAGTTGCTTCTTTCTTAGCTATTATTTGTTGCTTTTTGCATCACGTTAAATGCTGAAAACAGCTTCCTGGAGTTGACATGTTGCCAGGATACGTGACCACTTTTCGGAACTTGTAAGCTCCAACCTAACTGCATAATGGACCTAAGTTGACTCTTTCCATAGTGTAAAAAGGACAAATATATTATGTATGATGTGAATTGCAGATGAAACAATATTGTTTATGGTGTAAATGCGGTTGGACAAAATGTTCATACCATTATCTACTATGGCTAGAGCTTTCTGGAGGTTTTCCTGGTCTATTTGACTCAACCAGGCATCAGCTTCTTTTTGTGAATTGTTAGAAATGGGGTCTTTGGTTGGCAGTCGGGTTACCCCCTGTCCAAGCAAGGACCCTCACTCTTGTCAGGGTAAGTCACACACAATCCAAATTATCCTGTGCCCACCCTCTGGTAGCTTGGCACTGAGCAGTCAGGCTTAACTTAGAAGGCAATGTGTAAAGTATTTGTGCAAAAAATCATACAATACCACCATACAGCACCACAAAAATACACCACACAGTGTTTAGAAAAATATATCATATTTATCTGGTTAAATGCAGGTCAAAACGATCAAAGATGTAATAAGTAAATGTAGAGCTATCACTGAAAAGTGATACAAAGTGTCTTAAGTATTTAAAAAGCAAACAAAGTCTCTTTCAAGCACAAAGTACCTGGTTCACGTGAAAAATCTCTGCAAAGGGCCGTAGAGGAGGAGAAGTGTGGAATCAATGGGGTGTGCTTCGATTTCTCGGGCAGCACACGGCGATGCGTCGTTTAGTTTCTATGCAGGGATGGCTGTGCGTCGATTTTTTTGGGTTGAAGGGTTTTCAGATGCCCCGGGGACAGTGCGTGGATTTCCTGCACTGGCAAGACGAAGTCACAGGAGGTGCGTCGATCCGGTGGGCGTTGCCTCAAATTTTCTACCGCACGGCAGGTGCTGCGTCGATTCCTCTCTGGAAGTCAAGCTGCGTCATTCCGGCTCGGCTATGCGGTGATCCAGTGGGCCGTGCGTCGAATTTCTGGTAGCTACGCTGGCGCTGCGTCGATCTTCTCATTGCGAAGTCGGGCTGCATCATTCCGGTTCGGTGTGCTGTGAAATTTTCACTGTGGTGCAGGCTGTGCGTCGTTTCTGGCAGGCTGTGTGTCGAATTTCGCAGCACAAGGAGTCCTTTTGGTCCTGAGACAGGAGGCAAGCTCTATCCAAGCCCTTGGAGAGCACTTTTTCACCTCAGCCAGAGAGCAGCAAGGCAGCAGGGCAACAGCAATGCAGCAGTCCTTCACAGAAAGCAGTCAGGTGAGTCCTTTGGGCAGCCAGGCAGTTCTTCTTGGCAGGATGCAGGTTCTGGTTACAAGTTTCTTCTCCAGAAAGTGTCTGTGAGGTAGAGTGTCTACCCCAAGAAGTGTCTAAAGTCTGTGGTTTTGGATCCTCTTCTTCTACCCATTTTGGCCTTTGAAGTAGGCTTACTTCAAAGAAAAGTCTCACTTGTTTGTGAAATCCTGCTTTGCCCAGGCAAGGCCTCAGACACACACCAGGGGGTTGGAGTCTGCATTGTGTGAGGGCAGGCACAGCCCTTTCAGGTGCGAGTGACTACTCCTCCTCTCCCTCCTAGCACAGATGGCTCATTGGAATATGCAGGTTACACCCCAGCCCCCTTTGTGTCACTATCTGGAGAGAGGTGCAAACAGCCCAAACTCCACATATCTATCTGCTCCCAAAGGGAATCTACGCTTTAATCATATTTAAAGGCAGCCCCCAGGTTAACCTATGAGAGAGATAGGCTTTGCAACAGTGAAAAACGAATTTGGCAGTATTTCACTGTCAGAACATATAAAATACATTAGTATATGTCCTACCTTAACCATACACTGCGCCCTGCCCATGGGGCTACCTAGGGCCTACCTTAGGGGTGTCTTATATGTAGGAAAAGGGAAGGGTTAGGTCTGGCAAGTGGGTACACTTGCCAAGTCGAATTTACAGTTTAAAGCTGCACACACAGGCACTGCAGTGGCAGGTCTGCGACGTAATTACAGGGCTACTTATGCGTGTGGCACAACCAGTGCTGCAGGCCCACTAGTAGCATTTGATTTACAGTCCCTGGGCACCTCTAGTGCATTTTACTCGGGACTTACTAGTAAATCAAATATGGCAATCATGGATAAACCAATTAACAGTACAATTTACACAGGGAGCATCTGTACTTTAGCACTGGTTAGCAGTGGTAAAGTACTCGGAGTTCAAAAGCCATCAAAAACAGGTCAGGAAAAATAGGAGAAAGGATACAAAAAGTTTGGGGATGACCCCGCAAAAAGGGCCAGGTCCAACATGAATGTTTACAAATTTCGTTATATATTGCATATAAGAAGCACTTTTTGCTTGGTTTTCTTGGCCCTAAAATTAAATCGTGGAAGTCTGTGTTTTCTGACAGGAGACAAAGGTGTTCTTTAACGGCTGCTAGTGTGGAAGTTTTAGACCCACCCAGTGAGCTGTTCTTCTGTGACATTTAAAATATTTTGCCATTTGCCAAATGTAGCTGGCGACAGAATACCGGGCACATCTAGGATCTGATTTACAAGAATCTGATGTATCAGCTCAGATGCTTCAGATTTGTTGCTCTGCCTCATGCACCCTAACAACACCATGGTAGAACTGTATTAAAAATACAGAGCTCTATGGCACACATTTTCCACAGATGTATCAGAAATTCTGATGCATCTGTGGCATTAAAGTCAAACATTGCTGAACTAGCATCAAAAAAATGACACTACTCTAGAAATGCATGCTTGCTCTGAGCAGGTGTTATATTTCTAGCGCAGTGAAGGTGCAGAAAGATGCAGTGAAATACATTATATCTGGCACAGGTATAATGTGGTGCAAGGCTTTACAAACATGCACAATGGTCCCATTGCAGCAGTTTGTAAATGTGGCACACTGTAGGGGACTGCTTGTGCTACCTTAGTGTAAAAAAAAAAAGGGACGTTACGGTGGCACAAGTGTCCACTTTTCTTGCGCTCCTTAGCACCTCCCTACCACCACCATGTGTGCGCCATATTTAAAATATGGCACGCCATGGCACAGGGTAGGGGGCAATAGCGTCAATCTTTTTGACGCTATTGATGTACTGTTCAAGGTTAGTTCAAAAATTTTGGTGCTAACCCTGAACAGTACATAGGGGTCATTTATAAACAATGGTGTGCCCCCTTTTAACGCCTGTGCTGAGCAGGCGTTAAAAATGCTGCAAAAATGGTGCAAAGAAATCTTTTAGATTTTTTGTGCCTTTTTTTCAGCCCCCCTCACTGGGAAGCACCCCCTTGCATATGTTATGCCTGGCACAGTCATAATGTGGCTCAAAGGGTTACAAAGTTGTACAATGCATGCAGTGTGCCCCTTTGTAAATATGGCATGGCTATTTTGTCCTTGTTCAACCACATTAGCATAAACAAATGACGCTAATGTGGCACAAGGACGCACTAGGCCCTCTTAAATCTGGGCCTTAGTTCCATGATCTTTGCTAAGCCTAAGCAACTTGATTGTTGTACAGTTTCATAATTTGCAACGGTATAAGGGATGCTCTAAACAAAGCTTCCCATCCCTGTATTTGCCAATTTATAGTTCCTGTTAGAAATTGGGTCTCTAGTTGGCAGAGGTATACACCCTTGTCCAAGTAGGGACCACACCCTAGTCAGGGTAAGTCACACACAATCCAAATTATCCTGTGCCAGCCTTCTGGTAGCTTTGCACTGAGCAGTCAGGCTTAACTTAGAAGGCAGTGTTTAAAGTGTTTGTGCAGAACTTTATACAATAACATAGTGAAAACACCACAAAAAGACACCACACAGGTTTAGAAAAATAGAGAATATTTATCAAAATAAAATACTGTTAAAACAATGAACATCCAATGTACACAAGCAAAGTTATGAATTTTTAAAGATTGAATCCAACTAAAGCGCCTAGAAAACACAATAGCTCAAACTGGGACTATTATGGCGTCATTGACGAAGTCATTCCCAGTAATCCAACACCACCTGTGTTGGTCACGGAGTCACACTGACCCCCTCCCCCCCGTACACTACCTTTTGAAAACAAAGAACAAGGACGTCGCACAGAGTCAGAAAGAGGCGTTGCTTGAGTCAGTGCAGCGTCAATTCCTTACGGGGTCTGAGGAGAAAGGCATCAGTTCCGTGCTGTGGAGGTGAGGCATCGGTTCTGTCCTGATGCAGGGGGAGATAATACGGTGTGACCCAGAGGGGTCACTGGTTCCAGTCTGTCAGGGCATGATGTATCGACTTTGCAGTGTCGCTGTGACCCTAGTGACATCAGCGGAGCCGCGGCAATGTCGGACTTGCGTTTCAGGCCACAGTTGTTGCGTGCAGCGAGGTCCACGGAGCAGGAGCAGGATGCGGCATCGCTGGCATCACTGAAGTTGTTCTGGAGTTGGTGGAGTCGGTTACTAGCAAAAAGCTAGTAGTTGAAGTCTTTGCTGTCCCTGAGACATCAGAACAAGAGGCAAGCTCCATCCAAGTCCTTGGAGAGAACTTTGGGGGAAGGCAGAGCCCTTTCAGCACTGTCAGAGGTCAGAAGGACAGCAGGGCAAAAGCAGGGCAGCATTCCTTTGCAGAAAAGCTGTTTAGTGAGTCCTTTGGGCAGCCAGGCAGATCTTCTGACAGAGTTAAGGTGCAGGTCCAGAGTTGTCTGAGTTGGTGGGGTCAGAGACCCAGTTTATATACCCAAAAATACCTTTGAAGTGAGGGAAACACACCCTTCCAACCCAGGAAGACCCATTCAATATGCAAATTAGTGCAGGTGTGACTGAGTGTCCTGTGTTTGTGGTTGTCTGAGTGAAATGCACAAGGGAGCTATCAACCAGCCCAAAGCTTGATTGGAGACAGGCTGTAAGGCATAGATGTTTTTTAAGTGAAAAGAAATGCTCACTTTCTAAAAGTAGCATTCCCTAATAAGCAGGATTTTCTATTAACATTCTGGCGATATTAAATATTACCCCTTTCAGATCAGAATCTAACACTCAAAAAGTATAGGATGGCAATCCTAATGCTAGTCTATGAAAGGAGCAGGCCTCACAGTAGTGAAAAACAAATTTACTACCAGGACATATATAACACATGTACATGTCCTGTCTTTTACCTACATAACACCCTGCCCTGTGAGTTACCCAGGGCCTACCTTAGTGGTGACATATGTAAGAAAAGAGGAGTTTAAGGCTTGGCAAGTACTTTTAAATGCCAAGTCAAAGTGGCAGTGAAACTGCACACACCAGCCTTGCAATGGAAGGCCTGAGACATGGTTAAGGGGCTACTTATATGGGTGGCACAATCAGTGCTGCAAGCCCACTAGTAGCATTCAATTTACATGCCCTGGGCACATGTAGTGCACTTTACTAGGAACTTATAGGTACATTAAATATGCCAATTCAGTATGAACCAATGTTACCATGTTTAAGGGAGAGAGCATATGCACTATACCACTAGTTAGCAGTGGTAAAGTGTGCAGAATCCTAATACCAGCAAAACAGTGTCAGAAAAGTGGAGGGAGGCAGGCAAAAAGTTGGGGGACGACTACCCTAAGGCTGTCAGGTCTAAGAGTTCCCAAAACACTCTTTAAGTCAATTGACTTGAACCAAAATTCATAGCCTTCTATAGACAAATGGGAAACAAAAGAATCAGAATAAATAAATTTTGTGTCAGTTAACAAGACATTTTCAATTTCATAGGAGGCAGTTTAAAATAATAAGACTGCATTTTTAGTATCATGCCCAGTAAAATATGCAAACTTTTCTACAAATGTTTTAGAACTCCCCACTGGCGGAGTTAAATAATATTCCAATTGTAGGTAATTTTAAAACGTTTTCTGGGTGCTGGCTTTCTGTATAAATTGGTGTCCAAAATGATGGTAACAGAACATTTCCCTATGATTTGCTGTTGTTTGGTAAACATCTTCAGTTTCAAACACAGTATATGTAGGAAGTTGGCTCTGTATACTATCTCAAAGTAAGAGATAGTGTGCACAGAGTCCAAGGGTTCACCTTAGAGGTAAGATACTGGCAAAATTAGATCATTCTAATGCTCTATTTTGTGGTAGTGTGGTCGAGCAGTAGGCTTTTCAGACGGTCATCTTAAGCATTTGTTGTACACACACAGGCAATAAATGAAGAACACACACTCAAGACTTAACTCCAGGCCAATAGTTTTTATAAAGAAAAATATATTTTCTTAATTTATTTTTAGAACCGCAAGTTCAAGATTTGAAGTAAATACATAAGATGCAAGATACTCCACACAGGTAAGTTAGGAACTTTGAATCAGAGCAATAACATATACAGTTTTTGTTAAAATGGCAATAAACTATTTTAAAAGTAGACAGTAAAAAAATCAACAGTTCCTGGGGGAGGTAAGTATTGGTTAGATTGTGAGGTAAGTAAGACACTTACAAGTCTCAGTTCCTGGGCATAGGCAGCCCACCGTTGGGGGTTCAAGGCAACCCCAAAGTTACCACACCAGCAGCTCAGGGCCGGTCAGGTAAAGAGGTCAAAGAGGTGCCCAAAACACATAGGCGCCTATGGCGAACAGGGGTGCTCCGGTTCCAGTCTGGGTACAGGTAAGTACCCACGTCCTCGCGGGGCAGACCAGGTGGGTTTTGTAGACCAGTGGGGGGGGACCCAAGTAAGCACACAAAACACACCCGCAGCGGCACAGGGGCGGCCGGGTGCAGGGTGCAAAGCAGGCATCAGGTTTTGTATTGGATTCAATGGAGGAACCCGGGGTCACTCTAGTGGTGCAGGCAGTGCATGGGGCTTCCCGGCCGGCCACCGACTGGGCTAAGCAGAGGGTCACCTGGGGGTCACTCCTGCACTGAGGTTCGGTTCCCTCTGGTCCTGGGGGCTGCGGGTGCAGTGCTTGGTTCAGGCATCGGGTCCCTTGATACAGGCAGTCGCGGTCAGTGGGAGCCTCTGGATTCTCTCTGCATGCGTCGCTGTGGGGATCCAGGGAGGTCGTCTCGGGCTACTCACGAGGTCGCAGTTGTTTGGAAGTCCTCCCTGTGGTGTTGGTTGTCTGGATCTCGAGCCGGGGGCGTCAGGTGCAGAGGGAGAAGTCTCACGCTCTTGGCGGGAGGAGTGAAGTTCTTTAAAAGTTGCAAGAAGTTGCAATATTGTTGCTGGTTGTTGAGCAGAGCCGCTGCTCACCGGAGCTTCTTGGTCCTTAGGTTCAGGGCAGTCCTCTGAGGTTTCAGAGGTCGCTTGTCCCTGTTGGATGCCTCGCTGTTGCAGTGTAGGGCTGGGGCCAAAGCAGTTGTCGTCTTCCATCATCTCTGCAGGGCTTTCAGGTCAGCAGTCCTTCTTCTTAGTTCAGGTTGCAGGAATCTAATTTCCTGGGTTCTGGGGTGGCCCTAAATACTAAATGTAGGGGTTTGTTTAGGTCTGGGAGGGCAGTAGCCAATGGCTACTGTCCTGGAGGATGGCTATACCCTCTTTGTGCCTCCTCCATGAGGGGAGGGGGACACATCCCTATTCCTATTGGGGGAATCCTCCAAAACTAAGATGGAGGACTTCTAAAGGCAGGGGTCACCTCAGCTCAGGGCACCTTAGGGGCTGTCCTGACTGGTGGGTGACTCCTCCTTGTTTTTCTAATTATCTCCTCCAGCCTTGCCGCCAAAAGTGGGGGCAGTGGCCGGAGGGGTGGGCATCTCCACTAGCTGGGATGCCCTGTGGCGCTGTAACAAAGGGGGTGAGCCTTTGAGGCTCACCGCCAGGTGTTACAGTTCCTGCGGGGGGAGGTGAGAAGCACCACCACCCAGTACAGGCTTTGTTCCTGGCCACAGAGTGACAAAGGCACTCTCCCCATGTGGCCAGCAACTCGTCTGGTTGTGGCAGGTTGGCTGAAACTGGTCAGCCCCACACTAGAAGTGAATTAGTATTCAGGGAGCATCTCTAAGATGCCCTCTGGGTGCATTTTACAATAAATTCCACACTGGCATCAGTGTGCATTTATTGTGCTGAGAAGTTCAATACCAAACTTCCCAGATTTCAATGTAGCCATTATGGAACTGTGGAGTTCGTGTTTAACAAACTCCCAGACCATATACTCTTATGGCTACCCTGCACTTACAATGTCTAAGGTTTTGCTTAGACACCGTAGGGGCATAGAGCTCATGCACATATGCCCTCGCCTGTGGTATAGTACACCCTGCCTTAGGGCTGTAAGGCCTGCTAGAGGGGTGACTTACCTATGCCACAGGCAGTGTGAGGTTGGCCTTGCACTCTGAGGGGAGTGCCATGTCGACTTAGTCATTTTCTCCCCACCAGCACACACAAGCTGTGAGGCAGTGTGCATGTGCTGAGTGAGGGGTCCCCAGGGTGGCATAAGACATGCTGCTGCCCTTAGAGACCTTCCCTGGCATCAGGGCCCATGGTACCAGGGGTACCATTTACAAGGGACTTATCTGAGTGCCAGGGTTGTGCCAATTGTGGAAGCAAAGGTACAGTTTAGGGAAGTTTAGGGAGGGTGCTGGGGCCTGGTTAGAAGATCCGAGCACACTTTCAATCATAACTTGGCATCAGCAAAAGGCAAAAAAGTCAGGGGGTAACCATGCCAAGGAGGCATTTCCTTACAGTATAATATTCAAGTTCAGAAACCAAACAATCTGTTTTTACATCCCAATCATCAGAAACCAACTCATGTGGTATTATATCATTCATTGAGACTTTAAATATGTATGCAATTTTAATAATTTCCGTTGGCCCACATATATCAAAAGAAACATTATCCCAAACTATCCCATCAGGAATCGCAATAACTGAAATTTTCACTAGGGACAAGTCTCTGTGGACCTTATGTGAGGATAGGTGAAGCTTCAAAACCTCATCCACCAGTTCAACAACAGAGCATTCAGGAAGATTGTGACCCTATATCAACAGAAAGAAAAGATTGACAAAACCAATCTAAAGAAGGAAGGCAAGCACAGTTAACAAGACCCATAGATATCTACATGGACCAATCAGGTAGTTAGTTTTAAGGTAATTTAATAGCTTACATTCTCTTGATACAGGTGCAGTTGATGATGCTGAAGAATTTGAAAAAGAACTGTTGATGTCTGCAAAATATCCAGAAGCAGTTTGTGCATATACTGGAGCCGGTGTTGGAAAAGAAGAACTGACAGATGTATCCCTTGGTGGTTTGTAGTAAACAATTCTATCCATTTGTGTTGAATTAGAATGTAGCTCAGAACCTTGGACATTTCTTGTTGCAGATGTACAGACAGGTACTAAGGAAAATTCATTTTACACCCTCCCAATCTTGGGGAAGTCTCATCACTGTTGGTTAAACTTTGAAGAGGCACATCCTGACTGGCAGTGAGAGGGGTTTGGAAATGCTCAGGATTCCTAGTGGTCTACTGTGTAGGACTGGCCACATGGTGTAATTTGACATTGTCAATTGATACAAAGCGGTTTTCTTTGGAACCAGGCAACGGTGGTAGAATGGCAGTTCTGGTACCGTGTACTCGAAGGGCTGGAACCAGTGCTCAATATGCAGGGCCAAATTACTTTTTTACAGCAATCTTTTCATGCACTAGATCCTCAACTTTTAGAATCCAGTAAGTGGATGTTGTTGGTGAATCCCTCATTCCCAAAGTGGTTTGCACATGCAGATGAGTTTTCATCTCTGAACTTTTATAATTCCTGCAAGACAGTGACACATTCATTTATGTCAAAAAGTATGTCTGCCACCACTGCACCAGGGCCATCAAGATCTGGGACATACATAGGTATGCCAAACAAAACATCATATGGGGTGCGCCCTCCCAAGGACCTTCTGGGCAGATTATTAAGTGCTCTTTGGACTCCATATAGGTTGTTAAGCCAACTTTGACTGGTACCTAGTACCTTGCTGTTAAGGATTGCTTTAAGTCGCATTTTTCCTCTCCACATTGTGTTTCCCTCAGGATGATAGGGAGACGAGAAACGGAGTTGGACACCCATGTTGCCATGGTGTTCCTGAATACCCTTGAGGCAAAAGCAGGGCCCTGGTCTGAATGGAATTCTGTAACTGCATATGTCCCGATGAAGACTTGCAAATCTTTAATAACAGTTCGAGCGTCAGCTGATTGTTGTGGCCATACCCATAGAAATGTGGAGCAAGAATCAACTGTAACTAAGATGTACTTGATTGCACCATTAGGTGTTAAAGGGCCATAGTAGTTAGGGTACACACATTGTGGTGGTTTGTTGGAAATTAGAAGGGGTGTCTGCGGTGGGCGTTTTGCGATGAACCTTTCTATTTGTTGGCAAATGTCACAACAAAGGACATATTGTCTGGTCTGTTTGTATAGACCTGGCCAGTGTTTTTGCAATAATGAAATTGTAGCCCCCACACCTGCATGGGCAGAACCAACCCCTTGGTTGGGGTTCACACGATCACCCACCCCTAGTATTGTTATAAATGCAACATTTTGGGCACTTAGATGGTAAGAATATTTGGTGGTATACACCTTTGGCAAGGACTTGCTGTCAGTCAAAGCTTTCACAGCAGCCACTGCTTCATCATCCATCCTCATTCTGCCTAAGTGTTTCCTGCAACGTGTATTTTTACACGTTGATGACCCATTGTATGTAATACATGGGTATTTAGTAGCCTCTGTGTTTGATGGTGTTCCCTTGTGAATCTCTGAACCCATTCTGGTGACAGTAATGCAGGTATTCATTAACCCCTTCACTTCCAGGCCTTTTGCCCTCAGATGCCAAGCCTTTTTTGGCTATTTGTAGCAGTTTGCGCTTAGGCCCTCACAACCTTTTGTCCACATAAGCTACCCTCACCAAATGTGCATAATTTTTGTCCAACATCCTAGGGATTCTAGAGGTACCCAGAGTTTGTAGGATCCCTTGGAGGAGACCAAGAAATTAGCCAAAAAACAGCTAAAGTTTTGTTTTTGCCAAAAAAAGTGGGAACAAAATTCTGCAGAAGAAAGCGTGTGTTTTTTCCCCTGAAACTGGCATCAACAAAGGGTTTGTGATGCTAAAATCACCATCCTCCTAGCTTTCAGGAACAGGCAGGCTTGAAGCAGAAAACCAAATTTTTCAAAACAATTTTGGCATTTTACTGAGACATAACCCATTTTCACAATATTTTGAGATTTCAGACTCCTTCCAGTTAGTGACAGAAATGGGTGTGAAACCAATGTTGGATCCCAAACAGCTAAACATTTCTGAAAAGTAGACAACATTTTGCATTCAGCAAAGGGTCATTTGTGTAGATCCTTCAAGGTTTTCCTACAGAAAGTAACAGCTAAAATAAAGGAATATTGAAATTGAGGTAAAAAAAGAGCCATTTCTGTCCACGTTTTCTTCTAAGTTTTTCCAACTATGGTAGATTTTTTAAAGCTGGACTCTTCTGGTTGCAAGGATATATAGGGCTGGTAGATTCATCAAGAACCCTAGGTACTCAGAGCCAATAAAGGAGCTGCACCTTGTAATGGGTTTTCATTGTATACCCGGTATACAGCAATTCATTTGGTAAAATATTAAGAGTGAAAAATAGGTATCAAGGAAACCTTTGCATTTCCAAAATGGGCAAAAGATAATGGCCCTCATTCTGACCTTGGCGGGCGGCGGAGGCCGCCCGCCAAAGTCCCGCCGTCAGATTACCGTTCCGCGGTCGAAATACCGCGGCGGTAATTCTGACTTTCCCGCTGGGCTGGCGGGCGGTCGCCTTCAGACCGCCCGCCAGCCCAGCGGGAAAGAGGCTTCCACGATGAAGCCGGCTCGGAATCGAGCCGGCGGAGTGGAAGCTGTGCGACGGGTGCAGTTGCACCCGTCGCGTATTTCACTGTCTGCGCAGCAGACAGTGAAATACATGTAGGGGCCCTCTTACGGGGGCCCCTGCAATGCCCATGCCAGTGGCATGGGCACTGCAGGGGCCCCCAGGGGCCCCGCAACCCCCCCTACCGCCATCCGGATCCCGGCGGTCCGACCGCCGGGATCTGGATGGCGGTAGGGGGGGTCGGAATCCCCGCGGCGGTGCAGCAAGCTGCGCCGCCGCGGAGGATTCAATGGGGCGGCGGTACACTGGCGGGACCCCGCCAGTGGTGCCGGTCCGACCGCGGCTTTACCGCCGCGGTCGGAATCCCCATTGGAGCACCGCCGGCCTGTCGGCGGTGCTCCCGCGGTCCTCCGCCCTGGCGGTCAAAGACCGCCAGGGTCAGAATGACCACCAATGTGTTGAGAAGCAGTGGTTATTTGCACATCTCTGAATTCCAGGGTCCCCATACTAGCATGTGAATTACAGGGCATTTCCCAAATAGACGTCTTTTTTACACACTGTCTTTCATTTGGAAGGAAAAAATGTAGAGAAAGACAAGGGGCAATAACACTTGTTATTCTATTCTTTGTTTCCCCAAGTCTCCTGATACAAATGGTGCCTCATTTGTGTGGGTAGGCCTAGTGCCCGCGACTGGAAATGCCACAAAACACACCATGGACACATCACATTTTCCCAAAGAAAACTGACCTGTTTTTTGCAAAGTGCCTAGCTGTGGATTTTGGCCTCTAGCTAGCCGGCACCTAGGGAAACCTACCAAACCTATACATTTTTTTAAACTAGACACCTAGGGAAACTCAAAATGGGGTGACTTGTGGGGCTCTAACCAGGTTCTGTTACCCAGAATCCTTTGCAAACCTCAAAATAAGGCAAAAAAAACACTTTTTCCTCACATTTCGGTGTAGAAAGTTCTGGAATCTGAGAGGAGCCACAAATTGCCTTCCACCCAGCATTCCTCCAAGTCTACCGATACAAATGGCACCTCAATTGTGTGTGTAGGCCTAGTGCCTGTGACAGGAAATGCCCCAAACACAACATGGACACATCACATTTCCCCAAAGAAAACTGACCTGTTTTTTGCAAAGTGCCTAGCTGTGGATTTTGGCCTGTAGTTCATCCAGCACTTAGACAAACCTAGCAAACCTGAACATTTCTGAAAACTAGACACCTAAGGAAACCCAGGATGGGGTAACTTGTGGCACTCTCACCAGGTTCTGTTACCCAGAATCCTTAGCAAACCTCAACATTTGGCAAAAAAAGCAGTTTTTCCTCACATTTTGATGCTGCAAAGTTCTGGAATATGAGGGGAGCCACAAAATCCCTTCTACCCAGCATTTCCCCACATCTTCCGATAAAAATGGTACCTCACTTGTGTGGGTAGGCCTAGCGTCCGCGACAGGAAATGCCCCAAAAGCCTACGTGGACATATCAAAATGATCAAATACAAAACTACCTGTTTTTTGCGGGGGCACCTGCGTTTTTGGTCCTGGGCTCAGCAGCCATCTAGGGAAACCTGCCAAACCCAGACATTCCTGAAAACCAGACACCTGAGGGAGTCCAGGGAGGTGTGACTTGCTTGGACCCCCCCCCCCCAGTGCTTTTTTACCCAGAATCCTCAGCAAATTTCAAATTTAGCTAAAAAAAATCACATTTTCCCCACATTTCTGTGTGAGATCAATGCAACGGCACAAATTTCCTACCACCCAACGTTGCCCTCAGTCTCCCGATAAAAATGATACCTCACCTGTGTAGGTGGACCAAGTGCATGAGACAGAGAACAGCCAAAAACATGTCAAAATTGAGGGGGAACCAAACCGGGCCCAAAAGAGCAGTTAGAAAAAAACATTTTTAGGCTGACAAGAGGGGCAGAATGTTTATTGGTATAGATGTGACAGTGCTGGGTGGTAGGAATTTTGTGGATTCCTGCAGATTCCGGAAGGTTCCATCACAAAAATATGGCAAAAAGCATTGTGGGTAAGAAAATGGTGCGGGAAGCATGTAAAGCACACCACTCTGGACTCCATTCCAAGTGGGACAATTTTGAAAGTTAGACAAGCTCTCTTGGCCCAAATGTAAAAACAAAATCCAAAATAATCAAATGTCTTCTTGCTTGCCATTGGGATAAGATCTTTTAGTGTGTGGGGGAGAGTTGAAAGACTGTTACCCCCTTCAGTTGAAGTGGGGGCATAACCATGCCCATACTGGTTGGTAGCCACCACCCCACTATTTTTTTTTTATTCCCTGCCATCTAGTAGGCTTTCTGCCTCCCCCCCCGGGGAGTGGATCAGGGGCAATTGCCCTATCTGCCCTCTGATGGGCAGAACAACTTGTCCCCATTTATTTGGGGTGGGATATGGCCAGACCTCCACCCTCTTTTTTTGAAAAAATTCTTCCCTGGTGTCTGGTGGGCTTCGTGCCCCCCTAGGCGGTAGATGGGCCTTACAAAAATAGGTCGGTCTGCCCAAAGGGGGGCAATAATAGCCAACAGTATGTTGACCCCATGGGGAGTGATCCTTGCCCACTGGGCTGCCTCCCAAACAAAACACACGCACCAATACCTGGTGCCTAAGTATTTTGTGCCCTCCCCTGGGGGCAGATCAGCCTAACAGATATAGGCCAATCTGCCCCCAAAGCAGAAATAGCCTAAAATAAATTTGCCCCCAGGGGAGCGACCCTTGCCTAAAGGGCCGCTCCTCATCTGTGGAAAATACAACAACAAAAATCTCTGGTCCTAGTAGATCCGGCCCCCACTGGGGGCAGATCAGCCTAATTAAAATAGGCTGCTCTGCTCCCTAGGGGGGAAGAAATGGGCTAAAATAAATTTGCTCCCCAGTGGAGTGACTCTTGCCTAAAGGGTTACTCCCCATCTGTAAAAAATACAACAACACAAATCTCTGGTGTCTAGTGATTGGCCTAAGAAAAATAGGCTGATCTGCCCCTGAGGTGGGCAGAAACAACCTAAAATAAAAGTGCCCCCCAGTGGTCACTAAGGGGTTGCTCCCCATGTGTAAAAAAATAAAAAATCCCTTGTACCTAGTGGTTTCTGCTCCCTTGGGGGCAGATCAGCCTCATAAAAATAGAACAATCTGCCCACCAATGGGGCAGAAGTGGCCTAAAATAAATTTGCCCCCCCCAGGGGAGTGACCCTTTTGTGAGATATTATCTTTTAGTGTGCTGGGGAGAAAATCCCTGGTGTCTAGTGGTTTCTGCCTTCTTTGGGGGCAGATTGGCCTAATAAAAATAGGCCGATATGCCCCCAAGGGGGTAGAAATGGCCTAAAAACAATTTTCCCCCAGGGGAGTGCCCATTGCCTAAGGGGTCGCTCCCACGTGTAAAAAAGTGGTGAAAAAATGATCCATGGTGCCTAGTGGCTTCTGCCCCATTTCCCCCGCCCCGGGGGTAGATCAGCCTAATTAAAATAATCCGATCTTCCCCCTTGGGGAGGGCAGAAAAGGCCTAATAAAGAAATTCCCTCCAGGGGAGCCCAAGGGGTCGCTCCCCTTCACTGTTTATTTTTAAAAACAACAAATTACCTGGTGTCTAATGGGCATTTCTGCAGCCTGATCATGTGATTGGGCTGCAGAAATGCTCAGAAATACATGAAAGGAAAGGAGAAGCCTTTCCTTTCCTTTAATGTCTCTATGCCCGTCCCCACCCCCTGATTGGAAGATTTCTCTTCCGATTGTGCTGGAAGTTCAGCTTCCATCGTGATGGGGACGACCTCTGATGAGGTCAGCCAGTGATCACGTGCTGACGTACTCAGATGTCACTGGCGGAGGGCGGTCAGGGGTGGAAGGGGAAGCGATTCCCCTTCCATCCCTGCCCAGGGGAGGGAGGTGGGAGGCCCACAGGGGGGCGCAAGTGCCCCCCTCTTGGGCCTGGTGCAGGACATAACGGTTACGTCCTCGGCACCCGAGCGGAGCTGCCGTTACATCCATGGCACCCAAGGGGTTAAAGGACTGGACACAATAATACGAATCGCACACAATCAGTGTTAGAACTTCAGGATCCATGTGTTCCAATGCCAATAATAGAGCTTTAAGCTCTGCCAATTGTGCAGTGCACTCCCCTATGGTCTGTGTATATGTGTTTTGGGGGTGGAACTTTTTATACCTCATGTGTCAGTTCACAGCCACACAAGCAGTGGAATATTGATGTTTGGTGCCCACCGCAGGTTGTGCTGAACCATCGGTGTAGATGATCATTCGATATTGATGAAAAGGCTAAATGTTTGTAGGTGTTGGGTATTCAAGTTCATATTGACGGAACTCTTGTGTCTGACGTTTTTGATCAAAAGCACAGTCAACATCAGTTGCAGTCATAGAGGTGGCCCATTGAATCCAATGTGGATGTAATACTTTTGCATTTGGAACACTGGCTTTTGTCACAGCCTCTAAGGCTGGTATTGGGGTCATGACAACAATGTGCTCCCCCTGGGCTAGAGGTCTCTCTTTTATGACAGCCATCTGAACAGCAGTCAGAATTTTTTCAGTGGGAGCAAAGCGTTGTTAAGCCATGTAATATAAATGTGGTTTAGATGGTATTGAAACAGTATCACCTTCATTGTATGATACATAGGTGAACTCAGTGACATCAGCAATTACTCTGATGACCAAGTTTATTTTGTAATCATGTGTGTATAAGTGTTTTGCTTCAAGCACATCCTGCTCTAATGCTCTGAAAATGCGTGTGTCCAACTCTCCAATATTAACTTGAAGAGTCTGGATGCATCAAGTCATACAGTGGTTTTATGCATTGTGCATAATCTGGAATGCAACTTCTGCCAAAATTGAAAAAGCCCAATAATGATTGTAGCCTTCTGATGGCATTTGGTTGTAATTTGGTTGTAATTGTGCACATTTCTCTAGAAAGTGGGGCTCCAGGCTCTTTCCTTCATGTGATAACTGGTATCCCAAAAACAGGATACTGAGAAAGGCATTTTTGTTTTCTTGAAATTAAATTTTCAGACTATTTCAGCAAAACCCACCAAAATGTGGTCGCCCCGTCTTAGGTGTGTGACCAGGTCATCATCTGTCAGGTAGGTGACATCTACATAGGACAACGCCTCAGAGTCATTGTTGTATAATATAGAAGTTACACAGGATGAAAACAGTCCAAGACTGTTCTTGTAACCTTGTGGGAGTTGACAACATTTTCTTTATAATCCTAGTGCGCTAAAGGCGGTCAGATCCCTGCTTTCAGGCATTTTATTTTGGCAGAAAAAAATGTTGGGAATATCAAGGTTGTTTTGTATTTTTTGTACACAAATTTGTTTGATAAGTGCTGTGCTATATGCATTTTGTATAGCAAATGTGGGTGTGTGACTGTTTGAGTGTTTGTAATTTAAGACTATTTCATATGAGTGGTCCGGCTTAGCTAAGGGGAACAAAGGGATGTTCATTGGTGATATGCAGGGTTCTATTGTGGCAGCCTATCACATGAGCCTGGTACCCAAGTTGTGTGAGTATTTCTCTCACTGGTGCTTTGTGCAAGAGGTATCGATCTTACTGGTATTATGTGATAGGGCTAGTCTTTGACCCATCCTACATGGTTGCAATAGAGCACCGGGGCTTGTGCCAATGCCTGATCTACTGCATAAGCCTGTTTTAATTATTCAGGAACAAGAATCAAGGAGGATGGTATAATGACATCTTCTCCTAGTGGAAGTTTACGGACAAATTCTGGTGGCCAAATGTTTTTCTGCCAATAGGATGTCATAACACACTAGTTTTTTTCA
Source organism: Pleurodeles waltl (assembly GCF_031143425.1). Taxonomy (NCBI): domain Eukaryota; kingdom Metazoa; phylum Chordata; class Amphibia; order Caudata; family Salamandridae; genus Pleurodeles; species Pleurodeles waltl. The sequence continues at coordinate 1,640,479,081 of NC_090444.1, read as the reverse complement.
GAATATAACTGTAATTGTGTGTTCTATGTCTCCTTCAATTTGTATTTTCCCTTTGTAAAACCTATCCTGGGGGGAAACTCGCATGTACACGGTTTCGATTCTAAAAATATGTTAGTTGCTTTCACATCCAGAAGCTCTTGAAGATTTTGACGAACTATTGTGACCGCTGCCATGCTGTCTAGCAGAGTCAGTGCCCATATCCTGTTCTTCCGTAAAGTTCTTATTATGTGTGGCATTTCTAGTCGAAATTGCTGCCACTCTTTTCCTTTTAAATTTAGCTTTCTGTTGAGAAGATTTCTCTTCCTTTTTTATGGAAGGTTCAGATGAACGATGTGAATCTTTTCTTGGTTTCACATACCTCTTTCATTGTTCTGAACTCCCGGCTCTCTCACTGCGGTTATCCGGTGAGTCCTGAAAGGAACAAGATTGACATGTATTAAAATATTGGTATCTAACAGAAGTTTTTAAACTAACCCTAGTTCTCAAATTATAGCATTTCCCAGAGGTCTCTGAATGTGGAAATTCTAATATTTGTTTTACATTATCTTTATTTTGATTTTGTTTATCCCAGCATTTTTTAGAACCTCCAGCTGCTTGCTTGGAAGACCCTTATTGGATTTACCTTGTTATTGTGGTTTACCTGGTCTGGCTCCCAGACTATCCCGACCTATACTAGAATAGTACTAGGCGATAATCTGTACAGGACCATCTCAGAGCCACTGGCATACTTTCAATGCTACTGCTTCCCCTTTAAGGTTACTTAATATTATCGAGGATACTTTGACAAAGTTGCCCATTAAATGCATCCCCAGTTCTAGGGCCGGGGCAGCCCTCATCCTGAATTTGTTTTAACACTTTGGCAAGTATTGCAAATGTCAGTGTACCATGTGCAGTAGTGTAGAGTGCAGCAAACACAGTTGTCCACTGAGGGAACCATCCCAAATGGCAAGCACATTGTGAGAATTCTGTGTTAATCTTGGGGTCCCGTCTGGGGAAATACTGCTTCCATGGCACTAAGGGCCTGATTTATACTTTTTTAGCACCGCATTTGTGTCATTTTTTAACGCAAAAGCGGCGCAAACTTACAAAATATAATTGAATTTTGTAAGTTTGCGGCGTTTTGCGTCCAAAAATTGCACAAATGTGGAGCTAAAAAAGTATAAATCAGGCCCTAATTTTTTGTGCTAGCCAAAACGGAATATCTTCACATTTGATGGGTACTTTTCCCATAATTGAATGCAAGTAGCAGGATTAATGCCCGCTGTGGCCACATGTGGTTGCGCTGGAGCAGCCCTTGCTGGGGCAGTGTTCAAAATCTGCATTACAAATTGTATGAATTATCTATATATTTCTACTAAATTAGTGTATAGGCGGCATACATCTGCTACTGCCATTTTACCCATATTAGGATGTGGTGCATAGGTAGCCAATTCTGGCCAAGTAGGTCCGTCATTACTTAAAGGCCTAGTCTAACACTCTGTGGAACATGTGATAGGGCGCCATTAAGCCAATTTTGGTGTTCTTGATAAGATAGGGTATTTCTAAATACGCATATGGGGCCCGATTCACAAAGGTAAATTTAGACTTTCGGTCTGAGTTTAGACCAAAAGTTTAAGTTCCTGACTTTTTGGTATTCACAAACGTAAGGTATGAGTAGTATCTTTATGTCTGCAAAAGTCTGACTTTACATTTGTGAATCAGGCCCATGGTCTGAATGGTGTGGGTGCATTTGCTAGAGTGCAATGATGAAATGTATGTGTGTTCCCATTTGCTGCTGGAAAGGTGACCCAAGAGTAAACAAATTCTGTTCTGTATGTGTCCTAAGCCTCAACGACATATGTAACCTCTCCTCCCTCTTCTGTGAGGCCATTATTTTTTAAGTGTGTTGAGAGAGGGAGTCTCATGGTTGCTGCAATTACAACCCAGTTATGGTCCACCATTTTTTTTAGCAGAATGGATTGTTCAGAGATAGAAACACCAATTGGGGAGTTCCTTTTAAAGGTTCAAGCTTGAACAACCTACAGCATCAAATAGCTGAGAAGGATATTCCCTAATACCATGGACATCTCTGTGTAAGGTAATTAGGGTGTCCTTTGCACGTAATAATAAAAAGATATGTGGGAGATCTGTAAAGCTGGCAAACGCCTAACCAACTTCGTCAGCAACATGTCGTAGGACTCCTGTTGTAGCAACAAGACTTGCTGTATTTTGGGAGGCAGCACCAGTGAGCGTGGTGGACTGAGTCTGATCCCACACCATGTGCTAACTGTCAGCCTAACCCTTCTGGCTAGCTAGCAGCACCTCACCAGTACCAGAGGTAGAAGTGATTTGTGGCAGCCTATCACATGACTCTCAGGGAGAGATTTACAAATGTTTTGTGCTGGGTTAGAGTCACAACCGTGACGCTAACCAGCACAAAGTGTTATTTCCTAATTTAATTTCCCTGAAAGTAATGCAAAACAGCATTAGGCTCTGCTTTACGTTACTTAGCATCGAGGGGGTGTTACATGGGTGGTACATGGGTGTTCCCATGCAACCACTCATGCCTTTTGTCACAAAACCTTATCTACAAGCAATAGCAGACAGGTTTTGCTCCAAAAGGAAATGCCATTTGAAAGCAGGTGTCAAAAGGAGAAATGTTTTCATTTTGCCTTTCTTTTCTGGCTTTACATGTGTGCTGCACTATGCAGCATGCATACAAAGTAGGGAAGGTGTTAAAGTTTGTCTAAGCATAGTATCTTGTACTAGAAGGGTACCCTTCAAGCACAAAACCTATGCTAGACTCACCCCCACTCCCTTGCACTATGGCGCAAAGGTGTTTGCGTGGTGCAGGGCAGCTGAAATCAGTTCCGGTGCTAAAGAGAGGGGAGGAGAGTGCCATATTTTTGAAGATATGGCGCTCTCCTGCTCCCTCCCTGCCATGCAGAGCAGCTTTTTTCATTGCTGCACTGCGTGACAGTTTTGTAAATCTGCCACTCAGACTCATCAGGGAAGTTGTGGTAGAACAGATCGTACCCCTTTCTGTCAGTTTTACAACTATCATACATGCACAGACAAACGGAAGTAGGATTTGGTTCAATAGGTTTTATTGAAGCAACTATGTAATATATAAAAAGGCATGAATTGCGATTATAAGGATTATGAAACAGCAGTGACCAGGAAAGTGAAACACAGTGTTAGCCCTAATCTGTCCTCCTGGTCCCGGGAAGGAAGCTCAATCCCCTTAACTGTGTTTAGAGGTAAAAAATAAGTCTGTTAGTCTGCTGTCAGTTCTCCCAAGTAAACGAAGAGGAAGCACAGAGTTTAAGCAGAAACTGCAACAACGTGCAGCATGAGATGGTAGACTGGCTGGAATGCTGCCTCTAAGTTGGTAGGGCAGCATGTTGTTTTATAATAAAACATCTTGCTGTTCTGAGAACTGCCCTGATGTGACAAAACATATTTTCTGTGTAGGGTAGGCCATGTACTCTCTGGACCGGCAATGCCTGGTAAACTATCATATACAGCTTTGGAGCGAGCACAGGATGAAATGTCATGTAAAGAAACAAATAACAAATTCTGCATGGAAGGGCAACTGATAAAAATAATAAAACATTGCCACTAAAATGAAGAATTCTTAAAATAAGAAAAAATTAAATGACACGTGTCTAGGTGAGAGGCACAGGCCTTAGACCCAAGTTAAAATAAATGTGCCTACATAAGCACTCAAATAAGATCACAACATTATAAGGCAGCAATCACTAACACCTCCTATTACACTCCCAAAATATACAACACTAAAGTAATGAAAAGAACCTCAAGACATGATAGAAATGAAAGGGTCCAAAGACAAATATAATATGATGACAGACTTTTTTCTCAGTAAAATATCCCCCATTATAACCTCACTAATTGCAAACAGAGATAAAAGCACATTTAATTTCATTCATTATCACCAGTACCTTTCACAATTGTCTGTATTAGCAGACACAGACTTTGCTTAGCTAGTACACAACAAAAAACCCTTTGGCTCTTCCTTGCATACATGAATGGCCATATTTCATAAAAGTCTGTTAAAGTGTGATGGAGCTCCTCTTAGAAAAAAACAATAATGCATTTCTTGCATCTGACACAAATTGAATTAAAATCTACCCTCTTAATACCAATATTAAAAAATAGCTTCTTGATACTGCAAACTAGATCAACTAGATCAACTATTTCCCAATTTCTCAAGTTCCTTACAGCTCTAATTGATGGAGAGAGCAGTATACAATCAGTTGATATAACATGCTGGAAAAAATAACTTGTTACATCCACTGGCTAAAGCACTGAGACAGTGGTGGTGGTAGCCCTGGATGAACTACGCCATCTTTCTGAGGAGGGTCTATCCGCTGCCTCTACATTACTGGACCTGTCAGCTGCATTCAACAGCATCATTTATCATATTGTACTTCCTACAGTTGGGGATCTTAGCGCACATGAGTTGGTTTTAAAATGGCTCGCAGAACCCAATAAGTTGTTCTGCCTCTATTTGTTTCATCTGCCAGATTCTTGTCTGCAGCATCTTCAGGGTGCCATCATCTCTCCTTTAAACCTCCACTCGGTACCACTAGCCCATCCCATTCAATCTTTTGGTTTTACATTCTTTACAGGGATGATACTCATATTAGGTTAAAAATTACTAAAGAACCAGCCATAGCTCTATAAACCTGCATCACTGTCTAGAAGTTGCCAAAAGTTTGGTGTGCATTAACCCGCATAAACTTACCGGATACAAAACAGGAACACTGCTGCTATGTAGCTACTCACCGCTTTAGGATCTAGTGAGTTGTCCACCAATCTTAGGTTACAATCCTGCTCCATTTTTTGTGTGAATAACCAGGATATAAAGTTTAACTCCCAGCCCAGTATGCCTGCTCAAACTGAAAACATAGGTGGTCATTATGAACCTGATGGGAAAGACTGCCACTAGTCATGCTGTCGGTAGACAGAACACCGCCAGTGGTGTCAAAATGCATCCTGCCCTATAATGATGCCAAAAAGACAGCACGCCAAAAATCTGACATCCTCCACCCACCGTCAGGGCCAACGACAGCGGAAAAACCTGACACATCACCCGCCGCCGCCACAAATTTAACCCCCCCCCGTCCACCAAATAATGATGCACAAATCAGCGCGGCAGACAGTGGATGGGGAACGACCATTGGCGGTAAGGCCCGCCGCGGTCAGCAATGGGACCCGCCAACAACTACAGCACACATTGATTATTTTGAAAGGCCCACACCTGACACACATCCACACACTTCACACACCCACGCTGTGAGAGAACAGGGCTGATTGCAGAGGCCCCCTAACTTTTTGCCCCCATTTTCCACTTTTTGCTGGAGTTTTCCTGACTCTGATGGTGCCCTGGGTACTGCTGACCAGTCCCAGGGCCTGTGCTCAGTGTAAAATCAGTATGCAAATTAGGCTAATTATAATTGGCTAAGTCAACCTACCTATAAGTCCCTAGTATATGGTAGGGCATGTAGGTTTAGGGAACCCAGCATAGGTAGTGCACCCATAGGTCCACTGCTGAGGTGCCCAGTGTCATTTTAAAGGCAGGCCTGCCTTGCTGGCTGCTTTTAAATTAAAGTTATATGCAAATTCGACTTTGGAATTAAAAGTAGTTCCAAAGTCTTAAACTACCTGTTTGTTACATATAAGTCACCCCTAAGGTGTGGCCTATCTGCCCCTAGTGCTGGGTGCCATGTAACTATAAGCAGGGACCTTATAAAAATAGTTTTATGAGCCCTGGTGAGGTAAAACAGCTAAATTTGTTTTTCCCTCATTGTAGTGAATGGCCTCCATAGGCTAGAATGGGGAGACTTTATTTTAATTTTAAAAGTCCCCTTAAGTGACAGATACGAAGAGTTTGGTATCAAATTAATTGCTATATTAAATCCCACAATTGACAGTTGTGGGATTTAATATAACTTGTTCAGGTAAAGAGTTTTAAACTTTACCTGAAAAGTTGACAACTTCAGCCCTGCATTGTTGTTGCTGCTGTGCCCTGATTGGCCAGCTTCTTGCAGCCTGGCCAGGCTGCCTTGATGAGGTGTGAAGTGGCCTGGCTTCACACAAAGAGATGTGCCTGTGGGAGGGGATCTCCCCTCAACAGATGGTGAGGCAGGAAGGGGGAGGGCTGCCAAACTGGTCTTCAAAGGCAGAGAAGGACATTTGGAGCAACCCAGCAACACCCCCACATCCTGCAGCCCCAGACAACTAGGAGCCCCCTTGATTAGATTAGGAGAGGGCAGGAGAGGGGTGTGTTTATGATTTTTAGCCACACCAGTGGGTGGGCTCAGCCGGATGTAACCTCCAAAAATCACTTTCAGCCATGATGGATTTTTGAGGAATGTTGCCTCCTGGGATTGATTTTTGCCACACTTCCCAGGAAGTGGTCATCACAGGGGGAAGGCCCCTGCCCCTGATTGGAGAACCAGGACCCCCCTGTTTTTCACCCAGGAGCAGGGATAAAACTGGCAGACCTGCACCCACAACTCAGTTCCCTACCAGATCCCTACAAGGAAGAACCACAGAAATAGAAGGGACTGCCCTGCTGGACCCCTGGCCTGCACCTGGACCCTGCACTCTGAAGGACTGCACCTGCTGCACACTTGGGCTTCACCACAAGAAGGGCTTTGCCTGGTTTCAACTGGTTCAAGGAGCGACTCCCTGTTTGCTACAGGTGAAAAATTGCTAACCAGAGTCCCCTGCACCAACTCCTGAAGAAATCAACCAGCTGAGCACTGTCCAGTGGCCAAAAAGGAGTTTGTGCCAGGTGCATTCTGGGAGTTGTAGTCCACACCCCCAAGGATCATCTCAGAGCTTCTGGAACCTTGGGGTGAGCTGTGGACCCCAAAAGAACCTTAAAGGAACATCTGGAAGAAGATCCAGAAGTTTGGAGAACTTTTGAAAAAAAGCTCCATAGAGGGACCGACCCGCTGCGCCAACTCTAGCCGGCTTGCCTCAACCGTGACCCTGCCTGACTTGTAGGTTCCTCCCGGTGAAGAAAATCTCCAAAAAAGAGACTAAGTCAGAACGTAAAAAGTTGACCGGGACCTCCCAGCCAGCGTATCCGAGGAGGGCTCCAAGGACATCAGATCAAGATCCAGGTTTACCCCGGTCAAAGGATTTTCACCTCGAAAAAAACGACTAAGTCCAAAGGTAAAAATCTCTACCGAGGACTCCTGAGACGCGTATCCGGAGAAGAGTTCCAGGAGATCGGATTGGACTGGCAGGTTCGTCCCGCTGAAGAAAATCTTCAGAAAAACGACTAAGTGCGAAGGTATACTTTTGACCGAGGCCTCCCGCGGCCTCTAGCCGAGCCGGGCTCCATCGCGGTCGGCATTAAACTTTGACTTTGCCCTGGTCGAGGTGCGACCAGATGACCAGATTGGCGATTTTTGTTTCTAAGCGCTAGAAAACAATAATTCTTTAAAAATTAATATCTCCGGTTCCCCTTATCCGATTTTATTCATTTTGTGTCATTTTAAAGATAAAAATATAATCTATGTTTATAAATTGGTTTTGGACTTTTAAACTGTTTCCTGTGTTTTATTTAATTACTGTTTTGTGATATTTGAATGCTTTACACTCTGTCTCCTAAGTTAAGCCTTGTCGCTCGTTGCCAAACTACCAAGGGTTGAGCTGGGTTTAATTTACTGAGACCTAACTGGACCTAAGTGGAGGTTAGTGGCCTATTGCTAAGTGTAGGTACCTACCTGCCCTTACCAATAACCCATTTTCCAACACATGCACACCACTATAAAACACACACATACACACCCCACAAACCTTTGCTACACCCATTTCACGACCGAGAGTGACACCTGAACACCCATACACCAAATCAACCATCACACAAGTCACACCCACAACAACACAAACAAAACTCCAGCACTGCAAACCCACTATCACAAACCACACACCCAAACAAACAACTGCACCATCACCAACTCACCTACTACACACCACCCACAGCACACACCATGGCACCCCCTAAGCACCCCCGCTTCACTGAGAGGGATTTAAGGACCATGTTGGACGAAATAATCAGGGTCGAGCCACAGCTATTCGGGGCACAGGTGCAGTAGACGCCCTTGGCCAGGAAGATGGAGCTGTGGCTGAGGATAGTCAACAAGGTCAGCACTGTGGGAAGCTATCCACACACCAGGGATGACATCAGGAAGAGATGGAATGACCTGCGGGGGAAGGTGCGTTCCATGGCATCCAGGCACAACATCACGGTACAGAAGAGTGGCGGTGGTCCCTCAACTCCTCCCCCCGAATACACCGACTGGGAGGAGAGGGTCTTGGCTATCCTGCACCCGGAGTGCCTAACTGGACTCTCTGGAGGACCTGACTCGGGTAAGTCTACTACAATACCCTATCAGTCACCACACCTGTAATGCATCTCACCCAACCCCTCTCACTACCACTATAACCCCATCCCCCACCCAGCCCACAACATCCAGACACCCCTACCCAACTTCCCTGCATGCCCACAAACCCTCATACTAATTACCATCCTGCCCCCGTGGGCACAGACAACAACCCCTGCATGTAATGTTAGTAGCACCACAACACCCAGAAAGCACCACAACTCCATCACCAAATGCATAAAAATACACACAATGGGACCCAGCATTCTAGTACATGGGAAATGTATCCACCAACTACTGGTGACCAGTGCTGCAAGGGAAATGGCAATGACTGTATAGGGAGCAGTAGACAGGATACAAACAAAACAGATGCAATCAACCCCCAGACAAATATCCATACTACCCATATTAGATCTAGGGACAGTACTGCCAATGCCATATCCTATACAGCACTGCCACTACACTAACACACACACCATAATGCACATGAAAGTACACGACACCCACATCTCTACTCCCTCACACACAGGCACCACCACCCATGCCACCCAGACGAATACCCCAAGAAGTGCCAGTCCTCCACCTGAAGACGAAGGCCCCACTCAGGAGAGTGCAGAGGGATATCTGCACACACAGGAAATCCCTGGCCCATCCCACGCCCCTGGACAGTCACCCTCCTGCTGTCGTGCCCCACCCAGGACACCACTGACATCCCTACCACCCAACCACCACCATCAGCTCTTGCCTAACGCCCCCACACCAGTTTCTCCAGGCCATAGACGGTCTGCCCACCTGTACAGGGGCCGACTCTCCACCCACAACCATGCAGGACGATGAAGGGCCCAGTGCAAGTGGGACAGCCAGACCTGTGCAGGGGACACAGGCACAGGGGGCTAGGGCTAGTGGAAGGGTATCAGGGGCCCAGGGGTGGCACAAGGAGGGATGATGCTGCCCAGGAGGCCATTGCTGAGGTCCTGGGACCATACCACCATTCCCAGGACAGGATGGGCCAGATCCTGGCCACCTTGGAGGAGAATCAGAGGCTGCAGGTAGCATACCACCAGGGGGTCATGGAGCAATGGAAACAGCTCAATGCTACCATGGCCTTCATTGCAGGGGTGCTGCAGCGCCAGACCAACATCCTGCCTGTGTCCTCCACCCATCTGCAGGCCCCTTCCACTAGCCAGGACACTGCCCTGCCATCTACATCTGCATCAGCTAGTGGATTGGTCGCACTGCCTGAGGATTCACAGGACACCAGCACCCCTCCCCCTGCAGCCCAGCTTCCCCCTCGCAAACGTGGCCTCAGACCCAGATATCCCAGTAAAACAACAGCCAAGACCAAACCCACTGCCAGGAAGTGACCCTGCCCTGAACTGTCTCCCTTGGGTGCCACTGAGCTACCTTGTTGACATTCCACTGCCATATCCCCATCCACCACTGGCCCCTTGGACTCTGCCCCTATGCTACCAACTGCTGTGGAATAGTACCTGAGTATGATGTTCACCATGTTCCCACTCAATTCCACTATCCCATCACTTTTATATGTTGTATTTTCAAATAAAAACAGTAGCACACACCAAAGTTCTGTCCTTATTTATAATATGCAAGCAAATGTAAATATGTATGTATGATCCTGTTTCCATCATAATGCCAAATGTTCAACAGAAGGGGCACTAAGAGACTGTAGTGTATGAAGTATGTCACACTGCTAATTCCACAGCTGTTCCAGCCATCTGTTTCTCCAATCACAAAGTTGGCACATCACTGGCAAATGACACCACTGCAGGATCTGTCAGCAAGGAAAATGTTACAATTCAGTACAGTCATCTTCTGACAAAAACGTCAAAATCTCCATTAAAGATGCACAGACACACACAATTCAGCAACGGCAACTTAGGGGAGTCTGCACATCTGTCACTGAGGTCCTCAATACTATAGCCTACATGTTAACTAGCAAACTAGCACTGTTCCTCTCACACAGTGATGTAGATATGCACTTGGTAACTTGTTCCTGTACCCATCACCAGAGTGCAGATGAAGAGAAAGATGCCACCACAAATGTGTTTCCCCTGTCCAAAATAATATGATATATGACAATGAAGCACAAAGAACAGCTCCAGATAATTTGCCTGTCAGAGAGATATTGATACAAAACACTAACAACACAGAAAGGAGGTAAGTATGAGGTGTCTTCAATAACATAACACACACTTTAATACTCGATTGTACCTCAGATTTGGCCTCCAAAAATCACCTTAGTGACACATACGCAAGGACACCCAGCACTGTGTTGGCACATAGTACATCAGTCACCCTGAATCAACCCAGTAAAGCCACATGCACAATACCAACTGCACCTGATATTCAATAGCCAGATCAGTTGGGTTCTGGAGTTGATGTCTTTCTCCTCTTCTTCTCCATCACTCCCATCAATCCTCTGAGGTGGCATGGGTCGGTGGGCAGCATCATCCTCTTCCATAAGTGGTATAGCTCTCTTCAGGGCCAAGTTGTGCAGCATGCAGTAGGTCACCACTATCTGACACACATTGTCAGCAACATAGCACAGGGATCCTCCAGAGAGATGCAGACAACAAAATCTTGCCTTCGGGAGTCCTATGATCCTCTCAATCACCCTCCTTGTGCAACCATGTGCCTCATTATAACAGATTTCTGCATTTGTCCTGGCATTCCTCACAGGTGGCAGTAGCCACTGCATGGTTTGAGTAGGGTTCAGAACACACAATTGAAACTTCCATCCAGCCTGACTGTCACGTAAGTAACTATTGCAGTCTCATACACACTCACCTATGAGCCAAGCTCTGTCCCCCTGTAGTTGTCCCATGATGTGTGGCACACTGCTGTTTCTCAGGACATAGGAATCATGGACAGATCCAGGGAACCTTGCATTAACATGGGAAATGTACTGATCAGCAGGTCACACCAATTGGACATTTATTGAGTGATAACTTTTACGGTTTCTGAACACCTGTTCATTGGTTCTTGGGGTATGAGGGCTATGTGGGTACCTTCAATGGCACCTATCACACAGGGGGATATTAGCAAAACCATAGAATCCAGACTTTATGGTGATGAGTTCAGCCCTTTGTGGAAACTGGACATAGCTTTGCAGGTGTTGGACGAATGCATTCAAAAAGTTGGACAGTATGTGGCTGAACATTGGCTGAGACATACCGGATGCCATGCCCTCTGTCACTTGGTATGAGCCTGTAGCCAAAAAATGTAGCACAGATAGTACCTGCACAGTTGTAGGTATGGCATGGGGATTCCTATTCGCTGCCAGCAGATCAGGCTCAATTTGTGCACACAGTTCACTGATTGCCACTCGATTCAGCCGGTAATTGATTATGATGTGACGTTCCCCCATGGTGGCCAGATCTACTAGGGGGCTGTAAACAGATGGGGACCTCCCTCGCCAAAATGGTCTGTACCTATGGCGGTGGAAGAAATGCACATTGAGTTGGAACATTCAATCCAATGACAATGTTCCCCTATTGATCTTGTACTAGCAACACTATATGCCCTCACACAGACACCAGGGACGTGGTAATCTTGTCGGGGTAATGTTTATTGAGGTGTATATGTTTCTTTCAGTCACAATGTAGGCAGTATTCCCATCCTTAGAAAATATGAGGCGGGGCATTACTTCTGACTATCTTAGGAAGATGGAAGGGTTAATGGAGCCATTGCGAGGGACACAGGGCATACATTGAAGGTGTGGTGGGTGCAAAATGGCAAACCACTGACCTGCAGGTGGTGTTTTGAAGGAAGTGACCTCATTCCGCTGGCGTTAGTCATCATGGTGGTAGGCGGTGTTCACCACCGTGCACCTGATCATTGGATAGCATTGGTGTCAGTAAGGAAGCAGGGCCAATCATGATTACCAGCCGGCGGTCACGGTGTACACCGCAGCGGTATATGCCAACATTTTGCCATGCCCTTGCCACTTGACTCCAGCAACTATACAAGGCAACAACTCCACTGTGTGTGCTGCTGTGTCCTTACTCTGGTCATTTAGATGGTGCGTGCTACAGGGGGACGGGCCCTGGCCTTTGTCGCGGGGGAGCCTGACAAGCTGGTGAATGGGGTCCTACCGCTGTATGCAAAGCTGTATGGCCGACCAGGGGACCAGGTGAGTTGATTTCTGTACATCTGAAATGTGTGTGATTGTGTTCGATGCTTGTAGGCATATCTGTTTGCTGTGTGATTGGTTACTCATAGTGTGTATGTCTGTCATTTTCTTGGCTATTGTCTATCTATATGTCTCCTTGGGCTATATCAGGTAGAACTGGCATGGCGTTTGTGTATGGGGCAGCCACACTGACATCTGTTTCTTTCCTCTGTGTGTCAGCCCCCATCAGAAAAAAGGTCTTTGGCAAGCCATCGCCAAGGAGGTGCAGACCCTGAGGGTCGACAACTGGCAGAGCACCAACTGCAGGAACCGGCGGGAGGACCTGAGGCACTGGGCCCGGAAGACCGGAGAGGCCCAGCTGGGGACGGCATCCCAATGAGGGAGGGGTGCCTGTCAGAGCCTGATCCCCCTAATGGCCCGCATACTGGTGGTGGCTGTAGGAAAATGGCTCCCTGTTGCAGTTACCACCCACGTTTTGCCTATATTGATGCTGACTTTACTGAGAAGTGTGCTGGGACTCTGCTAGCCAGGCCCCAGCACCAGTGTTCTTTCACTAAAAATCTACCATTGTTTCCACAATTGGCACACAGATAAGTCCCTTGTAAAAGGTACCCGTGGTACCAAGGGCCCTGTGACCAGGGAAGGTCCCTAAGGGCGGCAGCATGTGTTGTGCCACCCTAAGGGACCCCTCACCTAACACATGCACACTGCCATTGCACATTGTGTGTTGGTGGAGAGAAAAAGGCAAAGTCAACATGGCATCCCCCTCAGGATGCCATGCACACAAAATACTGCCTGTGGCATAGGTAAGTCACCCCTATAGCAGGCCTTAAAGCCCTAAGGGAGGGTGCTCTATACCACAGGTGAGGGCATAGCTGCATGAGCAATATGCCTCTACAGTGTCTAAGTCTATTCTTAGACATTGTAAGTACAGTGTGGCCATATTAAGTATACGGTCTGGGAGTTTGTCAAAACGAACTCCACAGTTCCATAATGGCTACATTGAACACTGGGAAGTTTGGTATCAAACTTCTCAGAATAATAAACCCACACAGATGCCAGTGTTGGATTTATTAAAAACTGCACACAGAGGGCATCTTAAAGATGCCCCCTGTATTTTACCCCAATCCTTCAGTGCAGGGCTGACTGGTCTGTGCCAGCCTGCCACTGAGACGAGTTTCTGACCCCATGGGGTGAGATCCTTTGTGCTCTCTGAGGCCAGAAACAAAGCCTGAACTGGGTGGAGGTGCTTCACACCTCCCCCTGCAGGAACTGTAACACCTAGCAGTGAGCCTCAAAGGCTCAGGCTTCGTGTTACAATGCCCCAGGGCACTCCAGCTAGTGGAGCTGCCAGCCCCCCCGGACACAGCCCCCACTTTTGGGGGCAAGTCCGGATAATGAGAAAAACAAGGAGGAGTCACCCTCCAGTCAGGACAGCCCCTAAGGTATCCTGAGCTGAGGTGACCCCTGCCTTAGGAAATCCTCCATCTTGTTTTTGGAGGATTCCCCTAATAGGACTAGGGATGTGCCCCCCTCCCCTCAGGGAGGAGTCACAAAGAAGGTGTAGCCACCCTCCAGGACAGTAGCCATTGGCTACTGCCCCCGGACGTAAACACACTCCTAAATTGAGTATTTAGGGGCTACCCTGAACCCAGGAAATCAGATTCCTGCAACCTGAAGAAAGAAGAAGGACTGCTGACTTGAAAGTCCAGCAGAGACAATGGAGACAACAACTGACTTGGCCCCAGCCCTACCGGCCTGTCTCCAGACTCAAAGAACCTGCACAGTGACACATCCAGCGGGACCAGCAACCTCTCAGGACTCAAAGGACTGACCTGCACCTATAGGACCAAGAACCTCCAGAGGACAGCGGCTCTGTCCAGAAACAACAACAAAGCTAGCAACTTTAAAGAGATTCTAACTTTCCGCCAGAAGCGTGAGTCTTCACACTCTGCACCCGACGTCCCCGACTCGAGTTCAGGACAACCAACACTGCAGAAAGGACTCCGAGGTGACTCCAACGATGTGGACACCCTGAGTCGACCTTCCTGCACAGCGACGCCTGCAGAGTGGATCCAGAGGCTACCCCTGTTCGCGACTGCCTGGTAACAAAGGAACCCGACGCCTGGACCAAGCACTGCCCCCGCAGCCCCCAGGAACAAGAGGAACCACCTACCAGTACAGGAGTGACCAGCAGGCGATCCTCATCCTAGCCCAGTCAGTGGCTGGCCCGAGAAGCCCCCCTGTGCCCTGCCTGCATCGCCAGAGTGACCCCTGGGTCCCTCAATTGTTTTCAGCAACAAACCCAATACCGACTTTGCACACTGACACGTCCGCCCCTGTGCCGCTGAGGGTGTGTTTTGTGTGCTTCTGTGTGTCCCCCCAAGTGCTCTACAAAACCCTCCTGGTCTGCTCCCCGAGGACACAGGTACTTACCTTCTAGCAGACTGGAACAGGAGCACCCCTGTTCTCCATATGCGCCTATGTTGTTTGGGCCCTCCTTTGTTCTCTGCACCTGACTGGCCCTGTGTTTCTGGTGCTGTGGCTTTGGGGTTGCCTTGAACCCCCAACAGTGGGCTGCCTATGCCCAGGAAACTGAACTTGTAAGTGCTTTACTTACCTGAAAAACTAACCAATACTTACCTCCCCCAGGAACTGTTGATTTTTGCAGTGTCCACTTTTAAAATAGCTATTTGCCATTTTTACCAAAACTGTGTGTACTACTGTTTTAAGTCAAAGTTCTATACTTACCTGTGTGAAGTACCTTACAATTTATGTACTTACCTAAAATTTGAATCTTGTGGTTCTAAAATAAATTAAGAAAATAATATTTTTCTATATAAAAACGTATTGGCCTGGAGTTAAGTCTTTGAGTGTGTGTCCTCATTTATTGCCTGTGTGTGTACAACAAATGCTTAACACTACCCTCTGATAAGCCTACTGCTCGACCCCACTACCACAAAATAGAGCATTAGTATTATCTAATTTTGCCACTATCAACCTCTAAAGGGAAACCCTTGGACTCTGTGCACATTATCTCTCACTTTGAGATAGTATATACAGAGCCAACTTCCTACAGTGTCCTACCTGGATTTGGATGGGCACTTGAAGGCAGCACAGCAGCCACCAGTGGGTGAGTACCAACACTGTTCTGATGCCACTGTGATGTGTGTAGTTAGGAGATATGGGGTGCATATATTGTGATGGGATGCCCCTAGACAGGTGTGTCCCTTCTGTCCTGCCCACCTCTATAGCCGTGGGATGGTGTCCTTATGTAGATGTGTCTGGGAAGGCAGGCCTGTGATGGTCCCCCTGTGTGGACTATTTGGTCTCAGTTTGCCCCATGGCCTTGCTGATGTATTGACTTGGCATTGTCTCTCCTTGTTGGTGTTTGATGGATGTAGATGTATATGGGCTCCAGGGGATCATGTTCTGTATTGGGGGATCTGGCTTACCAGTCAGGGGCACTTTCCTGACATCATTTAGGTTTGTTGAGGGTTAGTTCCTGGGATGGATGGGAGTGTATGTGTGCTAAAATGACATTTCCCTAGTTAATGACAGGCTTCTTGTAGAATCCTGTGATTCTGTTCTGCGCGCCGTGCAATGGTGTGTCCCAGCGTGTGGGCGCGTGGAACAGAATCAGGACAGAGGAAAGATGGAGAGGGGAGGAGGCAGCGGCGGTTGCGGTGTCTCCCTCCCGGTCAAGACCACGAATAAACCTTCAACTTTTCAACACACTGCTTCAGCCTAGATGTAGAGATGGCCAATGATCACACAGGAAAGCGATGACAGTGAAATGATAAGTTTAATAATACAACGCCCCAGCCACCTCACATCACAGTCCTTGTCACCCTCAGATCTCCTCCAACAGTCTCAGCTCTCCTCCTGGAATCCTGGTGGGAGAGCCCATTATGATAAGGGTCAGAGGGGACACCTGGGCTAGGGATGAACCAACACAGGAAATACAAGATACCACACATCCCCCTTTCATTACAGAAACAAGTTAGTTACCGATGATCACAGAGTAGGGAAAAGGGGTGAACAGGGGAAAGAACTAGGACTTAATTAAATCTAAAAGGAACATTTTTAACCATATGTGTAATACATCAAATAACCACGGCTGTTAACATATAATGAGGAATGAAGGAAAACATACAATAGACACCCTGCACAAATCAGAGAATAATCTGAGGTTCTTTTTAGTTACAGACATAGTCCATTAAATATTTCGGTGGTCGAACGGGTCGTGTTCGTACTCTACAGGGATATCTCCATGAGGTGTCTTCACTTTCACGCGGTGTTGACGAGGATTCCACAATTCCATATGGTTTGTTTTTGTTTGATCCTCCTCTACAGGCATTGTGGTTTGTATATCCAATTGAGGAAGGCTTGATTATAGCTATCCTCCCTAGGTTCCATATTCTGCCATCATCAGTTTTCACAGCATTGCGGAACAATTTGACCACTCTCATTGCTCCTGTGAATTTCGAGTCCTTAGCGCTTCCCGTGGGAGCCTTGACCTTTACCCAGTCACCTACGGAAACCTTATTGTCTTTTGTGTGATTATCTCTGTCATATTTCTCCTTTCTCCTCTCCTGTTTTCGGATTTCCTGCTGTCTCCATGGCTGTTTCGTGTTTATCGTGACCCATCCTTTTCCCCATTTCATCCATGATGGAAGTAGTTGTGAATGGGGCTTTCTCCCTTTAAGTAGTTCAAAAGGTGTTTTCCGAGTGCTTTGGTGTGGAGTCAGGCGATATTCAATCATTCTTTTGGCTATTTCCATCTTCCAGTTGAGGGAATTTACTTTAGCAAGCGGAATGATCTCTTTTAAAGTTTTGTTAAATCGTTCAACGGCTCCATTGGTCTCTGGGTGGTATAAAGCTGAACGACAATGTGTTATGCCATTCTCTTTCATGTATGTTTGCATTTCATTTGAGCAGAATTGGACACCATTGTCCGTTTGTATTGATGATGGTAATCCTTCTCTTGCAAATAGTTCACTTAAAAATTTTATGACACTACTGGAGCTGATGTCGGCTGTGATTTTTATTTCAGGCCACCTAGAGTACAATTCGATTACAACTATGATATATGGTGTGGCCTCTTCACCTTGTAGAGGCCCTATAACGTCCAGTGCCAGTTCATCCCAGGGGTGTTTTGGGAGTTTACGCAACTGCATTGGTGGTTTTCTTGAAATTAGAATTTTGTCACTCTCATTGCAGGGTACACACTCCCTTATGCATCTTTCAATTTGGATATCCCTACCAGGCCACCAAAAGTCCATTCGTATTCTCTCTTTGGTTTTGGACACACCAAAATGACCCTCGTGCGCTCTTCTGTTTATAAGTTTCAGTCTTAGATTGCTTGGGGTATCAGTTTTGTACCTCTAAACAAGCAGTCATCATGTTCTGCTAATTCATTCCTCACACACCAAAATGCCTTCAGTTTGTCTTTGATTTGGGTTTTAGACGGCCATTTGCTGTTCAAGTACTGCCTGAACAAATTCAGATCCTCATCTTCTCTGAGGTTTGTTTTCCATTCTGCTTCTGTTATCACCCCTTCAGATATTACGCAGACATTCGAGAGCACAACATCTTCCTCCTCTGAAAGTTGTTTGTCATCCACAACACTATCTGTGCTGGGAGGTAATCTGGATAGGCAGTCTGCTGCTTTGTTTTTTACACCTGGGATGTAGTCAACTGTGAATGTGTACTCCTGAAGATTGATTATCCACTTCCTAATGCGACTTGATATAGCATCTAGACCTTTCTTCTCAAATATCTCCTTTAGCAGTTTGTAATCAGTTCTGACCTTGAATTCACTACCCCAAATGAAATTTTAAAATTTTTGGAGGGCCCAATATACAGCCAATGCCTCTCTTTCTATCACCGAGTAGTTGGCTTCTGCTCCTCTCAATGATCTTGAGGCAAACGCTATGGTGACTTCTCCTTTACTATTAACTTGGGATAGGACAGCTCCCAGACCTTTTGTGCTGGCGTCTGTGGTCACTATCACTTTCCTCCCTGGTATAAAGGCACTGAGGTTGGGTGCATTCCTGAGGCACTGTTTCACATCCTGGAATTCTTTATCACACAAGGAGTCCCACATAAATTCTGTTTTGAATTTCAAAAGTGATCTCATGTGGAATGTTCTTTCAGAGAAGTTAGAAATGAACTTACTGTAAAATTCCACCATCCCAAGAAATGATCGAAGTTCATCTTTGTTTGATGGAGTTGATAAATCTATTATTGATTTCACAAGATCTCCCTTCGGTTCGATCCCTTTGCCTGAAATTTTGTGTCCTAGGTAGGATATCTCTGGACATGCAAATTGACATTTGTCCGCTCTCACTGTGAGGCCAAATTTCTTAAATCTTTTGAGGACTTGTTCAACCCTAGCTTGATGTTCCATGTTGGTTTATCCACAAACTAGCACATCATCTTGGTAGTAGAAAACGCCTGGAATACCTTTTAGGATTTCCGTCATAGCTCTTTGGAAGACCGAGGATGCTGAAATTAATCCAAAAGGCATACGTTTGAATTTATATGCACCCAGAGGTGTGATAAAAGAGGTTAGGTCTTGGGAATCTGGGTGTAATCTGACTTGGTAATATGCTGAGGCCATATCTAGGGTTGAAAAGACCTTTGCTCCTTTTAGGGCGGTGAACATTTCTGCAATAGTAGGTAGGGGAAATCTGTCTACTACCACTTCCTTGTTTAGTGCACGCAAGTCCACACATAATCTCACTTTATTATCCGCTTTGCGAGCCACTACAATCGGAGCAAGCCACTCCGTTGCTTCAATAGGTTCACTGACATTTTGCTTACAAAGTTTCTCTAACTCATCCCTCACAGCATCTAGGATACTTATTGGTAGTCGTCGGACTTTAGAAACAACTGGGATTGCATTCTGATTCTGTTTTATTTTGTGAATGTATGTTTTGAGGCATCCCAGTTTCTCAGTGAAAACTTCTGGAAATGTATTTACAAAGTAATTTTCTTGTACTTCTTGAACTTTGATTTGAGGTGATGCATTAGGGTCCAAGATAACTCCTGAGTTTTTTTTAACAGGCCAGCTTAAAATGTTGTCACCTCTTTCTGCTACATAGACTTTAGTTTGTGTTTCTGTTTCTCCATATTGAATAGTTCCCCAAAAGTATCCTCTCATGGCTATTGGCTGACCCCCATACCCGCCAGGTTGTATGTCGATTTCATACAATTTTACTTTGTTTGCAAAATTTCTACAAAACACCTGGTCAAAAATGATTGTTAGACGTGAACATGAATCAAACATTGCTTCAACCTCAGTGTTATCTATTTTTATGATGTCTTTGGGATTACCTTCGCCTGAATTGTTCACTTGCAACACAATTTCATCATAAACCTCAGAAACGTTGACAGTGTTATTTCTTTTATCATTTTTCTTATATCTACAACATGCGACAAACTGACCTTTCTTGCCACAACCTTTACATACTGCCCTCCATGCTGGGCACTCTTTCCAGTAGGCCATGTGACCTGTCATTCCGCATCTGAAATACTGTCCTCTAAACTCTTTATCAGGTGTATTTTAAGTTTCCTTCTTCTTCTCTTTCACCACGTTTACTTCTGCTTTATTCTCAGATGTTGCACTTTTACTCTCAACTCTAAGTTCTTTTACACACAAAAGCATATGTTCTACCTGTTTTGATACTATTAATACCTCATTGAGGGGGGGGTCATCCTTGAGCCATAACTCCTCACGGACCCTCTCAATGTTGCATGTTAATTAGAACTGGTCACAAAGGCGTTCTTCCAAGGTAGCACCAAATTTACAGGATGAAGCCAATCTCCTTAGCTCAGACATGAAGTCCTCTATGCTCTCCCCCTCCCTCTGTGAGCGTTTACCAAAATTATACCTCTCTAGAATTGTACTAATCCTGGGTAGGTAGTGTTTATCTAGCTTCTTCATACATATTTCATATGCATTCAAATTGTTTCCTTCCTCATCTGACAAACCTGGAAGGTGTTCTAAGACTTCCTGTCCTTCCGCTCCCAAGCAGTGTGCTAGTAGTGCAACTTTTCTCTCGACATTTATATTAGGACCACACACTATAAGGTAGTTATTAAAAACCTTTTCCCACTTATTCCATGTCATTGATGGTTCCCCTGGGGTGTTTAAGAAGAATGGAGGTTGCGTGATGTTTTGCATGGTGGGAGACTATGTGGTTAGATGCTTGATCGAGTTATGTGCTTGGTCAAATCCCTTTCTACTAAACTATTTGACACATATATGCACCTACAACCTCATATTTTATCCAATTGTAGCTCTTCACTTGATTTTAAATATATATATTGATTACATTTATTTGCACTTCACATGAATATTCTATTATTAAATTCTGAAGTAATCAATACACACAGCATATGTAATTGTATTGTAATACATAAGGGTGCCTTCAATCTTATTATTTGTAATTTGAGTAATACAACTGTTGTTAACTATGCAAACATTTCTTTCCTTTGTACTCTGAATATTTCTAGTGTGTGGATCACTGTATCTCTTTAGTGCCCACTGTTCTAATGTGTTCGATTCAGACACAGAGGTCTGCTGAAACCTCCTATGTTATTTTCTTGCTGCCTGACACCTTTCAAGTTTGTCCACTAGATGGTGCTAATAGCACATAAATTCTATTATGGAGAAACGGGAGTTGTATCTTGAGAAAAACGACTCGATGTCCCTTATTAAGGTTCAGTTCTAAAAAATGTTACACATTTTTGAAATACAGCAGTTGTTTAAGTCATATTGGCTTGAAGATTCCTTGAACTATTTGTTTCTTCCTTGGTTATACATGCAAAGTGCGTGCGCTCTGCCTCAGCTGAGAGGAATTCCCTGAGGTGATATGAACATTCTAAATGAAACGCCCAGAGCGTGCTGCAGATTTATAGCTGTTGGCCTTTGTGGTGAATTCCCCGAGGCACAATTATTGATACAATTCGGACTTAAACCACTTTACACCTTTGATCTTTAGCTGGAGAGTTATTTCCACGATTTAGCTGCTAAATATAGAGACTTCCAGGTAACAAACAGATGACATTCGTAGCCACTACACTTTTCCTCACACTCTGAGCTGTACAGAAATAATAATGTCCCTTAATTAAATGTGGCAAGACTGCCGTAATGTTCCAGTGCGAGAGTGCTGGCTAAAAGGACAGATGGTCACTTGTGTCGTTACGCAAGCTTTCACATCCAATGACTTTACCTCTACACTGCAGGGTTACATTTAAATTTCACCATCCCTTGTGAAAAGTAAAAGACACTGCCTCACCGGAATCTGTCTCAGGACCACAGCGCTCAATTAATCCTTCTTCACAGTTCGTATGTGCTGTTCACAACTTGTCGTGTTGGGGCGTGTTCTCTTTTGCATCACAGGATCCCACCCTCGTCGCCAGTGTAGAAATGGCCAATGATCACACAGGAAAGCGATGACAGTGAAATGATAAGTTTAATAATACAACGCCCCAGCCACCTCACATCACAGTCCTTGTCACCCTCAGATCTCCTCCAACAGTCTCAGCTCTCCTCCTGGAATCCTGGTGGGAGAGCCCATTATGATAAGGGTCAGAGGGGACACCTGGGCCAGGGATCAACCAACACAGGAAATACAAGATACCACACTAGATTATTTCACTGGCGACGAGGTGTAGTGCAGTGCAGACCGGGAGGAGAGACAGGGGCAAGACAACGGTGATTGATTTCTTGAAGGCAGAGTCCCTGAAGGGTAATTTTCAAGACGTGATTCTGAGGAGGGGCTGGTTGACTTCTGGGTTCCTTATGGAAATTAACTCCCTCTCAAAGTAAGGCAGCAACAAGGATTATCGAGTTACAGTGTTGCTTAGCAACAATGGGAAGCATTTCCTGAAATATTTTCAACAGCAAGAATTGTCGGGCTGTAGTTGCCTAGCAACCATTAGTAGCTGTCTTTGAAGGTTTGAGAGCCCAGGTTGTTGCTAAGCAACTGGAGACAATATTGATTTGACTGCTTTTCAACCCAAGACATTGTATATCCTGGCAACAATTTAATTTTTCAAGGAGTTGGAACTGGACTTTTGGTATTGAAACAACTGGAAATGCTATTTTGGAGTACTAAGGTTGGGAAATGTTTTTTTTTTATATATAGTTAAAGTCTGAGCCATAAGCAAATATTGGGACTCTATCGTTGTATTAAATAAAAAAAAAAAAGTTTTTTTTTTAACACCCCTGGGGAACCCATTATAGCCTGGGAGGACTGGAAAGATGGTTTCGAAGTGTATGTCCTGGCTGTGGGTGGAGATATATTCACGGCATCCAGAAAATTGGCCATGTTGAAGCACTGTTTGGGTGCAGAAGGAAGGCGTATTTTGAAACATTTACCATATCCTTATGAGGATGGAGACCAGGATGAGGATGAATACGAAGTTGCCATGGAACAGTTGAATTCCAATTTTGGGAAGAAGAAAAATGTTGTTGTGGAGCGTTTTCAATTTTTAAAAAGGAGCCAATTGCCAGGAGAGTCTGTTGAAAGTTATGTGGCAAGTTTGAGGATTTTGGCAGCTACTTGCAATTACGGTCATTTTCAGGATGAAATGCTAAGAGACCAACTGGTTTTGAAAGTTAATGATAAAAAAATTCAAGAACAATTGTTGAATACAGAAGATTTGACATTACAAAAAGCCATAGACTTCGTTAAAAGAGTTGAGATAACGAATGATGGCTTAAATGAACTATCTACTGCACCAGGAGCTGTGAATGCAGTCAATGCAGAAGATTCTAAATTCAAAAGGAGAGATCAATTTGGAACTTCTGCGAAGATGGATGGAAGAAAGGATATTATTTGTTACAAATGTGGCTTCAAGGGACACATAGCGACTGATGCGTGCTGTCCTGCGGCTGGGCAAGTGTGCCGGAAGTGCAAATCCAAGGGACATTTTGCAAGAGTGTGCAAAGGGAAGCAGATTTATGCAAGGAGTGGTAGAGTAGCAACTAATTCAGTGGGAAATGATAGTGAGGGCGTTGACACCCAACAATTTATTTTGCAGGTGGTGGATGTTGGAAGTGTGAGTTCCAGTGATCCGCATTGCGTAATTAAAATTGATGGGGTAGATATACTTGTGATGGCTGACTCTGGGGCAAGATATACTTTGATTGGGAAAGAAAACATATCTGCTTTCCGGTGCATGAGATTAAATCACCCGATGTACGTTTGTTAGCTTATGGTAACAAACCCATGGAGCTTGTGGGGTATATGGATGCTTCACTAGAGTTCCAAGGGACAGTTGTCAACTCTAAAGTATATTTTGTGGAGGAGGGCACCAATTTATTAGGTTGGCCGCAACAAAAAGACCTCGGCATAATTATTGATCCTAATCAACCTGATCAGGTATTGGGGTCGAAGTCTAGTGTGCACATGGTGCAAAAGTACCGCCGTCAGAATACCGCTGCGCGGTCAAAAGACCGCCGCGGTAATTCTGAGTTTCCCGCTGGGCTGGCGGGCGACCGCCAGAAGGCTGCCCGCCAGCCCAGCGGGAAACCCCCTTCCACGAGGATGCCGGCTCCGAATGGAGCCGGCGGAGTGGAAAGGGTGCGACGGGTGCAGTTGCACCTGTCGCGATTTTCAGTGTCTGCTATGCAGGCACTGAAAATCTTGGTGGGGCCCTGTTAGGGGGCCCCTGCAGTGCCCATGCCATTGGCATGGGCACTGCAGGGGCCCCCAGGGGCCCCACGACACCCGTTACCGCCAACCAAGTTCTGGCGGTCAAAACCGCCAGAACCAGGCTGGCGGGAAGGGGGTCGGAATCCCCATGGCGGCGCTGCCTGCAGCGCCGCCATGGAGGATTCCTCAGGCCAGGGGAAAACCGGCGGGAAACCGCCGGTTTACCTTTTCTGACAGCGGCTTTACCGCTGCGGTCAGAATTGGCCTGGATGCACCGCCAGCCTGTTGGCGGTGCATCCGCGGTCCCCGGCCCTGGCGGTCCATGACCGCCAGGGTCATAATGACCCCCTAACTTTGTTGAGGAATTCCCTCAGGTGTTTAGTAATAAGTTAGGCAAGTTGAAGGGGTTTATGCATAAAATCGTTTTGAAGCGGGATGCTGTACCTAAGGCCGCGTCCCGTTCCCATTGTGATGAAGGAATAATTACGACAGGAATTATCCAAGTTGTCCGAGCAAGGTGTGATTGAAGAACTCGAGGCATCTGAGTGGTTGGCGCCAGTGGTGATTGCTAAGAAGGCCAACGGTGACATGTGTTTGTGTGTGGATTTGCGTGATCTGAATGCTGCCATATGGGTGGAAAGACATCCTCTGCCCAATATTGGTGAAATGTTATCCACTGTGAAGGGGGCAAGTGTATTTTCTACTTTGGACTTATCATCTGCGTATCATCAGATTGAGTTACATCCTGAGTCTCGAGCATTAACCTCTTTTATTACTCCAGAGGGGGCATACAGATTTAGGCGCATGCCTTTTCGGTTTGGTGTCAGCGTCGTCAGTATTTCAACGGGCAATGCACCATTTACTTAAAGATATCTCAGGTGTTACATATTTTCAAGATGATATCTTGGTGTTTGGTGGTGACCAGGAAGAACATGACGGAGCTATGAGAAAGGTATTGAGTGTTTTAAGGGAGAATGGGCTGACGATCAAGTTGGAGAAATGCAGATTGAGTATGCCGGAGGTGGAGTATTTGGGTCATTGCATTAACAAAGATGGGATTTCGCCTAAACTTAATTTAGTGGAGGCAATAGAAAGGGCGCCTTCTCCAGCTAACAAAGATCAGTTAAGGTAATTTTTAGGCCTAGCGGAATATTACTCAAAGTTTATTCCCAAGTTTGCCGACAAGACTGTACATATGAGAAAGTTGTTATGCGTGAGAGAGCAATTTGTATGGAGCAAGGATTGTGAGAGGGAATTTTGTTTGTTGAAGAAACAAATTGCCTCAGCTCCAGCTCTTAAGCCATTTGACACCAAGGATGAGGTCATTATCATTACAGATGCCAGTTCCGTGGGGCTGGGAGCAGTATTAATGCAAAGAAGAGGGGGAAAAGAAGTGACAATTGCATATGCTTCCAGACCATTGAGTTAATCAGAAATGAACTACTCCACCATCGAAAAGGAGGCATTGGCATGTTGGTGGGGTGTTGACCATTTCCGCAAGTATCTCTGGGGTTTAAAATTTGTGATTCGTACTGATCATCGTCCATTAGTAGAAGTATTTTCGACTAAGGGGGCGGGTAGGGCCACACCTAGAATAGCTCGTTGGGTGGCCAGATTGTTGGAGTACAATTATGATTTTCCTGGAAAAAAAAATGTGTTGGCTGATTGTCTGTCTAGGCTTCCAGTGCGTTCAGTTCTGGGTGGAAAGGGTGAACTTGAACTTGATGAACTCAGAGCCTCTGTAGGTGTGGATGTAGGATGTGTGACAGGAGGCAGAATCTCACATGAAGAATGGGTGTCTGTGGTTCAAAATGATGTCGTGTTGCAAGAAGTGATGGGTTATTGCCGACAAGGGTGGCCAAATAGAGGTGGTGCTTCTTGCGATGCAGAGTATTTCCGTCAAGTTGGTGTAGAGTTGTGTATGATGAATGGAGTGGTGTTCAGGGGCGAGTTGTTGGTGGTTCCTTCAGTCTTGCGGGAACAAGTATTGAAATTGGCTAATGAGGGCCATCTCGGAATGAGCGCAACAAAAAGGCGGGTCTTATCGGAGTACGGGTGGCCAGGCCTGGATAGAGATGTGGAACATCATGTGAGGGAGTGTGTGTTGTGTGCATGGAGTGACAAGTCTCAAAAGGTTGTTAAAAGTGATCTTGTTGTGTCTCACAAATCGGATGGGCCGTGGAAAAAAATAGCCATTGATATTATGGGTCCGTTTAATATTTCGGGAAGTGTGCCGAAATATGCTTTGGTGGTCGTGGACTATTTTTCCAGGTGGCCAGTTGTGAAAATGGTAGAAAACATAAATACTGGGTGTGTTGGGGAGTTCTTGACGGACTTATTTGATTCAGAAGGAATCCCTGAGACAATGGTGTGCAATTTGTATCTAGTGTTATGAAAGAGTTTCTATGCAAATTTGACATAGAGCACATCAGAGCATCTGTTTATTATCCACAGAGCAATGGTTTGGTGGAGAGGTGGAACAGGACGCTGAAAGAGGGGTTGCAATTAGCGATTTATAATGGTGTAAATTGGCGGAAATCAGTGAAGGATCTAGTTTGGGCATATCGCACTACTCCCCATGGTGTGACGGGAAAGTCACCTTTCGAGGTCACGAGAGGTAGGAAACCGAGGGCATTGTTGTCAAAAGGTGTGGAAAATAAGAAGTTTATTATGAGTGAAATACCGGGTGATTACAAAGTTGGTGATTGGGTGCGAGTAGTGAAGGGCGCATGGACAGCTAAAGGGGAGTCTAAATTTTCAGAGCCTTTGGAGGTGAGAAAAGTGTACAAGTATGCCGTGTTGCTGAGTGATGGGAATGTGTGGAATCGTGGGAAGGTTATAAAGGTGCCTGTATGGTTTAGTCGGGAGAAATTGTTGAACAAGGGAAACAAATCAGGAAATAATGTAAGTGATGATACCAGTACCGGTGAACCCCCAGTGAATGAATCTCCATTGAATAAGAGTGAGCATGAAGGTGTGAAGGTGAGGGACAAGTCGGTGTTGAGAAGGCCTAAGAGATTTGATGACTATGTCGAACAGTAACGTTGGCAAGGTGCTTTTGCTTAGGATAAACTTTGTTGTATTATCAATATTTTATTCAGCACAATTAGTTAGTATGTATATAAGTATTACATTTATGTATCATACAGCTATTCATGTTATGTTAAAGTTTTCATGTATTATTCTGTGGTTGTTATTTTATTTGAGGGAAGGGGGGGTGTAGAATCCTGTGATTCTGTTCCGCGCGCCGTGCGATGGTGTGTCCCAGCGTGTAGGCGCGTGGAACAGAATCAGGACAGAGGAAAGACGGAGCGCGGAGGAGGCAGCGGCGGTTGCGGTGTCTCCCTCCCGGTCAAGACCACGAATAAACCTTCAACTTTTCAACACACTGCTTCAGCCTAGATTATTTCACTTTTTTCTTGTTTTATCCCCCCTTGTGCTCTTGTGTTCTTGTGTGCATTAGCGTCATCTGACGAGGGAGCTGAGGCACCGGCAAGTGAGGATGCTGCTGCCCATGGTACCTGGGAGGCAGAGTCTGCTGATGCCGAGGGGACCAGTGGTTTGGAGGGTGAGGGGAGTACCAAGAGGGAGGCAACTACCACTGGAGGTAGTGACTCAGACCGATGTCATCTCCCTGGTGGTGGTAGACCCTAGTGGGCCCAGCCTATCTTTGCCATCTTCTGCCACCCACATACCATCACCGCCCTCACAGTAGCTCCCCACCGAGTTGCCTGTGCCCGCTCACCCAGGAGGGTGGGCATCTCTTCCACCCCAGGCACCTCTGCCCTTTGCCCCAGTCAGCCCTGCTGTCCTCACTGAGGAGGCCATTGCCTCCTGAGAACCATCTCTATAGGTCAGACAACCATTGTGAATGCCATCCAGGGGCTGGCATGAGAGATGCAGCAATGCAATGCCTACCTGGAGGGCATTCACTGTGGCTTGTCAGGCCTACAAAGATCTTTTCAGGCTCTGGCCTCCTCCTTGATGGCAGCCAGTGTCCCTGGTCTTTCCATCCCCCCTCCCACCACCTCTACCCCTTCCAGCACCCCATTCTCTTCACCCATCCCAAGCACAAATACAGACAGCCATGCAGCCAAATCAACACACAAGAAGCACAAAGAGGAGCACGAGCACCATACATCCCACCACAAGCAGGCACACACCCAACATACAATTGCAGACACACCAACATCCAGCACCCCCACTGTGTATCCCTCCACCTTTTCCCTATCTGTCACCTCAGCACCCACACCCACATGCACTGCACCCTCAGTCACAGTTGCTTTCCCCATTCTTGCAGTCACCACAACAGCTGACATTGCACGCCATATACTACACGTGCACTCCCCACAACTACCTTCACTGACACTTGTAGCACACTCACCAGACCTGCAGGCACCCAGACAACATCCTTCCACACTGGCAGCCTGTCTTCTTCCACTGTGTCCACCCCCTCCTCCCACAACAAACAAACACTCACACACATCCACTCCACACACATCCACCATACATAACCATGCCAAAGAGGCACCTGCATCCACCTCCAGCCCACCTACACCTTATACATGCACTCCCTCACTCTCCACTCCCAGACCTGCCTCTAACGTCCCTCTATCTGCACCCAAAAAGTTTTTCCCCTCCCGTGTAAACCTGTTTGAACCCAGTGGCCCTCCCCGTCGTGTCCCTAAACGTTCCCTTGGCCTCCCCAAGTCCACTCCTTCCTGTTCTGAGTCTCCCAAGTCCACCATTCCCGTTTGTGTGCCCCTTCCTCAAGGAATAAGAAGGCCTGTGTTGACCCAGATCTCTCTGCCACCCCCGGTCCAAGCCCACTCCACCTCCTTCCAAGGGCAAGCCCAAACCCTCTTTCCCTGGTAAGTCTAAGGCTAAGACCCCCCCTTCCAAACCAGAGTCCCCACCCCGCCACTCCCTACCCCTGCTCCCTGAGGTGCCTGGCTACCCCATTGATGCCCCTGCCCAGTGGAGTCTTTCTGTCATTGAGGGAGTTAAGTGTGGGCTATATTTGCCCTTCCGGACACTGCAGTGGGACTGGCCTATGGCCTTGTTTGGACATTGTTCATTTATTTTATTTTGTGTGTATAATATATCTGGCCAACAGTCTGGTTTGATCAATTTTGTCCCATTGCCCAGCGTTTAACTGTGGGTGAGTGGTGTACACAGGTGTGCATTTGTTCAGATATATGATAGCATGTGTACGGTAAGTAAACATTTTTTGGGGTATGTATGGCTTAGGAGAGGCGGGAGGAGGGGGGCGTGCTTTGTGGTGTGGGTGGGGTGGGTTAATTGTGTAATTGTCCCCTTTCCTCCCATTTGTGCTAGGCTGCGGTACTTACCATCGGTGGCGGCGGTCACGGTCCTGGAGAAATAACGCAAGAAGAAGCACCAGGATGATTTCCAGCTCTCGTTCCATGTCGGCGTGTTCTGTGTACCTGCGGTGAGTGTTTCCCTTTATGTGGGTCGTTTCCGCCAAGCTTTGCATGTCGGTGGTTCCCACCACCGAACTGATGGGGGTGTGGTGTTACATTATATGATGGGCGGGTAGGGCCTTTCCGTCTGGCTGAAGATAGCTTCCGCCGTCGTTGATGGCACACCTAAGATGGCGGTGAGTGGCAGGCCCGCTGGCTGTTTCTCATGTGCTTCATTATATGGCGGTCCATACCGCTACTCTGTTGGCAGCAGTTTCCGTGACTGCCGGCGGTGTGGTCTTTTCTGCCAGGGTCATAATGAGAGCCATAGTCAGTAGCTGTTTTTTCAATTATGCATATAAAAAAAAACATAACTACAATAATCTCTGTTTGGGTTTGCCAAAGCTTTCTTTACAGAAGTCATACCTTGTCCAAAATTCTGCAGACACAACAATTCTGGTCTAAGAATTTGGGACCACATCACTCCTGCTGTGGAGTCATTACATTGACTTTTTGTGAAAAAGCTGTTTTCATTTAAATATTTGAGACTAGAGCAAAAAGCTGTCAATGGTCACAAGTAAACTCCTTTGTTTTACCGCTTCAATAGGCCTCAGCCTTGTTGCAGTCTGAGGTCTGGAGGCCAACGTTTACCACAGGTTCCAAAAACAAAACAAACTACAATGAACTAAAGCGCCTTTTCGGCATGAGCAGATTACAAATTGAATCAAAGATTTTAAAAGCCAGGATAGCCCTAAAACTTGCTTTTCCCTTTAATCTGTTGCCCGAATATCTGCTCTAGTTGGTTCTTTCTGTGTCGCCGTAGGATTAATTACTTTGAATTGCTGTCATGCTTAGGAATCCTTTTAATACAACTATAAAAATAAATTACAGAAATCTCCCAAAGACATGGGTAGAATGGATATAATCTCAATTTGAAAATGAAGATTTTGGTTCCCACAAAATCAGGGGTGTCAGTAGCAGCGCAGGCACACAACTAAGGACAGCCCTTCAATACCCCAAGCATTTTCTTGCTCCTCCTTGTAAGCACTTGTCTGCTCTTCAGTTATGATCAGGTTTTCATGCTCTAGAAGGGAACAGCTTCTTAAGTCGCCTTTCACACAGATCCAGGCATTTTAGCCTAGCTAGGGTCCTCAGCGTCACTTAGCTCCTTTCCTCTCCAAAGAAGCTTTAGTCATCCCAGCCAGACACAAAAATGGGGCACGCCTGATCATATAGGAGTGGTCCCAGCCTTGGTTAGAAGCAGAAGAAAGTAGTTTCCGGTTCTTGATCAAACACCTGTCTGTGTTGGTGCTGCAGAGCGTTCCTCCCAAGGATAGATGAATGCAGGGACTTCCTTTCGGTGGCCACTCATCTCGAAGGCACTGGCAGGTAACCAGGCCAATCAGACTGTGTGCCAAGTTCCAGGCTCTCTCTAAGGAGTACAGGTAAAATCTATAGGTAGAATCCATGCTACTGAATGCTTAGTCACATTCTGCCATCTAACAGTCTCTGGATAACCTAGTGAAAGGGCAGTAGACACCCTCTGCTTTGAGTGGGGGGATACTTTGGGCACACCTTCTGACCAACAGAGACTTTTGCACTGGTGCAATTGGAAATATAAATGCAGAACTTCTTACATCATACAGTAGATCGTAAGTGTAACAGAAATTTTCTTACATACCCTACAAAGTTGGAAAGAGTTTATTGACCACAGAAACATGACCAGTCTGTGAATCACAGAATCAACTGACCAGGAGCTACTCTGAGATTCTTGATGAAGACAAGTTCCACAAGTATAAGCAAGAATCAAATATATACCCTAATATATACATGTTTCTAATAGTGGCCACATTGCACAATTCTCACAATGATGAGGTACCTAGTTCAGATCACAAAAACTTCACTAGTAGCAAAAATGTAAACAGGTTTAAACTGAGCAAGCTATTCATTTTCACACATCGAGAGGAAAGAATTTCAACATCAGAAACAAGCGCTTCCTGTGGGCAATGTGAGTCTGGTGAAGAAAACAGGGTTGAAGACGGTTACAGTCCCACTAAATGAGAAAATATGTTCAAAGGTTCTCACAACAGGCAGGGGTGCACAGTCTTGAAGCTGTCTGAGGACTTTTGCCCCTTAGGTGGCCCTTAGGTATATCTCATGAATTGCCTAGCTCCATACAAGCTCAGTTGGGAGAGTAGTGACATAGGTGGAGGAGAGTTAATGTGTGACAAAAATGTGGCGACTGAGCCATATACGTGCTGGCTGCTAAGGCCTGGCTTGGTCTCCGATTAAATTTGAGATTAGAAGAGAATCAAATCAGATTTTGTGAATTATTGAAAACTCTTCTTTTTATAATAGTAATTTAGACTATCATACATAGATGATCTGCTATGTCTGTGTGGCAAGTATGTATGAAGTGCTACGAAGCCCAAAATGGCATTAGCTGTACTATATAAATGTTGTAACATGATATATCTATAGTTGCGGTTGAAATGTATCTGGTATCAACTTCACTGCTTCCCATTCTAATTCCCTTAACTTGGCTTTTTGAAGTCTCTCTTTCTCTGGCAGCCTGCCTTTAAGGGGACAACATGCACTAACCTGCATGGAGCTTTTGTTGGTCCTGTAGAGTGAATTGGATCCACCAGTACCTCACTCACTTGTGACTACAGACATGTTTCCCTCACTCACATGCAACTACACAAGGGAGCAACACAGTGACTAAGAGAAAGAGGAATGGCAGCAGGAGAGACAGAACACACATCTTGTGCTGCTTGCTCCACACACCACATGATGGTATGCATCCACAGCCTGGTCATGTACTGTGTACTGGATGTGATGTAGTGGACATAAGATTACTATGTTGGAAGAGGCATGTTAGTGCATCTGACCTTATGTGGTTTCCCATCGTTAGATTATAAGGGGATGCGTTAGAGGTTCGATAGATCTTTTGAATGTGCTTAGAGTAGTTCCCACTGGGTCATACGACCCAGTTCCCAAACAAATCAATAACAATACCAATCAATAACATCAATAATCTTGGGAGTCAATAATTTCCACTATGACCCATTGGCCCTGGATAACCACACCTTTATGTAAAAGTTAGAATGTTTATTTCCCTATATTAACAATGCTAATATCATGTAAATTAGTCTACAAATTAAATGATAAACATACAGAAACAATACTGGTTGACCAAATCTCCTAAAGGATCGCAAATTTAATCAAAGCTTGGACTGCTACACATTCTAAAGTTACAGTACAAATCAATAGCAATAATAACTGTGCAAATGAAATGGCATACATTTACATTCAGCAAAGAAAAGACATCAACTGTTGTTAATATTTAGCAAGCATCATCAGCGAGTATCCTAACTAACCTTCTGATTAGAATACCATGTTTGGCCTTCATGGAAAACAATTTAGTCAACACAAATTTGGAAAACATCTAACTATGTCTCCATCAAACTTAGCAGTTGGTACCTAAGTACAAAAGCAAATAGACATAATAATCAGCAACATTGTCTTATACCTTGCCTCGTTATGGTTCAGCAAGCGGTAACAGTCCTCGTTAATTGGACATCTTGTTCGGTCAGCAAAGCATAGGAATTCAGCATTAAAGTTTAAGATAGATCTGCCTCAAGAATAGACATAACAGAATGTTGCTTCTAGGCAACAAAGTTAAGGAAAAGTTAAACACGTCTCCTCTCGGGACGGTCAAGAAGGATAATGCGGATTGGCGTATCTCCTCTTGGAGCAGTCTGGCTAAGTTAGATTCCCTAAAACTACTTCCCACGTTGCTATTGGTCAAAGAATCGTACATTTACGTTTAGTCCAATGAAAGCAGAACCTCAAATCTAAGAATTTACTAAGCCCAGTGTTTACATGTCGATGATTGACTCCTCTTCTCCTGTTCCCGTCGTTGTGCTTGTCAGGTAATAATATTGTATTGGCTTATACTCCAGTCAGTGCTTCCATTGTCCGCTCCTGGTAACCTTGCCTTTACACACACTCAGTTATACAAAGTATCTATAGCTATTGCAACATTTTCTTGCAAGCAGTTCTAATGGGAAAGAATTTCAGCTACTAGCATTTGGTCAATGCAGTGGAAAATCACTATTTTATTCTCTAAGCAGCCGTTTTATAATTCGTCTAAGCAATGCAACTTGACATGAGGCTGTGTAACTAGACCCAAGACCTCGCTACATTAAAGCCTATGATTAATAAAGCAAATTCATGATACATAACCATTGATATGAAATGCTACTACATTAATCCAAATATAAGCTCAATATTTTACATTAAAAGGCTGTTAATAAGTACACTTTGTGATTATTGATGGTCACGCAAGTAGGCACATGATCAAACTTGTGTATTAATTTTCTACGTTAACTCATTTTCTATGCAGATTCAACATTCAGAATACATGAATATTCTCTAGTAAAATATCAGCGTTAGCAGATGACAGGTTATACAATAATCATTACTTCAGTAAGGAACAGTCTTTGTTTGCACAAGCAACCTTGGAAATCCTTATCTGGTCAAACCTCTGTTAAAGAGCCTTTTCCTGCTCCTACTGTAATAGTTATCTACAGATATTCGATTTTCCTGTAATAGTAACCAAGCAAGGTTAACATAGGTCTATTAAAGCTACTACTAAGATAATCCCAAGAAACTATTATGCAGAGACATTCACTTCTACCAATAAACACACTCGACAAACGATTCTGCAATTCCTTTTGCATACATGCATTATGCCATGCATTGATTTGTTAAAAAATAAAAGTGCTGTAGCTGAAGCGCTACTTGGTAGAAACTCATAACATTGACAATGCCTAAATCTCAATCAACACATTCAAGAGAAAAGTCTGATAATACAAATGGAGTATCTACTGTGTCTAGACAACCAGCACTCTGCACAAATCCCGGTAATTTTTAAAGGCTGCACCTTCAACCTTAATGCTGTAACACAAAGTAAATGTCTATGCTAGTCTCAAACACAGTCATCTTATGTAAAAGTGTTAAATGTGTGCATAGCATGTAAAACGGATCTCTAACTGAGCAAACAATATTTCTTGGATCTAGATCTTCCAAATGGCACCAGGTACCGAAGAAAGAGTTATGAAGCTAGTGCTCAAACTCGATCTCTGGAGCTGATGAGTCCTAGGGCCACATGTACGAGGCATTTTTCCTGTTGCAAACGGCCCAATTCTGCAAAACGGGCCGTTTGCAACAGGAACAATGCATCTTGTAATTTTGATTTGGTAACTTGTTACCGAATTGCAATTTTGGTTTTGTGATTCAGTGTTAGGAAGGGGCATTTTGAGGGCATCCCTTCCTGGTACCGAATCAGAAAGGTATGTACGAATATTTTGAGACTGAAATGCAGTTCCAAAACATTTACAGTTTACTGCCCATAGAAACTTGATGGTAACATATTTTCAAATGGCAAGGTGTCCCTAAGGGTCCCCCTCCCCTTTGACAATGGTTGGGAAAATATTTAAGGGCAGGCAGTGGTCCTCTTAAAAAATGAGACTTGAACGTTTCATTTTGTTTCTTTTTGCACACATCCTGTTTTTCACAGACATGGGGATCTGCTGATCCCAGCAGGTCACCATCCGTTTGATGGCTGTGATTCCTAATGGGTCACAAATTGCGACCTACCTTATTATTTTTCATTAGGTAGGTTGATTTGTGACCCACTACTAATCACAAATGAAACTCAAAAGTGTTTCATACATTTAAAATATCTAGGGGCATATTTATACTCCGTTTGCGCCGGAATTGCATCGTTTTTTTGACGCAATTTCGACGCAAAACTAACTTCATATTTATACTTTGGCGTTAGACGCGTCTAGGGCCAAAGTCCATGGAGTTAGCGTCATTTTTTAGCGTGGACACCTACTTTGCGTTAATTATATGCAAGGTAGGCGTTCCCGTCTAAAAAATCGACTCCGAGGCATGTGCGTCGGATTTATACTCCCAGGCAAAATTCACGCCCGGGAGTGGGCGGGTCAAAAAAAATGACGTACTGCCGCTTTTGCGCCGTTTTTTAGCGCCTGCAAAAGGCAGGCGTTAAGGGACCTGTGGGCTCTGAAGGAGCCCGGAGGTGCCCTCCCATGCCCCCAGGGACACCCCCTGTCACCCTTGCCCACCCCAGGAGGACACCCAAGGCTGGAGGGACCCATCCCAGGGACATTAAGGTAAGTTCAGGTAAGTGTTTTTTTTTATTTATTTTTTGTGGCATAGGGGGGCCTGATTTGTGCACCCCTACATGCCACTATGCCCAATGGCCATGCCCAGGGGACAGAAGTCCCCTGGGCATGGCCATTGGGCAAGGGGGCACGACTCCTGTCTTTGCTAAGACAGGAGTCATTTCTATGGGGGTTGGGAGTGAAAAAAAATGGCGCAAATCGGGTTGAGGCGAAAAAATTGCCTCAACCTGACTTGCCCCATTTCTTGACGCCCAAGCCCCATATCCCACTTTGCCGGCGCTGCCTGGTGTACGTCGTTTTTTTTAACGCACACCAGACGGCGCCGGCGGCTAACGCCGGCTAACGTCATTCAATAAATATGGCGCCCGCATGGCGCTTCAGAATGGCGTTAGCCGGCGCTAATTTTTTTGAAAAAAAAAGTATAAATATGGGCCCTATTTTCTAATTGCGATTCACAGGAATTAGGAAATCGCTAATTGGAAACTTCGTACATGTGGCCCCTAGTGCCTTGAGACTAGGCAGCACAACGTAGTGCTGCAGGAATGCAGGTAAGGCACTGGGATCAGCTGTTCTGTAGTCTGAAGAGAAATGCTGCTGCCTGCTATTCAGAAATCTCAAAGGCAAGTAGAGAAGTCCACCTCAGATTGGCTTTTACGCTGCATCCCCCCCAAGAACTGGAGCCACAACCAAAGGCGGGAGCTGGTGGAAGTTTCACAGTCAAGCAGAGAATACTAGCCTGGGACAGTGTTGTGCTGTCTGACTCCAATGTTTTTTTTCTTCCATTTAGTTGTTGCATACTGATCTTTTTTTATTCAAATCTCCATTGGCCCTCTCCATCACTATCTCTAATTCCTTTATTTCAGAAGCACAGAAGCAGTGCTATAAAAGACATGCAGGAGAGTGAACAGTCAAGAAATTGAGTTGATCTTATACTATGGGTCCCTGCCTATCACTATGCCCAGTGCCTGGGGAATCTCCATGAATTTTAGGCAACAAAAGGAAGTAGCATCTTCAATAATGCTGACCTTGGCACCTGTGCCCTTTTACTGAAAGGGACATCTACAGTGACTCCTCCATGAGCTTGATGTCAGCCATCCTTTAAACAGCCTCGTAGAGAAAATTTACAATTAATGTGGTATTACTGGTGCCAATGGAATAATGCAGAAAAGTTGACTAAATTATACGAAAAGACGAAACAAATTATACAGCTTAATGCGGCACATTTTGTAATAGTTTTACTTCCTTGTTTTCACTACGGATAACGTTGTCTGGGCAAAGGTTTCACCTCATTAGTACCAGTTTAACACCCAAATGCACAATAAGTAACAGAGAGGTGGCCAGTCACCTTTTGCAAATGGTCTTTCTCTGCCCTGCAGCATGTGTTGCAACATTTGTTTTAAAAATTTGATCTGTTTGAGCTCAAAACAATTTTTGGGTAAAATTTGCAGATTATGCAGCAGATGATGAATAAAGTGCCAACTGCCTGCGAACCATAATTATGTGGAAACAGTCATGGCTACAAAATGGCATAATTCCAGAGGCTCGGGTATTATATGGTATCATATGTCTTCTGAAGTCTGGAACCAAATTATCTCTGGGTCCTGGGCAGGCAATGATTATTGAGTAATATGTATGTTAGACACTGTCTTTTACAACTGGCCAGGTATTATAGTGCTGTAATTGTAAAACCAATATACTACCTTTATGCAGATTAATAGCTAGAGTGACCAGTCAAGGCTTGCTACACAAAGTGGTCATACATTTAAAACTCAGGTTGAGTCAGGTAAACTCAATGTAATGATCACAAAAATAAAACCAATGCCCAGTCAAAGCTATCTTTTAGAAGGAATAGACCTTTATTTACATATAACATATATAGTAAAGTTAAAAAATAAACAAGAGAAATACAGAAGGTTCTAGCTCTTTCGGTGGTCTCAATATGATGCCGAACTCTTTATACTGCTTATGCTGTAAAGTGTTGTATTTAAAAATAATATTAAACACTCTGGACACTGTTGTTTTATGCGCTAGTGATTGCAAGCCCTTTAGGTTTCATTTCTTTAAGGTTTTTGACTAAGTTAATGTATTATATAAAGGCCCTGATTTATGTTGGCCTAGCGCCAATCCAACGCCACATTACCTTCATATTTTTTACACTAATGTGGTGTTGCAATGCGCCACTTTGTAACCCCTTGCGCCACATTATGCCTGCGCCAGGCATAATGTATGCAAGGGGGGCGTTCTGATGCTAAGGGAGCCATAAACATGGCGCAAAGGAATCTATGAGATTCAGTTGTGCCATTTTTATCGGCATTTTTTAATGCCTGCTAAATGCAGGAGTTAAAAAGAGGCTCCCATTGTGTGCAATGGTCCTCTGGGTGCTTTACAGGATTAGTGTCAACATTGTTGACACTAATCCTGCAAAGCGCCGGACTAGCATAAAAAATTAGGATGCTTGTCCCCCTGAATACTGCCATTGTGTGCAGTATTTTAAATACAGCGCACACATGGTGGCGTTAGGGGGACACTAAGGGGCGCAAGAAAAGTGACGTTGCACTAGGTGCAGCACCACTTTTCATAAATCTGGCCCAAAATGTTTGCAGAGCGCTAATACATGAGCCCCCTTTACCCTAGTTTCTAAGGGACCATTCATTTACTGGAAGCCACTAACTGGCATGAGTCAGGTGTATTTCTAACTGGAATCTCCCCTCCCCTGATCTACCGTATCCAGAGAAATTGTTAACTCTTGGAGAATGTGGGGGTAAATAACACCTATTACATGTTTTGGGGAATAATATGCAGGAATTGGGATTTCTATACAAATTACCACGCTTTCCTCTGGTGTTTCGCCCAAAGATTTTGGCTGCTTTTAGCAACTGAAGTCTCTGGGTAAAACACCACATTTTGTGATATTAATAGAGCTAGTAAATTCCGTTAGTGGCCCCATCACGATTAGGAGGTCATTCAGAATGAGGGCCCTTATTGAGTTGGTAGTGTCCCCAGCCAAGTTCCCATGATTCTCTTAACTGCCAACAACACCCCCCACACAAATACTAAGGACTCTGCTTCATTTATTTATTTACTTATTTATTTATTGGCCACCAAAACATTTAGAGCCAGATGTATGTAGTTTAATATTTGCTATTTCCTAATAGCAAATCTTAGCGATTCACTATTAGGAAATTGTAAACTGCGATGTATGACAGTGCGTTTGACACTGTTAGCGATCTGCAATGGGTCGCAAATAGACCTGCCTCATCAATATTCATGAGGCAGGTCGCAATTTGCGACCTATTGTGAATGGCTATAATCACAGGGGTGGTGGCCATGTCTGTGATTGCTTTTTAATAAAGCAAACTTTTTTGTGTAATGCAGCCCCTTTTCCTTAAAGAAAAACTGGATGCATTACAAAAAGAAAACTGAAAAGTTTTATTTTTATTTTTTAAGAGCAGGCAGTTGTCCCCGGGAACCCGCTACTCTTAAAAAAAAAATTGCCTCCCCATTTGCAAAGGGGAAGGGGTCCCGTGTGGACCCCTTTCTGTTTGCGAATGGCTTCCCACTAACTTGAAGATGGTGGTAACTATGAACGTTTTGCGATTGCATTCCCAGTCGCCAAACATTCTTACCTCCCCCTGCGATTCACTATTAGGAAGGGACACCCTTGGCACGCCCCTTCCTAATAGTGACTTGCAAACCCTATTTTGTGAGTCTGTAACAGGGTACCGACTCGCAAAATAGGGATGGTACATAGCGAAAAGCCTTTTACCAGTCGCAAACCAGTAAAAGAGCTTCATACATCTTGCTCTTAGATCAGAAATTCTGCACATGAGAATGTCACTCTTTTATTGCCAGGCACAAGAAATTACAATTTAGGGCTATTTTAAAGTCAAGGAGTGAGGTGAACTTTCTAATATCAGGTGGAAGTGAATTCCAAATGAAAGGTCTTAGTAGGCAAAATGAGCGGAACCAAGATGAAGCACATGGATGACGCTTGGAAGTTTTGATAAGCGAGTTTTAGGTTGCCGATGGTAGTGTTCTACGCAATAGAATAAGAGATGTAACCTGGGGATTGGTGAAGGACAGTCTTAAAAACGGTTTGTAAAAGTTTCTGCTTTTGGAAGAGAGCAGGTCAGATCAGTGACGATAAGATAAGGTAGATGCTTTGGGGGAGTCTATGATGCGCTGGCGGTTTAGCTGACAAACGTGCTGAGTGGGAGGAAGAGGTATTGGTGATTATGGAAAAGTATGATGGAAATTATTACCTAAGAGAGACACATGTGTGACAAGTGTGCATGGTAGAGAGAGTAGACTATTAACTGTGCAAGCAAGTCACTGTGGGAGCGGATGGAGTTATGCAATGAGGTGTGGAAGTATGCTCATTCGGGGTAGGAGGAGGATAACTCCTTCAAGTTTAGTTTGGTTGTATGTCTGGAGATTTTCCCTGGCCATGTTCTTGTGCTGTTTAAGAAGGAATACTAGTTTTCTGGTTTTCATAGATTAAATATACAGTGAGAGTCAGGGGTGTGAGCTTGACGTGGACGTGTAGAAAGTGCACATTGGAGTGTATTATTCAAGTGTACTAAATGGGTACATTTAGGGCCAGATTTACAATGGCCTATTGCCACCAGAGTGTCACTTTTAGTGACGCTTCAGTGGCGCTATGCACTGCGCCGTATTCACAAGTTGCCATTAAGCCACTTTTGTGGCTTAACGCCACCTTGTAAATACGGCCCCTTCACATGCACCACTTTATGTGGAAGGGGCGTGCAATGGGTGTTGCTGTGGGCGTGCTAAAGCAACATCCATTGCATTTTTACGCTGCCCCAGATTTACGAGTTTTCGTAAACCTGAGGCAGCACCAAAATGTAATGCCACCCCAGGGTTGGCGTTAGCATGGCACAACGAGGAGCAATACTTTCATTTCTCCTCTCATTTTGCTCTTTCTATGGCCCTCATTATGACCCTGGCAGTCCATGGACCGCCAAAGCTGCTCTGGCTGTCTCACCGCCCCACGGGACCGGCAGTGCAGAGCACCATATAACAATGGCAGCGGTTTGGCCACTGCCAAATCGCCACATCCCGCCCATCCCGACACTTTACCACGACCCATCATTCTGGAGGTTTCCACCTGCAACCCAGCAGGAGTCAGATGATGGCTGAGATTTTTCCGACTAGGGACACTGCCAGCATTTTTCTGGTGGTCTCACCGCCGGGAAAATGCTGGCGGAAAGGTAACCCGAAGTTCCTGTCGATAGGATACCCCCAAACACCTCTGCACACATGCATGCATGCACACACACAATCACTCACAGACGCACCCTCACTCACACACGCACTCACAACATTCACCCCATTGACACGCATACATACCCATACACATCACACATGCATGCATACACTCTCTATCCCCCACCCCTCCCTTCAACTCCATACATACATACACACACAACCCCCACTCCTGTCACTCATCTTCACACAACCACACCCCCAACACCCCAATCATACCTCAATGCAGGCACACACACACGCACATCATATACACATACAAACATACATGCATCTACACTCATTCACTCACGCCACCCCTTACCCCTTACACATTCAACCATGCACACACCCCCACCCCTGTCCACATACATACACACACGCACTCACACACAATCACTCCCCTTCTCTCTCCCCCACATTAATGACACACATACACACACTCACAAACACCCATTCGCACGGCCACCCCATCCACCTCCCCTTGCGGATGACACTTACCTCATATGACGGGGTGCTCCTCTGTGAGGGGACGGGATCTGACGTTCCCACTGCCGGCACTGCCACGCCAGAAAACACCGCCACACAGAATTACGGGTTGTAATTCTGTGGGTGGTCTTTTTCTGGCGTGGCGGTGTCGGCAGTGAAACTTCCTAAGCGCAGCCGACCACCATAGTGAATGCCGCCGGATATCCGACTGATGATGGTGCTGATATCTGGTGGCGGTCATAATACGGCAGCCCGCGGCTGTGGCAGTCTTGGGAAAAGACCGCCACAGTCATAATGAGGGCCTATGTGTGCTGCAGCACACTTAGAAAAAGCAGAAGGCCATTAAAGATTGTTTTTGTGCAGGAAGGTGTCTCTTCCTGCACAAAAACAATCCCCCCCGCAGTGCAGCCACCCTTGAACCATGTCGCAAGGGTGGCTGCATTGATGCTCGGCAGCAAATTTAGCATTGGCGTAGGGGGCAACCCAGGGCATCCCTGCGTTTTGAAAATGACGGAGCGCAGCACTGCCAAATTTGGTGCAGCATTGCGCTCCATCATGTTCTCATAAGTCTGGGCCTTAGTTTGATAGTATTTGTTGCAGAGTTCAGGTGAGGTCACTGTGAAT
Source organism: Pleurodeles waltl (assembly GCF_031143425.1). Classification (NCBI taxonomy): domain Eukaryota; kingdom Metazoa; phylum Chordata; class Amphibia; order Caudata; family Salamandridae; genus Pleurodeles; species Pleurodeles waltl. The sequence goes on along the minus strand of NC_090444.1, from coordinate 1,640,436,835 downwards.
TTGGCTTAAGGAGGCTGTGAAGGTACCCAGAGAATGTTGTTAGAAAAGGGATTGCTGGCAATAGGAAGAAAACCATAAGGGATATTTGGTCAGAATATGTGAGATGGCATGGTTGTAGGGAGGGCGGTCAATGGAAGAAAGGGAGTGGGATCAAAGACCTTTGCTTTGTTCTTCCTGCCTTGCCAAGATCCAAAAATATATACAACAATAAATAAAGACTAACTATAAGAATAACAGTAAAACTCACAGGAGACAAATGAAAACACTCAACAGTTAAAAATAGTTCAGACTGTGCTATCAGAGGCAAGGGCTATGGAAACAGAAAATACATCAGTTGCAGTGCCTACGCTATTCTGGGAAAGTCGATCTATTAAAAGCACGAAGAAAACATTTGTGACAAACACATTACTCCCAATTGGGCCAAATATTGATCTTGCTGTGGTACAATAACATATGGAAAGATCTCTTCATAGAGAGAGGTCACGGTTTAAGAATAACTGAAAATGCTTTCAGCAGCTAGAACATTTACTGAACCCTGCTTCTATTGATAGATGTCATCGTCTCCTTGACAGCAGCTGCATGTTGTGGCAGCTCACAGTGCAATGGACAAGAAAGCATTGGGCATAAATAACCCTTTAGTTTGTTCAGTTTCAGTCCAATTGAACACCTGCAAGCCTGGTACTGTAGGAGGAGATTTGAATATACATATAACATATTTTCACTTGCAATAAAGGTAGAGTGCCGCTAGCATAATGATGAGAAGTTGTAGATTTTATTAAATATAAGGTGAATAATGGCGTCTCCCTCCAGGTAACTACCTGTTACTGGATTTTCATTTAGCATCCTTCCTTCTTCTGCTGCTCTCAGGGCATCTATCACCCCAGCTAGAGGCAGATAAGTGGCCACTCCTGCACCTCTCGCTAACATTAACTATTGCAAAAGCTGCAATGGATGCGTGCATCATTCTGTGGACACCACCTGTACTGGCATTCCTAGGTGGGAGGTTCCTTGTATCAGAGCAGCCCTTGATGGTTGTGAGGAGTTCCTAGTATGGTCCTGGTCTTGCATCTGAATTCAGGAGCTGTGAAACCTTTCAGGGGCCAGTTATTCTATTCATTGACATCTGTATTTGTATATGCAGATAGGATTTTACCATTCTGTTTTATTAACACACTCTTTAGGCTAGTGTTACCCTCAGCAAGTCACCAGCACATTCTCTTAGTGCTTTCATGGGAGCTGCACTACTTTGTTCCCCCCACTAGAGGAAATGGCAGTGCGAAGGAATGGCAATAAGAAGTGAGACAACTGGTGCCCTGGCTTCCACCACTGGTCATCGCTCTCCGAGACTGAGCTTTAGGCCTGCAATGGAATGCTGGCTCCCGCATCTAAAATGGGATGTACTCACTTTCTTTTGCAGGTTCTTGACCTTGCACAGAGTACCACATTTGTGAAAGACTACCTTGGATTTTATGGACGCTCACAGTGCTTGTGAGAACACAATGGATGTTGGTGCTCTCATGAGATCTGGTAGCCATTTGGTGACAAGCTTCCTTGTACCTTTGTTAAAAAATGTGCTCCTTGCTGGAGACAGACTCATTTTGTATTGGTGTCGGATTGCTCTTGCAAGCATTCATTATGTTCCAGTCCGCTGGCACTGGGAACATTGATACATTAGAAAGTATGTGCTGTGAGAACTCTGATTCTTCTGAGCATTGATACATTCTTACATTGGAATATAGGTGCTGTGTTATATTGGAATGCCGGAAGCAAAAACTAAGGCTACCTTCTTGGGATACGAGAACCATGAGGGCCTCATTTAGAATTTCCTTCAGAAACTGTAGGATTTTCAATTCTCTCCAGATTGTAAATGAGGATATGAATCTTGTAGGGACTATCAGATTTCTCATAGGGAACTTTCACTAGACTTCCATTCTCGTCCTGACTTTGTTTAATCTTTACAGAAAACCGCTATAGGTGCATTCCAGTGTGTCCACTCATCACTGTGCAGATAAAACCCAAGTATACATGAGAATTACCACCTTTAATAATAATGCCACATTGAAACATTTGCATATATAGCATTAAAAGGCGGGTGTCAGCTTACTTTGTGATCCAGAGAAGACAAAATAATCACCCCAGATTTATACTTATTTTACTGATAGGCTAAAAATGTATGGTATTGTTCCTAATTTAACCCTCATGAATTTAGAAGAATTCAAAACTTAATAAGAACACACACATCAATTGCACTCCTGAGCTGGCTTGTGCAGTGTTCTTCACTCTAAAACACTTCACGTACCTCTGAAGGTTCCTGATTTCTGCTCTTTTGTTCAAGCAATATTCCTCTCTAGAATCGACTACGGAAAAGCACTACTCATCCAACCTGGTACAAACTCATGAAACCCTTAGAAAGATATCTTACTTTCTGCTGTTGGCCAAACTACAGGCAGAAACACATTTGAACTTATAACACCTGCACTGGGAGACCTCCACTAACTGCCTTTGGAAGCAAACATCAAATTCAAACTCATCTCTATGTAGTTTAAAGTCTTAAAACCTGAACTACCCTTCTGTGCCAAAGAGTATTAATGCACTCCTAACAATATTCTGTACGTGAACTGTGTGTGTTAATGCTCTTGGTTGTCTTTCAGTTTGACCATTGATCAGTAACATTGATGTTTCCACTCAGGCGAAGTCTTGTGTCGATGAATGTGTAGGAATCCCTAAAAATCCCACATAGTAACCTGCTTCCCATTGTTTTCCTGAAGCCTTGTGATGGTTGGCTACCTAAGTTGTGAAGGTACTAGGGTGCAAACAGTGAGGGGTTAGAGTCTAGCCCTGTCCTTGGTGCGTTTGGTCTTTAAAAATCTAATTTGAAGACAGCACTCTATAAAGCCAAATGTATTGACAAAACAATAGACGCCCAGTTAAAATTCTTCTTTATTCTTCATATGTGTTTTGGACAAAATAAAGAATATGTTTATCTATGTTTTCCCAATGCTTTTTGCTTCATGGAGTGCTCTCTTCAGATTTGATTTATGGATTCTTCTGCACATGACTGCACTGAGGGGGAGGAGCACCCATAGAAAGTTATATCTGAAGGACTAATCAGGGGAGTGCTGTGTTTCTGTTTTGTCACAGCTGCCTATACCCTGGATGAATGTTTTTAGGCCCTGGTTGTGGATCTGAAAATTGTTAATGGAAGCGCATCTATATAGGCATGATCATTTCAGGTGTTTGCCATGCGTGTTCTGATCCTGTTGTGACAACCTCAAAGAACCAGAAAAGTGTTCTGTATGGTAAACACACTGGCTGCACAGTTTAGGTTTTTCTTCAATAATCTGACTGCTAATTTTCATTGATATTTTGATTGATGGTATTTCATTGATATTTTTATTGATGTTATAAAAGTTGTCATGAGTGCTGTAATATCTGGGGTAATTAGCAGTGCATGGAGAGGGCATGAGTTCTAGTTACCTTAGGGTACAAGGTATAGTTGCTTGAAAGAACTCTAACTATAACTGCTGAATTTCTCAGGTTTTGTGTGAGTAAATTCAGAACCTAACTGTAACATCCCTGAAACCTTTGTTTTTTTAAGTTAATTTCTATGTTTAAAAAAAATTCTATTTCCTAACTATAACGTCCCTGTAGCCTTTGTCTTTTTCAGTGAATTTCTATGTTTTTTTTTACATAAAGTAATTTTCATTACTATATTTTAATCTAGAAACACCCAACCCTGTGCCCTGCATGGCGTTAGCCTCAGGGCCTGTCTCTCTGAGTGTGAGAGAGTGTCTCTGGATGTGAGAGTGGGTGTGAGAGTGTCTGGGTGTGAGAGTGAATTTGAGAGGGTCTATGTGGTTGTGAGAGTGGGTGTGAGATTGTCTGTGAGAGTGGGTGTGAGAGGGTTTCTCTGGGTGTGAGAGTGGGTGTGAGAGTGTTTGTGAGTAGGTGTGTGAGTGTCTGTGTGGGTCTGTGAGTGGGTGTGTGAGAGTCTGAGTGGGTCTGTGAGTGGGTGAGTGTCTAAGGGGTCTCTGAATTGGAGCATGAGTGTTTGATTTGGTCTGTGAGTGGGTACATGAGCCTCTGAGTGCAACTGCAAGTGAGTGTATGCATTTCTGAGTGGGTCTGTGAGTGACTGCATGAGTCTCTGAGTTGGTCTGCGACGGGCTGCGTGAACCTGAGTGGATCTGTGAATGGGTGAATGAATGTCTGAGAGGGTCTGTGAGTCTGTGAGTGGGTGCGTGAATGCCTGAGTGAATCTGGGAGTGGGAGCATGAGTGTCTAAGTGGGTCTGTGTGTTTGTGCATGTGTGTTTGAGTGGTTCTGTGAGTGGGTGCGTGAGTCACTGAGTGGGTCTGAGAATGGGTGCATGAGTGAGTTAGTGTCTGAGTGTGTCTGTGAGCCTCACCTACTCTTTTATCCAATAAGATTCCACAGCTTTGCACAAAATATCTATCCAACTGGAGTTCTTTCTGCCTTCTTGGGTAAATGTCCTGTGTGTATTCTATACTTCAGCTGTGTAATGGAGCACAAGGAAATGTCACCAGTGACCTTGAGTGCATTTTGGCAACTGGATTGTTCCTATTGCCTCTTTCTCTAGAATTCTGTGATGACACGAATCATCCTGTAGAGAGGCCAACAAAACTACAAAGAGGTAAGTCTCCACCACACCAGGGTCTTTCCTCTTATCTATTTGATATAAGTGCTTCTTTGTTCTGTAGTGATGTCCTCATATTTCCTTAGCATCAAGAACGCGCCACCAAAATCAGCGAGAAATGCACTGGGTGGTCTTTTGCTGAGCTGTCCATCATCCTGGTAAAATGTGGGAAGAACTTTGCATACTACTAAGGAGGACAGTGCAGGGCCAAGCAGATGCAGCTTTCAGGTGATTTGCACATTTGCATACTCGTAGCAATTTATAGGAAGAAGCATGGACTAATCCCCCATGGCCCGGCCTTCATTCAATATGGGGGGTGCATGACCCTCCTCCCCAGGTCGATTTGGCCCTGGGGACCTCATCACCCTGGGCTCGGCCATGTTTCCTGGGTGCCCTCCAGTGCACCCAATGTGCAGTGGGATCATGAGGGGAGCCTTAACCCGAGCTGACCCATCCAGCTCCCTGCCTCCTGCAGGAGCTGGCATTGCTCTTGCACACAAGGAGCGGCTAAACACACAGCTTCCTGAACAATCTGTTCATTTCTTTCCCTGCCTGCATCTCTGCAGGCTGGGAAAGCAGTGAAACCTCCACCGCCAGCAGGAGAGAGCACTTTGACAGCTCTTGCCCATTGGAAATGGAGTGTTTGCCCAAATTTGGCAGGAGCTGTCAAAGCTTCCTCCAAATCAGAGAAAACAGGTGTGTCCCAGTGGTGGGCACCCTTGGACATAGCAGGAGTCGGCCCTGAGGGGTGCGGTCCCCAGGGCCATGTATGACTTCATGAGGGAGCCATGGGGCCCCCTTCAATGTTTACTTTAGCCCTGGAGAGGTGGTGGTCCCTGGGCCTGTGGAGGGCTGCGCGGGCCCTCAGCATTCATTTCATATTCCTCCCCCAGGGAGATGGTGGTCCCCGGGGCTGTGAGCGAAGTCTGTACAGGCCTCCCCATTACAACTTAGCATTTTGCCCCAGGGAGGTGTTGGTCCCCAGAGGGGGGGGATCGCACAGGCTGTTTGTTACAGAAAGTGAAGTGTTTGCTCTGACTTGGCAGGAGCTGTCAAAGCTCCCGCTAAGTCAGAGCATACAGCTATAGGTTGTATGACAGACCCATGCATGGCAGAACTATGCATGGCTTAATAATGCGGTCTGAACCACAACCATGTCTTTACCATGCATGCCTTTACCACACATGCCTTAACAATGAATTTCCTTGTAAAAGCATGCTTAGTAAAGGTAAACACACATGTGGTTCAATCATAAAACCCCCCTTAACATTGATAACTATCCCGCTTCCCCCACTCACCCTGAGGCCTAAGTCTACCCCACCCTTAAAAACCTCCACCCCGAAAACCTGACCCCAAGCCCCTCCCACCCTAAGCCCTAAAACTCTGCCCTGTTAAAAACAAAAACGACCCCAAGCTCTCCTAAAACCCTGGCCCCTGTTATTAAAAAAAAACTATCCTGACACCCCCCACACCGCCCTCAGCCCTAAAACATTCCCCCACACTAAAAACTAAATTATCCCACTACCCACCCTGAGCCTTTCCTCCACCCCTAAAAACTTCCCTTCCCAAATACTGAACCCAGACCCTCCCCGCCCTTAGCCCTAAAACCTTCCCCACCCCTAAAACCTACATTATCCCTACACCCCCACCTACCATGAGCCTCAAAACTTCCCCCCAAAACGGCCACTCCAATCCCACACTGCCCTTACAACTACCTCTCCCTCCCCCTGTCCTGAGCCCTAAAACAGACCCCGGTCAAAAAACAAGCCCGATCACCCCCCACCGTAAGACCTAAAACTGCCCTGCAAAACTGCCCCTTCACCACCCTGCCCCCCCGCCCGAGCCCTAAAAACTGCCCCCCAAAACTGCCCCTTACCTCCCACCTTCCAACCCCACCCTGCCCTGAAAACTATCCCGGACTCCCTCACCCTGAGCCCTAACACTGACCCCCTGCAAAAAAAACACAACCCCCCAAAAAACTGCCACTTCCCCCACCCTGTCCTTATAAATACTCCACAACCCACCCCAGCCCCACTTACCCAGTTGCCGCATCCGGAGCTTCCGTCCTCTCCCTGCTGTTCCTGCTGTGTGCCTGAAACACGCATATGCATGGTGCCTTAGACACGCATTTGTGTGATTAAGCACATGCGTCGTTCAGGCAAGCGTGGTAATGCTTGCGTACTTACGGCATGTATGGCTTTGCCAGCGTATAAAAGGCCATTTCCCACAGCTATGTCCCGGGGTGGGCATCCCAGGATATAGCAGGAGCCAGCCCTGGGTGGTGGCAGTCCCTAGGGCCTTTTATGGCTCCTTGAGGGGGGACATGTGGCACACCTCCAATGCAAAATAGCCAGGGGGGGCAATGGGGACCCGCACTGTATTTTAATAAAACCCCAGGAAGGTGGTGGTCCCTGGGGCTATGGGGAGGCTGGCCACCCCCCTGCTTTACATTTCATTAGAGCACAGCCCCCCTACACTCTATTTCAATTGTACCATGGAGAGTTTGGGGTACTCTGGGCTGTGGGGGGCCATGCAGCCCCTGCACTGCATTTGATTTAAGCCCCATGAAGGGGGGGGCAGGCAGCCTCTCCCACAGTATTATATTAAAGCCCCAGGGGGGTGGTGGTCCCCGGGACTGTGGAGGGTGGGGGGCAGCCACCCACCTGCATTACATTTCATTAGTGCTCCGGGGAGGTGACACAGTCCTTGGGGCTGTGGGGGGTGGGGCAGGTATCCACCCTCTCTGTATTTGATTTGGGTCCCGGAGAGGTGGTGGTCCACAGAGCTTCAGGGGTGACAGGCACCTCCCCATTCAGAGTTTAAGTACCCCCAGGACCTGACCCATGTGGGGGCTTCACTGAAAAAAGCCTATGCTTGTTTTAAAAAAAAAAATCCAGCAGATCTGCAGACTCCTGCCAAGAAAAATGCTTTTTAAGCTATGATGGGGTCTCTCAAGGACTCCTTCACCAGAGCTAAGGGGTCAGGGTGTTTCTATCCTGACCCCTTTTCTTATTTTTTTACCTTTTTAGCGAACAGTGCGGCAGAACCTAGCCGCCCAAATTATCTTGAGGTACTTAGCCAAGAAGGAAAATAAGCTGCACTCCCAAATTAGGCTGGATTCTCCTTATTCAAAAACAGCAATCTTGGGCACCCTACGTGTTATTCTTTGCTTTGTTCTATATGCTGGGTTTTGTGGTTGACCCCCAAACGCTCACACCGACGGTCAGAGCTCACTGCCTATGACCTCTTTGTTTGTTTAGGATCAAATGATGGCTGCAGTGCCCGGTACCAAAGGCCACTTAAGAGATCTGACCCTGCGGCACAGCTGGATGTGATACTAATCTGTGCGTGTGTACTAACACTGGAAGAAGCTATAACCTGGAATGGTATGGACTTTCACAAATGCCATGTAACTGATTCCACATAGAAAATGCTACAATTGGTGCTGATGTGGCCAAGTGGCTGAAACGCTATTCAGCAAGAACGGGGCCCGGGAGTCTTCAACAGTTAGAATCATGATATACATTGTACCACAACTCCCATAATGCCATTCAATGGAGAAACATTATACATTAACAAAGGACTCTTCCACTTTGAAATAATTCACTTTGAAAAAGACTGATTGTCATGCGTCAGTGGTGTTGGGCGAGATACTGATGGTGATTGATGGCATTAAAAAAGAAATATGACTCCTGGGAGTGCAGCGTTATTCTGTGTTTTGTTCTATATCCTTGTGTTTGTGGTCAACCCCCAAAAGCTTGCATCAGCAGTCAGACCAAACTGCCTGTGACGGCTTTGTATATATATATATATAGCCTTAGGATCTTGGTAAGTTCATCACATGAAATTGATCAGGATGACTGGGAGACTGGGAGATATATATATATATATGCCAACAATCCTCCTGTTACATGCAGAAAGTTTTTTTTTTTTTTTTGCTGACAATGCAAGGCATGCAAATACAGTAAAAACTTCCTTAAAGTATGTGGTGAGAATGGGCATTGGACGTACCAAATTCGAGGACATTTTAATTGCAATACAGATTTCTGTGTTTATTGTTTGATGTGCCCTTGTGGGAAACTTTATGTGGGCAGTACAATACACAAGGCTAAAAAAAGAGGGTTCTTGAACACATTCGAGCGATTCGTAATTTTGATAGAACATACCCAGTGGCTAGGCATTTCCATGACAAACATAATGGGGATGAGAGGTTGTTGAGTTTTGCATTCATTGATCAGATTAAACCCAGTATTAGGGGAGGCAATAGAGAGAGAAAAATGAGGATTTTGGAATCAAAACTGATTATTAGACTCAGCACCCTGAGCCCTGGGGGTTTAAGTTCAAGTGAGGAGATGAATGTGCATTTAGGTTAATTGAAGCTGCTGGACAGGTGCACATATATATTTTTCGTCAGTTATTCTAATCATATTTTATTCAATTTTGTGGTGTTTTTATGTAATAAGTTTTTGTGATTGATGTGACAGTGTGGGAGGTGTTATGATTAGTGGTAGGTAGTAAGAGACACATATTTGCACACATGTATAGGAATTGTTTTGAATATTAATATAGGGCTGTCTAGGTATATTTGAATTATCTTTTGATATTTACAGCACTTAAAATATTTAAATATTTAATATTTAATATGGGTGTCAATCAAATGATTATAATTAATTAGGTCATGGAGAATAATTAATGTGGATATTTTAAGGAACAGAATGGTATTCGGTGCATATTATGTTTTTGAAAAATTGTTTTGGACTATTTTGGATATTAATAATAATCAATATTTAATATTTAATACCATATATGTAATGAATGTAGAAAACTGCTCTGGACCATTTGGGTTATTAACAGTATTTAATATGTAATATTTAATATTTTATATGCAATATGTAAGTTATTTGAATGATTATATTGAGATTCAATGAATTTATGTACAAAGAGAGCAAATAATGTGGATAATTTTGTAATTGTAAGATCAACTTTGGTACAGCTTATGGGCCATTCTAGACATTCCAAGATGGTGCTGACATTTGCACACTGTGGGCTAGTTGGGTGACCTGATAGTCCTTTTTTTATTTTTGTCCTTATGTGTATGCTGGGTGTGGCATATAGTTGGTTTGTGAGACACTCTCAATTGTTACGTGATCAAGGCTATGGCTGAAACGCGTTGTTCTGGGAGGAAGCATTGGTGAATAAAAGTTTTTGGGACCTCCATTTGGTGTCCGGGAACTTTCTACATGTAACAGGAGGATTGTTGGCAATAATATGTGGATGGCTAGGTCCACGTCTGGACCGCTACTGAATTAGCAGCCTCGGATGTCTGGCAATGTTGGTGTTTTATATATATATATATCCAAACAGTCAGACGCCCAGCCTCCAGGTCAGGGCTCGTACGGCGGGTGCCACTGCCGAATAAATCACTCCAATCAGAAACAATAGTCCATTGTCAGAAATACGAGCCACACCAGCGGGTCCAGTTTACATACATATATATATATGTGTGTGTGTATATACAGTATATATATATATATATATATATATATATATAGATATAGATATATATATATATAGATATAGATATATGTATATATGCATACATAAATATATCCAGAACTCCCTTCTGATCATAAAGTAGTGGCACTCCCACACTGAATTTGCTTAAATTCTTTATTCCATTATTGATGAGTTTGCTGAGTATAACCAACGCGTTTCGATCCCCTACAGGACCTTTGCCACGGTTACAATCAAAACCAACTTACTCCCTCTTAAGCAAAAGATTTACAGCAAAACTGACAAAGGACCAAATACTCTAAAAATTCTTTGTTTTTGTGGCGGCCATCTTAACAGGATAAACCTGAAAGAATATCAGCATATCAATTTTACTTAGACAGCGCAAACCATATGTACATAAAAATTACCAGCAACATTTTTTTTTTCAAATGTAGTAACTATTTTTCTGCACACTCCATTCCATTGCTCTTGATAAGAGATGTTCTGAATAGTAGGCCTTATGTAGATATAGATAAATCTACTACAAACAATCTTGCCCTGGTGAGCATATATTGCCTACTTCCCATTCTTCAATTCAAATTCATCATTTTTTTTACATTTTTTTTCAAAATCCTATTTTCTATCTATTCTCACTATCCATAATGTTGGTCCTGAAGTACACTGAAAAACATAAAAAACAAAAAATGACAAAAAATAAATTAAAAACAAGTTCTATACAACCGCATGGAGACAACCAGTTATAAAGCAGCAAATTAGCATGTACATTATATAATCTTACACAAATATATGTAATTCATTGTCTACATTTAACCCATTCAGTTCTAATGTGTCTAACCTAAGGATGTACCTCGCATCCAGCTTTCTTAGAGCTTTTTCCCTGTTGCCACCTCTGGGACTTCTTGGAATAGCGTCTAACACTGAATACTTCAATTTATTGACATCTCCCTGATGTTCCTTCCAGAAGTGTCTCGCTACTGGATAAACATTGTCTCCATTCTTGGTTACCCTTAAATGTTGCAATACAAGTTTATGCACTTCCAATACCGTGTTACCAATGTACATCTGATTGCATTCACATTTAAGCATAGAGACAACATAATCAGTTTCACAGGTCAAATGCTTGTTAATTTTTTGCTCACATCTTGAGAAGTTACTACCATGCCTGCATGCTTTACACTTACTATATTTGTAGAAGCCCATCTTTGGTTGGAGCCAGACATTGTGCTTACTTCTTACATCACTCAACACCAAAATATCTCTGAAAGATCTTGATCTTCTAAAAGATATCTGTGGTTTCACAGGAATCTTACTGGCAATGACCGATTCACTCCTAAGGAGAGATGCCAATGTTTATTTAACATCTTTCTATTGGACAAGTGACCCTACTGTAGGTGGTAACAAATCTGATCCCATCTTTCTTTTGGTTACCTCCACCGGGGCTCGCTCTAAAAAGTACTTTCTCGTGGCTTTTTCTCATTGCTCTTTCTTGTGCTGACCTTAAAACGTAATCACTGTATCTCCTTTGTTTGAATCTCTGAAACATTTCATTACTAGTCGTCCGGAATCATTCTTCTGTATTGCAAATTCTCCTGGCCCTCAAAAATTCCCCACAGGGGATACTTTTTTCCAAGCTCTCTGGATGATAGCTAGCTGCATATAATACACTATTCCCTGATGTTGCCTTTCTATACATACTTGTTACCATTTTACCATCTTCTATATCTATGGCTAAAATGCATTTTTGACTGCTTTGCACCCAACTGAAGGCACACCAAAGGCAAGCCAGTCAATTTGATCAATGACCAGGATCAGAATGGCCTACAGGCAGTGCTTAATTTGAGCCAATGCTTCTGGGTGGAGCCCACGGGCACTTATTTTTGGGGACTGGCACTTATTCTTCCTCATCAGACTTTTAACCACAGCAAGAGAGAGAAAAACACACAAGGGGGACAGAAGGAGGAAAAGAAAGATGGACAAACAGTGATAAAGGGAGAAAGCAGAAATCTACAAGAATGAGGTAAAGAGATAGGGAATGTCTGGTAGTGGATGAAAGAAGTATGAGGTGGAATAAAGGCTAAGCAGTTTTGATATTCTGCATCCCGATAGTCATAGAGCTGGCCTTGGGCTTCTGAGTATAACTTGGGCACCCATACTCATTATTTTACAAATTAGGCACTGCCTATAGAATAAAAAGACAGTGCTTTCTGTACTGGTCTGACAGGGTATTATTTTTCAAACTAAGCACTGCCTATAGGGCAATCAATCATTGCCCGATGTACTAGTCTGACAGGTTAGTGCGCGGGTCATTTGTTTTGCCCTTTGTGAGCCTCTTTTATGGTGTGCTGTGCTGCTTTTTACTGTTGAATTCCCTGGTATTAAAATAATCCTTGCCTACGGCAAGCTCAGATCCAAGCAGTCTTCATACCTTGCAAACACATACAGAGAGTGGCTTTATACAGTGTGGCTTTACACAGCGTGGCTTTACAAGTTCAAAACTGCCCCGATTTGCAAACATTGGACACTTTTTTAGCTCTCTAATTTACTGATGGGGGTGGGGCCACTTTTATTTTGGTGCATGGGATACTTTCTATTCCAGTCCAACACTGTCCATGACTGACCAGGATAAGGGGCTGAGCATTACACCAAATGTCAAACCTATATCCCTGAATTTTTTAAACAGGTACAATGGAAGTCTGCTGATTTCTAACTTCTAAGGATAATCATTGAGCAGCAAGACATTGGTGGGGCCCCAGGGCATCCCTAACTGTGCACGCTTTAAGTAAATTACATAATGCTCCAGCACTACCCAAGCACTGTCTGAAGATAAAAGATATTGTTACAACAGATAATGTTGAGTCATAGTATTATCTCAAACATGCTTAACTGATGCCACAGCAGACATGATTAGGGAGGCAGTACCTCTGTGTAGGTAATTCTTAAACAAAATGAGCTGGAAATGCAGGGACATATCTATGAGAGGCTTGCGCCGCCGTTGCGTCACTTTGAGTGATGCACTGGCAACACAAACCTACCAACCATTTCTATGAGGCCACGCAAAGCCATTTTGTGTGGCTTTGAATGGTTTTATAGCTTGGGAGTAAGGTAAGGCAAGGCAAATAGCTGCATTGCCTTAGTCTCATCCAGGGAGGCATTCCATGGATGTTGCCGTGGGTTTTCCCATGCAACACCCAGGGATTCTGACGCATTCCCAGATTTACAAGAGCCTTCCCAGGGGAGGTGCAACAAGGAGAAATGTCTTTATTACTCCTCAATTTTGACTCTGGTGCAGCAAAGTGCAAGGAGGCCCATTGATCTCAATTGATGCATCCTTTGAATGCCTGCTTTGTTCAGATGTTAAAAATGAAGCCAAAAATGGCGCAATGAAATCTTGTAGATTTAATTGCGACATTTTTGCAGGCCTCCTACAGCCGGAATGCCCCCTTGCATACATTATGACTGGTGCAGACATAATGTGGCACAAGAGGTAATAAAGTGGGGTAATGCAAATATTGCACCACTATGTAAATATGGCGCATCGATTTTTGCTTCGTTAAGCCATCATTAGCGTAAAAAAAGAATGCTAATGTGGCGCAAGGAGATGCTAGGGCCTTGTAAATCTGGCCCAAGGTTTCTACACTAACAGGATCCACTAAAAGGCAAAACATTCTCTAACCTGTATTTTCAAATAGTTAAATAGTTGGCAGATACTGCATGTTTTCACCTTCAGCCCACCTTACACAGGAACTATGGGGCATATTTATGAGCCCCATGTGCTGCCGAAGCATCACTTTTTTTGAAGCTCTGGCAGCGCAGACTACAAAATCATAACAATGAGGCCACACAAAGCTTCTTTGCATGGCTTTGAATGGCCTCATAGATATGGAGTGAGGCATGGCAGTGTAAGTCGCTGTGTTGCCTTACTCTGCTCCTGGGAGGTGTTCCATGGGCTTGAGGTGTGTTTTCCAATGCAATATCAATGGATTTTGACAAATCCCCAGATTTATGAGAGCCTGTCGACGAGACAAAACTTAATGCCTCCCCAGGGCAGATGTAACAAGGAGAAATATTTGTATTTTTCCTTGTTTTTTTTTCTTTCCATGTGTGCTGCATTCTGCAGCATTCGTAGCAAGAGGAAAATGCCTATACGGATTGTTACTGTGCAGGAAGGTGTCCCTTCCTGCACAAAAACAATCCTGCCAACAACACAGGTACCCTTGCACCACGGTGAAAGGGTGCCTGCGGTGGCGCTATGCTGCCAAAATGGCACCAGCACAGTGGGAAAGGACAGAAATGCACCCTATTTCAAAAGTATGGTGCATTCCTGCCCTTTCACTTTGGCGTAGGGCAGTGCAGCAGGGTGACTCACTGCACTGCCCTACACCAAATCCTCATAAATGTGGCCCTATACCACTTACTTTATGAGTACTTATTTATTGTTTTTTTCGGTCTGGAGTGAGCCAGATCTTAAAATTTTACTAAAATTATATGTCATAAACTTATTGAAAGGTGCTTTTAGCCAACTCTCCTCATCTGTTGGTCTGTTGTTGTGCCATTCACATTTTGTTTCTACCCACTACTGCATGGTGTAATGGGTCAGCCTACCTCAGGTACTGACCACCTTCACTTTGAGATACTGCATTTTGCTTTTTACAAGGCTTACATCTGCACACAAGCTAGTTCCCTTCAGCGACATTGTTTTTGTTTTTACTTTATTATTACTTTAGTTTTGCTTTTGTGTTTAGAGCCTGATGTAAAAGCAAGACGTTTTATGTTTAGGTCGAGCCTACTAGACAGCACCTGTGCTGTGAGTAGAGTGGCATATTGTGGCTCATCATGGCAATATAGAGCTTGTCGCCAATTGCTTGCCATTAAGTGGCTCTCCTTGTCACTCTCTTTTCCTGCTTCCTATTGGTGTCCCATATTCTTAGTGTTGTGTTTGTCATTCCATGAAGCATTGCCTCTTTACATTCTCCCTGATTCTTCGATTAGCCAGCATGTCTGAACTCAGTGCTTGCATTCAAGCGCTATTTTTTCTTCTGTGTGAAGCACTCCATTGGTATGCGTTTGTTTTGTAACCGTGTCCCTCATGTACCTCTCTCCCCCTGCACTCCATGTTGCTCTCTCCTTTCCATGACTGCTTTTCCCTGCCCCTCCCTCTTGCGCTTGCCCATGTGCTTCACTCCATTACTTTGCGCTACCTGCACCCCGTGTTGCTTTCCTCAATATCTGTGTTTATTTTCTTTCTGCACTACCCCATTGCTATTGCATCCCCTGCAGCCCCCACCATGTTTCTCCACCCCTCACATGTTACATGTGCGTTAACTATGTGGCATCATCATTCACCCTCACATAGCCACTGATTGCTTCCACTCCTCTGCCCCCTTTATAAAAATGTCTTGGCACATTTTATTTTATTTTTAGGTATCTAACCAACTCAGATCTGTAACAAAAAGAAAAAAAAGCATCTGAGTAATTTTGTTGGCTGGCGCATGCGTGGTGCATGCACCTACAAAATGATGTGGGTGGCTGCATCAAAGGTTTTCATGTTTTCTTTTGAATTCAGGTTTGCAGCGCAGCATTTCAGATGGCATGCAGTTTGGCTAGCAACCATTGGCAAACCAATAAGTGGCAAATTCAGGACCTATTAGCTTTGCTAATGCTTGTTTCGATGGAGCACAGGACACATCCCAGCTGTATCAATTCCTGTCTCTTGATAATGCTGTTGTAAATTTATTTTGGGTTGGCCTTTGTTTATCTGACTGCTGCTATTTCACATCATACCAGATAATGTCCATTTCAAAACTGTTCTTTATAAAGTTGTTTTATTTTTTAGTATCCGCTCAATAAAGTACTTTATAACTGCAGTTCTGTATCTCATGCTGGTATGTATGAGTAACAACAGCTGTACTTGTAAACTAGTTTAGTCTGTGTGTCCTGCTAGTATGGCTTTCTAGTTTGCTTTCAGTACTCTTATATGTCATGTTATAGACATTTACCTAATATATTATTGATTGAGGCTTTGCCAATTTCAAAATCTATCTATCTGTCTATCTATCTATCTTTGCAAGCCCTTTCTAGCTATTTGTACATCTGGTATTAGCCAAGACCTTTTATTTTTATAACAAATTACACATATAACATAGTTGCATAAAGGGGTTTTCAGTGAGATTTCATCCATTAGTCTGTTGAGTGTCACATTTTTCTTCCACTCACTCCAGCAGGCTTCAAGGGGCAGTGGCTCAGCCCACTACAGCCATTAGCTGTTTTCACTGTGACTTTTGGCATGCTACCTTTGTTACAAGGAACACATCCACATACAAAGTAGTTTCCTTCACTGCCATTGTAATGTCTGTTTTTTTTTGGAACAGAAAGATATTTTCACCTTTGGCTAATGTTTCTTTTGGACTTATGAGGGCTTGGCAGCTTCCCCAACAATAAAAGTTTGCAAAAACCATGACAGAACAAAATAAGAATTGCCAAAGCTAAAAAGCTGGTGGCCGACACCAACCTATTGGCTTTGCCAATGCTTGTTTAAGTACAGTACTCATAATGGCGCAGGATGTCTTAGTCATGATCCCTCTGAATCCTTTATGATATTGATTACCATTGGTCACCAAAGATCGGAGAAGGAATTTTTAGAAGTCCTAAGACTTTCTGCTTTCCTGTTATAATAATCAAGAGGTATGTGTGCATTTGAAGAAAATAAATCCAAATCTCTAAATACTGCACCACAGATTAAACAGATTATAACTTGTTATTCCATACCACCTGCCCTATGGTATACTTCAGCTATAATATGTTTGTTTTCTTGCTGGGTCAAGGCATATTCCAGCCACAGATGTGATAGTCTTACAATCACCAAACTATTGTTGCTGGAGTTGATACAGTGATTCAGGATGCCAATTCATCTTGAATCAGATCAAGAAATCCACTTCATGGACAATGCAATGCAGTTACTATGCACAGCCCTAGGGACTGATCCCAGGTTCTATTGTAGTTAAAGATCTAAAGCTTCAGATATCGTAGAGAGACTGAATGGGATGAACAAAGCTACATTGGCCAAGGGCTGTACCTCTAAATCTCTTAATTGGCCCAATACACTTCCTCTGGTATTGATGAGCACACAAAGTACCTCCTGTACGTGAAACAGTTTGTCTCCTCACAAGGAGATTTGGTTTTCAAGTACTCCAAGGAATTGGCTGATGTTGTTCATGTGATCCTCCACCAGGTTGATGCTGTCACTCCAGCTGTCTTAGAGTTTCCAGGGCATGAATTGAACCCCGAAGATTGGGTTCACATAAAGAAGCACATCCACAAGTCTTGTCTGAAGGAGCATTGGAGAGGCCTGTACCAGTTGATTCTGGGCATCAACACTTATGTCAAATGTGCTAGTTTGCCAAACTGGAGATATACCTCACACACTAAGACCGTAGGACAAGAGGAAGAAGCAGAACTAACATCCCCTAGCTCATCAAGTCAGCCTAGGTTTGAAGTTTCTGAAAACTCCGAAGAAGAGGAAAACCAGTCCCACAGCAAAGCATCAGCAGGAGCAAGGGTCAGGCAATGATGTTTTCATTCCAGCAGCAGCTGAAGACCTGACCACGGGGCTAAGAATACACATTCACAGACAGGTCAAACTCTTGTGGAGAGCAGAATCCAACCTGCCAAAGTAGAAGTTGTAGGAACTAGAGAGTGGAAAGGCCAGAGAAAGTTCCGCCCCTCAGAATGAATCTGTCTCATCAGAACCAAAGAACACAAGCACCTCTGAGGATCGTGGTTCAACCAAGGAAGGCTGTCCAAAGACTATGATAAGCCGAAAGAGACTGTTGACGACTAGAAAAGGACCAGAGACAATAAGGGAAGTTAGTGAGTTAGAAGAACTAGAACTTGTTGTGGATGAGAGCATAGATTAGACAACCTCCAAATGCCCTAAAAGAGAGAGAAAGGTCAATGAACAGTAGTCAGGCCTGGATTGGACGTATTTTACACAAACTGATATTGAATCTGATGACTGTCTGGCAGATATTGACAAGCCGCCTTGAAGTTAGGACAATTGCAAAGGAACTCATGCACGCTAATCACTAACAAACATTCAAAAGGATGCCTAGAGAGCTAGAGTAATGGTCAGAGTATGGTAAAGCCTTAGGCCTCCTACTGTTGAATGAATAAAAACACTGCAGCTTTCAAGATAGGGTAATGACTGTGTGGTAGAAATTAGAGGGCTAATTGCTTCATTTTGAGATTGAAGGTAACATGGGGCAGCAACGCTGCAAATTCTTACTTACAGTTTTGGCAGTTGCCGTTTCGGTTTCTATGCTTTGATGGCTGTTGGACATCTATCTGCTGAGGAGGTGGATTCCTCATTAAATTGATTGTCAGAAAACCAGAGTGGGAAAATAAAAATTCCTACATCCAGCATCATGAGTGTTTATAGTTATTCTGTGTATTTTCAGATGTTAGCTCAGTATGTAAAAATGATACAGGTAGAACATTGTTTTGTCTCTTCCTACTTTTCCTGCCCATTTTTTCTGAACCTGCATTATCAATGGAATTCTATTAAGTTTCTATTCTGATTATGACAAGCCTTTAGAAAATGTACCAACTGTGACTGATGAAAATATGTATTTGTGGGCTTCTAAACATGTTTATCATTCTTCCAAAGCTTTTAAGTCAAGAAATCAGCATGAGCATATGATGAAATTCTTTGTTCCATGATTAACATGAATGCTACTTATCAAAGTATGCCAATGTAACCTGCAAAGATGAGAGAGTTTCTGTCATCAAATTGAATGACAGGAAAGGATCAGGCGAAGAGAAAGGGGAGAAGAAAGTTAGTCCCCAACATGGTATTGGGGAGGAAATAGACATTATAAAAAAAACATCTCCAAGACTGAGCATTGATATTGAATTTTATGTATGGTGGGGAAGCTGAAGGGGAATGTAACTGTTGAGTTATTGGGAAGGTGTTAATATAAGCATAGGTATTTGTTCAAAGGCAAGACTTTTGTTGAATTAGAAGTGAATAGAAAAGGTCATCTATTATGAGTATAGCAAGTTGGTGTATTCCCAGTTACCATATTACTGGATAGGTATTTGTTATGCAGCTTTACTTTTCCCCGGAACCTATCATACTAATAAGCTAAATTCACCCCTTGGTCTCTATATTAATTAAACTAAGAAGAGCTTCAAGCAAATCCTTAGTTAAATTTTTAGAGCATTTATACCTTCAATAGGAGTTGCATTAACAATGTTAAGATTAAAAAAGTTATCAACACTTGTAGACTGCCTTGCTACTAATACAGCAAGAGCTCTAATGGCAATAAATGAGGAATTGCTTGTTATGAGAACTATGATCATGCAGAACTGCCTTGCATTACATTCGCTGCTTTCAAAGGAGGGTGGAGTCTGCAAGGTCAATCATACCCAGGAATGCTGTGCCTATATCCCAAAAGTATGTAATCGGCTTAATAGTTATGTTAATAACATTAAGAATATCAATCATATCCGGAATTTGAAGATACCGATGCCTTGGAAGGAACAGGCTCTGTATTTGAGCCTATTGGAAGGGGTTTCGATAAGGTAGGGGAATGGCTAGGAAGCAAAGGTAGAGGAATACTGAAATTGCTCTAACTCCTCTTTTAGTTATACTTATAGGTGTTGCATGTGTGCTTCTCTTTCTAGAGTTCTGCAAGAGAACTCTATCAGGCAATGGGATGAACTGTGGGTTGTTGTCAGCAACAAGAGGAAGAAAAAGAAACATAATTGATGTAAAGTTTGAAGAGATTCAAAACGATCCCTATGATGCCATGAAGGACTTAGGAGAATCCAATGGAAAGAATCCAAAGATGATGAATTCTCTACTATAATAAAGATGTAAAGTGATGATTTAGAAATCACCGGGGGGGGGGTTGTGTGAGCTGTTTTCTCTTTTAGTTTTATATGTTCTGGAAACAGAACGTGTGCCTACATGAACCAAGCTTATGTTTTGTCCATCCTGAATTGATGCTGTGGCGTATCATATGATCATTGTTGTTTTCCAGGCTAAATACAGAATTGTACGCTTTGCACTAACACACAGTAAGCATTCCCAGAGGCTTCTTACCATGCTGTATCTAACAAAGGACATCCCAACGATAGCAGTCTCAAAGTGTCCAATATTGTGCTTGAATAAACTGTGGGAGCAACTGAATTTAATGCAATAGTATTATGACAGAATCCTCAAATGTTCTCTATTTATTTAATCACTTTATAGTTGAGTAAATCTTAGAACTTTGGCCCATATTTATACTTTTTGTATGCCACTTTTGTGTCATTTTTTTATGCAAAAGCGGCTCAAACTTACAAAATACAATTATTTTTTGTAAGTTTGTGCCGCTTTGCATCAAAAAATGACGCAAATCCAGCGCATAAAAGTATAAATATGGGCTTTTGTATCGTTTGCCATCTACAGTCATTATGCTGAGCTTGCATTGAGACCATACCTATTTTTTAGCCTTTGCTGCCATCCTCTGCTCAGTGTGGGGTAGTGCACAACAACAAAAATGGTTAACATTGAAGCATAATACACATTGTTAGTTTTATTTGATATTATGTTAGTGTTAATTTGATGTAAAGTATTGAGGTGCAGAGTTATCAAACTTTCACACAGCGCAGCAGGCCACATCGCTGCGCTGCATGAAAGGAAAAGGGCAGAAATGCAATCTATTTAACATTATATGTTGCATTCCCGTCACTTCCTGGTGCTGGAGCCCTTTTGGCTGCCTAGCACCAAGCAGGCACCCTGCACTGTGGTGTGAGGGTGCCTGTGTTGCACACAGGATTGTTCCTTGTGCAGGTAGGCATGCCTTCCTGCACGCGAACAATTCTCAAAGGCATTTTCCTCTTTCTATGAGTTCTGCAAAATGCAGCACACATAGAGGAAAAAACTAAGAGAAATAAAGATATTTCTCCTCGTTATGCCTCATCTGGGGCCGCATAGCATTTGGTTCATTCCCAGGTCTACCACTAATGTCACATCTGGGAATGCGCCAAAAATCATGGGTGGATGATTGAGAACATCTGCGCTCCACCCATGAAATGTCTCCCTTGGGCAGAGTAAAGCAAGGCAGCGATTTGTGCTGTATTGTGTTACTCAGGATTTATCAAGCCATGTAAGGGCGTGCAAGGCGGCCTTTTGTGGCTTGATAAATCTGACTTAGTAGTTGTGTCGTTCCTTGCACCCCCTTGTGTGATTCAAGGACGATGCAACACGATGACACATATGCCCCTGAGTATTTCACACTATTTCTTTAGACCGAGCTACATTTTTATTCTTTGCATTCATGTTTACTCTCATCTAAACAGAAGTCTCCCTATTTCTGTTGAAACCGTTCAGGGTACTACATGTTTATTTTCTTCTGTACATGCTTCTGTCTGGGTTATCAACTGCTTGATTTAGTCGCAATAGCCTTTTAACTGCCAGTATTAAATAAAATAATACAGTATTTTTTCACTACATGTGATGAGGTGGTGGTCCTAGAACTACTCGTGAATGTAATATTTGCACCTTTACTATCTACAATAAATATTACTGGAAAGAGCTGTAAACCGACCTCTTCCACATATTTCTGCCAACTAAGCGCTAACTTGACCCTCCCTCCTTTCTGATGCTGTAAGTCCCAGGTCTGCTGACCCATGAGGCGAGGCCTATGCTATCTATTTACCTCAATATAAAAAAAATAACAAACTAGCCTGCAGACAGGGTCAATTCATTCACGAAACACAAAAGCCTAAGGTAGTACTGCTATGTGGCTTCTTATCATAATAGAAGGCCCAAAAAATCACCTCTTTATTAGTGAGTGTTCCTTACTCAAAATAATATCTTGCCCGAAGTATCATTCCTATCTGCACAGACGCTGGAAAGAGACTACTTAGAGATGCATGCGAATTAGCCTTAAAATGCTTCTAGTCCCAGGCTCTGGTTACTGTAGTTAGTTGTACCACAATTCTTGGAACAGGAAACTGGTGCTTTAAACAGCCAAGTACTCACGGGCACCGAGTAGCCGCACTTTCAATTAGTCTAACCCTGAGTATCGCACTTCTACTTTTCCAAGTAGTGTACTTATACTCATGACCTGTAGGCTCAGTGGTGCTACTCAGGGTGATACTGTCACAGTGGATTATGTGTGTGTGCCACGCTGACTTCCAAAGCACTTGCGTAGGCCTTAGCTGATGCACAGCTAAATTAAGCATGAGTGGATAATTGGCACTTGCTTCGTGCAATGGCTGTGTGTTGTTGGAAAGATCGGCATCTCGGCGTTTCATACTCTTGGTGTGATGTAGGGTTTGACTTCCTGCCTTGCAGTTGTGTGCGTACAATCCAGGCAGTCAGCTCAGAGTAAGAAGGGAGAAAGGTATAGGGGCTCTACAGATTTTAAAAATGTCTTGAAACCTGTGTGTGCCTTTTGATGCTAGAGAAGAAGAAAGCAAGGAGGAGGGAAAGAGAGAGAGAGTGAGCATGGGGACCCTCAGAGCAGATAATTTTAATTAAATAGCTGTAATGCTGTGTGGGTGGCTGTGTATGTGCCTGTCTGAATGTGTCTCTGCGGGTGTATCTTTCATATGAGTGTCCAACACAACGAAATATGGCAAGGTATTTGAGCATCCTGGAGCGGCTAATGTCACAAAACGAGAACTTTTCAGCATAATATCAAATGTTATCCTTACTTTTTGTAACATGAGTTAAACTGTTTATGTACGTATGTGTGAATGTATGTATAATGTGTGCAGAATTTCAATAGTGTGGACCTTGCCAAAATGAATTGAAACTCTGTACATGGTCACAGACATGCATAAAGTCAAAAAGGGACAGTTAGCTGGATTGTGAACTGTTAATGCATTGTGATGTGGTGTACTTTAAAGAGGCACATTGTCGACTAGTTCCCAAATTGAAGCAGCTCTTGGGCAGTCCTGATAGATACAGGGATATTGCTCTAGACCCTGGGTGCATAGATAGAAAGGCCTACTGCCTAGTTTATCTTTTTTACACTTCTTAGTCTGCAGTCGAGTGGTGTCCTGCCTGTAGGTGTGCTGCGAACCCCCAGAGTGATGAGCTTGTCTGCAAAATAAACAGGAGTGATGGACATGATAGCTTTGTAAATGATGCTGCTGGTATTGAAGGTGGTGCAGGCTGCCAAAGGAGTGATATCAGAATGGGAGTAATATATGTATTTCTTTGGCACATGGATGAAACATGCTGTAGAATGTAGGATTCTCTTAACAGGTGTCATTGTGGAGTGCGGGAGGACATGAAGCATGGCATTACCACTATCCCGATGTGACAGTACTAGGGCTTGAACAGCAGTTCTGAAGTCATTCTCTAGAAGAAACAGTTTCACTTTCTTTAGAAGAGAGACCATATTTGATAGTGTATATTTATCATGCTTTTTAGTATGCGCTGTAGCTGGTTCTAAGTCATGCATTTTCCTATTTTACCCTGTTTTACAAGATCTCAGGGGCAGACTGGCTATTAGGTCAAAAGTGCTATTGACAGAAGGGTTTAGATGCCTCTTGCCTTCTGGTTTAGAGTCTCTTTAAGGCAGGTAGTTTCAATAGTTCTCATTCTCACTGTTAGTCACTCTGCAGCTATCAGGTTCCGTCTGATTCTAACTGTGTACTAGTGAAGGACGCGGTTATGGGAGTCAGCGTAAAGCACAGTATTTGAATACCAGCATTTTGATTGACCAAAATCTTCTCACTTCACAAATACTTAAAATCAGTCCAATGTGTCAAAATCTATTGAAAAGTTATTTTCTTTCTTGATTTAACATTTAAAAAAGCATCCAAAGCATTTGTAGAGTGCAAAATGTCAAAATTAGGCTAATTTAGCTCCAATGGAACCCTGAGGAAAGGAGAATATCTCTCTTGAAACACGCCATGTGAAATGTGTGATGGTTTGTATTTGCTGACCACTGCGCCTTTCCTTATGTTATGGAATCTACCGGAAAATACCAATTCTGGCGAACAACACATCAAAAATTTCCCCAGTGCATGGCTCAACTCAAACACATCACAGATGACATCACAAATAACATCACTGATAGCATCAATTAAACTGCTGTAGGGGCTGGGCCACTCAGCTCAAGGTCTGACCATAGCAAGGCATTTGCCCACAAACTACTAAACATAGTCAAACGATGAGTAAAGAAAGGTCTGAGGGGAAGGGTGTTGAGCATCAGTCCTAAGTTTTGACCTACACCCATGACTCACTGAGCACAGTACTGTAAATGGCCAAGGCCTAGACCCAGAGTATACTGGGTAATATCAAAGGCATGCACCTTCTTGTTCATGGGCGTGGATGATGAGTGCTGCACAAAATTCTAACTAGTTTCTGCAGGCGTGGTTCTGAGCACGGAGCCCTTTCATACATTCAGCTGCAAAGTTAGCCCCTGTTCCTTGGAGCTTGCTCCCCTCCACAGCAGGTTCATGGAATCAGCTAGGGAGGAGGAGGTGCATTGTGATTTTATACACAAAATGAAATAGTTTATGGATAGGTATCAACAAAGGGGAGTTTTCACTTCAGCACTCCAAGTGGATTTAAAAACATCCTGTTATATATACTCTTCTTCGAAATACATTATTCAACTGTGTTCCAGCCATAAAAGTCACAAACATAAAATTTAGAAAATATTTTAAAAAAACAAGCATAAAAATTACGAAGAAAAAGATTAATACAAAACATAACTTCTAAAATTATCTAAACATCATAATGAGTGCTCTACAGAAAGGCCATGGATTTACAGAACAGTCCTCAATATCTAGATCTTACTTTCATAGCACTCAATACAATTTTTAAAACAGCATGCATAACCCTTTGGTTACCCAGCTGAAGCAAAAAGGCAAATGCAGCAGCATGAGTTTAAGGGGCAGATTTAAGACCCCCTAACACTTCGTTGCGCCACATTAGCGCCATTTCTTTTATGCTTGTGTGGTTTAACGAGGCCAAAATCGCTGCGCCAAATTTACGAAGTGGCGCAATTATTGCATTGCGCCACTTTGCAACCCTTTGCGCTACAGTATGCCTGCGCCAGGCATAATGTATGCAAAGGGAGCATTTCCCCATGGGGGGGATGAAAAAATGGTGCAAAGAAATGTAAGAGATTTTGTTGCATCTTTTTTTTGGCACTTTTAACACCTGCTCAGAGCAGGCATTTAAAGAAGGCACACCATTGTTTACAATCGGCCTCAATGGGCTTTGCAGGATTTGTGTAAAACAAAAATGCTAATCCTACAAAGCTCCGAACTACCGTCACAAAGACTAATTCCCCCTACCGCCATGGTGAGCCACATCTCAGATACAGTGCACACATGTTGGTGTTAGGGGGGCCACTAACGGGCACAAGAAAAGTGGCACTACACTGGGTTCAGCGACACTATTCTTAAATCAGACCCTTAGTTCCTAGTGTACATAAAACAGAATGCAAAAACTGCCGTCTCTGAGGCGTATAGAGAGTGAAAAACTATACAAAGTGCAACATGTTTTGTTCTACCGGCAGTTGGCAATGGCAACAAAGGAGAGAAAGGAACCAAGTGTCTTTATGAGGAAAAGGAACTTAAAAGTATATTGGCCTTAATCGAAACCGTGTCAGAAAAAAGGTATGATTTCCATTGACAATAAGTTGCAAATAAAGTGTGGAGTGCAATAAAAAATCATAGGGACGATTAACAGGCAAATCTTCTGTACGAACAGGGTGGACACTACCACTATGCCATTTAAAAAGGTCTTTAATCTGTCTGGAGGAGATACATGATAGAATTTCTGGGTCATCATAGAAAACAGGAGAACCCAGCCTTTCACAGGTTGTCTTAATATATTTTAACAAGGGGATATCTTGATTGTTGTCAAGGATCATGCAGTCCCTAATTATAATCCAGCAGAGCTGCGTCTCAGGGTTCGACCATATATTATGCCACAGTTTCAAAGGCTGCGGTGCAGTATAATCTCCCAAAATGGTAACCCCGACTTCTTCATGGCACAAGGCTGTAGGAGTGGACTGCAGGACTGCCAACAGCCTTCTCAAAAACTTATTTTCAAATATCTGGAGTGTTCTGCTAACCACATAGCCCCAAACCCCCATCACCAGGATGCATTTACACTTAAAAATGCAAATAATTTATCTTGTTGGCTTATGACCCAACCAGTTAGAAAATCTAAAAAGAGCATCTATCGTACGTTGAAATTGCCTTGCTCTCCCGTTAAGAAGGAAATTCCAATTAACATCTGAATCAAAGGGAATCCCCAGATGGGTAAAATGGGGATTATTCCTAATTTCCTCATTATTAAGTACAAATTTATTAGTCTATGCCAATTTAGGGCCACATTTCATGACATAAGATTTACAATGGTTGACCCTGAGGCCCAAAGAATCCATAAAATCATTAAAAGCATCTAAAAGACGTTGAAAGGCATTAGCTGTTCGGGCAATGACAACAGCACCGCCAACATAAAGCTGAACAGGGATTTCTCTTGAGCCCATTTTAGGGATATATGTTCCCTACCTGATCAAGTGATTCCCCCAAAGAGTTAATATAGATTGAAAATAAAAAAGGAGCCAAAGCACAGCCCTGCCTAACTCTCATTACTGAAGGGAACTTGTCAGTAAGATCACCTCCTAAACTATAACGGGCTCTAGCTGTTGTGTGGTCATGAAGCCTGCTAAGAAGAGAGACAACTGCATTATCAACCCCCAAATTTAACATATTAGTTCATAGCTTGACACGGTCAACCATTTTGAAGGCACTTGTAAGGTCTATAAATGCTAGGTGGACAGAGCCTTTCTTAGCCTTTTACTCTATACTTTTGGATAATCAAAGAAAGATTAAGGGACTGTTCTACTGTCCCCAAACCGAAACAGATGCTAAACTGTACGTCAGAGAGCCCCTGAATTTTCACAGCCCAAGTTTCCAGTTTTGACAGCACCAAAATCTTTATTGTGCTGTCCGAAAGAGAAATAGGATGATAACACTGAGGGGAGCTCTTGTCACTTTTTTCAAATATGGGTACAACAATTGCCTCTGCCAAGATTTAATATGGGGATGTAATATTGTACTTCTAAATATTCGTACTAATAAGGGGACCCAGAAATCCGGAAAAGATTTAAATATGTCAACTGGGACTCTATCGGGTCTGGGAGCCTTACCTGAGAGGCTATTCTCAATTGCTAAGGTGACATCTGAAGCTGTGATTGTGAGACAGCGTGCCTGACTAATGGCTGGATCACAAGGAATCACCTTATCAGGGGCCAAGGAAGAGAACTGCTCCTTGGGGCCAAATATGTTAGAAAAGTAAGCCACCCAATCGTTACTACTGATGACACAGTCTATCTTAGGGAAGGCTTCTGCCATAGGATTATATGAATTCACAACCTTCCAAAAACTTTGGTAGTCTTTCTGCTCACATGCTGATCTTAGCTTAGACTTTTGTCCTTCTGCTTATGAACAGCCTCTTTAGAGAGTTGCCTTGCCTGGGCTATGTCTGCCTGAGCCCGCTGGCGCTTTTTTAAGGTGAGTTTCAGGAGCTTATGTGCTCTGGAACAGGAGCTGTCAACCCATCTTGGATCGTCCCCTCCCGTCCGAGCCTCTTTTTTCAACTTGTCAGCCACATAACTAGTTAACCTTGTAAAAACCTGAATAACTTCTGGAGGGCTAGAATCTTCACACTGAATTGTGTTAATATCTAATTGGTTATACTGTAAAAGATCTCTATGAAAAACTGCCTTGTCTACCCTTTCCCACTTGGTAGTTAGGCCTTTATTAGCACTATAGTCCAACTGTGGATGAACAATGTTAGAAGACACCCTAGTTACTAGGAGCTTGACCTCTAAAATAGGTAGATTATAGTAGATATAGTAGGTACGTGGAAGGAAGTAAAGCCATTACCATTAGGGGCGTCCACCATCCAAGTCTCTTGACGGCAGATAATGTGGTATTGCTCTATAAAACTCAACCAATCTGGTGATTGTAATTTAGAACGTAGACCTGCCACATTCCAAGACATGATGCCCATAGTACCTACAGACTCCAAAGAGTCACTAGAAGGAAGCAGCACAAAGGAACAACACCCACTTTCCCTTGTCTCATGGCTCCCATGAGGCAGTCAATCAATTTGTTCCAAAGAGGAGAGGACATCAAATCTATTAAATAAAGGCAAAGAACAGGTGTGTTGTAAATTCCGAGGGTAAATGCTATGACTTTGAGCTTCCATCTGGCATGCGTTATTCCTCATGATTGGAGGCCTCTGGGGTGGATAAAAAAAGCCTAATGGATAAAATTTGATACCTTCCTTCCTGTAGGATTGAAATTAAAAACCAAGGGAATACAAAAGGGCCTGGACAACACTAGGATTTCTAACATTAATTATCACACAGTCTCCTTCAATAATTTTTGACGTCTGACCAATCCTCATGGAGACAATTTCTCTAGATAGATCACAAGGCCAGTGCACATGTAAACCCAGCCAATGCAGTCCTTTGTTCCTCAATGTGCATGTTGCTCCAGTGTCCTTTGATTAACTTTGGGCGCATTAGCTAGTACAATTATATATGGTGTACATTCAGGTTGAACATGTGGGTACGGGGAGCAATCACATCACTATACCTCTCATTTGCTAACCCCTGCCCCCTTCCAGATTTCTTCTCCACAGAATCTAAAAACCTGCTGTAGGAGGCTGGACTGGCTTGTAGTGAGTACCAAGGGGTACTTGCACCTTGCACCAGGCCCAGTTATCCCTTATTAGTGTATAGGGTGTCTAGCAGCTTAGGCTGATAGATAATGGTAGCTTAGCAGAGCAGCTTAGGCTGAACTAGGAGACGTGTGAAGCTACTACAGTACCACTTAGTGTCATATGCACAATATCATAAGAAAACACAATACACAGTTATACTAAAAATAAAGGTACTTTATTTTTATGACAATATGCCAAAGTATCTTAGAGTGTACCCTCAGTGAGAGGATAGGAAATATACACAAGATATATATACACAATAGCAAAAATATGCAGTATAGTCTTAGAAAACAGTGCAAACAATGTATAGTTACAATAGGATGCAATGGGGAAACATAGGGATAGGGGCAACACAAACCATATACTCCAAAAGTGGAATGCGAACCACGAATGGACCCCAAACCTATGTGACCTTGTAGAGGGTCACTGGGACTATTAGAAAATAGTGAGAGTTAGAAAAATAACCCTCCCCAAGACCCTGAAAAGTGAGTGCAAAGTGCACTAAAGTTCCCCTAAGGACAAAATAGTCGTGTTAGAGGAATAATGCAGGAAAGACACAAACCAGCAATGCAACAACTGTGGATTTCCAATCTAGGGTACCTGTGGAACAAGGGGACCAAGTCCAAAAGTCACAAGCAAGTCGGAGATGGGCAGATGCCCAGGAAATGCCAGCTGCGGGTGCAAAGAAGCTTCGACTGGACAGAAGAAGCTGAGGTTTCTGCAGGAACGAAAAGGGCTAGAGACTTCCCCTTTGGTGGACGGATCCCTCTCGCCTTGGAGAGTCGTGCAGAAGTGTTTTCCCGCCGGAAGGACGCCAACAAACCTTGCTACATGCAAATCGTGCGTTTGGCATTTTTTTGGACGCTGCTGGGGCCCAGGAGGGACCAGGAGGTCGCAAATTGGACCTGAAGAGAGAGGGGACGTCGAGCAAGACAAAGAGCCCTCACTGAAGCAGGTAGCACCCGGAGAAGTGCCAGAAACAGGCACTACGAGGATGCGTGAAACGGTGCTCGCCGAAGTTGCACAAAGGAGTCCCACGTCGCCGGAGACCAACTTAGAAAGTCGTGCAATGCAGGTTAGAGTGCCGTGGACCCAGGCTTGGTTGTGCACAAAGGATTTCCGCCGGAAGTGCACAGGGGCCGGAGTAGCTGCAAAGTCGCGGTTCCCAGCAATGCAGCCCAGCGAGGTGAGGCAAGGACTTACCTCCACCAAACTTGGGCTGAAGAGTCACTGGACTGTGGGGGTCACTTGGACAGCGTCGCTGGATTCGAGGGACCTCGCTCGTTGTTCTGAGAGGAGACCCAAGGGACCCGTAATGCAGCTTTTTGGTGCCTGCGGTTGCAGGGGGAAGATTCCGTCGACCCACGGGAGATTTCTTCGGAGCTTCTGGTGCAGAGAGGAGGCAGGCTACCCCCACAGCATGCACAAGCAGGAAAACAGTCGAGAAGGCGGCAGGATCAGCGTTACAGAGTTGCAGTAGTCGTCTTTGCTACTATGTTGCAGGTTTGCAGGCTTCCAGCGCGGTCAGCGGTCGATTCCTTATCAGAAGGTGAAGAGAGAGATGCAGAGGAACTCGGCTGAGCTCATGCATTCGTTATCTAAAGTTTCCCCAGAGACAGAGACCCTAAATAGCCAGAAAAGAGGGTTTGGCTACCTAGGAGAGAGGAAAGGCTACTAACACCTGAAGGAGCCTATCAGCAGGAGTCTCTGACGTCACCTGGTGGCACTGGCCACTCAGAGCAGTCCAGTGTGCCAGCAGCACCTCTGTTTCCAAGATGGCAGAGGTCTGGAGCACACTGGAGGAGCTCTGGACACCTCCCAGGGGAGGTGCAGGTCAGGGGAGTGGTCACTCCCCTTTCCTTTGTCCAGTTTCGCGCCAGAGCAGGGGCTAAGGGGTCCCTGAACCGGTGTAGACTGGCTTATGCAGAATTTGGCACATCTGTGCCCAACAAAGCATTTCCAGAGGCTGGGGGAGGCTACTCCTCCCCTGCCTTCACACCATTTTCCAAAGGGAGAGGGTGTCACACCCTCTCTCAGAGGAAGTTCTTTGTTCTGCCATCCTGGGCCAGGCCTGGCTGGACCCCAGGAGGTCAGCTGCCTGTCTGAGGGGTTGGCAGCAGCAGCAGCTGCAGTGAAACCCCAGGAAGGGCGGTCTGGCAGTACCAGGGTCTGTGCTACAGACCACTGGGATCATGGAATTGTACCAACAATGCCAGGATGGCATAGAGGGGGCAATTCCATGATCATAGACATGTTACATGGCCATATTCGGAGTTACCATGGTGAAGCTACATATAGGTAGTGACCTATATGTAGTGCACGCGTGTAATGGTGTCCCCGCACTCACAAAGTTCAGTGAATTGGCTCTGAACAATGTGGGGGCACCTTGGCTAGTGCCAGGGTGCCCTCACACTAAGTAACTTTGCACCTAACCTTTACCAGGTAAAGGTTAGACATATAGGTGACTTATAAGTTACTTAAGTGCAGTGAAAAATGGCTGTGAAATAACGTGGACGTTATTTCACTCAGGCTGCAGTGGCAGACCTGTGTAAGAATTGTCAGAGCTCCCTATGGGTGGCAAAAGAAATGCTGCAGCCCATAGGGATCTCCTGGAACCCCAATACCCTGGGTACCTCAGTACCAAATACTAGGGAATTATAAGGGTGTTCCAGTAAGCCAATGTAAATTGGTAAAAATGGTCACTAGCCTGTCAGTGACAATTTTAAATAAATGAGAGAGCATAACCACTGAGGTTCTGGTTAGCAGAGCCTCAGTGAGACAGTTAGGCACCACACAGGGAACATATACATGCACACCTATGAGCACTGGGGCCCTGTGTGACAGGGTCCCAGTGACACATACATATAGGCCACAAACCTATGAGCACTGGGGTCCTGACCAGCAGGATCCCAGTGACACATAACAACCATACTGAAAACATAGTGTTTTCACTATGAGCACTGAGGCCTGGCTATCAGGATCCCAGTGAGACAGTGAAAACAGTGACAAACACCCTGACATACACTCACAAACAGGCCAAAAGTGGGGGTAACAAGGCTAGAAAGAGGCTACCTTCTCACACCTGCTAGATGGCAAAGGACCTCTCATCTGGCTATTTCATAAGGTACCAGTGACAGAAACTGAGGGGGCCCTGTTCGAAAGGGGCTTTGCATTCAGAGAGTGTGTAGAATTTGCAACTTGTACAGAGTTGGCACACTGAGTTGATTGTTGGACACCTTCTAGTGGGGCATAGGGAGATATAGGTTGAGTAGGTCCCGCTTCCCCACTTACATTGGCCAGGACCATAATGCACGTGCAAGGGGAGGGTGCTGCAGTGTACTTCTCCTCACTTGCACATTTCCTTTTATTCAGGCCAGGGTTTTTCTTAAGGGCCCTCTCAATAGCATCTAAATGATCCAAAATCGGACCAAACAGATGTAGGTACGTAAAAAGTTGCGAATTGGAAATAGCGACTCCATGCGAATCGCTATTTCAGACTCGCAAAATCAGATTCAAGAAATATTCGCGAGTCACATAGGTGATACACCGCAATTTGCGACCTTCGCTATTAGCGAGGTCGCAAATTGCAAAAAGGATGTCGCAAATTGCGACTGACTCGCAAATTGCCTGCAGGTGCTGCACAACAGTTTGGATACCCACTTCCTGGCTCTTGGTCATGACATCAGAACCAGGAAGTGATCAAATACACCTGGGAGGAGGGAGGACCACACCCTTTCCAAACTGCTGTGCCACACCGAGGAGAGAGGAGCTGCTGCTACAATGGAAGAGACAGGCAGTGCTGGCAGGAGAAGGAAAGTGAAGTTTTCAGACAAAGAGCTGGAGGTGCTGACTGAAGAATGCTGCCTGCACCACGATTAACTTTTTGGGAAGGCAGCTATGAGTGTCCCAGACACTCAAAAGAAAATGATATGGCAGCAGATCCAGGACAAAATAAATGCCATAGGGGTGAGCCACCGCACCCTTGAGGAAATTAGGAAAAGGTGGTATGACCTCCGCTCCAGGACGAAGGAGAGGGTTGCAGATCGCATGAGGAGATGAGGGGCACCGGAGGAGGCCCATCCACTGTCCCACCACCCACAGCCATGGAAAGCATGGTTGAGCAGACCCTAGAGCCAGAGGCCGTCATTGGCATGGGAGAAGTGGACAGTTCAGCGCCAGGGACATCCAAAAGTGAGTACCATGAGATATGCTTTGACACCCACAAATGCAGTATACACACTCTCCCAGTACACAGCAGCAGGCACCACCATACTAGCTCCATTCCAGTCTAGCAACCTCTAGAATAGTGCATTATGGGCAATGTAGTACAGTAGTCAGAATATAGACAAATGTTTATTATGAGGCATAAAACAGTGAGAGACTGACAGTGTATCCCCTATGTCCCACATGTCTCCCACAAGACACCCCCAGCAGCGACACCAGGCAGGGAGGAGAGCATGGGCCAGAGACACTGCAGGAGGCTGCTTGTGAAATTGCTGGGCCCAGCAGGACACCACCAGGGTCCATAGAGGAACAACCACAGGACATGGGGGCAGCTGACACAACCCCAGGGCCCAGCCCCACAGAGAGGCAATCAGAGCCAGCAGCTGGACGAATGCGCAGACGCCGGCGCAGAGTTCAGTCGGTGCCCCAGGAGGAGGTAGAGGAAGCAGTCTTCGCTGGCTTGAAGGCATCCCTCATCCATGGTCAGCACCTGCAAATAGACAATTTAGGACAATCACAAGAACCCTCAACAGGATGCAGAGCAGCATGACCAATGGGCTGGCGGATGTGAACAGTCATTTCACTAGGATGAAGGAACATTTGGGGGATTTGACACTGGCCATTCACCATCTGGTGACTGAACTAGTGGCAGACCGAGGACAATCAAGGCGCAGGGAGCGCCACACAGCGGCACGTTTTGACTGCCTGGCAGCATCAATTGGGCGTCTTGCCACCAATATTACAGGCCTCTCAAGACAGACAGTCAGCCTACAGGTGGAACTTTGGCACTTTGCTGGTGATGTGGCGCGAGGACTTAGCCGCATCAGCTATGCGGTGGACCTCATGGAAAGTAGGCAGGCTGCAAGGGGCACAGGGGAGACCCCTCAGGACAGCGAGGAGGGGTCAACCATCAGTAGCGTGTCTGCCAGTGAGTCCTGTGTGCTACGGAGTGGTAATGCACGGCAGGGGTAGGGGGACCCACCAGGGATGAGCCATACTGGCCGCTCGAGGAGGAGGGTGTGAGCTAACAGACAGCAAAATACATGAGGCATATGAATCATAATGTGTCTTCATTACATTTGGACAATTACAGACTGTGACAGACAGCACTATTCTTTTCCCATATAGTTTAGTAATGAAAAGGTTTTGCATGCTGTTTCTGGGGCATATTGGAGTGCACCTCCACTTTTGTGGAGGCACCTGAATCTAGCCTTTAACAAGCCAAATGTCCTCTCAATGACAGTTCTGGTCCGCCGATGGGCACTGCTATATCGCCTCTCGTTCTCATTGCCAGGTGCTAGGTACGGGGTAAGTATCCATGGTCTCAGAGCATATGCACTGTCACCTGTTTGACAAAAATAAGCAATTTTAGCAGGACATGAATGGTTTCCACAGTGACCTGTATGTAAGGCTTCAGGGTGTATTCAGCAATACCTAATAGATATCCGTCTCCAAACTCCCCACTTTATAGGCTTTGGTGTATCCCACTGTACCTGAATATGTATGAGTCATGTGTACTCCCTGGAAATTTAGCTACATTGTCAGTAATGACATTATGTGCATCACATACCACCTGGATGTTGAGAGAGTGAGTACATTTCCTATTGCGGAACACATATTCCAGATTTGCAGGAGGGCAGATTTGTATATGTGTCCCGTCCCGCACTCTATTACATGGGGGAAGTTGGCAATTCTGTAGAAATCCAACTTGGTGCTGGTAATTTCTGCCTCATTCCTGGGTAGGTATATATATCTGGACATGTGTGTAAGTATGGCATCTAGGAATGATCTGAAGAATCGTGAGAGGGAACTTTGGGATACCCCACCTGCTACAGCAATCACCCCTTGATAGCTACCTGAGGCCAAGAGGTGCAGTGAGCATAGCACTTGCACATGTGTAGGGATGGCGCTGCTGCGCATTGTCTGTCGTTCAAGCTGAGGATTAAGTAGTTCAATTAATTCTAAAATTGCTGCACTGCTCAGTCTATATTTGTCATAAATCTCATCCTCAGTTTGTTGAAATAGGGTCTGCCTGGTTCGGTATATCCTCTCCTGTCTGTGCCTCCTCCTCCTTCTCTGCTGGGCTTCCTGAAATCTCCTCCTCCATGCTATCACGTACCGTTAAGCCATTTTGAGTAACCCAGATACCTTCTGGGTCTCCTTTTATACTTTGGTTCTGGTTACCACCTGCTCTGAATCAGTGGCAATCTAGATGTGCAAAATGGGCTTTTTGCGACTAGTTGCAATTTGCGACTGGCTTTTGCATATGGTTTGTGATTCGCAATTCGCGACTTCCTATTTGCGGGTCGCAAAATAGAGATCGCAAATTTTGCGAGTCGGTAATGGCTCGCATCGCTATTTGCACTTCGGAAGTGGGATTTTTGCATCCCATTTCGGATTTTGGGAGGTCGCAAATAGCGAATCGGGACATTTGTGACTTGCAAATGTTTGCTACATCTGGCCCCTAGAGTCTAGGGCAACTAGAGCAGCATCAACAAGGGTATCTGCAGCGATAACCTGCTGTTGCAGACCCTAACTCATCGTGGCTCTCTCACTCCCAACCTTCGGCAAACGCACCCTGGCCCATTTTGATTTAGTTATGTCCTCCTTCCTCTTTCTTTCCCCCATAGTGGTTCAACCATGGAGTAACCACCACCACTTCTGGTTTGAGAGGAACAATAGCTGTGTGTGAGGACCCAGGACAGGCATTATGCTCCATGCTAACTATATCCAGGTATGTTGCCTCGTGCGAAATGTTCATTTCATTACAAGGGTCACTATCGGGGCCATCCGTTGACCTCTGTGGAGTTTTGGAATGAATAGCCTCTGAAGTGTATAATAGAGATAAAGAGAAGCCGCGTTAAGCCAAAGCAATCTCCTTATCAATAATGTCCACTGGATGGTGCCTATGCCATCTTTGATGGGTAAGCAGGCAACCCAGGGAGTTCGGGCCACAGGTGTGAATAATAGTGAACAAGCCCTGGGGGGAATTGTAAAGGATGGCAGAGCGGGGGGGCCTTTTGCTCTTATAAATGCTAGATCCCTC
Organism: Pleurodeles waltl; assembly: GCF_031143425.1. Classification (NCBI taxonomy): domain Eukaryota; kingdom Metazoa; phylum Chordata; class Amphibia; order Caudata; family Salamandridae; genus Pleurodeles; species Pleurodeles waltl. Next base: position 1,640,400,634 of record NC_090444.1, on the reverse strand, counting down.
CCTAAACACAAATTTGAAATTAATGAGCTCATCCGCTCCCTTAACATAGATTGTCTTTTTATAACAGAAACTTGGGCAAGGCCTGATTCGGATCCTGATTTTATCGAAGCATCCCCTATTGGCTACTCCTTCTACAGGGTGGACAGGAATACGGGCAGAGGAGGGGGCCTAGCCATTATCTGTAGGTCTGAGCTCACTTGTACTTGGAATAACGCGAGTTACACTACAGAGGTCTGTGAAGCTATGGCCTTTAAATTGCTCCGTGATACATCTTTAGTCTGGGAAGGCCTTTTAATTTATCGCCCCCCTGGCCCTGTTGCTAAGTTTCTTGCGATATGGCCCTCTGTACTGGAACCTTTAATCATGGCCCCTAAAGCCATTATTTTGGGAGATTTTAACATTCATTTTGACAATACTCGTGATTTGTTGGCTGCGGAATTGCTCAACCTTATGGGGGCACTAGATTGGGTTTTAAAGGATGGGATGGCCACGCATAGAGCTGGTCATACCCTTGATGGGATTTTCACTCGTCCTGAAGAATCACTTTATCTCTCTACTACCCCATTAGAATGGACAGATCACGCCCTTTTGACATTTAAATTTCTGGCCAAACAGCAGCCCTTAATAGCTACTCTCCATGAAAAACGGATAAGATCCTGGAGAAAAATTGAAGTAGAACCACTGACAGCGGCACTTCTACTTAACTGGAATGAGCCCAAGCTGTCCAGGCTGCCTCCACTTGCTAGATTTAATCTAGGCATTGAACAAGCAATGGACACGCTAGCACCCGTAAGAATCTTTGCTTCTCGCATTAGGAAGAAACCTAATCAACCCTGGTTTTCCCAAGCCCTTAAATCCCTGCAGAGGATATACAGGCAGAAAGAGCGCTGCTGGAAACTCAGCCCTGGTGAAGTTGAGAGGGCGGATCTTAAGCTTGCACTCCACAATTACAAAAAAGCCTGTCAGGTAGCCAAATCGGTCTATTTCACATGCAAAATTAATGAAGCAGCTAACTCTTCCAGAGAACTATTTAAAACTGTCAACATTCTTACCACCCCGTCAGGTTCACCCAGAGTAGAAAATTCCCAAGATTTTTGTAACAAAGTAGCTAAATTTTTTAAATGTAAGGTGCTAGACATTTACTCCAGCTTTAGGCTGGAGGAGACATTAACTAGCCCATCCCCACGACTGACTGCTCTTCCGCACCCTGAGGGGACTACCAACGGGGCGCCAGACGACCCATTTTTACTCTCTAACTTTAAGATGCCCTCTTCGGAGGCTCTGTTTAAACTGCTCCGGGAAGACAAATCGGGCTCCCCCATGGATCCCTGCCCCCCGGCTATTCTCCAACTAGTACCAGAGTTAGTGGTTTCTATGTTGGCCCCTATTTTTCAGGAAGTGCTAGCATCGGGTCTTTACCCTAGGGTTTGGAAAGAAGCTACTATCATTCAGCTAAAAAAGAAAGCAGCGGGTAAACCTGATGACTTGACGAATTTACGTCCTATATCTCTTCTCCCCTATGCGGCCAAAATTCTGGAAAAGCACCTTAATAATGAATTGATGGATTTCCTGTCGGGTTCTGAAGGCTTGGACAACTCACAACATGATTTTCGGAAAGCCCACAGTACTGAATCTGCTCTCATTGCATCATCTGACACTATACGTAGACTGGTGGATAAGGGGAAGGGCGCCTTTCTGGTGCTATTGGACTTGTCGGCAGCTTTTGACACCATTGCTCCCCATATCCTGCTAGACCGCCTATATCAGGTAGGCATTAGAGACCAGGCTCTCAAATTGATTGGATCTTTTTTATCTGACAGGTGGGCCACAGTTAGCTGTGGTGATTTTAGGTCTTTCCCCTATCTTTTGCCGTGTGGGGTTCCACAGGGCTCTTCTTTGAGCCCGACGTTATTTAACTTGTACGTGGCACCACTGGTGGAGTTGGTTCGTTCTTTTGGCTTCATTCCTACCTCTTATGCTGACGATTCTCAAATCATTGTCCCTATTTATAATGATCTTGAAGAAGTGACTATTCGCTTCAACGCCTGTATGACGGCAGTCAGTCACTGGATGAAGTCCAACTGGTTGAAACTCAACTGCGAAAAAAACGAGATTTTGTGCTTCGGAATTGACAGGGTACATTGGACCTCTAGCTGGTGGCCGGAAGAGTGTGGGACGCTTCCTGTTCCACGGTCTCACTCAAGAAATTTAGGAGTAGTATTCGATGAGCAATTGTCATTTAAACCTCAGGTTAATTTGATAATTAAGTCCTGTTTGTGGACAATGAAGAAATTAAAAAAAATTCTCCCTTTTATTCCTCAGACCAGTAGAACCACCGTCATTTTGGCTCTGGTCATTTCCAGATTGGATTATGGGAATGCGCTTTTACTCTATCTGAATAAAGAATCTCTGCACAGACTTCAGCTGATGCAGAATACTGCGGCCAGGCTGCTACTAAAATTGCCTCGTGGGGCCTCTGTTAAGAGGGGCCTTAAAGATCTACACTGGCTTCCGATCACCCATCGGCTTCCTTTTAAGGCTCTCTGCATCACTCACAAAGCGGCTCATGGGATTGGGCCTACAACACTAACCACCAAGCTGAATTGGCATAAGCCTAATCGCTTGTTGCGTTCGGCCGGTGCCTATCAAATTCAAATAGCCCGTACTAAGAAAGTAAAATGGGGAGATAGAGCTTTTACTATCGCAGCTGCTAAAATTTGGAACTCTCTACCACTGATTATAAGGCAAGAACACAATCATTTAACTTTCAGGAAACTGGTCAAGACCTGGCTGTTTCCTCAATAAGTTTGGGAGCTCCTCTGCTTAGCTCTTTATTGCCTCACCCAGTTAGCGCTTCGATGCCTGAGGGCCGGAATGCGCTTTATAAATGCTCAATACAATACAATACAATACAATACAAGTCAAAAAAGCATCCATAGTTGTAGAAGCTGAGCTGGGGCGGACACTAGAGGGCATGCTCGTGCTTTACGCTTACCCATCCAAGAAGTTTAAAAAAAGAACTCACCATTCATAAGCTGGGAGGAGGGATAGTCAGGTGAAAAAACCCAGGTCCTTGCAGCGTGTTTCACCCTGGACCAAGAAATGGGCCAGGCCCAGCCTTGTTCAGGCGCGGACGGTCACAGATGGGCCTGTTATTGCCCTGTGTTCACAAAGGCACACGCCTGGGCATGTCCTGTGCTGCAGGTTTGCGCATCTAATTTAAATAGCATCCAGGCATGCAACAAACAAGGCCTCCACTGCAGGTGCAGATGGGGGTTGGGGTCCCTCCCCACCCCAAAGCAGAAGTGAGTCCTGCACCGCAGGTTTGCGTGTCTAATTTAAAGCGCCTCCAGGCACGCAACAAACACGGCCTCTGCCATAGGTGCAGATAGGAACTGGAGTCCCTCTCCCCCCCCGGTGCAGAAGTGAGCCTACCTTCTCATTTATGACTCCAAATCCAATTCCTCATGGAAAACAAATCAGCCGCTCATACCCATGTACATTTCCAAATGTACTCATTTGGGTAACATATCTGGGCTTAAGGGTGTTTCTGTGTTGTTGGCACAGAAGGGTTTTTGATGTCTACTAACTGGATTTCAACAGAGGAATCACATCTTGGTTTTTCATTGTATATTTTCATAGTATTTTTCATAGGTGTATTCCAGAATCAGGTAAAATGTTATCTAACTATATTTGGCCATGCACAACTAAGAAAAATGCATGAAAACAGAAAGCCATAGTTAACATATGGAAGACATTAAAGTGAATGGGTGAATGGACAGGCAAGAACAAGGGATGGGTGGACAGGCAAGTGTTGGGTGGAGAGGCAATGGATACACACTGAGGCAATGCCAAGCGAAGTAAAGCTAGTGTACCAGTGAAAGAGAGAAGAAACACTGTCCACAGATGGGTGGACAGACATAGCCAATGGATGGCAGGAGGAAGGCAGTGCTAAGGGGTGAAAAATTACAAGGTCAAAAACAACAAACTGATTTACAAACAGAATGTAAAAAGAGTGTGTTATATGTTTGTAAATCACATGCTTGTTTTACATAAATAAAAGTGTAATGAGTTTCGGAATGGGTCAGAGTAACAGAAAATGGATCCTTCTTGTAAGACACATGATCAGAACTGTGACACAAAGCTCACTGCATGAAAGCAAAACTCTGTGAAACAGTATGATCAGTGGGCAAATAAGGATCAAATAGATAACATGGCAAAGATATAAGTAGAAGGGCAGAGCAACCTGAGTGGATGGGACAGCCAGCTGAGTGCATATAAGAGACCAGCAGTGCCATGAGGGGAACAGTAACATAAGTGTTGCAGATGGAAAGGACAGCAATCTGCAAGGTAGCAGAGGACATAGCAAAGGACTCTGAGCAAGTGCAGCACCCTGATAGGAAGAAAGAAGGGTGACCTGAGAAGTGCTTCAGTGAGAAGTAGAAGTATTCTGACAAACAGCACAAAAGAGAGAAGGCAGCAGCATCCTGAGATAGCAACCCCTCCAGCAACAACAGTGCACTGAGAACTGTCCCTAGGATCCTAGGATGAAGAAACACTATGAGGGATGGCTTGTCCTAGAGAGGAATTTGATAGAAAGGAAGTACTGAGAGAAGGTAGCACAGAAAAGGAGAAGCCAGAACAGTATCCTGAGGGGCTTCAGAGAGAGGTGATAGCACCATGAGGTATATTACAGGATAGGACAGTGGCACATAGAGCAGTACCCTAAGCAGGAAGCCTGAGCATTGTCCTGAGAAGGTTTTCACAGGAAGTCCGCCTCAAAATCTCAAAGGGACAATAGTGCGTTAACAGTATTATCAGGGTCACCGAGCCACACTCTTAGAGAATGCTGCACGTGGAGAGAGGATTTTCAAGGATGGGACTGCATCCCGAGAGATGACAGCACATTGAGAAGGAAAACAGAACAGTATTTTGAAGCAGAGAGCATACTGACAGTAGAGCAGCGTAAAAGGCAGTAGAGACAGGGTGGTACCTAAGAGAGAACAGTTCCTTTAAGAGACCTCAGCACTCTGAGAAAGTAGACTTAACTGTATACCCTGATAGGAATTTCACAGGAAAGGGACAGTACTTGAGAAATAACACGAGAGTGAGAGGGCAGCAACACCCTTAGAAAGCAGTACCACAGACATGGACAATACACTGAGAGAGGAGTTACTGGAAAGAGATAACAGAGAAATCTGCACCCTAAAAGAGGTTTCATACAGAGGGGACAGCACACCGAGATACAGCAGCACCAGAAATATAAGAACAAAGTAGCCCCCTGCAAAGGATTTCCCTGAGAGTGCTCATCAGACAGCAGAACCATGAGAGGATTTCCTAAGGTGAAGCAGTACCCGAGAGGCACTGAGCTGAGCTCAAAGTACCATCAGCACCCCAAATATATGTGCCTTAGTGGGGGACAATGGGGAACCCAGAGGTGAAAACACCACCTGAGGGGAGGGAGCACCCAGAGAGATAATGGCACGCTCTGGATGAAAGGACAGGACATTGAAAGGAGAGAATGCTACCCTGATAAGGAGCTAGAAGTGGCATCCACAGCGTGGGCAATACCTCTTTTCAGAGTGCAACACCCCTAGACGGAGAGATGCACCAAGCATGTGAGAAGAAAGCACATTTGAAAACCATAGGGCAGCAGCCCCATGGAGGAAATCCTGGATTCAGTGGGTGACAGCGAGAGAGAGAAAAAATGGCACATTGAGAGGGGTAAAGCCTGAAAAAAAGTGGGGGTAGCATAGTGAGCAGAGCGGAGCCGGTCAGTAAACTGAGGAGAGAACAGGAGACCAGATGCTTTGGAAGCATAATAGCACTAGAGTATTAGAGGAGCAGTACCTTGGTGAGCAAAGGGGTGGACATCATCGTGAGGAGAAATTGTTACCAATACTCTATAATACAGATATGGAAAAGTTATGTTGAATTCAGGGAGGATTGTTATAGCACAGTGTAAAACATCCCTGCAGCGAGAAACTGCGTTACATGGATTTTCACAAATTACTGTATTAGACAAGGGTTTTGGTGTTGTTTTCCCTTTTGAGTAAACCCCTGGGGTTGAAGATTTTCACTCTGATAGTCCTTGTTGGACCTTCCTAAGGAGTTTTTTCAACAGTAATTTTATAGCGATTAGTAATTTTGTTGATTCTTTTCCTGATGCCATCCTTGTGAGAAAGCTAATGCTTGTTATGGTACGTCTGAGCTGGTGTCAGTGATGACCTAATGATTAAGGTTTTAAGCCTGATTACTTTTCCTAATGAACTAATGTCCAATGGTATAGGTTCCATCTGTTTATTATGACAGCAGGCGCAGTAGGACTGACTTACTGTGAGAATCATATGTTAAAGCCAATTGGCCTTTAGGGGTGGATTCTAATTACACTATGTTAAAGCCTGTACACAGATTGTTTTATATAGAATCTCTGTATTGCTGTAATAGGTAAGCATTTTGACAGTGGTTACTTCTGTATACAAATCCTTGAAGATTTGCACTGGGATAATCATTGGAGGACTATCTGAGGAGGACACAGCGGTGGTGTTTTCTGCCAGGCCCTTGCCGTAGCTTGGCAGTTTGCTAGGCAGTCTTACAGTGCTGCAGAGGGGTAATTTGGTGAATGCAAGAATGACTCAGTTGCAAATGAATAGATGCATTCTGAGTCCTTATAACATTGGTGATGTGGATGGCCCTGCCCCCATTGGTTGGTATGTGTCCTTGGTGTGCTAGGCCGTATTCCTTGGTATATTTCCACCCCCCTCGAAGTTCAGGTCTAGTTGCACCTCTGCAATGGCAATACTATTGTTTTATGTCTGTTTGACTATAACACCGACTATACTGTACTGACTAAAATCAGTAGCGGCTGGCTTGTATTTACAGTGGGGGTGGGGTATAATAATAATATATATTTTTTAAATGGCACTTACCTCACGGTGTCTTCCTCTCCTCTCTCCTGGACGCTACAGCACAGAACCCAGGGAACTGCACTAACCAATCATGGCACTGCTCTCATGCTGTTAAACAGCATAAGAGAAGTGTCTGTATGAGAGGGAGTGGCCTCTTTCAGCGCTCTTAAGAGCACTGGAAGCCTGGACTTTCTTTACCCAATGGTCTTAAGACAGCTGGGTTAGAGAAATTTAAAGTGTGCATGTCAGGCTGGCCGTCGCAAGACGGCTGGCCAAAGGGACATGCGCTCTTTAAACTAAACTGCCTTGTCCTGACACTCGGTTCATGACGAGGTGCTGAAAAATAAAATGGAAATAAATAAACGTTGTTACCATTTTATTTTTTACTTCTGGGGGCATTTTTTTGCGGGGCGATGCGCCTCTGTTCTCGTGGAGGGGTCGCCCCTGAAAATCCCAATAAAGGTGGTGCAAAAAATGTTGGTGCAATTTTCGTTATGTATCATAAGGAGATAAAAAATATAAAACAATCCACTGAGCTAACCTTTGTCTTCTTTGAGAAGTAAATACACAAAATCTACTCTAATATAATGCAGTGAATCTTCAAGCTGTTGCTTGAAACATAAAAAGTGTATGCGATAGAGGTATACTTTTAAATATTAAGCAAAACTAGATGGGCACTTTAAAATGTTAAGCTCAACAAAATAATGCAGGCAGTTATTGCCAGCCGATAAAAACACCGCAATGTCTACTACAATGTAGTGCCACATATGCCTTACAGTGCTTTAAATGGGCGGGTACTGTCCGGTACGGAGTACCGGCACTTTTTCATTTTTAGTGGGAGAGTACCTGCACTTCTGAAGAAAAACGTAATACTTTTAATTGGAGAGTACCGGCACTTCTCAGAAACAAGCAGGTACTCTGGGACAGAGTACCTGCACTTCTATTTTTCCATTTCAAGCACTGCCTTAGAGGGTGGCGACAAATTGTTTGCTCGACGTAAGTTTTGATCGTGTTTATTAATTGTGTTTATTAACACTGAATGGTGTTTGGCACATTTATGTACACGTTAGTGTCTGTTAAAAATCAGCGCTTGCTCGTCAAATGCCGAATAAATAAAATGCTCCAGGTACTCGCACAACATACGATGTAAAACTAAAATCATGGACAACGAATCCAATAAACGGCACCATCACAACAATACCCGTAGGTGGCGATAAAACTCTATTTACTCTTCTTCTGCAAGGGTTTCCCTTCCCCAAGAAACACTGGCCTAGAGTCAGTGAATAGATAACAGCGTCCTTGAACGAATGCAAATGGGTACATGTTGCTTGCAAATGTGCAGTACACAATTGCCAGACTATAATTAGTTACACATAAAAAATGCTCTAACACTTTCATCGATAACAGGAGCTATACCGCAATACTGTACCAAGGTCAAAATATAAATTGACTTTGATTTAGTTCAGCATTATCAAGATAATAATGTGCACCACACTCATTCTGGCTATTTTGTACCTGTATTTTTGCAGGAGTTTCTACATCCACATAGAGGTGAGCAGGTCAACGACCCATCCTCCCCATGGGACAATTTAGTTAGTTTGCAGGAACTAGAGATTGGAATGGCCAGAGAAAGTTTCACCCCTGAGAGTAAATGTGCGTTGTCAGAACCAGAGAGCACAAGCACCTTTAAGGATAGTGGCTTAACCGAAGAAGGTTGTCCGAAGACTACTATAAGCTGAAAGAGACTGTTGAGGACCAGAGACAATAAGGGAAGTTAATGAGTTAGAAGAACTAAACCTTGATGTTGTGGATGAAAGCATAGACTAGACAACCTCCAAATGACCTATAAGAGAGAGGAAGGCCAGTCAGCAGTACTCGGGCCTGGATTGGACCTATTTTACGGGAGTTGATATTGGATCTGATGACTGTCTGCTAGATATTCACAGGCCTCTGTGAGGTCAGGACAATTGCAAGGGAGCTCACGTACGCCAATCACTAACAAATGTTCAAAAGGACGACTAGAGAGGTAGGGAAATGGTCAGAGGACATTAAAGCCTTAGGCCTCCTGTTGTTGCATGAATAAAACACACTGTAGCTTTTGAGATAGGGTAATTACTGTGGGGTAGAAATCAGAGGACTAATTGTTTAATTCTGAAACTTCAATATAGTTCTTTGATTTGAGTTAACATGTGGCAGCAACTCTGCAAATTCTTAATTATAGCTTTGGAAGTTGCCCTTTTGGTTTCTATGGCTGGGTGGCTTTTGGACATCTGTCTATTGGGGGGGAGATTCCTCATACTCTGGCAAACACGACAATTAAATTGAGTTTCCGAAAGCCAGAGTGGGACGACAAAAAAATCATACATCCAGCATCATGAAAGCGTTTATAGCTATACCATGTATTTTCAGATGTTAGCTCAGTATGTGAAAGTGATGCAGGTAGAACATTGTTTTGTCTGTTCCTACCCTTCAGCCTCTACGGCTGAAGGGGCAGCATATTTTCATTTGCCTCTGTCCTACTCATTCTTCTGCACATTTTTCCTTAATCTGCATTATCAACAGAATTCTTTTAAAATTTATATTCTGATTATGACAAACCGTTAAAAAATGTACCAACTGTGATTGGTGCAAATATTTATTTGTGGGCTACTAAACATGTTTATCATTCTTCCAAAGCTTTTAAGTCAAGGGATCAGCATGAGTATATCATGAAATGATTTATCTCCATGACTAACATATATACTACTAATCAAGGCATGCTCAATTTAACCTGTCAGATTATCAAAGACAAGAGAGTTTTTGAAGACAAGTTGAATGAGAGGATAAGATCAGACAAAGAGAAAGGGGAAAATAAAGGTGAAGGGGAAAAGAAAGTTAGTCTCCAACATGTTTTTGGGAAGGGAACAGAGATTTTAAAAGAACCACCCTCAAGATTGAACATTGATATTGCTAAGAAGGGAATTTTATGTATGATAAGAAAGCAGGATGGGAATTAAACTGTTGGGTTATTGGGATGTCGTGAATATGAGATTTGTTCAAAGGCAAGACCTTTGCTGAATAAGAAGTAAATATTAAGGACATGTTTTATATATGAAGAAAGTCAGCTTATTCCTGATAGATATTTGTTACACAGCTATAGTTTTCCGCAGAATCTACCATACTAATGAGCTAGATTCACCACTTGATTGCTATATTAAATAAACTAAGCGGAGCCTTAATCCCATACTTAGTTCCATTTTTAGAGCATTTATACCTTCAATAGGAGTTGCATTAACCACATTAAGCTAAGCAAGCTTCCAACCCTAGTAGACCGCTTTGATACTAATGCAGCAGGAGCTCTAACGATAATAAAAAAGGAATTGCTTGCTATGAGAGCTATGATCATGCAGAACGGCCTTGCATTAGTTTTACTTCTTGCAAAGGAGTTTGGAGTCTGCAAGGTCATTTATGCCCAGGAATGCTGTGCCTATATCTCAAAAGTGGATAATCAGCTTAATAGTTGTGGTTCCAACATTTCGAATATCACTCATGAACTAATTGAATTGGAAGAGACAGATGCCTTGGAAGGAACAGGCTCTGTATTTGAGTCTATTCAACGAGGTTTCGCTAAGATAGGGGAATGGCTAGGAAGCAAAGGTAGAGGAATACTGAAATTGTTCTAACTCCTCTTTTGATTATACAAATTAGTGTTGCATGTTTGCTTCTCTTTCTGAAATTATGCAAGGGATTTTCACCAAGCAAATGGGATGAACTGTGTGTTTAAGAAGCTGTCGGCAACACGAGGAAGAAAAAGAAAGAGAACTGATGTATAGGTTGAAGAGATTCAAAATGATCTATATGATGTCATGAAGGACGCAAGAGAATCCAAGGGAAAGAATCCAAAGCTGATGAATGCTGTACTATAATAAATATGTAAAGTGATGATTTAAAAATCATCAGAGGGAGGTTTGTGTGAGCTGTTTTCTCTTTTAGCTTTAAATGTACTGGAAACAGCACTTGAGCTAACATGAACCAAGCTTATGTTTTCTCCATTTTGAATTGATGCTGCATCATATTATATGATCATTGTTGTTGTTTTCCAAGCTAAATAAAGAATTGTAAGCTTTGCACTAAGAGACAGTGAGCATTCCCAGAGGGTTCTCACCATGCTGTATCTAACCAAGGACATCCCAACGATAGTTTGAGACTGTGACTGTCTCAAACTATTGTTTATACAAAGAGTCCATTATTGTGCTTGAATAAACGGTGAGAACAACTGAATTCAATTCAATAGCATTATGCGAGATTTCTCTAATGTACCCTATAGTAAAATGTCTCTTCCTGCTTGTTCCTCATTGGGGCATATCCCAAGAACCATGTACCTGCTTAGTAATGTATGAAATCCTTTGTTTAAAATCCTATAAAAGGACATATCCTTCCCCTGTAATCCATTTCCACTTTTGTAAGGCAAAGCCGTGCTGGGTCTTGCATTGAACTTTACTGTATTACTTATTGATAAGTACATTTCATGTATTTTGATTAATAATTCTTTGTATGAATTTACAGAATTATATAATTTTGACCTGAGTCTGTCATTCTGACTGAGAATAGAACAGTTCTCACTCCACTGCTCCCGGTCCCTCGGTGTGCTTTTGGTAAGGGTTATGCAAAACTGCTTTAGGCGCTGACAGAGACAAGACTAGGCAAGATCTCTGAGGAGAAAGGAGTGAAACCTAAGAGCAAAGCAGAGATAAAATGATCATGGTGGGAGACGCTCCAGGAGAAGTAGGCAAGTCAAAAGTGGCTCGGATTTATGTAACTGTCTTTTGGAAGAGATGAGAGGGAACTGCAAAGATTGAGTGAGATATATACGGTGGTACAGCATACAGGGGCAACAAGGAGACCCTGAACAATTTAAAAACCTCAATCCAGCAACTATCCACATTATGAGTTGCAGTGTGTGTTTTTTTTTAAGGTTGGGGACTTGTGCTGTGTTTCGCTGCAATTCAGGGAATTAAATAAAACAGGGCACATACACAGGAGGCATAGATAAAGGTCTGTGGCACAGAAACAAAGCAAAAATGGTCTGCGCAAATTAGGACTGTATGTGTTTGCATGCATTACCACAATAGAGCTAAACCTATTGGCTTTGCCAGTCCTAGTCTGTAGTCACTTGTTGTACATTTATTTAATCACTTTAGAGTTTAGTAAATCTTACAACTTTATATCTTTTGCCGTCTACAGTAATTATGCTAAGCTTGCATTGAGACCATACCTATTTTTTAGCCTTTGCTGCCATCCTCTGCTCAGTGTAGGTTAGTGCACAACAGAAAAATGGTTAACATTGAAGCGTAATACACATGGTTATTTTTATTTGTTATTATGTTAGTGTTAAGTTGATGTCCTAAAGTATTGAGGTGCAGAGTTATCAAACTTTCATGCAGCGCAACAAGCCACCTTGCTGCGCGGCATGAAATAAAAAGGACAGGAATGCAATGTACTTAACATTATATGTTGCATTCCTGTCTCTTCCTGGTGCTGGAGCCCTTTTGGCTGCCTAGCATACCTTCCTGCACGCAAACAATCCTCAAAGGCATTTTCCTCTTTCTATGAGTTCCGCAATATGCAGCACACATAGAGGAAAAAACAAAGAGAAATAAAAATATTTCTCCTCATTTTGCCTCATCTGGGGCATAGCATCTGGTGCATTCCCAGGTCTACCACTAATGTCACATCTGGGAATGCGCCAAATATCATGGGTGGATGATTAAGAACATCCATGCTCCACCCATGAAATGTCTCCCTTGGGCAGAGTAAAGCAAGGAAGCGATTCATACTGTATTGTGTTATTCTGGATTTATCAAGCCATGTAAGGGCGTGCAAGGCGGCCTTGTGTGGCTTGATAAATCTGACTTAGTAGTTGTGTTGTTCCTTGCACCCCTTTGTGTAATGCGAGGATGATGCAACTCAATGACAAATATGCCCCTGAGTATTTCACGCTATTTCTTTAGACGGTGCTACATTTTTATTGTTTGCATTCATGTATACTCTCATCTAAACAGAAGTCTCCCTATTTCCGTTGAAAACATTCAAGGTACTACATTTTTATTAACTTCCTTATATGCTTCTGTCTGGGTTATCGGCTGACTGATGTCGTTGCAATAGCCATTTAACTGTCAGTATTAAATAAAATAATACAGTATTCTTTTCACTACATGTGATGAGGTGGTGGTTCTAGAACTACTTGTGCATGTATTATCTGCACCTTTACTATCTACAATAAATATTACTGGAAAGAGCTGTAAACCGAACTCTTCCACATATTTCTGCCAACTAAGCGCTGACTTCACCCTCCCTCCTTTCTGATGCTGTGAGTCCCAGGTCTGCTGACCCATGAGGCGAGGCCTATGCTATCATTTACCTCAATATATAAAACAAATAACAAACTAGTCTGCAGACAGGGTCAATTAATTCACATAACACAGAAGTCCAAGGTAGTACTGCTAGGTGGCTTCTTATCATAATAAAAGGCCCAAAAAATCACCTCTTTATTACTGAGTGTTCCTTACGCAAAATAATATCTTGCCTGAAGTATCATTCCTACCTGCATAGACAATGGAAAGAGAGTACATTACTTAGAGATGCATGTGCATTTGACTTAATATGCTTCTGGTCCCAGGCTCTGGTTATTGTAGTTAGTTGTACCACAATTCTTGGAACAGGAAACTGGTGCTTTAAACAGCCAAGTACTAACGGGCACCGAGTAGCAGCACTTTCAATATGTCTAACCCTGAGTATCGCACTTCTGCTTTTCCAAGTAGTGTACTTATACTCATGACCTAGAGGCTCAGTGGTGCTACTCAGGGTCATACTGTCACAGTGGATTATGTGTATGCGCCACGCTGGCTTCCAAAGCACTTGCGTAGGCCTTAGCTGATGCACAGCTAAATTAAGCATGAGTGGATCATTTGCACTTGCTTTGTGCAATGGCTGTGTGGTGTTGGAAAGCTCGGCATTTCATACTCTTGGTGTGATGTCGGGTTTGAGATCCTGCCTTGCAGTTGTGTGCATACAATCCAAGCAGTCAGCTCAGAGTAAGAATGGATAAAGTTATAGGGGCTCTACAAATGTCTTGAAACCTGTGTGTGCCTTTTGATGCTGGAGGAATGAGGAAGGAAGAGAGAGGGAGAGAGAGAGAGAGAGGGAGAATCCAGACCCTCAGAGCAGGTACTTTTAATTAAATAGCTGTAATGCTGTGTGGGTGGCAGTGTATGTGTCTGTCTGAATATACCTGTGTGTATTTTGCATATGAGTGTCCAGCACAGAACGAAATATGGCAAGGTATTTGAGCATCCTGTACTGGACTCTGGCAAATATCACAAAACGAGAACTTTTCAGCATAATATCAAATTTGGGGGTAGATTTAAGAAACTTGGTGCTGCACCCAGGGCAGCACCACATTTTTTGCATCGCTTAGCACCCCCCGATCGCCACCATGTGTGCACTGTATTTATAATACGGCGCACCATGGTGCAGGGTAGGGGGCAATCCCTTCAAACTTTTGGCTCTGTTGATGTACTGTTCAGGGTTAGTGCCAAAATGTTGGCACTAACCCTGACAGTACATGGGGGCCCGATGTAACAAGTGTGTGCCTTCTTAACACCTGCTCTGAGCAGGCATTAAAAATGCAGCAAACAATGAAGCAAAGAAATCTTTTAGATTTCTTTGCGCCATTTTTTCAGCCCCCCTAATGGAGGAATGCCCCCTTTGCATACATTATGCCTTGCGCAGGCCTAATGTGGCGCAAGGGGTTATAAAGTGGCAAAATGCATGCATTGTGCCACTTTGTAAATATAGCATGGCGGTTTTGGCCTCATTGGGCCACATTAGCATAAATAATTGACGTTAATATAGAACAAGGCAGCATCTTAAATCTGGGCCTAAATCTTTATTTTTTGTAACATGAGTTAAACTGTTCATGTATGTATGTTTTGTATGTATGTATAATGTGTGCAGTATTTCAATAGCGTGAACCTAGCCAAAAGGAATCGGAACTCTGTGCATGGTCAGAGACGACCATGAAGTCAAAAAGGGACAGTGATATGGATTGTGAACTGTTAATGCATTGTGATCTGGTGTACTTTAGAGAGGCACACTTTCAACTATTTCCTAAATTGAAGCAGCTCTTGAGCTACACAATATCCAGGGTGCATAGATGGAAAGGTCCACTGCCTAGTTTTTCTTTTTTACACTTCTTAGACTGCCATCTAGTGGTGTGCTGCGAACCACCAGAGGTCATGAGCTTGTCTGCAAAATAAACAGGAGTGTTGGTCATGATGACTTTGTAAATGATGCTGCTAGTAGTGAAGAAAACGGTGCAGGCCGCCAACGGAGTAATATCAGAATGGGGATAATGGATATATTTCTTTTGTGCATGGATGAAACACCCTGCAGCATGTAGGGTGTTCTCAAAAGGTGCCATTGTGGAGTGCGGGAGGGCATGAAGCATGGCATTACCACTAGCCAGATGTGACAGTACTAGGGCTTGAACAGCAGTTCTGAAGTCATTCTCTAGAAGAAACAGTTTCACTTTCTTTAGAAGAAAGACCATATGTTGATAGTGTATATTTGTCATGCTTTTTAGTATACTCTGTAACTGGTTAGAAGTAATGCATTTTCCTATTTTACCCTGTTTTACAAGATACCAGGGCCGACTGGCTACAAGGTCAAAAGTGCTATTGACATAAGGGTTTAGATGTCCCTTGCCTTCTGGTTTAGAGCCTCTTTACTATAGGTAGTTTCAATAGTTCTCATTCTCACTGTTAGTCAGTCTGCAGTTATCAGGTTCCATCTGATTCTAACTGTGTACTAGTGAAGGACGCAGTAATGGGAGTCAGCGAAAAACACAGTATTCAAATACCAACATTTTGATTGACCAAAGTCTTCTCACTGCACATATACTTAAAATCAGTCCAATGTCTCAAAAGCTATTTAAAATGTTATTTTGTATCTTGTTTTAACTTTGTAAAAAGCATCCAAAGCATTTTTAGAGTCCAAAATGTCAAAATTACACTCATTTTGCTACAGTGGAACCCTGAGCAAAGGAAAATATCTCTCTCGAAACAAGCCATGTTAAACATGTGGCGGTTTCCATTTGCTGTCCACTTTGCCTTCTCCCTACCCTTATGTTATTAAATCTACTGAAAATCACCAATTCTGTTGAACAACACATCCAAAATTTCACCAGTGCATGACTCAAGCCCTGACCCATCACAGATGACATCACAAATAACATCACTGATAACATCAATTAAACTGCTATAGTGCCTCGGTCATTCTGCTCAAGGTCTAACCAAAGCAAGGCATTTGCCCACAAATTGTTAAGCCTAGTCAAAGGATGGGCAAAGAAAGGTGGGAGGGGAAGGGTGTTGAGCATCAGGCTTAAGTTCTGACCTACACCCTTAACTCACTGAGCACAGCACTGCAAATGGCCAAGGCCCTGACCCAGAGTATACTGGGTAAGATCAAAGGCATGCGCCTTCTTGTTCATGAGCATGGATGACAAGTGCTGCACAAGGTTCTAGCTAGAACTAGTGGTTCTGAGCATGGAACCCTTTCTCACATTCACTGCAAAGTTAGCCCCTGTTCCCCGAAGCTTGCTGTGAACAGTCAATAAATGGCATTAGGGGGAGGCTAAGTAGCGCAAGAAAAGTGGCGCTGCACTATGTGCAGTGCCACTTTTCATAAATATGCCCCTTAGTTAATACTGTATATAAACCAGGACACAAAAACTGCTGACTCTGAGAAGCATAGAAAGTGCAAAACAATGCAAAGTGCAGTGTGCTTTGTTCTGCCGGCAACTGGCAATGGTAACAAGGGAGAGAAAGGAACCTAGGGTCATATTTATACTCTGTTTGCCCCGGATTTGCGTTGGTTTTTTTTACGCAAATCCGACGCAAAACTAACTCCATATTTATACTTTGGCGTTAGACCCGTCTAGCGCCAAAGATCTTGGAGTTTGCGTCATTTTTTAGCGTGGACACCTTCCTTGTGTTAATGATATGCAAGGTAGGCGTTCCCGTCTAAAAAATGACTCCGAGGCATGTGCGCCGTATTTATACTCCCAGGCAAAAATGACGCCCGGGAGTGGGCGGGTCAAAACAAATGACGTCCAGCCGCTTTAGCGTAATTTTTTAGCGCCTGGTCAGGGCAGGCGTTAAGGGACCTGTGGGCTCGGAAGGAGCCCAGAGGTGCTCTCCTATGCCCCCAGGGACCCCCCTGCCACCCTTGCCCACCCCAGGAGGACGCCCAAGGATGGAGGGACCCATCCCAGGGAACTTAAGGTAAGTTCAGGTAAGTTTTTTTTTTTTTTTTTTGTGTCATAGGGGGGCCTGATTTGTGCCCCCCTACATGCCACTATGCCCAATGACCATGCCCAGGGGACAGAAGTCCCCTGGGCATGGCCATTGGGCAAGGGGGCATGACTCCTGTCTTTGCTAAGACAGGAGTCATGTCAATGGAGGATGGGAGTAAAAAAAAATGGCGCAAATCGGGTTGAGGCAGATTTTTTGCCTCAGGCCGACTTGCCCCATTCTTTGACGCCCAAGCTCCATTTTCCCCTACACCGGCGCTGCCTGGTGTGGGTCACTTATTTTGACGCACACCAGTCAGCTCCGCCGGCTAACGTCATTCCATAAATAAGGCGCCCGCATGGCGCTTTGGAATGGCGTTAGCCGGCGTTAAATTTTTTGACGCACAACTGCGTTGGCGCAGTTGTGCGCCAAAAAGTATAAATACGGCCCCAAGTGCCTTTATGAGGAAAAGCCACTAAAAAGTGTATTGTCCTTAATCGAAACCGCGTCAGAAAAAAGTATGTTTTCCTCTGACAATAAGTTGCAAATAAAGTGCCCGGGTGCAGTAAAAAAATCATAGGGACGATTAAAGGCGAATCCTCTGTTTGAACAGGGTGGACACTACCACTAAGCTATTTAAAAAGGTATTTTATCTGTCTAGAGGAGCTACAAGCTAGAAATTCCTGGGTCATCATAGTAAACAGGAGAGCCCAGCCTTTCAAAGGTTGTCTTCATATATTTTTATTACCAGGGGATATCTTGATTCTTGTCAAGGGTCTTGTGGTCCCTAATTATAGCCCGCAGAGCTGCGCCTCAGGGTTTGTCCAAATCTTATGCCATAGCATGAAAGGCTGCAGCGCAATATAATCTTCCAAAATGGTAAGCCCAACTTCAATATTTTCAAAATCTGGAGAGTTCTGCTTTCCACATAGCTCCGAACACACGCCTCATAGGTAGCCACCGGGATGCATTTCATCTTACAAATGCAAAAAAATTATCTTGTTGGTTTATGACCCAACCACTTAGAAAACCTAAAAAGAGCATCTATTGTATGTTGAAACTGCAATGCTCTCCCGCTAAGACGGAACTTCCAATTAACATCTGAATCAAAGTGAATCCCTAGAGAGGTAAATTGGGGTGTTTTGATAATTTCCTCATTATTAAGGACAAACCTCTTAGTCTTTGCAGATTTAGGGCCACATTTCAT
This sequence comes from Pleurodeles waltl, assembly GCF_031143425.1. Classification (NCBI taxonomy): domain Eukaryota; kingdom Metazoa; phylum Chordata; class Amphibia; order Caudata; family Salamandridae; genus Pleurodeles; species Pleurodeles waltl. The sequence goes on along the minus strand of NC_090444.1, from coordinate 1,640,382,188 downwards.
CACATACGATTTACAGCGGTTGACATAGAGGCCCAAAGAATCCATAAAATCATTAAAGGCATCTAAGAGATGTTGGAGGGTATTAGCTGTTCAGGCAATGAGAACAGCATAGTCCGTGTAAAGCAGAACAGGGATTTCTCTTGAGCCCATTTTAGGGATATCTGTTCCCTGCCTGATCAAGGGATCCCCGAAAGAGTTAATACAGATTAAAAATAAAAAAAGGGGCCAAAACATAGCCCTCCCTAACCTCCAGGGAAGGGAACTCACAGGAAGATCCCCTTCCAAACTAAAACAGACTCTAGCTGTTGTCTGTCATGAAGCCTTCTAAGAAGAGAGACGACAGCATTATCAATCCCCATATTTAACATATTAGCCCGTAGCTTAGCACGGTCAACCATTCTGAAGGCACTTGTAAGGTCCATAAATGCTAGGTGGACAGAGCCTTTTTTAGCCTTAGTATACTTTTTGGATAATGAAAAGGTTAAGGGACTGTTCCACCATCCCCAAACCAGAACAGGAGCCAAACTGTAATTCAGAGAGCCTCTGCATTTCCACAGCCCAAGTTTCCAGTTTTGACAGCACCACTCTATCCAAAATCGTTACTGTGCTGTCCAAAAGATAATTAGGACAAAAACACTGAGGAGAGCTCTTGTCACCTTTTTAAAATATGGGTACAATTGCCTCCCGCCAAGATTTAATATGGGAACCTAATATTGTACTTTAAATACTCGTACTAATAAGGTGACCCAGAAATCCAGAAAAGGTTTAGCGACTCTATCGGGTCTGGGAGCCTTACCTGAGAGGCTATTCTCAATTGCAAAGGTGACATCTGAAGCTGTGATTGTGCAACAAAGTGCCTGACTATTGGCGGGATCACCATGAATTACTGTATCAGGGGCCAAGAGGGAGAACTGCTCGTTTGGGCCAAATACGTTAGAAAAGTAAGTCACCCAATCTTTACTGCTGATGACGCATTCCGTCTTCAGGAAGGCTTCTGCCATAGGATTATATGAATTCACAACCTTCCAAAAACTGTGAAAGTCTTTCTGCTCACTTACTGATCTTAGCTCCTCCCAGGCTTTTGCCCTTAACTCTTCCTTCCGCTTACCAACAGCCTCTTTATAGGGTTGCCTTGCCTGGGTTATTTCCACCTGAACCCGCTGGCACTTTTTAAAGGTGAGTTTCAAGAGCTTATGTGCTCTGGAATATAGCTGTTGAACCATCTTGGATCGCCCCCTCCCTTCTGAGCCTCTTTAGTCAACTTGTCAGCTATATAACTAGATAACCTTGTAAAAGCCTCAATAACTTCTGGAGAGCTAGAATCTTCACACAGAATTGTGTTAATGTCTAATTGGTTATACAGTAAAAGATCTCTATGAAAAACTGATGTGTCTACCCTTTCCTACTTGATACTAAGGTCTTTTTTAGCACTATGTATAGTCTAACTGTGGATGACAATGTTAGAAGACGGCCTAGTTACCAGAAGTTTGATTTCCATAATAAGTGGATTATGGTCACTGAAGCATGAGGGCTTAACTTCACAAGAGCCAATTAACGATAATGAAAACCGGTAGACTAGAATATGGTCAATAGAGGACAGAACAGAAAAATGGTGGTCAATGCCTAGTGTTCGCACATCTGCATTTAGATGTATGACAAATGTATTAAAGTTGCAGTAGAATTGTTGCGGGTGCCAACCCGGTAAGGACACCCAACCACCACGGTTGTTAGGTGCACTAGATCACTTGACAAATAAACTGTGCTAGAATAAATATCTAAGAATACCAGGGCACACCAAAGGTAATCCGAAAATCAAGTCCAAAGTGGAAAGAGAAGTCCAAATCCAAACACAATGTGGATGTTGAAGAGATTTTATTATTTGTGTAAACAAATATATTCTGCGAACAGCCGACACATGTTTTGTCACAAGGACTTTTTCAAGGCTGTAGATCAAGAATAATGGACACACAAAAAATACAATCAGAATGTGGTATTGAGAGTTAGAAAGGCTAACAAACTCAAGCCAAAGTTTAGAAGAGAGAAAAAAGTAGGAAAAATAGACGAAAGAATAAGTGAGCGAAAGGAGAGGTAGAGAGAAATAATAAGAGAGGGAAAGAATAGGCAAAAGATAATTAAGTAGTTATATTCTAATTAGGGTGCCTCAAAAAGGAGGGAGGGAGTGTGCACGTGAGTAAAAGGTGACTAATAAGACAAACGCCATGATGTGTGGAAGCCAGGGTGGAGAATGGAATACATAAATTGCATCGTGATAGAGAAAGAAACTGGGTGGGATCTTAATCGTAAGAGTCGGAAAACATAAAAAGACCAGCAATAAACCTAAAAAGCTAGTCTGTTACTTTGTATGTAGCACATGCCATAAGAACCCAACAGGCCAAAATACCCTTAGTAAAGAGAAATTTTAAATAAAAATTGAGAGTCATGCCATTGTATTGGAACCAAGGGACATACCGAAACATATGAATGCAGAAAGTTCTACTTTGACAAACTTGATAGTTTTCAAGAGTCCACAGAAATCGTGTCTGTAAATGGTTTGGTAATAGATGCACCATGTACCAAAATAATGGTGCTAATAAGATTCCAAGTAGGCAGTCTCTGAAATCAAGGATATGGGTTCAAGTGACGAAAAAGGCCATGATAAGCCAAAGGTAAGCTGGAAAATAATGAAAATATTGGCATTAGAAAACAATTATTCAAAGGGAATAGAGTATGTCTATGGGTAAAAGATATTGAAACAAAATGCTAAAAGGGACGCAAACATGACTGAAAATACTGAAATAATGGGCCATGAAAATAGTTGTGGTAATAGCATTATATAATGTTTTAAGATGTAGACAACAAGAAAAAACAGCCAGGTAAATGGTAGAGAAGGATTAAAATTACTCCAAAATGATTTCCTAAATTCGGGGGGATGCATGTAACTAGATACATTATCTTGAAATCAAGTGCACCAGAGGCCGGGGACAATATGTAATAAAAGAGTCAGAGTGTACTGGAACGGCCGACATTGTCAGACAGTGTTAGTGTTTAAGCAGACCAACAATAGTGCTGAAACCAAATCGAGACACAAAAATAATAAGAAAATCGACCAATGCCCAAATATAGGCGTCCGGAAGTCAGAAAGGATTAGCAACTCAAAATGGTGATAGCAGCGAAAACATTGTGAATAAAAGTACTACTGCTATCAGTTCGGAACTGAGGGGAATGCTGGCAGCATCTCAAAAACTAAAATAATGGTAACAGTTGCGGGACAGGATTGAACCATAACTAAACGTCTCCAGTGTACTGACAGGTAAAGAAATGACAATTAAACCGCAGAACCAAAAAGCGGTCTGCCAGTGTAATTAAACAGGAAAAACTATCCATCTCCGAGGGAATCAAAGACGCGCGTACACTTACCTCACTGCATTTACGTCCAAGGCGACACAGAAGTGAAGATAGGTAGTAAGTGAAACTGAAGAAGACCGACCTATTTGAGGTCCCGGTAGAAAAGAAATCGAAAAAGGACAGTGAGTTAGAAAAAAGAGGCAAGTTAGAGGCTGGCCCGTGGGTGCCATTTTGGAAAGGCTCGGTTATAATAAAGCCAATTATGATACAGGCTGTAGGCCATGTAATAAAAATGTGCAATGTTGAAAATAAACATTATGTTGACTGTATATGGCGAAATAGTAACCAACTTCTGGGGAAGTAAACAAAAAACAGAGCGACCGAAACATGCATGGAGACAACAAAACGAAATTGAATAACTAGTTATACTGTGATATATAATAATACAGACTAGAAGGGTATATGCAATGTGTATAGATGTTATAACAGCACATTCCACACATTCCACACAATAAAATAATTAGGATGGTCATGACCCACAGAGACAATCATGGGTAGATTGACACCAAGGGGGTTATTCTAACTTTGGAGGAGGTGTTAATCCGTCCCAAAAGTGACGGGAAAGTGACGGATTTACCACCAGCCGTATTACGAGTCCATTATATTCTATGGAACTCGTAATACGGCTGGTGGTATATCCGTCACTTTACCGTCACTTTTGGGACGGATTAACACTCCTCCAAAGTTAGAATAACCCCCCAAGTCCTTACATTTGTAACTACAAGTAATATGGAGTAATGATTGTCAGATGGCAGGAACAAAATGAGAGGAATTGAAAAGGTACAACATAGAGAGATATATAAACAGATTGGGTTAATTATCATGATGTAATGAATACAAAATACAGTATTATGGGCATGTATGATGAATCTCAGAAATACATGTAGTTCCTTCTCAATGTTTAGGCCCTCCTCCACAGCCCTCAGTTTGATGATCCAGCTACTCTCCAGACGCCTTAGGATCGAGGTTTTATTACCCCCCCCCCAGAAGATTACTAACTGTATCTAATCCATGTACAGTAATGCCCAAAAGTTCTCGTGATCCATTGGTACTATTAAGGTGTGTCGCAAAGGGGTAGTTCAAATTATTAGAGCGAATAGCCCTAATGTGTTCTTGAATCCTCTCTTTTAGTGGTCTAATGGTACTACCCACATAGATTTTACCACATATGCATATGATACAGTATACCACAAAGTTAGTATTACAGTTGATGAACTTACAGATTCTATACGTAACAGGTGTGTTGTACTGAAAAATCAATAATTTGTCTTTAATGTAGCAGCAGATGTTACAATGTCCGCATTTGTATGAACCATGTGGGGGTTTGGGTAGCCACGTATTGCTAATTTCTGGTGGTATGAAGCTGTGGCGGCGACGATCTCGTAATGTGCGACCTCTACTGTATGTGATACTCGGTGATTTAGTTAGGCCCTTGTGTAGAATGTTATCAGCTAAGAGGAAGGACCAGTGTTTCTGCACAATTCTGTGTATCTGAGTGCTCAGAGCGTTGTGTGTCATAATTAACAACAATTTATTGTGAGTTCTTCCTTTATGAGGTGTGGTAAGAAGGTCCGCTCGTTTCATTTTCTTAATCCTATTGCTAGCCTCTAAGAGAGTGTTGTGGTTGTAACCTCTCTGTTTGAAACATTGTTCCATGTGATGAAGTTCATTCAAAAAGACATCATCCTCACTACAGTTATGTCTGATTCTTGTACTTTCCCCAAATGGGATGGCTCTAATTTTTGAGTTTTGATGGGAACTGATGGCATGTAAAAGAGCATTACAAGCTGTGGGTTTCTTGAAAAGCTTGGATCAGACTCTGTTGTTTTTTGATGTACAAAGTTAAATCAAGAAAATTGACTGCTGATGTGCTAAAATCATGAGAAAAATTGATATTGTATACATTAGAGTTAAGATGTTGGAAGAAAGACTTAAGGGAAAGTGTGTCCCCGGACCAGAAAAGCAAGATGTCATCAATATATCTACCCCAATACAAGATGTGTTGAGTCAATTCAGATGGGCAATTTTTCCAGACATGCATTTTCTCAAAGTACCCCATGTAAAGATTAGCAAAATATGGTGAGAATTTAGCTCCCATGGCTACTCCCTGTATCTGGCGGTCCCAGCTGCCATTATTTAGGAAGATATTGTTGTCCAGATCAGTGCGTATGAAATCCATCAGCATGTTGGAATGTTCTAGGAGGGTGGCCTCACATGTGTCTAAATAGTGGTGAATAGCAGTCAGTCCCTCTGTCCTGGGAATGCTAGTGTAAAGTAAGGCGACATCCAAAGTCACCAGTAGGTGTCCCTCCATCCATTCAAAATCAGTTATCTTACAAAGAAGATCCTTTGTGTCCTTGATATATGAGGGTAAATTATGTACAAATGGTTGTAAGAAAATATCAATGGACTCAGATAATTTCTCAGTAGGAGAACCTATTCCAGAAATTTTAGGTCTGCCAGGGGGGAATACGCCTGTCTTGTGTATTTTTGGTAGCATGTAGGTACAAGGTGATGTGGGTGCAGGGTTGTAGATGTATCTATACTCCATGTCTGAAATGAGATCGTTATCGTGCCAGAGTTGTAATTTTTGTTGTACGCACATATTGACTTCCCCCATGGGTTGTAGCTTAGTTTCTGGTAGGCACAAACGTCTTGCAGTTGTCGATCTATCTCTTTAAAATAGTCATATTTATTCATCAGAACAATATTACCCCCTTTGTCTGCTTCCTTAATGATGATGTCTTGCAATTGTGTCAGTGAGTACAGTGCCTGTCTTTCTTCTTTAGTAATGTTATGCTTAATGGTGCTTTGACCTGTAGGGCATTGATCTTCCAACCGATATAGATCAGCAGTTACTCATTTATGGAAAACATCAATCACGTTGTCAGACGGTAAAGTAGGTGTAAATTTGGAAGTAGTTTTTAAACCACTAGGTGCCCCCATGTCTAAAACTACTTCTAGGTCAGCCAAAATCTCAGTAAGTGATGGAAGGCAGCCAGCAGTATGTTCTATAGATAATAAGGTCTGGATATCTTTTATGTCTTTGATAGACATAGAACATGATATGGTACAAAGTGTAGTAGCTGATTCAACAGGAGTATCTTTACCCTGAAAATATTTAAATAATTTGCATTTGCGTACAAATTTGAAAAGACTTACATGTAGTTGTGTGAAGTCAGGTAAAGAAGTAGGTACAAAACCAAGGCCTTTTCTAAGAATGTTGATTTGTTTTATGCTTAAAATGACTTTAGATAGGTTGATAATAGAGATTTCATTGTGAATATCTGCTAGGGGTAGCAAGTTGTGAGTTAATGTTTCTGATTGCGGGTCGTAGATCTTGTTGTGACCCCCCCTCTTGTTTCTTTTCTATGTCTACATTCCCTGTTTTTCCATCTCCTGGTGGCCTTGTGTATGTTTCCTCTCTTCTGCGTGGTTGTTTCTGTCCCCAGCGGTATCTCTCCAGTTCTAATAAAAAAGGCGATCTCTAGGAGATAGTGGATGTTTGTTGTAGTGTGGGGTCTCTGGTTCATCACTTGTGTTACTGGAGAGACTAGAGAGGTCTGTGCCGCTAGTGGAAGCAATTGAGGGTGTGTGATCTTTGTGCCTGTGCTCCTCTCCTATATCTGACTTAATGTTATCGTATTTACGTTGATCTTGGTCCCATAAAGGTGGGGATTTTTACAGAACTCGGAAATAAATGAACCAGAAGTAACATCAAATTTTTGAATACATCACCCTGTTCAACGAATCGCCATATAATGTATGTTTAAAATGAATAAGATCACAGTGAAATGTCACCCAAGGCACACATGTTAATCTTAAAATGCCCCACACAAACCATTAGCACTTCCTAGTCAAGACCACTCACATTTTTTGCAGTGATCCTTCTAACTTATCCACAACAGACGTCTTCTCATGGGCAAAAATATTATGATAACAAATTCACCAATAACATATAAAAAGGCCTCTGCAATGTCATCAACAGCACCTGATAATGTGGAGAAACAGCCATGACAGAGACATTACATTTTGCCAGAGAGACAGATACGAAAGTCACCCAACCTCCTTTTGCCCTTCCCGAGGAACAAGGTATAGCAGGTATGTGAAGGAAGTAAAGCCATTAACATAAGGGGCATCCTCCATCCAAGCCTCTGGCAGCAGATAAAGTGATAGTGCTCTGGGGATCCCAATTTAGAACGTAGACCTGCCACATTCCAATACATGATGCCCACAGTAACTGACTAAAGAGTCAGTAGAAGGAAACAGCACAGAGGAACAACACCCACTCTCTCTTGCCTCATGGCTCGCATGAGGCAGTTAATCATTTTGTTCCAAAAAGGAAAGAACATCAAATCTATTAAATAAAGGCAAAGAACAGGTGTGTTGTAAATTCCGAGAGTAAATGATACAACTTAAAGCTTCCACCAGGCATGCATTATCCCTCAAGGTTGGATGCCACTTGGCATGGGGTAGATTAAAAAAAGCCTAGCGGATAAGGTTTGATACCTTACTTCCTAAATGATTGAAAAACAAAGGAATACAAAAGGGCCTTGACAACACTAGGATTTCTAAAATGTATTATCACACAATCTCCCTCAATAATTTTCGGCATTGGACCAATCCATGCAACCCTCCTTGTAGAGACAATTTCTCTAGATAGATCACAAAGCCAGTGCGCATGTAAGCCAAGCCAATGCAGTACTTTGTTCCTCAATGTGGCATGTAGCTCCAGTGTAATTTGATTAACTTTGGGCGCATTAGCCAGTACTATTATATATGGTGTACATTCATGTGGAATATGTGGGTATGGGGGAGCAATCACATCATTATACCTCTCATTAGCTAACCTGTGCCCCCTTCCAGATTTCTTCCCCACCCAATCCAGAGACTTCCTAGATGCAAAGGACTTCCCATCCAGCTATTTAATAAGGTACATGTGACAGAAACCAAGGAGGCTTGTTCGAAAGGGGCTTTGCATTTAGAGAGCGAGTAGAATTTGCAACCTGTACAGAATTGACCTGCTGAGCCAATTGTTGGTCACATTCTAGCGGGGATAGGGAGATATATCTTGAGAAGGCTCTGCTTCACCACTTACATTGGTCGGGACCATAATGCGCGAGCAAGGGGAGGGTGCTGCGGTGCATTTCTCCTCACATGAAGGGCTGAACCCAGAAACACGTGTCTAGAGATATACAGCAATGTCTGCACCAACTTTGGTGAAAAACTACAGCTAATTTTGAAGTAGGCGCTGTGAACTGCATTTACCAGGATGAAAAGGTGCGAACTGTGCTGGGATGTGAGGCAGTGTGCACCCAACCCCCCCATCCTGTTTAAAAGGCTTCCTTGAGCCACAGAGCTGACGAGCTTTGGAGATGCGCCTGTGTGCCTGTGAGTGGTACTTGACCTGAGAGGAACTTGGCAGCGTTTCCAGCAACCCCAGATGAATTTTCTTTGTTCTCTACTCTCTACTGATGAAGGGCTGAACCCAGAAACACATGTCTAGAGATATACAGCAATGTCTGCACCAACTTTGGTGAAAAACTACAGATAATTTTGAAGTAAGCGCTGTGAACTGCATTTACCAGGATGCAAACGGGTGAACTGTGCTGGGATGTGAGGCAGTGTGCTCCCAACCCCCATTACTCCTCCTCACATACACATTTTCTTTTATCCAGGACATGATTGTTTTTAAGGGCCCTCTCAATAGCATCCACACAATCCATAATCAGACCTAACCTAGAGCCTAGGGTCTAGGGCAGCTAGAACAGCATCGGCAAGGATATCTGTAGTGACACCCTGCTGTTGCAGGCCCTGACTCAGCGTGGCTCTCTCAATCCCACCCTTCCACAAACACACCCTTGCCCATTTTGATTTCGTTATGTCCTCCTTCCTCTTTCTTTTCCCCCCAGTGGTTCAACCACCTCCACTTATGGGTAGAGAGGATTTATAGCTGTGCGTGAGGACCCAGGACAGGCATTATTCTCCATGTTAACTATATGTTAACTATATCCAGGCCTGTTGCCTCCTGCAAATCATTTAGTTCATTAAAAGGATCACTACCAGGGCCATCCATTAACCTTGGTGGAGTCTTAGAGTGATGAGCCTCTGAAGCGGCTAGTGAAGGTAAAGAGAGGAGGCGCTCAGCAAAAGCAATCTCCTTATTACAAATGTCCACTGCACGAGTCAAAAAAGCATTCATAGTTGTAGAAGCTGGGCTGGCATGGACAGTAAAGAGCATTCTCGTGCCTAATGCTTGCCCATCCCAGAAGTTTAAAAAAAGACAAAAGAACTCACCATTTATAAGGTGTGAGGAGGGATATTCAGGTGCCAAAATCCCAGGTCCTTGCAGCGTGTGCACCCTGGACAAAGAACGTGGGCTCAGCCCAACCTCGTTCATGTGCGGACAGGCCCTCTCTTGGCCCTGTCTTCACCCGGGCACGTGCCTGCATGCATCCCATATGCGTCTCGTGCCCCGGGTTTGCGCATCTAATTTAAAGCGCCTCCATGAGCACAACAAACAAGGTCTCCACCGTGGGTGCAGATGTGGGTGAAACTCCCTCTCCACCCCGTGCAGAAGTGAGTCTACATTCTCATGTATGACGTCAAATTGAATTCCTCATGGAAAACAAATCCTTTGCTCATACTCATGTACTCATGTACACTTCCAAATGTTCGCATTTGGGTGACATTTCTGGGCTTAAGTGTGTTTTCTTTGTTATTGACACAAAAGGGTTATTGATATTGATGTCTACTAACTTAACAGAGGAATCACATCTTGGTTTTTCAAAGTATATTTTCAGAGTATTGATCATGGGTGTGTTCCAGAATCTGATAAAATGTTATCTAACTTTATTTGGCCATGCACAACTAAGAAAAATGCATGAAAGCAGAAAGCCATGATTACATATGGAAGACGTTAAAGTGAATGGATGAATGGACAGCAAGAACATGGGATGAGTGCACAGGCAAGCAGTGGATGGAGAGGCAATGGATACACACTGAAACAATGCCAAGGGAAGGATAGCTAGTGTACCGATGGAATCGAGGAGACACACGGTCCAGAGATGGGTGGAAAGACATAGCCAATGGATGGAAAGAGGAAGGCAGTGTTAAGGAGTGGGGAATTATAAGGTCAAAAGCAAAAACAGATTCACAAACAGAACGTAAAAAGAGTGTGTTACATGTTTGTAAATCACATGCTTGTTTTACATCAATAAAAGGGTAAATGAGTTTAGGAATGGGTCAGAGTAACAGAAAATGGATCCTTCTTGTAAGACACATGATCAGAACTGTGACACAAGCTCACTACATGAAAGCAAAACTATGTAGAACCGTGTGATTGGTGGGCAATCAAAGATCAAACAGAAAACATGTCAAAGATATAAGTAGAAGGGCAGAGCAACCGGAGTGGATGGGACAGCCAGCTGAGTGCATATAAGAGACCAGCAGTGCCATGAGGGGAACAGTAACATAAGTGTTGCAGATGGAAAGGACAGCAATCTGCAAGGTAGCAGAGGACACAGCAAAGGACTCTGAGCAAGTGCAGCACCCTGATAGGAAGAAAGAACGGTGACCTGAGAAATGCTTCAGTGAGAAGTAGAAGCATTCTGACAAACAGCACAAAAGAGAGCGGGCGGCAGCAGCACCCTGAGATAGCAACACCCCCAGCAACAACAGTGCACTGAGAACTGTCCCTAGGATCCTAGGATGAAGAAACACTATGAGGGATGGCTTGTCCTAGAGAGGAATTTGGTAGAAAGGAAGTACTGAGAAAAGGTAGGACAGAAAAGGAGAAGCCAGAACAGTATCCATGGGGGTTTCAGAGAGAGGCGATAGCACCATGAGGTATATTACAGGATAGGACAGTGGCACATAGAGCAGTACCCGAAGGAGGAAGCCTGAGTATTGTCCTGAGAAGAGTTTCACAGGAAGTCCGCCTCAAAATATCAAAGGGACAATAGTGCGTTAACAGTATTACCAGGGTCACTGAGCTGCACTCTTAGGGAAAGTTGCACCTAAAGAGAGGATTTTCAAGGAAGGGACTGCATCCCGAGAGATGACAGCACATTGAGAAGAAAAACAAAACAGTATTTTGAAGCAGAGAGCATACTGACAGTAGAGCAGCGTAAAAGGCAGTAGAGACAGGGTGGTACCTAAGAGAGAACAGTTCCTTAAAGAGACCTCAGCACTCTGAGAAAGTAGACTAAACTGTATACCCTGATAGGAATTTCACAGGTAATGGGACAGTACCTGAGAAATAACACAAGAGTGAGAGGGCAGCAACACCCTTAGAAAGCAGTACCACAGACATGGAAAATACACTGAGAAAGGTGTTACTGGAAAGAGATAACACCCTAAAAGAGATTTCACCAGTCGCAGTTTGCAGGAGGGAAAAGGGGCAGGGTGATGTGTGGCAGAGTAGGGGACAAACAAATATATATAATAATTTTAAAAATACCTTTCTCACCGTGCCGACCCACTTCGGTCCTCCACTGCAAGCACAGGCTCCCAGCCTGCCCTGCATCCAATCCTAACACTACTTTCATGCTGCAGGCAGCATGAACGCAATGTTATGATTGGATGGAAAGTCCAACCAGGTGCTCCGAGGCAGAATGAGAGTCTCTGCTTGCTCTCCTCATCCAGCAACACAGTGCCGGGTCGGAGAAAGCCTAGTGCGCATGTATGTTTGGCTGGCCTGAGACGGCCGGCCAAACATACATGCACACAGAGGGGGAGTGCTGTGCACTCCATCTCTGTCCCTGTCACGCCCCATGGCCCACCCCTTTTACAGTAAAACCATAATAAGCATAGTTTGTTACGATTTTACTGTAGAAGTTTTGCAGCTGCTCTGCTTCTAACGGGAGGTGTGCTCCTCTTCCACAGCAGAGAAGATGCCCCTGGGTTTCACATGGAGGGTACAGCAGCACCAAAAATATAAGAACAAACCATAACACTGCAAAGGATTTCCCTGAGAGTGCTCATCAGACAGCAGCACCATGAGAGTATTAGGTGGAGCAGTACCAGAGAGGCATTGGGCTGAGCTCAAAGTAACAGCAGCACCCCAAATATATATATGTGTTTTAGTGAGGGATGGTGGGGAACCCAGAGGCGAAAACACCACCTGAGGGGAGGGAGCATCCAGAGAGATAATAGCACACTCAGAATGAAAGGACAGCACATTGTATGCAGTGAATGCTACCCTGATAAGGAGCTAGAAGTGGCATCCACAGAGTGCAACACCCCTAGATGGAGAGATGCACCAAGCGTGTGAGAAGAAAGCAAATTTGGAAACCATAGGGCAGCAGCCCCACAGAGGAAATCCTGGATTCAGTGGGTGACAGCGAGAGAGAGAAAAAATGGCACATTGAGAGGGGTACAGCCTAAAAGAAAGTGTGGGTAGCATAGTGAGCAGAGTGGAGCCAGTCAGTAAATTGAGGAGAGGACAGGAGACCAGATGCTTTGGAAGCATAATAGCTCCAGCGTATGAGAGGAGCAGTACCTTGGTGAGCAAAGAGGTGGACAACATCGTGAGGAGAAATTGTTACCAATACTTTATAATAAAGATATGGAAAAGTTATGTTGGAGGTCATAAATCGAATGTTTTAAGTGTGGGTAGATTTAGGAAGGATTATTGTAGCACAGTATAAACATGCCTGCAGACAGATGCTGCGTTACATGGATTTTCTATTGTAGTAGGCAAGGGTTTTGGTGTTGGTTTCCCCTTTGAGTAAACCCCTGGAATTCTCACTGAGATAGTCCTTGTTAGACCTTCCTAAGAAGTGTTTCCAACAGTAATTATAGGGAGAGATTAGTAATTTTCCTGACTCTTTTCCTGATGCCATCCTTGTGAGAAAGCTTGTGCTTGTTATGGTACGTCTGAGTTAGTGTCGGTGATGACCTTATGATCAAGGTTTTAAGTCTGATTACTTCTCCTAATGAACTAATGTCCAATTCCAAATGTTCCATCTGTTTATTCTGAAAAATTACAACAGGCGCAGTAGGACTGAATTATTGTGAGAATCATATGTTAAATCCAATAGGCCTTTAAGGGTGGATTTTTATTACACTATATTAAAGGCTGTACACAGGTTTTCCTGTTACATAGAATCTAAATATTTCTGTAATAGGCAAGCATTTTTATGGTGATTACTTCCGTATAGAAATCCTTGAAGATTTGCACTGGGATAATCCTTGGAAGACTATCTTAGGAGGACACAGCGGTGGTCCTATAGGGCTGCAGAGGAGTAATTTGGTGAATGCAAGAATGACTTAGTTGCAAATTGATGGATGCACTCTCAGTAGTCATCACATTGGCGATGTGGAGGCCCTGTCACCATTGGCTGGTATGTGCCCTTGGTGTGCTAGGCCCGCCCTATTCCTTGGTGTATTGCCCACCCCTCGAAGTTTAAGTTTGTTGCGCCCCTGCAGTGGCAATACTACTGTTTTACACCTCTTTGACAATAACAGTAATTATACTGTACTGCCTAAAATCAGTGGCGGTTGGCTTGAATTTACAGTGGGGGTGGGGTACAATAATAATAATATTTTTTTTAAATGGCACTTACCTCATGGCGTCTTCCTCTCCTCTCGCCACCTCTCCTGGAAGCTCCAGCACTGAACCCAGGAAACTGCACTAAACAATCCTGGTGCTACTCTCCTGCTGTTAAACAGCATGAGAGAAGCGACAGGTTTGGAGGGAACGGCCTCTTTCAGCACTCTTAAGAGCGCTGCGGGCCTGGGCTTTCTCCAACCCAGCTGTCTTAACACAGCTGGGTTAGAGAAGTTTACAGTGTGCATGTCAGGCCGGTCGTCACAAGACGGCCGGCCAAAGGGACATGCGCATTTTAAACTTAAGCCACTCAGCAGCAATTGCCCTGCCCTGTCCTGACACTCTGTTAAAATGGTAATAAATAAACTTTAGTACAATTTTTTTTTCTTTAGTTCTAGGGGCATTTTTTTTTTTAGCTTGGCGACACTACTTTGCTCTCGTGGAGGGGCAGCCCCAGCAAAATACCCAAAAAATGGTGCAAAAAATGTTGGTGCAACTTTCGTTATAGAGCTAACCTTCGTCTTCTTTGGGTAATAAATTCACAGAAAAATACTATAAGATAGTGCTGCGAATCTTCAAAACTGCAAGCTGTTGCTTGAAACATAAAAAGTGTTCGAGATAGAGGGATACTTTTAAATATTAAAATATTGGCACATTCATGTATACATTCCTATCTGTTAGAAATCAGCGCTTGCTCGTCAAATGCCAAGTAAATAAATGCTCCAAGTACTCGCACAACATACGATGTAAAACAATGAATCCAATATACGGCACCATCACAACAATACCAGTAGGTGGCGATAAAACTCCATTTACTCTTCCTTTACCATAGCTTCCCTTCCCCCATGAAACACTGGCCTAGAGTCTGTCAAAAGATAACAGCGTCCTTGAACGAATGCAAATGAGTACATGTTGCTTGCAAATGTGCAGTACACAATTGCCAGACTATAATTAGTTACACATAAAAATGCTCTAACACTTTCATCGATAACAGGAGCTATACCGCAATACTGTAACAAGGTCAAAATATAAATTGACTTTGATTTAGTACAGCATTATCAAGATAATAATGTGCACAACCCTCATTATAGCTATTTTGTACCTGTATTTTTGCAGGAGTTTCTCCATCCACTTAGAGGTGAGCAGGTCAACGTCCCATCCTCCCCATGGGACAATTATTCATTTGGACCTCAAATGGTCTATCTCTATGCTCTCTATAGTATCAAGTATATCTTTTGTTAAATAATCGAGTAATACAAGTAGTAACTACAAACAACCATTCCACTTCGAAAGCATGGAACACTGACTCGTACACAGTAGTTTGTCATGATCAATTCCATTTGCAAAGATTTTCTTTGGGCCAATTAGGAGATGCCCTGATCAATTCAGAAAAACACCATACACCACATCACCACTGTGCATCACATGCAATGGATTTGCACTGGATTCAATCGGGACAGCTGGTCCAGCTGGCCTGTGCTTTCATCCCACTCCCACTGCAAGTAAAAGGTTTTATCAACTAATACCATGCTTCCTTAGATAGGGATCCCTGTTGAAGTGTAGCATGGGCAACTTCCGATGCTCCCCAATCACATTTTACACGACCCTTTTGTCGGTCGAGTCTTCTAGACGGCAGATAAGGAAGTGAAAACAAGCTTTTGTATATGAGTGCTTACATGCTTATGAATGTGACATTTTAGTCAGCTGGTACTGGGGTAGTGGTGTTAATCGTTGGCATATAATGGGCATGCCTGGCACAATCGACCCTATTCCTGCCAAATTCAGGCTCTGGCATATTGGTGGCAATTCTTAGCTTATTTCGGGCCTTTATGGCATGATAGTGAGCACCCCTGGCACAATGCGGGGGGCTTACATTTTTTTGGTCATTCTTGGTATATTGGGGGCATCGATGGCACAATAGTGCTTAACTCTGGCAAAATGAATGACTGGCATATTGTTCGTATTTGTAGCTGCATTGGGGTCATCCATTGAATGATCATCCATCTCTCATACAAAGTTCTCTATAACATTGTGGTAATTCCTGGCCTATAACGGACATATAATGACATGATAATGCCAACTCTTTGTTCCTAATATAACAGTGGTAAGTATTAGCATACTGTACGCATCTGTTGCAGGTTTACTTACAAGCCCCTTGCGCAGCCGGTGCGTCACTTTTTCCCATATATATAGTGACGCACCAGAGGCACAAGGAGCTTGTAAATAAGCCCCCATGGGACAGATTTACAAGAAACTGGTGCAGCGCGGTGCTGCACCATCATCAGCAGTGCCCCGCTGAGGCAATTTTGAAACGCAGGGCTGCGCCGTATTTACACAAGTACGATGCAGCCCTGCGTTTTGCCCTGCGCCGGTGCTAAATTAAGCTGCCAACACAGGCATCCTTGCACCATAGTGCAAGGGTGTCTGCATTGAGGGGAGTGATTGTTTATGTCCAGGAAGGATTTCCTTTCTGCACATAAACAATCTACAATGGCGATTTGGCACTTCTATGTGTTCTGCAGGATGCAGCACACATAGAAGTACAAAGTTTCATTTTTGGATGATCGTTTATAAGCAGGAAGGGACACCTTCCTGCACATAAACAATCATATATGGCATTTTGCTTCTTCTATGTGTGCTGAATGCAGCACAGACTGAAAAAGCAAAAAACAAGGAGGAATACAAATATTCCTCCTTGTTTTACAATGCTAACACCACCCTTAGGGTGGTGTTAGTTTTTGGGGCTGCCACAGATTCAAGATTTCTCATAAATGTTGGGCAGCGTCAAAAGCAATGGGTGTTGCGATGGAACACCCAGTGCAACATCTATTGCACGCCCCTCTGATGCAGAAAACTGTGGGGGCAATATTTACAAGGAGGCATAAAGCCACAAAAAGTGGTGTTACACCTCCTTTTAAATATGGAGAAGTGGTTAGCTTCACCTAAACGTTGCAAAAGGTAATACATTTCTGGACACTAGAGATCAAGCTGCTGCAATGTAGCCACAATTTACTGTGTTAGGTAACTTTAATCTAAACACAGACGGTTTACATGACTCTGCAGTTAGGGATTTCCTTGACATTAAGGAACTTTTTGATCTTATGCAGTTGGTCAAAGTCAGTACACATATAACTAATCACTCTCTAGACATTGTCTTTGGTGGATTGATTTGATTGATAACCCACCACCCCTAGGATATGTATGGGTCATTTCCTAATTCAGATCCATGTCAACACAAGCATATTGACTAAAACAGTTGAAACTCACTATATGTACTCTGTAATTAGAGCTTCAATAATACTTTCTTGTTAATTCCACGAAAAAGATCAGATATTGTATTTGAACATTGTGCACTGTCAATCCTCTACTATTAGCTACTATTTGAACCAGTGTCTAGTTACAACACATGCTTCTTGGTCCATGTTTGATATACCTGATTGTTGAGCAGTAGGACCTCTCTTCATGGGAATAAAATCGGATTCTCTACTAAAACCTTGCCATGTGCATTGCTGACTGGTTCTCTTCATGGAAATAAAATCGGATTCTCTACTAAAACCTTGCCATGTGCATTGCTGACTGATTGGTATTCTATGTATTGCCAAAAGTGTTCAACAATTTTCCAAATGCTCATTGACAAATGGAACTATTCACAGCACAAGAAAAGAAATATGGTAACACCTCTTAAAGAAGAACATTTAGGCCCAGAAGGCCATTTATCAACCCATTACACTCATCCACATGCTGACTAAACTCCTTGAGAAAGTAGTTGTCAAATAACTTTCATTACATGTAGAAACAAACAATATCCTAGACGAATGGCCATTTTTGATTTCAGCCTAGAGCACTGAAACAGATTTGCTCAGAGCTGGAGAGGAGTTAAGGGAAATCTAAGATGAAGGTGAGTTACAGGCCTGAATTTACTTGACCTATTTGATAGAGTGAAACATATTATCCCGACTGATCGTTTGGAAAAGATAGGGCTGACAGAGAATGTTCTACAATGGTTTAAATCATTTTGAACGCCACATCTCAGTTGGTGAAATTAGTCAAGTGTATGCCTAAGGAAGCCAGTACTCATTTAGGGGCTCCTTTTGTCTCTTCTATTCTTTTGAAAATCTATGTTCTCCCCTTACTGAAAGTGATTCAGTCCAGTGGCTGCAATACATTGATGATACCCAACTTAGTTGCCCTTTTGAAAATCATGCTCCTGGATCATTAAGTAAGCTCCACAACAGGCTTTGAAAGGTCTAGTGCTGAAATGCACACAGATTTCTAATATCACATTTCACAAAATACAGAACTGCAACTATGATGAAGCAACAGGAAGAAATGACACAAATCACTATAGGCCAATGGATTATAACTTTCCACCTCTTGCCATCCATAAAAGTAAAACCACGAGGAGTGCTATTAAACAAAGACTTTACCAATGTTCTCACAAATAAAGGTTGTTGCAGCTCTAGCTTTTACATTCTCAGATGTTGAAATGCATAGCATCCTTTTAACCTTCCAAACGTCATGCTCTTAAATGTGTCACCATGTATTTCTTTTAAGTTAGTGCACTGCAATATCCTTTATCTTGGTATTCCATCTCCATCACTTCTTAAGATTCAAAGAGGTCAGGCCTGTGTGTAGCCTGAGGAAATGTGAATATATTTCAGAACGCCATAGAGAGCTCCACCTGCTAGCCATAGAACAGACAATTCAAAATCAACCTAAATTATCCTGCCTTTCCTATCTTAAACAGTGCTAGCTTCCTCCCCGGACTTTACAATCTGTGGGGTACCTTCTCATAAAACTTTCTCATTGCAAAATTCTTAGCTTGTGGGTTGCTCCATCAGCCATGTGGGCGCAAATCTGTGAAATCAATTACTCTTCCCTTTAAGCCAAATCCTACAATTTATCTTGTTTTGTGATGCTTTAAAACTATTTCCTTTTTTCTAATCTTTTTGGAAGACTTTTGGCCACTAGGTTTTAGCATAGTTCTATAAGCAACAGGAAACAAGTTGGTAAAGGCATTCTCTGCATGAGCTCAAGCACAAATGAAACCTAAAATAACAGTCATGCAAGTGATCCTATCCTGGACGATCTGTCCCTCACCTCCCTCTCTAGCCCCCCACAGACTTAACATCTGAAAAGTATATTCACCATATATATTTAGACCCAGAATCTTAAGAAATCATAAACATAACTATGAGACCAGCAGAGCTAATCACAATGTGACTGCACTCATGTCCCAAGACAAGACAAGAGCTCCTTTCTAGTCACTCACGCATGGCATGTAAACGCTTCTTGTGTATGGCTAAATCAGTGATAGCATCCTTCTGAACACACATGGTGTATCATGCTGCATGTGTGGGAAAGTGCTTCAGTACCCCACAAAAGGGTAGTGTAAACAATATAAATGCTACAATACCAATATAATAAAATACAGTAAAATTCAAACAGGAAAATCAGAAATTGGAGAGTAGCGTGATATGGAATGGAATGTAGACCTTTAAAAACTTTACAATTTAGAGCATCATTAAGCTGGATTAGGAAGGGAAATAGGGGCCAGATGTATCAAACATTTTCACACACGCAAATGGCCCAAATGCATTTTGGTATGTATCAAGTCCAATTTTCGATACGTTAACTTGTTACAGAATCACAAATTGGATTTGCGACTACATACCGATTCGGTATTAGGAAAGGGCATGTCAAGGGTGTCCCTTATTAATACCGAATCGCAGAGGCATGTATGATTGTTCTGTGACCGAGATTGTGGTCACAAAACAATCGGTGTTACCACCAGTTTCAAATTGGTGGTAACCCATTCTCAAAGGGGAAGGGGTCTTAAAGGGGCTCCTTCTCCTTTGTGATTGCATGCGCAAACATTTTTAAGAGCAGGCAGTGGTCCCACGGACCACTGCCTACTCTTAAAAAATGAAAAGAAAACTTTTCCTTTTTCTTTTTTAAATGCAGCCCGTTTTCCTTGAAGGAAAACGGGCTGCATTTTTAAAAAAAGATTGCTTTATTTAAAAGCAATCACAGACATGGTGGTCTGCTGAGGCCCAGGAGGCCACCATCCCTGTGACTGTAGCTATTCGCAATGGGTCACAAATTGCGACCTAACTCTTGAATATTCATGAGGTATGTCCATTTGCGAGCCCTTGCGAATCGCTATATGAAACTCCTGGAGTTTCATACATTCCAATAGTGATTACTTAATTGTAGTTCTCAAAAAATCGCAACTTGGTCATCGTTATTGGAATTAATGATACATCTGGCCCTAAGTGTCCACACAAGCTTTGCCAGATTTTATTTGTTGAAATGTGTGCAAGGAAAAACCACTGGACTTGTTCGTAGTTTGTATTACATGGTTCCCTAATGATGTGTGGGTTAAATACCTCTGCTTATGTTTTGTTTTGTTTTGTACATGGTTCCTTAATGATATGTGGGTTAACTACCTCTGCTTTTGTGCAATAAAAGCGCCAAACTATGTATTACACATGTTTTTACTCAAAGATGTAATGGCTTCTCAATAACCTCCATTATAGCAATCAGTATCTTTTAAATGTGGTATTTTCTGTCATCTAAAGTAGTGTTCAAATGATTGATTGGTCTTTTTTTCAGTTTTTGACCTTGCAATACCTCTTTAAAATGGCTAAACACTGCTGTGCGAGAAATGAGGCTATATTGTAAATTACAACTATTCAGCCAGTTCCTATTTTGTTAACTCTAGACTAATTTCCTTTTCCTAAAAATGCACACTTACACCTA
Organism: Pleurodeles waltl; assembly: GCF_031143425.1. NCBI lineage: Eukaryota > Metazoa > Chordata > Amphibia > Caudata > Salamandridae > Pleurodeles > Pleurodeles waltl. The sequence continues at coordinate 1,640,361,469 of NC_090444.1, read as the reverse complement.
AGACAAAATTGCTCTCAGTCACTGTTTCTTTCTCTCCACATGAAAGGTTAGACCAGTGGTCTCTAAATGTTTTAATGCCGCACCCCCCCACCAGTTGAAAAATAAAAATCATTGCCCCCCCTTAAAAAATTTCACAAATATTCTATAAGCATGCCAATGTTTAAATAGGTCTAGACCAGAGGTCTTCAAAGTGTGGGGCGCGCCCCCAGGGGGGGCGCAGCATCTTCCCAGGGGGGGCGCGTACTCCACCTCACCTGTTTCAGCTCCCATCATTGATTTCGACGTAGAAAGCACGTTTCTTCTAGGTTTCTTCACTTGTTTTAATAACTTGCTCGCTGATTGGTGTAAGAGTGCACAGCAGCCAATCAGCTTGCGGCACCATCAGCAATTACGTCAGCACTGACGTTCCACCAATGAAATGGACAGCCAGCAGCACAGATGCAGGAAGTGCCGGGAATTTTGGTGCATAAAGCTCGCAAATCAGTGCTTCTTCAGTGCTGTGCTTCGCTTCCTGTTTGAACTCACATCTCTGCCTGGTTGCTGCCTTTACCCACGAGGGTACTTTGATTTATCTTCAGCATCGACCCTTCTGGTTTCCACTGTCTGGCTGCGAGGGAGTTTCCATCGGCTCCATTCTGCACAGACAGGTAAGCGTTAACAGCTTTTTAAAAGGCTTTGTCCTTTTTTCTCCCTGCTATTGGAATGTTTTGTGTTTGGGAAAAAAGAGGATGTTACATTTTGGGCCAAGGCAGCTGATTTTCGTTTTTGTGCCCCCAGCTTTCACTTTTTTGTTATATTTATTGCTCTGCCTCACATATGCTCTTATCTATGAGCAGGGCTTAGGCTGGCATTATGTGTGCCAGTAAAACCTACAGATCCTTTGGGCCTGGAGACTGGTTTATGTTTGTTTGTAAATGCAATATAATAGCTGCCAGGTTTTATTTTGCTTATGTGGGACATGTCAGTGTTTTGGTGAACTTGTGTGCAGCTTTCCCATATTTCATGTAATGATTGAGAAACGGCCTTACAGCACCTGCTGCGAGCCTTAATTATGTTTGCAATGTCACTAGCTTAATTCCCTTTTCTATCAGGGCTTGTGTGGCATCATAAAAAAAATACAACAACAACGCACACTCAACGTAAGGTCATTGTTTATTTTATAATTAATGCTCCCAGTTTTCTGTTTTTACTGATTTTTAAAGATAAATGCAGACAGAAAACAATGTTCCCTGTCTGTGCTTATTTTTAAAAGTGGAAAAATATTGCACATTGAGCTCCTTGTGAGCAACTCTCCATGCTGTCTTTCATGAATTACAGGCAACAGCTAAGCAGATAGAGAGCATGGGGAATTAAAAACCGAATAAGATTCCCTCAAATATACTGTGAGTGTGTGCATTTATATATACACGTTTTGTGATATGTCTTTTAAATTAGCAATAATGCGAAGGGTATAAACTAATGTTCATCAGTTAAATAAATGTGGAAATATACCATTTTGCAACCTCTGGGGTTATCACTAAAATGTATTGAAAGGTTTTCACTGTGCCTGTCACTGGGTCATAAAGTTGTTCAGAATACATGTCCATACTACTGTTGGCCTCTGCAGAGCGCACATTTCAGTAATCACATTTGCCAATTTTAATTGTGATTCCATGCAAAAGTGTGTGAAGGAAATAGACTGCTGTTGAATTATTGACAAAGTAAAGCAAATTCTGTGCTTAAAGGAGTGTGTGTGGAGGACAATGAAGTAAAGGAGCTGCTAGGAAGTATATGAAGGATCAAACTTGAAATAATGGAAGGCTATTATGGCCCTGCCAGAATTCAAAGTCTTAACTTTATTTTGTACAAATCATATCTTATCGGCACTCAGGACTTCATATTAATTACATATCAATACATAATTGTATTGGTCTTTCGGACCAGGCAGCAGGAAATTTGTAGGCATGTCATTTACTCCCTTACCCCTCACTATCATTGTGGTCTCGGTGGGAGCTTTAATGGTGCCTCACCCGGGAACATGCAAGTAACTTTTCTAAAACTTTCTCTCATCGTTGCAAGGGAAAAAGCCACTTGATCGCTAGACAGAGGACTGCTATTCAAACAGCCGGATCATCAGGAGTGAAATCCAATCTGCCCAAGGAAGGCATTGCAATAAGAAGGTAGAGATTTTTTTTGAGTGACGGCTGAAGGGGCAGTGCTAAAGTACTAGCTCACTAAACTTTGAAAAAGTAACTTGCGGAGCCTCATTGGCGGTATGTGTGTCAACATACTGCAGCAGTTTTGGGAGCACTTACCAAAAGCTTTAATCACCTGGAATTAATGTTTATCCATGCACCATGGAACTATTCTTTTATCCATATTTTATTTTACATGGAAGAAGATATTTTTATAGAGACTTTTTTTTTCTTTTTTTTTTCCTATATTTTAAAAACCCACTCTACTTCATGCAGCTGTAAAATTGCAGTCATGTGCTGTTCATTAACATGAAGATTTGGCATTTTGTGTCTTAGGTAAAGCACACATCAGACATGGATCGTTTTCTGCTGTCAAAAGACAGTAGGGCTCCCAAGCGAAAGGCCGAAACAGAAACAGATGGAGAGAGAAAAACTGTGAAATTAAGGAAGTATGATGCCTCCTATTTGGACTTTGGTTTCACCTGCATTGTTGTTAGTGGAGAAACTAGGCCACAGTGTGTGGTTTGTGGTATGACCTTAGCTAATGACAGCTTGAAACCAACAAAACTAAGGCGTCATTTGGAAACACAGCATGGGTCTATAGTAGCAAAGAGTAGAGAGTTTTTTTCCAGGAAGTTGCAAGACATGACTCAACAGAAGGAAACCATGAAAAATGTAGCCTCCACCACAGAAAACGCATTGAAAGCATCTTACCAAATGGCATACCATATTGCCAAAAACAAAAAGCCATTTACAGATGGAGAAAGAGTCATTCTCCCAGCAATGCTTGACGTGGCTACAACAATGCTTGGTGAAAAAGCAGCAGAGAAGTTCAAAATAATACCCATCTCAGACACAACAGTTTGCCGCCGCATTTCGCACATGTCAGAAGATATACATGGACAGCTCATAGCTCGGTTGAAATCGAGTTGGTTTGCTTTGCAGTTGGATGAAGCAACTGACTTGTCAAAGGCAGCACATTTAATTGCTTATGTCCGATACTGTTATAAAACAGTAATACTGGAAGACTTTTTATTCTGCAAGCCAATCAAGGGACGAGCAACAGCATCTGACTTATTTGACATTATCAATGACTTCCTGGGTCTTCATGGCTTAAAATGGAAAAACTGTGTTGGAATCTGCACAGATGGGGCTCCTTCCATGTGCGGTGCTAGGGCTGGCCTAAAAGCTAAAGTGTTGACAGCGGCTCCACATATTCTGTGGACACACTGTATGATACACTGGGAAGCCCTTGCTGTCCAAAACATGGATGGTGAACTTCAGGATGTTTTGAATTCTGCTGTTAAAATAGTTAATTTCATAAAGACCCACCCAACAAGAGCTCGCCTGTTTGCAATTTTATGTGCAGAAATGGGAGCTGAACATGATGGCTTGCTGCTTCACACAGAAGTCCGATGGCTATCCCGTGGAAAAGTTCTGAATCGCATTTTTGAATTAAGGAATGAAGTACGGCAATTTCTTCTGGATTTGGACCCCTGCAAAGCAGAACAATTATGTAGTCCCCAGTGGATTGTGCTTTTAGCATACCTTGCTGACATCTTTGAGAAATTAAATTCCCTGAATCAATCTTTGCAAGGAGCTGAAATCACTTCTTTTATCATGAATAAAAAAATATCTGCTTTCAAGAAGAAGCTGGAATTATGGAGGAGACTAATTGAAGTTGGCCAGTTTGAGCCATTTCCATGTTTAGTCGATGCTCTTGAGGAAACAGAATATAACCTTCAAAATGTTGCAGAGTTAATAAAAAATCACCTGACATCACTCAGCGACAGTTTTCACAAATATTTTCCTGAGGAAAACAATCATTTTAATGACTGGGTCTTTCAACCATTTCTGGCAGATGGGGGTATCCATCTCCCAATCCGCATGCAGGAAGAACTAATTGATCTCCAGAGTGATCGCACACTGCAGATGCAATTTAGCAAACTCTCCTTGGGGGAGTTTTGGCTGAAAATGCCTGCAGAACATTCAGCTTTGAGGGAAAGTGCTATCAAAACTCTCTTGCCTTTCAGCACATCATATTTATGCGAGATTGGGTTCTCAGCACTTGCGGTATTGAAGACTAAGTATCGCTCAAGAATGGAAGTGGAGCAGAACCTCAGGCTGGCAGTAGCAAAAATTCATCCACAAATTGACCGTCTGTGTGGTGAAAAACAGGCACACCCGTCACATTAGTTTTGAAAGTATTATGTCAAATTCTGTGTCATAGTGAACAATAAAGCTGCATTGTAAATTGTTCTGTGTAAACATTTCCTTGGAGGCTTTTCATTTGAACTGTGTAATAAGCATCTGTCACCTAGCCACTGGTGCTCCCAAACCTTCAGTTTACTAGACACTCTGAATTTGTATAGTAATGTTTCCCATATATGATCTGGACTCCGCGGGTGGGGGTTGCCGTCGATGATGCAGAGTACCAGCTTCCAGAAATTTGCGTCAGGTGGTGGGGGGGGGCTCGATGCCGAAAAATGTTTAGAAGGGGGGGCTCAGTATAAAAAAGTTTGAAGACCTCTGCAATAGGTCTAGACGTATTTAAACATTGCAGTTAAGTACTGTTACCTTTTTAAAAATGCAATAACGTGTTTCTGCTTAAAACAAATCACTGTTATCTATGTAATGCTTCTTTTGGCCAGAGCCTGGTGCCCCCCCTGGGATCACTTGAGGACCCCCTAGGGGGGCCTGCCCCCCAGCTTGAAGACCCCTGGGTTAGACAAAGATGCATTGATTTAAATATGTGCATGCTGCAACAGACATGCATCATATGGGAGGTAGTGTAGTAGCAGCCCTATTAGTGAATGAGCTGAAGAGGTGTAGAATGACGTGTTCTTATTATGGTGATCATCAACAGCATAACACACTTCTGCAGGATTCAACTGATATAACCATAAGCAGACTTCTGAGTAGCCCTATGATTGTGGAAAAGCGTGTGCATAATAACTGCACCCTTAAGCAGTGCAGAGCTCATTTCCTTCACCTGAACAGATGCCTGGTGCTCTCTCGCAGGAAGATGGACGGTACAGCTAGCAGAATAGGGGAGTATGCAGAGCTTTTGTCCACTGATGGCAGCACCATGATTTGAGGGCAGCATGATTGGAGTTGTCCTCTTTGTTTGTGGTACCACAAAGCTATACATTAACGATTAGCACACATGCTCCAAGAGAGGGTCCTGCAAGAAATCCCTCCTATCGCACCCTTGGAGTTGACCTGCGCTCACAAGCCTTATGCTTTGCTCCTTCATCCACTCTCTTTGGGGTTTGCCAGCTTCAACCACACTAGAGAAGGAAAAAAAATGCCAAACTCCTTCAGTATGTGAAGGGTTTAAGTTTGATGTTCCTCATGAAATACAATTTCAAAATTGACTAGACCACATTTTACAATTCTATAACATACCTGCCAAGTGAATCTGTCACATATGAGCAACACCTTCATCTCAGCACTTCATTTGCTAAAGCAGGTGTCCCTGTGGTCAAAATGTTTCTTTGGAGATTAGGACTTTTTATGAAGGGAGCAATTGGTGAAATATGCTGTAAACTTTGTTTTAGTCAACGTAGTCACCACCTCCTTCTTCTACAACTTCAAAATGCTCAATGTAATCTTAAAATGGCTCCCAGTCAGCACATGCAGAATGGTTACCTACGCTCTCGTCCCCAGCAAGCTGGAATATAGCAACACACAGTCAGAATCACTGTCTGACCGTTAGAAGACTTCAGACCATACAAAACTGTGCTGCTACTCATTCTTTGGCTTTCCCCTGTGTTCACATCACCCTGTCCAACAAAGGCCTCCACTGGCCCCTCATTCACTAACTCACACTAACCAACACACAACACACCCACCAGACACCTCTGCTCGGCCAGAATCCTGCTCACACACATCCCACACATACAAAGAACCAGAGTTGGCTGTTGTGCTTTCCCCTACCTCCTGCTCAAAGCCTGGAACTATCGGCCCCCACACTTTAGAGCTGCCTCCTCAGTGCTTGAGCTCCTCAAGAATCTGAAAACATGGCTCTTCACATGGACAAGTCCAGTCACAGCCAACATATTCCCTGCTTTCTCAGCGCCAGGATATTCTCTGGTGTGGGCTGTGCACTTCACAAATACCCTTAACATAACAAAGTTTGCCTCAGCATCATTATTGTGGTGCTGTTCATATGTCTCTCACTCTGGTGTCTCCCATTTCACACTCCATCTCTGTTCTCTTCCAACTCAGTCATACTCTCCCCATTTTTTTCTCACTCTTCCGTCCACATTCACAGACATGCTTAATTCCCTTTCACTTCTATCTACCTTGTCTTTCTCAAACACTTCTCTCAATCCCTTCTCTTTCACTGCCATCCCACCTCCCACCTTCGCCGCTCCACTTCCTATCTGAAACAGGTATTGTGGAAGATTAATCTGGGTGGGAAACATGTGAAACTCCCAAAGAATATTAGCTGGTCCTGTTTTCTCAGTCTCAGTGGGGCTTTTCTGCCCCAGGGCTTCAGTGCTAGACATGCAGGAATTCATTTCCAGCTCAATAACACAATTACCTGAAGTATACAGTCTCTGCTCTATCTGTGCATGTATTTGTACAGCACTGTGTATGCAGGCACTAGACTGCATCTGTGCTGGAGCTCAGCTCTATCTGCATAGGAAAGAGTTCTGCTCTACAACATAATAAGATGTTTGTAGCAGAGCTCCACTCTCTATGTCTGCAAAAGAACCTATTTTCCTTTGTACAATTTACGTCTTCTAAGTCGTCAGCCTATTACCAGAAGAACCACCAGCTTCCTCACCTTAATTAAATAGGCTTCTTGATACTGAGCTGACTTCACCCTTTTGAATGGTGATTTTTTTAATTGACTGCAAGAGTATGGACACATGGTGCTGATCTCTATTTAGCTTGTTTTATCCCCTCTCAATGGCACACCCTCTTCCTTCCCAGAGAGCGCTTTGTTGTGAATGTCTTCTTGATGTTCACTGATTTTATGTCATTTTGGTATGTGCTTTTGGTCTACATTTGTAGTGATGAAATTTAGAAAGAGTAGGGAAGATTAGTCTGAGGCAAGGAGACCATGTTCAATATGAAATGAGACAAAAGTGAAATGTATGGAGAGGAAAGGGGCAGATTGAGAAAAATAAAAAGGAAGGATGACAGGGAACAGGAAAGCAGGCAGCAGCATGTAGAGAGAGTGACGAGAGGGACATAGGGCATGATTAACACTGCTGAGGTCCAGGTGACTACTTATGGCCAATGCAATAGAACTCAAACTGCATGTAACACATGGGAAGGAAAGAGTAGCCTGAGCAGAAAATCAAAGTTAAAGAATAAACATAAAATCTGAACTCTTGTCTCTGAGCACCAAGGCTGAACTTTAAAACAGGTGGACTCTGAAAAGTGGGGAGTCAGGTGGACCATGTCTCTGAAGTAGGTGTGTTAACTCACAGGACTACACTTACCAGTTTGGATCCTTTGAACTGTGTCTTGGATTTAGAGCAGCCACAGTTCTCCCTTTGGTTCAAGGACTTCCAACCACCAATTGCCACTTGCAGAGATAGTAAGGATGATCAAGTGGTAGAACAAACAAGGGCAGAGCGGTCTGGGAACACCATGCTGCTGTGGCAGAAAGCTTTGGTGGGAGAAGTGCCTGGTGCTGTCTATCCACAGTATCATTCTGATCCGCCTCTTCAGTCTATTATATGTCTGTCCACCAAACAAGAAAGGGCAAGAGTCACATAAGTACCTTCTGTGTGGTGGACTGCGAAATGTCTGAGGGGGGCAGTTCAACTATGATCCCCTAATACAGGTGCAATCCATTTTATTTAGTAGGCAAACTGCACATTCCTCAGGCAGCACATTTTATATGTTAAAATGGGGCTGTCAGGGCACACCGAGTGCCTCCCTGAAACAGTTAAAAGCCACAAAGTATAGCAGGGGCAAGATCCCCAGTTCTATCCCAGTATTTTTTAGGCATGCCTATCAAAGTCCTATCAGAAGGGTAAATGGAACTATGCATTGGTGCAGCTGTGGAGTTTTTCGCTTAATAATTGTTTTGCCGCATTTGCCACATAATCCATCATCTGATGCATAATCTCCAGATTTTAACAAAAAAAATTGTTTCTACCTCAAACAGTTTGAAAAGTCACAAAAAATGCAGCGACGTGTTGCTGTATAACAGGAGCCCCTTTGCAAAGGTTGACTGGCCACTTTTCTGCTGCTTATTGCTATATTTAGGTGTTAAATTGGTACCAATGAGTGTAAAACAAGTGTAAAACAGAGAACATAATGAAATACTATCATAAACTATGCTCTATTATGCTGCATAATTATCCTTTTCTTGACTTATTATTTAGTCAACTCTGTTGCATAATTTGGACCTCGCCTTATGCATAATTCCATGGCCCTTTCTATTAACAAGCTATTAGAGGTATTGAGGTGGGTCTTACCCTTTTCAATCTTGCCCTTGCTGCTCAATCCAGCTCCTCATTGGGAGTCATGACTTTCTGGTCCCCATTCCCAGCACCAGATTCTGACTTTGCTGCTGCCATGGAGCCTTTGAGTTGCCAGTTAAGTAAGCCAGGTAAGTAAAACTAAAGTGTTATTTCTGTATGCATTTGTTAATGTCGTTGTGAATGTATTTGTTAATGATTGAGAGTGAATGGGATTGAGTAAAGGTGTGTGTGCTCAAGAATGTCAACGAGAGTGAAAGTGAGAATCAGAATTTAGGGTGTGAATGAATAAGTGAAAGTGAACACAATAAGTGACTGAAGCAGGAGTTTTATTGATTGGAGGTTGTGAAAGGGAGTTGAAGTGAATTGTGGACGTAGCCATCAATGGCGCCCCAGGTGCAGTTGCAACAGGGTCCAGAGTTAGTGAGTGTGTGTATGTGTGTTAGTAAATGAGAATGTGTGAGTGTGAGTATGTTTGTTTGTGAATGACAGTGAGTGGGGGTGAGTATGAGTAAGGATGAGCAAGTGAGAGAATGTGAGTTAGAGTGAGTGAGGGAAAAGAGAGTAAGGCCCATGATTACTCAAACTTTCACACAATGCAGCACCTGAACGTGCTGTTTTGTGTGAGAGGGAGAGAGCAGGAAAGCACCATATCTATAAAGAAACTGCACCATCCTACTCCCTACCTAGTGCTGGCACAGAATCTTGCTGTCTAGCTCCATCCCACACCTTTTCACCATAGTGCAAAGGTGTCTTTGTGGGTCTAGCATTGATTTTGTACTGGAAGGGTGCCATCTCAGTACAAAATACTATGCTTTGACTAACTTTAAAACTTTTCCCACTTCAGATGTGTGCTGCACAGTCCAGTACACATACAAAGTGGGAAATATTAGGAGAAATTAAAGCATCTCTCCTTTTTAATGCCTGCTTGCAAGTGGCATTTATTTTTTTTATGCATAAAACTGTGTATTGTTGTTAGCAGATAAGGTTTTACGCTAAAAGCCTCAGGTGGTTGCATGGAAATGCCTGTGTATGACCCTCAGAATGCCCCCTTAAAGCAGAGTGACACAAAGGAGTGATTTACTCTGCTTTACATTACTTTCAGGCAACGTTCCAGTGCAAAACAGGTTTGGTACTGGAAAGTAAATTAACAAAAACATTTTGCGCTGGTAAATGTCACTTTTGTGATGCAAACCCAGTGCAAAATGGTTGTTAATCTGGGTATGAGTGAGGCAAAATTTGAAAAAATGGGGAACTCTCCTGGGCCATATCACGTTTCACCACTTTCAAAGCTCAACAGCCACCACTGACGTCAATACTAACTGACGAGATGTGGTCTAATGGCATGAGCAGCTAACTTTGGTACTGGAGAACAAGGTTTGAATCCCAGCATCAGCTCAGCATCCTGTGATCCTGGGCAGATTACTTAACCTCCCTGTGACTAAAAAACAAAAATCTGATTTTGTGTAATGAAATATGGTGCTCATGTAATGCACCCTGATGCCTTTGTTCCATAAAAAAACTGCACGTTTTACCTAAAGGAGTGGGACTGCTACCCACTGTCTCTCTTTGCAAACTATCCACCCCACCCCTATTTTGCCAATTTAGTTTAGCATGTTCTTGTGTTTTAGTCAGTACTTAGAACCAAAACCACACATTCCCCCTTGCTATTGACAGAAATGTCTGGACTGCTGGATGGTCACTGCATTTAAAAAAACAATAACAACTGTATTCCCTTTTTAAGATTTATTTAGTGCCTATTACCCCTCACATGAGTAGTAAGCACTATATAAATGCAATTTGAAATCAAGACAATTTGGATTTCTGCCTTGTTTGCTTGCAAGCACAGGAAGATGGCAGAGATTGCCTTTGAAGTGCAAATAGGGTCTCACATACCAGTGTCAATAGGCAAGCATTGTATCGCTTTAAAACAAAGGGTGATCAGTAAAGCACACTGCCTTGCACAATTAGAGCCCCCCCGCCCCCGTAGGGTTTTTGTCCTGAAAATTGTGAATCACCTGTGACCGTCCCCTCCCCCGCCTCCTTTGAGGCCTGTGCAATCCGCAAGATAAGCTGTCTGTGGAAAAAAGCGAAAAACATTTATTCCGAAACACTCCTCCAGTCATACTTCACCCAGGTTTTCTCTGGCACCCACACAGTTTCTGCCCGTGCTATGGAACATGATGAGGGGGCTGCAGCCCTTTCAGCCTAATGGGCGTCGCACCCTGAACAATACTAATAAAAATAAGTCAACACTGCTGGAAGGAGGAAGTATGGCATGGAACAACGAGGATCAGAGGAAAGAGGGAAGGGTGAGAGAGAGCAATGAGCAGTGGATATCCAAAGGGGAAAAGGAATGGGTGGCAACAGGCAACAAGGACCGACAGAGGGAAAGGCAGAACAAATGTTAAATAGTACCTCAAACTTTGTAATGCAAACATTCCGTTGGAGTTGTAAGGATACACCCCAAAAGGCAATAGCATGGTGTGAGAGAGCTACACTCCTCTGGACTGTGCCAAGATGTGATTGGCAAAGTCCCAAGTCTGTGGCTTAAAAACTGGTTGTAAAAGCCAATAGTTGAAAGCAGAAGACCCAAAGCCCACTCTATCTATATGTACAGCTGGCTGCCTTGTCAAACTCAGAATTAAAACGGCTTTTGTAGAGTACCCGATACCTGAAAATCTCTACCCTTTCCATACACATATGAATCTCCTCTCATTGCTTGCCTTCCCTCATTTTATTGAATGGTGAAACCGTTCCTGATCTCCATCTACTGTACAGTACTCCATTACTCTTTACAACTAACGTAAGACGCATAATTTAAATGTGGCCTCTGGCACACTCTCTGATTTTAGGTTCTCTTTTATTTAGACATTTGCCACAAGGCATAGATCCATCAATACCGTTTCAGAAGTTCTTTAGAGAATTGACCACAACATTTGGACCAAGCAGTGAAGATTCTTTACAGAAATAAATATATAAAACACTGAGTGGGGGAGGCAGGTCAGTATCTCTTTGATACATTAGTAAAAAGCTCAGACAATCTCTGTTGCTTAGGTGAAGCAAGATGGTGATTGAAGCTGCTGAAACAGAGTGAAAATTGTGGTCCAGTCAATCTTGGTAGGGTTAGAGAGTGCAGGGGATAAGAGCACGTGCTGCCTTATTAGAAGAATGTTATCCAGCAGAAGTATGTTGGTGATTACAACCCTCAAGAACTCTCGGATTCTGCTGCACAAACTGAGATACACCATCGAATATTTTTTACTTACGCAGCATTTTTCAGAAACATGTTGTTTTCTAATATTTCATGGGGTGTTGTGCCTTGGAGGAATTGATACATGGTTAGAGGGATCTCTTAATAACTCAATGTATTGGTTAAAGACAGATCAGGCTTGGGAAAGACCCTTCTATTGTGTTCCTAGCAGAGAAGATATAAATTGGCATCCCCATGTATTCCAACTAGGTATAAGTTGCATTTTGGTGCTAATGGTCTTGACACAAAGTAGGAGATGGGGAAAGGCTCAAGTAATTTGAAGTGTGTATTTTCATGTCAGGTACAGAGGTCAGCAATGGGGGAACTGCCTCAGCCGCCAGCAAGAGAAGGGCCCAAGTTTCATGTCTTGAGTGAGACCACAGTCCAGGGAAATAAAGGTAGAGGGAAAAAAGAAAAGGGGACATACCATGTCAAATATATAAGCTCTCCAGTGACTATACCTCACTCCGAAAGAGCTCAGCAAAGAGCTGATCCTTGGTAAATTCAGAACAAGCTTCACCAAACAAGCACATGCACTTCCCCAACAGCAGGCTGGATGAGTGTTTTAATGAGAAGGAGGTTGGGTGGCAGGTAAATCCTAGGTAAGTATATAGTGTCAGCTATCAACGCCACATTTTCAGCCTTACAATGTCTGAGGTCAAAGAGGAAAAGAATGAACGTACGAAACTGCCGAAGGTTAGCCCACAAACACAAATGGAGGAGGCGGACATCTTTGAAGGCCATGATTGTCAAAGAATCTTTGGTGGTAGTGCTGTCAGTTGTTATAACGAAATTGTGACTGCCTTTGATACAAAGGGTACCCTAGACCATTAAATAAAATGGCAGCCGCTTTTTGACTAAACTCTGCTATGAATTGCAGTTTGTGTGCTTTTACTTCTGGTGCTCCAATCTTTGGCCATGGAAAGAAACGTTGTGGTGCTTTGTGTGTCCCCGCCTTTCGTTCAACCTTCCCGATGCTTTGAGAAATGTCAGAAAAAAAGGTTACCTGTAAAAACCTTCAATCAGATGTGTCCTCTGATCTCTTCTGTGATAAAAACGCATGCACTTAAAGGGTTTCTTTGAAGTTCGCTTATAAAACAATTTTCTGAAGGTTAAGCTCTGCTCCATGCACTGTATGGCGGGAACTTCTAGTTCTGCTCCATTTAGGAATATCCTGGCGTACAAAGCCAGACATTGTTTTGCAGGCAAGTATACGTCAAACAAATCATATGAATTTATAATTATTAAGAATTTATAGTTAGTAAGTGGGCTATAGGATATAGTAACACATCAATAGTATATACTATTGTTACATTATATGTTATAGCTCATAACTGTGGTGCAGGCTGTAAATATATGATAGCACTTTAAACACAACAGGGTGATAAAATCACTTTGTTTGTCCAAGTATGTGACAGAGAAAAATGCAAGGCTTGACAGAAGTACAGACACAACAGTAATTGATTAATTCAAAGATATAAACAATAGTGACAAAAGATATTTCATTCTAGAGTATTGTTACTAAAGTTGATAGCATAAGAAAGGTGATATGACGTCAGAGGTGGCACACCAACCTGCGTTGTTTTCTTGTACTCAACACCAAGAGCAGGTTTATAGCATTACAATACCCAGCGAAGATGAAGTAACAAAAGATATGGAGACTTGAGTAAAGAGGGGGGCAAAAGAGTCGGTGGTGCCAGGACAAGAGGGGTTAGCAGCTGAAGTCCAGGTTCTGGAGTATTACTTGTGAATGAGGAATTACAGGAAGAGGAATGCATTCAATTCCTCCCAGGAGAACAAGAGTGAGTGATTTTGTTGGATATGGATGCTTGCAGAATTCCAGACCTTAGGAGTGCATGCAGGATTAGACTTGGCATCTTGTATGCTAGTCTCTGCCTGGTCTGATTTGATTCAAGCCTGATTTGCTTGCAGCTGCGAGTGTTACATAGCCCGCCGGAGATCCTGATCGTGCTCGCCAGATACAGCGGAATGCTCACGTTTACCATTTTAATGTGATGTAGCAGACATTGGTATTGCCACAGATTTGTAAAAGGAGTCAGTGGGGCTGTTTCATGGGGGGTGGGGGGATGGTAAGATTCTGTCAAACTTCCTGCGCATTTTCAAGATGTGCATTCTGAGGCTGTGATGGCGTTGCCTAATCCTGGGGAAATTGACCCGTTGGCTAGTTGTGCATTCAAACTCAGTGAAGAAATTCTGTTTGAAATTCGAAAGGCAGTCTTCCTCTTATATTTGAGAAAAGAGCTCGAACTATGACTTCTCAAACAACACCTGGCCACTATAAACCCTCCTTCACACATGATGCAGCTGAACTGCCCTCTTCCGACTGCCCACGATACCTTCCGCCCTACTGCCACCCTGAGATTTTTTTTTTTTTAATGTGTAACCTACGTATGTAATCTTCAATGGCAGGGCCAATACGTCAACTACATAGATTTCCATGAAGTGACTCTTTGAAAAACAATTACCATATCTTCTTTTGCAATGTTGTTTACACAGCTGTATAGACGAAGGGCCAGATTTAAAACAAACTGGCACAGCGTGGTGCTGCAACTTTTGAAACACAGGGCTGTGCCGCATTTGCAAGGGTACGGTGCAGCCCTGCGCTTCCCCCTGCGCCAGTGCTAAATTAAGCTGCCTGCGCCAACACAGGCATCCTTGTACCATAGTGCAAGAGTGTCTGCATTAAGGGGATTGATTGTTTATGTGCAGGAAGATATCCCTTTCTGCACATAAACAATCTACAGTGGCGATTTGGCACTTCTATGTGAATGCAGCACACATACAAGTAACAAAGCATCATTTTTGAATGATTGTTTATGTGCAGGAAGGGACACCTTCCTGCACATAAACAATCATCCATGGCATTTTGCTTCTTCTATGTGTGCTGCAGAATGCAGCACACATGGAAAAAGTAAAAAACGAGGAGGAATAAAAGCACTCCTCCTCCTTTTGCCATGCTAATGCCACCCCTGGGTGGCATTCGTTTTTGGCGCTGTCACAGATTTATGATTTCTCATTAATCTGAGGCAGCATCAAAAGCAATGGGTGTTGAGATGGAACACCCGCTGCAACATGCATTGCACGCCCCTCTGATGCAGAAAACTGTGGTGTTACACCTCCTCGTAAATATGGAGCCAGTGAAAAGCTCCACCAGAGTGTCACTGAAAGTGACGCTCAAGTGGCGCTAGGGCCTTTTAAATCTGTCCTGAAGTCTCATGTTTGGGTATGACTGTGAGAGGGTGGTGCTGCTGCAAGCTATGTGTAGAGTGCAGCAGTTACCACGTTAAAAGAGGGATGTCCTTGTTTGCATCGCTATGTCACAGGTAGGATGTGCAGAGCCTGGTATGACTGATATAGCAGCAGATCTTGTAATCTTTTTATGCCTAAAGAGGAACGCATAAAGTGAGCTTGATATGTTCATAGTATGGCAAAATCAAGCCAATTCTCACTATAGGGAGTGTCTTGATGTGCATCAAAGCCACATCACAGGGGAAGTCTCTCCTGTGTTTCCTTATCAGTTTACAGATTTGAATTGTCTAGTGGATGGACATGAAAAAGGATGGCTCTTTTGGAAGGGGAGGCAGTGTGGACCATATGCCAGACTTCTGGAAGACTAGGCACTAAGCCCTCCCTCCCACAGAATTATCCCCAACTGAATCATTGAAGTCTAAGAGGAAAATCTCATTAGCATAGGTCGAAGAGAACAGAGGCACAGCTACTCAGAAAAGGAGTAAAATGCTAAGAGAAGACTTTGGAAAACATGAATAATTCCATAGTAGTATTGAAATATATTAAAATGCCGTTCTTCTCCTCATTTTACAGCTTTTTGCGCAGAGGTCAGTAGCCAGGAGCCAAAAACAGTCTGGCCAATTCAGACAAATAGGATTGCAGTAGAAACATTGCCCCTCTCAACGTTACTGAAGCAGGACTCTGACACACTGGTTATGCACAGATTCTTCACCCTGTTTTCTCTAGCCCATAGTAACTCTCTCTTCCTCTTTCTCGCTCTTTCTCTGTATATATATTTTTTGAAAAAATAGTTATGATACTAATTACATATTGTGATGGATAAATAAAATAGAGACCTAGAAGCATCTAATCAAATAACTTAAATGAAACCAACACAGTAACCTATATATATGTTAAGCATAGAATAATATATTTATACATACATACATATATGTGTGTATACCGAGGGGCATATTTAAGAGCCCCTAGCGCCATCCGAGCATCACTTTTAGTGATGCTCCGGTGGCGCTAGGCACTGCACCGTATTTACAAGGTGGTGTTAAGCCACTTTTTGTGGCTTTACGCCACCTTGTAAATACAGCCCTTTCACACGCAGAACTTTGCATGGAAGGGGTGTGCAATGGGTGTTGCTGTGGGGGTGCCACTGCATTTTGACGCTGACCCATATATACGAGTATTCGCAAACCTGAGGCAGCGCCAAAATCTAACCCAATCCCAGGGGTGGCATTAGAGTGGCACAACGAGGAGAAATGCTATCATTTCTCCTTGATTTTTTGCATTATCTATATATGTATGTATGTATGTATATCGTATTTATAGAGCGCATTACGACTCACAAAGAGCATTGAAGCGCTAGTGTAGAAAGGTGAGAGAAGAGGAAAAACAAAAACCGAGGAAACCACCCAAACAACAGACGGTAGAAAGAAAGAAAGTTACTTAAGGGAACAAACAGAGCAGAGGCTATGCGGGAAAGAGCCATGTTTTGACCAGTTTCCTGAACCTTAGGTAACAGGGTTCTTGCCTGATGTTCAAAGGAAGCGAGTTCCAACCTTTTGCAGCAGCCACGGTGAACGCTTTATCACCCCATTTGGCTTTATAAGTGCGGGGGACCTGGATTCTGTAGGCTTTGGAAGACCTCAGATTTCTCTTAGGAGCATGCCAACAGAGCCTGGTGGTGAGGTAGCGAGGACCAATCCCGTGAGTTGCTTTATGAGTCAAACAGAGCGATTTGAAGATATGTGTGCTGCAAATTGCCATTTAAGATTGTTTTTGTGCAGGAAGGTGTTCATTCCTGCACAAAAACAATCCCACCTTCAGCGCAGATGGCCTTGCACAATGGTGCAAGGGTGGCTGTGTTGGCACATGGGCCCTCATTACAACCCTGGCGGTCGGTGTGAAAGCGGTGGTAATATCGCCAACAGGCCAGCGGTTAAAAAAATTTCATCACGACCATGGCGGAAGCCGCCAACATAGACAGCCACTTTAACACTCCGACCGCCACAACGGTAGAAACAAACACCGTGGCGGTAACCGCCAACAGACAGGCGGAAGACAATGTACCACCCACTGTATTACAAGGCACTAATACTCCAGCTTTTCCGAAGCGGTACCAATGCCATCAAAAGCACGGCGGAAACAGTCTTTGGAACGGAAACAACTCACCTCTCGACACCCAACGAGGAACCAGGACGCCATGGAGCCCAAGTTACAGGTCCTGCCCATGTTGGTTTCCCTCCTCTTCTATCAGGAGCAGCAAAGACGCCGGCGACGACCACGATGAGTACTGCACCTAGCACACAGGGGAGGGGGGGAGGAAAGAGAGAGGGACACAAAAACGCAACACGCAACCCCCCCACCCCCACCCTCACCCTCACCCACAACAACATACACACAAACACATGAAGCAACTTGACATTTACACCCGTCACCCTCTGGAAGAACGCAAGGACAAAATGAAATGATCGTAACGAGGGTAATCATCGAAAAATCAGATAGGCCAAAATTTAAATCATCAGTATATACAAATATGTACTCCAACTACACATGTCCGGATAGTAATGTAATCATTGTCTGTGGACCAGTGATCCAGGGGTCCCAAAATGCATGGGCGAAGCCCACACATGATACCTGACTCGAAACTGAGAGAACACTGCTGGGGCATCAGATCGAAAATAAACAGGCACCTCAGGGGGAGGGGGGGCACCTCAGCCAGATGAATGGATGATGCCACTGCTCCACAAGGGGGCTCCATGCCCACAGTTTGGTCCTGGGGAGTGCAAAGCCACAGTCTCTCAAGTCTCTCCAGTGGGTGGTTTGCCCACTGCTTTATCCTGGGGAGTGGAAAGCCACAGTCTCTCAAGTCTCTCCAGTGGGTGGTTTGCCCACTGCTTTATCCTGGGGAGTGCAAAGCCACAGTCTCCACTGGTTCTGGAGGGGGCTTTGTGCCCAGAGTGCTCCATCCTGCCAAGGACTGTGTGAGTGGATGCTTTTCTCCACTGGTTCTGGAGGGGGCTTTGTGCCCAGAGTGCTTCATCCGGCCAAGGATTGGGGTTGTGGATGCTTTTCTCCACTGGTTCTGGAGAGGGCTTTGTGCCCAGAGTGCTTCATCCTGCCAAGGGCTATATGAGTGGATGCTTTTCTCCACTGGTTCTGGAAGGGGCTTTGTGCCCAGAGTGCTTCATGTGCAGTGTGCCAGGTCCCATTCCCTCACCTGGGTGTGTGTGCCATGAGATTGCCCTGGAACAGGTAGCATGATACTCCATGGAGGCAGAGACACACTCCACCCTGCTGCGACTTCCCCTGCCACCTGCAGGTACAAACAGTGCTGGGTGTCATACCTCATGTACTCTGTGTAGGGTCCAGGACGTCTCCTGCAGCCTCGGATGGCTGCCCACTGGGGATGATAGCCATGTCAGCTGTGATGGCACTGTCTCAACATGTCGCGGGGCTGGTGGCGGTGGTTGCGGTGGTGTCTGTAGCGGGGATGCTGGCTGTGGTGAATGTGTCAGCACCTGTGGAGGGACACAGCAGGACGTCTCCTGCAGCCTCGGACGGCTGCCTACTGGGGATGATGCTAGGGACTGTTGCTGAGGCAGCAGATGTGCAGGTGGCGGTGCAGGTGGTGGTGTCCACCGCCGTACAGGGTGCTGTTCTGGTTGCCAGAAGGGGTGACTCTGGTCCCTCAGCCGGAGGCTCCGTGCCCTGTCCTGACTTCCCCTTTGCCTTGTGTCCCGTCCCCACCTTTGATGTCACTGCTGGTCCCTTGGCACTGTCCCCTTTAGGCTTGGAGGAGCCATTGCTGGGTGGTTGGTGTGGCTTTTCCCTATAGCATGTGGGCACCTTCTTCACCTTGGCAGGTGGCGGAATGGGCTGATCCTTGGCCACACTAGGTGGCACACTGGCAGCCCTGATGGGTGCCGCCCGCGATGTGACCGGACTTGCTGAGACCACAGTGCTGGAGGATTTGGTGGCTGAGGTGCTGGGCTGGGACCTAGACATCCTGGCCCTAGGGGAAGGATGGGTGGGGGAGGTGTAGGGAAGAGGTCAATGTTAGCCAGGAAGAGTTTCTTAGACACAGTGAGAGGGGAAGATGGAGGGGGTTTGGGAGTGGAGGAAGAGGTAGTGGTTGTATGAGGTAAACGTCTGCTGAATTTGGGTGAAGGTGCATGGGACGGAGGCTGTTGTGAGGTGGATGGCTGTTGGGTGGGTGTGTGCCTGCGTTTGTGTATTTTGGGAGGAGGGCTCACAGACACACTGGGAAAGGACACAGGGGATGTGTGAATGGTAGTGGGTGGTGATTGCACATGAGCAGTATGTGGTGATGGGCGTGCTGGTGATAGAGGTAGTGGATGAAGATGTAGTGCATGCAGGTGTGAGTGGAGACGAGACAGGGAGGGAGGAGGAGGACGTGGAGGAGGGGGACACAGTGGAGGCAGTGGATGTTGGTGTGTCTGCATGGGGATGGTGCTTGTGTGAGTGCCTGTGGGATGTGTGGTGCTTATGTTTGCCATGTCCACTCTTGTGTGTTGATGAGTGTGCATGCTGGTCTGATGGTGTGCTTGGGATAGGCTGAGGTACATGGGATTGGGTCTGGGTAGGGGAAGTTGGAGGGGGGAGGCTGGACACAGGGACAATGGCTGCCATCTGTGCTGAGGCCAGAGCCTGAAATGATCTCGGTTGGGCCACCATGCCAGAATGAATGCCCTCCAGCTATTCATTTTTTTGCTGCAAATGCCTCTCGACACCCTAGATGGCATTCAAAATGGTTGATTGCCCAACAGTGAGGGATATCAGGAAGTCAATAGCCTCCTCACTGAGGGCAGCATGCTGACTGGGACAGGGCCTGAGGTGCCTGGGGCGAGGGAGGTGCCCACCCTCCTGGGTGAGCGGGCACGGGAAACTCGATGAGGGGATGCTGGGAGGGCGGTGCTTGGAAGGGGGTTGGGGGCTGTACCTGTTGTTGCAATGGGCACAGAGGTGCCCGCCACCGCAAGGGAGCTCCCATCAGAGGAGGAGTCGCTGTTGCTGGTGTCTGCTCCTGTCCCCGTCGTGGAGCTCCCCTCGCCCTCCGTCCCACTGGTGCCTTCAGTCTCTGTAAATTCACCCTCCAGGGCCATGTGGGTTGCAGCTCCCTCCGTCTCCAGTACCAATGCTCCTCCGCCAGATGATGCTAATGCACACAAGGAAGGACAGGTTGACAAAACAAAAAAGGGGGGAAGACACAGGAGACACATGGTCAATGCCTGCAACACCACTACCGTTGCCGGACACAACACACAGGGATCAGCCCTATGCCCTAAGCCATGCACTAACATTGCAGGGGGAAAGAACATGCTCATGGGGGACTCTGTCTAGACCCATTTCATGCACAGCTGGAACCCATAGGAGCCTTGCTAGGTGTAGAGGGCAACTATCACCTTTGGGGTTGGAGTGGGACTGAGCCTGCCAAACAATGGATCTACCTTGGCGCGTCTGCCCTGGCCTAGGGGAACCCACAGCCCACCTCCCCCACCCAGACACCTCATCAAGCGCACAGAGTCAGCTGAATGAGACTGTACTCACCCCCTTGTGGCTGCTGTGATTCCCTCAAGCGCCCATCCAACTCAGGATATGCCACCGCCAGGATCCGGTACATCAGGGGGGTCATGGTGCGACGGGCACCCCTTCCACGTTGGGAGGCCATCCCCAGCTGGGCCTCCGCTGTCTTCTTGCTCCAGCGGTGCAGGTCCTCCCATCTTTTACGGCAGTGGGTGCTCCATCTATGGTAGACCCCCAGGGTCCACGCTTCCTTGGCGATGGCACGCCAAATACCCTTCTTCTGGTGGGCGCTGACCTAGAGGAATAATGAAGTAAAAAAGGATGTTACTCCCCCGTACAGTTCCTCTCACACATTGGCCACAAACATCCCACCCTGGCCCAGAATAACATACATTCACCGTCCTCACATGCTGGCGTGTACACCCCGTCTCTTCCATCCACGACACTCCATACAATCATGTCCCATCCACCATGAACATAGTTTACTCACCTGTTTGTCTGGAGGACCGTAGAGTAGCGTGTATTGGGGGAGTACCCCATCCACCAGTTTCTCCAACTCCTCCGCAGTGAAGGCAGGGGCCCTTTCCCCAGTCACTGTAGCCATTCTCGCTTCCAGACGCAGGTCACAGCAGCACTTGCAGTGTAGGTCCTCTCCTGTTGAAGGTCAGGTATCAAGTGAGGGAACTGATAGAAAATGGCGGTCACGTCCGCGGCGGTGCATACTGTCACCACCGACGTACATCGTCATTGGCTCCTGGAACCCATAGGGCCCAATGATAACCAATGCTGAATTGCGCAGCGGTCTTTGACCGCCTACCGCAACGCTGCACAACGCCAGCGCAGTTACCTCATTTCCCCTTGTCCCTTTCACAGGTCAGGCAGCTGCCATTTCAGGGGGCCACATGGCAGGTCAACTAACTGCGTCACAGCAATTTTGGCAAGGAATACAGACAGACAAAGACACACAGAGTTTATTTCACGATTGTGCTAAACAGCCTTGTGAAACCTATGTGGTGTATGACCATCTGCTCAACCTTCTCCTCCATAGGGCACGTCCGCTGGGGCAGGTGATGAGATGGCGGCATCCTCCGGTGTACAGACCCCTGGTGGGCCTGTCGACAATGGAAGACAGACACATCATTATCACTTACAGACTTGATCGTGCCACAATCCAGGAACTGTGTGCCCAATTGGAGCCAGCCCTGATGTCAGCTATTTGCCATCCCACAGGAATCCCCCCTCTAGTGCAGTTCCTGTCAGTGCTCCATTTCCTGGCAAGTAAGTGGGTCCTTTCAACAGTGGCCATGGCATCAGGGATGTCACAGCCAATGTTCTCTAACGTGTTGTCCAGAGTGTTATCTGCCCTGCAGAAACACATGCACAGCTACATCGTTTTCGCTCAGGTGGAGGATTTGCCCACAGTGGAAAGTGACTTCTATGCCCTGGGACATATCCCCAACATCATTGGTGCAATTGATGGTACACATGTGGCATTTGTCCCCCCCCCCCTGCAGGAATGAACAGGTGTACAGAAACCGGAAAAGCTACCATTCAATGAATGTGCAGATGGTGTGTTTGGCAGACCAGTACATCTCCGATGTGAATGCCAAGTATCCTGGCTCAGTGCATGACGCATACATTTTGAGGAATAGCAGCATCCCTTATGTAATTGGGCAACTCCAGAGGCACCGTGTGTGGCTAGTAGGTGAGCCAAAGGTCCTCACACAGTTGAAATAGGTGTCTGGGTATGGGAGATTCCCTAATTGTTGGAGGATGTCTAACAGTTGTCCCTCGATATTTGCAGGTGACTCTGGCTACCCCAACCTGTCATGGCTACTGACCCCAGTGAGGAATCCCAGGACAAGGGCAGAGGAACGCTACAATGAGGCACATGTGCGAACTAGGAGGATAATGGAGTGCACCTTCGGCCTCCTAAAGGCCAGATTCCGGTGCCTCATCTGACAGGTGGCTCCCCATACTACTCACCAAAGAAGGTGTGCCAGATAATCATGACATGCTGTATGTTGCACAACCTGGCTTTGCAACGCCAGGTGCCTTTTCTGCAGGAGGATGGGCCTGATGCTGGTCTTGTGCCTGCTGTGGAGCCTGTGGACAGTGAAGAAGAGGAGGCAGAAGAAGAAGATATAGACAACTGAAACAACATCATCATGCAATACTTCCAGTGAGACATAGGTAAGAGGATGGCACTGCTTCACACATCTCATACTACTGTAGGACATAGCATGAATCTGCTTTTTTACCTCTGTGTATGGACCCTGACTTGCCACTTTGGCTTTCCATTTCACAGATCTGGGTCCCACTTTGTGCCCTCTGCTATGTTTACTGCTGCCCAACAACTGTGTAACCATGGTATGTGAACATGAACATTGACATTGCTAGATTTCCGAATAGTTACAATTGCACATTTGTGAAAGTACAGACTGACTCCAGATTGATTTGTGATTCAAGGGTGTTTATTTCTGTGCTAATAGGTAGAGGGGTGTGTGCAATGGGCTGGGTGATGGTGGAGGAATGTCCATGGTAGAGTTCAGTTTCTTGGTCTTTGCATTGCATTGTGTCATGGGGGCATAGGAAGTGGAGCAATGGCAGTTTAAGGTGGACAGGGTGACAAAGTGGGACAGAATGGTAACAATCAGGAGGGTCTTATTTCCTGGCGGGGTTTTGGCAATGTTCTCTGTCTTGTTCCTGGATCTCAGGGACTGTTTGCGGGGTGGTTCTCCTTCTGCAGGGGGTGGGATGCTGGTGACCTGTTGTTCCTGTGGCAGGGCCTCCTGTCCAATAGCACCGGCGGAGGTGGAGGGCTGTTCATCATCCAGGCTAGTGTCAGGGGCCCATTTGTGTGCCACTGTGTCCCTTATGGTGTTGGCCAGGTCTGTCAGCACCCCTGCAATGGTGACCAGGGTGGTGTTGATGGACTTCAAGTCCTCCCTGATCCCCAGGTAGTGTTCCTCCTGCAGCCGCTGGGTCTCCTGAAATGCGGCCAGTACCGTGCCCATGGTCTCCTGGGAATGATGTTGGAGAGTGCCTTGTGGAGAGTGGGTTGCCTGGGCCTGTCTTCCCCCTGTCGCACAGCAGTCCTCCCAGCTTCCCTGTTATCCTGTGCCTCTGTCCCCTGAACCGTGTGCCCACTGCCACTGACCCCAGGTCCCTGATTGTCTTGGGTTGGTGGGTTCGCCTGGGGTCCCTGTAGTGGTGGACACACTGCTGATTGACGTGTCCTGGGGACAGTGGCATGGGCCCGCTGGGTGAGTGCTGTGGTGGTGTTTTCTGAGGGGGGAGGGTCTGTGGTGGCTTGTGACAGTGGCAGGGGAACTGACTGTCCAGAGGTCCCTGATGGGCCGGGCTGGTCATCTTGATCCAGGCGTGCAGAGCTGCTGTCATCTTCTGTGGGGGGACTGGATATGTCTGGAACCTCCTGTCCAGTGACGTTGGGTATGGGTCCTGTTGCGGTGTAAATTCATAGTTTTAATACCTGTGTGTGCCATATTGTGCATTGGGTGAGTTACCCTCTACTCCTGTGCTTGCCTTGTTGTGTTTGCCATTGTGTGATTAGTGATTTGGGGTCTGTGTGGGTATCTGTACTGGACATGCTTTGGCAATGGGTGTCCATGCTTTGTTGTTGCATGCAGGGCTTGGTATTGGGATGGGTGGGTTGTGATAGTGGGGCATATGTGAGGTGTTGGAGTGAAGGGGGTGAGGGGGTGGGTGGGGGTATGTGGTGGCATGCAGGTAGGGTGGGGGGGATAAATTAGTAAAGATTTGACTTACCAGAGTCCAGTCCTCCTGCAACTCCTGCGAGGCCCTCAGGATGCAGTATTGTCAAGACTTGCTCCTCCCATGTTGTTAGTTGTTGGGGAAGAGGTGGGGGTCCATTGCCAGTCCTCTGTACCGCAATCTGGTGTCTGGATACCACTGAACGCACCTTCCCCCGTAGGTCGTTCCACCTCTTCCTGATGTCATCCCGTGTTCTTGGATGCTGTCCCACTGCGTTGACCCTGTTGACGATTCTCCTCCCTAGCTCCATCTTCCTAGCAATGGAGATGTGCTGCACCTGTGATCTGAATAGCTGTGGCTCTACCTGGATGATTTCCTCCACCATGACCCTGAGCTCCTCCTCAGAAAACCTGGGGTGTCTTTGAAGTGCCATGATGTGGTGTGGGTGATGTGTGAGGTGATGTTTGTTGTGATGTGTGAAATGTTGTGTTGCTGTGTGTTGTTTGAGGTGTGTGGATGTTGTATTAGTGATGGTGTGGTGTGCTTGTGGATGCTGGTGTAGTGTTGGCTATTCTCTCTCTGTGTTTCTTCGCCAAAATATCATTGTAAGGGTTTATGGGTAATGTGGGTGTGTGTTTTATAGTGTTGTGGGTGTGTGGGTGTGGTGTGTGTATGTGTATCAGGTGTGTATATTTCGAATTGTCCAATGTAGTTGTGTTTTGTAAATGTGTGTGTATTTTGCACGCGGTGGTGTGTACCGCCAATGGATTACCGAGGTTGAAAGACCGCTGCATTGATTAGTGGGTTCTGATAGTGTGGGCGTATTCTTGGTGGCGTGATGGTGTGGGTTTTCCTATCGTCAGTTTATCACTGACCTCCAGTTGCGGACTTGTGTGGGTGTCTATATTGTGGCGGATTACGAGATGTGGGTCGTAATACTTGTAGCGGATTTCCGCTGCGGCGCCGGTATATTGGCTGCCTTCAGCACGGCGGTAAGCGGGATTTACCGCCAGGGTTGTAATGAGGGCCATAGTAGCGTATTGTGCGCCAGCACAGGGGGCAAAACAGGGGTGCGCTGTATTCTATTAAATATGGTGCATCCCTGCATTGTGAATATGACGGTGCGCGACGCTGCCAAATTTGGCACAGCGACGCGCACCATCATTTTCCCTTAAATCTGGTCCTAAATGTTTATCTCTCTCTCACTCTCTCTATCTCTCTCTCTCTCCTATAGGAGTATCCCCTCTCGGTGCTATAGGGGCCCAGTCTGCATACTTCCAGGGCTTTCCCCATGCTTTATAAACTCTTGACTCTGTTTTTGGTCTGCAGCTTCTCGTTTCTCCCCATTGAGCCCCTCACCCCAGATGTCCCTCAACCTTGAGGTTTGGGAAAACAGCCTTACACCCAAGTGTCATTCCCTCCACCCCTATTGCCAATAAGCAAAAGGTCACGCATTGGAGATAGTATTGACTTTGAATAGTTCTTTTTGCTCGCAAAGGTTAATGGAGTTGGGAGCAAGGGGCTGCATACAAGCTTGTGCACACCAGTGCCCATTTTATGATGAGTGTACTTTCCCCGTTTACACCACCACACACCTTAAAACAGGTGTACGGGGCAGAAAAAGGGAAAGTGCAGCCTTTTAAGGGGAATATGCTGCCCTCAAGGCAGCAGTGAATTTGCTCTGCCCTGGAGGCAGTGCATTCAAGTGAAATTAGAGCCGCTGCAGGCGACCCTGACTGCACTTTCAAGAGTGCAGGCGGGTGCAATGAGTGACTAGACCCACCTGCAAGGGGGTGTCAGGTGGTCCATGGGACCCCCTTTCTTCCTCCAAAGGGCTGTTTTTAGGAGGCACACTACAAGTGTGCCACCTTTTTGTGGTGCATTTTCAGTGCACCTTCTGAAGGCATATTTACCTCAGCACCCGCATCCATAATACGGCACAGGAGCAGAGGCAAAGTGATTCCCTCATTTGAAAGGGGGCCACACCCCCATACAAATGAGGGAAAGCTCTCATGAAAAAGCACTAGCACTGCAGCACTATCAGTATTACAGAAGGGGCCACACAAGCATCTGTGGGCCCATCTGTAATATCAAAGAGCCCCACAGATGCACAAAGAGTGCATTTTCTGTAATAGGGCTTCACAAAGGCTGTCAGTATCCAATAAGCATAGCAGCAGGATAATGGGTGAGGATATCTAGTTTTACAAACCCACAGTTCAGGGAAACTGGGATATGGCTACCATCATGATCCTCTCCGATAATTCCCAGCATGTAAATGCCTTTCCTGAGCAACTGGACCAGACTACTGTTGACAGAAGGGCTGGATGGTGTCACTAAAACTGCAGAAAAGGCTGGAAATTAGAAGAATGAAGATGAAACCTGCGTTTGAGGCAGCAAGAGGGTGAGACATGACTGATCGCCACCCCAGCACCACCAACGCAGAGTGGTGAGACAGAATCCTACTTCATTTGGAATGTACAGATCTTGCATGCAGCTAGGCATAGAGCTGGGGTCCCCTCCAAAGACATATTGGACTTGCTCAAATATGTGTGATGGACCTGGCATGGACTCACAAGTGTTGAACCCTCACATGTACCTGCAGGGCAAATCATAGCCAACCTTCAGTACTACATGCACAGTAGAAAAGTAAGAGATGAGGTGAGAGAACCGACTAGGTGCATTTATGTTGGACCTGAAATCCTTGTGTGATATGCCCCATACTTTTTGCCTTCACTCCCAGTGGCGGTTGGTAGCATATTAAATTGGAGGGGTGCAAAAACACACACACGCAAACACATAACATATACACATAACATATACACCACTATAATTTTTTTTTATTTTTTACCTTACTCAATGTTATGTGCCATGTCCCCGTCGTTCTGCAGCATGTTCACAAAGTGCAAAGCCCACAGCCAATTAACTCATCCAATCAAGGTGCTGTTTTCATGCGGGCCAGCTCCATGCTCCAAATGGCACTGTATGCCGGTGCCTGCTCTTCAACCCAGCTGTCCAAGACAGCCAGGTTGGAAAGGTTTGAAGTATGCATGTCTGTTTGGCTGTAGCAAGGTAGCCGGCCAAACCTACATGCACACTTCAAACTGAAGTGGCCACTTCTCACTGCTGCTAGTCAATGTCAGCAGTGATGCACTGGTCCCACCCTGCCCTTGCTCTCTGTTTGCTGGCAGAAAGTGTCAAAAATAAAATGGTAATAAAATAATTTTAATTTTGATGCCTTCTGCACACTAGTGCGGGTGGCATGCTCCTCTGCTCCCATGGAGGAACCGCCGCTGTTCACTCTCCTGTTGTGCTGAACCTGTTTGTCATGGCATTTGTATTCTGTGGACTTTACTCCTGCTAACTATCAATAAAGTGTTTGTGCTCTCTCCCTTTTACTTGTAGGTCCTTAGTAAATGGTTATGCGTGCACTCAGAGCATGTACATTAAAATCTACTAGTTGGTTGCAGCATTCATTGTGCCATCCATTAAAGTAGCACTGTAAAACATGTTTTAAGCCTGCCATTGCAGCCTGTAGTGCAGTTTTAAACTGCCCTTTCAATCTGCCAAAATACATCTTTTGCTGGGCTTAACCTTTCATTTTTAATACTCATAAGTCACCTCAAAGGTAGGCCTAGGAGGTTCAAAGGGCAGGGTGCATAGTGTTTAAAACGTAGGACATATGTGCTTAAGTTTTACATATCCTGACAGCGAAAAACTCCTAAAGTCATTTTTCACTGCTGTAAAGCTATCTCTCCCACAGTCTAGCACTGACAACTTCAGTTTGTGAGCAGATAGAGAAATGCTTCATTCACTCAAATTAATTGTAATTTAAAATCATCTTTAACAGTAAAGTCATATTGTAATTTACGGTTCTGAAAATGCTACTTATATAAAGTTGTTATTTTCTACCTAAACCAAATCTGCCTTCCTGCCAGTGTTTAGTGTCACATGACTGTAAATGGCTCTCCTATAGTGTTTTGTGTATTCCTTTCAGACATGGGGACAAAGGGCCTAGAATTTGGGGCTGGGTGCTATTCTTCTGAGTAGGATGTCCTGGGGGCTGTGCCCAGCCTTCCCTAACTTCAAAGGATAGCTTCAAGGCTTTGCCCACCCGCTTCCTGACTTCTGAGAGCTACCTGTTCTGCCACTGACAAATGCAGCTCACATATGTACCTGTCTGCTCTTTGTTACCCTAGAAAGTTTGGAGCCAAACGCAGGAAAGGGGGAAGGTTAGTCAAAGGGGGCTGGCACTGGGGATAACATTGGGACCTTCAAAACCACTCATTAGAATACTCCTTGACCTGTGAACAATTTAGAAGTACTCCTTGCAGTCTGAAGAAGGAAGATTGTACTTGCTTGCCAGGCTTCCTAGAAGTGACTCCAAAGGTCAGAAGGTTAACCTCCTGTTTGTGCTACAAGGAGACAAAAAGTTTCCAGCGGCTTCCATGCAGCTACCAGCTAACCAGCACCAACTGGACCTGTCTGAGCCCTGCTGCTGGCCTCTACTGGAATGACTCCTGATCTCTAAGAGGTGCCCATCCAGGTCCTAGGCCCTTGACTGTCATCAGGCTCTACTCCTTCTGCCTCAAAACAACAAATCCTGAGTTCAAGATGAAGTGCCAGATGTTCTTCAGCACTTTGTGACCGCGGACTGACTTCTCACATTGCAGGATGACCATCTGTGACACCCATTGATGCAAATCTCCAGTGATGACCTGCTATTTGCATCAGCTCCAAGAACCAACAGCAAAGGTAGCAGTCCACGTCAAACACCAATGTGAATTTCCAGGGATGACCAACTCTTCACGCTGACAACAGACTTCTGACCTCTACCGGCTAAAAGAAATTTCCCTGAAGGTCCATGTGGACTGATGTCGGCCTGAACCTGTGACTTTACCACAGTCGAGCACGATCAGATAACTGCAAGTGGTGCTTGCAGCTGAACACATACAAGACAGAAGTACTGATCTTTGGCAACAGTAGCAACACATGGAATGATTCCTGGTGGCCATCAGAGCCTAGGACCCACACCCACTCCCTCCGACCTCACCAGAAACCTTGGAATCATCATTGACAACAAGCTCACCATAAAATCACAGATCAACGCCATCTCTTCCACCTGCTTCCTCACTTTGTGCATGCTACATAAGATCCTCAAATGGCTACCCCTACACACAAGATGCACCGTGACACAGGCCCTCATCATCAGCTGACTGGACTACAGCAACACGCTCTACATAGGAATAGCCACAGACCATACAGAACACCGTAGCCAGACTCATCCTTGGCCTTCCCCGAGGAACCCACATCACACCCCACCCCAGGCAACTCCACTGGCTCCCCCTACGGAGGAGATGCCAATTCTAGCTGCTGACCCACACACATAAGGCCCTACACAACTAAGGACCCTCGTACATTAACTATCACCTGAACTTCCACCAACCATCGAGAAAACTATGCTCTTCCTCCTTTTCACTTGCCCATACTCCCTGCATCTCCAGGAGCAGAAGTGGAGGATGTTCCTTCAATGGATCAATCAATCAATCAGCAATTTGTATTGCGCTGCATATCACCAATGGGGTCTCAAGATGCTGTTGAAGGGGAGCCAGTCAGTTGAAGAGCCAGGTCTTGAGGTCCTTCTTGATTTGATTCAGCGAGGGCGCCTGTCTGAGGTGGACGGGTAGCATGTTCCAGGTCTGTGCAGCGAGGCAGGAGAAGGATCTGCCTCCCACAGTGCTTTGCCTGATTCTATGGATGGCGGCGAGGGCAAGTTGAGAAGATCGGAGCTGTCTGGCAGGGGTGTAGAAAGATAGGCAGTGGTTGAGGTAGGCCGGACCGATGTTACGCAGAGCCTTGTAGGCATGTGTCAGGAGCTTGAAGCATTTGTTGATGAGGAGCTAGTGCAGGTCTTTAAGGTGGGCGGAGATGTGACTGTGGCGGGAGATGTCTAGGATGAGTCAGACTTCTGTGTTCTGAATTCTCTGGAGTCTTGCTTGGAGCTTCTTTGTGATCCCAGCATGGAAAGCATTGCCATAGTCAAGTTTGCTGCTGACGAGTGCGTGGGTGACCATCCTTCTTTCCTCAGTGGGGTTCCACTTGAACAGCTTTCAGAGGAGGCAAAGAGAGTGGAAGTATGACGATGAGACTGAGACTGTGTTGATTTGGCGGGTCATGGACAGTGTGGAGTCCAGGATGATGCCCAGGTTGCAAGCATGGTCAGTGGGTAAGGGGGCACTTCTGAGGGCAGCAGGCCACCAGGAGTCAACTCAAGTGGAGGGAGTGGGACCCAGGATGAGGCTCTCAGTCTTGTCCGAGTTGCTGCTGACGAGTGCGTGAGTGACCATCCTTCTTTCCTCAGTGGGGATCCACTTGAACAGCTTTCAGAGGAGGCGAAGAGAGTGGAAGTATGATGATGAGACGGTGTTGATTTGGCGGGTCATGGACAGCGTGGAGTCCAGGATGATGCCCAGGTTGCACGCATGGTCAGTAGGTAAGGGGGCACTTCTGAGGGCAGCGAGCCACCAGGAGTCAACCCAAGTGGAGGGAGTGGGACCCAGGATGAGGCTCTCAGTCTTGTCCGAGTTGCTGCTCATGAGTTACCATCCTTCTTGCCTTGGTGGTGATCCACTTGAAGAGCTTTCAGAGGAGGCGAAGAGAGTGGAAGCATGACGATGAGACAGTGTTGATTTTGTGGGTCATGGACAGCGTGGAGTCCAGGATGATGCCCAGGTTGCATGATTGGTCAGTGGGTAGGGGGGCACTTCTGAGGGCAGCGGGCCACCAGGAGTCAACTCAAGTGGAGGGACTGGGACCCAGGATGATGCTCTCAGTCTCGTCTGAGTTGAGCTTGAGGCAGCTGTTTTTCATCCAGTCGCGACTGCTCTCATTCCGTTGTGGAAGTTGTCTTGGCTGTTGATGGTTCATCTGTGAGGGAGAGAATTGGTTGTCTATCATTGGCGTAGGAGACTATGTTGAGGCCATGCTGTCTGACAATTTTGGTGAGCGAAGCCATGTAGCTATTGAAGAGGGTTGGGCTCAGGGAGGAGGGGGTTTCTGTAGGTTCCGAGATGAACGGCGGGAATCTGACTCTCTATGTCCTCCTGGTGGGGAAGGAGTGGATCCATTCAGAGGCCTTACCATGGATGCCGGCATCATGAAATTTGGTTCATAGGGTGGTGTGAGATACAGGGGGTCATTCCGACCCTGGCGGGCGGCGGGCGCTGCCCGCCGGGCGGAAACCGCCCAAACACCGCCCCGCGGTCAGATGACCGCGGGGGGCATTCCGACTTTCCCGCTGGGCCGGGGGCGATCTGCAAAAGATCGCCCGCCGGCCCAGTGGGAAAGCCCCAGCAAAGATGAAGCCGGCTCCGAATGGAGCCGGCGGATTTGCTGAGGTGCGACGGGTGCAGTGGCACCCGTCGCGATTTTCAGTGTCTGCCGAGCAGACACTGAAAATCTTGCTGGGGCCCTGTTAGGGGGCCCCTGCACTGCCCATGCTAGTTGCATCGGCAGTGCAAGGGCCCCCAGGGGCCCCACGACACCCGTTCCCGCCAGCCTCTTCCTGGCGGTGTAAACCGCCAGGAACAGGCTGGCAGGAAGGGGGTCGGAATCCCCATGGCGGCGCTGCTTGCAGCGCCGCCATGGAGGATTCCTTTGGCCAGGGGAAAACCGGCGTGAAGCACCGCCAGCCTGTTGGCAGTGCTTCCGTGGTCGTTGGCCCTGGCGGTCAATGACCGCCAGGGTCAGAATGACCCCCACAGTGTCTAGGGCAGCAGAGAGGTTGATGAAGATGAGGTCAGCCATGTCCTGTGGTCCAGTATGGTGCGGATGTCGTCCGTGGCTGTGAGGTGGGCAGTTTTGGTGCTGTGGTTAACCTGAAGCCATATTGGGAGGGGTCCAGGATGTGGTTTGCCTCGAGAAATTCAGTGAGCTGTGTCTTGATGGCCTTTTCAGATACCTTGGCTGGAAAGGGGAGGAGAGAGATGGGTGTGTAGTTTTTCATGTCTCCCGGATTGGCAATGGTTTTCTTTACTAGCGGGTTGATCTTGGTGTGCTTCCAGTCAGTCAGGAAGGTGGCAGTTTGATGGATCTGTTGATTGTCGAGCACATCTTGGGGTCGATTGTGGTGCTGGCTCGGTTGAAGATGTGGTGTGGGCATGGGTCTACAGTGGATTGAGTTCATGAGCTTTCGGGTTTCTTCTGTGCAGATAGGGGTCCATTGGCTTAGAATCAGCTGGGAGGGGGGATCCTTTATGGAGGTGGGATTTGGCTCTTGAACCCTTCATATATGTCCTGGATTTTGCAGTGGAAAAAGGTGGTGAGTTTGTCACAGACGTCTTGAGGGGGGATGTCTATGGTGTCCGTGCCGGGGTTCGTGAATTCCTTGACTATGCTGAAAAGCTCTTTGCTGTTGTGTGCGTTGGTGCTGATGTGTCCCTGCGTCTTTGTATGCTGTGCAGTCTGCCATGTTTTTGCTACTCTTCCATTTTTGCTTGAGTAATTTGCAGATGCGTTTAGAATCTTAGAGGTTGGTAGTGAACCAGCTGTGTTTTTTGCTGTGCTGGTTTCCGGCGGGTTTTCTTAGGGGGGCTACGGTGTTTGCGCAGTCGGTGATCCAGTGGTTGAGATTGCAAGCTGAGTCGTTTGTGATGAAGTCGGCAATGGCTTCACTGAACTAGAAGCAGAGTCTAGGAGGTCTGCAGACAAGGGTGCCATGGAGGGAGGTGTTTGGGTCGGTCTGAATTTGGAAGTGCAGGTGTTTGGTGGTGGTTGTCTGGGTCTGGGCTTCAGTGATGGTCGTAAGGTGGAGTGTGTTCCTGTAGATAATGGCGATGCCTCCTCCTGGTCGGTACCAATGAATGGTGCGGGAACCAGAGCCTGTGGTGCTGGACACGGTGCAGACACGGATTGGCACAGACAGGTTTACCTTTAGCGTGCCCGCTGGACGGCCACGCAGCAGCCACCATAAAGAAGGGAGGGAGGTGGGAGTGGTAGGTCAGCTGGGCAGCGGGAAGACAGGAAAGTGCACCACAAAGAGGAGAGTGAAGCTGCAAGGGCAGCAGCGGCAGGGAGCAAGTGCGGGAAAAATGAAAAAGCCCAAAAAAGAGAAGAATAAAGGAAGGCAGAAAACAAATCTGAAAAAAGCAGAGAGAGGCAGAAAGGCAGCAGAGAAAGACAGAAGGCCACCATTAGGCCTCCAGGGATGAGGGGCAGGCAGGTGCCAGTGGGTGGAGGAGGGCCTTGAACTAGAAGCCAAGCAGGCTCACTCTCGCAGGGCAGCAGCAGCAACAGGGGGTACTGGGAGGGGAGGCAGCACAAACACTGGCCAACGTTAGTGTATGTTTGCCCCCTCACCGCGCAGTGGGTACCATTAAGAAGGGGAAGGAGGTGGGAGGGGGTTGGTCAGCTGGCTACAGGAGGGCAGGAAAGGATGTTGCAAGGAGGGGGTGGGGCCACAGGGGCATCAGCGGCAGGGAGTAAGCGCGGGAAAAACACAAAAGTGGAAATAGGAAAAAACTTTTTAAAAAGAGAAGAATAAAGAAAGGCAGAAAAAAATGGAAAAAAGCAGAGAGAGGCAGAAAGGCAGCAGAGACAGATAGAAGCCCACCAAGCATGAGGCGCAGGCGGGGGAAGTCCTCAAACTAGGAGCCAAGCAGGCTAACTCTTGCAGGGCAGCAGCAGCAACAGGTGGTGCTGCACGAGAGGATTGGCACAAATGTTGACCAAGGTCAATGTAGGTTCCTTCTCTCACCTTACAGCAAAAACCTGGAAAATACCTCCACACGCACATCCAGGCCATCACGTTACTTCCAGGATTTGGAATGGCCCTCAAGATCTGGCTGTTCGAATAAGCCTCCGAAACTTGCAAGCGTCTGGATATCCTATTGGGCGCTTAGCTGCGCTTAAGAAATCCTGATTAATTGATTTGTGCTCTTTGGTGCTATTTTCACTACAAACCTTCAAAAATCCTAACCCTAGTTCTACCGATTGGATTTGGGTTGTTTTGGTCTCATTTTATTTATTAAAATTAATTCATTTTTTCCTGTGTTATTTTTTCACTTGATTATTGTTTGAATGCTACATAAAGATTTTAAACATTAATCCTGGCTGCTTTAGCGCCAAGCTACGAGTGGCGTAAGCACAAGATTATTTAGTGACTTTTGTGATTCACCCTGACAAGGAGTGTGTTTATTTTTTAAGTGGGCCTGCCTCCACTTTGAACTAATAATCTAATTTCTTACAATTTAGAAGAGTAGAGGCATCGCAAGTCACTTAGCTCTGCAAACACCTTTATTCTCATTATGGCGAGATATGACAGGTATTACATGATATGTTGCATCATAATAATTAGGATAATTATATTGATTTTCACTGTAGTCAGTGAGATGGCTTATGCTGGTCCGATTTTTATCAGATATACTGTGTTATTGGAAAAGACATGTGAATGGCACAAGGACAACTGTATGCAACTGCCTATTACGCAAACTGTATGGATTTCTTAGACTTCATGAACAAGGTGTAATGTCCTGATAAAACATAGCACACTATGTAAAACGTGTGAAGATGTCATTAATAACCATCATTTGTTCCTGTTCCCCCGTCCACCCTTGTGTGTGTGCATGTGGCTAATGCCGCATGCAGTTTTAGAATGTTGAAGGATGGCACAAAAGTTGCCAGTTATAGCGGACATTCTGTGATGGACTGATGACTAATAAAGAAGCGTTTTACTAGGCTCCTGTCTCCTCATTACTAAATGATCAAATTTGAGGATGGGATACCCATGCTACCATATCTTCAGTGCTGTCAAACTTTGTTGCTGTGAGGCAAGACAGCATCATTAGCCTCTCCCAACTTTGATCTGGATTGACTCCTCCCCAGTATGATGAGTATGGAGGAGTGCCTGCTGACTCTTGTCACCTCTGTTGCCCCACCTTGACTGGTCTCTGGGAGGAATGTAGACTTGTACGGTGAGTGGATCAACCCCTCAAATCCACTGAAATTTTAAGAAATAGTTCTCCAAGTGCACACCAGAGAGAGTCAAACCATTGATAGTGATATTTGAGGATTTCATATAATTTCAATGCATGCTTAAAACATTTTTGGGCAATTACTGAGCCCCAATTTACAGTAATAGTCTGATTCCTGTTCATTAGGGTCAACATGGCTGGCATAACGCAATGGCAATGCCTAGCACCTTCTTGGAAGTACCAGGACCACCCGCAGTAGTTGAGCCCAATGGGTCAGGTGTTTTGAAAATGACTTGGAGGCTATTGATGGAACCAAGGATAAACTTGCCAGGAAACAGGTCATGATGGATAATTGTTTGGGGGTGGAAGGACGAAGGCTGTTTGATCACATAACCCCTGTTGAAAAAGAGGAGGATGATCAAGAATAGGATGTATTTATTGAAGCCAAAACTACAATGAAGTGTCATAATGGATAGGTACAATTGTTACTATTGCTGTCAAGCACCCGATGAATCCATTGAGTCTTATGTAGCAACTCTAAGGATGTTGGCCACTACATGCTCCTTTAGAGACATGGATGAAATGATTTGCGATTAGGTGGTGATGCACACCATTTCTTTGAAAGCACAAGAAAAACTTTTGTGTCATCGCAATCCTACCCTGGAGAAGGTAATTTAGACTATAAACAAGTATTGAGAGGTCTGCCAAAGGAGTAAAATTATTGCGCAGACCTGCCAACCATCATGCAGAAGTCAATCTACTATGCAAATAAGGAGAACCATCAACAACCAAGTTCAGAAAGAACAGGAAAAATATCAATTCAAAATCGAGCAGCAACAAATTGACATGCTATTGTTGTGGGTCCAGGAGCCCTTTGGCATCCAATAAAGGATGCCCTGCTTTAGGAAACATTGGCAAGGGATGTGGTAAAACTGGACATTTCCTTAAGGTTTACAAAATCTCTCACACCAAGAAAGTCTTCAGAGTGGAAGAATCTAAGTCAGAGGAAGACTCAGATGACAGGGAAATTATGTAAAATGTAGTATTCCTTGTAGCTTTCATCAACAATGAATAACTACAGAATCAACCAAAATGCAGTGTTCACATGAATGGAGAAAGTGTGGAGATGCTAGTGGACACTGGGTTCATCAAAAGACACCTATGATAATTTAAGATGCACAAACTCAACTACAAGCTAACAGGGTCATCACAGGAGCCTATGGGGCCACAAAATAAAGCTAGAAGGAGTATTTAAAGCAGAATTGACCTTCAACTGCCCATCAAGGAAATGTCTTTGAATGCTGGTGATGTGGTGAGAGTGGAGAATCCTGGAAAAGAGGCTAATATGAGCAAGTACAGTGAACCTAGTTGTGTGATTAAGACCAAAAGCACTGCTGTTTTATTAGACAATATCCAGTGGTGGAATGGATCAAATATTGTTGGCATTATTCCTCAAGAACCAGTGGGCACACATGAAGCTGTTCAAGGTAGCGTACCTGAGTTAATCACAAATGCCAACAACAGCAAGCAATGCAGAACAAGCAATGCTAACGCCACAAGTGGTAATTCTTCTAATGTTCCTTCTTTTACAATTACAAGTAATCCTAGTGGCACCATCATGACTAGAAGAACAATTATACCACTTGTCAAAGATTATGTATTTAACTAATTGTTGATAAAAAGGAGAAGATGTAATGTCCTGA
This sequence comes from Pleurodeles waltl, assembly GCF_031143425.1. Lineage (NCBI taxonomy): Eukaryota > Metazoa > Chordata > Amphibia > Caudata > Salamandridae > Pleurodeles > Pleurodeles waltl. Next base: position 1,640,324,380 of record NC_090444.1, on the reverse strand, counting down.
TAATACATAGCACACTAAGTAAAACATGTGAGGGGGGTCACCATCAACCCTTGCATTGTTCATTCCTGCCCCCGTCCACCTATGTGTGTGTGTGTGTGTGGGTGTGTGCATGTGCGTTTGTGTGTGTGTGTGTGTGTGTGGTGTGTGCACGTGGCTAACTCTGCATGCGGTTTTAGAATGTTGAAGGATGGTGCAAACATTGGCAATTATAGCGGACATTCTGTGAGGAACTGAAGACTAATAAAGAAGCGTTTCACTTGGCTCCTGCCTCCTCATTACTACAAAGGTTGATACACAAAGTTAATAAAAACTGCATTGAATGTTATCAGTTTCAGCCTCATCCACCACTTTTTGATACCATTGCACTACTAAAGCATCTCTTAAGAGATGTACCATATTCCATATTACAAATGCCTGTTGACTCATTGAAGCTTGGTAATCTATTGTTCATTACTGTAGGAACTTGAAGGAATAAGATTATGCATCTACCACATACCACCAAAGAACAATAGAAAACCATGTATCATGCTTCTTATTAGTATTACACAAAGTGCTCCAGGAGTGCATTGAGTGGTTGTGCCCATTTTTTGCACTCCGGGGCACTCTGGAATTACAGAACGGTACACATAAGGGCCACTTCTGTAGTACTGCATGGATGCCTGTCAGATCCTCTGCAGGTGCTCCATCACTAGCAGGTGGGTGTGGCCCCATACAAATTAGGAAACACTCTTGCATCTGAGGCCGCACTGTATTGGTGATGCATACGCAGGGACAAAGATGTTGGCGAACAACATCCCTCAACAGTTTTGAGTAACGCTAAACCCAGAAAACCACAATGGGGCGGTGCCACTGGAAGGTTTTTGGAACTGGCAGAGAGTTTAACAAGATCACAAAAACCTCCCAGAACACATCAATGTAGAATTCACAAACTTTCTTTTTGTAATCTTCGCCAAAGAATGGGCTGGTTTATATACTTTGCACTGGATTTACAGCAATTTTCCTTTGGTGCTTCTGCACCAACGTTGGCACCGGCATATTGTTGCAAAATGTAATTTTAATTTCTGCCCTGATAGATCAATTTCAATGTCATTTACACTGTTTCTTTTAGTTCAATATTGACCAATCACCAGTCACTCAAGAATTATGTAAACTGTCCCAAGTAAGCTTGACAACTTGGATGACAGATATTCGATTGCACCTGTTCCGACATCTAAATGATGAAATCACTTCATTCCAGTTTTTGAACTGCATTTTTTAATAAGTTCATTTATCTTTTGAACTATTTGAGACACAGCATAACATCACCAGCGTTTTATAGTATTTACTGTTTTTTTAGGTGTCGCTAGAAATATCATTAACTTTTAACCACTTCATGTTACCAAAACCTAAACATTTGAAAAAGGTAATGTAAAGAGAGCAGGCTTTGGGTCAGCACAGTTCAGCCATGGGTTTTCATGGGTTTGCCATTTTGTGTGTATGAGCTGTTTATGAAGACAGCAGAGCTAAATTTGTAAATAAAAATGTGCGGGTGCCCAAAGCTCTCTTTTGAAACATGGCTGCTACATTTAAATGTGCGAGCCATCTCAGGTCTCTTTAATCCATTTACAGCCACTCCCTGTCCCTTCAGCTTAATCTTGCACCTTTCTGCTTTCCCCCTTTGTGCCAATATTTCGGGGTTTTTCCCAGTCCTCCACCTTTCCCATAGGTGTCTTTTCCTCACAGTAAATGCCTGATGCAGAAAACTAAGTTCCGGCCCTGAAAAAATAAGTGCTGGTGCCCCGCACTGGAAACCAATGTCTCAAATTAAGCACTGGAAGACAGTGCTCAATGTGACCGGTGTTTGCCTGTGAGGCCCACTGGCTCTCATTTTTAGGGACCAGCATTTATTTTTCCTCATCAGATATTGACCGTGAGAGAGAAAAACAAATAAATGGGAAAGGAGAAGAAAGAGGAAGACAGAAAAACGTGTGCAAAGAGAGAAAGCAGGGATTGGCAATAGTGAGACAAAGGGGCAGCAGTGTCAGATAGTGGCTGAAAGATGCATAAACTGAATTAAACAGTATGCAACTTTGGTATTTAGTGTGCCATTTTATCTTTAGCACAACCAAGCAAAACTTTGAGCACCGGCACTCATCCTTTTACAAATTAAGCAATAGTATTTCGGGGATGGTTACACTCACCCATTTCTCTTACCATGGGGTCTTGGCAAATGGATCAAGTAATGCTTTTGTTAGACAGTAGCGGCAACGTGTAATTCAGAGTCACTGTGGGCCAGATCTAGAAGAAACTGGTGCAGCCAAGGGAGCTGAGGCCAATTCCATCGCACACAGCACCCTCGGAATGCGCACTGTCTGCTATTCTGAGGTTGCTGACAGGGGGGCTCAGGTCATGGGCAGTGCAGGGACCCCCCTGTGGCCCCAACTCTCCCTTTCCGCCGGCCTTTTAATGGCTTGGACCCCACCATGAAGAGGTTGGTGGAAAGGATAGTCATGATCAGCAAAGCGGTGCCGAACTTGGCACCACTGCGGCTGACCACGACTTTCACCACCACCAACCCGTCGGGATCACTGATCCTGGCAGCGATTTCCGGGCGGTCCAATCGTCATCTGATGATCAGACCACCAGGATTGTGTCAGTCAGACCGCCACAGCAGGTTTGGTGGTCTTAGGACTGCCAAAATCGTAATCAGGCCAAGAGTCTGTTTCAAACCAGGAGGAAACATTTAAGGGCCTCATTACGAGTTTGGCAATTTCATGCCCACATGTTCGCAGTGGCGATTATACGGCCAACAGGCTGGTGGAGAAGAACGCCAAATTATGACATTGGCCATATTCACAACAGAATACAGCAAAATCACCACTGGCACTGCCACTGCGGTTAGGTCGCCACGGACAATGGAAGGCACCTGCAGGGCAGAGGAGACCATGTTTCTGCCGGACAGATAACAAGGATGCACACCGCCAAGCTTTCCGCAGCTGTGGCACCACCACGGAAACCCACGTGGAAACAAACTGCAAAAAAGGAGACACCCATTTTCAGGAAGCCATACTCGTCCGGAGACGGATCCAGAACTACACATCATTGCGCTGCTCCTGCTCGCCCAAAGACTACGGAATCTTCGCCAACAACAGCAACCGTAAGTACACACACTCACCTGTTATTGTTGTATATTGTCAATTTACGTACACTCACACAGCATACAATCAGGAAGGGGGTGCGAGGGTGACACTCACATGTAACAGCACACTGACATGCACACTCACATACAGACACACACACACCTGCACATACACATTACACACACTACCGCAAGCTCACACACACACACACACACACCCACACAAGTCACAAACACTCACAGGTATGCACATAAACACTGCACAGGCCCACCATGACCCTCAACTCATCATCAGTAAAACATGGGTGTTTTTGTGGGGACATGGTAGTGGTGGTAAAGACGGTAAGGTAGTGAAAACTAGATAGAATGAAATGTTAGTAATTAGGTGTACGTGCTGTGCTATGATGTGAGTGGGTGATGGTTGTTGTGTATTGTGTTTGTGATAGTAAATTGTGTGTTGTGCATGTTGTTCAGGTGAGGATGTATGTGCAGTGAAATGTCGATGGGTGCCTAATGTTGGTTTTTCTATATCTGAAATAGGTTTCCCTTGTCTGTGACTGTGTGTGGCATTCTGGTAGCAAAGGATTGTTGATTGAATAGGGGCGTCTTATATAATGCAGTGTGTAGGTGTGTCGGATGTGTGGATGTGTGTCAGGTGTGGAGTATTCAAACTATCCACTGTGGTGTTGTGTTCTGTCTGATGTGAGTTCAGACTGCAGCGGTTTGCACCACCAATGGTTTTCCACCATGGAAGAACCGCTGTGGATTATTATATAATGGGAGGATTTTTGTCGGACTGGCAGTGCTGGTGGCGGGACCGCCTCTTTTCTGTCTTCCAGTGGACTGGTGATTTGGGAATTTTGACTGTTTTTTGGCAGACTTCACAGTGTAGCTCTTAATACGGCTGTCGCATTACTGCCAATATGGCGGTCTTTTGGCAGCCACCACCAGAATGGTCTTGCCAAATGACCCCCTTAGTCAGGACAACTAAGTGTTTATCTCCCCTAATGATTAATGAAAGTTTTAAAGTTAGGTTACATATAACTATTCGATTTTTTTAAAATCAATTTAAAATAAATGTAATAAATCTAAGATGAGTGTTGAAGTTATGTCAATGATGATTATATAATTGAAATGCATGTCATTTAAACCAACTAATTGTTAGGGTTATTTTGACAGCCAGTGAAAGGATTAATTAACTTTATATTAATTTATTTGAAATTAATTGAGGGTTAGCTTGGCATGCGGTGTAGGTGAGGGTAAATATTTAATTAATGCATTTCATGCTAATTAGGCAAGGTGCATGGTTATTTTAAAGAGAAATATTAAATTTCATCTGAAATGACAGAAGTTAATTAATGGTGAGGGTTAGGGATACTTTCAAGATATTTACTTATTTACTTAATTTTTCTAATTAACTATGAGTTGTGGGTAATTATTGGGCTGTACTAAAAATGATCAATGAATTTAAGTTAATTAAAAATAATTCAGAGTTAGTATTAGAGTTTGAGTACGCACTTATTTATAAGTAATACATTTCTAATAAATTAACTGTAAGTTTTAGGGTTAGGGTCAGTGTTACTCTAAGGGCAATTAATTAATTGAAATAAATTAAATTAAAATTAATTTATTGTTAGGGTTACTATGATGTCTACCTTCAAATTAAATTAAGTGTAAAGTTTTAAAATCATTACAGCATCCATACAAAATAAAAATTAAGAAAAACGATACAAAATAGATTTATGTATATTAAATAATTAAATAAACTCATAAACAGGATCAGATTAAAATCACTGTTAGAAAAATTCATGAGATAATACAATCGGGAAGGGGGTCCGAGGGGGACACTCACACGTAACAGTACACTGACATGTACACTCACATACAACCACACACGCATACCTGCACATAAACATTACACATGCTACCGCCACCTCACACACACACAGACACACACAGGTAGGCACGCAAACTCTGCACAGGCCCACCATGACGCTCAACTCATCATCAGTGAAACATGGGTGTTTTTTTGGGGACATGGTAGTGGTGGTAAAGACGGTTAGGAAGTGAAAACAAGGTAAAATTAAATGTTAGTGATGAGGTGTATGCTGTGATGTGAGTGGGTGACGGTTGTTGTGTATTGTGTTTGTGATAGCAAATTGTGTGTTGTGTATGTTGTGCTGGTGTGGGATGTATGCATGATGAAATGTCTATGTGTGCCTATTGTTCATTTTTCTATATCTGAAATAGGTTTTCCTTGTCTGTGACTGTGTGTGGCGTTCTGGTTGCAAAGGATTGTTGGTTGCGTTGAGGGTGCCTTATATAGTGCAGTGTGTAGGTGTGTCGGGTGTGTTGATGTGTGTCAGGTGTGGGGTATTCAAACTATCCAATGTAGTTTGGTGTTCTTTCTGATGTGAGTTCAGACTGCCGCTGTTCACACCGCCAATGGTTTTCTTCTGTGGTGATTTGTAGATCGTAATATAATGGGAGGATTTTTTTAGGGCTGTCAGTGCTGGTGATGGTACCGCCTCTCATCGCTCCTCTAATGTCCTGGCGGTTTGGAATTTTTTACTTTTTTTGCAGACTTCACAGTGTAACTCTTAATACAGCGGTCGTATTACCGCAAATTTGGTAGTCTATTGGCGGCCGCCGCAGTGGCGGTCTTGCCAAAAGTCCTCCAAACTTATAATGACCCCCATAGTTAGGAGCAAGTAGGTATTTATTTCCCCTAATAATTAAATAATGTTTTAAAGTTAGGTTACTTATAACTATTTGATTTAGTTTAAACCAATTTAAAATAAATGTATTGAATCTAAGATTAATGTTAAAGTTATGTCAATGATGATTATTTAATTGAAATGCATGTCATTTAAATCAACTAATTGCTATGGTTATTTTTAGAGCCAGTGAAAAGATTAAATAACTTCATATTAATTTATTTGAAATTAATTGAGGGTTAGCTTGGCATGCAGTATAGGTGAGGGTAAATATTTAGTTAATGCATTTCATGCTAATTAAGCAAGATGCATGGTTAGTTTAAGGATAAATATAAAATTCAATATGAAATTACATAAGTTAATTAATGGTAAGGGTTAGGGATACTTTCAAGATATTTATTTATATTTACCAATTTTTTCTAATTAACTATGAGTTGTGGGTGATTTATGGGCCATGCTAAAAATGAATAATGAACTTCAGTTAATTAAAAATAATTTAGGGTTAGTATTAGAGTTTGAGTAAGCACTTCTTTGTAATTAATACATTTCTAATAAATTAAAGGTAAGTTTTAGGGTTAGGATCAGCGTTACTATAAAGGCAAGTTATTCACTGAAATAAGTTTAAAATAATTCATTGTTAGGGTTACTATTATGTCTACCTTCAAATTAAATTTAGTGTAAGATTTTAAAATAATTACAGCATCCACACATATTTAAAATGAAGTAAAACAATACAAAATAGATTGCTGTATATTAATTAATTAAATAAACTCATAAAAAGGATCAGATTATAGTCACTGTTAGAAAAATTCATGAGATGATGAAATTACCTATAACTTAAAACTGTTTTCGGAGAGGTGACAGCCACTAACATTGCCAGCTCTAGGGCTCACATACTCATGATGGTGGGAGCATGTGGGCCTCGAACAAGGTGGTGCAGCTTTGTGCCTGGTTCCATGGCTGACTCTATCTTGAAACAGCATTTCTCCTGCATTTCCATGGCTTTGCTCTCTGCTGCACTGAAGGCTATCACGAGAGGGACCTTCTAATGGGCCTGCAGACAGGGCCGGCTTTAGTGTTGTGTGACCAGTGCCACCACACCAGGCACCGAGCTCAGGGGGGTGCTGTATTTTGAAATATCTTATGGTGTTAAAAGCACCTGCTACACAGTTACTTATGCACTAAACAATTGTCAGGCTGTTATGAAAAATTCAAGATAATTCTAATGATTCTTGCGCATGCTAGGGACAGATTGTTTAGTCACAGTTTTGACTCACTATAAAGTAGTACAGAGGGTTAATATCCCTGCTGCAAGCACCTGTAGTATGCAGATCATAGAATTGTATTTTATCTACATGGCTAAGTGTGTCACTGTTTTTTGGCACAGAGGTCCTTTTGTAACTTGCAGTTCATAAGACAAAATCATACTATAGGACAGTGATCTATAAACTGGCATCATAGAGCTGCATGCAAACTGCAAGACATAACATTAGAAATGTATAGTTGTCCCCCAATATTCCACTATCCTACAGTTGCTAAATAGGCTTTTTTTTGGTAGAAATAAAGCCTTTTTAGTAAAGCCAAACCCACCCACTGTGTTACATTTTAAATCCTGAGTTTGCATTTCTCGAGGCCAAACACGAAATATCCTGCCTTTCAATATGGATGACACGTGATTCTTACACCTTGTAGTCCTCATTGTCCTATATAATATTTCCTATACACTGATTAACACACATATGATTCATTGTCTGTATAATATGAATGTGGTGTGACGCTACATTGGTATGAGTAGCGTTAGATAGAAAAACAATATGTGAGAGAAGAGCTATGGAGAAACAAGGGGCTCCTCTGTAGAGAGGTAGTTATGGAATCTGTGGAGAGGGAGGTCAATGGGGGGCGCAGGCGGCGCCAGTGCTAGAGCCGCCACTGCCTGCAGATCTATTCTTCTGTCTTGTATGGTTCTGTGCCTATCGGAGCCAAGCTCAGATGCATCCTTTGAAACCCCCTGGAGGAAAAAGAGAGTCCAACAATCCCGTTCAGGCAATGTGGTCTGAGAGTATCTGCTATGCACTTTTGAAGACTTTTATTGTCCTGTCTGAAGGAGTTTGTTTATTTGTTTTTATCAGCTTCCATAGGCCTTTCTGGAGAAAGAAAGTCAAGAAGAAATAGCAGGGCACACTGTGTTTTGACCCTCGGTCTCCTTTCATTTGCTGATTCTTTTACCATGGTAAAACGTGTGTTTCAAAGGCTCAACATCTTTGATTTGGTTTCCCAACACTCATCTCAATGTTTACTGGGACCAGAGTAGGATCCCTTACTGTCCTGATGGAGTCCTGCCAGCAGTCAAATCTTTTGCAGAGTACCATCTTAGCACAGAAGGGGCATGTATCCAGAGCTCAAATTCAAAATCACATTTCAGAGATGTTCCAAAACAGGGGGTGAAACAGTTTAAGGAACATACCAGAACAATTATATCTAGGTCCTCATATTTGCCTGCCAAAAGTTAGCATCCGGCAGGGATTTTACAAATGGGCCTATAATTTTCACGTCTGGATACCGATATCTGGCTGTGATACAGGCTGAGATCATCAGATCACCTAAATTCCATAGAAGACTCCATCCTGAAGCTAAAAGCCTCAACACCACACATTAATGACTTGGAAATTCAAGCATTAAGTATCAGTGCAAGAAACATGGGGATCACAAAGTTGACCCAAATCATTAAGCGAGAAAGCACGGATGCTCTGGTTAGTAAACGTCAGGCTTGGTTGAGAGCCAAAGTGGGGCCCAGTCTTTCTGGGCTCATGACTTGAAGTTCTTTTTTTGCAAAATGTGCTTTTCTGTATGGGACCAACACACAGACTGCTCTCTGATTGGATTCAGTTGTGCAGTTGAAGCAATCTTACAGCATTTCGGGGAATGATCCAAAGATTTATTCGGCAAATCCAGAAAGCTCCTTGGGGCCTTGTTTAGGATTAAGAAAGCGATGTAGGAAGGATATAATACAATAAAACACAGGATGCTGCTACCTTTACTCCCATGACAGCTCTTACTTGGGGGGAGAATGCTAAGTTGCTTCATGCGTGAGTTGCCCTATACAGATGTTTAGCTGCAAAGGGTCTGTCTACCACCCAGGATATAAAGAGGTCATGGAGCCACAATCATCACCCCCTGGGGCACTTATAGTCAAAGTTACTCAGTGTTGTGTCGGTTGGAGTCCACGAGGCTCACCCTGTATTAGTCACATGAATCCCACAAGATTGCTGGTCCTCACACAAGCTTAAAGGCTTGAGGGAGGGCTCGAAGTCAATGGTTGGAAACAGAGCAGCATTGTTGTGGCTGCCGTCCCTGATTGCTCTTGGGTCTGTGGTCCTGTTTCTTTTACATATACACCTGTCTCCAGCTGTTTGACTTCACCAGGGCCAGACTGGTATTTCAAAGCAGCCCTGGCAAACTTTGTCAGATCAGACCCTATAGAGTGCATAGCAAGTGAGCCTGACCACTACAATTGTTCATGGGGGAGTCTCCTCCACCTCAAGGAAATGTTGACGACAAATGGCAAAGCAGTGCATTCTGCAGCATATTGTTCATCACATATTGAATTGTATTAGTTCCAAAGCATATTAAATGATGACCTTACAACGCACCAGGACACAGCAATCTTCAATGCTTCCCTCACCCTCTGTGCTTCTCATTTCTCCATAGTCCCGCTGTCACATGTATTTAGATTGTTTTGTAGCTCCTCTCTTACCAGCTTGGTGTGTTGGAGCACTTTAGATCACACACACATACAGACAATGAATCATGCATGTGTAAATCAGTGTATAGAAAATGTTACATAAGACAAAGCTGACTAAAAACTACAGGATTCACATGCCATCCATACTGATATGCATTTGTAATAGTGCTTGGTCTGGGGAAGCATAAACTCAGGATTCAGAATGTAACACAGTGGTTAGGGTTGACTTCATTAATAATTTATTTCTACACAAACAAACCCTTTTAAACAAAATTAGGATAATCAAGACTGGGAAAAAAACAAAACTTTTTAACCTGTGCCATGGTTTGCATGCAGCTCTTTGGTGGCAGTTCATAGCTCAATGTGCTGAATTATGATTGTAATTTATGGACTGCACAGCAACAAAAAGATCTCAGGGCCTGATTAAGAGTTTGACCGATGGGTTACTTCGACATAAATGTGAGGGATATCCCATTTGCTGTATTATGAACTCCATAGGCTATTATGAGATCGTAATACAGCGTACAGGATATCCATCATGTTTGTGACTGAGTAACCCCCTCTGCCAAACTCTAGAGCAGGCCCTCTGTAATGAAAGCAGAATTCCATTGAGCTATGCACATAAAATACTGCTCTGTGATCTGCATAGTATATGTTCTCTGCAGGAGTAATATTAATCTTCTGCGCTACCTTAATTGAGTCAAAACTGAACTCAGTACCTTAATCAATAGAGTTATCACTTTTATTGTTGCCTGACATCTTTTGGCTATTTAAGGAACTCTCTAGTGCTTTTCAAACTGCTGTAGTGCTACAAAATCGGCCCCCAGTAACAAGAACGCCCCCCTCACCCTTCCAGCCTCCCGAGAAACGCCTGATGCCAGCAGTCTGGCCTTGTTTCACACTCAGTTTTCAACATTGGCAATTTAATGCGATCAGATTGCAGCACACCTTTCAGTACAACTAGAACAAGCCGGGCTTTCACAATCCAAGGATGCTGATGCAAACAGGAAGACATCCTGAGAAAAAACACCGAGTTCGGGATTAAAAACTCCAAACTGCAAGTTTGTACACTTGCCCCACTAGGTAGGGAATATTTAAATATATTCACAATGACAAAAATAACAACTAGTGTGAAAGGGCATGTTTGCAGCTAACATTTCATTTAAGCAATTTAAATGAATAAATACTTTAACGATCTACATATGTATTTATTTTAGTACAACTGGCTAAACTATAATCTGTGTTTTTTAAAAATGTTCAGTTTCTTTCATACACGACATAACGATGAAGTCACTATTTCCATTTCCCTTCTAACGTGGTGAATATATTCAGAGGTTGACATGCATTCTTATCATTTTTTACTACTGAAAACTACTGTACTTTCATTGAACAGCTACATATAGCAGGCACTGTACTCCACTGTGTGCGCCAAATAGGCCTTTGGAATGACCTCATCTGCGAATGCCTGTGCAGTGGCCTTAGGATAACAACTAGTTGTTTGTAGTTGGAGACTATGACAGCTATCATCTTGAAAACAAGCTCTTCCCAGAAAATGCATGAAGTTACCATTATGAAAGGTCAGGAGAGCAGTTGCCATTCGGCAATAACCTTGCCAGACGTGATGTATTTGTGAGACTATTGAGACGTGATCCTTTTTGTAATATCACTTCCAAGCTGTCCTTAAGCTCTCACCCTATCACCTAACCTGATATTTCAGACGATAGACTCCGTTTTATGGGACATCACAGCCCTTGCTTCTCATGGCACTGAGGAAAATCTAGCCTTCAGAGAGTCTCTATGCTACTATACTTTCACTGTCTTCCTAGAATCTTTTTTTAGGATAGAGCGCACAAGCATTCCGTCCCTGTTGTAATCTCTCTTTGGCCTTTTAACCACGCCCATGTCACGCCTGTCACTTTCATTGGTCTGTGGGCTTGCCTTTTAAAATCCACTTGATTTAATTAGTGAAAGGCATGCATACGTCATGCCTTTTCCGGTGTCTTGCCCTCTGCGAGCGCACCAGCCAAATACTGAAAACATACAAGGCTCCATGTTTTCAGCCTGATTTCTGCACGACTTTATCTTTTTATTTTCCACACAGTGCGATTGCGCTGGGTTTTACATAGCACGATCGCACTCCGTTTTTTAGTTTTCAATTTCATCACGATCGCGCTGGGTTTTACATAGAGTGATTGCGCTCATTTTTTTCTATCAATCTATGTGGCAAGAAACGTCCGGTTAGGAGTTTAAAACGCTAATAGCTCTAGCTCAAGCAAATGTGAGACCTGCTGCACTGCAAATGCTTGTTTTGTCTTGTCTACAAGGAGGGTGCATTTAGCATGAGGAGACAGTAGTGCTAATTGTCATTGATGTGTGCATGTGTGTGTGTGTCTGTGTGTGTGCATTTATATTACCCGGAGGCAGTCTCCAGTGCATAGTTATAGCTAGTTCTGCATTTCCACAGGAAAGCATTTTTGGTTTGCTGACATCTTTGGCACCATTTGATAAATCTTCTTGAAACTTTCCAGAAAATACAAAATCTCCATGCATTTTCCATAGACATTTTGGAACGTGTTAACGCTAAAACTGCTGAGCAGAACTAAACAATATTGGATGGAAGCTAGTACGTGGTCCAGAAAGTATGCTTTTGTGATGTGGTGTAAATCCATTCAGTGTTTTCTGAAATTCCAAAATATTTGTATATCTGGTTGGTTGGGTTGAGGGACTCTCGTGAAAGTCCTGCAAGCACAACTTGCAAATATAGAGAATTCTGATTCCTCTTAGGGGCTTTTTTCTCTTGGGTCATCTCACTCCAGCAGGTTTGATGGTCCAACGGTAGTGAGTGCTCTGATTGGCTGGCCACAACAAAATCAAAAATGTTGCAGCAGCCATTGCAGGTCTCAAAGGACTTAGGGCTTGCTTACAAGTTTGGCAGTCAACCGCCAAAGTTTTGGGGAGGACGCCACTATCATAATGGTGGCATTCCCCCCCCAAAAGTATTATAATGTTCCCGCCAGGCTGACCAGCAGGAACATCGTATTACTGGTGAGAACAGTGCTATGATGTGCTATGATATTGGCCTCGGCTCCTTTAAGAGAGCCAAGGCCAATATCGTAGCACACCGGCAACATCGGAAGGCAGACAGTGCACATTCCAATGGTGCTTGGCAGGGGGGCTTAGCACTGCCCATACCATGGGCAGTGCAGGGCCCTCCTTAAGGCCCCAATCACTGGCTTTCCACCAACCCTTCCATGATAGGGTTCTCGCCATGGAAAGGCTGGCAGAAAGCTGAGTTGTAATCAGCCAGGCGGCACTGAGTTCAGCACCACTGTGGCTGAGTACAACTCAGACCACCGTTAGCCCATCGGGAACGATGTGCCTGGTGGGGACAGTGATCCCTAGGTGGGTCCACCCACCAGAGTGCTAATGGGGCAGTCGGGCCTCCTGGAGTTCAGTGGTCTGACCATCACCGCGAGTGTGGTAGTCGTCGGACCGCCACACTCGTAATGAGGCCCTTAGTCCCCTATTCTGAAAATGTAAATAGAAAATTATTAAAGGTATCAGGATAAGGATACTCTTCCTTCCTAGCCCTTGTGGGGAGGGGAGATTCCAACCCCCGGGGCCAATTTTTTTTTTCAAATACATTTTTGCTGTAGTACACTCAAGGGATTGCAGGAAAAAATGGCACAACCCATATTTTTTAACTGTGAATGACTGGGGGAACCAGGTCCAAGGGGGGGGTCAATTCATATTGTTGTTCGGGGAAATGGGGACCAGGCGTGCATGAAGTACCCTCCCCAAGGCTATTTGGCCTTGGGACACAATCCCATGGGGCCCGCCATTTTAATGAAGGGAGAGGGGGTATGTGGCCCCCTTCCTGAACCTTGTAAGGCCCGAATTTGTAAATAAGGGAAGCGGGAGTCATAGCCCGCTCTCTGACTGCCTTTGAAGCTCCAGGGACCCCACCCCAGGAGCTGATTTCATTTTTATGGGGAGGGGACACACGGTCCCCTTTCCTGATCCTTAGAAGGCCTAGTGATTATTTCCCTCAGGTACTATATTTTTAGAGGGAAGGGGGGCGTGTGACCCACCTCCTGACCATTTATGGGTTCCATGGACCCCATATCCAAGGGCTTTTTTTCTTTAAGGGGATGGCACACACAATCCCCCTTCTCCAGCCATGACTGCAGTTCTTGTGTCCCAAGAAGCCCACCCCTGAGAGACTGTTATCCTGCCCAAAGGAACGCAGGCAGGGAAGGTTTGTCTGCTTCAACCCGGCAGGAGATGCAAAAAATGTGTGGCCCTCCCTATGAAAGAAAGGCCCTGGGGATGGGTTCCCTGGGCCCTAAAGTCTCGGAGAGGAGGTGTGCGCCCCCTTCCCCTTTAAAAATAATACGACCCTGAGGTATAGGATCCCATGGGGCCAATAATGTTCAGGGAGATAGTCTGCATGCCCCTCCCCAATAATTATAAAATAGGATGTCCTGGTTGGGCACTAGGACACCCAAAAAGTATTCATTTATAATTCACTGCTCCTTGCAAGTAGAGCTCAATAATGCCCTGAAAGGGCTATTTAAACATATTATTTTCAGCTTTGTGATGCTCCTAGAAGGCACAAGTGCACCACCAAGCATTTTGTTTAATATTGTGTTTGGGGTGCTACAGGGAGTGCATCAGTCCCCCAGCAACATTAAAAAAACAGTAAGTACCTTGGACACTAAATTCATGACCCAGCAGAACTTATCACATTTTTAAAGCACTCCTAGCTGGAGCTGCTTAAACACTTTTGGTAGGTGCTATGGCTGCACTTCATAGCTTGAAAATAGTAAAAAAGACTCAAATACATTATTTTTTATAATTAAGCTTTAATACATTTTTATGATGATCACTTATATTATATATTACACTGTGTGAATTATTGAAATATACATTATTATTAGTCATATTTTAGAAAACAATATGTGTGCTTTTTATATGTTATATCCTGATTCCTTCGTAAACCTTATAGGCCCACTTTTAATATTTTTGTGTTCTGATCCTTTGACAAAGTTAGAAAGTCTGCCTTACTTAAAACGACAGCAAACAAACACAAATGATAGCTGGAATGCAGAACCAATCAAACATTCATCCTGAGTCCCAGATCTGGGTTTAATCTATCAATTTGTTTGCTCACCATGCCACCCCAGGTTGGACAAGCACCCTGAGACTGGTTTCAGGGTATCACTCTACATTATTCTGCAGTGGGCAAAAAAGTGATGGATTAAACCCAGATCTTTGTGACTGGGGGTGAATGTTTTCATTGTTCAGCATTCTGTCCATCAGCTGTTCTTTTTGCTTTTACTTAAAATGACAACTCAGCCCGGTGCTCTACTCCCTCACTGCCCATGGCTCGGGTGAATGAAGGTATTTCCACAGCCAACGGCTGTGCGAGGTATGAGGTTCTCTGTCTTCAAAGGGTTAGAAGCAGGGCCAGACTTCAGGCCAGGCCCTGTGGCCAGCCTCATGCCATGCACAGTGAAACACTGTGCATGGAGGGAGATTGGTGTTACGTATGGTAATAAAATATTACTTTACTTTCAAACTCTAGAAGTTTCTTTAAAAAAACAAAAATTAAAGTGATGTTATAGTTGGACATGGTAACAATATCTTACTTCACATTTAAAAAAAACCTTAGGCATTCACTGTAAAAAACCAGAGCTTAAAGTAAAGTTATAGTTAGGTGACAATGTCAGTGTACGTCAATGTACAATGTCAACGTAATGTATTCAATTGAAAAAACACCGAAATTCACTATAGTCATCTTAAGTAACTACAACTCATGTCCTAAAGTAACTATAACTAACACCCTCACCATACACTGCTAAATAACTTTCATATTAAATCACTCATAACATGTTCTATGGCATCACTGATAACCACTGCCACATCTGAAATGACATAATTGATGACAACACTATGCATGGCAGGGACACGAGTTATAGTTACTTCAGGGCACGGGTTATTTTTTTTTATTGGAAACAAAGTGATATGAAAAGCCATATTTCAGAGGCTGAGGATACGATTTCACAGATACAAGTGAAATAAACATGTTAACCAGAAAGAAGCCCGAGATTCAGTGTGGTATCATTCCCTCCAGTTATTTGGTTTATCTTAGTATAATTATAATTATAACTTCACCCACTTCACAAAGCTTCACTTTTATCCATTGTTTAACTAGCGACCTCTTCACGATATCTCAGCAAAACCTGGATATTCGAATAGCAATTGGGGCCTATGGCTAGTTGGACATTGCAGCAGCAGTTTTAAAATGATGTTATTTACTAATGCCTATTGTTTAATCTGAAGTCTATTTATGAAAGATGATCATTATAATTGCAATGAGGGTTCACTGTTAGCTGTACCTTGTTGGTAGCAGCTTCAAAACGAGTTTAGAATGCCCACTTCCTACTCCTAATGACGAGTTTAAAAAATCTGTAGTAGTAAATGCATTTACCCCTCCGTGAAATTCTGGCAGGCATGATGATGATGGTGATGAGTAAGATTTATAAAGTTCTACAACTACCCAGGAGGGTTAACAATGAAATAATTTTCTCTTCTTTTTTTACCACAACCAAACAGTATGGTTCAGTAGTTCTCTCAACATTGTCAATAAACATATCCCATTTCCAGCAGTTTTCCTAAACAACTGTAGGAGATGCAATTTTCCAAGCACACTACTTCTAAAATGTCTGAGCAAACCATGTCTAGGAACGTCCAGTTCCATTACCTTGAGAGGGGTGTAAGGGAAATCTGCAGTAATACTATCCAAGAGGGCATCCCAGTGCAAGCAATGGCTGCATCAAATCAGGCAGAACTGGGACTACTTAGGGGTCTGAAATAGCCACATTTGTTCCAAAAGTGTTATGGTTCGAGGTGTCATGAATTGTAATGGGGAAAGAATTCCATTGCTTCAGAGGCGCAGAGGCAAAGGTTCCACCAACTCGTCTCAAGAGTTTTAATTTAGAGATCTTCAGCAAAATGCATTTGAAAGACCTGAGCGAACGAGTTGGAAGGTAGCGATGTAGCTTATTCCTGATGGATAGAGGACCAGAATCCTAGACTGCTCTGTGAGTGATGCAGAGAAATTTCAAAAGGATATGCTTCTGTATGGGGAGCAGTGCAGGATCTTGAGATGATCTTCGACTGAATTGTGCCTGAGAATGCTAAGGAGGACAAGCGCTGCTGCATTGTGTATTAATTGCAAGTGAGGGATGGAATAATTCAGACGGCCCAAATATATGGCTTTCCCATAGTCTAATCTAGAGGAGATTAGAGCATGGATGACAGTGCACCACAAGGTGATGTGAAGAAGAGAAATCATGTTTTGGAAAACCTGTAACGTTAATGATAATAATCGATGAGGATGATGACTGGCTGACCTGGCAGAAGTGGGTCGGGTACACAGATTGTCAAGCCACCAGTGGGAAGAACACACAGTGGAGGATTTGACACAGAAAATGATGTGGGCTTATCCCCATTGAGCTTTAGGTAGTTCTGGGGAATCCAGGAGGCCACTGCTTCCATACACTGGTGTACGATGGAGATGGTTATGACTGGGTCTTCTCAGATAGCAACAATGAACTGCATGTCATCCTCATATGAGATATGAATGCAAAACTAAATAATCGGGATACAGTATGAAATCTACCACTATGGAAAGAATGAAGCGACTTGGGTGCTCACTGGTGTGTGTCTGACTGGAGCAGTCTAGAAAAGAGCACAGTATGGGATCTGGTGTCAAAAGCTTTTGTCAGCTCTAAAAGGAACAGGCCGTGGCTCCAGTTTTGTATATGGTCTGACTGAGATTATCAGCTACTGAAATCAAAGTGGAACCTGCTTGAGAAACATTGAGTACATTATTATTTTCAAGATATGCAGAATGTTTAAGATGAACTTTCAAGGATCTTAGCTGGGAGAGGTAACAAGGATATAGGTCAGTAGTTAGTTTGGAGAGAGGGGGATAGCTAAAGGTTTTTTTAAGCAGTGCCATAAACTTGGTCTGCTTCCACATGGTGGGAATATGGCATTTTCTACGGATAGGTTACAGTTATTGGTTGAAACTAGGAGAATATAAAAAATGAGATCTATTTGGCTAGTAAGATGTTTGTGATTAGGCCCTATAGTTCTTTTGTCTCAGAAAACCTTTTCTATGCCCAACAAAGAGCAAAAAGTTCTATATTATTTATCCATTCGAGTATCTCTCGTCTTTAATCAGGTGCATCTACCCAGATGATTTTTTTTCATTTGCACCACGAATTCCTCAGCCATCATCCCTGTTAAGGACAGGTGTGCATGTTTTTTCTTTACAAAGTATATTTAACTTTGACGATGAGCATCATATAAAACAACAAACAGGTATGGGAATTGGTTTTACACATTGTTATTCGTGAGATAATTTTCAGAGCACAGGCATGTTTCTTTGGATGGAGCGTTTTTTTCAATTGCCCTTAGCCAATACATTTCCCAAAGCCCGAGTCCCACTTTGAAGAATCTAAAAATGTTTAAAATATGTTGAAGTTTGCCATACTTATTCATATTTTTTCAGCCCATTTGGACAAATGTACATGCCTAGGGGCTAAACGTCAAACATTTCCATTTCAGCCCTAGGACGTCACAGTTTCAACCCGCTATAGAGAGGCAGAAATATTAAGAATTGGATGATATATATCATATGTAATATTAGGATTAGTGAATTGGAAATGATAGAGCGGTCCGTACTAATAATTTTACCTGTTTCGGACGCTCTTTAGGCCGATGAATCTTTTGACTTAGTGGGAACTCTCTGTACTCTTAATCAATCAATTTCATTAAAATCAATAATCAATAACGAACATAAGCAATACCTTGTTCGACATAACACTTAACAATTAATCCAGAATACATTTCGACGAACCCTGACCTTTCAGTCAGGAATAACCACACCAGTTTATTCAAAGTTAGTGAATTTTATTTCCCTATATTAGCAAAGCTAGCACAATATAGATGTGTCTCAACACCAAATGATAAACATATATGAACATTAATAGCTGTCCATAACGGCGGAACAAGTGCAATCTATGTAGCATTTGAATCACAAGGCATTCGATAATAGCAATGCAAATCACTAATACGATAATCTGTAATGAACTAATTGCATACATTTAGTCAGCATAACAAGATCTCAAATTGCATCGTGCGATATATGGAATCCTCGTCTAACCTCAAATTAACATCTGCATGTGGGACTTCATGCAAAAACAATTTAGCAACATTAATTTAGAAAACTCCTAACTAGGGCTCTTATCAAAATCAGCAGTTGGTTACCTAAAAGAAACACAATGCAATTTTACAATTTTCCTTTCATATTTACCAATTACGATCAGCATACAAGGAAGTCTTCGTCTCACAGGTACCGTTCTTCGGTCAGCATGGGTACCGTTTCGATCAGCCTGGGACGGGACAAAGGGGCAGAGGTGGACGGAGCAATTGCCTCACGGCGGCAAGGTAAACTACTACTTCATGCAAAGGGATCAAATCAAAGTTAAAGTCTCTAGGGCAAGAATCATTTAAAGTCTCTTTCTCTCGATTAGAGAAAGCATCAAAGTCTCTCAAAATGGCGTCGCAGCAAGGTGGGCCATAATAGCTACGAAGTCTACAAAATAGCGGGTATCGAGCTGGTAATGGCTGTAATGGCTACCTTCTTCTCGTGCACCTGGGTTTTATAGACAACAGTTCAAATCCAGTAGGGTCTTCCATTGGAGGGTTCATAGGTTAGCTTCAAATTGACCAATCAAAAACGACAGTTCTCAAGCTTTTACTTAAGCATACATTATCCTTGGAGATGGGTACGCAAGTTGCAACATTGTCTACCAATTAGCTCACTTTCAGAGCCTCCATTGTCCGCACCTGCAAATCGACCTTGAAGTAAAGAGAAAATATGCCAGGCTGGCACGAAACCTTAAGATAAGCATGTGAACAGTTTCTGTGGAAAAGTACAGCTTCAAGCAAAAATACACGTTTATTAGCACAGTGGAAAAATACGAGCATCTAAACCGTGAGACCGGGCAACTAGGCCAAAGCCTCCGCTAAGGTAATGCTAAGCTAAAGCATTTCAAACAAACAAATCATAGCATACGTTTATGATTATGTCGGATTAGTGCAATTCTAATACACCACGTTATATAAAGCACGCGTATAAATGATGGCAAACTACTCTGAGGGCACATTTTGTCCCCGTACAATCTTTATTAGTTCGGTTAAAGTCACACATGATTATTTCAGCACTACGTTTGAGCGTTAATAAATCAAAACCTTCATTTTCTGCTTCATCAATCCCTCCTCTGATGACTACTTGTCATCACACAAATCATGCCCACAAATTTTATTCCATTAAAATTCTGTCAGTTCCCTTTTCCTTTTAGTTCCCCTAGTTTGCGCTTTGTATTCTTCTGCCATTCTTTTCATAATTTTCTCTTCTTTTCTTCTTTTAATTCTTTCCATAATCATTATTATTCCCCTTTTTATTCCCCAAATTCCAAACACACAAATTATTACTATTAATATTCCTTCTATTATTTTCAATAATATTCCATTCCAAATTCCCCCAATCCAATGTCCCACTGAAGCAAGTCCCTTTCCAACCTTCTCCCACACTCCTGGTTCTTTCAATTCCTTCAAATCTGCACTCTCTTTTGTTAGATAAGCAAGCATAGTTTTAATTTTCACACTATTGTCGGGTATATAGGTACAACAGTGTCGTGCACCAAGCATTTTGCAAACGCCTCCATCCTTTGCTAAAAGAATGTCTAAAGCAAGCCTATTTTGAAGAGTCATAGCTCTTTCCGCTGCAAGTTCAGCATCTATCAGGATTATAGCACCTGAAAACTTTGTCAACATGTTATCCACTATAGTAGACAACTTTCGTATCTTGATGGAATTCAACACAACTCCCAATGAAGGAATCATGGCTCCAAATATATCTCCTACCACAGCAGCTGCGGTCTCTCTTTTCTGGATACGATGGGATCCAGATGTCTTTTGAATCATCGATACGTCATCCAGTTGATAAACCTTTGGGAACACTATACCCAAATAACATCTCCCCCACCATCCCTTTGGAAGACGATAATAGGCATTATACCCACAAATGTAATATACACCTGGAATGACAGGGTCAAGTCCGTTCATCATGAATGTCCATTTGGCATTAAAAATAAACGTATGTTTACATTCACTCGCTCCTACAAAAATATTGTCATAATAAGATTCACCTCGATATATACAAAATTTCCCTACATGCCAAGCATCTAAAGCTATTTTCCCTTGTGTCTTTATAGCAGCAAAATCATAATTATCTACTGAAGTCCTCTTATGTAGCTCTTTTTCTAATTTCGCCTTCATTTGTGCCCTTCTATCATCTGTGCGATCTAAAAAGCTTATTTCTACAGCAGAGACTGAGCAAGTAAGGTTCTCCCTATGAGCATGAGCCGTTTCAAAAGGTTGCATTGGCTCGAAAAATTCCCTCATTATTTTAGCATCCCAATCTTTAGCAGTCTGGCTTAGTTGCGCTATTATAGGAACATAAGCAAAGGTAACATCATAATTCGAGTAAAAATACTGTATGTTAGTTTGACCATAAAACCTAGACATTACTATACTACATGTAATCCCATATGTAAGAGGCATGTGGTGATAAGTTACCCCTTCCTTTACTGATGTCGGTATCTGTGTACACACATAACAATCTTTCGCATCCATAGTCTCAACATACTCTGTTAGCAAGCGATAGAAAACGTTATACGAAAGCTCTTTCTTATCGTGCAAGAGCCTCTCATCCAATGCTAGTCTTTTCAATGGGGTTAGTTCAGTGACAGTAACAGGA
Source organism: Pleurodeles waltl (assembly GCF_031143425.1). Taxonomy (NCBI): domain Eukaryota; kingdom Metazoa; phylum Chordata; class Amphibia; order Caudata; family Salamandridae; genus Pleurodeles; species Pleurodeles waltl. Next base: position 1,640,302,904 of record NC_090444.1, on the reverse strand, counting down.
GCAAAACTAGAAGCCTCAATATTCTCATTCTCACCCTTTCCATGCATTCCAAGCACAATTGCCATTATTATTAGTACACATGTAATTACCAAACCTATACACACATATTTACAATATTTCTTTCTATTATTTTGCGTAGCGTACCTAGTCATGATCTGTATAGAATCAGAGAGCTAGAAGCACCTATAAATGAAACTATTTAGCGATTCAGTTACAAAGCTGAACGAGCGCAATGTTCACACCGTCTTCTTCAAAAGGCCAGTCACTTATCAGTTAGCAGCATTTGTCTCAATTCGGCAATAACTCAGTCTTTATCAGTTCAGCAAGTCTCATCCGGTTTAGCAATGTCTCAGCTGGTTGTTTCTTTCACGTTAGATTATAGCAAGCAATATCATTTACTACTCTTTCAATCGACAGAGTCTATGAAACTTTTCTTTTCTATTGGTATCTCTTCTTCTTCTTCGTTCTCGATGCATAGAGATACAAACTCGTCAGTCCAATCGTCATTGACTGCATATGCCCATTCAGGACCGGAATATCTCCTGTTTGGTATCCTTTTCCTTTTCAATTTTGCTTCTCTTTTCGACTCCGCCTCGCTGGCACTTTCCTCTTTTGTCAAGTCTTTTTCCTCACTTGACGATTGTTCCACGACAGTCACTTCCTTTCTTTTCTCTTTCACTTTTGGCCTTCCTCCTTCGTTCAAACTTTCTTTACCCCTTTCTTTTATTGGTGAGATACTTAGTCTTCTCTTTGCACCGTGTCCATTTGATGGACCTGCTGTCTTTTCTGTGGAAGCTTGAACCTTTTCGTTCTGTTCTGCCTCGTTCCCTCCTTCTGGGGAATCAATCACATTCTCTTTTTCTTTTTCTGTATCGTCTGCTTCTGGGAAAGCCCTCCTCTGATCAGGCTCTCCTGCTTTTTCACCTTTTTCGAGCCCTTCGTCACCGTTACTTTCTTCAGGCTCTTTATCACTTTCAGCTGCTTCAGGCTCCTTGTCACCTTCAGCTGCTTCAGGCTTTTTGCTACCCTCATCTGCTTCAGGTTGTTTGTCACCTTCAGCTGCTTCGTCGCTGTCTGAACTTTCTCCTTGGTCTCCCCCAAGCGAGTTGGTGTCTTCGTCTTCAGAGAATATCTCTTTTTCTCCAGTTTCTGCCTGTTCGCTTTCAGTTCTGTTCTGTTCTATCTCAGCACTCAGCACTGTTTTATCAGGCACTGGCAGTTTCAGCGCTTCAACTTCCTCATCTGTGGGACACAACACCTTCTTTGTGTGACTGGCGTGAATCCAGTTGGGAACCCCCACACACTTCACAGCGGTAGTTGTCGTCAGGATCACTTGAAAAGGGCCTTTCCAACGGGGTTCCAGACACGACTTTCTCACGTGCTTCTTTACCACGACCCAGTCACCTGCTTTCAGTGCGTGTCCTGGACCTTGTATCGGTGGCAAGGTGGTCGCTTCCACCTGGTGAGAAAGAGCGAACCACGTCAGCCAGACCTTTGCAGTAGTCTAACACCATATCATCTGTAATATTCAAAAGCGCGTTTGCGGGAACTGCAGGAAGTCTCATAGCCCTGCCCATGAGTATTTCATGCGGAGACAATCCAGTCTTTCTATCAGGAGTGTTTCTCATTGACATTAGCACTAAGGGCAATGCGTCAGGCCATTTCAAATTTGTCGATGCACATATTTTCGCTATTCTTGATTTCAGTGTACCATTCATCTGCTCCACCAGTCCTGAGGCTTCAGGGCGATAGCTACAGTGCAGCTTTTGCTCAATGTTCAGCGCTTCGCAAAGTAACTTTATCACCTCGTTATTGAAGTGACTTCCCCTATCTGATTCTAAAGAGATCGGGAATCCGAAACGTGGTATCAACTCCCTCAACAATAGCTCTGAAACTGTAAGGCTGTCATTTCTACGTGTGGGGTATGCCTCAATCCAGTGACTAAAAATGCACACAATCACCAACACATATTTCAGACCCCCATGCACAGGCATCTCAATGAAGTCCATCTGCATACGACTAAAAGGCCCGCTTGCCCTACCAATGTGACTCGCGTTCACAACCGTTCCCTTTCCTGGGTTCATTTGCTGGCAAGTGACACATCGATGGCAAACTGCTTCTGCAGCTTGACGAAATCTGGGGTTAAACCAATCAGTTTTGAACAATCTTATCATGGCATCTCTCCCTAGGTGAGCCTGCCCATGATAGAACCGCGCAAGCTGTGATAAGAGACTGTTTGGCAAAACTAATTTTCCCTCATGTGAAACCCATAACTCGTCTTGTCTCTTTATACATTGTGATTTAATCCAGGAATCTCTTTCATCCTCCCTGACATTATTTTGTAATGCTTTTAGTTCATCTATTGTATCTACAACCTTCAAGGCAAATGCTTCAGCTGGTTCGAGTTCTGGCTCATTTATCGTATTCCAATCATCCCTGAGTAATATACAGTTCAAGGCACAAAATCTTGCGACTTGATCCGCATATGCATTTCCCAGAGAAACATAGTCCTGTCCTTTCGTATGAGCACTACACTTTACCACTGCAACTTCGGCTGGCACTTGAATGGCGTGTAACAATTCCCTTATCCTTTCCCCGTTCTTCACTGGGGATCCTGAAGAAGTCAGGAAACCTCTCTGTGACCATAGTTGTCCAAAGTCATGCACAATCCCAAACCCGTATTGACTATCCGTGTAAATGGTGACTTTCATCAATGCAGACAGTTGGCATGCTCTTGTAAGGGCTACAAGTTCTGCTACTTGTGCAGAATAGACTCCTTGAAGCCATCCCGCTTCCAAGACCCCTGTTACAGTACATACAGCATATCCTGCTTTCAAAATCCCCATCCCGTCTCTTAGACATGAACCATCAACAAAAAGAATTTGGTCATTTTCATCAAGTTTAGTATCCTTGATGTCCGGTCGAGGTTTTGTGCAAAATTCAGTCACCTGAAGGCAGTCATGCTCGACGTCTTCAGCGTTCTCAATTTCAGCATTTTCTCCAGGGAGCAAGGTTGCTGGATTCAACGTAGTGCACCTTTTCAGCTGCACATTCGGTGAGCCCAAAATTATCGTTTCATACCTTGTGAGTCTTGCTCCAGTCATGTGTTGCGTTCGGGAGCGGGTCAAAAGTATCTCAACTGAGTGAGGGACCATGACTGTTACTGGGTGTCCCATCACTATTCCTTCACTCTGAGTGAGGCTGATACCAACTGCTGCTACGGCGCGCAAACACCCTGGGAGTGCTGCTGCGACCGGATCCAAAGTAGCTGAAAAATACGCTACTGGTCTGTTTACGCCACCATGGGCTTGAGTCAAGACAGACAGAGAACATGCATCACGTTCATGACAAAACAATGTGAAAGGCTTCGTGTAATCAGGCATACCTAAAGCTGGAGCCCTGCACATGCATTCTTTCAATTCAACAAAAGCATCCATCTCATCTCCTTTCAGCTCAATTTGATCCAAGGCATCCTTCTGGGTCAGTTTCAGTAGAGGCTTTGCTAGAGTCGAGAAGTTGGGGATCCACTGGCGACAGTACCCCACCATTCCCAAAAATTTCCTCACTTCCCTCCTCGTCTTTGGTGGACTCATTTGAAGTACACTTGTTATTCTTTCCTTCATTATTCTCCGTGACCCTTTCTCTATTTGGTGACCCAAGTATTTCACTTTCTTCTGACAGAACTGTAATTTGGAAGGAGACACCTTATGCCCATTCCTTCCCAAATGATTCAACAGAGCAATGGTATCGGCTGTGCAGCCACTTTCCGTCTTTGATGCAACCAGTAAGTCATCGATGTACTGTACTAGGGCTGACTCGAATGGCAATTCTAATGCTTCCAAATCTTTCTTTAGAATCTGATTGAAGATTGACAGTGACTCAGAAAACCCTTGAGGAATTCGACACCAACTGTATACTCTGTCTAGGAATTTGAAACAAAAGAGGAATTGGCTGTCCTCATGAAGAGGCACCGAGAAGAACGCTTGTGACAAATCGATGACTGAGAACCACTCAGCATCGCAAGGGACCTGGAACATTATCACAGCTGGATTCGGTACTACTGGGCAACATTTGACTATGATGTCATTTATTTTTCTCAAGTCCTGCACAAGTCGGACCTTTCCACTCGGCTTTATTAGTCCCATTATTGGCGAATTACATGGACTGCTTAACACTTCTTTCAGTACCCCCTGCTTTACAAATTCGTCAATGAGTTGAGCAACTTTCATGAGGGTATCTTGTGGCATGTGGTATTGTGGGGTCTGGGGAAAGATTGCATTGGGCTTTACAGCCACTTTCACTGGTTCCACTCCTTTCATCAATCCCACCTCTTTCCCTGTCATGTCCCACACTTCCTTTCTGACTGTCTCCCGTAATTCGGCTGGAATATCTTCTTCAGTTATCATCGGGAAAAGACAAATCAGAGGATACTCTTCATCTACCGTTTCCATCTCATCCCCCTCTACACTGTCCTCTTCTTCCCCATCAATGCTCGTCTGTATTGTTATTCCTTCGTTCGAACACATGATCGAACAACCCAATTTGCACAATAGGTCTCTCCCTAACAGTGCTATCGGGCTTGAGTCACATACCACAAACTGATGTACCCCTTGATAGTTACCGATGCTGACTGGTACCGGATCTGTTATTGGGTTCGTCAGATGTCTGTTTGCTACTCCCACCACTTGAACTGTTCTCCCTGAGAGTGGCAAATTTGGTACTTCACTGCTCTTAACTGTTGAACGTGTGGCTCCCGTGTCAACCAAGAATGAGACACGATGACCCATTACTCTTCCCTCTACGTACGGACCCCTTTGATCAACTTCCAAGGATGCTGCAAGCACACAATCTCCTTCTTCTCCTGAACTTTCACTCTCCCATACGTTGTTTACTCCACTCTCACTGTGTAATGGGAACTGTTGTACGGTGCCATTTGTACTCATTACCTGACCCGAGACCTGTGGAGGAACCATCACTTGCTGCTGACTCATTGGTGCCAAGGGTATTTGCATTTGCTGATTAGGTACCATAGGTAACTGCTGTTGCATTGGCTGCATTTGCGTCATCTGCATACGAGGCATCTGCATCTGCTGCGGCTGCATAGGTTGTAATCCCTGCAATTGATTTACGGTCTGAAAATTTGGGCTTGGACCTCTCAATTTCGGTCCCCTCATTGTCTGAAATGCATTGACATCATTGTTTTGCTGACCAACACCTGCACCTGCACCTGCACCTTCCTGCACCACCATCGGGCACTCGCATTTCCAATGACCTACGATTCCGCACACGTGACACGGCATCACCTTCTTCATTGCCTGCACACCCGTCACAACAGTGTTCAAATCCGGACCATTATTCACAAAACCTCCTCTGCCTCTGCCTCTGGCCTGTGGCTGAAACGCCATGTTTCCCTGCAACTGCAGCTGCGGTTGCGGTACCTGCTGTTGGAACCCTTGCATCCCTTGCAAACCCTGCAAACCTGTTTGAGCTGCCTTAAGCTGCATCATCATCACCTTCTCTTTCAACTTTTTCTGTTTCACTTCGATTTCGTCGCTACAGTATTTCGCATAATTCAACACCTCATCAATCGGTTTCGATTGCCAACAAATCAAATGCGACTTTATCATCTGACTTATCTCTGGCCTCAGCCCTTCCACAAATCTGAAGACAAAGTGGAGCATGTCCTTCGCCTCAATTGTTTCCGTGCCACTGTAATTCTTGAACGCCTTCAACAACCTCTCATAGTAACTATGAATCGATTCTTTAGTCTCTTGGGCAGTTCGATCAATCTTCTGCCAATCCACGTTTTTCGCAGGTACCTTCGTTTTCAAGTGCTCAATCACCTTATAGTACAAGCTCATTACCATAGGTGATGGTGCGCCCGTCTCCCTGTCTCTCTCTGGTTCACTCGTCGGCCAACCTACAGCTCTTTTACAATCCTCCCACAAATCTGCCCGAACCACAATCTCAAAGAGAGTATTCAGGTCTTCCCAGAGACACTTTGCAAGCTTCACAAACCTGTCAGTCTGTTGATACCATTCAATCGGTTTCTCCCTCAGTTTGGGAAAATCATCCGTAAAAGACTGAATGTCACTTCTGTGCCATGGTAATTTTCCCCCTGCTGTCTCCCTCATTGGTAACATTGTTACTGTATCACTACTCTGCGGTCTTTTCTCATTGTGCTCTGTAGCGCTGTCCCTCCTCTTTTCCTTTCTCTTTACCCACCTGCTTTCCCATTTGTCTAAGCACCTCCACACTTGTGCACTCTGCAGCAATTCTCTAAGGTGCGTCTTCTTGCCTGCTGACCTCATGTGTTCAAAATCTGCGGTCCCAAAATCTAACCTGTAGCTCCTGCTCAAGTGTTTCATCTTGTCTATGTCAACCCCGTTTCTGTCAGCTGCTTCTTGCAGACTCTTATGTACCTTGTTCACTTCCTTCGTAATCCTGGGACATAGATACCTCAGCTCTTCTTCCGTGTAGGACTCTAACCTGTTCACACCCATGGTCCCTTCCACCAATTCTTGTGCTTCCATGTTCAACCTGACCCTATTCATATAGTCTTCTCCTTTCCCACTGGCTGAATTTTGTGTGGAGTTTAGACTGTTGAACCACTGTGTCAGCTGTTGCGCATTCACCCCCATCAGCGTGGCGTTCACATCGACTGCCATCGATGGTTGCGGCAACTTTTCAGTGTTCGATGTTAGGGGTATTATCAGTGGGGGGCTCGACCTCACCAGTGTTGACTGAGCACATATGGGACTAAACTCCATCAAGGACCCAGACCCAGTTGGCTGAGCCGCTATCGGAGTTATCCCTGGAGTGTTTTCTATGCACCTCCTTTCGGTCCCATTCTGCAGCATTGATCCCTGACCGCTCAGACCCAAGTTAGGCTGACTATACAAAGGTACCGGTGGACCTACAGTAATGGGTAGCGATATCGCGTCTGGGTTCTGTCCATTTCCCATGTTCTGAGGCATGTTCATTCCTACACCATGGGTCATCATTGTCGGCATGCCCATCTGACTCCCCGTCATTTGAGCATGTGCGTTTCCTCCCTGCATCTGCTTCTGGGGCAGCATAAACTGAGTTGATTCAGCTTGTCCCATTGTTTGGTTGTAACCATTCTGTCCTCCCCTTACGGTCGGTTCTAGAATCATTCCTCCACTGTTGTCACTACTGTAGTACCCTGGCATCTGCGGCTGATAATTTTCTGCTGGTTTCAACATGGGCACATCTGGATATATTCTCCTAACCTGCGGTATCTGCGGGGTGAACAGTAGACTCGGGTCCTTTGGTCCCGATGATGCTCCTGAACTCTGGGTTTCACTGTTCTCTACCGATGCCGGAGGGGCAGAACTGGTACTTGGACCTTGTCCATTCTCCGCATAAGGTGGTGGACGGTCGTTCAGCAATTGCATTATTAACTCCTCATCCTCTAACTCCTCTTCTCTTCTCAACTTTTCCTCATCCTCTCTATCCTTGGGACACTTTCTGTCTGTCCTACAGGTAGCTTTCTTACCTGTCTCCTCTTCTTCCTTAGTAATTGCGGGAAACAATTTAATCCCCTGCAATACATCTGACCTCCACACCTTTTGTGCATTATCCCACCTAGCATCCGCTAGTGTCATTTCTACCTTTCTCATCCTGGTCTCAAACTTCTTCTGCTGTTGCTGTCTAGCCATTAGTTCCCAAATTGCTAGAGCCTCAAACTGTGCTGTCCTTGGAGGCACCTTCATGTCGTACATCGTGAATCTCAAATTCTCTAGAATCCTTATATTGAATGTCCCATGTATCGGGAACGCTACGCTCCCATGTTTCTCTGTCAGTTTGTGCCATTGCTTTAGCCAAAGGCACGGAGCTACCCCCTTCTCTTCCATTACAATGTAAGCTGGTGTACCCTCGGGCGGCGTTTCCTCTCCTACGCTCGCTTTAATGTAAGACTCCCCCTTCATCGCGCTCCTGAATGCTTTAAAGAATTTCATTTTCTCGTCCTTTTGTTTCACAAAGTTTGTAATCAATAGGTGACTTTAATTCCCGGAATACTCTTCACCTGCCTTTCCCCTTCCAAACGAGTCCCACGGACTGTGTCCAATCCGTGCGCGACCCTTCTCTGCAACCAACCTATCCCAGCGCGGCTCCTAGTGACGTCACACTCACACACACTGCGGCTGACAAAGCCTCGCGGCTAGTCCTCCTTCACTCACCTCTTCTCGTAACAACTTTTTGCATGTATCGCGAGCTACCAAAAATAAAACAGATCTGTCGGTTTACTACAGGAAGGGTAACACAGTCGCTTCAGGACCTTAGGGACCTTTCACTAGCCTCGGCCGCTATTCCGTCTTTCTCGGTCCCCACGTTCGCAAGCAAATCTGACCCGCAGATCTACTCTCAACTTGTCAATGATCTGTTCTAGTGCACTTAGAATCTTGTCAAAGCCCGAAGTCGAAGTTTCTTTCACTCCCTAACACACGTACCAACTCGTTGACCACGCCCGATCAACCTACTAAACCGCCCAGACCACAACATAGATCAACATACTCCGGAGTCTCTTGACCTCGCAGGGCCCGTCTCAACAACAACAACCACGTGGACCTTTTTATGCACAAAGCGCCACACGCACATGAAGTTCGACGACTTCCCTACTCTCACACTCGGAGTCGCACCTCCGCTATCTCTATGAAGTTCGACGACTTCACTACTTCTACACTCGGAGTCGCACCTCCGCTATCCTCTAAAAAAGAAAAATCCTCGCAACCTTTTCACACACCCTGCGGCGATAAGCTGTGCAAGCGCAAATCCCTAACTTCACTCATACCATCACTAGTACCGCCAACGCTGATTCCACACCTCCATTCGCAAGCTCCGAGATCCCGGGAAAGTCGCGGTGGACCTAGCCCATCATCATTCTGTCAATCAGTTTTATCCAAGAAAAATCTAATTCAACTTCTCAAGTGGGGTCACAAAATGCGTAACCGTTAATTCAACACCATGTACTCTAGGAATACAGGGTCCCAAAAGACGAAACCGTCCTCTGCTACCATCTACTGATAGAGCGGTCCGTACTAATAATTTTACCTGTTTCGGACGCTCTTTAGGCCGATTAATCTTTTGACTTAGTGGGAACTCTCTGTACTCTTAATCAATCAATTTCATTAAAATCAATAATCAATAACGAACATAAGCAATACCTTGTTCGACATAACACTTAACAATTAATCCAGAATACCTTTCGACGAACCCTGACCTTTCAGTCAGGAATAACCACACCAGTTTATTCAAAGTTAGTGAATTTTATTTCCCTATATTAGCAAAGCTAGCACAATATAGATGTGTCTCAACACCAAATGATAAACATATATGAACATTAATAGCTGTCCATAACGGCGGAACAAGTGCAATCTATGTAGCATTTGAATCACAAGGCATTCGATAATAGCAATGCAAATCACTAATACGATAATCTGTAATGAACTAATTGCATACATTTAGTCAGCATAACAAGATCTCAAATTGCATCGTGCGATATATGGAATCCTCGTCTAACCTCAAATTAACATCTGCATGTGGGACTTCATGCAAAAACAATTTAGCAACATTAATTTAGAAAACTCCTAACTAGGGCTCTTATCAAAATCAGCAGTTGGTTACCTAAAAGAAACACAATGCAATTTTACAATTTTCCTTTCATATTTACCAATTACGATCAGCATACAAGGAAGTCTTCGTCTCACAGGTACCGTTCTTCGGTCAGCATGGGTACCGTTTCGATCAGCCTGGGACGGGACAAAGGGGCAGGGGTGGACGGAGCAATTGCCTCACGGCGGCAAGGTAAACTACTACTTCATGCAAAGGGATCAAATCAAAGTTAAAGTCTCTAGGGCAAGAATCATTTAAAGTCTCTTTCTCTCGATTAGAGAAAGCATCAAAGTCTCTCAAAATGGCGCCGCAGCAAGGTGGGCCATAATAGCTACGAAGTCTACAAAATAGCGGGTATCGAGCTGGTAATGGCTGTAATGGCTACCTTCTTCTCGTGCACCTGGGTTTTATAGACAACAGTTCAAATCCAGTAGGGTCTTCCATTGGAGGGTTCATAGGTTAGCTTCAAATTGACCAATCAAAAACGACAGTTCTCAAGCTTTTACTTAAGCATACATTATCCTTGGAGATGGGTACGCAAGTTGCAACATTGTCTACCAATTAGCTCACTTTCAGAGCCTCCATTGTCCGCACCTGCAAATCGACCTTGAAGTAAAGAGAAAATATGCCAGGCTGGCACGAAACCTTAAGATAAGCATGTGAACAGTTTCTGTGGAAAAGTACAGCTTCAAGCAAAAATACACGTTTATTAGCACAGTGGAAAAATACGAGCATCTAAACCGTGAGACCGGGCAACTAGGCCAAAGCCTCCGCTAAAGTAATGCTAAGCTAAAGCATTTCAAACAAACAAATCATAGCACACGTTTATGATTATGTCGGATTAGTGCAATTCTAATACACCACGTTATATAAAGCACGCGTATAAATGATGGCAAACTACTCTGAGGGCACATTTTGTCCCCGTACAATCTTTATTAGTTCGGTTAAAGTCACACATGATTATTTCAGCACTACGTTTAAGCGTTAATAAATCAAAACCTTCATTTTCTGCTTCATCAGAAACAAAATGATGAAATACTAAAGAGCTATTTCTCATTTTAGATATCAACGTTACTGCAGTGCAGATTGAGCCTAGCTTTAAGAACAGATTAACCAGAAAATCAGAGTCTGTGGTTCTCTGCCTTGTTCCAGTCCCGATTCCCCTTTCTCCTGGTCTACTTTTGACCAAAATAATATAATTTGCATGTTTGGCAGCATGTGGAGGGGCACGTAGAAATTAGTAATGCTCATTATGCATCCGAATTACCCGGTTAGTGCAAACCTGACAGCGCTGATTCTAGTGTGTAGGAATTGTTATTATTTTTAATTCATTTAATTGATTTGTGCTAGCATCATTCATTTAGGTACCAGGGACCCTTAAACTACCCAACGTATTGTTGCCCATTTTACAGATTTTGTTTTACATTTTCTGCTGTGGTTAGTGGGCCTGCTTGTCCATAGTTATTATTTTTAAATAATGTAATCGATGTATGCCAGCCTCCCTCAGCCTTTTCGAGTCCCATGTGCCCAGGAGAGACAGCAGTTACAATTGTTCTTTTTACCCAATTCAGTTGTACATTTTCTGTCATTGAGTTTGGACTTCGTGTTCTATGGCATTTTTCATTAATTTAATTGATTTTATCAGTCTCCCTGATGCCCTTTCATTGGTCCCAGGGGGCCTTGAAGGACACCAGACACTGTTGCTCATTTTATAAATTTGTCTCAAAAGCAGCCAGTAAAGTAAAAGATTGCCACCACTGTGAAGAACAATAACTTGGAGCCCTCCTTCTCCACAGTGTGGTGTACACACTTCTTGGAAGGAAGACAGTAGGATAATTCCTGGGTCCATACACCACCACAAAAACCAAAGCACATGTCTGTCAGTGTTGCACTGACTGTAGCCCTGGCTACAAGTGAAACAAGTGAATTGCTTTTCTAACATAAGCATCACCTTCACAGTCTCATCCAACAAGAAAAAAGGGCCAGATCTTCTTCAAGCCTACTTCAGATGAGGGTACCATGAAGTGAGTCCGAGCCACACAGCTTGAGATAAGGCAAAAGTATGGTAGTAAAACACAGCTGACACTGAAGAAGGTTATGTGCAAATTAAGCCGCACGTCCATGAAATCCACAGAGGCCTCATTGGCCTCAATTTTATGTCACTTGATCTGTGGCTTAAGGAAAGCTAAAGTTTTAAGAAATGTTATTCTACTCAATTACTATGGAACTCCAGCATAGATTATGCCCTGTGACTGGCCCAGTAAATCACTTGAACTGTAATGGGGCTGTTGGACACTCACTTGATTATCAGAATATCAGTTTCTCAGTAAAAGTGTTTTTGTTGAGGTGTCCCCTTTGTGCACATCTCCAAAATATGTATTTCCCTTTGAAGCTATTTGGGGTCATCTTTGTTTGCTAACACCCACTGTTACTCTTCTCAATTCCTTTCTGTCTAATTGTAACTTACAAGCAGAAAATTGTAGCTGATAGTAACTCTCAGCAACACCGCCCTTGTTCAAGTTACCCAACAATTAGCAAAGAAATATTGCATCCACCTCATCATTGTGTTCAATGTTCTCAATAACATATTGATATATTCTGTCCTCTGCGGATCACACAAAATGTCTGATAGCACCTCTTGCTTTACATTGTTAAGTACAAAAATTAGCAATACAGGGTCAGCTAGTATGAGTGACATAATTGTAACCTTCTAGTTCTGCAATGATTTTCCTTTCAAAAGCTGAATTCTCCCTCTTTCTATTAGAACCATTTCTTTAATGATGATGGTAACCCAGGCCTTTATACTTTATCTTTAATTTAGCACCATGCCTCTAGGTCAGAGATCTCCAACGGGTCAGTTCGGGAGCTACTGAAAGCTCACCAGTACCCTTAAAATAGCTCCATGAGGTGCAGTCATCACAGTATGTAATTAAGCGGGACTAACCATTTTGAAGATGGTGGTGCTACAAAGCTCCTTGGAGTGGCCACCAGCCAAACCAATGGCACAACCACATGTTTATTCACAAACACACACTGTGACAGCCAGGCCCTGCCGCTAACCCCCTGCATGCATCCAGCCCCATCCTGACCTTCAGCTGTGCGCAGTGGGCGGTTTGGCCCTACAGCCAACAGCCATTAGGCATCTAACCTCGTGCCACGCTTGGCCTTTGGCCACGGATGGCAGTGGTTGGCCACAGGGCCTGGCAGCAGGCCAGCTCCTACAGCCAACCTTCCATAGACATCCAACCCCACCCCATGCATGTCCTTAGGCCATGCATGGTGGGGTTGGCCACAGGGCCTGGTCTGTGGACAGGCCCTGTGGCCAATCCCCCCTCTAGGCACTCTATATTTGAGGTTTAATTTCTCTGAAATGAGCATTGGTGTGAGAATGCATTCTAACCTGCCCCCCAGATGCAGCAGGGTTGGAGCACGTCTATATAAACAGGCGTTGACAGAGAGGAAGATGTTTGGCATTCTACTTGTTCCCTGCCTGCAACTTCCTGCCATCATTTTATCTTTCCTTGCTTCCATGTTCCCTGCAGGCTGCTTTGGCGTTCTTGGCAGCTTCCCATCAGGTCGCTCTCACGCTGTGAATTCTTGTGTCCACTTCGTCGCATTCCTCTCTCAGTTGCTACCCCCATTCAATCCTGGATATCCTGAAAAGCAAAAGAAGAAAACTGTTATTTCATAGATGCTCTGCAGTTAGCAAGCTGGGGGTGGCGTGCTCTGTGCACTCACATGTTTAAAGAGTGATAACAGAACTAGTGATAACAGAACTGTACTTATTTGAACTTGCATCTTTTGTTCGTGGATTCTGTATTATGAACTCTAGCCTTTGATGGCTTATCAAAAAGGGCAAAGATACAATGAATATGATGGCTTCTAAGGACTGAAAAATGCGATGTCACTGTCTCCCTCTTTGTCTTTTCTATTAGGAGAAGTCTTGAATAGTCTGAGGTAGACACTAGCACCACAACACAGTCTCCGTGGGGCACTGTTTCTTTTCTCTTCTATTCGCCTCTTACCCACCCTTCTTGGTTAGCTTTGACTACTGATGGGCTAGCTTGGTTGAGAGTGAAGTTGGGAGCCAGCTTTGTGTCCTCCTCCCGCTCCTGCGGAAAACAATGTGAGATTCTAAAAGCAGGTGGCTGTGCGCAGTGTGGGCTGGGCTCCAGCCCTGGCAGCAGGCCTGAATGCAGTCCTAACTTTCATGGGTGGCCAACCACATGAGGTGCACAGCTTATGGCCGTGCAAAGCGTGAGGATGTCCAAAAGGTCTGGACTACACTCAGACTCTTCTCCCAACCTCCCAAGGACTGTTAACACACATAGAGTGTGTTTGGCAGCAGGGTTTAGCCTCTGTTCAGGACTTGTGCTCAACCCCTTGGATATTCAAACTTCTCACTGCCAATGATGTTGTGGAGTTTGCAGCACAGCCTGGCCACTGAACCCCCATTATTCATTTAACTCCCCACTGAATATGATATTTGGCCATACGGTGTGAGGTGTTAGCTGTAGTCCCAGCGGCCAACCCCTCACAGGCAGCCAGCCTACCTTTTTGGTGCAGGTGCCTACCTTTGGTGCAGGTGCCTACCTTTTTTACCTTGACCCGAGCACAGCATGAGGTTATACACAGCACCTGCACCAAACCCTCCACCCAGGCATTCAACCACCTGCTGCATATGGCTTTCAGCACTATGCAGTGAGTAGTTAGCCAAAGGGCCTGCGGCCAACTCCCAGTCCCTGTGCTCAGCCCCTCATGTGCAGCCAAGCTCTGCTGCCCACAGCCATTGGCTCTGCACATAGCAGGGGGACTGCAGAACTTTGAATGTGGCCACACCCTATAGTCAACCCCTCATGGGTATATTTATTTCTTTTAACGTTTTTGCAGTATTGCAGTACTCCTGCGGTACCATAGCCCAAATTCCACATACATGATACACAGGAGGGCCACGCTGAGTCCCACGGGTATACTGCAGTACCTGCAGCATAATTACTTTTAATTTATTTCCAGAGGGGAGAGCCCTGTGAACCCTCCTTCCCATACAAGTGGGGGAGGTCATGGTATCCATACCATTCCCCTTCTATGTTATTCTTTTACCAAATTCAGGACACAGGAACAAGTCCCCATGTCCTCTAATGGAACCAGCAACATTTTTCTCCACGTTGAACAACAGGAGAAAAAGCTCTTTTGACCAATTAAATATGCTTATTTTTCAATTTACAGTACTGCAGGACTCTTGTGGGACCCTCGTGGGACCAACTGTCCAGCTACACTGAGGGCCTGATTACAACTTTGGCAGAGGGGGTTAATCCGTTCCAAATGTGACAGATATCCCGCCTACCATATTACGAGTCCATTATATCCTTCATGACTACTCCAAGCACCTTTTTAAATTTCTCAAAAATGGCTAAAAGGATTGCCACCAAATAAGGAAAAGCATGCATTCTGGGCAAAGTTCTACTTTTCTTCCAAATTTGGTACAATTCCAAGCAGCCATGTTTTTTGTATTGCTTCACAAATCCTGTGGGAATTAACATGCAAAAAAGTTTTGGTATACTCCCTTTTTCTTTGTCCCTTGATTTCCTTCACCCCTCCCCTTGACGTTTTGTTTTAGAATTTTATATATATTTATTTTATCATATATGTAATATATTTAACATCTTTTCATCAGATATAGAGTATCAATAAGTAACCGGGCAGTACATTTGACAGTAAGATTTATCACTTATGT
Source organism: Pleurodeles waltl (assembly GCF_031143425.1). Lineage (NCBI taxonomy): Eukaryota > Metazoa > Chordata > Amphibia > Caudata > Salamandridae > Pleurodeles > Pleurodeles waltl. The sequence continues at coordinate 1,640,287,534 of NC_090444.1, read as the reverse complement.
TCACTCCCAACAGAAAAGAAAATGGTAACAAAGCATACATCTTTCTTGGGAACCCGCCCAAGTGCAATTAACCTTTCCCTCTTTCAAGGTTCGACAAAGGTCCAAGTCCACATTGAGCAATGATTCCCCCCTTCAGGGCCATTCCCTGTGAGTACCCAGACTCTGATCTGGAGCAGGGTCCGATCTGCTGGCCCTCAAGAACTTTCCCCATCAGTTGTTCCCCTTTATGGACCCCTGTATGCAATGCATCTTAGAATACCTGACTTCCCATACTCCAAGTTCTCTCACTTGTGTACCACCTCGCCACTACAGACTTTGCATTTTGCACGCACCCCAAATTCTCTCAAATTTTAGTGTGTATCACCTCCCCTTATAGATCTCTTTTTCCAACATTTTGCAGTGCTCCACCCCAGTTTTAAAATTGTCATACCTGGGAGGGGATCCATCCCCTCATTGATGCACTTTATCCCGCTTGGCGGCCATGCATCCCATGCTTATCAATGTTTTCTGATTCTAATAATGTCCGTAGGGCCCAAGATACCCAACAAAGGAAGCCAGAGCTGCAAGTCCAGAGGTGTTCCGACTGTGTCCTCCAGTGACTTATGCACCTTCTCCCAGAAATGTCTGTCTGGGACAGGCATACTAAGTATGTAACAGAGTGTCCTCTGACCCACAGCCCCTCAAACACTGTGCATGTTCAGCTCATGTAGTATGTCCTATGTACTATCTTCCATACTCATGTAGTATATCCTATGTACTATCTTAATTCGCTCCTAATTGCAACATCATCTGGAAACCCCAGTGTGGTCAGCCAGTCCTTCATTCAGTTCCCCCACATCTCGCTCCCAGCGTCCCTGTAGTCACACAAGGGGGCTCTGCAGGTTTCTTATAAGGGTGCCATACGTTAGAGACACTAGTTGTTTTTCTTTATGCGACCATCTAGCAACTGCCTATGAAGGGTAAAGCCTTCATGCGTTTCTTTGTTCTATGGTATGCGTTCCTAGAGAGTGTGTCTCAGCTGTCTATATCTCAACCACTGCATGTTGAACATCTGATATTCTTTCTGCAAGGGTACTATTCCATTTGCGTCCCACACATCTGCCCGAATGGAGAGTCCTATGGCATTCCAACCCCAAAAATTACCCCGCAGCGTAATTCCTTTCCATAGTGGGTCAGTCTTTTATCCCCTTTCAGTTCTCTATGCAGTTTGCGCCAATGCTGTGGTCCGAGCGCCACATTACAACCCCGGTGGTTGGCCGCCAGCTCTACCAGGATCAGTGATCCCAGCAGTCTGGAGGTGATGGCAGCCCTAATTGGCCAGGGCAGCGCTGTAAGCAGCCCGCCATGAAGATGCTGGTGGAGAACAGGTGCAGGGGGCCCGAGAGGGAAGTTTGCCATGTAAGCGGAGGCCACCCTTTCTGGAGTTTGGTGGACAGAGTTTTCCGTAGGACAACCTTAAAATCGGGCCCTATGTGTTTAATCATCCATTACTGTCCAAGTTCCTTGTGGGCCTGTTTTAATTTAATATTTAACAATTTATATTTTTGAGTCCAGAGATAGAGATATCTTAAAGAGGTGGGCCTTCAGAGTTCTTCTAGGGGACAGCACATATTTCCATAGTTTTTGCACCAAAGCAGCAGAAAATGTATGCCTGCACAGATTGTTCATCTGGAAGAAGAAATGGAGAGCAGGACATATTTTGCACAGCTGGGATGTGTAATCTGTAGTATTATTCTATGTATGAATATTATGATAATCTAGTTGACATTTCCCTAATTATTCCCCAATTATAGTACTTATCTGAAATGCACAAATAGCCATGTATTTGAGTGTGCACTGAGATCTATTTTAATTTGGCTGGAGTCAAGGCCTGAAATGTTTTTCTGTGTTTCATTTTCAACGTGAAAATCCACAGAAGTATCCAGTTGATGAAAAGCTTATTGTTAGGGGTATGGAAAGACAGCTTGCCAAGGACAGGCAGTGTTAACGAGGAGTTGTGAAGAAGAACTCCCTCCCTTCCTAGATATTGAATCTGATCCAAGGTTGTCCTGACTCTTGGACAGCTACCTGAGTTTCAGTGTGATAAGGGGGTATTAGTCAGTTAGAGATCCAGATTCCCTTTGCCCTTTGACTAGAGCAGACTCTTATAGACTTAGAGCCTGAGTTAGAGATTGGCTGATAGGTTACTCCGTCACAACGGTGACAGATATCCATCCTCCGAAATCTAAATCTGGTGGATAGGATATCCGTCATCGTTGTGACGGAGTAGCCCATCTGCCAATAGATACATTAGGCCCTTAGAGAGGTGCAGAGTTATGTTTTCCCTTGGTTAGGTTGATTTGGCATTATAGTACACACATCTCTCTTACATAAACTTCTACTGAGGTTTTGGATGTGCTGACACTTTTAAATCATTCTCTGAAACTTCTAATTCATTCCCTATTGTCTTAAATAGAGATTTCTTAGGGTTTTCTATAAGCAATTAGAGTAGTTAGACTTTTATTGATTCACCGGTTAAGCAGAAGGTTCACAGCTTGGATTGTGAGCACCAAACTTTGTTTCTTATTATCTGTATTGTGCTACTGAGGTGTTGGTATGTCTCATATCGGTGTGCTTCAACCTAATTTCATGCTTTAACCCATCTTTGGTCATTCTTTATTTGTGTAGTATGCTTTTGAGACTCATTTACATAAGTTTAGCTTTCAAATTGCAATAAACCTTTTGAACTTTGAATTTGTCTCCGAGATTCAATGTGTGACCAAATGGATTGCACAGTAAAATGAGTTGAATTGTTTAATGTGTTTCCCCTCACCCTTCAAATCTTTCAAAAAGATTAATTGGATCCAGAAAACTAGTAGGAGTGCCATACGCTGGATCAGATGGTAGCAACGAGGATGGTTGCTTATTCAAAGTTAGGAGAATTAGAACCCTGTACTAGATTAGTTAGTGCCCAGATTATAGTGCCCATGTCCAGACCTTGGATGATCTGTGGAGTTGTGGAGATTCAGAAAAGAGTTGTGTTAGCGATGGAGGTGTGAGTATCAATGGGGTTGTAAATTGTAGAAGTTCATGTTAGTTTGTAGTGGTTGTAAGATTGGGTGGTGTCTTGTGGAGATGTTTTGAATGTTGGGTGAGTGTGGTGATTTTTAAAGAAGTTCAAGACATTATCGGGTCTGATGTGGCCTAAGATTCCAGGATAGTATTAAAAGGTGCAGAAGACACCATATTATAATTGTCTGCTAAGTGGTTGTGCTCGCTGTGAGACGTGATCAACTGCACAGTTGAGCCAGGGGCCTATCCTTGTGTGAATTTAAGCTGATTAGTACAGTGGATCCTAATGTGCAGAGTGAATCTTTACTGATCTTCAAGACTCCCACTGATGAATCAGACAGACCACAACCTGAATCTTTGACAAAGAGGAAAATGCGGCTAAAGCCAGAACCTATCTTTTCGTGGGGGATCATTAGTGATTGTTTAACTTTAGGCAACATGCTAGCCATCCCTTGACTGGCATTTGTAAAGCAAGTAATTCACAATTAGGGGGTCCCAAGCTTTTTACTAAGCCTGAGAACGTTGGAAAAAATCAAAAGACCTTGTTAACAGTCTATTCTTTAGTTATTGTGATAAACCTTTTATGTAAAGGCTCAGAAGTTGCCTCATATTCTCTTTTGAAAATGGCATCAGTTTTAGTGAACCTAATTTCCAAATCCCAATATTGGGCATGATTCAGGAAAGTAAACTTTCACTTTTGTATAGATTTCCAATTGTTTGTTGTTAGACCTAACAGCCTTAGGGTGGTCTTCACTCCAACTTGTTTCCTACCTCCTCCACTTTGCTGGCTTTTGGACTGAAAACCAGTGCTAAAGTGCTTGTGATCTCCCCTTAAAACATGGTACTATTGGTTTATCCCAAATTGGCAAATATATTTTATTTATAACTCCCTAGTAAAATGCTACTTGTGGGCCTGCAACACTGATTGTGCCACCCACCTAAGAAGCCTTTTAACCATGTATCAGGCCTACCTTGCAGAACCTGTTTGTGCAGTTTTAGACTGCCATGTTGACCTGGAAAAATAATCATTTTGCCACACCTAAACCTTCCCTTTCATTACATATGTCACACATAAGGTAGGCCCTCAAAAGCCCAGAGTGCAGGGTTCAATGTATATAAGGGCAGGACTTGTACTTTTAAGTTTTAAATGTCCTGGTGGTGAAAAACTCCCAATGTTGTTTTTCACTACACCAATGCCTCTATCTCCCGTTGGATAACATTGGGATTACCTTTTTACATTTTATAACTGTAATTTGCAATCAGGAATACATAAGTTTTTCAACTTTGGTGTCTCTGCAGTCACAGTTTAAAATCTTAACTTGTGGTGAAGTCCGACTTTACACTGTAATTCTCAAAATGCGACTTTTAGAAAGTTGGCATTTTCCAACTTTAGCCATTTGGTGCCTGCTGCCTGTCACTGGCTGCCTGTCACTGATCACTTGTCTGGGGTGGGTGAAGCTGGGCTATGTGTATTCTCCATAGGCAACCACACACAATGGGAGCTTAGGTGTCACTTCATGAGCCTTGATGGGCAATCCAGGCAGGATGGTAGGGAGGAGCTGGCCACATCTTCACTTATATCTGAATAGGCTGTGTCCTGTCCCTACACAAAGGGTTGCATAACCCCCCTGTAGTGGGTCTGGAGGCAGGACAGCAAGGGTAGGACCCTCTGTGCACTTTAAAGATCTATATTTGAAGTCCTCCCCACTTCAAAGGCCCAATTAGATATAAGTATAGGTCCGCTGACAACACCAACTCAGTACACTTCTGGACCTGTGACTACTCTGCCAGGAAGAAGGATTGCTGTGCCACTGAAGGACTCCTTTCTTGCAGCACTGCCCTGCTGCCTGCTGTTCCCTTACCTGGGAGAACCCAGAATGACTCCAGAGGCCTCTCAAGCGGTCTCCTGATCTGAAGTCGGATGGACATAAAAGGCTTCCAACCAACCTACTACTGCATCTGGATATGTGAGCCTGCCCTGCAAGGTGCCACCCCAGTCCTGGACCACTGGAAGTGAGGCTTAAGGTTCTTGGTCTAGCAGGACCGCCGAATCTCTGCCATTGCATGGGCCGAACCCGCAGATCTCTGCCATTGCATGGACAGAACCGGTGCATCACTTTCAGAACCAGCACTGCGACATTTCTTTTGGCACAAGGCCCCTGCTTCCCTATCAACAACAATCTCAACAGCGCCAAACTACGCATCACAGCCACTGCACACATCGGAGCCAGTGCATCGTCTTAACACCAACACAGCCGGCACTTGCACCCAAACTCCACTGCATCCTGGCTCCGACACATTGTCACCACTGTGTGGGGAACTTCAACGCATCTCCTTGACTATGTGGGGAAAATGTATGCATTTCCGCCTCAGGGATCAACAGCAATGCATCAATTCTGCTGCATTCTGCATCTTCAATGCCGATGCAACCACGATTAAGCTACTTTTGTTCAGCAGGCCTCACTGGACTCCATCACCGTCAGCCTGAACATTTGACGTTATTCTGGTCCAGCGCGGCCACCTATCCCTGATTGGTGCTTCCTGCTTCTAAGCATTATTTTAAGGTTTAATGTTTAAAAATTCATAACTCAAGTTCTACTTATTGGATTTTTGTCATTTTGGTCTTGTTTTATTTATTAAAATAAGTTCTATGTTTCTAATCTGGTGTGGGGTCCTTCTGTGTGGTGTTGTTTTACTGTTTGAAGTGTTGCACAAATACTTTACACATTGCCTCCAGATTAAACCTGACTGCTCTTTGCAAGCTACCAGAGGGTGAGCACAGGTTAATTAGGGTGTGTGTGTGTGTGAGAGACTTACCCTAACTAGGACTGTGGTTCCTGCTTAACCAAGGTGCATACCTCTGTCAACCAGAAATCCAAATGCTAACATATGCTATTCAAAAAGGTATTTTAGTAGCAGTATCTTCATGACTATGAAGTCTTCACACATAAAAAGATTGGGCAGTGCTATCTTTGCTGTTTGGAGAGCGTGCAGTTGTGAGGATACTACAAGTAAAACACCTTTTTAATAGCAAACAAACATTAAATTACACATACGTGTAATGTTACCTTTGTGGATCAGGACCATAAATGTTATTTTACACGCCTTTCTTATAACACCCTCCATTATATGGTTTCTTTTCTCATGCATGGGACTTGGTTCCCAACCCCACTCAAATGTTTCTTTGCCAATGAGGGAGCAGATATGCTAATTCAAGAAATATATAATGATTAATGTGTGTTTACTAATGAGAAAATTGCATAGAGAAATTAATATTAGAAAATAACGTGTGTAATCAAAAATGTCTTAGCGGACGGAACACTCCATCACAAATGTGATGGATATCCCATCCGCCTTATTACAATCCCATGAGATCCGATAATCAGGCGGACAGGATGTCCGTCACGTTTGTGACGGACTATTCCCTCCACCACGATCTAAATCATGCCCTAAAAAAGACAGCGGCTATACTCTCCATGAAAGTTTGGTCTCCTAAACCAAGAAAATATCAAATAAATCCAGGATTCAAGAATTACTTTTAGAGTACAAAGTATTTATTAGATACAAAGCGATATGTTTTTCTTTATGGTCTGTACATTTGAGGAGAAATATATATCAAGCCTTGTAGCCCCTAAAACTTTCCCTATCCCATGGCCTAAAAGGATTTTTCTTTGGATCTCGGGAAAGCAAGGAATGTGCTCAGTACTCTGTAGATGTATTTGCACTTCCACTCTTGTTCTTTAGCGACACAATCTTGACTTTCAGATCTATATTTGAAATGTGTTTAAGGCCCCGATTACGAGTACCGTAGCCCATGGTGGCGGTCTGACCGCAGCATCCTCGGCGGTCCAACCGCCATATTATGAGGATGGTGGTTGGACCGCCACAAGACCACCTCAACTGCCAGGATCTTCGATCCCGTGGCGGAGGCAGTGAGGAAAGGTGTGGTCAGTAATGGTGGTGCTGATGCCGGACGACTTTAGGGTGGTAAGAGAGGTGCTGCTGCACCGGGTGTTGACCTGGATTGGGGGCGTGCTGACCTCAGGGGGGTTGCTGTGTTTAGCAATAACTTACGAAATTTGCGATTTGAAAGCACCTGCTGAAAAGTTCCTTGTGCGTCCAGCCTTCAGGAAGCAAATAAATGTCAAAATAACTCTTGTGATTAATGTTTCTACTAGGAAGAGAGATGTGAGTTTTGTCAAGCATTGACTCACCATAAAGTAGAACAGAGGGTTAATGTGCCAGCTGCAAAGAACAGAATTATATTTTATGTGGACAGCTGAGTGGATTCGTAAAGCCAGCCTTTACAAGCACTTTAAAACAAATTAATGTATGTTAAAGAGGGGCTATGGAGAGATGAGGGGCACATTTTCCGGGTGGTAGTGAGGGAATCCAAGGAGGTGTTCATGGGGTGGGAGGCGCCGAAACAGACTGTCACACAGCGTACCACCAGCGCTAAAGCCGGCCCTGATGCCAGCACAGTTGTGCTGATCAAGGCCTGCCTTTCCGCCGAGCTTTTCATGGCGGGATCCCGCCATGAAAAGCTTCACAGAAAGGCAGGAAAGGGGCCTCAAACAGGGCTCCAGGGTGATTTTGCCCATTGGGCAGTGTGGCTGGGGACACATGTTGTTCCCCCCTGTGCCTTCACTGTCAGTGCACACTTCTGCAATGCACAACATTGTGCATGGCAACAGTGCGTCCAAGGTGCATCTGGCGTTGCACTGCAGCAGCATGTGCTTTAGGCGTGCTGCGGCTGTGACGCCGCCGCAGACACTACCACCAACGGCAGCTCTGTTGTTAATACAGCGGTGGGGAGGCGGCCGGCTTAACAGCGTCCTCCAGACCACTGCATTGGCAGTCCGACGGTCGTACAGTCAATATCATAATCAGGCCCTATGTAATTTACGTCCCTTTTTCTGCATTCTGCCCAATGGTGTAAAGCACCTTTTTTTTTATTGTTGGAGAGAGGGGCAGTGGAGCAGGTAACATATTAATTGCCCATAGCTCTCTGTTTCCTAAATCGTGAACTGTCCTAATAACATGTTGGTATCGCCCACCTGCACGTCACTATCTTGTAATCTGAGTTTTTTCAGATTCCATACATAAAATAATGTTCGGTGTTCAACACCTTGAGTTTGAAATGTTAAATGTTTTCTGTAAAGTACTTCACTGGAGTTAGGTTCCAAATACATCAAATATATACAAAAATACTGATCTCTGCACACACAGTTGCTCACTGATTACTGAAACTGACACCAAACCATCTGAGCTATCGCGCTCGGATAGGAGACTGAAACCTGCAGGTGACACAGAGTTGATGGTCTGTACTCTACTCACCTAATGCATTTCGAGCTTTTCTCCAGCTTGTGCAATCAATACAGACACCTGAATGCTTGGGCAGATTTGAAGGGCTTAATGTTGTTGTCATATCAGATTATCATCTGTGTGCCTACTTGCACCCCTAATGCCAGCTAAACCTCCAGAACCCCAATACCACTCTGTCATAGCCCCACAAGGTCCCACCCCGCTTGCCGTCATCAAGCCATCTTTATGAGTTGAGTGCACTGCGGTGTGGGTGAGAATATCTCAGCCTCGCCCTAACTCTCTATCGAAGTAAAAGATTTGCTATCACTCTAAATCAATGCATTATCCCATATGTAAAGCTGTATGTTTCCCACCAACATGTCCTGAGTACTGTTCTCACGCCTGCATGGCTAGTACAAGCAAGCAAATGAAAACCATGTATGCCGAGCGCTGGAGAGAATAGCAGCAAATCACTTTAAAATTCCGAATCAGGTAAATTGAAGTAATTATATGAAATGTAATGCATGTTGTTTTTCTTCCGCTAAAACTAAGAGGAGTCATTGTATAGTTTTTTTAACAGACTAAATATGCATTTGCAGCATAAAAACAACTCGCTGTTTACTCGATAATAGGTACTGAGTGTAACTTTTATGAAAATACTTTGCACGCAGTTGTTTCCTGCATGAGAGGTGAACTGAACACTAACAGGATATGGAAAGTCAGCATGACAGATGTAATTGTTTTGTTATGTAGGAGGAAGTTCACAAGACCTCAAGTTATTCTAGTTCAGTGGCGTGCAGTGTTCGAACATTTGGTGAAGCGACCGTTTCATAGCAAAATGCATCTGTCCCTCTGAACACAGCCATGCAGACCATACATTGTTTCAAATATTGGATCCTGTTATTTGTGCATTTTATTACAGTCTTTGGCTTTCAAAGATTGGCCTTGCACCTGGGCGTGCACTTCAAACTTACTAAACTGCGTAAAAGGAGAGGCATAGCTACTGGGAAATCTAACCCTGTAGACAGGTTTTACTGCAGTGATGATGGAAGGGCAGGAAAAAGGCACTCTACTGCTGTGGCTTCTGCCTTAACGAGAGTGACATATTTCTTTCCCCTATTGCCTCTTCTCTTCCTTTGTGATGTGGAAGAAGCCGCATGCTATTGATCCATCCATAGAGCAGAAAAAACAAACCAGAAATACGAAGTTAAGCCACGTCCAGCTTGCTCTGAGATCAGGGTCTGACGTCAGCCTAGGCCCACTCCCCCGCAGTCTTTGTCCATGCACCCCTTCCCCCAGGCATAAAGCCTGCTGACGTAGTGTTTGTCTTAGTTAATCATCCTTTAGGAATAGGGCGTGAAATCCGTCCTTAATTTGAGCCGGTGGTTGCTGGTGGGTGCCACAGCACCTACTTTTGAGGAACGGCACTTATTTTATTTACCTAGCGCAACAGAGGGAAAAATACACACAGATGGACAAGACTGAGGTAGAGAAATACAGAAAAACTTCCATAAAGGGAGAAAGCAGAAACCTGCAAGAGTGAGATAAAGGGCCGGGGAGTGACTGGTAGTGGATTAAAGAGGCTTGATGTGGATTGAAGCCTACCAGCCTTGGTATTCAGTGAGTCCACATTTAATTGCACCGGCTCCGGTCTTCTGAGCAGAGATTGGGGCACTGGCTCTCTTTCTCTTACATATTAAGCACTGCATGGAATTATTCTCTATTCATACTATCAGCAAACAGATGGTCTAAATATCTAATGATAATGGTAAATGTATTCGTAAAGCACAGTAAATACCCAAGAGTGAGTGATCTGGAGCTGAGACCATTTGAGAGGTCTAGAAGGGAGGATAAACAGAACAACCATGTTGTCAGATCAGTATGAAAGCTCTAGTTGGATTGGTGGTGCGTTCCAGAATGTGACAGGGAGATGTGAAAAAGCCTTGCCTCTCAAACAAGAAAGAGAAATACCACAAACACATGCCAGGAAGGATGCAGCAGACCTCTGCGCAGGTCTGGGGAAATACTACGTAATTCTAGGATGAATGGTGGTCTCAGTGTCATTTGGTCCGGTGTTATCCAAAACCTTTTGATTTTACTAAAATTACATAAATAATATACTTATTTTCATGAAACAGACCTGTTCATCCATTGGTGCCATTCACTGTGAGTGTCAACATGCTTCTCTTTCACATGGAGGTCATCCATACACGAAGGAGTTTCCTTTAATGACACGGAATACTGTGGAAATGCTTGTCTTTTGGACCAACTAAATACATTTGCTTTTAGCCAGCTTTGTATTGGGAGGGGCCTACAGCTCCTGAAATAATCAACTTTACTTTCACAAAAACATGATAAAATAATATAAACACTGACAAATCCAAAGGCTGAAGCCAACTATTCGTTTTGCCAATGCATGTTTTTTCAAAGCTGTGCACTCCTTCTTTTCCACTTCCTTTCTCTTCCTTTCCCTTGAGACCCTTTGCAACAGCTTGCAAGTACCACACAGTGACTCAGAAACCACTAAAAATGCAATATAATAAACTCTTGACGTGAATGGTACTGTGGTGCCTAATGTCAGTTGTGATGTAATTTCTGATATATAATGTACTCGTACAAATCTACTCACTGGCAGTGTATACACTATGTACACCAATGGTAGTTGAAAGGCTACTACTGCATCTAGATGTCCCAATAATGGATACACACAGAAATTATTCTGCATTTCGGCTGTTGACGACCAGATACCAAAAACAGAAACCGTTTGTGGTTTTGTGATGACAATGGTATGATGTACAATGGCATTGATTATGTGATTTGTGATGTGATATGTGATAATCTAGGCAAAGTCACAAGCAGTGCATGGTGTAAGGATGCCTTATAGGTGTGTATCTCACCTTGACGGTCAAATTTAAGTGGCTTATAAGTTTTGACCAATATTACCACTTCCTTTTAAAATGAGTTTTAGATGGGTTTGTATGTTTTTCTCAAATATGTAGCTAATATCAGCTACTGATCAATTTGCTGAGCCATAAAATCTCTTTACCTAAGTTTATACTTGAAAAACTATGTTGAATGCCTCTGCACCCACTACCTCTGTGCCTGTTAGGCATGGTGCCTGCAAGTACTGACACTCAAGAGGAAGCCTTATTATATGGCCTCCTACCACAAAAAGAATGAGTTGGCAAATTTAAAGAAATGATTGCTCCAGGTCTCAACGAACTATCAGATTCTGATTTTAAAATAATAACCAAAGTACTTTAAGAGTAGTTCAGTTACTGAAGATCAAAAGAATTCCTTACACTCCAGTAAATTTGTATGCATCATTCACTGTCATTTAATTATTGTTTTAACACACCTTCTCACCCAGACTGAGGCAAGAAGTCTAAAAATATAGCCTTTTCACAGGTTGGAATCATCTAGAAAGGATCACTCAATGTGAACTGACATGGACATAGCACTGAAATTATATTGATGCTGTCTGTGGATTTATCCTTGAATAATGCAGTGCCTTGGTGTAGTGTGTTTCTGAACGAATATAGCCTATAGATGTTGACTTTAAAAAAAAGATGCAACAAAAACACTGGACCTTTGTCAAAAGTCTCTACTGTGTAATAATTTGCTGTGTACACCTTTTAAATTCACAATGCACAATTTGCAATGCGAACTTCATCTTGTGACTTATGAAGCAGTCTGTTAACCAAAGGTTCAATATTCTATATTATTATTAAGGGAAAGGACATTTTCCTTTCTGCCATATTTAATTTGTCATGTTTAATTTGCCTATGTGCCCCTAGCATATGGTGTAGAAAATGCACCCAGGGCCAGGAAGTCAGATGCTATCTATGAATTGAATCATCTAATATGCCATCTACTAAACTGGCCCGTAAAACATAGCTATTGGCCAACCATGTGTAGCCTAATTGCATCAGTCTAAAACCCTGCCATCAAATCTGTCAAAATAACCCTTCTTAACGGGGGAAAACCCTGCATTTAAATATTAACAAGTCGCCCCTAAGTACACTTTGTTGTTAACAAGGTAGCGTGCCTGATATTTAGAAGTTGAACGTGCAAAATCTAAGTTGACCAGCCCCCAAAAGTTATTTTCAATAGCAGGGCTGTAGCTGCATCCCAGGAAATGTCAAATTACAGATTATAAACTTTAATCTGTAACATTTGACAGGCAATGTCTAGAATAGTCAGTCAAAGTCTTTTTTTTCATATTTATTAAAAATCCAATACATTGGTAATGTTGGATTTTTATTAAATATGTTGCAAAACTAACTTTTAGGATGTACATGTTTCCTGCCACAGATCCATTTAGGCTAATTAGCATTAGCCTGGGAAAACTGCTCCAACAGCAGAGACAATGGCCGCCTGGGCCTTTTGGCCTTGATGTTTTCTTCCTCTTGTAGAAAAGACAGGTGAGGTGGGCCTAGGAACTTCATTAACTTGAAAGAAACCAAGATGAGGATAAACGTTTCACAAGCAGATGTAAAGAGAAACCTGGAGAAAGGCAAACCTGTGGGGACACTGCATCAGAAGCATCTTGGTTTCAGAAGGGCCTATGGCCACCACAAAGCATTGCAGCAGATCAAAGGAGGGGTCAGGAGGCCCATAAAGCATGCATCCCTGCCACAGCACACAGGACGTTGCATCGGCTGCATCTTTGTTGTGGAGCGGGCCACAAGGACACAACCCCCAAAAAGCATCGCACCAGATCAAAGGAGGGGCCAGGAGGCCCATAAAGTGCATCTTTCCACTGTGTCACACAGGATGTGCCCAGAGGCGTGGCTAGGCCTGTCTTTGCCCATCATTGCCAGAATAGACCCAGCTAGGCCCACCTTCTTTCCTCTGAGACTTGTTAACTCTACTGGCTACCATTTTTTTGGGACTCTGTAAGTCTATTTCCTTCTTACACTTTTTGCTGGTTCATTAATTTCTGCCCCCTGCTAATGCTATAGGCTGGTTGGCCTTTATGTGTGTCTGTAGTTGGTTTCTAGCTGCTCCAATAATCAGAAAACGGAAAGCACCAAAAACATATAAAGCCTAGTCAATGCTGAAAAAACATAGAAACCCTCTGGAGCTGGTCTTGTTACTGTTGCTGGAAGAAACTGTACTTTGGATGATATTGATCACTTAATTGAGGAGGTCGAGACAATGTTGAACAGCAAAACAACAAACACCTGAGTTGAAGCCAATTCCGCAAAAGTGCTGGAAATGTTTAGAAGAGAGAAAAGCAAGAGAATATTAATTGGTGCCTGTAGAAGGAAGATAGCCTGCATGAAGCCATTCTGGGTACTTCAAGCGATCCAGACGTCCTCGACATTGCAGCTGATGCTGAAATAAAAGCTAGAGAGGCCTCCACGTGTGATTTATTGCCATCAAACTGGCTGCTGCTGTCTCCCAAAATTGCTATTGTCCCTAACATTTCCTGTCATAACAAGTATTTTCCTTTAAATGCTATTGAGACAGTCCCTCAGTCCCCACCCTATCTTGCAACGCAGCCCTTCGTTCCAGCCTTATCTTCAACTAACAGTGCCTCTACAGATTCAACTGCTACTATCCCCTTGACATCCGCAGATATTGGCGACTCTCTTACAGTGCACCGTAAGTTGGATAACCTAAGGTGTTTAATTACTTCACTAACTGAAAGAATCATAAAAATGCAAAGTAATCCTACCAGCAGCTGTTGCTGTAAATATTTCTGCGGGTGTGGGTTTGTTAGGCCACAGGAGAGGTCCCTAGCCGGAAGAAACCCCACTGTCGGAGAGTTCTTTTTAAAAAAAATTTAGGCTGATGTGCCCCCAAAGGGGGCAGACACCACTAAGCACCAGAGATTTTTATTTTTTAAATTTCTTTTACAGATGGGAAGCGACTCCTTAGGCAAGGGTCGCTCCTCTGGAAGGCAAATTTATTTTAGGTCATTTCTGCACCCCTTGGGGGCAGATCAGCCTGTTTCTAATAGGCCGATCTGCCGCCCGGGGCGGCAGACACCACTTAGGCACCAGGGATTGGTGTGTGTGTATGTGTGTGATTTGTTTGGGGGGCAGCCCCTTAGGCAAGGGTCACTCCCCATGGGAGCACATTACAGTTTACCATATCTGCCTCCCTTGGGGGCAGATCGGCCTATTTTTGGAAGGCCCATCTGCCCCCAGGGGGGCAGAAAGCCCACCAAAGACCAGGGAAGATTTGTTATTTAAAAAAGGGTGTGGGGGTATGAACATACTCCCACCCCAAATAAGTGGGGCCAAAGTTGTTCTGCCCACCGGTGGGAAAATGGGGCAATTACCCCAATTCACTCTACGGAGGGGCAGAAAACCTACGAGATGCAAAGGATTTTTTTTTTAAATAGCGGGGTGGTGGCTACCAACCAGTATGGGCATGGTGATGCCCCCACCACAACTGAAGGGGGTAACAGTCTTTCAGTCTACCCCGCATACTAGAACATCTTATCCCACAGCAAGCAAGAGGACATTCAATCTTTTGTGTGTTTTGGTTTTACATTTGGGCCATGAGAGCTTGTGTAACTCTTAACATCGGCCCACTTGGAATGGCGAGGGGTACACTTTTTGGACTGTGGGACACTGCCGTGTAGAAAATCCACAAGACGTAGACACATCTGAAAACTAAACATCTGGGTGAGTCCAGGGTGGTGTGCTTCACATTCACCCCGCACCATTTTCTTACCCACAATGCCCTGCAAACCTCCAACTTTGGTGGAAATCACACATTTTTCCCACATTTTTGTGATGGGACCTCCCAGAATCTGCAGGAATCCACAAAATTCCTACCACCCAGCATTGTCTCATCTATACAGATAAAAATTCTGCCCCACTTGTCAGCCTGAAAATGTTCTTTTTCAAACTGCCCTTTTGGAGCCGTTTTGGTTCCCCCTCAATTTCAACATGTTTTTGGCACTTCCCTTTCACAAGCGCTTGACACACCTACACAAGTGAGGTATCTTTTTTACCGGGAGACGTAGGGGAACGTTGGGTGGTAGGAAATTTGTCCCGTTGTGGTGATCCCACACAGAAGTGTTGGAAAAATGACACTTTATAGCAAAATATGAGGTTTGCTGAGGATTCTGGGTAAGAAAACTGTGGGGTATCCACGCAAGTCACACCTCCCTGGACTCCCTCGAGTGTCTAGTTTTCAGAAATGTTTGGGTTTGGTAGGTTTCCCTACATGTCTGCTGAGCCCAGGACCACAAACGCAGGTCCCCCTCCGCCAAAACAGGTAGTTTTGTATTTGATAATTTAGATGTGTCCATATAGTGATTTAGGGCATTTCCTTTCGCGGGCACTAGGCCTACCCACACAAGTGAGGTACCATTTTTATCGGGAGGCTTGGGGGAACGCTGGGTGGAAGGACATTTGTGTCACCTCTCAGATTCCAGAACTTTCAGTCACTGAAATGTGAGGAAAACATTTTTTGGGGCCAAATTCTGAGGTTTGCAAAGGATTCTGGGTAACAGAACCTGGCTGGTGAGACCCCTATAAGTCACACCATCCTGGATTCCCCTAGGTATCTAATTTTAAAAAATGCACAGGTTTGGTAGGATTCCCTAGGTGCCGGCTGAGCTGGAGGCCAAAATCCACAACTGGGCACTTTGCAAAAAACAGCTCTGTTTTCTTTGGGAAAATGTGATGTGTCTACGTTGTGTTATGGAACAATTCCTGCTGCGGGAACTAGGCCTACCCACACAAGTGAGGTACTATTTTTATCGGGAGAGTTGGGGGAATGCTGAGTGGAAGGAAGTTTGTAGCTCCTCTCAAATTTCAGAACTTTCTGTCACCGAAATGAGAGGAAAAAGTGTTTTTTTTGGCCAACTTTTGAGGTTTGCAAAGGATTCTGGATAACAGAACCTGGTGAGACCCCCACAAGTCACCCCATCCTGGATTCCCCTAGGTGTCTAGTTTTCAAACATGCAGAGTTTTGGTAGGTTTCCATAGGTGCAGGCTGAGCTAGCGATCAAAATCCACAGCTCGGCACTTTCCAAAAAACACGTAATTTTTCAATGTAACAATGTGATGTGTCCATTTTGCATTTCCTGTCATGGTTGTTAGGCCTACCCACGCACGTAAGGTACCATTTTTTTGGGGAGACTTGGGGAACACAGAATAGCAGAACAAGTGTTCTTGCCCCTTGTCTTTCTCTACATTTTTTCAAATAGATGTCTTTTTTACACATTGTCTTACATTTGGAAGGAAAAAATGTAGGGAAAGACAAGGGGCAAGAACACTTGTTCTGCTATTCTCTGTTCCCCAAGTCTCCCGATAAAAATGGTACCTCACTTGCGTGGCTAGGCTTTACCACTGCTTCTCAACTTCTTATCTTGTGCCCATTTAGGAAATACAAAGGTTTTCTTGATACCTATTTTTCCCTCTTTATATTTCAGCAAATTAATTGCTGTATACCCGGTACAGAATGAAAACCCATTGCAAGGAGCAGCTCATTTATTGGCCCTGGGTGCCTTGGGTTCTTGATAAACCTACAAGCCCTATATACCCCCACAACCAGAAGAGTCCACAGACGTAACAGTATATTTCTTTCAAAAATCTCACATAGCAGGAAAAAGGTACAGAGTAAAACGTGGAGAAATTTTCAGCTCAATTTCAATATTATTAAATTTCAGCTGTTATTTTCTGTAGAAAACGTTGTAGGATCTACTCAAATGACCCCTTGCTGAATTCAGAATTTTGTCTACTTTTTAGAAATGTTTAGCTTCCAGCATTGGTTTCATACCCATTTCTGTCACTAACTGGAAGGAGGCTAAAAGCACAAAAAAATAGTAAAAATGTGGTATGTCCCAGTAAAATGCCAAAATTGTGTTGAAAAATGTGGTTTTCTGATTCAAGTCTGCCTGTTCCTGAAAGCTAGGAAGATGGTGATTTTAGTACCGCAAACCCCTTGTTGATGCCATTTTCAGGGGAAAAACCACAAGCCTTCTTCTGCAGCCCTTTTTCTCATTTGTGTTAATAAAAAAACGATTTTTTTGTTGTATTTTGGCTAATTTCTTGGTCTCCTTCAGGGGAACCCACGAAGTCTTGGTACCTTTAGAATCCCTAGGATGCTGGAAAAAAAGGACGTCAATTTGGCATGGGTAGCTTGTGTGGACAAAACGTTATGAGGACCTATGTGCAAACTGCCCCAAATAGCCAAAAAAAGGCCTGGCACCTGAGGGGGGAAAGGCCTGGCAGTGAAGGGGTTAAACGTGTCACAAATTGGTCAATGGATTCCTGTTCTCTCTGTGGTTGTCTGTAAAATGTGTGTCTTTGCATGACAATATTCACTTGCTTGCCAAAATAAATCTCTAATCTCTTCTCTGTTTCCACGTATAGGTTCTCTATTTCCTTAAGATCCTCACCAACAGCCATAGGTAAATACTTGAACACATGCTGGCCCTCATTAACTAATGGATCTAATAATAAAGCTTTTTTCCTCAGCGGCTGAAAATTAAGTCCATGTACTGCCTATAAATAATTTTCAAAATTTTCAATCCACTCTTCCCATTCAATAGGAGATCCAGCTTGGTCTAAGAACATTGGTGGTGCAGATACTGCTTGCACTGATTGATTATCCATATTTATATCAAATTGTATCAATACTACTGCCAAAAAAAATCTGATGTATAATGCATATGTGTCATATGGCAGAAATATATTATTCCCAATCAATATGGCTGCCACTTTCAAGCTTCACAAATTTTTGTTAGTTCTACCTTTATTTCTATATCATTTCCAATCAAATGCCAGAAATCCCTCTGTAGCGAAGCAACAAAACACTGCAAGAAACTTTGGAAACAGTCAAGTCTTATACTACTCGTCTGTGCACGTTCAACTTGATTCTCATCAGCAGGCTACACGCGATCTCCTCAACACACAGTGCGCTGTCAAACTCACTAGGATTTATGGCCATTTAGTCCATGTACACTGTAGATGGTTGGAGGGCAGACGCGCATCGCCAAAATGAAATGAAAGTCCACAAAACGTATACTTTATTTCCAGTTTAATAGGATCCATCTACAACACAAACTGCTCCCTCGCCTGCTCTCCATCAACTGTCCTTATTCTTTAAACTTCCCCTAACATTCCTAAACCCCTATTATGACATCATATGTGTGCCATGCCTACAATGTCAACCACCCACGTTATAACAGTATTCTATCTGACACCGGTGCCTAAATCGGCATCTGATGCAGTTGAGAATACTGAGTCTTTGATCAACAAGGATTAGGGCAAAGCACAACTGTCTGTCCATAGTAAGGTCCGATATTGAATATGTCAAATGTTGCAATGCAGGCTCAGCAACCTCTGATTATATTCTTGTGTCACTAAATAATAAGATATTGGACAAACGCTTCATAAACCTTGAACTTTGCACTTGCCATTTTGTAGGGCCTTCCAACTCCAAAATGATGCTAAAAGTATCTCCTCCAACAACTCAACGTATCTCTGATAACCTGAGGCACCTCCCCACTTGAGGACTCCTGCGCTCAGATTTGCTGCAGGACTGGAGGCATCAAGTCTGAACTCAGTTGACTGACTGAGGCAGCAGATTTATCCAGCTCTAAAGGCTGATTGCACTTGGACCAGTGCTGCAGTTCTAGCTGGCAGTAACAGTATAAATGGGTGTGATGATCTGATACTACAAGCGGGGAAAGCTACTGTTATTCTAGGTGGCCTAGGATTAACAGGGATTGAGCAATTGATTGAAGACCATCCCTTTAAAAATGCATGTGCTTCACAAGCTGGCTTTTTTATGATCTTGTGGAGTATGGCAGGGATTAAATCAAATATTCACTGAATGGCTTCCTTACATGGGTGACTATGATGTATGTGTATTCAAAAAAACCTGGGCAGTGAACAAGGTGTTTATCAATAGTTTTGCATCCTACTAAGTTAATCCCAAGGAAAATTTGGGCCAGCTGCTGGTGGGTTGTTAATTTTAATAAAAAATAATGTTCAGTGTTCGCATAAATCATTAATGGTCGATTTCCTAAAGTTATTGGGGATCTCCCTCAAATTTCCCTCTGGTTTGAATGTTTTCCGATTTAACGCTTATGTAAGGTCAGAGCCTGTTAGCAATGATTCACATGTTTTGGTTCTTCTTGATGAGCTTATTGAGTTACATCAACAACACACAGAAGTAATAATACCAGGAGATTTCAATGTATCTTTCGAGCCCTCACATCAATCCGCTAGCAAATCAGGAGGATGAACAATTGAATATACCGCATTTAACTGGTAAACATCAGCATCCATTTTCTAGCTTAGCCCTCCAGCTAGCATCCATGACTGTTGGCCGGGGCCTAGGGCCTGCAGTGGATGTATTTGTTTCGATTTCGATAGCACACCCACCTTCAAAAGAGGCTCCTATGTGAGTGTTATTGATTATGTTCTTCTAGAAGTAAGGCTCTGGCTACTGCTCATTAAAATGAAAATTGAAAGCTGTATGGATAGCGACCATAATCCTCTGAGGACATCCTTTTCTGGGCATGCCTGGGGATTCAACCATCTGCCACACTGTGGTACCAGAACCTATTTCAGCCAATAATCACAGAAGGGTTGCTTGGCAACCCGTACTGTCTGATTCTAAATTACATTCAGAAATACACTGTTGATATGTGGCCTTTCTGTCTGATTACGAAGGTCTTCCTGTCACTGGAATCCCTATCATAGATATCCATTAACATTTTTTAATGAACCATAAGATGATTATGACAAAAAAGTTGATCACAAGCAAACAACTTGTTTGAATGAAAAAATATGGTTTAATCCTGAGTGCAAGCTAGCCAAAAAAGTGCTAAGGACGGCTTTTGAAAAGCTGCAGAAAATGTAGAGGGCAGGCGTAACTATAAAGTGGCACTTGCAAGAGCCAAGTGTAATTGGGATGAAAAGAATTGGCCAGATTTGCTGCATGCTGTCAAACTACATAATAATAGATCTTTTTGGCACATAATATTTCATGGAAGTATTTACAGCATGAGCACTTATCATTATCATATACACCTCGAGAGGTGGGATGCTCACTTTTCTACACTGTATGCTCAATTGGAGCCTGATGATCTGCTTCCTTGCTCAAGGCCTAGAATTTCCCATAAGGATACACAAAATGCAGATGTTTGGAAGCACAGCATAATACCCTTTAGCCTAGGGGACACTTCCACTGTTATAAGCTGCTTGAAATCAGCAAAGGCTCCTGGTCCTGATAAAATGACTGGTTAGTTGTTTAAATCAGAGCCCCAACTCTGGAGTAGTTACATCAATCTCTTATCGAATGTTATCACAGCTGTTGGAGTAATCCTTGAGTCCTGGAGAGGAGTTGAGATAATCCCCATTTATAAGAAGGGCGATGCCAGCAGTCCATCTGAATATAGGCCCATAATCCTAATTGACAATCTGCAGAAGGTCTTCGCAAGGCAGGTCCTCAATAAGTTACTCAATTGGGTAGATGAAGAGCACAAATTTTCCCCTTCACAAGCTGGCTTTCACACAAAATCTAGCACCTCTGACTAGGTCTTTAGATTTACCCTTCTGTACTGGAAGTTTGTACTATTGAACAATTATATGTAGCTTCCTTAGATTTGCAAGCAGCATTCGATCTCGTTCCCTATGAGAATCTATGGAGAGTCCTAGGTGTAATAGGAGCTTCTCAGAATTTGATTATCTTTATTGCAAAATTGCATGATAGAAATCATGCTCAGGTTCGATGGGGTAGTATGGGTGAATTGACTGACCGCATTCCTATTCGATGTGGTGTGCGCCAGGGGTGTGTTCTTGCCCCCCAACCTGTTTACGTTGTACATCATTGATGCAGTTGATTAACTTATGACTTGCTTTAATGATTTGTCCGACTTAAGTGGTGAGAAGATCCCCATAATTCTCTTTGCAGATGACTCGCTTCTTATCTCTAAGACCCCTACAGGGCCCCAGAATTTAATTGATACGTTTGCTGACTTTTGCAAAGATAGAAACCTTGAGCTGAATGTATCAAAAAACTAAATACATGTAGCAAGAAACTGCGCAGTGAGGGCTGGAAATTAACTCCAGTAAAGGGGTCACTGATTTGACCATCTGGGGGTTAAACTATCTGATAAGCTTGAGAGGGAATCCCCAACTCAGCAAGAGTGCCTTGCTAATACAACATAGATCCAAAGTAATCCTCTGATTGAGTAAAAAAACTAATTCCCATTCAATTTCCCCCGCTCTCGAAGTCTATCGTGCTAAGGCACAAAGCGCTGCACTTTTTGGAGCTGAAATATAGGGTTCTGCTGACCTCCAGAAGTTGTCTATAGTAGAAAATAATTTTGTTAGATAGCTCATTTCAGTTCCAGCTAGTACTCCCCTTATTCCTCTTTTTCTTGATATAGGTATCAATAGAATCTCTGATGTAGCACAATAGCCCCTAATAAATTGGATGTGACTCTGGTCTACGCCAGAGCTAACTGACTATAGGGATTCTCTTGGGGGAATTGGTGAATATGAACAATGCTATGAAGGTCCCCCGGCTCAAGTTTGCTTCAAGCAATTCCAGGAAGTTAGGCCTAATAAAATTATGGGAAGAGCCAGGAAGTATCTGCAAGGCTCAGGTTTAAAATCTCGATATTGGGATTATGTCCATGAACAGCACTTTATAAGTAGGACAAAAAGGCATTTAACAAACCAGTTCTTTGAGTTTAAGATCACGTGTTTTGAACCATTCTTGGATACTATTACACCTTCTTTTGCCAAGAGTTTGTATGTCCACTTTTGATTGGGTGACTTACTCCTGAAATCACTCAAACGTAGATGAAATAAAGGCCAGACCTCTCATTTGTGTCCAGCTTGTGGATTTGTTCCAGAGACAGAGGAGCATATTCTGTTCTTCTGCTTGGAATATCTTCAGCCTTGTCACAAGTAGATATGCCCAGTGTGCCTGAATTTAGGAGTGACCCATTATTTTGTTGCCAAGAGAATTTGTAACTGTATCGCTGTTAGCCTCTTTCTGATAAAAGTTTGGTAAAAGTGCACAAAGTTTTTGCTATAGCTGGCACATCATGAAGTCGATATTGTTGCAAACAGATCTATTCTAGCATTGTCTAGGGCCAGGCTTTTGCTCCTTGAACAAACTTGCCATTTTGTACTTTTTAAAATCCTGCAGTTTTTTGATATTCCATTGTCATATTGTTAAATAACTGCACCACCATGATCTAGCACTTTATCTAGGTTTATATTGTTACCTCCTCTAGGTTAGTTGATTATTTGCTTTTATGTCCATTGTGTTATCTTGTGATGATAAATTTTACAGTGTTCCAAGTCCCTATGACTTAACTGTACATATGTTAATACAGTGCCTGTTATAATTTAAATGTTGGAGAACATCTCATGGATGTTTATATGAGAAGTTTTTTCTGGACTTGGTGGTCGTGTTTTCACAGATTTTTCTCTTTTATAGAGCCGAGTCTGAGTTTGTTGGATTGTGTAGCACTCTTCTTTACAGCCTCACAGATGGTCATGGCTGGCATTTCATCATTTCCGTTCCTGCAAGTAGCACAGGGACCAAGCACTGATTGATTCAACTTAATCAGTGCCTGTTCGCTGCTCCCGACATGATTGAGGTACTATTTTATTCTTTTTAACCTCTCCTGTCCTGCAAACAGAAGGCACGTGGCAGGCAACAGTGTGCTTACCAGGACTTAGAATGTACAGCAGAGGTATTTACCCAAATATACTACTAATAATTATCATCATCATTTAAAAAAGTCAGTACCTGTCCAAGTTATGACTGTTACTCATTTATCCTCATTAGATCCTCGTTAACAATAAACCATCCAAAATGAAAACATCTCCACCATATCCACTTTGGCACCCCAGGTCAGAAATGTAAACATGTTTAATTTTTTTTTAGAGCGGCTGCTTGTTCTTTTATTTTGGTACAACATCTGCTAATTTCTCCCGCTTGTAATGCAAGACCATAGGTATCTCTGCTGTCTTCCCATCCCTTTTTAAGAGGTTTCCCAGAATCTGTTTTAGCTTGATTCCAGTGGAAATTCACCCAGATCTCCACATTCTGACCCTGGGAGCATTTCAGCCCCTCCCCCCTCCCTCCAAAGTTCTAATTCTCCCTGTGTCATCCCAGGGTCACACGCCTCTCGGGGGAGCCAGAATTTATGAATCAAACCACTTTGTTCTGTTGACAACCACACTGCGTGTGTTGTGGTTGTGGGGGTGGCTTGAACTCATCATGAAATCCTCACTCTGGACTCCCTTGCCTGAATCTGAGCACGAGGAGTCTTGCATTTCCTCTGTTTACTTCATGTAGTAAACTCCTATTTCTGACAGTGTGGGTATTACAATCCACTACTCCAAAAATCATGCATATAGGAAACACTTCCCAGATCCATACCCCTTATTTCACTCATGTTGATGGCTTACCCACATGAACCTATGTATCTGCTCCCACCCATGCCCCCGCTAACCATCATTCATTTTCTCTGCTTATGAATGTGTCTTTTGCTGACATGCTTTGTAATTCTCCAGTCCTGTCCCTTCTCCCACACCTGTCAGATATCACAACCCTCACAAGACGCCATCTTTTTTCACCTGCTACCCCTGGTCCTCGCCCAGGATTGCCTTTGCTCACTGTAAACCAAATAGCAATTGTCACACAGAGTGTTTTTCTACCGCTGTTTTCTCTCCACCTCTCATCCTTGCCAGTTGCTCCAAATTCACCCATGTGTGGGATACCTGGGTTTTCCCTTGCATTTTTTGCAGGAAATACATTTATTTTTTGTTATGGCAGTTCACATGTTAAACTCCAAGAGGCATGTAAACTGGTCTGTGTGTACTAAATGCGTGTGTGTACTTTTCACTCCAATCTTGTATTATTCCCACACCACCACAGATCACCCCACTCCTCATGTGAGGCTGCCTTTCTCTTTCAATCTTGGTTTCATTTTTGCAGGCCACCAGTTGGATTTTTCCATGTTCACATGGCTTCGAGTGTATTCGATGCACAGCTGCCCCATCTCCCAATTTTGGGTGCTCCCAATTCTGCACAAACCCACTTTTTGGCCCATAACTTTGCAATGATACATCATGCACACCAACCAGTGGCTCACAACTTCAGATCCATGGCTGAGGCACTATGCCCCCAGGCTTGTCTCCACATTCAGCAATCCAGTATGGTTAATGGGTGCATGTGAAGCAGTGTTGCACTGACGAAACTGTTGCCCTGTGTGCTTGCAAAAGTGTGCACCATGTTTGTCCCTCTCCAACCACACACTCATTCATTTCATACAATACATTCCCCCAAGCAGGATGCATGAGGTGCAGAACTTGGAGGTGGAAGCAACACCTTGCAATTAGTCCCAATCCTGTTAAATATGTACAAAACATATAATAAGCTTATCCCAGCTGCAGTGTCGGTTTACATTACATGCAGTAGATACCCATGCAGTCTGTGCAGCTTTGTGTTTCTCCCCGTTTAGAGCTCCAGGTCGCTTCTTCTCTCATTGGATGCAATGCCCCCTCTTGTCTTGTACTATGTAGTGTACACTTGTCATGTGCCACCCTCCCCAATATGCTCTGTGTCTTCGGTTTCTGCACCATGTGCACATCATCTCTCACCATCTGAACATCATCCCTGATGCGTCTCTAGTGATAAATGTGTCCCAAGTAGCATGTGCAATATTTGTCATTCAAAGTACGCAAAGCTTCCTGCAGTGCTTGCTGGACCTCTAACACTATTTATTGAGGATTTGCATTTCTTTGGACCGCCTACACATTGTTAGCGATTGGTGTCTCTTGCAGTGCATCCTAATGCTGCATGTGCAGCCTTGTGCAATGGCTGTTCAGATTCCTCTTGAATGTACAAAGGGTACAAATATGTTAAGGGATGTCCTTCACCTTTATAATGTGTAGTTTTATCTGCAGCGTCCTAAACAATTGGTGCAGCATAACTGATTGATATTCTGGAGGGCCCTTCTGCTGTCTCTCTCACCAGGATCACAAGCAATCCACTTTCCATCACTGAATACAAAGTCTCCTGTGCTGTGCTTCCCTGCATGCAGTGTCTCCTGTATGTGTGGTGTCTGTAATGTTATTGAAGCTAAACATGTGTTTACTAATTTCTCCCACTCCATGTAAATGAAATAATGTAACTCCTTGTTCTGTTTTATTTTTGCCTAGTTACATTTATTTTTTGATTTTTAGACTTGTACCTGTCATAAAAGAGTCATGATGGTTCTATTACAAAAAATACTAACTCTTCCCCAAAGTACAGATAATATAGATTTTAAAAGCCCACTTTGACTATGTGATTTGCTCAACATGATAGATTCCAGAGGAAAAATGTATCACTGCATCATCTTTTCAGCACAGTGTTGTCATGTTTATGGAAAAATGTGTTTTTGCAGTCAATAATTGATCCTATTGCTGCTCAAAATTAACTTGTTTCTGTCATACCCACTTCCTTCATCCTGACTGCCTTTTCTTAGTGGTATTAGATGAATAGTGTGAGCTTTGCCTTGCAGGACTGTTGTGATCCATTCACATCCAGTTTAATAACCAAACAAGAACACAAATCCACCCCACATCGCATAATTCCACCCGCACTATTCCACAACTAACAATTCCAATCAAACCCACATAGTTCTACTCAACACCACATAAATCCACTCCAATCCAAAGCAAAACACATGGGTAAAAGACATTGTCATGTACAATGCCAGTAGCTCAAATTCTCACAAATGCATGACCGGTTGCATTGTAACTGCTTGTTAACCTTTGTTTCCATGCACAGCGACTGTGGTGGCACAACCACTTGTCAACCGCTACATTTTAACAATTTTTATTTGTATTTATATTGCAACTGTTTTTACTGTGATTTTGTGGTACTTTTGGTATTGTGCGCTTTGATGGTTATGACAACCAAATAAACTGCAACTGAAAGTGCTAAGGCAAACCTGCATTGCCCAGGCCCACACAAGCTGGGCTGGCTCCAAGTCCGGTGGAAGAGATACTGCCACATGGAGTGGAGACAGGGGAGGGGGGGTCTCATTTCCTTGGAGTGGACACAAAGGCTCTGCAACATGGAGGAAAGGTTCTCTGCATCTTGGATTTTGGGAGTAAGGTGCTCTCTGGAATTGTCTGCAGTAGGACAACCAGGAAATGCTGGAAAAACAGGTTGGGTTACCCCCGGTAACCTTTACCCCATTGTTTAGGGAGGAGCTAGAAGTGACTCCCACCCACTGGCCAGTGCACCCCATAAATGTGGCACTCAAGGAACAATCCCCAGAAAACTCTCTGGACCTGCCAAAGATCTGAAGAGGACTGGAACCTATTGGCTGTAACCTGGGAGGAGCTCGGAAAGACTACATCCACTGCCTCTTGTACCCAAGACAGTGGTGTGATGTGTTGCGTGACTACAGTGGCACAAAAAGCTGTAGAAACACTTTTATTTGTATTCCCAGTGTTGCAGTTCCAACTAGAAGAGCACTGGACTCTGCTCAAGGCCTTTGCTAAATTAGGCCCTAAAGTCATAAGAGCCTCCCCTGACATCTGGACACCATAGGTGAAGAGCTGAGGAAAAAGACACTTACCCCTGCAAAGTTTTCAGACTTTTAAAAATTCTAGCTCTCAGCTGCCAGGGGACCGACACCAACCACCAGAGCTGAGGGTGAAGAGCTGAGGAAAAAGACACTTACCCCTGCAAAGTTTTCAGACTTTTAAAAATTCTAGCTCTCAGCTGCCAGGGGACCGGCACCAACCACCAGAGCTGAGGTAGCATGGGTGCAACTTTGCTGGTCTGAAGAAACAGACTTTTTCCTCTTGGAGCTTCTCTGCAATAGCAAATACATTTCATTTGGCCCTATGCAACTTTGCATTGACTTTATCAGATACAGCCTGCTGCCTTACCCTGCTGGAGGACATCCTTCATTTTGAAGGATAAGCTGTTTTCCCACCCCAAATAGTATTCCACTTTCTTACAGGTAGTTTCTCAGGATGTATGTCTATGCGTGCATTATTGTGTGCACCTACTGCTCACCTTATTGGACCAAGCCCCAGTCCTATTGGAACTAGATAGGTCTGCACTAACATTCCAAGTTAAATTATAGAGATTCTATTATAGCAATTTTAGTGATGTTTTAAGGCTGAGCTTGACCCTTAGATATTAAGGTATTCCTGGATCAATACAAGGTCAGTCTCCAGTCATGGAGAACTAAGCAAGCCTTTAATGCCTACATTAGGGAAATCAGCATAGCCAGGAAATTGAGACTTTTGAAACGACTGGGTTACAGACTAGAAAAAAATTCAAAAATATTCAGGACTTTGAGAAACACAATGTGTTAAGTAGTGGTGTTAAAGTTGTCAATGAATTAGGTGCTGCATAGAGTACTGAGCGAGACCTCTAAGGTCTACATCAGGGAAATCAGCATAGCCAGGAAATGGAGACTTCTTAACTCACTCAGTGGCAAAAAAGGCCATATTCAGGAATATTCAGGACCTTGAGCAACACTATGGCCCTCATTACAACCCTGGCGGTCGGTGATAAAGCAGCGGTAATACTGCCAACAAGCCGGCGGTTAAAAAATGGAATTAGGACCACGGCGGAAACCGCCAACACAGACAGCCACTTTAACATACTGACCACCACGGCGGTAGCAACAAGCACCGCGGCAGTAACCGCCAACAGCCAGGCAGAAGACAATGTACCGCCCACTCTAGTATGACCAGCCTATCTGCCACCTTTTCCAGGGCGGTACCAATGACAGCAAAAGCACGGCAGAAACAGTACCCAGAAGGCAAAGGACTCACCTCTGGAGACTCAAAGAAGAACCACAACACCATGGAGCCCGAACTGCAGATCTTCCCCATGCTGGTCTACCTCCTTCTACACCAGAAATACCAATGCCGGCGACGACGACCACGGTGAGTACTGCTGCCTAGCACACAGGGGAGGGGGAGGAAAAAGAGAGTGACACACACATGCAACACGCAACACCCCCACCCCCAACACCATACACACAAACAGATGCAACAACATTAGACATCCACCACGTACCCCTCAGGAATAATGCAAGGACAAAAGGAAGTGATTAAAGTGAGTTTAATAAGATATAAAATTAGAAATACGTCCTCAAAATTCAAAACAGTATTTACATATATACAAATGTAGGGACACTGTCCAGTCCATAATGTCTGTGGGCCACAGGGACACATCACAAGGCCCCACTTGACTCTGGCATCAACACGGTGAGAACACTGCTGGGAGATCAGGTCGAAAATACTCAGGCACCTCAGGGGGAAGTGGAATGGGGGGGCACCTCAGCCGAAAGATGGTACAACACCACTGGTCCTGGAGGGGGCTACATGCCCTGTGCAATGTCCTGGGGAGTGCAAGGCCACAGTCTCTTTGTGGGTGGTTTGCCAACTGCTTGGTCCTAGGGAGTGCAAGGCCACTGTCTCTCAAGTGGGTGGTTTGCCCACTGCTTGGTTCTGGGTAGTGCAAGGCCACAGTCTCTCTGGTGGGTGGTTTGCCCACTGCTTGGTCCTGGGGAGTGCAAGGCCACAGTCTCTCTAGTGGGTGGTTTGCCAACTGCTTGGTCCTAGGGAGTGCAAGGCCACTGTCTCTCAAGTGGGCGGTTTGCCCACTGCTTGGTTCTGGGTAGTGCAAGGCCACAGTCTCTCTGGTGGGTGGTTTGCCCACTGTTTGGTCCTGGGGAGTGCAAGGCCACAGTCTCTCTAGTGTGTGGTTTGCCCACTGCTTGGTCCTAGGGAGTGCAAGGCCACAGTCTCTCAAGTGGGTGGTTTGCCCACTGCTTGGTCCTGGGTAGTGTATGGCCACAGTCTCTCTGGTGGGTGGTTTGCCCACTGCTTGGTCCTGGGGAGTGCAAGGCCACAGTCTCTCTAGTGGGTGGTTTGCCCACTGCTTGGTCCTGGGGAGTGCAAGGCCACAGTCTCTCTAGTAGATGGCTTCTCCAAATGTTCTGGAGGGGGCCTTGCACCCTGTGTGCTTCATCCTGGCAAGGAGGGGGGTTAGTGGATGCCTTCTTCCACTCGTTCTGGAGGGGGTCTTGTGCCCTGTGATGCAGTACATGGTAAGTGCAAGGTCACAGTCTCTCATCTGGGTGGCATACCCACAAGATTTGCAGTGAGCAGGATGCATAACACTCCATGGAGGCAGGACTACAGTCCATCCACCGGTGGTGACGGCTACACAGTGGTGGCAGTGCCGGTGCTGGTGTCGGTGCTGCCAGTGGTGGGGGTAGGCTCCAGCCCTTCCCCTGCAGCCTCAGACGGCTGCCCATTCGGGCTGCTGCTGCCGCCAGTGGTGCTGGTGGCTGTGCATGTGGTGGTGGTGATGGCGGTGCAGGTGTCGGTGCTGCAAGTGGTGGGGGGGAGGCTCCAGCCCTTCCCCTGCAGCCTCCGACAGCTGCCCACTCAGGCTGCTGCCAGTGGTGCTGGTGGCAGTGCATGTGGTGGTGCTGATGGCGGTGCATGTGGCGGTGCTGATGGCAATGCTGGTGTCGGTGCTGCCAGTGGTGGAGGGAGGCTCCAGCCCTTCCCCTGCAGCCTGGGATGGCTGCCCACTCGGGCTGCTGCCAGTGGTGCATGTAGCAGTGCATGTGGCGGTGCTGATGGCGTTGCATGTGGCGGTGCTGATGGCAGTGCAGTTGGTGGTGCTGGCAGTGGTGGGGGGGTCTCCAGCCCTTCCTCTGCAGCCTCGGACAGCTGAAGTGCCATGGTTGGTGGTGGGGGCTCAGATCCTGTCACAGCACCAGGCCTCCTGTCCCTCCTGCCTGAAGGGGCTGGCCCTTTGCTCTTGCCTTTGGCAGCTGGTGGTGCCTCCTTGACCTTGCCCTTGGCAGCTGGTGGTGCCACCTTGCCCTTGCCTTTTGCAGCTGGATGTGCATCCTTGCCCTTGCCGTGTGGTGCCCCCTGCCCTTGCCCTTGCTGTGTGGTGGTGCCTCCTTGCCCTTGCCGTGTGGTGGTACTTCCTTGCCCTTCCCCTTGGCAGCTGGTGCAGGTACACTGCCAGTGCTGATGGGTGTCTCCTTGGAGCCTCTCACACCTGCAGTAGCTGCCCAAACTACATTGGCTGTGGACTCAGTGGCTGAGGTGCTGGCCTGGGTTCTGCCCACCCTGGCCCGAAGTGAAGGACGGGGGGAGGGATAGGGAAGAGGTCAAGGGTGGAGAGGAAAAGCTTCTTGGGGACACTGGGGCAGGAAGAGGGTGAAGGTTTGGGAGTGGAGGAAGAGGGAGTCGTTGTAGGAGGTGTCTGTCTGCTGTGTTTGGGTGTAGGTGCATGGGCTGGATGCCGTTGTGAGGTGGATGGCTGTTGTGTGTCTGAGTTCTTGTGTTTGTGTACTTTGGGAGGAGGAGGCACAGAAACAGTGGGAGAGGACACAGGGGACGTGTGCATGGATGTGGGGGTGGTGTACTGATAGGCGTGATGGTGATGGAGGCAGTGGGTGTGGATGTAGTACATGCGGATGTGAGTGTAGATGCTACTGGAAGGGAGGCGGAGGAGGAGGGGGACACAGTGGAGGCAGTGGATGTTGGTACTTCTGCATCTGGATGGTGTTTGTGTGAGTGCCTGTGGGGTGATGCGTGCTGTTTGTGTTTGCCTGAGCCACTCCTGTGTGTTGTCTTGGGTGCATGCTTGGATAAGTGTGCTTAGGATAGGTTGGGGTTCAGGGGAATGGGACTGGGTAGAGGAAGTTGGAGGCGGGAGGCTAGAGACAGGGACAATGGCTGCCATCAGGGAGGAGGCCAGAGCCTGGAATTCTCTATGTTGGGCCCCCACACCAGAGTGAATGCCATCCAGGAATGCATTTGTATGTTGCAAATGCCCTGCCAGGCCCCGGATGGCATTCACTATGGTTGACTGCCCAACAGAGATGGGGGTCAATAGCCTCCTCACTCAGGGCAGCAGAGCTAACTGGGGCGGGCCTGAGGTGCCTGGGGCAAAGGAGATGCCCACCCTCCTTTGTGAGCGGGCACGGGAAACACGCTGAAGGACTGCTGGGAGGACGGTGCTGGTACGGGGTGGCGGCTGTACCTGTACTTGGGGTGGCCAAAGAGGTGTCCGCCACCACCAGGGAGCTTCTATTGGAGGAGGTATCACTTTCAGAACTATCCCCTCCAATCTCCGCTATGGTGATCCCCTTGCCCTCCGTCCCACTGGTGCCCTCTCCGTCAGTGGTTTCGGCCTCCTGGGCCCTGTGGGATGCAGCTCGCTTCGTCGCTGGTGCCTCTGCTCCTCCGCCAGATGATGCTAATGCACAGAAGGACAGGGTGACAAAACAAAAAGGGGGGGAGAGACAGAGGATACACTTGGTCAATGCCACCAAGAACACCACCGTTGGCATACACAACACACAGGGGACAGCCCTACGCACTAGGCGATGCACTACCAGTCACAATGCTAGTCACCAGGCCATGGGAGGTAATACCTAACACCAGTTGCAGCATACCCGAGACCCACAGAGCCCTGCTTAGTAGTGGATGTCCACTAGCTTGTTTGGGGGTGGAGTTCATCAGCCCCTGCCCAACATGGAACCTACCCTGCAATGTCGGGCCTGGCCTAGGAGCACCAACAGGTGCACATCCCCCACCCAGGGACCACCCCTCCAGGCGCAAGTAGTATATTGGGAACTGTACTCACCCCCTTGTGGCTGCTGTGATGCCCTCAAGTGCCCATCCAGCTCCGGGTAGGCCACTGCCAGTATGCGGAACATCAGGGAGGTCAGGGTTCGACGAGCACCCCTTCCTCCTTGGGAGGCCATCTACAGCTGGGCGTCCGCCGTCTTCCTTGCCCAGCGTCTCAGGTCCTCCCACCGTTTGCGACAGTGGGTGCTCCGCCTGTCGTAGACCCCCAGGGTCCGCACATTCTTGGCGATGGCACATCATATACCCTTTTTCTGATGGGTGCTGACCTGCAGAAAAATAAAAATAGAAAATGGTATTAGTCATACTGCCCGGCCTGTTACAGTCATGGCCCACCATATCGCTCCCATCCTCTTACGCACATGCATTGGC
The DNA here is from genome assembly GCF_031143425.1 of Pleurodeles waltl. Lineage (NCBI taxonomy): Eukaryota > Metazoa > Chordata > Amphibia > Caudata > Salamandridae > Pleurodeles > Pleurodeles waltl. The sequence goes on along the minus strand of NC_090444.1, from coordinate 1,640,255,150 downwards.
CACCATACGTGCAGCACGCTGCCCAGGACCCCTCAACCACCCCCCTCACACGAGGCCTTCACACACAGCACTCAATGCATTCATGCCCCATGCATCGTGCTAACAGTGTACTCACCTGTTGGTCTGGAGGCCCATACAGCATTCGGTACTGGGGTAGGACCCCATCCACCAGTCACTTCAACTCCACAGCGGTGAAGGCAGGGGCCCTTTCCCCATTGACTCGAGCCATGGTCGGTTCGAGACACAGCAGCACTTGCAGTGTAGGTCCTCTCCTGTTGAAGGTCAAGTAGCAAGTAAGTGAACAGATAGAAAATGGCAGTCACGTCCACGGCGGGGCATACCGTCACCGCCGGCGTATATCACCTTTGGCTACTGTAACCCATAGGGCCCAATTCTAACCAATGAGGAGTTGCACGGCGGTACCCGACCACCTCCCACAACAGCGGAAAAACATCAGCGGCATTACCTCATTTGCACCTGTCCATCCACACAGGACAGGGGGCCGCCATTTCAAAGGGGAGGGGGGAGCAGGCAATGGCACCTAACTGCGTCACAGCAGACATAAGCACATTTTGGGACTAAACCTCAACATTTTGTTTCTGTCACAACATGCAATGCATTGTACATTGCGGAAATGTCAGAAACTGACCAGTTGCTCATCGTTTTGCCCCCTAGATTACAACCGCTGAAGATGAATAGGAGATGGAGACATCCCCCCATGTACAGGCCCTTGGTGGACCTGGCAAAAATGGAGGACAGGCACATTATCCTCACCTACAGACTTGATAGGTCCACAATCCAAGAGCTGTGTGCCCAATTGGAGCCAGCCCTGATCTCTTCTATCCGTCAGCCCACTGGGATCCCCCCTCTTGTGCAAGTCCGATCTTTGATCCATTTCTTGGCAACTGGCTCCTTCCAAGTGACGGTGGCCTTGGCAGCAGGAATGTCACAGCCAATGTTCTCAATAGTGCTGACCAGAGTGTTGTCTGCCCTGATAAAACACATGCGCAGCCACATCGTATTGCCCCAGGTGGATGATTTGGCCACAGTGAAGTTCTATGCAATGGGACATATCCCCAACATTGTTGGGGCTATTGATGGTACACTTATTGCCTTTGTCCTCCCCCGGAGAAATGAACAGGTGTTTAGAAATCGAAAGAGCTTTCACTCAATGAATGTGCAGATAGTGTGCCTGGCGGACCAGTACCTCTCCCATGTGAATGCAAAGTATCCTGGGTTTGTGCATGATGCATTTATCCTGAGGAATAGCAGCATCCCATAAGCGATTGCTCAACTCCAGAGGCACTGGGTGTGGCTAATAGCTGAGCCCATGGTCCCCACCCAGTTTATGTTGGTATATGGATGTGGCCCTAAGGGTTAGTGTCTGGCTAACAGGTATTCCCCGGTATTTGCAGGTGACTCTGGTTACCCCAAACTCTCATGGCTACAGACCCCAGTGAGGAATCCCAGGACAAGGGCAGAGGAACGTTACAATGAGACACATGGGCGAACAAGAAGAATTATAGAGCGAACCTTTGGCCTCCTGAAGGCCAGGTTTCGGTGCCTCCATCTAACAAGTGGTTCCCTGTGCTACTCACCCAAGAAGGTGTGCCAGATCATCGTGGCATTTTGTATGTTGCACAACCTTGCCTTACGTCGCCAGGTCCCTTTTCTGCAGGAGGATGAGGCTGGAGATGGGCGTGTGGCAGCGGTGGAACCTGTGGACAGTGACGAAGAGGAAACAGAGGATAAGGATGTGGACAACAGAACATCTATCATTTAACAGTACTTCCAGTGACACACAGTTACAGTGTCTTCACTGTAACTTCACCTTCAATTGCAATTTTGTGTTGTAAATTTCTACTGGCAGGCTGCTGTTCCCACTACTGTGGCCACTTACTGTACTCTTTGACATGTCTATTCACAGATATCTGTGCCCTACTGTGGCTCCTGGTGTATTGATTGCAGCACAATACAGGTCAGAGCTATGTATACATTACTGTACAGTGTAATCCCAATGTCTACAGATTGTTAAAGGAATACATACTTAAATCATTTGACATACTACATACTTTTTCAAAGGGTGTTTATTTAATTGCTGAGAAGTAAATGGGGATGTGCAATGGGCTTGGGTGATGGTGGAGGAGAGTCCAGGATAGAGTCCAGTCTATTTGTATCACAGGTGCATTGTCCAAGGGGGCATAGGAAGGGGAGCAATGGCAGTTCAAGGTGGTCAGGGTGACAGAGTGGGACACAAGGGTGACATCAGGAGAGTCTTATTTCCTGGCGGGGGTCTTGCCAATGTTCTCTGGCTTCTGCCTGGATCGCAGGGACCGTTTGCATGGTGGTTCTCCTTTTGCAGGGGTAGGGGTGCTGGTGGCCTGTTGTTCCTGTGGTGGGGCCTCCCGTCCACTAGCGTCAGCGGATTTGGAGGGCTGTTCATTGGTGTGGCTAGTGTCAGGGTCCCGTTGGTGTGCCACTGCCTCCCTCATAGTGTTGGGCATGTCTGCCAGCACCCCTGCAATGGTGACCAGGGTGGTGTGGATGTCACACAGGTTCTCCCTGATCTCCTGCAGCCGCTGGGTCCCCTGAAACTTGGCCAGTATCTGGCCCATCCTCTCCTGGGAATGGTGGAATGCTTCCAGGATGTTGGTGAGTGCCTCATGGAGAGTCGGTTCCCTGGGCCTGTCCTCCTCTGTCGCACAGCAGTCCTCTCACCTTCCCAGTTGTCCTGTGCCTCTGTCCCATGAACCGTGTGCCCACTGCCACTGACCCCAGGTCCCTGATCGTCCTGTGTTTGTGGGGTGTCCTGGGGTCCCTGTAGTGGTGGACACATAGCTGATTGACGTGTCCTGGGGACAGAGGAATGGGCCCGCTGGGTAGGTCCTGTGGTGGTGTTTCCTGAGGGGGGAGGCTCTGTGGTGGTATGGGACTGTGCCTGGGTAACCGACTGTACAGAGGTCCCTGATGGGCTAGGTTGGTCATCCAGATCCATGCGAGCAGAGCTGCTGTGATCACTGTGGACCTCTTCTGGTGGGTGGACTGGTTGGTGCTGACACCTTCTCTCCGGTGACGTTGGGTGTGGGACCTGTGGGGATGTAAATGCAGTGTTATTGTTTCTGCATGTGACATCTTGTGAATGGGTGTGTTGGCCTCTATGGTTGTGAGCGCCCTATCAGCTTTGCCTTGTGTGAGTTGTTATTTTGTGGGCTAAGTGACTCTCTCTAGTGTGCATGCTGTGGTGATGGGTGTCCATGCAGGGCTGTGAGGGGTGTCCATGCATTGGTGGTGCAAGCAGTGCTGGGTATTGGGGTGGGTGGGTTGTGATGGTGGGATATATGTGAGGTGGTGGGGTGATGGAGTGAGGGTGGGGGTATGTGATCGCATGCAGGTAGTGGGCGTAATAGTAATAGAGAATTGACTTACCAGAGTCCAGTCCTCCTGCTACTCCTGCCAGGCCCGCAGGATGCAGTATTGCCAAGACTTGCTCCTCCCATGTTGTTAGTTGTGGGGGAGGAGGTAGGAGTCCACCGCCAGTCCTCTGGTGTCTCGCACCTTCCCCCGTGGGTCATTCCACCTCTTCCTGATGTCATCCCTTGTTCTGGGGTGCTGTCCCACGGCGTTGACCCAGTTCACGATTCTCCGCCATAGCTCCATCTTCCTTGCAATAGATGTCTGCTGCACATGTGATCTGAAAAGCTGTGGCTCTAACCGGATGATTTCCTCCACCATGACCTTTAGCTCCTCCTCTGAGAACCTGGGGTGTCTTTGTGGTGCCATGGGTGTAGTGTGAGTAGTGTGTGTGAGGGTGTGTGGGGTGATGTGTTAGGATGTGTGCTGTGAGGTGGGTGGATGGTGTATGAGTGATGGTGTTCTGTGGCTCTGGTTCTGTGCCACATTACTACCCTGGTGGGTGGACCCACCAGGAGACCACCGTTCCCACAAGGAACTTTGTTCCCAAGAGGGTGACAGCGGTCAGAGTTGTAACCATCCAGGGCGGCGCTGAACCCTGCGCTGCTTGGCTGATTACAACCCCACTTTCAACCAGCCTTTTTATGGCAGGGACCCCGAAATTAAAAGTCAGGCAGAAAGCCTGTGCTGGGGGTCACAGGGAGGGCCCCTGCACTGCTCATGCCCTGGGTCAGCCCGGCGAGAACATTATAATACGCTCAGTGGGGACTCCACTGGTATGATGATGGCGTCCTCCCTGCGGATTTAGCGGGCCGCTTTTAGGACCACCAAAGTCCTAATGAGGCCCATAGGCAGGTAAGATGAACAGTGTTTAGACAAAATATCAAATAAAAACTATTGTGATGCAAAAATATTGTGTCAAGAATATCAGGATGTCAAAAATAGCATTGACAGGAATATCAAAGGTAACAATATCATTTCAAGTGTTTTTTATTGTATATAATATAGTTATTTTATATACTTTTTTAATTTTGTTAATACTGTAAAATATATAAATTAATTTTGGTGTACTATTATTTTTACAAAATAATATTTCAGAATTAGCTTGAATGTATTGGTAACTTATATTAGCCTAAAATGTTGTTGTGTAAATATTAAAAATGTAATTTAGTTATAGAACTTTTGGTAAAAATTCAATATATGAAATTTAAATTTGATAATGTAAAATGTTTATAAATGTCGTTTCATTAAACATTTTTTTCATTTAATTTTTGTTTATTTTTTGATGTTAACATATTTTCATTGATTTTGTAAATGTTGAAAATTATGATGTCATTGTTAATAAATTGTTGAAACATGTTTTACTTTTATTTTTACATTTTTTTTAATTTTGAATACTTAAATCATGAAAAAAGAATAAATATGTATTATTTATGATGTATAAATTAAGCTGAGTAGCTGTATATACTTTCACCAACCCACCGGACACCTATGCTCTGCCTCACTCACTCACACTCACTCACATACATTCCTCGCAACCCCAAAATCAAAACTGAAGGTACCTCATTCTCCTACATCACACCCAAGACATGGAATGATCTCGCTCTACACAGCCTCCTCCTCACTTCTTGAGTTCCGCAAGAAGCAGAAGACTTCATTATTCGTATAGACACCGTAGGGACCACAAATCTACACACCTGCCTAAGCACCTGGTTACGCTCTCGGATGATCACTTGACTAAACAAATCAATATAACAAAACATATATTTATGTGTTATATGTTTATTTATTTAAAATTTATTAAACATGTTTTTCATAATGACATTTTTACTATTTTTTTGATTTGAATATTTTTTCTTGTTGTGGCTATATATGTTAAACTGTATTATTTGAATATAATAAACTTATTTTTTTATATATAATTTGAAATGTAGTTTTGATTTCCAATTTTGGATTATGATTTTTTATGTTAAGTTTCAAAGTTTAGGAATATTAATACATATAAATAAAGTGTATTAATTATCAATGGTGATTAACTTATGATTTCATATGTTGATGTTTAATTTTAAATACATAGGTTTTTTGCTTCTAAGTAATTTTTATTTTATTTTATATATAAAAAATTATGAATGTGTATTGACTATTGATCGTGTATATGCATTTTATTAGTGTCCAACATCTTGCCTAAAATGCTTTAGATTGTAGTGGAAATAGTAAATGTCACCTTTTTACTGTCCCACAGCTTCCCCAAATTGGAATAGATCGTAGAGGGAATTGTAAATGTCACCCCGTTAGTGTCTAACACCTTCCCCAAATTCGGTTATATTGGAGTTGTACTAGTAATTGTTACTCCATTAGTGCCCAACACCTTCCCTAAACTGATGGAGATTTGAGTGCGAATAGTAAAGATCACTCCTTTAGAGTCCAACAACTAGCCCAAATTGGTTTTACTTTAGAGGGAATAGTAAAAGTCACCCCTTAGTATCACTCACCTCCCCCAAACTGGTATATATTAGAGTGAAAATAGTAAATGTCACCCATTTACTTTCCAACAGTTTATTCAAAATGGTTTATGTTGGAGTGGGAATAATAAATGTTATTTTGATGTTAATTTAATCATTTAATGGTGAAATTATTTTGTCAAATTGTATTTCTGTGTAGTAGCGTAGTTTATGTCATTTAATTAGTATTGTTGGTGTTTGTAAAGATAGTCTAAACAGTAGTTAGTTGTATATTTATTTGTTTAATAATTTTTTACACTTTTGAAAACATTTGAAAAAATGTTTTCAACATTTTTAACTTATTTTCCCACTTGTTTTGTTTTTAGTTTTATTAGTTTCTGTTAGCAGCCATTTTCTTTACTTCTTCCTTCTATTTTTCAGTCTCTTTGTCTCATTTTTAGTCTATTTTTAATGCTCCATGTTGTAATAAGGTGCTGCTGTTTTGTACATTTAGTTGTATTAACTGTAGTTTTTTCTATTGGTATTAGTTATGTTTCAATACGTTCTGTAATATTGTGCTACGTTACTTTCTTTTTGATGATTAAGGGTCTGATTACGAGTCTGGCAGTCACAAGACTACCAGACTCAAGGTGGCGGTTGGACCACTGCAGCTTTGGCCGTCTGACCTCCACATTACAAGTTTGGTCGGCGGACCCTCCAACAGATCTCCGTCTCTGCCAGGATCCAAGTTCCCAATGGGCTGATGGCAGGCCTGGTTGTAATCAGCCAGAGCTGAGCTGAACTCAGAGTCACCCTGCTGATTACAGCCTGGTTCTATGCCAGCCTTTTTATGGCGGTTGCCCCACCATGAAAAGACGGGTGGAGAACAAGTGCTGGGGCCACAGGGGGGCTTTATGGGACCTGAGTGCTATCTCATAGCACTGTTCCCACCGGTCTGACCGCCGGGAATACTCTATTTGAAGGTTTTTGCCGCTCAGCAGTGGCGGCCTCCCCACGAGTTTGGCGGTCCCACGTTGGGACTGCCAAACTCGTAATCAGCCCCTCGGGTGGGTCTTTTGTTTTACTTGTAGGTTTATCCTTCCAAAGTGTCTTATGGGCATTTCAATTTTGATTTCCTTTTTTTCAGGTTTCCAGGACCGTTTCTATTTTTAAGCTCTTTTAGGGTCTTTTATGGCTCCTAAATACTTTGGATTGCTTTAAAGGGACTCTATTGGGTTGGTTTTATCTGTGCATTTTTTCTGGGCTTCGTGGAAAAAAGTCCCAGTTTTTGGTAGATTATACTGTTTGACTACATAGACATAGAGGATCATCTGCAGCTACAGAACAGTAAGACATATTTATTTGTTTTGGGTGGGAAATGTTATATTTTCTTATTTATATAAGGGCATTCCAAGGGTGCTGTACAGGGGAGCCCCGGCACTGCCTTTCTGCCAGGCTTTTCATGGCGGGGAACCTGCCATGAAAAGGCTGGTGGAAAGTGAACTTGTGTTCAGCACCGCCGTGGCAGAACACAACTCCAACTGCCGCCAACCTGTCGGGATCCACGATCCTGGTGGTGGCAACAGTCCCCTAGTGGTCGGTCCACCAGGGTTGTAATCAGGCGGTCGGACTGGCAGGATTGCGGTTGTCTCACCGCCACCACAAGTTTGGTGGTCTGAAGACTGCCAAACTCGTTATGAGGTAGTTAGTAATTACTTTTGTGGGATGTTATGTAGCTTGCTCTTTCTGTCATTATGTCTGAAAATAGTGTAATTTCTTCTGTTGTAAAAAATAGTGCCAGTTTAATTTTAAATGTTTATTTGTTGGCCATTTGTAGAGGATGATGTGGTTAGGTTTTATTTTATTTTATATTGGGGTGTTTTTAAATTTTACAATAATTTTCACATTCTTACTTTTTTATGTTTATTGTCTTTTTTGTAATTGTTTTTGTTTTTGGAAAGTTAACAACACTTTCTTGAAGTTAAAGTATTTTCTGTTACTAAGTACATGTAAAGAGATAGAGGTTGGAGATAGTTTTGTTAAGTATGTGTTATTTTACCATTTTAATTCAAAGTAAGTTTTGGTTTAAAAATAACATTTACATACATTGCATGGTAGTTGCTAAAAAGTATGTATTTCTTTTTTCAGGGTGTAGTCAGAGAATTTGGGCACAGTTTCCTCATATTGCACTTTTGTCATTTTTGCAGTTTTAAGATGCTAAAATTTGTGTGTCTTTTATTTTGGTGATTTAATTGTTTGTGTGATTTGATTAGTTAAGTTTGTTTATAGTCAGGTGTGACTCACAGGGCTTTGTTGGGGCAGGGCAGCGCAGAGGATCAGGGGGCAAGGGAGAGCACGGGGCAAATTAATAAAAAACTGTTTTTTTTAAATCACATACCTGCTGCTCCACCGCTGCAGCGCTGCTCCTTTGCTGCACTGCAGACACAGGCTCCCAGCCTGCCCTGCGGTCAATCCTGATGCTGCTCAAAGCAGCAGTAGGATTGGCTGGGAGTGTCCAGTCAGGGTGCTCCCAGGCAGACAGGGAGCTTGTGCATGCTCTCTCCACCCCGGGATCTGTTTTGCTGGACTAGAGAGAGCCTACTGCGCATATATGTTTGGCGGGCCCAAGATGGCTGGCCAAACATACATGGGCAGTGAGGGGACTGCACGCTAATTTATGTTGTATTTATTCTGTTAATTATGTAGTTCAATACTTTTGATTATATGTATATTTGATCATACTTATATTGTTGTTTAAATGTTTGTGATTTATACACTTTTTTGCTCATATTGTTATGCATTTAGTTTTTTTGGTGTTGAATCATAATTATTTTAGTTTAATGTAAAATGTAGTTATTTTGTGTTTTTATTAATGATAATGTAATTTATTTGGCAACATTTTTATAGTCAATAGTGTGTGAGGCAATATTTCTGACAAATCATATGTTTATTTATAGGTAACAATATTTTTGCTTCCAATATTTTTGCTCTCGATATAAAGTAAAGTCAATATTTTTAACAACAATATTTGTGTTCTCAATATTTGTGGTTTTATTAGTTAAGTTTAGGGAAGTGATATTTCTTTTAACAATGTTTATTTTATTAAAATTATTTATATCAATATTGTGCACATCGATATTGTGTCAGTGATCCAAGATGAATATTTCTCTATTCTGACTGAATCATCCTAAAAATGAGAATGACATTGTTAATGAGCCTCTATTGAGTTTGTCAATAGGAACTCAAGACAGTGATTCTATCGCCTTGAGTAATGTTTATCTAACTACTGTTATCCTCAAAAAATGGATGGACAGAATAATTGAATCAGTATGTTGAACAATATTTGAGGTATCAAACGTTTTGCAAGAAGAGAATTGGAATACAATGTTATGGTTAGAACATTCAATTTCTAATAATGATGAGCACTCTGTTCCATGCATGTCACTTTTCTTTGTTTATGTATGGATATCAGAACAGGAACATATAAATGAAATTGTGAGAACCCAAAGCACTGCACAACAGTCTTTAGAGAAAGCAAAAGCTATTTATAAGTTCTATGCTGAAACAATTTGAATACCGGCACCCACATGTATGTACGTGAAAATGTCAGTGTAATTCACAAAGAAGTTGGATTTGAAAAAGTTTTGAAGTTACAAACCAAGTTTGTTGGTCCATTTATCATTGATGAAATTGTGAATCCAGTAATATTTGCCAATCTATGAAGATCCATTACACGGTTCATGTATCTTTAGTAACACATTGCTATGCAAAGACACATGTTGCCCCAACTCATGCTTCTTTTTTATGTGAATGCTGAAAATAAATGTGAAATATATTAGACCTTAGATGCATGAATTATTAAAAGACAATTAAACTATTTAGTGGATTAGAAGAGGTACAGCTCTGAGCAGTGATCATGACAGTCAGCCTCTAATTGGCATGTTCTTTGTTTAAAATGAAAGAGATCATCCAGATAAGCCTAGAGGACAGAGGGCCAGATGTATCATGCATTTTTGTGATCGTAAACAGCCCAACAGGACGTTTAAGATCGCAAAAATTTATTTTGGTATGTATGAATTCCAATTTGCGATTCAGTAACTAGTTCCCAAATCGCAAATTAGAATTGCTACTACATACCGATTCAGTATTAGGAAGGGGCTTGTCAAGGGCATCCCTTCATAATACCGAATCGCAGTGGTATGTAGGAATGTTTTGTGACCCAAATGCGGTTGCAAAACATTCGCATTTTACCACCTACTTCAAGTAGGTGGTAACCCATCTGCAAACAGGAAGGGGTCCCCAAGGGACCACTTACCCTTTGTAAATGCATGTGAAAACATTGTTTAAGAGCAGGCAGTGGTCCCAAGAACCACTGCCTACTTTTAAAAAATGAAAAGAAAACTTTTCATTTTTCTTTTTTAAACGCATCCCGTTTTTCTTTAAGGGAAATGAGCTGCATTTCAGCAGGCCACCATCCCTGTGATTGAAGTAATTCACAATGGGTCGCAAATTGCGGCCTACCTCATGAATATTAATGAGATAGGTCGATTTGCAAGCTGTTGGGAATCGCTAAATGAAGTTCCTGGAGTTTAATACATTCAAATAGCGATTACCTAATTGTGATTCGCAAAAAATCGCAATTAGGTAATTGCTATTAGGAAAAATGATACATCTGGCCCTGAGTTCTTATGTGTGGCTCGCGGACACCTCTGTATACTGGACAGGCACACAGACACATTGCTTCAAACTCAAGTCTATTGCTGCAGATGAGGTCAGTGGTTAAGCTGTGCTTAGTGTGAGGCTTCACTGCTGCAGAGTGTCACAGGCCTAGATCAAGACTTGCAATGTTTTCAGCATTCTTAGATAAATTGAGTGTAAGTTCAGTCAGTGAGTCAATCAACTTTAATCCGTAAAATACCATCAAAGTTACAACAACAGCATAAAATTTCAAATTCAGAACATGGTCAGTTTATCAATGCAAAACAGTTCATCCAATTCTAATAGCAAAAGCACAGTGTTTAAAATCAGCTAATTTCACATACCAAGTCCAGTGATATAAAAATAAATAAATAAAATACAAATATTTGTCATGGCTCTAGTTTATATATTTTCCTCACTACTAGAACTGTGCATTTCAATTTAATACTGCACAGTGTAAGTTACTTGTGGTTTACAGTGTTCCTCGATAAGGAATCATGACATTCAGGGCCTCATTATGAGGCTGGCGGTCTTAAGACCGCCAGCCTCGTGATGGTGGTCAGGACCGTCGCTGGTGTGGCAGTTCGACCACCACATTAAGACCCTGGTGGTCATAATGCGAAGGTTCCGCAGTCTCCACCAGGATAGGTGATCCCGACGGGTTGACAGTGGGTGCAGGTCGGAATCAGCCAGGGCGTGCTGTCCCTGATTATAGATTGGGGGGCATGCCACAGGCAGCAGGTACACATCTCAAACCACACACACCCACAAACACACATCAACATGGACATGCACACAGTCACTGTACGCCCCCTTTGAGCAGCACACACATACACTGCACCTCAACACTACACAAATGCTCACAGATACACAGCTTAGGCACAGGGATAGTGAAGGCTACAGAACAATGTCACACCACTGGCCAGGGATTGTTCACACATACAGCACACATATGTATCAAAGTGGCATGAATCACCCCTGCAATGGACACACACATGACACACATCACAGCACAATGGCATGCACTAAACACAGAGACACAAATTGACCAAGAACAACATGACAACTATACCTCTACAAATGGGGGGTCATCTGGGACACCCAGGAAAGGGGACTGCACTGGGACATACATCACCCCTCAAACAACATGTGCATAGGAAATGGCCCTACACGGGTCCCAGGGACAAACAATACTAAACCCTAATGTCATGCACATATGCACAATAGGGAAGAGCCAGTCAACAGAATACATACAACTCCTCCTGCATGGGACATACTCCTACTGGAACTAGCTGCAAGAGACACACACCTAAATTGACTCATGCACAGGCAAATTCAAACACAGCAAGTACAACTGAACACACTCCATGTCTACACAAACAAAACTCAAGATGACATACATCATATACATACAGAAACCATATCAGGGGGACAAGTCAAACACCATACATGCCCACATTGCAAAACACAAAAAGATATACTTACCATAGCAAATACTACACAATGCCATGACACCAACATTGCATTTACACACACATGCCTATAGGCACAACATATACCCTTCTCTTGGGGGACAACAGCACGCAAACTCACATACTGCAAACAGCAGCACATGGAACAGCGAGCAGGCCCAAACCACACAACTGAAAGAATGCAACCAAAGCCACTCAGGAACAACACAAAGAAAGAAAAGGAATTGCAGGACAAATGTGTACCCAAAAAAACAACTTGGGTTTATTAATATGAAGTTTAAAATGTCCAAGGCCATTGGCCAGTCCATACGCAATGGGCAATGCACATCACTGTGCCCACACTTGACTCCTAACTGCCAGGGAACCTCCACAGGAAGGGGCATCAAGGGGGTAAGCAGGGACCTCAAGGATTATCCAGGGGGGTGGTGGAGGAGCAGATTTGGGAGGGGGGTTTGGACTTTGGACGGGAGGTCTTATTTGGAGGGGTGAGCTTCTTCTTAGGAGGGGTGGGCTTCTTCATGGTGGGGGAGGGGTATAGGTGCTTGCACGGGTGGCAGGGGAGGCCTTGCAGGTGGAAGGGATGGACTTTGACCTGGGTGTGGTCCTTCTGGGTGTGGTCTGGAGGGAACAGGGGTGAGGTCAAAGTCACAGAGGAACAGTTTTTGGACAAATGGGGATGGTCATCAGAAGGGGTCAGGATTTGGAGGTTGAGGGAGTAGTTGTAGGCAGTGTAGTTGTGGATGTTGTGAGTGTGTGCTTATGTGAGGTATGCTTGTGTGTGTTGGGTGTCTGTTGGGTGGTTAAGTGAGGGTGTTTATGTGTCTTGGGCTTAGAGGGGCGGAGGTTCTGGGGGATGCCGTGGTAGGTGGGTGGGTGTCTCTTGGGGTGGTGACTGCAGGTATGGTGGATGTGGTGGGTGGATGTGTGTCTGTAGCTGTGGTGCCTGCAATTGTGGTGCTTGTGGTGGGTCTGCTGGGGTGGTGTCTGCAGATAGGATGGGTGTGGTGACTTTGTCAGTGACTATTGTGGTGGTGTTTGCAGGTATGTTTGATGTTGTGTGTGTGATGCTGGGGTGGTGGGTGTGTCAGGGGAAGTCGTGACTGCTGTTGTGTCTGTAGGTGGATGTTGCTTGTGCATGTCGGAGTGTCTTGTGGTGCTTGTGTTTGTGTGTTCTCTGTTTGTCTGTTGAGGTAGATGTCTGCAGGTCTGTTTGTGTGCTTTGGGTAGGTGGGAGAAGGGGGATTTGGGAGGGAGGTGGCGGGAGGACAGACGATGCTGGGTGACTGGCGGAGCCTGAAAAGATCTCTGTAGGTCAGTCATTGCACCATGAATGCCTTCCAGGAATGCATTGGTTTGTTTCTGTTGGCTCTCCAGTCCCTGGAAAGCATTCACAGTGGCTGTCTGACCCACAGATACGATTCAAGAGGTCAATAACCTCCTCACTGAGGGCAGCAGGGGTAACAGGGGATGGGGCGGAGGTGCCTGAGGCAAAGGAGATGCCCACCCTCTTGGGCGAGTGGGCACAGCCAACAGGGTGGGGAGCAACAGGGAGGGTGGTGAAAGAAGGGGGGTGGCGGACAAAGATGGTGCTAGGGGATGCCCAACGGGACTGCCACCACTAGGGAGCGGCCACTGTAGGAGGAATCTGAGGATGATGATGATGCAGATCCGGTCTGCCCCGTGGCACTCCCCCTCACCCTCCGGGCCCAGGGTCCCCTCTGTGTCAGTCGTCTCTTGACCCCAGGTCCCGTGGCCAGATGTGTCTCCACTTGTCTTAGCCCTGTCTCTTCTGCTTGCCTGTGCTGATGCTGAAAGGTAAAAGAGGAATATGGCCATCACATGTCCATGATAACACTGGAACAACAACTCAGATTGACTAACAATACCATTAGATCAACTAGGCCCCAGTACAACTATTCATCTAAGTGGTGCATACATGTGACATGATGTATGCTTGCATGCATGCCGTGTGGATCTACTACAGTGACCCACAGTAAAATCAGGACCTCAGACAACTACAATTACATGGGTGAAGCCTTGGAACCACACTAGCCAAACAACAACTAGGAATCCTCTTCATCCTCAAAGTTGTCCCACATGCAGCAGAGCTCAGTCAACTAATGGCAAACAACAGTATCAAATTGTAAATTCCATTCCCACATATCCCTCACAAGGGCATGCACACATCTATTTGGCAGATACATAATGAACCTACAATTATAATTGAAGCCCTGAAATCCTGCTATGTGGATCTCAAAAGTGCTTTGTCCTGCAGTATGTGACATGGAAGTAACCATGTCACACAGGAAACATTTCAACAATGTACACTTCAACAAGTGACATCTGGCACAATAGATTAAAGGAGGTAGTATCAATGTAACTCAGTTAGGCCTCACTTGTGGCATTGAAAGGAACACTGTTATGTCAGGTTCAATATGTCAGGGAGAGATGTCCCTAGAATAAAAAAAACAACAATTTTGCAAATGCCGGGACTGACACCCATTACAATGACATCCTCTGAGGGTTTGTGTAGTAGACATCTGTAATTTGCATGTTGGGGAAACACAGAACTTTAACAGAACATTAGAAGGCCCTCAACCTGCCTAATGAGCGCCACATCACTAACCAAATCGTGGACATCCCAATCCTGGTGTCTGTCTGGGGATGCATGTCTGTGCCCAAACACATGTGAGGTAAACAGCAAGGGCACAATCCTCAATCATTACACATGCGCAGTGCACTTTAACACATGATTCCACAGCATAGATAAACACAGAGTGGTTCCACACTCTGGACCTACCTGTCATCTCCCTGATAGCTACTGCAGTTCTACATGCCAAATAACATACTATGATGCATGAAGGTATATGTCAGACAGTGAACAATGGTGACACACTCCTGTCTGCGGCGCCACATGAAGTGGGCGCCCATTGTAGATATACCATACCACTAACAGTTCACATGTACATCTGAGGGATTACAGACATTGTCACATAAACATAGGTAGAACATGCATGGAACTGCAGCATACAAATGTTTCCTAAAGACAAAGGGACAGATGCTGACATGTAGGAACAAGGAATGTTGACCACAGTGATGACACATCATTCATGTCAAAAGACATTCTCCACTTACCAAGGAAAAGAAGTTTGTAACAGCTGCAAACAAATAGCTATTGTGAGAAAGTAGCCTCTTTCTAGCATGGTTACCCCCATTTGTGGCCTGTTCGTCAGTGTGTTTTGTCTGTGTCACTGGGATCCTGCTAGTCAGGATCCCAGTGCTTATGGTTTGTGGCATACTTGTCAGTCTGGTTCACAGTTTTCGTCAATGTGCTTAACTGTGTCACTTGAGTCCTGCTAACCAGAATTCCAGTGCTTATGCTCTCTCTGGTTCCAAATGTGTCCTTACATACTGGTGACACAGTATTTCACTCCAAATTGGCATACTGGGCCCGCCTTATTAGTCCCTAGTATATGGCACCTAGGTACCCAGGGCATTGGGGTTCCAGGGGATCCTTATGGGGTGCAGCTACTCTTTTGCCAACCATAAGGAGCCCATACAAAGGCTTCTACAGGACTGCCATTGCTGCCTGTGTGAAATAGTGCATGCACTATTTCACAGCCATTTTCACTGCACCAGGTCACTTATTTTCACCTGCACTCAGACTCTGAAGGCTGGGTGCAAAGTACCTGTGTGTGAGGGTACCCCTGCACTTTCGTGAGTTCAGGGGATGCCATTTTAAGTGTGCACTGCACATAGGTCAATACCTATGTACAGCTTCACAATGGTAACTCCGAATAGGGCCATGTAAGGTGTCTAACAACTGGGAATTGTACCCCAATACTGATTCCAGTATTGGTTTTACAATTCCAGGCACCCTGGGGGCTCCACTATGGACCACCAGTACTGCCATACCAGCCTTCTGAGGTTTTCACTGCAGCCCAATATGCTGCCACCTCACAGACAGGCTTCTGCCCTCCTGGGGCTTCAGCAGCTCAATTCCAGGAAGACAGAACAATGCATTTCCTTTAGGAGAGGGGTGTTACACCCTCTCCCTTTGGAAATAGGTGTTACAGGCATGGGAGGGGTAGCCTCCCAGAGCCTCTGGAAAAGCTTTGAAGGGCACAGAATGTGCCCTCCTTGCATAATCCAGTCTACACTGGTTCAGTGAGCACCAGTCCCTGCTCTGGCGCAAAACTGGACAAAGGAAAGGGGAGTGACCACTCACCTGTTCATCACCACCCCAGGGGTGGTGCCCAGAGCTCCTCCAGAGTGTCCCTGGGTTTTGCCATCTTGTTTTCAAGATGGCCAGGGAACTCTGGGAGCATCTGAGTGGCCAGTGCCAGCAGGTGACGTCAGAGAACCCCTCCTGATAGGTGCATACCTGATAACCAATCCCCCTCTCAGGGCTATTTAGGGTCTCTCCTCTGGGTGTTTCTTCAGATTCGGATTGCAAGATTCCAGCAGGAATCCTCTGCATCCTTTACTTCATATTCTACCAACGGATCAACCGCTGACTGCTCCAGGAGCTCTACAAAACTGCAATAAAGAAGCTAAGACGACCTCTGCAACATTGTATCTTCAGCTCCTGAGCAACTGCAACAGTTTCCAGGTCATGCACCCTCCGAGGACTGCCTGCCTTCAGCCTGCACAAGAAGAACTGAAGGAATCTCCTGTGGAGTGACAGAGTCACTTTCGTGCTTCAGCAGGCACCTCTCTGCAGCAACGACCGGTGGCTTTGGCCCCCTCTCCCGATGACAGGCATGGATCCGGCAACATGGGTGGTGGACTAAAGTGACCCCAACAGTCTCAACATCCAGCTGTCCAATTTTGGTGGAGGTAAGAGATTGCCGCCCCCACGCAAGACAGTACCCCCATGACCACGTGACTAGCAGTTGCCAGGGCATGTGTGCAATCTTCCAAGAAGTTCTTCATGCGCAGCACAGCTTGGGCCCCCAGGACTCTATCCTGCGAAGCACAGCTCCCTGAGTGTTTTTCTGGCAGTGTGGAAATCCTTTGTTTCGTGCTGCATGGGCCTCCATTTGCACCTTCTTTGTCCCCATGCTCTGGGACTTCTGGGTGCGCTGCCTGGTCTTCTGAGGGCTCTCTGAGCTGTTTGTCTTCTGTGTAGAGTCGACCTGGTCCTTCCTGGGCCCGGGCAGTGCCATTTTCCACGAACCACGAGCTTTGCATGTAGTAAGGCTTGTTTGCGGAATCCAGTGACGAAAACCAGACTACATTCATCCATCCGGCGTGGGACATCTTCTGAACCACCCAGACACCTGCATCTATCTTCTTTGGTGCAATACTGACTTTGTCTTCTCACCAGTGGTTCTTCTTTTGCACCTTCATCTGGGTTAGCAGGGGAGCCTATTCTCCCTGGACCCTTCAGTGCTTCTTGGACTTCGTCCACTTCTTTCACAGGTCTTCAGGTCCAGGAATCCATCATTGGTGTCTTGCAGTCTCTTCTGATTCTTGCATTATCTTCTATCACGACTTCTAGTGTGTTTTAGGAAACTTGCTGTGTTTTACTCCTGCTTTCCAGGGCTCTGGGGTGGGATATTTTACTTACCATTGGTGTTTTCTTACACTCCCAGAGCCCCTTTACACATTACACTTGCCTAGGTCGCATTCCACAATTTTAGTATATGGGTTGTGTTCCCCCTAGGCCCAATGCAACCTATTGTGATTTGCACTGTTTTCCTACTGTGTACTTACCTGTTTTGGTTACTAGTGTATATATTGTGTGATTACTTACCTCCTAAGGGAGTATAGTCTTCAAAGTATTTTTGGCCTTGTGTCACTAAAATAAAGTACCTTTGTTTTTGTAACACTGAGTATTGTCTTTCATATGTGTGGGTACTGTGTGACTACAGTGGTATTGCAAGAGCTTTGCATGTCTCCTAGTTCAGCCTTGGTTGCTCAGCCTACAGCTACCTCTAGACAGCCTGGCTTCTAGACACTGACTACATTTCACTAATAAGGGATTACTGGACCTGGTATAAGGTGTAAGTACCTCTGGTACCCACTACAAACCAGGCCATCCTCCTACAGCTATGTAAGCCATGTCATATTTATGATGGACACCTCACATCACAGACTGCAGTGAGGCACCATACACAGAAGATGACTAGCTCCTGGGTGGTAGATGCCTACATACACATATATCCAGACACATATCAGATTACAGTGATCCTCAACCTACTTACCATTGTCTTCTAACATATAGGTAGAGTGATCTGTTGGATAAAAATTACACCCACTAGAACAACAATCGGTAAATAAATGACCACTGTGCACAGCCATTTGTGCTCCCTGCTGAGCAAATGGTCTGAGGATTTCCCACAGTTTTGTCCTAGGTCCCAGGTCCAAAAGGCAAGGCACACCAGTTTGGTACACATAAGATGTTAACACAAAGAATCTCCCATCTACTATGTGACACATGGCTCACCCCTCATTGTCAGGGGGAGCAGTCAGTACCTCACTCAATCACCTGACAATGGGACAGGGAGGGATTTGCCGTGTACTCACCCCATCCAGCTCCGGGTAGGCCACCACCAGAATGTGGCCCATTAGGGGGGTCATTGTCCAATGGGCACTTCGTCCATGTTGGGAGGACAGCCCCAGCTGGGCCTCTGCGATCTTTCAAGCCCAGCATCTCAGGTCCTCCCACCTCTTGCGACAGTGGGCGCTCTACCATCTGTGGACCCCCAGGGTCTGTACCTTCTTGGCAATGGCTCTCCAAATCTCTTTCTTCTGATAGGCGTTGACCTGCATGGATGCAAAAGATAGGACAAGACATTATGGCGGTCATTCCAACCGCGGCGGGCGGCGGTAGCCGCCCGCCATTCGGTTACCGCCGAATGACCGCACCGCGGTCAAAAGACCGCGGCGGCCATTCTGGCTTTCCCGCTGGGCCGGCGGGCGACCTCCAAAAGGCCGCCCGCCGGCCCAGCGGGAAAGCCCCAGCAACGATGAAGCCGGCTCCGAATGGAGCCGGCGGAGTTGCTGGTGTGCGACGGGTGCAGTGGCACCCGTCGCGATTTTCAGTGTCTGCTTTGCAGACACTGAAAATCATTATGGGGCCCTGTGAGGGGGCCCCTGCACTGCCCATGCCAGTGGCATTGGCAGTGCAGGGGCCCCCACGGGCCCCACGACACCCATTCCCGCCAATACCGCCAGGACCAGGATGGCGGGAAGGGGGTCGGAATCCCCATGGCGGTGCTGCAAGCAGCGCCGCCATGGGGGATCCCTTGGGCCAGGGGTAAACCGTCGGGAAACCGCCGGTTGCCCTTTTCTGACTGCGGCTTTACCGCCGCAGTCAGAATGGCCCTGGAAGCACCGCCAGCCTGTTGGCGGTGCTTCCGCGGTCCCCGGCCCTGGCGGTCATGGACCGCCAGGGTCGGAATGACCCCCTATGTCAGCAAGTCCCATCCAAAATGGCTGTCACATACATTTTTTTTTTTATATTTTCTTTTTATTGAATTATTTTCAGGTTCCACCAAGATAACAAAAAACATTACAATTCCATACTTTATCTTAAGTAGCTTTCCCAAGGATTTCCACAAAGATAGCTCTAAATGAATGAAATCAGGCTAAGTAACCACACAAATTCATTGAGTGATTTAGCCTAAAACAGATTATCCATGATTGTCTAAGAAAAATTTGCCCCAAATCAGAGAAAACTTCTTTCCACTGCCCACTCTCCGAGCATATCGCAATTCTTGATTTCTAACTTGCACCATTTTACTCAACCATTCTTGAGGGGAGGGAGTTAGATCAGATCACCAGTTTCTTAACAGGAGAGATCTGGCAATCACAGTGGCAATGAAGACGCGTTTTTCCCTCCTGGGTGGGAGCCTTGCCTCGGGGTCGAAGCCCAAACACATCAGCCAAATACTGGGAGTTATAATGACCTCAGCAGTAGTTGTTAGTATCTTGAATACACCCTCCCAGTATTCCTGTATAAGCCGGCATGTCCCAATCACATGTATCCAGCCAGCCACCCCTACTGCCTTACAGTGAAAAAAGAGATCAGGACAGCTAGGCACCACGTGGGATACGGCTTGCAGGGTTCGATATAACAGCAATTTACTAAACAATATCATCCGATGCCAATTCGCACCTCTAAGTACTGTAAAGTTTAAATGATTGATCCTCTCCCAGCACTCCCTTGACAGGTCGAGACCCTCCTGGCAGGCCCATTGTCTCGCCGCCTTTACCCAGAGATCGTCCTTATCCTGCTCTAGGAGTAATCTTCTCCATGCACCCGCACGCCTTATCCCAGGAGGGTCGACCAATTTGGCAACTAACGCCTGTGTATTAATAATTAAGTCGATATCCAGATCCCTTAAACTATGAAGCATAGTACTATAGGATACCACCAAGAGAAAATCATTTTGGATGACCATCTGGATGTTTAAGAGAGTTTCCCAGTTGTCATTGATGTGAAAATCTCCAATTTTACTAAATCCTGCATGATCACATTTCCTTACTAAGTCTGAATTGAGCTGAGAGTCGGAGCGTAGCGTAAACTGTATGAGGGGAGTAAGAAAGTGCAAATACGGGATTGAATATCTTCTAAAAAAAATCTGATTTTCTTTTAAAGAGCCATTTAGGAATCTTATCGCAAACTTTTTGGGGAGATTTCACCAATAGTGCTGGATGCAGAATATTGTGCTCTCTGCATATTAATTCACAAAAGTCTTTAAGGAAATAAGCAGTATATAGATTGATTAGCTTGAAAATTAGTGAAGTAATGTGCGAAAAAGGCAAAATAATAATCTTTAAAATTGGGTAGTGCTAAGCCCCCCTTTTCTCTATCAGCATATAATATACTTAATGCAGCCCATGCCTTCTGATTTTGCCAAATAAATGGGTGAAACTCCAGTTTCTTGAAAAAAATTGATGTTAATACACATGGGATGGCCGAGAACAGAAAGTTAAATAATGGTAATAGTGACATTTTGATCAATGCAATTCGGCCTACCATAGAGAGGGGGAGAGACCCCCAGCGTGTAAACAAGGCCTGAGTTTTCAAGAGCAAAGGAATGTAGTTAAGGTCGTAGAGGTCTCCTATGTCGGCTGAAAAGTTAATACCAGGGTATCTCTTTGGTCTAGTAATCACACAATGATTTAATTCAGGGAAGAGTCTAATAGAAGAAGTACCACACAGAATAATATCGGTCTTACTCATATTAATCTTCTAACCACCAATTTGCTCAAATTCGGCAAACACCTTAAAAGCCGCTTCCTGGGAGGATCGCTCTCCTTCTAAAAACATAATAATATCATCAGCATAAAGTTTGATCTTGCCCATTGACTTCAACAAGGGATGAATCCGATTGTTTTGTCTGATTTTAATCACTAAAGGCTCAATGAAGAGAGCAAAGGGAATAGGGGATAGAGGGCACCCTTGCCGGGTCCCACGCCGAACTTGAAGTTGACCAACGCAAGCAGAAGTAATTATGATATTGGCCTCAGAGTTTAGATACAGCCTTTGAATTCATGCAGAGACCTGAGAGGGCACCTTATAGCTAGACAACATTGCAAACAGTGTGTCCCACACAACAAAATCAAATGCTTTTTCGGCATCTAATAAAAGGATGATTGCGGAAATTTTATTAGAAGCGAAATAATCTAGGAGTTGAAGATCCCTGATTGTGTTTAGAAAATTCACTTATTTTGACTTTAGAGATCTGTACCCATCCCTGGTCTTGAAGGAGCTGCTGATTAAACACCCACCTTCTGGTCTGAGGCATGGAGAGTTCTGAAAAAAGAGACACTTCCAGCACCAAGGAGGCAAGGTCAGATAAGCCAGAGTGCCTCACCGACTGGTTCTTAAAGTGCAATGTTTTGGATATGAGAAATAAATTGATGCGTGAGGCGCTTTTAAAGCGGGTTGAGATGCATGTATACTCTCTCTCGTTTGGGGCACTCATTCTCCAAGGATCACAAAGCATCAGCACTTTGGCATATTCTTTAAATTTTTTGGCAACTCTAGGTTTGTGTTGTTTCTTACCCCTAACAGTGGTGTCCATAACTGGATCCTGAAGAAAGTTAAAATCCCCACCAATGATAATTTTACCTGAAAGTTGCAAAAGAGATTGAAACAGTCTCACATAAGGGGCCGGGTCATCTGATAGGGGTGCATAAAAACTAACAAAAATAAATCTTTCTTTGGCAATTAAACAGTGCACCCAGCACCATCGTCCTTCAGGATCGCAGAGAAAATCAAGTGCCCGAGCATCTAGGCCTCTAACTAAAAAGACTGTCATGCCTCTGTGAGCAACTGGGGCTGCGGCAACCACCTTGAAGTCGGCAAATTTTTTAAACATGTGGATGCCCGCTACTTTTTTAGCTGGGATATGAGTTTCTTGTAGTGAAATAACAGAGGGATTTAGAGCAATTACCCTCTCTTCAATTGCAGACCTTTTCCTCTGATTATTTAGCCCATTAACATTCCAGGAAACTATTCTTAATGAGGAGTTCAGCCTTGCCATTGAGTTCTTATAAATGATCACCAAAGAAGTAAGTGATCTGAGCCCATCAGAGAATTTGAGGCTTGGCGTCGTCCAAATAATATCACCCACTTTGTAACCTTAATCATTCTGAATTGCACATAGCTATATTTTAGTATGGAAAAAAAGGAACCTGTGCCCCTTGCCACCCCTCCCAACAGCCCTCCCAAACCCTGATTCCAACCCTCAGGTAGCCGACACCTGTAGCCCTCTCGTCTGGGCAATCCGGGGCCACCCCTCACCCCGACCCCATCCTTCCCTAATCGGGTACCTTGGCATGGCCCCCTAAGCCATAGACTACAAAAGGACTGGAGTATAAGTGCCATGATAATTTATTATTATGTTTACACCCTGTGAAAACCATCATTCTCAAGCAGAATTACCCCTCTTAGTGCATAATGTGCCAACCTCTCCCCATCTCTTATTCAAATTTTTCCCCACTTCCCCCTCCCCCCATTTGCCCTTTCTGCTTTTGAATTGAATGCAACAAGGTTTTAGCAGCATCAACTGTATGAACTAAATTAGAATGTCTCTGAAAGAACACTTTGAGTTTGGATTGCTGTACAAGTCCTGCCGGAGCACCGGCTTTTTGAAATGCCGGAATAATCCCCTTTGGTTCTCTCCTCCGATGTGCAGTCGCCATCGACATATCTGAGAAAATTTTGAAGGCAAAGTCGTCAGGGACCTGATGTATTTTTTTATTAATCGCCTGTTGAAGGATGCGTTCCTTGACACGAAAGTCGCCAAAGTTTACAAGAATAGTTCGAGGATACTTTGCATTGGGTGGCTATGCTGCAGGGACCCGATGGGCCCGCATTATGGTAAGATCTAAGGCCCGTATTTATACTTTTTTTGCGCCGCATTTGCGTCGTTTTCTGACGCAAAAACGGCGCAAACTTGCAAAATGCCATTGTATTTTGTAGGTTTGCGCCGTTTTGCGTCAAAAAGCGGCGCAAATGCGGCGCTAAAAAAAGTATAAATACGGGCCTAAATGTTTATCCGCTGGTTCTGGAAGAACATGATCTAGGATAAGATCAGTGATTACATTTGTGACAGTCTGGCCATTTTCACAGCCTTCAGGAATTCCTGTAAATCTGAAAATAGACCTGTGTGAGCCATTCTCTGCATCATCTAGCCGAATCTGTAAGTCTAACAGATCTGCTTGACATTTTGCCACTGACGGTTCCAAAGTGACATGGACATCCTCCAGATCAGACACCCACTGTTCAACCTCCTTGATACGTGAGTTAAGTTGCTGTATATTACTAAAAATTAAATTTAATTGCGATTTTGTTCTCTGGTTTGCTTCATTCTGCGAAATTCTCAAAGTTTTTAACTCAGTTACTGATCCCTGGTAGAGAAATAGGCTCGCGAGATAGATTAAGTAGGGAGCTGTTTGCCTGGGGAGCAGAGATAGAGTCACTAGTCAGAGGGGGAGCAACATCTTTTTGTCCCTTCACCAATCCACCAAATAAGGGATACAACAACTTGGGAGCTGCGCCCATATCTAGATCTTGGCTGTGATTAGCTTCTGAGTTACAACTGGAGGTTGATTGGTTCAGAGGTGGACTAGCTTTGTTAACTGATTGCAAATTTAAGTCCAAGTCCAGGTCCAGGTCCGGGTTTGTAGCCGCTTTGAGCAGAGATTCAGAGACAAGATTCTGATCCACCAAACAAGTCATAGAAGGCAGCAAGCTGTGAGGAGAAATAGTGCTAAGCGCTAGGTCAGCGGTTGGCGGAAGGGGGATGCTTGCAGATACATCCATATTCAGGTGATTGTTCGATGGATCTGGGCGCTTTGCTTTAACAGCGTGTGTTGTTTTAGGAGCCCTAGTGGCAGGGCGCCCTTTTCCCTGAAAATAATGCGGAGATTTAGGCATTATATAGCATTGCTCCTTGTCCTTGCTCTGACAAGCGACACCCAGCCCCCTTTTTCTCCCCCTTGTGAAGCTGACTCTGGATTTTTAGATAAATAAAACAAATAAAAAATACTGGCCACGTGCCAGACTTGCGCTAAAGTTACTCCAAGAAGAGTGTCTTTTATCCAGCGATTTCCAGAAACTCACAGTGTACTCAGGGTGTACTACAGCAAGAGCGCACAGAGCTTTAAAAAGCAGAAAAAGAGGAAAACACTAGACTGCCCCACTGGCAAAGACCATTGTGTTTCGTGGCCCCCGCCTCACCTCCGTTTCCTTTACAAAGAGCTGATCTCCTCTTCTCAGGGCAGAACATTCACAACAGGCACCTGCAGAGCCTTTTTAGCACAAGCAGAATCAAAGCAAATTCCTGCATGCGGGGCAGCATTCCAAAATCATACCAAACGTAAAAAAGGAAGCGGGGGGGGCTCTTCGGGGAGCTTGGTGGCCTCCAAAATCCTTTCCGCATTCAAAGACGAGGCGCGGCCATAACGCGTCCGATTCCCGACGCGCGTCCTTCCCTCTGAGCCTGAGGCTAGCCGCGGAGCATGACAGGAGCTCCTACGCGGCTCGAAAAAACAGTCGAGTCACATACATGTCAGTATACCAAGATAAGAACATCTTTTCTTGTCCATAGTGCTCATGTGTGACACATAGAAGTCATTGAATACAGGGAGATGACTACAAGCACTGCCCTACCCACCACCCAGCTCAGGCCCTGCACTGACTAGGTAGGTCAACTGACATTTTGTGGTTCATGATTCTAGCAATCTGACAGCGATGAGAAACACTGTTAGACACATTACGCCTACGCGGCTCCTGGAAGGTAAACTCCTCAGCCAGGAATGCATTAAAACACTCACAATCTGTGCGATTGAACCTCTGCATACAGTCCCTACAGGCTACTGCCAGGGTACAAACTCTAACATCACACATGGGTAACAATGTGGGGATTGGCATGGTGGGCAATGAAACAGTCTAGCCTGTCCATGTGTGGACATGTGCAAATGCAGATGCAGACTCATGCCACTTTAGCAGATGGGGGTCTGTGTGTCTCATCATCAAGACAGAACACACCTTCAGAATAACAGGCATGCATTGTACGTTTTCTGCAATGTGACCAGACAGCTGAGTCACATATCATGGGTAATCAGTAAACAACTCACAGTTTGCACTTGAAGGTGACAAAAAGGCTGTGGGATCAAGGGACCTGTCAAGGCTTTAAAAAACACATATTGACCGAGATGCCAAGTGCACATTAGTCACAGATCCTCAGCTCTCCTCTAACACCATGTACATTCTTATCAGAGGATAGAGCCCCAATACGCTGCATAGTAGCACTGAGGGAAGATTTGGCCTTGTAACATGTTGTGCTGGGATACAGGGAGTGGGCACAGGGCCACAGTTGCATAACAAAAGTGATTTGACACCAGCCCAGGCTTGGACAAATACAGTGGGATACATTTGACAGGCCCTGGTCACAGCAGGTTCAGGAGACAGACCTACATGAAACTCAATTCCCAACACTTCCATGTATGATAGTACATCATGTGGCCAACAGCCAATTGGCATGTTGTGTTTTTGTGCCAACTTGAGGGGCAGAGTAAGTCAGCATATGTCTTCGAAACAAAAGTCTAGCAAGGGCAGATGTGGTTTGAAATGTCTGTGGCACCCTACACAAAGCTCACATTATACACAACTGACACATACAACATGCATAGAATGATCACGCTGTCTTTCAAATACATATGCCCTCACATTGATGACATCCATGAGGTAAGAGATGTCTGGGGATGACTGTTATGTCACCTCACCTAGTTATGTGCCTCCAACACACGGTGGATCAGGGTACACTCAATACATACACACCACGATGTATCAGAACTCAACACCTGGCATTGAACAAAAATACATGCACATTGATTTCCCCACCGATGCTCACTGACTGCACCTACAGGGCTTAAAGTACACATTCTGCCATGCATGGTCACACTCTAGACTGCGAGGAGGGAATATATGTCGAAGTACAGAGAAAACTGTGCACATGAGGCCCTTACCTGCTATCTACTGTACCACAGAGCTGTTCATACAGGAGTAGGACCTCAGATAACAGCTTCTCCAACTCCTCTGGTGAGAAGGCTAGGGCGCTATCACCTGCTGGACGTGGCATGATTGCTCCCAGAGGCGGTACATAGCAGCTCAGGTAGTGGAGGTCTTGCTGGCAGCAGTGTCAGGAGTCAAGTGAGAGATTTTGCAAAACATGACAGTCACATCTGCCACGTACCCAGCCATCAGTGCCCACAGACACAGCCATTGGACTACGACCACCACTGGCATCAACGCTAGCCTATGGCTGTGTCTGCCACGGTTGCAACAGCCTACCACCATGACGACTTCCGCTGGCGGTCGCGGGCGGTCCCCAATGTCCTGTGGAGTCGGTCAGGCATCCCCCATTGTAGAGTCCAAAAATGTGTTGTATGGCTCCCACAAATGCGTCACACCTCCAAAATGTTTGGGTTTTGCATCATTAACTGCTTGTTTTTTTCCAGTTATGTAACTCCTACTACTCAGACACCATTGCTGTACATTGCTCGGCATACATGGTGATTTGCATTGAGGCACAACACTCCCCCGACAAAGGTCATTTTAATGCTTGTGGCATCAAGTCACAGTCCAAGAGGTATGTTTTGCTGCACAATTGTTAATGACCATTCACCTGATGTGTACACATGTATTTCCAAGCAAGGGAGTGACATGTGACTGCTGTGTGATTATCAGTTGTGATGGGTACTGTGTATCATGTCCAAACCGCAATACATGCCTTGTCACATTTTCACATTGACATGCATCCTGTATCTTGTAAAGGACACATTCAATAATGCCAATACTCATGTCTTGTCATACCTAGGTACCCAGGGAGGGGAAGGATCAGACAATCTCTTGTCTATCGTCCACTGCCAGACCTCAATGGAAGAGCACCAAATCTTCCAGATCTACTGTCTGATTCGGCCAACAATTGTGGACCTATGTCATTAGTTGGAGCCAGATCTGATGCCTGCCATTAGTCATCCAAATAGCATACCACCCATTGTACAAGTCACAGCATTTTTGCACATCCTTGCCACAGGATCCTTCCAAAATACAGTGGCCTTATCTGCTGGGATGTCCCAACCAATGTTCAGTCTGGTTTTAAAGGATGTACTCTCAGCAATGTTGAAGCACATGGACAGCTAAATCTGCTTTCCTCAATGTGAGGATTTGACCCATGTGAAGGCTGACTTCTATGGTTTGGCACACATCCCTCATGTGGTGGGAGCCACTGATGGTACACATGTTGCCTTGGTTCTACCACATGGCAATGAACCAGTGTAACACAACAGAAAGAGCTACGATTCCGTCAATGTCCAAGTGGAATGTTTGGGGAATCTTTACATTTTACAAGTCTGTACCCGTTTTCTGGGTTCAGTCCATGATGCCTTCATTATGCGGAACAGCACAATCCCCCAACTCATGTCATGACTGTTCCCCAGAGAGGGCCTGTCTGATTGGTAAGTCAAATCTGTCCTGTTAGTGTGTTTGCAAAGTCTGCTGCAACAAATTCAATAAGAGGGACTAATAGTTGCACATATGTTCCATTCCATAACAGGGGACTCTACATACCCAAACCAACCATGGCTGATGACGCCGGTGAGAAACGCAACTATGCCAGGGGAAGTCTGCTTCAACGATGCCCATGGAAGAACACGGTGTGGCGTGGAGCAGACATTTGGGCTCCTGAAGTCCAGATTTAGGTGTCTGGACAAGACAGGTGGAGCCCTCCTCTACTCACCCGAAAAAGTGTGTAAGATCATTGTGGCCTGCTGCATGCTCCACATCATTGCCCTGCGGGTGAATATTCATACACCCACAGATGCTTTGTCATTGTAATGGGATGGACCCATGATCAGGGACTGTTGTACTGCCCTCTGTCTGTGCAGAGGACACCGTGGTGGCTGAGTGGACTGACAATAGCAGTGCCTCCTGTCCTTAACAGTCCTGTCAGTGCTTGTACTACCCATACAAATGTCATCCTCTCAGGTGGATGCATTTCACTAGGTCATACAAAGTATTTTTGAGTATGACACACTGTTCTAGTTTTTGTAATTGTAGAGCAGTGCCTGCTGGGAATTTTAGTACTGTCAATCCCTGTACTACACACAATGTAGACAACTATTGTCCCCCCAGATGTTGCCAGAAAGTGGTCTATGGACAGGTGAACACTGGGCTGGTGAGTGGGGTGACAGAGAATGTGGTCAAGGTGAGCAGTGATTATGCTTGACAATACGTTTAGGTGATATTTTAGTGTTGTAACTTACCAGACTCCACTCCCCTGATATTCCTGGCAAGCCCTCAGGATGCAGGATGGCCAAGACCATCTTCACCCAGGATATGAGTTGTAAGGGTGGTGGTACCGCCAGTCTTTTGTACATGCAGCTGGTGCCTGTATGCCATGGAACGGACCTTCCCCCTGGGGTCTTCCTGATTTTGTCCCTTGTGGGTGAGGTGGGGCCTACAGAATTCACTCTGTTGACTATTCTTTGCCACATTTCCATTTTCCTGGCAATAGTAGTGTGCTGGACTAATGCTCCAAACAAATGTGCTCCAAATAAAAGTGGCTCTACTCTTTTGATTAAATCCACAATAACTCTCAAGTCATCATCAGTGAAACGGGGATTTTTCGGATTTTTTGGGGGTGACATGGTGGTGCTTAGGGAATGGATTGAGATTAACAGGTGACGGTGAGTTTGTGAAGTTGGGAATGCAAATGTATTTGCCTGGTCAAATAATGTGTGAAGGGTGCGGTTTGTGATGTGGGAAAATTGCAGGAGTGCCTATAGTTTAGAAGTTTTTGGATTCGCTCTGGCTTCTGTGTTTGGCGTTGTAGGTGCAAAGGATTGTGTTGTGTGAAGGGGTGTGTTTTATAGTATGCTTTGCAGGTCTGTTGAGTGTGGCAATTTGTATCAGCTGTGTTGTTTTCAAATCCATCCAATGTGGTGTTGTATATTGCTATGGTGAACGAAAACCACCGTGGTTCGGACCACCATTGGTTGACCGACATGGCTGAACCACCGCTGCGACTTTTGACTTGTAATACAGTCAGTGGTTGGTCGACATGCTGTCAGTGCTGGTGGTTGGCCCACCTATTTCAAGCCCTCTAAGGGACTGGCGGTCTTGATTTTTTGGCTGACTTTTGTCGGTCCTGCCTGTGTGACTTGTAATACGACAGTCTGTTTGACCGCCAACATGGCAGTCTTTTGGCGGACGCCACCATGGCAGTCTGGTTGTCCGACTGTGAAACTCGTAATGAGGCACTAAGACTTTAAGTTGCACTTTGGTATTGGAGACATCCTTTCGAGGATTACAAACTCTAAACACCAACATAATCCTTGCTAAGATTATGAACTCTGTTGCATCTGTTCACAGGAGGAGCTAGTGAATCCCCTGCATTGCACAGACTTTGATCATATCACTTGAATCACATATGGTATTAAGTTATAATCAGTGGTAGGGAAGCAAATGTATGTTACTGAGAGTGAAAGCACTATGTTAATGACTATTTATTATAGTACACATGATGAACTATGTGTATAGAAAATGATTCATACCAGAGACATGTTTAACTCTCTGAAGGTGGTGAGTATAGCTATAAGAATGTGTATTACAGTTCAGGTTATTTCATAAATTATTTACAAACGTTATTTATATCATTGAACTCTAGGAAGTCATTTGGTTATCAGAAACCAAAGACAGTCATGTTTATAGTGATTACTACAGGGTATATCCGATGTTAAAATAGAAACAGTGAACAGTAATATCATTGACCAAATACTAA
The DNA here is from genome assembly GCF_031143425.1 of Pleurodeles waltl. Lineage (NCBI taxonomy): Eukaryota > Metazoa > Chordata > Amphibia > Caudata > Salamandridae > Pleurodeles > Pleurodeles waltl. The sequence goes on along the minus strand of NC_090444.1, from coordinate 1,640,224,820 downwards.
ATTTATTGTTTCTTGTTTTAGATATCAATGTCTCTGTATTGCAGATTGAGTAAAGAACAGGTGAGGTGAAGGTATTCAATGTATACATTTCTCTCACTCTTGCTCATTTTGCTTTCCCCAATCCACTAGTGACTGGTACAGATATTCTTTGTAGGATTGACAGTGGGTTCGCGGAATTGTCAAAACTAGCATCACTCCTGTTAGATCTAGATTCTGGATTGCTTGGTCAAATATGGATGTGAAATCATTGCCTCAAATTGAGCTTTCTGAACTGAGTTCTACCTCTTCTCTCCACCAAATTGCTCAACTTTGATTTAGGTCTGGCTGGAAGCTATAAAACCAACTGGATTGTATGCGTTTTATCATGGGAAAGTGCTAAATCTCACTCAATGAAAACCTCAATATGCATGCCCACATCAGCACACCAGCTAAAGGATAACACTATCAAATCAAATTCCTATGAGAAATTAGGTATTTAATTCCAGCATTTGACTTTGGAACATTGGTGACATTGCTAGCCCTCTCTAAACTGGACTCTGGCGTGCTTATTAAACATGCACCTGGCTCGCCTAACAATATCCCTTAATGTGGCTGCTTGCCTGATATCAGGTTTCAGAAGATCCAGGCACATCCCTCCAATATTGTTCATGCTCAACTGGATTCCCATAGAGATGAGAAGCCTATTCAAACAAGAATGCATTCTATATGAGTCTCTACATCAGGCTATCTGGTTTCCAAACTGACCATTCCTGTTGTTCCATGAATCCTACAAAGTGCAGAGTTTCTCTGCCTGTGAACACCAGCACTCAAGAAAGAAAAACTCTAGATCAAGTTTTCTCTGGAAGTGGACGTACAATCTGTAATTCTATCGCTATCAAGACTAATCCTTTGTATAACACTCTCAAAAGAGAACTAAAAACCATGCTCCTCAAGTGCCACTCTCATTTAGGAATGTGTACTCCATAACCTTCTGTAACAGAAATGCTGAAACATCTTATCTAAGTTCAAGGAAAATTATTTGCCTATTCTAAGTAACACATGAACTAGGGAAACCTCACCTGCATCTCTCACATGTCCTTCAGAATTCTTGTTCCTGGCCACTTCTTCGAGGGCTCAGGTAGCCAGAAAGTATGACGACTCTGAATTTCTACTATTTGTATGCATTTGTTACATGGTGTAACCAAATGATCATCTCTTGTTCATGTTGTTCATTTATATGAAATATGTACAGCACTGTGCTACCCCAAAAGGGTATGTCAGCCTGCTACAAAACCACAAAATAAATAAATAATATCACCTATCTATAAAGATACTCACTCCAAAATAGTCCCAGATCCCCCAGACAGCCCTGGGAGAGGGATCCAGACGCTGTGCTGGCAGACAATGAATGGACATTTTGCCATGGGCATTTAAAATGTTTTTTATGAACCATAGGCATAAGGTTCTACAGCTTAAATATGTTCAGTACTCCTACTACACAATAGCTTGGTTGAATGCTATTGGATAGGTAGCAAACACAACCGGTCTTAGATGTTCACACAGAAATTCTGATTTCATACATTCAGCCTGGTAGAACCTCTGGGTTGCAGCCTTTTGTACTCACTGAGCTACATTTGACAACACAAAATAGGGCTGAGCCCCCACTCCCAGCAACAGTGTTGAGATATGTCAGAGATATCCACCTACACGTTAGGTGATAAACAACTTTGGTACTTTTACTAATCAAGCAAAGCGCAGTAATGTGCTAATATAGGGGCCCACTTCCAACTGTTGTGGTTTGGATTAAAGATATAATTTATTGTAGTGACTCATCCAATACTGCATCAATTGTGCTCATCTCATCATGACCAAGAGACGTTTGGGCACCTGCAAGACGGTATTGACAACTAAGAAAGGAAACTTAATAGGTATTTCTCCTAAATGAGCTGGGTATAGATGGGACACATTGTTTGCACTTGGGATCCTGCAGCAACCAACAATTATACAGTAATGTGTCTTCAGGTGTTAGATACCTGCTTTAGGTATCTGAAGTAAGAGTGGTGACTGTTGGTTTTTGTTCTGACAATATCTATTATGTACTGTGCCTATATAATACATGCAATCACAGTTGTTTTGCCATCTTTGGCACAATGCATGACTTCTGTTTTCTGAGAGACTTGTTTCTTATTTTAACACTCCAATCAATTAAATAAAGGTTTTTTGAAAGAAAAAAACTAGTGTATGGGGCATGGTGAGGGAGTAGACCCGGCAACACACATCTCTCCTGAGCTTCATGCACAGGGCCCCCATTCCCTCCCCAATGACATGTTGGTGGGGAAGCTACTTCCCCCAGAACCCCCATGACCCAGACTGCAGCAGCATGGGGGCGAGAGAGGAGCGAGGAGGAGAGGCGGCAGCCATCTTAAGATTGTCACAGAGTATGGACCTAGGTGCTACTACAGCAGGAGAGTGGCAGCAGTGAGGGACGGTGGCCCCCTCACCTTGTGAGACAGGGTACATATTGCACTTGTGAGACAGGGGCCACAATGACAGAGGGTCTCTTTCGTGCCCAGCCATCTTGTGGCATATTGGCTGGGTGCATACAGCGAACCAGTTAAGGTGTCGGGTGCACAGTGGCTCAGGGGCTGGTTCAGGCCTAGGCCACATGCGCTGCCTATCATACCAAAGCATCGGAGAGCTGGTGGGTCTGCACGCCAGCCCTACGTGACCGAATTTGTTCTTCCCCTCACCACCGTAGAAGCACCAGGACATCGGGTGCGTGGCAGCTTGGGGGCTGGATCAGGCCTAGGCCACACGTGCCACCCGCTACACCACAACATTGGAGAGCTGGTTGTTATGTGCAAAAGTTCTCTGCGATTGACTTTGCTCTCCCCCATTTTTTAAAGAAACCACAAAGATATTGGGAGCACAGTGGCTTCAGGGTCACAGTGGGCCTAAGCCACTTGTGTCACCTGTTGTGAGGAGGCACCGGGGGGCGCTGGTGGGTCAATGGGCAGCCCTCCCAGATCATATCATCTCTCCCTCTTGTCCTCAGTAGAAGCCCCAGGGGCACATATAAGGGCCATTGAAATACTACTGAGAGGACATGTTGAACAATCCCCCCATTTTCTCCCCATGGGCCTGTGCAGGCAAGTGGGCCCTGATTTAGGACAGGACCACCAATACAGTGCTGAGAGGAGGCATCAGAGGTGAGGTTGGAGGGCGTAAACTGGCAGTATGGTGATAACTGGCATCTTTGGACTCCATTACCTATGGGTCATTAACTAAGCTTGGTCACCCTCATTGATGGAAGGTCTGTGTGGAGTGGGAGATTTACCTGGCGTGGATTTCAGCACTTGGTAAATTGCACCACTACTGCTCTATTGGGGGGCTCAGAGTCTTAAGGCGTTGGTGTTGTTCTGCCTTACACAAGCTCCCACATACTTCTACACAGGTGTAATAGTATACCATAGACTTACCAATCCAAAGAATTCTAAGTAAAAAATTGAGTTATGGTGCATGTTCAAGACCACCCAGTCACTAGAAGATCAGGGGAACCCAGCATAGCGGGGTGCATGGTAGTAGTCCCGTGAGAGTAAGCACGCTGTAGGCACGGAAACTCAAGCCAATCAAACCACATTATCCTAAAAGAATGTGTAAAATACCTCTGAATATTGCAGAAATTACAATTATACCGGGGCAAACCGGCGCAAACCAATTACTCAACTACTGCGTATACAGATCAGTCCATTTTTTACTTTGAATTCTTGGGATTGGTGAGTCCAAAGTATACTGGTTCCACCTCATTGTATCTACCACTATTGAGGTATTCATCCAGTGTTCTATTGTTTATCCAGACAGGGTTACCCCGAACCTTCCATTCTGGATGGTACATGAAGATGATAGTTATGGATAATTGAATGTGAAGTGTATTCCTTATAAGGTATTGTCTATTTTGGTTGTTTTTTATTCACAGCTCACTAGTCTTTGATAGATATGGTCACTTTCACCATGCATGAGCCACTTCACAGCCTTAGCGCGGTTTTTCTCTTATACATCTCTATGACTTTCTGGTAGTTTTGGTTGGCACTGCAATCTTTGGCATACTTTTTACAAGCAGCAGCACTGATATTGTGAGGTTTGTTCCCTCTTTCTCTTTTTCTCTTCCTTTTTGCCAATCTCACTGTGGGATCGTTTCCTAGTACTTCTTTGTCACTAAGCTGTCCTTTATATTTCTGTGACAGCCAGACTATTTATGTTATTTACTTTATTCTTGCAATTTCGTGAAATTTTGTTAATTTTTACTTACCTTTCCCCCTTCTTTTTCTTTTTTCTGTTTCTTTTTCAGTATACTTCCAGGCACGAAATTCTACTCCTGATAATTGTACCATGCAAATTGCTTTAACAGAACTGAAACGTCGACTAATGATTGATCCCTAACTCTTTTGTTTATCGATGAATGGTTCTTTGTTTGAGTAGTGGTACAGCACTGATTCAGCAAAAAAATATTATATTCCTTTGTGTTGATGTCTATTGCCTGAGACAAGCAATTGATGAATAATTTCACTTCTAAGTATTGTGTATTGAAGATGAGTCCCTTGTACAAGAAGTGGATCTTTACTTCTGTGATACAGAAACATGACATTTCCTTGTGCTTATCATTTGTGACCAACAATTGTATTGTACATAATATAATACTCTGCAAGGGGTCTTGCTTTACACCTGAGTATAAGCATAACCTTGTATTGCTGGATTAATCAGATCCCATATTTTTGCAACAACTCTCAAGCAATGCTGGGAGTTGCCCCTTTCACCCTTATTTTTTCCTTTCACTTAACTTTAACTTTTTGCATTTTATTATTGAAATTGCTATATGCACAATAAATTATATTTTGCATAGATTTCATTGTATCTCTGTGTGTACTGGAAAACTGTTTGACTTGGTAAGGGATCACTGTATTTGACTTTTACCCCTGGTCCCTTTCTATATTTTGGGTTCCCCTTTTTTTTTTTTTAAATCTTTCTAAAAGTGGCATTTTCAGATCTGCAATTTACAAACCAACTTTACCAAAAGATGTATTTCTAAATTGTGACTCCAGAGACACCAAACTCCATTTTCCTATATTTTCCAAATTGTAAATTACAGTTAAAAGATATTTCAAGGTAACCCAACTTTAGCCTATGGGAGGATTAATCCTTGCGATAGTGAAAGAAGAATGTAAGAGTTTTTCACTATCTGGACTTGTTAAACTTAAAAGTGACGTCCAACGTGTTAAATACACTGCACTGTGCCCTTGGGGATAAAAAGGCCCTACCTTTGGGGTGACTTATAAGTAATAAATGGAAAGTTTGGGCCTAGCAAGTGGGTACACTAGCCAGGTCAAGATGGCAGTTTAAACTGCGCACACAGGCCCTTCAGTGGCAGACCTGAGACATGTGTGAAAGGCTATGGTAATGGGAGGCACAATCAGAGCTGCAGGCCCACTAGTAGCATTTGAATTACAGACCCTGGGCACACATATTGCACTTTACTGTGAACTTACCAGAAAGTAAAATATGCCAATTATGGAGAAGCCAATGTTACCATGTTTTAGACACAGAGCACACACACTTTAGCAAGGGTCAGCAGTGAAAAACTGCTCACAGTCATAAACCCAGAAAAAAACAAAGTTCAGCACACAGTCAAAACAGGAGACTAGAAAGCAAAAAGTCAGGGAAAACCACACCAAAAGATGCCAGGTCAAACACTGACTCTTTGCTTGGTCCTTATTGGTGTTGCTTTTAGGCACCTGTCCCTTCGTGATCGCATCATAGACACTATAGAACATTACTTTCCTGAAAATTACACAGGAGATTTGTCACCTGTGACCCTCTGGGACAAGGCGAAAGTGGTTTTCTGGTTTTCCGGGAAGAGTCACCGCAACCTTTGAATGGGCGAATAAACTCCGTCAACAAGATTTAGAAACTCAGATACACCAAGTGGAGGCACGCCACAAGGAAGGAGATTTCCACAGGATATTGAAAGACATACTTCAGCTACAGGGTGAGCTTGAACATCTCTTAAGAAAATCGGTGGCCGAAAAACTGCTTTACATTATTCAAACATACAATGAAAAAGGGTTCAAAGCGGACAGATCCTTAGCACATAAGTTACACATCCACTGTACCTGCAACCATATCAGGGGACTCACAGAAGAGGATGGTTGCCTTTGCCACAAGAAGGAGGAACCCCTAGTGATTTTTAGTAACTATTACACTGCTCTTTACCAGGCCCAACAGCTCAATGCACAGCAGCAAGATGATTACCTGAGCACCTATAGTCCTCCGGTTAGATCAGAAGCTTTGCATCTTCTAGAGGAACATATCATCCCGGATGAGGTCAGAGAGGCATTGTGTCTTCTAGAGGAAGATATCACCCTGGATGAGGTCAGAGAGGCAATTAGCAGCATCACTTCACATAAGGCACCTGGCCCTGATGGCTATACAGCCACATTTTACAAAGCCAGTGCCTCTCTTCTGATCAATCCTCTGGTACACATGTTGGGTTCATTTTTAACATCTGGAGAGGTTACCGATACTGTGTTGAAATTGCACATAACTCTTCTTTTGAAACCCGGTAAATCTGCCACACAATGCCATTCCTATAAGCCTATCGCTGTCCTCAAATGCGATGTGAAGCTGTTTGCTCCCATTCTGGTTGCTTGCCTGCATCATGTCTGGCCAACTATAATTGCCTTGACACAGTTGGACCTCATCGCAATAGACAAGCAAACAACAGCCCTTAATGTTTAATTTAATGTGGGGTACTCATTCTGTTTTCCAAAAACCAGTAAGATTCTAACCCTAATTACACAAAGTTATTTGAAGTGGCATGTTTCCGTACCCGCTCTAAAATGTTTGAAAACTTCAATAAATAATACACTGCACCGTCACATGTTGAACTCATCTCTCCATGGAAATCATGCAGATGATTTTCGCCAACTTGTATCTTCTTTCTTCTACTTCACTCATGGCCCCTGAACTTTGCCAAGCTTGTTTCCCTCACAGACGCGAGCTGTCTGTCAGTGGAGTGATTTCACTGCTGACTTATTCCATTTAAACAGCATATTTATTCTGCAGAGTCCAGATGCATGATTAAACTGTACTTCACCCCTGACCCTACGATTAGAACAGAGGCTTTGTACAAAAAAATAAAAAAGGAGCCCGCATGCCTCTCCTCTTTCACAGCGTCTTGTAAATCTGAAGGAGGGAAGTTCTCGTCTGACACCACAGCCGAGCCTGCTGAACAGATGCCTTCTGACAGTGAGTTGTTGGCAATAGGACACAGCTTTGCTACTAACGTTTTGGAAAACTATTTGGCTGAGCGAAATTAAACAAATCGCTTTTTCACAATTGTCAGTGGCTGGTAATCACTAAATGAGGCATGGCGCAAACTGGCACTGCTCCGTTTCCCATGGGAAATTGTTAAAGATACTGGGGTAAATATGTTTAGAAAACGCACTGACCAAGAAAACACGCCTGTTTTTTCCTGTGTGTTTTTTAATAAGTTGAAGTACGTCTTCATTAGTGAGTTGCGTGGAAGGTTTCACCTCAGAATAGCCCCCTGGAAGGTGTAACTGGTATGGTATCTGTGCAGTCAGCGACCGGATCAATGCATGTGATTTTTTTGGAGACTCCTCGCTGTGTCCTTCCGCGACTGCCTGGAGCCCCTGAATCTGGAGGATGTATGGACTCTAACTGGTGGTTAGTTATTGCTCAGCTGCCTCTACCTCTCCCAGAAGCTGGGCTGTTCTCTGTTGAAAAGCTTTGCACAGGTACCTGCTTGGACCCTGCTGTTGTGGTGCTTCTTGAAAGTGGACCTGAACTCTGTCCATTTCTTCCTCTTTCTTGTAGCTGAACATGCCTGGAGGTCCCTCTGGAGCTTTGCAGGCCTGCACTGATGCTGCTAAACCTGACCACAATGTTAAGGCCGAACTGGGGAACATCAAGCAGGCCAGTCTCTATTTCCACCCATCCATCCATTCTTTCTCATTCTCTCATCTATTTCTTCTCCCTCTCTGGTGGCTTTCTCTCTACCTAACTCCTCACTCTCCTTCTCTCTCTCCTGAAGCCTGTGTCTGTTGCAATTAACCTTGAGGAGCTGGGGAAAAAGAGGCACCAGAAGAGGGCCTGGGCTTTCAAAACCGCCTCCAAGGGCTCCAGCCCACTGGGAAAATGCATGGTGGTATAAAGCCTGTCTAGCCCTGGCCTTCATTGGAGCCGCGGCCAGCACAAGGATCCCAGAGGTGCAGACACCGGATCTTGAAGCCCTCGCTATGGCTCGCCAAAGCCTAGATGTGGGATTCCCAAGAAACCTACTGCTACTGCTACAAGTTGAGGAGTTGAGTGGTGACTCTGCATGCACTCCCTCACTGCACCACCGTGAGTTATGTTTTTCATCATTTTGAACCTTCTGGTGTTGTGGAGATCCAGAACCCAGTGGGCTTGCTACTAGCCAGATCAATAGGATGTCGGGTTCGTGCACCGGTCCTTGCACCCATCACTACACATAATGCACAAGCTGACATTCCTTGTCAAAAGATTAGGACATCTGAGTTTTGAACCGCTAGCCCGGAGCACATAGTACCCTCAGGAAGGGAGGTATCGCGTTTTGGGGTACCAACGCCACTTACCTTTACCACTGCTTGACTCTGTGAATTCAGAAAACATTCTTTCAAATTACGAAATTGCAATAACAGTGTCAACAACTAATTCCATGTGTAACACTGTCAGGCGGTCCTGGCTTTGAAGCTGACATCACTTTCTGTTTCCCACTATAAGAATGGGGGCATCACTCAAGCTTGTAAACTGTTAACATAGGGCCACCTGGCACGCATGGTTTACAGCCTGGACTGATGGAGTGAAATGATGTGGTAAATACTGTTTTCACAGCATGAGAAACTCAACTTTAATGTGTGGAGTCAGGTGTCTGTTCTTCTGGGACCATTTTGGGATACTTGGAGTATTTCGAAGAACCTGTATTCGCCCCTGCTCAGCTTTACTGATGAGATGAGAAGAGTCAGACCTTTTAACTGGGACAGCTCTGAGTTAATAAGAAAAGATAGTTGTAAATCAGGCCCATGATCATGAATTCGACTACAACTGCAGGTTGCTCTGGTTAGATATACAAATAACCACGGTACATGTGGCTCAGATTCTACGTCCCTTAAAAACAAACAGTGACAAATCCAGTAGGATTGCTCTCTTAGATCTGAAAATGCGCCTTTATCATTTTGCGAGTTTGCACTTGTTGGTATGTGGATTACTGACTGGGTGAATTTAGAAATAAGTCGTGAAGTGGATGGGTGGGGGAATGAGTAGGGATACGGCTGGAAGAATGAATGTGTGCATTAATGAGCGAGCACTGCAAAGGAATGGGGGAATTCCTTCCTGTCCCCAACTGTCACCCATATCATCACAATCTGAACCGTTCGTGCACTTGCTCATCACCTAATCCTTTCATTCGGCCATGACTTCACTCAGTTGTTACTCTTGCATTTATCCATGCAGCACTCACTCACCTATCCATCCCCCACTTCATCTACTAATGCATCTATTGGTTCCATTATTTATTAATTTATTCTTCCATTCGTGCACTTAACTATTCTTCCAATCACTTTTTCATTCATTAATTCATTCATTCACTGATTCTCTCATCCAGACATTCGTCAATGCATTCAGTCACACACCCAATCTTTCCGGGAAGCACAGGAACCAAATTTATGCACCCATTGGTGAACTATCCATCGACCTTTGTTCTCACATTTATCTACCCATGCACTAGGCTATTTATCCTTCCATCCACAAACATGTTCCCCCATCCACACTCATCTACCTTGGCATAGGCTTCTGTAATTACATACCAGTGCAACCACCAAGGCGCTTTCACACATTGACATATCCATTCATTCTTACCCATGCATCCACCATGACTCATCAATCAATCAGTTCTTTATTCGGTTTTAACAAAACCATAATAAATTACATAAAATAACAAGTAATAATCATTCAACATAAATCCTACAATTCATTATTTCTAATCGACTTTTTTTAAAAAATTCAATAAAAAATGAGTGCTGAACAAACAGTCAGGAATTCTAGTCTTTGTAAATACATAAAAGTAGGTCTATGTTGCTTAAATCTCTAACCAGAGGCTTTAAGTAACAGGACCTTTAGGGTTCTATAAAAGGTGCACAACAAATTAAAGTGCATTGTGCTTTGAAAGGAGATGCCATCCCATGGACAAAATCTAGGATCCTTAAACCATTCGCCCATTTCTATGTATCATATTAAGTGGAAACCTAGTCAATAGGAATCTGCGGCAAGAATTTAACTGCGCGGGCGCAATGTTGCATCAAAAATATTACCGGCGGCTAACGCCATTTTGGTGCGCCGTGCGGGTGTCAAATTTATACTTTGACGCACGGCGGTGCAAACCACAGGTGGGAGTAATTTTTTTTTACGCACACCGCAGCGTCAAGTCGTAAAGCAAAACGTTGTTGACGCGGCGGAAATGACTGTGGATCGATTTACGACCCTGCAAACCGGATATGCACCGTTTTTTGATGCAATAGCATAAAAAAAAAACAGCGAACACTGCCATTTCACCAGAGGAGAGCCAAAATGGATCCCAGATGCCATTACAGACCCCAGGAAGATGACAACAGACCAGGAACCAGCCAGGAGGACCCACACAAGAACCAGGACACTTGTAAGAAGAAAAGAAAGTGTCGCTTCAGTGCAGAGGAGCAGGAAATTCTGGTTAAAGAGGTGACGGAACACCAGCACCAACTGTTTGTCACCTCAAAGTTGCCAATCAGTAGGAGAGAGGCTATATGGCAACAAATTGTTGACAAGATTAACAGTGTGGCTGAAGTACGCAGAACAGTCATCGAGTGCAAGAAACGCTGGCATAACTGCCAGCGCAGGACCAAGAAAAGATGGCCAGGAACAGGAAGGCAGCACTGCAGACTGGAGGTGGGAGTCCAGCACACCAGGAGGCCCTGGATCACATGGAGGAGGTGGTCGCAGCCATCATCCCTGAGGAGATCGTCACAGGGATTCAAGGACAGGACAGCGCAGACTACCAGGAGACAACGCACATGCAGGATAAGTCGCATGGGGAATTAAAATTCACTAATGTTAACCGTAAGCACGGGGGGATACCGACCACAAAATGCATGGAAGTCATCACATACATATAGTGGCATGGGTAAAGGGGCATGGCATGGGGGCATGGCCTGCACAGAGAGAAGCTGGGGCACACCATTACACTACACTAACAAAAGTCCCATGGGGGCATGCTGTCATGCCAACAATGGAGCAAAGGGAAATCCACGGCAGGAGGAAAGGCCACAACGTCAAACTGACATCCCGGCACACGTCAGCCACCATACCCCCCACATTAACTAGGGCCCTCTTAACAACCTCTAGCCATACCGACAACTGGAATGTAACTGCGACAACCGTTGCCACTACCACTTCCGCTCTGTGTGCAACTCAAGTAGCCAATGGCAGTAACCTCCCCATGGATCATACACACCTAAATTAGGGGGTTGAGGATGACAACTTCAACAATCCCCTGAGAAAAGACAAAGGCCCCAGTACTGTCAAATGTCAATGCCCATAGTTGTTGCAAACATCAGCCAATTTCAACAACAATAGGAGCTACACAGCACTAAGGACATACCCATGCTGCATATGTCAGTGTCCATCCTGTGCCTGGGTCACAATGTAACATCCCAAATGTCATACTGCTCAGACAACAGCATTGGGGGGGGGGGCACATGTAACTGGTCACTGACATAGACCTGCACAGTCAGAGGAGGAAATAGGACACTGCTACGACAATCAGGGCAATCCAATGTACCACACATTCCCCAACATCAGCAGTACACATTACCAATGCCAACATCCATATCGTGTCATAACATTGCTATGCATAGGATATGCCACATGTCAAATACATTTAAGTGGATGTGAAAGATCAGAGATTGAGGCAGGTCCAGATTGTTAAGTGTGCTGCCAGTGCCATCAAAACACCCACAGCCAGTGAAAGGTCTCACCATGAGAATGGATGTAGATGGAGGGTTGAGTAGGACAAGAAGGTGGCAATTCTCTATTTGGCCAAAACCAACATCTAGAAGAGATGATGCCGACAAGTCTTATAACTTAATAACATACATGTGACATGCAGGTGGGCCATAGGTCTAGGAGAATGCCCATCTGAAGGACTGGAGCAATGAACACGAAAAAAAGTTCACAATGTGAATTCATCACAAGGCACATCACTCATGCCACAACACAGACACACTAATTGTACCCTGTTTCATTGAAGAGGAAGATGGATCTCCTGCGGATATGCCTGTCCCAGATTACCCTGATGACATGGATGACGAGCTGATAAACATTCCCCAGGAGACTATCCAAAAGGTCCTTGAAACCCTCCAGACCCCACCTTCAGTCACAAGGATGAGCACAGAACAAGCAGCCATCGCAGAGGATCCACCCACCACCCCAATTGTAAGACCTGCCAGCTCCAATACAGCTGAGGACTCAGACAACACAGGCACCAGCTTTGAGAGAACTGTAGTTGGGGTACAGCGTGAGCTGGCCAAGGAGGTGCGGGTGGAGATGCAAACTAAGGCAGCCAGCCTTGAGGGGGTGTGTTCATGCATGATGTCATCTGCAGATCAGGCAGCAGCTATGCAAGCTCTAACATCTATCTTGCAGGAACAGCAAAAAACCCAGAAGGAAATCAGCACAGCTGTAATACAGTTGACCCAACACCTACAACAGCAATCCTGTCAACGCGTGCACGAATGCAACATTGAGCCCCTCAGGGCCGACCTGGCTGCCTACCATCGTGATGTGGCTGCTATTCTCAAGAACCAGCAGATCCTCCTTGCTGCAGTACTGCCCTTAAGACCTTCACAGGGAGCAGCGAGGGGGATGTCTGAATCCACGTCTTCTAACACTGAGGTGTGTGTTGCCCCTTCACAACCACCACCACCAATAACAGAGGAGGCAACACACACATCAGAAGAAGAAGACATGGAACAGATCACATTCACAAGGAAAAGTACCCGGAAGCACAGTCCCTGCCACATTGCCAACTATTACCAAGGTCCTGCGTTTTGTAACATGCCAGTCTTGAAACAACTCTACTTAATGACTGTTCAGCTTACCACTGTATATCTTGTCAGCCTGCCAAGTGATTGTCTCTCACCTACTCAATGGCAAATCCTGTCCCTCTGCACTGTCGGAAACATCAACCCCAGCATGTCAAAAGCATTTCCGTAACCCCTTGTGTAGGATCACAATATAAGATGTCACTCTAATGGATTCACAATCATGGACAATGTACAGATAGCACTACAGCACTTTTCAATAAATAGCACTTACACAACAAATCTGTCTCTGGGTAATGTGACATATATATCAACTGTGCAGTAGATAACTGAAATGTGCCCACTGTCAAATTATGTAGCTTGTCAATACAACTGTCCTAATATTATGTAGTCAGAGAAATCTGCACAGTGCCCATGATTGCATCATACTCTGCCCATCCTGAGGGACATATCTGATGAAGTGAGAAACCATACACCCTCATGCTGTGCTGGACCTTGATTTCAACATGTATGTGTGAAATAGGTGTGGTCCTCTGCTATTGGCCGTCAAAGGAGAAATGTACATGATATATGTCATTTACATTGTGTGTATGAGACCATTGTATGTTACGCATCACATTAGCTCTGGAATTTTCAGTGTCCTAATCAGTATATCAGCAATGCTCCATGAGGCAACACTCTTATTCTGATAGTTAGAGATGAAGGTGTGCAAAAATGATTAGCCAGACCATGATATGGTGATTATTATACGTGGTTATTTAAATTAGTTCATTAAAGTGGTGATGTTGATTATATTTAAAAGAAATTGTTCACGATATGTTGCCGCCTGCGTATACCAGCGACCGTGTTCTGTAGTTCACCCTCATGTTGCAGGCCAGCATCCTCCTCTTCCTCCTCTTCAGGCATGTGTAGCTCTGGTTCCAGGAGGGGAATGTTCCCTTTGATGCAAATGTTGTGCAATATTGCACATGTTAGGATGATCTTACAGACCATCTCCGGGGAATATAGGAGGCTACCACCAGTGATGTCGAGGCACCGGAACCTTGACTTGAGGATGCCGAAGGTCCTCTCGACTATGGTGCGTGTCCTCCTATGTGCATCGTTGTAGGCACGCTCTGCTGCAGTACTCGGGTTGCCAATAGGTGTCATTATCCATGGCTGGATGCCATACCCCTGATCAGCTGCAAGAGAAAATGAATGGGATCATGTTGATGTAGCTAGCCCCATTGAAATCACCTTTCATGGCAGTAGTTGTTTTGTGTTGTCTGTGACTCTTTTGTGTTATTATGTTGTTTCCTAGGCTTGTAGGATGTACCATCTGCATCGTGTTGTTTCCTTGGCTGAACGAGTGTTTGGCTGCTGACCGTTTGTCAGCAGTATGTTTTGGGATTTGCAGTACAGTGTGCCCTGCCTAGCATTGTGACTTGTGATACAGGTGTCCGTGTGTCTTGACTGGGGGTGAGATGATAGTTCCATACACAGATTCATTTTGACAGTGTTGTTAACACGTTCATATCAATGTACCTTGGACTTCCCATACCTTTAGACTTATGCAATGGATTAATGTAAACGTCATTGGGACACTTACAATTTGCAAGGTGACATTTAGGGAACCCACTCCACACGTTGTGATCATTGATGCTATACAGTAATTTCCGATGTGTGACAGGTTCAATGGTGACCTAAGAAACATGGCTAGCGGTGTGACAATCTCAGTGTGTTCCTGTCCACATGTTGCTGTTGTGGTGTATGTGTTGTGTGTCCTAGAGGGTTGCTGTGCAGTGTGTATATAAGTAGGTTTTTGTACTTACCAACAAGTAGTCCATTGCCTTACCGTCCATCCTGGAAGTGTTCATTGATGGTGCAGTGACGGAAGATGAATGAGTCATTGACACTCCCAGGATATTTAGCCACGATGTTGGTGATCAATCCTTGGTGATCGACAATGGCCTGCACATTGATGGAATGTGTGTGCTTCCTGTTGCTGTAGAGGTGTTCAGTTGCAGCAGGTGGCACAAGGCGTACACGTGTGCAGTCGATTGCACCAAGGACGTGTGGGAAGCCACTAATGAGGTAGAACCCCTGTTTTGTTTCCTGCTGCTTGTGCAGTGTGTTAGGGAAGCAGATGTGGCAGGGTGTAAGTCCAATGATGCCATCCAGTACTTTGGGCAAAAAGGCAGAGAATGATGGTTGTGATATTCCGGCAACCATGGCACCAGTTGTTTGAAATGAGCCAGGAGAAGTGTGGCTCAATGGTTAGAGCAGCAAACCCTGAAGCAGAGATCTGGCTCAAGACCAGGGTTCAAGTCCCGCTTCGGCAGGTCTTGGGCTCAATTCCCCTTGACCAGATAATTCTCGCCTCAGTGCCTAATCTAACTCATGGGTGCAACTCTGGACAATAGCTTGCTTAATCTCCACAATGGCCCCAACAGTGCTTGGATGCCTGGCTTCACCCTCAGGAGTTGGCACCTCACAGGGAAAAGCCAGGAGGGGTTCCATAGCGGTATGAGTACAGCGCCTGGAGACCCTAACGGATGAGTAGTGCGCTATACAAGTGCTAATTTACATTTTTTACATTTACTTGCCAGCATGTGAAGTACAGCAAGCAGCTTGGTTTCTGTTGGGATAGTGCGGGGTGTCAGCAAAGTGGGTGCCAACTGTGGTTCAATGTTTCGCAGCAGCTGCTGAATGGCCTGCCAGTTCAACCTGTACCTCTGGATGATGTCGTGTTCCCTGAGGCCATGAAGGGTTGTTCTGGGGCGGAATATCCTCTCCTGCCTTCTGCGCTGCCTTTGGGGTCCCTGCTGGTGTTGTTGTAGCTACTGTTGTAGCTGCTGGGCTCTGCGTCTGCGTGCACGCTGGATAAGAATCACCTCCATGTCTCCCTTTTGCTGCTCTGCTGCTCTGCTGTTGCTTCTGTGTGTTCTGATTAAATACAGGTGTGTTTGCCCCATTTTAATGCCTGCCTTGACCCAGGCGTTAAGTTTTGACGCAAATCGGGCTGTGCGTCATTTTATGGCCCCGCCTCCCGGCCGTGCATCATTTTTGCCCGAAAGCATAAATACGACGCACGGCTGTTTAAGTCATTTTTTGGATGGAAACGCCTACCTTGCATATCATTAACGCAAGGCGGGTTGCCGCATCCAAAAAATGACGAACACGGAGGAATTTTATCGTCCGTGGGCTCGGGCGTCAAAGTTTAAATACGGGGCAACGTTTGCGCTGAATGTACGTCAAAGTTTTTGACTCACATTCGGCGCAGACGGAGTATAAATATGCCCCATAGAATCCTGATTTGATGGTGGTGAGATCAGCCCTTTGGGGAAACTGGACATAACTTTGCAAGTGTTAAAGAATGCATTCAGGAAATTGGACAGGATGTGGCTGAAAATTGGCTGAGATACCCCTGCAGCCATGCGCACTGTCACTTGAAATTATCCTGTGGCCACAAAATTGAGCACAGATAGTACCTGCACAGTTGTAGGTATGGCATGGTGATTCCTATTGCCCAGCTTCAGAACAGGGTCCATTTCTGCACAGAGGTCAAGGATTGTAGCTCGATTAAGTCGGTAAGTCATGATGATGTGACGTTCCTCCATGGTGGCCAGATCTACTAGGTGCCTGTAAACAGATGGGGGTCTCCTTCTCCACATGGGTTTTTACTCATGGGTGATGAAGGAACACATCTTGAGTTTGGACATACACTTGCATCACATGGTGTCACAAGTCATTTTTTCAATGCGACATATATGTAACGCATACAAACACAAAGAATGAGGCAGTCCTGTCAGGCTAATGTATGGTGAGGTGTCTCAGTCATAATGGCATCACAGTGTAGACACACTTCCAACCATGATTACATGTGGGAACCAGTACTCATGCCAGTACTCGACGAAGGGGAGAGGGAATGGGGCCATGGATGAGGTCCCCGGCCAGGCTATGGAGACGTGGTGTATGCAAAATGGCAGCCTCCTGCCATCCAGGTATTGTAGTGTGGAAGTGACTTCATTCCGCTGGCATAACTCGTCGTGGCAGTAGGCGGTGTTCACCGCCGTGCACCTGATCATTGGATTACATGGTTGTCAATGGGGAACTTGGGCCAATCATGTTCACCGCCGGCGCACACCGCCACAGTATCTACTGCCATTTTGACATGCCCTTGACAGCTGACTCCTGCAGTACAAGAAGTGAAGAACTCCACTGCATGTGCTGCTGTATCCTGACTCTGGTCCCTTAGATGGCGCGTGTTACAGGGGAACGGGGCCCGGCCTTCACCGTGTAGGAGCTGGAGAAGCTGGTGGACGGAGTCCTACCCCTGTATGCCAAGTTGTATGGGCGACCAGAGGAGCAGGTGAGTTGCTATATGTCCTCCTTAGATGTGTGTGAATGTGTCGGATGTTTTTATGCGTTTTTGTTCACTGTGTGACTGCTCACCCGTAGTGTGTCTGGCAGTTTTTGTCTTTAAATTTGTCCATATGCATGTCTCCAAAGGCCATGTCAGTTTGAACGGGCATGGCATTTGTGTATGGGACACCCACACTGACATCTGTTTGTTTACTCTGTGTGTCCCGTGCAGGTCAGCGCCCATCAGAAGAGGGGACTATGGCAAGCCATCACCAAGGAAGTGTGGACCCTGGGGGTCTACAACCAGCAGAGCACCCACTGCAGGAAGCGGTGGGAGGACCTGAGTCACTGGGCCAGGAAGACAGGAGAGACCCAGCTGAGGAAGGCCTCCCAACATGTCATAGCTAGTTTTGGCAGGGTCTGTAGGCCTGTGAGGGGTCCCCTGTTAGGACCATTGTATTCAATGTAGCCTCATGAAGTTGTAGATGTGTTGTCTTGGCATTGTCTCTCATTGGTTCACTTCACAAAGTGTATCAGAGTTGTGGATCAGGATGGGAATGTAGTGTACTGAGGGGTCATGCCTAACAGTCAGGGGCACATTCATAACATGTGTTGTGTCTGCTGATGGTTTGTGCCTGAGCTGGGTGGGAGTGTATGTGTCCCAACATGTACATATTTCCTGGAATTGACATACTTCTTTCTTGTTTTGTTTCCCCACCCCGTGGTCTTGTGTCCCTGTGTACATTAGCATCATCTGGCGAGGGAGCTGTGGCACCGGTGAGTGGGGATGTTGCAGCCCACGGTTCCCAGGAGACAGAGTCGACCGACGCCAAGGGGACCAGTGGGTTGGAGGGCCAGGGGAGTACCAGGGGGGAGGCAACTACCACTGGAAGCAGTGACTCTGATACTTCCTCCGATGGAAGCTCCCTGGTGGTGGCAGACCCTACAGGCCACCCATTCTTTGTTGTCATCTTCCACCATTCACCATACCATCACCACCCTTCCAGTTGCTCCCCACTGAGTTGCCGTGCACGCTCACTGAGGAGGGTGGGCATCTCCTTTGCCCGAGGCACCTTATCCCCTGCCCCAGTCAGCCCTGCTGCCCTCATGGAGGAGGCTATTGACCTCCTGAGAACCATCTCTGTAGGGCAGACAACCATCGTGAATGCCATCTAGGGGCTAGCATCCCAGATGCAGCAATGCATACCTGGAAGGCCGTCACAGTGCCATGTCTGGCCTACAGAGATCTTTTCATGCTCTGGCCTCCTCTTTGACGGCAGCCAGTGTCCCTGGTCTTTCCATCCCACCTCCCACCACCTCTACCCCTTCCAGCACCCCACTCCCTTCACCCATCCCAAGCACACATACAGACAGCCATGCACACATATCAACACAGAAGAAACACACTGAGAACCTCAAGCACCACACTTCACACCACAGCCAGGCACACACCCAACATACCAAAGCACACACAACTACATACACCTCCCCCACTGTGTCAGTCTCCCCCGCTTCCCTGTCTGTCACCTCACCATGCATACCCACATGCACTGCACCCTCAGTCACTGCTGCTGCTCCCATTCTTGCAGTCACCACAACAGCTGACATCCAGTCATGCATCCGTGACACCACACCTGCACTCACCACAACTACATTCACATACACTAGCAGCACACTCACCAGACCTGCAGACACCCACACAACATCCATATACACTGGTGACCTGTTTGAACCCACTGGCCCACCCCGTCTTGTTCCTAAATGTTCCCATGCCCTAGCCCAGTCCACTCCTTCCTCATCAAAGTCTGCCCCAGTCTGTCCTCCCTATTCCCGTGCCCCTTCCCCAGGGAGGAAGAAGCCCCATGTTGGCCCAGGTCCCTCTGCCCCCCCACAGGTCCAGACCCACTCCCTCTCCTTCCAAGGGCAAACCCAAACCCTCTCCACCTCCACCTCCTGAAACTAAGCCCAAGGCTCCCGCCTTCAAGACCCCCGCCACCCTCAGCCCCTGTTCCCTGAGATGCCTGGCTGCCCCATTGATTCCCATTCTCAGTGGAGTTTCCTTTACAATCATAGGAGTCAAGTGTAGCCTATATTTGCCCATCAAGGACTTGTTTATGGACTGGCCTATGGCCTTGTTAGGACATTCATAATTATTTTTTTAAATTAAATTTTAGTGCCCTGCAGAGATGTTGGTGCAATATTGAGCCATTGTGCAGTGTTTCACTGTGGGTGTGCACAGATGTGTGCATTGGTGCAGGTATTTGTTGGCTTGTGTCTGGTAAGTCTATCTTGATATGGTATGTATGGCTTGGGATGGTGGGAGGGGTTGGGAGTGCGTTGCAGTGTAAGTGGGGTGGGTGGGTGTGTAACTGTTCCCTTTCTTCCCATCTGTACTAGGCTGCGGTACTTACCGTCGTCTTCGTCGTCAGTCACGGTCCTGGAGAAATATTGCTAGGAGAAGCACTGGGATTATTTCCAACTCTCGCTCCATGTCTGCGTCGGCGTGTTCTGTGTGCCTCCAGTGAGTGTTTTCCTTTGTATGGGTCGTTTCCGCCACTACTTTGCCTCGCGGTGGTTCCCGTCCCGGAACTGATGGCGGTGTGGTGTTTCATAATGTGGTGCCGTGTAGGGCCTTTCCGTTGGCTTGAGGTGGACCCCTGTCATCAGCGGGACTACCAAAATGACAGTGGGTGGATGGCCCGCTGCTTGTTTCTCATGTGCTTCATTGTTTGGCAGACCAGACCGCCAGTCTGTTGGCAGTAGTTACCGTCACCGCCAGCGGTTCGGTGTTTACCGCCATGTTCATAATGACCACCTATGTTTTTCTGACAAATGCAATGACGTGCAGATGATAGAAGGCTGGTTTGTAAAGTTGGGGCAGGAAAATAAAAGGAAAATGCAGATAAGGTTTGTTTTGAAAACCACACAATATGTTATCAACAGAAGCTATTGCATTCAAGTCTTAATAGACATCACCTATAGGAAGAAGGAAGTAAAGTAGACAGCAGCTGGCCAGGCAAACTAAAACTAAAAATGTATTTCTGGTTTTCGGGGTTACAGCTTGTTGGTGCACAAATTGTCACCTGGTACCATGCATGGTATGGGAACAAACTAGATGTGCTGGGTTATTGCTGCCTGTGATATTTGGTTGGGTACTTGATTTGCACCCAAAGACTCTGCAAGGCCCTTTTTGGATGGGTTTCAATTTGCAATGTCACTTTAAATCCTGTAAATTTTTGTGTTTTGTGCATAGTATTTAGTTGTGTATTTATTAAATACCATTTCTTTATAAAGATGAATTGATTGGACACTAATTTATTATTATTTCTGTGCATTGTCATTTTCCAGCCTACTTCACCTCCTTAAGTCAGCCTCCCACTGCTTGGCTTCATTACCTTGAGATTCAAATGCTGTAAGAGGTACTTGATCCTATGTTCCGCGACCGAGGTATAGAAGCACCAGGTCACCAAAGAGAAAGACCCAAATGACACAATTCAAGTCTAGTAATGTCTCACAACCATGGGCCATTCCAATTTGGATTCTTCAAATACCATTTCAAGGGATTTACATTGTGAACTCTCTGATAATTGCAATAGGAAGGTATTTTACTTTTTGAACTCCTCGCCAAGTATCATATGAAGGAGTTTAATTCTGAGATAAATACACTAAGAATGAGTATTATGTTGCAAACTTTGACAGCTGTAATAAGAAGCGGTTGTGAACTCTGACCCAAAACAATAGGATGCAATTTTCACGGTGAACTTCTTGAAAAATTCAACAGGATGAGATATTTCATTATGAATTCAAGCAAAAATAACAGGAAGGGCTTTTACATGTCTCCATGACAAACACCATAGGAAGGGGCTTTTCATTTTGTTGTCTCTGACATATCTTCAGAGGAAAATATGGGGCCTGATTTAGAGTATGGTGGATGGGGTTATTCCATTGCAAACGTGACAGATATCTGACAGATATCTCGTCCACTGTGTTATGATCCTATTATATTCTATGGGAATCGTAATACGGTGGACGGGATATCCATCACGTTTGTGATGGAGTAACCAGTACTTAAAAACTCTAAAGCAGGCCCTTGAGGTTCATATCAATGTATACTTTGTCTCTTCCTAAAATATTTTAGAGGTGTCTCTAGACAGGTACTACATGATTGAATTTATTTATTTTCATGTTAAAACTAGCAGACTTGATTTATTGATTATTAAGTGGGGTGGCAAATGCAGTAGCCCTCTCATTTTACATTTTAAAAGACTTCAAAGCTTGTAGGCATAACCTTTTAGATTGTGAAAATCCTAATTTTTTCCAGTACACCCACATGGAGCATGGCTGATTTCAGTATTAAAGCCTGCTGGTTTGCAAATTGCCACATGGTACCTCACAGAAAAGGACAGCTCGCTACATTTGCAATGTTAGTGTATCCCTATGACTCTCTAAGTCAGCCTATGACTACTCTGTTTCAATATGGTGAAAGTCAGATTTTACACTGAACTCTTTGACAAATGCACTAGGAAGGGGTTTACATTGTGAACTCTCTGGGAAATTCAAGAGTAAAGAGGTTTACATTGATAACTCTATATGTTATAAGTGAAAGAACTTTACTTGATGAACATCATAGGGAGGAGCTATATTTTGTTTAATATGAAAAAACCTTCTGACATACATCTCCAATTCAGGTGATGTTAGAGAGGTCTCAATTTCATTGAGTACATCTGTAATCTTTTTTGTTGTGGTTAGTTGTTTTGTGAATTAAAGTACATTTTCTTATTAAATGTATAACATTGCCCATTCATTAATTAGGAAATATTTCACACTTTGTAGAATGCTTTAACTTTTTACACCCCTTTGGTTGCTTTAATTGATGTTTGTGGCTTTGCTTTCTTAACTTTGCTGTCGATATTCAATTCCTGATACAATAAAGCAGTAGTAAATCTGACAGTCCTTTTAAACATCAGGAATATCTTTCTGCAGTAACATGTTTGATGACCAATAATCATTTGAATTTGAATGCATATAAAATGAACACGTTGATTCTAGAAGTGTTATATGTTTTGAGGGCAATATGGCCAATGACTAGGCCATTCTCAAGGAGTTCCCAATGGGTTTCTATCAGCTGGGGATTTCCTTGTGGTGTAAGTCCCTCCTTCAGTCTTCAGTCTCCACTTAACTCCCCTTCTCCTCCAGCTGGACCCAACCCCATGATCACTCTTCTTCCATTCCTTAGAGCAGAGTACAGCAGAATATCAGCCTGCTGAGTTGCCTGGGGCTTAAGCGTGGTGCCCAGCTGCCGTGACTGTTTGTTGCTGGCCCCACCAACAGATGAAGTCACCAGGTGAGTGGTGCTGCCTGGCAATGATGATGTCACCTTCCTAGGTTCCACAGAGTATAACACTGTGCCCACCCACTGCACCAGTGAATCAGATCGCAGCATCCTCTCTGCCCTTTCTAAGGATTGGGAGCACTCTAGAAAGAGTACCCCTGGAGAAGGCGCCTCTTCCTTTTGTTGGGCTGATTCTGAATTTATTCGCCCAACTCAGGCATCATATGCATTGATGACTGAGGAATCCTGGAGCCATCTTAAAGTTTCTCCAAAATGGAAGCCATGGAAACAAAAAGAAGACTTCCTTGCCCATCCATACCCTGGATAAAGTAAGCCTTGGAAATTGATGAGGATGTTAATTTGTATAAACACAATGTCAATGTACACCATGATATGGGCCAGCATAACAACGAACTCACATCACTGTTGTTGATTCTACCCGACATGACCTCCCCATCAACCCTGAGTCAGAAATGCATGGTCAGGCAAGCCCTGCGACCTACGCCTGAAGCAACTGATTGACAGATCACTGCTGGGGTAACATGTAGCCCATAGACAAATGCTCGAACAGGAAAAACCCAGATCGTTCTCTCAGACAGGCAGTGACACCACAGTAGCCGTAGGAGAATGGCCCAGTATAAAACATTTGGCCAGAGGGGCACGCATTCCCAAAACACCATAAAAGTAAGTTGCCACATGAAGTTAGGATTACTCAACCAATTAGAACACAACACGCACACAACATGTATCGATCACGCGCTCCCCATGCTGGACATATGGACATGTTACCCACTTTATCAGTTGGTCAGAGTTACGACCCCGTGACTAGGCTGGGATTCCTTTCTGCAAACAATATTTAGAATTGTTTTATATCCCTTCAAGAATTGTATAATAGGGTGCTCAGAACTCTGTAAATTCAGGAGACAGTCATCAGACCCCGACAGTCTTCTGTGCTTTCCCGGCCGTTGTGTTTAATTATTGTGTTCCAGTTTTGCCAAACGCTTCTTGTCTTTCATTACTTTAAGGTAAATCTGCATTTGAGCAACATTTTTGGCAAGCCAGTTAGGAGAGATCGGTCCTCCAAGTCTAGACTGCAGCTGAAGGAAGAAGATCCCACTCGTACGGATTCACATCTGTGTAAAAAAGAGAGGTGAGCATACACCTCAATTGATTGAAAGTTCTGCTGAATCTGTGGGGCAGAGGTCCATCCTGAAGCTGCCGTCAGTAGGCAAGAGACTACATCTAATCCTTAGTCCCAGCATTTGGTGATGGCAAACTAGGGATCTGCTTAGACCACTGGGTGAGACACAGGTGGTATGCCTGACCCTGGAATGCTTGGAATTCTGGGTGAGAAACAGATGGTACGCATGACCCTGGGTGTGATATAGGGCTCTGCATGGACCTGTGGGTCAGATACAGATGGTACGTATGATTCTGGGTGTGATATAAGGTTAATCTTGGCCCGCTGGGCGAGATAGAGATGGTATGCTTCATCCCTGAGTGTGTCATAGAGACAAGGCCTCAACTCTTGGACCACTGGGCATGACACAGATGGTACCAAAAGGTCCTGGGTGTGATTTAGGACCAACACCTCAATCTTATTTTTTAGTCTAAAAGGGTTTCTCAGCACTAATAGCCTCTTAAACACTGGTGGTGTCTGAAAGAAGTGAGAGGTGTTATTCACTTGGACTGCTGAATGTGAAACAGATGGTACGCTGGGTGTGAAACAAGGTGCAATTTGGATGTTAGGGAAAGATTTTGACCTTGGAGATAAGGTGTAGCGTGTGCTTGGCCGAGGAGGGCCTGTAGTTATTAAGTTGTTCCTTTTTCTGCACTTAAATTGTGCTATCTTTGCTCCTGAGCCGATATTGACAGACAATTGGCCTCACTTGGTCCCATGTATCGTGCAGAGCCTCCCCTTGACATTGGGCAGCATGTGCTAGGAACGGGCTAAGGATTTGTTTGGACTAAGTCATCACTTTTTCTCTACTATTTTTCCTCCCTTTTCTCTTCATTTCCGTTGTGGTTTTCAATTGATGCATTGTTGATGTTGTGGTGCTGATCACCTATTGCAACTATATGTGATGTTGAATAGTTATGTCTTGTTCAGTGATTTAATGTGTGGGGGGGTGGAGCCAACCGCCGAAGATGGCGGTCGAGTAGCTAAAGAGCTCCGGTCCCCCCAGTTAAGCCAGGAGAAAGGTGCTCAGTGGGGCTGGCATCGCCTCGGGGGTGCTCCCGACGGTCGGGTGCGTGCCAGGCATTCGGCCGGTGCAGGTGTCAGGGAGCCTCTAAGATGGCGACCGCGTGGATGTGAACCACCCACTCGATGACGGAGAGATGGCTGGCTCGGTGCTATTGGACCCCCCCACCGCAAGGGTTGTTTGACGAAAGGGGCAGCCCACGTCAGGAACGAGTGAGGTTGAGGGCATCCCCAGCATGGCAGAGAGAGCGAGAGGGCAGCTGCTCAAAGGCGAGGATGCTGAGCAGGCCGCGCGCAGGCCGCGGGAGAGGAGTGGTGAATTCGGACCCCCGCCTGGCGATTCAGGCTGGTGAAGGAGGCCTGCTACAAGTATAGCCGGGTGGCCCAGCTGTCAAGGTGTGGAGTTGGGGGCGGTCATGGAGAGGAGCTCTGCCCCCCTGCGCTGAAAGCCTGGTAGACACCCCTGGACTTTTGTACCCCACTGGGCTGGGCAAGGAGATGGGGGGGCAGGCAAACCTCACAAAGGTGAATGGCAACCAGGGGACAACTGCAACGGTGACGCCCAATTGGCTGCAGATGCAGGGGAAATCCCTGGTGCCCTGCTAGGGCCAGGAAAAGCTGTGGCTGAGAGTGGAACTCTGGGTGGTCACGTGGTGTAAGAGAGTGGAACCTGCTGCCCCCGCGAAGATCTCCTCCTGTGTCTATGAGTGGGGGGTCCCCATCGCCGCAGAGGAGTGGAAGTGGACAGGCCCCTCTGGGATCATGCTGCAAATTTGAGCCCTGAGGAGGGGTGAGAGCGCGATCACACCGGGGGTTGGGGTGGGCCCGGACAGGGGGGGCTAACGTAGGTGGCAAGGAAGGGAGATGTCCTGAAGGCTGAAAGACTGCCAGTGAGGCCCTCCGATGCGAAAGCAACACCTCAACCCGCAAGTGCAGAGACCATTCAGCCCTGACAGTGCTCGGGGGAGGGGAGTTGACCCCAGCCCAGTCTGTGCAGCCTCCCCCAGTGCAGGCTACTCTCCATAAGATATTGGAAGCAATTGAAGACTCCACAAATGGCCTTAGACAAGAGATCGGGAAAGTGGCGGCAGAGCTGGTCCAGTTGCGGGCAGACCACAGAAAGCTAGTGGACAGGATGAAAACTATGGAGGAAGAGGTGACAAGTCTGGGAACCCTACAGCGATCCCACGAGACGCAGATAGCCCACCTTACAGAGTGCAGAGACTAGAATACCAAGCGGAGGAAGCTGAGGACTGCAGCCGCCACAATAATGTCTGCATAGTGGGGCTAACGGAAGGGGCCGAGGGTGCTGACATGGTGGCCTTTCTAGAACTCTGGATGAAGTCCATTATTGGCGATCAACAGCTTACCGCCTTTTTCGCATTGGAGAGAGCACACAGGGTGCTACCTATGCCCCCGGTGCCGGGAAGGCCGCCCAGACCAGTGGTGGCAAAATTGCTACACTATAGGGACCAAGACATTCTGTTACAAAGAGCAAGGGAGGAGGGCCCCTTTACGGTGGAGAAGGGCAAAGTTAATATGTTCCCCGATTACCCAGCTACAGTA
This sequence comes from Pleurodeles waltl, assembly GCF_031143425.1. Taxonomy (NCBI): domain Eukaryota; kingdom Metazoa; phylum Chordata; class Amphibia; order Caudata; family Salamandridae; genus Pleurodeles; species Pleurodeles waltl. The sequence continues at coordinate 1,640,198,227 of NC_090444.1, read as the reverse complement.
CAGTCAAAGCGGGCTTCCTACCTAACAGTAAAGAAGGCAATGCGGCGGAGGGGATACGTTATGAGGGACGGCAAGACGCACTTTTGCCAAACGCCAGAGGAAGCATGGGAATGGCCTGAGACCCATAAGGATGGCAAACTTGATTGTGCTGGGGATGCACATGTGGTACCTGGATATCGGCGGAAGAGGCGCTGCTCTAAGGACAGACCTGCCATTGAACGTGTGAGGCGACCCATGCAATTTCAGGTAACCCAGAAACAGCAAGTGGCATTACTCACAGTCGCCACCCTCAGAATGAGATAGGGTCTACTCGTCTGACATTCGTGAAACGGAGGACACCTCTGACCTCAAATCTGTTGCCAGCATGAATGAGGGACTGCCCTGGGTGACACCCCAGATGGTGGAAGACTTAATCTAATCGGCCTGCTGACTGCCCCCGGCTGGACAGGCAGCATGTAACTAGACGGGGTCAGTCCGATATAGCTTGGAGGACTATAAAAAAGCATCCGGCCATTTTCCCCCCTTATTCGCCCCTGGAATGCTACAGGAGGGTGATGATGAGAGACTGTAGAGGTTTGGTTCCATTGGTTTGGGTGGTCGGCCGTTGCTGGACTGCTGGACTGCCCTGGGGTCAGGGAGTTGGGAGTTGTATTTGGTTCCTTATCTTTTTTCTACTTCCTGTTATGGCCCAGATATACAATAGGTGTGGGGTTGATAGCGGGGTGGGGGTGGGGGTGGGGAGTCATGATCCTGTGGACACTACAACCCACAAAACAAAATGCTAAATACTGTCACATCTTTTAAATTGAAGTCTTGGAACATCTGAGGGATGGGGACCACATTAAAGTGGCACAACATACTGACCTACATGAAAAGGAGGGGGTCCAGGTGGCACTCCTACAGGAGACCCATCTCACAAAGTCAGAGGCTGATAGCCTCTGCAGGCGCTGGCGGGGCAGCTCTTCGCCACTACCTACTCAGTATATGCATAGGGTGCCCTGGTGTGGGTGCGGGCGGGGGTGGCCTTTGAGCCTAACACAATTGACGTGGATAAAGAAGTGTGGTATGCACTTGTGGAGGCCCGCCTTAACGGCAGACCCATAGTACTGGGGAGCGTATACACTCTTAACCAAGACCAGAATCATTTCTGGTAGGCCCTGATGGCCCGACTGGGTTCCCACTTACTGGGAGGGGATAACAATAGTGTTGTTGACCCGGGCAGGGACCGCTCTTCCCCACCACTATCGGGAGCTGCTGCACTAAGGGTAGCGAAAGGCTTGGAACAATGGGTAGCTCACTGGAGCATGGCAGACGGATGGCGGACTCAGCACCCCCACAATAGGGAATACTCCCCCTACTCATCTCTCCACCAAGTACACACGAGGATAGACCACATGTTCTGCTCCACGGCACTCATAAGCGAAGCTCTGTATACAGAGTACCTAGGCAGGACATTTTCTGACCATAGCCCACTACTGCTGATGCTTCGGACACTGGGGGGCCGCCCTTGATCCGAACATGGCGAATGTATCCCAGAGCTCTGGAGCACGAGGTCTTCCGTACTTCACTAACCACTAAACTGAAGGACTATTTTTCCCTGAACAGGGAGTCGGCCTCCTCTAGGGGAACGGAATGAGAGGCCCTGAAGGTGGTTATAAGGGGACACTGCATTGGGTGCATGGTGGGGATAAGGAAGGAGCTAGAATCCAACCTTTCCCCCTTGGAGATTGAGTTACGTAGGTGGGAGTTGAGGCTGGGGACGGATGATGGGGCCGCGCAGCAGCAGGCTGAGGCTCACAAAGCCCACACTGAAACCCTAGAGCGCCTCCGATGCCACGACTACAAGACATACCTGGACAGCCTGCATGCAGAGGAGGGCAGGGCCGGGAGTCTGCTGGCATGGCCAGTCAGACCAGAGAGCAGGGGCTCCCCGATTACCCAATTGACATCTCAAACCGGGACTCCACCACACTCCCCGACAGATATCAATGAAGAGTTTCAGTCTTACTACACAAGCCTGTATGGCACGCCAGAGGAGGTGGATCCGGATTCTCTCTGGACTTACCTGGTGACGGTCTCGGAACGGGACAGGGAGGAGCTGGGGGCACGAATGGACAAACAGGAAGTGGGAATTGCCATCTAAGCACAGGCGTTCAGGAAAAACACCAGGTACTGATGGACTCCCACCAGAGTTCTATCAAAGGTTTGCTGGGATACTATACACAGAGGCTTATGAGATGAGCGAACTACCACCATCGACTAGGGAGGCCCTAGTGATACCGCTTCCCAAGTGTAAGCGGACAGGCATGACAGTGGCTGATTACTGCCCCCTCTCTATGCGCAACACTGACATCAAGGTGCTGAGCAAGACACTTGCTACTAGGTTGCTCCCCCACATGCACAACCTCATCCTCACTGACCGGAATGGGTTTATACCCACTCGCAGCACGTCACATAACTTACGGAGACTCTACTCTCTCCTTTACGAAGACATGCACCACTTGGGGCTGATGTTTATGACAGTGTCGGTGGACCTGGAGAAGGCCTTCAATACAGTGGAGTGGGACTATCGAGAGGCGGTGATGCTGCGGATGGGCTGGGACAGCAATGGGTGTGATGGATTAATCTGCTGAATGCTCAGCCTACGGCGAGAGTGAAGATGGGGGGCATAATCTCAAGCAGCTATGAGATTTGTAGAGGAACCAAACAGGTCTGCCCCCTTTTGTCCCGGTTATTTGCCCTTCTGATTGAGCCCCTGGCAGCGAGTTTCCGAGCAAAGGCCGGAGAAGCGGGAGTGATCAAACAAGTAACACCGCACATCATCTCCCTCTTTTCGGATGACCTCCTCATTTATTTACGGGATGGAAACTCGGTGCTCCTGTGGGTACTGCAGATGCTGGAGGATTTTGTCCTCCTCTCAGGCCTGCATCTTAACCGGTGCAGGACGTGTGTTTTCCCGATGGTAGCGGGGACACCACACCTGCTCTCCTGTCCTGCGGATGTCCTGTGGGCTCCCCATACTTTTAAATACCTGGGTATCCAGATCAATCATGATCTGAGGGATCTGCATGAGGACAATCTGGGAGGCGCGTACAGGGCTCTGAAGATGGTGGTAGCCGTTTGGCGTTCGCTAAACCTCCCCATAATGGCTTGAATAGCCCAGTCCAAAATGGTGATTCTCCCCAGGCTTCTTTACTACTTCACCAACTTGCCATTGCTCATCCCTGCGGCCTGGTTTCGCACACTGAATGTGCTCCTGCGGGAGCTAATATGGGACAGGGAATGCCAGAGAGTGTCACTAGCGATGCTCTGCTTGCCACCGGAAGGGGGGGACTCAGAGTGCCGGACTTTTAACTGTACCACTTGGTGGCCCAGCTCCAGTGGCTGACGCAATGGCTCCACGGACTGGACTCATCTATGAGCCACCTCGACAGAGCTCATACTCAAGAGGTAGTTTTAGTGGCTGGCCTACTATGGGGGAGACACCCCCGAGATTGAACCTGTTGCTGGCGGTGGCACTGTCGGCCTGGCGCAGAGCCCTTCACTGAACGCGCATGACAAGTCCATATGCCCCTGCCCTCCCGCTGGTGGGACTCCCGCATGGTGACCCTTGCACTTCCTTTACTGCGCGACAGCTACAACACTGGTCGGAGGCTGGGATAGTGACAGTGGGGGACCTGTTCCAGGAGGTGATGTTGATCCTGTTTTGTGACTTGACAGACCAGACAAACCTACAAGACAATCAATTCTTAAACTGTGAGGCTATCATAGGTGCTTTGAGAGACATGTGGGGGGAAGGGAGCGAGGAACCCGCAACAACTGCAATGATGACACTGGAAGATGGTTCCCACCTGGTGACAGAGCCCTGAATGGGATGGTGGTCCGCTCTATGGGAGGACTGAGGGGTAGGTGGGACACAGACCTAAGGAGACACTTGACAGACGCTGAGTGGACTGGGATCTTGGCCTACCCCTACAACATCTGTCACAACACCCACTTGATGTATATACAGTATAATTATTTATATAGGAAATACCTTACCCCGCACAGAATCAACCCGGTATATGGCACAACATCAGCGGCATGCCCCCAGTATAGGCTGGGCGACGCTGGCTTCTGCCACATGACTTGGGGTTGCCCGGACCTGCAGCTCTTCTGGAGAGAGCTGATTGATCACCTCAATCACTCACTGGACAGGCAGATAGACTATGGCCCGTCTGTCTGCTTACTGGGAATCTTCAATAGGTCTCTCCTAAAAAAGGTGGGTAACAGATTTATTGACTTGGTGCTCAGGCTGGCACGTAGAAAAGTGGCGATGGCCTGGAAATCTACCACGGGGCTCAGGCTGAGTACTTGGGTGGCGGATGTCATACGCTGGGCTAGGCTGGAGGAGTTGGCCCTCCAGAGGGAAGAGATAAGAGGAATGAGAAACAGACCGATAGCCCCTCTTTGGGCAGAGGTGGTGGGAACGTGGGAAACACTTGAGGCCACCCTGCACCAACTTGCAGGTAGCCTGATCCAGGGAGCTAAGGTAGCCACTGTGCCGGACACCTGGGACCCCCAGACAAGGGTGTGGGTGGCCCCTGGTCTTTTGTCGTGCCTGCCCAGTGCCCCCTCATTCTACCCCCGGCCGGACCCCACGCACTTGAGGACACACCACAAGTGCTGGGCAAATCACTTGGCAAGTTGTCTTGGTTAAACAGGTTAAGATTGTTTACTTCAACAATTGAAGAAGTTGGGTACCTGAAAGCCTTGAATTGATGGCGGTGGTGCATAGCCATTCAACCTCCTGAACACACCACGTGAACCGAGAACCATTGACAACTCACACTGTGCTTGGTTGTTCTAGATGCAGAGCAAGACGTTAACCAGCAGTGTGGGGTGCATATTAAAGGTGCACAGTGTAAGATGGTTCAGTAATGTTTGTCATGAACATATAACGTGCAAGATATTTAACAGGAAAAAGGTTCCCATGACAAAGATGATGTACCAACCGAAATACCAATAAACATGACAAAAAAAGTTATTTAAAGTGTGTATGAAGGAATCACTAACTTACTCTCAGAGATCTTTATTTCATATCTGCTACTCTGCTGCTAAAAAATGGCCCATCTGGAAATGTTGTTCCCTAATAGTTAGAAATGGGGTCTTTGGTTGGCAGTCAGGTTACCCCCTGTTCAAGCAAGGACCCTCACTTTAGTCAGGGTAAGTCACACACAATCCAAATTATCCTGTGCCCACCCTCTGGTAGCTTGGCACTGAGCAGTCAGGCTTAACTTAGAAGGCAATGTGTAAAGTATTTGTGCAATAAATAATGAAATAACACAGTATAGCACCACAAAAATACACCACACAGTGTTTGGAAAATATATAATATTTAGCTGATAAAAATGCAGGTCAAAACGATTAAGATGCAATAAGTATATGTTGAGATATCATTGTAAAAGTGATGTAAAGTGTCTTTAGTGTTTTAAAAGCAATAAATGTATCTTTTAAGCACAAAGTAGCTGGTTTGCGTTCAAAATCTCTGCAAAGAACCGCAGAGGAGGAGATGCGTGGAAAACAAGAAGGTGTGCGTTGATTTCTCGGGCCGCACAGGCAATGCGTCGTTCAGTTTTCACACAGGGACGGCTGTGCATCGATTTCCGGTGCTCGGTCTTGGATCCTCTTCGGGTTGTGGGGTTTTCGAACACCCCGGGGACAATGTGTGGATTTCTGACAGGACTAAATCACCGGGGCTGCGTCGATCCGGTGGGCGTTGTGTAGAAATTTCTACTGCACGGCAGACGCTGCGTCAATTCCTCTCTGGAAGTTGGGCTGCGTCATTCTGGCTTGGCTGTTCGTCGATCCAGTGGGCCGTGCGTCGAATTTCCGGTCACTACACTGGTGCTGCACCAATCTCCTCCTTGCGAAGTCGGGCTGCGTCATTCTGGTTCGGCGTGCAGTGAATTTTTCACCGTGGAGCAGGCTGTGCGTAATTTCTGGCAGGGTGTGCATCGATTTTCCGCAGAAAGGAGTCCTTCTTGTAGAGATGACGTCTTTTTGGTCCTGAGACTTCAGGGAACAGGAGGCAAGCTCAAACCAAGCCCTTGGAGAGCACTTCTCACCCCAGCCAGAGAGCAGCAAAGCAGCAGTCCTTCACAGAAAGCAGACAGGTGAGTCCTTTGGGCAGCCAGGCAGTTCTTCTTGGCAGGATGCAGGTTCTGGTTCTGGTTCTCTTCTCCAGGAAGTGTCTGAGTTGGTAGGGGCAGAGGCCCTGTTTAAATACCTAAATGTACCTTTGAGGTGGGGGAGACTTCAAAGAGTGGCTTAGAAGTGCACAAGGCCCCCTTTCAGTTCAATCCTGTCTGCCAGGGTCCCAGTAGAGGGTGTGGCAGTCCTTTGTGTGTGGGCAGGCTACAATCCTTTGACATGTAAGTGTGAGGCCCTCCACCCTCCCAGCCCAGAAAGACCCATTCAATATGCAGATGTATGCAAGTGAGGCTGAGTATCCTGTGTTTAGGGTGTGTCTGAGTGAATGCACAAGGGAGCTGTCAACTGAACTCAGCCAGACGTGGATTGTAATCCACAGAAGGATTTAAGTGCAGAAAAATGCTCACTTTCTAAAAGTGGCATTTCTAAAATAGTAATATTAAATCCAACTTCACCAGTCAGCAAGATTTTGTATCACCATTCTGGCCATACTACATATGACCTTCCTACTCCTTTCAGATCAGCAGCTACCACTCAAACAGTACAGGAGGGTAGCCCCAATGTTACACTATGAAGGGAGCAGGCCTTACAGCACTGTAAAAACAAATGTAGGAGTTTTACACTACCAGGACATGTAAACTATACAGATACATGTCCTGCCTTTTGCCTACACAGCACCCTGCCCTATGGGCTACTTAGGGCATACCTTAGTGGTGACTTATATGTAGAAAAAGGGGAGTTTTAAGCTTGACAAGTACTTTTAAATGCCAAATCGAATTGGCAGTGAAACTGCACACACAGGCCTTGCAATGGTAGGCCTGAGACAAGGTTAAGGAGCTACTTAAGTGGGTGGCACAATCAGTGCTGCAGGCGCACTATTAGCATTTAATCTACAGGCCCTGGGCACATATAGTGCACTCTACTAGGGACTTATAAGTAAATTAAATAGCCCAATAGGGTATGATCCAATGTTACCATGTTTAAAAGGGGGAGAGCATATGCACTTTAGCACTGGTTAGCAGTGGTAAAGTGTGCAGAGTCTTAAAACCAGCAAAAACAATGTCTAAAAAGTGGAGGGAGACAGGCAAAAGTTAGGGGTGACTACCCTAAGGCTGTCAGGTCTAACAATAATGTTGAACATTAACCATTGCAGTTTCTTTCAGGTTGTGATTTTTTTCATATGTGTTGTTTTATGTATTTTGAAAAGTCTGTTTGATGAAGCTCTGTCTAAAATGGAGCTCATAGCTAGTAGTTATTGCTGCCATACTCCTGTGCACATATTTCTCCACGGCCAGACTAGCATTTAGGAGCAGTTAAAGCTCAAGAAAGTTAGAATTCTACCAGTCCACCCCCCCCCCAAAAAAAGGTTCCTAACCCATCCTGGAGTTGCCGTTAAGTCACATACAAACTACATTCTCCACGGAGGCTAAAAAGCTAGATAAATACTGCTGTGAAGGGCATGCACATACTAAGGTACACACATTCTCCTGGCCAGAGGGGGGAACCTTTGATATCAACACAATAGAGCACACAAGGACACACATTCAGACCAAATTTGTAGGGCAAAAGAAGGTTAAAAGAGAGGCACTGTTAGAATTACAGGCCATCTTTGAGGTGGCCTCAACCTGCAACCACCCAGAACCCACAAGCAAGGTTTCAGCACCTCCCCCATCATAGGTATGTATGGAGGAGCTCTCTCTGATGCCTGCCATCCCAGCCATTCCAGCACTAGGTTACACCCATCCACCGGTCATAGGGCCCGGAGAGCCCCCTGCTGGGCAGCAACCTCTGAATCCAGGGCTGTGGGGATGTCAGTCCCAGCCTAGGTTGGTGCTGGGGTTCCCTCAGGTGTGACCCCCTGACTGCCAAGCTCTGTTGTTTAAACCCCAGCAATGCTGGGAGCACATACTCCAACCCAGATAGATGGAGCGCTCTCAGGTGACTGGGAGGTTCATAGCGGTCCTAGACAGTGACACTACTAGCAGTAGTGAGGAAGAGGGATCCAGTCCCTCAGTATCCAACAGAGAGGTTGAGAGTGCCAGACTGGTCCTACTAACTAAAAGGGAACCTGCACCTGCTATCACCAAAACACCTAAAGGCACACACACCCCACTGTCCTCCCCAGACTGCCCTGCGGAGGACCCCATGGTTATGTTAATCGTAAACAACACACATTAAAACTTTCAGTTAAATGCATGGGTGACAAGATCATGCCTAGGAGAAGAAACATTCTCCTTATCAAAAAACACTGCCATTATACAAGGGGTCTGGGTATGGTGGCTAGGGTCTCTCCACGGAATCCGTTGAGCTGGAGATGGAGGAGAGTAGGATGAGGGAACAGTTTCTGAAATTTCCTGCATCACAGACTAATACATTAGGATAGGACCTAATGACCAAGCTAAAAATGTCTATCCGTTTTGCTGAAAAGGGGATGGTAGCCTGTTCTTCCCCTGCAGCTCCCTTTCTAGAGCATAAACCAGTGGGACACAATCACACCACATGGACGCCAGCCAGGGTGGTCCCAGCCAATTGAACATCCTTCAGAGGAATCATCCTACATTATACAGAGAGCTTCTTCGAGCTATGCGAAGTAGCTCAGCAATGTTGAGCCCACCACCTCCTAGGATAACCAATAAGGTACGCAAGAAGCACCAGATCCAAGGCCATGACATGCACATGCCTACTGAGTCCCCTGAGGCTTGGAGGGGAGCAAGCCCACGGTGCATAGAGACAATTGTGGGGCAAAGGGACCACGCATACCCCTGGGACTACCAAGTCCAGCCTCTGTCACCACTCTGGCACCTCCATGAGTGAGGAAGTGACGCAGACAAGGTGGCCCATCACTATGTGGTGCGTTCCCCATGTTCAAAGCCTCCTACCACCTACCAAATACAGTACCCAAATGAGTAACCGTTGTATGGGATTCGGCCCACCCAGGAAGTGGAAAAACAGCCCAACGATGTGTCCCCACTGACCACGTGGGGAGAGCCTCAGAGCCTCAGGTGAGTAGGCCACCAACCATGCAGCGGCCCACTTGGCAAGGCAAAAATGTGAGGCAAACACAGAGAGAGAATGCACGAATGCCGCAAGCGTACAAATGGCACCAGTATTGAAGGGAGTTCTGCCTCAGAACCCCAGAGAGTTTCCACCCAGTCCTAGTGGCAGAGGTCAGGCAGGCTGTCAGTATACAGACCTCAGAGAGTGCGACCATTGCCACAGAATGGGCCACATGACTGACTGATGCCACCTAAAGGCATATCATGAGCAAAGAACAAGAATCCCCAACCACAGAACCAAGTCCAGGTCTACCCAAGGCACCATACAGTCAACCACAGAGAAATCAGACAGTAACCTCAGCACTACAGCAAGGACCAAGTGGATGGCCAAACACATGGCAACAGCAGATAGGGAACACAGCTCAGCAAGGGCTGGGGCCACGGCCGGGAGACGTAACTGTCTAGATGCTTTTACACAGTGACAATATCCAAGTATGCAGTTGGTCTGAAATCCTCAATAAGTTTACATTCATATCATACCCCCTTTAAAACTAATCTCAAAATAAAGACTAGTGACAACATTAGGAGAAAACCCAGCCCTTTACTTGCAATCAGGAAAAACGCAGGGCTGCTATATGTTTTGTTGACTGGGAATCCACACTAGAGTCCACCGTTTGGGTTCCTGCAGGGGTCTTAGGCCCCCCTTCATGGCTGGTCCCCCAGGGTGGGGCTGGCCTGCCACGCCCTAGGGGAAGAGCAGTCTGCCGAGGGGGCAGGGCAGCCACCCGACCAGTGCATGAAAACAAGCACCCAGGTCCCCCATCCAAGTCCGATTGTGACAGGTTCCAATACCCAGATCAAATGGACCCCATTCAAGGGCACTAAGCCCAGGATCAAGATTCCCTCATGGTGCTCAGTCCCAACTGCAGTGCCTCCAAAACCAGTAGCCTCCAGGCTATTGGAGGCCATCTTTTCAGTTCCAAAATGAAGCATTGTTCCAGTGCCGAGAGCCAGGCTATCCATGCACTTGGGATAATAATGTCCCCATAAAATTCCACGCAAATCCAACAGGTTATGAAACACCAACATGGCACTAAGTCAGTAGGGAAATTCATCAGAACAATCAGTCACCTTAGTTCATTACCCATATCAGGCAAATCTTGACAAGTCCTGGCCGCACACCTGACTCCCATCATAGCAAATGCTCTGCCTCGACCTCTCCCCTAACGGCTTCCAAATGTCCAAAGGTTTCTCACTGGACCATGTCCCTCCAAACCAGCAAGGGTAGCGTGTTGCTGAGTAGACGTCCCAGGCCGCAGTTGGGGGGCGGCAGGCCTCAAACATCGTGGATCCAAGGAGAGGGTGTGCAAGGAGGGAAAGAGGCTCTGTAAATGACCATCACAGCCCCATGTGAGGTGTACGGATATGTTCACTGCTGCATCCGGCCTGTTGGTCAGATCACACAAGGCCTCCCACATACACTCTATTTGGGATAGCAATAGGCCTGATCCCAGTCATTGCCACATGAAACTCATACAGAGGCCACAGAGCACCTCTCCAACCCCTCCGTTCTAACGCAATAAAACACCATTACATGAAGATCTAGGGAGTGCTCAGTGACCTGAAAAAGTACACCCAAAAGATGGTCAAAAAAGAAGTTTCCATAAAAGGGGCATGGACAAAAAACACCTGACTCCATTAGGGAGAACCTCATTGCACGCCACATGCAGGAACTAGAGGGGCATACATGTATCCTCAGAACATGTTGCAACCACCAGCAACCCCCAGTTTGCAGCACCCCCCCTTCCTTTAATATCACTCCATGCATGTGTAGATCAAAAGGTTACACATACGCACACACATTAGAGAATATAGCTAAAGAATAACCCCACGAAGATCACCACATGGAAACACTCTTTTCTGCCATGGTTAGAGAAAAGAACAAAATGACCCATAAAATAAAGCTCAGTTGACCCAAGACTAAAACACTCCCTGCTCCCTACAATAGTTGCCCCAGCTGGGGCCAACATAAATGAACAAAACATACATAGAAGAAAGGCGCAGGAATCTCCCGAAACTAAATAATGATATATGTTTTACTAAACTAACCTAAAACCCCCAGCTCTAATACAACAGGCCAACCAAACCATGAGGTCACCACCTTTAGCAGCCCGCCCCCTCTTCAGCAACAAGTTACAGAACTCTGACAAGACCCAAGTGTGAAAGACAAAGACCACAGACTGTTTTTTGGACTGTTTTTTTATGGACACGCTTCTACAAACTATCTTACCAAAGCAAAGACACCCCTGGTACCACAGCACTATGCCAGAGCAAAGAAACATCCCAGATCGTCAGAAGACCGCAGATGTTTCCCAAGAAAACCATCCCAAGACCTGCTGAACTCCCCAAAAAATGTATTCTTGCACCACTGTATATCCTTTGTTTGGTATGGGCGTGGCTGCATTCATCCATAGCCAGAAATTTGCCTAGTCACATGGAGTCCACCTCAAAACTTATACAGCACTTGCCTTTCTCACATCAGTTACAATTCCACTGAACCAAATTTTAGTATTCCACATGCACTACACAGCGCACTCTTACACAGCACATGACTGCCGTGGGTGCCCAGACATCAGCCAGATCGCGCTAAGTCTGTTCGCTGATACCACACACCGTAGGTGCAGATGGGCTTTAAATATCCCAGTAGTTAGCCCAGAGAAAGCAAAATGTCTCATCCACCTGTACCTATGTAGAATTAAGATATAACCTAGTAGATTAGAACCCCATAGAATAGTAGCAAACGTCACTCCATATGAGACCAATCCCACCACACTGTATCTTTACACTGAGCCTAGCGATATTCTGACTGAACTAGACAGGATGCACAGGTGGGGCACTATACAGGAGGACACTGTTTGGACCCAAGATTTTTCAGAAAAGAGGTTCTTGGAGATAGCAAAACTACTACACCAGTGCACAAACACATCCGCTCCCACCTCCGTCTGTGGTTCCAGGGCAACCTTAGCATGTCTGGGGCAGCCTAATATATAACAAGTGGATCCCAGACATAAAGTTCCTGTGTAGGGCCATCCACCTCAGTGATACAAGGGGAAAAGAGTCTCATAGGGGAGGATTAACTACCAATATAGATACCCCATGTCAAGAAATCTGGGATACCCAAATAGGTAGGTCAATGTTTTTGGAAGGGAAGAGGCAACCTCTAATTGTTCGGACACTTACACCGTATTCATTGTGTTTCAGAGGCAAAGTGACAATCTCTTTCAGCATGAATGAAAATTATGGAGCAATACTGCACGTACTAGACATGCACTGGGGCACCTCGGCGCTGATGGACTTCTACTGGCAGTGTGGAGAATTCACCTACGCTCAGCTCAGCCTCGGATGGTGGGGCCTCTGCTCCCACATGACTGTGAACACCTTGACCATGTTCATGCCTGGAGAAGACCTGTCTGTGGTATTCCAATATCCGCTACAGAAGAAAACAACTCAGGTTTGGTCAGGTTTGAGAGATAAGAACTGCTTATTACTTTGGTTAGGCTCCTTACAAGGACATTCTGGAAGAATTCAGACTAATCATTAACACTCAAGTAAATGCGGTAGGGTCCATACCCTTCTTCATCTACAGACAAAAGCGAAAGCCCACTGGTTGCGGATAACCATATGGGAAATGATGAAAATGATGAACAACACTGAGCTCGACCTATCAAGGAAGTACTATGAGCCATCCGCCTCATGGTGATGCAACATTGGTATGTGTTGGACTTGATGACCGCAATGGAGTGTGGGGTGTGCACCAAGATCTGGAAGCGACCTGGACAATGGGACACTGACTTTCACTATCTAAGCACTGCATTGTCTACAAGCTGACATGAAGAAGGAGGGTGGTGCCCCTCGGCAGGAATGGTTGTTTGATTGGTTTTCCTGACTCCCCCAGTGGGTGACCAGCCTGTGCATGTCATTGTTGCCAATTTTCATTCCTGTGCTGTTTCTGTGTTGTTTCCTATAAAAGGGGGCTTACTACTGTAAAAATGCAGTCCTCAAATTAGGTAGAATTCAAGTAACTAGGTAAATAGTAGTGGCCACAAAAGAAACACCTCAAACCTCAAACAATATGACTGTCATGAAGTATGTGGTGGATAAAGTAGTTGAAAATTCAACTAGAGGGGGGAAATGTTAAAATGCATAAATACTATGACAATGTAGCCCATGATATGTGCCAGCATAACAATAAACTTGCATCACTGTTGTTGAATCCACTCAACATGACCTCCCCATTAACCCCAAATCAGAAATATGTGGTCAGGCAAGCCCTGCGACCTAGTCCTGAAGCAACTGATTGACAGATTACATGTGGGGTTATACGTAACCCATAGACAAACACTCAAACAGGAAAGACCCAGATTGTTCCCTCAGATAGGCAGAAACACCACAATGGTCGTAGGAGATTGCCCCCCTAATAAAACACATTTGTCCGGAGGGGAGTGCGTTCTCCAAACACCATAAAAGTCAGATACCACATGAAGTAAGGAACACTCAGCTAATCAAAACACAACATGCACACAATATGCAGTGATCATGCACTCCCCATGCCGGACATCTGGACATTTACCTTCTGGCTTGCATTTTGTCCAAGCAAGGTCTAGACCCACCTGAGCACTTTATAAGATGTTTAGATTTACACCTGTCACAAGGCCCAGATTCCTTTCTGCAAATAAATTAATAGAATTGTTCTATAACCCTTCATGAATTGAATAAAATGGTGCTCAGAACTCTGTAACTTTAAGAGACAGTCAACAGACACCGACTCTGTACTGCGCTCTCCTGGTTGCTGCGTTTAATTAAACCAATTGTTTCTGTTTTGCCAAATGCCTCTTGTCTTTAAATTCTTTAAGGTAAATCTGCATTCGAGCAACAAGAACATCCTCATCCACCTAAATTGACACACTCCTTGTTGTGCCTGAATTCTAAACAGGCATGCTGCATGAATCTTGAATAGTCATAGTGACTGGAAGAGGACTACTTTTCTGTGATGATATTCCACTGCGCATGAACTAAGTGTTGGAATTCTGGATAACCCTATATTTTATAATTTGAATATCCATGTTAAGTAACAGAGGTCTACCTTACTGCAAAGCCCTCATGTGCTCAGACCATGTGCTTCAATTTTGATAAACCCATAAACTCATGTTTTTGGGACTCATTTAAATTGTTTCCCTCCTGCTCTTGAACAAAAGGAATCCTATATTGATATGGAATAACTCTGAAACAGCCCTTGACATACTTTTTGCATTTTGTTTGTATGTACCCCACACTGTATTTTGCAGTTAGTGTTGTTTTCACATATATAACATATAATATATATTTTATTATAGTTTCATAGAGTATCCATTACTTGCATGCATGTTTTTTGTATAGATTTTAAGAGTTTAATGTAATTAAGTGAAAGTGCAAGATGAATATATTAATTCTTGTTTTCACATCATTCAACATTAGACCGGGCCATTTCAAAATAATTAAAAAGTGTATTTAAGCAATGTACAGCAAGTATAAAGTTGAGAGGAATCTTCAAGACTTCCGTATAGACTGACATCAAGCAAGTAGAAGCTGTAAACACCTTTTATAAAGGCCACAGCACTTTGAAGGTAGCCTGGACTTATCGGCATGCTAGGACACTGAAGTTACTGAGTGCAAAGATAGACAAGGACCTTCCTCATACAGAACAACACTTTTGTTGTTCCTCTCTCTAAGATATGCAGGAGAGAGGACATTTTAGAAACTGGCCATTTTGGTGGGTAGACATCTAAAATACTATTACAATGTTGAAAATCTTAATAGTTTATTGTCACTGTTTTGCTCATTTCTATAGTTACGACTATACACATTTTATTCTCTAGGATAAAACATTGCTTTTAATAAAATCATAGCATATTTTCCTACTCTACATTCGTGAATGTTTCTATCCATACTGAAAAAAAGGTTCTGATTTACTCATTAACAATAAATGATCCTGTGAATCTCACAGAACTGATACTTACCCAGAAGACACCATCCTCAAGTAAGGCTTGGGTGGTTCATAAGTAGAGTTCACCAGGTTTCCTGCCTCTAGTTAGTAAGTTGGCATTAAGGTTGTACTTTTGCCAGAGGGTTATAAAATCGAATCTCTGGCCGTGTTTTGCTTAGAATAGCAAAAGATTTATCACGCTTTTAGAAGGTAGCAAAATAAATAGGGTTCAGGTTAACCACACTCAGTTAACCACATTCATGTGACAACACTAGTGGCCCCACTCTTTTAAGGAACACCCCTCTCTAGTTATAGCTCCCTTCCCCCTCACATACACACACACAATTGAGACTTTCTACCATGGCTAATACTTTAATTTGCAACTCGTCGACAAACTATCCAAAGCTGGTCTAATCTCATAAAAAATGATTTATCCTCCTCAAAAAAGGCTACACACACAAAGTCATGAGACAATTACTGGAAAGACTCTTTGCTGACCAGTGCAACTGTTGTGATGAAGGAGGCTTAAGAACAGGCATCCTGTTCTTCACTCACACCACTCACTTTGGGAATGGATTTTCTTCAAGGAAATGCCAATGGAAGAGGTTACAACAATTCTCATGGGAAAAACAAGTTATTCCCTAATCAACATCCTTCAGTGGTAAGCTATCTATCTCAATTTTCAAAAACCACAAAATAATTATTCATTGTACAGATGAAGTTCTGGCATTTTTCGACTACAAACTGAAGTCATGCCTCCATTTCCTCACTGCTGCCCCCACCTTCCCCTTGCTAAACTCAATGTTCCCTGTCATTGCTTCCTTATCCTCCTAACCTCCAACCACATTTTAAACACTCCACCACAACCTGCGCTCCTCCAGCCTCTCCCCGTACCCTGAAAGGCACTTAAAAATATCCTTCCCACCTCCTACCTCCACTTCAATACAATCCTCTAATTAGCTCAACCAGAACAGGCTACCTCAACTCCCTTTCCAAAAAGTAACATCTTGTCTCTCACTACTCATCCCCTTCTTGTATAATTTCTTCACCATCATCTCCACTTATTCATGCAGAGCAGACTTACACTCACAAAGACACTAATATCCTGACCTGAATGTTCTCTAAAGAGTCTGCTCTCAGCCACAATGATACTTTGTTCATGTCCTCTTTACCCAGATGCATTGAAACTAATCGAGGCCTTTCAATTCCAGCCAAAGAAATACATCCGTCAGTCTCTAAGGTAGTGTCACCCTCAGTTCTGTGACATACACTCCCTCAAAAACAGTCCACTCCACTTAGTGTTACAATTCGAAATAATGTGTCCTCCTACTTATAAAGTGGGCTCACCAATTGCCCCCCTCTCCATGCAATCTGGCCTCGCAAAGTCAGTTTGCCATCATCCTGTCATCCTACATCCTCGTGTGGTACAAATACTCTTCAGACAACCCTTGCCTCATCTGTGAACAGAAATCCTTTATTGATAAAACTAACTCCCTTCTCTCTAAAGTACAACTTTATCCTCTTTCATCCAGCTTTTGACCAATGCTTTGAAGCCCTCTTAATTTAACTTAGTTGACACATGCTCTCTCAGCCATACATCTCAAATATCCTGGTTCATGTCCTACCTCTGTAATTGATCATAACAAGTTAAACTATCTAACTCTCCAGACCTTCACCTCTGTGTCAAGGAGTACTCCAAGGCTCCATCCTATCACCCTACATTATTCATAAATCCCACTTCTCCGGAGGATATAGCAAACCCGTCAAAACTTCACACTGATCTTGGTTCCTGGATGTCATGATATCAACTGAAACTGAACACTCAGAAAACAGACTTTCTTCTACTCTCTCTGTCACACTGCAACTCATCTGTGAAATTCTAGTTAGACTTCTCAATTCTATTTGACTGTGCACAATCCACTGTAATGTAAACTCTTTGAAATTTACTTTTGTTTAAATCCTCAATCTACATGCCCACATTTACATGGTTGCGAAAGGCACTCTACTTCAAAACAAACTCCTCAAAGGGATCAAGCCATTAATTCCTGCACATGATTTCTAAAATGCAAATAAATCTATGATCCTCTCTCAATTAGACTATGGAAAGTAGCTGCTAACTGGATGAAGGCAGCCTTGAAGCCTGCAGCCCACTTAGTCACTGCCCCAAAAAGATACAATCACATCAGTCCTATCTCGACCAAGCCCAAATGGCTTCCCATCGAGTCCAGGAGCACCTACAAGCTAGCCTACACAATTCACAGAACATTTCGCGTGGGCTTGGTCAAGTACCTCTCACAAGTTCATTAAGTGTCACGTTCAGCAAACAACACTAGCATGCACAGAACACCCAGATATTTGTGCTGCCAAGGCACCTTGCAGATCCGCCAGAATATATGCCCTTATCTGTTTAAGGCTAGAGTAGGTCTATAACTATAGCCTTTGCTTGTGACGTCCAAAATATATCTTCCTTAGCCTGCAAGAGTATATATGCAGAGGTTTGTCAGATCTGGGAGCTATTCTGGTGTGACAGCATCTCTCTTGCTCTGGCCTCCCTTCAACAGTTTGGTAATCACTAAGAACATTGAATTTAAAAAATCCTTCTTCATTATTCACTGAGCATATGACCTGTTTGACCCCATCTTCTTCAAAAGTAATTACTCATAACTGTACATCTGTGACTCCACCTGGTGGCCTGCCGAACTCAGACCCACACCCCTTCCTTCAACCCATGCAAAGAACCTCAGACTAGTAATCAACAACAAATTAACCATAGCCAGCCAAGTGACCTCATTTCTTTTCTCCTGCCCCTACATGCTCAAGAATATCTTTAAAAGACTCCCCACCAACAATCTGTGTTGGAATCAACGTTCAACTGACAAGAAGACCGCCAAACCATACAAAACTCAGCGGTCATAGAATATGTCATCATTGAATTTGAGATTGGTGTTAAAACAGGCAAGTCATTTTAGAGGGTATTAGTAAATATTAGTAGTGTAAAATGTAGGCAATATTGTCTAGGTAGTCTGAAGCTCTCATCAAAGGAAATTGTTGGACTTTCTTCCAATAGTCTCTTTCTTTTTTGTTTTTGTTACTATACAAGGGTTCAGACTACCTGAGAACAATTGTGCCATTCTCATTTCATGAAAGCATTGTTTTTTCCTCAAAAATTCCATGAAATGATAGAGCTTAGGGTTAGATTTACCTATCGAACTGTTAAAGGAATTACACCACCCCTCTATGGCATTGTTTTTGCACTTCGATCTAGGCAGGCCGAGTAACAGTTTCACCATTCAATGGAGAACCTTGGCTTCCTTCTTTGACCTGACCTGCTTAGAGGGCGAATCCTAGTGTCCTCAAAATAATTTAGGAGTGGAGACAATTTTATCTAATTTTGTGAAAAGTATTCTGATTGTATAATCGATGTGTAGAAGTCATCCACACACTCAGGAGGTAAAAAATACAAAGCTGGTAGTTTTTTTTTTAGCTCATACTGCAGTTTACTGTTTGACATAACATCCTAAGCTAAGAATGTTTTTTGAATGTTTGGCCAATATACCTCAAAAAAGTAAAATCCTTGAATTTGTGTTTCAGGGTAAAATTTTGTAATAGTATTAATCATCTGTAGTTCACAATCATTAATCATTTTTCTAGGGCTTTTATTCACAGTTTTAGATTTTAATATTGATAAATCATTCAGTGCATGCTGAGGATTGCTTGTCAGGAAGTAAGCTCTATACTGTGACAGTGAATGTTACCATGAATAGTGTAGATCTGAAGATTAGTATGCATTTGAGGGAGTTCTCATTGTCATGCAGTAGGAAAGGTTCGTTAGTAAACATACCTGTGAGTTCATGGGGGGTATTAATATTAGGGTAGAATTGTGGTGTTATTATTTGTGCATTACTTACCTATTTTTGTCTCTGAACAATTCTCCTCAAATTGTGTATTACGGGCATACTACTAGCAACATGCATGGGGATGTTTTGGGCTACCTCCCTCAAAACTGAGGCACAGTGTTCACTGGAGGTGGATGCTAGCAAGTTCAATTGTTGTATGTTCTCCCTCACTTCAATCTCCATTGCAAAGACAGAGTAAATATGCTTTCTGGTCCTTTTCACAGTGTCTCACAGAGTAACAGCTGTCTTTGCAGTGGGATGAAAGACACTCAAAACACCTCCAATGACTCCTGGGCTCAGTTAACCTCCTCTTTCAATAAATGTAGCCACCATACTTGAACTGCCTGTTTCCTCTCCTAGACTGGATTTAGCTTGCCTGAGTTCTGTTTTCCATTTTATAATGGTATGTTGGTTTAAAAGAGAAAAAAGATTAGTACAATGGGCCTAATTATGGCTGTGGTGGCCCAACCATCGGACTGCCATGACAACGGTAGAGAGGCCACCGCCAAGCCAATAACCTCTTGACCACTGTATTAGGATTACCCCACTGGGCTGGCTGGCGGAAACAGTGTGGCAGCATTGGCTTCGGCTCTCAGGGATAGTTAAGGCCAGTGCCAGGGCACTGCCTGAGCAGCCAGCACACTCAGAATGCACACTGCATGCCATGGCAGACAGTGCACATTCCGAGTGTGCTGACAAGGAAGGTCCTGCACTGCTCACAAAATGGGCAGTGTAGGGGTCCCCCTGTATCCCCATCTCTGTCCTTCTACCAGTCTTTTCATGGCAGTGACCCCCCCATGAAAAAGCTGGTGGAAAGGCAAGTCATACTTGACCACAAGTTGCACCTCTGCCAACCTGTCGGGATCCATGGTCCTGGCGCTGGCAGCGGTCTTCTGGAGGTCCAACCGCCAGCATCGTAAACTGGCAGTCGGACTGCCAAGATTGCGGCAGTCGACTGCCAGTTTACGATGCTGGCGGTTGGACCTCCAGAAGAAGGGTACAGAGATCTTAGGATCGCCATACTCATAATGAGGCCCATTATATTTAAAGTGTGTTTTATTTTTTGTGGATGGAATCCTGCCTGCTAAGAAAAAAATAGATTGTTATTTGATGCAGGGTGAAAACCAGTTAGTAAACATGTTGAAAAGGAGAGATTTTCATTCTGTTAGGGTTATAGCCTGTGGAGAGAAAGTTGTTAGTTTTGGAAATTTGTATTTTGGTTTGGAGTTGTGTACTTGTGGTCTGCTTGTTGTAAACCTATTTCAGAATAGAAAGAAAAGGGTGAAATAGTTTCTGAAAGGCTTGAGTTTTGGTTTTGTGTTCAGTTAGCGTGTTTTTATTTCAAAATGACTTTCCTATTTCTGGTGATTTTGTGGAAATATGGTATGTTACTTTCCACAGAATTTGCTCTCTGCTTGCTGGAATGTGTTGTATTTTAATTTCTGGATCACTAAAAAAAGAAAAAGAGGGAACTACTTCATGGAGTTACAATAGTAAATTTCCCATCCAGTCACTGTCCAGCACCTACCCTGAGGTAAGAACTTTGCAGAGTCAGAATAGTACTTTTGCCCCCCAGACACTCTCCAGCACCTGCCCAGAGGTAAGTACTCAGTGGAGTTAGAATAGTAATTTTACCCCCAGTCACTGTCCAGCTCTTGCCCTGACATAAGTACTCGGAAGAGTTAGAATAGTAATTTTGCCTCCCAGACATTGCCCAGCGCTTGCTCTTAGGTATGTACCTAGTAGAGTCAGAACAGTCATTTTGCCTCCAAGGAGCTGTCCAGCACCTGCCCTGAGATAAGGCTTCATTTAGGTTGTTTAGAACATTTTAGCATCACCGTAGCTGTCCAGTACTTTCCCGAAAAAGATTATAGGTAAATTATAACTATGCTAATAATATGTATATTATAAAGGGTGACTGGTAACTTACAATGTTCCAACAGTAGTATATGGTTAGAAGGTGGTGGTTAAAGATAATCTTCAGATTGTCTATGAAAAAATGTAAAAAATATATATTGTTCTGGTTTTGTAGTTAGTATTTTATTAGGATGATATATTTGTGTAGCTAAATGGTACTGCTCGCAAATGGGTGGGTTGCTCTTCTCTGGGCTCAGTGGTGCATCTGGTCACATAACAAGACAGTATACCAATGATTACAAAACGGTGGACTACTCCTTTTGTATGTTTTTGTCAATTAAGATGGCTTGGAAACTTTGGATTTCATCTGCATCTCCTGAGTGGAGATTATTTGGGAGGGGATTCACATCTTCCCCTTCTCAGTCCTGGTGGAGAACATGCACCACACACAGTTTTACAGCTGCCTACAATGATGACATGCACTGGACGCAAACAGAGACACCCTTCTTAAATTTCCTGCGCATAATCCCCTAGAGGCTCATGTCACACTATCTGCCTTTGGGAGCAAGGATATTTCAAGACTCTACCGCTCTCTGGTAACTAACACAACTGATCCTCTGGTGGGACTGCAGGCACTGGATTATTGGTCCACTAGAGGAGGCTGCCTGGGCAAGAATGACTCAGAGGATACTAGCCATCTCAACATGACTTCGCCTTATCTAGCTGAAGTATCTACACTGAGTCTAATACAGACCCTCGAGGCTCAGTAAAATGCAGCAAGTCCTGGATCCCAACTGCCTTTGGTACAACACCAAATTAGAGGCATTTTACCACACAGTATGGACAGGTCCTATCATACACAGATTCTGGTCCCGAATACACTTGATCCTCTCGGGGGTGGTGGGTAGAATTCTTGCAGTTGACCCCAGACTGACACTTTCAGGGCTAATGGACGAATGGTGGTCTCCAGAACCCTGGTGGCACTCGGGTTCTTATTGGTCAAACAAAATATAGCATGATACCAGGGCTCCACACCTGTAAGAATGGGCGCACATAATGAACTGGTGTGTCAGATCAGAAGAATATATATATAAATCCACAGGATATCCCCAAAAACATATGAAAATATGGAGTCGGTGGTTAAACAACTTCTCTGAAGCAGAATTCTAGGGAATGGTCGTTTTTTATGTGCATGCTAAAATATTTCAATTTTTAACGTATTACTCAGTAAGATGCTGTGGTGCCAGTTTTAGATTTGTCTGTGTCTTCAAAACAATTAAAATGTGTTAAAAAGACTCTAAGAAAAAAGACCAACACAAATCACTACAATTGCTTTACAGAAATTATTTGAGGAAGTATTCCAAACTATTGTACGGATGAGTTCCCATCCATTGTTGTATGCTTTTGTTGCTCCCTCCACAGATTACCAGGGAACAACAGACAGAAAGCAGGCTTTCTTCTTGATTTGTTCTCCTATTCTCAGTACACCAGAGGTAAAAGACTGACTGCCCGTGTGAACAAGCTTCCTGCGAGAGTGCAGGGTGCAAAACATTAAAGCCAATCCTTTTGGCATTACCACTGTTTGGTAACTTGGCCTACAATTTTTAAATGCACAGTTCCCCTTCAGTAAATACAGGAACTGCACAGTTTGGAGTATTCAATGCCTTAATCTGTGCAGCAGGAATCAATACTGGCACAGATATAAGTAAATTAAGCTCACAATAGTTTTAATCAGTAAAGCTCATCTAAACAACTATCTTAAATTAAAATCAGTATAATATGTAGCAGAATCTGAATTTCAAAGCCAGACCTAGGTCATGGTCTGGCGTTGTTTCACTACCAGATTCCTTTTCCTGTTCTCATTTTAACATTTTCAAGTTGTCCTTGAGCTTCCACTTGCACAGTTACAGAGACATACCCATAATGAATGGAGTACCTGCATTTACTTTGAGTCTGTCCATTTATTTTAGGTCACGGATCCCATCCCTCTTTCTCGTTCATGCTGCTGCTCCGTTCTCTGCGTAGGAGGAGCAATTTTCTTTGCTTTCATCTCTTGTTTATTAAATCACAGTAGTTGCTATAGTTACACTTACTTTTTTAAGCTCAATGGACTGTATTTTTTTATCTCACGGCTGGTTATTGTGAAAATGTAACTTGTTAGTACAATGCCAGTACATTACTCAGTGCTGGATCACATTAAAATCTGACGAAGAGGGGAAACAAAACAATTTGCCCTCACTGCAAAAAACATATGTATTCCGAATTAAAAAGAGAAAATATAACTTCACATACATGTAGAAAAGGCATGTAACCGCATAAAGCCTATCCAAGTACTAAGTAGGTAAAACGCATTTTTTTAGTGTGTGTGGTTCCATGAAGCACAAACCTGTATGTCAAGTGTGCTTTGACATTAAAAGTGACACTTAACTTGTTAAGTATTTGTTTTAACTTATAGATCAGTCTTGCTAATAATTTTCTTTTGCTTATTGATTTTTTCTGTGGAACTGTTAGCGCGCTGGACCTTAATAAGTAAACTTACAAGGGGACGCGAATAGGTCGATGAACCTTTTGACTCGTTTAAGATTTTCTCGCCATAGTTCCTGTACATGAACAAATAATCAATTTGCAATAATCAACAATCATTAGTAATCAAAAAAATCAATAATCAATGGAGTCAGTAAATTTCACTCACCATAACCTTTCAGTCATGAATAACCACGCCTTTGGTAAAGTTTAGTACATTTATTTCTCCTAGATTAACAATACTAAAGTCATGTAGATTAATCTCAAAATCAGATGGAACATATAAAAGAACGCTGCTGGTTGACCAAAACGGCGGAAGAAACGCAATCTAATCAAAGCTTGAACCACAACACATTCTAAAGTTGCGGTGCAGATCAATAGCAGAATCAGCTGCAATAAAGGTGTATGATATATAGAACTCAGCAAGATAACTTGTCAATTAGTCCCTGTATTCGTCAGTTAAGTTTGAGTGGCCTCAACGAACATCAGATAGCATCAGCATGTTGGGCTTCATGCAAAACAAATTTAGAACACAAATTTAGGAAAAACATCTAGCTGTGGGTCTTATCAAAACAGCCCAGCTGGTACCTAGAAAGAAAAGGCATAAAATGCATAACAGTCACATTGTCATATCTACCTATCCTCGGTATGGGTCAGCAAGCAGAATCAGTCTTCATCCTCAGGTCATCAATCAATCAGCAAAACATCAGGCTCTCAGTCAGAGAGTATGAGCCCAATGACAGAATCTCGAATCTTTTCTAAAGTCTCTTCTTCTCCCAAAGTCACTCTAGATCTCAAAATCTGGACTGAATAATTCTCCTCTGTCGTGTTGTTATATCAAAGTCACCTAAACTATCCCCTAATTCTCTCTTGCTCAGTTAATCGTACGTTTATACACTACCCAATGATATTTCTGTACCAAATCTATGAATTCTAATATTTCACTCAACGCGAAGTTGATTAGTCAACTTTACGATGTTCTCATCATCCGGCTTGTCAGGTAACAATTTTGTTGCATCATCATCTCCAGTCAGTGCCTTCATTGTTCGCGTCCTGTGAAAGTACATCTCACACACATTACACACGATTTGTTACACTGCTAGAAACATTATCTCCTGTTCGTTGGTTCTCACAGAAAGCTTTGGTTAAGCAATTTTAACAAGACAATGGACTTTCCACAGTTTAGTTCACTCTGTTCCCAAACTGTTTCCCATCATCAGTCGCTCACTTGTTTACCTTCCCTTTACTGACTGTAAATATTCGTTTTTACCCTCTCCGCCCACATTATTTACAGGACACTGAGCCGTGGCAGACAAAGTTGCATAAGCCACCCTTGTACCTGGGCGATGCTGGGCTAGCCCTGGAATAGTCTAGTCCCTACTATGATGGTTTAAAACCCTCCAGTTTTTACAGGAGTTAGCAAATGACAGCGGGGTTCCAGGTATGCTAAAGGTCAAAGTCTTCCATAAATATGCCGCTTCTGATGTTATGATTTGCCAATCCACTTTTTCGTACTTTTACTTTCCATGCTGGTGGAATGTAGTTTGGTATTTGTAGCCACTAAATTAATCCTCTTCCCAGTCTTATAAACAAAACAGAGGGACTGGGTTTGCCAATGCGTTTTAATACAGCTGATCAAAGAGTGACAAAATCTATTTTCTGATGCAGCCCTACCTCCCACATCACTGCATCCCCGTTACAAATAATTTATCCTCTGCCTCACTGAATGTGGTACCGAATGACATGGCCACAATACTTTCAAGGCTGCAAGGTCTGAGGCATTTTACAAACTGGTTTACTATCTACAGTTCCTGATTCTTATACCCACTTGAACCCTCAACAGAATCCTACTTTTTACTGATGGACCTAGGGAAAGAGAAGATTCATCATCTTCTACCCACCTATGAGGCATCACAATGTAATATGGAGGGTAGAACACAGTGCAGTAACAAGCATTGGCAAAGCCAATAATTCTCACCTGTACAAAATCTATTGGCTTGCAATGTGTTTTTGCCATGTTGAACACCAGTGTGGCTGCTGTTCAGCATCGCTAACAGATAGTGGTGTGGAGTGTCACACAGTGCAGTGGAGGAGTAGTGTTAAAGAGTAGATTCGTTGGAGAGTGGAGTAGGAGTAGTAGAGTATTATAGCATTGAGTAGAGGGGAGTAGAGTCCAGTGTTTCAATGGCAGAGAGTGTCATAGAGTGCAGAGGAGCAGAGTGGAGTACTGCAGAGTGGAGTGGGGTTGAATAGAGTGGGGTGGGTTGAAGTGGATTGAGGTAGTGCAGAGGATTGGATTGGAGTAGAGTGGGTGGATTGGGGGCAGAGTGGGGTGGATTGGGGGCAGAGTGGGGTGGATTGGGTGAAGTGGGGTGGATTGGACTTGTGTATATTGGATTGGATTTGGGTGAGTGGACTGAATTGGAGTGATAGGACTGGGAGAGGTAAATTGAATTGGAGCGGAATGGGATAGGATAGGGTGGATTGGATTGGAATGGGGTGGCTTGGAGTGGGGTGAATTGGAGTAGAGTGGATTAGATTGAACTGGAGTGAGGTGGATTGGACTGGAATAGGTTGGACTGGATTCATTGGATTGGAATGGGGTGGATTGGACTAGAGTGGCCTAGATTGGAGTGGGATGGGCTGGATGGATTGAATTGGAGTGGGATGGACTGAAGTGTGGTGGAGTGGATTGGATTGGGGTAGAGTGGGGTAGATTGGAGTAGAATGGATTAGAATGGGGTAGATTGGAGTGGAGTGTGGCAGATTGGATTGGATTGAAGTGGATTGGAATGGGGTGGGTTGGGGTGGACTGGATTGGGGTGAGGTGGGCTGGGATGGAGAGGGGTACATTTGATTGGAGTGGGGTGGGTGAATTGGATTAGAGTGAGTTTCTTTGGGGTGGATTGGAATGGTTTGGGGTCGACTGGATTGAGGAGGATTGGAGTGGGTAGATTGCATTACAATGGTGTGGATTGGATTAAAGTGGGGTGATTTGAATTGAATGGGGTGAATTAGATGGGGTGGGGTGTGGTGGACTGGAGAGAGGTGGAATAGAGTGAGGTGGAATGGAGTGCAGTGGATTGAATTGGAGTGAGGTGGAATGAATTGGATTTTTGTGGGTGACCGGATTGGGGTGGAGTGGATTGGATTGGAGTGAGTTGGGTTGGTGGCAGGTGGACTGGATGGATTGGGGTGGAGTGAACTGGAGTGGGGTGAATTGGATTTGGGTGGAGTAGATTGGGATGGGGTGGATTGGTGTGGGGCATTGGAGAGGGGTGGATATTTGCATTGGGGTGGATAAGGGTGGGGTGGGATGGACTGGAGTGGGGTGGACTTGGGTGGGGTGAGTGGACTGGAGTGGGACGGAGTTGACTGAATTTGAGTGGACTGGATTTGAGTGGGGTGGGAGTGTGATAGATTGGGCTGTGGTGGAGTGGGGTGGATTGAACTGGGGTGTATTGGACTGGAGTGAGGTGGATTGGATTTGGAATGGGGTGGATTGGATTGGAGTGGGGTGGATTGGAGTGTGTTGCATTGGACTGGAATGGGGTGGATTGGACTGGAATGGATTGAATTGGATTCTTTGGATTGGAGTGGGGTGGACTGGACTATAGTGGGGTGGAGTAGAGTGGGGTGGATTGGACTGAATTTGAGTGGGCTGGGCTTGAGCAGGTGGATTGTGGTAGATTGGACTGGGTGGAGTGGGATGAATTGCAGTGGGGTGAGCTGGATTGGTGTGGAGAGGACTGGATTGGAGTGGGTGGATTGGATTGGAGTAGGGTGGACTGAACTGGAGTGAGGTCAATTGGATTAGAGTGAGGTGGATCACATTCTCTGTAATGAGTGGGGTGGACTGGACTAGTGTTGTGGATTGGACTGGAGTGGCATGGATTAGAATGTGGTGATTAGATTTGAGTGGACTAGATTGGAGTGGGGTGGGCTGGATGTATTGGAGTGGGGTGAACTGATATGGAGTAGGGTGGATTGGATTGAGGTTGAGTGGGGTGGATTGGAGTAGAATGGATTGGAGTGGGGTGGATTGGAGTGCAATGGGGTACATTTTAATTGGAGTGGGCTGGATTGGAGTGGAGTGGGGTGGGGTGGATTGGGGTGTGGGGACTGAAGTGGGGTAGATTTGATTGGAGTGGGGTGGATTGGTTTGGGCTGTGTTTGACTGGGGTTGATTGGATTGGGGTGGAGTGGAGTGGGTAGACTGCACTGAGATGGGGTGGATTGGAATTGGTGAAATGGATTGACTGGGGTGGATTAGATGGGGTGAGTGGACTGGAGTGGTTTGGATGGGGTGGAATGGAGTGTGGTGGATTGGATTGGATGGAGTGGATTGGAATGGGGCGGATGGGACTGGATTGTGGTAGAGTGGATTGGAACGGCATGAGATGGATTGGAGTGAGGTGGATTGGATGGATTGGGTTGGATTGGATGAGGTGGATTGAACTAGGGTGGGGTGGATTGGATTGGGTGGGGTGGGTTGGGTTGGACTGGGATGCGGAAAGGAATGGGGTAGATTTTTGGAGTGGGGTGGATTGAACTGGGGTGAATTGCAAGGGGGGAACTGGATTGGCATGGGGTTGATTAGTTTGGATTGGGGAGCATTAGATTGGAGTGGGGTGAAGTTGAGTAGATTTGAGTAGAGTGGACTGTGGTGGATTGGACTGGGGTGAATTACAATAGTGTGAATTGGATTGGCACGGAGTGGATTAGATTGGATTGGGGAGGATTAGATTGGAGTGGGGTGGATTGGACTGGAGTGGGGTGGGGTGGATTGGGCTGAAGTGTGGCAGATTACGGTGGTTTGGAGTGAGGTGGATTAGACTGGAATGGGGTAGATTAAGGTGGACCGGTTTAGACTGAGGTAGGGTGAATTAGGGTGAATTGAATTACAGTGGAATGGATTGGAAAGGGGTGTACTGGGTAGCAGTGGACTGGAATGGGGTGGAATAGATTGGAGTAGTTGGATTGGGTTGGACTGGATTGGATAGGGTTGGATTAGATTTCACTGGAGTGGTGTGGACTTGACTGGATTGGGGTAGATTGTGCTGGGTTGGATTGGATTAGACTGGATTGAATTGAAGTGGGGTGGAGTGGGGTAGAGTGGATTGATTGGTGTGAAGTGGATTGGACTGCAGTGGGGTGGATTGGACTGTATTTAATTGCATTGTGGGCTGCATTGTAGTGGATTGTAGTGGGATGAAATGGGATGCAGTGGTTTGGATTGGGATGAGGTGGGGCGGCTTGGAGTGGGGCGGATTGGAATGGGGTGGATTGGAGTATGGCAGATTGTTTTGCATTGCTATGGGGCAAATTGGAGTGGGGCAAATTGGAGGGGGCAGATTGTTTTGGATTGGATGGTGCAGATTAGTGTGGTGTGTATTGTTTTGAATTGGAGTGGGGCAGATTGGAGTAGGGAGGATTGTTTTGGATTTTTTTAATCTTGGCCATTTCCCAACATCAAAGAATAAATCACTTAGTGAGGGTCCTGAGCCAATCTTATCCTTTATTCCTGTACTTTCCTTCCCCACGGACCCATACTTGGCTCCGCGGCATCATCGGCAAAAACAAAAGATCTCCGGCAAAGAGCCCCCCCTTTTTAGGGGGGAGCCCGTCAGACATTGCAGCGCCGGTCTGACGAGGAGCTGTCCGATGATGAAGCATGACACCAAGTACGATGTGTGAGGACTCTTGCTCCTGATGATCAGGACTCCTTTACTTCCTCTCCCTATTCTTTTGGAACAGTGTATCATATTCTATTATTGGATTGGAGTGGGGCAGAATTGTTTTGGAGTGGAGTGTGGCAGATTGTTTGTAATGGAGTAGGGTAGATTCTTTTGGAATGGCGTTGGGCAGACTGTTTTGCATTGGAGTGGGGCAAATTGTTTGGGATTGGAGTGGGGCAGATTAGAGTCTGGCATTCTAAAGTGGGGCAGATTGGAATGGGATTTTGGATTGGAGTGAGGTGGATTGTGGTGGATTGGAGTGGGGTGAAGTGGTGCGGATTAGATTTGATTAGGGTGAGGAGGACTGAATTGGATTAGGGTAGATTAGATTGGGGTGGATTAGAGTGGGGTGGATTTCGGCAGCACTTTGCTTTGGATTGGAGTAGGGCAGATTGGAGAGGGGCACATAGGGGGGGCAGATAAGAGTGGAGTGGATTGGAGTGGGGCAGATTAGAGTGGGGCAGATCAGAGTGGGGTAGATCGGAATGGGGCAGATGAGTGGATTCAAGTGGGTCAGATTGCAGTTGGCAGATTGTTTTGGATTGGAGTGGAGCAGATTGTTTTGGATTGGAGTGGGGCAGATTAGAGTAGGACAGACTGTTTTGGTTTGGAATGGGGCAGATTGAAGAGGGGCAGATTGGAGTGAGGCAGATTGGAGTGAGGCAGATTGTTTTGGACTGGAGTGAGGCAGATTATTTTTGATTGGAATGGGGCTGATTGTTTTGTGTTGAAGTGGGGCAGAATGGAGTGGGGCAGATTGTGTTGGATTGCAGTGGGGAAGATGTTTTAGGATTGGAGAGGGGCAGATTGGAGTGTGACAGATTGTTTGAGGTTGGAGTGGGGAGATCGTAGTGGGGCAGATTTATTTAGATTGGAGCGGGCAGATTGTTTTAGATTTGAGTGGGAGGGACTGTTTTAGATTGGCATTGGTAAACTTGGAATGGGGCAGATTGTTTAGGATTGAAGTAGGCAAGATTGTAGTGGGGCACATTGTTTTGAATTGGAGTGGGACAGATTGTAGTGGGGTAGAATGGAGAGGGGGCAGGTTGTGTTGGACTGGAGCTGGGCAGATTGGAGTGGGGCAGATTATTTTGGAGTGAAGCGGGGTCACTGGAGTGTGGCAGATTGGAGTGGGCGGATTTGATTGGGGCAAATTGGAGTGAGGTAGACTGTTTTGGATTGCAGTGGGGCAGCTTGAAGTAGGCAAGACTATTTTGGATTGGAGTGGGGCAGATTAGAGTGTGGCAGATTGTTTTGGATTGGAGTGGGGCAGATTGGAGTGTGGAATATTGTTTTGGATTGAGTGGGGCAGACTGGAGTGGAGAAGGCTGTTTTGTATTGGAGTGGGGCAGATTGTTTTGGATTGGAGTGAGGCAGTTTTCTTTGGATTTGAGTGGAGTAGGACAGATTTTGTTTTAGATTAGAGTGGGGCAGATTGTTTTAGATTGGAGTGGAGCAGATTCTTTCTGAGTGGCATGAGGTAGATTGGAGTGGAACAAGTTATTTGGGATTAGAGTGGGAGATATTGGAGTGGGGCAGATTGTTTTGGTTTGAAGTGGAGCAGATTGGAGTAAGTCAGATTGGGGTGTGGCAGCTTATTTTGGATTGGAGTGGGGCAGACTGGAGTGGGACAGAATGTTTTGGACTGGAGTGGGATAGACTAGGATGGGACAGACTGGAGCTGGCTGATTGGAGCGGTGCAGATTATTTTTGATTGGAGTGGGGAACATTGTTTTGCATTGGTGTGGGGCAGATTGGAGTGAGGAAGATTGTTTTGGATTGGAGTGGGGCAGATTTGAGTGGGGCAGATTGGAGTAGGCAGATTGTTTTGGATTGGAGTGAGGCAGAGTGTTTTGGATTGGAGTGGGCAGATTGCTTTGGATTGGAGTGGGCAGATTGTTTTGGTCTGAAAAGGGGTGGATTGTTTTGAAGTGGGGCAGATTGGTATGTGATAGATTGTTTTGGTATGGACTGGGGCATATTGGGGTGGGGCAGTGTTTTGGATTGGAGTGGGGCAGATTGTTTTGGATTGGTGTGGGGCAAATTATTTTGAACTGGAGTGGGGTAGATTGTTTTGGAGTGGGGCAGATTGGAGTGGGACAGGTTGTTTTGGATTGAAGTGGGGAGATCGTAGTGGGGCAGATTTATTTAGATTGGAGTGGGGCAGATTGTTTTAGATTTGAGTGGGAGGGATTGTTTTAGTTGGCGTGGGGAAGATTGGAATGGGGCAGATTGTTTAGGATTGACATTGGGCAAATTGTAGTGGGTCGCATTGTTTTGAATTGGAGTGGGACAGATTGTAGTGGGGTAGATTGGAAAGGGGCAGGTTGTTTTGGACTGGAGCTGGGCAGATTGGAGTGGGGCAGATTATTTTGGATTGGGTCACTGGAGTGTGGCAGATTAGAGTGGGCAGATTTGATTGGGGCAGATTGGAGTGAAGGTGACTGTTTTAGATTGCAGTGGGGCAGCTTGAAGTAGGCAAGACTATTTTGGATTGGAGTGGGGCAGATTGGAGTGTGGCAGATTGTTTTGGATTGGAGTAGGGCAGATTGCTTTGGATTCAAGTGAGGCAGATTGGAGTGTGGAATATTGTTTTGGATTGAGTGGGGCAGATGGTTTTGGATTGGAGTGAGGCAGATTTCTTTGTATTGGAGTGGAGTAGGACAGATTTTGTTTTACATTAGAGTGGGGCAGATTGTTTTAGATTGGAGTGGAGCAGATTCTTTCTGAGTGGCATGGGGTAGATTGGAGTGGAACAAGTTGTTTGGGATTAGAGTGGGACATATTGGAGTGGGACAGATTGTTTTGGTTTGAAGCAAGGCAGATTGGAGTAAGGCAGATGGGGGTGGGGAAGATTATTTTGGATTGGAGTGGAGCAGACTGGAGTGGGACATAATGGTTTTGACTGGAGTGGGATAGACTAGGGTGGAACAGACTGGAGCTGGTGGATTCGAGTGGTGCAGATTCTTTTTGATTGGAGTGGGGAACATTGTTTTGGATTGGTGTAGGGCAGATTGTAGTGAGGAAGATTATTTTGGATTGGAGTGGGGCAGATTTGAATGGGGCAGATTGGAGTGGGCAGATTGTTTTGGATTAGAGTGGGGCAGAGTGTTTTGGATTGGAGTGGGCAGATTGCTTTGGATTGGAGTGAAGCAGAATGTTTTGGATTGGAATGGGGCAGATTGTTTTGGTCTGAAAAGGGGCAGATTGTTTCGGAGTGGGGCAGATTGGTGTGTGACAGATTGTTTTGGTTTGGACTGGGGCAGACTGGGGTGGGGCAGACTGGAGTGGGGCAGTGTTTTGGATAGGAGTGTGGCGGATTGTTATGGATTGGATTGGGGCAGATTGTTTTGGATTGGGGTGGGGCAGATTGTTTTGAACTGGAGTGGGGTAGATTATTTTGGAGTGGGGCAGATTGCTTTGGTTTAGGCTGGGGCAGATTGAGGTTGGGCAGGTTATAATGGGGCAGTGATGGAGTGAGGCAGATTGGAGTGGAACAGATTGTTTTGGATTGGAATGGGGCAGTTTGTTTTGGATTGGAATGGGGCAGTTTGTTTTGGATTGGAGTGGACAGATTGCTTTTGATTAGAGAGGGGGATTGTTTCAATTAGGGTTGGGCAGATTATTTTGGGTTGGAGTGGGGCAGATTGGAGTAGGAAATATTGTTATGGGCTGGAGTAGGACAGAGTGTTTGGATTGGAGTGGGCAGACAGGAGTGGGGCTGATTGTTTTAGACTGGAGTGGGGCAGATTGGAATGGGGCATATTGCTTTCGACTGCAGTGGAGCATATTGTTTTGGATTGACATGGGGAAGATTAAAGTGGGGCACATTGTTTGGGATTGGAGTGGGCAGATAGGAGTGGGGAAGATCGCTTTGGATAGGAGTGGGGAAGATTGTGTTGAATTGGAGTGGGGCTGATTGTTTTGGATTGGAGCAGATTGTTTTGGATTGCAGTGAGGCAGATTGTCTTTGAGTAGTGTGGGGAAGATTGTTTTGGATTGGAGTGGGGCAGATTGTTTTATTTTTGAATGGGGTAGATTGGAGTGGGGCAGATTGTTTTGGATTGGTATGGGATAGGAGTGGGGCAGATTGTTTTGGATTGGAGTGGGCAGATTGTGTTGGAGTGGGACAGACTGGAGTAGGTCAGATTGAGGTGAGGCACATTGTTTTGGATTGGTGTGGGCAGATTGTGTTGGAGTAGGACAGACTGATCTGGGTCAGATTGGAGTGGGGCGCATCGTTTTGGATTGATGTGGGGCATATTGGGGTAGGGAAGACTGGAGTGGGGCAAAATGGAGTGGGACCATTGTTTTGAATTGAAAAGGCATAGACTGGACTGCAGCAGATTATTTTGGATTAGAGTGTGGCAGATTGGAGTGGGTCAGATTGTTTTGGATTGGAGTGGGTCAGATTGGAGTGGGACGATTATTTTGGATTGGAGCAGGGCAGATTGTTTGTCTCGGAGTGGGGCAGATTGTTTTGGTTTGGAGTGGGATAGACTAGAGTGGGACTGATTGCGGTGGGGCAGATTGGAGTGGGGAAGATTGTTTTGGATTGTAGTGGGGCAGATTGGAGTGGGCAGATTGTTTTGGACTCTAGGTGGGCAGATTGGAGTGCAGCGGATTGTTTTAGAGTGGAGTGGATCAGTGTCTGTTGGTTTGGAGTGGGTCGGATTGGACTCTGGATTGTAGTGGGGCAGATTGTTTTGGATAGAAGTGGAGCAGACTTTTTTTGTTGAGTGGGGCAGATTATTTTGGATTGAGTGGGGCAGATTGGAGTGGTGCGGATGGAGCAGATTGGAGTGGGTGGGTCTGGAGGATTGGAGCATGGTGGATTGGAGAGTGGTTATGGTTTGGAGCAGTCCTCAATTTGTGCTTGTTGTTTCCGGTGCTGAGCGCCGGCACTTATTTTTTAGGGCCGGCGCTTATTCTTCTGCCTCAATCATTTGCTGCAAGCAAAAGACACATTTGGGAAAGACGGAGGAAGAGAACAAATGAAAAGGCGTCACAATGGGAGAAAGCAGAAAGCTGCGAGAGTGAGCTGAAGGGGCAGGGACTGGCTTCAAATGTATTGAAGAGGCCCGAGATGGCTTCAGGATTTCGCTGCCTCAGTATTCCGTGTTCGCACAACTAATTGCAGCAGCTGCATGTTTCAGAGGAGAGCTCTGACCACCTGCATGTTTTTATTTACAAATTAAGCACTGGTTTGGAGTGTAGTGGATTGGAATAAGGTGGACTGGATTGGCCTGGGGGTCAACTGTATTAAGTAGGTGGACTGAATTGAGAGGGGTGGATTGGTGTGGGGTGAGGTAAGGTGGCAAGATAATCATCATCTTTTGAGAGCAGAAAGAGAAGAAAGTTTGGGTGGAAAAAAGAAGACTTGGCAAAATGAAAGAAAAGAGTTAACTATAGAATTTAGAACTTTGCAGTTTTGTTTGTCCTGCTGGGCATGAATTTGCCAGTGACACGCTTTCTATTTGCAGGACTCTAGAAGTTAAAAAGAAGTACTTTAATCACGTCCAGAGCAGTGGATGGGCAATGATTAAGTTAATTCAATCAGTGCTTGGTCCCAGCTCCACAGACAGGAACGGTCATGATGCTTGGCCTGCAGTGACGAATTACCAGGCTTTAAAAAAGAGTGCCATGCAAGCCAACAAATGGTAAGCAACGGGCAGGCTCCAAACCTTTTTTAGATAACAACAGAGTCTCACAAGCGAGATGCATGTGCTAGTGCATGCGCTTGCAGGTTCGACCCTACAAAAAAACATAATTGCTTGCTTCAACACTTCGTAAGGTGCCAAGACTGAGAATCTGCCTACTGCATGTCTCTACCATTGATACCTTAGATGTTTTAAACATAGATTAAAGCATCACTGAAAATAAACTCACACTTACTCATGATGTGTGAGGTAGGGAGCCTAGAGTAACTATAATTTACACCACCGCCATGCACAGTTTTTTCTTCAATACTTTAACTTATAAAGTTTCATTGATATTTTTATTGAAGTTATAAAAGTTGTCATGAGTGCTGTAGTGTCTACGGTACTTAGCAGTACATTGCGAGGGCACTAGTTATAGTTACCCTAGGCCGCAAGTTATAGTTACTTGAAATAACTAACTACAACTGCTGAATTTCTCTGGTTATGTGGGAGTAAATTCAGAACCTAACTATAACATTCCTGCAACATTTTGTTTTTTTTTAAGTGAATTTCCAAGTTTATTTTTTTAAACACTATTTCTTACTATAACGTACCTGTAACCTTTGTTTTTTTCAGTGAATTTCTATGTTTTTTTAACATAAAGTAATTTTTATTACTATATGTTAACCCAGGCCATGCGTGGCGGGGGCTGGCCGCAGCACCTGCAGCCAACCCTGCTAACCACCGAACCCCACGCTGCGCACGGCCTTTGGCCATGCACAGTGGGATTTGACCTCAGGGCCTGTCTCTCTGGTTGTGAGAATAGGTGTCAGAGGGTGTCTCTAGTTGTGAGAATGACTGTGAGAGTGTCTGACTGGGTGTGAGAGTGGGAGTGAGAGGGTCTATGTGGGTGTGAGAGTGCCTGATTGTGCTCCAATAGATGAAAGATGAATTCATCTCCACAAAAGATTTTAGATTATTTCATTTTTCAACACGGAATCGCAGAGTAAACACACTTACCTTGCCCAAGCCCAGGAGTTAAGATCATTTGTCTTTTCCAGAAGTGGAGCTTCAACTGGGACACCTGCTACGATTATATTTGTAAGTGCTTCCTTTTGAGATTTAATTTCTGTGAAATGAGCATCATGGCAAGGACAGAAGCTCACTGCTAGTTTATCCAACAAGAGTTCACAGTTTGCACAAAATGTCTATCCAAATGGAGCACTTTCTACTGGTTAGTTAGTGTTACCTTGTTGGGTAAATGTCCAGTGTGGGGGAGGGTGCCACGTGGCCCCCCTCCCCAGACTGATTTCGGCTCCGGGGGCCCAGGGACCAGCCTTATTATATTTTTATTTTTTTAATTGGACAGCTGCGCAGCTCCCTCCCCGACTGATTATGCCCCTGGGAACCCCATTCCCCAGGTCCCGTTCATCTGTTCTGAGTGCCCTGCAGTGTACCCAGTGTGCAATGGGACCGTGGGGGAGCCTAATGGTCTCCCACAGGCCCGGCTGGCGTACTGCCTCCTGCAGGAGCGGGCATTACTGTCAGAGACAAGAAGCTGTTAAACATGCAGCTCTCTGTCTGTTAGAGCAATAGTATCCTCTCTTTCCCTGCCCAGGAAGGGATTTGTTTTGATACATATATATATATATATATATATATATATATATATATATATATATAATCTCATGTAACTTAACTCGCAGCCTAAGGCAACTATGACCCCTTCTATGCATAGTTTTTTCCTCAATAATTTGACTTCTAATGTTTCATTCATATTTTTATTGACCATATATAAAAGTTGTCATGAGTGCTGTAAGCCTTCATTAAATGCGGCCCCCCTCCCCTGGCCGATTTCCACCCTGGGATGCAGCCTTATAATATATATATTTTTTGGAAGGGTGGTGCACAGCCCTCCTCCCTGGGCCAATTTTGGCCCAGGACCCCATCCCCTGAGCCCCGGCCATCTCTCCTGAGTGCCCCCAGGGCACTCAATGTGCAATGGGACTGCAGGGGGGAGTCTCAAGGCCCCCGGTCCCAGTCAGCTATCCGAAACCTGTGGGAGCTGGCATTGCTGTCACAGACAAGGAGCTGCTAAAGATTATTTTTTCTTTTTTTCAGATGGCTGCCTACACTTTCTGGTTGACGTGTTGGCAGCCAATGACAGCTTTGCAGATCTCTGCATGAGCTATTATTATTTGCAAAGTCGTCAGTGAGGAGCTGCGGTCCTAGATATACAAATTTGGGTTTCCTTAAATTTCTCAACAACTACTGAACAAATTTAGATCAAATAACAAAAAGCAGAATCTGCAGAGCAAAATCTACCTTTCTGCCAAAGTTGGTGTAATTCTGTCCTGCAGTTCGGGCTGTAGTCAAAACTCCTATGGGATTTAATCTGGGAGACGCACGTTTTTTGTGGAGGGGGGATCCCAAAACACATTTCCATGTGCAATTTCTCACAGGGAGTTTAAACATGACTAAAACCCCAACCACTAGAAGGAATTACACCAAATTTGGCAAAAATCTAGATCTTGGTCCAGAAAGAGCCCTTTTTCTAATCTGGTGTAAATCTGCTAATGACTAATTAAAGAAAAAAGAAAATTGTATATCCTGGGATGTAGATTCTCCGTAGATCTGACAGATCTTATGCTAAGATCTGATTGGCTGCTAACACTTCAAACGGGAGGTGGTGGCAGCCATTTTGGGACTCGGACCCAGCCAAGTCCCAAAAAACAGAATAAAAAGTGAAGGGGCACGGTAGGAACACCATGATCCCCAAGGCCAGATGGTGGAGTCCCCAGCAACTCCGCCAGGGCCATAAAATATTTTTATTTTTCATTATTTCAGCAACACAGCAGAGGATCCGCAGATCCCGGGAATTTGTTTTTAAAAAATGAACAATGCGGTCTTCCATTATTATTTCTCTTTGAGCCCCCATGTGGGCCAGGACTCTGAGGCATTTTTTTTTATAGTTTATGGGAATTGGGGTGCCTGCGGCCCCACCTCCCCATTGACCAAATAGGACCCAGGGACCTCCGCCTACCCGGAGCTAGGCCAACATTTAAGTTGGCCTGGCTCACTCTCTAGGCCTTTTAGGGTCCGGGGACCGCCACCTCCCTGGGCTTGGCTTTTATAATAGGAGGGGTGCTGCGCAGCCCTCCCATTGTTTGCCTATTTAGAACTCCGGAGACCACCACCTCTCAGGGGCCACAGTAATAGTAAACAGGGGAGGGGACCTCACAGCCCCCTCCCAGGCTATAGTCGGCCCGGGGACCACCACCTCTCTGGGGCTGGCCCTAGAAAGAGAAAGGAGGGGGGTCTTGAGGCTCCCCTTCTGGAGCCATTTATGGCCCTGGGGACCACCACCCCTAGGGCCAGCTCCTTATGTCCCGAGGTGCCCACCCCCGTACATAATAGTTTGCTGTCACTTGACAGAAGCTATGACAGCTCTCGCCAAGCAAGAACAAACTGTAAGTTGGGAGCAGGAAACTGCTGGCGCTCACTGGGAGACGACTTTTTATCTGTTTTCCTGTCTGCTGTCAAGAAACCATGACACAATTGCTCCTGCACGCAGGGAGCAACATTTCTTGCTGCTCCCTGCATGTGGGAGCAATGGGACCGCATGGGAATTTGAGGCAATTTGAAGCAGTGTATAAAAGTGCATGTTAGCACACATTTAAGCAGGAAGACACTTGAGGAACAGTCACATTGCCAAAATTACACGAGACATAGCCCTTTACACAGTGGTAGCGTAGAATGTGCACTATACATTTACCCAATGAGGTAGCACTTACCTATTAGCCAGTAGAAAGTACTGCTGTTGGATAGACATTTTGCACAAAACAGTAGATTCTTCTTGGAGAAATAAGCAGGTGAGGATACATTCTGGCACTGATGCTCATTTCACAGAAATTAAAATTACAAATCTAAATATAGCAGGTTCCCCAGTTGAAGCTCCACTTCTGAAAAAGGACAGATCATTCTCCAAACTTATTGAAGTTATCCAAGGCAAAGCAAGGGTGTTTTCTTTGCAATTCCACACTGAAAAACGCTCTGAAATCCTTGATGGAGGTGAATGCATCCTTGATGACCCCATGGCCTATAAAAGTGCACATTGGGTGCCCTGGGTGGGGTCCAGGCCCTGTAGCCAAACCCTGCTGTGCACAACCAAAGGGTGTGCGTGACCCAGGTTTGGGCGCCTACCCCCGCCAGGTCCTGTGGCCTACACCTGCTGCTCATGGTGGAAGGCCATGCGTGGGGTTAGATGCCCATGGGGGGGTTGGTGGCCAGGGTGGGGTTGGCCGCAGGCCAGGTACCGCAGCTAACCCTCACAGCACACTACCGAAGGCCATGCGTGGCTCAGGGTTGGATGCCTGCGAGAGGTTGGCCACAAGACACTTTAACTTGTGCTCTAACATAGCTATGACTCGTGCCCTCGTCATGCACTGCTGCTTACCCCACATATTACTTCAGTAATGACAATGTCTAATACATCATTTAGAATATAACTGCAACATTTACAAATACACAAACATATATTATTACTTACCGATATATAAGGTCCTAACACTGAACACAACCAAGGTATAGTAAAAACAATATGATTGCCATTTCATTCTCTAAAAACAGCCATTACTTAATTACATACTGGCTTGTTATTGCCATGTACCATGGTATATTGCAAAGTTATCACTGCATACAATGGCCAAAATATAACTAAGGCCTAGCTGTATTATTGGATTACTGTACCCTTGGATCACTCATGGTGTGGCATGGGCAATACAATATTTAAGTCAGATTTACAAAGGAATGCAAGGCTACATACATTGACTGGTAAATCTGGAGAAACGCAGGGCACTTCACTGTTTTGCGGTGTTCTGCATGCCATAATTTACATTGCTGCAATTCACATACATCTGTATGCTATGCCGCTGTAGCCACTCCACTATACGCTATTGCACTCTACGTCACTCCACTCTACGCCTTTCCACTGTACGAGACTCCACTCTATGCCA
Source organism: Pleurodeles waltl (assembly GCF_031143425.1). NCBI lineage: Eukaryota > Metazoa > Chordata > Amphibia > Caudata > Salamandridae > Pleurodeles > Pleurodeles waltl. Next base: position 1,640,158,349 of record NC_090444.1, on the reverse strand, counting down.
CTCCACTCTACGCTGTTACACTGTACGCAACGCCACTGTATGTCACTCCATTTTCCGTCACTCTACTGTATGCCACTCTACTGGATGCTTCTCAACTGTATGCTATTCTACCCAACACCATTGTATTGTACTCTACTCCAATCTACTCTATTTTACTGTATGCCACTCAACTCCACAACACTCTGCTGTATATTATTCCACTGTATGCCACTCCACTCTATGCTACTGCACTCTATGCCACTCCAGTGTATGTGCACGCCACTGTATGCCTCTCCAGTATACACCACTCCATTATACATAACTCCACTGTGGGCTACTCCACTATACACTATTGCACTAAATTGTAAATGAAAGTTATAAATATATATATATATATATATATATAAGTATATATATATATATATATATATCACTGAGAAAAAATCCTGCTGTTCTTCCTGCGCTCACCTACCGCGGTTGGTGCTCCAATATGGGCGCAGGACCCATTCTAATGTACATTCAAAAGCTGGCACTCCATGCAACTGAATTGTTTATTCAGACCAGTAAATCCATTTCATGTTGTTGAAATTTTCCATTTTCCAAAATACAAAAATAGGGCAACACGTTTCAACCATCACGGTCTTCTTCAATGGCCCACAAAGGAAAAAATGCACAAACCATGTGGCCCCTCCTCCCTCCAACATATCAACTCTATTTTTTTTCCTCTTTCCTCTCTTTCTTCTTCTTCTTCCTCCCTTCCTTTCTTCTATTCTCACTATATTATCATAAATTGTTGATATGCTTTTCTATTACTTGCCTCAATCACATAATTCATATAAACAATAAATAAGTTTACTTCAAAAAAAAAAAATCAAAATTATCTAACAAACCATATATTGCCTTAACATTTTTTGCATCCCAATGACAAAATTGAAAACATATTCATAACATTTCTGCTTTTGCTGGTTGGATGGCCACTTCCACAATAACACCAAATTAAATAAAGCCCTGAACAACTGATCACAACCATATATCTGCTTCCTTAACTAACCAATATGTACATAAAGTTCCTCATCCTTGTTCGAACTCCAAGGATGTTGGCTGTTAAGCCAAATAATATACTCGGATTCCAACTTTCTTAGTTGCCTCTCTCTGTCACCCCCCCAGGGGTACCCAAAACTCCATCAATTCCAAAAAATGACATTTTATCCACCATACCTTCATGTACCAAATTGCAGTGGCGAGCTACGGGGTAAGTTACATCTTTGTTTACAATTGTTCTCCAATGTTCAAGAATCCGTTTTGTTAGGGGAAAAATTGTGCTACCCACATATTGCAGCCCACATGGGCACACAATCACGTGAATAGCTAAATCTGAGGTGCAACTCAAAAAAAATGTAATACTCTCTTTTTTCACCGTAGGTAACACATAGGCCCTCATGGCTCTCATTACAACCTTTACAACCATGGCGGCGGCGGAGGCCGCCTGCCAAGGTTGTACCGCCGAGTGGCTGCCAATGCGGGCGCACTCCCGCCAGCCTTATTTTGACATTCCCGCTGGGCTGGAGCCGACGGTGTTGCGCCCGTGCGACGGGTGCAGCTGCACCCGTCGCGCTTTTCACTGTCTGCTGTGCACACATCTATACAGGTGGCACTCACGACTGGGTAGTTATAGTTAGGTCAGCTGTTCCACAGGAAAAGCTGTTTTTGTGTTGCTAATAACTCTGGCCACATTTGACAAATATCCACAAAACTTTCCAAAAAGGTGCAGCTTTTTGACTAGTTTGTGAAAGGAAAGTTTCAGGGGTGACCCATCAAGAGAAAAAAGGGGGCCCCAAAATGCAAAATCCGCATGCATTTTCTGTAGACGTCTTTAAAAAAGACTACAGCAAAAACTGCTGAACGGAAGTACACCAAGTTCGGCAGCAAGGTCTAGATCTTGCTACGCAGATTGTGCCTTCGGTGATTTAGTATAAATCCATTCAGTAGTTTTTCAGATATTAAGGTTACAAAAATGTAGATATCTGGATGACTGTGTTTGAAGGACTCTCGCCAGATTCCCTCAAGCCCACTTTTAAATAATAGAGCATTCTGATTGGCCCAAGGAGCTTTTTTCCCTTTGGCCAATTGCTCCTGCAGGAGTCAGACTCCTGCAGGAGTGGGCACTCTTATTGGTTGCCAGCAGCATGGGAAAAATGTTGCTGGTAGCAATTACACGACCAGGGACTTAGGGCCTGATTTAGGGTCTGGCGGAGGGGTTACTCTGTTACAACAGTGACCGATATCCCATCTGCCAAAAAATTAATCCTACAGGATTTATATTTCGGCAGATGGGATGTGCGTCACCGTTTTGATGGGGTAACCCCTCCTCCAAACTCTAAATGAGGTTCTTAGTCTCCTGTCCTGAACAAGTAAAAAAAACAATATACAAGTCAGGGTAGGGATACCCTGATCCCTAGGCCCCATGGGGTTACCTAGAGTGACCCCTCCCCCCGAGTCAAAAACAAAAAAATTAGCAAACATTTCCGTGGTCCATCAGAACTCCTGTGGGATCATATAAAACAAAGAAAATGGTGGAAGGGGCCGCTTTGTTTTGAGAATAGGAGGGGGCACACGCCCCCCCTCCCCTAGCCCAGCCCCTAGCCTTTACTGGCCCTAGGGAGTCCACCCCCAAGGCCATCATTATTGCACATAATGAGAGGGGATGCACAGCTCCTTCCTAGTGCTATCACAGACCCTGGGGAGCCCACCCCAGGGCATAAATGAATTAAAATGGGGAAGAGGGATGCAAGCCCCCCTCCTCCACAAGCCATGACAGCCCCCTGTGGGCCACCCGTGGGGCTGAAATGAATCAATAAGGGGAAGGTGGGCCACATGGCCCCCCCTCCCCAAGTCAGTGGTGTAATGAATCTTAAGGGGGATGTCCTTGCACAGTAGATGAAAGAGCCCCCCCTCAGGACTCACTCAGGAGCTCTCTGGCCAGGATACTGTGCAGAGGGGGCCCACTGAAGTTTGGGCCCCACCTGCTCTGTGGGGGTTGTGGGGGTCTTTGTGAACCTACTGCCCCAAGCCTCTAAAAGCCTTGGGGACCCTATTCCCATTCTGATCAATTTCAGGGCTTGGACTGATGCAGGGAGGAGAACAGATCAAAGTATTGCTCCTACCTGGAGGAAGCAGCATTAGCAGCTGCTTGCTCCAGGTAGAAGCAATGCTGACTCCCCAGCAGGTGGGGAGCCACAGGGGTTGGAGGGATCCGGGTCTCCCCCTACAACCAACAACAGCGTGAGTGGTGGGTGCCATGTGTGGGCACCGGAGTCCTCACTTTTAATGATTCAGGCCAAGTCTCCAGGGCATAAAAGGGCACAGGGAGGGGCTGCGCATCCACCCTCCACTTTATTTTAAGTAGTGGCCTTGGGGGATGGGGTCGCCAAGCCTAATAAGGCTAGGAAGTGGGTCCACATGCCCACCCATCCCTTATAAAAAAATATGCCCCCAGGGGATGAGTTGCACAGGGCCTTTTAAGGGTTCTGGGAAGGGGCAGTGCAGAACCCACCCTTAAAAAAAGTGACTCTGGGGGATGGGGGCTCCAGGTCCTAATAAGGCTCAGGGAGAGGAGCCACTTGGCCCCCTTCCCTTTAAAAAAAAAGGCCCAGCATATGGGGTCCCCAGAGCCTAATTAGGCTCAGGCTTTTTTTGAAAAATAAAGGGCCTGGGGATGGGGTCCCTAAAGTCTAATAATGATCGGGGCCACGAGTCTTTCCTCCCCTTTAAAGAACATAAGGCCCTGTGGCCAATACCTTGGTGGCCATGCGTGGCGGGGGTTGGCTCAACATATGGTAATAAAATATTGCTTACAGAAAAAAAAAAACTCTACAAATTCCCTCAAGAAAAACAAAGGTTAAAGTAACATTATTATTAGGTGTGTTTAAAAAACCTTAGAAATTAACTGAAAAAACAAAGGTTAAAGTAACGTTATTGTTAGGTTAACTTGTCAGTCACAACATTAACATTTTGAACAAAACAAGCACAGAAATTCATCAGTCATAGCTAGCAGAGCTAACTATAACTTGCGCCCCTGCTATGAACTGCTTAGGACCTCACGACATGACATGCTCACCTGTCACCTGCACAAGGAATTACTTTTCAATAAAAAGATTTAAAACATGTTCAATACCTCTGCACACCTATGGTGCATTAGGAGCACATGCATTTTGTAGACACTCTGATTACCTGGACACAGAGTGCACAAAATCAGGTAGAATTGTAATATGATAGTTACCCACCACTATGTAAATTATAAAGCAAAGTAGCACACTTATTGCAGGATGCCATCAGTGATGTTATGAATGATGTAATTTGAGTTGTCATCAGTGATATCATAAATGATGTCATAGAACATGACGTCATGAGTGATGTAAAATGTGAGGTCATAAGCAGTTTATGGCGGTGGCTGGTGAATTTCTGTGTTATTTTTAGTCAGAATGTTAATGTTGTCACTGACATATTTACCTAAGTACAACTATATATATATATATATTTATATAATAAACCGAACCAAAGAATGATAAATAAGGAATTACAGAATTAAAGACCAAACAAAGAAAGTGTGGTTTAGCAAATGAGGCAAAGCAAACACAATGTGAACTTTAAATGTCCTGCTTCTGGGACAAATTCAGGAATAGTGTATGGATAAAAAGTGATTTGGGATGATGCCCTTCACATTGTGGCTATAGTTACACGGAACATATTATGCAATATGAACGTGTCTGTCAATGAGTGCTTTCTGACATTCTCATGCAGATGTATATAAGCTACAATTGCCCAGCTAAGAAATTGGAAACCGTGCTAGACATGCTAACCAATCAGCCCAATAGGATCTGCGAACGAACAAACATTTGAAAACAATAGGGCCAAACAGTGCATATCTCCGAAACAATTCCGAATATACTGCATAAACTGCCAAATATTGCATAGGTAAACAGTAGGAGTGATTCATCAAGATCCCACCACCCGTCAGCAAGGACTAACCTTGCAGTTCAGACCAAATGGGAACGATGTAGGTTCCCACAGTTCTTGGAATCCACAACGAACAATATACACAGAATAATATGTCAGTTACAAGAAGGCAGGGGAAACGGAAACCTGCAATGTTATCACAAGATAAGAAGAGACCTTTAGAAACTTATCAGTCTTACAATAGCATCTAACTTCTTTCATAGCATATGAAGTACGTTAGAACATCACTGTCCTAGAGCAGAGACACAGACAGCTGTTTTACAAGAAAGCTAGGATTCGAATTATTTTAAACATAACAAGTTCATAAACTGCCATGTAAATGACGCATAATAGAATATTAAAGTTCACTTAGCCAGAAGTAATCATGTTCCCAACCTGTGTCACTACCTTAACATGTGTGTCCTAGAAAAATATTTAAAGTTTGTGAAGGTGCGAAGATCCTTACCGTTTCTCACGTTGAAAATCAAAGGTGTGCAAACACGAGTTCATAGTCCTTATAGGATAGTTCATAGGGCAGTAGTTCAGCCAGTAAAGTTCAATCAACAAACATGAGTGGATTCCTAGGAATAATTCTCTGTATCTAGATCAGTCTGTAGGAAATGCCAAAGAAACTCTCAAACAAATTCAAAGTGTTTCCCTAACTCTGGCAACAAGGTCCTTGTTGCAGGGAGACTGTTTCGGCCTTGCGTGGCAAGGAAGGAACTTCTACTCTGTGACTCTTGTGAGAGTCCTGTGTTTTCGTGGAACATACAACTTTTTTGATTAAATTTAGACATTTTGCATATATTGTGCCCAATAAAGACACAAAGCCTCTGTCCAAACCACTCCGCGAGCACCACCACCCTTTCGGGCTTGTAAATGCGCATATCTTCAATCAGTGAGGGGCATAGAGCGCCTCTTCGCTAGTGGAGCAAGAAGATGTACATGCATCCCAATACCCCAGAGTGTGCCCACCCTAGAAAAATGAGGAAATCTAAAAGACAGGGCCTGTTTCTTTCAATGTGTACAGTGATAAATATTTGCCCTTACAGTGACAATTGTCTTGTTGTTGGAAGTGATTTTTGTGAGGCTATATATACATTTTTGGACAGTAAATCTAAATGCAAATTCGCTGTAAACAAAACATAGAAAGCCTTAAAAGCTGTTACTTTTCATTTGTTCTCTGACCCCCTTGCATATATGTAGTCTGAATTCTTAAACAAAATCATGTTTCTTTCCTCAGTATATGCCTCCCAAGCCACAGTTAATTATATCTTTACTACTATAACTGTTGCAAAAAATGTGAAGAAATCAAAAGATTTAATGTTTATTTCATACCACGATCCTGCGGTTCCCAGTCTGAATTCACCACTGTTAATTAAATAACTGTTAGATGGAGATTTCCTAACAATTTACCTGATGATGATATGGATTATTTTTCATTTAACGAATGTATTCATACCTCTATTGTAAATAATTTAGATTTGCATAAAGCTGCATTTAGGGTTTTTGCCATTTCATATGTTGTTAAGACGCTATGGAAAATTGGGTTGTTGGTTGACTGGGGGGTAACCCTGGGCAAGCAACAGCCACAATCCCTTGCAGGGTGAACCACAAAAAAAAACCAATAAATTAACCTGTGCTTAACCCTCAGTAGCTTGGCACAAAAAGCAATCAGTCTTAGCTTTGAGGCAATGTCTAAAGTATTTATGAGGCACACAAACATTAATAAAGTGAAAACACAATGCAATAAAAGTCCCAAAACAATTTAGAAAAATAAAGTAAGTTTTGATCAATTGTTTGACACCAAAATGTCAAAAATTCAATCAGTGGAACCAGAGTTTTGATTTTTTTAAGAATACATAGCAATATGGTGCCTAAAAGGGTAAAGTGGGAACTTCGGATATCTGGTCACGCTGAGCCAAAGCCAAAGGTTAAACCCAACCGCACTGGAGCACGGGTCAGATATAGTCCCAACTGAAGTTTTACTTTCTCAACAATTGAGCCAAGAGTCCTGTTTGTGGGGAAGAAGTTAACCGGGTGCAGGGAAAGCGTCCCTGGCAATGGTTGCAGGGGCTCGAAGAGCTGGCTGGGTGTCGCAGACAGTTGGGCTGGAGCCTCGTGGTCATGAGGTGGGATACTTGCTGTGCAAAGAGATTAACTTGCAGTTGCTCACCCTGGATTTCTAGGTGAGCAATGATGATCTGGATCATGTTTGCAAAAGAGCCCAAAAGCTTGCCTTATAATGTTGGAGAAACTCTTCCAAGGGCCCAGGACCTGAGAGGCGCCTTTTGAGAGTCAGAAGCTCATTGAAGATGGGTCCAGGAGCGGTGGGAAGCCTGTATTGTCACTGAGGCTCAGATCAGGAGCCCAGCAGACTAGCCCTTTCAGTCACTCTGGGTCCTGGGAGCAAGATGGAGGTGCAGGTCCAGTTCTTCTTCCCCAAGCAGAACGACAACAAGGAGCAGGTCATAGCAGCATGGCAGCAGCTCCTTCAGAGTATCAGTCCAGCAGAGTGACAGTCTTTTCAGCATTACAGCAGTCCTTTTTCCTGGCAAAGTATCCACAGAACTAGAAGTGTATTGAAGAGTGGGTCTGAAAGCCCTGTTTTGAATACCTTGGTCCTAGAAGGTGGAAGAAGTTTATAGAAAGGTTCTGTTAGACTACAGCCTTTGGGTGGTCTTCTCCCAACTTTGTGCCTGCCTCCCTCCATTTTTATGATCTTGTTTTTGCTGGTTTTAGAACTCTGCATACTTTACCAATGCTGTCCAGCACTGAGGGCTTGCGCTCTCTCCCCCTTTTCATGGTAACGTTGGCTCGTACCCAATTGGCATATTTAATTTGTCTGTAAGTCCCTAGTAATGTGCACTAGAAGTGCCCAGGGCCTGTAAAGTAAATGCTACTAGTGAGTCTGCAGCACTGATTGTGCCTCTTATATAAGTAGCCCCTAAACCGTGTCTCAAGCCTGCCATTGCAAGGCATGTGTGTGCAGTTTCATTGCCACTTTGACTTGGCATTTAAAACTACTTGTCAAGCCTTAAAATCCCCTTTATTATATATAAGTCACCCCTAAGGTAGTCCCTAGATAACCCATAGGGCAGGGTGCTATGTAAGTAAAAGGCAGGACACGTACTTGTAAGTTTTGCATGTCCTAGTAGTGAATAAGACCCAAAGTTGTTTTTCCCAATTGTGAGGCCTGTCATGTTTGGTATGGTTGGAATGGTACTGGGATATTCTGCTTACTAGTGAGGTTGGATTTAATATTACTATTTTTGAAATGCCACTTTCAGAAAGTAGGAATTTCTATGCACTTACTGCTCTCTGTGCCTTACAGCCTGTCTCTGATCCACGGCTGGTCTGTGCTGGTTGACAGCTCCCCTTGTGTATTCCACCCAGACAGCCATAAACACAGGACACCCAGCTGCATCTGTGTTCATCTGCATACTGATGGGTCTTCCTGGGCAGGAAGGGTGGAGGGGCTCTCACTTATACTTAGGACTGATAACTCCCCACAGATCTCATGGCAGACAGGACGGCGTTGAAAGGGGAACTGGTGCACTTCAAAACCACTCTTTGAAGTCTCCTCCACTTCAAAGACACATTTTGGTATGTATCCTGGGTCTGCGAGCTCCTAAAATCAGACATTTCTGGACTTGCAACTAGACTGCTGTGCTGTCCAAAGGACTCATCTGAACTGCTTTTCTAGAAGGATTGCTCTCCTGCTTGTTGCCCTTTTTCTCTCTTATTCTGCTGGAAGGACTTTGCCTTTCCCCACAAGTGACCTCCAAGGGCCTGGATTGAGCTTGCCTCCTGTTAAGAAGTCTCAGGGACATCAAAGACTCCACCAGGTGAGAAAATCTACTGCACCAGAAAAGTGACGCATCGCCTGCAAAAATCAATGCGTCACCTACAGAATTCACACAGCACCTGTCTTTCAACTGAAAAATCACTGCAGCGCCTGTTTCATCATCGCAGCGCCTTTTGGATTTTCTATGCATCGTCCCTGGGTGTCAAAATATCCCGCACTGCAGTAAGGAGGGAAGGCTGTGCACCCGGAAATCAATGGATCACCTTGCCCATGAGTAAAGAATTGATGCATCAGCTCTGCCGCACTGGAAAAATCAACACTTTGCTTTAATTTCTGATGCATCACCTCCTCTGCTGCGCTCTGCAACATTATTTTTGCTACATTCCAGGTCCTTTGTGCTAAAAAGATACAACCATTGATTCTTATGGAGTAACACTTACCTAAACCTCTAAAAAGTGACATCTTACCTTTTGTCAATTGGATTCTTTTTTTATGTAAAAAGCAGTGAAGCACTCTTTAATTCGTCTTTCACCTAGTTAATGCATTGGGGTCTTAGAGCATATGATAATCATAAAAATAGTTAATGTCCAGTATGTGCACCAATGGCAAAAATATGAAGGATGTCACAATTGTGTTAAGCAATACTTTCTTACTCAACATACAAAAACAGTTAACATAAACAAATCCACATAGCTTCTTGAAACGAGTAGTCCTAAAGCTTTGATGATCTTGATTGCATGAAGAATTCAGCCGACACATGTTGTGTTCCTACCTAGGGACTTCTTCAAGGCTGACAATAAAAATATTACAATCCATATAAAGAGCTCACTAACGCCAGCACATCAAAATACATTCATGTTATGTGGCACAAAAATCATTCAGAATCCACCACTCAAATCCTGGAATTGCTCAAAGCCTGAGGTAACTAATTCCAAGTGCAAACCCATTTCTAGAAGTATGAGTCCTCCTAGAAATGATAAAAAAAGTGTGTAAACTATCGGAACACTAATCCATAGATCGTCATTGAGAAAGAAGTGAACAAATAAAAAATTACCACCACCTACATAGGGAAATACAACTTGTGGTACCGTAATGGGACAAGATAACTGAAGACACCTGAGTATCTAAGTATGAAAATAAAAAGGGAGATAGTGTAGAACCAAACTACGGTATGTACCCAAAACAAAAAAGGCGTTGTCTGGACACATACCCCCCTATAAATCAACATCAAGCATACACTATTTGGAAAAATAAAAAGAGAAAATATACAAGCTTGGCAGTATGATCAGGTAGAGCGTTTTAATGATTTACCTCCAAACTAGCCATGTGGTGTCATTTGAAAAACGTTATTAAGAACCAAGTCTTTCAGGAAACGCTGCCAGGAATGCCAGGAGTTTCAGAATCAGCACTGTTTTTCTTATCACAATTCCTGGGCCCCCTTTAGTCATAAAAGATATGAGCAAGCCTGGAGACATTGGGTATGTTGGTGCGGTGAATGGAGTTTTGATCCCTTGGGATTGCAAATTCACGCGATAGCGAATTTTCTTTCTCATTTAGCATCTCAAGACTTAGCCTACAGAACAATTAATAATGTTCGGTCAGCTATTTCTGTGGGTCATCCCCATACTCAGGGAAAAACAGTGAGGGAACAGCTGCTAATCTGTGACTCCTTTGAGGCATTCATATGGTTAAGCCTCCTCAACCAAAGTATTCCACCTTATGGGATGTCAATGTGTTGTCCTCCGACTTCTTAAGAGTTGGAATTGTAACAAAGATCTTTCACGTACCCAACTTTCAGCGAAGCTGATGATATTGTTATCTACTCTCCTGTAAACAAGTTTCGGATGTTCGAGCCTTGGATATAGCAGGTAGAGTATTTACTCCCTCAGGAGTGTCCTTTTCTATTTCAAGATGCACTAAAACTGCTTCACATTGTATTGCAGACCTGTCTTTTCCTCATGATAAAACGTTGTGTGTGGTAAAGTGTATCAAAGTTTATGATGAATGTACTTGTGAATTTAGGAAGAATTTTTCTGGTCAATTGCTCATTTCTTTTCAGAATCCTTTCCACCTGGTTACTCAACGACTTCGGTCCGCTGGGTAAAATGGTTATTGGCTGAGGCAGGTATAGATGTCTCTCTATTTGGGGCTCATTCTGTTAGAGGAGCTGTGGCCACTGAAGCTTTTTCCACTGACGCAAGACCGGAAGATATCATGGCCGTGGCGGACTGGTCTTGTGACTCTACTTTTAAAGTATTCTATCATAAGCCAATTGTGGATGTGGTGTGCGGGGTGGTGATTCAACTTTAAACTAGCATAATCCGAAGTCTCCGATCCAGCCATAGAATAATCTTTTTCTAGCTAATGCGCTAAGAATTTTAGCTTCTATTAAGGACACGGAGACGAGGATTATCCCACCCTACTAAATTCTGTGTTCTACGTGTAATTTCATATGATTAATGCTTATTGCCAGATGTGCTCATTGATTGCGAAATTGTCCATCCCTATATGGTTGTGGATATTAGCTCTTATTTTTGTTATCTCCACCAGGGATGTCCAATTCCTCTACTTGAACTTGGGGTTCAATGAGTTAAGGAGTACTATGGGTCAGGAGCTCTAACTCTAGGCAGATGCTATCGCTGGGAATCGGCTTTGTCAGTTGCTGATATCTTCAAGGATCGAGGGGCTGTAGGTGTAATTGTTTTCAAGTTATATTCAAGCTGATATTGTCTTGTTATGAATATATTGCAAAGAAAGAGGACAGACTTTCCTGCAAGGAACATATATAGCCTTGGGGAAAGGTTATAATTGGATGTGACTATACTTCATGGGATATGTAGTTTAAAGTTTTGTGTCATTTTAGTGGCTGACCTGTTGATAAGAAAGAAAAGAGAAAGCATAATCCTCGACCTCCGTGCCCTTAATAGAATCTAAAATTGTTGATGAACTAGCTAGAAATTTTTCGATTCATATTCTCATGCTTTTGATAAAAGCGCACATGAGCACACTTGTTATTTAACATCTCAAATATGTGCTAACATAGACCTGACGTAACACCGGCACTTACAGTAAATAATAAACTTGGAAGACAATGCTGAGTTCTGCAGCATACTTGTCATCAATAACCAATAACAGACCGCACAAGCCTGAAACATAAATGGAGATAATATCAGGAATGGAAAGTTTTTCAAACCAAAATCGTTCAGTTTTCAGCAAAAATGAAAGCCAAAAGTAATTGAAAAGAACACTAAATATTCCAAACATAATAGCCCTAAGTAATAAAAAACGGAACTCCAACTGTCCATTTCCAAATTTATTGGCTTCACTTGGAACCTGAGATCACACCAAAGTAGCATCTCTCAACTATTTTCCCACAAGTTATAGGTTAAGGATGTTTGTGTTTTTGCAAAAAAAGGGGGATACATATTTAAGTTAACTACATGATTTGCCAAAATAAAAAAAAAGGATAATTCCAAGACTTAATTGAACCCACGAAGGACCTGAGATCACAGCAAAATAGCCACTCACAACTATCGTCCCACAAGATGTAAATCAAGGACCTTTATGTTGTTACAAAGACTGGTTATATATTTGTATTGCACATACCTGAATTGCCTAAATGAATCCACAAAAAAGTAATTCAAGGACCCAAAACACAGCATACCATTGGTCAGGGCATTACTCAAACTAACAACAAGAAAGCATCCCAAGGTAATCTTCCTGGCTGCAGGCAAAAGGCCTTGTTGTCTAGTGAGTTCATCTATATTGTTTGTTGTTGTTTTGGTCTTTTTATATTCACATAAATAATACCTATTTACTTAAACTGGTGTAGAGTACTTTTTTCTGGTGTCTTCACTGTGTTACTGTAAGAGTTATTGCACAAATACTTTACACATTGCCTTCTAATTTAAGCCTACCTGCTCTGTGTCAAGCTACCAGAGGGTGAGCACAGGATAATTTAGGTTGTGTTGTGACTTACCCTGACTAGGGTTGTGGTACCTACTTGGACTGGGTGCATACTGCTGCCGACCAGAGACCCAATTTCTAACAGGTTCTTTGAAGTTCTGGGAGTTTCCTAACTCCCCTGCCCAGGCTCCAGGTTGGCTGCATTGAAAATCCAGGGTTGTTAAACCTATTGTGAGGAGACAGGACCCACAGCCAATTTGTGTGCAAGTGGGGCTGTGGTCAGCTGCGCCCCTCCCCTCTATCCTGTCAGTTGAAAGTCCATTCAAGTTCTGCTAATCCCACTATTATGTGACAGTCTGAAGGGAATTTACAAAGTCCCAACTGCCAGTTACACCCAGTCATGTGATCTAAGACAGGCTGCAGGCACAGAGGGCTAAGGCAGAAAATGCCAACTTTCTAAAAGCCTTATTTTTCCCACATTATTTGGAAATTTTCCTTTTTTTGAGACCAGTTTGCAAAAGTACTTTACTTGTAGATTTAATCACATTAATTCCAGGAACAGTCAAAGCACCACTAATCAACATAGTCACAGCTCAATTTATTCATTTTGCTGATAAACTGTCACTGCAAAAGATCTATCCTTAAATCCAAGTAATCTAATAGACACAGACCAGGGGGCTGCCATTTTAATTGGTGCAGAAAAGGGGTTTGACAGGATTAATTGGTCATTCTTATTCAGTTTAAATCCATACATTGGTTTGATTTTCAGCCTAAATATATTAGTAATGATCATCATATTATACACAACACATTGTACGTTATATCCCAAAACCAGTACATTCACCAATGGTTCTTTTTTATAAATTAAATCACTGCATGGCACTAGACAGGGGTTGTATTTATACCTTTTTTATTCATTGTCCTGTTAGAATATTTTTGGTAGGTGTTAGACCTGGCATTCTTATGGTGGTCTTACCCCAGACTTTTTGCCTTTTTCCTCCTGTTTTGTTGCTGTATCTTTTTTATTGGCCTTAGGGCTGTGCTTATAGTGGGCCTGCAGCACTAAATGTGCTACCCACTCAAACATGTCTCAGGCCTGCTTCTGCAGAGCCTGTGTGTGCAGTCTCACTACCACCCCGACTTTGCATTTAAAACCTCTTGCCAAGCCTTAGACTCCCCTTTTCTTACATATCAGTCACCCTTAAAGTAGGCCCTAGGTAGTCAATAGGGCAGGGTGCCATGCAGGTGAAAAGTAGTGTAGGAAAGTACCATCTTCTTTGGCATGTTACCCCCATTTTTACCTGTATGTCAGTATGTTTTTTCATGTCTCACTGGGATCCTGCTGGTCAGGACCCCAGTGCTCATAGTTTATGGCCTAATGTGTGTGTCTGTGTAGTGCTTAACTGTGTCACTGTAGTTCTGCTAATCGGAACCTCAGTGCGTATGATCTCTCTGCTTTTATATTTGTCACTGTAGGCTAGTGACTTCATTTACCAATTTCAATTGGCACACTGGACCCCCCTTATAGGTCTCTTGTATATGGTGCCTATATACCCAGGGCATTGGGGTTCCAGGAGATCCATATGGGCTGCAGCATTTCTTTTGCCACCCATAGGGAGCACAGGCAAACCCTTGCTCTAGCCTGCCATTGCAGCCTGCGTGAAATAACGCACACGTTATTCCACAGCCATTTTGACTGCACGTAAGTAACTTATAAGTCACCTATATGTCTAACCTTCACTTCCTAAAGGTTAGGTGCAAAGTTACTAAGTGTGAAGGCACCGTAGCACTAGCAAAGGTTCCCCCACATAGTTCAGGGCCATTTCCCCGGACTTTGTGAGTGAGGGGACACCATTACACACGTGCACTACATATAGGTCAATACCTATATGTAGCTTCACAATGGCAACTCCAAATATGGCCATGTAACATGTCTAAGAACCTGGGATTGTCCCCTCATTCAAAATCTGGTATTGGGGAGACAATTCTATGCATCTTGGGGGCTCCACCATGTACCCCCAGTACTGCCAAACCAGCTCTCTGAGGCTTGCACTGCAGCTACAGCTGCTGCCACCTCACAGACGGGGTTATGCCCTCCCGGGGTCTAGGCAGCCAAGTCCCAGGAAGGCAGAACAAAGCATTTCCTCTGAGAGCAGGGTGTTACATCTTCTCCCTTTGGAAATAGGTGTTAAAGGCTGGGGGTTAGCCTCCCCCAGCCTCTGGAAATGCTTTGAAGGGCACAGATGGTAACCTCCTTGCATAAACCAGTCTACACCAGTTCAGGGACCCCTTGTCCCATCCTCTGGCGTGAAACTGGACAAAGGAAAGGGGAGTGAGCACTCCCCTGTCCATCACCACCATAGGGGTGGTGCCCAGAGCTCCTCCTGTGTGTCCCAGACTTTAGCCATCTCACTTTGCAAGGTGTGGGGGCACTCTGGAGGCTTCTGAGTGGCCAGTGCCAGCAGGTGATGTCAGAGACCCCTCCTGATAGGTCCATACCTGATAAGGTAGCCAATCCCCCTCTCAGGGCTATTTATGGTCTCTCCTGTGGGTTCTCTTCAGATTCTGCTTGCAAGTTTCCTTCAGGAATCCTCTGCAACAACTTCTTCATCCTCTGACCTCGGATCAACCGCAGCCTGCTCCAAGAAATGCTGTGACTGCAACAAAGTATCCACAAGCGATACTTTTCTTCTGCAACCTCAGCTCCAAGTCAGCAACTGCAACAGTTTCCACGGTATGCACGCTCTGGGGACTCCCTGTCTTCATCCTGCACCAGAAGGACCGTAGAAATCTCAAATGAGGTGATGGAGTCACTCCTCTGCTCCAGCAGGCACCCTCCAAGACGATGACCGGTACCCTTTGATTCCTCTCACAGTGACGAGCGTGCTGCTAAGGACATAGAAGGTGGACATCTTTGACATAGACTGTCCTAAGGTCGTGCTGAAGCAATTTGGAGGAGGTATGACTTTGCCTTCCCAGAGAGCGATGGTACCCCTGTGTACTGTGTCTTCTTCACCTCCTGAGGCCTCTGTGCACTATTTGCAAAATTCCTTCGTGCACAGCCTGGCCCAGGTCCCCATCACTCCATCCTGCGTCGCTCAACTCGTTGAGTTGTTCTCCGGCAGCATGGGACCTTCCTTTGTTGTGCTGCATCAACCGTGTTTTGTACCACCTTTGTCCCCAGATCCTGCGACCTCCAGGGGTGCTAGCTGGCATCCTGAGGGATCTCTAAAGTGCTGAGAGCCCCCTCTTCCTCCTCACATAGAGTTGAGGCCCCCACATCTCTCCTGGGTCCATCCAGCACCATTTTGACACAAAATGCACTTTTGTCGTAACCAAGGCTTGTTGGCGACTTCCAACACAAAATCACATCTGCAATGATCTTCACCTCGTGGGACATCCTTTGCATCATGCAGAAACCCGCTGGCATCTGCCTAAGGTGCATTCCTGCAGTCTTCGACTAACCAGGGACTCTTCTTTTGCACCCTCTTCTGGGTTGGCAGGGGCTCCTGTCCTTCCTGGAACTTCTTTCGACTTGTGGACTTGGTCCCCTTCTCTTGCAGGTCTCCAGGTCCAGGAATCCAGGAGTTGTTCTTTGCAGACTCAGTTGGTTGCTGCAAAATCTCAATCACAAGGTGTAGTGTGTCCTAAGGAAACTTGCAGTACTTGCTTTTCTGGGCTCTGGGGTGGGGTAATTGACTTACCTTTACTGTAGTCTAACTCTCCCAGTGATTCTGCAGGTAGGCAATGTACTTGTAATGTTTTTCATGACCTGGTAATGAAAATCTCCCAAAGTTGTTTTTTATTACTGTAAGGCCTGTCCCTGTCATAGGCCAGCATTAGGAATTCCTTAAAATACTTTAAAACTATAATTCCTGATCTGAGAGGAGTAGCTGCATCATGTTTAAAATCATTGGCATGGTCATGATAAATCCTCTTTACTTGTAAAGTCAGATTTATTATTACTATTATTCTCATTGTCCTGTGTCTTTACTGCCTGTCTGCAATGCACATCTGACCTGCGCTGGGTGACAGCTACACTTGGGCATTCCCTCCAGACACCCACAACACAGGATACTCAACTGCAGCTGCTTTCGTCTGCATACTGATGGGTCTTCCTGGGGAGGAGGTTGGGAAGGGCTCACACACTTACCAGAGTGTACAAAAGGGGCTGATAACCTCCCACTGATACTCTGGAGCAGAGGCTCAGCTGAAAGGGGTACCTGTGTACTTCACAGAAATATTTTTAAGTCATGCCCCCATCAAAGGCACTTTCTAGAATAGGTACTGGGTCTCTGACTCACACCAGTTATTACACTTCTGGACTCAATGGGACTCTGCTGTGGTAAAGAATGGTGTGTGCTAGGATTTAAACTGTGCCAGACTTTACTGTTCCCAGGAACCACTGCTCTGCCCTGTTGTGCTGCCCTGCTGCCTGCTGATTTCTGCCCTGCACTCCAAGGAATAAAGGACCATCACCCTGGAACCCAGAGTGTCCACAGGGGCTTGCCTGGTCTGCCCTTCCTGTCAAGACATCATGGGGATTCGTAAGATTGCACTCTGTGACTAACCACTGTAATATCTGCACTTGTCTTGTTGTGCGATGTCCGAGTCCCGGGTAGACTGAGACGTCACCAGCTGGAATTCCTGGCTGTGTGCCGATCGGAGGCACTACTGGACCCGATAAGACGCCATTGCTCAGCCTAGAGATGACCCCCCCATTCACCGTCCTTTTGCCACTCAAACTGTTTCTCCTGGCACAGTTTGCGAGGAGACAGCCGCCAACTGTCGAAAAAACGTGAGAGCGGCCCTCTTCGCTGAACAAATATTAGCATGCCCCGGGTTGCG
The DNA here is from genome assembly GCF_031143425.1 of Pleurodeles waltl. Taxonomy (NCBI): domain Eukaryota; kingdom Metazoa; phylum Chordata; class Amphibia; order Caudata; family Salamandridae; genus Pleurodeles; species Pleurodeles waltl. Next base: position 1,640,140,813 of record NC_090444.1, on the reverse strand, counting down.
ACGAAATCGCTGCTGCTTGCACGGACCATCTCAGTGTGGCACCCACACTCTGCCCGCAGCTCTTGCCTTTTCCAAAGCAGATGCAACAACCCAAGATATAGTGCCCAATGCCATCCTGCAGAAACATAGCGCCTGATGTCCTCCACACTTAATTATACAAGGTACTTAGGGCTCTGGGGCATACAGGATAATAACTACCAGCCCCCCCCTTCTTCAAACTGCAGTCGTTTTGGTCCTGCAACTCAGTTTGAACAATCAGACTTGCACGAATATAGAGCAAAATCATTCTCTTTTTTGACAGCACTGTTGTGATCATAGTTTTCCTAAATTGCATATTTGTACTGTTATTAATTGGCTTAGTGTTGTGTTGGCCTTATTTAAATCAGATAAACATATCCTATTTTCCTAAACCTGTTTAGAGACTCTTTGTGGTGCTTTAACTGTGTTATTGTGTGTGTTGCACAAATACTTCTAAGTTAACCCTGCTCTCTCTTTGTCAAGCTACCAGAGGGTGAGCACAGGTTGATTTTGGTGTTTGTTGTGCCCTGACGAGGATTGTGGTCCATACGTGGATAGGGTCCTCTGCCAACTAGAGACCCAATTTCTACCTGTAAGTATAAGATATGTACCATCAATGGAAGGTATTAAGTGTAGGACTGAAAGGTTACAAATTCAGTTTACACAGATGGCATTGTATTACATAGAAAAAATCCCTAAACCTCTGTTGCACAAATTGTGAACCAAACTTCAACTTTACTTTAGGGTATTTAAGTATAAGTTAAAGTCCACCAATACTTATCATCTACCACTTACCAATTTGTTTTATATAAGGTCTATGTTTTATGGATTTTACTTCTAATGGAATCAAATGAAAATAACATTAAGGGCCTCATTACGAGTTTGGCGGTCTTTTGGCAAGACCGTCACGGTGGCGGCTGCCAAAACACCAGCATGTTGGCGATAATCAGACTGCTATATTACGAGTCACATTATGAAGACCACCAAAAAACAGCCACAAATCCAACACTGCCAGGACTCAGGAGGGCAGGAAAGAGGCTGTTCTACCACCAGCACCGCCACACCGACAACCTTCCACCCACCAGAGTATGACCCGCAAATCACCATAGTGGTTCTTTCATGGTGGAAAACCATTGGTGGTCTGAACCCCGAGCTCAGAACTCACTCCTGTCAGAACACAACACCACAATGGGCAGTTCAAATACCCCACACCTGACACACATACACACACCAGGCAAACCTACTCACTGCACTACTAAACACACCCACAGACAACCCACAATCCTTTGCAACAAAAACGACCACCACATGCACCAAGACGCAACAATCTCATTACTTACTACTTGTTAGAAATAGAGTCTCTATTTGGCAGAGGTATTCACCTTTGTCCAAATAGGGACCACAATCCTAGCCAGGGTAAGTCACACACAATCCAACTTATCCTGTGCCCACCCTCTGATAGCTTAGCACTGAGCAGTCAGGCTTAATTTAGAAGGCAATGTGTTACCTATTTGTGCAATAAATTATACAGAAACACAGTGAAAACACCACAAAAATATACCACACAGGTGTAGAAAAATATGTGATATGTATCTGATTAAATTAAGGTTAAAACAATAAAGATTCAATAAGCACAAGTTGAAATATCGCTTTTTCAGGATTAAGAAGAGTCTTAAATCTTAGAAATTAACAGTTTTCTCTTCTTAACACAAATGACCTGGTTTGCATAAAAAATAACACACACGGAGACATCAGATGAGGAGATGCGTGAAAAAATAGGGTGTGCGTCGGAATTTCTGGTGCAGCACAGATGATGCATCGTTTCTCTCCATGCTGCAAGGGGCTTTGTTTCAGTTTCCTTTGCGAAAGCTTGGTTCCTCACTGCGATGCAGGGATCTTTTTGATGCCCAGGGACGATGCATGGAAATCCTGGGCGTGCGGGACAAAGTCACAGGCGTTGCGTCGATCCTGTGTGGCATGCGTCAAATTTTCTGTTGCACGGCAGGCGCTGTATTGATTCTTCACTCGGAAGTTGGGCTGTATTGGTCCAGTTCAGCTGTGCGTCGATCCGGTAGGGCTGTGCATCGAATTTCCAGTCGCAAGGCAGGCGTTGCAACAATTCTTCACTCAGAAGTCAGGCTGCATCTTTCCGGTTCAACTGTGCAGCGATTTTCTCGTCCCAAGCCTGACTGTGCTTCGTTTCCAGCAGGCTGTGCATAGATTTTCAGCACACAAGGAGTTCCTTGAAGAGATGAAGTCTTTTGGTCCCTGAGACTTCAGAAAACAGGAGGCAAGCTCAATCCAAGCCCTTGGAGAGCACTTCTCAGCAAAGTCTGAGGGCAGCAAGGCAGCAGGGCAAAAGCAGGGCAGCAATCCTTCACAGCCAAGCAGTCCAGATGAGTCCTTTGGGCAGACAGGCAGTTCCTCTTGACAGGTTGCAGGTTCAGGTCCAGAAGTGTCTGATTTATTGGGTCAGGGACTCTGTTTATTTACTTAAAAATGCTTTTGAAGTTGGGGAGACTTCAAAGAGTGGTTTTGAGGTGCACAAGGTCCCCTTTCAGTACTGGTCTGTCTGGCAGCGTCCCATTAGGGGGTATGACAGTTCATTGTGTTGGGGCAGGGCTCTAGACTTTGAAATGTGTCAGGCCCCCCAACCTCACAACCCAGGAAGACACATTCAGTATGCAGATGAGTGCAGGTGTGACTGAGTGTCCTGTGTTTGTAGTCATCTGGGTAAAATGCTCAAGGGAGCTGTCAACCAGCCCAACACAAGAAGTGGGTTGGAGACAGGCTAAAAGGCACAGATAGATTTTAAGTGCAGAGAAACGTTCACTTTCTAAAAGTGGCATTTCTAAAATAGTAGTATAAAATCCAATCTCACCAACAAGCAAGATCTTCTTTTACCATTCTGGCCATACTAAACATGAGCTGTTTACCCCTTTCTGATCAGAATCTACCACTCAACCAGTAAGTGAGGGCAGCCTTAATGCTAGCCTATAAAATGAGTAGGCCTCACAGTAGTGGGAAACAAATTTAGGAGTTTTCCACTACCAGAACATATAAAACACACCTGTATATGTCCTGCCTTTTACCTTCATAGCACCCTGCCCTATGGGTTACCTAGGGCCTACCTTAGGAGTGACATATGTCTAAAAAATGGGAGTTTAAGGCTTGGCAAGTACTTTTAAATGCCAGGTCGAAGTGGCAGTGAAACTGCACACACAGGCCTTGCAATGGCATGCCTGAGACATGGTTAAGAGGCTACTTATGTGGGTGGCAAAATCGGTGCTGCAGGCACACTGGTAGCATTTTAGTTACAGGCCCTGGGCACATGTAGTGAACTTTACTGGGGACTTCCAAGTAAATTAAGCATGCCAATTGGGTATGAGCTAATGTAACCATGTTTTTAAGAAGAAAGCACATGCACTTTAGCACTGGTTAGCAGTGGTAAAATGTCCAGAGTCCTAAAGACAGCAAAAATGAGGTCAGAAAAAGAAGAGAAGGAAGGCAAAAAGTTTGGGGGTGACCCAGCAGAGAGGCCATTTCCAACAGTACTCATACACCATAGGCACAATTACACTTCACACACACCACACAACTTCAAGAAGAACACTATATACATATCACAACCACACACAAACACCACAACCTACCAGTACTCACAACCAAACACCACCACCCCACCAAGCACCCCAAACTGCACCCTACACACACAACACACACTCCCACCCACAACACAACCACCATGTCATGCCAAAAGCACCCACGCTTCAGTGAGGATGAGTTGAGGGTCATGGTCAATGAAGTCATCAGGGTAGAGCCACAATTCTTAGGAGTACCAGTACAACAAACTTCCATAGCCAGGAAAAATTAGTTAAGGCAGAGAATAGTCAACAGGGTCAACTCAGTGGGCAACCATCCATACACGAGGGAGGGCATCAAGAAGAGGTGGAATGACCTACAGGGGAAGGTGCATTCCATGGCTTCACGACACCAGATAGCCATGCAGAAGACTGCCTGTGGGCCTCCACCTCCTCCCCCAGAGCTCACATTGTAGGAGGAGATGGTATTGGACATTCTGCATCCTGAGGGCCTGATTGGAATACCCTGAGGTCTGGACTCTGGTGAGTAACTACCACTCCCCTGGCACTAATTTGACCTGTCCAGCATGCTCCCTCACCACCCAAACACCCCTCAGTTCACCCCATCTCCCACCACACCTCCCACCTAATCACCAAATGCCCCTCTCCTGCATGCCACACCACCACCCTGCCCCAATACCCAAACACTCCCTGCCAAGTGCACGGATAGCACAGCCAATTACTATCACTACGACTCCCACAATGCACTGGTCCATCCACATCAAAACCTGTAATGTGCACTTCATCTCTTGCATAGATGTCTATTGCACTAGCTACAACAACTGGATGCTTTAACTGAGGGCCACTTCATGGCAATAACAGCAATGTAATGGTACAACACAATGTCAAACAACATCAAACACAGACACAACACTTTCATCAAAACTAAGGGCCACTTATCCAGATCACCAATGCTGAAATGGACTGATCATGGGCATGAAACTAAGAAGGTGCACTCCATGCAAAACATGCACAGACACAACGTGCTACCTTGCATACACACATACTCTCCTCCCACCTCGACACTATGCTGCAATATAAGCCATTCCCACCCATATCTAGCAAGCGAGAATGGCCACCAGCTAACAGGCCACACCTGTCATGTGAACCATCACACTAGATCAGAACCCACCCACCGAGCTAAAGTTACCAAGCCTGATACACAACAACTCCTATGGAGCATGGTACACGTCACAATCCACTATGCACAAATTGTGTTAGCACTGCTGCACCTGTCATTGCCATTGCTGGGAATCAAGTCAAGCCACTGTATGCATAAGACAAACAGACAACCAATCACACCTCCACCATTTATCCCTCTCTCACTTCATCCACAGGTACCCCTGCCACTGCAACCACAGAGAGGATACCAGAGACAGACAACCCTCCTCAGGATGAAGGCCCCAGTGAGGTCAGCGCTGCTCGATGTCTGGACAGTGATGACCTACCTGGCCCATCTGGGACCTCTGGTCAGTCTACCACAAACTGCCTCACCCTGCCCACATCAAACTCCTCCTGGACAGTGATGACCTACCTATGCCCCAAAGACTGTTCAATCAATTGTGTGCCCCACAGTACAGGGACCTGAGTCACACCCTCACACCCAAGACAGCGAAGGTCCTGCTGACACTGTGAGTGGGCACACCATGCCAGGGGCACAGTCACATGGGGGCAGGGTGCATGGGAGGGGACCTGTGGGCCAGAGGACAGAGCAGCCAAGGGAGTCACCTGACCAGGAAGTCATCTCCCAAGTCCTGTGTGCATATCAACAACACAGGGACAGGATGAGCCAGATCATAACCATGTTGGGAGAAAACCAGAGGCTGCAGAGGGAATACCACCAGGATGTCATGCAGCAGTGGCAGACTCACAATGTCACAATGGGCTCCACTGTAGGGGTGCTCAGGGACCTCACCATTACCCTGTGTGCTTCCTCCACCCACATAGCAGGCCCCTTCCACTAGCCACATCATATCAGAGCCTTCTTCATCTGTGGCTGCTAGTGGAATGGAAGCCCTGACAGGGGAACCACAGGCCTCAGGCACTCCTCCCTCTGTAGCTGAAGAACCCCCCCACCCCGAAACATGGACATCCACCCAGACATCCAGCTGGAGCAGATGCCAAGACCAAACCCACTGCCAGGAAGTGACCCTCTCCTAATTAGTCTCCCTTGTGTGCCACTGAGATACCCTGTTGACTGTTCAATTATATTACTCCATTTTCCAATGGCCCGTGGACAATGGACCTGTGCTACCTATAGCTATGCCACCTACTCTGTGAATTCTATCTACAATGACCCCACTCATCACCTGTTTGCCACTGTATGCACAATAAACACTATAGATCACAGCTACTACATTTTTGTAATTGTTTCTACATATACAAATGTTTGGTCTGAAAAATGTTATGGGGTATGGACCCCTAATCCAACAGGCAGTGTAATGGACTGCAGAGGGAGGCATCCTCCGCAGAAGACACAGTACAACAGATATGTCCCAGGGTAGATGTAAGGGAGTCACTAGTACAGCCAAACATCAGAGTATGTCCAACCTGCAAAGAGACAATGACAGAGTCTACCATCAGGATAGTAGGCATGGTACCACACAAAGCACATATGCAGTTCATAGTTGTTGTGTCCAGTGTAGATAGCCATCTAAACAAGGCAGAACAGATATCACTTCTACATCACCAGTCTCAGTTAATACATCATAATATACTGCAGCTGGCATCTGTCATGCGCTAAACTCTATTCTGTGAACAGTAACCAAGGCTAATGAACATGAATGGCACAAGCAATAAGTAGGAGAGTCAAAGATTAACATTACACAGTCACTCGCTGGAATGTCATGAGAACAGGAGAATGCAGGACGCATAGCACAATACAGGCCTGTCCATAAGAGATGTGAATCATGCAACCTGTATGGAGTACATATGGTAGAGATGATACATTTTCAGTCTGCACATTACATACAATTAGGCACCTCCCATAACTCACACTTAGGAATAGGAACACATTACACAACCACTGACAATCCTAATCAGGAGGACCATTGACAGCAAACTATGTAGAAATTGTACACATGCAAATACACACAGCATACCTGTAGGTTACTGGAAGTACTGATTGATGAGCTCAGCCCTGGAATCAGCTGCACCTTTCTCATCTGCCTCCTCATCACTTTCCACTTCTGCATCACCAGCCACTAGTACAGCTGCCTCCTCATCATCAGCTAGTAAGGATATCTGACGTTTCAGGGCCAGATTGTGGAGCCTGCAGCAGGCAACTATGATCTGGCATACCTTTTGGGGAGTGTAGAGGAGAGCACCTCCAGAGACGTGCAGGCACCTGAATCTGGCCTTCAGGATACCAAATGTTCTTTCTATTACACACCTCGCCCTGCCGTGGGCCTCATTGAAACGGAGTTCCCTTTCAGTGGCAGGGTACCTCACTGGTGTCAACAGCCAGGAAAGGTTAGAATAGCCAGAGTCACCTGTGTGCACAGAGGTAGGACCTGTTACAATACAGGTACAACCCCAGGGAATAATGTGATGACAGGTGCCATAACAGAGACACACATCCAAATGTATACATACCAATGAGCCAAGCCCTCTCTGTGTAGCCGTGCCATCATGTGGGGGGCATTGCTTTTCCTTAGAATGTAGGAGTCATGCACAGATCCTGGAAACTTGGCTGTCACTTGGGAGATGTATTGGTCTGCCACACACACCACCTGAACATTAATGCAGTGGTAGTTTTTCCTGTTCCTATATACCTGTTCATTGGCACTGGGAGAGACAAAAGCAATATGGGTGCCATCTATGGCCCCTATCACTTGAGGGATGTGTCCCACATCATAGAAGTCTGTCTTAACAGAGGCCAAATCCCCTCATTGTGGGAACCTGATGTAGGTGTCCATGTGTTTCAATAAGACTCAACATGGGCTGTGACATCCCTGCTGCCAAGCCCACCGTAATCTGAAAGGAGCCTGTGACAAGAAAGTGTAGCACTGAAGGAAGTGTGGGAGGGATGGCATAGGGATTACTTATGGCAGGCAATAGATCTGGCTCCACCTAGGTGCATAGATCCATGATGGTCTGACGATTCAGATGATAGGTCTGAATGATATGCCTCTCCTCCAGGGTTGCAAGGTCCACTAGCGAAAGGTATATCAGTGCATGTCTCAATATCCTCATGACAGGGTATCTAGGATAGAGAAGAGAGAATGTACAATGTGATATGCACTCCACACATGTTAGCAGACCCTATCATTATCGCACACACCTAACACTGTAGACATGCCCCACACTACTGACACCAGCTATATTGGGCATGCTAAAGCAGCATGGACTTCCTCCTTGCTGCACATTGCTGCCCCTGATTAATAGTTTCTGACAGACATCACATGTGTCGGGTCCCATATGAGGCACATCGAGCTGTCCTGCACTGTGAATGTCTGTAGTCATGCAAATTGCCTATATAGTTACACTGCCTCTGAGCCAATGTGTATCTGGACATGCACGTCATATGACAAGCAGCAATGTAAGGCCATTGTGTCATGCATGACACATGTATGTGCCAAACCATAATGCCACAATATAGGCCTACTCCGCATTCACATGAAAAAAGTGTATGGCACATTTATTTTCATGCATCAAGGCATGTATGGGTATTTGGTGGATCTACTGTTTATACTCCACTGCTGTTGTTATAGTGCCATTAAAATGGTAGCCGCCTGTCCTGCAGCACAGGACAGATGGAACTGACCTAAGTCTGCCGGCGTCTGTCGTCATGGCGGCAGGCAGTCTCAACCGCCGTGAAATTTCTCATTGGGTAACATTGCTGCCTATGAAGGTCCTGTACGCGGTGGCTGTGACTGCCATTTCCTGCATCCTTGCTCACTTGACTCTTTACACTCTTGCAAGCAAGACCTCCATGAGCTGAGCTGCTGTGTACTGTCTCTGGGAGCCAACATGCCAAGTCTTGCAGGTGATAGAGCCCCAGCCTTCACCCAAAAAGAGCTGGAGAAGCTGGTGGAAGGAGCCCTACCCCTGTATGAACAGCTGTACAGGGCACCAGTGGAACGGGTGAGCCCAATGCCATTTAATGTGTGATAGGGGTGTGTGTGTGAGGGTGAATGGCGTATGTGTTCCAGTCAGGGAGTACATGCATGCAGTGGGCATGGTGTTTAGGCATGTGAACTGTGAGGACGGGTATGCCTGGGCATTTGATGGGTCTGCTGTTTATATAGTCCACTGCTGCTGGTATGGTGCCTGTCTACATAACTTTCTCCTGTCTGTGTCTCCCACCCAGGTCAACGCCAATCAGAAGAAGAGGATCTAGCGGTCCATTGCCAAGCAGGTGCGGACACTGTGGGTCCATTTCCATACCTCTCCATGTCTGTAATGTGGAGATGCACTGATGTCATAGGCACGTGTGTGACTCCATCCTGGCCATACAATGGATGTGAGTGTTTGTATCACCATAAGCATTGTGTATGAGCAGTTCCAGATAACTGCATTAGTGGCTCTGAGATGCCAGTCCACTCTCATTTGTGTAACTTATCCTGTATATGCGTCTGTGTTACTCTCCTGATATCACTGGGACCATATTAGTAATGTACTGGTATTGGAATTGACAAATTGTGGGGCTGCCATTACAGTTCCACCACAGAACTGGCCTTCATTGGGCATGAGTATTGGTCTGATAGCAGACTAGGCAAACATATAGGTGATCTGCTGACTGTAGGGTATGTGTAGGTAGCCAACCTGGGATATTGTAACATGTCGAATTGATGAGGTCTGATGGCACAGATAATGTATTCCTAGGGGCTATACATGTGGGGATATGGCCTTCCAACCTATGGGTTGTACTGGAGGTGGTAAGTGCCCCGGGAGATTCCTTATTGTCACCATGGTGTGTACATGGCATGTAGGACAAAGTCCTAGCAAGTCCTATGCTGCATTGCTGAGTGACTTACTGCCTACATCATGTCGCCATGGATGGTTGGAGGGCACATTTGATGGCCTGTGATTATTACAGCTTGCCTTGGCTATTAGGTAGTGGCAGATTAGGGGTGCTACCTTTTGTGGAATAGTGTGTGTGAGGGTGGAGTTGTCATGGTGCATAGTCCAACTGGTGTACCTGCATGTGTGGTGGCCTTGGAAGTGGTCCACGATGTAGTATGCATGTTTTACATGAGGTACATGGCCCATTGTAGATGCACTTAGCAGTATGCTGGGTTGTGATATCTGTGTTGTGTGTCACCTGCCCTTGCTCTGTGATAGGGTCTGACTGCTCACATGTCTATACCACAGATTCACATAATACACATCAGATATGAACTGTTTGGGTGTCTGGCTAGTATTGGGTAACTCTGAGTTATCCTCCATTATGGCATCAGTATACTGAGTGGGCAGCCATGTAAAATGACAGGTAGGTGCTATGTGGTTTGTGAGTGGAGTTGTCGTCACAAGGGGCACAGGCAAGTAGGGAAGCAGCAGCTTCTCTGCCACCCCCTCCCTCACAGACACTACACCAGACACACCTGCAACCACCACACCATCATGCACAGATCCAGCCACCAGACCCATCTTACCCACAGTGAAAACAACAGCAGACCCACAGATATCCACCCCAGTCACCACATCCGCACCCACCACAACCACCAACACCCCAGCATGCAGCACATGTACCATACCTGCAGACACCCCCTCCAACAGACAGTCACCCATTCACCACTGCATCTCCCAGCACCTCCTCCACCCTCCTCCCAAAACCCCTAAAGGCCCGCACTCACACACCCAGCAGACACCCCACACCCACAAGCATTCAATGCACGCACCTCCATCCAAGACATCCACACCTACACATCTGACAACCACTCCCTCTCCCTCCACTCCCAAACCCTTTTGCCATGACCGTTCCCATGTGTCTAAAAACCATTTCCTCTCGGAGATTTTCCTGTTCCCTATCCCTCTCCCACCCCATGATACCCCCAAGCGTTCTGTGTCCCTGCCCAAGTCCAGCCCTTCCACCTCCAAGTCCTCCCCTGCACCCCCCTGCTAGTGCCCATGCCCATGCCCTTCCCCCTGCCAAGACATCTATCCTTCCCAAGCCCAGGCCCAAGGACCTTCCTTCCAAGCCCATGCCCAAGGACCCCCCTCCCAAGCCCATGCCCATGGACCATGGACCCCCCTCCCAAGCCCAAGCCAAGGACCCCCTTACAAACCCAATCCCCCACCCACTCCACCCATCCTAATCCCAGAAGTGCCTGTCTGTCCCTTTGATTCCCCTATCCTGTGGAGGTAATTTTGAAGTCAAGAGTCAAGTGGAGGCACAGTGAGGTGCCATTTGTGCCTTGGGCACCTGAGACTTTGGACTGGCCAATGGCCATCTATCTGTATATAGTTTTTTTAATTTTCTGACTATTTTCATACATCTGGGCTAACCTGGTGTTGGATTCGATGGTAACATACTTGTCCTGCCTTTCTTTCTACATGACTGTTTAGTGTTTGTGGGCTTTGGTTTGTTTGTGTGAGATGCATGTGTGTGTTGGTTGTGCTAGCTGTTGTGTCTGGGCTGGATGTGTGTGTGTGTAGACTACCAGGGGGGCAGAAACCTCTAGGCACCAGGGATCTTTTTTTTTTATTTTATTTTTTTAGAGGTGGGGAGCGACCCCTTTGACAAGGGTCGCTCCCCTAGGGGGCAAATTACATTTATTTTTATGAGGCCAATCTGCACCCAAGGGGGACAGAAACCACTAGACACCAGGGAGTTTTTTTTTCTTTGTGAATTTCACGCAAGGCAATTGTGAATTTTAGGCAAGGGTCGTTCCCCTTTTTGCGCCAATGTCACGCAAGGGGAGCGACCCTGTAGGCAAGGGTCGCTCCTGGGGGGTGTTGGCAAATTTATTTTAGGCCATTTCTGCCCCCCTGGGGGCAGATCGGCCTATTGTTATCAGGCCGATCTGCCCCCAGGGGGGGCAGAAACCTCTAGGCGCCAGGGCTAAATTTTTTTGGTATTTTTTGTTTGTTTGTTTGTTTTTTTTAGAGATGGGGAGTGACCCATTAGGCAAGGGTCGCTCCCCTGGGTGGGGTGTGGGGGGGGGGTGGTGGGGGGGCAAATTTATTTTGGGCCATTTCTTCCCCCTCTGGGGGCAGAAATCTCTAGGCCCCAGGGCAAAAAAATGTTGTTGTGTTTTTTACTTTTTTTTTTTTTTTTTTAGAAATGGGGAGCGACCCATTAGGCAAGGGTCGCTCCTCTGGGTGGCGAATTGTATTTAGACCATTTCTGCCCCCCTTGGGGGTAGATCGGCCGATTTTAGGTTGTGGGGGGGATTTATTTTAGGACATTTCTGCCCCCCGGGGGCAGATCGTCATATTGTTATTAGGCCGATCTGCCCCCAGGGGGGGGCAGAAACCTCTAGGCGCCAGGGCTAAAGCTTTTTTTTTTTTTTTTTTTTATTTATTTATTTATTTATTTATTTTTTAGATGGGGAGCGACCCATTAGGCAAGGGTCGCTCCCTAGGGGGGTATATTTATTTTAGGCCATTTCTGCCCCCTCTGGGGCCGGCTGAGCTAGAGGCCAAAATCCACAGGTAGGCACTTTGTAAAAAACACCTCTGTTTTTTGTGAAAAAATGTGTCCACATTGTGTTGTGGGCCATTTCCTTTTGTGGGCGCTAGGCTTACCCACACAAGTGAGGTATCATTTTTATCGGGAGACTTGGGGGAACGCTGGGTAGAAGGAAATTTGTGGCTCCTCTTAGATTCCAGAACTTTCTGTCACCGAAATATGAGGAAAACTTGTTTTTTTAGCAAAGTTTTGAGGTTTGCAAAGGATTCTGGGTAACAGAACCTGGTCAGAGCCCCACAAGTCACCCGATCTTGGATTCCCCTAGGTCTCTAGCTTTCAAAAATACACAGGTTTCGTAGGTTTCCCTAGGTGCCGGCTGAGTTAGAGGCCAAAATCTACAGGGAGGCACTTTGCAAAAAACACCTCTGTTTTCTGTCAAAAAATGGGATGTGTCCACGTAGTGTTTTGGGGCATTTCCTGTCGCGGGCGCTAGGCCTACCCACACAGGTGAGGTATCATTTTTATCGGGAGACTTGGGGGAACGCTGGGTGGAATGAAATTTGTGCCTCCTCTCAGATTCCAGAACTTTCTGTCACCGAAATGTGAGGAAAACTTGTTTTTTTAGCCAAATTTTGAGGTTTACAAAGTATTCTGGGTAACAGAACCTGGTCAGAGCCCCACAAGTCACCCCATCTTAGATTCCCCTAGGTCTCTAGTTTTCAAAAATGCACAGGTTTGGTAGGTTTCCCCAGGTGCCGGCTGAGCTAGAGGCCAAAATCTACAGGTAGGCACTTTGCAAAAAACACCTCTGTTTTCTTTCAAAAAATGTGATGTGTCCACATTGCGTTTTGGGGCGTTTCCTGTCACGGGCGCTAGGCCTAACCACACAGGTGAGGTATCATTTTTACCGGGAGACTTGGGGGAACGCTGGGTGGAAGGAAATTTGAGGCTCCTCTCAGATTCAGAACTTTCTGTAACCGAAATGTGAGGAAAACTTGTTTTTTTAGCCACTTTTTGAGGTTTGCAAAGGATTCTGGGTAACAGAACCTGGTCCGAGCCCCGCAAGTCACCCCTCCTTGGATTCCCCTAGGTCTCTAGTTTTCAGAAATGCACAGGTTTGGTAGGTTTCCCTAGGTGCCGGCTGAGCTAGAGGCCAAAATCTACAGGTAGGCACTTTGCAAAAAACACCTCTGTTTTCTGTCAAAAAATGGGATATGTCCACATTGTTTTTTGGGGCATTTTCTGTTGCGGGCGCTGGGCCTACCCACACAAGTGAGGTATCATTTTTATTGGGAGACTTGGGGGAACATAGAATAGCAAAACAAGTGTTATTGCCCCATGTCTTTCTCTACATGCTTTCCTTCCAAATATAAGAGAGTGTGTAAAAAAGCGACTATTTGAGAAATGCCCTGTAATTCACATGCTAGGATGGGCACCCCGGAATTCAGAGATGTGCAAATAACCACTGCTCCTAAACACCTTATCTTGTGCCCATTTTGGAAATACAAAGGCTTTCTTGATAGCTATTTTTCACTCTTTATATTTCAGCAAATGAATTGCTGTATACCCTGTATAGAATGAAAACCCACTGCAGGGTGCAGCTCATTTTTTGGCTCTTAGTACCTAGGGTTCTTGATGAACCTACAAGCCCTATATATCCCTACAACCAGAAGCGTCCAGCAGACGTAACGGTATATTGCTTTCAAAAATCTGACATTGCAGGAAAAAGTTACAAAGTAAAACGTAGAGAAAAAGTGCTGTTTTTTTCACCTCAATTGAATTTATTTTTGTTTTCAGTTGTTATTTTCTGTAGGAAACCCTTGTAGGATCTACACAAATTACCCCTTGCCGAATTCAGAATTGTGTCTACTTTTCAGAAATGTTTAGGATTCTGGGATCCAGCATTGGTTTCATGCCCATTTTTGTCACTGACTGGAAGGAGGCTGAAAGCACAAAAAATCGTAAAAATGGGGTATGTCCCAGTAAAATGCCAAAATTGTGTTGAAAAATGTGGTTTTCTGAATTAAGTCTGCCTGTTCCTGAATGCTGGGAAGCTGGTGATTTCAGCACCGCAAACCCTTGGTTGATGCCATTTTCAGGGAAAAAACCACAAGCCTTCTTCTACAGCCCCTTTTTCCAATTTTTTTAAAAAAACGACATTTTCACTGTATTTTGGCTAATCTCTTGGCCTCCTTCCGGGGAACCCACAAAGTCTTGGTACCTCTAGAATCCCTAGGATGTTGGAAAAAAAGGACGCAAATTTGGCATGGGTAGCTTATGTGAACAAAACGTTATGAGGGCCTAAGCGAGAACTATTCCAAATAGGCAAAAAAATGCCTGCCACATGAGGGGGAAAAGGCCTGGCAGCGAAGGGGTTAAATCAAGTTTTACATAACATTGTGTGTCCATAGTGTTTAAAGACTTTAAGATCTACTTGTGTGGAGGAAGGGTGGAATCAAATATCTGTGAAAACAGGAGTTTGCACAGGGATCGACATTATGGGTTTTGCTATGAAAACTGCACTTTGGAATGTTTTCCCTGGCAAAGTTCAGCTGGTCAAACCTACAAACAGTTACAAGGGGAAATCATGCAACAAAAACATGATTCATGCATACCTCCGTGTACCAGTACTGAAGTGAAAACTCATGATATAATGTAATAGTCAGAGCCTAAGAGAGCCAGGTCAAACCAGTGACTCAACACTGCAAATCCTTATGGCCCAGACCAACCATGTGCAAAGAGATAAAAGGCAGAATTAACTCAACCAATATTCAACCATTCACCCTGTTGTTAAGACAACAGCAGCAGATTTCATTAGCCCAGCAACCAATTTACCTGCTTTTGATATTCCAAACGAAAATGCCAATGATAAGAAAATGGTAATCCAAGGTACTGGGCTCAAATATGGATAAATTATGTTTCATGAAACTTACTTTTGAAAATGTATTTTGAATTTATCTTGCATATGACTGTTGAATTTCTGTATAAACATTTTAATGTGGATGGAAAGTGCTTTTTTTTTTGTGAATGAAAGTGAAGGTATGCAAGAATGAGCTAGTGGGTGGAAGAGTGATGCACGAGTGTATGAGTGCAATTCAGTGGTCACGTAAAATGAATATCACCTGTAAACCCACCTGTGACTGAAGAGGCACTTTCACCTATAAGCCAGATCTATTATTCATAAGTATATGTTGCCTTCTGAATTGGTCCTAATGAGCACAATGCTGACCTATGCCCTACGGTTGTCCTGCTCTCATAAATGTACTTTGAAGTGAGCCCATTTAGCCACTGTTCTTCACTTAGTTGATGTTTTAGGGGTCAATATTAGTGTTATGGCTGCTTAGCGACTAACCAAAAATGGATTATTGAACTATATTCTATGACAAAGGCTTTTTTAAAAGCAAAGTAAAAAAACAAATTTTTCTAGATTAGTTTACAAATTGAATAATAATAGTTTCTTAAGAAAAAGACTAGCTCTTACCTATTTTGTAAATCTCATCCGCAATGCATTGCATGTTGCTTCAATGCTACTTCAATGCCCACCTATACCATGTCTTCAGTATTTTTACTACTCAGATAAGGAGTACTGTAGAGGCACAATGAGAATAGATATTCCATCTGTACTTGCTACAAATGAAAAAACAACTTGTAAACTAACACTTCAGGTGGCTATTAATATATTCAATAGATGATACATAGTCGCTAAAACTTTTACTTTGGACAAGACCTCTAAAATATGCATAAACACGTTCTGGCATTGAGGGTATGAAATGGCTTGCATTCAACATTTGCTTTGGCATTAGTCACCGAATATAGTCTGTTTTATTATGGAACATGAAGGGACAGGCTACTACGCCTGCACGATGAACAGATATTCCACATGCAAGACAGCAGATTGTTGCTTTAATTGTGATACATATAACTAAAACTATATATTAAAGTGGCATTATGGTTAGATGATGAAGTCACACAATATGTAAAATTTAAAAAATGAAAAAAACACTGAAATTCACCAGTTATTGTTCAGTGAGCTGACTGTAACTCAAGCCCCTGCCATGCACTGCTTAAGAGCTCACATATTCAATCAGCCCTGATATGGTAAATTACATCACTGAAGACATCACTGATAACATCACTGATGACATCACCCAAGCTACTACCCACTCACATAATACTATAAACTGCTAGAATATTAAAAAAACTAAGTAGGTAGTAAGGAGCCCACAAAAAATAGCATATTTTGACTAAAGGTACATGTGTGAAATTGAAATATGCAATGCCGGAGCAGTATGATTCAGTATTGTAAAAGTGATATTGTGCTCACTTTAGCTACCAGCAAAATTTTAAGTGTAAAAACTACATGTTTGAACAAGACAGAGACTACAGTAAGCAAAACAAGTGTGAGTAGCAGACATACATTTCAAATAGCTTGTGGTGTAAATCCTCTTGTAAATTATGTGAGCAAAACTAAAGCTTCCCCTTACTGTACGTTATTCACTTGTGAATTTCGGTGTACATGCTGACAATAAAGAGCTGCCATGCTCTACAACTGACAATTTATGTATAAAATGGAGATTTATAAGGTGATGATATTTATTTCCAGAAGTCCAGTGAAACATTCAAGGTCTTACACATTGCTTAAATATGTATAACATATTGGTGACTTGAATACGGGATGGTTTAAATCGCAGTATGATTGCAAGTGCTGTTCTAATGGTGTATGCCATTCTGCTAATTTCAGGAATAGGTGTTGTAAATTTTTTACAAATATGTAGGGTTGTCCATAGGACCTGGTTGTGTATGTCTTGTCAGTGTCTAATGCAGAGATGTGAAGCAGTTGCCTTAAAATTATGTGTCAAATGAGATATATAACAGTCCCAATAATGGGCAACTACTTTTTTGAATGCTATTCAAGCTTTAATAAGTTGCTGGTAGCATTGATGTCTACAGAGCTTTACGTTTCTTATGTTCCTGAATACCAGTAATAAAAAGCATAATATCTACTTAATGTGGGTGATTTCAAAACCAAGCTTCGTGCCCTACATGTTGCAAAAGTTTATGAGGGTCATTACAACATTGGCGGTAAAAGGCGCTTACCGCCGTGCAGAAGACCGCCAATTCACCGCCGCCGCGGTGGTATTCCGCCACAGCTATTATGACACACATCCTGGAATCCGCCGAAATTCAGACACCCACACAACACCGCCACACCAAAGGTCTGTGATAAACTGGCGGAAACAAAACCTCCACCTCCACGCCAACAGAAACACGCCCATGCTATTACGACCCACGAATCCACGCGGCGGTCTTACAACCGCGGTATTCCATTGGCGGTACACACCGCCTCGCTCAAAATACACACACATCTCCAAAACACATTGGACAATTCCAAATACACACACCTGATACACATACAAACACCACTCCCACACACCCAATACAATATAAAACAAACACCCATATCACCCACAAACCCCTACGACCAAAAAACATGAACGAAGGCCAGAGAGAGAGCACAGAATAGACAACCCCATCACACAGAGGCACACAACACCATCACCCACACAACATCCACACACAAAACACCACACACCACTACACTCACCACACTCATCACCACATACACCACCTCACACTTCACCCACACCACCCCATGTCACGCCAAAGGCACCCCCGCTTCTCCGAGGAGGAGCTCAGGGTCATGGTGGAGGAAATCGTCCGGGTAGAGCCACAGCTATTTGGCTCACAGGTACAGCACACATCATTAGCCAGGAAGATGGAGCTATGGTGCAGAATAGTGGACAGGGTCAACACCGTGGGACAGCACCCAAGAAATAGGGATGACATCAGGAAGAGGTGGAACGACCTACGGGGGAAGGTGCGTTCAACGGTCTCCAGGCACAACATCGCGGTACAGCGGACTGGCGGCGGACCCCCACCTCCTCCCCCACAACTAACAACATGGAAGGAGCAAGTCTTGACCATCTTGCATCCTGAGGGCCTCGGAGGAGTCGGTGGAGGATGGGACACTGGTAAGTCAGATCTTAACTATCAGATCCCCCACCCTACCTGCATGCTATCACACACCCCCATCTCATCCCCTCCACCATCACTCCAACTCCTCACTAATTTACTAATAACACAAACCACCCATCCCAACACCAAGCCCTGCATGACACAACTAAGCATGGTCACCCAGCACTAAAGCATGCCTACTGCACATACCCATAACACCCCCCCAACCATCATCACACAAGCCCCCACACAGGAATGCTAGCACCGGGGTACACTCTCACCCACCCATTGCACACCATGACACACACACATGCAATAATCATGCTCTTATGCCCCTGCAGGAACCCGAAGGACCGTCACCACACCAGAGGGTCCAGACAACACCACTCCACCCCCAG
The DNA here is from genome assembly GCF_031143425.1 of Pleurodeles waltl. Taxonomy (NCBI): domain Eukaryota; kingdom Metazoa; phylum Chordata; class Amphibia; order Caudata; family Salamandridae; genus Pleurodeles; species Pleurodeles waltl. The sequence goes on along the minus strand of NC_090444.1, from coordinate 1,640,122,166 downwards.
AAGAGGCCCACAGTGACGAGAGCAGCTCTGCCCTACTGGATTCTGATGACCAGCCCGGACCATCGTGGGCCTCGGGACAGTCGGCTCCCCTTGCACAGGCACAGCCCTACACCGACCTTCCACCCTCTGGTAACACTAGCACAGCACCCACCCAGCGGGCCCAAACCTCCATACCCAGGACAAGTCAATCAGCGGTGTGTCCACCACTACAGGGAACCCAGGGTAACCCGCCACCCCAACAACAACAGGGACCTGGGGGCAGTGGTAGTGGGCACATGGTTCAGGGGATGGAGGCCCAGGAACACAGGGGAACTGGGAGGGCTGCTGTGCGACAGGGGGCGGACAGGCCAAGGGAACCCACTCTCCACGAGGCCCTCTCCTCCATCATGGGAGCATACCACCACTCCCAGGAGACGATGGCGACGGTCCTGGACAAGTTGCAGGAGACCCTGCGCCTGCAGGAGGAACAGTATTTGGGGTTCAGGGAGGAGCTCAGGACCATAGGCTCCGCCCTGGGCACCATCGTAGGGGTGCTGAAAGACATACAGCAGACCTTGAGGGACACCGTGGCACTCCAAGGGGCCCCTGACACTAGCCAGGACGACGAACTGCCCACCACCTCCGCCGGAGCTAGTGGACAGGACGCCCCGCCACAGGACCACCACACCAGCACCCCACCCCCTGCAGGCGGGCAACCACCCCGCAAGCGGTCCCTGAGATCCAGGAATAGGACAGAGCAAGATGGCAAGACCCCCGGCAGGAAATGAGACCACCCTGATTGTCCTCCCACTGTCCCACTGTGTTACCCTATCCATACTTGAACTGCACCAGCTCCACTTCCTATGCCCAGATGGGCAGTGCACCTGTGAGACTAATAGACTGGACTCTGCCATGGACATTCCTCCACCATCACCCATTACCATTTTACCACCCCCCTCCAATATTTAGCACTTCAATAAACACCATTGAACCACAAAACAATCTGGAGTCAGTCTGTGATTTACTAAATATGTATTATCAATGACAGTGTCATAATGGCTTTACCATTGTAAGGCTAACATACCTATGTCAAACATCACAAGCCCTTGAAGGATGCAAGCAGTTGACACGTAGGTAACCACACCTGTGAAACCGTAATGGAAGGGTACAATTCAGTTACCAAATAGAGATTAAAATCGAGAAACAGGATAGAGGTAGACGTGTGAAAGTTAATGTAATGTTAAACCTGAAAATTTTCTCACCTGTGTGTCACTGGAAATATTGCTGTATGACTGACTCCCTGTTGTCGTTTTCTTCTTCCTCAGCTTCATCCTCATCACTGTCCACAGGCTCCACAGACTCCACAGCTGCTACAACACCGTCATCTGGATCATCCTCCTGCAGAAAAGGCACCTGGCGTCACAAAGCTAAATTATGGAGCATGGAGCAGGCGATGATGATCTCGCACACCTTCTTCGGTGAGTAGAATAGGGATCCACCTGTCATATTGAGGCACCTGAACCTGGCCTTAGGGAGGCCGAAGGTGCATTCGATCACCCTCCTAGTTCGCCCATGGGCCTCATTGTACCGTTCCTCTGCCCTTGTCATGGTATTCCTCACTGGGGTCAATAGCCAGGAAAGGTTGGGGTAACCAGAGTCCCCCAATAGCCATACACGGTGCCTCTGGAGTTGAGCCATCATATCAGGGATGCTGCTATTCCGCAGGATGTAGGCGTCATGCACTGAGCCATGGAACATGGTATTTACCTGGGAGATGTACTGGTCTGCCAATCAGACCATCTGTACATTCATTGAATGATAACTCTTCCTGTTCCTGTACACCTGTTCACTCCTGTGGGGGGGGACCAGAGCTGCATGGGTCCCATCAATGGCACCTATGACGTTGGGGATATGTCCAAGGGCATAGAAGTCACCTTTCACTGTAGCCAAATCCTCCACCTCAGGGAAAATGATGTATCTCCTTACGTGTTTCAGCAGGGCAGACAACACTCTGGACAACACGTTGGAAAACATAGGCTGGGACATCCCTGATGCCATGGCCACAGTTGTCTGAAAAGATCCACTTGCAAGGAAATGGAGCACTGACAGCACCTGAACGTCAGGGGGGATTCCAGTCGGATGGCGGATTGGTGACATCAGGTCTGGCTCCAACTGGGTACACAGTTCCTGGATTGTGGCACGGTCAAATCGGTAGGTGAGGATGACATGTCTCTCTTCCATTGTCAACAGGTCCACCAGCGGTCATTACACCTGAGGATTCCGCCATTTTCCCAGATGTCCCAGCTGACGGTGCCTACGAAGGACAACAGCGAAGAACCAGTCATTATTCCTCCAGGTATGTGCCCACTGTTACACACAAGACTACACCACTCACAAAACCCTTCCTGTATGTGTGTTGAGTGTAGGCCTAGCTATGTGTGACGCAGTATTAAATGAAGCCATGTGGGCCCCTGAAATGGCGGCAGCCTGACCTCTAAACTGGGACAATGGGATTGTGGGGTAACTGCGCTGGCTTTGCTCACCGTTGCGGTAGGCGGTCGTAGACCGCAGCGCAATCCTGCATTGGTTAACATTGGACCCTACGGGTCCCAGGAGCCAATGAACAGGTGCGCCGACGGTGATGATGCTCACCGCCGCGGACGTCACTGCCGCGGACGTCACCACCATTTTCTAACTGTTCAATCACTAGATACCGGACCTTCGACAGGAGAGGACCTACACTGCAAGTGCTGCTGTGACCTCGGTCTGGAAGTGACAATGGCTGCTGCGTCTGGGGAAAGGGCCCCTGCCTTCACTGCACAGGAGTTGGAGAAACTGGTAGACCTCCCCCAGTACACGCTACTCTACGGTCCTCCAGACCAACAGGTTAGTACACAGGGAGCACGTTGTATGGGCTAGGCCTGGGTGGAGAGGGCTGGTTGGAAGAGGGAAGGGGGCAGAGTTCATAGAACAAGAATGCATGGGAATGAATGGGCCACATGGCCAGAGTAGGGAGGGGGCCACTCACAACGATGGTGCAGTTGGTAATGACTGTTCCTCTTCCCTTGTGCATGTCATGTAGGTCAGCGCCCACCAGAAGAGGGACATTTGGCGTGCCATCGCCAAGGAGGTCCGGACCCTGGGGGCCCACCAGAGACGGGTCACCCACTGCCGTAAGAGATGGGAGGACATTTGCCGCTGCAGCAAGAAGACAGCGGAGGCTCAGCTGGGGATGGCCTCCCAACGTGGGAGGGGTGCCCGTCGCACCATGACCCCCCTGATGTTCCGGATCCTGGCGGTGGCCTACCCGGAGTTGGATGGGCGCTTGAGGGCATCACAGCAGACACAAGGGGGTGAGTACAACCGCATTCTGCTGACTTTGCGGGCAGTGGAGGTGTCTGGGTGGGGGAGGTGCGCTGTGGGTGTCCCTAGGCCAGGGCGAGTTAGGTAGGCAAGGACCCTCCGTAATGTAGGCCATGTGGCACTCTACCCCACCTCAGCAGAGTGCCAAGTCGAGGTATAGTTGTCCCTGTGGCATCCATGTGCGCAGATGTCCACCATTGCCATGTAGGCCATATCCCAGAAATTGCATGTGCAGAGGGCAGGAGCACGGCGTAATGCAGGGGGCTGCTGCGTCTGTCTTGACCGCCAACGGTAGCGGTAATCCATGCACTAAAACTCTCTTTCTTCTGTCTCCCCCCCTTTTTCTGCTCTCCCTGTCCTTTTGTACATCAGCATCAACAGGCGGAGGTACAGTGGCACTGGAGCACGAGGGAGCTGCATCCCACATGGCCATGGAGGGCCACACCACGGACTCTGAATGCACCAGTGGGACGGAGGGCGAGGGGAGCTTCACGACGGCCACTTGATAACCAAGCAGCGATACGGACTCATTCGCCGATGGGGGCTCCCTTGTAGTGGCGGCACCATCTGTGCCCCCCACCTCTACAGGTACAGCTGCCACCTGCCCTACCAGCCCCGCCCTCCCAGCAGCCCCTCAGCGTTCGCCCCGTGCCCGCTCACCCAGGAGGGTGGGCATCACCTTCGCCCAAGGCACCTCAGGCCCTGCCCCAGTCACCCCTGCTGCCCTCAGTGAGGAGGCCATTGACCTCCTCAGGTCACTCACTGTTGGGCAGTCTACCATTGTGAATGCCATCCAGGGTGTCGAACGAGAGTTGCAACATGGAAATTAATTCCTGGAGGGCATTCATTCTGGTCAGGCTGTCCTTCAGCGAACCCTGCAATCTCTGGTCTCAGCACTGATGGCAGCCATTGTCCCTGTGTCTAGCCTCCCCCCTCCAACTTCCTCCACCCAGACCCAATCTCCAGTACCCCAGCCCATCCCAAGCACACCTACAGACCAGCATGCACACAAGTCAACACACACAAGTAGCTCAAGCAAACATAGGCACCACACACACCACAGGCACTCATGCAAGCCTCACCCACATACAGACACAGCAACATCCACTGCCTCCACTGTGTCCCCCTCCTCCTCTTCTCCCTTCTCCCTCCCAGTCTCGTCTACACACACCTGCATGCACCACATCTACAGGCACCATGAGTCGCACGAGGAGACCCAGCACCACAAGCCGCTCACCTGCACTCACCACCTCCACTGCCATTTACACGTCCCCTGTGTCCTCTCCCAGTGTGTCTGTGACACCCCCTCCCAAAGTACACAAACGCCGGCAATCACTCACCCAACATCCATCCAACTCACGACAGCCTCCAGTACCTGCACCCAAAACAGCTAAAGTGACACCTCCGACAACCACCTCCTCTTCCTCCACTCCCAGACCCCCTCCAGCTACCCATCCCAGTGTTCGTCAGAAACTGTCCCTCTGTAAAGTTGACCTTTTTGCCCCCACCCCACCCCCTCCAATTCATCAGTCCCGTCGTAGCGCCTCAGCCAAAAAGCCACCAATACCAGTGGTGCCTGTTCAAGGTATGTGGAGTGCACCGGCCACCAGGGCAGGCAGTAGGACCCGGAGCCAAGTCACTGGCAGCCCACCCCCTGTAAAGGCTCTAAAATTGGAGAGTGGACGACGGGACCGTGTTAAGACTCCTGGTGGAAAAACAACTGACATGGGTTCGAAGGGGATTGGAAAGTCAGCTGTGACTCCACCAAAGGTGGGGAAGGGCCAGAGGAAGTCTGCCCAGCCTGTTGTGAGTGTCACGGCGGAGAAGTGCGCCATCATTTCCGGCGGTCAACACACAACCGCCAGCACCGTCGTCACTGGTCCAGAGACCACCGCCAGAGTCACAGCCCAGGAGGGCACAAGTATCGTCACTGGTCAGGAGACCACCGCCACAGTCACAGCCCTGGAGGGCACAAGTATCGTCACTGATCAGGAGACCACCGCCACTGCCGGAGTCACAGCCCAGGAGGGCCCAAGTATCGTCACTGGTCAGGAGACCACCACCAGAGTCACAGCCCAGGAGGGCCCAAGTATCGTCACTGGTCAGGAGACCACCGCCACCGCCGGAGTCAGTGCCCAGGAGGGCCCCGGATGCCACAGCCCCGCTGGGCAATGATAGAACGTCATGCCACACACCAATGCCCAGTGTAGAGAACGTCATGCCACACACCAATGTCCGTATCAGAACCGCCATGTCCAAGCACCGCTGAACAGGGCAAAGACCGCCATGTCAAAGCACCGCTGAACAGGGCAAAGACCGCCATGGCTAAGCACCGCTGAACAGTCCTGAACCTCAATGTCAAAGCACTGCTGAACAGGGCAAAGACCGCCATGGCAAAGCACCGCTGAACAGGGCAAAGACCGCCATGGCAAAGCACCTCTGAACAGTCCTGAACCTCCATGTCAAAGAACCGCTGAACAGGGCAAAGACCGCCATGTCAAAGCACCGCTGAACAGGGCAAAGACCGCCATGGCAAAGCACTGCTGAACAGGGCAAAGACCGCCATGGCAAAGCACCGCTGAACAGTCCTGAACCTCAATGTCAAAGCACTGCTGAACAGGGCAAAGACCGCCATGGCAAAGCACCTCTGAACAGGGCAAAGACCTCCATGTCAAAGCACAGCTGAACAGGGCAAAGCCCGCCTTAGCAAAGCACCGCTGAGCAGTCCTGAACCTCAATGTCAAAGCACCGCTGAACAGGGCAAAGACCGCCATGGCAAAGCACCGCTGAACAGTCCTGAACGTCAATGTCAAAGCACCGCTGAACAGGGCAAAGACCGCCATGGCAAAGCACCGCTGAACAGGGCAAAGACCGCCATGGCAAAGCACCGCTGAACAGGGCAAGCAACGGGTAGGAATGAATGGACCGCCACATCAGGCATCCTTATCCCATGTGCAGCTGGGACAGGAACAGGACCGGAACTTTCACAGGGAGCCTCATCCAGTCTGGGCATCAGTCCCCCCCAGTACCAGTAGCAACCTGCATCTACTTGAGAGACTGTGGCTTTGCACTCCCCAGAATGGCTCAGTGGGCAAGCCACCCACTTGTGAGACTTGAGAGACTGTGGCTTTGCACTCCCCAGGATTGAACAGTGGGCAAACCACCCACTTGTGAGACTTGAGAGACTGTGGCTTTGCACTCCCCAGGATTGAACAGTGGGCAAACCACCCACTTGTGCGACTTGAGAGACTGTGGCTTTGCACTCCCCAGGATTGAACAGTGGGCAACCAACCCACTGTAGAGACTTGAGAGACTGTGGCTTTGCACTCCCCGGGATGGTACAGTGGGCAACCCACCCACTGTAGAGACTTGAGAGACTGTGGCTTTGCACTCCCCAGGATTGAACAGTGGGCAAACCACCCACTGTAGAGACTTGAGAGACTGTGGCTTTGCACTCCCCAGGATTGAACAGTGGGCAACCCACTCACTGTAGAGACTTGAGAGACTGTGGCTTTGCACTCCCCAGGATGATACAGTGGGCAACCCACCCACTGTAGAGACTTGAGAGACTGTGGCTTTGCACTCCCCAGGATTGAACAGTGGGCAAACCACCCACTTGTGAGACTTGAGAGACTGTGGCTTTGCACTCCCCAGGATTGAACAGTGGGCAAACCACCCACTTGTGAGACTTGAGAGACTGTGGCTTTGCACTCCCCAGGATTGAACAGTGGGCAACCCACCCACTGTAGAGACTTGAGAGACTGTGGCTTTGCACTCCCCAGGATGGTACAGTGGGCAACCCACCCACTGTAGAGACTTGAGAGACTGTGGCCTTGCACTCCCCAGGATTGAACAGTGGGCAACCCACCCACTGTAGAGACTTGAGAGACTGTGGCTTTGCACTCCTCAGGATGGTACAGTGGGCAACCCACCCACTGTAGAGACTTGAGAGACTGTGGCTTTGCACTCCCCAGGATTGAACAGTGGGCAAACCACCCACTTGTGAGACTTGAGAGACTGTGGCTTTGCACTCCCCAGGATTGAACAGTGGGCAAACCACCCACTTGTGAGACTTGAGAGACTGTGGCTTTGCATTCCCCAGGATTGAACAGTGGGCAAACCACCCACTGTAGAGACTTGAGAGACTGTGGCTTTGCACTCCCCAGGATACATCAATGGGCATGGAGCCCCGTCGTGGATCTGGCTTTGCAGACATCCGGCTGAGGTGCCCCCCCTTCCCTTCCCCCTGAGGTGCCTGTAGTATTTCTATCTGATGCCCCGGCAGTGTTCTCTCCGATTGTGGTCAGGTATACTTTGTATTTTGGACTGTTGGTGCACGGACATTGTTATGTACATATCTGCACTACTTCTCGTATTGTATATAATTATGATAGATTTTCTAATATAGATATGTATATTTTTGTATGACATGTATATTGCCACATAACAATGTTTGACCGAATATCGCATTGTCTTTTCATTCTTCCGGGGGGATTGTTGGTTGTTACTGTGATTTTTGTGAATGCATTGGTGTGTATGTTGTAATATGCGAGGGTGGAGGTGGGGGTGTTTGGTGGGTGTCCCCCTAACTTTTGCCTCCCCCCTCCCCGTGTCGTAGGTGCAGTACTCACTGTTGTCTTCGGCGCCTACGTAGCTGTTGGTCGTAGAGGAGCAGAAACACAAGAGCAGGGAGTATTTGGAGTTCCGGGTACATGGAGTCCTCGTTCCTCGTGGGATGTGTTCAGGTGAGCGTTTTCTCATTGCAAAAGCTGTTTCCGCTGTGTTTTTATCCACGGTGAATCCGCCCCGGAAAAGGTGGCGGATTGGCGGGTTGTAATACTGTGGGCGGTACATTGTCTTCCGCCTGTCTGTTGGCGCTTACCGCCGTGCTGCTTGTTTGCACCGCCGTGGCGGGCGGTGTGTGAAAGTGGCTGTCTTTGTTGGCGGTTTCCACCAGGGTCATAATTCCCTTTTTTGGTCCGCCGGCCTGTTTGCTGTATTTCCGCAGCTTTAACACCGTCCGCCAGGGTTGTAATGACCACCCAAGTTCCTTAGTACTAGAGAGGTGGTGGAAAATTGTGGCTAAGTGTAGCTTGCTGAATACCTTCTAGTATGAAAAGCGTATACCAAACTGTCACATTCACTGGATGATGTCATCAGTGATGTAATCAATGATGTAATATAACAAGTTACTTCGGTCTGAGCTTGGAATTTCCTTTTGCATACTCCAGTCATAACTCACTCCACAAAAAGTTAAGCTTCCAGAACTGCTTACAGATTAAATGATTTTCAGTATTTTTTTGCCTGTTTCAGAGTTCGTTTTGCATGTTTTTAGGGGTTACTAACAGTACTCCACATACTTTTCCATGTGGTAAATTGCTCTTTATCCTTCTTGAGATACAGTACTTTTATACTTCAGTCATGTTCAGTGGATTAATAAGCACCAAAGTAAATTTTTAGTCCATTTCCTAAAGGCAAATATCTCTCTATCAGTACACCTACTGGCTACCCTCTTTTCTGGTACTTTCCGAAGGGTTCCATGTGGGTTGGGCTCCCATACCTTTGTGAGGATGCAAGAGACAAAACTAAAGATATCTCAGCATCTCAAATTTGGGACCACCTCATATTTGACTACAAACCATGCTGACTTTATAGAACACACAGTTTCCTACCTTAAGGTCTTTGCTGGTGTGTACTGCTTGATTATGACTTTTCATTCAGATGCATTAAAAAGCACAGGAGAGTTAATTTAGATTGAGGTTGGATTTCTCTTCGTTGTCTAATCAAGCAATCACGCAGACCACAAGTTCAGGCTTTACAGCTGTTTATAGATTAAATGAATTTACCTACCTCTGGGCCTACTTTCAGACTTAATTTTCCATGTTTAATTGGTTATTAACAGAGTATATCACATACTTTTACCTGTTTAAACTACTCGTTCTTCTTCCTGAGATGCCCTATTTCATGTCACTGTCCTGTACAGTGCACAACTAAGGTACAGAGTTTTCAGTCCAGTTTCTAAAGTCAAATCTCACACCTTCAGTAGGCATATCAGTAGCCCAGTTTTAGATACTTTGTAAACTATATTTTCAAGATGTTCTACATGGGTTGAGCTCCAGTTTCTTTCTCAGGAGTTAATAGAAAACATCTAAAGACGTTTCTATTTGGGAAAAGCTTGACTTGTCTAATAACCGACTCCAAAGCATTCCGATTTTCTGGAATCTGCACTTTTCCACTTTAAGGCCTATGAATGTGTGAACTGTTCAACATTATGTTTTCAGGCAGATGTATTAAGAAGCAGGGCTAGGGCTCTTCAGTTTCAATTTGACTTTCCCATTCTCACCTAATTCAGTCATCACACAGAACACAAGAAGTTTAGACTCTGCAGCTGTTTATGCTGTTATGCATTAAATAGTTTTATAGACTTTTCAGACCTTCTTTCAGACTGCATTGTGCATGTTTTCTTAAGTTTCTAACAGAGTATTCTGCCTACTTTCCCACAATTTAATCCGCTGTTTTACTTTTTCAGATTTAATATTTGCATATGGCAGTCATGAGCAGTGGACAAATAAGCTGCAAAGTCACTCATTGTTGTGTTCTCAAAAGATGAATCTCACTCCTTCAGTCTGCCTCTATTATGGCTGGCATGAGTGGCCTGAAATTGTGTTTTCACTCAGGTTAACACCGACCATTGACTTTGTTTGGTGTTTTCTGTGAATTCTGTTTCTTAAACGTTAAGAAAAACATATCTCCTGCTCCATTAAATCGATTTTGTGTCAATTAAAGTATTATATTTCTCTTGTTTTTTCTAAATTGTCTGGTAATTCGATTATCTTGTCTTTTTTAATTTAAGGTTATTTGGTAGAGCTTGAAATTAACACACTTTTCCTTGTGGGAAAGGCCTACTGCTTGTCCCGTAGCTACAAGGGATTGAGTTATATTAATTAGTGATTTGCATTGTAACAGAGCCAGACTCCCTTTGATTTGTATGGTTTGGTCATGCCTTCAAAAATTAATAACCCACTTTCTCTCACAGCATCTTATTGTTTCATGAGCTATCATTCTAAGATTGGCTGAAGGTTTTTTCCATGTTATAATTGGTTTGTACAAAGCAGACCTAGTGGTTTTAAGTGCCGAACATAATGTAATTTGGGATTATAATTTAAAGTACATCAACATGAAACAAAAGTGTATTTAAAACACTTCAGGACATAAGTCCTATACCCTTCACAAAAATTCTCAAAAGATATGTCCTTGGAAGATGACTTTGGTTGGCAACAGCAAATCTAGTCTGCGTGGCAAAATTCTGTATGAAAAGACTGGGCTGCCGGGCTTTTATGATCAGAGCAGCCCAACTTTGGAACAAGCTTCCGGCCAGCCCAAGTGCCTCCACAGATTTACTTCAATTTAGGAAGGGCCTGAAAACGTGGCTCTTCCCAGCATTCCCCTAGGTTCCTGACACCATCTCCCGGGTTATAACATGAAAGCAGTTAATATTTGACCTTATACAACTTATCAGCTCTAGGATACCTGTTAGGTGGCGTTGTGCTTTATACATGTTTTAAATTAATAAATAAACAAGGTTTTAGAGTTACCTACGACAGGATAGCATCAGAATTAAATCTCCATGGAAGATATGAAAAAAAGATTATACATCAGTAGTCATGCTCATAGACATAGTAGGAGAGTACCAATCAACTCAATACAGCATGCAGGAACGAGGAAAAAAATAGAAAAACATAATCATTGATTTTTGGAATAAATTAAGCATCCATAGCAAAGATATAGGACCGTAGTTTAGAGAGCTAGGGTAATGTGCAGATCTTGTGAGGTAATTGGGACACATACATAAAGAAGAAAAAGATCCAAACCAAGTTTATCTTTACAACTGCTTGTTTCCAAAACGTTATTCATTAGTTTTACAAATGTGAAGGAAAGGGGCATTTCTGATGTGGCCTTTGCACAGGGTAGCTCTTTTTAGGTGAGAGGGGTGTCTAGTGGAAGTTTGTTTCTGCTTTTGAGTGGTATGGATGCACCTAAGACTTTGAGGTGCATGTCAAATATATAGGGGTAATTAGGAGAATAACTGTGTAAGCTAAACAACAGTTTTAAAGGAGCATCTTGCTTTTTAAAGCAAAAGTTTAGGGTTGTGAGGTGAGAGTGATTTGCCTAGTTTTAGCAAGCTAGTCAACTAATGCATGGTGGACAGCTTTAAGTAGAGTTAGATTTGCCTTTTGCTTCATATGACATATGCATGAACTACTGGTTTAAGGTCTTGTTGACAGAGAGATATTTTATAATGTGTCTTTAAATTATGTATGTGGAATCCTGTAGACATTAATCTTGAAGAACTGAATTCTTAGTTAAGTATTCCGGTTTGAACTATCTTGGTTTCATCAGTGATTAAATTCTTGACATTTTTTAACAAATCTCCAAACTAACAACAATTAGCCTCCTTTCATTGTCACCTACTATGTTGGTTGGGTAATAACTTCTAAATATTTTTGAAAATATTTTTGCCCCCCATCTGTGGTTTAGGCAGACGGCACTGGCTTTAAGAGTAGTACTTTTGTATATTTTGACTATCATGTTTAAATGTTTAATAGACATGGAGGTATGATATTTTTTTCAAGCTATTTAAGGTCTTCTTGGCTTTCATTTCAATATCCTGAGGTCTGGAGAGAACTATTTGGAGCATTCATTTTAGTTCACAGTTTTTCTTGTAAGAGAGGTATTGTAAAGTCATTCCAAGCCAGTAAGCAGTCAACAGACACAGCCTGGAATGCTAGCTTTTCATAGATAACATAGAAAACTTACAAACATTTCACTTCTTTCAGGCAGGCCCAATATAACATAAGGCAACATCTGAGACAATTCCCTGTACCAGTGTGTTTCAGTTATGGAAAAGGGTGAGTGTACAATAATGGAATGTGTGGCATGTATGTGGTAAGTGAGGGCCAGGGGACTCTGAGTGCAGTCGGTCTTTTTCAATTTTGGCAACAGGTGTTTTGTTTTTGTCCAGAGCAGAAAAAGAGAGAATTTGGGTAAATTTACACGATCACAAGCAGCCCTTTACAAATGCTTGTGCCAATACCTTTATAGGTTGTTCTGAGTTATTAGTTATTGACTAGCAAAGGTCATGGTTCAAATTGTTGGTGTTAATGTTGCACAACCAGAATATAACTTGACTTCCCTTTGAGTAGCAGATTGTGATTACTCTCTTTTGTAGCATTAGTAACAATAGTAATACAATATCCTGGTAATAAAAATAATAAGGCCGGAAAGTCAAGGTGCTCTACCAAGAACACAGATTGCACACCAGTTGAACCACCTTCCCAAACTGACCACGCACTATTTTTTGTGGAAGACCTACTTCTCAGCAACCCTGTGTTCTGGCTAGGCCTGGGCAGAATCAGAGGAATAAATCTGCAATAACTATTTGCACTATTTATTTAAAGAGCAATCTCTTTATGTTTAAAAACAACTGCAGATTAAAGTTTAATGGCATTTGTTTTTAAACATAAAGGGACTGCTCCCTCTTCCCGCCCTGTTTAAAAATCACTGCAGTGCATTCCTCCCAGTAGCCTTACATAAGGGCACCGGGGGTATGCACTGCAGAGTTTAGAAACCACTGCATACCACTTGACGGTGGTGCCCTTACCTGCTCTGCACTAATCACCTCAGGGTATGTAAGGGCGCTGAGTGGGTTTTGGCTGTGCTGTTTCCTTAACGCATCCATTTTTGGACACAAGGCTGCATTTTGTGCCAGGACAATAGTGCAAAAGCCTACTCCACCCAGCTTCGGAATTCCACATAATCTTGCAGAATTTTAATGTAATTCATTCCACAGCATCAAATTTGCACCAATTTCTTCCACCCCTAATTCTGGCATAGAATCTGCCCAAACAGCAGTCTTAAGCTGTCAAATGGTACTTTTAAGTCCTACACAGAGAAGCCTCTTAAATTCTAAGGCAGATTCATGTGAGAATCAATGCACCTAACTGTGACTTTATTGTACAGTATGGTGTTAAATTACAGTTATTCTAAAAAAAAGTGTTCTTGCAATGGGGATATCTGTTATGTATGCTCTAGAAGAAAGAGGAAGGGAAGGAACCTGTTCTGTCATGAAATATAGAAAGCAAAGACAGAACCTAGCTTAATAAAAACGTCACCCTGGCAAAATCCGATCTTGTATGTTAGCATCTTAAAAAAAGACAACGAGTTGCACTTTATTGCACAGCAGTCAGTTGTAAAAAAATATAAAACATTAGAAAGGGGAACAAAAGCGTTCGGGAAAATCCAGCCAGCAAAAATGTGACCTTTAGTTTGTGTCCTTGTATCGTGGTGCAGAGCTAGGGCTGCATTTAAACAAAGAACTATTCAGCAGTTCAGACGTGGGAGGCGTGCACTGACACTGCACTGAATATGTATATGTAGTACAACAAACATCAATTTATACCAGCTCGCATTTCATCTGCAATTCTGAAGCGTAATGCCAAGCGAGTGTCAGGCTTTCAGTGGGAAAGCTTGTATGTCAGTGCTCCAGCATTGATAAAAGGGAACGTCGGGAAAATAAATAATAGATTAAATACGAAAGATGCCCTGCAACCTTTTTCCATCCTGATGTATTCTTTCTGTAGCCCAGCAAACATGACCTTTATCTGTCAGCAGGAAATGTAATGCAAAGCTGAGCATTCCGAGGCTGTTTCATGGAATGAAGTGGAGGGAGCTTCAAAGCCAAGAGTAGGGCTTGTTAATTTGTATTGTGAGCTCCCCGAGACTCCTCGCCGTTTGGAAGGGCTGGCTTCCTCCTGCGCTTGCCAATGACATGAAAACAGCTACTATCTGGAAAAAGAACACACTGTTTCAGTTGCAAAGATAGCGATCAGTTTCTTTGTGTGGCGAGCAACGAAACGTCACATTTTCCCCGATTGTACTAGGTCCTTGCCCCAAACTTGCAGTCAGTTTAAAAAAAATTCCATCTAGAATTGTAGCATGGGCATGAACCTTATGAGTGAAAAACATGGTTTTCAATTTTTCTGAAGAAAATGTCAGAAAGCCAATATGATATTGAAACCTCGTTTTCTCAGTAAAAAAACAGTGGGATGGAGTCACAAAGCATTGTTTCATGAATAGGTTGGAATTATTGGTAGAAATTCAGAAGGAAGTGAAAAAGTTAGATCGAAGGGGCTGATTTTGACTTTGGCGGTCCGACCGCCGGACCACCCTTGCGCCGCATCATGACACTACTTTTTGCAGATACTCATATTGCCAAATGGGTGAATCGCATGAATAAATGCCTCCATGTTATATTTTGGAGCCTTTTCTGTCCCAGGAGATAGGCCCAGCAACACAAAGGGTTTGAAATGCTGAGTGGTGGAAATTTTGTAGATCCCCACAGATTCCAGACGTTTTCCACACAGGTATGTGAAGAAAATGTATGATTTTAGCTAAAGTTTCATCTTTGCAGGGCATTATGGGTAAGAAAACGTAGTTGGACTCAAGCAAGTTACACCACACTGGACTCTCCTTCTGTCCAGTTTTCAGAAATGTCTTGGTTTAGTCAGTTTCCCCATTGAAGGCCGAGCCTTGGCCCAAATATTGCTGCTACATACCACATGGCCAAAATAGACAATTTTTCATGGCAAACATTTGATGTCTCCATGTTGCGTTTTGGGGCCTTTCCTGTCATGGGCAATAGGCTCACAAAAGTGTGGTCACATTTTTATTGGGAAAAGTGTTGGAACACAGAATGATATAAAATAGAATCTGGCATTAGAAATTGAATTTCTCAGCATTTTTGGCTTCCATTGGAAGCCAGTGTACAAGAAAGAACGCACAATGCTCTCACATGATACTATGAGTCATCCCAAATTTGAATTGTACAAATAACCACTATTGCTAAACTCAGTAAATGAGGCGCATTTAAAAATGCATAGGTTTCCTTTGTATCCATTTTTCATTCGTTGGATTTTACCATATGAATTGAAGCATACTAGATACAAATTACAAGTTGTGGATCAGTTGCTGGCTCTGGGTATTGTGTGTTTTTGGAACACAAAGAAAAAATATATATTGCTGTGACTAGAGGGTTCTGACCAGCATAATGGTATATTCATTTTGTAAATCAGCCATCATGGGAAAAATTACAAATGAAAACGTTGTCACCTATTTCTATGTTTTCTATGTATTTTAGTACAACTATTAAGTTTCTCTTGAAAGACCATGAGGTAGCTCTAAAACAAACCCCTTACTGAATTTGGACTTTTTTTTTGTTTTCAGAAAGTTATAACTTTCTGGGCTCTCCCCTTGGTTTCATATTTGTTTCCACATCAAACATAAAGTAGGAAGAAACCATGAAAATGGACTACCACTTAGAAAACTGCAAACTAAGGGGTTAAGTTACCATTCCCAGCTAGTAGGAACCCATCATGGAGTGGTACCTTACAAAACAAAAGAACAAGAGAGGGAGTTGGGGGTGTGGGGGTGGTTGGGGTGGAAACAGTGTGGTGGGGGAGTGAATGAAAGTACGTGCAGACAGATGGTGAGAGCAATTGGGGAGCACTGGAAATATTGTGCAAGAGTGCATAAATAAAGTGACAAAACATGTGGGACATGGAGAGGGAAGCAAATGGCGAACAAAGGAATGCAGAGCAACAGAGAGAGCTCAGGAAGGGGGAGGAATTTGAGTGGAGAAGCATTATTTGAGGGTGAGAGCAAGAAAACACGTTGGGCCTGGGTAACAAAGGTAAACTTAAACCAAAAGCTTCAGTTTACATCAAAAGTCAAAGTTTAGACCTAATGTCTAACTTTACTTAGAGTAAAGTTAGACTTTTTGCGTAAGTTTAGACCAAAAGTCGAAACTTAGACCAAAAGTCTAACTTTACTTTGATTAAAGGTAAACTTTAGGTCTAAACTTAGACTTTTGCTGTAAAAGTTTACCTTTGTGAATCGGGACCATGCACTCCTATGGAGTGCTGAGAAAAAAGAAAAACGTAGATCCCTCAATGTAAGCAGTTGAAGGATAGAAGCCATCCAGTCAAACAGATGGTAAAGGATCTAGGCTCCAGTGGAGGGTCAAACACAAGAAGAGGAAAGAAAGCCATTGAATATGAAGCAGTGGTCTGACCCAATGCCTACTGTAAGTGAATGCGGCCTGGAGACGAGACCTAAACATGTGTAGAAAACTAATCTGCTAGGCCTATTGGATTGTTGATTATGTTTCCAATTTTGAAAACAAGAGAAATTATTGGACGAGTCCTTTTGAAAACACTCATTTTTGCAAATCATTTTTGTACATTTTTATGTATTGATGATAAATATGCACACCAAAGAACAAGAGCTCAATGTGTTGTAAATAACCTTTCATGCATTTTCAGAAACCACGTGATTACTTGGTGATAAACAGAGCACCCTTCCACCTTCATTATGTATCTAACAGCTTTGGTGTGAACTCTGTTTGATCTTGAGATTATGGTAGTGATAGAGCGGTCCCTACTAATAATTTACCTGTATTCGGACGCTCTTTAGGCCGATGAATCTTTTGACTAAGTGGGAACTCTCCGTACTCTTATATCGAACAATTGCATCAAATCAATAATCAATAACGAACATAAGCAATACCCTGATCAACATAACACTTGACAATCAATCCAGAATACATTTCGGCGAACCCTGACCTTTCAGTCAGGAATAACCACACCAGTTTATTGCAAAGTTAGTGAATTTATTTCCCTATATTATCAAAGCTAGCACAATATAAATGTGTCTCAACACCAAATGATAAACATAAATGAACATTAATAGCTGTCCATAGCGGCGAAACAAGTGCAATCTATGCAGCATTTGAATCACAAGGCATTCGATAATAGCAATGCAAATCACTAATACGATAATCTGTAATGAACTAATTGCATACATTTAGTCAGCATAACAAGGTCTCAAATTGCATCGTGCAACAGAAGGAATCCTCATCTAACCTCAAATTAGCATCGGCATGTGGGACTTCATGCAAAAACTATTTAGCAACATAAATTTAGAAAACTCCTAACTAGGGCTCTTATCAAAATCAGCAGTTGGTTACCTAAAAGAAACACAATGCAATTTTACAATTTTCCTTTCATATTTACCAATTACGATCAGCATACAAGGAAGTCTTCGTCTCACAGGTACCGTTTCTCGATCAGCATGGGTACCGCTTCGATCGGCATGGGACGGGGCAAAGGGGCAGGGGTGGACGGGGCTATTGCCTCATGGCGGCAAGGTAAAACTACTACTTCATGCAAAGGGATCAAATCAAAGTTAAAGTCTCTAGGGCAAGAATCATTTAAAGTCTCTTTCTCTCGATTAGAGAAAGCATCAAAGTATCTTTCAAAATGGCGTCGCAGCAAGGTGGGCCATAATAGCTACGAAGTCTGCAAAATGGCGGGTATCGAGCTGGTAATAGCTGTAATGATCTGGCAAATGGCGGGTAATAGCCGGGTAATGGCTACCTTCTTCTCGTGCACCTGGTTTAAATAGACAACAGTTCAAATCCAGTAGGGTCTTCCATTGGAGGGTTCATAGGTTAGCTTCAAATTGTCCAATCAAAAACAACAGTTCTCAAGCTTTTACTTAAGCATACATTATCCTTGGAGATGGGTACGCAAGTTGCAACATTTTATACCAATTAGCTCACTTTCAGAGCCTCCATTGTCCGCACCTGCAGATCGACCTTGGAGTAAAGAGAAAATATGCCAGGCTGGCACGAAACTTTAAGATAAGCATGTGAACGATCTCAGTGGAAAAGTACAGCTTCAAGCAAAAATACACGTTTAATAGCACATTGGAAAAATACGAGCATCTAAACCGTGAGACCAGGCAACTAGGCCAAAGCCTGCACTAAAGTTATGCTAAGCTAAAGCATTTCAAGCAAGCAAATCATAGCACACGTTTATGATTATGTCGGTTTAGTGCAATTCTAATACATCACGTTATATAAAGCACGCTTATAAATGTTGGCAAACTACTCTAAGGGCACATTTTGTCCCCGTACAATCTTTATTAGTTCGGTTAGAATCACACATGATTATTGCAGTACTACGTTTAAGCGCTAATAAATGTAAAACCTTCATTTCTGCTTCATCAATCCCTCCTCTGATGACTACTTGTCATCACACCAATCATGCCCACAAATTTTATTCCATTAAAATTCTGTCAGTTCTCTTTTCCTTTTAGTTCCCCTAGTATTCGCTTTGTATTCTTCTGCCATTCTTTTCATTATTTTCTCCTCCTTCCTTCTTTTAATTCTCTCCATAATCATTATTATTCCCCTTTTTATTCCCCAAATTCCAAATACGCAAATTATAACTATCATAATTCCCTCTATTATTTTTAGCAATATTCCATTCCAAATTCCCCCAATCCAATTTCCCACTGAAGCAAGTCCTTTTCCAATCTTCTCCCACACTCCTGGTTCTTTCAATTCCTTCAAATCTGCACTTTCTTTTGTTAGATTAGCAAGCATAGTTTTAATTTTCACACTATTGTCGGGAATATAAGTACAACAGTGTCGTGCACCAAGCATTTTGCAAACGCCTCCGTCCTTTGCTAAAAGAATGTCTAAAGCAAGCCTATTTTGAAGAGTCATAGCTCTTTCCGCTGCAAGTTCAGCATCTATCAGGATTATAGCACCTGAAAACTTTGTCAACATGTTATCCACTATAGTAGACAACTTTCTTATTTTGATGGAATTCAGCACAACTCCCAATGAAGGAATCATGGCTCCAAATATATCTCCTACCACAGCAGCTGCGGTCTCTCTTTTCTGGATACGATGGGATCCAGATGTCTTTTGAATCATCGATAGGTCATCCAGTTGATAAACCTTTGGGAACACTATACCCAAATAACATCTCCCCCACCATCCCTTTGGAAGACGATAATAGGCATTATACCCACAAATGTAATATACACCTGGAATGAAAGGGTCAAGTCCGTTCATCATGAATGTCCATTTGGCCTTAAAGATAAACGTATGTTTACACTCACTCGCTCCTACAAAAATGTTGTCATAATAAGATTCACCTCGATATATACAAAATTTCCCTACGTGCCAAGCATCTAAAGCTATTCTCCCTTGTGTCTTTATTGCAGCAAAATCATAATTATCTACTGAAGTCCTCTTATGTGGCTCCTTTTCTAATTTCATATTCATTTGTGCCCTTCTATCATCTGTGCGATCTAAAAAGCTTATTTCTACTGCAGAGAGCGAGCAGGTAAGATTTTCCCTATGAGCGTGAGCCGTTTCAAAAGGTAGCATTGGCTCGAAAAATTCCCTCATTATCTTAGCATCCCAATCTTTAGCAATCTGGCTTAGCTGCGCTATTATAGGAACATATGCAAAGGTAACATCATAATTCGAATAAAAATACTGTATGTTAGTTTGACCATAAAATCTAGACATTACTATACTACATGTAATCCCGTATGTAAGAGGCATGTGGTGATATGTCACCCCTTCCTTTACTGATGTCGGTATCTGTGTACACACATAACAATCTTTCGCATCCATTGTCTCAACATATTCTGTTAGCAAGCGATAGAAAACATTATACGAAAGCTCTTTCTTATCATGCAAGAGTCTCTCATCTATTTCTAATCTTTTCAATGCGGTTAGTTCAGTGACAGTAACAGGAGCAAAAGTAGAAGCGTCAATTTTCTCATTCTCACCCTTTCCATGCATTGCAATCACCATTGCCATTATTATTAGTACACATGCAATTATCAAGCCTATACACACATATTTACAATATTTCTTTCTACTGTTTTGCGTCATGATCTGTATAGAATCAGAGAGCTAGAAGCACCTATAAAGAAACTATTTAGCAATTCAGTTACAAAGCTGAACGAGCGCAATGTTCACACAGTCTTCTTCAAGAGGCCAGTCACTTATCGGTTAGCAGCATTTGTCTCAATTCGGCAATAACTCAGTCTTTATCGGTTTAGCAAATGTCTCATCCGGTTTAACAATGTCTCAGCTGGTTGTTTGTTTTCACGTTAGATTGTAGCAAGCGATATCATTTATCACCCTTTCAATCAACACTGTCCATAAAACTTTTCTTCTCTATCGGTATCTCTTCTTCTTCGTTCTCGATGCTTAGAGATACAAACTCGTCAGTCCAATCGTCATTGACTGCATATGCCCATTCAGGACCGGAATATCTTCTGTTCGGTATCCTTTTCCTTTTCAATTTTGCTTCTCTTTTCGATTCTGCCTCGCTGGTACTTTCCTCTTTTGTCAAGTCTTTTTCTTCACTCGAGGTTGGTACCACGACAGACACTTCCTTTCTTTTCTCTTTCACTTTTGGCCTTTCTCCGTCGTTCAAACCTTCTCCAGTCCTTTGTTTTACTGGTAATATACTTAGTCTCCTCTTTGCACCGTGTCCATTTGACGGACCTGTGACCTTTTCTGTAGAAGCTTGAACTTTCTCGTTCTGTTCTGCCTTGTCCCCTCCTTCTGGGGAACCAATCACGTTCTCTTTTTCTTTTCCTGTATCGTCTGCTTCTGGGAAAGCCCTCCTCTGATCAGGCTCTCCTGCTTTTTCACCCTTTTCAAGCCCTTCGTCACCGTTACTTTCGTCAGGCTCTGTATCACTTTCAGCTGCTTCAGGCTCTTTGTCACCTTCAGCTGCTTCAGGCTTTTTGCTACCCTCAGCTGCTTCAGGCTCTTTGTCACCTTCAGCTTCTTCGTCGCTGTCTGAACTTTCTCCTTGGTCTTCCCCAAGTGAGTCTGACTCTTCGCCCTCCAATAATATCTCTCTCTCTCCTGCTTCTGCCTGTTCGCTTCCAGTTCGGTTTCGTTCTGTCTCAGCACTCAGCACTGTTTTATCAGGCACTGGCAGTTTCAGCGCTTCAACTTCCTCATCTGTGGGACACAACACTTTCTTTGTGTGACTGGCGTGGATCCAGTTGGGAACCCCCGCACACTTCACAGCGGTAGTTGTCGTCAGGATCACTTGGAAAGGGCCTTTCCAACGGGGTTCCAGACACGACTTCCTCACGTGCTTCTTTACCACGACCCAGTCACCTGCTTTCAGTGCGTGTCCTGGACCTTGGATCGGTGGCAAGGTGGTTGCTTCCACCTGGTGAGAGAAAGAGCGAACCACGTCAGCCAGACCCTTGCAGTAGTCTAACACCATATCATCTGTAATATTCAAAAGGGCGTTTGCGGGAACTGCAGGAAGTCTCATAGCCCTGCCCATGAGAATTTCATATGGAGACAATCCAGTCTTTTTATCAGGGGTGTTTCTCATTGACATTAGCGCCAAGGGCAATGCGTCAGGCCATTTCAAATTTGTCGATGCACATATTTTCGCCATTCTTGATTTCAGTGTACCATTCATCTGCTCCACCAATCCTGATGCTTCAGGGCGATAGCTACAATGCAGTTTTTGCTCAATGTTCAGCGCTTCGCAAAGTAACTTTATCACTTCGTTATTGAAGTGACTTCCCCTATCTGATTCTAAAGAGATCGGGAATCTGAAACGTGGTATCAACTCTCTCAACAATAGCTTTGCAACTGTAAGGCTGTCATTTCTACGTGTGGGGTATGCCTCAATCCAGTGACTAAAAATGCACACAATCACCAACACATACTTCAAACCTCCATGCACAGGCATCTCAATGAAGTCTATCTGCATTCGACTAAATGGTCCACTGGCCCTGCCAATGTGGCTGGCGTTCACAACTGTTCCCTTTCCTGGGTTCATCTGCTGGCAAGTGACACATCGATGGCAAACTGCTTCTGCAGCTTGACGAAATCTGGGGTTAAACCAATCAGTTTTGAACAATCTTATCATGGCATCTCTCCCTAGGTGAGCTTGCCCATGATAGAACCGCGCAAGCTGTGATAAGAGACTGTCTGGCAAAACAAATTTTCCCTCATTTGAAACCCATAACTCATCTGGTCTCTTTATACATTGTGATTTAATCCAGGAATCTCTCTCATCCTCCCTGACGTTATTCTGCAATGCTTTTAATTAATCGATTGTATCTACAACCTTCAAGGCAAATGCTTCAGCTGGTTCGAGTTCTGGTTCACTTATCGAATTCCATTCGTCCCTGAGTAATATGCAGTTCAAGGCACAAAATCTTGCGACTTGATCCGCATATGCATTTCCCAGAGAGACATAGTCCTGTCCTTTTGTATGAGCACTACACTTTACCACTGCAACTTCAGCTGGCATTTGAATGGCGTGTAACAATTCCCTTATCCTTTCCCCATTTTTCACTGGGGATCCTGAAGAAGTCAGGAAACCTCTCTGTGACCATAGTTGTCCAAAGTCGTGCACAATCCCAAACCCGTACTGACTATCAGTGTAAATGGTGACTTTCATCAATGCAGACAGTTGACATGCTCTTGTAAGGGCTACAAGTTCTGCTACTTGTGCAGAATAGACTCCTTGAAGCCATCCCGCTTCCAAGACACCTGTTACAGTACATACAGCATATCCTGCTTTCAAAATTCCCATCCCATCTCTTAGACATGAACCATCAACAAAAACAATTTGGTCATTTTCATCAAGCTTAGTATCCTTAATGTCAGGTCGAGGTTTTGTGCAAAATTCAGTCACCTGAAGGCAGTCATGCTCGACGTCTTCAGCGTTCTCAACTTCAGCATTTTCACCAGGAAGCAAGGTTGCTGGATTCAACGTAGTGCACCTTTTCAGCTGCACATTCGGTGAGCCCAGAATTATCGTTTCATACCTTGTGAGTCTTGCTCCGGTCATGTGTTGCGTTCGGGAGCGGGTCAAAAGTATCTCAACTGAGTGAGGGACCATGACTGTTACTGGGTGTCCCATCACTATTCCTTCACTCTGAGTGAGGCTGATACCAACTGCTGCTACGGCGCGCAAACACCCTGGAAGTGCTGCTGCGACCGGATCCAAAGTAGCTGAAAAATACGCTACTGGTCTGTTTACGCCACCATGGGCTTGAGTCAAGACAGACAAAGAACATGCATCACGTTCATGACAAAACAGTGTGAAAGGCTTTGTGTAATCAGGCATACCTAAAGCTGGAGCCCTGCACATGCACTCTTTCAATTCAACAAAAGCATCCATCTCATCTCCTTTCAGTTCAATTTGATCCAAGGCATCCTTCTGGGTCAGTTTCAGTAAAGGCTTTGCTAGAGTCGAGAAGTTGGGAATCCACTGGCGACAGTAGCCCACCATTCCCAAAAACTTCCTCACCTCCCTCCTTGTCTTTGGTGGACTCATTTGAAGTACACTTGTTATTCTTTCCTTCATTATTCTCCGTGACCCTTTCTCTATCTGGTGACCCAAGTATTTCACTTTCTTCTGACAGAACTGCAATTTGGAAGGAGACACCTTGTGTCCATTCCTTCCCAAATGGTTCAACAGAGCAATGGTATCGGCTGTGCAGCCACTTTCTGTCTTTGACGCGATCAGTAAATCATCAATGTACTGTACTAGGGTTGACTCAAACGGCAATTCTAATGCTTCCAAATCTTTCTTTAGAATCTGATTGAATATTGACGGTGACTCAGAAAACCCTTGAGGAATTCGGCACCAACTGTATACTCTGTATTTGAAACAAAAGAGGAATTGGCTGTCCTCATGAAGAGGTACGGAAAAGAATGCCTGTGACAAGTCAATGACTGAGAACCATTCGGCATCGCAAGGGACTTGAAACATTATCACAGCTGGATTTGGTACGACAGGGCAACACTTCACTATGATGTCATTTATTTTCCTCAAGTCCTGCACAAGTCGGACCTTTCCACTTGGCTTTATTAGTCCCATTATTGGTGAATTACATGGACTGCTTAACACTTCTTTCAGTACTCCCTGCTTTACAAATTCGTCAATAAGTTGGGCAACTTTCATGAGGGTGTCTTGTGCCATGTGGTATTGTGGGGTCTGGGGAAAGATTGCATTGGGCTTTACAGTCACTTTCACTGGTTCCACTCCTTTCATCAATCCCACCTCTTTCCCTGTCATATCCCACACTTCCTTTCCGACTGTTTCCCGTAATTCGGCTGGAATATCTTCTTCAGTTATCATCGGGAAAAGACAAATCAGAGGATACTCTTCATCGACAGTTTCCATCTCATCCCCCTCTACACTGTCCTCTTCTTCCCCATCACTGCTCGTCTGGATTGTTATTCCTTCGTTCGAGCACATAATCGAACAACCCAATTTGCACAATAGGTCTCTTCCTAACAGTGCTATCGGGCTTGAGTCACATACCACATACCACAAACTGATGCACCCCTTGATAGTTACCGATGCTGACTGGTACCGGATCTGTTATTGGGTTCGTCAGGTGCCTGTTCGCTACTCCCACCACTTGAACTGTCCTCCCTGAGAGTGGCAAATTTGGTACTTCACTGCTCTTAACAGTTGAACGTGTGGCTCCTGTGTCAACCAAGAATGAAACACGATGACCCATTACTCTTCCCTCTACGTACGGACCCTTTTGATCAACTTCCAAGGATGCTGCAAGCACACAATCTCCTTCTTCTTCTGAACTTTCACTCTCCCATACATTGTTTATTCCACTCTCACTGTGTAGTGGGAACTGTTGTACGGTGCCATTTGTACTCATTACCTGACCCGAGACCTGTGGAGGAACCATCACTTGCTGCTGACTCATTGGTGCCAAAGGTATTTGCATTTGCTGATTAGGTACCATGGGTAACTGCTGTTGCATTAGCTGCATTTGCGTCATCTGCATACGAGGCATCTGCATCTGCTGCGGCTGCATAGGTTGTAATCCCTGCAACTGATTTACGGTCTGAAAATTTGGGTTGGGACCTCTCATTTTCGGTCCTCTCATTGTCTGAAATGCATTGACATCATTGTTTTGCTGACCAACACCTGCACCTGCACCTGCACCTGCACCTTCCTGCACCACCATCGGGCACTCGCGTTTCCAATGACCGACAATTCCGCACACGTGACACGGCATCACCTTCTTCATTGCCTGCACACCAGTCACAACAGTGTTCAAATCCGGACCATTATTCACAAAACCTCCTCTGCCTCTGCCTCTGGCCTGTGGCTGAAATGCCATGTTTCCCTGCAACTGCGGCTGCGGTTGCGGTACCTGCTGTTGGAACCCTTGCATCCCTTGCGAACCTTGCAGACCTGTCTGAGCTGCTTTAAGTTGCATAATCATCACCTTCTCTTTCAACCTTTTCTGTTTCACTTCAATTTCGTCGCTACAGTATTTCGCATAATTTAACACCTCATCAATCGGTTTCGACTGCCAACAAATCAAATGCGACTTTATCATCTGACTTATTTCTGGCCTCAGCCCTTCCACAAATCTGAACACAAAATGAAGCATGTCCTTCGCCTCTATTGTCTCTGTGCCACTGTAGTTTTTGAACGCCTTCAACAATCTCTCATAGTAACTATGAATCGACTCTTTAGCTTCTTGGGCCGTTCGATCAATCTTCTGCCAATCCACATTTTTCGCGGCAACCTTCGTCTTCAAATGCTCAATCACCTTGTAGTACAAGCTCATCACCATAGGTGATGGTGCACCCGTCTCCCTGTCTCTTTCTGGTTCACTTGTCGGCCAACCTACAGCTCTTTTGCAATCCTCCCACAAATCTGCTGGAACTACAATCTCAAAGAGAGTGTTCAGGTCTTCCCAGAGACATTTTGCAAGCTTCACAAACCTGTCGGTCTGTTGATACCACTCGATCGGCTTCTCTCTCAGTTTGGGAAAGTCATCCGTAAAAGACTGAATGTCGCTTCTGTGCCATGGTACATGTATTAATTTCCCCCCTGCTGTCTCCCTCATTGGTAACATAGTTACTGCCTCGCTACTCTGTGGTCTTTTCTCATCGTGCTCTGTAGCACTGTCCCTCCTCTTTTCCTTTCTCTTTACCCACCTGCTTTCCCACTTGTCTAAGCACCTCCACACTTGTGCACTCTGCAGCAGCTCTCTAAGGTGCGCCTTCATGCCTGCTGACCTCATGTGTTCAAAATCTGTAGTCCCAAAATCCAATCTATAGCTCCTGCTCAAGTGTTTTGTCTTGTCTATATCAACCCTGTTTTTGTCAGCTATTTCCTGCAAGCTTTTATGTACCTTATTCACTTCCTTCGTAATCCTGGGACATAGATACCTCAGCTCTTCTTCCGAGTAGGACTCTAACCTATTCACACCCATAGTCCCTTCCACCAATTCTTGTGCTTCCATGTTCAACCTCATCTTATTCAGATAATCTTCTCCCTTCCCACTGTCCGAGCTTTGTGTGGAATTTAGACTGTTGAACCATTGTGTCAGCTGTTGCGCGTTCAACCCCATCAGTGTAGCGTTCACATCGACTGCCATTGATGGCTGCGGCAACTTTTCAGTGTTCGATGACAGAGGTATTATCAGTGGGGGACTCGACCTCACCAGTGTTGACTGAGCACAAATG
The DNA here is from genome assembly GCF_031143425.1 of Pleurodeles waltl. Classification (NCBI taxonomy): domain Eukaryota; kingdom Metazoa; phylum Chordata; class Amphibia; order Caudata; family Salamandridae; genus Pleurodeles; species Pleurodeles waltl. The sequence continues at coordinate 1,640,095,387 of NC_090444.1, read as the reverse complement.
GGACTAAACTCCATCAAGGTCCCAGATCCTGTTGGCTGAGCCGCTATCGGAGTTATCCCTGGAGTGTTTTCTATGCACCTCCTTTCTGTCCCATTCTGCAGCATTGATCCCTGACCGCTCATACCTAAATTAGGCTGACTGTACAAAGGTACTGGTGGACCTACAGTAATGGGTAGCGATATCGCATCTGGGTTCTGTCCATTCCCCATGTTCTGAGGCACGTTCATTCCCACACTATGGGTCATCATTGCCGGCATGCCCATCTGACTCCCCGTCATCTGAGCATGTGCATTTCCCCCCTGCATCTGCTTCTGAGGCATCAAAAACTGAGTTGGTTCAGCTTGTGCCATTGTTGGATTGTGACCATTCTGTACTCCCCTTACGGTTGGATCTAGAATCATTCCTGCACCGTTGTCACTGCTGTAGTACCCTGGGATCTGCGGCTGATAATTTTCTGCTGGTTTCAACATGGGCACATCTGGATATATTCTCCTAACCTGCGGTATCTGCGGGGTGAACAGTAAACTCGGGTCCTTAGATCCCGATGAAGCCCCTGAACTCTGTGTTTCATTATTCTGTACCGATGCCGGAGGGGTACTTGGACCTTGTCCACTCTCCGCATAAGGTGGTGGACGGTCGTTCAGCAATTGCATTATTAACTCCTCATCCTCTAACTCCTCTTCTCTTCTCAACTTTTCCTCGTCCTCTTTATCCTTGGAACACTTCCTGTCTGTCTTACAGGTGGCTTTCTTACCTGTCTCCTCTTCTTCCTTAGTAATTGCGGGAAACAATTTTATCCCCTGTAGCACATCTGACCTCCACACCTTCTGTGCATTATCCCACCTAGCGTCCGCTAGTGTCTTTTCTACCTTCCTTATCCTGTTCTCGAACTTATTTTGCTGTTGCTGTCTAGCCATCAGTTCCCAAATTGCTAGAGCCTCAAACTGTGCTGGCCTTGGAGGTACCTTCATGTCGTACATCGTGAATCTCAAATTCTCTAGTATCCTTATATTGAATGTCCCATGAATCGGGAACGCTACGCTCCCATGTTTCTCTGTCAGCTTGTGCCATTGCTTTAGCCAAAGGCACGGAGCTACCCCTTTTTCCTCCATTACAATGTAAGCTGGTGTACCTTCGGGCGGCGTCTCCTCTCCTACGCTCGCTTTAATGTAAGACTCCCCCTTCATTGGACTCCTGAATGCTTTAAAGAATTTCATTTTCTCGTCTTTTATTTCACAAAATTTGTAATCAATAGGTGACTTTAATTCCCGGAATACTCTTCGCCTGCCTTTCCCCTTCCAATCGAGCCCCACGGACTGCGTCCAATCCGTGCGCGACCCTTCTCTACAACCAACCTATCCCAGCGCGGCTCCTAGTGACGTCACACTCACACACTCTGCGGCTGACAAAGCCTCGCGGCTAGTCCTCCTTCACTCACCTCCTTTCGTAACAACTTCTTGCATGTATCGCGAGCTACAAAAACTAAAACAGATCTGTCGGTTTACTACAGGAAGGGTAACACAGTTGCTTCAGGACCTTAGGGACTTTTCACTAGCCTCGGCAGTTATTCCGTCTTTCTCGGTCCCCACGTTCGCAAGCAAATCTGACCCGCAGACCTACTCTCAACTTGTCAATGATCTATTCTAGTGCACTTAGAATCTTGTCAAAGCCCGAAGTCGAAGTTCCTTTCACTCCCTTAACACACGTACCGACTCGTTGACCACGCCCGATCAACCTACTAAACCGCCCAGACCACAACATGGATCAACATACTCCGGAGTCTCTTGACCTCGCAGGGCCCGTCTCAACAACAACAACCACGTGGACCTTTTTATGCACAAAGCGCCACACGCACATGAAGTTCGACGACTTCCTTACTCTCATACTCGGAGCCGCACCTCCGCTATTTCTATGAAGTTTGACGACTTCTCTACTTCTACACTCGGAGTCGCACCTCCGCTATCCTCTAAAAAAGAAAAAAAAATCCTCGCAACCTTTTCACACACCCTGCGGCAATAAGCTGTGCAAGCGCAAAACCCTAACTTCACTCATACCATCACTAGTACCGCCAACGCTGATTCCATACCTCCATTTTCTTCATTCGCAAGCTCCGAGATCCCGGGAAAGTCGCGGTGGACCTAGCCCATCATCATTCTGTCAATCAGTTTTATCCAAGAAAAATCTAATTCAACTTCTCGAGTGGAATGTCAAAATACGTACTCGTTAATTCAACACCATGTACTGTAAGAGTACAGGGTCCCAAAAGACGAAACCGTCCTCTGCTACCATCTTCTGATAGAGCGGTCCCTACTAATAATTTACCTGTATTCGGACGCTCTTTAGGCCGATGAATCTTTTGACTAAGTGGGAACTCTCCGTACTCTTATATCGATCAATTGCATCAAATCAATAATCAATAACGAACATAAGCAATACCCTGATCAACATAACACTTGACAATCAATCCAGAATACATTTCGGCGAACCCTGACCTTTCAGTCAGGAATAACCACACCAGTTTATTGCAAAGTTAGTGAATTTATTTCCCTATATTAACAAAGCTAGCACAATATAAATGTGTCTCAACACCAAATGATAAACATAAATGAACATTAATAGCTGTCCATAGCGGCGAAACAAGTGCAATCTATGCAGCATTTGAATCACAAGGCATTCGATAATAGCAATGCAAATCACTAATACGATAATCTGTAATGAACTAATTGCATACATTTAGTCAGCATAACAAGGTCTCAAATTGCATCGTGCAACAGAAGGAATCCTCATCTAACCTCAAATTAGCATCGGCATGTGGGACTTCATGCAAAAACAATTTAGCAACATAAATTTAGAAAACTCCTAACTAGGGCTCTTATCAAAATCAGTAGTTGGTTACCTAAAAGAAACACAATGCAATTTTACAATTTTCCTTTCATATTTACCAATTACGATCAGCATACAAGGAAGTCTTCGTCTCACAGGTACCGTTTCTCGATCAGCATGGGTACCGCTTCGATCGTCATGGGACGGGGCAAAGGGGCAGGGGTGGACGGGGCTATTGCCTCATGGCGGCAAGGTAAAACTACTACTTCATGCAAAGGGATCAAATCAAAGTTAAAGTCTCTAGGGCAAGAATCATTTAAAGTCTCTTTCTCTCGATTAGAGAAAGCATCAAAGTATCTTTCAAAATGGCGTCGCAGCAAGGTGGGCCATAATAGCTACGAAGTCTGCAAAATGGCGGGTATCGAGCTGGTAATAGCTGTAATGATCTGGCAAATGGCGGGTAATAGCCGGGTAATGGCTACCTTCTTCTCGTGCACCTGGTTTAAATAGGCAACAGTTCAAATCCAGTAGGGTCTTCCATTGGAGGGTTCATAGGTTAGCTTCAAATTGTCCAATCAAAAACAACAGTTCTCAAGCTTTTACTTAAGCATACATTATCCTTGGAGATGGGTACGCAAGTTGCAACATTTTATACCAATTAGCTCAATTTCAGAGCCTCCATTGTCCGCACCTGCAGATCGACCTTGGAGTAAAGAGAAAATATGCCAGGCTGGCACGAAACTTTAAGATAAGCATGTGAACGATCTCAGTGGAAAAGTACAGCTTCAAGCAAAAATACACGTTTAATAGCACATTGGAAAAATACGAGCATCTAAACCGTGAGACCAGGCAACTAGGCCAAAGCCTGCACTAAAGTTATGCTAAGCTAAAGCATTTCAAGCAAGCAAATCATAGCACACGTTTATGATTATGTCGGATTAGTGCAATTCTAATACATCACGTTATATAAAGCACGCTTATAAATGTTGGCAAACTACTCTAAGGGCACATTTTGTCCCCGTACAATCTTTATTAGTTCGGTTAGAATCACACATGATTATTGCAGTACTACGTTTAAGCGCTAATAAATGTAAAACCTTCATTTCTGCTTCATCAGTAGCCACTTTCTATTTATTGCAGTAGACAGTCCACCAATAAAGAGAGAACACAAATGAAAACAACTGTACTTTCTGCATCGTTTGCATTCCTAGTCATCTCTCTAGTTTTGCTACCCTTCATAATAGTGGTGTTTGGCAGAAAAAGCCCTTCCTTTTCATGGACTGAGTGTCTTCTACACAATAGATACTGTAGTATCTTGTGAGTTAGAGGGGACAGGACCCTTTAGGTTCCTGGCAGACTCTGTAGAACTGTGATGTAAGTGTTCAGGTGTGGTTAATAGAATTCATGATTATAATGTTGAGTTTGCAGTTACACACTGAGGAATGAAGACATGTAATACCAACCTCCCTGTGTGGCATAATTATTTACATGTCCAGAGGGTGGAGAGGATGCCACAGATACCACACAGCATCAACAAACGATCCGACTCCTTTTCAGTGGCAGCAGGTGATCTTTGAAAGTGGTAGGGCATAAAGGCAACTAGGTGTTCACCTCATTTTTATTTACAAAATTTGCATCACTCATACTAACTCCCTCTCACATCTAAACTCTCCCCCACATTCACTCTAACTCACATTCTCTCAATTACTCATTCTGACTCATACTCACTTCTTCTCACTGTTACTCACACAGAAACATAGTCATACTCACTGGTTGTCATTCTTGCTTACTAACACACTGACACACACTCGCTGACTGTGGGCCTTGGTGCAACTGCACCTGCTCCACCATTGATAGTGACAACACTGACTCACTCCGACTCCCTCTTACAACTTCCAATCCAATCAGTCACTTGTTCTAACATACTCAGTCACTCAGAGTCACTTTCACTTATTCATGCACACTCTCAAATGCAGATTCTCACTCACATTCACATTTGACACTCTCAAGCACACACCCACACACACTTTCACTCTATCCCATTCACTCTCAATCATTCAAAACACACACTCAGAAATACCCAAACACATGCATAGAGAAATAGCATATTTTCTACTTACATTGCTTATTTAGCAGTACCTCAAACTCTTCCTGGCAGCAGCAGAGCAGGAATCTGGTGCTGGGCATTGGAACCAGCAAACCATGGTTACCAAAAAGGAGCCAGACAGAGCAGCAAGGGCAGGCTTGAAATGGGGAAGAACCACATCCATCTCACAGCTTCTAGATAGGATTGGAAGCACAGCCATATCAGAAGGTGAGGTGTCTACCCCTGATGCTCTGTGTGACTTTTCATTGGCTTGAGGGATGCACTGATGTGCACCCTAACAGCCACATTTTGACAGACATACTGTGCTGCCTGAATAATGCATAGTATGTCTGCTAAGTGAAAAGGCTTGAGGTTGTGTGGTTCTGTGAGGGGATTACAGTTGAACTACACCCCTCAGGCATGCGCAATCCAAACATCCAGCTACAGAGTGTTATATATTTTGAAACAACAAACTGTAGCTGATTCATACCACTGCACTTTCAGCCCCTTCTTCCTCCTTCGGTCATCAGGAGCCTCAGGATGAGGAAGAGAGGGCTCACTGACAATGTTCATTAAAGCAAAACATTTGTGTTTTCATAAACACAGCTAAATTGAAAAATGTGCAGGGGCCTCACACGACTCAGAGGGGCTGCACCATGAAGGTAAATGCCCATTAGAAGAAGGAGATAGCCATCGCCCAAAAGGTGCAGACCCTGGGGGTCCACAGCCGGTGGAGCACCCACTGTTGCAAGAGGTGAGAGGACCTGAGACACTGGACCTGGAAGATCGCAGAGGTCCAGCTGGAGATGTCCTCCCAAATTGGACAGGGTGCATGTCAGTCAATGGCCAACCCCTAATGACCCGCATTCTGGCGGTGGCATTACCCAGACCTTGATGGGCATCTGAGGGGAGCACAGCAGCCACAAGAGGGTGAGTACAGGGAATAATCCTGCATTTCGCATTGCCAAGTCATTGGGTTAGGTTCTGACATCTCAGCCTGATGATTGGGGATGTGCCATGTTTCACACAGTAGATGAGTTACTGTTTTGTGTAGATATGTCATGTGGTGCATACTGATGTGCTTTGCATATTGTCCAAGGGACCTAGGACACAACTGTGTACAATCCACAAACAGTTTGTATCCAGGGACAACATGTGACTGTGCACATTGGTCAATTAAGTAATGTTTGTTGTTGCAGTGGGTGTAAATTCTATGCAACAGACCACTTCTCCTTAGTGCTACAGGCCAAATGAAAGGAAGTGATGGATCACTGTCTGCAGCCATGTGTCTGGTTAAATAAATATATAGGCATCTGCCCCCCAGAGGCTACTTGTCTCCAGCATGTGATGGGTGCTTGCGCCTCACTACTCTCTGTAATGTGATGATGGACATCACACATGTGACAGAGCATACATTGTTCCTTGGGTCCGCTACAGACTTATTCTTTCCCTTGGTAAGTTTGGAATGTCCATCGACATGATTTGTGTGCCATCACTGTAGCCAACATTCCTTGTGCCTACATGTTAGCATGCGTCCCTTTCTCTTTTGACAAAATTTGTATGCTGCTCTTTCATGCCAGGTCTACCTGTGTTCTTGGGTGATTTCTGTATTTCCTTACATATATGTGCATGCCAATCTGTGTGGAACAGGACACTTGCAATGGGAGTACATTTCATGTGGTGCCACAGACAGGAGTGTGTCACCAGTGATTGATGGCTGACACTTACCCTCAACTGTCATTGCATGACATGTGGAATGCACAACTGTAAAAGCAATGAGGGACAAGACGTGTATGACTAGATTTTTTATCCACAATGTACTTTTTAGTCCATTGATGTTGCATCATGTGGGAAAGTGCACTGCACATGTGTAATGGGTAAGGTTTGCAACCTGACTGTTGGCATGCATCATGGAGTAACTTGCAGTTAAGATGAAATCACATGTGGTTGTGGACAACCATTTATCCACAGACATCTGGCTTTGCAGGACCAAAATGGAGACAGTGGTTTAGCTTCCCTTTGGGTAACATGTTGAGGGCCTTCTACAGGTACTTGCAAATCTCTGTGCCTCCCACCACCCCCATTGACCCACACCACATCATGCAAACCCACATATACCACCACTACAGGCAGTGACACATCCACCACACCCATCATACCCACAGAAACCACCCCAACAGACACAAAGACATTCACCACATCCATCAGACCTGCAGACACCACCCCAACAGACACACAAACATCCACTACTCCATCACCTAGCACCTCCATCTCACAGCCCCCAAGATACACAAACGCCCACACTTACAAACGCAATAGACATAACAAAAGCATACGTCACGCACGCACAAACTCAAGACATCTACACCCACACACCAGACAACCACTTCCTCAACCTCCGAATCTCCAACCCATTCTGATGACTGTCCCCATGTTCCAAAGGAGAGTTTCCTTCATGAACTTGCCCTTTCTCCTGTTCTCTCCACCCCTGTCCCAAACCCAAGAGGCCCTGACCCACATCCCAACCCATCCCTTCCACATCCAGGTCCTCCCTGCCGCACCTGCCCCCTGCAAGCACCCATACCCCTCCCCTCAAGGAGAAACCCACCCCTCCAAAGAAAGAGTCCACCCCTCCCAATCCCAGACCCAATCCACCCATCCCAAATCTGCCCCCCTCCATCCAAGGATGATCCCTGAAGTCCCTGCCTGTCCACTGTTCCTGTGGAGGTTTCCTGGCGGTATTAGGAGTCAAGTGTGGGCACAGTACTGTGCAATAATTGTATGATGGACTGGCCAACGGCCTTTGCTTATAATAGGTTTCTTTCAAATAAACCCAAATAGATTTTTTGGGGGTACACATTTGTCCTGCAATTCCTTTTCTATCTTTATGTTGTTCCAGAGTAATTTGTGTTGTATGCCTACAGTTGTGTATGTTTCAGCCTGATTGTTTATCTATTTGCTGTTGTTATGAAAATCTGACTTTGTGGGCAGTGCTGGTGTCGCCCAGGACAAAGGTAGATATTGACTGTATGGATATGTGTTTGTTAAAGCAATAGTGGTGTCACTGTATTGTTTTAGGTTTGGTATGATAAATATTCATCATGTGCTGTCCAATCTCAGCATGTATGGTGTTAGACTTGTTCCCCTGATATAGCTTGTAGATTTGTCTCATGTGTGAGAGCTTGACTTTTTTTGTGCGGACATGGAGGGAGTTCAATTGTGCATTTGACTGTGCATTGTTGTGTATACCTTGCAGGTATCTAATTTATCTAATTTATGTTTAATGGGAGTGGTGTTTGTGTTCCATGACAGATCCATACTTATGTGTGTTGAATCTTATAACAGTCCATGGCAAGTTTGCAATGTCAGGGTATCAGTTGTATTTGTAGATGTGATGTTGCTGTGTTGTTGGTGTTGTGTGACACAATGTTGTGTACACTTCACTGACCCTGTGCCTAAGATGTGGAGACATGTGCTTTTGTGTAGTGTTACCGTACAGTGTGCGTGACCTGTTAAAAGGGGGCGTTTACTGGCTGTGAATGTGTCCTTTGTGCCTGACTCTGACTGTGTACACACTGACAAGTGTACTTGATGCCTGTAGCGTGACCCCCATATCATGTGGATGACGGTGCATTGATCTGTTGTTGAGAGTAATGACACAGTGATAACATGGTGCGTGTTCTTATGTGTGTGTTCTTATGGTCGGTTGAGTCGATGGCGGAGTGGATTTTGTGCACTTTCCATGAGCATTAGCAGTGGCAGGATGTGTGTGATGGGCTCCATGGTAGCACAGGACATCTAATTCTGCCTGCAGTTAAGTTGCTCCCTTTATACTCGCTTCCGCCTGCATGAACATGGTGGTTGGACCGCCACGGTCACATTGACTGTGTGCAACCTCATAATGGGCCTCATTATGACTTTGGCGGTCTTTGTGCAAGGCCGCCATGTTGGCTGTATTCCGACTGCCATATTAAGAGTCATACACTGAAGGCTGCCAAAAAACAGCCACAAATCTGAGACCACCAGGACAGTGGAGGGCGGGAAAGAGGTGGTTCCATCACCAGCACTGCCAGCGCGACAATCTTCCACACACCAGATTAGGACCCACAAATCAGTACATCTGTTCTTCCAATGGCAGAAAACCATTGGCGGTATGAACTGCTGCGCATAAAACCTCACCTCAGACAGAACACACCACCACATTGGGCAGTTTGAATACCCCACACCTGACACACATACACACACCAGACACACCTACTCACTGCACTATATAACACACCACCACACAACTCACAATCCTTTGTGACAAAAAACACATATAGAGACAGCGAGGACCTACAAACTTATAACTTAGCACTTATACACCGTAGGCACATATACACTTCACACTCAACACACACCACACAACTGCACTATCAACACTATACACACTAATATATCAATACTGCACACAAATACCACAGTCAACCAGCACACACAACCAAAATCCCCAACCCATCAAGCACCCTACACTGTACCCTACACACACAACACCCACCCACAAAACAACCACCATGTCCAGTCAAAAGCACACAGGTTTCACAGACGATGAGTTGAGGGTTGAGGGTCATGGTTGATGAAATCGTCAGAGTAGAGACACAACTGTTTGGAGCACATGTGTAGCAAACCTCCATTGCCAGGAAAATGGAGTCATGGCACAGAATTGTCGACAGGGTCAACTCAGTGGGCAATCATCTACGCACAAGGGAGGACATCAGGAACAGGTGAACCAACCTATGGGGGAAGGTGCGTTCCATGGCATCACACCACCAAATTACTGTGCTGAAGACTGGTGGTGCCCCCCCCATCCTCCCCCAGAGTTCACATCGTGGGAGGAGACGGTCTTGGACATCCTGCATCCAGAGGACCTGACTGGAAGACCCGTAGGAATGGAATCTGGTGAGTAACTAACACTCCCCTGGCACAATTCCTCCATTCCAGCATGCTTCCACGCCACCCAATCACTCGCCAATCCATCCTATCTTCTGCTACATATCCCACCTAATCAACTACTGCCCCTCTACTGCATGCACACCACCACCCAGCCCCAATGCCCACACAGTCCTTGCAAAGTGCACAGATAACACAGCCAATCACAATCACTATGACTCCCACAATGCACCATCAAAACCTGCAATGTACTCATCACATGTCTTGCATGTATGACCATTGCACTAGCTACACCAACTGGATGCTTCGACTGAGAACCACTACATGGTAATGACACCAATGCTATGGCACAACACAATGCCTAACAACGCCAAACACAGACACAGCACTGTCACCAAACCTAAGGGCCACCTATCCCATCAACACCCCTGAAATGGACTGATCATGGGCATGAAAGTAAGAAGGTATATTCCATGCACAGCATGCAAAGACAGGACAAGCACTCCTGCATACACTTGGACACCATGCTGCAATGTACAGCCATACCTACTCACATCTAGCAACCCTGAATTGCCACCTGCTAACAGGGCACACCTGTCATGTGAACCATCACACAGGAACAGAACCCATCCACAGACCAAATGTTACCAAGGCTGATCGATCACAACCCCTATGGAGCATGGTACATATGTCACAATCCACTATCCATAAACTGTGTTAGCTGCACCAGTCATTGCCATTGCTGGGAATCAAGTCAAGCCACTGCATGCATCAGACAAAGAGACAACCATTCACACCTCCACCATTTAACCCTCTCTCATTCCATCCACAGGTACCCCTGCCAGTGCTCCATGGAGAGGATACCAGAGGCTACCAGCCGTCCTTAGGAGAAAGGCCCAAGAAAGGACAAGGCCACTGGATGTCTGGACAGTGACGACCTACCTAGACTACCTGGGACCCCTGAGCAGTCTTCCACTCCCTGCCTCACCCTGCCCAAATCAACCCCCCCACCCTGTGGCATCAACATCACAGCCATTACTTCATCCCCAAATCTGTGTCCCAAGGACTGTACAATCAATAGTGTACCCCACAGTACAGAGACCTGAGTCGACTCCTCACACCCAAGACAATGAAGGTCCTGGTGAGACTGGAAGTGGCCACACCATGGCAGGGCACAGGCACATGGGACAGGGGGTATGGGAGGGAACCTGTGGGCCACAGGACAGGGCACCAAAGGCAGTCAGCTGATCAGGAAGCCATCTCCCAAGTCCTTGAAGCATACCATGAATTCCAGGACAGGATGAGCCAGATCATCAATATGTTGGGGGAAAACCAAAGGCTACAAAGGGAATACCACCAGGAGGTCATGCAGCAGTGGCAGGCCCACAAGGCCACCATGGCCTCCATTGCAGGGGTGCTCAGGAACATTAACACCACCCACCAGCAGACCCCTTCCACTAGCCACATCACATCTGAGCCTTCAACATCTGCAGCAGCTAGTGGAATGGAGGCCCTGGCAGAGAAACCACAAACCTCTGGCACCCCTCCCTCTGTAGCTGAAGAACCCCCCCCCTCAAATGTGAACGTCCATCCAGAAATCCAGCTGGATCAGATGCCAAGACCAAACCCATTGCCAGTAAGTTACCCTCTCCTGATTTCACTCCCTTGTCTGCTACTGAGACACCCTGTTGACACTTCAATGACATTACTTCATTTTACCATGGCCCTTGGACCCTGAACCAGTGCTACCTAGCTGTACCACCTACTCTGATGATTTCATCCACCATGACCCCTCTCATCACCTGTTTGACACTGTATGCACAATAAACACAGTAGATCACAGCAACTGCATATGTGCCTTTATTTGTACATATACATAAGTACGGGGAGCAAAATGTTATGTGGGTATGACCCCCTAAACCAACAGCACTGTAATGGACAGCAGAGGGAGGCATCCTCTGCAGTAGACACAGTACCACAGACTTGTCCCAGTGCAAATGTAGAGGGAGTCCCTAGTCCAGCCACACACCAGAGCATATCCACTAATCCAACCTGCAAAAAGACCATGACAGAGACTTCCATCAGGATACACAAAGCACATATGCAGTTCATAGTTGTTGTGCCCAATGTAGGTTGCCAACTAAACAAGGAACAACAGATGCCACTTAAAAATCACCAATCTCAGGAAATACATCACAAAACACTATAGCTCATGGGCAAACCTCTACTGTGTAAACAGTTACCAAAGACTAATGAACATGAATGCCTCAAGCAATAGGTAGGCGAGGCAAAGATTCACAGTACACTGTTGTTCATTTGAATGACATGACAACGGGAGAATGCAGGACACAAAGCACAATACAGGCCGGTCAATAGGAGTGTGAATCTTGCAAACTTCATAGAGTACACATGTTAGAGATGAGATATTTGAACTCTGCACATTACGTGCAATCTGTCACCTCCCACAACACACACATAGGGATAGGAACACATCACACCACCATTGATGTCCCAAATCAGGAGGACCATTGACACCAATTGACACCAATCAATGTGGAAATACAACACTTGCAAATACCCTCACAGCATACCTGTATGTTACTGGAAGTACTGGTTGATGAACTCAGTACTAGAGTCAGCTGCACCTTTCTCCCCTGCCTACTCGTCACTGTCCATGACTGCATCACCAGGTACTCGTCCAGCTGCCTCCCTACCATCAGCTAGTAATGGTATCTGACGTCACAGGGCTAGATTGAGGAGCATACAGCAGGCAACTATGATCTGGCATACATTTTTGGAGAGTGTAGAAGAGGGCACCTCCAGAGACATCCAGGCACCTGAATCTGGCCTTCAGTAGGCCAAATGTCCTTTCAATCACACACCTCATCCTGCTGTGCACCTCACTGAAACAGAGCTCCCCTTCCGTGGCAGGGCACCTCACTGGTGTCTACAGCCAGGCAAAGTTAGGATAGCCAGGGTCACCTGTGTTGCCAGAGGTAGGACCTGTTACAATACAGGTACAGCCACAGGGTAGACAGTGACATGTGCCATAATAGAAACACTCATGTCCAAATGCATACATACCAATGACCCAAGCCCTCTCCCTGTGTAGTCATGCCATCATGTGGGGGGCATTGCTGTTCCTCAGGATGTGGGAGTCATGCACAGATCCTGGATATTCGGCTGTCACTTGGGAGATGTATTGGTTTTTTGTGTTCCTATACACCTGTTCATTGGCACTGGGAGGGGCCAAAGAAATATGGGTGCCATCTATGGCCCCTATCCCGTGAGGGATGTGCCCCATATAATAGACGTCTGCCTTCACATAGGCCAAATCCACACGTTCAAGAAATCTGATGTAGCTGTCCAGGTGTTTCAAAAAAACACACAGTACATCCTTCAACACAAGATTGAACATGGGCTGTGACATCCCAGCTGCCAAGCCCACTGTATTTTGAAAGGAGACTGTGGCAAAAAAGTGTAGCACTGACAGGACTTGTACTGTGGGAGGGATGGCATAGGGATTACGAATGGCAGGCAATAGATCTGGCTCCAACTGGGTACATAGATCCATGATGGTCAGGTGATTCAGATGATAGGTCATGATGATATGCCTGTCCTCCAGGGTTGGTAAGGTCAACTAGCGGACGGTACACTGGTGCATGTCTCAATCTCTCCATGACAGGGTATCTAGGATAGAGAGGAGAGAATGTACAATGTGACAGCACTCCACACATGTTAGCTGAACATGCCCTTATTGCACACACCTAACACTGTAGACATGCCTTGCACTGCTGACACATAAAATATTGGGCATGCTGAAGCGGCATGGACACCATCCTTGCTGTACCTTGCTGTCCCTGATCAATAGTTTGTGAAACAAATCACATGTGTAATGTTTCATATGTGGTACTGTTAGAAATGGGGTTTTTGGTTGGCAGTCAGGTTACCCCCTGTCCAAGCAAGGACCCTCACTCTGGTCGGGGTAAAGGAGAATCACCCTCAGCTAACCCCCGCTCACCCTCTTGGTAGCTTGGCATGAGCAGACAGGCTTAACTTCAGAGTCTAGTTGTAAAGTATTTGTACCAATACACACAGTAACTTAGTAAAAACACTACAAAATGACACAACACAGGCTTAGAAAAAATAGGAAATATTTATATAAACACAACAAGACCAAAACCACAAAAATCTAACATACACAAGTCAAGTTATTAATTTTAAAAGCAAAAGAGTCTTAAATCCTTTTCTAAACAGGTAAAACACTGTTAGCGTTGAAAAGTACCTGGGTAGCGTCAAAATAACACCCACAGGCGAGCGTATGTTGAAAAAGTTAAGCAGTGTGTCGATTTCTCATCCGCAAGCAAGACTGTGCGTTGTTTCTCCTACTCGGCGTGCATCGTTTTTCCTCTCCGCAGGAGAGTGCTGCGTCGATCCGGGCAGCACTCGGGTCCGGGCAGGCATTGCATTGTTTTTCCGTGGCCAGCAAGGTTTGCGTCGAAAATCCTGCCGCACGGCGTTAGCAAAACCACGCTGTGTGGGTTGCAATGTTATGAGCCTCCATTAACGATGCAGCGTGTCGTTTCTCCAGCCACGTGCGTAGATCTTCCAGCTGCGCTGCAGGTGGTGCGTCAATTTTAGTGCAGAGCAGGCAGTGTGTAGTTTCTTCAGCCGCGTCTCGGAGGTTGCATCGGAATCGGTGCGTGGATTTTCAATCTTGGTCTGCCAGCTTCACCTGTCAAGGCCCCAGGAACTGGATAAGGCACCACTTGGCAGGACAGGAGTCTCAGCAGAGAGTCCAGGTACTGGCAGGGGAAGTCTTTGATGGCCCTGAGACTTCAACAACAGGAGGCAACCTCAGGACTAGCCCTTGAAGATTTCTTCACAAGCAGGAATGCCAACAAAGTCCAGTTTCTGTCCCCTTTCACCAGGCAGAAGCAGCAACTGCAGGATAGCTCCACAAACCACAGTCACAGGTAGGGTAGCACTTCTCCTCAGCTCTTCAGCTCTTCTCCAGGCAGAGGTTCCTCCTGATGTCCAGAAGTAATCTGAAGTCCGTGGTTTTGGGTGCCCTTCTTATACTTATTTTGGCCTTTGAAGTAAGCTTACTTCAAAGGAAAGTCTCTCTTATTTATGAAATCCTGCCTTGCCCAGGCCAGGCCCCAGACACTCACAAGGAGGTTGGAGACTGCATTGTGTAAGGGCAGGCACAGCCCTTTAAGGTGTGAGTGACCACTCCTCCTCTCCCTCCTAGCACAGATGGCTCATCAGGATATGCAGGCTACACCCCAGCTCCCTGTCTATAGAGAGGTGCAAACAGCCCAACTGTCAAACTGACCCAGGCAGGGAATCCACAAATAGGCAGAGTCACAGAATGGTTTAAGCAAGAAAATGCTCACTTTCTAAAAGTGTCATTTTCAAACACACAATCTTAAAACCAACTTTACTAAAAGATGTATTTTTAAATTGTGATCTCAGAGACCCCAAACTCCACATGTCTATCCGCTCCCAAAGGGAATCTACGCTTTAATCATATTTAAAGGCAGCCCCCATGTTTACCTATGAGAGGGATAGGCCTTGCAACAGTGAAAACTGAATTTGGCAGTATTTCACTGTTAGGACATATAAAACACATTAGTATATGTACTACCTTAAAAATACACTGCACCCTGCCCAAGGGGCTACCTAGGGCCTACCTTAGGGGTGTCTTACATGTAAGAAAAGGGAAGGTTTAGGCCTGGCAAGTGGGTACATCTGTCAAGTCGAAATGGCAGCTTAAAACTGCACGTATAGACACTGCAGTGACAGGTCTGAGACATAATTACAGGGCTACTAATGTGTGTGGCACAACCAGTGCTGCAGGCCCACTAGTAGCATTTGATTTACAGGCCCTGGGCACCTCTAGTGCACTGTACTAGGGACTTACCAGTAAATCAAATATGCCAATCATGGATAAACCAACCAACCATACAATTTACATGGAGAGCATTTGCACTTTAGCACTGGTTAACAGTGGTAAAGTGCTCAGAGTTCTAAAGCCAACAAAAACAGGTCACAAAAAATAGGAGGCAGGAGACAAAAAGATTAGGGATGACCCTGCATAAGGAAAAAAGTCCAACAGGTACACAGACCTGTCCTGCACTGACCATGTACGTAGTCATGCTATATACCTATATGGTCACACCGCCTATGAGGAACTGAGTATCTGGACATGCACTTCATCAGACAACCGGCCATATAACGCCACTGTGTCATGCATGTCACATGTATAAGACTAACCATGATGCCACAACATAGGCCTGCTCCACATTCTGGACAAAAGCCATGTATGGCGCACTTATTTTGCTGCAGCAAGGCATGATATGTGCATAAAATGGCAACCGCCTGTCCTGCATGCACTGGACAGAGGGAAGTGATCCAAGTCCATTGGCGTATGTTATCATGGCGGTAGGCAGTCGGAACCGCCATGCAACTTCTCATTGGTTAACATTGCTGCCAATGGGGAACTAAGGCCAATGGCGATCATCACTGGTGGTGACGGTCCTGTACGCGGCGGCCGTGACTGAAATTTTCTGCAGCCTTGCTCACTTGACTCCTGAAATTCTTTCAAGCAAGACCTCCGCGACGTGAGCTGCTGTATACTGTCTCCGGGAGCCATCATGCCACGTCCTGCAGGAGATAGGGCTCCAGCCTTCACCCAAGAAGAGCTAGAGAAGCTGGTGGAAGGGGTCCTACCCCTGGATGGACAGCTGTATGGGGCACTAGAGGAGCAGGTGAGCCCAACGCCATTGTCATGTGTGATAGGGGTGTGTGAGGGTGAATGGCATAAGTGTTCCAATCTGAGAGTACATGCATGCAGAGGGCATGGAGTTAAGGCGTGTGAACTGTGACGATGGGCATGTGTGGGCATTTGGTGAGTCTGATGTTAATACTCCACTGCTGTTGGTATGGTACCTGTCTAAATTACTTTCTCCTTCTGTCTGTGTCACCCATGCCCATCAGAAGAAGGGGATATGATGTGCCATCGCCAAGCAAGTGCAGACCCTGAGGGTCCAGAGGCCGGCGGAGCACCCATTGTCGCAAGTGGTGGGAGGATCTGAGACGTTGGGCCCGGAAGACCACAGAGGCGCACCTGGGGATGTCCTCCCAATGAGGGAGGGGTGCCCGTCGGACCCTGACCCCCCTAATGGCCCACATTTTGGCAGTGGCCTCACCTGAGGTGGATGGGCATTTGAGGGCAGAACAGCAGCCACAAGGGGGTGAGTACTGACTGTATCCAGGGAACAGGCAGGCCTTAAATAGGATTGGGTGCCTCACTGCAGGGAAAGTGACGTTGTTTATGCCACATGTTTCACTACAATTGGAAATGGGTATTAAGCACCCTGGCAGAGTATCTATTGTAGATGTGTGTCCATGCTTTACTGTCAGTGGATGTACATCTCCCATTTACATTCCTCTTCATGTCTGTAATGTGGAGATGCACTAATGACATAGGGACATGTGTGACTCCTATTTGGCCATACAATGGAAGTGAGTGTTTGGATCACACAAGCATTGTGTTTGACCAGCTCCAACCATATGCATTAGTGGCTCTGAGGTGTTAGTCTATTCCCATCTGTTTAGCCTACCTGTATATGCTACTGTGTGACTCTCCTTTTTATCACTGGGACTATATACATCATGTATTGTATCTGGTATTGACAGATTGTGGGCATGGCATTATAGTTCCACACATGAATGGCTTTCATGGGACAGGAGTATTGGCCTGATAGCTGACTAAACATATTAAGGTGATCTGCTGACTGTAGGGTATGTGTAGGTAGCCATCTTGGGACACTGATTCATGTGGATTGTATGAGGCCTGATTGCACAGATGATGCACTCCTAGGAGATATACTTATTGGGATGTGGCCTTAAACATATGGGATAGTACTAGAGGTGGCAAGTGTCCTGGGAGATCCCTATTTTGTCACCATGGTGTGTATATGGCATGTATGACAAAGTCCTAGCAATCCCTATGCTGCAATGCTGAGTAACTGTCTACATGATGTCATAATGAAAATTATGTGTGGGCATATCCGATGGCCTATGTCCATTACAGCTTGACTTGGGTAATAAGTAGCGGCAGATTAGGAGTGGTTTTGGCATAGCATGACACATGGCATGTAGATGTGATTCACATTTTGTATTCACTCTCATCAGGCTGCCTTATGCGGTAATGGGATGTGTAATTGGTATTCAGCCAGCGGTAAGTCAAGTGGGGGCACAGTGAAGTGCCATTTGTGCCTTTGCAACATGAACATTCAACTGCCCAATAGTCTTATGTTTGGAAATAGTTTTTTATTTTAATTCCATTTCACCTTAGTAATACATCTGGGCCAACCCGGTGTGGATTTGATGGAAACATACTTGTCCTGCCTTTCTTTCTAATTGGCTGTTTAGTGTTTGGGTTGTGTGTGTGACATGTGTGTGTGTTGGTTGTGCTAGCTGTTGTGCCGGGGCTGCATGCATGTATGTGGCCCTGCCATTAGTCCCGCTGTCATTGATGTGCATTGTGTGTGGGATATGTTTGTGTTTGGTACAAGCATGTGTGTAGTTACATTGTGTAATGGTGGTGTTGTTTTCACTTGTCTGTTTGTTGTGTGTGCGTCCGTGTGTGTGGAGATGGCTATGTCATATGCGTTGTGTGTTGTGTGGGCATGTTGTGACATATGGAACGTTGCATGGCAGTGTGGTAGTGTTGATTGGTTGTTAGGTGTTGTTACGTGTTGTTGTCAGCATATGACTAAATGCAGTGACATTGTTTGCCAAAGTGTTTGTGTAGTTATGGTTGTGATGTTGTGTGACTTGGTGGTGTTGAGCATGATACTGTTTGTTACAGCAATGCCGGCTACCACAGGAGATGGGGAGCTGGCTTGGATTGCAGGGGCCTTCAGGCTCCCCCCACGGTCCCCAACCATTTTGAATGGGCACCCAGGTGACATGTCTTGGGCATAGGGTTACCAGGGCTGAAATCGGCCTGGGGCCAATCAGCCCCCCTCCCCCCAAAAAATATATTAACGCTGGGCCCCTGGCGATGGTGTCCCTCGGGCCAAGATCAGTCCAGGGAGGTGGGCCGCGCAGCTCCCCTTCGCCCAAAAACATAAAATGTTTAGGCCGGGACCAGAGTGATGGGGTCCCCGGGGCCAAGATCGGCTCAAGGAGGGCGGCCACACAGCCCCCTCCGCAAAAAAAATATATTAACACCAGACCCCGGGGATGGGGTCCCCAGAGCCAAAATCTGCCAGAGGAGAGGGAGCATGTGGCCCCCTCCCCCTATAAAACATTTTTAGAAGGCTGGGCCATGGGGGATGGGTTCCATGGGGCCACGGTCGGCCCAGGGAGGCAGGCCACGCAGCACCCCCCAAAAAAATATTATCAGCGAGCCCCCGGGATGGGGCCTGGCATTCTAAACAAATTTTAGAAGTTTGGGCCCCCAGGGCTGAAATTGGCCTGGTGAGGGGTGCCACACAGACCCGCAGCAAAAACGTGTGCAGGGTTGGGTTGAGTGGTTAGGGAGATAGGCCACAGGGAGCAGCTGCAGGCGAGGCCCTGCAGCCAACCCCAGCACACATGGCAAAAGTCTGTGCATGGTGCAAGACTGGGTGGTTATAGGGGGTTGGGCACAGGGCTTGGCTGCAGGACATGTGTGGCGATGGTTGGATTAACGTATTGTAATAAAAATTACTTCATGTTGAAAAAAACATAGAAATTCACTGACCAAACCAAAGGTTACAGGGACGTTATAGTTAGGGAATAATATTTAAAAAACATAGAAGCTCACTTAAAAAAACAAAGGTTACAGGGATGTTATAGTTAGGCCCAAATTTTAAATGTGCAAAACCATATAAATTAACCTGTTATAGTAAGAGTTATCTCAAGTAACAATAACTCATGCCCTATGATAACTATAACTTGCGCCCTCACCATGCACTGCTAATTACCCCACACATTATGGCACTCATAATATCTTTGATAACATCATTGATAATATCAATCTAATATTTGCAGTAAAAGTTTTTATGAAAAAACTATGCATCGCGGGGGCGTGAGTTATATTTACCTTAGGGCATGAGTTATAGTTACTTGATATAACTCTAACTATTCCAGGTGAATTTCTATGGTTTTGTATGTTTAAGATGTGAGCCTAACTATAACGTACCTGTAATTATATATGTATATGTTGTGTGTGTGTTTGTGTGTGAGTGTGGGTGTGTGTGGGTGTGTGTGAGAAAACTGGGATCCTTGCAGATATCCCCTCCGCATGTGTTTCCCCAATTTGGACCACTAGATGCTGTTTTTTTGACTCTGATAGTCCACTGGAACCTGCTAGCCAGGCCCCCAGTGTATGTGTTCTCTCCCTAAATTATTTGTTGACATGGTAATTCCCTGATTGGCAATACTTTACCCCCTTGTAAGCTCCTAGCAAATGGTACACAGGGTAGCTAGGGCATAAGTGGTAAAGGGGTCCCCAGGGCTGCAGTACTAGTTTGTGCCACCCTAGGTGACCCATGCAAACTACTGATGGCAGACCTGCCAGAGCCGTGGAAACTGCTGGAGTTCGACTGTGTCCTCACCATGAGTTCTATGCACTGCCTTACATCTATATGTCAGACATTCCTAAGGAAGATATTCATTTAAGGTGCAGACGTATAAGCATGAGCTTAGATGTCTCTATAGCATCCTATTAAGGTACAGTATAGGTGCAAGCGGGCCCATAGGAAAACATGGGAAGTAAGCCTGGGCAGACCTGGGCTGCTAGCTCCATATGGTAATGCCTAGATATGTCACATTTGGTGTCAAACAACTTGCTTTCTCTCACCTAACATGAATCTGGTTTGGAGGGATGGCTTGCATGCACCCAGGTGGCACACTAGATGTTGCCCAACTGTTTGCCGCCCTTCTTTGTGCTCTGGCCAGTGAGTCCACGCTTCTTCCTGTGCTTCCTGCCACCAAGACAGGTTTCTGACCTCCTGCCAGGCAGTGTGGGCACCTCCAAGAGTCAGAAACAAAGACTGGGGCAGGGAGGAGGTCACACCTTCCTCCCTCCCAGCTGGGGTAGTGTATAGAGCCATCTGGGCGGTGAGCTTCAAAGACTTCACCGCCTCTGGTAGCCATCTGTGCTGTCCCCCAATGAAGGAAACAGCTCTCCCCCTGCCCCAGGCACATTTGCTCGTGGTCAGGCATGACATTAGGTATGAAGTACTGTGAACACCCCCAGGAGGCTGAGCACATCTGTAGGGTGAGCAGCCCAGCCTGTGCACTAAATTTTGATTTCTGCCATCTTAGGAGTAGCAGAATAGAGGGTTTTGGGTAGCTAAAGGTGACCTGTCCCACCAGATTTGGTCAACTCATGGGTGGGTTAATTGTAGGAGCTAGTTGACCATTGGCCACTAGTCTTCACATCCCTAACTCCCCTAAATGCAGGATTTAAGGGACACCCCTGTCACCACAACCTTAGTTCTGACTGACCAACTTTGGCAACTTTGGAGGAGGACAAAAAGGAGTTCTGTTTCACTGATAACCAGACTCTGGCTACTGCATCAAGGCAAAAGAGGGATACTCTGTCCCTGAGTCAAGAGACTGGGAACTGCATGAATAACCCTTGTCTCTGGCTGAAATTCATCATTCCGGACTAGAGGGACCCATGTGGAAGCCAGAAGCAACCTCAGACTCCCTTGGACTGGTGGGACCAATCCCCTTCAAACTGCAGGTACAAACGCTCACAGGATCCGAAGTTTCACTGGCCATCTGGCCAACCGTGGCAACAATGAAAGCCAGGCAGTCCAGTGTCTTCTGGGAGTTGTAATAACACCTGCATCCGACATCTGAAACCTAGCTGAGATTGTGCATCCCTTTGTCAGCATCGTTGTGCAACCGGTAAAATCCGCACCAGCGCGACTCCCATTCAGTACCACAAACAGCCAGGACAACTCTGCCCTCGGACCCTACGGACCAGGTAGGAGTGAACTGACTGCTGTGGCCTAGTCCCAGGACCCTCACAACCTTAATCCTACAAGGGTTCCCTGTAGCTTGACCTCCAAGTCACCAGTGACTTACTGCCATTGACTTCAACGTTAGTCCTGTTCAGCACCACGGACAGCCAGGACAAAAATGCACCCAGGCACCACAGGCCAGGTAAAACTGTACTGACTATCATGATCTGGTCTTAGGGGCTGCACAATATTAACCCAATAAAGGTTCCATGCAATTCGCTTTCTAAGTATGCTTTTGCAACAGTGATATTTCTCCCATAGACTTCAATGAAACCTGTAAATGCCTGTTCTGTTGTAATTTAATATTGTTTCCAAAATCTATAACACCAGTTACACCTATTTAATTCTGTTCATTTTGGTGTCTAAATTAAGATAAACATAAACTTTATTTTTATAAATGGGTGTTGGATTTCTTTTGAGTCGTGTCAATTACCTATCGTCCATGTTGGTGCTCCAATTAACACATGTTCCTCTAAGTAAAGCCTGATTGCTTTTTACCACACTACCAGGACTGAGCTAGGTATTTACTAGTGTAAATCCAAGGACCATCTTTAGGGTATTGTGAGAGAATTACATGGTGAGGACTAACCACCTACACTATATAATACTACACTTTCCTACAAAAAAATAATAATAATATATATATATATATATATATATATATAGATAGATAGATAGATAAATATATATATATATATATATATATATATATCTATATATAGATATAGATATATATAGATATATATATATATATGCATAACCTACTGGCGATTGGCAGTAGGGAGTTATAGCTATAGTTAGGACTCAGTTTCCATTGGAAAAGTGTTAATGTGTTTTTTGTTTTTGCCAATAACTTTGGCACCATTTGGCAAATCTTCACAAAATGTTCAAAACTAGTATGACAGTCAGTTCAACTGCTGCCTTGAAAGTTTTGGGGTGATTTGTTCAGCGGGGGCCGAGAAAAAGGGGCGGGGCCCAAAACGCTTTTCCCCATGCAATTTCCATAGGGATTTGTAGACACGACTACAGCTCGAACCGCTAGAACGAATTACACCAAATTTGGCAGAAAGCTAGCTCTTTGTGCAGAAAGAGCCCTTTTCATGATTTTGTATAAATCTGTTTAGTAGTTTTAGAATAATTAAAGAAAGGGCCTTCTTTTGACTTAGACTGGGTGCTCCCTTGTGTCTGGACAAAGCTAAATCCCTCTGAAGAGCCCTGATGAGAGCGAAACACGTGTCAGGGGTTGCTTTACTCATTCCAGGTTGGCTTGGACAATATTTGACCAGTCCAAAGCTGTAATATTGTGTCTGGAGTGATAAATGGCTTTTGTCATTTTACAGCTCAGCAAGGATGACACTGTGTCAATCCTATGCTTAACGATTTTGCTGTACAAATGGCAAAAGACTTTGTCCCTATCTAGCTCGGCGTGGATAGCACTGTGCTGATCCTATGCTTAAAAACTTTGCTAGATAAGCAGATATTTGAGGTAAGCAAATGTAGAGTGTCGCTGGTGTTGCAGGATGCTCCTTACTGGAGTTGCTCTCCGCCTAAATTTGGGAACTTCCCAGAGTTCTCTCTTGTATTTGGCATAATTTATGTGTCACTCTAACCCTGAAAGGGCCTTGTTTTGATATATAGATATGTATATTGGAAAAGTGTTAATGTGTTTTTTGTTTTGCCAATAACTTTGGAACCATTTGCCGAATCTTCACAAAATGTTCAAAACTAGTATGACAGTCAGTTCAACTGCTGCCTTAAAAGTTTTGGGGTGATTTGTTCATCGGGGGCCAAGAAAAAAGGGTGGGGGCCCAAAATGCTTTTCTCTTTGCAATTTCCATATGGATTTTTAGACGCGACTACAGCTCAAACCGCTAGAACGAATTACACCAATTACATTGTGCAGAAAGAGCCCTTTTCATGATTTTGTATAAATCCGTTTAGTAGTCTTAGAAGAATTAAAGAACAAACAAAATTGTATATCTAGGGATGCGGAGTCTCAATGGATCCAATAGTCCCCATGCTGATATCTAATTTGCTGCCAACACTTCAACCAGGGAGTGTTGTCAGCCATTTTGGGACTCAGTCTCAGCCGAGTCCCAAAACAACCCCTAAAAATAAAGTTAAGGGGACAGGATAGGTATACCCTGAACCCTTATCCCTGGTGCTGGGGTCCCCCCGGAACCCTGCCAGGGCAAAAAAGCATAATTTGTTTTTAAGTTTTGGCAGAAACCATGGTGAATCCACAGATCTGGTGAAAAATGAAAAAAAAACAAGCATGGTTCCCGCACTTGTATTTTTATCAGGCTCTGGGTGGCCTAATCCCAGAGGCATGTGGCATATAAAAAAAGTGAGGAGGGGGACACATGCGGCCCCCCTCCTCAGGCACTTTTGAGCCCCATGGACCACCTGCTCCCCAGGGCTTTATGTGAATACTGGAATATTGGGGCCTCACAAACCCCCCTCCACAGGCTCCTTGGAGCCCCCGGGACCACCACCTCCCTGGGGCTTTTCAGAATAACTGGAGGGGGGGCCACATGGATTCCCCTTTTGTCCCTGGGAATAGGGCTATTCTCCGAATGAGAGAAAACTTTAAATCTGCTCCCAGCAGGTGGGAACAGGGAGACTTTTCATCTGTTTGGACAGGAAAAAAGATGAAAGGATCGCTCCTGCATGTAGGGAGCAACATTTTTAGCTGTTACCTATGTGCAGGAGCAATGCTGGCTTCTGTTGGATGAGGGAACCTGGCAGGGACCGCAGAGACTTGAGGCTCCCCCTGTGGTCTTCATCCTGTCGTTGCCTGTTGAGAACGGAACTGGATGTTCTCCCTTTTAACCACTACGAGTATGTAAAATTATCTAGCAGCCCCACTTCCAGCACGTTTCCCACCAATTTTGGAGATGTTTACTTAATGCAGAGGAGCATAGGCACTTCTCCACCAAACAAAGAAGCACTTACTAGATATAATTAAGAAGAAGTGCCCTTGTTTGGTGGAGATTCAACTCCTTGTAGATTGTTGCATTCTGTACATGACGATTCATGTTATTGCATGGTTTCTATATGAAGTTGCTCAAGAAACAATCACATTTGCAAAATTACAGACACACAAAGTCGCTGGAGACATTACCTCAGGGCACTTTACTCAGCTGTAGTGTGGAGTATGCACTATGCATTTAGTCAGCAAGGTCACACTTTCTCATTAACCAGTAGATGGTACTCCAGTTGTGTAGACATTATGTGCAAAACTGGCTTCTTCTTGAATAAATAAGCAGGTCAGGATGCATTCTGGCACAATGCATATTTCACAAAAACTAAACCTGAATAGCAAGCAACTGCAAATATCAACAAAGAAGGTGCCCCAGCTGAAGGTCCCCTTCCAGGCCCTGTGGCCAACTTTTGCTGTGAATGGCCGAAGGCCGAGCATGGCGTGGGATTGAATGCCTCCAGGGGGCTGCCCTGCGGCCAACCCATGCCGCGCACAACCGAAGGTAACTATAACTTGTGCCCTTGCAATGCACAGCTAATTACCACATATATTAAATCAGTCAAGACATCTTCTATGGCATCATTGATATTATCACTGTAACATTTACAATAAAATTATTGATGAGAAACCTGGGCATGGCTGGGGCATGAGTTATAGTTACCTTAGGGCCCGAGTTGTAGTTACTTGAAATAACTCTAAATATAACAGCTGAATTTCATTGGTTTTGTGCAAGTAAATTCAGAAGCTAACTATAACGTCCCTGTAACTCTTGGTTTTTTAAGTGAGTATGTATATAAATATATATATATGGTATTTAGCTATGTTTGATTGGTGGTGAATATCACGTGACCAAGGCTGCTGTGTCAGCCGAAACGCGTTGTGCTTTGATTAAACACTGTTTTCACTTGCCCTGAATCCTGAGCGTGCGATTTTTACTTTTTTCTTTTTTGTTTTGGTGAATCATAATTACCGGCTTGCTCGTGCCGGTTTTCGCACCACCCCTCTCGGGCCACATGAGTTCACTTCGAGTATTTAAAGTTTGTTTAAATATATATATATATATATATATATATATATATATATATATATATACATATAGATATAGCATACATACATATATATATATATTCACATCCTAAAGTGCTCCTTCTGGGTTTGGGCGGACCATGAGGGGTGGTGCGTTTACCGGCAAAGCAGACCGGTACTTAATTCAAAATCAAGTCATGTGACCAAGGCTTCAGCCGACACGCGTTGTTTTTGATTAAACTTTCCACTCGTTTGCAAACTCTGACATCCTGAGTGTGCATGTGTATTGTGTTTTTATTTTTATTTATATATATATATATATATGTATATATATATATATATATATATATATATATATATATATACATATATTTAGGTTGATGTTTCAATGTTCATAGTTAGTGCTAATTTGTGGGGGGGTTTATTGTATTTATTTTAGATTTATGTATTGTATTTTTGGGGTGAATAGTAAATATTTTATTGATGTTATATATATATATATATATATATATATATATACAAATATATATATATATATATATATATATATAATGTGTATATATATATATTTAATGTAATATGTGTTTAACACATTGTGGGTTTTGGTTTCTATTATGTTTGTGTTCCGTGGCGACTGCTACAGGATAATATATATGGTGGCTATTAGAATTAGTTTAACACTCTTAAGGAAACCATGCCATGCACTTACTCCAATTTCTTTGTAGTAGATTAAATTAATAGAAGTTAGGTGTGATCTTTAATGTGAGGGAGGAAATGTGAAGTTATGAATTGGTTGAAGGTTTTAATAGAAGAGCTATTGGAGGTTAGGTGTTGTTAGATAATAGGGGTATGACTTTTAAAGGAGATTTTGTGACCTTTGAAATGAGGAGTGGGCAATTTTCAGAGATACAATAATAGGGATTAAGGCAAAAAAGCATATGATATAGGGCAGGCTGAGAGAGATGGCATGCAATGGTGCAAAGGAATGAAAGAGTCAGTAGAACGGAAAAGGAAAGCTGAGAATTGGAAGTATTAAGTCAAAGTCAGGTTTTTATACAGGGTTTTAGGAATATTCTGGAGGCTTTTGAGACAGCATGCAAACCTATAGAAAATTTTTACAATATTCCCATATTGTGAAATATCATTGTAGTCCACGAGAACACAAGTGCACACACACACACACACACACACACACACACAACTTCCCCTGTGTGTAAATAGAATTAAAATAAATATGGTTTCCTTTTCTCAATAAATCCAATGGATGGAAAACACAAAACAGGAATGCTGCATTTTAAACATTTGTGCTAAAGTTGCACTTTCCCCCTATGTTGATCAGGGCATGATAAAAGAGAGCAAAGTCTGTTTAAGTGAACTTGTGTAAAGTAGTGCTTCTCAGGGCAGGAGCACTGGGGCTTTGTCTAATCTGGAGCACCATCTCATAGGCACAATGAATTTTAGGTTTTGCAACTGGTTGTCATTCAACTTTTCTGTAGCAGCAGTCAGACGTGATTATTGACTCATCGAATTATCAACCACTCCTTGGTGGCCAGGACCTACAACAGAAGCAGGTTATTAAAAGTGACCTCCCTCTCCCCTTCCTACTCTTCACATTTGCTGTCTACAGCACCACCTAGGGCCAGATTCCTAAAAGAATTCGAACAGCAGCAGTCAATGGAAGATCCACAACTTTAAAATCTGACCAGACTCACAAAGCTCTATGGTGCCATACAAACAGCAAAAGAGCAGTGTACAAATGCTGGGGGCTTTACAATACTGCTGCTACAAACACTGTTGGAAAACACATCCAAATCATTATAAAATCACTTCAACTAACTCAGCAGAGTAATCACCTGCCTCTGAGATTAATTCAAACATTCCTTCCATCACTTTGTTGCTTAATGCATTTAGACAAAGGCATCACATTACTCCTTGTCAGCATCTCTGAAGGTAAAACCCAGTTCCTAAAACTGCAGCTACTGCCTCCCAGTTATCACCTGCACCACAGAACGCCTCTTATTCAGTGTGGGGATTGGGATTCCCTACTGGCCCCACTGGACCACCGCCAACACTCTGCCTATCTTTTCCCCACTGATTGATAAGCCACTTTGAAGGGAATTAACCTTTATTCACTGGGAAGCATCTTCACACAAAAGTGGGACATTTGAACAATATCGGTTTGCAAGATAATATCTGAGAAATGGGGTCTGTGGGCTACTCCAATATAGATTCTTCTTTCTGTTGGGATTTCTCTGTGGTTATAATACTTTGTTCTGTTGCATAACTTAACAAATCTTTATGTAACAATGGCAACTACTTGCTACAATGACCGGGCTACATTAAAGAAAGCCCATGAAGTAACACTCTATTCCATACATTATTTAGTAGAACAAGTGTCAACCCCCGTTTAAGGGTTCCTTCCTCGACTAATTCTGAACAGCCCCACCCAGTGCTTTACATGAAAATATGTGTTAGACCTGACAGCCTTAGGGTGTTCACCCCTAATTTTTTGACTGCCTCCCTCCACTTTTTGGACACTGTTTTTGCTGGTTTTAAGACTCTGCACACTTTACCACTGCTAACCAGTGCTAAAGTGCATATGCACTCTCCCTTAAACATGATGACATTGGATCATACCCAATTGGCTTATTTAATTAACTTATAAGTCCCTAGTAAAGTGCACTATGGCCCTCATTCCTACTCTGGCGGGCGGCGGTCGCCGCCCGCCAGACGGGAACCGCCAGTTGGCCGCTACGCGGTCAAAAGACCGCTGACGGCATTCAGACCTTCCCGCTGGGCCGGCGGGCGCTAACTATGTTAGCGCCCGCCGGCCCAGCGGGAAGGAGGGCTGCAACACAGGAGCCGGCTCCGAATGGAGCCAGCGGTGTTGCGGCCGTGCGACGGGTGCAGTTGCACCTGTCGTGCTTTTCACTGTCTGCTAGGCAGTCTGCTAGGCAGTGGCATGGGCAGTGCAGGGGCCCCCAGGGGCCCCAGGACACCCGTTCCCGCCAGCCTCTTCCTGGCGGTGACAACCGCCAGAAACAGGCTGGCAGGAAGGGGGTCAGAATCCCCATGGCAGCACCGAATGCAACGCTGCCATGGCGGATTCGCCCAACCGGGCTAAATCGGTGGGAAACCGCTGGCCCCGGTTTTCTGACCGCGGCTTTACCGCCGCGGTCAGAATGGGCAAGGAAGCACCGCCAGCCTGTTGGCGGTGCTTCCGTCATTCGTGGCCCTGGCGGTCGTAGACCGCCAGGGTCAGAATGACCCCCTATATGTGCCCAGGACCTGTAGATTAAATGCTTCTAGTGGGCCTGCAGCAGTGCTTGTGCCACCCACTTAAGTAGCCCCTTAACCATGTCTCAGGCCTGCCAATGCCAGGCCTGTGTGTGCTGTTTCACTGCCAATTCGACTTGGCATTTAAAAGTACTTGCCAAGCCTAAAACGCCCCTTTTTCCACATATAAGTCACCCCTAAAGTAGGCCCTAGGTAACCCATACGGCAGGGTGCTGTGTAGACAAATTGCAGGACATGTACCTGTGTAGTTTACATGTCCTGGTAGTGTAAAACTCCTAAATTCGTTTTGCACTGCTGTGAGGCCTGTGCCTTTCATAGGTTAACATTATGGGTACCCTCATATACTGTTTGAGTGGTAGCTGCTGATCTGAAAGAAGTAGGGAGGTCCTATTTAGTATGGCCAGAATGGTAATACAAAATCCTGCTGACTGGTGAAGTTGGATTTAATATTACTATTTTAGGAATGCCACTTTTAGAAAGTGAGCATTTCTCTGCACTTAAATCCTTCTGTGCCTTACAAGCCACGTCTGGCTAGGTTCAGTTGACAGCTCCCTTGTGCATTCACTCAGACAAACCCCAAACAGAGGATGCTCAGCCTCACTTGCATACATCTGCATATTGAATGGGACTTCCTAGACTGGGAGGGTGGAGGGCCTGACACTTACATGTCACAGGACAGTAGCCTGTCCTCACACAAAGGACTCTCACACCCCCTACTGGGACCCTGGCAGACAGGATGGAACTGAAAGGGGACCTTGTGCACTTCTAAGCCACTCTTTGAAGTCTCCCCCACTTCAAAGGCACATTTTGGTATTTAAACAGGGCCTCTGCCCATACCAACTCAGACACTTCCTTGAGAAGAGAACCTGGACCAGAACTGGCAACCTGCCAAGAAGAACTGCCTGGTTGCCCAAAGGACTTACGTGACTGCTTTCTGAGAAGGACTGCTGCCTTGCTGTTGCCCTGCTGCCTTGCTGCTCTCTGGCTATGCTGAGAAGTGCACTCCAAGTGCTTGGATAGAGCTTGGCGGCGAAAATCAACGTACACCCTGCCAGAAACGATGCACAGTCTGCACCACAGTGAGAAAATCAACACACGTCGAGCCAAAACGACGCAGCCTGTCTTTGCAAGGAAAGGATCGACTCAGCGCCAGCGCAGTGACCGGAAATTCGATGCATGGACCACTGGATCGACGCACAGCCGAGCCGGAACGACGCAGCCCGACATCCTGAGAGGAATCGATGCAGCGCCTGCCATGCGGTAGAATTTTCCATGCAAAGCCCACCGGATTGATGCAGTCCCTGTGACTTCATCCTGCCAGCGCTGGATTTCAACGCATCGTCCCCGGGGTATCTGAAAACCCTGCAACCTGAAGAGGAGCCAAGTCCGAGCGCAGGAAATTGACGCAAAGCCTTCCCTGTGTGAAAAACAAATGATGCATTGCCGTGTGCTGCCCAAGAAATCCAAGGACACCTTCCTGTTCTCCACATCTCTCCTCCTCTGCGGTTCCTTGTGGAGATTTTGCACGCAAACCAGGTAGTTTGTGCTTGGAAGAGACTCTTGTTGCTTTTAAGAGACTAAAGATGCTTTATATCATTTTTACAGTGATATTTCAAAATATACTTATTGCATCTTAATCGTTTTGACCTGCATTTTACCAGATAAATATGATATATTTTTCCAAACACTGTGTGGTGTATGTTTCTGGTGTTCTACTGTGTTATTGCATGATTTATTGCACAAATACTTTACACATTGCCTTCTAAGTTAAGCCTTACTGCTCAGTGCCAAGTTACCAGAGGGTGGGCACAGGATAGTTTGGATTGTGTGTGAGTTACCTTGACTAGAGTTAAAGTCCTTGCTTGGACAGGGGGTAACCAGACTGCCAACCAAAGACCCCATTTCTAACAATATGGAAGTGTAGATACTCACTGTTTAGAGTACCTGTTTGCATATTAGAGGTGCCGGTACTCTCCCCTAAATGTATTGCAGAAGTGCTGATAAGTACAAGTGCTCTTCCTTTCAATTTAAAAAAGTGCAGGTACTGATCACTGTACCGCACCTGCCCGTTTAAAGAATTGAGTTGTGTAATCACTTTGGTTCCGATGTTGTCGCCTTCGCGGTATATAAACCGAAAAAATCTGAGTGTTCTATCTATTTGTGGAGGAGTGTCCTTTTCCTAATTTCAGTGGGAGGCTCCATACCTTAGAAAAAAGAAAAAAAACAGGAACAGCAATTTCAGTGGGAGTCACCTCCTCACTTGGAAATCACACTGCCTCAGCGCTGCCGCCTGCAGATATCAGGGCCTCCACTAGGCGGAGGGCCAGGGAGCTCTTCCCAGCACAATGTTTTGCACCTCAACCGCATACTGCTGCCATTGTTTTCTAGAGAGAGCTTCTAACTCATGCCTTGCACTGCTTTCCCCCACAACTCAGAAACACATTGGATCACCCACATATGAGTAATGCCATTGTGACATGTTAAAGGGTCTCCATTGTGATGCATCCTTTCTATGAAAAGGCTTGCAATGCGGGACCTGCAGTATCCCTTTCAAGGATGAGAGCCAGGAAGGATTGATCACCTCTGGGGGGGCAAAATTGAAGATACTCAGAGGCCAGCCCTCCATGGACGGTGTGGGCCCAAAAGAAAGAGGTTATGGCTGTGGGAGAAAAGGATAAAGGTGAGTGAACAAACCATAAAAAACTGTTACAAGGTCAGGCTCCTAAGTACCAGCAGCTTACTAGCCACAAGGTCCAGGCTCTGCACATTTGCATTATTGTTTAGATGTCAGTTGTTTATTGAGTTTTAAAGCATAAACAGTGCCGTAACCTTACATCACAAGATAATGTTGATAACATACAGAACATACTTATCAGTCCTGTCTAATATTGTATCTAGAATTTTGCTGTCACCAAAATCCTCCCTGTACCCTTTCCGCCCCTTACCCGACCATCTGAATCTGATGCATTCGCCTTTTTGCAGCTGTAACACAAATCCTAGAGTAAAAGACACTGTCTGCTCACCCTGTATGTGGTTTGAAATTTGCCTTGATATCGCACTCCTGTCCTTGTGCAGAGTTCAGTCAGACCTTTACCAGAGCAGTCTGCCAGGCTTCTCATGGTCCGAGCTGTAATGCTGTGAAGGCCCCACAGCAAGCATGCGTGTACGGCACGGAGCACAAGGAATGACAGACAGACACTGGCAGTACTGTGGCAGGAAAAGACGCCCAAGCTCACTTCCCCCATTTATTTATAACTCTGCAGTCCCCAGAAAACAATGCTGACCTTCAGGTCAGCCACTAACCTGAGCCACCCAGCAACTAGGCCAGCACAATTTATTACATCCCTCCCCAACTGAATCCAAACATGACACAACTATAAAACACACACAAAATCTAACAGTCTCTGACTGGGTGGAGGGCTAGGCCGAAGGCTGTATCTCTACGACTGAGACTGGCGTCCGCCCTGGCAGTCCCCAGGGCCAGTAGTCGCAATTGGCATGGGAGCGGCTGTGCCACTCACCAGTAATGAGCTATCCTCACACCCAAGTTTGGGGTTCACCTCTACTGGCCACTCCAGGGAGTATTCAGTATCACTAAGTTCTTCTGTGGGCTCATCAAATGTGGCTTTGCGAAACCAGGAATTGTTTTGAGTCACTCTCTCTCCTCCTTTCTCCGCCGGATCCATGGTGCTAGATACTTCAGACACTGTCCAGACCCCTGGCTCATAAGGCGTATGGAATTTTCACCCCGGTTTCCGGTCTTTTATGATCACCTCGTCACCAACCCTGATGTCCCGCAGAGCAGCACGCAAGCCTGACTTGCTCAGTCGTTCATCTTCCTCCTTCGGGCCTGGGTCCACTCTGGGTGATTAGGGGATGGCTGCCACTCCGAGTGAGTCAGGATGGTGTCTCGTCATTGTCCTGCAGCCATCAGGGACCACAGTGTTCGGCCCATGGTGCAGTGAGTTGTCCCTCTGTATTCCCACAGGAACTGATGAAGACTGACCTCAGGGTCAGTGCCTTCCAGAGTGGTGATCCGGAGGACCTTATTAATCGTGCGCATGAAGTGTTGGACCTCACCATTGGCCTGAGGCCATTGTGGTGTAACCTCTGATGACAGAGGCCCAGACTTTTCAGGAGTTCCTGAAATTCTGTCCTATGGAACGGGGGCCCATTGTCAGTCTTGATCTCATCTGGGAGATCAAACATAGCAAAATGTTTCTCAAGGGTCGGGCTGATGTTGGTGAAAGCAGTTGATACTATCACTTCAACAAGCGGATACTTGGAGTATCCATAGACATCCACTAGGGTGATCCAACCATAAAGGAAGCCCCCGAAATCCAGGCTGACCTTCGACCAAGGGGTGAGGCACGGTTCTTCGGTGATGACGGGCAATTCCGGGATGGTAGTCAGTTGGCTTGCTGGGCATTGCCTCATGCAGTCGTCCATCCCAGCCTCCAGACCGGGGAACCATACCTTCTCCCTCATGTGTGCTTTCATTTTTGCTGTCCATTGATGGCCCCCATGTGCCAATAGGATCACTTGCTGCTGCAAATGTAGGGGAATTACCAACTGGTGTCCGCGCAGTATGAGCCCATCAGGAGTCAAACTCAGTTCATTGCTCACTCTCCACAGTTTGACCAATCTGTCCTTTTCTGCTCCGGCCCAGTTGTTGGTGCTTCGGAGAAAGTCATGCCAGGAGCCGTTGTCAATGGCTTCTCTCACTTACACCAAAATACCATCTTCTTAGACGGCATCAGCAATTTCTTTGATGCTTAGCGCATTGGGAAAACTCCTGTGAGCCAGTGCCCGTACGTGCGCCTCAGTTGATTCTTCATCTGACCTGTTGACCTGAACTAACTTCCCCGGGTGTCACTTCCATGCAATATTGTTGAAGTTGTACACCCATTGTTCGATCTGGAGAGATGGATGTGGTGCTCTCCCCTTAAACAGCGGGACATGAGGCTGGTGATCCGTGACCATACTGACTGGTCTCCCTTGCTGATACAGATGTAAATGGCCACATGCCCACTTGACGGCCAAGGCCTCCCTCTCAATTTGGGAGTAGCGCTGGTCAGTCCGCGTTAACACATTGCTGGCATATGCAAGTGGGGCTCACTTGCCTGGTTCAGCCTCTTGCATAAACACTGCACCTAGTCCTACAGGACTTGCATCGACCACCAGTGCGGTCTTTTTAGTGGAGTCAAAGTATGCCATAGTGGTCTCACTCCGGAGCGTCTCCTTCAGCGCCTGAAATGCCTGCTCCTCTTGGTTCCCCCACACCTATGTCGCATCAGCTTTGGTGAGGGCTAGCAGAGGTTCAGATAGGGTGGCCAGCTGTGGTATAAAGCATTCACAATATGTTGCCATCCCCAGGAAGCTCAGTACAGCGGTCACAGTTCGGGGAGCTAGGGCCTGTCTAATGGCATCCGACTTCCACTGGTCCACCTGTATGCTATTCTGTTTGAACACATACACAAAAAAGTCAATTGAGTTCTGGAAGAATGAGCATTTGTTCCGGTGGAGGGTGAACCCACGCTCAGACAGCTGCTTGAGGGTGGCTTTCAGGTGTTGGTGATGCTCTTCAGCGGCGGCAGAATAGATCAGGATGTCATCACTGACATTCATGATACCCGGTAGGCTGGATAAAGTGTGTCGAATCACATCCTGGAACACATCAGCGGCGGATGATTTGCCAAAACGTAGCCGTTTGTACCTTCTCAACCCCAGATGCATTGAAAACGTTGTGATGTATTGGCTCTCCTCGGCAAGGCTCAGCTGTCGGTACCCCAGCATTTAGGTCTAATTTGGAGAACCAATTGGAGCCGTTGAGGTCTGCGATGATGTCATCTATTATGGGAGTGATGTGTCTCTCCCTTATGATCGCCTTGTTGGGAAGCCTCATGTCGTTGCAATGTCAAATTTTCCCTGGCTGTTTCTGTTTTTCAGCTATTATCATCAGCAAGACCCAAGGAGTGGGTCCCGACACCATTTCTATGACCCCTTGCTCCTTCAGGCTGTTATGCACTTGTTCCACCAGCAGCCGGAGATGGAATGGGATGTGCTGGTGCTGCTGAATGGGGGTGACTTCAAGCAGTCCAGTCCTGTAAACAGTTCCGGGAATCGGCTTAGTATCTCATCGACCTGGCATGTTCTTATGCTTCTCACAAATGACACAAGACCTATATCCTCTGTCGACTGGCTGCAGAGGAGAGTATCAGCTTCCCTGTTGACGACGTGAAAGGTGGTGTAGATTGCTTTGCCTCCCGTTTGGACAGTCATGTGCCCTCTTGGGTGTGTTGCTCCCATATGTGAATATTTTGGTCCTCGACAGTGCAAGTGTCGGGCGAGTCTCTAATACTGTTGGATGCCCTTGACATTCACTGACGCTCCCGTGTCTATCAGTCCCTTGAATCACGACCCTGTGGGTGTCTGTGTTTCTTTAGATCATTTGCTAAGGATATTAGGAACGCCTCCTCCTCTTCTTCTTCTGGAGATGAGTCATCTAGTGCGCAATCAAGCAGGGGATAATGGGTGCCATGTAATGCTCGGTAACCTGATAACAGTTGCTTGATCACCTGGAAGGGTGTCCGTCTTCCTCTCACTCCCCTTTCCCTCGCAATTCCTTTGCACACAGCAGCGAAAGGGCTCATTTTCCCACAGTTGGAGAAGGTCTTTCCTTGAGCCGGACATTCTTTTACATTGTGTTAGTCTCTCCCACAATAGTCACAGCGTCTCCATTGCCTAGCTGGGGCGTGCAATCTTGGCCTCCTCCTTACTGATTGTGGCTGCACTGCATCTACACTTTCTGTCTTGACCACCGGGTCCTTCTCTGGTGTTTGTTATATGGCAAAGTCCATTTCGGCAGCCCTGGATGCTGACAAGTCATGCGAGTGAGTCATCACCAGTATTGCATCAAGACTTATGTTGGATCATCTCAATGTTACGCCTCTGAGCGTCTTGTTCCTACACCCTTGTATAATCTTCATGCGTATCTCCTTCTGCTGGTCGTCTTCTGTGCACATGCTTGCTAACTCCCGCAGCCAGGCACAGAACAGGTCAATTGATTCTCCCTCTCTTTGGCATGCCTGGCGAAGTTTGCAAATGTTCAAAATCTGGGTTGAGCTGCGGGTCGAAATGCGCATTCAGGTCTCCCACTGCCGCATCATGGCCATCATAGTAGCCTGTGATTGGGAGGTGTCTGAAAAGTTTATACAGATCATCCCTATGAAATGAAGGAGAAGGGACCTCTTGACTGCACCTTCTAGTTTGCGGGTGGCCACAAAATAGTTCTTTATCCGACCAACCCAGACTTACCCCCGGGGTGATGCTGCCGCTGGGTCTGCCAGTTCACTGAAAGGCGGGAGTGCACCAACCATGGAATGTTGTGGTGGTGGGTGGGTAGCTGGTTTTGGGTCGTCGGCCGTAATTACGGCGCACGATGAACCCAGAGTCTATGAGGCCTAGCCAACCACCCGCTGCGGGCTACGGCCCGGTGCCTCCGTTTCCACGTGCTACGTGGTGTCCCACACATGACTTTTAACGCTGTCCCTGTCCGTGGAAAAACTCCCTCCCACAACTGTGGATCTTGCCTCCTATGCGGACGGGTAGCACGTGCACTTACTTTCAAAATGTACCCAACCAGTTCTTTTCCTTTTTTTTTTTTTTCGCCAGTGTTGGGTCCTCACGTCCATGGGCGTGTCACTATGCCACCCGGGTAGATGGGTGGCGGTCAGCCAGTAGAAGTGGCAGGAAAATTGTGGGCACCAGTCTCTCAGTGCAATCTTCAGTTCTGTTCCTGGCAGCGTGGGGAAGGCGGGCCCTCTGCACTGTTCCTGGTGGCACGCTGAGGCAGGCCCGGGGTCAAGACTGATGGCCTCGTCACCATGTGGACCTCTCCAACTTAGGCCCGATGCAGCCTGCAGCCACCGCACACATCTGCCGAGTTGCGCCAATGGGACACAATTGCGGCTCTGTCCGACTCCGCAGGTGCGAAGTCAGCTGTGGGCCCGGCGGCTGATGCTATCAGGTGCTCGCATGAGAGGGGCCCACTTGTCGCCAGTGTAATGCTGTGAAGGCCCTACAGCATGCATGTGTGTACAGCGTGGAGTGCACAAGCCCAGTGCACCAGCTAATGCACTGGATGCCCAGTTGATTCCACATAGATCTAGGGGAGCACTGGTGCCATGCTTTCAGTATCCTGAGGAGAGTTTCACACAAACCTGTGATGGATCTTTCCACCTGAAATTCCAATCTATTTGGAGCCAATTCTCAGTTTCCCTTTTGTCTCTGGAATGGGGTACTACTGGCCATAAGCCTTTCACTGGCACTTTTTCAACCCAACATAATATAATCCACAGAGGACAGGAGTTCCAGACTTTACAGATGCAGAGTGAAATACATTTTTAGGGGATAACGGGGAGAGGGGACATGAAGAAGTCAGGCACTAACATGGGTATAGGGCATGACCCTGCCTAGAAAAGATCTGCACAGCCATTGTCATACACTGGCTTCATGCCCAGTGTTTGTCTCCCCCAATTTCACTGAGAGGATGGTAAGCAGTGATT
Source organism: Pleurodeles waltl (assembly GCF_031143425.1). Classification (NCBI taxonomy): domain Eukaryota; kingdom Metazoa; phylum Chordata; class Amphibia; order Caudata; family Salamandridae; genus Pleurodeles; species Pleurodeles waltl. Next base: position 1,640,057,641 of record NC_090444.1, on the reverse strand, counting down.
AATTTGTAGTTTGTAAACAGATAAGGGCTAGGGCTCTCATCAGGAGGCCACTTCAACATGCACCACACATTGCCCCTGCAATGCTTCCAATGGTATTAACAGTACAATTACTAACCATCACACTCCTGCAAGTGTGACATTTTGGACTATTCCAGGCCCTTGAAGATATAAGAATGGCTTTGGCGGCAGGTAACTCATTTTTAATGTATATTGAATTAACAATTAACAGTTTCTGAGGTCATCTTTAAATTAGCCAGAGAGAGCCACATTGTGGCAGACTGTCACAAGTGCTAGTGTTGACATTTAAGTGTCAGTGCCGAGCACCGGAAACCACAAGCTCAAATTAAGCACTCATGCCAAGTATATCAGTGGGAAATTCTCCATGCATTGTTTAAAACCACACACTGCAGTAGAAGGAACAGCATACAACAACAATTGTACACTAGAGTACACTAATCGTTTTTTGGAGAGGCTACATATGTGGCGCTAGGGCACATTGCACGTACTGCTAGGGGCATACTAACAAGTTCTATGTGACATCTAGGAGCAGAAAATGCTGCATACATTTAATGGAGGAGACTCGGCAAGTAATGTTGTAGGGTTTCTGTTGGACCTGGCTTTTTGACAGGGACATCCCCAAACTTTTTGCCTCCTTCCTCCTATTTTTTCTGACCTGTTGTTGTTGGCTTTTGACCTCTGGGCACTTTACCACTGCTAACCAGTGCTAAAGTGCATATGCTCTCTGGGTAAATTGTACTACTGATTGGTTTATCCATGATTGACTATTTAATTTACTTGTAAGTCCCTGGTAGAGTGCACTACATGTGCCTAGGGCAGGTAGATTAAATGCTACTAGTGGGCCTGCAGCACTGGTTGTGCCACCCACCTCAGTAGCCCCTTAACCCTGTCTCAGGCCTGCCATTGCAAGGCCTGTGTGTGCAGTTTCACTGCCACTTCGACTTGGCATTTAAAAGTACTTGCCAAGCCTAGAACTCCCCTTTTACTACACATAAGTCATCCCTAATGTGTGCCCTAGGTAACCCCTAGAGCAGGGTGCTGTGTAGGTAAAAGGCAGGACATGTACCTGTGTAGTTATATGTCCTGGTAGTGTGAAACTCCTAAATTCGTTTTTACACTACTGTGAGGCCTGCTCCTTTCATAGGCTAACATTGGGGCTGCCCTCATACACTGTTGAAGTGGCAGCTGCTGATCTGAAAGGAGCAGGAAGGTCATATTTAGTATGGCCAGAATGGTAATACAAAATCCTGCTGACTGGTGAAGTCAGATTTAATATTACTATTCTAGAAATGCCACTTTTAGAAAGTGAGCATTTCTTTGCACTAAAATCTTGTTGTGCCCTTCAATCCACGTCTGGCTAGGTTTAGTTGACAGCTCCTTGTGCATTCACTCAGACACACCCCAAACACAGGGTACTCAGCCTCACTTGCATACATCTGCATTTTGAATGGGTCTTCCTGGGCTGGGAGGGTGGAGGGCCTGCCCTCACACAAAGGACTGCCACACCCCCTACTGGGACTCTGGCAGACAGGATTGAGCTGAAAGGGAACTTGGTGCATTTCTTAGAGACTCTTTGAAGTCACCCCCACTTCAAAGGCACAACTTAGTATAAAACAGGGCCTCTGCCCTACCTCATCAGACACTTGCTGGAGAAGAAACCTGAACCAGAAACTACATCCTGCCAAGAAGAACTGCCTGGCTGCTCAAAGGACTCACCTGTCTGCTTTCTACAAAGGACTGCTGTCTTGCTGTTGCCCTGCTGCCTGGCTGAACTCTTGTCTGGCTGTGAAAGTTCTCTCCAAGGGCTTGGATAGAGCTTGCCTCCTGTTCCTTGAAGTCTCAGGGCCAAAAAGACTTCTCTCTTTTACTTGGACGCTCCGTGCGCCGAAAATTTCGACGCACAGCTTGTTCGGCGGCGAGAAAAACGCCGCACACCGACGCTGATCGACGCGACGCTCTTGGGACGATCGAAAATCCGACGCACAGCCTCGCAAGGACAACGCCGCCCGACCTCTAGAGGAGAAATCGACGCGACGCCTGCCGTGAGATCGTAATTTCAACGCGCAGCCCCGCAGATCGACATCCGGAGGAGAAATCGACGCGACGCCTGCCGTGAGATCGTAATTTCAACGTGCAGCCCCGCAGATCGACATCCAGAGGAGAAATCGACGCGACGCCTGCCGTGAGATCGTAATTTCGACGCGCAGCCCCGCAGACCGACGCGCAGCCGGAGAACAAGCAGGAAAATCCACGCACAGACCCGGGACATCTGGTAATCCCCACGATCCACAGAAAGAGACAGTCCGCGCGCCGGAAAACGACGCCGGCCTCCCCGCGTGGAAAATAACGACGCAAGTCCGTGTGTGCTGGGGAGAAATCGACGCACACACCCTTTTTCCGCGCACCTCTTCTCTTGTGGCCCTCTGAGGAGATTTTTCCACGCTAAACCAGGTACTTGTGCTTGAAAGAGACTTTGTTAATATTCTAAAGACTTAAGACACTTTATATCACTTTTCAGTGATATCTTTATAAATTCGTATTGCAACTTTGATCATTTTGACCTGAAGATACCCAGATAAATATTATATATTTTTCTAAATACTGTGTGGTGTATTTTTGGGGTGTTATGCTATGGTGTTGTATGATTTATTGCACAAATGCTTTACACATTGCCTTCTAAGTTAAGCCTGACTGCTCGTGCCAAGCTACCGGAGGGTGAGCACAGGCTGATTTTGGATTGTGTGTGACTTACCCTGACTAGAGTGAGGGTTCTTGCTTGGACAGAGGGCAACCTGATGCCAACCAAAAACCCCATTTCTAACAGGTTTCCAAACACTATATGAGATATTTATCACAGGTGACAGTGTACAAGCAGTGGGAACACAGCAATGCTGCATGTGAAGATTTGGGAGTCCTCCTATACTACCAGGGCTGCGGGGACCTGTGTTATACCCCTGACCACACATTCAGTAATGCACTTCAAATGGAGTCCAACAAACAAACGCAGTGCATGCAGTACAGTAGGGAATACAGAAAGAGATTCTGTAAGTACTAAACTAGGAAAAACATAGCAGACTGTGTGGTAAACCACTGTACATTGTAAATGGAAACACTGCAGCTGGAGCAACCTTATTTCTTTTATGTTTTAAACATGCAAACCCATTTTTCATCCTTGGCAGGAATCAAATGCACATCATGGTCAACAAAGCAATTGACCCAGTAAGATGTGTGGTGAACCACAAACAATTACGCCAACTCCACCCCAATAATTCGTACACCATGACCAATGTGGCCACAGGAGAAAAACTCCAATTAGGAATATAGTTCAAAGGTTTATTACAGACAAAAGCTCAAAGTTATTTAGACTATGTTCAAAACCAAGTTATAAAGATACATGATCACCAAGGGTTGCCCAAGGCGCAAAATAAGTTCAGGCGTACTAACATTAACAAAACTAAACATTCAAGAAGGATAATACAGAAAGTCAATAGAAATATCTGAGACACAGAGACCATACGATGCTCAGATTTCACAGTCATTTGGTCAATTAAAATGCAATCAAGTCACTCATCAGTGACTGGGCACAGGCCAACCCTGTGGCTAACTAAATTAGGGGCATTCATGTGTGGTGAGTAGCACAAGCTGTAGATTATTCAGCTCGTGGTCTGCGTCCCCTCCTACTGATAGTTGTTAGTGAGGGTGTTGGGCACTAGGGAGGGTACTAGGGCATGTGCATAGAACACACGGATTTGGGAAGGGACATGAATGCAGCCAATACCCTCATATCACATGCTGAAATCCTCAGAAAAATCCAACCAGTGTTCTGCAAATAGCACTCGTAGTGCGAGTCTATAAGAGAGAAAGGAAGCCCTTCAGGAGGTCATGGCAGTCTGTAGTCACTTGGAAAGAACAAAGGATAGGTTATAGGAGATTCTAGAAATGGAGCTGAAACAGTTCTGATTCCCAAGCAAGATTTCGTCCACACTGGCCGGATAGCCTCCTCCCATTCAGCACCGTTGGAATATTCAGACGAGAGAGCCCCTTCCTCTGCTGTATTAATAACCAATGCTGAGTTGAACCACATTTTCCCCACAGTTTCTGGGTTAGTTCGACTGTCACCAAGCCAGTGCTGCCCAGAACGAGTTGATAACATTTGATTCACAGTCAGATTTTGACTTGGAAATGAAGAGAGCTGCACAGTTATTCTCCTCCCCTTTGTTTAACTACTAATGAAGATCACGTTCCTATGATGGATGAAAGGTTGAACCTGTCAGCAGCTTATTCATCTCCCACACTTAATGAATTGATGTTTTAAAAATGTATGTAAGCTCACTGTGTAGCTCTTTAAATGTCTAACAATGCTGTAACAAAAGTCCAATATCGTTCAAAACTAATGGCATTTGTGATACAGGATGCAAAATTCAAACTTTGCCCTCAAGGCATAGAGTTTTCTGAAGCTCCCCCGAGGATTGAAACTGAGATACCATCAGATCTCAAGATGTTCCTAAATAGTTAACATAATAAGGTAGCTTGGTTCCTATACAACTGGAACTACCTCACCTTTCCTACGCAGGCTCTTGGAGAAAGAAGAAAGAACCAAATGGACGTGCCAATTCTTCTGGAGCCTCTTGAACATATTAAAAAACAACCGAATGGAGGCGTTGATTCTGCCGGAATTTTTTTTTTATATTAGTGCAAAATGTTCGATTTGATAATAGCGAATGTCAAACTACCTCCTGACCCCGGTTGAAATCTAGTGTAATAATAATATAAGAGGTTGAGGATGGATGAATGTTGGTTTTTAGGTAGAAGGCCATCCCGGTAAGTAAAGAATCTTGATTTGGAATATTAATGGTTATGAGAACATTCTGAGCTTGAATTCATATACATATATTCTTGAGAAATATTTTATTTTAGTTTTTCAGGAAACTTGGTTGTGAGACCTTCTTTCGATGGTTATTGAGCCCTTCCCTCGGCGGTTATGTGGTCTGTGCAAAAAAGTGCTAAGCCATCTACTCAAGGTCACTAGTCAGGCTGTCAGCTAATTTTGATTTCTGTTCTTCGTAGCAAGAGAGTTTCAGGGTTGGAGACATCATGTGATTGGTTACTTGCATGTTCCATATTGTTAAACAATCCGTGTGGAGATAGCTGCTGCCTGTCTTTTGAATGGTATACCCCAGGTTTTAGCATAATGTTGCTGAACTCATTTTTGTTGGCACTTGGACTCTGTAAACTTTGCCCCTGCTAACCCATTGTAAGTGCTTCTGCTCCCCTTTTAACCTGGTAAAACTGACTCCACCTAATTGGCACATTTAATTTACTTATAAGTCCCTAGAAAATGGTACTATCTGGCTTGTAAAATAAATTCTACAAGGTTGGGGCCAGCACTCAATGTGCCACACATTAAAGCAACATTGAAAAACATGTCCCAGGCCTTCCATTGCAGCCTGAAGTGCAATTTTATACTGACATTTCGTTATGGCAAAATAAAGCTTTTGCGAGGCCTATACCTTCCCTTTTCATACTTGTCAGTTACCCATTAGGTAGGCCCTTAATTCTCAAAGGGCAGGTTGCAGGGTATTACAACAATAGGATATGCATATTTAACTTTTACATGTGCTGGCAAGGAAAAACCTTCAAGATCATTGTCTACTTTAGCACGTCTGGCTCTCCCATGCAGAAGCACTGGGTTACATTATAACTTCTTAGACTATATAGCTTCAGTTTGGCACTAGTTAGAAAAATGATTAAAAAATCCATTGGAATTTAAATTTAAAATTCAACCTAATGGTTAAGACAGATTTTGAATTACTATTTTGAAAATGCCATTTTTAGAAAGTTGTCATTTTCCTGCTTAAACCAAATATGCCTTTATGCCAGTGTCTGGGGTCACCTGATCTTTAATGGCTCTCCTGTGGGGTTATGTGTATTCCTCCAGACAGTGGACAAAGGGGCTAAGTGTGAAGAGGTGAGGGTCTTCTTGACAGGATGGGTTAAGGGGGAGCTGTGCCCCTGCCCTGATTACACTTTAAAGGGTACCTTGGGGCTGTATCCAGCCCTTCCTGACTTCAGAAGAAGCCTATTCTGTCACTGGCATATGCAACTCACATCTGGGTCCACCTGACCTTCTTTTGCTGACAAGGCTGGAGCAACCCAAGGAAAAGTGGAGAACTAACCAGAACCAGTATTAGGGTTAGATAAAACAGTGTTCCCCCACACTGCTGGCACTGGGTAAAACATAGTGGTATCCATAGAAACTAAATTCAGAAAACTCCTGTACCTGAGAAGATTTGGAAGAAGGTTTGCCATGCTGTCTGAAGAAGAAAATGTTGACCTGCTTGCCTTGAACCCAGTACCCCAAACTTCAAGGGTCACTTGGATGGACTCAAGTTTGAGCCACAGCCACACAAGAAGCTTCCAGAGACCTTTTCTGCTTTCCAGGTGACCAGATCCAACTGGACCTGGACTGGTCCCCTCTGCTGGCCTCTGTGGGAGTGAGTCCTGACCCCAAAATGCTGTTGTCAAGGTCCTGGACCCTTGGCTGAAGTCACAGTGTACTTCTTCCTTCTCAAACTGAAGGTTCACCAGTTTCGACGTAGAGCGACACAGAGCCTCACAGAGCTTCGCAGCTTTTCATCAAAGGCTTCAGCAGATCCAATGCTGAGCCCCACAGAGCCATGCCACACAGATCTTGACAAAAAACTTCACAGGATCTGCCACCGAGTGATACAGAGCCTCAGAGAGCCTTGCCATGCCACTGAAAGCTTCACTGGATCCGGCGGGTAGCAACTGAGTGCCCTAAAGAGCCTTGCTATGCAGCTAAAAGCTTCACTGGGTCCAATGGAGAGCAATGCAGTGCACCGAATCTGACACCGAGCAATGCAGAGCTCTGCAAAGCTAAGCCGTACAGACCCTTCATTGCAGTCAGAAAGTAAAACTTACACCTGGCTTTGTGCCCGACCTGCTCTCCATTGTGGTCGGCCTGAATTTGTCACTTTGTCCTAGTCCGGCAGGACCAAATACCCAGAGTTGGCACTTTGTATCTTTTGGTGCAATTTTTACCTGATAGTTTAAAAACACAAAGATCCAATCGTTCTTATTGGATTTTTGTCATTTTGGTGTTTTTTTATTTATTCAAATATCCTCTATTTTTCTAAATTGGAATTCTGTAAATGCTAGTCCAACACAAATTAATCAAATTTTAAGTGATTGTCAAGCAACTGCAGCCTTTTGATACAGCAAAAGCAGAGTGCCTATTGCCTATCCATTAATACCTATTGAGCAGTTTAATATAACTAATGAATTTAAGGTGGTTAATTTGGTAAGTAATGATCATCTAGCTATGAAGGTACCTTTGAAGGAGCATCATATAAAGTAGATTAACTCTACCCTTGGGTTTAAAAATGGTTGATACCCATAGTATCCGGGTCTCTATAACTGAAGATAATTGGCAAGAACTATTTTGTATTAAAATTGAAAAGTCATTACTAATTCCTGTTGGCTTTTCTGATGTCAAATGGTATAATCGGCTCATCGAGTGTTAAACTGTTTAAAAGCTGAGTATAACTTTAGGTAGCCCAGGAGTGTAACTAAATCAGGCATCTATAGGGAAGGTTTGATCAACACTGGTTTCTACTAAGAAAAGAGTTCAATAGAATGTGTTGCAGAATATAGAATAATAGGAGCACTGTTATTAAATGAGAAACTAATTCTCTGAAAAATAAATGTAACTCATTGCTGTGACAAAAAATGGGAGTTTTATTAATTTAACTGGTGTCAAATGCAAAAAGCTATAATTCAGGGTAACTCAAAAAAATGTTGGTGGTTGGTCAATAATGAGCTAATTATTTCCCCTGGAAATTTGGAGGCACAAGCTAGTCAGACACAGTGGGTCGATTATGTCTCTGGCATCAATTATTGTCGTAGCTCAGTGCAATACTTAGTTTTTGTTGAATAGTCAGTTGATGCTGCAGCAGGAGGTTGGAATATTTTCCAAAATATTTGAAAATGTGAAAGACAGGAGGGCCAGACAGTCCTCCACCAGCAATACTTAAAGTAGTTCCCCTTTGGTTGGCCAGGATACTCAGTGCTTTTTTTAAATGGGTCACATTTACTGGGAAGATACAACATACACGGTGTGGTGCAATTAATAAACTGATCCGTAAGAAGATCTAGTCAAAAACTCTTTTGAATCATCTTAAGAATTGGCCATTGGCTCAGAGGTTATCACAAGGTAAGGGTGGAGTCAGAGAAAATTACTCCACTGTGGATCAGTGTATGGTCCTCTGGACGGCAGCAAGGAAATACATTGCAACAGTAGGCAAATTGTGATGCTGTTTTGTAGACTTTTACATCACCTTTGACTTGGTTGATATTTATCTACTATGGATCAAATTACAGAGTTATGGTAGAAACCAGGACCTGTTATATATGATCCAATAGGTGCACCCCAGAAATTGGGTGCAAGTGGATCTGAATGGACAGGGAATTTTATTGGAAGAAATTTAAATTGAAAATAGTCTACGCCAGGGGTGTGTATTTAGGCACTTTTTTGCCTACCTTCCCTGTTTGTTTAAAAACACAAAAGGCCAGATGTACAAAACATTTTAGCTGTTGCACACAGTCCGATTCACAGAATCGGGGCGATTGCGACCACTAAAAAACTTTTTTGTATGTACCATGGCCAAATTGCGATTCGGTAATTTTTAAGGGCCTCCCTTCCTAATACCGATTTGCAGTAGTATATTTGAATGTTTTCCAACCAAAATCAGGTCGTAAAACATTTGCAGGTTACCACAAATTTCAAATTGGTAGAAACCCATTCGCAAATAGCAAGGGGTCCCCACAGGACCCCTTCCCTTCCGTGAATGTCTGTCAAAGCATTTTTTAAGAGCAGGCAGTGATCCCAGATACCACTGTCTACTCTTACAAAATGAAAAGAAAACCTGTTTTCTTTTTTAAATGCATCCTGTTTTCCGTTAAGGAAAAAGGGCCATATTTAAAAAAAATGCTTTATTTAAAAGCAATCACAGACATGGCGGTTTTCTGACCAGCAGGCCACCATCTCTGTGATTTTTGTGATTCGCAATTGGTCGCAAAGCGATACCTACCTCATGAATATTAATGAGGAAGGTTCATTTGTGACCCACTGGGAACAGCAAATTATATGCAATAGAGTTTCGTACATTTCAAATTTTGAATTCCTAATTGCGATTCGCATGGAATCACAATTAGGAACTCGCAATTACAAACCTACGTTCATGTGCCCCAAATTTTTTTCCCAAAGAATGGTGCTGCACACAATCTAATATATTAATGGTCAAAGTGGAGAAGACCAAGAAGCAGATCTTTATAAAGTATGCAAAAAAAATGTGGTTTCTTAACAAGGTTTCGCTATAACAGGTAAGTGTATATAAGTAATGGTGTCTCAATTTTGAAGATATTTTGGGATGGATGGACAAACATCTGGCAGTCTTAAAAACATTTTTACTTTAGACGGTTAATGTACTTGAAAGGCTTGACTCTCGCCTTGGTGGTCTCTCAGCGGAATAATTTAAAGACTAACTGGCAAACTGGCAAACTAATACTAAGGGGGTTATTACAACTTTGGAGGAGGTGTTAATCCGTCCCAAAAGTGACGGTAAAGTGACAGATATACCACCAGCCGTATTACGAGTCCATTATATCCTATGGAACTCGTAATACGGATGGTGGTATATCCGTCACTTTTGGGACGGATTAACACCTCCTCCAAAGTTGTATTAACCCCCTAAGACTTTTATGGTGCCGAACTGTGGGGTCATTCTGACCCTGGTGGTAGACTACCACCAGGGCCAACGACCGCGGGAGCACCGCCAACAGGCTGGCGGTGCTCCCATGGGCATTCTGACCGCAGAGGTACAGCCGCGGTCAGATACGGGAAACCGGCGGTGTCCCGCCAGTTTCCCGCTGCCCAGGGGAATCCTCCATGGCGGCGATTCCGATCCCCTTACCGCCAGCCTGGTTCTGGCGGTTTTGACCGCCAGAACCTGGCTGGCGGTAACGGGTGTCGTGGGGCCCCTGGGGGCCCCTGCAGTGCCCATGCCAATGGCATGGGCACTGCAGGGGCCCCCTAACAGGGCCCCACCAAGATCTTCAGTGTCTGCCAAGCAGTCACTGAAAATCGCGACGGGTGCAACTGCACCCGTCGCACCCCTTCCACTCCGCCGGCTCCATTCGGAGCCGGCATCCTCATGGAAGGGGGTTTCCCGCTGGGCTGGCGGGCGGCCTTCTGGCGGTCGCCCGCCAGCCCAGCGGGAAACTCAGAATTACCGCAGCGGTCTTCTGACCGCGTAGCGGTATTCTGCCGGCGGGACTTTGGCGGGCGGCCTCCGCCGCCCGTCAAAGTCAGAATCACCCCCTGTGTCTTTGGATGAAAGAGCGAGCTGGGAGTATCTCGAAAGTCAGTGTCTAAAATTACTCTTTCCTATTCCATCCGATTCAAAGATCCCAGCCCTGAGGTTACAGTTGTGATTGCATTCATGGGATTTGTTGGCTCAGACTAGTGCTCTAAAGATTTTGGGGGTGATTCTGACTTTGACGGGCGGCGGAGGCCGCCCGCCAAAGTCCCGCCGGCAGAATACCGCTACGCGGTCAGAAGACCGCCGCGGTAATTCTGAGTTTCCCGCTGGGCTGGCGGGCGACCGCTTGGCAGACACTGAAAATCTTGGTGGGGCCCTGTTAGGGGGCCCCTGCAGTGCCCATGCCATTGGCATGGGCACTGCAGGGGCCCCCAGGGGCCCCACGACACCCGTTACCGCCAGCCAGGTTCTGGCGGTCAAAACCGCCAGAACCAGGCTGGCGGTAAGGGGGTCGGAATCCCCATGGCGGCGCTGCTTGCAGTGCCGCCATGGAGGATTCCCCTGGGCAGCGGGAAACTGGCGGGACACCGCCGGTTTCCCGTATCTGACCGCGGCTGTACCGCCGCGGTCAGAATGCCCATGGGAGCACCGCCAGCCTGTTGGCGGTGCTCCCACGGTCGTTGGCCCTGGCGGTAGTCTACCGCCAGGGTCAGAATGACCCCCTTTATACTTAGAAACATGATCACAATTCAGTTTTGCCAATCTGTATTGGAATGTATACAGTTTGGAGAACTCCAAGTCTCAAGAGTAGAAAAAGTGTGAATAATGGGTGACGTATATGTGACCCAAGAGTCAAACACAGCATCATTAATTTTCTATTTGATTATTATTTTTTGATGGAGACAGAATCTACGACCAAAATTTTAGGAAATGGCAAGCCTTGACTCGAAGTGATGCCCTGGACCCTTTGTTTAGAATTACATGTCTTGAAATAGGAATTGCAACTGCAAGATATATTCAGCGAATTCAGAAAAGATCGTTCTAAGCCTTGCTCTAGGATAAATGCAATAGCCCTTCCTGTAAATTGGAGTGTGTGGCAAAATATACTGAATAATCCATGCGTGTATATTATTGGGCATTTTTTATGTCATTCGTGTTCCACCAAATCTTATGATATATGATATTCGTGCAGACCGTTTTAAAAATAGATTGTATTTGAATGATAAACTTTTTTATGTTTCTATAAGATATTTTCTCAGAAATAAATATTTTTTGACTAAAAAAGAGGACATTTGTAGAATACACTATAACCAGATTAGCACACCTGTTGGGAATTCCAGGCGTCCATAGCAGAAGTCACAGGGAGCAGGAAGGGATGGGAAAGCGGCAGTGCAGCGGGGGATGAATTTAAAAAAGAAATCTGAGCAAACAGGGATTGGTGGGGGAAGCATCAAATGGGCTGGGGGTTGAAACATTAAAAACGAAACAATCTCAAATAGACAAAGAGGGGTGGGGGAAGCAACAGATGGGCTGGGGGAAGTAGTGTTGCAACACAGTGTGCAAGAACAGGGATTTGAGTGGGGAAGGGACATACAACAAGGCAGGGAGCACGAAAGCGTGGATCGCTATGAAAAGCTAAAAGATTAAGAAAAAAGTAATTCCCTGAATGCGAGCAGTGCACAAATACAAGTCATACAGTCAAAAGGAAGGTAAAGAAACTATGGTGAAGGAGAGAGACAAATACAACAAGAGGAAGGACAGCCATTGAATAACAAGGTAGCAAGTAAAAGTGACAATAAAGCTGATCAATGATATGGAATAGACGGGCTTTAAGTCCACTCTAAGTTTTTGGCCTGGTCTAAGTGAGATGTTTTTCAAACAGACTGATAAAACTACTTTAGGCAAGATCTAAAAAATAAGTAAGGCATAAGCAAAGTAAGAGAAAAAAATGATGTGCTGTGTAACAAACAACAAACATTCCCCATTTGCATCCACACACTGGGCCCAATGCACAGAAAATGTATAAAAGCAAAGGTGAAGATCTTCACCTACTCCTGAATGTACTTTTCCTACTTACTATCTGCTGTTTGCCGACATTCCCACGAGTATGCCTGAAAAGCTGCTTCAGGTGCAGGTTTCCTAGGAAAGTCAGGTGATTTTTCCAGCGCGCTCCTATTTCCACTATGTGAAGTTCTCTATAGCAGAGAACTCCCCACAGGGAATAAGATCCCTTTTGCAAACACAATTTTTCTTTTTTTCCACACGGAAAATATGTTTCCTTCTGGAAAAATACCTTTTCCTACTCCCTCACCGGAGAGCCTGCATAAATGCAAGTCTGTGTAAAGGGATACTCTTGACTTGGATGTATCCTGAATCCTGGAAAGGGTCGTTAATAAAACCTATTTTAAAGAAAGGAGGTGGAAACTGTCCAGCTAACTATAGATTAATTTTTTGTTAGACATCCCGCAGGATGTTTTCTGAAAAATTCTCATGAACCAATTAGAAGAATGGATTAGGGATAATGACCTCTCTCTTGAACAAGGGGGGTTCTGGGAAGGTCACTTTACAGCAGGCCACTACTTCACGTTATGAGCAATCGTTGGAAATCTTTGGTTATTAATCAAAGGCTGTGCTGTTGTTTTATTGATTGCTGCACAGCCTTTGATACAGTGAATAGAGGGCGCCTGTGGCCAAAGCTGAGTGCCTGGAGGATTCCCCGGACTTGCTTTCTGAACTTCAGAAGCTGCACATATGTAATTGGGCATGGTAGAACTGGATAAATGAGGGAGATTATAGAAGAATAGATACTAGAAAGAGGTTGAAACATGGCTGTGTCCTTGTACACAGCATTTCAGTCTTTATGTGTCTGTTATATTGGCTGCATTGGGTCTCCAGAGGAAATTAGACACCTCAGGGCTTTATTGTAAAGAAAATCGATTGACTATACATTTGGAGAAAACAAAGATTCTGGTCTTTGAAAGAAACGTAAAGAGTTTTAAATGGTTCTTGGAAATCAATCAGTTGAGATAGTGAACCTTTCTAAACGTTTGGGTCTTATGTTCTCAACTAACCTGAGATGGGGGTTGCATAGTGACTACACAAAACTAGGCTCTTTCTCTAGGCGAGCTCGCTTATAAAATTTAACAAAAAATACAGTGGCTTCTCATGAGCCCCTCCAATGAAATGTTGAAAAATCCTTCCAATCGCTCTGTATGGGGCAGAGAGTTTTTGCGTGGCCCAAGGCGGCCCTAAAAAGATTATTGTGTCTACCAAAGTACTCAATTACTCAATGGTCAAAGGGAAACAGCGAGCATTCAATTTAACATCTCAGTATCTTACGGCTGGTATCAATTTCCTTAGGTTTCTAAACAAACTAGCTCAGAGGGATCAGCCTCCCAATATTTCAAGGCTGTGTTGGGAGGAGGTCTTCATTAGTGAAAGGGAATGGGCCAGGGCAATTCCGAATAGGTTTAATGAGTTTAACATTTTGTTTACTTACATGGTGGGATTCTCAAAATGGGATCCTTTCCCCTCTAAACGCCTAATGAAGGGGTCAGCAGTTATTGTTTCCACAAATCTTGATGGTAACTATCTGTCAAAGAAGTCTTCTATTATCTTTATGTATAAAACCTTAGGGCATTTGGATCCTTTCTCATATATGTTCAGTCTGCCTGATCAGCATTACTGATTAGAATTGATCGAATTCTGATTGTGGTGCAATCCTGTATACTCTAATCAACAGCTTTATAAAAGCTGGCAAACCCATAGTGGAGGGTGCCTATGTGGCCTAAATAAGAAGTGGTCCATATGCCATATTTTGATAGATTGTTTGCATTTTAAATCAGTGCTAATCAGGTATTTAATACCCTTATTTATCAAATATCGGACATTGTCTAGGTTGGAAGGGATAGCACTTTCGTCAAATATGAAATTCTTTGATGTAGCTGTAAGCCTTGCACATTTTCTATCCTACATTAAATATAGGAATTAATTCTTTGATAATTATGTTGCATTTTATTATGAAATGATAGGGTCCGGCTTTATAGGGTTGATAATTTTATTAATTGTATTGATTTTCTTTGATTTTCCTTGTGTAGTACTATATATCCGTGTTTTAAAGACATATGTCCTACTTGTAGGAGGCTGGACTGGCTTGTAGTGAGTACAAAGGGGTACTTGCACCTTGCACCAGGCCCAGTTATCCCTTATTAGTGTATAGGGTGTCTAGCAGCATAGGCTGATAGATAATGGTAGCTTAGCAGAGCAGCTTAGGCTGAACTAGGAGACGAATGAAGCTCCTACAGTACCACTAGTGTCACTTGCACAATATCATAAGAAAACACAATACACAGATATACTAAAAATAAAGGTACTTTATTTTTATGACAATATGCCAAAGTATCTCAGAGTGTACCCTCAGTATGAGGATAGCAAATATACACAAGATATATGTACACAATACCAAAAATATGCAGTATAGTCTTAGAAAACAGTGCAAACAATGTATAGTTACAATAGGATGCAATGGGGACACATAGGGATAGGGGCAACACAAACCATATACTCCAAAAGTGGAATGCGAACCACGAATGGACCCCAAACCTATGTGACCTTGTAGAGGGTCGCTGGGACTATTAGAAAATAGTAAGGGTTAGAAAAATAGCCCACCCCAAGACCCTGAAAAGTGAGTGCAAAGTGCACTAAAGTTCCCCAAAGGACCTAGAAGTCGTGATAGGGGAATTCTGCAGGAAAGACACAAACCAGCAATGCAACAATGATGGATTTCCAGTCGAGGGTACCTGTGGAACAAGGGGACCAAGTCCAAAAGTCACAAGCAAGTCGGAGATGGGCAGATGCCCAGGAAATGCCAGCTGTGGGTGCAAAGAAGCTGCTACTGGACAGTAGAAGCTGAGGATTCTGCAGGAACAACAAGGGCTAGAGACTTCCCCTTTGGAGGATGGATCCCCCACGCCGTGGAGAGTCGTGCAGAAGTGTTTTCCCACTGAAAGACCGCCAACAAGCCTTGCTAGCTGCAAGTCGTGCGGTTAGCGTTTTTGGATGCTGCTGTGGCCCAGGAGGGACCAGGATATCGCCAATTGCGTCTGAGGACAGAGGGGGCGTCGAGCAAGACAAGGAGCCCTCTCAGAAGCAGGCAGCACCCGCAGAAGTGCCAGAACAGGCACTTCGAAGAAGAGTGAAACGGTGCTCACCCGAAGTTGCACAAAGGAGTCCCACGTCGCCGGAGACCAACTTAGAAAGTCGTGCAATGCAGGTTAGAGTGCCGTGGACCCAGGCTTGGCTGTGCACAAAGGATTTCCACCGGAAGTGCACAGAGGCCGGAGTAGCTGCAAAAGTCGCGGTTCCCAGCAATGCAGTCTGGCGTGGGGAGGCAAGGACTTACCTCCACCAAACTTGGACTGAAGAGTCACTGGACTGTGGGAGTCACTTGGACAGAGTTGCTGGAATCAAGGGACCTCGCTCGTCGTGCTGAGAGGAGACCCAGAGTACCGGTAATGCAGTTCTTTGGTGCCTGCGGTTGCAGGGGGAAGATTCCGTCGACCCACGGGAGATTTCTTCGGAGCTTCTAGTGCAGAGAGGAGGCAGACTACCCCCACAGCATGCACCACCAGGAAAACAGTCGAGAAGGCGGCAGGATCAGCGTTACAGAGTTGCAGTAGTCGTCTTAGCTACTTTGTTGCAGTTTTGCAGGCTTCCAGCGCGGTCAGCAGTCGATTCCTTGGCAGAAGGTGAAGAGAGAGATGCAGAGGAACTCTGATGAGCTCTTGCATTCGTTATCTAAGGAAATCCCCAAAGCAGAGACCCTAAATAGCCAGAAAAGAGGGTTTGGCTACTTAGGAGAGAAGATAGGCTAGCAACACCTGAAGGAGCCTATCAGAAGGAGTCTCTGACGTCACCTGCTGGCCCTGGCCACTCAGAGCAGTCCAGTGTGCCAGCAGCACCTCTGTTTCCAAGATGGCAGAGGTCTGGAGCACACTGGAGGAGCTCTGGACACCTCCCAGGGGAGGTGCAGGTAAGGGGAGTGGTCACTCCCCTTTCCTTTGTCCAGTTTCGCGCCAGAGCAGGGCTAAGGGGTCCCTGAACCGGTGTAGACTGGCTTATGCAGAAATGGGCACCATCTGTGCCCATGAAAGCATTTCCAGAGGCTGGGGGAGGCTACTCCTCCCCTGCCTTCACACCATTTTCCAAAGGGAGAGGGTGTAACACCCTCTCTCAGAGGAAGTCCTTTGTTCTGCCATCCTGGGCCAGGCCTGGCTGGACCCCAGGAGGGCAGAAACCTGTCTGAGGGGTTGGCAGCAGCAGCAGCTGCAGTGAAACCCCTGAAAAGGCAGTTTGGCAGTACCAGGGTCTGTGCTACAGACCACTGGGATCATGGGATTGTGCCAACTATGCCAGGATGGCATAGAGGGGGCAATTCCATGATCATAGACATGTTACATGGCCATATTCGGAGTTACCATTGTGAAGCTACACATAGGTAGTGACCTATGTGTAGTGCACATGTGTAATGGTGTCCCCGCACTCACAAAGTCCGGGGAATTTGCCCTGAACAATGTGGGGGCACCTTGGCTAGTGCCAGGGTGCCCTCACACTAAGTAACTTTGCACCTAACCTTTACCAGGTAAAGGTTAGACATATAGGTGACTTATAAGTTACTTAAGTGCAGTGGTAGATGGCTGTGAAATAACGTGGACGTTATTTCACTCAGGCTGCAGTGGCAGGCCTGTGTAAGAATTGTCAGAGCTCCCTATGGGTGGCAAAAGAAATGCTGCAGCCCATAGGGATCTCCTGGAACCCCAATACCCTGGGTACCTTAGTACCATATACTAGGGAATTATAAGGGTGTTCCAGTAAGCCAATGTAAATTGGTAAAATTGGTCACTAGCCTGTTAGTGACAATTTGAAAGAAATAAGAGAGCATAACCACTGAGGTTCCGGATAGCAGAGCCTCAGTGAGACAGTTAGTCACTACACAGGTAACACATTCAGGCACACTTATGAGCACTGGGGCCCTGGCTGGCAGGGTCCCAGTGACACATACAACTAAAACAACATATATACAGTGAAAAATGGGGGTAACATGCCAGGCAAGATGGTACTTTCCTACACAACCCCCCCCCAAACGAAGGACAATAAGACTAGTCATTCCCTGATGGGTCTTCATTGTCTAAGTGGAAAGATCTGGAGAGTCCATCTGCATTGAAGTGGTTACTCCCAGGTCTATGTTCCACTGTATATTCCATTCCCTGTAGGGATATGGACCACCTCAACAATTTAGGATTTTCACCTTTCATTTGTTTTAGCCAAAGTAGAGGTTTGTGGTCTGTCTGAACAATGAAGTGAGTGCCAAACAGGTATGGCCTCAACTTCTTCAGTGGCCAGACCACAGCAAAGGCCTCCCTCTCAATGGCAGACCAACGCTTTTCTCTAGGGGTCAACCTCCTACTAATAAAAGCAACAGGTTGATCCTGGCCCTCAGAATTAAGTTGTGATAGGACTGCCCCTACTCCTAATTCAGATGCATTAGTTTGGACATAGAATTTTTTTAGAGTAACAAGGGCTTTTCAGGACAGGTGCAGAGCACATGGCCTGCTTCAGCTCTTCAAAAGCTTTCTGACAGTTTGCTGTCCATAATACCTTTTTAGGCATTTTCTTAGATGTGAGGTCATTAAGAGGGGCTGCAATGGAGCCATAGTTCTTAATGAACCTCCTGTAATACCCGGTGAGGCCTAGGAAGGCTCTCACCTGAGTCTGAGTAGTAGGGGGAATCCAATCTATAATAGTTTGGATTTTCCCCTGAAGTGGTGCAATCTGTTCCCCACCAACAAGGTGTCCCAGATAAACCACCTTTCCCTGCCCTATCTGGCACTTTGAAGCCTTGATAGTGAGGCCTGCCTTTTGCAGGGCCTTCAAAACTTTCCATAGGTGGACCAGGTGATCATCCCAGCTTGAGCTAAAGACAGCTATATCGTCCAAATATGCTGCACTGAAAGCTTCCAGCCCTTGCAGGACTGTGTTCACCAACCTCTGAAAAGTGGCAGGTGCATTTTTCAATTCAAAAGGCATTACTGTGAACTGGTAATGGCCTCCAATGGTTGAAAATGCAGTTTTAGGTTTAGCATCTTCTGATAATTTGATCTGCCAATACCCTGCAGTCAAATCAAAAGTGCTTAGATACTTGGCAGATGCCAGTGTATCTATGAGCTCATCTGCCCTGGGTATAGGGTGAGCATCAGTTTTGGTTACCTGGTTGAGACCTCTGTAGTCTACACAAAACTGCATTTCCTTCTTTCCATCTTTGGAATGAGGTTTTGGTACAAGTACCACAGGAGAAGCCCATGGACTTTCAGAGTGCTCAACCACTCCCAGTTCTAACATTTTCTGCACCTCTTGCTTTATGCAGTCTCTGACATGGTCAGGCTGCCTATAGATCTTACTTTTGACAGGCAAGCTGTCTCCAGTATCTATAGTGTGCTCACACCAAGAAGTGGTACCTGGCACAGTAGAGAAGAGTTCAGAAAACTGACCCAGGAGATTTATGCAATGGTCTTTCTGCTCAGCAGTAAGACAATGAGCCAAAACTACCCCTTCCACTAGAGCATCTTGTTCTGTCGAAGAGAAGAGATCAGGTAGAGGATCACTGTCTTCTTCCTGTCCCTCATCAGTTGCCATGAGCAGGGTGAGATCAGCCCTGTCATAGTAGGGTTTCAGGCGATTGACATGGAGCACCCTAAGGGGACTCCTGGCAGTGCCTAAGTCAACTAAGTAGGTAACTTCACCCTTTTTCTCAACAATTGTGTGGGGCCCACTCCATTTATCTTGGAGTGCTCTTGGGGCCACAGGCTCCAAGACCCACACGTTCTGCCCTGGTTGGTACTGAACCAAAACAGCCTTCTGATCATGCCATTGCTTCTGGAGCTCTTGGCTGGCCTGAAGGTTTTTACTGGCCTTTTTCATGTACTCAGCCATCCTTGATCTGAGGCCAAGTACATAATCCACAATATCTTGATTTGGAGCTTTTAAAGGTTGTTCCCAACCCTCCTTGACAAGTGTTAGTGGACCCCTAACAGGGTGTCCAAAGAGGAGTTCAAAGGGGCTGAAGCCCACTCCTTTCTGGGGTACCTCCCTGTAGGCAAAAAGGAGGCATGGTAAAAGGATATCCCATCTCCTGCAGAGTTTTTCAGGGAGACCCATAATCATGCCTTTGAGAGTTTTGTTAAATCTCTCCACCAGTCCATTTGTTTGTGGATGATAGGGTGTGGTGAACTTGTATGTCACCCCACACTCCTTCCACATGGCCTTCAAGTAAGCAGACATGAAATTGCTTCCTCTGTCTGAAACTACCTCTTTTGGGAAGCCCACCCTGGAAAATATTCCCAGGGGGGCCTTTGCCACTGCAGGAGCTGTAGTAGTCCTTAGAGGAATTGCTTCAGGATATCTGGTGGCATGGTCCACTACCACCAAGATAAACCTATTGCCTGAAGCAGTAGGAGGGTCAAGGGGGGCAACTATGTCAACCCCTACCCTTTCAAAGGGAACCCCAACCACAGGCAGTGGAATAAGGGGTGCCTTTGGGGTGCCACCTGTCTTGCCACTGGCTTGACAGGTTTCACAGGAGTTACAAAAATCTTTTGTGTCCTCAGACATTCTAGGCCAATGAAACAAGGGAACAAGCCTGTCCCAAGTTTTCATTTGCCCCAAATGTCCAGCCAGGGGAATGTCGTGGGCAAGAGTTAGGAGGAACTTTCTGTACTCCTGAGGAATCACTAATCTCCTGGCAGCTCCAGGTTTAGGATCCCTTGCCTCAGTGTACAAGAGGTTGTCCTCCCAGTAAACTCTGTGAGAGTCACTGACATCCCCATTAGCTTGTTTGACAGCTTGCTGTCTTAGACCCTCTAGTGTGGGACAGGTTTGCTGTGCCACACTCAGCTCCTCCCTGGCAGGCCCCCCTTCACCCAAAAGCTCAGCAGTGTCTGCTTCCAGCTCCTCTGGTGTAGGTTCTGCACAGGGTGGAAATTCTTCTTCCTCAGAAGTAGAATCCACTGTAGAGGGAGGGATAGTAGGTAGTGCTTTACTTCTACTAGCCCTAGCTTTAGGGAGCACTTGGTCCATTGTTCCAGGATCCAAGTTTCCCTGTCCTTTTTGCTTTTTGGCCTGAGCCCTGGTTAAAGCAAAAATATGCCCTGGGATGCCCAGCATTGCTGCATGGGCCTCCAACTCCACATCTGACCAAGCTGATGTCTCCAAATCATTTCCTAGTAGACAGTTTACAGGTAAATCTGAGGCTACCACAACTTTCTTTGGACCAGTAACCCCCCCCCCCCAGTTGAGATTTACAACAGCCATGGGGTGGCTAAGTGTGTTGTTGTGAGCATCAGTTACTTGGTACTGGTGACCAAGTAGGTGTTGTTCACGGTGGACCAGTTTCTCTATCACCATTGTGACACTGGCACCTGTGTCCCTGTAGGCCTGAACCTTAACACCATTTATTAGGGGTAGCTGCTTGTACTTATCCATGTTAAGGGGACAAGCAACCAAGGTGGCTAAATCAATAGCCCCCTCAGAGACTAACACAGCCTCTGTGGTCTACCTAATCAGACCAACCCCAACTAAGTTACCAAAGGTGAGCCCAGCTACTCCCTTAGATTGGCTATTAGTAGGTTTGCTCCCACCACCACTGCTATTAGTAGGGACACTAGGTGTAGCAGTAGGGGTTGTAGTGGTAGGAGGCTTGGTGCTTTTCTTTGGACAACTGGGATCTGTTGTCCAATGGCCTTTTATTTTACATAAATAGTACCATGGTTTCTTTTCCTTGTTTTGATTGGAAGAGGATTTGGGCCCACCACCCCCACCAGAGTGTTTTTGTGGGCCTGATGAAGACTCATTTTTAGATTTGTCCCCACCCTTGTCAGAAGACTTACCATCCTTCTTCTTAGTGCCATCTTTGTCACCCCCTGTATGAACTTTTCTGTTCACCCTTGTTCTGACCCATTTGTCTGCCTTCTTTCCCAATTCTTGGGGAGAGGTCAGATCAGAGTCCACCAAGTACTGGTGCAACAAATCAGACACACAATTATTAAGAATATGCTCTCTCAGGATCAAGTTATACAGGCTGTCATAATCAGTAACTTTACTGCCATGTAACCACCCCTCCAAGGCCTTCACTGAATGGTCAATGAAATGAACCCAGTCTTGTGAAGACTCCTTTTTGGTCTCTCTGAACTTTATCCTGTATTGTTCAGTGGTTAAGCCATAACCATCCAGGAGTGCATTCTTAAGAACTTTGTAATCATTGGCTTCATTTTCTTTCACAGTAAGGAGCCTATCCCCACCTTTTCCACTAACTGATAGCCATAGGATAGCAGCCCACTGCCTTTGAGGGACATCCTGTACATCACAGGCCCTCTCAAGTGCAGCAAACCACTTGTTAATGTCATCCCCCTCCTTATAAGGGGGAACTATCTTGTGCAGATTCCTGGAATCATGCTCTTTTGCAGGATGACTATGGGGAATACTGCTGCTGCCACCATGGGTTTCTAAACCCAACTTCTGTCTTTCCTTCTCTACTTCTAAGGTCTGTCTATCCAAATCCAGCTGTTGCTTCTTGAGCTTCAGTCTGGTTTGTTCCACTCTCAATCTATTGAGCTCCCTTTCTAACATTCTGTCATCAGGGTGGGTGGGAGGGACATGCCTTGAAACAGAAGTATGGTGAGAATGGACAGAAGGAGACCTGTCCCTTACAGAAGGCACCCTAACAGCTTGGTTAACAGAAACATCACTTCTACTGTGGTGAGAAGGAATACTCTTGCTATGATGTGAGACACCACCATCTGTATGGTGTGACTCTACATCAGTACCAATTATGCTAGACTGTCTAGTAATGGGCAGGCTAGGAAGTTTCTTTCCTGAATCTTTTCCTTGGGGAGTCCCAGGATCAGATTGGGAACCATTAGCTACTTTTTCAACAGATGGGGCCCTTTTGGCCTTATCTTGTTCTCTAAGCATGTTAAGCAACAATTCCAAAGAAGGATTCTTCCCTACATTCAAACCTCTTTCTATACAGAGACTCCTTGCTCCTTTCCAGCTAAGGTGGTCATATGCAAGTTTGGACAGATCAACATTTTGGCCTGTGCCAGACATTTTAGAAAGAGTTTAAATGATAGAAAAAGTGAAGAATTTTTTTTTCAGAACTTTTGGAAAGACAGAAAAAAAACTTTTAAAACTTTTTAAGAACTTTTAGAAAGTTTAGAGGTACTTTTCAGCACTTAGAAAAGAGTGAAAAGAGGAAATGCAAAACTTTTTAGCTATGTGTACACACACTGAACTTGTTTTGTATATTTTTCTCTTATGAAAAGTACAATGACAAGAGTGGTAAGTAGTCTCAAGGCACTTATCCCACCGCTGCACAACCAATGTAGGAGGCTGCACTGGCTTGTAGTGAGTACCAAGGGGTACTTGCACCTTGCACCAGGCCCAGTTATCCCTTATTAGTGTATAGGGTGTCTAGCAGCATAGGCTGATAGATAATGGTAGCTTAGCAGAGCAGCTTAGGCTGAACTAGGAGACGAGTGAAGCTCCTACAGTACCACTAGTGTCACTTGCACAATATCATAAGAAAACACAATACACAGATATACTAAAAATAAAGGTACTTTATTTTTATGACAATATGCCAAAGTATCTCAGAGTGTACCCTCAGTATGAGGATAGCAAATATACACAAGATATATGTACACAATACCAAAAATATGCAGTATAGTCTTAGAAAACAGTGCAAACAATGTATAGTTACAATAGGATGCAATGGGGACACATAGGGATAGGGGCAACACAAACCATATACTCCAAAAGTGGAATGCGAACCACGAATGGACCCCAAACCTATGTGACCTTGTAGAGGGTCGCTGGGACTATTAGAAAATAGTAAGGGTTAGAAAAATAGCCCACCCCAAGACCCTGAAAAGTGAGTGCAAAGTGCACTAAAGTTCCGCAAAGGACCTAGAAGTCGTGATAGGGGAATTCTGCAGGAAAGACACAAACCAGCAATGCAACAACGATGGATTTCCAGTCGAGGGTACCTGTGGAACAAGGGGACCAAGTCCAAAAGTCACAAGCAAGTCGGAGATGGGCAGATGCCCAGGAAATGCCAGCTGTGGGTGCAAAGAAGCTGCTACTGGACAGTAGAAGCTGAGGATTCTGCAGGAACGACAAGGGCTGGAGACTTCCCCTTTGGAGGATGGATATCCCACGCCGTGGAGAGTTGTGCAGAAGCATTTTCCCGCCGAAAGACCGCCAACAAGCCTTGCTAGCTGCAAGTCGTGCGGTTAGCGTTTTTGGATGCTGCTGTGGCCCAAGAGGAACCAGGATGTCGCCAATTGCGTCTGGGGACAGAGGGGGCGTCGAGCAAGACAAGGAGCCCTCTCAGAAGCAGGCAGCACCCGCAGAAGTGCCAGAACAGGCACTTCGAAGAAGAGTGAAACGGTGCTCACCCGAAGTTGCACAAAGGAGTCCCACGTCGCCGGAGACCAACTTAGAAAGTCGTGCAATGCAGGTTAGAGTGCCGTGGACCCAGGCTTGGCTGTGCACAAAGGATTTCCGCCGGAAGTGCACAGAGGCCGGAGTAGCTGAAAAAGTCGCGGTTCCCAGCAATGCAGTCTGGCGTGGGGAGGCAAGGACTTACCTCCACCAAACTTGGACTGAAGAGTCACTGGACTGTGGGAGTCACTTGGACAGAGTTTCTGGAATCAAGGGACCTCGCTCGTCGTGCTGAGAGGAGACCCAGAGTACCGGTAATGCAGTTCTTTGGTGCCTGCGGTTGCAGGGGGAAGATTCTGTCGACCCACGGGAGATTTCTTCGGAGCTTCTAGTGCAGAGAGGAGGCAGACTACCCCCACAGCATGCACCACCAGGAAAACAGTCGAGAAGGCGGCAGGATCAGCGTTACAGAGTTGCAGTAGTCGTCTTAGCTACTTTGTTGCAGTTTTGCAGGCTTCCAGCGCGGTCAGCAGTCGATTCCTTGGCAGAAGGTGAAGAGAGAGATGCAGAGGAACTCTGATGAGCTCTTGCATTCGTTATCTAAGGAAATCCCCAAAGCAGAGACCCTAAATAGCCAGAAAAGAGGGTTTGGCTACTTAGGAGAGAAGATAGGCTAGCAACACCTGAAGGAGCCTATCAGAAGGAGTCTCTGACGTCACCTGCTGGCCCTGGCCACTCAGAGCAGTCCAGTGTGCCAGCAGCACCTCTGTTTCCAAGATGGCAGAGGTCTGGAGCACACTGGAGGAGCTCTGGACACCTCCCAGGGGAGGTGCAGGTCAGGGGAGTGGTCACTCCCCTTTCCTTTGTCCAGTTTCGCGCCAGAGCAGGGCTAAGGGGTCCCTGAACCGGTGTAGACTGGCTTATGCAGAAATGGGCACCATCTGTGCCCATGAAAGCATTTCCAGAGGCTGGGGGAGGCTATTCCTCCCCTGCCTTCACACCATTTTCCAAAGGGAGAGGGTGTAACACCCTCTCTAAGAGGAAGTCCTTTGTTCTGCCATCCTGGGCCAGGCCTGGCTGGACCCCAGGAGGGCAGAAACCTGTCTGAGGGGTTGGCAGCAGCAGCAGCTGCAGTGAAACCCCTGAAAAGGCAGTTTGGCAGTACCAGGGTCTGTGCTACAGACCACTGGGATCATGGGATTGTGCCAACTATGCCAGGATGGCATAGAGGGGGCAATTCCATGATCATAGACATGTTACATGGCCATATTCGGAGTTACCATTGTGAAGCTACACATAGGTAGTGACCTATGTGTAGTGCACGCGTGTAATGGTGTCCCCGCACTCACAAAGTCCGGGGAATTTGCCCTGAACAATGTGGGGGCACCTTGGCTAGTGCCAGGGTTCCCTCACACTAAGTAACTTTGCACCTAACCTTTACCAGGTAAAGGTTAGACATATAGGTGACTTATAAGTTACTTAAGTGCAGTGCTAGATGGCTGTGAAATAACGTGGACGTTATTTCACTCAGGCTGCAGTGGCAGGCCTGTGTAAGAATTGTCAGAGCTCCCTATGGGTGACAAAAGAAATGCTGCAGCCCATAGGGATCTCCTGGAACCCCAATACCCTGGGTACCTTAGGGAATTATAAGGGTGTTCCAGTAAGCCAATGTAAATTGGTAAAATTGGTCACTAGCCTGTTAGTGACAATTTGAAAGAAATGAGAGAGCATAACCACTGAGGTTCTGGATAGCAGAGCCTCAGTGAGACAGTTAGTCACTACACAGGTAACACATTCAGGCACACTTATGAGCACTGGGGCCCTGGCTGGCAGGGTCCCAGTGACACATACAACTAAAACAACATATATACAGTGAAAAATGGGGGTAACATGCCAGGCAAGATGGTACTTTCCTACACTACTAAACCTTGTTTAAAAAAATTGATGCGTGAGGTCAGGGCTGGTGTTTATATGCAGTAAGGTAAGACAGAATCCTTAAGGTGTCACCATTAGGTGGCACACAATTAGAATGAAAAACCCAATACTGATCTTTTCATTGGTTACCGGAAAGGCACGCACACAACAAAATGTTACATTGCTTGAAGAGCTGATAGTTATTACAATATTTAGCTCATGATTGTTAAAGTATCCTTCTCTAAAGCATCAAGTGTCACAAGAAGAGAGAAGAATAAAAAGAAACCTGCATTCTTCGTTCCGAGAATGGACGTTTTTAAGACAAGCAACAATATATGACCTTCTCTCAAAGAGGAAGGTAATCTGCAACACTGCTTTCTGAGTCAATCACTCATTGGCAATTTTTGACTGTAGAAAGATGCAGAAATAAAAGCAACTGGCTTCCTATTCCACACAGGAAACTCTGTAGTGAAGCTAGAGTACTCGTGTTATCATTTCCATCATCCAAATGTTGGCAGTTGTCCGTAAATGATGAATTGAGCCAGATAGATCACAATATGCAACAATGCAAACGTGATGCTTCCTGACAATTTTAACAATCTGTTCCCATTCAGTATTAAACGTAAAACCCTCCATTATGGTTTCCCCAAAGAGTTTTCTCCACTTCAATGACCAAGAAGCCCATAGATTGGTGGGCCTAATTTCAGGACCACATTTCCTTTACACTGTCACCTATCCACCTGGTTCTGTGATCCTCATGTTGGTGCCATCCTCATGGCTTTGTATTGCACAGAAACATTCTTCATGGCTTTAGGCTAAAGCCTGGTACCACTTGCCACAAGTTTCCGCTGGTGGCACTGCTCACATCAATCTATTGCTACACTAGTGCTCCATCATAAGGGTAATTCCACCCTTTGGTACGGTAATGGAAAACTTGCGCATTAAGGTAGGCATTTTTAACACAAGCACTAGAAGACCCCATGACCAGAAACGTTTTCTTACTCACTGCATGAAAAACACATGAGAACAACTTTCCTGAATCACCAAATTCACCACTGAGAGGAAATGCATACAAGGCTTCGGTTAAATGGCCTAGGGCCAGAAAAGGGAAGAATCCTGCAGTCACAAACCGTTCAATTCACAAGATCACTGCAAAATGATCATTAAATAGCATGAACCACCTTTTGTCATTCAGAAAAGCCTTTCTGAAATGGAAAAGGGGTTTTGACACTATTTCTGAATGAACAGTTAGTCAGGGGCATTAAAGGGGCTTCCCCATCTAATTGCAAATCAATAAGATTTACACATGATTTTGAACACAGATGCAGACTCAAACAATCTGAATTTGTCAGGCTCCTCAAAGATTATGGTAACTGAATTGCAAAGAGCAGGCTGTCCCTATTGGACAGTATCCTCTTTGAGAATCATTTCAGGTGGCTTCATGGGAGCAGGTGGTAGTACAGGGGAATAGTGGTGGGGACCACTGCCCACTCCTACCAAAGTCGTAAGGAAAATGGGCTGTTTTAAAAAAGGTCCCAGTTTGGGAATACAAACACATGGAGCTGATGTTCCTTGGTGATCACCACCCATGTGTTTGTAGCCAATCAGCCAATTAGAGAAATAGTGGCCTGCCTAATTAATATCCATTAGGCAGGTTGTTCTGCGACTCCCTGCACAATATACAACCACTATTTGTGACCTGTCTTTTTGTACATCAGGTCCCTACCTCACTAAGACATAGTAAAGAGAGGAGGAAAATCAGTGGCTGATGTATTGATGTCACTCAGGCACTCACATATAGGAATTGTTGGTTAAGATAAGATGATTCAACATAGTTGTTTTGCCTATTCTTCATTGCACGTCTAGATGTAGCACTGTATAGGAACCCACTGTGACCTGTAGATTTCCTCCTGAACAGATTAGCCCTGATACATTCATGTAGACAAAATATATGATATTGTTATTGGATGCTAATAATGAATTTGTGTCTGTTGGTAATATAAGGTCAGGGCACGTTTGACCTAACAAGGAGACCCACCTTCCACATTTAGCCCTCTTGTAGTGATAAAGCCCCCATTAACATCTCTGCCACAGGTGGTGAGCACGAAATGCATTTGTAGCTCCCAAGACATTGTACAAGAGTTAGTCATGTGACACCTTCAGAAATAGTGGTTTAAAGACCTACACCAACCATGTTTGGGATAGATATATTTCCCACATTCAGCTGCAATACCTTATGATCTGGCAGTTCATCAAATTCAAAGTAACAGTCAAATAAGGTATAAAAAGGGAAGGAGTTGCACATATGGGATGTCCTTGACCCTGATGGACTTAAGGACTCAGCTTATTTCAATGAAAGGAATACAATGACTAAAGATGCGTGGCTTACAAACAGATAGCTAAACTATTTCATAGTCAAATATGTATCCTAATTATATACTAACCTGCTCCTAGACGTTGGGAAGGAACTTAAATGGTCCTAACAGTTAACACCCCATGACACCAGTTAAAGAACCACGCCTTTGAGGGTGCATGGATAGCTTATCCTGAAGTCTCAAGAGAGGTGGGTGATATGCTCTCTTTCTGGCACTTGAATGGTAGGTTGTATAATGTGAGCAACAAGAAAATCCAATTTAAAATCTTACAAGTGCAGCATGGCATTGTCTCCCTCATCAAATTGCTGGGCCACTTGCACAGCATGGAACCATAGCATATATCTTATGGACACTTATTCAGACTTTCTGGAAGGCAGTGCATTCTAAAATTAAATAGAATAATAAAAATGCCATCACTTTTCTCCCATTCAATGTTCTTTGTCAAAGGCATGTGGTTGATGAGCACACCATCATCTGGGAAGGGACATGTACACAGTGTTTGGCTTTTAGCCAGGAAAACTGTAATTCTGATTTGGAAATCACCATTTCCCATTGCCCTACGCTTATTAAAGGGGAACAACTTTTGCTCGAAATGTTAATCAGAAATAGCACAATGTTTATGGAAATTATATGACAAGCGTAAATGAGGTTTGCAAAATGCCATTGATACTCAATTCAAGTCTATGGAACACTTATCAAATGGGAGAGTTATACTACTGAAGAGAGAGGTCACAGTAGGTAAACTGGTTTCTTCAAGGAATCCCTGTATCATCTTTGCTGTCTTGGCAAAAGGTGCCAGACCTTTCTCAGAGAAAATACGCCTACAGAAACAAGCCAAAAACAAAACTAAAGCCAATAAATGAAGCATTCAAAATATCCAAACCACATTAGTAAAAAGAAAGAAATGTGATAAAATGTTACAAAAATAAATCATGTTGGATGTAGATTTCAAATATTATCGCAAGACAAAAAGTGGTCCATTAAAAATCGTGACATGGATACCCTTATGGGTGCTCTATACAAATCAACATAACACAACATAACATAATATGTCGAAGTTGCTAGTGACTGCTACCAGATAAAAGTCAGTGGTTGGTCGTACTGAAAGTTTTAACCTTCAAAATTAGACCTGCATTATGAGGAATCTGGTTAATACCAGTGCCACCACAAACGCCTGTTTCACTGTGATCAAATGTATAAGTTTTACTGCAATTATCGCATCACCACCATTTTTGCCCTGGTAAATTTTGGCAGGTCAAACCTGCCAAAATGTACTTGGGGAAAATGCCCAATAAGATTTGAGACATACACTTTTTGGTGCAAAAAGCCTACAGTTTGAATGTGATTCATTATTTTTAGTGTGGTAGCTTAGAAACAAAGGCAACTTGCAAATCCGCGGTTTCCTGGCTGTTGAGGATATTTAGCAGGGAAAGCCTGGAAGGGATGGAGGGTCTAGCCATGAAGCATTCATAAGGTTGAGTATAGTATGTCTGATTAGTTGTCTCCCTGTAGGCTTTATCATCTCCCCCAGAAGCTCCACTAGGATATAGACACCAAGGTAGCTTCCTTTTTGAGTGCCCTTGAGTTGTTGTTATGGTCCTTCAGAGATGAAAATGTTCTATAGCCCAGTGTTTTGTTCTGTACCACCATGATGAAACGTCTTGAAAATTTCAGACACGGTTCTTCAGACCTCTGCCCACAGTTTCTAGCTGCGGGCAGGTGTTCTCAAGTGTTGTTTCAGGTACATAATAAAATACCCAGTTTTAACAGTTATTTTGCTTCCTAACTTTTGAACTTAATGTCATTTACCACAGACTAGAATTTAGGGCCAGATGAAGGAAGGTTTCCTTTTGCGAGTTGCAAATTGCGAGTCGCTGGGACTCGCAATTTGCAACTTGCAAAAGGAAATGCAGAAAGGTGTCTCAGACACCTTCTGAGACTCGCTATGGGGTCGCAAAGACCCACCTCATAAATATTTATGAGGTGGGTCGCAGTTTGCGACCCCATAGCGAGTCTAGGCACTCACGGGGATGGTGGCCTGCTGGAGACAGCAGACCACCATGTCCGTGACTGCTTTTAAATAAAGCAGTTTTTTTTTCTCTTTGCAGCCCGTTTTCCTTAAAGGAAAACGAGCTGCAAATAGAAAAAATACCAAAACCTTTTTGTTTCGTTTTTTTTCAGAGCAGGCAGTGGTCCATAGGACCACTGCCTGCTCTGAAAAAATATTTTTGTGAGCATTCACAAAGGGGAAGGGGTCCCATGGGGACCCCTTCACTTTTGCGAATGAGTTACTATCCACTTCAAGTGGATGGTAACTGCGAGTTGATTTGCGACCGCTTTCGCAGTCACAAATCAACTCTACATTGTGATGCGGTCGAAAATAGGAAGGGAACACCCCTTCCTATTTGCGAGTCGGAATCACATTTTGCGAGTCGGTACCGACTCGCAAAATGTGATTCAGCATCACGGAAGGCCTTTTGCGCCTCGCAAACGGCGTTTTTCGCCGTTTGCAAGTCGCAAAAGGCTTACTACATCTGGCCCTTAGTGACTTCCACAGCGTGGGTCCAGTTGGCCTACAAGAGTGATACACAGAGCAATGATTTTAAAAAAAGCACATGAGGCTGGTACTTTTGGGGAGATGCAGCCACCACAGAAGTCACAGTGCCAGATGTCTATAAAAAGACATTGGTAAAATCACTGCAAAAAGATTGGATTCCTTAAAGAGATGTAAAGTAGTCTGAGAGTTGACTCAAAGAATGAATAATGTGTGGATGATGGCAATTAGGTTTGTAACTGGTCCTACCCTGACCTGTACTACCTTTTACACAGTAGCTCCATTAATCCTCAACCATGATGATGGCATTGGCCTTGTCACACCAAGCATAATATTTTTGACTTGGGTATAACCACTGTTTCTATAGTGATGGATTTTCGGACTAACTGGGATTTATGGATTTTGTGCCAGAATTCATCAGCAGGGCATTGAGTCCCTGATTTAAACACAACATGGCATATAGCATGCAGGCATGCAGCGCATATCTAACCGTATATATCCTTTGAAAGCACTTTTGCTTGATTTGTTGAATCTTTTCACAAAGACAGCAGTGAAATCTGAAGTACTAGTTAGTCTAGTCTTCCAGAACATGCAACACTCCTTCATAGTAAAGCATTAGCCATAAGGCTCCAGATACTGAAAAATGCATCGTCTAGTGAATAAATGCTATAAATACATTTGAGTCGTAGCTCAGGCACAGAGATGGCAAGCTGTTGTTTATGGGTTTTTTAACTGCTCTAGTATACTGTCTGATAAAACAGGTATTGTTCATTAAGTTGGAGTACCACGTGGGAGCCGATGTCATGTTTTATATGAATTTCACACCCATATCATGTCCTATAGTAAACTTTAACTGTTCGGCTTAACTACTCTGGAGAATCAAGTGTCCACTCCAAACAGAGAACTGTCATCTAATTGGAGGTCAATAAAAGTGGTAGTGACGGGACACCAGTGGCATATCACTTTACTCGCTATCTACACTTAGTATACTGTTCAATTATCATTGACTTCTGCAGAATTCCACAAAAAGGTTCTTGACATTTTCTACAAAACACTCAGATATTTGGTCCGAAACTCGTCTGATAGTCATATTAAGCTTGTACATTTGTTTCATTAACAATGAAACTTAGAATCTTACAGTTTGGAAATGTTACTTGTGTTTTGACCCACCATGCTCTGGGGAATTCAGGTGAGCTCCTGTTGTTGGGCGGTGGGATTGTGTAGTCTTTGCCTCACAAAGCGTTTATTTCAGCCTCACACGTTTGTCACTTTATGACCCAACGACTACCTACCCCAGCTTGG
This sequence comes from Pleurodeles waltl, assembly GCF_031143425.1. Lineage (NCBI taxonomy): Eukaryota > Metazoa > Chordata > Amphibia > Caudata > Salamandridae > Pleurodeles > Pleurodeles waltl. The sequence continues at coordinate 1,640,025,644 of NC_090444.1, read as the reverse complement.
AACTTGTGCGTTGAATTGTCACATCTATGTGTTTTTATCTGTGTGCCAGTGAGACCCTGCTTGTGACACATGATTGATCTTCTTGAGAAAAGGATGGGGTTATCTGGTCCAGTTTTAAGCTGGTTCACCTAGTTCCTTCATAACAGAACACAAAGAATCAAAGTCAACCACTCCCTTTCTAACAGTACGACAGTTGGAGTGCCTCGAGGATCTGCACTCTCTACCACACTTTTCAACGTATTCATGGTACATCTCAACGAAATCCTGAATCACTCCAACATACATTTTAACATGTACGCCGATGATACTCACTTTTTACATGCAAATTTCCTCAGCCGATGGAATCAGAACTCTTAACAGCGCCCTAATGAAGACTCATCAATGGTTATCACACAATCATCTTATGCTAAACACAATCAAGATGGAATTTCTTGTGATTGACCCCTGCAACCACTCTGCCCCCACACAAGATTGGCTCAAACAACTTACAGCAGTTAACTGCGCCCCACATGTTGTTGACTCCACTAGATCATTAGGCATTATGCAGGACAAATACCTGAATATGCAAGACCAAATCAGTGCTACCAGAGGAGCCAACCACCAACTCAACACAATAAGGAAAATCAAACCGTTTCTACCTCTTAATGACTCGCAGTCCAATCCCTGGTTATGGCCTGTTTAGATTATGGGAGTACGACCTTGGCAGGGTTACCCAAACCCAGGCTAGTTCCTAGCTCCTTCAAGGGTTACAATGAACTCAGCTGCTAGACTCATCATGGGATCAAGAAAATGTGATGACATCACACCAGATCGAATACAACAAAACACACAAGGCTCTTCATTATAACACTCCTGCTTACTTGGCGAAAAAACTCGAATTGTCTGGCACAAGTCAGTCCCTAAGAAGTTCTAATCCTCTACTGTTGAAACCACAGAAATTCAAAAAGAAGAGGAGTTATAACCACTCCTTTTCCTGTCTTGCCCTGAAAATATGGAACGCTCTTCCTCCTGAAACCAGATCTAACCCTTTGACCTCTTCATTAAAAAAAGAAGTAAAATGATTGCTCCTGAATAAATACCTGCATCTATAGACATGAAGCCAGTCAAAACTGATTATTATTTCATGTATACAGCCCTGGATTCCATTTTACTATGCAATTTTGTTACTTTATATCTACTATGCCTCCTGTTGTCTTCTCAAATAAATAAATAATATGATATCTGACACAGTGGCTAATTTGTCTGCCACTCCTCTTCCTAACCTGTGGTTGGTACTGACAGGGACAGCTGTGTGACTGAGTGTGTCAAGTGTTGCTATATGCAGTGGAAAGCATTTGCAGGTCAGCATCTTACAGATCTGACAGACATGCCTGCACATAGTGAAATATTGCGTAATGACATCACACACAGCAAACTGTAAAGGCTATCTTAGAGTTGTGGGTCAGCGTCTGATCTTCTACCATGAACCGTACTGAGTTGTACTGTGTAGTGACAACAGTAATGATTTTAAAACTGAAATTACCTCGCACTTGGGGACATTAGGAAGGACAAGCTTCAGTACCCAGAAGGAACAACTCTATGCTGATAGGCAACATGGACTTTGAATGCCAGATACGTTTTGAACATTTGTTTGGCAACTAAAGGGGAAAAGTTAGATAAACACCAAGAGGTTGTTAGAAGAATTCAAAGGCATTTTGATGCTCAGACTAGTTTGTTGGTTATGTGAGGATCCCAAATCAGGAAGTATACACATAACAGCCTGTGAATCACAGCAAACATTTAATTACTTAATGGATGAGGTACCAAACAGTAGTCAGGTGCTGGGATGAGAAGATGCACCACAGAGTGCTTTCTATGAAACATGGCAGAATATATGAGACATTCGACATACCGAAAAAACATAGAAACTGCATACATCAGTTAAGGAATTAGACAACTCTTTAACACTAATGCCTAGGTATTACAATGCTCAGGGAATAAGATTCATATAGGTTGTCTGCCAATGAGAACAAGCATTGGCAAGGCCAATAGGTCTAAATTGCGTGTGTTTGCATATGTTAAAGCAGGCAAGAGCAGGCAAGCAAAGACAGCCATGCAGAAATCTTGTTTGAATATATTGAAGTCAGCCCTATTGGCATTTCTAATAGGCTTCTTTGGCTTCTGGCAATCATATGACCTTGAAGTGATTCAGTTAGTGTTCCTTTCAAACCCCTCAGTGAAGAGAGCATAGAGTTGTGAATTTCAATTTGTGGTATCCTGAGCATCTGAATGACATTTATCCCTGCAGCCTCAGAGATCTCAATGCACCAGCATCCTCCTATCACAACTCTGTTCACTCTGCTACCAAGGCTTCTCCATTCTCTTGTATGCAGGGTTTCCATCCTCGTTCCTTTCCATCTTCCACAGTAAATTCTTTTTGTGCTTGCTGATGCTGATTTCTTAGAGAGACCTGACTGATAGAAAAGCAATTGCCTGGAATTTACAACTGACATGAAGGCTACAACTGATAAATTAAGAAGACTGGTTCCAGACTTTATGGTGGGAGAGAAACTTTGACTGTCTTCCAGGTTCTTGTCCACTCAAAAATTGATAGTCCTATTGCATCCTTGATTTCTTTGGGTCCCTTTGCAATAACCAAACAAATCAATCCCATTGCCTTTAGGCTCCGTCTTCCTGAGTCTTGGAAGATTCATCCTGCTTTTCATGTCTGCATTTTCAGAGGCCACTTGCAGTTCTTTATTCACTGTTAGTGAGTATTCTTGGGTTCCTGCCTCTTCAGGCCAACTCTAGATTGGTTTGTCAGTTTTGCCTTGTCTTTCACATCAAGTCTGTGATCTCTGGAGGGGGTTATATCATTTCAACCATGGTGTCCCAGTCACCTAGACATTCAAGAACAGCAGTACCTTGTGTGGTGCCATGGGTCCCAGGTCTCTGGAAATGGGGCACAAAGCTCCAAGCTGCGATCTGAGTTTCAATCACCTGGTACTGCTTCACCTCGTGCTCATGGGCTTCTAGATGCTGCTCCCTGTTTTCCAGCTTTAAAATGGAATTCACTTGCCAGCTGACTTTTAAAGCTGCCCTGCAGCTAATCTGGTTCAGGCTTTCATTCCTGTTTCTTTTCCATCAAGGCTGTATCATCCTGGAGTCCTTTTGGGTTTCCCAGTTCTTTTGTTTCCTGTCCTTTGATGTTTGATGGCATTTCTTTTTCTTGTTATTTTCCTACATAAGGCTTCAGTCTGGTTGGAGGGTGTGTTGCAACAAAGCCAAGTTATTTTCCCCCTCCCTCCATCAGGTGATCCTGACTCCTCATTCCTCAAGAATTACAGGATTGGATTTTGGATTCCTGTATTTCTTTAATCCTCTGAAATCTTCGTACAGCAAGAAGGTTTCTTACACTTTTGACTTTTTCCTCTTCCCAAGGGCACTTGCTTACCACATATTGACAGTGTGTGGTGACATTGTGGCTTCCTGACATCGGACAGCTGAATCCCAGACCCGGATAACGAGTAAGCATCCAGACTGGAACGATTCAGTAGGCAAACATCTACAGCATGGTAATTGAAAAGACAGATCACAGCATGTTGTAGTCTCAACGAAGTATACCTCAATCTATCACTGGGTTGTCCTTGGTTGAATTGTTGAGGGGAAGGTGAGTAGTAAGTGTTCAGCATGAACGAGAAACTGTTGGGTTAAAGGTGTTGACTTAGGGATAATAATTGTTTGTAGGAAACACATAGACCTTGGCAGTAGATAAAGCAAAGAGCCAGACCTGGGATGCTAAAACGTATCAAGGAGTACCAGACTACTGGAGCAAGGGGGGAGATTCTAGAAGTATGTCTTGGAAGAAGACCCACAAGTCATTACAGACAGCAAAAGGGTCAAACATTCAGGTGACGAGAGCCAGAAGAACAAAGGTGCTTCTGACAAGGTGAAGATGCAGAGTAGAGATATCATCTTCTGGGCTCCAGTTGCAGTCACAGAATTTCAGCATCCAGAGTATTTTAGGATATCAAAGGCACTCCTGGGGTACCAGCTGGATGCATGAAGTGCCATCTGTGAATCAGACATGCATATTGGGGCCAAAGTTGTTTGACTTCATTGACTTTTATGCTATGGCATACAGCACCTGTTGTGAGCAGCTGTAGAAAGCTACTATGATTGTGTTAGAAAACAGAAAAACAGAGAATGTGGTTCATGAAAGCATGAGAGTCAATTACTACAGCAGGTGAGTTTGTAAGGGCTTATAGAAGTAGGGAGAAACCATAAATGGACTTCTTGTTCTCAGGGCTACAGTCAGAGTCCAGGAGGCAACTGCTGCACTACAGGAATTGTGTGGATAGGCAAGTTATTTCTAGGTATTTAGATGGAAATGTTCAGATGATCAAACACTGTCAAAGAAAATCGAAGCTGAATATCACTACAGTGGAAAAATCAAGTATTGTGCTAATTTGTGGAGAAATTATTTGTATAAAAAATCCAGAAGGAGGTGGAAGGGTAAAGAAAATCAATCTTATAGAAACATGGTACGGGTTTGAGAGACATATTGAGGAAATGTGGAGAGAATGGTCAGAGTAAGACATTGTGAATCTCGTGAAGGAATGTCAGAATGAGGAAGTGATCAGAAATGTCCTAAACTTGCTAAGGTATACATAGTAAGGTGCTGAACTGGGCCATATTAAAAGTGTTAGACCTGAGAGCCTTAGGGTGGTCACCCCTAACGTTTTGCCTGCCTCCCTCCACTTTTTGGACACTGTTTTTGCTGTTTTTAAGACTGCACACTTTACCACTGCTAACCAGTGCTAAAGTGCATATGCTCTCTCCCTTTAAACATGGTAACATTGGATCATACCCAATTTGACTATTTAATTTACCTATAAGGCCCTAGTAGAGTGCACTATGTGTGCCCAGGGCCTGTAGACTAAATGCTACTAGTGGGCCAGCAGCACTGATTGTGCCACCCACTTAAGTAGCCCCTTAACCTTGTCTCAGGCCTGCCATTGCAAGGCTTTTGTGTGCAGTTTCACTGCCAATTCGACTTGGCATTTAAAAGTACTTGCCAAGCCTAAAACTCCCCTTTTACTACATATAAGACACCCCTAAGGTATGCCCTAGGTAACCTACATGGCAGGGTGCTGTGTAGGCAAACGGCAGGGCATGTACCTATGTAGTTTACATGTCCTGGTAGTGTAAAACACCTAAATTCATATTTACACTGCTGTGAGGCCTGCTCCCTTCATAGGCTAACATTGGGACTGCCCTCATACATTGTTTGAGTGGTAGCTGCTGATCTGAAAGGAGTAGGAAGGTCATATTTAGTATGGCTGGTGAAGTTGGATTTAATATTACTATTTTAGAAATGCCACTTTTAGAAAGTGAGCATTTCTCTGCACTTAAATCTTTCTGTGCCTTACAATTCACATCTGGCTTGGTTTAGTTGACAGCTCCTTGTGCATTCACTCAGACACACGCCAAACACAGGATCCTCAGCCTCACTTGCATACATTTGCATTTTGAATGGGTCTTCCAGGGCTGGGAGGGTGGAGGGCCTGCTCTCACACAAAGGACTGCCACACCCCCTACTGGGACCCTGGCAGACAGGATTGAACTGAAAAGGGACCTGGTGCACTTCTAAGCCACTCTTTGAAGTCTCCCCCACTTCAAAGGCACATTTATGTATATAAACAGGGCCTATGCCCCTTCCAACTCAGACACTTCCTGAAGAAGAAACCGTAACCTGCATCCTGCCAAGAAGAACTGCCTGGCTGCCCAAAGGACTCACCTGACTACTTTCTGTGAAGGACTGCTGCCTTGCTGTTGCCCTGCTGCCTTGCTGCTCTCTGGCTGAGGTGAAGAAGTGCTCTCCAAGGGCTTGGATAGAGCTTGCCTCCTGTTCCCTGAAGTCCCAGGACCAAAAAGACTTCATCTCTTCAAGAGGGACTCCTTATGTGGCAAAATTCAACGCACTGCCTGCCAGAAACAATGCACAGCCTGCACTGCAGTGAAAATTTCACCACACGCTGAACTGGAACGACGCAGCCTGACTTCGCAGCGAGAAGATCGATGCAGCTCCAGCATAGTGACCGGAAATTCAATGCATGACCCACTGGACAGACATATGGCTGAGCCGGAACAATGCAGCTTGACTTCCAGAGAGGAATCGACGCAGCTCCTGCCATGCAGTAGAAAATTTCCCGCAATGCCCACCGGATCGACGCAGCTCCTGTGAATTTGTCCTGCCAGCGCAGGAAGTCCACGCACCGTCCCTGGGGTGTCTGAAAACCCCGCAATCTGAAGAGGATCCACGACCGAGCACCGGAAATCGACGCACAGCCATCCCTGCATGAAAACTAAATGACACATCGCCGTGTGCAGCCCGAGAAATCGACGCACACCCCTTTGTTTCCACGCTTCTCCTCCTCTGCGGCCCTTTGCGGAGATTTTTCACGCAAACCAGGTACTTTGTGCTTGAAAGAGACTTTTTTGCTTTTAAAAGACTAAAGACACTTTATATCACTTTTCAGTGATATCTCTACATTTACTTATTGCATCTTTGATCGTTTTTGACCTGCATTTATCCAGATAAATATTATATATTTTTCTAAACACTGTGTGGCCTATTTTTGTGGTGCTATATGGTGTTATTGTATGAGTTATTGCACATATACGTTACACATTGCCTTCTAAGTTAAGCCTGACTGCTCAGTGCCAAGCTACCAGAGGGTGGGCACAGGATAATTTAGAGTGTGTGTGACTTACCCTGACTAGAGTGAGGGTCCTTGCTTGGACAGGGGGTAACCTGACTGCCAACCAAAGACCCAATTTCTAACAAAAAGGAATAGATGTTTTTGATAACTTTAATTCAGTTAACTTATTGATTTAGACCTCTCCTTTATATGTGTGTTGTTTGTTCAAGCTTCATTGTATTTTTTATTGTTGTATGTGGGCTGTGTTGAAGTAGTATGTGGTCTGTTTTGTGACGTGTCTGGTCTGCATTCATATTAAAAGAAGATGAGTTATATTCTTATTTCACGTTTTGCACATTCATTATTTGTTGCTTTAGCAACAGACCTTATGACCTTATTTGGAGTTTGCCAGGCACATATGAACCGGCATGGTGAACACGCATTCACCATGCGTCCACCGCCTCTGTGAACTAGCAACGCCTCCATGAGCTGTACTACATCTGTTTTTTGACAGCTGGTCCACTAAAAATCCTGTACTCTGTTTGTTGTTTTTAGATTCCATCATCGGTAGGCAGATCCTTGGAGGTTAATCCTCCATACCCATTATCTACGGAAAAAAGTGCAAAAAGCCGTACCCTACACAATCACACTCCACAAACGACACAGGAAACAGCTCCATGCTAGCAAGAGCCCTGGGAATGGTTGTAGAAAAGGTTATGGACCCTGCTAGGGTACACAATACAAGGTAAGCACACAACAAAATAGTTTCTATAACTCATATATTTTTTTTTTAAGTGAAAGTTGCTTCAAAGAACATTAACAGTGTTTCTGGCAAATGGCTAAAATTTTAAAGTGTTAAAATTTAACTTTTATTTGAATGTTACAAATAAATTTTTACATTTTACCCAGAGTTGTGAAAAATCTATCTTTACCTCAAACAACGTAAATAAAGGAATGTTGTTTAAACATGTGTTCAGGGATTTTCTTTTAACAAGATTGAACTTTTCATATTTTAAAGGACAACATTACATCACATCATCTCTTCTGAAGGTGTATCTTAGAATACCTATATAAAAGTGTAAATCTGTGCAGTTTTTAAACATTATCTCATTACAAATACTCCACACACACACACACACACTGAAAAAAACAAAGGTTAAGGTGATGTTAAAGTTGGGTGAAAATACATGTGTCAACATAACGTTTTAAACTAAAAAAACTCTGAAATTCACCAGTTAGAGTTATCTCTACTAACTATAACTCGTGTTCTACAATAACTATAACTCATGCCCCCATAAAGGGCGAGTACAGTACCAGTTATGCAGGGTGCATGCCGGGCCAAACTGCAGTGGGCTCCCTGTATAGCCCCAACGAATTGGAGGGCGGGTGTCAGGGTGGAAAAGGGTACCCCCCCCCCTGAAAAAAAAGAAAGAAAAAGATGTGCAGTGAAAGGCAGCACACATTGAAGTTATGTGCTGAGCCACTAATAAAATATTCAAAGCTACCAGGCTGGGAGCACCCCATAATGCCCTTCAGGGCTTATTTGGAATTGTGCTTTGTGGTGGCTCCAGGAAATCAGAGGCACCACCGACCATGTTTTAGGAACTGTTTGGGGCTGCAGGAGCACAGCAGCTCTCTCCAAATAATTTTAAAAGTGACCCTGTGTTTGCAAGGTCAAGGAAACTATGACCCCCAGACTTCCTAAGGCTGCAACATTTGTTCTACAGCCTGGGGTGCAGTAACCTCTGGTGGTTGTTTCTATTACTCTATTTTATGTTGTCTAAAGGTGTATAAAAAGACTCAGACACAAGTTATGTTGATTGTAAATGCTTAATTATCATTCTATTGTTGACAGTGATTTTTTCATGAACATTACAAATGCTTTATTGATAATGATTGCATTGAAACATGGTTATTGATTTTAGTGATATATTGGTGATTTTTATAACATGTGGTTAATGGTCTTTTATTAAGATGTCCTCCTGACAAAGCCAATATGCTTGATTTCTTTGTTGTGGCGATGACCCCTTGACAAAGCCAATAGGCCTATTTTATTTAAAGTGATTGTGGGGTTCTATTTGGTGTAGGTGGGGTACAGTGATTTTGGGTGTCATGACCCATTATGGGTCAAATGTGATTTCAGAATGCAATGAAAGATATTTCATTGTGCCTTATGTATACATTTTTAAAGTAAGGCATAGTGCTGAGTAGTGTGTGTAAAAATGTACTTTTCCTCGTTCAAAGAAAAACTTTGATTGATTTGTGTATTATTATGGCGTGCCAGCGAGTGGTGATTAACCTCCCCTTAGTAGGCCTTGAACTGCTCTGCTTCACTAGTTTGAGTGAGTCAAGTGCTTTAAAGGGTGCTTGGTTCATAGAAGGGGAAATTGGAGACCTGTTATTTGCGTATGCCTCACATTTTGCACACCTAATGCCCCACTTTCTTACACTGCTTGGCCCAACCTGCCTTTCTCCTTGGCTGCAGACATTGTGACATCAGAACTGAACTATAAAAGTTTATTACAGTTGAGTTCTGACATAATTTCTTTATAATAGGTGACTGGGTGCATCACAAGTCCCGTATTGTAAAGAATTTGGAGTTTTCATTCAGGTATTGCAGGTTCCCATGTATTATATATGGTAAAAATGATGACTTCCATATATTATAAGGTTATTGCAAGTCAAAAAGGGGTTACTTGACCATATAGACCTTCATAAGGCCCTGGAACATCTTAATAATGTCCACGAGGACATACTCTATTCCTTAGAATCCATGGGCACACAATCACCTTTGCTATACACCACTTAAATCCTTGCTGTGTTGCTCTTCCTTATCAAAGAGACAGCCTGTTTGCAGACACACATAATAAAATAAGAATCTCTAGCGCAAGCTGAAAAAGCAGTTAGATATTTGTTGCAAATAGATATTAGAAACACCTTACTACAAGTTAGATTCAGCACTGTAGCTTGGAATGTGTATAAACATGCAGAGATGTTCTATCTTTGCCATAATTACCTATGACAAAAAGTAAACATGGTGTCATAACTATTTCCTTTCTTGTTTATCACCATTCATCTAGAAAAACACAGCAGAAGAAAGAAAACCCAAGTTTTATATTCGTTTGTTGTTTCAGCTTTAATTGTACTCCATTACCTCCCTTTCATCAGATGTAATAGTAATAAGCTATTACAGTTGAGCAGCTGCTTTATTATGTTATGAGGGGTGATTAGGTACATCACAATTTGCCTGTATAAGGAAATTAGAGACAGGTTTTTATACAAGGTTTGCAGAATCCCAATGTATTTAATTTAACATATCTTCTACCCACACTTTAGGGTAAAGGGTATATTGGTTATACATTTCGAAAAGGATGGAAACATAGGAAATGTTTTATAAGTATTTTCTGGTGCTCTGACACCTAGGGTTGGGGGGTGGGAAGGTGGATGCGATAGTGACAAGGGAGGTTGTCAAGCTTAGGTGAGGAGGGGCAGTAGGAATTAATTCAGGAAGAAGTAAAGAATGGTACGGAAGGGTGCATGTCTATCAGTCCTTATTTCTGAAGAGACTCTGCATCTCTTTAGAAGTCTTTGAGGACAACTTGTGCAGAGCAAATGGTCTCCAGCATTTGGACCACGCGATCTAGCTTTGACACGAAATCCTCAAAAACAATCAACATTGCAGTCTGTCCAGCAATGATTGCCTTTAAAACTTGTAGTACCATCTGAGAATTAAGGACTTGTAGAATAGAAGCACGGGAAATGAGCCTGGGGCAAAGAGGACCCCAGCTTGAAGTCTCCTGACTGGGCATGGCTCTCACGGGGGTTGATAAAGCCCTGGGGCTGATAGTGGTGACAACTGCAGTAGATGATGGAAGAGTCTCTGCTGCTACCATAAGGAGCTGGCTGGGGTCTGTCACATCATCTGATTCTGTGCTGGTCTCAGACCTGAGCTGTCTCCAGCTGACTCCAGTGCCAGTCCATTTACCATCTGTGCCATTGTAACCCTCTGTTTTACTAGCACATCCTAGTGGCTGCTCTAAAGTATCCCCAAAAGATGTGGTGGCTTCTCCCTAAGATATTCAGCATGATTCTACAAAACATTCATACGAAATGTAAATATATGTGTAACAAAGTGGATTATGAAGTGGGAAGGATGTGAATCATTCACAAGTAAGTTGACAACCTACTGTCTTTTTGGAACCAACTACTCCATTGTAGCACTTAGGCAGGGCAGTGGAAGGTCTATGCAGATGAGGCTCTGCGGGCTAGTACTCAGTCTGCTACCACACAATAAACAACACTAACACATTATGGTACAGTCCGTGCAGTCAGTGCTTTGCAGTGCAGTACTTGTTATGCACACACCACTCAATACTATAGGTACAAAATTGCAGGTGAAAATAGACAGACAAAACTCTTAGACAGTTCACACCCAGAGCAAGTCCTAAACCTGATCCATCCACCCCCAACAGGAACTGACATAATAAAATGGGTGTAGCTATAAAATATTAGGCCTGTTGGCTTTGTTAGGATGTCAGAAACATATTGAAAGCAAAAGTATGTCATGATAAACCAATGCAACACCAATAAAACCACCAAGGAACATACCACTTTACAATGATATTGATGTATTTATTGGTTTATTGTTAACTTTTTCATTGTCCACTTTTACACAGGACACAATAACAAAGGTACCTCACAGACATCAGGTTAAAACACCCCATCAGGAGAGCTTGAGAACATGAAGAACATCTTCTCAGGTTAACATTGTGGCCTGCTGGTAAGTGTAGGGCACTATTTCACTTTTAATTAAGGCTATTTCAGAGCTCTTGGGGGGGGGGGGCACACTGCAGCTTCAACCATCCTAACTCATGCTGTAGTGCCTCTGCCCTCTGGGAACTGCAGAACAAATTTGCATATTAGGCAACCCCAGTGCTTTCTGGGGTGAGTCTGTGCCTTGGGATGTTTTATTTGTGATGCAGCCTTGTGCCATGGTACGAAGGGCTCTGCTTTGTCATTATTTTTATTATTTTTTAAGCCAGGCACCTGGCCCTAATAAGGCACTCTTTGGGGACCACAGGGGAGCTCAACAGCATCCACAGTCCCTGCCACTTCCCCGTGTGCCCGAAGTCTTCTGTAGCCACTGTAGGAGCCGACTTGCACACTGTTCTTGTTGGAGTGTGTCTATTAAAAGCAATACTAATACAAAAGCTTGCAATATATTGTGTGAAGCTGCATAGAAAATGTGTTAACATAGAAAATAATGCACACGTTTGAAATTTGCCCACGGGGAGTGGTCACCAATCTATACAAAGACTAATGAAAAGGCTTGTTAATTCTGAATTATTATGCAATAATGTTTGGAATTGTATTAGTATATCATAATTAGGGTTATGTGTTAAGAATTTTCTTTATTAACTTAGAGAGGGCTTGGGCCTAGCTGCCTGGCCTCATACTGAATTGCATTTTTTAAACGTGCAGTGTGCTGTTTTTCCTGACGGACACGAAGCTGTACTTTTCCAGGAGCTATATGTGTGTAGCTGTAGTAAATTCTTTCTCATGAGAACCGTCTTGCTCATGGCGATGTTCTTGCTAGATGCAACAGTGTAATTTGTAACAGGTGCAAGGTTACTCTCCTAGACGAAGACAATGAAGGCACTGACTGGAGCGCAAAGTGTAACATTTTCTACCTGACATTCCAACCGTTGAATACGTCAATAACGTGGACCAATCTGTGATGTGGGAACTGTGAATTGTGGAAAATTCTAGCAAGGTGCTTACCAAATTATTGGTCAGAGATAATGATGCACCAAATTTTATCCAATGAGGAATTAGGGAATAGTTAGACAGTTTTGATTTAACGGCGTGACCCGAGGAAAAACGGGAACTTACACTTTGACTTTTACTTCTACCATTGACATTTGCCATTCCTTTTGCTATGAGACTTTTGCTAGAGGACTTTTTGCTAGTTGCCATATATTTTAGTTTGGTTATCCTGTCATTTAAACCATCCTCTACCCCATACTTGCCTGATGCTAACTTCTCCTCCATCTGTGGGAAGTAATCATTCCCTAGCTATGCTATCTTATGCATCCTGAACTTTGCTTTGCCTTAGACTTTGCTTTGCCTTAATGCTAAGGACTTTGTTCCGCCCTATCTCTGCTGATGGTGAATCGACTGATGTCCTGAGGACGACGACTGACGCTGCTTGCTGATCTGTTGGATTGGTAACTATCTGATGCAAATTGTGATTGTCTGTTTGCCTTTTTTTTCTAGGTACCAACTGCTATTTTGATAGAGGCCTTAGTTTAGATGTTTTCCAAATTCGTGTTCACTAAATGTTTTGCATGAAGCCCAAAATGCTAATGCTAATTTGAGGTTAGTTAAGGCGTTCACTAATACCTTGTAAGTAATAAGTTGATTCAGATTAATGATGTGTCAAAATATTGAATGAACATAGCCTATGCAATGATTAAGTTGTGCTCTGTTTGCTAATCGGTAGTGTTTTCTGATGAGTTTATTGCTGTTGAGATTAATAGACATGATATTAGATTGTAACTAATAGGGAAATAAACACCCTAACACTAAATTAAACTTGTGTGGTTATTCATGACTGAAAGGCCATGGTGTGTTCAAATTTTCGATTCCTATTGATTGTTCATTGATTAGTGATGGTCATCATTGATTATTTATTGATATTATTTGGTTGAGCAGTAAGAAAAATACTTCGTACTGGGAAGTCTCCAAACGCAGTCCAAAGGTTTGTCGACCTAGATGCGTCTCCTTGTAAGTTTACTTATTAAGGCTGTGACGCGCAAACATTCTCACTCATTGTCAGCGAGCCTGCTGCTGCTCACGCTGACCTAAGACATAGTCGCAGGATCAGGGCAGCACTCATTAGTGCTCCCACGTCTCTAGAATGAGCAGGTTTGATGAAGCATAGTGGGTCCCATTTTTCACAGGAGAGGACCCCTGGGGCATTGAAATGATCTGAGCATAGTGGTGCTCATTTCATTTCTTTTCTGCATGACAGAAACTGGTGAGATGGGTGGGGGCCTGGGGACATTTAAACCAAAATAAGGCAGGATTCTACATGCACCCTCCTGCACTTTAGTCTAGAGGAAGTCCCTAAAGCTTAAAGGAGGAATGCCATACATGTCTGATCCAAGCCAGTACTAAGTGGGGCCAAACCTTCCCCTTTCATTTCTCTGGAATCGTTAGGCAGCTTTTGATGATCATTGGCTCCTTGAGCTTTTGGTGGTGTGCCCTTGCCACCAGGACTGTCCAACCTCCTGGCCTCGCAAATTCTCTTTTCTTTTGGGAGCTTCTAGGAGCTATTCTTCTTCTTTAATCTTCCTCTATTAAAGGAGAGCTCTGGACCTGTCCTCCTGACCTTTAGCAGAACTTGTCCTCTTTATTGCATTTGTAGTTCTTCTTAGCCTATGAACACATCCAGCAGCATCCCGCAGCCCTCAAAGTACAATACCGCCCCTGCCTACATCTTTCAGGTCCCGTGCCGATTTTCTGGTCATCTATATTTCGGCAGACATCAGCAGGCTATCTTCTAATGAAGGATACTCTTCTGTATGCCCTGTGCTCAAAGGTTCCATGGGAACCCTTCTCCTCTAAGACCCCACAGGTTTTCATCAGGATCCTGCAATGTTCATCTTTCCTTGCACTTCCTCAAGCAATCGATCAGGATTTATAAAGCGTTCACCTAAAAGGGTATCCAGGTGCTTGCAGGTCCTGGAGGCTCAATGGAACAGCCAGGTCTTGAGGGCCCTTTGGAATTCTGGAAGTGAAGAGTCCAGAGTCCAGAGTTGCGTAGGTAGGCTGTTCCAGGTTTTTGCTGCTATTTTGGAGATGGAGTGTCATCCACTATTGCTACGGTATATGTGGGGAGTATGGGCAAGTGATAGGGAGATGGAGCATAATCTCCTCAATGGTTGGTGGAAGTTCAGGCAGTGATTGATGTAGGCAGGTCCTTGGCTGTGTAGAGCCTTGTGTGCATTGATTAGCAGCATAAATTGACATTTCTGTACGGGGAGCTAATGGATTTGGCCTGAGGTGATGTGTGATGTGGGTTCGTCGGGGAAGGTGGAGGATGACTTGAAGTATCTTTAAGAGGTGTGTGGTGATTCCAACGTAGAGAGTGTTGCTGTAGTCCAGCCGGCTGGTGAGAGGGGCCTGTTTCACAGTGCGTAGTGTGCAGGGGTAGCCACTTGAAGATCTTAAGTAGCATGTGCAGGGTGAGGAAGCAGGCAGAGGAGATGGCGTTGATCTGTGTTTTCATAGTGAGCTTGTAAATGATGAGTTCGAAGTTTCTGGTGTGGGTGGAGGTCTGATGACCACAGGAATCGTTCCATGTGTTGCTGTTTCTGCCAAAGATCAGTACATCCATCTTGTCTGTGTTTAGCTGCATGCAGTTGTTTTTCATTCAATCAGCGATGTTTGTTATGCATCTGTGGAAGTTGAGGGATGAGCCCTGGGGGTACACCACAGGTGATATATTTGGGTTTGAAGGTGAAAGGTGGGAAGTGGATCCTCCAGGTTCATCCGTTGAGGAAGGAGGTAAACCATCTGAGTGCATCCCCTTAGATGCCAATGTTGTGAAGTTGTTTGATAAATGTGTGGTGGGATACAGTTTTGAAGTCCACCAAGAGGTCGAGGAGGGCACGGATGTCATCAGTGGCTGCGATTAGGGTGGTCTCAGTGCTGTGATTACTGCGCAGGCTGGATTGGGAGGTGTTGAGTAGCTGGTTCTGTTCCACGTGTGTCATGAGTTACTTGTTGATGATCTTTTCCAGTACCTTTGAGGGAGTACCTGTGGAGAGGTTTTTAAGTGGGGCTGGAAAGTTCCAGAAGGTAGTCTAATCATAGGGTGACTATTCATCACTCCACACCTGTCCAAACCCTCTTGAACAGCTTTTTGGGGCATTCCAACATGGCCACATGAAGTTATCTGTTGAAAGAACTCTCTGAAAGCCTGAAGCCATGTTCGTACCAGCCACTGTTGGTTAGTTCCTTCTGTCAGAAAAAATGTCAAAGGGGAGCTGTGATAGGCTCCAGAGGTCTGCCCTTCTCCTTTCAGCCTTCCCAGGCTTGGCACAGTATAATAAGTAATTAGCACAGAGTCAGTTTATTTTCCAGGAACAGGCCTAATCACTGCCAAATGACTCAATTGTGTGGAGAAGTCTTGTATCCTCCTACTGGTCAGATGAGTAATTAACTTTGCCTGACAGGATTGACAAAAGCCACAATCTAACTAGGAACTGGGTTGGAAAAATATAAAAACTCATTAAGTGCCAGGAGTACAGGTTTGATAAAAGTAACATTAAATCTGCATATGTGATCCTTGTTTACCATAATATTGATCGGTCACCCTAGTCTCACTCTAGTTTGTAGGCCTATCTATAGCAAAACTGTACTGTGGTGTACATTTCACCCATAATGTACATTACAATGATAAACATACCCTTTTCATTGAAGTACTACTGGCTTATACTGTGATTGATGAATGACTTTCTAACTCTTGTACAGGTCAGAGGTAATCGATAAGGAGTCCCTTCTGTGACAGTCTGCTTATGCGCAGATGCCGAACTGAAATGGGCAGCAGTCTCAGTCACTCAGTCCATACATGAAGCCAACCATGAGCCTCTTAGGCCTAAAGCAGATATTTTGTTAAAATACAGACACTGGCATTTAGCACTCCCAATCCATTTTAACAGAGCTTACAGTGAGTTAATGGGACTTCCTCACATTAAACGTCTAAAAACTGAGTAATCAAAAAAGCATGACTCCGCAGGGTTAAATCAGTCTGGGTCCAATGCTATAATGGATGAAACAGTTATTTACAAAAGTACATAACTTACATATTATCAAACAGTGGATGGTAATATATGTCTCATAGTTCAGAAAAGAAAAATATTGACATAAAAATATTGACAAATGTAAAAAATAACTATTCACATATTATAATACAAACACCAAAAATGTAAATGTTTTGCACATTTTAATATTACAAATATATAATTTTTATATTGATTATTTTAAAACAATCTGAGGTTAAAATTGTAAATTATCAATATATGTTACTGAAAATCCACAAATACTAAAATTACATATTATTAAAATACATATACTTACATACATTTTAACTTAAAAATGTGTAAACATTTTTATTAGATATAAAGGTATTAAAACTAATGCACTTATCAAATTGTTTAAATCCGTTATTTAGAGTATGGCAAATGGGATACTCTTTCACAAACATGGTCGATGTACCATCAATTGTATTATAATGGCAGTATAGCCTGTTCAGCCTCTAATCCGGTTCAGTAATTTTTCCTGTATCATTGTGTTGTTTTTCCTTTGGAAAGGCATGGGGGCAAAAGTGTTTTGGGCCTCCCTATCCCCTTTTTCTCTTGTTTGAAGGATCACCCCTAAATGTTCCAGGAAGGAGCTGCAATGTTAGAATCTTTTTTGGAGATTTTTGTGAAAATTTGTCAATCGGTGCCAAAGTTATTACCAAAACAAAAAATGCTCTACTTATCTATAACTACACAGTGACAGCTGTCACAAGGGTGCTTCAGAGTTTTATTAACATAGTGTGCAAATTGCATACTGGTTTTGGTTAATATATTTTATTACAACAAGTAGACATGTCAAATTACGTTGGCATAAACTATATGCAGATGATAGAGGCTATAGGCCTCATGATTTACTTGAAGCTTCACTTCTCATGAATCATGCAGCTGCTCCATCATTATTAGCAATAGTAATAAACAGCATATTTCACTTGACAGCTATATATATATATATATATATATATATATTATATATATATATATCATATATATATATAAGCTATATATATATATATATATATATGATATATATATATGATATATATATAGATATATATATGATATATATACATGTACATACATACATATATATATATATATATACACACATATATATGTGTATATATGATTGTGTGTGTGTGTATATATATATATATATATATATATATATATATATATATGAGAGATGTATATCCAAAAACGGTAGCAGGGAGCTCAGGGTAGTTCCCAAGTTTTAGGTTGAGAGCTGATCATGTGTATGGAGCATGCTAAAAAAACACCAAAACTCTGAATTTGCTCATCTCAAATGTTAGTTTTTCTAGCAGACTTTTTTAGCCTAGGAGTAGCACAGTGTCATCTACACTGACTTAAAAAATAACAAAACTTTAAGCCATTTTTTTAAAGCAAAGTCTTTAAGCATAGGGTTAGCTAGTGCCATCCAGGACGGAAAAGCCTTTTACCACTCCAGGCACAGTATTACTATTTTATATTGGTAAAATGCCATTCACGCCAACCTGGAATTAACAAAGGCAACCCCTGACACATGTGTTTGCTCTTATTAGAGCTCATCAAAGAGGTATAGCTTTGTCCAGATACAAAGATACAAAAGAGCAACCAGTATAAGTCAAGACAATACACCGTCAGGCTTAGAGTGCTCCATACATTGTGAAAAAAGGAAGCAGGTTTTTCTCATTTTTCCACTGTGCATGGATGGCAATAGCTAATCCTATGCAAACATCTTATCTACTGCATACAAAATAGCAAGGCAACAACAGTGTAAGCGTTTTTTTGTAAGGGTGATAGTTTGATCATGTATTATGAAGAATGTAGTATCACCTGTCATACATTATAAGGATTCTACATGTCACTGAGGACTTCCATGACCTTAAAAGTAATCTCAGCAATTGGTCTCATTCCTTTATGTGGTCATGGAACTCCTCATTAACTTGCAATATCTCTATAATGTACAGCAGCACATACTTTATCCCACAAATATTTAAAAATAAGATGTTAAATACATTATTTCATTTTAAATATATACTTTTTTAATTTACATTTTTAATTTGTTTTGATTGAAGGTGCTAGCTTCTGACACCTATTTGTGAATGAATAAGTCAAGGAGAAGTATGATACATTAAGCCCATATTACAACTGAAGGAGTAACAGAAATAATGTTTGGACACCTAAAAGCCTGGTGTAGATGTTTAGATAAAACTTGTGGTAAATTGTTATATTTACTTGTGAAAGAGACTAGAAGTGTGATACGCTGCACAATAATGCAATCAGCAGAACCATTCCATTTATCAATGATGGTTAATATGAACAAGTGTAAGAAGAAGATATTGAAGCAAGACACCATCATGATGACACTGGCCAAGAAGATGGCACTGAACCCCCAAATTTTTAACATAATTTTTTACTAGAGCTAAGTACAGGTATATCTTTCTTTCATTTTTTGATATATTATGTTTCATATTTATCTTAAAGTAAAAAGCACCATGGGCCTCATTACGAGTCTAGTGATTCGACCATCACATTACAACCCTGGCGTCGGGCTGCCAGGGAACTGCCAGCTCTGCCAGGCAGTTCCCAGCGCTGCCCTGGGGATTACCAACCCCTTCTCCATCAGCTGTTTCATGGTGGTACCACCGCCATGAAAATGCTGGCTTAGAACAGGTGCAGGAGCCCACAGGGGGGCACCTGCACTGCCCATGAACTTGGCATGGGCAGTGCAGGCCCCCCCCAGCCATCACCATCACAATGTTCACTGTCTGCTGCTGCACCCTGCGCTCTTCAGCATTGCCGCAGGCTCAATTACGAGCCAGAGACAATGCTGTAGGCTGTTTTCTGCTACACCAGCGGGTGGAAACTCAGGTTTCCATCCGCTGACCTTGCGGGAAACTCTTATTGAGGTTGTGGGGGAGGAAGCCAGTATGGCGGCAACCTCTCCGTCTAAAGTTTGGCGGATGGTGTAAACCGTCCGCCGAAATCATAATCAGCCGTTATCTATCTTATTGATAGTGAAATTGAATATAATATATCCGATAATTAAGTATCTACTGGATTTGTTTGAGCAACAAAACACCAACAGCTCAAAATTAAAAACAATATTTTATTTTTTAAATCCATTATCATTTTAATGTGTTGCACATATTCAAATTCATTTGTAAACTAATAAAAAATGAAAGAGGATGATTTTTTTAATGTGTTTAAATTAAGATATATTATTAAATACTTATCACATAGAAATGCAAGGATGCCTCTTTTCATGATATTTAAATTATAACAGTAGATATTTTAAATTGTAGATGGCAATTAAAAAGATGAATATTACATATATTGATATCTACTTTTATGAATTAGTTTAGAATGTTTTTCTTTATTGTAGCAATAAATATATAAAGACAACTGAAGCAGTTTTCAGACACTGTATATAGTGAATACAATTTGTTATACAAAATAAAATAAATATTGTTTTAATCCAAATTGCTCAACATTCTCTTTTCACATGTATTACATTTAATATTAGATAGTTATTTTGAATGTTATATATATGTCCTAGAAAAATTACACATTTATAAGTATATTTTTATTAATATAAATGATTGCTTATGAAAAAGTAGTCATGCATAATATAAATATTGAATCATTACAAACATCAACATAAATAATGAAGAGGCACTTTTTGAATGTATATGCATTGTTTTATATATAATTAAAGTGTTTTTACATTATTACTCAATCATTTCTTTGATTGTAATATACAATATCATAAATAAATGTAGGACAAACACAAACAGAGAAACACACTTGTGGATTTAGGAATGCATAACAAACTTTTGGAAGGATCTTTACATAATATTTATAACAGGTTCAAAATAAACATATTTTTCCAATCACTCTGAGAATGAGTTAACAGTAAAGGTGGTAAGATTTCTAAGCATGGACCACCATTGTTTACAGTACATGTTTTAAAATCAAAGAGCAAATCAAGTATGGAGGGATTTAGGAAAGGATGAGTAACAATAACAATAACAGCACAGTATGACATTAGTTTCTTTCTTCTCTTGGAGATGTGTTAGTCTTTATTTAGTTCTGCAGGACCTGCTGACTGACCCCTTCAAATGGCTGATCATGTGATTGGCTTTTAGGGGCAGCTGTGGCAGGGATACCAGTGCTAAGCATATTTATATCTTTTTAACTTAGGTTTGATGTAATATTACCAGATGTTGTTAATGATTTTGAAGTAGAAACCTAACATCAGTCAAAACATCTATGTGACAGCCTTCAACCCATCAGTAAGAATACCACACTTTTGTGTCCTGACATTTAGAGACCTTTATATCAGTTTATTTTTTAAACTTTAGAGAGGCTTGGGCACAATTAAAGTTACGCAGGAGTAATTGGAGTCATTCTGGAATTCCAAATTACTCTTTGACGCAAAATTGGCGACCATAATGTAATTATGCCCATTTGCTTAATTCAGAGTCATGTAGGAGAAAACAAATCCTACTCAAAAGCAAATGTAGCAAGCACAAGCAGCTACTCGCACTGCTGTTTCTGTTCTTTTGCATTATGCGCTACTTGCTTAGCGCAAAATGCATACTAGTGTCCATTTTGGAAGCAAGGATGCATTTTCAATTAAGAAATAAGTGCTAAGTGTTGGAAGTAAGTTGGGGGGAAATTCTAGCCCAAGTGCACATTTAACAAGCTTGAGCGGCTGCTCGCTTTCCATATTCTGTTGAATTTAGTGCTATTTCTTTGCACAAAATGCATCCTCGTGTCCATTTTTAATGCAAGTGGGCTTTTTGTGCTAAGAAAATATAGCTAAATGCAGAATTATCCTTCTTGTGTTATTCCGCATACTCCTGCACACATTTTGGGTAATTCCATGACATAGAATTACAGAAGTTATCCCCACCCCTTCCTCAGAAGTAAGATGATGTTAATAAGGTGCTCCTCCTGATTGGTTGCAGTGCACACTAAACTGTTCATTTGATTGATATCTTTACTTACACACTGTACATTTGTATGTGAACATGAATTTCTGTTTCACCTAAATCAGATTCATCTTGAAAAATTGAACCTATTCTAAGATATCTTGCTTACCCAGATGTTGTTCTTTGACTTGTTATCAATCAAGGCCAGACAGGGATAGACAAAGTAGTAAATGGTAGTTGTATAGGTGCAGGTTGATTTTTGGTGGCAACCTCTAAATAACACCCTTATATTTAATACAAAGGACAATAACATAAAATACTCACATTACATTTTCTAAAAACAAATTCAGTTTAAAAAATATTCAGTTTATGTTATTTATATATGTATATCTTCACCCCTTAGCTGCCAGCCCTTTTCCCCCTCAAGTGCCAGGTCTTTTTTTGGCTATTTGGGGCAGTTTGCGCTTAGGCCCTCATAACTTTATGTCCACATAAACTTAAGCCAAATTTGCGTCCTTTTTTTCCAACATCCTATGGGTTCTAGAGGTACCCAGAGTTTGTGGGTTCCCCTGGAGGAGGCCAAGAAATTAGCCAGAATACAGCGAAAATTTCGTTTTTTTCAAACAAATGGGAAGAAAGGGCTGCATGACAAGGCTTGTGGTTTTTTCCCTGAAAATGGCATCAACAAAGGGTTTGTGGTCATAAAATCACCCAACATATTCCCAGCTTTCAGGAACAGGCATACTTGAATCAGAAAACCACATTTTTCAACACAATTTTGGCATTTTACTGGAACATACCCCATTTTTACTATTTTTTGTGCATTTAGGCGCCTTCCAGTTAGTGACAGAAATATTTGTAAAACTAATGCTGGATCCCGGAAACCTAAACATTTCGGAAAAGTAGATACAATTCTGAATTCAGCAAGGGTTCATTTGTGTAGATCCTACAAGGTTTTCCAACCGAAAATAACAGCAGAAATAAACAATATTGAAAAAAACAGCCATTTCTTTCCACGTTTTACTCTGTAATGCAGTCAGATTTTTAAAAACAATATATTGTTACATCTGCTGGGCTCTGCTGGTTGGGTGGATATATAGGGCTTGTAGGTTCATCAAGAACCCTAGGTACCTAGAGCCAGTAAAGGAGCTGCACCTTGCAATGGGTTGTTCATTGTGTATACAGCAAATCATTTGGTGAAATATAAAGATTGAAAAATAGGTATCAAGGAATCCTTTGTATTTCCGAAATGGGCACAAGATAAGGTGTTGAAAAGCAGTGGTTATTTGCACATCTCTGAATTCCGGGTCCCCATAGTAACATGTGAATTACAGGGCATTTCTCAAATAGTCGTCTTTTTTACACACTGTCTTACATTTGGAAGGACAAAATGTAGAGAAAGACAAGGGTCAATAACACTTGTTTTTCTATTCTGTGTTCCCCCATATCTCCTGATAGAAATGGTACCTGACTTGCGTAGGTAGGCCTAATGCCCGCGACAGTAAACAAAACATGGACACATCACATTTTTACATTGAAATCGGATGTGTTTTTGGGAAAGTGCCTAGCTGTGGATTTTGGCCTCTAGCTGACCAGGCACCTTCAGAAACCTACCCAACCTGTGTATTTTTCAAAACTAGACACCTAGGGGAATCCAGAATGGGGTGACTTGTGGGGCTCTCACCAGGTTCTGTTACCCAGAATCCTTTGCAAACCTATAAATTTGGCAAAAAAACCCTTTTTAATTACATATCGGTGCTGCAAAGTTCTGGAATCTGAGAGAATCCACAAATTTCCTTCCACCCAGCATTCCCCAAGTCTCCCTATAAAAATGGTACCTCAATTGTGTGGATAGGCCTAATGCCCATAACAGGAAATGCCCCAAAACACAACATGGACACACAACATTTTCCCCAAAGAAAATGATTTGTTTTTTGCAAAGTGCCTAACTATGGATTTTGGTTTCTAGGTCAGCTGGCAGCTAAGGAAACCTACCAAACCTGTGCATTTTTTAACACTAAACACCTAGGGGAATCCAGAATGGGATGACATGTGAGGCTTTTACCAGGTTCTATTACCCAAAAACCTTTGCAAACCACATAATTTGGAGAAAAAAAAGTTTTCCTCATATTTCAGTGCTGCAAAGTTCTGGAATCTGAGAGGGACCACAAACCTCCTTCTACCCAGCATTACCCCCCCTCATCTCCCAATAAAAATGGTACCTCACTTGTGTGGGTGGGCCAAGTGCCTGTGACAGGGAAGAGACAAAAACATGTCGAAATGGAGGGAAACCAAAGTGGGTCCAAAAGAACAATTTGAAATAAAACGTTTTTAGGCTGACATGTGGGACAGAATTTTTATCGGTATAGATGCGACAATGCTGGGTGGTAGGAATTTCGTGGATTCCTGAAGATTCTGGAAGGTTCCATCACAAAAATGTGCAGTGCATTGTGGGTAGGAAAATGGTGTGGGGTGCATGTGAAGCACACCACCCTGGACTCACGCAGGTGTTTAGTTTTCAAATATGTCTAGGTCTCATAGATTTTTTTACATGGCAGCATCTCAAAGTCCAAAAAGTGCAGCCCTCACCATTCCAAGTGGGCCAATTTTGAGAGTTAGACAAGCTCTTAAGGCCCAAATGTAGAACCAGAACCCAAAATAATCGAATGTCCTCTTGCTTGCCGTTGGGATAAGATCTTTCAGTGTGCGGGGAGATAGCTGAAAGACTTTTACCCTCTTTAGTTGGGGTGAGGGCATAACCATGCTCATACTGATTGGTAGTCACCATCCCACTATTATTTTTTTTTCAATTCCATGCCATCTAGTAGGCTTTCTACTCCCCGGGAACTGGATCGGGGGTAATTCCCCCATCTGCCCAACGGTGGGCTTAACAACTTTGTCCCCATTTATTTGGGGTGGGTGTATGGCCATACTCCCACTCTCTCTTTTTGAAAAGAAATCTTCTCTGGTCTCTGCTGGGACTTCTGCCCCCCTTGGGGGCAGATGGGCATTACAAAAATAGGCCGATCTGCCCCAAAGGGGGGCAGAAATGGCGAACAGTAATGTGCCCCCAAGGGGAGCGACAATTGCATAAGGGGTCGCTCCCCTTCTGTAAAAAAAAAAAAAAAATCCCTGGTGTCTAGTAATTTCAGCCTCCCTTGGGGGCAGATTGGCCTAATTAAAATAGGCAGATCTTCCAGCAAAGGGGCAGAAATGGCCTAAAATAAATTTACCCTCCAGGAGAGCGACCGTTGTCTAAGGGGTCGCTCCCCAGCTGTAAAAAAAAAATGTCCCTGGTGCCTAGTAGTTTCTGCCTCCCTTGGGGGCAGATTGGCCTAATTAAAATAGGCTGATCTGCCAATGGCCTAAAATAAATTTGCCCTTCAGGGGAGCAATCGTTGCCTAAGGGGTCGCTCCCCTTTAGTGAAATCATTGCAACCAAAAATAAATCCCTGTTGTTTAGTGGTTTCTGCTGCCCTTGGGGGCACATTGGCCCAAGATTGCCCCAAGGGGGCAGAAATGGCTTAAAAATATTTTGGCCCCCCTGGGGAGCGATCCCTCATGTCAATAACAAAAAAAAAAAATCCCTGGTGTCTAGTGGGTATTCCTACAGCCCGATCGCTATGCGATTGGGCTGCAGGAATGCTCAGAGAGACATGAAAAGGAAAGGAAAGGAAAAGCCTTTCCTTTCCTTTTCATGTCTCCCTGTCCTCCCTTGCCCCATACCAAGGAGAACTTAATCTGTTTCTCCCCTGTCGCGCTAGAAGCTGAGCTTCCAGTGCCATGGGAGGCGAACTCTGTAGAGGGCAGCGCGCGATTGCACACTGACATCATCAGCCGACACTGGGGGGCTTGTGGGGTGAGGGTGGCAGGGAAAGCGATTCCCCTTTCATCCCTGCCCTAGGGGCATGGGTGTGAGGCCCATGGGCTGGTGCAGGACATAACGGTTACATCCTGGGCACCAGAGCGGTGCGTCTGCAGCACCTAAGGGGTTAAATACACACATGCACAAATATATATATAAATACACACACACACATATATCCCACTTAGGATTACAGCTTTGGTTTGGTAAAATACCATCCAAGCCAACCTGGAAAGAATAAAAGCCGCCCCTGACACATGTTTTTCACTCTTATAACAGCTTGCAAGACATACATAACTTTGTCCAGACACAAGGGAAAACCCGGTGCTGCATACAATTTTCAAAATAAGGAAGAAGGGAACTCTGGTTAGTTCCCAAGTTTTAGGTGGACAGCAGCTCCTTTTTATGGAACACTCCTCAACAGCACTGACGCTCTAAAAGTGATCACTTGTCTGTTGTCTAGCAGAGCGAAACACGTGCTTTTATTAATTCCAGGTTGGTTTGGATGGTATTTTACCAAACCAAAGCTGTAATATAGTGCCTGGAGTGGTAACAGGCTTTAGTAATTTTCAGGTCAGTATGGATGGCACTAGCTAATCCTCTTCTTAAATACTCTGCTGCAAAAATGACCAAGGCCTTTGTCACATTTCTAGCTTGGTTTGGATGGCACTATACTAATTCTGTGCATAAAAACTCTGGGTGTTTCCCTATAATACAGTGACAGGGCTTTACATCATTAGCTTTGCTTCATGGTGCTGCCCCAAAATGGGCTTTGGCACCACCAATCATTTTTGTGTAATGTTGTGGGGAACTGTAGGAAGGGCAGCAGCACCAATGAACAGTAAAAAAAAAAAAAACAGTAAGTTTCCTGGGCCATTAAATCGATGACCCCTGGCGAGCTTACAATATTCCTTTAGAGCACTCCTTGCTGGAGCTGTATGCTCTTCAGCTGCAGAGTAGGGCCCCCTTGTGGTTGGGTATGACTACATTTTGTAGCTTGAAAATTGTTTAAAAAAAGACTCAAAGACTGTTATTTTTTTAATATAAAATTAACTTTTATAATGCAGTAAAAAACAAACAATTCACATTGTAACATCTCATAGACAGCTGTGCGCACCCGCAGGGATTTGGGTGCCAGGTCCTGTGTCCAGCCCCACCCCCTCACCAGAGGCCAGGGCCTGTGGGCATCCCCATGCCATACATGGCCAAAGGCCTAGCTTGGCAGGGCGTTGGCTGCCCACAGGGTTGGAGGCAGAGTCTGACCGAGTCTGATTACTGAAAAACAACAAAGGTTAAAGTGACGTTGTAGTTAGGACTTAGAGCATTTAGTGCAAATTTGCACATACTGTACAGGTTATGTAATCCGGCTTTAAGACTTTACTTTGGCACATGACGTTTTTCACATTACATATACAAACATGATATTTCTGCAGCAAGATCAAAGTACAACTGGTCTAAGTCGCTGCTGTCTACTCAGAATCACTTGACACTCAAAAGACCAGCAGCACATTTCACATGTACATTTTGTAGGGGTTTATAGTTCTCTGTGGCTGACCCACCTCTATGCATGGCCTTTGGTTGTGCATGGTGTAGGGTTGGGTGCCAATGGGGGGTTGGCCTGTGGCACAGACAAGGCTCTGCAGCCAACCTCCTCTGTGCACATCCTAGGGCCATATGTGGTGCAGGGTTGGGTGCCTACGGGGGTTGGCCACAGGCCCTGCATCTAGCACCCTCCTCGCACACCAAAAGACCGTGCACGGTGGGTGTTGGATGAATGTGAAGTAATTAAATATTACTTAATGTTTAAAAAACACATAGAAATCCACTGAAAAAAAGCAAAGGTTACATGGATGTTATAGGCAGGAAAAATAATTTTAAAAACCTTAGCAATTCACTGAAAATAACAAAGGTTAGAGGGACGTAATAATTAGGTTCAAATTTTAAATGCACAAAAGCATTGAAATTCATCAGAAAACTGTAACGCGTGCCCTAAGGGAACTGTTACTTGTGCCCTCGCCATGCACTGCTTCTTACATATGACATTAGTAATGGCATCTTGTATATTACATAATTCATAACATAATTGCAACATATGCAATAAAATTAGTAATGAGAAAACTGTGCATGGCGGGGGCATTAGTTATAGTTACCCTAGGGCAAGAGTTATAGTCTCCTGAGGTAAGTATATCCATTAATGTTGAATTTCTATGGTATTATGCTTTTAAAATTTGAACCTAATTATAATGTCCATGTAACCTTTGTTTTTTTCAGTGAAATTTTTTTTAAATTCCACACGGAAAGGTTTGGGGTGATCCATCAAGTGGGGGCGAGAAAAAAAGTTGTAATTCCAATAGGACCTTTGAACATGACTGCAGCCCGAACCACTGGATGGAATTACACCATATTTGGTAGAATGCTAACTTACGGTATGCAGATTGTGCTGTTGCTTATTTGATGCTTATTTGATGTAAATCCGTTCAGTAGTTTTTGTGAACTCTAAGGAAATCCTGGACTTATATGTGACCTGAGACCGCCACCTCCCTGGGGCTTTGTTGATATTGCATGCAAGGGGCCACGCGGCCCCCGCAGCCCCAGGTTCCACCACCTCCCTGGGGCAAATTGTTAGGTAGAGGGGGACTGTGCGGCCCCCCTCAAAGAGCCAGTGATGGCCCTGGGGACTGCTACCCCCCACGGTTGACTCCTGCTATGTGCTGGGGTGCCCATCCCTGGGACATAGCTGTTTGCTTGTGAGCTGCCACCAAGCAAAAGTAACCAAATATGCATGCGGGGAAGACATGAAAATATTGCTCCCACAAGCATGGATCTGCTATTTGCCGCTCCCTATTAAAGGCAACTTCATGCTTGGTGGAGCAATGCCATCTCCCGACGGACATGGGGAGAAGCCTAAGTCCGCAGGGGCCGACAGGCTGCCCCCGCTGTCTTGATACTCTTTCTCTTGCTCTTTTCCATCCCATAATGGGATGGAAGAGAGAAAGTGAGATTGTCATTACAATGGTCTCCATGCAATGACTTCAAAGCTTCAAACTGGCAAGATGTTTGGTACGAATGTTATAGTTACTTTTTGATGCAGAGTGGAACAGAATCATTTCTGGCCTAATGGTCACGGTCTTGTGCTGTCACTTACGAGGCTGAAGGTTCAAATCCTGGTATCTCCTGGCAGTGTGTTTGTTTATTTACTAGTGTTTTGACTGTTAAACCTTCCTAGTGATGGAACATTCACGTTTCATTCTAATCACATGCGTGAGTTGACTGTCATAGGTATGTCTGGAGGCATCACAGTAAGGAGTCACCTATGGCTAAAAGTTAATGTCACAGACCCTCAAACTGAAAGTTGAGGGTTCTACTCCATGTGTGCCTGTGGTTGTTTGCCTTCTTTAATTTCTTTTAAACTTCAAAAGTTTAAGGTTCATACTGAAAGGTGATCTCACTCTTTTTAATTAACAAATACATGTTTCTTTTCAATGTGTCCAGAAATATCTCATTCTAAGTATTTAATCCATCAAAGCCTAAAAAAACTATCTCTCTCCCTCTCTTTCAGTCTCTTTCTCCAACTCACACACCTACTCACATCTTTATGCACTCACTCGCAGACCCACTCAGACACTCACGCACCTACTCAAAGACCAGTTCAGACCCTTGTTCACCCACTCACAGCTGCACTGACCCTCACGCACCCACTCACTGATCCACTCAGACTGACACACCCACTCACAGACCCACTGAAACCCTTATGCACCCACTTACAGAACCACAGACACTGATGCACCCGCTCACAGACCCACAAACACACTGAGGCACCCACTCTCAAACCCAGACAGACACTCTCACAGCCACTCTCACACCCAGATACAACCTGTCAAATCTATTCTCACAGCCAGAGAGAGACAGATCACAGCAAATTCCCACTGTGCATGGCTGAAGGCCCTGTGCAGCATAGGGTTGGGTGGTTAGGGGGGTTGGCTGCAGCGTCTGGCCACAGGCCAGGCCCTGTGGCCAACCCCAGCTGTGCACAGCCAAAGGTCATTTGCAACGTGGGTTTGGGTTGTTATAGGGGTTTGCTGCAGGCCCTGCAGGCAACCGCCGCATAGCACGGCCAAAGGCCACGCACAGCGGTAGTTGGATTAACGTAGAGTAATGAAAATGACTTTACATTAAAAACACATAGAAATTTACTGAAAAAAACAAAGGTTACAGGGACGTTATAGTTAGTAAATAGAATTAAAATAACCATAGAAATTCACTTAAAAAACAAAAGAATACAGGGACGTTATAGTAAGGCTCCCATTTTAAACGTACAAGATCATAGAAATTCACCTGTTATAGTTATAGTTATCTCAAGTAACTGTAACTCGTGCCCTAAGGTAACTATAACTGATGCCTTTGCCATTTACTGCTAATTACCCCACAAATTACGGCACTCCCTATATCTTTGGTTACGTCAGTGATAATATCAATGTAATATATGCAATAACATTTTTGATGAAAAAACTGTGCATGGCAGGGGCGCTAGTTAATTTTTGATAAATGTGCAGGATGGCTTGGGGGAGGCACACAAGAAGGCCAATTTAGGAGGGTTCAGGAACTTTACTAACTTGAAAGGGATAAGGAGACACATATAGTTTATAGTGATTAAGGAAGCCTGGAGGAGTGGGGTGTTTGATGATAAAATACACTTAAACCCTCATTGCGGGTCAGACTTATGATTGCGGTTAGACAGCCGCCCTCCAAGTGGTCTGACCGCCACATTACGACCCTGGCGGGACCGCTGTGCCCATCAGAAACATGGTTCCCAATGGGCTGACGGCAGTCTCATTCGTGCTCAGTCATGGCTGCCATGCTGAGCACGAGTCGCCTTTCTGCCAGGCTTTCAATGGCAGTTTAACCGCCATGGAAAGGCTGGTGGAAAGGCTGTGCAGGGGGCCACAGGAGTGCCCCCTCACTGCCCATGGCACTGGCAGTGCAGGGTTCCCCTCTGCCCAGCACCCTCGGAATGCTTTTCAGATAGTGCGCATTCCGAGGGTGCCTTTGTGCTAAAGTATTGGCATTGGTTCCATTAAGGGAGCAACGACCAATACTGTAGCACTGTTCCCGCCGGGCTGAACGGCAGGAACTTCATAAGATGATATTCCTGCCAGTCCAGTGGGAGCATTGTAATACGGTGGGGGGTGAGGCAGCAGTGCTGACAGCCGCCTCATCCCTGCACATTTGGTTGTCAGCTCATACGACTGTCAAACTCATAATCAGCCCCTTAGCCTCCTGGCTTTAGTCTCAGTGGAAGAGGGGGATGGCCTGAGAACCAGTTCGGAGTGGTTGAGTGGGAAGGGACAGCTCATTACCTAGGCACACCCCTAGATGTGCCATGAGCTCACTCCAGGGGCAAAAAGATTCTGCCAAGTTAAGTTTTACTGAGAATGGTGCACTGCGGTTTAGTGTGAAGAGAGGTGAACAGAATCTGTTGCAAAAGTGGGAAGATTTGCCAGTGGGAACTTTTTGCCGATTGGTTAGTGGATGTCTAGGAGTCACTACCATCCACTGGATAGTGAATTGAACAAAATTATCACCTTGCACCCAGCTCCTCAGAACACTTTCAGGACCTGTAGCAAAAGAGAAGAAGACAGGGCCTGTGTGGAGGCCTGAAGGAGTGTACCTGCTCCCATTTGTACCCAAAGCTAAGATGTAGACCTCATGGGTTAGTTGGCAGACCTCTTGTGTGGCTACAGTGACATCAAAAGCTGAAAGAGGAGTGACTAGTTGTTGAGCAGTTACAACTAGACCTTGACTGGACCTTGCTGGTGGCATCTGATAAAGTGTGTCTTGGCCCCTGAGGTCCTTGGAGCCTTAGTACAGACTAAGGGGACCTGCTCCAGAACTCCAGTGGGACCTTGCCCCTGAAGTGTACAATTTTGAAAGGACTTTGGAAGATACAGCCTCAGACTTGTCATGCTGAAAGATTTTAAGCTCCAAAAAAGAGACTACACCTCAAGGTAGTAATCTTGACCGGGTGAGGACTTCATGGTCTCGGAATTTGAGTTTTCCACTCAAACGTTATCTCACCAAAACCAATGGCATTCACAAGACTATGTCAGGCAGCTTTGACTATGAAGATACCAACTTGAAACTTGCCCCACTGGAGGATTTCAATTTCCATAAAAAACCTAAGTGAGAAGGTGAAAACTTTGACCAGGAATGACCTGCTTGGTGTATATGAGTGCTGCTCTATCTGGGCAGTCTGAAATTGCACATATGTCCAGGTAAACAATAAATAATGAATTCTGATTGGTGTGCTCATTTCTCTTGCTGTTCTTGCCCGAAAAGTTGAAACATTTATATCTCTAATCCCCTTTTTTTAATGGTAGTTTCTTTTGTGTATTTTTTCTTATTAAAATGTTCTTCATATTTAGAAATTGGTTGTGAGACTTTTATTGAGTTGTGTTTTGAGTTGTCAACAGTTTTAGTGTTGGTAATACTTTACAAATATTCCTAAAGTGAGGCTGTCTGCTCTGTGACATAGATTTGAGGGATGAACCCAGGCTTAACTGATTGAAATTGAGTGTTTGACCTTTTGACCTGACTGTGACACTGTGACATCTTACTTGGGTGGGACATTCTCCCCGTAATTATTAACCCATATATATGTATATATATATATATATATATATATAAATAGATATATTCAATTTATATATATGCTCCCATGCGCCGTTACTCTCCAACTAAGCCGTCTTCCTCGTATAATCAAATGATTTATTTTAACAAAAGAAACTCAATTTCTAAAGTGTGCAAATGTTACAAAAGTAAATTTCAATGGCCGCAGCATTTTGGCATGTCGCCGTATACTGGGCATGTACAACCATCATGGCATGAAATGTTTCCCTTTATTCCCATTGTCCTTTCTCCATTTCATTGCCCAGTTAGACACTAGAATGGTTAACTCAACAATGCGGTGTCCTAAACTCACCACCATTACAGTTAACAGTTCCATTACTTGCTGGTGAAATCGTCTTACTTCACATTAACAAGGATCATAAGGATTTCACATTAATTATAGTCATAATATTACTGGTGTAGCTATGCATCACAAGATTTAAATATATGTAGCTTCTCATATGTTTATGTACAGTATCCACCATTATGTGGTTATTTCCTAAGACATTCATTTTATATATTGTCCCTTTCATACATGTCTTGATATCATTTCCATTTCATTCCATATATTGCACACCCTCCGTCAACCACAACTGCATAATTGCAAATTTGCATCCCCCAGATTCATTTAACATTAACGTGACATGTGCTGTAGTGCATGGGCAGATCGGTGTTTCTATTACTCAAACATTTTATTCAATCATTCCAACAACATCATGTCCTACAAGTTCATACACATCTAGGTATATGTGAAAGTAACACATGCCATAGTGCAAGTGCATTGTATTATTTTCAGCGGTTCAGCAACTGAATTATCTCCTATGATATCATACTCTTGTGTGTATATGAAAGTGTCATGTGCTAAAGTGCAAATACATTAGATTACTTCCAGCTACTCATTTCGATGGTTCAGATGTTAATTTTAGCTGCTTAGCAACTGCATCATCACCTAGGATTTTAAACACCCCTGTATATATGAAAGTGACATGTGCCAAGGTGCAAAAGCATAGTATTATTCCTAGCTACTCATTTCAATGATTCAGAAGTTGTTTCTAGCTGCTCAGCACTGACATCATCTCCTGTGATTTTATACACTAGTATATATATGAAAATGACATGTGCCAAAGTGCAAGTGCATTGTGTTGTTTCCAACTACTCATTTTGATGGTTCAGATGAAGTGACATATGCTCCAAATGTATTATAACTAAAATTCCGATTCACCCAACCACGTTGGTTCAATCCTTGGAAACTATTCAGACCATCTTCTGTACCCAGAACTTCCTATATTATTACCTTGTTTATTAAAGCATATTACCCTGAGTTCCTACCCTTCATCATTCCAATTCCTCTGTTCAAGAGCGTCCCCTGTGATCCCATCCATTGGAGCATATATGAATAATTTGTATTAAAATGCAAATGCATTGTAATACTCTGGCCACTCATTCCTGTTATAAAATACCATAATGCATTTTAAAATGTCTTTTCAATATAGAATCTAATCATAATCGAATCACCCAAATACACATCATTAGCCCCATAGATCCCATCACATGGAGACTGATGAAGCAGAAAAAGAAAGGCTAATAAACATTCATATTTCATGTAATAGAATCGTATAAGAAAATATGAGTTTAGCAAAGAAAAAATAATGTGTGTAGAAAATGTGCCCACGAAGTAGTTCGCCATTATTATAAACAAGCTTCATTAATCATGAAAATTCGACAATGTAGTAATCCGTCTTAATTGCAGATGTATTCTATGATTTTCTTGTTGAAACTGTTATATGCTTAGCTTAAATTTAGCCGAGGCTTTGGCCTAGTTGCCTGGTCTCAAATTTACCTGCGTGGTTTTCACTTGTATTAACAAAAATACATTTTAAACTTTAAAGGCTGTATTTTTCCAGTAGAATGACTAATACACTTATCTCAAGGTTTCGTGCTAGGCAAGTTTCATCCCCTTTGAAGCAAGGTCAGTTTCTGCAGGTGCAGACAATAAGGACACTGATATAGAATTAATTGGCAACTTTGTTGCTACTTGTGTTCCAAAACTCCAAGGACACCTTATGCATAAATGAGTACTAAGAGAAAGACACTATTCATTGGTCAACGAGAAGCCACCCTATGAACCCTCCAATGGAAGACCCTGAAGAATTTGGAACGTTTCTTACCTAAACCCACCGGACAAAGAGAAGTCAGCCATTTTCTTTGATGCCATTTTGAAGCCAGATTCAAGACGCCATTTTAAATGACACTTTGATGTCTTTTCTCTATCCCAGAGAAAGAGACTTTGAAGAATTCTCACCCTAGAGACTTTAACTTTAACTTTACCCCGTCTTGTCCATGCAATAACTTTTTGCCCCCATTTTCCTTGCTGCCGCAAGGAAAACTTGTCTTAACTTTGCCCCTTTGAAGTCTGCCCCATGCTGATCGAACCGGTACCTGAAGGACGAAGACTTACCTTGAGTGCTGATTTGATTTTGTAATTATGAAAGGATAAATGTGTTATTCATTGTATTTTCCTTCTTAGGTACCAACTGCTTATTTTGACAGAGCCCTAGATAGAAGTTTTCTAAATTCATGTTGATTAAATTATTTTGCATGAAACCCCACATGCCAATGCTAATCAGAGGATAGTCGAGATATTCACTTGATGCACCATGCTGAATTGAAATCTTGTTATGCTGACCAATGTATGCAATTAGTCAAATTCAGCTACTTATTAGTGATTTGCATTGCTATAACCGAGTGCATTATAATCCAGATTTTGCGTAGATTGCGTTTCTTCCGTCGCTATGGACAGCTAGTAATATTCGTATATGTGTACCATTTGATTTTGAGACTTACTTATATCGTGTTAGCTTTGTTAATATAGGGAAATAAACTCATTAACTTTTAATAAACAGTTGTGGTTATTCATGACTGAAAGGTCATGGTGTGTCTAATTACTGATTTTCTGCTTAACTAATTTGTTGATTGATTACTAATTGAGTATTAGTTTTTGATTATAAAGGGTTATTGATTATTGATTTGAGGGATCCAACAATTCTTTGGATGAGGAGAACCTAACCCGGTCAAAAGGTTCACCGACCTCCGGCGTGTCCAAACATAAGTAATTTATAAGGACTGGACGCGCTATCAAGACCCACATCCAGTTGTCTCACTGATTATTGTTAAACACTAAGGTAGTAATTGTTACTGTGCAATTATTAGGAAGTCCTTGTAAGAACGTCAAGCGTGAAAGGGGGTATAATCCTTTGACTTGTGCAATTGACTCCAACAAGTGTCAAATTACAGTAAAATAATACAACCCCTAATTGTGTATACAACCAGCTTATGTACAAGTGTCCCCAAAATTAGGCTATGTGTGCCCACATTCAGATTATATTCCTGCCTTAATTTCAGTCAGGTAATAGCATCACAATCAGTCCCGACTGCTCCCCCCTTAACTCCTTTTCCCTGTCACCTCCTTGTGCATGCTTTTTCACATGTTTCAATCTGTAGAATTTGAACCCAACCAGAAAGCGATTGTGGTAGTTTTCAAAGTGACAGGCCATTGGATAACCTTTGTTGCCATTTCTTATGAACCACATGTGTTGCAAAATCCTAAATTTCAACCTGTTGATTGTGCTTCCAATGTACAGTTTATTGCAATCACAGCTTAATGCGTATACAACATGGTCAGTGTTACATGTTATCCTGTCTCGTATTGGGATGACACGGTCTTCATATGTCCAATATGCTTTCTCGTTCAGTCCGGCTGACAGGCCTTATAGGAAATACATTTTATAAAGCCACCCGTTATATCAGTCGGCCAATTGCCCTCCTTTCTTGTAGGTTGCAGATAGCTTTGAATGAGGATATCCGCAATGATTTTGTTTTCTTAGATGTTATTCTGGGGCCATCATCAATAACTCAATCGATCAATTAATCAATCCGTAATTTGTATAGCACTGCTTATCACCCATAGGGTCTGAAGGTGGTGCCAAAGGGGAGCCGGTCAGTCGAAGAGCCAGGTCTTGAGGCCCTTCTTGAACTGATTCAGCAAGGGAGCCTGCCTGAGGTGGATTGGTAGCGTGTTCCAGATCTGCCCTGTGAGGTAGGAGAAGGATCTGCTTCCCACTGTGCTCTTTCTGATTCTAGGGGTCGCAGCGAGGGCAAGTTGAGAAGATCGGAGTTGTGTGGCGGGGGTGTAGAAAGATAGGCAGTGGTTGAGGTATGCCAGTCCAATGTTGTGCAGAGCCTTGGAGGCGTGCGTCAGGTGTCTGAAGGTGATGTGTTTGTTGATGGGGAGCCATTGCAGTTCTACAAGGTGGGTGGAGATGTGATTGTAGCAGGGAATGTCTAGGATGAGTCTGGAAGCTGCGTTCTGAATTCTGTGGAGTCTTGCTTGAGCTTCTTCATGATTCCGGCATAGAGAGCGTTGCCTAAGTCAACTTGCTGCTGAAAAGTGTGTGGGTGACCGTCCTTCTTGCCTCGGTGGGGATCCACCTGAAGATCTTTCAAGGGAGGCGGAGAGTGTGGAAGCATGACGATGAGATACTGTTGACTTGGAGAGCATGGAGTCCAGGATGATGCCCAGGTTGAACATCAAACTATATCAAACTCACCTTCAGAAAGGGATTCCTAGGATGCAGAATCCCAAGTTCAAGCAAAATAATAGATGTCAAGCCAGAAAATAATAATAATAATAGCCAACAGACACAAACCCCTAATAACCAAGACAGTGATTCTATAACAACTTTTAATATTTAACACATGATGTATTCTTACATATAATTATTAAATCAAATTGAATAATACCAAAACAATTCTATTCTATATCCCTGGGACACAATGTGGTAAAATAAAAAATAAAAATTAAAAAGGTTACGTGCATGGTCGATGGGTAGTTTTTCATCCAGTCAGTGACTGCTCTCATTCCGTTGTGGAAGTTGTTTTAGGCTGTTGATGGTTCGTCGGTCAGGGAGAGAATGAGTTGTGTGTTGTCAGCATAGGAGACTATGGTGAAGCTGTGCTGTCTGATGATTTTAGTGAGGGGAGCCATGTAGATATTGAAGAGGGCTCGGCTCAGGGAGGAGCCTTATGTACTCCACAGGGGGTTTCTGTTGGTTCCAAGATAAACGACGGAAGCCTGACTCTCTGGGTTCTTCCAGTGAAGAAGGAACGGATCCATTCCAGGGCCTTGCCGTGGATGCCGGGCATTGTGAAATCTGGTGCATAGGGTGGTGTGGGATACAGTGTCCAAGGTAGTGGAGAGGTTGAGGAGGATGAGGGCAGCTGTGTCTTGTCGGTCCAGTATGGTATAGATGTCATCCGTGGCTGTGAGGAAGGTGGTTTTGGTACTATGCTTGCTCCTGAAACCGGATTGGGAGGGTCCAGGATATGGTTTGACGCAAGGAATTCTGTGAGGTGCGTGTTGATGGCCTTTTCAGTTACCTTGGCTGGGAAGAGGAGAAGCAAAATGGGCCTGTTGTTTTTCATATCTCTAGAATGGGCAGTGGGTTTCTTTAGGAGCGGGTTGATCTCTGTGTGCTTCCAGTCATTCGGGAAGGTGGTGGTTTTTGATGGAGAGGTTGATTGTCCGCCACAGCTCAGGAGCGATGGTGGTGCTTGCTCGGTTGAAGATGTGGTGTGGGCACGAGTCCGAGGGTGCCCCTTAGTGGATAGAGTTCATGAGTTTTCAGGTATATATTTGGAGAAGGGGTCCATTGGGTCAGAGTCGGCCGGGCAGTGGGGTACGTGGTGGTGCTGGTCTGCGGTGGAGGTGTGATTTGGCTCTCAAACTCTTCATATATGTCCTGGATTTTACAGTGGTAAAATTTGGCGAGGTCGTCACAGAGGTCTTGAGATGGGTGGATGTCTGTAGTGTCCTTGGATCGTGAATTCGTTGACTATGTTAAAAAGCTCTTTGCTGTCATGCACGTTGGTGCTGATGCGTTCCTGGATGGCAGCCTTTCTGGAACCTATGATGCATTGGTGGTGCGCGGTGACTGCGTCTTTGTATGCTATGCTGTCTGCCATGTTTTTGCTGTTCCTCCATTTACGTTCAAGTCAACTGCAGGAGCGTTTAGAATCTTGGAGGTCGGTTGTGAACCAGCTGGGTTTCTTGTGGTGCTGACTTCCGGTGGGTTTTCTTAGGTGGGCTACGGTGTTTGGGCAGTCGGAAATCCAGCGGTGGAGGTTGCGAGCCGAGTCATTTGCATTCATAGTCTCTTTTGGAGGGGAGTGGCTGCATCATTGAGCTGTGCTTCTGTGACCTTGCTCCAGTTCCTGCAGAGGGGCAAGGAAGGGGTGCGGTGGCATCTGGTGGTCTTGGTAAATGTGAAGTGGATACAGTGGTGATCGGTCCAGAAGTGTTCGGAGGTGTGAGAGAGGGAGATGTTGTTTCCTGTCGGAAAGACAGGGCCAAGAGTGTGTTTCGCTGAGTGAGTGGGGAGATTGAACAGTTGCTTGAGTTGCTTGAGTCCAAGAGTGGCAAGGTTGTCAGGGGTGTTAACTCACTGTAAATGTTCATCCCTTAACAAGATGGGCAAATTATTTTGTAGGTTTATTTTGACACTTGATTGGGCTGAATTAAATTCCAAAAAGAGCCATTTCATCTCACCCTTGTCTTTGGCCGTATCTCTCTTTGTTTGGTACAACATTTGTTCCCTAGATTTCCTGCTGACACTCTCCTTGGCATCCTTTAATACACTTAGTAGATACCCTCATTGTATGAATCTTCCAATTGTTTTTGATGCCTCCTTTCAAATTTGTCATTTGTGCAGCAGATCCTTTTTGCTCTCAGCACTTGGCCATAAGGGATGATCCATTTTAGGATTGCAGGATGGCCTCTGTTCGCATGCAAGATGGAGTCTGTGGCTGTTGCTTTCCTGTGTATGGTTATCACCAACTTGTCATCCTGAATGATGAGTTCCACATCAAGAAATATACATATATATTACCTAGTGGCAGTCACCACAAGGTAGTTAAAGTTAGGACCATGCTTCCATAGAAAAAGCATTTTTTGACTTACCTATATCTTTGGAACCCTTTGACAAATCTACACAAAATTGTCCCAAAAAAGTGCCACGGTGATATTTGTTGTGCATGGAATGTTTCGGGGTGATCTGTCAAGGGGGCCTAAGAAAAAAGGGGGGGAGGTTAAAAAAGTTCAATTCCCATAGGCCCTTTGAACAAGGCTACAGCCTGAACCACTGGAAGGGATTACACCAAATTTGGCAGAAAGCTAGCTTTCAGTACGCATATTGTGCTTTCACTTATTTGGTGTAAATCCTTTCAGTAATTTTTGAGATATTAAAGGGAAAACAAATTTGGAAATTTGAGGTTGCTACGACTTTGCAAAGATTAAGAGCTTGCGCACGGCAAATGCACAGCTCTGATTGGCTGCTAACACTTCAAACCAGGAAGTTTTGGTGGCCATCTTGGAACTCGGCTTCAGCGGAGTCCCACTAAAAAAGTGTAAAAAAAAAAAAAAAAAACTCAACTGACCGCTTAGCTCTGGTGCTCGGGTCCCAGAGGGATCCTGTCTGAACAAAAAAAAACATTTTTTACAAATGTTTTCCCACAGATTCGTAAAATTGTCGTAAATTCATGGGAAAATGAAAAAAACAAGCAGGGGCTCCTGTGCTCCTGTGCTTGTTTTTTAACAAGCCCCCGGGTGGGCCAAATTTCTATTTTTGAATTTTCCAGTCCTACTTACCCGTTCAGTTTTTGACAAATTAAGGACTCAGATGATACAACTGGCATGGGCTGGTAAACAGCTGAGGGTGGGATAAGTGACATTGACAGTGCCATATGATATGGGAGGGCTAAATGCACCTGACCTGGAGGCATACTACTGGGTTTTGCAGTCACAGTTGCCCATTACTGGCTACACGACCGCAAGCTTTACCACATGTGTGGCTTGAGCTAGGAGCGGCTGCTTTGGGCACACTACTTCCCTCTGCTCCTGTTTTGGCGACCAATTCATTGGTATAGGGTGCCAGA
Organism: Pleurodeles waltl; assembly: GCF_031143425.1. Lineage (NCBI taxonomy): Eukaryota > Metazoa > Chordata > Amphibia > Caudata > Salamandridae > Pleurodeles > Pleurodeles waltl. The sequence goes on along the minus strand of NC_090444.1, from coordinate 1,639,985,635 downwards.
CTTCCTCATTACAACTATTTGTGCATGGAAAAAACTCCTTGAGAGGCAGGCGAGTCCGCTCCTTTACTCTCCCCTGATCCTCTTGGATTGGTGTATATGTTTCCGATTGGGCCAGGAGCAAGGTGCGCTTCAGGCCTTTAGGGGCCTAAGCATTAACACCATGGGGGACCTCTTCATGGATGGGAAGATGAGTGATTGGGAGATGATGAATGCTCCAGGCACCCGCATTAGTCCGCTAATGCACTTCCACTACCTGAGAGCATGACATACATTGCAAGCCTTACTAGGCGAGAACACGTTGGAACCACCGACTATACCAGTTTTAACATCGCTGTTGCAGACACCCCTACCACACCATATAGTGTGCAGATTATATGCACGTGAGCAGGAAGCACGTACACTGGGGGCTACAGGGGTGAGGCTTGTATGGCAAAGCGATATAGGATCACCCATAGATGATGAGAGGTGCTGCTCAGTAACAAAGACTATCTTCTGAAACAGCGGACACAGATTCATTCACTCGAGGTATGTTAACAGAGCCTATTATAAGCCTAGGCTACATCGGTACAGCTAGGCTACATCGGTACCCACTCCGAGACAATGCGGCATGCCCCCGCTGCAGGGCATCAGATGCTGATTTTCTACATTTAGCTTGGACTTGTCCGGTGGTGTCGGGTTTTTGGTGTGCTGTGTTCTGCGAGTTGGAAACGATAGTGGAGGGGAGGCCTCGAGCCAGACCAGCTCCTGGCACTGTTTGGATATGATAAAAATTTACCAACTGCTTCCAGAAGTTTGGCCGCTATAGGTTTAGTGTTAGCAAAGCGCAGGGTGGCAGTATGATGGGGGCGTGGTCCACTGCCTACCCTACAAGATTGGCACAGGGACATGGCCTACAGTAATCTGCAGTCTGACTCATATAGTGAACTCTTAACGAGCTACAGCTGTCCTCGTGACATATGGGGACCGTATCAAGACTATTTAGTTAGAATAAATGAGGCGCAGGTGCGAGACATAGACTTTGACTTAGTGAGGGTGGGGAGGGGTGGGGTGGTGAGTGATGATTCGGAGTTGATGGGAGTGAGACGGATTTAGGGATGCCAGGGACGGTGTATATATATATCAACTATATGATTTCCAAAAATGTTAAATGCACTGGATTCTGAAACTTGATTTCATTATGCTGATGGTGATATTGAGTGTATCACAGATGGGGGGGCTGTGGTGGATGTCCACCTGTGTTCATGTACTTGTCGTTGCACTGTTATGCTGGGGCATCCTTTAGTTATATCCAGCTGTTAAAGCGGGAATCGTGCTGTAAGGGGTGTGATTTTGGAAACTCATTACTGTGTTTTATTGTATAGTGACCTGTCAGTGTGTTGCTAATTGTAAAAAGTAAATTCGGCTTTAAAAAAATATGTTGTGGGCTGCTTTTGTTGTAGTTTTTTATAATAAGCAGATCAGTCCTGTGGTACTTGACATAACGTTTCTCAATTAACCAATAACGCCTTTAACCTTTATCACTGGATTGTTAACCAAAAAAACTCAAGCCTACTTTATAGAGTGCAAGCTTTGCGGCAAAGACGAGACCTGTGGCATCTTACATAACATTTCCAAATGAACCAATCAGGACTTTTGCCTTTATCGTTGAATTGTCACCTTACTCAGCACATGCCAACCTTGAATGCCACATACGCTTTCGAACAAGGCAACTATTGGTATACAATCATAAAATTACAAATATGTACAAAATTAATGAACTAAAACGGCATAACAGTGATTCTAAAAGTGTAGATCATCTACTCTAAGGGTTTGTTACAAGGGTACCAACATCAAAACCCTTGTCTAATATGGTACTCCGGTAGGCTCCCTGTAATGAAGTACCCATCTACAAGCCTAAACATAATGTAATGACAATCACCCCTTAAAGTCCTCTTGGTTTTAATGTATGCCTTTTACAATAAATGAGCTATGCTTACCTGCTTTTTCATAACATTCAGAATAAACAAACCAAGGCAATAGCCTTAATCAGTGGCTTGTCACCATATCTGTTAGACCTGACAGCCTTTGGTGTAGTCTCCCCAAAACTTTTTGCACTCTTCCCTTCAGTTTATTGAAATTCGTTTTTGTTGGCCTTAGGTCTCTGTGTACTTTTCAGCTGCTAATCAGTGTAAAAGTGAGCGTGCTCATTTCTTCATACATGGTAAAATTGGCTTACAACCAATTGGTATTTGTAGTTTACTTGTAAGTCCCTAGTACAGTGGGACTACAATGTACTCAGGGCCTGTAAATCAAATGTTACTACTGGTCCTATAGCAGATTTTGTGCCACCCTTTCAGGAACGCCTCAGGCCTGGCATTGCAGACTGTGTATGCAGTTTTAAACTGCCATGTAAACCTGGCAAAAGAAAACTTTTGCGGGGCCCAATCCTTCCTTATTAGTGCATATGTCACCCCTTTTGTAGGACTGGGACAGCCCAGAGGGAGAGGGTGCAGTGAATTAAAAAAGTAAAAGATTTAAGTTTTACATGTCCTGGTAGTGAAAAACTCACTACTGTAAGTCTTACCTCTCCCAAAGGGTAATATTGGTTTACTTTATTACATTTAATAAGGGCAAAATTTGATTGGGGAGGTCAAAAGTAATGTTTGGCTCAAAAGATTTTGAATTAAAAAAATAATGGTAAAGTCAGATTCTAGGTCACAATTCTGAAAATGCCACTTTTAGAAAGTTGCAAACTCAACAAGGTGATAGAATGTTTAAATTAAACTCAGCTGCTTTCAATCACTTGGGGCTGCATCCCAGTCCACTGTTTTTTGCCCACCTCGCCACCTCAGTTAGGACCCAGCCATATTCAAATCAGCCTTGACCCTGCTCCTCATGGGAACATTCCCAAACTGTCCGAATTTGCATATAGCTAGGTGCAAACTGAGGTGGCATGATGTGCAAAATAACGATTGATGGGAATGTGACCCCGAATAATTGCCAGTGGCTGAGATTAATTCAAGCATTCCATTCATCACTTTTTGCATACTTTAGTATGTCACCCTAAGTGGGATAGGTATGCCAGATGTGGGTCCCGTTCCCTCTGTGTCACTGGAACCAAGCTATACCTGTCTGTGTAGTGTGGTTAGTTTTACGTATCCTTTGCGCGTTAGCTTCAGGCTTTAGGCCTTTGTGCACTTTGCCCTGGATGTATTTTATTCATTTGCTTGCAGTTTAGAGCCTCTGTGCACTTTGCTCTCAATGCTTTTTATTGGGCTTCATACTGTTATTTTTCAAATGGCCAGTTATACGGTTTTGTTTTTTATTCATATCACACTGTTTAGCCTACTTCAGCACTGGAGTTCTCCATAACACATTCACTCTGTGCTTCAGTCAAGGATACAGTCTGGTACATTGCCGATAGACGTGGTAGGAGTTTAGACTTGGCATTCCTGCGTAGGGACATTTTGTGATCACGCTGACATGTTAGTTATAAAATCACTTCCTTGTCCCAACACACGCAAGAGGGAGATTCCGACCAGGGAACCACAACTAGACGCTGACTGCCTCGTTGCAGATGCTGAACCAAGATCACAGGCCTTTGCTCAGGTATGAGGGCTGATGTCTCCCCAGTGATTCAGAAAGGCAAGCTAGAAGCTTAACATGCTGTGCTCTAAATAGAACAAGCAGAGGGAGAGTAGAAACTGTTAGGCACTATGATAGCTTTATTCTTATGTTTTACTCTCCTGGTGACTATTTCAATCCTACTGTGTTGTATTGTTCTGGTTATTGCGGCTCACGCCTTATTATCTAAAATACAGTTGTTTTATTAAAACATTATATAAAACTTATACTGTTTTTGTCATTTGTATATGAGATCATATTGTAAATGAGAGAGTTGGTTTGGATCTGAGTGACCACGACTTCCCTGAGAAGTTACAAAGATGTCATGCGCTCGGCTGCCCAATCATTTCTTCCCCGTGGGAGAAATGAGGCACTGCTAGTTAGCCGGAGCAAACACCGGATTTAGGGTGACAGAGTTCCTTACACGTGGGTCAGACTCAGTCCCCCACACCGTTATCGATCCTGCTGCCTAGAAATCCAGTAGTCTCATTTAGGATAATGAGAGCCCACGCGACATGGCGCCGCCAACGATTGGTCTGGCTCAAATTTTTGGGTCCGGCTGACTCTCTCGGTCTTATATATATATTGACTCCTCGGTTCCGTAAGCGGAGACGTCCGTGGGGCTGAGGGTTTCCGCCACCACGGGATAGGCATCCTATTACTTAGTGGTTGGTTGTTCAAGCTTGAACTTTGAAAGGAAAACCCCGATATTTGTGTGCCTTCTCTGACCTGGTGCTGTTTTTACAAATGGCAAATCCTAATGTAGTGAATGTAGCGCTTAATATGCGACACCCGCTCACAGGACATCTGATAGCACATGGACTGACGGTCCAGGGGGGTCCAGTCACTTTTGTGGTGGACGCCCATGCAGCTTATAGAACAGAACTTTTTTATTCTTGGGTCGTATTTCCGGCAGTTGATGGGGGTACAAACACTTTTCACGAATACACTATTGCGAATGTCCCTGGACAATACAGGGCTTATGCATATTTAGAGATACCTTTATCTTATCAAGAACACCATAATTGGCTTGATGGCGCCCTCCCACACACAGTAGCACAAGTTAGGTTAGGTCCACTAAGTAATGATGGTCCTACCTGGCCTTTATTGGCTACATATACACCTCATCCTGCGGCTGCACAATTGACAGTGGTTGAAGTTCGTCGTTTATATACAGACTTAACGGCTACATATAGACGATTGGTTCACTTTGTAATGCAGACACTAAGGCGGTCGCCGCCCGCCATGAGGTTACCGCCGAATGACCGCCTGCGGTCAAAAGACCGCGGGGGTCATTCCAACTTTCCCGCTGGGCCGGCGGGGGACCGCCAAAAGGCCGCCCGCCGGCCCAGCGGGAAAGCCCCTGCAACGAGGAAGCTGGCTCCGAATGGAGCCGGCGGAGTTGCAGGGGTGCGACGGGTGCAGTGGCACCCGTCGCAATTTTCACTGTCTGCTAAGCAGACAGTGAAAATCTGTATGGGGCCCTGTGAGGGGGCCCCTGCACTGCCGATGCCAGTGGCATGGGCAGTGCAGGGGCCCCCAGGGGCCCCACGACACCCGTTCCCGCCATCCTGGTTCTGGCGGTGACAACCGCCAGAAACAGGCTGGCGGGAAGGGGGTCGAAATCCCCGTGGCGGTGCTGCAAGCAGCGCCGCCATGGCGGATTCCCTGGGCCAGGGGAAAACCGGCGGGAAACCGCCGGTTCCCCTTTTCTGACCGCGGCTTTACCGCCGCGGTCAGAATAGCCCAGGAAGCACCGCCAGCCTGTTGGCGGTGCTTCCGCTGCCCTCCGCCATGGCGGTCATGGACCGCCAAGGTCGGAATGACCCCCTAAATACGAACGCAGCGCGTGCTGCTCCGGCGCACCCACAGGCAGTGGTTCCGGGTATCAATCCGGCCACTGTACACTCAGTTATGGGTAAAGTACCGGCTAAACGTGAGGAAACTCCATTTTGGCTGGCGCAAAAAATTAATACGCTGGAAGCAGTATTTCCCCATACGGGACCTCAGGATAAACATAGAATATTGACGATGTGTTGGCCATATGGGATGGTTCCTCCGGTGGACCTTTGTAATACCTGGGGCACGGTGTTTGCCGCGCTCTACACTACGGCACACGGTACACCGACATTAGCTAATTTACCGGAAGTGCTTAAACAAATTCAAGATGAATATGGGGCTGCCCCGGCTTTAGATTTAGGGATGCAGCTGATGGGCAATATTGCCGCGGTTTCTTCTATTATTTTGAGTAATCTCAAGGGAGAGGCAGTAGCACTAGCGGTGCGAATGCGTCTTCGGGACGTTCCACAGGTTAATCAGGAACGGGAACTCCCGAGAATAATAGCAGAAACATATTCCAGTATTGGTCGCGATAGCCTAGGGGCTAGACCACAAAAACCGCAATTGCAGGGTAAAAATAATAAAGATAATGCTAAACAGCAGCAACCTGAGGGTACTAAAAAGCGCTGGGAAAAGAAACAGCAAACACCTAAGAAAGATGGGGGACAGTCTCCGCAACCGGAGACCCCGCAGAATAGGTATAATCTCAGGAATAGGGATAATTTGAAGACGCCTGATAGATATCAATATACTGATACACGCCAATCTCGTTCCTTTCAGGACTCCTCAGAGAAGAGAAGTGAGAGAGGTGGGCGGTCAGAGTGGAGAACGGAGTACGTGAAACTAAGACAGGATTCACAACGCTCAACTGAGGTTTCTATTAAACAAGAAGAGAAACCACTGCAACAATAACAGCAATTTAAAAAGAAGAAAGTGGCAGCAGTCTAAGTTAGACATGCCGCTCAAGAAGAGAGTTCTCTTGACGAACAAGACATGGGCGTTGGCACTGTTAGACAGCGCGGCAGAGGTCACAATAGTTCGCCGGAGTCTTCTAGAGCATCTGGAGGTGAAAGCAACTGATGACTTCATACAAGTCGAAACGGCGGATATGCGAGTCTCTGATCCTGATAGAGTATATAAAGTGACTCTGAGATTAGAAGGGGACATTGACCGCATTGTACACGCCATCTTTTGGGACCATGTGGTAAAATCATATGATGTTCTGCTGGCCGAACAGGATTGGCCACCTGACTTTGTTCGCGACTGTCCGGTTGGGGAGGAGGTTATTACACCTTCCTTCTCACCACTTGTTCCGAGAGAACTAGCGGAGTCCTATAGTAAAACATGGGCTCTAGCACAGGCTCCCGCCCTATATAGAAATAACGTGGGGTGGGATAGACAATCACCTTATCATGTAATTCCGATAAAGGGCGAACCTCAGCCACAGCGGCAGTATCCTATCAAATTTGAGGCAAGGGCATCGGTTAGGAAAATTCTTACACAATTGGAGTACCAGGGTGTAATTGAGCTCTGTGTCTCGCCGATGAATAATCCCTTATTTCCGGTTGCTAAACCGGACCATTCATATAGGATAGTGGTGGATTACAGACATTTAAATGGTCATACACGCACATATGCAATACAGAATTCACATAGCGCAGCGCTTATGAATAATATAGTGAGTAAGAAATACAAAACAACGTTAGATATCTCGAATGGGTTTTTCTGCCAAAATATAGCGCCCAAAAGTCGGGACTATACCAGTTTCAGTGTGTTTGGCTCTCAGAAAAAGTTTTGTCGTTTGCCTCAGGGGTATAAGAATAGCCCAGGACTGTTTTCGGTTCGTGTGACTGAGATGCTGCACGAGTTGGACCCTGAAGCGTTATCATACGTTGATGATATATATCTGACGGACGATGAGATTCTGCAACATCTAAGGCGTGTATCGCGCATTGTTGTGGGGTTTGCTGAAATTGGCTCTAAGTTTAATTTTAAGAAATCGAAGATTGCCTTCCTCAGCGTCATTTTCCTGGGATATGAGTTGTCGAGTGAGGGCAAAAGCTTAGCGCCTAATTTTTTGGAGAAATGTGCTTTATTGCTGCCTCCTAATACGGTTCGGAAGCTCCAGTCATTGTTGGGGTTTCTGAATTTTGGCAGAACTTACAATCCTGATTATGCTACGTGTATAAAACCCTTGTATGAATTGATTCGCCCAAATTTTGCGAGTAGATTTTGGACGATTGAACATACACACATACTACGAGAGTTACAGACTGATCTCTTAGCAGTTAAACACTTACACACACGGGACAATAAGACACATTTGGTCATCAGGGTGATACCTGGGGCTGTTGGGTTTACATATGTCACCTTTGATGAAGGTGAGACAGTCCTGATTGCATACAAGTCCCACTTGTATTCTGCTGCAGAACAACGATTTGCACAGACTGAGAAGATACTAACTGCAGTACAGATGGCTGTGATTAAAGAAAGACCGCTTGCCCAGGGCCAACGCATCATTGTCGTTTCCCCGATTCCAGCCTTAGAGGCTGTTACTAAAGCGAATGTTCCTAATTCGAAAGCTTTACACCCGCGATGGATACAATGGGCTACGTCTTTGACTGCCACTGATGTAGATTACATATTTGACCCTAAGCTGCAGACTCAAGAATTTCTTCAATATGAAATGGAGTACCCAGTTCCTGCTGGTACATTGCCTATTGACCAATATCAGGTGGTTATGTATACCGATGGCTCTGCGCAACCAGCGGTTGGGACTAAACAACAGTATTCTGCTGCATGTGCGGTGGTGAGCGGCACTATGGAAGGGGAAGTGTTCTGCCCCTGACATACTTATACTAAAACCTTGGGAGATTGCACGGCACAGCTGGCTGAGCTCAAAGCTCTATTGTTAGCGTGGGAGCACGCGGATCCGGCGATTTTGACCTTGCTGGTCTGTGACTCCTACTACTGTGTTCAGTCTTTCAATGAATATCTGCACTATTGGAAGTTGAATGGGTTCAGAGATTCTAAGGGCAACACCATTAAACACAAATTGTTGTGGGGTAAGGTTGCGGATCTGAAAGAGACACTTCCTATGGTCCATGTTGTGCATACACTTGGACACCAGCGCGTTGGAATACACGTTGCTGGGAATACTTTGGCTGATGAAGCCGCAAAGTCGGCAGTGGCTGTCGCCACTGTAGCCGCAGTGACTCGTTCGAGTTCCAAACCAGACACAGAGATTTCGGCTGCTTTGAAAGCTACGGCTGATGGCACGCCATTTCCTAGAGGATTTCCTTCTAAATATAGTTACTGCTTGAGTAGTGCATTAAATGCTGTTGTTAATATTCCAGGCATTGGTGTACGTGAAATACCCAATAAAATTGAGAGAACTCGATTAATTTCTGCAGCACATGAGGGGGCGGCATCTGCACATGCTGGTGTGGCTGCCACTATTTCGCTTTTACAGGCTCGTTATTGGTGGCCTGGTCTCTATAAAGAGACAAAGAAATATGTCCTTTGTTGTGACGTTTGTCAACAAATTAAGGCTTCGTCGGCTAGACGCCCGCAGCAGACGCCCCTTCTGATTTCAAATAAACCTTTACAGTGTGTGTACTTGGATCATTGTGGTCCGCTGACACCAGATAGTGCATACAAATATATATTGGTTGCTGTAGATTCGTGCTCCAGATTTGTGTGGGTCTGGCCACAACACTCGGCTGACGCTCGGACTGTTATTAAAGATTTGCGCATCTTTGTCGATACATTTGCAGTTGCGGCTTTTCATTCGGACCAGGGCCCTGCTTTTGCCTCTAAGGCATTCAGGGACACCATGGCTTCGTTGGGGGTCCAACTCCAGTTCTCGTCTCCATTTCATCCCAAGGGAAATTCTGTCGTGGAGCGTTTAAATCGTGATTTAAAGCAATCCTTAACGGCCAGGGTTATAGGTACGGGTCGTAGTTGGCTAGCCCACCTGTATGGAGTACTTAATAACTTGCCTAGACGGTCACTGGGGGGTCGTACTTCATATGAGTGCCTGTTTGGAACACGAATGTATGTTCCTGATCTAGATGGTCCTGGTGTGGAGGCGGCAGATACGCCCTTTGACATAAATGATCGTGTCACTGTTTTGCAGGATTTACAACAATTCCGTGAAGATAACTCTTCTGCAAGTGCTGCCTCCTCAGGAATTAAGGATGAGCCAGTAACACCTACTGGTTGGATACCCAGGATTGGGGATCTAGTGCGTGAAAAGGTCGCAGTAAAGAAAGAATTTGGTCCTTCTTATCGAGCACCTGTCCCTGTGTTACGGGTTAGCGGCACGAGAACTGTGATTTTACCGCCGCTGCGAGGGGCCAAAGGAGATCGCTTTGTTTCCATTGATAATGTCAAGTTACAACATGTGGCCGATTCTGCACAGCAGACCAAGAGGGACACTCAGTAGTTCCGGAATCCCTCTCACTACTGGGGAAGAAGTCCCGCTGCAGGTGATTTACACCGACGATGTTTCCTCTCCGAGCTTGGGGAGGGTGGAAGATGATCTTGCGATTGTTCCACAAACAACGATTAATATGGAATCTTTTGATCAAGTTGCTGTACGTTCTACTGATGTTTCTGAACATGTGGTTTATAGCGTGCCTAGGCGAGAGCCTCCATCTGCTTCTTTGTTCACAGTTGCACCTTTTGCAAGAACTGCCTCTGGCTGCTTCAACGACACTGATGATGCAATGTCCAGCTCCTTGTCCTCGATGTCTACAGTCCGAGGTCCACGTAAGCTGCTGTGTTGGCTTAAACGCACATATTTTGTTTTTCCTTGGAACTATTTGTGGCTTTTTATGGCTGTAATGACTCTTTTTTTGTGGTTGGGATTTGTGGTTACTTTTTTTCTGGTAATACATGGTCATTTTCTTCCTGATCGATCTGACATTGAGCACGTGGAGACTGTTTTAAAACCACATTTTTCGTCTCATATGGTTCGAAGAGACTTGTCCAATGTAAACATTTCTGCAGTACCGATTCCGGATGGGATTGTGTGGGATAAAGTAATGTTTGATATATATGGTCCCACTGAATTGATTCAAATTCCATATGTCCTCAAGTTATCAATGAATGATATTGTTATACCAGGCATTGTTTCTGATGATTGGGATGTGAAGACAGTAGATTCTATGCTGACAGATTTGCAATATTATACTGTCTATGACGATGAAGATGCTTACCAATTTAGAGATAATCATGGTGACATGTTTTGCTACAACTATTATGGACACCACTTTATTCATAAAGCTAGTAGCCCTAAGTCCATATTTAATTATGTGCAATGGGAACATTGCTCGACTCCTCCACAAGGGAGTTCGAAAACGTATTATGATAAATTTGCATATTTTTCTGGGCATGATCAACGAAATGCTAAGTCTTACTATTTTAAAGTTACTCCGTATTCTAATAAGCAAATGTTATTGACCGATACTAAATTACTGTATTCAAATTTGTTTGTATCTAAACTTTCGGTCGAGGGATATGAATACTGGTTTAAGACTGTTGACTGGAAAAGTGTTTGGGGAACGAAAAATTGGCAGATGCGAGGCAGGGACACATTATTTAGAGCATGTATTATCCCTGTGCAGATGATTTTCCTCAATGACACAGTACAACAGACTAGCTGTTTGGGCTTGGCAACAATTAGAGAGTTAAATTTGCCTAGTATACCTGTCCCTTCCAAATTAAACAACTGGCAGCACTATGTGAATGCTACTTTTAGTGAATTTACAAATTGGGTCCAGAATGGTACGCTTAACACTTCATCGATACATCCGGGCGGGTGGTTATTATGGCCTATAGACACTAATAAGTGTCATCAACGTTTTGTCACCTCTTCAGGGGGGTTCAGGACTAGTAGGGCAGACCCTTGTTACATTTCACCAGAACATGCTGATATTATAACTACATACAGCGTGGGGAAGCTTTGTCAGCAATGGTTGAAGTCATCCACGCTGGATGCAGTTAAGTCACATCTCACGTTACTGTCTAATGATACTGATTTACAAGATTTTTTGTCAGGTCCCAAGGTACCACGGAAGAAAATATTTTTATACGAAGTTTATAATGAGATTAGGAAGCTTTCACAACAGGAGGCTGCAGCCCGGTTGAGGCAGATTGATCAGGAAAACCTGCTGCAGACTTTGTCTGTTGTTGATAATGGCATGCATACCCTTTCTGACCGTGTTTACACGATTGACAGCATTGTTTCCTCTGCTATTGACATTATTAAATCGGACATGTCTTCTTTATATCATGGGCAGAGCCAGACGCGGTCCATCATGCAGCTGGGTTGGACTCTTCAGACCTTGAAGGCAGGTCGCGTTCCATGGCAGGACTTTCGTGCCAGAGAGATCTTTGTCTCCTTTAATTTGACTCGTCAACAACAGCTGATGGCTAAAAAGGAAGCGACGTATGTCATGTTGAATATTGAGAAATTGGAGAAACTGCCTTTCACGGTTGCTGAGATTCCGTCAGCTGAGTGGTTGATTCATGGGGTTATTAATCTGCCTATTTCCACTCTGCAATTTACTTCTTGTTTGAAGCACCTTCCGGTGGGTAGATATGAACTATTGGGAGACAGTTACATACACAAGGTGTGGGAGCTTCCCTTTCTATACAGATGTATTAATGGTTTGAGGGAGGTTTTTCTTAGCGGTAGTGAATGCGAAACTTCTGTCAGCCATTCTATGGTTTGTAAACAGCTGTCCTTGCACGGAGCGTGTACCGCTTCCATTGCTAACTTAGCTTGTTATCTGAAGGGAGTTCCAGTCCCGGTTATTAAAAACACTTTCCAGGTGCTTTCTAACGGCAGTTACATTGTTCTTAACAGTGAACGCTGCTGTGGCAAGCGTGCCGGAATAGTTTACGTTGTCATTGTCAACAAGGCCATTACGTGCTGCGGGAATGTGTTGTTTCCCCCCACTCAAATTAGGGAGGTGGAGGACATCTGGCCTCATATTGCTACTTCCAAGGTTAATTTCGACAAGTTGAGTCGACTAAAGGCTTTATTGTTTCAAAAGCATGTGGCCCTTACATCTGCGAGTGAGACCTACGCACTTCCGGTGGCAAGGTCATCGGCGGAAATACAGTCCCTTTTGAATACTAACTTTCCAAGTCACTTCGGTGAACTTGTGGGACGTATATTTAATGCATCCAGCACTGCTGGTATTGCACATTTTTTCAAAGCCGTTGGTGTTGGTTTTGCTCACACCTTCTCTTCCATATTCGGTTTGATACCTTCGGCTGTACACTCTATTTTCGGAAGCATTTTGGGGGGTTTCCCGATTACTTTGACTTTATTGGCTGGGGTATTACTGTTGTTGCTATTTTATCGCAATGGCTGTCCCGCCACGACGAGATCCTATATTGCTGCTCCCGTCAGCGCAGCTGTGTCGTGAACGCATGATGCAGCATTTTGGAGCAACACTCCTGGCCCATTTGGAGTGTGACTGGTCTCTGTCATTCCGACCAGTTTTGGATTGTGTGCAACCCGTGTTTCGGTGCCTTTGGTGCTCGTTTTAACATGCACTGGCTCTCTGGCTCTCGCTGCAGCGCCCTCCAGTGGTCGATCCTGATCTGTTGATGTTCCCGATTAGGGCTCCTTCCCAGACTTGTGCACTACGGTTGCATTTGCTTCGTGAGGCAGTTTATGAGATTCCCTTCCAGGAGGAAGATGGTTTTGTCTCATTCATAGGCCCTGCACGGGGTGCCGCCCTGAATGGTTTTGGGGCTTTGGAACACACCTGCCCCATGGTACTTTGTGGCGTGGATCTTCCGATATTGACATATATCGAAGTGGAGGAGCTCCTACTTTCTATTGCTTCTGTTTAACAATTGGATTTTTTTTTCCCTCTCCTGCAAAATTGACTTTATATTGAATTTGGCTTTATCGTCACATGTTTCCTAAATTTATGACTTTGTTGTCTTCTGACCTTGTCAAAATATGTATATAATTTTAGGTATTGTTTATATCTGGGGCATATTTTTATATTATTGGAACCACTTGCTACCGACAAGGGGAGGGTGTAGTGTGGTTAGTTTTACGTATCCTTTGCGCGTTAGCTTCAGGCTTTAGGCCTTTGTGCACTTTGCCCTGGATGTATTTTATTCATTTGCTTGCAGTTTAGAACTTCTGTGCACTTTGCTCTAAATGCTTTTTATTGGGCTTCGTACTGTTATTTTTCAAATGGCCAGTTCTACGGTTTTGTTTTTTATTCATATCACACTGTTTAGCCTACTTCAGCACTGGAGTTCTCCATAACACATTCACTCTGTGCTTCAGTCAAGGATACAGTCTGGTACATTGCCGATAGACGTGGTAGGAGTTTAGACTTGGCATTCCTGCGTAGGGACATTTTGTGATCACGCTGACATGTTAGTTATAAAATCACTTCCTTGTCCCAATACACGCAAGAGGGAGATTCCGACCAGGGAACCACAACTAGACGCTGACTGCCTCGTTGCAGATGCTGAACCAAGATCACAGGCCTTTGCTCAGGTATGAGGGCTGATGTCTCCCCAGTGATTCAGAAAGGCAAGCTAGAAGCTTAACATGCTGTGCTCTAAATAGAACAAGCAGAGGGAGAGTAGAAACTGTTAGGCACTATGATAGCTTTATTCTTATGTTTTACTCTCCTGGTGACTATTTCAATCCTACTGTGTTGTATTGTTCTGGTTATTACGGCTCACGCCTTATTATCTAAAATACAGTTGTTTTATTAAAACATTATATAAAACGTATACTGTTTTTGTCATTTGTATATGAGATCATATTGTAAATGAGAGAGTTGGTTTGGATCTGAGTGACAACAACTTCCCTGAGAAGTTCCAAAGATGTCATGCGCTCGGCTGCCCAATCATTTCTTCCCCGTGGGAGAAATGAGGCACTGCTAGTTAGCCGGAGCAAACACCGGATTTAGGGTGACAGAGTTCCTTACACGTGCGTCAGACTCAGTCCCCCACACTGTTATCGATCCTGCTGCCTAGAAATCCAGTAGTCTCATTTAGGATAATGAGAGCCCACGCGACATGGCGCCGCCAACGATTGGTCTGGCTCAAATTTTTGGGTCCGGCTGACCCTCTCGGTCTTATATATATATTGACTCCTCGGTTCCGTAAGCGGAGACGTCCGTGGGGCTGAGGGTTTCCGCCACCACGGGATAGGCATCCTATTACTTAGTGGTTGGTTGTTCAAGCTTGAACTTTGAAAGGAAAACCCCGATATTGGTGTGCCTTCTCTGACCTCGTGCTGTTTTTACAAATGGCAAATCCTAATGTAGTGAATGTAGCGCTTAATATGCAACACCCGCTCACAGGACATCTGATAGCACATGGACTGACGGTCCAGGGGGTTCCAGTCACTTTTGTGGTGGACGCCCATGCAGCTTATAGAACAGAACTTTTTTATTCTTGGGTCGTATTTCCGGCAGTTGATGGGGGTACAAACACTTTTCACGAATACACTATTGCGAATGTCCCTGGACAATACAGGGCTTATGCATATTTAGAGATACCTTTATCTTATCAAGAACACAATAATTGGCTTGATGGCGCCCTCCCACACACAGTAGCACAAGTTAGGTTAGGTCCACTAAGTAATGATGGTCCTACCTGGCCTTTATTGGCTACATATACACCTCATCCTGCGGCTGCACAATTGACAGTGGTTGAAGTTCGTCGTTTATATACAGACTTAACGGCTACATATAGATGATTGGTTCAGTTTGTAATGCAGACACTAAATACGAACGCAGCGCGTGCTGCTCCGGCGCACCCACAGGCAGTGGTTCCGGGTATCAATCCGGCCACTGTACACTCAGTTATGGGTAAAGTACCGGCTAAACGTGAGGAAACTCCATTTGGCTGGCGCAAAAAATTTATACGCTGGAAGCAGTATTTCCCCATACGGGACCTCAGGATAAACATACAATATTGACGATGTGTTTGCCATATGGGATGGTTCCTCCTGTGGACCTTTGTAATACCTGGGGCACGGTGTTTGCCACGCTCTACACTACGACACACGGTACACCGACATTAGCTAATTTACCGGAAGTGCTTAAACAAATTCAAGATGAATATGGGGCTGCCCCGGCTTTAGATTTAGGGATGCAGCTGATGGGCAATTTTGCCGCGGTTTCTTCTATTATTTTGAGTAATCTCAAGGGAGAGGCAGTAGCTCTAGCGGTGCGAATGCGTCTTCGGGACGTTCCACAGGTTAATCAGGAACGGGAACTCCCGAGAATAATAGCAGAAACATATTCCAGTATTGGTCGCGATAGCCTAGGGGCTAGACCACAAAAACCGCAATTGCAGGGTAAAAATAATAAAGATAATGCTAAACAGCAGCAACCTGAGGGTACTAAAAAGCACTGGGAAAAGAAACAGCAAACACCTAAGAAAGATGGGGGACAGTCTCCGCAACCGGAGACCCCGCAGAATAGGTATAATCTCAGGAATAGGGATAATTTGAAGACACCTGATAGATATCAATATACTGATACACGCCAATCTCGTTCCTTTCAGGACTCCTCAGAGAAGAGAAGTGAGAGAGGTGGGCGGTCAGAGCGGAGAACAGAGTACGTGAAACCAAGACAGGATTCACAACGCTCAACTGAGGTCTCTATTAAACAAGAAGAGAAACCACTGCAACAATAACAGCAATTTAAAAAGAAGAAAGTGGCAGCAGTCTCAGTTAGACATGCCGCTCAAGAAGAGAGTTCTCTTGACGAACAAGACATGGGCGTTGGCACTGTTAGACAGCGCGGCAGAGGTTACAATAGTTCGCCGGAGTCTTCTAGAGCATCTGGAGGTGAAAGCAACTGATGACTTCATACAAGTCGAAACGGCGGATATGCGAGTCTCTGATCCTGATAGAGTATATAAAGTGACTCTGAGATTAGAAGGGGACATTGACCGCATTGAACACGCCATCTTTTGGGACCATGTGGTAAAATCATATGATGTTCTGCTGGCCGAACAGGATTGGCCACCTGACTTTGTTCGCGACTGTCCGGTTGGGGAGGAGGTTATTACACCTTCCTTCTCACCACTTGTTCCGAGAGAACTAGCGGAGTCCTATAGTAAAACATGGGCTCTAGCACAGGCTCCCGCCCTATATAGAAATAACGTGGGGTGGGATAGACAATCACCTTATCATGTAATTCCGATAAAGGGCGAACCTCAGCCACAGCCGCAGTACCCTATCAAATTTGAGGCAAGGGCATCGGTTAGGAAAATTCTTACACAATTGGAGTACCAGGGTGTAATTGAGCTCTGTGTCTCGCCTATGAATAATCCCTTATTTCCGGTTGCTAAACCGGACCATTCATATAGGATAGTGGTGGATTACAGACATTTAAATGGTCATACACGCACATATGCAATACAGAATTCACATAGAGCAGCGCTTATGAATAATATAGTGCGTAAGAAATACAAAACAACGTTAGATATCTCGAATGGGTTTTTCTGCCAAAATATAGCGCCCGAAAGTCAGGACTATACCAGTTTCAGTGCGTTTGGCTCTCAGAAAAGTTTTGTCGTTTGCCTCAGGGGTATAAGAATAGCCCAGGACTGTTTTCGGCTCGTGTGACTGAGATGCTGCACGAGTTGGACCCTGAAGCGTTATCATACGTTGATGATATATATCTGACAGACGATGAGATTCTGCAACATCTAAGGCGTGTATCGCGCATTGTTGTGGGGTTTGCTGAAATTGGCTAAAAGTTTAATTTTAAGAAATCGAAGATTACCTTCCTCAGCGTCATTTTCCTGGGATATGAGTTGTCGAGTGAGGGCAAAAGCTTAGCGCCTAATTTTTGGGAGAAATGTGCTTTATTGCAGCCTCCTAATACGGTTCGGAAGCTCCAGTCATTGTTGGGGTTTCTGAATTTTGGCAGAACTTACATTCCTGATTATGCTACGCGTATAAAACCCTTATATGAATTGATTCGCCCAAATTTTTCGAGTAGATTTTGGACGATTGAGCATACACACATACTACGAGAGTTACAGACTGATCTCTTAGCAGTTAAACACTTACAAACACGGGACAATAAGACACATTTGGTCATCAGGGTGATACCTGGGGCTGTTGGGTTTACATATGTCACCTTTAATGAAGGTGAGACAGTCCCGATTGCATACAAGTCCCACTTGTATTCTGCTGCAGAACAACGATTTGCACAGACTGAGAAGATACTCACTGCAGTACAGATGGCTGTGATTAAAGAAAGACCGCTTGCCCAGGGCCAACGCATCATTGTCGTTTCCCTGATTGCAGCCTTAGAGGCTGTTACTAAAGCGAGTGTTCCTAATTCGAAAGCTTTACACCCGCGATGGATACAATGGGCTATGTCTTTGACTGCCACTGATGTAGATTACATATTTGACCCTAAGCTGCAGACTCAAGAATTTCTTCAATATGAAATGGAGTACCCAGTTCCTGCTGGTACATTGCCTATTGACCAATATCAGGTGGTTATGTATACCGATGGCTCTGCGCAACCAGCGGTTGGGACTAAACAACAGTATTCTGCTGCATGTGCGGTGGTGAGCGGCACTATGGAAGGGGAAGTATTCTGCCCCCGACATACTTATACTAAAACCTTGGGAGATTGCACGGCACAGCTGGCTGAGCTCAAAGCTCTATTGTTAGCGTTGGAGCACGCGGATCCGGCGATTTTGACCTTGCTGGTCTGTGACTCCTACTACTGTGTTCAGTCTTTCAATGAATATCTGCACTATTGGAAGTTGAATGGGTTCAGAGATTCTAAGGGCAACACCATTAAACACAAATTGTTGTGGGGTAAGGTTGCGGATCTGAAAGAGACTCTTCCTATGGTCCATGTTGTGCATACACTTGGACACCAGCGCGTTGGAATACACGTTGCTGGGAATACTTTGGCTGATGAAGCCGCAAAGTCGGCAGTGGCTGTCGCCACTGTAGCCGCAGTGACTCGTTCGAGTTCCAAACCAGACACAGAGATTTCAGCTGCTTTGAAAGCTACGGCTGATGGCACGCCATTTCCTAGAGGATTTCCTTCTAAATATAGTTACTGCTTGAGTAGTGCATTAAATGCTGTTGTTAATATTCCAGGCATTGGTGTACGTGAAAAACCCAATAAAATTGAGAGAACTCGATTAATTTCTGCAGCACATGAGGGGGCGGCATCTGCACATGCTGGTGTGGCTGCCACTATTCCGCTTTTACAGGCTCGTTATTGGTGGCCTGGTCTCTATAAAGAGACGAAGCAATATGTCCTTTGTTGTGACGTTTGTCAACAAATTAAGGCTTCGTCGGCTAGACGCCCGCAGCAGACGCCCCTTCTGATTTCAAATAAACCTTTACAGTGTGTGTACTTGGATCATTGTGGTCCGCTGACACCAGATAGTGCATACAAATATATATTGGTTGCTGTAGATTCGTGCTCCAGATTTGTGTGGGTCTGGCCACAACGCTCGCCTGACGCTCGGACTGTTATTAAAGATTTGCACATCTTTGTCGATACATTTGCAGTTGCGGCTTTTCATTCGGACCAGGGCCCTGCTTTTGCCTCTAAGGCATTCAGGGACACCATGGCTTCGTTGGGGGTCCAACTCCAGTTCTCGTCTCCATTTCATCCCGAGGGAAATTCTGTCGTGGAGCGTTTAAATCGTGATTTAAAGCAATCCTTAACGGCCAAGGTTATAGGTACGGGTTGTAGTTGGCTAGCCCACCTGTATGGAGTACTTAATAACTTGCCTAGACGGTCACTGGGGGGTCGTACTTCATATGAGTGCCTGTTTGGAACACGAATGTATGTTCCTGATCTAGATGGTCCTGGTGTGGAGGCGGCAGATACGCCCTTTGACATAAATGATCGTGTCACTGTTTTGCAGGATTTACAACAATTCCGTGAAGATAACTCTTCTGCAAGTGCTGCCTCCTCAGGAATTAAGGATGAGCCAGTAACACCTACTGGTTGGATACCCAGGATTGGGGATCTAGTGCGTGAAAAGGTCGCAGTAAAGAAAGAATTTGGTCCTTCTTATCGAGCACCTGTCCCTGTGTTAGGGGTTAGCGGCACGAGAACTGTGATTTTACCGCCGCTGCGAGGGGCCAAAGGAAATCGCTTTGTTTCCATTGATAATGTCAAGTTACAACATGTGGCCGATTCTGCACAGCAGACCAAGAGGGACACTCAGTAGTTCCGGAATCCCTCTCACTACTGGGGAAGAAGTCCCGCTGCAGGTGATTTACACCGACGCTGTTTCCTCTCCGAGCTTGGGGAGGGTGGAAGATGATCTTGCGATTGTTCCACAAACAACGATTAATATGGAATCTTTTGATCAAGTTGCTGTACGTTCTACAGATGTTTCTGAACATGTGGTTTATAGCGTGCCTAGGCGAGAGCCTCCATCTGCTTCTTTGTTCACAGTTGCACCTTTTGCAAGAACTGCCTCTGGCTGCTTCAACGACACTGATGATGCAATGTCCAGCTCCTTGTCCTCGATGTCTACAGTCCGAGGTCCACGTAAGCTGCTGTGTTGGCTTAAACGCACATATTTTGTTTTTCTTTGGAACTATTTGTGGCTTTTTATGGCTGTAATGACTCTTTTTTTGTGGTTGGGATTTGTGGTTACTTTTTTTCTGGTAATACATGGTCATTTTCTTCCTGATCGATCTGACATTGAGCACGTGGAGACTGTTTTAAAACCACATTTTTCGTCTCATATGGTTCGAAGAGACTTGTCCAATGTAAACATTTCTGCAGTACCGATTCCGGATGGGATTGTGTGGGATAAAGTAATGTTTGATATATATGGTCCCACTGAATTGATTCAAATACCATATGTCCTCAAGTTATCAATGAATGATATTGTTATACCAGGCATTGTTTCTGATGATTGGGATGTGAAGACAGTAGATTCTATGCTGACAGATTTGCAATATTATACTGTCTATGACGATGAAGATGCTTACCAATTTAGAGATAATCATGGTGACATGTTTTGCTACAACTATTATGGACACCACTTTATTCATAAAGCTAGTAGCCGTAAGTCCATATTTAATTATGTGCAATGGGAACATTGCTCGACTCCTCCACAAGGGAGTTCGAAAACGTATTATGATAAATTTGCATATTTTTCTGGGCATGATCAACGAAATGCTAAGTCTTACTATTTTAAAGTTACTCCGTATTCTAATAAGCAAATGTTATTGACCGATACTAAATTACTGTATTCAAATTTGTTTGTATCTAAACTTTCGGTCGAGGGGTATGAATACTGGTTTAAGACTGTTGACTTGAAAAGTGTTTGGGGAACGAAAAATTGGCAGATGCGAGGCAGGGACACATTATTTAGAGCATGTATTATCCCTGTGCAGATGATTTTCCTCAATGACAGAGTACAACAGACTAGCTGTTTTGGCTTGGCAACAATTAGAGAGTTAAATTTGCCTAGTATACCTGTCCCTTCCAAATTAAACAACTGGCAGCACTATGTGAATGCTACTTTTAGTGAATTTACAAATTGGGTCCAGAATGGTACGCTTAACACTTCATCGATACATCCGGACGGGTGGTTATTATGGCCTATAGACACTAATAAGTGTCATCAACGTTTTGTCACCTCTTCAGGGGGGTTCAGGACTAGTAGGGCAGACCCTCGTTACATTTCACCAGAACATGCTGATATTATAACTACATACAGCGTGGGGAAGCTTTGTCAGCAATGGTTGAAGTCATCCACGCTGGATGCAGTTAAGTCACATCTCACGTTACTGTCTAATGATACTGATTTACAAGATTTTTTGTCAGGTCCCAAGGTACCACGGAAGAAAATATTTTTATACAAAGTTTATAATGAGATTTGGAAGCTTTCACAACAGGAGGCTGCAGCCCGGTTGAGGCAGATTGATCAGGAAAACCTGCTGCAGACTTTGTCTGTTGTTGATAATGGCATGCATATCCTTTCTGACCGTGTTTACACGATTGACAGCATTGTTTCCTCTGCTATTGACATTATTAAATCGGACATGTCTTGTTTATATCATGGGCAGAGTCAGACGCGGTCCATCATGCAGCTGGGTTGGACTCTTCAGACCTTGAAGGCAGGTCGCGTTCCATGGCAGCACTTTCGTGCCAGAGAGATCTTTGTCTCCTTTAATTTGACTCGTCAACAACAGCTGATGGCTAAAAAGGAAGCGACGTATGTCATGTTGAATATTGAGAAATTGGAGAAACTGCCTTTCACGGTTGCTGAGATTCCGTCAGCTGAGTGGTTGATTCATGGGGTTATTAATCTGCCTATCTCCACTCTGCAATTTACTTCTTGTTTGAAGCACCTTCCGGTGGGTAGATATGAACTATTGGGAGACAGTTACATACACGAGGTGTGGGAGCTTCCCTTTCTATACAGATGTATTAATGGTTTGAGGGAGGTTTTTCTTAGCGGTAGTGAATGCGAAACTTCTGTCAGCCATTCTATGGTTTGTAAACAGCTGTCCTTGCACGGAGCGTGTACCACTTCCATTGCTAACTTAGCTTGTTATCTGAAGGGAGTTCCAGTCCCGGTTATTAAAAACACTTTCCAGGTGCTTTCTAACGGCAGTTACATTGTTCTTAACAGTGAACGCTGCTGTGGCATGCGTGCCGGAATAGTTTACGTTGTCATTGTCAACAAGGCCATTACGTGCTGCGAGAATGTGTTGTTTCCCCCCACTCAAATTAGGGAGGTGGCGGACATCTGGCCTCATATTGCTACTTCCAAGGTTAATTTCGACAAGTTGAGTCGACTAAAGGCTTTATTGTTTCAAAAGCATGTGGCCCTTACATCTGCGAGCGAGACCTACGCACTTCAGGTGGCAAGGTCATCGGCGGAAATACAGTCCCTTTTGAATACTAACTTTCCAAGTAACTTCGGTGAACTTGTGGGACGTATATTTAATGCATCCAGCACTGCTGGTATTGCACATTTTTTCAAAGCCGTTGGTGTTGGTTTTACTCACACCTTCTCTTCCATATTCGGTTTGATACCTTCGGCTATACACTCTATTTTCGGAAGCATTTTTGGGGGTTTCCCGATTACTTTGACTTTATTGGCTGGTGTCTTACTGTTGTTGCTATTTTTTCGCAATGGCTGTCCCGCCACGACGAGATCCTATATTGCTGCTCCCGTCAGCGCAGCTGTGTCGTGAACGCATGATGCAGCATTTTGGAGCAACACTCCTGGCCCATTTGGAGTGTGACTGGTCTCTGTCATTCCGACCAGTTTTGGATTGTGTGCAACCCGTGTTTCGGTGCCTTTGGTGCTCGTTTGCACATGCACTGGCTCTCTGGCTCTCGCTGCAGCGCCCTCCAGTGGTCGATCCTGATCTGTTGATGTTCCCGATTAGGGCTCCTTTCCAGACTTGTGCACTACGGTTGCGTTTGCTTCGTGAGGCAGTTTATGAGATTCCCTTCCTGGAGGAAGATGGTTTTGTCTCATTCATAGGCCCTGCACGGGGTGCCGCCCTGAATGGTTTTGGGGCTTTGGAACACACCTGCTCCATGGTACTTTGTGGCGTGGATCTTCCGATATTGACATATATCGAAGTGGAGGAGCTCCTACTTTCTATTGCTTCTGTTTAACAATTGGATTTTTTTTTCCCTCTCCTGCAAAATTGACTTTATATTGAATTTGGCTTTATCGTCACATGTTTCCTAAATTTATGACTTTGTTGTCTTCTGACCTTGTCAAAATATGTATATAATTTTAGGTATTGTTTATATCTGGGGCATATTTTTATATTATTGGAACCACTTGCTACCGACAAGGGGAGGGTGTAGTGTGGTTAGTTTTACGTATCCTTTGCGCGTTAGCTTCAGGCTTTAGGCCTTTGTGCACTTTGCCCTGGATGTATTTTATTCATTTGCTTGCAGTTTAGAACCTCTGTGCACTTTGCTCTAAATGCTTTTTATTGGGCTTCGTACTGTTATTTTTCAAATGGCCAGTTCTACGGTTTTGTTTTTTATTCATATCACACTGTTTAGCCTACTTCAGCACTGCAGTTCTCCATAACACATTCACTCTGTGCTTCAGTCAACGATACAGTCTGGTACATTGCCGATAGACGTGGTAGGAGTTTAGACTTGGCATTCCTGCGTAGGGACATTTTGTGATCACGCTGGCATGTTAGTTATAAAATCACTTCCTTGTCCCAATACACGCAAGAGGGAGATTCCGACCAGGGAACCACAACTAGACGCTGACTGCCTCGTTGCAGATGCTGAACCAAGATCACAGGCCTTTGCTCAGGTATGAGGGCTGATGTCTCCCCAGTGATTCAGAAAGGCAAGCTAGAAGCTTAACATGCTGTGCTCTAAATAGAACAAGCAGAGGGAGAGTAGAAACTGTTAGGCACTATGATAGCTTTATTCTTATGTTTTACTCTCCTGGTGACTATTTCAATCCTACTGTGTTGTATTGTTCTGGTTATTGCGGCTCACGCCTTATTATCTAAAATACAGTCGTTTTATTAAAACATTATATAAAACGTATACTGTTTTTGTCATTTGTATATGAGATCATATTGTAAATGAGAGAGTTGGTTTGGATCTGAGTGACAACAACTTCCCTGAGAAGTTCCAAAGATGTCATGCGCTCGGCTGCCCAATCATTTCTTCCCCGTGGGAGAAATGAGGCAGTGCTAGTTAGCCGGAGCAAACACCGGATTTAGGGTGACAGAGTTCCTTACACGTGGGTCAGACTCAGTCCCCCACACTGTTATCGATCCTGCTGCCTAGAAATCCAGTAGTTTCATTTAGGATAATGAGAGCCCACGCGACATGGCGCCGCCAACGATTGGTCTGGCTCAAATTTTTGGGTCCGGCTGACTCTCTCGGTCTTATATATATATTGACTCCTCGGTTCCGTAAGCGGAGACGTCCGTGGGGCTGAGGGTTTCCGCCACCACGGGATAGGCATCCTATTACTTAGTGGTTGGTTGTTCAAGCTTGAACTTTGAAAGGAAAACCCCGATATTGGTGTGCCTTCTCTGACATGGTCCTGTTTTTACAAATGGCGAATCCTAATGTAGTGAATGTAGCGCTTAATATGTGACACCCGCTCACAGGACATCTGATAGCACATGGACTGACGGTCCAGGGGGTTCCAGTCACTTTTGTGGTGAACGCCCATGCAGCTTATAGACAGAACTTTTTTATTCTTGGGTCGTATTTCCGGCAGTTGATGGGGGTACAAACACTTTTCACGAATACACTATTGCGAATGTCCCTGGACAATACAGGGCTTATGCATATTTAGAGATACCTTTATCTTATCAAGAACACAATAATTGGCTTGATGGCACCCTCCCACACACAGTAGCACAAGTTAGGTTAGGTCCACTAAGTAATGATGGTCCTACCTGGCCTTTATTGGCTACATATACACCTCATCCTGCGGCTGCACAATTGACAGTGGTTGAAGTTCGTCGTTTATATACAGACTTAACGGCTACATATAGACGATTGGTTCAGTTTGTAATGCAGACACTAAATACGAACGCAGCGCGTGCTGCTCCGGCGCACCCACAGGCAGTGGTTCCGGGTATCAATCCGGCCACTGTACACTCAGTTATGGGTAAAGTACCGGCTAAACGTGAGGAAACTCCATTTGGCTGGCGCAAAACATTAATAAGCTGGAAGCAGTATTTCCCCATACGGGACCTCAGGATAAACATAGAATATTGACGATGTGTTTGCCATATGGGATGGTTCCTCCGGTGGACCTTTGTAATACCTGGGGCACGGTGTTTGCCGCGCTCTACACTACGGCACACGGTACACCGACATTAGCTAATTTACCAGAAGTGCTTAAACAAATTCAAGATGAATATGGGGCTGCCCCGGCTTTAGATTTAGGGATGCAGCTGATGGGCAATTTTGCCGCGGTTTCTTCTATTATTTTGAGTAATCTCAAGGGAGAGGCAGTAGCTCTAGCGGTGCGAATGCGTCTTCGGGACGTTCCACAGGTTAATCAGGAACGGGAACTCCTGAGAATAATAGCAGAAACATATTCCAGTATTGGTCGCGATAGCCTAGGGGCTAGACCACAAAAACCGCAATTGCAGGGTAAAAATAATAAAGATAATGCTAAACAGCAGCAACCTGAGGGTACTAAAAAGTGCTGGGAAATGAAACAGCAAACACCTAAGAAAGATGGGGGACAGTCTCCGCAACCGGAGACCCGGCAGAATAGGTATAATCTCAGGAATAGGGATAATTTGAAGACACCTGATAGATATCAATATACTGATACATGCCAATCTCGTTCCTTTCAGGACTCCTCAGAGAAGAGAAGTGAGAGAGGTGGGCGGTCAGAGCGGAGAACAGAGTACGTGAAACCAAGACAGGATTCACAACGCTCAACTGAGGTCTCTATTAAACAAGAAGAGAAACCACTGCAACAATAACAGCAATTTAAAAAGAAGAAAGTGGCAGCAGTCTCAGTTAGACATGCCGCTCAAGAAGAGAGTTCTCTTGACGAACAAGACATGGGCGTTGGCACTGTTAGACAGTGCGGCAGAGGTCACAATAGTTCGCCGGAGTCTTCTAGAGCATCTGGAGGTGAAAGCAACTGATGACTTCATACAAGTCGAAACGGCGGATATGCGAGTCTCTGATCCTGATAGAGTATATAAAGTGACTCTGAGATTAGAAGGGGACATTGACCGCATTGTACACGCCATCTTTTGGGACCATGTGGTAAAATCATATGATGTTCTGCTGGCCGAACAGGATTGGCCACCTGACTTTGTTCGCGACTGTCCGGTTGGGGAGGAGGTTATTACACCTTCCTTCTCACCACTTGTTCCGAGAGAACTAGCGGAGTCCTATAGAAAAACATGGGCTCTAGCACAGGCTCCCGCCCTATATAGAAATAACGTGGGGTGGGATAGACAATCACCTTATCATGTAATTCCGATAAAGGGCGAACCTCAGCCACAGCCGCAGTATCCTATCAAATTTGAGGCAAGGGCATCGGTTAGGAAAATTCTTACACAATTGGAGTACCAGGGTGTAATTTAGCTCTGTGTCTCGCCGATGAATAATCCCTTATTTCCGGTTGCTAAACCGGACCATTCATATAGGATAGTGGTGGATTACAGACATTTAAATGGTCATACACGCACATATGCAATACAGAATTCACATAGCGCAGCGCTTATGAATAATATAGTGCGTAAGAAATACAAAACAACGTTAGATATCTCGAATGGGTTTTTCTGCCAAAATATAGCGCCCGAAAGTCAGGACTATACCAGTTTCAGTGCGTTTCGCTCTCAGAAAAGTTTTGTCGTTTGCCTCAGGGGTATAGGAATAGCCCAGGACTGTTTTCGGCTCGTGTGACTGAGATGCTGCACGAGTTGGACCCTGAAGCGTTATCATTCGTTGATGATATATATCTGACAGACGATGAGATTCTGCAACATCTAAGGCGTGTATCGCGCATTGTTGTGGGGTTTGCTGAAATTGGCTAAAAGTTTAATTTTAAGAAATCGAAGATTACCTTCCTCAGCGTCATTTTCCTGGGATATGAGTTGTCGAGTGAGGGCAAAAGCTTAGCGCCTAATTTTTGGGAGAAATGTGCTTTATTGCAGCCTCCTAATACGGTTCGGAAGCTCCAGTCATTGTTGGGGTTTCTGAATTTTGGCAGAAATTACATTCCTGATTATGCTACGCGTATAAAACCCTTATATGAATTGATTCGCCCGAATTTTTCGAGTAGATTTTGGACGATTGAGCATACACACATACTACGAGAGTTACAGACTGATCTCTTAGCAGTTAAACACTTACACACACGGGACAATAAGACACATTTGGTCATCAGGGTGATACCTGGGGCTGTTGGGTTTACATATGTCACCTTTAATGAAGGTGAGACAGTCCCGATTGCATACAAGTCCCACTTGTATTCTGCTGCAGAACAACGATTTGCACAGACTGAGAAGATACTCAGTGCAGTACAGATGGCTGTGATTAAAGAAAGACCGCTTGCCCAGGGCCAACGCATCATTGTCGTTTCCCCGATTGCAGCCTTAGAGGCTGTTACTAAAGCGAGTGTTCCTAATTCGAAAGCTTTACACCCGCGATGGATACAATGGGCTATGCCTTTGACTGCCACTGATGTAGATTACATATTTGACCCTAAGCTGCAGACTCAAGAATTTCTTCAATATGAAATGGAGTACCCAGTTCCTGCTGGTACATTGCCTATTGACCAATATCAGGTGGTTATGTATACCGATGGCTCTGCGCAACCAGCGGTTGGGACTAAACAACAGTATTCTGCTGCATGTGCGGTGGTGAGCGGCACTATGGAAGGGGAAGTATTCTGCCCCCGACATACTTATACTAAAACCTTGGGAGATTGCACGGCACAGCTGGCTGAGCTCAAAGCTCTATTGTTAGCGTTGGAGCACGCGGATCCGGCGATTTTGACCTTGCTGGTCTGTGACTCCTACTACTGTGTTCAGTCTTTCAATGAATATCTGCACTATTGGAAGTTGAATGGGTTCAGAGATTCTAAGGGCAACACCATTAAACACAAATTGTTGTGGGGTAAGGTTGCGGATCTGAAAGAGACTCTTCCTATGGTCCATGTTGTGCATACACTTGGACACCAGCGCGTTGGAATACACGTTGCTGGGAATACTTTGGCTGATGAAGCCGCAAAGTCGGCAGTGGCTGTCGCCACTGTAGCCGCAGTGACTCGTTCGAGTTCCAAACCAGACACAGAGATTTCAGCTGCTTTGAAAGCTACGGCTGATGGCACGCCATTTCCTAGAGGATTTCCTTCTAAATATAGTTACTGCTTGAGTAGTGCATTAAATGCTGTTGTTAATATTCCAGGCATTGGTGTACGTGAAAAACCCAATAAAATTGAGAGAACTCGATTAATTTCTGCAGCACATGAGGGGGCGGCATCTGCACATGCTGGTGTGGCTGCCACTATTCCGCTTTTACAGGCTCGTTATTGGTGGCCTGGTCTCTATAAAGAGACGAAGCAATATGTCCTTTGTTGTGACGTTTGTCAACAAATTAAGGCTTTGTCGGCTAGACGCCCGCAGCAGACGCCCCTTCTGATTTCAAATAAACCTTTACAGTGTGTGTACTTGGATCATTGTGGTCCGCTGACACCAGATAGTGCATACAAATATATATTGGTTGCTGTAGATTCGTGCTCCAGATTTGTGTGGGTCTGGCCACAACGCTCGGCTGACGCTCGGACTGTTATTAAAGATTTGAGCATCTTTGTCGATACATTTGCAGTTGCGGCTTTTCATTCGGACCAGGGCCCTGCTTTTGCCTCTAAGGCATTCAGGGACACCATGGCTTCGTTGGGGGTCCAACTCCAGTTCTCGTCTCCATTTCATCCCGAGGGAAATTCTGTCGTGGAGCGTTTAAATCGTGATTTAAAGCAATCCTTAACGGCCAGGGTTATAGGTATGGGTCGTAGTTGGCTAGCCCACCTGTATGGAGTACAGAGAGCACTTCATAACTTGCCTAGACGGTCACTGGGGGGTCGTACCTCATATGAGTGCCTGTTTGGAACACAAATGTATGTTCCTGATCTAGATGGTCCTGGTGTGGAGGCGGCAGATACGCCCTTTGACATAAATGATCGTGTCACTGTTTTGCAGGATTTACAACAATTCCGTGAAGATAACTCTTCTGGAAGTGCTGCCTCCTCAGGAATTAAGGATGAGCCAGTAACACCTACTGGTTGGATACCCAGGATTGGGGATCTAGTGCGTGAAAAGGTCGCAGTAAAGAAAGAATTTGGTCCTTCTTATCGAGCACCTGTCCCTGTGTTAGGGGTTAGCGGCACGAGAACTGTGATTTTACCGCCGCTGCGAGGGGCCAAAGGAAATCGCTTTGTTTCCATTGATAATGTCAAGTTACAACATGTGGCCGATTCTGCACAGCAGACCAAGAGGGACACTCAGTAGTTCCGGAATCCCTCTCACTACTGGAGAAGAAGTCCTGCTGCAGGTGATTTACACCGACGCTGTTTCCTCTCCGAGCTTGGGGAGGGTGGAAGATTATCTTGCGATTGTTCCACAAACAAAGATTAATATGGAATCTTTTGATCAAGTTGCTGTAAGTTCTACTGATGTTTCTGAACATGTGGTTTATAGCGTGCCTAGGCGAGAGCCTCCATCTGCTTCTTTGTTCACAGTTGCACCTTTTGCAAGAACTGCCTCTGGCTGCTTCAACGACACTGATGATGCAGTGTCCAGCTCCTTGTCCTCGATGTCTACAGTCCGAGGTCCACGTAAGCTGCTGTGTTGGCTTAAACGCACATATTTTGTTTTTCCTTGGAACTATTTGTGGCTTTTTATGGCTGTAATGACTCTTTTTTTGTGGTTAGGATTTGTGGTTACTTTTTTTCTGGTAATACATGGTCATTTTCTTCCTGATCGATCTGACTTTGAGCACGTGGAGACTGTTTTAAAACCACATTTTTCGTCTCATATGGTTCGAAGAGACTTGTCCAATGTAAACATTTCTGCAGTACCGATTCCGGATGGGATTGTGTGGGATAAAGTAATGTTTGATATATATGGTCCCACTGAATTGATTCAAATACCATATGTCCTCAAGTTATCAATAAATGATATTGTTATACCAGGCATTGTTTCTGATGATTGGGATGTGAAGACAGTAGATTCTATGCTGACAGATTTGCAATATTATACTGTCTATGACGATGAAGATGCTTACCAATTTAGAGATAATCATGGTGACATGTTTTGCTACAACTATTATGGACA
Source organism: Pleurodeles waltl (assembly GCF_031143425.1). Classification (NCBI taxonomy): domain Eukaryota; kingdom Metazoa; phylum Chordata; class Amphibia; order Caudata; family Salamandridae; genus Pleurodeles; species Pleurodeles waltl. Next base: position 1,639,955,337 of record NC_090444.1, on the reverse strand, counting down.
CCACTTTATTCATAAAGCTAGTAGCCCTAAGTCCATATTTAATTATGTGCAATGGGAACATTGCTCGACTCCTCCACAAGGGAGTTCGAAAACGTATTATGATAAATTTGCATATTTTTCTGGGCATGATCAACGAAATGCTAAGTCTTACTATTTTAAAGTTACTCCGTATTCTAATAAGCAAATGTTATTGACCGATACTAAATTACTGTATTCAAATTTGTTTGTATCTAAACTTTCGGTCGAGGGGTATGAATACTGGTTTAAGACTGTTGACTTGAAAAGTGTTTGGGGAACGAAAAATTGGCAGATGCGAGGCAGGGACACATTATTTAGAGCATGTATTATCCCTGTGCAGATGATTTTCCTCAATGACACAGTACAACAGACTAGCTGTTTGGGCTTGGCAACAATTAGAGAGTTAAATGTGCCTAGTATACCTGTCCCTTCCAAATTAAACAACTGGCAGCACTATGTGAATGCTACTTTTAGTGAATTTACACATTGGGTCCAGAATGGTACGCTTAACACTTCATCAATACATCCGGGCGGGTGGTTATTATGGCCTATAGACACTAATAAGTGTCATCAACGTTTTGTCACCTCTTCAGGGGGGTTCAGGACTAGTAGGGCAGACCCTCGTTACATTTCACCAGAACATGCTGATATTATAACTACATACAGCGTGGGGAAGCTTTGTCAGCAATGGTTGAAGTCATCCACGCTGGATGCAGTTAAGTCACATCTCACGTTACTGTCTAATGATACTGATTTACAAGATTTTTTGTCAGGTCCCAAGGTACCACGAAAGAAAATATTTTTATACGAAGTTTATAATGAGATTTGGAAGCTTTCACAAGAGGAGGCTGCAGCCCGGTTGAGGCAGATTGATCAGGAAAACCTGCTGCAGACTTTGTCTGTTGTTGATAATGGCATGCATACCCTTTCTGACCGTGTTTACACGATTGACAGCATTGTTTCCTCTGCTATTGACATTATTAAATCGGACCTGTCTTCTTTATATCATGGGCAGAGTCAGACGCGGTCCATCATGCAGCTGGGTTGGACTCTTCAGACCTTGAAGGCAGGTCGCGTTCCATGGCAGCACATTTGTGCCAGAGAGATCTTTGTCTCCTTTAATTTGACTCGTCAACAACAGCTGATAGCTAAAAAGGAAGCGACGTATGTCATGTTGAATATTGAGAAATTGGAGAAACTGCCTTTCACGATTACTGAGATTCCGTCAGCTGAGTGGCTGATTCATGAGGTTATTAATCTGCCTATCTCCACTCTGCAATTTACTTCTTGTTTGAAGCACACTCCGGTGGGTAGATATGAACTATCGGGAGACATTTACATACACAAGGTGTGGGAGCTTCCCTTTCTATACAGATGTATTAATGGTTTGAGGGAGGTTTTTCTTAGCGGTAGTGAATGCGAAACTTCTGTCAGCCATTCTATGGTTTATAAACAGCTGTCCTTGCACGGAGCGTGTAACGCTTCGATTGCTAACTTAGCTTGTTATCTGAAGTGAGTTCCAGTCCCGGTTATTAAAAACACTTTCCAGGTGCTTTCTAACGGCAGTTACATTGTTCTTAACAGCGAACGCTGCTGTGGCATGCGTGCCGGAATAGTTTACGTTGTCAACAAGGCCATTACGTGCTGCGGGAATGTGTTGTTTCCCCCCACTCAAATTAGGGAGGTGGCGGACATCTGGCCTCATATTGCTACTTCCAAGGTTAATTTTGACAAGTTGAGTCGACTAAAGGCTTTATTGTTTCAAAAGCATGTGGCCCTTACATCTGCGAGCGAGACCTACGCACTTCAGGTGGCAAGGTCATCGGCGGAAATACAGTCCCTTTAGAATACTAACTTTCCAAGTCACTTCGGTGAACTTGTGGGACGTATATTTAATGCATCCAGCACTGCTGGTATTGCACATTTTTTCAAAGCCGTTGGTGTTGGTTTTGCTCACACCTTCTCTTCCATATTCGGTTTGATACCTTCGGCTATACACTCTATTTTCGGAAGCATTTTCGGGGGTTTCCCGATTACTTTGGCTTTATTGGCTGGTGTCTTACTGTTGTTGCTATTTTTTCGCAATGGCTGTCCCGCCACGACGAGATCCTATATTGCTGCTCCCGTCAGCACAGCTGTGTCGTGAACGCATGATGCAGCATTTTGGAGCAACACTCCTGGCCCATTTGGAGTGTGACTGGTCTCTGTCATTCCGACCGGTTTTGGATTGTGTGCAACCCGTGTTTGAACATGCACTGGCTCTCTGGCTCTCGCTGCAGTGCCCTCCAGTGGTCGATCCTGATCTGTTGATGTTCCCGATTAGGGCTCATTCCCAGACTTGTGCACTACGGTTGCGTTTGCTTCGTGAGGCAGTTTATGAGATTCCCTTCCTGGAGGAAGATGGTTTTGTCTCATTCATAGGCCCTGCACGGGGTGCCGCCCTGAATGGTTTTGGGGCTTTGGAACACACCTGCTCCATGGTACTTTGCGGCGTGGATCTTCCGATATTGACATATATCGAAGTGGAGGAGCTCCTACTTTCTATTGCTTCTGTTTAACAATTGGATTTTTTTTTCCCTCTCCTGCAAAATTGACTTTATATTGAATTTGGCTTTATCGTCACATGTTTCCTAAATTTATGACTTTGTTGTCTTCTGACCTTGTCAAAATATGTATATAATTTTAGGTATTGTTTATATCTGGGGCATATTTTTATATTATTGGAACCACTTGCTACCGACAAGGGGAGGGTGTAGTGTGGTTAGTTTTACGTATCCTTTGCGCGTTAGCTTCAGGCTTTAGGCCTTTGTGCACTTTGCCCTGGATGTATTTTATTCATTTGCTTGCAGTTTAGAACCTCTGTGCACTTTGCTCTAAATGCTTTTTATTGGGCTTCGTACTGTTATTTTTCAAATGGCCAGTTCTACGGTTTTGTTTTTTATTCATATCACACTGTTTAGCCTACTTCAGCACTGGAGTTCTCCATAACACATTCACTCTGTGCTTCAGTCAAGGATACAGTCTGGTACATTGCCGATAGACGTGGTAGGAGTTTAGACTTGGCATTCCTGCGTAGGGACATTTTGTGATCACGCTGACATGTTAGTTATAAAATCACTTCCTTGTCCCAATACATGCAAGAGGGAGATTCCGACCAGGGAAGCACAACTAGACGCTGACTGCCTCGTTGCAGATGCTGAACCAAGATCACAGGCCTTTGCTCAGGTATGATGGCTGATGTCTCCCCAGTGATTCAGAAAGGCAAGCTAGAAGCTTAACATGCTGTGCTCTAAATAGAACAAGCAGAGGGAGAGTAGAAACTGTTAGGCACTATGATAGCTTTATTCTTATGTTTTACTCTCCTGGTAACTATTTCAATCCTACTGTGTTGTATTGTTCTGGTTATTGCGGCTCACGCCTTATTATCTAAAATACAGTCGTTTTATTAAAACATTATATAAAACTTATACTGTTTTTGTCATTTGTATATGAGATCATATTGTAAATGAGAGAGTTGGTTTGGATCTGAGTGACCACGACTTCCCTGAGAAGTTCCAAAGATGTCATGCGCTCGGCTGCCCAATCATTTCTTCCCCGTGGGAGAAATGAGGCACTGCTAGTTAGCCGGAGCAAACACCGGATTTAGGGTGACAGAGTTTCTTACACGTGGGTCAGACTCAGGGGGTCATTCTGACTCCCGCCGGCCGCGGTAACCGCAGGGCCGGCGGGAGCCGCCAGAATACCGCCGCGGTTATTCTGAGTTTCCCGCTGGGCGGGTGGGCGACCGCCAGAAGGCCGCCTGCCCGCCCAGCGGGAAACCCCCTTCCACGAGGATGCCGGCTCCGAATGGAAAGTGGAAAGGGTGCGACCATGGGGACCCCTTCCAATTTGCGAGTGGGTTACCATCCACTTGAAGTGGATGGTAACTGCAACACCATTTGCGACACCATATGCGGTCGCAAATGGTATTGCATACCACTAGGAATCGCAAATAGGAAGGGAACACCCCTTCCTATTTGCGATTCTGAAATGCATTTTGCGAGTCGGTCCGACTCGCAGAATGCATTTCTGCATAGGAAAATGCGATTTGCAACTCGCAAACGGCAGTTTTTGCCGTTTGCGAGTTGCAAATCCTTTCCTACATCTGGCCCTTAGTGATTAACATGAATATCACATACACCAAATTGAATAAGAAATATACTGAAATATATATATCAATCTTACTTAAATTAACATGGCCCTCATTGTAAACAATAAAGCAATCACTGAAATGAATACAATATTCATCAAAAAGAATTGGACATTTCTTGAAATGACTGACATATGCCAAGAGGAATATGACATACATTGAAATGAATAAAACAGATGGAAATGGATATAAGGTACTGAAATTAATATATTATATTCTGAAAAGAAAATTATGCACATTGAAAATAATATAATGTACACTGAAATGAACATTAAACATATTTCAATGAATCTGAGTTGTGTTGAAATGAATATCGCCCAGATGGCAATGAATATAAGACATATAGAAATGAATAAGAGATGACTGAAAATGAATATGGCTTGTGTTAAAATTAATGTAACCCCATTGGAGTGAAGTTGAAATGCCTTAAATGAAAATGACCAAGGTGAAATTCTGATGACATTTGTTAAAATGAATATGTCACGCCTTGAAATGAATGACACATATTGAAATGAATATGATATATGTTCAAATGGATTTGTTGCATCTTAAAATTAATATGGCAAGTGTTAATATGACTATGACATCCATTGAAATAAATATAACATTTATTGAAAGGAATATAACACATGTTAAAATTAATATGACATGAGTAGAATTGAATATGACATTTAGTGAAGTGAATTTGACATGTTTTAAAATGAGTACAAGTACGTTAAAATGAACATGACATTTATCACAATGAATACAGCTTGCATTGAAAGTAACATGATACACATTGACATCATTATGATATGTGTTGCAATGGATATGATTCATGTTAAACTTAAGAACTGTTAATATAAATGAGGCATCCATTGAAAGGAATATGACACATGCTAAGATGAATATGACATGCATCGAAATTAATATGAGCTCCACTGAAATTAATTCAGCATGTCTTAAACTGAATATGACCAAAGCTAAAATTAAAATTAAACTTGTCAAAAAGAATATGTTATGCTTTGAAATTGATATGATACACAGCTAAATAAATATTGCATATATTGAAACTAATACGACCTACGTTGAAATGGATATGACCCATGTTAGAATTATTATGACAGGTGTTAAGGTGAATATGATATCTATTAAAATGAATGACATTCATTGAAAGGAATGTGACACATGTTACGATGAATGTGAGACACTTTGAAATTAATATAAAACCGGGTAAGATTAATATGGCCCACATCGAAATTAATATGACATTCTGTAACATGAATATGACACTTTCTGAAATAAATATGAAACTGTGCGATAAATGTAGCATACTTTGAGATGAATTAAGCATATATCAAAATGAACATAAACCATGTTTAAATGAATATGACCCCTGTAAATGAATATGGCTTGCACTGAACTTATGTTTATTTGCTTTAAAATGAATATTGCATATTGAAATTATTATTGCATATTCTGAATGGATATGATATGGACTAACATTAATTAGCTAAAATTAATATACCACACATTTAACAGAATATAAAACAGGGAACCAACCACACATCCATTACATGCATCCATTTACAACGCAGGTAAGTATTTCTATATTTGTCAAACAGTACTATATCATGCAGGTAAGTATTTTTGCAAATAACATATTTTTTTATGTGCACGTAGAGGTAATGTGAAATGTTAGAAATGGTGTCTCTATTTGGCAGTAGTTTGCACCCTGCCCATGTGGGGATCATCACTCTAGTCAAGGTAATGGAGTCACACAGCTCTGATAACCCCTGCTCACTCCATGGTAGCTTGACACAATCAGTCAGGCTTATCTCAGAGGCAATGTGTAAAGTATTTGTACACACACACACAGTAACACAGTGAAAACACCTCAAAAGTACTCCACACCAGTTTAGAAAATAGCCAATATTTATCTGAGTAAAACAATACCAAAATGACAAAAAAATCCAGCATACACAAGAAAGATGCAAAATTTCAAAGATTAAGGGCCTCATAACAAGTTTGGTTGTCCGTGCACTGCCATGACACTGGTCCGATCACCATCGGATTGGTGGTCAGACCATCATATTATGATGCTGGTGGTCTCATAGAGGAAAGACTGCCACTGTCCCGCCGGCACCACCAGACAGCACTGACCCACACAGTGGCGAGGCAGGCCAAAGAGGCCAAAGGAGCCAGTGTTTCTGCCCTAAACATTATAATGTTGCCTACCGTCAGCGTGACCGTGGCGGTCCAACCACCACATCCCACCAGGTGGAAACAGAGAGCATAAAGGGAGCAACTCAACTACAGACAGCGTTACACAACTTGTGCCACCAGGGAGCCCATAACACAACTCGTGCTGCAGGTGCTGCTCATCGTTGGACCCACACAGCACCTACATTGGAACACAAAAGAAAGTTAATGGGATAGATAGTGAAACAAATAGCTAAAGCACACAATGCAAACAATGCCCGCACAATAGGGATGGCAGCATCAGGAGAATTCATGGAAGGAGGTTGCCCTGGGACACATTTCACTTTGCACATTCCCCTAAAACAGCATTTGCATAGCAAATAGCCCTTCATGTAGCTCAGCGACAAACAATATTTGAGCCAAGTGACATGCCTATCTGCCAAACGTGTAAGTGCAAGTCAAGTAAGCAAATACAACAGCATGGGCATACATCTAGATGGAGTAGCTGCACGTTACACACATCAAAATGGACACATGGTAGGTCAAGTGAAAAGGAAGCTAGCACAATTGAACACCCTCCATGTGTGAACAAACAAAACTGTAGCTCCCACACATGAAACAAATGTACAATCCATATCAGGGGGACAAATCTAACACCACACATGCTGACATTGGCCAACACACGATGAAATACTTACCCTAGCAAACATAACACAATGCAATGACACCCCAGTTGGAGTAACACTCACATATCCGTACAGTGAACATCTATCCTTGTCCTGGGTGACACCAGCATTGCCCACAAAGTCAGATATTGCAAACAAAGGCAAATGGATCAGCAATCAGGGTGAAACACACACAACTGTAGGTGTACGACACAAGTTACTCAGGACGAACATAAAGTTATTAAAGTAATGAATACACAAATGAGTACCCATCAAACAACAACTTGGGTTTATTCAACTCAAATGCTAAGAGCAAAGGCCATTGGCCAGTCCATATGAGTCCATGCACATTACTGTGCCCAACCTTGACTCCAGTCACTCCCAGGGAACCTCCACAGGAAGGGACATCAAGTGGGCAGGCGGGCGCCTCAGGGACCATCCTTGGGTGAAGTGTGGTCAGGTTTTGGATGGGTGTGTTTGGAGGGGGCTTTTTCTTCAGAGGGGTGGGCTTCTTCTTGGGGGAAGGGGTGTGGGTGCTTGCAGTGGGGGGCAGGTGTGAGAGGGGAGGACTTGGATGTGGAAGGGGTGGGTTGGGATGTGGGTGTGGGCCTCTTGGGTTTGGGAGGGGGTTTGGAGGTAACAGGGGAAAGGTCGAAAGGGAAACTCTTGTTGGGGAGAATGGTAGGTTCATCAGAAGGGGTCAGGGATTTGGTGGTTGAGGGAGTGGAGGGCTTGTCTGTGGGTGTGTATGCCTTGGGTGTGTGCATGTGTGAGATATGCTTGTGATTGGGTGGTGTCTCTTGTGAGTGTGGCATTTGCGTGTCTTGGGGACTGGGGAGTGGAGGTGCTGGGTGATGTGGGAGTGGTGGATGTGTGTGCATTTATTAGGGTGGTATCTGTAGGTATGGTGGATGTTATGGATATGTCTGTGTATGTTGGGGTGGTGTCTGTGGGTATGGTGGATGTGTTTGTGTGTGCTGCAGTGGTGTCTGCCAGTATGATTGATGTGTCTGTGGGTGATGTGGTGGTGGCTGGGGGTATTGTGTCTGAGGTGTGTGGGTCCATTGGTTGTGAGCTGTCGTCTGGGTGAATGGTGGGTGTGGTGGATGTGTTACTGGGTGTTATGGTTGGTGGGGATGGTGGGGGTGTCTGTTGAAATGGTGGCTGATGTGGTATCCGTGGGTGAATGGTTAGAGCCTTGTACTGGTGTGTCTTGTGGGGTTTGGGAAGATGTGTGCTACTTGTGTATTTTGAGGTGGGTGTGTGCGGATGTGTCTGTGCTTGGAACGGGTAGGGGAATAGGGAATTATGATTGGGAAGAGGGAGGTGGTGGGAGGGAGGATTGGGGGGTGGATGGGTGCCATCAGTGAGGAGGCCAGAGCCTGAAAAGACCTCTGGAGGCCAGAGATGTCATTATGAATGCCTTCCAGGAAAGCATTTGTCTGCTGAAGTTGGCTTACCAACCCCTGGATGGCATTCACAATTGCAGTCTGCCCCACAGAGATACTTCTCAGGAGGTCAGTAGTCTTCTCACTCAGGGCAGCAGGGGTAACAGGGGCTAGGGCTGAGTTGTCTGGGGCAAAGGGGATGCCCACCCTCTTGGATGAGTAGGCATGGTCAACTGGGTGGGGAGCAACAGGGAGGGTGGCGACAGAACTGGGTGTGGTGGACAAGGATGGTACAGGAGCAGGTCCTTATGGGTCTGCCACCACTAGGGAGTGGCCACTGGAGGTAGAATCTGAACATGACCAGGTTGATCCTGTATCCTCCGTGGCACTCGCCTCGCCCTCCATGCCACTGGGTCCCTCCGTGATGCTGGAGCCCTGTCTCCTTCACTTGCATAGGATGATGCTGCAAATGCAAAAGGGAAAAGGGTCACCACATGTTCCTGATCAAACTTGAACAGCAGCTGTGATTAGCAAACATTACCATGATGTCAAGTAGGCCCCAGCAACAAACTACATCAAAGTGACACCTACATGTACTATACCATATGTATGCATGCCACATGAACTGTCAACAGTTGCCCACTGGAAAATCAGGATCCCAGACAATTCCAATTGAATGGTGAAGTTGTCCATTCACAGGAACCATTGAACAAGTAGGCCATACCACCTTCAATGTTTTGCCTCATGGAGCATACCTCCGTTACCTGTTGTCATACAATAGTAGGCCAATGCCAAGCTCATTACCACAGATTGCACACAAGGTCATGCAGACAACTATTTGTCACATACACCATTACACAACAATAAGAAATGATGCTCCAAAATCTTGCCATGTTGCTGACAGCAGTAGAGTATCCCGAAGAAGGTGACATGGAACTACTCATGTCACACTTGAAACATATCAACAATGCACACTTCACCATATGTAAATTGTCTTAATGGAGCCATGGAGGTAGTATTAATGATGCTCCGATACACTACACATTAGGCATGGAAATGTACAATGTAGCCAAAATGTGCACATTGTCAGAGAGATATAGCTCTAAAAACCACAACAGAATGAATCAGCTAGCCCCAGGGAAATCACCACTACTATATGGCACCCCTTACAATCACATACTTTGATTGCATCAGTAGACACAATTAGTCCTTTGTATGTTGGAGAGGCCCAGAGATTTGCAAGTACTTGTAGAAGGCTCTCAATATGTTGCCTAAGGGAAAGCTACATCACTGTCTCCATTTTGGTCCGGCAAACCCAGATGTCCGTGGATGAATGGCTATACCCAACCACATGTGATTACAACATAACTGTAAGCCACTCCATGATGCATTCCAACAGTCAGGTAACAGATCTTCTCCATTTTACATGTGCAGTGCACTTTGCCACATGATGCCACGTCATTGGCATGATAAAGCACATTGTGTGTAAAAACTCTATCCCCTACCTGTCATGTCCCTGATTGCTACTGCAGTTGTACATGCCAAATGACATGTAATGATGGGTGAGGGTATGTGTGAGCCATCAATCAATGGTGACACACTCTTGTCCGTGGCACCATATGAAATGTAGCCCCATGTCCAATTCAAAAGACAAATTAGCATGCAAATATATGTGAGGGAATACAGAAATCATCCCATGAACACAGGTAGATGATGCATGAAACAGCAGTGTACACATTTTGTCAAAAGAGAATGGAACACATGCTAAGATGTCGTCACAAGGAATGTTGGCAACAGTGATGGCCCATAAAGCATGTTAATGGACATTCCCAACTTACCAAGGGAAAGTTTTAATCTGTAGCGGCACCAAAAGAGCAATGTATCTCTGTCACATGTATGATGGCCACCTTCACATGACAGACAGTAGTGTGGCACCAGCACTCGTCACACACTGAGGACAAATTGCCTCTGGGAAGCAGATGCCAATTTACTCACTTGACCAGACACATGGCTGAGGACGGTGATCCATCACTTCTTTTTCTTTGGGCTGTAACACTGAGGAGTAGTGGTCTGTTGCGCATAATTTAAAACCACTACAACAACAAATATTACTTGATTGATCACTGTAAACAGGCATGTGTTGTCCCTGAAGAGCAGTTTTTTGTGGGGATTGTACTCAGTTGGGTTCTAGGTCCCTGGGCTAATAGGCAAGGCACATCAGTATGCACCAAATTACATAGCTACACAGTTATTCATCTTGTGTGTCACACATGGCCCATCCAAAATCCTCAGGAGGAGATTTCAAAACCTAACACTTCAACTTGGCAATGTGACAGGCAAGAAAATGCCCTGTACTCACCCCTTGTGGCTGCTGTGCTCCACTCAAACGCCCATCAAGGTCCAGGTATACAGCTGCCAGGTGGCAGGCCACTAGGGGGACATGCACCCTGCCCACGTTGGGAGGACAACTCCAGCTGAATCTACACTATCTTTCGGTACCAGTGTCTCAGTCCTCCCACCTCTTGTGACAGTGGGTGCTCCACCGGCTATAGACCCCCAGGGTCTGCACCTTCTGGGCAATGTCTCTCCAAATCTCCTTCTGATGGGCATTTACCTGTATTGATGCAAGAGACAAATCAAGCGATTACAAACATAAGAATGGTTGTGTCACATACATGTCAGAAACACCACGCACAAAATGAGCAATCTGTCAACATACCACAAGTGTGAAGCACACATGGCAATAAGTACAGGGATATGTCTGCATACTCTTGGATTCATCAGCAGGCTAACCCACTACCCTGCTAAAGGACTACAATGACTAAGCAAGCTTACTGCCATTAGGCAGCCCATGCTCCAGCAACTTGTTCTGTGATGTGAGCCACAATGAAACACCAGACTGCAATGTGGTTTCTCAAGGGTAAGCTCCTTAGGCCTGACTGTGCAAACACATGTACACTCCTCAACATTGACTCAATGCATACAGTCCCTACAGGCAACTACCATAGTACAGACTTCACCCTTACACTTGGTTGACAATGGCTGGCATTGTGGGTACGGAAAGTGTCTTCTCTGCGTATGTGTGGACATGTGGCCTACCGAATGCAGACTCATGTCACTTCAGGATGGGTTTCTGTGGTATGTACCTTTACCACAGAATACTCATTTGAACATATGTGTCTAACCTACAGAGATGGCATACAACATACACAAGTGTGTATTGTACAATTTCTTCTATGTAACCAAGCTACTGAGTCACATGTCATTGTCTGCCAAGAATCTACACACTGTCTGCACTGTGGCTCTGCCATTTGTGCAGTAATCCTGCACAGGGCAAATATGACTTGTGTGAAGGTGACAACAGAGCTGAGGGAGCAAGGAACCTGACATGAGTCAAAGACACACATTGAAAATAATGCAAAATTCACATCTGAGCTAGTTCAGGAATTTACCTCAGGACCCATTCCTAATCTAGTCAATGGACTGAGGCATTCAAGGCAGCGTTTGCCACAAGAGCCTCCTATTGGACACTTGATAGGATCTGCAGGTCTACAGGGAGTGGGCACAGTGCCACAGTTGCATAGCCACAATCACTCTCCCACAGCCTGGACTATGTCCCATATTGGGAGATACATTTGACAGGCCCTGATCTCTGCAGGCTGAGCATACAGAACCCACATGGCACTCACTTCCATGCATGACAGTACATCATGTGGCCATCAGCAATGTGGCTTGTGGGGCAACCTGAAGCGCACAGTGAGTCATGATGTGCCTTCCAGACAACAGTTTGGTCAAGCAAGATGTGGGGTGAAAGATCTGTGGCACAATACACATTGCTTACAAGATCCTCAATGACTCAGACAAGATGCATACACAGCTCATTCTATCATGCACATACATATTGTCTAACATTTTCAACTACCATAAAAAATAAAATGTCTTTGGATGGCAGTAAAGTATCCTTGCCTAGTTATGTGCATCAAACACAAGGAGGATCTAGGGCCCCAAAAAAACATTACACAACACAATGACAGATGTGGGTTCCGTGCTTGCTATGCCACCAGATTCAAGCTAGCATGTTTGATGAAGAGTGATACCCTGAAACTGGTCCCAGGATGTTTGTTTTTGGTCCAGGGAGGACCTAGCCTGGCAGTTCGGGCTGGACTGTTCCCACAGGGAACAGGGTCAAGACTGATTTACATATGGCTGGGTCCAAACTGAAATGGCATGGCAGGCAAAAAAGCTGATGGATTAAAACCAGATCTGTGACTGGGGGTGAATGTTTGATTTGTTCTGCATTACGTCCATCATCTGTTGTTTTTAACTCTGACAAACAAAATGGGCATGGATTATTTCAGGTAATGTAGGTCAAAGAATTTGGGTATATGTGATCTGTACTAAGACTGTTTGCACAGTGTTTGGGTGGAGGTTCAGAAGTGCCCATTGCACTTGTTTTGTGTCCTGTGGTGGGCATGATGCATCATGTATGTAAACATGTATTCATATTATATGTAGTCCTAGCTTACGACCAAGTCCTTGTTCCTTTATATTGACTAAACACGTTTTTTTTATGTGCTGTATGTAGCTGTAGATGTGTTTCATCACAGTGCCTGTGCCAAAACACTGACACATGTTAGTTTCATATCACCAGATGCATGAGCATTGGATTATAAGGGCCCTGTGATCAGGAACTGTTTTACTGCCATCTGTCTGAATCTTGGATAATGTGATGTTGGATTACTTTGGTGTGGTATGTGATAAGACTCAAGCTGGTGACATCAACCACTTAGATGTTTGCCTATTCTACAAGACAATATCTGACAAACCCCTTGCTTCTGTGGTCTGGAGCTCTGTACCTGTAAATACGTTCCTTTACTCAGTAGGAGTCAATCATTTAAGATTTACAATAGTTCAGACATATTGACAGCCTATGTGCTGAACACTGTAATATTTTATTTTAGTTTGATCAGACACTTGTATGTATGTGTTTGTGTAGGATGGTTCTAATCCTGAGCTGGAAACTGTGTACATGTAACATATCCCATGTTAAACAAGTACCTTGGATCATCATAGTATGGTTCACATGGTCTGACATATCTACATGGCTAAATATGAAAGCAAAATCAGCAGACAATGAGTCAGTGATGGATGATTTTATTGTGGAGCTACGACTAACAGAAAATGTATGTGACATGAATCAACTAAAATATAACATGTGAAGTGGTCAGTCATGGTGAATGAAATCACTAGAGTAGATACCACACCACTGGAAGTCCAAAGTCGATTGGAAATGGAAGGTGGTTCTGGATCAGTTCACAAAGTGAATGTGTAACACACAAAGAGGGACTTTAAGGAAGAGCGTTGTTGCTGGCAGTGGTGGATGTCTTGCCATCCGCACCTCCTGGATTCTTTCCTAGACATCCCCGCTTGCAGGGGTGGGTGGGGATTAGCTGCTATGGAGACAGGGATGGATGTCTGTGGCTGGTTGTTCCTCTGGCAGGGCCTCCCTTCCTGTTGCTGCCACCGATTTTGATGGGCCTGCTGTTGATGTGCGAAAAGGAAGGGAAAGTTTGGTTTTGAAAAGCCCTGCTCAGGGTTGTATGTGCCTCAACATCCCTGTTAGGGAGGACATGTTGGAATTGTGGGCCTCTATCTGTTCATGCATGTCCCTATGCATGTCCCTCTGTATCTGCTTCATTTCCCAGGGTTCGGTCAACACCTGGCCAACAGCAGCCCCAGTGGCCTCACCCCACTGACCCACAGCATCCCTCCCATGCCCTCTACCCCCATGGGCCTGTGCCCTTGCAACAGGGTGCCCTCTCCAACTTGTTCATGGACCTCATTGTCATTGTTGTGGTGCATCTCAAAATCCAGGGCCGGGGGGCACAAGATGGTGAATACTGTGCTAGGTACACAGGTTGGGGGGGGCAAATGGCTTACTGTGATGTTGAAGGAGCAGGGCTGGGAGGTGATGTTGTGGACATAGTGAGACTCACTGTTGCTGTCTGACCAGGTTGCCCAGATGTGCCAGAACTGTCCTCTACGTCCACAGGTCCAGGAGTGTTGTCGTCACAGAGGGCTTCATACAATGGGGTAGTGGTAGTCTGTTCTGTGGCCTCTGTGTACCCAGCGGCAGATCCACATGTTGATGAAAAACATAAACTGTTACTCACTGAATAGAGACATTTACCTCCAAAGGATTTGTATTACAGTAAGTAGAGACCATGCACCAAGTTAAGTTGTAGGTAATCCAGTTGTGCCAAGTAACCATGGTATTGGATGATTTGACAGGACAAGCAAACCCAGGACTTTGTTGTATATGTGACTGAAGGTATAAAGTGCACAGTGCTGTCAATGTGTCTGCTGCCAATACCAATCTGGTGATGCATCTTGAGGCTTTAGGAATACTTGTTGTACACATTGGGTAAAGTGTCATTCCTGTCCTTAGTAGTTTCATCTTGGGATAGCAAGTCAAGATGGAGCTAGGTAGACAGACACGTCTCTGATTTGAGCATGATCTGTATCGTGATCCCTCCCAGGTGAGTTAACTTCAATTGAGAGTTCACAAACAAGGGTATTTGAACAAGTGACCACTGGGCTGGTGTTTGGAGTTACTGAAACTGGGCCAATTGTGCTTTTCAGCCAGATCACTCTCTACACCACACACACTTGACAAATGGTGTCCTCCCAGGTGAGTACACTTCAATTGAGGGTTCACAATGAGGGTATTTGGACAAGTGACCACTGGGATGGTGTGTGGAGTTACTGGAACTGGCCTATTGTGCTTTGCAAACAGATCACTCTCTTCACTACACAAACTATATAAAGGGTATCCCCCAGGCGAGTACACTTCAAAATTGGGAGTTCACAAACAAGGGTATTTGGACAAGTGACCGCTAGTGTTTGGAGTTATTGGAACAGGGCCTCCTTGGAGTAGCAGTTATGGTCACTCTCTCTACTTTACAATACTTGACAAATGTTTGGTGTTACATATCTGTATACAGGCTGCACTTAGGTCTGAGCATGAGTTTACATTTTGGGACATACCATAAATCCTGGGATGTGTTTTTGTTACTGTGAGATTTTCAGGCACCATTTAGATATATGGCATGTGATGGGCCTTGGTAGCAATGATGTTGGATCCAATTACACCGATTGACAGTGTTACAACTCAGATACTCTGGGTATTGAATTTTGTTGAGGTACATGAACGAGACAGTGGCAATAGCTAAGCTGTGAGCATGCATGACGCAGCAGTTTGTGACATTATTTGTGTTGTGGCTTACCAGACTCTACCCCCCCCAAGTATTCCTGTCAAGCCCTGGGGATGCTGAATGGCCACGACCTTCTCCTCTCAGGGAAAGAGTCTTAGCTGGGCACTGGGAGGACCTCTGCCAGTCTTCTTGGCCTCCAGCTGCTGCCTGGAGACCAGGGAATGGACCTTGCCCCAGGGGTTGTTCCACCTCTTCCTAATGTCCTCCTTTGTGTCCAGGGTGGTGTCTACAGCATTCACTCTGTCGACTATCCTGTCCCACATTGCCATTCTCCTACTGAGAGGAGTATGCTGGACTTGGGCTCCACACAATTGTGGCTGTACTCTAATGTTTTCATCCACCATGAATCTCAACTCATCCTCTGAAAATTGTGGGGTTTTTCGCCCGTGACATGCCTGGAAATTATAGGGGGTGACAGTGACTAACTAAGCAAGACAAGTGAATATGGGATGAAAAAATAGATGATGTGTGTGAAAGATGTAAAATGGCATGGGGAAAAAAAGGGTTGCTCATGGCAATAAATTGAGGAAACGATGTGTGGTGTGTCTTTCTTTGCAGCAGTGGAAATGCAAAGGATTATGGTGAAGGGAGTGTCCTTTATAGTGTCCTTTGCAGATATGTCCACTTGGCCAATGTATGTCAGCTGTGTTGTTTTTTTAATTAATCCAGTGTGCACTTGTCTGTTACTTTGCTGAACTTGGACCACAGTGGTCGACGGCCACTGGCTGACCGCTGCACGGGGACTGCTGCAGCGACTGTGTGTTTGTGATAGGCTTGGTGTTTGGCCGCAGAGCTGACACACTGGAGGTTGGACGCCTAAATCCAAGCCACTGCGCTGATGGCGGTCTGCCATTTTTGGTTGGTGGACAGTTGCCCTGCCTGTATGAATCATAATATAGTGGTGTGGGGACCACCAGTGTGGCAGTCTTTTTGGTACCGCCAACATGGCGGCCTGGTGGTCCAACCACCAAACTCATAATCAAGCCCTAAATCTTAGTATAGTGCTCCAACTGGGGCTATCATGACATCTTGACGGAGTAATTCCCAACAGTCCGACGCCACTCACGAGGGAGGGTGGGCTGGTCACAGAGTCGCACAGACTCCAGGTACAGTACCTTGGAAAACGAGGTACAAAGACATTGCACGGAGACGGGGAGGTGAGGCGTCACTGGAGCCGTTGTGGTGTCGGATCATTAGTGCTACTAGAGAAGGGAGGCATTGGTTCCTTATTGCTAGGCAAGGGAGGAGAGGCGCTGGTTGCTTACGGCTGCAAGGGAGCTGATGCAGCATAGGTGACGAGGCATCGTTCCTTTCAACAAGGAGGGGGTCGATGAATCTAGCAGGTCGAGACATGAGGCGTCAACTTCACGGTGTCGGGATCACATCAGGGGGCCACAGGTGCTGAGGTGGAGTCGGAGTTGGATGTCATGGGAGTCAGTGACACTGCACTCAGGACTCATGATATGGTGGGACTTTGCAGGTACTGCCGTGGCGTTGGGCCTGTGACATCAGTCTCAGTTGTTGTACTCAGTGGGGACCACGGCTCGGGTCAAGGCATCTGTGTGGAGTCAGACAACAGCGTCGGTTCCAAAGTTGCTCTGAAGTTGATGTCCATGGTTTCTTCTTGGTTGCACCAGAACTCACTCCAAAGGGCCAAGGAACTTGATTTGGCACCACTTGGCAAGCCGAGAATCCCAGCAAGAGAGCCCAGGTGATGGCAGATGAAGTCATTGATGTCCCTGAGCCTTCTTAATAGGAGGCAAGCCCTTAGGGAACCTTTGGAAGAAGGGTGTAGAAAGCAAAGCCCAGTTCTTTCACTCCTAGGACAGACACAGCCAGCTCAGAAAAGCAATAGGCAGAGAGGCAGTCCCTCCTATAGCACCCAGCTCTTCTTTTTGGCAGAATGTCCCCAGTCCAGAAGGATCCTAACTTTGTGGGGTCAGAGGTCCAGTACGTATACTCATTTCTGCCTTTGAAGTAGACAAACTTCAAATAAAAGTATTTGTAGTGCACAAGACTTTGCCTTTCCTGCCCTGGTCTCAGACACACTCAATAGGGCTGGAGACTACTTTGTGTAAGGACAGGCACAGCCCTATTCAGGTGCAAGTGTCAGCTCCCCCCACCACTCTAGTGCAGGAAGACCCATCAGGATATGCAGGGCACACCCCATATACTTTTATTTGGCTGTCTAGAGTGAATTTACAAATAGCCCAACTGTCATCCTGACCCAGGTGTGTATTCCACAGACAGGCAGAGGCACAGAATGGTTAAGCAATAAAATGCCCACTTTCTAAAAGCAGCATTTTCAAACTTACAATTTAAAAAACAACTTCACTATTTGGCATTTTCAAACTTACAATTTAAAAAACAACTTCACCAAATGATGTATTTTTAAATTATGAGTTCAAAAACCCCAAACTCTAGACCTCTATCTGCTCCCAATGGGAAATTACACTTAAAAGATATTTCAAAGCAATCCCCATGTTACCCTAAAAAAGAGATAGGCCTTGAAAAGGCGAAAACTGAATTCAGCAGTATTTCACTATCAGGACATATAAAACATACAAGTACATGTCCTACCTTTTAAATAAACTACACCATGCCCAAGGGGCTGCCGTGGGCCTACGTTAGGGGTGACTTACATGTAGTAAAAGGGGAAGGTTCGGGCCTGGCAAGTGGGTGCACTTGCCAGGTCGAAATGGTAGTTTAAAACTGCCCACACAGACAGTGCAATGGCAGGTCAGAGGCATGATTACAGGGCTACTCATGAGGGTAGCACAATCAGTGCTGCAGGCCTACTAGTAGCATTTGATTTAATGGCCCTGGGCACACATTGTGCACTTTGCTAGGGACTTACCAGTAAATCAAATATGCCAATCATGGATAAACTAATCAGCAATACAATTTAGACAGAGAGCACCTGCACTTTAGCACTGGTCAGCAGTGGTAAAGTGCCCAGAGTCCTAGAGCCAGCAAAAATGAAATGCAACACGTAGTCAAAAACAAATATTAATTTTAGTTAATTCATTTTTGTTCATAGCATATCCTTTCAGGATATGTAATATTAATTTCAATATGTAATATTAATTTTGGAGCAAATCAACATCAGTTCAGTGCAAGACATATTCATTTAAACAGGGGTCATATTCATTTAAACATGGCTTGTGTTCATTTCTAAATGTGCTTTATTCATTTCAAAGCATGCTACATTTATCTCACATAGTTTCATATTCATTTCAAAAAGTGTTATACGAATGTCATAATTTTGATGTGGGTCATATTAACTTCTCTAGGTGTCATATTCATTTCAAAGAGGTTCATTTTCATCTTAACATGTGTCACATTGCTTTCAATGAATGTCATATTCATTTCAATGGATGTCTCATTCATACTAACACATCATGTTAATTTTAACATGAATCATACCCATTGCAGCACATAATCATGTCAATGTGTCTCATATTACTTTCAATGCAAAACTTATTCATTTTGATAAATGTAATGTTCATTGCACATATTCTTTTCAGAATAATACATTTTCATTTCAGTACCTCATAGTCATTTCAATCTGTTATATTCACTCCAAGGTATGTCATATTCTTCTTGGCATATGTTAGTCATTTTAAGAAATGTCCTATTCTTTTTGATGAATATTGTATTTGTTTCAGTGATTGCTTTATTGTTTACAGTGAGGGCCATATTTATTTTAGTATGATTGATATATATTTCAGTATAGGTTCATATTTGTTTTAATTCAAGTCAGATTCACTCTGCTAGGTATCATTTTTATTTTGACACATAGTACATTAATTCTAGTATGTGTCATATTCATTTTGCAAATGCTATGTCCTACATGGGGAGCTCTAATTTTGACATAAACTGCTTTCCATACATGTGCTGCTTTTGGTTGGAAATATAGCATTGTGTGTCGATATAGCTAAAGTAAACAACTAAACATAATGCAGTAATATACAAAAAGCATCTGTATTAAAACATAAAATGGAGCATTATAACAAAACTGTGAAACCAGAATGCAACAAAAAAAAACTCCAGTGGAGAAAAACTATAAAAATCATACTGGAATATTTCAGCACTAAAAGCAGTACAAAAAACACATCACCAGCACGACAAAAAGCCACATAGCAAAATTGTACAACGTTCTTGTCACAAATGACCTACTCCAGGATCTTGTTTTCATATTAAGATAGCACCAAAAGTGTTTAGAGTAAGCAACATTCGAAGTGTCAATCGAAAAGTAGTGCCAGTAAAAATCTTTTGTAAGCTGACCTCCAGGAGTGGTTAGTTTCTGATCACTGATGGATGAAGTGCTCTATGAAGAGATGGGTCTTCAGGAACTGTGAGAGAAGTCGGGCTGAATCCTTTTAAGATGCATAATAGAATAATAATAAATATTTAACATTTATTTTTTACTTTTTATTTAACATTTCAAGAGATATATAGCAATGCAAGTACAGCTGAGCTGATCCACAATCAAGTAGATAATCATTGTTCCAGAACACAATATATAATGACAGTGAAAACATGATAGGCAGTCTCACGGCATAAACATGACAGTGTAGAACAAGAAATCAAATAGCATCATAAAGAAGCGGTTGAGTAATCACACAGAGGCGAATTAGTTTGAAAATGATAGCAGGGTCACAGGCTCATCATGTTTCAGCGGAGGACTGTGAGGTCAGGGGTAGTGTCCAGTGTGTACAAATAGTCCATCAATGGTTGCCAAATATCCAGTGGTCTAGATGTTAAAGGCTGAAGCAATGCATAGAGTTCACTGGTATTATCACAATATGTGAGGCTTATAAGCCATTTAGTAATGGATGGTGTGTGCTTGGTGCCCCAAAGCAGTGCTATCTCATGCTTGGCCAGTAAAAGGGAAACAGCTGTGAGGTGCCTAATAGTTTTAGGCAGATCTCCAGTATAGCCCAGGAGAGCCCAGAGCGGAACAGGGTATCAGGGCAATCCCACAATACTAGACAGACGGTCAAACACATTACACCTAAAGCACCAGATATTTGGGCAAGTCCATGTCATGTGTGGAAAATCAGCAAGTGGTGCACAGCACTTGAGGTAGGCAGGGGAAAGGGTATGATCCACAAGGGCAATGTCGCTTGGTGTAAGGTAAATTCTCCTCAAGAATTTGTAATGTATTAATTTACGACGATGGTTGAAAGAGACAAAACGACTCTGTGTGCAGCACGCATCCCAGATTTTCTGGGATAAGGGTCATCCTAGGTCTTTTTCCCAGGATTCTCTGAGCCTACTGTCAGAGACAGGTAGCATGTCAATACAAGCACGGTACGGTTTGGAAACCAGTCGTCCTCCGGAATCCGCTGCAATGACCACAGTGAGAGGAGCGAAGTCAGAAGAATACCGATCATGTAAAGTGCACCGAAAGAGACAAATAACAAAGTGTTGCAAGTGAGTGGCATTGGTGAAGCGTGCGTTCGCTGTGCGTGAGAAAATATGATCCATTGCTATTATGAAAAGCAAGGGGGAAATGAGACATCCCTGCCGAGTACCACACATTATGGGGAAAAAAGGAGAGGGTGTCCCATTCCGTTGTGTAGTGGCTGTAGGCTGAGCGTACAACAAAGAGATCAAGGCAGTGTATCCGCGCAGAAATCCTCATTTGTGAAGAATGGCGTGTAAGAAAGGCCACTCAAGAGAGTCAAATGCCTATTTGGCATTCAGTAGGAAAATGGCCACCGGTACCTCTGGTGACACTCTGTTGAGCACTGCAAAAACAGTACGGAGATTAAGAGACATAGAGTGGTGTGGAGTAAAGCCAGATTGAGCAGAATAAATAATCTAGTCTAATAAAAGAGAGAGGCAGGTAGTAATCATTTTGGCCAGTACTTATTGTCAAAATTAAGCAGAGAAAGGGGTCTATATGAGTCGCAATAAAGAGGATCTTTGCTGGGTTTCAGAAGAAGAGTAATGACCACCTTACGCATTGTTGTCGGGAGTACCCCAGCATCAAGTGCCTCCACATGCACAGATATTAGGCGTGGGCTCAGTATTTTTTTAGTGTTTATAGAATGTATGCGTAAACTCATCAAATCCTGGGGCACGCGCCCTCTACAGGGCCTCTATTAACTGCATGACCTCTTCTGTGGAAAAGGGTTCGCTGAGCAATTGCTGCTGAGCGGAGGTTAGCCATACTATAGCTATGTCATCTAAATACTTATATAATGCAGGGAGTGGTGACATTGGATGAGTTGTGTATAGGCGTGAGTGGTATGTATAGAATTCAGACTGGACCTCTGCAGTACCAATGGCCCGACTGCCATCCGATCTCTTAATTTCAAGTATGTGCGCCGCTGAATACAATGGACGGATGAGTCTAGCCACTGTCTTCCGGGGTCTGTCACCCTCCCCATATTTACGTTCCATAGCGTATTTATCCATGTAATTTGCCTCCCTCCCAGCAAGGTCATTAAACTCGTCCAATGCTGATGTAATTGAGAGTCGACGCCCGTCACCCCGAACTCTTGATCAAGATCCATGAGCTGCACTTCCAGATGTGCAAGACTCTGGTGAATGTCGCGCAATACCCCACAGTGTTTAGATATGCAGATGCCCTGAATGTATGCTTTGAACACATCCCAGAACACTGCCTAAGTGTCCACGGATCCCTCATTTAATCAGAAAAACTCTGTTTTTGCTTTCTTCAGGTCAGTGCAAAATGGTGCGTCCTGGAGAACCTTCTGGCACCCCCAGACACTGAGATAGGGGGAGGTGCTTGATACAAGTGACCCATTGGGCGACAATACTAGTTAGGAGCCAATAATCGATACGCAACAATGTGTCATGGGGCGCTGAGCGGAATGTATAGGCTAGTGAATCGGTACCATATAATCTCCATGGGTCATGTAAGGCATATGTTTCACAGATAGCTTTTAGGGCTCGGAAGGGCCGAGGTTTGGATGTCGAAGCATGTAAGGTAGTGTCTAGAGCAGGGTCCATCGCCATATTAAGATCGCCACCAAGTAGAATGTGATCGACCTCAAAGTGATCAATGTGGGATTGGAGATCATGAAAATAATCAGGTGCAACAACATTTGGAGCATAAACATTTATTAACAAAATTTTAAGAGTATCAAGTAACCCCGTTACCAAAACATATCTACCATTCCTGTCAGAGTAGGATGATAGGAGGTGTAATGGAACGCTCTTGTGCACCAAGATACATATATCTCGGGAGTACGTGCTATAATTAGCAAAATAATGGTGTGTGAGTGACAGGAGGATGCGACTAGGGCATAGCGCCAGCGGGAAGGTGCCTCTCTTGCAGTAAAACCACCTGCACGCTGTGCCTATGGAGGTATTGCAGCACCTTACGGGGGTTATTGAGGCCACAAATGTTCCACGACATGAAGGTGATGTCCATAGACTGCTTAACTACAGGGTCTTGAGTTAAAGAGGTAAACGTGGTCTGCACTGCATAACAAAGAAACATTTAAACAGATATTCCGCAGGATTAAAGTAACCCATCCACCTCCCACACCCGGCTTTAAACTACCTAGTGGGTCCCATTTAACCCCAAACAGGGATAATCCCAACAACAACAAATATCAAGGTCTCAACCATGTGGGCATAGCAACACAACCGCTAGGCACACCCACACAGAAAGACAGGAGTAATTGCATATTGGAGAGAGAATGGGCAGACCCTAAAAAGATCCATCTAAGATGGAAAGAGAGCAATGAAAATTAATATACCCAACATGTGAATGCTCCGTATCAGCCCATTCCGGTCAGTTGTCTGGAGGCCGTCTGCAGAGCTTCACTGCCGAGCGGCGATCATGGTCCTCGGCGTGGCCACGCCCCTCAATAAATACTTAACAATTTAATGTCAGGAAAGACTATTTTCCCTGCAAAATATAAAACAAAATACAACTTGTTTTGGTGAAATGAACATTTGCGTTTCTAATTAAGGAAAATTCCAAGTGGGGAACTACACTATGCATACATTGTATGCATCTGAGCACGCCTGGAACTCCATGACTGTTCCATACTGTATTTTTTCAATAACAGATACCTGATTCGTGCCATGTAACCTAGAATGGCACATATTTTCCAAGCCACGCCAAAATCCCTGTGGAAGTAGCTATAAGATATAATATAAGTTCACTATCTTCCTAGTAACAGCTAACGTTTACAATAATACCAATACACTTTAAGCACTCACAAGCGTTTCGCATGACGTAGTAAAGGATATTATTGTTTTAGAACACGTTTTAAGTGTAGTTCATATAAGAACATTTTCTTGCTCAGCTATATGTCGGTATCTATTTCCAATTGAATGATTGACAGCCCCAAGAATTAGATTTCATTTGAACTTTTATTTGAATTTGAAAAAAACACATAAAGCGCCTGTGCATAAACCAGCCTACATGTCCTTTCCAAAAGCATCTCCTTTTAACATCAGCTCAGCACTGAGCGATGAATATAGTTTGTTTATTGCAAGTGAACAGCTTTGCCTCAATGCATTTACAGCATGCTGAGGGAAGAAATGTGTTCACCTTCAGCAATTCCACGGGGCGATTCCATCTTAAAGTATATTTTTATATTTAATGCGCATTAAAAGTTTTAGGTAAACCACTAGGGTCGTTCGGTCCTGGAGAAGTCATGAATTATTATCGTGTGTTCCATTTCCATTGTGATGGAAACTAATGGTCTATTGACCGGCCTGATCTGCCCATTTGCTGCTTCCTGACATCTGTTCCTCTGCCACAATGGGGGCGGGGAGGAGAAAGAGGGGCAGGCCCTGTGCCTACCAGTGCCTTCGTGCTCCTCAGTAAAATAGCCTTGCAAACTTCCTAGCTCTGAAGGTAGATTGCAAGCCATGGTTATATCGTGCAAGTAATCATTTTATTCTGCAAGCATAGATGCGAATTCTGAGAAGCAAGAGATCTATCTATAATGGCAGATCGATTTTTTTCCGATCGGACTCGGTATTACCCTTTTGTAGCGTCTCCTAATGCCTGCTTGATGCGTGTGAAAGGAGGACATGCTGTAGAGGAATTTATAGCCCTTGGTAGCAGATGCAACCGATGGGCCCCCGAAAACAATATCAAAGCAAAAAAAGAAAGGACATTTAGTTTTAGTTTATTTTATTGTGGGTATTTGATAAGCATCATCCTGACCTTGGAAAGTGCAGTGTTGGATCTGTCAAGGGAAACCCAGCAGGAGAACAAGTATGGTAACAGAATAACAAGTTAATTATCTTCTGCAAGGTTATTTCTCAAATAAATGATAGCTCAGTCAGTTTAGTTAAATGAACCCCTTCTTCAGGCGTCAGACTAGATCCATAACATTTTTTGCAGTAACCATCATCACTGGTGACAAGTAGCGCCGTGTAGCGTCACAAAGAGCATTTTGCAACTACATCGGAAGTGACTCGGTGGCGATATATATGTCGCTGAAGTGCTGGTGATGGCAGGGATGTTATTGGTCGAGATCACCTCACAGAGTACACAGATGACAGAGACTAGTATATTGTGTGGCCCCTCTCCCCATATGTCTGAACTGGTGTCTTACTGAAAGAGATCATATTAGAAGTGTCTGGTAAGGAGTGGTAGGTAGGAGATGAACAGCTGGCGAAAGGATAGATCCCTGACAGGAACTATCTGCTCTTGACGTAACGTAAGGGCTTAACATAAAGAGGTTACCTCTTACCTGGGTGATAGAAGACTCTTGTATGAAGACCCTGCGCTCCAACAGTTTGGTGCAGGTTCTGACTGAGACAGAAAATAAGTACATTCACTAAAATGAAAGGAGCTCCATAAGCTAATTAAATAGCCAAAAAAGTAATCCACATTTCACATCGGTGCGGTTTTGAACGTGAAGAGACACGCTCTAGGCGTGTTTTGCAAGGTTTGGGAGACTACATGTGTCTATGCATGCTGCAGGCACTGTTTGTGGTAATATCAGGGATATCAATGGTAAAACCTGGTACACTAGACAGTAAGACTGGCCCAAACACAGACAAAAAATGTCTCACACTTGTCAGACCACACCTTCTGGCACTGCTAGATTGCCCTGTAGGCCAGTCTGACTCTGTTTTGGTGACGAGTTGTTAAGCACTTGTGTGAAAATGCAGCAAGACTTGTATGGCATCGGGAGACATTTCTGGCAGAAAAGGAGGCCTATCGTGAGAAGGGATATGGCTCCAGGTCCATGGAGGACTAGTTTTCGTCTGCTCACCCTCAATCTCACTCTCAAATGTTGTCAGCTGAAGCTGCTGTGCAGGAGAAGCCCAGTGAGAAGGGTGGGCAAGACAAGGAGTAATAAACTGTCGTGCTGTGTCCTAGAGTATAGTCCTAAGCTTAAATACTGTGACACTTGCACATCGTTCTATTTGAATTCAAGCATCAGATGTGCTGGGCTCATACATCACTCATGAGCTGGTCACTGCTCTGTGGAGAGGTGCATGCTCTCCCTCGTTGCTAGAGAGGCATGCACCACATAAGAAGCAAGAACCGTGGTGAGCAGATGAAGCATGACCAGGTTTAAGGAGCGCAGCATGCAGTCTCTGCTCTGTGGAGAGGTGCATGCTCTCCCTCATTGCTAGGGAGGCATGCACCAAATAAGAAGCAAGAACCATGGTGAGCAGATGAAGCATGACCAGGTTTAAGGAGCGCAGCGTGCAGTCTCTAAGACTTCAGTTAAAGGCAATCCACATATTTTGTGGCTCCCAGTGGGGAGTGAACAGAGGAAATGGCTCTGCACCTGCTAGCTCTGTGGTCAAGGTGATGGACAGAGGTCTTGTGCCAATGTACAGCACGAGATAAATGGGGGCGTTCCTCTTCTGCATGAGTCAGTTGGTGCTGGAAGAAGAGGTTGTGGTGTTTGGAAGCATGGTAGCATACTTTGCTTGAGAGAGACCCTGAATAATGTCTTTGATTCCAGACCTGGGGATCAGAGAGGAGGCGCTGGCTGTGTAGACTATGACACTTAGAAAGAGAAATAGGGCTATCTCTAAAACATTGGAGATAAAACTGAGACTGAGATAGAAATGTGTTATTTGAGGCTATGCTGTGAAGTCATGAGAAGTCGAAACAACACCTGCCTGACGTTTGTCCAACTGTGATGTACCAATATAACACAGAGTTAATTAATAAGACGTTAATTGGCATTCAGGAAGTTTGGATCATTACATGTTCTTCTACTAC
This sequence comes from Pleurodeles waltl, assembly GCF_031143425.1. NCBI lineage: Eukaryota > Metazoa > Chordata > Amphibia > Caudata > Salamandridae > Pleurodeles > Pleurodeles waltl. Next base: position 1,639,928,425 of record NC_090444.1, on the reverse strand, counting down.
GAATTATCCACTTCTGGGTTATTTTGAGAGGGCTGTGCAAGCATTTACTTTTGACTTCATAAGGTGTCTAGTTAGCAGTTGGAGAAGAGAATGTAGTGCCTATCATTAATATGAGTAAGCTTATGATGTTATTTGTTTCCAAGTGTAACAGATGTGAGAAATAATATTACCCTGTCTCAAGACATACTACTAAACTTGGGTTGATGTTGGTTCAAACTGGGAAAAATGCAGTACCCTGTTGCTAGAGGTTGTATGGAGGGAGTAGTTGCTATGCAAAGTTTTGTGTAGTGTAGTACGCTGTTGTGAAAAGTTGCATGGGGGAGTACCCTATGGTTTGATACCCTGCATGAGAAGTGGCATGAGTAACTCATGGATGAAATGTGGGAGAAGGAAAGTACCATGTCATGAGAAGTTTAATGGTGAAGTACCATATTCTGTGAAAATTTTGGGATGTGTAGTACCCCATTGTGTTTTGTGGGAGATAGCTATACATTTCACCTGAGTGTGCGCTCGGATCAGTCGCTATCCTGATATGACAGATATGTAGTACAGGAAGCAAAGTTTGTTTTTCATTGTTTTGTGGTGGGTTTTATTCAGTGTGTGTGTAGTGGAGTTGGTCAGTGTGATGTTTGAACGGTTGTTTAATGTAGACTCATTGCATTGTACATGTGGACTTCTTTACCTGTTGATGTGGTCTGGAGTCAATGGCTGTGTTGCTGGACTGCTCTAGTGTTTAACTGTTATGTTGTGTCAAAATATTTCAATATGCATCTACTGGAGGCTGTCATCATTCTGTTCCCAACATTTTCTGGTGCATTTTCCAGACAGCGTGTTACTGGGTGCAGATAAGTGCTTTCCTCAGCCTTGCACTTGGTCACATTGGTCTGACCAATTATGTGTGGCTGGGTGTTAGGTGTGCTTTTATGTGTGAGTGTGTGGGGGGGGGTTGTTGTCTTTCTGGGATAGTGTATATTACTTGTGAAAGATAGAGACAGAATGAGAGTTTGTTATGTCTGTGTCACTTTATTAGTTTAGTAGTCTGATATGGAATTCTGGGGACTTTTTGTATAAACATTCTTGTGAGGACAGGTCTTTTGTTAGACTCGGATCAAGAGGGAATTGTGTTAGGATGATGTATGGCTAAAGTTTCAGTTTTTGTTCTGTTTGTGCCTTAAAAATGTGGACTTAGGTAAGACAGGAACCCTTTTGTCGAAGGAGGCCAGTGGATTCTGGGCCAGATGTATCAAGCTCCCCGGTTTGCATTTCTTAAACAGCGAATTTTAAGAAATGGCTATTTTAGAAATGCAAAATGGGATGTATCAAAATAGCGATTGCGATTTCTTAAAATTCACAAACGCAATTTGCGATTAGCAAATACCGAATCGCAAATCATTTGCGATTCGGTATCTGAAAATCACAAATTGCAAAAACGGCAACCCGGAACAGCCTGATGACATCACAACCAGGAAGTGAGTCAGCCCATGCTGTTTCCAGGAGCCACACCCACAGGAGCAGGCAGGAAGACACAGCCCAGCACCAGGCAGCCAGATTTGTGAACCAGCCAGGACCAAATTGTACCATGGCCACTGATGGGAAGGTGAAGGACAAGGGAGACAGGAAGCGCAAGCTCAAATTCAGTGAGCAGGAATTGGAAGTGCTCACTGAGGAGGTTGTCAGGAACCATGACAAACTCTTTGGGAAGAACTCACTACAGGTACCTGAAAGTGAGAAAAGGAAACTCTGGTTGGAAATCCAGGCAAAAATCTGTGCAGTGGGTATTGCGCAGCGCTCTGTGGAGGAAATTAGGAAGAGATGGTATGACCTGCGTTCCCGTGCCAAAGAAAGGTTAGCCACCAGGCTAAAAGAGGCAAGGAGCACCAGAGGAGGACCACACATCCAGACACCTTCCACACCAATGGAAGACATGGTGGAGTCCACACTGCTTCCGGAAGCCATCAGTGGTGTCACTGACATTGACACCTCAGGGACACCCAGCACTAGCAAAGGTTAAGGGCAGTAATGACGCGTATCCCCATATGTGCATGTACAAATGTCCCCTAGAAATAGCTATTAGCTTAATGTAGCGTGATAAGTAGTCCATGCCACATCTTACATACAACACAACAATGCCTTATGGGAGTGATAGGCCACAATCCTAAGGTTAATAAACCACATTAAAAACAACTTGGTGTTAAGCCACATAGAGAAACAACACACACAAGTCACAGTGATACGATGTCAGAGTAGAAAATTTACTATTGTGCTACTTATTGTGAGATATAAATAAATTACATGCTGCACATTGTCGTTGCAGATGTCCCGGACCCTGCTGCAGCAGAAAGTGGAAATGTGGGGGATGTTGAAACACAGCCACAGTCCAACTCCAACACAAGTGAGTCTCTCAGTAATGCACCAACCAGGGCAAGGGTGTTACATCTCCCAGAGTAGAACCTGGACTCTGTAGAGATGCCGGATGAACTCCCCACACCACCCCCAGAGGATAGATCCACAGGAACACAGCAGTCCCTGCCCCAGCGTCAGTCAACTCCCCTCAGGAGGCATCATGATGCAGGCAGACCGTGCACAAAGGAATGAGACGGCCCATCAATCATTGGCAGACTTGAAGCTTCCATGCTGAAAGTGCAGCACCTGCAATGCAAACACATGAGGTCAATGCACAGGCAGTTGGCGTCATTCAATCAGAACATGGGCACAACGTACAAACATTTGGAGTCACTGCATGAGGGACAGCAAACAGCAGCCAAAAACACAAAGGACTTGACAAATGCCATTAGGGACCTCTGCACCGAGATTCAGCAGGAGCTTGTCAGCCACCGTAGGCGCTATCACCAATTTATGAGAAGGTTTGATGTGTTCTGCAGATTGGTCAATAGGCTTGCTAGCTCACGACGTACTGTGGGCATACAGGTGGAGATAGCACATTGCAGTCGGGACATTGCACAGGGCTTGGTGCAAATAACCAATGTCCTGGATGCAATGCAGACAGCACGCAGTGCTACAAACAGCAAACTGGGTGGTGGAGACAGTGTGGAGTTCTCTAGCCTCAGCAGTCTTACAGCCCCTGTGATGGATCCCAGGCATCGCAGTACCAGACACAATACTGCCAGTGAACCCGCTACAAAAGGTGTCAGTGAGGACACTGAGCACTCAAGTGGAGTGCGTGGACGTAGGAAGTAATGTTAAAGCCTACAGGGGACTACCGTAACATGTACCCGTTACAGTTATACTATGATGCTAATAGTGTGACACTGTTATTTGCACATGGTAGCCTATGCTTCATGCCTATGTCATATTGACACATACGTTACCTGAAGTCAAGGTAATAAAGTGGCTAACTACAGAAAGACATAAAATTGCAGTGGTGTTGTCATTACTTACATTAGAAATGGTTGCGCATGATGTCAGGACGTTTTTGCCTGACCTCTGCTGCATTGGTCCTGTCTACTGGTTGATGGGGTGGTAAGGGATCACCATCTTCATCTGAGTCCGGCTCCATTGGTTTAACAGGTATGACCCTTCCCGTAGCTATTTTGTGCAACACTGCACATGCAGCCACAATTTTACATGTCGTCTCTGGGCTGTACTGTAGTGCCCCTCCACTCTTATGGATGCACCTGGAGCGGCTCTTCAGGAGACCGAAAGCCCACTCCACCACACTGCGGGTTGTCCTGTGTGCAACATTGTAGCTCCTCTCTGCAGGCATTGCAGGGTTCAGGTAGCGTGTCAGTATGTAGGTGCGCACTGCGTAGGCACTGTCTCCTGGAATGAACAGAGGGTAAAATGAGTACTTTTGGAATCTGATGTCTCTATTACTTAAATACAACATAGTCATCTATTACTTTACCCAGTAGGTAATCTTCGCCAAACTCCCCAGCTAGCATTCCTGTCTAAATCCCGCTGTGGTGAAAGATGTACAAGTCATGTGTGCTACCTGGGTATCTGGCCACAAGATCGGTGATGAAGTTAGAGGCATTGCTAATCACCTGTAAGTTCATGGAATGATGGTTCTTACGGTTCCGATAAACATACTTAGTGGCTGATGGTGGACAGATAGCTACATGAGTTCCATCGATGGCACCTATGACATGAGGGAATTGTGCAATCTGATAAAAATAGATTTTCGTTTGTTGTATTTCCTGTGGGGTGTTGGGGAATCTTATGTGCTCTTGTATTTTGCTCACCATGGCATTTAGAAATGCTTTGAAGAATCGTGAGAGAGCACTCTTTGAGACCCCTCCTGCTGCTGCTATGACCCCTTGATAATTCCCTGAGGCTAATAGATGCAGGGAGCATAATACCTGCACATGGGTGGGTATGCTATTGGTCCTATGTGTGGTGCGCAATGGTAGGGATGTAGATCTGCTATCAGGTCAAGTATCATGGCTGAACTTAACCTGTACTTCTCATAGATTTCCTCCTCTGTCTGGTCAAAAAGGGTTATGCGCACTCTGAAAATGCGCTCCTGTCTCCTCCTCCCTCTCCTCAAACCTGCCAAGATCCTCACCCTCCTCACCATCACATAGAGTGCAGCCATTGTGGAAGAGCGGCTGAGGCATTCTGGGCCTTTTTATATAGGTTACACCTGGTTACCACCTGATTTCAATTGGTGGTAAATTGCACGTGCAAAAGGCCATTCTGCAAATTTTCTCAATTTGCGAATTTTTGATGCATCCCATTGCAACATTGTTTTCTTTGTCGCGATCAGCGTATCGCAAATTGCGCCATGATTTTGCAGATCGCTATCTGCAATTTGCTAAAATGTGTTGCAGTTTGCATCTCGCAAATAGTGATTCGGTATTTCATGTCGCTATTTGCGATACGCAAAACTATGTCATATTTGCAAAAATTTGCAATTTTTGTGATTCCGTATTTTCACACTGCAAATGCCTTTCATATATCGCTGGGACCATTTTTGCATTCGCAAACGGTGGACTTTTGCAATTAGCACCGTTTGCGAATGCAAAAAATCTTGATACATCTGGCCCTACTTGCCCTAGCTGTTGCTAACTGGGTTAACTGGGCACCCAGGGCAAGATGTCCTGCATGCATACATTGTTGTATGGTGTTATTGTGAGTGTGCACACGTATTGTTGTACGGCCTTATGTTTGAGGAGGTCACAAGACTTGCACGTCTAGGGCCGTTGTACAACAGTACTCTATTCTAGTTGTTGTCTCGTTTTCTTTTGACATGAGTTGTGAGAAGGCTCATGCAGAATTTCTGTAACATTCTGTGACTTCTGTGATTGTTATTACTTGTCTTTTGTGTGTCTGCATGGGTATTCAAGAGTTTTACAGGTTGTTGCTGAGTGAATGTGTAAGCTCAACATGTTGGAAATTGAGTGATTGTGAATGATTGTCCCTGCACTTTATATGCAAGTGAATGGGTATTCTTTGTTTTGTTGTTTGTAAGGGAGGGTAGTACTATCCTGAGTCTTCCTATTCCCTCCTGTCTGAGGTGGTGTCTCAAATGTGTAGAATCATTGATGTAACAGAGTGTTGGAATTTATTGGGGAGTGGTAGCCAGGAGATGGAGAGTATGTGGGAGGTTAGAGCCTTGACAGGACCTCCCTGCTTTTGCTGCAACCTAGGGGTCTAACATGAAGTAATGGATTTAACTCCCGTCTGAATGGCTTTAGACCCTTGCTTGAAGACCCTGCTCTCAACTTCAACACAGAACCAACAACATTAAAGTGCACTCAAAAGAAAGAGAAAGAATGAGAACTATCCTCAAAAGAGGGGCGGTTGCAAAATAAATCTTTAAGAGCTATCATGTCTATCAGAAGGAAGTTACCAGAAATAGCTAATCCATATCTGTAGGGTCCTTAAATAAACAATTTCCACAGCATCTTTGAAGGACAAGGGTTAAAGATTACAGAAGAAATTAAAGATGGGATTATTAGAGGATTGTTCTGCTAAATTGAGGCTAAACACCATGTGGCAAAATTGAATAGAGATGTCACTCAAATGGGCTTACTTACCACTCCCACTACCAAGTGGGAGTAGCTGTTCCCCACTTGGTAGAATGGGCCTGAAACCCCTCTGGGGTTGGTTTAACAACTGGGCTACAGCAATAGTTTACAGTCTAGGTGTACTAGTTTGCTTTGTCACTTCCTTCCCAAGTTGGAGACCTTACAAACCTTTGAAGAGGTTATAATCTATCCTATGAAGACCCTACAGTATTTTGTGTCTACCTTAGGTGAGAAATACCAGCTTGACCCTTAGAACTCTGCAATCATCAAATGGGTCTTTCAGCCCTTTCAAAAAATTACTGACAGCGAGACAACTGAAGAGAGAACCTTAGTTTGTTGAGTACAAGCATGCAGAGATGTCACACAGATTAGCCCTTTACTGTGTAAATGTTCAAAATGTTTTTTTCTGCCAAGAAGAACGCTGATTGAAAATGAGGCTATTTCAACATAAAGGGGATTGTAAGAGTGATCAGGACAGCAGAAATCAAACACATTTTCTCTGTATAAATAAAATACTTGGGTAGAATGGAATCTAGAAAACAGCAACACATCAAGCATCTCAGTTGGAAGACAATAGGTTTGAGGAACTGCCTGCTCAGGTTCCAACCATGTAAATTTGAGTTTACCAGATTAAGATAGAGAATCTACGTCCTGCCTTGATGAAGAATGTCCTCCTTCTGAGAAAGGCAACAAAAGTGTAGTTGGTTTGGGCACCAAGGCTTCTTTCCTAGTGCTATCTAAATGACTTGAGGTCTGTAAAATATGATTTTCTCAGTGACCATCTGAAGTAAAGAACTGGTGGAAAGGCAGTGCAGATAGTGAAGGTTGTACATCTACTGAACATGGAGAGCATCCGTATAAATTCCTAGAGGGGTGTTGCCTAGAACAGCACAGAAGTCAGCAAGGTGGATAATTTAAGTTGGAACTCAGTGTGAAAGGGTTGATCTCCAGTGAGCCCCTTTCAGAATACCTATTCCAGAATATCCAGTAGTAGCTCCCATTCAATAGAAGTCAGCTGTACAATTCCGCAGTCAAGTTCTCCTTGCCTGCCATATAAGCAACTCACACACTGACTTCTCTGTTTACGTCTTTCTGGCTTTACTCCGCAGCTTCATCAACTAGTACATAGTGAATGTACTGTCTAACATAGTTTGAATAATTTTCCTTTGCAGATGAGGAAGAATAACATTTATGGCTAATCATACAGCCCACAAATCCAGGAGGTTGAAATGCTACTCTTGTGACTAGAAAGCATTGAAAACCAAATGTCAGATGCGATCCTCCAAACCCTGCATGCATGCACCTAGCACCAATGATATTTGGAGACAGGGAAGTGGATAGGGTTTCTCTGAATTGACTGGAGAGAAATGCTGATAAGATCAGGAATGAGAACATGGAGAGACCCAAGTCATTGAAATTCTATAGGAAAATATAAAATTGGTTCCACTACTGGTTTAAATTCAATTTCAAAGGTTTTATGTGAAGACGTGCCTCGGTGTACAACACCATCTGAACCAGCATCTCAGAAAAGATCTCACAGGCGGAGGCATGTTCACCATAAATCTTGCCACCATCATTTGTATATTAGGTCGAAAGTCTTCATTTGAAGTATATCCAGGACATGACTTTAGGAGATTGATAGAGAACTTCAGACTGTGCAAAAGGATGAAAGTAGTTGCAAGGATTCTCAATAAAGTCTACAGCATAGCAGCTTCAGGAGAATATCATCCAGGTTTGGCTAAACATAAAGGCAGAGTACAGCTACCAACATCAATGTTGTAAACAAGAGAGGGGGTGTAGAAAAAACAAGTGGCAGAATCTCTATTTGACAGTGAAGGTATCCCATTATCAATCTTAAAAAGTTCCTGTGCTGGGGGAATATAGAAAAATAAAAGCAAGATTAACACAGATGCAGCAAGACTAGCCCATCTTGAGCCTAAAGAGATAAAAGTACGTGCTGCAGGGTAACCATCTTGAATTTCCTCTTTTCAAGGAACTGCTAGAGAAACCAGTTGCCCCGAGGTCACCAACATCTGCCATTCTTTGGTATGAAAAAAGTCAGTATATTATCCTCACCCTCTGCCTAATTTTTTAACATGAGAAAGAAAAACATGTAGGGCCTTATTACGACCCGTTGCAGTGACGGTTGGACCGCTGCCAGTGTGGCGGTCCGACCGTCACATTACGACCGCAGCAGTAGCACCGCAGTTGGACCGTCAGCACCGCCACTTTTCATCAACACGACGGTGTGGCAGTGCAGGCGATCCTAATCTGCCAGGGCAGCGTGTAAGGGTGATCTGCTCTGCTCCCAGCCTGCCCTGCAGCCAATCCTAATGCTGCTTTCATGCTGCCTGCAGCATGAAAGCAGCGTTAGGATTGGACTAGGCAGAGTGAAAGTCTCTGCCTGCTGTCTCCAACCCAGCAACGTTGTGCATGTGTTGCTGGGTTGGAGAAAGCCCAGGGTGCTTGTGTGTTAGGCCAGCCCGAGATGGACGGCCAAACATACATGCGCACTGAGGGGGAGTGCAGTGCTTGTCACAGCCTCATAGCCCTGGCCCTTTTCTAAAAAAGCGATCATAAACATAGTTTATGATCATTTTACAGTAAACGTTTTGCAGCTGTTGCTGCTGGCGGGGGGTGGGGGAGGCACGCTTCTCCGCCATAGAGAAGGAGTCGCCCCTACCCACCAGGGAGCAAAATTCAGATGATGAAGCATGGCATCTTGGTGGGTGAGGGCTATTGCATCCCAAAAACGGGACCTTCCGTGATCAATTGGTGATACTGACTTGACCATTTGGATTTAGAATATGGTGGCCTTTGTGGAACAGAACACTACGCATATTTGTCAATTGTTCTCCGTGGAGGAAGTGTGCGCTGGACCACATTAAGGAATTTCTCTCCTTCCCCTCTATGATTTTATGATAGTATTACTGCAGAGCCCAGCAACAGTAACAATCCACTGTAAATAAACCTGTCATCATGAACTGTTATGCCACATACATGCCATCATTGCAAAGCTTATATAAATCGATTTCCTCATCCCTGTGTGTGGACTCAGAACCACAAGTGTTACGTTTCCCAGAGTTCATGAGTATACTGAGCAAACAGGCATGATGCATTAGTAGATTACAGAAGTATGCTTCCCAAAATGAAAAATGTTTATTCCAAGAAAGTCCAGCTTTTTATTTGTAGTTTCTAATTTGCTGAGAAAACCTGCATCATTAAGCTCTTTTAAGGTGGATGAGTGGACAGATACAGGGGATCTGTTGGTGCAGGCCTGCGCTTTTCCAATTCTTCTTTGGGTCTAAAAGAATTTCACTAGGGTGTATGCCAAGCCTGAGACACGTGGGCCAATACAATCTCATGCAGTTGTAGAATGCCTCCACTAGTTTGCTTGCCCAGCATCATTTCAGTAAAAGTAAAATGTCTTAGGGTCTATATTGTGCCTGGGACTATAGGGCATCTCTGCAGCTTTTTTAATGACCATGGAAAATTAGACCTGTGAAGTGGATGTCGTACCTTCAGCAGTATGACAATCAGGCTCTACAGAAGTGTCTATTCCACTATAGAGGTGCAAGTAATCTAGCAGTGCCATGTTGAAATCAAGCAGGGATAAACACGATCTCCTTCGCTATAAGTCCACTTGCCATAGCAAGTGTGCGAAAGTCTTTGCAATGCGACCACATGAGAAACAAATAACTCCAACATATGAATAAATGTTTCTTGCCTAATAACAAATAAATATTGAGCTTGTACGGTGTGATATAGACCCTCACTATCAGGTGTTGAAGCAGTTTCCATGACACATCCAATCAGAAGGAATTAGCTGAGAGAAAAGGCCCTTACCGAAACAGATTGCCAGATTTAGTTTAGCAATTGAACAGGTAAGTGTCAAGATGTTTTTTTTAAATTGCAAATGATCAGTTTGTATTCTCAAATGATCTGGCATGTAATTCCATGCCTTAAGGATGATCAATGATAACGTATGACCGCCGATTCCTGATTCTTTCAACCTATGAGTGACCAACAAATGTTTAAATGAGGATCGTAAAGTCTTTGTGGGTGTGTCTGGTGAACAGTGATGTCATGTAGTCTTCCTCTTTGGAACAGCGTAACGTTTTGTGGTAGCAGCAAAGAGCCGTACACAGGCATCTGTTTCAGATTGCTAGCCACTGAAGTTTGCAACGATTTTTGGATACTGTGCAATGTCGGTTCAGTCCCACTTCCAATCCTGCTGCTGTACTTTGTATCACTTGGTGTCTCTGAATGAGGCATTTTAGAAGGGCTGCCAGTGATGAATTGCAGGAGTCCATATGTGATACTATGAGCGCCCTTACCATAGTAATACTGGATGAAGCTGAAGCAGTGGTAATATTTTTCGAATGATGCTTAAGGGGCACTTGCAGCTGTCTTACGTTTGAGGGGTAAAAGATGAGATCAGTGCCATTAGTGACTCCCCGATTTCTGGCAAGAGGAACTTGATGTTTGCACTCATATTGAATGGTTTCCCAACACTCTCCTTCAGTTTCTTCCCCATTCAAACTGAGAGAGTTGTTTCTCATCCAATCCGTTAATTTGGATAGACATGCTGAAAAATATTAAGGGTCGTCTCAAGATGAGTTGTGTATCATCTGCAAAAGGAAAAACTTTTTGTCCACAGGAATCAATAAAACGCACCAGAGAAGTAACATAGAAATTAACCAATGTAGGGCTTAGTGGTGAGCCTTGAGGGGCCCATACCAAGATAGATTTGGCTGGGGAGCAAAATTCTCCCATGAGGTCTCAGTGCTCAGGCCCTTTCTAAAACCTGACTGGGCCAGGTGGAGCGGGGGATTGTCCTCCAAAAAAGAAGATAATTGACTTTTTACCACTCCTTCAGTGATTTTGCCTAATAGGAGAAGCAGTGAAATTGGAGGATAATTGTCCAGAATGAAGTGGTGGAGAGAAGATTTTCTCAGGAGCTGCATGACCATAACTTCTTTCCAGGCAGGATGGACAGTGCAGGGTGAGATGTTTGTTAACACCAGTTCTGAAAGGCCATTATGATTTGGAGACAGGGGAGCAGTAGTTGTCGGAGGAAGTGGAGGGTCGGGGAGTAAAATGAGTGGAAGGGGGGACCAGACCACATGAACCATGGCCAATATGGTTGGGATAGGAATAGTGAGGTCACCCAGAGAGAAAAATTAGGACAAAGCACTAAAATCAGCGCTTTAAATGGGCAGGTACTGTCCGGTACAGAGTACCGGCACTTTTTTATTTTTTAGAGGGACATTACCTGCACTTCCCAAGAAAGGCGTAATACTTTTAATTGGAGAGTACCGTCACTTCTCAGAAATTACTCTATTTTTCCATTTCAAGCACTGTCTAAAATAGACCCTTTCAACACATAACACAAAATGGGATTCACTATAGCGTTATATGATGCTCGTGGCCTCAATAATCCGGCAAAGAGGATAGGGATACATCATGAAGTAGGCCAATTGGAAGCAGACATAAGCTTCTGCAAGAGATCTACTTACTGAAAGGGGAACAACGAAGATTCGGGTCCCGGAAATATCCTCTTCAATTATTTTTCTCAGCGACAAAGAAAACTGCAGCAATAGGTATTGCTATACATCAGAGGTTTGACCTTAAAGTTGGTTTTTAAAGGCGTTTAGGTGCGATCATTGAATCACAGAGACCAATCTGGGTTTATGATGAACAGGTCACCGCCAACCCAAATAATAATGCACTTTCTTGCAGTTAAAATATACACTGCTGAATAATTCTGCCTTAAAAAGCAGCGTGATAAAATTATTTAGCTTTTGTACTATACTCCACAAAGATTGTTCAGCTATTGTCCAAATACATAATGTTTTCAGTGCTTGCAGACGAAGGCTGATCCGATCCATCTGTTAGCCACATGTTTGGAGATTCAGAATTATTAAGCGCAAGATTTTAGAGAAAACAGCAATTTACTTGCTATGACCCTTTTGTATTCTGCCAGAATTATTCTTTTTTGGCTTTTCAACAGAAATGTATAATCTAAGAGAGATTGTGCATTTTATTATAGTTACAGCTAGACTATTGATATCGCCTAGCTAGTCAATGAACCCTTTAGAGTGAGGAAATTGTGGGCCCAATTTGTGGAAATATATGGGTTAGAAATGTTGGTCATTCCAAATGATGAGAAATGAACATTTTAGAGAAAATCTGTTTTTCAATTACTTCCTAGATGAAGATCCTTTTATCTGACAATTAGATTTAGACTTGAAGCTGACTAGCATTTCTCAATGTTTTTATACAATTTTGCATTTTAATAATCAGACTTGCCCTTCCTATTGAATTCTTACTTGATCTTGTTTCTACTAACTGAATATTTATAAATATTCAATATGGAGTTAGCAGATAATGCTGCTATTGATTGTTTTTATGTGATTTTTTTCTTGTACAGCATTTCTGAAACAAAATAAATAAAGGGAAGCTAGCAACTTGGCTGACCACAGTACAGATATTGTGAGACCTTTTAAATTACTTTAGGTATCAATGTGTGGCTCAAAAGGGATAGCTGTGAAATAGGTACTTGGCCAAGGGTAAAAAAGGATTTCTCTAAGAAACCCTACAGGTGATAACAGCTTGGGTGGGCGTACACCTGATGTTAGGTGTAGACCTTAATATTGTCATGGGAGAAGACCTGAGAAGAGGTTGAGATAGACACAGTAGCAAGTTCCCCCACCGGCATGATTTGGTTTGAGGAGTTGGCAATTGTGAACAGCTAGAGGTTCAAACACCCAATCAGTGTATACATGTCTCATTATTCTGCAGCTCATAAGATGTATGCAACACTGGATTACATCCTTACTGGACCATGCCCCAGACATATGTATGCTGAAGGGCCTATGGCAGCACACAATGAACACAATAAATGACATCTCAATAAGATTCTACTTCACAATCTACTCATAATTCACAATAGTCTGCATATCGCTCTGAACCTGGCCACAAATGATTAAAGTAACATTTTCAAAGCATTATGGGGCACACTCAAAGTCAAAGAGGTATTGAGAAGCCAGTTAATAGCCATGACAGCAATCAGCAAAAAAGATGAGTTAGATGGTACTCACCAAATTGTACAGGTACCTATGTGAAGCAGAAGTTGTTGCACAGGTACCTGTGCAAAGCAAAAGACAAATATAAACACACACAGTCACAGAGTATCTGGAAGAACATTATGAGAGACAATGAAAGCAATACTGAGAGGCCAGATCAGAGCCAAGGCAGCAAGAATAAACAAGCATTTTCAATGCAAAGGGTCTCACATTTGCTCGAGTCAGAGCTATTAGCGTTGTAAACCCCTGACCCAAATTTTCTTGCCACATAAATTGAAAGAAAAAAAAACGAGCGCGATTACAGTATGTAAAAGCCAGCGCGATTACGCTGCATGGAAAATAAAAAGATAAAGTAGTGCAGAAACCAGGCTGAAAACATGAAGCCTTGTATGTTTTCAGTAGTTTACCGGTGCTGTGTACGTGGACTAAACACCAGAAAAGGCATGACGTATGCATGCCTTTCACTAATGAAAGCAAACGGATTCTAAAAGGCAAGCCCACAAACCAATGAAAGTGACAGCCGTGACATAGGCGTGATTAAAAGCCCAAAGAGAGATTCCAACAGGGACAGAGCGTGTGTGCACTCGACTCTAAAAAGCAGAGGGAGGCACTACTCATCAAGTTAAACAATGACCTGTGTGAAGTGGAAGACACACATAAATGTACACAATCACAGTGCATCTTAAAGAAGGTAATAACCCCCACAGCATAGATAGGGGCACTCAAAATGGATACAGCAAATTATCTCCTTGCCAGGCTCAATCAATGCTTCACTGAGGACAGCAATGAGAGGGTCACTAGTTAATTCCTAACAACCCTCTGGACAAACAAACAAGCATACAATTATGTTACAGAGGTCATAAAGCTGAACAAACTGACTGCCACTGCAGAGACTATAGGCAATTATACTGGCAGAAGCCCATTGATATGGCTGATAGGAAAGATTATGTTTCACAAGTCCGACAGACATAGGGAGAAATTAGAAGAACTAGTCTTAGATATTATGTCCAGCATTACTGTTGTCTCCAAGAGCTAGCAACTTGGCTGACCACATTTCAGATACTGCAAATTCTTCTGAATTACTTTAGAATGACCTTAATGGCCCTGGCGTAAATGTACATTTATTAAAGAGTCCTAGCACAATCATTCCCACATACACAAGATCCTTAAATAGAATTTAGCTGCTATTTGAAACATAGTCTCAACTTTACATTAAATACAGGTTTGTCTGGAGATGATCTGAATACATTTTTTTAATCATAGCAAAGTTGTAATGTATTGTAAAGATTTTAATTAATATTAATTTATATAATAGTAAATATTATTAAAATATTTCTTCTTTTTTCATGAAGAACTAATCTCCAAAAAGGAAATCCTATGGGTTATAAATAGCTTCAAGTCATCTAGGGACTCAGGGCCTGATGGCTGCATGATGGCTTTTTTTATAAACCTTTGGCCTAGTTTCCTGTTCTACCTGAGTGTCTTCACAGAGGTAGTTCAGAAGATCATGGTCACCCGCCACAATGTCAGAAGCCTCTGTGTCTCCCTCATAGTCAAGCCCGGAAAACCTACATCTGGTCACACTGGCCAGGGCCAAATCCGAAATGTCAGGCTGACCTCAGTGGAGTGTGGGCTTGACACAGGGCCCAGCTCTGGCTCCCTGAAACAGTACCTTCCTTGCGTCGATGTTGAAGAAGATACAGGGAGCAGACAAGATGCATTGGCTTTATTAATAAGGGTGTAGGCGATGCGTCGTCTCTGAGCCATGCAAAGTCAGGGATGTGCCAGGAATGGAGGTGATGCGCCATGGTCGATGCAATGTCCTTGATTCTCGCAGCAGCGATGATGGGTCAGGATCGATGGAGATGCACCGGTTCAGAGCGGCGCCCCTGTGTCTATGCCTAGATCTTGGCAGTTCCAACACTTTATACCCACTTCCAAGGGCCCAGGACTGAATTGCCACCACTTGGCAGGGCAAGACTCTCATATGGCAGAGTCCAGGTGCTGTAGATAATGAGTTGGAAGTCTTCTGTGTCCCAGAGACTTCAG
Source organism: Pleurodeles waltl (assembly GCF_031143425.1). NCBI lineage: Eukaryota > Metazoa > Chordata > Amphibia > Caudata > Salamandridae > Pleurodeles > Pleurodeles waltl. The sequence continues at coordinate 1,639,913,298 of NC_090444.1, read as the reverse complement.
AAGAACAGGAGGCAAGCCAGCCCATGGAGTCACTCTGGTCGTGGGTTCAAGTGTTCTGGGTCCAATCCTTCTAACCAAGGCAAGGAGGGCTGCAGGCAACAGATCAGCACAGCAAGAAAGCAGTACGTCCAGAGCATCAATCCATCAGAATAGCTATCCTTGTAGCAGCACAGCAGTCCTTTTTCCTGGCAGAGTATCCATAGGTTCAGAAGTATACTGAGTTGATAGGATTAGAAGTCCAGTTCTAGTACCCAGTGGTGCCTTTGAATTGGGAGAGACTTCAGAGAAGGGCTTTGAAGTGCACAGAGGTCCTCCATTCTTGCCCTGGCTCCAGACTCTCTACAGGTAGTTATACAGTCCTTTCTTTAAGGACAGGACACAGCCTATTCCGGTGTAAGTGTGAGGCTGTGCCCAGCTCCTCCTTCCCATCCTGCCCAGGATTTCCCATCAGGGTGCTATTGGTCCATCAGTCACACCTAAGCTTCCTTTGTGTGTGGCTGTCTAGAGGGAATGCACAAGCCCAGTTGTCGCTCCACCACAGATGTGTATTGGAGCTAGTGTGAAGGAAAACAGGGCTAAGAGCAGGAAAATGCCAACTTTCTAAAAGCATAACAGGTAAGAGAGCCAACAAGGGATATTCCTTAAGAATTTATTATATGACTTGTCATCATTTACTGATGTTTATCATTTACATCTAAACTGAATTCATTGTAGTTCAAATGAACAGTTAAAATGAACATGACATGTTTGTGATCTAAAGAAAAAATCATAACAGCAGGTGTATCTGTATAAATATGTATTAGGAACAAGGTACAAAACCGAAGAAAGTATACAAAAGATTAGGGGTTCTATACGGATGATGTTTCAAGTACATCAACAATGTCTGATCTAATACAATCATAGCCGGATATTATTGACATATGGCACTGTACTCAAAGCCTACTTTCTACATATATCTGGAGATTGTAAGTCTCATGATCATAACACAAGCTCAAATGAATATTGCAAATTATTCCACAGACAGATGGGTAGTGCGTCGACGTTTCGGTCTCAAAGCGTATTCATCAACAAGACCATCATCATTACATAATTTCTTGTATGAAAACCAAAAGGCCCCTGTATTGTTTACATTTCTCAAAGCACTAGGTGCTTAAGTTGTTTAGGGTCCTAATACTTCAGATCAAATAGTCATAGTCATTTATGGTTTCGCTTTAAACCTATAACAATTTATGCTTTGCTTGTCTGTAGAAATAGAGATTTCAGCTTCTGACTTGTGAAGCTTATATTATGTAATGGTCCCGGGGGGAGGAACCACACTGCCTCTCATCCCAGCACCATTCACCCCATTGCATTCCAGTAAATGCAGTAAGCTTACCTCAAAGTTGCTGTAGTTATTCACTAAAGTTGGTGCAGGTAGTCCTGTTATCTCTAGACATGTGTTTCTGGTTTTAGCTCTTCATCAATAGAGAGCAGAAGTAGTAGAGAGCAGAGATTGGTAATCTGGGGTTGCTGATATACTGTTCAAGTCTTCACAGGTCATAGTACCACTCCACAAGCACACAGGTGTACCCCAGGTGAGTTTTCAGCTCGTAGGCTAAAGGAAGCCTTTTAAACACAAGGGGGGGAAGAGCACACTGCCTCTCATGCAAGCACATTTCACCCTATTGCATTCTGGTAAATGCAGTATGCTTACTTCAAAGTTCACCAAAGGTGGTGCAGGTAGTGCTATTGTCTTTAGACACGTGTTTCTGGGTGTTGGACCTGACATCCTTAGTGTGATCTCCCCTGTCTTTTTTGCCTCTGCGTCCCATCTTTTGACTGTGTGCTAGACTCTGTTTTGCTGTTTTTGTTACTCTGGGTACTTTACCACTGCTGACCAGTGCTAAGGTGCAAGTGAATTGTATGTGTAAATGGTTTTTCCATGATTGGCATATTTGATTTACTAGTAAGTCCCTGGTAAAGTGCACTATAGGTGCCCAGGGCCTATAATTCAAATGCTACTAACGCCTGCAGTAGTGGTTGTGCCACCGACATAAGTAGACCTGTAAAAATAGCTCAGACCTGCCACTGCAGAGTCTGTGTGCGTAGTTTTAAACTGCTAATTCCACCTGACAAGTATACCCACTTGCCAGACTCACATCTTCCCTTTTTATGCATATAAGGTACGCGTAAGGTAAACCCTAGGCAGCCCCATGAGTATGGTGCAGTGTATGTTAAAGGTGGGACATGTACTAATGTGTTTTACGTGTCCTAACAGTGAAATACTGCCAAATTCAGTGTTCACTGTTGCAAGACCTTTCACTCTCATAGGTTAACATGGGGGCTGCCTTTAAGTATCTTGTAAGTGTAGTTTCCTTTTGGGAGCAGATAGAAGTGAGGAGTTTAGTGTCTCTGAATTTAAAAATACATCTTTTGGTAAAGTTGGCTTTTAAATTGTCAGTTTGAAAATGCCACTTTTAGAAAGTGAACAAACACAAATGATGGCTGGAATACGGAACCAATCAAATATTCACCCCCAGTCACAGATCTGGGTTTAATCCATTGATTCTTTTGCTCACCATGCCACCCAAGTTTGGACCCAGCCAAATGCAAATCAGTCTTGACCCTGTTACCCATGGGAACAGCCCAGCCCGAATTGCCAGGCAAGGTCCTCCCTGTACCGGAAACAAGCATCCTGGGACCGGTTTTAGGGTATCATCCTTCATCAGCCAGGCTACCTTGTTTTTGCATTTGTCACCCAAGTGGGAAGAGTATGCCCAGACGTGGGTCCCATGCTTGCTGTGCCACCTGATTCAAGCTAGCCTGGCTGATGAAGGGTGATACCCTGGAACCGGTCCCAAGATGCTTGTTTTTGGTCCAGGGAGGACCCGGCCTTACAGGTCAGGCTGGACTGATCCCATGGGGAACAGGGTCAAGACTGATTTGCAAATGGCTGGGTCCAAACTGGAATGGCATGGCAAGAAAAAAAACTGATGAATAAAACCCAGATCTGTGACTGGGGGTGAATGTTTGATTTGCTCTGCATTCTGTCCATCATCTGTTGTTTTTACACTTTTAGAAAGTGGGCATTTCTCTTGCTTAAACCATTCTGTGACTCTGCCTGCTTGTGTATTCGGTGTCTGGGTCAGACTGACAGTTGGGCTGTTTGTGAATCCCCTCTGGACAGTGACACAAAGGGAGCTGGGGTGTAGCCTGCATATCCTAATGGGCCAGCTGAGCTAAAGTGGAGGGAGGAGTGGCCACTTACATCTAAATGGGCTGTGCCTGCCCTAACACAACACAGTCTCAACCCCCTGGTGTGAGTCTGGAGCCAGGCCTGGGCAAGGCAGGATCTTGTGAGCAACAGAGACGTTCCTTTGAAGTTTGCCTATTTCAAAGGCAGAAAGGGTTATAAGTAGGGGACCCAAAACCCCAGATTTTCAAATTACTTCAGGAACCAAGAGGGACCTCTGCCAAAGAGAAGAGCTGAAGAGCTGGAGAAGTACTGGCCCTTTGCCTGTGACTGTGCCTTGCTGGGTTGGCCTGCAGTTGCTGCTTCTGCCTGAAAGAGGACAAAGGCTGGACTTTGTGGTATAATCCTACTTGAGAAGAATCTCCAAGGGCTTGGACTGAGCTTGCCTCCTGTTTTAAAGTCTCAGGGCCATCAAAGACTTCCTCTGCCATCTGGGCTCTCTGCTGAGACTCCTGCCCTGCCACGTGGTGCCCTATGCAGTCCCTGGATCCCTTTTAAGGTGAAGCTGGTAGAACAAGGACTGAAATCCACGCACAAGAAGCTGTGTGGGAAAAATTTGATTCACTACCTGCAATGTGGCTGTTAAAACGACCCGCCACCCGCCTTGAGGCTGTCATCCATGCAGTACCTGCATTACAGGAGGGAAATCACCGTATCACCTACATCGCAGTTGGGAAATCGACGCATCACCTGCATTGCGGCTAGAGAAATGAAGCAAATTTGGCTGCTGAAAATGACGCAACCCCCACGCATCGCAGTTTTCCATCACCGTGCACCTGGATTTCTCATGCATCATCATTGGGCATCAAAGTCATTGTGAACCTGAGTGGATCTGAGGTGCCCCATCCGGAAATCGATGCATCGCCCTCTTGCTGGGGAGAAAAATGACGCATCGCCTACCCGACCAGGGAAGAAACAACGCACACCCTCGCATGCAAGTAAGGAATCGACGCACCGCTGACTTTTCCGACGCACGCTCACCCGTGCGGCTTTATTTTTTATGCAAACCAGGTACTCTGTGTAAAGACAATGTTTCCTTTGTTCCCTATGGAGAAAGACTCTTTTTATTTTAAAAATGAGTATCTTGACTTGTGTATGTTGGGTTTTTGTCATTTTGGTATTGTTGATTTAGATAACTATTGCCTATTTTTCTAAACTGGTGTGGTGTCCATTCTGTAGTGTTTTCACTGTATTACTGTGTGAGTTGGTAGAAATACTTTACACATTGCCTTTGAGATAAGCCTGACTGCTTGTGCCAAGCCACCAAGGGGGTCGGCAGGGTTATCTTAGTGGGTATCTACTTTGCCCTGACTAGAATGAGGGTCCCTGCTTGGAAAGAGTGCAAACTGACTGTCAGCGGGGAACCCCATTTCTAACACTGTGTTTAGCCCTTCACCGGTAGAGAGCAGAGAAAAATCATGTGGGGTTATGGAATGATCTAGGTAGACAGTTTGAGAAATCAATAAAGTTGTCAATAAATGCCTGGATCAATCAGTACTTAACACGTAGATGCAAAATGAATTGGTTCTCAATTACTTCTATCCCATAGTCAAAAATCATCAAACTTAGTTTGAGCAAGTGTCAGCATCTCCATTGTTCAGAGATTCTGTGTATATCGATCCTGGCACTCTTACCTGTTATAATTTCAGTACCTAAGCCCACAAAGGTATACTGGGTTGCCTTTTTTATTATTTAACTTTCTAAAAGCGTCATTTTCAAAACTGTAATAATAAATCCAACTTCAACATTAAACCCATCATTACTATTCCATAGGTACTAAACATGACAGATCCACCCCTTCTCAAGCAGGAATTACAGCTTATTAAATGTAATAAGGAATCCTCAGTGTTATCCTATGGGAGGGGTAGGTCTCACAGTAGTGGCAAACTAATTTGAGAGATTTTAACTACAAGGACATGTAAAACTTAAAAGTATGTGCCCTGCCGTTTAAGTACATAGAACCCTGTCCTACGGGTTACCAAGGGCCTACCTTAGGGGTGACGTAATAAAAAGGGTAGTTTAAGGCTTGGCCAGGGGTACTAGAAGCCAAGTCGACATGACAATGTAAACTGCACATACAGGTTCTGCAATGGCAGACCTGAGACATGTTTTAAAGGGCTACTTAAGTGGGTGGCACAAGTAGTGCTGCAGGCCCACTAGTAGCATCTAATTTACAGGCCCTGGGCACATGTAGTACACTTTGCTAGGGACAAATTAAAATATGCCACATAGGTATATATCAATCAGACCATGTTTTACAGCAAGAGCACATGCACATTAGCACTGGTCAGCAGTGGTAAGGTGCTCAGAGTCCCAGTCATCAAAAATAAATCAGTAAGATATGAGGCAAGCAGGCAAAACGTTTGGGGGAAGCCCACCCTAAGGCTGTCAGATTTACCAGATTGCAACCACTAATCCCTATCTTGGGTGGCCACATAGCAGTGCTAAAATTACAATCCCCCTAAAGTGCTATTATATATTATGTAAGAGCTATGAATACTTATAGAAATAGGGAGTCGATGGGGTTAATGCCAAAGCCCTTAAGATGCATGTCAATAAAGTGGTTATAGGGTCCACTCAAAAGTGCTAAAACATCAACCCAAGAAGAGTTCTTACACACCAAAGTGAAGGATTTATGGGGTCCACCTGGGTTGTACCAAAGGTGTACCCAACAAAATCATGTCAAAGTAAAGGGGATATAAGGTCCATGTAAAATCTCTGAAGGCACAGCCAATCTGTACTACTGGAACTAGGAAACAGCATGATATCTGTTAAACTGTGAAAGGAATATAGTGGATAAATGAAATACACATGTAAATTGGGGGTCAAAACCAGAAATTGGAAACAAAAACATGTTTACATATTTTGCTTAACAATTAAGATGTACAACTAGACACAAATATTTCTTCTAAGGATTTTATAGAGCTAAGTTGCAATGGCAGTTATCAAAATATAGGTGTAGGATAACACAAAACAACTAGTACACTGAGAGACACCCTCCATTGGCAGTTAAACATGAACATCCAGTTTCTTAAGGAAGTGAGAATATAATAGTGAAACTCCTGGCACAGAAAAAAAACCTAAATTTACGTGGAAGCTCAATATTAATTCATACATTCTTTAAAAAAAATTATATTTCTTCACATTCCCACGTAAAGAACGGTGTTGAAAAACTGAAACACAAAATAGATGCATAAATGATGCTTGAAGAAAGGGAAAAACAACACAGAACATCAACACAGTTAGAACATTTTAAGCCAGTAAATTCAAAAGATAGAAAAGTAACCATCAGCCTTAATGCATTACAGTCTGTGCAGTTATGATGTTAAGCCTTACTAAGAAAAAAGGACATCCTCAAACAAGAATTATAGACAGATGAAAAGTAGTGCAATGAGTTTAAAACATGCACTGCAGAAGAAACAATAAAGCTGAACGGCACTGTGAGCTGGGTCTGACAAAGTCTGAACAAATCAATATTACCCATCAGGAACTCATGTACTGGCTATTGCAGAAAGTGCAGGATAAAACAGAAAGGGTTTAAATGATGGTGAGCCAAATCAGTAATCAAAATTATAGTTGCTTTGATGATATCAGAGAATACATTGATAAAAAATAGGAAAGATTAGGTGAAATAGATTGTGGATGTAGGAAATACTTCGCTATTTCCTCCCTTTATCCCATGTTCTTGTTATTGTTATATTGTGATATGCAACTTCAGGTCCCAGCTACATGTGATACACACTAAAACTGAAAAAAGCTCTTTATTTTAAAATGCCTTTTTGTGCCCAAAAGTTTGGTGCAATTGCGGAAGTTCAAGAATTGCATGCAGGATTGCAAAATATATTTTTCCCATTTGAATCTAAAAAAATACCATGCGTTTAGAGGAATATGTTAAAAGTGCAACATACAAAAAAAAACTAACTTCAGTTAGGAAAATAATACAAATGTCAAATTTGCAACAGAGTGGAAAATCTCCGTCACACAATCAATGCAGATTTTTATTAACTATACGCTTTGCCCATATTTTTTTATCCTGTTGTGTTACCAGTCTGACATTTAGTAACAGTGTTAGCCATTGTCTGATCTTATTTCTCTCCATGAACCCTTTGGGTTCACACTTCATTGTAGAATTTGTCACTGAGTCTCCACTGTGTACTACAGAGGCCAGCTTTGTGGCTTCAAAAGCCAGCTGATACAAATGACTACATCTCAAGGTGGAATTTACTTGTAAAATGGATACACAGCACTAGGTTTGATTTAAAGTTTGGGGATGGGTTACTGCATCACAAACGTGACAGATATCCCATCTGCCGGATTATGAGTTCCAAAGGATAAAATTGAATCATAATACGGTGGGTGGGTGATCTGCCACGTTTGTGACAAAGTAACCTATCTGCCAAATTCTAAATCAGGCCCTAGGTCTCCTTGTGTACCTGGTCAATCTTTAGACAATTGGAGCTATGCACAGGACTGGAGCAGATGGAACATAGAGGGGTTGAGATTTTCTTTATCATTGATTAGAAGAGGTGGAACCTCTCGAAAGGGGTTTAGAGAGAGGGAGGGAACTCTGAACCAATTGCTGCAGTAAAGCACATTTCAAAAACAGTAACTGAGTAACACTAATAAAAATATTACACTTAGAAAGTGTCAGAACTTTACCCTAATGTACTAAGCAGTTGTTGCTATATGCCTACTCGTTTAACAACTCATGTGTACCCATGTGAAGGGAGAGACTTGCATGTTACTTACTGGGGAGTGAAGAAAACCCTGTGGACACAGTGACTTGGAGCTGCTGGAGAGGATTCGCGACCCAGCCGCAACTGGGCATTTTGCTGTGGATATTATACAGAACAACCTCAATCCTTTGATGGCATGGATGCTCAAAGATTTTGCTCAATGGTTGCAGCTGAACCTCTCCACGTGGGACAGAAGTCAGCTGTCAACAATTACAGTAGCACCAGTGCATAATTATCTGTTTGGTATGTTGTCTTTGCTAATACTTACGTTATTGCTGGTGAAGACTGATGCTGACATTAAGACATTTGTATGAAAAGGATCTCTTCCAAGAATGAAACTATTCAGGTTACACAAACGGACTACATTGGGCGCCTGAAACTTCCTTCCATGTGTTACTTCTGTTGTACATCACTTATTACAAGGTTACCTACTTCCTTCTCCAACAAAACACCTTCTTAGTGACTGGGGTTTGAAAATCATGTATTAAAGTGTGCAAAGTGCCTCTCCACTGTATGTGCAATTCCCTCCAGCCCACACTGGATAAACCAGTAATCAGAGCTATGCTGGTTAATTGGAAATATCAACTCAGGAAGGAAAGATTAGACTCATTTGCACACTTCTGCGTCCATCTGGCAAGATGCTTACATTCAAATTGGTGATTCCATGATTCCCCGGAACAACAGAACTGCTAAGTTTGTACTCAATTTTGTAACAAAAGTGGGGTGGGCCCTTACAAGGCAGAGGAGAGGCTTGAACTCAATAACATATCAACAACAAACAGTCCCACTATCAATAAACAGATAATCATATACATACATCCAAAATGTATATCGTGCATCAATCATCACAATAATTTATTACATTTTGTTTCAACAGTATTTTCACAGCTAATATTAGGGGTCTCAGAACAAAAGATTTAAAATGGGCTTGTTTGGATTCATATTCAAAAATCTCAGATTATATGAGAGTCAACAAATTTGACAGCAAACAGAACGCTCCTCTGTGAAAAATGTGTGCTACAACTATGAAAAAACAAAATCATTACCTATAATAATGGCAGATGGAAATCCCTCAGTCCATGTGTTTATCTCATATAGCTGGGATTCCATGTGAGGATTGTGTTTTAATCAGTTTCTTGATAAATTATTAAAGGATCCCACTTTGAATAGATAAATCAAGGATATGGACATGTACTGATTTTTCATAGTTCATCAGCAAGTCCATATCTTGCCTTTGGGAAATTGGATCAAGGCATTTTGAACTCCAATCAATCAATCAATTGGGCACTTATACAACGTAGCTTTTCACCGCATGGGGTCTCAATGCGCTGTTGCAGGTGTGCTGTTCACTCGAAGAGCCAGGTCATGAGGTCCTTCTTGAACTGCATCAGCGAGGCGGCCTGTGAGGTTGAGTGGGAGCATATTCCATGTTCAGGCTGTAAGGTAGAAGGATCTGGCTCCAGATGTGCTCTTCCTGATTCTGGGGATGGCCGCTAGGGCGATTTGGGAGATTCAGAGCTGCCTGGTGGGGGTGCAGAAGGACAGGCGGTGGTTGAGGTAGGCTAGTCCGATGTTGTGCAGTGCCTTGTAGGTGTGTGCCAGTAGCTTGTAAGTGATGCATTTGTCAATTGGGAGCCAGCACACGTCTTTTAGGTGGGTCAGAGACGTGGCTGTGGCAGGGGATGTCCAGGATGATAGTGGCTGCTGCATTCTGGATTCTTTGTAGTCTTGTTTGAAACTTCTTTGTGATGCAGACATAGAGTGCTTTACAGTAGTCCAGTTTGTTGCTGACAAGCACATGGGTGACTGTCCTTCTTGTCTCAGTGGGGATCCACTTGAATCTTTCAAAGGAGGTGCAGGGTGTGGAAGCATGACAATGAGACAGCGTTGACTTGACAGGTCATGGACAGCGTGGAGTCCAGGATGATGCCCAAGTTGCGTGCGTGGTTGGTGGGGGTGGGGCATTTCCTAAGGCAGTTCACCACCAGGAGTCCTTCCAGGCGGAGGGGGTGGAACTGATTACAAGGATTTCTGTCTTGTATGAGTTGAGTTTGAGGCAGCTGGTTTCCATCCAGGAGGCGACTGCTCTCATTCTATTGTGGAAATCTCTCTTGGCTGTTGTTGGGTCGTCGGTCAAGGAAAGGATCAGTTGGGTGTCGCCGGCATAGGAGGCGATGTTTAGGCTGTGCTGTCTGCGATTTTGGCGAGCAGGCCATGTATATGTTGAAGAGGGTCGGGCTTAGTGAGGGTCCCTGTGGTACTCCACAGCATGTTTTTTTGGGTGCTGAGGTGAATGGCGGGAGTCTGACACTCTGGTTTCTTCTGGTGAGGAAGGATTGAATCCATTCCAGTGCTTTATAGTGGATGCCGGCGTTGTGGAGTCTAGTGCAGAGAGTGGAGTGGGAGACTGTGTTGAACGTGGCAGAGAGGATGAGGAGGAGGAGGGCAGCCATGTCTCAGTGGTCCAGTATGGCTCGGAGGTCATCTGTGGCTGCAAGGAGGGCTGTTTCAGTGCTGGGGTTGCTGGTGAATCGGACTGGGAGGGTTCTAGGATCTAGTTTGCTTCGAGGAATTCCGTGAGTTGTATGTTGATGGCCTTTTGGATTACCTTGGCTGGGAAGGGGACTAAAGGGATGGGTCTGTAATTCTGAAACTCCCTTGGGTCAGCTGAGGTTTTTTTGAGGAGTGGGATGATCTCTGTGTGCTTCCAGTCAGATGGGAAGTTGGTAGTCTCGATGGAGAGGTTGATAGTTTGGCAGAGGTGGTGGCACTGGCCAGGCTGAAAATGTGATGTGGGCACAGGTCTGAGGGTGCCCCTGAATGCATGGAGTTCATGAGTTTCTGGGTGTCTTCTATGGAGACAGGGGTCCAATAGTTCAGGGACTGGTGTGGAGTGGGGTCCGTGGTGGTGCAGGAGGGTGGTGGGGGTGGGTTTTGGTTCTTGAAGCCTTCAAAAATGTCTTTGATTTTCCAGTGAAAAAAGGTAGTAAGGTTGTTGCAAAGGTCTTGGAGGGATGCCCGAGGTGTCTGTTGGAGGGTTTGTGAATTCCTTGACTATGGTGAATAGCTCCTTGCTGTTCTGTGTGTTTGTGCTGATGCATTCTTGAATGGCAGCTTTCCTGGAAGATCTGATGAGTTGGTGGTACGTGGTGATTGCATTTTTGTAGGCTGTGTGGTCTTCAGTTGTTTTGTTGTTTCTCCACTTTTCGTTCCAGTCATCTGCAGGCGGGTTTTGATTCTTGGAGTTCTGTCATGAACCAGCTTGGTTTCTTACGGTGCCGGTTTCTGGTGGGTTTCCTGAAGGGGGTTATGCTGTTGGCACATTCTGTGATCCAGCAGTACAGGTTGTGTGCTGAGTCATTTGTGGCGGCCAGCGGGGGGGAATGGGGTGAGGGGTTTGGTGTGCCATGGTCTTCATGAAAGCGAAGTGGACGCATTGGTGGTTGGTCCGGTGGTATTCGGAGATGTGAGAGATGGTGATATTGTTCCCTGCCGAGAAGACAGGGTCCAGGGTGTGACCCGCTGAGTGAGTGGGGAGGGTGATTAGTTGTTTGAGACTGAGGGTTGTGAGGTTGTCCAAGAGGGTTGTGGTGTTTGGGTCATCGTAGTTATCAAGGAAGCTGAGCTCCACTCTAATATTTAAGGTTCTCCTGAGGACACGAATCTGGTGAATATCTTTTGACTGGATGTGCAGCCTTCCTTAGTGACAGTGGCCTTAATGAATTACTTTGCCATGGATGTCCTGGGTAAGCCTTTGTGGCCCTATGTTGGTTGCCAAAGAATTAACAAGACTGTTTTGGAGCAACCTCTATTATAGGTTTCAATAGCAAGCTATAATGCAGAGCCTCCCTTGATGAGGAAGCAAATCTTTAGCCAGGTAAAAACATTTACTCAAACATTGGTGTGTCAGTAAATAACAACATGGGTCATTGGACCAATTGTGCTGATGAGGCACTCACTTTAATATGGGCCCAGCCATCTGCTTTGGTGGGACATGGCCTCCATCAGAAAATCTGAGGTTAGGACTCAATAGCAGTTACTTCTAGCAATACCAGTAATTTGTCAAACTGTTTATGGAAATGCCTAGGTCCTTTCCCTAGCTCCCTGACAAAATGTCTGGTCAAGTACTGCCTCATGGTATGGGGCAGGTTTGAGGCATTATATCAGTACTTTATGGTGAACTTGTAGAACATCTATTCTCAACAGAGGCTATGGACAATTTGACATTTTTGGAAGGAGTCCTCAAACCAACATTATTATGAGGGAAACTGGTTCTTGTTGCTAAATGCACATGACAGATGTATAGCACATGTGAGACTGAAATTCCTGTGTTTCAGATTTCAACAGAACAGGTACTGGTATTTTTAAGTTGTACAAAGTCAGATATGAGTTGTTCCATGTATTATGACATTTTCTTAAGTAGGAACATCATTGGACTAACATATGAGCAATGGTGTCTTCTTTTATTGGATCCCCCATCACACTCTAAGCCTTTTCAGCAATGTACAGATATCCAATCATATACAGACGTAGTTTGCAACATCCTTGGCTGTAGCCAAAATATGTATCCTACACCAGTGGAGGTCCTATGCAGACCTGGTCACAGTGGCAATGAGTACTGAGCCAACACCCCCTAGATGACAAGGCACACTGACAGTATGATGCATAGACAGCAAACTCATCCAATTGTCCCACAAAGTTACTGGAAGTAGAGTTGTATCAGTTGGCTCCTGGTATTTACATCTTCCCCCTCCTCATCATCACCACCACTCTCATCCCCCTCTCTGAGGAAGCTGGTCTGGATATGCAGCACCCTCCTTCCCCAAGAGGGGGATAACATTTCTCACAGCCACGTTGTGCAGCATGCGGCAGGCCACCACTATTCTACACATCTTTTCAGGGCCATAGGCCAGGGAACCACCAGAGATATGTAGGTAACGAAATCCAGCCTTCAGGAGACCTATTGTGCGCTCTATCACCCTCCTAGTACGTCCAGGGGCCTCATTGTAATTCCTCTCTGCATCTGTTCCAGGATTCCTCACTGGTATCAGGAGCCAACGCAAGTTGGGATAGCCAGAATCACCTAGAAAAAGGTGCAAAAAAGGACTTTCATTGTCAACCCTCAGAAGCAGACAGCCTGGCTGTCTGCTTTGTGGCAATAAGTGTCAGAAACACCAACTCATGATCCACCCTCTGTCCTCTTGTAGTTGTTCCATCTTGTGTGGCACACTACTGTTCCTCAGCACAAAGGAATCATGGACGTAACCAGGGAACATGGCATTCACATGTGAGTTGTACTAGTCTGCAGTACACACCAATTGAATGTTCGTGGAATGAAAGTTCTTCCTGTTTCTGAACACCTGTTCACTGGCTCTTGGGGGGATGATAGCTATGTGGGTGCCATCAATGGCACCTATCATATGGGGTATGCTGGCAAAGGCATAGAAGTTCGACTTGATGGCAGGGAGGTCAGCACTTTGGGGAAACCTCACATAGGACTGTAGGTGTCGTACAAATGCATTCAGGAATCTTGACAGTATAATGCTAAACATTGGCTGTGAAAAACCTGCACCCATGCCCACTGACACTTGAAATGAGCCCGTGGCCAGGAAATCGAGTGCAGAGAGCACCTGCACTTCAGTAGGGATGGCATGCTGATTACAATTTGCCGGTGTCAGTGCTGGATCCAGTAATGCACACAGTTCAAGAATAGTTCAACGAGTGAGTCTGTAATTGATAATGATGATACACTCCACCATAGTCAGCAAATCAACAATTGGTCTCTACATCGATGGGGCCCTTCCTCGCCACAAGGGTCTGTACTTAGGAGGAGTTGAAAACACGTGTGAGGAACACACATACATCTGCACACATTGTTTCTCACTCAGCACTGCTGGCATGATTGTCGATGACACTAATGCATAGTGTGTGTGTCATTACAGCAACATGACCACAATGATAAATCAGGGCTGGTCAGGTGAGGTAATGTATATTGTTACATGCCTATGAGTTTTTAGGGGACAATAGGGCCTGCATTGTGCAGATGAGAGTTTTACCACTGCGTAGTTAAGGCCAAAATGTCTGCCCCCTGTAATCCAGAAGTGTTGTGGTGGAAGTGACCTCATACCGCTAGCGGTTGACGTAATAGCGCAAGGTGGTGTTTACTACCATGCGCAAATTCATTGGTTAACATGGTTGTCAATGGGGATTCTTAGCGTATGATCGCCGGTGACGGTGCACACCGCCGCGGTGCGTACGTGAACTCGTCACCCCAACTTCACTTGACGTACTGCTGTGTCCTGCCTCTGGTCATGGAAATGGTACGTGTTGCAGGGGAAAGGGCCCCGGCCTTCACCAACGAGGAATTGGAGAAGCTCGTGGACGGGGTCCTGCCCCTGTACGCCAAGCTCTACGGTCGGCCAGAGGTACAGGTGAGTAGGAGGATTGGAGGGGCATGGATGTGTGTAGTGGTGGTTGTTGGCTGCATACATGTGTGCACTTGTGACACTGTATGGTCCAGGGTTCCTGACATGCTGTGTGTGCTGTTAGTCCCAGTGGACGTATAGCCAGCTGTATATGATTGGCCAGTGTCTGACCTCAGTGTTACTTTTCTGTGTGTCCCTTATAGGTAAGCGCCCACCAGAAGAGGGGACTTTGGCATGCAATCACCAAGGAAGGGCAGACCCTGGGGGTCTACAACTGGCGGAGCACCCACTGCAGGAAGAGGTGGAAGGAACTGCGGCGCTGGGCGAGGAAGATCTGCGAGGCCCAGCTGGGGAAGTCCTCCCAACGGGGAAGGGGTGCCTGCTAGGCACTGACTCCCCTTAAGCAACGCATCCTGGCAGTGGCGTACCCGGACCTTGATGGGCGCTTGAAGGCTGCACAGCAGTCACAAGGGGGCGAGTACACATACCATATTTCGGCCCCTTGATAGATGTGTGTGTGCGCATTCATATTTATGCTGTCTAGTGGCAGGGACTATGACTGATGTCCATCTACATAATTGCCCCCGTGGGAAGCAGGTGTGTTTGGGGAAAGTCTGAAATACGTCAGGTCCTTCAGTTAGTTGGGGAATGGTTGTAGAGCAGAGTTCTGGCCACTAGTCAGGGGCATACCCATGTGTATAATGTTAGGTGCTGCCTGTTGAAGGGTGTTCTGGGTGGGTGTATGTGTGATCCACTAATGTACCTCCATTCATTATTTACAATTTCTCACCTGTTTTGTCTCCCCATCCCTGTTCTCTTGTGTTGTCTGTACATCAGCATCATCTGGTGAGGGAGCTGAGGCACCCGCGAGTGGGGATGCAGCGGTCCACGGATCCTCAGAGGCAGAGTCGTCCAACACCAAGGGGGATTGGAGGGCGAGGGGAGTACCATGGGGGAGACAACTACCACTGGAGGTAGTGACTCCGATACCTCCTCCGATGGGAGCTCCCTGGCGGTGGCAGACCCTAGTGGGCCCACCCTTACTGTGTCATCTTCTGCCACCCCCCATACCATCACCGCCCTCCCAGTTGCTCCCCACCTAGTTGCCCGTGCCCGTTCACCCAGAAGGGGGGCGTCTCCTTTGCCCCAGGCACCTCCTCCCCTGCACCAGTCAGCCCTGCTGCCCTCATGGAGGAGGCTATTGACCTCCTGAGAACCATCTCTGTAGGACAACCATCGTCAATGCCATCCAGGGGATAGAATCAGAGATGCAGGAGACCAATGCCTATCTAGATGGCATTCACGGTGCCATGCCTGGCCTAAAGACATCTTTTCAGGCTCTGGCCTCCTCTTGGACGGCAGCCAGTGTCCCTGGTCATTCCGTACCCCCTCCAACCACCTCAACCCCTTTCAGCACCCCACTCCCTTCACCCGTCCAAAGCACACATTCTGACATGCAGGCACACACCTCAACGCACAAGAAGCACACTTCAAAACACAAGCATCACACCTCCCACCACAAGCATACACACAGACAACATACACATGCACACACACCAACATCCACTTCCCCCAGTGTGTCCACCTCTTCCGCCTCCCTGTCTGTCCCCAGTACATGCACACCCACAGGCACTGCACCCTCATTCAATGTTGCTGACCCTATTCCTTCAGTCACAATAGCACACATCCATTCATGTAGCCCAGACACCACACCTGCACTCATCACAACAACTTTAGTTGACACATGCAGCACACTCACCAGACTTGCAGACACCCAGACAACATCCATTTACATTGGCAGACTGTCTTGTCCCACTGTGTCCACCCCCCTCTCCCAAGGCACTCAAACGCACCAAAACACACACCCATCACACATCCACCACACCTCAGCATACTGTCCAGTCACCTGCACCCACATCATGCACTCCTACACATCTTACGACCACTCCCTCTACATCCACTCCCACGCCCTCCTCCAGGTCCACCCCGATTGCACCTAAGAAACTTTTCCTCTCCCGTGTTGACCTATTCCAACCCACTGGCCCACCCTGTCTCATCCCTAAATGTGCTCACCTCCTTGCCCTATCCACTCCTCCCACGTCCCAGCCTGCCCCTGTCCGCCCCTCCCATTCCCGTGCCCTTTCCCCAGAGAGGAAGAAGCCCTGTGCTGCCATCCATCTGCCACCCCCCGGTCCAAGCCCATTCCCCCGCCTCAAAGGGCAAAACCAGACCCCCTTCCTCCTGCCAAACAAAAATCTAAGCCCCCCCCAGTCGTAAATCCCTACCCCCACTACCCCCTGCCCCTGTTCCCTGAGGTGCCTGGATGCATTGTTGCCCCTATGAGGTGGAGTACCGTAGCACTTGTGGGAGACAAGTTGGGGCTATTGTGGCCCATCGGACTTATTTTACTATAGACTGGCCATTGGTCTGTGCTGTTAGAGGCACACTCTGGAGCCGTGGTCTCTCGTTTCATTGTTTGTGGGTGTGGGACACATGTTTGTACTTTGGGCATGTTGGATTTGCCTTGTGTCGGATAAGTACCTCTTGCTGTGGGGTGTATGGCTTGTGCTGCTGTCAAGGGTTGTGGGAGAGTTGCATGGTGGGTGGGTATGTAACTGTGCCCTTTCTTCCCTTGTTTCATAGGTTGCAGTACTTACCGTCGTCGTCGTCTTCGTCGGCGGTCTCGCCCGTGGAGGTATAGGGCAAGGAGCAGGGCTGGCATGATCTGCAACTCTCTCTCCATGTCTGCTTCGGCGTGTTGTGTGGGCCTCCGGTGAGTGTTTCCTTATATTAGGTTTGTTTCCGCCTGGCTTTGCGTGGCGGTGGTTCCCGCCCCGGAACTGATGGCGGTCTAGTGCTTCATTATTTGATGGGTGGGTAGGGCTTTTTCGTCAGCCTGTGGGCAGGCTCTACCGTTGTTGTTGGCACTCCTCTCCTGGCAGTGAGTGGTTTTCAGGATACCTGTGTTTCAGTTGGTTCATTATTTGGCGGTTCGGACTGCACGTCTGTTGGCGGTTGTTGCCGCCGGCGGTGTGGTGTTTACCGCTGTGTTCATAATTGTGGGCCCTAATCTTGCCACTGACATCTTAACTAAAATGATTTACCATTAATATTGCACAGGAGACTGTTTGCCCTTGAAGCTATTTCCTCCTAATTGAGACCCTCTTAAGGAAACCGTGACATCTTTCACATGAGATTTCTGACCCCCAGAACTTTTCTAAGTTAGAAGATAAAACTTCTGACTGGGACGTTTCTCTGGAATAAAACCATCAACTGTTTCTCAACCAAGTTTCAATGCAGTTTGTCATCAAAGGCTACCAGTATTCCAGTTCTCCATAGCTTTTGACCAGACTGAAGCACCTTTTTTCTGACCATGCTCCATTGCTAGCTTTTGACCAGGCTGAACCACCTTTTTTCTGACCATGCTCCATTGCCAGTCAACTGTGAATTGTACCTAAATCCCAGCCTACTGCACCTCATTGACTAACATTGTGCTGTTTTTGCTATAGCTCATCTTCAATATGCCAGGTACTTCCTACAGAAACATGTCTGTGTTTGCTAATATGTTTCAGATTAGGATCTTATCAATAACTCACATCAGTACCGTGGCCTCTCGCTCCCATAGCTTAACAGTACAGATTCCTACACAGGGAAGACAAGACATTAGCCAAGCCTATCTGTCATATTAATCATAAAAACATGTTATCACATCAAGGAGCCAGCTATTCAGAGTAAGTGAGAAAACATGTTGAGGCCCAGAAAAAAAAAAACTTTCGGATTGCAGATATCCATTGAAGATTAAGTGATGTTTTTCTAAATAAAACAGGATCTGTATTTTGCTGGCATCTGTTACAGGGTAAACATGCTGAAGGGCGGTGGAGATTAAGATTTCGCACTACAAATATTACTGTAGTATCAGAAGGTAATGTGTTGGATCTAAGATCATATGTTTTAACAGCAGAGAGAACTCTTAGTAGCACATTTTAAGAACAACCTCTAAAAAATCAGGGACACTCAACCTAACTATCCCAGATGAACAAGTAGAAGTAGAACTGCTGCAGAAGATATATATGCTGAAATGGAAGCTCAGTCACGTTACTTACTTGAGCATCAAACTGCAGTGACAATAACCCAGATGGTGAGAGTCAACTAGTCACAGGTGTCATATGACCTCCAAAATTACATCCACCCGTGTCAGAATGTTGCCTTTTCACCGTTAGGCAGGACAGAAGCATTCAAAATGATTGTGCTGCTGAGAATCCTTTATGTGATCCAAATTCTCCTGATAGTGATACTTAAGCCAATACCGAGAGTGCTCCAAAGCGAGAAAAATGTGTTTATTAGGGCAGGGAAGGCTTGGAGACTGGCCTGGAAAAAGAAAAAAGGGATATGGTGAGGACAGACATACTACTGATGCAACTGACACACCTTGTAGGTTGGTAACACAGAAAAAGGAAGAAGTGAGATTTGGGGGACACACTCTGATCAGATGTCACTGTGGATGGCTATGAGGCACGCAAAATGTGTCACTCGAAGAGTATATATCAGTGGTCCCCAACTTATGGTCCGGGAACTCCTTGGGGTCGTGGACGCCTACTCCTGGGGTCTGCGACTGATTTGAAAATGAAATAACAGATTAATAAAGAGTATATAAATTTTAAAAAGCAAAATGTAAATCTGAAAATTTTAAAATGTTCTATGAATGTGAATGAATTTAAAATTGGAGTCAAAAAATTGTCGGTATCCTCATTTTGATTTGTGAACTTAGAAAGTGCCCAACATTTCCATTCAAATTTTGTTTTTTTTTCATATTTGGTTGAGAACTAAATAAATGATTAAATATTTTGTGTATTTGCTTGAAAACGATTGTTTCTGTATTTTGTGTGTATTGTTTTGCAGTTCATATCATCCAAAATGCTTAGATTAGGGTCTGATGCTTCAAGAAATGACTCAGTGCAGGTCCCCATATTTCAATACTGATTAATTGGGGGTTCTAGGGTTCCAGTAATGATTACGTGGGGGTCCACAGGAGTAAAAAGATTGAGAACCACTGGTAAATATGAATTGAAGGTAATGAGGGTGACACTAGCAATGTGCGATAAAGTAGGGGTAACCCATGGACTCACTACATTTCCAGGACATTTTAGGTACACGGGAAGCAGACTTTTAGCCCTAAACATCTGGACTTGAGTTTCATACTATGGAAGGATAGGACCTGCAGAAAGATATGGGATTTGTCTCTAAACATGTCAGTCAATTCATCTTTAGTCAGCTGTAAACAAAAAAGCATAAAAGACAACAATTATAAAAATACAACACATCAATCGCATCACAATAAGTAATTTAAAAAAACAGTGTTAAAAGGATATAATACTTCAGTTGCATCCTAATTGACTCCTAAACCAAACAGCCTCAGTTAAGAAACAGGCCATATAAAAAATAGGTGTGCACATCGGGCAAAAATTGTAAATACAACAGTGCAGTATGTACTTGCCAGCCAATAAAGGGAGAGTCAAAGACTTCCATAAATTTTCATAAAAGGAACAAAACATGACAAAGTGCAAGGTATCCTGCCTCGAAACACCATTGCATTTATTTGCATGATACAAAATTAGAATTGATTAATCTCCCAATAGGAAGGGCTCTAAACATAAAAGTCTGCAAACAACTCAGACTAGGAATGGATTTACCAAAATCTCAGAGCTTTAGATACTGTTAGGTGTGTTATTAGGTGTGTCGTCCTGCGATTATGGAAAGAGCATATAAACCACTCATGGCCTTTGAAAAATGGATCATAAAAAAGGATTGAAACTCTAGGTCCATATGAGAAATCTAAAAACTTGGCACTATGTGGCAATCAGGGGGGCAGGCTGCTTATCAAAAGTAGTTTTGACGCAAAATCAGCGCAAACTTACAAAATACAATGGTACCATAATTTGGGCAGTGAAATGCGCTATGGGGCTGTGCGTGGGGGCCCCCTCGACACCCACATTCCGCCAGCCTTTCCATGGCAGTGTTTACAGCCATTGAAAGGCTGGCGAATGGGGACTCGTAATCCTAAGGCTAGCGGATTACAACCACCGGGACCACAAGGCTGCAGGCTGGCTGCAGCCTGGCAGTGTCGGCGGTTGGACCGCGATGGCTCTGCCATGTTCATAATGGGGCGGTCGGACCGCCCTGTCTGTGGCAGTCAGACCACCATTGTGAGGCTGACGGTTTTAAGACCGCCAGCCTCGTAATGAGGCCCAAGGTCTTTAAGTCTTGCCTTTTTTAGCAAATGCAGGTATTTTGATAGTTGCACAAAAGGAATACAACTGATTAATATAATCACTGGACGTTTCCATCTTTTTACAATATTAACTCTTCTAAAAAGTTTGTCTTTTATTGTGTTTGGATTTACTTTGAATGGGAACCAGATTTTCCGTGATTTAACTGGATTCTTTCTGAATACAACTAAGCTGTTTGTATCCAGCGAAATCTTAGGGAACTGAATTAAATGAGCGGACAAACACTTTGGAACCGTTTTATCTTGAGAATATCTGGGTGACGGCAATGCTTTTCCGAGACAAATTATGAGGGAAAAAACCTGTAGCTTCTATCGGCAGGGTCATTAAAATGTTTAAAGAGATGCATGGACCCCCAGTCATAAGTGTGAATTCCAGATTAACTGACTTATGTTGAAACTAAGTATACAATTTTCTATAGTTTGTGAGCACCAAAACTAAGATTTGATTGGGTATTTAATCAATCAATCACTGCATTTGTAAAGCGCGCTACATACCCGCGAGGGTCTCAAGGCGCTGGGTAGGGGGGGGGTGCTACTGGTCGAAGAGCCAGGTCTTGAGGAGTCTTCTGAAGGCCAGCAGGTCCTGGGTCTGTCGTAGGATGGTGGGGAGAGTGTTCCAGGTCTTGGCGGCTAGGTAGGAGAAGGATCTGCCGCCGGCAGGGGATGCGGGGGACTGTGGCGAGGGCGAGGCTGGCTGTGCGGAGGCTTCAGGTGGGGGTGTAGAAGCTGAGTCGGTTGTTGAGGTAGGTGGGTCCGGTGTTGTGCAGTGCTTTGTGTGCGTGGATCAGGAGCTTGAAGGTGATCCTTTTGTTGTCGTTTTATCAGTTCAAGTTCATACGGTTTAATTTTTAAATCAATCAGTGTCACCACATCTGAAATATTAAGAGTTCATGTATAGTTATCTTTATGAGACATTGATCCTGCAGCATGGCTGGCAGAGGCATTTTAGTCTGCAAAACATGACATTCACTTTGACAAGATGATCTTGATGCAACTTGTAGACTGGGTTCTTGTAAATACTATACTTCTGTTTGGAGCCAGTTTGATGACCTGAGAGTACTAACTGCACACTCCACTTCTAAATTTTTCTGCCAGTACCTATGGAGCCAAGAGCATTGCACTACCGTAATAGATCAATGTGGAGACCTCATTTATGGCAAAAGAAAAGAGAAAATCCAAAGTAAGTTCAGAAGAATTTGGATTTATTACAATAATAGTTGCTCCATCCACAGAAAGATGTCTCACCAGCTGAAAAAAGCAGGAATCTTGGATAGGGTGTCAAAGAGTGTAGAAGGTCTGCACAATATTGTACCACTGTTTCCTACACTGCTAGCAGACGGAACGTTCTACAGGTCGAGGGAAACTCTATGACCTGCTCTCTCGAGTGATGGTTAACTTAAGTAAGTTCTCTACCCATTCATGTCAGGACAGTCAGAAATTTGAAGTTCACTTTCAATGATGCAGTTTCATTTAACCAGTCAAGTCAACAAAGTGTCTGTTAAAAGTGTTTTTTATCTTAAAGGTTCAAGGAAGATTATTCCCACTCTTACTATGTGAAACCAAAAGCATGTGCTTCAGTCAGTCCTCTCCTCTCATCTTAATTATAAGTACTCCAGGGGCTTCTGATTCCCCAAATATCTTACAATCCAGCCCTAACTCATCCGGAGTGCAGCTGTTCGCCTCGTTTTAGGCCTCAATCAAATACATCCTGCCTCTGATCATCTGCAGAATTACAAACAAGCCAACTACATGCAAAGACTTCTTCTCAGACATCTGCTCATCTTTTTAATGCAATTATTTTGCTTCTGCATTCTGCTGTGCTATTTCCACTCTTCCACGCTGGCATTCTCAGTCTCCTCCACACAGGCAAGCCCATAATAGTGGTTGAGCTGTCTCTTCTTACTGATAGCTAAACATTAGTGCCCCCTTTCATTTTAGGTTTGTCAGGAAAGCAATATACTATTTAGCAAGATATTCAAAATCTGACTATTCTTTGTTTCAGTCCAACTATCTAGTAGGCATTAGAAGATTCATTCATAAGCAAAACTGGTATGTTTATATTACAAAGTGAGTAATATCAGGACAAAGCTCTCAGTTCATTTATAGGTACAACCTCTTTAAACAATTATTCAACTGGTCTGTAAAAATATATTCCTAACTATATCACTGGCAGTCGTATTTCAGAATTGTGAACTTTACTCTGCACACTGAACTTCCTGAAAACAAAAAGATGATGCAAATAGCCTGACCAGCAATGGTGAGCCACTTACTCCTCCCAATGCATGTTAGCACACATTGTAAAACACAAAATGTATAGCAAAACGTCTTTTCGGGTCTTGTGCAAATTACTCTCAAACAACTATTAGGAGTGCAACTATTTTCAAGAGACGTTTGTTTCCATTTTCAATAGTATTGCTAAACCTTCTGCCTGCAAGTCCTTTATTGTTCCTTCTCAAAAAAAATTCCAGATCTATCAAATTTGTTGCAATATCGATACTATTTTCCATTTTCCATTAATAGTTATAAGGTTACTGAGTGTCCCTTCAGTGCTGTGAGTATTAAGAGTTTGGACTGAGGAAACAAAGCTGCTATCAGACTTTGGTCTCATCTCTGGGTAAGATGAAGTATATCCCTTCAGGTTCTCTGCTAGATTCCTGGCTTTGAATACAATTAAAGGAATGCTGATGGTGTTAACTCCTCCTGTGATCACATTAAGCAATATCTCTCTTTCCATTGGATGGTTTTTGAGTTTTGAGGAAAAATGCCTTCGTAGCCCATTTGCCAAACAGGCTCATTACAGAACCTGAGATCATGTCCAGCTATAGGCCAGTTTCACTTTTTACCTTTCCAGTCATTATGCACAGTTAACAACCAGCTTTCCATTATAATGGAGACACATAGGATTCTACACCCTTACCAGTAAGGATTTTATTCTTCACATAGTACTGAGACTTTTTTTTGCTTTGCCTACAAATCTTGCAGTTCTTGCAGTGTCAGTTCCAAAGAGTCCATGAATGCTATTGCCACATGGGTGAACTATAATTCCTTACATCTGATTTCAGACAACAGTGAGAAGCGGTAATCAGTTTTGGATTGCAACTGGTGGTCAGCTAAGCTGGAAACTCCTTCAGTTCCAGTCATCTCTGCACATAATATTTGGGCATCATTTTCGACCTCCAGCTCCCCTAACCTTTAACAAACAGACAAACTCACAATTGCTCTTCATGCTTTGGTTCTTACAAAAGAGCTTTCCTGTAATTCCTCCAAATTGTCATGAAGCAGTAGTTCAGGATATCTTAATTTCCATTCTTGACTACTGCAGTTCTCTGTACCTGGGACGATCTGCTTATCTTTTTGCCACATTGCTGCATTTTCAAAATGTTGCAGCTTGTCTTGGTCTGGTGATCGCGCAATTCCTCCCACTTTAATTTCACCCTATTTGTTTCCTTACACAAGTGGCACATTTTTAAGGCTTTTTGTTTATATTATAAAGACATATATGTATCTGCCCTTAATTACTTGCAAACTCTTTTTGTTAAGTGCAAACCTATTAGGACTCTGTGTTTTCTGAACACTCACTTTCTTTCAGTTCCCAGAATTCACCGTGGAGGCTGTGGTCACGCCGTTGCGGACGTCACTGCCATTTTCTATCTAATTCCTCACTTGCTACCTGACCTTCAACAGGAGAGGACCTACACTGCTTGTGCTGCTGTGACCTGTGTCTGGAACTGACCATGGCTTGTGTGACTGGGGAAAGGGCCCCTGCTTTCACCTCGGCGGAGTTGGAGCGACTGGTGGTTGGGGTCCTACTGCAGTACCGAATGCTGTATGGGCCTCCAGACCAACAGGTGAGTACACCGTGAGTATGATGCATGGTGCGTGAATGCATGGAGTGCTGTGTGTGAAGACCTCATGTAGGGGGTGGGTGGTGGATGGGCCCTGGGCAGCGTGCAGAACGTATGGTCGGCCATGTCTGTGCTAATAGGGATGGGAAGGGGCATGGTGGGTCATGAGTGTAACAGGCAGGACGGCCGGACCAATACCTTTCACTCTGTCTATTTCCCTGCAGGTCAGAGCCCATCAAAATAAGGGTATATGGTGTGCCATTGTCAAGGACGTGGGGACCCTTGGGGTCTACGGCAGGCAGAGCACCCACTGCTGGAAACGGTGGGAGGACCTGAGATGCTGGGCACGGAAGACCGCGGAGGCCCAGCTGGGGATGGCCTCCCAAGAAGGAAGGGGTGCCCGTCGAACCCTGACCCCCCTTGATGGCCCACATACTGGTGGTGGCCTATCCGGAGTTAGATGGGCGCTTGGGGGCATCACAGCAGCCACAAGGGGGTGAGTACATTGCCCCAATATACAACTTGCCCCTTGTGGGGTGGTATCCGGGTGGGGGGTGTGGACCCTGTGGGTGCCCCTAGGCCAGGCCTGGCATTGCAGGGTAGGTCCCATGTTGGGCAGGGTTCTGATGTGAAAGTACTCCAACCAAGCTAGTAGGCATCCACTACTGGGCAGGGGTCTGTGGGTCTCAGGTATGCTACAATTGGCGCTGAGTGTCCCTATCCATGGGCTGGTGACTAGCATTGTAACTGATAGT
This sequence comes from Pleurodeles waltl, assembly GCF_031143425.1. Lineage (NCBI taxonomy): Eukaryota > Metazoa > Chordata > Amphibia > Caudata > Salamandridae > Pleurodeles > Pleurodeles waltl. Next base: position 1,639,888,019 of record NC_090444.1, on the reverse strand, counting down.
GCATTGCCTAGAGAGTAGGGCTGTTCCCTGTGTGTGAGTGTGTCGTGTACGCCAACGGTGGTGTTGTTGGCACCACTGACCAAGTGTATCCTTTGTCTCTCCCCCCTCTTTTTGTTTTGTCACCCTGTCCTTATGTGCATTAGCATCACCTGGCGGAGGAGTAGAGGCACCGACGAAGGAGGAGCTGCATCCCACATGACACAGGAGGCCGAATCTGCTGACGGTGAGGGCACCAGTGGGACGGAGGGCAAGGGGAGCACCACGGAGGAGACAGAAGGGGACAGTTCAGACATGGACACCTCCTCTGATGGGAGCTTCCTGGTGGTGGCGGACAATTCTGTGCCAACCCCAGCTACAGGTACAGCTGCCACCACCAGCGTACCAGCACCGCCCTCCCAGCAGCCCCTCAGCGAGTTTACCGTGCCCGCTCACCCAGGAGGGTGGGCTTTTCCTTCGCCCCAGGCACCTGAGTCCCTGCCCCAGTTACCCCTTCCCTGAGTGAGGAGGCTATTGACCTCCTGAGATCCATCTCTGTTGGGCAGTTAACCATCATGAGTGCCATCCAGAGGCTGGCAACCCAAATGCAACAGACAAATGCATTTCTGGAGGGCATTCACACTGGTTTGGCGGCCAAACATAGATCAATCCAGGCTCTGGCCTCCTCTCTGATGGCAGCCATCGTCCCTGTTTCCAGCCTCCCCCCTCCAACTTCCTCTTCCCAACCCCATTCCCCTCAATCCCAACCTATCCCAAGCACACAGTCAGATGAGCATGCACCCAGGACAACACACAAGAGTGGACATGGCAAACACAAGCACCACACTTCATCCCACAGGCACTCACACAAACACCATCCAGAAGCAGACATACCAACATCCACTGCCTCCACTGTGGCCCTGTCCTCCTCGTCGTCCACCTCCCTTCCAGTTGCGCCTACACTCACACCTGCATCCACTACATCCTCATCCACTACCAGCACTACCGCCATCACCAGCACACCTAACAGTACATGCCCCTCACTGGCAATCACCACCCCCACCTCCATGCACACGTCCCAGGCTCCTCTCCCACTGTGTCTGTGCCCCCTCCTCCCAAAGTACACAAACGCAAGCACTCAGACACCCAACAGCCATCCACCTTACAACAGCATCCAGCCCATGCACCTGCACCCAAACACAGCAGACAGACACCTCCTACCACCACTCCCTCTTCCTTCACTCTCAAACCATCTCCCTCTTCCCACCCCAATGTCCCTAAGAAGCTTTTCCTCTCCACCACTGACCTCTTCCCTAACCCTCCCCCAGTCGCTCACATCAGGGGAGGGTGGTCAAAACCCAGGCAAGCACCTCAGCAACCCAGTCCACGGGCACAGTAGTGTCCCCAACTACTCCAGGTGGGAAAGGATCCCGGCCACCAGCCAGGAAGATGGACAGGGTGCCAGCCCCAAGTGCGTCGAGGAAGGACAAGAAGTCAGCTCCAGCTGCAGAACAGAAGGGCAAGGAGGCAGCCCCAACTGCAGGACGGAAGGGCATGGAGGCAGCCCCAGCTGCAGGACGGAAGGGCAAGGAGGCAGTCCCAGCTGCAGGAACGAGGGGCAAGGGGCCTGCAACAGCAGGCAGTAGAGACTAGGGGCCTGGTGCAGGGACTCAATCGGAGCCCCATCACCAACCATGGTGGTGCAGCCGTCCGAGGCTGTAGGGGAAGGGCTGGAGCCTATCCCCACCGCTGCCAGCACCGCCACCTGCACTGTCATCAGCACCGCTACCAGCACCACTGCCAGCAGCAGCAGCCCCAGAGGGCAGCAGTCCGAGGCTGCAGGGGAAGGGCTAGAGCCCCCCCCCCACCACTGCCAGCACCGCCAACTGCACCCCCACCTGCACCACCACCAGCACCACTGCCAGTGGCAGCAGCCCCAGAGGGCAGCCGTCCGAGGCTGCAGGGGAAGGGCTAGAGCCTCCCCCTCCACTGCCAGCACCGCCACCTGACCCCCCCACCTGCACCACCACCAGGACCACTGCCAGCAGCAGCAGCCCAAGAAGGCAGCTGTCCGAGGCTGCAGGGGAAGGGCTGGAGCCTCCCCCCACCACTGCCAGCACTGCCACCTGCACCGCCACCAGCACCACTGCCAGCAGCAGCAGCCCCAGTGGGCAGCCGGCCGAGGCTGCAGGGGATGGGCTGGAGCATCCCCCCACCACTGCCAGCTCCACCAGCAGCACCACCACTACCACCACTGGGCAGCCGTCACCGCTGGCGGACAGTGTGTAGTCCTGCCTCCATGGGCTGTTGTGCGGCCTGGCCCCAGCAAATCCTGTGGGTCTGACACCCAGGTGAGAGACTGTGACCTTGCATCACAGGGCTCAATGCCCCCTCCAGAACCAGTGGAGAAGCCATCCACTCACCCCATCCTCCACAGGATGAAGCTCACTGGGCACAGTGCCCCCTCCAGAACCGGTGGAGAAGCCATCCACTCACCCCATCCTCCACAGGATGAAGCTCACGGGGCACAATGCCCCCTCCAGAACCGGTGGAGAAGCCATCCACTCACCCCATCCTCCCCAGGATGAAGCTCACTGGGCACAATGCCCCCTCCAGAACTGGTGGAAAAGCCATCCACTCACCCCATCCTCCACAGGATGAAGCTCAAAGGGCACAATGCCCCATCCAGAACCGGTGGAGAAGCCATCCACTCAACCCATCCTCCACAGGATGAAGCTCACTGGGCACAATGCCCCCTCCAGAACCAGTGGAAGAAGCCATCCACTTGAGAGACTGTGGCCTTGCACTCCCCAGGACCAAGCACAGGGCATGTTGCCCCCTCCAGAGCCAGCGGGCAAGTCACCCACTTGAGAGACTGTGGCCGTGCACTCCCCAGGATCAAGCACAGGGCATGATGCCCCCACCAGAGCCAGTGGGCAAGTCACCCACTTGATAGACTGTGTCCTTGCACTCCCCAGGATTAAGGACAGGGCATGTTGCCCCCTCCAGAGCCAGTGGGCAAGTCACCCACTTGAGAGACTGTGGCATTGCACATCCCAGAATCAAGCACAGGGCATGTTGCCCCTCCCCCCCCCCCCCCAAGAGCCAGTGGGCAAGTCACCCACTTGAGAGACTGTGGCCTTGCACTCCCTGGACAGAGTAATGAGCATGTTGGCCCCTCCAGGACCAGTGGTGTTTTACCTTCTTCTGGTTGAGGTGCCCCCCCATCCCCCGTCCCCCTGAGGTGCCTGGCTATTTTCGACTTGATGCCCCTGCAGTGTTGTCTCCGTGTTGTTGCAGGAGTGAGGTGGGGTCTTGCCCTATGTGATGTGGCCCTGTGGCACAAGGACATTGAGGACTGGGCAGTGTCCCTACATTTGTAAATATGTATATACTTGTTGATTTGGATGCACGTACTTATATCATTTTATCTTATTACACTCACTTTAATCAATTCATTTTGTCATTGTATTATTCCTGAGGGGTATGGGGAAATATGTAATGTTAGTGCATCTGCTTGCATGTATGGTGTTGGGGGTGGAGGTGTTGCGTGTGTGTGCCACTCTCTTTTTCCTCACCCCCTCCCCTGTGTGCGAGGCGGTAGTATTCACTGTGGTCGTCTTTGCCTGCACTGGTGTTCTTAGTGGATCAGAACGTAGATGAGCATGGGGAAGACATGCAACTCTGGCTCCATGGCGTAGTGGTTCATCCTTGAGTGTCCAGAGATGAGTCGTTTCCCTTCTGTGCAGTGTTTCCGCCAGGCTTTTGATTTTGTTGGTACCGCCCCAGAAAAGGTGCCAGATTGGTGTGTCATAATTCAGTGGGTGGAACATTGTCTTCCACCTGGCTGTAGGCGGTTACCGCCATGGTGCCTGTTGATTTCGCCCTGGCGGTTGGTGTGTTAAAGTGGTTGTCTGTCTGAGCGGTTTCCGCCGTGGTCATAACTTCATATTTATTATCACCGGCCTGTTGGCGGTATTACCGCCGCTTTATCACCAACTGCCAGGGTTGTAATGAGGGCCAAAGTCTTGAATGCTCTTCTGTTATCCCAGCACCGACCCACGCCCTGAGAGCCTAGCCTCCTTCTGCAGGCTACTCAAAACTCACCGGTTTGTACTTCACTTTGTCAGTTCAGATTCTAGCATCAGGACACCCTGTACTTGGGTTTTGCACATTTTAGAAATATTTAACCATTTATTCACACCTTAAGTTTGGAGCAGAGACAAATATGCATAAAGGCATATTCAAACCTCAATATATGACACACATTTAAATAAATATAAATGCACCCTAGAACAGACTAGATCAAATATATACTTTTCCATACGGTGGTCAAAATTGCTGCACCCTCCTTGATACACTGTAACGTCTTGAGAGTTATCCAGACGAATACTGATAGATTTTTTTATATATGTGTATTATTGCTTAGAGTGAAATATGACTGAAATGCAAGATTTCACACAGACTTTGAAACAAATGATAATGTACCGTGAAAGCAAAGTATACAGAGTATATAGGACACACACTGTCAAATTGCCAACACTAACCCTGTAGCCTCAGGCAGTGGCTTGAATTCTGTTACATAGCTCAATACATCAATGGATTCTTCAGCTTTCTCTGCTTCCAATCAATAATTGAACAGACTTTTACAGAACTGGAAAAGGTGCGAGGCAGTTTACACCAGAGAGCTAATCTCCCAGACCAAGCAGTATTAAAGAAAGAAATGCTGTTTGCCCCTCCAGCTGGCGAACTATGCACATTCAAACTTTTTGTGGTTTGGAGCATTAAAAAAGTCAAGCATTTTTTGTTACATAGAGGTCGGTGAATATTGGGGAATATGTGCACCTGTTGGAAAGGAAGCACTGAAATGTGATCTTTTGACAGCGAATCTGAACATCAAAGCTCTGAGGAATAGACAGAAATAGCCTGGCATCATGAGCAATGGAGGTGCAGTTAAATGACAGATTATATACTTCGGTCTTAAAACTCCAAGGCATAAGCCAAGCAAAAATACAGTTTCCATTAAAAACAAGAAAATAAAGTTTGAAATGACATTGATTCCTTGTAATACAAGTGATGACAAAGCCAATAGTCGGGCCCTGGCAAGCATGCAACAGCTTTTTTGGCAAACGTGAACAATCCATAAAAAAATGACAAACGTACCAAAAAAAAACTATAAAAATAAAAAGCTGCCTAACACCCCAGAGACAGCAGCCCTGGCACAGAGATACATTCTGTTCACATGCGATCAGATAAATTCATGATAGCCAACTGATTAACTGAGCTGACCCATTGCTGCATGCTGTATTTTGCGGTGGATAGAAGCAAAATGTGAATGGTTCAGGAAGAGACCAATGGGTTGATGGAAAGACTGCGTGTGTGTCTGTATATATATATGTATATTATTATTATTATTATTATATATAAATAAATATACATATATATCCTTCTGCAGTCGCCAATACGTTTCTATAGTTAGGACCATGTTTCCATAGGAAAATAGTTTTTTGTCTTGTCTACATCTATGGCACTGGAAGACAAATCTTTATAAAATTTTCCTCAAAAAGTAATTCTTGTTGTGCACGTGATCAATCAAGCAGAGGCCCAAGAAAAAGGGGCAGGGGGAGTCAAAAAAGTTGCCTTTACCATGTTAATTACTATAGGACCTTTGAATATGCCTAGAACCCGAACCGCTTGACGAAATGATACTTAATTTGGCAGAAAGCTAGCTTTTGGTACGCTGATTGTGCTTTCGCTTATTTGGTGTAAATCAATTCAGTCGTTTTTGAGAAATTGAAGGGAAAATAAATGTGGATATCTCTGGTCACAAATTTGTCGCAATGTTTTTTCAATGTATTTGTGAATGCGCTCGCCAACAGGAATGCTGTGATTGGCTGGCCACAACCTGACTAGCAAGTTGTGGCCACCATTTTATGTTTACGGGAGAAGATCCCCAAGGCTGAAAATAGAAATGATAAGTGGTATAGAGGTCAGGATGGAGGTACCCTGGCCCCATAGGTGTGATACAGGGGTGTTTGAGGGTCAAGTTATGGGTTTAAAATGATTTTTCATCACCATGAGCGATATTCAAGAATATTCTTGAATGTTCAAAAATATTTGTGAATATTATCGAATATTCGTGACTAAGCAAATAAAATTAAAGAAAAAAACATTCACAGTCTCATACATACACTAATTAATTCACTCATACATGCACTCAAGAGACTCGTGCCCACTCACACACCGACTCAGATGCTCATGCACCCGCTCAGACCCATTCATAGACTCACACACCCACTTTCAGACCCACTCAGACACTCATGCACCCACTCACAGATCCACTGTCAGAGACAGTCCCCGTGGCCAACCCCCACTGTGCACGGCTAAAGGGCGTAAACGGCACAGGGTTAGGTGATTATAAGGCTTGGATGCAGGACCTGTGGCCAACCCCTGCCACGACCGGTGAGGGGGCAAGTTATAGTTACTTTAGGGTGCGAGTTACAGTTACTTGAAATAACTCTAACTATTAACTGCTGAATTTATATGGTTTTGTACGGGTAAAATTCAGAACCTAACTATGATGTCCCTGTAACCTTTGTTTTTTTCAGGGAATAAATAATATATATATATGTATATATATATGTGTGTTTGTTTAATTGTATACTGTTTTTTTTTATAATACAAGGCTTATGACACATTTATGAGTTTCTTTGCAGGCCCTAAAAGCATGTCTGCATCTCCTACCTCAATCCTAGTAGTCTATCAAAAATTAGGAAAGGTATATTTGATCAAGCTAAGGTGAAACCTTGTTAACAGTAGTTATCGAAAAGCTGCATCACTGCCACAGACACTCAGGAACCCAAACACCGTTGCATACAGGACTCACAATGTACTTCTACCTCTTAGCTTGCTAGACATTCTTCATATGTTGTGTTATTTTAGAGAGCAATTAAATACACCTAAGGTGGAAAAACATTGTTTTAGAGTGATTGGAACTCTACATCAGCGTCAGTGGGAGGGTGATTAAAAACGTTTCAGACAAGGGAAAGCTTGGACAAAATGATAGAGGCTTTTTACAGAAGGAAAGTAATTTACCACTAGGGTAAGCAGATGTGTTCTGCTGGCTGTAAATGATGTCCAATTACACAAGGGAGAATAGAGATGAGACCTGGCAATTGTGTTTTAACTCTGGCAGAACACCCTGCTGACAGCTCTTTCCACTAGAAGCACATTTGCTCGAACAATTTGTCGGTTCAAATGACTCAGTTACTTACTGGTAATCTTCATAGTCTTCCTTGTCACAGTCCTTACCAATGGGAAAGCACTCTGTGTTCAGTGGACATAATTCACCTTAAGAAGAAGAAGAAGCAAAAAAAACAATGGGACCTTCCTATGGGGTCATATTAGGTGGGAAATGGGCTGTTTTTCTCTTCTTTGGGCAAATTCTGTCCACTGAAGACAAAGTCCTCACTGGTAATGACTGTGACAAGGAAGACGGAGGAGGAAGGTAATGGACCATGCTTCCATACTCTGTGGGGCTGTAACCACATATAGCAATAAATGCAGATGGACTGAGTGAAAACAAATTGTAGAGCACGAATATGCTTTAGCAAATCATAATCTTGCTGTTTGAAACCACTTTCTCTGATGTGGGAATACCACACTGCCCTCTTCTGATGGGTGGACTGATTTCTTACAGTGGTGGTCGAAATCACACCTGTCATCTGTAGAAAAGGAAAAAGGTAAAATAGTACCTTCTCTACCACTTGAACCCCTTCCCTCTCCTTCCACAACATCTAGCAGTCCACAAGTGTTTTAATGGAATCCCTATGTATCTACATTTACCTCTTGAGCAGAAATGTAGAAACATCCTTTGCCCACAGATTGTAATATTTATCTAATGAGGATTTTGGAGTACATTTGTTCCAAAAAGCGAGGTTGAGATTAACTCCAAGTATACATATGGTAGTGGGTATGAGTGCCACGGGTGGAGCAATGATGCCCAAAGAGAATGCAGGATTTAGGATTGGGAAATGAAGCAAGAGTGCTGGTAAGAGATGAGAGCAGAATGGGAGGGTGCCTAGTGTCTTCAGCCATCAGGTGTTCGGGGGAGGTGGGGTTCCAGCACAATGGAGGCACTGGAGAAAGGATTCACTTCCTCAGTGCTCTTTAAAAAAATGCATTAACATATGCCTACCATGCATGTGTGCATATTCACATACACTGGCAGCCATTTTAGAATGGTTAAAAATGTTTTTAATTCCTTTCTGCAAGTAGCATAGCAGGTGGGAGAATTAACAAAGGGGTGGGGATTAGGCAGAGACTCATTGGGAGGGAACATGAAAGAGGAGAGCAGGATTAAACAGAAAGGGATGGAGAAGAGGGGAACAGGGAGAAACATATTCTTCGCCAGGACTGCGAAGCAAGGTATGACATCAACAGTGGAAAGATAGCTCAATCAATCAAAAAACTGAGACTCAAATAGTTCTGGGAGGACAATGAGAATAGGGAGGAAATTATTGTATGTATGAGTCCTTTCAAAATGCCGCCAATGCCCAGCTGTCATTGCGGGAGTTGCGGGTGAAGTCAGGTGCTGCACAGAGACCAAATCTCAGAGAGATTGCACGCGCACTTGGAAAAAGATTAAAGTGAAGTCTTCATTCAAAAACGATCCAGCCCCTGCATGATGCACTGCACCCCTGTGTCTAGCACTTTTGCCCAACTGACTGGCATTTGTAAACACTGCCATAGGAAAAAAACATTTGTTCTCCAAGAGCTTTCTAAAAAATCAAAATGCTCTCAAACTTTCCCCTTAGGATAGCACTGACCACAGTGATGCATTGTCTTACTAAGAGAGCACAATATTTGTATTTGTGTTTGCATCTCGGTCTGAGAAGATATTGCAACCCTTATTTTATGAGACAGTCCCTACTTTGACTGTTCTGCTTTCCTAATTGTAAGCAAAGGGTCTCATTTTGAAAAGCTGTAGCTCTGGATGTGCATGGAATCTATTGTGTGTAATCACTTGGTTCACAGACTACCGGAATAGCAAACCTTCTACCTCCTGCTGGAGTAAACCTTCACTGCTTTCTTTAAACTGCCAAGTAATACGCCATTACAGCAGTGCCTAAAAAGCACTGGCTTCTGCAAGACTGGAAGAACAGACCTCTCAGTGTGGAGGTCCAGCTCCTCTGGTAGAGGACACTTCTGCAGGACCTACTCATTGACACCTAATCATATTCAGTTTAAATCTGGTGGAGAATAAATGCCCGATTTATGTACTAACCGTTTCGCCATGGGGACGGAGTAAATCACTCTGTCCCCATGACGGAGGGATCACCCGTCAAATTTATAAATGAACACTAAGCAGATGGTCATTATATTGCATTGGCAGAAATTGCTGTTATTGCAGTTCCCTTCAATACATCTCGCTGTTTGGTGCAGGGCTGTGTCATCATGACTCAACCATGTAACAATCGGTTTTCATTTTGAAAATAAAAAAAGTACTGCTCCCTTAGCCGAGGGAGTCATTTCCCGTGGCCGGGGCTTAGGGTTTGGAGGGGGGGCACTATTTGCTTTTACCTCCCCTTACTGGTTTGCCTGGCAGTGAAGGACAGTAAAAAAATAGCTACATGTCCACCCATCCTGATTGGGTGGGCGGACATGTAGCCATTTCTCTGATAGAGCTTATTTTTTCGGCTGTTGGAGAAATGTAGCTATTGCAGTGACAGAGTGGTCACAGCCGCAGGCACACATATGATCTGCCTACTATTAAATTGGTCAGGCGGGCCATTATTTTAGTGGTCTGTATACCTTGTCGCAACAGAGTATACACAAACCGCCAACATATAAATCAGACCCACAACGATCGCAAGCTAGCGTTTGAGAGATCTATAATTTCAAGCAAACTACTGACTCCAGAGCTTGTTGGAATTTCTAATGGGAATGTCACCTCTGAATCAACTTCTGTAAATGCCATTTCCTTCAAAGTTAAGGGATTAAAATCTGCTCATAGAAAACATCCCAATAGGTTTCAGATGTGGATCTAAATCACACCTCAGCAGTTTTCCTCCATGCCCTGTTGTTAGCAAACACCGCAAAAAGTGCAGCAAGTACACAAGATAAGCATGAGAGTTTGAACAGGAAATACTCCAAGTGTAACTACAGAACGAGAAAAACAGGAAAGTGGAAACAAATACAAGGCAAGAAGTTGGATGCTCCCACAAGGAATTTCAGAGTTATCAAAAGACTGACCGCATTCACCATTACTGTTTCATGCCCATTTACCCACAAGCCAATGGAGAAATGGTGCAGTTCATCCATAATGTAAAGAAAATGCTCTGAATTGCATAAACCCAAATGTTGGATGGAATATTCCCTACTTCTAATCCTGAGAAGATATAGAAACATTAAACATTCCACAACTTGTGATCCCATTGCTCCTATGATATCAGTTTTACTCAGGGCCAGAGACCATGTAATGAAACAAGCACTCATGGCGTTTGTGACAATTCAGAAGGACAGAAATAAAGTAGAATAATAAGAAACAGCTGTTGACAGCAATGTGCTCAGACAGCTGAACTATTGCTATTGGTCAAAGACTGACACTCAAAAAGTGAATTGAGCTTTTTTATAACCTCACTGGAGTTCAAATAATGGACGTATATCACGGTGACTGTGGCTAGAGGTGATACTATTGTCATATTCCAGGCAATCTCCTCTGAGAAATTGCTGCTTACATTTTTTTCATGGGCATTGGTGTTTACAAACCCCTCTCACTTTACAGTCCGAGAAAAAAAAGTGAAGTGAATTATGTGACAATCTTGCTGGGGCACCGAAAGTGTGAAAGGAAAGGCTATAGGATAGATTTTTTGTAACACACAACACAATTTAAATATCTCTAAATGAACTGTACAAATCCAGTAGTAAAGCAAAAATGAAGCCCATTTTTGTAATTTCGAAGTATGATGGAAACAAATAATTTAATAGGATCAAAACAAATCAAGACACTTTAGTTAGTGATACACAAATGATATTCACTGAATCCCAACTTCCACACATTCTCATTTGTGTGTAATATAGCTTTATCAGTAAAACAGTTTATCTGTGCACATAAATCAGCTATTTCAATGGAAAGTGTGCTGTCTGTAAATGACTGGGCACTACCATACATGCTTTAGTTACATTAAAAAATGATCTGCATCATGAACATCAAAGCTAGGTGGGTCACAAATGTTTCTTGTTCTAAAAATTGGGTTGTGGTTTGTAAAGTGGGTTTATACATTTATTATCTATTGTGTGGCACACCACACGGTCAGCTTGGTGTTAATTATTTCTTTCGATGCATTTTCCACATTCCACTCCCTGCTTCGCCAGAGTTCTGTTTGGCTGTGACAGTTCTTCAAAGACACTGGCGAAGCAGGAGAGGTGGTCGTCGGCTCCTGTACTGCGCTTTCTGAACTAAATCTTACCTTGCTCCACAACTTGTCATCAGCATTGGTGTTTGGCATTCAGCGACTAGGAAAAACTGCCGACCCCTGAGGAGCCCATCGACACAACAGCTCTTATTTCTAACCAGGAGCGGCAAAAGCAGAGAATTTTGGACTATATCAACTCTTTGCTACATGCATCTGTAAGTAAGGTCAATGTGATATCTGCAAGTGATTGGGAAAACCATGTGGGCAATTTCTATGTGGACCCAGAGTATGCTGATGCCCAAGGTACTACGGGGTTGCAACATGATTTAGAGGGCCTAGAAATTACAGCGTTGTCTCTGTCAAATTAGCGAAAGTGGGCCTCTGCAGCATCAGGCGGGACGGGGCACCAGGTCCAAATGGCCTCCCAGGGAGCATATTCAGAGAGGATCAAGACGGTTGGGCTGAACCTTTAACCACTCTTTTTAATAACTGCTTACACTACTCTGTGGTCCCAGAGGCCTTGAAAGGCTCAATATTGCACCCAATTTACAAAAAAGGAGACTCCACTGTTCCAGAAAAATATAGGTTAATAGCCCTACTGGATGTGGATGGCAAGGCCTACGCAAGGGTTCTGCTTCAAGAGCTTGAAAACTGGATCACCGAAAATAACATCATACCTATATACCAAACCGGTTTTAGACCTAGCTCTTCCACCCTAGATAATGTTCTTGCTCTTTCCTACCTAGGTCAGAAAGCACTAAAATCATTAGCTCAGCAGCTTTTTCCTTGTTTAATTGACTATAGTGGGGCTTTTGATGGCGTAGTATGCCATATCCTCTGGAAGAAGCTGGTGGACTGGGGGATACCAAGGAAATTGTTAGCATCTATAATTGAACTTTATTCTGACACTTGGGTGAGAATCAAGATCACAAATACACGTTACCAAGAAAATTAATACCAATAAAGGATTAAAGCAAGGCTGTGTCATCGTCCCTACTCTCTTTAATCTGTACACGGCTGACCTCGGTGCGGAATTGCTCAGAGGAAATACACTCCCTCCCCCCCCCCCCAAAATTGGGTAAGAAGGTGCTTCCCATAATTCAATATGAGAACGACCTGGTGCTGCTTACTCAAACTCGGATAGGGTTGAAAGGGGTCCTGGATATATTAGATAGCTTCAACAAGAAAAATGTATTAAGGGAAAACGCTTCAAAAACCAAGGAACTTTTCTGCGACAAGCTCAGTAATATTTCCAAATTTGAGCATCTAATTAAACCTAAAAATGATGCTTTCCAGTGGTGCACAAACAGCTAGCGGTTCCACTGAGTGTAAGGCCAGAACTGAAAACCATTGTGGATAAATTGTGTTCAGAAGGACTCATTGGAATAACTGACTATTCTAAATGGTCAGTCCAGTGGTCATTGTGAGAAAGAAAACAGGTGAAATACGTTCATGTGTTGATCTGCGCAACTTGAACAAAAATATTGTTGACTGCCATCCTTGTCCCAAGGTACATGAACTCTTAGCCAATTTAGGTAGATCAAAGTTATTTTCCCTGCTGCATCTTAGATCAGCTTATCACAGTATCCCCAAGTGCTACTGATTCCCCACATTTAGCAACCTTCATTACACCTTTTGGCTTAGACAAATTTTTGTGGATGCCTTTTGGGTAGGCAATATTTTGATGGGCATTCCTGGTGTGCAGGCCTTCCAAAATGATGTGTTAATATTTGCAGAGACTGTTAGAGAACATAACCTAATCTTGGAGAGGGTGTTATATGCATGTTCCACATTTCACACCATGCCTTGCCAGTGTTCTGTTTGGCTGTGACAGTTCTTCAGAGACACAGGCGAGGAAAGAAAGGTGGATGGGCTCATGTACTCCACACCCTGAAATAAATCTTACATTGCTCCACAACTTGTCATTGGGATTGGTGCTTGCCACATTTACACACATTATAATTTGTGTGAAATACAGATTTATAAGTAAAACTGTGTATCTGTGCAAATGTAATGGTAATTTCAATGGAAAGTGTGCTGTCTGTAAATGACTGTGCACTACCCCACGTGGTTTAGTTACATTAAAAAAATCATCTGCCTCATATCCATCAAGGTTAAGTGGGTTGCGAAAGTTTGTCATTCTAAAAGGCATGGTTCTAAAATATTTGGGAAGCACTGGTCCAGTGCATTTCACTTAACAGAGTAAAGAGAGCAACAGTTCTTAATTGAATTGGGAGAGGTTGTGGCATGGGCTAGAGCAACTTACTTTGGAGCTGGGGAACCAGGTTCAAGCCTTGGCAAGGGCTCAACAGACTATGATTCTGGGCAAATTACTTAATATCCTATGTCTACCAAAAATATGAATGTGTTCTTTTGTAACGTAACTGGTACTGATGTAAAGCACTCCAATACCTTTGGGTCGAGTTTGAGCTATATAAACTTACAAAAATAAAAAGCACTATAGACACTCTAAGACAGTGGTTCCCAACCTGTGGTCGGGGGACCCCTGGGGCTCCGCGACTGTTTAGAAAATTAAATAATATCAACAGCTTAGGTCCCCAGTTTTCAGTAATGACTCAGTGGGGCATCCCCAGATTCTAATTATGATTCAGTGTGGGTCACCGGGTTCCAGTAATGGTAAAGTGGGGGTCCACAGAAGTCAAAAGGTTGGGCACCACTGCTCTAAAAGGTTCCTTTATGTTTAGGACGTTCAAAATTTCACATTTAACAACATTCAAAACATCAGAGCCCTGGGATAATGACAGCTCATAACCTTTAAAATAAAATAAAAACTCTGTCATCGACATTATGGTACCTCGCCATGGCCACAGATAAGATGCGATAATTCTGGCCGTTACAGTATATCCAAATACATTCTATAGGAATGGCGAAGAGGCTGCGAGTACAAGCACGCATATCCCGCCAGCGACAAACACAAGCAAGCAAAAACAGAGAGGAGCTCCCATCCCCCGTCCTCGTCCCCTGGTCCCCTCCCAATGGCTATTGTCACCGCTCTACCCCACGAGTCGACCACCACAAGCGTGCGAAAAAGGGCAGGGTGCGCGCCTCTCGCGGGTGGAGGCTCCGCCCACCGCCACGCCCAGTCACCCCTCGGTTCGGACTCGCCTCCCCGTCCGCTCTCTCCTCTCGGCTCGCGCTCGCGGTAGGAGCCTGTCGCTGAGGGACTGCTGAGCGGCGGGTGCGTTAGAGTGGCGCGCGCTCTGTCGTCCCCAGCTAGCGCGCGACGTCCGCGGCCCCGCCCAGGCAGGCGCGCGCCTGGTGAGAGCTGGGCTGTGAAACACGAAGAGGGACGGAACCGCTGGTCCGCCGTGCCGCTGAAGCCTCTCCAGTGAGTATGTGACCGGCCAGTGGTCCTTTCCTTCCCGCCCCTTCCTTCCACCTGTGTAAAGTATGATGCGGACCGGACTAATGTGACCCCCCCCCACTCCCTCCCCCGCAGACAGCTGCAGTGACCCACCCTCCCCCAGCAGCCGAAGAGGTCCCTCCCCGGGGAATGCATCACCCCCATTCAGTCGCTTGTCCCTGCCCACCGATTCCGCTGTTGGATCCCGGTGTAGTAATGGGCTAGTAAGTACAGCTTGCTTCTGGTCCCGTTGGCAGAGATGTAGGCACTAGAGGTGCAGCAGAACTGCATTACCCGGAACTAGGGGTGCAGTGGGGTTGCTTTATATACAGCTTCACACCAAAGTGTTGTAGTAGCAGCTGGTTAGCGTTTAACATGTTTCCAGAACCGTTGCCTGTTGCTGGTAGATGATCTGGTTTCACTGCAGGGTGATGTGTGTGCTGCTTGCTCATGCTGCTCTCTTGCGTGTGTTTTCAGCACTTGTGCCGTGGGCCTTCACTGCTCATGTTACCGGAGGGAGCTTTGTTTCCTATACTCCTGTTGCTGTAGGGTGCACTGCCCCCCCCCCCCCCCCCCCCCAGCTTAGGTTACTAGATGGATTCTTCCGTCAGAGGGTGTTGGTGGGACATGATGTTTTCAGTTCTCTGCTGGTAGATGCAGTGTGTTGCCCTTTAAGGTAGGATGCATCTATGGCGTGGCAGCTTCAGGGTGTTGTATGTATACACATATATTGTGTTTCAAGAGGTACTGCATGATTAGCAACTGTTATTGCTTCCCTCTGTGGCGCTGCTGTACGGTTACCAAGCTGTTATCTAGGTGCTATTCCCCCAACAGCATGTGATTTTAGCGTGCTGTGTACATCCTCTGCTCCAGGGCCCAAATGGCATAGATTGCATTATTTTTATTGACTGACTGGTGCAAATCTCGCGTATGATCTTGACAGGTTACACAGATATCACTACAGTATTGCACTCTGTTTTTCACCCCTCCAGTACAGAACAGCTTTTCTATGCATACATGTGGAATATCCTATGATTTTGACTAATTGTATATTTTTCATGCTTGTATTGCTTTAATATACTCTGCTGGAGCTTGGTGTTTGTGTTTCCCTCCTGGAATTGTTGACATTTATGTGTTTGTTGCTTTAGCCCTGGACACCCGTGAGTGCTGTGAATAAATGTGTGCAGTATCATTTAATGGGGATATGCGTTTTGATGCTTTCCATTTTGATCAAAAAGGAAGATGGTTCGAAGAACTGTGTTTTTTTCTGAACGCCTGTTCAAATCTCTGTGCACATCTCATCTGTGTGGTTTTTAGTTCTTGAACTGTGAAATTGTCCACCTGAACTTGCAGCACGTTCTGAGGTACTGGAGCTTTTTTAGGTTTAACCTAAGAGTTTGTTGCGAAACATATTGGTCTTACAGTGGGCTTAGAGCTAGCCCTTTGCTTACCATATTGGTTTGCGTCATTGTCAGTCTATTTAGTTTCCATCTTATTCGTTAGCTGTTAAGCCTTTCCTTCGTCCTCTTGTGTTGCCCCTACCCCCTGGAGTGTTGGCACATTTCTTTGTCTTTACACTGCTCACTTTTTCAGGCGCTACATTAAAAAAAAAAAAATGTAAGCACCATATATAGGTGCATGTGTTTCCAATTGTTTCCCTCGTGCATCCCTCTCTCCCTTCTGCTGTGCTCTGTAATACTGTCTCTCTTGCCTGCATGTGTGTCCTCTTTCCCACCCATGTTATCTTTTCGGCCATATTCTCTCTCCCAGCCAGCTCCATGTTACTGTTTTTCACCTATTTGACTCCCGGAGTGTTGCTTATGAGCCCCCAGTGTTGCTTCATGTGCTTCTGTGCCCCCCTCCATGTTGATTCCGAGCCCTCTCCGTGTTGCTTCCGATCCCTGGTGATACTTTCACGCTGCTCCACCTGTGTTGCTTCCATGCTGCCCCTGGTACTGCTTCTGCGCCACCTGCGTGTTGCTTCAGCCTTGTGGGCCACATGTTTTCATTCTTTAGCCATGGAGAACAGCACCTGGGATGCTGTGCCCCATGACTAAAACCATTGCAAAGCCAATTGGTGAGACCTTTTGTCTTTGCCAATGCTTGTTTATGATGGATTTTCACACGTGCATGCAAAATTACATTGTGAAACAAACATTTTGTGCCACATAAATTGGTCAACCCTGACTCATAATTTCATCTTTTCCTGCCATATAATTCCAGGGGCCCAGCATTTATCTAAAGCACTTCCATTTTGTCTTCTTCCTCTATCATCATATATCTAAACATATACAATTATCATATACACCTCTATCAGAAATAAACTTTTTGCATTAGAATGTAATGCTCAAAACACCATAATAAAAATATAATTTGGGACAGATTGGAGGGTGAAAGGAAAAAGGGAGCTGTGAGTAAAGATGTAAAGGACAAGTGGCATAGTAACAGTGCCATGGGCCTTGGAATAAGAAAGGAAAATGGTTGGCTGCAATTTTAGTAGGAAAATACAGCAGGGATTAGAGTTGAGTGAGGTGAGTCAGATGGGGCGGAAAAAGGAAGCAAAAGGAATACAACAGACAAAAGGAAGACAGAGAAGGGGGTTACAACAAAATAAAAGAAAGAAGAGAAAGAAAGAATGAGAACATGAAAACACAACTAAAAAGAAATAGAGCAAACGTGAGACAAAAAAAGAGAAGGAGGCTAGCGATCGAAAGATAGAGGAAAAAATAATGAAAAGTATGAAAAGAAAGAGAAAAATGAACATGCGAAGGAAAAAGAGAGATGGTGAGAAAAACAAGTAGCGAAAACAAGGGAATGTATGTACTGAAGCCTTTCCCACAGACACAGAATGGGAAAGCCACTTTGACACCTCGGGTCCCGACAAGTAGCTTGTGGTTTCCACACACAGACTGGAAAAAGAGGGGTTTATAGTAAAATGTGAATTGACAGATAAAGATAAGAAAAACACCAAAGAAAGGAAGGAAGAAAGATCTTTAAAAAAAAAAGTAAAAGGAAAGACCTAATAAAAAGACAAAGAAAAAAGGAAGGGAAGAGAAAAAAAATAGTTAAAGAATAAACGCCTAGTGGAGAGAAGTGAGGAACAAAACAAGGAAAGAAATAACCATGTTTTTGCGATTTTGAAAGAAGAAAGGAAGAGGGGAATAAAAAAAAAAGTCGAGGTGTAGAAATAAACAGTTGAAAGAGAGCAAAATTGTTAACATGGATTTTAAGAGGTAGAAAGAAAAAAGTGGGGGAAGAAAGAAAACATTGAGAGTAAACAGAGTAAAGGAAAGAACACAGTGAGATAGGTGAAAAAGACCGTCCCAAATAAAGATGGCTGCTAAGTATAAATTTAATTGGCTCCCCCATGCCCTCAAACAGAAGTCCGAGTGTGGAACAGCAGGGGGCATTGCAGAACAACCAGAGGTGCATTAGCTGAGTTGTATGTGAACCCCAATACAGTAATATTGGGGCGCTTCTGATCAGGATTGGGGTATAGACAGAGCTGTGTCCCGGCCCAGTGCTGGAATAACAAAAAGGCAGCGGTTGAGGAAAGAGAAACTGAGCGGCGGGTAATTCCTGGTATTTGAATAATGGGGTGCTGCAGGTTAGGGTTGAGATGCACTGACAGTTGTATGTGAGCTGCAGTACTGGAATAGTAAGAGGCATACAAGGTCCGAAGTGAGGTATTGTAATGGAGCTATGTGTGGAACCTAATATCGGCGTGCCAGTGTTACAGAGTGTTACCCAGGAGGTGCCCTGATGAAGCTGTGAGTGGGGACCAATATGGGAGTGGCATTGCCTCTTAACCACAGAAGCAAAGAATCCTGAATGGTGTGTGTGAGCCTTAGTACTGAGAAGACGTGCACTGAATGGCAGATGTTGTGTGTGGTGTTCTGGCACGGGCATAGCTGAGGGGCTTGGTGTGTGTGTGATCTGAGGTGTACTGATGGAGCTGCGCCCGAGATCCCAGTACTGGAACAGCAGTGTGTACTGACTGTAAGAATTGAGGTGCTCTGGCAGACAGCGTGTAGGGTCGTGGCACAGGCACAGCTGAGGGCTTGGAGTGTGTGACCTGTGGTGCACTGATGGAGCTGTGCCTGAGGTCCCAGTACTGGAACAGCAGAGTATACTGACTGGAAGAACTGGGTGCTCTGGCAGACAGCATGTGTGGGGTTCCTGGCACGTCTGAGGGCTTGGAGTGAGTGAACTGCAGTGCGTTGATGGAGCTGCACCCGAGGTCCTGGTACTGGAGCAGTAGAGAGTACTGACTGCAAGAACTAGGTGCTCTAGTAGACAGCGTGTATGGGGTTCCTGGCACTGGCAGAGCTGAGGGCTTGGAGTGTGTGAACTGAGGTGCACTGATGGAGCTGCGAGTGGGATTCCAGTGTGGAGCAGAAGTGGGCACTGTCTCTAAGGATTACGGAGCCCTGGTAGAGCTGGGTGCCTAGACTATAAGTAATTGCAAGCAATCCTCTGCCCTTGCTCTCAGCAAACATACAGATATGCTTGGTAAAGAAAATCCAAGCCATGGAAGGGCAGGAGCCAGGCAGCTGAGAGAGGGTGCACAGAGCCTACAAAGACCAAATGTGAGCAAAATAACAGCCTGATTTATAGCCTTGTTTACAGCTAAGTTCAGAGGAAGAATGATCTGCAAATGAAAAGGGAAGCTTCCCTGGACAGGAGCAGGAAACAAAGTAACAAAAATAAATTCCCCTACAGACCAGATAAACAGGACAAAGCATAATTATACGGTAGTTGGTCCCCGGTCCCTCACAGAAGGAGGGACAAAAGAAGCAAGACTGACCAATAGCAAGCAAGGATTTTAAATTACACTGAAACTAACAAATGATATAGCTGGAAGCCCACAGAAGAAGTATACGTAAAAGTATACAAGAGGTATACTCTAACACTCAACCTAAAAAATGACCCCATAAATACAATTTCAATATCACCATTGCGCACAACCAGGGGAGGGGATGGTAAATGGATGTTCTTCATCCTTCCCACTCACAAGTAAACATATAGGTGGTTTTTGACCGCTATCTCCTGCGGTTGCAATGCTTTGGTGTCACTTTAGAAGTTGGAAATGATGTATTTTATGGGCAGCTTTCTCTGAAAGGGGCAGCTGCTTTCATTAGTTGAAGCGAGTATCTGTCTCTTAGACTGCTTCATGTAACCAAGCCTGACATCTCTCTGACAGTGTATTATTTATTTAGACATTTATGCATTAGTGTCTTTAAAAACATTGATTTAAATATAGGCACATTATGGAAATGAAACATTAATAATCCTCTGGTGTTCCTTGTAGGCCTCCATTGTTACATTGACTGTTGTTTGCAAGAAGACACTAATGAAATCCTGTCTCATAAATCTTAATGAAGCGGTATTCCTATGACACCAGCCCCATTGCTCTGTGCTCAGTTGGTACATCAAACACAGCTTTGATCTGGTATGGTCACTCATGCTGTAGAATCACAGTGCTACCACCTGTGAAATGACATGTGGTGCAAGAAGTACCTTTTAGGATAACTAAGATTTTTTTTTGTATTATTATTTTTTGTTTTTAGGTCGATTTTTTGTAAAGTGCCACAAATAACCTTGCAGTAGCCTCAGAGTAGTTTGTATATGGTACAAAGCAGAGGGGAGGTAGCGCAAGGTTCTTCATTCTATTAAGTCGATTTGTCTGCAATGTCATAAGAATTGATGGCATTTATGAACTATTTATGATCGTAAGTGGTACAAAGGCCTTAGAAAAGAGTCAGAGTCCGAGTGTACGTAACTTAAGGCCGTTAGGCAGTTTTACACATTTGAGGGATAGACCAGGTTTTTGCTTTGTGGGAATTGTACTTTATCCCACTTGGTGTTAAAGTGATGCATTTGTACATCGCATATAAAACATTAGGTGTATAATACATAGTAAATAGTAGACATGATGTAGGTGTTCCTGTTTGTATTTACATCTGTTTCTACTGTATAGGCAGTATGCAGTCAACAAGAAAGGACCCTAAACATCAAGTGCATAAACAACATTTTATGAATTTTAAAACATGTTTAGATTTGGACAAGAAAGTTCTGCTAAGGATTGAGGGTGCATTTTACTATCATGCTTATTAGGAAGTGTAGGCAACGAGAGTCTGGGGAGGGAAAGAAATCTAATGATAGTCTGCTTGTATAATCATCAGTAGATAAGGTCAGAGGAGAAAGTTTTAGCAGGAGAATGAGTCTACCACAAAGCCTAGATTGAAGAGATGGAGTTTTAGTTACTTTTGATTTTAAAGCAGATTTTGATATTTGAGTCAGTGGTAGATAGCTCCACGGAGATAGCCCTGGTTCATGAAGTGTTTCCTCTGAATGTTTTGTAATACCCTTCCAGATTATCAGTAAGTTTTGTATTTTGCAGACCTTGGGTATCTGTTAGGAAAATAAAATAGGGGACCAGTTTGTTAGCCAGATATTTCAGCGATTGGCCCTGTGTATGTTAAGTCAGTTATCTAAGAGAGTTAGGATCTCTCCGATCCAGCATAAATAATTCACACCATTTTTAAAAGACATTTATTTGGAGTTTAAAGGTTAGTTCACAGTTGAAAAGCTTACCTAGGCTGCAGGCTTTTTTCCCAGAGCAGAGACTTGTGGGTATTATCACAACAGTTTAGATTAAGATAAAGGCAGTGAGACTGGGTACTGTATTTGAGTGTGTTTCTAGTAGTTTGAGTTCAGTGGTTATAATCTGTCCTGGTGATGTTTCAGTTATTTTGGAAGTTGAGGTGCATCATCCTACTTGGAAGACATTGAATTTACAGAAGATTATGACTTTCCATGCTTGGACGCACTTTAGGCATTGTTCAACACAATGGTGTTGTTTTGTTTTTTTCTCATGGAAGCATGAGTTGCGGCTAAGTGTTGACTAAAAAGGTGCTTCCTTTTGCCGAGCTGAGTCTACCTCTTCAACATTTTTATAGAGGAGCTTGTGCATTATATTGTGATGATCCATGTTGGAGAGTGTTAGGTTGAGTAGTATCAAGGGGCATTTTTTTGTCATCTGCAACATCAGACATCATTCCGGATTTTCGTATGCAGTTTCAGTTCCAGGCTGACTTGAAAACCAAACTGCACTCTTGGGGTGTTGAACAGCGTATAGCAAGGGTGCCTGGGGCCATAATGCGAGCTGGAATATGCACCACTTTACTTTCTGGACGAAGATAGTTTGGTAGTCGATCTTCTACTAGGGTTTAAATATATCGGAGAGAATGGCAATGTCTCTGCATTTGTTAATGACAATTTAGAGTGGTCTCTTAATAGCTCTCTGTTGAATGCTTATCGATCTGTTGTTCTACAGAAAAGATTCTTAAATAGAAGGTAAACAACCCTACATAGTAATTGTTAAAAGCCTCACTGAAGTAGGTTACACAAACTTTGCTTCTAAAACAGGATCGGTGTAACAAAAGGACCATCGTGCAATATTCAGATGTCTGATGGCATTTGTGATATAAATGTTAAAATAAAAGTGCCAGTATGTCTGTATAGGGCAATAAGATTGGTACTAAAAGGATGGTCGACCATCATTTTCACAAGGGAAGTATCAATATTATAATAATACTGTGGTAGTTCTCCTTTCTCATGGCCGTGTCTGTATGTAATAAGTTGATTAGCGGCTGATTTAGAAGGGAGTTTGCTAGTGTGGTAAGACAATAGACATTTCAGTTTTGTACGACAGTATCTTGGCTTCACTGAGTTTACTTTGGCTTTGGGGGTGACAGAATGTTTCTGTGAGCCGTTTCTCGAGAAGGAGTAGTCCTTCCTTCCTCCCCAAGATCAGGACTACTCTGCATTGTTTAGAAGTCAGGGTGTTTCAGAGTTGGATATATTTGGTGTGTTTTCTCTGTTGTGGTGTTTTGTGTGTGTATATGTGTGAAGTATCTCGCTGGTAAGTGTAGTGATATCAGATTATGACATCTGAGCAGTGTTGGATCTCTGTGCTGTGTTGGATTGTTCGTGAGGAACAGTGTAAACAACAAACAATACACATCTTTTCAAGTTTCCATGTGATTTAAAATATTTTATTATTGCTCTACAATACAGTAGTACATTGGCTGCCATCTGCATAGCATCAGAGGGGGTAAGTTGTGCTTGATGGAGTCTTGCACTCTTTGTTGCCGCTTGATGTACTAGTACTGAAAATTATGTCTTTAGGAGCCATGTATAACACTGTCGTAGTTTGAACTCTTGCTCTGAGCAAGACTGCTGGTCTCAGGATGACAGTACTTTCGTTTGTAGGTGACTAAGTCTCTTCCTACAACTATTTGTAACTGTTGTCCAAACCTTACCGGCTTACTAGCAGTACCTCACCAAAAACACAATAGTAAAAGGTGATTTGTAGCAGTCGCTTACGCATGGACTCTTAATACAATATCTCAGGGTTGTCGTGGTTAAACGGAAATTACCCTTTTCTCACAGATTTATAATGTCTCATACAAACAAAGGCAATAACACAGATGCAGTAAAGTTATAATAGTTTTTATTCAACATAACTGCAATTTGTGATAAGTTGCATGAACTGCAATGATTAGGATAATGAATATACCAAGCAACAGTATTGTAAAGAGGAGAGTCATTGTTATAAAAACCCCCACCATTATGCAATATATGAAAGAAATATATGTATATGTAAAAGATGGAATAAGCCCTAATACCCTAAGGAGAGTAGGTCTAACCTCCTACCTAAAAAGGAAGAGCTGGGTTCGTTAAACCTAATCTGCCAAAACCGTGTCCATGAGAGGAGCCCCCAACCCTCGTTACCTTGGAATGAGGTCTCTATCTCAGACTCCGCAGGGACACGAAGACTGGATCAGTGTCAAGATGACTGCAGCATCGGTATCAGCGATGGTGGCGATGCCCTCTGGTCGGAATCCCTCTGATTATCTGTCTAAAAGTGTGTTGTATTTATACAGATCTACAAGGTCCCCTGACATAAGTGTTATTCATAACAATAGATAACAGGCATGCTTGGGACGGCAATTAATATCAACAATCCCTCGAAAGTATAGAGAGGGAAAATCCCTAAGTGTGAATGCCTACTGTATGTTTGTCTTTCGTGCTTGATCTTGACGCCTTGGCGCAATGACACTGATAATAGAACCCATAACAAGTGGCCTAACTATAAACAAGGCCGCCATTTTAAAGGAAATAAATAATTAAATGGACTATGACAGAGCAAGCTAAGTAGGTTAAAAGTCACTGGGTGACGGGGGCACGAGTTTACAAGCCTACGGCTAAGCTAACTCCTGTTATCCCGCTAAAACAAACTAGGATTCACTACACCCTCCCCATTGCCGTAACAGGTATGATGAAGGTAAGGAAACCCAAGCGCTAAAAAAGCTGAAAAACGAAAATAAAAACTCAAGCTAAAAAAATGTACGTAATGACAAAAATAAATGCTGTGTGTTAAAATACGTTTAAAAAAAAAAACATTCAGAGATGTTAATATCAACCATGACAAGTATCGCAAACTTTCAGTTAAATTGCTAGTTTTTAGAACCGGGAACTGGCAAGCGAATTCACCAAATTATGTGCTGTATGCAGGATCTTGAAGAATGTCATCGAAGTCACCATTCAAGGATCTTAAAAATGAGTCAACATCGTCTGAAGTGAAATTGAGAGCTGGACGGACAAACGGATCCACAGAGCAGAAGTGAGCCATATTCATCGGTGTATCAACACTCGCTGCAGCGTCCTCATCCATGTTAGTTTGTATAACAGAAGGCTCATAGGTGGCCTCGCGGAGCAACCTCAGTCTCAAGGGGCATGACCGTGTATGAACCCTCATCGGCGACATCAGCAGTTCGTGGTCCACAGGAGATGTTGGTGCAACAGCAAGACAGACCATAGGCAGATGTTCAAAGAGACACCATATGCAGCGGAACACCCGTTGTACACACCAGAGTAGAGGCCGGAATGACAATGACCAGTCAAACTCTAGTTCCACCAGCAAAGGTGTACCGAAGATCCGAACCATGCGTTCACGGCACAGCGGGGTTGACGGGAGCGGCTCCATTGCTCTGTGTCGCTGGAAAAAAACAACCACCGCGAATCAGAAAAAATAGCAGTAGTAGTCCGCCAATTAAAGCCAAAATAATTGGAAAGCCACCAAACACACTGGAAAAGAGAGAATGGATGGCTGATGGGATGACTCCGAAGACAGTCTGGAAGATGGACACGAAACCAGACCCGACAGCCTTAAAGAAATGAACAATCCCAGTGGTGCTTGAAGCATTGAATATTCTCGATACCAACTCTCCAAAGTGTATGGGGAAATCGGTATTTAAAAGGGATTGTATCTCGGCTGATGATCTCGGAACCTGGAGAGCATACGTCTCTTTTGCGGATGTCAAGGCGACCTGTTTTTGAAACAATAGCGCCTTCAGTCTACTCAACTTGTCATAGTTCACATTAATAGTATCAATGTGGGGCCACATTTCAGATACTTGTATCTCTCGTGTGGGGGGAAACAAAACATGGCCACAACACGTAACGACCTTCGTGACTGAGATTGCGTAGGCAATTCCAGGTCGACAGCCGCAACAGCTGTCATCGCTCAGAAGAACATAACTCCCATTAGAAAGAACATGAAACACTGAACGAATCAAGGGGACGGGAGTACCCTTCAGAAAACAGGCCAAATTCGCGACCCCCGCATTGCAAAGACCGTGAAGAGACACCTGTTTGCATATCATGGAATGACGAACAGTAGTCTCGCATTCACTTCCGCTAAGAAAGACCTCTTGTTCGCCGTTCAGACATAGATACTCAAAGGGCAACTCCCACTCTTCCTTAATAAAGCTATCTCCCAGCCGTTCATATCGTCCCACTGCAAGATGTTTCAGGCAGCTTGAGAAACGAAACGTTGAAAACTGTAAATTAATAATACCGTGTAAGAGCCAGATAGTTGAAGGACTCTCTGCTACCGTGAAGGGCAACTTATCTAATTTTTCTACTTGAAGCAAGGTGAAACGAGCCTCTCTTTTAGCCATTGTCACTTGTTCCCTGGAAAAATTAAAAGCAGCGAATAGTTCACTCCCATTAAGGTATTTCCATGGAATGTGGCTACTTTTCAGCGTCTGCAATGCCCAACTCAGCTGCATGATGGAACGCAGCTGTGTTTGCCCATGATATAACCGAGGCAAATCAGTCTGAGTGATATCCATAGCAGATGACACTATATTCGACAGGGAATAAATCCTGTTGGATAGCGTGTTCATGCCATTGTCGACAACAGCCAATGTGTTTTCCAAATTCTCTTTATCAAGTTGCCGTAAACGTGCAGCAGCCTCAATTTGAGAAAGTTTCAAAATTTCATTATACATTGCATATAAAAAACGTTTCGAGCGTTGTTTTCTAGGACCTAATAGGAAATCTTGTAGGTCTATACTGTCAGAAAGAGTATTCAGGTGTTGTTTCACCGCTGTTAAGGTGTTCGTTTGTACCCATTGTTGGCACAGCTTGCCCACACTGTATGTTGTAATTATACCAGCATGCTGACCTGACAAAAAGCGAGGGTCTGGTCTATGAATGGAAAAAAACCCTGAAGAGTTCAAAAAACGCCTTTGACACTCATCAGTATCGGTGGGCCATACCAACCATCCCCCGGGACTGGAAAGTGAAGAATTATAGTCACCAGCCTTAACCAATGCATCTAGCCTTTCCTCAGAAACATTTAGAAAGTGTTGCCAATCTTTAAATTTTGTCGGTGTAGGGATACTGGGCGTGTTTAGATCCTTTATTTTAGCTAATCCCAGACATGATGTCTGCTCAACAGTGTCATTTAAAAAAATCATTTGCACAGGAATTAAGCAAGCTCGAAACAAAGCCTCCCTACCCTGTATCTGCCAATCTTGCGTCCCCCAAACACTCTTCAAATCGATAGTGTTCTTCCAATATTCATAACCCTCAATCGAAAGTCGGGAAACAAAGGGATCTGAATAAATCAGTTTTGTATCTGTTAGCAACAATTTTCTAATGTGTGTCGTGGGTAATTTAAAATAATAAGATTCAGCTTTCGTTGTATCATGCCCAGAAAAGTATGTGAATTTGTCACTGTAATACTCTGGACTCCCCACCCGTGGTGTTGAACAATGTTCCCATTGTGTGTAGTTAAAAAGAGGCCTATATCTAGTTGCACGGTGCAGGTAGTGATGTCCCCAATTATTATAGCAGAACATTTCACCATAATTCATTGTAAAATCATATACATCATCACTTCCAAAAGCGGAGTAGTCCTTCATTTCAGTTAGCATGGAATCCACTGTTTGGACATCCCAATCATCAGAGACAACATTAGGTGTAATAACATCAGACATAGAAATTTTGAACACGTATGGTATTTGAATTATCTCTGTAGGCCCGTATATATCGAACGGAACTTTGTCCCAAATAATCCCATCAGAAATTGGAATAGCTGTAATATTGACAGGGGACAAATCACGTCGGACCTTATGTGATGAATGATGCAGTGTTAAAATTACATCAACAGGCTCCACTGAGGAGCGATCAGCAATATAGTGACCATTAATTAGTAAAAAGAAAACAGTCACAAAACCAATCCATAAAAACAATGCAATAAATGTCAAACAGAACCAGAGATAGTTCCATGGATATATCAAATAGTTCTTTTTAAGCCATTGATAGAACTTGCTACCTCTGGAAAGTTTGTCAGTCTCAGTTGAGGATGAATCTGAAGAAAAATCATCAACGTCCACAAAATAGCCAGAGGAAGTCTCCGCAAACACAGGACTCATCGAATTCCCATCCACTGTTCGTGGAGGTTCATGATAGATGACGTTACCAGTCGTGGAAGTGTTCGTGTAAAATACAGCCAAATCCTGTAGCGGTGTGTTCTCCGAAGTTGTTACAGGAACCAACAAAAGTTCATTTTCCGCCCTCCCCACGGTCGAGGAAGTGTCTGGAACAGCAGCTGACATAGTTGCATAGTCAGTAGTAGCGATGGTCATCCTACTATGTAGAGGGATGTCCTGTTGGGTAGTGAGAGGGGATCGGGAACCACCCAAGGGACCTCCTGGTCTACTGTGAAGAATCGGCCACATGGTGTAATTTGATGTCATCAATGGAGATGAATCTGTTTGATTTGGAACCAGACAATGGCGGAAGGATGACAGTTCTGGTGCCTTTTATCCCCAAGACCGGTACAGGTGCTCTGTATGCTGGACCAAACTCTTTTCTCACAGCGATCTTCTCACGAACCAGATCCCCAACGTTAGGAATCCAGCCAGTTGAAGTTTTCGCCAAATCCCTTATTCCCAAGGTGGCAGCGCTTGCAGTTGATTTATCATCACAGAATTGTTGAAGCTCCTGTAAAACAGCAAGACGTTCTTTTATGTCAAATGGTGTTTCTGCTGCCACCATACCAGGGGCATCAAGATCAGGAACATACATAGTTGTCCCAAAGAGAACCTCATATGGAGACTTTCCCCTCAAGGACCGTCTTGGCAGATTATTCAGTGCTCTCTGGACCCCATATAGGTGATGTAACCAACTGCGGCCTGAACCTAATACTCGAGCTGTTAAGGACTGCTTTAGATCACGATTCCGCCTCTCCACGACCGAATTTCCCTCGGGATGGTATGGTGAGGAGTAATGGAGTTCAACACCCATCGTCCTCATGGTGTCCCTGAAAGCCTTAGAGGCAAATGCAGGGCCCTGGTCCGAATGGAATGCTGCAACCGCATATGTACCGATAAAGATCAGCAAATCTTTTATAACAGTCCGGGCGTCAGCCGACCGCTGTGGCCATACCCACAGGAATCTACAGCCACTAAAATGTATTTGTATGCACCATCAGGTTGCAAAGGACCACAATGGTCCAGGTACACACAATGGAGTGGTTTGTCTGACACTAAGAGAGATGTCTGCGGAGGGTGTCTGATATTCGAGCCCTTAATCTGCTGACAAATGTCACAGCAAAGGACATACTGTTTAGTCCTTCTGCATAGACCAGGCCACCAGTACCGTTGTTGTAGAATGGTGATAGTGGCCTGTATACCTGCGTGTGCAGAAGCGACACCTTCATGTGCAGCTGTAATCAGTTCCAATCTTTGATCATCATTTGGGATCACTCGATCACCAACATCAGGAATTGTTGCAAAAGCAACATTCTGTGCACTGATATGATATGTATAGTTCGTAGGGTATCCTTTCGGAAGGGGCTTGCCTGCAGCCGAGGCTTTAACGGCAATCAGTATTTCATTATCCAACCTCGTCCGAGAACGAGTCACTGCAGCCACAGAAGCCGTAGCTACTGAAGCTTTGGCTGCTTCGTCAGCCAATGTATTGCCGGCAACATGTATTCCTACACGTTGGTGCCCCAATGTATGAACTACATGGACACATGGCAGCTTATCCTTAAGATCAGCCACCCTTCCCCACAATATTTTGTGTTTAATGGTGTTCCCTTTAGAATCTCTAAACCCGTTCAGTATCCAATGATTGAGATATTCATTGAATGACTGGACGCAGTAATACGAATCAGAGACGATCAAAGTCTGTGTTCCTGGCTCCGAATGTTCGAGCGCTAGAAGAAGAGCCTTAAGCTCGGCCAACTGGGCTGTGCAGTCCCCTAAGGTCTGAGTGTACGTTTTATGAGGATGAAAAACTCCGTCTTCCATTACTCCGCACACGGCTGCGCAAGCTGCCGAGTATTGATGTTTAGTACCCACAGCCGGTTGTGCCGATCCGTCAGTGTAAATGATGGTATCATAACTGTCTATTGGCAATATGTGTAAGGGAGCGGGGTACTCCTGTTCATACTGGAGAAATTCTTGTGTCTGAAGTCTTGGGTCAAACACATAATCAACATCAGTGGCGGTCAGAGATGTTGCCCATTGAATCCAGCGTGGATGCAATGCCTTAGCGTTAGGAACGCTCGCTTTAGTGACAGCCTCTAAGGCCGGAACCGGGGAGACAACAACAATGCGTTTCCCCTGGGCAAGCAGTCTCTCATTTATGACGGCAATCTGAACTGCCATCAGAATTTTTTCAGTAGGAGCAAAACGTTTCTCTGCATTGGAGTACAAATGTGATTTGTATGCTATTGGCACCGTGTCACCCTCATTAAAGGTGACATAGTAAATCCTAGGGCACAAGCTATTATTCTGATGACCAAATTCGTTTTATTGTCCGGTGTGTACAAGTGTCTAGCTTCTAGCATGTCTCGTTGTATGTCCCTTAGGATGTGTGTGTGTTCAGTTGTCCATCGCCTGCTAGAATAATTGGGCTGAATTAAGTCATATAGTGGCTTTACGCGTTCAGCATAATCTGGAATATATGTTCTGCCAAAATTAAAGAAACCCAGTAATGACTGCAATTTCTTAAGCGTGTTCGGAGGCTGTAGCTGAGCACACTTCTCTAGGAAGTGCGGGACCAGGCTCTTCCCCTCATTTGATAGTTCATATCCTAGGAACAATACACTAAGAAAGGCTATCTTGCTTTTCTTAAAATTAAATTTATATCCGAAGGCGGCAAATCCCAAAATTATCCGATCGACCCTGGCAAGATGAATGTCAAGGGTGTCATCAGTGAGATAGATATCATCCACATATGATAATGCCTCGGAATCAAGCTCCTGTAAGATTGATGTGACACGGGCCGAAAACAGTCCTGGGCTGTTTTAATAGCCTTGTGGTAAACGACAAAAGCGTTTCTGAGAACCATAGGAAAATACACTTAGGTCTCTACTTTCATGTGCTAAATTCTGGCAGAAAAAACCATTAGATATATCCAATGTAGTTTTGTATTTTTTACGCACCAAATTATTAATTAGCACTGTGCTGTGTGAATTTTGTATAGCATAAGTGCGTGCATGACTATTCAAGTGCCTATAATCAACCACTATTCTATATGAATGATCAGGTTTCGCAACGGGAAATAGCGGATTATTCAGTGCCGATGTACAGGGCTCAATTACTCCCTGGTATTCAAGTTGTGACAGTATCTCCGTCACTGGAGCTTTTGCTTCATGTTTAACAGGGTATTGTGGCTGCGGGTGTGGTGTAGACCGAACGGGAATAACATGACAAGGAGAGTTCTTGTCCCATCCTACATGATTACGGTATAATGCAGGTGCCTGTGCTAAAGCCCATTCAGCAGCATAGGCTTGTTTGTCTGCCTCCGGAACAAGATCGGAGAAAGAAGGCAAAATGACATCTTCCCCATGTAGGAGCATGCGGACATGTTCAGGTGGCCAGTCTCTCTCGGCCAACAGGATATCACTAGTAAGTTCATCCCAAAATATTACACTAATAATGCGTTCCACGTCTCCCTCTATCTGAATTGTTAAATCAAAAACCCGATCGGGTGGGAGTACGCGGCCATCCGCCGTTTCAACTGCGATGTAATCGCTAGTTGCTGTCGCATCCAGATGATCTTTCAGACTCTGGCGACATATCGTGACCTCTGCCGCGCTGTCCAACAGAGTCACTGCCCATCTCTTGTTCCTCAACAGTGTTCTCAATACTACCGGCATTTTTAATGGTCAGTGCAGCCACTTTTTTCTTTTTAAATTGTGGCTTTTGTTGAGGAGTCTTTTCTTCTTTTTTTAACAGTAGACTGTGGCGAGTCTTTCTTTTCTTTCACGTATTCCGGACGTCGATCTTGACGGCCCCCTCTCTCGCTACATCTATCCGGTGCGTCCTGAAAGGAACGAGAAGGACGTGAATCAGTATATCTGTCTGGAGTTCTAATGTTATCCCTATTTCTGAGATTATATCTCCTTTCGGAGTACTCCGGATGAGGAGAATCAGCTCTTTTGTTTCTCCTATCCTTGAAATCTTTTTGTTTTTCCCAGCGCTTCTTAGAGCCCTCTTGTGCCAGCTTCGTACCTTCCTTATGGGTGGTATTTGGTAATTCCAATTTTCTAGGTTTGGCTCCCAAACCATCCCGTCCTATACTAGTATAGGTATCGGATATTATTCTCGGCAGCTGTCTCTCTTGTTCCATATTTGGAGTTTCCCGGAGACGCTGGCGTATTGCCAGTGCCACCGCTTCCCCTTTAATATTACTTAGTAATATCGAAGAGACGGCCTCAAAGTTACGCATCAATTTCATCCCCAGATCCAGGGCCGGTGCGGCCCCATGTTCATTTTGTATTTGTTTTAACACTTCCGGTAAATTGGCAAGTGTAGGGGTACCATGTGTGGTAGTATAAACGGCAGCGAAGACTGTACCCCATGTGGCACATTCATCCACCGAGGGAACCATCCCAAACGGCAAGCACATAGTGAGCAATCTATGTTTGTCCTGCGGCCCCGTATGGGGGAACACAGCTTCCAGCTGATTTGTTTTCTGGGCAATCCAGAACGGTATTTTTTCCCGTTCCGAGGGCACTTTACCCATAATGGTATGCACTGTTTGTGGATTAATCCCGGTAGCTAATTGATATCCACCAGCTACTGGCGGTGCTGGACGCGCTGGGGTAGTATTCAATGTTCGCATCACGAACTGAACCACTCGTCTATAAAATGCCACTAATTCATTATATAATATTCGCAAATCTGCGATCGGCATATTCAGGATGCCTGGGTGAGGTGTATATGTGGCAAACATAGGACATGTACGTCCTTCATTACTTAAAGGTCCTAGCCTCACCCGTCTTAGTACATGTGGTAGGGCGCCTTCAAACCAGTTCTGGTGCTCTTGATATGTGAGCGATATTTCATGATACTGGTATGCTTCGTATCTTACGGGCACGTCCGCAATGTCATATGTGTGAAATGTGTGCGTCCGTTGGTCAGCCTCAGGAAAAGCAACCCAACAGTAAAATGTTTCTGTTTGGTAGGCTTCACTCGCTTCTACAATCAGAGTAACATCCCCGCCCTCTGCCGTAAGGCCATGCGCTATTAAATGTTGTGTAAGTGCATTTCTAGCATTTGCAGGAATGTGTATGGTATTGGCCATATTTGTTTTAGAGAAACGGAACACCAAAATAGGGGAAGTTTTTCCTTTTGTGAGTTCGAGCTCGAACAACCTACAGCCTAAGCAGGTGTTACCTGTTTGGCTGAGGAGGATTCTCCCAAAGACCACGGACGTCTCCGTATAATGGTACTGAGGGTACCTGTTGTCTGTGAGACAGTGATAGTCAGGGTATCCGTAAATTAGTGCCTAAACACCATCGTTGGTGGCGCCATGTCGTAGTTTGGACTCTTGCTCTGAGCAAGACTGCTGGTCTCAGGATGACAGTACTTTCGTTTGTAGGTGACTAAGACTCTTCCTACAACTATTTGTAACTGTTTTCCAAACCTTACCGGCTTACTAGCAGTACCTCACCAAAAACACAATAGTAAAAGGTGATTTGTAGCAGTCGCTTACGCATGGACTCAAAATACAATATCTCAGGGTTGTCGTGGTTAAACGAAAATTACCCTTTTCTCACAGATTTATTATGTCTCATACAAACAAAGGCAATAACACAGATGCAGTAAAGTTATAATAGTTTTTATTCAACATAACTGCAATTTGTGATAAGTTGCATGAACTGCAATGATTAGGATAATGAATATACCAAGCAACAGTATTGTAAAGAGGAGAGTCATTGTTATAAAGACCCCCACCATTATGCAATATATGAAAGAAATATATGTATATGTAAAAGATGGAATAAGCCCTAATACCCTAAGGAGAGTAGGTCTAACCTCCTACCTAAAAAGGAAGAGCTGGGTTCGTTAAACCTAATCTGCCAAAACCGTGTCCATGAGAGGAGCCCCCAACCCTTGTTACCTTGGAATGAGGTCTCTATCTCAGACTCCGCAGGACACGAAGACTGGATCAGTGTCAAGATGACTGCAGCATCGGTATCAGCGATGGTGGCGATGCCCTCTGGTCGGAATCCCTCTGATTATCTGTCTAAAAGTGTGTTGTATTTATACAGATCTACAAGGTCCCCTGACATAAGTGTTATTCATAACAATAGATAACAGGCATGCTTGGGACGGCAATTAATATCAACAATCCCTCGAAAGTATAGAGAGGGAAAATCCCTAAGTGTGAATGCCTACTGTATGTTTGTCTTTCGTGCTTGATCTTGACGCCTTGGCGCAATGACACTGATAATAGAACCCATAACAAGTGGCCTAACTATAAACAAGGCCGCCATTTTAAAGGAAATAAATAATTAAATGGACTATGACAGAGCAAGCTAAGTAGGTTAAAAGTCACTGGGTGACGGGGGCACGAGTTTACAAGCCTACGGCTAAGCTAACTCCTGTTATCCCGCTAAAACAAACTAGGATTCACTACAACACTTGTTGGGATAAATTTGATGTTAACCAATCCTCCTACAATGATGGCAGGTCAGAAGTTCAATGCAAGGGAGAGGAAATGACAGTAGGGTTACCTTCCATCGGTGTTTGCTGTCTTAGTTCAGGGCTTCTTCCTAGGGTATTGGGCAATGGGATATGGTTTGATGAAGCCGTACGGTTAACACAGCACCAGCTTTCTCTTTGAATGTGTAGAATCGTATTGCTGTTTGAAGTGAATCTGATGTCTTACTGCAAAATGATGATGCTGGGTTGGACTGTTTTTATATGGGTAATTCTTGAAAAGTTAATAGAATTGCTAGATTTTGTGGAACTTTTTCTAGCACTGTGACTGTTTTTGGGGGACATTTAATGAGACACCCTCCTGCTGATGAGGCTGATCTGCATGATTTTGATTTTCTCTTGGGACAATATGCTTAACTTTGATTTTCATGGTTTTCGGAGCATTACCATGCTGACACGGGTGGAGGGCTGTTGTCTATTATCTCTGGTTATTAACCATGGTCTAGTGTATAACACCTTTCATTCCAGACTCTTGGGTAACCTGGCTTCACACAAAGTAAGTTCCCCTTGGTATGTTTTTAAAAAAAAAAAATCAAATTAAGGTAGACACAATGAGTCATGGGAAAGTCGTTCATAAAGGCGAGAAAGGTAGTTTTTCTAATGCTGTTCTACTGGGAAGTCAGATTTGTGCTACAGATGTTGTAACACTCCTGCAAGCTGAGCTTAAAATACACACCCCACTTTTTGACTCTGTACCAGATTTGGCGAGGTCAGGGTGGATGTTCTGTTTTGAAATTACACCCGAGTCAGACACTTCGATGGATATTTTTGCAGGTGACTGTGTCTCTTCCTGTGTCACCAGTGATGCAATAGCTACTTTCACCTCCCCTTATGGCTCTCAATTGCCGTCTCCACTTTCCTGTTAATGTCTGCATAATGCTACATATACTGCACTTCACTGCCCTCATAGGAATATCTCTAATAAATAAATAAATATAAAATACATGCCTTTCAGCTAGTCAGGCTGCTCTACCCTTTTTCACCTTTACCTCACCTAAAATCCTCAAAAGACCACCTAATGCCTGAGAATTCTTTTTTGTGCCCAACGTTCTGACAGTCGATCACTGCGCTTGTGTAACACTCTTATAATGAAGACACGCCAGACATCCGAGTGATGTCCAAAGTTTATAGGTGCAAAACAACAGGGCATAACCACACCAACAACAGCCTCCTCTTGATATGTTAGCCCCAGTACCTTACCCCCTAGAAAGATTCCCTTGTTACCAAGACATCCAATAGAACTGTCAGTCAACATTCAGGTTAAAGGCAGAGGCCACAACACACCTCCCCTCACCCCCTCCACCTGCACACT
Source organism: Pleurodeles waltl (assembly GCF_031143425.1). Classification (NCBI taxonomy): domain Eukaryota; kingdom Metazoa; phylum Chordata; class Amphibia; order Caudata; family Salamandridae; genus Pleurodeles; species Pleurodeles waltl. The sequence goes on along the minus strand of NC_090444.1, from coordinate 1,639,852,565 downwards.
GCAATCCGTCCTTCACAACCACTTCAACCTGTCTGTCAAGACCAGGTCACCAGTAACTTTTTCTGGCTCTTGCTTTAATCAAGCTTCTGTATATATGTCCTTCGTGTGCAAGATTTATAATCTTACTCCACAGCCTGACAGGAGGAACCAACCTTTTGCCATGACAAGACATACCATATACGTTGCTCAACTCATCCCTGACACTCCAGAACCCCCTCATATCAGCAGGTACTGCTGTCCACCCAGGCCAACCCTTGACAACAAAGTCATATACCTCTCTCCACACAACAGCCTTAGGTATCTCAGATTCCTCCTTAGTTAAAGCTGATTCCTTAATCCACAACACAGGTAGCTCTGCATCTAAGGGTAATGGCTCTTCCAGAGGAGAAAGGCAACATAAACAGTTAGCTGAAAGATTTGTCACTCCTGGTAAATACTCCACATGATAATTCTACTCCAACAAGCTCCCAAACCACCTTTTTATGAAGTGGTACCATGAGTATTCCTGCAAGACACAATGTGATTTTGAGGCCTATTGTCAATCCTCAAAACAAATGATAAAGCCCACAGGAAAAACTGGAAATGGTGAATTATCCACTTACGTGCCAAAGCTTCCCACTCAATCACAGAGTACCTCTCTTCCACTCCCCTCAGTGACCGCAAAGTAAAAGCAATGGGCTTTTCCTCACCATCCACTACTTCCGAAAAGACCGCTCTGATACCTCTCATGGTGGCATCAGTTGTGAGCAGGGTCTTCCTGCTCACATCAAAATACCCTAATGTCGGCATCTTGTCTATCTTCAATTTTTTTACTATTCATTGAACGTATTAAATTCGCACTCTTCTGTAAGCGTAACCTGGTTAGCTGTACAAGACTAGTAAGGTTGGGAACAAACCTTCAATAGTACGCAGCCAGCCCAAGGAAGGTCCTCACTTGGTCGTTGTTCACTGCTGAATGTGCCAATACAATGGAATCAGTAATCTCTAGCTTGGGACGAATCCCATAATCAGACACAGTACGGCCCAAAAATGAGACTGAATGCACTCAAAATTTACAGTTCCCCCCTTTTTACTGGGAGACCATTGTCCCTCAATCTGGTCAGAGCTTGCTTCAAAGTGATGTCTTGGGTTTCTTTATCCTTACCATAGACCAAGACTTCATCTTATAAAAAAACATGACAGACTTCATTCCATTAAGTACTATTTTCATCATCCTCTGGAAACATGCTGCTGCTGAGCCTCGTCCAAAAGGTATCCTTGTAAATCTGAAAGCCCCACCAGGGTGAAAAAGAAGACTGAAATCTTCATGAAGCAACATTTAGTGATAGGCATTTGAGAGATTCATAACACTAAAGACATTAGCTTCATTCAACATAGATAACGCATCTGGTGTTTTGGGTAATGGCTGTCTATCTACCCATATACGTTGGTTAAGATCGCTGAGGTCTACACACATCCTAATCTTTGTGCCTTTGTCTTTAGCGGCAAGAAATACAGGAGCAAACCACTCCGATGCAACAGTCTTGCCTATAACCCCCAAGTGTAACAATCTGCTCAATTTATCCCACAGGGGTTGCATCATACGATTTGGTACTTTCCTCACCTTGTGTAACCCAGGCTTTGCATTTTTTTTTAGAATTATCCTGTGTTTAAAGTTTTTTTACGACCCCAATTCCTTCTGAGACATGTTACTGAATTCATCACTCTCAAAGCACAATCATTGCTCAGGTTGTCACTCACAAGCACTTGATCTGGGGAATTGCGATTAAGAGAGATACCTAAATCTCTCTGATGTCTCCAGCCTAACCAAATAACACCCCTCTTTCCCATGTAGATCTTCCCAACAGTTTCTCTGCCCTTGAAATTGATACTTAACGCAGTATAGCCAACAAGATAAATTTTCACTCCTCCATAACCCTGATGATTGATTTCTAGAGGAAACAAAGTGATTTTTGCATTTTTAAAAAAATGTCCTCCCAGCTCTTGTCTCCTACTAATGTTGTAAGTGGCCCTGAATCTGCTAAAACTGGCACTATGTTTCCCCTAATCAGAACATCACACTAGCATCTTGACCAGCTCACCATCCACACTTTCACCCACAGTCTTAGTTTAACATCATTAGGAGCCACTTCTATCACACTGTTGCCTTTTGTATTCTTGCAGATGAGAAAATGCCCCATTTTCACACAAGTCCTATAGACAACGTTTTTACCAACACAATTTGGAGTATTCGACAAATGACTGGAGCTGCCACATTTAAAACATTTTAACTTGGAATCTTTTTTCAGTCCTATATTAATTTTGGAATTTTCACCAATAACGCTTTAAACTGTTGTTTATTGCCACTGAATTCATCATCCAGTGTTTTCTCATTGTGAGTTCTTTCCACTGTTGACTCACCCCAAAGTGTGCTTGATACTTTTCACAATATCTATCGCCTCTTTTGATGAAGGATTTTCAACCAGTAATTTTTCTTGCACCTTTGGATTATTTGGACAACATAATAGTTGATCATAGATCAAAGAGTTGGTTAAATCTCCAAATTCGCAAGTTCTCACAAGGCTTTTTGATGTTGCAACATAGTTCCCTACCTTCTCACAAGCAGCTTGTCTCCTTACAAAAAATGTATGTTGTTCTGTAACCACATTAATTCTGTGACCAAAACGATTTTCTATCTTTGCCAAGGACATCTGTAAAATATCTTTGGGTTCACCCTTGCCATTTCCAATGGTAATTTCATCTAAGCATCTCAGAAATATTCCGTCCTTCCGCCTTCAATTTCTAAATTGTGAAGGAGTACTCCTTGTTTCCTCGCTGACGAAAGTTTTTCCACCCAGTGGATACTAGATACAAGTCAAACAGCTTCTTCCATTTGATCCATGATAAAAGTGGCTCCCCAGGCTCTAAACGAAATTGGGGAGTTTGAGGCAGGCCAATCATGACATGGTTACACACCCTGAGGAAGAAACTGTACACAATAAACTAAGAAAACAAACTAGAACAAGAAGTCAAAATAAAAGGTTAAATTACTAAACTAATATAAAAGCCAACATGAAAACATCCTCCTAAAGAGGTTCCAAGGTATGATATCTCCAGATGTTCACTCACTGTCCAGCAACATTTACAAGTAAAGATCTTAACAGAACTTTCAACAGTATGTTTGTGCCCTTTATCAAGAATCCAATTTGTGCAGTTGTGCCTGACAAAAATGTAAAAATTCACCTCATGGCTGAAAAAATACATTAGTAAATACCTGTAGTGGTATTCTGCAACAACGTCGCAAAAAGTGAATTATCCGATGATCCAGCGTCTGAATTATGCACATTGCTGGACTCCAGTGTCTCATTAACCACACCCGCAAATTATCTGATGGCCAAATGTGTTGCTGGGCTTCCATCACATGGTCAGCTTCCCACAATGATCTACATCTTGCACAGAACATTGCGTGAGGGCTCCCTAGAATAGTATGTGGACACTCTTTACATCCTAGCACACAAGGAAGTCTTGCAGTAAGGCTTACAGTTAAAAATTGCCAGCTAGCGATTGAGATAATTACAAAAGTACAAAAATGGGTAGAAAATAATATCAGGAAAACAAACCTGGGAATACGATTAACACCTAGGCAGCCAACATGATAATCTGTGAAGTATATTTCCCAGCGGTTTCCCACACAAGTGAAAACCTCTGTGTGCATATGTTGAGTCCAAAAATTATACTGAGGGGTTAAACTTGTCACCAGTGTTTTAATGAAGGTGAATCCGACATGCGGGTGATTTCTAAAGTTTATTGATGCAGAATAACAGGGCACAACCACACCAACAGGCTCCCCTTGACATGTAGCCCTAATAATTGACCACCGTAGAAAGATTCTCTTGTTATCAAGACATCCGATAGAACCCTCAGTTGACATTACAGTACCTTAAAGGAAGAGGCCACAACACACACTTTTAATGTCTTCCCAAAGCTAATGTCCTTTCCCCACTGCCTGACGGATTAGAGTACACTGTTTTAGGTGATTCGAATAGTGTGCCGACCATGGCCCGATACTTTCCTGATGCCACGGTCCTTTTGTCTGACTGTGACTTGAGAGCTACATATTTCTCCCATGGGAGGTAACCAGCCTATTTTGCTTGTCCGACACGCACCTCTTGCATGTCTGTTATTATGACCTACTTGAGCAGTCATGTGCTTCAAGGCAAAAATATGTCCAGTTTTAAATGGCAGTAGGCAATTTGCAATGAACCACATTAAACTAGAAGCAATAATTTAATACTCCAGGAATTTAATGGAGCAGGTGTGTATGCTGAATGATGTTGAGGCCTACTTTGGTTGAGTAGTACTGCATGAAAATCCTCACTGTCCTCTGCCACGTTGAAGTGTTACACCATAATATTGTTTTTTTTAAAGAGGGTTGGATTAGTTTGTACTTGGGTCTTTTCAGTTTTTTGGGAGAATGTCTAAATAATGGGTAGATTAACAAATGTAGTTGCCCCTTGAGATAATGTGGCCTTTGAGAAGAATTTCAGTGGTGATTTATGTGAGGGTTGTTGGGATTCTTTTGTGAATGAGCAGTTGATAATGTGTGATGTATGGTTCTTCTGTGTCTCTGATTTGGATGCAGATGAGAGGGCTTGAGTATAAGAAAGGGATGATTGTGATTGGGAAGGTCTGATTAGTGGTTGGCCTGGGCCATATTGTCCTGACCTTTTTTTCTTCTGTTTTTCAGTTGAATATTACTGTAACTCAGCCATTCCTTCATAAAAGGTTCAGATGATGTAATGTGCTCTTTTACATTTTTGTTGTGATAATTGTGGAAGTTTGACTGGATGCCATGCTAGAGATCATTGGAAAATAGGTTTAATGTTGTCACAGTTGCAAATAGCTTTAATGTTCCCAAGGTTGTGACTGGAGGCTTTGCACAGCTAATGTAGTGCTTGAACTTTCAGTTTCTGCTGCAGATTTAGATCATAATCCGGATGAGAACGTTCCCACACTTAACATTTACTGCTACAAAAACACAATTTAAAATGCTTATGTTGACTTGCCAATTGTATTTATTTAATGTGATAATGAAATGTTTTATGTTTGTTTGAATTCATTTGTTTAACAAAAATAGGTTATGTAGATGATTTGTTTTGCCTTTAGTCCACCATAGGTTCACCTCAAAGCGTTGGAGGAGGGAAGAGTTAGAACAAAGTACAGGAGATAGTGAAGCATGGAGAACAAGATAGCGGGAAAAGATTAAATGTGGGAGGAGCCTTTTGGGTGGAGTGGTCTTTGGAAATGCTACTATGGCACCAGACGTAGCAAAAGTATGGAAATGAAGTCTAGGAAATAAGTTAGAAATTGTTTCTGTGACCTGTGTGGTCAAAAGCACAAGAGGGTATTTCTGTTTTAATAGAATTACATTGTGGTGTTTCATGATGTTCAAGCCACACTTACACTCCCAATATTTTGCCAGTCAGTGAACACGGGTGAGTGTTTTGTTTTCCAGAGTGGTTGTGTGCTGTTTCCTGGGTGTACTTGATGATTAGCATTGAAGTGTGGGTCGGCAGGGCTTTTCTGTGGTCTGAATAAGTTGGTGTTTTTGTGTGGTTTTATAAGTGACTGGAGAAGTGGTTAATAGTGATTCATTTCAGTGGTTTTGGGCAATTACTATTCTCCGTAGAAATCGATCCTTTGAACGACATGACCAACGTCCTGTTCTCATGATCACTATTATCCAGGAGCGGCTCCTCCATGAGAGCAGAGAAGTGTCACCCCCTTAAAAAAATTCACCCAGAGCTGATAAATATTACAAGTTTTTTTATTACCATTTTATTTTTCAGCACCCTGTCCTGAACCCGGTGTCAGGATGGGGCTTAGTGGCAGCAGGGAGCTCTGTACTTTAGTTTAAAGTGCGCATGTCCCTTTGGCTGGCCATCTTGCGATGGCCTGGCAGGCATGCTCATTTTTTAAAAACTTTTACGAGTGTTGAAAGAGGGCACTCCCTCCAATCCGGGTGCTTCTCTCATGCTGTTTAACAGCATAAGAGCAGTTGGTTAGTGCAGTTTCCTGGGTCCCCTGTTGGAGCTTTGCAGAGAGACGAGGAGGATGCCATTAAGGCAAGTGTCTTTTTAAAATTTTGGATTAAATTGACACCCATATTTTGCCCGTCCCACCACTATAAATAAACTCACCCAGTCCTGCTATTAGCACATTATTGTGTTAGACTAGTGGAACAATTCCAGTGGGTAGCGTACCTGGGCAACATTTGCTTCTGTGTTCTTCATTGAAGTCTTAGTATATGAACGTTTACATTAGCGTAGGAAAGTCTTAGGCATGTGGTAATCCTCAGTTTTAGTGGTCTGTCACTTATGAGTGCGCTATGAAACAGATCATCATTATCTTCCTAGAAGCGCTTACTGTATACTTGTTATTTACCACATCTATTTTCTAGAAGAAGCAAATTATGCTCTGAGCGCTCAAAGCTCACTTCTTTTGTGGGCCACATATTTTATTTGTGTATGCCTTTAATGCGAGGGCTGGTCACCAGCAGTGCCCAGCAGACTACTACTTTTGGAGTCTCCTCAGCGTGCACTTTTTGTGGTACACATATATTTTTTAATTGTTTCACACTTCTTGTTGTTACTTGCCTGTTTCTCGATTTTGTGCTAAGCCGCCCTACCTCGAAAGCAATGGTGTACTTTTGAAATATTTAAGGGGTGTTTTTTTCCTGTCTTGCAGGAAGTTAACGATAATTATGTATAGTATAGCAGGCTCGTTTGAATTCTCAACAATTATTTTATTTTATCTCGCATTCAATCCATTCCTCATACCACTGCACAAGGTCATTTGCTTCCACACAACTTTATTGCCTACTACCTTCTGTGGTTCCACTCTTCGTGCCTAGAAGCTCTTCTCACCACTAGCCTGTACTTTCCTGCGAAGTGACTGTTTCAGTCCGTAGCCTGAACTGGCTTCAAAACCTTCCTAATTGTCTAAGTATGGCTCTGTTAAGAGAGGCCTTTGGCAGTTTGCTAGAGCCCCCAGGCTTCCAGGAGTGTTACAGATTCTGATGCTTACTGGTGCGCCAAACTTTTTCCCCTTCATTTGCGTTGTTCTGTCTTTGAACAGGCTGGCTTGTTTACTGGCTGTAGCAATATGCTCAGGTGAGGCACTGGACTACTTATGGATGAATTGTTTATTAATACTATATACAGTGCCGTCTCTGCAGAGGGGATCGTAATTCTCCATTCGGGGATCTGCATTGATAATCGTAAGCATTGAATAGCTCTCCTCACAGTGGGGAATCCTGGAGTAACTTTTTCCAAAAATCACATTTTCTGTAATGTTTTTACATTCAGAAAGGTCAGGAAGCATAAGTGACTCGTGTATTTTAGCAGCCTTAAAAAGCAATTTTACCAACTCCATTAATTTACTTTAAAAGTTTGGAAAAATATGTAAATCTTTAATCGAAGGAAGAAAAGTGACATTTTAAAAACATCCTTCACAAGCCCTTTTTTATTTCTTCTAAAGTGAATGAGAGGGGAGAGATATTGGCAATGTAGCCCAATAGTTATGTAAAAGTGAAAAAGACTGTTCCATTAAGGGCAGTCAGATTTCCAGCGTCCCATCGTGCCCTGTTAGTGGCAGTTACCTCGCTTTGTTCTTATCTCTGACTCCTGCTGATGGAATCTTGGAGCACTGAGATCGGTCTTTTTAAGTTTTTTTTTTTCCCCTTACAGAAACTAACTTTTCAGAGATTTTTTAAAAAATTGGTTCACTCTCTATGTCCTTGCTGAGTTAACTGATCATTAAAATTATTTACAGTGCAATCTTTGTACAGGGGACTGTAGTTGTGATATATAGTATGGTTTGCAGCACCACTTGTTGACTGTTTAGACCGATAAATGTTTGTCTTTTTTGCAATCCTTTTGATACACCACACCATCAAAAAATTTGGTGCCGACTAGGACCCTAACAATAGATCATTCTTCTTGATAAAACCTGTTTTGTGTGTTTGATTTGGTGAGCTGTGATGATAATGACCAGGCGCCCAGCATATATTGTTCAGAGTCAAGGACAACAAGTTTTCATGTTTAATTTTGTGTTTAGGGCACATAAGTCAAAAAAAACCCTGCAGCACAAACCCTTTGACTACTAGTTTACCTTGCCACACTTTATGGATCAAGGAAGGGCATTGTCTGCAGTTAAGATAATTTTTGTGTCCATATGTTAATGTTGTTCGAACTGGTATTTATGGTTCAGTAAATCCAGCCTTTATTATTAGGGTACCCGCTCTAAGGAAATGTAAGCTCTGACTGCATTATTGACATGGTTTCAGTATAAAAATGGGTACACACTTTTGCAAAGTTTAACAACATGAGGATACATAAAATACTCCGAGAATGCTCACTGATTAGATGCAAATATTTGCAGAAACTTGAAAGCAATATCAATTATTTTCTTTCAAAATAAAATGTTAACAAAAAATAGAACCAGAAAAATGTTTTGCTGTACTATTGTGAAATTTTAAGTACCATTTCTTTGAATCATCATTTAGTAAAATGTGTTGATACATGCTAAAAATATTCATAATGGAAAATCATTGTAACCATGTCCAAGGAGATTATAAGGAACATGAAAATAAACAAGCATTGGCAAAGCAAATAGTCTGACATTGGTGGCCACCATTTTGGTTTTGTCAACGTATCTCTTGTTTTGACAGTTTTTTTAAAAAACGTTATTGTTGCATGAGTTGCTGGACCCTCGCTATTATAGCAAACATTGGCAAAAAAAAAATTGGGCTCAAAAAGCATTGCCAAAGTAGTATGTGGCACTGAACGAAACTACTCTGTGTGCCGATATGCTCCTTCTGAAAGAGAAGAATGCTGCCACTCATACTGAGGCCAGCTGTGGAGAGAGGGGATTTTAATAAAAACAAAAGGTCTTGGTTAAATCCAGACCTAACTAGGGGCCCAAATTCTCAATAAATTCTCAAAAGTGCATCCATGGTATATGTCCCCTGCATTAGTGCAGATTTGAGGCTTTCATAAATTTACTGAAGTAGGCCAGGAAATGGTACTCCTAGAAAATACTTGTAAATTGCAGTTTAGCACGAGCAAATATGCCTGTGTAGATTTGCTTATGCGAAAATCTGCTGAGTGTTTACAACTTCACTTTCCCTCCAACCCCTTTATTTCCCAATCCTGGAAGAAGTTTTACTTCTGCTCTTGCCAAGATTAAATTTACATGGAAAACGATTAGAGAAAGGCTGGTGAAAAACCCTAAAACATGCTAGTTAGTAGGTTTGCACAGACTTAAAAGAGCATTCCAGCCCTGAAACTTTTGCTTACCACTACCTCCTCCCCAATGTGTGGATCTGCACATAGGTGGCAAATTAAGTCAATTGCTAGAATTCAAACCCTATTATAGTATGAGGCCTGACCTAATCTGAGAGGTTAATCAGAGCTTCTTTGTAATTAAATTGCTGCCATAATTTGCTGCAGCACTACATGACACCGAAGAGACAAGTAGATTTTTTTACAGGACAGGTAGATTGATTAAGCAACTTGTCTATTGGACAGTTCAATATTTATGAAATTCCTCATCCCTGAAAGCCGGTTCTAAATAATAGTATTAGTGCAATCTTCTCCTTCGTCAGCACTTCCTCTCAAGAATACATTATCTGATATCTCAAAATTATCGAATACGCAAATGTGAACCCAAATCTGATTGCACAATTTATATTTTAAGACCCACCGATGCATGGTTGTCAATTTTGGTGTTCATTACATTTTCGAAAATCGACCTACAGGAGCTAATGGTTCTACTGCATTAGTGTTGGGATACTTTATGCTCCATTGTTGCCAAAACTGACTAAGCAAGAGGACAGATTAGTTATTAACGTTTTCACTGTCCCCAGTGCCTTGTATAGTCGGGCAAGTCTGCTCTTGCTTGTAGGGAGGGAATGCAAAGAGGTTTAAGCATCTTGCTTTAACAGGATACAGGGGACTTGGATCTGTTTTTGGACTTTCAGATACAAAACCTGCATTGGCAAAGCCAGTAGATCTGGTATTGGCTTACAGCCTTTGTCTTTGTCAGTGTTTTTGTTTTGTCCTGGTTATTTCAAGATGTAATTGTTGGGGAAGGTACAGTGCCCTTATCCATGTTAAAAAAACAAACATAAAAACAAAAAAAACACCGGCTAAAAACAAAAACAGTGCTCATTTTGCCAAGTTAGTAGTACCTGGCAGCGAAAATAACTACGTTGTGTGGATTTGCTTCTTGTGAAAGGGCGCAATGCTAGCCAATGACTGCAGTTGGCTGACCCACTGCCCCATGATGTATGCTTTAGTGGCAAGAAGAACAATGTGAATGACACAATAACCGACCAATGGATAAAAAGGGCTGGCTGAAAGCCCCTGTAAATAAATATAATATGAATATATAATCTTAGCAAAATTAAAAGGCCTTGGTCAATGCCAGACCTAAAAATGAAAGAGTTCACACACAGCACTCAAATCGCAGATATATTTTCTCACACATACCTTCAAATTGAACTGAATGTTTTGCTCAGTGTTTGACAGAGCGTGTTTTGTCTTCAAACTCTGCATTGTTCCCTAAACCAGTGTTTTCCAAACTGCGAATTGTGACCCACTGGTAAGTTGGAAGCTGATTATTTTTGTTGGGTCGCAAAAGTCCAAGCAGTAAATAAAGATGCGGATTGGTGTTTACGAACTCCTCTCACTTTTAAGTCTGAGAAAGACAAGGGAAGTGAACTATGTGAGAATTCTTGCTGGGGTATATGGAGTGTGAAATGAAATGCTGTAGAGGTCATTTTTGTAACATAACAAACTGTAAATACCTGTAACTGAACTGTACACACGCAGCAGTTAGAAAAGCAAAAACAAAGCAGAGTTTTTAGTATCGCCTGCACAGTGCTTGCGCTTTGTTTGTGAAACCTAATGTATTTCATATAAATCTCAAATGGGGCTAGATCCTGCCCCCTCCACCTTGCTTTCATTGGTTCCTGTGCTAGTGACTTATTTTTCCTCCGTTTCTATTGGCTGCCACGTTATTCTCTTCCATTCACCAGTGCTTTTTCCTCACATGTTTACTGTTGTCTGCATCCCAAGGCCCATGTACTGAGTTCATCTGCTTTGGTTTTGGCACTCACCAGGTCCCATGGGGTCAGACACTCACCAGTCTCCCCAGGCAGAAGCAGGCACCCACACTAGTGCTCCCTTTTGTTTCGAGGCTGGCGCAGCCGCTGTTGTTGAACTTGTTTGTCATAAAAGCTCCTTGACGCAGGGTCACGTGAAGAGCAGGACCGGGTCTGTTTACTCTTTTTTTTTTTTTTTTTTTTTTTTAAATAGTCTGATTGCTGTGTTTCTTTTCAAAGCAGGACTATGGCACCCCGGATCCTCCCTCCTCCAGCTGCTGCTGCTAAAATTGTCAAAATCCATGACTTGTTCATCTCCCAACATGCCTCCCCCTCCTCCCCCCCCCCCCCCCCCCCCCCCCCCACACTACCAACAGACACTCCTGATTCAAAATGTCCACTGCGCATGTTACTGGTGATCTTCCACATTACATTAAATCTGCTCCTCTGGACCATGGAAGCATTTCAGGCACAGGGGCACAAATTCTCAAGTGGTGTGCTGCAAGTGTGTTATTTGCCCCGCACACGGAGTCTTATTCCTTCTGCAGTATATATATTCACTGTGCGCCTTTCTCCGCTTGATGGTTACTTTCACACCACTGCCTTTTTTCAGTCTTTGTACATTACATGGAAACTATGCTAACGTTTTGGCATGAGACACTTGTTGCTGAAACTATTAACAATTATTAGCAATGTGAGATGTAAATATAGTTTTCTTTTTCAACCGGCAACAAAAACACATTCAGATATGATGGCTGTCGACTCTTTGCTGAACTGAGCAGATCTGACTTCTATTGTCTGTTTTCCACTTCTATTTTCTTTACAGCAATTGACGTCTTGCATTTCTTCCTGTCTGGAGCTATTAGGCATTAAGGGCAGCCAAGTATAAACAGGTAGTAAATGGACTTGATCTCTCTTGTTAGACTTTTCATCCTTGGCATGGTCTCCCTTAACTTTTTGTCTCTGTTTCCCAGGTTGTTGATGTGTGCTGGACTCTGTTTTTGCTACTCTGGGCACTTTACCACTGCAAACCAGTGCTAAAGTGCAAGTGCTCCTATACAAAATGTGTATGTGATTGGCTTATCCATGATTGGCATATTTCATGTAATAGTAAGTCCCTAGTAAAGTGCACTAGAGGTGCCCAGGGCCTGTAAATCAAATGCTACTAGTGGGCCTGCAGCACTGGCTGGGCCCCCTACATTAGTAGCCCTGTAATCATGTCTCAGACCTGCCACTGCAGTGTCTGTGTGTGCAGTTTTAAACTGTAAATTCCACTTGGCAAGTGTACCCACTTGCCATGCCTAAACCTTCCCTTTTCTTTAATGTAAGGCACCCCTAAGGTAGGCCCTGGGTAGCCCCAGGGGCAGGGTGCAGTGTATGGTTAAGGTAGGACATATAGTAATGTGTTTTATATGTCCTAAGAGTGAAATACTGTTAGTCGTTTTTCACTATTGTAAGGCCTGTCCCTCTCATAGGTTAACATGGGGGCTACCTTTAAATATGATTAAAGTGTAGATTCCCTTTGGGAGTGGATGACATGTGGAGTTTGGGGTCTCTGAGCTCACAATTTAAAAATACACCTTTTAGTAAAGTTGATTTTAAGATTTTGTGTTTGAAAATGCCACTTTTAGAAAGTGAGCATTTTCTTGCTTAAACCATTTCTGTGACCCTGCCTGTTTGTGGATTCCCTGTCTGGGTCAGTTGGACAGTTGGGCTGGTTGCACCTCTCACTAGACGGTGACACAAAGGGAGCTGGGGTTTAGTCTGAATTTCCTGATGAGCCATCTGTGGTAGGAGGGAGGGGAGGAGTGGTCACTCACACCTGAAAGGGTGGTGCCTGCCCTCACACAATGCAGTCTCCAACCTCCTGGTGAGTGTCTGGGGCCTGACCTGGGCAAGGCAGGATTTCTCAATCAAGAGAGACTTTGCTTTGAAGTAGGCCTACTTCAAAGGAGAAAATGGGTATAATAAGGGCACCCAAAACCACAGACTTTAGAACACTTCTGGAAACCAAGAGGAACCTCTGCCTGGAGAAGAGATAAAGAGCTGAAGAGCTGAGGAAGAAGTGCTGCCCTGCCTGTGACTGTGCTTTGTGGAGCTATCCTGCAGTTGCTGCTTTTGCCTGTCCTAGAGGACAAAGACTGGACTTTGTGTTACCTTCCTTCTTGTGAAGATCTCCAAGGGCTTGATTTAGAGCTTGCCTCCTGTTATTTGAAGTCTCGGGGACAGCAAAGACTTCTATCTGCCAGCACCTAGAGTCTCTGGAGGGACTCCTACTCTGCCAAGTGGTGCCCATCCAGTTCCTGGGACCCTGAAAGGAGAAGCTGGCAGCCCAAGAGTGAGAAATCCACACACAGAACGCCGTGTGGGGAAAAGATCGACACAACTCCGATATGTGGCTGAAAAATTGACGCGCCGCCGGCTTCGCGACTGAAAATTGATGCTCTCCTGCAACACGACCCGAAGATCGACGCCCGATGCGTGGTTTTTGGATCATCGTGCAGCTGGATTTCCGACGCAAACACCGCTGGGTGTGGGAAAACCGACGCAAGGCCTGCCGGGACCCGAGAGTGCTGACCAGAACGACGCAGCGCGCTCCTGCGTAGAGAAGAAACTACGCACGCCGACACGACTAAAGGAGAACCGACACAAGGTCTCGCTCGTGAGTGAAATCGACGCATCGCAAGCCCTTTTTTGATGCACGCTTGCCCGTGCGGGGTTATTTTTGACATACCCAAGGTACATCTTCACGCTAACAGTGTTAGTGTGTGTTTAAAGTTACATGAAAACTCTTGCATTTTTAGGGATAATTTGACTTGTGCATTGTGGATTTTGTCATTTTGGTCTTGTTTTGTTTAGATAAATATTTTCTATTTTTCCATACTTGTGTTGTCATTCAATAAGTTACTGTGTGTGTTGGTACAAATACTTTACACCTAGCACTCTGAATTTAAGCCTACTGCTCGTGCCAAGCTACCAAGGGGGTAAGCAGGGGTTAGCTGAGGGTGATTTTCTTTTACCCTGCCTAGCGTGAGGGTCCTTGCTTGGACAGGGGGCAAGCTGACTGCCAACCAAAGACCCCTTTTCTAACATCTCTTCTGTGTGCTTCAGAAATATCGTCATGGGCGTTCTGCAGCTGATCGCAGTGGCCGATTCTAAAACGCTGTCTCATCTGAAGCAACAATTAACAGATACTGGTTTATAAAAATACCACCAAGGAGTGACTTAGTAAGACAGCGTGCAGAAGCTGTATCAGTGTTTCCCCCAGGCTTGAGAGAACTTAACAGACAGCGCTTAGAGCTGCGTTCGTGTTGTCCCCCAGGCTTGAGAGAACTTGCCAGGTCTTCCTAACTTATATTGCCCAACTGTTTATCAAACTACAACTAACAGCAAACAAATACATATATATTATATTAATCACAGTGGTGAAACTTTATGCATTACCAATGCTTGTTGTAATCCTGAAATGTAATGTAAACACAGGTTTTAATTTAATAGGATCAAAACAAATAGACACTTTACTATGTGATGCACAAATGGAAAATATTCAATGAAACCTGATTTCCACACTATCATTTGTTTGTAATATAGTTGTATTGGTAAATCTGTATGTCCGTGCAAGTTTAGTGATCATTTCAGTGGAAACTACCACACACAGCTTTAATTGCATTGAAAAATTGCCCGCCTGTGTCCATGTCTAGGTGGATCTTGATGGTTTGTAGTTCTAAAACTTGTGTCGTAGTTATAAAAAGTTTGGGAAACACCACCCTAAATGACTCATTTTTGTACAAGTGAAGTCATTATGGTAGGCGCTTCGTACCCCTGCTGGTTTCAACTCCGACATTCATAACTGGTCCTATCTTTCCTTGCTTTGCTTAACACGTAACCTGAACTCGCTTAAAGTTTGAGTGAGAGGTGCAAACATGTTGTGAAGAGATGAGTTGAAGAGGATGAACGGTGCTAAAGCATACTTTCCTCTTCACCATGGACCCGCCATGCTCTGCGCCCTTGCCCAGGAACTCCAGGGCATAGAATTACTTTTATTCGGGGCTAGCTTAGTTGTTTTTCCTGCCAAGGTTGATAAAATCATTACTGTTGACTAAAATGTCTTTGTTAGGTATCAAGTAACATTCATTGTTATGTGTTTATATAAACTATACGCATGAATAATGTCCAGATAATGTCAGAGTGCCTCACATGAGTCACAGGCATTTCTGATACAATAAATAACAGTATTTAGGAGAAGTTACATGAAATACAACAGTCTTTACATGAGAAGTTAGAAACAGAACATGGTAGGGTGCCTCAGAGGTTCAAGATGCAAATACTTTTTTAAGTTCATCCTTCAGCCTCTTTGACGAACTTCATTCATCTCTAGAGCCGAAGCTTTACACCATTAAGCATATTCACACCAACCTGACGAGGCCAGAGATCGGACAGATCAAATAACGTTTTAGAAACGGATTCAATAAATGTTTTATCACTTTGTGGTGCGCTCTATAAAAATCGGCCATTATTGTTCATGAGTAACATTGCTGTAGACAGGGAAATGGTATTGAACGGAAGTAATACCAAGTGGATGGGTAGAGCATTGGAAAACTGTTTCTAAACTAGGGGTGTTCCCCGTAGGTCCAGCAGGGCTGGCAGCACTCTATATTTTTACAATATCTGCATACTTACCACTTCCATACAAGTAATCGAGATAGAATTCATTTACATCAGCAATGATTACCCTGAATATTTTCACGGATCCACCTTTTTAGAAACCACTTTGGACACTCCTCGTCTGCCCTCTGGCCCCCAAGCCTGTCATTCATATGCCTCGAAAATGCTGCATCCTTTCACTACCGCAAAGGAGGTTGTCCCATCTGTGCAGAGGGCAGGAAAGGAATGAGTCACCAGGACGGACAACGTAACTTGTACGTTCTTGCTCAGTGGTGCAGACCTGAGTATACAATTGCAGGATAATGACGTGCCAGCCTGTCAACAAATTAGTAGGCGAGGCCAGCCAGTGCGTAAACTTTATGCCAGCTCACTGTGGGCTACGCGCAATAGTCTGTAAACGATGATGACAAGTTTTATTTATAGCCAGCCTTTCCCAGCCGTTTTGGCCACACACGATAAATAATGTCTCTTTGAAGGTCACGCTACGATGTTATTATAGAGTTTGAGAGCGAGTCTCAAGTCCGACGCACACTGAATGTGCAGTGATATTGCAGAGACGCAGTGAAGCGGGCACACACAGATTGTACATGTTAAAGAGTGAAGAAAGTCACTCAGCGATTATACAGTACTACTGAAGTGGGGAAGCGCATTGACCTCGCACTGGCTTTGGGCGGTGTAATTGCGGATGAGCGATTCATTGGTGACGCTATCTGTATGGTGTTACTGCAGAGGGTAGGTGCAGTGAACACATGCTGACTCTGCAGTGTTTTGCGGTGGGTAGACGGAGTGGTCGAATGCTTCCTGTACAGTTTTATTGCGGAAGGGCATACAGCAGAGACAAACTGCAGTAATATGGCAGAGGAGTCTTGCAGGAGGCATGCACTGACCGCATAATATTGTTAACATACATTGCAATTATAATAGTATTTATATAGTGCTTACTATTACTGATGAGGCGTTGAAGCACTTTTTGGCGACTATTGTGCTACTCCGGAATCCAAGAGGAATTAGTGGTGGATTAGTATAGGGAAATATGAGTGCAATAGAAGTATGATTATGAGTTAATTTGAACAAAGGATATGCAAGTTTGTTAATTAGATTGACTAGAGTAATGGAGGGATAGAGGAGGGAAGAATCCAGAAGTGTTAATTTGGAGTTAATAGTAATAGGATGAGGCTTGGGATGAGTAAAGGAGAGATGGAGGTGGGAAGAGTCGTGGAAAGGGTTAGGGAGATCATAATAGCAGGAGGGGTTTTGGATGAGCCAAAGGTGAGATAAATGAGAAAGAATTTAGTAGGGTTGTTTGGGAGATTATGGTAGTAAACTGAGGTTTGGGTGAGCTGGATGTAGAAGAGGAGGGAAGAGCTTAGGCAGGGTTATTTTGGAGATGAAAGTAGTAGAATGGGATTGGGATGAGTCAGAGTGGGGAGAGATGACATATGGTGATGGGTAGACAAAATAAAGCTTACAGGAGAGTAAATGTATATTATTTGTATTTAGTTATCATTTTATGTATATCTACATATATACTTTTTTAATCATTGTTTATTTTATTTGTTGTTCGATACAATAATATAAGAAGAAAAGTGGTATTGTATAAACACAGACTTTCAAGATTTGTAATATTTGAAGTTATTTAATAAGTGTAGTTTTCTAGCACTTATTTCTTTTCTCAATTTTTGAATGCTGAAATGCTTCTGATAATAAAAAATTTGGTCAGTGTGATATAAAACGAGAGCAGGGATTCATAAGTATCTAATATGACAACTTATCTAGGAGCTATGCAATGACCTATGAACATGTTACGCATAGAATAACATATATATGTGTATACACACACATGCATGCACACACATATATTCATATATAAGTATGTATTATACATATTTAATTGTAAATATACATTTATTAAACAGGTTTAAAGAGTATGTGTAATTTGTTATGCCATACTAGCAATACATATTTCCTAAAGAACTATACATATCTAGAATATACACATAATCAGATTAAAAATATATTTATCAACCCAGGAATATGCAGTGCATTGCTGTTTGAATATGGTGGTTATGAAGGAAAGAGAACTCTTGAGTAGTCTTCTGAAGACAAGATAGTTATAGGTGGATCTTATATTTGGGGGTAGTGAATTTCATAGTTTGGCTGCTTGAACGGAGAAGGATGTACCACCTGTAGTCTTTTTCTTGTATGGTGGTGTTCTAAGGCGGGGTGCCAGTCTTGAGCGGAGGTTTCTTTGTTGAATGTATTTGGTTATTTTGTTTCTGACAAAAAATGGTCCTTTTCCATGTATAGCTTTGTGGGTGATACAAAGCAGCTTGAGGGAGAATCTTCTGGCAACGGGTAAACAGTTTAGTGCTTTCAAGGCAGGGGAAAGGTGGGCTTGTGGCTTTACATGTAATAGTAGCCAAAATCCTCAACCCCAACTGTAACTGTCACAGAGATTAGCTGACTTGGATATCTTCTATTGGAAATATCATAGATCCCATCATTGGGTTAAAAAAAAAAAAAAAAAAAAAAAAAAACTTTGCCTATTTCTTTGCTGAGCTCGTCAAACAATATGAAAGGCACTGACAGCACTACTCTTTTAACACCTGATCAGTATATAAGAAGTTATAAAGCTGTAGAAGAGTGATTCAGAGATAAAGATGTCTGTATTAATCATCTTGTGTTGACCTAATTTTACAAAAAGAAACATTTAACATTGTTAAATAAATTGATGGTGTTCCTGTGAATGCAGCCTCTCT
Organism: Pleurodeles waltl; assembly: GCF_031143425.1. NCBI lineage: Eukaryota > Metazoa > Chordata > Amphibia > Caudata > Salamandridae > Pleurodeles > Pleurodeles waltl. The sequence goes on along the minus strand of NC_090444.1, from coordinate 1,639,833,995 downwards.
GGCTAATCAGAAGTTTTGTGAATAACTTTCACAATTTTTCATAGATGAAATTGACAACTTTCACCAAAAGGTTTAAATGTAAAACAGTGTTGTCGTCTTCTTCTGGCTCTATGGCTGATTCTGCCTCTGTCTAGGTAGATCAGAAATCCATAAGGTGTTTAGAAATTACTTGATCAAACCACAAGAGCCATGGACAGTCTCCTTGGTGGGGAACGATAGGCTTAGGGTGTCATGGGTTAGCTGGCCTCTAGTCCTATTTCACACAATGGCCACCTGTCAGGTTGTAGGGGCTGAGGAAGATCAGAGCGTTGACTTACCTGGATTCCATCACTGCTTTTCTTCACACCACATACCTGAAACAAAAAGAAAATATGTTTTATTTTTTCGGGAAGGGACACCGAAGTAACAGGAAACGGAGGTCAAGATTAGGCAAGTGAAGAATACAGAATAAAGAGTGGAGGAACTCCCTATGGGCCAGATAACCAAGGAGGAGGAGACATTCCTGATATCGCTGTGGGACTCCGAAGGGAAGAGTGCGGAAACGAGCAGCTGACCTGAAACGCGGGACTCTGAGAGGAGCTGCGAAGAAACTGGGACACATACCCACTTGCAGAGAGGAGACATGGACCTGCGAATCCAGAGACGGGAAGCCACCAGAAGGACACAACAACCCACAGACTTCTGGAGGAGCGTGACTAGTGCAGGTGTGTGACCGATTACAGTCAGTGCAAGGGAAGTAGGAGGTAACGACAGGTGTCTTGGATGGCAAACTTCCTCATGCTCACAGCTCCCAAAGAGGTGCTTGTTAAGCTGAAGTTCTGCATCGAAACAGAACACTCTGATTAAAAGGAGCATGGATTTTTAAGTTTGCACTGTTAATCGCTTTAAGCTTACAAGAGGAATTCTCAATTTTTCGTGTTCTTATCGCTAATGGAAAATAGAGAAAGAAAACCCAGAGGAAGGCCTCAATTAGGATTTGTTCAAAACAGAATAACAGATGCAGAAAAGAAAGAGATACATTGAGAAATAGATATAAAAATCCCCTACTGCAGAACCAGCACTTACCTGTGTTATTTTTCTGTCCTCAAGGGTGCCGGGAGGTATGAAGCCAAGGTCACCTTGTGGAAAAGAAGTGTGAGAGACCTTTGAAGAGAGAACGGATAAATAAAAATGGCAAAGCCATCAGGGAAACTGATAATACCTAGCAATTCAGAAGTAAAACTAAAGAGAAGAACCTCACTCATATTAAAGTGACTTATTTTTAATGCCAAGTGACACCGCCCGAGTGAGATTTTATTACTTTATATCATATTATTTCATAATAGCCAGTCTGTTCCTAAACGCACACAGAAAGTTTGACAGAATGTCTTCACCTGTCTTCACCCACCTACCAGGTGTCATGCTTCATCATAGGCGATCCCCACACTCTCCAAAAACGTTTGTTTGATGGAGAGTGGGCCTATACCACTTCTTACTGGGGGTTTCACTTTGTCAAATATACATGTTTATGAACACATCAGGTGGGCTGGAATAATGTGGATTATTATTGGGCTGAGGGCTCTTGAGCAAGATAAGACAACTCCAAAAGGGTTTCAGCATCAAACCGTGCCACAATATAGAACTGGTTAGCCCTGCTCTGCACATGCACTGAGGGCTTCTGAACTGTACAATCTGACAACACTAAAAGGGCTCCAGGCACAAACGTGCCGTAGTTGTTGACAGCTCACAAACTCCATTTCCCAGAACCCAGCTCTAGGCATGCACGGATGACGTGCTACCCTATAGAATTAAACCATGCTAGAATTAATCAGGGCACGCGAGCAGTACTATTTTTCCCGCCTCTGCACGTACACTGAGGGCTTCTGAGCTATGCAAGTTGACAACACTATAAAAACTCCAGGCAAAGGCGTGCCGTAATAGCTGACCTCGCACAAACTCCGTTTCCCAGAACCCCGCTCTGGGCATGCACAGATGACACATTATCCTTTGGGCAGAGTGTGCCTCCCTTGCTACATTCAGAGAGGGCATTCCCACAGGGCTTCCTGAAGGTGCTAGTTACACACGTGCTCTTAATCCCCTCCTGGGTATATTGTCCTTACGCAGCTGTTTCTATTTCAATTATCATAAACCCGCACAGTGGCAGCACTACATGGTAACCAGCAGCTGCCACGCATTTATAACAAAACCACCTTGTAACAGGCAGCTGGAACAAATGCAACAGTAGGAGGAAGTAATTAATAATGGCTGCAACCCAGTGAGGTATTTAAGTGAAACACAGTGTCTCCCACTATGGTCTTGAGAGAGCCAGTACTAGTAGGTGGACAGTGAGGGGCGCACCCTGGTGTAGTAAGTGGGTAGTGGAGGTTAGAGCAACCAATATTGGCAATATTTACTACTATGGGTGGCATTCTTTTCCTTTCCCATTTAGGGTGTGAATGCAGGGGTTCCTGGGGCCTTTCTCTACGGGGCCATGATGACCCTAAATTAGGGTAAGAGTGTGTGAGCTGGTTCTCACAGCATGACACTACACAGTGTTGTAAGGGTATGCCACACAAGTACAGTGTCACGTTTGCCCCACATGCAATGTTCCTAAATGAGATTGAGGGACTTTAGGTCCATCTTTATCAGTCGGTAAAAATATTTTTATCACATATGTTGTTATTGTTTTTTAGGTAACCAGGAAACCTATGAACTGTAGGGGGTGGCAAGGATTATGCCACTATTTCATTAGTGAATGCTAAGGGTATGGACTTGGATTGGATACAACATCTGACCTGATGAATGCCATGGACAGTGTTCTGCCACTAGGCCGAAACATCAGTGGTGTGGAATTTATTAAAATATCTACTTGCCCATGGGACAGGTTGCTTCTTAAATCTACTTGTCCTGTAAAAAAAAAAAACTACTTGTCCCTTTAGTGCAGTGACAAATTATGGCAGAAATCTCACTATGTAAGAGCTCTGATAATAGACTCTCTGATTGATTATGCCAGGGCTACTACTATAGTACGGCAATTTCAATCCCTACTATAGCAATTTTCTTTTTTTTGCCACCTTTCTGCAGATCTACATACTAGAACTGGAGGAAGCAATAAGCAATAAGCAATAGTTCCAGGGCTGGAATGCCTTTGAGTCTGCAAACCTATTAACTTTTTTATGTTTTAAGTTTTTTTCACCAGCTCTTCTATTATCTTTTCCCATAATGAGAAAGGTGGCAATGTACTCCTGAAAATGGCAGAAGTAGATGTTCTTCCAGGCATGGGGAAAAATAGCGGTTGGAGGGAGAGTGAAGTTGTAAACGCTCAGTAGATTTTCACATGAGCATATCTACGCATGCCTATTTGCTTGTGCTAAAAATACAGTTCAGGTGTATTTTCTAGGAGTACGATTTCTGGGTCTACTTCTGAAAGCTCTTGTGAATTCATGAAAACATACTAATTCAAAAACATTTACCATGGGTGCACTTTTGTGACTTTCTTTAAGAATGGGGTCCCTAATTAGGTCTTGACAAAGACATTTTGTTTTTATTAAACTTCTGTTGCTCTCTCTCTAACTGTTGACTGGCTTTTCTGTGAGTGATCATATTGGCACACAAAGTAGTTTTGTTCAGTGCCAGGAACTATTATGGCAATCAGTGGAGTAACGAAACTGGAGGGGGCCCCCTACAAAGAACATGGAGCGCCCCCATCAGACTCACTCAGGACAGGTGCTGACAGTGTTTGTTATAATGGTGAAGGCCTAAAAACTCCCACAACAATAAAGTGTTAAAAAGCCATGTGAAAACAAGACATGCATTGACAAAACCAAAAGACTCTCAAAAAATGTTGGATCGGTTGGCTTTGCCAGTGCTTGTTTATTTTCGTGCTTCCCATAATTGTGTTGAAAATGGTTATACTGATTTTTCATTAGGAATATTTTTGGGAAATACTAACGTGCATCAACACATTTCACTAAATGACGCTTCAAAGAAATAGCACCTAAAATTTCATAGTGTTGAAACTTTTTTTTCCTACTTGCATTTTTTTCTGAACATTTTATTTTGAAAGCAAAGAATCATCACTCTTGCTTACAAGCTTCTGCAAATATGTGCATCTAATCAGAGAGCATTCTGAGAGCATTATACTTAGTCTCATATTGTTAAACTTTTCAAACATGTTTGTACACTTTTTTCCTTTTTTTTAATTTTTACTAGAACCACTGTCAGTACTGCAGTGTAACCTTAAAACGTTTATTTATAGCGCTCACCCAAATAATGAAGGCTTTTCATTAATGAACCATAAATATGAGTTTGAAAACCATTTACATATGGACACACACATTACCTCAACTGCAGACAGTTCCCTCTCTTTAAACTGGCTGCTAAAGGGTTTGTACTGCAGGGAGTTGGGCCTACTTGTCCCAAGGACAAAATAAACATTAAAACTCGTTGCCCTTGACCCCAAACAATATGTTCTGGGTGTCGGACGACAGGAATTCCACATCCCTGAACATGTTGACATGATAGTGAGGTTGTGTTACTTATTCCCCAATACTCCACACCTATTGTGCAGGATTGTACAGTGTTATTGCAGAGATGCGATGCAGGGGACCATACTCACCGTATGGTGTTATTGCTCAGTGGCAGTGTAATGGTCACACTCTGATACTAAGTGGAATTGTACTGGGTTACCACATTGGTTTTTAATTTATTTCAGGGATCCTAGGTCAAACAGTGCCTCCCTGATCCCAGGGTTTAGGCCCGCTCTCCATCAAACCATTTGGGTTTTTGGGGAGTGGGGGAATATCCTATGATGTTGCATGACACCTGGTAGGTATGTAAGGACATCCCAGCAAACTTTTTGTTTGTGTTTAGGGACAGATTGGTAATTATGTAAAAGAATAAAATCTTACTCTGTTGCTTTTTATGTGAAATAGAAACCAATTTAACTATCTCCCTTGAAGATTTTCAAACCCCTTCACTGCAGCAGGTGCATGAATGCATTTATACGTGTAGATCTGCTTTACCTGCCGAGCCAATTCTCATCAAAATACAATAGCAAAATGTACCTCCAATAAATAATCTTATTTCACAAATTGTTGCCTTGTCACTAATTCCTGGCATTGTTGCCTTGGAACTGAAAAAAACATTGTCGGACCTTTTGTTGAATAAAAACAAACTAGATCCATAGAGGCATCCAATTACCCTTCCTCCACCAATAGGCAAAATGTATAGTTTCTTGTGACAAACCAACTTTTTTAGTTTATTAGATGATGCGTAGGTGGGATTTATTTCAAACCGCATTATGGAGACGTCACTCCTGGCTGCGTTTGAAGGTAGTAAAATGACGGCTGACAATTTTACCAATGCCTTCTTTTTAACAATAACAGGATATGGTGCCTTTGACACTATATACCACAATTCTGTAGTAGTAAGACTGCTGCAATGTGGTGTTTAAGGCCTTGACCTCATTGGTTTAGCTCTTTCCTTTTAACAGATCTCTGTAAGTGATTAACTATTTCTGTTTGGCAGCAGTGGATACGAACCCCATGGTCCCTCAACAATCTATTAGTTCGCCTCTGCTCTTTAATAAATGTATTGCCTATGGCTCTACTTATAAGGAAGTGTGGGTGTTCTTTTTATATGAATACAGATATGACACAGTTGATTTTTTAGTTCAATATGAAGACTCATATTGAAACCTTGGTGAACTACCTATGAACTTTTAAAATGGGGATGGACAAAAATTGGTTAATAATAAACATGGAAAAAACGAATTAATGATAGTGTGGGAAAGAGCTATGCTTTGGTCGCCATCCTTTTGGCCTAATCCTTTGGGTCCGTTCCCCTGTGCCAAGGTAGTGGTGAAATCACTTGGAGTCAAATTAGATGCACAAATCTCAGAGCGGAGAAATTACTTTTAGAGAGGAAGTTAGGGGATTGGCCATCTCTTCCATCATTGGATCAACATTAGATAATTGCAATTCACTCTGTTTAGGGGCATCAAAAGACCGCATCCAGAGTCTTCCAAATTATTCAGAACCAAACTGCTAGAATGATTTTATAAATTGACAGATTTCCAACCTCCCTTATGCTTCAAAAGTTACATAACTTCTGGTTCAGAAGACAATCGATTTCAAGGCCGTTTTCATACGTTGAAAGGTCTCAAGGGGCTCTGCCACCCAAGTACAAAGTTTAAGAAATGTGTGCCCGGCAGACCTTTACCATCCTCTATTGCTAATAATTTGGGGGTCGTTTATTACAAGAAGACCTACGTTGGAAGGGAGATCCTTTGTTGTACTGAACATCAAACTTTGGAATAAGCTTCCGACTGTCATAAAAGATTCAAATACCTATTGTGCCTTCGGTAAAAGACTTAAAACGTGCATATTCTCTTAGTAATTTCCCACCATGTTGCACTCCTTTTTTCGTGTACGTGCCTGTAGACCTTCATGTGGTTGCTGTGCAATAAAAATTAAAATTGACATCAATTGTGTGGTGTCATTGTTGAGCGGCATTTTTGCAGAGGGGGGACGCAGCAGACACACACTTCCTGTACTGTTTTATTAGAGAGGGGCGGTGCAGCGGGCACATACTCACTATTCAGAAGTATTTCAGAGGTGGACACTGGCTGTGCAATATTATTACAAAGGGGCAGTGCAGGGGACACGCACTGACTGTACAGTTATACCGCAGATGGGCAATGCCGCAAGTATATTTGAATTATTGAAGAGGGGCAATGTTCCGGGCTCACACTGACTGTACACTGTAATTGCAAAAGGGGTAATTCAGCAGTTACTCACTGACCATCCAGTGTTATTGCAGAGGGGAAATACAGCATCACAATCCGAGTGTACAGTATTACCGCAAAGAGGTAGTGGAGCGGGGATACCAAAAATACTGTGTAGTCACTTTGTAACCTCTGCAATAACACCATGCAGAGTGCAATGCAGCAGGCACACTGTCGAGTAATTTTGCAGAGGGGTAAAGCAGCGGTTGTACGGGGGTTGTATGGTGTTATTCACAGAGGCGATGCAGCGGACCGTACTGACAGGATGGTGTTATTGCTGGGTGGCAGTGTGCTGGTCACAGGCTGACTGCACAGGATATTCGCCCCATGGCAGCGTGGTAGGCACACCGATTCTGCAGTATTAGGGGAGGAGCTAGGCACTGGTCACAGTGACACTACAGTATTACTGCTGAGTGGCCGTGCCGCGGGCCATATTTGACTGCACCGAAGGGTTGCTGAGAACCTCACAGCAGACACACACTGACTGCACAATGATGTTATCGGAGAGACGCGAGGTAGCGAGAACACACTTGACTTGTATTATTGCAGTGTTAATGCCCCGGGCCATACTGGCTGTAGGGTATTATTGTTGAAGGGCATTGCCGTGGGCCATACTAAAGGTACAGCAGTATTGCCGAGGGGCAGCGCAGCATGCTTACGCTGAATGAACTCCGTTTTTGCAAAGGGGCAGTGCGGTGGTGCCCCGTCAGGCACCGTGAAGAGTAATCGTCTGACGCCAAACAAATAGGGTCGAGATTCAGAAGATGTTAAATAGATGGCATCGCCCCAAAATTGCCCACTGAAGGGTATATTCCATCCGACGCTGCTGGAGTGCTGCCCCTTATCACTGCAGACTGCGTGAATAAATAAACACTATGGCAGAAAACGGAGGTTCGTGCAGCCTCTAAATGAGGTAAAAAGTATTGATAATATATCAGAAACGTTTGATCCAGAAGTTGTGCACGAGCTGTGGTCACAGCAGGCAGGGATGGGACTGTTATGTCAGAACATGCGTTGGTGTTTAGGAGCGGAACAGCATCATGCCATCTTCTCTCAGCACTTTTTGTGCTGCTGATGTGTTGGACGTAAGCAAACTGCCTAGTAGTGGAAGAGCAGTAGAAACGTTGCTCAGTATTCTGCATCAGATCCCCATTTTTCTCTTTGTTAGCTTTGGATTTACGAACAGTAATAGAAACAATCTATCCTAATTCTTAATTTATTTTTATTAAAAAACAAGGCCACTCCAAAATTTCTATTTTGGGTCGTAGAGGCGATATTTTGACAGCTGATATTTTGACAGCTGATGTAAGCCTATCCATGACATCAAGCTATAAATTAATCATATCCTGTTTTTTCTATTTTGTATTGTGACACCATTTTACACTGTTACCGAGTCCGTGAACATAGGTCAAGGCCTCGTCTTTCAATTCCTACTTAGATCAGGATAAATGATTGTGAGCTCAATTCTGACCTACACACAATCTACATTTTTGGTGCACTGTATAGCTCCCCGGCTTTCCCTTTGTGCTCCTAAATAAATAATAGGGCCATTTACATAGGATAATTGTCTCGATGTGCTTAAGCTGGCTTTATCACCAAACTCTGTTTTACTAGTTGCATCGAAATAAAGGGTAAAGGTCACGTGACTGTCACTGCTCTTTCTTAAGCCTGTTTAGGGACAGTAGAGGAGCTGAATAACAAAGGCGTGTTAGAGTACGCAAAAAAAATATTAAGAGCACTCCTCTAGTAATACTTACATACCCGTAGATGATTTGGAGAATTGGCTTCAGAGTAATCATCTCTGGACCACATATTAGTATTGTTGCAGCCATTCATAACCCATGCAGCCCGTTCTTAAACTGCAACTGGCGGAGCAGCTGCTGCGGTACTTTCTCGATTCAGAATCTGTTCCAGTGCGGCACCATATATCTCAGTCGGATCCGTGAGTCGTGAAAGCTGCTCCTCACGGTTCAGCTGCTGTGCTGCCTTCTACCTCGCCTGGTGCGACTGTAATCAATGAACATGCAAACCTGAAAGTTCACTTTTAGGATTAGGGACATCGAATCTAGCTCTGAATTGGCACCTGCACACAGGGAATTTGCATTGCTTGCCTGAGTACTCTTAATAATTTATTCTGGTAGCCCTAACTACTTCAGAGACTTCAGAGGTCTGGGCCGAGAGAACTGACGCTGAGAGTAAATGCATGCACAGTGAGTTGCTCGTATGAACCTTGCTCATCTTCTATTTTCGCAGGTTATAAAAATAAATTAAAATTAAGTTGTAAGTAAATGCATTATTGCAACGTCTTAAAGGCACGTTAACGGAGATCCAGATTATAGGCATTGCCAATGGGAAAACGGAACTACAGGGAGTGCAGAATTATTAGGCAAATGAGTATTTTGACCACATCATCCTCTTTATGCATGTTGTCTTACTCCAAGCTGTATAGGCTCAAAAGCCTACTACCAATTAAGCATATTAGGTGATGTGCATCTCTGTAATGAGAAGGGGTGTGGTCTAATGACATCAACACCCTATATCAGGTGTGCATAATTATTAGGCAACTTCCTTTCCTTTGGCAAAATGGGTCAAAAGAAGGACTTGACAGGCTCAGAAAAGTCAAAAATAGTGAGATATCTTGCAGAGGGATGCAGCACTCTTAAAATTGCAAAGCTTCTGAAGCGTGATCATCGAACAATCAAGCGTTTCATTCAAAATAGTCAACAGGGTCGCAAGAAGCGTGTGGAAAAACCAAGGCGCAAAATAACTGCCCATGAACTGAGAAAAGTCAAGCGTGCAGCTGCCACGATGCCACTTGCCACCAGTTTGGCCATATTTCAGAGCTGCAACATCACTGGAGTGCCCAAAAGCACAAGGTGTGCAATACTCGGAGACATGGCCAAGGTAAGAAAGGCTGAAAGACGACCACCACTGAACAAGACACACAAGCTGAAACGTCAAGACTGGGCCAAGAAATATCTCAAGACAGATTTTTCTAAGGTTTTATGGACTGATGAAATGAGAGTGAGTCTTGATGGGCCAGATGGATGGGCCCGTGGCTGGATTGGTAAAGGGCAGAGAGCTCCAGTCCGACTCAGACGCCAGCAAGGTGGAGGTGGAGTACTGGTTTGGGCTGGTATCATCAAAGATGAGCTTGTGGGGCCTTTTCGGGTTGAGGATGGGGTCAAGGACAACTCCCAGTCCTACTGCCAGTTCCTGGAAGACACCTTCTTCAAGCAGTGGTACAGGAAGAAGTCTGCATCCTTCAAGAAAAACATGATTTTCATGCAGGACAATGCTCCATCACACGCGTCCAAGTACTCCACAGCGTGGCTGGCAAGAAAGGGTATAAAAGAAGGAAATCTAATGACATGGCCTCCTTGTTCACCTGATCTGAACCCCATTGAGAACCTGTGGTCCATCATCAAATGTGAGATTTACAAGGAGGGAAAACAGTACACCTCTCTGAACAGTGTCTGGGAGGCTGTGGTTGCTGCTGCACGCAATGTTGATGGTGAACAGATCAAAACACTGACAGAATCCATGGATGGCAGGCTTTTGAGTGTCCTTGCAAAGAAAGGTGGCTATATTGGTCACTGATTTGTTTTTGTTTTGTTTTTGAATGTCAGAAATGTATATTTGTGAATGTTGAGATGTTATATTGGTTTCACTGGTAATAATAAATAATTGAAATGGGTATATATTTTTTTTGTTAAGTTGCCTAATAATTGTGCACAGTGATAGTCACCTGCACACACAGATATCCCCCTAACATAGCTAAAACTAAAAACAAACTAAAAACTACTTCCAAAAATATTCAGCTTTGATATTAATGAGTTTTTTGGGTTCATTGAGAACATGGTTGTTGTTCAATAATAAAATTAATCCTCAAAAATACAACTTGCCTAATAATTCTGCACTCCCTGTATGAGCCGCTCCACTTCCCACGTGAATATAAATTCGCCACACAAACTATCATTTGGGCACATTTAATTGAACACATAACTTTCTATTTCAGAGCTATTCAAAACGTACGAGAATAGTTGCAAATAAAGTATGATCCGACACTAGGCCCATAATGAAATAAACTAGTCACCTAGATGTTAATTGGGTATTTAAAGAGGTGCCAGTGTTGCATCGGCATTTGATGGACATTTGGACATTTGTTTGCAGCGAGAAACAAAAACCTTAAATATATAAATATGGTTCAGACAGGGTAGATTGAATGATTGTTTTTTTCGTCATATTTTATATTACAATTAACTCGAATTCATGATCACATCACAGACACTTCCCTCAAAGCTGCAGTTATTTTAACAGGGTGCTCAGACTTGAGAGGAATCACAAAATGTCGCATCTCCTTTCTGTTGTAAGGACTCGTGTTGAATCTTACAGAAAAGTGTCCTTGCTAGATATGAATTGTACCATATTTTTCTTAATGGGGAAGAGTGGAGCATAATTTGTCTTTGCTTGCCACGTAATTGTCAACTTTACCGTGCAATTTCGTCCTCCTTTGCTGCATAATTACAGTACCCCTGATTACAGGCAGATGGTTTTGGTGTTTTTCAGTGTTATGTGATTTTTGGAAGCTACGCTTTGAATGAGTAATTCTTAGCACTTTCGCTTGACTGCTAATATATGCAAGAGGACTGGGTTTTAGATCAGATATGTACCTAATTTGGAACCGTGCTGCATTTGAAACTGTAGATTAGCTAACTATATCACTGTTTGACATCACGGGTCTTGACCTTGAGTTGGGGGCTGACTCCTTGCTTCGTGTTTCTTATTTTAAACTTGTTTTCTGTTTCCTTCCACATCTACTTTTTATGATTTTGTTGCTTACGCTTTGTGTTGTTCTTGGTGTTTGTTTTGTGCATGCGTTAGATTGCTTTTGATTGACTGAAAATTATCCCCTTAACTGAGTCTGGGAGGGTTGGCTTTGTAGTGGTTTGACGGCTGCTAAGTAGGCCTTGAATCCCATCAAGCGTGAGGAGCAGCTGTGATAATTACCGGGTATGGATACATAAATGAGTAGAGGATTTCAGTTTTCAGGTATTTGTTTGAAATGAATTTGGTCAGTTATCCAAGTGCTATATAAAGACGCTGCACGCCACGTGGGTGCATTGAGAAATAAGCATTGGCAAAGTCAGTAGGCCTGCCTTTTATTGCCAGTGCGTATTTGATTTAACATACTGTACGGCGAAAGCATGGCAAAATAAATGTCCCTGCATGTGCCGTTGTCAGATGCACATCTTGGAATTGTTTTTGGAAAACTATACATAATAAATACCCATGGGGTTGAGCACTTTCACATCTGCACCGGTGGCAGTTTTGCTAGAATTTTTGTTATAGTTTGACAAAACTATTCCTACTTGTACGCCTCTGCCACCGTGTGGAAGAGTGTAGTGTTATGCTAGTGTACAGATTAGATGGGATACTGTGCTATATTTGTGCATTTGATAGGGTTTTGTCTCAGAACTGTGCACAAGACTGTGTGCTTCCTGTGTAGATGGAAGGGGGTGGTGGTCCGACGATGTATAAAATAAGGTAGTGTGCTCCTATTTGCTATGATGAAGGATTGTGAGAATGCACACACAGGTCCATATGAAAGGAAGAATTGTGTTTGATGTTTTACGCAAGAGAACTATGCTGTATTAACGTCTGTATAGGTGGTAGCGAGGTGCATGTGTACACCGAAAGGGAATTGCATGGAAGACTTGCACGGCACTATGTGCTTGTGCACAGTTAAAGAAATAGTGAGATGTTTGCATGTGTGGAAGGGACTGCTTGTGTGCATGCAACCTGCATGTGTACTATGTGTATAGAGGGGAAATACTTGTTGCATGTGCATAGAATGTGGTAGTGTTGTTTAATTTTACACTGCAATGCACTGTCCTTGCATATGTGGACATTGTAGTGATGCTTGAGAACGATGTGCGTGACTGACGTAGGGGGCAGTATGCTTTATATGTGCAAAGGAATTACACTACATTTATGTAATTGTCTAAGAATGGAACATACTAAAACTTGTACAGTAATAGGGTCTCATGAGCTGCGTGTGTATTTTGTTGGGATTAAAAGACGCTGTTCCACAAATGCATACGGAAGATGGAGCAGTAATGCGTTCTTCCTTTTTATGTGTTAGGATTTTAGGATACCTCGTGCTATGCTTATATATATATATATATATATATATATATATATATATATATATATATATATATATATATATATATAAAAGGAGTATTCTCCATTGTTAAATCTTTCCTATGTTTACATGCTCTTTCCACATTTAATTATAACAAGCAGTATAAAGGAAACCATTGCACAGTAAAGATTAAACAAGTGACATTAACCAATTTTAATTAGAACCAAACTTCGGCAAATCGGGAAGCCATTCCTGAAGCACTATTTCCCCCACCCCCCTCCCCCCCCCAAGGGACACCACACCTCCGATGTCTTACTGTATATTGTGTAAAGGGACTCTTCCAGCTCTGTTCAGTTCAGTTAATCTTCAGAAGCTGAATTTTGACAACGTTTGACCTCTACTGGAATTTCTCTTGACTACACCTCAATTGTAACATCTTTTAAGAGTAAATTCTGACAGAAAAATTATGTCAGATGCCTCTTTTTCATACACTTTGCTTCATGTAGAAAGAGAATGTCTTGCTCAAAGGGGTTTCTCTCTGGATCCCTCTATGAAGATCAACAAGAAGTACTTGGAGAGGAATGCTGCCTCGGAGGCAGGGAAACAAATGAAGAGAAAAGAAGACTCCGCTTCAACTAGGCCTGAGAAGACCAGTAAGAGCCTTCCAAACCTTCATTTACGTTTTGAGTCTTTCAGGACATTGACATCTCCTTTGATGAGACATGCATTGGCAAATAAACTGTTGATGAGACTGCTGTCTAAGACAGCAACATCATTGACAACTATGACGGCAGCTTCATCGTCACAAACGTCAACAGCATGGTCGACATAGTATATTATGACAATACCGTTTACAGTATTTATCCGTTGACTAGACAATATTGTCAGAGGCACTGATGTTGGCCGCCTCATCGATGGAGACAACAGCCTTAGCCCGGTACCTGAACAGCAATACAGAAGTAGCAAAATGGGGCAAGGTGGTTGGATAGTTAATTAGTGGTTTGGTCTGACAGTTTATTTTTTTTTCTTTTGTGTCGTTGATGGGAGCTGTTATTCTTTAAGAGGTGTTTATATCCTCTGTACTTACTATGAGACCAATTCTAGGTATAACTGCTGTATTAGGAGGCCATGCTCCTGTTAAAAGATAAGAGTGATAACATAACATGTAAATGTTACCTCTATTACAATATTGTGTACTGTACACTCAGAACGCTTATGGCTTAGTTTTAGAAAAGTCAGTAAAATGGTAACTACCACTGATAGGGCATCAAATGCACTTCATCCGTTTTAGTCAGCTAGCCAGAGCAGCCTTCTTGAGAAGACGAGGATGGATCAAGGCTATCTCATTTAGACCTGAAGTACAGGCCAAAATATTCGACATGCCCTGCGATGGAGAGACTCATCGAGAAGTATGGTGATGATGCTCTCCAATCAGATACAGAAACTTCAAGATTTTTGGCAGTTCTGCACCTGGGCCGTTTTCAACTCTTGTGGCACCAGGGGACAGTTCTTTTACAGAGGGATCTTTTTATACTTCCAGAGCAGTCTTACAGCCCCATAAAGGCTACCGTCTGCAGGACTCTCAACAGCAGTGTACAGAGAGCCAACAGCAGCTGCCTACTCAAGACTGTTTCTGCATAAGGGGTCATCTGCACCATTCAGACCCCTTACCATTCATAGGGCAAGACTCGCCAAGATGTCAGTTTTGTCTTTCAGGCACCAGTCACCTTTGTCTTCTCTTGGACAGTGGGCTGAAGAATATGTAATTATTGCAACTTGTGTTGTAGTTGGATTCTCGCTCCTAGTGGAGACTGCTGGTTTAGAGATGACAGCACTTTTGTTTGAGTCACTCCTACAAGTCACTACTGTCTGCCCAACCCTCCTGGCTCACAAGCAGCACCTCTCCAAAAACCCAAACAGTAAAAGGTGATTTCTGGCAGCCTTATGCATGGAATCTAGATTGCAACATCTCAGGAAAGTCATGGTGGAACAGAAATTAATTACCCTTTTCTCTCGTTACCAACAAGTCTCAGTCACACACAGGCAATGAAGGAGATGCAGGAAAGATTTCAATAGGTTTATTGAAAAGACTGCAATCTACGGTAAAATGCAGGAGCTACAGTAATTAGGATAATAAACAGTAAAAGAAGCAGAACTGTGAAGAGGAGAGTTGTGAATACAAAACCCCCCACCATCTTGCAATAAACATGAGATGTGAAATTCCTAGCAAAGAGAACCTAATCTCTAACCTAGTGAGAGTAAGGTATGATAAACCTAATCTGCCAGTACCATGTCCATGAGAAGTGCTCCTCAACCCTCGTTACCTTAGGTCAGACTTCGTGGTGACACAAAGGCCAAGTTCTGCAGCAAGGTGACATGCTGCATAGATGGCCTCTGGAAGGAATCCCTCTGATCACCTTCTCTGTGTGAGATGTATTTATACAGATCATGTAGGACCTCTGAAGCAGGTATGTTCCCAAACAACTAATAAGGAGGCAGACTTGTGGCGGCAATTATGTAAACAAGTCCCAACAAGTTTACATAATGTTCCTGTCACACGTAAGAGAGAAAGGGACATGATGTGAATACCTACTTACATCACTTGATTATAACACTGATAGTGACGCCTTCACAGAGTGGCACTGATAATGCAAATCAAAACATTTTTATACCTATAAACAATGGCAGCCAACTTTAAAAGAAATAATAAAATAAATGAGCTAAAACAGAGCAAGCTACGTAGGTTAAAAGTCACTAGGTGACTGGGGCACAGGCCTGCAAGCCAAAGGGCTAAACTAATCTCCTGAGTCCCAAATAAAAACTAAATAAATTGGATTCACTACACTGGAAATCTATTGCCACAAATTATTGGTTGGTGATTCTACATCATAATAGCCACACTCTAGAATTTGTTCTGAAACCACAGTGAAATCCACCTCGCAGGAGGTCACATCAACCTCTTCCTCTATTAAAATTG
Organism: Pleurodeles waltl; assembly: GCF_031143425.1. Lineage (NCBI taxonomy): Eukaryota > Metazoa > Chordata > Amphibia > Caudata > Salamandridae > Pleurodeles > Pleurodeles waltl. Next base: position 1,639,818,104 of record NC_090444.1, on the reverse strand, counting down.
GAGATTCTTTTGTTTCTCCAGAAAGAAGCCATAGAGGAGGTCCCTTATACCCACGGATACACAAGATTCTATTTTTGTTTTTTTTGAAAATGGAGACAAATACTAAATATATAACAGCTAAGCCCGTTCCTGAAAACAACAATCATTTGGATGGTTATGCTGCAGGAAATACTACAGTTACTAGATCAATTTAATTTTATAACATTCCTGCATCTCCAAGGCTTATCCACATCCATCCCAAAGTTTTTAGATTGCCAGATGCTATTACCAATTCAGAGTTCTACCCTTTGGTCTCAAATCACTTCCACGGATATTCACCAAAAGGATTGCCCCAATTGCTGCTTACTCGAGAAGAACCAGACATCGGATTTTCTGATACTTGGACAACTAGATCATAAGGGGCCCTTGGTCTCGCGCTACTATAGAATCCACAAAAGCCTGCCTTCTATTGTTCAGTAATCTACGTCTGACACTAAGGAAAAATCTTGCCTTCATCACAGCAGAAAGATAACTTTTTTCTCTGGGAAAACTTTAGATAAAATTTCAAGAAAAGCCTTCTCTACAAAATAATGGATGCTGAGACTAACCAATCTTATCACTCCCCAGAAAGTAGGTTTGTTTCAGTTTGGCTGTTTAAATAATTTCTGGGAAAGATGTCATCCGGCATTCACCTAATTCCCCATTGTTGCCTCTGAATGAGATCTTTTCAGGAAGAATTAGTTAATGGGCTTAAAGTTGGCGATCTTTCAATGAAGTCATTCAGATCAAGTCACCCCGCTCCCTCATTGGATGAAGTTGGCCATGCCTTATTGGACACAGGCAATATTTTGTTTGGTCTAACCTTGCTCAATTCTCGGTCTCAATCCGTGATGGTCACAGATTAGTCCCATAAAAGTGGGGCGCTCATTCACAGGACCTGGAAGTAAATGGAAAATGATTGTCTCAAGAAACCAAGCCCCACATCAATCTTCTAGACCTACCTTCGGATTTGTCATTTAAAGAAAGCTATCTTCTGTGCTAGTCCGTACAGACAACACAACAACAATGTTCTAGCCGAACAAGCAAGGAGGGCAGTTGCCTCTGTTGTCTAGGGAAGCCCAAAACTTAATTGATTCCTCAATACCAGATAATAGTAATGATGGGACTTGTTCCTGGGATAACTCATGCACAGACACTCTCAGCCAAACATCAAGAGAGTGCTTCGAATGGGAATTGGACCAACATCAGCTGTCATTGTTCAGAACTCTGGATCTCAAAATCCAGGCTTACATGCAACAGTTCTCAGTGGCAAATGTCAATTCTACGCCAGCAAATACTCACAGTAAAGTTGTGGGGAAATGCCTTTCAGATAGCCTGAACAGGAATATTTGCTTATGTATTTTCTCCTCTTAAACTAAATCCCAGACTAATGAACAAAATGAACAGGTAGCCTTGTTGCATTATTTTCATATCCCCTTTATGACCAAGACAATATTTGTGCTGCAGGAACTTGGGTTATTGGTTGTCGGGGGTGGCTGGTGGATGCCCCACTCAGGCAACAACCATACTCCCTGTCAGGCTGTTCACTAAATTACCATTTGCTTAATCCGCTGGTAACTTGCCACAAAAACATTCAGGCTTAACCTAGTCACTCTGTTAAGTATTTATGCAACACACAAAGATTAATAGACTGAAAGCACAACATAAGAAAAATCCTCAACTGATTCAGAAAAATAGAGACAATTTTATAAATAAAATGAGTAAAACAACAAAAATCCAATCAGTAGAACCGGAGAAAAGCAGTTTTAAATGTTTAAGTAAAAAAAAGTGACAAGAAGCAGAAATCGCTAATTGTGGGTATCTGGTTGGGCTAGACCGGGACAAAGTCACAAGTTCAGGCCGACAGTGATGTAACGTGGGCTTTATACATGTATTGGGAACTCGCTCCAGCATGGCTCAGCCAGATCTAGTTGAAGATCCATTTACAGGTTCAGGCAGGGCCACTTGCAGCCGGTCAGTTGCAGGGAGGCCTCTGGAGTTTGTTGTCTCCCTGTAGACTAGAACCCTGACCCTTGGAGTCTGTCTGCGAGACCTGGGTTCAAAGAGATGGTTCTCTATCCTTCAAGCGCAGGGCAGTTCTCTTATTGACAGGGTAGGCCTCAAGCATCAGGGCAATCCTCTGGTAGTCTCAGGACAGTCCTCTAAGAAACAAGGCAGGTCTCAAGCAGCTACACAGTTCTCTGGGCGGTCCTTCTGTAGTGTTTTGCAGTTCTGAGGGTCCTATTTGTTTACCTGGTGCCAGCTTTAAAGTGGAAGCAACTTCTGAAGTATTCCTCCCATCGAAGGTTCTGGAATTCCCCTCCTCCCTGCCCAGTTCCCAAGATGTCTGGGGTGATAACAGACTAGTGTTAAATTCTATGTGAGACTGCAGAGGCAGTTTCTTTGAAATGTAAGTGAGGCGGGGAACAGCTCCGCCCCTCCCATCTTGTCAAGATGGGCTTTCCTGCTACACCCATATCCTATAGTTCACTGTCTGCGCCAAGTATGCATCCCTGATGGAGGAGCTATTAAAAGCCCTAGGCAGCTGGAAACTCCTAGGAAGCTTCAAACAGTATAGGACAGGAAAATGCCAACTTTCTAAAAGTGGCATTTTCAAAAGTGGAATCTAAAACCCCACTTTCCCATTATAAGAGGATTTTAAATGACAATTAATTCCATTTCAAACATGGTATTTCTACGTGTTCCCAATCCAAGGTCAAAAAGGATTAAATTTGATAGGGTAACCCAATGTTATCGTATGGGAAAGTTATTCCTCACAGCAGTGAAAAACTAATTTGAGTTTTCCACTACCATGGCATGTAAAACTTAAAAGTATATAGCTAACGTTTTAAAAGCACTGAACACTGTCCTGTGGGCTGTTTAAGGCCTACCTTAGGGGTGACCTATATGTATTAAAAAGAGAGCTTTAGGCCTGGCTAAAAGTTTGTTGCCAAGTTAATTGGCAGTTTAAAACTGCACACAGGCTGTACAGGCAGACCTTAGACATGTTTTAAAAGGCTAATTAAGTTGGTGGCACAATAAGTGTTGCAGAATCACTAGTAGTATTTAATTAAATGCCCCGGGTACATGTTGTACTGTTTTACTAGGGACTTAAAAGTACATTAAATATGGCAATCGAGTTTAGGACAATTTTACAATATTTTAGAGAGGGAGCACAAGCATGTTAGCAGTGGTAAATTGCAGAGTCTTAAAAGCCAACAAAAATGGTTTTGGAAAACAGAAGAGGTGAAGGCAAAAGTTTGGGGGCGACCCTGAAAGGAGGGCCAAGTCCAACAGGTACACAGCTACTTGTAGCGGAACATGCGCATATTCCACTCAGGCAAGTGTCTGGCCTGTTAAGAAAGGACAAGGGCTACATTGTTCATCAAACATCCAGATCTCTCAATTGTTTGGCCTGGCTCCTGAATACAGTTCAGACTTAAATATTTTAAAGGATTGCACAAAGATCTTGGCAGTGAGCCGATCTTAAACAACTGATGCAACCTATAAAGCTAACTGGACTTGTATCTGATGTGGTGCTCTGAGAATGTTGTTCACCCCATTTATATCTTCACTTAAATCTTACTGTATTTGTTACACCTGACATCAGACCTTTCTCATAACTCTGACAAGGTGCGCTTAACAGTGATTTCACGCTTTAAAAGATCATCTGGTCAGTTGTCACTGTCCTAGTAGACTGGTTAAGTAGTTCCTCTGGATCTAAAGGTCAGAGTACACTCCACAAGAGATGTATCTACTTTACTGGAGTATTATTGCCACACATCTGCAAAGCCGCAGCATGGACTAACAGGTATACATTTACACATTACTTCCTGGATGCCACAGTGTAGAATGATGCAGCAGTGGGTCAAGCAGTCCTTTGCCATGTATTTTAATGAGGTGAACTACCGTATTTATCGGCGTATAACACGCACCTCATTTTAAGAGGAAATTTCAGAAAAAAAAACCTTAACATTATATCTGCGTATAACACGCACACATCATTTGCCCCTATTTTCAGGGGGAAAAAGTGCGTGTTATACGCCGATAAATACGATAATCCTTGTTTTTTCTCCTATACCTTCAATGTCGTTTTCCCACTTCACCTTACACAGTGTTAAGTTGTTAATAGCTTGCCGTTTGGATACAACCGTGTGAATCTATTAAAGATTAGTTACTGAAGAAAAAAACAAGTTCACTCCAACTTTGATTTCGTTCATGGATTGACGTGTAACCCTCTCTCCTTCTTGGAAGACGCTCCCTACTTCTAATACCTCCTCTATGTAACTTTTACACTTGTGCTAAGAATTCTGAGGAGTGCTGGGCCTTGAGGGGAGTGCTTTAGGAGCTGCTTCCTGATTGGCTGAAGTGGATCTTATTTAACTGGTTAGCAATGTCACTTGTTTCAGGTTTGTTGTGCAATGTTTTCCTTCACACTGCTTCTTATTACTATGGGACTCACACCTCAATGATGGGGATGGTTCAAGCATGTGAAGCAAAAAAAAAATGTCCATACTGGAGAAATACAGTATACAGGCAAGTAACTTTTTTTTGTGCACCGTGTGGGATCATTGTGGGGCTGTATGAGTCAAGAGTGTTTGGAGTTCCTTTCATGTATATTAGTGTGTACGAGTGTATGCTGTTTTGTGTGCTAAATAATCATGTGTTCGTTAAGGGGCTGCGTGCTAGATGGTTATGTACTAGGTGGTAATGTAATAAGTGGCAGTGTGGTGCGTGGACATACTGCAGTCCTGGATATGCTTGTCTTGTAGGTTAGGAAGAAATGTACCAGATCTGCATATGGATGGGATTAGTATGATAACATGGCTGGAGGAAGGAGTGTGCTGCATTGGTATATGGTAAGGAACTGTGAGTTCCAAGTGTTTATCAAGTGAAGCAGTCTGCTTCATGGTGTGTGCCTTAGGTGTGATGCATGGGTCTACTGAAGGGGCTGAGTGCATGTGTGCTTTAAAGAAGGTGTGTTGTCACTGTGTAGTGAGGGGCACTCTGCTACATATGTACTTTAAAGGCGGTAGTGTGCTGCCTGTATAGGAGGTACAATGCTGCTTGCCTATATAGAAGGCAACTGGGAGGTACCTTTGTAATTTAGAGGATGCCCTGTACAGTATGTGTGTCCGCTCCGCCCCCAGAGTGCCATGGCAGTGGTGCCACGGGCCGCAAAGAAAGCAAAAAATATGGCCCGAGCACCATCAATATGTAGTATAGCACAGCCATAATTCAGGTGCAGTGACACCCAGACTGTGGGACCATTGTACCTGCTGCAGTTATGATAGGAGTGCCTGAAATAACAGACCGTTTTACACACGTACTCTGAGGTTACTGGAGGATATGAACGTTCTGTCTTGCTTATTAAGAAAATCAAATAAAAATCTCAAACATTGAAAAATAATCGATGAGTAAATTCTATTGTGAATTTGCAGTTTAAAAAGGCAACTGCTGTACACGGAATACAACACCTACTAATTAGTCACCGAGTTTTTTTAAATTTAAACATCGTGTCACCAAATCTGGAGGAACTGGCAAAAAGGCGAAATGTCTATAGAGAGAGTAATTCTCAGATGAAAGTGCTCACTGAAAGCAATAGCAAACTCTTCCGGAAAGCCAATTTACTCACACCACGATGTTTAGTAATTCCCATTTGTCTAGCCCAAATGAGACTGCAGCAGCGGCCCATGAGCAATACAATTGTAGGGTCTGAGGCATGCAAGCCACACTTGCTGCGGCATATAACACGTACAGAAGCGAGCAGCCTCCAGAAAAGACGTTCAGCGTTTGGGAAGGCACAAAGGACAGGCTTGTGCATGGTCTGGGTAAACAAAGGGTTCCGCATGTAGACTTGCTCAGGCTCCTGGAGCTCGGGAGTGCACTGTCCACTGCAAGTACAACGAAGGGGGGCTTCAGGGCTTTCACAGCTCCACGAAGCGCATCCTATGCCTGCAATAAACAGAAGGGAATGAAAGCAGGAATGACTGAGTCACCCCCGGGTAGCCGCCATTCTGCAGCTTCTGGGGAAGCAACGGTGGCAGGAATCGCAGGAGGAGGATCAGTGGATGGGGTAGAGAGTGGGGGCGGGGGGGCGGCGGCTTGGCGGGGGACGAAAGGCAAAAGAAACACACGGAGACACGAGGCAATAATTTAATTGTGTTGCATTTGCCAAATGTGCAAGCAGAAACATCAGTCCCAGAACCCCCAACCAAAGAAATGTTTCCCTGATTGTTTGGAGTCTGCCAATATCAAATGTGTATGTTTTCAGAGGCTATGTAATCCACACAGTCAATTATGTAAAATTAGCACAGGTCACAAAATTGTGAGAGAATCTCTGTTCAGGGTGCACAGCTCGTTTGATTACAAATATCAAAATGTACTGTATCGAAAGTATAAAAACTGTCTCTTCTAATTTGTGTGACCTGAAGATGTTATTAGTGCCAGCCAAACCTCCGTTAACCTGGATAGTAGAGCCCTCTAACTGACGTTTGTCAATTTTTTAGCAGCGATTTTTCCCAAAGCATGGTAATTCCATCCAATCTCCTTTGCTCCATCCAGTCTCCCTTGTGTAAGAAGTTATCATTACCCACGTTTGAACCCTAGGTTGTTCTCAGGGTCTCCTGGGCATTTGGGTACAAGGCATGTACGAGTTCTCTTTATTCTAGGGGCCCACAGGCTGCAAAGTGGGTGTAGTACATTATGAAAACTTAGAAAACCGCTGAGGAGTGGGTTTTTAGTAATTTGAGGCATAATGTATTTTTAAAGGGGGTAAAAATAATAGAAACATCTCCATGAGGACAGTAACCCCTTCCCAGATCTGCCTACCACTTTCCCATCTTCTCGATGGTTTAACAGCTCTCTAATTGTCAAATAGTAGCGTTTGGTACCTGCATACATACACACACATATATCCTGATGGCATGAATAATTGGTGGGCCAAGAACCTCAATTATTTTCACCCACTAACAGGCACTGTGAGAACAAGCAATGCCTTTAAGGTCACCTCTAAAGCTCTCGATCATGGTTCGGTTTATAACGAATGTTTATAACAGGTCACTACTGAGATGTGTGGTGTTGAGACTGAAGACGGTGTGAGTTTCTCACAAGTGCCTGTCAGTGGGTTATAAACTGAAAAATAAAATACGCACTTACCCACTGCACTGCACTGTGTGCTTCTAGTCCGTCGGAAAGCGTGGTCTGAACCAATTCCCCTAACTAATCCAGGTGCTGCAGTCATGCTGCTTACCATGTTAAGCAGCATGAGAGAAGCACCAGGATTGGTTGGAGTGGGCCGACTCGATGCTCCCTTGGGCAATAGGAGCCATGCCTGCTCTACTTCTAGCTGTCTAGGATAGCTCGGATTGGAGAAGTTTAAAGTGCGCATGTCAGTCTGGCTGTCGCAAGACATTCAGCCAAAGTGATATGCACACTCCAAACTTGAGTGTGCACCACTCCTCCCCTGCTGCTAGTCAACAGCAGGGGCCCTGCCCTCAAACAGTGCTCGGGCTGTAAGAAGTGAAAAATAAGATGGGAATCAATTCACTTTAATACCATTTTATTTTTCTCCTTTACTGCGCGTGCAGCGGCAGGGTGATGCTCCTCCACCCTAATGGAGGGGCCATCACTGCATGTATGGGGGGGGGGGCACAAGTTGTAGATAGCTCAGTAAACTGCAAGTGGTGAATTTCAGTTGCTTTTTGGGGTTAAAATGTGACGGTATGACTGACGTGTTTACCTGTTACGTCACTTTAATCTTTTGTATTTTCATTGAATTACTTTTAACAGAAAATTAGATATTACAGCATCTAACTATAACAACACTTAAATCATACTTATGTATATTCCACCACCCCTAACCCTCCCACCACCTAGCCAGCCATTTTTATCCATTGGTCTTTTGTTGTGGTATTGATATTTTTCTTCAGCCATTGGTTAACTTCCTCATGACTGATTGCATCTTGCTGTTTCATAAGGAGCACATCTGTACACTAAATAGTTATTTTTGCTTGCCAGAGAGTACTAAGACACAATTTGTTTTTTTAGTGCCATTTTCTTTTTATGATGACAAGCACTCAGCAGTTTCCTAAAGTTTTACAAAAATCAAACCATGACTAAAGAAAACAAGCATTTACAAAGCCAGAAGTTGGACAGCTAATGCCAAACTCAGTTTGTCAGTGTGGTTTTGTTTCTACATTGCAGGAGATGTTTTGAAGTTTGCATCCAGACTTAATATGCAAGCCAGACTTCTTGACTTTGCCAGAGCTTGTTGATTTAGCAGTGACAATAGGTTTGTGTGTCTGTAAAGGGCTCCACTTTTTACCATGAAAATTCAAAGGTCCAATTCTTGCCAAGCATGTCATTTTCTATTGTACACCTGTAGCCTGATGTAAATCCACTGGGCCCTCTTGCTGTCCCACACTATCTTCAAAACCAGATGCATCATTTACAAGCCATCATGACCAGACACCCACCTGTCTGTTGACAAATTCACCATCTCTGATGGCTCTCTGCACAGCTGCTGCTATGGCACCACCAGGCTGAAAAACGTTTTAGAAAAAGAAAAGAATAAACAACACATGGCATTTGCCTATTATGTAGTCCTGGCGAACCCTGAACAACATAAAGCCTAAAGTACTCATTCAGGTACCGAAGGACACCCAAAGAACCCCACCCACTCAATCCAGACAACATCCTGAACCACATAAACTCAAAGAATGTTATGGCCTTCAATTCCTTGGTTCCTACCCCACATGCTGGAAGGGTGGGCCGACTAAACCAAACAACTGGTATACTAAAAGACGTCATCTAACGAAAAGGCAGTTCGTAGCTTTAGGACAACCATAGTTCAAAACTGATTGCTTAGCCTGTCTGACATTTGCTAATGGGTTCAAAGCTGCACCCACAAAAGGAAAGTGCATTACTTCACTCAGTGATTCCATAAACTCCTCAAAGGAACCTTTCCATATCTTTAAGTAACTGGTATCAGTCAGTACCTCAAAACAATTGCTTGCCCCCATGCTGGAGCTATGTGGCAACATTTCATCTTACAACGCTAGCAAAATTCACTCCTTTAGTGTTAAAATAATGTTGGAAGATCCACAACCACCCAAACCTATTCTCACCCACTCTCTTATGAGCTCCCGGTACTCCTTCATCCACCAAATCAAACGTTTGCACCCTACTGAAGTTTGCATCAGCTACGGAATCAAATGTACAGAAAATACTACCCTCATTCAAGAGATCACCTCCATTATGGGGAAATATTCAATGCCTAAGACATCAACCTGGGTCTACCTGTACTCGTACCATTAGTGACTAACCCTGTAAATAGCTCCTTCACAAGCAGAAACATCCCTTCATGTTGTCAGACATGTAATCATTACACGCATCTTTCAGAAACCGACTGGTGATCCCAACATCTTGGTGAATTAAAGACAAATCTTGGACCTTCCTTGTGCAGTCAAAGCAATCAAAAGAGTAGTCTCATCAACTCTCCCAAATTCTGAAAATCAATAGCCTCCTCACTACTTCCAGTGTGTATTTATGCTTCGAAAGAGCACTGAAACTACCCTTATATAGATGGGTATCAATATTATGGCACTGGCATGGTTCTTGGCTCAGTCCTACACAGTCAAACCCATCAAGTCCAAATGTGCCCTTTACTCGCTGAAACAGCCAACAACATCCTGTGTTGAATACCCCAGGGCTCCTCGTCTCCCCTTATGTTCAAAGTCTAAATGACACCCTTGGTATCCATATTGGCATCATGCAAGATCAGGCACCAAAAGTATGCAAACAAAACCCAGCTCCATTTAAAAATTGATGCTCTTGGAAATCCGTCCAAGCTCTCCCATTGCCTTTCTCATGCACATCAGTGGTTGCAACACAACTAGCTGTGCCTCTGTGGTGAAAAACTGCAATCCTGCTTTTTGAACCCATTAGCCCATGTGCTATCTCTCTTTCATGGCCAAGGGAAGTGGCACTCCCTTTCCCAACCCTAGTGAAAACTGTGATTTGCACATCAAGATGTTTTTTTTTTTTTCCCTCCTCTTGAGACAACTGAAAGGGATTAGTCTAAATTAAATTCAGAAATAATCCAAAACACATCTCCTCACCACAGCCTTCTTGAAGATCTCTTTGTCCTAGAAGAAATGTTGATCTGACTTGCTAGTCCTACCAATCAGACTCCAGGCTGGTTTGCCTCTATCGTGCAACGGATTACATCATATCCAAAGCTTCGTCATCGACAATTATTCTGTAGTGGGACTATGAGAAAGAATGTAGTATGGGGTCCATGCCACTACTATACTTGTCGCCCTGCTCTCCACCAGCACCCATCTTAGTGCACCAAAGCCTTTTATCGCTTCGTTATGGAGCGTTTAAGAAAAACCTTAACAATAATATAGTGGTAGAACTCAGGAACAACATCCCTGTATTCATCAGGACCACACAGCCCTTCTTCTGCAGTTTAGAAAATAGTTGAAACTCCTTTCTTTAAAGAATATTTCACCTTCTGAGCACAAAAACATTTTCCAGCTCGCTGACCCTTATGATCACAGTAATTGCCCAACCAATGTGATCATCTGCATGGCTGCTGAATTCCGTAGCATGCATACCGGGAATCCTCCTAGTTCCCAATTTCAGCTTGCGCCTGTAGCTCTAGAACCTCATAATAAGTTATCATGTTGGTTCTGTCGTAGTTCTGATAGCGTTAGAGCACCCTCTTTGCTCTGGTGCTGATCCCAGGAACTGGGTTGGTTGAGAGACCATTACGTTATGTGTGCCTACCACATCTCTTGGTACTATCCAAGATTTTATTAACTCTAAATCAGGAAATTCTTTCTTACTAATTTTAATGACTCCATAATTGTAGCGTTCCCTCGCCACCCAGTGAAATTATTTGAAATTGACTTTAAGCCTCTCGACCTCTGACAAACCTTGAGATACAGGTTATGTTGTTAAGAGGAAGCCTGCCCAAGGTCTTTGCTAACTGCTCATCAAAATTGCACACCTCGTCATAATCTTTCAGAGTTTTTCAGTATGAGATACTGTTTCTGCAGAAAAACAAGCTCCTTCTCGAGACGCTTCTATATATTGTAATGTACACCTGGGGAAATCCCAGGTGGTTTTCTTTCTCACGCCCTTTTTGACAGAAGTCAAAGCTCCGCGGGCGTGCTAGAAACCGCTGGTGTTTTCCTTCGGGTGAACATGCGGAAAGGAAATAATAAATGATTTCTCTTTTTTGTGTGTTTCTCTATTGATGGTGTGGAAAAACCCTGCATGATTCCATCAACCTTGTGTCCACTTCTAAAAATTGTGTTCAAGTTCCAGGAGTCCTTGAATGAGGAATTAAATATTCTCGTGGCCTGAGCAGGGTTTTGTCAATGCCGCGTGTGGATGCCAGTAAATGTTAAACACAATATAATGTTTTTTCTGATTTTTTTGTATATTAATCTGCAAATGGTTAAATGTGTTTTGGTTGATTTTATTTTTTCAGCGCATTTGAAAGTGTTCGAAGTGCAGAGATATGTTGCTATGGTGATTTGGAAATTAAGGCAGTGTGTGCAGAGACTGCAGCACAAGAGCCGTTTATTCTCCACCAATCGGAAATGAGGACGTCTCGGCCCTCATAAAATAAAGCTTGATTATTCAGTAAAGTCTTTGTAATGGGTAGAACAGCCTATTCTTGACACTGCTTCTGCAGAAAAAGACAGATTTAGCAGACATTATTCTTGAAGGCATCTCTAGCGTGTGATGTCAAATGTTCTCTTTCATATTCTTAGCAAGTGGACTCTTGCGGAGATGAGGTTTGCTCTACGCAGCACTAAATTAACGTTTCGCAGTCTTGAGTGTTGAATGCAAAAGGACATGAACAGATTGCCAGCACCAGGCATTGAGACAAGTTGGCCCTATTTGTTTTCTGTCACTTTCATTACGCAGGTTTGACATATTATGGTTATTTAAAATGTCTCGGATCTGGCTTCTATTTAATGTTTTAAAGTGCTCCGTTTCTAAATTATTTTTCTATGTTGGAAGGTAAACCAGACTTGACCATTTCACAGTAATCTAAAACCAAATACGAATTCTCTGCAGTGGTCTAACTCTTCAGTTAACAGTCTGAGAAAAAATTCTGAGGGCTCCTGATTGAGCATAGTAGAAAGACTCCTTTGAAAAGGCTCATGTTCTGCTCAGATGTGAAAGCAAAACTTACACCATTTGTGAAAACCGCCCCCTTTAACAAAGCAGTTGATTAAACCTAAAGGGCCTATCCATGGAATATAAAGAAGTCCTGTTTAATGAATTTAGTTGTGAGGAATCTTCCAAATTCTTATCTCAAATTAACACTGACACAAGGATCTATATTGTTGCCTACATCGGGCTTCCCACACACCAACTGTGGAAACCCAGAGCCCTACAATTGGTTTGTTTTTACGCAGTTAACTATCAGGAAAATAGCAGCTGAAATCAAACCCTCTTATTGTGTAGACGACCAAGTACCCACAAGTACCCAATCATCTTGCCGAAACCTTCATGTTTGACCAAGCTTTTCTTTGGCTCACCATTATAATTGCACCCTTTGTAGTGTCAGAACTTTCTAAATAAAGATATGTGAGGCCAGTGTTGACGAAAAGCAGCACTGATACAAATTGAGAACTTGGGATTTAAGATCCTCTAAGGGCCTCGCATAACTTACCAAGAAATTGGAAATTTTTTGGCAATCCACTTAAAGTAACATTGACAGATATTATCTCAGGGTCTCCTTCCTGTCCGGTTTTAAAATGGTCACAGTACAAATACTTGCCTCCTTAGAATAATTAATTATGCTGCCTACCTTTTCAATGGAGGAAGCTCCTGCCTACTTTTACTGTAAACTCTTTTGTGAGGATTTTACACAAATTACCACAGTATTCTATTTGGATTACTTCTTGAAAGGCTTGGATAGTCCTTAAGTGCTCTACATTGTCCCTTTCCAACAGGTTTCCAGTGTAAACATTGGTGACTCCTACTCTGAAGGTGTACCAACAACTTCAGGTTCCTCAAAGTTAATTTCTATCCCCTTCCCTATTCAATGTTTATGTTCAGCATTTAAGTGAATTACTACACAACCATGAAAGATTTTACTGCATATAAGCAGAAGGCCAATACAATTTTTTGTGGTTGAGAGAAAACAGCCAGTGATTAGTAGGCCAATACAATTTCTCGTGGTTGAAAGAAAACAGCCGACACGTGTTTCGTCCAACTGGACTTTCTCAAGGCTTTACTTTTTTGGAGGTATTGTTATTTATATGGAGTTATTGTTGTTTCGGATGTTGCACAAATAAGCAGGATCTAAAATGAATTACACGGGAGTCCGGAGACCATGGTAAGTCTTCATGTCGATCTCCCGGCCTTCCAGTTCAAGAATCCAGTCTCATCGGAACAGACTTACCATGGTCTCCGGACTCCTGTGTAATTCATTTTAGATCCTGCTTATTTGTGCAACATCCGTAACAACAATAACTCCATATAAATAACAATACCTCCAAAAAAGTAAAGCCTTGAGAAAGTCCAGTTGGACGAAACACGTGTCGGCTGTTTTCTTTCAACCACGAGAAATTGTATTGGCCTACCAATCACTGGCTGTTTTCTCTCAACCACAAAAAATTGTATTGGCCTACCAATCACTTACCTAGTGTACCGTATTGGACCTAGGTCACCTATTTTTTGGTAACAACACCAAGGAATAAATGATTTAGACTTTGACCTCAAGATGTGCTGTGGTTTTCTTCACTTCATAAATGGACTGTGACCTTTTTAGGAAACAACCTTCACACCCTGTGGCTGGGTGTCATACCACTGGAGCACTCTTCATCTTAAACTATGACTTTATCAACATGAACATTATTCGCTGATCATAAGCAGATACTTTGGAAGTGCGCACCATTTGGACACAGCCACAATTGTTGCTTATTTATGTAGTTGACACCTTAACTGTGCTGTCAAGATCTGTTGACTTATTGCTAGAAAATTCTGAAACCTGATAAAAAGCCTATAATTTTGAACCTGGAATGATACTGTATTGATTAAAAGAGTGCTATAGAAGGTGAGTAACTTATACTTTTGTGGTTTTCAGACTGCAAGCTTTTAATTCTGATGAGATGGTGTCTCACGACTTGCAAGTTGACAAAATCTATTTTAGAGAAAGATTTTGATGCTTTTTTCAGTCTTCGTTACAAACTCCTCCTTTCCAAATTTGTCACTGTGGCCTTATGAAGAACCTACAGTGGAATTGGAGTCTGTGCACTGCTTACCATTGTTTGGCTTTACCACTCACTCTTATTTGCTTGCTTGCTTGCTTGTTTGCTGCCTTGCGTTAGCTTGCATTCCTCTTCTTTTGTATGATCCTTCTTGGATCTTAACCCCTTTACCATCCTTTGGATTGTGCTCTTCCACGGCTCACTTTTAAGGAACTACTTTTTCCTTTTTGGTTAAGCACTACATGTGTGTGTGCATGGGTTTTTCAGCTCTCTCCTCTTGTGCTTCTCCTCCCCTCCCCTGCACTGTGTTGCTCTCCCTCGTGTGCATCCCATGTGAGCTTCTCCCATGCTGCGTGTTGGGCTGTGTGCTGCATGCCGCTTTTCTCCTCCTCCTCCCACCTGGCTTTTTCTCTGCTTTTTTCTCCACACCCTCTCCTACCTTGTCTCCTATGATCCTTTTCAAAAAGATATTTTGTTTTGGGGGGGGGAGTGGAGGGGGAGGAACTGTGCAGCAAATTGCTGCTGACACCTCTGCTTTAAAAATAGCCCATACACACTTGCATTATGAGCCATGTACCCGCATATAGTGTCACACAAATCTGCGGGCAGAATGGTGTTTTGAAGTGTGCAGGCTGAACATGGCATAATTGCTTACCTACTTGAAGTATACTCAATAAGAATGGTGTACAGTTAAAAGAAATGCAATGACAAATGACTGAAATATCGAACAATGGTTCAGGTCAACATATATAAACATTGAAGCCCTGAGGAAGCTCATAGTGATTGAACTAAACACGTTGACTGATTGCAGTTTATGAAGAAAATTTATTTAAATATCAGTGAAGGAACCAATTTGTTTACGAAGAAATTGTCTTGAAACTTCCGAAGTTGTTATTCTTTTAAATAAATGTACTAATCATTGAGTGTTGCCTACATTTTTTATATTGTTCACACATCTGCATCTACAAAAAGAATAGTGTTATAGCGCTTTTATTTTATTTTTTTGCCTTTGCTGTGCCGCTTAAAAAAAAAAAGCTTTTTGTACAGCATTGCTAAAATGCATTGGCAAAGCCAATTGATGGCTAAAATGAGACATATTGGCTGTGCCAGTGCTTGTTACTGCTTTCTCTTTTCCTTCTCTTGTGTGGGAGGAAAAATAAGATTGTTAGTAGTTAGACTTAGTAGTGTGCTGATTTAACTGTTACTGGAGGTGGGGGGAGGGCGAAGGACCTTTGGGCCCCTGGTCGCCCTTGTGGCGGTAGAGGAGATATTCAAGTCACCCTAAGCAAAAGAGGGGTCCCCAAGGCGGGGACCCCTGGATAACACCGAAGGTAGGATCCTGCAGTCCTGAACCAATCAGCGGATGTACAGCTTGGTGGTTAGGGAGCCCAGATCGCTGGTTCACCTGTGTGGTCCAATGGAAGTCCAGGTCACGGATGGATCCATTAGATGCCTGGATGCTTACATGATTTATGACTTGATTGATTGACATGTTACGAATTTATTGATGTAATTTTAATTGAAATTAACTGCGTGTTTTTAATCCCAACTCTGTAAATAAAATTCTTCCAATGCAAAACAGACAGTCTTTGTCAGTTGCGTGTGGCAGGTGTTGGCGTGGGGGCTGTCTGGTGGCATCCGGTTTCTAAACTGTTATTAGAAATACATTGGCTGACTGAGGTGTACCTGGTGGCAACTAAGGGGTACTATACATTGAGGTGCAAAATCACTGACTCTGCTACATTAACATGAGTGTGAAAACTTTTAGGGACACGCAAGTAACTTTCAAAATCACATTTAGGTGTCAAAATCACTTTTGGTACAAAGTAATCATGATTATAGTGGCATATAAAGGAGTCCGTTCACAGTTGGATGCAAAATGACGCGGCATACAACATCTTCAGGAGTTTTAAATCTCTTGCAGGAGCAAAAATCACATTAGGAGCAGAAAAATATGTAGGTGCCAAATAACGCTCTTGCTGTAAAGTTTATGGGATTGAGGAAACTATCCTGGAGCAGTGATCATATTTAGGGCGGCTAACAAAAGTAGGTGCAAAACCACGACAGGAGATTCACCCGTAGTCCCACAT
Organism: Pleurodeles waltl; assembly: GCF_031143425.1. NCBI lineage: Eukaryota > Metazoa > Chordata > Amphibia > Caudata > Salamandridae > Pleurodeles > Pleurodeles waltl. The sequence goes on along the minus strand of NC_090444.1, from coordinate 1,639,801,753 downwards.
CAACAAAAGCGTGGAGAGACGTTCAGGGGCAAAAGTGCAATTAGGGTCAGAACAATGCTGTAAACCGAAAATGAGGTAGAACAGTGTCAAGTTATGCTGAAAATATTTGCCTTACTGACTTGATGGGGTGACAGCACACTGAGACGCAAACCCACCCTTGAGGCAATATCAAATGAGCGTGGAAACCCTTTAAGGGCACAAAGCCACATCTGTGTACACGTTTACATGTAGAAGTTAATGGGCATTTTGTGTCACTGTCCATGCCCTACAGTAGGAAGCACCCTTTAAAGACTGGGGGCCAGATGTAGCAAAGGTTTTTTACCCATTCTAGGACTATGGGAAAAAGTGTTCGTACATATGGCCCTAGTATACTTAAAAGCGAGACTGAAATATTTCGCTAGGCTGATCCAAAATATGCTCACACTTTCTTCGCGCAAAATACTAAACCTAAAAATACTGGCTTAGGGTGGCCGATACCAACGAACCTCTATATATGTTTGTTATTTTCAATAGATGTGCGCCCGTAGTCTACGAAATCTCTTTTGCTAGATCTAAGGGTGCAAAAACTACAGGTTTATTTCTGTTTGATGATCGTGGCTGGCTTGCAATGTGTGGGTAGGCGCGAATGGTTAGCGTAGGGGTGAACTTAATTGCATTAATTTAACAGCCAGCTGATGAGTGCATGCGGTGTGTTCGCTCCTGCATGCAGAGCGATTTCGCCGCCTTATATGGTAACCGTGTTTGACAAGCGCTTTGAATTGTGATCATATTTCTGTCACTAGATAACCTTTAGCATCTCGAGCTAATGGATGCTGGGTGTTGTAACGTGGGGTTCAGTGTTATATCTGACAGGTGTGAACAAGTGCATGTACCCAAACTCCTTTCAAGTTGAGGAAAAGGCCCCGATCCAGTTTCCTTTTCAGGTATTGCAGGCTCCCTTCTGTGCGCTGATTTTCAAACGTGCCTTAGAAGCCGAACTCCTCTTACAATTCTGAAAGGCGTAGTTACAATTGCTAAACACTACTTTTGGTGTTGACACTTAAAAAAAAAAAAAATACTCCTTACTACTTTGTAGCTGGTTTCCTGTTGTCACCTTGCTCTCTGCGCATGTTCCCAGCATTCTTACCTCTTTATAAACCCTGTGTTATCCATTCTGCGTTAAAACATGCTCAGTTTTTATGGAGAAATTGTTTATACCGTGTTCCTTCTTTTCTCCTTTTCTCTCTAGATAATCAGAACAAATGATTTGAGAGGGAAGAAACTGAAGTATTTCATGATTCGGTGAAAGCGGCATTGAGTAACACTTCAAAGGTATTTCAGTTGTCTGTTACTTCCATTACTTTACACAACGCTTTCTTTCATGTATGTTGTACTTTTGCCTGAGGCCGTATGGTTTTCCATGTTCACTGCTGGGTCACTTCAGGCAAAGATGAATTTTCCTTTCGCCTGCTGTCTGCATCACATGCCGGGGCCCTCTAGTGCTTCAGTTTGAAGGCGATACTTACTTATTTTTGTGTTGCATTGTCTCTGTGCTAATTGGTAATTTATTTTTGGTACTTTACTTTAGTACGACTACACGTTTTTGTTTAATGGTAATTCAAAAAGCTGAAGAGAAGCAAAAAAATGTTGACGGTATAGCGTACTTAATATAGTGGCAAGATGTTTTTTCCAAGCGAAATGCATGTGAAGAATTCAACTACAGTAGCAATGTGAAAACAAGCATTTGTAATGCAACGGGTCTTGCATTACATTGAGGTAGAACTATTAGCGTTGTTAAACTCCTAATCGGACTTCTCTTGCCACATTAAATGGAGAAAAAAAAAACAAGCTCAATCGCTCTGCGAAATAAAGAGGAAAAAGTAGTCCAGAAACCATACAGAAAACATGGAGACTCGTATGTTTCCAGTAGTTTACCGGTGCTCTCGAAGAGGGCTAAACACCGGAAAAGGCATGATGTATGCATCCCTTTCACGAATGAAAACAAGCGGATTTTAAAAGGCAAGCCCACAAACCAATGAAAGTGACTGACGTAACATGGGCGTGGTTAAAATCCCTCTATAGAGAGATTAGAAGAGGGATGGAACGCTTTGTTCTCGCCCCTAACGGAGTGCACACACCAAATGGCACATTATTAGTAACCTAGTACGCTTAAATTCTGGTTCTTTGCCACTTAAATTATTGGTACCCTTCTCCCTAGTGGTGGGACCAGAAAGTGCATGTAGTACAGCTTTTATTGCACACACAGTAACCTGTTCATGCCAAACAGTGGGTCAGAACCAAATCCTCGTATGAGCATTTTTGTAATGGAAACGCAAGCTAAACAAAATGATAGTGCATGTTTTATTGACATATGTTTTTTAAACCAAACCTATTAGCAAAGGTACAAATATTACCTTACAGGGACTTCTTTGTAGCGTACACAGTTGAGCCACAAGTGGCCTCTTGGCACTACTGGCGGATCACGGATATTGATGGTTACCTACCTTCCTAGTAGGAGCAACATTCTCCCTGCTTCTCTCTGGTGGACCTGGCCACTAGCTGGCCATGTACCAAAGTTGTTTATAGATCTTTTTCGCCTCCTCTCGAGCAGTGGCACAAGTTCGGGGCCGGCTTTTGGCATGGACGATCCGGGCCCAGGCCCGAGACACCTGCAGTTGTAGGGGCTCACCCCCGTGCCGCCTTGAATAATGCTTCGAATCCAGGGCACCGGTTCAGGTCATTAGCTGCAGAGTGCGGGGAGTATACAAAATCTTTTTTCGTCAGCCTCCCTCCGATTCTCTTTCTCCCCTTCCTTCTCCCCTCGCCATCTCCCATGGACTCTCCCCTCCAGTGTGGCAGCTGAATAGGCGAGTAAGATGAGGTGAACGGGGCAGTGTGTTAACAGGCTGGTCAGTGGTCTGAGGTACTTGCCCAGGACGTGACCAAAGAGCGTAAAAGAAAGCCCCTGCCACAGCCACCTCCCCCCACACACACCCCTCCCTCCCCCCGAGAGGTGGGGGATGAGGATCAGCAGGGACGCAAAATGTAGTTTCGCCCGAGGCACTGCCTGGGGAAAGACCGACCCTGCTAAGATAGCGGGTCCGTGGTGTAGGGTCGGTTTCATGTGAGAGCAGAGCGTTTTCTTGTAATCTCCGTGCCGCCTTGGCTTTAAAGGGAGCTGTTTTTACGGCATATTAGCTATTTTTAGAAGGGAGGAGGGGTGAGCAAGAGTGTGAAATTGTTGCTGGTTGCATCACGGTTGGGAGAGATGTGAATTTGCCTAGTAGTGATGTCTCCCACTGTAGTCCGCATTAAAACGGGCATATCGGTCTGTATTTTGCGGCTTCTGGCATTAAAATTATTTTGTCATACATTCACATTCCTAATGTGTATTTCCTTGAGCCCACTCATGTTGACTTATATTGCATACACAATTTGAGGGTTTTAATCGGATTTTCTCGGACTCTGTATTCTTAGCATGTCCCGGTGCACATGACACAGTGCTGTATATTTGAAAACGACGGAAGAATGTGCTTCGAGTGCTAGCACAGCGAGACGAGTTTCTTTTCCTCCCCTCTCCCCGGCGCAAGTCATTCAAGTGGCAAATTCATGACACCAGTGTAAAAATCTTGGCGAGAACGCCGAGCGGCCAGCTTGGTTTTCTGTGTCATCTTTTCCTACTCTGTCGCATCCATCATCTTCCCACTGTATCTGCTCCACCCTTTCCTTCCCTGCTCACATACCACTGTCGTCTGGTTAGATTGAAACTGTGCCTGCATATTATCAGATCTAAAAAAAAAACATGAATCGATTTGTTGCATTTTTATTCTTGTTCTTTGTTTTAAAGCACTTGCAGTTTGTAAGGAAAATCTTAATTTAAACCAACATCAATACTAGCCTTTGAATTGGAACATCCACTATCTATATATATATAATATTTATTCATTGCTGCATTTTATGTTTCACGTGAAGTAACAATCGAGCCTTATTTTGGTGTTAAGGCTCCTTTCTTAACCTAACAAAAATAATGGGGATGAGGAGGATTAAAGGTCCAGTGTATACCCTCCAATGCATGTGACTTTTAAAGTAATACACTGTTCCTAAGAGGTCAGGGTGAGCTAAGGAAAGTACTCTAGGATCCTAATTAATAGGAGCAAGAGTCCTCACACACCCAAATGGGTGTCATGCTTCATCATCGGACAAGCTCCTCGTCAGACCGGCGCTGCAATGTCTGACGGGCACCACCCATAGGGGGGCTCTTTGCCGGAGATCTTTTTTCGATGATGCCTCACTGTCCCGCAAATGAGTAGGGAGGAAGAAAAGGGGAGAGTTCAAAAGGATGAAAAATAGAAATAAAATTGGCTCAGGACCCTTGATAAATGCTGATTTTATTCTATTTGTGTAGGGTGAAGGCCAAGGTTAAAATATCAACAGAGAAAGTGAGGTAGAGATAATGCTCAACCCCTTTCAAACTATGTGTCTAGTGGTGGGAGGGTCAGGACACTGCGAGACCCTACCTCAAAATAGGGTCAACATGTTTTGCGTCCCGGTGGTCCAGGATGGATCCAGTGACGCTTCTTCAGGACCTAGTGTAAAAGAACTTCTCCAATTTTAAAGCTAAGTTAGCTGTTATGTAGTGTTGCTAATAGTCAAAAAAAGTAATCGTCAATCACTTACACAAGTCTATTGTGACCAAGTGTATAGTTCCTAATCGTCACCCCTCCCAGATTGAGTAGGGGCTTCATGGGATCACGCGGGCCATAAGCCAGATCAGCACAACATACTTTGTTTATGGATCTGGTGGAGGGCGGCTCGACCTACCCCATGGACGCGCTCCCAGATTAATTAGGATCCTAGAGTACTTTCCTTAGCTCACCCTGACCTCTTAGGAACAGTGTATTACTTTAAAAGTCCTTTCTTAACCTATCTCTTTGAGGACCAAGAGGAGAGCTGCCAATGTGTTTGGCCCTTTGAATGGGAACGTAAATTAAGTCTTGCCCAGAATTGGTAACGGCTACTGCCTGATAGGCAGTCTTTCCTGAAATATAAGGCTGCCGCAGAAGGCTTCATATTCCAGTCTAAAATTTTCGGAGCTAACCTTGCTTCATACACCTGATGCCTTTCCTCCTTGGTGTGAAACCTTAAAGCATTCAGCAAAACAAAGGGGGAAAAAAAAAACGTGTACGCCTACTCTGACTCGCATACGCCTGTTTGGATACATGGTACCTTCTATTGCAGAAGACGGCTGTTAGAAATGGGGTCTTTAGTTTGCAGTGGTTGGCACCCTGTTGAAGTAGTGATCCTCACTCTACTCAGGGGAAGAGAGTCACACAGCTAAGATGACCCATTTGATAGCTTGGCACAAACAATCAGGCTGATCTCAGAGTCAATGTGTAAATTACACACACATATACCACCACCACCTTTTCCTCCTTCTTCTTTTTCTTTTCCTTTTTCTTCTTTTCCTTCTTTTTTCTTTTTCCTTTCTTCTCCTTCTCCCTTTTCTTCTCCTTCTCCTCCTTTTTCTTTTCCTTCTTCTCCTCCTTTTTCTTCTCTTTCTCCTTCTTCTCCTTCTCCTCCTTTCAAAGATTAAATCTTGGCAAAATGCTTAGAAGCACAGTAGTTCCAACTGGGGCTATCACAGCATCTTGATGGAGTAATTCCCAACAGTCCGATGTCACTTGAGAGGAACTGTTGCAGAGTCGCATGGACCCCAGGTACATACCTTAGAAAACAATGAGGAAACAAAGATGTTGCATGGAGTTGGAGAGGTGAGGCGGCGCTATAGCTGGTGCGGTGTTGGTTCCTTACTGCTACTGAGAGGTGAGGCCATTTACATCTTGCAGCTATAGCATACAGACACCATACTTCTTTAATCAAAATACCAGTAATTAGAGCCTTCGTGGAAGGCCTTATAAGAGTAATCCCACCTAGGCTACCCCCAGTACCTTCCTGGGACCTTAATATTGTGCTTACTAGGCTCTCGGGGCCTCCTTTTGTGCCACTTCACGCATGTCCTATTCAGTTCATATCTTGGAAATATCATTTTGTATTGCTATTACATCTCTCTGAAGTGTAAGTGAGCTTCAGGCTTTAATGTTGTTAGAACCTTTCTTTCAGAGACACAAAGACAAGGTAGTCCTTCGAACAAATCCTAGGTTCCTATGAAAAGTGGTTTCTCAATTCCAAATCAAACCATTGAGTTGCCAGTTTTCTTTCTGCAGCCTGAATCAGTGGCAGAAAGAGCACTCCACACCTTAGATGTCAAAAGAGCACTCAAGTATTACATTGACAGGACTAAAGAATTTAGGAAATCTAAATTTTTTGTAGCTTTTTCAGAACCACACAAGGGTAATGCAATCTCAAATAATAGCATAGCTAGGTGCATTGTTAAATGCATGCAGATCTGTTATGCTAAAGTGAAAAGACCATTACTTCTGAAGCCAAGGACACATTCAACTAGGAAAAAAGGTGCCACTATGGCGTTTTTTGTAAACATTCTGTTAGCTGACATTTGTAAAGCAGCAACTTGGTCTACACCACATACATTCACAAAGCATTACTGTGTAGATGTTCTAGCTTGTCAGCAAGCTAATATAGGACAAGCTGTCCTAAGAACACTTTTTTCAGACAACTGCAACTCCCACAGGCTAGCCACTGCTTCATGGAGGGAATGCTTTACAGTCTATGTAGAGCATGTGTCTCTACAGCCACACATGCCATTAAGCAGAAAATTTTACTTACCCGGTAGACGTCTGTTCGTTGAATGTAGTGCTGTAGGTTGACATGCACCCTCCCCAGAAGACTGTGGCCATTTCAGTTACCTTATACTTGTATGTAACTATACATATGTATATACAATTGTATGGACATTTTCTCTATATACACTTCTCTTACTTTCTCTCACTCGCCTGCGGGAAAACATCCGACAAAGGACTCAATGCTCTTGCACAGTATCACTGAGAAGGAGGAGGTACTCAGTCCTGTGACTCAAAAATACTTATTGAAAAAAAAAAAAATTGTATCACTCCTAACCTAACACTAGATGGCAGGAGAATGCAGAGCATGTGAATCTACAGCACTGCATGCCACAAATGGACGTTGACTGGGTAAGTAACATTTTTCTTTCTGACCAACTTCCAAATCTAACATGATCTTCCGTAACTTATCCCCATTGACCCTGTTGACAGAAGACGTTAAGTCCACAAAGGCCATATGGAGGGAATACTGCTGTGCCATTGTATGTTTGCCCATAATCAAGAGTAGAGTTAAGCACTGTTAAAGCATGCTTCGCCCTGATCTGAAACCACACAGAGTTTCAGAGAAAATGTTCTTCTTTTCTGCCCAGGACATAAGCCTTGACAACAACATCCACCCTATTTGCCTTAACAACAGAGTCCATAACAGAACTCGACCTGTAGCAACAGGGGGCCTCATTCTCCCTATTCTTACAAATGGGTATTATTATGGCCTGAGTCCTGGAGCTTTCTCTATCTGCAGCATGGATTGTATGTGTAAGAAGAGTGCTCCATCTAATGGAGTCTTGTTTGTAAAGATCTGAGAACACCCCATCTGGGCCTGGTGCATTTTCTTAGAAAGGCACAGAATAGCTTCACTAACCTCTTCTGCCTGAACTCCGTGTTAAAGGAGCCGTCAACCCACAGATCCCTTTAAAATGTGTGATCCAACTCACAGGGGCTATACGTAAGCAGACCTTTGCCTTGTCACCGGAGATGAAAATTGGACAATTCACCATATCCCAAAAAAGAAGGCTATTTTGAGTGTGATGGCTTGCAAAAGCTGGTCTTAGGCCTCCTGCTTCAGTTCTGTTTTCTGCTCTTTGGTCGTTGCTCTATATCTTTGTTGACAGGCCATGACCTCATCCATAAAGCCAGGTGATTTCTGCAGGGCCTTCATCAGATCACAGTGTGTCCTTGAGCAGTTGCGATCGAACCATGTATGATCTAACTTGCGGTCATGTGAACCTGGACGAGTCAGAGCTGCCAAGACCTGGTCTCAGAACCTCTGAAACGAAACAAAGATTGCAGTGGGGTTAGAGGTTGATTGGAGACTAATCTCAAAATCCCGAATGCAGGAAATTAACAGTTCAAGTGGAAACATCTCTGGCACTGTTTTGTATGATTACAATCAAAATCCTGAATGCAGGATACTAACAATTCTGATGGAAACATCTCCGGTGCTACCTTGTTTCCTTAGAATTTGCGGTTTTGTTCTAGAGCCTTCATCAGATTAGCAGCAAACGCTGTGTGAAAAATGTCCATTTTGCGGCAATTGCAGGCCAAAGTGAGGTTTAGTGGATTATGATCAGTATGTTGGTTCGATTAGACCTAAAAATCTGAAATTAGTCTGACTAGAGAAGCGGAAACGAAAATGAAACTGATAGTTGTTCTGAGCCATCCTCCGCTGTAGGCTGGATTGGTAGCCAGACATTTGCAAAATTGAAATAAAAAATGATGGAATTAAGCAATTCCCCTTTTGACATTTATTCAAGGAGCAGTGTGTTCTGCCCCTTTCGTCATTGATATCTTAAACATAACAATGTTCGGCTCACTTTTGTATGTTAAAATCCCACAGAAGCACCATTGCAACAGAACTGTATGACCATGCCCTGCATCATTTGAGAAAGCCCCACAACCCTAATGAATTATAAAAGTTAAGCGTAATGAGTTCCTTCAGGCTTCCAAAAAGTAATTTCACTTCAAGTAGGTAGGGGGCAACCAGGAACCAAGTAATGTGAATTAATTCCAGCAACACAAGCATGAGAAGACCAAATTTTGCTCTACCAGAAACAACTGGGGCGGGTGTGGAGGATTTAAACCTTTCCATGAAAAATAACTTGAAACATTCCAGGTTTCTTAGAGACCAATTAACCTTAAAATTCTTTACGACACTGATCCAGGAGATGTCATTTTTAAGTCGAGCGTGCAAGCGCTTTGACCTGTTGTAAGTCTTGTGGGCTTCTAACTATGCCCTCCTCACGCCCATCACTTTCACCCGTTCATTGGCTTGCCAAGTCATAAATCACTGAGCCAACGTGAACAACCCCCTGATGCTAAACTGTCCTTCAAGATTGGTTTGGAAGTATTTTTGTACACCTCTGCCACCAGAGTCAGCGAGAGAATGACTTTCAATGTGGTGCTTGGATTATTGTCTGCCTTTAACTGGTGAATGTCAGTAATGCCCAAATTGCTTGGGTCCCTTTCTCCGGCAGACACACCTCTCTTTCTATGGAAGTTGCACCAAGTTCTTGCTCCTCTTCTACAGAGGTATTTATTGATTCACGGCTCCCACCGCTGAGGTTAAGAAGGAAATAATAGAGGAGCTTTACAACCCGCACCCCCTCCACCTTTCTGTCTGTTACTATTATTGGTGAGAGACCTTTTTTGTTTGCCCAGGATGCACAAGGTTTGTTGGTTGGAGGAAAGAGATGAAACCAGCATTCATCAAACAAATGAACATTGTGCTTCTTTATGTACATATACATTATTAATCTGCTAATGTTATATTTTTTATTTTCTAAGCTTTTGCTGGCCCCTTGAGTAGGTGTTGCAGACCCCCGGAGTGCCCGCCTCACAGTACTAGAAAGCTCATATCAGAACATTTTTCTATAAATTGTCAAATGTTTTCCATGTCTAAATCTGAAACAAAGTCTGGCATGCCAGCAGTAGTCTGTCAGTTGACTCCCATTTGTTACACTGTTGCGTTACTAAGGTGTTTTAACGAACTTGGCTAAAAAGTATATATTCATGATATTGGAAAGTGGATTATTGGTAAGGGCAGGTAAGTACCAACACTTGGTAATAGGCCACTAACCCACACTAGGTCCAGTCAGGTCTCAATAAATCAGTCTCAGCTCTACCCTTGGTAGCTTGGCAACGAGCAGTTAGGCTTAACTTAGGAGACAGGTGTGTAAAACATTTAAAAATCACAAAACAGTAAATAAGTAAAACACAATAAATATCCAACACCAAATTATAAAAAATAGATTATATTTTTATCTTTACAATGACACTAAAATGACAAAAAATCCACTAAAGGGAACCAGAGATATGATTTTTTTTAAAGCTTTTATGTTTTTTAGCACATAGAAACTAAAAGCACCAATCTGGACATCTGGTCGCAAAAGTCAAAATTTGAGGTTGACAATGATGGAGTCCTGCTAGGCTACAATGAGCTGTAGTGTAGGCCCCGGTCCAAGTTTTACCTTCTGATTTAGTCTTTTTCTTGAAGATTTCTCTCACTGGAGAAAAGTTACAAGTCGGATCCAAACTCCCTGGAGCCCTCTTTGGATATGCGTCGCAGGAGACCTCGTTGAAGAATTCTACCTTCGGACTTAGACGATTTTTCGTGACGGAAATCTTCGTCTGGGATGAACTTGAAATTGAAGCCGACCTCTCTGGAGTCCTCCTCGGATATGCTGTGCAGGAAGTCTCAGTCAGTTTTTTACGTTTGGACTTAAAAACATTTGGAGCTTTTTCTCTCTGACGTCGGGCGACCTTCCAGAGCAAGCCGATTTCGAATCAATGTCTTCAGAGTGCCTTTCCATGATCCCCCGGTGAAATTCTGGAGGTCTAGGGCTCTAGAGATTTTCAGCAGGACAAATCTGCAAGACAGGCCGGGTCACGGTCGACGTAAGCTGGCTTGACTCATGATGTCGGGTTGGTCCACATATGGAGCTTTTTTCCAAACTTCTGGGTCTTCTTCCAGAAGGTCTTTGAAGGTCCTTTAGGAGTCCACAACTCACCCCAAGGTTCCAGAAGCTCTTAAGATACTCCTTGAGGGTTAGGTCTCCAACTCCCAAAATGCATCTGGCTCGAATCCAAAAATGACCACTGGTCAGTTGCTCAGATTCTTCAGGGCTTGAAGCAGGGGACTTTGGTCAGCTATTTTCTACCTTTAGCAAACAGGGAGTCCCTTCTTAAAGCAGTTGAATACGGGCAAAGTCCTTTTAGTGGTGAAGCCCAAGTGTGCAGCTGGTGCAGCCCTTCAGAATCCAAGTGCAGGTCAGGGGTGCAGCAGGTCAGTTGTTCTTATTCTTGTCTTGTTCCTTGTAGGGATCTGAGGTGGGGGTGCAACTCTGCCAATTTTATCCTGGGGTGGAAAGCAGGGGGTCCTCTTGACCAATCACATGCAGGTCACCTCCCTCTTGAGTGACCACTTCCTGGGAAGTGTGGGAAAAATCAATCCCAGGGAGCAACATTCTCCAAAAACCCAAGATGGCAAAATTGAATCTCTGAGGTTAGGTCTGCCTGAGCCCACGTCCTGGTGTGGCTGTGTTTCCCTTAACACACCCATTTCTAGCCCTTTCTTAATCTAAAAAGAGAAGAATCCACCATACAGTAATAATGATATGAATTTTGCAAGAATTAACTTAAAAATACAGTTCCTTTAAGTCAATAGCTCCACCTGGGGCTTTCACTGCATCGTGATCAACAAAACCAACAGTCCAGGCCGGTTGCGGGCCAGCTATGGTGTTGGGAAAACCCCAAAACAGTACCTTTGGAATTGCAGGGTGTTATGATCTCCACGAAGAGATACGGTTAGCGGCGTCGCGGTGTCTGTTCCGGATTTTGTACGGTGTTGTCAAGCCCTTAAAGTCACACTTTTTGTGGATCGAAGTCAGGAGTGCCGGCATGGATGGAGTTGGGGCTGCAGTGCAAAGCCAGATGATGTAACGTGCGGTGCCCACAGGTTAAGGTGCAGTCAGCGGCTCAGTGACGGCTTCCAGCGGTGTCAGTGAGACCAGGGCTGCGGTGTGAAGTGGGGCCACCAGGTAACGGTGCAAGCAACGTCGTTGTTGTTGCTGAAGCGCTGTCTGTAGGCGCACGACAGCGGTGTGGGGCGGGCTCCGTACAGTGTCCACGGGTCGCGGTGCACACAGGGGCGTCTGTTCACGACACTGGAGTTAATGGTGCTGGCTTCAGTGGGCCAGGGCTGCGGTGTGGGACGGGACAGTGCTTCATGTACCTCACAAGCGGTGTCCACAGGCCACGGTGCAGGCAGCGGCACGCTGGTGTCAGCAGGAGTGCTTCATCGGGGATGCTCAGGCTGCGGTGTGAGCAAGGTGATACTGGAATGCGGGGCCCACAGGCCACGGTGCAAGCAGCGGCTCGGTGGATTCATCCGATTACTGTGTTGGTGAGACCACGGTCGCGGTGCGCAGTGGGGCAGTGCGGCTCCCTGCGGCGCCAGCAGATCACGCTGCAGGCCAGCTGCGTTGTTGATGGCGTCACAGTGGTTTTTCTCCTTCAACAGCACAAAACACACATTTACCAGCCCTGTAGGAATATGAAACTGAAGTCTTTGATATTCCCAAGACTTCCAGTATGAGGCAAGCTGTACTCCAAGCCCTTGAAGAACTTTCTTAAGCAGGATGCACAACAAAGTTCACCCTTTGCTTTAAGGCAGAAGTAGCAACTGCATGCCAAATTCAGCAAAGCAACACAGCAAAGGGACAGGACTCCTCCTATAGCTCTTCAGCTCTTCTCCTTGGCAGAGGTTCCTCTTGAGTCCAGAAAGATTCTAATAGTCTGGGGTTTTGGATCCAGTACTTATACCCCTTTCTGGCTTTGAAGTTGACAAACGTCAAAGGAACGTCTCAGTTGTTTGCAGTTTAAAACTGCACACAGAGACACTGCAGTGGCAGGTCTGAGGCATGTTTACAGGGCTACTCATGTTGGTGGCACAATCAGTGCTGCAGGCCCACTAGTATCATTTGTTTACAGGCCCTGGCCACCTCTAGTGCACTTTACTAGGGACTTACCAGTGAATCAAGTATGTCAATCATGGATAAATCAATAAACAGTACAATTTATATGGGGAGCAACTGAGTTTTAGCACTGATCAGCAGTGGTAAAGTGCTCAGACACAATAAACCAGCAAAAACAGACATGAAAAAAAGAGGAGTAAGAATTAAAAAAGTTTGGGGATAACCCTGCATAAAGGGCCATTTCCAACAGTTATATTAAGTTCAACAATGGCAAGTTGTTGAATTTATTACAACAAGTTTGATACCAAACTTACATTTTCTAGCTCCTTGTGAGACTTTATTAATCAAAAATAGTCTCCCCATGTTAGCCTATGGAGCCCATTCACGACAATGCGGGGGAAAACACATTTGGCTATTTTTCCACCACCTATGCATATAAAACATCTTCTATAAAGTCCCTGCTTATAGTTGCACTGCACCCAATCCTGGGGGCACCTAAGACACACCTTAGGGGTGACGTGTAAAAATAGGGTAGTTTAAGACTTTGGAAGTTCTTTTAATTCAAAATTTGAATTTGGGGTTACCTTTAACTTAAAGCAGGTAGCAAAGCAGGCCTGCCTTTAAAATGGCACTGGGCACCTCAGCTGTGCACCTATGGGTGTACTACCTATGTTGGGGTCCCTAAACCTAAATGCCCTACCATATACTATGGACTTATAGGTAGGTTGATGCAGCCAATTATATTTAGCCTAATTTGCATGTCTATTTTAATCAGACCACAGGCCCTGGGACTGGTTAGCAGTGCCCAGGGCACCATCAGAGTCAGAAAAACACCAGCACAAGTGAAAAATAGGAGCAAAAAGTTAGGGGGCTTCTGCAATCAGCCCAGTTTTCCCACACATGGCATAAATGTGAGACACAGCTCAAATCCATTTTGCTGGCATAGGAGCTGTTACATTTAAAGCCTTTGCTATGGAGCAGGCTGAAGTAAATGAGCATTGAGGTGTTGATAATATGCTACTAGATGGTTTAAAAACTGTGAGGGGAATTATGGGTTTTTAGCCATAATATATTTTTAAAGGGACACAAATAGTTAATGAGAGTTGGAGATCCCAACCGAAGTCCAGTGTCCGCTAGTAATATCTGTTTACCCAGACGACCCATCCTCTCTATCACACAGTACTGCCTCAATTTAAAAGTAACAATGTGGGAGTAGATTTTTGTTAGGAAAAGAAGCTGTTTGCAATGAATGGATTTGTGCTTCAATGGCTAGTGAGATCCTCCTAATCAGTTGCTCTTTTAGCACAGTTTTTTCTTGTTAGGTCTTCCATGTTCCTGTTATCAGTAACATGCATGAATATGCACTGGCCTCAAAATATTTTTATTGCAAGGTAAATATAAAACACATTTAACCTTTTTGCTGCCAGCCCTACACCCCGCCCCCCTTCTCCCACAGATACACAACTAAGCCTTTTTTGGCTATCTGAGGTAGTTCACGCTTAGGCCCCCATAACGTTTTGTCCACATAAGCCATCAATGCCAAATTTGCATCCTTCATTTTCCAGCGTTCTGGGGATTCAAAAAGGTACCCAGCTTTTGTTGATTCTCCTGGCGATGACCAAAAGAAGTAGCCAAAATATAGCTAAATTCTGAGTTTTTTGGGAAAAACAGGAAAAAGTGTTCTGGATAAAAGTGACTTCTTTCATAAAAAGTGCATCAAGAGTTTGATGTGCTAAAGTCACCATCTTTCAAGCTTTCAGAAACGTGAAGCTGAATAAAAAAAAAAAAAATAATTTTAACCACAGTTTTGGCATTATTCAAAGAGGTAGCCCATTTTTCCTATTTTGTTTGTGCTTTCAATCTAATTTTGTGGTGCAAACTAGTGTGAAACCTATGGGTGATCCAGGAAAGCTATATATTTTTGAAAAGTAGACCGAATTCCGTGTTCATCAAGGGATCACATGCGTAGATCCCTCAAGGTTTTCCCAAAGCAACTAACTGTTGAAATACATATTGAAAACGAGTTGGAAAAAAACAGCCATTTGAGGCAATGTTTTAATTTTTGTCAGGATGATCGACTTACAAAAGCAATGTACCAATATGTTCGCTAGATCCTTTTGGCTATGGGGATACATAGGGTTTTTAGGTTCTCCAAGAACCTGAGGTACCCAGAGCCAACAAATGAGCTGCACCGTTGAATTTTTTTTAATTGTGTACTGAGTAGAGACCAGTTCATATGGTGAAATATGTAGAGTGAAGAATGCTTATCAAGGTAACCTATGTATTTCGGAAATGGACACAATATATGGAGCTTAGAAGCAGTGGTTATATGTACGTGTATTTTGTGAGTACCTGTATGAGCGTATGACTTGGAGAGTATTTTTCAAAATGGATTCTTTCTTACACATTGGCGTACAACTGGAAGGCACAAATACAGCAAAATCCTATTGGTAATGATACATGTCCTACTATTCTATGCTCTTGCGACAAAAATGGTACCTCACTTGTGCATGTTGGGCTAGTGCTTGTGACATCAAACGACTCAAAGTGCAATTTGGCTAAATCACATTTTCCCACTCAAGACCGACCTGTTTTTTTGCAAAGCTTTGGATTTTCAGCCCTAGCTGAGCTGGCACTGCTTGGGAAACTTAGCAAACCTGTACACCTCGGGAATTCCAGGATGGGATGACTTGCGTTGCTCTCACCACGTATTACTCAAAATACTCTGCAAACCTCAAACCTGGACTAAAAAACACATTTTCTTCACATTTCTGTGATGGAAATTTCTGGAATCTGTGTGGAGCCATAAACAACTTCCACCCAGCATTCCCCCAAGTCTTTTCATATGGTACCTCACTTGTGTGGGTAGGCTTAATCCCCACATCAGAAAATGGCCCAAAACACAACATGGAAATATCACATTTTTCCACTCAAAACGAAACCTTTTTTTGCAAGGTCGGTAGCTGCCTATTTTGGGCTGTAGCTCAGCTGGCACCTAGGGAAACTTGTACATTTTTTAAAACTAGTCACCTAGGGGAATACAGGAGGGCATGACTTGCATGGCTCTCACCAGATTGTTTTACCTAGAATAGAATATCTTGCAAACCTCAAACTTTGACTTGCAAAAAAATATTTTTCTCACATTTCTGTGATGCAAAGTTCTGGAATCTGCAAGGAGTCACAAACTTTGTTCTACCCAGCATTCCCCCAAGTCTTCTGATTAAAAAATACTACCTCACTTGTTTGACCGGGCCTAGTACATGCAACAGGCAAGCATCAAACCAAGGTCAATGGGAGTCTCTTGGAGGTAATCTCATTGACCTGGGCTTGAGTTGTGCCTGCTGAGGGCACTAGGCCAAATCAAACAAGTGTGATAGCATTTTTATTGGGGGAACGGTGGGTTGTAGGAATTTTGTGGATTCCTGCTGATTCCAGATGTTTATGTGACAGAAATGCAAGGAAGTGTGCAATTTAGGCAATGTTTGTGGTTTGCAGGGCATTGTGGAGAAGAAAACTTTGTGGCATCCACACAACTCATACCACCCTGGACACCTCCTGGATGTCTAGTTTTCTGAAATTTCTGGGTTTGGTACCTTTCTCCAGGTGTCGGATGACCCGAGGCTGAAAAGGGCAGCCATTCATCATAGAAGGATGATGATTTTGGGACGTAGCCCAACTCTGCTATCCATATGTGTATATAATTTTTTTTTTTTAAACACATCCAAAATCAAAATGTCCCTTCTTGCAAAAAGATGGGGCTTCTTTATTCTTCAGTGGGGCAGAAAGACTGTTGGGATCATATTGGAGGTGAAGGCTGGGCCTGATATGTAGGTGTTTGGGCAGTCCACCCAAACACTTTGTAGCAGTAAAAAAAAAAACCTCCTGGGGTCTAGTGGACTTTCTTCTCCTCCCATCGGGATAGATTGGAGATAAAGACCTCTTATCTACCCCTTGGGGCAAAAAGACTGTTGAGTGTCATTCGAGGGGTGTGATTAGGCCCAATGGCTAAGCAGGCCACTCCCATCCAATTCTCCACAAACAAATCCCAGGTGGGGGGAGTCTACCATGAAGTGTGGGGGACTGAAAAATATTTTGCCTCTGGGGAGGAAGGAACATTAGCCACTCCTCCTGCCAAATATAATCTCTGGTGGTGTGGTGGGCACTCTAGCCCTCCTCCCCACAACTAGGGGAAGATTGGAGGAAAACATCTCCTGTCTGTCCATTTGTGTGGTTGGGGGCTAGGCCCATCTCCCCAGGAGGGCTGATCCTACCTGTCCTGCAAAAAAAATCCAGGTGCTTTTAGCCCTCTCCCCCTGCTGAACGGGGGGGGGGTGGTGTAGAGAGAGAGAGACTTTGGACCTGGAGGGGGACATTAGGCAGTTGCATGCCGATTGTCATTACGCAGAAAAGATCAAACTGCCTCGGGTGCTGGGGAATCTCTTCCCCAACTCCCAAGGCTTGAAATAATAAAAGGAAATCCCTCTGGTGCTCGCACCAGAGCATTTCCTGCTTTGTGTGCGAGGACGGCCTGGAGCTTTTTGTGGTGGTAATTCTGGCTCCCTCATAATCAGTATTGCACTGTGTAACGCAAACTGTCTGCACAAAAGGTTGGGATTCGTTTTTTACGGCCCACCAACGCAAACCTTGACTGCAATTAAAAAGCCTGAAACATCTTTTCTTGTGCATGAATAATGTTCGTCTCATGACGTCCTCTCCAACTTGCTCAATTACATTAACCAATACTTTCTTTTCATGTTCCTTCACTTAACCCATACTGTTCTGATATCAAATCAAAACGAGCTTTATTCTGTTAATTTTTTCAAACCATAAAAGTAGGACAACCTAATATCCATCAGAGTATCTAAAGTTAAAATATTTATATTACATCTTTAAATACACATATCATAAAATTACAAAATAAAACAGGCACCACCTGTCTAAACACCCCACAAAAAAAATAACTTGCGATAATAACTGCAGAAACAAGAGGGCAG
Source organism: Pleurodeles waltl (assembly GCF_031143425.1). NCBI lineage: Eukaryota > Metazoa > Chordata > Amphibia > Caudata > Salamandridae > Pleurodeles > Pleurodeles waltl. The sequence continues at coordinate 1,639,784,050 of NC_090444.1, read as the reverse complement.
GTCGTACTTGAGAGAAATTCATTCTTTTCAATAATGGAATAAGGTACGTCTTCCTACAACCCTCGTAGAATTTGCAACACATTGTAAAATGCAGTGTGTCCTGCGGAGACAAATTATTACAGCCACAAGGCTCAAGTGCATGGCCCAAATGCGTACCCCTAGGAAACGCTAACAAGAGATGGAAAAGACCAAACCTAAATCTAGTTAAAAGAAAACGCTCATATGTACTTTTTACCATTAAAAGGTACAGTTCAGTAAAAGGAACGGTCTGCAATAAATAATGGGCAGGCACTCGGGGTTTCAGAAGAGCAGCCTCCTCCCAAGAGCCGACTCTTAACTGGAAAAAAAATTCTTATACCCTACTCCGATCAGCTCTGGTAATCCTCTCAGGAGAGCTAAACAGCTCACTCCATCCAGGCTCTGAGTAAGATCGTGGATGTACTTGAGCAATGGGATATGAAGTGACAGGTCAAGTGCTATACAGTCTTTTAAGACCTCCTTGTTCAATGTAGCAGAGATACTTGTCCAGATGTCTAGCCATAGTGCGAGGGGGTGAAAGGCCGTTACATCTGTTATGTAGCATACACCAAACTCCTCAAGAACAGAAAATATAGGCCCATTGTGCAGATCACAACATAAGCGTCTTAAGAAGGAATTTTTAACTGCTTGCAGATCTGCCTGATGAACAAACCCCACTCCCATAGGCTACCTTAGAGACACATTTTGCCTACTATATATCTACAATAAGGCCTTGATCGATATTCTCCCTAAGCGTGAGACAAAGCTAAACACTGCCACGTTAGCCCAAGTAAATGCCTCCTTCCTAGTCACTAGCGGGCACCAACACGGGGAGGAGTCAAATAACAACCCCAAGTAAGAAAAAGCTCTAGTTTTAGGGAGAACATTATTCCCCATAGTAAACCTACATGTTTTAGTCCTGCGAGGGCCTACAACCATTGCATACAATTTTTTAACCTTACTGTTAAATCCGGATCCCTCATCAAGTTGGCACAGGCGTTCAACAGGGACTACAAGCCCCTGGCTTTTATTGCCATGATGACCGCATCGCCAGCATATAGGAGCACCAGCAAACTCCGAGCCCCCCACCTGCATATAATCTGCCCTGAAGTAAATCAAGGTCTGCTGTAATCTATTGATGTATAAATTAAACAGAAATGGGGCCAAAATGTAGCCCTGGCGAACCCCCTTTTTATGGCGAAACTACATGAGCACTTGAGGTCACTGCAGTAATGCACGGAGGCTGAGGTATTCATATGTATATCTGTTAGGAAAAGGACAATATCACGGTCCTCCCCCCATCAACACAGGAACTGACATAGCTTCTCTCCATTAATACAATCAAACGCTGAGGAGAGATCCATAAACCCTAAGTGTATTGACCCAGGACGGGTGATGGTATACTTACTTAAAACCATATAAAGGTTGACCTCCCAGAACTGAAGCCATACGGCACTTTGAGCAGACAGCCTTATCGTCTGCCCATTTCCCCAATCTGTCCAAGAGTATACGCCCTCGTACCACGACTGAGTCAAGAAGTGAGATGGGCCTATTGCACGATGAATTGTCGCAGTTCCCCTTTTTGAAGACCAGGAAAATAATGGAAGAGGCCCATGTTGGTGGTGGCCCCTTCCTTGCTGCTGCATTCATGATAGAGGTCAGGACAGGAGCCTAAATCTCAATATCGCTAATGTACATATCAGAGGGAGTACCATCAAGTCCTGGGACCTTTCTCCTGGTTGGACCTACTGTACCCTTCTTGACTTCTTCAAGAGAAAAAAAAAATAGGGGTCCCAAATAACATCCTTTCACCTCCTCACCAACAGGGGACACTATTTTCTAGGAGTCCTCAAAAAAAGCAACCCAGCAATCCTCTGTGAAGCGGGCACTCACAGATACTGCTGCAAACAATGGGCTATTAAACAGGCCCCAAAATTTGGAGCTACATTTTAATGTACTAGCTACGAGCAGATCTTCCCATACCGCTGCCCTTAGATCATTTTTGCGTCTCCCCAACTTTTTTTTTTTCTTTTTTTCTTTTTCTATACTGCATACAACAGGTCTTCACTAAGGCAGATAGTCCCTAGGCTTAGTGTTCAAGGCACACATAATTTGTCTACGCAACAGGGTACAACCCTTATCAAACCACCTTGTTTTTGCTATCTATCCCAGGGGCACTGGGACCTCCAGAAGATTGGAGGCACGCCTGGATATTAAGGGCCTGATTACGACCTTGTCGGATGGTATACTCTGTCACAAACATGGCGGATATCCCGCCTGCCATATTACAAGTTCCATTATAACCTATGGAACTTGTAAAAAGGCTGGCGGGATATCCGTCACGTTTGTGATGGAGTATCCCATCTACCAAGGTTGTAATCAGGCCCTAAGTGTGACCGTTCTTCCGGTGGTGCATATAGCACAAGAGTGAGATTCCGGTTTTCTTACTCAAGTGTAAAATGTTCCTATAGAAATTCTTATTGATGTGTCAGATTACATCACTCTTGATTTGCTGAAAATTGCAAACCACACATCTGTTTTTTCGGTCAGCTGCTTAGCCCTCCCTGCCCAACCATATTTCTCATGACCTTGATAATAGAGCACCTACTTGTCAGAGTATGCAGTACTGGTGTACATTGCTGAGGAGATTCAATCTTGTACCTCAGGCAGGCGGTACCATCTGAAGCAATACTCAGCCAGAAATGTATTATTTATTTGTATGCATTCCATGGATATTGGGCCTGCCTGCTCATCGTAATGGTTCAGCTTGAATGATAGCCAGTAAAGACGACTTCTTATTAAAGTGCCTTGGATGTTAAGAAGTCAGCCCATTGACAGCTGTTATCCCATTCCCATCCACAAAAGCAGTTAGCGATATTCTTTAAATCCAGTTTAATGAATTTGTGTTGCACCTAAACTAAATGCAATCAGTTTGCTTGCATCATCAGCGTAGCTAGGAGACGTGGTAGGGATAAGGTATAAGCCCTTGAACCATCAGCGGCATGTGCCTATGTGTTGGAGGGCCACACACCCACATTTTTTTCCAGGCAAAATGATGTCTGAGAGGGCAGGCAGCCAGGAGCTAGATATGCACTAAATGTGCGTGCTCCTGGCTGCCTGAGGTGAACTTTGCCAGGCAGAGGATTTCACAGCCCAGTAGGAATGACATCCTCCACCTGGCAAAATTGGCTCAAATTTGGAAGTTTGCTTTAAAGATAGTGGCACATAATTCTATGGCTAAGGATGGACCTCCTCAACCCCTCACCTACCTTACACTCCGCCCCCAGGTAGTTTCTGTGTGCAGCCCCCTAACACATGCAAGACTATCTTGGACAGACCTCCATTCTCTGGGAATAAAGCTGCTGAAAATGTTTATCTTTGGCACCAGGCCTTACCCGATATAATGTCTAATTCACATACACAATACCCTAAAACCTAATCCTGTTTCTGATGTAGAACCATTGTACAGGTTGGAGAGTGTGGGGCGTGACGATATTGAGTTTCACCAGTAACTGCATTAGTGCTTTATTCTGAATCTTCTGCTGCCTTATTAACCAATGCTTACAGGTTCTTTCTGGGGTCAACAATGGCACAAAGTAAGTGAGAAACACTTGTACTGCAGAACAATCAGGTTTCCAGATTCTGTGTCCAGGTAGTTAAACTGGTCAAAACAATTTATTTGCATTTGGGTTGCATTCAGGTATGCAGCCCCATTTATTTCATTATAAACAAGCATTGACAAAGCCAGTACCAATAGTTATTGCCTTTGAGACCAATTGACTGCCAGCTGCTTGTCGCCATGCTGCTCAGCTTTCCGATGTTGTGCCGAAGAAACACTGAGGAGGACAAAAGGGGGTGGAAACAACATGGTTTTTGAGGGACGGAAGCAGCACGAGGGCACAGGTGAGGGGAAGCTGCAGCAGGCAAGAGAGAAGAAAGACGAGGGAAGCAACACAGAGGGCACAGTGCAGGGAAGCAAGGGGATGAGTCACACTGGCTAATGCAGTATGGACAGGGCCATGAGGAACATACGTTTCAAAGAGCAACACTGTGTGCAGAGGGATAGCAGTAGACGAATGAGGGAGCTTGAAAAGTGCACTCTCGTGGATTGCGTAACTTAAAAGAAAAAAGAAGTTCTTGAAAAGCAAGCAGTGGAAGCTGTAAAGGCAACAAGTCAAAAGAGATTTAAAGATGCAATGCTCCATGGCAACGGCAAACACAAGATTGACAAGCTGGGACACAAATAAGTTGGCAAATGACAATGACGAGAAAAGCCAACCAATGGTAAGCAGCGTGCGGACTCCAAGCCTCCTCTGTGTTTCATGGTGAGCCACAGTATGGCCTCAACCTCAAAAGTAAGAAACCACTTTGGCTCAAGAGAACGAAAAAAAAAAAAAAAGTAGATGGGCACAGAAAGAATCACTCGCTGACTCGCGCGCCCTCCCCCCCCATCTCAGATGACTTTTTCCACTCAATCTGGACCACAAGACAACATGAATCGGGGTCATGTAGTCAACTTTTTGGGCAAAGGGAATATGCATAACGTAGCCAAGGAAGTGCCCCTCATGTGTTCAGCGCTTGATGTTTACCGCCCATCCTTTCAAAGCATTCACAAAAGATCCTCTGGCCAACAGCTACAGATATGCAAGGTTTCTTACTGTGGCTTCTTACCAGCTGTTCTGGTCTATCAGTAAACCTTCATAATTGGGAGTGCGCATCACATGTAGAGCTTCACCATAATAAGGCTTCTTTGGGGAGCTTGCCTGTGTCTTATGCTCACGTTTATGTGCACAATGCTTGAAAAAGGGATATTTATTTTAGTAAAGGCTCAGATTTTCATTAATGAACGTGATCAAACAGATAGTGCCTTTCAGGATGTAAGTCACACGCAGACGTGAAGCTAGGGGTGGGGCTGGGCCACGGGAGAGGGGTGGGGCTGGGCCACGGGAGGGGGGCGGGGGGGATGAGGAATGGGGTGTGTTTGGCCGGCCACATGTGCACTTAGGTTTCTCCAACCCTGTTGTGTTGAACAGCCGGACTGGAGAAACTGCACAGTCCCTTGGGCAGTGTCTGATCGGCAGCCCAAACCGCTCAGACCAATCCTGACGCTGCTGTCATGCTAGGTTTAGCATGAGAGATGTGTGAGGTTTGCTGGGGAGCCTGTGCTGGTGTCCCAGTGAATGCTGGGACATCGGAACAGCAGAGGAGCGAGGCGGTGGGAAGGGGATTTATTTTTATTTTTTTAACTTATGTATTTTTTTATTTCCTCCGTTCCCATTGTCCCCCTTTCCAAAACTCCCATTCCCTTCTTCCCTTTGACATTTGCGGCGGCCTCTGAGCCTGAGATAATGAGAACCCTTGAGTATGGTCATGCCACCTATAAAACAAACGTTTACCAATTAATATATTTGTGATGTGTATCGTATAAATAGCCGCTAGTATTATTATAAACTGTGACGCTGCCTGAGACATCTGTGGCGTTTGTTTTACAGCAATCGTGTAATGGCTCAACATGTTATGAAAACGGCATTACCTGTACTTCCTTGGCATGGTTTTAACAAAAAAATAAAATAAATCAAAGTCTGAAATTCCCCTGTTACAATCGCACATTACAAGCTTTGATTTCTTCATAACGCCTGACATTGTACTGGTTTACTACATTACATGTTCTTCAAAATGTAAAGAAAAAGGGTGAATTGTTATAATCCATAATAAAATATATTTGATGCCTCCTTTGTAAAAACAGAACTTCTGATATATGGTTTGCACAACAAGTCTCTGTATGTCATCGTGATTCAGTCCGAAACCCAAAGAGCGTAAGGTACACAGCAGCATTTCAGAAGCAACTGAATCAAGGGCCCACAGACCCCTAACTACCAGGCACAAATAAGTGCCCACATACATGTGGATGGACGAAACTTAATACAGCATTTAAATAACGTAACATAATATTACTTTATTTTGCTGACCTTTTTCTACAACATCCACACGACTTGGAGGCACCGGTTGCTCTACCACCACTCACATTCCATGTATGTGCCTGCTTCTGTTGTGTAAAACCCATGCTGTTCAACACTATCGAAAATCTTCAGAGACCAAGTGAAATAGTTTGTACTTTCTCATAGATGCAATAATTTGTTAGAGGTGCATGAGTCCTGCCCACATATACTTGGAAGAAACTATCTGCGCCTTATAACTGGCAACATAGACCTGGCTAAGCGAACACTTAACAACCGGCCTGTATATATTGTGTATAATGTGACTTTAGTGGGTTCATGTCTTCAAGGAATGATTTCATCCTCTGTGTCACTGTGATGGTAGGCATGATGTAAACATATCTAAGGTGTGTGTGCAGGTAACAAGTTGGGAGTACATGCGGGTACATGGCGTCCACCCACTATTTTCACAAGGTGGACGCCGTCCACCCTCCCAAGTAGTTGTGCTGTATTGTAATATGCTGAACTCGTCCGGGTGTAATGTTTAAACACTGCAGCACATTCAGCAGCGCCTGCAGATTGTATGCTTTCTTTCTGAGCAGCAACATGCAGGTGGCAGTGAGGGGCTTTTTTACTTTAAATTTGAGCTGGGGCGACAACAAAGGTCGAAGATAAGTGCCCTTTAGGCCTCTTTTTGTGCTCGCTGGAGGTATCGGGAGCCTCACACCCAACTGAAATGGAGGGGTAACAAAGGCACACGGTTTGTGGTCACTTCACAGGTACTTGAGAGGGGCATGATTTTGACTTTGGTCAGTCTTGGTAATTAAGAGAGATGCATGCACAGTAAGAATGTCTGTTCCTGTATTTATACAAATAACAAATTAAATATCAGAATGTGTTTTATTTCTTTTATAGTGCTACTTACTCAATGCAGGGTGTCAGTGCACTTTACATCATCTGTACACATTATACACTGACAATAAATCATAAACTTATAAATCTGTATACAGGATGTGTTACAAGGGATCGTGAGGGTTACAAGGTGTAGGAGCCGCATGTCCTTCATAGCTCACTGTGCTAAACTAGAAGGATTACAGTTTATGAACATCAAGTAACATTCTCCTACCTCGCCCCCAAGGCCTGGAATTCCCTCCCCCACCAACCTCCTCAGGACTCAGAACCTCCTGCTCTTCAGAAAAAACCTCAAGAAGTGGCTTTTCGAACAGTCAGCCGCCTCTTCCACCCCTCCACCCCGCTCCCCTACCCCCAGCCTACCCCCCTGCACCTTGAGACACTCATGAGCGAGTAGCATGCTCTACACATTTTTTTGATTGATTGAAGTAACAAAAGGATCTCCGTGTTAAACAGTAATCCACTTACCTATCTACATAAAATAAAAATGTCATGATGTGCTTTGCTGGGAATGTGTTAACCCTCAATGCTACTTTGATTCAAAACTGACTAAACACAACACACATCTCTCCAGCAAATGTGTAAACTACCAGAGTTATCTTACCATTATTATTATTCCCTGAGATTTATGGGGCACACGAAGCCCTTTGCAGCAGGTACCTTAACCCCATGAGATTTTTTTAAATGCAGTCTGTGCAACCAATTAAGCAGAACAGATTTATTGCCAAGTTTCTCCTTGTGTCAATTCCTATGTGGCAGAGATTTCAAAATATAAATATTGAAATTGAGGCCCAGATATTGTGTCAGGGTTGCGTCACGTTTTTGGCACAACCTCAAAGCAAGATCTCATTTGTTAAATCTGGTAATTTGCTCAAATGTACTCCTCATAGACCTGCTAAATATATATGCGAGGTCTTAAGAACAGATGTCGCTTCTTGTGATATTATGGGTTGTAATGCCACTTTCTGTGATGTCACTTCCTGTGAAGCCACTTGCGATGTCCACGCTGTGAAACCACACGCCCTGATGCCACTTGTATACTGCAGAACTGTGTGAGTGAGCGAGAGAGTTACAGACATGTATGGATTGTTTACACACACACTTTGTTGGTTACACGGGCACACACGAGTGAGTTGACTTATTGGAATATTGTTCTTTACAGTGCTCCATAAAGGCAAACTGTGAGGTAGCAAGCACCACATGGAACACAATTTAGTTTTTTGTGAAATGAAAAAAAGCACGTTTCCAAAGAAGTTAGTTTCAACGCGTCTAGACTGACTACAGTACCCAATAAAAGGCCACAAAAGGACTGAACCGCATCATTCAATGTACTTAGGAAAAAACACACACATCGTGATATACAAGTACTTTAACTTCGCAAGGAAAACTTGTCCTGCTGTATGTTGTGGATATTGGTGATCATTGAGGACCAGCTAAACTTTTTTGTACAGCACTATTTTTTTTGTCCCCGATGGGCTAATGCAGTCTAGAACTTCTGGCATATCTTGTCATGGCTGCTCTCGTTGTACTCCTCCTCCCCATTGGAAAAACATGTGTAAAGAAATGACAGTGACTGAATAAGTAGAATTCTGTATCAAACGGTATGACATTGTCCAGGTGGTATGTTTGTTCTTTCCTTGTTTTAGGGGAGTACATGTACTTGCATTATTGTATTTTTCCCTAGAGAATAAAGCATTTTTTTCTGGACCATTAACTTAGTAAGTGTTTATTTCACAGAACATGGGAACATTTGACGAGAAAGTTTCCCTCAGTGCAGTGGTTGGATTCCACTGTGTAAAATATTTTTATGCGCCTGGAACTGAAAGCGTTATGTAGGCCTGATCCGAGGCCGTGGTGGGTTATAGCAAGGTTAGAAACGCCGAAGAAACTCTACAGAATTTCTATACAAAAAAAAGAAAAATCTTAAATAAGAAATTGTTTTGATTTTTATCTGTTTGTGCGGACACGATTTTTAATATTATTTTTGGTCGTACTATGCAATTTCTTGATTGTATTATTATTTTTCTAACATTTGTAATACGATTTGTTTTTTTATATTTGATGTTTATATCGAAAATCCGAAGTCATATTTCATTAAACTTGACCATTCTCTCCTGGTGACATATTATTGACCCAATAATTAAAAACATAATCACACTATGGCCTGAAGTGAGCAGTCCTCCAAACTCACCATTTAGAATGTGATTAGTGTGCCGGGTTCTCAATTACTGACCAAATTTCGAAAAATACGAAAATACTACATAACAAATGTATTTCACAAGTTAGCAGCTGTTCTGTGTAAAGCAATAAATAAAACACATTCCCAGTTATGTGATGTGAACACACGCAGCCTATTCCTTTTCGTAGGTAATATCTTTTTTGCTCACCAGATGGCAGTCCACAATTACTTTTGAGCTATTCTGAGCTAACCTGGCATTCAATTCCTTTGCTTTTATTGAACGAGTTAATTGCCCATTTGCAAGTCTTGACATCTACCCGTCTCCTTTTCAGGAAGTCCGTGGAGTACCATTGTAAGTTTGTCAAAACAACCGTGCAGTGTAAACTCTTGCGCATGTGTTTAGCTTCCCTGGTCCTACATAACTATACTGTTTTCATTGTAAACCAGCTTTTTGGTTGTTCTTTTGCAGTGTTCACAAAGGGCATATTGTCAAACTAATTGTGAACGGTAGTGTACGCTGCACTTAGTTGTAGTGAAAGCTGTCATTTGTCAACATTTAAAATAGTCAATCCGTTAGTGAAACGTTAGTTTGAGTTTTTCCCAGGTATCCTGCGTTTGCACTGTAATTTGACCATGCGCTCCGTATTGTGCTTCTTGTTGATATGCTATTTTCAGAACTGCCAGCTAAAATGGCACCACTGTGTCATATGATATCAACACTCTATACAGTGTTCTCGTTCAAGCGCCGATATCACACAGCGAGATGGAAATTCCTGCAGAGAGCAGGTTTTTAGGTCGAGCATGTTGTAATCTGTGAGGTTTAGTCACGCCCACCTCACGCCCATTACTTTTATTCGTTCCTTGGCTTGCCTTGCAAAAATCCCTTGATGTCATTGGTAAATGCTTTGTTTGTCTAATCTTGAGGCTGTTTCGTTAGGCCGTGCAGACTGATTCAGCTGCATGGATAGTAAATAGCATGATTGCCGATATGATTTTGTGTGGGTGGGCTACTTTTTAGGGTCGAGCTTGCGTTGCATGCACTCGCGTGCACTCGTACTCTATTACCAAAGGGTAAGTAACTTTTTAATCACAAACTCCCCACACATTTTTCATAGACTTTTAAGACAGGCTACAGCAGAAACTGCTGAACAGAATCACACCAAATTCGCCAGGAAGCTAGATTTTAGTCCGCAGATTGTGCTTTTTGTGATTTAGTTTAAATCCGTTGAATAGTTTTTGAGAAATTAAGGATGAAAAATACTTTATATCTGGACAGTTGGGTCAGAGAGAATCTCACAGGACCAGCAATTAAAAAATATTGCGTTCTGATTGGCCCAGGGAGGTTTAATTCCCTTGGACCATCTTGTTCCTGCCAGTGTCACATTCCTGTGAGAGCCAGCACTCCGATTGACTGCCAGCAACATGAGAAAAATGTTGAAGGCAGTCATTACAGGACTCAGGAACCTAGTCCCCTGTGCTGAATTAGAAAAAAATAATATAAGGGTGCAGGGTAGGGATACCTAATCCTGTAGACCCCTTGGTTGGAGGTGCCCCCACCAAGGGCTAAAAGGAAACAAATTGTCAAACAATGTCGCAATCCTGAATTTACTGAATTTTTGCCCTGGGGAGCCCAACCCCTGGAACTGTATTCTAGTAATTGAGAGCAGACTGTGTGCCCCCACTCCCTGAGCATCCAGAGGACCTGAGGAGCTCACCCCAGGGGTAAAATAAGTTCATATGGGAAGGGGCCTGTGGCCCCTCTCCAAGCCTCCAGTGGCTCCCGGGAGCTCGCCCTCTGGACCAAAAAGGGGACAAAATGGGGAGGCAGATCACGCAACCCCACTCAGAGACATTAAAGCCCCCTGGGAGCCCACCCCCAGTGATGATTACTTTAAGGGGAGGGGATGTGTGCCCCCGCCTCTCTGAGCCATTAATGACCCCAGGGAGTCCATCTCCCAGGGCCAGCTCGCAAACTATGTCTGGGGAGCCCACCCCTGGACATAGCAGTTGCAGGCAGAAAAACCTGTTAGCTTTCGCTGGGGGGAGCCTTTTCAAAACTCCTGTCAGGCAGCAGCAAACACAGTCTGCTACCAGTGGGCAGTAGCTTTGAAATTGCTCCTGCCTACTGGGAGCAGACTTTTGATCACTTTCCCTGCCCTCACTGAATTGGACAGGGAAACCGATGAGAATATTGCTGCTGCCTCTAGGGAGCAGAATTAGTAGCTGCTCCCTCTGGGAGGGAGCAATGAAGGTTCCCACTGCATGCGACAAGCTGCCTTGGACGGCAGGGGCCTTCAGGCCCTTGCCACAGCCCCCAACAAGTATGTGGTGGGTGCCCTTTGTGGGCACCAGAGCACCCACCTTTAAAAATAAATAATTTTAAAAAAATTGGGCCCCGTGGTATGCGGTCCCTGGTAATGATAGTGGCTCAGGGAAGGGGGCTGCGTGAAGCCCCCCTTCCTATTTTAAGTAATCTCTGCCACGGGGGCGGGCTCTCTGGGGCCTTTAGAGGCTTGGCCAGGGATTTGCATTGGCCCCCACCACATATAAACCAAATGAAGAGGGCCATATGGCCCCCTGTCCTTTATGGAAACCAGTGGCCCTGGGGGATGGGGTGCTAGGGCGAATCAAGGCTCAGGGTCGAAGACTGCGCAGTTTCCCTCTCCCCCTCCCCCCCCCCCTCCTTTTATTTTTATTTTTTTCTTTTTTTTTTACAAGTGACCCTAGGGGTTGGGGTCCCCAGGGCACCCCTTCCCTTTATTTTTAGTAATGGCCCTGAGGATGGAGTCCCCAGCCCCTAACAAGGCTTGCGTAGACCGGGCCAGGAGGTCCCCTTCCTTTTTAAAATAAATCAGGCCCTTGTGGGTGAAGTTACCAGGACCTAATGAAGCTCGAGGAGGTGGGGGGCCTCTCCCCTTTAAATTGTATATTGCCTGGGGGATGCGGTCCTCGGGGCCAGAATATGTTCAGGGAAGGAGGGGCATGAGAACCCCCCCACTACCCCCCTTTATTTAAAAAAAAAAAAAAAAAAAGAAAGCCCCTGGGGGATGGGGTCCCTAGGGCAAGGCCCTGTGGCCATCCCCCCGGAGTGCATGGCCCGAAGACTGTGCCGTTTGGGGGTTAGTTGCCTTTTGGGGGGTTGGCCACAGGGCCTGGCCGCATGGAAGGCCTTTTGGCCAACCCCCACTGTGCATGTCTGAAGACAGTGTGGGGTTGGCTTAGCTTCATGTGGGGGGTTGGCTGCAGGACCAGGACACAGGCCAGAACCTGCTGCCAACCCCTTGATGTGCCTGGCCAAAGGCCTTGTGCGGTGGGTGTTTGGATTTATATATGGTAATTTAATATTACTTTACGTTAAGAAAAGCCCTTGAAATTCACTTAAAACAAAGAAAGTAACATTATAGTTTGGTGTGATAGAAAAAACACCGAAAGTTAAAGGAACTTTAGATTTGCCAGCTACAACTTTACAGTTGTCTTTTGAGATGTCATCAGTGATGTCATACATGATGTCATGGAACGTGTCATGAGTGTTGTAATAAGTGACTTCATAAGCAGTGCATCGTGGGGGGCACAAGTTATAGTTGCCTGTGCTAAAGAAAACTGGTGAATTTCAGTTTTTTGCATTTTAGTTCAATAGGTTAATGCTGTCACTAATCCCCCCTCCCCCCCCCCCCCCCCCCACACACACACACACACACACACACTCTCACTCGTTCTCACTCTTATTCTCACTCTCATTCTCTCTCTCAGTCTCACTCTCTCACTCTTTCTCCATGGTTGACCAGTTGGTATTGGGCTCAAGACCCCGCCCGTACTCATGACCCTGACCCTCTATTACATGGGAAAACTACTTAAGAAGTTGGCAGGTCTGTGTTACGACTGAGGGCTTTCCCCTTTTCATTGTGCTTATTTCTGTTGGATCACGCTGCTTACTCTGGGTACCCACGCTGTTGTATATTTTCTCCTTCCATATCTATCAGATTTTGACTCCTTTGACTGTTAATCTATGCAAATTGTAAATTTCCATATGTTCTCCTCCATACTACCTGAGGATTGCCCACAGCTCAAATATATTCAGCAAGATAAAACTTTTAGTCCAATGTAATGACATTTTTGGGCGTACCTGTCCTTCCATTTTTCCACCTGCTCATTCTTTTTAGTTAGTCTGATTTAACCAGCGATAGATGACTTTTTCAAATTATTTCTGTCTTCTTTTTCTTTTTGCCCGCGTGTGTTAGCCCATTCCCACCCTTGCTTGTCCTAATCTGCAATAGTAGTAGGGATAACCATTCCCATAAAAATTGATATATTGATCTGTGGATCTGGATTTGACTAATGCCACCATCTAATGATTTTAAATCTGTTTCTGTTGCACAAATTATATCATTGCATGTGTGTAATTCTCTTGACATTGTTAATTGGTATTGATATTGAGTAGATTAAACTTGTTTTGCAGATTTGGCCAGCCTATGGTTCTCATGTATTTGTACAACTTAATATTGCACACTATTTACGTGACTTTGGCTTTGTGTTTATAATAATAAAGCTTTGCAAGTTCTCAGAGACTGGAGTTTTATTTCCGTGGCCACATTGGTCATGATGTTTAAGTTTGTTGTGGTAGTGATTGACATTGGAATGATTGTATGTGGTTAACCACACTCCTCACTGGTCAAAAGATCCTATCGACCTCTGTGAAAACGTTTTCGAATCCTGACCTGGAGGAGAAAACACATCAACATGGTCACTGGCTTTCCAGTGGCACCCACTACGCCTCTCCTAGGAACGTTTATGTAAAAACACAATGTTGAAGCAAAAACAATATGGTTGAATGTGTATTCTAAATATCCTGAGGAGTCGAGCTGAGCCGTTGTCAGCCTCTGCTGCAACCCATGAGGATGGATGAGATAGTTGAGCGCTCACCACTGAAGCATGCAGTGATATGAAGGTTACAAGTCTGAACTGCTGCAAGATTGTCTCAGCCTTCTAGCATCTGAGGTTAGCAAGTAGGATACCATTAATTTGGGTGGTAGAAAGACTTGTTATTTTAAGTGCTTAGAAATGGGAGTGGTGCAGTAGGAAGTGCTATATAAACAGCTATTATTTGCTTGTGTTAGAACCATTTCTTTTGCTTTCTTAATTTCTTTGCTTAACTAACCTTGAGTGTTAAAGTGTGTTTATCTAGCAACGATCCCTTCTCTCTCCACTTACTCGTTGCTATTCTTTTGTTCTGGATGCGCTGTGAAACTTCTGGGTAAGCAGTCTTTTACTTAACAGAGGTTTTTAGTGTCTTGCTGACAATGGTCTTGGTCTGTTGCCTCTTACTTGGCGAAAGACCCTTCCAAAGTGCCAAGTAAGGCATACCAAACGTTTAGTCTACCAGGGTTGATAAATATATTAGATATTTTACAGTATCTCCTCCTATGTACCATCTGATTAGTCCTAAAGCTCTTTCAGAACCCAGGGTTCCTTTTGTGTGCTGGAATTCTCATTGACTGGAGTCAAGGTGGTCTGCATACACATAATTTGGTTCTGACTTGCAATTTTCGGGGTCAGCCCTTTTTGTTAGGGGCCAGCAAAGGAAGAATAGCCGTGTGTATTGTTGAGTTATGCACTATTTTGGATAGGAGGTTCTGTTATGGATTTGTGTTGAGCATTATGTTAGTTGATGCAAGTGTAGAAAAGACTGTGCTGTTAGTTTGTTCTACACATATGCAAGGTTGGACATTGCAGCCATTAGGGCGTCTCTTCAGTTTGGAAGCATCTTAGTTATTAGGTGGTTTTGATGCAGTGCAATGTTGTGTGCATATGGGTGTGGTATATTTAATTCAACTAGTTTGAAACCTCCTGAATCTCTACGACCCCAAAAAGTTAACCTCCTAAATCCAACCTTGTATTCTATGATCACCATAACAAGAACTGTGGGAAGGGAAAACGGATAACCTAGGTAAACCAAGAAGGTAAGTGCAAACAAAATATAAACAGAGTACAAGTAACGTCAGCTGCAGACTTTGGCTAAAAAGTGAAGAGAAATTCCCTCTTCTTCCAACTTTTCAGTCTTCTCCAGGCTTAGACTTGAAGTCAACTGGCACATGTGCCGTCCATGGCAAATATATTGTATGCTATACATACTCTTTGTGGTTTTGGTTGAGCCTTCGTCAAACATTGGCTTCTTTGGGTCAAGAGCCTTAATTCTTCGGATTGAGCCATTGTCAGTCAAATTATGAATCAGCCACAAGAGTATTTTAGTCTCACCTTCTTTCTAGTGGCTGCTTTGGTGTATCCTTCTTTCTCCTTAAGAATGCATGGCGGACCTAGAATACATCTGAAAAGTACACTTTTTCATCATACATTTCATTCTTTACCACATCCATGCTTTATATCCTCTGAGCAAAAAAGCAAACAGTTTTTCTTTTAGTGGAAGCTAACTCAGGCAAAGCTGTCATTCCGTAGCTTTGCCAGTCTTTGCATGGGCCTGCCATCTGTAAAGCCAAGCAGCTGCAACAGCTTGGGTTACTTGCTTTGCATGCGCACTGACAGCTCTTCGGGACATGCTCAGTATAATGATCCTCGCCTTGCAGGTGACGTTCGCTCTTCACATACCGATCAGTGTACCACTCCAGTTGAGTTTCGAAAGCCATCCGCTGTGTTTCCACATCGACAAATCATTGCAGTGCAGCAGTGTATAAGTGGACTATCCAAATTCTGACAGCGACAGAAAAATTGCAGAACCAAGCAGCTAAATGAGAGATTCTTTACCTGTGGTCCAGCTACTTCACTACTAACGGGGTCGGTGATTGCTAAGAAAATTAAATAATCTTGCCAGAAAAACAAAGTGTATCTAAATACATAAAATGTAAACGTTCTGTAAATGTGAAGGAATTTGAAATTGGAGGCTAAAAATTAGGTTGATATCCTCAGATTGAATGATGGGAGTATTGCAAGTGCATCAAACCGAATATAGTATGGCGATGTGTGACTTCAGTTGAATTTAAAATTTAATTTGAAAAAGCTCCAACCTTCCCATTTAATTTAAAATGTAGAATTAAATAAAATAGTTAATCACTTGTTTGATGAATGCTTGTTTCTACATTTTTGTGTACTGTTTTTCAGCTGAAATCGTCAAAATTACTTAGGCCACGATCCCAGATTCCAGTAATGATTCAGTGGGGGGTCACCAGATTCCTATAGCGATTAAGTGGGGTTCCACAGAAGTCAAAATATTAATATCAACCAACCAGTTAATAAATTGAGATTAACCAAGAAACACAAAAGCAAAAAGGCTGATCACTAGGCGTTGAAGGCCCAAAGTTCTGAATTTATTTAAATTTAAACCTGACCTTTAGGGCAAAGCCCGCTTAACTACTCCTAAAAGCAGTGCGATTTTGACTGGCCGTTGAAAGATCAGTGAATCAGCCTACAAATCCACTGTCATTAGCTCCAAGGTTCATTACACTTTGTTCCAGTTTGTCAAAAAGGATCACTGCACTAGTTAAACTTTCATCTATGGCGGAGTGGAGTGTTTGTGATAGTCCTGCATTATTAAGCTATCGCATGTTAGAATTTATTGAGATAGAGTTTATGCCTTGTAAAGTTAACCTTTCACCTGGTGACTGCTAGTTTTAGCAGTGAGGTTACAGACTCTGCCTCCCTTAATGCAAGATGCCCTTCTCCACACGCACTCTTGGTTTGTTAGTCAGATTTGTTTTTTTTTTCAATTTTATTTCTAACACCTTAGGGGTGTTGAATTGTTTGATTTAACTTACGTTTGCAGCTTATTTTCAGAGGAAAATACCTGATATGGTGGAGTCTGGTAGTGGGTTTCGCTATAGTTAAATGTTAAAGAGCCTGTAGGTGACTACTGATCATATAAGGGTAATGCCAGAAAAGAGTCCGTCATTTCATCAGAGTACAATATTTTGAAATCCGGACATATTGAAAAATTATTTACTATTAACATGAGGGTTACCCTTTGCATCCCCCTCACCCCACCGTTGTTAAATAAAAGCGTTGATAAAGTCAGTGGGTCTGGCCTTGACATGTGCAGTAGTATTCTTATTATTTTTTTTTATTTTTTTGCAAACCTATGCAGTGTGTTAAAAATAAAAAACATCTAAACATAAGAGTGGCCAGCAGCCAGGCACAACAGTCTTGGCATTATAGTGTACTCTTTTTCAGGCACCTGTGCACATGTGATAAGGTGAATGCCACCTCTCACGGGTCAAGACCGCCAATTAATGAAGTGGGCTGACAAATTGCCTTGCTATGTGTGTTCTGATGGGCGGGCGCAAAATGTGAATGACACTTGAACAGACTTGTGGATGAAGGGGGCTCGCTGAACGCCCCTTCTCTACAGGCCCTAGTTCATTGTAACATGACAAATTCAATAACATACACAACCTTTTCCTACAAGCTACTTGTTTAAAACTCTGTTTAAAACTGTATAGAACATGTGAATGAAAGTCTGGGTCTGATGTTTTGAAAATAAATCTGACAGACCAATTGGCCTTTTTGTGGGAGTTTACAACCTTTTGTGTTTTCAGTACTCTGGCATGTTTACATTGAAGAAACTATTAAGAGGCTTCGAAGTGAATTGATAAGTTTTCTTCATGTCTCCCTTTTTGCAGAAGATCTATCCTCTCTTATTGCGTTGGTGCATTGGGCCCTGGATTTGCAACACCTGAGTGTTCAGGTAAGGTTTACAGCTGCGCTTTATAAGCATTGAACCCTGCCACTACATGGCGATTTTAGCCCGAAATTTGTGACTACATAAATCCGTCAGAAACAAATGGTATTTGCAGAACGTGTTCTTTCTGAAGGTTTTTAGAAAATGTTATTAGCCGAAGCTGATATATGTTTGCCTTTGAAGCAGTACAAATACAAATCTGCAATACTATCAGTGTTACAGGTATAAGAAGGTGGAGGTTGCATACGCTGTGTTTGGTGTAACATTTAGAATGGAAGTACAATTTTAGAAACCCTCTCGGACCGTCAGAAAGGGCGAGTTCAGTATTTCAAGATGTCAGAATGCTACCATGGAGCCCAGTTTACCTTTGGTAAAGTAGCAGGAGAAGGGGAGGGTATCAGAAAAGAGAATTTGGCAGCCCCCGCCATTTGTCCGCTAACTCAGATAATGGCTCCCCTGCATTTGAACGCTGACGCGACACCTGAGCGCTTTCTTTAGCCCAGTACTAGCTCGGCAAACGTTTCCAGGACCCAGCTGCATACATAAACAGGATGACAGACGAGGGTCATGCACACCTGACTGAACTTTGAATGAAAGGACAAGAAGCAGGAGTAAATGTCGAGATCTAAGGTTTGAGGTTTTAGAGTCAAACACCCATTGGCAAAGATGTGTAGCTTAGATTAGTGAGAAAAGGGCCACTTGCATTGTGTTTGCAGCTCAGACGTCTCACAGTAGACTGTATTCAAGCATCAAAAGACAGTGAGGAAAAATACGCAAACATCAGCGTGGGCGATCTGCCATCAGGGGTGCTGTGCTGCTGGTCAGCGACTTTGCTATTGAGGTAGAGAAAATGTGAGTTAAGTCAAGTATGTGGACGTTCCTCCTCTTTGGATTTGTGGGGCTTTGAATGACTAAAACAGTTTGTAGGAAGGAGCTCCCAGTGTCCTTTGGAACAAGACTTGTTGGAACTACCCAATCTTTATTCAGCCATCGTAGAACATTTGCTCTCCTCTCCTCCACATTTTAAAAACTAGTAAATGGCGCTGTGCATACTGAAGCAGAGCTTCTGTCGAAAGGTGCACAAGATCACAACAGGTCCGTAGAGGCCACGTAGAGGGGCTAGAGTAGAGGGATACAGTGGGAAGGCAACTTGTGGCAGATACCATGCTTCCCTACATCATCTAGCCCTCAATGCTGTGAAGGTACCAGCCTTAGAAACCTGCCTACTGTTGATGTGCGTTGCTTTTTTAGGTGCATCAGAGCAGATGTACCCGAGAGAAGTTAGCTAACTGAGAGCTGAGTGAGGATGCAAATTAACATAGATAAAGATGGTCTAAGGCAAAAAGCTGAACCCTGTCATTGGTAGCCTCTGCTTCAGGATGTCTTTATAAGTCTGTGCTCTTCACCTTCTGTTCCAAGGAGGGTCTAAAGTGTGATGTTCAAAGCTAGAGGCCACAAGGAGTACCGCTGAACTTCTGAGAGTATCGTTGAACTTCCGATAGTACTGTTGACCTGTGTGATTCTCTCCTCTCTAATTTGGTTGTAAAGGAATGGAATCGAAGCAGGAGCTTAATAACTTAAGGTAGCCTTTCTATATCACCAATGTGGGGGGTAGAGGGTGATCAGGTTTTGTTATTTGACTACTGGCGTGACATCTGTGTCTCCATGTGTAGGAACCATAATCCTGCGCTGTTCTCATTTCTATTTTTTTCTGAGGTCTTGCTTAATGAGGTGGTCGCTATCTAAGACTCTGAGAAAGAGAGAAAAAAAAGCATTTGTAATGCAATAGGTCTCGCATTTGCTTGAGTTAGAGCTATTGGCATTGTAAATTTATAACTGGACTTTTCTTGCCACATAAATTGGTCAACCCTGCCTCGTAATTTGGTCTTTTCCTGCCACATAATTCCAGTGGCCCAGCCCTGCATATAACTAAATCACTTCTATTTACCTTCTTCCTATATCTGCAGCCAAAAATGAAAATGTTGCCATTTACCATCCTAATTTAAATCTGCCATGCTAATTCCAATAGAATACCACTTTCACCACGCCACCATCAGAGTTGCTGACTGGCTAACACAGTTTTAAAAAAAAAGACACAAGATAGCCACGGAGGAGTAACCAAAACATATCAAGAGTGTTCAAACAGTCCTAGTGTAATAAGGATGTTAACTTGGCCTGAATCAGGGTCATAATTGTAATAAGGAGAGATAAAAAAATATATACAATTATAATGTAAACCCAATAAAAACCTTTATTGGAAATGAACAATTGGCATTAGACTGCAATGCTCAAAACAGACCCTAGAGGACACCACAATGAAAATAGTATTAGTAAGAAACATGGTCACGTAACCAGATTGTCGAACCCTAGAGGGCATATTCACATGTCAAAACGTAATGCACTGTAACCATATATTTAGCCCCTGCGGGGCATAACATTTTTAGGGCTAGCAGGCCTACTGCAATGAAATTACAAACAAGGCCTTTAAACACAAACTACTCCCAGCTGTAAAACAAAAGTTACAACCCTGGGAGCGCTTAAAAAGACACTGAATGCTGGGAAGGGTTATTATTTTGGTGCCCTTACTAACCTAATGTGGGGACCCAGAGATAGTGTAGACAGATCTAGAACATTGTGGTGAACGTTTTGAAGGTGGTCCCATTGTCACAGGGCCACCACAGGCTGAGTTATGAGCAACAATGTTTTGTAAAAGTGTACGCATAATGGGGCGAGTTTTTGTGCGTGTGAATATTGTAGTATGTTGACTGATGCTCAGAACAGTCCATAGAGGACACCACAATGACAATAGCATTTGTAAGAATCATTGTTATGTAACCATAATGTTAGCCCATAGAGGGCATATCCACATGAAAAGAAAATGGCAGAAAGTAATGCAGTGTAACAATTTATTTATCCCCTAGAGGGCATAGTGCATTACACGTTTTCAGGCCTAACTACTTCCAGCTGTAAAACAAAAGTTCCAGCCGTGAGAGACCTTAAAAAGACACTGAATGGTGGGAGGGGTTTTTATTTTGGGGCCCCGATTAAGCTAGTGTGGGGACCCAGAGATTATGTAGGCGCAGAGCATGTTGTCGTGAACGTTTTGCTGGTGGTTCCATTGTCTAAAGACCTCCACAGGCTGGGGTATTGAGCAACAGTGTTTTCTAAAGGTATTGGCCTGCACAGCATTATGGGGCGAGTTTGCAGAGTGAAGTAAATATTGTAGTATTCGCTGTGTTGGGAAAGCCGCTTTGAGGATTTCTGTGTTTTTTCGTAAAGCACTTATCATTTTAAAGTTTTTTTTTGTGAAAGCTTTGGAGCACAAAGGGGAGAGCCAAAATAAATTAGTCTGCTTAGGTAAGAGTGTGAACAATGTGACCAGTGCTTCAGTACCACTGATGGAGTTCACGCTGTTCTTCCCTGTTTGTGCTGTGAGCGCCATGGAGCACAAAGGGGAGAGACAAAAGAAAAAAATAGTTTGCCCACGCTGAGGTATATTGGCAATCGTGCAAAAATCTATGTAACTGGGTCAGTCTACAAGGTGGTAATGTCCAAGGCGGGAAAAACGTAAAGCATTTACCAATTTCAAGGGATTTTTGAAAGACAAGCCCAAGAGCGAGTAAAAGTGACTGGCCGTGGTTAAAAGTTCACAGAATACTTACAATAGGTCAAAAAGCGCTTCCGCTCTCGACCTAAAAATGTGTCTTGAGCTGTTGCGCTAAGAATTGGCAGTAAAGCGAACGAGGTACCATGCATGCATCTGTAATCCTTAATTATTGTTAATAAAGATTGTTTCTCTGTCCAAGAGAAATGTATTCAGAATTATATCCGCTCTGTTTTATATAGTTAACTACTTTTCAACAGGTCTGTATGAACTTTTTCTCTGAGAAAGTTGATTCATTTTATAAACTGTTTTCATCAGGCGCCTCCACAATCTCACGGCTACTTTAGAGCGCTTTAAACTCCCTGCTTGATTTGTAGTTGGCTTTGTGACGTCTTTTTTTGAAAATGTATCTCCTTTATTATGCAGTGTGCTTTAGTACCGTTGTAAAACCAGTGTGAAACCTTTAGCATACTAGCTGATTCAGTGTAGTGCGATGTCTTCCCCCCAGGCATACAAGGTAAGCCGTTTCTAGTTTTCATTATTGAATTGCTCCATCTCATTGAGCCTTATCTTTTATCGGTTTCCCTTGTGCTCTTTTATGTTATTCTTCATCCCAGAAATATTGCTGTGGTAATTTTGGCCTGTATGAAACTAAATGAAATCACTCATAGCTCAGGATCTGCCCCGTTTTACTTTCCTTCGTTTCAGAAAGCTGCTGTCCTTGCATTTGCCTTCCGCCCCGGGGCCAGCACATAGCAGTGTTGATCGTCCTGCTGCTGAGGAATCCATAGTGGGTTTCGGGGAACTGATACTTGAGCAAGATAGGTCTGGCATATTCTCGTGATACCTCGGATCTTAACGCTATTGGTGTGCCCGTAAGTAAGCTTACTTACCTCTGCAACTGCGTTGAGAGATATATTTTGGTACTCGCACGTACAGGAGTTAGCCCAGGTGCAACTTAAGCATCCCACTTTGAATATCTGGCTAGTGAATGCTGGGATAAAGCCCTTTGAATAGCGGAAAAACTCTACCATATTCAGAATCAGCAACGCGTGTTTCATACTTACCACTATTCAGACAGAGCTCTGATCCGCTGTTTAAATGTGCAATTTAAAGATCTCTTTGGAAAAGCATGTTCTTTCAGCTTCAAGGGTAAGCTTTTTCTAAACTGCGCAGGCATACTGTTAATTGTGCATACATTGCAGTATCAGCAAGGGTTACTTCTCTGAGAGACACCACAATATGAGAAGAGTGTGGACGTTACCAGGGGACGCACTTCTAGCTGTATTTTCAACCAGGAATTTTGTCTGGTTTCGGCTAGAAAAATATGTGGGTTTTTGCTTTTTGAGTTGTCTGTTGGCTTGATTTTAGGGCTGATTTGTTAATGACAGAGTTGCTTTAGGGATCTTCCACTTATGTTGCAAACATTTTTCTTGAGGTTGTAGACACAATTATACATCACCATCTACTCTCGGTGCTCTTACTGGGTTCGGGCCACAGCTGTTTCACCATCAGCTCGCTTCCTTCCCAGTGGGCGTGTCCTCAACACCAGTCCCCACTCTGAAACTTCACGTAGGTGGTTCCTGGCTGTTGATTCTCGCCTTACAGTGACCGTAGAGGTCGCTATTGTAGTTAGCGATGGCTTTTTTAATTCACAAACGGTCATATGGGCTTTTAGATTTCAGAGCTTCGATCACCGACTGCAGCCAGTCATTCTGTTTTATTTATTTGGGCCTCCCGATATTCTTGATGCAAACCCTTCAGGGATTGTAGAATACTGCAGCAGGCATCCACGTGTGCCTGATAATTTGGGTTTATTTTTAGTCTTGGGCTCTCAGCACAGTCTATTTATTGTTGACAGAATGAGCGAGATTCAGGTTCTTGAGTGCTGTACACACTGTTCTTTATCAGCTTGGTTTTAATTTTGTAGCACTTTGATTATGAAACTGTTTGTCGACCAGTCATCCCTGGTCAACTAGATGAGAAATACTGGTCTTCCCCTGAATTTATGAAACGCAAATGGGGTGACCAAGCTTCCCCTGCATTAGCATCCCAGTTGCGAAATGCACAACCTGTTTAGGTTTCAAGAGAAGACGCCTCTTCCCTCTAGTTATTGATGGTGGTTGGTTTGTGACGAGCGACGGCAAAAGCTTAGCATAACCGTTTTAACTCTTAGTGTTTTGGACTAAAACAAAATTTGTTTTTTCATCTTGCTGCCATTTTGCAGTGTGTTTCTAATGAACACAGCACAAAAGCGAGACTAAATAGTTCACTTATGTTAGAACATCAACTTTTAGCTCTGTATTTTATATTTCAATACATTTTATATTGCTCTACATAACTGATTATTAAACTGATTTATGCAACATATTGATGAGCACATTAGGTACACATTTTAAGTACCTTACTAAAAGTTGTAAATTCTTATTTTAAGTTTTGATTGGTTGGGGGCTTGCCTAAAATCCTGAGAAGGTGGCAGTTGCTAAAAATCGCTCTGGTGGCATATGAAAAAGCAATATAAACGCACTGGGTAGCCTGCCACATTCACTTAGCACAGTGTGGTTCTCAACTCAATTTGCTTCCTTGGACCTCTTCATAATTGCTACTTGAACCCTGGGTCCGCCAGTGAGTCTTTGTTGGAATCCAGCCACCCTCAGAGTCAATACTAGAAGCCGGAGACACCAGCCTAAGCATTTTCGATGATTTGACCTGCAAAACAATATACAAAAAATAAAGAAACGAGCATTCATCAAACAAGTACACAAGTGATGAAATATTTCATTAATTCATAAACCTTTTTTTTAATAAATCTAAATTTTAATGGGAAGGTTGGAGCTTTTCTAAATTCAGTGGAAGCTGTTAATCACCCATACTATATAGTCTGTTTGATGCATTTGCACTGCTCCCACATATTAATATGAGGATACTAACCTAATTTTTAGTCTCCAATTTTGAATCCCTTCACATCTACAGAACACCTTAAAATGTTAAATTTTACATTTTGCTTCTTTATTAATCTACACTTTTAATCTGTTAATAATGTAATATTCTAAGCAGTCGCACACCCACTGAGCAGGCTTTGTGGAACACCAGGGGCCCCTGGACAAACAGGTTAAGAGCCACTGAGCCCTCCTAGCGAATGGCGAGATCCACAGTAACAGAGCGATTGCTCAGAGCCCTGCTCCTGTCCCCAAAACACAGTGACACCTGGAGAGCGGCAAAAGGAAGATTGTCCTATTGTGTAGGTCTTTGTGGTGCCAAACTAAAAATAGATGGTGTGGCTGGGAGCAGTCGCTCTCAACCGACCTTAGAAGCAGATAGTCACTGCAGGGGAGGAAATCCATGTAGTGACGTAGCCGACTAGCACTGTACCCCAGGGTCTGAGGAGGACTCCTCGGAGGTTCTTTATATGACGGCTTGTGCTGTGAGGAGTAGAGGGTGCAATGGGAGCAAGAACTGTAAAAAGAGAAGCATGAATTATAATGACAATGGAGTCAAAGTGTAGGAAAGTACCCTCTTTCTTGGCATGGTTACCCCCTTTTTCTGCCTGTTGTCTGTGTTTGACTGTGTTCCTGCTAACCAGTGATTATGCTCTCTCCCTTCTAACTTGAACCCTACATTTGGCATACTGGTGACCCCATGTAAGTCCCTAGTATATGGTATCCAGGTACCCAGGGCATTGGGGTACCAGGGGATCCCCACGGGCTGCAGCATGTATTATGCCACCCATGAGGAGCCCATGCAAAGTGTATCTGTAGGCCTGCCATTTCAGCCTGCGTGAAAGGGTGCCCCTGGACTCTTCTGTGACTTCTGAACTTGGTCCCCTTCTTCCACAGGTCTTCCTCTTCAGGAATCCACCGCTGGCTTCTTGCAATCTTGTCTGGGTGTTGCATTTTCTTCATTTACATCCCTTCGGGTGGTTTGGGGAAAATCCAGAAACTTACTCCTTTCTTCCTGGTTGCTGGAGGCTTACTGTGATACTTATCTTTGGGGGTTTCCTAGTACCCCCATCTCCCCTCTACACATTCCACTTACCTAGGTGCGGGACCTGCATTTGCATTCCATTTTGTTTAGTATATGGTTTGGGCTCCCCCTAGGGTCACTACTATCTATTTGCATTTGCTCTGTTGTATCACTTTCTATGCCTATTGCTGCTAACTAGTGTGCATATTTCGTGTGTTTACTTACCTCCTATTGGAGGGTTGCCTGTCTTGTGTTTTGGTACTGTGTTACTGTAATAAAGACCCTTTATTTTCGTAACACAGTGTTTTCCTTCATGTGTGTACGTGCTGTGTGACTACAGTGGAACTGCATGAGCTTTGCATGTCTCCTAAATAAGCCTTGGCTGCTCATCCACAGCTACCTTTAGAGAGCCTGGCTTCTAGACACTGCCTACACTACGCTAATAGGGATACCTGGACCTGGTTTAAGGTGTAAGTACCCTAGGTACCGACCACACACCAGGCCAGCTTCCTACACAAAGCGAGCCAAGGCATTAGCAATGTTGTATTCTGACAGGATGTGTTTGTCAGATAACAAGCTGAGCTTTGTACTGACCTCTGCAATTCTGGTAGAAATCACACAGTGAATGATATTCACTGTCTTCTAATGTTAGGGTTGAAATTAAGGTTGTTAACAAAATGTTTTTGAGAAATGTACTGCATATGAAGCAGCTGGAATATACAAACAGAAGTTAAAAAGTAATTAATAAATATATATATATATACATATATATATATGTGTGTGTGTAATCCAGCATGCCACTGACAGTGATCACCGGTTTTAGTGTGATTAAAAATGGATACACAGCATATGATTGACGGGCATAGCACTAACAAGGATGGCTCATCGAGGCCGGCCCAGCCGCACAAACCGGGTAGAATGTTACACACAAAAGCTGAGGAGAAAATTAATGAATGTTTGAAGGAGGCTGGGCATAGTTTTGTTCTTGAAAGGTTCAAATTCAGCATGGGGGGGAGTTTATTTAAAATAAAAATATAATTGCACATTGAATGCTAGCCACGTAGATAACAATAGCGACACACTAAATACCATAATCCGACCACAGTTAAAATGGTCATGAGTAGCGATAACATTCCCACCACTTATTAAGTTCATGACAAGAAACGTTAAGGACTTAAATGATCCGTGGGAAACCTGTACTAGTGTATGTCACAAGACATAATATAGATAACCTACAGGTGGGAGGAACTGCAGTGTAGCAAGAGGCTCGAGACCACATAGATTTTTCGCGAACTATTCTAGTAATTCCAATGGTGTTGCAGCATCAATTAGAAGAGAGCTGAGATTCTTTTTGATACACACAAAGGTGGTCCTAGAGGAGTGATAACTGATTGTCCAGGGTAGTATCACTATAGTGAACACATATGCCCCCAATTATTACAACCCTTGATACTTTCATGCTCTCAGGACAAAATGTAATAAGCTACAACCTTCTCTGCTTCTCTGGGATGGGGACTATAATGTTACCCTCCTTGGTAGTTTAGATAGTACTAGTTCCGTGGAATAGCAACCGGGTGGGGCACGCTCTGCCCCACTGGATATAATGTACAGACAAAACTTGATGGACATTTTGAGAGTCAGAGAGGACTCTAAGTGGGAATACACATATCAGGAAACAGTGAATGATTCAGTGTTAAGAATGGATCTCTGGTTGGGAATTAGAGATATGGTGGGATGGACTAGAGACATCTAACTTATGGCTGAAACACAACCTGATCACTCACCAGTAGTTAGTTCTGTGTGCATACCGGGCAGTGTGGGGAGTGTGATTGCGGAGATTCCAACCTTCCATTTTACTGGATATGGTTTTCTGAGAAGAAATTAAACAGGCCATAATAGCATATTCTGAAGCTAATCAGGGTTTAGTTGATCAGCATCGTACAGTATAGGAGGTGTTCAAAGCCATGATTACAAGAGTGCACTTTGAAAGGTTGTGGTATACTGAAGTCTGTCAGATGTAAACTTGACATGCTGGAGCAGCTAGAGGTGCAATATATAACATACACCTTAGCCAATGGAGCAAATCCAATATAAACTATGAGAATTCTGCCATGAGGCAGAAAGGGAGATAAATTATTTGGGTAAGTATGCAGCCGCTGAGACATATGGGAAGGGAGAGCGACTGGGACGTACATTATCTGCATTGATTAAATCCAATTGGGCTACAGATCATGTTGACCAAATTACAAATAAAGACTGAATCGAGGCGTCAGTCTGCTGAAATCCTGTCTGATTTATCAAAATACTATGAGAGTTCTTAATATGAATCACAAATGTAAAATGTACAACAGTATTTTCAGACTGTTACAGTAGTGTGACTAGAAACAGCAGAGTGACAAGTTGTTACCCAATAACAATCCAAGAAATAAAACTTCAATAATGGGAAAGCCACGGCAAGTGACGGACTGCCAGTTGAGTTTTATAAGGAGTATTTTGATTTTCTAGCTCCTCATTTGCTGGAGATATATTGGAAGTGATGCAAAAGGGCAAACTCCTCCCAACAATCCAAGAAGCAATACATATAACACTTTTGTTGGTGAAAATGTGTGTGTGAGGGAGTCTTTCACTTTTGCTGCCCACGTTGG
Source organism: Pleurodeles waltl (assembly GCF_031143425.1). NCBI lineage: Eukaryota > Metazoa > Chordata > Amphibia > Caudata > Salamandridae > Pleurodeles > Pleurodeles waltl. Next base: position 1,639,756,110 of record NC_090444.1, on the reverse strand, counting down.
GGGAGCGGGTTAGGGGGTGTCGCCCACTTTGCTCCTGTTGTGTGTAGAAACCTAGGGCTTCTGCATCCACGATATACCTGTTCATTACGTGTGAGTGAAAAGTGCGCTATGGCTCCTCCGTGTGTAGTAACAAAGCTTAAGATAGCCATTTTCATAACACAAAGGCAAAACATTTGGCTTTGTTAATTCATACTTGAAGATCAATCAGTTGTTCTTACGAGACAAAAAACAAGCATTGGCAATGCCAATAGGTCTGTCTTTAAAGAAAAATTGTATGATAATGTGAAGCTTTGCAAGAAAATAGCACGGGAATAAATATGTATGTGTGTGGAAGTAAAGGATTTAAGAATAATATTGGTGTAGATTAAAAGGCCAATTGTTAGTTACACTGTCAATTCAGACTTAAATATTCCATGTAAGTTAATGACTGCCCTCTTCCCATCTGTGCTGCTGCCAGAGACAGACAGCACCGTACATTATCCAGTTATCTAAACACTTTTACAGCATTGCGCCACAGAAAGTTCAACTTCAATCAGCTGGATGAATAAAATGATTACAGATGTGTGGAGGGCAAGCACTTTTTGTGGTCAAGGGCACAACGTCTACTGATCAGAACCAATAATCTTGGCTCCTAACATGTCTGGCGACAGCTTGACAAGCCCGGAACATAAAAACTATGTTACTTGTCTTGTTCTACCCTAAAGTTATACTGCCCATTGCTACGGTGAAGCTGTATGGTAAACCCGCATAAACAGATTAGAATTTAATGTACATCGATGTTACTAAGGAGAAGCAACAAACGATCATCTTTCATCTTTGACATCAAATTTGTTAAATCAGCAGAAACCGGTACTTTGGGATCTGCACTCTTAGACAGAACTTTAATAGACTTTAGCAGTGGCACAGGGAAGAGAGCAAGTAATCGATTGGAAAAAAAGAGTAAACGTCAGCACCCTAACACAGCAGAAGCTTTGTATGGCTGCCACAGTCTTCGCATGAACTGAACACTTCTCTAGCAGTCTGGAATATGTTTGGTTTATTAATCAAAACTACTGTTTTGCTGCAACAGCACTTTTCCCTTCTGTATTTGATAGTTGAGAAATATATTTTGTTTTGTCTGGATGAACACTTTTGTTGAAAAATATACTTCATCAAGTAGACATGTCCATCTCCTAGACTAAGCATGCTAGGCTTCAGAAACTGCCTGGCCTGTGGCAACAGGTGTTGCGTTGTTTGTTTTAAGTAAAAACAGAATGTTGAATTGATGAATGTTAATTATGTTGTATTACATCCACTAGGTTTGCTAGGATGGGTAATCTTCTTAAGGTGCTTACCAGGGAAATTGAGAACTATCCACATTTTTTCCTGGATTTTGAAAGTAAGTTAAAACGGAAGTACAAGGATGTAAGCAACGCTTTCTCTTGATCTAGCCTCTAGTTGATGCAGAATTTGAACTTAAAGGTATAGACCATAGGACCGTTCACTAAGCATGTGTGTGGGGTTGCATGTTTCTGAATTAACGGCACTCAGCACCTCTTTTCTCCTTGTCTCTTCCTTTTCTGTTTTTCAGGAGCCAAATGGGAAATCTTTTAAAAGTTCTCACTTGCACAGAACTTGATCAGGGGCCAAACTTTTTCCTTGACTTTGAAAGTGAGCACAAATCTTGCCTGGCTTATACTGCTTACTAATGTTTGCATGCATTAAACGTCATGTTACTAGTACGATTTGCAAACAAGCCGATTTCAAGTAGTGATTATTATTCCAATTGCCAGGTTGATGATTCCTTATTTTTACTGCACAGTATTAGAACATCATCGATATTGTTTTGTTTGGGAAAGTGTCATGGGGTAAATGCAAAACTTGACCGCAATGTGGAGACCTGTATGCCAAGGTTTCTGATAATGTTTTGGAGACCTTAAAACTAATTTCCATTTGCAACATATTTATTTTATTGCTTAAAATCCTACGAACTGATGTATACCTTGGCAATATGGCTCAGTTTGCAGATCTTATATGGGTGCATGTCCATGTCAGATTAATTTCCTACAGTCGTTTGCTTATTTTATTAACAGTTAATCATTTGCTTGTTGGACATTTTTCATGACTCATATGCCCCCTGTGTGCTGGTTGGGATTGACAGAGTGCATGTCAGAGCTCATTTCCACTGCTGCAGTTTTTTTAACTGGAACTGCGTGCACAGGGACCATTTGCCATGCCAAGAATGTCGTCAGAAGTATACATTGTTCATGCTGGTGCATACACTGTCCAGGCCACAGCAGCCCCTTCGCCCTGAATCCAGATGGTGTGGGCATATATGCACATTTACACGCCATTACGCCACTTTTCTAGGATAAAAGTCTAAGCAAAAAGCTTTGAACAGTGTAATTTTCTGACGACCGTGGCTCTTTAAAAACACGTCTGGGAGCCAAATACGGAAGTCTCAAAAATATTTTCAAAAAGTAGAAAGTTAGACTTTAACACATTTGGGACTGGTTAGTGTGCACTCAATTGTATGACGAGAGAGTGGTTATGAATACTAAGTGGCAATAAAATCCCTACTGTATTGTTTATAGAAAATATACATTTGCTAAGCTGTCTCCCACACCACCCAATAACCTTCCACCCCTTTATTGTGAGAGATCGCCCAAGACGCAGTCAGAAACGAAGGATACCTGCAAGGTGTTGTTGAGCCTTAATTCATATTGGGCATAAACAACCAGATACAGGCGGCATCTAAAAATGCACAACAGACACTGACGCGTTACAGTCAACTGTTTGATGCTCATCTTTATAATCTAGCTGAAGTGCCTTGAGAACAGTTGGGTACTTACGAGTGTTGGTAAGTCTGCAGTGCAGCCATATGGGCTCTCACCTTTCCCCAACCTTAGTGCACAATCATATCATCCAGGCATAATGTTTCTTTCTGCAAATATATGCTTAGTTTTTGATTGAGCATATGCCGTCACCTCTAAACAGTGTGTGCAGTATGAACAAGACAGACAAGAACAATCTGATATTACATCCATAGTAAATTGTCCTCTCTTCCTCTCATTGCCATCCATTCCCACTCGCTCTAATGTCTCTACTACTCCTGCTGCACCGTGGTGTTAGTTGAACTGCGCTGAAGCATTTGAGAAAATTCTTTGGGAGGCCTGGTCTTCCAAGAAAAGGAAGTGTACTTCAGTGGACCCCTGTGTTCAATAAATGTTAGCACAGTATCTGACCAGTTTTAAAGGAGAGCAAGAGTACCTTATGACCATGAAAATTATTTTTTATCTATGCACTACTGAATTAATCACACAGTGTTAAAGAAAGTAAAATAAGTGGAAAACGAAAGAAATCTTAAATTGTCTTTATCATATCTGTGTATCCCCTGAAGTCACTATCCTGGTATACACAAAACACTAGTTTGGTAGACGAGCTTTATGGAATTGAATTTTCAGTTAGTGATATAAAGTTTCATTTCATATTAATTTGTTTTAAATACACCATATGTTTCTGAGTGACTGTGTTATTATTGATATCATTTGTTACCTGTGTATTAATCTAAACATCAGAGAATGTTACATTTCCCATTCTTCATTCGTGATCTCTTAACACAATGTCACTCTTTCATTGAGCCTCAGCAGCTACTTTATTTCTTGCGTTGACTTTTATAACAGTGCACGTTTGATTAATACAATCTGTAGACTGCATGTTCTGCATGCCCCAATACTATGTGCTGTGACCTCTTGACTAACTTAAACACGAGACGAGGGAACATTGTTAAGATTATCTTTGCTTACTTCTTTCACTTGCAGTGCCTTTGCATCTGGGGAATATTTCGTTTTTTGTGTGTTTATGTACATTCATAGTTCTTTCAGCCACATATGTGATTTCAGTAGCTGCACCCTGTATCATTTTTGATGTTGATGTGCTAGTTAGACTGTTATAAGTAAAAGGCATTTCCATCTTGGTTCGGTTTACCAAGGCAGTTTGTAAAACACATACGAGATCCTGCAGTCTGCAGCCATACTGTCACCACTTGAATCCTTTCCTCCAGTGCTGACTGGAGTCAAGATTCAAGCAAAGACAACTCTGGTAAGCCCATGTGGCGTTTCAGTGATTGTGTCACAAGGTAAGTGTAACATTTTTGTTCACTTTAGTCTAATGGTACATCTTCAGAAAATGCCCTGAGAACTTACTGACACTTTCATTACATTGACTTCTATCTTTTGACATTGCAGTACTTATTAATGCCCTGGAGGCAGGTGGCTCAACTTGAATTAATAACAAAAAAACTACAGGACTTGTTGCCTTTCCAAACCTTCCTTTTCTGTGGAATATAGGAAAGGTGTTCTTCAAGCAAAACACTTGTGTTTCTTTCCAGAGCAATTATACCAATCCACATCTTGCTTACCATTTCCAGGAGTATGCATAGGCCAGGACAGATATGAGGCACATTAGGACTCAATGTAATCAAGGCTACCAGTATATAATTCTGTCATTACCACCTTGTCCCTCTTCCGAAGGATAGCCAAATAAGAGTCGATACGTCCAATAAAATTATAGTTGATGTACTGAAACCCATGTGCTCAAATTGATGCCTCTAGAATAGCAACACTGACTATTGCATCATCAGACTGAGCATACCCAGAATTTCCCACACACCTATTAACACTATAAAGAAATGTGCTGGGAGAAACTCAGGAAGCTGTGGTACATGTAACTTGCCTTGTGTGTTTCTCATCACTTCACCATCAAAGACCTTGTAGCCCTAATAGACCAACTTTACATACGTCCGTGCAGCTACCTGTTCTTAGTCAGGGATAACAACAAATGAACAGAGCTGCCTAATGTTGCTTAGTAGGTTTTCTTTTCCTTACCATGGGGACTGAAATACAAGAACAATGATCAACTGTCCGAGTAGGTTTGTACCTTTTAGATTGAGCTATATCCTCCCTTTGAACTTGCACGAAGTGCAGACTATCATTATCAAGAGCAGAAGATGAAGAGCAGAGCCTTTGGAGGATGATGCCCTGATTTAGTTGGAACTTGGAAATTACTTTGGAGACATACTCTGGAAATGGCAGAACCACCCCCTCAGGAAGAACCTCACAAGTGGGTCTTTGTATCAAAGATCCCCCAGCTCTCCCAACCGATGAGTAGATGTCACTGTAATCCATTTGACATCACAGCAATTCTCAAATCTAGTTTGTCTATCGGTACATATCCTCTACTGCTCAGATTGCACTAGTTGGTTCCTAAGCGTCTGTGAAAGGTGAGACAAGGAAGGTTAGGTGCTAGATCATGCTACTTAAGACCTTTAAGCAAGCAATAAGAATGAAGCAGTGGTGTTTCAATGCTGGTCAGCTGTGGCCCTTAATGAAGAACCTTCCACCCATAGCAAGTTAGCAGAAGTTAAAAATCGTAAGTGAATTGCATGCCGCTGAGCATAAATACTTGCAGCACACTGATTGAGAAACAGCAATGTCATGTGAGTAGAGCTCACCTGTCATTTGGGCAGCTGTACTGCAAAATTAGCTCTGAGATCGCCTCAGGGTAGGACTTTGCTTGACACCAGTGAAGAGGCTCTCTGAGGAAGGACTGGGGAACCAGCAAAAGTTTTGTACCACGGGTAACCCTTAACTTACTTGACAGATAGTGATGCATTGTCACTAGTAGTGCTGTCAAAATTACCACATTTGCTAGGTCCTTGCTAATTGAAGGAAGGAATGGAAAAGCAAGTGGGTGGTCACAGAGGTTGGTAGTCCACCAGTCAAGCGAACTGATCTAAGACCTGAAGGAGAAATCTGGAAGGAGGTAATAAGTCTAATCTGGATTTGGGTGACACACTGGACTCCTGACATATCTGAAGAAAACGCTCCAGTCTGAGGGAAAACTCAGGGGATGAAACTTCCTGACTCAGTCTGCATTGTTGGATATCCTCAACAATAGAAATGCAGTTGAAGGTGCTTCTCTGCTCAAAATCCCAGACAGGAAGCAGCTTCTGCCAGTGTCCTAGAATGAATGTCTCTGTTGCTGATTCACATATGACTTAAAAGGGTGTTTTTCCTTGCCACCTCTGGGAGGCCCATCACTGATGGAGCAGATGTACAGATAGCTTTAAAAAATCGTATATACCTCCTATGGCTGTTAAAGTAGTGTCTGTGATAATAGACTGTATAAAAGCCATTTCTGCTAGAAACAATTAGAGAAAAGATTATAGCAGTTTGATCTCTTTCTGTTGAAAGGTTCATGATCTTCACAGCTTCAAATGACCATAGAGACCTGGCAATAGAGAATTTCAGTTTCCATCTTGTTAGTTTCATTCATTCGGCATGGACCACTACTGTGAGGTATATGGTTAAATTACTTTCCATTCTCTTAGAATGGCCTCTTTAACTGGCAGGTGCCTAGCAAGCACGTTCCTCACATGCGTTTACCATGTAAATTAATACTATTTGGAGACTATTAAATCTTATTTTTAAAAGTCTAACTTGCGCACCACAGATAGCATTTTTAAGATGTAGACGTGTGTGTATTATTGTACAATATTAATAAACACCTCGTGTTAAAGTGCATACGCTTCCTTACATGGCCTTTTTAGACGCATGAAGAAAAAACCTTATTAACCTAGCCTTAGCTTTAAAAAAACCAACACCTTTTGCCAGTTCCATCCAGAAAAAAAAAATCCTGATTGGAAAAATAGGATGAAGTACACCCTCTGGCCACTCTTGCTTCCCCTCTTTTAAGATGTTGTGTGGAGAAATTGCTCTTCTTTTAGTTGCTGCAAAGGTATTCGCCTTTCATCAAGGCTAGGATTTGTTTTAAGAATCCTATTTTGGAAAGCATTTTTTCTCCAAATTTGCATGTCTGAAATTGCAGAGTGAGTCTTGTTCTCTGCTCCAAAATTGTAACATGAAGTGCAAAGACTGTATAGAGCAGATTCTCTTACTAACATCACAAAAAGGGAAGAAAGTTAGTACTCTCAGCAGGCAAAGAGTGTTTTTATATTTGAAAAACCACCTGACAACGTAAGTAATTTATATATTTTTAAAGTAACCACTAAAATTTCCTAACTCAAGTCGCCTCAGACCCCGGCCAATGAACAGAATTGAAAGGTGATGCTACCTATTTACATATGTTATGTAAATCTTCTGCAGAGGCAATGGAAGTTTGTTATTCCTGTTCAATGAAATGTATAACTGTTACTAACTTCCGTCTGCATTTGCCTATCTTTTTAATTATTTGTGCTTTTTCCTGTTCAATTGCTCAGATGCACAACCAACTGATGGGGAGCGAGAAGTGTGGAACCAGGTCAATGCTGTCTTACAAGACTCGGAAAGCATACTTACAGCCCTGCAGGCTTACAAAGGAGCGGGACAAGAAATAAGAGATGTATGCTAAGAATGATACATTCCTGCCAGTGCCACGGCGCCCAACTGTACTGTTAAACATTGAAACATCAAGGAAGGTTTACTGTGGGAAATACCAGCTGTTTCTCTAAACGGGCATATTGCTTTATCCTTTACCAGTAATCTTCATAACATTTTGTCATTCTCTACTTTGGGATTGTACTTAAAATATCTAAACTCTGAGCCATAAGAAATTATCCCATTATATTCCTCAGTCCCATCTAACGATTTTTCCGTCCATTATTTTTTTTTTTTGTCACGAGGAGTGCGTGGACTTCGGTGATACAGGCCCTCTATGACCGTTGCAGTAGGGACTTATCAGGAAGACTTAAGCAAGTAACTCAACAAAGCCAGTCTACCAAGAGAAACTTTGTGAAGGGTTGTTCGTGATGTGGTTGGTGCAGACATGTATAGAAGGGCAGTGGTGTGGACTAATCCTATAGTCCAGTAGTGAGACAGGTTTGTGCTGTTGGGAGCTTTTAGTAAGGTTAAACAAAGGGTCCCTGTAGGATAGTGGACTGGTCATTAAGCTGGTATATGTGCATTTATGGCCAGCTGTAGTAATCATTTGCCTGTACCAGTCTGAACACAGTTGGGGCAGATTATGTTTTCTACCTCCTTAATATGCATACCTTTAACACTCATAACCCAGTCTGTAAAGGATCTCCTCCAGTGACGGCAGTTCATGGATACCCAACATGTCAGGCAGCATGATCAGTGGAGCTGAGACATGGAAATGCAACCCGAAAGGCATACTCCTGGTCCCTCATATCCCTGACCAGTGATATGTGAAAGCGCTGCCGGGCCATAAAACATGCACAACCACCCAACCTTTTTGGTTTCTTCTCAAAACAGTTTGAGTCCGAGTTGATATACGTCTGATGTAATCTTTGGGGGCCCAGTAGCACTCCTTCAGTATGTTTAAGCAGCTGAATTTAAGCCTAACATCCACCATACCTTTGTCATGCAACAGCAGGATATATGACCAGACTTTCAGTAAGTTGAATTGCAAGTTGTTGTCTGCTACGTGATCTCAAGAATCCGAGCTGTCAGTGTCAAAAAGAGGGCGTATGAGGAAGCTACATAATCCAGAGACCACTCTCCAGAATCTAATAGGGAAAGGGAGAGCACGTGTGGTCCCAGTCTGGATCTCAAGCAGTGAGACTTTTAGGTAAAGTTCTAAGGAAAGTAGCGTATACTTTGGGTACAGATACTCAAGCTTTAAACATGTGTTATTTAGCAAGCCACTGATGGTACATATGTCTTCCAATTCCCAGCCAGCCTGATGGATTTCCGTCCACCTATCGAAGACCTGCATTTTCCCAGAGAAGTGTGTCTACAAGGATGTAACAGTCTGTTTTGAGCAGTTTACACATCATATACCAGGACAGAGGCATATAAGACAGGGTTATTTAATTCAGTTGAATTTAGGGCAGTGGAAACTATGCCTAGACCCACATTTGTTGCAGGCTTCATGAGACACGTGATTTGACCGCATCTGTCGGGTGGAATCCCCTGCAACCATAGTCACATGGAGTTTAGATATTTTAAGCATAGATTTTGCTGAACACCACACAAACGTCTTGGTGATGGATTCTATTTCTGATAGCATGACGCTAAGTACTCTGAGAGAGCATTGTGAAGTAATATTTAAATCTGGGCACTATTGTCATTTTAAAAGCCTGTATCCTTCCCCAGTACAAGAGCTGTAAACACAACCACCAGACACAATTGGAAATTGTCCTTTGCAACAGTAATTCACTGCTATCTTGGGCCATGGTCCTGGGAACAAGGATACCCAGGATGTCTAGATAGCCTTATTGGGACCCACCTAAAAGGGAGCTTGCCTAAATCTCAACAGTCTGTGTATTTGGATATCAGGAGTGTCTTTCTTTTTCCAGTTGACACGATATATAGAAAAAAGTGTGAAGTTCTCAGGGATATAACACTGTATCGAAGTTGCTGGGTTCAGAAGAGTTAAATAGCAGTCATCCGCATACACCTAGTTTTTGAGGCCATCCTGTGGGACATGATTCTCTCAACAGCAGCAGCTTGACATATCTTGGTCACCAGTGGTTCTAATGCTAGGATGAACAGCAGAGGTGATAATGGACATCCCTGGTGACTCACCTTCTTAACAAAGAACATGTCTGAGATGAAGCCATTGCATATGATCTATGTTGTTGGGTTAGAGTAGAGTACCCACATACTCCCAAGAAATCAGCATCCAATTTGACTCCCAAAAGTACAGAAGAGGTAGTTCCACTCTTCTCAGTCAAACTCCTTCTCGGTGTCCAGGGGTACCTGCCATAAGACGTGATAGGGTTCTCATATTGCTCCAAGGGGATCTGTCTGATAGGAAGCCGTAGTGCCTGGATAGCTGACATATCCTACCTCGCCTAGTCTGGAATACTAAAAGCCTACCCACTTTCTCTCTGTGTTTATATTGCTCTCTCTTCAACCAGAGCAAAATGTTCTCTGTCTGAAACTTGAAGAATTGATTAAGGGCATATGTAGTACTAACCAGGTCGCATAGTTGCATTTTCATTGCATTTTCTTCAAGCCTTTCCAGAGCAAGTGGCAGACTTAATTTGTAACAAGCCAAATTTCACAATTCTTGGAGATTTTAATATTCACGCAGAGAATTTAGAGAATGCAGCTGCTAAGAGACTTCTGTTAGATATGGAGGCCTTAGATCTCACACAACTGATCAGTGGCCCTGCACACATCAAGGGTCATACCATTGACTTAGTTTTCAGCAATACATCCGACTTAATTGCCCTGCCCCCATCCCCTTAGCCTTGTCCAATCATTATCTAATCTCTCTCTCCCTTCCACTATTGGAAACACCCTCCCAAAGCATTATACAACCTTATAGGCGCTGGCATATGCTTAAGACTAAAGAATGGATTGACATCTTAGAGAGTTCAAAGCCCGCATTGAATGGGAATATGGCTACATCCTTAGACTCATTTAATAATTGGATTAGCAAAAGCTTAGACACAATCCTTCCATATACGTTAAGGCTGAGTGGACATAAGAAAAAAAGTGCCCCCTGGTTCTCCAAACATCTTAGCCTAATAAAGACGGAATGTAGGCAGCGGGAGCGAAAATGGAGAAAATCCTGTGAGACTTCCTCTAAAGATGAGTATAGGAAGACTATCAGAAGGTTTCATGCTGAAAGTAAAGCAGCCCAAAGCGCATATTATGCAGATAAAATAGAACAGAGTTCTAACTCCCAAAGGAAATCTTTCTCCTGTTAAAAGAATTTACCTCTCCTCGGGCACACACAGAAACTCTAGCAGCCTCGCATAAACACAGTAATGACTTAGCTGGAGTTTTTCAGGAAAAAATGGCAGAGATCTATTCAACCTTTCCAAAAGATACCGATAGTCCCCAAGCGGTAGATGAGGAGTGTTCCAAAGGTGCAGCAAGGTTTACATATATTCCTCCCCTCTCTCCTGAAGCGGTGTTTATACTATTGGCCACCCTTAAATCAGGGTCTCCCCAGGATTCACCCCACCTTCAATCTTAGGACAAGGGCCTTCAATAATAGTCCCTTTGGTAACTGAGCTGCTGAACATGTCACTATTAGTCGGCACCGTTCCTCCTCAATGGAAACATGCAATTGTGAAGCCGTTCTTAAGAAGCCCAGCCTGGATCCACTCATCCCTGGCAACTATAGACCAATCTGTATGCTGCAAGCCCTTGCTAAAGTACTTGAAAACATGTCAATACTTATCTTTCGAGTTTTTTGGAGGCAAATAACATTCTCCATCCGTCTCATATGGGCTTTAGACCATTACATAGTACGGAATCTGCATTAATCACAATCACTGAAGAAGTTTGGAAACGTGTAGATCAGGGCTTGGTCTCTGCAATCGTGGTTATCGATCTTAGTGCTGCCTTTGACACGGTGGAGTACAAAATTTTACTCCAGAGAATGAGGGAAAGTGGAGTCTCTGGCAATGCCCTGAGTTGGTTTGCCTCATTCTTGGAAGCAGGATCATTTCAAGTTTTGGACCGTTCCTTTTATTTGAGCTGTTTTAAGAGTAAGTAGGGGGTGCCGCAGGGCTCTTCTTTGAGCCCTATGTTATTTAATATCCATATGGCCCCTCTGGAAAAAGTAGTGGAGCCCTATGGACTCTCTGTAGTGTCATATGCAGATGACACCCAGCTTGTGGTATCCCTTTCTACTGATCAGAACTCAACCAATTCTCAGCTCATTCCTTGTCTACAGGCAATCTCCAAATGGATGTCCAGCTGTAGACTTAAATTCAACAGAGACAAGACAGAGGTTATGTTTCTGGGTCACCAGGCAAAACCAAACTTAACCTCCCCAGTATTGCAAACATTAGAAGACCTTCCATTGCCCAAAGAAAGCATTAAGAGTCTGGGAGTATGGTTTGATCCATGGTTGACATGTTTTGGCATACTCAGACTTCTTAGAAAGATTTTCAAAATACTTCCGTTCATTGCAAAGAGGCTCATCATACAGGCCTTAATAATCTCTCGGCTGGATTATGGGAACGCCCTGTTTCTTGGTGCACCAAAATATGTTATGAAGAAATTGCAGGTGGCACAGAACACTGCTGCCCACCTTCTCTTCAGTCTACCCAGGCATGAATCGGCCAGATCGGCTTTATCAACATTGCACTGGCTTCCTTTGGAGCAACAGATAAAATGTAAATCTTTGTTACATTCATAGAGCTCTATATGACAAAGGCTCACCAATATTGCGAACCCTGGCTTCTTTTTACAAACCTACCAGACATCTTAGATCATCCTCCACGGCCCTAGCTGTCATTCCCCCAATACAAAAGGCCAAATGGGGAGGAAGATCAATATCGTATCTTGGAGCTCGACTGTGGAATTCATTACCACTGAATCTACGTCAAACCAGCCATGAACTGTCGGTCCGGCAGCTATTTAAAACTTGGTTATTTTAGTTTGTGTCCCAAAGCTGTATATTCAAAGGTTTTTCTGTATTGCGCTGGGAGGCCTTCGGGTAGCTATGCGCTCTATAAATTTTCATAACATAACATAGTAGAACATCAGAGGGAGAATAATTAGATATTCGATGGCATGTGTAGCTGTAGCTACACATGCTGTGCATAAGCTCGCCATCTAGTGTTTGGTTCGGAGTAGTACAACTTGCTTTTGTTCGAAGATAGTTTTCGAGTCACTCGATCGATTGACTCCTCCTCTCTGTAATATTGCACATGGGCACCAAGTCCTTTGTTGGATTGTTTTTCTCTGCCGTCAGGTTCGAGCATATGTTCCTCTCGCTCCAAGTTCTCAGCTCCAAACAGTCCAAAACAGTATTCTTTCTGTCTTACTATCATAGTCGGTATTGTTTCCGAACGCTTATTCTTTAATAATTCAACTTCCGGTTCCTTTTCCATACTCGGAATTGAATTTCTTTACCCTTTTGGGAACAGAAAGGCCCTCTCGGGCCTTCCTCGGGCCTTCCTCTTCCACGTGATATCATAGAATGCAGCCCTAATGGAACGTACTCTATTCCAATATTGCCCTCAATGCCATTCAAAGTTTCCACACACTGACCATCATCAGGTGCGTAATTTGTGTCTTTCCTTGGACCACAATGATCAGATTTGCAAAGTGTGCCGTTCTTTTCGGTCGAAGAAGAAAGACCCTTAGAGGACGAAGAGCTCGTCGAATTGAAATGGCGTCTTGACATCCAGATGATACACCGGACATCGTCGGCGACAAGCACACGCAAGAAGACTTGGAACAGGAGGGGGGTTTTCCGTTCAGGATTCAGACTCTGATATGCAGTCGGACATCAAGAGTTAACCATTACAACCAGCACAAACTGTAAGTAAAAAGCCCCTTAAAAACAACCGCAAAAGAGGTCATCAGTCTGCCACTGCCTTCCAACCATTGTTGGAGCCAAGAAACTTATTTGGATGCCTCGCATACCAACTCGGCACCGAAAAAAGACAAAGATAAGTCTTTGGCATCGGCCTCCAGTACTTCCATTTCGGCACCGACAAAACAAAAACTACATGGTGCTTCAGTGCCGACCACTTTGGCACCGAAAAAGAGACAAGAGTCAGCTAATATTTCAGCACTGAAAATGTTCTATCCGTCAAAAACCTTCGGAACCGAAAACATCACAAAAGAATTTCAGTGGCTATATACAGTCTAATACAACCCCTACATCACAGGTGGAACCAATTTTAGAAGTTATGGACTCTAGGCAGCGCGGACTTCAAATTCAACAAGGAACAGGGCGATTATAACATCACATCTGCCCCCTTTACAGAGGAAATTTACTTTAAGGGAGTATTGATTCCTCTACACCTCCAAAGAAGACTACCAAAGAAAATACTTCTTTTCATAATCAAACATCTCCACCTTTACCTACTTCTCCACAATATGTGCCTCCTCATTCAGGGTTCATACCACCTAGTTCACCACCTGGTGGGTCTCAAGATATAGGGGATACATTAGACAAACAGGACCCATGGGATGAGTATGATCCGGATCCTATTACACCAAATGATCAAGATCTTTACCCAGCTAGACCTTCACCCCCTGAGGATTCCACATCAGACCAGCAGGTTATATCTAAAGCAGCAGCATTTCATAATGTACACTTATCCAATAGAGAAAGATTTTTTTTATTGGACACCCTTGGTGCAACTAATAAGAAAAGTCAGTTCCTTCCAATACTTCCAGGCATGCTCAGGCACGCAGAAGAAATAATTAAAGTGCCTTGTAGAGCAAGGGTTATCACTCCCAGAGTTGATAAAAAGTAAAAGGCTGCACCCAATGATCCTTTATATATAAAAACACAGATTCCACCAGACTCTGTTGTTGCATCTACTGCACGCAAAAGGCTAATAGCCAGTCAACAGGAGACACACCTCCTCCTGATAAAGAAAGTAAAAAAAATGAGATGCAGCGGGGAAAAGAGTGGCAGCTGAAGCAGCCAATCACTGGCGAATTACTAATGCTCAAGCTTTACTATCCAGATATGACAGAGCTCACTGGGATGCTATGGAGGAACTTTTACAATACCTCCCAGAAGAACATCGTATAAGGGGGGTAGAAATTGTAAATGAGGGACAAACGATTTCCAATAACTCCATTCTATGTGCGCTTGATGCTGCTGATACGGCAGCACGCAGTATTAACACAAATGTCATCATAAGGCGCCATGCCTGGCCCAGATGTTCAGAGTTTAACCAGGAGGTACATCAGGCAGTTTTAAACATGCCTTTTAATAAAGAGAATTTATTTGGTTAACAAGTGGATAACACACTTGAAATATTAAATATAGATAATCAAACTGCCAAAGCTATGGGAGCCTTCCAAGCCAGCACACATAGGGGTAGTTTTCGTTGTGGAGGGTTTACCAGAGGATTTAGATCGTAATTTCAACATCAAACTAAACCCACCTCTCAATACACTAGAGGTTACTTTAGAGGATCATATAGAGGAAACACTGATAATGGAAGAGGAAAACCATCTACATGTAGAGGCTCCTCATCCGTCTCTAAACAATGACTTCCACAAACAATACTAACACACACCACTCCTGTAGGGGGGAGGTTAAAACTTTTTGACCCCCAATGGGCTCAAATTACCACAGATCAATGATCCTTCAAATTATCCAAAATGGTTATTGTCTGGAGCTCATTTCCACTCCACTAAATATACCCCCTCATACTCTCAGACTCTCACAAGATCATCTCACTCTTCTCACAGAGGAATTACATTCCCTCCTTCTAAAAGGAGCTATAGAACCAGTACCATTACAATACCAAGGAACAGGAGTTTACTCCCTGTAGTTTCTAATTCCCAAACAAGACTGGTCTCTCAGACCAATATTAGATCTCAGACCCTTCAACCACTACATCCTATTAGAACATTTTCATTTGGTCGCTCTTCAGGATGTTATTCCTCTATTACAACTAGGCGACTTTATGACAGAGTTAGACCTAAAGGACGCTTACCTTCACATTCCAATTCACCCTGCACACCGCAAATATCTACGATTTGTAGTGGCAGCAAGACATTACCAATTCAAAGTATTACCATTCAGAGTCAAAACTGCTCTCAGAGTATTCACAAAATGCCTCGCAGTGTTTGCAGCACATCTCAGAAGAAAACAAATTCATAGTTTCCCTTATTTGGACGATTGGCTCATCAAAGTCCATCCATTCGCACAGTGTCAAAAGATACTCAAACTACAATTTGTCTCCTACACTCTCTAGAGTTCACCATAAACTACATCAAATCTCATCTCCAACCTGTCCAAATACAACCCTATCTTGGAGCTATCCTCAGTTTATATATAATTAGGAATAGCCTTTCCCAACCCAAACCGGGTCCAAGCTTTTCAGACATTAATTTCAACAGAACCAAACATACTCAGTAAGAACTGTTATGAAACTGTCAGGAATGATGGCATCTTGTATTGCCATAGTGCGTCATGCCAGACTTCATATGCGTCCTCTTCAACAATGTCTTTCGTCAGTGGTCTCAGGCACTCGGTCAAATGGAAGATATAGTGTTGTTGGACCGCCAAACTTATCTCTCTCTACATTGGTGGAGTATCATAAATCTTATGAAAGGGTCGCCCATTGTAGACCCTGTGCCTCAGATCACTCTCACAACAGATGCCTCAAACAACGTTTGGGGAGCCCATCTCCTCAACCTAACAATTCAGGGGATATGGGACAACACTCATTGGTCTCTTCATATCAATTACCTGGAACTGCAAGCAATGTTCTTGGCAATGAAAGCATTCCTTTCACAGTTGCAACACTAAACAGTGTTGATACGTACAGACAAAATGACTGCCATGTACTATCTTCAAAAACAGGGACACACACAATCTCATCAACTGTCCCACCTAGCACAAACAATATGGAAATGGGCGATTCGTCTCCACATTCACATAGTGTCATAATATCTCCCGGGTACAGACAACCACTTAACAGACCTACTAAGCAGAATGCATCAACAAACACACAAGTGGGTACTCCACCCACAAGTCCTTTAACAGTGCTTCACAAACTACGGAACTCCTCAAATAGATCTGTTTGCAACATATCAAAGCAAAACATGCCAAAACTTTGCCTCCAGGTACCCACATCCTTGGTCCAAGGGCAATGCTCCATGAATGAGTTGGTCAGGGATATTTGCTTACGCTTTTCCCACTCTCCTACTCTTACCATTTCTATTCCGGAAAATAAAGCAATCTTCCCTCAGCATGATCTTAGTGGCTCCTACATGGGCACGTCAACCATGGTACACAACACTTTTGGAGCTCTCAATTATTCCTCATCAAAAACTTCCCAACGGACAGATCTTGTGACACAAAACAAGGACAGATAAGACATCCAAATCCCAAATTACTCAACCCAGCGATATGGCTCCTGAAGTCCTAGAGTTTGGATATTTACAGTTACCACAGGTATGTATGGGTATCCTTTTGCACGCAAACCTGCGACTAGACAATGCTATGCGGCAAAATGGAAACCTTTTATTTGTTACTCCCTAACAAAAAACATTGACCCTCTTAAACCAACAGTATAAGACATTGTACAATATTTATTACACTTACAAAAAGCAAATTTAGCCTACACATCGATTTGTTTACATTCAGCCGCTACAGCTGCATACCTTCAAAATAGACAACATATTTCTTTGTTTAAAATTCCAGTTATCAAAGCATTTATAGAAGGACTAAAGAGAATAATTCCACCAAGGATTCCTCCAGCACCATCTTGGAATCTTAACATTGTGCTCACAAGGCTCATGGCTCCACCATTTGAGCCATTTCGCTCCTGCCCCCTACAATTCCTTTCATGGAAAGTAGCCTTTTTAATTGCTATCACCTCCCTTAGACGGGTCATTGAGCTTCAGGCATTAACTTTAGAAGAACCTTTCTTTCAAGTTCTTAAAGAAAAAAAAAATGATTGAGAACAAATCCAAAATTCCTTCCAAAAGTAATTTTGTAATTATTAATCAAACAATAGAATTACCAGTTTTCTTCCCAAAACCAGAATCAGTAGCAGAAAGGGCTCTACATACTCTTGATGTTAAAAGAGCTCTTATGTACTATATAGATAGAACAAAACATTTTAGGAAAACAAAACAACTTTTTGTGGCTTTCTCCTTACCACACAAAGGAGATCCTGTATCTAAAACAACTGTAGCAAAATGGATAGTCAAATGCATTCAAACTTGCTATACTAAAGCTAAGTGACAATTATCTGTAATACCTAGAGCACATTCCACTAGGAAAAAAGGTATGGCTATGGCATTTTTGGGTAACATACCTGTAGCAGACATTTGTAAAGCAGCAACATGGTTGACACCGCATACTTTTACTAAACATTATTGTGTAGACATCTTTGCGTGACAGCAAGCAAATGTTTACCAACTGTACTTAAAACACTTTTTCAAACAATTGCAACCCCTGCACACTAGCCACTGCTTTATGGAGGGACTGCTTTACAGTCTATGCACAGCATGTGTATCTACAGCTACACATGCCATCCAACGGAAAATGTTACTTAACAGTAGACATCTGTTTGTATCATGTAGTGCTGCAGATTCACATGCGCCCTCACCCCTCCCCTGAAGTGTGTAGATGTCTCAATTGTACATATGTAAATACGCTGCATGGACATCTTTTCTATTCTACTATCTATTTTTCACTACTTCACTCTCCCGCCTGCGGAGAAACAATATAACAAAGGACTCGATTCCCATGTGCAGTATTACAGAGCGGAGGAGTCACTCAATCCCGTGACTCAAAAACTTTCTTCGAACAAAAACAAATTGTACTACTCCGAACCCAACACTAAATGGCGAGCTTGCACACAGCATGTGAATCTACAGCACTACAAGCCACGAACAGATGTCTACTTGTAAGTAACATTTTCCTTACTAGTCATGTCCCAAACGTTTGATTCGAGGGACACTTGGTCTTCTTGGCCTTTCTTTTTACTCATTGAAGAGCGTTACATCGTAAGATCGTGTTATAAACTTTGCTAGAGACTCCTAGCGTTTGGTCAGAGATAAGTGAACCCTCATTGGCTAAGAGAGTCTGCCAGGTGATAATGCAGAATTGTTTTCCTCCTGCAACATATTCCTGTAAGTGTTCATTCTTCAGTGACATGGACTTGCGAATTTCAGGTTCAGCAGTAGTTGAACTGGACTGTTGTCCAACACTGCACCACGGAGAATAGTACTTGATATGACATTCGGCTAGGTGAGAAAAAATTCAGCGCATGTACAATTCCTATGGACTTCTAATAGAACAATGTAGTTCCGGTTACTGAGGGGAAAAAGTCTGGTAGCATATGGCTCTCTAGCAGGTTGTCCAACTCCTCATGTTCTCTGAAGCGATAAGTGTGGGGCCTACCTGACCTGTTCAGTAGAGGGTCAAAAGTCATATTAAACTGTTCACCCTGGGATCATCTCTTGCCTGCAAAACTCCCTCAAGGTTCTAGACAACCTGGAGAAAAATGAGTGCTCCCATTGCATGCATGCCCAGAACACAGCATCAATATTGACCCCTTTATGGAAACTTTAGCAAAAATAAATTGACCTTCAGCAGCTCTCCATATTTTCTTTTTTTATGTAGTCACGGGCAGAGTCTTTCTAAACAGAATATCACCCCTTCCTCATTTTTAAGAATATAATCCCAAAGAGGCCTGTCCATTAGCAAATTCATTGTCATGCAGCATCTTGCCCATCCACTCCCTCTTCAGCTTGTAGCCTTGAAAAGGAACTTGTGTTTCTTGTAAATGCACAATGTTAATTGTTTTACTGGATAGTGGAAACTTTTTTCTTGAGCTTAATGTGCAAGGAAATTATGTTTAGGGGCCTTTTGCATAGTCCTCATTTGAAGGGGGATGCTGTACATACAAGGGATGGAGCGGGAACAGCATGGCTCTCTAGCAGTGGTAGCAAAGTGGTAGTAAGGTCAGCAGGACGTCAACAACTTCGGTAAGCAAGGTGTCGGCAACAATGCCATGTAGCTTAAAGATGCTCACAGTCACAAGGCACTAAGTGAGTGGGAATATACAAGTGATGTGTGTGGCCAGCTGTCAGGGTGCAGCACTTGTGCCCATGAATTGAGGCAAAGGGGTTTGTGGTGGAAGAGGACTCGTTAAAAGGCAGATGGGAAAAGGAAAACAACAGTATACAAATGCAGAAGAACAGTTAAGGCGGAACCTCAGATTTTCACGACAAGAGGTCCCAGCAAGAAGATAATGCCAAGAGGTATTAAATCGCTATACGAAACTAACTTTAAACAGCTGATGTAAATACAAAGCCCTAACTAACTCTACGTTGCCTTCTTGGGACAAGGAAAGACAAAAGAAAAGATTTATTTATTTCAGTGAAGTCTAAATGGAGATAAGAGAGGCCACACATGTTTGTGTCAAAAATAAGAGTCCCTGGGTGAGGAATGTAGAACAGCATGTCCCCTTCATGAATCCAAAAGAGACCACAGAAGTTTGTAGATGGGACCAGGAGCAATGAGGAGAGGCAGAAAGTCACGAAACCCACCCTGAAGGACCCCTTCACAGCCAAATCGCTTAAGGTCAGACAGAGTAAAACATCATAACCCAATGCTTCATACAGCCATTTCACGGTTTGTGATGGGATGTGGGTTTGTCAAATTATCCATGCTCAGCATGGTAGCTGGTTCCCATAGTCTCGGTTCTTGAGCTGTGGCTGAAGAGTCAGGAATATTTTCACTTTACGTTCCTGGGAGAAATCTTCCACTAAAAATCTTGTTCTGGTACAGGAAGAGTCCATTTGTTGTTTCTTGGCTCCAGTTTATTTACCTAGTCTGTCTGTCTGCCACAGAAGTAAGGCGAAGATCAGCTAAGAAGCTCCAGTCTTTGGCAGGTGTTTTGAGTGGACGCTGTGGGCCTTTTGAAATTCCAGCATGGGTGAGAAAGTCCTGTCCAAAAGCTCAGAGAGAAAGAGATCCAAGAACGTGATCAGAGATAGCCCTCTGCCACCTCCGGAACCTCTGAGGTTCTTAGATATTACTTCCCAGACTCTTTGTGGCTAATGTTACAAGCTCTTGGTCCCCAGTCTGGGTTTCGGTTAATACAATGCAGCTTTTCCCCCACTGAGTTCAGCCTGGTCTTGTAAAGGGTATTGGCCCTATTGACTTAATGTCTTCCTTTGTGGTGGCTGTATTCCCTTGAATTGCTGCCACTGGTACCTTATTGGATGCAGGCTCTCATAGGATTGACTATGATGCAACAAACTGCACTGGTCACGGGCATTGCGCCACATGAAACATTGTGACCAAGAAGAAGAACCCCTTAACCACTCTACACTGGGAACTGCCAGGAGGGCGGTTTAGAGGCAGACTGTGGATCAGGGTTGGTGGTAATGTGCTGATCTTCCCTTTGCACCTTAAAGAAGCACTGTCTGACTTCAGTACACTAGGTACTGAGCAGCAGACCTTGCCCTCGCACCATCATTCAGTTTAGGTCCATGGCATCACCCGAGGCATTGAATAGCATCTCATAGGTGACGAGTGTGGTGGGAGCTCTACAGAGTGGCAAACATATTTGCACTGTCTCAAACCCTGCCTTCACCATTAAGTTTAATGTTATTGATTATGAAACCAATGGAAGAAGAACTGATGGTGCTTGCTCCCAAAGCTAAACAGTCAGTTCACTTCTCCAGTCTGATTGTTTCCTGGGTACAAGTGTGCTGAGATACCACGTAAGCAAACCATAGTGGCACTGTAATCTAGAAATTGGCTGTGACATATTGGATTATTAATCGAATAAAACAGCAAGGCCAGTAACCAAGTTTTAATTAGGCCTTGGTTACTAGAATTTCTAAGCAATGTCCCTTAGCTAGACTTTATTTCAAGCAACTGCACTTTCACTTCACCCATTCACAAAAGTTTATTGTGCAGATACGACTTTCAAGCAGGAGGCACTTGAAGGATAGAGAGTATTTAAGACTTTGTCATACCTCACTCTTTCCAGTCTTGTTTCTTAGAAGAAAACAACATACTCATCGCCTCCCAGTCTGGATTCTGCAAGAACCACAGCACTAAGACCGCCCTCATCGCCTGCACAGACAACATCAGGACCAGGGTGGACAAGGGCGAGACTGTCGCCCTCATCCTCCTAGACCTCTCTGCAGCTTTTGACACTGTATGCCACCAAACCCTCCTCGCACGCCTTTTTGATGCCAGAATTCGCCACAAGGCCCTGGACTGGCTCACGTCCTTCCTCCCCGAAAGAACCCAAAGAGTTCGCCTTCCTCCTTTCCGGTCTACAGCCACCAAGATCATCTGTGGGGTCCCCCAAGGATCCTCCATCAGCCCCACCCTCTTCAACATCTACATGGCTCCTCTCGCTAACATCCTCCGCTCCCACTGCATCACCATCATTTCATACGCCAATGACACTCAGCTCATTATCTCCCTCACCAGGAACCCATCCACCGCCAAGATTAACCTGCACGCCGGACTCCTCGACATTGCCAAATGGATGACAGCAAGCCAGATAAAATTAAACTCAAACAAAACAGAGATCATCATCTTCGGCCCAAACAAGACAGCATGGAATGACTCCTGGTGGCCCCCCACGCACGCAACCTTGGCATCGTTCTGGACTCATCTCTCTCCATGACCCAGCAAATCAACGTCATATCCTCCACCTGCTTCAACACCCTTTGCATGCTATGCAAGACTTTCAAATGGATTCCTTTAATAACAAGAAGAACAGTCACCCACGCCCTCATTAGCAGCAAACTGGACTATGGCAACGCCCTCTACGCAGGGACCACAGCCAAGCTTCAAAGAAAACTCCAGCGAATCCAGAACGCAGCCGCATGTCTCATACTCAACCTCCCTCGCCACAAACGCATATCCACCCACCTCAGATCCCTACACTGGTTGCCCATCAACAAAAGGATCATTTTCAAAGTCCTTGTCCACGCTCACAAAGCTCTCCACGACACTGGACCGGCCTACCTCAAAGAACGAGTAAACTTCCACATACCAACCTCGCCTTCGCTACAGTCCCCTGCATCCAACGCACCAACTCTGGCAGCAGATCCTTCTCCCACCTCGCTGCCAAGACCTGGAACTCCCTCCCCACCAACCTACGCAAGACCCAGGACCCCTTAACCTTCAGAAAGCACCTTAAAACATGGCTTTTTGAGCAGTAACTGACAGCACCCCCCTCCCCATAGCGCCTTGAGACCCTACCGGGTGAGTAGTGCGCTTAAGAAATTATTTTGATTGATGATTGATTGATTTCCAGACCAACCTAGACTACAAGGGATGAAAAAGTACTTCATCATAGTGTGTGCACATCTCAGGGATCCACAGCAGTCATGCTGTAAAAGGAAAATGTTTCATATTTGAAACCATCTTTTTGTGGCATGTCTCTCTGTGCAGTGTTATGATACCCTTTAAGCCTCCCCTGGGAAAGGAGGATGAAATGCAAAGGATCTTAAGCCGCACATGGTCATACGCAACAGAAGCATGAAAAAATGTAACTAATGTAAAATGTTATTGGACCCAGGGCCTACTGTGTTTATGCAAAATACTTTCTGATTTGACCCTTCTGCAGCTCCCAGGTCACAGTTTGGCCATTTACAGACCCAGAGCCTTTCTTTCATGGGCATATCCTGTGTGTATCATAATTAGCTCTGTGGTCATGATCCCTCCACACTAGAGCCTGACAAAACTAAATGAACCAGCCCCAGTTCCTGGTTCCCTCGTGACATAAGCCTGCAAGTTATTGCCACTGACCTGTAATCCAGCGATAGAGTCCTGAAGCACCAGTTCCTTATCCACCGTACCTGGTTGTTGACTAAATATAAAATAGTTGGAGGATCCATCTCTGCTGTCTGTATCTTGTTCTCCCTGGCTTGTACCAGGCTTCTTAGATGATGCTATTGCTGGCCCCCGCACAGCCAACCTTATTTTACCAGGTCTGTGCTGGGTCTATGGTGGACTTAATGCAAGTATTAGAGACAGAAATATGTAGCTGCAAGTTTTCCTGTTCCCTACTCTGTTCAGTCTATTGTTGAATGATGTTTGTTTATCATGTCCTTAATAGTATACTGAATATTGCCAGTCCTTTGGCCTGTAGAAGAACAAGAAATTGTGTCTCTAGCCACGAGCACTGAGGGCGAAATGCTCTCCAATTTTGTTGGTTGCGTGGAAACCATTGCACCACCCCTACCTTTACAAAGATGGACTTCCTGGTCTGACTCTGGGTCAGATCGCCGCCCGGGCCTTCCTACAACTCCTGCGTCCTCAATTGAATTCCTGCCTTTTCTGAGTCCAGTTGTTTCGCCTGCTTGGTTAGGACCAATTGCCCCATACAGGTGCCTCATTTAAATCAATTTACAAAGAGTATGCCATTCCTAAATTCATAGAATGGTGGTTACCATTTGTATCACACCCATGCTAAGAACTCTGTTGTTACTGTGCAATGGGCCATCCCAGTGTGGATGACTTGTCTTTCCTGCCTTTGTGCTACACATTAGCTTTACAAGTGCATGCACCATCCACCCCAAGGTAACCCTCTTCTATACGTTGGACAACATCCAATTCAACCACATTCCTTGTCTGTTTAAAACAGTCCTTCTCCCACAGACCACATTCCTTGACATCCGTTTTATGTTTCATGTGTTATTTTTATGGTATTTCAAGGCTGCTCTGTGCATTCTTGTTTTTTCTTAGATAATATTGTGAAACGTGCCACCCCAGTATGGTGGGCCCGTCTTCCTTGCCTTGGTGCTACTTATATTATGTTTGTGTGTTTCGTCCAGTCTGTCATTGCTGTTGGCACCATAGACCGGATTTGTTTGCAACCATCACGATGTCTAACATCTTTTTCATTATGTCCGACAGGAGATGCTTATTTAATGTCAAACATTCTATTTTTGTATTGTCCACTGCAGGCATTATAGGTTGCACTTCACTTCAGGATTGTGCACCAGTTAATATGCTACCGCTCTACCATGTGGGAATACATATACCGATAATGGATTTGTGTATATACGTGTTCTCCAGGAGGTATTGGTTTCACCACAATTTCTAGGTGGTTTTCGGAATTGGGCACCTTACTGATTTGGACCACTTTCCGATCCTATGTAGATTAGGTTTTTTCATTGGTCCTAACAAATTGCCTGAGATCATCTGTGACTGCTCTGTTGGCAAGAAACATGTTGACTGCCACTTAAATTGATCCCTTAAGATATGAAGGAACATTTCCTTCACAGTTTCACCTTGTTTATAGACATGACAAGATAAACCATCATAATAAATTAGCCATTAGGTGGCCTTTAGTCATTTTTATATTTTCTCACTTCTTTTCTCCAATCCACACATTCAGCACCCTCACTTCAGGCTCATCACAGCAAAAACAACTTAAAAGAGCTCCCCCCGGCAAAGAGCCCCCTCGAGGAGCCCATTAGGTATTTCTAAGCTGGCCCAACGAGGACCTGCCCAATGATGAACCATGCCACCCAATTGGGTGAGTAAGGTCTCTTGCTCCTGAATATTCATATTCCTCCAACTTATCTTTGCATGGGTGTGATACCAGTGGTGTCCGCATCATATGAATTTAGGAACTGTATACTCCTTCTACATTGATTTATACAGGGGAACGTGTATGCCGACTTTGATAGCACCTAGTTCCTCTCTTTTTGTAGCTTCATTTAAATCTCATGCTCTCCATCTCATCTGTGTTGGAGGCGCCTGTGGCATTGGCTACAACTTCTGTCTCATTTCCAGTCTTGGGTGCTCCTGTTGCACCATTACGCAGTTGCTCTGGTGTTACCAGTTTCGGCACCATCCTTTCTTTCAGCCTTCGACACCGAACAAGCCACGACGATTTTGGCTCTCATACTGAGATTCCTGGCATCCTAGAATCTGTTCTGCCAGATGCCTGAGCACTCTCCAGAGCCAGGGCGAGCATCGCTTGTTGACCACCAATACCATTGGTGGCTAAGTCTCCCCTCTGCGGCCTTGCTACAACTTTGCAGCCTCCTCATTCACCCTGTGGGGTGAGCATCTTCTTGCCTGCAACATTATCTCCTGTGGTTGCCTCCTCACACCAGAGCGAAAAGCAGTACATGGCCGAATCAAGCGGCCGCCCTCTTGCTCTTCCTCAGCTTCATCCCCCACACCAGCCTTGGTAATCCTTTCTTCTGTCAATGCAAAGAAAAACTCCTAAGATATCCTTTCTTACTCTATGCCCCATGTGAAATTTGGGATGATTGGAGCTCCTGCCTACATTTTTTTGCAGCATTCCAAATTTAACTTGTGTGAGCACGTCAAGTTACACCTGAGAGGTTGTGGACTACATTTATGTGGGCGGGTCTTTAGCCACTCCACTAAAACACCCTTGGGGGCTTGCAGAAGTGCAACATTAGAGGAAACTTACGAATGCTTACGTTAGTCATGCTTGGGTAAGTTGAGCCCTCTTAATTCACCGACTTATACTAGTAAGGTTAATGGTACACCTATTCAAAGGTGTTAGATCTTAGTCAGAATGTCTCTTTTTTTTATATCAGGCCTATAGTGATCTAAGCTGTATCAGTATCTAAATGTTCTTTGATAAAACGATTGAAGTGAATTTACTCACTTTTGTGTGATGCTCTTAAAAAATGCCTTGTTAGTTATGCAAACTTGGTATTATTTCCCTTTGTGAATTGGATATTGAAATAATTATGCTAAATTGGAACTGCTAATATTTTTTAATGAGATTGATTTCATTTTGCAGGTGGTGCTTCTCTACCTGTGCAAGTGTACACTCCTTTGCTCCTTTCGTCTTCCTTTTTTTTTTAAAGATGTGCTGGCAATAAAAATTAAACAAGAGTTTAAGCCCTTTGTACAGACTTTAGCCCAAGTATTAACACTTCCGATAAATCAATTTCATAAATATAATTAAAAAAATATGCTTGTGTAATTAAACATCTGGGTGCACCTCTATGGACGTCTTGTGTACTACAAACAAGAAATGCAATTTGTTATTCAAATAAATGTTCATAGATATATGTGTGTATATATTTATATATTTGTGTATTTTTTTTTTTACTGTAGTAGTCTGTATTGCTAAATGACACTAATTTCTTACTGTGCAGGCAATTCAAAATCCAAGCGATATTCACCTGCAAGAAAAAGCATGGAATTCAGTATGTCCTCTTGTTGTGAGGCTGAAACGGTTTTATGAATTTTCATTAAGGCTTGGTAAGTGTTGACTTTGTCAATTCAAATTATATTTTCCGATGCAAAATGTGTGTGTGTGTGTATGTATGTGTATATATATATATATGTATATGTATATATATATATAGTGAGCCAGGTCCCACCAACTCGGGTGCTGCCAGCTGCGTGAGGGTCGGTCTCAGGGAATAAACACTCTCCAAAGAAAATTGCGGAGCACTCACAGGGTAAATTGATGGTTTATTTAATTGAAGCAGACGCGTTTAGGCTATGATGCCTTCCTCAGTGGCTATAAATCACAATGCAAATGGCACACAAAGTTCAAGATCTTTAAAAAGTCACTGATTCACTGCCATTGGAGAATTTCCCATTATGGCCAGCAACAAAGGACTGCAGCCCTCCTTCACTGACTGTTATCTCCCATCAGCACGCTATTTCACAATCATATCCCCAATGGGCAGCCCCTATATTTCACCTCATCAAGTTCATTTAGAGTTAAATGCCTCAGTAGTCCATTTCCCCATAATAGGCATTGGAAAATACAGGGTCTGGCAATTGCATTAATGTTTTAACTGGCTCCATATCACAGTCCTGCCACTCCATATTGCATGCCAAATACCCCTTGCTTGTCGCACAATAGGAAAATCATACCCACAGGTGTCCGTTCCGGAACTAAACAACCTTGAGTTGAATAACTCACAGCCATGGGCGACTGGAATCAATCAAATGCGGCTTTTCAGGCACTCTCCTGTAAAACACAACGAGCCAGGTCTCATCAACTCGTGCTGAACTCCAGGCGGGTGCTGCAAGCTACTTGAGGGTAGGCCTCACATAATAAATGCATCCATGGATTGTGAAGTAGCACGCTAATATGACTGCAGAAGATTACAACATTCAGTGGAGGAAGGCTGCTAGTCTTTGTCGCTGACCATCATGTGAAATCCTTCAATGGGAGTGAATTTGTGACTTTTCAAGATCTTTAAACTTTGTGTGCCATTCGCATTTTAATTTATAAGCATTGCGGAAGGCATCATAGCCAAAATGTGTCTGCTTCAATTTAAGAAACCATCAGTTTACTCTGTGAGTGCTCCGCAATTTTCGTGGGAGAATATAAATATGTATGTGTGTATATATGTATATATATATATATATATATATATATATGTTCGATGGCATGTGTAGCTGCAGATACACATGCTGTGCATTATCCTGCCATCTAGTGTTGGGCTCGGAGTGTTACAAGTTGTTTTTCTTCTAAGAAGTCTTTTCGAGTCACGGGACCGAGTGACTCCTCCCTTTCGGCTCCATTGCGCATGGGCGTCGACTCCATCTTAGATTGTTTTCTTTCCGCCATCGGGTTCGGACGTGTTCCTCTTTGCTCCGTAATTCGAATCGGGGAAACTTAGAAAATCATCGAAATTCGTCAGTATTGTTTGCGTTCGGGACCGGTTTAGTATCATCACATCGGCACCGACAACAAGACCGCTTCGGCGGCCCTTCGGGGCTTCCGCACTTAATCAAGGCCTGGTCGGCCCGACCACACCCGTCGACAAAGAACTAATGGACCGGACCCCTTTCCGTTTCTGTCCGAAGTGCCACGTCAAGTATCCTTACACAGACCAGCATCGGGTCTGTAACCTGTGTTTATCGCCCGAACACAGAAAGGATACTTGTGAGGCCTGCAGAGCGTTTCGATCCAAGAAGACCTTAAGAGATCGACGTGCAAGACGGTTACAGATGGCGTCGAAACAGTCACAACATCTCGACGCCGAAGAAGAAGAGATGCGGATATCCATCCAGGGTTCGGACTCGGATGAATCCGACGGGGATCGACCACCGACGGCGGCACAAAAAGTGAGGACATCTGCCCCGTCCCACACCCAAGGTCAGGTCAAGAAACAAAAGGCCTCGGGGACGCCACTGCCGGAAGGCCATGGCTCAACCCACAGAAAAGACGGTGACCAAGTAACATCGGCACTGAAAAAAGGCCAAATTAGTGCCAAAGACTTCCGACTCCGGTCGAGAAACCGGCACCGAAAAGAGTCGGCATCGAATAATCAAGTCGAGTAAAGCTCGAAAAAGCCACTCGGAACCGAAACCGACAATCTCCATCGGGGTTTCGATACCGAAAAAAACGGCCTACACAGAAGAGCAGGGGCTCTCTCTACAGCTCAAAGAAAAGCACAGATTTGAGCAGGAACTGGATTTAGAAGAGCATGATCAAACTCAGCAAAGGCTAGAAATCCAGAAACACACAGGGAAGATACAAACCATCCCTCCGCTCAAGTCCAAAAGAAAACTGGCTTTTCACGAGACTGAGATGCAACCAAAAGCCACAGTGGTTAGAGAAAGGTCACCACCCCCACAATTCTCACCACAAACGTCCCCACAGTTGTCACCAGTGGGTACACCAATGGCACAGTCACCCACACATACTGGGATGACTCAAGACGATGCAGACCCCTGGGATCTATACGACCCACCAGTTTCGGACAACAGTCCAGAGTATTATACGACAAAACCTTCGCCACCAGAGGACAGTACGTCCTACACGCAGGTACTGGCCAGAGCAGCAACATTTCACAATGTAACAATGCACTCAGAACCAGTGGAAGATGACTTCCTGTTTAACACTCTGGCATCCACGCATGCATCTTATCAAAGCCTGCCAATGTTACCGGGCATGCTCAAACATGCACAACAGGTTTTCCAAGAACCAGTAAAAGGGAGAGCCATCACGCCAAGGGTCGAGAAGAAATATAAACCGCCCCCGTCAGAGACTGTGTTTATTACACAACAGCTCCCTCCGGACTCAGTGGTTGTGGGGGCTGCAAGAAAACGGGCTAATTTGCTGTCATCAGGGGATGCGCCACCCCCTGATAAGGAAAGTCGCAAATTCGACGCGGCAGGGAAAAGAGTGGCATCGCAAGCAGCCAATCAGTGGCGAATTGCCAACTCGCAAGCCCTCCTTGCCCGCTACGACCGAGCACACTGGGACGAAATGCAAGACATCATCCAGCACCTCCCCAAAGAGCGTCAAAAACGTGCTCAACAAGTGGTTGAAGAAGGACAGGCCATATCAAACAACCAGATCCGCTCTGCACTTGACTCTGCTGATACAGCGGCACGAACTGTAAATACAGCAGTAACAATTAGAAGGCATGCATGGCTGCGAAGTTCTGGGTTTAAACCAGAGATACAGCAGGCGGTATTGAATATGCCGTTTAATCAACATCAACTATTCGGCCCGGAAGTGGATACCGCAATCGAAAAAATGAAAAAGGACACGGACACGGCCAAAGCCATGGGCGCGCTCTACTCCTCTCAATACAGGGGAACATTTAGGAAACCACAATTTAGGGGAGGGTTTAGACAGCAACCCTCAGAACCATCCACCTCCCAAACAAAACCCACTTACCAGTCTCAGTACCAGAGAGGGGGGTTTTGTGGTTCCTTCAGAGGACAGTTCCCAAGAGGAAGAGGGAAATTCCAGCCTGCCAAGCAGACCCCTGGTAGCAAGCAGTGACTTCAGTGTCACACTTCCCCAACACATATCACCAGTGGGGGGGGGAGATTAACAAAATACCACCTCAATTGGATACACATTACCACAGACACGTGGGTTCTATCAATTATCCAGCATGGTTACTGCATAGAGTTCACAAGATTCCCTCCAGTTGTTCCCCCAAGAACGCACAGAATGTCAATACAACACTTAGACCTATTACAAATAGAGGTCCAAGCACTACTAGCAAAAGAAGCCATGGAACTGGTACCTTATCACCAGAGAGGAACAGGGGTTTACTCCCTGTATTTCCTCATCCCAAAGAAAGACAAAACGTTAAGGCCTATTTTAGATCTCGGAACACTGAATCTCTTCATCAAATCAGATCATTTCCACATGGTAACACTACAGGATGTAGTCCCTTTACTAAAACAAGGGGAATACATAACAACACTGGATCTAAAAGATGCGTATTTTCACATACCCATTCATCCATCTTACAGGAAATACCTCAGGTTTGTAATACAAGGCAAACATTATCAATTCAAAGTGTTGCCATTCGGAATAACAATGGCCCCCAGGGTATTTACAAAATGCCTAGCTGTAGTAGCAGCTCATATAAGGAGAAATCACATGCACGTATTCCCGTATCTAGACGATTGGCTAATAAAAGCCAACACTCAACAACAATGTCAAATTCACACGCAATATGTAATAGATACTCTGCACAAACTAGGGTTTTCTATAAATTACCAAAAATCACATTTACAACCATCCCAAATACAAGAATACTTGGGAGCAACACTCAACACACAAAGAGCAATTGCCACTCCAAGTCCACAAAGAGTCCAGTCGTTTCAAAATATAAAATCAAGCATGCAACCAAACCAACAATACACGGTCATGATGTCCTCATGCATAGCTATTGTCCCAAACGCAAGACTACACATGCGGCCCTTACAACAGTGCCTAGCAAAACAATGGACGCAGGCACAGGGTCAACTCCAAGATCCAGTGTTGATAGACCGCCAAACACACTCTTCACTTCAATGGTGGAACCCTGTAAATTTAAACAAAGGGCGGCCTTTTCAAGACCCAGTACATCACGCCATTATCACAACAGACGCCTCCATGATTGGGAGGGGAGCACACCTCAACAATCACAGCATACAAGGTCAATGGGACAGTCAACAAAAACAACTTCACATAAATCACTTAGAACTGCTAGCAGTCTTTCTAGCACTAAAAGCCTTTCAGCCCCTTCTAGCCCACAAACATATTCTTGTCAAGACAGACAATATGACAACAATGTATTATTTAAACAAACAGGGGGGGACGCACTCGTCACAACTGTGTATCCTAGCGCAAAGAAATTGGCATTGGGCAATTCACAACAAAATTCGCCTATTAGCACAGTATATACCAGGCATTCACAATCAGTTAGCCGACAATCTCAGTCGTGATCACCAACTGTCTCACGAATGGGAAATACATCCCCAAATTCTAAAAGATCACTTCTACCGATGGGGGACACCAAACCTAGATCTGTTTGCAACAAAAGAAAACGCAAAATGCCAAAACTTCGCATCCAGATACCCACACCCTCAGTCCAAGGGCAATGCTCTATGGACCAGCTGGTCAGGGATATTTGCTTACGCTTTTCCCCCTCTCCCGCTAATTCCTTTTCTGGTCAACAAACTCAGTCAAAACAAACTCAAACTAATACTCATAGCACCAACGTGGGCTCGCCAACCATGGTACACCACACTGTTGGACTTCTCGGTAGTACCGCACATCAAAATACCAAACAGACCAGATCTGTTAACACAACACAAACAACAGATCAGGCACCCGAATCCAGCATCGCTCAACCTAGCAATCTGGCTCCTGAAATTTTAGAATTCGGATATCTAAACCTCTCAATGGAGGTCATTAAACAAGCAAGAAAACCCACAACAAGGCATTGTTATGCTAATAAATGGAAAAGGTTTGTTTTCTACTGCCAGGCTAATCAAATTACGCCGCTAAACGCCTCAATACAAAACATTGTAAGTTATTTACTACACTTACAAAAATCAAAATCGCTTTTTAGAATCCCAGTTATCAAAGCCTTTATGGAGGGACTAAAAAGAATCATACTCCCAAGGGCACCACCAGTACCTTCGTGGAATCTTAATATTGTACTAACACGACTCATGGGTCCACCATTAGAACCCATGCATTCTTGTCAAATCCAATTCTTGACTTGGAAAGTAGCCTTTCTAATTGCCATCACTTCTCTACAAAGAGTTAGCGAAATACAGGCATTTACTATCCAAGAACCCTTTTTACAGATACATAAACATAAAGTGGTTCTCCGTACAAATCCACAATTTTTACCAAAAGTCATATCACCGTTTCATCTAAACCAAACTGTGGAACTCCCAGTCTTCTTTCCACAACCAGAATCAGTAGCAGAAAGGGCATTGCATACATTAGACATTAAAAGAGCGCTAATGTATTACATTGACAGAACAAAACAATTTCGAAAAACAAAACAATTGTTCGTAGCTTTCCAAAAACCTCATGCAGGTAACCCTATATCCAAACAGGGCATTGCCAGATGGATAGTCAAATGTATTCAGACCTGTTACCTTAAAGCTAAAAGAGAATTACCCATTACTCCAAGGGCACATTCCACTAGAAAAAAAGGCGCCACAATGGCTTTTCTTGGTAATATACCAATGACAGAGATTTGTAAGGCAGCCACCTGGTCTATGCCCCATACATTTACTAAGCATTACTGTGTAGATGTGTTAGCAACACAACAAGCCACAGTAGGACAGGCTGTACTAAGATCATTATTTCAGACAACTTCAACTCCTACAGACAGACCACCGCTTTTGGGGAGATTACTGCTTTGTAGTCTATGCACAGCATGTGTATCTGCAGCTACACATGCCATCGAACGGAAAATGTCACTTACCCAGTGTACATCTGTGAATAAATATTCCTTTAATACACACTATGTACATACATTACTACTCCATTGCATGGTCACCCCTAGTATCCTTACTTTACCAACTCCTACCTCACCCTTTGCGGGGAAAACAATCTAAGATTAAGTCGACTCCCATGCGCAATGGAGCCGAAAGGGAGGAGTCACTCGGTCCCGTGACTCGAAAAGACTTCTTCGAAGAAAAACAACTTGTAACACTCCGAGCCCAACACTAGATGTCAGGATAATGCACAGCATGTGAATCTGCAGCGCAACATGCCACGAACAGATGTACACTGGGTAAGTGACATTTTCCATACATATGTGTGTGTGTGTAGATTATATATATATATATATATATATATATATATATATATATATATATATATATATATATATATATATATGTGTGTGTGTGTGAGCATTACTTACTGGCGGTCGCTAGCATGTAGTTATAGTTGGGACCTAGTTTCCATAAAATTATTTTTGACTTGCCTATATCTTTGGCACTGTTTGACGAATCTTATAGGATCTTGTTACGCATGGAAAGTTTCAGGGTGATCCATCAACTGAGGGGTAGAGAAAAAAAGGGGGGGGGTCCAAAAAAGTGCATTTCCAATCAGAAATTTCATAGACCTGAAGTGCATTTCCAATCGTCAATTTCATAGGGTCTTTAGAAATGCCTACAGGCCAAACTGCTGAAAGGAATTACACCAAATTTGGCAGGAAGTTATATCTTGGTGTGCAAATTGTGCTTTTCTTTTCAATAGTTGTTTCTTAGCTATTAAAGCTTAACAAAATATAGATATCTAGGGACTGGAGGATCCACACATCCATCTGTCCTCATGCTGATATCCGATTGGCTGCCAACACTTCAACAAGGTAGTGATGGCAATTATTTTGGGACTCTGCTTCAGCCGAGTCCCACAAAAGAAATTAGGAAAAAAGAAAAGGGACCAGAGTAGGGATACTCTGAGCTCCTAGCCTTGTCCAGAGGTCCCCAGGGTCCCTGCCATGGCTAAAAAGCATTTTTTTAAAAACAAATCTTAGAAAAATCTGCTATGGTTAGAAAATAGAATTAAAAAAAACATAGAAATTCACTTACCAAAAAAAACAAAGGTTACAGGGAAGTTACAGTAAGCTCACATTTAAAACGTACAAAACCATAGAAATTCAGCTGTTATAATTAGTTATTTCAAGTAACTATAACTTGTGTCCTAGGTAACTATAACTTGTGCCCTCACCATGCACTGCTAATTACCCCAGATATTACAGCACTCATGACATCTTTTATAATGTATTTGATAATATCACTGTGACATTTCTATAAAAATAGTCATTAAAAAGCTGTGTATTTCGGGGGCGTGAGTTATAGTTACTTTAAGGCATGCGTTATAGTTACTTGAAATAACTCTAACTCGAATTTCAATGGACTTTAAAATTCAATTTCCTAACTATGTCACTGTAACCTTTGTTTTTTTCAGCGTATATATATTATATTAGGACATAGTTACCATAATAAACTGATTTATTGGTTTGCTGATAACTTTGGCAGTGTTTGACAAAACTTTCTAAACTCCCCTCTCCAGCCCTCCCCCCTCCCCCCCAAAATGAAATGGTATATACCTCAGCTTCTTCCTTGAGAGTTTTGGGTTGATCCTTCAAGTGGTTCCAAGAAAGAAGGGAGTCCCAAAACGCAAATCTTTAAAGAAATTTCCATAAGGGTTTTTGAGCAGCACTACAGCTCAAACGGCTCAATGGAATTACACCAAATATGGCTGAAAGCTAGATCTTTACTGAGGAAGTGTTCCTTTTGAGCTGAAATACACTGTAACAATCGTTTTTGAGAAATTAAGGTTCAAAATGTATGTTTATCTTGATGATTGGGTTCGCTGGACTCTTGCAGTTGTTTCGCTGGCACTAATCTGATTTGCTTTTTCAATATCTGCCTCCTTTATTGCTTCCTCGGGATCAAAAAGCCACCACAAGATCCCATACTCTGATTGGCTAGCCACAACATGAGGAGAAAGGATAGAATGGGCTTGGACAGAGTGAATTGAATGCTTATTTGGGGATGTGATTTGGTAGCGTCATAGCTAATGAAAGTTAATGAGGGACTGTTCAACGTATTGGGGCTTTATTTATAAGATTGTCTTTTTTAAGCCTGGCTTGTTTTTCTCGCAGCCTTTTGTTTCTGCATCCTTTCTGTTTTAAAGTAGGTGTGAACCGGTCTGCTGATACATTTTCCTCGATAGTTGCACCATGCTTACCCAGTCCCTGTCGTACACGTATCCAGATGTTTATTCCATGCTGCTGTCCACTGGTTTTCCTACTTGCCAGAAGGCCGCATCTGTGCAATCTCCCATGTCAACTCAAACTTCATCAGAGAATGCCCTGGTGATGGAACGGATGCGTTTTTGGTTCTGCCCCAACTGCCATGCAAAATATTCTCTGACTGATCACCAAGTCTGTAACCGGTGTTTGTTCCCGGAATATTGGGAGGCCTGACAATCATTTTGATTGAAAAAGACTCTCCGGGATCTTCCAGCCTGCCGAAAGGAAATGCAAGGGAGAGACATTAAAGAAACTCCTTACACCTTTAAACAACACAATGCCGAGGAAGAGGAAGAGGAACACCCCGAGGCCTATATAGAGGAGGAAGAGGCAATCAGTGCTCGAACTCGGAGCTCAAAATCGACCTTGAGATGCAGAACGTTTTACCAGGTCAACGTACTAGGAGTACAAAAGCCCCTGTTCGTCACCCCAAAAGACATTTGTTTTTCACTCAACAAAAGGCTGCTGGGCCCCCACTGCAACAGGCCATTGTCGGCACCGAAAATTGATTCAGAAGGTCCTTCCTTCCAACTCTGCGCAGAAACCTCAGCTGAAACAATCGAAGCAGACTCCCTTCCATGTCGAGCTGACCTGCTCCATCTTCAGCATCGACCACTATGGCAAGAAACAGAAATACTTCTCGGCTCCGAATTCTTCCAACTGGCTCTGAGATCCGAACCTGGCACTCGAGTGGAACCAATCTTACATAGACTGCAAGAAAAAAGTATTTTCCGGCCTGAGGCAAATTCACATACAGCCTCAGGCAGGACACATTCTCACCAAACCTTCGGTGCCTAGACCACCATCTTCCAAGCACCAGCTTTCCTTCAGTGAAGCCATAAGATGCCGGTGCTATCCAGAAAGAGGAAGTCTGATAAAGCCACCAGTCTTTTACCACCTTTTCCACATTCCTGTTCTCCACCACCACTTCCATACTTCCCTCCACCACCTCTATCACCTTCACACTCTAGACCTCACTCTCAGGGTGATCCTCTAGACATCGCACCTCTAGGGTCTCCACAGTCATTTATAGGTGGACATGGCACAGGGGATGACAAATTTTACCACACCGCTGCCTCCTGATCCTAGACAACAGTGACCCTCAAGGAGACAGAATACCGCTACATTAAACAAATTGTGCCAATCCTAATGAGCAATCTCCCCCTCACCTGACAATTCTGTCATGTCCCAGGCTGACGATTCTACCACATATCAGGAGCTTATTGGCAGGGCTGCAACATATCATGATTCCCAGCTACATAAAGAGCCTGGGGAAGAGGATTTCCTCTTTGAGGCTTTCTCCACAACACATAAGGCAAACCAATACCTCTCTATGCCTAAAGGTCTGTTGATGCATACAGAAGACATTTTCAAAGACCCTGCGCGGGCTAAGATTATAACTCCCAGGGTGATTAAAAAAAAAAAAAAAAATACAGGGCCTCCCCTTCTGACCCTATTTTCATCAGGGGACACATTTTACCTGGCTCACTCATTGTGACCCAACGCACATATGAAGGCTAATTCACCAGCTGCTTGTGATGCTCCACCTCCTGACAAGAAGAGGAAATTAATCAATGCTTCTGGTAAGAGAGTGGCAGCACAGTCCGCCAATCAGTGGCGCATTGCTAATTCAATGGGGTTGCTAGCACAAAATGAAAGGGCCTGCTGGACAAAATGTAGGAACTCCTCCAATACCTCCCAGAGTATCGCAAAAAGAGAGGGCAACAGCTTGTTACAGAATAAAAGTTAATTTCCAACGCTTCCATCCGTTGTGCATTGGATGCAACAGAAACAGCTGCGGGGTACTAAATACTAGTATTTTACTGCGACGCCATGCGTGACTCCACATATCTGTTTTTAAACCAGAGATTCAACAATTATTGAACATCCCCTTTGATAAAGAACACCTTTTCGGCCACAGGTTGATTCAGCACTAGAAAAGATGAAAAAAGATCTAGAGACCGCAGAATCTATGTGGCACTTTCTGCCACTCCACCTATCAAGCAGGCTCTAAAACCACATCCTCAGAAGCCCCTACCTCGTACCAGCGTGGCCAAGGGCAACACTCCTTTCCCCAATATTACTATAGGGCTTTCTAAAGGGGCAACAATGCCAAAGGAAGAGGCAAAGGAGCTTCTCCAGATGGTTCTTCAACCACCACAAAACAGAGATTTCCTTTGCTTTCCCCCGACCATTTAACACCAGTTGGGGGACGATTACAGGATTTTCTGCCCACATGGCAATAAGTAACATCAGACCAGTGGGTGTTAGACATTATCGAACATGGTTATTGTCTGGAGCTCATAACCAAACCTCCAGACATTCCACCTCACACTCACAGACTCTCTCCTCAACACCAAACACTGCTCAAACAGGAGGTTCAAGCTCTCCTACTCAAAGGAGCTATAGAACTCATCCCTCTACACCATCAAGGGTCAGGGGTGTACTCCCTATACTTCCTGATCCCCAAAAAAGATGGATCTATAAGGCCAATCTTAGATCTATGGCCCTTGAATCATTACATCCTGTCAAAGCATTTCCATATGGTCACTCTTTTAGGATCCCACCTCTCCAGCAAGGCGACTTCCTCTCAGCCCTAGACTTAAAGGACACCTACTTTCACGTTCCCATACACTTAGCACATACCAAATACCTCTGATTTGTGATAGCAGACAACCATTACTAATTCAATGTTCTTCCATTTGGAGTGACTACTGCACCTAGAGTGTTCACAAAATGTCTAGTAGTGTTAGAAGCACATTAGCGCAGACAAAACATCCATGATTTCCTGTATCTAGATGACTGGCTTTTCAAAGGCAGCACTTTTGTGCTGTGTAAAAAACACACTCAAACTACCATAGACCTACTCCATCAACTAGGCTTCACCATCATTTCCAAAAATCTCATCTTCAGCATTTACAGATTCAGCCTTTTCTGTAGGCTGTTCTAAACACTCAGGTGGGATTAGCCTACGCCAATACAGCACGAATGCACAATTTCCAAATGTTGATATCGTGCTTCCAAGCCAATCAGCAAGTCACTGTCATGTGTCTGATGGCTTCATGCATTGCCATAGTACCCATGTGCAACTGCACATGCGTTCACTACAGGAATGTCCAGCACAGAAGTAGTCTCAGTCACAGGGTCAGTTAGAAGATATAGGGCCTGATTACAACTTTGGCAGAGGGTGTTAATTCGTCCCAAATGTGACGGATATTCCACCCACTGTATTACAAGTTCCATAGGATATAATGGACTCGTAATACGGCGGGTGGTATATCAGTCACATTTGGGACGGATTAAGACCCTCCGACAAAGTTGTAATCAGGCCCTTAGTGTTAATAGACAGCCGCACTCATTGGTCTCTGCAGTGGTGAAACACAAACAATCTGTTGAAAGGGTGGCCTTTCCTCAACCCTGTTCCCCACATACTGACAGTGGATGCATCACAAACAGTTACCATGCCCATCTCAGTCAATTTGGTGTTGGGCTCTCCATCACAAGATCCTTCTGTTGATGGGACACCTTCCGGGAACACATAACAATTTTTCTGACCTCAGCAAGATGCTGCAACAAGTACATGAGTGGGAACTCCACCCACAAGTCCTACTCACTTACTTCCAATAGTGGGGGTCTCCAGAAATGCATCTATTCTGAACTGCAGACAACACAAAATGTTTAAACTTCGACTCCAGGTTCCCACACCCTCTATCCAAGGGCAATGCTCTATGGATTAACTGGTCAGGGATATTTGCCTACGCTTTTCGCCTCTCCCTCTTCTCCTGTTTCTGGTTCGGAAGTTCAGACAAATATCCCTTACACTAATACTCTTGGCTCTGACATGGGCCTGAAAGCCATGTATCTCAGCCTCCCACCTGAATGTATGACCATTCTCAAGGAAGCATGCACACCTTTTACTAGAGCGTGTTATGCAGCTACATGGAAACTATTTGTTTGTTACTTTCATAGTGACAATATTGATCCATTTAATCTAACAATTCAAGACATTGTTTTGTTACCTGCTACATCTACAGCGCTCTGGCCTTACATTCACATCCATACGCTTACAACTAGCAACAGTGGCTGCTTACCTCCAAAATATACAACACCGCTCTTTATTTAAGATACCAGTCATTAAAGCCTTTATGGAAAGTCCTAAAAGAGTAATTCCATTGCAGATTCCACCTGCACCTGCATTTAATATTAACATTGTTCTAACAAAACTTATGAGTCCACAATTTGAACCACTACATAATTACTCCCTCCAGTTTATATCTTGGAAAGTTGCCCTTTTTGATTGCAGTCCCTTCACTCAGATGTGTCATTGAGCTCCAGGCACTAAACTTAGAACAACCTTTCTTCCAGTTTCACAAAGATACGGTAGTACTTCGCACAAACCCCAAATTCCTTCCAAAGGTGGTCTGCCATTTCCACCTCAATCAGTCAGTAGAATTACCTGTATTCTGTCCTCATCCAGACTCGAAAAGGGCTCTTCATGCATTAGATATTACAATGACTCTCATGTAATACATTGACAGAACTAAATACTTTCGTAAAACCAAACAACCTTCTGTTGCTTTTTCGGATCCTCACAAAGAAAATCCAATTTCTAAATCAGGCATCGCTAGGTGGATAGTTAAATGTATACAAACATGTAACTTTAAAGCCAAAAGAACTCTGCCTCTACCTCCAACAGCACGCTTTACTCAGAAAATAGGGGCCTCAGTGGCTTTTCCAATAGTCCTATAGATGATATATGTAAAGCAATAGATGGTATATGTAAAGCAGCTACATGATCTACACCACACATCTTTACTAAACATTGTGTGGATGTTCTAGTACTCCAACAAGCTAATGTTGGTCAAGCAGTGCTATGCACACTTTTCTAAACAACCACAGATTATAAAGCAGTGCTCTCCAAAAGCGGTGGCTAGTCTATGCAAACCATGTGTATCTACAGAGACACATGCCATCAAACGGGGAATGCTACTTACCCAGTAAGCATCTGTTTGTGGCATGTAGTGCTGTAGATTCACATGCACCCACCCTCCTCCCAAGACACCTGTGGCCGTTGCAGTTACTTTACATTCTCATTTCCATGGACATATTTCCTTACACTTAATTTAAACTCCATTCACATCCGCCTGGGGAAAAACAATCTAACAATGGAGTCGATACCCATGAGCATTATCACCAAGAGGAGGAATCACTCTACCTTGTGGCTCGAAAGACTTCTTAGAAGAAAAACATCCGGACCCAACACTAGATGGTAGGAGTATGCAAAGCATGTGAATCTACAGCACTACATATTGCCACAAACAAATGCTTACTGGGTAACACTTTCCTTTAAAAAAAAAAAAAAAGGAAGCATTTCACCCTAGAGCATCAGATTACATCACTGCAAAGAAAGACATTTATCGACTCCCCAAAAATGATAGTGACATTATTGAACTAAGAGGCAAGTCAGTATTTATTATCCCTGAATAGACCCTAGATTCTTATTATAGATAGAGCAACATAGACTGGTGAATCAAACATAAGAGGTGCTTGTAATGTGCACATCCTGAACTAAAATATTTAAGTGGTCTTGTGTGACGATAAAGAAAAAAATTAAGTTAAAAATTATATTTGCTTAGGATCACACA
This sequence comes from Pleurodeles waltl, assembly GCF_031143425.1. Classification (NCBI taxonomy): domain Eukaryota; kingdom Metazoa; phylum Chordata; class Amphibia; order Caudata; family Salamandridae; genus Pleurodeles; species Pleurodeles waltl. Next base: position 1,639,715,027 of record NC_090444.1, on the reverse strand, counting down.
AATTGGACAGGCATACATGCGGATATACATTCCAGGTTATCTGGGTTCACATTTTGGAATTCAGCCACCAGATGTATATCTCTGTGTCTCTCCCTCTCCCTTCTGTTATATATCATAGGTGATTGTGTTGTCTTTTATTCTTGGCACATGATGAGAAACCAGACAGACAATTCAAACCGTACTTTGGCCACCAGATCCAATTACCTATGCAAGAATGCAGTTATTTGGGGAGTGTCACACCCCAGACACCCCTCTTCCCTCTAAAGCTATGCTCCAGGACATATTGATTAATTTGTGTGCATAGCTCCTCCTTTGCTTGTGAATCCATCGCCTACTTGTAAGGCAGATATGGTTATGCTGTTCTCTTAGTTAAATATGGGATCTGATCACAGGGATGTGTTTGCAGTCAAATCTCACATTGCAGACAACATGATACCTAATGATTTAGGTAACGTTTCTATCAAACCCTTAGCATGTTCATTTTAAACATTATTTAAATGATCCTAGAAAACACTTTACATATTTTGTTTTACCTTTTGTAGAGAAAGCTCTGCAGAGTTTACTGGAATCTTTGACTTGCCCTCCTTATACTCCAACTCAGCACCTAGAGCGTGAACAAGCACTGGCCAAGGAATTTGCAGAAATTCTACATTTCACCCTTCGCTTCGATGAACTGAAGGTTTGTGAGATAAATGAAAACAAAATCAGTAAAATTACAAGACCAAATGTTGTTTGATATCTTAAGTGTTATTTTCTTGTACCCCTTTAGATGAGGAACCCAGCGATTCAAAATGACTTTAGTTACTACAGGCGGACAATAAGTCGCAATAGGATAAACAACATGCATGTGAGTACATGGAGCTGTTCAAAAGCAAAACAGAAAGTACAATAAGATTAACTAGTACGTCTATGAAAAATGTTTGGGAATGGCACAGAAATAAAAAAAAGGAAGAAGGAGGACCGGATTACATTTTAGGTTTTGTATATAAACAGCATGATTATCCTGTGTGATGTATAAGGTATGAATAACTGTTTTGAAGGCTAAAATGGGTGGAACTTTCATAAAGAATGTATGAGAAAAGTGAAACGAAAATAACTTAGGGCCTCATTATGAGTCTGGTGGTCAGACCAGCCGCCCGCCGGGCTCGCGGTGATGAGACAGCCGCAGAACTGGCAGTCTCCCCACCAGCCCCATTACAAGGTTTCCACTGGGCTGACCGGTGGAAACCAAGGTTTTTGCTTGTCAGCCCAGTGGAAACTGAGCGACAACATGGAGCTGAGACTAGTGCCATCGCACAGGGGCACCCCAGCATCCTCGGAGTGCGCACTGTCTGCAAAGCAGATTCCGACGGTGCTTGCAGAGGCATGGGCAGTGCAGGGGCCTCCAGCACTGGCTTATCGCCAGCCTTTTCATAGCAGTCAGACTGCCGTGGTAAGGCTGGGGGTAGGTAGAGTTGTAATCAGCCGGACAGTGCTGAACTCAGCGTCGGCCTGGCTGTACTACTCAGACCACCATCGGGAACCATGTTCCGGCAGACCCCTGGCAGTCATAGTATGGCAGTCAGACTGCTATTTTTGCAGCGGCTTTGACTGCCACAATTGCGGTGGTCCAACCGTCACTGCCTCGTATTGAGGCCCTTAGAATTTAGTGTTCGATGGCATCTGTCGCTGTAGATACGCATGTTTTGCATAGCTCGCCATCTGGTGTTGGGTCGGAGTGTTACAAGTTGTTTTTCTTCGAAGAAGTCTTTCGAGTCACGGGACCGAGTGACTCCTCCTTTTGTCTCCATTGCGCATGGGCGTCGACTCCATCTTCGATTGTTTTTTTTCCGCCATCGGGTTCGGACGTGTTCCTGTCGCTCCGAGTTTCGGAACGGAAAAACAGCTAAATTTCGGAAGATTTTCGTCGGTATTGTTGCGTTCGGGATCGGCGTAGTTAGAATCAACACCGCATCGAAGAGCTCCGGAGCCCTTCGGGGTAGTTTTCGATCCCCGTCGGGGCCTACTCGGCCCGACCGCGTGTAGAAGAACGCCGATGGAACGGACCCCGTTCCGTTTCTGTCCCAAATGCCACAAAAAATACCCCTATTCAGACCAACACTTGGTCTGTAACCTGTGATGGTCACCTGGGAGGCCTGTCGTGCGTTCCGGTCCCGAAAAACACTCCGAGACCGTCGAGCCAGAAGACTTCAAATGGCGTCCACGCCGACAGCGCACCGAGAGTTCGAGGTACAGGAAGAGGAAGAAACCTTTTCGATACACAAATCGGACTCCGAGGAATTCGACGATCCACGAACCGTGAGTAAGACGTCGAAAACCACGCATAAGAAGATTGTCAAGGCCCAGGGGACGCCACTGCCACCAGGCCATGGCTCCACCCATAAATTTGGTGACCGACCGTCGGCACCGAAAAAGGCCCAATCAGTGCCGAGACTGTCCGACTCCGGTCGAGACACCGGCACGCAGCCTTCTCGGGACCGAGAAAGTGCTGGAGACATACATCGACACCGAGATAGCGGTGTAGACACAGCTCGACGCCGAGACAGCGGCACCGATGAAGATCGACGCCGAGATGTTTCAACTCCGAAAAAGAAAAAAGCCACCTCGGAGCCGAAAAAAGATGCAGACAGGGTTTCGGTGCCGAAACAACCTGCAACCGACCCAGTTTCAGGCTCTTATACCGAAGAGCAATCAATGACCTCCCAAATGCGAAAGCATAGGTTTGAGGAAGACCTGCAATCCACCGATGTAGACCATACGCAGAAACGTATTTTTATACAGCAGGGGACAGGAAAGATAAGCACCCTTCCCCCTATTAGGAGAAAGAGAAGACTGGAATTTCAAACTGACCAAACACCACAAACAAAAATGGTGAAAAGGGTTACTCCGCCACCCTCTCCTCCACCTATAATTCACGTCTCGCCAGCACAAACTCCATCACATTCCCCGGCTCACACCACCATGAGCCAAGGTGACCAGGATCAGGACGCATGGGACTTATACGACGCCCCTGTGTCAGATAACAGTCCGGAGGCATACCCTACAAAGCCATCACCACCAGAGGACAGTACTGCATATTCTCAGGTGGTGGCTAGAGCAGCACAATTCCACAATGTAAGCCTCCACTCAGAACAAGTCGAGGATGACTTTCTATTCAACACCCTCTCTGCCACCCACAGCTCCTACCAAAGCCTGCCTATGCTCCCTGGTATGCTTCGGCACGCAAAAGACATCTTTAAGGAGCCGGTCAAAAGTAGGGCAATCACACCAAGGGTGGAAAAAAAGTATAAAGCGCCTCCTACAGACCCTATTTTCATAACTTCGCAGCTGCCACCAGATTCTGTCGTTGTAGGAGCAGCTAGGAAAAGGGCCAACTCCCACACATCTGGGGACGCACCACCCCCAGATAAGGAAAGCCGCAAGTTCGATGCAGCTGGAAAGAGTCGCAGCACAAGCTGCAAACCAGTGGCGCATCGCTAACTCACAGGCACTTCTTGCGCGCTATGACAGAGCCCATTGGGATGAGATGCAACATCTCATTGAACATCTACCCAAAGACCTACAAAAGAGGGCAAAGCAAGTGGTTGAAGAAGGACAGAACATTTCAAACAACCAGATACGCTCCTCCATGGACGCAGCAGACACAGCTGCAAGAACAATAAATACATCTGTGACCATCAGAAGGCATGCATGGCTACGAACGTCTGGGTTTAAACCAGAGATTCAGCAGGCAGTTCTCAATATGCCATTCAACGAAAAAGAACTGTTCGGTCCAGAAGTGGACACGGCGATTTTGAGAAACTTAAAAAGGACACGGACACTGCTAAAGCCATGGGCGCACTCTACTCCCCGCAGAGCAGAGGAAATGACAGCACCTTCCGCAAAACACCCTTTAGAGGGGGGTTTCGGGGTCAGGCCACACAAGCCAGCACCTCACAGGCAATACCATCCAGTTACCAGGGACAGTACAGAGGAGGCTTTCGGGGCCAATATAGAGGAGGGCAATTCCCTAGGAATAGGGGAAAATTTCAAAGCCCCAAAACCCCTACAACTAAGCAGTGACTCACATGTCACTCACCCCCTCCACACAACACCAGTGGGGGGAAGAATAGGTCATTATTTCAAAGCATGAGAGGAAATCACTACAGACACTTGGGTTCTAGCAATTATCCAAAATGGTTATTGCATAGAATTTCTACAATTCCCTCCAAACATACCACCAAGAGCACAAAATTTATCAAAACATCATTCCGAGCTCCTGGAGATAGAAGTTCAAGCACTATTGCAAAAGAACGCAATCGAGTTAGTACCAAACACACAAATAAACACAGGAGTTTATTCACTGTACTTCTTAATACCAAAGAAGGACAAAACGCTAAGACCAATCCTAGACCTAAGAATACTAAACACATACATCAAATCAGACCACTTTCACATGGTCACACTACAAGAAGTGTTACCATTGCTGAAACTACACGACTACATGACAACATTAGACCTCAAAGACGCGTATTTCCATATACCAATACATCCATCGCACAGGAAATACCTAAGGTTTGTATTCAAAGGAATACACTACCAATTCAAGGTACTGCCTTTCGGTTTAACAACCGCACCAAGAGTCTTTACCAAATGTCTAGCAGTAGTCGCTGCACACATCAGAAGGCAGCAAATACATGTATTCCCGTATCTAGACGACTGGCTAATCAAGACCCATTCGTTAATAACGTGCTCACACCACACAAATCAAATCATACAAACCCTCTACAAACTAGGGTTCACAGTCAACTTCGCAAAATCCAACATTCTGCCGCGCAAGGTACAACAATACCTAGGAGTCATAATAAACACAACAATAGGAGTAGCCACTCCAAGCCCACAAAGAATTCAAAATTTCAACAACATCATACAACGCATGTATCCAACACAAAAAATACAAGCAAAGATGATATTACAACTCCTAGGCATGATGTCTTCATGCATAGCCATTGTCCCAAACGCAAGACTGCACATGAGGCCCTTACAACAGTGCCTAGCATCACAGTGGTCACAAGCACAGGGTCACCTTACAGATCTGGTGTTAATAGACCGCCAAACTTACCTCTCGCTTCTATGGTGGAACAATATAAATTTAAACAAGGGGCGGCCTTTCCAAGACCCAGTGCCACAATACGTAATAACAACAGATGCTTCCATGACAGGGTGGGGAGCACACCTCGATCAACACAGCATACAAGGACAATGGAACATACATCAAACAAAATTGCATATAAATCACCTAGAACTGCTAGCAGTTTTTCAAGCACTAAAGGCTTTTCAACCAATAATAGTTCACAAATACATTCTCGTCAAAACAGACAACATGACAACAATGTATTATCTAAACAAACAAGGGGGGACGCACTCAACGCAATTGAGCCTGCTGGCACAAAAGATATGGCGTTGGGCAATTCACAACCAAATTCGCCTAATAGCACAATTTATCCCAGGAATTCAGAATCAACTCGCAGACAATCTCTCTTGAGATCACCAACAGGTCCACGAATGGGAAATTCACCCCCAAATTCTGAACACTTACTTCACGCTCTGGGGAACACCTCAAATAGACTTGTTTGCGACAAAAGAGAACGCAAAATGCCAAAACTTCGCATCCAGATACCCACACAGGCAGTCCCATAGCAATGCCCTATGGATCAACTGGTCAGGGATATTTGCCTACGCTTTTCCTCCTCTCCCTCTCCTTCCTTATCTGGTAAACAAACTCAGTCAAAACAAACTCAAACTCATATTAATAGCACCAACTTGGGCAAGGCAACCCTGGTACACAACGCTGCTAGACCTATCAGTAGTACCCCACATCAAACTGCCCAACAGGCCGGATCTGTTAACACAACACAACCAAACGATCAGACACCCAGATCCAGCATCGCTGAATCTAGCAATCTGGCTCCTGAAATCCTAGAATTCGGACACTTACAACTTACCCAAGAATGTATGGAAGTCATAAAGCAAGCCAGAAGGCCATCCACCAGGCACTGCTATGCCAGTAAATGGAAGAGGTTTGTTTGCTACTGCCATATTAATCAAATCCAACCATTACACGCAACCCCAAAACATGTAGTGGGTTACTTGCTTCACTTACAAAAATCTAACCTAGCTTTCTCTTCCATTAAAATACACCTTGCAGCAATATCTGCATACCTGCAGCCTACCTATTCAACTTCCCTATATAGGATACCAGTCATTAAAGCATTCATGGAGGGCCTTAAAAGAATTATTCCACCAAGAACACCACCTGTTCCTTCATGGAACCTAAATGTTGTCTTAACTAGACTTATGGGTCCACCTTTTGAACCCATGCACTCCTGCGAAATACAGTTCCTAACATGGAAAGTTGCATTTCTCATCGCCATTACCTCTCTAAGAAGAGTAAGCGAGATTCAGGCGTTTACAATACAAGAACCTTTTATACAACTACACAAAAATAAGGTCGTCCTAAGGACTAATCCTAAATTTCTACCAAAAGTTATTTCACCGTTCCATCTAAATCAAACAGTGGAACTTCCAGTGTTATTCCCACAGCCAGATTCCGTAGCTGAGAGGGCACTACATACTTTAGATGTCAAAAGAGCATTAATGTATTACATTGACAGAACAAAGAGCATCAGAAAAACTAAACAGCTATTTATTGCATTCCAAAAACCTCATGCAGGAAACCCAATATCAAAACAAGGTATAGCCAGATGGATAGTTAAATGCATCCAAATCTGCTACCTTAAAGCTAAACGACAACTGCCCATTACACCAAGGGCACACTCAACCAGAAAGAAAGGTGCTACCATGGCCTTTCTAGGAAACATCCCAATGCAAGAAATATGTAAGGCAGCCACATGGTCTACGCCTCACACATTCACCAAGCACTACTGTGTAGACGTGTTATCCGCACAACAAGCCACAGTAGGTCAAGCCGTATTAAGAACATTGTTTCAGACTACTCCCACTCCTACAGGCTGAGCCACCGCTTTGGGGAGATAACTGCTTACTAGTCTATGCAAAACATGCGTATCTACAGCGACAGATGCCATCGAACTGAAAATGTCACTTACCCAGTGTACATTTGTTCGTGGCATCAGTCGCTGTAGATTCGCATGTGCCCACCCGCATCCCCGGGAGCCTGTAGCAGTTCGGAAGGTACCTTCAACTATTTGTATATATATTATTTTAACCTTAAATAGGTACATACTTAGTCACTCCATTGCATGGCCACTATTACTACAATACAACTCCTACCTCACCCTCTGCGGGGAAAAACAATAGAAGATGGAGTCGACGCCCATGCGCAATGGAGACAAAAGGAGGAGTCACTCGGTCCCGTGACTCGAAAGACTTCTTCGAAGAAAAACAACTTGTAACACTCCGACCCAACACCAGATGGCGAGCTATGCAAAACATGCGAATCTACAGCGACTGATGCCACGAACAGATGTACACTGGGTAAGTGACATTTTCATATTTCAGCATATTTGCTGGTAAACCCAGAAGTGAACAAGAGCCAAGCATGAACCAAAAATGTGAACCTGAAACCAAAGGTTCATTGAAATCCTATTTTAAATGTTAGTGAGCCTATTTGATTTTTCTTCAAGGTTCTTTTCATTGTTTTTTTTAATTGTTCTTATGTGCTTAATAAACAAGCACACTACACTAGAGATGTATATAAATATATATATAAATATATAAATGTATATATATATATTTTTTTTTTTAAGCTGTAGAAACACATTGAAGGCACATATGGATAGCCATGCTGGTGGGAGCTTAGTCTCATGGTAGGGTCGCCCAAGCTGGACAGTCAAATGGTAGAGACCAGAGGAGAGTTTGGGCACATAGCTAACAACCATGTCCCATTAAAAAAAAAAAAAAATCATAATTATAATAATAATGTTATGGAATCAACAGCGAGAGCCACTAAATCTTCTGAACTGGCTCAAGGCACACCAAAGTGGAGTTCATATTTTGCTGCCCTACATGACAGCATAACAATAGATAGTTTTTGTTTGCAGGTTTCAGATCAGACTGAGTGTATTTGTGGTCCACACTCGGGGATTTCTGTCGTAGAGAGATTGTTCATTAGTCTTCCTGTAATTTGTTTAATGTAGCAGTATTCTCTGATATGCTAGTTACGGGAGAACACACTTTCTTGCATTAACCGTGGTCCAGATTGCTGCAATGCTTGTTGGTCCCCTAAGCTTAGAACCCTCGTGTCAAAGGCTACTAGTGGAAATATGGCCGTTCACAGCAAACCTTCCAGTCAAAGAACATTGGTGGCTTTGTGTCTGTTTTCTTCACTTAAATTCAGATGTGTTCTGGCAGATGCTGAAAAGGAATCTCCTAGGGGTCCGAAATAATGAGATGAAGAGGCCTTCCGTAGAGTTAAGTTTACTACTTATGCTGTGAGGGGAAGACTTGGCAGCAGTGGGAAAATAAAACCCACTCCACTGGAATCCAGAAAATCCATGTTGAATCTGCAGCATTGATCTTTATTTCCAAAACAGCAGTACGGACAGCTGTCTTAACCATAACGAATACATGTTCTTATTGAGCACTATAGCACTATCGGGAGAAAGTTTGTAAAGGGATACAGTTCCATCTACCGGTGTAATGGCTAACATTGAAACTTGTAGCAATTTAGGCACTATGCATGTGAACCCTCAGCATATAGTTGAAGCAGTGCCATGAGGAACTAACTGCATATTGCACAATTACACTTAAATTTTTTGGGTGATGTACACATTCTGAATGAGAGAGAATTGTATTTCTGGTGTATCGCTAAAGGAAAAATGTGGCCACATCTGTCATTATGAGTAGTTTGAAAGCAAGTTTATATACTATTAGAACATGGAAAGTGAAAACTATAGTTGCTGAATAAGGTTTCTTTCAGAACGTCATGAATGGATGTTGTATAATAATTCCATAATACTTTCCAAGAGATTGGTTCATCTATATTTTATCTGGAACATAAGAATTATATTACAGAGTTGATCTTAGTAAGAGCAGCATGTCTCCTGCATGCTCTTGATACTGAATGGGAAGGCTATGACTACTGCATTCCTGATCTGATGTATTAAATTGGTAACTTGACAATATCTATATTACACATCCACTAGATATTTCTACAGAGGTTGTTACTCCAACACATAGCATCAAGCATGCCTTCCTCCTAGTTGTATACAACTTGCTGATTTGTACAAACTCGATTTTGTTAAACATACATGCTGCAGACCAGTTTACGTGTTGTTTATAGCTTGGTATTTTCGTATAATGTGAGTACTTTCCACTCAACCTTCTTAAGAGTTCAGGAGAGGCTTTGAATGGCTTTTCCAAACTCTATGGCTGGCTCTGATTAGGATCTGATATCAAGAACCACTGCCAGTGGTGTCATGTTGGCTAACTCTCACAATCTCATTTATAATTACTAAAGTTAGTGTTTTATTTTCAGCCAAAAGGTGGCAGCGTGCATGTGAATCTTTGAATGCTACCATCCTGCAGAACCACATTATTAGACAAGTAATTTGATTAGGTCTACAGATTCTACCTTTGATGTGAGGACGTTACAAGATTAAATCCCTTAATTCACCATTGAGAAAGAGCTGTATGTTGTGGACATGATCATGTTTTTCTCCCATTTATTTTACTCATCATGACGTAAAAAATGTTTGACTCTGGTGCATGTTTTTTAGATTGTTGAGAGTGGTTAAATGTTGCCTTTATGATTAAACATATATTCTTTGAACAATCATTGATTGCAATACATACGCATATCATACTGTTCGAAGAATAGGGTGTTGAAAGTGTATTGTTAAAGTTAGAAAAAATTGTTTTTGGAGAAGCTGAAAAAGTCTTCTTTTCTGTTTTTGAGTTTTTCAGTTATTTTCATGTTTTTTGGTCTTGGTCAAACAGCTAGACATAGAAAACGAAGTAAATAACGAAATGGCCAATCGAATGTCCTTGTTCTATGCAGAAGCTACTCCAATGTTGAAGACACTTTCTAACGCCACAACAAACTTTGTGTCTGAAGTGAGTATTAACAAGAAGGTTGAACAGAGAAATGCTGTTCATTTTCACACCAGCTGCATTTTGTAATGCCCATGTCTCTTGTGTGTTCCAGAACAAAACTTTACCTATTGAGAATACAACTGATTGTCTTAGCACCATGGCCAGTGTCTGTAAAGTGATGTTGGAGACACCGTAAGTAAACTTTACTTAAGCAGTTGGTTCTAGTTGGAGTTTTTGAAAACAGGAATACATTTAGTTCATAAGTTTAACTTGAGACCTTTGTATATTTTTTCGTGGAGTGAGAAGCTTAGCTTTGTATGCTTTCTTTATAACTTGTCATGTATTTTTTCAGGTTTGTTCCTGCAATAATTTGTAATAAAGAAATTGTTAATAAAATTAAGTTGAACCATCATTGTTTTATCCACTGGTGACAAGGAGCTGCACTGTAATGAACATGTTCTCTCACCCTTAAACTGTCTAGACTCTCAACTTGAATATTTCTTTTTACAGATGAGTAGCCTCGGTGCACTTTAACAGAGTGGTAAAGAGAAAAAATACTTGTCGTTAGACAAAGGCCTTTTTGCTTAAAATGGATTAATACATATTGTAAAATAGGAGAGATACAAAAAGGGATCTTATTTAAAAATAGAACCATACAGCCAAACCTTATGTCTATTCCAGTATGAAATCCACAGGACACACTTTCCAAAGTGCTCAGTCTTGACTCTTGCCTTCTACTAGATGGGATGCTTGATTGAGGACCACAAGTAGTCTTAGAGTCATTGGTTTCAAGTCTGTGCTGTAAGATAATTAGTTTTAATTACTTTAAATAGGTGCATTTAATTTATGCTTTTTAAAATCTTTTTATAAGTCACTGATGTGAGCGTAATATATTATAGTTTATAAGTTGCAAATTTATCTACATTCCCTTTGAGTATTTGTAGGGAATCACAAACTTTACTGACTATTTAAATCACTTAAGTGCACCTGTATCCAATAGCAGCATTACACTTCTGCCCCTTGAAGGATCAAAGACTTTTAAACCTCACTTTCATGAGACAATATGTTCCCGCTTTTAGGCCACAACACCAAAATACAGGGAAGTACAAGACGTTAAAAAACATTCGAATTGAAAAAGATTAGGCCACTTCATTAACCCAAATTATAGATGAGTGAAAGGTTGAAGTTTTTTTTTTTTACATCAGTAGAAAAACAAACATAATCCCTAGCAGCATTCAGGAGCGCTCCTGAAAATCTGGCTCATCCCCAGAATCAAGGTGTTTTTTTTTTATACATTATCTTTCATACTAAATCAACATTTCTGCAGATTCTTTGAGCTGTGAGCACATGTATCATTTCTTCAGCAAATCAGAGCACATGAAAAATAAACATCATATTGCCTTAACACCTAAGCACCATCCTGTTTTATTTATAATATTCAGAAAGTCACGTTTTATAATCCTCCTATTGAGCACACATATGTATGTGTCATAAAGGACTACTTTAGAGTGCTCACTCTTTCCACTTCAGCCCTAAATGTCCCCCCTTTTCCAAGACCCTCTCTAATTACCTCTTTTTCTCTTTGGTGGTGTGCCTGAGTTTTCTTTTTTATCTTGTAAGAACATAATTTCCTGAAAATTGTAAATTTGTAAACATCTTATCTGATAGAGACGTCTAGTTGCAGATTCCTTACCTTAGAATTTTCCCCAAGTGTCAGACTGGATCGTGAGATTTTTTCTTCGAGCAGTAGTACCCTTGTGCGCCAGTAGGTGGCGTCGGTTGACTCCGTGAGCGTTGTTGGCGTCGTTACCATGATGACGTCGGGAATAGTACATAGACGCTGCCTCAGCGCACTGACGTCAGTTCTTTTCTTTCCACGCCACGCGCTGATCCTGAGAGAACTACCCTAGTTTCTTTTAGACTGACTTAGGCCATTTTGTTGAGTTTTTTTGGTGGGCCAAGATGTCCCCAAAGACAGTTTTCAAGTCGCGTGAGGACTGTCACCGCATGATGTCGGTGACGGAGCGGCATCGGGTCTGTTTGTGGTGCTTGGAGCGCAACCACGACCCAAAGTCATGCTCCAAGTGCCGGGCCATGCGCCCGAAGGCCTCGTGGGAGAGATCCCTCAAGCTTATGGCGGGCCACCACTTGACTCTGTGTACGTCCCGGTCTCGCTCAGGAGGAAGGTCTCAAGACCGTTCGCGGAGCCACCACCATTCTTCTTCCTCCAAGACTTCGGGCACAGATAAGAAGAAGAAGTCAAAGCGGTCCCGACGTCCTTCGACTTCACCCCGTCGACGCTCGAGGCCTCTGTCTTCGGAGCCTACTTCTGGGTCCGCTCTGCACTTTCCAGGAGCAGGAGCGACCCGCACCCAATTAAAACACTTTTATGAGGCCATGCACCTCATTTTTTGGTCGGACTGACCCCGATATGGCGCCTTCGGGCCCAAGGGCTTCGGATGAGGGGCCTTCAGGTTCCGCATCAGTGGCTTTGGCTCCGGTCACTGAGGTCCCCTCCAGATCTGCACTGACGCCGGTTGAACCATTGAGACCTATGCCGGTTCGATTGTCAATGCTCCCGACATTGGTAGTGGCCATCATTGACCCAATCCTTATCCCTGACGACTCTGAGTCGGAGCGGCATCAGCCAACGCCACCTCTGTCTTAAATGGGGCCTACTCACCGCAGGTCGGATTTGAACACTTTTCCTTATGGGTACAAATTTGGGGAAGGATTGGAGGGGTCCCTGTACCCTTATGAATACCAGGAGGACCCATCTTTGGACTTGGCACAGGAATTAGGCTAGGCCGTGGACTGGACACTTCTCCAGATGTTGGCATGCTGTCTCCTCCTACCTTGGCTACGGCGGAGGGAGTGACATGCTATGGTGGTCAGGAGAGCGGCTGAGGTCCTTGGCCTTGAGCTGCCTACTGTAGAGGTCAGGTCCAATCTCCTGACAGAGGTGCTTCAGCCAGGGGCTTCCACATCTGAGCCCCGTTTGCAATTCAGTGAAGTCCTCACCGATATCCTTTTGGGTACTAGGTCCAAACCCAACACAGGGGCTCCTGCATGCCATCAGCCTGCACCGAACGACCCTAAATTACTGTCCCTAAACCCCACGCCTGAGAATCTGGTCATCCAGGCTTCCTCTTCTCGGGTGCATTTCCTTCTGCACCCCCAGATAGGGAATCAAAAAGGCTGGAACGGTTTGGGAGGAAGATGTTTTGCAAGTTCTGCCGCAGATACCAGAGGAGGCCCGTGCTATCGTCTCCCAAGCTGTCAACGATGGGAGAGATGCAGCAAAGTTCACGATCTGATGTGGGCTGGACGCGACCGACTCTCTGGGCAGATCGGTTGCTATGATGGTGGCCTTGAGATGCCATGCCTGATTGTGTACTTCTGGTTTTTCGGGGAATGTCCGAAGTCTCTAAAGGACATACCCTTTGGTAGCTCCTGTCTCTTTGGAGACAAGGCGGGCTCGGCCTTGGAGAGATTTAAGAACTTCCGGGCTACGGCTCCGTCCATTGGCCTTTCCGCTGCCCCTCACCCCCAAAAGTCTGCCTTTCATCCCCTTTAGTGTCCACGGTAGGGGCTCCCTGTCGCGTCCCCCATCCAGCCATCGTAGCACCCATGCTGTTCAGCCGCTGCATGGCTGAGCACGCGGAATCCCACGTGGGCGTCAGACAGGGAACCAGAGGTCTGCCCAGTCCACCCCTGCCCCTGCTGCAGCCTCCAAACCCTCCTAGTCCGTCCCCTCGCTCCGATCCAGTTAGCGGCAGGATTCGCCATCACCTGCCTCACTCGGAATCCATCACTATGGACAGGTGGGTTTTGCAGATAGTTCGAAAGGGCTATTCCCTCCCTTTTGAATCTGCCCCACCAGCCATTCCTCCATCAATCAGCCAACTCCCGGAGGATCATTTGGGACTTCTCCGTCAGGAAGTCACAGCTCTCTTGGCCAAGGGAGCCATAGAGAAGGTCGCTGTGCCAGAAGTAGAAAAGGACAAGGGCTTACTGTAGGAAAATGGCCCTTGTTGCAGTTACTCCACCACTTTTTGCCTGATATTGATGCTGACTTGACTGAGTGTGTGCTGGGACCCTGCTAACCAGGCCCCAGCACCAGTGTTCTTTCACAAAAAATTTACCATTGTTTCTACAATTGGCACACCCCTGGCACACAGATAAGTCCCTTGTAAAAGGTACCAGTGGTACCAAGGGCCCTGGGACCAGGGACGATCCCTAAGGGCTGAGGCATGTGTTGTGTCACCCTAAGGGACCCCTCACCTAGCACATGCACACTGCCATTGCGGATTGTGTGTGTTGGTGGGGAGAAAAAGGCAGTCGACATGGCATCCCCCCCCAGGGTGCCATGCACACAAAACACTGCCTGTGGCATAGGCAAGTCACCCCTCTAGCAGGTATTAAAGCCCTAAGGCAGGGTGCACTATACCACAGGTAGGCGAGGGCATAGCTGCATGAGCAATATACCCTACAGTGTCTAAGTCCATTCTTAGACATTGTAAGTACAGTGTGGCCATATTAAGTATATGGTCTGGGAGTTTGTCACAACGAACTTCACAGTTCCATAATGGCTGCACTGAATACTGGGAAGTTTGGTATCAAACTTTTCAGAATAATAAACCCACACTGATGCCAGTGCTGGATTTATCTAAAAAATGCACATAGAGGGCATCTTAGAGATGACCCCTGTATTTTACCGAATCCTTCGGTGCAGGACTGACTGGTCTGTGCCGGCCTACCTCTGTGAGACAAGGTTCTGACCCCCTGGGGTGAGAGCCTTTGTGCTCTCTCGGGCCAGAAACAAAGCCTGCACTGGGTTTAGGTGCCTTCACACCTCCTCCCTGCATGAACTGTAACACCTAGCGGTGAGCCTCAAAGGCTCAGGCTTCGTGTTACAATGCCCCAGGGCACTCCAGCGAGTGGAGATGCCCAGCCCCCAGACAAAGCCTCACTTTTGTCGGCAAGTCCAGAGGGATAATTAGGAAAAACGAGGAGTCACCACCTCAGTCAGGACCACCACTAAGGTATCCAGAGCTGAAGTGACCCCCTCCTTGCAGAATCCTCCATCTTGGTTTGGAGGACAGGGACCAGTAGGAATAGGAATGTGCTCCCCTTCCCAAAGGGAGTGAGCTCAAGAGGGGTGTAGCCACCCTCAGGGACAGTAGCCATTGGCTACTGCTCTCTGACCCCTAAAACGCCCCTAATTCTTGTATTCAAGGGCTCCCTGAACCAAGCTAGTCAGATTCCTGATGACCTCACAAGAAGGAGGACTGCTTAGCAGAAGCCACAGCAGAGAAGGAAAGGAGACAACACGTGTCTTGGCCTCAGCCCTACCAGCCTGTCTCCTGCTTCAAAGAACCTGCAGAAGAAAAGCGACACATTTTGCAGGTCAAGCGACCCCTGAAGAACCTCCAGAGGACTGCCTGCATCACAGAGGATCAAGAACTCCCATTGACAGCGGCCCTGTCCAAAGAAGAACAGAAGAAGAAACCTCTTCTGAAGGACTCCCACCTCACTCCAGAAGCGTGAGTCCTAACTCTGCACCTGACGCCCACAGCCTGAGTCCAGGTGGCCCAACCGACCAGAGAGGACCCCCCCCAGGCGACGGTGACCAAGTGCCCACCCTGGGTTGACCTTTCCACCCCTCCACGACGACACCTGCAGAGGGAATCCCGGGGACCACCCTGACCGCGACTGCCCTGGACGAAGATAACAGACGCCAAAGGACCCACTCCACAGGCCTTGGAGAAATCGACACCCGGTGCAGCAACAATCAACAGGCGGCCCTCTTCCCTGTCCGACCAGTGGTGTGCCCGAGACACGCCCCTGGACCTCACTTGCAGCGCCTGAGTGACCCCCGCGGTCCCCTCACAAAGTTTCATTGGAAACCCGATGCCCTGTTTGCAGCCGGCTGCCCCAGTGCTGCTGAGGGTGTGGGATTGGTGCCTACTTGGGGCTCCTCCAGTGCTCCTCTAATCCCCCCTAGTCTGCCCTCTGAGCTGCAGGTACTTACCTGCTGACAGACTGAATTCCGAGTACCCCCTGTCTCCATAGGAGCCCACGTTAAAATTGCTCAACTTTGACCTCTGCACCCGGCCGGCCCCCTGTTACTGGTTGTTGGTGTTTTGGGTTAACTTGAACCCCCAACGACGGACTACCTAAAACCCAGAGACTGGAACTGTAAGTCGTGTACTTACCTCTAAAACTGTACTTTATTTTCTTCCCCCAGGAACTGTTACGAAAATGCACTGTGTCCACTTTTGAAATAGATATTCTCTGTTTACTATTTACTTGACTAAAGTGTAACAAAGTTAGATTGATGTCTATGCTAAGTACTTACCTGCAATAGTATTTAGCTTTGAACTTAGTCTTGTGGTTCTAGTAATGAAGTAACAAAGATATTTTTCTATATAAAATCCTATTGGTCTGGAGTTAAGAGATTGAGTGTGTGTTTCCTCTGTTGCTTGTGTGTGTACAACAAATGCTTAACACTACCCTCTGATAAGCCTAACTACTCGACTACACTACCACAAATAGAGCATTAGTATTATCTATTATTGCCTCTATCCAGCCTCTTGGGGAACTCCGGACTCTGTGGACACTATATCTCATTTTGATATAGTATATACAGAGCCACCTTCCTACACTTACGTCCAATCCTATACCTATAGAATATGTCTCTACCAGATATTTTGTTACTGAAGGTAAGTAACCTGTACTTTAGGTTTCGCCTGCATGTGCACTTGCGAGCATGCTTACAAAAACTTAAAAGGAGCTTGGAACTAGCCCCTTACTTACATGAGCTTACCATTGGCTTACTTCAACGTCCTTCTGATTTACCTGCTTTGGATTGGCCAACACGTTATCTTCATGACACTTCCTGTCTTCGTCGATCTTGACGTCGAGTTGCCTGTGGACCAAGTACTCCTTCCAGTCACTTCCTATTGGACACTGGCCAGTGTCCTTCCTCTGGTTGCGGTGCTGAAGGTACTTCTTTTTTCTTCCTGCCTGCCGTCTTCTTTCTTCACTGACATCTTCTTTCTTTGCTGCCGGCTTCTCTCTTCTTTCTTCGTTGCTGTCTTTTTTTCTTCCAGCATGCTGTCTTCTTACTTTGCTGATGTCTTTTTTCTTCGTTGCATATTGTCTTCTGTCTTGCTGTCTTCTTTCATCTTCTGTCTTCGCTCGCGTTCTGTCTTCGCTCGCCTTCTGTCTTGGCGCGCGAACGCGCCTTCTGTCTTCGCGCGCCTTCTGTCTTCGCGCGCCTTCTGTCTTCGCGCGCCTTCTGTCTTCTGCCTTATTCTTTCCTCCGCCGTATTCTCTCTTTTCACGCCTTCTGTCGCCTCACGCCTTCTGTCGCCTCACGCCTTCTGTCGCCTCACGCCTTCTGTCGTATCACGCCTTCTCTCGTCTCACGCCTTCTCCCACCTTTTTTTCTGCCAACACACATACCAATACGTTTTGCCTTTGTCTTTTTTTCTATGTAACTGGCTCACAAATATCAGAAAAATGTTATAAGGTTTGTTTTTTAATTTAATCAAACAAGCATCATTATAACATTTCTCTAATATTTGTAAGCCAGTTACATAGAAAAAAAGACAGAGGTGAAACCTATTGGCTTTGGCAATGCTTGTTCATAACAGCCTTAGGGTGGTCTTCCCCAAAACTTTTTGCCCACCTCCTATTTTCTGACCTCGATTTTGCTGGATTAAGAACTCTGTGCTTGTGCTCTCTCCCCTTAAACATGGTAACATTGGATAATACCCAATTGGCATATTTAATTTACTTGTAAGTCCCTAGTAAAGTGCACTTCATGTGCCCCGAGGGCCTGTAAATCTACTACTACTAGTGTGCCTGCAGCACTGATTATGCCACCCACCTAAATAGCCCCTTAACTATGTCTCAGGGCTGCTATTGCAGAGCCTGTCTGTAGAGTTCTAAACTGCCATGTCGAACTGGAAATGTAAACCTCTTGCCAGACCTAAACCTTCCTGGAGGAAAGTGCCCTCTTTCTTGGCATGCTTACCCCCATTTTCTGCCTGTTGTTAGTGTGTTTGACTGTGTTCACTAGGATCCTGCTAACCAGGACCCCAGTGATTATGATCCCTCCCTTCTTTCTAACTTGGTAACTGTACCTTTTTCTTCCCGCAGTTGGCATGCTGGTACACCCATGTAAGTCCCTAGTATATGATACCTAGGTAACCAGGGCATTTGGGGTACAAGGAGATCCCTATGGGCTGCAGCAGTTATTCTGCCACCCATAGAGAGCCCATGCAAAGGCTTCTGCATGCCTGACATTGCAGTATGTGTGAAACAGGTGCATGCACCCGTTTTCACTACAGGTCACTGCACCAGGTCATAGTAAGTCACCACTATAGTAGACCATCTCATGCCAAGAGGGAAGGGTGCAGATACCCGTGTGTGAGGGCACCCCTGCACTAGCAGAGGTGCCCCCACAAACTCCAGAACTATTTTTGTGGACTTTGTGAATGTGGGATCGCCATTTTAGGTGTGTACTGGACATAGGTCACTACCTGTGTTCAGCTACATAAGGGTAACTACGAACCTGGGCATGTTTGGTATCAAACATGTCTGAATCATACCCCGATACTGTTGCAAGTAGTGGAAGTATGATTCCATGCACTCTGGGGACTCCTTAGAAGACCCCCCTGCATTGTTACCACCAGTCTTACAGGGTTTTCCGTGCAGCCCAAGCTGCTGCCACCCCTCAGATTTCTACCCTCATGCTGCTTGATCTGATCAAGCCCAGGAAGGCAGAACAAAGGATTTCTTTTGGGAGAGGGAGGTAACACCCTCTCCTTTTTCGAAATAAGTGTGACTGGCTTGGGAGGGGTAGCCTCCCCAAGCCACTGGTATTCTTTGAAGGGTGCATTTGGGGGTCCCTAAACCAGCCCACACCGGTTCAGGGACCCCCAGTCCCTACTCTGGCACGAAACTGGACAATGGAAAGGGGTGCAACCACTCCCCTGTCCATCACCACCCCAAGGGTGGTGCTCAGGGCTCCTCCAGAGGTTTCTTGGGTTCTGCCATATTGTTTCCAAGGTTGGCAGAGAATGCTGGGAGCATCTGAGTGGCCATTCCAGGCAGGTTAAGTCAGAACCCCCTGATAGGTGCTTACCTGGCTAGGTGACCAATCCCCCTTTCAGGGCTATTTAGGGTCTCTCTCTTGAATGGGTCCTCAGATTCGGCTTGCATGACTCCAGCAGGATTCCTCTGCAACCTCCACTTCGATATCTGGCCACTGGAACTGCAACTGGACCCTCCAGGAACCGACAACACTACAATCAATGAAGAGGACTCTTCTACAACTTTGTTTCCATGTCTCCTACCAGCTTTGCAACATTTCCCTGGCTATGCATCCTCCGAAGACAGCAACTCTTCGGACTGCACAAGAAGAAGGAGGATTCTCCCTTGGAGTTAAGGAGTTGCTCCCCTGCATCCACAGGCACCTGCTGCAACGACAACCGGCTGCATGGATCTCCCCTCATCTTGAGCTGCGTGGATCCCACATCATGCATGGTGCCCAGGAGAAGTCCTCTTGGTCCTCTCAGCCAGTTGTCCAACTTTGGTGGAGGTATACCTTTGCCTTCCCACAGAGGACAGTACCCCCGTGGCACTGCATCTCTTGCAGCTGCCAAGGCTTGTTTGCATCTTCTCCAAGGGATCTTCAAGCAACATGTAGCTCCAGCCCCCAGCACTCCTTCCTGCGACGCATAGCCCTCTGTGTGGCTCTCCTGCGGCTTGGGATCCCTTTCTGTACTGCTGCGTGGGCTCCTTCTGCAACTTCTGTGTCACCGTCCTGCGGGTGCTGCCTCCGCTCCTGTGGGTCCTCTTTGTCGCTAAGGGTCCCTGTGACTCCCCTTCCTGGGTGGAGCCTTCCTGGGCTTTGCTGGTCCCCGGCAGCCACACTTTTCCATTAACTGTGAGTTTGCCATTGCCAAGGCTTGTTGGTGGAATTCCTGCACCAACACCTGTCTGAAATCTTCAATCCAGCGTGGGACATTTTCTGCATTCATCAGGAACTCTTCTCCGGCTCCAAGGCTGCAGTGCTGACCTGTTCTTCCTCACCGTGGGCCAACTCCTGCAAGTACAGCTGGGTGGGTAGTAGCTCCTGGACTCCACTGTGACTCTTGGACTTGGTCCCCTCTTTCCACAGGTCTTGCTTCTTCAGGAATCCAATGCTAGTTTCTTGCAGTCATGTCTGGGTGTCTTCTTGTCTTCTTTTTCCTCCTTTTGGGTGGTTTGGGGAAAATCCAGTGAATTACTCCTGCTTTCCTGGTCGTCGGGGGATACTGTGTTACTTACCTCTGTGGTTTTTTAGTACTCCCAGCTCCCTGTTACACATTCCATTTACCTAGGTGGGGTCCTGTGTTTGCATTCCATTTTTTTGTATATGGTTTGTGCTCCCCCTAGGATCACTATTGGTTATTGCTATTTGCACTGTTTCTAAGCTTTTCTATGACTATTTCTGACTGCTAGTGTATATATTTAGTGTATTACTTGTCTACTTTTGGAGGGTTGCCCTTCTAGTATTTTGTGGTATTAAGTTAGAAAAATAAGGTACCTTTATTTTTGTACAACTGAGTGTTTTCTTTCATGTGTGCAAGTGCTGTGTGACTACAGTGGTATTGCATGAGCTTTGCATGTCTCCTAGATGAGCCTTGGCTGTCCATCCACAGCTGCCTCTAGAGAACCTGGCTTCTAGACACTGCCTATACTTTACTAAGAGGGGATTCCTGGGCCTGGTATAAGGTGTAAGTACCTTAGGTACCCACCACACACCAAGTCGGCTTCCTACACGTCCCTTTTTATACATATGTCACCCTAAGGTAGGCCTTATATGACCGACAGGGCAGGGTGCCATGTATTTTAAAGGCTGGAAATGTCCTTTTAAGTTTTACATAACCTGGTAATGAAAAAGTCCCAAATTTGTTTTTCACTACTGCAAAGCCTATTTCTCCCATAGGATAACTTTGGGATTACTTTATTACATTTTATAAGTGTAAATCCCAATCTGGAAGACATAGGTTTGTCAAGTTTGGTGACTCTGAACTTACAATTTTAAATCGCATCTTATGGTGAAGTTTGATTTTGAATTCCGTTTTGATAATGCCACTTTTAGAAAGTTGGCATTTTCTTACTTTAGCCACTTGGTGCCTACTGCCTGTCTCTAATACACGTCTGGGGTGGGGTGACAGCTGGGCTTGTGCATTCTCTCTAGATAGCCACACAAAGGGAGCCTAGGTGGGACTTACAGGCCATCAACGTCCTGATGGTCCATCCTGGGCAGGATGGATGGGAGGGGCTGACACACCTGAAAAGGCAGTGTCCTGCTTTACACAAAGACCTACATACCGCCTTGTAGTGGGTCTGGAGCCATGGCAGGAAGGGAGGGCCTCTGTGCACTGCATAGCTCTTTCTTGGAAGTCTCCCTCACTTCGACTGCACTATTGGGTATAAGTACTGGCCCTGTGACACTACCAACTCAGTACACTTTTGGACTTCAGGACATTCTGGTGAGAAAAAGGACTGCTGTGCTGTTGAAAGGACTGTCACTCTTTTGGGCTCTGCTGTTCTGCTGTGCTGACCTGCTGTTCTCCTTGCCAGGGTAGTGAGATTTGCTCTGCCAAGTGCTGCAAACCAAGCTCAGTGCCCGTGGAAGTGAGTATAAAGTGCTGCATCTGCCAGGACCTGTGCATCGATGCAGTTGTGCCAGTTGGAACTGATGCACCGCCTGCTGCGAGATCAGAAGCAACTCATCACTGCTGCTGTGGAGACTGGACTGACACATCACACTCAAAACCGCTGCACCCCCTCCGGAGCTATTGCTTCAGAACCAACGCATCTCCGCCACTATGTGGAGAAGATCGAGGCATTCTCTCCCTACCTCCAGGGTGAATTAATAAGGTCCGTCATATTCGGAACTGCTGCACTCAGAACTGGCACATCGCTCTTGGAACCAACGCATCACCACAGTTGCGTGAAGAAGTCTGGCTTAACACCCTGACTGCGTAAGGGGATTATCGACTCCCCTCGTAGTGTGAAAGGGATAACATCACTGTTGCTCAGCGGGCTCTGTATGGGTCCTGGAGTCTGCCTGTGCTCCATAGTGGGTGGCCTGAACTTCTGACTTTCTCCTGGTCCAGCGTGATCAGATATCCCAATAGGCGCTTACTGCTTCTAAGTGCTATTTGTACATTTATCTTTTATCTAATTTTTGTTGTTTTGATTTTGTTGTGCTCATAGGAATAAAATCTGTTTTTCTAAGTACTTTACACATTGCCTCTTAAGTTACGCCTGACTGCTCTGTGCCAAGATACTAGAGGGTGATCACAGGTTAACTTTTAGGGTGTATCTTACTTACCCTGACTAATTGGCCCACTTTAGTTCTTCCACAGTCGGTAGTGAATCGTTGTGTGATTACATATTGATTGTGTTTTATATAATGCCATGGTGTCAATTTATGCTCAGTTTAAATTAAATATATATCTTCGTGTTTTCAGCTGATTGAGAGTCAGCTCCACGAAAACGGCTGTAACGAAAGCCATGTAGTATCTGTGGTGGTTGATCAGATCTTGAGCCTATATATTGTACTAGAAGCTTTTTAAAGTTGCCAACCTGTGATGTCACATCAGCACACACTCCTCAAAATGCCTGTAAACTCTTGGCCATAGCAAAGTAAATACCTAAACTACAATAATGAGATTATATGAGAGATTGTCACCCATGTATCATTCCCGTAATTGCATCCTTCCAGGTATACCCTCAAAGTTGTTGATAAATGTCACATTGGCACTATAAAACATAAGTTGGTAAACAGACTAATGCCAGATGTTCATTTGGGCGGATTACCTAAATATGTTAACACTGTATATCTGCATATCTCTTTAAACATTTTTTGTTAATAAACAAATACATCTTCTTTTTTGTAGGGAATACAGGAGTAGATTCACCAGTGACGAAACCCTTATGTTCTGTATGAGAGTAATGGTTGGTGTCATTATTCTCTACGACCACGTGCATCCTGTTGGAGCCTTCTGTAAGACTTCCAAGATGGATGTAAGATACTAGAATGCTTGTCTCCTTTTTCGCTTGTTCGTCAGTTTTGCTTCATGCATTCGTCATTAGAGATTGCTGCCAGCAGTCATCTCCGTAACCATGTTTAACTTGGGCTCAGTGGCCTCGACAAATGCCATTTATAATGAGCTAACACAAGCTCAAAATACTTAATGTGGACTTGATGGTAATTTATGCAAATAAATGTCCGTATTGTGTTGATCTGTCAGCTGTTCTACAAGTGCTGGAAAACCCATCATGTTTTTCTTTCATCACCACAATCAAAACACTTGGGGGCATCCATGTTTTCCTCTACTTTGATGATTAGCTGGTCAAGAGCGCAGGCAAGAAACAATGCCTAACCCACACCTAAGCTACAGTCTCCATGCTTCAAGGCATTGGTTTCACTATAAACGCACACTGTCCCACTTACAACCCCTGTAGAGTCAGCCTTTTCTAGGGTGCACACTCAGTGCAGTCACAAGCATAGCCTACCCAACCCAGTCGAGATTGTTAGCCTTCCAACAGTTCTTAACTCTTTTTTTTAGCTCAGTCGTCAAGTCACAAGTCAGAACTTTCGTGCACCGCGAAGGAATGATGGCCTCCAGCTTCACAATAGTACCCTCCACCTGGCTTCACATGTACCTGTTGCAGGAATGCATCTTGGCTCAATGGTCACAAGTGGAGAGTCACTCAGAAAACCCAGTGTTAGTAAAGACCAGTGCTTTCTATCCAGTGGTGGAACAGCAACAACCTGTTAATTTGCAGGCTTTTCTTGTACCCTATTCTGCAAGCTACTATTACCACAGACTCCTCTCTCGGTGCCTGGAAACGCATCTTAGCCATAAGACAATACAGGGGATGTGGTCCCATTCCAACCCCTTCACCAGGAGAGACACATCAACTATCTTAGCTACTGTCCACACACCTCAATCTTAAGGCTGTTCTTCAAGTCATTCTGTGCAAGGTAGTCCCTATCAAGATAGACAACATGACCACTATAACATTATTTGTTCTCTTTTCAGTCTGCAACTGTCCAGACTCCCTTGTGGTATAAGGCTACATCCAGCTACCATGACCACATTCATACAAAACACAGGAAACTTCTTCCTCTTTCGTATACCAGAAATCAGAGCCTTCGTGGAGGGCCTCAAGATTGTCATCGCTCCCAGAGTGCCACTGTCCCTGCTTGAAACCTCGAGCTGGTCCTTATCAGGCTCTTGATCCTCCCTTTGAGCCTTTGTATTCTTGCTCCTTGCAAATCCTCTTGTGGGACTCATAGCCATAACCTCTCTAAGATGTATTAGTGAATTGAGGGCCTTCACACTCCAAGAACCCTTTCATTTAGATCCACTGGGACACTGACGTTTGCAGAACCAACTCAAGAGTTTCTTCCCAAAGTTGTTCACCATTTCCACCTCAATCAGACTGTAGAGCTGCAAGTCTGTTTTTTTTTTCCTTAACTAGACTCCTGAGTGGAGAAAGCCCTTCATGCCCTAGACCTTAAACATGCGATCATGTAGTGCATAGACGACCAAGCCTTCCTTCAGCTCTAGTGAATTGTATGTAACCTTTACGAAAGCTCACAAAGGCTAGCCTATTTCTAAGGCCAGTATTGCAGGGTGAATAGTCAATTACATCCAGACATGCTACCATAAAGCTAAAAGGTCCTCACTGTTACCCCCAGGATGCACTCTACAAACAAGAAAGCAGCACCCATCGCCTTTCTTGTTAATATCTGGCTAGCTGACATGTACATTAGCCACTTAGCCAGCCTCATACACATTTACTATGTGGATATCGTAGCCCGCCAGTAGGCTATTGTTAGCCAGACTGTCCTAAGGACCCCTGTATCATCCACGCTCTAGCCACAGCTTACAGGGGGCACTGCTTTACAGTCTCTGCAGTGCATATGTATCTAAAGTAACACATGTAACAGACAGAAAATATTACCCCCAAAATGATCTGTGTAGTGCTGTAGATTCATATGCACTCATCCTCTAGAAGTTTGTGTCTCTACTTAGGGATTTCTATTTTTGTTAGTCAACTTACTTCGGTGAATCATACTGCGATCACTCTCCACTCTATACTTACTCTCCCTTGCTGTGCTAAAAACAATCTAACATAAAACCAGTGCTTATGTGCATTGCCCACTAATAGAGGAGTCACAGTGCAACCCATGACTCAATAGACTTTTTTGAAGACAAACAACTTGCAAATGTCCGAGCCCAACAGTAGATAACTGGAGTATAGACACCATTGGAATCTACACCACTACATGCTACAAAAGGGTGCTTACATGGGAGGGAGTGGGGGCGTTAGAAGGAGTGTGTTTGTGTGTGTGTGTGTCACCCTGTGTGAAGTAGACTTTCTTGGCTGGGGGAATAGGAGGTGAGATTTTGCCGGGAGGAGAGTCTTTAATTGTTTCATGAACAGTGGAGAGGAATTAAGGAAAACAGTGTTGTGGGTTTCCATGATTTTCTAGTGATTTCCGTTCACATTTAGAAATGCTGTCTGTCTGAGAAGTGAATCACCTTTCACATAAATGGTAGTATTTATAAGCTCTGGCGCACCAATCTAAGAACTGTAAAACGTTTATGCTGTTTACAAAACCCTTTCTATGTATGGGAAACAAACACTTGTTTGTCTCCTTTATGATCTCCATCTTAGTTTAAAAAAAAATGGAAGTAACGTTTGTATGCGCAGCTTGTGTTCAATTATGTATGCATGTGCAAAAAAACATTTATTGAATGTACATAGGGATGTAATGCGTCTGTGTTTTCTTGTTTTCTCTCTAGATGAAGGGTTGCATAAAGGTTTTAAAGGAACAACCTCCAGATTCTGTGGAAGGCCTTTTAAATGCACTGAAGTAAGTATGATTTTGTATTTCTTTAATCACAGTAGTTTGGTTATTTGAACCTGTAGAGTTTCATTACAGGAAGTATAAAACGTTTTAAAAGTCTTTATCAAACCTGCTCAAAAACCTGTCTAGCTATTTCTAGGTGCTTGTGCTATGCTGTTTGTATCTGGCATAAGAATTGTATAATCTCAAAGGTGTTTCAGTTCCTATTCTGACATGTTTGTGCAGTGATCAGATATGTTATATGAATATCCCTTTAAGCTGTAAAAGAAAGCCTCGAGGTGTTAGTGCCAGAAAAGCAAGATTCAGAACTTTAACTTGCACAGTCCAGCAATTTATCAGCAAATTAGCAGTTGGTTACTAGTTTATACAGAATTGCTTTATTCAGAGTAGGAGCGCTAATTTTTTCATGTACATGAGGCTGCCTCTAGCCGTTAGGCGGTTTCCTACTTTTTAGGGTGTTTGTTTTAATTGTTATATTTTTGTATTCCCATCATGCCAGAGGAATAATCACTTGTCTCATGTTGCAGCATATTTCAGTCCTATTGAGGACAATACCAATACTTTCAGCGGGCTTTAAGTCAGCCCACTGCTTACAGTTGGGTTGTTTCTCATGACGCTTCATGCCTTGCTTCTTGTTGGAAGGATTTTCTTTCTTATCTTGTGTTTGTCCCTCCCCCTGCAGCATAGCTTTACCATTCTTTTTATTGGAATGACTTGCATTCTTCTTTTGTTTAAATTGAGGGAACTTGTTTCTTCTTTTGCTTTCAGCACTCTATAGGAGTACATGTGTTTTCTTGCTCTCTTCCTCATCTCAATTCTGTATCTTGCTTCCCCTTTTATTCCCTTGTCTCTGCCCACCCTCCAGCTCATTGCATCCTCTCAGTACCGCTTGTGTTATTTTTTCCAATTTGGTTGCTTTTGGTTGCTCTCCCATCAATTTGCGTTTGGCTTTAGATTTAATATCAATCTCCTAGCACCTCTGTTGATCCCTGGCTCATCCCCTATTGGCACCCCCTTAGCATTGGTCCTCTCCTCTCCCATTCCATGGGGGATGCTGCTGTTGGCTTTTCAAGTTCCAGTTGCTTTTATAATCAGACGGCATACACAAAGCAAAAAATTGCATTTGTATAGCGCTTACTATTATTGACAAGGTGTGAAGAGCTTTGCAATGGGAAGCGCTGTTTGTTTGCCGGGAGGAGGTCAAGGGGCAGGAGCCCTTTAAATTGTACTCGCGCTCCCGCCGTCGCGGGAAGCGCTGTTTGTTTGCCGGGAGGAGGTCAAGGGGCAGGAGCCCTTTAAATTGTACTTGCGCTCCCGCCGTCGCGGGAAGCGCTGTCTGTTTGCCGGGAGGAGGTCAAGGGGCAGGAGCCCTTTAAATTGTACTCGCGCTCCCGCCGTCGCGGGAAGCGCTGTCTGTTTGCCGGGAGGAGGTCAAGGGGCAGGAGCCCTTTAAATTGTACTCGCGCTCCCGCCGTCGCGGGACGCGCGCGGGCGGCGCCCGGGCAAAGCCCGGGCCAAGGGCGGGCCCGTCCTTGCCAGGAAGAGGCAGGGCAGGGCCACCCCCCTGACATCTACCCAAAGACGTGGTCCATACAGCAAACTTGTCTATGGCTGCCTGAAGGAGTCTCCAAGTTCCTCTGCTCGGTGCGTGGGTAGCTCTTCCACAGAGCCCCAGGCCCCACCAAGCACGTGGAAAACTATTATCCCAAACCGGATACTTGCAGGTGTATCCACGTACTCAGCTGAATTTATCTCAGTTCATCATATAACTGCTTATTGAATTCCGTTTCTTGGAGGGTGGAAGGAGGCGGCACCATTCTTCTCCCCCCAAGGGCAGGAGCCCATAATTCATTACCCGCTCTACGCCTGTCTGTGCCCGATAAGTGGTTGGGCCAGGCTTTATATATATACGTTTGGGCGTCTTACTGTGGTCTTGTTTTTGGGAATTGTTAACAGCAGGGTCTGAGAAGCTTATTAATCACACTATAGTGTCAGTGGCTGGGTCCCAAAGGCCTACACACCCCTATAAGCCGGGGCCCACTAAAGGCCCCTGATTTAAAGAATAATGGGCCGTCGACGTGGGGGTGGGTTGGAAGGTAAACAGCACTCTAACAGAACCTTAGATGGCTTTCTGCAAAAGGCTGTTGGGGAACTTGAAAAAGAAATAGAGTTAGTGCAGCGACGCTTAGCTGCCCCCCCTTCTTCTAATAACAGCCTAGTTCATGTTAGCTCAGCCCCACAGCCCTCCCCGCGACCAGAATTACAGTCTCTACTGACTACCCCTTTCCCTTCCCCCTTCAAAAATTCCCAGGAGAATCAGGACGAAACCCCAATTGTAATTACCACCCGTGCTGCACCTATTCCGCCTGCCCAGAGTCCCCCAAACGAAGGCCCCCTCACCTTAGCAGATTCCAATACCAAAGGAAAACGGAAACGAAGGGAACCCGCTTTTAAAAACAAACGATCTAGGACTTTGAGCCCCTCTAACATGGCCCAACCTTCTAATAAGGATACGGTATCAATCCCCTTACACAACACAAAAGAGTGTCATACAAATGAGTACACCAGGGATTTCATAAGAGATGAGCTTTCCAAACTTTTTCTTCCAATTTTAACCCGCCTCCAATCGATTGAGGACAAATTGGAAAGCCTTATCAATAGCCAGCCACCCAAAATTGCTCCATCCGTAGAAATTCAATCCCATCCCCTTGCCAACCATGACCCCATCACTGCCAACAGACCCACTGGCCAAATAGCAAAAATCCCTTTTTCCTCTTTAAACCAAGATTGGACTAGCTCCGTCAAAACAGCTAGTATTTTAATGAATAAGCCCCATATGGTTCCAGTTCCCCTTTTAAAAGGAACCGCCACATGGAATAACCCTGTAACTAATCCGGGAGATGGCAACCCCACTTGGGATCACCTGCTTACAGAACACCAGAAGAGCGACAAGTCCAGGGGCCTGTCAGATCCAAAAGTGCTCCATTTGCCACCAGAATCATGT
Organism: Pleurodeles waltl; assembly: GCF_031143425.1. NCBI lineage: Eukaryota > Metazoa > Chordata > Amphibia > Caudata > Salamandridae > Pleurodeles > Pleurodeles waltl. The sequence continues at coordinate 1,639,686,012 of NC_090444.1, read as the reverse complement.
CATTATGTACTCATTATATCGAATGTTCCTGAACTCAAACCTCATTCCACTGAATCTTTTACCGAACTTAAAAACAAGGTTATTCATTGGTTGCACGTGAACGCAGGGTTTGCTTTTTCCATGACACCCTCAATACTGATGGTGAGAAGGGTAGGGTGGGTGGGTTCCCTAGCGAAGATCGGTTCAGGGGACTGCATAGTTATCAACTTTAATTCTCCAGACCTTGTCCAACGGCTCTTTATAAACGCTAATAGACCTTATCCTATAACTGGAAAAGCCTCCCTTTGCAGGTTACAAGTGTTTTATCCACCTCCCACGCCAGTTTGGAGTAGACAACCGCCAACGTTATACGGGGCTTCCCCGGCTATCCACACACAGTCTATCCCTCTATTTGGCCCCAGTTGCCCTTCGTCATCTCTTTCTGAAACAGACTGACTAGGAGACGACCTTTCGGAAGTGGCTCCGAGCAATGGTGATGCTGAGGACATTCACCCTACTGCCCTCAGCATCTCTAACTCTGGTGCCCCTTTGACCTTGGCAGATCCTGTTAACCAGGGATCACCCATAAGCACCACGAGCCAAGTCAGCGAGGAATGTATTCCGCCCCTGTCAATTGTTCCATACATTCTGGTGTCCACCCGCATGTCCAACCTACCTAATTCATATATAGCTGGGGCCACATCCAGCGAGGTTCACATGGCACATAGCGAGAAAGCCACTGGTCCTAATATACCCGAGGGAATTAGTATGGTTCCTAGCAGTTCCTCCCCCTGTAGGAAATATCCTCAGAATAAAGCAGGGTCCATAAAAACAGAGGATCTCGATAAGGTACTCAGCTGGAACATAGCAGGGTTGGAAAGCAAATTACAAAGTCCAGGATGGGGCAGTCTTATTGATGATCACCTGATCTGCCTCTTGCAAGAAACGTGGGCATTAGAACCCAAATATAGACTAGGCTTTAAAAGCTATTGGGTTCCAGCACGCAAGTCCTCTTCTGGGAGACCATCGGGAGGGCTGCTTGCGTGGATCAACACTTCTCTTAGGTGCAAGATAGAAGAAATAGATACGGGTTGCCCTGACTTGCAAGTCCTATTAATAATGATTTCTGAAGAGAGACCGTTACTTTTAATTAATATCTATAACAGGAATGGGAGCTCCCACACCGATTCTGATGTCCTGTCCATTTTGGACAGTTTTCTTAAAAACAATCCTTCCTTCTTTGTTTTGATTGGAGGGGATTTTAATGTCACTTTTGAACCTAATCCTCTAGCCAAGGAATATGTAAAGAAGAGGATGCCCATTGGGGCATCCCTCAGCTAGTCTCCAACAAAAGACCAAGGCTGAATAAATCTGCGCACTTACTGGCCGACATCACACTAGCCCATGGCCTCCGAGCCTGCAACGGTCGCTCACGCTCGGATGTAAATCTACAAGCTACCTTTAGGCGCGGAGGGCTCAGCAGTCGTATTGATTATATACTTCTTGACATCCGACTGTGGAGCCACATGTTTGATATGAGGGTTCAAAAGCAAATTGAGAGTGATCATGACCCGTTGATTTTATCAACCAGAGGACTTTTTCCTTCGTTTACTGTGCCCTACTCCAAGAGCCATGCCTCCCAGCTGGCTCTAACAAATAACAGACGCAACCTAAAATGGGAATCTGTTAATTCTTCCCCTAAACACCTGGCATCCATTTACAACCTGCTTGCCAACCAGATGGAGTGTATGATCCGCCTAAATGAGAACGGGGAGGGTGACAGAGTCTTAGCAGCCCACACTGACTTGTTCCAATCTTTAAAGCATCTTTTCACAAAAAAGTTTCTCAATAAATCTAACAAAAAGCACTGCGCTCCTTGGTTTGACAACTGTTGCAGAGAAGCACAACTGTCTCTCCTGGAAGCAATGAAAGATGGCCATGTTGGGCTGTTAAGAACAGCCAGAAAAGTTTATAAGAAGGAATGTTCTAAGGCACGCAGAAGTTGGGAAGAGGCCAGATGGGTTATTATTTTGGAGACTGCTAAATCTAATGACACATCTAGGTTCTGGAAACTAATAACTGATGACTGTAGCAACTCCCCTGCCGCACCTGGCTCATCAATCCTCTCAGCATCATGGGTAGAGCATTTTGGGCAACTATATGAAGGGCCTTCTGAAGCATCTTTGTGGGCCCCTGATGCCCCAATAAACCATGAGACTACCCCGATCACATTCTCTCTATCCGAAACAAGAGCAGCAATAGACTCATTGAAATGGGGAAAAGCCCCTGGCCCAGACAAGATCCCAGGCGATCTATACAAATCAAGACCAGATATATGGGCACCATATCTCAACCTTATCTGCAATGCTATTGCAGCAGGGGCCCCCGCTCCTCCCACTTGGAAAGGGGCCGAAATAGTACCCATTTTTAAAAAAGGAAATCCGAACATCCCTGCCAATTATCGTCCGATTAGTCTCCTTGATAACTCCCAAAAATCTATGCAAAGCATCTTTTGCTCCATCTTGAGGAATGGATTATGGAGTCCGAAGCTCTTTCTGACCTACAAGCAGGCTTTAGATCTGCAGTGAGTACAGTTGACCAAGCCCTAAGATTCAGGTCAATAAAATGGAAGAATGTTGACCTGGGGAGGGGTAATCTCTATGTGGTCTTCATAGATCTCAGAGCCGCATTTGATTTGATCCCCCGGAACCTGCTGTGGTCAACATTATCAAACATGGGAGTGCCATCTGGTCTCCTGAAACTCATTGCTCAACTGTATGAAAATACTTTCGCTCAAATTAGATGTGGCCAGGGGGGTGAGTTGACTGACCCCGTAGCTATTAAAAAAGGAGTTAGACAGGGATGTGTTCTGGCACCCACTCTTTTTTTGCTATATATCAATAATTGCATCCACTACTTAGAGAACTGTATAAATGATTCACCTAAATTGGTTGGGAAAAAAATCCCGTGTCTGCTATATGCAGATGACACAATTTTTATATCTAAATCGCCAATGGGAATCCAAAACCTGATCAACCAATTCTGTGTTTTTTGTAGTGACTATGGTCTGGATGTAAACATTAAGAAAACAAAACTCATGTTGTATAGTACCTCCAAGAAACGCTCGCGCGTTAGCATAGAAATGAACTCGATCCCACTGGAGAAAGTAGAAGAGTTCGACTACTTGGGTTTCAGACTATCGACCACAGGCAAATGGATGGCAGCCATTGACAAAGGGGCTCTCATTATAAGCCAGAGAGGTGGGGCCCTTGTCCGTAGATCGAGAAAGGCTCTGAGTCCCCCCTTGAACATACTTGCAGAGATCTACAATGTCCAAATCAGAGCAGCGACCCTGTATGGAGCGGAACTTTGGGGGTCCCACAAAAACCTTGATACTCTGCAAACCAAGGAAAACCATTTCCTTAGACAGATTGCCCGGCTAGGTATGGGCTCACCAATGACCCCTCTAAGGCTAGACCTAGGTCTAAACAGTATCAAAACCACAGCAGCCCTAAGGCCTCTCTCCTATTGGATCCGCTTATGGAAATCTGTTGAACTCGAACCATATAGGCTGGCTATAAGAGAGCTCATAGCCACCCCCAGGCACTGGAGAAAATCCCATGGCTGAAGGAAATGAAATCTGCCTGGGTCAAAATAGGTTTTCCTTCCTACAGGAACTATCCGGATCAAATCCCCGATAATGCAAAGAAACTTGTCACAAAAAGATATTGGGAGAAAGTTAACGAAGACTCCTTGCACCAAAAAGGGGCGGGCAGGCTAACAATGGAATTTCTCCAATTCAAGCACGAGCCCTGGCCTGAGAACTTCTTGAACCTTCCCATGCCTCCGTACGCCCGTGCTTTATATCTCCAACTAAGATATGGTACACTGCCTATTAATGGTTTTACGGCTCACTGGTCATCTAACATCGCTTCAAATGATAGATGTATCTCTTGCCAAAACTGCAAAGAAACAATAGAGCATATACTATTTTTCTGCCCTCTGTATAAAAATCCCAGAGGGAGGTGGATCATTCCCCTCTGCAAAAATATGTCATTACATGATAGAGCAAACGCCACCAGAATCTGTACATACGACTCATCCACCGTGGTAGCTATTACAGTTACCAAATTTTTAGCAGAGGCCTGGTACATCCGGCGTAGGCTTATTGTTTCAAAGGGCATGTGAGCCATCCTGTCATTAGTCGACAGAAGGAGTCTCAACTGTTATTTTATTTTTGACGAGGGCCAGGTCTTACGGGGAAACAATTGCACACATTGGTTTGTCAGACATAATTTTATATTTTATCTTTTATCTTTTTTATTCTTAATATTTTAGCCATGTCTTATTTATTGTACTTTTTATCTATAATCAAATACTTAGTCCTGTTGATCTTATTGTTATACTGTCCTGATTATTACTGTTTTTTTATTGTTATCTTGTTTTTTTAACAAATACTATTTTATCATGTTTGATTGTTATCTTTGTTACTCAAAATGGCCTAGATCTCTAGACCGAATGAACTCAAATAAAAAAATAAAAAGCTTTGCAATGTGTAGCTCACTAATCCAAAACACCAAGATGACAGTTTAATAGTTAATAGATTAGTAATAAGTACTTTCTTTTTTCCCTGTACTTTAGTTGTGTTAGGTTTATGCCCTTCATTTCTTGTTTGTTTAATAGAGTTTAGAGTAAGGATATAATGATAGGAATGGATTGGAAGAGGGGAAGTACTAAGTTGCTTTTGTAGGTAGTGCGTGTGTGTGCCTGTTGGATGAATTGGTCAAATAGGAGGGGGAAGTTGGAAAAGAATGTTTGGACGTTCATAGTAGTCACAAAAGCTTGGAATGATTCAGAGGTGGGATGGAGCACAGATTGCAGAGAGTATTTTTTTTTTTTTCCGGAGGAAAATTGTGAGGCCTGTTGATCCTTCCGATCAAAAAAGACAAAAGAAGGCTTCAAATGCCGTAGAAGAGCAGGGAACATTACGATGTGGAAGAGGAAGAATTAATGCAGACAGCAGTCTCATTCTGAGATTCAGAGTCGGAGCAGGAATCGGAGGAAGACAGACCAGTCACAGCCGGACAACATGTGAAGACGTTTACCCCTGCACCCTCACAAAAGAAAAAACAAAAGGCCTTGGGTACGCCACTGCCGGAAGGCCATGGCTTGGACCGAAAAAAGACCGTTGGTGACCGACCCCCCCCCCCCCCCAAATTCACAGAAAAAGGCCACCTCTCTGAAAACCTCGGAAACAACAAAAAGCTCTGTTTCAGACTCCAGTAAACACCAATTTTCGGAGTTGAAAATAAGAAAACCTGTTTCGCAGCCGAAACCTTCCTCGTCCTCCTCTTTTTCGATCCCGAAAAAACCCTCTTCACAGCTGAAAAAACCAACATATACAGAGGAACATGGACTTTTGAAAAGACTTAAAGAAAGCCACTAAACCTCTGAAGAGGCGTTAGAGGTAGAACCAGTACTGCAAATTATGGATGAAAGGCAATCCAGGATCCACATCCATAAAGAAACAGGGAGAATTCTCACAGCACCTCCTTCAAAAACGAAGCGGAAGCTAGCATTTCAGGAGGAATTGTACACTATGCAGCCTCCAGCTAAAGTGCGCAAACAGAAGGAGAAAACCACCACCTCCTCAGTCTTCTCCTCCTCATTTTCCGCACCTACCTACCTCTCCTCCCACCAGCCCTTCACCAGTGCAGTCGCCCACTCATTCATATGATTCACAAAAGGACACTGTTGATCCATGGGATCTTTCTGACCCTGATCCCATCCCAAGCAATGATCCAGACAGCCACCACTCTAAACCATCACCACCTCAGAATAGCACTGTCTATAACCAGTTCATAGCTAGGGCTGCAGACTATAATGGGGTTACCATGCATACAGAGCCACTGGAAGAGGATTTTTTATTCAACACATTATCCTCAACTCATTCTAGATACCAATGCCTCCCAATGCTCCTAGGCATGGTAAAACATGCAGATCAGATTTTAAGGAACCAGTGTAGGAAGTTGGCTCTGTATGCACTATTTCAAAGTAAGGAATAGTATGCACAGAGTCCAAGGGTTCCCCTTAGAGATAAGATAGTGGCAAAAAGAGATAATACTAATGCTCTATTTTGTGGTAGTGTGGTCGAGCAGTAGGCTTATCAAAGGAGTAGTGTTAAGCATTTGTTGTACATACACACAGGCAATAAATGAGGAACACACACTCAGAGACAATTCCAGGCCAATAGGTTTTGTTATAGAAAAATATCTTTTCTTAGTTTATTTTAAGAACCACAGGTTCAAATTATACATGTAATATCTAATTTGAAAGGTATTGCAGGTAAGTACTTTAGGAACTTTGAATAATCACAATAGCATATATACTTTTTACATAAAACACCTATAGCTATTTCAAATGTGGACAATTAGTGCAATTTTCACAGTTCCTGGGGGAGGTAAAGTAATGTTAGTTCTTGCAGGTAAGTAAACCACCTACGGGGTTCAAATTGGGGTCCAAGGTAGCCCACCGTTGGGGGTTCAGAGCAACCCCAAAGTCACCACACCAACAGCTCAGGGCCAGTCAGGTGCAGAGTTCAAAGTGGTGCCCAAAACACATAGGCTTCAATGGAGAAGGGGGTGCCCCGGTTCCAGTCTGCCAGCAGGTAAGTACCCGCGTCTTCGGAGGGCAGACCAGGGGGGTTTTGTAGGGCACCGGGGGGGACACAAGTCCACACAGAAAGTACACCCTCAGCAGCGCGGGGGCGGCCGGGTGCAGTGTGCAAACAAGCGTCGGGTTTGTAATAGGAATCAATGGGAGACCAAGGGGTCTCTTCAGCGGTGCAGGCAGGCAAGGGGGGGGGCTCCTCGGGGTAGCCACCACCTGGGCAAGGGAGGGGGCCTCCTGGGGTCACTCCTGCACTGCAGTTTCGATCCTTCAGGAGCTGGGGGCTGCGGGTGCAGGGTCTTTTCCAGCCGTCGGGATTTTAGAGTCAGGCAGTCGCGGTCAGGGGGAGCTTCGGGATTCCCTCTGCAGGCGTCGCTGTGGGGGCTCAGGGGGGACAACTTTGGTTACTCACAGTCTTGGAGTCGCCTGGGGGTCCTCCCTGTAGCGTTGTTTCTCCACCAGTCGACTCGGGGTCGCTGGGTGCAGTGTTGCAAGTCTCACGCTTCTTGCGGGGATTGCAGGGGTCTTTAAATCTGCTCCTCTGTAAACAAAGTTGCAGTCTTTGTTGGACAGGGCAGCTGTCCTCGGGAGTTTCTTGGTCTTTTGGAAGCAGGGCAGTTCTCTGAGGATTCAGAGGTCGCTGGTCCTGGGGAAAGCGTCGCTGGAGCAGTTTTCTTCTGAAGGAGGGAGACAGGCCGGTAGGGCTGGGGCCAAAGCAGTTGGTGTCTTCTTCTCTGCAGGGGTTTTTCAGCTCAGCAGTCCTCTTCTTCGTAAGTTGCAGGAATCTAAATTCTTAGGTTCAGGGAAGCCCTTAAATACTAAATTTAAGGGTGTGTTTAGGTCTGGGGGGTTAGTAGCCAATGGCTACTAGCCCTGAGGGTGGGTACACCCTCTTTGTGCCTCCTCCCAAGGGGAGGGGGTCACATTCCTATCCCTATTGGGGGAATCCTCCGTCTGCAAGATGGAGGATTTCTAAAAGTTAGTCACTTCAGCTCAGGACACCTTAGGGGCTGTCCTGACTGGCCAGTGACTCCTCCTTGTTATTCTCATTATTTCCTCCGGCCTTGCCGCCAAAAGTGGGTCCGTGGCCGGAGGGGGCGGGTAACTCCACTAGCTGGAGTGCCCTGCGGTGCTGGAACAAAGGGGGTGAGCCTTTGAGGCTCACCGCCAGGTGTTACAGCTCCTGCCCGGGGGAGGCGATAGCTTCTCCACCCAGTGCAGGCTTTGTTACTGACCACAGAGTGACAAAGGCACTCTCCCCATGTGGCCAGCAACATGTCTCGAGTGTGGCAGGCTGCTAAAACCAGTCAGCCTACACGGGTAGTTGGTTAAGGTTTCAGGGGGCACCTCTAAGGTGCCCTCTGGGGTGTATTTTACAATAAAATGTACACTGGCATCAGTGTGCATTTATTGTGCTGAGAAGTTTGATACCAAACTTCCCAGTTTTCAGTGCAGCCATTATGGTGCTGTGGAGTTCGTGTTTGACAGACTCCCAGACCATATACTCTTATGGCTACCCTGCACTTACAATGTCTAAGGTTTGGCTTAGACACTGTAGGGGCACAGTGCTCATGCACTGGTGCCCTCACCTATGGTATAGTGCACCCTGCCTTAGGGCTGTAAGGCCTGCTAGAGGGGTGACTTATCTATACTGCATAGGCAGTGTGAGGTTGGCATGGCACCCTGAGTGGAGTGCCATGTCGACTTACTCGTTTTGTCCTCACCAGCACACACAAGCTGGCAAGCAGTGTGTCTGTGCTGAGTGAGGGGTCCCCAGGGTGGCATAAGATATGCTTCAGCCCTTACAGACCTTCCCTGGCATCAGGGCCCTTGGTACCAGGGGTACCAGTTACAAGGGACTTACCTGGATGCCAGGGTGTGCCAATTGTGTAAAACAAAAGTACAGGTTAGGGAAAGAACACTGGTGCTGGGGCCTGGTTAGCAGGCCTCAGCACACTTTCAATTCAAAACATAGCATCAGCAAAGGCAAAAAGTCAGGGGGTAACCATGCCAAGGAGGCATTTCCTTACACCACCCCCCCCCCCCCCCCCCAAACGAAAGAGGATGAGACTAACCTTTCCCAAGAGTCTCTTCATTTTCTAAGTGGAAGAACCTGGAAAAGCCATCTGCATTTGCATGGGCAGTCCCAGGTCTGTGTTCCACTATAAAGTCCATTCCCTGTAGGGAGATGGACCACCTCAACAGTTTTGGATTTTCACCTTTCATTTGCATCAGCCATCTGAGAGGTCTGTGGTCAGTTTGAACTACAAAGTGAGTACCAAAGAGGTATGGTCTCAGCTTCTTCAGGGACCAAACCACAGCGAAGGCCTCCCTCTCAATGGCACTCCAACGCTGCTCCCTGGGGAGTAACCTCCTGCTAATGAAAGCAACAGGCTGGTCAAGGCCATCATCATTTGTTTTGGACAAAACTGCCCCTATCCCATGTTCAGAGGCATCTGTCTGCACAATGAACTGCTTGGAGTAATCTGGAGCTTTTAGAACTGGTGCTGTGCACATTGCTTGTTTCAGGGTGTCAAAGGCCTGTTGGCATTCTACAGTCCAGTTTACCTTCTTGGGCATTTTCTTGGAGGTGAGTTCTGTGAGGGCTGTCACTATGGATCCATATCCCTTCACAAACCTCCTGTAATACCCAGTCAAGCCAAGGAATGCCCTGACTTGAGTCGGAGCTGCCCAGTCCAGAATAGTCTGGATCTTAGGCTGGAGTGGCTGAACTTGGCCTCCACCTACAAGGTGTCCCAAGTAAACCACAGTTCCCTGCCCTATCTGGCATTTGGATGCCTTGATAGAGAGGCCTGCTGATTGCAGAGCCTTCAAAACCTTCTTCAGGTGGACCAGGTGACCCTGCCAGCTGGAGCTAAAGACAGCAATATCATCAAGATAAGCTGCACTAAAGGACTCCAAACCAGCAAGGACTTGATTCACCAACCTTTGGAAGGTGGCAGGGGCATTCTTCAAACCAAAGGGCATAACAGTGAACTGATAATGCCCATCAGGTGTGGAGAATGCTGTCTTTTCTTTTGCTCCAGGTGCCATTTTGATTTGCCAGTACCCTGCTGTTAAGTCAAAGGTACTTAAGAATTTGGCAGCACCTAATTTGTCTATCAGTTCATCAGCTCTAGGAATGGGATGGGCATCTGTCTTGGTGACAGAATTAAGTCCTCTGTAGTCCACACAAAACCTCATCTCTCTCTTTCCATCTTTGGTGTGAGGTTTGGGGACTAAGACCACTGGGCTAGCCCAGGGGCTGTCAGTACTCAATTACTCCCAATTCCAGCACCTTGTGGACTTCCACCTTGATGCTTTCCTTAACTTGGTCAGACTGTCTGAAAATTTAGTTTTTGACAGGCATGCTGTCTCCTGTGTCCACATCATGGGTACACAGGTGTGTCTGACCAGGGGTTAGGGAAAAGATCTCAGCAAACTGTTGCAGGACCTTCCTGCAGTCAGATTGCTGTTGGCCAGAGAGGGTGTCTGAATAGATCACTCCATCTACTGAACCATCTTTAGGGTTTGATGAGAGAAGATCAGGGAGAGGTTCACTCTCAGCTTCCTGATCCTCCTCTGTTACCATCAACAGATTCACATCAGCCCTGTCATGGAAGAGCTTAAGGCGGTTCACATGGATCACCCTCTTGGGGCTCCTGCTAGTGCCCAGGTCCACCAGGTAGGTGACCTGACTCTTCTTCTCTAGCACTGGGTAAGGGTCACTCCATTTGTCCTGGAGTGCCCTGGGAGCCACAGGCTCCAAAACCCAGACTTTCTGCCCTGGTTGAAATTCAACCATTGCAGCCTTTTGGTCATACCAAAACTTCTGGAGCTGTTGGCTGGCCTCAAGGTTTTTACTTGCCTTTTCCATGTACTCTGCCATCCTTGAGCGAAGGCCAAGTACATAGTCCACTATGTCTTGTTTAGGCTCATGAAGAGGTCTCTCCCAGCCTTCTTTCACAAGAGCTAGTGGTCCCCTTACAGGGTGGCCAAACAGAAGTTCAAAGGTTGAGAACCCTACTCCCTTCTGAGGCACCTCTCTGTAAGCGAAAAGCAGACATGGCAAGAGGACATCCCATCTCCTTTTGAGTTTTTCTGGGAGCCCCATGATCATGCCCTTTAATGTCTTGTTGAATCTCTCAACAAGGCCATTAGTTTGTGGATGATAGGGTGTACTGAATTTATAAGTCACTCCACACTCATTCCACATGTGTTTCAGGTATGCTGACATGAAGTTGGTACCTCTGTCAGACACCACCTCCTTAGGGAAGCCCACTCTGGTAAAGATACCAATGAGGGCCTTGGCTACTGCAGGGGCAGTAGTCGACCTAAGGGGAATAGCTTCAGGATACCTAGTAGCATGATACACTACTACTAGGATGTACATATTTCCTGAGGCTGTGGGAGGTTCAAGTGGACCCACTATGTCCACACCCACTCTTTCAAAGGGGACCCCCACCACTGGAAGTGGAATGAGGGGGGCCTTTGGATGTCCACCTGTCTTGCCACTGGCTTGACAGGTGGTACAGGAGACACAAAACTCCTTAACTTTCTGGGACATGTTGGGCCAGTAGAAGTGGTTGACTAGTCTCTCCCACGTCTTGGTTTGTCCCAAATGCCCAGCAAGGGGAATATCATGGGCTAAGGTCAGAATTAACTCTCTGAACTCCTGAGGCACTACCACTCTCCTAGTGGCACCAGGTTTGGGATCTCTTGCCTCAGTGTACAGGAGCCCATCTTCCCAATAGACCCTATGTGTTCCAGTTTTTTTGCCATTGGACTCTTCAGCAGCTTGCTGCCTAAGGCCTTCAAGAGAGGGACAGGTTTCTTGCCCCTTACACAACTGCTCCCTTGAGGGTCCCCCTGGGCCTAAGAGCTCAACCTGATAAGGTTCTAACTCCATAGGCTCAGTTCCCTCAGAGGGCAGAACTTCTTCCTGAGAAGAGAGGTTCTCTTTTTGTTGTGTTGCAGCTGGTTTCCCAGCTGACTTTCCTTTTCTTTTGGTAGGCTGGGCCCTTTTTCCAGACTCCAGCTCTACTTTTTCACCCTGAGCCTTTCACTGTGCCCTTGTCTTGACACACACCAGTTCAGGGATACCCAGCATGGCTGCATGGGTTTTCAGTTCTACCTCAGCCCATGCTGAGGACTCCAGGTCATTTCCAAGCAAACAGTCTACTGGGATATTTGAGGAAACCACCACCTGTTTCAGGCCATTGACCCCTCCCCACTCTAAAGTTACCATAGCCATGGGATGTACTTTAGTCTGATTGTCAGCGCTGGTGACTGGATACGTTTGTCCAGCCAGGTATTGACCAGGGGAAACCAGTTTCTCTGTCACCATGGTGACACTGGCACCTGTATCCCTCAGGCCTTCTACACTTGTCCCATTAATTAAGAGCTGCTGCCTGTATTTTTGCATGTTAGGAGGCCAGGCAGCCAGTGTGGCTAAATCCACCCCACCCTCAGAGACTAATGTAGCTTCAGTGTGGCACCTGATTTGCTCTGGGCACACTGTTGATCCCACTTGGAGACTGGCCATTCCAGTGTTAGCTGGAGTGGAGTTTGAAGTGGTACTTTTCTTGGGACAGGCCTTGTCTCCAGTTTGGTGTCCAGGCTGATTACAGCTACGACACCAGGCCTTTTTGGGATCAAAGTTTTTACCCTTGTACCCAAAATTGTTTTGTGAAGGGGCTCTGGGCCCACCCTCCTGTGCAGGTTTTTGGGGGCCTGAAGAAGACTCTTTACTATTTTTGTTTTTGGATGTCTCAACACTCTCCCCCTGGGGAGGCTTTGTGAACCCTTTCTTTTGGTCACCCCCTGTGGAAGTCTTGGTCACCCTAGTCTTGACCCAATGGTCTGCCTTCTTTCCCAATTCTTGGGGAGAAATTGGTCCTAGGTCTACCAGATGCTGATGCAGTTTATCATTTGAACAATTACTTAACAGGTGTTCTTTCACAAATAAATTGTACAGCCCATCATAATTATTAACTCCACTGCCTTGAATCCAACCATCCAGTGTTTTCACTGAGTAGTCCACAAAATCAACCCAGGTCTGGCTCGAGGTTTTTTGAGCCCCCCTGAATCTAATTCTATACTCCTCAGTGGAGAATCCAAAGCCCTTAATCAGGGTTCCCTTCATGAGGTCATAAGATTCTGCATCTTTTCCAGAGAGTGTGAGGAGTCTATCCCTACACTTTCCAGTGAACATTTCCCAAAGGAGAGCACCCCAGTGAGATGTGTTCACTTTTCTGGTTACACAAGCCCTCTCAAAAGCTGTGAACCATTTGGTGATGTCATCACCATCTTCATATTTAGTTACAATCCCTTTAGGGATTTTCAACATGTCAGGAGAATCTCTGACCCTAGTTATGTTGCTGCCACCATTGATGGGTCCTAGGCCCATCTCTTGTCTTTCCCTTTCTATGGCTAGGATCTGTCTTTCCAAAGCCAATCTTTTGGCCATCCTGGCTAACTGGATGTCCTCTTCACTGGAGTTATCCTCAGTAATTTCAGATGTGCTGGTCCCTCCTGTGAGGGAAACCTCATCTCTGACTAGTATATTTGGAGTCAGGGCTTGAGCAGCCCTGTTCTCCCTAAGTAGGACTGGAGGGGGGGGAATTCTCCTCCAAGTCACTATCTTCATCCTCTGTGTTGCCATCCTCAGAGGGGTTGGCTTTTTCAAACTCTGCCAAAAGCTCCTGGAGCTGTAGTTTGGAAGGTCTGGAGCCCATTGTAATTTTCTTTATTTTGCAGAGTGACCTTAGCTCCCTCATCTTAAGATGGAGGTAAGGTGTGAGGTCGAGTTCCTCCACATTCATCTCTGCACTAGACATTATGCTTCTAAAAGTTGGAATACTTTTTAAGAATCTAAAACTAGTTCTAGGTTCTAATTCAAACTTTCACAAAACTTTTAAACTCTAAAAGGAATGCTAAACAGGGACTAACACAAGGCCCTAGCAGGACTTTTAAGAATTTAGAAAAATAGTTCAAATTGCAAAAATCAATTTCTAATGACAATTTTTGGAATTTGTCGTGTGATCAGGTATTGGCTGAGTAGTCCAGCAAATGCAAAGTCTTGTACCCCACCGCTGATCCACCAATGTAGGAAGTTGGCTCTATATGCACTATTTCAAAGTAAGGAATAGTATGCACAGAGTCCCAGGGTTCCCCTTAGAGATAAGATAGTGGCAAAAAGAGATAATACTAATGCTCTATTTTGTGGTAGTGTGGTCGAGCAGTAGGCTTATCAAAGGAGTAGTGTTAAGCATTTGTTGTACATACACACAGGCAATAAATGAGGAACACACACTCGGAGACAAATCCAGGCCAATAGGTTTTGTTATAGAAAAATATATTTTCTTAGTTTATTTTAAGAACCACAGGTTCAAATTATACATGTAATATCTCATTTGAAAGGTATTGCAGGTACGTACTTTAGGAACTTTGAATAATCACAATAGCATATATACTTTTTACATAAAACACCTATAGCTATTTCAAATGTGGACACTTAGTGCAATTTTCACAGTTCCTGGTGGAGGTAAAGTAATGTTAGTTCTTGCAGGTAAGTAAACCACCTACGGGGTTCAAATTGGGGTCCAAGGTAGCCCACCATTGGGGGTTCAGAGCAACCCCAAAGTCACCACACCAGCAGCTCAGGACCGGTCAGGTGCAGAGTTCAAAGTGGTGCCCAAAACACACAGGCTTCAATGGAGAAGGGGGTGCCCCGGTTCCAGTCTGCCAGCAGGTAAGTACCCGCGTCTTCGGAGGGCAGACCAGGGGGGTTTTGTAGGGCACCGGGGGGGACACAAGTCCACACAGAAAGTACACCCTCAGCAGCGCGGGGGCGGCCGGGTGCAGTGTGCAAACAAGCGTCTGGTTTGTAATAGGAACCAATGGGAGACCAAGGGGTCTCTTCAGCGGTGCAGGCAGGCAAGGGGGGGGGCTCCTCGGGGTAGCCACCACCTGGGCAAGGGAGAGGGCCTCCTGGGGGTCACTCCTGCACTGGAGTTCCGATCCTTCAGGAGCTAGGGGCTGCGGGTGCAGGGTCTTTTCCAGCCGTCGGGATTTTAGAGTCAGGCAGTTGCAGTCAGGGGGAGCCTCGGGATTCCCTCTGCAGGCGTCGCTGTGGGGGCTCAGGGGGGACAACTTTGGTTACTCACAGTCTTGGAGTCGCCTGGGGTCCTCCCTGTAGCGTTGTTTCTCCACCAGTCGAGTCGGGGTCGCCGGGTGCAGTGTTCCAAGTCTCACGCTTCTTGCGGGGATTGCAGGGGTCTTTAAATCTGCTCCTCTGGAAACAAAGTTGCAGTCTTTGTTGGACAGGGCAGCTGTCCTCGGGAGTCTCTTGGTCTTTTGGACGCAGGGCAGTCCTCTGAGGATTCAGAGGTCGCTGGTCCTGGGGAAAGCGTTGCTGGAGCAGTTTTCTTCTGAAGGAGGGAGACAGGCCGGTAGGGCTGGGGCCAAAGCAGTTGGTGTCTTCTTCTTCTCTGCAGGGGTTTTTCAGCTCAGCAGTCCTCTTCTTCGTAAGTTGCAGGAATCTAAATTCTTAGGTTCAGGGAAGCCCTTAAATACTAAATTTAAGGGCGTGTTTAGGTCTGGGGGGTTAGTAGCCAATGGCTACTAGCCCTGAGGGTGGGTACACCCTCTTTGTGCCTCCTCCCAAGGGGAGGGGGTTACATTCCTATCCCTATTGGGGGAATCCTCCATCTGCAAGATGGAGGATTTCTAAAAGTTAGAGTCACTTCAGCTCAGGACACCTTAGGGGCTGTCCTGACTGGCCAGTGACTCCTCCTTGTTATTCTCATTATTTCCTCCGGCCTTGCTGCCAAAAGTGGGGCCGTGGCCGGAGGGGGCGGGCAACTCCACTAGCTGGAGTGCCCTGCGGTGCTGGAACAAAGGGGGTGAGCCTTTGAGGCTCACCGCCAGGTGTTACAGCTCCTGCCTGGGGGAGGCGATAGCATCTCCACCCAGTGCAGGCTTTGTTACTGGCCACAGAGTGACAAAGGCACTCTCCCCATGTGGCCAGCAACATGTCTCGAGTGTGGCAGGCTGCTAAAACCAGTCAGCCTACACGGGTAATTGGTTAAGGTTTCAGGGGGCACCTCTAAGGTGCCCTGTGGGGTGTATTTTACAATAAAATGTACACTGGCATCAGTGTGCATTTATTGTGTTGAGAAGTTTGATACCAAACTTCCCAGTTTTCAGTGCAGCCATTATGGTGCTGTGGAGTTCGTGTTTGACAGACTCCCAGACCATATACTCTTATGGCTACCCTGCACTTACAATGTCTAAGGTTTGGCTTAGACACTGTAGGGGCACAGTGCTCATGCACTGGTGCCCTCACCTATGGTATAGTGCACCCTGCCTTAGGGCTGTAAGGCCTGCTAGAGGGGTGACTTATCTATACTGCATAGGCAGTGTGAGGTTGGCATGGCACCCTGAGGGGAGTGCCATGTCGACTTACTCGTTTTGTCCTCACCAGCACACACAAGCTGGCAAGCAGTGTGTCTGTGCTGAGTGAGGGGTCCCCAGGGTGGCATAAGATATGCTGCAGCCCTTAGAGACCTTCCCTGGCATCAGGGCCCTTGGT
Organism: Pleurodeles waltl; assembly: GCF_031143425.1. Taxonomy (NCBI): domain Eukaryota; kingdom Metazoa; phylum Chordata; class Amphibia; order Caudata; family Salamandridae; genus Pleurodeles; species Pleurodeles waltl. The sequence goes on along the minus strand of NC_090444.1, from coordinate 1,639,669,769 downwards.
ACCAGGGGTACCAGTTACAAGGGACTTACCTGGATGCCAGGGTGTGCCAATTGTGTAAAACAAAAGTACAGGTTAGGGAAAGAACACTGGTGCTGGGGCCTGGTTAGCAGGCCTCAGCACACTTTCAATTCAAAACATAGCATCAGCAAAGGCAAAATGCCAGGGGGTAACCATGCCAAGGAGGCATTTCCTTACTACCAGTAAAGGCACGCATTATAACACCTAGAATAGAAAAGAAATACAAACCAGCACCTTCTGACCCTGATTAGATCACCCATCAGGTACCACCTGATTCTGTTGTAGTTAGCGCTGCCAGGAAGAGGGCAAATAGTCAGTCCTCAGGAGATGCACCCCTTCTGATAAGGAAAGCAGGAAATTCGATGCTGCGGGGAAAAGATTGAGTCCCAAGCAGCAAATTAGTGGAGGATAGCCAAATCACAAGCACTACTAGATCGTTATGACAGAGCCCATTGGGACGAGATGCAAGACATAATAAAGCATCTCCCCAAAGAGCACCAAAAAAGGGCTCGACAAGTAGTGGAGGAAGGGCAAGCCATCACAAACAACCAAAAAAGATATGCCCTAGATGCAGTAGATACCACTGCTAGGAGTGTCAATACAGCAGTCACTATACGTAGACATGCATGGCTCCAATCTTCTGGATTCGAGCCAGAAATACAGCAGGCCGTGTTAAACATGCCTTTCGACAAAAAACATCTTTTTGGACCAGTCTACCACTGGTAATCGAGAAACTAAGAAAATACTCTGACACAGCAAAAGCAATGGGTGCACTCTATTCTACACCCTATAGGGGGTCATTTCGTAAACCTCAATTTCGAGGTGGTTTCAGACCACAGCCATCAGAGGCATCAACCTCTCAAACAAAGCCAGCCTACTAAACACAGTACCAACGTGGTAGTTTTAGAGGAACATACAGAGGACAATACTCCAGAAATAGAGGAAAATTCCAGACCTCTAAGCAGCCTGCAACACACCCAAAACAGTGACTTCCCTCACTCCCTTCCACTCCTCTCCTGTGGGGGGAATACTACAACAGTTCCACACACGTTGGCAAAATATTACCACAGACAACTGGGTGCTATCAATTATCCGCAATGGTTATTACCTAGAATTGATAAACACCCCACCAACTATACAACCAAAATTTCACAAACTAACCACAGAACACACACTTCTATTACAAGAAGGGGTTCAATCTCTACTACTCAAAAAGCAATAGAGTTAGTTCTACAATCTCAGATAGGAACAGGAGTTTATTCATTATACTTTCTAATTCCAAAAAAAGATGGCACCCTTAGGCCAATATTAGACCTCAGGACCCTCAATCTTTACATACTGTCAGAACATTTTCACTTGGTAACTTTACAGGATGTTATCCCACTTCTACAAAAACAAGATTTTATGACACCACTGGACCTCAAGGATGCGTATTTTCACATACCCATCCATCCTGCCCACAGAAAATATCTCAGGTTTGTCATTCAGGGAAAACACTACCAATTCAAAGTGTTACCCTTCAGAATAACAACAGCGCCAAGAGTATTTGCAAAGTGCTTGGCAGTAGTGGCAGCTTACCTAAGAAGACGACATATACATGTCTTTCCATATCTAGACGATTGGCTAATAAAATCAAGCAGTCGTACACAATGGCAAAATCATACACGTTATGTAATAAAACCTTACACACACTAGGTTTCTCAATAAACTACCAAAAATCACACCTCCAACCAGCACAGATACAACCGTATTTAGGGGCAGTACTAAATATTTAGGGGCAGTACTAAATACTCAACAAGCTCTAGCATATCCAAACACACAAAGGATACAAGCTTTTCAAAACCTAATTCCAAAAATACTACCGAATCAACAATACACTGTAAGATTAGTCATGAAAATCCTAGGAAGGATTTCATCTTGCATTGCAATTGTTCCACACGGAAGATTAAACATGCAGCCTTTACAACAGTGCCTTGTACAACAATGGTCACAGGCACACAGTCAACTCCAAGATCTAGTGTTGATAGTCCACCAAACATATATGTCCCTTCAGTGGTGGAAATCTACCAATCTAAACAAAGGGCGGTCATTTCAGGACCCTGTGCCTCAGACCATAATTACAACAGATGCATCAATGATTGGTTGGGGAGCTCACTTAAACAATCGCAACATTCAAGGACAATTGGATGTCAAACAGAAACAGCTGCATATAAACCACTTGGAGTTATTAGCAGTATTTCTGGCACTCAAAGCCTTTCAACCTCTTCTCACACAGAAGAATGTTCTTATAAAAACAGACAACATGACAACCATGTATTATCTCAAGGAACAGGGAGGGACACATTCATCCCAACTGTCCCTTCTATCCCCAAAATTTTGGAAATGGGCAATCCACAACCAAATTCATCTATTAGCACAGTACACCCCAGGGATAGACAATCAGTTGGCAGTTATCCTCAGCAGGAATCACCAACAAACTCACGAATGGGAGATTCATCCTCAAGTACTTGAAAAATACTTTCAAAAGTGGGGAACACCAAACACAAAATGCCAAAACTTCGCATCCAGACACCCTCATCCCCTATCCAAGGGCAATGCTCTATGGATCAATTGGTCAGGGATATTTGCGTACGCTTTCCCCCCCTCTCCCACTCCTTCCGTTTCTAGTCAACAAGTTGCGTCAAACTTCACTCAGCATGATACTCATAGCACCAACATGGGCACACTAGCCGTGGTACACAACATTACTAGATCTATCAGTAGTACCACATTCCAAACTTCAATGCAGACCAGATCTGTTGACACAGAACAGAGGTCAGATTAGACATCCAAATCCCAAGGCACTCAATCTAGCAATTTGGCTCCTGAGGTCATAGAGTTTGGATATTTACAGCTTCCATCAGAATGTATGGAAGTTTTTAAACAAGCAAGAAAACCCTCTACTAGACAGTGCTATGCACACAAATGGAAAATATTTGTATATTACTGTCAATCTAAAGATGCAGACCCTCTTACAGCATCAATACAAGATAATTGTATGTTATTTACAAAAATCTAACTTAGCATATTCTTCAATAAATAAATACATTGTGCTGCCATTCCTGCATATTTACAAAATATACAACATACCTCTTTATTTAGAGTTCCTGTCATTAAAGCGTTCATGGAAGGCTTAAAACGCATCATTCCACCTAGAGCGCCACCAGTTCCGTTGTGGAATCTAAATCTAGTGCTTACAAGACTTATGGGTCCTCCATTTGAGCCAATTCACTCATGTCAACTTCAATTTCTAACATGGAAAGTTCCCTTCATAGTAGCAATTACTTATTTACGAAGAGTAAGTGGAATACAAGCTTTTACTCTCGGGGAACCTTTCTTTCAATTACACAGACATAAAGTTGTACTGACAACAAATCCAAAGTTTCTACCAAAAGTCATATCACCATTTCACATTAATCAAACTGTGGAACTGCCAGTCTTCTTTCCACAGCCAGATTCTGTGGCTGAAAGAGCTCTACATACATTAGACATCAAAAGAGATTTAATGTACTATATAGACAGACCTAAACCATTTAGGAAGACTAAACATCTATTTGTAGCTTTCCAAAAACCACATATAGGTAATCCTATATCAAAACAAGGTTTAGCAAGATGGATTGAAGGTGCATCCAAACATGCTATATCAAAGCAAAAAGACAGCTTTTAGTTACTCCCAAAGCACATTCTACAAGAAAGAAAGGTGCGACAATGGCTTTCTTAGGGAATATACCAATGACTGAAATATGTAAAGCAGCTACATAGTCAACACCACATACATTCACTAAACACTACTGTGTAGACGTATTATTGCAACAACAAGCCACAGTAGGTCAAGCTGTCATACGAACGTTATTTCAAACAACTTCAACTCCTACAGGCTAACCACCGCTATTTTGTGGGAGGACAAACTGCTTAGTAATCTATGCACAGCATGTGTATCTGCAGCTACACATGCCATCGAACGGAAAATGTCACTTACACTTACATTTACATTTGTATGGACATCTACTTATACTTACTATTTCTTTAAAACATGTATATATTTGTACACTCTATCACTTCTTCCTACACCCTTTTGCGGGAAAACAATCTAACAATGGAGTCGATGCCCATGCGCAGTATGACCGAAAGGAGGAGTCACTCGATCCCGTGACTCTGAAAAGACTTATTCGAAGAAAAAGAACTTGTAGCACTACGAGCCCAACACTAGATGGCGGAATAATGCATAGCATGTGAATCTGCAGCACTACATGCCACGAACAGATGTACACTGGGTAAGTGTCATATTTTTTATATATATATATATATATATATATATATATATATATATATATATAACCTTAGACACTCCTTCAAATATCAGGAGAACCAGGACACCTCCAATATGAAAATTCCATTTATTTCAGCACAAAATCCAACGCGTTTCGGCAACAGCCTTACTCATCCATGAGGTGGATATTGGAGGTGTCCTGGTTCTCCTGATATTTGAAGGAGTGTCTAAGGTTATATTAGGGTCTCTCGGAACCCATCCAGGACAAGGCTACTGGCATAAGAAAGCATCTGAGTCCATACAATAACATTGACGTAGTTTTCCTTCATCTCATGATTTTAGCTTTCTTAAAAAATGAACAAAGAAACTGCACTCTTGCTTGCAAGGTTTTAGCACATAGAAGCATAAAAAGCATAACATTGTCCATACCTATCGCACAGTTCCAAAATCCTGAGCAGGTCGTGGCCAAGACCGGCAATACTGCTAGTCTAACCTTAATATATACAGAGTCCTTTTTGCCTCTGGAAATATGCAGTCTCACACACTTCATACATTTCTTAATTCTTCGTGTGTTGACAAGCTTCCTTCTTTTACGTTGCACTTGGGCTGGATCTACTCTCAATATTGACTTTTGTTTATTTCCAGGCTTGACCCGTTCGTTAGCTCAAGGTTCTCACTATATGCATTGCATCCTATTTCATTTAGCATTTGGGCAGTGTAATTGAGCCAGTGCAGTTTTGTGGAAAATATACTAATCCATATATCAAGTACTGGTTTTGTATAAATTCCCAATTTTGGGTTAGTCCATAGGTGGTCCCAGTACAGGACGGATTTTAAGGTGATCAAGGCTTCAGGGCTACATAGGACCAACTCTCCCCTTAATGCCACCATTTGGATTCCAGGACCGAGGTGTTGTAAATGCTGGGTCTAACTCTGGCTTTATCTGTTTCATAGATACTTTGTTTCATAACCCAGGCTTTGCCAGGCCTCGGGAGGCTTTTAATGTTGGCTGGTTGGTTTGATTGATGATTTGAAGGAGAAAAGGGTCTGGCCTTTTTGTCAGAATGTTCCGGGGGCCAATTGGGATTCTTTGAACGCAAATTTGCTTCGTGCATGACTTGTCACTCAATATCCCAGCGTATGTATTTACAAATATTTTATTACCTGGGTCAGCATTCAAGTGATTGCTTAGGCATTACCCTTCTTGCCTGCTGCTGCAAGATAAGCACATCTTGTTTTTTGAGGTGGTGTTTCCTCATTTTGTTTTTAAATTTGTTTTATACAACAGATGTTTGTACCTTTCTTTTTTAAAAGCTCTCTTTCGGCTGTATATCTCTCACCCTTTTAGTACCATTGACACCATCTCCAAGGCTACTTCCTTTTAGTCTCGGTTACAATGTAGAGTAAACCCTAGATTAGGAAGGGATTTTCATTCAAATTTGCCTGACATGTTGAACTGAATGAACCAAGCCCTTCAATTATAGTGCCTGTCTTGTAGACTTAGAGTCTGAGTACGATCTTGGCCGATGGGATACTCCGCCACAAACATGACAGATATCACGTCTGCCGTATTACAGGTTCCATAGGATATGATGGAACTTGTAATATCGTATTACCCAATTACATATTGCCCTAGATCGTAATCAGTCTCTTAGTGTCAATATTCATTGTATCACTTTAGGTACTTCTCTAAATTGAGCTCACATTGCTGAGCTGTTATATGGTTCCTTTAGGACTAGTTAGTTTATCAGTGTTTCTATTGCTACCTCTTCCATCACCTCCATTTGTTAAGCGATGGTAGCAACATAGAAAGATGTTTTCCGCATGACCACAGAATGGGCTTTCAACTTCGGTGTCTGTGGTTAGACCCTATCTTATAATAACCAAGGGCCTGCACTTTCTCTGTTGGTTGAGGCTTAAGAAATGAAGCTGCCAGTTTAAGTCCAGTTGGGTTCCACTTGATTCCTTCCTGGCAGCATGCACTGATTAGTGTCGATTCTTGAAATGCTTTAGTGGTTTACGATAAATGTTAGATGTTTGGTTGTCAGTTGATCATCTCATCACATGCTATTCGTTCTGAATGTGGCAAAGCAAAAGTCAAAGCTCAAAAAGAGGACCAAGGGTTGCTTAACGCAGGAAGGCAGTATGTCCTCTAATCCAGTGGTTCCCAACCTTTTGACTTCTGTGGATCCCCACTTTATCATTACTGGAATCCTCATCATTACTGGAATCCAGGGACCCCCACTGAATCATTATTGGAATCCGGGGACCCCCCCCACAGAGGCTTTACTGAAAGCTGGAGACCTAATCTGCTAATATTAATTAATTTTCTAAGCATTTGTGGCCCCCTGAGGAGTCTTCGCGGACCCCCAGGGGTCCCTGGACCACAGGTTGGGAACCACTGCTCTAATCCTTGGTTGAAGGAGACTCTGCCTTCTAGTACCTTTAAATGCCTGCCAGATGTCTCAATAATCTCCTCCTTAGAACCCATAAAAGCTGATCACTGCAAACATTTGGCAGTTGTTCAGAAATACATAGGTCTCGTTAATCTTCTCCTTAGGACCCTTGCCCAACGAGCATTGCAGACACAGGACAGTTTGCAGCGTCCCAGTCCCTGGTTCTTCTAAGAAGCAGGCCAGGGCATGTAAACTCGGGTTATAATATTCAGTCGTATTCATAGTTTAAAACATGGAACTCCTGTGGAATGTTATAGGTAATAGATTTTGCCAAATGTTGTTTTTACTTTTGTAATATGTATTTTATATTGACAGTTTACATTTGTAAGCTGAAACAATGAATACATTTGAATACGAAGTTAATAGTGCTGTAGCATTGTTAATATTGCAATTACATTTTTTAAATTGATTTGCGTTTCTGCCGAACGTAAAAATATTTGTACTGTTGTTTTTTCCCCAAGTTTAAAGAACTTTACTTTTCCCTGTACTTTACCAAAGGGCGATCTCTACTATCCCGGGTGGAGCTCTCATTGTGGTTAAGTATAGGAAAGATTTTAAAAGTTTATTAAACTAAACTTTTTTTTAAAAGTATTAATGTAAATTAATTTCATATATTTTTCTTTAATTTACAACAAAAATGTAGAAGTGCTACAACACTATTGACTTAATTTTAGATTAATATATTTAAACTGACTAAATATTTAATTCAAAGAAAGTGCTATCTGTATACAAAAATCCCACGTAAAGTAAATATTTGTTTCCCTATGTATTATAAGTTATACATAATTACAATATTTTATCATAATTATTTTTAAAATATAATTTGTTAACAAGCAATTTATGCACATTTTTACAAAGTCAAAATAAATTATTTTCATTTTTCTATGCAACTATCACTACTCACAACACCATTAATTGGAGCACCATTTTGTCTGGCACATCAGTCTCTGTATACAAATACGTCGAAACGTATATGCTTTATATATAAAAAGTACACACTATGGTCAAGAATCTCCAGTTGTTTGTCGTGCTCGATACCATTGTGATGGTGTTTCACTAAAACGTTTTTTTCTTGCATATCCCATTACCAGACAAATAATTTCATTTGATAATTTTCCTGGCAGAACACGTGCTTTTGTAGTTTTCTTTTAGTCATCACTCATTTAAAAGTTATTTAGCACCTTGCCGAAGACCAAGTTTCGGCACGTTCATAACTTTGTACTGTGGAAAATCGACTGCTCTGGCAAATTTTCCACTCTAAGTTGCATCTACTGTAAAGTTTGTGAATCAGGCTCTAGGAGATTTCAAATGACGTATTACTTTTTGGGTGTGAAGTAAAAGCTGGCATCACACCTGTTTGCTCTATAAAAAATAAATGACTAGCTAACCTTGGCATTGTTTTTTCAACTTAGGTTCACTACAAAGCACCTAAATGATGAATCAACTTCAAAACAGATCAGAGCTATGCTTCAATAATACCCGCGAGAGAAGAGGATCTGTTTACTGACCTCAGAAGATGTATATGTTTACATAATGTAATACAGATTGATGTTAATACTTGTGCGTATTTACCTAACCACCCCCTGGTGTCACTGAAATGTATAGTCCTGTAGGCGTAACCTGATTCTTGGTCCATAGCACAACACATTTTACAATAGCCTTATATGTCAAATGCAAAGCAATGTTTTTTTGTTGATGTACTTAAACTTATATTTATAACTGTCTAATGATTGTTTTATGAGTTTTTATGTTTTATTTTTTTATGGCACATTTTTAAAGTGCTGTTTCCAGAATATCAAATTTTTAACATTATTGTAAAATTGTTAGTCTCAGGTTAAATAAAAGGTGATGAGCTTCATATGTCACTCTGGGCTCGAGCTCAAAGTGGCTAAACTGTAAATGACGAAATAGTGCAAATTTAACTTTCATTTATGTTCAGTGTTTTCTACAGAATTGTTATCGGTAATTAACATGTTATTGTTTCCTGTTTTTCTCTGGTTCGTTCTCTTCTTGCCTTTCTCAGATTGGTCAGTTTATCCAACAAGTTCTTGATTTGGACAAGCGGCCTTGTTGTGTGCTACTTCTTGGACAGCTGCTAATATATGTGTGTTGAAGCGTAGAAGGGGATGGCATCTTTCCCGATTTTAGAGACTATGCATCATGCCTTTTCTGGGCATACACATCCTTCATTCAGATATTTATTTCATTGGTCATTCGCTGTTGTCTCAGCTCTGTAGTGCTACCCGTACCTCTTCAGGTATTTAGCTGTATATTGGCAAGCTTGAATGATTCTGGATGTCAGAGCTAATAGTACATTTACACACATGAAAATAATGAAGTAAATTTGATGCACAAAATGTTCCAGATATCTGCCTGAGTATAACAAACTAAAATCTGGACTACATTTTTTACTGAATTTGTTTCCGATTTTTGCAAGTCTTTGCAACACAACTAGTGGCATATAGATATTTGTAAACAAAGCAAACTGGACTTGCCGTTCACCTGGGGGCTGGCTGGCTGGATTGCTGAAATGTTCCCCTTTTCCCCTTGTGCACAAAGAGGGAAGAGGGGCGGGGGGGTGCGCTTGGCCTTAATGGCTAGCTGTGTGCTGCGGGTCTGGTATCGAACCCTACAGGGAAAATAGGGCTCTGCACCCGACTCAGTAATTCCATTGTATAGTAGGTTGTTCCTTACAAGAGCAAATCACCAGAAAGGAAATCTGTATAAAATAACTACATTACCAGTACCCTTCACTTGCTAGTCTGAGTTGAACCACTAAAGATAAGGGTTTAGAAATGTATGGCCTCTGTGTGAATGGCCTTTCAATTTGTGCATATCCAAAGTAGATGCAAGTCAAAGGCCTGCATCAGGATGCATGTTTAGAAAGCACAATGATGATGAATATCATTGCACCATGACCTGTTCGCTTAGGGCTAGTGATGCGGGAAGGTGCGCTATGTGCCTCACTATTAAAAAGGCACATTTTGCATTTACGCCGTCACAAGCATTAATGAATTTACCCTTCTGTGTTTAGATGCTGAATTAGCACAACCCCCTTATAGGCAAATGGATTATTTCGAGAGCACAGAAATACTGCATATAAGCACAGAAAGGCTGAATGTCTACCTAAGTAGTTGGAAATGATTGGATTTGAATTTCGTTTTCTGTTTACAGCATGTTATTTTAAGACCTGAAACCACTTGCATAGTATTATCATTGTTCGTTACAGTTAAAGCACAAAAGATGATACATTGATAACAGAGTATATTATATTGCAGAAAAATCTAATAGCATCCAAGATGTCATATTTTACAAAAACAAGTCTACAAATAAAGTGTGTAGCTCAAACTCTGCTTTATTGTGTGCTGCCCTTGTTTGCTTGGATAATGTCTTGTGCCGTGACCTTACTCGCCAGTTATTAGTCCTTGTCTGCATTGACGTGCACATGAGGATACAAGTGTTTACTCTGTTTTCAGGCAACCCTAAGAAGAGCAAGATTCAGGGGCTGGGAAGAATTGCACTATGTTTATCTGGAGGTGTTGTGAACTCCTGTGAAATTGACTTGTTACCTGAGAGTGTTTTAATCCTTACCCGTTGGGCTATAGCTGCATATTCAGAGGTTATATATAAAAAAATCATTTTGTGTTACTACTGCAGGGAAGAGGAAGCAGATCAGAGTAGAAAAATATAACGTTTATTTAACATTGACAGATCAGGGTGAGAATTATTGCGGATGGGGGTGCTTTACATTATCAGTGTGTCAAAAATGAGAGTAAAAAAAAATTCCACCTTCGTGCTAACCTGGTGGGCCTGGTCTTAACGCATTTCAGTCCAATTTAGTTAGTTCTGGATTTGTTATTCAATCTTCCACAAGTTGATCTGCATCAGTATTTCAGAGGCATTCTAGAACCAGGTTTGGTTTTATAGTGCCGGGGGCGGGAGGTTTAAATTGTGGAGTTTGTTCCTGTGGAGGATAGGCTAATAGGAAAGATTGGAAAGATTCAGGTGCATGTGCCATGTCAGGATAATAGGCTTCTATCTCCCAGTCTAGGCTTTATGCCACCTTTTAGTTTTATAGGGGTGGCAGACGACCCCCAAAGTGAATCCAAGTACAAATACTTTGTCTAATTGGTAGCAAGTATTGTGGAGTGACAATTTTTTCATTCAAAGAAAACCTAACATTGCCTCTATTCTGTCACACCCGCCTCTATTCTGTCACACCCACCTGTTCTCAAAGTGCTTCAAGAGAAAAACACTCAAATTAGACATGAGGGAGTTGTGCCCACGCCCCCTTACGCATTTAAATCAGGAAGAAAATGGGCCAATATTTGTATTTTTACAGCCATGAATGTGTAATGAAACCAGGCAGCTGCCCAAACCTTAGTCATTTGGAAGGAGAATCGCTTACACAATGTAGTACATTCACTGGTCCAAGCAATACAACTATGCTATTGTCAATGCCGAGTGTAGTCTCTTTTAACATATTTTAGCTTGTTGGGGTTGCTGGGGCTCCACACCACAGTACCTGCTGTTACAATCAAGAGTAAATATTTAACTTCACATTTTAATGCCAAATGTGCAGGTTGCTTATCAATGGTCCCCCACACCAATTTACATAGTTTGAGACACAGCATGCCTGGCTTGTTTTCAAAAGAAACCTCTTTTTGAGAACCAAATACTTGGAGATCTTAAGCTAACTATCTTTAATGAAAATATTGTGTAAAGTTGAGCACTGTTTGAAAAGTAATTATGTAGTTTGCAGGGGTTGTTGCATTTATTTTGCTGGTTTCATTTCTTTGTACATAAGTTTGTGTGAGATGAAAATAAATGACGTTTGGTACAAAACCGCTGTGTTCAAATTGTATTTATTCATACTAAAGCTTGCGACAGTAGGCAGAATAATGTTTGCTTTGTTATTGTGTTTTAATTAAAAATATCAGTGTTTTCAAATTAATAAATTATCTGTACTGTTTTAAAGTCCTTAATGTATTTCTTTAGTGGCAGTGTTTCTTCTGCACACTCCTTTTCACTTTTAAAACTACCTTTATCTCTCTGCTTGCTTAAGCTTAATTCTCTAAGCTTTATGGAGTCATGGACCAGATTCAAGCCTGAAACATGTATAAAGGGTGTATGATTCCCAAATGTTGAGAAATGTGCTGGTTAAGTGGATGAGTGTGTTGAAAGTGTGCTTAATTTTATCACAGTTTACATACTTTATGTACATTCACAGTTCCCCTGGATTTGTGTCAGAGCTGCTTTTTTGGCAGGCTAAGAAATTTCCATTGAAATTCTCTGTATCCTAGATTCTCCATCATTTGGTTATTGAAAAACACCTCTGAATGGATTGATTTCATTGGTGAAAAAAATTGAATGACAATGATATGCTGAGGTGTGTTCTCTCAGAATCTAATGGCAGACGCTCTTCACTTTAGAGATTTAGGTTTCCCAGAAAATGTGGAAAGCACTAACCGTGTATTGGCTCCAACAGATACTTCTAGAGCGTCAACTTTCCACCTGATTTGTAATTAAGATGGCCCAGCTGGTGCTGACCCCACAACTTCCCGACCTGGAGCCTGAGTGTGACCACTTACAGCACACATCCTGAATTACAGAGAACAAGATGCCTACCTACAGGCTGCAGGAGACATGGAATGTATCCACTGCAAGTGTAAGAAGACTGTGATATTTCCAGACTATCAAGCGAGTAGAGCAACAGAGCAAATCATTGAACAGCTTAAGAAAACATTTTGAGCGAAGGGACTCAAATACATGCTGTGTGGCCCTGCCAAACTGAATAATGCTCCAAGAGAAGGGTTTTTTGTTGAAAATACCAAACTAGCCTGGGACTGTACTAAGGATATGAAAGATCATAAAAGACAACATAGGCCAATCCTGACAACAGAACTCAGTAGAACTAGTGTGGAAGAGACATACGGAGCAGGGTGAAAGCAGCGGGATGTTAACAATTCAAGAGAATCAACATGACCTTGCTGCTGTCCGACATCACACCTGCACACACTATGACTTCAACTGACAAGGGGTCACTACCCACATGAAAGGCCACAGCACCTGACCCTAATGACAGACCACTGAGATGTACTGCAACAAGAACTGGAACACTGTACATCCCTTACTACAATTGATGTGTGTTCTGAGGTGGTAACCTCAAACTAGTAGGCTTTACTCAAGAAAACCCTGGAAGGATAGAACACTGCATTCACCATGAGGTTAGAAAGAAAACACTCCAGCTAGTAATCTAAGTATTGCACGTTAGCAAGGGACCCCCTTAAGGGAGAGTGATGCCCTTATGCACAGTGACCACAATAGAAGATGAGGAGAAAACAATTGAAATTAGGCACACCACTTCCCGCCCCTTTGTTGGACTAAACTTTTTGAATGAAGTTGATGGAAATTAACTTGGGAAACCTAGTCAAGAGACCATCAGTGACTTGCCTTCAGACTGGGGACGACCTGACCACTCAGATCATTGCGATATATGCTTCGCAATTAGAAGTGTGGGATGGTAGGAAGACCATTAAAGGTTATTGGTTTCATTTATTGTTTGATTGGCCATAAAACGTTTAAGTACAGCAAGAGGTACTTTTGACTAGTGAGGCAGAATCTAGAAAGATGACGACATGATCATGCTCCACCTCAGTGGGTATCAAATTTATAACATGGCTTGTCAATGGACTTCTAAAGCAGGTCATAGGGGTTGCGGTAATGAAGGTGGCGAAATGATATGCCCCTGACGTCCTCATGCTTCAAGAAACTCAGTTGAGGAAGATAAATTGCTATTATTTGATGCATTATGGTTTAAGGCGAGTAACACGGCAGATTACCTACTTGATGATTTCCGTGAAAGTCATCCACAAGATCCTGCTCTCGAATGGCTGATGCTAGTGAATTTGACAAGGACCTTGTGTATGCGAGATTGCTCACGCACTATCGTCCAGTGAGCTTAATGATCATGGAGTATGAGATCTGACATCTAACGGTGTGGTAGTTTAACATTTGGTAGGTTTCTAAGCACTGAGCATAAATCGGCTCTCGGAGAAGAGACCAGTCAATACTTTCTGAATAACCTGGGTGAGTAAACTTTCCAGTGATATCATGGGATGCTTACAATCCAGTTTTGATAGCAGATCCATCTGTTATATTGCAAGATTCTTGAAAGATAATGAGAAGTTTGAATCAGAGAAGACTCCATAATCAGTCCGAAAGGAAGGCCCTGTTCCTGCCCCAAAGTCATTGCTGCAGCAGATTATTGTGGTCAAAGTCTTCAGGTAGGTTGAAGAAAAATCACAAGTTGTCGAAGCAGGAATAGTCCCCTCCCCGCCACTCTCAGGGTTCAAAAAAGGCACAAAGCTGTGTGTGTGCCTCCCTATCTTCCTCTCAATCTCCATCAGAGCTTATCCAGTGTTTGGTCCTGGCACAACCTGAATTCCCATGCCTATGTGCGACACATTAGCAAGTAGAAGCCTTCAGAGTGGACATGCTGCATATATTTACCACTTTATTGGCTCCCTCTGTTGTAACTTGGGACCCCAAAGATTTGAGTTTAGTACCCACTCCGGTGCTGACTTTACTTCCGATGCCATCTCCTCTGCCTGTCCCAGTTCCGTTTTTATAGACCCCGTTGCAGGTGCCGGAAGAGGATGTAGAGCACATCATGCAAAATGTACCTTGATGGAGATCGCACCTGGCTTCGACCAGCAGACAAGCAGTACATAGTCCTTTCAACTCTAGTACCTTGCCTTTACCATATGGCAGGGCTCAATAATCTTTTTGACTTTGATTTATACAATGATTACTGTGATGAAAGGGACAGCGTTGTTCCTCAGTATGATGAGAAAAACGGGTATTAAGAACTTCCAAGATGCCAGTGACTGTGATTCTACCCAGATACTGGTCTTCCGCCCTCGGTCCCTCTTTGAGGCATGTGCCCCTTGCCCAAATGCTTTGTTGACAATAATGAATCAACAATACTGGAAACAGATCTGTTGGCACCCCACCTGCTTAACTTATTTGTGACAATCCTACAGGAGAAGATCCTACCACCCGATTTGTGCAGGGCCACAAAAGTAGTCATCCATAAACTGAGGAAGACCCCCTATTAAGTGTGGATCTTATCGCCCGATTTCCCTACTTAATATTGAAACCAAGGTCCTAGCCACAATGCTTGCCACTAGGCTCTCAAGAATCATCACTCCCCTTGTTCATAATGACCAATCGGGGTTCATGTCAAAAAGCTCTACCGGAGGAAATCTCGCCTACTCCATAACTGGATGGCGACATGATCCCCATATCTTTGTCTCATTGAATGCAGAAAATGGGCAACCTATCCTCCAGTACAGCATCACACTACAGAGCCTCCGTTGGAGCTGACAGACTTTGTTGTGGAAAAGGAAGCTCACTTTTGAGGAGGGAAATAGCTTTGTAACCTGCCCCACTTTCTTAGTTCAAGAAGCATAAGAACCATGTCACCAGCCCTCTCTTTTGTCCCCCTCCACCACGTCTTCCTCTTCCTTCACCTCCTTTTTCCTGTCTTCCTCTCCAACTCCCCTCCCCCCAGTATTACCACCTCCTCCACAGACATCCCCTCTTACCTACTTGGCAGAGAGGCTCACCTTATTCTCATATAAGAAACCAGCCCAATGCGCCCCGCAGAACCCTACAATACACCCTGCAACCTGCTGCCTACAGATGACCCATGAGACAATTATAATTTCGATCCCCCAGGCAACACAGAATCAGATCTGTATCCAACTAGGTTATTGTAAAGAGAGCTGCAATGACTTGCGACACAAATGAGTGTCCTCCAAAGAGTATACTTATTCAGTCCACACGGTTGTAACTTAAGACAAACAATTCCCTCGCCAACCTCCAGCCCTTCACTCCAACCAACGTCTCTCGCCCATCAAGCTCCTATTCCATTCCAGATTGTAGAATTCTCGGCATGCGTTGCAAGCCGAGAATTCCACAACACTACATATCCACCTCCTTTATAAAGGAAAGTCAAGGGAACAGGAAAAAGGAATTCTACCAAACACAATACAAGCAAAATTACAAACTGTGTCAACACGCATTTTAGAAAACACTTTACATAAAACTACAAACTATGTTTACACACTGGTTTAAATAATCTTCTATTGTTTGGCCATTTTTCTTTTTCCCATTTGAACAAACTCAACATAACATAATCACGTAAATCCTCTGGGGGTTTACAAGTCCTTATCCTTACTCCTTTTGTTTGAGTATTCTTTGCATTTACATTGTGGTCATCAATTCTCAGACCAACCCCCGACGCCCAGTCCTCCTGGACATTAGATTGTGACCGAACACCCTCCTCTCCACCAACCTCTCTATTATTTAATAGGTCCTCAATCACTCATGAGTAAAAAAAACTACTGTACCATTCAGAGTTCACCTTTCTTTTCCCCTCTCTGTTGCCTCTGCTATACAAAGCTACTCTCCTTTTGTTCCCCATTTTCCAAAACAACATGGAACTCGCATACATCTTTAACTACATATGGTCCCCTGAATTTTGTAGAACCTCCTCCTATACATCCTGATCTTATTTTCACCAGATCTCCCCTCTTGATATCTTTCTCCCAATCCAACAACAGTGTTCCTACACTCCTTTGAACTAAGCTTCCTTCTTCTAACACTGATGACACCCATGGTGAGTTAACTTTTGTGCGTGGTCTCCTACCTCTCATTTTCTCAAATGGTATTTTACCCGTAACACTGTTTGTAGTAGAACGATAAGCCCATACTAAATCATTTACCATGGTACGTACATTCTTGCCACCCCTTACTGCCATTTGAATGATTCCTTTCACCATACAATTGCACCTTTCTGCCATACCATTAGCCTGTGGATTGTACAATGCAGTACGGGAATGGTGGATCCCAGACTGTTTAAGGAATTCTTCCATTTCATGAGACTCTAACTTTGTTCCATTGTCCATAATTAGTTTCACTGGGCAACCCTCCTCATGAAATATTTCTTGCATTATCCTAATGGCCGCTCTAGTAGTGACCTCCTTCATGAATTTCACCATCAATCACTTTGAATGAACATCAACCATTACTAATGCATACCACATATCTCATGCAAACCGCTCAATGGCCCAATGAAATCCATGCATAAAGTATGCCACACCACACCAGGAATCAGGTATAGTTCCCATTATGTTCTGTTTACCCACTTTCAATCTTTTTTCACTCTCCACGCAATCAACACACCTTTCAACCCAACTATTAACATCATTATCAACTCCTGGCCACCAAAGATTTTCCTTCAATCTTTTTTTGTTAATGTTTTGCCAAAATGGCCCTCATGAGCCACTCTGAAAAGCTTGTATCTTACACCCACTGGAGTTACAAATCTATCACCTCTCACCACAATGTCCTTTGCAACAAGGGACAATTCCTCCAGAACCTTCACATACAGTTGAACCTGAACATTCAATGTACTCTCTCTTCTCTCTCCTCCCATGTTAATTTTGACTACTCCCTTCATCTACTCATTTTTCACCATTCCTTCACATCACTCCTCACGCGATACCACGCCTTGAGCACATTCTACATCTTCAACACTCGCCACCGCTCCTTCATTTTCATATTTCCGTACACGTTCATCTACCTCCTGCCAATCCAAAGGCAATCAAGATAAAACAATCTGCCTGGATATTAAGCCATCCAGGGAGGTATTCAATGGCAAACTGGTGTTCCTGTAACCTTGCGGCTAATCTGGCTAGCCATGGTGACACCTTGTTAGCGCCCCCTGGTGACAGTACCCTCAACAATGGTTTATGAACAGTACGAAGTATTATTTTCCGTCCCCAAATAGAAGTTCTGAAATATTCAATGCCCCATGAGGCATTCGATGTCTCTTTCTCAATTACAGAGTAATTGCGTTCCGATTTAGTTAATGAATGTTTGCTATGGGAAGGGTAATGTATCTAGACCGCCCAGGCCAACAGCAAATTTCATGGTGCGTGGGAGAAGTGTCCAATTGACGATTGACTTCAGTTCCTTATATACAATTGTACCCCAAAATATGTTTGTGAAAGAATGGCCTAAAGTACACCTTTTAACAAAAGATATTAATCCTGGTGGGTATAAGGGCGAAAAAACATCCAGTTTCAAGGGGTTGTTTCAGAGACAGTAGTATAAAGCAGGCAGTAAGACCACCTCCCCAGACACCCCAGCTTCATATCGGAGACATCAGGCCTACCACCAGCAGCTTCAAAGGGGATTCTCCCAAAGGTTGTACTGAAATAACAGAGACCGAGGCAAGGGAGGATCTGGAAAATGAGCCTCTGCTACCAAACAATGACTCTCTCCCTTTCTTCTACCACACAACACCTGTTTGGGAAGGAGCCAGGATTTTCTCTCCTGCTGGCAGGAAGTTACATCATACAAGTGGGTATTAGGTATAGTTCAGTATGGCTATTGTCTAGAACTTCTCACAAAACACTCAATATCGCCCATCAAACACCATCTCAGCAGTGAGCATCTGTGTCTGTTGGAGGATGAGGTCCAAGCACTCCTTCTAAAGGACATCCTCAAGCCAGTGCCCGACTGTCAGCTGGGCAAAGGTGTTTAATCTTTTTACTTCCTTATCACCAAAAAGGGCGGCTGTCTCAGACCCATTGTGGACCTTATCCCCGCAACAGATATGTTCTCAATGAACATTTCTACATAGCATTGCATTGCCATACATCTAATCCAACAGGGTGACAGTGTAGTTGCACTTTACCTCAAGAATGCCTACTTCTTTTCGCCATCCACCTCATACACTGATGCTACCTTCTGTATGTGGTAAGTGCTGGCATTCCACCATTGCCCCAGTGGTCTTCACCAAGTGCCTGGTAGTGGTGGCCACTTACTTAAGGATCTTATGCATCCATGTTTTCCCCCTACCCTGATGAATGGCTGATCAAGAGTGCAAGCAACTAGTAGTGCCTGTAGAGGAACTGCATTCAAGGCGAACACCATCACCCCACAGCCTATCAACTGATTCCTACCTGGGGCTCCCCCCACCCAGCAGTCACGTGCCCTACTGGTCATAGAGACGTATGCTACCTTGGCCCCAGTTCCTACTCGCACTTATGATTTGATGAACCAGATGCCTGTTTTATCATGCCCCATGATTACTGGTAAGCTTGCTCTGTAGCACGAACAACTCTCTGCATAACTAGCTATGCTTATGTATTGCTCCGCTTTTTTTTCTGTTCTTTGTACTCTTGTTTCTCTGTTGTTCTCTGTATGCATTGAATAAAAACCTTTCAAAACACACCTACAGCACACTTAGACAACCAGTTCAGTAATTCACAGTCTTGAGTTTACCATAAATGTACTCAAGTCCCATGTCCAACTCCTCCAGATCCAACTTTCCTCAGAGCGGTTTTAAATTCTGTCATCAGCAAGGCCCACCCAAGCCCTCAAAGGGCCGCGGCCTATGACCAGCTTGTACCCTTTTTTCAGTCAAAATGTCACCTCACAGTAAGAACCATAATGCACATCTTGGGCATGATGGCTTGCTTTATCGCTGTTGTACCCCACTTCCAGCTACATACATATCAGTTGCAACAGTGCCTCTCAGCACATTGGTCAAAAGTGGAGGGTCAGATGGAAGATCTAGTGTTGGTAATGGTCAGCAACCATTGCTCTCTGCAGTGGTGGAACAACAACAGCTTGTTACGAGGTAGAACTTTCCTAGACCCCATTCCACAAGTCTTCATTATCAAGTTTGCCTCCCAAGCTGGATGGGGAGCTCACCTCGACCACAACACAGTACAAGGTGTGTGGACTCCAGCTCAGCAAAGTGACATCAAATACCTGGAACTACTAGCCCTTCAGCATGCCCTCAAAACTTTGCTGCCGCTTACTCGAGGCAAGGCAGTCTTGGTCAGGGTAGACGACATGACCACCACCTTCAGAAGCAGGGGGGCACCCACTCGCTCTCCCTTTTCCCTGCTGCTCAGATTCCGCCATTCATTCACCTAATGGCCAAGTATCTCCCAGGGTGGATGACGAACTGCCCAACCTGTTAAGCAGAATGCATCAACAAGTGGTAACTCCACCTGCAGGTCCTACACCAGTACCTCCAGCTTTGGCGCACTCCAGAAGTCAACCTGTTTGCCACCCACAAGAGTGCAAAAGGCCCAAACTTAGGACCTCGTTATGACTGTGGCAGTCTTATTGCAAGACTGCCAAAGCAACGGGTGCCAGAAGACTGCCAGTGATGGCGGTCTTCCACCCACCATATCATGAGTACTGTTGGATTTCCGCCACATTTTGGGTGAAAATCCAGCAGTAGTCGTGCAGGTAGGCGGAGGCACTGGGGCAGTTCCACCACCGGCCCAACCTCGCCAGACGGACTCCGCTCGCTGTATTATGTGCAATGATACGGCGTGGCGATAACCTGATGGTGGGGTGCTGCCAGAGGTGGAAGTTCCCGTTCCATGCCGGACGACCTCCTCCCCAGACCAGGTAAGTCGATTGTCCGACGGGGTGGAAGGTGTGTGTGTGTGTGTGTATGTGTGAGAGTGGGTGTTGTCTGCGTGTATGCATGTATATGTGATTGCGTAGTTGTATGCATGTATGAATGTAGAAGTGAGTGCATGTATGAATGTAAATGTGTATGCGGGTATGAGTGTTGTGGTGAATGCACTATCGATGCATGTGAGTGAATGTGTGTATGGATGCAGGGTGGGGGGCGCTGTACCTGGAGGGAGATGGGGGCGTTGTATCTGGAGGGTGGGTAGGGGGTGCTGTACTGGGATGGGAGATGGGTATTGTGCTTGCTGGTTGGGGGTCAGGGGAGTCTGCTGGTGGCAGGAAAGAAATTCCCTGTCACTGGTAGCCTTTCCGTTAGAGTTTTTGTGGCGGTGCTACCGCCACAGAAACCCTGGTGAAAAGGCAGCTCCTAATGTCACCTGCGGTCTTCTGTGGACCGCTGGGTCGAAGATGCTCATCTCCGGCCCAGCGGGTCCGACCGCCCTGGCGTTATGAGCGGAGATGTGGCAGGTTGGCAGAGGCCAAGCCGCCACACTCATAATGTGGCGGTCTTCACCACCAGCCAGGGTCATAATGAGGGCCTTAGTCTCCAAGTATCCTTATCTTGGGACTATGGGCAATGCACTATGGATCAGCTGATCAGGGACATTTGCCTACGCTTTTTCACCTGTCCTTCTCCTTCCACTGGTGGTGTGTAAGGTGTAGCAAACATTGCAGACTCTCATCCTGGTAGCCCCCACCTGTGCTAGGCAGCCCTGGTATTTGTCCCCACCGGAGATGTATTTCAGTCCTCACTGGAAGCTCCCCAACAGGCTGGATCTTCTCACTAGGGAGCTAGCTCAAATCAGCCATCCAAATCTCAAACTCAATCTAGTGATATGGCACCTATGGTCATGGTCTTAGAATCTGTATCTGGGCCTCCCCTAGGAATGCATGAGCATGATGCATGAGTCTCATAGACCTACAACAGGAGTGTGCTATGCTGCAAAGTGGAAACATAATGACCACTACTGAATTGCTACTAAGATAAGCCTTCTAAAACCTGTCCAAGACCTCATCCCGTGCTCCACCTCCAAAAGTCAAGCTTAGATCACACCTGTATACCCTTTCACTTAGGGGCTATTAGGGGCTACCAACACCAGTATCGAACCTTAATATTGTACTTGCCAGACGCATGGGTCCCCCCTTTGAAGCCCTACATTCTTGCCTACTTCAGTACCTTTCCTGAAAGGTAGCTTTCTCTATTGCAATAACCTCTTTGCACCACATTAGTGAGCTACAGGCCCTAACATTGCAGGAACTATTCATATAAGCCATATGAACAGGGTAATGTTCAAGATGAACTCTAAGTTCACCCCTAAGATTGTTTCTCCATTCAACCTTAACCAGACCATAGAGCTCCCAGTCATCTTCCCACAACCACACTCTGTAGTTGAGAGGGTGCAGCATACCTTAGATGTAAAGCGCACGCTCATATGCTACACTGTCAGAACCAAACATTTCCACAAGTCAGATGAACGGTTTGTTGCCTTTGCAAAACCACACAAAGGACAACCCATTTCCAAAGCTGGGATTGCAAGGCATAGAGTTAAGTGTATCCAAACGTGCTGTTATAAAGCCAAAATATCCCTCCCAGTTACGCCCAAAGCTCATTCTACTTGCAAGAAGCCCACATTCATGGCCCCCTTGCAGAACATTCCCGCAGCTGACCTTTGTTAAGGTGCCATTATGGTCAACCCGACACACATTGACTAAACACCATTTTGTGGCCGTTGTAGCTAAACAACAAACAATAGTTGGTGAGACATGCCTGAGAACCTTATTCAAGACACCTGCATCTTCCACCTGCTAGCTACTGCTTATAGGAATGTACTGCTTTACAGACTATGGAGAGCAGGTGTACCGACAGCAACACCTGCTTACTTATCCATTAAGCATCCTCCTCAGATGCATGTGGTTTTGATCACATATCTCTTCAGTCTTTTTCACTTATTCTTTTTTGCAATCTATATGTTCACTCTCTACTCCATACTACTCTCACCCACTGTGCAGAAAACAATCTAACATGGTGTCTGTGCTCATGAGCATTGCCAGCTAAGGGAAGAGTCACCATACCTTGTCACTCGAAAGACGTTTTGTTTTTTAAGAAAAACAAGTTGAAAACATCTGAGCCCAACACTAAATGGCAGGAGTATGCAGAGCATGTGAATCTACAGCAGTACACGCTATGAATAGATGCTTACAGGTTGAGTTACATTTTCCTTCTCTCCAAGATTGGCACTGAGCACTGTGAATGACAGTTGCCTTCAGGGCTGCTATTCTCATGCCCTTTAGACTGGGACACTGGAATTATGCAGCAAGAAAGACAAATTATGTGGCATAATGAGGCACATTTTATCACCTTATTATTTCTTCATTTTTTTTTCATTTTTACACTTGGTAACACTGCCTGGGCCTTGGTTGCACCTCACTTGTACTAGTTTAACACTCAAATACCTTTTAAGCTAGAAACACACTTTTTTAGTTAAATTCGGTAGATTATGCAGAAAATCACTAATTATATGAAAGACATGGCTGTCTCACAGTCTCATGATTCCGTTGGCCTTGCCTTTAGGATACTGGGGTGCAAGCTTAAACAGCTGTTATGGACATCCTTTGGGTGTCCCTTAACCACGGTATTCAAGATGGTCATGATGGAGCAATGTTGGTCTTATGTTGTGGATTAGACATGTCTGACTGCAGAGGTTGAGCAATGGGTATTAGTATGGCCCATCATCACCACTCCTGGGTGAGACCTGCGGGCTTCTCCAGGGATATCCAGGTGTCCTTGATGTATATGCCATTTGATGGCTCTTTACTTTTTAGTGCGGCCTCTGTTTTGAAGCTGTCCAAAGAGAGCAGAGCTACGGCAGGCTTCTTGGGCCTTTCTGCTCCCACAAGGCAACTTTGCCTCTTCTCCGCCACTATGACAGAGACTTTCCACTTTGCCAAGGCTAGACTCCTCCACCAGCCCAAGAGGCTTTTCAGGCCTTTTCTGGCCAAGGCGGTGGGTCTGAGATACAATACTCCGGACAGTAGGCGCAACCTGCAGCTCAGTTCCCTGCCCCTCTAGCAGCCGCAAAATCGCTTTAGTGTGTTATTGCCCATATGCAGACACCTTGTCAGGAAGGATCCATATTTCCTCCAAGGGTGGCAAGCCATCACTTTAGAAAAGTAGGTCCTCAAAATTGTCCATCATTGCTACGCCTTCTGATTTCTCTCTGACACCCCCACCCCACCTTCCATTGTAATTAGGGCAGCTGACAGAGGGCCACCTGTCCATCTTGCAGGAGAAGGTGCTGGCTCTTTTGGCCAAAGGGGCCATAGAGAGGGTTCCAGCCTCAGAAGTAGATATTGGATGTTACTCTTGTTGCTTCCTTGTGCAGAAGAATGAAGGAGTCCTTCGCCTATTTTAAATCTTAGTCCTGCCAACGCCTTCCTGCAGAAGAACAAATTCAAGATACTCATGCTATCCCAGGTCCTGTCTACCATAGATGCCGGAGACTGGATGCTGGCCTTGAATGATGCTATTATTTCCATATCTTCATTCTGTAGGCCCACAGATGCTATCTGTGATTCGCAGTGGGCCAGGAGCATTATCAGTTGCAGTTCTCCCTCTGGCCTTACCAGTGCCCAACATGTGTTTATAAAAGTAAGTGATAGCAATGGTCACAGCACACCTTCGGGGGTACGTCTTCCTTTGCCTCAGTGACTGGCTGCCAAAGGCAAGCCTGCTCTGGGGAAGCCCTCAACTACTTACAGATGACTGTGAACCTCCTAACATAATTTAGGTTCACTGACAGCATACTGAAGTCATACCTAACTCCTTCAGACGCTCCTGTTTAATAGAGCTACTCTGGATATGGTACGGTCTCATGTCTTTCCCACAGAGAGTCCAGGACATTCAGTCTATAATCCTGGTGGTTTAGCCTCAGTCATGGATCTCAGGGCGGATAAATCTGAGGCTCTTGGGCTTGTTGGCCTCCTTCAACTTGCTGGCTAAGAACACTAGGTGCCAAATGTGGGCTGTGCAGCACGACCTCATACCCCAGTGAGCATAGCATCAGGGGATTCTGTCAGATTGTATCCACATTTCAGAGAAGACTTCAAGGGATCTGTGGTTGTGGCTACTTGACCACTTCTTACCCTATTGAGAGCTGACAGTTATAGATGCACCTCCACTAGGTGTGGGAGGCCACCGGGGAGAGGTGGAGATCAGATGCCTCTGGTCTCCGGCAGAGACTGACTCCATATCAGTTGAAGATAGGGACACTGTTTCTCTGTACCTATCAATGTCCTTACACGTTCAGGAGGTCACTGCCTTGACCAACATTTTTACACAGGCCTTCAGCTATCCTGATCATGGCCTAATCAACGTAATTTTTTAAAATGAGTCCCGTAATGCCACAACTTGCTCCACTATCCTGGAACCCATAATCTCCTGGAAGAAGATGAATAACCTGCAACCCGAGGTTTTATATCCTTCGCTTATTGACACGAGATTCCTATGTGGAATCAACTGAAGACCTCCAAGCCCTTCATGAGAAGACATTCAAAACAGCATTGTATAGCCTTGCTCCTCTTTCTACACTATATATGAATCTGAAGAAGGTTAACCAGTGGTTCACAGACAAACTGCATCTTTTACAATGACTTAGTAGAGCTCTGAAAAGGGGCTGTAACAAAACAAACTGCTTTCTTTTTGAGCCTGAGTGCATTCCAATGCTTACATTAGCTTGTACGTGGGAAGAGTGGCACTTATAAGTAGGCATCACTGAGCCCTAATAATTCAACAAAACAAGTGTTACACATCTACAGGGACTTGCCCCAGTCAAACGGCACACTTTTAATGATCTCTGATAACGTACTGTACTTCTTCATCAAAAATGTTGAAGTGGAAAAATTTAAGTCTATATCGACAGAAAAATATGCTGGTTGCTCAACATTTTTGATGCATCCAACACTTTTTTTTGTTCACCTGTGCTGCTTATACCAATTTTTTCCTGTCCTTTTTCTCGTACTATAATGGAAATTAATGCTATTGCGCGATCTCAGTTGGCTTTCTGTTTTGAATTTTTGCCAAAGCAGTAGAACACGCACCCTTTTGAGCATGGATCTCAGTCTAACCAACTGAGGGTAAGGAACATGTTCAAAACATGTCTTATTCTTATTTAGGTTTTGGGCCGTCTGGTTCTCTATTTGTGTCAAATCTTCTAAGGTGCCAGTAAACTTTTTTATGGTGGCATTTGTAGTCTATATGTAATTTTATAGATATGGAACTCTGATGGACTTGAGATTGCCTTCTCCACAGCACCTTCCTGTCCCATTCTTTCTGAGTACACACCAAGTAAGGAAATTCTTGGCATCCTCGAACACATCTGCTTCATCTTTGGATGCATCTAATACCAAAATTGTCAGTCTGGGTCCCTAGTCATTACTGCGCTCATTGCTGTGCTAATCGGTACCTCCATTGCCAATAGATCCATCCCATAACCTTTCAAGCATGCAGTCATCATATCTGTTTAGAAGCCTTCATCGGAACCTAGCAGTCTTCAACTACAGACCTATTCCCTGTATACCTGTGTTGCCAAGGTGCTAGAAGCGATAGATGCTCGCCATCGATCCTCTGATCTGGAGCACATTGTTTTCACAATAAATTTGTTAGGTTTTAAATCAAGGGTTACTGAGTGGTCGGAACTAAATTATCTCTTTATAATGGTTTGCTTTTGTTAATTTAATTGATGTTTATTTCATTAGGGGTGCTTCATTTGGGAGATGTGTCCTTAAATAATCATTTCCATCAAAAATGGTTCTACTCTGTTAAAGGCTTACCCAAGGTGCTCTCTTGTAAATGTTCCCGTTGAGTAGTTGTATCCGCTGACTGATGGAGTTGCCTTAGCTTTAATGTATCTGCGGAGCAGTAGGATATGCTGCCTGTGTGATGAGCCTGAAATAGGAACCTTGTGGTGTGCTGGAGTAAGACTGAGGTCTCCGTGCAATGAAGAGTAGCCAGAGTGGATGAATATAGTGAGGTGAGCAAGTACTTTACTATGAGCAGCCATTGCAGATGGATACATTCTCGCCTCCAAAAAACTCCTTAGGCTTCTGTTCTACATCAGGATTACGTGGCTCCCAATTTACCCCGTTAAATATTCATCCCCATTTGCAAAATCCTGCAGAACGTTAGTTAACTGCTGTCTGTGTTAACGATGAGCAAGGAACTTGCAGTGTCTTCAGTTGATGTTTGGTGACGAGGATATGCAAATTCAGGGTTTTGTGGGTTTGGATTTGGCATCTTAGGTTGTAGTGCTCTTTGTACCTGCTCTGAAATTTCTGCAGTAACACCTATAGCGTTAGCAAGACTGTTAAGTTATACCTGTATGAACATTTTTTATTTGTGTTCATTATGAGTTTGTTGTTATTTAGATTTGGCTTATCTAAAGAGGAGGAAGGGATAGTGGCATTGCCGAAAAAGAAGTGAACTATATTAAATTGCAGAAGAGCACAATGCAGAGTGATTAACTTGTAGATTAAATACACCTGGAGTTTTAATGGCACGTGGAGTTATTTTTTTAGCTTCTTAGAATTGCTAAGAGTAATATTTTTTTCTAGAGTTTCAGTGCATACTGGTGAGATAGTCTTGCGGAACATGATCATACTTCCATTGGAAGGGCGCCATTATAACCATGCATAAAGCTGCTTTTGGCAGCATGCTAAACAGGAGTGTGTTTTGATGGAATTTGATGGGAATCCATTTTTATTACTTGTTTCATCCATGAGCCCTACTTTATTTAACCTATATGGATCCCCACTTGCTGCCATTATTTGTGCTCACTGGATGTATGTGATATCCTATGCTGACTACACCCAGATCATTGTATCGCTCCCTAAGAACTCTGTAGCTACTGCTGATAATTTCTCTCTGTGTATGTTGGCGGTCGCAGACTGGATGGAAAGGAATTTCCTCAAACTTATTAGTGAGAAAAACCAAGGTGTTGCTCTTCAGGGTGCAAACCTCGATCTGGAGAGGTAACTTGTGGCCGGACACCTTAGGCAACCTCCCGATTCCAGTTCAGAAGGCCAAAAATCTTGGGGTGATCCTTGATGCTAAACTGTCTCTGAATTTACAGGACAGTCACGCAGTTGCAACCTGATTCTGGCTTATAAGGATGCTAAAGAAAATGTTCCCCTTCGTACCCTTGTCGGCGCGAAAGCTGGCTGCACTTGCTTTGGTCATGTCCATGTTGGATTATTGTAATTCCCTCTAAATGGATTCTAACATCACTGCCCAAGCAAAACTCCAGGTAGTACAGAATGTGCTCGCAAGGGAATTCCCAAGAGCCAGCCAGCTGCTGCGGGGCCGTGTGAGCAGCATTGGCTCCCTATCAGAAGGCACATGATGTTCAAGGCTATCTGTACTGTACACAAGGCTCTTCACCATCCGAGTTCCTCCGGGTTTGAGGATATGTTTCATTGGTACATTCCACATAGAAACCTTCACTCTGTCCATCGCAATTTGGTCATCATGCCTAGGGTTCGGAGGAAGAGATGGAGGGGCGTAGCCTACTCAGTCACTGTTGCCAGACTCTGGAACTTGCTTCCGTATTCTCTGACTGCAATTATTGGGCATCTGCCTCTCAGAAAGGCACTTAAGACCTGTCTTTTTACCATCTAGGCAGCTTTTTCTGGAATGAAAATGGTCGTTTGATTGACAGTGATCTGTAGCGGAGTGTTCGGACTACAGCTCCTTGATGCCTATGCGTAAATGCCGCGCTTTATAAATTAAAAATCAAAACAAATTGCTTTGTCCTTATTCTGCTTCTTTGTACGGCATACATCATCAATATTAAGTGGGAGCTTGGCAAGCCTGACTTTTTATATCTAATGGTTGGTTCAAAAACTCCTACCGCTTTATTTTTAGGTCTTCCCTTTGTGACAGCTTTCCTTGTCTCATCAGACTATTGTTTTTCTCTAAAAATCTTACATAATACGTACATAGTTGCTGTTTACAATTTGCTTCCACCCTTCACAGCATATACATCATGTGGCAGTGATCAGACACATCTATTGGCTATTTTCGCTCTGAGTGGCTGTACAAAACCTGTGCAGTGTTCACATGTGAAGAATATATTTGGTTGCAAACTGTTTTAAAGTGTTCTCTTTGTATATTAACATTAAGTACCGCCTATTTATTTGACATGTACTCTTTTTTTTTTTTTTTTTTTTAACTCTTACTAAAATTGTGCATAATGTTTTTTTATTTTATTATTATATTTTAATTGGCATTTCAGTAATAAACAGTTCCAATCAATGCACTGTGATAGCGCCCACAATGTCATCCAGTGGTTTAGCTCCCACATTAAAGCCATTTACTCTGTACCGTAGATCGGGGCTCCCGCCCCAGCAGTATAGAGTACGATATGCCAGTGAATCAAGTTAGAACAAAGATTATAAACCAATGAATGAACTGCTTTTGTTTCTCAGTTGTTAGAGCTCAAGGTGTAACAGAGGAGCCACAGCATTTCCTCCCCCAGCCATCATGTACTTCACAGGGTCAGTGGCTATCCTTGCTGTCACCCCCACCCCCATTCTTAAACATTGCCTGTGAAATGTAGCTCTAGGGAATCCCCCGATCACTCAAAACTGTCCAAATATTGGGCGTTGGCGCTGATTATAGTCAGATATTGGCTCATGGCACTCCACGCAAGCAGGTCCTCCACCAATCTGTCGTGCTGCATCCTTTTTGTCTGTACCTCTCTTGCAGCAGCCCATTCTGTCATGTTCCTTAGCCAGTCCGTCATCAGGGGGTTCTCGAGCTCAGCCATCTGATGGCTATGCGCCGCTCAGCCAAGGTCAGTTCAAGCAGTACAAATTTACTGCTACGTTTCCTGTCAAGCCTATGAGACACTGTTTCAACTTTCTGGGGATCACCCATCCGGTAGCTCCATAAAGGTGTTCTATTGACCCGTGGGCAGCATTACACCACATGACAGAAGTCTGCCTGTGTGCTACTGCATTGCACACACCCTGGATCCCTAGAGGGGTAGATTGTGTATGCGTGCTTGAGAGAGGTGTAAGTATTATATTGGATAAGTTTAAACCTTGTATTGATGAATACCTCCCCAACATCTTGTGTACCCTGGACCCCTCTCCAGTTTTGATGGGGTTCTCACTAACCTGTTGTCGGACCTTATCAGACTTGAGAGTTGTTGATGGTCTATCTGACTATACACCCTGGTATATGTATGTGATGAGTCTCTGACCTCCAGCCAATGACCTTAATATAACTGGCATCTATGTAGGTGTGAGGGCATCAGGGAGTGCTAACCATATCTCTTGCGCTTTGGTGGCTATTTAGCATACTGAAGGAACTGTCCCCTCCCCAGTCTGAATGTCTCGGTTGCCTCCTGTAGTGTAATAAATCGGCCTATCTGGTATAAAGCTTCTAGGGTAACGCACCCCACATCACTCCATCAGTCTATGGCTATAGTCTGTGCTGTTTGGGTTGGATCTTCCATACTTCCAGCTCCAGCACACTGCCCGTTCCCAGAGCCTACTCAGTTATTGGATCACAGGCAGCAGTGTCCCAGGTATTCTATTGCTGCACAACAGTAGGGCCCCTAGATCAGCACCCCTATACGTGCCGGCCAGCAGAGACTTCTTCCAGTTGGGTTTCTCACTGAACCAGTGGACTGCAGGCTGCAGTTGTGATGCAAGGTAGTATGTTTTGAGGTCCGACACCTCCATCCCCCTTTGTCCCATTAGAGTTTGAGCGTGGCAAGCCCTACTCTGCACCTTTTTCCAGCCCACAGCAATTCCACCATGATCTGGTCCAGTTCTCCAGAGACACTCCTGGGGATCTCATACATAGTGCCTTGTAACATATAAAGATAGCAGGGCAGAACTACCATTTTGATTAGGGCTACCTTCCCCATCAGGGAGAGCTGTATAATATTCCAAAATGTAATGAATGGACGAAGATTCGCTATCACATGCCCCAAGTTTAGTGCCTTGGCATTGCTGCACCCCGCATGGTATATACATACCGAGGTATCGGACACTATCTGTTTTCCAGGGCAGTCCTGTAGGGGATAGTGCTGACTTTGACTGGTTTACATGCAGTTCTGAGAGTTCCCCGAACTCCTTCAACCCATTCAGGCGGATTGGAGCCGATGTGGCCAGCTGACACAGGTAGACTTTGGCGTCATCTGCATATAACGACACTACATGGGTCATCTGACCCACCTGTATTCCACAGCCTTACAACTCCTGGCACCCCACTGGCTCCATTGCTAGGGCGAATAGTAGGGAAGTAAGGTGCACCCCTGTTGGGTAACCCTTTGCAGCTGCAATGCATCTGACACAAGGTGCCTTGTTCATACACTGCCACCATTCTGGTGTGCAGCAACTTTATCCAGGCTAAGAATCTAGAACCTATCCCCACTCTATCTAGCACGTGCCATATATATTCCCAGCTGACAGAACCAAATGAATGCCCTGTGTCCAAGAAGGCTAGGGCAAACTAGTACCAGTACAGGCAGGGTGCATGAAGCACATGTGATAACTGCAGCAAGTTACAAAGTGTGTTTCTGGGGGGATAAACCGCGACTGGTCTTTATGGACCATTTTTGGGAAGTAATGGTACAAGCACAATGCCAAGATACGCCCGATAATTTTTCGATCAATATTTAACAAAGACAAGGGATGGTAAGAGGCTGTATCTAGCAGGTCCTTCCTCATTTTGGGTATCAGTACAACTAGGACCACTCTCATTGATTCAGGGAGATCTCCCCTCTCCAGGGCCTCCTGATACACTAGTATCAGTTTATCGGCCAGAATCTCAGGGAATGACCTGTAGAGTTTGGTGGGCAGTCCAACTCCACCTGGTGCCTTAGTCGTCTTGAGGGAGTCTATAGCCAGCAATACCTCCTGTTTTGTAAAGGGGCCCTCAAGGTCTGCTTGTTCATTTCCCTCCTACCATGTTAACGACAGCAAGTCCAGGTAAGCCATTACCAAATGGTACAGGATTTAATAGGATGATGTGTACACCCTCCGGGGATGTTCTGCCAGTGTCTCATTAACGGCCTGTTGTGTGTGCGCCTGCCTTTCCAGACGATCCCTAATAGCCAATATGGGTTCAGTGAGTTGCTGCTGTTTTATCACCCTGGCCAATAAGCAACTTGTCCTGTCCCTCTCCATGTGCAGATCACGTCTGTAAGAGTCACACATGTTTCTCCAGCCTATCTCACAAGGAGTAAACCTGCTTTTTAACATTGCCCCGATCCGGATGCACTTCTTGATAATGCAGGAGTTGCCCTCTTCAGATTTTCTAGCTTTTTCTTCTGCAGTGTCAGGTCTCTCGCCAGCATTTGATGGTTGCACTGAGCACAACTTTCATTGTGTCTCATTAAGTCAATCTATGCTGGGTACTTTCCCAATTGCGAATGAAATAATCTATCAGGGTTTCCGCAATTGTCCCCTTATAGATAGGGTTAGTGAGGGCTTTCGCGTCCCTTCACCACAATAGGACACAAGGTATATGTCTGGCCAGAGTGTAGGTCAGAAGCAGGGGCGAATGGCCCAATATGTACCTAGCCAAATAGGTTGTGTCTATCACCCTTGGTGTCGCATCTTCCTGTGTTAGGAAGTAGTCCAAACTGCTGTGCGTGTCTGCCGCTGGTATGTAACAGGAGTATGTACGCATCTGTGGGTGCTGGGCTCGCCAAGTGTCTATCAATCCCACTCCCATTATCTGTTTGAGGGCTTCAGTCAAATTGGGCTTAGTTCCCTGACATGGGGGGACCTGTCCATGTCTCCATCAAGTACGCAGTTGCAATCATCCGCCACAATTATCTCGGCAACGTTGAATCACAGTGTTGTCACTAGCACCCCCCAAAAAAGTCTCTGTTGTCTACGTTGGGTGAATACACATTCACCAGGCAGAGTTTGTGGGCGTTGAGTGTCCCATGCAGGATAACGTATCTCCCTTCCCAGTCCGTACTGACTTGCAGTTTTTGAAAAGGGTCTCCAGGAGCTGCCCATATAAGGGCTCCTCATGCAAAGCAAGAATAGGAGGTGGCATATACATGCAATCTCATTTCTGTTGCAATGTGGCTATACAATCACCCCATAAATGTGTTTCCTGGAGGAACATTATTGATATCTGATAATGTTTTAAATAAGCCTGTATTCTGTATCACTTAATAGGCCTATTCAGTCCTCTGACGTTCCACGTGAGGAACTTAAACTTGCTCTCTGAACCCTGCATGACCCTGGACGTTAGGCTTCGGGACCCTCTCACTGGGCTGTTCCATCCCTAGTAACATATCAAGAGTTCCACTAGCATAACGAGCACTTTCCCCTAATATATCAACAACATCAAGAACAGTAAACATTCTGCGAAACATCCTCACCCTCGGGCAGAATATGCAAAACACCTTCCAGCTCAACAAATGGACAGAAGGGTACTGATCACGTCCCCCCCCACCACTGTTCAAATGTAACAGTTAATGGATGCAGTACAGACCGAGGAAATGTGTCCCTCCCGAGACACGAGACCCAAGCAGGTACTCAACAGGCCACAAGAGGACTGGTCTTCTTCCATCTCCCGCTACAAAGCATTTAGTTGATTTACCCATTTTGCATATGCCATCAAGCTACATCAATTATGGCAGTCATGAACCCCCACCAACCCTCAAGAAGCATAAGATAAAATTTCACTAGGCAGCAAAAACAAAACATGTATGTATGTGAGTTTCCAACATTCCAGCTTTTTTTCAGGCCTCTATCCTTCTCCAGTCCACACCGGGTCACTTTAACTCTCAGGCGTTGCGTCCACACCATGGGCATGCCAGTGCATGAGATTGCTCTCCACAGTGTCTACCAGCCAGGAAGCAGGCACCCTCGCCCAGGCATCACAACACTGTGCTTGGCCTCCTCCCAGAGTCTGAGTAGCCTAGCCAGCATCCATGCTGTCACTCAGCCTGTCAGGTATCTGTGAAAATGCACCATGTGCCAATGACCGCAACATTTCTGATCTCAGAGTTCCATTTGGGCACAAAAGGATGCGATCTCCAGTGGGGATCTCTGATCTCTCCATTTTCTCCAGCAGTGTCCTCATGTTTCAGCAGGACCGTCGCACCGGGCCAGTACGCGGCTCCTTCCGTCCAGCAGTGCCAGCAGAGCTTTCCAGCCCCAGTCCAAGACTTCCTCCTGCGGGGACATGGCCATCATGTTGTATGCACAATTTGGTAGGGAACAATAGACTATATTTGATGTTGTGGTCCCTCAGTTTCCTCTTTATAGTTAGGAAGTTATTGCATAAATTCTGCACCCTACGAGTATAGTCGGGTATGTGAATATATTTTTATCTTAGTATCTGGGGAAGTTGTGCGAGGATACATGTTGCTGGATAATGCGGCGGTCTCTGTAGTTAAAAAGGCGAGCGGCGCTCCCGGGTGAGGCATCAACACCAACGCCCAATGTCTCTTCTAGACCTAAAAGAAGTTGGACAGCTGCGTAAGCCTGAGAGTTTTTGTCATCCAGTTCTCCAAGAAGAGTTCTGCCTAGGGTCCCTCCAAGTGTTGCTGGAAGACACCAGGTGCATGTTCTTTTGCCACGATTGGCCTTGCTGTCCTCTAGGCGCTCCTCTACATGTGTAGTAGTGCATTTCAGTCTCTGTCATAGCTCTCAGCAACTTTACTTCCTGTTTCAGGGCATCCATATCATCTTCAACTGCCGTAGTACAGTCCACCACCTTCTGTAAGTCCAGTTACAGTTGGTTTATTTCAATAACCATTGAGTCCATTTTCTCTTTCCAGTGCGACTCGGGGGCCCTTAACCCCTAGGGTGCCTTGGACGAGGTGATCTCGTCCAAGGCACCGGTTCCCTGGTGCCTTGGACGAGATCACCTCGTCCTGCACCCGGGAACTGGGGGGAGCGCTAGCGCTCCCCCCATGTGCTCCCCACCCACCCCCCCAAGGCAGGGATGGAAGGGGAAGCCCTTCCCCTCCCACCCCCAACCCCCCCTGTGACGTCAGCGCGCATCGTGCGCTGACAATCACAGAGGGTCTCCTCCCATCCAGCGCAATCAAAAGAGAAATGCAAAGCATTTCTCTTTCGATCACGTGGGGGGAGGCCCAGAGAAGCTTCAAAGGGAAGGAAAGGAATTTCCTTCCCTTTGAAGTCTCTTTTAACGTTTCAAATGCCAGATTGCAAAACAATCCGGCTTTTGAAACGCCCACTAGACACTAGGGATTTTCTTCTTTTTTTTTTAAATTGCCATAAGGGAGCGACCCCTTGGGCAAGGGTTGCTCCCAGGGGGGGCATTTATTTGGAAGGCCTTTTCTGCCCCCCCTGGGGGCAGATCAGCCTATTATTAGGCCTATCTGCCCCCAGGGGGGGCAGAAACCTCTAGGCACCAGGGATCTTTTTTTTTTTTTTTTGTTTGTTTTGTTCTGTTTTTTTGGAGGTGGGAAGCGACCCCTTAGGCAAGGGTCGCTCCCCTAGGGGGCAAAAATATATTTAGAACATTTCTGAGGCCAATCTGCCCCAAGGGGGACAGAAACCACTAGACACCAGGGAGTTTTTTTTAATGTGAATTTCACTCAAGGGGAGCGACCCCTTAGGCAAGGGTCGCTCCCCTGGGGGGAAAATTTATTATAGATCAGCCTATTTTGATTAGGCCGATCTGCCCCCAAGAGGGGCAGAAACCACTAGGCACCGGGGATTTTTTTTGTTTGTTTTACAGAAGGGGAGCGACCCCTTGGACAAGGGTCGCTCCCCTGGAGGGGAAAATTGTATTTAGGCCCTTTCTGCCCCCTTTGGGGGCAGATCTGCCGATTTTTGCTATGCCAATATGCCCCCAAGAGGGGCAGAAACCACTAGGCACCGGGGATTTTTTTGTTTGCGCCAATCTCACGCGAGGAGCGACCCCCGTAGACAAGGGTCGCTCCCAGGGGGGGGGTGGGAGGGGGCAGATTTATTTTAGGCCATTCCTTTAGGCGCCAGGGCAATTTTTTTTTTTTTTTTTAAGAGATGGGGAGCGACCCATTAGGCAAGGGTCGCTCCCCTGGGGGGCAAATTGTATTTAGACCATTTCTGCTCCCCTTGGGGGCAGATCGCCCGATTTTAGGTCAGAAGCCACTAGGCACCGGGGATTTTTTTTTTGGGCCAATGTCACGCAAGGGTTGCGACCCCGTAGGCAAGGGTCGCTCCCGGGGGGAGCGTTGGGGGGGTAGAAGGCAAATTTATTTTAGGCCATTTCTGCCTCCCCTGGGGTATATCAGCCTATTGTTATTAGGCCGGTCTGACCCCAGGGGGGGCAGAAAGTTCTAGGCGATAGGGCAATTTTTTTTTGTGTGTTTTTTTTCTTCGTTTTTTTAGAGATGGGGAGCGACCCATTAGGCAAGGGTCGCTCCCCTGAGGGGCAAATTGTATTTAGATCATTTCTGCCCCCCCCCCCTGGGGGCAGATCGGCTGATTTTAGGTCAATCTGCCCCCAAGGGGGCAGAAACCACTAGGCACGGGGGATTTCTTTTTTTTGCTCCAATGTCACGCAAGGGGAGCGACCCCGTAGGCAAGGGTCGCTCCCGGAGAGGGGTTGGGGGTGTGGGGGGACACATTTATTTTAGGCCATTTCTGCCCCCCCCCTGGGGCCGGCTGAGCCAGAGGCCAAAATCCACAGGTAAGCACTTTGCAAAAAACACCTCTGTTTTCTGTGAAAAAATGTGATGTGTCCACGTTGTGTTTTGAGCCATTTCCTTTCGTGGGCGCTAGGCCTACCCACACAAGTGAGGTATCATTTTTATTAGGAGACTTGGGGGAACGCTGGGTGGAAGGAAATTTGTGGCTCCTATCAGATTCCAGAACTTTCTGTCACCGAAATGTGAGGAAAACGTGTTTTTTTTGCCAAATTTTGAGGTTTGCAAAGGATTCTGGGTAACAGAACCTGGTCAGAGCCCTACAAGTCACCCCATCTTGGATTCCCCTAGGTCTCTAGTTTTCAAAAATGCACAGGTTTGGTAGGTTTTCCTAGGTGCCGGCTGAGCTAGAAGCCAAAATCTACAGGTTAGTACTTTGCAAAAAACACCTCTGTTTTCTGTCAAAAAATTTGATGTGTCCACGTTGTTTTGGGGCATTTCCTGTCACGGGCGCTAGGCCTACCCACACAAGTGAGGTATAATTTTTATCGGGAGACTTGGGGGGAACATAGAATAGCAAAACAAGTGTTATTGCCCCTTGTCTTTCTCTAAACTTTTTCCTTTCAAATATAAGAGAGTGTGTGAAAAAAGACGTCTATTTGAGAAATGCCCTGTAATTCACATGCTAGTATGGTCACCCCGGAATTCAGAGATGTACAAATAACCACTGCTCCTCAACACCTTATCTTGTGCCCATTTTGGAAATACAAAGGTTTTCTTGATAGCTATTTGTCACTCTTTATATTTCAGCAAATGAATTGCTGTATACCCGGTATAGAATGAAAACGCACTGCAGGGTGCAGCTCATTTATTGGGTCTGGGTACCTAGGGTTCTTGATGAACCTACAAGCCCTACATATCCCCGCAAGCAGAAGAGTCCAGCAGACGTAACGGTATATTGCTTTAAAAAATCTGACATTGCAGGAAAAAGTTACAGAGTAAAACGTAGAGAAAAATTGCTGTTTTTTTCACCTCAATTTCAATGTTTCTTTTTCAATTGTTATTTTCTGTAGGAAACCCTTGTAGGATCTACACAAATGACCCCTTGCTGAATTCAGAATTTTGTCTACTTTTCAGAAATGTTTAGGTTTCTGGGATCCAGCACTGGTTTCATGCCCGTTTCTGTCACTGACTGGAAGGAGGAGGAAAGCACAAAAAAATCATAAAAATGGGGTATGTTCCAGTAAAATGCCTCATTTGTGTTGAAAAATTGGGTTTTCTGATTCAAGTCTGCCTGTTCCTGAAAGCTGGGAATCTGGTGATTTTAGCACCACAAACCCTTTGTTGATGACATTTTCAGGGAAAAAAACACAAGCCTTCTTTTGCAGCCACTTTTTCCCATTTTTTTGAAAAAAAACGAAATTTTCACTGTATTGTGGCTAATTTCTTGGCCTCCTTCAGGGGAACCCACAAAGTCTGGGTACCTCTAGAATCCTTAGGATCTTGGAAAAAAAGGACGCAAATTTGGCTTGGCTAGCTTATGTGGACAAAAAGTTATGAGGGCCTAAGCGCAAACTGCCCCAAATAGGCAAAAAAAGGCCTGGCACAGGAGGGGGAAAAGGCCTGGCAGCGAAGGGGTTAATGGCCGCCAGGAGCTCTGCAGCAGTGAGCGTCTGGTAGTGAGTTTCCGCATGATGTTCGCGATCGTGGTCTGAAAATGCCTCCGGCCTCGAGACCGTGTACTAGTCTATTTTATTTGCTTGCGCTTTACTTATATCGGCTTCCGTCTGGGGTGTCCCGCACCAGCAGGCGTCCCAATGTATCCTTTCCTAAGGTATTAGCTCCTGGTCTGGCGGTACTAGGCTGGTCCTTCCCCGGGGTGCGCGCAGTGAAGTACACACTACATGATATTGTGGTTGCCTCTTCTGCCCACCATCATATTCTCTACCCGTCTGGGCACCAGCATTAGTATCAGGGCCTTCACATGCTCCAGCCAGTCAGTCCAAGGCCTCCACTCACTGCCACTCTACTCTGCCCTGGCATGTCACCTCTTGGGACCCACTCAATAGGCGTCTGCACCCCCATGGTCCTCAGGAGCCCTCCACATGGCAGCACTCAGAAGAGCATCACAGTCTGGCAGTGTTCTGTCTCAAGCTCGCTGCCCCTCTTTTGAGAGCCCAGGCCCGACCACCATCAGCCGATCCGCAACTGCCAGGTTCCTCTGTGCTGCAGCAAGAAGTGACTAGGACTAATTGGAGCCCTGTTTGTGTAGCAAGGTGCTGTCACCTGCCCAGTGCTTAATTTGTAAATGAAAAGGTGCCGGTGCTCAAAGCCCGCCTCTTAAGCACGCGGCTGCTGCAAATAAATGTGTGAACACAGAATACTAAGGCGGCGTAATCCGAAGCTATCTCAGGCCTCTTCAATCCATATAAAGCCACTCTCTGCTACTTCAGCTCACTCCTGCAGCTTTCTACTTTCTCCCTTTGTGACGCTTTTTCGTTTTTCACTTCCTCCAGCTTTCCCATATGTGTCTTTTGCTCGCAGCAAATGCTTGAGGCAGAAGAATAAGCCTCGGCCCTTGAAAATAAGTGCTGGTGCTCAGCACCGGAAACAACAAGCACAAATTAAGCACTGCACCTGCCCCAACAATTCTGGCATCTCTGTCTGTGTTGCCTGGGGCCCCCTCCACTGGTGCCCCCGTAGCCGCAGGGGCACGGGCAGATCCCTCAGTGCTAGCCTCTTCACCGCACTATTCTCTGTGTTTCCTTGGGGACGTCGGCCGGCCAGGCCCCCATGCTGCAAGTCAGGCCAGGTCCGCTGCAGGGCCCCACTCCATATTCCGATGTGGTTCGGGGGTCACACATCACACCAGCCCCTGGTTAATGTACAGCAGCACAACCTCACCTCCTTTGCCGCTGCAGAGCTGCCATCATGTGGCAGGCTCCAGCCGGGACCTTAACTGTCCAGGTCCGCTGGCGGCCCATCCTGCAGGCAAGGGACAGCCCAGGTACAGTTTCACAGGCACAAAGGTTCGGGATCACCTCTGTCACTGGCATATAGTGCCGCTTTACATTTCCCTCCAATTTTGCCACTTGCTTGGCAAGTCTGGCAGGTCCTACAGAAAGCATCTGTATTTTTTCTCATTTGGGGCCGGTAGAAGTGGGTAACACGCCTGTCAAAAATCTTGCCCTGCCCCAATGTCCTGCCAGAGGCACATAATGAGCCAAGCCTAGTAGGGAGCCACTGAAGCGCTGGGGTACCACCAGCACACGGGCTGCCCCAGGCTCAGCAACCTTAGGCTGACTATACAGGAGACCATTCTCCCAATAGATCAGGTGATTCTTGGGCTCAGTGGACGTTGTCTGGTCCTCGCCTGCTGCCTAAAACCCATGAGAGTAGGGCACACCTTCTGCTCTGCACAGAACTCCTCCATGATGGGACCCCTTTCTTGCTGCCAATGGGTCAGCTAAGGTGGGTCTCTCAGTTTAGCCACTTGTTCCCCTATAGGTGCCGGGGCATCCTCATGGAGGTCAGCCTCCCCCGGACAGTGGTAACTTCAGGGTGGGTTTCCCGCACTCCTTGTCCTTTCTCTTTGCAAGCACCTAGGCCACTGTTTCAGGCTCCAGGACCTTCTGATCACCCTGACTGGTTGCCATTGACCGAGTGGTCACACACACACACCCACTCTGGCAACCCCAACATCCCCAAGTGTGACCTGAGCTCCACCTGCTTCCATGCGGAAGTCTCCAGGTTGTTGCCTATCAGACAGTCAAGAGGCATGGTGGGACTCGCAGCTACCCCCAAGGAACCTGAGTCCCCCCCACTCAAAGGGAGCTTCTCTCATCTTCCGACACCAAGTGACACCAGACCATGGTCACACTTGCTCCAGTATCTCTGAGGGCCTCTACCCTTTGTCCAATGATGGTCACCCACTGCCTGTATGTTGTAGTGTTATCAGGCATTAGGTTTCTCTGGACCATCTCACTGTCCTCTAGTGAGACAAGAGTCATCCCGTTTGGTTCACGACACCCACCTGGGACCAACTCCTCCCCAAGCGCTACACTGGCCAACCCCTTGGTCTGCCCACTGATGGGTGGCTGTGCCCACTTGGGATATTTAGGATCCCTCTTCATATGACCCACCTGGTCACAAGCAAAGCATTTACGGGGTCCCGCCTCTGTTGGTTTATCTGGAGAGTCCCATGGTTTCTTATCTGCTCGGGAGTGGGAATTCTTAACCTGGGTACTAGATTGGGGCCCTTTGAAAAACTCCTTTTGCTCACCCTTGTCCCTGTTAGGGAAACTACTTTTCCAACCCTCCCCAGAGTGACATAAAGAAAACACAAACACCAGGCAAGGCTCCAGAACAGATTAAATGTTTGTTGAGGTACAAAGGTTTATTGGCAGGCCAAGGCAGAAGGCAGACACACATCTCAGTGTTATGTCTTACAAGCAAGCAACTTCTGCCCTGAGACATTTAAGTCAGGCAGATATATATGCTTGAAAGTGCTATCAGAGCAAAACCCCAAAAGGGGACACAGTCCAAACATGGGCAGGCATATACAAATAGTAATGCTGCAAATAAAAAACTTCAAGACCACAGAGTAACATTATACATAATGCAGTGTGAGCAGGGACAAGTGAACAGAGAACAGGTGGACTGTAAGAAAAAGGGGGCTGGGTTGCTGATTGGCTGCATCAATCCACACTCTTTCCTCAGCTGGTTTTGCAGACCATTGTGCTTCCTTCACATCAGCTAGCAACAATTGTCTCGGAATAAGCTGAATTTATGGAATGCTTTTTGCCATTAGGGGCACCATCTGTACTGGCTGTAACATGCTCTTTCTTGCTAGTGTGTCAGTCATGGCGTTTCCTCTGGCTATCTTGGTATTAGCTCCTGTATAGGCCTCGCATTTTATGACTGCTATGCTGTTGGGTAGTAGTATTGCTTTTAACAAGTTCTTTACTAAAAGGTCATTTGGAATGGGGTGCCTTGCTGCTGTTATGAAACACGATACTGCCACAGCTGGCCAAAATCATGGACAACTCTAAAGGCATAACGTGAGTCAGTATAAATGTTAACAGTTTTCCCCTCGGCTAGGATGCATGCTCTTGTTACAGCATACAGCTCAGCTTGCTGGGCAGATGTGCCAGGGGTCAGAGCTGCACTTTCAATTATGGTGCCTACTGTTGTTATAGCATACCTTGCTCTGTAATCGGTGTCTGTTAGTCTGCTGGAGGAACCATCAGTGTACCACTCGTAGTCTGCCTTTTCTAATGGTGTCTGTTGTAAATCTGGTCTGGGGGTGGTGCATGTTTATACAACCTCAATATAATCATGGTCAGGGGTCTCATCCGAATCACCTATTGCAGGTAATAATGTTGCCAAATTAACAGGTGGGCATTTTTTAATGGTGATATTAGTGTTAGAAACAACGTGACCTCATAGCCTGGGCTCCTGGCTGCTGAAAAAATGCTGTGTTGCTGCTGATGACAACAACAACTGTACGGAATGTGGCACATAAACAATACAAGGGTAGTCCATTACAATGGGAGCTGCCCTCTCTACCATCACAGTGGCTGCGGCCACTGCTCTCAAACAAGCTGGTTGCCCAGTCACTGCTGAAGGCAAAGTCACAGAGTAAAACGCTATAGGTCTTTTTCCAGAGCCATGCTGCTGTGCCAGCACACCATTAGCAATGCCATTTTGCTCTAACACATAGAGATGGAAGGGCAGTTTGTAATCAGGCAGCCCCAACGCTGGCGCAGTACACAATGTCCCTTTCAGTTTCTTGAAACATTCTGCAAGTTCATTAGTCCATTCAATGTTGTTGGGTGCTTCTTGTAGTGTCCATTTTCTCAAGAATGGATCATAGGATCTCGGATGGATAGTGCTCGGGGATCCACTGGCGGCTGTAGTTCATCATCCCCAGAAAGGACATCATTCCTTTCTTGGTGGATGGGGGCTTCGTGCTTTGAATAATTTTTATTCTGTCAGGATATATGAAGTGTGTACCTTTGGATGCCACATAACCAAGGTACGTCACTTCTTTTTGGCAGCACTGAAATTTTGGCAGAGGCTTTGTGTCCTCTCTCTTGGAGGTGGTGCAGCAGAGCTACAGTGTCTTTTTCACAAGCCTCAAGTGAAGGAGATGCCACGAGGAGATCATCAGCGCACTGCAAGATGGCACTGCTGCCTTCCAGGTGTAGGCTGTCCAGGTCTCTCCTTACTGCCTGTGCATAGACAGTGGGACTCTCTGTGAAGCCTTGGGCCAGTCTTGTGAAAGTGTACTGGCTATCTTTTATTGTTAAGGCAAAGAGGTACTCACTCTCTGGATAGACTCTAATACTGAAAAACGCACTTGCGAGACCTAACTGAAAAGTACTCTGCTTCTGCAGGCATGGAAGATAATAAAGTATTGGTGTCAGGCACAACAGGTGCTAAGGGAACCACAATGTTGTTTATCTGGCGTAAATCCTGTATGAATCTATACTGCCCTGTGTTGCCCTTGGGCAATGGAATTATTGGACTATTACAGGGGCTATTGGTCTTTTTAATGATACCCTGTCGTAAGAGAGACTCAATCACAGGTTTATTCCCTCCTCTGCCTGAAGTGACAGTCTATACTGATGCACATAAGGGAGTTCTGCATTTTCCTTAAATTTCACTTTATGGGGAGGGCATGTTTTTAACAATCCTGCCTCATTTTTGTGTTTGCCCAAACCTCTGAGTTCAGTTGTTCTAGGACCTTGTTTTTAGTTAGCTGTAAAGTCATATTCCCTTCAAGCTTGTCAAAAACTACAGCCCTGTCATTTCTGAGCATACACAACAGCCAACACCATCCTTCTCCATCTCCCAACACAAACACAACTCCCAAAGGAAATTCAAAATTCTTAGTTCTCGGTAAGTCCCAGACATGTTTGACCATGGGGCCCACATTTTTAGGGTTGAATCCTGGTGCTACAGCTATTGACATGTGTTCTGAGGCTGGCACTAAAATAATAATTTCTCTTCCTGTGGTCCTAGGTCAGTGCTCACTGCTGCAGATAGTGCTATGTTAATCAATTCTAACCTGCGCTCAGTTGCTTGTAATTAAATCCCATTCCTTGAAGCACATACTATTGCAAAAAATTAGGCAGATGATGTATCTCCCCAGCAAATTGGTGGGGCACATCCATATTAAAATTAAGAAATCAACCATTTTATCTCCTACCTTAGTTGGAAACATTGTATTCTCTTCAGGTGTGTCAGATACCTTCATCCTAAAGCACTGGGCTCATCGGTTTTCTGCTGCTTGGGTCATCACTTTCTCTGCTTCATCCTGTGTTCCTACTTGTTTTCTCTGGAAAGCGTTCCTCATGTAGTGCTGTTTCTTCTGTAAGCCTCTTGGCATGGGCAAGAATAACACTGCTTCCTACCCTTGTGTCCTTGCTGGAATCCTTGCCCTCTATCTTATCTACACTGTGCCCCTTGGTAATGTTATTCAATAATATCTCCCACAAAGGTACTAGTCCTCAAGAAAACAGCAAAGTCCACCCTGTCCCTAACAAAATCTGCAATTCCTCCTTTATCCAGTCTTGTTAGCTGCATAGTGACGGTCCCTCAAGCAAGTTACAATCCAATGAGACACCAGCTCCTTCTTTTAATTAACTTATTATTGACACTGCAAAATGCATCATAAATAGTTCAATCAGTTTCATTCTTGGACCTAGAATGGACCTGTGGTCTCCAATCTAGTTCCAGGGGGGCTGAATCAAAGCCAGAAATTCATTGCTACCACTCTGTAAATTCTCCATGTATTTAAATTACAAATGATGATATTGTAAGACAGTTTACATGTATTCAGCACCAATTTGACACTCTTTTACTAAGCACATGAAAGCCCTAAGACATTATCAGAGCCACGTTTTTTTTTTTTTACATTTTCACATATTAGCACTTTTTACTTACTATGTTCTTGTTTGAATATTACTCGTAGTGGGTTCTCCTACCATGGAATATTTAGGAAATGTAATACAAAAGAATTAAGTTATTGTTAAACTGCACTTCAAAATTACAAACATACATTATATATATTTTTTCTTTGGTCCGTAGTGCCTATTTAGAACAAGTTGCACTACAGTGTGCGTTTTCTTAACTTTTAGGAAATTGTGCTCATTCAGTGTGATGAGGGCTAACATGACACTACACTGTTTGCACATGTGTGGAGGAGAGAGCTGTCTCAAATGAGGACACGACTGCAAGCCTCCCTACACAGAGCATCTGTTGCAAACCATGAGAAATAAAAGCTAAACTGCTAAAAAGAAATAGCCTCTGCTCTAAACTAACTCACCCTTTTTATTTCCTTTATTATTATTAAAAGTGGTATATACTAAATGTACAAATTGCATGAGCACAATTAAAAATGTACATGTATATGTACAAATGTATCTCATATTTAAAATATGGTGATGACCTGCAGTCATGCTTTCACAGTCTAATGTAGACTCTTCAGCAGTTGCCAAGCTTTGAAGCAATTCTAACAGCCACCACAATAAATGGAGAACGTAATAAGAGTTGAAATCACACAATATTTTTCTTTCTTTAAAGTTCTCACCTATATATCTATTTTCAAATACTGCATTTAGCTTGCACCAGCAACGTGTGACCCTTTCAAATCATTTAGATAAAACCATTTTAATCCGTGTACTGCTAACAATCTGGTGTAAAATAAGGACTATCGCAGTTGTCATTACTTCTTTGCATAACTTTGGATGAGGAAATGTTCAAAGCTACCCTTGAGTATTTTTTTTTTGTAACAGCAGTGCAAGTCAGGGCTCAATACAGAAGCTTAGCATCTGACACTTAAACTTGCTGTCGTAAATTCACATCCCCTGTCCTAGCACAGCTAACAACT
Source organism: Pleurodeles waltl (assembly GCF_031143425.1). Lineage (NCBI taxonomy): Eukaryota > Metazoa > Chordata > Amphibia > Caudata > Salamandridae > Pleurodeles > Pleurodeles waltl. Next base: position 1,639,624,877 of record NC_090444.1, on the reverse strand, counting down.
GCTGTTTAGTTTTTTTTACCTACGTGAGAGTCCTATAATAGCTCTCAGGGCTAGAAGCATGACTGAAGACTGAATATGGCTTCGTACCAACATTTTCAGTCTGTGGAAAGGTAGGATTTAAACTGCTGTTTTTGTATGTCTGTGCAGGGCGCTCTCTAGCACCCATTAACACCAGTAGGGAAAGATAACCTTCCAAAAAACTGACTCAAGAAAATTTAGAATCCACATAGAAATCCTGTGCAAAAAGGCAGGCCAGGAGCTGGGGTACTTGAGACACACTGCAGCCATTAGGCCACATTGAAACTAAAGCTCACATTTTAATTTTGTCACTAAGATGTCCACAGTGCAGACAGTGGCTCGGTGACGCCATCCTGCGGCGTCCGTGAGACGAGGGCTGCGGTGTGAAGTGGGCAGTGCGACGTGTGTGTCTACCGTTCATGGTGCAGGCAGCAGTGGTGGTGTTGTTGTTGAAGTTCTGTCATCGGTAGGCCCAAGGCGGCGGTGTGGCACGGGCGGGCTCCGTGTGACACCCATGGGTCGCGGTGCAGACAGGGCATCTGTTGACTACATTGGAGTCGATGGCGCTGGCATCAGTGGACCGTGGCGTGGGACGGTGCATCATGTACCTCACGAGCGGTGTCCTCAGACCACGTGCAGGCAGTGGCATCGATTTCAGCACAGAGCGTCATCGTCAGGGATGCCAATGCTGAGGTGTGAGCAAGGCGATGCGGAGTGCGGGGGCCACAAGTCATGGTGCAAGCAGCAGCTCGGCGATGGCGTCAGGTGGCAGCATCTGTGACACCAGGGTTACGGTGTGATGTGGGGCACGGCTCAGTGTGGCGTCGTCCGGTCACGGTGCAGGCAGCAGCGTCACTGAAGCCGTTGCGGTGTGTTTTTTCTGTTGCAGCACAAAACACACACTTCCCAGTGCTGTAGGCAGATGAAACTGAAGTCTTTGATATCCCTGAGTCTTCCAACAGGAGGCAAGCCTTACCTCAAGCCCTTGAGAAACTTCACAAGCAGGATATACAGCAAAATCCAGTATTTTCTCTCTTTAAGGCATAAGCAGCAACTGCAGACCAACCCAGCAAAGCACACCCAGCAAAGGGGCAGTACTCCTCCTCCAGCTCTTCAGCTCTTCTCCTTGGCAGAGGTTCCTCTTGATCCAGAAGTGTTCTAAAAGTCTGTGTTTTGGGGTCCACTGCTTATATCCAGTTCTGCCTTTGAAGTAGGCAAACTTCAAAGGAAAGTCCCTGTTGTTGACAAATCCTGCCTTGGCCAGGCCCAGCCCCAGAGACACACCAGGGAGTTGGAGTCTACATTGTGTGAGGACAGGCACAGCCCTTTCAGGTGTAAGGGTCAGCTTCTCCCTCCCCACTCTAGCCCAGGAGACTCATCAGGATATGGAGGCTACACCCCAGCTCCCTTTGTGTCATTGTCTAGACTGAATTCACAACAGCCCAACTCTCAGTCTGACACAGCGGTGGAATACACAAGCAAGCAGAGGCACAGAATAGTTTAAGCAAAAAATGCCCTCTTTCTAAAAGTGGCATTTTCAAATGGACAGTCTAAAAACCAACTTTACCAAAAGTGTATTTTTAAATTGTGAGTTCAGAGACCCAAAACTCCTCATCTCTATCTGCTCCAAATGGGAAACTGCACTCTAAGGATATTTAAAGGCAGTCCCCATGTTAACCTGTGACCAGTACTTCACTTTCAGGACATGTAAAATACATCAGTACATGCACGTCCTACCTTTAACATACACTGCAATCTGCCCATGGGGCTACCCAGGGCCTACCTTAGGGGTGACTTACATGTAAAAAAAGGGAAGGTTTGGGGTTGAATAGGCAGTTTAAAACTGCACACACAGACAGGGCTACTCATGTGGGTGGCATAATCAGTGCTGCAGGTCCTCCAGTAGCATTTGATCTACAGGCCCTGGGCTCGCATAGTGCACTTTACTAGGGATTTATGAGTAAATCAAATATGTCAATCATTAATAAACCAATCACCAATACAATTTACATAGGGTCTGATCAGCAGTGGTAAAGTGCGCAGAGACAATAAACCAGCAAAAACATAAAAACAGGAGGTCAGAAGGCAAAAAGACAGGGGAAACACGCTAAAAGATGCCAGGTCTAACAATCACAACTACTGCTACAAGCATCACTGTCAATGTTGCCACCAACCTTACTACCACCAATAACATTGACACCAAAATTACTTTCCATATCACTGCTACTTTTACGCCACCGTCATTGTTACCACTATGACCGTGACCACCAACACTACTACTACCATTATATAACCACTACCAGCAGTTACCCCCTCCATATCCATTGCACCATCATTATAAACACCACCGCATCCCCAACATAAACACTACCACCACTAGTAACGCCACCACTACTGTTCCCACCACTACTAACACCATCCAGAACTACCACTGCAATCACCCCTACTGTAATGTGTGTAAGAATACTGAGTATTTGTCAGTGTTCTATGTGTGTGTGTGATAATGCGTCCAGCCCTTATAAATTACCTGTACCTGGACACGTTGGAGGTCGGTGAATCTTTTAACCGAGTCGGGCTCTCCTCATCCTCAATAGTCGAGTCACTCAGATCAATAATCAATAACTGTTGTAATCGGTAATCAATACTCAATTAATAGATCAATATAACACATCAGAAATCAATAACAGTTGGTATTTCGGCGCACCATGACCTTTCAGTCATGAATAACCACACCAGTTTATTAAAAGTTAGTGAATTTATTTCCTATATTAACAAAGCTAGCACGATATATATATGTCTCAAGACCAATTGATATATGTATATGAACATTACTAGCTGTCCATAACGGCGGAAGAAACGCAATTTACGCAAAATCTGAATGATGATACACTCTGTTATAGCAATGCAAATCACTAATGTGACTAACTGTATTTGACTAATTGCATACATTCGGTCAGCATAACAAGATTTCAATTCTTCATGATACATTGAATGAAAACCTCGACTAACCTCTAATTAGCATTGGCATGTGGGACTTCATGCAAAACGAATTTAGTCAACACAAATTTGGAAAACTTCTAGCTAGGATCCTATCAAAGTAGCAGTTGGTACCTAAAAGGAAAAAAACACAATGCATAATACATTTATCCTTTCATATTTACCAAATACAATCAGCATTCAAGAAAAGTCTTCGTCCTTCAGGTACCGGTTGATCAGCATGGGGCAAATTTCAAAGGGGCAAAATTAAGGGCAAGTTTCCTTGCAGCGGCAAGGAGAATGGGGCAAAGTTACTGCATGGGCAAGACGGGGGCAAATCAAAGTTAAAGTCTCTAGGGTGAGAATTCTTAAAGTATCTTTCTCTCAGATAGAGAAAAGGGCATCAGGGTGTCGTCCAAAATGGAGTCTGGCATCAGGCTTCAAACTGGCATCGAGGAAAATGGCTGACTTCTCTTTGTCCGGTGGGTTTAAGTAAGAAACATTCCAAATTCTGTAGGGTCTTCCATTGGAGGGTTCATAGGTTGGCTTCAAATTGTCCAATCAAAAATTGTCTTTTACTAGCGCCCATTTATGCATACACTGTCCTTGGAGCCTTGGAACACAAATTGTATCATGGTTTGCCAATTATTTTACTATCTGTACCTCCATTGTCCGCACCTGCAGAGGCTGACCTTGTATCAAAGGGGATGTAACCAGCCTAGCACGAAACCTTGGAGATAAGTGTACCAGCCAGTTTCTACTGGAAAAATACAACTTCAAGCAAGAATATATTTCATTAATTCAAGGAAAAAAAGAATCACGCAGTTAGAATTTGAAACCAAGCAACTAGGCCAAAGCCTGTACTAAATTTAAGCTAAGCAAAACAGTATTCAAACAAGAAATCATGGCATACATTTGCGATTATGACGGATTAGTACAATTTTAATACTTCGTGATTAATAAAGCTCGTTTATAATGATGGCGAACTACCCCGAGGGCACAATTTCCCTCGTACATTATTTCTTTTACTAAAATCACACTTCATTATGTGTATTCGATTACACGGTATACATGAATATATGTCGGACCTTCTTTTTCTGCGTCATCAATCCCTCCTCTGATGACTAATTATGTCATCACATCAAATCTATCCACAAATTTTATTCCATTAAAATTCTGTATAGTAATTTGGCACTTCAGTCAATTCCCTTTTTCTTTTAGTCCCTTTTGACTTCTCCCTATATATTTCCACCATTTTGTTCTCTATTTTCTCTTCTCTTTTTCTTTTGTTCCTTGCTTTTAACATTTTGAAAGCTTTCCATATTCCCCAAGAGCCTAATAAACAAATTAATATTATCAATATTCCCTTTACTATTTTTAGTAACAATCCGTTCCAAACGTTGCTGAGCCAATTTCCCACGGAAGCAAATCCCTTTCCAACTTTCTCCCAAACTCCGGGTTCTTTAAATCTACACTTTCTTTAGTTAAATTTGTAAGCATCGTTCTAATTTTTCCACTGTTGTCTGGTATATATGTACAACAGTGACGCGTGCCAAGCATTTTGCAAACGCCGCCATCCTTTGCTAAAAGAATGTCTAAGGCAAGCCGATTTTGAAGAGTCATAGCTCTTTCTGCAGCGAGTTCAGCATCCATCAGGATTATAGCTCCTGAAAACTTTGTCAGCATGTTATCCACAATAGTAGACAACTTTCGTATTTTGATCGAATTCAATATGACTCCTACTGAAGGAATCAATGCTCCAAATATATCTCCTACCACACCAGAAGCTGTCTCCCTTTTCTGAACACGATGTGATTCAGACAGCCTTGGAAATTTCTTTAAGTCGTCTAGTTGGTAAACCTTTGGGAACACTATTCCCAAATAACACCTCCCATACCATCCTTTAGGAAGATGATAATAGGCGTTGAGTCCACAAATATAATATACTCCAGGAATAACTGGGTCTTGTCCATTCAGCATGAACGTCCACTTAGATTGAAATGCATATGTATGTTTACATTCACTCGTTCCCACAAAAACTGTGTCATAATATGATGGAAATCTATGTATACAAAATCTTCCTACATGCAATGTATCTAAAGCTATTTTCCCTTGTGTCTTTATTGCAGCAAAAGCATAATTATCTACAGACGTCCTTTCGTGTAATTCCCTCTCTAATTTCTCCTTCATTTCATTCTTCCTATCATCAGTGCGGTCTAAAAATTCTATTTCTACTGGTGAAAGCAAGCATGTAAGGTTCTCTCTATGTGCGTGAGCTGTGTGAGAAGGTGACATTGGTTCGAAGAATTCCCTCATTAATTTGGCATAATAATCTCGAGCTATCTTACTTAGGTGCCCTATTATGGGGACATATGCAAAAGTAACATCATAATTAGTATAGAAATAGTGAATGTCTTTTTGAGCATAAAATCTGGAAGCTACTATACTACATGTAATTCCATATGTAAGAGGCATGCTGTGATACGTTACCCCCTCCACTACTGAGGTAGGTATTTGTGTACACACATAACAATCTTTCGCATCCATGGTCTCAACATACTCACTCAGTAAGCGATAGAAAACGTTAGATGAAAGTTCCTTCTTATCATGCAAGTGTCTCTCGTCTTGCTCGAGTCTCTTCAGAGCTGTTAGTTCAGTAACGATAATAGGTTTAGAAGTAGAAGCATCATTCGTCTCACTCTCACTTTTACCATGCATTCCAAGAACTATTGCTACGATTATTAGTACGCATGCGGTTATTAAGCCTATACACATGTATTTACAATACTTCATTTGACGCCCCTGTGTAGTGAAGCTAGTCATGATCTGTATAGAATCAGAAAGCTGAAGACACTTTATCAAAGCGTGTTTGCAGGTATTTACAAAGCTGAACGAATTCAATGTTCACACAGTTTTCTTTAGCAGCTTAGTCTCTTATCGGTTAGCAGCGTTGTCTCAAAATCGGTTTCAAAGTCAATCAAGTTAGCAATTTCTTAGCCGGTTGAAAAGTCAATCAAGTTATCAATGGTTTCAATCAACAGAGTCCATAAAGTTTTTATTTCCAAAATGAAGTTCTGCCTCTTCGTTCTCAAGACTGAGGGATACGAATTCGTCTGACCAATCGTTATTGGCTACGTACGCCCACTCCGGACCAGAATACCTCCTGCTTGGTATCCTTTTTCTTTTCAACTTTGCATCTCCCTTTGATTCTTTCTCACTGATACTTTCCTCTTTGGCCAAGTCCTTTTCTTCACTTGGTGTTAGTACTACAACAGACACTTCCTTTCTTTTCTCTTTCACTCTTGGCCCTTCACTGTCGTTCAACGTTTCTCTAGTTCTTAGTTTTACTGGCGATATGCTTGGTCTTCTTTTTGCACTCTGTCCACTTGATGGACCTGCGATCTCTTTTGAAGAAGTTTGAGCAGTTTCGTTCTGTTCTGCCTTGTCCCCTCCTTCTGGGGAGTCAATCAGGTTTTCCTTTTCTTTTTCTGTATCGTCTGCTTCTGGGAAAGCCCTCCTCTGATCAGGCTCTCCTGCTTCTTCACCTGTTTCGAGCCCTTTGTCACCGTTACTTTCTTCAGGCTCTTTGTCACTTTCAGCTGCTTCAGGCTCTTTGTTACCTTCAGCTGCTTCGTCGCTGTCTGAGGCTCCTCCTTGGTCTTCGCCAAGTGAATCAGTGGCTTCGTCCTCAGAAAATATTTCTCCCTCCTCTATTTCTGCTTGTTCGCTTCTAGTTCTGTTTCGCTCTGCCTCAGCGCTTAGTACTTTGTTATCAGGTACTGGTAACTTCAGCGCTTCAACTTCCTCATCTGTGGGACACAAAACCCTCTTTGTGTGACTGGCGTGAATCCAGTTGGGAACTCCCGCACACTTCACAGCGGTGGTAGTCGTCAAAATCACTTGGAAAGGTCCTTTCCAACGGGGTTCCAAACACGACTTCCTCACGTGCTTCTTTATCACGACCCAGTCACCTGCTTTCAGGGCGTGTCCTGGACCTTGGATCGGTGGCAAGGTGGTTGCCTCCACCTGGTGAGAGAAAGATCGAACGACATCAGCTAGACCTTTGCAGTAGTCTAACACCATATCATCTGTAATATTCAAAAGCGCATTTGCAGGAACTGCTGGAAGTCTCATAGCTCTGCCCATGAGAATCTCGTGTGGGGACAGTCCAGTCTTTCTGTCAGGGGTGTTTCTCATTGACATTAGTACCAAAGGCAATGCGTCAGGCCATTTCAAGTTTGTTGATGCACATATTTTCGCCATTCTCGATTTCAATGTGCCATTCATTTGCTCCACTAGACCTGATGCTTCAGGGCGGTAGCTACAATGCAGCTTTTGCTCAATGTTCAGTGCTGCACAAAGCAATTTTATCACTTCATTATTGAAGTGACTTCCCCTATCTGATTCTAAAGAGATCGGGAATCCGAAACGTGGTATTAACTCTCTCAAGAGTAGTTTTGCAACTGTGAGACTGTCATTTCTGCGTGTAGGGTATGCTTCAATCCAGTGACTAAAAATGCACACAACCACCAACACATAGTTCAAGCCTCCATGCACAGGCATCTCAATGAAGTCCATTTGCATCCTGCTGAATGGACCCCCTGCTCTTCCAATGTGGCTCAAATTTACTACGGTTCCCTTCCCTGCGTTAATCTGTTGGCAAATGACGCAACTGTGGCAAACTGCTTCAGCAACTTGACGAAATTTGGGGTTAAACCAATCAGTTTTGAACAACCTAATCATGGCATCCCTCCCAAGATGAGCTTGTCCATGGTAAAACCTGGCTATCTGTGTCAAAAGGCTATTTGGAAGAACGAATTTCCCTTCACTTGAAACCCATAATTCATCTAGTCTCTTTACACATTGTGATTTGGTCCACGAAAGTTTCTCATCCTCACTAACATCATTCTGTAAGGATTTCAATTCGTCCATCGTATCTATCACCTTTAGAGCAAATATTTCGCTTGGTTCGAGTTCTGGTTCACTTATCGAATTCCATTCATCCCTAAGCAATATACAGTTCAATGCGCAAAACCTTGCGACTTGATCCGCATATCCATTTCCCAGATAAACATAATCCTGTCCCTTCGAATGTGCACTGCATTTTACCACTGCTACTTCTCCTGGTAGTTGGATGGCATGTAACAATTCTTTTATTCTTTCGCCATTTTTCACTGGCGATCCTGAAGAGGTCATGAAGCCTCTCTGTGACCACAATTGTCCGAAATCATGCACTATTCCAAACCCGTACTGGCTGTCAGTGTAAATGGTAACTTTCATCAATGCAGAGAGTTGGCAAGCTCTAGTAAGGGCTACCAATTCTGCTACCTGTGCAGAGTAAACTCCTTGAAGCCAAGATGCTCCCAAAACACCTGTTACTGTGCATACAGCGTACCCTGCTTTGAATACACCCAGTGCATCTCTTAAACATGAACCATCAACAAAAATAATTTGGTAATTTTCTTCCAATCGGGTATCTTTGATATCAGGTCTTGGTTTGGTGCAAAATTCAGTCACCTGAAGACAGTCGTGCTCGATGTCTTCAGCGTTCTCAATTTCAGCATTTTCACTGGGAAACAAGGTTGCTGGATTCAACGTAGTGCACCTTTTCAGCTGCACATTAGGTGATCCCAGAATTATTGTTTCGTACCTTGTGAGTCTAGCACCAGTCATGTGCTGTGTTCGGGAACGTGTCAAAAGTATCTCGACTGAGTGAGGGACCATGACTGTTAAAGGGTGTCCCATCACTATTCCTTCACTCTGTGGGAGGCTGATACCAACTGCGGCTACGGCGCGCAAGCACCCTGGCAGTGCTGCTGCGACCGGATCCAAAGTAGCTGAAAAATACACTACTGGTCTGTTTATGCCACCATGGGCTTGGATCAAGACAGACAAGGAACATGCATCACGTTCATGACAAAACAATGTGAAAGGCTTTGTGTAGTCAGGCATACCTAAAGCTGGAGCCCTGCACATGCATTCTTTCAATTCAATAAAAGCATCCATCTCATCTCCTTTCAGCTCAATTTCATCCAATGCATCCTTCTGGGTCAGTTTCAGTAAAGGTTTTGCGAGGGTGGAGAAGTTGGGAATCCATTGGCGACAGTAACTCACCATTCCCAAAAACTTCCTCACCTCCCTCCTCGTCTTTGGTGGACTCATTTGAAGTACACTTGTTATTCTTTCCTTCATTATTCTCCGTGACCCTTTCTCTATTTGGTGACCCAAATATTTCCCTTTCTTCTGACAGAACTGTAATTTTGAAGGAGACACCTTGTGTCCATTCCTTCCCAAATGGTTCAATAGGACAATGGTGTCGGCTGTGCAGTCACTTTCTGTCTTGGATGCAATCAGTAAGTCATCAATGTACTGTACTAGGGTTGACTCGAATGGCAATTCTAACGCTTCCAAGTCTTTCTTTAGAATCTGATTGAAAATTGACGGTGACTCCGAAAACCCTTGAGGAATTCGACACCAACTGTAAACTCTGTCTAAGAATTTGAAACAAAAGAGAAATTGGCTGTCCTCATGAAGAGGCACCGAAAAGAATGCTTGTGACAAGTCGATGACTGAGAACCACTCGGCATCGCAAGGGACTTGAAACATTATCACAGCTGGATTTGGTACTACAGGGCAGCATTTAATTATTATGTCATTTATTTTCCTCAGGTCCTGCACAATTCGTACCTTTCCACTTGGCTTTATTAGTCCCATAATTGGTGAATTACATGGACTGCTTAACACTTCTTTCAGTACTCCCTGCTTTACAAACTCATCAATGAGTTGGGCGACTTTCATGAGGGTGTCTTGTGCCATATGGTACTGTGGGGTCTGGGGAAAGGTTACATTGGGTTTTACAGTCACTTTCACTGGTTCCACTCCTTTCACCAATCCCACCTCTTTTCCTGTCATATCCCACACTTCTTTTCCGACTGTTTCCTGTAACTCAGCTGGAATATCTGCTTCAGTGATCATCGGAAAAAGGGTAATCAGAGGATACTCTTCATCGACAGTCTCCATCTCATCCCCTCCTACACTGTCCTCTTCTTCCCCATCACTGTTCGTCTGAATTCTAATTCCATCGTTCGAACACATAATCGAACATCCCAATTTGCACAATAGGTCTCTCCCTAACAGTGATATCGGGCTTGAGTCACATACCACAAAATTATGTGACCCTTGATAGTTACCAATTCTGACTTGTACTGGGTCTGTGATTGGGTTCGTCAGGTACCTGTTTGCTACTCCCACTACTTGAACTGTTCTCCCTGAAAGTGGCAGATTTGGCACTTCAGTGCTCCTAACAGTTGAACGTGTAGCTCCTGTGTCAACCAAGAATGAAACGCAATGACCCATAACTCTTCCCTCTACATACGGACCCTTTTGATCAACTTCCAAAGATGCTGCAAGCACACAATTTCCCTCCTCATCTGAACTTTCATTCTCCCATGCATCGTTTATTCCATTCTCGCTGTGTAGTGGGAATTGGTGTACTGTGTCATTTTGACTCATTCCCTGACCCGTGACCTGTTGAGGAAGCATTGCTTGCTGCTGATTCATTGGTGCTAAGGGTATTTGCATTTGCTGATTAGGTACCATAGGAAACTGCTGTTGCATTGGCTGCAATTGTGTCATTTGCACACGAGGCATTTGCACCTGTTGCGGTTGCATGGGTTGTAGACCCTGCATCTGGTTTATATTGTTTTGAAAATTTGGGTTCGGACCTCTCAGTTTCGGTCCTCACATAGTCTGAAATGCATAGACATCATTGTTTTGCTGACTTACACCTACCTGCACCATCATTGGGCACTCCCGTTTCCAATGCCCCACGATTCCGCACGTGTGACATGGCATCACCTTCTTCATTGCCTGTATACCATTTGGAATCATAACGGTATTCAACTCAGGACCATTATTCACAAAACCTCCTCGACCTCTGCCTCTCATCTGCGGCTGAAACATAGCATTTCCCTGTTGCTGCTGCTGCGGCATCTGTTGTTGAAAACCTTGCAAACCTGTCTGAGCTGCTCTGAGCTGCATCACCATCACCTTTTCCTTCAATCTTTTCTGCTTTGTCTCAATTTTATCACTGCAGTATTTTGCATAATTCAACACTTCATCGATCGACTTTGACTGCCAACAAATCAAATGCGATTTAATCATCTGGCTAATTTCGGGTCTCAGCCCTTCCACAAACCTGAACACAAAATGGAGCATGTCTTTTGGCTCAATCGTTTCTGTGCCACTGTAATTTTTAAACGCTTTCAACAACCTCTCATAATACGCATGTATAGATTCTTTAATCTCTTGAGCGGTCCTGTCAATCCTTTGCCAATCCACATTTTTCGACGCAACCTTGGTTTTCAAGTGCTCGATCACCTTGTGGTACAAACTCATTACCATAGGTGATGTCGCACCTGTGTCCCTATCTCTCTCTGGTTCACTCGTCGGCCAACCTACAGCCCTTTTACAATCTTCCCACAAATCTGCCGGAACCACAATTTCAAATAAGGTATTCAGGTCTTCCCAGAGACACTTCGCGAGTTTCACAAATCTATCCGTTTGTTGATACCACTCAATCGGCTTCTCTCTTAATTTGGGAAAGTCATCCGTAAAGGATTGAATATCGCACCTGTGCCATGGTACTAATACTTGAGCCTTTTTCGCTTTCCACGTATGGTGGTGGGCGATCATTCAGCAATTGTATAATGAACTCCTCATCATCTGACTCGTCTCCCCTTTTCGAATTTCTATTTCCCCCTCCCTCTCTGGACTGACTCCTGTTTGTCTTACAGGTGGCTTTCCTTCCTTCCGTCTCCGCTTCCTCGGCAATCGCTGGAAACAATTTAATTCCCTGCAATACGTCTGATCTCCAAACCTTTTGTGTGCTGTCCCATCTAGGATCCGCTAGTGTCTTTTCTACTTTTCTTATTCTTGTCTCAAATTTCTTTTGTTGTTGGTTTCTAGCTATTAGCTCCCAAATTGCTAATGCCTCAAACTGTGCTGGCCTTGGAGGTACTTTCATGTCGTATAACGCAAATCTCAGATTTTCTAAAACCCTTAGGTTAAACGACCCATGGATAGGGAACGCTACACTTCCATGTTTCTCTGTTAATTTACACCATTGTTTTAACCATAGACATGGCGCTACACCCTTTTCTTCAATGACGATGTAAGCTGGTGTACCCTCAGGCGGTGTTTCTTCTCCCACATTTGCTTTAATATAAACGTCTCCCCTCATGGCACTCTTAAATGCTTTGAAAAATTTCATCTTTCCGTCTTTTGTTTTTCTAAAATATGTAATCAATAAGTGACTTTAATTCCCGGAATACTCTTCGCTTGCCTTTCCCCTTCCAATTGCGCTTCACGGACTGCGTCCAATCCGTGCGCGACCCTACTCACCAACCGACCTATCCCAGCGCGGCTCCTAGTGACGTCACACTCACACACTGCGGCTGACAAAGTCCTGCGGCTTGTCCTCTTTTCATTCGGCTTCACTCATAAACTAATTTCTGCAATATAACGCGAGCACTTAACCAAAAGAATAAAACAGATCTGTCGGTTTACTACAGAAAAGGTAATACAATCGCTTCAGAAACCCTAGGGATTTTTCACTAGCCTCGGCAGTTATTCCATCTTTCTCGGTTTCCCACTTTCGCAAGCAAAATTTGACCCGCAAACTTTACTCTCAACTGATCAATGAACTATTCTAGTGCACTTTAGAATTCGTCAAATCTCAAAGTCGAAGTTTTCTTTTACTCTGCAACATTCATACCGACTTGTTGACCACGCCTGATCAACCTATTAAACCGACCAGATCACAACATCAAACAAGTGTCACATACACTTTTCAACATACTCCGGAGTCTCTTGACCTCGCAGGGCCCGTCTCAACAACAACAACCACGTGGACAATTTTTTTCTGCTCAAAGCGCTACACACACGTGAAGTTCGACGACTTCCCTACTCTCACACCTTTGGAGGAACACTCCTCTAATATCTTTTAACTCCTTAAATCCTCACAAACTTCTCAATTAATCTGCGGCGATAAGCTGTGCAAGCGCGAAACCCTAACTTCACTCATACCGTCACTAGAAACGCTGAGACTGTTCTCATATCTGCATGTTCCTCATTCGCAAGCTCCGAGATCCCGGGAAAGTCATCGGGGACTTAGGGCATCATCATCTCTCCAACTTGTTTTATCAAAGAAAATTCTAACCTGACTCTGTCTATTGTTCGGATGGGGTCCCAAAGGGCTAAACCATCAATCTCTGCTACCATCTACTGATAACGCGTCCAGCCCTTATAAATTACCTGTACCTGGACACGTTGGAGGTCGGTGAATCTTTTAACCGAGTCGGGCTCTCCTCATCCTCAATAGTCGAGTCACTCAGATCAATAATCAATAACTGTTGTAATCGGTAATCAATACTCAATTAATAGATCAATATAACACATCAGAAATCAATAACAGTTGGTATTTCGGCGCACCATGACCTTTCAGTCATGAATAACCACACAAGTTTATTAAAAGTTAGTGAATTTATTTCCCTATATTAACAAAGCTAGCACGATATATATATGTCTCAAGACCAATTGATATATGTATATGAACATTACTAGCTGTCCATAACGGCGGAAGAAACGCAATCTACGCAAAATCTGAATGATGATACACTCTGTTATAGCAATGCAAATCACTAATGTGACTAACTGTATTTGACTAATTGCATACATTCGGTCAGCATAACAAGATTTCAATTCTTCATGATACATTGAATGAAAACCTCGACTAACCTCTAATTAGCATTGGCATGTGGGACTTCATGCAAAACGAATTTAGTCAACACAAATTTGGAAAACTTCTAGCTAGGATCCTATCAAAGTAGCAGTTGGTACCTAAAAGGAAAAAAACACAATGCATAATTGATATAAAGACGGAGTCTGAAGAAATTTCAGGTGAAACTTTATTCCATCTCCAATGCTTCAACTGCCTATTCTCTTCACAGGTCTTCTCTCCAACCGTTAACCTCCCCTCACAGCCTACTCTTCACCTCGCTCCCAACATTCCGATCAACCCAAAATATAATACAGGGGGAAAGGGTACATGGGAAATACCATTCCTATACATTGTTTATTCTAACACACATTTACATTAATATACTACTAAAATATGTAATAACATAATACTATACTAATGTGATAAACTAATACTACACTAGCTAACTACATCACAACACATCTTCCCCTTTAACGAATTAGATAAAAGGCATAGACTTTTCCACTAATAAGGTTATATTATAATAAAAGACATGTTGATTAATAACTATCAACAGATTAAAACTATTTAATCAACATTATAACTAAATTATATATTCATATTAACTAATAAATCATAATTTCCAAATAACATCAGACCGCGATTATTTATGTTATATTGGAGGTCACTTCATAGTCCTTGTGCCATATTGGAGGACTGATTTGTCGAAGTCCCAACCTCCTTTGGCACTTGCTCTCCAGATAGTTTTCTGCCAATCCCTCCACCACAGATTCTTCCACCCCGTTCCCATTTCCTTCTTCACTAGATGCTGATAACTTGACAAGTCTATCCATGCTCCAGCATTGACCATTATCTAGTATTACCACATTTTTCTTAACTTTATTAATGCAGAACGGGCCCATGAACCTGGTGTCTTTCATGCCTGCTCGTACCCCAATATTAGGTTTCTTAACATACACTTGATCATTGATGTTCCAATCCTGTTCTTTCACCCCTTGTGTGGCGTCATACCTACTTTTATATTTGTTTTGATGTTTGGAGATTCTAATATTACTACACCTGGTAGAGTAATTGCACTTATCCCCACCCCCTAACCAGACCGGAAAGAATTTGGTACAAGGCTTCCTGCCTTTCAAAGCTGTAAATGGGGAAACATTTGTGATAGAATTGGGAGTGGTGTGATATGCCCACAACATATCCCTGATAGCGTTCTCTACATTCAAGTGATTAATACTTGCTAGTTGAATGCAATCTTTGACCATGCGATTCATCCTTTCTACTAGACCATTAGCTCTTGGACAATAAAGAGCTGTAGTAAGGTGTTTTACTCCAATGCATTCAAGGAAGTTCTTCATTGCCGAGGATGTCAATTGAACTCCATTATCCGTAATGAGATATTCTGGAATTCCCTCTGCCGCAAAAGAATCCTTGAGAAAATTAATAACCGCATCAGTATTTATTTGATTGACTAATTTTGTAGTTATCCAATGTGATCGGTAATCTACCAGAACTAAGCCAAATCTTTTACTAACCCCTGACAGATTGATGGGGCCGATAATATCAAAAGCTACTTTAGCCCAGGGTTTATCAGGTACTTCAACAGGAGAAATCGGAATTTTGTGGATTATTTTACTTTTGTCACTAAGTGCACAAATTGAGCAAGATTTAACTTCACACTCAACCATAGCATCCATGTTGGGAAACCAAAACCTTTCCCTCAATCTAGCTTTGCTAAGGCTCCTACCTAAATGGCCTTCATGGGCTAACTTAATGATCTTGAGTCTCAAATCTTGTGGTGGGATGATTTAGTCATTCCTGAATATTAGATTATTATGCTCATTGATTTCGTGCCTCACCTCCCAGTAATTGCTGATGATTTCCTCAACATTGCTCTTTGATGTTGGCCACCCATCCTTTGCCTTGGTCCTAAGTAAAGTTAATGACTCGTCCAGTTCTGACGCCGCTTTCCATTCCTCCCTACTGATTGAAGGAATGTTGATCATCATAACAGGGAATTCTTCAACTTCAAAGTCCTCCCTAATGTCTAATGGGACTCTGGATAAAAAATCAGCAGCTGTATTTTTGTTGCCGGGCAGGTATTCCATTTTAAAATAAAAAATTTCCAAACCCAAAATCCATCGGGCAATTCTAGGTGTGCTGTTGGGAAAACCTTTGGAAGAGAAAATATAGATCAATGGTTTGTGATCAGTTCTCAAGTCAAACTGAATGCCCCATAAGAAAAATTTAAAATGTTTGATGGCCCAATAACACGCTAAAGCCTCCCTCTCTATGACAGAGTAGTTAGTTTCTGCTTTACTCAAAGCCCTGGACGCAAAAGCTACAATCCTTTCATTGCCATCCACAATCTGAGACAAAGTAGCACCTAATCCCCGTTTGCTAGCATCCGTGGTGAGGATTGTTTTCCTTTTATGGTCAAAAGTGCATAGGCAGGAAGCATTTGATATGGCTAATTTAATTTCTTTGAAAGCATTTTCATGGTATTCAGATCATTCGTATGGAACATGACTTTTGAGTAACTCTCTGAGACTAAATGATATCAAAGAAAAATTCTTCACATACTTTGCCATAAATTCAGCTAGTCCCAGAAAAGACCTTAATTCATCTTTATTTTTGGGAGCTTCCGCCTTTATCACTGCATCCACCAATGAAGACTTGGGTTTGAATCCATCCTTGGAAATGATGTGGCCTAAATACTCTACAGAATTAACTCCTATACGACACTTGTCTTTCTTCAAAGTAAGACCTGCTGCTTTCAACTTATTCAACACACTCATCAGATTATTCTTGTGCTCTTCCTCATTCTTCCCATAGACTAGGATGTCGTCTTGGAAACATAGTGTGCATTTAGCATCCCCAATAATGTGTTGCATGATTTTTTGAAATACTGCCGCTGCTGAGGCCAGTCCAAAGGGCATCCTACTAAACATAAATGAGCCGAAGGGAGTGGTAAAAGCAGTAAGCATTTTGGATTCAGGATGCAATTGTACTTGGTGATATGCATTCGAAAGATCAAGTACCGAAAAGTAACCAGCCTCACCCATTGTACTTAGCAATTCATTAATTCTCGGAAGGGGATGCCTTTCTACCCAGATGTTCCTGTTCAAATCTCTAAGGTCCACACATAATCTAATGTCATTGCAATTGTTTTTCTTAGCTACGACTATGGGAGCTAGCCATTCTGAGCATTCAATAGGTTGGATAATTTCTAAAGCCTGCAGTCTTTCAAGTTCTTTTTTGACTGCATCTTTCAATAGATGAGGAATAGGTCTGGTTTTGTGAACTATGGGTTTATAATTGGGTTTCAGTATAATTTTGTGTTGAAAATTTTTAAGAAGGCCCAATTCTTCACAAAAAATTTCGGGAAATTTCTGAAAAATTTGATTATCTGCAGTAGAAGTGTCTACAACTAAAACTTGTTCGGGATCATTAGGATCTAACTTTATTCCAAGTTCCCTTTGATGTTGCTATCCTAGCAAACTAGACCCTTCCTCTACCACGTAAATTTTCCCGACTGTAGAGCGACCCTTAAAAGAAATTATTGCTTTGAACATGCCCCTGAGCAGAATAGGATCCTTATTATAACCCTTAGGGTTGACATCCGGTTTAGTTAATTCAATCTCACTGTCATTCGTCACATACTTGAAATCATCAGCATTTATTATGGTGAATGGTGAACATGAATCAGCAAAAACCTTTATGTTTTTGTCATTAACCGATATAGTGCATTCAGGATATTGCGAAAGAGCAGCACCTTGACCTTTGACTTGAAGCACAATCTTTTTAATTGTTTGGGAGTTATCCTCCCACTTCTTATTATCAGACTATACCCTGGTTGGATTCTTACATACCCTAGCAAAGTGGCCTCTTTTGTTACACTTCCTGCAAACTGCTGATTTTGCTTGGCAAAAGGACGAATTAGCTAAATGATTATTACTCCCACAACGGAAACACAATAGCCCATTTCTGTTGTTAGTTTGTTTGTGTGTAAGTTTATCACTAGTTTTCACTTTAAGGACATTCTCATTAGGTGCGTTATCAGTAATCTCATTTACCTGCTCAATAGCCGAAGAGGACCTGATTTCCTGCAGGCAAATGGCCGTGTGCTCAATAGATTTTGCTATCTCAATAGCTTCTTGTAAATCAGGTTGTCTTTGGAGTAACTTTTCCTGTATCTTAATGTTATTTGTGCACCTGACTAGTTGATCTCGAATAAGGGAGTCATTTATTTCGCCAAAATTACATAATAAACTTAGACCTCTTAATGCAGCAATGTAACTGACTACATTCTCTTGTTTCCCTTGGATGCGAGAAAAAAACTTATGGCGTTCCAGAACTACATTAATTCTATCTCCAAACTGTTTTTCAAGCTTTACATATGTGGTGACGTACTCATCTTGTGCTTGCCCTTCAGGGATATGGGGTTCCGGTAGGGATTCATATATTTTTCTTCCATGGGTACCCAAATTATGTAAAAGGATATGCTGTTTCCTGATTGGGTTGAATTTATCCCCCCCAATAGCAATTAAATATGATTCAAATATTTTTATCCATTCCTTCCATGGCACATTCGGTTCCCCCATTTCATTTAAAAAAGGTACTGGTTGAGACATGCCCGCAGCTGCCATTTTACAGGAATTGCTATTGGTGCAATCAGGTTTTAAAGTGGAATTAACTATATAAATCAATACACAATTAACCGTAAATGTAATTGACTATCCACGTTGTAAAGAAACTTTGAAAATTGAGTTTGGTTAACAGTATTAAATCAATAGATTTCGTAACATGTTACAAATTTTTTTTTTTGTTTGAATATGTGTACATGCGAAAACTACCAATGGATTGTTAAATATAATATGAAAAGCTGTGCCTGTCAGCGTACTTAACAGGCTCAGATTTGTTTATTTCAGGATTAAGCTGTGCCTGTCAGCGTGCCTACCAGACTTTGTTCGTGCTCATTACCAGGGAGTTCCTGCTATTTTACGAGAAAATAAGAATATTTGATTCAATAAAATTTAACGTTGACTTAAGCTCAGTGAAATAAGTTTCCGAATGAGTACAATCGTGTGGAACGCCTTTCATTGGCGCGTGCCACACTGACAGGTTTGAAATATCTTTATTTTCTCAAAGCCAGTTCGAAGAAATGTTCGTTCTCCAATCTGCGTTCTCCAATTAAAATGAAAGCAGTTTCCGAATGTGTACACTTGTGTGGAACGCCTTTCACTGGCGCGTGCCACACTGACACTGACACTTCCTTAGTTTCCTCAGAGCCGGTAAAAACAAACTTGTGTAAGCCTGCCACCTGCTGTTGCAATGAGGCTACCGCGTACCTCTAGACACTAAAATTGCGGAATACTTTTCCAACGACGCTCGCACTCGCAGAAACACTACCTGTAAAATAGAAAAACGAACGCGTTCCCCTTGGCAGACTTGCTGAGGTGTTCGACGGAGCACTTTCCACTTTGCCGTTCACCCGCAGATGCAATTGGAGCGGACTGCTCTTTCAATGACGCTCGCACTTCAGGTCACTTTCTCAACCTCACTTCCACAACCAAAATCAGGAAAATAATCAAACAGGCAGATAGTCGCTTTTGTAAGAGCTATTAGCTTGGACTGAGGAAAAAAAAATAACCGATCTTCCTCACATGTGTACTGACGAAATTCTAATTCACGAATCCTCCATACAGCAAGATAACCATCATAGAGTACGCTCTTGTAACAGCTGTCAGTCAGGCTGAGAGAAAAATAATTTTCGTCAATTGTTAAACGATACAATTCCAACTCACGATGCCTCCAGACAGCAATTGAAGATTAACGAAAAGAGGGGTGGAGATGGCGATGTCCCCTCACACACCAACTCGTCGCCAGTGATATAAAGACGGAGTCTGAAGAAATTTCAGGTGAAACTTTATTCCATCTCCAATGCTTCAACTGCCTATTCTCTTCACAGGTCTTCTCTCCAACCGTTAACCTCCCCTCACAGCCTACTCTTCACCTCGCTCCCAACATTCCGATCAACCCAAAATATAATACAGGGGGAAAGGGTACATGGGAAATACCATTCCTATACATTGTTTATTCTAACACACATTTACATTAATATACTACTAAAATATGTAATAACATAATACTATACTAATGTGATAAACTAATACTACACTAGCTAACTACATCACAACAATAATACATTTATCCTTTCATATTTACCAAATACAATCAGCATTCAAGAAAAGTCTTCGTCCTTCAGGTACCGGTTGATCAGCATGGGGCAAATTTCAAAGGGGCAAAATTAAGGGCAAGTTTCCTTGCAGCGGCAAGGAGAATGGGGCAAAGTTACTGCATGGGCAAGACAGGGGCAAATCAAAGTTAAAGTCTCTAGGGTGAGAATTCTTAAAGTCTCTTTCTCTCAGATAGAGAAAAGGGCACCAGGGTGTCGTCCAAAATGGAGTCTGGCATCAGGCTTCAAACTGGCATCGAGGAAAATGGCTGACTTCTCTTTGTCCGGTGGGTTTAAGTAAGAAACATTCCAAATTCTGTAGGGTCTTCCATTGGAGGGTTCATAGGTTGGCTTCAAATTGTCCAATCAAAAATTGTCTTTTACTAGCGCCCATTTATGCATACACTGTCCTTGGAGCCTTGGAACACAAATTGTATCATGGTTTGCCAATTATTTTACTATCTGTACCTCCATTGTCCGCACCTGCAGAGGCTGACCTTGTATCAAAGGGGATGTAACCAGCCTAGCACGAAACCTTGGAGATAAGTGTACCAGCCAGTTTCTACTGGAAAAATACAACTTCAAGCAAGAATATATTTCATTAATTCAAGGAAAAAAAGAATCACGCAGTTAGAATTTGAAACCAAGCAACTAGGCCAAAGCCTGTACTAAATTTAAGCTAAGCAAAACAGTATTCAAACAAGAAATCATGGCATACATTTGCGATTATGACGGATTAGTACAATTTTAATACTTCGTGATTAATAAAGCTCGTTTATAATGATGGCGAACTACCCCGAGGGCACAATTTCCCTCGTACATTATTTCTTTTACTAAAATCACACTTCATTATGTGTATTCGATTACACGGTATACATGAATATATGTCGGACCTTCTTTTTCTGCGTCATCAGTGTGCAAACCAGTAAAGGTCATGTGGGCACATTAGAAACAGTGTGCGTGTATGTGCTATTAGTAAATAAAGACCAGGCTTTTTGGATTTGCATTAATTGTATTATATTGGAGCAACAAAACGCGATATGCATCTGAGTGCATTAATGATTAAAAAAAAAGTAAATTGCATGATAACAGATAGAATGTCAGCTTAATAGGCACATGGAATTAGAGTTTCCAACTTTTATGGACTCACCACAGAAACAGTCGGACGGAGCGTATTTGTTGTTCCACTTTGGAACAACAGGCCTGAATCACAAAAGCCTGTCTTCATCTCTAGATGGCGGGCTTACGCCTGGGATATGTAAAGATGTTCGTGTTTCCTGATTCACAAAACCCTAAACCGTGAAAATATCTGATTTTCTGAGGTACTCCTTGGTCTGCGTGTGTAAAAACTTGGCTAATAATTTTGGGACACCGACTTTAAACGGTGTTTGTTGTGACCTACCTTTCAGATTTTGTTAGTTTTCAGGTGTAGTGTTGCTAAGAAATAATAATAAAAACGACAACCAAAAAAAGCCAGGCAAGCAGTTCATAACATTACACTGGTCGACGCTGAAATGGTACACCACCAATAACGCACTACGACATTTGAGCTGTAACAACGCCTTCGGGGTGGTTTGTACTGGGCCTTTCCAATGTCCAAACACACAATATTGGGTGGCAGGGTTAGACTGATGTTGCTATTGCCTTTGTTCGGCATTCGTTGAATGTTACTTTTATTTACACGAAGTTCAAAGGGGAGCGCGTGAGTTCTGCCTGCAGGATTTCCATCCACATTCTGGCACAATATTAAAGTCTCCTTTTCTGACGTGAGGGGTTTGAGGCAGTGAAGTCTTTCTTTACTTATCTGGCCAACATGACCTCTCTATTCTTGCAGAGAGAACACGACCCCGTGATTATCCTCTTCAGCAGCCATTTAGCTTATGAGGTCAGCAGAAAGAAAATGACCTTTGAGGTCAAAGGCCATTAATCCCTATGCTTGTCAGTTCTCGTAGCATCTGTTCATTCATTTGAAATAGCGAATGTCGCTGCCCTGCACTTTGAACCTATCTTATATAACCGTCCTCCGGTTACATAGTTTTCCGACTTGTACATCCATCCGTTTTATATTCGTCAAATGTGACTACAAAGGGCTTCCAGTCTGCTGGCTTGTGCGTAAAAATGTAGTAACTGTATCGACTAGTGTTGAAATGGTTGTATGTATGTTTTGCCAGTCAATGAATGGTGTGAATGCCTTCTATCTTGCGTGCAAAGTATATTAATAGATTGCAGGTGCATTTATATACCGCTTCATAACACTGTCAAAACTTCTCAGTGCATTTAAGAACTGATGGCACAATATTCCATGGAAGTCTCGGAGTGGAGAGTGTCGTTATATCACGGTTATTGTTTTGATGTCTTGTGTGAACATCAGATCTCCGTTCTTATCTTGTTTTTCTCTCTTTGTCTTTGGGTGCAGTGAAGCAGAAGGAGTGAGAAACAGGTCACTTAGGCTTAAATATCAGTAGTTTATGGATGGAGATATACTCATGAATGGAATGTGGCCAATATGGGATGACAGCCTCCTCATAAGGTGTCGTTGCAGCAATTGAGAGTGAGAGATAGCGACGCCATGTGGTTGTGCTAAACATCCTTTGGGTGATTTGTAGCATCATCCCGTGCTTTGCCTTACAGTGGTTGCTCGTGCTTCTGTCTGTTCAGTGTGGGATTAGAGTGTGATGGACTTGTAGGAGTTGCCTTGCTGCAGCATTCTAGAATTATTTTCAGTTTTTGAAGCAGACAGAGCGGGATTCCCACCTGGCCACCATTTTCCTAGTCAAGAGGTGAAAGGACGAAGGCGATGTTCAACTGTCGTTTCTGTGGGAAGCCCAGATGCAGGAGTATGTGATATTTAGTATATAGAAGGCGCTTTTTGTGGCTCGGTTCACTTGGGGGTCCAGGGTGGGGCTTGAGTCCATGATTGTATCAATGCTTTTTCTGTTGAAGTCCTTGTTAGTACGTACGGTTCTTTGCTTCAGATAGTGCTAAGCTGGTACCTCTTCCAAATTCATACATTTCAGTTTTGGAGGAGTTAAGCTGAAGGCAATTTTTCATCATCCATTGTTCATTGGCTCTGTGGCAGTGGGTCTAGTTCTAAGGCATAGAGCTATGTCAGGGGTTCCAACGTTAAGATGTTCTGAATGTCGGGCCTGTTTATCTCCTGAGTTCACACACGGAGTCACTTCTCTATTTCTAGTGAGCCTTTTCACCCAAGCACAGCCTTTAAATAGATTTTGACATGCTCGCGTTCACTTACACTGCATTTCCCGACGCGACTAGCACGGGTTTATTTCAACTTGACTTGAGGTAAGAGGTTTGGTTGGTTAACTACGTTGGTCTCTGTGACTACTGGCATACCCATACGGGGAACCAGTATTCTCTTCCACGTTTTAGTACATAGAGGTTGGGGTGCTTTTACTCGTTGTGGAAGCCGATCCTGGCTGAACAACTTTCTCTCTGGGATCGTGACTTGGATTACCCATTTGCATCTATAATAAATTCCTCTGCACTAAATTTCCTAATCGGACATCTACTTAATTCCTGAACTTTATCTGGATTTACGATACGGGTGTGCCTTGGCCACTTTGTTCCCATGATCTGAATGTCGTTGGCATAGTTTTGGCATGTCAAGTTGAAGGATTTGATGAGCTCTGATATTAGGCTCATGTAGACATTGAAGAAAAGTGTTAAGATGGTAAGATAATCAAGCCTTGAGGTACGCCTGCATGGATATTGAAAGATGGTTAATGTAGCAAGAGATGCAGAGGACACATCCCTTGCTACTATGTTCCACTAGCCTTTCTAGAAAGGATTGGTGGTGGGCTGTCAATGTAGCAGGCAGGTCCAGTACTAGAATTGTAGTGACTTCATTGCAGTCCATGGCGACCATCAGGTTGTCCCAGATGAAATCAGAGCAGATTCAGTGCCTCTAACCCTCCCTCCTAAAGCCAACACAATCTGTGGCTCTGTGAGTAAATGCTTTTCTTCCAGGAAGTCAGAAATCTGAATGAATGCTGCTCTTTCACCACAAACAGGACATTTGAGAATCTTCATTTGTTGGCTGAGTGTTTTGGATCTGCATTTTTTCTTCTTGATTAGCGGTCATATGTACAATAAATTGAAGTCTGAGGGGAAGGTGACTACTGGTTGCAAGTGGTTGAGGGTTATAACTATGGTTCTAGAAGTTATTGAGAGAATGATGATCTAGAATGTTTGTGCAGGGTATGGGGCTGATGATGATCCTGAAGGTCCACTAGCCTTTACCAGGACATACAATTCAGAGGACAAGTTCTTTGAAGGTAGCAAGGGTCTGGGATTCATTGGGTGGCATAGTCCCCTTAATATTTGTCTTGGTTGGCTAGGTAGTGGGTATGTTGTTTGTTATATGTAGCAAGCACTTTTGTTTTGGTCACAAGGAAGTCTGTGATGGAGTCACAGAAAATTTGACACTGGGGACTCTAACATTGCACAGTCTGTGGTGTAGAAATCCAAGATGATTCTATTGTAGGATATTTAGTTGAAGAAATCTAGTATTTCTGCCTCCTTCATGAAGGATTTGTTTATCCTCCTGAATCACTGCAGACTGATCTTAGAATTTTAATTGCTAGCTTTTTCTTCTGGCCTTGTGGTGGTGTAACCTTAACCTCCCTTAAAGAGCCAACACGTGTTATGCTGCTGGTTTGATTGTGCAGATGTCATAACTGGAATAAGTTGAAGGCTTTGGAGAGTCACTTGTACACTATAACCGATTTACTTCTGTTATTCATTGGGTGGTGAGATTGCTGGTAGATTATACTCAAATGCAGAGATGCCAGTGTCTGTATGTGCCAAGGTCAGAGTTGTAGTGTTTGCTCTCGCGGAAAGCTTGACAGTTAAAAGGAAAACTTGGCGTGACTCAAATTGATCGGAAGGTTTCCTACAACTGGGAAGAGTCTAGATGTGGAAAATTATGTTCTGTTTGTGGCCGACTTTGTGCAGACTCAGTATTGAGTTGAGTGATGTTAAGAGCTTCAACATTTGTTCTGATGGTTCTTTGGTGTAAGAGAAAAGATTGGTTCAACCAGATGTTCAGGTCACCCAGGTTGTTGAGGTTTGGAAGGTTTGAGGAGGTGTATAAGATAGTTCAAGCAAGGCATCTGGGAGAGCTCTGTTCTTTGGCAGAAGTTGGTAGATCAGCAGAAAAGCATATGAGAAAGCTGGCGATTGTTCTGAGAACTAAGATAGATTCACAGTCTGTCATGATGTAATCATGAATGTGGGTGGTTTGTGGTGTTTTTATTTTCAAAATAACACCTAGTCCTCCTCTGACCTTTCTCCAATAGTGTTGTGTATAGATTGGATATCTGAGGAGATTGTCTTAGGTGAGTCTTTGTCTCCCATCTATGGTTCATTGTTACAGCGTAGTTGTGGTTTATAGTCTGAAACCGTACCAAGTTGTTTAGATTGTTCTTGTGAATTGAACAAGCATTGATACGCAGGCAGCTCAACTTAAGGGTATGTGAGAGGAGGGAGAGTGAGTGGAGTGGATAGTGAGCATTCAGAAGGGTGCAAGTAAGGAAGGATGAGTTAGAGATGAAGAGGGGGATGTAAGATGGGTAGTTAATTAGAGCACTGAGAAAGTAGATGAGGCCCTTTGTTAATATTGCAGTAATCAGTGATGATGCACACAGCGATCCATTCTTATACACATAGTTGCATCACCATTATTAGTTTGCCCCATCGTGAACTCTCCGTCAACCCCGGCACATAGATACGTGGTAAAGCAGGCTCTGAGACCTAGGCCTGAGGTTACTGACTGTCAGGTCACAGGTGTGGTAACACTTAGCCAGCAGACAAAAGCACAAACAGGAAAACTTAGATCAGATCCCACAAATAGGTGCAGCAACACCACAATTGTCCCAGGAGATTGGCCCCAATAAAACACATATGGCCAGAGGTGTGCGTGCATTCTCAAAAACAGCATAAAGTTAGATGCCACATGTAGTTAGGAACACTTAGCCAATCAGAACACAGCACATGCAGCAACCACGTGTCCCTCAGGCTGAGTATCTGGCCATGTACTCACTGGCCCAGATTGTGTCCACGCAAGGTCAAGGCCCACCTGCATTCATTATATGGAACTGTATTTGTGACTGCATGACAACTGTTTGCATTTTTAACAAAGAAGGAAAGCTTTTTATTGCTTTATGATATTCAGAGAAATGTATAAAAACCTACTGCAAACTCATGTACATCGAGAGACAGTCCTCAGACCTCGGTTTTGTAACAGCTCTCCCAGCTGTAATGTTTAATTAAATTACCTGTTCCTGTTTTGCCAGATGCCTCATGTTTTTTGTTTTTAAAGTAATTTCACTTTTGAGCAACACCTTGAAGCAGAAGGTTTGGTATTTCCAATTAGGAGCTCTGCAAACTGCTCCTTTTCTGCTGCCCTTACTTACTGTCCACCTGGACATCTTGCAGAATTTACTAACATAATGGTAGATGACACTCATCCTCATGTAGTTACACTGACTGAAATGCCCAGTTCCTATAAAAACCACTTTGTCTTGTCACTCCCCGATGAAGTTGTACAGTACACAGCACCCTATTTGCTGAAGCTGAACATCCCCAGATATTAAACCCTAGAGGAAAATGATGGAGTATATCAGTTGTGTACAGCAGCAGCCCGTGAAAAGATTGTTATCCCTCCTAGCGGAGTAAACTACTTAATCAGAAGAAAATGGGTAATTGATCTGTTATACCACCTGCATATTAATAACTCATTTGTGTGGTTGACATCAGTAGTCTTAACCCAGAGACTGCTGGGTACTGCAGCTTCTCTTAGAGTTTTCAATATTAATAGTGTGATAGTTAACTTTTACTTAAATGTAAGGTGGAAGCATAATAGGAGCCTTTGTATGGTTATGTATCGTTTAGAGTAGATGTTTGACGACTTCTTCTGGAGTTCAGAGAATTCCAGGAATACTTCTGTGAAGCTAGGTTAATTACAGATTCCCTTCAGCATCGCTGGAATTCTTTGTGAATTATAATTATTTAGTGTGAGATCGTTTCCAAATGCTTTAATGTAGCAAGTACATATGGGTGCTTGGATAAATTTAACGCCCACGTACAAATGAACATGCTTACTTTGTACCTTCTCAATGTGGAAAATATTTCCCCCATTAATAAACCCATTTACATTCTCCCAAGGCAGTTAAGGAGGAGTTAGCAACTCATTCCCACTTTGGGCAGATATTCACTTTTGTCTTGAAGAGAATAAATGTCCAGCCATATGCATTTTTTCTTTGTTTCTTGTACCCACTATGGCAATCATTTTGATAGACTGACGTGATAGATGTTTTTCTGCCCAATCTGTTCTGCAGAGAAAAAGTCTTCCTCCAGTGTGTCTGAGATGGTAGAAAACCAAATGCAAGCCAGTCTGCACCTTTCCGCACCTTGGCAATGCTCTGTGCTAAATAAATGCTGTGTGTTGATTGTTCTACCCTCAGGTAAGTGCTTGCACACATCACAATATACCTGTGAGTACTTACTTGGTCTATTTTCCCAATCTATGTTCTTGACATGCATAATTGTGAGTGGTTAAAGGTTTGTAACCTTTATATGGAGCATTCCTACCCTCTCGTTCCCCCTGCTTTGGTGGCCTTTCCTAGTCTGTCATCTTATTAGGACCTTTGATTAATGTAAGTTTTGCTGCAAAAACTGTTTGACTTTCAAAGACTTCTTGGGAGCTCACATTACCCATGTTGCCTGTTTGATGGAAATTGAGGACATACCATATATTTAAAATCACATTATTCCATCAAACTACTCTCTGGTAGAATGGCTTTACACTGACAAGAGGGATAGTAGTCTTGCCCTTCTTGTTAAGGATAATTTGAAATGCTTCGAATTAATTGCTGCAGTCTAGCATTGGAAGCTTCAACGGTGAAGATTTATGAACCTTAGAGACTGCCTGGGGGGAGCCGAAGGCATTGATTTACTGATATCTTTTCAGTCACAAGATACCTCTGATGAAGCAAATCTGGTGGTTTTAGGTGATATGAACTCCCATTTTGCAACAAGTGTTCCTTTAACTGGTACATTCACTCAACTCTTTCCACTGTTTGGACTATCTCACAATATTCGCTAGCCTACACATTGTCTAATTCACTATATATGTGTAACTTGTACTGGCGCATCCCTCTGTCAAAACTATTTTCCTGTTCTTCGCTGTGCAAGACCATTATGGCATCCCAAATTAATACATACCTTACAAAAAGCTGAGGCCAGTTTTTACTTTTTACCCCCCTCTTAGACGTCAAAATTGGAAGAAAGTATCAAGTAAGGGGCTAGCCCATCCAGTGTCATGGGAAAGTGTTTGTGTAGCTCTTGATCCTCAGACTTTGGTTGATCTCTTAATAGCCCCTAAGAGACATATCTTGGAAAGGCATGCTCAGCCCTTCAGCGGGTGCTTTTCTCAAGATCTGACGGACTTAAATGTTCCTTATGTTCAGGGAAGAGATATAGTAACACAATTACAGTCTGATTCTGAAAGCGGAATGGGGTCGGTTGATTCACATGTCTAAAGCTGCCATAACAAAAGAAGCTTCTTATTTTTGTAAACTAATGTCCAAAGTAAAACCACATTTATTTTTGCCATCATCAAATATTTCAAGAGTGCTAAAACTGGATGGCATCATGGGGCACTGGAAGAAAAGTATAATGCTATAGCTGAATTTTTGTTAACAAAGTTTCTGCTATTCCACATCTCTGCATAACTGTGATACTCTGATTTGGGCCCCTTAGCCTGTCCTTTCTATAATAATCTGCTACTTCTTGAGCGCTCTTTACCACTAGCCATTCCTAATCTGCCTATGTGTTCAGGAGTTGTTCAGAGCTGTTTCACGCATGCACCTTGTAGGAAAGTGGCTTATTAGTAGATGGAGGTGTACACCTTCAGATAGTAATAATACCACAATCACTAATAACGTCCAGTCAAGTTTCAGTAAGTGAATCCTTGTTCAACCGTGGGTAGCTTGACAAAGAGCAGTCAGGCTTAACTAAGGAGACAAGCAAGTTTAAAGCATTTAACATCACCAAAACAGCAAATAAGTAAAAGACACAACACAATAAAAATCCAACACCAAATTATAAGAATAGAGCATATTTTTATCATTAAAATTACATCAAAACAACAAAAATCCATTGTAGAGAACCAGAGAGATGAATTTTCGAAGATGAAGTTAACAAAATGTGCATTCTAATGCCAAAAAGCATAAATCGCCACTTGCAGCTATCTGCTCACGCTGGACCTGGACAACCTCAAAGTTTTATACCGACTGAGATCGAGCGCTGGTCAGATAGGTCCCGTCAAGATTTTGTGCTTACACTTAATCACTTTTTTGAAGTTTTTCTCTCAACGGCAAGCCCTAGGGTTCCTCAGATCCGGAGTTGGCTTCAAGAACAGCAGCCTGCTGCAGCGCGGTGCCTCAGTAAGCCCCTGAAAGTCTTTGTCCTCAGAGTCGATGGCGAAGAGCTCTGGAGCTTTCAGCAGGGACCAACCAGCGCTGTCAGGCCAGTTTGCGATTCATTAACAGCGGCTTGACTCTCGACAATAAGCTGGTCTCCTTCTGAAGCTTTTTGTTAAAACTTTGCAAAAAGTTCCCAAATTTTCAGAACATCTTCTGAGTGGTTTCCTTTGTGTTGAAAAGTGCTAAGCAGCACAAGCCAAGGGCTCAGAAGCTCTGGTTTGCCTCTTGGGGTCTGGGACTCAAATTCTTACAATGGACCTGGTCAGTTCAATTAAAAAAACGATTGTAGCTGGTCAGCTTGAGTAGTCCTATCCTTGGATGTTGCATGTGGCTTCTTCCCGCATGTTTCTACCTGTTGCTGCTCAGGGAGTCCACTCCTTTTCCTTTTGAAGCAGACACAGTCCTTTCTTTGTGAAGCCTTGAGGGTGCAGCAAGTACAGTCCTGTTGAGTGCAAGCCTTCAGTGGAGCAGCCCAGAGGTTCAGCAGGGCAGTCCTTTATCTGTTGTTCCAGGCAGTGATCTGAAGGGCTCCTGCAGTTCCTGCAGTTCTGCCATATGTATCCTTCATTCTGGGCTGGCAGAAGGGGGAAGGCTCCAACTAATGGGGATAAAGTTACTTCCCTCTGATATGACCACTTCCTGAAATGTGTGGCATATGTTTGGCCCAGAATGCACTATTCTCACAAAAATCAAAATGGAGAAATTCTCTCAGTGAGTGTGTTCTGTGTAAAACAACCTAGAGGTGTGGCTAACTTCCACTATACTCCCCACCAGCCCCTCTCCTAATCTAATTAAGGGGATTCCCATCTGGCTGATGATCAAGAAAGTGGGGGTTGACGTGGGTCCTGTGACATGTGCTCACCTGCCTTTGAAGTCCAGCTTAGCTCCACAACCTCCTTCTTCCCCTGGCTTCTCCAGGAAACAAATCATCCCTCACCGAGGAGCTGTATTGTTTCAGCCCCAGGCCTCTTCACACCTATTCAGGGAGCAGCTTAGCTCAGGCTGTAAAAGGCTGACCATTCAGAAGCCACTGGTGCAGGGCTGCTTTAGGTAACTTCAGGATAGTAAGTTCTAAAACTAACTTCCTGCAATAGTTATAATGAAACCAACCTTGGAAAACTGTTGGATTTATTGTAACAATTATTTTGATATTCAAAAGACATTGCTAGCTAGCTCCAATCAAAAGTTTGACTTTATAAAGTTTTAATAAAGCCTTCACATGTTAGCTTATGGGGCTAGCAGCATTACAATAGAGAAAATGACTTTGGCTGTTTTTCCCTACCAGAGCAGATAAAACATAGTTTATTTTGTCCCTGCTTTTATAACATGGCACCCTACACTTGCCGTGCCTAGGGCAGAACTTAGGGGTGACCTTGAAGTTATAAAAAAAGTAGTTTTGGACTTTGGATGTACTTTTAATTCCAGAGTCAAATTTGGACACATTTATATCTTAAAACCAGCCTACAAGACAGGCCTGGCTTTACAATGACACCAGACACCACAGCAGTGCACACCTATGTGCATTATGTTCACTGGGGTCTCTAAATCTACATGTCCTACCATATACTAGGTACTTACATGTAGGTTATCTTGGCCAATCAGAATTATACTAATTACCATAAATCGTTAGAGGGCAGAGTACTGGCCTTAGGCATGGTTAATAAAACCCAGGCACTTTCAGACTCAGTAACCACCAGCATCAATCAAAAAATGGGGGTGATCAGGGCCAAAAGGATTACTTTCCTACACACGTGTTACTGCAATGTTAAAGAAACCTTATTTGGACAGTGACATTTTGGCCAACTATAAACAAATATGCAGTCTTGCAGCAGCATCCAGACTTTGTGACCATAAATTTAATTTCACATCTCTTGCAGCTAGGTTTCCGTCCTCTGTTTAGCACTGCGCTGGCTGTGTCGTCAGCCTTTGACCAGCTACATCACTGCATGGATTGCAATGTTCTTGCCACACTGGTCTTCTTAGACCAGTCTATGACTTTGGACATGGTCAATCAGGACATTCCCTTTAACTGACTCCAGGAGAATGGGATTTATGCACTCTCTTGGTTTGCCAGCTTTTTGTCTGGCAGAACATTACAGATTTCTTCTTCTATATCTTCAGTTAGAACCTCTATTGTACAATCTTCATACAATTCCACTACCACACCTTATCCATTCTTGTAGCTTGGATCTGTTCTTGTATACTGATGAAATACAGATTATGTTGAAGATTTCAGGAGATGTTTATGCTGTCACAGCACTTCATGATTGGCTGGCCAAACGTGAATGTTGAATGAGTGTCAGTCATCATAAAGTGAATGGTTATAAGACCAACATCTTATGTCTCCTTTCTGAAATGTTCTTCTTTGGCCACCTACAATCTGTAGTAAATAGATGCCACTATCTGTTGCACACACTACAACACTTTCTACACCTTTTCATCTCTTCTCCGAAGATACAGAATATTAGTTCATTCATCTACACTTAATTATTGTATTTGCATCTGTTTTAGGCCCTGGCCTCCTTATATTGTCTTCCTGTGAAAGATTGAATTGTGTTTAAGCAGGGCCAGCTTTAGCACTGGTGGCACCCGGTGCGACAATGTCTTTTTTGGGTCCCCCCCTCGCCCTTGAATTACCTCCTTCTCAGATTCCTGCACTATCACCTGGCAAAAGTGCATCTCTCTCACATATATTTCATTTGTTTTAAAGCTCTGGTTAAGGCTATGTTTACTAATCCACTCAGCTATCCACATAAAATACAGAACTGTTCTTTGCAGCAGGCATATTAACCCTCTGCACTACTTTTATGGCAAGCCAAAACTGCCAATAGACACAACTCTTTGTCAGGAACATTCATCACAAGAGTTATATTGACATTTTTACTGTTGCCTGACAGCTGGACGCCCATGGAACTCTGGTTCATGTGCTTTTGAATTGTACATTACTGTTAAACACAGTGCCCCCTCTGAGGCCAGTGACTCCCTCCAGGTACACACCCAGTGCAGCCGCACCAGTCACACCTCCTTAAAACTTACCCTGTGTCTGTCAATGTGACGTGCACAAAGTCACTTTCCCTTCAACGTCTGATCAGCCATCTGCTCATTGAGATTGCAAAAGGAATGAATTCTGACTGTACCCAGATTTTATCTTCTAACTTTTGGTGGATGTGTTTTCTCAGTGGCTGTAGATTCTAAGTGAAACTGTCTGCCTCTATATACCAGGCAGATTGTTGATCTCAGTAAAAGCAGAATGGTATTAAAGATTTGGTTGTTTGCATTTCAACACTAGTCTGTCTTTTGGGCCACGTCTTTTAGTGTAGTTTCTTTTGTTGTGTGAGCATAGTTGTCAGCACCATGATCCCCTTTGGGTGAACACCTCTCTTCATAAAACACCTAAGAGAAACAAGCATTTGCATTGCAATGGGTCTTGCGTTGGCTCGAGTTAGAGCTATTAGCGTTGTAAATTCTTAACTGGACTTTTCTTGCCACATAAATTGAAAATGAAAAGTAAAACAGTTGTTAGAAGCAAGTCAATTCAAAGTGCCACGGCCGCCATGAGCGTGAGTGCAGGAATTATTGGCTCCCTGCGTAAATGTCTAGAAAGGATCGTGGCTGGGATGATAGGCAAACCGAACCTGGAAGAGGAGCCATCACACGCTGTAACAGGTGGAAGCGTGACAGTGTGATGGCCAACAAAAATGTTCACTTAGTGAAATCGCCTGGGAGGGAACTCATCTCACAAAGGATGGACATTTCACAAAATGTACCAATAATAATGAAGCATTTGAAACAAGCACAACAAAGAACGAATAGCAAGAATGGGTGTGGTTAAAAGCCCACAGAGAGATTCAGCAGGCCAGAGCGCTTGCGCGCTCGACTCTAATAAAGATAAGGTAGAAATGTGACTGACAAAAGTTTACTCAGAAACTTGCATTTTTTTTGGTATTCACCTTCTTAGACAGACATCTGGCACTTGAATGATATTAATATTGCACCATGTTTCTGATATATATTATATGTCGGCAAATAAATTAAATTTAAATTGCATTTATATACCGCTTACTACCCCTGACAAGGTGTTGAAATCGCATTTTGGGAATATAAAACATAGGTTGGAAGGTGGAGGTCTCAAATCTAGGTCAACGTATGGGTCAAACACTTGAGAACTGGGCTCATGAGGTACCATGCATTCATCTGCTGTGGCATTAGTAGAGTGAAGTGCACATTCGTAAAGGTGGTGCCTCTAAGATTATTTGATAGAAACATTCGTCCATCAGTGGAGATTAACTGCCCTTTCTTGCACAACAGTTGTTTCACTGCTTCATTTCTGTTAAGCACAAGGCCACCGTTCTTTTTAATGAAGCCTCTTTTAGCCTTTGCAGTCTGTCTCGAAACTTTATGTACTCAGTGATGATGTTGAGTAAAATGATTAAAAGCAAAATGGAACTGTCAAATGCTTATTTGCGCTATCACAGTCCACATTTCTTAATACTTTGGTATGTGCCCAATTGTAATCACCTAAACATCTGAATGTTTAAATATTTGAATTACAGAGAATGCAGATTGGAATAACTCAAAAGGGCGTGATAAGTACTGTATACAGGGAGTCATGATACATCCTTCTAATATTCATATAACATAAGAAAGGTAAGCTGGCCCCCCAATGCTGAGTTATCTTTTTTTGCCCTACCACAGAGTAATAGGTCACTGAATACTCTATGGTCTATCTAATGCCCTTGATAATGGGTGCACTGAACCTCAGATGGCCTTACTGTACTCCAAGAGGGGAAGGAGGGTTACGAATTCCTTAAGTGGCTTTAAATTTAGCTACTCACTGGACTGTTGACCATCCCTCAAACGATTAAATGTCTGGTGTAATTTTTCCTTTCTTGCGATCACTAAACTAACTTTTTTAAAGATAGAAACACTTTTATTGCAATTTTACACAATCCTAATAAGACAAGTGCCTTGTCCAGTTGAAGAGCCATATTACAATATATCGGAATTAGTTCATAATCCCGAAAGTCCCACAGTTACGACATCTCATCTCTTCGATAGGCTGTGATAATCCCACTGTTTCTTTGGTCGTGTGGTTGCTGCTCCATACATCACCAAGCCTTGATATCCCAGCGGTGTCCTATTCCTTAAAACATTTTAGGGTGGATACCTGATCCAACTATCTGCCTGCCCACAATGGGGTCTCCTCAGTCAGCTAAAGCTTCCAACCCAACCACTGCAGCACAGCCCTCCACTCTCGAAGCACAACCTGGGTAACCTCAAGAATGTCAGAAGGAATAGGGGCACCATAAAGGATGTGCATGATGTTATCTGGGCCCAGAATAGCCGCCTCACCCCTGTAGGCTGGGTCGTCCCACCCTCCATGCAACCACTCATTGATAGGGAGTAGTTGAGAAGCCCAGTAGTAAAGGTGCATGTCTGCCATAGCAAGGTCCCCGTCATATGTTGCCCACAAGCACTTGCCACAAGACACCCAGGAGGGGCTGCCCGCCCAAATAAACTTACAGTCTAAGGCCTACACAGAATCAAACCAGGTCTGAAAGATGCGCAATGGGTAGTTTTGGAGAATATAAAAAAATTAAGAAGGGTAATCATTTTATACAAAGCAATTCTTCCTATGGTGTTGAGAGGCAAGGTAGACCAATGTGTGAGATCCTCCTAAGCTCTGTGTAGCACAGGAGCCAAATTCAGGCTCCATGTCTGTTTGACTTGGCATCATTGACGTGGTCTCCCCTAACTTTTTTGCCTCTACTTCTGATGACGCAGAAAAGAAAGGACTAACAAATATTCATATATCATGTAACCAAAATCGTATAAGGTAGTGTGATTTTAGCAAAGAAAAATAATATACGTGGGAAATTGTGCCCACGTGGTAGTTCGCCATTATTATAAATGGGCTTAATTAATCATGAAAAATTGAAAATGTAGTAATCCGTCATAATTGCAAATGTATTCTATGATTTCTTGTTGAAACTGTTTTATGCTTAGCCTAAATTTAGCAGAGGCTTTGGCCTAGTTGCCTGGTCCCAAATTTAACTGCGTGGTTTTCACTTGCACTAACAAAGACATATTATTTCACTTTAAAGGTTGTATTTTTCCAGTAGAAATGACTAATACACTTATCTCAAAGTTTCGTGCTAGGCTGGTCGCATCCCTTTTGATGCAAGGTCAGCTCCTGCAGGTGCGGACAATAAAAGCACTGATACCGAAACAATTGGCAAATTTTGTTGCAACTTGTGTTCCAAGGCTCCAAGGACAATGTACGCATAAATGAGTACTAGGAGAAAGACAGCATTCATTGGTCAAATTGAAGCCACCCTATGAACCCTCCAATGGAAGACCCTGAAGAATTTGGAATGTTTCTTACTTAAACCCACCGGACAAAGAGAAGAGCCATTTTCTTTGATGCCATTTTGAAGCCTGATTCAAGAAGCCATCTTAGACGATATCTTCGATGCCTTTTCTCTGTTGCAGAGAAAGAGACTTTAAAGAATTCTCACCCTAGAGACTTTAACTTTAACTTTGCCCCGTCCTGCCCATGCAGTAACTTTTACCCCATTCTCCTTGCTGCCGCAAGGAAACTTGCCCTTAACTTTGCCCCCTTGAAATCTGCCCCATGCTGATCGAACCGGTACCTGAAGGACGGAGACTTTTCTTGAATGCTGATTGTATTTGGTAAATATGAAAGGATAATTGTATTATGCATTGTGTTTTCCTTCCTAGGTACCAACTTCTTATTTTGATAGGGCCCAAGCTAGAAGTTTTCTAAATTTGTGTTGACTAAATTTGTTTTGCATGAAGCCCCACATGCCAATGCTAATTAGAGGTTAGTTGAGGTATTCACTCGATGCACCATGCTAAATTGAAATCTTGTTATGCTGACCAATGTATGCAATTAGTCAAATTCAGTTACTTATATTAGTGATTTGCATTGCTATAACCAAGTGCATTATAATTCAGATTTTTCGTAGATTGCGTTTCTTCCGCCGCTATGGACAACTAGTAATGTTCGTATACATGTATCATTTGATTTTGAGATTCACTTATATCATGCTAGCTTTGTTAATATAGGGAAATAAATTAATTAACTTCAAATAAACTGGTGTGGTTATTCATGACTGAAAGGTCATGGTGCGTCAAAATACCGATTGTTATTGATTCCTAATGTGTCGTTTGATCTATTGATTAAGTATTGGATATTGATTACAATGGTTATTGATTATTGATTTGAGTGATCCGACTATTCTTGGATGAGGAGAACCCAACTCAGTTAAAAGGTTCACCGACCTCCGGCGTGTCCAAGTACAGGTAATTTATAAAGACTGGATGCGCTATCAGTAGATGGTAGCAGAGATTGATGGTTACGCCTTTTGGGACCCCATCCGAACAATAGGCGGATTCAAGTTAGAATTTTCTTTGATAAAACAAGTTGGAGAGATGATGATGCCCTAAATCCCCAATGACTTTCCCGGAATCTCGGAGCTTGCGAATGGAGGAAATGGAGGTGTGAGAATGTTTTCGGTGTTTCTAGTGACGGTATGAATGAAGTTAGGGTTTTGCTCTTGCAAAGCTTATGCCGTAGATGAATTGTGAAGTTTGTGAGGATTTTAGGGGGTTGCAAACTCCAAGGAAAATTTTAGAGGAGTGACACTCCAAAGTGTGAGAGTAGGGAAGTCGTCGAACTTCATATGTGTGTAGCGCTTTGTGCAGGAAAAATTGTCCACGTGGTTGTTGATGTTGAGACGGGCCCTGCGAGGTCAAGAGACTCCGGAGTATGTTGAAAAGTGTATGAGACACTTGATTGATGTTGTAATCTGTTCGGTTTAATAGGTTGATCGGGCATGGTCAACGAGTCAGTATGAATATTGAGGAATGAAAGAAAATTTTTGACTTTGAGATTTGACGAATTCTAAGGCGTGCTAGAATAATTCATTGATCAGTTGAGAGTAAAATTTGCGGGTCAAATTTTGCTTGCGAAAGTGGGAAACCGAGAAAGATGGAGTTACTTCCGAGGCTAGTGAAAAATCCCTAAGGTTTCTGAAACGATTGTATTACCCTTCCTGTAGTAAACCGACAGATTTGTTTTCTTCTTTTGGTTAGTGCTCGCGATATATTGCAGAAATTAGTTTTGAGTGAAGCTGAATGAAGGAGGACAAGCCGCAAGACTTTGTCAGCCGCAGTGTGTGGGTGTGACGTCACTAGGAGCCGCGCTGGGATAGGTTGGTTGGTGAGAAGGGTCATGCACGGATTGGATGCAGTCTGTGAAGCGCCATTGGAGGGGAAAGGCAAGCGAAAAGTATTCCGGGAATTAACGTCACTTATTGATTACAATTTTTAAAGAAAATAAAAGACGGAAAGATGAAATTTTTCAAAGCATTTAAGAGTGCCTTAAGGGGAGATGTATATATTAAAGCAAACGTAGGAGAAGAAACACCACCTGAGGGTACACCAGCTTACATCGTGATTGAAAAAAAGGGTGTTGCACCATGTCTTTGGCTAAAGCAATGGTGCAAATTAACAGAAAAGCATGGAAGTGTAGCGTTCCCTATCCATGGGTCATTTAATCTAAGAGTTTCGGAGAATCTAAGATTCGCACTATACGACATGAAAGTACCTCCAAGACCAGCACAATTTGAAGCATTAGCAATTTGGGAGCTAATAGCTAGAAGGCAACAACAGAAGAAATTTGAAACAAGAGTGAGAAAAGTAGAAAAGACACTAGCGGATGCTAGATGGGATACTACTCAAAAGATTTGGAGATAAGACGTATTGCAGGGAATTAAATTGTTTCCAGCAATTACCAGCGAAGTAGAGACGGAAGGAAGGAAAGCTACCTATAAAACAAACAGGAGTCAGTCCAGAGATAGAGAAAACAACAGAAATTCGAAAAGGTCAGACGAGTCAGAAGATGAGGAGTTCATTATGCAATTGCTAAATGACCGCCCGCCACCATATGTGGAAAGCGAAAATGGCCCAAGCACTAGTACTGCCCCTCCAGAACCAGTACAGGGTACTGTAACACCGAATTTGAGAATACCGCACAGGCAGAGTAGTCCCAACATGCTTTTTACACTAGAAATACCACAAGTTCAGAGAATATATCCCGACGTGCCTAAATTGAAACCTGTCAATGATTACCAGCCACAGGTTCAAAGGCGCTATTATGATGAGCATAATTTAGAAATGACTTCTAGTTTAAAGGCGCAGGGAGGACAGAATTATCAAAGACAGGCATTGATTCAAGCAGAATCAACACAAATTTTGATGCCTCAAAAGCAGATGCAAGAAGTGCCGAGGTACACTCAAATAGCAGAGAACCAGTTAGATATGCCAGCAATGATGAACCATAATGTGGGAATTAACATGCCACAGAATTCGGGGAACAGACAGAATCCAGATGCAATATCTCTGCCTATCACTGTAGGTCCGCCAGTGCCATTGTATATACAGGCAAAGCCGAATGCATGCGACCAAGGGGTAATGACACAAAATGAGACAGGAAGGAGATGAATAGAAAATACTCCAGAAACAACTCCGGTAGGAACACCGCCAAATAGATCTGGGTCCTTGTTGGAATTCAGCCCAATTGCAGCTTGTGCTCCATCAACTGTGGTAAGGTCAGGTCCACCACTAATAGTACTGCTGACTTCAAAAACAGAAACGTTACAGAAACCATCAGTAGCAGTCGATGTAAGTGCTACATTGATGGGACTGAACGCGCAACAGTTAACACAATGGTTGAACAGCCTGAACTCCCCACAGAGCACACCCAGTGGGAGGGGAGAAGAGTATTTGAATAGAATAAGACTGGGCATGGAAGCAGATGAACTAGTAGAGGGAACGATGGGTTTGGACAGATTAGAATCATACACAGAAGAAGAGCTGAGATACATGTGCCCTAGAATTAGAAGAGAAGTAAGCAGCATACATAAGAAGTTAGAAGAAATTGCAGACAGAAACAAGATCGACATAGGTAAGACCAAACACTTGAGCAGAAGTTACAGGTTAGACTTTGAGACAAAAGATTTTGAACACATGAGATCTGCAGGAATGAAAACACACCTTAAAGAGATACTGCAAAGCGCGCAGGTTTGGAGATGTCTAGATAAGTGGGAAAGCAGGTGGGTTAAGAAAAAGGACAAAAGGAAAGAAAGTACCCCAGACCGGAATGAGAAAGTACAACAGAATGATGATCTGATAACAATGTTGCCAATGAGAGAAACGGCAGGGGGAAAACTTGTACATGTACCGTGGCACAGGTGCGATATTCAGTCCTTTACGGATGATTTCCGTAAATTAAGAGAGAAACCGATCGAATGGTATCAACAAACAGATAGATTTGTGAAAATCGCTAAATGTCTTTGGGAAGACCTGGATACCCTATTCGAAATTGTGGTTCCGGCAGATTTGTGGGAAGATTGTAAAAGGGCTGTAGGTTGGCCAACGACTACGGTAATGAGTTTATACCATAAGGTGATTGAGCATTTTTAAAAAAAGGTTGCGTCGAAAAATGTGGATTAGCAGAGAATTGACAGAACAGCACAAGAAGTTAAAGAGTCGATACATGCATTCTATGAGAGATTGTTGAAAGCGTTTAAAAATTACAGTGGCACGGAAACGATTGAGCCAAAGGACATGCTCCATTTTGTGTTCAGATTTGTGGAAGGGTTGAGACCCGAGATTAACCAGATGATTAAGATGCATTTGATTTGTTGGCAGTCAAAGTCGATTGATGAGGTGTTGAATTATGCAAAATACTGTAGTGATGAGATTGAGATGAAGCAGAAAAAGTTGAAGGAAAAGGTGATGGTGATGCAGCTTAGAGCAGCTCAGACAGGCTTGCTAGGTTTTCAACAACAGTTGCCGCAGCAGCAACAGAAGGGAAATGCTATGTTTCAGCCACAGATGAGAGGCAGAGGCCGAGGAGGTTTTGTGAATAATGGTCCTGATTTAAATACGGTTGTGATTCCAAATGGTGTACAGGCAATGAAGAAGGTGATGCCATGTCACACGTGCGGAATCGTCGGGCATTGGAAACGGGAGTGCCCAATGTTGGTGCAGGAAAGTGTAGGTCAGCAAAACAATGATGTCAATTCATTTCAGAATATGAGAGGACCGAAAATGAGAGGTCCAAATCAAAATTTTCAAAATAATGTGAATCAGATGCAGGGTTTACAACCCGTACAACCACAGCAGGTGCAAATTCCCCGTGTACAGATGGCACAGTTGCAGCCAATGCAACAGCAGTTTCCTATGGTACCTAATCAGCAAATGCAAATACCCTTAGCACCAATGAATCAGCAACAAGTAATGCTTCCTCAACAGGTCACGGGTCAAGGAATTAATCAAAATGATACAGTACACCAATTCCCGTTACACAATGAGAATGGAATAAACGATGTGTGGGAGAGTGAAAGTTCAGATGAGGAGGGAAATTGTATGCTTGCAGCATCCTTGGAAGTTGATCAAAAGGGACCGTATGTGGAAGGAAGAGTTATGGGTCACAGCGTTTCGTTCTTGGTTGACACCGGAGCTACACGCTCTACAGTCAGAAGCATCGGAGTACCAAATTTGCCACTTTCAGGGAGAACAGTTCAAGTAGTGGGAGTAGCAAATAGGTATCTGACAAACCCAATCACAAATCCAGTGCAAGTCAGAATTGGTAACTATCAAGGGTCACATAAATTTGTGGTGTGTGACTCGAGTCCGATATCCCTATTAGGGAGAGATTTATTGTGCAAATTGGGATGCTCGATTATGTGCTCAAATGATGGAATTAAAATACAGACAAACAGTGATGAGGAAGAAGAGGACAGTTTAGGAGGGGACGAAGTGGAAACTGTCGATGAAGAGTATCCCTTGATTACTCTTTATCCTATGCTCACTGAAACAGATATTCCTGCTGAGTTACAGGAAACAGTTGAAAAAGAAGTGTGGGATATGACAGTGAAAGAGGTAGGATTGGTCAAAGGAGTAGAACCAGTGAAAGTGACCGTAAAGCCCAACGTAAATTTTCCCCAGACACCACAATACCACATGTCGCAAGACACTCTCATGAAAGTTGCCCAACTCATAGACGAGTTTGTGAAACAGGGAGTACTGAAAGAAGTACTAAGTAGTCCATGTAATTCACCAATCATGGGATTAATAAAACCGAGTGGAAAAGTCCGAATTGTTCAGGATTTGAGAAAAATAAATGACATAATAGTCAAATGCTGTCCCGTGGTGCCAAATCCAGCTGTGATAATGTTTCAAATTCCATGTGATGCAGAGTGGTTCTCAGTCATCGATTTGTCACAAGCATTCTTTTCTGTGCCTCTTCATGAGGACAGCCAATTTCTCTTTTGTTTCAAATTCCTGGACAGAGTCTACAGTTGGTGTCGAATTCCTCAAGGGTTTTCGGAGTCACCATAAATTTTCAATCAGATTCTGAAGAACGATTTGGAATCATTGGAATTACCCTTTGAATCAACCTTGGTACAGTATATTGACGATTTACTGATCGCATCCAAGACAGAAAATGACTGTACGGTTGACACTATTGCTCTGTTGAATCATTTGGGAAGGAATGGACACAAAGTGTCCCCCTCGAAATTACAGTTCTGCCAGAAGAAAGTGAAATATTTGGGTCACCAAATAGAGAAGGGGTCGAGAAGAATAATGAAAGAAAGGATAACAAGTGTACTTCAAATGAGTCCACCCAAAACGAGGAGGGACGTGAGGAAGTTTTTGGGAATGGTGAGCTACTGTCGCTAATGGATTCCCAATTTCTCGGCTCTAGCAAAACCTTTATTGAAACTGACCCAGAAAGATGCGCTGGATGAAATAGTGCTGAAAAGAGATGAGATGGATGCTTTTATTGAATTGAAAGAATGCATGTGCAGAGCCCCAGGTTTAGGTATCCCTGATTACACAAAGCCTTTCACATTGTTTTGTCATGAACGTGATGCATGTTCCTTGTCTGTCTTGACTCAAGCCCATGGTGGCGTAAACAGACCAGTAGCATATTTTTCAGCTACTTTGGATCCAGTCGCAGCAGCCTTGCCAAGATGCCTGCGTGCTGTAGCAGCAGTTGGTATGAGCCTAAGCCAGAGTGAAGGAATAGTGATGGGACATCCTTTAACAGTTATGGTCCCTCACTCAGTCGAAATACTTTTGACACGTTCCCGAACACAGCACATGACCGGTGCGAGGCTTACAAGGTACGAGACAATAATTTTGGGATCACCTAATGTGCAGCTGAAAAGGTGCACTACGTTGAATCCAGCAACCTTGTTCCCCAGTGAAAATGTCGAAATTGAGAACGCCGAAGACATCGAGCACGACTGTCTTCAGGTGACTGAATTTTGTACAAAACCTAGGCCTGATATCAAAGACACCCGATTGGAAGAAAACAATCAAGTTATTTTTGTTGATGGTTCATGTTTAAGAGATGCACTAGGAATATTGAAAGCAGGATATGCTGTATGTACAATAACAGGTGTTCTGGAAGCATCTTGGCTTCAAGGAGTTTACTCTGCACAAGTAGTGGAACTGGTGGCCGTTACTAGAGCCTGCCAACTTTCCGCATTAATGAAAGTCACCATTTACACTGACAGTCAGTACGGATTTGGAATAGTGCATGATTTTGGACAATTGTGGTCACAGAGAGGCTTCATGACCTCTTCAGGATCACCAATGAAAAATGGTGAAAGAATAAGAGAATTGTTGCATGCCATCCAGTTGCCAGGAGAAGTAGCCGTGGTAAAATGCAGTGCACACTCAAAATCACAAGACTTTGTTTCTTTGGGAAACGGATATGCAGATCGTCGCAAGGTTTTGCGCATTGAACTGTATATTGCTCAGAGACGAATGGAACTTGATATGAGCCAGAACTTGAACAAAATGAAGCCTTTGCCCTAAAAGTTAACATTGAAGAATTGAAATTGCTACAAAATAATGTCATTAAGGATGAGAAACTCTCATGGAGCAAATTACAATGCATGAAGAAACCAGATGATTTGTGGGTTTCAAGTGAAGGGAGATTGGTTCTACCAGACAGTCTTTTAACGCAGTTAGCCATACTGTATTATGGACAAGCCCATCTTGGAAGGGATGCCATGATTATGCTATTCAAAATTGATTGGTTTAATCCCAAATTCCGTCAAGTTGCTGAAGCAGTTGGCCATCGTTCCGTCATTTGCCAACAAATGAACGCAGGGAAGGGAACAGTAGTAAATTTGAGCCACATTGGAAGAGCAGGGGGGCAATTCAGCAGGATGCAAATGGATTTCATTGAGATGCCTATGCATGCAGGCTTGAAGTATGTGTTGGTGATTGTGTGTATTTTTAGTCATTGGATCGAAGCATACCCTACACGCAGGAATGACAGTCTCACAGTTGCAAAACTACTCCTGAGAGAACTAATACCACGTTTCGGATTCCCGATCTCTTTAGAATCAGATAGGGGAAGTCACTTCAATAACGAAGTAATCAAATTACTGTGTGCAGCATTGAACATTGAGCAAAAATTGCATTGTAGCTACCGCCCTCAAGCATCAGGACTAGTGGAGAAAATGAATGGCACATTGAAGTCAAGGATGGCGAAAATATGTGCATCAACAACCTTGAAATGGCCTGACGCATTGCCTTTGGTGTTAATGTCAATGAGAAACACACCTGATAGAAAAACTGGACTGTCACCGCATGAGATCCTCATGGGCAGAGCCATGAGACTCCCAGCAGTCTCTGCAAATGCACTTGTAAATATTACCGATGATATGGTATTGGACTACTGCAAAGGTCTAGCTGATGTGGTCCGCTCTTTTTCTCACCAGGTGGAGGCAACCACCTTGCCACCGATCCAAGGTCCAGGACACGCCCTGAAAGCAGGTGACTGGGTTGTG
The DNA here is from genome assembly GCF_031143425.1 of Pleurodeles waltl. Taxonomy (NCBI): domain Eukaryota; kingdom Metazoa; phylum Chordata; class Amphibia; order Caudata; family Salamandridae; genus Pleurodeles; species Pleurodeles waltl. The sequence goes on along the minus strand of NC_090444.1, from coordinate 1,639,580,459 downwards.
GTAAAGAAACACGTGAGGAAGTCGTGTCTGGAACCCCGTTGGAAAGGACCTTTCCAAGTGATTCTGACAACTACCACCACTGTGAAATGTGCGGGAGTTCCCAACTGGATTCACGCCAGTCACACGAAAAGGGTGACGTGCCCCACAGAAGAGGAAGTTGAAGCGCTAAAATCACCTGCGATTGACAAAAGAGTACCAGGCACCGAGTCAGGACAAAGAGAACCTGGAGGCGAACAAGCAGAAATAGAGGAAGGGGAAATATTTTCTGAGGAAGAAACAGCTGATCCATTTGAGGAGGACCGAGGAGAAGCCTCAGGAAGTGACGAAGATCCCGAAGGTGACAAAGAGCCTGCGACAGGTGAAGAAGCAGGAGAGCCTGATCAGAGGAGGGCTTTCCAAGAAGACGACAATACAGGAAAAGGAAAGGAAAACCTGATTGACCTCCTAGGGGGAGAAGACAAGACAGGACAGAGTGAAATTGTTCAAACTCTTCCAGAACCGGTTGCAGGTCCATCAGGTGAAAACGGTGCGAAACTGAGACAAAGCATATCGCCAGTGAAATTAAGGACTAAAGAAATATTAAACGAAAGTGAAGGGCCAAAGTTGAAAGAGAAAAGAAAAGAAGTGTCTGTCCCAATAACAACACCAAGTGAAGGGAAAGACCCAGCCAAGGAACAAGGCACCAGCGAGAGAGAATGGAAAGGTGATGCAAAATTGAAAAGGAAAAGAATACCGATCAGAAGATATTCTGGTCCAGAGTGGGCATACATAGCCACTAACGACTGGTCAGACGAATTTCTATCTCTCAGTCTTGAGAACGAAGAAGCAGAACGACACTTTGGTACCTGAAAAGTAAAATTCCATGAACATTACCGAATAAGACATTGACAACTTGATTGACTTTGAAACCGATTTTGAGACAAAGCTGCTAACCGATAAGAGACTAAGCTGCTAAAGAAAACCGTGTGAATATTGAACTCGTTCAGCTTTATATATATATATCTGCAAATTTGATTTGATAAAGTGTCTTCAACTTTCTGATTCTATATAGATCATGACAGGCTACACTACAAAAGAACACAAAATGAAATGTTGTAAATATGTGTGTATAGGCTTGATCACTGTATGTGTACTAATAATTATAGCAATAGTTCTTGGAATGCATGGAGAGAATGAGAGAGACGCAAATGATGCTTCTACTTCTAAACCTACTACTGAATTAACTCCTCAGCAGAAACTCGAACAAGACGAGAAATATTTACACGATAAGAAAGAGCTCTCCTCCAACATTTTCTATCGCTTGCTGAATGAGTATGTTGAGACAGTGGATGCGAAAGATTGTTATGTGTGCACACAAATACCTAGCCCAGTAAAAGAAGGAGTGACATATCATAGCATGCCTCTTACGTATGGAATTTCATGCAGTTTATTAATGACCAGATTTTATGGCCAGGAGTATATTCACTACTTTTATTCCAATCATGATGTTGTATTTGCATATATCCCCATAATTGAGTACCTGAGTAAAGTAGCAAGAGATTATTATATAAAATTAATGAGAGGTTTCTTTGAGCCATTGTCACCTTTTCACACAGCTTACGCTCACAGAGAAAACCTTACATGCTTGCTTTCACCGATGGAGAAAAGTTTTTTAGATCACACTGACGATAGGAGGAAAGAGGGGAAGGAGAAATTAGAAAGGGAATTACACAAAAGGGCATCTGTAGATAACTATGCTTTTGCCGCGATAAAGACACAAGGGAAACTAGCTTTAGATGCAATACACGTAGGGAGGCTTTGTATATATAGACCTAAATCATATTATGGCACAATCTTTGTGGGAACGAGTGAATGTAAACATACGTTTTTGTTCCAAGCTAAGTGGACGTTCATGCTGAATGGACAAGACCCAGTTATTCCAGGGGTATATTATATTTGTGGGCTTAACGCCTATTATCGTCTTCCAAAAGGATGGTATGGGAGATGTTATTTGGGAATAGTATTTCCAAAGATTTATCAACTAGACGTCTTAAAGAATTTTCCAAAGCTGTCTGAATCACATCATGCTCAGAAAAGGGAGACAGCTTCTGGTGTGGTAGGAGATATATTTGGAGCAATGATTCCTTCAGTAGGAGTCATATTGAATTCAATTAAAATACGAAAGTTGTCTACTATTGTGGATAACATGTTGACAAAGTTCTCAGGAGCTATAATCCTGATGGATGCTGAAATTGCTGCAGAAAGAGCTATGACTCTTCAAAATCGGCTTGCCTTAGACATTCTTTTAGCAAAGGATGGCGGCGTTTGCAAAATGCTTAGTGCACGTCACTGTTGTTCTTATATTCCAGACAACAGTGGGCAAATTAGAAAAATGCTTACAAATTTAACTAACGAGAGTACAGATTTGAAAGAATTGAAAGAACCAGGAGTATGGGAAAAGGTTGGAAAAGGATTTGCTTCTGTGGGAAATTGGCTCAGCAACATTTGGAATGGACTATTGCTGAAAATAGTAAAAGGAATATTAATAAAATTAATTTGCTTATTAGGTATTTGGGGAATATGGAAAGCTATTAAAATATTGAAAACAAGAAACAGAAGGAAAAGAGAAGAGAAAGAGCAAAATAAAATGGTAGAAATATACAGAGAAAAATCAAAGGGAACCAAAAGGAAGAGGGAATTGACTGAGGTGCCAAATTACTAAAACAGAATTTTAATGAAATAAAATTTGTGGGAAGATTGGATGTGATGACATAATTAGTCATCAGAGGAGGGATTGATGAAGCAGAAAAGAAAGGACTAACAAATATTCATATATCATGTAACCAAAATCGTATAAGGTAGTGTGATTTTAGCAAAGAAAAATAATATACGTGGGAAATTTTGCCCACGGGGTAGTTCGCCATTATTATAAACGGGCTTAATTAATCATTAAGAATTGAAAATGTAGTAATCCGTCATAATTGCAAATGTATTCTATGATTTCTTGTTGAAACTGTTGTATGCTTAGCCTAAATTTAGCATAGGCTTTGGCCTAGTTGCCTGGTCTAAAATTTAACTGCGTGGTTTTCACTTGCACTAACAAAGACATATTATTTCACTTTAAAGGTTGTATTTTTCCAGTAGAAATGACTAATACACTTATCTCAAAGTTTCGTGCTAGGCTGGTTGCATCCCTTTTGATGCAAGGTCAGCTCCTGCAGGTGCGGACAATAAAAGCACTGATACCGAAATAATTGGCAAACTTTGTTGCAACTTGTGTTCCAAGGCTCCAAGGACAATGTATGCATAAATGAGTACTAGGAGAAAGACACCATTCATTGGTCAAATTGAAGCCACCCTATGAACCCTCCAATGGAAGACCATGAAGAATTTGGAATGTTTCTTACTTAAACCCACCGGACAAAGAGAAGAGCCATTTTCTTTGATGCCATTTTGAAGCCTGATTCAAGAAGCCATCTTAGACGATATCTTCGATGCCTTTTCTCTGTTGCAGAGAAAGAGACTTTAAAGAATTCTCACCCTAGAGACTTTAATTTTAACTTTGCCCCGTCCTGCCCATGCAGTAACTTTTACCCCATTCTCCTTGCTGCCGCAAGGAAACTTGCCCTTAACTTTGCCCCCTTGAAATCTGCCCCATGCTGATCGAACCGGTACCTGAAGAACGGAGACTTTTCTTGAATGCTGATTGTATTTGGTAAATATGAAAGGATAATTGTATTATGCATTGTGTTTTCCTTCCTAGGTACCAACTGCCTATTTTGATAGGGCCCAAGCTAGAAGTTTTCTAAATTTGTGTTGACTAAATTTGTTTTGCATGAAGCCTCACATGCCAATGCTAATTAGAGGTTAGTTGAGGTATTCACTCGATGCACCATGCTAAATTGAAATCTTGTTATGCTGACCAATGTATGCAATTAGTCAAATTCAGTTACTTATATTAGTGATTTGCGTTGCTATAACCGAGTGCATTATAATTCAGATTTTGCGTAGATTGCGTTTTTTCCGCCGCTATGGACAACTAGTAATGTTCGTATACATATATCATTTGATTTTGAGATTCACTTATATCATGCTAGCTTTTTTAATTTAGGGAAATAAATTCATTAACTTCAAATAAACTGGTGTGGTTATTCATGACTGAAAGGTCATGTTGCGTCAAAATACCGATTGTTATTGATTCCTAATGTGTCGTTTGATCTATTGATTAAGCATTGGATATTGATTACAATGGTTATTGATTATTGATTTGAGTGATCCGACTATTCTTGGATGAGGAGAACCCAACTCGGTTAAAAGGTTCACCGACCTCTGGCGTGTCCAAGTACAGGTAATTTATAAAGACTGGACGCGCTATCACTTCCCATGTGGTTTCTGTGTGCTGGATTCTGTTTTGACTGTTTTTGGTAAGCTGGGCACTTTACCACTGCTTACCAGTGCTAAAGTGCAAGTGCTTCCCATGTGAAATTATATGTGTAACTGGCTTTTCCATGATTGACATATTTTGATTTACTAATAGGTCACTAGTGAAAAGCACTAGAGGTGCCCAGGGCCTGTAAATCAAATGCTACGAGTGGGCCCGCAGCACTTGTTCTGCCACTCACATGAGTAGCCTTGTAAACATGGCTCAGACCTGCCACTTCGGTTTCACTGCGCAAGGCCTATCTCTCTCATAGGTTAACATGGGGGCTGCCTTTAAATATCATTAAAGTGCAGATTCCCTTTGAGAGCAGATAGAAATATGGAGTTTGGGGTCTCTGAACTCACAATTTAAATATACATCTTTTAGTGAACTTGGTTTTTAGATTCTTAGTTGAAAATGCCACTTTTAGAAGGTATGCATTTTCTTGCTTAAAACATTCTGTGACTCTACCTGTTTGTGGATTCCCTGTCTAGGTCAGTTTGACAGTTGGGATGTTTGTGCATCTCCTCTAGACAGTGACACAAAGGGTGCTGGGGTGTAGCCTGAATATCCTGATGAGCCATCTGTGCTAGAGTGGAGGGAGGAGTGGTCACTCACACCTGAAAGGGCTGTGCCTGCCCTTACGCAATGCAGTCTCCAAACTCCTGGTGTGTGTGTGGGGCCTGGTCTAAGCAAGGCAGGATCTTGTGAACAACAGAAACTTTGCTTTCAAGTTGGGCAACTTCAAAGGCAGAAAGGGGTAAAAGTATTGGACCCAAAACCCCAGACTAGAGACTACTTCAAGGATTCAAGAGGAACCTCTGCCTGGAGAAGAGCTGAGGAGAAGTGTTGCCCTGGTCTGTGGCTGTGCTTTATTGGGCTGTCCTGCAGTTGCTGCTTCTCCCTGTTCAAGGGGACAGAGACTGGACTTTGTTGTGCATTCCTGCTTGAGAGATGTCTCAAAGAGCTTGGCTCCTGTTTTGAAGCCTCGGGCAGCAAAGGCTTCACCATCCAGTTCTGAGTCTGCATGCTGTAGACTCTAGCGTGCCAGAGGGTGCCATTCCAGTTCCTGCGCCCCTGGAAGTGAATTTCTGGAGAAAACCTGTCTAACAATGTCGGACGACACCGTGCAACTTTGCTATGGACGCCGCTGCACGGGCACCTTGATGCTGCCTGCCCTGAAGCAGTGGAACTTGCAGAAACACGATGATCCCAATGACTCCACAGGCTTCGTGTTGCCGCAGCCGCTGACCCTGCATGAATTCGAAGAGATTGGAGTGTCGTAAGTCCGACGTCCGTGACACCCAATGCCATCACAGTGCATGTGGCCCTGTGACATCATCACAAACCCCTGAGGTCGCCCCGCAGCATCGTGAGTTCGCCAGACTTAGTATCTGCCGTAACCCAGGGATGCCTCTGCTCCTCTGCCCTGTAGCACTGGAACTGATGACGCATCAGATCCAGTATTGCCTCGCTCCCTGACTCTGTGCACCAGACTGTTTTCTACTAGTTTTACCATGGTACTTTACCTGGAGGTCTTACGACTTTATAAATGGAGCCAGTGGTGTTGCATTGTAGGAAACGATTCAGTCACGATGCAGCTTAATATCAAATTGCATCCTTTGTGCTTGTAGGCATTATTCTTGTTTTTTTGAGTGCTAAAATCATATTTTTAATGGTGTATTGTGAATTTTTATCATACTTGGTCTTGTTTATTTAGATAAAATATGTACCATTTTTCTAAACCTGTGTTGTCATACTTAACATATTGTCTCTGAGTTAAGCCTGCCTGCTTGTACCAAGCTACTAAGGGGGTAAGTGGGGGTTAACTGAATGTGATTCTCCTTTACCCTGACTAGAGTGAGGGTCCTTGCTTGGACAGGGGGCAACCTGACTGCCAACCAAATACCCCATTTCTAACAATGTCAAATCCGGTTCCCAGGATATGTGTAGCCCAAGGTATGGAAAGCTAATCCGATGCACCGGAATCTTGGATTGCTAGGCTTTGTTCCAGTAGTCTCCCCTCAGTAGAACCAATATGGACTTACCCCAAGTAACCCGAAGTCCTGAGGCTTCCCCAAAAGCATTTCGGATCTGGAGAAGCCAAGGCCCAGTCTCCACTGGTCTGCACATGAATAAGAGGATGTCATCAGCACAAAGTGCTATTTGGGTCTCCATAGCCAAGCCACAGTCAAATCCCTACACCTGAGCATCACACTGGATCCACATGACCAGTTGCTCGATGGTGAGCGCAAATAGGAGAGGGGACAATGGGCATCCCCGTTGGTGCCCCACATCACTAGGAGAGCCTCTTACAGTACTCCGTTGGTGCTAACTCGGGTTCAGGTCCCCATGTACAGGACTCTGACATAAATCCAGAAGCGAGGCCCAATCCCTTGAGCACCTCATCCAGGTAGGTCTAATTAATTGTGTCAAAGGCTTATTCGAAGTCGATTAGCATAAGGGCAGCCAGATCACCCAGACCTCTAATGTGGGACAGTTGGTGGATAAATCCACACTGGTCGGGATGGACCAGCCTGGGAATAACCGTCAGCAAGCAATTCACTAGCAGTTTAGCATAGAGCTCGATCTAGCTGTTAATGAGGGAAATGGGTCTGAAAGATGTGCAGATAGGGTGTTGACTTCCTGGCGTGGAAAGTATCACAATCGTGGCCTGGTCTATTTCAGAGGGAAGGTGACCTCTTGACACTGCCTCCATGTACAGTTTAAGCCGAGGTCAAATAACGCTGGGGCATAGCCTATGATAGAGCTCCATGAGGAGTCCATTGAGTCCCGGTGTTTTGCTAGGGTTAAGCCCTGAGAGTGCGTGAGTGCGTCCCCTATTTCCTCACCAGTAATGTTGGTATACAAGGTCACCCATTCCTGGACACTAAATTATCTTTGTTCTAATTACAACTCTGGATTAGAGAAAGGTAGGGCTCAGTCCTGAAGAATGCCCCTCACTCAACAGGCTTTACAGAGTGCAGAAGCATTTGGGCATTAAACTAGGAAATTGCATTGTAAAACATTCTTAGAGCACTGTTTTTACTTACTCAACTAGGGGATTTCAAATAAAGACTGAATCATTTCTACTACTCGTGAAACCTTTTTATCATTTACATGGTCCCACTTTGTAGGCAACATGACTGATAAGGGAGGCAACTGACAAAATATGTTGTTATACTCCTCTGGAGTAACAGTGTTTTTAACCCTCATTAGTGTATACCAGAACCTGAAAGAATACCTATTATTCTGCTAAGAGTTCCAAAGAGAGCCCACTAAGAACCAGCAGGATGGTCATAATCAGGAGGTACCTAATAACAAAGCAAGCTACTGGAGTTGTTTGAGGGTAAAACTCCTCTTCTTCCTTTTTTAGAAATACCCCTGTAGTGGGGCATAATTTAGTATATGTACCTATTATTTTTCACTTCTGAAAAAACAGCTTTAGTGCTCAGGGTATGCAGATTGGCTGTCTCTACTGTGTTCATTCAGCTTCACTGTGGGACTGAGCCACACAAAATACAGACATTAGTGCTTCAATAATTAATTCCTAAGGTGTGCATAGTTTTTTGTATCTCTGGCAATTCACAAGTCTGAGAGAGTTTACCTGAATATCTACAGACAACATAGATCTTCTGGCATATTGAAAGCTATTCCACTTCTTGCGTTGTTATTCCCATTTCTTGCTGAATGTTTTTGCTGGTCTTAGGCTCTGCATCTGTGCATACTGTCCAGTGCCCCATGTATGTGATCTGACCCCTAAAACATCTAATAACTGGCTGATTCCTGACTTTTATATTTCACTCTCCTGTGAGGCCATTGTGTATGGTGTAGAAACTACACCCAGGGCGTGAAAAAGTAAATGTTACATGTGGACTGCAGCCCTTATTGTTACATCCACTAGTGTGACAAGGCAACCATGTCTTCAGGCCCACCAATGTAGCCTGACTGCTGCAGTTCAAACCTGCAGCACCTTCTGTCAAAATAACCCTTTTGACAGGGGAAAAACCTTTCTTTTAAATATTCATGAGTTGCCTCTACTTAGGGCTTGTAGCCCAAAAGGTAGGGAATTTAAAAGTGGGACATGTAGAAATGTAATGTTACCATATCTCTGCAGTACAAACCCCAAAAGTTATTTTCACTGTGAAAGGCTCTGGCTGCCCTACACGGAAAGCCAGAGTCTACATTAAAATGTTAATTCAGCTATCTTGCATTTGGAGGCAGCTGGAAAAGTAGTTCAATTACTATTTTTATTATTTATTAAAAGCCAAATTAATTGGTGAAGTTAGATTTTTAGTAAATATTTAGGAAAAGTACATTTTTAAAAGTTACCTTTGTACTATACGAAGCTCCTGGAGTTTCATTTGCATTAGATCTCCAGCAGTTGCCCAGCCAGTGCCTGATCTTAATGAGGTGGGAAAACTGTTCCCATAGCTAGAACAATGGTTTGGGTTTCGGGTAGTGTTTTGCTTTCCCTTGCAGGAAGACCAGTTGGGGTGTACCCAGGAACTCCATCAACTTGTAAAAAGGTCTGCCTTTTCATCAGTAAACTTAAGGTAAGACCTGAAAAAGGCAAACCTTTGTTCCTACAACTAGGCTGGCTCCAGCCCTGGTGGAAAAGGAGCTACCACCAGAAAGAGGTTTAAGTGAATACAGGGTAGGAGAATGTTCATTTCCCAGGCCACACCTCCTCTTTTGGGAGTGAGGTGCACTGTGGGATTGTTTACAATAGTGCAAACAGGAACTACTGCAAAAGAGAGTAGGTTTGCCCCTGGTAACTTTTATCTCACTGGGTAGAGAGAAGTAAGGAGTCACACCCACCCACTAGCTAGTGCAAACCATAAATGCAGCACTACAAGGCAAGAAAAGAACAGAACACTTTCTGGACATGTGGAAGAACAGAAGGATGAGTGCACATTTTGTTCTGAGACTTGAAAGGAGACTTGAAAGGCTAAAACTACTACTACTTGTACCCAGGACAAAAAGCTAGACTCCAAGTATTAGTTGACTGGCCTCCTGTGTGGCGGCTACAGGGACACAAAACATTGCAAGAGGCCTTGTTACTGAATTGCCCAATTGACCAGTTGCAACTGGACCTGAACCGGACTCTGTCTGTGTCCTATCCTGACCCCTGGGTGCTGCCATTGAGATCCTGGGACCCATGGCTGTGTCTACCTGGAGTTCTCCTACAATCTCTGAAAAGCTATAGACTTAAAAAACATTCTGACTACCAGTTGTTGAGCGATCAGGACCTTGGCTGGTCTGGCTCGGAGGTTAGTCCTGATCACCTGAACCAGTCCAGCCAAGGTGAGACTTCACCAGGCTGAAGAAACAGGGTTGTCCTGCTTGGAGCTTCTCAGCAGTAGCAAATATGTTTTAGCAGCCCTCAGCGAGAAAGTATCTGGCCTTCTGCAAGTCATCGTCTGACACAGCCTGCAGCCTTTTCCTGCTGAAGGATTCTGAATCTGAAAAAAACATAGAAGTCTTGACATGGCAAAAGTGTAAAGAGTATATGGCTAATGATAGGACTCTTGGGGCACAACATTTTATCTTTTCCCACTTTGAGCTTATCCCACCAAAACAAATTACCTCAGCAGGACCTCTTCCAATTGCTATCCAGATTCAAGAGGACTTCCTTGAATACTCTCACACCATTGCCCTGCTGAAGGTTTTTGACTTCCATTTCAGAGGCTAAGTCCCTACGGTAAAATCTTTGACTGGGGCAGAACTACATAGATGTATCCAACCTGTACTCCATCACAGTCAGCCTGAAATCATGACCAAGTCCTGGCCACACACCAACAGTACCTTCTGTTGATGTTTTATTTTACTTGGTGCTTTTTGTCATAAATCTTTAAAAAATCATGTCTCCAGTTTACCTTGTTGAATTGTTGTCATTTTGTCATTCTGCAGCACACATAGAAAGAGGAAAAGCCTTCCAGGGACTACAACGCAGGCACCCTTGCACCATTTAGCAAGGGTGCCTGTATTGGTGCTAGGCTGCTGAAACATCACCAGAGCAGGGGGAAAGTACAGGAATGCGTTGAATGCTATAGATACCGCACATTCCTGACCTTTTACTTTGATGCAGCACAGTGACTTTCTGTTCTGCCCACCGCCAAATCCACATAAATTTGGGTCTAAAACTGCAAGAGCTGTGCACCTCTTTAAGAGAGACAACAAAGTGAGTGAAATGCCTTACAATTAAAAATGTAAAGAAAAGAAAAATAGTCAAATGTTCAACAGTGTTATTCAAATTCTGGAATGTTATAGATCTTGGTGTTGCTAAAGCCGCCGTAAGTGGCCATGGTATGCTCAGACGTGGGTCCCTAGCTCACTGTGCCACTGGATTCAGGCTAAACTGGCTGATGAGGGGTGAAAACCCAAAGGCAGTCCGAGGGTGCTTGTTTCTGGTCCGGGGAAGTCCTAGGGACTCATTACGAGTTTGGCAGGCGGCAGAGGGCGCCCACCAAACTCGTTGGGTCGGAAACCGTTAGTTCGGTGTTCTGCCTGCTGACCCTATTATAAGTTTCCCGCTGGGCCACTCCCAACCCTGTTTCCACCAACTAGCAAAGTGGGAAACTACCCACAACATTGACGCCAGTTCGTAATCGAGCCGGCGGCAATGTTGTGGTGCGTCGGATGCAACAGCACCTGTCATGCTTTTCACTGCTTCTAATTCAGGCAGTGAAAAGCATGACTGGGCCCCCATTGGGTCCCCAGCACTCAGTCTCTGCCAGGCTTTGCATGACGGTGGAACCGCCATGCAAAATCTGGCAGACATGCGACTCGTAATACCCAGGACAGCAATGCTTGTAGAGCTGCCCTGGCGAATTAATACCGCCATTGGCCGGCAAAAAAGTGGTGTGCCCGCGGTCGGACCGTGGCTCTTTCACTACTGTCATAATGTGGCTGTTGGACCGTTGCATTGGTGGTGGTCCAACCGACACAGCAGGTCTGGCGATCCTAGGACCATTAGACTTGCAATTAGGCCCTAGTTTGGCAGTTCGGGCTGGACTGTTCCCATGGAAAGCGGGGTCAAGACTGATTTGCATATAGCTGGATCTAAATTGGGGTGACAGGGTGAGCAAAGGTAAAATGGATTCAACCCAGATCTGTGACTGGGTGTTTGAATTGTTTCAACATGCAAGTGGCCGGGGTATGCCCAGACATGGGTCCCTTGCTCACTGTGCCACCGGATTCAAGCTATCCTGGCTGATAAGGGGTGATACCCGAAACTGATCCCAGGATGCTTCTTTCTTGTCCGAGGAAGACCTAGCTTGGCAGTCTGGACTCGACTGTTCCAATGGGGAGAAGGGTCTAGACTGATTTGCACATGGCTGGGTCTCAACTGGGGTGGCATAATGAGCAAAAGAATGATGGGGTCAACCCAGATCTGTAACTGGGGTGGGTGTTTGAAAAGTTTCAACACTCCATCCATCATCCTTGTGTATTGCTAAAGTCACTGTAAGTGGCCAGGTAATACCTGGATGTTGGTACCTTCCTCACTGTGCCACTGGATTCAAACTAGTCTGGCTGATGAGGGGTAATACCCTGAACCCGGACCCAGTATGCCTTATTCTGGTCCAGGGAAAATCTAGCTTGGCAGAACGGGCTGGAGTGCTCCCATGGGGATCAGGGTAAAGACTGGTTTGCATATGGCTGGGTCTTAACTAGGGTGGCATGAGAACAATGGATTCAACCCAGATCTGTGACTGGGGGTGGGTGTTTGAAGAGTTTCAACACCCCTCCATTATCCTTATGTGTTGCACAAGCCAGCCAGTAAGGAAATAGAGACTGAGCCAAGGCTCACAAAACAGAATGAGAATGTCAGTTTGTCGGTAGAAAGATGGCATGACTATATATTAGATTATTTTTTCACAGTAGTTATTGGTGGAAACGTAAAGAAATTGTTCTACTTACTCTTCCTGTGCCCCTTAGTCTGCATACAGGAGTGAGTTCTAAACTGGCACATGTACATTGTTCACCCGCTACAAAGTCTGGAGTTTTCTGACTTTTCTCATTCCCCTTTTCCATAGATACACCTGATAACGCGTCCAGCCCTTATAAATTACCTGTACCTGGACACGTTGGAGGTCGGTGAATCTTTTAACCAAGTCGGGCTCTCCTCATCCTAGAATAGTCTGGTCACTCAGATCAATAATCAATAACTATTGCAATCGGTAATCAATACTCAATTAATAGATCATTATAGCGAAATCAGAAATCAATAACAGTTGGTATTTCGGCGCACCATGACCTTTCAGTCATGAATAATCACACCAGTTTATTAAAAGTTAGTGAATTTATTTCCCTATATTAACAAAGCTAACACGATGTATATAAGTCTCAAAACCAAATGATATATGTAGATGAACATTGCTAGCTGTCCTTAGCGGCGGAAGAAACGCAATCTATGCAAAATCTGAATAATGATACATTCAGTTATGGCAATGCAAATCACTAATATGACTAACTGTATTTGACTAATTTCATACATTGGTCAGCATAACAAGATTTCAAATTAACATGGTGCATCGAATGAATACCTCAACTAACCTCTAATTAGCATTGGCATGTGGGATTTCATGCAAAACGAATTTAGTGAACACAAATTTGGAAACTTCTAACTTGGGCCCTATCAAAATAGCAGTTGGTACCTAAAAGGAAAAACACAATGCATAATACATTTATCCTTTCATATTTACCAAATACAAACAGCATTCAAGAAAAGACTTCGTCCCTCAGGTACCAGTTCGATCAGCATGGGGCAGATTTCAAAGGGGCAAAATTAAGGGCAAGCTTCCTTGCAGCGGCAAGAAGAATGGGGCAAAGTTACTTCATGGGCAAGACGGGGCAAATCAAAGTTAAAGTCTCTTGGGTGAGAATTCTTAAAGTCTCTTTCTCTCCGATAGAGAGAAGGGCATCAGGGTGTCGTCCAAAATGGAGTCTGGCGCCTGGCTTCAAATTGGCATCAAGGAAAAAATGGCTGACTTCTCTTTGTCCAGTGGGTTTAAGTAAGAAACATTCCAAATTCTGCAGGGTCTTCCATTGGAGGGTTCATAGGTTGGCTTCAAATTGTCCAATGAAAATTGTCTTTTTACTAGCTCTCATTTATGCATACATTGTCCTTGGAGCCTTGGAACACAAGTTGTAACATGGTTTGGCAATTATTTTGCTATCTGTACCTTCATTGTCCGCACCTGCAGACTGGCCTTGTATCAAAGGGGATGAAACCGGCCTAGTATGAAACCTTGGAGATAAGTGTATTAGTCATCTCTGCTGGAAAAATACAACTTCAAGCAAGAATATATGTTTCATTAGTTCAAGGAAAAGCCACGCAGTTAGAATTTGAGACCAGGCAACTAGGCCAAAGCCTCTACTAAATTTAAGCTAAGCAAAACAGTTTCAACTAAGAAATCATGGCATACATTTGCAATTATGACGGATTACTACAATTTTCAATACTTCATGATTAATAAAGCTCGTTTACAATGATTGCGAACTACCCTGAGGGCACAATTTCCCTCGTACGTTATTTTCTTTACCAAAATCACACTACATTATACGCTTTTGATTACGTGATATGTATGAATATATGTTGGACCCTCTTTTCTGCGTCATCAATCCCTCCTCTGATAACTAATTATGTCATCACATCAAATCTACCTACAAATTTTATTCCATTAAAATTCTGTATAGTAATTTGGCACTTCAGTCAATTCCCTTTTTCTTTTAATCCCTTTAGATTTTTCTCTATATATTTCTACCATTTTTGCTTGTTCTTTTTCTTCTCTTTTTCTTTTGCGCCCTGTTTTCAATATTTTGATACCTTTCCATATTCCCCAAGAGCCTAATAGACAAATTAATATTATTAATATTCCCTTTACTATTTTTAGTAACAATCCGTTCCAAACGTTGCTGAGCCAATTTCCCACAGAAGCAAATCCTTTTCCAACTTTCTCCCAAACTCCTGGTTCTTTCAATTCCTTTAAATCTATACTTTCATTAGTTAAATTTGTAAGGATCGTTCTAATTTTTCCACTGCTGTCCGGTATATATGTACAACAGTGACGTGTACCAAGCATTTTGCAAACGCCGCCATCCTTTGCTAAAAGAATGTCTAAGGCAAGCTGATTTTGAAGAGTCATAGCTCTTTCTGCAGCGAGTTCAGCATCCATCAGGATTATAGCTCCTGAAAATTTTGTCAGCATGTTATCCACAATAGTAGACAACTTTTGTATTTTTATTGAATTCAATATGACTCCTACTGAAGGAATCAAAGCTCCAAATATATCTCCTATCACACCAAAGGCTGTCTCTCTCTTCTGAACATGATGTGATTCAGACAGCTTTGGAAATTTCGTTAAGTCATCCAGTTGGTAAATCTTTGGGAACACTATTCCCAAATAACATCTCTCATACCATCCTTTAGGAAGACGATAATAGGCGTTAAGTCCACAAATATCATATATTCCAGGAATAACTGGGTCTTGTCCATTCAGCATGAACGTCCACTTAGGTTGAAACAAAAACGTATGTTTGCATTCACTCGTTCCCACAAAAACTGTGTCATAGTATGATTTATGTCTATGTATACAAAATCTCCCTACGTGCAATGTATCTAAAGCTATTTTCCCTTGTGTCTTTATTGCGGCAAAAGCATAGTTATCTACAGATGTCCTTTTGTGTAATTCCCTTTCTAATTCCTCCTTCATTTCTTTCCTCCTATCGTCAGTGCGGTCTAAAAAGTTTATCTCTACTGGTGAAAGCAAGCATGTAAGGTTCTCTCTATGTGCGTGAGCTGTGTGAAAAGGTGACAACGGTTCAAAGAATTCTCTCATTAATTTGAAATAATAATCTCTAGCTATTTTACTCAGGTACTCGATTATGGGGACATATGCAAATGTAACATCATAATTAGAGTAAAAATAATGAATATACTGTTGACCATAAAATCTGGACGTTATTATACTACATGTAATTCCGTAAGTAAGAGGCATGCTATGATACGTCACCCCTTCCACTACTGAGGTAGGTATTTGTGTACACACATAACAATCTTTCGCATCCATTGTCTCAACATACTCACTCAACAAGCGATAGAAAACGTTAGACGAAAGTTCCTTCTTATCATGCAAATGTCTCTCGTCTTGTTCGAGTCTCTTCAGCGATGTTAGTTCAGTAATAATAGTAGGTTTAGAAGTAGAGGCATCATTCGTTTCACTCTCATTCTTACCATGCATTCCAAGAACTATTGCTACAATGATTAGTACGCATGCGGTTATTAGACCTATACACATGTATTTACAACACTTCATTTTACGCCCCTGTGTAGTGAAGCTAGTCATGATCTGTATAGAATCAGAAAGTTGAAGACACCTTATCAAAGCGGATTTGCAAATATTTACAAAGCTGAACGAGTTCAATGTTGACACAGTTTTCTTTAGCAGCTTAGTCTCTTATCGGTTAGCAGCGTTGTCTCAAAATCGGTTTAAAGTCAATCAAGTTAGCAATGTCTTAGCCGGTTGAAAGGTCAATCAGGTTATCAATGTCTCTATTCGATGAAGTTCATGGAGTTTTACTCCTCAAGTACCGAAGTGAAGCTCTGCCTCTTCGTTATCGAGACTGAGGGATACGAATTCGTCTGACCAATCGTTAGTGGCTAAGTATGCCCACTCCGGACCAGAATATCTTTTGCTTGGTATTCTTTTTCTTTTCAATTTTGCATCTCTCTTTGACTCTCTCTCGCTGGTACTTTCTTCCTTGGCCAAGTCCTTTTCTTCACTTGGTGCTGTTATTGCGACAGACACTTCTTTTCTTTTCTCTTTCACCTTTGGCCCTTCACTTTCGTTTAATGCTTCTCTTATCCTTAATTTTACTGGCGATATGCTTTGTCTTCTTTTTGCACTGTATCCACTTGATGGACCTGCAACCTCTTCCGAAGGAGTTTGAACAGCTTCGTTCTGTCCTGTCTTGTCTTCTCCTTCTGGGAAGTCAATCAGGTTTTCCTTTTCTTTTCCTGTATCGTCTGCTTCTGGGAAAGCCCTCCTCTGATCAGGCTCTCCTGCTCCTTCACCTGTCTCGAGCTCTTTGCCACTGTTACCTGCTTCAGGCTCTCTGTCGCCTTCAGCTATTTCAGGCTCTTTGTCACCTTCAGGACCTTCGTCACTTTCTGAGGCTCCTCCTTGGTCTTCCCCAAATGAATCGGTTGCTTAGACCTCAGAAAATATTTCTCCTTCCTCTATTTCTACCTGCTCGCTTCTGGTTCCTCTTCGCTCTGTCTCGGCGCTTGGCACTTTGTTTTCAGACACAGGTGACTTCAGCGCTTCGACTTCCTCTTCTGTGGGACACTTCACCCTCTTTGTGTGACTGGCGTGAATCCAGTTGGGAACTCCCGCACACTTCACAGCGGTGGTAGTTGTCAGAATCACTTGGAAAGGTCCTTTCCAACGGGGTTCCAGACACGACTTCCTCACGTGCTTCTTTATCACGACCCAGTCACCTGCTTTCAGGGCATGTCCTGGACCTTGGATCGGTGGCAAGGTGGTTGCCTCCACCTGGTGAGAGAAAGAGCGGACCACATCAGCTAGACCTTTGCAGTAGTCTAACACCATATCATCTGTAATATTCAAAAGAGCATTTGCAGGAACTGCTGGAAGTCTCATGGCTCTGCCCATGAGGATCT
Organism: Pleurodeles waltl; assembly: GCF_031143425.1. Lineage (NCBI taxonomy): Eukaryota > Metazoa > Chordata > Amphibia > Caudata > Salamandridae > Pleurodeles > Pleurodeles waltl. Next base: position 1,639,563,372 of record NC_090444.1, on the reverse strand, counting down.
CGTGCGGGGACAGTCCAGTCTTTCTGTCAGGGGTGTTTCTCATTGACATTAGCACCAAGGGCAATGCGTCAGGCCATTTCAAGTTTGTTGATGCACATATTTTTGCCATGCTCGATTTCAATGTGCCATTCATTTGCTCCACTAGACCTGATGCTTCAGGGCGGTAGCTACAATGCAACTTTTGCTCAATGTTCAGAGCTGCACAAAGTAATTTTATTACTTCGTTATTGAAGTGACTTCCCCTATCTGATTCTAAGGAGATCGGAAATCCGAAACGTGGTATTAGCTCTCTCAAGAGTAGTTTTGCAACTGTGAGACTGTCATTTCTGCGTGTAGGGTATGCTTCAATCCAGTGACTAAAAATGCACACAACCACCAACACATACTTCAACCCTCCATGCACAGGCATCTCAATAAAGTCAATTTGCATCCTGCTGAAGGGACCCCCTGCTCTTCCAATGTGGCTCAAATTTACTACTGTTCCCTTCCCTGCGTTCATCTGTTGGCAAATGACGCAACAATGACAAACTGCTTCAGCAACTTGACGGAATTTGGGGTTAAACCAATCAGTTTTAAATAGTCTAATCATGGCATCCCTCCCAAGATGGGCTTGTCCATGGTAAAATCTGGCTAACTGTGTCAAAAGACTGTTTGGCAGAACAAATTTCCCTTCACTTGAAACCCATAATTCGTCTAGTCTCTTTACACATTGCGATTTGGTCCATGAGAGTTTCTCATCCTCACTGACATCATTCTGTAAGGATTTCAATTCATCCATTGTATCTACAACCTTTAGAGCAAAGATTTCGCTTCGTTCAAGTTCTGGCTCATTTATCAAATTCCACTCATCCCTGAGCAATATACATTTCAATGCGCAAAACCTTGCGACTTGATCCGCATATCCATTTCCCAGAGAAACATAGTTTTGTCCTTTCGAGTGTGCACTGCATTTTACCACTGCTACTTCTCCTGGTAATTGGATGGCATGTAACAATTCTCTTATTCTTTCACCATTTTTCACTGGCGATCCTGAAGAGGTCATGAAGCCTCTCTGTGACCACAATTGTCCAAAGTCATGCACTATTCCGAATCCGTACAGGCTGTCAGTGTAAATGATAACTTTCATTAATGCGGAAAGTTGGCAAGCTCTAGTAAGGGCTACCAATTCTGCTACTTGTGCAGAGTAAACTCCTTCAAGCCAAGATGCTTCCAGAACACATGTTACCGTACATACAGCGTATCCTGCCTTCAATATTCCCAGTGCATCTCTTAAACATGAGCCATCAACAAAAATAACTTGATTGTTTTCTTCCAATCGGGTATCTTTGATATCAGGTCTTGGTTTGGTGCAAAATTCAGTCACCTGAAGACAGTCGTGCTCGATGTCTTCAGCGTTCTCAATTTCGCCATTTTCACTGGGAAACAAAGTTGCTGGGTTCAACGTAGTGCACCTTTTCAGCTGCACATTAGTTGATCCCAGAATTATTGTTTCATACCTTGTGAGTCTAGCACCAGTCATGTGCTGCGTTCAGGAACGTGTCAAAAGTATCTCGACTGAGTGAGGGACCATGACTGTTAAAGGGTATCCCATCACTATTCCTTCACTCTGAGTGAGGCTGATACCAACTGCGGCTACGGCACGCAAGCACCCTGGCAGTGTTGCTGCGACTGGATCCAAAGTAGCTGAAAAATATGCTACCGGTCTGCTTACGCCACCATGGGCTTGGGTCAAGACAGACAAGGAACATGCATCACGTTCATGACAAAACAGTGTGAAAGGCTTTGTGTAATCAGGCATACCTAAAGCTGGAGCCCTGCACATGCATTCCTTTAATTCAATAAAAGCATCCATCTCATCTCCTTTCAGCTCTATTTCATCCAGCGCATCCTTCTGGGTCAGTTTCAGTAAAGGTTTTGCTAGGGGTGAGAAATTCGGAATCCATTGGTGACAGTAGCTCACCATTCCCAAAAACTTCCTCACCTCCCTCCTCGTCTTTGGGGGACTCATTTGAAGTACACTTGTTATTCTTTCCTTCATGATTCTCCGTGACCCTTTCTCTATTTGGTGGCCCAAATATTTCACTTTCCTCTGGCAGAACTGTAATTTTGAAGGGGACACCTTGTGTCCATTCCTACCCAAATGGTTCAATAGGGCAATAGTGTCGGCTGTACAGTCACTTTTGGTCTTAGATGCGATCAGCAAATCGTCAATGTACTGTACCAGTGTTGACTCGAATGGTAACTCTAATGATTCCAAATCTTTCTTTAGAATCTGATTGAAAATTGATGGTGACTCCGAAAACCCTTGAGGAATTCGACACCAACTGTAGACTCTGTCTAAGAATTTGAAACAAAAGAGAAATTGGCTGTCCTCATGAAGGGGCACAGAAAAGAATGCTTGCGACAAGTAAATGACTGAGAACCACTCAGCATCACAGGGGACTTGAAACATTATCACAGCTGGGTTCGGTACTACGGGACAACATTTGATTATTATGTCATTTATTTTCCTCAAATCCTGAACAATTCGGACCTTTCCATTCGGTTTTATTAGTCCCATGATTGGTGAATTACATGGACTGCTTAACACTTCTTTCAGTACTCCCTGCTTTACAAACTCATCAATGAGTTGGGCGACTTTGATGAGGGTGTCTTGTGCCATATGGTACTGTGGGGTGTGGGGAAAGGTTACATTGGGTTTTACCGTCACTTTCACTGGTTCCACTCCTTTGACCAATCCTACTTCTTTCCCTGTCATATCCCACACTTCCTTTCCGACTGTTTCCTGTAACTCAGCAGGAATATCTGCTTCAGTGAGCATTGGATAAAGAGTAATCAGAGGGTACTCCTCATCGACAGTTTCCACTTCGTCCCCTCCTACACTGTCCTCTTCTTCCCCATCACTGCTTGTCTGAATTTTAATTCCATCATTTGAACACATAATCGAACATCCCAATTTGCACAATAGGTCTCTCCCTAATAGTGATATCGGGCTTGAATCACACACCACAAATTTTTGTGACCCTTGATAGTTACCAATTCTAACTTGAACTGGATCTGTGATTGGGTTCGTCAGGTACCTATTTGCTACTCCCACTACTTGAACTGTTCTCCCTGAAAGTGGCAAATTTGGTACTTCAATGCTCCTAACAGTGGAACGTGTAGCTCCTGTGTCAACCAAGAATGAAACGCGATGACCCATAACTCTTCCCTCCACATACGGACCCTTTTGATCAACTTCCAAAGATGCTGCAAGCATACAATTTCCTTCCTCATCTGAACTTTCACTCTCCCATGCATCGTTTATTCCATTCTCACTATGTAAGGGGAATTGGTGCACTGTGTCACTTTGATTCATTCCTTGACCCGTGACCTGTTGAGGAAGCATTGCTTGCTGCTGATTCATTGGTGCTAAGGGTATTTGCATTTGCTGATTAGGTACCATAGGAAACTGCTGTTGCATTGGCTGCAATTGTGCCATTTGCACATGGGGCATTTGCACCTGTTGCGGTTGCATGGGTTGTAAACCCTGCATCTGGTTTATATTGTTTTGAAAATTTGGATTCGGACCTCTCAATTTTTGTCCTCTCATAGTCTGCAATGCATTGACATCATTGTTTTGCTGACCTACACCTTCCTGCACCATCATTGGGCACTCCTGTTTCCAATGCCCGACAATTCCGCACGTGTGACATGGCATCACCTTCTTCATTGCCTGTATACCATTTGGAATCATAACGGTATTCAGATCAGGACCATTATTCACAAAACCTCCTCGGCCTCTGCCTCTCATCTGCGGCTGAAACATAGCATTTCCCTGCTGCTGCTGCTGCGGCATCTGTTGTTGGAAACCTTGCAAACCTTGCAAACCTGTCTGAGCTGCCCTAAGCTGCATCACCATCACCTTTTCTTTCAGTCTTTTCTGCTTTGTCTCAATCTCATCACTGCAGTATTTTGCATAATTCAACACTTCATCGATCGACTTTGACTGCCAACAAATCAAATGTGTTTTAATCATCTGGCTGATTTCGGGTCTCAGCCTTCCACAAACCTGAACACAAAATGGAGCATGTCCTTTGCCTCAATCGTTTCCGTGCCACTGTAATTTTTAAACGCTTTCAACAACCTCTCATAATAAGTATAGACTCTTTAACCTCTTGGGCGGTCCTGTCAATCCTCTGCCAATCCACATTTTTCAACGCAACCTTGGTTTCCAAGTGCTCGATCACCTTGTGGTACAAACTCATTACCGTAGGTGATGGCGCACCTGTGTCCCTATCTCTCTCTGGTTCACTCGTCGGCCAACCTACAGCCCTTTTACAATCTTCCCACAAATCTGCCGGAACCACAATTTCGAATAAAGTATTCAGGTCTTCCCAGAGACATTTCGCGAGTTTCACAAATCTATCTGTCTGTTGATACCACTCGATCGGCTTTTCTCTCAATTTGGGAAAGTCATCCGTAAAGGATTGAATATCGCACCTGTGCTACGGTACGTGTACAAGTTTTCCCCCTGCTGTCTCTCTCATTGGTAACATAGTTATCAGGTTGTCATTCTGTTGTGCCTTCCCATTCCGCTCTGGGGTATTTTCTTTCTTTTTGTCCTTTTTCTTAACCCATCTACTTTCCCACTTGTCTAAACATCTCCAGACCTGTTCACTCTGCAGTATCTCTTTAAGGTGTGTTTTCATCCCTGCGGATCTCATGTGTTCAAAATCTTTTGTCTCAAAGTCTAACCTGTTACTTCTGCTCAGGTGTTTAGTCTTACTTATATAGATCTCGTTTCTGTCTGCAATTTCTTGTAACTTCTTATGTATGCTGCTTACTTCTCTTGTAATCCTAGGGCACATGTATCTTAGTTCTTCCTCTGTGTATGATTCTAATCTGTTCAAACCCATTGTTCCCTCTACCAGTTCATCTGCCTCCATACCCAACCTTATTTTATTCAGGTATTCTTCTCCCTTCCCGCTGGATGTACTCTGTGGGGAGTTCAGGCTGTTGAACCATTGTGTTAACTGTTGCACGTTCAGTCCCATCAGTGTAGCAGTTACATCAACTGCTACTGATGGTTTCTGTAATGTTTCAGTCTCTGAGGTTAACGGTACTAATAGTGGTGGATGTGACCTTACCACGGTCGACGAAGCACAAATTGGAATTGGACTGAATTCCGACAAGGACCCAGATCCATTTGGCAGTGCCGCTATTGGAGTTGTTTCTGGAGTGGTCTCTATGCATTTTCTCCCTGTCCCACACTGTGTCATTACTACCCCTTGTTCGCATACGTTTGGGTCTCCTTGTATGTACAGTGGTACTGGTGGACCTACAGTAATAGGCAGAGATATTGCGTCTGGATTCTGTCTGTTCCCCGAATTCTGTGGCATGTTAATCCCCACATTATGGTTCATCATTGCTGGCATATCTAACTGGCTCTCTGTCACTCGAGTATACTTCGGCCCTTCTTGTGCCTGCTTTTGAGGCATCAAAAACTGTGTTGATTCGGCTTGAATCAATGTCGGTCTCTGATAGTTTTGTCCTCCCTGCGCCATTGAATCAGAAGTCATTCCCATGTTATGCTCATCACAGCAGTGCCTTTGAACCTGTGGCTGATAATTATCAGCCGGCTTCAAATTAGGCACGTCTGGGTATAGTCTCTGAATCTGTGGTATTTGTGGTGAGAAAGGCATGTCGGAGCTGCTCGGCCTCTGAGATATTCTCAAATTTGGTGTTACATTACCCTGTACTGGTTCTGGAGGGGCAGTACTAATGCTTGAGCCTTTTTCGCTTTCCACATATGGTGGCGGGCGATCATTCAGCAATTGTATAAGAACTCCTCATCATCTGACTCGTCTCCCCTTTTCGAGTTTCTATTGTTCTCTCTATCTCTGGACTGACTTCTGTTTGTCTTATAGGTGGCTTTCCTTCCTTCCGTCTCCGCTTCATCGGTAATTGCTGGAAACAATTTAATGCCCTGCAATACGTCTGATCTACAAACCTTTTGTGTGCTGTCCCATCTAGCATCCGCTAGAGTCTTTTCTACTTTTCTTATTCTGCTCTCTAACTTCTTTTGTTGTTGGTTTCTAGCTATTAGCTCCCAAATTGCTAGTGCCTCAAACTGTGCTGGTCTTGGAGGTACTTTCATGTCGTATAGCGCAAATCTCAGATTTTCTAAAAACCCTTAGATTAAACGACCCGTGGATAGGGAACGCTACACTTCCATGCTTCTCTGTTAATTTGCACCATTGTTTTAACCAAAGACATGGTGCTACACCCTTTACTTCAATGACAATGTAAGCTGGTGTACCCTCAGGCGGTGTTTCTTCTCCTACATTTGCTTTAATATAAACATCTCCCCTCATGGCACTCTTCAATGCTTTGAAAAATTTCATCTTCCCGTCTTTTGTTTTTCTAAAATATGTAATCAATAAGTGACTTTAATTCCCGGAATACTCTTCGCTTGCCTTTCCCCTACCAGTTGCGCTTCACGGACTGTGTCCAATCTTCTCACCAACCGACCTATCCCAGCGCGGCTCCTAGTGACGTCATACTCACACACTGCGGCTGACAAAGTCCCGCGGCTTGTCCGCTTTCGTTCGTCTTCACTCACAAACTAATTTCTGCAATATAACGCGAGCACTAACCAAAAGAATAAAACAGATCTGTCGGTTTGCTACATGAAAGGTAATACAATCGCTTCAGAAACCTTAGGGATTTTTCACTAGCCTCGGCAGTCATTCCATCTTTCTCGGTTTCCCGCTTTCGCAAGCAAAATTTGACCCACAAACTTTACTCTCAACTGATCAATGAACTATTCTAGCGCACTTTAGAATTTGTCAAATCTCAAAGTCTAAATTTTCTTTCATTACCCAGAATTCATACCGACTTGTTGACCACGCCCGATCAACCTATTAAACCGACCAGATTACAACATCAAACAAGTGTCTCATACACTTTTCAACATACTCCGGAGTCTCTTGACCTCGCAGGGCCCGTCTCAACATCAACAACCACGTGGACAATTTTCTGCACAAAGCGCTACACACACGTGAAGTTCGACGACTTCCCTACTCTCACACTTTTGGAGTCCTAAAATCCTCACAAACTTCTCAATTAATCTGCGGCAATAAGCTGTGCAAGCGCGAAACCCTAACTTCACTCATACCGTCACTAGGACCGCCGAAACCATTCTCACACCTCCATGTCCTCCATTCGCAAGCTCCGAGATTCCGGGAAAGTCATTGGGGACTTAGGGCATCATCATCCCTCCAACTTGTTTTATCAAAGAAAATTCTAACTTAACTCCGTCTATTGCTCGGATGGGGTCCCAAAGGGCTAAACCATCAATCTCTGCTACCATCTACTGATAACGCGTCCAGCCCTTATAAATTACCTGTACCTGGACACGTTGGAGGTCGGTGAATCTTTTAACCAAGTCGGGCTCTCCTCATTCTAGAATAGTCGGGTCACTCAGATCAATAATCAATAACTATTGCAATCGGTAATCAATACTCAATTAATAGATCATTATAGCACATCAGAAATCAATAACAGTTGGTATTTCGGCGCACCATGACCTTTCAGTCATGAATACAGTAATCACACCAGTTTATTAAAAGTTAGTGAATTTATTTCCCTATATTAACAAAGCTAACACGATGTATATAAGTCTCAAAACCAAATGATATATGTAGATGAACATTGCTAGCTGTCCATCGCGGCGGAAGAAATGCAATCTACGCAAAATCTGAATAATGATACATTCAGTTATGGCAATGCAAATCACTAATATGACTAACTGTATTTGACTAATTTCATACATTGGTCAGCATAACAAGATTTCAAATTAACATGGTGCATCGAATGAACACCTCAACTAACCTCTAATTAGCATTGGCATGTGGGATTTCATGCAAAACGAATTTAGTCAACACAAATTTGGAAACTTCTAACTTGGGCCCTATCAAAATAGCAGTTGGTACCTAAAAGGAAAAACACAATGCATAATACATTTATCCTTTCATATTTACCAACTACAAACAGCATTCAAGAAAAGACTTCGTCCCTCAGGTACCGGTTCGATCAGCATGGGGCAGATTTCAAAGGGGCAAAATTAAGGGCAAGCTTCCTTGCAGCGGCAAGAAGAATGGGGCAAAGTTACTTCATGGGCAAGACAGGGCAAATCAAAGTTAAAGTCTCTAGGGTGAGAATTCTTAAAGTCTCTTTCTCTCCGATAGAGAGAAGGGCATCAGGGTGTCGTCCAAAATGGAGTCTGGCGCCTGGCTTCAAATTGGCATCAAGGAAAAAACGGCTGACTTCTCTTTGTCCAGTGGGTTTAAGTAAGAAACATTCCAAATTCTGCAGGGTCTTCCATTGGAGGGTTCATAGGTTGACTTCAAATTGTCCAATGAAAATTGTCTTTTTACTAGCTCTCATTTATGCATACATTGTCCTTGGAGCCTTGGAACACAAGTTGTAACATGGTTTGCCAATTATTTTACTATCTGTACCTTCATTGTCCGCACCTGCAGACTGGCCTTGTATCAAAGGGGATGAAACCGGCTTAGTACGAAACCTTGGAGATAAGTGTATTAGTCATCTCTGCTGGAAAAATACAACTTCAAGCAAGAATATATGTTTCATTAGTTCAAGGAAAAGCCACGCAGTTAGAATTTGAGACCAGGCAACTAGGCCAAAGCCGCTACTAAATTTAAGCTAAGCAAAACAGTTTCAACTAAGAAATCATGGCATACATTTGCAATTATGACGGATTACTACAATTTTCAATACTTCATGATTAATAAAGCTTGTTTACAATGATGGCGAACTACCCCGAGGGCACAATTTCCCTCGTACGTTATTTTCTTTACTAAAATCACACTACATTATACGCTTTTGATTACGTGATATGTATGAATATATGTTGGACCCTCTTTTCTGCGTCATCACACCCCAGATCTTGTTATTTCCATCTGAATTTGGCATGCATTTAGCGACCATGCTGGACAAGTATCACTCCTGCTGGACCAAGATGGAATACAAAGGTTGGTACCCTTGACAACTGCTAATAGATTATCAATAATCAATATAATTGATTATCTGCTAGAGGACAACAGCTTCTTTATTGAATACTGTGTGGGTCATATCACCACGTAACTTATTTTTTTCTAACAACAATCATATATTTCTGGCAGATTTTGTATTTGCACTAGGACAACCATAACAATACCCTGTTTCCTCTCTTCTCACCCTTCTAGTGTGAAAATGACATGGCCCAATATAGCCTCAAACCCACAAGCATCGAAGGGGCCACACTTGATTGGCTCTTTATTAAGAAGGACTGCCTACGACGTGGTGAAAGTATCCAAGTCACGTGGTCTGAATATTATTAAATTGCTTAGGGATGCCAAGACTATAACCCCCAGTGATCATCCCACATGTTTTTCATTTACCCTTCCCTACTGATTCGTATGAGGGTACCAACTACTTTAATGATATTACAAATGGGATTACCAATAGTTTTACCCCACGTGAGGAGAAAAGAACTGAAAGCAAAAAGTACCATGTTTGGTACATCAAGGATTTAATGAAAAAAGAAACTTCTTCAGAATGACTGACTGCTGTGGGTGCAAAAATCATTCAAGTACAAATCGTGAGTACATCTCGTGCTGCTGAATGATTATACAAAAAGCATATTTGCGGAGTCAAATTTGTATCTATTAAATGTCAAATTGATTCAGCCAAAAAATGACCTAATGACAATATCTGATATTGTCAAATCAGTCGGAAGTCGTCCGTTTAGGTGGGTAGCAGAATAAGAAAACAAATTGAAGACATATGTCTGGTTCTTTCACAAGAAGTTCAAAATAATTGAAACTTCCATTCCTCCTGCCCTGTTCTCTTTCTGCAGACTCCCAGTTGAGGGCAGACATACCTGCACAGTAGCATGCTTATCGAGCAAACTCTTGCAATGTGCTCACTCCCATCATCTGGCCTAAAAGCTGAAGATCTCACCAGCTTCGCAGCACTATCTTCCTTTTGCCTCAAACTCCTGTTTCAATAAAAACACACCTTGAATCAGTTTTTCTTTCTGTGCACCCAAAGCCCGTAACTTCACCCCGTCTGCAATTTGCACTACTACCTCATTACCTGCCTTCAAAAAATAGCTTAAACAATCTTTCCTAAACTGTGACTCCCTTCATTCCGCCTTGTAGCTCCTCGCCATCTTTGAAAGTTGAAGCTCAGCATGTATTGCCAGATCATTTGAGCATTCGTGCATTTTCTTCTCTGATGACTTGTTTTTTGGATTATGCACCATTTATGCTCCGTGTTTTGATCCTTCTTCATTTGTGCACCTACATTTGGACAAGTATTGAAGATTGCTCTTTAGGTTATTGACTATGGTGTTCTAGGCTTTATACTGTGTTACCTCTAAAGCGCCTGTGATGCCCTTGCGTCGTGCGCGCTATATAAAACGCTCAGTAAAGTCATAAGAAATAGTTACCAATTAGCTGGCAAAATATTGATCCTCTTATTTCTCATTGGTCTGATTGAAGCATCCAGTAGTGTTACACACTTTTCTAATACTGCACACCCAACATTCACTATGCTCCTCAGCCCTACATTCACTATGATCTTCAGTCACACGTTCCCTCATAACTCAGTTACTCTTTTTCCTCCGTTGCTCCATCTCTGTCCCTCACCTGTTCGAGTGCTGACTTAATCGCCGACTTCCTCGCTGACTGACTCACTGGCGCCAACTCACTCCTTCACTTTGTGCCTGGCGTCCTGCCTGAGTAAAGCAGTCAATCAGGCATACAGGAGTTAGCCAGTAAACATACGAGAGACTGAGTCAGTCAGTGATTAAGTTAGTAAATCAGGCATTAAGCAGGTGAGTGAATAAGCACAACAGCGAGTGAGTTGGGCAGTCACTCACTCAGAGATGTGCTAACTCACTCGATCACACTCTGACTCCCAAACTTCCTGCCAGCCTCACCCGTGTGCTTATTCGCTGTCTGCCGACTGACTCACTCACAGTAACTCCACCAAACCTCGAAAAAACGTCACAGCACCACGCGAGCCACTCAAACTGCTTGAGTGGTTAGGCTATGGGATTGGGTGAGAAAAAAAACAATTAATGGAACTATATAATAATCAAATGACGCGATAGAACGATTTCGTAGCATTGGATGTCACATCTTTCTGAGACACCTGCCTCACACCTTAAAGGCCCCAATCAACCCCTGCAGCTTTTCCCGGTGATTGGCAGGTTCGACGCATTCTCATCCCCAGAGCCCCGAGCACATTTAACCTCGGATATATCTTGCTATAAAGAAGGGCTCTATTCTTTCTGCACTTACAGTAACGTTGATGCGCTTGGACCTGTTCAGTGAATAGGGCCTTTGTTTCTGCTTGGGAAAGTCCACGTCTGTACAAAGCCTCTTGTTCGCTCTTGCCACACACCAAGACTGACCTGGCCGCTCCTTGCTGCTTGATATAATTTCTTTGACATCATTTTTTATTGCGTGCTGCTGTCCTCAAGCATGAAAATGCAGACAGGCTTTGAAGCCCCTGCCGTGATGGTCATTAACCCCTGGGATCCCGGAAGACTCCGACCGTCTTTTGTAATCATTTCATGCCATGAAAGTCCCAGGATCAAACTACCCGAATGTGCGTGAAGCAACACATCTCCCAGCACCACCCCACACGCGCCTCTAATCCAGGGCCTTTCACGGCCTGTTGAAAGACAAAAAGGGTTGTTAGTTTCATGTAACTTTTCTTAACCCCCCCCAGATGCCAAGCCTTTTTTTGGCTATTTGAGCCAGTTCGCGCTTAGGCCCTCATAACTTTTTGTCCACATTAAACTACCCACGCCAAATTTGTGTCCTGTTTTTTCCAACTTCTTAAGGATTCTAGAAGTACTCAGACTTTGTGGGTTCCACTGAAGGAGACCATGAAATTAGCCAAAATACAACGAAAATGTAGTTTTAAAAAAAAAAAAAAAAAAAGGGAAAAAAGGCTGCAGGAGAAGGCTTGTGTTTTTTTCCCCTGAAAATGGCATCAACAAAGGGTTTGCAGTGCTAAAATCACCAGCTTCCCAGCTTTCGGGAACAGGCAAACATGAATCAGAAAACCCAATTTTTCAACACAATTTTGGCATTTTACTGGGACATACCCCATTTATATTATTTTTTGTGCTTTTAGCCTCCTTCCAGTTAGTGATAGAAATGGGTGTGAAACCAATGCTGGGTCCCATAAAGCTTAACATTTCTGAAAGTAGACAAAATTCTGAATTTAGAAAGGGGTAATTTATGTAGATTCTACAAGGTTTTCCTACAGAAAATAACAGCTGAAATAAAAACATATTGAAATTGAGGTTAAAAAAAGCAATTTTTCTCAATGTTTTACTCTGTAACTTCTTCCTGCAATGTCAGATTTTTGAAAGCAATATACCGTTACGTCTGCTGGACTCTTCTGGTTGCATGGATATATAGGGCTTGTAGGTTCATCAAGAACCGTAGGTACCCAGAGCCAATAAATGAGCTGCACCTTGCAATTGGTTTTCATTCTATACCGGGTACACAGCAATTCATTTGCTGAAATATAAAGAGTGAAAAATAGGTATCAAGAAAACCTTTGTATTTCCAAAATGGGCACAAGATAAGGTGTTGAGAAGCAGTTATTTGCACATCTAAATTCCGGGGTGCCCATACTAGCATGTGAATTACAGGGCATTTGTGAAATAGACTTCTTTTTTACACACAGTCTTAAATTTGGAAGGAAAAAATGTAGAGAAAGACAAGGGGCAATAATACTTGTTTTGCTATTCTGTGTTCCCCCAAGTCTCCTGATAAAAAGGGTACCGGGGCAGGGAATGCAACATGGACGCATCACATTTTTACATTGAAATTTGACATGTTTTTTGCAAAGTACCTAGCTGTAGATTTTGGCCTCTAGCTCAGCCGGCACCTAGTGAAGCCTACCAAACCTGTGCATTTTTTAAAACTAGACACCTAGCGGAATCCAGGATGGGTTGACTTGCGGGGCTCTCACCAGGGTCTGTTACCCAGAATCTTCTCACTTTTGGTGACAGAAAGTTCTAGAATCTGAGAGGAGCCACAAATTTCCTTCCACCCAGTGTTCCCCCAAGTCTTGGTAAAAATGGCACCTCACTTGTGTGGGTAGGCCTAGTGTCTGCAAATGGAAATGCCCCAAAAGACTATTTGGACAAATCAAAATTATCAAATACTAAACTACCCGTTTTTGTGGGGGGGAGGGCACCTGCGTTTTTGGTCTTAGGCTCAGCAGCCATATAGGGAAACCTACCAAACCCAAACATTTCTGAAAACTAGACATCCGAGGGAATCCAGGGAGGTGTGACTTGCGTGGATCCCCCAATGTTTTCTTACCCAGAATCCTCAGCAAACCTCAAATTTAGCTAAAGAAATCACATTTTTCCCACATTTCTGTGTGGGATCACTGCACTGGGACGAATTTCCTACCACCCAACATTCCCCTCAGTCTCCCGGTAAAAATGATACCTCACTTGTGTAGGTGGGCCAAGTACCTGTGACAGGGAAGAGCCAAAAACTTGATGAAATTGAGGGGGAACCAAAGCGGGTCCAAAAGGGCAGTTTGAAAAACAACATTTTTAAGCAGACAAGGGAGGCATAATTTTTATCAGGAAAGATGAGACAATGCTGGGTGGTAGGCATTTTGTGGATTCCTGCAGATTCTGGAAGGTTCCATCAGAAAAATGTGGACATAATGTGTGATTTCCAGCCAAGTTGGAGGTTTGCAGGGCAATGTGGGTAAGAAAATGGTGTTGGGTGCATGTGAAGCCCACCACCCAGGACTCACCCAGATGTTAGGTTTTCAGATGTGTCTAGGTCTTGTGGGTTTTCCTACATGGCAGCGTCCCAAAGTCCAAAACGTGCAGCCCTCACCATTCCAAGTGGGACGATTTTGAGAATTAGCCAAGCTCTCATGGCCCAGATGTAAAACCAAACCCCCAAATAATCAAATGTCCTCTTGCTTGCCATGGAATAAGATGTTTTAGTGTGGGTGGGGAGAGTTGAAAGACTGGGTGCCCATACTGATTGGTAGCCACCACCATACTATTTTCTTATTTTAATTCCCTGGCATCTACTAGACTTTCTGTCCCTCGGGTGTGGATCGGGGGTAATTGCCCCATCTGCCCACTGGTGGGCAGAACAACTTTGGCCCCATTTATTTGGGGCGGGGTATGGCCATACTCCTACCCTCCTATTTTGAAAAATAAATAATTCCTGGTCTCTGGTGGGCTTTCTGCTCCCTTTGGGGGCAAATGGGCCTTCCAAAAATAGGCTGATCTGCCCTGGCGAACAGTAATGTACCCCTGATAGGGAGCGACCCTTGCCCAAGGGGCTGCCCCCCAAACAAAACACACACATACACACACACCAGTTCCTGGTGCCTAAGTGGTTTCTGCCCCCTGGGGGCAGATCGGCCTAATAAAAGTAGGCCGATCTGCCCCCAAGTGGGGCAGAAATGTCCTAAAAACAATTTGCATCCCCTTATCAATATAAATAAAATAAAAAAAATCCCTGGTGTCTAGTGGCTTCTGCCCCCCCCCCCAGGGGTGGATCGGCCTAATTAATATAGGCCGAAAAGGCCTAATAAAAATATTACCCCTCTGGGAGCGACCTTTGCCTATGGGGTCACTCCCCTTATCAATATATTTAAAAAAAAACAAAAAATAAACATCCCTGGTGCCTAATGGCTTCTGCCCCTCCGGAGTGGGGGGAGATTGGCCCGGGGGGCAGAAATGGCCCTAAATAAAATGCCCCCTTGGAGAGCGGCCCTTGCCCAAGGGGCCGCTCCCCTGATGACAATTTCAGAGAAAAAAAAAATTCCCTGGTGTCTAGTGGCTTCCTGCAGCACGATTGCTATACAATGCCTTTCCCTCTCTTTTCATGCCTCTTTGCCTCCCCTGCCCCTGTACCGAGGAGAAACTAATCAGATTCTCCTCAGGCCGCGCTTGAAGCATTGCTTCCAGTGTGACAGGAGTTGACTTCTGACTTTCTGGCCCTGCCCTGGGAGGGTGGGGGAGGCCCTCGGGAGAAGCGCCAAAGCTTCTCCCGAGGGCCTATACCAGAATGTAATGGTTAAGTCAGTGGTGCCTCAGCGCCACGCTACCGGAAGTAACCATTACGTCCATGGCGGGGAAGGGGTTAAAGCACAGTTTCTATGCGCTGTAAACAAGTGGCGCTGTTACGCAGTATCATGGCGCTTGAATTTACTGACCCTGGGAGGATGGAAGACTGAGTCGGACTTCCTGGCCGGAGTCCATCCTGTCACCTACAGCTCACTGCATGTTTCAGCCACGAGCGTTCAAGCCGCTGAGCTATCTTGCCGAGTTAGAGTACTTATAATCTATACTTATTTACAGCATTTATGAGATGCAATAGTTATAAATTGAGGTATTACCTCAGGGCCTAAGTTTGAGGGGAAGCTTCAGGAATAGACACTTCCATGCCCAGCAGGCGCCCTTCCATTGGTGTGTGTGCACCGTCCCTGCCACAGAGGCCTATGTCCAGTCAATGAAAGCCTTTATGAAGGAGCAGGAGGGGCCGCCATGTGGAAACATAATCGGTGAATATGTATTGCACGGTGGCCAATTAAATCAAATGATTTGCTTGCTACACACAGCAGCCACACATACTTCCCACTTTTAAGTAAGGGTTGCACCTGCCGGGGTTAGTGGCTGTCACTGTTTTGAAACCACTCATAAGTCGCAAAACATTCATATTTGCAACAACAATGGATCTTAAACTTTTGATTTCCGTGGACCCCCAATAAATCATTAAGGAAAGCCAGGGACCCTGATTTGAACTTCAAAACAATAAAGAAAAAATACAGAAACAAATGAACATCAAACAAATAACCTAAGCTTGTAGTCCTCAGAGAATACATAATAGCTATATCATGGGCTTTAAATGCAATCAGGAAATTACATGGAGGCAGATAACAATCTGCATGCCCTCTTTTGAATATGAGAAGATCACTAGGAGAAGTAAATCATGACATATTTATTTCTGGTGGATGAGTGCACAGTTGAAATTCCATAGACTTAATTACTCTTTTGTGAAGAACATGTTGTCCCACCCATTCTTCTTCAAATTCTTACCTTCATGAAAATGAGGTTTAATGAAAGTGGCTTGGTTTAGATGCATGAGGTAGGGAACAACTTGTTCAATGGTGTGACCAAGACATTTACATACATTTAATGCTACACCTAAGCGGGATAACGTGGTAAACACATTGAGGGGATGGATTGCATATGATCATGGCCATTAAGAAGGGCTAGCAGAATTGACTTTCCTGTCTGTAATAAGAGAGTGCAGTGGTTAAGATGATAGGGCCTGAAAGAGCTCAGAATATTGAACAGAACTCTGCAAGAAAGCCTTCCGGACCCGAGACTTGCATTGCATGTTAGATCTGTTATGACCTCTTTTGTCTTTTTTCCACTTATTGATGCTCCAAGGTGCATTGAAGATTCTTCCTGGAGCCCATAGGTGCATGGGAAGAGGGCTACATGTGCCCCTCCCCATTTATATTAAAAGAAGGGCCTGAGGGTTGGGTTACTTGGTGCCCCGCAGTTACTCACGGAGTGGGTTCCCTGTGCCCCCTCTCCTTAAAATAGGTCTTGGCCCCAGGAAAAAGGATGCCCGGGCCACTATTAGCTTGAGGAGGAGACCCATGTGTTCCCCTCCCCTTAAAGGCCAGAGGAGATTAGGTCAGCAGGTCCACTGTTAGCTCAGGCAGGGGGGCTCTGCCCTCCTCCCCTTAATTTAAAAAAAGGTCCCAGGGCTAGGGTCTTCATGGCCTTTACTGGCTACAGAATATGGGCTGAGTGCTCTCCTCCTCTTAATAAAGAAACAAAGGTCTTGGAAAATGGGGTCCTTGGGGCCCAAAGTGGATCGCGGAGGGGACTGAGAGACCTTCTCCCTAAAAAAAAAAAAAAAAAAGGCCTCAGGGGATGAGGTCCACATCATGCATGGCCAAAGGACGAGCATGGCCAGGGTCTGGATGCAGGTGTGGGGTTGGCTGCCACGCATGGCCAGGGTGTTGGCTTTACAGATGGTAACAAAATGTTACTTTACATTTTTTTTAAACATAGAAAATCACTGAAAAATAACAAAGATTAAAGTGATGTTATAGTTAGGTGAAAATGTAAGTGATAATGTCACATTTTAAACAAAAAAACACTGAAATTCACCTGTTATTATGATCTCTAGTAACTATAACTCGTACCCTAATGTAGCTATAAATCGCACCCTCGCCATACACAGCTAATTACCCCTAATGGACAGAGAAGAAACAGCCACTCTCATCCTCCTCGACCTATTCGAGGCCTTCAACACCATATCCCACCACACCCTCATCTGTAGACTTCAGGACTCACAAATTCAAAGACCCACCAGGAGATGGATCATCTACTTTCACTCCAACAGAACACAACACATCAGACTCCCCCATACACCTCTGAACCCAAGAAGCTCGTTTATAGAGTCTCACAAAGATCCTCCATCAGCCCAGCGCTTTTCAACATGTCCATGGCCCCCCTCATCTACATCATAAGAGCCAATAACATCAACATTGTCTCTTACACCAAATGACACACAGCTCATCCTCTATTTCGCTGATGAGAACAACACCACCAGAACTAATTTCACCTCCTGCATTACCAATGTTGCCAACTGGATAAGGGATAGAAACACGGACAATATGAAGATCCTAGTCTTCAGAAATAAGTGCTCCCCATGAGACTCCTTCTGCTGGCCAGCTGAACTGGGTCCCACGGGCTCCCCAAAGACTGCAACCAAAACCTCAGTATCATCCTAGAGGACAAACAAGTGAAAGCAGTAGCCTCATCCTGATTCCTCATACTCTGCATTATTTGCAAGATTTTGAAATGGCTCCCCACACTGTTGCACAGGCCCTCCTAACCAGTTCGCTAGACTATGGCAGCTCACTCTAACCTGGCATCTCCAACTAGTTCATTCAAAGACTCCAGATCAGTCAAAACACTACCACCAGTCTCACCTTAGACATCCCTAGAAGCATTCACATCACTCCCTATCCCACAGAACTGGACTGACTAGCCATCTAGAAACAATGACATTTCAAGCTGCTTGTCCATGCCTACAAAGCCCTCCACAACACCAGACCTGGGTACCTCAACAACTGACTTCAACTCTACCAGATAGACATGCTCAGCATTACTCGCCCTTGCACATGTTCCCCGCATCTGCAGAAACAAGTCAGCAGGGTGCTTCTTCTCCTTCTTCATCGCCACCAAGACCTGGAATGAACTCCCTCAACAGATTAGGACCGCCCCTTCGCTACTCAAATTCCACGGGAAACTGAAGACCTGGCTGTTTAACTAGATGCTCCACCCAAAGTACATTCCTGGTCAGCACCTTGATACCGTCAGGGATGATTAGTTGCGCCATACAAATTGACCTAACATAACATCACTTATTACCTCACTCATGAGGTTCTATGACATCATTGATGATATCACTGCAACATTTGCAAAGAAATCATCAATGACAAAACGGTGCATGGCGAAGGCACGAGCATTAGTTATTTTTAACCTTTGTTTTTTCAATGAAATTATATATATATGCAGACTGAAAAAAACATAGGTTAAAATTATTTTGTAGTCTGGCTTTTGTAGTGTGGCATGGTAATAAGATCGTAGCTTATGTTAAAAAAAACACCTAGAAACTAATATGCTATAGTTAGGTGCTGAAATGAGTTGAATACTAACCCTTAAAGAACAATTAAACCATTGAAATTCAGCAGTTAAAGTTCAGTGCGCTATCTATAACATGCACAGCCAGCAATGTACTACTTATGACCTCACATACTACGTCACTCATGGCGTGTTAAATAGTATGAGTGATGTAATATGTGATGTCATCAATGATGGCATTGAACCTGTCATGATTGTTGTAATCTATGAGCTCAAAGCAGTGTGTGCCAGGGGCACAAGTTATAGTTCACTCAGTAAACTATAACTGTTTAATTTCAGTGTTTTTTGGTTTAAAACAATAGTTTTTGGTTGTGCATAGCAGCGCATAAGCGCTGCTTTTCCAATGTGTTGGTATGTGTCTGGGCTTTTAACCACGCCCACCTCACACCCATCACTACCACTCATTCATGGGCTTGCCCTTCAAAAATCCTTTGATGACATTGGTAAATGGTTTACGTTTGTCCCTCCATGGGGAGGTTTTGTTACTGCCTTGGCCATCGCCCCTGTTACATGGCTAATTGCACTTTTGCCTATAAGTTTGCCTTCGAGTGAACTTATTTTTCCTTTTCTGTGTCTCTTCACGCTGATGCTCATGGCAGCCATGGCCCTTTGAATCAGCTTGCTTATGTGAAACTGTTTTACTTTTCATTTTCAATTTATGTGGCAAGAAAACATCGGTGCGAGACCCATTGCATTGCAAATGCTTGTTATATTATTACAAGCCTTAACTGTAATGGCAATTTATCCTCTGTGTTTTCAGTGAAATTCTATAGTTTCTTTTAATGTAAGCTATAATCTTCGTACCTTACCTACCTTTAACGTGACGTTAATCTTTTTTTTTCATTGAATACACATACACATTAATATACATAAGTATTCATATGTGTGTGTGTGTGTGTGTGTGTGTGTGTGTGTGCATGTATATATGTGTGTGTATTATATCTCTTTGCCCATCCATTTTGCCATACACATAATCAGCATCGTGGTTTTGAGGCACAGAAGTAGGTATAGAAACAATATTTCAAAAGAAGAGGAAATGTCAAAAAGGACTAGTAAAATAGTACATAAACAGAAGCTGAGTGTCTTGGATATGGTTTCTCTGCTGCACTTGATAATGGTTCCCAAATGTGTTGGTTTGGTGAAATGCCAGACTGACTCGACGGCCTTGAGAAGCGCATTTTTAATGCTTTAACTGCTTAGAAAACTTGACATCACCCTCAAGGAATTCCCTCCCACTGTAAGGCTGAACCCACTGACTTGCAGCTTAGGATACATCTTCGCGCCCACTCATGCGAAACATGTGTTACCGCAGAGGTTGTGGAGAGTCCACCCTCGGCAGATACAGCAAGAAGCGCTTTCCAGAGAGGTAATTTTTGCCTTTGTGGTTGGCCTACTATTTGATATTCTATGCGAAGGGATTCCTTGGCCTTTGAATAGCCTCAGTAATTGGAGACCACAGTGTGAAAGAATGCAGAAGAACCCTCGCATTTTATAGTATTTTGTAGTAAGTGTAAGGAAATATCGTGAATTTATTATGAAGAGTTTTCATGTGGTAGAAGGCTAAAGAACTTGCCAGCCGTTTCGCATATATCGCTCAAAAGTAATTATTTTTGAACGGGGATCACTTTAGCCTGAGATATTTGGGGTTTCTTTGACACCGGCACACCTACATGTTTTAGAGAAAATTCTAATATATCCATGATTTTTTCATTCCTTATCTCCTCCCCGCAGGTCCAGCATAAAACACTGGCCCGTCAGTGTCCTTCAACTCTGTTCAAATGCAACAATATATTAATTGTGGCTATTTCTCACATTATTGATATATGAATGGAGCAAGTTTACCTCATTTTATATATTGTGTGTTATATGTAGCAGCAAGTCACCTTGTGAGCACCTTAGTGCACTTGTGCAAAAACAAACCAGCCCAGCAGTGAGTCTTTCAAATGCTTGTTCTAAGGGTACATAAAGTTGAATAGGGGACCCAGGTTAAGCTTTACCTCCTGACCCAACCCCCCATCGCCCACCCCAACCACAGTGCTGCACAAATCCTGATTTCAGCACAAATGGAAGTTTGTTCCGTAACAGGGATAGCGAGCCATTCGCGTCGTTTTCGAAGAACTGCCGTTTTCCCAGATGAACACTGGCAAAATGTGTGCAGTGCAATAGCACAAGAGTTTTGTGTCTTGGAATGGCGGTAAGCGTGTTTTTTTCTCACCCGTTCTGACATGCAGAATTCGGAATGGTGTATTCATTTCAGCCCGGGCAAATACTGAACCTTGCGGTATTGCCAATTCCCCCAAGGACAATTACCTCCGGGTTGACACCAAGGTTCCAGTTGTGTTTCTGGGAGAGTGGGAACTTTCATTCTCTATTTAAATGATGTTGTTTGAAATATAGCTACAAGCTTGGGGCCCGATTCACAAAGGTAAACTTAGACCAAAAGTCTAAGTTCACACCAAAAGTCTAAATTGAGACCTAAAGTCTAACCTTACTCGTAGTAAAGTTAGACTTATGGTCTAAGTTTGGACTTTTGGTGTAAGTTTAGACAAAAAGTGTAAAGTTAGATCAAAAGTCTAACTTTACTCATAGTAGACTTTTGGTCTAAGTTTAGACCAAAAGTCTAAACGTAGACCAAAGGTTTACTAAGAGTAAACTTAGACTTTAAGTCTAAATTTAGACTTTTGGTGTAAACTCACACTTTTGGTCTAAGTTTACCTTTGTGAATTGAGCCCTTGGAGGGAGACAAGTAATCAACTTGCAGAAGCAGTCTAGCATTTCAAATGTCCTGGCCTCCACTGTGTCCTATCTTTGTCCCTAATAATGCATATAGATATGTGATCACATGATAGTACATTAGCAAACATGTGGCAATCTTTCGGTCATGTCCGAGGGGGCATCAAGACGTATTGGGGGCCATTGCAGGTGTTGGATTGAACACCATAACAGATGTCTTGATATTTACACTTTGAGATGGTAATGGCGAGACTTATTGTCATTGTGGGGCTGCAAGGTAGTCTTTCTTTACACGTCCCAGAATTCTGCAGGGTTTTCATTTTGTTATATTTTGTGGATCTATCTGCTTGTTAATGGAGACTAATGTGTATCGTTGTTGTTGAGTTTGATAGCGAGTTTGGCATGTTTTAGTGTGTGAGGTCATGGGGTTTTGGGTGATGCTTTCTCTTCTTTTCCTGCATGGTGTGGTGTTTTCATTGTGATTGTGGTGGCACATTCTTATGGGCCTGATTACAAACTTGGCATATGGGATACTCCGTCACAAATGTGACAGATATCCCGCCCACCATTTTACAAGTTCCACAGGATATAATGGAACTTGTAATATGGCGGCTGGGATATCCGTCACGTTTGTGACAAAGTATCCCATCCACTAAGGTCGTAATCAGGCCTTCGGTGTTCTCGTTTTTTATTGTGTTAAAGTAGTGATTTAAATGGATATATAGAAGTGCACTATTCCCAGTACCTATTTTCTCTTGAGAAGTGCTAGCACTGTTCCATTATATGTGTTGCTGCAGCGCTGAACAGTGCAGATTATCTCCCTTTCAAATTAAAGAAGTACAAGTACTCAGTACCTGAGAGTACCTGCCCACTTAAAGCACTGTTTGGAAAAAGGAGAAGTGGTGGGTTTTGTGTATTCCCACTACCTGCCTGTGAGAGATAGTGCTTGGAAGGCTGAGTATCACTGAAAGAATATGGTGGTGTAATAGAAAGTTGGTGTGTGTGCTGGGGTTTATAATATTATACATTAATTGCATTTGACAGCAATCATTCTGAATGACCTGTGACTGATTTAAAATAGCAACAGATTATTGTCATGGAATTCCATTCTAGCTATGCTACAATAAATATTGTAGTTTGGAAACATCATATGAATTCATAGTCGAACTGATGCAACAGGAAATGATAACTCTTAATGTAATGGTTGTAGCGAGCTGGCTCTCTATATAGTCTACGAAAATGACGTGCACTGTGCAGAAGGTCTCCACTTTGGTATCCAGAGGTAAAAATAGACCACCTATTGCTATATTTATGTGGCAGTGTGGGTGAGCAGTTAGGCTAATCCTAGAGATGTGGTAAGTATTTGTTGTACTCACAGTATCAATAAATGTGGACCCACACTCAGAAGAATAACTTGAGACCAATTTATAAAAATACTTCAGATTTTATAAATTTTTTAAGACCAAGATCACCAATATATGGTAAGTACTTCTTTTCTTATGAATTTTCAAAGTTTAGAAAATGTTCAATTTTTGTGCATAATTACGCACCATAGGAATCAATGGGAAAATCTTTAAAAATGCATATAAAATCAGGCAATGCTCTCACAAGCATCACCTTCTGTTTTTAGGTCGAGGTCGACAAGAGGTCCTATGGGCCAGATGGAGAAGATCAGGTGATTCCTGGCTCCTGCGGGTGCAGCTGCTGAAGGTCTTTAAGCTGGCGCACAAAGAAGGGGGGCACATGGACACACACTGTACAGAGGAACTTAAAGTTAAGTCTGCCGGGTCGCCTTGGAGGGGGGAGGTCACAAGGGCTTGGGGACTCCTAGAGCACAGCTTGTTGGTTGGTGTAGTGACCAGGGAGGCCGCATGCAGCGCAGATAGGTCAGCCACGTATTGTGCATCTTGGAGTCCTTGCAGTTAGGAGCATGGAATTTGGAGGGTAGATTGCAGGTCAGCAGGATCACTCTGAGGGGTGGTTTTTGGGTGTCCTGAAGTCTCTTGACTGGTGCTTGCTTCTGGGCTTTTGGAAGTCTGGAGTGGACTTTGCTTCTGGGTGTCCGATGTTGGGGTCCAATACCCAGGGTAGTAGTATGCCACAGCCCAGAAAGTCCTAGTGCCACCAAACGTGTCCGATTGTAGGTTTTGTTCCCAAGGGCTGTTGTACTGATTTTGGCTGGGCTGCTGGGTCAGGGTCAGCAACTGGTCACTTTCCCGGATTTTATGGATTCCTTGCCTGCTGGGTGCAGGTAGTGATACCTTCGCTCAAAGGGAGGTTCTGGGTGATTTTTGGAGGTACTCTGGCATTTAGTAGAGTCCAGCAGGTTTCGAGGCAACACCTCTGTGGGGATTGTTGAGTCCTTGGAGCACCATGCAGGGTTTGCCACCTTTTTCTTTCTGCAGCAGGGCTTCAGTTCTTTTGCCTTTGGTCTTCTTTGTTCTGGTCTTCTTTGTGTCCATCGAATCTGAGGTCTTGGTCTAGGGATGCCATCTAAATACTGTATTTAGGGGGTGTTTCGGGGAGTAGCCGGTAGTGGCCAATGGGCCACCTACCTTAGGGTGGCTACACCCACTAAGTGACCACTTCCTGTGGGAAGCAGTTGCATCCCTGATTGGCTATTTTCCTGTCATCAAAGATGGAGGAAAATGAAATGGAATGGTCACCTTGCCTGCCACACCTGAGGGGTGGTGCAGGTTGAGGGTGGCCACTCCTCTTATTCTTGCTGGGTTTCCTGCCATTTTGTCCCCACCTAAAATGGGGGTAAAACCATTGGGTGTCCATCTGCTGCTAGCAGCAGAGGCGAAGGTCAGATTTCAAATGCGTCAAAGCCTTTGAAGCTGGCTGCTGGTGCAGGGTGCCTGTCTGGGGGAGGAGGTGTGACACCTCCACCCAGGGAAGGCTTTGTGTTCTGGTTCCTAAGAGCACAGACTCTCACCCCAGGAGTCCAGAATTGTGTCTGGTGGTGGCAGGCTGGTTAGGACCAGTCAGCAAACATGCCAGGGCGGCTAGGGTTTGCGGGGGCACCTCGAAAAGTGCCATCTGGGTACATTTTATAATAATTGATACCAAATAACCCAGAGTTCAGAGAAGCCATCATGTATCTGGGGAACTGGTACCAGTGTCCAGCATATGCATTTGCTACGACTCCTCTGTATACTTACTATTTCTAAGAATTGGCAAAGACACAGTAGGGGCACATTTGCTCATGCACACATATGCCCTCACATGCATTATAGTGCACCATGCCTTAGGGCTGCAAGGCCTGCCAGAGGGGTGACTTCCCTGTATTACATGCAGTGTTACTGTACATGGCACTCGTGGTGAGTGCCATGTCAAATTTGCAACTTTGGATACACTCTGTCATGCACTTGAAATGGCAGTCTGCATGAGGCTGGTGTGGAGCCTCTCAGAGTGACACAATTTGTGCTGCAGCTCTGGGGAGGCCCCACTTCCAATTTCCAGGGCAAAATGGGGAGATAACCATATCAAAAGAGGCCCTCACAATGGTGTATGGAACAATAAATGCATTTCTTTTAGTTTTAAGTCATCATAACTGGGAGAGGACAAAATTGTATCCATCCATTGAGAAAGCTTGAAAATGCCAGAAACACTCTAGTTGTGGATTTGCCATCAATGTAAGCATACATTTTTGCTACATCATGGCTTTACAGTGAGCGAGCATTTTGCTGCCTTCAAGACAGTTTATATTTTGTTGAAGTTGTGCATTGTAAGAATCAACCTGAATAAATCATCATTATTGAGTGTAAATTAAATATTCTGGTGTTAGTCTGTTTAAATGACACAAGAGTAGTTTGATAGGGTGCTAGCTATACATGCCACCAAGCCACACCAACCTAAAATAATAAGGCACATTAAGACAGTATTTAGGACATATACCAAATGAAGCACAGACATCTAATTAACTGGCCATTAACACAGTCGACAGGACTTGAGTATTTTGCCATTGCCAAATAGTCTGTTAGAGTATTTGGCAATAGTCAAACACATAAATGGAGAAAACAAGTAAACAAAATAGTATGGTATTGTTGTTTCACCCACCAGAACCTGACAACCTCATTACCACATTTACCTAACTGAGACATAGTCCCACTCCAGATCACCGAATCAGCTTCTAGTTTGTGAAATAAACTTAGGAACCATTTGGAAAAACATTCCCAGACTATCAAAGGTTCTGTAATGTTAAACTGATGGCAGATTGTTTGCTAAACAAATGCCAAGCAACAAGAAGAACAATTAGAATAATACATCTTAACTTAATTGTGGAGACTACCTGCCACACTATTGCTAGACTCAGCACCAGGTCTAGAACCTTTTCACAACACTCCATTAATAAAATAGGTGATATTCATCTTCGTGATGGGTGAGCACAGTTATTATATTCTCTCTCAGGCTCTTGCATACGTGGCACACCAACGACCAGCACTTCCACCTATTTGAACTGTCACACAAAGAGTTTCCATCAAGGTCTTAAACAGTATCTATAGGTCCTCATGTACTGGAAAAAACGTATGCTATGTGGGTGTTTCTTGAAGAGCATGGCCAGTATAGCATAACTGGAAGTGGCTACAGTTTTGGGCTGACCAATTTCTGAAGTGGTTGAAGAGCCAGCATAGCACTATTTTACCACCATATAAAGTGGTAAATAGTTCTTTGTCATGGTAACTTACAAGGTTGCCTTTGGCTAGAAAGATAACAACTTTGTTCCAGAACTTTGAAAGGAATGAAAGTGACCACTCTTTCTTCACCAGTTGGAGTATATCTGGAACTTTTTTGGGGACTTTTTTGAACTTTGGGTTCTTTTGCACCAACGTGTCTGCTGTGGCTACCTTTTACTGTATACATTTAACCCCTTCGCTGCCAGGCCTTTTCCTCCTCCTGTGCCGAGCCTTTTTTTAGCTATTTGGGGCAGTTCGGGCTTAGGCCCTCATAACTTTTTGTTCACATAAGCTACCCACGCCAAATTTGCGTCCTTTTTTTCCAACATCCTAGGGATTCTAGAGGTACCCAGACTTTGTGGGTTCCCCAGAAGGAGGCCAAGAAATTAGCCAAAATACAGTGAAAATTTCGTTTTTTTCAAAAAAATTGGAAAAAGGGGCTGCAGAAGAAGGCTTGTGGTTTTTTCCCTGAAAAGGGCATCAACAAAGGGTTTTCAGTGCTAAAATCACCAGCTTCCCAGCTTTCAGGAACAGGCAGACTTGAATCAGAAAACACAATTTTTCAACACAATTTTGGCATTTTACTGGGACATACCCCATTTTTATGATGTTTTGGGCTTTCAGCCTCCTTCCAGTCAGTGACAGAAATGCACATGAAACCAACGCTGGATCCCAGAAACCACAACATTTCTGAAAAGTAGCCAAAATTCTGAATTCAGCAAGGGGTAATTTGTGTAGATCCTACAAGGGTTTCCTACAGAAAATAACAACTGAAAAAGAAAAATATTGAAATTGAGGTAAAAAAACATAAATTTTTCTCTACGTTTTACTCTGTAACTTTTTCCTGCAATGTCAGATTTTCGAAAGCAATATACCGTTACGTCTGCTGGACTCCTCTGGTTGCAGGGATATATAGGGCTTGTAGGTTCATCAAGAACTCTAGGTACACAGAGCCAATAAATGACCTGTACCCTGCAGTGGGTTTTCATTCAATACCGGGTATACAGCAATTAATTTGCTGAAATATAAAGTTTAAAAAATAGCTATCAAGAAAACCTTTGTATTTCCAAAATGGGCACAAGATAAGGTGTTGAGAAGCAGTGGTTATTTGCACAACTCTGAATTCCGGAGTGCCCATACTAGCATGTGAATTACAGGGCATTTCACAAATAAACGTCTTTTTTTACACACTGTCTTACATTTGGAAGGGAAAAATGTAGAGAAAGACAAGGGGCAATAACACTTGTTTTGCTATTCTATGTTCCCCCAAGTCTCCCGATAAAAATACCCCACTAGCGCCCACGACAGGAAATGTCCCAAAACACAAAGTGGGCACATCCCATTTTTTGACAGAAAACAGAGCTGTTTTTTCAAAGTGCCTACCTGTAGATTTTGGCCTCTAGCTCAGCCGGCACCTAGGGAAACCTACCAAACCTGTGCATTTTTGAAAACTAGAGACCTAGGGGAATCCAAGATGGGGTGACTTGTGGGGCTCTGACCAGGTTCTGTTACCCAGAATCCTTTGCAAACCTCAAAATTTGGCTACAAAAACACGTTTTCCTCACATTTCGGTGACAGAAAGTTCTGGAATCTGAGAGGAGCCACACGACCCAGCGTTCCCCAAAGTCTCCTGATAAAAATGACAACTCACTTGTGTGGTTAGGCCTAGCGCCCGCGACAGGAAATGGCCCAAAACACAACGTGGACACATCACATTTTTTCATAGAAAACAGTGCCTACCTGTGGATTTTGGCCTCTAGCTCAGCTGGCCCCAGGGGGGGCAGAAATGGCCTAAAATAAATTTGTCCCCCAATCCCCTCCCCCCCCCGGGAGCGACCCTTGCCTACGGGGTCGCTCCCCCTGTGTGACATTGGCGCCCAAAAAAAAATCCCCGGTGCCTAGTGGTTTCTGCCCCCTTGGGGGCAGATTGACCTAAAATCAGAAAATCGGCCCCCAAGGGGGGCAGAAATGGTCTGAATACAATTTGCCCCCCAGGGGAGCGACCCTTGCCTAAGGGGTCGCTCCCCATCTCTAAAAAAACAAAACAAACAAAAAAAAAATGCCCTGATGCCTAGAGGTTTCTGCCCCCCCGGGGGCAGATCGGCCTAATAACAATAGGCTGATCGGCCGATCTGCCCACAAAGCGGGCAGAAATGACCTAAATACAATTTGCCCCTCCAGGGGAGCGACCCTTGTCCAAGAGGTCGCTCCCCATCTGTAAAACAAAAAAAACAAAAAAATCCCTGGTGCCTAGTGGTTTCTGCCCCCCTTGGGGGCAGATCAGCCTAATCAAAATAGCTGATCTACCCCCCAGGGGGGCAGAAATGGCCTAAAATAATTCCCCCCCCCCTCAGGGAGCGACCCTTGCCTAAGGGGTCTCTCCCCTTGCGTGAAATTCACGCAAAAAAACCAAACTCCCTGGTGTCTAGTGGTTTCTGCCCCCCTTGGGGGCAGATTGGCCTCATCAAAATAGGCCAATCTGCCCCCAAGGGGGGCAGAAATGGCCTAAATATAGTTTGCCCCCTAGGGGAGCGACCCTTGCCTAAGGGGTCGCTCCCCACCTAAAAAAAAAAGAAAACATAACTAAAAGAGAAAAAAAAAAATGATCCCTGGTGCCTAGAGGTTTCTGCCCCCAGGGGGGGCAGAAAAGGCCTTCCCAAAAAAATGCCCCACCTGGGAGCGACCCTTTCCCAAGGGGTCGCTCCCTTTTCTCAGTTTCAGAAAAAAAAGAAAAAAAATCCCTGGTGTCTAGTGGGGTTTCAAAAGCCGGATTGCAAGCAATCCGGCTTTTGAAACCCTGGGAGAGACTTCAAAGGGAAGGAAATCTTTCCTTCCCTTTGAAACCTCTCCGGGCCTCCCCCATGGGATTGAAAGAGAAATGCTGAGCATTTCTCCTTCAATCGCGCTGGAAGCAGAGCTTCCAGCGCAATGGGGAGACCCTGTGACTAATCAGCGCGCATGCGCTGACGTCACAGGGGGGGTGAGAGGGGTCGGGGGTGGAAGGGGAAGGGCTTCCCCTTCCATCCCTGACATGGGGGGGGTGGGGGGGAACCCCACAGAGGGAGCGCTAGCGCTCCCTCTGGGCTCTGTGACCAGGACGTAATGGTTATGTCCTGGGCACAGCAGCACTGTGCCTCAGGACGTAACCATTACGTCCTGGGCACAGAACGGGTTAAAGAGGTAGTCAGCAACACCCCCTAATGGATACAACTATGGATGATAGCAAGAGGATTGCAGCTGAACCATTTAAAGTAATTGACGAGTGCGTGGTGCCTAATAATACAGAATCTATGAAAAATAAGAAAAATGAAGGTCTGAGAGACAAGTGGATTAGATTAGAGAAACTCAAAAAAGCAGAATTTGTCAGATGGTGGGATGGTATTACATTAAGACAGTACATCAAAAACAAAAGATTACCTAGAGGATTGAGATTTTTTGTGTTTCCTGCTTACAATGATTTAAACCCCTACATTTTGTTCCAATGGGAGAAAGAACTCACCAATTATGCAAATCCTAATTGAGAGTGCTGACAAAAAGGTTGCCAAAATACATGGATGGCCTATTATGCTGGTATAGGAGGACCGACTGAACACCTGTCTGAGTATGTTAACATATTCTTGAGGCCTTTTGTTGCCAACTACTGTCATATATGAAAGATACAAAACATATTTTGAATATACTCAGTGATGTTTCCAGAGAGATGGGAGTTATACTGATTACTTTTGATATAGGGCCTGATTACAACCTTGGTGGATGGGACGGATATCCGCCTGTAATTTTACAACTTCCATAGCATATAATAGAACTTGTAATACAACGGGCGGTATACTCCTCCATCACAATTGTGACAGAGTATCACATCCGCCAAGGTCGTAATCAGGCCCATAGTATCTCTTTGTACAAATATTGAACATGAATATGGTTTAGAGGCAATGGAATCCTATTTGAGGAAAAGACCGGCAAAGTATCATGAACACATAAAAATGCTGCTGGATATGGCAAGATTGATTCTGTATAATAACGTATTTCTAATTAAGAATGACTGGTATAAACAATGATGTGGGGCTTTTATGGTTTTCCACTTTGTGCCATCATATTTAAGTATTTTTATGAGATGGTACGAAGAGGGATATCCGTGGAGATAGAAAGGTGCAGATTGTATTTACAATTTTTTTTACTGGGGCCGTTTTATAGATTACATTCTCATGATTTGGATGGGTACCATCCTCAAATGTCAGATTTTACTACCTTTTTAAATGATACCCCATATAATCATAAATTTACAGTGAGTTGTGATAAAGAGGCTATTTGTGTTCTGGATGTGGAGATTTATATTAAGAACAATACTATTGAGAGTAGACTATTTAAAAAGGAAACATCTTGTAATGTTAATTCTTCATACAAGCACTGCCTACCTGAATGTCCAACTTAGAGATATATCCTATGGGGAGATGGTCAGCGCCAGGAGGAACTGTAATATGGATCAAGACTTCATTAACATGATCAAGGATATGGAATGGAGGTTCTTGAGGAGAGTATACAAAGGGCAAATGGTTAAACAGTCATCTCAGAGAGCTGTATGTTTAAAAAGAGAGGATACTCTTAGAGATCTCGTTAAGAAACAAAATAAAAGAGGAAAGATGAGTAGACCTATTACAACATATGGGTCTGTTACTAGTAAACTGAGTCATATTCTATTTAAACATTGTGATATACTTACTAGTGATCCAAGGATGGTCGGATGGATCCCCCAAAAAACCTAGTATCACTTTTACAACAAAGGCTTTTACAAGTGTGGTAGCTGTAGTGTATGTTGGTATGCAAAGGGTAAAAAGGTAACTTCCCAATATAACACATTGGTTATGTACAGGCGGTATAGGAATTTACCATGTTATTTTAAATACGTGGCAGATATTATTATGTGCAAAGATGGACGGATATATATAGGCAGTACTGTCAGACCTCGTAGAGAGCGTATTTTGAAACATCAGGGTAATAAAACTCAAAGATGTCAGATATCCGTTGTCCCTACATTTTAACACCTGTGGAGGAAACAATCATAAACAGATTATATTCCATGTCATAGGCCATACTCCACTAGATCCCAGACATGGAAATAGGGAACTTATGCTCCATAGGCTATGTGGGGTTAAGAACGGTCTCAACACAGGTAATGAGTTACAGTATTTTTTTTTGGGAGAACACGTTTATATTGGAAATGCTACAAAGCGGTTTCAGTACAATTGAATGCAAATAAATCTATATATATGGGTGACTGTATGTACATTATTGATGATTGGTTTGATTTAATCGCCCTGACAAGAGTGGCCCTGAGAGTAGATGTTTTAAATCTGTCAGTAGTACTGTTGTACGTTATGATTTCTACTACAATAAGGAAGGTATACCGTTCACATATTATTTTTGATATGATAAGGAGATTTATGGATAACGTGGTACCTACTGGACGCTAACCTTCTGTCGCCCACTGTGACTTGGGTGCATACTTGTTTTATTACAGATAGGGATTTTGATTAAATCACATGTGATGTTGACCTTTTCAATATGGCAGACAATTATTAACTCACGTAATAATTTTGAGATTATCCAATGGATTCTAATGTATTACGATATATTGCTCTATAACTGTGGACCTCAGTATAGATTAAGTGTGGTATAATCACTTATTTTATCCACCCACAGGCTTTCAAAAAGTAGTTCTATGGCACAGTCACATGGAGCGACAGTGTCCTGTTCCATCTCTACTTCTATGGAAATGCACTTAAGATGGTGCCCGAGCAGAACAGCGCACACACGATATGGAAATGTGGTGACCCGGCATCTACTGGTATTGAGTGGGCTGTGTCATGATGTAGGAAGTTGGCTCTGTATGTGCTATTTCAAAGTAAGGAATAGCATGCACAGAGTCCAAGGGTTCCCCTTAGAGGTAAAATAGTGGTAAAAATAGATAATACTAATGCTCTATTTTGTGGTAGTGTGGTCGAGCAGTAGGCTTATCCAAGGAGTAGTGTTAAGCATTTGTTGTACATACACATAGACAATAAATGAGGTACACACACTCAGAGACAAATCCAGCCAATAGGTTTTTATATAGAAAAATATCTTTTCTTAGTTTATTTTTAAGAACCACAGGTTCAAATTCTACATGTAATATCTCATTCGAAAGGTATTGCAGGTAAGTACTTTAGGAACTTCAAATCATAAAAATTGCATGTATACTTTTCAAGTTATTCACAAATAGCTGTTTTAAAAGTGGGCACTTAGTGCAATTTTCACGGTTCCTAGGGGAGGTAAGTATTTGTTAGTTTTACCAGGTAAGTAAGACACTTACAGGGTTCAGTTCTTGGTCCAAGGTAGCCCACCGTTGGGGGTTCAGAGCAACCCCAAAGTCACCACACCAGCAGCTCAGGGCCGGTCAGGTGCAGAGTTCAAAGTGGTGCCCAAAACACATAGGCTAGAATGGAGAGAAGGGGGTGCCCCGGTTCCGGTCTGTTTGCAGGTAAGTACCCGCGTCTTCGGAGGGCAGACCAGGGGGGTTTTGTAGGGCACCGGGGGGGACACAAGTCCACACAGAAATTTCACCCTCAGCAGCGCGGGGGCGGCCGGGTGCAGTGTAGGAACAGGCGTCGGGTTCGCAATGTTAGTCTATGAGAGATCTCGGGATCTCTCCAGCGCTGCAGGCAGGCAAGGGGGGATTCCTCGGGGAAACCTCCACTTGGGCAAGGGAGAGGGACTCCTGGGGGTCACTTCTCCAGTGAAAGTCCGGTCCTTCAGGTCCTGGGGGCTGCGGGTGCAGGGTCTCTCCCAGGCGTCGGGACTTTAGGTTCAAAGAGTCGCGGTCAGGGGAAGCCTCGGGATTCCCTCTGCAGGCGGCGCTGTGGGGGCTCAGGGGGGACAGGTTTTTGTACTCACAGTCTTAGAGTAGCCCTGGGGTCCCTCCTGAGGTGTTGGATCGCCACCAGCCGAGTCGGGGTCGCCGGGTGCAGTGTTGCAAGTCTCACGCTTCTTGCGGGGAGCTTGCAGGGATCTTTAAAGTTGCTGGAAACAAAGTTGCAGCTTTTCTTGGAGCAGGTCCGCTGTCCTCGGGAGTTTCTTGTCTTTTCGAAGCAGGGGCAGTCCTCAGAGGATGTCGAGGTCGCTGGTCCCTTTGGAAGGCGTCGCTGGAGCAGGATCTTTGGAAGGCAGGAGACAGGCCGGTGAGTTTCTGGAGCCAAGGCAGTTGTCGTCTTCTGGTCTTCCGCTGCAGGGGTTTTCAGCTGGGCAGTCCTTCTTCTTGTAGTTGCAGGAATCTAATTTTCTAGGGTTCAGGGTAGCCCTTAAATACTAAATTTAAGGGCGTGTTTAGGTCTGGGGGGTTAGTAGCCAATGGCTACTAGCCCTGAGGGTGGGTACACCCTCTTTGTGCCTCCTCCCAAGGGGAGGGGGTCACAATCCTAACCCTATTGGGGGAATCCTCCATCTGCAAGATGGAGGATTTCTAAAAGTTAGAGTCACCTCAGCTCAGGACACCTTAGGGGCTGTCCTGACTGGCCAGTGACTCCTCCTTGTTATTCTCATTATTTTCTCCGGCCTTGCCGCCAAAAGTGGGGCCTGGCCGGAGGGGGCGGGCAACTCCACTAGCTGGAGTGTCCTGCTGGGTTGGCACAAAGGAGGTGAGCCTTTGAGGCTCACCGCCAGGTGTGACAATTCCTGCCTGGGAGAGGTGTTAGCATCTCCACCCAGTGCAGGCTTTGTTACTGGCCTCAGAGTGACAAAGGCACTCTCCCCATGGGGCCAGCAACATGTCTCGGTTTGTGGCAGGCTGCTAGAACTAGTCAGCCTACACAGATAGTCGGTTAAGTTTCAGGGGGCACCTCTAAGGTGCCCTCTGTGGTGTATTTTACAATAAAATGTACACTGGCATCAGTGGGCATTTATTGTGCTGAGAAGTTTGATACCAAACTTCCCAGTTTTCAGTGTAGCCATTATGGTGCTGTGGAGTTCGTGTTTGACAGACTCCCAGACCATATACTCTTATGGCTACCCTGCACTTACAATGTCTAAGGTTTTGTTTAGACACTGTAGGGGTACCATGCTCATGCACTGGTACCCTCACCTATGGTATAGTGCACCCTGCCTTAGGGCTGTAAGGCCTGCTAGAGGGGTGTCTTACCTATACTGCATAGGCAGTGAGAGGCTGGCATGGCACCCTGAGGGGAGTGCCATGTCGACTTACTCGTTTTGTCCTCACTAGCACACACAAGCTGGCAAGCAGTGTGTCTGTGCTGAGTGAGAGGTCTCCAGGGTGGCATAAGACATGCTGCATCCCTTAGAGACCTTCCTTGGCATCAGGGCCCTTGGTACTAGAAGTACCAGTTACAAGGGACTTATCTGGATGCCAGGGTCTGCCAATTGTGGATACAAAAGTACAGGTTAGGGAAAGAACACTGGTGCTGGGGCCTGGTTAGCAGGC
Organism: Pleurodeles waltl; assembly: GCF_031143425.1. Taxonomy (NCBI): domain Eukaryota; kingdom Metazoa; phylum Chordata; class Amphibia; order Caudata; family Salamandridae; genus Pleurodeles; species Pleurodeles waltl. Next base: position 1,639,528,694 of record NC_090444.1, on the reverse strand, counting down.
CTCAGCACACTTTCAATTGTAAACATAGCATCAGCAAAGGCAAAAAGTCAGGGGGCAACCATGCCAAGGAGGCATTTCCTTACACAACCCCCCCCCAAACGAAAGAGGATGAGACTAACCTTTCCCAAGAGAGTCTTCATTTTCTAAGTGGAAGAACCTGGAAAGGCCATCTGCATTGGCATGGGCAGTCCCAGGTCTGTGTTCCACTATAAAGTCCATTCCCTGTAGGGAGATGGACCACCTCAACAGTTTAGGATTTTCACCTTTCATTTGCATCAGCCATTTGAGAGGTCTGTGGTCGGTTTGAACTAGGAAGTGAGTCCCAAAGAGGTATGGTCTCAGCTTCTTCAGGGACCAAACCACAGCAAAGGCCTCCCTCTCAATGGCACTCCAACGCTGCTCCCTGGGGAGTAACCTCCTGCTAATGAAAGCAACAGGCTGGTCAAGGCCATCATCATTTGTTTGGGACAAAACTGCCCCTATCCCATGTTCAGAGGCATCTGTCTGCACAATGAACTGCTTAGAATAATCTGGAGCTTTGAGAACTGGTGCTGAGCACATTGCCTGTTTCAGGGTGTCAAAGGCCTGTTGGCAGTCCACAGTCCAGTTTACTTTCTTGGGCATTTTCTTGGAGGTGAGTTCAGTGAGGGCTGTCACAATGGATCCATATCCCTTCACAAACCTCCTGTAATACCCAGTCAAGCCAAGGAATGCCCTGACTTGAGTCTGGGTTTTTGGAGCTACCCAGTCCAGAATAGTCTGGATCTTGGGTTGGAGTGGCTGAACTTGGCCTCCACCTACAAGGTGTCCCAAGTAAACCACAGTTCCCTGCCCTATCTGGCATTTGGATGCCTTGATAGAGAGGCCTGCAGATTGCAGAGCCTTCAAAACCTTCCTCAGGTGGACCAGGTGATCCTGCCAGGTGGAGCTAAAGACAGCAATATCATCAAGATAAGCTGTGCTAAAGGACTCCAAGCCAGCAAGGACTTGATTCACCAACCTTTGGAAGGTGGCAGGGGCATTCTTTAAACCAAAGGGCATAACAGTAAACTGATAATGCCCATCAGGTGTGGAGAATGCTGTCTTTTCTTTTGCTCCAGGTGCCATTTTTATTTGCCAGTACCCTGCTGTCAAGTCAAAGGTACTTAGAAATTTGGCAGCACCTAATTTATCAATGAGCTCATCAGCTCTTGGAATTGGATGGGCATCTGTCTTGGTGACAGAATTGAGCCCTCTGTAGTCCACACAAAACCTCATCTCTTTCTTTCCATCTTTGGTGTGAGGTTTGGGGACTAAGACCACTGGGCTAGCCCAGGGGCTGTCAGAGCGCTCAATGACTCCCAATTCCAGCATCTTGTGGACTTCCACCTTGATGCTTTCTTTAACATGGTCAGATTGTCTAAAGATTTTGTTCTTGACAGGCATGCTGTCTCCTGTGTCCACATCATGGGTACACAGGTGTGTCTGACCAGGGGTTAAGGAGAAGAGTTCAGGAAACTGTTGTAGGACTCTCCTACAATCAGCTTGCTGTTGGCCAGAGAGGGTGTCTGAGTAGATCACTCCATCTACTGTACCATCTTTTGGGTCTGATGACAGAAGATCAGGGAGAGGTTCACTCTCTGCCTCCTGATCCTCATCTGTTACCATCAACAGATTGACATCAGCCCTGTCGTGGAAGAGCTTAAGGCGGTTTACATGGATCACCCTTTTGGGGCTCCTGCTTGTGCCCAGGTCCACCAAGTAGGTGACCTGACTCTTCCTCTCTAGTACTGGGTAAGGGCCACTCCATTTGTCCTGGAGTGCCCTGGGAGCCACAGGCTCCAGAACCCAGACCTTCTGCCCTGGTTGGAACTCAACCAGTGCAGCCTTTTGGTCATACCAAAACTTCTGGAGCTGTTGGCTGGCCTCAAGGTTTTTGGTTGCCTTTTCCATGTACTCTGCCATTCTAGAGCGAAGGCCAAGTACATAGTCCACTATGTCCTGTTTAGGCTCATGGAGAGGTCTCTCCCAGCCTTCTTTAACAAGGGCAAGTGGTCCCCTTACAGGATGACCAAACAGAAGTTCAAAGGGTGAGAACCCTACTCCCTTCTGTGGTACCTCCCTGTAAGCGAAAAGCAGACATGGCAGGAGGACATCCCATCTCCTTTTGAGTTTTTCTGGGAGCCCCATGATCATGCCCTTTAATGTCTTGTTGAATCTCTCAACCAAGCCATTAGTTTGTGGATGGTATGGTGTAGTGAATTTATAAGTCACTCCACACTCATTCCACATGTGCTTTAGGTATGCTGACATGAAGTTGGTACCTCTGTCAGACACCACCTCCTTAGGGAAACCCACTCTGGTAAAGATACCAATGAGGGCCTTGGCTACTGCAGGGGCAGTAGTCGACCTAAGGGGAATAGCTTCAGGATACCTGGTAGCATGATCCACTACTACCAGGATATACATATTTCCTGAGGCTGTGGGGGGTTCCAGTGGACCAACTATGTCCACACCCACTCTTTCAAAGGGCACCCCCACCACTGGAAGTGGAATGAGGGGGGCCTTTGGATGCCCACCTGTCTTACCACTGGCTTGACAGGTGGGGCAGGAGAGGCAAAACTCCTTAACCATGTTGGACATATTGGGCCAGTAGAAGTGGTTGACTAACCTCTCCCACGTCTTGGTTTGTCCCAAATGTCCAGCAAGGGGAATGTCATGGGCCAATGTTAGGATGAACTCTCTGAACAGCTGAGGCACTACCACTCTCCTAGTGGCACCAGGTTTGGGGTCTCTGGCCTCAGTGTACAGGAGCCCATCTTCCCAATAGACCCTATGGGTTCCATTTTTCTTGCCTTTGGACTCTTCAGCAGCTTGCTGCCTAAGGCCTTCAAGAGAGGGACAGGTTTCTTGTCCCTTACACAGCTCTTCCCTTGAGGGTCCCCCTGGGCCTAAGAGCTCAACCTGATAAGGTTCAAGCTCCAAAGGCTCAGTTCCCTCAGAGGGCAGAACTTCTTCCTGAGAAGAGAGGTTCCCTTTCTTTTGCTGTGTTGCAGTTGGTTTCCCAACTGACTTTCCTGTTCTCTTGGTAGGCTGGGCCATTTTTCCAGACTCCAGCTCTACTTTTTCACCCTGTGCCTTGCACTGTGCTCTTGTTTTCACACACACCAGTTCAGGGATACCCAGCATTGCTGCATGGGTTTTTAGCTCTACCTCAGCCCATGCTGAGGACTCCAGGTCATTTCCAAGCAGACAGTCCACTGGGATATTTGAGGAGACCACCACCTGTTTCAGGCCATTGACCCCTCCCCATTCTAAAGTAACCATTGCCATGGGATGTACTTTTCTCTGATTGTCAGCGTTGGTGACTGTGTAAGTTTTTCCAGTCAGGTATTGGCCAGGGGAAACCAGTTTCTCTGTCACCATGGTGACACTGGCACCTGTATCCCTCAGGCCCTCTATTCTAGTCCCATTAATTAAGAGTTGCTGTCTGTATTTTTGCATGTTAGGCGGCCAGACAGCTAGTGTGGCTAAATCCACCCCACCCTCAGAAACTAGAGTAGCTTCAGTGTGGACCCTGATTTGCTCTGGGCACACTGTTGATCCCACTTGGAGACTAGCCATACCAGTGTTACCTGGATGGGAGTTTGGAGTGGAACCTTTCTTGGGACAGGCCTTGTCTCCAGTTTGGTGTCCATGCTGTTTACAGCTATGACACCAGGCCTTTTTGGGATCAAAGTTTTTACCCTTGTACCCATTGTTTTGTGAAGAGGCTCTGGGCCCACCCTCCTGTGCAGGTTTTTGGGGGCCTGTAGAAGACTCTTTACTATTTTTAGTTTTGGTTGTCTCATCACCCTTCTGCTGGGGAGTCTTTGTGACCCCTTTCTTTTGGTCACCCCCTGTTGAAGTCTTGGACACCCTTGTCTTGACCCAATGGTCCGCCTTCTTTCCCAATTCTTGGGGAGAAATTGGTCCTAGGTCTACCAGATGCTGATGCAGTTTATCATTGAAACAATTACTTAACAGGTGTTCTTTCACAAATAAATTGTACAGCCCATCATAATTACTTACACCACTGCCTTGAATCCAACCATCTAGTGTTTTCACTGAGTAGTCAACAAAGTCAACCCAGGTCTGGCTCGAGGATTTTTGAGCCCCCCTGAACCTAATCCTGTACTCCTCAGTGGAGAATCCAAAGCCCTCAATCAGGGTACCCTTCATGAGGTCATAAGATTCTGCATCTTGTCCAGAGAGTGTGAGGAGTCTATCCCTACACTTTCCTGTGAACATTTCCCAAAGGAGAGCACCCCAGTGAGATCTGTTCACTTTTCTGGTTACACAAGCCCTCTCAAAAGCTGTGAACCATTTGGTGATGTCATCACCATCTTCATATTTAGTTACAATCCCTTTGGGGATTTTCAACATGTCAGGAGAATCTCTGACCCTATTTATGTTGCTGCCACCATTGATGGGTCCTAGGCCCATCTCTTGTCTTTCCCTCTCTATGGCTAGGATCTGTCTTTCCAAAGCCAATCTTTTGGCCATCCTGGCTAACTGGATGTCCTCTTCACTGGAGTTATCCTCAGTGATTTCAGAATTGTTGGTCCCTCCTGTGAGGGAACCAGCATCTCTGACTATTATTTGTGGAGTCAGGGCTTGAGAAGCCCTGCTCTCCCTAAGTAGGACTGGAGGGGGGGAATTTCCCTCCAAGTCACTATCTTCATCCTCTGAGTTGCCATCCTCAGAGGGGTTGGCCTTTTCAAACTCTGCCAAAAGCTCCTGGAGCTGTACTTTGGTAGGTTTGGGGCCCATTGCTATTTTCTTTAGTTTACAGAGTGACCTTAGCTCTCTCATCTGTAGATGGAGGTAAGGTGTGGTGTCGAGTTCCACCACATTCACATCTGTGCTAGACATTTTGCTTCTAAAAGTTGGAATACTTTTTAAGAATCTACAACTGGTTCTAGAATCTAATTCAAACTTTTACAAACTTTTAAACTCTAAAAGAAATGCTAAACAGGATCTAACACAAGGCCCTAGCAGGTCTTTTAAGAATTTAGAAAACTTTTCAAATTGCAAAAATCAATTTCTAATGACAATTTTGGAATTTGTCGTGTGATCAGGTATTGGCTGAGTAGTCCAGCAAATGCAAAGTCTTGTACCCCACCGCTGATCCACCAATGTAGGAAGTTGGCTCTGTATGTGCTATTTCAAAGTAAGGAATAGCATGCACAGAGTCCAAGGGTTCCCCTTAGAGGTAAAATAGTGGTAAAAATAGATAATACTAATGCTCTATTTTGTGGTAGTGTGGTCGAGCAGTAGGCTTATCCAAGGAGTAGTGTTAAGCATTTGTTGTACATACACATAGACAATAAATGAGGTACACACACTCAGAGACAAATCCAGCCAATAGGTTTTTATATAGAAAAATATCTTTTCTTAGTTTATTTTTAAGAACCACAGGTTCAAATTCTACATGTAATATCTCATTCGAAAGGTATTGCAGGTAAGTACTTTAGGAACTTCAAATCATAAAAATTGCATGTATACTTTTCAAGTTATTCACAAATAGCTGTTTTAAAAGTGGGCACTTAGTGCAATTTTCACGGTTCCTAGGGGAGGTAAGTATTTGTTAGTTTTACCAGGTAAGTAAGACACTTACAGGGTTCAGTTCTTGGTCCAAGGTAGCCCACCGTTGGGGGTTCAGAGCAACCCCAAAGTCACCACACCAGCAGCTCAGGGCCGGTCAGGTGCAGAGTTCAAAGTGGTGCCCAAAACACATAGGCTAGAATGGAGAGAAGGGGGTGCCCCGGTTCCGGTCTGTTTGCAGGTAAGTACCCGCGTCTTCGGAGGGCAGACCAGGGGGGTTTTGTAGGGCACCGGGGGGGACACAAGTCCACACAGAAATTTCACCCTCAGCAGCGCGGGGGCGGCCGGGTGCAGTGTAGGAACAGGCGTCGGGTTCGCAATGTTAGTCTATGAGAGATCTCGGGATCTCTCCAGCGCTGCAGGCAGGCAAGGGGGGGATTCCTCGGGGAAACCTCCACTTGGGCAAGGGAGAGGGACTCCTGGGGGTCACTTCTCCAGTGAAAGTCCGGTCCTTCAGGTCCTGGGGGCTGCGGGTGCAGGGTCTCTCCCAGGCGTCGGGACTTTAGGTTCAAAGAGTCGCGGTCAGGGGAAGCCTCGGGATTCCCTCTGCAGGCGGCGCTGTGGGGGCTCAGGGGGGACAGGTTTTTGTACTCACAGTCTTAGAGTAGCCCTGGGGTCCCTCCTGAGGTGTTGGATCGCCACCAGCCGAGTCGGGGTCGCCGGGTGCAGTGTTGCAAGTCTCACGCTTCTTGCGGGGAGCTTGCAGGGATCTTTAAAGTTGCTGGAAACAAAGTTGCAGCTTTTCTTGGAGCAGGTCCGCTGTCCTCGGGAGTTTCTTGTCTTTTCGAAGCAGGGGCAGTCCTCAGAGGATGTCGAGGTCGCTGGTCCCTTTGGAAGGCGTCGCTGGAGCAGGATCTTTGGAAGGCAGGAGACAGGCCGGTGAGTTTCTGGAGCCAAGGCAGTTGTCGTCTTCTGGTCTTCCGCTGCAGGGGTTTTCAGCTGGGCAGTCCTTCTTCTTGTAGTTGCAGGAATCTAATTTTCTAGGGTTCAGGGTAGCCCTTAAATACTAAATTTAAGGGCGTGTTTAGGTCTGGGGGGTTAGTAGCCAATGGCTACTAGCCCTGAGGGTGGGTACACCCTCTTTGTGCCTCCTCCCAAGGGGAGGGGGTCACAATCCTAACCCTATTGGGGGAATCCTCCATCTGCAAGATGGAGGATTTCTAAAAGTTAGAGTCACCTCAGCTCAGGACACCTTAGGGGCTGTCCTGACTGGCCAGTGACTCCTCCTTGTTATTCTCATTATTTTCTCCGGCCTTGCCGCCAAAAGTGGGGCCTGGCCGGAGGGGGCGGGCAACTCCACTAGCTGGAGTGTCCTGCTGGGTTGGCACAAAGGAGGTGAGCCTTTGAGGCTCACCGCCAGGTGTGACAATTCCTGCCTGGGAGAGGTGTTAGCATCTCCACCCAGTGCAGGCTTTGTTACTGGCCTCAGAGTGACAAAGGCACTCTCCCCATGGGGCCAGCAACATGTCTCGGTTTGTGGCAGGCTGCTAGAACTAGTCAGCCTACACAGATAGTCGGTTAAGTTTCAGGGGGCACCTCTAAGGTGCCCTCTGTGGTGTATTTTACAATAAAATGTACACTGGCATCAGTGGGCATTTATTGTGCTGAGAAGTTTGATACCAAACTTCCCAGTTTTCAGTGTAGCCATTATGGTGCTGTGGAGTTTGTGTTTGACAGACTCCCAGACCATATACTCTTATGGCTACCCTGCACTTACAATGTCTAAGGTTTTGTTTAGACACTGTAGGGGTACCATGCTCATGCACTGGTACCCTCACCTATGGTATAGTGCACCCTGCCTTAGGGCTGTAAGGCCTGCTAGAGGGGTGTCTTACCTATACTGCATAGGCAGTGAGAGGCTGGCATGGCACCCTGAGGGGAGTGCCATGTCGACTTACTCGTTTTGTCCTCACTAGCACACAAGCTGGCAAGCAGTGTGTCTGTGCTGAGTGAGAGGTCTCCAGGGTGGCATAAGACATGCTGCATCCCTTAGAGACCTTCCTTGGCATCAGGGCCCTTGGTACTAGAAGTACCAGTTACAAGGGACTTATCTGGATGCCAGGGTCTGCCAATTGTGGATACAAAAGTACAGGTTAGGGAAAGAACACTGGTGCTGGGGCCTGGTTAGCAGGCCTCAGCACACTTTCAATTGTAAACATAGCATCAGCAAAGGCAAAAAGTCAGGGGGCAACCATGCCAAGGAGGCATTTCCTTACACATGATTTTTATACAAACCCTCTTATTACTATGACTGGCTTTTCATATAATGATGAAAGTCCTTGATTCTGTTGGTTAGGTAACGTTGACTAATGGGCCCACTCAATGGCCTTTGAACAGATATAGCGAATGGTTATGATCTATAAAGTATGGTGAGTTTCTCCCATTTTTAAGTTCAATCCACTTAATAGTGAACTAGACAATGGTGATTTTGGGATGATAAGTAATGGAAGTACGGGGTGCCTCTATGAACTGATCATAGAGTGAGCACTTGTGAAGAATGGTGTCCCCATTACACCACTTTGAGTGAGTTTGAAAAAAAAAGTTATTTATTTATTTAAAACAATGAAAGGTTGTAATACCAACAGAAGTACAAAAGCGGAACACATCAGTGCAATAAGAGGTAACACTTTAAATTAAAATATCCTTAAAATATTAGTTTAAAAAGTCAGGTTACCACCACCTGGACATACAAAAGCGGAACACATCAGTACAATAAAAGTTAGAATTAAAAATGAAAACATCCTTATGTTATCAAGTCGATATCTCCAGGGTTTTGAGGCAGAACTTCAGTCTCAGTTTGTAAACAGACACAAGTCTTTAAACCACATAAAATCCCTTGCTTGTAAACAACTTCCACATATATACCATACATTAAATTTCCCAAGGTAAAACATTTAAAATCCCATTTAAAACTTTCAAATGTTATCCATACACCCATTATATATATCTTCCCCCAAATACTACAGATTTCTTTGCGACATTTTTTTGGCTCCCCTATTGGGGGAGAATGCCAGCTTTGCATACGTTATACCTGGTGCAGGCATAATGTAGCACAAAGGGTTACAAAGTGGCGCAATGCATGCATTGCGCCACTTTGTAAATATGGTACTGCCTTTTTGACCTTCTAACGCCTCATTCGCGTAAACAAAATGACGCTAATGTGGTGTTAGAATGGCGCTAGGGGCTCTTAAATATGTCCCTATATTTTAGGTGGATAGCTAAGTGGATTGGCACTTTATAAGTGCTGAATGTATGTGAAAGGGGAACGATGGACAGATGAGGGGCATGTTTGCCGGGTGGGAGTGAGTGAAACCTCGGAGAAGGTCATGGGGTGGAGGCTGCCAAAATAAACTGTTGCACAGGGGGCCACCAGTCCTAAAGCCGGCCCTGTCTACTAGTGTTCCTCTTTTGTAGTCACAGTGAATTGCCATTTAATCATTAGGATCGTTGAAATAAATGAAGGTGACCACCCTTTCTTCACCAGTAGGGGCACATTGGTAACTTCTTTTAGGACTGTTTTGAACTTTTGGGCCCATATTTATACTTTTTTAGCGCCGCATTTGCGTCGTTTTTTTGATGCACAATCGCCGCAAACTTACAAAATACAATTGTATTTTGTAAGTTTGCGCCGTTTTGGCGTCAAAAAGCGGCGCAAATGCGGCGCTAAAAAAGTATAAATACGGGCCTTGGTGTCTTTGCGCTGCATATCTGCTCTGATTACTTTTTACTATAAGCATCAGTAGACATATCTAAAGCAAACAACTAAACCCAACAAAATAAAATACAAAAGGAAGAAACTACCACAGTGAAAACATAACATGGCACATCACAACAACATAGTCAAAACAGAATGCAACACAACACCTGTAGTACAACAAAACAAAATGATAATGCAGCACAAAAAGCCGACAAGAAACAACAGAACACATCACCAGGACAACAAAATGCCACCCAGCAATTTTGCACAAACATTCTTGTCACACATTAACACCTCCAGAATCCTGACTTCTTAATACAGTGGTAAAAAGACATTGAGATCAAATACTACCTTAATAGTACCAGTCAAAACTGTTATGTGATCCCACCCCATGTCTCTTCCACGTATGCACAAGCAATGAAATTCAGTTTCACAATCTCTCGATTCAGAGAGGGCATGTCTTATGATAATCACACACTCTACAAATAGCTGCTTACATACCATATCGTTAGAGTGTCAATGCCACAGTCAGAGGCCATCATGTAGTCTTCATGCCACACTCTTAAAATTCCATTAGTTCCAAGTGGAAGTGTCATGCTCCAAGATAACACTATTCCTAAGCATGCAAGTAGAAGCGACAAGTTGGCAGCCTGACAGTGAAGAACAGTAGAGCACAGTTGCCCGAGTACCTAGTTGAGGGAAACGAAAGGCTTGGCTGTGGCTGACAATACACTCAGGAGTATCAACACCATTGAGGAGAAGTGATACAAATGTATCTGCAGGTGGCCAGCTGGAGCAACAATGGAAAGGTCGCCAGATGTTGGGTCACCAGTGCTATGGATAAGCGACCACGTGTCCATTACCATTCCCAATGAATCTGGAAGTCATATTTCGTTTTTAAAGCTAGCATGCTTTCCATAATTGTATGTTTGCTTTCCTGTTGTGGACTCCTAACCCATAACCAAGCTATGGGTTGCAAGTCCACAACAGGAAAGTTAAAAGAAAATGTTTTTAATTATACTTCTTAACTTGGAATTTGTATAAAGTGCTTCACGTGACCTTTTGGACAACCAAGGGTGCTGGTACATTCAATGGATGTTATGTGACAAGAAATGAAGAGAATGTATTATCCATTCAGATTTAAGTTAAGAACTTTTACAGATATAAGTTGCCGCTTCCTATTTTCAGTTGAAGGCCATCTTCAATGGTACTTGTAGGGGTTTCCGGAAGCCCACATAGCGAGGTTCTGTTCGTCTGGTTTGATTTCAGTGTACTCTAGTGTCTACAGTCAAGGATATCCAAGTATCTCCCCATGTGTTTTGGTCATTTGAGAACGTGTTGAATGCAGGTGTACGGTGACTGACCATTGGTTTGTGCCTGGTACACAGCGGGGTGCCAGTCCGAGCAAGTAAGTATTTCTTGTAGGAAAGCAAGCCCTTTGTGTCTGTAGTTCTTAAAGTGCAAAGGACCTTGAGCAAAATGTCCCACCAGTTGATATAATGTGTAATCGTAATTCACAGAATTACGATCTGCAGACATTCACTCCTGCTATGAAATTTACAAATGTGGAAAATGTGCAACTATAGAAGGTCTTGTGCTTTCAGAAATGCAGGATCGACAGGGACAGGAAATAGGCCTGGTCACCAAAATAAAAGTGGCCCCATTAGTGAATTACAAAAGCTAACAAAATGACCCATGATTGCAAATTGGCACAGTTTTGTACGTGTAAAAATACACTTTATTAGTGTTTTGCAAAGTATGGAAGACTGCATGCATTTGTACTTCATGCAAGCAATGTTTGTTTTAATATCGGGGAAAGCAACAGTAAAGAGTGGCCCAATAGACAGTACAATGGGCCGACAAACAGCCAACAGCCAGGCCTACACTCAGACTTGTCAGACCAGCCCATCGGGCAGTGCCTGACTGCCCTGTAGGTCAGTCCGACCCTGCGTAAGTGTCGAGGTCCTGATGGTGGCAACATGGGTGTTCCCAGGGACCAGGAAAAGGATTTGCCCAAGGAAGGTTTGGCCAGTGGCTTTTTCGAACTAATTTTCACGCATAAACCTACACCTAAAATTGTGCAATCCCATACTTTTAGTGTTGTGAAAGAAGGTATACTGCCAGCTGGGGTAACATTTTAAAGGTTCTGAAAGGGAAAAAAAAAACATATGAATGTAACCCCGAAAAACCAATTGCTTCTAGCACCTTTTGCAAGGTAACTTACACTGTTGTGGTGTAGCAGCTTAATCAGATGGGCGTTTGGTGGGAGTATGCTTTTGTAACATTTAAATTCTAAAAGATGTAGTACGAAATTAAACGGGTTAAGACTAGGGGTGTGCGAAATTCATGTAATTTGCTTTTGCGTAATTATGGTCATTTTTGCACAAAATCACACATTATTAAGTGAACTGCAAGTCAGGCGTTTGGTGCTATATTTTAGAAGAAAATGCATCTTTACCTCTAGTTTGGACACAGGGATGCAATTAATGCTAAAATGAGAATTGTGAAAAGCACAAGTGTGCAAACAGCTGCCACTTAGGTTCTTGCCGTCCACATGGTTCTAGTGCGCTCAACGCTAATTGTTTTGTCGGAACAGCACGTAATTACCCAATGCGGCATTATAATAATGTTAGGAAGCTTGTGTAACAAGCGCAGCATGAAATTACTTTATATTATGTCGGCGTAATGCAAATTACGCCTGTCTCTAGTTAAGACACTGATCACTACCTGCCCACATTATCAGACAAACACCACCTCGTTTCGTGATGCTGTGCTTTCTCCAGTCCAGTCTCTCACGTCGTTACATCTGAGTTCTCTTTCTATTCATATTACAAAATACACTATTCCCAGCGCCGCAGAGGGCTCGGGTCCGGGCTGGTGTAATGGTGCATTCCCTGGGAGTGTGGACTTTTTTCCATGAAAGATATGCTGTTCAAATGTCCTCACGCCTCAGCTGAGGTAGCTGAAGCCCTGCTGCCTCCTCCGCAGAGAGGCCACGGCGGGGATCCAGATATTGTAATGGTAGCGGCAGCTGCAACATAAGGCATGCATTGTGTGCACCACGTTCATGTGGCAATACTCAGAGGCACGATGCTGGCCCAGAACAGAGAACCACGGCTGAAGCCTAACCTGCTGTGCGACCCGACTTGAACCAGAAGGATAATGGAAAGGGACGGCGTTCTTTCTTCACTTCATACATTATTGCATGCATTTGTGTACTCTCGAGATGCAGGATGTTTGACAGACGGCATAACATGAAGGTCATCTAGATACTATCACAAGTCACTTGGGCACCCCTTCTGTGAATAGGCACATTGGTATGACTATCAGCCAATACCTACTAGAGCTTCCTTGGCCGTGACACAGATCACAAAGGAGGTCTTTGGGTGCATGACATAGTGTGTTTGCACCAGCCAAGGCCTCCTTTAGGGTGGTGCTGGCGGTGTGGCCGCACAGAGTGCCGACCTGGATTGGGGGGCGCTGACCTTGGGGGTAGGGTGGGGGTCGCTGAGGTTAGCAATAACTTATGAAACTTGCGATTTGAAAGCACTTACTGTAAAGTTCCTTGTGCCTCCATTCTTCAGGAAGCAATTAAAATTTCAAGATACCTCTTGGGATTAATGTTCCTGCTAGGGAGAGAGATGGGAGTTTTGTCTAGCAGCAGCTTTGACTCGCCATAAAGTAGTCCAGAGGGTTAATGTGCCTGCTGGAAAAAAATAACTATCTTTTATGTGGATAGCTGAGTGGATTAGTAAAGCCAGCCTTTTCAAGCTCTTTAAAACAAATGAATGTATGTGAAAGTGGGGCTATGGAGAGAGGAGGGGCATATTTGCCAGATGGTAGTGAGGGAATCTGAGGAGGAGGTCATGGGGAGGGTACCAAAAAAGACTGTCGCACAGGGCGCCACCAGCACTAAAGCCAGCCCTGGCAAGATGGTGCATTGAAACAACAATTGTGCAGCCCAGATCAAGAGCACAGCAGAGTGTGCTCGGTCCAGTTCTAGAAGCACTGCAACACCAGGCCAATCGCAAAGTTGTTTCTTAGGCAAAAGTCAGAACATTTGAGTATTAATATGCTCTTATGCGAGGGCGGATCTATTGCTTTGCACGTGACCCTGTACGTCCTCAATATCTGCAGTCAGGAGCGGCCACATAAGCACCCCTCCCTGTACCTCGGCAACCATAGGTGGATTGTGTCAGTATTTCAACAGGTAAGTAAGCTCCACTTGTTTTAGCACAAATGCACACACTCAGGCAAGGTCTTCAAACCAGAGATGTGTTTAGATTGCAGGTTTCATTGGATTGGATTGATCTGTCAATATTCAAATCCTTTTCTATGTTATTCACTGCCACTGGAACTATGTAAAATATACAATTTAATTTGCTTCTGTGGTCTCCTAATAACTACTGAATTGCCACACAAACCACCACATACTGAATGAGTTCCATCTTTCAGCAATCATAGTACAGGCTTGAATGAATCAAAAGATAAAGTAAATATAGGTGAAGCCAATAGGTCTGGCTTCCCTGTTTATTTATAAACCAGACCTATTGGTTTTGCCGGTGGAGGCGTACATACTTGGGATAGGAAGGGATTAAAGGAGGTGAGAATCTACAATGACAGGGAGCTGTCTCTGCCACAGCAGTCATGTAACAGTGGTTAGGGTGGTCTCTGACTGCCTGGTCCTCAGCTTTATCAGACCCCTACACTGGCACTTACAGCAGTAGTTGTGAGGTGGTATGGGGCTGGTCCTCAGCCAAAACCTGCTGTTGTATGGTGCTGCAGCAATTATTTTCTCACATATGGCTCTCCCTGTGAGCTCTGTGAATTGGCAAAAATAGTGTTTGCAACGTCTTCCCCAGCCCTGGAGCATGCAGATGAATTACATCGCATGGTAGCTGCAGTTAAACATTACTTTATTCCTCCACATACTCTAACACACTGAACATTACATGATACTTTCCGTTAACCACACCTTAACACCTCCCCATACATTATGTACTTCCTTTTCAGAGTCCGCCCAGAACATGGGGATTTTAGTATGCATAACGTCAAGGTGCTACATGTCCCCATTTGTTAAATGAAAAGGTGTCAGACAACATCAAAATCACATTTCCTTGATTAGTCGGTGAGGCGCACTCACTTGTCTGCTGGCTCAGGTGATTCCAGATTATTGAGATACACCCTGATCAGACGCCATAGACTCATTCTCATGAGCTGGACCTGCTGGCTGAATCGCTTCCTGTACAGTGTCAGGACTCGACAAGTGTTGCGGTAGGTGTTTGAAATGTGATGTGTCCTGAGTAATGGATTATCCAGGACAATGTGCTGCCACCATATGTCCTTTCCACACCATAACCTGTAAAGGATCAGCAGCAAAAGGAGTGTCTGTTTTTCGTCTGCATTTCTACTTGAACAATACTTGTCTCATTTGTCAAAAACTGTGTCCTGGGCATTGCGATGCTGATCTGCATATGTTTTCATTTTTCTTTTCCGAGCTGCATCAGTGTCTTGAATATTGTCAGAATTCACTCATCGATCCGGGGTCTACTGAGGTAGTTTTTTTCTGATGGCTTTACCAAATAAGTAAGGTGTCTCGACTCTCACCAGTTATGGAGTGAAGAGTCGATCGATAAGCTCAAAGGGCCTGACATGGCTTCCCTTAAATTGGCTTGGGGCCAAAGGAGTGTATTCTTTTGGTGTTTGACGTTGAGTCGGATGAAAAATTCTATGAACTCTTTGCTGTTAAAGGGCAGGTCATTATCATTTTAGAGGATTGCAAAGATGTCATCAATCATTCTAAGACTGATTTTGCATATGGGCGGGTCAAAACTGGAACCGTGAGCAAAAAAAGCTGATGGATTAAACCAAGATCTGTGACTGGTGGTGAATGTTTGATTTCTTCTGCATTCCATCCATCATTTGTTCTTTTTTCATCATTCTAAGATTTTGTCATGGATTGTTTAAGATAGGTCTTCCATCAAAGGAAAACATGAATATTTGTCTATGACTACCATGAGATGGTGTCCATTTCCTAAAGGTAAAAAAACTCAACTGCAACTTTCTCCCAGGCATTGGCAGGAAGATCGTACATTGTCACTGGGTGTTGTGTCTTTGTGGTGGACAACCAGTTGCAAATGGCGCATGCCTTCAGCTCTTTCGTGACTTGCTGATCAAGCCAAGGGAACCACACTCGATCTCTTAGTGATCTTCTGGTGGCTACAAGACCACAGTGTCCTTCATGACCCGTTGTTTCTGGCTTCTGGAACCACATAGTATCATGCCATCTTGGGTGACTCCTGTATATTTTTGAATTTTTGGAATTCAACATCATCGGCAAGATAAACAGTTCTTTGATTGTGTTCATGTCTTTATCTGAATTGGTGGCAGCAATGATTTGTTCCACAGATAGAGCTGCCAGTGTGCTGGAGTTTACAATAAAGTTGAGATATGCTTCAACTGTCTTGAATGTCGAACTGTGATGTTGCAGCGGCACTCGTGAAACGTAATCTACTGAGTTTTGTTCCTTCCCCGGTTTGTGCATGATCTCATAGTCATCTTGTTGTAATCGTTAGCCCACCTCTCGATGTGAGGGGGCGTCTTGCCTTCGGGTTTCAAACATTTTAACCAATGCCTGGTGGCCCGTGATGACAGCTAATAATTTTCCGTAGAGGAATACATGAAAATGTTCGCAGGCCCACAACACAGCCTAACTCTCCTTCACTGGCTGAGAGTAAGCACGTTCTGTATCAGACAGGCTTCGCCTCACCTAGGACAGGATGTCTCAGAGGATCTGGATGGCCATTGTGTTGAGCAAGGATCGCCCTTAGCCCTACTTGACTCGCATCAACCGTTATTTCAGTATGTAACTTGGGATCAAAGTAGGCCATTTCAGTTGCATAGTCAATTACGTGTGTAATGTCTTTGAAACTCTGGTTGCATTCTGGAGACCAATGGACCAGTACATTTCGCTTTGTCAAGTCTCAAAAATGGGTCACTCACTGTAGCAAAATTGCAGATGCATCTTGAGAAATAACTGGCCGTGCCTAAAAAGGATCACAGCATGGTGACATCTTTGGGTGGGAGGGGGCAAGTGGATGACAGTGTTTGCAGCTTGTCTGGATCTTGAGTCAGCACCCCATCAGAGAATATGTGCCCAAAACAATTTGAGTTTGGTTTTGTGAAACTCACACTTTGTGGCATTCAGTGTGAGACCTGCATCAGCAGGTAGCTGGCACCCTTGTGTGAGGGCTTTGTTGTGTTCTTTTCATATTCTCCAAAAGACCGGTATATCATCACTGTAAGTGAAAGCATGTGTTACAGGCTGGATCACACAGTGAATAACATCCTAAAATATCTCAGCAGCCGTAGATACTCCACAACTCAAAGTCATTTATATCAGAACAAATGAGCATGAGTTGAGAAAGTAGTAATGTACCTGCAGGTCGCCTCCAACTGTAGTTGATGGTAACCTTTATTCGGGTCGAGGCGGGAAAACACTTTGGCTCCCTTCAAATTGCGTGATAATGTCTGCTATATGAGGACCAGGATGTCTTTCCCTCTCAATGGCTTTGTTTTTGCCTGGTGGATATCAAAGCAAATGTGCACCACTCCGCTACTGTCCTTTTTGGTACTACTACTATGGGAGAAACTCATAGTGTGGGGCCTGCTGAGCATTCAATGGTGTCATGTTTTAAGAGGGCTTCTAACTCTTTCTCTACAGCTTCTTGTAGATGGAAAGCACCTGTGTGGTTTCACTGAGCAACAGGGTGAATGTCTTCATAGCTGTACTTTCTTTTTTTTTTTTTTCTTTTTAGTTTTCCCAGCCCATGGAACAACAACAGAAATCAGACCGTAATCTCCAAGTGACCATAGAGGTTATAGTTGAAGGTTATCAGTCCCATGTCAGCAGCAGTGGCAAAAACCGAGTAAACAGGCACTCGACAAAGTTCCTTGTAGAACATGAATGGTGGCTCGCACTAATATCCTTTTGTGTTGCATTGTTGCTAAGAATGACCCTTGGCTTTGCAATGGCTCAGAAGCAGCCCAATTATACACCTTTGTGCCTGATGGAGTGAGGTTAGGCACAGGGGATAGGCTGTTAAACGTTTCTACTGGCATGATATTAATCGAAGCACCACTGTCTGTAATGAAAGTTACTGGATGATCATTCACTTTCAACTTGATTTTGTGACAGTGTCCAAATGATGTTTGATGCTCTGTTTGGTGTACTTTCTTTGAATTATGATTGTCTTTACAGGTAGCCAACCCCACATGTGCATGCTGACATTTGGTGGATATTATCACTGCACATTCATCTTCTTTGCTGGTACTTGATAGTGATATTGAAAAACCTTTGTATGATGAACTCGATGATGATTGATTCTGCCTGGTTCCTACTTGTCTTAGCTGGTGTTGGTTTTCGGTTTTATGCGCATGGCGCAAATGCTTCTGGAATGTTCTTGCAGCCATTTTCTCTTACCGTTGTGACGTACCTGAGTTTTCTTTTGCTCGACAGACAGTTATGAAGCGGCCCTCCTTTCAAACAACCTTTCCAAACCTGTGCTACAGCTGGACATTTACCTTCTTGGGGAAATTAAAATCCACATTGGAAACATAGTTTTGTTTTCTTTGAAAACGTCGACCTACGTGTGTCTCCCTTGCGTTTCATATTCAGTGCTGATTCATGGTGTGCCATGATTATTCTTCTCCTCTTGCAGTCACCAGCATTTTCTCTGAACTAAGGCAGTGGTGGTTCCAGGAACACAACCACATTATATTTTGTGCTCCCTTATCACTGCCAGAGTTGTCTAAAAGAGTCAGATAAAAATAAGTGGCTGAGCTATTTTTTTACATAACAAACGTCTAGAGGGCAATGTTTTTTTGTGTTGTTTTTAAGATTCAGTTTCTTTAGTCTTTATTAAAAAGAAAGCATTTGATCCCAAAATTAGGATTATTTTTAGGAACACTTCAAGAGCAAAAAAACACTTATTCCAACTCAAATATGCGTGGGTTAA
The DNA here is from genome assembly GCF_031143425.1 of Pleurodeles waltl. Lineage (NCBI taxonomy): Eukaryota > Metazoa > Chordata > Amphibia > Caudata > Salamandridae > Pleurodeles > Pleurodeles waltl. The sequence goes on along the minus strand of NC_090444.1, from coordinate 1,639,510,355 downwards.
GGTTGGGGAGGTGTTGCTGTGGTTTTACTGCAGCTATCGCAGTAGCCGTGGAAAACTACCCTAAAGTAAGCCTCGTCCACCACATGTAAGAATGCTTAGTGTTGCCAATGATGCTAAGAGAGGAGAGGGTCATCATTCCTCACATCCTATGGAGCAGTAGGAGTTGAGCTGCTGCCAAAATGCCAGGATGAGGTAGATAAACAAGAATTTGCAGCTGTTGGGTAGATTTATACAGCAAATGGTATATTCCTAACCTGCCAGTCCTCGGAACAATTATTCACATCAGTCCTCTGAACAATTAGTCACATCTGGGCTATGCCCCTTCCCTTAGGGACAGGAATCGTATTGTTTTCACACCACCACCACAGAGGATGACAAGGGTGATCAGAGAGTACAAAACGGTTCAGACCACCCACATTATTTAAGTAGGCCCAGTAATGCTATCATGAGACAGTATGATAAATACCCAATTTCAGAACCGTGGCAAATGCCAGAAGCTGACAAAACAAGCTGCCTTTTGGTGTTTGAGTAACCACCATCAATTACAGTACATCAGCTCCTGATGCTGGCCACGGAGTACAAGCTCTTCTTGCATGACACAAAGTGGCTCATCCCAAGTCGCCGCATACTACTTCAGTTCAATGTTTTTTCATTGAGGCTAGGGAACAGGCATAAAGGCCCGTGCAACACAGAAAGCTCGGGATATGCCTTGGAACTTCATCAATGTGTAACCATTTAAGGAGGGTCCACTCGCCTACGTTGCCTGAATATGAACAACTCCAGAATAACCGAAACCAGCAGTCAAAGTGAAGCTGAAAAGGCACTGGAAAAGCATGAGACCATCAAAACCTGCTTTACCATGGCCATGTGGGCGAGTGATTGTAACCGCTCACCGAGCCACCTTCTTTTAAAATGCCACACAGCAACAGCCTCGGGCTAATGGTCAGCCAGGTGTCAGCAAGGGCACCACAAGCTCTGACGTTTTCACACTGAGCTCGTGCCCCTGGTGTTGCTGCGAGGCAGACACACCTGCACCAATCGCATTGACACTGGATTAGTGAAAGTGTCATCCAGGGCTGAGGCCATGCCACGTTTCAGGGCTTCGGACACCTATCTATTGCCTATGACCCAGCTGGGTACCGGTTCTTCAGGGCCCATCGACGCTTGCGCTTATAACTATAAAGAGCTTACGCTCTCTTCTCATCGGTGCACAAATGCAAGAGAGGTTTATGCCTATCACGTAGGTCGCGACACGGAGCAGTCTCTCCTTGTGTCACGTTAAACAACTGGCCTACATAAGAAACACACAGCACCTTGTTAAGAATAATGTTACATTAAATAATAATGAAAATGATCCCCAGGAAAAACGCGGTCAATAAGATTAAGAAAAACATCAAGCATAATAAAAAATAACATATTACAAAAATAATGGTGTACATATAATCCTAAGGATCCAAAGAGAAAAATCACAATTAGGAAAAATAAAGAAAAGGTATAATTGTAATGTCCAGAAATGTGATCTACATTGAGATTGATCTACACTTTTTACATGAAATGAATGTAGAGGATCAGCAAGCCTAGTGGCGTACCTGCGTACCAACAAGATAAAGTAAAAAATGCTCCTGAAAGAGAGCCAAGGTAGAACCCAAGGAAGATTGAAATCCATGTTAGGATGCCCATGGGTATTTTGTATCACCCTAACTGTCTATGGCACTGCAAACCTCCAAGGGAGACCGGCGAAAATGGGACTGAATTCCATGGAGCCCAAGTTCACACACAGATAGCTGGTATATCAATTTTGAGAATAAATAAAAACAATCTTTTGTTTTTTCATAACAACCAAAGGTACCTGGAGATTTTCTTACACTAACCTAGTGCCCATAGAAGTTTTCCTCATCATACGGTACGCAAGGTCCAATGACTACAGAGATGGTGTATCACAATGTTTTGAAATTTCGGATGTAAAGAGTTTGACATTACTTCTGCGTCAGGTGTGTGCATGAAGAAACTATTGCTCAAACTGTGCTGAAACCTGAGAGGTCGGCTGGATCTTGGGGTGTCATCGTAACTCTCATATTTTTATGGTACCAGACTATGGGGGTCATTCTGAAAGGGCCACCGAAGCACCGCCAACAGGCTGGCGGTGCTCCCACGAGCATTCTGACCGCGGCGGTTCAGCCGCGGTCAGAAGCGGCAAGTCGGCGGGCTCCCGCCGACTTACCGCTGCTCGGGGGAATCCTTCATGGCGGCGGAGCGCGCTCCGCCGCCATGAGGATTCTGACAGCCCCTACCGCCATCCTGTTCATGGCGGGAAACCCGCCATGAACAGGATGGCGGTAGGGGGTGCCGCGGGGCCCCTGGGGGCCCCTGCCGTGCCCATGCCAATGGCATGGGCACGGCAGGGGCCCCCGTAAGAGGGCCCCGCAAAGTATTTCAGTGTCTGCCTTGCAGACACTGAAATACGCGACGGGTGCAACTGCACCCGTCGCACCCCTGCAACTACGCCGGCTCAATTCTGAGCCGGCGTCCTCGTTGCAGGGGCATTTCCTCTGGGCCGGCGGGCGCTCTTTTGGAGAGCGCCCCCCGGCCCAGAGGAAATGTCTGAATGGCCGCTGCGGTCTTTTGATCGCGGTGCGGTCATTTGGCGGCGGTACTATGGTGGACGGCCTCCGCTGTCCGCCATAGTCAGAATCACCCCCTATCTGTCTATTTCTTGTCCTTATAGCTTTCTGTTTTCAAGGTCTGTTAGTTTCATACCTGGATGACACGCTCTTTAAAAGGTATCTTTCTTCCTTGCTATTGTGCTAATTTCGGGAGAACTGCACATAGGAACTGAAGGGATTATTTACAAGCCCCTTGTGCCGCGGGTGTGTCACTTTTTATGATGCTCCAGCAATGCAGAGTGCAGACCCATATCTACGAGGCCATGCAAAGCCACTTTGCATGACTTGTCATGGCCTTGTAGATATGGTGTAAGGCAACACAGCGCAAGTTGCTGTGTTGCCTTACACTGCGTCAGGGGGGGCGTTCTGTTGGGTTTTCCCACTCAAGACCCATGGGTTCTGACGCATTCCTAGATTTACAATGATCTGTAAACCTGGAAATATGTCAAAATGTACGCCTCCAAAGGGGAGGCGAAGCAAGGAGAAATATCTTTATTTCTCCTTGTTTTTTCCTGGTAGGAAGCTGGCCTGGAGTGTGGTGAGCACCTATGGTGTTATCACGTTATACCAGTTCTAGGTATCCCCTATTAGTGAAGTTTAGGCAGTGTCTAGGAAGCCAGGGCTCTCTAGTGGTAACTGTGAATGAGCAGCCAAGACTTATCTAGGAGACATGAAAAGCTTATGCAATACCAATATAGTAACACATAACTATCACACATAAATTACCCCAAATAAAGGTACTTTATTATGGTAACACAAATACTAGAATACTGTTAGACAGTCCCCCCAGGTGGAGGTAAGTAACACACTAATACACAATAGCAATCAGTAAAGTGCAACAAGCATTGGCAAAAGTATTAGAAAACAGTGTAGGCCCTAGAGGAGGGCCAAACCATATACTAAATAAGTGGAATGAGAGATACAGCCCCCCACCCAAGGATGTGAACTCATTAGAGGGGAGCTGGAGGAACTAGGAACCCCAAGAGGTGAGTACCAGAGTGACCCCCAGTGAGCAGGAGAGCAGAGGTAAGTACCTGGTTTTCCCCAAAACCAACTGGAGGACTTAGGAAAAGGATTGTGCTAGACCCAAACAAGACTGGAAGAACCCAAAGGTGAATTCTGACAGAAGAGGACCTGCAAAGGAAGGGACAAAGTCCAGTTTGTGATAGAGTGTCTGGTCATGGCAGGTTCTACTACATACCCTTTTGTGGATGCAAGACCAGCTTGACAAGGGACGAAGAAGACCAGCTGTGCAGCATAGGAGATGAAGAGGAGTCCTTGAAGTGATGCAGATAGTGTCCACGTCGTCTGTTGAGTTGCAGTTGGTCAGTGATGCTGCCTTGGCAAATGCAGAAAAAGAAGGTGAGTTGAAAGCTGGAGAGGACCAGCAAGGCATAGGGGACTCGACCCAAGGAGGGAAGTCTGGGGTGAGGCAGCCCCCAAAGACAACCCACGGGCAGCAGGCACAACAGTCGCAGTGAGGCCCACTCTGCACACCTGCAGAGGAGTCCCACGTCGCTGGTGAAGCAGAGAGGAGACTGTGCTTTGTAGGAAGAAGTGCTGGAGACTGGGGCTACACGAAGCCTAATGATCCCTTGGAGCAGGAGCAAACAAGCCTTGGCAGCTGCAAGAGTCGCGGTGCACAGGAGTACTGTCCTGCAAGGATAGGCAAGGGCTTGCCATCTCCCAAGTTGGACAACTGGCAGAGAGGACCAAGGGGACTACTCAAGACTGCCACCTGTGATGCAGGATCCACGCAGTTCCGGCGGAGAGCAGATTCACGCAGCTGGTTGTCATTGCAGTTGCTGCCTGCAGATGCAGGGGAGTGACTCCTTCAATCCAAGGGAGATTCCTTCTTACTTCTTGGTGCAGGCTGGAGTCTCGTTGACCTCAGAGGATGCAGAGCCGGGGAAATGTTGACATTGCTGCAAGGAGCCGAAGAAACAATGTTGCAAGCGGAGTCGTTGTTGAAGTTGCAGATTGTTGGTTCCTGTGGAGTCCTGTTGCGGTTCCAGTGGCCAGAAGATGAAATTAAAGATGCAGAGGAGTCCTGCTGGAATCTTGCAAGTAGAATCTGAAGCCCCACCCAAGAGGGAGACCCTAAATAGCCCAGGAAAGGTGATTGGTCACCTAGCTTGGTGACTACTTATCAGGAGGGGGGCTGTGATATCACATACCTGACCTGGCCACCCAGATGCTCCCAGGGACCTCTCCCTATCTTGGATTTAAGATGGCAGAATAAAGTGGCCACCTGGAGGAGCTATGGGCACCACCCCTAGGGTGGTGATGGCCAGGGGAGTGGTTACTCCCCTTTCCTTTGTTCAGTTTCGCATCAGAGCAGGGACCAAGGCTTCCTGGACTGGTGCAAACCAGTTTATGCAAGGATGGAATGCAAGGTGGCTCGGGGAGGCTTCCCCTCCCAAGCAATGTAACACCTATTTCCAAGGGAGAGGGTGTTACCTCCATCTCCCACAGGAAATCCTTTTTTCTGCCTTCCTCTGCCTGAGCTGGTCAACAGCAGGAGGGCAGAAACCTGTCTGTGGGGTGGCAGCAGCACAAGCTGCCCAGGAAATCCCAGAAGACTTGTAGGTGCAATGCTGGGGGTCCTCTAAAGAGCCCCAAGAGTGCATGGAACCATAAACCAATACTGGCAACATTATTGGGGTATGATTCAGACATATCGATACCAAGCATGCCCAGCTTTGGAGTTACCATTATGTAACTGGACACAGGAAGTGACCTGGGCCCAGTAAACGGGTAAAATGGTTTCCCTGCACTTACAAAGTCCAGTTTAATGGAGCTGGAGTTTGTAAGGGCACCTCTGCTCATGCAGGGGTGCCCTCACACACAGGTACCTGCGCCCTACCCTCTGGACTATGAGGGCCTACCACAGGGATGACTTACAGTGACCTGGTGCAGTGACCTGTGGTGAAAAGGGTGCATGCACCTTTTCACACAGGCTTCAATGGCAGGCCTGCAGACACATTTTGCATGGGCTTTCATGGGCGGCACAATACATGCTGCAGCCCATGGGGAACCCCTGGTGCCCCAATGCCCTGGGTACTTAAGTACCATATACTAGGGACTTATCTAGGGGCACCAGTATGGCAGTTGTGGGGTGTGCAAAGCAGTGGCGGCTGGTGACATTTGAAAGTGATGGGCCGTAAAAGTTCTGGATGAGTGCCCGGTGGCGAGCGAACATAGTGAGCGAGCCTGACCGTGATAAGGTGGGTTCTGGGGGTTCTCCCCCACAAAAAGCAGTGCTCTGAAGTGGTCACAGGGTGACTTCAATTCAAGAATTCAATTTAGCTTTATTTCAGCAAAAAGGCCCTAAGAGCATATAAGACACAACATCATCAATACAAAACAGTTAAAAAGAAGCCATAAAAATCTCAAGAGTCTCGAAAGATAATTAAAAAGCACAGGGTGACTTAATGTTGCTCAAAACAAATCAGTAAGTAATATGAATAGGTGCCCTTTTCATAGATGGCCAAGCTGAATCATAGTAAGCCACTGGCTGCCATACTACATTAGAATTCTGATCAAAGCTGTCATGAATTCCCTAGCTTCTTCCAAGATCTCCAATAAGAATGAAATTAGTTATGGGGTCGAGGCTATTTTTGCTGTGCTTCGTATGTGTGCAATACAGCACCATATGCACGTGTACTAGAAAAGGGTCAAGCAATGTTCATAACTTGTCTACTCTGCAAGGGATTTTTAAAGTACTAATTTACTGATAAACAGAGGGGGGTGATTTAAACATAGTAAGAATATAAAAATGAAAAAACAGTAAGCTTGAAAAGTAAAAAACGTATGTATAGGCATTCATTTTGCATGGCTTAGACTATTTCCAGAGTGCCTAAAAGCATATTCTCTTGCAAACATGTGGCCTCATGCTGAGGTGAAGCAGATGTGCCAGGCTAGGATGACTGCAGTATGGTGGGTGGGATCACATATCTACATGAGCATTTCAAACACTTTGGAGAGCTATTCAAGGCAGGTGTGACACACCTGAAGACCTGCCTGGTGTATGAATGAGAAGAAGCCCCAGTGAGTGACACTTTGCAGGCGTGCTCTTGACGCGGGAGAGAAGACAGCTCATCTGGATGATGATTCAGCCTTTGGCCTTTTAAGACAGAAAAAAGTTGAATGCCATTTGAAATTAATTGCTTAAATATGTGCGTTTTGCTTGTAAAGTGATCTGGGGTCCCATCATTGTAAAGAAATGTTCGAATCGCAGACAGCATACTAAATACCGCTATATTTTAAAAAAAAGAAGCATTCTAAAGAAATGTAAATCCAGTAACGGTATACATAAAAATACAAGCAATCGCAAAGTTTCTTTTCAAACGTACAAACGTTTGTACCATAGCCTAATTGCTCTTATATGACTGACGTACCAGGAAAGTCTGTTCACCCACGTTTCAAACAATTTCAGCGCTTAAAGCAGAGGAGTGTTTTTCCCATCATGGAGGCGGATTTGCTGTACATACCCTTGACATATAATTGGTAAATGGTACAATGGTGCAGTAAAACAGAACCAAAATTGGAATGACAATGGGGTGTTTTAAAGGTAAATGCATAGTCTGCTATTTGACCTGCCGTACCGCAAATCTCAAAGATAGAGGCGGGCGAGGGGAGGGACGGAGGAGTTAGGGGGGATGGAGCGAGGCAGGGGATGGGGGAATAACATTTGTTTTTAAAATCAGATACTTACCTTTTCCCGTTGCCGCTGCATGCAGATCACGTTGTGATCAGCCAGCCTCGTGTACACTGCAATCCTTTACCAGCTACTCCCAGAATGAGGTGGGGCCATGGAGGCTTGTTCCCACCCACCCTGTGACGAAGGGCTGCAGTGCTACACAGCCTCGCTGATTGACAGCTTTATGCTAAAGCACCCAGGCTGTTTTATTTGACTGAGGCTTCAGTGCGTCTTAAGAGGCAGTCCCTTACAGTGTTGTAGGCTGCCGGAAGCCAGGGCTGAGATCAGGTAAGCCCTATAAATCCTGCGACGGCCAGCACATGCGCTGCAGCACATGTGTCTTTCAAAAGTGCCTGGCTTTGCCTGACGCAGAGCAAGGGTCACACAGTTTGAAGTTTTAATGCATGAAACATTTTTTTGGATGCAGAAATTGAAGCTGGGGAAACATTTTTTATGATGCAAAATTAAAGCTGGGGCGGAGCCCTGCCGCCCTAATGAAGAAACCGCCACTGGTGCACAGTCCTAGGCAACCAAATTTAGAGAGAGAGAGCACAATCACTGGGGACCAGGTCAGCAGGATCCCAGTGAAAACAGTTAAAGCAAAAACAGGCAAAAAGTGGGGGTAACCACGCAAAAAAGAGGGTACTTTCCTACGTTCCTCTTTCTTTGTGTGCTGCAGCACACATTGAAAGAGGAAAATGCTTCCATGGATTGTTTTTGTGCAGGAAGGTGTCCCTTCCTTCACATAACAATCCTGTCAACAAAGCAGGCACCCTTGCACAATGGTGCAAGGGTGCCTGCATTGGCTGTAGGCACCAAATTGTGAACCACGGCTGACTGTAAGGACAGGAATGCTCTCTATCTCATTAATACAGTGCATTCCTGCCCTTTCAAACTGACTAGGGCAGTGCATCAAATAACATTTCAGCACTGCCATACATCAATCCACTGAAAATATGCCCCTGCATTTGTAATTGGCAGCTGCAAAAATTAGAAAGTTAGAGATCTGGGTCCAAATGTATAAAGATATATAACAGTCACAAAGCCGGTGAATCGTAAAATCACAGTGTTTGCAACTACAACATCAATTTTTCTAATGTATTAACCCCATTGTGCGATTTGTAAAAGTATTTGGGAAAAACGAAATTAGGTTACCGACCCTTACCAAATTTGAAAGGGGCCTTTAAAGGGCGTTTCTTTCAAATTGCAAGTCACTATGTTATGTATCAGTGATGTGCAACTGTAATTCCAGTGGCAAACCACTGGTCAGTTCTCAACTCCCACGTTGGAGCCCTACCTGGCTCAAAGGGGAGGTGGTCCCTTTTGAACAACTTCCTCTTTGTGAATGATGGTGGCAGCCTCGGGAGGGCGTGTAGCAATGGAGGAGTCCACTGCCTGCTCTCACTGAGGTTTTTCAAATTGGAAAACTTTTTTGTCACCATTAACGGGGGGGGGGGGGGGGAAGGGGTCGAAATTTACGACACACTGAGTTAATATTGATAATTTTGCAACCCTTTCCTTATTTTAAGGACTGACCTATTAACATATGGGTTGGTTTATAAAATAAAATTATGGTTGCAAAAATTTGGTACCTCTGACCCTTAACCTTTTATTTAATTGTGTCAATATGATTCATGTTGCCACAGGCTTTACAGTTTAGAATGCCATTTACTGACAGATATCATTCAGAAGTAGAGAAACAACACATTCTGTTCCCTGTTTGGTAATGGTACAGAATTGTAACCGGACAGTCTTTAGGTTTCCTTGTGAGTTAACTTACAATATTTGCTATTTGAATTTATACAAACTTTCCGGTGTGAGCCTCTTACAGCGACCTCTGGTGACCTAATGTCAAAACACTCGTAGAACACCAAGGGCTCCACTGAAAGTGATGAGTGTGTATGTCCTGGGCCTGATAAGCAGGATCCCGTTTCCCACGGAGATCCAAATCCACGGGCCACTGTGTTATTTTACAGGGGTAGATTGAATTTCTCACGCTCGTTACATTGCAAGTTGTTCATTATTATTTCTATGCTAACCAGAAATCTGTAGGTAATAGTGGTAGCATTATTTCAGCTACGTGGTATGACCTCCTGGTTTTGCATGAGCCTGTTAATGAGCGCCTATATACTCCTTTCCTGTACCATTCGACCTTTCGTAAAAGTTCCTGCAATCCAGTGCTGGTGACAACATTTAGGGGCATATCTATACTTGCTTTGCACCATTTTAGCGTCTTTTATTTTGATGCTAAAACGGTGCAAAGTTAACTCTATATATATATTTTGACGCTAGACCTGTCTAGCGTCAAAATGTAGGGCTTGGCACCATATTGTGGATGTGGCAAACTACCTTGCGCTAATCAGATGCAAGGTAGGTGTTTCCATCCACAATATCACGCTAACCCCCTAACACCTTATCTATACTCTGGCGCAAAAATGACGCGCACAAAGTAGGCTGACCCAAATAATGGTGCTAATCCTGCTTAGCACCATTATTAAACGCCTGGGTCTGACCAGGCTTTAGGAGACCTGTGTACCCATCACCATGGAATGGGCCCACAGGTGCCCACCCCAAGCCCCAGGAACACCCCCACCCCCACCAGAGGGATGCCATTGGATGGGGGACCCCATCCTGGGTAAGTAGAGGTAAGTATATATATATTTTTTTTACAGTGCCATTAGGGGCCCCTTACATGGGGCCGCCTGCCCGGCACTGTGTATAATGGCAATGCCCAGGGGACACTGTTCCCCTGTGCTGGCCATTGGGGTGGTGGGCATGACTCCTGTCTTTACTTAAACAAGAGTCATGTTTGGGTGGTAGTGCATCAGGAAATGACGCTAGGCTGGTTAGCGAAATATTTATAGCCACTAACCAGCCTACCGTCATTCCTGGCCCACTAACGCCTTTTCCCCTTCCGCCATCCCCCCAGCTAGCGTCTTTTCTGTAAACGCTAGCCTGCCCTTTGCACCACTGTGCGCCATTCATTTAATATCGCGCCCGGCTGGCACTGTGGAATGGCGCTAGCAGGTGCTATGGATTTTGACGTAATACGGCGCTAACGCAGTCTTGCGTCAAAATCCATAAATATGGGCCTTATTCTCTCTGAAGTCTATACTGAGAACATAGGGGCATATTTATAAGCCCCTAGCGCCACCTTGCACTACATTAACGTAATTTATTTTGACTCCAATGTGGCCCAACAAGGCCAAAATCCTAGTGCCATATTTACAAAGTGGAGCAATGCATGCATTGCACCACTTTGTAACCCTTTGCGCTGCATTATTCCTGTGCCAGGCATAATGTATCCAAAGGGGGCGTTCCCCAGTTAGGGGGCTGAAAAAATGGCGCAAGGAAATGTGTGAGATGTCCTTGCGTCATTTTGTATGGCACTTTTAACGCCTACTCAGAGCAGGAATTAAAAGGGGGCTTCCATTATTTAAAATGGGCCCCTACATACTCTGTATGACTAGTGCCAATATTTTGGCGCAACTCCTGCAGAGTACATCAATAACGTCATGAAAAATGACCCTATTGCTCCTTACCCTGCGCCATGGTGCGCCGTATTTTAAATACAGCACACACATGGTGGCGTTAAGGAGGCGCTAAGGGGTGCAGGGAAAGTGGCGCTGCACTCAGTGCAGCGCCACTTTCGATAAATCTGCCCCATAGTTTCACCAGAACTGTTTAACAAAGCACTGCCTTTCCCAGGTGAGAACTCAGTACTGCTCCAATGAACTGATAAAAAGATCCCTTTATTTCATGTAGTCCATTCAGTTTAAGAAATGGGTTTAATGTAGACCTAGCTCCAAAAGTGCTATTATAGCGCTTTACATAGTGAGTTTTTGTACGGCTGCAGGAGCATCACTCGAACATAAATTGCGATGCATAGAACAGTAGTGTATGTACACGTGCAGGTAAATAAATCTATTTACTAAAACTCAGCTCCCTTATTTGTATTAGTTTGAATACTGGTCTTAAAATCCAGTACAAAATTGTCCACGATCACCTTGTCCAGTGGATAATGTAAACGTGGGGCTAACCACTTTATTTTTTGGTTACTCAAACACAGGCAGGAGTGATTCATACTTCACTCTGCATATGCCCCTGAATCCAAAACACACTTCATTTATCAGCACTGTTTATGGCACACACCCCTTTTAATGCATACATTTCAAAGGCCCGTTCATTCACAATTGCCTTTCCCTCCTGTTTATGACACAAGCTCAGCCCTACCAGAATGACTCACCTTCCCCTTCTTAATGCAAACCATTTTCTATAACATTGGTTGCTTTGTGTATATAAACAAATATATCTATTGAGTTTTCCACTTCCTTTCTAGTGAAGCCTTTGCAGTTCATTCAATTGTTATGAAGCCAGCATATACTTCTTACTAGAAGGCAGCATTTTCCGGTTACTGGTTAGATTTCAAGATACATTATTTTTGGTGCTGATCCTGCATAAATCGAATGTTTATTTATGTTGTTTGGCAACCATTTTACATGCCCCAAGAGCCCATTGTTTTGAACTATGCAACGGGTTTGAGAACGCTTTACGACAGAATGTGATAATATATACAGCAAGTGGTGTGCAAAAGTGGCATAATTAGCTTTTTCCGTAATTATACAAAATTTCTGCAAAGTTAAACAACATTATGCAAAATAACACAAAATGCAAATCTGTCATTTTGAACTCTATTACAGAGTGAAAACTATCCGTGCATAAATTTTTGACAGAAGGTCGCATTTAACAAAAGCATCACGAATACCAGACGCTTGCGTTCTGTTTGCGTAGGTCACAGTAAATTTCCCTAAGAACTAAGAGCAGGCATTAAAAAGAGGCTCCCATTGGTTACTATGGGCCTCTGGGTGCTTTTCAGGATTAGCGTCATAATTTTTTATGCCAATCCTGCAAAGCACCGAACTAGCGTAAAAAATGATGATGCTAGTCCCCCTGAGTACCGCCATGGTGGGCCGTATTTTAAATATGGCGCACACATGGTGGCATTAGGGGGGCGCTAAGGGGCGCTGCACTAGATGCTGCGCCACTTTTCATAAATCTGCCCCCAAGTGCACAGAACTTAATTAAAAGACTCACTAAAAAGTAAACACACTTTGTGGAACTGTTCTTGTACAGCCGTGGTCCTCACAGTAATGGTGCTTGTCTGACTTTGTTAACCTTTACTATTTTTAGGATGATCATTGTGGTAACCGTTTTGTGGGTTAAATGTGCACTTTGAGGCACACACCATTAGCTGGATATTGGCAGGACAACAAAAATGTCAGGCAATAGAAATATGGGAAGCACTGCAAGGGGAGAATGATTGCACCCAGCTAATTGGGATAATGGGACTATAGGACAGTCAAAACAATGTCAGATGTGTTCATTGGATAGAAATAATGAGTGCATCATTGAATATCAGTCTCCAGATTAAAGTGCCTGTGTCCATCTGCATCCATATTGGTGAGCACCTCTGCAACTTTCCATTACTCCCATATGACGCATGCTTTGGGTGTTTCAGACGCATGTGTAGGCAATACTGGTTGTGTGTTTCACCATCTCTCCTTGTCAATTGCAGCAGTGCCTGTTTAAGTAGGTTTGTAGAATCCCTTTGGCCACTAAATATGCCATTGTTACCTTTCTTCTTTGTGTGCAGATTGACATTGACAGTTCTAGTGAGGTAGTTGTGGTGTCCAGGATTCAAAGTAGGATATGGTTGTATGCCCGATGGCATTGATCAGGAGATTTCCTAGGGTTTCTGCTACTTTTATTCACTCCCATCAGTGTTTTAAGGGCTAGGGGAGTTTTAACCTGTGTATGTGCAGCAACACATCCACTGGCCTGTTGGTACCCCTGTACTTGGTAGCTGCTCTGGAACAACAGAGTTGAAAGAGTTCCTTTTTGTTCCTTCTGTCAGTAGTGTTGACAGAGTTTTTGTAGCACATGTTGTCTGTGGCCACTGAGGATTGTCAGTCATTTGCTGGAAGCTGTATTGTTCGGTACGAGGCAAGCCCATTTTTCAGTTCTCCTGCCTTCAGCGACTTAACTAAGCTCCATAACATGCCATGTTGCAGGCCTGTGGTCCCCAGTAAGTAGGACATGAGCAACATGCTGCTTAAGTCGTCCCAAAGTGTTGCACGCGAGTGATTCTATTCTTCAGTCTTTTTCTAGTGTTACAGAGCCCAGGAATTTTATGTTATGAAAGAGAGCTTATGAAGCTTTTCCAGAATCCGTCCTTACAAATCATACTCTAAAACTGTTTATTTAAAAAAAAAAAAATCTTTATTAGTTTGAGCAACAAGATCAGTAGAAATATCGGGCAATATATTTAGGCTCTATCTATAGCATTTACAGCGGTGCACGCACATGTATTGAAGCAACCATAAGTGATTAATACAAGGGGCAATATGTAAACGTTCTCAATGACTGCACATGGACCGTAGAACTCACATTCTGAACACTGCATACATTGAGCCTCATGAACTCAACTATCTCCATTAAAACAACATAATCAAGGCATGCTAGCACCCGCACCCAGACGAGGAACGGGGGGAGGAGTAGAAAGGCAGGTGAATGGGAAGCTATGAAAAAAGAATGGTTATTCGCTTGCTGGTGTGGGTTTAGTGTTGAGAATGTCATACGAGTGGGTCATTATTACTCCTAGTCTGCAGTCAATAATGTGCGTCTATCCATTTAATGGACGGGAGCGGGCATGAATGTAGTGTCCCCAAAGTCGGGTAGGGCACATTAAATGCTCAGGGGTGGCCTGTCGTTAATTTAAGCCTACACCTTCTCCAAGTACTTTTGCCAATCAGGGGGCGTGGCCGGCACTGAGCTCAAAGATCCGCCGCTACTCAGTGCTTGCTGCTCAGCTAGGATGCCAGACCACAGATTTGACAGTCCCAGTCCCATGGGGGTTGGGTTTAAGAGCAGATTTCCAGCTCATGGAAATCCTGCATTTAGCCAGAGCCAAAGCGTAGTCGATTAATTTATTGATAGGTTTATGTGCTGCGGAGCGGGAGGTGATAGCAATAAACAATAGACCTTCCCTCTGGAGCAGGGAGCCCAAAACATCTGAGAGAAACCCTAGTATCCCATTCCAATAATTATCTCATTGTGGGCATGACCAGACCACATGTATGAAAACTGCAGCAGAGGCCTGGCAGCTTGTGGAAGTGTCGACCAACCCCGGGTACATACGCACCAACCGTTCCAGGGTAAGGTAAGTATGATGAAGGTAATTAAACTGTGTATATTTTAGCCAAGTGTTTGTGGAGATGAGTTTTGGTACCTCTAAGCACTGTGACCATTTTTTATCCGTGAGTGTAGTGTTGCAGGTGGCATCCCAGTAAGCCCAAAGAGAGTGGAAGGGTACCTTCCTATCTGTGCGCAGGGAGATATAAAGGTATGTAACAGCCCAATGACCACCCCCATGCATCATCAATGAAGTCTATGGATTATCATGCGTTTTATGCCAAACCTTGTGCAGTTGTCCCGTGAGTGTGGTGTAGATAAGGAAGGAGCCTGGTGGTATACCATAATCATTCCCCAAGCTCTCCAACGTGTTGAGGATTTTGTCCATGAAAAGATTTCCCCAGGTAGTAAGGCAAGCCTCAGCCAAAGAAGTTGCATCTTGCCCCAACCGGAGCTCAGAGCAGACTGTTAGCTTCTTCAGACGTTGTTCCGGCGCATATAGGGGTGATGTTTGGTTGTATATGTGGTCCAGCACACCTTTGCCAAGTGCATAAGGATGTTCCCACCCTCATTGGGCACAGCCATTGCAGCACCGGGGTGATGTAGTCCTATCAAACCAATGCCCCAGTTCAGACATATTTTTACCCACTGGCCAGCAAGGGGGCCATTGCAATTGAGCAGAGGCATAACAGTATTCGTAATTTGGGCTCCCTAGTACACCACTGACTAATTGTGCATGTAGTTTGGTGAGAGCCACGTCTCCTGTCCTTGTCCCATATAAATGCAATCAGGTGTGAGTTTAGTTCTGAGAACAGCCTATGAGGCAACAAGATGGGGATGGCAGAGAAAAAATATAGCAGCCTAGGCAGTATCAGCATCTTAGAGATGGTGATCCAGCCCTTAGGGGAGAGTGGTAAGGATTTCAGAATGCGAGGGAGGACCTCACACCAGTCAGGGCTCTTCCAGTGTCTAGTTTTCACCCAGGTGAGTGATGTGTTGTATAGAAAAACAATCCATGGGATAAATTTGGGAATTATCTCAAATCTTGCAAGGACCACCTTAAGTTAATCCAACCCCAGAGTGTCAGACATGCAACCCATGGCCCCATGCCTATCGACCATGCCCAGTGCATCAACATGAACAAACAACCAGATTCAGGAATGTGTTCTTGCCAGGCATAAACAAGTTTTGATTGGGATGTACTACATTTTGAGCTATGAGTATCAGCAGATTGACCAACACCTTTCCAAGGATCTTATAGTCCATGTTTAATAAAAAGAGGAGACTATGCGATCCCAGTTGCAGAGCGTACCTGTCTGGTTTAGGGAGGACCACCAGTACCCCCTCCCAGAGGGAGGCGGTAAGGATACCCACAGAGTTGAAGACCATTAACAGTTTCGGGGAAAGCTGGGAATTAAATGCAGAATAGAGCTCGACAGGCCACCATCTGCACTGGGAGTCTTTCCCAGTGCCTCTTGATACAGCTGCTGGGAAGCCAGCAGCTGCAGGAATCATATAATGTCCAGGAACAACCAGACCAAAGCTCAGTCTGCTAGCCGCGGGGCTGCATAAAGCTTAGCATAATAAGAATGAAAGGTATTATTAATGGCATCTTGGGGCTTGAGTAAAAGGCCAGTCACATCATGAATGGCTGTGATTGGAGCCCTAGAGAAAGTAGGGAGAAGGAGCCAGGATAAATGTCTGCCTGTCTGTCTCCTTCCACATGTTTTCTCACCAGGTACTCTGTAATCCACTTTGCCTAAAGCCTTGAGTGTTGTCTTAAGCCTCACTCGTGCCCATGGGACAGCGGCTGTTCGGTCTTTGGGCAACATCTGCTCATATTTCAGAATTTCTGTTTCTAATGTGTTAAGTTCTCCACGTAACTCTAGATTGGTACTGTACACCATCTTATTTGTGTGCCCGAGGAGAACAGCTTTAATGTGTCCCACTCTGTGCCACTGTTCGGTGCCATGCCTTAGTTGTCTTTGAAATATGAGGTGATATGGTCTGATAGGGTCTGATAGAGTGGCACAAATATGTGGAAAAATGTTGAGCACCCACGCACAGGCCAAAGCTTCCCTTTCAATGGTAATTTTTTCAGCATCCGCCAGCCTGTGGGAGGCAAAAGCCATGTTGTTCTCCTTGCCATCTAGCATTTAACTGAGCACTGCACCAATACCCAAATTACTGGCATCTAAAGTTACTATGAAATTTGCATAATCTTTATAGGGCTGTAAAGCTGGTGCTTTTATGATCAAGTTTTTTTAATGTAGGAAAATCCTCTCTTTGTTCTTTACCTCATATAAATTTCGAACCACACCTCAACAATTTTCTTAATGGCTGACTTTGCAGTACAAAATTTTGCACAAATCGAGAATAATATTCACACAGTACAAAAAAACTATCTCAATTGGTCCTTATCTGTAGGATTTACTTCATCCAGAATGAGGTCTTCCTTCGGTTTTATCCCTTGTGAAGATATCTTGTAACGAAGGTATTCTAAATCCTCCATCATGAATTTATATTTTTATTCTTTCACAGTAATGTCATGTTCCTCAAGAATATTGAGACTTCATCTAACTTGTCTACATGTGATTGCACTGAGTTAGAACAAATGAAAATATCACCCTGATATGTCAACACATCACTCTTTTCCCCTAGCAGTTGATATATTAATTTTCTTAAGTACCGAAGCTGCCGAGGCTAAGCCAAATGGCATTCTTAGAAAATGAAAGCTCTGAGTGGTGCTGTTAAAACACTGGAGTCTTTAATAAGCTCAACCTGATGGTAGGCAGCTCTGAGTTCGATAGTAGAGAATATTCTGGTGCCACTTAGTTGTGTCAGCATATCCTGGATTCTAGGCATCAGGAAACAATGAACTTATTTAAAGATGTCAAATCTACACAATGTCTGATTTTAGCAGATTATTTTATGGCTACAACTGTAGGAGATATCCATTACGATGAATCTACTGGCTCAATGATGCCCTTTGAGCATAACATATGTAGATGTTCTTTCAGTCAGCCCCTGATGCTCAATGGAACATTCTGTACTTTGTGGACTACAGGGATAGCATCTGGTTTGAGAATAAGTTTGTGCTCATTACCTCTGACTATTCCTAATCTGTCCTCAAAAACCAAACAATGTTTCTGAATAACTTCTTCTAATGACTTCACTCATCTTCTACCTTCTCCACCAAAGAAATAGGATTTTCTGTCTGGGGTCTTAGAATCATTCCAAACTTGCCCTGCTCCCTCCACCCCAAAATATTATACCTTTTCTTCGCTACATATACTTTGAAGTGAATTAATCTGTCTTTGTATCTAATGTCCTCAAACAAATACCCAATCATATCAATCTGCTGCACCCCCAAATGCCACTGTGCGAACATCTGTAGGCAGGAGATTGACTCCACTTGAATTCCTTTAGAAAGAGTTTGTCCGAAATGGTCGTGCTGGAGGCCCATCGCTTGCCAATCCTTACTTCGCACACAAGAGCGCCTCCTTCATCCACATCTTGAGTAGAGATAGCTAACATATTTCCAGATAATAACAATCTCTTACTAATGTGAAACATCCTTTATTACGACGTCTTATTAACGAAGTCGTGGTTAACGAAAGCGCAACAATGCTTTTTTTAACCACGACTCCATTATTTTGTGCCTTAACTACGTATGTTCTGAACTACGAACTTGCGTGGTTAAGGTACAAAGAAGGGAGTTGGCGAAGGAGGACGACGCAGGTGACAAGGGGTCGACTAAGGTAAGTGGGGGGTTTTAGGTTTTGGGGAGGGGGTGGGGGGTCAGGGGGTTTTAGGTTTTGGGGTGGGGTTGGGGGGGGTGGGGCGTTTTTGGTTTTGGGGAGGTGGTGGGGGTCAGGGGGTTTTAGGTTTTGGGGTGGGGTTGGGGGGTGGGGCGTTTTTGGTTTTGGGGAGGGGTGGGGGTCAGGGGGTTTTAGGTTTTGGGGTGGGGTTGGGGGAGTGGGGCGTTTTTGGTTTTGGGGAGGGGTGGGGGGTTCAGGGGGTTTTAGGTTTTGGGGTGGGGTTGGGGGGGTCAGGGGTTTTTAGGTTTTGCGGTGGGGCGTTTTTATTTTTGGGGAGGGGGTGGGGGTCAGGGGGTTTTAGGTTTTGGGGTGGGGTTGGGGGGGGTGGGGTGAGGGATGTAGGGTCAATGGTGCCTATTAGTAATGCTTTTATCGGGAATGCCTTTACAACGAAAATCGTTGTTAAGCCATTCGTGGTAAAATCATTAGTAGTAACAACGAGGTCGGTGTTCCGACCTCGTTGTTAAGGAACTAGTTGTTTTGGAAGTCGGTGTTCCGTCGTACAACCCTAATAAATATTATTTTCTGAAGTGTATGTCAACATGCCTTTAATGAAATGCAAGGAAAATCCCTTAAAGGTGTACACATTTACACACCTTTAATGCCATTCAAAAGAAATAATTTTCCGGGAAATCATTTTCCGTTCTGCGTGTCACCGCACCTATAGTGGACACAAGGAAAAATCCCTTTAAGGTGTGTGCATCACTGCACTCCTTCCTGAAATAATCCATCTTCTCTGCTAATCACCAGCTGTGCACCAGGATTCTGCATGTCTCTCAAATACAATTGAATCTCATGCTGGATCAGTCAAAGGATCATGCTTTGGGATATCTCGTGCGGCGCACCTCCAAGAATGTTCAGGTGAGAGCTTGCACCAGAGTTCAAAACAAAACAGCTTACTGTAGGTGTCAGAGGCTTCACTGTTAGTGCACAACACTTCTGACATGACTCAGGCGGCGCCAGCCAAACTGTCAAAGGTAGATCAAAGCCTTAATCAATAACTTTGTGCTGTAGGAGAATAAAATTAATTTCAAGTACCTCATGTGACTATTCCATGACCCACGAGTTACTCCTGATCCACTAGATCACCTTCGATGTCGGTCAGAGATGCACACGGCCATCGGCAGAAATCAAAGCACCTCAGTCCTGCCCAATAAATATTGAAGTGCCTCTGAGGAAACTGAAAGCTCTTCCGAGAATGTAAAGATGAAAATCCTTCCTCAGAACATTCGCCTGGGTGGCAGAAAGAGATTACCATACATTCACTGAAACACAGTTAATGCATTCATGAATTCAATCCGTCACCGCCAATGCATGTTGTGTCATAGAAAAGAGCACTCTCAAACATGTGGTTGAAATCTTGTAGATTTATTTATGAAGTCAAACAAAGTCAGTACTGCCATCCCTCGGCGACCTCCAAGAATGAACAGAAAACAACTGTCACTCTGGAATGTCCCTAAGGAACTCCAAAGAATAACATTCCAACCCTAGCAACAGATTCTCCAATAATACAATAAATGTCCCTAAATATAAGATGCAATTTATAACATAACACACATTCATTTTGGTTTGGAGATTAAGGGCCTCTTTAAATCCTAGTGGAGGGACTACTCCATCACAAATAGGATATAATGTGATCGTGATAATGCAGACGGGATATCCGTCACGTTTGTGATGGAGTATTCCCCTCTGCCTAGACCCAAATAAGGCCCTAAGTAATTTGTCCAGAATCACAGGATGTTGAGCTGATGCTGAAACTCAAACCTGGTTCCCCAGTTGCAAAGTCTGCAGCTCTGACCATAACTCCACATCATTTTCCCTCATTGTAACAAACAATCAAGTGATCAATAGATAAAGATAGCAAATCATTTAAAAGTGTTGTGTCATTATTTGAGAAATCAGAAAAGATATCCTCATTCTAGTTTTATTAGAGCACTAACTAAAATTTCTATGAAAATAAGACCCTCTTATGTTTATAATTTCTAAAGAAATGCTTTATGTATTACTTTTTTGATTACATCAAGATGTCGTCAGGCATGCCACACTTTTGTAATGAATATAGAATGTCTGCAATCTAGTTGTTCATTAGAATACTCTGGGGAGGCAGAGGTCAGGGGCACATACTTGGATAAAGGAGGGCAGAGAGGAGGGTGCAGAGGCAACAAGGATGGGCAGTTGCAGCTCAATGGACCATGGATGGCAGGGGAGAAGGGGGCAAGGGCATCAAACCAACCACTCAGGACAGGCTAGAGAGGCTATGGCAATATGACAGACCATTAAGGGCAGAAGGAAGAGGCAGTGGCTGTACAACCAAACATGTCAGCATACCTGATTCCGAAGGAGGCTGTTGATGTTTTTAAGCCCCAAAGGGCTTTATTTTATCTGTCTCTTGCCTAAAATCAAATCTCCTCTTTCTCAATATAAATCAATGGGGAAAATCAATTCCCCAGGTTTTTTGTTCAAATCTTCCTCTTATCAAGTTCCCAATGTTAGGAAATATGGTACATTGGATCATGGAGGGCAAGAGGAATGGGGTAGGGACATGGACTCGGATGATAGAGGGCAGGAGGGAGATGGCCAGGGGAAGCAAACTTACCTTACATGGCAGGGGTTGTAGCAGAACATACACCACCCTGGGCAAGCAAGATGGCAGTGCAGCACAACTGGTCATGGTAAGCAAAAGACAGGGGACAGGACCATGCATATGGACAACATAGAACAGAGGGGAAAGAGGCAAGAGCATCAAGCTGACCATACTGGACAGACAAGAGGGACAGCTGCAGTATAATGAACCTTGAAGTGCAATAGGGAGGGGGAAGGGGCACGACAAAGGACAAGGCAGGAGTGGGGGATAGGGACCTGCACATGGAAAACAGAGAGCAGGAGGCAAGGGATCAGGGCAGGAGCAGCAAGTTGACCACGGAGGGCTGGTGGGATGGCCACTGGAAGCACAACACACCATGGAGGGCAACAGTGAGACTATAGTGGCATATACACTGACAACGGAGGGAAAGTGGGGGGTCAGGGGTGGCAAGCTAACCACACAGGGCGAGGGGGGGGGCTGTAGCAGCACAAAGGACCGTGCTTGGCAAGCAGGAGGTTAATGGCAGCACAACGGCCATGGATCGCAAATGAGAGGGGGCATGGACATGCACAAAGGACCATGAGGACAGAAGGAAGGGGTAGTGGATCTCGACACAGGCAAGAGAGGACAGCGGAAGGGGCTTCACAACAGACCATGCAGGGCAGGCAGGAGGCGCAATTGAACGACACCAGAGCATGGAGGGCAGAAGGGAGTGGAAGCAAAATGGACCTTGGCGGACAGAAGGGGGGGGATGGGGGCATGGAATTCGGACAGGCAGGGTGGCGGTGGCAGTGGCAGTGACAGCTGGCAGCCATCTGACCCGGCTGGGCAGGTTGGGGTGCAGTAGCAACTCAATGGAACACTCAGAGTAAACAGGAGGGACATTGGCAGGTCCATGGAACATGGTGGGATCAGGGGCATGCAAAAAGACATCAGAGTTTAGGGACAGCAAGCTAAGCACAGAGACTAAGCATGGGCATAATGATGGGCCAAAGAATTGGGCAACGGAGGGCAGGAAGATTGGGCAGGGACATCAAGCAAAATGGAGGGTAGTGGCAGCACATTGGACCATGTAGGGTGGGAGGGAGGGGGCTGGTGCATGGACTCGAACAACAGAGGGTAGGGAGGAGGTGAATGGGGCAGCAAGCTAACTGTTCAGGGCAGACGGGAAGGGCAGTGGCAGAACAACGGCCGAAAGGGCTGTAATGAGGTAGCAGGGACATTGACTTGGACAAGGGATGGCAAGGAGGAAGTGGGCAGGAGCAGCAAGGTCGGTGGGGGCAGCACAATACCAGGCCAAGTCCTCCATCCAAGCCCTTCACATTGCACCTCACTGTGCATTGTGATGGACAACTTAATTATTTTTACAAAACCCTAGATATTGACTGAACAAAACAAGGTTTCCAGGGACATTATAATTAGTAAATAGAATTTCGAAGAAAACCTTAGAAATTCACTAAAAACCTAAAGATTACAGGGACATTATAGCTAAATTCAGATTTTACACACCCAAAACCATAGAAATTCATCTGTTATAGTTATTTCACGTAACTATAACTCATCCCTAACTACTGCATACCTGGATCTTCATGTTGAAATCTGAGTCTCTTACAGGTACAAAATATATTGCAAAGTCTGTGCCTACAGTTTCCACAGCTAAAGTAAGTAACAAGTGGGAAGGTACCACCAAGTTGATCTGCCACTCAATCTTGGGTGTTCAAGAAATAGATCTGTATGTCATGTTCTTCTTTTAACTGAAAGAGAAGCTCTAATGAAAAGCTCATCCTCGTGTGACTCCTCATACACGTTCTTTCTGCCGGTCATGTGACAGACTAGCAGCTGGACATTCCACGTGCCTTGTGAAGGTGCAGATATATTTTTTAGTAGATTACAAGAAATTTCAATTGAAGAGAAACTCTCTCCAGGGCCTTGCTTTTTCTCTGAAATATATTATGTTGCCCAAGGTAAAAAAAAAATCCTATGGAGGAAAATGTTTTCAGCTCTAGTATTAGAGGTAAAGCCAGTCCCCAGGGGCTTCACTGCATTGAATGCAGGAGTGCGGGCTCACTTGGTGCTCACGTTATCATGGCTGGGTTACAGGAGTCCAAATCTGAACACAGGAAATCCCACATGTAGGAAACATGTTGGTATCTGAATCGTCTGCCTCATTGACTGATGCTGAGAGTTTTAATTGTGATTTAGGATGCCCTATAGCTGCATTATTAAAGTCCTCTGTCTTTACACTCGTGACAGAAGACATTAGTCTGAAAACCATTTGGACTTGGATTAGCAAATAAGCAATTGAGCTCCTGAATTGAGACAGAGATAAAGAGAGATACACAGAGAGAAAGAGGGAGAGATTCCTGCTTTGAGATTTAGTTTTGGAAATTAAAAAAAAACATTGTAAGTTTGCCCTGCAGCTCTGTCATGTTGATGGAGCCATCCTTCAAACTTACAATGCATTGTCAGGAACCCCGGTGATGGCGATTTCTTCCAATGCCAGAAATGCTTGCTGTGCCAGCCAAGCATTAAATTGGTCCCTTAGATTCAGAGAGTGAATGAGACAAAGAGACAGAGTAAGAGAGGAGAGTAGAGGGTGATAAGGAGATAAAAAGAGGTAATAGATAGAGGAAGAGAAGTAGCAAGAGAGAATGCAAATGAGAGCAAAAGAAAGAGAAACTTTGAACATATATCAGGTTTTCTATGAAAGATTCAGCAACGGATTCCTCATGAACATGTGGTGCTTCAGATGTGACGAAGGTAACTATGGAGTGACCAGAAACAGATTATCTCAGGCCAAATGATGTTCTAAAACATTGCAGTATTGTTACGGTTTTGGTAATGTTGCCAAGGGGATGAGGGACCCAGTGTAGGAAGTTGGCTCTGTATGCACTATTTCAAAGTAAGGAATAGTATGCACAGAGTCCAAGGGTTCCCCTTAGAGGTAAGATAGTGGCAAAAAGAGATAATACTAATGCTCTATTTTGTGGTAGTGTGGTCGAGCAGTAGGCTTATCAAAGGAGTAGTGTTAAGCATTTGTTGTACATACACACAGGCAATAAATGAGGAACACACACTCAGAGACAAATCCAGCCAATAGGTTTTGTTATAGAAAAATATATTTTCCTCGTTTATTTTAAGAACCACAGGTTCAAATTTTACATGTAATATCTCATTTGAAAGGTATTGCAGGTAAGTACTTTAGGAACTTTGAATCATTTCATTAGCATGTATACTTTTTACATAAAACACAATAAGCTGTTTTAAAAGTGGACACAGTGCAATTTTCACAGTTCCTGGGGGAGGTAAAGTAATGTTAGTTTTAACAGGTAAGTAAGTCACTTACAGGTTTCAGTTTTTGGTCCAAGGTAGCCCACCGTTGGGGGTTCAGAGCAACCCCAAAGTTATCACACCAGCAGCTCAGGGCCGGTCAGGTGCAAAGGTCAAAGAGGTGCCCAAAACACATAGGCTTCAATGGAGAGAAGGGGGTGCCCCGGTTCCAGTCTGCCAGCAGGTAAGTACCCGCGTCTTCGGAGGGCAGACCAGGGGGGTTTTGTAGGGCACCGGGGGGACACAAGTCAGCACAAAAAGTACACCCTCAGCAGCGCGGGTGCGGCCGGGTGCAGTGTGCAAACACGCGTCGGGTTTTCAATGATGTTCAATGAGAGACCAAGGGATCTCTTCAGCGGTGCAGGCAGGCAAGGGGGGGGCTCCTCGGGGTAGCCACCACCTGGGCACGGGAGAGGGCCTCCTGGGGGTCACTCCTACACAGAAGTTCCGTTCCTTCAGGTGCTGGGGGCTGCGGATGCAGGGTCTTTTCCAGCCGTCGGGACTTTAGGTTCAGGCAGTCGGGGTCAGGGGGAGCCTCGGGATTCCCTCTGCAGGCGTCGCTGTGGGGGCTCAGGGGGGACAACTTTGGTTACTCACGGGCTCGGAGTCGCCGGAGGGTCCTCCCTGTCACGTTGTTTCTCCACCAGTCGGGGTCGCCGGGTGCAGTGTTGCAAGTCTCATGCTTCTTGCGGGGAGTTGCAGGGGTCTTTAAATCTGCTACTTGAAACAAAGTTGCAGTTCTTTTGGAGCAGGGCCGCTGTCCTCGGGAGTTTCTTGTCTTTCTCGAAGTCGGGCAGTCCTCAGGGGATTCAGAGGTCGCTGGTCCCTTGGAAAGCGTCGCTGGAGCAGGTTTCTTTGGAAGGCAGGAGACAAGCCGGTAAGTCTGGGGCCAAAGCAGTTGGTGTCTTCTGTTCTTCCTCTGCAGGGGTTTTTCAGCTCAGCAGTCCTCTTCTTCTTGTAGTTTCAGGAATCTAAATTCTTAGGTTCAGGGGAGCCCTTAAATACTAAATTTAAGGGCGTGTTTAGGTCTGGGGGTTTAGTAGCCAATGGCTACTAGCCCTGAGGGTGGGTACACACTCTTTGTGCCTCCTCCCAAGGGGAGGGGGTCACATCCCTAATCCTATTGGGGAATCCTCCATCTGCAAGATGGAGGATTTCTAAAAGTTAGAGTCACTTCAGCTCAGGACACCTTAGGGGCTGTCCTGACTGGCCAGTGACTCCTCCTTGTTATTCTCATTATTTTCTCCGGCCTTGCCGCCAAAAGTGGGGGCCGTGGCCGGAGGGGGCGGGCAACTCCACTAGCTGGAGTGTCCTGCGGTGCTGGAACAAAGGGGTGAGCCTTTGAGGCTCACCGCCAGGTGTTACAGCTCCTGCCTGGGGGAGGTGTTAGCATCTCCACCCAGTGCAGGCTTTGTTACTGGCCTCAGAGTGACAAAGGCACTCTCCCCATGGGGGCAGCAACATTTCTCTAGTGTGGCAGGCTGCTGGAACCAGTCAGCCTACACAGATAGTTGGATACAGTTTCAGGGGGCACCTCTAAGGTGCCCTCTGGGGTGTGTTTCACAATAAAATGTACACTGGCATCAGTGTGCATTTATTGTGCTGAGAAGTTTGATACCAAACTTCTCAGTTTTCAGTGTAGCCATTATGGTGCTGTGGAGTTCGTGTTTGACAAACTCCCAGACCATATACTCTTATGGCTACCCTGCACTTACAATGTCTAAGGTTTGGCTTAGACACTGTAGGGGCACAGTGCTCATGCACTGGTGCCCTCACCTATGGTATAGTGCACCCTGCCTTAGGGCTGTAAGGCCTGCTAGAGGGGTGACTTATCTATACTTGCATAGGCAGTGAGAGGCTGGCATGGCACCCTGAGGGGAGTGCCATGTCGACTTACTCATTTTGTTCTCACCAGCATACACAAGTTGGCAAACAGTGTGTATGTGCTGTGTGAGGGGTCTCCAGGGTGGCATAAGTCATGCTGTAGCCCTTAGAGACCTTCCCTGGCATCAGGGCCCTTGGTACCAGAGGTACCAGTTACAAGGGACTTACCTGGATGCCAGGGTGTGCCAATTGTGGATACAAAATTACATTTTAGGTGAAAGAACACTGGTGCTGGGGCCTGGTTAGCAGGGTCCCAGCACACTTCTCAGTCAAGTCAGCATCAGTATCAGGCAAAAAGTGGGGGGTAACTGCAACAGGGAGCCACTTCTTTACACAAGCCCCCCCAGCCCACAGGCCAGGAGACTCAGCCAAAGCTGGGAGAGTCTTCCTAGTCTGTCAGGCGAGGAAGAGTAGAGGAAATAGTCTGGTTTGTTGCAGGGCCTACTCTGCCTTACATCCTCCTGTTCAGGTCATTCCCTCTGGGGAACTGACCCACTTCCACAGTGATAGGACCTAGTCTGAATTGCCTCTTGTCTGTACTTTTTATGTCTCCACCCATTCTCTCTATTTTGGGGTTAGAGGTATCCACCTCTGCTAATCTTATTTTAGCCAGGGTCACCCCTAGCTTACCCAAAGAGGTTACCCAGAGCTGGAGTAACCCCACCATGACCAACAGGGTCAGGGGGCCTAACTTGCTATTTGGCATGGGGTCAGACCACCATGCCAAGGATAGTGCAGCCATAAAGGCTAACACCCAGCAGAGGCCACTGACAGCTGTCAGTGCCCAGAACCACACCTTTAGCTCTTCACCTACAAGGGAAGGGGCTAAGTTGCAGGCTTCTTTGGGTTCAGGGTGCCTGTCTGCTGTATTAGAGTGGGGGGTTACCACATCTTGTAGTAAACACCCTTCTTCCACTCTTTCTTCTGTTAGCTGAGGAGCCACCCACTCAGGCTAAACAGTTGCCTGACTAGCCAGGACTTCTTGTGGGTCTGGTTGGACTTTAACAGTGCCATTTTTGGAGTTCTCCCCTACTGGAGCAGAATCTCTCTGGCTTGCTGGAACCTTGGCTAAAGGTTGTCCACCTTTCCTACTCTGTTTTCTTTTCTTTTTCTTCTGGGGCCTACTTGCAGTTACTGCAGGGGTAGCACCTCCAGAATCCTTGGGAGAGGACTGGCACTGGACCAGTTCCTCTCTTGGGCTCTGACTAACCTCTGGGTAGTCATTTCCAAGGAGACAATCAAGGGGGAGGTCTGTACTGAATACCACCCTTCTCCAGGTAAAAGTCCCACCCACTTCTATGGGCACAAAAGCCACAGGCCTATCAGTGACCCTGTCTGGGCTAACTCTTACTCTGGCTATCTCACCTGGGATGTACTGGTTTGAGAACACCAGCCTGTCATGCACAATAGTGTGACTGGCACAAGTGTCTCTCAGGGCAGTGGCTGGGATTCCATTCACCAGTAGGTGGTGGAAGTGTCTACTTCCCTCTGGAATCTCCAACTCACCTGTTGGGCCCTTTTTCCAGTTGAAGGCTATGAAGACCTCCTCATCTGAGGAGTCATCCCCAATGGCTACACTGGTCACCCCTGGGATTTTGCTAGGGGGGTTGTTTTTGGGACAAGAAGTGTCCTTGGTGTGGTGCCCTGTCTGTCTACAGTTATGGCACCATGCCTTAGTGGCATCCCAGTTCTTACCCTGGTACCCACCTTTGTTTTGGGTTGTGTCTCGGGGCCCACCCACCTGGTCTGGTTTTTGGGGGCCTACAGAGGACTCTTTTTCTTTGTTTCTAGTGTCACCCACTTTCTCCTGAGGAGGTTTTGTAACCCCTTTCTTTTGGTCACCCCCAGTGGAAGTTTTGGTTACCCTAGTCTTGACCCAGTGGTCTGCCTTCTTTCCCAATTCTTGGGGAGAAATTGGACCTAGGTCTACCAGATACTGATGCAACTTTTCATTGAAGCAGTTACTTAAAATGTGTTCTTTCATAAACAAATTATAAAGCCCAACATAGTCATGCACTTCATTTCCAGTTACCCAACCATCCAGTGTTTTCACTGAGTAGTCTACAAAATCGACCCAGGTCTGGCTCGAGGATTTTTGAGCCCCCCTGAACCTAATTCTATACTCCTCAGTGGAGAATCCAAAGCCCTCAATCAGGGTTCCCTTCATGAGGTCATAAGATTCTGCATCTTTTCCAGAGAGTGTGAGGAGTCTATCCCTACACTTTCCAGTGAACATTTCCCAAAGGAGAGCACCCCAGTGAGATCTGTTTACTTTTCTGGTTACACAAGCCCTCTCAAAAGCTGTGAACCATTTGGTGATGTCATCACCATCTTCATATTTAGTTACAATCCCTTTAGGGATTTTCAACATGTCAGGAGAATCTCTGACCCTATTTATGTTGCTGCCACCATTGATGGGTCCTAGGCCCATCTCTTGTCTTTCCCTTTCTATGGCTAGGATCTGTCTTTCCAAAGCCAATCTTTTGGCCATCCTGGCTAACTGGATGTCCTCTTCACTGGAGTTATCCTCAGTGATTTCAGAGTTGTTGGTCCCTCCTGTGAGGGAACCAGCATCTCTGACTATTATTTGTGGAGTCAGGGCTTGAGAGGCCCTGTTCTCCCTAGATAGGACTGGTGGGGGGGAATCACCCTCCAAGTCACTATCATCATCCTCTGAGTTGCCATCCTCAGAGGGTTTGGCTCTTTCAAACTCTGCCAACAGCTCCTGGAGCTGTAGTTTGGAAGGTCTGGAGCCCATTGCTATTTTCTTTACTTTACAGAGTGACCTTAGCTCCCTTATCTTAAGATGGAGGTAAGGTGTGGTGTCGAGTTCCACCACATTCATATCTGTACTAGACATTATGCTTCTAAAAGTTGGAATACTTTTTAAGAATCTAAAACTAGTTCTAGGTTCTAATTCAAACTTTTACCAAACTTTTAAACTCTAAAAGCAATGCTAACAGGGACTAACACAAGGCCCCAGCAGGACTTTAAAGAATTTAGAAAAATTTCAAATTGCAAAAATCAATTTCTAATGACAATTTTTGGAATTTGTCGTGTGATCAGGTATTGGCTGAGTAGTCCAGCAAATGCAAAGTCTTGTACCCCACCGCTGATCCACCAATGTAGGAAGTTGGCTCTGTATGCACTATTTCAAAGTAAGGA
This sequence comes from Pleurodeles waltl, assembly GCF_031143425.1. Classification (NCBI taxonomy): domain Eukaryota; kingdom Metazoa; phylum Chordata; class Amphibia; order Caudata; family Salamandridae; genus Pleurodeles; species Pleurodeles waltl. Next base: position 1,639,481,015 of record NC_090444.1, on the reverse strand, counting down.
ATAGTATGCACAGAGTCCAAGGGTTCCCCTTAGAGGTAAGATAGTGGCAAAAAGAGATAATACTAATGCTCTATTTTGTGGTAGTGTGGTCGAGCAGTAGGCTTATCAAAGGAGTAGTGTTAAGCATTTGTTGTACATACACACAGGCAATAAATGAGGAATACACACTTAGAGACAAATCCAGCCAATAGGTTTTGTTATAGAAAAATATCTTTTCCTAGTTTATTTTAATAACCACAGGTTCATATTTTACATGTAATATCTCATTTGAAAGGTATTGCAGGTAAGTACTTTAGGAACTTTGAATCATTTCATTAGCTTGTATACTTTTTACATAAAACACAATAAGCTGTTTTAAAAGTGGACACAGTGCAATTTTCACAGTTCCTGGGGGAGGTAAAGTAATGTTAGTTTTAACAGGTAAGTAAGTCACTTACAGGTTTCAGTTTTTGGTCCAAGGTAGCCCACCGTTGGGGGTTCAGAGCAACCCCAAAGTTATCACACCAGCAGCTCAGGGCCGGTCAGGTGCAAAGGTCAAAGAGGTGCCCAAAACACATAGGCTTCAATGGAGAGAAGGGGGTGCCCCGGTTCCAGCCTGCCAGCAGCTAAGTACCCGCGTCTTCGGAGGGCAGACCAGGGGGGTTTTGTAGGGCACCGGGGGGACACAAGTCAGCACAAAAAGTACACCCTCAGCAGCGCGGGGGCGGCCGGGTGCAGTGTGCAAACACGCGTCGGGTTTTCAATGATGTTCAATGAGAGACCAAGGGATCTCTTCAGCGGTGCAGGCAGGCAAGGGGGGGGCTCCTCGGGGTAGCCACCACCTGGGCACGGGAGAGGGCCTCCTGGGGGTCACTCCTGCACAGAAGTTCCATTCCTTCAGGTGCTGGGGGCTGCGGATGCAGGGTCTTTTCCAGCCATCGGGACTTTAGGTTCAGGCAGTCGGGGTCAGGGGGAGCCTCGGGATTCCCTCTGCAGGCGTCGCTGTGGGGGCTCAGGGGGGACAACTTAGGTTACTCACGGGCTCGGAGTCGCCGGAGGGTCCTCCCTGTCGCTTTGTTTCTCCACCAGTCGAGTCGGGGTCGCCGGGTGCAGTGTTGCAAGTCTCACGCTTCTTGCGGGGAGTTGCAGGGGTCTTTAAATCTGCTACTTGAAACAAAGTTGCAGTTCTTTTGGAGCAGGGCCGCTGTCCTCGGGAGTTTCTTGTCTTTCTCGAAGTCGGGCAGTCCTCAGGGGATTCAGAGGTCGCTGGTCCCTTGGAAAGCGTCGCTGGAGCAGGTTTCTTTGGAAGGCAGGAGACAAGCCGGTAAGTCTGGGGCCAAAGCAGTTGGTGTCTTCTGTTCTTCCTCTGCAGGGGTTTTTCAGCTCAGCAGTCCTCTTCTTCTTGTAGTTTCAGGAATCTAAATTCTTAGGTTCAGGGGAGCCATTAAATACTAAATTTAAGGGCGTGTTTAGGTCTGGGGGGTTAGTAGCCAATGGCTACTAGCCCTGAGGGTGGGTGCACCCTCTTTGTGCCTCCTCCCAAGGGGAGGGGGTCACATCCCTAATCCTATTGGGGAATCCTCCATCTGCAAGATGGAGGATTTCTAAAAGTTAGAGTCACTTCAGCTCAGGACACCTTAGGGGCTGTCCTGACTGGCCAGTGACTCCTCCTTGTTATTCTCATTATTTTCTCCGGCCTTGCCGCCAAAAGTGGGGGCCGTGGCCAGAGGGGGCGGGCAACTCCACTAGCTGGAGTGTCCTGCGGTGCTGGAACAAAGGGGTGAGCCTTTGAGGCTCACCGCCAGGTGTTACAGCTCCTGCCTGGGGGAGGTGTTAGCATCTCCACCCAGTGCAGGCTTTGTTACTGGCCTCAGAGTGACAAAGGCACTCTCCCCATGGGGCCAGCAACATGTCTCTAGTGTGGCAGGCTGCTGGAACCAGTCAGCCTACACAGATAGTTGGATACAGTTTCAGGGGGCACCTCTAATGTGCCCTCTGGGGTGTGTTTCACAATAAAATGTACACTGGCATCAGTGTGCATTTATTGTGCTGAGAAGTTTGATACCAAACTTCTCAGTTTTCAGTGTAGCCATTATGGTGCTGTGGAGTTCGTGTTTGACAAACTCCCAGACCATATACTCTTATGGCTACCCTGCACTTACAATGTCTAAGGTTTGGCTTAGACACTGTAGGGGCACAGTGCTCATGCACTGGTGCCCTCACCTATGGTATAGTGCACCCTGCCTTAGGGCTGTAAGGCCTGCTAGAGGGGTGACTTATCTATACTTGCATAGGCAGTGAGAGGCTGGCATGGCACCCTGAGGGGAGTGCCATGTCGACTTACTCATTTTGTTCTCACCAGCATACACAACCTGGCAAGCAGTGTGTATGTGCTGAGTGAGGGGTCTCCAGGGTGGCATAAGTCATGCTGCAGCCCTTAGAGACCTTCCCTGGCATCAGGGCCCTTGGTACCAGAGGTACCAGTTACAAGGGACTTACCTGGATGCCAGGGTGTGCCAATTGTGGATACAAAAGTACATTTTAGGTGAAAGAACACTGGTGCTGGGGCCTGGTTAGCAGGGTCCCAGCACACTTCTCAGTCAAGTCAGCATCAGTATCAGGCAAAAAGTGGGGGGTAACTTCAACAGGGAGCCATTTCTTTACACCCAGTATACACCAATCATGGCTGTCTTTTTCTACAGAACTGGGACGCATATTTCCATTGCATGCTTTATGGCCCACTGCATATTTGCTTGCACCTAAGTCATGCACTAAGCCATGCTTAATCCACTGTGCAAAAGGTATCAAGAAAGACACTCAAAAGTATCATCCTACCGTGGTACATGCTCTCCCAGAAAATAGATCAAAGTTCGTCCAAATGAGTTCCACTAGAGCAAGGTCTCTTTTCATAACCTGTGGCATCTCCCAAGGGTCCATCTTCTTTCCAACATCCTTCCTACTCCACAGAGCATCCTTTAAATTCGTCTTGTCTAGCAAAAAAATAATTACCCATCAGTAGGTAGATGATACACAATCAAAATTGGGATGTTGACAGTCTGTTTAGATACAACAATTTAAAAATGAAGCTTGTGCTCCTCACCAGTGAGGACAAGAAAGAACAAGTTCATGGATGACTATTAGCAATAAACTATGACAACTTCATCTCTCATTGGTGACAGTGACACATCCTTTTATTTGTACGTTTGTTACAATCCTCAGACTGATAACCCACACTTTGAAGATGACAAAACATCCTGACATGAATATTGCTTGATCCACAAAGTGATGCCTTTCTCCCATAATCATACTTCATATCTGGTATCCACACACTGGCCCTATGTCCTAGTAACACCTCAATGAAAGCACACTTCTGACTGGTAGTCCACGAATATCACTGGACCCCCATAAAGTGAGTCCTCCAACCTGTGGGCCACCTCCTCAAAGGGTTAAAGGAGAAAATTACAACTCTCAGGATCTTCACTGGCTCCCTCTTTCCACCCACATTTTCTTCAAAGTCTACATTTTCTTCAAGGCAGTAAACACAATCAACCCACCATACCCCATGAGCAAGAAGAGCAATGCATCAGTGCTATTGGGAGATGTAACACTGGCAACATCAACATTGTCACCCTAAAAGTGCAAAGAATTCACAAAGGAGAACACACGAAAATTGGTCTATGTAAAATATCTGGCTCTAATTCCCTTTCTAGTTTTGGTAAAATCCATCCCATCTCTACTTAAGAAAGTTGCTTATGTCTAATCTCTTCAAGCAACACCTCATTCCTGTGCATTGACTTGGCTCTTGGCGTCCTGGTGATGAAGCCCACCCATACTGACTTGCCTCTTAGAGTCTGATCTTCCCCTCTCCTTATTCTGCACCCTTCCATATCTTTCACACTACTACCTTCTTTCTTTATTTAGTTTTATATACTACCTCTTGAACCTCACTTTCTGTATCGATGTATGTGCACTAATTGTACAGTATTCAGTTTATTTGCACTTTCCCTTGTCCCCTCCACCCAGGGCACTCTGTTTAAAAACAACTATTGGTTTAAAACCATGTGAACTTCCTTGTGCCTCCAGCAGGTTTCAGACAACAATAAAGATGTAAAAATAACTCTGGTGATTAATGTTCCTACTGGTGAGAGGTCCAATTTTGTTTCGTGGGCAGTTTTGACTCATCATGAAGTAGTGCGGGGGGTTAATGTGCCTGCTGCAAAGAACATGTATCTTGTAGATAACAGAATTGAGTGTTGGTGAACTATGAGTATCAATTGTATGATGGAACCATGCATGCCGGAAAAATGCATGCCTTAACCAGAACCATGACCGCATAATTTCCACGCATGCCTTTACCACGCATGCCTTTACAACAAATTTTGTCATAAAAGCATGCCTACTAAGGGCATGTGTGGAAATGGTATGTGAAACGGCACGGGTGGGTCTGTCATGCAACCCACCCTGAAGCCCAAAACTACTCCCACCCCTAATACCTAAACTACCCCAATCCCCCACCCGCCCTAAGCCCTAAAAACAAAAACTACCCCAACACCCCCACCCCTGCCCCTAAAAACTAAAGTACTTGATGAACACTAAAAAAACACCTACCCTGATCCCCACTCCTGCCCCATAAAACTAAACTAACCCAACACCCCCCGCCCACCTGGAGCCCTTAAAAAAAACTATCCTGACCCCCCAACCTTGCCCCTAAAAACAAAATCATCCCAACACCCCCAGCCGCCCTGGATCTAAAACCTCCCTCCATAATAAGTAGACTACACAGACCCAACCACCCACACTGAGCCCTAAAAAAAAACTACCCCGAACCCCCACCCATACCCCATAAAACAAAATTACCCCCGATACCCCGCACCTGCTCTGGGCCCTAAAACCTTCACCCCTAATAAGTAAACTACCCCTACCCCCTCACCCACTGTAAGCCCTAAAAAATAAACTATCCCAACCCCCCACCCCACTCCCAAAAACTAAATTACCCAGACCGCCCTGAGCCATAAAGAAAAAACGTCCCCCATTCACCCACCCTTGCCCCTAAAAACTAAAGTACCCCGACACCCCCACCCACCCTAAGCCCTAAATCCACCCACTGCTAAAACCTACCCACCGACCCTGTGCCAACCTTACTTACCTCACTGCGTTCTCTCCTGATCCTTCCTCCTCTTCTCTCCTCCGTCATCCCACCCTTCCTTAAACTTTCCTTCACCCCTTTAAAAATAAACTACCCCGCCCCCACCCTAAACGCTAAATAAAAAAAATATCCAAACCCCTCACTCCGCCTAAAAAAAATAGCCTGACACCCCACCCTAAGCCCTAAAAAATAAATACCCAAACTCCCCACCCCAGATCCTAATAAAAAATAGCATGACCCCGAACCCCCACCCACCCAACTCAATCCCTTAATCCACCCCCACCCCTGCCCTAGCCCCACTTACCTCACTGCGTCCTCCGCATCCTTTCCTGAACAATGCATGGCCTTTTCTGTGCTTTAAACATGCATAAGCATAGTTTAACATATGTGTTGTTAAGGCACTGATAAAGTTATGCCCTGTTCCAGCAAGCATGGTTACGCTTGTGTGGGAAATGTCTGCATTATTAAGGATGCATTGTTAAGGATGTTCCCCATGAGTAGCGTTATAAAAATAAATAAATGTATGTTAAGAGGGGCTATGGAGAGATGAGGGGCACTGTTGGATGGTGGTAGTAAGGGAATTTAAGGAGAAAGAGGTCATAGGGAGTGCCAAAATAGACTGCCACATGGGTGCCACCCACGCTAAAGCTGGCCCTGCCTCCACTTACCACATGCAAAGAGATAAACAGTGAGACAATGACAGAATCAGGCTGCAAGCATGAAAAAGACAAAAGGAGAAAGAGAGCAAAGGAGAGAAGCAAGGGAAGGAAAAGCAGTAACAGTAGTCGCGGCTCGCAGGTGTGAAAAGGGGTGGGGCAGCATGCGGGGGTGGCGTGAGGGGAAAAATATTAAGAAAATTAAGAAAAAAAACCCTACCTGAGCGCCGTGCTTTGCCTTCCGCCGCTCCTCTGTCTCTGCTGCCTTCTGCTGCAGGCACAGGCTCCCAGCCTGCCCTGTGCCAATCCTGATGCTGCTTGGAGCAGCGTTAGGATTGGCTCGGAGCGCCCAGCCAGGGCACTACCAGGCAGACTAGGAGCCTGTGCAGGCTCTCTCCAGCCCAGCAACTGTATTGCTGGGTTAGAGAGGGCCCTGTGCGCATGTGCGTTGGTCGGCCCGAGATGGCTGGCCAAACACACATGCGCTCTGAGGAGAGTGCTCTGTGCACTCCCCTCAAGTGCTTGTCACCCCCGTGGCAGCTGCCGCTGCTGGCGGGTGAGGCAACGCTCCTCCGCTCTTATGGAGGAACTGCCCCTGAGTAACAGAGAAAACGGGAGGACAAGCAAAAGATTATGGAGCAGAGAGATGGACGGAGACAGATAAACAGAGACAGCAAACAAAACCGAGATAGCTATAAAAATGGAAGAGAGAGGAAGAGAGGCAGGGAATGGGGAGCAATACCCAGAGGGAGTTTAAAAAGTTGGGAAAGTGGGGAGGACTGAAATATGGGTAGTAAATAAGAATAGATGGACTGAGACAGAGATGGACAGAGAGTAAGGAAAAAGCGGCAAAACAGAAACAGGGAAGTAAAGACATACAGGCAAAGAAAATAATTGTGACCAGGAAGCAAAAAAGAGAAGGATATGGAAGATGAAAGTGCTGCAGAGCACTAGCAAAAGACAGAACTAGGAATAACTAAAGGCAGAAAGAGGCAGAGAGGGGGCAGTAGAGAGAAAAATAAGTTAAGAAGGGGAAGAAGGAAACCAGGCAGAAAGACAGAGAGATTTTAGAGAGGGGGAGAGAATGATAGATTGAAAGAGTTCGAAAAAGAATAGAGATAGGTCAGTTTGAGAAAAAGAAAGTGAGAAAGAAACAGAGAGACCGAGGCAGATCCAGAGAGATTTAGAAAATGGCATAACATTTTATTAAAGAAAATGACATATTTCCCCGGCAGTGATCACAGAAGGCCTGGCATCCCCTCCAGCGCAGCAATCTTGCCCCTGCCTTCTCTCTCCACCCCACCACTGAAATGTCAGGCCTGAGCATTAATTCAAGGCCTGCTATGTAGGGGAATAAATCTACCATTTTGTCGAGTCGCTCAGAGACCCTGGTTCTGCTGACAGGCAAACACTAGCACCATGCCAACACAAATCTAGCCTCATATTTAACACGGTCTCACTGGCATTAACGCTGTGCCTTAATCCTTTGGTTGTTGTTTTTCTGTAACGGAATCTGCTTCTGTTTGGCACATCTATCAACAGTTACTGTTTTGCTAATCTAATAACTGAGTATTGCTTCTTATAGGAGGGAATTTACAATGACACCCTGAGTCCCCGAGATGCATGCTGTAATCCAAAGTCGTGTGTCTAAATCCACAGGAAGGTCATTCCTGGAGTCTGCGGTACATGCCTCACAGGCATGACCTCCGCTGTGCATTGGCACATAAGCGGTTGGGTACACACGCCAGTTGAGAACGGACAGGCCAGGTGCCGGGTCTCAAAGTCTGGAATTTAAACCCAAAGTAACTACTCAGGTAATTCGTGGTCTTTGGGGACAGTGAAGTGTAGACTGCAAGTAGCTCGGCAGCAGGAGTGATCTGTTGTTTTTTTTTTTTTTTTTCCACATGCCAACCTGAGCTGTACAAGTAAACGAGAATTCTATTGGTTTTACTGCAAACAAATTGTGTACCCTTCCATCGCAGGCAGTGGACACTCTAAACACAGTGGGACAGCAATGTCGCAGGCTGGTGTGCATCAAAGCGGTGTTTGTGCTGTATATGCAGTGCCACCTGGCCAATTCATTACACTCTGCCAGATGTAGCAATACGCTGAAGGAGTACAAGAGAGACCCAGATTGTTCACGTGAACCTGGGATGTAGCATCATAGCTCGGCCTACAGTCGCGGGTCACAGGAATCCCCTCCACATCAGTATGTGTGAGGTCTTATTGGTTCCACAGATCCCTCCCTCCAGTTAAGAGTGCATAGATGGAGGACCATGCCTGGAGCATCAGACCCCGGTCTCTGCATTTCTTCTCTGTGTCCAGGAATTGCAACCCCCTGCTTCTTAAAGCGACAGAGGTTGCAGTGTCAAAGTGCCGCAACATTGTGAAAAGGGCGACAGAGGTTGCAGTGTCAAAGTGCCGCAACATTGTGAAAAGGACGACAGAGGTTGCAGTGTCAATGTGCCGCAACATTGTGAAAAGGACGACAGAGGTTGCAGTGTCAATGTGCCGCAACATTGTGAAAAGGGCGACAGAGGTTGCAGTGTCAAAGTGCCGCAACATTGTGAAAAGGACGACAGAGGTTGCAGTGTCAATGTGCCGCAACATTGTGAAAAGGACATCTGCTGGGGCTTGCAGCAGTCCAGGCACGCTCATACATGCCAACATTTTAGACGAGGGAAGTGAAAGATTTACAAAAATCATCAGGAGAGTGTATTTCTCTCAATTACTTCTATTAAAGGAGAGGCGGAAGACAGCCAAAACGAAGCCATTTTGGGCTTCAAAACTCGCCAGTCTCCTGCCTCAATTGGGTGTATTGGCATGCGTGCGCTCCCTGCTCCCCTTGACGCCTACATCTACCACTACTTCAATGGGAGCTGTTAATTACATATAGCTTCCGTCTTGGGAATGGTTACCTACTGCAGGGGCAGTAAGTAAACTTTCAATGCTTTGCGACCAACCGAGCTCGCTAACCTTTGATAGATTTCCTAGAAAATCACAAGGAAAGGGCGATTGTCCCTTGGCTTTCGCCTTTTCCATGCGAGTCGCAGGAACTCTCAATGTGTCGATTGCAAAATGCTAGAACGATTACAGCTTGCAATGTACTTTAAAATATTGCGCTCTTGTCTTTATTTCCATTGAAAACCCTACCACAGGCTTTGCAAACGAAAAACCTTTTGATACATCAAACCCAACAGGTTTCCTAGCAGGAAACAAGAGCAACGTTTTTAGAAACAAGGTAATACTGCCAGCAATCCAATTCAATCTTGGTGGAAGTCAGAACAAGCATAATGAATGCCATGCCAATAGGTCTGGCTTTAAAGGAATTTTGTATAGTAATGTGAAGCATTAAAATAGAATGGGAAGGAAGATGTGTTTTGTGGAAGCAAAGAACTGTAGAATAATAATACTAATGTGTAGATTAAAAGCTCAGGTGACAGTTGCAATGTCTAGCCAGACCTAAAGGGCCACTTAGGTTAGTGACTGCTCTCCTCCCATCTGTGCTGATGCTAGAGAGCAAAACAAGTTATCTAGTTATTTCAGACACTTTAATAGCATTACAATATCATGCTTGTGCCCCTGAAAGTTCATGCTCATGCAGCTGGATAAATACACAAAATGGTCACAGCTATGTAAACGATAAGCACTTTTTGGTGGAAGCACACAACTTCTGCTGAATCAAAACATGTACTGCAGGCTCTGAACATTTGTGCAGAGCCAAAGCCCCTCTCCTTACTTAGTTGTCTGGTGATAGCTGCACTGTCAGGCCAGACAATAAAAAGCAAGGTTTCAAACTACCTGGAGCACAAAATACTTTAGTACTGAAAAACTGATCTCATATGTTTTCTTCCAGCATATGTACCATTGTGTCACTCAGCACTATTTAATATTGCAAGAAGGAAGTGCTGTTGCTGAAGATACTGCAGACAATAAAATATTAAAGATGACTATGTGAGAAACAGAAGTGAAGAAGACAGACAATGACCTGTACACTTCACCCATCACTTTGCATTTCTGGCTAATGCCTCTTCCTAGTGCTTGGCAATGAATTAGCTCCTGAAGGCATGCCCTGTGAGACCGGGAATCCTGGTGAAGAGCACACCTTGGTTCTGCCAGAAGCCATACACAATCCCTTTCCTCCCCAGAAAATGCCCAATAACTTTGTTAACTTACATTATCATATTATCTGCATGCATTTTGCAATGCATTTCCACAATTTGTATGGTCCCCCAGCACCCTCATAATCAGGCGTCCTTTTTCAGATCCAGGATTCCCCTTGACCAGCATAAGTACTGTCTGTTGATGTTGTATTTGGTTTTATTGGACACTGGCCAGTATGGTTGCAGTGGGCTAATAAGTTGTTTTGTAATACATGATGTTGGGTGGTGGCTGGCTAAATTGTGTCTAATTGCGTATTTTGGGAGTAGTGTGGTACATGAAAACAAGTTGATGTGGTGGTAAATACCAAATAATTTATATTTGAGGCTGTGTGGTGTACATGGCCGTGTTAGTGTTGTGTTAAATGTGTATAGTGGGTATAGGTTTAGGTACAAGTAATTAATTGAAATCGATTGGCTGTGTCGGTGTCAACCTTAGCTAGTTGTACGGCTAGATCCCTGGGGGATTCCGGGGAGTTGTATCTAAGTGCTTAACCAAGTGAATGGCTTATATCTGCATTGTGTCTATACTAGTCTGTCATTGAGGTGTGAGTATAATGTGTACTGGTGCTGAGGGGGGAGCTTTGAATATCTCTTCACATGAGTTTGTTACTGAGGTGGCAAATGCCTAGGAGCTGTGTTGTGCACATGCCGTCAACTTTGTAGCTTTGATCCCTGTGTAGTGTTAACATCCTCCACACTAAAAGAATCATGTAGGAAATATGTTAACTAACAAAGGAGAAGCCCTAAAAAAAGATACATAAAACTCCACTTAACAGTTCATCCAAATCCCGAATGGTAGAGTGCGAGGATCCAGAGACGGGTGTTCCTCCTTCTTGAGAAAACGTAGAAATAAATGGGACTAAATGGAAGTATAATTTATTAAAATGTCCATGAAGCTCATATTGGGAATTCATAAAACATCCTAGCCTTCCCACTGCAGTTATCCTTCCTTCGAAGTGTTGCCACTAAACCAAATATCTGAAAACATTGGGCAAAAGTGTGAGCTTTCCACACAAATTGAGTAGAAAATTTATAAATTCCACAGTCAATTTCGAAGCGGCAGCCTTGAAATATCCCAATAAGTTAACGGCCTGCCAGACAAGTCTGGACTTCTCCAAAGGTATTAGGGGTGCACTCCCAAACGAAATACAGTGAAGACTTGTGGTAAAGGAAGCATTTTCAGTCCAATTTACCATTAAAAGAGACAAAAAATCTGCAGTTGTACAAGCCGTTCAAATAATCCAAATATGTAATTTTTACACGGCCTAATAATTTCTAAAATGTATAATACAGATTACTTCACCTCCGCCGTCCTATTCCTCTCATTTTCTAATCCTGCCCATTCTATGTAGATTGTCAGTCTTGCTTTTATGAATCACAATCCATTTGGATAGGTTGATAAATTGCACATATCCAATAGCTTGAGGCAACGGTGGTTGTAGTGAAGGCTTTAGAGTTCTCAGCCAGGCAGATGGAGATCTCGAAATATGGTGGACGGTCCTCTCTCAGGAGGGCATAGACTCCGCTGACTGATGGGTCTGACAGGCCAGCTTCCAGGTGCTATAGATACCATGAAATATTAGTATTGACCCTCAAATTACAAATACCTTTAAAGGGTCAGAGAGCAAGCATATCCCGATGGCTTCACCAGTGTTTTAAGCTCTGGCCTCACTCAACACTAGTGGTAATAATATTGCCTATAACTTTACCAACGTAGGTGATGAAAGGCTGCCACATGCATCATGAACTAACAGCCTTAGTAGCCCTCTTGATTTAATGCATCTGTATCACAAAAAGTGTCCCCTGTTCAGCATGCCTCATCATTCAAATAGCAAGCACAATATTCTATCTTCTTACTGATTGTCTTCTTTATTTTGTCAAATATTTTAATCTCTTTCTCTCTTTTTTTTAAAATCTTTCTTTAATTGTTTTCTTCTCACCCACCCTTGTTTTCCTGCTTTCTGTCTTTCTTTCTCATTTCACATTTTTTGTGTCTGTTTCTCTCTTTCCATTGTTTCTTCTCACTTGGTATTCCCACTAATTGCTAATGCGTTATTGTTTCATTTTTCCACTATTCTTTCATTCCTTCTTCTCTCCAGATCCTCCTTCCTTCCTAACTTCCTTTCTCTTTTCTTGTTTTCTTTCTTTCATAACACAGGATTAAGTTTAACAATTTAAAATGCACCACCACCAAAATTCACCAAGAAGAAAAGCAAATTTTCTCACATTGCCTTAACACAATTTTACGCTGCATCAGCGCATGGTGGATATGGGTAAAATAACTGAAATACAGCTGCCACAGCTGTACTTTCTGCCATAAGTAGCCAATAGGTAAAAACTTTAGACATAATAGACTGGATTACAGTGGTTGCCAACCTTTTGACTTCTGTGTACCCCCACTTTATCACTACTGGAATCTGGGGACTCCCCCAATGAGTCATTACTGAAAGTTGGGTACCTAATCTGTTATTATTATTTAATTTTCTGAGCAGTTGCGAACCCCATGAGGAGGCTTAGCGGACCCCCTGGTTTCCCCGGACCACAAGTTGGGAACCACTGGGCTGGAAGGAAAATTCTGGAAAATCGAGATTAAAGCAAGGTTGGGATCCTAATTGGAAACACCATGATTTTCAACAGGGCTAGTAGGAAACATTTACAGAAACCACTGAATAATATTACAAAAAATGCAACTCTCTAGTTAAAACCCACAAAACATATTGCATTATTATATACTCATAATCTACAAAATGAGTATTTTAGGGTCCAGTAGATAATTCACAACCTAATTTAGGCAATGGCACAAATCATGTACTCTAAATCAAGCAGAAATGGAAGGTTTACAGTTTAAATCTATGTTAACAAGTTCATTAAGGGAAAAGGCCATGGTACAAAGGGAGGCTGTCCAGCTGCTGAAAGCGGAATAGTTCAGTAGCAGTTGAGCTAAAATCAATGAGATATTGCAGGTCGTTTGGACACTTAATTAGTAAAATGACAGGACCGTGTAAGGGGATACTCTCTGACCAGCAAAGATAAACTTTATGTAAGCATGGAGTGCAAACAACTAAACATGTTAGTTAAGATAGTAATGAAAAAACACGACGAGGATAGCTGTTTTGAAACTACTGTTTAAGAAGTATTATAAGAGAGAGAAAAGTCTTTAGAGACTGAGCATGCACAAACATTTCCTCAGGGGCCATAAACTAAAGTCTGGGGTTGGCCAACGGCCTTAAGATTGTAAAATAAAACAAGAGAATATCTCTTCAGAGAGAAGGATTTATGTGGTAATAGAGATGAGTTGCGAAATTATTAAGTTTTTACTCTAGATTTGTGATTTTTTGTTAAAATGTTGCAAACTATACAGATCTTGCAAACGTTGCAAAATTGTATTTGAGAGGAATAACTCCAAAGAGAGATTTGTTCTCACAGTCTCACCACTGCAAACTTTACCACTTTTCTTGTCATGATGAGCAGTGCTTTGCAAGATGAAAGGATAAATTAATTACTAGATTAGAACCCTGGATTCCAGGTCCTGTACACGATTCTTTGTCCCATGCCTGGAATCCCAATTTGGAGATTGTCTCCCAAACATTTTTTTTAAAATCACTGGTACATGGTGCAATCACCCAACAGATTAGTCAAAGGTATATAGCTTTAAGAAAACTTTGCATGGAATTTGAGGCCCATACCTAACAACTACCAGAATGAACCTACTTGGATGTCCATTCTGTTTAAGATGTACCATGTATTTTTCTAGAAGAAAGGGAGCTTCATATTCATGAACAGAGCTATGTCGGAGGTCATGTCAACAGATGAACAGTATTGACCCAACTACCTTTCTCCCGGTGCCCAAGTCTAGTACACGTTCTTGCTCCTGTGAGAAACTGGGGAACATTTAAAACCTTTTTTGCATCTGTACTCCCTTTTGTTCCTCAAGGTAGTGCTGTAGCCAGCAGTGCAATATTTCAGCTGCCTCTACTTCAGACATTTCTAATCATCCTCAAAACCAACTTACTGAGTCAAGCTAATGAGAGCTCTGGTGCCGGCACGCCTCTATAGTTGGAACATCACATGCAACAGACTCCCAAATAAACATATTAAAAGGCTGCAATCCCTTGAAAACATTCTCCAAAAGTTGCATAAGCCTATGGTGGAGAGACCACATTAAACCCAACAGGAAAGCAATTCACTGGATTCCAGTGCAGGTGACAATCAATTTCAAGGCTCTCTTTTCTGTGCACTGAGCTCCCTGGGGGTACGGAGACAGCGTATCTGCAACATCTTGCACTTCATTCAGATCCACACATATACATATGTTAAAAAATAACCCTCCAGCTCACTCAAGAGTATTGATTTGACAGAATCCTGAAGAGAAGACCCTTGGAGGGCAGGGCTCAAAAGTTTGGAATGCCATGACTCCCAAGCTGAAACAATGAACCAAACTATGACCTCGGCTGTCTTTTTTAAAGACCACCGAGGGACCTCCGTGCGGAAGACCGCCAGTGCAGGCGGTTTGCCGCTCGGCCTATTATGACCGTTGGCAGCTCTCCGTCCCTTTACGACGGAGAGCCGCCAACAGCCATACTGGCGGGAGGCGGGGAAGTGGAGGTTGCTCCACCTCCACCGCCACGCCAACAGAACACCGCCCAGCGAATCACGTCCTGTGATTCGCCGTGGCGGTGTTCTGTTGGCGGTGTGGTGTCGGCGGAGCTGCCCCCATGGCTCCCGTCCCCTCCCGGAGGATCGACGGACTAGGTAAGTCGATTGTCTGTTAGGGGAGGGGGGTGGGGGACGTTGTGTGTTGTGTGCGTGCATGGGGGTGTGCATCTGAGTATGTAGAGGGTGTGTGTGAGTGCGTGTATGCTTGTGGGTATGTCTGTATGGATGTGTGTGTGTATGTTTGAATGTGGGTGTGCATGTCTGACTGTGTGTGGATGTTGGCATGTATGACGGGGTGTGTGCATGTGTGTGTTGGTGGTGCCTGCATGCGTGTCGGGTGTGTGTGAGTTACGTGATGTTGGGGGTCGGGTGGGGAGGTGGGCCCTGCCACCTTTGGGGTGTGGCAGGAGTGGTGGGGGGTGTAGGGGAGGGAGTCGGGTGGGGGTGGGGTAGACCCCTATCAGTGCCAGGGAAGGAATTCCCTGGCACTGATAGTGCTTACCGCCATGGATTTCATGGCGGTTCAAACCGCTGGAAATCCACGGCGGTAAGCCGGGTCCAAATACCGCCGGCGGTATAGTGACGGCCGCCGGACTGGAGACCCAGGTCTCCAGCCCGGCGGGCGGAACGGAGAACCGGCGGATGACCATGGCGGTGACCGCCATGGTCATAATTCCACAAGGTAAGACCGCCAGCCTGTTGGCGGTCTTACCACCGGTTCTCCGCCTTCCGCCAGGGTCGTAATGACCCCCTATGTGCTTGAGAAAGAACCTGAAGGTGGATTTTTTCTAACTAGGTGATAATTTAATTCAACTTGTAGGGATAGGGATGAAGAATATCCGACTGGGGCTTCCCCTTACTGACTGGGACTCTAACATCCTACTCCGCCATGTGTACTTTTTTCTTTTCTAATTTGATCTCAGTTCTCCGAAGTGACCATGAGGCAACATTCAGCACTACTTAGCTCTTTAAAACATAAATAAAAAAAACTGTTGTTTATGTGTTCTGTATGCCTCAGATACTACTGTAACCTCAAGGTATTTAGAGACTCATACAAGTCAGTCGACCATCTTTAGTTGCACACTTAGCCAAAGAGACAATGGGCTAAATGTCTGAGCAGTAGAATTAGTAACTCGCAATTTGTGAAAAATAGAGACTCACAAATTACGAGTCCCTATATCTACTGTGCATACAAAACTGGCCATCAAATGCCAACTGGCAAAAATTCTGACGTAAGTGTAGCAAAATGCAAGGAGGCCCATTGATTTAAATGGGTGCGTCATTTTAATCTTTTCAATTTCACTGCGCCATTTGTTCGGGCCTCCTAACGGTGGAACCCCCCCCCCCAAATACATTATGCCTGGCACAGGCATAATGTGGCGCAAGCGGTTACACAGTGGCACAATGCATGCATTTTGCCACTTTGTAAATATGGGGCAGGGAAAAGGCCACCTTAGCTCCGCCTTAGTGTCAAAAAATGATGACAAGATAGCGCTAAAGTGGCGCAAGTGGGCCTTAAATCTGCCCCTCAATATCATTTTTTGAATCTATGTGATGGAGATGCCCCAAGTCTGGCTAAAACCGCCTTTTGGGCTACAGGTGATATTCCACCATTTTGCGAACTTTTGCACATTGAGGGGCCTGGAAATAAATGTGGCTAAAACCAAATACATGGTCCTAAATCCCTGCCACTCCACCAGACCTAACCCCAAGTTCCTGGGGCTCCACCTGGAACGTGTATGCACCTTTGACTAGCTCATCCTGACACTCACAGAATAGCTAGACTGGCGGTGCCACTTAAATAAGTGCAGGCTTTGATTGACACAAAACATCAGGGCGCTATACATCGATCCAAGTCTATAAACAGCAGGTTTTAAGTGCAGCTCTTTTTGGTGCAGAGCTATGGAGTCAGAAGTCAATGGCCAAACTGTTAGTTGTGGAAAACCGCTTTTTATGTCAACTGACTGGTCTACCAATCAGCACACCCCTGTTCCCCCTCAGGTTAGATATGGATCTCAGGCCAATCTCAGAGGAGGAGGGAGTTAGCCTGATCCTTTACTGGAAACGCATCTGGACCACTCCTGAGATCAAATCCTACCATGAGAGGCTGAAGAAAGTCCTAGGCATCACTGGTACAGGTAGTCTCCCCTGGATCAAGTACGTAAAAGATACCCTGACAATGATGGGCTGTGGCGACTTTTGGGATGACCCGCAGGGAGCCTCTGCAACTAAAAAAGTAACCATAAAGGGGAAGTATAGGCAATTTATAGCGAGCTAAACACAGGCCCATGCTTCTCATGGCACTCTTCTGACTCCTTCCTTCTGATAAAGGATGATTTTAAATTTGAAAAGTTCCTGGATGAGATTGACCCCTACCCCAGCAGCTAGGAAGCTGTATTGACAGTTTAGGTATAACACACTACTGCTAGCTTCTTTTTCCACCACAAGGGTAAGCACGCATGAGTTTGCTGGATGTGCCTGCCCCACATGTGGGGCCCTAGTGGAAACAGAAGGGCACGTCCTGTTCTTTGGCCCTGCTTATCAGGACAGAGGTAACTGGCTAGTACCAGTTTGTAGGAATATAAGAGATATATTGAGGCCCTGCATATTTTAAAATCAGATGTCAGACAAAGTATAGTTTTTGCGGTATCCCGCTAGTTTACCACCTATGTGGAGAATTAGGACTCCTCTGTTCCACAAGGTCTCTTGAGCACTGTATGTTTGCAGCACTAGTTGCATTTCCTTTAGGAGGTTGGACCTGTGCATTGTTCCTGTAATTTAATGTAGCAATGTTTATGGAGTAACTTTTAGCTATTTTAAGCACACTATCTATAGTGTATCAATTACTGTTTTAAGGTTATTGTGTTGTAGTTATGCTTTTATGGCAAAATCGCCTAAATATAGTAAATGAATGAATGAAAATGAGGAAGAGAAATATAAGAAATAGTGACAGACGAGAAACCAGTGGTGAAAAAGAAACTGCAAGAATGATAAAGAGACACGAAAAAATGTGAGCTCCGACAGTTACTTCTTTTTTTATTCATTTACTTTTACAAATTATGCATTGTTAGGACCCTTTCCTGTCCTTTGCCCTTTCACTGTTGTGGTCCCTCCACTTTCTTCTTCACTCGCCCAAACTGACAATTCTGCATGTTTTTGAGATCTTCTCATCAGGCAACTCAATTTGTGGCTCAATAAAATTGTATTCACAGTGCAGCGTGTTCAGTAGAGCACATCGAATTAAGCTGAAACACATTTTTAGCAATTGTATTTGGTGTTTCTTTCTTGCACTGATGATACGATGAGCAATATCCAGTTAGCTACTAATAGCACATCTCAATCATACAGACAGACAATTCACTAATGACAGAATGCTAAATAAGGCCCCGATCAGGGTGAGGCTGGAAAGTTCAAGTGCAAATTGTGCACCCGCTAATTTGTGTAAGTGCAGAGTGTGCAAATTAGTGGGTGCACACATTTCATCTGATTCTAAGTGTGGCATTTTTGAATTCGGAGTAACATGACAACACTGCACCGATTTCGAGGTGCACAAACTGCACATGGACATTATTTGCTTGCACAAATTGCAGAAGGTTTCGCCATGCGACTTACCGCCACAGTAGAGATCCGTTATGGTTGCAAACAAGAGTTTGCTCCCGAAATAGGATGGCCAACCTAATCGTGATTAGGACCTAAGTGGACATGTTTCATAACTATGCATGTTTGTGGGCCTGTATAGCGGGAAGCTAGCTACAAAGCACCATATTACTGAATAAAAAGTAGGGTTCCGAAGCATCACACAAGATGGGAGAGCACGGGTGGTAGGATCTTGGGCTAGATACAGGAGTCGACCAGTACAGGTGACGATATGTGTTTTATTTTTATATAATTAGGTCTCTGTCAAGATTCTATAGACAAAAATACTTGAAAATGTTATTACTTTAAACCTATGTCCATAACCTTGAATTAAAACAAACAATATTAATTTAACTGCTGATATAATCCATATCTATAATTATTAAGACTAAAAATAGAACAAAATAATAAACATATTCAAAGAAAAAGTGGGCCAATAAAGTATATTGGACTAATGTTTAAAATAATACGGAAGGCAGGATGAAACTGAATCTGGAATCCTTGTACAGAAAGTTAAAGTACTTACTGAGAATTGGAATCCTTTACACATAGGTTGGTGGGTGACAATAGAAGCAATTAAGATTACCCTAGCCCCTGTTGTTAATTATGCTTTTAATGTGTAAACTCAAAGTTCCCCACATCTTTAAAGAAATTGATGGACTAACACAGATAACTCTCTCTAAAGTCATATTAGATAAGTAGAAACGAGGAGTTGGACTGGCCTGTTACAGGAGATACTACTCAGTGTTTCCTGTGGCACAGATTTCTAAATTGTACTAAATGATCCATGATCCCTGCTTTCACCCACCTCCCCTAACGCATGGGTAATGATTGATGACCTCTAGATTGTTTATGTCTCTGCTTGTTTCAGGTAGACTGACTTCTGACACTGGTTTTCAGAGGTTGTATGTCGGAGCCACGCATTCCGTTGCAAAGCATGTCGCTACCAAAAGTGTGTTACAGCGAGAATGCCATTACTACGCATATGCCTTACCACGCATGCCTTTACAACGAATTATGTTGTAAAAGCATGTGTTTTAAAGGCATATGTGTGGTAAAGGTCCCCTCTGGCCCAATACCCCCCAAGCCCTAAAATCACCACCCCAGCCTAAAACCCAAACCCCCCTCCCTAAAATACTACCCACACCCCCAGACCCAATGCCCCTGCCCTAATCCCGAAATCCGACCCCTGCCCTAAAACGCACCCCTACCTCCACAACCTCCCTAAAACAGCCCCCCACCCACAAGCCCAACCCCCTCCACACTTAACCTGAAAACCACCCGCCCTAAAACATAGCCTTGCCCACCCCCTAAAACAGTACCGCTAGGCCCCATACCCCCAATCCTAAAAACCACTCCCACCACTTCCTGCCCCTCCCTAAAACAGTACCCCCACCCCAGACCCAATCACTCGCCCTACTCCTGAAAACCGACCCCTGCCCTAAAACCTAATCCCTAACCCCTGTCCCCTCCCTAAAACAGTCCCCCACCCCCAAGCCCAAACCCCTTCTGCACTTAACCTGGAAACTGCCCCGCCCTAAAACATGACCCCCACCCCTTCCCTAAACCAGTACCCCCCAGGCCCAATACCCCCTAAGCCCGAAAACCACCCTTGCCCTAAAACCTATCCCCCAACCCTCCCTCAAACAGTACCCCCGTTGGGTCATGTGTCGAGAAACTGGAATTGTATTACTTGGCCACCTCTTGATTGAAAACGGTCTAACCTCGTTATCTCAAATTCAAAATGTACATGGTCTCCTTGACATCAGATTCTACTCTTCTAAAAATAATTATATCTATTTCCAAAGCAACTCCAGCTGTGCCTCCACAGTCTTGAAGTTGTTATCTGAGCCCCATCTTGCTTCCATAATCTACAACATAATCGGTTCAAATAACTCATCAACTAACAATTCTGAATTGAAATGGGTTATTTTGGTGTTGCATTGATGAAGAAGGAATGCTATCAGATATGATGGTTTGTTGCCTTCAAAATCTACCCTTTTGCTCTAAGATAATGGAAGTATCATTTTAATATGAAGGGAAGATCTGGGCTTTAATCATTTATGATCATGCTTGGGAGTATATCTGGCTGACTCCACACTGCCCTTGAACATCCCCGACAGAGCTGTATTGGATCCGTTGATCTCAATTGCTTCTAAATCGGTATTATGTTGCTTGTGCTGGAAAGGCATCACAACTATTATATCACAACACGTGGTGGGTGGACTAGATCTAAATCAAGAGAGATTATCTCTCTTTAAAAATTCTCTCTAGAAGAAAATGTTTGATTTTCCTATGGAATAAAACTAAATTATTGATACAAAAAACAAAACCTTATTGATTTCCTTTCCAGACTGAATATATCCCCCTCCAATATTGTTGGATAAGTTATTTACTCTGGTTTGGATGCTCTAAAACACACTGATATGACTTTCTTCTCTCACTTCACGTTGCTGTTTGGATCTCGGGATCCTACACATTCTATCATGATTCTCCCTTGTTATTGTCTCCTTTTCTATCCCTCTCTTCTTACTTTATTACTCCACTGTTTCTATCGATATTAAATGTTTAATACATTACTTACAATTGATGAAATTTGAATTTTTTACATTATAGGAAATGTGTGCTAATATTAATATTAATGTGGGTTAACATTGTTGAGCCTTGAATACCATTAGATAGGTGTTGATGTTTTATGGGAATGATAGGTTTATCCAGTGTTATACCTGTGGCGCATTTAAAATACTAATAACATATTTTGAATGCAAAAAGCTGAGGACCAAGGACCCAGTTCACAAGGATCCTGGATGCCTAAATGCACAGTTGCTCTCACTTTCTGGTCTATCTTTATTATACGAAGTGTGAATAAGAATCTATTATTCATTGTTGGCACACTAAAAAAAAGCTGACTTACTTCAGGTCCAGAAACAGCTAGTGACACTGTCTGATCACTGGCACAGACAAATGAACGTGCCTGTGCAAGCCATCTGATAAGTTGTCCAGGGCTGGTGAAATCCCAGTTCTGGCCTCACCACTCAGTGATCCTCCATATGTGACATACTAAAGTGTCACTACTAAAGGTAGTCACGGGCACTGCAAGATTTAACCCTGCAGTACTCGTAGCTACATGCTCACCAGCCTATCACCCAACAGTTTCCCAAATCATCACAGAGTTGGAAAGAGTGAGGGAAAAGCAAAGACTGAAACCTTGAATCTGTGGCTGAGCAGATGCTAAGTTTCAGTTTCATTCTCTAGTTCTGGAATCAGAAATGAGCTATTTGACTGCCCTGAGGGTAATGGAACAGCAGGAGCCCAACAGGAACTGCGCAGAGAGCAAGGCAAGTAAAAAAGCTTCTGAATGTTGTGTGTGTGCTGTGAGAGAGAGCATGTGAATGTATAGCATGTCAGTGTGTGTGTGTGTGTGTGTGTGTGAAAGTTGAGAGTCAGGGAAGGAATGAGTCAGATTGAGTGAGAATCTGTGATAGGAAGAGTGTTTAAGGGTGAAAATGAATGTGAGTGAGGGAAAATGACAGTGGGTATAAATGAGTGTTACTGTGTTTGAGACTGAGTTAGAGTGAGACTGAGTAAATATCGGTGAGCCAGAGAATGAACAAGACTGAGTATCAGTGAAATTGATTGAATCAAAGTAAGTTAGAGTGAGACTGTGTGAGTCAAAATGATTGGGACTAAATGAGACTAGGGGACTCAGAGTGAGATTGATTGAGTTGGATTGAGTGAGACTGTGTGGAAATGAGATTGAGTGAGATTGGTTGAGAATGAGTGAAACTGAGTAATTTAGTGAGAATGAGTGAGTCAGCGTTAGACTGCATGTGAGTCAGTGGGAGTTTGAGTGAATAGGAACTCATAGGACTGAGTGGGACTGAGTGGGACTGAGTGAGACTGCATGACATAGAGTGAGACTGATTGAGAGTGAGTGAGACTGGATGATTTAGAAGAGTGAGACTGAGTGAGTTAGAGTGAGACCAAGTGAGTGAGTCATAATGAGACTGATTGAGATGAAATGAGTGAGTCACAGAGAGATTGAGTGAGTCAGAAGGACTGTGTATGAACAGGACTGAGTGGCAGTGAGTGAGTCTGAGTGAGTCAGAGGGAGATTCAGTGAATCAGAATGTGAAGGACTGAGTGAGTCTGAGTGAGAATGAGTGAGACTGCACGAGCAGGTGAGACCAAGTCAGAGTGAGTAAAAGTGCAAGTGTAAATGAGAGTAAGTGAATGTGAATGAATGAGACTCCGTGAGAATGTGTGAGAGAGTAAGACTAGGTGGAAGAGAGTGTGACAGAACCCCCCCATACCCTCGAAGAAGAAGAAGTCGGGCTTGCTCACTGGAATTTGCGCCAAGGCAGCAGAGGAGAGTGTATGTTGGTGTGGACAGGAGACACTGTACCCTTGATGCAAGTGTGACTAGAGGGAAATGCCAATTTCCTCTTAGCTGATGTGGTTGGATTAGGAACCCAATATGGTTTGGCAAAAGTGTAATGACAGGTAGGAGAGTCTTATGCCTCTGTGTTTGCTACACTCCTTAAGTGTAAGGAGTAGGTAAGCAGGGAGTCTTTAACACTGAGGAAAGCTGAGTGACCTATATGGGCAAATTGTCTTCAGCTGAAACACATAGGTGATATAACTTTTGGGATGCATATACCATTGTGTTTCAGAACACATCCAGGCTTGTATTTTTTAATAGTGACATGGGTACCCGTTAAATAAAGAGAAATCCTGGGTTCACCCATATTCATTTTTAACTGAAACCCTGCGTTTATCCAGAGAAATCTCTTTTCTTGATCTCCCAAATGTCCCCTGATTGGTTGAGCCCACTCAAGTCGTTTTTACCTACCTGAGAGAGAGGAAGCATGTATGAAGAAGCATGTTGCCATATGACGGGTGAGGTGTCTCCTGTAACAGGGACGAACTGGCCGAAGTGGGCATTGAAGGTTTTACCGGTTGGCTGGAAGGATGAGGGTGGGTTTTTCTACGGTGAGGACCGTTTTTGTTACTGGAGGTCGGTTTTGTAGCGGTGCTGCAATATCGGCCACCAGTAACAAAAGAACAAAAGCAGCAGTGCTTCGCCACCCCCAACTCGGATGTTTGTCTGAGAAAATTGCCAGGGCTGATTTGGGTTACCAGGCCGGCCCTGTCCTCTAATATCTAAAAGATACTCCTGTAGGATGTCATATTAAGCCTTAAATAGAGGATTGAGTGGTTTGCAGGCCTTTGCCCTTTTTGTGCTGTGCTTTATGGCCACAGACCTGATTCTCAAAGGCTTTGGTGATGTTCTTTGGAAAGTTAGGCCGAGATTTATATTCTGTTTGTGCTGAATTAGCGTCATTTTTTTATGCTAATTCACCGCAAACTTAACTCCATATTTATATTTTGACGCTAGACACGTCTAAAGTCACAATATTGGAGTTAAAGTCATTTTTTGGATGATTGAAACAACCTTACGTCAATGAGATGCAAGGTGGGCGCTCCCGTCCAAAAAATGACAACAAGCCCCTAGCGCCTCTTTTATCCTCTCGTGCAAAAAAGGTGCACAGGAGGGAGGCTGGCCTAAATAATGATGCTAAGCCTGCTTAGCGCCATTATTTAATGCCTGGGTCTGTGCAGGCATTAGGACCCATTTCCATGGTCAAACACCATGGAAAGAGCCCACAGGGGCCCTTCCCAAGCACCAGGAACACCCCCACCCACACCAGAGGGACACCACAGGATGGGGGACCCCGTCCCAGGTAAGTTTAGGTAAGAGAGAGGTAAGTATTTTGATTCTTGGGGGCCTTGAAATGGGCCCACATACATGGCACTGGTTGCAATGGCCATGCCTAGCGGACCCTTGTCCCCTGTGCTGGCCATTGGGGTGGTGGGCATGACTCCTGTCTTTTATAAGACAGGAGTCATGTGGTATGGATGGTTTTGCATCAAGAAATGACGCTAGGCTGGTTAGAGTCATCTTTTTTTACTCTAACTGGCCTAATGTTATTTTTTGGTGCCAAACCCCTTCTCCCATACCGCCACCGCCACCCGGCTAATGCCATTTTTCAGTACATTAGCCCATTTGCGCCGGATTATGCCATTCCATAAATTTGGTGCCCGGCTGCCTTCCTGGAATGGAACAAGCCAGCGCTATACTTTTTGATGCAAAACTGCATTTGCACAGTTTTGCATCACAAAGTATAAATCTGGGCCCTAGTGTTTATACCTTTCATGTTGTTCTCTTGAGTCACCTAACTTTGGCCCTCAATATGAACACGGCGGGAAAGACCGCACAGCCGGCGGTGGCGGTAACTACCGCCAACAGTCATGCGGTCTGGACCGCCAAATAATGAAGCACATGAAAAACAGCAAGCCTGAAAAACACTCACCGCCAGCAGAGGAGTGCCGACAACGACAGAATAGGCCGCCCACAGGCTGAAGGAAAGGCCCAACTCGCCCAACAAATAATGAAGCACTAGACCGCCATCAGTTCTGGGGCGGGAACCACCGCCATGCAAAGCCAGCCAGAAACAAACCAAATAAAAGGAAACACTCACCGGGGGCTCACACAACATGCCGAAGCAGTCATGGAGAGAGAGTTGCAAATCATGCCAGTCCTGTTCCTTGCCATATACCTCCACGACCGAGACCGCCGACAAAGACGACAACGGTAAGTACTGCAACCTACTAAACAAGGGAAGAAAGAGCACAGTTACATATCCACCCACTCCACCCACCCCGCAACGCACCCACAACCCCTAACACAGGCACAAGCCATACACCCCAGAGCCAGAGGTACTTACCCGACACAAGTCAATTTAAACCTATGGGACGGACACCAAAAACAGCATTACAGCACCTCAATTTAAACCTGCCCAAAGTACACACATGTGCACAACACCCCCCCACAATGAAATGAGTAACCATGGATCCAGAGTGTGCCAACAACAACACTGGCCACACAAACTTTATTTACGCTCCATGAGCAAAAGAATGTCCATTGCTAAAAGGCGGATGGGCCCAAATGGCCCCAACTTGACTCCCACATGTGCATATGGAACTCCACCATAAAGGGGCATCAATGGGGCAGCCAGGAACCTAGGGGGAGGGGGTGGTGGGGTGGGGACTTACGTCAGGGAGGGGGGGCTTGGGCTTACGTTTGGGAGGTGGAGGGGGTTTGGATTTTCTCTTGGAAGGTGGGGGAGCGGCCTTTGACTGTGGTGTGGCATTTGTACCTAGGCCAGCACAGGACATCTTGCTCACAGGGGAAGGTGTACGGGAATGTGAAGGGCAGGGGCAGACAGGGGCAGACTTGGACGTGGGAGGAGTGGACAGGGCAAGGAGGTGGGCACGTTGAGGGACGAGACGGGGTGGGCCGGTGGGTTCAAAAAGGTCTACATGGGATAGGAAAAGTTTTTTAGGGGCTATCGGGATGGACCTGGAGGAAGGTGTGGGAGTGGAGGTAGAAGGAGTAGTCGTAACAGGTGTAGGTGTGCGTGACGTGGATGCAGGTGACTGTACAGTATGATGAGGTGTGGTGGATGTGTGTTGGGTGGGTGTCTGGGAACGTTTGAGTGTGAGGAGGGTGGTGGACACAGTGGGACAAGACAGGCTGCCAGTGTAAATGGATGTTGGCTGGGTGTTTGCAGGTCTGGTGAAATGTGCTGCATGTGACAGTCAATGTTGTTGTGGTGAGTGCAGGTGTGGTGTCTGGGGTGCATGACTGGATGTCTGATGTTGTGGTGACTACAAGAATGGGGCCAGAGACAGTGAATGAAGGTGCAGTGTCTGTGAGTATGCATGTAGAGGTGACAGACAGGGAGGTGGGAGAGGTGGGCACACTGGGGGAAGTGGATGTTGGTGTGTGTGCCTTTGTATGTTGGCTGTGTGCATGCCTGTGGTGGGAAGTGTGGTGCTTGTGTTTCTCTGTGTACTTCTTGTGTGTTGAGGTGTGTGCATGGCTGTCAGAATGTGTGCTTGGGACAAGTAAAGGGAGTGGGGTGCTGGAAGGGGTGAAGGTGCTGGGAGGGGGGACAGAAGGACCAGGGACGCTGGCTGCCGTCAAAGAGGGGGCCAGAAGCTGAAAAGATCTCTGTAGGCCAGACACGGCACCGTGAATGCCATCGAGGTAGGCATTGGTCTGCTGCACCTGTGATGCTAGCCCCTGGATGGCATTGACGGTGGTTGTCTGCCCTACAGAGAGGGTCTTCAGGAGGTCAATAGCCTCCTCCATGAGGGCAGCAAGGCTGACTGGGGCAGGGGATGAGGTGCCTGAGGCGAAGGAGACACCCACCCTCCTGGGTGAGCGGGCACGGGCAACTGGGTGGGGAGCAACTGGGAGGGCGGTATGGGGGTGGCGGATGATGACAAAGAATGGGTGGGCCCACTAGGGTTCGCCACCACCAGGGAGCTCCCATCGGAGGAGGTGTCAGAATCACTCCATTCAGTGGTAGTTGCCTCCCCCGTGGTACTCCCCTCGCCCTCCAACCCACTGGTCCCCTTGGTGTCGCTCGACTCTGCCTCCTTGGAACCGTGGTCCGCTGCATCCCCACTCATTGGTGCCACTGCTCCCTCGCCAGATGATGCTGATGTACACAGACAACACAAGAGAACACGGGTGGGGGGACAAAACAGGAGAGACATTTGTAAATAGCTGAATGGGTGTACATAACTGGTTCACACATACTCCCACCCAGGAAATATACCACCATCCAGCACCTACAGATATACTAATGGCTATGCCCCTGACTATTGCCCACAACCCTGGTATACATCCATCTCCAACATCACAGAAGGACCTGAAGAACTGCACACCTGTCTCTTATAAACTAACTGCCCATGGGGGCCACTATGCCAAATGATATCTGTCAGAGTCCCTGCCTCTACACAGCATACCTACTACAGCACCCTCAGACATCCATCAAGGAGGCATACAATGGTCTCGGTACTCACCCCCTTGTGTCTGCTGTGCAGCCTTCAAGCGCCCATCCAAGTCTGGATTCGCCACTGCCAGAATGCGCTGCATTAGAGGGGTCAGTGCCCGGCGGGCACCCCTTCCTCATTGGGAGGACTTCCCCAGCTGGGCCTCGCAGGTCTTCCTGGCCCACCGCCACAGGTCCTCCCACCGCTTCCTGCAGTGGGTGCTCTGCCGGTTGTAGACCCCCAGGGTTCGCACCTTCCTGGTGATGGCCTGCCATAGTCCCCTCTTCTGATGGGCACTGACCTGTAGGGGACACACAGAAAAGTGACACAGAAGTCAGACAATGCCCATTTGATACAGCTGGCTATACGTCCCCTATGGGACGGACACTTAAAACAGCATTACAGCACCTCACACACACAGTATGTCATGCATTCCACGGCTGTACAGCGTCAAATTGTGCACATATGTTTACAGCCATCTACCACCATTTCACACATCTATGCACCCCAATCTGCCTACTCACCTGTACCTCTGGTCGACCAAAGAGCTTGGCGTACAGGGGTAGGAGCCCATCCACCAGCTTCTCCAGTTCCTCGGTGGTGAAGGCCGGGGCCCTTTCACCTGCCACTCGTGCCATTTCCAGGACCAGGGTCAGGACACAGCAGCACACTCAGTGGAGTACTTGCATGCACGTAATCCGGGAGTCAAGTGAAGTTGGGGTGACAAGATAGTGTATGCTCCACGGCGGTGTGCACCGACACCGCCGGCGGCGATCATGATATGCCCATATTCCCCATTGACAACAATATTAACCAAAGAATGGGTGCACGGCGGTGAACACCACCTTAAGCCATTACGACAACCGCTAGCGGGATGAGGTCACTTCCACTGCTGCATATCTGGATTACTGGGGGCAGACATTTTGCACACTACTGCGCAGTTATAAATTTCTCATTAGCCCCATGCAGGCCCTATGGACCCCATCGCTCAAATTCATGGACAAAAAAATATTTACTCACCACAACAGTCCAGATGTATCAGTGATGACATGCCACTCCAGTTTAACATCCTACAATGCAATGCATCGACTTGTTTGCCAGCAGTGATGAATAATCAACATTTTGGGAAGATGAGTATGTGTCCCTCACATGTGTTCTCTACTCCTCCTAGGTACAGACACATGTGGTGAGGGAGGGCCCCATCGGTGTACAGACCACTTGTTGATTTGGAGACCATGGTGGAGCATAACATCATAATCAATTACAGACTCACTCGTGCTACTATTCATCAACTTTGTGCATTACGGGATCCAGTACTGAGACCGGCTAATGGTAATCAGCATGCCATCCCTACTCAAATGCCAGTGCTCTCTGCACTCCATTTCCTGGCCACGGACTCATTTCTGGTGACAGTGGGCATGGGTGCAGGTTTATCACTGCCTGTGTTCTGCCTCATACTGTCCAGATTCCTGAATGCATTTGTACGACACCTGCTGTCATATCTGAGGTTTCCCCAAAGTGCTGAACTCCCTGCCATCAAGTCAGACTTTTATGCCTTTGCCAACATCCCTTATGTGATTGGTGCCATCGATGGCACCCACATAGCTCTCATTCCCTCAAGAGTAAGTGAACAGGTGTACAGAAAGAGGAAGAACTTTCACTCTATGAACATTCAATTGGTGTGTACTGCTGACCAATACATCTCACATGTGAATGCCATGTTCCCGGGATCTGTTCATGATTCCTTTGTGCTGAGGAACAGCAGTGAGCCACACATGATAGAACAACTTCAAGGGAACAGAGGATGGCACATTTTCTACACATAGCTGACAGCCAGCCTGTCTGCGACTGAGGGTTGTTAGTTACAGTCCTATTTTGCCCACTTTTTGCAGGTGATTCTGGCTACCCCAACATGCATTGGCTCCTGACATCCTAGGACAGATGCAGAGAGGAATTACAATGATGCTCATGGGCGTACTAGGAGGGTGATAAAGCGCACTATAGGTATCCCGAAGACTAGATCCTGTTGCCTCCATATTTCTGGGGGATCCCTGGCCTATTGCCCTGAAAAGGTCTGTAGAAAAGTGGTGGCCTGCTGCATGCTGCACAACGTGGCTGTGAGGAAATGTATTCCCCTCTTAGAGGAGGAGTGTGCTGTATATCCAGACCAGCTTCCTCTAAGAGGGGATGAGAGTGATGGTGATGATGAAGAGGCTGGAAGATGTACACTCCAGGAACCAACTGATCCAACTATACTTCCAGTGACTAAGATGTAGTATTTGGTGCTGTTGTTGTCTGTGCTGCATACTGTCTGTCTGACTTATCCCCTATGAGGTTGTTGGGTCAATAGACATTTTCACTGTAACAAGGTTTGCGTGTGACATGATGAGCAACTTGTTAGACATTTCTGTTGACACCACCTCATGTTCTACTTGGGGTGCCATTCCTGCAATAAAGGTATGATTATATGATAACAATGACAATTGCATGCACAGTTCAATTTGATTCAACATACTGACAGGGGACATTGATATTGGTGTACACGTGTTTTATTAGGTGTCAGGGATGCCAGGGTGCTCTTTACAGTGATGGGAGTGGGCTGCTGGTGGATGTCCATACTGGCTACATGGCCTCAGCGATTGTTGGCAATGTTAATATGTCCATCTGTATTTTACATGTTGTTGAGTTGATATTGAACGGTGGGGATGGCGGTTAAATGGCACACTTGGGGGACAGTTCGTGTCACAGTCACTTCTTTGAGGGTGCCTTGGTCTTGGCAGGTGTTCTTGTGCCATATCTGGACCTGAGATACCGTTTTGGTGCCTAGTGTTGGCCTGTACGGGTGGAGGTGTTGGTCTCCTGTGTGTCCTTAGATTGTGGCACCAGTCCAATTGCTGTTACTGCTGTTGATGGCTGGTCTGTATCTTGGTCTGTGTTAGGGGATTCCTGGTCTGTGGGGGTCTCAGGCTGGGTTGGGAAGTGGTGCAGCAGCACCCCTGCAATAGTGGCCATGGTGGCATTGTGCTGTTTCCAATGCTCCATGGCCTCCTGGTGGTGTGCTATCTGCAGCCTTTGATTCTGCTCCAGGGTGGCACGACCTGGCCCATCCTGTCCTGGGTATGGTGGTATGCTCCCAGGACCTCAGAGATGACGTCCTGGGCTGCAGCATCCATCCTTTGGCCTCCCCTCTGGCCCAGTGTTGCCCTCCCACTGGGCCTAACCCCTGTGCCTGTCTCCATTGCACAGGTCTGGCAGTGCCACTTGTACTGGGGCCATCTTCTTCCTGCTTGTTGGGAGGTGGTGACTGTGGCCTCAGTCCTTGTGTTCCACCAGTCTGTGGCCTGGATACACAGGTGTGGGGCCGGTTGCCCAGAGCTGGTGTTGGTGGCTGGGTGGTAGGGGTGTCAGTGTGTCCTGGGTGGGGTTGCTGGATGGTGACATCCCAGGACTGTGTGAAGGGCAAGGGTATTCCTCACTGTCCAGAGTTCCCTCTCCAGTGTCCTGAGTGGTGCCTCTGTCTCCCTGTGGGCCACTGCCACTCCTTGTCCTGTCCATCAGGGTGGCATGGGTGGTGGTGCCTGTTGGGAGGAATGGACATGTATGTTACAATTGTATAATCTGATGGGGTGCACAGGGCAGACCTATTTTGTGCAGGGCTTCCACTGGTGGGCCATGCAGGGTGCTTTTGTGAGGTTGCCATTGCATTTTGCTTGGGATGTGGAGGTGCATTGTGGGTGGTGTAGTGCCACTGTGATGCCTTCCAGGGGTAGGTGGCAGTGCACAGGGGAGGGATGTGGGCCTGTAGGTGGGTTTGTGGGCATGCAGGATGACTGGATATAGTGATTGTGACCTGGGTAGGGTAGTGGTCCTGGTGGCAGTTGGAGAGGTGGGGTGGTGCATGCATTCAAGGTGTGGTGGATATTGGGTAATTGTGGATGACTTACCCAAGTCCATTCCTCCAGTGAGCCCAGTGAGGCCCTCAGGGTGCACGATGGCCAGTACCTTTTCCTCCCAGTCAGTGTAGTCGGGGATGTTGGTGGAGGTCCTCCCCCAGTCTTCTGTACCACAATGTTGTGCCTGGATGCCATGGACCTCACCTTCCTGTGCAGGTCGTTCCATCTCTTGCGGATGTTGTCCCTCGTGCGTGGATGGTTTTCCACTGCGTTGACCTTGTTGACAATGGTCTGCCATAGCGCCATCTTCCTGGCGATGGGTGTGTGCTGGACCTGTGCCCCGAATGTTTGTGGCTCGAACTTGAGTATTTTGTCCACCATGGTCCTTAGCTCTCTTTCTGTGAAGCGTGGGTGCTTGGGGGGTACCATGGTGTGTGTTGTGGGTAGTGTGTTGTGTGGATATTGGTGAGGGTGCTGTTGTGTGGTTGGCTGTGTGAGTCGTGTGATGTGCCGTTCAGTGTCTGTCTGGCTTCTTCTACTGGCGATGCAAAGGATTGTGGGGTGTGTCTGTGAGTGTTTTTTAGTGTTGTGGATGTGTGTCAGGTGTGTGGGTTCCAAACTTGCCAATGTGTGCATTTCTTACTGTTGGTTCCACTTGCTGGCCGTGGCGGACTGTACCACCAATGGTCGTTCGACATCCACTGACCGCCCGGGTGATTTGTGCATCATTATTTGGAGGGCGGGGGATTTGTGTGCTTGGCGGTGGCGGGGTGGGATGTGCAGCTTTTTCACCGACAAGACCCTGGCGGTGGCTGGTGGTAGGAATATTTTTGGCGGAATCTGTTTTTTGCATCTTTATATGGCGGTTTTCTGTTCACCGCCAATGGTGGGATTCTGTTCACTGTCGCCACGGCTGGAAACCGTGTTTACCGCCATGTTCATAATGACCCCCTTTATGCCTGCAGATTGCAATTCAGAAGATATACAAGTGGATTTGTCTTCGTCCTGAAATGTTGAAAATATTTTTCCCTCCACAGAGAAAGCATGAGGTTTCTCTTTCCCCATGCTCACAGGCAGTACGGGGGTGCTGTGCACTTTCAATTAAACTAGAGAAATGAATTAAGTATATATTTGGTTCTTTAAACTTTTTATTGCGATTCTTTCCTTCCCCCAAAAAATGGGGACGTTTGGTGCTTTGTTCCACATTTACTGCATCAATTCTAACTGGGCCGCTGAGGTATAGGTCTAGAGATATATGCAACTGCGTAAATGTTTGGAAATAGCCACTAGGCTAGAAGTTTGCAAAATTTGCCCGGGGCACTCCTTGCACAAACAGCAAAACAACTATCAGGTGTCTTCTACGACTCCAGGATTTTTAAATATTTTTCAGAACAGCTACAATCATAAAGTACATCGCTGCACGTAAAAGACTATAGAAATTCTATAGCAAGAAGACACGTCTTGATGAAAGTACACCACAGAAATTATTAGTTAATTAATCAATGTATTTGTCGTGACTTCACTTACGTGTGGAGCGGGTTTTATGAATCCTGATTCAGTTGTGGTTTGTGGTGCACCTTGCAACCTCCTTCTGTTGTCAATAAATGTATTGACGTTGTAAACCCAAGAGCTGACTAAATCTGCACTGTTTTAAAGTGCCAGATGTGACTATCTCTCCCAATCCTATTAGTTTTCCCTTTTGATTCTGTGACTGGTGTGTTTTTTTTTAATAAAAAAAACAGCACAGTAAGCAGAGCAAACTCAGAAATGGTTTATGGCAATATACTATCTTTGCTTCATTGTAAGACGATCGTGGTAGTTTCTTTGTTGCTTTGTGGTTTTGATATTTGCTATTAGAAAGTATGATCATCTCGTTTTATGAAAGATGACGGCTGGAGATAAACTTTCCATACATGTTCCAATCCACGCAATCATAGCAAATGTCCGGTAGATGGCGCACGTGCATTAGCATTCGGTTCCAGAGCATGAAGAAGCTGCACAAGGGCGCAGACAGGAGAAAACAAAGGAAAACTGCGGAGAGCAGCGGCTCTGACATGGGGTGCCTCCTCATCAGCACCAGCAGCTAATCTGGCACCGGTGATTCATCTGCAATGCAGATCCTATCAATTTTCCCGCTGTGACAGCAGCCGGCTGGAAGCTGATTAAGGGGATTCTGGGGGGCTCGCGAGGGGGCAGAGGAGGTGCAACTACTGGCAGGAATCGGCAGCAGGGGAAAAGAGGTGGATTAGGGGGAAGCCAGGCGCCGCGGAGGCAGCATAATGCGCGCAGTGTGCCTGGCGATAAACCGCACACTGTTCTAGAGAGACATTAGGAAGTT
This sequence comes from Pleurodeles waltl, assembly GCF_031143425.1. Classification (NCBI taxonomy): domain Eukaryota; kingdom Metazoa; phylum Chordata; class Amphibia; order Caudata; family Salamandridae; genus Pleurodeles; species Pleurodeles waltl. Next base: position 1,639,447,641 of record NC_090444.1, on the reverse strand, counting down.
GTGCTGGTTTCTGCTAATCCATCACCTGTCAATGGGCTGTTTCTCCAGCGCAAGCTCTCCAAAATGTGGTATTGTGCATTGTCTGTCGCTGTGGGCATTTTGGAGCCCGTTCCGTTTAACAGACTTGATCGTAATAATCCCACTTGGGTGGGTGGACTGGAGGCCAGCATTCTTTCAAACTGCTGTCATTTTGTAGGAAAAGCTGGTACATGCCCTCCCGTCCTCTGCGAGGCCGCTGCGCTTTATTGGGAACATAGTCCCGTTTTTATTACCTGCAGTATAAAACGTCATTTACGCCCCCCGCCCTCCCTCCCCCGGGGCCTATGGGGCCGGTCAGAGGCCTGTGATGTGGACTGTCACACAGCACTTCTAACACAGCACTTCAAACTTCCCGATCGCAGTAAAAGTTGATAGCAGGGCCTGCCTTTCAAGCAGGCCCGGCTTTAGGGCGGTGCGGCCGGGTGAGCCCACACTGGGCGCTGTCCTGGGCGGTAGTGCGGGGTGGCACTGATTTGAGGGGTGGGTGGGGGATTCAGGCGCTGTGTTAAGCAATAAATTACTATTTAAAAACACTTGCTGCAGAGCTCCTAGTGTGTCCAACTTTCAGGCACAGACAAAAATGTCAGGGTAACGCCTGAGAGTAATGTTCCTGCTAGAGAGATCAGAGTTTTGTCTAGTGGAAGGTTTTTACTGACCTTAAAGTAGCACAGAGAGCTAACATGCCTGCTGCAAAGAACACAAGTGTATTTTATGTGGATAGCTGAGTGGATTAGTAAAGCCAGCCTATACCAGCGCTTTAAAAATAAAAAAATTAAATGCGTGTGAGAGGGAGGCTATGGAGAACTGAGGGGCACTTTTGCCAGGTGATAGTGAGAGAATCTGAGGAGATGGTCATGTGGTATGGAGAGGGTGCCAAAAAAGATTGTTGCATCGAGGGCCATCAGCGCTAAAGTTGTCCCTGCTTTCATGTAACCTGCTGCATGACTGTTGATATCAATTGCCGGAGCCATACTCCTTTGAAGTCCTGAAAAATATGTCATGCTTTCTGCGGCAAGATAGGCGTAGTTATCCTTTGACAACAGTCCATCCTTTTTAAAGACACACAGTCCTACGCACAGGGCTGATAAACCCGTAAGGGCTCCTTATAGGTCTTTATATGGTGGGACGTGGTATTTTTGCATCACTGCGTACATGCTTGCCAATATGGGCCCACACCTATACTGATCTCTCAATGCTAAGGGTACAACCAAAAGAAGAATTTATATTTCCTTACTTGGAATAAGGGCATGTTTGGCCCGACAAGAAAATTAAGTCTCTGCCATGTGTAAAACATCTACCTGATTTGGCTCTAACAGTAGTAGGGGACATCATTTGGCTCACAGAGGTGGTGTCTAGCAAACTCCTTTCAGACAAAATCAAAAGAACCTCCACTGCCTTCAAAACTACACTAGTTTCATCTATAATCTGAGTGAGTCTCCTTAATTAGGAGGGGCATGTCTAAGACCTGGGTCCTGAGCTCGCAGGGTTATACGAATCATGCTGCGCCTCATTGAGGAGGCCGAAGAAGTCCAAAAAAGTCATGAGATGCTTGTGCTCCTGTCTAGAAGAGACTGTGATGCCTAGCCTCTCCCCTTTGGGTCCTGAATAAACCTGATTTACATACAGCTGGTCCATGTCTGAATTGGCACAGATGAGCAAAAAATGAGGGAATGAAATGTGGACAGAGTCATGCCAGTGGAAAATAGTCATTTTAAGCATTTCATCCATCACTTTTTGTATGGTTCTTAACAAGGAGAGATCAAAAAAGAAGTAAATCCTAACAAGCATTTGCACTGCAACAGGTCTCCCATTTGTTTGAGTTAAAGCTATTGCCATTGTAAATGCATAACTGGACTTTTCTTGCCACATAAATTAGTCAACACTGTGGCATAATTTGGCCCTCTCTGCCACATAATTCCAGTGGACCTGCATATAACAAAAACACTTCAATTTACCTTATTCCTGTAGCTGCAGCAAAAAGTAAAAATATTGCCATTATTTATTACATTTTTTTATATTATTATTTTGGGGTCCCATCCAACCTAGTGTGGGGACCCACAGATGACCTGTACAGAAAGAGCACGTTGTGCAGTGAGTTATGGGCAAAAATGTTTTGTAAAAGGAATACCCCGCAAAACATTATGGAGCGAGTTTCTGAGTGCAGCAAATTTTGTAGTATCTTGACCGTAATTCTCAGAGCAGCCCCTAGAAGACACCATAGTAAAATAGCATTTGTAAGAAACATGGTCATGTAACCATAAAGTCAGCCCCTCTAGAGCATAACAACACGAAAACAGAATAGCAGAAACTAATTCAGTGTAACCATATATACAGCCCCTAGACAGGGTAGTGCATTGCATATTTTCAGGCTTTGCTGGTCTACTACAATACTATTACAAACAAGGCCCTTAAAACACAAACTACTCCCAGCTGAAAAACAAATGTTCCAGCCAAGAGAGGACTTAAAAAGACATTGAATTGCGGGAGAGGTTACTATTTTGGCGTCCCCCCAACCTAATGTGGCGACCCAGAGATTACCTAGACAGAAAGAGTGCATTGTGCTGTAGAAGCTTCAAAACTCAGGAAAAATCAAAGACAGGAGCTTGTCAGGAAAGACAAAAGAAAAATTTATTTTAACGTGACACAAAGACCCTGACTGACAAGGTCGAGATCAAGAGTCCGAATTGCGGAACTTACATACAATCTTTTATCCTCTCAAACCACAAAGGCGTAACCAGGTGTTTCACATCTGCTCCAATTACTATACGCCACCTGATCAATTTCTCGAACATTACAACCAAAATTCCAGCTCCAGTTTCATAACATTGGCACATAAGATCAGATACACAAAAATAGATACAGTGGTTACAAAATAATGGCCTACCTGTGCCACATGATGATCAGGGGGACTTTCCACTTAAATAAACAACACTTGCACAGAAAGTTAAATGTCTTAATATATTGCTCAAGCTAGAATGCAAGAGTACATCATGGTGCGGTCTTGTCTTCATGGCAAGCCTTGCATCATAACTGCGTTGTGAACATACAAAGTGAAAAACAATAAACATGGTTCATCAGAATTATGAACTGTTCAACAGTATCATTGAGTTTCATAGGGTCAGGAAATCCAGCATGGATTCCATTCCTAATAATACAATTGCAATTCTACTGTGCTGAATTTTTTGATGGTGGTCCCATTGTCCTAGGACCACCACATGGTGAGTTATGGGCAAAAATGTTTTGTAAAAGGAATGCCCCTCAAAGCATTATGATCGAGTTTCTGAGTGCAACAAATATTGTAGTCTCTTGACTGTAATGCTCAGAACAGCTCCTAGAGGGCACTATAATAAAAAAGCATTTAGCAGAAACATGATCATACAACCTTATAGTCAGCCCTAGAGGGCCTAACGAAATGAAAACAGAATGGTGGAAAGTAATGCAGTGTAACCATATATGTAACCCCTAGAAAAAGCAGTGCCTTACTCATTTTCAGGCCTAGTAGGCCTACTGCAATGCCATTACAATCAAGGCCCTTAAAACAAAAACTACTCTCAGCTGTAAAACAAAGATTTCAGCCATGAGAGTGCTTTAAAAGACATTGAATGGTGGGAGTGGTTACTATTTTGGGGTGCTCCCAAACCTAGCGTGGGGACCCAGAGATGACCTAGACAGAAGGAGTATGTCGTGCTGAATGGTTTGGAGGTGGTCCCATTGTCATAGGACTACCACAGGCTGAGTTATGGGCAAACATGTTTCGACAAAAGAAATGCCTCACAAAGTATTATGGGGCTGGTTTCCCAAGGGCAGTGAATATTGTAGTATCGGCTCTCCCTCTGTCCCGAGCGAGCCGCATCAAGGATATCTGCAATTTTTTCAGTTTTAAATGCTCCAGTTTGTATATTTTTCTACTGCTAAACTTGTACATAAGTGATAGTTATGTAAAGCACTCCTCAGTTCAAGTTCTCGCTACATGAAACTTCACTCATGTAAAGCACTCCTGTGATTGAGTTTGTGATGTATGAAACTTCATGTACTCATGTGAAGCGCTCCTCCGATCGAGTTTGTGCTACATGAACCTTTAAAAAAAAAAATTCAATATAGAAAAAGAACCCCCCCTCCAGCTTGCAGCCTTTGTGCGTAGACACCACAAAGAAACAGAGGCATGCTCAAAACAAAGAAGAGGAAGAAACAACATACGGCCATGCAGCGCGAAGCAGCGAGGCAAAAGAAAATAGTAGTGCACCACACTAAGCTATATGACTGATCTTGCAGTAATCCATGTAAAAGGGTCAGTCTCCTAGGCGGTAACAAAGCAGCCTCAAAGCAGGACAAACGTAAAGCATTTAGATTACAACATGTTGAGAGAAAGCGCATGCGCGCTGCCTAGGCTCTATCTAAAAAGTATATATGTTTAGGACGTGAGATATTTATTTGGGTTTCTAATTAGCGCACTTAGGGGCATATTTGCAAGAAAGTGACACATCATAGATGATGTGCCATTTTCCTTGCACCTAAAGACACCATGGTTGTGTCGAATTTACAATACGACGCACCATGGCAGTCATTAGCACAATAGCGTCAACATTTTTGACGCTAGTGTGGGGCTTTGCTACACTAGCATCAAACAATTTGACGCTAGTGCAGCAAATTATATGGAGGCCCATTGAATATAATGGGTGCTTCAGTTTAACGCCTGCTCTGAGTATGCGTTAAAAATGGTTAAAAAAATGGCACAGTGAAATCTTGTAGATTTCAATTTCACTGCATAATTTTTAGGGCCTCCCAGTGCCAGAATGCCCCCTTTGCATACATTATGCCTGGTGCAGGCATAATGTGGAGCAAGGGGTTACAAAGTGGTGCAATGAAAGCATTGCGCCACTTTGTTAATATGGTGTGGCAGAAAAGCCACCTTAGCGCCGCCCTAGCATCAAATAAATGATGCTATTGCGGTGCAAAGGTGGTGCAAGCGGCTTGTAAATATGCACCTAAGTGTTGCAGTACATCATGCCAAGTGAAGTAAAATCATAATCTTGTAATGCAGCTTGTTTTAATGGGAGTGTGTCTATTTTACAATCTGTGACATTCTTAAAAATCTGTTTGTTCACCTTCTAAACATTCTGTCTGGGCACCCAGATAGGCAAATGTTTGTGCGTCCTTCACACTGTTTGTTTAGTCTGGTGCTAGTCAAAACCTTTTGTTTTTCCAAAAAAACTTAAAAATACATGCATATTTTTCCAAACATATATGGGCTTTCAATTAGCCCTCTTTGTCCTTTGGTCAGTTGTGTTATCTATATGACTGATCTTGCAGTAATCCATGTAAAAGGGTAGGTAAATGACCCCAGGGTAGGTCGCTCCCCTGCCTCCACAGCGCCACCAGATCCTCTGTGCCGGCCTCTCTATTGTGCTGCTTGTCCCCCTGAGTGCTGTCTGATTGTCTGATTGTCGTGTGATCGCACTCCCCCTTGCATTCTGTACCCCTGAGTGCCTGCTTCCCCGTTGTCTGAGTGTTGTGTGATCGCGCTCCCCCTTGCATTCTGTACCCCTGAGCGCCTGCTTCCCGTGTATTTGCGCTCCCCTTCTCTCTCCCGTGTATCCCGAGTGCCTGCTGTCCCTCTTGCCCCCGCCGTCCCCCTCCGTCCTTCCGCCGCTTTTTGTCGTTTTTACTCGTTTTTCTGGCCTTTTTGTACCCTTCTAGGTACTCTTCGTTTTTCTGGGCCTCCTCGCCTTCCCGAGGCCAATCGCCGCTTTTTCCCGCTCTTTTTCCCCCTACCCGCCCTCCTCCCGCCTCCCAGCTGTCCCCGCCTCCCCGGCTACCCTTAAATGGCGGCCGCTGCGAGGCAGTGGTAGCGACCCTTGACCCCAGTGTAGGTCGCTCCCCTGCCTCCACAGCGCCACCAGATCCTCTGTGCCGGCCTCTCTATTGTGCTGCTTGTCCCCCTGAGTGCTGTCTGATTGTCTGATTGTCGTGTGATCGCGCTCCCCCTTGCATTCTGTACCCCTGAGTGCCTGCTTCCCCGTTGTCTGAGTGTTGTGTGATTGCGCTCCCCCTTGCATTCTGTACCCCTGAGCGCCTGCTTCCCGTGTATTCGCGCTCCCCTTCTCTCTCCTGTGTATCCCGAGTGCCTGCTGTCCCTCTTGCCCCGCCGCCCCCCTCCGTCCTTCCGCCGCTTTTTGTCGTTTTTACTCGTTTTTCTGGCCTTTTTGTACCCTTCTAGGTACTCTTCGTTTTTCTGGGCCTCCTCGCCTTCCCGAGGCCAATCGCCGCTTTTTCCCGCTCTTTTTCCCCCTACCCGCCCTCCTCCCGCCTCCCAGCTGTCCCCGCCTCCCCGGCTACCCTTAAATGGCGGCCGCGCGCCTCGGGCGCGCCGCTGGCGCGCTGAAGGCACGCCTAAGGCAAGCCCGTCTGCGCCCGTCCGCGCCTGGACCGCGCCCAGTGCCCGAACCCCTGGCCCCCGCGCCTCCCGCCTTACCTACGACTCCGCCACCCTCGCCAACCTCAACCCCGGCCGCACACCAGGCTGCTACCGCGCCACCCCGAATCGAACCCACGGACCCTTCACCTGCAGCAACTGCCGCCTCACCTGCCTTCGGACCCCCACCGCTCCCGCCAAGAACAACTCCCCCGGAAGCAATCTGCACTGCATCCTGGTCAACACCCGATCCGTCCACAGGCACGCCATCGAACTGTGGAACCTCATCACCTCGACAAACCCGGACATCGCCTTCCTCACCGAGACCTGGATGAACCCCTCCTCGGCACCCGACACTGCCATAGCCATCCCCGACGGCTACAAAATCATCCGGAAAGACCGCACCAACCGCATCGGAGGAGGCATCGCCATCGCACACAAGAACTCCATCCGCATCTCGACCCACACCGACGACTCACTCCCCGACGCCGAACATCTCCACTTCACGATCCACAGCGACCCCAAGACCACCCTCAGAGGCACCCTCATGTACAGACCACCAGGACCTCGCACCAAGTTCAGCGAAGACATCGCAGACTTCGTCAACCCTCACGCACTCTCGTCCACTGACTACATCCTCCTAGGAGACCTCAACTTTCACCTGGAGAACCTCACCGACAACAACACCACCGCCTTACTGGACAACCTCGCCAACCTGGGACTGAAACAGCTAGTCAACACCCCCACCCACTTCGCCGGACACACGCTCGACCCCATCTTCTCCTCCAGCAAACACATCACCTTCAACCACGCCACCGAACTCACCTGGTCGGACCACAGCTGTGTCCACTTCAGCTTCAAGAAGACCACCGTGCATCACCACACCCAGCAACCACCAAGAAGACACTGGAATCGAATCACCACAGAACAGCTCGCATCTACCCTCTCCCAGAACCAACCCACCAGCACCACCGACCCCAATGAAGCCGCCAACAACCTCACAAGCTGGATCTCCGACTGCGCCAACCTCCTGGCCCCCCTGAAGACTCAAGCTATCACCAACAACCACAAGAAAAACTCCTGGTTCACCCCCGACCTCAAGGACTCCAAGAAAGAATGCCGCGCCCGCGAGAAGACGTGGCGCCTCAACCAGACCGAAGAGAACATGTCAGCTCTCAAGGACGCCACCCGCCAACACCACCAACACCTCCGCGCCGCACGAAAAACAGCCTACCGGAACAGACTTGGCAACAACGCCCACAACAGCAAGGAACTATTTGGCATCATCAAAGAGCTCTCCAACCCGGACGCAGAAAACAACTCCATCCCTCCCTCACAGGACCTCTGCGACTCCCTCGCAACCTTCTTCCACCACAAGATCACCGATATATACAACAGCTTCACGACCGCCAACGCGAACCCCCCCCCGGAACCCGCCACCGACATCACCACCATCCTCACCTGGAGCCCAACCACCACCGAGGAGACCACCCGCATCATGAACTCGATCCACTCCGGATCACCATCGGACCCCTGCCCGCACCACATCTACAACAAGGCCGACAACATCATCGCACCGCACCTCCGAGACGTCATCAACGCCTCCCTCACCACCGCCACCTTCCCGGAGAGCTGGAAACACGCAGAGCTCAACGCCCTCTTAAAGAAACCTACAGCAGACCCCACCGAACTCAAAAACTTCCGACCCATCTCTCTCCTACCGTTCCCCGCCAAAGTGATTGAGAAAATCGTCAACGCTCAACTCACCACCGCCCTGGAAACCAACGACTCCCTCGACCCCACACAGTTCGGTTTCAGGGCCAACCACAGCACCGAAACCGCCCTCATCGCAGCCACGGACGACATCCGAGCCCTGACCGACAAGGGAGAAACCGTGGCCCTCATACTCCTGGACCTCTCTGCAGCCTTCGACACGGTCTGCCACCGCACCCTGATACGCCGCCTCAGCAACGCCGGCATCAGAGGCAAGGCCCTGGAATGGCTCGTCTCCTTCCTCTCCGGAAGGACCCAGAGAGTCCGCCTACCCCCCTTCAGATCCACAGCCACGGAGATCATCTGCGGCGTACCCCAAGGATCCTCCCTCAGCCCCACTCTTTTCAACGTCTACAAGACCCCCCTGGCGAACATTGCACGCAAATACGGACTCGACCTCATATCCTACGCCGACGACACCCAGCTCATCTTATCCCTCACCAACAACCCCACCTCAGCTAGGACCAGACTACATGAAGGAATGAAGGAAGTAGCAAACTGGATGACAGACAGCCGGCTGAAACTGAACACAGATAAGACGGAGGTCCTCATCCTCGGCCCTACTCCCACCGCATGGGACGACTCCTGGTGGCCACCCGCCCTAGGCAGCACTCCCCAACCCACCGACCACGCACGCAACCTCGGCTTCATCCTGGACTCATCCCTCTCCATGACCAGACAGGTTATCTCGGTGACCTCGGCATGCTTCAACACCCTCCGCATGCTCCGCAAGATCTTCCGCTGGATCCCCACCGACACCAGGAAGACCGTCACCCACGCCCTCGTCACCAGCCGCTTGGACTACGGGAACACTCTGTACGCTGGCATCACCACCAAGCTGCAGAGGAAACTTCAACGGATCCAGAACGCTGCCGCACGTCTCATCCTGGACATACCCCTCTACCACCACATCTCCGGACACCTGAAGAAACTTCATTGGCTCCCAGTCAGCAAGAGGATCACCTTCCGACTCCTCACCCACGCACACAAAGCCCTCCACAACCTCGGACCCAAACTCATCAACAACCGCGTCTCCTTCTACACTCCTCCGCGCACTCTACGCTCTACCGGACAGGCCCTGGCAGCCGTACCCCGCATCCGCAAAGCCACCGCCGGAGGAAGATCCTTCTCTTTCCTGGCAGCGAAGACCTGGAACTCTCTGCCCAGCCACCTTCGCGCCATACCTGATCACCTCACCTTCAGAAGGCAGCTCAAGACCTGGCTCTTCGAGCACTGACCCCCCCCCTCCCGACCCCCCCCCCCCCAAGCGCCTTGAGACCCTTTATGGGTGAGTAGCGCGCTTTATAAATGCGAATGATTGATTGATCATTCACATTTTGCTTTTGCCCACTTCAACATGGAGTACGGGCCAATGTGTCAGCCCACTTCTGCTTTTGGTTTCTTTCTATGCGAGTGACGCTATTCTTCTGTAACACACAGGGGGTGATTCTGACCGCGGCGGACGGTGGTCGCCGCCCGCCAAGCGGTTCCCGCCGAAAGACCGCGGCGGTCATTCTGGCTTTCCCACTGGGCTGGCGGGTGACCGCCGAAACTCCGCCCGCCAGCCCAGTGGGAAACACCCTTCCCACGAGGAAGCCGGCTCAGAATGGAGCCGGCGGAGTGGGAAGGTGCGACGGGTGCAGTTGCACCCGTCGCGAATTTCAGTGTCTGCAAAGCAGACACTGAAATTCTTTGTGGGGCCCTCTTACGGGGGCCCCTGCAGTGCCCATGCCATTGGCATGGGCACTGCAGGGGCCCCCAGGGGCCCCACGACACCCCATACCACCATCCTGTTCCTGGCTGGTGAACCGCCAGGAACAGGATGGCGGTATGGGCTGTCAGAATCCCCATGGCGGCGCAGCAAGCTGCGCCGCCATGGCGGATTCCCATGGGCAGCGGAAAGTCGGCGGTACACCGCCGGCTTTCAGCTTCTGGCCGCGGCTGTACCGCCGCGGTCAGAATGCCCGGCGGAGCACAGCCAGCCTGTTGGCGGTGCTACCGCCGACCTCCGCCATGGCGGTAATTACCGCCAGGGTCAGAATGACCCCCACAGTTTACATCCACACAAAAATAGTTCCTGTCAGGGACTGGTGGGCCAATGTGCCTTTTTTCTCAGAAAGCACTTTCTTTTTTCAACATTATTTTTATTCTGAAAGAGTCCAGCAGCTCCTCAGATACTTGCTGACACCTGATGTGTGAAGCATTCTGCACAGGCACTGCAAGCAGTGACCATCATTGAATGAGCTTTAAAACCAAACATAGCCACCAGTGCATGCTCATGCATGTGGACATAAAAATGTCTATCTTTGATTTTTTTGTAATAAAATAAAAAGAAAAAAACAGAGACTGCCTTTGCATGCATGTGTGTGCAGTGCACACATGGAAAACCATATCTTAATGTTTTTGTTTAAAGTTTTAGAAAAAACATTCAAACCATTGAAAGGTGGCTGCTCATGAGTTTGTATACATGTGCACACACAAGGGATAATCTTAGAGTGATAAAGTATACCATAGGAAAGAAACAGTGGCAAAGCCAATAGCTGTGCAGCCAACACCAGACATTTGGGTTTGACAGTGCTTGTTTTCTTTGGTACCTAATTAGTTACATATTAGTATTGAAGGCCCACTCATGTGTTTTGATAAGGATCAGTGGCTTAAGAGATCTGTGTGTGACCTGCAAGTCATAAATTCAGATCTTTACATGGTTGACTCAATTGCTGATCCTCTCAAGTGCTTTCAATGTAACTGTTAATCATACATATATTATATTCACTGAATATAGTTATAGTTAAGAGTTCTTTCAAGTAACTAAAACTTGTGCCCTAAGGCAACTATAACTCGTGCCCTCGCCATGCACAGTTGTCTCATCAATAATTTTCTTGCAAATGTTGCAGTAAGAATATGAAAGATTGCAGAGAATATGCCATCAATTATATAATATATGGAGTAATTAGCTGTGCATGGCAAAGGCGCAAGTTATAGTTACCTTAGGGTGCGAGTTTTAGTTACTTGAAAGAACTCTAACTATAACTGTTGAATTTCTATGGTTTTGTACAAGTAAATTCAGAACCTAACTATATCGTCCCTGTAACCTCTGGTTTTTTTCAGTGAATTTGTATGTTTTTTTTACCGTATAGTAATTTTAATTCCTATACGTGAATCCAACCACTGACGCACATGGCCGTGCACAGCTACGATTGGCCACAGGGCCTGGCCTGTGGACAGGCCCCAAGGCCAACTCCCTATAAGCACGTAACCTTGCACCGTGCATTGCCTTCTCTTGTGCACAGTAGGGATTGCCCGCAAGGGCTGGCCTGAAGCAAGTCCCTGCGGCCAATCCCCCTAACCACCCAACCCGATGCTGTACACTGCTCTTTGTGCGTGCACAGCGTAAGTTGGCTGCAGCTTCTCTGGGTGTGAGAGGCTGTATCTGGGGGTAAGAGTGGATGTCAGAGTGTCTGTCTGGGTGTTAGAGTGCATACATCAGTGTTTAAGTGGGGTGCGTCAGTATGTGTGTGGACTGTAAGTGGGTGCAACAGTGTGTTAGTGGGTATGTGAGTGGGTCTGTGATGGTCTGAGTGTGTGTGTGAGTGGGTGCGTAATGGTCTGAGAGGGTCTGAGTGGGTGCGTGAGGGTCTGACTGGGACTGTGAGTGAGTGCATGAGGGTCTGAGTGGCTCTGTGAATGGGTGCGTGAGTGTCTGAGTGTGTCTGTGAGTTGGTCCGTAAGTGTCTCAGTGGGTGTGTGAGTAGGACAATTGATTGAAAGAGAGACAGAGAGAGTGAAAGAAAGTGAGAGGAAGAGAAATAGAGTGTTTTAGGCTTTGATGTCTAATATACTTAGAATGAGTTATTTGTCTCCAATTTAAAACAAAAAAATGTTTTTTTTAAATATAATAAAAAAAATGAAAACGTTGAAATTAGTCCAGCTGAACTCAAACCCCCAAAGCTCAGTGTGAAGGTCTGAGACCTTCACACTGAGTTATGTTTTTTTTGTTTTTTTATGATTTTTTTCCAGCCCTTTATGGGCTATCTGGTCCCGCCTTATTTATTTATTGTTTAAAAAAATAATAGCCCTTACGGGCTACCTTGCACTATGTGAGAAGCCTTAAGGCTTCCCTTGCAGTGCCATTTCTTCAGCAAGCACAGAGCTGCTTTGAGAGCAGCTCCATGCTTCCTGAAGCATTGCATCTCTGTTCCCTACATTTGTGCGGGGAACAGAGATGAAAGCTTTGGATTTTAACAGCGGGACCTGCAACCCAAAGTCGTTGCTGTGGCTTAGCTGCAGCTGCTGATCTGCAGCCAAGCCACAGAAAACAGCACTGTCCTGGGGTGGGCACCCTGGGACATAGTAGGAGCTGGCCCTGGGGGGGGGGGGTGGACTCCAGGGCCATCAGTGGCTCCACAAGAGTGGCAGTGCGATCTCCCTCCAATGTAGACATAGCCCCAGGGGTGGTGGTTCCACGGGTTTGGGGGTCCCAAAAGGACCCCCTTTCTTTTTTTACATATTTGCACCAGTGGGTGGTGGTTCCCCGGGCAGCGGGGGGCCGCGGGCTCCCAGCATCTATAATAATCAAAGCCCTGGGGAGGTGGCAGTCCCCAGGGCAGCGGGTGGCGCAGGCCACCCTAATCTATAATATTGAAAGCTCTGGGCTGGTGGAGGTCCCCAGGGCAGTGGGGGGCGCGGCCACTTCCGCATTTTTAAAAATGAAAGCCCTGAGGAGGTGGTGGTCCCCAGGGTCATGGGGAGAAGGGCGGGAGGCCCCATCACACAACATTTTTAATGCCCCATGTACCTGGCCCACCCACAGGCCTATAAAAAAACAAGCGCATGAGCCACGCTTAATTTTTCTGCCACAAAATCACAAATATCGTCATTTGGCAGCCAAAAAATAATTTACAAAAATGTTTTTTTTGCTCTGGGGGGTCCCCCACCAATGTTAAGGGGTCAGGGTCTCTCTACCCTGGCCCCCTTTTTTCATTTTTTTTCTGGGACTCAGCTCAAGCCGAGTCCTAAGATGGCTGTCAACACTTCTTGTTTTGAAGTGTTGGCAGTCAATCAGAGCTGTACATATCCCTGCATGAGCTCATCTTTGTTTGTGAATACTTTGCGGCCAGAGATATACAAATTAGAATTTCCCTACATTTCTCAAAAACTACTGAACAGATTTACACTCATTAACAAAAAGCACAATCTGCATACTGAGAGCTAGCTTTCTGCCAAATTTGGTGTAATTCCATCCTGCGGTTCGGGCTGTAGACGTGTTGACAGATACTATGGGAATTTAAATGGGAAACACTATGTTTTTCGGGCCCCCTTTTTCTCAGCCCCCACTTGACGAATCATCCCGAAACTTTCAATGCGCACCAAGAATCACTGGGCCCCTTCTTGTGGAAAATTTTGGGAAGATTCGTCAAACGGTGCCAAAGGTATAGGCAAGTCAAAAAAACAAAATTTCTACGAAAACATGGTCCTAACTCTAACTACCTACTGGCGACCGCCAGTAGGTAATATATATACACACTCAAAGTTAGAATGTATACATGTATTATATATATATAAAAATATATGTATATATATAGAGAGAGAGAGAGAGAGAGAAAGATATGTGTATATATATATATATATATATATATATATATATATATATATGAAATATATATATATATATATGAGATATTTGAACTTTGTATACCTAGAGCATTTTAAAAATTATTATAAAACGTTACTCTTCAGTGCTTTATATGAGAAAAAAGTGCAGGTGATCACTCATTTGATAGGGAGGGCCTTGGGGGCAGTGAGTGCCGTGTCTGGGGACATGGCTGTGAGGCAGGCATTTTGAGACAAGTACTGCATTTTCAGCAACATTTTCACACAAATTTGCCAAAAATACAGCTGATTTTGATAGGGCACCGTACAATCATCTGGAGCACGGCATAAATTTAAAGATGAAGCTCTGCTCGGAGGAAGTAGTTTTATGGCTAGTTGTACACGGTGTCACCATGAGGCCCACATTCTAATCCCTCTTCCTGCCCCCTCTTTAGGAATTGAGCATGAGAGGAAGTAAGTGCCAGTTTGTGTCTTCCAGCTCTCCTACTACAAGTGGGCCCATGACAGCAGAGACTGGCACATACATTTACAAGAACACTCAAAGTGTCACTTGCAGCAAATTTAAATATTTTTATAATTATGGCTGGGGTTCAGTTTATCTACGCTGTTCCCCAACTCACTGCCTTCTGACTCAGCTAGGCCACAGAACACTCAGCTCCCAACAAGTACATTTGGATTTTGTGTGTGTTGTGAGACATGGCAGAGCATCAACCTCTATGTCATATGGGCAGGGCCTCATATTTTTGCAATTTGATATAGCGCTAATTAGGTCCAAAGGCATCTGAGCACTTCACGTGACATGTTTTACATTAACGCATATTTTTTTAAGCACGGGTGCAGAAGTGAGCTGGTCATGCTCACAGGATGGTGCCCTCCGTGTACCCATATTTCAGAGCCTGAGACCTGTTGCCAATGGGAGTGGTGGTTCTCCCTTTGCCCAAGGAAAAGTTCCGGTACCCTGGGGTAGAAAACAGATGTGCCGGTACTCAGTACCAGTGAGTATCGGCCTATATTTAAACACTGCTCCTCTTGAAAGCGTAATGTGTTTGTTCCCTTCTTTGCTTTTCTTTTCACTTCAGTCAGAGCCCTCCAGTGCATTCTTTCCTTTCTTGGAAAGACATTCTCACCCATATGAGTTTTTGAAACCAGCTATTAGAGCTTTTACGGTAAATAATGGGCAGGTTCCAATCTAGTGGAAAGTTCCAAAGTCACCCTGTTCTACAGGGTTTGGCTGGGAACCAAAAGTAGTCCTTCATACTAGCTCTCCTACCCTCCCCCTCTCCTCTCTCATTCCTCTTCCCTCTCTCGCGGTTGCTGTAATTACCTGGGTGAACTGAATAACGTGGCAGACACCAGCAGCAGCCACTGCCTTCAAAAACCGGCGTCCAATGACGCAGACCAGCGGGGACTCGCCAGATGGAATAAAGGGGAAGGCTAGCCCTGCTGTTCTAACGTAAGGGGCCTCATTCCGAGAGGTGCTTAAAACTATGAGGGGTCCTGAGACTTTTTCCCATGCTCATTTCTCTAGGGAAAAAAATAGTGACGTCTGATGAGGAAAGAAAATAAAATTAGGGTGAATCTGTTGAATACCCCTCATTCCGTACACATTAACTCAGAATGGGACGGTAATTTTGCTTGGAAAAGTACTGCATACTGCGGTATTGGTATTTCTGTGTGGTGAAATTTGGCCAGATTGATTATATCCCAAACAGTATTCTTCTACCAGAGAGTTTAAAGGGCCCTCAAATATCTGCAGCTTCACACACTCATAGTGCATAATAACACATCAGGGGGTGGGGCACAAAGTGTAACTGCTGCTCAGTTCAAAATAAAGTGGACATCAAACCAATGAATTGGCTTCTGGGTAGATGGGATTGCAACCTCAGAATAAGTAGTAGTGGGCTGAGGTCTACCCTTTATGTGGGCCCTGAGCTCGATGCATTCTCCACTGTCCCCTTGAGCAAATGTAGCCACTTAAACTAGTGTAGGAGCCAACAGACATTGAGAGCTTGGCATAGCCTAAAGATCCCCAAATTACCAAATTCAAAGATGCTGCGCTACAGATTGGAGGGCGATGCTTCTACTCTTGGCCCTGGAAAGCCAACAAGAAATGAGACATTTCATCACGTGTGATGATTAATCACAATCAGAGATACATTTATCCCCTTCTCTGCCAGGCCTTTTCCCCCTCAGGTGCCAGGCCTTTTTTTGACTATTTGTGACAGTTCGCGCTTAGGCACTCATAACTTTCTGTCCACATAAGCTACCCATGCCAAATTTGCATCCTTTATTTTCAGCATTCTAGGGATTCTAGAGTTACCCAGAGTTTGTGGGTTCCCTTGGAGGAGACAAAGAAATGAACCAAATTACAGCAAAAATGTAGTTTAAAAAAAAAATTGGAAACAAGGGCTGCAGAAGAAAGCTAGTGTTTTTTTCTCTACAAATGGCATCAACGGGGGACATGGTTAAGATAGCTGCCGCGTAGGAGCCTTTTCTTCGGAGCTCCTCCGTCGGCTCCGAGGGACACCAGATCGAGCGCCTCTGCATGCAACCCATTGGCGCTGGTGGCATCTCCTGGTACTGTAGGGACCACCGAGTCCGGCGGGAGGCCGGGTGCTGCCCCGGGGCCGGGGACCCAGAACGCGGCCCGGCAGAGAGCAAAGGTGGGCTGAGGCAGGACATGAGGGGCGTGGAGGACGATGGAAGCCCTGCCGGATGAAGAGGAACGGCGAGGCCCGGGCCCCTCTGACCGCTAGTCGGGCGTGTGGGTCACGGATGGGCACCAGAGCCGCGCTAGGCCAAAGGAAATGGCAGAAAGGGCCTAGCGGGGCAGAGGCATGAGGATGCCTGAGCGGCTGCCAAAAAGGCGCAAGACGACACCAGAGGCCAGCGACCAGCGGAGAGTGGAGCAGGTAGCGGGATCAGTCTGGGATCCGAAAAGGAGGGGGCAGCCACAAAGCCTCACGGGACCCAGGGGTACCCAGTGACGCTGAGGCGTAGGGGGACACGGATCAAGGGGAACAGCATTGCGTGGCCACGGGTGCGGACCGGGTCCCCATGTGACTGCACAGCTCGCCGATCAGGCCAAATAACGCCAAGAGCCCTAAGGGCCATACAGAAGTAAGGAGAGGAAGACGAGCAGAAGCCCCCTGACCCTGGGACCCATGCGATTGCTGGTGCGTCTGGCCACCAGTGGCGAGGCTGTTGAAGGGAACAGGGAAATCCCTGGGTAACATAATACCAGCACATGATTTGCGGCAGAGGCCGGAACCCGGGAAACAAGAAGGGAGCACTGACTGCGACCAACGGGCAGGGTACTGGGATGACCCAATCATTCAACACTGGAGACCTGCAGGTCTAGAGGTAGGTGCGGGCATCACGCGCCTGGAGTACACAACCCTAGGTAGTGTTGAAATAAGAGCACATGCTTTGAAAGCTTGCACACTTTTACGGGGACAGTAACCCCCCAGGCTAGAGGGAAACTTCGAGGAGGCAGAGGGGGCCGCCCTGTGCACAGGACCAAACCGGAGATATCGCAACCTGTCTGGCGGGGAGGCCTGCTCCGGGTGCCCCATGGGACTGAGGCGCTGTGCCTGACTTGGGGCCGGCACTGGATTTGACGATTCTGGCACAAGCAGCATTATAGTGGCAACCAACGGACTGAGGATGCACCTGAAGGGCCGCAACTCCATTAAGGACAGTGGACACTCACAGGCCAGCAGAGATGGCATCCCAGAGGCACAATAAAAAGGAAGGCTCCCTCAAGGACCTCATTAATAAAACTCCCGCCAAGAAGGCGCTTCCTTCGGCGGAGGGTGGAGACATGATAGAACCAGGAACGTTGGGAGATGGAGAAGCGCCTTTGACAAGAACATTCATGGAGCAGCTATTTGGGTCCCTTCGTGAAGACTTTGCCACCTTGAAACAGGAAATAGCGGCAGAGGTCAAAGAACTCAAGCGAGAGGTTGTAGATCTGGGACAACGAGTAGACACACTAGAACAAACCTGTGACGCACAAGAGAAAGAAGTGGACTGCCACAGGAGGGAAATCCTTACTCTACAGGACAAGAACCAGGAACTGCAGTATCAGACTGAGGACTTGAAGAATAGATTATGGTGCTCCTATATCCGAATAAAGGGTGTACCAGCGCAAGCGGTGGCAGGAGCCCTAGAGTACTTCGTGGTGTGCCTTTTTCAACATGTAGCTCCGACATGAAAGATCAGACTTAGGTACTTGACAGAATGCATAGAGTTGGCCGGCTGACCCGCTCAGCATGTCAAGCCCAAGACATATTGGGGGTTATTCTAACTTTGGAGGAGGTGTTAATCCGTCCCAAAAGTGACGGATTTACCACCAGCCGTATTACAAGTCCATTATATCCTATGGAACTCGTAATACGGCTGGTGGTATATCCGTCACTTTACCGTCACTTTTGGGACGGATTAACACTCCTCCAAAGTTAGAATAACCCCCATTGACCTGTCTGCACCACTATAAGCAAAGGGAGACCATAATGGCAGCAGTTCGAGACCAAACATCGATTGAATTTGAGGGCCATCGAGTTGGCCTATTCCAGGACTTGTCGATGCTGACGCTGCAGTGCCGTAGAGTGCTCCGACCTGTAACGCACTTCCTTAGAGAAAGTGGTATTAGATATAAATGGGGCCATCCCTTTAGTCTACACTTCATCTGTCAAAATGAAACTCCCAGTATTCGCATGTTGGAGGAGGCACAGGGCATGGAGGGAATGCCTTGGTGATCAAGCTCAGCAGCCAAATGTACAAGAGAGGCCGCCGCAAACTGATGGGGGGCGCTCAGAAACCCAGGCCAGATGAAATAAACCTCATAAACCGACAATGGTAGAGAGCCAAAAAGAGAGGGTGGCATTGCTAAGAAGCTTACGTAGTCATGACGGTGTCTCAGAAGTGGACTCAGACCAATGATGTACCATAGTGACTACATAAGGCTCTCTTGTTGACTAGGGATGGCGGTCCGCTGGGCATATGGATGAAGCAGAGGAAGATCTGGTAAAGGCAAAGAGACAATTGACCGAGACAGCCAGGTGGCGGAGCTCTGACCCCCTCAGGAGTAGTGGTCGCCTGACGATGAAATGAAGACCAGGCTCAACCCCAGACTGATCTCCGCTTGTTCCCAGGCGGGGAAGACCTTTAAAGTTTATCCCCCGGTGATTATTTTCTCTCCCCCTGTTCTCTATCCACCTACCTTGATCCTGATGGGGCGACACCTCCCCCTTTCGTCTTTCACGGGTCCACATACTGGGATCTCCTCACTATTGGGTAGATGGTCTAACAGACAACATAGCGACATACCCCTATCTCAGCCATGATCACATCACTATCCTTAGTCTAAATGTTTGGGGCCTTAAAGCAGCTGTGAAGCGTCAAGCTCTGTTGCTGCCGCTCAGAGACACAAGGGCTGATCTTTGACTGCTACAAGAAACTCATTTAATCCACTCAGACTGGATGGTACTTAGGCCCTCATTACAAGACTGGCGGTAAATGACGCCGACCGCCGTGCTGACGGTCACCAACATACAGTGACCGCGGTGGTATACCATTATGGGTATAATGGCCCACACAGAGAAATCCGCCACTATACAGACACCCACACAAGTCCGCCAGCCTAAAGGTCAGTGATAAACTGGCAGTAGCAAAACCTACACCTTTACGCCAACAGAAATATGCCCACAGCATCATGACCCATGAATCACCGCGGCGGTCATTCAATCACGGTAAACCATTGGCGGTACACACCACTGTGCTCAAAATGCACACACACTAACAAAACTGCACCACATTGGACATACACACCGGACACACATACACACACCACACCCACACACCCAATCCAATATAAAACACACACCTACAATACCCACAACCCCTTACAATGAAAAAAAAATATTGGCAACTGAGAGAGAAACAAGCCAGGAGCACCCACTGAATCTGAGTCACATAACACCATCACCCATACACCATCCACGCACCTCACAGCACACACCCCAACACATCACCCCTCACACCCTCACACATACCACTCACACTACACTCATGGCACCACAAAGACACCCCAGGTTCTCTGAGGAGGAGCTAAGGGTCATGGTGGAGGAAATTATTCGGGGAGAGCCACAGCTATTCGGATCACAGGTGCAGCAGACGTCCTTTGCAAGGAAGATGTAGCTATGGCGGAGAGTCGTGGACAGGGTCAACGCCGTGTGACAGCACCCCAGAACAAGGGATGACATCAGGAAGAGGTGAAACGACCTACGGGGGAAGGTGCGTTCTGTGGTAGCAAGACACCAGGTAGCCGTACAGAGGACTGGAGGTGGACCCCAACCTCCTCCCCCACAACTAACAACATGGGAGGAGCACGCCATGGCGATCATGCATCCTGAGGGCCTCACAGGAGTAGCAGGAGGACTGGACTCTGGTAAGTCAAACCTTTACTACTATATCCCCCACCCTACCTGCATGCCATCACAAACTCCTACCCCTACCCTCACCCCCATCACTCCCCCATCTCACATATACCCCACTATCACAACCCACCCATCCCAATACCAAGCCCTGCATGCAACACCAATGCATGGACACCCATCACTGACCTGCATGGACACCCATCACCACAGCATGCACACTAGTGACAATCACTTAGCCAAACCAATCACAACTCACACAACACAAAGGTGCCTTGCTAATATCAACCATAGAGGGAAACATATCCATGCACAAGATGGCACACGCAGATACAATAACACTGAATTTACATCCCCACAGGACCCCCACTCTACGCCACCAACATCTAGTCCCCCCACAGAAGAAGCCCACAGTGATGACAGCAGCTCTGGAGGCGTGGATCACGATGACCAACCTGGCCGATCAGGGACCTCTGGACAGTCGGTTACCCTGCCACAGTCCCAACCCACCACAGAGCCTCCCCCCTCAGGAAACACCAGCACAGCACCCACCCAGTGGGCCCATACCTCTGTCCACAGGACACGTCAATCAGCAGTGTGTCCACCACTACAGGGACCCCAGGCAACCCCGCAAACCCAAGACAATCAGAGACCTGGGGTCAGTGGCAGTGGGCACACGGTTCAGGGGACAGAGGAACAGGACAACAGAGAAGCTGGGAGGACTGCTTTGCGACAGGGGGAAGACCGGCTCAGGGAACCCATTCTCCACAAGGCACTTGCAGGGATCCTGGGAGCATACCACCATTCCCAAGAAACCATGGACCAGATACTGTACAAGTTGCAGGAGACCCACGGCTGCAGGAGGGACAGTACTTGGGGATCAGGAAGGACCTCATACACATCCACACCATCCTGGTCACCATTGGAGGGGTGCTGGCTGACATGGCCAACACAATGAGGGAGGCAGTGGCACACCAACGGGCCCCTGACACTAGCCACACCGAAGAGCAGCCCCCACCTCTGCTGACGCTAGTGGACAGGAGGCCCCACCACAGGACCAACAGGCCACCAGCACCCCACCCCCTGCAGAAGGAGAACCACCCCGCAAACGGTCCCTGCGATCCAGGCAGAAGCCAGAGATCATTGCCAAGACCCTGCCAGGAAATAAGACTCTCCTGAAAATCACCCTTGTGTCCCACTCTGTCACCCTGTCCACCATGTGCTGCCATAGCTCCCCTTCCTATGCCCCCTTGGACAATGCACCTGTGATACAAATAGACTGGACTCTATCCTTGACATTGCTCCACCGTCACCCCAGTCCATTGCACGTCCCTCTCTACTTATTAGCACTTAAATAAACACCCTTGGAACAAACACAAGTATGTCAAATGATTAAAACATGTATTAGTTTAACAAGCTGTAAACATTGCAATTCAAATGTACTGTACAGTTATATATACATAGGTATGACCTGTAGTGGGCAGCAGTAAACACACCGGGAGCCAGAGTGGGGCACAGATATCTGAAAATAGACATGCCAAAGTGTACAGTAAGTGGCCATAGAAATAGGGAAATCAGGCTGCCATGTTCAATGTCTAACACAAAACTGCAATGGAAAGTGAAGTTACAGTGTCTTACATGTGTGTCACTGGAAGTACTGTTGAATGAGTGAACTTCTGTTGTCCACATCTTCTTCCTCTGCCTCCTCTTCGTCACTGTCCACAGGCTCCACCGCTGCCACAAGACCATCTCCAGGCTCATCCTCCTGCAGAAAAGGCACCTGACGTCTCAAGGCCAGGTTGTGCAACATGCAACATGTAACGATGATCTGGCACACCCTCTTGGGTGAGTAGTACAGGGATCTACCTGTCAGATGGAGGCACCGGAATCTGGCCTTCAGGAGGCCAAAGGTCCTCTCAATTATCCTCCTTGTTCTCCCATGTGCCTCATTGTAACATTCCTCTGCCCTTGTCCTGGCATTCCTCACTAGGGTCAGTTGCCATGAGAGGTTGGGGTAACCAGAGTATCGAGGGATACCTGTTAGACACACACTCACCCTTAGTGATAACCACACACCCATATACCTACATCAACTGGGTAGGGACCCTGGGCTCACCTATTAGCCACACCCAGTGCCTCTGGAGTTGAGACATCACATATGGAATGCTGCTGTTCCTCAAGATAAAGGCATCATGCACAGAGCCAGGATACTTGGCATTCACATGGGAGATGTACTGGTCCGCCAAACACACCATCTGCACATTCAGAGAGTGAAAGCTTTTTCTATTCCTGAACACTTGTTCATTTCTCCGGCGGGGGGTGGGGTGGCAAATGCTATATGTGTACCATCAATGGCACCAATGATGTTGGGGATATCTCCCAGGGCATAAAAGTCAGCCTTCACTGTGGCCAAATCCTTCACCTGGGGGAATACGATGTAGATGCGCATGTGTTTCAGCAGGGCAGACAACACTCTGGTCAACACGTTGGAGAACATTGGCTGAGACATCCCTGATGCCATGGCCACTGTTGCTTGGAAGGAACCACTTGCCAGGAAATGGAGCACTGACAGGACCTGCACTAGAGGGGGGATACCTGTGGGCTGGCGGATAGCTGAAATCAGGTCTGGCTCCAATTGGGCACACAGTTCTTGGATTGTGGCCCTATCAAGTCTGTAGGTAAGGATAACGTGTCTATCCTCCATTGTCGCCAGGTCCACCAGGGGTCTGTTCCATGGGGGATGTCTCCATCTCCTATTCATCCTCAGTGGTTGAACTCTAGGGTGGAAAACGGTGAGCAGATGGTCATATTCACACTTATGTGAAATTAAAAATGCATTTTTCGCTTTACAGAAACAGCATGTGAATACGAAAGTCAGTTGATGTGCCAATGTCTGCTGTGACGTAGTTAGGCGCCATGGCCTGTGCCCCCTGAAATGGCGGCCGCCTGACCTGTGAGGAGAGACAAGTGGAAATGAGGTAATTCCGCTGGCGTTGTGCGCCGTTGCGGTCGGCAGGTCGATGACCGCTATGCAACTTCGCATTGGTTATCATTGGGCCCTATGGGTTCCAGGAGCCAATGGCGATGTACACTGGCGGTGACGGTACACACCGCCGCGGACGTGACCGCCATTCTCTATCTGTTCACTCACTTGCTACCTGACCTTCAACAGGAGAGGACCTACATTGCAAGTGCTGCTATGACCTGTGTTTGGAAGCGACAATGGCTCGAGTGTCTGGGAAAAGGGCCCCTGTCTTCACTTCAGAGGAGTTGGAGAGACTGGTGGATGGGGTCCTACTCCAGTATACTTTACTCTATGGTCCTCCAGACAAACAGGTGAGTACACTGTAAGCATGATGCGTGGGCCATGAATGGATGGATTGCTGTGTGTGTAAGACTCATGTGGGGGGGGGGGCTGAGGGGTCCTGGATAGAGTGCTGCATGTCCGGTGATCAATCTCTGTGTGTAAAGGGATGGGAGGGATACTGAATCATGACTTTGCGTACGTTAAGGTTGTACCTGGGTGGGGGGTGTGGGCTCTGGGTGCCCATAGGCCATGGCGAACTGGCATGATAGGTCGCCTGTTGGTCAGGCTTTGAAGCACTCCAACCCCAATAGTGTCAGTGGGCATCTACTACTGGGCAGGGTCCTGTCGCTTTCAGTTGTGCGTCCAATGGCGTTGGACAATGTACCCCATGGGCTGGTGACTAGTATTTTAACTGGTAGTGCATGGCCTAGTGCATAGGGCTGATCCCTGTGTGTTGTGTACGCCAACAGTAGTGTTGTTGCTGGTATTGGCCAAGTATATCCTCTGTCTCTTCCCCCTTCTTGTTTTGTCACCCTGTCCTTGTGTGCATTAGCATCATCTGGCGGAGGAGCAGAGGCACCGGTGACAGAGGGAGCTGCATCCCACATGGGCCTGGAGACCGAATCCACCGACGGTGAGGGCACCAGTGGGACGGAGGGCTAGGGGAGCACCACAATGGAGACAGGAGGGGACACTACAGACAGCGACTCCTCCTCCGATGGAAGCTCCCTGGTGGTGGCGGACACCTCTGTGCCCACTCCAACAACAGGTACAGCTGCCCCCCCATACCAGCACTGCCCTCCCAGCAGCCCCTCAGCGTGTTTCCCGTGCCCGTTCACCCAGGAGGGTGGGCATCTCCTTCGCCCCAGGCATCTCAGGCCCTGCCCCAGCCAGCCCTGCTGCCCTCACTGAGGAGGCTATTGACCTCCTGAGATCCCTCACTGTTGGGCAGTCAACCGTACTGAATGCCATCCAGGGTGTCGAAAGTCATTTGCAACAAACAAATGCATACCGGCAGGGCATTCACTCTGGCGTGGTGGCCCAACAGAGAGCATTTCAGGCTCTGGCCTCTGCACTGATGGCAGCCATTGTCCCTGTCTCCAGCCTCCCCCCTCCAACTTCCTCTACCCAGTCCCAATCCCCTCAACCCTAACCTATCCCAAGCACACCTTCAGAGCAGCAGTCACCCAAATCAACACAGAAGTGGCTCAGGCAAACACAAGCACCACACTTCATCTCATAGGCACTCACACAAGCACCATCCCCATGCAGACACACCAACATCCACTGCCTCCACTGTGTTCCCCTCCTCTTCGTCATCCACCTCCCTCCCAGTATCGTCTCCACTCACACCTGCATGCACTGCATCCTCATCCACTACCTCCATCACCAGCATGCCTATCACTACATGCTCCTCACTGGCAGTCACCACCCCCAGATCCATGCACACGTCCCCTGTGTCCTCTTCCACTGTGCCTTTGACCCCTCCTCCAAAAGTACACAAATGCAAGCACACACCCACCCAACAGCCATCCACCTCACAACAGCATCCAGCTCATGCACCTGCACCCAAACACAGCAGACTGACACCTCCTACAAGCACTCCCTCTTACTCCACTCCCAAACCTTCACCCTCTTCCCACCCCAATGTCCCTAAGAAGCTTTTCCTAGCCAACGTTGACCTCTTTCCTACCCCTCCCCCGTCCTTAACCTCGGGCTAGGGTGGCCAGAACCCAGCCCAGCACCTCAGCCACCAAGTCCACGTCTGCTGTGGTTTCTGCAGCTGTGAGAGGCTCTAAGGAGGCATCCGTCAGCCCAGCCAGTGTGCCACCAACACCTGCCAAGGCCAAGATGGTTTTGCCACCTGGCAAGGGCAAAAGGGGGACAGCATCCAGCAAGGAGAAGGAGGCACAACCAGCCAGCAAGGCCCAGTCAAAGACTCCAGCTGGCAGAAGCAAGGAGGCACCACCATCTGCCAAGGGCAGGAAGGGGCACAGAACACCAGCCAGGGCACTTCAGCTGTCCGAGGCTGCAGGTGAAGGCCTGGAGGCTACCACCACAACTGCCAGCACCGCCACCTGCACCGTGGCCAGCACCGCCACCTGCACTGCTGCAAGCAGCACCACTGGCAGCAGCAGCAGCCCCAGTGCACAGCCGTATGAGGCTGCAGGGGAAGGGCTGGAGCCTCCCTCCACCACTGACAGCAACAACGCCTGGACCGCGGCAAGCACCACCACCTGCACCACCACTTGCACCACCGCAAGCACCACCACTGGCGGCAGCCCCAGTGGGCAGCCATCCGAGGCTGCAGGAGAAGGGCTGGAGCCTCCCCGCACCACTGGCAGCACCGACACCAGCACCAGCACTGCCACCACTGTACAGCTGTCCCTGCCGGCAGATGGTCTGTAGTCCTGTCTCCATGGAGTGCCATGCATCCTGCCCACAACAAATCGTGTGGGTCTGACACCCAGGTGAGTGACTGTGACCTTGCACTCCCCATGTGCTGCATCACAGAGCACAGAGCCCCCTCCAGAACCAGTGGATGAAGGCATCCACTCACCCTATCCTTGCCAGGATGAAGCACACTGGGCACACAGCCCCCTCCAGAACCAGTGGAGAAGCCATCCACTCAGCCCCTCCTTGCCAGGATGAAGCACACTGGGCACAAAGCCCCCTCCAGAACCAGTGGAAGAAGGGATCCACTCACCCTATCCTTGCCAGGATGAAGCACACTGGGCACAAAGCCCCCTCCAGAACCAGTGGAGAAGCCATCCACGTGAGAGACTGTGGCTTTGCACTCCCCAGGACCAAGCAGTGGGCAAACCATCCACTTGAGAAACTGTGGCTTTGCACACCCCAGGACCAAGCAGTGGGCAAACCACCCACTTGAGAGACTGTGGCTTTGCAACCCCAGGACCAAGCAGTGGGCACACCACCCACTAGAGAGACTGTGGCTTTGCAATCCCCAGGACCAAGCAGTGGGCAAACCACCCACTAGAGATACTTTGGCCTTGCACTCCCCAGGACCAAGCAGTGGGCATGAAGCCCCCTCCAGGAGCAGTGGCGTTGTACCAACTTCTGGCTGAGGTGCCCCCCCTTCCCCGTCCCCCTGACGTGCCTGTGTGTTTTCGACCTGATGCCCCTGCAGTGTTCTCTCCATATTAAGGCAGGAATCAAGTGTGGGCTTGGCCTATGTGTTTTGGCCCAGTGAGCCATGGACAATTTTTGAGTGGGCATTGTCCCGCCTTTTGTAGATACTGTATATATTGTATATACTGTTTTTGATTTCTGAACTTATTTCTAAGGATTTCTAATATTACACTCATTTGAATCAATTCTTTTTGTCCTTGCGTTATTCCAGAGGGTTACGGGGTGTATATGTAATGTTGTTTCATGTGTTTGTGTGTATGGTACTGGGTGTGAGGGTGGGGGTGGGGTTGTTGCGTGTTGCATGTGTGTGTCACTCTCTTTTTCCTCCCGCCCCATGTGTGCTAGGTGCAGTACTCACTGTGGTCATCGTCGCCGGCATTGGTGCTCCTGGTGTATGAGCAGATACCCCAGCATGGGGAAGACCTGCAGCTCGGGCTCCATGGCGTCCTGGTTCTTCCTTGAGTGTCGAGAGGTGAGTAATTTCCCTTCAGATCACTGTTTCCTCTGTGCTTTTGATGGAGTTGGTACCGCCCCGGAAAGGTGGCAGATAGGCCTCTTGTAATACAGTGGGCAGAACCTTGTCTTCCGCCTGGCTGTTGGTGGTTACCGCCGCGGTGTTTGTTGCTACTGCCGTGGCGGTCGGAGTGTTAAAGTGGCTGTATGTGTTGGCGGTTTCCGCTGTGGTCATGATTCAATTTTTTTACCGCAGGCCTGTTGGCGGTGTTACCGCCGCTTTAACACCGACCGCCAGGGTTGTAATGAGGGCCTTAGTGTACAAGCTGAGAGCTCTGGGAGGCTTCTCTCCCTTCACATAGATATTCAAGGGCGTAGGCTGACAGTAGCTAATATTTATGGGCCGAATAAACAGCAGGAATGCTTCCTAAGAGATGCCCTGGGGAGGGTTGTGGCTACCTCATATAAGGACATTGTGGTGGGGGCAGATTTTAACCTGGTTCTGGATCCCTAGCTCAACCGATCTGTTCAGAGATATGGGCAGATGGGAGCTTTCCCAAAGGACTTTCAGAGGTGGGTGGGGGAGACAGGACTAATTGATGTTTGGCTCAGGCAACATCCGATGGAAAGGGCGTACTCCTTCTCAGTTATGCACCAAACCTACGCATGCATTGACCTTTTCCTCACCACACAATGCATTACCAACCTGGTTACCAAGACTAAGATAGGGGTGGCTTTCATATCGGATCACTCCCCCCTCACATTGTCACTCGCCCTTCCCCACACACCTCAAGTGCAAAGCGCTGGTGCCTTAAAACAAGACTCCTAATATATGAGGAGACTTTAGTGGGAATTGAGACCACAATAAAGCATTACCTAGATACAAATGACACTCCTGAGATCAGTATTACGACCTTATGGGAAGCCCTTATAGCAGTTATTAGGGATCAGTTCATAGCGATAGCGGCAAGATTAAACAGGACCTGATGGGAGAAGCGTCAGCAGCTAGAGGATGACAAAAGGGCTTTGGAAGTTACCCATAGCCAGAGTGGGTCTCTGGTAGTGGGGAGACAACTCACCACTCTCTGAAAACAGCTCGGTGCTCTGGATGAGGATAAGGCGGAGTATGCTCTACTCTGGACTCAGCAGAAATTCTATGCAGGCGGTAACAAGGCGGGCAGCTTACTGGCCCACGGACTCCGTGCACAGGCCACGGGACGAAGAGTGGCCGAGCTGCAGCTTGCTGACGGCACTCAGACTTGTCAGGAAGAACTAATTCTCCAACAGTTTTAGTGTTCTACTCCGACTTATATACCGCGGAAGAGCTTGATGTGGACGGAGTGGAGGGCTATCTGTACTCTGTCCCTCTGACCTGAATCGCCACAGCCTATAGTGATGTGCTGGAAAAGGATGTCACGCCCGCGGAGGTCCTTGCAGCCATACACCATCTGCAAATAGGTAAAGCACTGGGTGTGGATGGCTTTGGAGCAGAATTCTATAAATCCTTTGGCACTCAGCTAGCTCCATTGCTGGCTTGGTTGCACAATGCGTTGAGCACGACTCATCTCATTCCCCACACAATGCAACTGGGCGTGGTGATCGTTATCCCTAAGCCATGAAAGGACCTGCACCTGTGCTCCTCCTATTGACCCATTACACTACTAAATGTGGACGCTAAGATTTTTACAGGAATTTTGGCCCACAGGTTGAACCCATACATGCAGGGTCTGGTTGATCCAGACCAAACAGGCTTCATCCCTGAGCGCTCATGTAGCGATAATATTAAAAGCTTATGTCACCTACTGGACAAGGTACATGCCGGCCAAATCCCAGCCCTTCTCCTCTCCATTGATGCAGAGAAGGCCTTTGATTGGGTTCACTGGCAGTATCTCCATGCCGTTCTGCGTCATCTTGGACTCGGCCCCAGATTCTGTGACTGGATCCGCTTCAATTATGATAAACCTAGAGGCATGGTACCTGTGAATGGAGAAATGTCCCAGCAATTCCCTATCTCAAGGGGCCTGCGACAGGGCTGCCCCCTCTCATCCTTACTGTTTGTCCTGTACATTTAGCCCTTCGCTGAGCGTATACGCAAACATCCAGATATATCCGGCCCGCCGTTGTGTGGTAGAGTGCATAAACTGGCTCTCTACGCAGACGACGTGCTGCTTCACCTATCCCAATCTCAAACCTCCAATTGCTGGGGTCATTGTAGAACTGACAGCATTTAGCAAAGGCTTGGGCTTTAAAACCAATCGCACTCACTAAATCATCGATATTGAACATAACTATCCCTGAGGTGGAGAGGACTTCCCTAGAGGCGAGTCTTGCCTTCTCATAAACAATACCAACAGGGAAGATATTCATAGGATTCGGGCGCTCACAGTAAGTCCAATAGAGTAATAGTACAATCAGTTCATGGCACGGTGCTCATGACAAGAGGATCTCCCTTAATCCTCCCATGTTTCAAGGGAAACAAACGGAAAAAGAACAGATGTCAGAGCACTCATGATTTCCTAATTAGGAGTTGTTAATGTATCCAGTCTTCTTAGTCAATTAATCACCGACTCATGTTCATCTCTGAGTCCAGAATTTATTCACAATGTTCAAAACTCTCCATAAGTATAGCAAAATACAGCCAAAGTACAGCCAACACGTGTTTCATCCTATGAGAAGTTGTTCTCTTAGGGACTTCATCAGGGCTTAGTTAGAATTGCTTAGTTAAGTAGAGAAATATCCAAAAAGCTTGATGAGTAACATCATATATTGTATCCAAAACATAATTTCATCGAGGTAAACTCCATATCAATCTTCTGTAATAAATTATTAGAGTAAGTATAGGGTACCAATCCCGGAGTCAAATGCACCCCGCAATGTCTAAGACGATATGCTGCACATTGTAACTGGGACATTGCGGGGTGCGTTTGGTCAAAACGAATCTGTGCTGTTCGTTGCTCAACTCCTTTAGCTATAGTTGCATCCCCGGTGAGGTTAAGATCAGCTGGTTTTTGAGAACACTTGGCTTAAGCAGTTCAGCGGTTAGACTTAGTTCCTCTAGATGTGACAAGCAGTCTTTCTTTAGGTTTTTTTCTAGTGACAGCTCGTAGTGTTTCTGGTTTATAGTAGTAGTCTGGTGTCCTGGAGCACTCATAAAAACGTTTATGTAGCCCAACCATTTTACTTTTCCTACATTAGAGGACCTAAGGCAATCCTGTATAATCTCTTCGCTCAGCTTTGTATACTCAGAAGTCCATATCTTGTGCCATAGCAAGACCGGTTGGGTTTTGACTAGGTTTAAAAGTAGTGGGTCTCCCAGTTCCGAGTGACATACGTGTGATAGACTACTTTGGGGAGAGAAAGAAGATACTTCGGGAAGGCGTTCTCTATCAACTGTAGGGAGACGTTGTTTACATGCCACCAAAGGCCAGCCCCGTACATGGCAGTTGACATACATTTGGCCTTATACACTGTTAGTATCTCCCTTGGGGGTTTCTTACCAATCTTGCAAATGAAATTGCGAAAGGCTGCAATGGTTTTCTGGAAGTGTAGCCCTCTGGTTCTAATTGCCACTTGCCATGTCCCTTTTACGTCAACTATGATCCCCAGGTAGGAAAAGGATGTAACAAAATCTATTCTGGTGTCTTTTATCATGAGACTAGGAGTTTTCGGTAACACTTTCCCGCACCTCATAGCAAATGTCTTGCTTTTGTTAACTAGTAGCCCCATATCCTCCATATAGGACACAAAACGACAACAGATCAATGCAAATAAGGTGCCTCTCCCACCCCCTCTCTCCTCCTCTTCCCCATCCCTCCTCTTTCCTGCCTCCCCTCCCCACCGGCCAATGGTTGTAGGTGGGAGTTGCTGTATTGTTCTTAGTCTTTAAAATCAATAAAAGAGATATTAAACCTAAAAATGGCATCAACAAAGGGTTTGTGGTGCTATAATCACCATCTTCCCAGCTTTCAGGAACAGGCAAACTTGAATCAGAAAACCACATTTTTCAACACAATTTTGGCATACCCCACTTTTACTATTTTTGTGCTTGTAGCCTCCTTCCAGTTAGTGACAGAAATTGGTGTGAAACCAATGCTGGATCCCAGAAAGTTAAACATGTATAACATTTTCTGAAAAGTAGACAACATTCTGAATTTAGCAAGGGGTCATTTGTGTAGACTCTACAAGGTTTTCCTACAGAAAATAACAGCTGAAATAAAGAAGTATTGAAATTGATGTGAAAAAACAGCCATTTTTTCCCCACGTTTTACTCTGTAACTTTTTCCTGCGATGTCAGATTTTCAAAAGCAATATACCATTACGTCTGCTGAACTATTCTGGTTGCAGGGATATTGAGGGCTTGTAGGTTCATCAAGAACCCCAGGTACCCAAAGCCAATAAATGAGCTGCACCTTGCAATGGGTTTTCATTGTATACCGGGTATACAGCAATACATTTGGTGAAATATAAAGAGTGAAAAATAGGTATCAAGGGAAGCTTTGTATTTCCAAAATGGGCACAAGATAAAGTGTTGAGAAGCAGTGGTTATTTTCACAGCTCTGAATTCTGGGTCCCCATACTAGCATGTGAATTACAGGGCATTTCTCAAATAGATGTATTTTTTATACACTGTCTTACATTTGGAAGGAAAAAATGTAGAGAATGACTTGGGGCAATAATACTTGTTCAGCTATTCTGTGTTCCCCCAAGTCTCCTGATAAAAATGGTACCTCACTCGTGTGGGTAGGCCTAGTGCTCGCGACAAGAAATGCCCCAAAACACCACATGGACACATCATGTTTTCCCAAAGAAAACAGACCTGTTTTTTGCAAAGTGCCTAGCTGTGGATTTTGGCCTCTAGCTCAGCTGGCACCTAGAGAAACCTTCCAAACCTTTGCATTTCTGAAAACTAGACACCTGGGGGAATCCAGGATGGGGTGACTTGTGGGGCTCTCACAAGGTTATGTTACCCAGAATCCTTTGCAAACCTCAAAATTTGTCAGAAAAAACTCTTTGTCCTCATATTTTGGTGACAGAAAGTTCTGGAATCTGAGGGGAGCCACAAACTTCTGTCTACCCAGCATTCACTCAGGCCACCCGATAAAAATTGTACCTCACTTCTGTGGGTAGGCCTAGTGTACAGACACGAAATGCCCCAAAACACTACCTGGACACATGAAAATTATCAAATACAAAACTTCCTGTTTTTGCGGGGGCACCTGCATTTCTGGTCCTTGGGCTGAGCAGCCATCTAGGGAAACGTACCAAACCCAAACATTTCTGAAAACTAGACACCCTAGGGAGTCCAGGGAGGTGTGACTTGCGTTGATCCCCCAATGTTTTCCTACCCAGAATCCTCAGCAAACCTCAAATTTAGCTAAAAGAAAAATCACATTTTTCCCACATTTTTGTGTGAGTCACCACACCGGGAAAAATGTCCTACCACCCAACGTTCCCCTCTGTCTCCCGATAGAAATGATACCTCACTTGTGTAGGTGGGCCAAGTGCCTGTGACAGGAAAGAGCCAAAAACATGATGAAAATTAGGGGGAACCAAAGCGGGCCAAAAAGGGAAGTTTGAAAAAACAAATTTTTTAGGCTGACAAGTGGGGAAGAATATTTATCGATATAGATGCGTAAATGCTGGGTTGTACGAATTTTGTGGATTCATGCAGATACCGGAAGGTTCCATCACAAAAATGTGGGGGAAATGTGTGATTTCAAGCAAAGTTGAAGGTTTGCAGGCCATTGTGGGTAAGAAAATGGTGCGAGCTACATGTTAAGCACACCACCCTGGATTCACCCAGATGTTTAGGGGCATATTTATACTCCGTTTGCGCCGAATTTGCGTTGTTTTTTTCGACGCAAATTAGACGCAAAACTAACTCCATATTTATACTTTGGCGTTAGACGCGTCTAGCGCCAAAGTTCATGGAGTTAGCGTCATTTTTTTGCGTGAACACCTTCCTTGCGTTAATGATATGCAAGGTAGGCGTTCCCGTCTAAAAAAATGACTCCAATGCTATTGCGTCGGATTTATACTCCCGGGCAAAAATGACGCCCGGGAGTGGGCGGGACTAAAAAACCCGCATTTGCGCCGGATTTTAGCGCCTGGGTCAGGGCAGGCGTTAAGGGACCTGTGGGCTCAGAATGAGCCCAGAGGTGCCCTCCCAAGCCCCCAGGGACACCCCCTGCCACCCTTGCCCACCCTAGGAGGACACCCAAGGATGGAGGGACCCACCCCAGGGAAGAAAAGGTAAGTTGTGGTAAGTATTTTTTATTTATTTTTTTTTGGCATAGGGGGGCCTGATTTGTGCCCCCCTACATGCCACTATGCCCAATGGCCATGCCCAGGGGACAGAAGTCCCCTGGGCATGGCCATTGGGCAAGGGGGCATGACTCCTGTCTTTGCTAAGACAGGAGTCATGTTAATGGCGTCTGGGCGCCAAAAAAAAATGGCGCAAATCGGGTTAAGACGTTTTTTTTGCCTCAGCCTGACTTGCCCCATTTTTGGACGCCCAAACGCCATTTTTCCCTACGCCGGCGCTGCCTGGTGTACGTGTTTTTTTTTCACGCACACCAGGCAGCGCCGGTCGGCTAACGCCATTCAATAAATACGGCGCCCGCATGGCGCTTCAGAATGGCGTTAGCCGGCGCTAATTTTTTTGGCGCTAAACTGCGTTAGCGCAGTTTTGCGTCAAAAAGTATAACTATGGGCCTTAATTTTCAGATGTCTCTAGGTCTCATAGATTTTTCTAATTGGAAGCATCCCAAAGCCCAAAAAATGCAGCCCCCACCACTCCAAGTGGAACGATTTTGAGAGTTAGCCAAGCTCTCATGGCCCAAATGTAAAAGCAAAACCCAAAATAATCAAAGTCCTCTAGCTTGCTGTGGGATAAGATGTTTTAGTATGCGGTGGGAGAGCTGAAAGACTGTTACCCCCTTCGATTGGGGTACTGGTTGGTAGTCACCACCACACTATAGATATATTTGTTTTAATTCCCTGGCATCTAGTAGGCTCTCTACCCCCCCAGGGAGTGGATCTGGGGTAATTGCCCCATCTGCCCACCGGTGGGCAGAAGAACTTTGTCCCATTTATTTGGGGTGGGGGTTTGACCATACCCACACACACTCTTTTTTTGAAATAAAATCGTCCCTGGTCTCTAGCGGGCTTTCTGCTCCCCTTGGGGGCAGATGGGATTTACAGAAATAGGCTGTTCTGCCCCCATAGAGGGTAGAAATGGCCAACAGTAATGTGCCCCCATGGGGTACAACCCTTGCCCAAGGGGCTGCCCCCCAAAAAAACACACGCACACACCAATGCCTGGGGCCTAAGTGATTTCTACCCCTCCACCCGGGGATGATCGGCCTGATAGAAATAGGCCGATCTGCCACCAAGGGGGACAGAAATGGTCTCAAATAAAATTTTCCCCCAGGGGAGCGCCCCTTGCCTAAGGGGTCGCGCCCCATTAGTAAAAAAAAAAAGAAAATACATCCCTGGTGCCTAGTGGATTCTGCCCCCCTTGAGGCAGATTGGCCTGATTAAAATAGGAGGGGGGGGTGGAAATGGCCTAAAATAAATTTGCCCCCAGGGGAGCGACCCCCCCATGCCTAAGGGGTCGCTCCCCTTGTGTGAAACTGATGTGAAAAAAAAAATCCCTGGTGTCTAGTGGTTTCTGCCCCCCTTGTGTGCAGATTGGCCTAAGAAAAATAGGCCAATCTGCCCACAAGATAGGCAGAAATGGCCTAAAATAAAGTTGCCCCCATGGGAGTGACCTTTTCCTAAAGGGTAGCTCTCCGTCTGTAAACATAAAAAAAAAAAAAAAAAATCCTGGTACCTAGTGGTTTCTGCCCCCCTTGGGGGGAGATTGGCCTAAGAAAAATAAGCTGATCTGCTCCCAGGGTGGGCAGAAATGGCATAAAATAAAATTGCCCCCCAGGGGAACCACCCTTGCCTAAAGGGTCCCTCCCCATCTGTAAAATATATATTTTTTTAAATCCCTGTTGCCTAGTGGTTTCTGACCTAATTGAAATAGGCCGATCTGCCCCCAAGGGGGGCAGAAATGGCCTAAAATAAATTTGCCCCGCTGGGGAGCCACCCTTGCCTATGGGGTCGCTCCTCTTGTGTGAAACTGATGTAAAAAAAATCCCTAGTGTCTAGTGGTTTCTGCCCCCCTTAGGGCAGATTGGCCTAAGAAAAAAAGGCCAATGGCCTAAAATAAAATTGTCCCCCAGAGGAGCAACCTTTGCCTAAGGGGTCGCTCTCTGTCTATAAAAAATAAATTAAAAAAAATTCCTGGTACCTAGCGGTTTCTGCTACCCTGGGGGGCAGATTGGCCTAAGAAAAATAGGCTGATTTGCCCCAAAGGTGGGCAGAAATAGCCTAAAATAAAATTGCCCCCCAGAGGAGCGACTCTTGTCTAAAGGTTCGGTCCCCCTCTGTAAAATATATATATTCTTTAAATCCCTGGTGCCTAGAGGTTTTTGCCCCCCTTGGGGGTCAGATCGGCCTGATTAAAATAGGCCAATCTGCCCCCAAGGTGGGCAGAAATGGCCCAAAAATAATTTCTTTCCAGGAGGGCGATTCTTGCCTAAGGGGTCACTCCCCTCCTGTAAAAAAAAAACTGTAAACAATCCCTGGTGTCTAGAGGTTTCCGGCCTCACCCCACCCACCAAGGGGCAGATTGACCTAATTACAGTAGGCCAATCTGCCCCCGGGGGGCAGAAAAGGCCATAAAAAAAATGCCCCTGTGGAGCGGCCCTTGCCAAAAGGGCCGCTCCCCTTATGCATAAATATATAAAATAAAATCCCTGGTGTCTAGTGGCCATTTCTCCACCCCGATTGCTTCACGATCAGGCTGCAGAAATGCTCAGAGAGACATCAAAAGAAAGGAAAGGCCTTTCTTCTGCTTTCCTTTGATGCCTCTCCCACCCCCAGCCCGTGATCGGAAGAGAAATGCCTTTGGATTTCTCTTCCGATCTGTGCTGGAAGGGGAGGTGACTTCTGATGAGGTCACAGCTCCATTGCGCGCTAACGTCATCAGAAGCCCAGGGGTGGCGTTAGCAAGGCGCAACGAGAAGGAATACTTTTAGTCCTCTTCATTTTTTGCTTTTTTATGTGTGCTGCATTTTGCAGCATGCATAGAAAAATCAAAATGTCAGACATGATTGTTTATGTGTGGGAAGGTGTCCCCTCCTGCACATAAACAATTATTTCAAAATGACGCTTTGGCACTTCTGTGTATGCTGTATTCTGCAGCACACACAGAAGTGCCATATTGCCATTAGTTATTGTTTATGTGCAAGAAGGGACACCTTCCCACACATAAACAATCAAACCCCTTAACGCAGAGATCCTTTCTTGGCACTGGCAGATAAATTTAGCGCCAGCACAGTGGTCAACACAGGGTTACGCTATATTCAATTAAATACGACGCATCCCTGTGTTGTGAAAATGACGGAGCGTGGTGCTGCCAGTTTTGGCGCAGGGTCGCGCCCCCCACTTTTTTTTTCAAATATGGGCCCAAGTCCTTTCTCAGTTCCATTCCAGGCATGCTGTGCCTGAAAAGAAAATATTACTTAAGGAAGTACAAACGTGTAATATGCATGCACGATTGTGCAATGCATGCAATTATGAATCTATTATGCAAATGTAAAATATGACTGGACATACAAAAGTTGGCTTCCCAAGAGGGAAATGTCCAAGGAAACGCAGCTCACAAAGGAGTAACTTTTTAAAAATAGGTATCTATGCACACACTTCCAGTACTTATCTGAGTACCTAGCGTACTGGGAAATGGATCTAGGAAGTAGTGCAGAAGGTGTAGGGAGGCGTACCATTTATTTAAGTTTTAAAGATGTTTGTAGAAATAGGTGTTAGTTACAAACAAAGTAATTTGTCTGCAAAAGTTCCACAGTTTGCAGAACTGTACAGATGTGAAGTGTAAGGTTTGTATACTATGCAAAATTTAGTTGGGAAAATAGTTTTCATCTTTATTCCGCCTGAGTATATGTATACATCACGGATTGAATATTTCACACATGGATCTCAAGCCAATGTAAATAGACACAAAGGGGGCTATTCACAAAGACATTTTGAATCACATAATGAAGTACTCCAATAGTACCCTTTTCTGTACTCTAACTTGCCTTTGTGGATTGACCGCAAAACATCTAAAATGGGAGTTTTCATATGGAATTAATACAAATAGGAAGTACTGTGCCCTCGCAGTTTTCACATTTGTACTTACCAGGGGCTGGCCACTTTGGGGCTGAATTACAAAACCATGTAAGAGTGTGTAAAGTGGACTTTTGTAGTATTATTGCCCATAAATGTGAATCACCCTCACAGTTGTAAACTGCACACATGCATCCAGCTCTAATAGGAAACAGTCTTTACCACTCAGCCTTTGCCATACAGCACTTTACCATGCAGGTACATTTTTGAAAATATAAAATACTTTTCGTGTTTTTTTTAAAGTGGTTTAGGTGCACGTAGAGGTAAAGGGAGTTAAAGGTGATTTGAAGCTTTATGGGTGGGTAGAGGTAAAGGGAGGTAAGGGTAATTTTGTGGTTTGGGGCTGGTGGGTGGATTAATGGTGATTGTAAGGTTTAGGGATGGGGAGAGGCAAAGGGGGGTTAGGGTAATTTTAAGCTTTAGGGGTGGAAAGAAGTAAAGGAAGGGAAGAGTGATTTATGGTTTAGGGATGGGTAGAGGTAAAGGGAGGTAAGTGTACATTTTGGGCTTAGGGTGGCTAGAGGTTAAGGGAGGTAAAGGTATTTACATATGTATAACAACATACATTAAAACAAAACAAAAATATGTATATATATATATATATATATATACATATATATATATATATATATAATAAATGTGTGATATAGTTCCACAATGTAATGAATGCCGAATGTTGTAAAGGTAAATCTGTGATATTACAGACATGGTAAAGACATGCTTTGTAATGGCATGCATTGTAACATCATACATCCAGCTGACATGCCTTTAGAGTCTGTTTGTAATCTTTCTAAAGGTTGTTTCTTTGAACAAACAGTGCATCAGTTGTAGGGTCTAGCATAACTTTTATCCCGCAGACTTTCAAGACTTAAGAGGCTGGTCCTGCTAATGTTAAGAGGCAAATCCTGATTGTGAGGATGTTGGGCATTTATTCTGTCTCTGCATCTTTACAGACTTGCCCAGCGCACTCCCCAAAGAACACTAGAGTATTGCAATCAAACTTCTCCATTTAACACATAAGGAGGTATGCACTCAGTAGCAGGCTGTGATTTTATTCACTCATTGTCTGAGTGACTGACGTAGTGTTTTGGCATTGCTACTCATGGGTTTCTGGAATGCCTTGATTTACTACAAGTCACAAAGCAGAATAGCTGCTTCAGAGTCCGTATGGAACACCCAGGGCCAGGTTTACTAACCTTTCACGCAACACAATGCCACTCAACAAGGCAACTTGCTGTGCTGCGTTAAGCAAAAGAGAGAGAGCAGAAATGTACAATATTTACTAAACTACTAACATATAGCTCACTTCTACTCTTACATAACGCTGTCTAGGCTACTTCAGGTAGCTTAGCACCAGTGTGGGCAAACTTGCAAAATGGTGTAAGGATGTCTATGTTACCAATGGGGTTGTTTTTGTGCAGGAAGGAAAACCTCTTTGCACAAAAATAATCCTTAGAGGCATAGCTCTCTTTGTATTTGTGCTGCGTTCCGCAGCATACATAGAAAGAGAAAGTAATGGGGAGAAATGAATATATTTCTCCACATTACATCAGCCTCGGGTAGGTGCACCAGTCTGGCCAAACCCAGCTACATTTTTAGCTAAGATAAAACCCATGCGTGGCTGCCTGGGAACATCCATGCTCCACCCATGGAACGCCTCCCTGGTGCGAAGTGACCCAAGGCAAGTGATATGTGCAGCCTTGAATTACTTATTTTTTATACTAATCTGGCTTTGCGTGGCATAGTAAATACATTTTATTTCCTGGATGAGTTAATTTGTGATGCAAACCTTTAGTATATCTGGGTCTCTGTCTTTTGCAAAGGGAACTCTGAGTATTGGAGAGAAGAGGAGACAAACGAAGGTAAAGGCGGACAGATAAAAGCAGTGTGCAGATGATTACTTGGAATGCAGCAATATTCCGCATTAACCAGCACCTATTAGAACCAATACTGCCTGAGGAAAGCTGACTCGGGTCTGGCTGCTCGTAAAACACACCCGCAGTGCCCTCTGCAGAATGCTAAGTGAAGACGCTCTTGCACATCTCTGCATTTTCTCTCCTGGAAGGAACGTGCTGCTGACTGGAACGGCGAGGCTTGGCCAGGAGCCAGGGAAGTTGCTATGGGAGGACATAAAATCCGGGCTATCTTAATGCTCTGCCTGGAGCGCTGCCACTGGCGTTCCTGCTTCTTCGAAGGCTCTGCTGTGCCACCCATGAGGACATGGCAGCCTGTGTGCCTCGAGCACAGCTGACAGGCGGCCTCTAAAAACAGTCCTGCCCGCCGCACCGTGGCAGCGGTTCAACTAAATACAGTAAGGTCATGTGAGTGCAAGGACGAGTCACCTCCCTCAGGGGGAAGGCCGGGACAGCACCCAGTGTTCGACGCCGTTAGCAACCGCCAGGAGTGAAATGAAGTAACAATCCGAGGGACTACTTTTAGCCACAGCTGTCACTGTGGCCTTGGGTGACACTGGGATGCCCCGCTGAGAACACCCATTCTAGAATGACTTCTGTCGCAGAAAGGCACATAGTGTACCTCTGTCTTGGAAGAATTAATGTTGAATATTCCATCTAAATTCATATAAATAAATCAGTTTCAGTGCGCTTTATGGCCATGTCGAAATGATAAAAATCACACATTTTATCCTAGTGGGTCTTACT
Source organism: Pleurodeles waltl (assembly GCF_031143425.1). Classification (NCBI taxonomy): domain Eukaryota; kingdom Metazoa; phylum Chordata; class Amphibia; order Caudata; family Salamandridae; genus Pleurodeles; species Pleurodeles waltl. Next base: position 1,639,407,567 of record NC_090444.1, on the reverse strand, counting down.
GTTGAGAAATGACCTGGAAATAAGATGAAGAACATGTAACTGCGTCCATGATATACGCAGAACAGGTCAGACAGGCTCGGCGCTGTGACAATTTCTTCTTCCACCACTTCCCTTTGCAGATGGGAAGTGATACACAAAATCTAGTTGACTATTTTCTCTTGCATGGTTACATCCACACATGGAGCACATTTCTTACTATCTCAGAATCCCCAAAAGATTATTTGACTTATTTGTTCACCTAAATACAAACTAGGCACAGGTCCACCTTTATGAAACTGATTTATACTAACATTTTCTGCTTTTATGCTAATAAGTGACCAACTTCTGGTGCAGCGTCGACCTATTTATTTATGATTTGTATATGTTTTTATATATGTGTAGCATTTATATAGTGCAGACCTGGCCTTGTGGGCGGCGGAGTGCTTCACAGGGTGCCAGAAATACAACGAATAGAGAGGACAGAGCGAAGGGGTCGGCAGAAGACAACATTCAGGTATAAGGCGCTACTGTGGTGTTTATGGGGGTGACTAGAGTCTTCCAGATAGGCTTGCCCCTCCTAGAACTGAGCCGGAGAGCAGGAGCGCCTGCTTCACAAACTAGTGAGGCATTGAAATCCTACAGGAGGTGATGTGGATCCCCCATCGTCATCTCTTCACATTGTGGATGATAGCTCTGGCATGAGAGATAAATTATTTGAGGGCCAAGCTATTTAGGAGTCAGTATGTGACCCCGAGGTTCAATCAGCATGCATCACGAGGCAGGAGCTGAGAAAAGGGAGCTTTAAGTGTTTATTTACTTCTGTTTTCATCCACTAATGATGTCAAAGTACACTGTGTTTAGGATGTGATCTACTATATGACAATTATGTAAGATGTGGCAGTTGATAATGGCCCTTTTGGCATTTGTTTGGTTTAAATTGTGTACTTGTTGTGCCCCATCCTGTTTAACTTTCCTCTCTCTTGTACGTCCTCTCTCCCACCCCAGTCTTACTGCTCTTAAACGTAGTGCTGAAATAATCATGTGTGACTTTAACCGAACTAATTAAGATTGTACGGGGACAAAATGTGCCCTCAGAGTAGTTTGCCATCATTTATACGCGTGCTTTATATAACGTGGTGTATTAGAATTGCACTAATCCGACATAATCATAAACGTATGCTACGATTTGCTTGTTTGAAATGCATTGGCTTAGCATTACTTTAGAGGAGGCTTTGGCCTAGTGGCCTGGTCTCACGGTTTAGATGTTCGTATTTTTCCAATGTGCTATTAAACGTGTATTTCTGCTTGAAGCTGTACTTTTCCACAGAAACTGTTCACATGCTTATCTTAAAGTTTCGTGCCAGCATGGCATATTTTCTCTTCAATTCAAGGTCGACTTGCAGGTGCGGACAATGGAGGCTCTGAAAGTGAGCTAATTGGGAGACAATGTTGCGATTTGCGTACCCATCTCCAAGGATAATGTATGCTTAAGTAAAAGCTTGAGAACTGTCGTTTTTGATTGGACAATTTGAAGCTAACCTATGAACCCTCCAATGGAGACCCTACAGGACTTGAACTGTTGTCTATAAAACCCAGGTGCACGAGAAGAAGGTAGCCATTACCAGCTCGATACCCGCCATTTTGCAGACTTCGTAGCTATTATGGCCCACTTTGCTGCGACGCCATTTTGAGAGACTTCGATGCTTTCTCTAGTCGAGAGAAAGAGATTTTAATGATTCTTGCCCTAGAGACTTTAACTTTGATTTGTCCCTTTGCATGAAGTAGTAGTTTTACCTCACCGCCGTGAGGCAATTGCCCCGTTCACCCCTGCCCCTTTGTCCCGTCCCATGCTGATCAAGAAACCGTAACAGTGCTGATCGAGAAACGGTACCTGTGAGACGAAGACTTCCTTGTATGCTGATCGTAATTGGTAAATATGAAAGGAAATTGTAAAATTGCATTGTGTTTCTTTTAGGTAACCAACTGCTGATTTTGATAAGAGCCCCAGCTAGGAGTTTTCTAAATTGATGTTGCTAAATTGTTTTTGCATGAAGTCCCACATGCCGATGCTAATTTGAGGTTAGACGAGGTTTCCATATGTCGCACGATGCAATTTGAGATCTTGTTATGCTGACTAAATGTACGCAATTAGTTCATTACAGATTATCGTATTAGTGCTTTGCATTGCCATTATCGAATGCCTTGTGATTCAAATGCTTCATAGATTACACTTGTTTCGACGTTATGGACAGCTATTAATGTTCATTTATGTTTATCATTTAGTGTTGAGACACATCTATATTGTGCTAGCTTTGTTAATATAGGGAAATAAATCCACTAACTTTGCAATAAACTGGTGTGGTTATTCCTGACTGAAAGGTCAGGGTTCGCCGAAATGTATTCTGGATTGATTGTAAAGTGTTATGTCGTTCAAGGTGTTGCTTATGTTCGTTATTGATTATTGATTTTGATGAGATTGACCGGATTAAGAGTACAGAGAGTTCCCACTAAGTCAAAAGATTCATCGGCCTAAAGAGCGTCCAAACACAGGTAAATTGTTACCACGGTTCGCTCTATCAGTAGATGGTAGCAGAGGACGGTTTCGTCTTTTGGGACCCTGTACTGGTAGAGTACATGGTGTTGAACTAACGGTTACGCATTCTGAGACCCCATTCGAGAAGTTGAATTAGATTTTCTTGGGTAAAACAGATTGACAGAATGATGATGGGCTAGGTCCACCGCGACTTTCCCGGGATCTCGAAGCTTGCGAATGGAGAGAAAGGAGATGTGGAAACAGCGTTGGCGGTACTAGTGATGGTATTAGTGAAGTTAGGGTTTTGCGCTTGCACAGCTTATTGCCGCAGGGTGTGTGAAAAGGTTGCGAGGATTTTTTTCTTTTTAAAGGATAGCGGAGGTGCGACTCCGAGTGTAGAAGTAGAGAAGTCGTCGAACTTCATAGAGATATCGGAGGTGCGGCTCCGAGTGTGAGAGTAGGGAAGTCGTCGAACTTCATGTGCGTCTGGCGCTTTGTGCATAAAAAGGTCCACGTGGTTGTTGTTGTTGAGACGGGCCCTGCGAGGTCAAGAGACTCCGGAGTATGTTGATCCATGTTGTGGTCTGGGCGGTTTAGTAGGTTGATCGGGCGTGGTCAACGAGTCGGGTACGGGTGTTAGGGAGTGAAAGAAACTTCGACTTCGGGCTTTGACAAGATTCTAAGTGCACTAGAACAGATCATTGACAAGTTGAGAGTAGGTCTGCAGGTCAGATTTGCTTGCGAATGTGGGGACTGAGAAAGACGGAATAGCGGCCAGAGGCTAGTGAAAAGTCCCGAGGCTAGTGAAAGGTCCCTAAGGTCCTGAAGCGATTGTGTTACCCTTCCTGTAGTAAACCGACAGATCTGTTTTAGTTTTTGGTAGCTCGCGATACATGCAAAAAGTTGTTACGGGAGGAACTGAGTGAAGGAGGACTAGCCGCGAGGCTTTGTCAGCCGCAGTGTGTGTGTGAGTGTGACGTCACTAGGAGCCGCGCTGGGATAGGTTGGTTGGAGAGAAGGGTCGCGCACGGATTGGACGCAGTCCGTGGGACTCGATTGGAAGGGGAAAGGCAGGTGAAGAGTATTCCGGGAATTAAAGTCACCTATTGATTACAAACTTTGTGGAATAAAAGTGACCTATTGACTATAAACTTGGTGAAATAAAAGACGAGAAAATGAAATTCCTTAAAGCATTTAGGAGTGCGATGAAGGGGGAGTCTTACATTAAAGCGAGCGTAGGAGAGGAGACGCCACCCGAAGGTACACCAGCTTACATTATAATGGAGGAAAAAGGGGTAGCTCCGTGTCTTTGGCTAAAGCAATGGCACAAACTGACAGAGAAACATGGGAGCGTAGCGTTCCCGATACATGGGACATTCAATATAAGGATCCTAGAGAATTTGAGATTCGCGATGTACGACATGAAGGTGCCTCCAAGGCCAGCACAGTTTGAGGCTCTAGCAATCTGGGAATTAATGGCTAGACAGCAACAGAAGAACAAGTTTGAAACAAGGATGAGGAAGGTAGAAAAGACACTAGCGGATGCTAGGTGGGATAATGCGCAGAAGGTGTGGAGGTCAGATGTATTGCAGGGAATAAAATTGTTTCCCGCAATTACTAAGGATGAAGAGGAGACAGGTAAGAAGGCTACCTGTAAAACAGACAGGAAGTGTTCGAAGGATAGAGAGGACGAGGAAAAGTTGAGAAGAGAAGAGGAGTTAGAGGATGAGGAGTTAATAATGCAATTGCTGAACGACCGTCCACCACCTTATGCAGAAAATGGACAAGGTCCAAGTACCAGTTCTGCCCCTCCGGCACTGGTACAGAACAGTGAAACCCAGAGTTCAGGAGCACCATCGGGATCTAAGGACCTGAGTTTACTGTTCACCCCGCAGATACCGCAGGTTAGGAGAATATATCCAGATGTGCCCATAATGAAACCAGCAGAAAGTTATCAGCCGCAGATGCCAGGGTACTACAGTAGAGAAAATAGTGGAGGAATGGTTCTAGAACCTACCGTAAGGGGAGGACAGAATGGTTACAACCAAACAATGGGACAAGCTGAATCAACTCAGTTTATGATGCCTCAAAAGCAGATGCAGGGAGGAAACGCTCATGCTCAGATGACGGGGAGTCAGATGGGCATGCCGGCAATGATGACCCATAATATGGGGATGAACATGCCTCAGAATATGGGAAATGGACAGAATCCAGATGCGATATCACTACCCATTACTGTAGGTCCACCGGTACCTCTGTATAGCCAGCCTAACTTAGGTACGAGCAGACAGGGACCAATGCTGCAGAATGGGACAGAGAGGAGGTGCATAGAGAACACTCCAGGGATGACTCCGATAGCGACTCAGCCAAGTGGATCTGGATCCTTGATGGAGTTTAGTCCCATATGTACTCAGTCAACACTGGTGAGGTCGAGCCCCCCACTGATAATACCCTTAACATCGAACACTGAAAAGTTGCCGCAACCATCGATGGCAGTCGATGTGAATGCTACACTGATGGGGGTAAATGCGCAACAGCTGACCCAGTGGTTCAACAGTCTAAATTCCACACAAAGTTCAGGCAGTGGGAAAGGAGAAGAGTACCTGAATAGGATGAGGCTGAACATGGAAGCACAAGAATTGGTGGAAGGGAATATGGGTGTGAACAGGTTAGAGTCCTACACGGAAGAGGAGCTGAGGTATCTATGTCCAAAGATCACGAAAGAAGTAAACAAGGTACATAAAAGTTTGCAGGAAGTAGCGGACAGAAACGGAATTGACATAGACAAGACAAAACACTTGAGCAGGAGCTATAGGTTGGATTTTGGGACCACAGATTTTGAACACATGAGGTCAGCAGGCATGAAGGCACACCTTAGAGAATTGTTGCAGAGTGCACAAGTGTGGAGGTGCTTAGACAAGTGGGAAAGCAGGTGGGTAAAGAGGAAGGATAAGAGGAGGGACAGTGCTACAGAGCACAATGAGAAAAGACCGCAGAGCAGTGAGACAGTAACTATGTTACCAATGAGGGAGACAGCAGGGGGAAAATTAGTACATGTACCATGGCACAGAAGCGACATTCAGTCTTTTACGAATGATTTTCGCAAACTGAGAGAGAAACTAATTGAATGGTACCAACAGACTGATAGGTTTGTGAAGCTTGCAAAATGTCTCTGGGAAGACCTGAACACTCTCTTTGAGATCGTGGTTCCGGCAGATTTGTGGGAGGATTGCAAAAGAGCTATAGGTTGGCCGACAAGTGAACCAGAAAGGGACAGGGAGACGGGTGCACCATCACCTATGGTGATGAGTTTGTACTATAAGGTGATTGAGCATTTGAAGACGAAGGTTGCCGCGAAAAATGTGGATTGGCAGAAAATTGATCGAACTGCCCAAGAGGCTAAAGAATCGATTCATAGTTACTATGAAAGGTTGTTGAAAGCGTTCAAGAATTACAGTGGCACGGAAACGATCGAGGCGAAAGATATGCTTCATTTTGTGTTCAGATTTGTGGAAGGGCTGAGACCAGAGATAAGTCAGATGATAAAGTGGCATTTGATTTGCTGGCAGTCGAAACCGATTGATGAGGTCTTGACTTATGCGAAATACTGTAGCGACGAAATTGAAGTGAAACAGAAAAAGCTGAAAGAGAAGGTGATGATGATGCAGCTTAAGGCGGCTCAGACAGGTTTGCAAGGTCTGCAAGGACTGCAAGGGTTGCCAGGGATGCAAGGGTTTCAACAGCAGGTACCGCAACCGCAACCGCAGCCGCAGTTGCAGGGAAACATGGCGTTTCAGTCACAGGCCAGAGGCAGAGGCAGAGGAGGTTTTGTGAATAATGGTCCGGATTTAAACACTGTTGTAACGGGTGTGCAGGCAATGAAGAAAGTGATGCCGTGTCACGTGTGCGGAAATGTAGGTCATTGGAAACGCGAGTGCCCGATGGTGGTGCAGGAAGGTGCAGGTGCAGGTGTAGGTGTTGGTCAGCAAAACAATGATGTCAATGCATTTCAGACAATGAGAGGACCGAAAATGAGAGGTCCAAACTCAAATTTTCAGACCATAAATCAATTGCAGGGATTACAACCTATGCAGCCGCAGCAGATGCAGATGCCCCGTATGCAGATGACGCAAATGCAGCCGATGCAACAGCAGTTACCTATGGTACCTAATCAGCAAATGCAAATACCTTTGGCACCAATGAGTCAGCAGCAAGTGATGGTTCCTCCACAGGTAACGGGTCAGGTAATGAGTACAAACGGCACAGTACAACAGTTCCCATTACACAGTGAGAGTGGAATAAACAATGTATGGGAGAGTGAAAGCTCAGAAGAGGAAGGAGATTGTGTGCTTGCGGCATCCCTAGAAGTTGATCAAAGGGGTCCGTACGTAGAGGGAAGAGTAATGGGTCATCGTGTCTCATTCTTGGTTGACACGGGAGCCACACGTTCAACTGTTAAGAGCAGTGAAGTACCAAATTTGCCACTCTCAGGGAGGACAGTTCAAGTGGTGGGAGTAGCAAACAGACATCTGACGAACCCAATTACAGATCCGGTACCAGTCAACATTGGTAACTATCAAGGGGTACATCAGTTTGTGGTGTGTGACTCAAGCCCGATAGCACTGTTAGGAAGAGACCTATTGTGTAAATTGGGTTGTTCGATAATGTGTTCAAACGAAGGAATAACAATACAGACGAGCAGTGATGGGGAAGAAGAGGACAGTGTAGAGGGGGATGAGATGGAAACAGTCGACGAAGAGTATCCTCTGATTTGTCTTTTCCCGATGATAACTGAAGAAGATATCCCAGCAGAATTACGGGAAACAGTCGGAAAGGAAGTGTGGGACATGACAGGGAAAGAGGTGGGATTGATGAAAGGAGTGGAACCAGTAAAAGTGATGGTAAAGCCCAATGCGATCTTTCCCCAGACCCCACAATACCACATGCCACAAGATACCCTCATGAAAGTTGCCCAACTCATTGACAAATTTGTAAAGCAGGGAGTACTGAAAGAAGTGTTAAGTAGTCCATGTAATTCACCGATAATGGGACTAATAAAGCCAAGTGGGAAAGTCAGACTTGTGCAGGACTTGAGGAAAATAAATGACATCATAGTCAAGTGCTGCCCTGTTGTACCGAATCCAGCTGTGATAATGTTTCAGATCCCTTGCGATGCCGAATGGTTCTCAGTTATCGATTTGTCACAAGCATTCTTTTCTGTGCCTCTTCATGAGGACAGCCAATTTCTCTTTTGTTTCAAATTCCTAGACAGAGTATACAGTTGGTGTCGAATTCCTCAAGGGTTCTCTGAGTCACCGTCGATATTCAACCAGGTTCTAAAGAAAGACTTGGAAGGGTTAGAGTTGCCATTCGAGTCAACCCTAGTACAGTACATTGACGACTTACTGGTTGCATCAAAGACAGAAAGTGGCTGTACGGCCGATACCATTGCCCTGTTGAACCATTTGGGAGGGAATGGACACAAGGTGTCTCCTTCCAAATTGCAGTTCTGTCAGAAGAAAGTGAAATACTTGGGTCACCAGATAGAGAAAGGGTCACGGAGAATAATGAAGGAAAGAATTACAAGTGTACTACAAATGAGTCCACCAAAGACAAGGAGGGAGGTGAGGAAGTTTTTGGGAATGGTGGGTTATTGTCGCCAGTGGATTCCCAACTTCTCGACTCTAGCGAAGCCTTTACTGAAACTGACCCAGAAGGATGCCTTGGATCAGATCGAACTGAAAGGGGATGAGATGGATGCCTTTGTTGAATTGAAAGAATGCATGTGCAGGGCTCCAGCTTTAGGTATGCCTGATTACACGAAGCCTTTCATATTGTTTTGTCATGAACGTGATGCATGTTCTTTGTCTGTCTTGACTCAAGCCCATGGTGGTGTAAACAGACCAGTAGCGTATTTTTCAGCTACTTTGGATCCGGTTGCAGCAGCACTCCCAGGGTGTTTGCGCGCCGTAGCAGCAGTTGGTATCAGCCTCACTCAGAGTGAAGGAATAGTGATGGGACACCCAGTAACAGTCATGGTCCCTCACTCAGTTGAAATACTTTTGACCCGCTCCCGAACGCAACACATGACTGGAGCTAGACTCACAAGGTATGAAACGATTATTCTGGGCTCACCGAATGTGCAGCTGAAAAGGTGCACTACGTTGAATCCAGCAACCTTGCTTCCTGGAGAAAATGCTGAAATTGAGAACGCTGAAGACGTCGAGCATGACTGCCTTCAGGTGACTGAATTCTGCACAAAACCTCGACCGGACATCAAGGATACCAAGCTTGATGAAAATGACCAAATTCTTTTTGTTGATGGTTCCTGTCTAAGAGACGGGATGGGGATTTTGAAAGCAGGATACGCTGTATGTACTGTAACAGGTGTCTTGGAAGCGGGATGGCTTCAAGGAGTCTACTCTGCACAAGTAGCAGAACTTGTAGCCCTTACCAGAGCATGTCAACTGTCTGCCTTGATGAAAGTCACCATTTACACTGATAGTCAATACAGGTTTGGGATTGTGCATGACTTTGGACAACTATGGTCGCAGAGAGGTTTCCTGACTTCTTCAGGATCCCCAGTGAAGAACGGGGAGAGGATAAGGGAATTGTTACACGCCATTCAAGTGCCAGCCGAAGTTGCAGTGGTAAAGTGTAGTGCTCACACGAAAGGACAAGACTATGGCCCTCATTCTGACCCTGGCGGTCTTTGACCGCCAGGGCGGAGGACCGCGGGAGCACCGCCGACAAGCCGGCGGTGCTTCAATGGGGATTCCGACCGCGGCGGTAAAGCCGCGGTCGGACCGGCACCACTGGCGGGGTCCCGCCAGTGTACCGCGGCCCCATTGAATCCTCCGCGGCGGCGCAGCTTGCTGCACCGCCGCGGGGATTCTGACCCCCCCTACCGCCATCCAGATCCCGGCGGTCGGACCGCCGAGATCCGGATGGCGGTAGGGGGGGTCGCGGGGCCCCTGGGGGCCCCTGCAGTGCCCATGCCACTGGCATGGGCATTGCAGGGGCCCCCGTAAGAGGGCCCCTAAATGTATTTCACTGTCTGCTGCGCAGACAGTGAAATACGCGACGGGTGCAACTGCACCCGTCGCACAGCTTCCACTCCGCCGGCTCGATTCCGAGCCGGCTTCATCGTGGAAGCCTCTTTCCCGCTGGGCTGGCTGGCGGTCTGAAGGAGACCGCCCGCCAGCCCAGCGGGAAAGTCAGAATTACCGCCGCGGTCTTTCGACCGCGGAACGGTAACCTGACGGCGGGACTTTGGCGGGCGGCCTCCGCCGCCCGCCAAGGTCAGAATGAGGGCCTATGTGTCTCTGGGAAATGCATATGCGGATCAAGTCGCAAGATTTTGTGCCTTGAACTGTATATTGCTAAGGGATGATTGGAATACAATAAGTGAACCAGAACTCGAACCAGCTGAAGCATTTGCCTTGAAGGTCGTAGATACAATAGAGGAACTAAAGGCACTACAGAATAATGTCAGGGAGGATGAAAGAGATTCCTGGATTAAATCACAATGTATAAAGAGACAAGACGAGTTATGGGTTTCACATGAGGGAAAATTTGTTTTGCCAAATAGTCTCTTATCGCAGCTTGCGCAGTTCTATCATGGGCAGGCTCACCTAGGGAGAGATGCCATGATAAGATTGTTCAAAACTGATTGGTTTAACCCCAGATTTCGTCAAGCTGCAGAAGCAGTTTGCCATCGATGTGTCACTTGCCAGCAGATGAACCCAGGAAAGGGAACAGTTGTGAACGCGAGTCACATTGGTAGGGCAAGCGGACCTTTTAGTCGAATGCAGATGGATTTCATTGAGATGCCTGTGCATGAAATATGTGTTGGTGATTGTGTGCATTTTTAGTCACTGGATTGAAGCATACCCCACACGTAGAAACGACAGCCTTACAGTTGCCAAGCTATTGTTGAGGGAGTTAATACCACGTTTCGGATTCCCGATCTCTTTAGAATCAGATAGGGGAAGTCACTTCAACAACGAGGTGATAAAGTTACTCTGCGAAGCACTGAACATTGAGCAAAAGCTGCATTGTAGCTATCGCCCTGAAGCCTCAGGACTGGTGGAGCAGATGAATGGTACACTGAAATCGAGAATGGCCAAAATATGTGCATCGACAAATTTGAAATGGCCTGACGCATTGCCCTTAGTGCTAATGTCAATGAGAAACACTCCTAATAGAAAAACTGGATTGTCTCCGCACGAAATTCTCATGGGCAGGGCTATGAGACTTCCTGCAGTTCCCGCAAACATGCTTTTGAATATTACAGATGATATGGTGTTAGACTACTGCAAAGGACTGGCTGACGTGGTTCGCTCTTTCTCTCACCAGGTGGAAGCGACCACCTTGCCACCGATCCAAGGTCCAGGACACGCACTGAAAGCAGGTGACTGGGTCGTGGTAAAGAAGCACGTGAGAAAATCGTGTCTGGAACCCCGTTGGAAAGGCCCTTTTCAAGTGATCCTGACGACAACTACCGCTGTGAAGTGTGCGGGGGTTCCCAACTGGATTCACGCCAGTCACACAAAGAAGGTGCTGTGTCCCACAGATGAGGAAGTTGAAGCGCTGAAACTACCAGTGCCTGACAAAACAGTGCCGAGTGCTGAGACAGAACAAAAGCGAACTGAAAGCGAACAGGCAGAAGCAGGAGAAAAAGAGATATTCTCCGACGACGAAGACACCAACTCACTTGGGGGAGACCAAGGAGAAAGTTCAGATAGCGACGAAGAAGCTGCAGGTGACAAAGAACCTGAAGCAGCTGAGGGTAGCAAAAAGCCTGAAGCAGCTGAAGGTGACAAGGAGCCTGAAGCAGCTGAAAGTGATAAAGAGCCTGAAGAAAGTAACGGTGACGAAGGGCTCGAAAAAGGTGAAAAAGCAGGAGAGCCTGATCAGAGGAAGGCTTTCCCAGAAGCAGACGATACAGAAAGAGAAAAGGAGAACGTGATCGATTCCCCGGAAGAAGGGGACAAGGCAGAACAGAACGAAAAGGTTCAAGCTTCCACAGAAAAGATCGCAGGTCCATCAAATGGACATGGTGCAAAGAGAAGACTAAGTATCTCACCAATAAAAGAAAGGGGTAAAGAAAGTTTGAACGAAGGAGGAAGGCCAAAAGTGAAAGAGAAAAGAAAGGAAGTGACTGTTGTGGAACAATCGTCAAGTGAAGAAAAAGACTTGACAAAAGAGGAGAGTACCAGCGAAACAGAATCGAAAAGAGAAGCAAAATTGAAAAGGAAAAGGATACCAAACAGGAGATATTCCGGTCCTGAATGGGCATATGCAGTCAATGATGATTGGACTGATGAGTTTGCATCTCTAAGCATCGAGAACGAAGAAGAAGAAGAGATACCAATAGAAAAGAAAAGTTTCATAGACTCTGTCGATTGAAAGGGTAGTAAATGATATTGCTTGCTACGATCTAAAGTGAAAGAAACAACCAGCTGAGACATTTGCTAAACTGATAAAGACTGAATTATTGCCGAATTGAGACAAATGCTGCTAACCGATAAGTGACTGGCCTTTTGAAGAAGACGGTGTGAACATTGTGCTCGCTCAGCTTTGTAACTGAATTGCTAAGTAGTTTCATTTATAAGTGCTTCTAGCTCTCTGATTCTATACAGATCATGACGCAAAATAATAGAAAGAGATATTGTAAATATGTGTGTATAGGCTTGGTAGTTACATGTGTAATAATAATAATGGCAATTGTGTTTGGAGTGCATGGAAAGGGTGAAAGTGAGAATATCGAGGCTTCTACTATTGCTCCTGTTACTGTCACTGAACTAACACCATTGAAAAGACTAGCACTGGATGAGAGGCTCTTGCACGATAAGAAAGAGCTTTCGTATAACGTTTTCTATCGCTTATTAACAGAGTATGTTGAGACTATGGATGCGAAAGATTGTTATGTGTGTACCCAGATACCGACATCAGTAAAGGAAGGGGTAACTTATCACCACATGCCTCTTACATATGGGATTACATGTAGTATAGTAATGTCTAGGTTTTATGGTCAAACTAACATACAGTATTTTTACTCGAATTATGATGTTACCTTTGCTTATGTTCCTATAATAGCGCAGCTAAGCCAGACTGCAAAAGATTGGGATTTTAAAATTATGAGGGAATTTTTTCGAGCCAATGCTACCTTTTGAGACGGCTCATGCTCATAGGGAGAACCTTACTTGCTCCGTCTCTGCTGTAGAAATAAGCTTTTTAGATCGCACAGATGATAGAAGGGCTCAAATGAAAGCGAAATTAGAAAAGGAGCTACATAAGAGGACTTCAGTAGATAATTATGATTTTGCTGCTATAAAGACACAGGGGAAAATAGCTTTAGATGCTTGGCATGTAGGGAAGTTTTGTATATATCGAGGAGAATCTTATTATGACAATATTTTTGTAGGAGCGAGTGAATGCAAACATACGTTTATTTTTAAGGCCAAATGGACATTCATGATGAACGGACTTGACCCTGTCATTCCAGGTGTATATTACATTTGTGGGCATAACGCCTATTATCGTCTTCCAAAGGGATGGTGGGGGAGATGTTATTTGGGTATAGTGTTCCCAAAGGTTTATCAACTGGATGACGTATCGATGATTCAAAAGACATCTGGATCCCATCGTATCCAGAAAAGAGAGACCGCAGCTGCTGTGGTAGGTGATATATTTGGAGCCATGATTCCTTCATTAGGAGTTGTGTTGAATTCTATCAAGATACGAAAGTTGTCTACTATAGTGGATAACATGTTGACAAAGTTTTCAGGTGCTATAATCCTGATAGATGCTGAGCTTGCAGCGGAAAGAGCTATGACTCTTCAAAATAGGCTTGCTTTAGACATTCTTTTAGCAAAGGATGGAGGCGTTTGCAAAATGATTGGTGCACGTCACTGTTGTACCTATATACCGGATAATAGTGTGAAAATTAAAACTATGCTTGCTAATCTAACAAAAGAAAGTGCAGATTTGAAAGAACTGAAAGAACCAGGAGTGTGGGAGAAGGTTGGAAAGGGACTCGCTTCAGTGGGACATTGGATTGGGGGAATTTGGAATGGAATATTATTGAAAATAATAGAAGGAATATTAATAGTAATAATTTGTGTATTTGGAATTTGGGGAATAAAAAGGGGAATAATAATGATTATGGAAAGAATTAAAAGAAGAAAGGAGGAGAAAATTATGAAAAGAATGGCAGAACAATACAAAGCGCAAACTAGGGGTACTAAAAGGAAAAGGGAACTGACAGAATTTTAATGGAATAAAATTTGTGGGAGTGGTTGGTGTGATGACAAGTAGTCATCAGAGGAGGGATTGATGAAGCAGAAAATGAAGGTTTTGATTTATTAACGCTTAAACGTAGTGCTGAAATAATCATGTGTGACTTTAACCGAACTAATTAAGATTGTACGGGGACAAAATGTGCCCTCAGAGTAGTTTGCCATCATTTATACGCGTGCTTTATATAACGTGGTGTATTAGAATTGCACTAATCCGACATAATCATAAACGTATGCTACGATTTGCTTGTTTGAAATGCATTGGCTTAGCATTACTTTAGAGGAGGCTTTGGCCTAGTGGCCTGGTCTCACGGTTTAGATGTTCGTATTTTTCCAATGTGCTATTAAACGTGTATTTCTGCTTGAAGCTGTACTTTTCCACAGAAATTATTATCACATGCTTATCTTAAAGTTTCGTGCCAGCATGGCATATTTTCTCTTCAATTCAAGGTCGACTTGCAGGTGCGGACAATGGAGGCTCTGAAAGTGAGCTAATTGGGAGACAATGTTGCGATTTGCGTACCCATCTCCAAGGATAATGTATGCTTAAGTAAAAGCTTGAGAACTGTCGTTTTATATTGGACAATTTGAAGCTAACCTATGAACCCTCCAATGGAGACCCTACAGGACTTGAACTGTTGTCTATAAAACCCAGGTGCACGAGAAGAAGGTAGCCATTACCAGCTCGATACCCGCCATTTTGCAGACTTCGTAGCTATTATGGCCCACTTTGCTGCGACGCCATTTTGAGAGACTTCGATGCTTTCTCTAGTCGAGAGAAAGAGATTTTAATGATTCTTGCCCTAGAGACTTTAACTTTGATTTGTCCCTTTGCATGAAGTAGTAGTTTTACCTCGCCGCCGTGAGGCAATTGCCCCGTTCACCCCTGCCCCTTTGTCCCGTCCCATGCTGATCAAGAAACCGTACCAGTGCTGATCGAGAAACGGTACCTGTGAGACGAAGACTTCCTTGTATGCTGATCGTAATTGGTAAATATGAAAGGAAATTGTAAAATTGCAATGTGTTTCTTTTAGGTAACCAACTGCTGATTTTGATAAGAGCCCCAGCTAGGAGTTTTCTAAATTGATGTTGCTAAATTGTTTTTGCATGAAGTCCCACATGCCGATGCTAATTTGAGGTTAGACGAGGTTTCCATATGTCGCACGATGCAATTTGAGATCTTGTTATGCTGACTAAATGTACGCAATTAGTTAATTACAGATTATCGTATTAGTGCTTTGCATTGCCATTATCGAATGCCTTGTGATTCAAATGCTTCATAGATTACACTTGTTTCGACGTTATGGACAGCTATTAATGTTCATTTATGTTTATCATTTAGTGTTGAGACACATCTATATTGTGCTAGCTTTGTTAATATAGGGAAATAAATCCACTAACTTTGCAATAAACTGGTGTGGTTATTCCTGACTGAAAGGTCAGTGTTCGCCGAAATGTATTCTGGATTGATTGTAAAGTGTTATGTCGTTCAAGGTGTTGCTTATGTTCGTTATTGATTATTGATTTTGATGAGATTGACCGGATTAAGAGTACAGAGAGTTCCCACTAAGTCAAAAGATTCATCGGCCTAAAGAGCGTCCAAACACAGGTAAATTGTTACCACGGTTCGCTCTATCAGTAACAATCCGAGGGACTACTTTTAGCCACAGCTGTCACTGTGGCCTTGGGTGACACTGGGATGCCCCGCTGAGAACACCCATTCTAGAATGACTTCTGTCGCAGAAAGGCACATAGTGTATCTCTGTCTTGGAAGAATTAATGTTGAATGTTCCATCTAAATTCATATAAATAAATCAGTTTCAGTGCGCTTTATGGCCATGTCGAAATGATAAAAATCACACATTTTATCCTAGTGGGTCTTACTGTTGAGAAATGACCTGGAAATAAGATGAAGAACATGTAACTGCGTCCATGATATACGCAGAACAGGTCAGACAGGCTCGGCGCTGTGACAATTTCTTCTTCCACCACTTCCCTTTGCAGATGGGAAGTGATACACAAAATCTAGTTGACTATTTTCTCTTGCATGGTTACATCCACACATGGAGCACATTTCTTACTATCTCAGAATCCCCAAAAGATTATTTGACTTATTTGTTCACCTAAATACAAACTAGGCACAGGTCCACCTTTATGAAACTGATTTATACTAACATTTTCTGCTTTTATGCTAATAAGTGACCAACTTCTGGTGCAGCGTCGACCTATTTATTTATGATTTGTATATGTTTTTATATATGTGTAGCATTTATATAGTGCAGACCTGGCCTTGTGGGCGGCGGAGTGCTTCACAGGGTGCCAGAAATACAACGAATAGAGAGGACAGAGCGAAGGGGTCGGCAGAAGACAACATTCAGGTATAAGGCGCTACTGTGGTGTTTATGGGGGTGACTAGAGTCTTCCAGATAGGCTTGCCCCTCCTAGAACTGAGCCGGAGAGCAGGAGCGCCTGCTTCACAAACTAGTGAGGCATTGAAATCCTACAGGAGGTGATGTGGATCCCCCATCGTCATCTCTTCACATTGTGGATGATAGCTCTGGCATGAGATATAAATTATTTGAGGGCCAAGCTATTTAGGAGTCAGTATGTGACCCCGAGGTTCAATCAGCATGCATCACGAGGCAGGAGCTGAGAAAAGGGAGCTTTAAGTGTTTATTTACTTCTGTTTTCATCCACTAATGATGTAAAAGTACACTGTGTTTAGGATGTGATCTACTATATGACAATTATGTAAGATGTGGCAGTTGATAATGGCCCTTTTGGCATTTGTTTGGTTTAAATTGTGTACTTGTTGTGCCCCATCCTGTTTAACTTTCCTCTCTCTTGTACGTCCTCTCTCCCTCCCCAGTCTTACTGCTCTCAACTCAGACACCAGTGCTTCTAATCATCTGGTACTCACTGCCAGTGTAGCCGTTTCCAGGGCTGAGTTGTGGTTGATAGTCCCAATTCGGTTTTCACTCTCTGAAACAGAAACAAGACTTATGGAACACTATCCGTACCCTTTGTATTTGTCAGACATTTGTGGTTTCACCACAAATGTCAAAGAAAGCAATGCACTTAGGGCCATATTTATACTCCGTTTGCGCCGGAATTGCGTCGTTTTTTTTGACGCAATTCCGACGCAAAACTAACTCCATATTTATACTTTGGCGTTAGACGCGTCTAGCGCAAAAGTCCATGGAGTTAGCGTCTTTTTTCAGCGTGGACACCTACTTTGCGTTAATTATATGCAAGGTAGGCGTTCCCGTCTAAAAAATTGACTCCGCGGCATGTGCGCCGTATTTACACTCCCGGGCAAAATTCACGCCCGGGAGTGGGCGGGTCCAAAATAAATGACGTACGGCCGCTTTTGCGCCGTTTTTTAGCGCCTGTAAAAGGCAGGCGTTAAGGGACCTGTGGGCTCGGAAGGAGCCCAGAGGTGCCCTCCCATGCCCCCAGGGAACCCCCTGTCACCCTTGGCCACCCCAGGAGGACACCCAAGGCTGGAGGGACCCATCCCAGGGACATTAAGGTAAGTTCAGGTAAGTGTTTTTAAAAAAAAAAAATTGTGGCATAGGGGGGCCTGATTTGTGCCCCCCTACATGCCACTATGCCCAATGACCATGCCCAGGGGAGAAAAGTCCCCTGGGCATGGCCATTGGGCAAGGGGGCATGACTCCTGTCTTTGCTAAGACAGGAGTCATTTCTATGGGGGTTGGGAGTCGAAAAAAATGGCGCAAATCGGGTTGAGGCGAAAAATTTGCCTCAGCCTGACTTGCCCCATTTTTTCACGCCCAAGCTCCATATCCCCCTAAGCCGGCGCTGCCTGGTGTACGTCGTTTTTTTCAACGCACACCAGGTAGCGCCGGCAGCTAACGCCGGCTAACGTCATTGATTAAATACGGCGCTTCAGAATGGCGTTAGCCGGCGCTAATTTTTTTGACGCAAAACTGCGTTAGCGCAGTTTTGTGTCAAAAAGTATAAATATGGGCCTTAATGTCTTTAAAACCTTGGAGGAACTATTTTGATTTGACCATAACCACTGAAATGGATATATGGACTGGCATTTTTGGTTTATGACTGAGTGTAGGATTTACTAACTACAAATGATGCATATGAATGGTAGGCATTTCTGCTTAAGTCTAAGGATCAAGACCCATTTATAACCTTTCATTGTTACAGGGCTGTTTGTGCCACTGGACCACTTTGAAACAGCTCTTGCTTGTTCTCTATGCTATAATCATCAGCAACCTGGCATTATGATCGAAGAGGCAATCATTAGTGCCATGACTGTTCCACTTCTGTAGAGGAGCACCTTAACCTTGGGATGGGAAGGCGTTATTCCAAATTGAAGACTCCACATACAAAGATCTTCTTCTTGTCTGTCAGACTCGCTGAATGTTTCAGATTTTATAGCTAAAAGGAATATTTCGCCCAGACGATGTCCACGTTAGAAGGTGTGGTATAAACAGCACAAGGCAAGTAGTCTACATGACCCGATTATCCAAAATCTTGATGGAACCATGGAGCCGACAAAGAAGACTATCATGATGGTAGACGGATGAGTATCAATGAAATGATGGTTGTAAAACTACAACAGAGAATCCATAACCACCAGAGATCTACCCCTGAGAGTCCCCAAGACAACCAAATTCTCAATTACCCTATATATGAACACTAAGATTGTCACTGCCCAGTGCTGTCCTAACAAAAGAGATGAGCGAAGTAGGAGGTAGCGGGAAACTCACAGCATATGTGTGCACACAATATCTGCAAATGAGCCCTTGGACACCACCCACTGTCAAGCTACAAAGAAAGATACATGCTGCCAACTCAGCTACACCATACATCAGAAATAATGCACATGACTGAAAACGTGTAATATTGGACAAAACACTTAGGGCCAGATGTAGCAAAGGGTTTTTCTCATTCTGTGTCAATGGGAAAATGTGTTCGTACATATGGCCCTTAATCTTCCTGTGCAGACCTTGTGGAGAGATGTGTGAAATGTAATAGAATTGTAAATAAGTGAAACGTCATTGTGCAATTCAAATATGTAGTCCCCGGTTAATGTGAACAATCTTGTATCATATCCCAACATCCCGATTCTTATGTAGTGCTCTGGTGCTACTCATCTAGGTCAGTGCTCTATATATCAATATAGACATGCATCTCAAAGACAAACCGCTGCAGTGACATGAATCCCTATCTACAAACAGTGACAATAAGCCTTTGACTGTACTGTTGAGATGGGAATGTCTGGTGTTCAGTGAGCCGTCATGTTTTTTGCCCATGTGTTCAACTATGAGTATTTATATCCCAAGTTTTGGATTTTTGGCCAATGCCTCACACTAATCTAGTGTGTGCTCGAAGGCCTAGGCCTTCCCTTGCCAAGAGTCTGATACTGAACTTGTCCTAGTCCTGGAGAGCTGCACTCAACAAGCCCTTGACAATGCCAGCGGACTACTTTCCCTGTCACAGGTTCATGCTTGTATTATGATGGGGCAGCATGCTGCATTTTATAGTGATCTTAGCGCGACCAGGTCTAATTATCTGCATCATAAAAGTGTGAGCCCACTGGCCCACTTATGTAAATTTCTGCTGCTAACAATGGACCCGGAATGCTGGTTCTGAGATACAGAGTGAATGAATTAATGTGTCTGGTAAGCATGTTACACATTGTATGAGAGTATGGGAGACCCTGTTGCTCCCACGAGGCCCACCTACTGCTGATGCTGTCAATCCCTGACGTGGACCACCATCTAAAGAGAGTTGCCTGCATCTGCTATGTCCTGGATATCATCAAGAGACTTGTGCCAACCTGACCCGAGGGAGGAAACTGCGTGACTTGGCTGTGGTCAACACATCTCCAGTGAGCAAGAACTGTTAGCTGAGGGCTGATCTGCGTCTTATTGCAACCCAGTGAACAAATGAGAGACTGGGCGCTATTACAGCCTAACAAGACTAATAACTGACATTCCAGCACCTGCACTGATTATTACGCCCATTAGGCCATAGACTATGAAAGTGCTAAAAGATAGGGTGAGGGTAAAGTGAGAGGGGACCAGCCTTCCTATCTGTTTTAAAAATGTACAAGCATATTGGGTATCTTGTACCTTTTGTCTTTGTAGTTTTCAGTGTAATAAAGTACTTTCCTTCAATAAAAAGAAACACCGGGCTGGTCATTCACATTATTATGCTGCTGGGTGTTTGTCAAGCTCTGAGCCTGTTCCCCACACTAACCTCTCTGAGAAGCCTGTGACTGCTCCCACTAGCTACTACTGAGAGTTGAGTGCTGGAGAAGTTGTACTTGATCTGGTTTGCAGAGCCATAATAGGATAAGCCTAAAACACTAGTGTCCAATTATCCTAGGTCCCACAGCTGTAGTTCAGTAATGCCTTGCTTGTCCCGTGGCAATCTAATGGGGACTGACATTGACAATTGACACCAATAGTTTGAGATCCCACAAAGGCCTGTTTCAGCTCTCATAAATAGAGTCATAAGCCCAACTGTTGCAGTGTAAAACCTACACAGGAAACATATCAGATACAAGGTTGAGAGGAGTAGACTTTGACACCCTGTCCTTAAATAACTTGAGGGAACTGTCCTTGGATGAGGGTGAGGGGCTTCCAGAAACAAGGAAAGGGCGGTCCTTGTGTGTTATATCAGGAGCCAGTTAGAGAAACTAGGGGGGAAGGAAGACACTGCGATGGACTCTGTGGAAGGTAGCATAATTTGAACCCCTTAACTCAGTTTCCCCCTAGATATACTCTATGTGTATCCTAAAACTCTTTTTCCAACTATTCCCCATGGCAGTCACTGCCATGAGTCCTAATGTGCTGTTGTCATTGACTCCAGGAGTGATTCCCTTGGGAAGTCTGAGTCTAGGAGAAACCCTGAATTTGCAACTGGCTCTCTCAAAACTAAGGCTGAGGATGAGGAGAAGGCCAGGGGGTTTGCTGAGAAGCTGAGGCTAACTTGACAAGAACAAACGGAAGAGAGGAGGGGTGAGACAAAAAATGGGGCCATAAGGAAATAAAAAGGGTGCATGAGGAGCAAGAAATGTAAAAGCAAGAAAGGAAAAGGAGATCGATTTGGAGAGAGAGCACAGCTTTAGAGAAAGAGAAGCTTAAATGGCAGTTAATACAGCTACATCTGAGAAAATAGATCTCACTTCCAACTCTTCAGGAGTTCTTTCCAAGATTTCAAAAGACCTTGTGCACATGTAAGTGGGGGCAAGATATTTTGGAATGGTTTGTGATTTTCTAAATTATGTCTCTAAGGAAAGCAACTCTCATGAGTTGCTCTCCTATGGAAGGGACTACAGTAATTGAAAGGATTCCTGTTGTGGAGCAAATGGTGAATCAATGAATGAATGGTCAGAAGGTTTGTAATTAATCCAACTCAATACCTACAAAGGTTTAAAGATAGTAAGCGAACAGACAGTATACTATTTGAGATGTGGTTTGATCGAGTATAGTGTGATTGGAATGAGTTGATAAGAGGGACGAAGGTGAAGGAATTTCATGTTCTGAACCAGTTGATAGTTAGAGATGGACTCCTGGAATAGTGTGCTAACCCACTTAAGCAACACCTGTCAGATCTGACAGAAAGGCATCCAGATAATCTTGCAATGTTGGCTGAGAAGGGTTTAGCTAACAGGGTTAACAAAGGATTGGAGTAGCATGGCTGTAAGACAAAAGAGTAGAGAAACTCTCCACCGACTAGTTTCAAACTAGAGAATACGTTCCAGGCCTATTTCCAAGGTTCCAAATGGGACAGAAACATGAATGGAATTGAGTTCCAAGTCAGGAATAAATGAAGGCAAAAGGAGGACAGAAAAGTTCTTCCAAGTCCAAGGTGGTAATTTGAGTGTCACACAGAGGGTACTACAAGAAAGGGTGTCAAGGGAAAGATCCTGTACCAACTACAACCATCATAACTACTGTATTGACTATGGAGAAAAGAACCTCAGAGGACCATGGAGCACCAAACCTAGTTAATATGGATAGTTGAGAGAGGGACCCAGATGCTCTGAAGCACATTCATCAAAACATGATGGCTTTTGTGCTGGTGGCTGGTATCAAAGGGAGAAAGCTTTATGCTATGAGGGATACAGGAGTCCATAGAACTATGAGTGAGAGCAATTATCTCAAACCCAGAGAGATTCTTCATGATGCTAATACACAAACTTAGTAGCCATGGATAGGATATGGAGCATCAGATTGTGAGAGTTGAGGTGAAAATCAATGAAAAGTCTGCCATTTTTGATATAGGATTGAGAGAGAAGCTCAATGTCTCTGGGGCAATGACTCGATTGCTCCTGGTTTAGTATCAGAACCAGGAGCTTATATGGCACATTATCTCTTTTGACAAGAGTACAGGCTACATGTCATTCTGAAGGTGAGAATGGGCCCATTTGTGATATTTAGAGACCAGGACAAGGTAATCAGTGGATTGGGGGTAACTCTGAGAAGGCAAAGACTGTGGTATTGCCTGCCCCTGCTCCAGACAGAGAGGGGGGTGGACCAGGTTTTGGAGTCTGGGTGTCTGCCAGAGGTACAGGGATTACTAGCTGCTCTACGACCCACACATAAGATTTCCCCAAGGCATAGCTTAAGTGCCATATGCTTATGGGACTTTATACGAAAGCCCAGGACTGGTCAGCAAAGGAGTGCTAGAAAGTCACTATGTTGCCTGGGAGGATACCCTGCCATATATTGAGCCAGTGAATCCTGAGACTAGTGCTAGAAAGAGGCTAGCGATTTCACTAACGCACTGGAACTGGTCCACAAAAATGCCCTTAGCAGGACTTAGGGAAATCAGGAAGACCCAGGATAGGGTAGATCCTCTTTTCACCTGGCCAGGGACACTCAGAGACAATGAAAGATTCTGTATGATGGTCCCTATTGCAAATTGAGTGGTAAGGCTGGAGGTAAGATGAAGGCACCTCTGCCAGTTGAAGATATTCTTTTTGAGTGTGTGAGAAAATACATTGTTAGTCCATTCAACCCACCGTCAACATCAGGCAACTAATATATCTTGGTTGTGGAAGACCTTGCTACCGGGTATCTTGAAGCAGTACTTTTGAGGGGCATGACCCCAAAGGTGTTAGCAATGGCTCTCTTATGAATCTTAACTAGGGTTGGATTTCCTCAAACAACGATTTTCTGACCAGAGAACAACTTCATCTCGTCTTACATTAGAGAGATACAAGAGCAAGCTGGTGTGAATTTTTCTCAGTGTACTAACCTCAAATCAGTGGGTTAGTGGAAAGGTCCTTAAGAACATGATGCAAACTCTGTGAGTGAACCTCAGGGGTAATGGGATGTTCTTCAGTCATATCTCTTATTTGCTTACCAAGAGATTCCACAGAAAAGAGAGCGGTTCCGTGCCTTTGAGCTTCTATTTGAACACCCAGTAGGACCACTCAGTGTGATGGGAAAGAGGTCCTGAGTCATTCAGGAAATCACTCAGGAAGTTGATGGTGCATTGCACGAGTAAAGCAAAGCAAAAACATTAGGCTAGCCAAGAGCTAATGAAGGAATGGTATGACCAGAAAGCGACTCCAACTGGGTACCAGGAAGGTCAGGAGGTGTCAGTACTGAAGTCCATTTGTTCCAAAGCTTTGGAAGATAAATGGTGTGGGCCATGCAAGGTACTGCAGAAAGTATGTCATGTGAAATACTTGGTGGACACAGGTGCCCAAAGGGAACCCAAGATGGTGTTCCATGTGATCTGGCTAATGCCTTACCTCTGGAAAGATTATACAATGAACATCATGGCTATGGCAGAAGAAGCTGAGGTAGACTGCAAGCCTCTTCCTGACTTGTTACAAAGTCATATGTTTAATGGATCTGTGGAAGCTGTACAGCTGGTTCCTGAGTTGATCGCTATGAAGCAGTGAAAATATAGAGGTTTTGAGTCAATTTTCCTATTTATTCTAACTGGCTCCAGAGTTAACACCTCTTTTTGTTCATGATAGTAACATAGGAGATAGTTGTCCTATCAAGAGCAACACTTATTGCATTCTTGACTAGGTCTGAATGCATCATTATGGAGGTGCCCAAAATGTTGGACTTAGGGGTGATTGAGCATTTTGGTGGCCGTTGAGTTAATCCAGTTTTGTTGGTTCCTAAGCAAGGTTCTACATACTTGCTCTGTATTGCATACTATCGTGGCCTTAACAAAGTCACCAAGACTAATGTGCAGCCGATCTCCTGAGCTGATGAGCTTGCGTGCTGCAAAGTACTTGAGCACCGTTGATATGACAAGTGGTTATTGAAAGATTGCTTAACCAACCACATTTTCTATGCCAAAGGGGCTATTCCAGTTCAAGGTAATGTGCTTTTGGTTGGAAAATACTCCTGCTACTTTCCAGAGATTGTTGAACCATGTTCTCTCAGGACTAGAAAAGTTTTGTGTAGCCTACCTAGATTGTATTGTGGTATTTAGCAATTCATGGAAGGACCACCTAAAGCACCTATAGCAAGTACTGATAAAGATACAGAGGGTACCCCTCACAAACATGGCAAGTGCCAGGTGGGGCTGTCCACTGTAGTCTATGTTGGACATTAGATAGGGAATGGGATGATTTGCCTATTGGATGCTATGATGCAGTCCGTGTCATAGTGGGAAGTGCTTGCTACCTATACTGAACTATGACCCTTTGTAAGAGTCAATGGTTACTATGGGGAGTTTACAACAAACTACCGGACCATAGTGGCCCAAATGATGGCACTAACATACAACAAACAGCCCAAGAAGGTGATCTGGTTTTAGAAGTGTCAGAAAGCTTTTGAGCAACTGAAGAGAGTATTACGTAATGCACTTTTACTGAAGACACCTGCCTTCATGGCACACACACACACATGTCTGCGACTAGGGAGTTGGAACAGGAGTGGTTCAACTCAATGGCTAGCGGAGTGAAATTCCAGCGGCCTTACCCCAGATTAATCCACAGGTAGCCATAGAGAAGGAGTACTTTACCGTTGTGTGGGCTTTGTGAAGGTTCTTCCCATATGTGTTTGGTACTAAGTATCTGGGTTTTAGATTTTTGGCCTTAGCCTTATGCTAATATAGAGTGTGCACAAAGGAATTGGCATGTCATTGACAACAGTCTGGGCTTGTCCTAGACATGAAGAGGTGCACCTAGCGAGCCCTCCATAGTAAAAGATTACTACAATCCCTGTTACAGATTTATGAGTGTAATGTGATCTTAATCGATGATGATGTGCAGAGAGTATATGAGAAGGTTCTATCTACTTGTTTCTGGTGGGTTCGTCACTGCTGGTCCCACCCCAGTTTCCTGCTTTCATGCCCATGATACACACTCAATGGAAGTTATTGAGATGTATGCACCAGGTGAATGTATGTATCGCAACACTACACATGGCATGTGTTATCACTGCGCGGTCCATTTAGATCAGACCACGTGAACTGATTTTTAATGTTGCATGTACCATTACATTTATAGATTTACTGAATTATTCACTTCGAAGTGCCAACTTGGTCCCAGGGCTAGGCCATGTTAGCTACACATTCAATACATTTTTATAATTAAATTAGGTCTCATTTATGCCAGTGGAATATCGCTTAATATCTGGCATTTCATGTTGTAATTGTTATGCGAAATGCCTTGGATGCACCACTACGCAACGTTGCATAGTTGAGAATTTGTTTAGATTGTTTAAATTGTATTGCAGGATCATGGGAAGATGAAAACCAACCAACAAAGAGGAGGTGTTTGCATTAGGATTTTGTGCTATTTTTTTAATCTTTCAATGTATCCTCACATTAAAAATAGACAGGAAGACACATTTCCTGCTAAAAAAAAGTATTGCAAAATGCTGCAACCAGCATTTGTGTATCATTGAGTAACTTTACGTTTTTTGGGCATTTCACATAATTTACACAAAGGAAATTACAACATTTTGCCAATTTTGGGCATTTGCATTTTTGGCATACGTATCCTCAGGTTCTGGCCCTAAGATCTGTTTTGTTAAGCTACTTTCACATATCATGCAAGCTTTACTTGTTTTAAAAAAAATTTATGCAGCTCTTGATGTGGCGACCCCTATTCATCTAGGCCGCTCACAATACATCAGCATCCACCCAAGGCAGACAGAAAGAAATGCATGTCCACTAATGACCACACAAGGCTTCAGTTGAGGTTGTGATCAAGATACTCATGCAGGTCACTTGCATTTTAAGACTATGGGCTGCATGTACAAAGATTTGAAATAGCAGTATCCTAATTGCGATTTACAGGAAATCACAATTAAGAAATCAGTATTTCTAATGTATGAAATTCTTTTGAATTTCATTTGCGATTCCTGGTGTGTCACAAATAGTCCTACCTCGTGAATATTAATGAGGTTGGTCGCAATTTGCAACCCATTAGGAATCACAGCCATCAAAGGGATGGTGGCCTGCTGGGGTCAGCAGACCACCATTTCTGCGATTGCCTTGAAACAAAGCAATCATTTTCTTTCCAATACAGCCTGTTTCCCTGAATAAAAACGGAATTTGTTTGAAATGAAAAAAAATAAACTTTGAAGTTTCATTCTTCAAGAGTAGGCAGTGGTCAGTGGGACAGGCAGTGGTCTATAACACCACTGCCTACTCCTAAAAAATATTTTCCCAACCATTCTTAAAGGGGGTGAGGTCCCTTGAGGACCCCTTCCCATTTGTGAATGCGTCACCACCAACTTTCAATTGATGGTAAATTGCAAATGTTTTGTGGTCCCATTTCTGTCACAAAACATTCGTACATACCTTTCCGATTCATTATAAGGAAGGGACACATTCAACACGCTCCTTCCAATGCGAAATCGCTCACCCCAAATTGCTATTCAGTATCATATTTCTGAATTGCAATTTGGGCTTTGTGTATCCCAAAAAGCTTTTTTGGTGTCGCAAATGCCGAATTCTGTGAATTGGGCTGTTTGCCTCCTCAAAAATGCTTTCTACATCTAGCCCACTGCATTTTAGTTTTACTGACAGGTTGGGTGGCATACAGAGCTCTTGCACTGTCATTCAAGGGCTTCCGGAATGTCTTGATTAATCTAGAATAACACAGCTCAGTAGCTGCTTCAGAGCGCATACAGAATACCCAGGAGCATATTTATAATTACTGATGCACCACTGAATTGCGCAGCGTTGCGTCAGAAATTTCTGAGCTGTATTGTGGCATTTCCATGCACCATGGATATGTGTACTTACGGGACGACACACCATGGCGCAAGGTCCTGATGTGCGTCACGAATTCCGTCACAACATTTTTGAGAATGGCGCAAAGTGCTGGAACCCGATTACTACTTAAGGGACGCAAAGTGATTTGCGTGTCATAAAGCACTACATGCTGCAAATCAGCCTTGCATCATGCTGGAGTGTTGTGCATGGTGGGAAGATTGAAAAAGTGACACAATCTATACAACAATACTGCTCTATACAAAGAAGCATGGAAGGAGCCTCAGGGACCCAGGGGGGTAACCACCCCGACCCAGAAGACTTGCCATCATTCCATGAGAAAAGGAAGATGAAGTCCAACTTTAATGAGAGGAACCAAATACTAATAAGTGAAGTAACAATAAATAAACACCTCTTATTTGTCACCTCAAAATTGCCTTTAGCGAGGAAGGATGCCATTTGGCAATCTATAGTGGATAAGATAAACTGTGTTTCACAAACAAAAAGGACCTTGTGTAAGCCTTTAGCGAGGAAGGATGCCATTTGGCAATCTATAGTGGATAAGATAAACTGTGTTTCACAAACAAAAAGGACCTTGTGTAAGGAGAAGTGGCATGACTACAAATGCAGGACCAAAGAAAAACTGCCCAAGAACCTTAAGACAGCCATGAGGACTGGAGGAGGACCTGCCATCCAGGAGGAGTTGAATCCACTGGAGGAGCAGGTGGCATTCCTTATTCCAACAAAGTTGGAAGCTGGAGTAGAAGGTCTGGACAGTGTCAAAGTAGAGGACCAACAGGAACTACATGGTGAGTGAAAACAAGGGACCACATATTAAGAAACTGTTATGCAGACCAATGCAGAAAGACACATTGTTACACTGTGTGAAAGGGAAATGGCAGGAATGCCCCCCTTGTTAACTCATTCTTCACATAACTGTCACTTCCTTGGGCAGAACCAATTTGTTCAGCCCAGTCCAGCCCTGCCAAGTTACCCAGGTCCAGGTATTTCCTTTGAATCCTGTGATTTGTACTATAATTTATTCCTTTATAAAACAGGACTACAACTCCCAGAATACAAATCAGAAAACCTGGCCTGGAGCAGCAGATAATGTATGGACGTTGGAAACGTGGCAGATATGCCAGTGCCAATGCAGGCCCTCTTACACCATGAAGTAATTGTGCTTGTGTTGGGGCTAGGCAGCCAAAAGTGTACTGTAATGTAAATTCAGTTGATGTGACTCTGTAGAACGTCATTGTGTCACCTGAGTGGGTCACCGGGTGCTGAGTAGGTGCATGGTCTGCAAGTAAGATCAACTGAAGAGCCAGGTGTACAGTTTCTAGCACAAATTCATATTTGGTGCTGCTGACCTGATGTACTTGGGGAGCTTGTTTCAGGTGTAGCCTGCCATGTAAGCGAACACCCTGCCTCCTCTCTTGCTTATGTGGATATCAAAGGTGTGGGTGAGTGCAAGTGATGCAGAGCGGAGGTTCATGATTGGTTGGTGGAAGTGTAGATGTGGGTGAATTAGGAGAGTCCCTGGTAGTGTAGTATCTTGTAGGTGTGAGTGCTGTACCTAAAAGAAGGACCACCCAATACACCTATGGGACAAGGGTAGTTACAAGTATTATCATACAATTGTAACGTGGGACTTATTCCATAGGGCAACCAGTTGCACAGTCTGTAGGCCCTAGCCCTATGTGACTTATTCAAATGCCGCATTCAGTGCAAATCAGTTCTAACATCAAAAGAACATCACCTTGAACCAATATGCATGGTTTCAAAACATATGCTGGACCCATCAAAGTGATTAATCACATTTATATTTTAGTTTATCGCATTTCGAACAATCTTTAGATCGAGTGTGTGAATAAAGTG
This sequence comes from Pleurodeles waltl, assembly GCF_031143425.1. Lineage (NCBI taxonomy): Eukaryota > Metazoa > Chordata > Amphibia > Caudata > Salamandridae > Pleurodeles > Pleurodeles waltl. The sequence goes on along the minus strand of NC_090444.1, from coordinate 1,639,378,683 downwards.
AACCAGAAAGTGCAGCTGGCACAGTGCTCATAAGTAATTACAACAATACAAACATATAGGACAAATAATACACTGTATATGCCCAAATGGTGGTTTATTCACACACTCGATGTAAAGATTGTTTTAAAAATACAAATGTTGATAAATTAATATATAAATGTGATTACTCACTTTGATGGGTCCAGCACATGTATTGTAACCGTGAATATTGAGTGCGGCTTTTGAATGAGTCAAATAGTACATAGGGCCTACAGACTGTGGAGCTGGTTGCCCTACAGAATAAGTCCCTCATGACAATTGTATGATAATGCTTGTTGGTATGGGCAAGCATCTTGAACTGGCAGTGTGTCTGACTGGGGAATAAGTCTCTTTGAGGTGAGGTGTGATGTGCGTGCGGCATGATAGGTTAGTAATAGTCTGGCAGTGGTGTGTTGGATATGGATAGTTTGGTTCTTGTGTAGTAGGTGTGCAGAGATGCTGTAGTAGAGGGTAGTGGTGTAGTACTGTCTACATGTGATGAGGGCCTGGATGACAGTCTTACAGGTGTTAGGAGGGAGCCAAATGAAAACATTTCTGAACATGAAAAATATGAGAAAGCAGGTGGAGGTGATAGTTGCAATTTAATGTCTCCTGGTGAGGTTGGTTTCCAGGATGATGGGCAAGGTTTTCGGGTGGTTGGAGGGTTTTGGGGTTTGGGTCTAGTAATGTTGGAAACCAGGGTGAGTTCATGTTGCAGAATATCATCCCTTCTATCTTGTCAGGTTGAGTATGAAATACCTATCCCACACAGCCTTAGCCATGATGGTCAAAGACATATTGCATCAACTTTTGGTGGTGTCTTTTGAGAGTTGTTGAATGATCTGGGTGTCATCAGTGTAAGAGTTGATGCAGAGTCCCTGGGTCTGAATGATGCTTGGTAGAAGAGTCATGTATAAGTTTAACAGAGTGAGGCTGAGTGAAGTGCCTTACAGGATTCTGCAGGTGAGCTCCTTGGATTTGGAGGGGATTGCGCTTGATCTGTTGCATGCTTCCATTTAAAAAGGAGGTTATACACCTGAGAAATTTCCTTAGTTTCTTGTATTGTGGAGTCTGGAGATGACTGTGTTTTTGCTAGAAAACTATAGGATTCCCCTGGAAAAGTTTGAATTTTGGCATGTATGTGCCATTCCCCTGTCATGCAGTGCAGCAAGGTGGCTTGCTGTGTGGTGTTGTGTGCATGTTTGTGAAATATGATCCACTGGGCACAATAATGCACACATCGCATGCAAGACAGTACAGCAAGGCAGCTTGGTGTGTTGTGCTGTGTGAAAAGTAGAGTGCGGGAATGTGTGAGGTATAGGAATCTATGGTTGGTGCATTAAATGTCTTGGCAGTGCTGGTGCGCAAAATGATGGCAAGAGAAGATGCCTCGTAACATGTTCAATGTGGCCCATTCTTGCACTCATTCTTTCAGGCAGGGCAGCAAGCTGCTTGGCTGCGTTGTGTTGTGTGAAATTTATATGAATAGGCCTCCTAGTGAATACTGAGGTTGTGTGATCAATGTATGTATATCTCCATGTGAAAAACAATAATAGTACAACATGTACATATTCACCTGTAGAAACATATGTTCCCCATTTCCCTGTGTATTTTATTTGAATGTGAAGAAAAATACTGTCCGAATATAACAGCAATCACCTATGTCATGTTTAGTCATGAAATCTAACATATTTCTGTTTCTTTCCAGAGGGATAAACAACATCTCCTGTAGTTCATCCTGTCTGTGGAGCCCAACCTGTTGAGGGCACCATACTTTCCCCTTGGAAGATGACACCTTCAAACAGCTCCTGGACACGTTTGAAGCTTCTCCTCTGGTAGGGGCTAGGGAAGATAAAGTTGTTGTGCCTCCTGATGCACCAACACTTCGGTCCTCCCCAATGCCATCAGGCATGCCCTTATGGTATCTGAAACCCATTCTCCTGAAGCCATGGGTTATCTTTTTGATCAGGGACTACCATGCCTGTCTCAAGGCAAAGGTCTTCACCATGTCTGGCAACATGTGAGCAAGGGAGAAAGTGGTACTTCATATTAGGGCATGCATAATATATGCATAATATATCAATCCAATTACAATTTCATATTAACCTAAGTAAGGTAAGTGTACAAAACATCCATTTAGACACAATATAGACCCATGCATGACACTCATTCTGATGTGTCAGTGCTAAATAATACCCATGGCCTGCATATGTACACATTTGCTGTTGGTCTTGCATCTTGCATCTTTCGGCTGGAGCTCGCTCCCCTGCGCCGACAGCACCAACTTGCTGCGACGCTTCTCCCCGACCCCGCCCACGCGACCGATCGCGAGTTCGAAGCCCCCCACCTCATCCATGGTGTCCAGCAGCGCTAGTAAGTCTTCAACCCTGTGCATTGTGTCTCTGTTATTGTGCCTTCCCACTGTTTCTGACCAGATCTCTTTACCTTCTGTCTTCCGCTGTACTCTGCTACTCTCCGCATTGTGTCTTTGTTATTGTGCCTCCCCACTGTTTCTGACCAGATCTCTCTACCTTCTTTCTTCCACTGTACTCTGCTATTCTCCGCATTGTGTCTTTGGTATTGTGCCTCCCCACTGTTTCTGACCAGATCTCTTTACCTTCTGTCTTCCGCTGTACTCAGCTATTCTCTGCATTGTGTCTTTGTTATTGCGCCTTCCCACTGTTTCTAACCAGATCCTCTTACCTTCTGTCTCCCGCTGTTCTCGACTACTCAGTGCAGTGTGTTCTTTTATTGTGCCCTCCCACTGTTTCTGACTGTATCCTTTTACCTTCCGCTACTCTTTTGTGCATTGTTTGTGTACTTTTGCCTTTTTTCCACTGTTTTTACCTCTCCGGGCCATCTCGACACTTGTGCGATCCCCTGGCACTGTTTATTCCCCACCCCCTCCCGCCCCCATTCGCTCTCCCGTTCCCGCCTGCCTCCCAGCTGCCCCTTCCTCCCACCTCCCCCTCTTAATGGTGGTCGCTGCGCGACGCAGGTGAGAGACCCCTGACCTTTTGGCCGGAGCTCGCTCCCCTGCGCCAACAGCACCACCTTGCTGCGACGCTTCTCCCCAACCCCGCCCACGCGACCGATCGCAAGTTCGAAGCCCCCACCTCATCCCTGGTGTCCAGCGACGCTGGTAAGTGTTCTACCCTGTGCATTGTGTCTCTGTTATTGTGCCTTCCCACTGTTTCTGACCGGATCTCTTTACCTTCTGTCTTCCGCTGTAATCTGCTATTCTCTCCATTGTGTCTTTGTTATTGCTCCTTCCCACTGTTTCTAACCAGATCCTCTTACCTTCTGTCTCCCGCTGTTCTCGACTACTCGGTGCAGTGTGTTCTTTTATTGTGCCCTCCCACTGTTTCTGACTGTATCCTTTTATCTTCCGCTACTCTTTTGTGCATTGTTTTTGTACTTTTGCCTTTTTTCCACTGTTTTTACCTCTCCGGGCCATCTCGACCCCTGTGCGATCCCCCGGCTCTGTTTATTCCCCGCCCCCATTCGCTCTCCAGTTCCCGCCTGCCTCCCGCCTCCTAGCTGCCCCTCCCTCCCACCTCCCCCTCTTAATGGCGGTCGCTGCGCGACGCAGGTGAGAGACCCCTGACCTTTCGGCCGGAGCTCGCTCCCCTGCGCTGACAGCACCACCATGCTGCAACGCTTCTCCTCAACCCCGCCCACGCGACCGATCGCGAGTTCGAAGCCCCCCACCTCATCCCTGGTGAACAGCGACGCTGGTAAGTGTTCTACCCTGTGCATTGTGTCTCTATTATTGTGCCTTCCCACTGTTTCTGACCAGATCTCTTTACCTTCTGTCTTCCGCTGTACTCTGCTACTCTCCGCATTGTGTCTTTGTCATTGTGCCTCCCCACTGTTTCTGACCAGATCTCTCTACCTTCTGTCTTCCGCTGTACTCTGCTATTCTCCGCATTGTGTCTTTGTTATTGTGCCTCCCCACTGTTTCTGACCAGATCTCTTTACCTTCTGTCTTCCGCTGTACTCTGCTATTCTCTTCATTGTGTCTTTGTTTTTGCGCCTTCCCACTGTTTCTAACCAGATCCTCTTACCTTCTGTCTCCCGCTGTTCTCGACTACTCAGTGCAGTGTGTTCTTTTATTGTGCCCTCCCACTGTTTCTGACTGTATCCTTTTACCTTCCGCTACTCTTTTGTGCATTGTTTGTGTACTTTTGCCTTTTTTCCACTGTTTTTACCTCTCCGGGCCATCTCGACACTTGTGCGATCCCCCGGCTCTGTTTATTCCCCCCCCCCTCCCGCCCCCATTCGCTCTCCCATTCCCGCCTGCCTCCCAGCTGCCCCTTCCTCCCACCTCCCCCTCTTAATGGTGGTCGCTGCGCGACGCAGGTGAGAGACATCTGACCTTTTGGCCGGAGCTCGCTCCCCTGCGCCGACAGCACCACCTTGCTGCGACGCTTCTCCCCAACCCCGCCCACGCGACCGATCGCAAGTTCGAAGCCCCCCACCTCATCCCTGGTGTCCAGCGACGCTGGTAAGTGTTCTACCCTGTGCATTGTGTCTCTGTTATTGTGCCTTCCCACTGTTTCTGACCGGATCTCTTTACCTTCTGTCTTCCGCTGTAATCTGCTATTCTCTCCATTGTGTCTTTGTTATTGCTCCTTCCCACTGTTTCTAACCAGATCCTCTTACCTTCTGTCTCCCGCTGTTCTCGACTACTCGGTGCAGTGTGTTCTTTTATTGTGCCCTCCCACTGTTTCTGACTGTATCCTTTTATCTTCCGCTACTCTTTTGTGCATTGTTTTTGTACTTTTGCCTTTTTTCCACTGTTTTTACCTCTCCGGGCCATCTCGACCCCTGTGCGATCCCCCGGCTCTGTTTATTCCCCGCCCCCATTTGCTCTCCCGTTCCCGCCTGCCTCCCGCCTCCTATCTGCCCCTCCCTCCCACCTCCCCCTCTTAATGGCAGTCGCTGCGCGATGCAGGTGAGAGACCCCTGACCTTTCGGCCGGAGCTCGCTCCCTTGCGCTGACAGCACCACCATGCTGCAACGCTTCTCCCCAACCCCGCCCACGCGACCGATCGCAAGTTCGAAGCCCCCCACCTCATCCCTGGTGAACAGCGACGCTGGTAAGTGTTCTACCCTGTGCATTGTGTCTCTGTTATTGTGCCTTCCCACTGTTTCTGACCAGATCTCTTTACCTTCTGTCTTCTGCTGTACTCTGCTACTCTCCGCATTGTGTCTTTGTCATTGTGCCTCCCCACTGTTTCTGACCAGATCTCTCTACCTTCTGTCTTCCGCTGTACTCTGCTATTCTCCGCATTGTGTCTTTGTTATTGTGCCTCCCCACTGTTTCTAACCAGATCTCTTTACCTTCTGTCTTCCGCTGTACTCTGCTATTCTCTTCTTTGTGTCTTTGTTATTGCGCCTTCCCACTGTTTCTAACCAGATCCTCTTACCTTCTGTCTCCCGCTGTTCTCGACTACTCAATGCAGTGTGTTCTTTTATTGTGCCCTCCCACTGTTTCTGACTGTATCCTTTTACCTTCTGCTACTCTTTTGTGCATTGTTTTTGTACTTTTGCCTTTTTTCCACAGTTTTTACCTCTCCGGGCCATCTCGACACTTGTGCGATCCCCCGGCTCTGTTTATTCCCCACCCCCTCCCACCCCCATTCGCTCTCCCATTCCTGCCCGCCTCCCAGTTGCCCCTCCCTCCCACCTCCCCCTCATAATGGCGGTCGCTGCGCGACGCAGGTGAGAGACCCCTGACCTTTCGGCCGGAGCTCGCTCCCCTGCGCTGACAGCACCACCTTGCTGCAACGCTTCTCCCCAACCCCGCCCACGCGACCGATCGCGAGTTCGAAGCCCCCCACCTCATCCCTGGTGTCCAGCGATGCTGGTAAGTGTTCTACCCTGTGCATTGTATCTCTGTTATTGTGCCTTCCCACTGTTTCTGACCGGATCTCTTTACCTTCTGTCTTCCGCTGTAATCTGCTATTCTCTGCATTGTGTCTTTGTTATTGCGCCTTCCCACTGTTTCTAACCAGATCCTCTTACCTTCTGTCTCCCGCTGTTCTCGACTACTCGGTGCAGTGTGTTCTTTTATTGTGCCCTCCCACTGTTTCTGACTGCATCCTTTTACCTTCCGCTACTCTTTTGTGCATTGTTTTTGTACTTTTGCCTTTTTTCCACTGTTTTTACCTCTCTGGGCCATCTCGACACTTGTACGATCCCCCGGCTCTGTTTATTCCCTGCCCCCTCCCGCCCCCATTCGCTCTCCCGTTCCCGTCCGCCTCCCAGCTGCCCCTTCCTCCCACCTCCCCCTCTTAATGGTGGTCGCTGCGCGACACAGGTGAGAGACCCCTGACCTTTTGACCGGAGCTCGCTCCCCTGCGCCGACAGCACCACCTTGCTGCGATGCTTCTCCCCAACCCCGCCCACGCGACCGATCGCAAGTTCGAAGCCCCCCACCTCATCCCTGGTGTCCAGCGATGCTGGTAAATGTTCTACCCTGTGCATTGTGTCTCTGCTATTGTGCCTTCCCACTGTTTCTGACCAGATCTCTTTACCTTCTGTCTTCCGCTGTAATCTGCTATTCTCTGCATTGTGTCTTTGTTATTGCACCTTCCCACTGTTTCTAACCAGATCCTCTTACCTTCTGTCTCCCGCTGTTCTCGACTACTCGGTGCAGTGTGTTCTTTTACTGTGCCCTCCCACTGTTTCTGACTGTATCCTTTTACCTTCTCCTACTCTTTTGTGCATTGTTTTTGTACTTTTGCCTTTTTTCCACTGTTTTTACCTCTCTGGGCCATCTCGACCCTTGTGCGATCCCCCGGCTCTGTTTATTTCCCGCCCCCATTCGCTCTCCCGTTCCCGCCTGCCTCCCAGCTGCCCCTCCCTCCCACCTACCCCTCTTAATGGCGGTCGTGCGTGACGCAGGTGAGAGACCCCTGACCTTTCGGCCGGAGCTCGCTCCCCTGCGCTGACAGCACCACCTTGCTGCAACACTTCTCCCCAGCCCCGCCCACGCGACCGATCGCTAGTTCGAAGCCCCCCACCTTATCCCTGGTGAACAGCGACGCTGGTAAGTGTTCTACCCAGTGCATTGTGTCTCTGTTATTGTGCCTTACCACTGTTTCTGACCAGATCTCTTTACCTTCTGTCTTCCGCTGTACTCTGCTACTCTCCGCATTGTGTCTATGTCATTGTGCCTCCCCACTGTTTCTGACCAGATCTCTCTACCTTCTGTCTTCCGCTGTACTCTGCTATTCTCCGCATTGTGTCTCTGTTATTGTGCCTTCCCACTGTTTCTGACCAGATCTCTTTACCTTCTGTCTTCCACTGTAATCTGCTATTCTCTGCATTGTGTCTTTGTTATTGCGCCTTCCCACTGTTTCTAACCAGATCCTCTTACCTTCTGTCTCCCGCTGTTCTCGACTACTCAGTGCAGTGTGTTCTTTTATTGTGCCCTCCCACTGTTTCTGACTGTATCCTTTTACCTTCTGCTACTCTTTTGTGCATTGTTTTTGTACTTTTGCCTTTTTTCCACAGTTTTTACCTCTCCGGGCCATCTCGACACTTGTGCGATCCCCCGGCTCTGTTTATTCCCCGCCCCCTCCCACCCCCATTCGCTCTCCCATTCCTGCCCGCCTCCCAGCTGCCCCTCCCTCCCACCTCCCCCTCATAATGGCGGTCGCTGCGCGACGCAGGTGAGAGACCCCTGACCTTTCGGCTGGAGCTCGCTCCCCTGCGCTGACAGCACCACCTTGCTGCAACGCTTCTCCCCAACCCCGCCCACGCGACCGATCGCGAGTTCGAAGCCCCCCACCTCATCCCTGGTGTCCAGCGATGCTGGTAAGTTTTCTACCCTGTGCATTGTGTCTCTGTTATTGTGCCTTCCCACTGTTTCTGACCGGATCTCTTTACCTTCTGTCTTCCGCTGTAATCTGCTATTCTCTGCATTGTGTCTTTGTTATTGCGCCTTCCCACTGTTTCTAACCAGATCCTCTTACCTTCTGTCTCCCGCTGTTCTTGACTACTCGGTGCAGTGTGTTCTTTTATTGTGCCCTCCCACTGTTTCTGACTGCATCCTTTTACCTTCCGCTACTCTTTTGTGCATTGTTTTTGTACTTTTGCCTTTTTTCCACTGTTTTTACCTCTCTGGGCCATCTCGACACTTGTACGATCCCCCGGCTCTGTTTATTCCCCGCCCCCTCCCGCCCCCATTCGCTCTCCCGTTCCCGTCCGCCTCCCAGCTGCCCCTTCCTCCCACCTCCCCCTCTTAATGGTGGTCGCTGCGCGACACAGGTGAGAGACCCCTGACCTTTTGGCCGGAGCTCGCTCCCCTGCGCCGACAGCACCACCTTGCTGCGATGCTTCTCCCCAACCCCGCCCACGCGACTGATCGCAAGTTCGAAGCCCCCCACCTCATCCCTGGTGTCCAGCGACGCTGGTAAATGTTCTACCCTGTGCATTGTGTCTCTGCTATTGTGCCTTCCCACTGTTTCTGACCAGATCTCTTTACCTTCTGTCTTCCGCTGTAATCTGCTATTCTCTGCATTGTGTCTTTGTTATTGCGCCTTCCCACTGTTTCTAACCAGATCCTCTTACCTTCTGTCTCCCGCTGTTCTCGACTACTCGGTGCAGTGTGTTCTTTTATTGTGCCCTCCCACTGTTTCTGACTGTATCCTTTTACCTTCCGCTACTCTTTTGTGCATTGTTTTTGTACTTTTGCCTTTTTCCCACTGTTTTTACCTCTCTGGGCCATCTCGACCCTTGTGCGATCCCCCGGCTCTGTTTATTTCCCGCCCCCATTCGCTCTCCCGTTCCCGCCTGCCTCCCAGCTGCCCCTCCCTCCCACCTCCCCCTCTTAATGGCGGTCGTGCGCGACGCAGGTGAGAGACCCCTGACCTTTCGGCCGGAGCTCGCTCCCCTGCGCTGACAGCACCACCTTGCTGCAACACTTCTCCCCAGCCCCGCCCACGCGACCGATCGCGAGTTCGAAGCCCCCCACCTCATCCCTGGTGAACAGCGACGCTGGTAAGTGTTCTACCCAGTGCATTGTGTCTCTGTTATTGTGCCTTCCCACTGTTTCTGACCAGATCTCTTTACCTTCTGTCTCCCGCTGTACTCTGCTACTCTCCGCATTGTGTCTATGTCATTGTGCCTCCCCACTGTTTCTGACCAGATCTCTCTACCTTCTGTCTTCCGCTGTACTCTGCTATTCTCCGCATTGTGTCTCTGTTATTGTGCCTTCCCACTGTTTCTGACCAGATCTCTTTACCTTCTGTCTTCCGCTGTAATCTGCTATTCTCTGCATTGTGTCTTTGTTAATGCGCCTTCCCACTGTTTCTAACCAGATCCTCTCACCTTCTGTCTCCCGCTGTTCTCGACTACTCGGTGCAGTGTGTTCTTTTATTGTGCCCTCCCACTGTTTCTGACTGTATCCTTTTACCTTCCGCTACTCTTTTGTGCATTGTTTTTGTACTTTTGCCTTTTTTCCACTGTTTTTACCTCTCCGGGCCATCTCGACACTTGTATGATCCCCCGGCTCTGTTTATTCCCCGCCCCCTCCCGCCCCCATTCGCTCTCCCGTTCCCGTCCGCCTCCCAGCTGCCCCTTCCTCCCACCTCCCCCTCTTAATGGTGGTCGCTGCGCGACGCAGGTGAGAGACCCCTGACCTTTTGGCCGGAGCTCGCTCCCCTGCGCCGACAGCACCACCTTGCTGCGACGCTTCTCCCCAACCCCGCCCACGCGACCGATCGCAAGTTCGAAGCCCCCCACCTCATCCCTGGTGTCCAGCGACGCTGGTAAGTGTTCTACCCTGTGCATTGTGTCTCTGCTATTGTGCCTTCCCACTGTTTCTGACCAGATCTCTTCACCTTCTGTCTTCCGCTGTAATCTGCTATTCTCTGCATTGTGTCTTTGTTATTGCGCCTTCCCACTGTTTCTAACCAGATCCTCTTACCTTCTGTCTCCCGCTGTTCTCGACTACTCGGTGCAGTGTGTTCTTTTATTGTGCCCTCCCACTGTTTCTGACTGTATCCTTTTACCTTCCGCTACTCTTTTGTGCATTGTTTTTGTACTTTTGCCTTTTTCCCACTGTTTTTACCTCTCTGGGCCATCTCGACCCTTGTGCGATCCCCCGGCTCTGTTTATTTCCCGCCCCCATTCGCTCTCCCGTTCCCGCCTGCCTCCCAGCTGCCCCTCCCTCCCACCTCCCCCTCTTAATGGCGGTCGTGCGCGACGCAGGTGAGAGACCCCTGACCTTTCGGCCGGAGCTCGCTCCCCTGCGCTGACAGCACCACCTTGCTGCAACACTTCTCCCCAGCCCCGCCCACGCGACCGATCGCGAGTTCGAAGCCCCCCACCTCATCCCTGGTGAACAGCGACGCTGGTAAGTGTTCTACCCAGTGCATTGTGTCTCTGTTATTGTGCCTTCCCACTGTTTCTGACCAGATCTCTTTACCTTCTGTCTCCCGCTGTACTCTGCTACTCTCCGCATTGTGTCTATGTCATTGTGCCTCCCCACTGTTTCTGACCAGATCTCTCTACCTTCTGTCTTCCGCTGTACTCTGCTATTCTCCGCATTGTGTCTCTGTTATTGTGCCTTCCCACTGTTTCTGACCAGATCTCTTTACCTTCTGTCTTCCGCTGTAATCTGCTATTCTCTGCATTGTGTCTTTGTTAATGCGCCTTCCCACTGTTTCTAACCAGATCCTCTCACCTTCTGTCTCCCGCTGTTCTCGACTACTCGGTGCAGTGTGTTCTTTTATTGTGCCCTCCCACTGTTTCTGACTGTATCCTTTTACCTTCCGCTACTCTTTTGTGCATTGTTTTTGTACTTTTGCCTTTTTTCCACTGTTTTTACCTCTCCGGGCCATCTCGACACTTGTATGATCCCCCGGCTCTGTTTATTCCCCGCCCCCTCCCGCCCCCATTCGCTCTCCCGTTCCCGTCCGCCTCCCAGCTGCCCCTTCCTCCCACCTCCCCCTCTTAATGGTGGTCGCTGCGCGACGCAGGTGAGAGACCCCTGACCTTTTGGCCGGAGCTCGCTCCCCTGCGCCGACAGCACCACCTTGCTGCGACGCTTCTCCCCAACCCCGCCCACGCGACCGATCGCAAGTTCGAAGCCCCCCACCTCATCCCTGGTGTCCAGCGACGCTGGTAAGTGTTCTACCCTGTGCATTGTGTCTCTGCTATTGTGCCTTCCCACTGTTTCTGACCAGATCTCTTCACCTTCTGTCTTCCGCTGTAATCTGCTATTCTCTGCATTGTGTCTTTGTTATTGCGCCTTCCCACTGTTTCTAACCAGATCCTCTTACCTTCTGTCTCCCGCTGTTCTCGACTACTCGGTGCAGTGTGTTCTTTTATTGTGCCCTCCCACTGTTTCTGACTGTATCCTTTTACCTTCCGCTACTCTTTTGTGCATTGTTTTTGTACTTTTGCCTTTTTTCCACAGTTTTTACCTCTCTGGGCCATCTCGACCCTTGTGCGATCCCCCGGCTCTGTTTATTTCCCGCCCCCATTCGCTCTCCCATTCCCGCCTGCCTCCCAGCTGCCCCTCCCTCCCACCTCCCCCTCTTAATGGCGGTCGTGCGCGACGCAGGTGAGAGACCCCTGACCTTTCGGCTGGAGCTCGCTCCCCTGCGCTGACAGCACCACCTTGCTGCAACGCTTCTCCCCAGCCCCGCCCACGCGACGATCGCGAGTTCGAAGCCCCCCACCTCATCCCTGGTGAACAGCGACGCTGGTAAGTGTTCTACCCAGTGCATTGTGTCTCTGTTATTGTGCCTTGCCACTGTTTCTGACCAGATCTCTTTACCTTCTGTCTTCCGCTGTACTCTGCTACTCTCCGCATTGTGTCTATGTCATTGTGCCTCCCCACTGTTTCTGACCAGATCTCTCTACCTTCTGTCTTCCGCTGTACTCTGCTATTCTCCGCATTGTGTCTCTGTTATTGTGCCTCCCCACTGTTTCTGACCAGATCTCTTTACCTTCTGTCTTCCGCTGTACTCTGCTATTCTCTGCATTGTGTCTTTGTTATTGCGCCTTCCTACTGTTTCTAACCAGATCCTCTTACCTTCTGTCTCCCGCTGTTCTCGACTACTCGGTGCAGTGTGCTCTTTTATTGTGCCCTCCCACTGTTTCTGACTGTATCCTTTTACCTTCTGCTACTCTTTTGTGCATTGTTTTTGTAATTTTGCCTTTTTTCCACAGTTTTTACCTCTCCGGGCCATCTCGACCCTTGTGCGATCCCCCAGCTCTGTTTATTCCCTGCCCCCTCCCGCCCCCATTCGCTCTCCCGTTCCCACCCGCCTCCTGCCTCACAACTGCCCCTCCCTCCCACCTACCCCTCTTAATGGCGGTCGCTGCGCGGCTGAGCCGGCACGCCAGAGGCAAGCCCGTCTGCGCCCGTCGGCGCCCGGACCGTGCCCAGCGCCAGTCCCCCTGGCCCAGCCAGCCAAAATCCCCCCAGACTACACTACCACCCCCACTCGCTCCTCTCCCCCAACCCCGGAGTCCGCCCCAACTGATTTCAAACCACCCCCACACACACACAAGGCCCTTTCTGCCGCACCTGCCTATTCTCCTGCTCCACCCCCCACGCACCCCACACCAACACCAAACGCAACAGCCTCCACACAACAACACCCACACCCACCAACAAACCCCACAACCTACACAAACCCCATGCCAAGGCCACCTCTACCTTCAACAACACCACAAGCATCCCCGCAAACACTATCACACATCACAACAACCACACCACCCGCAACCACCTCAGCTGTCTGCTACTGAACACCCGGTCCCTACACAAACATGCCATAGAACTCTGGGACCTCATCACACTCACCGACATTGTCTTCCTCAGAGAAACATGGACAAACCTCGCATCCGAGCCAGACATAGCCATAGCCACCCCGGAGGGCTACAAACTCCAACGCAAAGACCGCCTCAACAAACCAGGAGGCGGCATCGCCATCCTTCACAGAGACACCATCAAGGTCACCACCAACACCCTTGACACCCTCAACAACGCAGAACACATGCACTTCCTCATCCACATAAACAACACCACCGCCGTCAGAGGCACACTCATATACAGACCCCCTGGACCACGCCCCCATTCTGTGACACCATCGCTGACTCCATCAGCACGCACGCTCTCACCTCCACAGACTACATCCTCCTCAGCGACTTCAACTTCCACCTGGAAAACCCTCACAACCACAACTCCTCTTCCCTCCTAGACAATCTCACCAACCTAGGACTCAAACAACTGGTCACAGCCCCCACCCACTCAGCTGGGCACACACAACGCAATTTTCACCTCAAGCCAACACGTCACCTACACCCACACCACCAAACTCCAATGGACGGATCACCAATGCGTCCACTTCTTCTACAACAAACCACCCACACACCATCACCAACACACCACCCCCTACCGCATGTGGGACAAGATCCCCACTGAGCACCTGATCTCCCAACTGACACAAACCCCCCCCAACATAACCGACCCCAACACTGCCGCACACAACCTCAACAAATGGATCACCACCTGTGCCGACAATCTCGCGCCCCTCAGGAAAAACATCACCACCCGCAATATCAAGAACGCCCCATGATTCACCACTGAACTCCACGAGTCCATATGCAAATGCCGCAAAGCAGAGAAAACCTGGAGACAAGAACCCACCACCACAAACTTCGCCACCCTCAAAACCACCACACGCATCCACAACCAATTCATACGCACCGCCAAAAGAGCACACTACAAGGAACGCATTGACAAAAACTCCCAAAGCAGCAAAGAACTCTTTACCATCATCGAAGAGCTCTCCAAACCCAAAGCCAGCAACCGAGACCCCACGCACACACAAACCCTCTGCAACTCCCTCTCAAATCACTTCCATCGCAAAATCCTGGACATACACAACAGCTTCACACCACACACACCCTCCACACGCACCCTCCACCCACCCAACACAAACCCACCACACACCCCCAACTTACTCACCACCTGGGCCCCCACCACCGATGAAGTAACTGAAAACACAATGAACTCCATTCACTCTGGCTCCCCCTCCGACCAATGCCCCCACCGAATATACAAAAGAGCCAGCCCCGCCATCGCCCCCATACTCCGAGCCACAATCAACAGCTCATTTGAAACCGCCACCTTTCCAGACCTCTGGAAACATGCGGAAGTCACCGCGCTCCTAAAAAACCCAAAGCCGACCCAGACGACCTCTCCAACTACCGCCCCATCTCCCTCCTCCCATTCCCAGCCAAGGTCACAGAAAAAATAGTACACTCCCGCCTATCCCACTTCCTCGAGACAAACCACACACTCGACCACTCCCAATCTGGGTTCCACAAGAACCACCGCACAGAAACCGCTCTCATCGCAAGCACTGACGAAATCAGATCCAGAGTCGACATGGGCGAGACCGTAGCACTCATACTCCTGGACCTCTCCACAGCCTTTGACACTGTCTGCCACCACACACTCCGCACACGCCTTCACGATGCCAGGATAAGACACAAAGCCCGGGACTGGCTCACTTCCTTCCTCACCGACAGAACCCAAAAAGTCTGTCTCCCCCCCTTCCAATTCTCCGCCACCAAAATCACCTACGGAGTCCCACAAGCCTCCTCCCTCAGCCCCACACTCTTTAACATCTACATGACCCCACTAGCCAACATCATCAAACCCCACGGCATCACCATCCTTTCATATGCTGATGACACTCAACTCATCTTCTCCCTCACCCGCGACCCCAACACCACCAAATCCAACCTACACACTGCACTCCTAGACACCGCCGCCTGGATGACAGCCAACCGCCTTAAACTCAACTCCAACAAAACCGAAATAATCATCTATGTCCCACACAAAAACACTTGGGACCCCTTGTGGTGGCCCACCACGCTAGGCCCCGCACCCACCCCCGCAAACCACGCACGCAACCTCTGCATCATCCTGGACTCCTCCCTCTCGATGACCCAACAAATCAATGTCCTCACCTCCTCATGTTTCAACACACTCCGCATACTGAAAAAAACATTCGAGTGGATCCCCACAGAAACCAGAAAGACAGTCACTCACGCACTCATCAGCAGCAGGCTTGACTACGGAAACGCCCTCTATGCTGGCACCACACTAAAACTCAAGCGCAAACTACAGCGAATCCAGAACTCCGCAGCACGACTCATCCTCGACCTCCCCCGACACAAACACATCTCACCACACCTCAAATCCCTCCACTGGCTCCCCATAGACAAAAGGATCACCTTTAAGATCCTCATCCTCGCACACAAATCTCTCCACAACACCGGCCCTGCCTACCTTAACGAAAGAGTGACCTTCCACACTTCCACACGCCACTTCCGCTCCGCCAGCCTCTCTCTCGCCACTGTCCCTCGCATCAAACACACCACCACCAAAGGCAGATCTTTCTCCTACCTATCCCCCAGGGCCTGGAACTCCCTCCCCACCCACCTCCGCAAGACCCAGGACCTCCTACTCTTCAGGAAGATCCTTAAGACCTGGCTTTTCGAACAGTGATCTCCTCTCCCCGCCCGCCCACCCCTTCTCACACCCCCAGCGCCTTGAGACCCTCACAGGTGAGTAGCGCGCTCTAAAAGTCTCTTTGATTGATTGATGCAAGGGGGGCAAGGTCAAGGCAAAACCTAAGTTACATGTCTGAAGGTAAGCAATGGCAGCTTGTATGGCTCTACGTATGTTAAGTAATCTTGAGTTATGCAAGGCAGCACGTACTGCTGACTTGCCTTACTCTGCAGCAGGGAGCCACCCCAAGGATGAAGGGTGGGTGTTTCACTGCATCAACAACCTTATTTTGATGGCTTTGCAGATTTAGTGTCATTGCTAGACCTGGAAACATGTCATAATGTATCAAGCCCACAGGTGAATCTAAACCAGGAGAAAAACTCTAATTTTGCATGTGTTACCTCATTCTCCCTGTAGTGCATTCTGCAGCACACAAAGTTTGAGCCAAACACCACTCAGGAGTGTGTTTATGCAGGAAGCTGTCCTTACCTGCACAAAAACTATTTTGCCTACAATGCAGGCCCCTTGCACCATGATGAAAGGGTGCCTGCGTTGGTGCAACACAGACACAAGTACGCCACCAATAGGAAAGGACAAGAATGCACTGCCTCAATGTTCATTCTTGCCCTTTACCTTTCACGTAGTGCAGCAAGGTGGCTTGCCATGTTGCACTGCATGAAATCTTGACATAAATGCCACAAAGGTTAGATACTACCTTTGAGGCTGGCATTGTTATGCTAATATATTGGAAAGCTAGTGCATATGTCCTCCTGGCCAAACCTAGGTCAATGATTTGGTATCCATGCAGTGAGGCCTACTGGTGCTGCATAGGTTTTACAACAATGATATTGCCACTCTGTTCCCTACAGATACATATATAACTGAGATATGTAGGCTGCCATCCACAGTACAACTGCTAGGTCGCAGCACAAGTTCCCTGCCATGTGAACATATACAGTCACAATGTGCATTAGATAGGCTGTGAGCTATTTTTTTAAGCAAACTTTGGATTGACACATTAGCTGTCCTATACCAACGCAGCCTCCAGGGCATCCGTGTAATGGGGCCAAAGTCACTCCATTCTACATAGGTCTGACATGGACACATCTGATGGAAGGATCAGTCACCCCTGAGACAGGATTACAACAGCTCTACTCAGGTAAGCGCTATTACTGAGGGAATGTTTAGATGTCATACAAATGAATCACACCCCTGTGGCAACACATGTTGAGATGCCAATTGTACCTTTTCATAGGTTGTTTTCAGGATACAACTAAAGTTGGGATGTAACTGGCACACTTCCGGCATCTATCTCTTGTGCAATGATTGCAATGTGATGTCTGACCTGGTGACACTGTCATGAATGTTTATGCAAAGTGTCATTAGGAATGACACACAGGTACTGTCACAGGTATACCATCCCCAAATTTAAATGGACATGTGATGTTGAGTTTGCTCAATGAATCTGAGTGATATATACCTCCCCATACACATCACACTGTTACAACTATCATCGATCACACACACTTGTCACAGAGCTACAACCATTTAATCATGACACTTTCTGCATCACGATCTCTGAAGCTGTCAACATTGGCTTGTGTAAATGGGCAATGTCCGCCTGCAAAACTAAAATGAAGAAATTACATTACAAATAGAGCAACTTAACACACTTAGAAATCTTAACCAAGCACTATGACATTCCATGTCAATGCACATCTAGACACCCTTACACACATATTTAAACATTTTCCAATCATGGAATGAGGTTAGTCAACTTGCAGTGCTGATGTGCCAGGAGGTAAAAGGTCGGAAATTTCTTACGTCTATGTCTAAATCAGGTCCCGTGCATATGATGTTGTAAGAACTGCTGGCCAGCATTATCAGAGGCCCCCTTGCATCATGATGCAAGGGTACAAGCATTGGCACTAGGTAGCCAAAAGTGTGCCAATGCTAGGAATGGGCAGGAATGCACCTGTGAGAAATCTGACCCTGAGGCCCTCTACTTAACTCCAGAACGTATACACAATTGCCACACGGACCACCATCACATCCGAAACACCTGCAAAAAGAGAGAAGAAAAGGTTAAACCAGGAGGTTTCCCCAACCACCGAGAATACAAAATAATTAAAAAAATGAGGAGAGAGCCATAGGAGAAGAAAAGGATGCTGTCATCAGACCAATGGAGGAGGAAAGAGAGAACGAGAGTCTGGAAGGAGCAGGATGCTGTTGTCTCGAGGGAGAACCTTCTAACACCACTGACACCATTGACTATTCTGTGGACATGGAGGGAGTCCAAGATTTGGAGTGAGGAGTGGTAGATGCTGCCGTAGGATACTGAAGAAGTGTCACAGCTCAGTAGAGTTGCGGAGTAGCAGGTGGGTGCCACACTGGGGGAGAGGGAGGAGGTTTGTGTTGTATAGGGGAGAGAACAGTATGGGTGATGGTGTTTTTATTTGGATGCTAAGCTTGGGCATAATGGTGACACCGCATGGAACTGATAACGCGTCCCTTTATGTCAATTTATACACATTAGGACTCGTTTTAGGCCAATGAATCTTTTGACCCAGTGGTGAAACACCGTAGGACGAGATAACTGATCAACATGTCGAGCAATATGTCAATGATGTCATCAATATTTATCACCACAATACACTTTACTTTGGATAAAGACATTGATTAAACTGTCGGCGCAACCATGACCTTTCAGCCATGAATAACCACACCCTTTGATAGAATTTTATGAATTCTATTCCCTATTGATTACAATCTACTAGCAGAAGTGTCAATCTCAAAACCAAGAAGCGTAAGAACATAGTCACAACGTGGCAACAGTAATAAGATTTTATTAATGCAAGGATCACAAACATAAAGATATAGCACAGTGTAAACATAGATTAAAACACCGAGAATATGATGCCAGCCTCAGTTCAGCATAGCGCAACGTCAGTCTTGTTTATATGTGTCAGTCAGGGTGATCACCTTGCCTAACCACTAATTAGCATCAGCATGTTGGGTTTCATGCAAAATAATTTAGAACACCAATTTAGAAAACATCTAAACTATGGCCTCTATTCAAAAATACAGCAGTTGGTACCTAGAAAGGAAAAGCAAACAGACAAATTACAATAGCATTGTCATAGTTACCCTCCACGGATTAAGTCAGCACACAGGATCAGTCTTCGTCTTCAGGACATCAGTCGAATCGCCGTCAGTCTAACTTAGTCTAGTGGACAAAAGGGACACTTCCCTCATATGGAAGAGAAGCGTAAAGGGGCAGTCTATGGGTGAGGATAGTTTATTAGTCTCAAAGTCACCAATCAGAGTGACAAAGTATCTGGATAAAATCAACAGCATTCCCTACCTAGTTCTAACGACCCTTCTGTGACATGAGTTTTTATCCCTTTTTCGTAACACCTCCCGCCAAAATTCTATTGGATATTCACTATACCCCACTATCTTTGACCTATCAAATTATGCATTAGGTAATCCCAATTGTCACCCCACGATAATTTATAACACTTTGATTGGTCTTCATAATTGACGTCTTCGTATGTGGCACATCTGGGGGGTTTAATCACCGTCTTGGCACGTCTCTCGGGTCATGAGCTTCTTTGTCCATGGTCAAATGTCCTTGTACATTCTTTCATATACTTTTGTTTCAAAATCTGTATAAAACTTATACTAAGGCAGCTAGCATGCGGATGGGAACAGGATGAAGTTGGATACATAAAACAAAGGAAAAAAACAAGTGCTGGGTCATGGCCCTTTTCGAGTCAGCACACTGGAAAACAGAAAATATGCTTTAATATGAGAGCTACACAGCTAAATCTTCAACTTACGCTAACTTAAGGCCTATGGGTTTTAATACAAATGCAATATTTGTAAGCACTAATATATGCTCGACTAATCATGGTGCAAGCAATAATTTCTTATAACTGACATTAGTTTATATGCACAATAGTAATTTCACGTTTTATAATCATAATTCAAATACATATTAAGCAACTACTATTTATTGTCGTTTTCTATGCAGCATTGTTAGGCATTTATATAAGCATTTCACGTTTAACCTATGTAATATTTAGACTACGCTCTCAGTCCCTCCTCTGATGACGCTCGTCATCACACAAACCTTTCTCTATGACCTTTTACTTTTAATTTTTCACCTTGCGCATAATACGCATTTCAACATCTTGCCCTTTATGTGAACTTTCCCAGATTTCATTGAACATTTTCTCTCTTTCACTTTCTTCGTTTCTCCTGGTTCTTTTAGTCCAATTTCTCTTTATTTTGTCATTAATTGTGCATGCCCCCCATAATCCTAATAGACAGACCAAAACAATGAATAGACCCATCAATATTTTTGCAAGTACCCCATTCCAAATGCTGGTAAACCAACTCCCAACTCTGGCAATTCCCTTTCCAAATTTCTCCCAAACACCGAGTTCTTTCAAATCCTTCAAATCTGTACTATCTCTAGTAAGGTTAGTAAGCATACTTCTAATCTTTTTACTGTTATCTGGAATGAATGAACAACAATGACGCTCATTGAGCATCTTGCAGACTCCTCCACTCTTAGCTAACAGGATGTCTAAAGCAAGTCGATTTTGAAGAGTCATAGCTCTTTCTGCAGCAAGTTCAGTATCCATCAGGAGTATAGCTCCTGTGAAATTTGTCAGCATGTTTTCCACTATAGTAGACAACTTTTGAATCTTCATAGAATTCAAGATAACCCCTACTGAAGGGATTATGGCTCCAAATATATCACCAATGACAGCCGCCACTGATTCTCGTTTTTGTCTAGGATGTTGTAATTCAGACGTCTTAGGTATTTGTTTTAAGTCATCAATTTGGTAAATCTTTGGGAATACTATTCCCAAATAACATGTCCCATACCATCCCTTAGGGAGACGGTAATAAGCATTAAGCCCACAGATGTAATAGATCCCAGGGATTGCTGGATCCTGTCTATTCAGCATAAAGGTCCATTTACTCTGGAACAAAAACACATGCCTGCACTCACTCGTTCCCACAAACAGGTTGTCCTGTTCAGATTTTGGCCTAATTATATACAAAGTCTACCTACATGTAATGCATCTATAGCTAATTTCCCTTGTGTCTTGATGGCGGTGTAAGCATAATCGTTTGCGTATGTGCGTTTCTCTAACCCTTTTTCTAATCTTTCTTTCAATGCTTTCCATCTATCATCAGTGTGATCTAAAAAGCTTTTCTCAACAGGTGATAATAAGCAAGTCAAGTTATTGAGATGTGCATAAGCTGTCCCGAATGTAAGCGTCGGCTCAAAGAATCCTCTAACTATTTTTATATCATGTTCCTTAGCTAACTTGTTTAAAAATTCAATCACAGGTACAAAAGAAAACACAACATCTAAGTTTGAATAAAAGTATTGCACATGCTCCTGATTATAGAATCTTGTTAGTAGCAAGCTACAACTAATTCCGTAAGTAAGAGGGAGGCTATGATATGTAACTCCCTCCTGCACAGATGAAGGAATCTTAGTACATACATAACAATCTTTCGCATCCATGGTTTCCACATACTCATTTAGTAAACGATAGAAGACATTAGTAGAAAGTTCCCCTTTTGCATTAGTTCCCTCATGCATGTGTCTTGCATCCTGCTCAAATCTCTCCCATGGTGTTAGTGTGGTAGTTTCAGGTTTTGAAGTAGCGCTAGTAGTTTCTTTCTCTATCCATGGCATTCCTACAATCACTCCCACGATTATCACTGCACACACAACACCTATTATAAGCCCTAGCCAACCACACACTTTACCTCCCTTGCTACTACTTCTATTGTAAGCCATGTTCGTATAGAATCGGATAGTAGATCAACAATCAACTTGAGGATGATTTAGAATATTCTCTTGCTTTCTGCATATATTTACAGCATCTTCATTCACTCCAGGACCCTTTTGTCAAATCAGGTTAGCAGCTTGTCATAATCAGGTTTAAAAGTCAATCCAGTTTTAGTGTCACTTTCGGTAATTTATAATGTCTCTTTTCAGTTTTCAAATTTTCAGAATTTTAACCAAGCCTTCCTCAGATTTGTTCAGGTACCATAGTATTGGCCTGGTACTTCTCGATCAAAACAGAATGCTAGGAATTCTTGTTGCCATTCAGATGTTGTATCATACGGCCATTCAGGACCTGTATACCTTCTGTTTGCGACTCTTTTTCTTTTCAGCCTTCGTTCACCCTGTTGTTCTCCTTCACTTAGATCTTCCACTCGAGATGTATCGTTCTCTTCTATTATTGTGTCGTTTGATACGTCTCTTATCTTGAGGAGTGGTCTATCTGGCCAGTTATCACCTTTATGCGTCTTCTCTTGATGTGTCTTTTCAGGACGCTGGACAGCACCCTCCTCTTGTGATATGGTGTTTTCACTTGCTGGACCTGCAGCTGGCTCGGGAGACTCTGGTACGTTCTGATTTCTCTCTACAATTTCTCCTTCTTCTTCTTCTTCTTCTGCGTCTCTGCCGGGTTCGAGTTCTAACTCGTATTTGTCTACTTCTGGGAGAACTTCTTCTTGATTTGATTCTTCTGCCGCTTCTACTGAGATAGGCACTCTGTCACCTCTTTCGAACTCATTGACTGCTTGAGGGACAAGGCTGTTCTCAGTGGGCTCTCCGATCGTCTCAGTTCCTTCTTGACTGTTTTCTGGCCCTGAGACTTCTCTTTCTGAAGTTGTTGTGTCGGAAACTTCAAGTTCCTCTTCATCAGGACACGTTACCCTTTTCGTGTGACTGGCATGCATTCAATTGGGAACTCCGGCACACTTCACAGCAGTAGTAGTTGTCAAGATTACTTGATATGGCCCTTTCCAACGTGGTCCTAGACATGATTTTCTCACGTGCTTCTTGACAACCACCCAGTCACCAGCTTGGAGAGAGTGGCCTGGATCGCCAATCGGTGGCAATGTGTTAGCTTCCACCTGGTGAGAGAAAGAGCGAATCACATCAGCCAAACCTTTGCAGTAATCCAACACCATATCATCTGTAATATTCACTAGCGCATTTGCAGGTACTGCTGGTAATCTCTTAGCTCTACCCATGAGGATTTCATGGGGGGATAATCCCGTTTTCTTGTCTGGGGTATTTCTCATTGACATCAGCACTAGAGGCAAGGCATCTGGCCATTTCATGTTAGTTGCTGCGCACATTTCTGCCATTCTTGATTTCAAAGTACATTTCATTTGTTCTACTAGTCCTGATGCTTTGGGCGGTAGCTACAATGCAGCTTTTGTTCAATGTTAAGTGCAGCACACAGGAGTTTTATCACCTCATTGTCGAAGTGTCTACCCCTATCCGACTCTATAGAGACCGGAAACCCGAATCTTGGTATCAGTTCCCTAAGTAGTAATTTTGCAACTGTAAGACTGTCATTTCTACGTGTGGGATATGCCTCAATCCAGTGACTGAAAACACGCACAATCACTAACACGTACTTCAATCCTCCACAAACAGACATTTCAATGAAGTCCATTTGCATCTTGTTGAATGGACCCCCAGCTCTCCCAATGTGGCTCAAAGTTACACACACCACTCCCACCTAGAGGCAGCCCTTTTGCACCTTCATCCGGGGTTTATTGGGCTCCTGCCCCCCTGGACACTTGCATGACTCTTGGACTTGGTCTCCTTCCTTTACAGGTCCATGAATCCATCTTCAGTGCTTTGCAGTCAGTTAGTGTCCTTGCAGAATCCCCTGTCTCGACTTTACTGTCTTTCTGGGGTAGTAGGGTAACTTTACTCCTACTTTTCAGATTCTTGGGGTGGGGTATCTTGGACACCCTTAGGGCCATATTTATACTTTTTGACGCAAAACTGCGCTAACGCAGTTTTGCGTCAAAAAAATTAGCGCCGGCTAACACCATTCCGAATCGCCATGCGGGCGCCGTACTTATTCAATGACATTAGCCGGCGTTAGCCGCCGGCGCTACCTGGTGTGCGTGAAAAAAAATGACGTACACCAGGCAGCGCCGGCGTAGGGGAATATGGAGCTTGGGCGCCAAAAAATGGGGCAAGTCAGGCTGAGGCAAATTTTTCGCCTCAACCCGATTTGCGCCATTTTTTTCGACTCCCAACCCCCATTGAAATGACTCCTGTCTTAGCAAACACAGGAGTCATGCCCCATTGCCCAATGGCCATGCCCAGGGGACTTCTGTCCCCTGGGCATGGTCATTGGGCATAGTGGCATGTAGGGGGGCACAAATCAGGCCCCCCTATGCCACAAAAAAATAAAATAAAAAATACTTACCTGAACTTACCTTAATGTCCCTGGGATGGGTCCCTCCAGCCTTGGGCGTCCTCCTGGGGTGGGCAAGGGTGACAAGCGGTGTCCCTGGGGGCATGGGAGGGCACCTCTGGGCTCCTTCCGAGCCCACAGGTCCCTTAACGCCTGCCCTGACCAGGCGCTAAAAAACGGCGCAAAAGTGGCTGGACGTAATTTTTTTTGACCCGCCCACTCCCGGGCGTGAATTTTGCCCGGGAGTGTAAATACGGCGCACATGCCTCAAAGTAAATTTTTTAGACGGGAACGCCTACCTTGCATATCATTGACGCAAAGTAGGTGTCCACGCTAAAAAATGACGCAAACTCCATGGACTTTGGCGCTAGACGCATCTAACGCCAAAGTATAAATATGGAGTTAGTTTTGCGTCGGAATTGCATAAAAAAGAACGACGCAATTCCGGCGCAAACAGAGTATAAATATGCCCCTTAGTGTTTTCTTACACTCCCAGCGACCCTCTACACACCACACTAGGTCTGGGGTCCATTTGTGGTTCGCATTCCACTTTTGGAGTATATGGTTTGTGTTGCCCCAGGCCTATTGTTTCCTTTCCGGCATTCATCTGTTGACAGATGATGCACCTGTGACAGGTAATTTCTGCGGCATGTCTGAATTTTGGGTTAAACCAATCAATTTTGAATGACCTGATTGTTGCGTCTCTTCCAAGGTGAGCCTGTCCATGATAGAGCCTGGCAAAACTAGTTTCCCTTCTTCTGAGACCCACAAATCATCAGCCCTCTGTACACATTGCATTCTTTGCCAAGAGCGTTTCTCTTCTTTGCTCGCACGGCTCTGTAATGTTTTTAACTCATCTAATGTGTCAACTACCCGCAATGCAAGGTTCAAACATGTGTCATTTTCAGTTTGTGGTAATAATTCCCATTGCTCCTTGAACGATATACAGTTCAATGTGCAAAATCTTGCGACTTGATCTGCATAGCCGTTTCCCATGGACACAAAGTCTTGTGATCTAATATGAGCACTGCATTTCCCCACGGCAATTTCAAGAGGTAACTGAATCGCATGTAACAAATCCTTTATTTGTTCACCATTTTTTACAGGAGAACCAGATGAGGTCATAAAACCTCTCTGTGACCAAAGTTGGCCAAAATCATGTACAATTTCGAATCCGTATATGCTGTCAGTATAGATAGTGACTTTCAAATT
Organism: Pleurodeles waltl; assembly: GCF_031143425.1. NCBI lineage: Eukaryota > Metazoa > Chordata > Amphibia > Caudata > Salamandridae > Pleurodeles > Pleurodeles waltl. The sequence continues at coordinate 1,639,353,636 of NC_090444.1, read as the reverse complement.
TACAGCTGCGTGGCATGCCTTAGTAAGGGCAATCAGTTCTGCCACTTGTGCGGAAAACACTCTTTCGAGCCAGGAGGCTTCAACAATACCCGTTATGGTACATACCGCATAGCCAGCTCTCAGTGTTCCAGCAGAATCTTAGACAGGACCCTTCGACAAACATGATACAGTCATTTTCTTTTAACTGGGTGTTCTGAATATCTGGGCGAGGTTTGGTACATAGCTCAGTTACTTCAAGACAATCATGTTCAAATTCTTCCTCATTTTTGATTTCAGTATTTTCATTAGGAAGTAACGTTGCAGAGTTCAATACATTACAACGCTTGAGTGTGACATTCGGTGATCCCAGTATGATCATCTCATACCTAGTGAGACGAGCATTTGTCATGTGTTGAGTTTTAGTTCGAGTCAACAGAATTTCAACTGAATGTGGAACCATTACTGTTAGGGGGTATCCCATGACTATGCCTTCACATTGTGTAAGGCTCTGACCAACTGCTGCGACTGCACGCAAACAACCCGGTAAGGCTGCTGCGACAGGGTCCAAGGTAGCTGAAAAATATGCTACAGGGCGATTTGCATCTCCATGGACCTGTGTTAAGACAGACAAAGAACAAGCATCACATTCATGACAAAACAACAGGAAAGGTTTCTCATAGTCTGGCATTCCTAATGCTGGTGCCCTGCACATGCATTCTCTTAACTCCATAAATGACTCAAGTTCTTCCTTAGACAAGGATATAGTATATGGCTCATCCTTGATTTCTTTGCCTGTCAGTTTTATCAATGGTTTTGAAATGATCGAGAAGTTGGGTATCCACTGGCGACAGTAGCCCACCATTCCCAAAAACATCCTGATGTCTCTTTTTGTCGTTGGGGGGTTCATTTGCAAGACAGCTGTTATTCTTTCCTTTGATATTCTCCTGGAACCCTTTTCAATCAAGTGCCCTAAGTATTTCACCTCCTTCTGACAGTATTGTAGCTTTCTGGGTGACACCTTATGTCCATTCTTTCCCAGATGATTCAGTAATGCAATGGTATCATATTTACAACTGTCTCTAGTTTTGGACGCAATTAGCAAGTCGTCAATGTACTGCACAAGAGTTGAATTAAAAGGCAACACCAGTGGCTCCAAATCCTTCTTCAATATCTGATTGAAGATGGACGGTGACTCAGAAAATCCCTGAGGAATTCTGCACCAACTGTACACCTTATCCAGGAATTTTAAACTGAACAAAAATTGGCTGTCCTCATGAAGAGGTATTGAAAAGAAGGCTTGTGATAGGTCTACCACGGTAAACCATTCAGCATCACAGGGGACCTAGAACATTATTACTGCTGGGTTGGGCACCACAGGGCAACATTTTATCACAATTTCATTTATTTTTCTCAAATCCTGCACAATTCGAACCTTTCCACAGGGCTTCTTTAAACCCACTGTGGGAGAGTTACATGGACTGCTCAAGACCTCTTTCAGAACTCCCTGCCTGAGAAAGTCTGCAATTATTTGTGACACTTCGATGAGAACATCTTGGGTCATGTGGTATTGTGGCACTTGAGGGAACACTGCATTTGGTTTTATCTGGACTTTGACTGGTTCTACCCCTTTTATTAATCCTACTTCTTTCCCAGTCAAGTCCCACACTTTCTCTGTTACTGTCCCTTGTAGTTCGACAGGCAGGTCAATTAAGGTATGCATCGGGAATAGAGTAATCAGAGGGTAGTCTTCATTTGTTCCTATTTCTTCCTCTAAAAACGGACTTTCATCTCCTTCATCGTCACTATTTGTCTGCACTTCAATTCCGTCATTGGAACAGGTAATTGTACATTTTGTCTTACACAGTAAGTCTCTTCCCAGTAGGGATACTGGACTCGAGTCACAGACTACAAACCTATTTAGCCCCTGGAAGTTGCCAATCTCAACCTGCACTGGATCTGTAATCGGATTAGTCAGATACTGATTTGCTACTCCAACCACTTTTATGGTACGCCCTGAGAGACGCAATCTTGGAACTTCTGCACTTCTAACTGTGGAGTGTGTGGCTCCTGTGTCGACCAGGAATGAAACCTTGTAACCCATCACCTTTCCTTCTACATATGGGCCTCTCTGATCCACCTCTAATGACGCTGCAAGCCTGCACTCCTCACTGTCTGAGCTATCATCTGACCAATCCTCATTCATGCCATTTTCGCCTCGTAATGGGAACTGTTGTACAGTATTATTTTGATTTGTTACCTGGCCTGTGACCTGCTGAGGAAGCATCACCTGTTGCTGTCCCATCGGAGCCATTGGTAATTGCATTTGCTGTCTAGGCACCATAGGAATCTGCTGCTGTACTGGTTGCATTAGTATTGACTGAAAACGCGGCATTTGCATCTGCTGCATGGGCTGTACCCCTTGCATTTGTACCAGATTGTTCTGAAAGTTCGGGTTTTGATGTCTCATTTTCGGACCTCGTGAATTTTGTAATGTACCGACATTTGCACTTTGCTAAACAGCACCATCCTGCACCATATTCGGGCACTCACGTTTCCAGTGCCCCACGCCCCGCACGCGTGACATGGTGACATCTTTTTCGCCCCTTGAACATCATTTTGAATTACAACCGTATTCAAGTCTGAACCGCGGTTCACAAACCCTCTGCCTCGACCTCTCGGTTGTGCCTGAAACATACCATTCATCTGCGGTTGCTGCTGTATCATCTGTTGAACTCCATTTCCCTGTATTCCAGCCTGTGCAGCCCTTATCTGCATCACCATCACCTTTTCTTTCAGCTTCTTTTGCTTCAATTCAATCTCATCACTACAGTATTTCGCATACTGTAACACCTCATCAGTCGGTTTTGCTTGCCAACAAATCAAATGATTCTTAATCATCTGACTAACTTCTGGTCGCAACCCTTCAACAAATCTAAACACAAGATGGTTCATATCCTTTGGTTCAATAGTTTCAGTACCACTGTAGTGTTTGAATGCCTTTAGCAGTCTTTCGTAATAAGCATGTATTGACTCTTTAACCTCTTGAGAGGTCCGGTCGACTTTCTGCCAATCAGTCACCTTCGGTGACACCTTTTGTTTCAAAAACTCAATCACCTTATGATAATACTTCATCACCTCTTCAGAGGGTGCCCCAGTCACCTTATCTCTTGCCGGCTCCTTTGTCAGCCAATCTACCCATCTCTTGCACTCGAGCCACAAATCAGGCGGAACAATGATCTCAAACAAGGTATTCAAGTCTTCCCAGAGACACTTTGCAAGTTTCACAAACCTATCTGTTTGCTGATACCACTCGATCAGTTTCTCTCTCAATCTGGGATAATCGTTAGTAAAGGATAGAATGTCTCCTCTGTTCCAAGGCACATGAACTAGGACACCACCAGCTGTCTCTCTCATAGGTAATATTTTTACTGATTCCAAATCAGGTGATGCCTTGGCTTGATTAGATCCTGGGCTGTCACCTTTTCCCTTGTCCCTTTTCTTTGCCCATCTGCCTTCCCATTTCTCCAGTGCCCCCCAAATTTGCGCGCTTTGTAGTAATTCTCTCAAATGTGCCTTCATTCCTGCAGACGTCATGTGTTCAAAATCTTTTGAGTCAAAATCTAATCTGTAACTTCTTTTCAAATGTTTAGTGTTTCCGATATCAATGTTGTATTTATCTGCCAGGTTTGATAATCTCTGATGCACCTTGCCTAGTTCTTTGGTAATCTTAGGGCATAGGTATCTCAATTCTGCCTCCGTGTATGACTCCAATCTATTTACTCCCATTGTCCCTTCTACTAACTCAGCAGCTTCTGCCCCTAGTCTTACAAAGTTCAGGTATTTGTCTTGTTTTTCTTTCTCTGGTTCGACTGTAAACACAGCAGTCTTCTGTGAAGTATAAGTCTTTTCTAACCATTCATTTAACTGTTGGACTGTAAAACTCTGCAACAAAATGTTCCCTGCATGCATCATTGGGGAATGTGAGGTATTCATACTCATTGTTTGTGGCGTTAAAACTCCTAAACCTGCTTGTCGCATAGCTTCGAGGGGTGCTCCCACTGGACTAAGGTCCATTAAAGACCTCTGTTGTTCAATCGCTTGCTCTCCTGGGGCCATTATCTGTGGAGTTCCCATAGACCCTCCTCTTATCGCATCCTGAGTCATCACTCCCTGATCACATACACCTGTTTTACCCTGTGCATACAATGGCACTGGTGGGCCAACAGTAATTTGTAACGATATGGTGGCAGGTGTCTGACCCGGTCCCAGACTCCGTGGAGCAGTGACTCCATAGGTCTGTTCTAAGGTACCCGGAATTGGTACTAATGGCAGACCAGCTACAGGGTTGTACCCTGGTATCAGCTGTGGTTGTGGTTGGGATAGTAATTTTGGAGTTGATTCAATCTGTACTAACTTTGACTTCGTGTATATCGGGTCTGGCGGCACTATCAAATTTGTAGTCGTCTCAAGTACTGGGACATCTGGGTAGATTCTCTGTGTCTGCGGTGGAGGCTGCAACTGTATCGGTATGTCTGGTGCAGTGGGTACACTGACACCATTCTGTATCGAAGCCGTATCACTAGTCTGTACCGTATCAGTAACTCCCTTTTCCTGCGTCTGGTTCCCAGGATCCATGCTAGTGTTTGGAAACATAGATTAAAACACAGAGAATATGATGCCAGCCTCAGTTCAGCATAGCGCAACGTCAGTCTTGTTTATATGTGTCAGTCAGGGTGATCACCTTGCCTAATCACTAATTAGCATCAGCATGTTGGGTTTCATGCAAAATAATTTAGAACACCAATTTAGAAAACATCTAAACTATGGCCTCTATTAAAAAATACAGCAGTTGGTACCTAGAAAGGAAAAGCAAACAGACAAATTACAATAGCATTGTCATAGTTACCCTCCAAGGATTAAGTCAGCACACAGGATCAGTCTTCGTCTTCAGGACATCAGTCGAATCGCCGTCAGTCTAACTTAATCTAGTGGACAAAAGGGACACTTCCCTCATATGGAGGAGAAGCATAAAGGGGCAGTCTATGGGTGAGGATAGTTTATTAGTCTCAAAGTCACCAATCAGAGTGGCAAAGTATCTGAATAAAATCAACAGCATTCCCTACCTAGTTCTAACGACCCTTCTGTGACATTAGTTTTTATCCCTTTTTCGTAACACCTCCCCCCAAACTTCTATTGGATATTCACTATACCCCACTATCTTTGACCTATCAAATTATGCATTAGGTAATCCCAATTGTCACCCCACGATAATTTATAACACTTTGATTGGTCTTCATAATTGACGTCTTCGTAGGTGGCACATCCGGGGGGTTTCATCACCGACTTGGCACGTCTCTCGGGTCATGAGCTTCTTTGTCCATGGTCAAATGTCCTTGTACATTCTTTCGTATACTTTTGTTTTAATATCTGTGTAAAACTTATACTAAGGCAGCTAGCATGCGGATGGGAACAGGATGAAGATGGATACATAAAACAAAGGAAAAGAACAAGTGCTGGGTCATAGCCCTTTTCAAGTCAGCACACTGGAAAACAGAAAATATGCTTTAATATGAGAGCTACACAGCTAAATCTTCAACTTACGCTAACTTAAGGCCTATGGGTTTTAATACAAATGCAATATTTGTAAGCGCTAATATATGCTCGACTAATCATGGTGCAAGAAATCATTTCTTATAACCGATATTAGTTTATATGCACAATAGTAATTTCACATTTTATAATCATAATTCAAATACACATTAAGCAACTACTATTTATTGTCGTTTTCTATGCAGCATTGTTAGGCATTCATATAAGTATTTCACGTTTAACCTATGTAATATTTAGACTACGCTCTCTCAGGGCCATCTTGACAACACCGCATATTGGGTATATCATTACTGTTTGTTTGGCATGCTTTTGTAATGCTAAAACCACTCCATATGGTGAGCATTTGTTTTTCTTCCCTGTTAATATCGAGTATGATAGCTGGAAGCTTTATGTTAATCAAAACTGACAATTCAAATACAACTACAAACAGAAAAAACAATACTTAGGCACAAAGACTACACAAAATATTATTTACAGGTACAGAACAGACACAGACTCAATTCAAACAGCCAAATAACCACCAATTTCACACAACACCCCTCAAACCACCAACACCAAACAACAGGCACTAACAGAAATGAAAGTAACATTTACACTTTCTGGTAAGCAGCCACACCCATTGCATCATATCTTGGGTGTGACAGGCAGGTTCCTGAGATTTGCATCGATTTCTCTGATGCTTTGCTACACAAAGATACATTGCATGATACACTATGACAGTGAAGCAACGGTGGTGATGCGCCTGTTCTGATCTGCGCAGCAGTGATATTTCGGTCCAACAAAAGATGAGTGGCTTCTCCTGGAGAAAACACCTTAGACCCACTTCCAAGGGTCCAGGAAGGGGGCAGCACCACTTGGCAGGCCAGACTGACAGATGGCAAAGTCCAGGTGCAGAAGCAGGGTGGTTGGAGGTCTTTTATGTCCCGGAGACTTCAAATCAGGAGGCTAGCCAGTTAGCCCTAAGAAACACTCTGGGTTTAAGGAATGCATGTGCAGTCCTTCTCACCCAGGCAGGGGAGCAGCAGGCAGCAGGGCAGCACAGCAAGGTAGTACTCCAATGCTGATTGATCCCACTACAAGATTCAGATGAGTTACCAGGGTACACACCTGGATGTCAGCCACAGTCACATATGTATTAAAAGGTTGATCCTGGACCCTCTGCCCCACTCTTTTTGATTCCCAATCCCTCTCTTCCTGAGATGTGTCCAGGCTCCTTCCTTGTGATCTTTCACTGAGTCATAAAACACTTAGGAAGGCACAGAGACAACCTTGCTCTCCCATCCTCCAGTGTATGTTCCAGTAAGCTTGCAGCTTTGCTGGACTATCAGTCTTGGACTGGCGGGATTCATCTACTCCTCATGTTTCCCCAGGCAGGCACGGCCTTACCCTAAAAGAAACCCAAGGTCTTCCATGTTAAGTAGCAGTGCAGGAACTTCTACACTCAGTGTAAGTCACAACACGGGAAACAGCCATAACAACCCGGTCATAACCACGCATGACCATAACCACAAAACCTTTACCATGCATGCCTTAACCACAAATTCATTACGACTAATATGTCTTAACCACACATGCCTTTACAGTGAATTTAATTTTAAAGGCATGAATGGTAAAGGCATATGCGAGGTAAAGGTTTTAAAGGTAAGTATTATTTTTTATTTTTGTGAGTGCATGAATGTAAAGGCATAAACAAGATAAAGGTTTTACAGGTAAGTACAGTTAAGTATTACGTGTTCTTTATATATATATATATATATATATATATATATATATATATATATACATATATACATACACACATATCTATAATTTAACTAGTGGTGGTCCTCACTAGGTAGGTATAGATGGGATCTAGTTTCTATAGAAAAAATATTTTTTTTCTTGCCTATATCTTTCGTGCCGGTTGAGGAATCTTCACAAAATTTTCCAAAACCATTTGATGCTCACATGAGCTGCTATCTGGAAAGTTTCAGGGTCATTCATCAAGTGGGAACTGAGAAAAAGGGGCGGCGGGGTCCCTAAAACACTTTTTCCCCATTCATTTTTCCATAGGGATTTTTAACAGCGATAGCGTCTGAACCACTGGACAGAATTACATCAAATATGGTAGTAAGGTAGTTCTTGGTCCAGTAAGCGACCTTTGTGTTATTTGGTGTAAATCTGTTCAGTAGTTTTTTAATAATTAAAGAAAAAACAAGTTTGTATATATAGGGATGCGAAGGCTTAGGGAACCCTCCCGATCCCATTCTGAGATCTGTTTGGCTGCCAACACTTCAACAAAGAAGTGCGTCCCTGAAACAAATAATGACAACAACAAAAAACTGGGCAGGGTAGAGTCACCCTGACACCTTAGTTCTGGTACTCAGGTACCAGAGCGACCTCCCCAGAGCAAAAAAGCATTAAAAAAAAAATGTTGGTGGGAATCACAGCGGATCAGCCACCTCCCGGGGCTTTAAACAAATATAAGGTGGGGGGCTGCATGGCCTCCCGCAGCCCCGGGGACCGCCACGTTCCCAGGGCTTTAAAGAAGTATAATTTAAGTGGGGCCACATGTCCCCCACAGCTCCAGGGACCATCACCTCCCCGGGCCTTCAATAACAGAATGAGGGGGGGGTGATTTAGACCCCATGTCCTAGGGACCATCACCTCCCCGGGGCTAGATTACAATGGAGGGGGACCTGGCCCACCCAGGGGCTTTATAAAAACAAGTGCGGGATTTCTTTGCACCTCTAGATATCTATATTTCCTTTTCTTTTAATATCTCAAAAACCACCAATCAGATTGAGACCAAACAACAAAAAGCACTCTTTTTGGACCAAGAGCTACCTTCCCGCCAAATTTGTGTAATTCCATCCAGCAACTCAGTCTGTAGTCGTGTCTAAAATCCCTCTGGGAATTACAATGAGAAACATACTTTTGTTTACTCCTCTTTTTCTCAGCCCCCACTTGACGGATCACCACGAAACTTCCCATGTTTCACAAGATTCTTGAGAACGCTTTGTTTTGGAAAATTTAGTCAAACAACGCCAAAGATATAGGCAAGTCAAAAAACGCTTTTTCAATGGAAGCATTGTCCTAATTATAACTATATACTGGCGACCGCCAGTAGGTAATCTATCTATCTATCTATCTATCTATCTATCTATCTATCTATCTATCTATCTATCTATCTATCTATGTATGTCTGTCTATCTATCTATAAATATATATATATATATATATACATATATACGTATATGTGTATATATATATATATATATATATTCACTGAAAAAAACAAAGGTTACAGGGATGTTATAAGTAGGTTCTGAATTCACTCATACAAAACCAGTAGGAGTTATTTTAAGTAACTATAATTCGCGCCCTAGGGTAACTATAACTCGTGACCCTGCCATGCACAGATTTTTCTTCAATAATTTGACTGCTAATGTTTCATTTATATTTATAATGGTGTTGTAGAAGTTGTCGTGAGTGCTGTAATATCTGTGGTAATTAGCAGGGCATGGCAATGGCATGAGTTATAGTTACCTTAGTACTACCTGTTGTAAGTATTGTGGGCTTTCAACCACGCCCATCACTTTTATTTGTTCCTGGGCATGCCTTTGAAAAATCACTTGATGTCATTGGTAAATGCTTTACATTTGTCCTGCCTTGAGGCTGTTTTTGTCATGCCTTGCAGACTGAGCCTGTTACATCGATTATTGCACGATTGCTGATATACAATATACTTCAGCATGTGCAAAAATGTTTTTCTTTTGTCTCTCCACTTTGTGCTGCATGGCGGCTATAGCGCTCACAGCACAAACAGGCACAACAGCGTGTACTCGATCAGTGCTATTGGTGCGCTGGTCATATTGTTCACAATCACCTAATCAGAGTCATTTATTGTGGATCTCACCTTAAAACACTTGAAATTGGTAAATGCTTAACATAAAATAGAAATCCTCAAAGTGCAAGCATTTCTTCTGGCACAGTGGGAGAGCCGATACTACAATATTCACTGCACTCTGGAAGCTCGCCCCATAATGCTTTGCAGGGCATTACTTTTACAAAACATTTTTGCTCATAACTCAGCCTGTGGTCCTTGGACAATGGGACCACCTTCAAAACATTGACCACAATATGCTCTTTCTGTCTACATCTCTGGGTCCCACACTATGTTACTAGGGACTTAAAAATAATAACCCCTACCACCATTCAATATCTTTTTAAGGTCTCTCATGGCTAAAACTTTTGTTTTACAGCTGGGAGAAGTTATGTTTTTAGGGCCATGTTTGTGGTATTATTTCAATAGACTTGTTAGCCTTGAAAATGTTGAATACACCATGCATGCTACGGGCTAAATATATTGTTACAATGTGTTATTTTCTTCCATTTTTTTTCACGTGGTTATTGTTCTCCAAGGACTGACTGTATGGTTACATGAGCAAGTTTCTTCCAAATGCTGTTTTTATTGTGGAGTTTTCTAGGAGCTGTTCTGAGCATTGCAGTGAACATACTATAATAATTGCAAGTGTTGTTTTAAAGGCCTTGTTTGTAATATCATTGCAGTCGGCATGCTAGCCCTAAAATGCATCTAAGGGTTAAGTATATGGTTACCCTGCATTACTTTCTCCTGTTTTTTTCATGTGGTTATGCCCTCTAGGGGCTATCAATGGTTACATGACCATGTTTCTTAAAAATGATAGTTTTGTTATGGTGCCCTCTACGGGCTGTTTTGAGCATTACAGTCTAATGCCAAAACTTTATTTCTGATAAAGGTTTATATCATAATTGTATATGTTTTAATAATCTCTCCTTATTACAATTATTACTATGATTCATGCCCACTTAACATCCTTATTACACTATGACAGTTTGAACACTCTTGGTATGTTTGGGTGACCCTTCTAGTTTATTTCTTCTCTGTGGCTGTTTTGTGTCTTTTTTGGGGGTAATTATGTTAGCCTGCCAGCAACTCTCATGATGGGGTGGTGAAAGTGGTATTCTATTGGAATTAGCATGGCAGATTTAAATTAGGATGCTAAATGGGAACATTTTAATTTTTTGATGCAGATAGAGGAAGAAGGTAAATTGAAGTGCTTTAGTTATATGCAGGGCCACTGGAATTATATGGCAGAAAAAGATGACATTATGAGCCAGGGTTCACCAATTTACGTGGCAAGAAAAGTCCAGCTATGAATTGACAATACTGACAGCTCTAACTCAAGCAAATGTGAGACCTATTGCATCGCAAATGCTTGTTTTGAATATTGCCACATGACCCCAGGACCTGGTCCACCGGGGGGCTAAATTACTGTGCTTTTTGTTTTTAATTTTCCCCAAATTTGCAAATCCCTGTGGGAAATTGCAAGGGGAAAAAGCATTTTGGGACCTTCCCCTTTTTCTTGGCCCTAGTTTGACGAATCACCACACAACTTTCAAAACAGCAGCTGAAATGACTGTCGTACTAATTCTGAAAATATTTTTGAGGATTCATCAAACGGCAAATGAGATATGCAATATGAGAATTGCCGTCAATATATATGCAAAGTATCAAACTTTGGATCAGATTATCTTGCATACATTTTGCACTATATAAGTATTCACACATACATTTGTCCTATTTTCACCTATGTTGTTTTTGCTTGCCTACATAACAGTTGCATGGACTTAGATGAGTTCACATAATTTAGCATGGGTATTGATAAATGTTACCAATATTCAACAGGTAACAAGAATATTAAAATTGGCTTTATTCATACATCTGCTAATGCTTTTTGTATGGTAAATTGTCTTGATGAACTTAGATGACACATAGGTATGTCAATATAGCCCATTTCCCATTTTGTACGGGACAACATGATGTGGATATGAGTGACTTTGTACTACAGACGTGTACAGAACACGTGTACATATGTGATTTTGTCATGTAGATGATTATGCTCTTATATGCGTTGATTCTTACATCATTTCTTTATCATGTGAAAGTTCACATTTTGAGTATGAGTACACTGTAATACCTTACTATGGTTGCATTTCCCTTAGGTTATTTCCTAGTGTATAAAATCATTCACAGCCTATTTATTCACTGTGTCCATTTTACATTGATGGACTGAGATGTAGGAAATATAGGCAACTTGAGGCACTTAGGCCCTCATTACGACCCTGGCGGACGCGGGAGAAGTGGCAGTAAATACCGCCAACAGGCCGGCGGAAAAAAAAGGAATTATGACCATGGCGGTTACCGCCATGGTCATCTGACACTTCTCCACTCCGACCGCCAGGGCGGTGACGACCGGTGGGCTGGAGTCTTTGGACTCCAGCCCGGCGGCCATCACCAGACCACCGGCGGTATCAGGACCATGCATACCGCCATGGATTTCATGTGGTTTGGAATTCCTTCCCTGGCACTGGTAGGGGTCTCGCCTGCCACCCTCCCCCACCCCGAGTCCTCCCCCCACACCCCTGACCCCCCTACCACCCACCAAAGGTGATAGTACCCCACACCCACCACCTCGACACACACCCCCCTTCATGCACACAGACACCACTACCACAAATACCTGCACACATACTAACAAACATTGCAGCAGACACACACAGTCATGCACGCACACATACATACAGGCATACACGCACACATACTCACAGTCAAACATACAGACAGACACGCACACATTTCCAAACACACAACACCCCCCGCATGCATACACGCACTCACACACCCCCTCTACACACTCACACCCCCATGAACGCACACACCACACAACACACCCCCACCCCCCTCCCCTAATGGACGATCACCTTACCTGTTCCGGTGATCCTCCAGGAGGGGACGGGATCCAAGGGGGCTGCTTCGCCGCCAGCACCCCGTCACCAGAACACCGCCACACCAAATCATGGGACGTGATTTGGTTGGCGGTGTTCTGATGAAGGGGCGGTGGAGGTGGAGCAGCCTCCACTTCTCCGCCAACCGCCAGTATGGCTGCTGGCGGCAATCCGGCAGAAAAAGGATGGAGGGCTGCCAGCAGTCATAATAATACGCTGCGCGGAAAACAACCTGCACTGGCGGTCTTCTGCGCGGCAGTACCTCAGCGGTCTTCCCAAAAGGCCGCCGAGGTCGAAATGAGGGCCTAAATTGTTCATCTGTCACCTTGATGAGGTATTTCAATGTGGCTTATTATATATGTGTATATTTGAACCTAGAATGTTGGAATGTCTGAAATAAGGTGCACCTTTTACTTCTGGTGCCACATATGTACCTAGAGTTGAAATCTATACAAGATTTGATTGTACACTTTCAGTGCATAATGTACATGGAATTTAGAAGTTCCTTTTCCATTTGTGGTCCTGATACTTTGATTAGCCTACAGATATACCTCTGTGTGTGACACATATGCTTAGGATCACATGATTTGTTCAATGACCATTGTTTTAATGGAACATTGACAAATAATCCAGACTTGCCACACCATTGCACATACACTCATCTCACACTTTATTTATTCATTATTATTATTCTTTGTTATTATATTATACATAATCGTGGGCCGCATGATTTGCCAGTTGATGTGTTCGAAATTGTAGAAATTGTGCTCTTTTCGTTCACACAGTGTGAGATGACACAATACTTCTTACTGTGGAAGTTCTCTTACTTCCATTGCAGAATCAGTGAGGGAATCACACAATGTGACATCATTGGCTACATGTTAGAGTAAGATACTACCACTATGTGCACATGACTCAATATCCAGACACAACCACAGAGATGGCTATTATGTCACACTTTACAATCTATTGGTTGATATGTTGAATAGTTCTGCTTTCCTTGCCAATGAGTAGGCCATTCCAATAACTGGCATTCTGAAACCTGCATTTTTGGCACTGTGGTGGAAGATGTAATCATTATGTGCACTTTCTGGAAATTTTGCAAGGACATTGATGAATATTTTATGATGGTCCACTATCACCTGTACTTTTTTCAGTGTAGTTGTGCTTGCAGTTTCTGTAAAGGTGCGATTTTACTGCAGTACGCATTAATTGGACATGTGTGCAACTGGTGGTACCAAACACATGTGGAAATCTGGCAATAGTCTAGAAGCCTTGCTTGGTATCTATTTGTTGTTGCGTAGTTTCTTTAGGAAGAGGAGGTACTGGGGTGTGAGTTTTATGATGGCATCCAGCACAGATGGGAGAAAGGCAGAAAATGGTCCCTGTGAAATGCCAACCAGTCTAGTCGATGTGATTTGCAAGGATCTTGATGCCAAAACATGCAGCACAGCCATCAATTTTACATGTGCATGTGCTGAGATTGCATTGGTCATTGCAGTTGGTTGCTAGAGACTTGCCACTATCTTCTCCAGCAATTCCATGATGGATTTGATTCCCTCTTCAATCTGTAGTACTGTATGACTTACTCCTACCTGAGGTCAATGAGAGCTATGCGCTGCCGGAAAAAATGCTCCTTCCTCCTTCGCTGCCTACATGGTTGTCTCCCAGCTACTTCCAGTTGCAGTATAATGACCTCCATGGCATAGTTGAGATCGCTACAGTGCACTGTGATGGTGAGGAATTTGTACCACAGCCACTGCATCATTTCCTACATCTGGGTTGCAGATGCGCAGCAATTTAGATGCATTTCTATCATTGTGTTGTGCTACGCCACGATTTGTGCTGCAGTGATATAATGTTAAAAACCACTGCGTTATGTCTGTGTTGGATTTTGCACAGGAATTCCTACACTGCATATATGAAATACTGCGTGACGCAACTGGATTCAGCACAGCATTTGCACCACGCACTTCATAGAAAACAATTCATTTGTGCTTTTGCGTAATTTCTTGAATATGACTTACTGATTATGCCGGCCTTGTGTTACATTACGTGATGCAAGGCTGTGCAAACCCTTGATAAATATGTCCCCTAGCCTTGTGCAGAAAAAACTGGTGATTTGTGGTGGAGAGGAGATGAGACAAATGAAGGTAAAGGCGGACAGTTAAAAGGAATGTGCGTATGATTACTTGAAATGCAGCAGTATTCTGCATGACCCAGCACCGATTAGAACTAATACTGTGAATGAAAAGCTGACTCAGGTTGCAGTACTCGTAAAACACACCTGCAGTGCCCTCTGCAGAATGCTAAGGGAAGACTCTCTTGCACATCTCTGCATTTCCTCTCCTCGAAGGTACATTTTGCTGGCGGATACACCGAAGCTTGGCCAGGATCCAGAAAAGTTGCAGTAGGAGGAATTGAATCTGGGCTATCTTAATACTCAGCCTGGAGAGCTGCCCCTGGCTTTCATGCTTCTTCGAAGGCTCTTCCATGCCCTCTATGAGGACGTGCCAGCCTGTGTGCTTTGACCACAGCTGACAGACAGCTTTTAAAAACAGCTGTGCCTACCATACCATGGCAGCAGTTCAACTAAGTACAGCAAGGTCATGTGAGTGTAAGGACAAGCTACCTTTCTCAGATGGGAGGACAGCACCCAGTGATCAACGCCTTTAGCAACCGCAAGGAGTGAAATGAGGTAACAGCCCAAGGGACTACTTTTAGCCACAGCTCTCACTGTGGCTTTGGGTGACACTGTGTTGCCCTGCTGAAAAAAACTATGCTAAAATATACTGTATTCTGCAGTAGGAAGGCACATAGTGTTCCTTTGCCTTTGAAGAATTAATGCTGAATATTTTAAGTACATGTGAGTTCCTAATTCATGAACTGTGTCATATATACATATAAATAAATAATTCAATTTATACACTCTTTAAGGCCATCTTAAAAAATAAGAATAAATCAATCAAACATTTAAAGAGCACTGCATATTACCGGGAGGGTCTCAAGTTGCTGGAGCTGTGTGCTCCTGCGGGGAGGTATGATCATTCAAACATTCAGGCTTTTAGTTCCCTTCTGAATCGCTGGGGTGATGGTGCGGCCGTGAGGTGCAGGGGGGAGGCTGTTCCAAGCCTTGGCTAGCAGGTGCCAAGAAGGAGCATCCTCTGTGTTGGATCGACAGACCCGTGGGGTGTCTGCAAGGGAGAGGAAAGCTGATCAGAGGTGTCAGATCAGTTGGTGGAAGGTCAGACGTTTGTTGATGTATGCTGGTGCTTCATTGTTCAGGGCCTTGTAGGTGTGGGTCAGCATCTTGAACTGCCATCTCTTCTGAATCTGCAGCCAGTGTGGTTTCTTGAGCTGGGGTGTGATGTGGGTCCTTCTAAGGAGGTTGATTTAAGTCTTGCCACTGAGTTCTGTATTGTCTGGAGTCTCTTTAGGAGGCGTGCAGGGATTCCTACGTAGGTCATGTTTCCATAGTCCAGTCTGCTAGTGATGAGGGCCTGCATGATGGTCCTTCTGGTGTTTGCTAGGAGCCACCTGAAGATCGTGCAGAGCATGCGAAGGAAGTGGAAGCAGGCGGGTGAGACTGCGTCAACTTGTTTCTTCATGGATAGCTTGCTATCCAGGTTGATGCTGAAGTTGCGGATGTGGTCTGTTGGAGTGGAGGGGGTGCTGAGCTCCGTGGGCCACCCTATGTTGGTGCATGACAAGGTGTTGTTCCTAAAGAGGAGGACTTTTTTTTTTCAATCAAACTTTTTAGTCTACAAGAAAGAATGCCAGGGCACACCAAGAGTACTCCGAAAATCAGTTCCAATGTGGGAAAAAGGAGTCCAAAGTCCAAACACAGGGTAGAGGTTGATGAGATTTTATTCTTTGTGGACAAAGTACATTCTGCAAACAGCCGACACGTGTTTTGTCACAAGGACTTTTTCAAGGCAAGATTGTAGGTGTAGATAGTACTCGTGAGGTGAGCTCAATAATATCCAATAATCCAAAAGGGTTTCTGTGGTAGGTCTGATAGACAAACTATCATCTACTGAGATAATGGTAACACATAAATTTCGAACAAGAAGTCTCTGAAATCATGGATATTGGTTACGTGGAGAAGAGGGGGCATGATAAGCCAAGGATGAGCTATACGATGTCGGTCCACGTGGACTTTTTAGTCTAATAGTTCTAAATGTTGCAAAGTGAACTGTAAATAGGATGAGAAACATATATAACTACGTCCAAGATATATAGAGAATATGGCAGGTAGGCTTGGGTGCAGTGAAAATGTCTTCTTCCCCGCCACCACCCTCTTACAGCTTAGACTTGATACACAAAATCTAGTTGAAAATGTACTCCTCTATGCTTCCACCTGCACACGGAGTACATTTCTTACTACAGCAGGATCCACAAAAGATTCTTTGACTTATTTGTTCCCCTAAGTACAAATGAGTTGCAGGTCCACTATTGTGAAACTCACTCATAGTAACATTTTCTGCTTTTTATGATAATAAATGACCAACTTCTGGTGCTGCATTGACATATTTATTTATTATTTAAATATGTTTTTATATATGTTTAGTATTTATATAGTGCAGACCTGGCCTTGTGGGAGGTTGAGTGTTTCTCAGGGAACCGGAAATACAACGAAGAGAGGGTACAGAATGAAAGTGGGGAAAAGACACCATTCAGGTATATGTTTCTACTGTGTTACTCATGGAGGTGACTAGAGTTTTCCAGGAAGGCTTGCCTTCCCCTAGAACTGAGCCCGTGACCAGGAACATCTGCTTCACAAACTAGTGAGGTCATGAACTCCTACAAGGGGTTAGTGCACTCAACTGGTGTGGAAGCCTCACACTATAATGCTGATATAGTAATAAAGCTAGCTCACTCTTTCTAACCTAGAGGTGGAGCATTGCCATAAGATGCACAATGCAAATCTGTAAACATAAAGATGCAGATCACAGATTTTCTAACAAGCGGTAGGATACTACTAACACAAAAAAATATTCACGAAGTCTATCTGATGCTTCAGCTCCCCCATCATCATCCCTTCATACAGTGTTTGCTAGCTCTCGAGTGATAGATAAATGATTTGAGGACTCAATTATTTAGGGGTGAATATGTGACCCTTAGGTTCAATCAGCATTATCACAAGGCAAGAGCTGAGAAAAGAGAGCATTAATTGCTCCTTTAGATCTACTTCCATCCTCTGTTGTCATCAAAATCGATTGTGTTTAGGATGTGATGTATTATATGACAATGTTGTCACATGTGGCAGTTAATAATGGTCCTTTTTGTACTTTTTTGTTGAATTTTTGTACAGGTTGTGCCCCATCCTCTTGTTTAACTTTCTACTCTCTTGCGCGTCCTCTCGCTTGTCTGATCGCTCTCGACCCAGACACCAGTGCTACTAATCCTCTGGTGCTGACTGCCACTGTAGCCATTTCCATTAGCAGTGCTAAGCTGTGGTTGCTAGTCCCATTTCGGTTTCTACTCTGAACTGGAAAAGAGACTTGTCAAACTCTACTTGCAGGCTTTGCTTTTTTCAGACATTTGTGGTCTGCCAACAAATGGCAAGGAAAGCAGAGTATTTGGTATGATGCTCAGTAACAGATTTACTTTCATCTTGAGGGAAGCCCGTCCTGATCTCCTACACAGTGAGTTTTCAGATTTTTCTGTTGTGATTTTGGCGAGCAAATTCTTTCTCAAATTGTGGGGGAACTCTTTTGAACTTACAGTAATTACTGAAATGGATATGTAATTTTCAGTTTTGGTTATTGAATGAGTGCAGGGTTTACTAACTACGAAAGATACACGACTGGTAGAAATTCTCAATTAGGCAAATTGTTATGACCCATTTGTGATCTGTCATTCTTACAGGGCTGTTTGTGTCACTGGACCGCTTTGAAACAGCTCTTGCTTGTTTTCTATGCTGTAATCTTCAGCATCATGACATCATGATCGAAGAGGCAATCATTAGTGCAGGGCCAACCTTTAGCATGGCATGGGCGTGCTGGGTCCAGCCCCAGGGCGCCGGTATTCTGAGGGGCGTATGAAGCTGTGTGCATTAAGGTCATGCCGACAGCAGCTCACATCTTATCTTGCTCCAGCCTTGTCCTCGTCCCTGCCCGCTCGTTTCTGTCTGATCTTGTGATTTAAATTGGTTTTACTACTTCATTATCATAACTCAGGCGATATTTTTAGCATCCCTTTAGCCCCTTCTTTGCCCTCCCTTCATCACCTGCATGATGCAGCTAAGCTAGCGGTGATTAAGGTGAGCTGGGGAAGTTCTGTGATGTTTGTGTTCAGGGGCTAGTCACTGCTCATCCAGGTACTGACTGCTCTTCCAGGTACTGACCAGTGGACACAAAAGGGACCCCCTGCTGCCTCATTTAATTCACTACCATCAGCAAGGGCGCCAAATTGCTCTCCGCCCCTGCCCAGGGCGCTATTTTAGCAAAGGCCGGCTCTGCATTTGTACCATGACTGTCACACTTTTGTAGAGGGGCTCCTTACCCTTGGGCTGGGAGAGGGCTATTCCAAATAAAAGATTCCACAAATATATTGAATTTCAGACTTGTTGAATGTTTCTGATTTTACAGCTTAAGGAAATATTCCGCTCCGAGAATGTCTAAGGTACAATATGGTGTGGTATGAACAGCAGGAGGCAGTTAGTCTGCATGATCAGATTTTCTGAAATCTTGATGGAACCATGGAGCAGAATTTCCTGATGGAGAAGGGTGACGAAATGATGGTTGTAAAACTATACTAGAGAATCCATAACCACAAGTGATATGACAACGTTTAGCACCAGACCTAGAGCGTCCCCAATGGCAGCCTAACATTTTCCTGGGATAGTAGCTCACACCTTGATTACCTTCCAAATAGAAACTAAAATAGACTGCTGGCTAGTGCTGCCAGTGCTGTCCAAACGAAGGAGATGACTAAATTAGGAGTCATATACGGTGTGTATGTCCACATACGTGATACCTGGGTCCTTGGACACGACCCATTATTAACCCAAAAGGGCAGAACCATGCTGCCTACACAGCAACACCTTACATCTGAGTGAAAATCATGCGACTTTGGGCAAGTCATTTAATTTCGCTGTGCTTACTTTGAAAAGATGTGTGGAATGTAAAAGAACTGTAAATATGTGAAATGTCATTGTGCAATTCAAATGTGTAATCACCGAATTATTGTGCACAACCCTGTATCATATCCCAACATCCCCATTAATATGTTGGGGCATATTTACAAGAAAGTGGCGCATCATAAATGATGCGCCACTTTTTTTTGCATCCCATTGCGCCCCCCTAAATGACACCATGTGTGTGCCATAATTATAATACGGAGCATCATGGCGCACGTTAGGCCAATAGTGTCAAAAATGTGGACGCTACAGTGGCACTTTGGTGGATTAGCACCAAAAATGATGGCACTAATCCATCAAAATCAAGAGAGACCCATTGAATAAAAAGGGGGTGGTCACTTTAATGCCTGCCTAAGGCAGGTGTTAAAAATGACACAAAAAATGTTGCAGTGAAATCTTGTAAATTTCATTGCACCATTTTTCTGGGCCTCCTAATGGGGGAATGCCCCCCCTTGCATATATTTTGCCTGGCGCAGGCATAATGTGGTGCAAGGGGTTACAGACTGGCACAATGCTTGTATTGCGCCATTTTGTAAATATGGTGCGACGAAAATGCCTCCATAACGCCACATTAGGGTAAACAAAATGACTCAAATGTGGCGCAAGGAGACGCAACGGTCTTGTAAATATGCCCAGTAGTGCTTTGGTGCTACTCATCTAGGTCAGTGCTACATATATCAGCATATACATGCATTCCAAAGACAAACAGCTGGCATGAAATGAATCCAGCTCTACAAACAGTGCCATTAAACCTTTCACTGTACTGTTGGGATGGATATATCCGCTGTATGGTTAGCCTTCGTGTCCCTTGCCCTGTGTGTTTAACTATGAGTATCTGATGTCCCAGTGTTTGGATTTTTTCCCCCAAGTCTCACACTAATCTAGCTTGTGCGTGTGAAGGACAAGGCCTGCCCTTGATAAGAGTCTGGTCCTGATCTTGTCCTGTACTAAGCTAGCCCTCAACAGTTACAGAGAACTATTTTCCCTGTCATGGAGTCATGCTTGTAGTATGGTGGTGGCAGCATACTGTATTTTGTAGTGATTTTAGCATGACCAGGCCTACTTATCAGCATCACAAGAGTGTGAGCCTACTGGCCCACCTGTGTAAATTTCCGCTGCTAAGATAAGCCTGGATTCCTAATGCCGAGATTCTGAGTGCATGGATATATATGTCTGGTAAGCATGATATAAAAAGAGCGTATGAGTAAACCAGAGTGGCACAGACCGGCGGATTACATTTTAGAAGCCCTGGGCTGTTCTGTGCACAAGATGGAGGTGAGATTAATTTCCTAAAAAGTGGAATTGTACTGCTGACCCTCCTGAGACAGTAGGCAGGTAACCTAGACAGTGAAGTGGGAAAAAGGGTCCCTCCTTCAAAATACATTTAAATCCATGATGCAGAAAGGTTGCTGATTAGACTTCCTGGATACTGATATTTGGTGGATGGTAGGAGATTAGGGTGGGGTAGCGATTTCTGTGACTGAGGTGTCAAGGTTATTCTTAAAGAAAGACTGCTTTTTGTGTCCCTTCCTGATCATTGCCAGATGTGGCCATGATAGTCAAGTGCACACTGCCCCCACCACAATGCAGCTCTGTTGTGGGTGCTCTGACACGAAGATGACCCTGCTGGGAAAAACATCCCTCAAGACAAAGGCTGAGTATGGGACAGAGTCTGAAAAGGACACATGAATGGAGAGCCAACACAAATCAGTTTTGAAAGTGCAGACTGGGACTAGATATACCCTCTCGGCTGTATCTATGTAAACGTGGGAGCTACTGACTCACTTGTTGTTTAAGTCACACTACTGTGCAACCAGAGCTGGAATCCTCCTGACAGCCAATTTCCTAGAGCTGAGGAGACATCTCCTGGAATCTGACTTGACCTGACCTTTGCTGTCCTGTAATTCCTAGAGAGTTGTGCCTGGTCTATGAGGGAACGAGAGAGCCGACTCTACAGAGGTGCTGAGTGCTGGTGTGAATCGAAGCAGTTGATCCTAGTGCCATGGTCCATCAATCATAGAACCGAAAAGAACTTGACTGGTGTGCTTCTGACTTAGACTCAGTCACTGAAGGTTAGCAAGGGGCTGGCGGCACTAGTAAGACATGCTCAAGCACTAAGGCATTGAGAGGTTCTGAGAGGTTCTGAATGACTGTCCCTCTTGCAAGTCGAGTGGTGAGTCTGGAGGTAAGGCAAAGCCTGTTGTGACTTCTTCGTAGGGTAGTAGAGAGCAATAACCAGACCCTTTAGATCATGATGAAAACTCTATCAGAGCACCACAGGAGGAAGTGTGATCTCTTCCTATCATGTCTCGTATTTGCTCACCAGGAGATTCCACAGAAGGAAGAGAGGTTAAGTCACTTTGAGCTTCTATTTAAAAACCCAGTACCAGGACCACTCGCTGTGAGGAAAGAAAAATGGGAAGGAGCCCCTGAGTCACTTCAAAATGATGTGGAAGGCTGTGATTGGGCTCAGGAAGTTGATGGTACTTTAGATGACTCAAGCAAAGCAAAATATGTAGGCTAGCAAAGTACTAATGAATGGTTTGACCAGAAAGCAACTCCAAATGGGTACCAGGAAGGTCAGAAGATGTTGGTACTTAAGTCCATTTGTACCAAAGCTTTGGTAGATAAATGGTGTGGGTCAGATGCCCCAAGGGAACCCAGGAGAGTGTTCCATACGAACTGGCAAACCTTACCTCTGAAAAGATTATACAATGAACATCATGGCTAAGGCTGAGAAACTGAGGAAGACGGTGAGTCTCTTCCTGACTTGTAGCAAAGTGACATAATTGATGGATCTGTAGAAGTAGTACACCTTGCTCCTACGTTGACAGATGTGCTGCAAAGAAAATGTGGAGAGGTTTCGGGTCAATTTTTCCATTTATTGTCACTAGCTCCGGGGTTGACACCTGTCTCTGTTCATGATACTCATACAGAAGATAGCTGTCATAGCAAAAGCAAGGCTTATTGCATGTCTTACCAGATCTAGGAATGCATTCTTTTGGAGGTGCCCAAGATGTTGGACACAGGAGTGATTAGGTTTTAGGGTAGCCATTGAGTTAATTCGGTAGTGTTGGTGCCCAAGCAAGGTTCCACATACTTGCACTGTATCGTAGACTATCCCGGCTTCAACAAAGTCACCAAGACCAATGTACATCCGATCTCCACAGCTGATGAGCTTGGGTGCTGCAAAGTATTTGAGCACCTTTTCTATGATCAGTGCATACTCACAGATTGCTTTACCACCAAGTACCAAGAAGAAGACCACATTTCTATGCCAGAGAGGCTAATATCCTTTAGATTGAAAAATACGTCTGCTACTTTCCAGCGATAGTGGGACTAGAAGTTTTGTGTGGCCTACCTGGATTGTATTGTGGTATTTAGCAATTTATGCAAGGACCACCTGAGGCACCTAGAATAATTATTGGTGAAGATACAGAGGGCATAGTTACAAACAAGTTAATTATTTGACAGATAAGGCAGTCCACTGTAGTCTATCTTTGATATCAGGTAGGGAAAGGGATGATTTGTCTATTGGATGCTATAAATCAGTCTGTGTTATTGCTTGCTTCCTAAACTGGACTGAGACCCATTGGAAAACTCACTTGTTATTACAGGAACTTTGTAGCTATCTATGGGACCACAGTGGCCCAACTGACAGCACTAACATTCAAGAAACAGCCCTGAAAGGTGATCTGAGCATAGAAATGTCAGACAGCTTTTGAGCAACTAAAGACAGTACTAAGCAATTTGCGTTTACTGAAGACACCTGCCTTTGTTGTCCTGACAGATGCCTGAGACAAGGGAGTTGGAGTGGCAGTGGGCTTATTCGATAACAAGGAGAGTGCACTTCCAATGGCCTTACCCTAGATTAATACCCAGAGAAGAGAACTAGGCAACCATAGCGAAAGAGTACTTTGCCATAGGGTGAGCTTTGAGAAGGTTATGCATATATCTGTTTGGTAAATTTTGTGGTGCAAACCATTTAAGTGATTGATGGCAATGAAGGGTGAGAAACCAGCATTTCATGGAATACATATTTATTTTTCATATTTTTTTACATGTCTTGTAATTTCCCGAAAAGAAGTAGAAACAAATCACATTTTTGACAGGCGTTGCCTCACATCCTGGTCCTGAGATCTGTTTTGATTGGGCACTTTCTATTCTGGGAATAACACTGGGCTCGGAAACCAACCCCTAACCACACAAGCTTGACTTTTAGGTGTTTTTTTGTTAATATGTATATAGCTCTTGTTGTGGGGTTCACTCTTTGTTTAGGCCGCTCACAATGGACAGGGGTCTACCCAAGGCAAACAGAAATAAGTGTGTGTCCATGACCACACAGGGCATCAGTTGAGAGTGCAATCAAGACCACTCGCGGCTCGCGGGGATTCCTGAGGGCGGGGCGCAGGACGGGTGGGGGTTCTTAGGGGGAAGGGGGCATTAATACATTTAAGTTTATTAAAATAAAGTTTGAAAAAAACGTATCTCCACCGCCGCGCGCCGCTACTCTATCCCGCGTCGTCTATCCAGGCACAAGCTCCAAGCCTGCCCTGCACAAATCCTGACGCTGCTCTGGTTGGGAGCGCCCAGCCAGGGCGCTCCCAGGCAGACTGGGAGCCCGTGCAGGCTCTCTCAAGCCCGACAACTGTGCGCATGTGTGTTTGGCCAGCCTGAGACAGCCGGCCAAACATACATGCACAGTGAGGGGGAGTGCTGTGCACCCCCCCTCAGTGCACGTCAACCCCGTGGCCCCGCCCCTTTCAAAGAAAAGGATAATAAACATAGTTATTTTCCTTTTCTTTAAAAGGTTTTTCAGCTGCTGCTGCTGGCGGGGGCGATGCTCCTCTGCCCTTATGGAGGAGACGCCCCTGAGCAAGACACAAATTTGGGCCACTTGTATTTTAGGAGTATAAGAGAAGCTGCTCCGCAAAGCATCAAGTTACCGAATTGCAATTTAGGCTTTGTACATCCGAAAAAGCATTTTTGCAGTCACAAATGGCCTAATTCTGTGAATTGTGCCATTTGCGACCTCAAAAGTGCTTCCCACATCTAGCCCTAAAAGAGCCGCTGCTTTGTTATGCATTTTAGTTTAGTTTAGTAGACAGGTTGGGTGACAGAGCACTTGTACTGTCAGTCAAGGGCTTCTGGAATGTCTTGATTTATAGCGTCACAAAGCACAATAGCTGTTTCAGAGCGCGTACAGAAGAACCAGTCTTTATTTATAGGGAGTGGTGGAGAGGAAATGAGACAGACTGAGGTAAAGGCGGACAGATAAAAGGAGCGTGCAGATGATGACTTGGAATGCAGCAATATTCCGCATTTACCCATTAGAACCAATACTGCGAGCGGAAAACTGACTCGGGTCTGGCTGCTCGTAAAACACACCCGCAGTGCCCTCTGCAGAATGCTAAGTGAAGACGCTCTTGCACATCTCTGCATTTTCTCTCCTGGAAGGAACGTGCTGCTGACTGGAACGGCGAGGCTTGGCCAGGAGCCAGGGAAGTTGCTATGGGAGGACATAAAATCCGGGCTATCTTAATGCTCTGCCTGGAGCGCTGCCACTGGCGTTCCTGCTTCTTCGAAGGCTCTGCTGTGCCACCCATGAGGACATGGCAGCCTGTGTGCCTCGAGCACAGCTGACAGGCGGCCTCTAAAACAAGCCTGCCCGCCGCACCGTGGCAGCGGTTCAACTAAATACAGTAAGGTCATGTGAGTGCAAGGACGAGTCACCTCCCTCAGGGGGAAGGCCGGGACAGCACCCAGCGCTCGACGCCATTGGAAACCGCCAAGAGTGAAATGAAACAACAATCCGAGGGACTACTTTTAGCCACAGCTGTCACTGTGGCCTTGGGTGACACTGGGATGCCCCGCTGAGAACACCCATTCTAGTATGTCTTCTGTTGCAGAAAGGCACATAGTGTACCTCTGTCTTGGAAGAATTAATGTTGAATATTCCATCTAAGCACAACCCATCAAGCAAGACTGAGTTCCTAGCTCATAAAATATCCGTATTTGTATATAACTAAAACTAATTTCTACAATATTGAATGCCCTACCGAAAAGAGAAGAATCCCATATTTTAATCTAATAGTCCTAGAATTTGAAAACCAGAATGGAAATGTTACGAGAAACGTGTTTGATCACACGTCTAATGGATGCAAAAATACGGCAGGTAGCCTGGGGTGCAAACACCGTTGTCCATGCTATGACAATGTCTCTTCCCAGGTCACCACCCTCATGTATATGGGGCTAGATTCACAAAAACGAATTGCAGTTTTCCTCCTGTAAACAGTATACTTACGTCTACACTTGGAGTAAGCTGCTGACTACCATGGAATCTGTTGTGTACCCTGCTTGGGCCTAATGTGTAGGAGGTGGCAATAATGGAGGCAACACCAATTGCACATGTGGTTCTGGCAACGAGCTCCAGGCCCGGGTCCCTTTATTGACTAGCTCACCTGTGTCATGGTAGCTACCATTTGACCAGGCATAACCAATAACTTTCCCCCACTTGATATCTCACAATGGGATGGTCCATCCCAACATAACATTCCTCCTTTACCCAAACAAAAAAGAAAACACAAACAAAATCAAAAAATTATACAAACGTGTGCATTAAGACGGTAAGGCCATGTGGACACAGTGAGGTGCTTAGCCGTGAGGAAGAAACAACAAATTTAGCTTAGCGCAAAATCCTTTAGTTTTGTGGACGTCGCTGGGTGAGATCGCAGACCATACCTCCCCATACCTTGCCTCTGCGGACCTGTCTCATCTTCTTTCGACTCTCTTTCACCCATGGAGGGTGCATTTCTTCATCCATTCATTTGTGAATATGGTGAGTTCTCCATCTGTTGCTGGTTGGCAAGTCTGCCGGGCAAAATGTGAGATGATTCCTGTGCTTCACCTCATGTATCATTAGTATCATGATCATGAATGTCAGACGGGCCTACGGACAGAGTATCCTTCACATTCCCTGGTGCGGGGTCTGGTTGTCTGTATCACTTCAAGAACAATAGGTTTCTTGTGATTGTCTCATTGTCCTTATGAGCAGTGACCATGATTCCATTCACGCCACTCACTTTCCAGGGTTCAATTTCGAACAGCAATTAGAATTTGCTCCCTGGATGTCTATTTTTACCAGGTGCAAATCACTAATACAGACACGCTGTTGCTGGGTGAATCTCTTACTCGAGATCTATTCATCTTGGGCAAGGCACTGACGCAATGCCTCCTCTACTTTGTCTTAAGTCGCCAAAGGTTCTCCAATGTGGGGAATGGTGTCTCCCACCATCTGGTTCATGCACAGCATTCTGGCGGACACTTTTGTGGTAACATGTGGAGTGAGCCAGTATTCACAGAGAAAAGCATATAAGGCACATTCCATATTCTGACCATTGGCTACTGTAATTCTCAGAACTTTTTTCAATGTCCTCATGAAGCATTCAGCTTCACCATTCGCTTGCTGCCAGCAGGGTGTGATTTTGCGATAGTAAACCGCTCGGGAAGCTAAGTAGTCTGCAAAGTCTTGACTCAAAAATGGTGGACCATTGTTAGTCCTGATTTCATGTAGTAGGCCTCTAAACGAGGTATGGTTTGGGCGGCCGTTATTGAGTCTAGAATTTCCACTTTAGGATACTTTGAAAAATTGTCTATCATTACTAACATGTGGCGACTATCCAGAAGGCTCCCGAAGTCTGCACTTTCCCTGTACCATGGCACAGGGTGGATAGACTCTGTGATGATGGGTGCCGGTTACTCAGAAGGACTAACTGCTTGGCACATGGAACATTGTCTCACGGTGCGTTCAACCTGGTCATCCAAACCAGGGAGCCATGCTTTGCACCTGAGTCTCGCCTTTGTCTTCACTTCACTTTGGTGAGCAGAGTGCACCAAATCCACCACTTTTCTCTCCAATGGTTTGGGAATTACCAGTCTAGGGCCTCTCAGGAGAAGGGGGGAAGCAGCGAGCCCTTGTCTGACATGGTGCAACACTGTTAAGATCTCTTCTGTATGATGGGATACATTGTGCATCAGTGTGTCCCAGTTCCCAGAAATCACTGCTGAGATCGCTAATTGAAGACATTTATCAACCTTGGTTGCCACTAGGATGTCGGCTAGCAAAATGGGTAGAGGCCTTGACCATTCCACCACCAGTCTTACATATTCTTCTATATCTTCAGCGCCAGCCGCTTCACTGTCGGTGGCTGGTTGTGTGTACCGAGACAAATAATCAGCCAGATTTTGAGACCCTGGTTGATAAATCACTGAGAAACGGTATTCTTGAAGCTGAAGAATCAATTTCTCGATCCTGGGAGGTGTTTTTTTTGATGATCCATTCAATAAAGGTATGAGCGGTTTATGGTCCGTGTGAACTGTGAATGTTGACTGTATAGCTAAAGATAGAAGTGGGGCAACCCTAGCGGACTGCAATGGCTTCTTTTTCAATGTGTGGATATTTCTGTTCAGTTTATGTTAGACCTCTACTAGTATATGCCACAGAGCTCACTCACCATCCTCTTTTTTTGAGACAGAACTGCCCCAAGACCACTGAGGCTGGCGTCCACAAACAGTTCTGATTCTTTGTCTGGATCAAAGTAGACTAAAGTGGTGTGTGCCAGTAGGGCATTTTTAGTTGCTTGAAATACTTCCTTCTGGGTGAGCTCCATTCATAGATCCTGTCTGTTTTGGTCAATTCTCAGACTGGAGCTGTAAGGGTGGTAAAGTTCTGAATAAGTCACCCACAGTAGGTAACCATCCCCAAGAAACTTCGGATGCCAGAGACTGTGGTGGGTGCTGGGGCAGAATGAACGTCACAGACTTTGGTTGGAATTGGCATGACCCAATTCTCAGAAAAACGGTATCCGAAGACAGCAATCTCTTTCTGGAGAAAAGCACATTTCTCATGGTGCAGGGTAAGCTCATTGTCCTGTAGTCGTCTTAAGGTTGCCCTTGGTCTTTTAAGATGCTCCTTAATCATTGTAGCATGTACCTAAATGTTGTCACTGACCCTGATGACACCTTCTAGTCTAGCCAACACCCCCCTTATGGTGTCTTGAAAGACTTCGCCACAATCGACACTCTTGTACCTTCTTAAGCCAATATGGGTGGAAAATGTTGTAATGGCTCTTGACTCCAGGGCCAACAGCAGCTGATGGCATCCTGCTCGGAGATCAATTTTGGAGGACCATTGCGACCCACTCACTTCTGCGATGATGTCTTCCATTGTGGGAGTTAGGTGATGTTTGCGTCGGATGGCGATGTTGGGCACACACATGTCAACACAGATTCTGACTTCTCCAGGTTGTTTAGGCTTGTGAGTGATGACAGTTGGGGGCATCCAGTGTGTTGGGCCATCCACTCATTCAATAATATCCACCTGCTCCAATTTTTGCAGATGGCCCTGAAATGCCATGAACTCACCTCTGGCAGTGGATGTGATCACACATAAGTTTACAGTTCCTCAAATTTTAACCATGAGGAAAGGAAGTAAAAGATGTAAATACATGTTTTGTGAATTTCACCACTCCAACATAAGGTCCAGTCAAGGTCTCAATACATTAGCCCCTGGCTCAACCCCTGGCAGCTGGCTGCAAGCAGGCATAACTTAGGAGACAGGTATGTAAAGCATTTAAATACACCAATACAGTATATAAGTAAGACACAGCACAGAATAAAAATCCCACTTAAATATTTTTATCTTTAAAATGACACCAAAATGACATAAATCCAATATAGGGAACCAGAGATATTAATTTTTAAAGATTATATAAAAAAAAATTGATTTCTAGTGCCTAAATACCAATAGCGTCCACTGGGGACATCTGGTCGCACCAGACCGGGACCAAGTCACATTTGAGGCTGTTGGATCTCTCCTTGGATACACTGATCAGGAGGCCTCGGTCAACATTTTACCTTCTGACTTAGTTGTTTTTTTGAAGGATTTTCTTCCAACGTCGTGCGGTCCTCTCCAACAAGCCGATTTAGATGGGACATCTTCAGGTTGCTTTTCCGCAAGGCCTTGGTCAAGTCCTGGAAGTCTGGCACTCTGAGCTTTCAGCGGGACAAACCTGAAATTCAGGCCGGGTCACTGTTGAAGGTAGTCGGCTTGATTGTCAACATCGGGTCGGTCCACCTATGGAGTTTTTTCCAAAAGTTGCTCCAAACTTCTGGAACTTCTTCCTGAAGTTCCCCTTGAGGGTTAAAAGTGTCTGAAACACAAATCCAAGGGTCTAGAAGCTATGAGATTGTTCTTGGAAGTTTGGAGTACAATTTCCACCATGCACTTGGCCAAATCCTTAAAACTCCACTGGACACTCTCCAGGCTGGGGACGTCTTTTTGGAGATGGTACAGATGAACTCTGTTAACCTGCTGCTTTCAGGGAGTCCACTCCTTAATCCTTTTAGAAGCAGGGCAAAGTCCTCAGGGCCCTCGCCATGCACAGCTAACAACACCACAAATTATGGCACTCATGACATCTTTCATAACATCAGTGATAATATCAATGTAATATTTGCAGTAAAGTTTTTGCTGAAAAAACTGCATAGTGAGGGCGCGAGTTATAGTTACCTTAGGGCACGAGTTATAGTTACTTGAAGTAACTCTAACTTTAAATGGTGAATTTCTATGGTTTTCTAAGTTTAAAATGTGAGCCTAACTATAACGTCCCTTTAACCTCTGGCTTTCTAAATGCATTTCTATGTTTTATTACATTCTATTTCCTAACTATAACTTCCTTGTAGCCTTTTTTTCAGTGAATATTATACATATATATATATATATGGCACTGAAGAGGTCCAGGTAGGCTTTCCTTCCTCTAGAACTGCACCTGAGATCAGGAGCGTCTGCCTCATCAATTAGGGAGGTGTGAAAATCATACAGGAGTAATCTCACACACTTTAACCAAGCAGTGAAAAATTGTGTGCACTATGCAAATCTGTAAAAATAAAGATGAAGATCAGAGATTTTCTGACAACAAGTAGGAGACCTGTAACACAAACATATTCACAAAGCCTATCTGATGCTGCAGAGCCCCCACATCGTAGGTGATTGCTCCTGGGAGATACATAAATGATTTGATGACCCAGGGGCATATTTATCAAGACGATGCAAAACTTAAATGAGATTTACAAAGTTACACAAAGCCACGGTGCATGGCACTGCAATGCTTGGTAAATTTGGAGTAATGCATGGCAGCACAAGTCACTGTCTTGCATTATCTGCCCCTGGTAGGCTTCTCATGAGTGGAGTGTCAGCGTTCCCATGCATTCACCCATGGATTTTGGTGCATTCCCAGATTTACCATGAGTGGTAGACCTGGGAATGCATCAAAATGCTATGACTTCCCGGGGGGGAAGGCACTCCTACGTGTGCTGCAGAAGAAAAAGCCTCAAAGGAGTGTTTGTGTGCAGTAAGGTGTCCCTTCCTGCACAAAAACAATTTGCCTTTCACGCAGGCACCATCACACCAGGGTGTATGGGGGCTTGCGTTGGCGCTAGGCAGCCAAGAGTGCACTTGTGCACGATGAGAACAGGAATGCACCATATCTTGATAAATGTGGCACATTCCTGCCCTCTTCCTTTCACGCAACGTAGCGCAGCAAGGTGTCTTGCTGTGTTGCGTTGAGTGAAAAAATGATAAACATGGCCCCAAGTTTTCAAGGTGAGAATGTGTGGCGTTTTGGTTCAATTATCATGTATTACGATGCAAGATCTAACAAAGGAGAGTTTTAAAGGATCATTTAATGTGTTCCTTTAAATCTTCTTTCATCATGTAATACCAATCGAGGTGTACAGTGTTTAGGATTTGACCTATTATATTCCTGTGATGTATGTGGCACTTAATACTATTGGTTCTAGTTGATTATAGTAAAGACATATTGGCCCTTTACGTTTTTTTCTACATATTTTTTGTACTGGTCATAACCTCATCCTCTTGTTTAACTTTCCTCTCTTTTTCACTTACTAATCTAATACTTGTTTCATGCACCCACTTGGCGCTTACTGCCAATTGTAGCTATTTCCA
Organism: Pleurodeles waltl; assembly: GCF_031143425.1. NCBI lineage: Eukaryota > Metazoa > Chordata > Amphibia > Caudata > Salamandridae > Pleurodeles > Pleurodeles waltl. The sequence continues at coordinate 1,639,322,068 of NC_090444.1, read as the reverse complement.
GTTCTGGGGCTCAGCTGCGCCCTGCTATTCTCATTTCTGTTTTTACTCCTCAGAATAGCAAACAGAGTTGTGGAACTCTCTCTTCACTCTTTGTGTTTGTCGGATATTTGTGGTCTGCCATCAAATGACAAGAAATGTAGGGGAAGATTTATCAATATTTTACGCAGCGCAGCAAGCCATCTTGCTGCACTGCGTGAAATGGAAAGGGCAGGAATGCACCGTATTTAACAGGATACAGTGCATTCCTGTCCTTTCCTTGTGCTGACGCAGAATGTGCTGCCTTGCACCAATGCAGAAACCCTTGCACCATGGTGCAAGGGTGACTGCATTGCAGGCAGGATTGTTTTACGCGGGAAGGGGTAGCTTCTTGCACAAAAACAATCCTCAGAGGCATTTTCCTCTTTCTATATGTGCTGCAAAATACAGCACACATAGATAGAGGAAATAAGAATAAGATAATATATTTCTCCTTGTTGCACCTACTGGGAAGGCATAGCCTTTTGATGCATTCCTAGGTCTACCACTCATGGTAAACCTGGGAATGCACCTAAATCCATGGGTGAATGCCTCCCTTGGGCAGAGTGACGCAAGGCAGCGATTTGCTTTGCCTTGCGTTACTCCAGATTTATCAAGCCAATCATGGCAGTTTGAGAATTCTAACTTAGGTTTTGTGTCAACATTATGTGCCCTTACATGGTGCAAGGGCAATGCTAAACCATAGAAAATATGCCCCTTAGTGTATTTTGTTAACTGCTGAGTAACAGCCTTACTTTTATTTTGAGGGCAGTCTGTCCTTATCTCCTAAACTGTGGGTTTTTCCGATTTTTTGTTTTTATTTTTAGGAGAGCAAGTCCTTTCTAAAAACCAAGAAAACTCTTTTGATTTTATTATAGCAACTAAAATTATTATGTAGATTTGCAGTTGGCTGCTGGGATAGGGCTTATTACAGGACTCATTAACAACGAAAGATATAAATACGAGTGGTAGAAACTTTTGCTTAGATCTAAGGATTATGACCCATTTGTAGCCTTTCATTGTTAAAGGGCTGTTTGTGCGACTGGACCACTTTGATGCACCTGCTGCCTATTTTCTATGCTCTGGTCATCAGCATTGTGACATCATTAGCACAGAGGTACTCATTAAAGCCATGACTGTCCCACTTGAGTGGGTTATTTTGCCTTTAAGATTCATCATACTAAGATCTTCTTGTTTCCTTTCAGACTCGCTGAATGTTTTAGAACTTATAGTTAAAAAGGAATGGTCCACCCACAGGATCTTGAATGTGCAACTTGGTGAGGGAGAAACAGCACTAGGCAGAGAAGATTCTACGAAGTCTTAATGGAAACGCAGAGTATGCAGAGCAGAATTCTATGAAAGTATAAAGGAGAGTACTAAAGAAACGATGGTTGTAGCACTACAATAGAGAATCCATAACCACCAGTGATATAACAATTTTTGGTACCTACACTTGAGAGACCCTTAGACGACCTAACAATTTCCAGAGAAAATAGTTCACACTTTGATTACTCTACAAACAGGCACTTAGTTTGACTGCTGGCTAGGGCTGTCTGAACAAAGGGGAAAAATTTAGTAGGAGACGAAGAGAAACCCACAGCATGTGTGCGCACACATAGGCGGTCATTCTGACCGCGGCGGGCGGCGGTAGCCTCCCGCCATGCGGTCACCGCCATTTGGCCTCTCTGCGGTCAAAAGACCGCGGAGGCCATTCTGGCTTTCCCGCTGGGCCGGCGGGCGCCCGCCAAAGGAGCGCCCGCCGGCCCAGCGGGAAAGGCCCTGCAACACAGAGGCCGGCTCCGAATGGAGCCGGCGGTGTAGCAGGGGTGCGACGGGTGCAGATGCACCCATCGCTATTTTCAGTGAAAATCATGCTGGGGCCCTGTTAGGGGGGCCCTGCACTGTCCAACAGGGGCCCCACGACACCCGTTCCCGCCATCCTGTTCCTGACGGTCAAAACCACCAGAAACAGGCTGGCGGGAAGGGGGTCGGAATCCCCATGGCGGCGCCGCCATGGAGGTTCAGCCCTGCCAGGGGTATTCCGGCGGGAAACCGCCGGATCCCCTTTTCTGACCGTGGCTTTAGCGCCGCGGTCAGAATGGGCAATGAAGCACCGCCAGCCTGTTGGCGGTGCTTCCGTTGCCCGCGGCCCTGGCGGTTTAGGACCGCCAGGGTCAGAATGAGGGCCATAGTGCCTGCTACTGGGTCCTGGTCACTACTTATTATCAACCCACATAGAAGGATACATGCTGCCAGCTCAGCATCACCACACTTCAGTAAGAGTGACAACTATGAACCCAACAGCAGTGATATGCTATGGGTTAGGTGCAGACATTGGAACATGGTGGATCTGGGCTTGAATCCCTTGGCCAAATCACTTAATTTCCTTGTGCCATAAATTATAAAGATGTGTGAAATGTAATGAAATTGTTTGTTAAATATCATTGTGCAATTCAAATGTGTAATAATTAATATGCATAATCGTGTATCGTCTCCCGGTATCCTGTATTAATGTGCAGCACCTTGCAGCTTCGCAACTAGTTCAATGGTTTATAAAGATATATGCATCTCAAAGACAAACCACTGCTACGACATACATACCCATATACAACACTCCAATTATTCCTTTCTAAGTGGGAGCGCTGTATACATCTCCTTTAATATAGTATACTTGTGGTGCAGCAGAGAATTTACTGTTAACTTTGACATCACAAATATGACATACATGTACTCATCAGACAGAACAGTCTGTGGGCCTCATTTACAAGCTCTTTGCACCACCTCTGCATCATTTCTTTTGATTCAGCGTTGGCGCAAGTAGTGCCTTAGACTCCTCCATATTTACAAACTGGTGCATTGGGCTCAATGTGTCAGTTTGTAAAGCCCTGTGTCACATTATACCTGCAGTGTTGTAATTGCCACAGGAAAAGCCCCGCAGAACTGACGTCGTGAAATTTACAACATTTCACAGAGTCATTCAGTGACTTCACTGCGTCAAACTTTTACCACCTACTCAGAGCAGATGTAAAATTGATGCAGGGCTTTTTTCTATGGAGACTCCTCGCATTGCTGAAATTGCATCAGATTAACAACGTTACTCCTGCAATACAAGAGTTTAGTGGCAACAGATGCATCAGAATTGCTGACGCATCTGTGAAAATGTGTGCCATGGAGATCTGTATCGTAAATACAGTGCATCCATGGCATAGTTAGGGGATGTGCGGGAAGTGCAAGAAATCTGATGCATCAATGGCGATGCGTAAGATTCTTGTAAATGAGCCCCTGAATGATTTAATCCTTCTTTAATGTAAAGTGATGCATTCAGACTTACTTATAGAGTCCATTTCCTGTAGTGACAGGAGAAATTATGTGTGCTCTAACATTACTAAGAGAAATGTAATTATTGGTATTTTACTTATAATCATCCACGTTACATGAATGTCATTTCATATGAATTGATAACTGTTCATGTAATGTGCGCAATAATGTTAAATGTCTATGTTGAGAAATGTAGCTCTCTATCATAGTTGAATATGTGTTAACAATTTCATTTATTTTATTAAATGTGACATGATGTTTAGAGAGAAAACTGTAATTGACATTTATACAAATGTAGAGTTAAGATGTGTGCAAGTAGAACACGTAAATCAAATGTGCCTTTCCTTAATATTGACCTGACTAAGCCAGAAATTTCCTTAACATGAGAAACTGTTTTCCATTTTCTGATAATGTGTCATTTCATTGCAGGTATTTTCTACAGAATGTTAGTTTGGAAATAGATGCACTATATTTTTATCAATAGAGAGTCTGAGAAAGTAACCTTGGAGAAGGTACATTGAGAGATCAAGAGAGAAAGGATTGTTCCTGTTCATACATTTTGCTAATACTGTCCAGGAGACCAAGGACAGCAATGCACCCAAGTGTGCCATGGGAACTAAACCTGCCATAGCAAGTTTTTCTGTGAGACATGAGAGGAATGGGACATGTGATGGTTTAATTAGTGGGTGGTGCCCAGTGGAATAATCATCGTATTAACTAGGACTTTAAGTGATTAATAGAGAGGCAGATTTTCTTTGCACTTTGAGAGGTACAGACCTCTGACCTTCCCTTTTGCTCCATGATTTTTAAGTGTGGCTTATGCTTACACTTTGCCCCTAAAGAAGACTCTTAACCAAGCTTCTGAAATGTTGAAACCTTCCTACCTTTTGTCCAACTCACTTGAATTCCTTTTTTATTTTCCAAATTGTTTATGTCCTGTTTTGCTCTGCACCTTTGGTCAACATGTTTTAGCTAGATTCTGTTTGACAGTCTAGGTTCTTTAAAATGGACTTAATAGTCCTTAATAGTCCTTATTTTATTTAGTCAGATTTCTGTGACTTGCACTAATTTGTAAGAGAAATGATCAGTGTTTGTTTTCAGAGCACCAAATTCTTCTATTGATCATTTGTATTGCAATCACTTAGGGCCTCATTACGACCCTAGCGGCCGACGGAACACTGGCGGTCATAATCCCGCAAGGCAGCGCTGCAAACAGCTCTGCCCTGGGGATTATGAGTCCCCAACCGCCAGCCTGTCCATGGTGGTAAACACCGCCATAGAAAGGCTGCCGGTAAGAGGGACTCAGGATGCCATCTGGGGGCCCCTGCACTGCCCATGCACTTGGCATGGGCAGTGCAGGGGCGCCCAGGCACAGCCCCATCATGCATTTCACTGCCCGAATTTCAGCTGCTGCACCCGCTGCATATCAACATTGCCGTCTGCTCTATTATGAGCCAGCTTCAATGTTGATGTGACTTTTCCGCTGGGCCAACGGGAAAGTCAAAATAGGGTGCCACGCATACCGCCAGCACTGGTGGTATTGTGGCGCCCGCGGCTTCGGCGGTCTTTTTTCAAGACCGCCAAAGTCGTAATGAGGGCCTTAGTGTTTGGTTTGCCTTTCGCTTTCTAGATCACATTTTTTCTGCTGATTCGATTACTCAATTATGATTTTTAAATTTTACAGTATTTTCTTGAGATTTGTTTACATTAACCTGTGTGTTAATTTGTAATAAAACCCTTTAATTTATAATCCGATTTGTATTTTCATTGTGTGACCAAATTAGTTACACTGTAAATTAAATGTTGATTGATGTTTTAATTGTTTATTAAGCCCCCCTGCATTGACTCCAAGACCACTGGCCTCAAATTAGACCATGCAGAAAATGCTCCATCAAAGCTGGTAGCAAAGGACGGTTTAGTCCTCGGGGGGTGGGAGAGAGAGAGAGAGAGAGAGAGAGAGAGAAAGAGAGAGAGAGCGAGAGAGAGAGAGGGAGAGAGCGAGAGAAAATATAGTGGTTAGAGAGAGTGTGACTTCTATGGAATTACCCAAACCCAGCCCAAATTCTGCCCCCATGTTCAGAAGACTGATAGCATTTAAGCATCTTTCCTCTGCAGCGGAGGTGTGAGTATTAATAGGGTTGCACTTTTCATTGCTTATGAGGTGATTGTGAAGTGTTTTGTTGAAATAAGTTGAAGTTGTTGTGTGAATGTGGTTTTTATCACTAAGAAGTTGTGTTGGTTATCAGGTCTGTTGTGGCCTAAGATCCCGGGATATGTCACAAGTGTAGAACACACTTGTTGTTCTCATCTGCTGTGTAAGTGGTGCTGTTTGTGAGACATCGTTGATGGCATCATCGGTAAGGAGCTTTCTTTGTGTGACTGTGAGAGGTCGGTATAGTGACTCTCACGTGCAAAGGGAGAAACAGTATTGATCCAAATGAGATCTACTAGTTGAGGTCTCATTCGAGATGTGAAGGTGAGAGTAGGTCTGAAAGTGTAGCTCTGAACTCTTTTTTTGAAGTGATTGATTGCCCCGCTCCTTTATTAGAGCGACAAAGTTGTTGTTGAAAATCGCTTGCATTTTTTTGCATTTAGGTTTGTGTGAGTGATAGTGAGAGATATTTTAAAAGAGGGTGAGATGCTACAAGGAGTGAGATTGATGCCATCTTGTACAGTGCTGGTATAGACCGGTTGGTGTAAAGTTGTGCTGGTATTGGTTGTGAACGCCGAACAGAAAATTGTGTGTGATGATTTGTTTCCTAATTGTGAACAAAAAGTTAATTGTAAACTATTAAATTTGGTTGAAAAAAGAAATTCTTTATAGCATTGAAAAGTTTTATGAAGGGAGATGCATTTGTACCAATTAGAGAAGGAGTTGAGACTCCACCAGAAAGTATGCCAGGTCATTATGTAATGTTCAATGTAGGTCTTCACACATGTCTTTGGCGCTACGGTACATATAATTTGAGAATTATTTAACATTTTAGACAAATTTCATATGAGATGGAACCGCCTTCTAGACCTCCCAAATCTGAAGGACTAAGGGGCAGATTTATGGAAAATGGCGCTGCACTGAGTGCAGCGCCACTTTCCCTGCGTCCCTTAGCACTCCCCTACCACCACCATGTGTGCGCCGTATTTAAAATACGGCGCACCATGGCGCAGGGTAGGGGGCAATAGCATAATTTTCCATGACGCTATTGATATACTCTACAGGAGTAGCGCCATACTCCTGCAGAGTACAAAGGGGTCCATTATAAATAATGGAAGCCCCCTTTTAACGCCTACTCTGAGCAGGTGTTAAAAGTGCCGTACAAAATTATGCAAGGAAATCTCTTCGATTTCCTTGTGCCATTTCTTTGGTCCCCCTAACTGGGGAATGCCCCCTTTGCATACATTTTGCCTTGTGCAGGCATAATGTAGCGCAAGGGGTTACAAAGTGGCACAATGCATGCATTGTGCCACTTTGTAAATATGGCACTAGGATTTTGGCCTTGTTGGGCCACATAGCGTAAAAAAATGACACTACTGTGGCGCAAGGTGGTGCTAGGGGCTTATAAATATGCACCTAAATACTAAGGCCCATATTTATACTTTTTTAGCGCCGCATTTTGATGCAAAAACGATGCAAACTTACAAAATACAATTGTAAGTTTGCGCCGTTTTTGCGTCAAAAAGCGGCGCAAATGCGGCGCAAAAAAAGTATAAATATGGGCCTTGGTAACACAAAGCCCACCAGAGACAGAAAGAGAAATATGAAGGGAGAGTGAGGAAAGCAGTAAGAACCTGTGTAGATGCTAGGTGGGACAACCACTAAAAACCTGGAGAAAAGACATCTTGGAGGGAACTGGATTATATCCTGCCTTAACTAACGAAGAAGAGGTAAAGACTAAACTGAGGGGAAAAAAAAGAAAGACGTGACTAGGTGAGACTGAGATAAGGATGATGACTGTGAGGATGACTCTGGCAATTTCATAAATGAACTACTGCTGAATCGTTCACCACCATGCAATGCACTTCAAACTGGAGGAACATATAAGACTAGGGAAACTGAGAATTTCTCCATGCGCACTGCACCTGTAGAGCCCAATTCAGATCTTCTCAATGGGTCAGGGACAATGAGTGCAGAGGTGTCCTGGGGCATCGGGTTTTCTCCTCTATGAGCACTCGCCTTTGAGGAAGCCTCTGGCAGAGGCTACAGGTGGCATTGGGGAGCTCACAGTGGGAAAGTCCAAGGAGCCTCTGGAGGGCTTTGGGACCATGTTGGCTCAGTTGGCCCACTTCAACTCAGGCTGAGTGGCACAGATGCAGTGGTGCTTTCCGGTATCAGGTTTTTGCTGTCCGGAGTCCTCTCAGGTCTCTTGGGGTGCCTGCAAGATGTAAGGAAGCAGCTCTGCTGCTCCATGGTAGTTCCTGTGTCTTTATTGAAGGCAGGCAGACCTCTCAGGCTTTTGGAGGAACAGCAGCCTGCAGGACAAGTTGACTTTGGTGCAGATCAGATGGAACAGCAGTTAGGCCAGCAGAGCTGTGGCCAACTCAAGTGCTAGTTCCTCAGTCTTTGCTTTCGTGGCCCTTGAGTGTCCTGCTTCCTTGCAGGTCAGGAGAAATCTGCTTTTCTGGTGCCAGGGGTGCCCCTAAATACTGAATTTAGGGGTGTTTAGGAAAATGTAGGATAATAACCAGTGGGCTACTTACTTCTGGGATCACTACACCCCCAATATGACCACTTCCTGTGGAAAGTGGGCATAACCCTGTCCCTGAGTTCCTAATTCTGCCAACACCAAGATGGCAGATTTCTATATGTTGTGTCTACCAGGCAGCTCACCATAGGGGGTGGGACAGACCACAGTGGTGGACACACCTCCCTGAATACTAAGGCCCATATTTATACTTTTTTAGCGCCGCATTTGCGTAATTTTTTGATGCAAAAGCGGTGCAAACTTATGAAATACAATTATAATTTTTACGTTTGCACTGCTTTTGCGTCATAAAATGGGGCAAATGTGGCACTAAAAAGGTATAAATATGGGCCTAAATTTCCCACCTGCCTGAGTGCCAAGCGGCCCTGGGACGGGGAGGGTCAGCATATCTCCTTTGAGTGAAGCCAGATCTGCATACCAAGGATGGTCGACTTCTTTGAAGCCCTCTGCCTTGAAGTGCAGATTTTCAGGTCATCCTGTTGGGTGGGGTGTGTAAACACAGGTCCCAGAGCAGGCTTTGTTTCTGACTGCCTGAGAGCAAAGGCTGTCACCCTTGTGGGGTCAGAAGAAAGTCAGTCCACTCACTAGTAGCTGGTAACTTTTCAGAGAACAACTCTAAGGTGCCCTCTGGGTGCATGTATTAATACATCCATCACTGGCATTAGTTATTAGTTTATTGATACAAGATATTTGATAACAAACATCCCTATTTTCAGTGAAGTCATAATCTAGCTGGGGAACTCGTACTTGCTGGTGTGCAGCACATATACTTAAAATGTCTTCCCTGTTCACTCACTATGTCTAAAAAATGACAAAGACAAAGCAGGGGCATATCTGCCCTTCCAGATATGCCCTGTTATGTAATATAATGCACCCTGCCCTAGGGCCGTAAGTTCTGCTTTGGGGTGACTTACATACATTGCACACAGTGTTAGGGGACAGGGCACTCAGGCTGTGTGCCATGTCTTGTTTTCACTCTTAGCTGCACCAAGACACGCAGCCTGCAATGGCAGGCTACATGTGCTAGGTGAGAGGTCCCTGAGGGTGGCACAATACATGCTGAAGTCCTTGGGGACCCTCTTTGGTACCCATGCCCTAGGCCAGTGGTACTATTTACTAGTGACTTACGGGGGCAAAGGTATTGCCAATTGGGGAACTATTGCACAGTTTTAGGGATAGAGATCTGGCACTGGGGACCTGTTTATCAGATACCGTGTACACTTTCAGTCAAAATTGCATCATGGACCAGGTAAAAAGTGGGGGTGACCGTGTCAAACATGAGCACTTTCCTACAACATACATTGACTTTTCTGACTGTACCCATACCATGGTCTGTCCTAAATAATAACAATGATTTAGGGAATCTGCCAATGAGAAGACTTTGTTTGGTTTCTAGACAGGTAACCACTACAAGTATTGCAGACCCAGATCCCAGAATGGATTTTCACCTGATGCAAGATTTCCTCAGGAATCCCCACCATTTTTCGTGCCCCGATCAAACCCTACTCCAAATGTTGGCTGTAATACTCCCAATAAGAGAATATCTTTTAATGTGCTGGATTCTGGAATGTCTATAGCAAATACCCCAGATCATGCAAACTCAAACAATTCCCAAGGAGAGATATTATTAGACACCCCAACAGAAATTATGGGACTCACTGCACAAGATTCAGGTGATTGGTTTAAAGGACTTAATGCCCCAGTTAAATCCAGAAGTTCAGGATTGTGTAAGAGAATGTTCCAAACCCCAGAGAGAGAGAAGACACTAGATGTATCTTAATCAAAATTAGAATTAAATGAAATGATATTGGGAACTCTTTAGTTTGCCCAATTAAGAGACTTAAAGGGATGTTAAACTACTAATTATTTGTAAAGACATTGCAAGAAGTGCAGGGCAAATTTGTGAGAGATTAGTTGATTTGGCAAAGAGATATGAAGTGGATTTGGAAAAATCAAAAGCCTTTACAGAGAAGCTATTGATTGTGCTTTAGTGACCAAAATATTGAAAAAATGAGGTCCTCAGGACTGAAATTACAGATTAGGGAACTAATTGGCTACATTCGAAAATGGAGTGAGTTAGATAGATGGAAAGTAAGATGGGTGAAGAAGAAGGAATCAACACGGAAGATAAGGATAGATAAGCCTCTGGTTGGAACAGAGAAGAGTGAGGAAGAGGTACAAATGCTTCCCGTGAGAGTAGTTCCTGGTGCAGGCTATGTTTATGTACGTTGGAGTTGAGGTGATATTACAGCATTCACAAATGATTTCCTGAAATTGAGAGAGAAACTTGGGGAACAGTACAGACAGGTTGAACAATTTGTGAAGCTTTCTAAAGTTTTGTGGGAGGATTTGAATACATTGTTTGACATTGTTGTTCTGAGTGACTTGTGGGCTGAATGAAAGTTAGCTGTTGATTGGTCTGAAGTAGAACCTAGGAAACATCCGCAGCTAAGGGTGAGTCTCCATTAGTGATCAAAAAGTACCATCAAGTGATTTAGTTTTTGAAGACAAAGGTGTCCCCTAAGGACATTGATTGTCTCAGGATTGACAGGATGAATCAGGAGTCCAAAGAGTGGATACATTCTTATTATGAGAGGTTGCAACAGGCTTTTAAACATTTCAGTGGCACAGGAACAATTGAGGCAAAAGACGTGAACAATTTTGTGTTTAGGTTCATACTAGAATTGAAGCCAGAGGTGAATAACATAATCCAGAAGCATTTTATTTTTGGCAGAGTAAACCGATTGATGAGATTTAACAATATGCCAAGTATTGTGCTGACGAACTGGAACTGAAGCAGAAAAAGTTGGAAGAGAAGCTAATGATAGCTCAGATGAAAGTTGCACAAAGGAGTCAGAATACTCCGTTTGTAGGAAACACTGGTGGTATGCAAAGAGTCAGAACTCTGATGTACCCCAGAGACAACAATGCAGGTTCTACAAGCCCCGGTGCCTCAGCAACAGTCTAATGTTCCCAGATCCAAATTGATTGAAGCTCCAACTGCAAATTCAAACCCCATTGTAAAGCAGTACCCCTTGATCCCAATGGATGAGGAGTACATTTCAGATCAATCCTCACAGTGGTGACCCTTCATGATATAAACAAAAAATCTCACATGGGTTCCTGCATAGTCTGTGAGAAGAACATCCAGCAAGAAACAGTGACATACTTCACAGCTCCATGGTTCTCCTGGTTCTCTTTCAAATGTTTTTGAAGCTTGCATTCATAGCCTCAATTCATTGTGATTTTATGGATTGTGCTATTTTAGAACTCAGACACTTTCAAGTTCTGGCAATGCTGACCAATATTGAAAACAGTTTATTTCTAGAGTGGTTTCCCCATTAGTCATTTTCATGAGTATCTGATCTGGGTCTGGATCTCTTTTAAATGCTAGGTGCTAATATATATTCTGGTTCTCAAGCATCATCTGCGTGTTAGCCCATTGCCAGCAGCTTCAGCCATGTGGATGTAAATGTTGGTCCTCGTCTCATCTAATCTATTCTAATAAACATAATGTACTCATGTATGATTTATATTAACGTATCCTAACTAGAGTTATGTATTAAGGTTCTGCTACATTAATCACTAGGCCTTAGTTAGCAAGGGTCCGGGCCTAGCTGCCTGGTCTCATATTAATTGTGTTTTCTAATGTGCAATGTGCTGCCTTCCTGAAGGACATGAAGCTGTACTTTTCCAGAAGCTAGAGATATGTGTATAGCCATAGTAAATTCTTTCTCATGAGACCCGACTTGCTCAAGAAGACATTCTTTCTGAATGCAACAGTGTAATTCACAACAGGTGCGAGGTCTCCTAGACTAGGAGAAGACAATGGAACTACTGACTGGAGCGACAAGTGTAACTTTTCTTACCTGACATTCTAACCGTTGAAGACGTCAATCACAGGAGCCAATAAACTGTATGAGAACTGTCTTAGGTGAAAATTCTAGTAAGGTGTGTGACAGATTATTGGACAAAGATAACGATGCACCAAATATTGCCCAATGGGAAATTAGAGACCTGTTTGACAACTTCAATATAATGATGTGACACAAGGAGAAATCAGCCATTACCCTGCCATTCCTAGCCATTCTTAATCTGCCATTACGGAGCCATTATTTCTGAAGCCATTATTTGCCGTCCCTTTGCCATTTCTGAGAGACTTTGGGGGTCATTCTGACCCTGGCGGTAAAATCCGCCAGGGCCAACGACCGCGGGAGCACCGCCAACAGGCTGGCGGTGCTCCCATGGGCATTCTGACCGCGGCGGTACAGCCGCTGTCAGAAACGGAAAACCGGAGGTGTACCGCCGGTTTCCCGCTGCCCTGAGGAATCCTCCATGGCGGCGCAGCTTGCTGCGCCGCCATGGTGATTCCGACCCCCATACCGCCATCCTGTTCCTGGCGGTTTTGGCCGCCAGGAACAGAATGGCGGTATGGGGTGTCGTGGGGCCCCTGCAGTGCCCATGCCATTGGCATGGGCACTGCAGAGGCCCCCGTAACAGGGCCCCACAAAGATTTTCAGTGTCTGCCATGCAGACAGTGAAAATCGCGACGGGTGCAACTGCACCCGTAGCACCCCTTCCACTCCGCCGGCTCCATTCGGAGCCGGCATCCTCATGGAAGTGTGTTTCCCGCTGGGCTGGCGGGCGGCCTTCTGGCGGTCGCCCGCCAGCCCAGCGGGAAACCCAGAATACCCGCGGCGGTCTTTTGACCGCGCAGCTGTATTCTGGCGGTTCCAGCCAGTCCGGCGGCTTCCGCCGCCGGCCGGGGTCAGAATGACCCCCTTTGTCTCTAGCTGCCTGATACTCTAACCATCCTTGTTTTACCCGTGCCTGATATGCACTTCTCCTCCTTATGAGGGAAGAGCCTTTTGCTATACCTTGCTGAGTCTCACCTGCTTACCCTGGCTGATGGCGAACCAACTGATGTCCTGAGGACGAAGACTGACAGTGTATGCTGCCCCATTTGGATGGGTAACTATCTGATGATAAATTGTAATTGTCTGTTTGCCTTTTCTTTCTAGGTACCAACTGCTCTTTCAATAGAGGCCATAGTTAGATGTTTTGTCAAATTCATGTTGCTAAATTGTTTTGCATGAAGCCCAACATGCTGATGCTAGTTAGAGGTTAGTTAAGGAGTTCACTAATATCGGGTGCAAATAGACAAATTACTGAATCCTTGCTTTGTTGAATAATGTACTAACAATACTCTGCTAAAGTGGATTCATGTTGATGTCATGCTTTGTTCTAATGTTCATGACCTATGCTTTGATAAAATCTTATTTGAGTTGTCAAATAATAGTAGTATTGATGTGCTTATTGATAGTGCGACTAATGAATATGATACTAGAGTGTAACTAATAGGGAATAAATATCCTAAATCTTACTAGATTTTGTGTGGTTGTTCATGGCTGAAAAGCCATGGTATGTTTTCGTTTGCTGAATGTTATTGATTAGTTTGATTGATTAGTTATTTCAATTACCAATTAGGTTATTGATCTATTGATTGACATGTTAGACAGATTTCTCGTTCTGGGAAGTCCCCAAACGGTAAAAAGATTCATTGGCCTAAAACGAGTCCCCTTGTAAGTAAATTATCAAGGTTTGGACGCGTTATCAATGGCAAAGGTCAGAAAAGGAGTGTGAGAAATGGCACAAAGTGTCAAAAATAATGAGAGAAACTTCACAGAAAAGCCACAGAAAGTGTGAGAGAGAAACGCGCAAATAAATAAAATGCACAAAGAGAAAAGGCGCAAAGACTGAGAAAGAAGACACAAAGCATGAATAAAAGGACACAAAAAGTTGCACTAAGAGTGAAAGAAAATGCAGAAAGATTGCAAGAAGTGGCACAAAAGTCACAGAGAGGAGAGAGAATGAGGTGAGAGTCCAGGGGATGCTGGTGCTGTGACCTCCATTGAGTAAGCCTTGAGAGAAGGGAGGGGCGCAGAGGGCGAGAAAGGGGTGCAGAGAAGCTGTAGCGATGGCAAAGGTCAGAAAAGGAGAAAGAGAACTAGCACAAACAGATAAAAAGAGCAAGAGAAGTGGCACAGAAAAATAGCACTTCAAGTGTGAGGAAAAGGTGCAAAGGAAGAACTGTCACAAAGAGAAAAGGCACAAAGAGTGAGAGAAAAGGTACAAAGAGTGAGAGAAAAAATTGACAAAAAGTCACAGTAAAAGTGAGAGAAAAGGCAGGAGGAGTGTGAAAAGTGGCACAAAAGTCACAGAGAAATAGAAAGAGAGACAGAGACAGAAAAAGAGAGAGCGAGAGATGGATACCAAGGTGTGTGTGAGAGAGAGATCAAGGGGGAGAGAAGCGAGGTGCCTCGAAACACTGGAGGGGGTTTGCAAAGGCATTGAGCAGTCGGAGGTCTGGTCACAGGTAAGTCCTGGGAGGCTGGGCCTATGCACCTTCTTAATACTGATTCATGCTGCTGCCCCTATTAAGTAGGTCTCGGGAGAGGGGAGAAACGCAGGGGGTGGGACAGAGGAGGAAAACGGCGGCAGTGAAGAAGAGAAACATGAAGGGGCAGAGAAGACGGGAAAAGGCTGCAGAGAAACTGGGAGATGGCCAAGGTCCGAAAAGGGGTGAGAAAAATAGAGGAAAGAGGAAAAAGAGCTAGAGAAATGGCACAGAAAAGGCACAAAGAGGCAAAGAGAGGGAGGTAAACAGCAGAAAGAAGCAAAAAGAGCAAGAAAAGTGGCACAGAAAAGTCACAGAAATGGAACAAAGAGGCAGAAAAGATTGAGAGAAACAGCACAGAAAAGTCACCAAAATTGCACAAAGAGGCAAAAGGAACGAGAGAAATGGCACAGAAAAGTCGTTATTATCCTTGGATTTACACAAGATAGAGAAGACCCTGCAACGATTAAAATTATAAGAAGAGATTGGAATCTATTTCCCTTTTCCTATGGGATTAAGGAACGTATAGGGAAAATTCCCCATGAGCAGGTGCATTGGCCCTTACCTTACCTGCGACCAGTCCCCGAACCGTCAAAGCATAAAGCCCATGGCACTGCAAGGCTTAACCCTAAATTGCCTGAGTCTGCTGTTAGCAGTGATACTTCAGTGCCTCACAAATAGAGAGGGATTGAGAGGTGGTAGGGTCATGAGGCCAGGGCTGGGGCTTCACCAGCCACGGGCAGTCTATCTAATGGCTGGTGCAGGCTTCTTAATGCTCTGAGTGAGCAATCTCACATATATCACTACCTCCTGGTAGCTTTTCTAACTATACCACGAGCGAATAATAGGTTATTATTGACTAGTGGTGTAACAAATAAGGGTCAAGAAAAGAGGGTGGAGCCTCAATGTCTACAGGGGAGAGATACCACTAGACAGCACCACAGTTAATATTTACATATTTAGAGATAGGAGTATTAGGAGACGGGGCAAAGGCGTACAAAACCATCTGTATGTTTTAAAACAAATACTGTTGTGACCTGTTTCCCAGTTACTATTGGTATATTCCATATATGCTTGACATGTACAGTGCTTCAGCACCTAGAGACCCTATGGGTGATTTGCCATGCTTTACAAATCCATGATTGATTGATTACTGTGGCATCTGTACAATGGGTTAACCCTGATTTTTCATTCACGAATGTGTGTGTGAAGAGTATGCCTGTAGCCACCTAGATCCAAAGATGCATATATGGATGTGAACATTTTCTGAAGTTGGCCCACACAAGTTTTGTTCTTCCATGTTCTAAACGGAAAGTATGTAAAATGGCCTTGTCTAACACGTGCATCTGATTTCTGAATTTGTGCCTCCAACCAAGGGCAGGGACACAGCCCAACTGTGGGCACCCTGTGGGATTTGTGGTTCCTGCAACAAGAAGCTCGGAAAGCCTGGAATATGTTATGCTAGTTTTTAGGGTCAAGTTATCCTCATGCATAAATAGCGCGGCGGTCCCCTCTTTTTTACAGGGGGCAGAAGGCTTTTGAACGAGACAAATGTCTGAGTCCTGAAAATTACTGTATCTCGGGATTAACATTTAAATCCCGCCGAAACAGAATTTAAGTGCTTTGTGTGATCATTAGGTATTCATTCGACATGCCTCAAGAAAAAAAAGTTCTCATATTTCTCCAGCCTCGCCTTTCGAGGGCATAGCTATACAAACAGTGCTACTAATATCCAGCTCAGAAAAGCAGAAAGTAATGTTCGTATTTGCACAATATAAATTAGTAAGGATGATATTATCCTACAGTTACTGACCCATTTTTAAGATTTATTTCAAAGGTAAATATTTAAGATATGGTTTCTCTTTCTTGCTCCTTGACTTCAAAAGAGGGGTACACGAGGTTCGCATTTCCAGCCACACATTAAAGTCCGGTGGTTCACATTAGGGTCGCTTCCTGCTGGTTTTCACAGTTCAGGTCGAAATCCAAAGCTTTGATTCATCTTCCTGGCATGGCAATTTGCATCATTTGTGGAATTCACATGCCACTAAAGGCACGGTTATGTTTATGTTGAACTATAATTAGATTTGGATTACAAACAATTGATGCTTTGAGTCTCGAAAATGCCCTGAAAAGTGAACTTCGAGGCAAAATGGTTTCTTATGTATGTATGCATGCTTAATGTATATACATGCATAATCATTAGGTAGTGGTGAAAAGCGACCCCTTAGTTAAGGTTAAACCGAAGTATCTGTTGTTAGAGACACATTTCACAGCTTTGCCTCCTAAAATCTTATCAATGTCAATGTGAAAAAAGATGACTGGGCCACACTAATTGCTTTATTTATGAAGATGAGGGAAAGTGACTAAGTTTGCAGGAATGTCTCCGTTTTTTCCCCTTTCATACTTTATTATTTTGGTAGCCTGTTACTCATGAATAGCCCAGATCCTTTCCAACAGAGTTTACAAAATTTGTAAGACGGTCAGCGATCGTTAGAAGGTTAGAAGGTACGGTGACATTCTATTATTTCGTATTTGAGAGATTGCTCAAACCGGAAATTACAGATCTTAAACTGCGTATCTGATTGGTTGAGAGGGCACAGCGTTTTTGATACATCTTCGGGGGCTGACAAAATAACCCAATACAAAGTTTGGCACAGCAGACCATTACATATCACGCTCACTAGGTGCCATGGCGTTCTTTTGCCTCACTTGTAATGTCAGTGTACTTTTTCAGTGCCTCCCAATTCAGACTCCGCTCTGCAAACAACTCTGCAGAGTCACGAGTGTCCCCAGAAATTCTCACTGTTGAATTAAGTTGAAGCGCTGTGTTAAGTGGAAACTGCAGCGTGCAAAATTCAACAGTATTGCTGCTGTTTCCAAAACAAAACCACCACATGCGCTCAAACACACACACACGCACACACATCACAAACGTGTCACAGTATTCCATACTTCTGTCTCAAGCGGTGGTAGGTTGCACTCACAAGCACTGCGGGCGTATCTGTGCATCTCTCTAGGTGGTCTGTGCCCAAAAGCCTCCTGCACTCACTACAACAGTCACTGGCGCACTGCTTCAGACCGCGAACGTGTAGACAGAAGCCCAGACAACCGAAGCATGTCTCCATAGGTCAAGGGGTTAATGTGTAACCATATATTCATAGTTTAGGCTTTGTGATGGTAGGTGTCCTCAAAGCTCTGTCAAATAGGCAGTGATTGCACGGCAGATCTCAGCCAACACACACAACACTGTGCAGAAGCACTCACTCCTAAAAGCAGCAAGTCAGCACGCAGAGGCGGCGAATGACTGCCCGACAAACCCCCATGCTCACATGCGCTCAGCGACTGAAAAACATTGCACCCACATTGAAGGGCAGAGAGAATGAGTTAACTTTTGAGGCACTCTGAGGCCTGAGTCCATCCTTTTTCCTTGGATGGGCTGCCTGGCCCGGCCTGTGGAGCGCGCTCACTGGTGGTCAGGCTCTTGGTGGTGGTGTGCAGGCTGTCACTGTCCCTAACCCTCTGGAGGGGTGCTCCTGTGGTGCTGACGCTGCTGCAGAGTCTCCGCAGTGAAGGCATGGTGTCTTCTTTTTGGCCTGTGCAACTGCTGCTGTAATGTGTGCCCTTCTTCCTGCCTCCCGGGGTAGGTACACTGAGTTACAATGCTAGTTTTCCTGGTTATGTTCTTTTGTTTGTATTTAACGTGGTAGGGTCGCCCTCAGTGCCTCACAACGCTCCTGGTCACAACTGTCCACTTTGTCCACATATCACCCTTGCACTGGGAAAGAATCACAGCGCGGACCGGAGCCATCCAATTGCAAGAGGGAGTGCAAGAGGGAGTTATATGTGAAATCAATAAAGGATGATCCAACCTGGATCTGTGTACATTTTCTATAATTTAATTAACTGTGGAGTGGAGTGTGTGAATGATCCTCTTATGCTCGGGCACTTATAAATGTTCTAAGTACCGTGACATATCTTTAATTAATGCAACATCTCTTATTGCCCTAATTGCCATTTGTTGTTATTTATATTTAGTATAAATATTTATTTAGTCAATATTATTAGTTGTCAATAATTATGCAGGTCTATATTTTTATGGTCGATGTGGTGTCATACAGCTATCCACGGCTCGCTGCTGGAGTGCAATCTTCCATCTCCTTAAGATGATTCTGAGGAGTCTTGTGGTCCATTCGCCCCAGGGCATGTGGGAGCTCACAGCATGCCATCACTACTGTCATGAGCTGGTGATCGTCTATTGTGCTTACTTGAAGGTCGACACTCCTTAAATGGCAACCTCTAGTAAAGAATGTTGATTTTTCATCATCAGAAACTTAAACTATATGGCTCTCAATTTCTTTTTAATTTCATCATAGCTTTTATTTGCTTCTGGACAAGTTGTGTGTAACTGGTAACAACTGTAGTATGGAGTTGTCATATTTTATCGAGCCCTTAAATCTGGCTGCCTAGAAGATGAGAGTCATTGTTCCTATGGCTAGGAAGTTTACATATAATGACTCTTGGAAGAGTAGCAAGACTTGGAAGTGTGACTCAGGCCCTGTATGCCCTTTCAGCTCAAAAGAAGGCGGAGAGATCTCTGTCACACATTATCTTTTAATACTGTCCTCTAAAGCTTGGCTCCTCAGGTCCCACAGGGAAGCCACCATATAGATGTTATTGTCCCAAGTGCTTCCTTTAGCACCTTCAGCATGTCGTTCCAATTATGTTTATCGTCTCATGTAGATTAGATATTGAATATTAGAATTTCACATCCTCGACTCTTTTTGATGTGGTCCTCTCTATGTCTTTTAATCTATGTGACACCTTATGGAGGTTGGCCCTAACTAGGGTTATGCCTGTAGCCACTTCGTCAATTCAGACGAGGGATGTTTTGCCCCAAATGCATGCAAGACACCGGCAAGATTTAGGTATGTCAGAAGATTTGTATTGGAGATACTAGGCTGAATTCCTTCGGAGATTCATTTTTCGCATTGACAGGCCTGGTATACTTACGTTTTTTTTGTTCTCATATGGATATCAGGTAAATATGTTCCTGGCTGTGATTACAAGGCAGTGTTCCACCTATCATCAGCTGTGTGGCTGATCCCTGGTGAAGGATAACACATGGTCCTCAAACCCTGCGAGTGAGCCACACTCCTCGGTATTTTTTCTTGACATCTATATTGCATGTCAAGGGTCCAACCTGACCACACCTGGTACATTTCCTATGGACCAGGTGAAAGTGTGGGTACACCAACTAGCCAGCTCGAGCAGGGAAAAAGGACAGGTGTGTCCCATGAGTTTCTACTGAACTTACCTAGAGAGAGTTTGTATTTGAAACAAGAGTACCTGGTCGAAGCATGGGGTTTTAATGCTGCATTTTCACTTTCAACCAATAGAGAACACACAATAAATAAGTAGCTATATTTTCTCAGGCTTTTTTGGAACCACTCTTAAAGCAAAACCTACATAAAAGCTTTATAACTAATATAGCTGATGTCAACATAAATGCAGAGATTATGAATGAGCAAAGAGTAAGCATTACAATCTCAGACAACATAATACAATACATACATTTCCTTTGTATTCAATCCTGACTGCTAAACATGAGTGCTATAAGGATTTGCCACTGTGAGGGGGTGCACAGCATTATTCACACACCTGAAATCTGAGGGCAAACAGGCCAGAGCTGCCTCCATGTACACATTATATATTGGAGAATTCAGAATGTTCCTAATTTGCATCCTTGTTAGGAAGACAACAAGTTCCCCAGGAGTTGATGCGTTCCTCTCTCCCCAAGATGACTTAACATTCTATTTTTATGTTGATTTTCAAAACCATCTGAAAAAAATAATCATTGTTATTTTTTATTTATTGTAAGATAAAACTCATGATAATTATTAACTCATTCTGCACATACAGTGTTTACTGACATTAAAATACAATTCGAAAGTATGTAGTAAATGAATATAAAAACTAAAAGGAACTCAGAATGAACATAAAACATATTGTCACAAATTATTATTACTACTAGTATTATAATAATTATTATTATTAATCATAATAATACTAATAATAATAATAATCGTAAGCATAGTTAAAGGCACAACAGGTATAGATAGTGAAAATGATACATAGGTTATTTTCATTTATATGGCACCAGAACCTAAAGATGCACTTTTGGCTATTGAGCCACATTGGACATCTCCTTATTTTCGGTCAGCACTTGTGATTTGGAGAGTTTATGTCCACACAGACAGCTTTGCAGCTGCAGACTTTCTATTGGGGATGTGTCTATTTTATATACTTCCATTGTTCTTTGACCCACACTTCACGTACTCAAGCCAATGTATGGCTTGTAAAATTATTTGCAAAGGGCAGTGGTATTAGATCTTGCCTGTGCACTACTCCTTCTTCACCATGCCTGTGTATGCTTCTCATGTTAGTAGTTGTATTATGCATTTCTGTGCCATGAAAAGGGCATGCTATTGGGATTCACTCGACTTTTCCTTCTTTCTTGCTTACGTGTGAAAGTGTTTTTTTCTGGGAAATCAATATTATGTAGGACTTGACTGCTCAGCATTATGTCAGGTGCAGCTTGTGTCCTGTTTCGCATCTCTTTTGGCATGCACACATAAAAGTTTGGTGGGTTGGTCTTGGGTGACTTTCGGCTTATGCTACAGCAGCAGTGCTGGAGGGGCATCGTTCAGATACCTTTTATTAAACATACAGAACTTTTTAGTTTTTTAGAACTTTATTGATTGTAAAGGCAGCCACATTCAAACTTTGTGGAAGTCATGTTCCATCACATACCTACAAGCAGCTATTATAGCCTATCTCCACCTTAACTATGTAGATGTCAGCAAACCCTGACAGATGGTCTGGATAACACCCAGTATCTTCTAACACATTTCTACTCCGTACATCTTTTGATAACATATTGGTTCTACAAAACTTTGGGACTCATTTAGGAGGTTTTGGTGCAGGGCAGCGTCGCAAGGAATCTTGCTGCGCTGCCCTGCATCAAAAGAAAAGGGAAGAAATGCGCTGTATCTATGTGATACAGTGCATTCTTGTCCTTTTCCCCTGTGCTGGTGCACAGTCGGCTGCTGTGTGCCAAAGCAGGCACCCTTGCACCACGGTGCAAGGATGTCTGCATTGCAGGGATGATTGTTTTTGTGCAGGAAAGGACACCTTCCTGCACAAAACCAATCACAAGAGGCATTTTCCTTTTTGTATGTGTACTGCAGAATGTGGTACACATAGAAAGAGGAGCCAACCAGGAGAAATAAAGATATTTCTCCTCGTTGCACCTGCCCTGGGAAGGTGCACAGTTTGACGCATTCTCAGGTTTACAGATTCCTGTAAATCTGGGAATTCATCAAAACCCCTGGGTACTGCATAGGAAAACCCACTGAAATGCCCATGGAAAGCCTTCCTAACGCAGTGTAAAGCACAGCAGCGACTTTCTCTGCGTTGCATTACACTACATCTACAAGGCCATGAAAAGTCATGCAAAGTGGCATTGCGTGGCTGTGTAGATATGGCTCTGCACTATGCACCACCGATGCATCACAAAAAGTGATGCACCAGTGGCACACGGGGCTTGTAAATATGCCTCTTAGTACTCTGATCCAGTCTGCTCCATCCTGCTCCAGTCTTTAGCTTCTGTCCTGTCCCTCTCCTTCCAGGTTTCCCTTGCAAATGCTAAACTCCTCCTCTCAAATTAATGTATCCCTGCAGAGAGCAAACTCTCCCTCTTAATACACTAGTCCTGGTCTCTGTAGGGTGTTCAACAGATTTGTGATAATAAATGCTCCACCTTATGGGGCTGAGTCATCGGATCACATTTACACCTCAAACTCCTCTCTCATTAATGTACATTTATGTTGAGTTTGCCATTGGTTGCATATAGAGAGGATTATTTCTGGATGCATGTGGTGGCAGTTTGAAGCAGTGATATTGCTTAAACGGTGAGACAACGATCACTTTAAAACTCAACAGTTCTAAAGTGAAAATCAAAATATTCAAAATTGAGAAAAACAGATTTTGAAAAATGGGAAAGTATGGAAAAAGGAAATCAGGAAACCATAAATAAAACAGGGAATACAGTTGAAGGGAGGGAGTAGAAAGAAGTGGTACACAGAAAAGAAAATGGAAAAAAGAAAACGGCAACTAAAGGAAATAACGAAGATAGATGAAACGGTGCAAAAAACAGTCTTTGGTCACATGGAAGAATACCATTCCGCTTAGCGGCTTGAAACATGTTGCATAGATGTAGAGCCAGGTTACTAGCCATCTTCCTATATAGCTCTGCCAACATGCCACTTGGGCAGTGCGCTTTCTCAGTCTGAACCTATCTGATGGTGAGTACGACCCCTTCTCGCAAATATACACTTCCATGTCACGTCATGCTTCCGCCGTAAACTCCTCTACCCTGAGAGCCCTCAAAAACTCCCTGATATCCATATCAGACATCTTGATGGACTTGCTAAATACGGAACAGTAGTAGGCGGCAAATTTTTCAGCAATCTCTCCATTGCTTATGAGCACCTCTCCCATCTTTGTCTGCAGTTCATGGACCCAGCTCCTCTTCCTTTCTCTCATACCCAATCAAGCCAGTTGGTGCCACACCTTATCTCTCACTTCGTACACCCTCCTTTAAGTGGCCAGACCAACGCTGTAGGCCGAATTCTCTGCCAAGTCCCTATATTCCTTTTGCTTAAGCTGAAGCCTATAATGTTGGTCTGGCGTAAGGGGAGCCACCCCCATTAACCTCCAGGTCCAGTGTATCCTCCTCTAGACTATATGCCCATTCTCTTTTTCTCACTTTTTCACCTGCTATCAGCAGCATGGCCTGCCCCTGCAGGACTGCTTTATAGGCCCCCCCACAGTGTGACTATGCATTTCACCATCCCCACATTCTCCTGAAAGTACAGTTTGGTACCTTTCCTACTGCTATCCATGATCTTTTCCTTCCATCTGCACCTATTGCCTGAGAGTGGGTCCAGGGACTCCACCCAGAGAAGTGCATGATCTGATATGCCACACACCATATTCCTAGCATGTAACTAGCCAAGGATGCATATGTGTGAGGAAGTAATCAATTTTTGTGGAGGTGTGGTGAAACCTCAAGTAGTAAGTGAAGTGTTTATTCTCAGGGATAAGAGCATGCCAGATGTCTCCCAAAAGCAGTCAAACCCTGCATTGAGGGTCTCCTTCCCCCTCAATGTGTCATCCTCTGCATCCAGGATATGGTTAAAGTCCCTCCCTAACACAAGCACCCCTTCTGGGAACTGGAGCAACACATACCCAGGTCTTGCCAGCTCCCCCCTGCTGCCAGTCAATCGCCAGCAGAATCTATAGGTCCCCAGGCCTCAGGCTCCCATTGCCCAGGCTGAAGTGCCCCAGGGTGCCTCACCATTGACGGCACCATTTCCTCATGCTGTTCTCGCTCTTCCTGCGCTTCCCACTCTGCTCCCTTCCTGCCTGCCAAGCACACCTCTGTTAGACCTATTTAATGAAGGCTGCAGTGCAGTCGTAGTGAACAGGTCTTGCCAGCAACCCCCTGCTGCTAATCAATCAGCAGCAGATTCTGCAGGTCCCCTGGGCCCCAGGCTCCCAGTGCCCTGGCTTCCAATGCCACAGGGTGCCTCACTACTTTGCGCACTGCCTGCTTCCTGTCTCCCAAGCACCCCTCCCTTAGACCTATTTAATAAAGGCCGCAGTGCAGCCGCGCATTGGGCGTACCGCTGGAGAGCTAAAGGTACACCAAAGGCAAGCCCATCTGCACCCGTCCGCGCCTGGACTGCACCCAGCGCCAGGAACCCTGGCCCACTGAACTCCCATGGATACTCTGCTGCTGATCTCCTCACCCTGGTCCCCAGGCAAAACAACTTCTGCCTCACACAGCAGCACACCGCACCTACGCCCACTGACAGTTTACATCCACACTAGGATCGACCACTAGTGCAGCAAGCAGTGGCAGGCCATCCCCCTCAGCTGAAACCTCGCCAGAACAAATCAGCTATCTCCTGATCAATGCCAGATCCCTCTGAAAGCATGACACCAAAATCTTAGTCATCAACTCATCCCTCGCCCGCTTCGTTACCTTCATTACAGAGACATGCTCACCCCTGCATCTGACCCAGACATCGCCACCACAACACCCATCGGGGTACAAGATGAAACACCATGACTGCACCAACAGATACGGAGATGGCATCGCCATCATTCACAAAGAATCAATCATCTGCACCATCATCGTTGACAAGACCACGCAGATCATGGAACACATGAACTTCCAACTTGGCACCAATGATAAAACCACCATCAAAGGCATCCTTATCTACAGACACCTGGGACCCCGAACTGGCCTCAGCAATGACATCGCTGAATTCATTACTCCGCTCGCCATAGAATCTTACACTACCTCTTCCTGGGAGATCTTAACTTTCACCTGGACGACCTCACGGACACCAACTCCAAAGACCTCTGTGAACGAATGGACAACACCGGCTTCAAGCAACTGGTCACAGACCCCACACACAAAGCAGGACACATGCTGGACACCACCTTAAAGTCCGGCAACAGAATCATGTGTAGCACCACCACGTAACTCACCTGGTTGGACCACTCCATCTTGCACTTCACCATTACCGGACCTCCACGTACCACAACGCCCCCTGCCGCAGCCAGACCAAGGTCATTCATTAGCAAGACACCCTCAATTTCACCCAACCCAACGTCACCAAAGACCTGAACCAGGCAGTAGAAAACTTAAACTCCTGGATCACCAGTGCTGCCGACCTAGTTGCACCCACCAAACAAGCCAGAATGCACAAGTCCAACAAACAATCTAACTGGTACACCCTGGATCTTAGCACAGCAAAACTCAGATGAAAACAACTGGCAAGAATGTGGCAGACTAGCAGGAACACCTTGGACCAAGCCACCTTCAAAGTGACCCTTAACAATTACCACCACCAGCTCAATGCCACGAAAAAGGAAGCCCTGACACACCAGATTGATACCAGTGCCAACCAAACCAAGGAACTCTTCACCATCGTGAAAGAGTTCACCGGCCTGTCAATCACTGAAAACGTGATTCCCTCCTCACAGAAACTCTGGGATGCCCTCACTGACCACTCCCACAGCATGATAGCAACCAACTACAGAAACTTTGATCCCCAACCAACCGACCCCTCTCTTCATCTTATTCACCACGTCCGCTGATCATAAGCTCAGTGCATGGGAACAGCTCAGTACGTTGAACATAAATACACTTATGAATTACTTCCACTTTGAAGCACCCACCCTCCCATGCCCCCACCGACTTTTTAACCTCAGAAGACACAAGATTAGCCTCCAGCTTCCCATCATCCTCAACACCTCCGTCTCCACAGTCACCTTTCCCGATGCCTGAAAACACGCAGATGCCAGACTCCTCCTCAAGAAACCCTTGGCAGACCCTAGCGAACTCCAGAACTACCATCCCATCACCTTCTTTCTGTTTCCTGCCAAAGTCCTGGAGAAGGCCATCAACCAACTCACCGAACACCTGGAGAGAAACAACCTACTGAACCCTTCACAATCAGGATTTAGAGCCACCCACAATAGTGAGACAGCCCTTATCACGGCAACTGATGACATCCGTTCCCTACTTGACAGAGGAGAAGCAGCCACCCTAATCCTGCTCGACCTCTCCGCATCCTTAGACTCCTTCTTCCACCACACTCTCATCAACTGACTGTGACAGATAGGAATCACTGATGACGTGCTGAAATGGATGGCATCATTTTTCTTTGGGCGCACCCATATAATCAGTCTCCCTCCCTTCACCTCCCAACCGAGGCTCACTATCTGCGACATCCCTCAAGGTTCCTCCCTCAGTCCTACTCTCTTCAATATCTACATGACACCCTCGCAGACATCCTCAGAACCCACAACACCAACATAGTCTCCTACGCCGACAACACACAGCTCAGCCTCTTGCTCTCAGTAGACCCTACCATGACAAAGACCAATTTCCACAACTGTATGAAGAACGTCTCAGCATGGGTGAAGAGCAACTGCCTGAAGCTAAACACAGACAAAACTGAAATTCTTACGCAGACGACACCCAGCTGATCCTCTCCCTTACAAAAGACCCCACTACTGCCAAAATCAACCTACACAACGGACTCCACGCCATCTCCAACTGGATGGAATCTAGCCGCCTCAAACTAAACACCGATAAAACAGAGATCGTCATCTTCGGCTCCAACCCCTCCGCATGGAACAACTCCTGGTGGCCCAACTACCTAGGCACCGCACCGTCACCCACCACCAACATTTGCAACCTGGGCTTCATCCTGGACTCCACTCTCAGCATGACTCAACAGGTCAACGCAATCTCCTCCTCCTGCTACAACACTCTCCGCATGCTCCGCAAGATCTTCAAGTGGATCCCCGTCGAGACCAGGAAAACCGTCACCCACGCCCTGGTCAGCAGCAGATTGGACTACGGCAACGCCCTATATGCAGGAACAACGGCCAAGCTACAATCCAAGCTACAACAAATCCAGAACACATCCGCCTGCCTCATCCTTGAGGCCCCGCGCCACAACCACATCTCCCCCCTCCTCAGAGACCTACACTGGCTACCCGTTACCCATACCGAAGAGGATCACTTTCAAACTACTGACCCACGCACACAAGGCTCTCTACAACACTGGTCCAGCCTACCTCAACGACAGACTTACCTTCCATGCTTTCACACGCCTTCTTCGCTCTGCCAACCTTGCTCTCGCCGCCATCCCCCGCATCCGCCGCACCACTGCCGGAGGAAGATCCTTCTTACACCTCGCCACCAAGACCTGGAACTCACTACCTCTCCAGCTACCCCAGACCCAGGACCTCCTAACATTCAGGAAGCGCCTCAAAACGTGGCTTTTCGACCAGTAGCACCTCCTTGAGGGTGAGTAGTGCGCTTTATAAATATACTGATTGATTGATTGAAAATAAATATACTGATTGAAGTACTGATCTTTTGCAGGCACACCTTCCTCTGGTATGACTCCTGGTGGCCATCAGAACTTGGACCCACCTCTGCTCTAAAAGACCACGCCCGCAACCTCGGCATCATTCTGGACAGCAAACTTTCCATGAATTGCCAGGTCAATGCGGTTGCTTCATCTTGCTTTCACACCCTCTGCATGCTCCACAGAGTTTTTAAGTGGCTTCCCCTCAACTCCAGGAAAGCTGTGACACAGGCACTCAACACCAGTAGACTGGACTACTGAAACTCACTCTATGCTGGCACCACCACCGAACTCATGAGAATCCAGAACACAGCAGCCAAACGTATCCTCAACTTGCCCAAGAGGCCCCATATTACCCATCATCTGAAAAGCTTCCACTGGCTCCCCATCCAGGAAAGATGTAAATTCTAGCTCCTGACCCACGCCTACAAAGCCCCCCATGAGCAAGGAACCATCTACATCAACCACTTCCTGAACTTCCACCTACCTCCAAGGAACCTCTGCTCCTCTCATCAAGCCCTTGCCCAGATACCACACTACTGATGCTGCTGCACCTGCGGCCTCTCCTTCTCCTACCTTGCTGCCAAGTCCTGGAATGCCCTCTCCCTCCACTTCGGTACCTGACACTCGCTGACCCACTTCGGTAAGGGACACAAAACCTGTCTCTTTGATTGACATCACAACACAGAGCTTGGATACACTCTTAGGTGAGAACCAACACTATCTAAATACCACCCGATTGATCCCCCAACTCCCTAGAGTCTGCGCCTTCAATGTAAGTGAAACATATACCGCCCATGCATTTAAAATTATCTCACTTCATATACCAGTATGAGCCATGCATCTTTTGTTGCCATCAACCCATCTATGTTGCAGGGTAAACAGTTTAGACATTCTTCAGTAAGATCCCACCCCTGTCAAGTCAGTGGGTAGACATTCTATATCTTTATCTGTATCTGTTTAGTATCTTAATTTCAGTCCCTTTCAAGTGAATTTCATGCAGCATCACAATGTAGTGGCCATAGCTGCCCAAGCTCTGCATATAGCTCCTGTTAATCTTCCTCCTCAGGCTGTTGACATACCAGGACAAGTTAGTGTATCACCCCACATACTTAGGGGGGCACGGCTCAAAGAGGCACTGAAAAGAAAGTCTGCAGAGTCCTGAGGCAACCAGCCCCATCATAGTCCTGCATCCAATCCAGGGTTGTAGGACATAGTTGTGCCAATGGCCTGGTAACTCTAACTCCCTCCTCCCAATTACCTCCTCCCTGTCCACCTGCAAGGCAGGCTTCAAACTACCTGTCAACCCCAACTCCCAGGGTGCCTATCATACTAAAAGCATATACCCTTCCTGCTTCTCATTGCCAGCTCGAACTCCATAATGCAGATCCCCTTTAACAACAAAAGCTACAGTACCTGCAACAGACACCTCCCGCTATGCCAGACATCAAACTTGCAGAGAAGTCAGCCATGTGTTTGCACCATGGCCAAACTGGGCATCATAACAAGCAGTCAGAGTTCACAGTCAAGGACACATAATTTACCACCATCTGAAAAGAGGGGGGAAATGCATCGTCATTCCTGTTCCCTTCCACAGTCATGTCAGCATCCTCTCTCCGGACAACTGCGGCTTCTCCATTTGTGTCAGGGTTACCTAGTGCTGCAAATCTACCACCCTCCAGCCATGCTCTCATCTGAGAACTCTCTCTTCCAGTGCATCCCTGTCCCCCCAGCCCCAGATCAGTTGGGCATCACTCTCTCTTGGTGTCCCCAGCTTTCTGCCTCACCAAAGATCATCAGCCCTCAAGCCAGTCCCACACCTCCTCAGGCATTCCTAAAGTCCAGGATTTTCCCTCATGAAGCACCTTGAGGAGTGCAGGGAACAGCATCATATACTTCACTTCCTGCTAATTCAGTTGTCTCTTCACCTCCCAAAAACTCTGTCTCTATTGCCGCACCTTTGGAGTGAAGTCAGGGTAAATCCGTATCAGTGGATTTTTTTTTAAATGAAGTTCTTCCCTGGTCCGTCCGTCCTGGAGAATCGCATCCCTGTCCCTGGAATGAAGATGAGCATGATGATTGTTCTTGGATGCGCTCTAGGCTTCAGCGGCAGGACGGGCGCCCTGTCAGCCCGTTCCAGGGAGAAGAAGTTCTATAGCCTCTTGGGCTTCATCTATGGAGTATGACGCCCTCTAGGAACTACTCAACACCTGCCCTCTCTGCTCATGCAGGGACTCCCACCATGCAGATCGGCCGTTGATGGCCTCAAATGGTGCAGCTCTCACCCCCGAGGTGCAGTGGGGGTAGAGGCACAGGCACTAATAGGATTTGGGATGGATGTAGGGGGATTAGCATGGAGCTCCTGTATGGAGCTCTAGCAACCTGCAGGTATCTTTCTTGCAGGTCAGTCCACCATGAGGCCCCTCCCCGAATATGATAACAAGATTTATATGTGTCAACCCACCACAGGGGAATTGTAATTCAAAAGGGTGGACATTTTCTTGCATTATCTATTTTGTTTTTAATTTTGGCCTCTTGAGGCCTCGAGGTTCATGGCATCCATACCCTGCTCCCTGTATGTTATTTTCATTGTTCTTCCAGAACACAGGACTGAGTCCTTGAGTCCTAAGATGCCTGCCAGACATCTTTGTTGATATTGACTGCAGCTAGTTAGTTTGATCTACCAGTCATGCAGCACTACTGCAACTATAATTATCTATGAATTTTTAACCTTAATTTCTCATAATCTACTTAATAAATTTAAAACAAAGAGCACCATTTCTGTCTCAAAATCTAGCTTTCTGCCAAACTTGGTGTAATTCGGTTCAGTCATTTTGGCTGTAGCTGTATCCATACTTCCTATGTTAAATTGCATGGTGAAAACACATTTTGCAACCCCCTTTTTCTCGGCCCCAGCTTGACGGGTCACAACAAAACTGTTTAGGAAAGAGCTGAGGTGGATGAATCTTTTTTGGGAGAGTTCCATTAAGATTCGTCAGTGCAAAAGTTCTCAGCAAACCAAAAAAACATTTCCTATGGAAACCTGGTCCTATAACTATACTGTGGTGACTATATATATATATATATATATATATATATATATATATAAACAAAGGTTACAGGGACGTTATAGTTAGGTACTGAATTTACCGCAATACACTTCTTATGACCTCACATATTACATCACTAAAGACATGGTCAGTGACATAACTGATGATATCACTGATGACATTTCAGATAAATGGTTAACATGGGAATATCTGACATAAGTGTGAATATTGCTAGGAATATGCTAAATGTGTCAGCAAAGGACTCCAAAGATTGGTAATGAGATATTCAACAGCCTGCCACTGTAGATTTTATCATAACTAATACCTGAAAGAGAACATAAGACTACCTTTCCTGTAAGCTAAATCCCAGGATGGTAGTGACCTCTCCTAGAATGGCAAGTGATACAGATATGAGCCTCGGTACCACAGGACGATGACGCTGGGGTCAACCCCCCACCCATGGACAATCTAGTGGCACAAGCCTCTCAAGAATGTCCATGAGGACTTGCAAAGTCCAGCTGTGTGGCTCATCATGAACTCATAGCTATGGAGTAACCGTACACACCCCAAAAGGCTCACAAGTGTCACTCAGTGTAATGGATGTTTTGCAGGGACAATGTTGGTGCATCAGTGCTGGACAACCCACATCGATAACCTGGATGAACAGCGAAAACATGTGGATGTCATCATGGGCCTGTAGAAGAGGCTCACATATCTACACAATCTGTTGTCATTGTGTATCACAGTCCACTCAACATCTTCATGCATAAGTAACATCCATGGCTCAGTCCAACATGACCAATGTGAGCTACATAATGCAGGACACTTTGAAACAGATCTGCTAAGGTCACATCAATTGATACATCCTTGATTATGCTCTACTGGGAATGCCTGACAAGTGTAGGACTGTGCTTGGTCCACGTGAGCCCTATTACCTGTCACAGTGTTAGTGTATTGCATGTGTACACCTACTACAATGCACAAGCCACACTACCTTGATTCAGGGTGCAGCAACGGTTTGTGGTATGTTGCCTTGCTGTCCTTAGTATGCCAGATGTCACGCATAGGCATGAATGGTGTTGGAACATTGCGGTATGACTGAAAATCATGTGCACCACAAATCATGCGAAATTGGTTAGTCAGGGAACCTTCACATGCTACCACATTTAGAAATGGCTCCTTAAGTGCAAAAGTATCCACATAAAGGGTCTCATTCTCTAAGTTTTGGCACAGGCCAGCATCACAAGCCTTTTACCTGCACTGCCCTGCATCCAAACAAAAAGCCAGTAATGTGCTGTTTTTACAAGATACAGTGCATTCCTTTTCTTGTCCCCTGCGCTGGTGCATAAATTGCTGCCTTGTGCCAATGCAGGCACCCTTGCACCATGGTGCAAGGATGCCTGTGCTGTCGGGATGGTTGCTTTTGTTCAGGAAGGGACACTTTCCTACACGTAAACGATAAACAATGGCGTTTTACTCTGTCTATATGTGCTGTAAAATACAGCACACATAGAAAGAGGAAAAAACGGGGAGAAATAATGTTATTTCCCACCATTGCTCTACATTAATACCACCCCTGAGGTGGCATAGGGATCTGAAGCATTCCCAGACTTGTATATCTGGAAATAATCAGATTTCTTGGGTGTTGCATGGTAATGCAGTGTCATGTGTGAAAGGAGTCCATATTTACAAGGCCATGACAAGCCATGCAAGTTGGCTTTGCGTGGCCTTGTAAATATGGGCTGGCACACTGCACCACCAGAGCATTAAAAAATGACGCTCTGGTGGCTCTGCGTGGGCATCTGCCAATAAGAACCTCACTCTGATTTGGACTGTAAGCTGGAGGTAAGATATGTGGCCTAGGGCAAAGTCATTTTCCAGAGGTGCACTGGCAGTGTGTAGCTCCCTGGAGGGGGGGATGTGGGCATATTGCACCATCCACACATCCCTTTACCAGACTATCACAACACTTGTCTGCACGGGAGACTGTCCCCACCCAAGTTGCCTGACAGCCTGCTGTCTGCACCTTGGGGGTACAGCACAGATTAGCAGACGTCTGTGCTGGCCTAGATGTGGGTGTGCTAACCACATTCCTGGGCTAGTTTACAGCATCCCTGGGGGTTCTCTAAGCATTAGGTGCCATTACATAGTTGGCTAATGGGGCAACCATTCTAAGGTGTGCCGTTAAACAAAGATAGGGATTGATCCCAATTTGTAGTCTGCTCCTAGCTATACATGCACTTTCACATATCTATACTCACAAAACACACATTGGACACATAGGAGGACATGAACCAGGTGGCCCCAACTATTCACAGGCAACACAGCAGTCCCTATGACATTGTACATGCATTCCACATAAAAACTATACATAAATACATGTTTTCCTCATTGCGCCCACAAAATAGATGCATGAGCCCCAAAATAGATGCATGAGCATGTTTTTACATGACGCATCAGTGTTTCCTTGTTGTGCTTTGCCATGCCTTCTGTGAAATTCATGCATTGGCCTGAAGTGTCAAAAAAAAAAACACATCGGCTGAAGATGTGCAACATCCTCTAAGGAAGTGATGCAATGGATCAGCCATGCTGCAAACCAGAAAAAGTGAAATTACTCTCACTTTCCCTTCAACTCACAGTCCTTCTGTCTGTGCTTGGGAGAGGTTGTGTTGTGGTGTCAATGGAGAGAGGAGTGCTGTTTTTGGAGTCTGTTGGGCTATTTTCTGTACCTGTTCTATCCCTCTTGTTCTTAGGGGTAGTTGGGGGTAGATTTGGGATTTTTTTCTGTATGGGTTGTTCCTCGTGTGTTTGGGGTGGGACATGTCTGGGAAGGGAATGGTGAAAAGCATGAGCACCCAGGAGCTCGGAGGGTTCCTATGGCTGGTGACACAGTATCTGCCAAACATGGTGTTCATGGGAGGATGTGTGATACTGGGCTACGGGTTGGAAGCACGTAAGGTGGGGTGGGAGAAGGCCCGCTTCCACATGCCGCGGATATTCGAGACGGAGCGGGCAACCCACCTGTTGAAACATCGCTGGGTGGATGTCATCAGCAGGGAACATGATCTCCTTAACACCGCGGCATAGAAGTTGGTGGAACTATTGGTAAGAACACATACTTTGTGAATGATTCTTTGGATTTCACTTCTCTTTAGATGTCTGGTGGCCACAGGGCCTCATTTACTTAGTTTGGACTAAGGGCATGGCCACAAATCGTGTTGCTGCATTGCCCTGCATCCACAACAAGTGCAGCCATGCGCCATATCTATGACATATGGTGCACTCCTGTCCTTGTTCACACCAGAAGACCGATTTGTCATTGACTATGCATGACACAGAGGCTTCAGATTACTGGGTTGCCATGCGCCCACACCAAGCATTGCCCTGGCATACATGTTGGTCAGTTTCTCTGGTAGCACCACATAACACATGTTACTAAGTATGCTGTGTGCAACCTGAGGAAGTGTGCACCTTTCTAATACATGACCTGCTACCAGGACATTTGGTAACTTGGGCTGCCCTGGGGTATGTGCTTTTGCAGAAGCTGTCCTATTAGGTGACATTCCAGTTGATCACATCTCATGTAAATGAGGCATGTTGTATGTGACTCTGTACATAGTTATGACATGCGGACTGTCATACATCTGAACCTATCTCACACATTTGGGTGTCTAAATCTAACATATTGAGGTTTGGGGATGGATAAGAAATGTATGTTTGGTGTCTATGGTTAAGACGCAATGACAGATACTAATGGCAGTTAAACGAGGGTACAAGGATGTATAACTTGTGAGGTATGCCGCATAGTCCAGTATATGTGATTATAAGTGTAAGGCAGGGGTAAAGGTAATCCTGGCTGAGTATGTTCTGTGAGTCATTTAGGTGCAGAGTGCCATTAAACTCAGCAACCCTTGAGAAATCTTGGGGTAGTGAGTCATATGAAATGGTTGAACAATGTGGCTAAGAGATATATGTTAAGGTTCATCATATGTGTGTACATGTCAGCCTGCGCTAACAATGTATATCATTGAACCATGTCTAATGAGCCATTTAAGTTGTTACAACCAGAAGGGTTCTATGGCCATTTGTAAGTCATGTGTAATGTTCACTATTTGTTCACAGTGTTTTTTTCAACATTTACAGTGCTGTGTCTCATGCTATGTCTTGCAGGTGGACCCAAGCCTTACACAACTGGAGAGGTTGAGAGCTTTAGTGACCCCGATGCTACCAGTGAGTGTCAACCTTTATGTCAAACTGGTAGTGCAAGGATTCTGTGTGATGTTCAATGCTTTGTGCAATGATATGGTCAATGTGCATCTATTCCAAATTAAACTCAATATGTTTCAAATGAATCTGGACAAGAAGTTAGAGGTTGTGTCCTGGATGTGCAGTTGCGTCTGACTAATGTCGAGGACGATCTGATTACTATTACTGAGGGGCCACATGTTGCTGGTATGACCAAAGTACAATGACTACAGTGCCAGGATCTGTGAACATATGTGTTGGTGGATTCATAGTTGAACATGGCAGTGGATGTTAAACCCAACAAATGCATTTCAAATGTTACTCACAGTGCAATCCATGTCTGATGTGTATGGCTGGCCCACACAGGGGGGATGAGCCACAACAGAGTAATGACAGTAAGGACATATGCCAGAATTACAGTCTCAACAAGCCATGCAGGGTGGCATCAAGTTGTTTTCAAAATATGTTCCTGCTGTGGGTGCCACAGGAGCATCGCAGAACCTTATGTTCTTCCTGGACTGATGGACTTGTGAATAAGGCCCTAAGTGTAGCAGGACAGAGGGAAACATTCCACACTTGGGACTGCAGTTGAAGTGCTTACTCATGTGGTGTGATGCCCCGTACTCTAAGTTGGATGGATCAACATTGCTATCCCCTGTCATCCTCACAGATATGGCAATGTGTGTTGGAGCAGAGAAATGTCTGCACAGCATTGTCATGCAACATGCCAATGCACACTTAATCTTCTGATAGCGCTGGCCATCATAGCCTGCAAAATGTACTGCAAACAGGATCATACTGGGTACAGCATTTGTCATTGCTATCCCTGTGCAGATGAGATTTAAATGGTTGTGCTGAGTGCTGGTGTGCAGCAAAGTGGAATGAATATCTGACAGATATGTACAGGCAATGGGCTGTGTAGTGGGACACATGTAGTTACTTGGAGAGTATGCAAGAAGTCATGGCACAGCCTTCCATGTACTAACAGGAGTTAATATAGGAGTTGTTTCATACATCTCTGTGTAATGTGAGTGAGCTATCGACCCTCCATTGTCACACATGATACCTGGCACATATAGATTCCATGTAGTAATGTGTCCAGGTATGTGTCCTTGCTATTTCAGGCACCCAATGTTGTGACACAATATATGTGACTTGCAGTCCTTGCTCAACTTACGTTGGCTTTTGCCAATGGTATAAGTGGCGTTGAAGGATGCAGAAGGGACACTGATGATCAATACAACAAGAAGATTGTGCATCACCAAGGTCACAAAACAGCATTGTTCCTCAGCATAGCCAATGTTGACATGGTCATGCCTAGATGTTTTATTATGGTGCATTGCTATTATGCAACATTAGCTTAGCCTTGGTACTTTGCCCATGGTAAATTGTGAGAGGATGGATATTGTGCAGATGTATGAGTAATTTGCCCTTCAAGATGTATTTGAGACACGTAAAGTGCAACATGTGATGTCTGAAGATTGCTTTTACATGGCATGGTTGATGTTCAGTTACCAAGTTAAAAATGAAAAACAATAAAGTACACTGTTCCTAATAGAGAAAAAAGAAAAAAGCAAGAGCACAGATCCTCAAGGCACTTCTTGAATTAGAAGAGCCATCACACATCCAATGGATGTCATGCTTCATCATAGGGCTAGCTCCTCGTCAGACTGACGCTGCAATGTTTGATGGGCCCCATTAGGGGGCTCTTTACCAGAGATCTTGGAAAAATAGTGTGAGCCGTGACAGATACAGCTGGAGTAAGGTAAATCAACTGTTTCAGAAAAAGCAGGGGAAAGAGAAAAAAAGACTTAAAATTGGCTCAAGGACCTCCTCTTCTAGCTAAAATATAGGATCAACATGTTTTGCGCCTAAAGGGTCCAAACGATACGGCCTGGTGGTGTTCTGCTGCCAGGCGCTGCTGGCGGTAGCAGCGCCCCGTCCGGTCCCCTGCCAGAAGACCCCCTGGATTCAGGCAAGTCTGGTTTCCCACAGAGGAGGGAGTGGGGGGTGTTGTGTGTGTGTGTGGGTGTGTGTGCATGTGTGTGCGTGAATGAGAATGTATGTGTAGTGTTGTTTGCGTGCGTGTATGCATGTGTGAGAATGCGTGTAAGTATGGATATGTGAATACGTGTCTGCGTGTGTGTGTAGGGGGTGAGGATTGGAAGGGCGGAGAGTGGATGGAGGGGTGTGGGGAGCGATTGTGGGGGTGGGTGGGCTCCTATCAGTGACAGGGAAGGAATTCCCTGTCACTCATAGGGCCTACCACCATGGTTTTGTGGCGTTACGAATGCCACGTAAACCGTGGCGGTAGGCACGGTCAAAATGCCTGAGGCGATACAATAGCGGCCCCTGGGCTGGAGATTCTTATCTCCAGCCTAGCCGCAGCTACCGCCATGGCAGTCGGAGTGGTACATTGGTGCGTTGGCTTCAGCCAATCCGCCAATGTCATAATGTGGCGGTATGTACCGCCAGCCAGTTGGCAGTACTACCACCACATTACCACGGACTGCTGGGGTCGTAATGATCCCCTTTGTCTCTGTTTAGTATTCTGCATATCGTGGTGTAGGAACACTAGGATATTGTGCAACAAGAACATTGTATAAGAAGTTTTGTGTGACTTGAACACTGTTGCTTTATCTGCTGAAAGATTCAGAGGAAGATATTTATTGGTGTTATTTGTCAATGGTTAATCGTCTAAACACATACTAAGAAAGGTAGTAGGGAGAATTAATGCTCAAGGTAAATACTATTTCTGTCTTTTGCCCAGGTTCCTTTAATCACAAGACAGAAACCATCCCACTAGTGAGCACTGCAGAATCGAGCCGTCCTAGGACCTGTTGTCTCATACCCTTTCTTCCCATCTCCCTATTTCCTACCCTTCCCCCTTCGGGACTCTTTGCTCACTGCTCAATCAATCAATAAATCAGTATTTGTAAAGCGTGGCTACTCACTCGTGAGGGTCTCAAGGTGCTGGGGGGGAGGGGACGGGCCTCATCCGAAGAGCCACATCTTGAGGTTCTTGCTGAAG
Source organism: Pleurodeles waltl (assembly GCF_031143425.1). NCBI lineage: Eukaryota > Metazoa > Chordata > Amphibia > Caudata > Salamandridae > Pleurodeles > Pleurodeles waltl. The sequence goes on along the minus strand of NC_090444.1, from coordinate 1,639,284,293 downwards.
ATGGTGAGTGACGGGCTTTATCTGATGCAAGGAGAGGTTTTTCCAGTTTTTTGCTGCAGTGTAGGTGAAAGATCATCCTCCGGCAGTGGTTTTGCAGATGCGAGGGACGGTGGCCAGGGCCATCTGGGCAGAGCAGAGGGATCTGGTGGGGGTGTGGAAGGAGATGCAGTGGTTCAGGTAGGCTGGTCCTGTATTGTGTATGGCCTTGTACGTGTGGGTGAGAAGCTTAAAAGTGATTCGCTTCTTGACCGGTAGCCAGTGGAGGGTCCTCAGGTGTTGGGAGATGTGTTCTCGGCAAGGGAGGTCCAGAATGAGTCTGGCAGCTGCGTTCTGGATGAGTTGAAGTTTTTGGATGTTCCTAGTTGAGGTGCGAACATAGAGGGCGTTGCCGTAGTCAAGCTTGCTCATGACTAAGGCATGAGTGACTGTCCTACAACAGTCTGCTAGGATCCATCTGAAGATCTTCTAGAGTTTGCGGAGTGTGTGCCAGGAGGAGGAGGCAACATAGTTTACCTGGCAGGTCATGGATAGGGAGGAGTCAAAGATGATTCCTAAGTTGTAGGTGTGCTCGGTCGGTGCAGGGGGGTGTTGAGGGATGTGGGCCACCAGGAGTTGTCCCAAGCTGAAGTGTCGTTTCCAAAGATGATGAGCTCTGTCTTGTTGGAGTTGAGCTTGAGGCAGCTTTTTCTCATCCAGGTGGTGACAGCTTCCATTCCTGCGTGAAAGTTCCTTTTTGGCCGTTTCCGAGTCTTCGGTGAAGGAAATGATGAGTTGTGTCATCGGCATATGACACTATGTTCATACTGTGGCTTCTGACAATGGGAGCAAGAGGGGCCATGTATATTTTGAACAGTGTGGGACTCAGTGAGTATCCTTGGGGGACTCTGCAGTTGACTCCTGTGGGTTCGGAGGTGTAGGGCGGGAGTGTGACCCTCAGTGTCCTCCTGGAGAGGAAGGAGTGGATCCATTCAGGGCTCTTCCGCAGATTCCTATGTCGTGGAGTCTGGTGCGTAGAGTGCTGTGGGAGACCATGTTGAAAGCTGCTGAGAGGTTGTGGTTACTGCTTGTAACCTCTGCAGTGAAGGTCTGCGCCACAGGGGTGTGGGTCTTGCTCTTTGTTCCCACAAAAAGCTGGATTTCGGGTAAGTGGTCCAGGCCTTTCAGTGACAATCTGGATGTGAATGGATACACAACCCAACACAGGTATTCACATCCAGGGATATGTGTAGGTAAGTCATGGGACATGCATTGGTGGGATGTTGTTGTCATTGCAGTCACTCTAATTCAAGGATTTTTTACTCACACACTGATGCCTGCCCCTGACAGACTCACATGTGCATCATTTAGTTGTAACAGAAATATTGTTTGTCTACTGCTATCCATGGGACCTGTGGTGTTAGTTACATCAGCTTTTACAATGACTGTATGATACCTATTGCACTACATGTTTGGGAGTCTCAGATACTGCTTGCTAGTCAGCAAACATATCATATTGATCAAACATGTTTCACTCAGTCTGTGGGGCTTTGTCTCCTCTCCACACACGTCCCTTTGATAAATAGTCAATGTATTTTCTCCATGCAATGCAACAAGCTCAAAATGGTCCTTCTTCTGACACATATAAAACACACAGGTTGTAGTAAGTGGATATATTTACAGGTGCACAATTAGATGATGTACTGGTGTACATTTCATGAGACAACAACCCCAACAGATGTATCAAGCCACTGACTGTCCAGACAGAGTCCATGTCATGGGACGTGTAGGAGAGGAATTCTAGTGAGGAGGAGGACCACATTGCCATTAGGGAAGATTGGCCACAATGACAGTCCACCACAAATGTGAGAGGTCAACAGAGGGAGAATCAAATTGAGGACAGTGCCAGGTGTTTGGACACTGGCAGGATCTTAAACATGGGGCAAAGAAGGAAGTGGGTATGTGCCACAGGGAATTGCAACTGGGCAGTTTTTCTGATGAAAGATGTGCATTCCATGTCTTCTTCCTCTGATGTATGCAGTGCCTACCGTGACATGGGTATTGTAGGTGTTGAAATAGAGGGAGGCACACACACATCCCGTTTCCGCAGCAGCTGTCATCTGTGTCATCTCATAAGGAAGCATTTAAGCAAGGAGGATATGCTGGTTTTGCAACACCGCACCAACGTCACAGTGGTAGGCACCCAAGCTGGCAATGAGGGAGACCTGCTTCTGCTCCATGGACTCCAAGATGTCTTGGATAGCCCCAGACTAGTAGCAACCTCGCTGGTGCCACTTTGGCAGGGCATTTGCTCATGCCTCTGTCCTCATGACACCAGCAGTGTCAGACAGGGACTGCCAGAGGCCACAGAGTGAAGGGTAAGTGCCTCGTATGGAAGCAGTTGTCCTTATTCGGGCTAAGGCACATATGGACTTCCTCTAGGATGCCTACCATGGTCTCCCTCCCCACCCACACCTGTTCTGCCAGCTCATTCTGGGCTCCTACCACAGTTTTTTGGAATGTCAGTCCTGGATCCTGGGAGTCCAGGACTCTAGGTGGGCTGGCAGGTGGTGTATGTTAGATGTTGGTCGGATCATCTGGAGACACTGCAACGCTGTCAAACCTCCCCACACATGGGGATGGTGTCTGGAAAGCACCAAGGATTTTCTGGAGGGTGTCAGGAATTATTGTTTGCAGGTGGTCAGCCACATCATCGGAAAAGTCCAGGATAGTCAGCTGGCCAGGAGGTATGGGTTCATCCTCTGCAATGAAATAAAGATATGTTAATGGTGATCTCTGCTAGATGGTGACATGAGTAATCAGATTGACATTCAATGCTTCAGATGTAGCACTTTCAGCGTCTCATTTATGAAGCCCTAATGGCACACTGCGCAACCGGAGTGTAATTTCTTTTGATGCTCCGGTGACGTTCTGTCCCAGCCCAAATTTACAAGCCCACACAAAGCCACCTTGCATGGTTTTTCATGGTCTTGTAAATATTGACCCCTTTCACATATAACACTGCATGTAAGCTGCATTCCATGGGTGTTGCTGTGGGTGTTCTCACACAAGACCCATGGAATCCCAAGCAATCTGACACATTCCCAGATTTACAAGTCTGGGAATGCGTCCAATTCCTACACCACCGCAGGGGTGGCAATAAAATGTGGAGCAACATGGAGAAATAACAGTTTTCTCCCCGTTTCTTTCCACTTTCTATGTGTGCACACATTGAAAGAAGAATATGCTATTAATGATTGTTTGCAGGAAGGTGTCTCTTCATGCACACCTATAACTATACCTGCAATGCAGGTACCCTTGCACCATGGTGCAAGGGTGCAGGTGTTGGCACTGGGCAGCAGTTTGTGCACTTGTGCCAAGGGAAATACAGGAATGCGTCATATTTCTGTAAATACAACACATCCCTGCACTTTGAAAAAGGTGCAATGCCACACAGCAAGATGGCTTGCTGTGCCACATTGCATCATTTTCTCATATATGAGGCCCTCAGTTCAACAGTGATGTGAAGTAAACCTGTTAGGCATGGGTATTGATGCACAGTTTCACAGTATTTCCGTTACAAATGGCAGCATCTCTGCATTGTTCGCACAAGAACTGTGCACCTACTCTGAGAGGATGGGCCCTGTCCTACTGAGTACTTTAAGCTCACTGACATTCACCCAATTTCATCATGATCAGAGATTGTTATCTGCAGACTGTAACATGTCATGTGACAGAGACCCACCCCATTGTATGTGTACATGCCTCCTCTGATTACCAACTTTTTGGTCCTGGCACACTGTTAAGTGCCCCACAGTGATCCTACCCACATCATACTTTACTTCCCACATGCCTATGACATGTGGAATATGTGTGCCCATATAAAATAGTGCTACCTGTTGCTTTGTTATGGAAAGCTATTGGTGCAGCCTCATCTCACGTGGTAGTAGTGGTGTGAATAGTGGCAAGTACCTACATATGATTCCCACATCAGTGGGCCCATTCACTTCAGCCTGGGTTATTCCATGAGTCTTGTAATTTGTGATGGAGAAGTTGTTCTTGGTATCCCTTGTCAAGTCCCTGTTTGACATCCTAGATCTTTTACATGTGGCACCATGAGACAATGTTGCATCAGACTCCTTCCTGGCACATGCTATATGGTCCCCCCCAGTCTACATGACATGTAGGTTGTAGCACCCCAAAGGGTGTTTTTCTGCTATCCCTCCACAGGTGTGCCACAAGCGTTGCACAGTCAGACTCAGCAGTGCATGTGTATTTGTGTAGCTACAATGCAGTATACAAGTCCATTCCCACCTCCCCACCTCCCCATTCAAACCAAACGTAATTTTGACATGCACAGTCAGCACCTACATTCCACAGCGGTAGCAGTGGCCCACCATGCCCACACATTATCATTAGTTTGTCATCTCTGCCCCAAGCCTCCAATTGATTATTTGCAAGGAATTCCTGTGGTCCCTCGCATGGTGGCTGAGTCCTGTGTGCACTCACTCTGCACACCAGGTCAGCTGGGTGAAATTTAGTTTCATTCAGGGTACTATAGACAAGTATCTTGCCATGTCCCTATGTGTGGATACCTTACACACCCATATCTGCCCCCCCTCTCAGATGAGTTATTTCTCCTGTGACACAGCCATTCCATGCTGAGGCTTAAAAGTCTAGATTAGTGTGCATAGTCCCAAGTGAGACCGAGTAGCTACATGGTGCAAGGGGAATACTGTTGTACATTGCTCTGCATGTGCCAAAATTACAAAGTTAGGTAAACATTCACTGATGCTGCACTTCACACAATGAAGGGAGTAAGGTGACAGTTCTGGACTGGGTTGTGCAAATTGTGGGTGGTCAGTGTACATTACATGTCTTTGCTGTTTAACCATAGATGTGCCAGCATACTGTCCTTCACCCTACAGACAGTGGGGGTCATTCTGACCTCGGCGGTAAAAGGCCCTTACCGCCGGTCAGAAGTCCGCCATTCTACCGCCGCGGCCGCGGTAAACCGCCACGGTCATTCTGACCACCAACTGTGAAACCGCCAAAAATCCGACATCCAAGGAAGGCCGCCACATCAGCGGGCCGCGGAAAACTGGAGATGACCAAACCTCCACCGTCACGCCAACACAAACACGCCCATGCCATTCTGACCCACGAATCCACGCGGCGGTCTTTCAACCGCGGTATTCCATTGGCGGTACACACCGCCGCGGTCAAAATACACACCCAGCTCCAAAACACTGCCACATTGGACATTTTGAAATACGCACACCTGAGACACATACAAACAACACACCCACACATCCAATCAACTATAAAACACATACCCACATCACCCACAAACCCCCACCAGTTGGAAATCGGAGCGAAGGCGAGAGCGAGAGAGATAGAGCGAGCGAGCACAGCAATAGAAAACCCCAACACACACAGGAACCCAACTTCATCACCCACACCACATCTACGCACACATCACCACATATCACCACGCACATCACCACAAACACCACCCCACACCTCATCCACACCACCCCATGGCACCCCAAAGACACCCAAGGTTTTCGGACCAAGAACTCCGGGTCATGGTGGAGGAAATCATGAGGGTTGAGCCCCAGCTCTTCGGCACACAGGTGCAGCACACCACCATAGCAAGGAAGGCTGAGCTATGGCAAAGGATCGTAGACAGGGTCAACGCTGTGGGACAGCATCCCAGAAATCGGGAAGATATCAGAAAGCGATGGAACGACCTACGGGGGAAGGTGCGCTCGATGATCTCCAGGCACAACATCGCTGTGCAGAAGACTGGCGGCGGACCCCCACCCACTCCACCCCAATTCACAGCATGGGAGCAAGAGGTGGTAAACATCCTGCATCCTGATGGCCTCGCTGGAGTACACGGAGGAATGGACTCTGGTAAGTCGAATCTCAACTACTTCACCCCCCCCCAACCACCAGCATGCCAACCCCCCCCACCCCCAATCTCAACCCCCCAGCACACAACCTCCCTGCCAATGTCTCACCAGCACAACCCACCCTAAACAACACCAACCCCTGAATGCCAACACAAACCATAGACAGCCACCACCAAAGCATGACCATTGCACATACCCATACACCCCCCCCCCCAAACCCTCACAACACCTCCCACAAGGGAATGCCAGCACTGGGGGACAAGGGCACTCAAAATGCACGCCATGGCACACACAGAAACAATAACCATACTCCTTTACCCCTGCAGGGCCCGAACGCCAACACACCGCCACGGAGGGTCCAGATTTGTCCATCCCACCCCCAGAACAGGCCCCCAGCGAGGACAGCAGCTCTGTCGACCTAGAACCTGACGACCAGCCCGGACCATCGGGGACCTCTGGACAGTCGGTTCCCCACACACAGACCCAGGCCACAGCAGACCCAAACCCCTCTGGGAACACCAGCACAGCTCCCACCCAGCGGGCCCATGCCTCTGTCTCACGGACGCGTCAATCAGCGGTGTGTCCGCCACTACAGGGCACCCAGGCTGACCCAACACCCCAACAACAACAGGGACCTGGGGGCAGTGGTAGTGGGCACACCGTCCAGGGGACAGAGGCCCGGGGAAACAGGGCAACTGGGAGGGCTGCTGTGCGACGGGGGGGGGGGGGGAGGACAGGCCCAGGGAACCGACTCTCCAAGAGGCCCTCACCACCATCATGGGAGCATATCATCACTCCCAGGAGACAATGGCGACGGTACTGGCCAGGTTCACCGAGATCCAGGCACAGCAGGAGGAACGGTACATGGGGTTCAGCAATGAACTCCGGAACATCGCTACCGCTATGGGGACCATAGTCCAGCCCCTCAACCGGATAGAAACCACATTGCGGGACCATGTGGCACCGCAAAGGGCCCCTGTCACTAGCCAGGAACAGCCTACCATCTCCGCCGGCGCTAGTGGTCAGGAGGCCCCCACAGAACGACGGGCCACCAGAACCCCACCTCCTGCTGAAGAACAACCACCCCGCAAGAGGAACCTGAGATCTCAAAGGAAGACAGAGTAGGATGCCAAGACCCCCGCCAGCCTAATATCCCCCCGGATGTCATTCCACTGTCCCACAGTGTCACCCTGTCCAACCTTGAACTGCCCCTGCTCCATCCTTCCACAGGCATGTGGACAATGCACCTGTGCGACCGAGAACTGGACTCTGCCATGGACATAACTCCACCCTCACCCATCACCGTTTTAATATCATGTACCAATATATAGCACTAAAAATAAATCACTCATTGCACAGAAATCATTCTGGAGTCAGCCTGTATTATTTACAAATGTATAACACATTACTTATCAATAATGTTCTGTTATTTATGTGTGGACAACATACCGATGTCAATAAGCATTAGTCCATGGGCTAACCAAGCAGAAGTCACGCAGTGGGTCATACAGCACTGAAAAGGGAAGGGAAAAGCAAACTTCAGTTTAAAAGAACTGGGGGGAAATACACAAAGTAAAGATGCAGGGGGCATTCAGTAAATGTTAAATGGCGTGGGTGATTCCTACCTGTGTGCTACTGAAAATACTGTTGGATAACTCTGTCCCTGTTGTCTGGGTCGTCCTCTTCGTCTTCCTCCTCTTCACTCTCCGCAGGCTCCACAGCTGCTTCAACACCACCATCTGGACCATCCTCCTGCAGGAAGGGCACCTGACGTCGCAATGCCAGATTGTGAAGCATACAGCAGGCCACGATGATCTGGCACACCTTCTTTGGTGAGTACATCAGGGATCCCCCTGTTAAATGCAGGCACCTAAACCTGGCCTTCAGGAGGCCAAAGGTTCTTTCAATGATCCTCCTAGTTCGCCCATGGGCCTCATTGTACCGTTCCTCTGCCCTGGTCCGGGGATTCCTCACTGGGGTCAATAGCCAAGGCAGGTTGGGGTAACCAGAGTCACCAATTAGCCACACACGTTGTCTCTGTAGCTGTTCCATCACATAAGGGATGCTGCTATTTCGCATCACATACGCGTCATGCACTGACCCAGGGAACATGGCATTCACATGGGAGATGTACTGGTCAGCCAAACAGACCACCTGAACGTTCATCGAATGGTAACTTTTCCTGTTTCTGTACACCTGCTCATCGTCTTTTGGGGGTACTAAAGCCACATGGGTCCCATCAATGGCACCAATTATGTTGGGGATATGTCCAAGGGCATAAAAATCACCCTTCACAGTGGCCAAATCAACCTCCTCAGGGAATACAATGTAGCGCCGCATGTCTTTCGTCAGGGCAGACAACACTCTAGACAAGATTTTTGAAAACATAGGCTGAGACATTCCAGATGACATGGCCACTGTTGTCTGGAATGAGCCACTTGCCAAAAAATGGAGGACTGACAGAACCTGCACTAGAGGGGGAATTCCTGTGGGTTGGCGGATGGGGGACATCAGGGCTGGCTCCAGCTGGGCACACAGTTCATGTATAGTGGCTCGGTCAAGTCGGTATCGTAGTATGATGTGGCGTTCTTCCATTGTCGACAGGTCCACCAGCGGTCGGTACACGCGAGGATTCATCCTTCTCCTCGCAAGTCCCAGCGGACGGTGCCTAGGAAGGACAACATGGCGCACAGAGTCAAGCAAATCACAGGTATGTTCACCACTGCATGCATAGCACATGATTATCTATGTATTGAAAGGCGTGTATGTGTGGCAATGCAAGGCCTAGGCCTGTGTGACGCAGTACAAATAATGCCATGTGGGCCCTTGAAAGGGCGGCTGCCTGACCTGTGAAGTGGGACAATGGGATGTGAGGTCAATGCGCTGGCGTGGCACACCGTGGCGGTAGGCGGTCGAAGACCGCTATACGAAGCCGCATTGGCTAACATTGAGGCCTATGGGTTTCAGGAGCCAATGACGAGGTGCGCCGGCGGTCGCTGTACGCACCGCCGCGGTTCGCACCGCCGCGGGCGTGACCGCCATTTTCTATCTGCTTAATCACTCGAGACCTGATCATCCACAGGAGAGGACCTATACTGCAAGTGCTGCTGTGACCTCGGTCTGGAAGTGACAATGGCTGCTGCGACTGGGGAAAGGGCCCCTGCCTTCACGTCTGAGGAGTTGGAGAAACTTGTGGATGGGGTCCTCCCCCAGTATGCGTTACTCTACGGTCCTCCAGACCAACAGGTAAGTACACTGGGTGCACATTGAATGGGCTATGCCTGTGTGGAGTGGGGTGGATGCTAAGTTGGTGGGGTGGGGGGCGAATGAGGAGTGCAACGCACGACAGATGAGAGCATGTGCCATATGGCAAGGTTGGGGAGGGGGGGCCAATCGCATCTAACATGCAGAAAAATGATGATTTTTCCTTCCCACCCTGTACATGTCAAATAGGTCAGCGCCCATCAGAAAGTGGACATTTGGCGTGCCATCGCCAAGGAAGTCCGGGCCCTGGGGGTCCACGTCAGACGGGGCACCCACTGCCGCAAGAGGTGGGAGGACATCCGCCGCGGGACCAGGAAGACCGCCGAGTCACTGCTGGGGATGGCCTCCCAACCTAGGAGGGGTGCCAGTCGCACCCTGACCCCCCTGATGTCCCGGATCCTGGCGGTGGCCTACCCTGATTTGGATGGGTGCTTGAAGACATCACAGCAGGCACAAGGGGGTGAGTATCAGCACATTCTGCTATCTCTCTGCGCAGTGGAGGCGTCTGGGTGGGGGAGGAGGGTTGGGGGTGACATTAGGCCAGGGCGCTTTCTGTAGTGTAGTCCTCTCCTTTAGGCATGGCCCTGTGCTCCCGGCCCCCACCTCTGTAGGGTGACAAGTACAGCTATCGATGGTCCAGCATCACACATGTGCGCCTTTGTCGTCTCTAGACCTGTTGTCCTAGTCCGAAGTACTGAGTAGTGTACCCCGAATGCGCGGCTTAGTGCATGAGGCTCCTGTGTCTGTCCTCTCCGCCAACGGTGTTGACATTGCATGCACTCAACCTGGTCTTCGTTGTTCTCCCCCCACCCTTCTTCTTCGTCTTCTTGTGCATCTGTGCATTAGCATCATCAGGCGGAGGAGAATTGTCATCGGAGCACGAGGGAGCTGCAAGTCACAAGGCCCCGGTGGGACCAGGAACAGACACCGAGGGCACCAGTGATCCGGAGGGCGAGGGGAGCACCACAACGGGGACCGGTGGTGACACCAGCGACAGCGACACGTCCTCGGATGGGAGCTCGCTAGCGGTGGCGGCAACATCCGGGCCCCCCGCCTCTACAGGTACAGCTGCCACCCAGCGCACCAGCCCCGCCCTCCCAGCAGCCCCTCAGCCTACGCTCCGTGCCCGCTCGCCCAGGAAGGCGGGCATCTCCTTCGCCCCAGGCACCTCAGCCCCTGCCCCTGTTACCCCTGCTGCCCTCAGTGAGGAGGTCATTGACCTCCTGCGGACCATCATTGTTGGGCAGACTACCCTTTTGAATGCCATCCAGGGGGTAGAAAGGGAGGTGCATCGGAGCAATGCCTACCTGGAGGGCATTCATTCGGGTCAGGCTGCCCATCAACGATCGTTCAATGCTCTGGCCTCAGCACTGACGGCAGCCATTGTCCCCGTTTCCAGCCTCCCTCTTCTGACTGCCTCCAGCCTGTCTCTGTCTCCTGTTCCTCAGCCTATCCCATCCACACCATCAGACCAGCCTGCACACACCTCAACACCCAAGGGCAGCTCATCCAGACACAAGCACCACAGAACCCACAAGCATTCACGCAAGCAACACCCAGATGCAGACATTCCAACAGTCACTACCACCTCTGTGTCCCCCTCCTCCTCGTCTCCCTCCTCCCTCCCTGTGACGTCTACACTCACACCTGCATGCACACCACCATCAGCCAGTGCTTCCATCACCAGCACACCCTCCAGTCCAGTCCGCACACGTGCAGTCACCACCCCCACTAACATTTACACGTCCCCTGTGTCCTCTCCCACTGTGTCTGTCACCCCCTCTTCCAAGACACACAAACGCAGGCAGACACCCACCCAACAGTCATCCACCTCACGACAGCCTCCAGCACAAGCACCTGCACCCAAAGACAGCACACCTGACTCTCCTACAACCACACCCTCTTCCTCCACTTCCATCACCACTTCTCCTACCTTTTACCTTGGTCCTAAGAAAGTTTTCCTTGCTAATCTTGACCTCTTTCCCTCCACTGACCCACCCCCTCCATCTGCAAAGAGTTCCAAGAGCACCTCAGCCACCACCAGCCCAGCTTCGAGTGTCACTGTGGTGCATGGGTTCTGGAGCCCACCCTTTGCCAGCAGTGACACTTCAATCAGCAGCAAGGGGACAGCCAGCCCCCCACCAGGCAAGAAGACCAGGAAGCTAAAGGGCCGCCGTGAGAGGACTGACACGGCTGCCCCCAAGGAGCAAAGTTCGCCCACTTCACCAGCCACAACATCTAGGGGAGGCAAGGGCCCGAGAGCCCCATCTAAGGAGTGAAAGGGCAGCAGGGCGGAAAAGTCAGCCAGCAGGAGCGCGGGGCAGGAGGGGCCCACAAGCCCCACCCCGGGTGTTAGGAAGAACACCAAAGGGCCCAGGACTCCGTCACCGAAGGGTCCAGCAACAGCACGGTCGGAGGGCGACTGAGCAGGGAGTCCAGGCCAGGTCTGGCTCCCTTGACCTACTGGACGAGCACCGCTGAACAGGGCCCTGCCGTGGAGAGGAGCACCGCTGAACAGGGCCCCGCCGTGGAGAGGAGCACCGCTGAACAGGGCCCCGCCGTGGAGAGGAGCACCGCTGAACAGGGCCCCGCCGTGCAGAAGAGCACCGCTGAACAGGGCCCGCCGTGCAGAAGAGCACCGATGAACAGGGCCCCGCCGTGCAGAAGAGCACCGATGAACAGGGCCCCGCCGTGCAGAAGAGCACCGATGAACAGGGCCCCGCCGTGCAGAGGAGCACCGCTGAACAGGGCCCCGCCGTGGAGAGGAGCACCGCTGAACAGGGCCCCGCCGTGCAGAAGAGCACCGCTGAACAGGGCCCCGCCGTGCAGAAGAGCACCGCTGAACAGGGCCCCGCCGTGCAGAAGAGCACCGCTGAACAGGGCCCCGCCGTGCAGAAGAGCACCGCTGAACAGGGCCCCGCCATCACAAGCACCGCTCCGCTGGGCCCCGCCGTCTCAAGCACCGCTCCGCTGGGTCCCGCCGTCTCAAGCACCGCTCCGCTGGGCCCTTCATCTCAAGCACCGCTCCGCTGGGCCCCACCGTCTCATGCACCGCTCCGCTGGGCCCTTCCTGTCAAGCACCGCTGAACAGGGCCCCGCCATCTCAAGCACCGCTCCGCTGGGCCCCGCCGTCTCAAGCACCGCTCCGCTGGGCCCCGCCGTCTCAAGCACCGCTCCGCTGGGCCCTTCATCTCAGGCACCGCTCCGCTGGGCCCTTCCTGTCAGGCACCGCTCCGCTGGGCCCCGCCGTCTCAAGCACCGCTCCGCTGGGCCCCGCCGTCTCAAGCACCGCTCCGCTGGGCCCCGCCGTCTCAAGCACCGCTCCGCTGGGCCCCGCCGTCTCAAGCACCGCTCCGCTGGGCCCCGCCGTCTCAAGCACCGCTCCACTGGGCCATTCATCTCAAGCACCGCTCCGCTGGGCCCCACCGTCTCATGCACCGCTCCGCTGGGCCCTTCCTGTCAAGCACCGCTGAACGGGGCCCCGCCATCTCAAGCACCGCTCCTCTGGGCCCTGCCGTCTCAAGCACCGCTCCGCTGGGCCCCGCTGTCTCATGCACCGCTCCGCTGGGCCCTTCATCTCAGGCACCGCTCCGCTGGGCCCTTCCTGTCAAGCACCGCTCCGCTGGGCCCCGCCGTCTCAAGCACCGCTCCGCTGGGCCCCGCCGTCTCAAACACCGCTCCGCTGGGCCCCGCCGTCTCAAGCACCGCTCCGCTGGGCCCTTCATCTCAAGCACCGCTCCGCTGGGCCCCGCCGTCTCATGCAGCGCTCCGCTGGGCCCTTCCTGTCAAGCACCGCTGAACAGGGCCCGCCATCTCAAGCACCGCTCCGCTGGGCCCCGCCGTCTCAAGCACCGCTCCGCTGGGCCCCGCCGTCTCATGCACCGCTCCGCTGGGCCCTTCATCTCAGGCACCGCTCCGCTGGGCCCTTCATCTCAAGCACCGCTCCGCTGGGCCCCGCCGTCTCAAGCACCGCTCCGCTGGGCCCCGCCGTCTCAAGCACCACTCCGCTGGGCCCCGCCGTCTCAAGCACCGCTCCGCTGGGCCCCGCCGTCTCAAGCACCGCTCCGCTGGGCCCCGCCGTCTCATGCACCGCTCCGCTGGGCCCCGCCGTCTCATGCACCGCTCCGCTGGGCCCTTCATCTCAAGCACCGCTCCGCTGGGCCCCACCGTCTCATGCACCGCTCCGCTGGGCCCTTCCTGTCAAGCACCGCTGAACAGGGCCCCGCCATCTCAAGCACCGCTCCGCTGGGCCCCGCCGTCTCAAGCACCGCTCCGCTGGGCCCCGCCGTCTCAAGCACCGCTCCGCTGGGCCCTTCATCTCAGGCACCGCTCCGCTGGGCCCTTCCTGTCAGGCACCGCTCCGCTGGGCCCCGCCGTCTCAAGCACCGCTCCGCTGGGCCCCGCCGTCTCAAGCACCGCTCCGCTGGGCCCCGCCGTCTCAAGCACCGCTCCGCTGGGCCCCGCCGTCTCAAGCACCGCTCCGCTGGGCCCCGCCGTCTCAAGCACCGCTCCACTGGGCCATTCATCTCAAGCACCGCTCCGCTGGGCCCCACCGTCTCATGCACCGCTCCGCTGGGCCCTTCCTGTCAAGCACCGCTGAACGGGGCCCCGCCATCTCAAGCACCGCTCCTCTGGGCCCTGCCGTCTCAAGCACCGCTCCGCTGGGCCCCGCTGTCTCATGCACCGCTCCGCTGGGCCCTTCATCTCAGGCACCGCTCCGCTGGGCCCTTCCTGTCAAGCACCGCTCCGCTGGGCCCCGCCGTCTCAAGCACCGCTCCGCTGGGCCCCGCCGTCTCAAACACCGCTCCGCTGGGCCCCGCCGTCTCAAGCACCGCTCCGCTGGGCCCTTCATCTCAAGCACCGCTCCGCTGGGCCCCGCCGTCTCATGCACCGCTCCGCTGGGCCCTTCCTGTCAAGCACCGCTGAACAGGGCCCCGCCATCTCAAGCACCGCTCCGCTGGGCCCCGCCGTCTCAAGCACCGCTCCGCTGGGCCCCGCCGTCTCATGCACCGCTCCGCTGGGCCCTTCATCTCAGGCACCGCTCCGCTGGGCCCTTCATCTCAAGCACCGCTCCGCTGGGCCCCGCCGTCTCAAGCACCGCTCCGCTGGGCCCCGCCGTCTCAAGCACCACTCCGCTGGGCCCGCCGTCTCAAGCACCGCTCCGCTGGGCCCCGCCGTCTCAAGCACCGCTCCGCTGGGCCCCGCCGTCTCATGCACCGCTCCGCTGGGCCCCGCCGTCTCAAGCACCGCTCCGCTGGGCCCTTCCTGTCAAGCACCGCTCCGCTGGGCCCCGCCGTCTCAAGCACCGCTCCGCTGGGCCCCGCCGTCTCAAGCACCGCTCCGCTGGGCCCCGCCGTCTCAAGCACCGCTCCGCTGGGCCCCGCCGTCTCATGCACCACTCCGCTGGGCCCTTCCTGTCAAGCACCGCTCCGCTGGGCCCCGCCGTCTCAAGCACCGCTCCGCTGGGCCCCGCCGTCTCAAGCACCACTGGCACAATGACAGTGCCGGATCTGTCTCGAGCTACTGTTCACGGTTCACTGTGCCCACCATGCCTCCTCCTTGACCGGTGGAGACTGTTATCCACCTGATGGACTGTGGCTTTGCAATCCCCAGGATGGCCGAGTGGGCAAGCCACCCACTATAGAGACTTGAGAGACTGTGGCTTTGCACTCCCCAGGATGGCCGAGTGGGCAAGCCACCCACTGTAGAGACTTGAGAGACTGTGGCTTTGCACTCCCCAGGATGGCCGAGTGGGCAAGCCACCCACTGTAGAGACTTGAGAGACTGTGGCTTTGCACTCCCCAGGATGGCACAGTGGGCATGGTGGCCCCTTTGTGGATCTGGCGTCGTGGACTCATGTGGCTGTGGTGCCCCCCCCCTTCCCTTCCCCCTGAGGTGCCTGTAGTTTTTTCATCAGATGCCCCTGCAGTGTTCTCTCCAAAGGACTCAGGTCTCCTGTGTGGGCTTTGCCCTTGTGTTGATACACTTTGGCCCACGGACACTTGGAATCTCGTTAGATGTGCAGGACTTATTGCCTCGGTTTATCGTATGCACTGGATATTGAATTTGTATTTTTGAATTGTTATTGCTATTTGACCGTGACTTATCAGTGGTTTTTATTTCCCATAAATTTCGAGTCACAATTTAATTATGTCCTTGCTTTTTTTACGGGGGTTTGGGTGGTTTCACTGTGACTTGTTGCTCTGCATTGGTGTGTACATGGTTTGGGGGGGGTGGGTGTATCGCGTATGTGTGTGCACGTAACCTTTCCTCCTCCCCCCTCCCCTGTGTCGTAGGTGCAGTACTCACCGTTGTCGTCTGCGCCGGCGTTCGTACTCGTGGTAGATGAGCAGGTAGACGAGAGCAGGTAGGATGTTTAATTCGGGTTCCATGCTGTCCTCCTTCCTCGTGGAGTGCGTAGAGATGCGCGTTTTCCCGTTCGTGGTCTGTTTTCGCCGTGTTTTTATCGGCGGTGCTCCCGCCCCAGAAAAGGTGGCGGATTGGCCGGTCATAATAGTGTGGGCGGTACATTGTCTGCCGCCTGTCTGTTGGCGGTGACCGCCGCGCTGTTTGTCGGTCCCGCCGTGGCGGTCGGAGTGTTAATGTGGCGGCCTGTGTTGGCGGTTCCCGCCAGGGTCAGAATTCCATTTTTTGGACCGCCGGCCTGTTGGCGGGTTGGCCGCCGCTTTATCACCGACCGCCAGGGTTAGAATCACCCCCAGTGTGTTTTAGCTCGGGGACATAGCTGCCTGCACCTTATGACATTGCCTAGTTGCAACATTGCCCCTCGCTGCGACTTACCCTGTGGTTCTTGTTGTTCATCGTATGAAACACTGTCCTGTCCTGGGACTCCTATCACCAACTTCTCAGAGATGACGACTGGCACCATCTTCTCCAAGTCATCCAGCTGCTCCTGGGGCACTGTAATTTCTCCTCTGGTCTGCAATGCTGCCTTGCAGTTGATGGCCAGTTTCTCTTTTGTCCTGCGCTTGCAATTATGCCAGCGCTTTTTGCAATCGATCACTGTCCTCCTGACATCTGCCACACTGTTGACCTTGTTGACTGTATACTGCCATATGGTGTCTTTCCTCCCTAATAGCAATTTAGAGATGACAAAGAGCTGGTGTTGATGCTCCAACACCTCAGTGATAAGGATGTTATTCTCCTCCTCACTAAACTTGCACTTCCTCTTCTCATTCCCTGGGAGCCTGTCTGGACATCCTGGCTGGTACTTGGGTTGTTGGGGTTGTCCTGGAGTCTCTCGTTTTCTGGGTTCACCATGTTTGCTTCTGGGGTGTATCCTGTTGTGTTTGTTTTTCAAATGCAGCAATTTCTGACTGTTTTTAATGCTTGGGGCATGCAAAACTAAGGCTAGGATGGCTTGTGTGACAATACGTGCCTGGCAACACTTTTGCAGCATTAGCATAATTTTTATTGCGCCGTAGTGCACAGGCTAGCATAATTTTTTCTTACGCTTCCAGGATCCTAACACTATGGTGTGCTATTTTGTTAATTTGGGGCTATTATGGCTTTAGGATCTGTCGTACAACTGCAGTAATTTTTTTGGGTGCACCGCTGTGGCAGCAGTGCACCAATTCTTGTAAATGAGGCCCTTAGGTTTTTTCAGTGAATTTCTATGTTTTTTTAAATTCTATTTCCTAACTATAATGTCTCTGTAACCTTTGTTTTTTTCAGTGAATTCCTAGGTTTTTTTTAGCATAAAGTAAGTTTAATACCTTTATGCTAATCAAACCACAGCAGCGCACGGCCGTGCGCTTCTGGTGGCTGCTCCAGAAGGCCATTGATTTGCTAACTAGATGGGCTCTAGCAGACAATGACAGGCCAGCAACCAATAGTGAAACTTGATAAAGATGGAGGCTAAGAGGAATTTTCAACTGACAGTCTAGTGAACTTGGTTGAGAGTGATAGACCACTACTAGAGCCATTAATTCTGACCTGTGATACATGCATGTCTGAGCTGCATGAATGCCCTCTGTTTTTATTAAACATCGAAATGGCGCTGCCAGTGCACATCGAGCCTGCCGTTACGCAGTGACACCCACGATCAGTTCTGACAATGCAACTCAATTATGACTTGCACACATGCCTTCTATTCTAGTATACCTACAAATGGCTCTAACAGGGCACCTCAATCATGACCTGCTGTACAGAGACCCACATGTTAGTAACCCTCTAATCCAGAGGAATCTAAACTGGTGGACAGGCTGAGATTGATATTTGGGGTTAGGAGTATCGGTCTGTGGTGAAGGAAAGCATTAATTATCTCATTAGGAAATAAGAAAGCGCTCAATCATGAGCAGACAGATATCATGCTTGGTATGATTTTTGCAATGCATTTTTTGGCCAAGAATTGCTGTTGCGCAGAGGGTTGCAGTTTACAGAAACTACACTATAGTAAGCGACAGATACGCAAATAAACAGTGGGCCATACAGGTTAAAACAGCCCATAGTATAAGTTCAATAGAAATAACCAGGAAGGAATCTGGAACAACGAGAGCATGTAACACATTAATCCTACAGGCATTGACCTGACCTGAGGTTTTAACAAACGCAGTGGCCAAAAAACACACAATAATCACAATAGAGACAGAACAGCATTTTAAGAGGTGCAGCAATGACCACGAGGTGGAGAGTGCGTGTGTGTAATGTATTGGTATATAAACAACTATCAGTAAACAGAGTATTAGTTCAGCATCATCAAGAGATAAATATATAAAAGTAGAGAAATAAACTAGTCAATCTGCCCTGATCCTAGAGGGCAATACGATTCAGCACTGGAATGTTTGCCAGTGACCTGCATCGGGTCTGCTCTATCGGGGCCCCATGACACTCAGAGGGCATGCTCTGAGCTGTATTTGAACCTCGGGATGCATGAAGGTTTGTGGGTGTCAGCAGTACTGGGCTTTAAGAGAGGGTCCCCGGACAGGGAGAGGCTTCTAACCCGTTCTGAAATCTGCCTCCTGTGAATATTACTGCACTCGGGAGGCTGCGGTTCCAAGGGTGGCAGGAGGTGTCGAAAAGACCAGGTCCAGGAGTTTCTAGGTACAATTAAGTGTTCCCGAGAGCTTTGAGGGAGGATTACCCCCTACCATGCCACGGCTCTTGTTTCTAATCAATCTTTTATGCTCACATATAGCCGCGTGGCCCCCTGCTTATAATTCAGTGTAGTCCTGGGGAGGTGCTGGTCCCCAGGGCTGTGAAGGAGGCCATCGGGCCTCCCCCACTTACTTAAAGCATGTTTGCTCTGGGGTGATGGTCTGCTGGGTGCAGGGGGGGTCGGGTGGCCCCCTCCTTCATATTACACAACAATATTTACAGCCCCAGGGCAGTGGGTGGGCATGCAGCCCTCTCCCATATCAATCGTAAGCATCAGGAGGTGGTGGTCCCAAGGGTAGCAGGAGGGGGCCAGGAGCCCCCCCCCGCATTACGGTAAAAATGCCTCTGGAACTTGGCCCACCCAGGGGCTTTAAAATGACTAAGCCTGGGAGCCTGCCCTTCATAAAAAAAATTGTTTGCCATGGATTCATGCTCCTACTGCAACTCTGTGGCAAAAATGGTAAGAAAAATGCCTTTTAGGCCTGTGCGGGGAGTCCTTTCCGGACCCCACCACCAGAGGTAATGGGTCAGAGTGTTCGTACCCTGCCCCCTTTTCTTTCTATTTTTTTGCGACTTAGCTTCAGCCGAGTCCTATGATGGCTGAGAACACTTCAACGGCTTCTGTTGTTGAAGTTTTATCAGCCAATCAGATCTCTGCACGAGATTGGGAGGGTTTGCGAATACTTTGCGTCCCTATATATACAATTTTTGATTTTCTGTAACCTCCCCAGGGCAAATTATGAAATGTGAGCGGGCCGGGTTGCCCCCCTCACACCTGGGACCAACGCCCTCCGGGACAAAAATGCTTTTGATGTTTCAGGGACGCCCATGGGCTCCCCCGCAGCCCCGGGGACCACCACCTCCCTGGGGTTAATCATAATTTATGAGCCAGGGTGGACGCACACCGCTCCCCTGCTCCCGGGGACCACCGCACCCCCGGGGCAAAAATTTATAATTTTAGTTTTAATTTATTTTTAAAACATAATTGCTATTGTTGTGGTTCTCTTTTTTTTATTTAGGAATACAATTATTGTATGTAATTATAATTTCTGTGTATTAATGTCATTTTTATTATTTTTAAAGTTTGTATGTTATGCACTTTTTAAATATAAGTAATTCAGATATTTTCTAATTTTATCAAAATGTGTACATTTTGAAGGGAAAAAGGGAATTTGAATTTCTCCTAAAATGCATGTTTTCCACAACGTGGTGAGGATTTGAGTGGGAATAGCATAATCAAATCTCCCAAACTTTAACAGTTTCCCCAGTGCGGTTAGGTTTAGAATGGTTATCCTATATATAATTTACAAGTTATTATTTTATTAGGTTAAATTGGTTAGTTTGGAGTTACAAGTAAAAAAATGTTCTTAAAAATACAAACTTAATTTGCAATTCTTTAATGTTGCACTTTTTACCATTTTTTTAATGAATGGTTTTTGTAACAACTTTGATTGAAAATATTATATTTTATTTTTCGTAAACATTTGAAAGTTTGTATCCATTAAAAAAAATATTTATGCGTATAGATTTTATTGAGTAATTCATTCAAACCTACATGCATATTATTGTTCCCATTGTTAAACCTAAATTTAGAATTTAGTTTTTTTATATTCCTTTTGAATTATTTATTGATAAAACATATTGTAAATTCTTCTTCGTTTTACAGCGTTTCTTATATTTATTTACATTTCTTTATGCCAACCTGATGTTGAGACCTTCTGGTTTCTTTTTGGGCAAAGTTGAAGTTGTGAGATATTTAATGCCGATGCCCTAAGCCATTTGGGACTGCACCACCCCTTCAAAGGTGCGCTGTGCCACGCATGAGGAATTGTAGGTGGTGGCCACGACCTCAGACTTTCTGCATTATGGGGGCCATTAGGTGTGAGCAGTATGGAATGCAGCATGATTATTGCGCAGACACTGGAGGGTCAAAGATAAACCAATTAGTAACTACAGGGTCCAG
Source organism: Pleurodeles waltl (assembly GCF_031143425.1). NCBI lineage: Eukaryota > Metazoa > Chordata > Amphibia > Caudata > Salamandridae > Pleurodeles > Pleurodeles waltl. The sequence goes on along the minus strand of NC_090444.1, from coordinate 1,639,264,055 downwards.
AGTGCCGTAAAAGGGAGGCTCACTGGAAGGCAACTACATGATAAATGACAAACTTCCTACTAGCCACTAAATAGAGGTGATGGCTTGCCGATTGTACATGTGATCAAGGTCAAGAGATCGAAACGAGTAGGGAAGGCACGCTTCTGTTCATGTTGTTGCAACAGGCTAAATCAAGATTTGAGCCTGTTGTCAAGTGTGTCTCATTTCTCTTTGGGTGAAGGAGAAGTTCTGAGATGTAAATGTGTATATATATATATATATATATATATATATATATATATATATTCACTGAAAAAGCCAAAGGTTACAAGGATGTTTCAGTTAGGCTCACATTTCAAACGTACCAAACTAAAGAAATTCACCAATCATAGATGTTCTAAAAAATGCCATGAGTGCCATAATTTGTGTGGTAATAATTAGCAGTGCATGATGAGGGCGTGAGTTATAGGTACCTTAGGGCACAAGTTATAGTTACTTGAGATAACTCTAACTATAACTGGTGAATTTCTATGGTTTGGTACATTTAAAATGTGAGCCTAACTATAACGTCCCTGTAACCTTAGGTGGGGCTGTGTGTGTGCACAAGGGTCTGAGTGGGTCTGTGAGTCTGTCCATGAGGGTCTCAGTGGGTCTCTGACTAGGTGTATAAGTGTCAGTGGGTCTGTGAGTGGGTACATGAGTGTGTGACTAGGTCTGTGAGTGGGTATCTGAGTGTGTCTGTGAGTGGGTGCTTTGACAGTCTCAGTGGGTTCGTAAATGGGTGCATACCAATGTGAGTGGATCTCTGACTGGGTGTGTAAGTGTGTGACTGGCACTGTGAGTGGGTGTGTGAGTGTCTGAGTGAGTCTGTGAGTGCATGTGTGTGTATCTGAGTGCATCTATGAGTAGGTGTATGAGTGTCACTGGCTGAGTGGGTGCTTGAGGGTCTCAGTGAGTCTTAGTGGGTCTGTGAGTAGGTATGTGCATCTCAGTGAATCTATCAGTGGGTATGTAAGTGTCACTAGGTCTGTGAGAGGGTGCTTGAGGGTTTCAGTGGGTCTATGAATGGAGTATTAAGGTCTGACTGGGTCTGTGAATGGCTGCATGAGGTTGTCAGTGGGTCTCTGAGAGGGTGTATAAGTGTCAGTGTGACTGGGTGCATGAGTGTGTGACTAGGGGCCTCATTATGAGTTTGGAGGTCTGATGGCAAGACCGCTGCGGTGGCGTCCGCCAAAAGACTGCCATGTTGGTGGTCATACAGACCACCGTATTTTGAGTTACACAGGCAGGACCGCCGAAACCCAGCCAAAATTTGGACATCGCCAGGACTCGCGAGGCTCCACCACCAGCACCACCAGCCCGCCTAAAATCCTCCAAACCAATTACGACCCATGAATCACGATAGCGACTGTCCTATGGCAGAAAACCAATGACGTGGTCTGCACAGTAATGCACTACACCAAATTGGATAGTTTGAATATTAGTGAAATGTAGTCAGTGTGTAGAAGCCAATCTGTCTAGGGATAGCTGTAGCTGAGCAGCCAAAGCTTATATAGGAGACATGCAAAGCTCATACAATACCACTGTAGTCATACAGTACCTACACACATGAAAGAAAATACTCAGTGTTACAAAAATAAAGGTACTTTATTTTGGTGACACAAATGCCAAAAATACCTTAAAGACTTTACTCCCTTAGGAGGTAAGTAATATACACAGTATATACACTAGAATACAGTAAAACCAGTAAAAACAGTAAGAAAACAATACAAATAGTGAAAATCACAATAGATAGCAATGGGCCCAGGGTGAACACAAACCATATTCTAAAATAGTGGAATGCAAAAGTGAGTTTCTCACCTAGGCAAGTGTAGTGTGTAGAAGGGCGCTGGGAGTGTAAGGAAACACCAAAGGTAAGTAACAGAACCCACCCAGAGCCCAGGAAAGCAGGAGTAAATCACAATAAGTTTCCTAGAACACACAAGAACACATGATAGAAGATTATAAAAAAAACAGAAGAGACTGCAAGACACCAATGATGTATTCTGGATCTGAAGAACTGTGGAAGAAAGGCACCACGTCCAAGAAGCACTGAAGAGTCCAGGGAGAACAGGAGTCCCTGACAACCCGGATGAAGGTGCAAAAGAAGAACCACCAGTGAAGAAGAACAGTCAGTACTACACCCAGGAAGACGGATGTGGGTTCCTGGTTGGTGCAGATGATGTTCCACGCCAAATGGAAGATTGTAGTCTGGTTTGCATCACTGGATTCTGCCAACAAGCCTTGGCACATGCATAGCTCACAGTTAGCCGATAATGGCACTGCCCGGGACGAGGAGGAACCTGGTGGCCTATATTCAGGAGGGGAAGACAGAGGGGGCTCACAGCAACTCTGAGAGCCCTCAGAAGACCAGGCAGCCAGTACAGGAGTCCCACAGCATGGGGACAAAGAAGGTGCAAATGGAGGCCCATGGTGCCGGAGAACAACTCAGGAAGCTGTGCATCACAGGAAGGAGTGCTGGGGGCTGGAGCTGTGCTGTGCATGAAGAACTTTGTGAAAGGTTGCACACAAGCCTTGGTAACTGCAAAACAAGTAGAGCATGGGAGTACTGTCTTGCGTGGGGAGGCAAGCTCTTACCTCCACCAAAGTTGGACAGCTGAACCTTAGGACCGTCCGGACAACTTTAGTTCACCACTCATGTTGCTGGATCCACGCACTTCATCAGGAGAGGGGACCCACGCCACTGGTCATTGCTGCAGAGGGGGGCCTGCTGAAGCGGGGAAGTGACTCCTTCACTTAAAGGGAGATTCCTTCTTTCTTCTGGTGCAGGCTGAAGACAGGCAGTCTTCGGAGGATGCACGACCTGGAAATAATTGAAGTTGCTGACAGGAGCTGAAGATACAATGTTGCAGAAGTTGTCTTTGCTTCATTGTTGCAGTTTGTAAAGATCCTGGAGGGTCCAGATGCAATTCCGTCAGTAGAAGGTGAAGTAAAGGATGCAGAGGATTCCTGCTGGAGTCTTGCAATCCAAATCTGAGGAAACACCCAGAGGAGAGAGCCTAAATAGACCGTAAAGGGGGATTGGTCAGCTACACCGGTAGGCACCTATCAGGGGAGGGCTCTGACATCACCTGCTGGCACTGGCCACTCAAATGCTCCCAGAGTGCCCCACTACCTGGGAATCCAAGATGGCAAAACCCAGGGACACTCTGGAGGAGCTCTGGGAACCACCCCTGGGGTGGTGATGGACAGGGGAGTGATCACTCCACGTTTCTTTGTCCAGTTTCACACCAGAGCAGGGACTGGGGGTCCCTGAACCAGTATAGACTGGATTATGCAAGGAGGGCACATCCCTGTAACACCTATTTCCAAAGGCAGATGGTATACTACCCCTCTCCCAAAGGAAATGCTTTGTTCTGCCTTCCTGGGCTTGAGCTGCTTGAGCAACAAAAGGGCAGAAAGTCTGAGAGGTGGCTGCAGCTGGGGCTGCCTGGAAATCCTCAGAGGGCTAGTGTGGCAGTGCTGCGGGTCCACTGTGGAGCCCCCAGAGTGCATGGAATTGTATAACCAATACTAGAATCAGAATTGGGGTACAATTCCACATTGTTAGAAACCTTACTTGTCAATATTCAGAGTTACCATCGTGCAGCTGGACATAGGTATTACCCTATGTCCACTGCACGTGTAAAATGGCATCCCCGGTCTCACAAAGTCTGGAAAAATGGTCCTGGATGACGTGGGGGCACCTCTGCTAGTGCAGAGGTGCCCTCACACACAGGTACTTTGTACCCAGCCTTCAGGGTTGGAAGGCCTGACATATAGGTGATCTAAATGACCTGGTGCCGTGTGAATAGCAATGAAAGGGTCCATGCACCATTTCACGCAGGCTGCAATGGCAGTCCTGCAGAAACCTTTGCATGGCCTCCAAATGGGTGGCAAAAGTAATGCTGCAGCACATAGGGATCACCTGGAACCCCAATGCTCTGGGTACCTAAGTACCATATACTAGGGACTTATAAAGGGTGACCAGTATGCCAATTTGGGATGAAATACTGGATTACAAGTATGCAGTGACAAAATTGAGAGGAGAGAGCATAAGGACTGGGGTCCTGGTTAGCAGGATCCCAGCAACACAGTCAAACACACTGACATCAAGCAAAAATCGGGGGTAACATGCCAAAAAGAGGGTATTTTCCTACACTGACTCATCTACAAATAGCACTATTAAACACACCCCTTCACACTCCACAATCCTTTGCATCAAAAAACACCATACACAGCAATATAAAGGTTGCACCCCGATTTTAGAAACCATAGGTGAGGCATCACTCACCCCTCCAAATACTACTCATCCCACACCTGCACAAATCACACTCATTTTTCACCACACATTAGACACCACCCGTCACCCACTCACAACACTGCACCCACAACTCCTCACCCATTGTTTTCTCCTTATTGTTTTGTCCACTACTACCAGGGCCCCACAAAAACATCCCCGCTGCACAGACGATGAGTTGAGGGTCATGGTGGGCAAAATCATCAGAGTAGAGCCACACCTATTTGGAGCCCAAGTCCAACAAACCTCTATTGCCAGGAAAATGGAGATGTGGCAAAAAATAGTTGACAGAATAAATTCTGTAGGCACCTATCCACACACATAGGAGGATATCAGGAAGAGGTGGAATGATCTCAAGGGGAAGGCAGGTTTCATCGCTGCCAGGCCCCAGCTGGCAGTCCTTAAGACTGGCAGTGGCTCCACCTCCTCCTCCAACGTTCACATCATGGAAAGAGAATGTCTTGGACATCCTGGGGGCTTGAGAGGAATACCCGGGGGACTGGAGTCTGTTAAGTCACAACACTGAAAATGTCACTATGAAGTTCTGTCTTGCATAATTACTGATCACCTTTTGACATCATAACAGCCAACACACTCAACATTCCTGTGTCCAACTGTCCAAATACCCCTCTCTGGCATACCAAATGTCAACTAAACTCACCTGGGGGCACAGTGTCTGCGTATGCCATGGGTAAAATAGAGACTGACAGCACTACAAATCCCAGCAGGCACTGTTCTACCATTAAGAAAACCAGAACAGTGTGCCATAATGAAAATAGCCTTGCAGTCAACTACACAATCGATTCAACCCACCTGAATGATCTACATTTATACAATCTAAGGCAATGACAGCAGTGCTATTGTCATCTGCCAGTACAATACCATCAACACGTAACCAATTCTGTGTCCTCTGCTAAAATGCCCCTTTCACCTCCCATCACCCATTGAAAGATACTCACCTGGGGGGAACACACATATCTGCAGTGTGCTGTACTAGGTGTACCCTGATATATATGGACAGGTTCAATGTTCACTCCTAAACTGATGGACTGGTCAGTATCCTCTTTACATTCTGCAGCTGTCTGGTAACTCAATACTGAACTACTACTAACTGGGAGGCAATATGAACAATAGAAAGCTACAGATAAGGCACAATATGAGTCTATCAACAGAGCTCCTACTGCCAAGCTAATCTGATATCCTGTAGCAAGGTGTATGATATAGGAATTCCATGTATCCCACAAAACTGTAGCCCAGATATGAAAGCAGGTGTCACTGTCATATCAGGGGATCAAGCAAAGCCTTTCTGTACATGGCTCAAAGCATATCTGCCTGTCAAAGTGTGATACCACATGTTGCATATGTAACAGTCTGTTCCACTTCTCAAACAGGTCACCTACCCATTGTGGCCATAGACAGGACACTTGAGACAACCCCCTTGCGCCCGGATGAAGCCCTCAGTGAGGACAACACCCTTGGATATGAGGACAATGAAGACGACTCTGCCCCATCTGGGATAACTGGTCAATCTACAACTCTCAGCCTCACCCTGCCCACATCGACTCCTCCCAGATCTTCTACATCCCAGGCAAACATTCACCCCAAAACCTGTGTCCCAAGGACAGTTAATATAATCATGTGCCCCCCACTACAGGTACCAGAGTCACCACCAGAGAACCCAGACAATGAAGGACCTAGCACCAGTGGGAGTGGGCAAACTGTGCCAAGGGCACAGGCACATGGGGGTAGGATGCGTGGGAGGTATGTTGTGGGCCAGCGGATTGAGGCTGCTAGGGATACAAAAGGCCAGGACACCATCTCCCAAATCTTGGTAGCCTACCAATAGTCCCAGGGCATGATGGGCCAGGTACTTGCCATGATGGGGAGATAAAGCAGCTGCAGAGGCACAACCACCAAGAAGTTATGCAAAAGGGGAAGGCTTACAATGCCAACATTGCCTCCCTAACAGAGGTGCTGAGAGACATCATGAGTAGGGTATATCCACCACAGCAGACCCCTTACATTAACCATGTTACGTCAGCCCCTTCTACATCTGTGGCAGCCAGTGTAATGGAGGCTCTGCAAGGGGAAGGACATGCTTCAGACACCTCTGCCTCTGTAGCTGAAGAAACCCCGCAAATGTGGACGTCCCAAAACATCCAGGAGGAGCAGATGCTAAGACTTCAACCAGTGCCAGGACGTGATCCTCTACTCATTTTGTGTCACCCTGTTGACTGTTTTATAATCACTCGCTATTTTCCAGTGGCACAAGGAGACTGGACTTGAGACTCCAAATGTTGTAGCAGCTACCCTGATGATTAAATCCACCATGACTGAAGCCTTCAATGTTTGCACTTCATGATTTTATCCCATTTCTTTAATTTACATGTGCACTTGTAAATAAACAAAACTAAACCACATATCATGTTTAAGAGTCATTTTTCAGCTAGATTGAACATTTAACTGTGAAAACTGTTGCATAAACATGACATTCACATATGTTCCAAATCTGTTTAGTCCCATCTCACACATACTGTTGAATCTGGGTCTGATATATGTATAATTATACAAATAGACACACTCCTATTCCCAGTTAGTGCACTTTCTAGCACAAAGGTTGACAACATACCAAATATCACACAGTGCAGTATAGCTTCGCAATGTAATGCTTCGCATAGGTGAAAATAACAAGCATTCCACAGACTACTGAAGTTAGGGACATGTCAGTGTTTGTCTTGCCAAATAAACAAACAGCTTGGTTCAATGTTTCATCAGCTAAAGCCTTATCACATACCATACCTCCCAAATGACCATAACCCAAATTATTGACAGAGGTCAGTACAACTGTCCCAGGTCATAGAACCTTCCACTTACCATGGTCAGGTATCTGTAGGCATGCTACTCACTTATGTCAGACGTGACACACTTGCACAGTGGCCTGCAATGAGGAAATGGTGATAGCTACATACAAGTTAAATAGTATCATTATCAAGCCAATGAGAAGGTTGAGGTGATGGAGTTCACAGGATGACATGTGTCAGAGAAACAAGACCACACATATGACAGCATTTGACCCAGAGAACATGGCACGCAGGTCTATTGTGTGGAACAGTACACTACCATCCCACTGCCCTGACAGTCTGGGCTTGGAACTTAGCCACCACCAATATGATGCCATACATTACCTGGATCTATCCATGTTCATTTCACATGTCAGACCTGCAAATCCCACCTGCCTGTGACACAATTCAGACTTGAACACATGACGATGACGTTGTGAAGAAGTCTGCAAAGTAAAAATGTAATACAAGAGGTATATGCAGGTAATGAAGACCCATGAAGACATGTCCTAAATACAATAGTTACACTGAGTGCAGTGTGACAAACATTAACAAAAGGGACCATCACGAAAATCACAACTCCGTGTACAATTTTGCATGCACACCTAAGCTATGTACCGCTAAGCAACTAATGAGCTGTCTGATGGTCATACAAAGACTCTTCACAAACATCTCTAAGGCCCTCAAATACTCACTGAGCCAAGTATTTTACAGAACAACACATACGTACAGTCAGTTGTGCACGGCTGTCTCCACCTTCATCCTCATCACTGTCATCCTCACTTGGCAAATCTGCATTCTCACCCGCTGGAACTGCTGGCTCCTCCTCATCTGGTATATATGGGATCTGACATCTCAGGGCGAGGTTGAGGAGCAGGCAGCAGGCAACAATGATTTGACACATTTTGGCGGGCGAGTAGAGGAGGGCTCCACCAGACTTATCAATGCAACTAAATCTAGCCTTTAGGAGCCCAAAAGTCCGCTCCATGACATGCCTTGTCTTTCTGTGGGCCTCACTGAAGCAAACTTCTCCTTCCCTGGTTGGATACCTCACTGGTGTCAACAACCAGGGATGGTTTGGGTATCCAGAATCCCCTGTAAGGAATGGTTACATGTGTGCAAACATAAATATTGTACATCCTTACATTTGGCAGCAGACATAAGATAACATAAGATACTGACACGTATCACCTACATGACTTACCAGACAGCCAGGTCCTCTCCGTGTACTGTTGTGTCATCATCTGTGGGATATTGGTATTCCACATGATGAAAGCATCATGAACCGAACCCTTGTACTTTGCACATACTTGGGAAATATAGAGGTCCGCAAAACAGACTACTTGGACATTTATGGAGTGGGAGTTCTTCATGTTCCCATACACCTGTTCATTGCCACTTAGGGTAACCAAGGCTACATGGGTACCATAAATGGCTCCCACCACATGTGGGATGTGTGCCTTTGCATAGAAATCAGCCTTCACAAGTGCCAAATCCTCAAGTTGTGGAAATCAGACGTAGCTGTCCAGGTATTTCAACAGGGCTGAGAAGACATCCTTCAAGACCAAACTGAACATAGTCTGTGACATCCCTGCAGTTAGGGCCATGGTATTTTGAAAGGAGCCTGTGGCCAGGAAGTGCAGCACTGACATAACTTGTACAATGGGTGGAATGCTGTTGGGATGATGAATGGCAGGCATAATATCTGGCTATAACTGCTGACAGAAATCTGTGATTGCCTGCCTATCCAAGCAGTAGATCTGGATGACATCTCGATCCTCCATGGTCTGTCTTTGTGCTAGTGGGCGGTACACTGGAGGTTGTCTGACTCTTCTCATTCTAGGGTAACTACAGGAAAGAAAATAAGAAGGTATATCTATCAGTCATTGTGTCCATTGTAAGTGTGAACATACATATATCACACATGATGCTTAGACATGCCATAATTAAATAGTAAAACCATGGTACACAGGACATACGCAGGAAAATAATGGCTTATTGCTGCAATGTCATCCCCTTACCTCAATTTTGACTTGGAATGGATAGGTATGTCACTGAATGTCTCAGTCATAATGACAATCTTACCATGTTACACATATACTAGACACAAATACCATCTACACAATTGCCATGAGGGTGCAGACTATGACACGAGTGATACATTACTCACATATCATGAATATTACAACATGTATTTAATTCAGATTTCATGGTTGATCATAGCCAGCACTGAAAACTATGGCGTATATATGTTTCTGACCCCGTGATGCATCTTTAATTCAACTTTCTCAACCATCTAACGAACTTAAAATGGCAGCTGCCTAACCTACTGTACTGAACATCAGAAAATGACCTACGTCCACCAGAAGAAGTTGTCGTGGTTGTAGGCGGATACTACCATGGTGGAAATTGCCATTGTAACACATAGCTGCCTTTGGCAGTCTTGGGCCAATGGTGCTGACTGCCAGCGGTGATGATCTCTTACATGGTGGACATGACTGCCATTTCATACTTCATCTCTCATTTGACTCCTGATACTGCTGCCAGCAAGACCTCCACCACTTGAGCTGCTATGTACTGCCTCTGGGAATAATCATGCAACCTCCTACAGGTGATAGGGCCCCTGCCTTCTCACCCGAGGAGTTGGAGAAGCTGGTCGAGGTGGTCCTACCCCTGTATGAACAGTTCTATGGTACACCAGAGGAGCAGGTAAGTGCACCATGTGCACAAATATTTCCTTAGCTCAAGTATACTTTGTTTTACTAAGCAAAGGCTGATTAGCAATGTTTCAGAGTGTGCCCTTAAAGACTGTAGGGTGCCAAAGTTGGGATAGAATGGGATGAGTTCCTGGTCATGTACTTATGTTTGGTGACTGAGTTTGAGTCCTGAAACATTGTGAAGGGTGTTTGATGTATGTTCCCTGACTCACCTTTTCAATGTTAAAGAAGGTTAGTGGAATTGGTATACCAGACTCCTCCTGAAATACCATATTTGCAAATGTGTTTGCTGTCTGGTCATATGTGATAACATGACAGCTGGTGCTGGAGATGCATGTTGTCTGCCTATTTCCACCTCACTTCTGGTGTGACTGCATATGCTCATCTATTAGTGGAGGTGATGATAAAGACAGTATGTGTTTGACTTGTTGTACTAACTACGTAGTAACCCTGCCTGTTTTAGCATGGTACACATAGACATGACATACTTTATTATCTATGTCATCCATGCAGGTCAACGCCCATCAGAAGAAGGGGATCTGGAGTGCCATCGCCAAGAATGTGCGGACCCTGGGGTCCACAGCCGGGAGAGTGCCCACTATCAGAAGAGGTGGGAGGACCTGAGACACTGGGCCTGGAAGACTGCAGTGGCCCACCTGGGGCTGTCCTCCCAACGAGGACAGGGTACCCATCGGACCATGATCCCCCTAATGGCCCACATTATGGCGGTGGCCTACCATGAGGTGGATGGGCGTTTGAAGGCAGCACAGCAGCCACAAGGGGGAAAGTACAGACCTAACTCATGCTTGTCCCTTCATAAGGTGATTGAGTGAGGGAACCAAATGTTGGCTCTGACAATGTGGTAAGTACAAAGTGTCACAGATTTCCTGTGTACACCTTGACGTACCATATCCATCTATAACACACAAGTGTGCACATGCAAATGTATTTAGAGGCATGTTACTTAACTATGTTGTCCCCTCAGTACAATTGCATATTATGGTGCACATATGGCTGTGTCAAATGTGTACCAATATATAGCATTTTCAACTCTGGTAATTAAATACCCACCAACAGGCCAATCCTCCCAATGTCATGGTGGTAAGGTGAATAGGTCCTTGATCTCTGTCCTCTGTAATATCTCAAGATTTATGTCTAGGTGCAACATGGAGTTAGACATATTCAAGTCATCTCTAGTTATCTAATGTTATCTAATAAGTGACAGCAGCATGCGAGGCTGTGATGTCCATCTGACATGTCTCATAACATTCAAGGTTAACATCTTCATTCCTCTTACTAGGTAATCCCCTTTGGTAAGTGAGGGATGTGCATTGACAATTGTGAAGTCTCATCAGAGTAGACAACATGCATGTTGGATAACATTGAGGTGTTGCAACATTTCTATGGGCACACATATATTGGTATCAGAGGCTAGGAATGTTACAACCTTTCTAATGTTCTGTTAGTGGAAAGTGGCCACACAGCATTGTTGTTGGGCATAATGTTGTAGGCATGACACATAGACAATGGTAGCCTATTCACAGTTCCATTCTTGACAGATATGTATCAACATCATGTATCAACTGAAAGGTTCACTAATGTATCAGCATTGGAAATAGTTATGTCTACTTGCTGTGAGGAATGTGGCAAATGAGTCGTGGCTGTTTGGGAACCTAATGTTGGCAATGACACTTATGCGGTGCATGCGTGGTAGTTCACATTTACATGTGAGTAGTATTGTAAGTTTATTTAGGCTTGTGGCTTGCCTCATGGTAGGTGTACCTATAATGTTGGCAACACATGATTTGGCCCTGAGAATCCTTCATAGGCAGATGTAAGGCAGATGTAAGGCTTGCCATGTCTGATGTGTGTGTAGTGATGTACCCACTCAGTCAGTGTGCCATTGATGGACTAATTGCATGAATACATAGGTCTGATTGTCGTCTTTCTGCACAGTATGTTAGTCCATATGTAAGGTACACTCTTTTTGACATTTGTGGTTGTGTGTGGTACATAAGTCTGAGGTTACTTGGCCCTTACTTGACTGATAAAGTTTGTTTTCAGAAGATCAATGAACTATATTACTTGTTCCACATTGTATTTTCAATCCTTGATAAATCTCTATTGGTGCATGTGTGTGTGTGATGTGTTCTGACTCCTTAACCTAAATTGGAATATATGATAATTTGAGTTGTTACAGGTTTGCATATGTCCATTGTGTATGCTTGTAAGTATGTGAAATGAAGAAGGCATGGCTTGTCTACACTAGGCTTGGTTTCCTTTACTTTACAATATGTGTCATAGCCTAGTACATGACATTATAGTGAAATATTTGTATGTGTAGAGTATGTGCTTTTGATTAGCGATAAGCAATTTCCCATTCCTAAACTATTGGTTGATTGGTGCTTGACTATGTTGCTGTGGATAGGGAACGTGTATCATGTGTTAAAGTCACCTTGCCATGGTATGGTCAGTGTGATGGGTCAACTTAATTCATGTTATTGTAAGTGTCAGTTAGGTAGCTTAGCTGGTGTTTAACAATGTTCATATTGAGGGACATACATCATATTTTGTTGTGACATGATGTTGGCACTTTAATGGCACCACCTGGGAATGTTGGTGACCAGGATGTAATGAGACTTATGTGTACTGTATGATGGAAGTGTTATCTTGTGAATGTGATGACCATACCTGACTTTCAGTTTTTCAGTATCAGAAGCGGCAGGCAAAGGAGATGGGGCGCAGCCGAGTGGGGAAGCTTCTGGCCACGAGACCTCCACAGGTGCCACAGGGGTAGACCGGATCCAGTACATCTTCTTTGGAATCCCCCTCCAGTGGCCACTCCCTCGTGGTGGTGGACCAATCTGGGAGCACCCCAGTACCATCTCTGCCTGCCACTCCCAATTTTATCACCACCCTCCGTGTAGCTCCCCACCCAGTTGGCCATGCCCGCCACTCCCAATTTTATCACCACCCTCCGTGTAGCTCCCCACCCAGTTGGCCATGCCCGCCCATTCAAGAGATTGGGTGTCGCAACGTTACACGGGGCCGTGCTGAGCACCGCGACAGAGTCACGACTCCAGGATCATGAAAAAACAAGGCATTTTCACCTATTTAATCTTATGATTAATCCGTCAGCAACCTATTCATTTCATCTTTGGGGCCAGAGTACCTCTTTTCTAACCTTGTAATGTTTTTTGAAATCCATCCCCCAGGACCTTAGCCGGTGGATAAAATGACAGCCGCAACTTTCTGAAAAGCTTGTGGACAGCCAATCACACTGCTCTGAGTGGCTCACAGATTCGCTGCACTCTCCATCTGAGTCGCAACGGATCTGCGCCTCTATATATACAAATTTATTTCCCAGTTAATTTATCAAAACCTACTGAACTAATTTACACCAAAACAAAACAAAAAAAGGTCACTCTCTGGACCAGGACTTACCTGTCTGCCAAATTTAGTGTAATTCCATCCAGTTGTTTCAGCACTATCGCTGTTCAAAATCCCTATGGAAAAATGAATAGGGAAAAAGTGTTTTGGGACCACCCCTTTTTCTCAGTTCCCCCTGGACGAATCAACCTGAAACTTCCCAAACAGCAACTGTAGTGAGCATCATATTTTCTTGGAACATTTCCTAAAGATTTGTCAACCGGAGCATATTAGTAAAGCAAAAAACTGCTACTAGGTGTTTTTATATGTATATACATATATAGATATATATATATTTGTATGTATATATATACATATATATACACACATATATATATATATATATATATATATATATATATATATATATATATATATATGGGACACCCACAGTTTTTACACTTAAACGCGGCGATCCCGCAGTAGGGTAGCGAACCCTAATAAATCCAACACGTAGCGTCACCTCCGTCTGAAAAATGAAACACCTCGTAGACAACGAACCGCGGCTTGTTTCAAGCCATCCACTATGTTAATATCAATATATTTATTCATATTATTATTAGTCGAGGGCATTGTTTAATAGCATAAACAGTTAGGAGCGCACCTGCCTGACATCCCAGCAATTAATCTGCCCCATTGCATCATGGTAGATGTAGTATCTTCAAAAAACGAACTCCATTAATTTTTAAATATTTCACCTTTAAGTAGGTACAGCCTTTACTGTGCATCTCTGGACACATGTGTTTCTGGGTTAGTCCCTTCTTCAGCAGAGAACATATTTGTGGGGTGCTGGGAATGCTGCCATAAATCACCCGGTTTCAGTACCTCTTCCCTGGCCTGCTGGTGCCTGCTCCAGAGCTTGTCAGCCCAATAGCTCAAGGGAGCCTTTAAAGTCACAAACAGTTAGGAGCGCACCTGCCTGACATCCCAGCAATTAATCTGCCCCATTGCATCATGGTAGATGTAGTATCTTCAAAAAACGAACTCCATTAATTTTTAAATATTTCACCTTTAAGTAGGTGCAGCCTTTACTGTGCATCTCTGGACACATGTGTTTCTGGGTTAGTCCCTTCTTCAGCAGAGAACATATTTGTGGGGTGCTGGGAATGCTGCCATAAATCACCCGGTTTCAGTACCTCTTCCCTGGCCTGCTGGTGCCTGCTCCAGAGCTCGTCAGCCCAATAGCTCAAGGGAGCCTTTAAAGTCACAAACAGTTAGGAGCGCACCTGCCTGACATCCCAGCAATTAATCTGCCCCATTGCATCATGGTAGATGTAGTATCTTCAAAAAACGAACTCCATTAATTTTTAAATATTTCACCTTTAAGTAGGTACAGCCTTTACTGTGCATCTCTGGACACATGTGTTTCTGGGTTAGTCCCTTCTTCAGCAGAGAACATATTTGTGGGGTGCTGGGAATGCTGCCATAAATCACCCGGTTTCAGTACCTCTTCCCTGGCCTGCTGGTGCCTGCTCCAGAGCTCGTCAGCCCAATAGCTCAAGGGAGCCTTTAAAGTCACAAACAGTTAGGAGCGCACCTGCCTGACATCCCAGCAATTAATCTGCCCCATTGCATCATGGTAGATGTAGTATCTTCAAAAAACGAACTCCATTAATTTTTAAATATTTCACCTTTAAGTAGGTACAGCCTTTACTGTGCATCTCTGGACACATGTGTTTCTGGGTTAGTCCCTTCTTCAGCAGAGAACATATTTGTGGGGTGCTGGGAATGCTGCCATAAATCACCCGGTTTCAGTACCTCTTCCCTGGCCTGCTGGTGCCTGCTCCAGAGCTCGTCAGCCCAATAGCTCAAGGGAGCCTTTAAAGTCACAAACAGTTAGGAGCGCACCTGCCTGACATCCCAGCAATTAATCTGCCCCATTGCATCATGGTAGATGTAGTATCTTCAAAAAACGAACTCCATTAATTTTTAAATATTTCACCTTTAAGTAGGTACAGCCTTTACTGTGCATCTCTGGACACATGTGTTTCTGGGTTAGTCCCTTCTTCAGCAGAGAACATATTTGTGGGGTGCTGGGAATGCTGCCATAAATCACCCGGTTAATGGAGTTCGTTTTTTGAAGATACTACATCTACCATGATGCAATGGGGCAGATTAATTGCTGGGATGTCAGGCAGGTGCGCTCCTAACTGTTTGTGACTTTAAAGGCTCCCTTGAGCTATTGGGCTGACGAGCTCTGGAGCAGGCACCAGCAGGCCAGGGAAGAGGTACTGAAACCGGGTGATTTATGGCAGCATTCCCAGCACCCCGCAAATATGTTCTCTGCTGAAGAAGGGACTAACCCAGAAACACATGTGTCCAGAGATGCACAGTAAAGGCTGTACCTACTTAAAGGTGAAATATTTAAAAATTAATGGAGTTCGTTTTTTGAAGATACTACATCTACCATGATGCAATGGGGCAGATTAATTGCTGGGATGTCAGGCAGGTGCGCTCCTAACTGTTTGTGACTTTAAAGGCTCCCTTGAGCTATTGGGCTGACGAGCTCTGGAGCAGGCACCAGCAGGCCAGGGAAGAGGTACTGAAACCGGGTGATTTATGGCAGCATTCCCAGCACCCCGCAAATATGTTCTCTGCTGAAGAAGGGACTAACCCAGAAACACATGTGTCCAGAGATGCACAGTAAAGGCTGTACCTACTTAAAGGTGAAATATTTAAAAATTAATGGAGTTCGTTTTTTGAAGATACTACATCTACCATGATGCAATGGGGCAGATTAATTGCTGGGATGTCAGGCAGGTGCGCTCCTAACTGTTTGATTGTTTAATAGCATGTTCATTCTGTCCACAAGAAAGGGCACAACATAATACAATAAGATGCAGAAATAGATACTATCCATAGTTTACCTGATGACCCTATTAGTATTATTTCACTGTTATACAAATCGAAATTATAGCTTTAGTGTGTTTGAGAATTTTTGGAAAGATAGTACTGCCTATATATCTTAGGCCACATTCAAATTCAATCATATATACTATGCATTGGCTATTACACACGGTTCTTTGACTAATGTGTAGCTCCTTTCCTTTATAGTCTGTAAATGTTTTTGTGTTTCTCACAATTTGACACACTTTGCACTTGTTACATTCATAGAAACCCATAGTTTTACTGTTCAGACAATTTTTCACTGTTGGTGTTCAGTAATGACTTTTCATCAACATGTCTCTCAATGATTGTGACCTATAAGTTATTAGTGGTCTAGGGCCTATCTTGTGTACAATATCTTGATCACTTTATAGTATTTTCCAATGTTTTCTAAATATTATTTCAATATCTGTGCTTTCATTACTTTAAGTGAGAATTAAACAAGGGCACATATTTTCATTGGTTTCCATAATATTCAATGTTTTATCTATCAAAGTTTGTTTTCGAGGAATCATTTCGGCTCTTTTGGCACCTAATTCAATTTTGCTCATGGATAACCTCTATGCTTGAACTGTTTGTTAACCTTGGCAAATTTAATTTCCATTTCCTTATCATTGGAACAGCTCTGTCTCGTTCGTATGAATTCTCCAAATGGAATGCTTTAATGTAGGGGTGTGCTATTAGTAGAGGTAGCCTTCCCAAACATAGTTGTATGTATCTGATTATCGTCTACGTAGACTCGAATATCCAAAAAGTCAATTTGTTTGTCATTGATATATGTGAAACTTAGTCCACAGTTGTTGTGATTCAAACTTCAAAATAAATAGCAAATTCATCCTTAGTTCATCCCAAATTAAGAATAAATCATCTATATAGCGCAGACATAAGACTACCCTGCTTAGATGTTCAGAATAATTATCCTGCCATGCTATCTCTCTCTCCCATCAACCCAATGTAATGTAATGATGTTCTCAGTTTCTAATACACTTCATCCACTAGATCTCATTTGGCAGTTCATAACATCTTGCAATTACCTTTAAATTTTACTCTTGATTCATTGATGTCCCGCCCCACTGGAGTATCAGTTCCCTTGGTACAGAATACTAAGGGCCTCATATTGAGTTTGGCAGTCGGACAGCTGGACCACCATGGTGGGGGTCCTAAAAAGACCATAATTTTGTCCGTCTTTCAGACCATGCTATTACGAGTTATATAGGCAGGACTGCTGACCGTAAGACAAAAAAAGCAGACCAGCAATGGTACAGAGGCCTGGAAATAGGTGGTCCAGCATCCAGCACAGTCAGCACCGTGACCAACCACTGACCGTATTACAGTGGTCTGTGGTCACCGTAGTAATACACAACTGCACATTGGATGAATTTGAAAACAACCCAGCTGATACAAATTGCCACACCGGACAAACCTGCAAAGGACACTATAAAACACCCCCCTTCACACACCACAATTCTTTTATATTTACACTGCAACATACAGAAGCCAGAGTGTCTTTTTTCCACATAGTACAAATACTAGGCACCACTTTTTGTCATCATCCCATACGACACCCTTCATACATTTTTGTCAAGTCACACCCTTTTGCTCTTTCCCTGTTTATTAAGTCACTATCACCTCTTTTTTTCCCCACAATGGCACATTTAAAACAATCCCCGTTTTTCAGAAGATGAGTTAAGAGCAGTGGAAGATGAAATCATGAGTACGGCCACACTTGTTTGGAACACAAGTCCAGCACACTCCTCTCAGTAAGAAAATGGAAATATGGGACAGGATCGTGCGCACAAGGGAGGACATTTGGAAGACATAGCACGACCTCAGTGACAAGGTCTGTTCCCTGGTCTCCAAGCACCAGCTGCAGGCCAAGAGGCCTGGCGGTGACCCTCCCAGTGCCCCATTACATCTCTTTCCCTGGTAGGAGAAGGTCTTGGCCATCTTGCATCCTGAGAGCTTGACAGGAAAACATGGGGGAGTGGAGTCTGGTAAGTCATAACACTAAAAAAGACAACAAAATGCTGTGTCATACATGCACTCAGTTCAGCTTTTGCCACTTTTACTGGCAATCCACTCACCAGCCCATTGTCCACCAGTCCAAAGACCTCTGTTTGCCAACTCACATTTGAAGTGTACTCACTTGGGGAGAAGACATTTGTACAGTGTGTGTAGTACAGGGACTGACATAACTACAACTCCCATCAGGCGCTGTTCTATAACTCCAAACACCAGGCCAGTGGTCACTTCTCCAAATACCCCTGTTTGGTACCTATCAATTTAAGGGTACACACCTGGGGAGATAACATTTGTCAAGTGTGTGTAGTACAGGCACTGACATCATTACAACTCCTTGCACCATTTTTGTATCTACAAACACTGGAACAGTGGTCACATGCTTCAATACATCTGTTAGTAAACTCTTAATTGAATTGTACTCCCCGTTGAGGGTGGGGGCATTGGTCAAGTGTGTTTACTAAAGAGAGTGACCTGACTGCAACCCACACGAGGCACTGTTTCAGCAACTACAAACACCAGAACATTGTTCACTTGTCTAAAGGCCACTGTCTGGCAACTCACACTTTAAGATTACTCATCTGCGAGGATACCATTTGTCAAGTGTGGGAAGTAGAAGGAGTGACATGACTACTACAGCCAGGAATGCCTTCTGTCTCTAAAACCAACCACCAGCCAAGTGTTTTCTTGTCCAAATACCATTGTTTGGTAATTCTCAATTGAAGTGGACTCACCTGGGAGAATACCATTTGTATAGTGTGTGTACTAGAGAAAGTGACCTGACTGCAACTCCCAGCAGGCCCTGTATCTGTAACTCCAAACACCAGCCCAGTGGTCACTTGTCCATATACGCCTGTTTACGAACTCCCAAATGAAATATGCTCACCTGGGGGATACCATTTGTATTGCATTTACAGTGCAGGGTGGTGACATGACTACTAAGGCCAGGAGGCTCTGTTGCTGTTACTCCACTCACCAGCCCAGTGTCCTCTTCTCCAAAGACCCCTGTGTCTTAACTCTCAATTGAAGTGTACTCACCTGGGAGGATGATATTTGTATAGTGTGTGTAGTACATGGAGTCACATGACTGCAACTCCCAGAAAGCTCTGAAACTGTCACTCCAAACACCAATCCAGTGTCCTCTCTTCCAAAGACTCCTGTCTGGTAACTCACACATGAAGTGTACTCATCTGGGGAATGTATAGTGCGTGTAGTACAGGGACTGACATTACAAATCCCAGCAGGTCCTGTTTCTGTAACTCCAAACACCAGCACAGTGGTCACTTGCCCACAAACCGCTGCTTGTCAACTCATAAATTAAGTATACTCACCTGCGGGGAGAACATTGGAAAAGTGTGTGAACTAGATTGAGTAACCTCACTGCAACTCCCAGGAGGCACTGTTTCAGCAACTCAAAACGACGAGCATAGTGTTCATTCATCAAAACACCCCTGTTTGGCAATCCTCAGTATAAGGTTTCTCAGTTGGGAGGATACCATTTGTGTAATGTGTGTAGGAGAGCTGCTAAGGCCAGGAGGGTCATTCACTGTTACTTCACTCACCAGCCCATTCACCTTTCCTCCAAAGACTCCTGTTTTTAACTCATTAATAATGTGTACTTACCTGGGGGGATAACATTTGTATAGTGTGTGTAGTACAGGGACTGACATGACTGCTAAGGCCAGGAGGCCCTGTTTCTGTAACTTTAAACACCAGACCATTGGTCACATGTCCAAATAACCTTGCCTGCTAACTCTCAATTGGAGTTTACTCACCTGGGAGTGACCAAGATACAGATCATTCTCAACTCTGAGATGTGTCTGGCCACCCAGCTCCATCTTGTCCAGCTCACCCAAGATGAAACTATTGAGGACTGGAAGGACAGGTTCCCAGTGTGCAAAAGAATGATCCCAAAGGCCTCAAGATGCATCGTCAGAATGGTACTGGCAGCAGACACATTCACAATGCACTGACCACCTGACGACTCAAGTCACATTTACAACAAAGTCCTGGGTCTGTCTGCATAACAATCAACTAGGTCTCAAAATGGCCAAAGACATATCTTGCCTAGCCACTGTTTTCCCTGCACTGGTGACGAGATGGCATTCTCAGCCCAATCAGCAGCTGCTTGATTAAGATGGAATTGTCATGCTTCACAAATGTCAGGTCAATACAACCAATATCATGGCTACTTGCTACAATAAGATAAGCTGCAAAACAGCATTGTATAAGGTCTGTGTTTAATGTAACACTAAATTGTTGGAGATAAATGTCACATTACAAAATACAACCAGTAACATTGTATCTTCACATTAACAGGTCCAGCTGCTACTGGGTGTACAGTAGCCACAGAAGGGAATGCCACTACCCCCCTTGGATGAAGCCCTCAGTGAACTTCTGGACGTCTGGATGTAGAGGATGTTTCTGGCCCATCTGGGCAACCTGGTCAGACATCAACAGTGTCTCACTGTTGGTACATCAACACCCCCCAGCCTGGTTGTCTCTATGTCACAGGCAACCATTTCCCCCCCAAGCTGTGTCCCTATCACAGTGTCTACCATCTTGGTTCCCCCAGTCCTGGATCCTGAGTTGCAGTGCAACACTTCTGAGAATGAGGGTCCCGGACCCAGTGGGAGAGGGCACCATGTGGCAATGGCACAGACCAGTGGGGGTTGGGTACGTGGGAGAGATGCTGTGGGCCGGCGGCATGAGGCCACTTGGGCTGCTCCTGGCCTGGACACCATCAGCCACGTCTTGGGGGTCTATCAGGAGTCCCAAAGCGTGATGGCCAGGCCTTGACCGAACTCTGGGAAATCACGCAGCTACAGAGGGACATCCATAGGGATGTGCATGAACAGTGGGGGGCTCACAATACGAACATGGCCTCCCTAACAGAGATGATGAGGGACATTAACAGCACACTAAGTAGGGCTGTACAACACCACTCAACCCCTTCCTTTGGCGCATCAGACCCAGGCCCTTCTTCATTGGTGACAGCCACTGGAAGGGAGGCCCTGCCATAGGAACAAACCCCAGACACCCCTGCCTCTATAGCAGCAGATCCCCCTACCCAGCAAGCGGGGACTTCCGATGAAGAATCCAGGAGGTGCAGATGGCAAGACACCCACCACTGCCAGCACAGGGCCTCTTACTAAAGGAACTTCTTTGTGTGCCACACAATCACTCTTGACGGATCCTGAACTACTTACCAGTTCCAATGTGAGGAGTACTCTGAACCTTGGACTCTCAATGGTGTGGCATCTAGTCCAATGATTTCATTCACCATGACTGACACATTCACTTTATTATTTTTAATCTTTTCTGTCAAAACTTTATTTACTGCATCAGCACTATAATAAATTCACCTATCACAAACTCATTGTCTGCTTGTTTAATTTCCACATTTTGCTATGTAGAGATGTAAGACCATGTGAACCATATGATGAAGACAGCATATTTGTTCAGGAGGGATATGTCACAGGTGCACAGTGTCTCAGGATTACAGCCATCACTCACAAACACATACATACAAGTGCCTGGTCACACCAAACATTTTATTCCAATGTACATCACATAGGCTGTCCATATGTCTGGACCTTTTTGACATAAGAATGTGTGACTCATACTGAGTCAAAGTACATACTCCAGTGTACAGCACCCAGACCACAGAAGGGAGGGATTTGTCAGACATTGTCCTGTAGAATAGGCAAACAATAAAGAGGATGATGTCAACAACTTGAGTGTTTTCACAAACAAACCACACTAAAGTAATCCAAAATCACATAATCCAAGATACAGACAGATAGCAGTACAACAGTCCCTAAACACAATCATCATCCAATAACCATGCATCTGGTGGTATGACACAAACATATGTCAGTGTTGTGGCACATGCACTGTGTCCTGCAATGATGAAACACATCACATCCATAGAGGTCATACAAGAATAGTGTTTAGCCAATGTGAAGGGCAAATGACTTGCTCCCAATTGATGACTGCATATTTCATGCCCACATGATGACACACATGATGCAATTGGCCCAACACAGCACACAAAACAAGTCCAATGTGCACTTCTGACCTTCCACCCAAACACTGTGCAAGCTGCCTTGGCACAGGTCACAACTCTGAAATGCCCACATGAGGATGTCATGGTGAAGGTACCTGTACAAAGACAGAGCAAGAAGTATAGGCTTGAAAACATAGGTATTAAACAAATCAGATAGCAAGTAACTGGAAATGCAATTACGTTGCAAGGGAACTGATACAAACAAAGCAACATCATCAAGTTGGGGATATTCAAAGGATAACTCTTCAAGCAGCCTTTGGCTGAGTAGAGGCTTCCTAGTTGTTTCCAAAACACTCAACTCCACACATTCTCACAACTACAGTTCATTTTACAGTCACAGTCATTACATCAATTGACATGCTTACACTCATGAAAAGTAGCTGTTGATGAGATCTTCCAGTAAGTCAGCTCTTTCCTCTTCACCACTGTCATCCTCACATGGCATTTCAGGATTCTCACCCAGTGGCACTGCAGGCTCCCACTCCTCTGGGACATACACGATATTCCTCCGCAGGACGTTGTTGTGAATCACGCCGCATGGCACAGTGACATGACACATTTTTCCAGGTGAGTAGAGGAGGGCTCCACCAGTCCTGTCCAGACACCTAAATCTGGCCTTCGAAGCCCAAAAGCCCACTCCACTACCCGGTGTGTTCTTCCTTGGGCCTCATTGAAGCAGATTTCCCCTGGCGTAGTTGGAATCCTTAGTGGAGTCAACAACCAAGGACGGTTTGAATATGCAGAGTCTCCTATTAAGGAATGGGACATATGTGCACCAATGAGTCACTCACTTCATGATTGTAGCACCAGACTTTGCACACACACAAACAGGACAGATGTGATTTACCAATCAGCCTGGGCCTCTCTGGGTACAGTTGTGACATCAGCTGGGGTATGGTGCTATCCTGCATTATGAAGGATTTATGGGCTGAACCTGGATAACGGGATCAGACATGAAATTTAGAGATCCATCAAACAGACAATTTGCACTTTGATGGAATGGAAGTTCTTTCTGCTGCAATAAACTTGTTCATTGGCCTGTGGTGGTACCAAGCAAACATGTGTGCCATCAATGGCACCCACCACATGTGGGTTATGTGCAAAACCATAAAGGTCAGCCTTCACACGGGCTAAATCCTCACTTTGGGGAAACCAGATATATCTGTCAAGGTGTTTCAAAATTGCTGACAAGACATCCTTCAGCCCCAGACTGAACATAGGTTGGGACATACCAGCAGATAGGGGAACAGTATGTTGGAAAGACCATGTGGCTAGGAAGTGCAATAATGACATGACTTGTACAATGGGTGATATGCTGACTGGATTACTAATACCTTGCAGCAGATCTGGCTCCAACTGACGTCATAAGTCAACTATTGTTTGCCTATGCAGGCGGTAATATGTTATTATGTGCCTTTGCTACATGGTCTGAAGGTCTGGCAGTGGAATGTAGACAGGACACAGTCACCGCCGACCTCTCCCTGAGTGCCTATGTATGACAAGACATGATTTGTAAAATTAGTCAGTGTGTCCACAGCAACATTCATGATGCATGTCAAGGATACCACGTGACAAGGTATTTCTGATTAGATAGACATGGCAACCAGTACCCATCACAGCTGCAAATAACACAAGGGTCACCCATGATGCCCATGGTTTTCCGCACATGCCCACAGCATGTATATGGTCCAAACTCAAAGATGTGCAACACAATTGCCCCTTGAAATATGACTGGATATCCCAACCGCCAAAATGACTATCGGTGGTGGTGGACTGTGCCCCACTGTTAAATGCCATTGGTGCCCTGCAACATACTACAAAGGTGTTTGAGTAGTAAGACCTATATGACAACACAGGATAAGGATGTTTGTGAGGTCAAAAATCCTTTTTTGCAGATGTGATGCAGTTTCTAAAGCCCAATACAGCATTTCAGGCCACCAAAATAGCAGCTGCCTGACCTACTCCACTGGACATTAGGAACAGCTTGTGACTGCCGGCGGAAGTCGTCATGGCGGTAGGCAGTTGCAACTGTGGATGACACAGCCATAGGCTAACGTTGCTGCTAGTGGAGGTCACAGGTCAATTGCTGTATCTGCCGGCTGTGACAACCGTGTACATGGTGGATGTGACTGCCATGTTCTGTGTATTCGATCCTCACTTGACCACTGACTCTGCTGCCAGCAACACCTCCACAACCTGAGCTGCTGTGTGCCACCTCCAGGAACAATTGTGCCACGTCCAGCTGGTGATAGGGCCCCTGCCTTCTCACCAGAGGAGCTGGAGAGGCTAGTGACTGAGGTCCTACCGCTGTATGGACATCTCTATGGCTGACCAGAGGAGCAGGTAAGTACCTCATGTGCACACTTTTCTCTGTACTTCACCATCCTTTTTCTCATCACAGGCTAAAATGAGCCCATGTGTGCCAGGTAGACTACTGTTGTGCCTGTTGTTGCAGTCTGTGTGACATCAACGTGGTGGACAATGTGCAGGTATTGGTGGCCAGTGCCATATGTTCAGTTCAGTCACATTGTGCTGTGTGAGGGTTTTGGGGTCCTAGATCCTCCTTGTGTTGGATGCACATAACTAGGTAAGGAGACATTACTGCCATCTGATTGTTGTAAATGTCAAACATCATGTACGTGCATGACAGCATGAGCTGCGTATGCATGTTGTATGAGTCAGATAAGAGTAATGGGAGCAATGTGTATATTGCCACAGATCTTTCAAACCACATCTGTCCTTGCTAAACTGTTGTGTGGAAGATATATCATGAGTAACTCTGCCCTTCAGGTTGCCACACACACACCACATGACAAATTGCTGTTGGCTACATAATGTACTGCCATGCATGGAAGTGATGGGAATGGAATGTCATGTAGGTTCTGCAGGTCTGTTCAGCCTGCAGAGACCAGGGCCTGTCAAATGTATTTCCCAGTATGGGACATAGTCTAGGCTGTGGTAGAGTCACTGTGGCTATGCAAGTGTGGTACTGTGCCCACTTCCTGCACCCCAGCAGATCCTGTCATGTGGCCAATATGAGGCTCTGGTGCAAAACCTGCCCTGAATGCCTTGTTCTTTGACCAGATTAGGAATTAGTTCAGAGGTAAATCATTAATCTAGTCCATATGTGCATTTAGCATCATTATCAATGTGTGTCTTAGACTCATGACACGTCCCTTACACCCAGAGCTCTGTTGTCACCATCACACAGGTCATATTAGTCCTGTACAGGCACAATGCATAAATGACAGTCCCACAGTGCAGACATTGGTGGTCATTCTGACCCTGGCGGTCTTTGACCGCCAGGGCGGAGGACCGCGGGAGCACCGCCGACAGGCCGGCGGTGCTCCAATGGGGATTCCGACCGCGGCGATAAAGCCGCGGTCGGACCGGCACCACTGGCGGGGTCCCGCCAGTGTACCGCGGCCCCATTGAATCCTCCGCGGCGGCGCAGCTTGCTGCACCGCCGCGGGGATTCTGACCCCCCCTACCGCCATCCAGATCCCGGCGGTCGGACCGCCGAGATCCGGATGGCGGTAGGGGGGGGTCGCGGGGCCCCTGGGGGCCCCTGCAGTGCCCATGCCACTGGCATGGGCATTGCAGGGGCCCCCGTAAGAGGGCCCCTACATGTATTTCACTGTCTGCTGCGCAGACAGTGAAATACGCGACGGGTGCAACTGCACCCGTCGCACAGCTTCCACTCCGCCGGCTCGATTCCGAGCCGGCTTCATCGTGGAAGCCTCTTTCCCGCTGGGCTGGCTGGCGGTCTGAAGGCGACCGCCCGCCAGCCCAGCGGGAAAGTCAGAATTACCGCTGCGGTCTTTCGACCGCGGAACGGTAACCTGACGGCGGGACTTTGGCGGGCGGCCTCCGCCGCCCGCCAAGGTCAGAATGAGGGCCATTGTGTTGATTCCTGGGAGGCCCTGATATGTGACTCAGAAGCTTGTTCATATATCAGAAACTGTACAATGCATTCCTTTGTTTATTGGACGCCAAATCTGTAGGATAGACACATATGTCCAAAAGAGTGTTCTGTGGTACAGGTAAATAACACAGAAACCCACTTCTGAAGTGGCATGAGTCTGCATTTGGCCGGCCACATGTCCACACATGCACAAGGAATACACTTTCTGTACCCACCATGCCAGCCCCTTGATTGCCACTCATGTGTAATGTTGAGGTTTGTACTCTGGCAGTTGCCTGTAGAGACTGTATGCAGTGAGTCATAAACCCATAGTGTGAATGTGTTGGTCCATACATGCCTAAGGAGTTTACCCTTCAGAAGCCACAGTGTAGTGTAGTGTGTCATTGTGGCTCACTTCACAGTACAGATTGCTAGAGCATGGGCTACCCGACGTCAGTAAGCTTGCTTAGTCATTGTAGGTCATGAGCAGGGTAGTGGGTTAGTATGTAGATGCAAATACATATGTCTGTAGTCAGGTCGCTGTACTTATTGGCTTGTGTGTTTCACACTTGGGGAGTATTAGCAAATAGAAAAATCCTAGCTTGGTGTTAATGACATGTATGTGACTCAACCATTTGTGACGGAATTTGAGATTATAATCTCTTGATTTGTCTTTTGTATCCATGCAGGTCAATGCCCATCAGAAAAAGGAACTATGGAGAGCCATCGCTGGGGGTCTACAGACTGTTGGAGCACCCGCTGTAGGAAAAGGTGGGAGGACCTGAGTCGCTGGGCCTGAAAGAAGGCAGAGGTCCAGCTGGCGATGTCCTCGTAATGTGGGTGGGCTGCCCGTCGGACCATGACTCCCTAATGGCCCTCATTCTGGTGGTGGCCTACCCAGACCTTGATGAGCATTTGAGGACAGCACAGCAGCCACAAGGGGGGTGAGTACAGGGAATGTCCCCGCCTGTCAGATTGCCAAGTGAATGTGTTAGGTTCTGACAGCTCCCCCTGTCGATTAGGGATGAACCATGTGTAACACAGTAGACAGGTGTTTGCTTGTGTAGACATGTCATGTGTGGCTAATGTGCCTTGCCTATTGGCCCAGGGACCTAGGACACAACTGTGTACACTCCACAAACAGCTTGCTCTCCAGGGATGACTTATCCCTGTGTACAGTGATCAATCAAGTATTGTTTGTTGTTGTAGTGGGTGAAAATTCTAAGCAACAGACTACTACTCCTCAATGTTACAGGCCAAAGGGAAGGAAATAATGGATCACTGTCCTCAGCCATGTGTCTGGATAAATGAGTATTTGGCATCTGACACCCAGAGGTTACTTGTCTTCAGTGTATGATGGGTGCTGGTGCCTCACTACAGTCTGTAATGTGAAGATGGCCATCATACATGTGACAGAGCATTCATGATACTTTGGGTACAGCTACCAATCAATACTTTCCCATGGTAAGTGGGGAATGTCTATTGACATGATCTATGTGCCATCGTTGTTGCCAACATTCCTTGTGACTACATGTTAGCATGTGTTACTTTCTCATTAGCAAACCATTTGTAAGTTGCTGTTTCATGTATGGTCTACCTGTGTTGATGGGATGATGTCTGTATTCCCTCACATATATGTGCATGGGAACCTGTGTGTGGAATAAGACATTTACAATGGGGTTACATTTCATGTTGTGCCACATACAGGAGTGTGTCACCAAGGATTATTGGCTGACACATACCCTCATGCTTAAAAGCATGTCATTTGGCATGTACAGCTGCAGTAGCAATGAGGAACAGAACAGGTAGGCCAAGATTTTTAGCCACATTGTGCATTTCTATGCCATTGAAGTGGTGTCTTGTAGCAAAGTGTAAACAACATGTGAAATGGGTAAGGTGTGTAACTTGACTGTTGACATGCGTCATGAAGTGACTTGCAGTTATGTTAAAATTGCATGTGTTTGGGTACAACCATTCATCCACAGACATCTGGGCCTGCATGACCAAAACGGAGACAATGATGTAACTTCCTATTGGGCAACCTTTTGAGGATCTTCAACAAGTACTTGCAAATCTCTGGGTCCAGCATCCAAGGGACTAATGACATCTACTGATGCACTCAGAGTATGCCATTGTAAGGAGTGACGGACATTAGTGGTGATTTCCCTGGGGCTTGCTGATTCATTGTGTTGTGGATTTTAGGGACACATCTCCCTGACATATTGCACATGATGTCCATTTCCGTGCCAATTGTGTGGCCTATCTGAGCAAAATTAGTACTACCTCCATAACTCCACTGGGACAAATATCACTTGGTGAATTGTGCTTTGTGGAACTGCTTCCAGTGTGACATGATCATTTCCGTGTCAACTTCTCCGGGCTATTGTACTTTAATCAGCAAAATGGCAGGATTTTGGAGCATCATTTGTTATTGTTGGGTCATTATGTCTGTGACAAATAAATGTGGGCATGACCTTGTGTGGGAATTGTGGGAATGCAGTTGGCATTAGCCTACCTTTAAATGTCAACAGGTAACTGAGGTCTGCTCCATGGGGAAAAGCTTTGAGGGTGTTGAGGTCTCATACTAGTTCAATGGTTACTGTGATTGCACAACTCCAGCAATCCCGTTGTAGTTATATGAGATCCTGATTTTCCTGTGGGCAACTATTGACAGTTCAGATGGCATGCGTGTATATGGTATGGATCATGTATGGACCGCTTAGTTGGAGTTTGTTGCTGGGCCCTACTTGACATCATGGTAATGTTTGCTAATCAGAGCTGTTGTTCAAGTGTGATCATGGATATGTGATTACCCTAGTTCTCTTTATATTTGCAGCATCATCCCAGAGAAGGGAAGGAAACAGGGCATAGCTGAGTGGGGACGCATCGGGCCAGGGGTCCTCAGGTCAAGACACAACGGACACAGAGGGACCCAGTGGCCTAGAGGGTGAGGGGAGTGCCACGGGGGAAACCAGAACATTGTTTTCATCATCAGAATCTTTCTTAAGTGGACACTACCTGGTGGTGGTGGAGTTATTGGGGCATACCCTTGTACCATCTTTCTACCACTCCTGTTCTATAACCACCCGTTCTGTTGTTGCCCACCCAGTTGGCATGTTCACCCAAGAAGGTTGGCGTCTCCTTTGCCGCAGGCACCTCCACCCAAGCCCCTGTTACCCCTGCTGCCTTCAGTGAGGAGGCTATTGACCTCCTGACTAGTATCTCTGTGGGTCAGACAGCAATTGTGAATGCCATCCAGGGATCGGCAACCCATCTGCCGCCGATGAATGCATTCCCGCTAAGGCATTTATGGTGCAATGTCTGGCCTACAGAGATCTTTTCAGGCTCTGGCCTCATCACTGATGGCAGTCAGTCACCCCCCACCTTCCACCTCCCTCTTCCCAATCCAAATCCCCCACTCCCTTACCTGTCCCAAGCACACAGACCAATCTGCATGCACCCGACTCAACACAAAAGAGCAGCACACACAGACACAAGAACCGCAAAACACACCAGCATGCAAGCAAACAACAGACACCTACACACAACATCGGTTACCACTTTCCCAGACACCCCCCATCACCCCCACTGGACCACACATGACATCAAGCATATCCACGGGCACACCACAGCAGTCAGTAACGCACCCACCACACCCAGAGATACCACCCCAACAGACACACAGACATCCACCACAACCTTCATATCCGCAGACACCACCCACACAGACACACAGACATCCACCACATCCAGCATACCCACAGACACCACCCCAACAGACACACACACATCCACCACTCCATCTCCCAGCACCTCCAGCTTCCAGCCCTCCAAGACACACAAATGCCCACACTCACCCACGTAACAGGCACCACCCAAACACAAGCATACCTCCCTCACACACACACCCATGACAAACACACTGACACAAAAGAAACCACTCTATCAATTTCCAAATCCCCTCCCCCTTGTGCTGACCATCCCCATGTTCCAAAGATTTTTTGTTTTGCCATGACCTTTCCCTGTTCCCTCCACCCTTGTACCAAACCCAAGAGGACCCCACCAACCACTCAACCCATCCCTTCCACCTCCAAGTGCACCAGTCACACCTGACCCCCCTGCAGGCACCCCTTCCCTCTAAGAAGACGCCCACCCCTCCTAAGAAGCTGTCCATCCCCCAAACCAAACCCACCACTTCCAAATCAGATCCCTCCCCAAACATGATCCCTGAGATGCCTGACTGCCCACTTGATGCCCCTTTCTGTGGCAGTTACCTGGC
The DNA here is from genome assembly GCF_031143425.1 of Pleurodeles waltl. Taxonomy (NCBI): domain Eukaryota; kingdom Metazoa; phylum Chordata; class Amphibia; order Caudata; family Salamandridae; genus Pleurodeles; species Pleurodeles waltl. The sequence goes on along the minus strand of NC_090444.1, from coordinate 1,639,233,594 downwards.
AGTTAGGATCAAGTAACAGTACAGTGATGTGCCTGTGTGTAACAAAATGGACTGGCCAATGGCCTCGGACTTTTCAAGTTTAAACTTAATAAATCCAAACAGTTGTTTTTTTCGGTATACATTTATTTGTTCTGCAATTGCTTTTTTACCTTTATGTTGTACCTGAGTGACTTGTGTTGTCTGCCTACAGTTGTGTGTGTTTCACCCTGTTTGCAGATCTATTTGCTGTGGTGTGCAGTATTTGACTTTGTGGGCCGTGCGGGTGTCCCCCAAGAAAAGGGCATATGTTGACTGTATGGATATGTGGGGGTAAATGCAATGGTGGTGTCATGGCATTGAGTACTGTTTGGTATGGAAAGTATTTCATCTTGTGCTGTCCAATGTGAGCATGTATGGTGTTAGACTTGTACCCCTGATATGGAATATTGACTCATCTAATGTGTGGCAGCTTGAATTTTGTTTGTGCAGACAAGGAGTGTGTTCAGTTGTGCAAGCTTTCTTTGCATTTAACTGTGCATGTGTCCAGCTATGTGTACCTTACAGAAACTTCATGTAGAGGTATGTCCTACGTAGTTGGAGTTTTATGTGCTTTGTTGACTTGCACTTCCACAATGTGCAGATAGGCATGGCATCTGGGTATAGTATTGATTGTCCCTGAGTCACATGTACGGGCATGTGCAAAGTGATATGTGTCCCAGGGAAGCCTCCTTCCCTGAGTGCTCCTGATGGCCCCATCCCTATTGTGCAGGTATTGTTTGCATAGTGAGCTTGGGATATTTGTCTCTCTGTCTATTGTGCATCCCATTGTCCTTATATTGTGTTGCAATGTGGGTGATGTGTGTGTCCATTGCAGGGCTGTTTACTGAGAGTGGTGTTTGTGTTCCATGCCACATCCATACAGATGTGTGTTGAATGTGATGACAGTCCAGGGCATGTGAGGAATGTAAGTGTGTGAGTTGTATTTGTAGATGTGATGGTGGTGTGTTGGTGTTTTGTGAGAGAATGTTGTGTACACTGAACTGTCCCTGTGCCTAAGATGAACAGACATGTGTTTTTGTGTAGTGTTGAGGTGCAGTGTGAGTGACCTGCCCAAAGGGGGTGTTTTGTGACTGTGAATGTGTCCTTATTTGTGTCTGATTCTGATGCGGGACACAATGACAAGGGTACTTGGTGCCTGTAGCGTGACCCCAACATAATGTGGATGACGGCTTGACGGTCTGTTGTTGTGCGTAATGACACAGGTAGGTGTGTGTACTTACGGTCAGTTGCATTCACGGCGACATGGATTTTGTACTCCATCTATGATCATCAGCAGTGGGCAGGACGTGTGTGATGGGCTCCATGGTGGCACCAGACATCTGAGGCTGTCTGCAGGTGAGTGTGCCCCTTTATATTGTCTGTTACTGCCTGCTGAGACATGGTGGTTGGCCCTCCACTGTTGCATTGGCGGTGTGCAACCTCATAATATGCCCGATGGCAATGCAGGCTTCGCCAGCCTGTTTGTGCTGCCTCGTGACCCTGGCGGTCTGTGCTGCCTCACCGTGCAGGTGGGACCGTGCCAGTTTTTGCTCCACAGGCCTGCATGACTTGTAATACGGTGGTCTGACTGCCAACCTGATGATGGTTGGACTGCCAACACTTGCACTGGGGTCCATGGACCGCCAAAATCGTAATGACGCCATAAGTTTCATATTTAGTCCTTTCAACAATTTCTCTACTCTAATTACCGCTTGGAACAGTCCTACCATATTCTCATACTACTGGACAAAGATCTTAATATATTACTGGCTAAACATTAACTGCTCGTTGGTTAAATGTATAGTTCATGCTCTGCACTACCAAGTTATTGCAACCATTGGCCTTGTGTGTCTGTAATTTCGGTAACGTGATAGTTCCTCAAGTGTCCACTTACAGAAATCTGTGATAACATGAATCCTGGTGTGAAGTAGATGACAAGACTACAAAGAGTTTAATCTCTACTAAACAAGCACTTCCTCCTAATTATATGAAGTAAGTGCTTCCTTGTTTGGTGGAGATGTACTTATGTCCTTCTCCATCTGGAACCTCAGAGGGAGCCTCAATGTCTCCATGGTCCCTGCCTGCTATCCACCTCCTGTGGGAGCCAGTATTGCTCTTGCATGCAGGGAGCTCTACAAAATGCAGCTCCCTGCGTACAGGAGCAATCCTTTCATCTTGACAACGAGCAGGAAAACAGATGAAAAGTCCGCTCCCAGTAAGTCGGAGAAGTTTTCCTGCCTGCTGGGAGTAGACTTACAGTTTTGTTTTGCTTGGCAGAAGCCATCAAAGCTCCCGACAAGCAAAAGAAAACTTCTATCTGCCAAGGGTGGGCCTCTAAGGAGATAGGAGGCGGCCTTGTGGAGGTGCTGTCCCCAGGGCCATTATTTGGCTCCAGGAGGGTGCCACGTGGCCCCCTCCTTTAGTCTGCACTGGCTGATCCTGGGGAGGTGGTGGTCCCCATGGCCATATATGTCCACAGAGGTGGGCCGCATGGGTTTGAGACGGTTTGTGAGTGGATGTGTGATGTGTGAGTGGGTCTGTGAGTGGGTGTATCAGTGTCTGAGTGGGTCTGTGAGTGGATGAGTAAGTGTCTGAGTGGGTCTGTGAGTCTGTGTGTGAGTGTCTGCATGGATCTGTGAGTTGGTGCGTGAAAGTCTGAGTGGGTCTGTGAATGGGTGCATGTCTGAGTGGGTGTGTGAGGGTCTGAGTGGGCCTGTGAGTGGGTGTGTGAGTGAGTGTGTGTGTGAGTGGGTGCATGAGGGGCTGAGTGGATCTGTGAGTGGGTGCTTGAGTGTTTAAGTGGGTCTGTGAGTAGGTGCGTGAGAGTCAAAGTGGGTCTGAGAGTGGGTGCGTGAGTGTCTGAGTGAGTCTGTGAGTTGGTGCATGAGTGTCTCAATGCTTCTATGAAGAATGATTTAGTGTATGAAGGAGTATGCGAATGTTTCTTTTTATTTTTTTTCACCAATATTCAGGACTTCACTGAGTGTTGCAACGTATTCATTTTTAAGGTGATGATTTAATCTTCAAAGACCCCCTACATCACAGCCATGACGCCAGGCCTTCACACTGACTCTTTATGCCACTTTTCATTTTAGTTTTCAGCCCCAGGGACCGTGTTCCGTTACCTAAAATGGCAGGTGCAACTTTCTGGTCAGGTTGCCCCCTGCCAATGACAGCGTTCCTGTTGGCGTGTGTATTCACAAAGTTGCCGCGATCGCTCCAAAAACAGTGCAACGGATCTGCATCCCTAGATATACAAATTTATTTCCCCTTTAATTTCTCTTAAATGTCTGAATGGATTTACACCAAATAACAGAAAGCGTAATCTGGTTACCAAAAGGTAACTTTTTGCCAAATTTGGTGTAATTCCGTCAAGTTGTTCGGGCTGTAGACATGTTCAAAACTCCACTGGGAATTAGCATGAGAAATGCACTTTTTTTGACACTCCCCTATTTTTCTCTGCCCCCGCTTGATGAGTCACCCCAAAACTTTCACGGCCACAAATGTTTTGGAAAATTTTGTAAAGATTTGTCAAAAGGTGCCAAGGATACAGGTTAGTCAAACAAAAACCCTGGAGACTGCCACCACCCCAGCTCCTGCTATGTCCTGGGTGGCCATCCCCAGGACATAGCTATTTGCTGTGACTTGGTGGGAACTTTGACAGTTCCCGCCAAGTCACAGCAAACACTCTGCTCACAGCAAGTGAGAGCTGTCAAACAGCTCTCACTTGGTGCGAGTGGAGGTTTTTCTCTGTTTCCTTGTCCATGGGCAGGGAAACAGAGGCAACAATTGCTTTTGCAGACAGGGAGCTGCATCTTTAGCAGCTCCCTGTGTGCAAAAGCAATGCCGGTTCCCGCAGGAGGCATGGAATCAGCTGGAACCTTGGGGGCCTTCAGGCTCCCCTGTGGTCCATCTCTAAAAAAAAAGAATGAATTATAAAACGCCAGACCCTGGAGAATGGGGTCCAGGGGTCAAAATCAGCTTGGGGAGGGAGACCGCGCCCCCCCAAAAAAAATTATTAAATGGCTAGGCTGTTCTGGCCTCGATGCCCATTTCACAGAAATTAAAACTCAACTGGAAGCACTTACAAATATGAATGTAGCAGGGCTCCAGTTGAAGCTCCACTTCTGGAAAGGGCAAAGGCCAAGCGCAGCATGAGGTTGGGTTGTTGGCTGCAGGCCCTGCAGCCAACCTCTGCCCTCACTGCTGAAGGCAGTGTATGGGGTTGGGTGGTTCAAATACTTTTTAGGCCCCAAGGGTGATCCTGCAGGGACCATCCCCCCACCAGGCATAGAGGAAAAGTGTTCCTGCCCCTTATTTGTTTTTTTCCTTTTTTTGACATTAATCTTATTTTGTTTCCCCACCCCTGTGCTCTTGTGTCCCTGTGTAGATTAACATCATCTGGCGAGGGAGCTGGTGCACCGGCAAGAGGGGATGCTACAGCCCACGGTTTCCAGGAGGCAGAGTCGACCGGGATTGGCAACCCAACTGCAGCAGATGAATGCATTCCTGGAAGGCATTCATGGTGCAATGTCTGGCCTACAGAGATCTTTTTAGGCTCTGGCCTCCTCTTTGACAGCAGCCAGTGTCCCTGATTTTTCCATCCCCTTCCCAACACTTCTACCCCTTCCAGCACCCCACTCCCTTCACCCATCCCAAGCACAGATACAGATAGCCATTCACACAGATCAACACACAAGAAGCGCACTGAGAAACATAAGCACCACACTTTCCATCAAAGGGAGGCACACACCCAACATACCAAAGCACACACAACAACATCCACCTCCCCTACTTTGTTAGCCTCCCCCTCCTCCCTGTCTGGCACCTCACCATGCACACCCACATGCACTGCACCCTCAGTCACTGCTGCTGCTCCAATTCTTGCAGTCACCACAACATCTAACATCCAGCCTTGCACCCCAGACACCACACCTGCACTCACCACGACTACATCCAGAGACACTTGCAGCACACTCTCCAGACCAGCACACTCTCCAGACCTGCAGACACCCACAGAACATCCATCTACACTGGCAGTCTGTCTTCTCCCACTGTGTCCACCCCCCTCCTCCCAAAACACTCAAACACTCACAGTCATCCACACCATACACATCTGCCATACATAAGCACACTAAACAGGCACCTGCATCCACATCCAACACATCTACACCTCATACCACCATTCCCTGAACCTCCACTCCCAGACCTGGGTCCAAATCCCCTCCAACTGCACCTAAGAAGCGTTTCTTCTCCCGTGTTGACCTGTTTGAACCCACTGGCCCACCCTGTCTTGTCCCTAAACATTCCCATGCCCTAGCCCAGTCCACTCCTTCCTTGTCAACGTCCGCCCCAGTTCACCCTTCCCATTCACGTGCCCCTTCCCCATGGATGAAGAAGACCCATGTTGCCCCAGGTCTCTCTGCCAACCCTCGGTCCAGGCCCACTCCCCCTCCTTCCAAGGACAAGCCCAAACCCTCTCCACCTCCAACTCCTAAACCTAAGCCTAAGACTCCCCCTTCAAGACCTGATCCCCACCTCTGCCCCCACAACACCCTCCCCCTGTTCCGAGGTTCCTGGCTGACCCATTGATGCCCCTTCTCTGTGGAGTTTCCTTTACCATCATAGGGGTCAAGTGTGGGCTATATTCGCCCCTCTGGGAATTTGAAATAGGCTGTTGGTGCAATAGTGAGCCGTTGTGCAGCGTTTCACTGTGGGGGGTGTGGTGTGCACAGGTGTGTGCATTGGTGCAGGTATTTGTTAGCTTATGACTGGTAAGTAAATTTTGTTATGGTATGTATGGTTTGGGATGGTGGAGGGGTTGTGAGTGCGTTGAAGTGTGGGTGGGGTGAGTTGGTGTGTAACTGTGCCCTTTCTTCCCAGGTGTACAAGGCTGAGGTAAAAACCATTGTCGTCTTCGTCGTCGGTCATGGTACTGGAGAAATATGCCTGGTAGAAGCACTGGGATTATTTCCAACTCTCGCTCCATGTCTGCATTGGTGTGTTCTGTGTGCCTCCGGTGAGTGTTTCCTGGCAGTGGTTCCTACCCCGTAACTGATGGCAGTGTGGTGTTTCGTAACTTGGTGAACAGGTAGGGGACTTTCCTCCAGCGTGAGGGTGTCCTAACCTGTCATTGTCGGGACTACCAAAATGGCGGGGGGTGGATGGTCTGCTGCTTGTTCATCATTGGCTTCATTATTTGGCGGACCGGACCGCCAGCCTATTGGCGGTAGTCACCGCCACCGCCAGCAGTGCGGTGTTTCCCGCCATGTTCATAATGACCACCATAGGCTAATGCTATTTAATTTGTTTACTTCAAATGCTAATTATGTGTTTGTGGCATATTCTTTACTAAGTGAAGATTTTGTAGGTGCTCCCATATACTTTGGTTTGGTATCATAGCTGTACCCTTGTATTGCTGTGTATGGGTATATTTTCAGAATTGTGGAAGTCAGAGCTTGTTCAATCATCAATAATGATTTTTTAAGGATTGAAATTATTTCTTTTTTGTTTAATTAGTGTTAAGAGTTTATTATATATTGCAGTATGCTGAACGGGACAATTGTGCTATGGTATTGTCCATGTATAGTGAATATTTGAGTCAATGGTGGTGGACACAATCTAAATGTCACATCCATCATCTATGTGTTGCATTGTTTTAGGAATAGTGAATCATTCTTAGTTGCATAGCCAATGACTCCTTTTTCTCTTATTGTCATTTTCATATAGGAAATCTTGGTTACTATGTGTTATTGGTGAGTGTTGGGGATTTGTATTTCTTCACGTGTGCTGGGTGCTTTTGGTGTTTTCCTAGTAATCCTCATTATTTTTCTTATTAGTTCCTTTAGATTTTCTAATGCAGAGAATTGCACCATTGCTTCTACAGGAACTTAGGAAATTACATCTTTGCATAGACTTCCTGTGGACTCTTGTAAGCTTGTGCTTGTTTCTTCTGAGTCCCTTATGATGTTTTTAACAAGAATTTTAGTTGTGTTTGGAGGTGATTGTGTTCCCTTACACTTTTTGCAACACCTATGTTAGTGCTGGCCCTGCTGCAGAAAGCACTAGAGTAATATTTATTGCATAAACTACCACACTCCACTCTACGCCACTCCACTCTGTGCCTCTCCACTCTATGCCATTCTACTCTATGCTACTTCACTTTACACCACTCCACTCTATGTCATTCCACTCTACGATAATCCACTGTACACCACTCCACCCTACCCCAATCCTCGCTTCGCTACTCCCCTGAACACTATTACAATCTACACCAGTCCAGTCTACATCACTCCTTTGTACGCCCCTCCAATCTACGCCACTCCACTTTATGCTATTCTACTGTACACAGCTCTGCTATATACCACTCAACTGTGCGCTATTCCACTCTATGCACCCTACACTATGCCATCCCACTATGTCCCACTCCAGTCTATGCTGTTGCACTGCATGCCACTACACTGTACCTCACTCCATTCTGCACTACTCAAGTGAATGCCACTCCACTCTACGCACTCTACTATATGCTATTCCACTCTAGGCTACTCCTCTCTACACCACTCCACTCTACACTATTCCACTGTATACCACTCCACTCTACAACACTTCACTCTATGCCACTCCACTCTACACCACTCCACTGTATGCTATTCCACTGGTGCCACTCCACTCTATGCCACACCACTCTATACCACTCCAGTCTATGCCACTCTACTGTATGCTAGTCCACTCTCGCCACTCCACTCTATGCCACTTCACTGTCCGCTATTTCACTATATACCACTTCACTCTACCACACCACAGTTTATACCACTCCACTCTACACCACTTCACTGTATGCTATTCCACTGTATGCCACTCACCTACTACACCACTCCAGTCTACGCTACTTCGCTCATCGCTATTTCACTGTACACCACTGTACTTCATGCTAGGGTAGGCAGAACTTAGGGAGTTGTACTTTGCAAGATTTCTTGGAGTTGCCTAAAAACTCTGCAAGAATCTGCAGAGTTTCACACTCCATCATCTGATACAGCTTCCCAAGGTCTTTCTCAAAATACTGACTACAGCACACCATCGTAATGCCAGCTGCCCCTTACAAGCCACAACATACTCACAACTGCACACAACAGTCCATCCAGGGAGTCCGTCGTGTACTTGGGATAACCTCTTGGACTGTAGCCTACCAGCTCCCCAAAGCAGCGGCAAGGAGCCGGCTGCGTGCTTTGCACAGGTTTCAGAGCAGCACCACAGACAGCTAGAGGTGAAGGCCAGGCTATGGCGGGATTCCCAGGACCCACTATTGCCCCCCAGAACAGAAGGACTACATTGCTGCAGGCGGGTCAGATCCCTGGGGCTCCTGTGCTCCTGAGCCTCTTCCATGTACCGCTCCTCCTACCACAGTGTGAGCTTTGATCTGAGGTGAGCCAACTCTCTCAGTCTCTCCCAGAGAGATCCTGAAGGAGCCAACTCTCCCACCCCATTATGCCAGTCCACTTTATGCCACTCCACTGTATGGCACTCCAACCTACACCACTACAATGTACGTTATTGCACTCTATGCCACTCGACTCTATGCCACTCCAGTCTACTCCACTCCACTCTATGCCAAAGCACTCTACGCAACTCCACTCTATGCTTTTTCATTATTTGCCAATCTACTGTACAGAAATACTGTGGCACTTTTTATTATCACCTTATACTAAAGTGTGTCTAGTGTCAGTTATTAACAATAATTGATTCTATCAGCAAAATAAAAAACCTCCTCAATATCACATTAAGTACACAGAATCACCAGTAATGACATCAGAGAAAGGTGTTAACATTTACGTAATTCACTGCAGAGATTCTTTTATCATAAAGTCTTATTCCTATCTTCATTCCTTATCACACATACCACTCAAAACCTGAATATTAATCACAATTACATCCAATCAATTAGTCCATGATTGTATTCATCATGTCTCCACATATGAGTTTTGTTCTTCCCGTACTTCTCATCAATTCCAAATTGTATATCCATTCGATTATTGTTAGTCCATCATTTCCAAGTCAACTTCATAGTCATAGTGAATTCCCATTCATTAATTATTAGTCCATCTTTTCCATGACGACCTCACAGTCTTATTTATTAGCCCATCATTTCCATAATGACCCCACAGCCAACACTTGTTTCGTCAAATGACTTCATCAGGGCTGAAATTTAGTCGCTTGCGTCATGTGAAAAAAACCACCTAGGTATCAAGGTGATAAAAATAATCAATAATCACCATAAACCAATGAATATTTAAAGTTCCCTATATTTGAAAAAGTTTAATAGAAAGAGCAAAGCCCCACTCCATTAGCTATTATCCAATGACAAACCAAAACCCAAGAGTAAAAAGCCATTAGTATTGAGAGACACCCATTGCAAGCTCATTAAACAAATATTCAAGTGCCACCGAAAATAAATCACCCAGAACCAGTAGTAATCATAACTTGTTACGGCCATATTGACCTCTGTATAGATAGCAAACCCAATTCCATTATGCATAACAAGTCTTTTACCATTTTATTAGTATGTGAAAGAAAACAACCATTTTTACTGACACACAACGTACGAATTCCTCAAAACACCCCACCATCATGAATCCGAGTGCTAATTAATTGGAAAAGAGTGTCATGTACCTGTTTATCCAAATCGAGAATAATTCAAGGAAATCATCCCTTTCATGGAACTTGACCGCTAAACAATAATTTGCAGAGAATGCATGAGTATATGAGAAAAACATGCAAACGGAGTCAGACATGTGACATATACAGGCCCACGTACTCCGTTAGGAGTGTAAAGTTAATAGTTCCATTAGTTCAAAAGTTTACCTCCTGAAAACAAATTCCGGCAACACAAAAAAATCGGCAGTTCAGCTACTGGAATCCCTCCACTCGAACGGACGTGAGTACGCTGTCAGCGCCGCGTCCGTATGACTCCTAATTAAACAATTGAAACAGAGCAGTAGCGAGAAGACTCCATAGTCCAATCCTTTATAGAAATAAAAAGAGGACTCCGTAGGTTAATCCTCTAAGTCCACACCAGTCACAGACTTCTGGTAGACAATATAAAACTTTAAACCTCCTCAATATTCAGATAATAAAAAATCCTTCTTTTTGTCTCTAACTATGAGAACTATATAGAACAGACTATGAGAATGAAATACAGTCACAGTTAGATGATAGTCAGTGCTATGAAAAGATTGGGTTTAACCCAATATTTAAGTTGTGTAATACTATCAACAAGAAATTGGAAATTTGGTACCAATCAAGTCTATTGAGCAGGGAGGAGTTTTTGTATCTTAAGGTGGATAGACCGAGGTTCCCATGTTTCTACACCTTACCTAAAATTCACAAGAGATTGCCTTTCCCACCAGGCAGACCAATAGTTTCAGGTATTGCGGGGCCTACCGAAAAACTATCTGAATATGTAGATGTGTTTCTGAAACCTATGGTACAAAATATGCCATCTTATATTAAGGACACAATGCATATCTTAAGTATTCTTAGTGATGTGGAATGGGATGAGAATATGTTATTGGTCACCTTAGATGTGGTGTCTTTATATACTTGTATACGAAATTGTGTGGGCTTGGAAGCAATAGAGTGGTTTTTGAATAAGAACCCTGCAAGTCTATGGGAACATACAAGAATGCTATTAGATATGATTACTTTGATTCTTAACAACAATTTTTTTCCTTTTTAAGCAAGACTGGTATAGACAGAAGCAGGGGGTGGCCATGGGCTCCAGATTTTCCCCTTCTTATGCAGATCTATTTATGGGTCTGTTTGAGGAGAGGTGGGTCTGGGGTCCTGGTACATCTCCCTGGCAAACATTTATATTCTATTGGGGACGTTACATTGACGATTGTATAATGATTTGGACAGGCAGTGTCAATCAGTTGATGGAATTTTTTTATTTTTTTTATTCCAATACTATGAATGTGAAATTTACATACCATTATAGTGCAACACGGATAGAATTTTTGGATGTTGAGTTATTTATTGAGCATGGTCGAATACAGAGTAGATTATTTCGTAAGTCTACTGCATGTAACTCTGTGCTGCATGCAGGAAGTGCACACCCTAAACACCAAGTTGAGTCAATTCCCTATGGGGAGAAGGAACTGCAGCAGTGATGTGGAATGTGAGGAATGTATTGAGGAGATGGGCAAACGTTTTGAGATAAGAGGTTATCAGAAACAAATCATTAAGAAGGCCCAAGAAGGGCTAGACGTGTGCCAACGCATGTTACACTTAAGTCTAGGTACAATCCCACTCATAAGCAAGATGAGAATAGGGGGAAGGTTAAACTAATCACTGACTTTACTGACACTGCTCAGATTTTGAGGAAATATATTTCCAAACATTGGCACGTCCTATACCAGGATGAATTATCGAGGGAATTTGTGACACATAAGCCAACATTCACTTATCGAAAGGGGAGATCCTTAAAGGATATTCTCAGCCCTAGCTTTCCTAAAACTACGCCAAACATTGATTGGTTGTCAGACCAGAGAACAGGCTTTTTTAAATGTGGTCACTGTGGACTTTGTAAATGGGCTTGCCACAGGAAAAAATAATTCTCCAATAAGTTGGGTGAGACATTTACGATCATATCTAGCATAAATTGTAACACATCTTCTGTGGTCTATTTAGTTCTCTGTAGATGTGAACGATTTTATGTAGGGAGCACAATTCGGTCACTTAGAGTGAGAATTGGGGAACATGCAAGAGCTTTGGCACAACAGGATGTTAGATATCCTTTGGTGGCACACATGATGAGTTGTGCGTTTCAAAATACATGGAGTAGATTTTAATTCTTTGGTTGTGAACATGTACCGAAAGATCCGAGAGGGGGAAATAGGGAATTGCCACTACGGAGAAAGGAAGCAATGTGGATAATGCGCCTTAGGGCGGTGGAAAAAGGGTGAAATACAGATCAGGAATTGGAATATTTCCTGGGAGAATACGTTCAGGTTTAAGAATAGAGTTAATTATAAGTTAACGTAATTAGGGATATGAATTTCATCTCCATGGGGAACCTATTGGGCAATGTTTTTTTTTGTATGGGTATATTTAGCCACTTTAATGTTTACCCATTAGAATTGTTAATTGCAATATTACCGACTGTTATTCATTCTTTGTGAATGTGCCTACTTTGGTGCTTTGGCGCAAACAGATCGTTAATCAGGGATTATTGTATGTGATGCATGTCAAAAATGTTTGTATAAATTCTAGCTAAAAAAACGTATAAGATCGGTGACATGGTATTGAGGCAATTCTAAGTAGTGCATTTTGTATTAGATAACAGGGAAATCTGTAAATAGAAAAGACAAAGACCATTCAAGAATGGATTGGTAATTGTTAAACTTCCTTTTTTATACTATACATTGGTATTGTCTGCTTTTTGTTCCTCAACAGTCATTTCTTGACTTCATAATATTTTCCGGTCTTCCTTTACATTTCCTTCTATTGGTATTCACTTCTGGTCGATATGTTTACGTGTAATGTTACTTGATGAACAACACTTTTACTGACACACAAAGGGGGTCATTACAACCCTGGCGGACGGTGTTAAAGCGGCGGTAATACTACAAACAGGCCGGCTGAAAAAAAAGGGAATTATGACCGTGGCGGAAACCGCCAACATAGACAGCCACTTTAACACTCTGACCGCCACGGCGGTACAGACAAGCAGCGCGGCGGTCACCGCCAACAGACAGGCGGAAGACATAGTACGGCCCACAGTATTACAACAGGCCAATCCGCCACTTTTCCGGGGCGGATTCACCGTGGATAAAAACACGGCAGAAACAGCCATTTCAATGGGAAAACGCTCACCTTAACACACTCCATGAGGAAGGAGGGCACCATGGAGCCGGAACTCCAAATACTCCCTGCGATAGTGTTCCTGCTCCTCTACGAACATCAGCAACGCCGGCGCCGAAGACAACGGTGAGTACTGCACCTACGACATAGGGGAGTGGGGAGGTAAAAGTCAGGGACACACACATGCAACACCCCCACCCCAACCCTCGCACACTACAACACACACACCAATGCATTTCCAAACATCACAGTAACAACCCCCAACCCCCCCAGGAAGAATGAAAAGACAAAAGGAAATGAGTGCAACCATTGTAATGTATCAAAATACAGTAAGCTAATATATACAGAAATATATACACATTCCAAAAATATACATCACGATTAGTAGTGCAGGTATGCACCATTCAATGTCCCTGGACCACTGGGCCCAAAATGCATGGGCGAGGCCCACACAAGATACCTGCAGGGGTATCAGATAGAAATACAACAGGCACCTTAGGGGGAAGGGAAGGGGGGGCACCTCAGCCGGATGACAGCACCACGCCAGATCCACGACGGGGCTCCATGCCCATTGATGTATCCTGGGGAGTGCAAAGCCACAGTCTCTCAAGTCTCTACAGTGGGTGGTTTGCCCACTGTACCATCCTGGGGAGTGCAAAGCCACAGTCTCTCAAGTCTCTACAGTGGGTGGGTTGCCCACTGTACCATCCTGGGGAGTGCAAAGCCACAGTTGTGAGAAAGTAGCCTCTTTCTAGCCTAGTTACCCCCACTTTTGGCCTGTTTGTGAGTGTATGTCAGGGTGTTTTCACTGTCTCACTGGTATCCTGCCAGCCAGGACCCAGTGCTCATAGTGAAAACCCTATGTTTTCAGTATGTTTGTTATGTGTCACTGGGACCCTGCTAGCCAGGACCCCAGTGCTCATAAGTTTGTGACCTATAGGTATGTGTTCCCTGTGTGATGCCTAACTGTCTCACTGAGGCTCTGCTAACCAGAACCTCAGTGGTTATGCTCTCTCATTTCTTTCAAATTGTCACTAACAGGCTAGTGACCAATTTCACCAATTCAGATTGGCATACTGGAACACCCTTATAATTCCCTAGTATATGGTACTGAGGTACCCAGGGTATTGGGGTTCCAGGAGATCAATATGGGCTGCAGCATTTCTTTTGACACCCATAGGGAGCTCTGACAATTCTTACACAGGCCTGCCACTGCAGCCTGAGTGAAATAACGTCCACGTTACTTCACAGCCATTTACCACTGCACTTAAGAAACTTATAAGTCAGCTATATGTCTAACCTTTACCTGGTAAAGGTTGGGTGCTAAGTTACTTAGTGTGTGGGCACCCTTGCACTAGCCAAGGTGCCCCCACATTGTTCAGGGCAAATTCCCCGGACTTTGTGAGTGCGGGGATACCATTACACGCGTGTACTACATATAGGTCACTACCTATGTGTAGCTTCACAATGGTAACTCCGAATATGGCCATGTAACATGTCTTGGCACAATCCCATGATCCCACGGGTCTCTAGCACAGACCCGGGTACTGCCAAACTGCCTTTTCAGGGGTTTCACTGCAGCTGCTGCTGCTGCCAACCCCTCAGACAGGTTTCTGCCCTCCTGGGGTCCAGCCAGGCTTGGCCCAGGAAGGCAGAACAAAGGACTTCCTCAGAGAGAGGGTGTTACACCCTCTCCCTTTGGAAAATGGTGTTAAGGCAGGGGAGGAGTAGACTCCCCCAGCCTCTGGAAATGCTTTCATGGGCACACATGGTGCCCATTTCTGCATAAGCCAGTCTACACCGGTTCAGGGACCCCTCAGCCCTGCTCTTGCGCGAAACTGGACAAAGGAAAGGGGAGTGACCACTCCCCTGACCTGCACCTACCCTGGGAGGTGCCCAGCGCCCCTGCAGTGTGCTCCAGACCTCTGCCATCTTGGAAACAGAGGTGCTGCTGGCACACTGGACTGCTCTGAGTGGCCAGGGCCAGCAGGTGACGTCAGAGACTCCTTCTGATAGGCTCCTTCAGGTGTTGCTAGCCTATCTTCTCTCCTAAGTAGCCAAACCCTCTTTTCTGGCTATTTAGGGTCTCTGCTTTGGGGATTTCCTTAGATAACGAATGCAAGAGCTCATCAGAGTTCCTCTGCATCTCTCTCTTCACCTTCTGCCAAGGAATCGACTGCTGACCACGCTGGAAGCCTGCAAAACTGCAACAAAGTAGCGAAGACGACTACTGCAGCTCTGTAACGCTGATCCTGCCGCCTTCTCGACTGCTTTCCTGGTGGTGCATGCTGTGGGGGTAGTCTGCCTCCTCTCTGCACTAGAAGCTCCGAAGAAATCTCCCGTGGGTCGACGGAATCGTCCCCCTGCAACCGCAGGCACCAAAGAACTGCATCACCGGTCCCCTGGGTCTCCTCTCAGCACGACGAGCGAGGTCCCTTGAATCCAGCAACTATGTCCAAGTGACTCCCACAGTCCAGTGACTCTTCAGTCCAAGTTTGGTGGAGGTAAGTCCTTGCCTCCCCACGCCAGACTGCATTGCTGGGAACCACGTCTTTTGCAGCTACTCCGGCTCCTGTGCACTTTCCGAGGGAATCCTTTGTGCACAGCCAATCCTGGGTCCACGGCACTCTAACCTGCATTGCACGACCTCCTGAGTTGTCCTCCGGCGGCGTGGGACTCCTTTGTGCAACTTCGGGTGAGCACTGTTTCACTCCATTTTGTAGTGCCTGTTCTGGCACTTCTGCGGGTGCTGCCTCCTTTTGAGAGGGCTCCTTGTCTTGCTGGGTGTCCCCTCTGTCCCCTGACGCAATTGGAGACATCCTGGTCCCTCCTGGGCCACAGCAGCATCCAAAAACCCTAACCGCACGACTTGCAGCTAGCAAGGCTTGTTTGCGGTATTTCTTCAGGAAAACACTTCTGCACAACTCTCCATGGCGTGGGACATCTATCCTCCAAAGGGGAAGTTTCTAGCCCTTGTCGTTCCTGCAGAATCCTCAGCTTCTACTGCCTAGTAGCAGCTTCTTTGCACCCACAGCTGGCATTTCCTGGGCATCTGCCCACTCTCGACTTGGTCGTGACTTTTGGACTTGGTCCCCTTGTTCCACAGGTACCCTCGTCTGGAAATCCATCGTTGTTGCATTGCTGGTTTTGGTCTTTCCTGCAGAATTCCCCTATCACGACTTCTGTGCTCTTTGGGGAACTTTAGCGCACTTTGCACTCACTTTTCAGGGTCTTGGGGTGGGCTATTTTTCTAACCCTCACTGTTTTCTTACAGTCCCAGCGACCCTCTACAAGGTCACATAGGTTTGGGGTCCATTCGTGGTTCGCATTCCACTTTTGGAGTATATGGTTTGTGTTGCCCCATCCCTATGTGTCCCCATTGCATCCTATTGTAACTATACATTGTTTGCACTGTTTTCTAATACTATACTGCATATTTTTGGTATTGTGTACATATATCTTGTGTATATTTGCTATCCTCATACTGAGGGTACTCACTGAGATACTTTTGGCATATTGTCATAAAAATAAAGTACCTTTATTTTTAGTATATCTGTGTATTGTGTTTTCTTATGATATTGTGCATATGACACTAGTGGTACTGTAGGAGCTTCACTCGTCTCCTAGTTCAGCCTAAGCTGCTCTGCTAAGCTACCATTATCTATCAGCCTAAGCTGCTAGACACCCTATACACTAATAAGGGATACCTAGGCCTGGTGCAAGGTGTAAGTACCCCTTGGTACTCACTACAAGCCAGTCCAGCCTCCTACAACAGTCTCTCAAGTCTCTACAGTGGGCGGTTTGCCCACTGTACCATCCTGGGGAGTGCAAAGCCACAGTCTCTCAAGTCTCTGCAGTGGGTGGTTTGCCCACTGTTCAATCCTGGGGAGTGCAAAGCCACAGTCTCTCTAGTTGATAACAGTCTCCACTTGTTCTGGAGGGGGACTGGTGCCCAGAGTGCTTCATCCTGTGCAGGACGGACGGAGTGGATGCAAGTCTCCACTGGTTCTGGAGGGGGACTGGTGCCCAGAGTGCTTCATCCTGTGCAGGACAGACGGAGTGGATGCAGTTCTCCACTGGTTCTGGAGGGGGACTGGTGCCAGAGTGCTTCATCCTGTGCAGGACAGACGGAGTGGATGCAGGTCTCCACTGGTTCTGGAGGGGGACTGGTGCCCAGAGTGCTTCATCCTGTGCAGGACAGACGGAGTGGTTGCAGGTCTCCACTGGTTCTGGAGGGGGACTGGTGCCCAGAGTGCTTCATCCTGTGCAGGACAGACGGAGTGGATGCAGGTCTCCACTGGTTCTGGAGGGGGACTGGTTCCGAGAGTGCTTCATCCTGTGCAGGACAGACGGAGTGGATGCAGGTCTCCACTGGTTCTGGAGGGGGACTGGTGCCAAGAGTGCTTCATCCTGTGCAGGACAGACGGAGTGGATGCAGGTCTCCACTGGTTCTGGAGGGGGGGACTGGTGCCCAGAGTGCTTCATCCTGTGTAGGACAGACGGAGTGGATGCAGGTCTCCACTGGTTCTGGAGGGGGACTGGTGCCCAGAGTTCTTCATCCTGTGCAGGACAGATGGAGTGGATGCAGGTCTCCACTGGTTCTGGTGGGGGACTGGTGCCCAGAGTGCAGCACTCTCCCCGTGACGGTTCCAGTTCCGTCACTGCCCCTGCCGCACATGTGCTAGCGATGCTTGTGTTGGCGGTGCTTGCCATGGCGGTCTTTGCCCTGTTCAGCGGTGCTTGCCATGGCCGTCTTTGCCCTGCTCAGCGGTGCTTGACTTTGCTGTCTCTGACCTGTTCAGCGGTGCTTGCCATGGCGGTCTTTGCTCTTTTCAGCGGTGCTTGCCATGGCGGTCTTTGCCCTGTTCAGCGGTGCTTGCCATGGCGGTCTTTGCCCTGTTCAGCGGTGCTTGACTTTGCTGTCTCTGACCTGTGCAGCAGTGTGTGCCATGGCGGTCCCTCATTGCCCAGCGGGGCTGTGGCTGCCGGGGCTCTCCTGGGCACTGACTCTGGCGGTGGTCTCCTGACCAGTGACGATTGTGCTGCCCTCCTGGGCACTGACTCTGGCGGTGGTCTCCTGACCAGTGACGATTGTGCTGCCCTCCTGGGCACTGACTCTGGCGGTGGTCTCCTGACCAGTGACGATGGGGCTGGCATCCTGGGCAGCAGTGGCATCCTGGACAGCGGGGATGATGGTGGCCTTCTCCGCCGTGCTGCTCTTCCCATACTTTGGCGCTTTCTTCTGCCCCTTCCCCACCTTGGGAGGAGTCACAGCTGACTCAACACTCCCCCTGGGACCTTTGTGAGTGGCTTTGCCTGCAGGAGTCTTCACCCTCTCCCGTTGGCACTGTCCAACTTCTGGTGCATCACAGGGGGGGGACTGGCTGTGCTTTGGCTCCGTGTCACACTGGCAGCCCTGGTGCCCGTTGCACTCCACATACCTTTAACAGGCACCACTGGTACCAGACATTTTTTGGCTGAGGTGCTACTACGGGACCTATGAATTGGAGGGGGGGTTGTGGGAAAGAGGTCAATGTTGCTCAAGAAAAGTTTCTGACGAACACTGGGACGGGTAGCTGGAGGGGGCTGGGAGTGGAGGAAGAGGAGGTGGTTGTAGGAGGTGTAACTTTTGATGATTTGGGTGCAGGTGAGGTGGATGGATGTTGGGTGTGTGTGTGCCCGCGTTTGTGTACTTTGGGAGGGGGCGTCACAGACACACTGGGAGGGGACACAGGGGACGTGTAAATGGTAGTGGGGGTGGTGAGTGCAGGTGACCGGGGTGTGGTGCTGGGTGTTCTGGTGCGAGTCCTAGTGGCTGTAGTGGTAGTGCATGCAGGTGAGAGTGTAGACGACACTGGGAGGGAGGAGGGAGACGACGAGGAGGGGGACACAGTGGAGGCAGTGGATGTTGCTGTGTCTGTGTGTGGGTGATGCTTGTGTGAGTGCCTGTGGGATGTGTGGTGCCTATGTTTGCCTGAGCTGCCCTTGTGTGTTGAGGTGTGTGCAGGCTGGTCTGATGGTGTGCTTTATAGGCTGAGGTAGAGGGGATTGGGTCTGGGTGGAGGAAGTTGGAGGGGGGAGGCTAGACACAGGGACAATGGCTGCCATCAGTGCTGAGGCCAGAGATTGCAGGGTTCGATGAGCGGCAGCCTGACCAGAATGAATGCCCTCCAGGAATGCATTAGTGTGTTGCAAATCCCTTTCTACACCCTGGATGGCATTCACAATGGTAGACTGCCCAACAGTGAGTGACCTGAGGAGGTCAATGGCCTCCTCACTGAGGGCAGCAGAGGTGACAGGGGCAGGGGCTGAGGTGCCTGGGGCAAAGGTGATGCCCACCCTCCTGGGTGAGCGGGCACGGGGCGAAGGCTGAGGGGCTGCTGGGAGGGCGGTGCTGGTAGGGGGGGTGGCGGCTGTACCTGTAGAAGTGGGGGGCACAGATGGTGCTGCCACCACAAGGGAGCTCCCATCAGAGGACGAGTCCGTGTCGCTAGTTGCTGATCCGGTGACCGCCGTGAAGCTCCCCTCGCTCTCCGTCCCACTGGTGTATTCGGAGTCCGTGGTGTGGCCCTCCATGGCCATGTGGGATGCAGCCCCCTCGTGCTGCGGTGCCACTGTACCTCCGCCTGATGATGCTGATGCACAAAAGAATGGGGAGAGCACAAAAAGGGGTTGGGAAACAGAAGAAAGACAGGTTGAGTGCATGCCTTACCGCTACCGTTGGCGGACAATACATACACAGCAGCCCCCTGCACTACGCCGCGCTCTTGGGCTCTACAAATGCAGTTCCTGGGATATGGCCTACATGGCTATGGTGGACATCTGCACACATAGATGACACAGGGGCATGTATACTGCAGGAGGCTGGACTGGCTTGTAGTGAGTACCAAGGGGTACTTGCACCTTGCACCAGGCCCAGTTATCCCTTATTAGTGTATAGGGTGTCTAGCAGCATAGGCTGATAGATAATGGTAGCTTAGCAGAGCAGCTTAGGCTGAACTAGGAGACGTGTGAAGCTACTACAGTACCACTTAGTGTCATATGCACAATATCATAAGAAAACACAATACACAGTTATACTAAAAATAAAGGTACTTTATTTTTATGACAATATGCCAAAGTATCTCAGAGTGTATCCTCAGTGAGAGGATAGGAAATATATACAAGATATATGTACACAATACCAAAAATATGCAGTATAGTCTTAGAAAACAGTGCAAACAATGTATAGTTACAATAGGATGCAATGGGGACACATAGGGATAGGGGCAACACAAACCATATACTCCAAAAGTGGAATGCGAACCACGAATGGACCCCAAACCTATGTGACCTTGTAGAGGGTCGCTGGGACTATTAGAAAATAGTAAGGGTTAGAAAAATAGCCCACCCCAAGACCCTGAAAAGTGAGTGCAAAGTGCACTAAAGTTCCCCAAAGGACATAGAAGTCGTGATAGGGGAATTCTGCGGGAAAGACACAAACCAGCAATGCAACAATGATGGATTTCCAGTCGAGGGTACCTGTGGAACAAGGGGACCAAGCCCAAAAGTCACAAGCAAGTCGGAGATGGGCAGATGCCCCGGAAATGCCAGCTGTGGGTGCAAAAAAGCTTCTACTGGACAGAAGAAGCTTAGGTTTCTGCAGGAACGACAAGGGCTAGAGACTTCCCCTTTGGAGGACGGATCCCTCACGCCGTGGAGAGTCGTGCAGAAGTATTTTCCCGCCGAAAGAACGCCAACAAGCCTTGCTAGCTGCAAATCATGCGGTTAACGTTTTTGGACGCTGCTGCGGCCCAGGAGGGACCAGGAGGTCACAAATTGGACCAGGAGGTAGAGAGGACGTCGAGCAAGACAAGGAGCCCTCTTAGCAGCAGGTATCACCCAGAGAAGTGCCAGAAACAGGCACTACAAGGATGCGTGAAACGGTGCTCACCCGAAGTTACACGAAAGAGTCCCACGTCGCCGGAGACCAACTTAGAAAGTCGTGCAATGCAGGTTAGAGTGCCGTGGACCCAGGCTTGGCTGTGCACAAAGGATTTCTGCCGGAAGTGCACAGGGGCCGGAGTAGCTGCAAAAGTCGCGGTTCCCAGCAATGCAGTCTAGCGAGGTGAGGCAAGGACTTACCACCACCAAACTTGGACTGAAGAGTCACTGGACTGTGGGAGTCACTTGGACAGAGTTGCTGGATTCGAGGGACCTCGCTCGTCGTGCTGAGAGGAGACCCAAGGGACCGGTAATGCAGCTTTTTGGTGCCTGCGGTTGCAGGGGGAAGATTCTGTCGACCCACGGGAGATTTCTTTGGAGCTTCTAGTGCAGAGAGGAGGCATACTACCCCCACAGCATGCACCACCAGGAAAACAGTGGAGAAGGCGGCAGGATCAGCGTTACAGAGTTGCAGTAGTCGTCTTTGCTACTATGTTGCAGTTTTGCAGGCTTCCAGCGCGGTCAGCAGTCGATTCCTTGGCAGAAGGTGAAGAGAGAGATGCAGAGGAACTCGGATGAGCTCTTGCATTCGTTATCTAAAGTTTCCCCAGAGACAGAGACCCTAAATAGCCAGAAAAGATTGTTTGGCTACCTAGGAGAGAGGATAGGCTAGCAACACCTGACAGAGCCTATCAGAAGGAGTCTCTGACGTCACCTGGTGGCACTGGCCACTCTGAGCAGTCCAGTGTGCCAGCAGCACCTCTGTTTCCAAGATGGCAGAGGTCTGGAACACACTGGAGGAGCTCTGGACACCTCCAAGGGGAGGTGCAGGTCAGGGGAGTGGTCACTCCCCTTTCCTTTGTCCAGTTTCGCGCCAGAGCAGGGCTAAGGGGTCCCTGAACCGGTGTAGACTGGCTTATGCAGAAATGGGCACCAAAAGTGCCCATGAAAGCATTTCCAGAGGCTGGGGGAGGCTACTCCTCCCCTGCCTTCACACCATTTTCCAAAGGGAGAGGGTGTAACACCCTCTCTCAGAGGAAGTCCTTTGTTCTGCCATCCTGGGCCAGGCCTGGCTGGACCCCAGGAGGGCAGAAGCCTGTCTGAGGGGTTGGCAGCAGCTGCAGTGAAACCCCTGAAAGGGCAGTTTGGCAGTACCAGGGTCTGTGCTACAGACCACTGGGATCATGGGATTGTGCCAACTATGCCAGGATGGTATAGAGGGGGCAATTCCATGATCATAGACATGTTACATGGCCATATTCGGAGTTACCATTGTGAAGCTACATATAGGTAGTGACCTATATGTAGTGCACGCGTGTAATGGTGTCCCCGCACTCACAAAGTCCGGGGAATTGGCCCTGAACAATGTGGGGGCACCTTGGCTAGTGCCAGGGTGCCCTCACACTAAGTAACTTTGCACCTAACCTTTACCAGGTAAAGATTAGACATATAGGTGACTTATAAGTTACTTAAGTGCAGTGTAAAATGGCTGTGAAATAATGTGGACGTTATTTCACTCAGGCTGCAGTGGCAGGCCTGTGTAAGAATTGTCAGAGCTCCCTATGGGTGGCAAAAGAAATGCTGCAGCCCATAGGGATCTCCTGGAACCCCAATACCCTGGGTACCTCAGTACCATATACTAGGGAATTATAAGGGTGTTCCAGTAAGCCAATGTAAATTGGTAAAATTGGTCACTAGCCTGTTAGTGACAATTTGAAAGAAATGAGAGAGCATAACCACTGAGGTTCTGATTAGCAGAACCTCAGTGAGACAGTTAGGCATCACACAGGGAACACATACATATAGGCCACAACCTTATGAGCACTGGGGTCCTGACTAGCAGGGTCCCAGTGACACATAACAAACATACTGAAAACATAGGGTTTTGACTATGAGCACTGGGCCCTGGCTAGCAGGATCCCAGTGAGACAGTGAAAACACCCTGACATACACTCACAAACAGGCCAAAAGTGGGGGTAACAAGGCTAGAAAGAGGCTACTTTCTCACATATACCTGTACATGTCCCTGTGTACCTGTATACCTTGGCACTCTACAGAGGTGGGGTGAAGTGGCACATGGCCTGCATTACGGAGGGGCCTAGCCTATGGAACTCGCCCTGGCCTAGGGAAACCCACAGCCCTCTTCCCCCACCCGGACACCTCCACTGCGTGCAAAGTCAGCAGAATGAGAGTGTACTCACCCCCTTGTGGCTGCTGTGATGCCCTCATGCGCCTATCCAACTCAGGGTAGGCCACCGCCAGGATCCGGAACATCAGGGGGGTCATGGTGCGACGGGCACCCCTCCCACGTTGGGAGGCCATCCCCAGCTGAGCCTCCGCCGTCTTCTTGCTCCAGCGGCGAATGTCCTCCCATCTTTTATGGGAGTGGGTGCTCCGTCTCTGGTGGACCCCCAGGGTCCGGACGTCCTTGGCGATGGCACGCCAAATATCCTTCTTCTGGTGGGCCCTGACCTACATGACATGTACAGGGGAAGAAAAGAATTCATTAACAACTGCACCGTCGAAGTGAGTGGCCCACATCCCTGCCCTTGCCATGTGGCACATGTATTCACACTCCTTCATGCTCGCAGAACTCAGCCCCCTTCCTTCTTACATCCAGCCCTCTCCACACAGGCATATCCCATACAACTTGCACCCTATGTACTCACATGTTGGTCTGGAGGACCGTAGAGTAGCGTGTACTGGGGGAGGACCCCGTCCTCGAGCTTCTCCAACTCCTGTGCAGTGAAGACAGGGGCCCTTTCCCCAGACGCACGAGCCATTGTCTCTTCCAGACCGAGGTCACAGCAGCACTTGCAGTGTAGGTCCTCTCCTGTCGAAGATCAGGTATCGAGTGATTGAACAGATAGAAAATGGCGATTACGTCCACGGTGGTGACGTCCGCGGCGGTGCGTATCATAACCACCGGCGCACTGCGTCATTGGCTCCTGGGACACATAGGGTCCAATGTTAACCAATGCAGCATTGCGCAGCGGTCTGCGACCGCCTACCGCGACGGTGTACAACGCCAGCGCAGTTACCTCACATCCCATTGTCCCAGTTTAGAGGTCAGGCAGCCGCCAATTCAGGGGCCCACATGGCTTCATTTTCAACTGCGTCACACATACCTAGGCCTGGACTCAACACACATACAGACAACTTTTTGGAGTTTGTTTCGTGTTCTGTGTAGATGTGGGTACATACCTCTGAATTGCTGTTGTCCTTCCTAGGCACCGTCAGCTGGGACATGTGAGGAGATGGCGGAATCCTCCGGTGTACCGACCGCTGGTGGACCTGTTGACAATGGAGGAGCGACATTTAGGCGGTCATTCTGACCGCGGCGGGCGGCGGTCGCCGCCGAAGGGCCGCTCCGCGGTCAGGAGACCGCGGATGCCATCCTGGCTTTCCCGCTGGGCCGGCGGGCGACCGCCAAAAGGCTGCCCGCCGGCCCAGCGGGAAAGCCCCTGCAACGAGGAAGCCGGCTCCGAATGGAGCCGGCGGAGTTGCAGGGGTGCGACGGGTGCAGTGGCACCCGTCGCGATTTTCACTGTCTGCAAAGCAGACAGCGAAAATCTGTGTGGGGCCCTGTTAGGGGGCCCCTGCACTGCCCATGCCAGTGGCAGGGGCAGTGCAGGGGCCCCCAGGGCCCCACGACACCCGTTCCCGCCATCCTGGTTCTGGCGGTGACAACCGGTGACAACCGCCAGAAACAGGCTGGCGGGAAGGGGGTCGGAATCCCCATGGCAGCGCTGCAAGCAGCGCCGCCATGGAGGATTCCCTGGGCCAGGGGAAAACCGGCGGGAAACCGCTGGTTCCCCTTTTCTGACCGCCGCTTTACCGCCGCGGTCAGAATAGCCCTGGAAGCACCCCCAGCCTGTTGGCGGTGCTTCCGCTGCCCTCCGCCCTGGCGGTCAGAGACCACCAGGGTTGGAATGAGGGCCTTAATCATCACCTACAGGTTTGACCGTGCCACAATCCAGGAACTGTGTACCCAGTTGGAGCCTGACCTTATGTCACCAATCCGCCATCCCACAGGAATCCCCCCTCAAGTGCAAGTGCTATCAGTGCTCCATTTCCTAGCAAGTGGGTCATTTCAAACAACAGTGGCCATGGCACCAGGGATGTCCCAGCCTATGTTTTCCAACGTGTTGTCCAGAGTGTTGTCTGCCCTGCTGAAACACATGAGGTGCTACATCGTTTTCCCTCAGGTGGAGGATTTGGCTACGGTTAAAGGTGACTTCTATGCCCTGGGACATATCCCTAACATCATAGGTGCCATTGATGGGACCCATGTAGCTCTGGTCCCCCCCCCACAGGAGTGAACAGGTGTACTGAACCGGAAGAGTTATCATTCGATGAATGTACAGATGGTATGTTTGCAGACCAGTACATCTCCCAGGTAAATGCTATGTTCCCTGGCTCAGTGCATGACGCCTACATCCTGCGGAATAGCAGCATCCCTTATGTGATGGTTCAACTTGAGGCATCGGGTGTGGCTATTAGGGGACTCTGGTTGCCCCAACCTGTCATGGCTATTGACCCCAGTGAGGAATCCCAGGACCAGGGCAGAGGAACACTACAATGAGGCCCATGGGCAGACTAGGAGGGTGATCGAACGCACCTTCGGCCTCCTGAAGGCCAGGTTCAGGTGCCTCCATATGACAGGTGGTTCCCTATTCTACTCACCCAGGAAGGTGTGCCAGATCATCATCGCCTGCTCTATGTTTCACAATCTTGCTTTGCAACACCAGGTGCCTTTTCTGTAGGAGGATGGTCCAGATGACGGTGTTGTGGCAGCTGTGGAGCCTGTGCACAGTGATGAGGAGGAAGCAGAGGAAGAAGACATTGACAACAGGGACTCAGTCATACAGCAATATTTCCAGTGACACATAGGTGAGAACACTTTCGTTACTAATACATTTACTTTCACACTTCTACCTCTATCCTGTCTATCAATTTCAAGCAGTATTTGGTAACTGAGTTGTACATTTCCATTATGGTTTCACAGGTGTGGTTACCAACGTGTGTCATCTGCTTGCATCCTTCATGGACTTGTGATGTGTGACACAGGTATGTTGACATTACTATTGAGAACGGATTTTGTCATTGTCATAGCTAATACACCTTTTCTAAATCACAGACTGACTCCAGATTGTTTTGTGGTTCAAGGGTGTTTATTGAAGTGCTAATTATTGGAGGTGGTGGAAAAAAGGTGATGGGTGATGGTGGAGGAATGTCCATGGCAGAGTCCAGTCTATTAGTCTCACAGGTGCACTGCCCATATGGGCATAGGAAGTTGAGCTGGGGCACTTCCAATATGGACAGGGTTACAAAGTGGGACAGTGGGATGACAATCAGGGTGGTCTCATTTTTTGGCAGGGGTCTTGCCATCGTGCTCTGTCTTGTTCCTGGATGTCAAGGACCGCTTGCGGGGTGGTTCTCCATCTGCAGGGGGTGGGGTGCTGGTGTGGTGGTCTTGTGGCGGGGTGTCCAGTCCACTAGCGCCGGCGGAGGTGGTGGATAGTTCATCGTCCATGCTGGTGTCAGGGGCCCCTTGTAGTGCCACTGTGTCCCTCATGGTGTTCTGTATGTCCTTCAGCACCCATACGATGGTGGCCAGGGCGGAGCTGATGGTCCTGAGTTCCTCCCTGAACCTCAAATACTGTTCCTCCTGCATGCGCTGGGTCTCCTGAAACTTGGCCAGGACCGTCGCCATCGTCTCCTGGCAGTGGTGGTATGCTCCCATGATGGAGGAGAGGGCCTCGTGGAGAGTGGGTTCCCTTGGCCTGTCCGCCCCCTGTCGCACAGCAGCCCTCCCAGTTCCCCTGTGTTCGTGGGCTTCGTCCCCTGGACCGTGTGCCCACTGCCACTGCCCCCAGGTCCCTGTGGTTGTTGGGGTGGTGGGTTATCCTGGGTTCCCTGTAGTGGTGGACACACAGCTGATTGACGTGTCCTGGGGACGGAGGTATGGGCCCGCTGGGTGGGTGCTGTACTGGTGTTTCCAGAGAGTGGAAGGTCAGTGTTGGGCTGTGCCTGTGCGAGGGGAACTGACTGTCCCGAGGCCCACGATGGTCCGGGCTGGTCATCTGGATCCAGTTGGCCAAAGCTGCTATCATCACTGTGGGCCTCTTCTGTGGGTGGGGTAGAGATGTCTGGACCCTCCTGTCTGGTGACGTTAGGTAGTGGTCCTGCAGGGGTATAAAAGCATGATTATTGCATCTGTGTGTGTCATGGTGTGCAATGGGTGGGTGAGCGTGTACCCCAGTGCTAGCATTCCTGTGTGGGGGCTTGTGTGATGATGGTTAGGGGTTGTTATGGGTATGTGCAGTGGGCATGCTTTAGTGATGGGTGTCCATGCTTTGTTGTGTCATGCAGGGCTTGGTGTTGGGATGTGTGGTTTGTGTTATTAGTACATTAGTGAGGAGTTGGAGTGATAGGGGAGGGGGTGAAGGTGGAAGTGTGTGATAGCATGCAGGTAGGATGGGGGATATGATAGTTAAGATTTGACTTACCAGTGTCCATTCCTCCACCGACTCCTCCGAGGCCCTCAGGATGCATAATGGTCAAGACCTGCTCCTCCCATGTTGTTAGTTGTGGGGGAGGAGGTGGGAGTCTGCCGCCAGTCCACTGAACTGCGATGTTGTGCCTGGAGACCACAGAACGCACCTTCCCCCGTAGGTCGTTCCACCTCTTCCTGATGTCCTCCCGATTTCTTGGGTGCTGTCCCACTGCGTTGACTCTGTCCACGATTCTTCGCCATAGCTCCATCTTCCGAGCTATAGAGGTGTGCTGCACCTGTGATCCAAATAGCTGTGGCTTTACCCGTACGATTTCCTTCACCATGACCCTGAGCTGCTCTTCCAAAAACCTGGGGTGTCTTTGGCGTGCCATTGGGTGGTGTAGGTGATGTGTGGGGTGGTGTATGTGGTGATGAGTGTGATGATGTGTAGTGGTGTGGGGTGTTTTGTGCGTGGATGTTGTGTGGGTGATGGTGTTGTGTGCCTCTGTGTGGTGGGGTTGTCTATTGCTGTGCTCTCTCTGTCGCCTTTGTCTCAATTTTTTGGTCGTAGGGGTTTGTGGGTGATGTGGGTGTGTGTTTTATATTGTGTTGGGTGTGTGGGAGTGGTGTTTGTATGTATATCAGGTGTGTGTATTTTGAATTGTCCAATGTGACGGTGTTTTGAAGATGTGTGTGTATTTTGAGCGCGGCGGTGTGTACTGCCAATGGAATACCGTGGTTTAAAGACCGCCGTGTGGATTTGTGGGTCGTAATAGCATGGGCGTGTTTCTGTTGGGGTGACGGTGGAGGATTTGTTTTTGCCAGTTTATCACTGACCTTTGGTGTGGCGGACTTGTGTGGGTGCCTGAATTTCAGCGGATTCTGTGATGTGTGTCATAATAGCTGTGGTGGAATTCCGCGGCCGCGGCGGTGTATTGGCGGTCTTCTGCACGGCGGTAAGCGGCTTTTACCGCCAATGTTGTAATGACCCCCATAGTGCCAAAGGATTAGTATTTGGGGATAGTTAGTGACAAAAAGAAGGAATTTTTATTATCTGAATATTGAGGAGGTTTAAAGTTGTATATTGTCTACCAAAAGTCTGTGAGTGGTGCGGGTTTAGAGGATTAACCTAC
The DNA here is from genome assembly GCF_031143425.1 of Pleurodeles waltl. Lineage (NCBI taxonomy): Eukaryota > Metazoa > Chordata > Amphibia > Caudata > Salamandridae > Pleurodeles > Pleurodeles waltl. The sequence continues at coordinate 1,639,205,163 of NC_090444.1, read as the reverse complement.
GGAGTCCTCTTTTTATTTCTATAGAGGATTGGACTATGGAGTCGTCTCTCTACTGCTCTGTTTCAATTGTTTAATTAGGAGTCATACGGATGCGGTGCTGACAGCGTACTCGCGTCCGTTCGAGTGGAGAGATACCAGTAGCTGAACTGCCGATTTTTTTTGTGTTGCCGGAATTTGTTTTCAGGAGGTAAACTTTTGAACAAATGGAACTATTCACTTTACACGCCTAACGTAGTACGTGGGCCTGTATATGTCACATGTCTGACTCCGTTTGCATGTTGTTTTCATATACTCATGCATTCTCTGCAAATTATTGTTTAGCGTTCAAGTTCCATGGAAGGGATGATTTCCTTGAATTATTCTCGATTTGGATAAACAGGTACGCAGCACTCTTTTCCAATTGATTAGCACTTGGATTCATGATGGTGGGGTGTTCTGAGGAATTCGTACGTTGTGTGTCAGTAAAAATGGTTGTTTTCTTTCACATACTAATAAAATGGTAAAATACTTGTTATGCATATTGGAATTGGGCTTGCTATCTATACAGAGGTCAATATGGGCGTAACAAGTTATGATTACTACTGGTTCTGGGTGATTTATTTTCGGTGGCACTTGAATATTTGTTTAATGAGCTCACAATGGGTGTATCCCAATACTAACGGCTTTTTACTCTTGGGTTTTGGTTTGTCATTGGATAATAGCTAATGGAGTGGGGCTTTGCTGTTTCTCTTAAACTTTTTCAATTATAGGGAACTTTAAATATTCATTGGTTTATGGTGATTATTGATTATTTTTATGGCCTTGATACCTAGGTGTTTTTTTTCACATGACAAAAGCGACTAAAGTTCAGCCCTGATGAAGTCATTTGACGAAACACGTGTTGGCTATGAGGTCGTTATGGAAATGATGGACTAATAAATAAGACTGTGAGGTCGTCATGGAAAAGATGGACTAATAACTAATGAATGGGAATTCAATATGACTATGAAGTTGACTTGGAAATGATGGACTAACAATAATCAAATGGATATACAATTTGGAATTGATGAGAAGTGCGGGAAGAACAAAACTCATATGTGGAGACATGATAAATAAAATCATGGACTAATTGATTGGATGTAATTGTGATTAATTTTGGGTTTTGAGTGGTATGTGTGATAAGGAATGAATATAGGAACAAGACTTTATGATAAAAGAATCTCTGCAGTTAATTACGTAAATGTTAACGCCTTTCTCTGATGTCATTACTGGTGATTCTGTGTACTTAATGTGATATTGAGGAGGCTTTTTCTTTTGCTGATAGAATTAAGTATTGTTAATAACTGACACTGGACACACTTTAGTATAAGGTGATAATAACGAGTGCCACAGTATTGCTGTATGTTTTATTGACTGACTTGTCAAATCAATGTTGGGGATTTGAGGGTGTAATCCCCACTGTTGTGCACCGTTGTATACTATTATGTTAAACTAATATAATCCAAATTACTTAGTGCGCCACTTCTCCCTGTACTAGACACCCATTCCTGGCAGTAGCCACTCTACTGTATGCTATTCCACTGTATGTCACTTTATTCTATGCCACTCCTTTGTACGCCACTCCAGTGTACGCTATTCTACTGTACGCCACTTCACTCTACTCCACTTCACTCTAATGCACTCTAGACCAATCCACTGTATGCTATTTGACACTATGCCACTCCACTCTACACCACTCCAATCAATGCCACTCCCCTGTACACCACTCCACTCTATGCCACTCTACTCTACACCAACCCACTGTATGCTATTGTACTGTTAGGCACTCCACTCTACTTTACTCTACTCCACTCCACTGTATGCTATTCTAGTGTATGTCACTCTACTCTACCCAGCTTCACTCCATGCCACTCCACTGTACTCTGCTCAACCACACTGTACTCCACTCAATGAGAGTCTGCCCCTCCACTCCACCACACTATGTTCCACTCTATAGCACTATACAATTCTATGCATTATACTATATAAATAAACTGTATACAACAATGTAATCCTGTCAATGAAAGTCTACAGCACTGTACTTTAGTCAATTCCACTGTACAACACTATACTCCAGTCTACGACACTCTATACAACTCCCGCTATACCACCCCTCCCCACTTTAGCTATACTCTGCTCTATGAGACACTACTCCATTGTACTCCACTACTGCGCATTACGTCACTGTGTGCTACTCTATGCCACTCAACTGTATGGCAGTCTATTGCACTCCATTCTACCACACTGTACCACACTCTCCTCTACATCACTCTGCTGTCCCGCACTGTAATTCACTCTGTGGCCCTCCACTCTGTATCACTCTATGATACCTTCAGTCTACAACATGCCAGACGGTCCACTCCACTGTATGGCATACCACTCCACTCTATATTGCTTTACTCCATGGTGTGCTACAGCTTTCCACTCCACTCTGCTCTACAGCATCCTTGTCAACTCTACAACATGCTACTACACTCCACACTATACCATTCTACTCCACTCTACTCCACTATACTGGACAACACTTCACCCCCCTCTCTGCCACTGTATGATACTCTACTCCACCTCTCCACTCTACCACACTCAACTCCACTCTATCCAACTCCACTCTACAAGGCTCTACTAAACTCTGTGCCACTATACCACACTGTTCTCCACTCTATGCCCCTACACTAAACTGTTTAGCCCTTCACTCCATTGTGTGCCCCTTCACTCCACTGTCCTTGGGGCCAACCTGTCACTGTGAATGTCCAAAGGCTGTATACAGTGTAGAGTTAGCTGCCTGCGGGTGGATTGGCCAACTGTGCTGATAACCGTTCGCATTGTGTGCTTGGCTGTCTGCGAGGAGTTGACTTCAGGGCACCTTTGTGCCCTAAAGTAACTATAACCCACGTCCTTGCCATGCACTGCTAATTTGCCCACATATTCCATCATTCATTACATCTTCTATGACATCATTAATAATATCACTACAACACTTGCAATGAAGTTATTGATGAGAAAACTGTGCATGACGGGAGCTTGAGTTACAGTTACCTTAGGGCACGAGTTACAGTTACTTGAGATAACTATACCTACTTGTGAATTTCAGTTTTTTTTTGTTTAAAATGTTATGTTGTTACTGAACATTTCACCTATCACATTACTCTAACCTTTGTTTTTTTCCATGAATACATATATTTTCAATGAAAAAAACTAATGTGAGAGATTAAAATTAGGAGACAATGTCAGTCAAAATGGGACACTTTAAATTCAGAAAACCACTGTATTACCCCAGTTATAGTTCAGCACACTAACTATAATTTGTATCCCACCACCTATGACCTTATGACCTCAAATATTACATCAATGATGAAATGTTCAGTGATCACTTATAACAATAAAATTGTAGTGGATCCTATTTGATTTTATTGGGAATCAGGAGATAGCTCAGCCTTCTGGCTTGCAGGCCTGTGCCCCTGTCACTTATTGACTTTTAACCTACCTTGCCCGCTCTGTTTTAGCGCATTTATTTAATTATTTCTTCCAAGATGGCTGCTATGTTTATAGTTAGGAAGATGTTTTGATTTCACGTTATAAGTGCCACTCAGTGAAGGCGTAATTATCAGCGTCAAAGACGAGTGATATACGTAGGTATTCACATCATGTTCTTTCTCACTTAAGTGTGACAGAAAAGTAATGTACTTTTGAAGGGAATTGTTTATGTAATTGCCGCCCCAAGCATGCCTTCTTATCTATTCTTTGGGAATCATACCTGCATCAGGGGTCCTACAAGATCTGTATAAATTCATCTCAAGCAGACAAAGCTATCAGAGGGCTCCCTACCAGATGCCATCAACTCTATCTATGATGCAAGTTGCCTTGATGCAGACCCAGCCTTCGTGTACCCACGGAGTCTGGTCTAGAGACCTCATTACAAGGTAACAAGGGTTGGGGGACTCTTCTCATGGACACGATACTGGCAGATTAGGTTTAACACACCTAGCTCTCTTTAAGTTAGAGATTAGGTTCATCATGCTAGAATATTAGGGCCTATTTCACATTTCATGTTGTTGCAATATGGTGAGGGGTCTTATATTCATGACTCTCAGTTTTACAATTCTGGTTCTTGCATTGTTCATTATCCTAATCATTGCAGCCCATGCATTTTACAGTAGATTGCAGTCTTGTTAATAAAACCTATTGAAAACTTTACTGCATCTCCTTCATTGCCTGTGTGTGACTGAGCCTTGTTGCTCAAATGAGAAAAGGGTACTCTCCGTATAACCACAACTCGTCTGAGATGTCACAATCTTGAGTCCATGCGTAAAGGCTGCCACAACTCACCTTTTACTATTTGGGTTTTTGGTGAGGTACTGCTTGTGAGCTGGGAGTTATGACTTGTTGTAGGATTTACCTAGTTGCTTACAAACAAAAGTGCTGTCATCCCTAAACCAGCAGTCTTGCCTAGAGCAAGAGTCCAGCTACGACAACATTACATCATTGAAAACATCACTAATGACATTACTGATGACATCATCAACCTACTGCTGCTCAAATTACCTAGTGCTGCTCAAACTACTCTATAAACTAGTCTAGCATTTCAGATATCAAAGTAAGTACCAAATGCCACAGAATCATGTGAAGCATAAATAACCCTTTAGATCAGTGGTCTTCAAACTTTTTAACTCGCCCCCTCCTCCCCCAGTTGAAAAAAAAAATCATTGGGCCTCCCTTCAGAATTTTCACAATTATTTTAGAAAGATGGCAAGGTTTAAATATGTTTAAACCTATTTAAACATTGCAGTTAAGTGCTGTTACCTTTTTAAAACTGCAATATCATGCTTCTGCTTAAAACAAAGGCATGTTATCTGTATAATATTTATTTTAGCCAGAGTTTGGCTCCCCCCTTGGGATTACTTGAGGCCCCCCAAGGGGGGGGGGCCGCCCCCTTCCCCCCAGTTTGAAGACCTCTGCTTTAGATGCACAAGCCCCCTTAGGTGAACTAAGCTCCTCCCACACACATCCTTCGACCAGTGCCACATTATGACTGACATTGTCACCTAACTATAACGTCCTTTTGACCTTTGATTTGTTTGGTGGAATTTCTAAGGCTTTTTTAATGTAACATAATGTAAGATCTTATTACCCTACCTAATTATGTTTTTTTTAAGGTAAGTGATAGTCTTTGTCGTGCGACTACTATAATTTCACTTTAACCTTTGTTTTTTTTAAGTGAATTGCTAAGGTTTGTTTTTTAACATAAAGTAAAACCTGTTTTGTATGCCTAACTGTAACATCACTTTAACCTTTGGATTTTCAGTGAATTCATAGGGTTATTTATAATGTAACATATAATCAATTTTTCATAGTTAAGCATAAAGTTAATTTTCTGTTAAGATTTTGTAGCAAATTTTCAATAGTATGATTTCAAGTTAACTTAATATGTGTTATCAAGTATATTAGCTTCTTTCCCTTTCTATGGTGCTGCTGGACCGCTACAGCCAATGTTAGGCCTCCTGGGAATTCTTTTCGGGTTTTACTTCCTGTAATGGGTGCTACAGGAGTACCATGAGATAGCCAAAAAATGTAAAAAGTTGTGTTCAGTATGAAAGAATGCTTTTCAAGTTTGTCCCTAGAGGTTTTCTAATTGAGTCAATATATGAGGATACTTTGATACTTTTTGTTGTAAAAAGTGATCTTCTTTTTACGTTTCACTGTCCTGCTGGACTTCTGTGGGAGTATCATGGGAGGACCGCAGGACTACCGTGAGACTTTTTACACAGACATGAAAGACATTTGATTAGTTGAATTCACTGTCAGCCTCCATTTACAGGAAGTTCTCACCCTTTTAACTGAATTTCTGATTAACAATTTGGTGTAATCAGAGCATGTGTTGAGCCTTACACCAGCAATTTATTTGGTGAGTCAACTATAGCTTCAGGTGAGCAGAGAGAGAAGGAGATGGGGGAGCAGACACCAGAGCCTCTAAGAGCCACCAAGAAGTCATTGTTTGGCAATTACTCAGACTGTTTGCAGGAGAGAAAGAGGTCTCCATGAAACACGTCTGTAATATTTGCAAGAAAATATTTGCAAGAAGCAGTTTTGTTTAGGAATATTGAGAAGTACTTGCACGGTACTTCTGGAATGTGGTGACACATGCGGTCAGTGCACCCCAAGCGCCTTTCTAGAGCTGAGGTGGAAGGGGATGCACAGCAGACATCCACATCAGGTTCAGGACCTGTGTTGAACCAGGAGATCAATGGGCCACTGAAGTGTTGTAAGGCCACTCTGAGGTTAATCCTGCATCCTAGGAAATGAGATGGTCACCTACTGCCGGCTGTACAGCAAGACTCTATATGCTCAGGAGTTAAGGAAATGGTTGAGGGACAAATTAGTGTGGGATTTCCTGATCCTCCAGGAGAAGAAGCCTTTCCTTGCTCTTGTTGTACCACCCAGAAGAGGATGACTGACATCAGGAGTGCAACTGGTACTGGTCCACGAACTGAGAGTTTGTCTGAACTGCAACATGTCTAGTGTTATGAGTGTGATCTAGTTGATAATTTATGCTGTCCCTCATGCCACAGAAGTCATGCATTATATTAACCAATGCATTAATAGTTTGAATGTAGAAAGATATCTTGCAAAGTTATTTTAACCGCATTCATTTGGACTAGTGTTAGAAACCCTGGTAGTAGTGCCAATAAATCAATTGTTTGCTGGATTAAATTGATATTGTGTTATAATCCAGACCTTGGATGAACAGAATGTATTGAAATATATTGAATTTCTAATGAGAGAAATGCAGTTCTGCGTTATATTGTTTGAAATGTATTAATAGGCTTTTCGTTTAAAATGAATGTAACATGAATATTTAAGAAGGATTACTAATGTTTATTTCACAAGTTTTCATTTTAAAATGTGTTTATTTTAATGTATTCATTTTAATTAAACATATTACTTTGATTCACTTGCATTAGCCCAAGTGAAGCCTACTAGATTTGTATTTTGTGACTGTGCAGGAAATGCTGATTGATTTTCATAACATGAGCTTTCTTTCAGACTTTTTTCCCATGAGAGGACTAATTATGGTAATAGACCCCTTTTGTTTTAGACATAGAGAGAATTGAAATAGTGTTCTTGAATATGGAACATCCTGCAATTGTGGACTGACAAATGATACATTTGTTTCGAACTTGTGTGGAGCTGGATGGATGAATGAGATTCCCATGACAGACCTGGGAAGATATGTTGATGTTTCAACCTGGAGTCCTGTGATCGATTACTATTGAATGATGCCCCTTCAAAGCAATGTGGACTGTCTCTCAGAGCAAATCAGATTGCTTCATGAACATTATTATGTCGATGACTAGTTGGACTTTGGGCAGAAAAAGATTCAGATTCTCCCTTGGTCAGATTTCCAGATGCCCTTCGACCAGAAACCTTGCTGATGAAGAACTCTGAATGCTGAGCCCCTTCTGGAGGTATCTTCCTCTCTGCTTTGCCCCTATGAGATGCTCTGCAGAGACTTAGGGGCAGATGTAGCATTAGAAAATTTTGCGAGTTGCAAATTGTGAGTCAGACCGACTCGCAACTTGCAACTCGCAAAATTGTATGCAGAAAGGTGTCTCAGACACCTTCTGCGACTCGCTATGGGGTCGCAAAGACCCACCTCATGAATATTAATGAGGTGGGTCGTATTTTGCGACCCCATAGCGAGTCCATGCATTCACAGGGATGGTGGCCTGCTGAAGACAGCAGACCTCCATGTTTGTGACTGGTTTTTTAATAAAGAAGTTTTTTTTTTTTTGAATTGCAGCCCGTTTTTCTTAATGGAAAACGAGTTGCAATACAAAAAAATAATGAAACCATTTGGTTTTATTTTTTCAGAGTAGGCAGTGGTCCATTGGACCACTGCCTGCTCTGAAAAATTATTTTTAGCGACATTCACAAAGGGGAAGGGGTCCCATGGGGACCCCTTCCCGTTTGCGAATGAATTACCGCCCACTTCAAGTGGGTGTTAACTGCGAATTGCTTTGCGACCGCTTTCGCGGTCACAATGCAATTCTGCATCGATGTGCGAGTTGCAAATAGGAAGGGATCACCCCTTCCTATTCGCGAGTCGGATTCACATTTTGCGAGTCGGTACCGACTCACAAAATGTGTATCAGCATCGCGATGGCCGTTTTGCATGGCGCAAACTGCGTTTTTCGCAGTTTGCGACATGCAAACCGGTTCCTACATCCGGCCCTTAGAGACTTTCACCCTAGCCCCTGCAGAAGATTCTTGATCAAGTTGACGCGTTCCCTATTTACTTCTTTTGCGCACTTTAGTTAGTACCTTGTAGCCCGAGATTACCTTTTCCAAATTATATTTGCCCTTTAGTCTTTTGCCTACATTGGTTCTGCCCCAAACATGTTCTTCCTTGATTTGGCTAATTGTAGGGATTTCCTGTCCTCAACTAAAATTGAACTTTCATGATTTGAAATGACTAGATGCTCATTAAATCTGAGCAACACTTGTTTTCTGTTCATCAGATAATTTTACTGATATTCTGCGTTATCTTTATTGGATGCCTAGTTGTTTTGTCGCCTTGGTCAACCCTTGGTGATTTTGTCTCCTTACAATTTTGTTTTGAGAATTGTCTACATAACTTTGAGCTTGTAATAAAACTCCTTAAATTTATTCCTGACTGGATTTTCCTTGAATGGATACATGGGTCAAACTATGTGAAGTAACTGGTTTGTATTGTTAATGGCTCTACCACACTCTTAACCGGGTCCACAGATCCATTGACTTCAAGGAGCGTTGATTTCTGCAAAGGATGAAAATGCTCCAGCAGATCTGGGAGCAGAGGTATGGTTTGTCCGATTAGAGGGGAGAACCATTTAAGTATAGTGCTAGGGAGATAGGAGTGACCCCATGCAATTGTCCAGTCCAAAAGAGTTGCCACCTTAAATGTTGTCCCATGGTCCATTCCGAAGACTGATGAGGTTCCAGTGTAGTGCCTATAACTGACAAATGTGTATCAATAGGGTTTTGAGCTTGCATTTACTTTTGGCCTTAAAATTGCAGTAAAGTGTGAAGTGTTTTGCGGAGTCATTGCACTCGAAGTGATTTTGGCACTTGTAGTTCAAAAATGTCCATGGTTGTTGTTCATGTGTCCGTTGTGGCCTAAGATCCTGGGATAACGCACAAGTGTCAAAGACACTTGGTTAATTTATTGTCTTCAGTGAGGTGCCTGTAATCAATCAATCAATCAAAGAGACTTATAGAGCGCGCTACTCACCCGTGAGGGTCTCAAGGTGCTGGGGAGGGTGGAGGGGGGGTGAGGGGAGGGGAGATCACTGTTCGAAAAGCCAGGTCTTAAGGTTCTTCCTGAAGAGTAGGAGGTCCTGGGTCTTGCAGAGGTGAGTGGGGAGGGAGTTCCAGGCCCTGGGGGCCAGATAGGAGAAAGATCTGCCTCCAGTGGTGGTGTGTTTGATGCGAGAAACTGTGGCGAGAGAGAGGTCGGCGGAGCGGAGGTGGCGTGTGGGAATGTGGAAGGTCACTCTTTCGTTAAGGTAGGTTGGGCCGGTGTTGTGGAGGGATTTGTGTGCGTGGATGAGGATCTTAAAGGTGATCCTTTTGTCTATGGGGAGCCAGTTGAGGGATTTGAGGTGTGGTGAGATGTGTTCATGTCGGGGGGTGTCGAGGATGAGTCGTGCTGCTGAGTTCTGGACTCGCTGTAGTCTGCGCTTGAGTTTTAGTGTGGTGCCGGCGTAGAGGGCGTTGCCGTAGTCAAGCCTGCTGCTGATGAGTGCGTGGATGACTGTCTTTCTGGTCTCTGTGGGGATCCGTTTGAATGTTTTTTTCAGTGGGCGGAGTGTGTTAAAACATGAGGAGGTGAGGGCGTTGATTTGTTGGGTCATAGAGAGGGAGGAGTCCAGGATGATGCCGAGGTTACGTGCGTGGTTTGCGGGGGTGGGTGCAGGGCCTAACGTGGTGGGCCACCAGGAGGGGTCCCAAGTGTTTTTGGGTGGGCCAAAAGTGATTATTTCGGTTTTGTTGGAGTAGAGTTTGAGGTGGTTTGCTGTCATCCAGGCAGCGGTGTCAAGGAGTGCAGCGTATAGGTTGGATTTGGCGGTGTTGCGGTTGCGGGTGAGGGAGAAGATGAGTTGTGTGTCATCAGCGTATGAGAAGATGGTGATGCCGTGGGGTTTGAGGATGTTGGCTAGTGGGGCCATGTAGATGTTAAAGAGTGTGGGGCTGAGGGAGGAGCCTTGTGGGACTCCGCAGGTGATTTTGGTGGCGGAGGATTGGAAGGGTGGGAGATGGACTTTTTGGGTTCTGTCGGTAAGGAAGGAGGTGAGCCAGTCCAGGGCTTTGTGGCGGATCCCGGCGTCAAGAAGTCGTGTGCGGAGTGTGTGGTGGCAGACAGTGTCAAAGGCTGTGGAGAGGTCCAGGAGTATGAGTGCTACGGTCTCGCCCGTGTCGACTCTGGATCTGATTTCGTCGGTGCATTCGATGAGAGCGGTTTCCGTGCTGTGGTTCTTGCAGAACCCAGATTGGGAGGGGTCGAGTGTGTGGTTTGCCTCGAGGAAGTGGGATAGGCGGGAGTTGACTATTTTTGACCTTGGCTGGGAAAGGGAGGAGGGAGATGGGGCGGTAGTTGGAGAGGTCGTCTGGAGCGGCTTTGTTTTTTTTTAGGAGCGCAGTGACTTCTGCGTGTTTCCAGAGGTCTGGGAAGGTGGCGGTTTCGAATGAGCTGTTGATTATGGCTCGGAGTTTGGGGGCGATGGTGGGGCTGGCCTTGTTGTATATTCGGTGGGGGCATGGGTCGGTGGGGGAGCCAGAGTGAATGGAGTTCATTGTTTTTTCAGTTTCTTCGTCAGTGGTGGGGGTCCAGGTGGTGAGTAGGTTGGGGGGTGTGTGTGGTGGGTTTGCGTTGGATGGGTGGAGGGTGCGTGTGGAGGGTGTGTGTGGTATGAAGCTGTTGTGTATGTCCAGGATTTTGCGCTGGAAATTATTTGAGAGGGAGTTGCAGAGGGTTTGTGTGTGCGTGGGGTCTCGGTTGCTGGCTTTGGGTTTGGAGAGCTCTTTGATGATGATAAAGAGCTCTTTGCTGCTTTGGGAGTTGTTGTCAATGCGTTCCTTGTAGTGTGCTCTTTTGGTGGTGTGTATGAGTTGGTGGTGGTTGCGTGTGGTGGTTTTGAGGGCGGAGAAGTTTGTGGTGGAGGGTTTTTGTCTCCAAGTTTTCTCTGATTTGCGGCATTTGCGTTTGGACTCGTGGAGTTCAGTGGTAAACCATGGGGCATTCTTGATATTGCGGGTGATGATGTTTTTTCTGAGGGGCGCAAGAGCGTCGGCACAGGTGGTCATCCATTTGTTGAGGTTGTGTACGGCGGTGTTGGGGTCGGTGGTGTTGGGGGGGTTCGTGTCAGTTGGGAGTTCAGGCGCTCAGTGGGGATCTTGTCCCACATGCAGTGGGGGTGGTGTGTTGGTGGTGGTGTGTGGGTGGTTTGTTTGTAGGAGAAGTGGACGCAATGGTGGTCCGTCCATTGGAGTTTGGTGGTGTGGGTGTAGGTGACGTGTTGGCTTGAGGTGAAAATTGCATCAAGTGTGTGTCCAGCCGAGTGGGTGGGGGCTGTGACCAGTTGTTTGAGTCCCAGGTTGGTGAGGTTGTCCAGGAGGGAGGAGGAGTTGTGGTCGTGAGGGTTTTCCAGGTGGAAGTTGAAGTCGCTGAGGAGTATGTAGTCTGTGGAGGTGAGAGCGTGTGTGCTGATGGTGTCAGCGATGGTGTCACAGAAAGGGGGGCGTGGTCCTGGGGGTCTGTATATGAGTGTGCCTCTGAGGGTGGTGGTGTTGTTGATGTGGATGAGGAAGTTCATGTGTTCTGCGTTGTTGAGGGTGTCGAGGGTGTTGGTGGTGACCTTGATGGTGTCTCTGTGAAGGATGGCGATGCCACCTCCTGGTTTGTTAAGGCGGTCTTTTCGTTGGAGTTTGTAGCACTCCGGGGTGGCTGTGGCTATGTCTGGCTCGGATGTGAGGTTTGTCCATGTTTCTGTGAGGAAGGCAATGTCGGGTGAGTGTGATGTGATGAGGTCCCAGAGTTCTATGGGATGTTTGTGTAGGGACCAGGTGTTTAGTAGCAGACAGCTGAGATGGTTGCGGGTGGTGTGGTTGTTGTGATGTGAGATAGTGTTTGCGGGGGTTCTTGTGGTGTTGCTGTTGGTAGAGGTGGCATTGGCGTGGGGCTTGTGTAGGTTGTGGGGTTTGTTGGTGGGTGCAGACGTTGTTGTGTGGAGGCTGTTGTGTTTGGTGTTGGTGTGGGGTGCGTTGGAGGTGAAGTAGGAGAATAGGCAGGTGCGGCAGGAGAAGGGGCCTTGTGTGTGTGTGGGGCTGGTTTGAATGCAGTTGGGGCGAGCTCCGGGGTTGAGGGAGAGGAGGGAGTGTGGGTTGTAGTGTAGTCTGGGGGGAGTTTGGCTGGGTGGGCCAGGGGGACTGGCGCTGGGTGCGGTCCGGGCGCGGACGGGCGCAGACGGGCTTGTCTCTGGCACGCCAACGGCGCGGCCATGCAGTGACCGCCATTAAGAGGGGGAGGTGGGAGGGAGGGGCAGCTGGGAGGCGGGCGGGCACGGGAGAGCGAATGGGGGCGGGAGGGGGGTGGGGCCGCAGGGACGCAGCGGTGGGGAATAAGCAGAGCCGGGGGAGAGCACAAGGGTCGAGATGGCCCAGAAAAGAAGAAACGGCATGGCAAAAACAGTGGAGAAAGGCACAGAAACAATAAACAAGGCACAGATTAGCAAAGAACAGCGGAAGGCAGAAGCAAGAAAGATACGGACAGAAACAGTGTAAACGGCCCAAAGACAATAAACAAGGCACAGAATAGCAAAGAACAGCGGAAGGCAGAAGCAAGAAAGACACGGTCAGAAACAGTGTAAACGGCACAAAGACTATAAACAAGGCACAGAATAGTCAAGAGCAGTGGAAGGCAGAGGCAAGAAAGATACGGTCAGAAACAGTGGTAAAGGCACAAAAACAAAACACAGTGCACAGAATAGTAACACTTACCAGCGTCACTGGACACCAGGGATGTGGAGGAGGGCCTCGAACACGCGATCGGTCGCGTGGGCGGGGGTCGGGGAGAAGCGGCACAGCAAGGTGGTGCTGTCGGCGCAGGGGAGAGAGCTCTGGCCAAAAAGGTTAGGGGACTCTCACCTGGGCCGTGCAGCGACCGCCATTAAGAGGGGGAGGTGGGAGGGAGGGGCAGCTGGGAGGCGGGAGGCGGGAGGCGGTGGGAACAGGAGAGTGAATGGGGGTGGGAGGGGGGCAGGGACGCAGGGACGCAGCGGCGGGGATAAGCAGAGCCGGGGGAGCGCACAAGGGTCGAGATGGCCCAGAAAAGAAGAAACGGCATGGCAAAAACAGTGGAGAAAGGCACAGAAACCATAAACAAGGCACAGATTAGCAAAGAACAGCGGAAGGCAGAAGCAAGAAAGATACGGACAGAAACAGTGTAAACAGCCGAACAACAATAAACAAGGCACAGAATAGCAAAGAACAGCGGAAGGCAGAAGCAAGAAAGACACGGTCAGAAACAGTGTAAACGGCACAAAGATAATAAACAAGGCACAGAATAGTAAAGAACAGCGGAAGGCAGAGGCAGCGGAAGGCAGCGGAAGGCAGAGGTCAGAAACAGTGGTAAAGGCACAACAAAAAAAACACAGTGCACAGAATAGAAACACTTACCAGCGTCACTGGACACAGGGATGTGGAGGAGGGCCTCGAACACGTGATCGGTCGCGTGGGCGGGGGTCGGGGAGAAGCGGCACAGCAAGGTGGTGCTGTCGGCGCAGGGGAGTGAGCTCCGGCCAAAAAGGTCAGGGGACTCTCACCTGGGCTGCGCAGCGACCGCCATTAAGAGGGGGAGGTGGGAGGGAGGTGCAGCTGGGAGGCAGGCGGGAACGGAGAGCGAATGGGAGTGGCAGGGGGGCGGGGCCGCCGGGACGCAGCGGCGGGGAATAAGCAGAGCCGGGGGAGAGCACAAGGGTCGAGATGGCCCAGAAAAGAAGAAACGCATGGCAAAAACAGTGGAGAAAGGCACAGAAACAATAAACAAGGCACAGATTAGCAAAGAACAGCGGAAGGCAGAAGCAAGAAAGATACGGACAGAAACAGTGTAAACGGCCCAAAGACAATAAACAAGGCACAGAATAGCAAAGAACAGCGGAAGGCAGAAGCAAGAAAGACACGGTCAGAAACAGTGTAAACGGCACAAAGACTGTAAACAAGGCACAGAATAGTCAAGAGCAGTGGAAGGCAGAGGCAAGAAAGATACGGTCAGAAACAGTGGTAAAGGCACAAAAACAAAACACAGTGCACAGAATAGTAACACTTACCAGCGTCACTGGACACCAGGGATGTGGAGGAGGGCCTCGAACACGCGATCGGTCGCGTGGGCGGGGGTCGGGGAGAAGCGGCACAGCAAGGTGGTGCTGTCGGCGCAGGGGAGCGAGCTCCGGCCAAAAAGGTCAGAGTAATAAGATGTCATAGACAGGGCCAATAGATTTCCTTTTGTGAATGCGAGTTATTGGTTGGTATGGTATCAAGTGAATCCTGAGTCCACATGGAGGATCTGTATCAACCAGAGAGAGAATTACTGGTCAAGTTTCAATCGTTGTGTAATTGTGAAAGCTAGAGTCGGAAAACATATCTTCATATAGCTTTGAAGTGTTTGAGTTCCTACCTTGTAGTGCGCAGACAGGTTGTTGGTTCTTGCTTGCAATATTTTACCTTAGAGGTGTGTGTGAGTGATTGTGTGAGAGAAAATTGTAAAGCGACTGCAGCTGCTGAAAGTAGTAAGCGTGACATCATTTTGTTCTGCGCTGTTATAAATCGGTTGGTGTGAAGCTGTGTGTAAGGAAATGCCTCCTTGGCATGGTTACCCCCTGACTTTTTGCCTTTGCTGATGCTATGTTTTGAATTGAAAGTGGGCTGAGGCCTGCTAACCAGGCCCCAGCACCAGTGTTCTTTCCCTAACCTGTACTTTTGATTCCACAATTGGCACACCCTGGCATCCAGATAAGTCCCTTGTAACTGGTACCTCTGGTACCAAGGGCCCTGATGCCAGGGAAGGTCTCTAAGGGGTGCAGCATGTATTATGCCACCCTAAGAGACCCCTCACTCAGCACAGACACACTGCTTACCAGCTTGTGTGTGCTAGTGAGAACAAAATGAGTAAGACGACATGGCACTCCCCTCAGGGTGCCATGCCAGCCTCTCACTGCCTATGCAGTATAGGTAAGACACCCCTCTAGCAGGCCTTACAGCCCTAAGGCAGGGTGCACTATACCATAGGTGAGGGTACCAGTGCATGAGCACTGTGCCCCTACAGTGTCTAAGCAAAACCTTAGACATTGTAAGTGCAGGGTAGCCATAAGAGTATATGGTCTGGGAGTCTGTTTTACACGAACTCCACAGCACCATAATGGCTACACTGAAAACTGGGAAGTTTGGTATCAAACTTCTCAGCACAATAAATGCACACTGATGCCAGTGTACATTTTATTGTAAAATACACCACAGAGGGCCCCTTAGAGGTGCCCCCTGAAACTTAACCGACTATCTGTGTAGGCTGACTGGTTCCAGCAGCCTGCCACACTAGAGACATGTTGCTGGCCCCATGGGGAGAGTGCCTTTGTCACTCTGAGTCCAGTAACAAAGCCTGCACTGGGTGGAGATGCTAACACCTCCCCCAGGCAGGAGCTGTAACACCTGGCGGTGAGCCTCAAAGGCTCACCCCTTTGTCACAGCCCCGCAGGACACTCCAGCTAGTGGAGTTGCCAGCCCCCTCCGGCCCCGGCCCCCACTTTTGGCGGCAAGGACGGAGAAAATAATGAGAATAACAAGGAGGAGTCACTGGCCAGTCAGGACAGCCCCTAAGGTGTCCTGAGCTGAGGTGACTCTAACTTTTAGAAATCCTCCATCTTGCAGATGGAGGATTCCCCCAATAGGATTAGGGATGTGACCCCCTCCCCTTGGGAGGAGGCACAAAGAGGGTGTACCCACCCTCAGGGCTAGTAGCCATTGGCTACTAACCCCCCAGACCTAAACACGCCCTTAAATTTAGTATTTAAGGGCTTCCCTGAACCTAAAGTTTTAGATTCCTGCAACTACAAGAAGAAGGACTGCCGAGCTGAAAGACCCCTGCAGAGGAAGACCAGAAGACACCAACTGCCTTGGCCCCAGACTTACCGGCCTGTCTCCTGCCTTCCAAAGCACCTGCTCCAGCGACGCTTTCCAAGGGACCAGCGACCTCTGAATCCTCTGAGGACTGCCCTGCTTCGAAAAAGACAAGAAACTCCCGAGGACAGCGGCACTGCTCCAAAAGAACTGCAACTTTGTTACAAGGAGCAGATTTAAAGACCCCTGCAATTCCCCGCAAGAAACGTGAGACTTGCAACACTGCACCCGGCGACCCCGACTCGACTGGTGGAGAACAACCAACTCAGGGAGGACCCTCCGGCGACTCTACGACTGTGAGTAACCAAAGTTGTCCCCCCTGAGCCCCCACAGCGACGCCTGCAGAGGGAATCCCCAGGCTCCCCCTGACCGCGACTGTCTGAACTCCATTTCCCGACGGCTGGAAAAGGCCCTGCACCCGCAGCCCCCAGCCCCTAAAGAAACGGAACTTCTGTGCAGGAGTGACCCCCAGGAGGCCCTCTCCCTTGCCCAGGTGGTGGCTACCCCGAGGAGCCCCCCCCTTGCCTGCCTGCATCGCTGAAGAGACCCCTTGGTCTCCCATTGAAACCTGAAGGAAACCCGACGCGTGTTTGCACACTGCACCCGGCCGCCCCCGCGCTGCTGAGGGTGTACTTTCTGTGCTACTTTGTGTCCCCCCCGGTGCCCTACAAAACCCCCCTGGTCTGCCCTCCGAAGACGCGGGTACTTACCTGCTGGCAGACTGGAACCGGGGCACCCCCTTCTCTCCATTATAGCCTATGTGTTTTGGGCACCTCTTTGACCTTTGCACCTGACCGGCCCTGAGCTGCTGGTGTGATAACTTTGGGGTTGCTCTGAACCCCCAACGGTGGGCTACCTTGGACCAAAAACTGAGAACTGTAAGTGACTTACTTACCTGTGAAAACTAACAATAACTTACCTCCCCCAGGAACTGTGAAAATTGCACTGTGTCCACTTTTAAAACAGCTTATTGTGTTTTATGACAAAAGTATTCATGCTAATGTAATGATTCAAAGTTCCTAGAGTACTTACCTGCAATACCTTCCAAACAAGCTATTACATGTGAAATTTGAACCTGTGGTTCTTAAAATAAACTAAGAAAATATATTTTTCTATAACAAAACCTATTGGCTGGATTTGTCTCTGAGTGTGTGTACCTCATTTATTGTCTATGTGTATGTACAACAAATGCTTAACACTACTCCTTGGATAAGCCTACTGCTCGACCACACTACCACAAAATAGAGCATTAGTATTATCTCTTTTTACCACTATTTTACCTCTAAGGGGAACCCTTGGACTCTGTGCATGCTATTCCTTACTTTGAAATAGCACATACAGAGCCAACTTCCTACATTGGTGGATCAGCGGTGGGGTACAAGACTACTAGACTACTGGACTACTCAGCCAATACCTGATCACACGACAAATTCCAAAATTGTCATTAGAAATTGATTTTTGCAATTTGAAAAGTTTTCTAAATTCTTAAAAGTCCTGCTAGGGCCTTGTGTTAGTCCCTGTTAGCATTTCTTTTAGAGTTTAAAAGTTTGTAAAAGTTTGAATTAGATTCTAGAACTAGTTTTAGATTCTTAAAAGCATTCCAACTTTTAGAAGAATAATGTCTAGTACAGAGATGAATGTGGTGGAACTCGACACCACACCTTACCTCCATCTCCAGATGAAAGAGCTAAGGTCACTCTGTAACATAAGAAAAATAACAATGGGCTCCAGACCTACCAAAGTACAGCTCCAGGAGCTGTTGGCAGAGTATGATAGAGCCAACCCCTCTGTGGATAACACAGAGGAGGATGATAGTGAACTGGAGGAAGAATCCCCTCCACCAGTCCTATCTAGGGAGAACAGGGCTTCTCAAGCCCTGACTCCAAAAATAATAGTCAGAGATGCTGGCTCCCTCACAGGAGGGTCCAGCCTCTCTGAAATCACTGAGGATAACCCCAGTGAAGAGGACATCCAGTTAGCCAGGATGGCCAAGAGATTGGCTTTGGAAAAACAGATCCTAGCCATAGAAAGGGAAAGACAAGAGATGGGCCTAGGACCCATCAATGGTGGCAGCAACATAACTAGGGTCAGAGATTCTCCTGACATGTTGAAAATCCCCAAAGGGATTGTAACTAAATATGAAGATGGTGATGACATCACCAAATGGTTCACAGCTTTTGAGAGGGCTTGTGAAACCAGAAAAGTGAACAAATCTCACTGGGGTGCTCTCCTTTGGGAAATGTTCACAGGAAAGTGTAGGGATAGACTCCTCACACTCTCTAAAAAAGATGCAGAATCTTATGACCTCATGAAGGGTACCCTGATTGAGGGCTTTGGATTCTCCACTGAGGAGTATAGGATTAGATTCAGGGGGGCTCAAAAATCCTCGAGCCAGACCTGGGTTGACTTTGTAGACTACTCAGTAAAAACACTAGATGGTTGGATTCAAGGCAATGGTGTAAATGATTATGATGGGCTGTACAATTTATTTGTGAAAGAACACCTATTAAGTAATTGTTTCAATGATAAACTGCATCAGCATCTGGTGGACCTAGGACCAATTTCTCCCCAAGAATTGGGAAAGAAGGCGGACCATTGGGTCAAGACTAGGGTGTCCAAAACTTCCACAGGGGGTGACCAAAAGAAAGGGGTCACAAAACCTCCCCAGGGGAAAGGTGGTGAGACAGCCAAAAACAAAGATAGTAAAGAGTCTTCTACAGGCCCCCAAAAACCTGCACAGGAGGGTGGGCCCAGAGCCTCTTCACAAAACAATTCTGGGTACAAGGGTAAAAACTTTGATCCCAAAAAGGCCTGGTGTCGTAACTGTAGTCAGTCTGGACACCAAACTGGAGACAAGGCCTGTCCCAAGAAAGATACCACTTCTAACTCCCATCCAGCTAAAACTGGAATGGCCAGTCTCCAAGTGGGATCAACAGTGTGCCCAGAGCAAATCAGGTGTCACACTGAAGCTACATTAGTCTCTGAGGGTGGGGTGGATTTAGCCACACTGGCTGCCTGGCCCCCTAACATGCAAAAATACAGGCAGCAGCTCTTAATTAATGGGACAAGTGTAGAGGGCCTGACGGATACAGGTGCCAGTGTCACCATGGTGACAGAGAAACTGGTTTCCCCTGGCCAATACCTGGCTGGACAAACTTACCCAGTCACCAACGCTGACAATCAGACTAAAGTACATCCCATGGCTATGGTAACTTTAGAGTGGGGAGGGGTCAAAGGCCTGAAACAGGTGGTGGTCTCCTCAAATATCCCAGTAGACTGTTTGCTTGGAAATGACCTGGAGTCCTCAGCATGGGCTGAGGTAGAACTGAAAACCCATGCAGCCATGCTGGGTATCCCTGAACTGGTGTGTGTCAAGACTAGGGCACAGTGCAAGGCACAGGGTGAAAAAGTAGAGCTGGAGTCTGGAAAAATGGCCCAACCTACCAAGAGAAAAGGAAAGTCAGCTGGGAAACCAGCTGCAACACAACACCAAAAAGAGAACCTCTCTTCTCAGGAAGAAGTTCTGCCCTCTGAGGGAACTGAGCCTATGGAGCTGGAACCTTATCAGGTTGAGCTCTTGGGCCCAGGGGGACCCTCAAGGGAAGAGTTGTGTAAGGGACAAGAAACCTGTCCCTCTCTTGAAGGCCTTAGGCAGCAAGCTGCTGAAGAGTCCAAAGGCAAGAAAAATGGAACACATAGGGTCTATTGGGAAGATGGACTCCTGTACACTGAGGCAAGAGATCCCAAACCTGGTGCCACTAGGAGAGTGGTAGTGCCTCAGGGTTTCAGAGAGTTTATTCTGACCTTAGCCCATGATATTCCCCTTGCTGGGCATTTGGGACAAACCAAGACGTGGGAGAGGTTAGTCAACCACTTCTACTGGCCCAATATGTCCCAGAAGGTTAAGGAGTTTTGCCTCTCCTGCCCCACCTGTCAATCCAGTGGTAAGACAGGTGGGCATCCAAAGGCCCCCCTCATTCCACTTCCAGTGGTGGGGGTCCCCTTTGAAAGAGTGGGTGTGGACATAGTTGGTCCACTAGAACCTCCCACAGCCTCAGGAAATATGTACATCCTAGTAGTAGTGGATCATGCTACTAGGTATCCTGAAGCTATTCCCCTTAGGTCGACCACTGCCCCTGCAGTAGCCAAGGCCCTCATTGGTATCTTTACCAGAGTGGGTTTCCCTAAGGAGGTGGTGTCTGACAGAGGTACCAACTTCATGTCAGCCTACCTAAAACACATGTGGAATGAGTGTGGAGTGACTTACAAATTCACTACACCATATCATCCACAAACTAATGGCCTTGTTGAGAGATTCAACAAGACATTAAAGGGAATGATCATGGGGCTCCCAGAAAAACTCAAAAGGAGATGGGATGTCCTCCTGCCATGTCTGCTTTTCGCTTACAGAGAGGTGCCTCAGAAGGGAGTAGGATTCTCACCCTTTGAACTTCTGTTTGGCCACCCTGTAAGGGGACCACTTGCTCTTGTTAAAGAAGGCTGGGAGAGACCTCTTCATGAGCCTAAACAAGACATAGTGGACTATGTACTTGGCCTTCGCTCAAGGATGGCAGAGTACATGGAAAAGGCAACCAAAAACCTTGAGGCCAGCCAACAACTCCAGAAGTTGTGGTATGACCAAAAGGCTGCACTGGTTGAATTTCAACCAGGGCAGAAAGTCTGGGTTCTGGAGCCTGTGGCTCCCAGGGCACTTCAGGACAAATGGAGTGGCCCTTACCCAGTACTAGAGAGGAAGAGTCAGGTCACCTACCTGGTGGACCTGGGCACAAGCAGGAGCCCCAAGAGGGTGATCCATGTGAACCGCCTTAAGCTCTTCCATGACAGGGCTGATGTAAATCTGTTGATGGTAACAGATGAGGACCAGGAAGCTGAGAGTGAACCTCTCCCTGATCTCCTCTCATCAGACCCTAAAGATGGCTCAGTAGATGGAGTGATCTACTCAGACACCCTCTCTAGCCAACAACAGTCTGATAGCAGGAAGGTCCTGCAGCAGTTTGCTGAACTCTTTTCCCTAACCCCTGGTCAGACACACCTGTGTACCCATGATGTGGACACAGGAGACAGCATGCCTGTCAAAAACAAAATATTTAGACAGTCTGACCAAGTTAAGGAAAGCATCAAGGTGGAAGTCCACAAGATGCTGGAATTGGGAGTAATTGAGTACTCTGACAGCCCCTGGGCTAGCCCAGTGGTCTTAGTCCCCAAACCTCACACCAAAGAAGGAAAGAGAGAGATGAGGTTTTGTGTGGACTACAGAGGTCTCAACTCTGTCACCAAGACAGATGCTCATCCCATTCCTAGAGCTGATGAGCTAATAGGCAAATTAGGGGCTGCCAAATTCTTAAGTACCTTTGACTTAACAGCAGGGTACTGGCAAATCAAAATGGCCCCTGGAGCAAAAGAAAAGACAGCATTCTCCACACCGGATGGGCATTATCAGTTCACTGTAATGCCCTTTGGTTTAAAGAATGCCCCTGCCACCTTCCAAAGGTTGGTGAATCAAGTCCTTGCTGGGTTGGAATCCTTTAGTGCAGCTTATCTGGATGATATTGCTGTCTTCAGCTCCACCTGGCAGGATCACCTGGTCCACCTGAAGAAGGTTTTGAAGGCCCTGCAATCTGCAGGCCTCTCTATCAAGGCATCCAAATGCCAGATAGGGCAGGGAACTGTGGTTTACTTGGGACACCTTGTAGGTGGAGGCCAAGTTCAGCCACTCCAGCCTAAGATCCAGACTATTCTGGATTGGGCAGCTCCAAAAACCCAGACTCAAGTCAGGGCATTCCTTGGCTTGACTGGGTACTATAGGAGGTTTGTGAAGGGATATGGATCCATTGTGACAGCCCTCACAGAACTCACCTCCAAGAAAATGCCCAAGAAAGTAAACTGGACTGTAGAATGCCAACAGGCCTTTGACACCCTGAAGCAAGCTATGTGCACAGCACCAGTTCTAAAAGCTCCAGATTACTCCAAGCAATTCATTGTGCAAACCGATGCCTCTGAACATGGGATAGGGGCAGTTTTGTCCCAAACAAATGATGATGGCCTTGACCAGCCTGTTGCTTTCATTAGCAGGAGGTTACTCCCCAGGGAGCAGCGTTGGAGTGCCATTGAGAGGGAGGCCTTTGCTGTGGTTTGGTCCCTGAAGAAGCTGAGACCATACCTCTTTGGTACTCACTTCCTAGTTCAGACTGACCACAGACCTCTCAGATGGCTGATGCAAATGGAAGGTGAAAATCCAAAACTGTTGAGGTGGTCCATCTCCCTACAGGGAATGGACTTTATAGTGGAACACAGACCTGGGACTGCCCATGCCAATGCAGATGGCCTTTCCAGATTCTTCCACTTAGAAAATGAAGACTCTCTTGGGAAAGGTTAGTCTCATCCTCTTTCGTTTGGTGGGGGGTTGTGTAAGGAAATGCCTCCTTGGCATGGTTACCCCCTGACTTTTTGCCTTTGCTGATGCTATGTTTTGAATTGAAAGTGGGCTGAGGCCTGCTAACCAGGCCCCAGCACCAGTGTTCTTTCCCTAACCTGTACTTTTGATTCCACAATTGGCACACCCTGGCATCCAGATAAGTCCCTTGTAACTGGTACCTCTGGTACCAAGGGCCCTGATGCCAGGGAAGGTCTCTAAGGGGTGCAGCATGTATTATGCCACCCTAAGAGACCCCTCACTCAGCACAGACACACTGCTTACCAGCTTGTGTGTGCTAGTGAGAACAAAATGAGTAAGACGACATGGCACTCCCCTCAGGGTGCCATGCCAGCCTCTCACTGCCTATGCAGTATAGGTAAGACACCCCTCTAGCAGGCCTTACAGCCCTAAGGCAGGGTGCACTATACCATAGGTGAGGGTACCAGTGCATGAGCACTGTGCCCCTACAGTGTCTAAGCAAAACCTTAGACATTGTAAGTGCAGGGTAGCCATAAGAGTATATGGTCTGGGAGTCTGTTTTACACAAACTCCACAGCACCATAATGGCTACACTGAAAACTGGGAAGTTTGGTATCAAACTTCTCAGCACAATAAATGCACACTGATGCCAGTGTACATTTTATTGTAAAATACACCACAGAGGGCCCCTTAGAGGTGCCCCCTGAAACTTAACCGACTATCTGTGTAGGCTGACTGGTTCCAGCAGCCTGCCACACTAGAGACATGTTGCTGGCCCCATGGGGAGAGTGCCTTTGTCACTCTGAGTCCAGTAACAAAGCCTGCACTGGGTGGAGATGCTAACACCTCCCCCAGGCAGGAGCTGTAACACCTGGCGGTGAGCCTCAAAGGCTCACCCCTTTGTCACAGCCCCGCAGGACACTCCAGCTAGTGGAGTTGCCCGCCCCCTCCGGCCCCGGCCCCCACTTTTGGCGGCAAGGCCGGAGAAAATAATGAGAATAACAAGGAGGAGTCACTGGCCAGTCAGGACAGCCCCTAAGGTGTCCTGAGCTGAGGTGACTCTAACTTTTAGAAATCCTCCATCTTGCAGATGGAGGATTCCCCCAATAGGATTAGGGATGTGACCCCCTCCCCTTGGGAGGAGGCACAAAGAGGGTGTACCCACCCTCAGGGCTAGTAGCCATTGGCTACTAACCCCCCAGACCTAAACACGCCCTTAAATTTAGTATTTAAGGGCTTCCCTGAACCTAAAGTTTTAGATTCCTGCAACTACAAGAAGAAGGACTGCCGAGCTGAAAGACCCCTGCAGAGGAAGACCAGAAGACACCAACTGCCTTGGCCCCAGACTTACCGGCCTGTCTCCTGCCTTCCAAAGAACCTGCTCCAGCGACGCTTTCCAAGGGACCAGCGACCTCTGAATCCTCTGAGGACTGCCCTGCTTCGAAAAAGACAAGAAACTCCCGAGGACAGCGGCACTGCTCCAAAAGAACTGCAACTTTGTTACAAGGAGCAGATTTAAAGACCCCTGCAATTCCCCGCAAGAAACGTGAGACTTGCAACACTGCACCCGGCGACCCCGACTCGACTGGTGGAGAACAACCAACTCAGGGAGGACCCTCCGGCGACTCTACGACTGTGAGTAACCAAAGTTGTCCCCCCTGAGCCCCCACAGCGACGCCTGCAGAGGGAATCCCCAGGCTCCCCCTGACCGCGACTGTCTGAACTCCATTTCCCGACGGCTGGAAAAGGCCCTGCACCCGCAGCCCCCAGCCCCTAAAGAAACGGAACTTCTGTGCAGGAGTGACCCCCAGGAGGCCCTCTCCCTTGCCCAGGTGGTGGCTACCCCGAGGAGCCCCCCCCTTGCCTGCCTGCATCGCTGAAGAGACCCCTTGGTCTCCCATTGAAACCTGAAGGAAACCCGACGCGTGTTTGCACACTGCACCCGGCCGCCCCCGCGCTGCTGAGGGTGTACTTTCTGTGCTACTTTGTGCCCCCCCCGGTGCCCTACAAAACCCCCCTGGTCTGCCCTCCGAAGACGCGGGTACTTACCTGCTGGCAGACTGGAACCGGGGCACCCCCTTCTCTCCATTATAGCTTATGTGTTTTGGGCACCTCTTTGACCTTTGCACCTGACCGGCCCTGAGCTGCTGGTGTGATAACTTTGGGGTTGCTCTTAACCCCCAACGGTGGGCTACCTTGGACCAAAAACTGAGAACTGTAAGTGACTTACTTACCTGTGAAAACTAACAATAACTTACCTCCCCCAGGAACTGTGAAAATTGCACTGTGTCCACTTTTAAAACAGCTTATTGTGTTTTATGACAAAAGTATTCATGCCAATGTAATGATTCAAAGTTCCTAGAGTTCTTACCTGCAATACCTTCCAAACAAGCTATTACATGTGAAATTTGAACCTGTGGTTCTTAAAATAAACTAAGAAAAGATATTTTTCTATAACAAAACCTATTGGCTGGATTTGTCTCTGAGTGTGTGTACCTCATTTATTGTCTATGTGTATGTACAACAAATGCTTAACACTACTCCTTGGATAAGCCTACTGCTCGACCACACTACCACAAAATAGAGCATTAGTATTATCTCTTTTTACCACTATTTTACCTCTAAGGGGAACCCTTGGACTCTGTGCATGCTATTCCTTACTTTGAAATAGCACATACAGAGCCAACTTCCTACACTGTGCTGGTATTAGTGGACAGTGCTACTTTGCTTTTGGTTGAGAACATAGTGAGACAAGGATTGTGGGATTGAAATGACTTCCTGATTCGATTGAAAGTTATTGATTAATTGAATTTGATTATTAATCATGTTTTTTAAAGCTTTGAAGTGTGTGTTAAGAGGAGATATGTTTAGTCCAGTTAGAAATGGTATAGAAGTCTCACCTGAGGGAATACTAGGTTACTATGGGTCATCTGTTAAAGGATCTCATGCATGATTGTGGTTTGAACAGTGGAGCAAAATTACTGAAAAGTAAGGTGCTGTAGCATTTCCCCGTTATGGAACCTTTTAGATAATTTGAGGTGAATATTATAGGAAATTAAACCGCCTCCAAGACCCTCTGAGGCCCTTAGCATTTGGGAACTCATAGCACTAGAAAGAATGGCAGAGAATAAGAGAAGAGAATGCAGAAAGCAATTAAGACACTTGCAGAGCCTAAGTGACAAACAGAGCAAAGGATGGGGAGATCAGACGTACTTGAGGGAGTCAGAATGGAGGCAGAATGGATCCAGCTATTTCAAATGAAGAAGCTGAAAGCACTAAACCTAAGACTAGGAAAAAGACAGGAAAGGCAGAACAGACAACAGAAGGTGAGGATAAGAAGACAATGACATATGAGAGGGATTCAGATGATGAGTTCATAAATCAGATCTTGATGAATCACTCTTCTCAGTTTATCAGTTTTTATCATTTAGTTGAGACAGGAACATTAAGTGGAGTAGCACAAAATGTAACCTCGAATGTGCCAACTGCCCCAGTTGTACAGACCCCGAATCAGTGACAAATACACCTTCAAATTCAGTGACACAGAATCCTGATGTGAATCAATCAGTTCAAAATGCTAATACAGTTCTGCCTTTGTCGAGTGCAGTTGTGAACCAGGTTGTGCCAAATTCTAATGTGAATCAGACAGTGCAGTCCCCCTGTGGGAATCTGCCTGTACAAAATTGTACTCTGAATCAACCTATGCCAATGTTTAGTTCAGTGTCTGTCAATGTGGAATGTTACCATGAGTCAAACAGGAAAAAGTTTCAGTATTGTCCTGGCAGTACAGAGAATAGGAATGACAATTCCCTAGAATCAGACAAATAATATAGTTTCAGATGCATTAACATTTCCCATGACTATAGGTCCCATTGTTCCTTTGTATGCTTCAGGTACATCTGGAAGCAATGCATACTTGATAAATGTCCCAACTGTTCCTGATACACCAGTGACTTTAGCTGGGATATAATTTTTTGGTATGCAGAGAGAAGTATATTCTAATAATTCAGAAGTGGGAAGGTTCACTTCTCCTATCAGACCTACATGCATTGCAGATCCATTGCAGTCAGACAGGATTTACTCCTGAATAGAGGTTTGTTTATTTTATTTTATTTGAAACGTTTTTTATAGTGCGAACAAGACCGGGCAGGGTATTAAAGCACTCTACAGAGAGGTGATACGTAAAGAGGTATAGATGAAAATAGTAATTACTATACATACAATGACATGTTAAGCATAAAAAATGAGTAAAAGAAAAAGAAGAAGCATAGTAGATTAATCCTGGCCTGCTGATATATCTCCATAAAAATAATTGTTGTCCAGAGATTGTGTTTTTGGATCATTAGAGAAATAATTTAGCTGGGGTAGACATTGCTGATCTGGGCCTAATTTTTCTAGACAACATTTAAAAAAATGTTGTATGTGTTGCAGTGATTATGCAATATTTCAGGATCTATGAGATCTATATACTTCATTTTGGTGTCAAAACATAGGTTTGTGGGGTCCAGTAGTCTTATAGAGACAGAAAATAACTCCTCAGAGCAACCCTTCCTCCATTTTCTAAAAGTGGCACCTATAATAGAGGAAGAAGAGACATATATAGAAATTAAACAAATAATAATGTTCTTTAATCCTTTTATGTATACATCAAACAATGTTCATAACCAGAATATGAAATAAACTAATGTTTCTCACTCCTGATTTAGGCACATTTTCATAGTTCAATTCATTTATTTGTTTCGGCAATCACTTGGGGTACACTTGCAGAATGTTGAACATTTCAGAAGAGCATATCGACAGGAACATCTTTTTGTAGCACAGGTTTTGCAAGTACATGTATGGGCAGGTTCTGTGGGTAGAGCATTTAGAAATGTTGTAGGTTTCAGTACCCCATCAATAACTTCCCAACCAAATTCACATGGATCTTTTGCTACATATGCGTGGTCCAAAACATTTACACATCTTCTGATCAAGTAAAACGCTCTTTTAATGTGTTCACGCACATGATCTGATGTCGGTGGAAGGTCACTTGGCGAGACTGACCTCTTGAACTCACTGTACCAAAGATCGTCAAATGTGTGACAGTCAGAACTCATTTTCCACACATGCACAAGGTATTTTTCTACATCTTAAAAGTCACATTCTTCTTCTGTTTCAGAAAAACGTCTCAGGTTCAGCAGTTCAGCTTTGTTCCAATTTTGCAAATTGTTGACTCCCATGATTTGTGGAGCTCTGGGGCATCACAAAGTTTTTCACTAAGTCCAAAATCTAAACATTTCAAGATGTTTCTTAAAATAGTTCCTGCTGATTTTGCTGCATCCTGTGATCTTATTTTGGCAGCAAGAACTTCAGGAGTCAAATCAGCTGAGAACACCATAAGTGGCTCATTCTTTTTGTTAGACTGACAAAAACAAATTTTGTCATTGTACATTCCCACCAGAAAAATCTTAATTTCATTATTATGGATCATTAACGTTTCATCAATGTTTACCATCATTTCTCTGATCTTAGTGAGTGAGAACCAATAGCCAGCACTGTAGAGTGGCTGCAAAACTTAATTTGCTTTTTCAAAGAGTGCAAACTTATCTGAAGGCTGGTGGTTACACTGCTGCTGGGAGCTCATTGTACATTCATATTTTAAAATGTTTGCACACATGCAGTTTCGGTGGGCATACAAATCTGCTGCAAATACATTAGCCCCGCTGTTTGAATCAGCTATTCAACTGAAAACTTAATCTTGGTAGAAACTAGCTGTAGATAAAAACATGTTTGCCCTTTGAGGCTCACATACTTTGTACTTTGTTCTTTCATCAGTCCCTTTGACCCTTGTTCTGGCTACACCACAGATAACACATTGAAGATCCTTTGCTCTCTGATCAGTTTTTGGAGGTGGACGAGGGTAGCCATCGGTCTTCTAAGTGGATGGGCAATGGGTTTGATTGTCATCGTCTTCTCAGAAGACTCAGATTCTTGTTGTGATTCACTGGTTTCTGCTATTTCTCAAGAAACTTATTCCAGGCTTTTTTCTGGTGTGTAGGACTTGTAGCACTTGTTACAGTGACAAAATATTTAATCCTCTTCACCCATCAATTTCAATCTTTTGTGAAGTTTGTCTTGCCATATTTCTGCAGCATCTCAAACTCTTCTGTCCAGTTGCAGTTGATGTTAGCTTTTCTTTCGGATTAGTTTGACGTCTGACACATTTTTCTTTGTTAAAGGAGTCCTCATATTTTGTATTTAGCAACACTCTGTCAGGAGGTAAAGATCGTTTGCTACCACCTGCTTCGTTCAGGTGTACAAATTTGAATCAATGGAAAATTGGAAAAAAACAAAATTCATAAATTACCAATATGATGGCTAAAAAACATCATTATAGAGCCACCATTTTGGAAAATGGCAGAAGGCTTGCTCTGAGGAGTTATTGTCTGTCTCTGTAGGACCAATTGACCCCCAAAACCTATGTTTTGACACCAAAATGAAGTGTATAGGTCTCATGGTTCCTGAAATATTATATCACTGCAACACATCTGACATTTTTAAAAATGTCATCCAGAAACAATTGGCCTGGATTAGCAATGTCTACCCAAGTTGAATTACTTCTCTAACGATGCAAAAACACAAATCAAAAATGAAAATCTCTGGAAAACATTTTTTTACAGAGGTATATCAAGGGATCAGTACTATATATAAATTAACAAAGACTGCATAATAAAATGAAGCCCAGGGTTGCATACGCAAAAATAATAATCAGTTTTGAGTTGCTTCATGTCTATTGCAGGTATTTATTCAGGAGCAACCATTTTACTTATTTTTTGAATGAAGAGGTTAAAGGATCAGATCTGGTTTCAGGGGTAAGATAAACACCATCTTATATGCCACCTTTTGTTCCAGATTCTGAATGCACATTGCAGCACTCCGCAAGGAAGAGTACTTTTTAATAGGTCAGACAGTATGTCACACTTCAATGCTCTGAGTCAGCAGAATGTACGAGAGTTAAGAGCAGAAGTACCATACAAAAATAGTATCAGTTTGCAAGGTTTTACTGCACAGCAGCTTGCAGATTGGTTAAATAATTTGAATCCTCAAGGTGCAACAGGTTTAGGGCATTGTAATGCAAGAACAGAAGAAACACCAGACAGAGATAGATCAGTGAACGTGTCCAGATTAAAAACAGAATTGAATGAAATGATTTCAGGCATTTTGGACACAGCCCGATTGGAAAATTCAACAGAAGATGAACTGCGGTTCGCATGTAAGGACATTACTCAACATTCAGGACAGGCTTATGAGAGATTAGAGCAGAATTAGATGAGAAATATGATGTGGAGTTAGAGAAATCAAAGCCTTTAAAGAAAAGTTAGAGATTGGAGTTTAGGAAAAAAGACATAGTTAACATGCGATCCCCTTAAATGAAACTGGGCATTAAGGAATTGATTCGTATAGTTAGAAATGGGGAGCTATACATAAGTGGGAAGGTAGACAGGCAAAGAAGAGAGAGTAGAAGAAAACAAAGCCAAATGTGCCTCCAGCAGGAGCAAATCAAGGCAGGGAAA
Organism: Pleurodeles waltl; assembly: GCF_031143425.1. NCBI lineage: Eukaryota > Metazoa > Chordata > Amphibia > Caudata > Salamandridae > Pleurodeles > Pleurodeles waltl. The sequence goes on along the minus strand of NC_090444.1, from coordinate 1,639,174,974 downwards.
TTTGAAAATGATACCCATGGAAGAGATACCAGGTAGGTTATGTTCATGTACACTGGAGTAGGAGTGATATTTTATCATTCACAAATGATTACCCAAAATTAAGATAGAGATCAGTGGAGTGGTACAAGCAGACAGAGAGGTGTGTGACACTTTCGAAATGCCTGTGGGAGGATTTGAACATGTTCTTGACATTGTCATTCCAAGTGATTTGTGGAATGAATGCAAAGTGAATGTTAATTGACCTGACAGTGAACGTCAAAAAGATCCATTTATGAGTGCACCACCTGAAGAGGTGATGAAAAAGTATTACAAGGGGATTGAATTTTTGAAAAACCAAGTGTCCCTGAAAGATACTAACATGCAGAAAATTGACCAGATAGCCCAGGAATCAAAGGAGTTGATCCATGCTGACTATGAAAGACTGCTGCAAGCTTTCAAACTGTCATGAATCCCCAAGGTGCCTACTGAGTTATCTGTCAGCATCCGAAGGGATTAGGGTTAAATCATATCTCTGTTCTTGGTTAAACCTTCATGTTTCTAAGTAAACATAATGTGCTGTGTTACACAATTGGTTTTATCAATGCTTGTTTTACCAATGCTTGTTTTCTAATGTGAGCAGGTGTAGACATGTGCTTTTAATTGGGTGTGGTGACTCATCCACATGTGGAAACTCAACTGCTTTCCTGATTGGCTATAAATAGCAGAGTGAAGCATGCCTCCCTGCTTGGCTTTGTTTTGCTTCCTGATCTCAGCATCTGATTTGGCAGTCCAGCCCCTGCTGTCATCCTCGTATTCAGGACTTTTGAGGCAATTCTTTTCTTCGTTCCTGTACCTGCTGACACCAGGCATTCCTCCAGCACTCCGGAAAAGACTGCAGCTAAGTGACTAGTATTCTCCTGGGAGTTTGTTCTTTGAGCTCCGCGCTTTCCTAGAACAGCTGGTGTATTTCAGACCTCGTGCTTATCTGGAAGAGACAAATGTATTTCTCAACATTCTACATTATTATTGTAGTTACTTGTCTAAATGTGCTTCAGGAAATCTGCTTGAGCTCAAGTACTACAAAAAGTGACAGTGCAATTTTAAAAGAGCATTTACGTGACTTTTCTTTCTCTAATAGCATAACTCTTGGATTTAAATTGTGTCATTCATGCCTGTGTTTCAGGTTTGAGGAATTTGCTTTTGAAGGGTTTTTCACACACACAGTGAAACCAAACCAAACTGTGCCACCGTAACTGTTTAAACCCAGAGTGGACATTTATATTTCTTGGATTGTTTTTGTTCCTTTTAGTTTAACCCTATGCATGCAGGAAAGTTATATGTGATATAATTAATGCGTTTGTTTGTCTTTCTTGTGCATGATAAGTGCAACCACAGTTCTAATTGTAGTGTGCAACAGTGAATCTCTGTGAAGCCAGCCCTAGTGTTGCAGTACTTATTGTTATGGTACTCAGTTTGGGTTTTTGGTAATGCAGTGTTAGTAATTGTGCCAACAGTAATTATTATCCAAGAAAAGTGCTGGAGCATCCCAGTGTTCTTCTACTGCTCCAGTGCCCATATCTGAAAGAGAGAGTCAGATTCAAGGAAGTTGAGTGCACTAACTCTACTATCACTCTGTCAACAACGACCTGCCCCCCCGAATATACAGGGTGCCTGGCTGGACCAGCAAGACGTGGCAGTGTTTTGTCTCTTTCTCTTCCACTCCCCCTTTCCTTTTGGGACACCTGCCGGGGTTTCTGTGTCCACCAGGAAGTGCCAAGAGGTGTTCCAGGAGGTCGGGTATACCATTGCCCCTGCAGACATCCCGCTTTTCAGGTGAGTGGCCCGTCTCAACACAAACAAAATAGTGGTACAGAAACAATAGAAGCTAAATATATGAGTCATTTTGCGTTCATGTTTGTGCAAGGATTGAAGCCAGACATTAGTGAGATGATTCTGCAGCACCTGATTTAGTGGCAGAACAAACCAAGGTATGCGATCCTGCAGTATGAAAAATACTGCAGTGATGAAATCGAGCTGAAGCAGAAAAAGTTGAAAGGGAAGGTAATGGTGATGGTGATGGAATTGAAAGCTGCAAAAAATGTTAGTCAGAGCCCGCAGATGATGGTGAATACTGGTGGAATGCAAGGTGTTCCAAAGCAAGTGACAAATGTTGTTCAGCCTAGAGGTAGAGGACAAAGTGCTCATGTAGATCAAAGTCAAGGTGTTGTTGATGTTCAGGCTAATCCGTCTCATGTTTGCGGAAACTTAGGTCACTGGGAAAATTAGTGTCCCATTAATATTGTGAATAACCAAGTGCAAAATGTGGGAGTTGCTCATGCTCAAGGCAATAATCAAGTTCAAAGAATACAAAGACTCTGAGTACAAAACGTGAATGCTTCCCCAGGACAGTAGATGCAGGTATCCCAAGCCCCAATGGCAGAACAGCAAATGGTTGTTCCCCAACAGAATCTGAACCAGATCGCAAATGCAAAGATGAATCAGAAAGCTTCACAGTTACCCTGATAAAGCTGGGTGATGAAGAATTTTCAGACATTTTTCAAACAGACAGCTCAGATGACAAAGGTTGCATGTTAGCTGCATCCTTAGAAGTAGATCAATGTGGTCCCTATGTAAATGTCAACGTTATGGGACATAGTGTGTCATTCTTGGTCAACACTGGAACTACACGTTCCACTGTCAGAACAGCAGAAGTGCCAAATTTACCCCTTTCAGGAAAACAAGTTCAGGTTGTAGGTGTTGCAAATAAGCAGGTAACCAATCCTGTAGCAGAACATGCCCCTGCAAAAATAGATTCATTCGAGGATGAGCACTAATTAGTGGCTTGTGATTCAAACCCTGTAAGTTTACTAAGATGCAACCTATTGTGTAAGCTAAACTGTTTCATTAGATGTCCCCCACCCCAGGAATAGCAATTCACAAGAATGAAGAAGATGTGCCCTGTAAATGTGTAGAGCTATGGCTGAGTGTCACATTGTACTCAATGCTGACATGTAATGATTTGCACGCAGATTTAAAAGACACAGTGAAACCTGAAGTTTGGGATTTTTCAAGAAAAGATAGGACCCATTAAAGGAGTTGAGCCTATTAAGATAATATTGAAGACAATTGCAGAGTATCCCAAAACATCCCCGTATAATATGACTCCCAAGACAATTGCTGGAATTACACCCTTAATTAATAGTCTAATTGAACATGGTATCTTGAAAGAGATTTTGGGTAGTCCATGTCGTTCTCCCATTCTAGGATTGTGGAATCCCAATGGAAAGTAATGCGTAGTCTAAGACCTGAGAAAAGTGAACAAGATTGTCATTTCATGTTGTTCGGTGGTACCGAATCCTGCAGTGATTTTATTCCAAATTCCCTGTGAATCAGAATGGTTTACAGTGATTGATCTTTGTTAAGCTTTCTTTCCCATGCCATTGCATGAGGAAAGTCAATTCCTCTTTGCATTTAAATGCGGTAGTCATGTTTTGGCATGGTTCCGAACTCCACAAGGGCATACGGAGTCGCCATCAATTTTCAACTAGACTTTGTAAAAGAATCTGGAGTTCCTTAAAATGCATTATCACTCAGTCTTAGTCCAGTACAGAGGCAACCTTCTTGTTGCATCAAACACCGGAGAAGCATGTATGAGAGATACAACAATCCACTTGAATCATTGAGGAGAGAATGGACATAAAGTGTCCCCAGCAAAATGACAGCATTGCAAGAAAGAAGTTGTGTACTTAGGTTACCCTATTGAGAAAGCTGTGAAGAAAGTGTCACGAGAGAGAATCTCAGCAATTTTGAAAATGAATCCCCATGTCACACAGAAGGAAATCTGAATATTTCTGGGAATGATTGGCTACTGTTGCCAGTGGATTCCAAACTTTTCGAGTTTGGCCAAGCCTTTACAGAGCCTGACACACATGGATGTGTCTGATCTAGTATCATTGGATGACACCTGCATGCACACCTTCACAGAGCTGAGAGAAAGCCTATGCCGAGCTCCAGCTCTGGGAATGCCCAATTATAACAAATGTTTTTCTTTGTTTTGCTGTGAGGGGGATGGATGTACTTTCTCTGTATTGACACAGCTGTATGGAAATGTGAACAAGCCACTCTTGATCCTGTGGCTTTGGTGCCGCCTGGTTGTTTAAAGGCATTCACCGCATTCAGCATCAGCATAAAACAGGGCAAAGACATTGTTATGGGCCATCCCCTGAATGTTTTTATTCCCCACTCAGAGAAAAATTTTGTTAACTTGTACAAAGACCCAATATTTAACAAGTGCACGTTTGACCCTCTATGAGGAGGTTATACTTGCATAGCCTAATCTTACTCTCAAACGCTGTACAGGTCTGAATCCTGTCACGTTGTTACCAAATCCTGTTGAAAAGGTTGATGACCACGAGAATGAGGGTGAGCATGACTGTCTCGATGTGACTGAATTCTGCACTAAACCCAAACCTCACATTCAAGATGTCCCCTTAGATGTAAATTACCATGTCATGTTTGTTGATCGCTCCTGTTTAAGAGATAAAGATGCTTCCCTGAGAGCAGGCATGTCAGAAGAATGCTGTATTTCTGAACAGCTTAAAGTGCCCATTGTCACTGATAGTCAGTATGGTTTTGGTGTTGTTCATGATTTTGGACAGTTGTGTTCACAGAAAGGATTCATGGCCTCCTCTGGATCCCATATCCGGAACGGTGATAAGATTTACAGTTTGTTGAATGCATTACAGCTGCCTGCAAAAATTGCAGTTGTCAAGTGCACAGCACACAGAAAATCTACTGACTATGTAACTTCAGCTACTACATAAGCTGATGAAGTGGTGAGATATAGCACCCTTAGTTGCACTTCCTTTACTGGGGAATGGAGCAATGAGACTCTTCACTACTATTGACACTTGGGAAGAAGTTAAGAGATTGTAGGAAGAAGTGACAGAGGAAGAACAGCAGACATGAGTCAGAGCAGGATGTGCCAAAAGAAATGAGGATGATGTTTGGGTTTCAAGTTATGGAAGAGCAGTGCTGCAAAACAGTTTATTGTTACCCATGGGTAGACCTTATCATGGACAAGCACATATAGATAGGGCTGCAATGATCAGAACGTTCAGACAGCATGGTTTAACCATAATCATAATCAAACAAATTTCTTAAGCGCACTACCCACCAGGTAGGGTGTCAAGGCGCTGGGGGTGGTTACTGCTCAAAAAGCCATGTTTTGAGGTGCTTTCTGAAGTTTAGGAGGCCCTGGGTCTTGCGTAGGTTGGTGGGGAGGGAGTTCCAGGTTTTGGTGGCGAGGAGGGAGAAGGATCTGCCTCCGGAGGTGGTGCGTTGGATGCAGGGGACTGTAGCGAGGGCGAGGGCGGTGGAGCAGAGCTGTCGAGTTGGTTTGCGGAAGTTGATTCGTTCGTTGAGGTAGGCCGGTCCGGTGTCGTGGAGGGCCTTGTGAGCCTGGACAAGGATTTTGAAAATGATCCTTTTGTTCATGGGCAGCCAGAGTAGGGATCTGAGGTGGGCAGAGATGTGTTTGTGGCGAGGGAGGTTGAGGATGAGACGTGCGGCTGCGTTCTGGATTCTCTGGAGTTTTCTCTGAAGCTTGGCTGTGGTCCCTGCGTAGAGGGCGTGGCCATAGTCCAGTTTGCTGCTTATGAGGGCGTGGGTGACCGTTCTTCTTGTTTCTAAAGGAATCCATTTAAAAGTCTTGCGTAGCATGCGAAGGGTGTTGAAGCAGGAGGATGATATGGCGTTGATTTGCTGAGTCATGGAGAGAGATGAGTCCAGTATGATCCAGAGATTGCGTGCGTGGGTGGTGGGTGTTGGGGGTGGTCCAAGGGTGGTGGGCCACCAAGAGTCGTTCCGTGCTGTCTTGTTGGGACCGAAGATGATGATCTCGTTTTTTTCTGAGTTCAATTTGAGGTGGCTTGCTGTCATCCAGTTAGCGATGGCGAGGAGTCCGGCGTGTAGGTTATTCTTGGTGGTAGATGGGTTCTTTGTGAGGGAGATGATGAGCTGGGTGTCGTTAGCGTATGAAATGATGGTGAGGCTGTGGGGGCGGATGATGTTGGTGAGAGGAACCATGTAGATATTGAAAAGGGTGGGGCTGAGGGAGGATCCTTGGGGGACCCCACAGATGGTCTTGGTGGCTGTAGACCGGAAAGGAGGATGGCGAACTCTTTGGGTTCTTTTGGAGAGGAAGGAGGTGAGCCAGTCCACGGCTTTGTGGCGAATTCTGGTGTCAAAGAGGCGTGTTCGGAGGGTTGGGTGGCATATGGTGTCGAAAGCTTCAGAGAGGTCTAGGAGGATGAGGGCGACGGTTTCGCCCTTGTCCAATGTGGTCTGATGTCTGTACAGGCGATGAGGGCAGTCTCGGTGCTGTTGTTTTTGCAGAATCTAGACTGGGGGATGTCGAGTATGTTGTTGTCTTCTAGGAAGCAAGATAGTTGTATGTTTACTATCATCTCTATGACCTTTGCGGGGAAGGGGAGTAGAGAGATGGGCCGGTAGTTTGTGAGGTCTTCAGGGTCTGCTTTGGGTTTTTGGAGAAGAGCGTTGACTTCGGCGTGTTTCCAAACATCTGGGAAGGTTGCGGTCTCGAAGGAACTGTTGATGACGGCCCAGAGCTGGGGAGCCATGATTTGTTTGGCCTTGTTGAAGATGTGATGGGGGCAAGGGTCTGTTGGGGAGCCTGAGTGGATGGAGCTCATGGTTTTTCCGATTTCTTCGTCATTGGTGGGGGTCCAGGTGTTCAGTGGGTTGATGCGGCAGGGTGCTGTGGTGTTAGTTGTGTCGTTGGTGGTGATGGTGGGTGATGACGATGTGAAGCTGTTGTGTATGTCTGCGATCTTGCGGTGGAAGTAGTTGGAGAGAGAGTTGCAGAGGTCTTGGGAGTGTGGAGAGCCGATGGTGCAGGATTGGTGTGTTCTTTGATGATGGCAAAAAGTTCCTTGCTGTTGTGTGTGTTGTCGTCTATGCGTTCTTTATAGAAGGATCGTTTGGTGGTCTGGATGAGTTGATGATGTTTGCGCATGGCTGATTTGAGGGCGGAGAAGTTGCTCACTGAGTGTTCTTGGTGCCAGGCTTTCTCAATTTTTTGTCATTCTCGTTTGGAAGACTGAAGTTCTGTGGTGAACCAGAGGGTGGTCTTGATGGTGCGGTGTTGTTGGATATTTTGAATGTGGCGAGGGAGTCTGCGCATGTTTCTAGCCATCGTGTGAGGTTGAGGGCGGCAGCGTTGGGGTCGTTGGTACTGGGGGGTGGAGCTTGTGCTAGGTTGGAGATTAGTTGTTCTTTGGAGATCTTGTTCCACTTGCGGTAGGGGGTAGGATATTGTTGGTGGTGGGTGGTGGGTTTCAGGAAGGAGAAATGGATGCAGTGGTGGTCAGTCCAGTGGAGTTCGGTGGTGTGAGTGAAGGCGATGTGGCTGCTGGAGGTGAAGATGGCGTCTAGCATGTGTCCGGCTGAGTGGGTGGGTGAGGTGACCAGTTGCTTGAGGCCGAGGTTTGCGAGGTTGTCCAGCAGGGCTGTGGAGTTGCAGTCGTGGGTGCTTTCCAGGTGAAAGTTAAGGTCACCAAGGAGTAGGTAGTCTGTGGAGGTGAGGGCGTGGGAGCTGATAGAGTCGCCGATGGTGTCACAGAATGGGGGGCGGGATCCTGGTGGTCTGTAGATGAGGGTTCCTCTTAGGGTGGCGTTGGCGTTGATGTGTACCTGAAAGTGTAGGCATTCTGCGGTGTCTAGGTTGTCGTTGGTAGAAATCTTGATGGAGTTTCTGTGTATTATGGCGATTCTTCCTCCTGGTTTGTTGGTGCGGTCTCTACGGGTGATTTTGTATCCTTCTGGGATGGCTATGGCGATGTCGGGTTCTGATGAGGAGTTCATCCATATTTCAGTGAGGAAGGCGATGTTGGTAGAGTTTGTGGTGAGAAGGTCCCACAGCTTGATGGCGTGCTTGTGGGCGGAGCGGGTGCTAAGGAAGATGCAGTTGAGGTGATTGGGGGGGTTTGGTGTTGTTGTGGTGCTTGATGGTGTTTGGTGGTGTTGGTGTGAGTGCAAGAGAGGTGGCATGAGTGGCATGTGAAAGGTCCGTGTGTGTGTCTGGGGTTGGCCTGGGCGCAGGCGGTGTGCCGGTCAGGGTTGAGAGCAAGGAGCCCTGTGGAGGAGTAGTGGCACTTGGGGGGGCCTGAGGAGCGTGGACCAGGGGGACGGGTGCGGGGCGCGGTCCAGACGCGGACGGGTGTAGACGGGCAGCCGCCATTAAGAAGGGGAGGTGGGAGGGTGGAGCAAAACCCCAAATTCAGAATGATTGCAGAAGCTGTGTGCCACAAATGTGTCACAGGCCAGCAGATAAATGTAGAGAAATGCACAATTGTCACACTGAATGCATCTTGACTTTGTAGAACTACCTGTGTGCAAGGGGCTTTGATAAATCTTGGTCATTGTTTGCATTTTTTCACTCTGGGTTGAACCATACCAAACCAGAAGAAATGATAATCTCACTTTAGCAAAGCTGTTACTTAGGGAGTTGATACTGTGTTTCAGTTTCCTGACGTCTTTGGAGTCAGACCGAGGAACTCATTTCGACAATGAGATCCGTAAATTGTTGTGTGCAGCATTACCAGTTGAGCAAAGATTGCATTGTAGCTACAGACCTGAGGCTTCAGGACTTGTAGACAGATTTATGGAACCCTGAAGTCAAGAATGGCAAAAATATGTGCATCCATCACTTTGAAATGACCAGACGCATTACCTCTTGCCTTGATGAGTCTGCGCAGTACAACCGACAGAAAGACTGGGTTGTCCCCTCATGGCTTTATCATAGGAAGCACCATGAGATTGCCAGCCGTGCCTGCAAATGTGTTTGTGAACATTACAGATGACTTGGTGCTGGACTATTGCAAAGGAGTAGCTGATGCGGTTCGTTCATTGTCTCATCAGGTTGGAGACGCTACAGCACAGCTGCAGCAGGAGCTTTGCCATGACCTATGTCTAGGCAACAGGGTCATGAATAAGAAGCACGTAAGGAAAACTTGCTGGGAACAGTGTTGGAAAGGTCCTCTTCAGGAGGATGTTTTAGTAACCACTACTGCTGTGAAGAGAGCTGGTCTCCCGAACTGGGTATATGAAAGCCACACTTGCAAAGTTCCAGGTCCCCTTGATGATACATCACCTGTTTCAGAAGGGTCAGTCAGAGTGAGTGAGAGGGATCATGCTAGCCAAGCTGTTGGGACTGGAGAAGTGGCTGCTAAAGCACAACCTCGGTCTGATGGGGTTCGGAGCGAGTCAACAACAGTGGAAGGCACAGAAAGGTTGAGACAGAATCCGTTGACTCATGCTAGCTCGGATACTGATGAAGTACCAGTTGAGTTAGATAAAAGAGCTGTACCAGGAGACAATTAGCCTAAAGAGCAAACTGTGCCAAAAATACAAGTGCCTCTGACTATTTCTAAAGAAACTGAAGAGTCGAATCAGAGTAACAGTGATACTGAGGGTCGAGTAAACAAAAGATCAAAGAGAAAGAGAACACTAAGTTGAAGATACTCAGCACCTGCACAGACATAATTTGCTGCCAATAACTGGGAGAAGGAATTTGCTACCTTTTGCTTTAACAATTTAAATCCAGTTCAACATTCTTGCTTTTGAATTTGCAGTGCTGAACTTTAAAATCTCATTGGCACTTGATGAACACAGACATTACGTTTTGGAAGTGATTATTAGTGATTACGAGCTGTGCCTTTATTAGAGACATTTGAACTTTGAGTGGGAGATTTTTGAACATGTGCGAGTAGAGAAGAAATCTCTTTATGAATTTTTTAGAAGATCAAGGAACTTTCGTGACTAATTTGCATTTTTAAAAAGTCTATTTTAACTCTTGCTCTGCTCACAACTAAAAAGGACTGAAAAGAGACAGTGCTACATTAAAGCTGCATTGCATTTTTGATGTTTGATTCTTGAATTTAGATATTTGGTCTGAAATTTGAAAACTCATGAGTAAAATCACAATAGAGGTAGTACATGCAAATACATATGCATAGGTTTAGTAGTAGTGACAGTAATCATGATTATATTAATGCTTATTGGATTGAGTCTGCCCATACCAAGTGACACAGAGAATGTTAAATCCACAAGTGCCACAAATTTAGCAAATTCCATTGCAAATCAAGATCCTCTGTATAAAGATGAGAATATGATTCTAGAGGTGACTTGTTAGCAAATATGTACTACAGACTGCTTTATGAGTATGTTGACACCATGGAAGCTAGAGATTCCTACGTTTGCACACCGTTGCCTTCATCAGTAAGTGAAGGAATCATATATCATAGTTTGTCCATGACTTATGGAGATTCCTGAAGTCTGTTGTTAACACTGTTATATCAGCTACAGTATTTTCAATACTTCTATTCCAATTATGACCTAGTGTTTTCATTTGTCCTCATCATGAAACATTAGGGTGACACAGCAAAGACAAAGAGCATTGATACATTGGGCAGTTTCTTTGAGCCTACATTGACATTTGGTACAGTTTATGCCCATAAGAACAATTTGACCTGCAGTCTTAGCCCAGTACAGAAAGAGTTCATTGGACAAGTTGAGAAGATAAGAAGAGCTATGGAAGATAAAACAGAAAAGAGAAGATTTTTACAAAATTGGGAAAAAGATCCAACACATTCAGTGGCTGGAAATTAGGGATTCCTGGCCTTAGAATGCCAGCATGTCGGGAAATTATGCATTTATAGACCTAGATCAAAGACTGACACACTTTCTGTAGGAACTAGTGAATGTAGATAAGTGTTTTTTTTTGTTTTTTTAAGTGTTTGGACCTTATTGTTTGCTGGACAAGACCCCGCCATCCCAGGTGTTTATTTCATATGTGGGAAAAATGCCTACTACAAACTACCAAAGGGCTGGCATGGTACATGCTACCTGCGAGTAGTTTTTTCAAAGATTTATTATGTGGGCCATTTTAATGATCCAGTCTGGGATGAGAAATCAAACTCCAGAGTCAAAAGAGGAGCTAGTGCTTCAGAGACTACAGTATAGAAGACATTTTTGGTATGATACTTTCATCAGTAGGTGTGATCCTGAATGAAATCAAGATTAGGGAGTTGTCAACAATAGTAGATGAGTTATCTACATACCCTGCTAGTGCCATATTGTAAATGGACATGGGAATGGTTGCTATGAGGTCAATTGCTTTACAAAATCACCTTGCATTAGACATACCCTTCTCAAAAGAAGGCGGAGTTTGCAAAATGTTACATGCACAACAATGTTGCACTTACATACCTGACAATAGTAAAGAGATAGGAAAGTACATTTCAAACATCACTGACCTGAAAAATGATCTGAAGGAGTTAACGGTGACAGGAGCATGGGAAGCAATAGGTAGTAGTTATTGAGCCATTGGTGGGTCGTTTGGAAATTTAGGAAGAGGAGCTGTGTAAACCATCTTGAGACCCCTATTGATAATGGGTTTGTGTGCCCTAGTTGCAGCTAGTCTGCACAAATTGATCAAAAGGTTGAAAACGAAGAGAGCAAAGAACAGACAGCGAAAAGAGGCGATTGAAATGGAAACTTTGAGAAGTATATATTATTGTAACCTTAAGTGGTTAGGGGACTGCAGCATACCTTACCTGAATAAGCCTCTGAATCTTTGAGCTGCCTCATTAAAAGGAAAGTCAGAGTAATTTGTGATGGCTTGATTCGCCATCAAAGGGGGGGCTGATGTAGTTCATGATTTAATGCTGTCCCTCATGTCACAGAAGTCATCAATACATGACGATATATGCATTATGTTAACTAAGGTATTAATAGTTTGAATGTAGAAAGATGATTTACGAAGTCATTTTAACTGTGCATTCATTTAGGCGAGTGTTAGAATCCCTCCTGGTAGCGCTCATAAATCAAATGTTTTTAGAATTTAATTGATTTTATTCATAATTTAGCTTAGACTAACAGAATGTATTGAAACAAATAATGAATTTTTAATGATTAATAATTTAAATACGTGTTCAAAAAGAGAGAAATGCAATTCTGCGTTATATTGATTGAAATGTATTGAGTCTTTTAATTTGAAATGAATGTAAAATGATTATTAAAGAAGCATTACTAATGTTGATTTCATAAGTTTACATTTCAAAATGTGTTTATTGGAATGTATTAATTAAATGTATTGCTTTAATTCACTTGCATTAGTATAAGTGAGGTCAACTAGATGTGTATTTTGTGACTGTGCAGGAATTCTGACTCATTTATATAACATGAGCTTTCTGTCAGACTCCATTCATTTGAGAAGACTAGATTTTTGTAATAGACCCCTATTGTTTTAGACATAGAGAGAAGTGAAATAGTCCTTGAATGTGGAGCATCTTGCAACTGTGGACTAACAAATTATACAATTGTTTCAAACTCGTGTGGAGCTACATGGATGGATGAGGTTCCCATGACAGACCTGGAAAGATATGTTGATGTTTCAACCGGGAGTTGTGTGATTGATTACTATTGGATGATGCCCCTTCAACGCAATATGGTCTCTCAGAGTGAATCAGATTTCTTTATGAACTTTAATATGTCGATGACCAGTTGAACTTTGGTCAGAAAAAGATTCAGATTCTACCTTGGTCAGATTTCCAGATGCCCTTCGACCAGAACCCTTGCTGATGAAGAACTCTGAATGTTGAGCCCCTTGGAGCGGTATCTTCCTCTCTGCTTTGTCCCTATGAGATGCCCCACTAAGACTTAGAGACTTTCTCCTTGACCCCAGTAGAACACTCTTAATTGAGCTTCTGACATGCGATCTTTTCTCTTTTTATTTCTTTTGCCCACCGTAGTTAGGGGCATATTTATACTCCGTTTGCGCCGGAATTGCGTTGTTTTTTTTTACGCAATTCCGACGCAAAACTAACTCCATATTTATACTTTGGCGTTAGACGCGTCTAGCGCCAAAGTCCATGGAGTTTGCGTCATTTTTTAGCGTGGACACCTACTTTGCGTTAATGAGATGCAAGGTAGGCGTTCACGTCTAAAAAATAGACTCCGAGGCATGTGCGTTGTATTTATACTCCCGGGCAAAATTCACTCCCGGGAGTGGGCGGGTCAAAAAAAATGACATACGGCCACTTTTGCGCCGTTTTTTAGCGCCTGCAAAAGGCAGGCATTAAGGGACCTGTGGGCTCTGAAGGAGCCCAGAGGTGCCCTCCCATGCCCCCAGGGACACCCCCTGTCACCCTTGCCCACCCCAGGAGGACACCCAAGGCTGGAGGGACCCATCCCAGGGACATTAAGGTAAGTTCAGGTAAGTCATTTTTTTTTTTTTTTTTTTTGTGGCATAGGGGGGCCTGGTTTGTGCCCCCCTACATGCCACTATGCCCAATGACCATGCCCAGGGGACAGAAGTCCCCTGGACATGGCCATTGGGCAAGGGGGCATGACTCCTGTCTTTGCTAAGACAGGAGTCATTTCTATGGGGGTTGGGAGTGAAAAAAAATGGCGCAAATCGGGTTGAGGCGAAAAAATTGCCTCAACCTGACTTGCCCCATTTCATGACGCCCAAGCCTCATATCCCCCTACGCCGGCGCTGCCTGGTGTACGTCGTTTTTTTCCATGCACACCAGGCAGCGCCGGCGGCTAATGCCGGCTAACGTCATTGATTAAATACGGCGCCCGCATGGCGCTTCAGAATGGCGTTAGCCGGCGCTAATTTTTTTGACGCAAAACTGCGTTAGCGCAGTTTTGCGTCAAAAAGTATAAATATGGGCCTTAATGTCTTGTAACCTGAGATTACCTTTTCCAAATTATTTTTGCCCTTTAGTCCTTTTGACTTTTGCCTACATCTGTTCTGCCCCACACATGTTCTCTATTGATATGCCTAATTGTAGGGATTCCCTCTGCCCAGCTAAACTTTAACTTTGATAATTTGAACTGAGTAGATGCTTGTTACATCTGAACAGTGCTTGTTTTGTGTTCATCAGATAATTTTACTGCTGGTCTGCATTACCTTTCTTAGATGCCTAGTTTTTTTAATGTTAGTTCGCCTTAACTTGTTTCATCACCTTGGTCAACTCTTGGTGATTTTGGATCTTAATAATTTTGTTTTGAAAATTGTCTACCCGACTTTGAACTTAAGCTTGTAATAAAGCTCCTTAAATGTATTCCTGACTGACGTTTTTCTTAAATGGCCACATGGGTCAATCTATGAGGAGTAATTGCTTTGTTTTGAAACTGGTGGCAATGATTCTACTACACTCCTGAGTCCAAAGATCCATTGACCTCAATGAGCGTTGATTCCTGCGAAGAATGAAAATGCTCCAGCACATGCTTGAAGAAACCACCAGACCAACAGTGTACTATCTGGCACCATTGCATCATATCTAAAGGGGTTTGTGCTGCTGCTGCCTGATATGATATGTGGTGTGCCTTGCAACGATCATTGTTATAACCATTGCAAAGAGCATGCTCCACAGCCCAAAGACCACAACTACAGAAAACACACACCAATTGACCAGACCTGCAGTACTGAACTGAACCAATTGGGATGAGTAAGGAGGAAAGCTGCTAGCTGCATTGCTGCACCACTTTTGAAGACACCACCACCTTGTGCCAGACTAGCCCCCATAGGATGCATAGCAAGTGTGCCTAACCACTAAATGGGGCTTGGGAAATCCCCTCTTCAGAAAATAATAGGAAAAATTGCAAAAACAGTGCATTCTACAACACATTTCCCATTATATATTCAACTGTATTAGTTGTTAAAGTGTAGTAAATGTTGACCTTGCAGTTCACCAGGATACGGCAATCTTTATTAGGGCTCTTCAATGATTCCCTCACCATCACCCTCTTACAGGGCCTCTCATCTCTCCATATCCCCTCTTGCAAATGTATTTCATTTGTTTTATAGTGCCTCTTACCAGCGTAGGGTGTTGGAACACTTTACCTCACACACCCATACAGAGACAATACATGGTGTGTGTAAATCAGTGTATAGAAAATGCTTCATACGACAAAGGGGATTACAAGGTGTAGCATTCACGTCAGCCATACTGGTAGGCGTTTTTTAAGAGTGCTTGGTCTGGGGAAGCATAAACTCAGGATTCAGAACGTAACACAGTGGTTAGGGTTGATTTCACTAATAATTTATTTCTACCCAAACAAATCCTTTTTTAGCAAAATTAGGATAATCAAAGACTGAGAAAAAAAATAACTTTCTAACCTGTACTGTGCAATTTGCATGCAGCTCTTTCATAGCAGTTCGTAACTCACTGTGCTAGACTGTGATTGTAACTTATGAACTGCACAGTAACAAAGGGATCTCTGTGACTAAAGTAGTAGTCCACTGAGCTATCAAATAAAGTACTGGTCTGTGATCTGCAGAACCCGTTCTTTGCAGCAGGCATATTAACCCTCTGCGCTAACTTCCATGAGTCAAACTGCCACACTCTCCAGCAGATGCATTAATCACTGGAGTTATCTTGGCACTTTTATTGTTGCGTGAAAACTTTTGGATATGCAAGGAACTGCTGAACTGCTACAAAATCAGTCCTCAGTAACAAAAGTGGCTTCCAACCTTCCAGAGAAACGCTCAATGCTAATAGAGCCGGTCCGCCCTTGCTTTTCACATATAAATGCAAGTGTAATGCAATTACAATGCCAATCTACGCGATACAATGGACATTGTGCATTGCATGAACAGGCGAAATGCCCAGGCAAATGCATGTAATACAATAACATGGACATTTTGCTTGATATGAGCAGGCGAAATACCCAGGAAGTGTCTCTAGAGAAAGGCCAGATGGGGCCCATGTCCCAGATCTGCTTGTCCTGGTCCTTCACCTCCCCTTGGGCTCATCACCAGAGCTGGTAAATGTACCCGGAAGTGACAGAGGAAAAACAAGAAAGGGGCACGGCACCTTGCCACAGATTAAATTGTCGTTCATTGCAAAACAGTGTTATTTGCTTTACAAGTTTAAAGCTGGCTAGGCATGTATGTGTGTATTACATTTCTCTCTCTAAACATACAAATATAGAGAAATGTATATGTGCACCCGTACAAACAAAGTCATATTTAAGAGAGAGAGAAAAGAGTGCGCGCGCGTGGGGGTGTGTGTCGAAGGTCCCCGTAACATTCACTTCTAGGCACACCACCATGCCCAGGTGCAAAAATCTGGACCTGTGGTGCCCCCACCAACTTGTAATTTCCACCGGGGCCAGTAACTCCCATTTATAGCCCCGCCAGGTATTTTGAGCACTTGTAATGAAGCCCTAATAGGTGTAATTCACCGCACCATTCTAGCTCACTTTGTTATTCATTAAGAGCGGAAATCCTCTCCTTGCGATGAAAGGTGGTGTTGGGATTTGCCATCCCCTGTATCACTTAATCATCTTTGGCCTAGTTACGACAATACAACGACTACGTATATAATATGTTTTTCCCCTACAAAGACAGCCTTCCTTCCAACTATTGCATGGAAACGAGGGCAAGAAACCGCCACGCGTACATGAGCCCTTCGGAAAGCAGTGACATTAACACGTAATAATCCCGGCATTCAAATGTCAAGAATGGTTATCGCTGCTAAATGTCATATAGTTTTATTAATGATATGTTAACATTACAGTGACATCAATGGCTATATAACGGGCATGCAGGAAGGCTGAGCTGTATAAATAATCAATGACCTACATTACTGTACCAGTGAGTTGTGTACTTTCATCTTTAATCATCAGTAAACTGAGTATAGTCATACGTAAGAGAAAAGCTTTACGGTTTGAGAGGACGTGAAATAATTGATAATCAAGGCTCACGTGTCTGCAGCTCATGTTGCACCTGTGCTATCAGACGCAATAAAAGCGGTGTCATTGCCTAGATACAACTATAGCATCATGTGTGTACCATTTCCTGGAAAAAAAGCAGAAATGCGTATGCCATATTTACGCCATGTGTGCTGCCATGAGACATCAGATCTCTGTTTGGTATAAAGGGGCCGTCCAGTGAGAAGCAAACCAAGTTCTCTTTGCACAGTCTCGTATCTCTAAAAATCATCCACAAAGGGCTTTCTAGCATGTTCGTTTGTTTTTGCCATCTGAAGTTTCCAGATCTATTGCGACATCGTTCACCCGATGGCCACCTGAGGCTTATGTGCGAGTACCGTCAGACATGAGATGTTGAAAGTCATTAATAGTGTGAGGGTTGAGGCCGCCACCACTGTTTTTTAGAATCGAGCCTGTGAGTGAATACCCTAGCACATGCGCCTCGGTTGCCAGACTCTGTTGTGTTCAGTAAAGGGCTTGGAGATTGACTGTCGCTCACCATTTGATTAAGGTTCACTGTCACTCACCATTTGATGGTTTGCGTGGCACTCGCCTTTACATCCTCGTAATTCGTCAAGGCACGCCTGGAGTAATTTCTGTTCTCCTCTGTGGAGCAGGGATCAAGCAGTAATTGATTTAACTTAATTAGGGCCCATCCGCTGCTCCTGACATGATGGAGGCACTATTTTCTTTTTAACTTCTAGTGCCCCACAAACAGAAGCCTTGTGACTGGTGAAAACATGTCCAGCAGAACAAACAGAACTGAAAAGTTTTATGTTTTTTAAAGCTAGCTTTCTTTCATTTTTCCAAGTCGTCATTTATCAATTTCCACTCATGTTTTCGGTCGTGGACCCTGTTCTCAAAAGATGACAACTTGTTCGAAATATTGCAAAGCGACAGCGTTTCTTTATTATGTGTAATCTCTGAAATGATGCTTTAACACATAATCATGCAGTACACCCCAATCCAACCCCACTCAAATCCGCCCCAATACTATCCACCCAATCCAACCCACTTTACCCCACACCAGTCCACCCCACCATAACCAGATCCGCTCCAACCCACTCCACTTCATTCCTCCAAACCCACCCACAATCTAGTCTGCCTTAATCGAGCTTGCACCCTCTAATCAAAAACAATCTGCACCACTCCAAAGCAATCTGCCCTACTCCAATCTAAACAATCTGCCCCCTCCAATCTGTCCCACTCCAATCCAAACAAAATGCCTCACTCCTATCTGTCCCACTCCAATCAAAAACAAAATGTCCCACTCCAATCCAAAGCAATCTCCCCACTCCATTCAAAACAATCTGCCCCACTCCATTTCAAAACAATATGGGGGTGATTCTAATTCTGGCGGGCGGCGGAGGCCGCCCGCCAGAATTCCGCCCCCATAATACCGCTCCGCGGTCAGAAGACCGCGGAGGGTATTATGAGTTTTTCCCTGGGCTGGCGGGCGGTCTCCAAAAGACCGCCCGCCAGCCCAGGGAAAAACTCCCTTCCCACGAGGATGCCGGCTCGTAATCGAGCCGGCGGAGTGGGAAGGTGCGACGGGTGCAGTAGCACCCGTCGCGTATTTCAGTGTCTGCAAGGCAGACACTGAAATACCTTGCGGGGCCCTCTTACGGGGGCCCCTGCCGTGCCCATGCCATTGGCATGGGCACGGCAGGGGCCCCCAGGGGCCCCGCGACCCCCCCTACCGCCATCCTGTTCATGGCGGCTTTCCCGCCATGAACAGGATGGCGGTAGGGGGGGTCAGAATCCCCCATGGCGGCGCAGCAAGCTGCGCCGCCATGGGGGATTCTGAGGGCAGCGGTAAACCGGCGGGAGACCGCCGGTTTACCCTTTCTGACCGCGGCCAAAGCGCCGCGGTCAGAATGCCCTGCGGGGCACCGCCGGCCTGTCGGCGGTGCTCCCGCCGACCCGACCGCCGGGGGGTTAGAATCAGCCCCTATGTCCCCTCTGATCCAAAACAATCTGACCCACTCAAAACCAAAACAATCTGTCCCACTCCAATCTTCCCCAACCCAAAACAATCTGCCCCACCGCATTCTGCTGCACTCCTATCCCTAACAACCGGCCCACCCCACTGCCCCACTGCAATCCAAAATAATCTGCCCCACTCTAATTCGCCCAACTCCCACAGGCCCCACTTCAGTCCAAAATAATCTGTCCCACTCAAATCAGCCCACTCCAATCCAAAATAATCTGTATGGCTCCAATGTGCCACACTCCATTCTGCCCACTCCAATCAAAAACAGTCCACCCCATTCCAATCTGCCCCACTCCAATCCAAAACAATATGCCTTACTCCAGTCCAGTCCACCTCACCCCAATCCACCTCACTCCATCCCAATTCACCTCACTATCATCCAATCAACCCCACACCAACCCAATCCACCTCATTCCAATCCATCTAATATAATCTGCTGACACCGATCCAAAATAATCTGGCCCACTCCAATCTGCCCCATTCCAATCCAAAACAATCTGCCCCACTCCAATCTGCCCCAATCCAATCCAAAACAATCTGCCCCACTTCAATCCAAAACAACCTGTCCCACTCCAATCCATTTCAACCTGCCCCACTCCAATCTGCCCCACTCAAATCTATCCTACTTTAATTCAAAACAACCTGCCCCACTCTAACCTGCCCAATACAATGCCAAACAACCCATTCAAATCCGAAACAATCTGCCTCACTACAATCCAATCCAACTCACCTCACCCTGATCCAACCAACTCCTTTTCAATTCATCCCACTACAATCCACCCCACTACAACCGAGTCCACCCCACACCAATCCAATCCAATCCAATCCAATCCAATCCAATCCAACCACCCCAATCCAGCCCAGTCCAATCTACCCCTCCAATCCAATACATCTCACTTCAATCCACCACACCCCAGTCCAGTCCTTCCCACCCCACTCCAGTCCAATCCACCTCACTGCAGTCCGATCCAACCTACTCCAATCCAACCCACTCCACTCCAATCATCCCACCTCAATCTAAGACAACCTATCCTACACCAATCATCCCACCCCACTCCAATCCAACCCAACCCACTCCAATCAAGTCCACTGCTACCCAATCCACCTCACTCCAATACAATCCACCCCACTACAATACAATACACTTTAATCCACCACACTCAATCAAATCTAGTCCACAATAATCCACCCTATTCCAGTCTAATTCACCCCATTCCAAACCACTTTAATCTTCCCCACTTCAAACCAATACACCAGTCTCCAATCAATCCACCCCACTCCAATCTCATCCACCCCATTCCAATGCAATCTACCCCATTCCAGTCCAATCCACCACAATCCACTTAACTCCAATCCAACCCAACCCACACCACCCTAATCCATTCCACCCCACCCCTACCCAATCCACTGCAATCCAATCCATCACACTCAATCCTTTCTACCCCATAACACCATAGTCCACCCCATTCAGTCCAACCCACCTCACTCTACTCTGATACACCCCACTCCAGACCACCCCACGCCACCCCCCTCCAGACCATCCCACTGCAGCCCACCCACCCCACCCCACCCCATGCCAATCCAATCTACCTCACCTCAATGCAATCCACCCCAGTCCAGACCATCTAAGTCCAGTCCACCCCACCCAATCCAATCCACCTTATCCCAGTCCAATCCAATCCACCTCCTCCAGTCCATCCCACCCCACTCCACCCCACTCCACTCCACCCCACTCCAATCCACCTCACTCCACTCCAATCCACCACACTCTACCCCAGTCCAGCCCATACCATCTCAATTCAGTCCACTACACTCCAGTCCAATCCAGCCAGCCTACCAAACTCCAATCCACACCAACCCAATCCAATCCACCCCACCCGATCCCAGTTCAGTCCACCCCACTTCAATCCAAACCATCCACCCTACCACACTTCAATCCACCCCACCTCCATGCAGTCCACCCACTTTAATCTACTCAAATCCACCACAATCCAATCCAACACATCCCACCCCATCCAATCTACCCCATTACAATCCAACACACCCACCCCCACTCCAATCCACCCCATGCCAGCCCTATCACTCCAATCCAAACCACCTACCCAATTGATCTAATCCACACCACTCAGATCTACCCTAATCCAATTCACCTCACCTCATTTCAATCCACCCCACTCCATTCCAATCCAAACACCCCACACCAATCCACCTCACTCCACTCAAGCCACCCCCAATCCTATCACCCCATTCTACTCCAATGCAATCCATCCCACTACCTCAATCTACTTTAACCCACTCCACCCTATTCCACCCCACTCCACTCTACAACACTCTCTGCCACTGAATCCTACTCCCCTCTACTCAACTCTATGACACTCTAATCTTCCTGCTCCACTCTACAACATTCAGACAAATCCACTCTATAACATTCTGCTTCCCCACTCCACTCTAACACTGTACACCATTAACCTTTAGCCATTCTGAACAGGAGCCAGAGTGGTGTACAACATGGCAAAACAAAACCAATAGGTCTTGTAAAGGTGAGCCCTACTGGCTTTGCCAATGCTTGTCTGATTTTACTGAGTATATGCACCCTGGTACCTTACATGCAGCATAGGCAATGGAAGTATGGGTGATGGGCATGCAGCAGCACCCCCAAAATAGCACCAAGCTGGATTTCAGAAGGTGAATGAGCAACAAAGATGCCTTTAAATGTTATTTTTATCTGGTACCATTTGCTGTGCTTCAAAGACAGAGATTAAATGTATGGTAATATATTCTGGCAAATAGCTGTTGATTATTTTTGATTTCAAGTGATTTTTATTGATTTTCCATACACATAACACAAGCATAAGGATACCACAAACATAAGGACACAGCAAAACATAAGGATAGTGCAAAAACTTAGAATGTCCTGAGTACTATAAGTTTTATTACAATAATTTGATTGATCTCAATAGGCACAGGGGAAATATACACAGAGAGAAGAGGGGAGGGGTTAAGACTGTGCATAGAATTCACATCAGTAGCATTGTGTACTCACAGTAGGTATATGGTCAGCATATGAAACGATATATCAGATAAATGCTATGAACAGATGAGTATAAGAACGGTGAGTAAATTCAGTTAAATTTGCTCAAAGTAACATATTAATGGTGTCTTATGTGCACAAAGGAAGGAAAAACTGCCAACATTTGAATTAAACCCTTTAGGTCCATACATTGAGCTAGTGAGTATAATAACTTACCCATGTTACCTTTGGGTTTAGTTGCTGGGAATCATGGATGGAATAAAGCAAGGTTTGTATGTGTCTTAGTTTATGTGGAACAGGCGTTAGTGAAAGGTGACTGAGCCTGTGGTGGTTCAAAGTGAAGTGATGTGGCATCGAGTGTGATATCAGTCTGTGCTGTGGTCACCACGGGGAGAGTTAGAAAGAGATGTTGTCTGCCCCTCTAAGAAAAGTGAGACAGTTATTGAGAATCAGTCTGCAGGCAAGGATCAGCATTAGATGTAAGAGGAATTTATCTGCTTCATGTTTCATTTGAGGGTCTAGCTAACCACGTAGTACATATGAGAATTCACGAGTGGGATTAGTGGCCAGACTGTTTTTAATAAATTCAAAGATATTATCCTAGTAATTCTGGAGGTTGGGGCAATAGATGAACATGTGAGCCATATCGCCTATATGTATACCACAGTTCCAGCATTTGGAGTCTTGTATGAGATTAAGCTTGTGGAATTTTTCAGGGGTCCAGTGGGACCTATGAATGATCATGTATTTAGTTTAGGATAGCAGTGGTAATATATTTTTTGCAAAAGTAGATCTGCAGATACGTTTCCAGTCAAATTTGATATTACTTTTGGAAGATTCTGCTTCCTTTCTTTGTTTTGTGTGTGAGCTCTGCGGAGTTTGGGTAGGAGTAATCTGCACACTTTACATACTGTGTGTCCCAGTTTGCACAAGTTATTGATTAGTGTAAGCAGTAAGTGGCTATTTTTTAGTGTTGAGTGTTTCAATATCTGAACTCTTAGCTTCAAAAATGTATACAAGTTGAGGATATCCAGCTTGGAATGTGACTGTAATGTGCATAAGGGGCATGGAAGATTACAATCAAAGATGTCTTTAATCAAATTTATTATTTTCTTTGACCGGTCAGACCATCTCACAGGTTGGGCATCATTTCAGATTTTAGGGTTGAGCCAAACAGATGACAGGTTAGTTACAGATTTCTATTTTCGAGTGGTAGTCTAGTCTTAAAATTGCCTTTTTAGTGTTATTCATGACATATTTGGATTGAGGCAGGAGATCATTGCGCATCGCTGAAAAATGGGCAAATGGGTTTGTCATTAAGGAGTGATTTTTTTTAAGTTAAGCCAAACTGATACATATTATGCCTCCCCAAGGAACCAGTTGGTATCTTGTTTTAATGCGTGAGCTGTTTGGTAGTTCCTAAAGTTAGGAAGACCTATACCACCATTATCCTTAGGGAGCTTTAGTTTTTTGAGTGAGATTCTAAGGCCCATATTTATACTTTTTTAGTGCCGCATTTGCGTCATTTTTTTATGCAAAAGCTGCGCAAACTTACAAAATACAATTGTATTTTGTAAGTTTGCGCTGCTTTTGCGTAAAAAAATTACGCAAACGCGGCACTAAAAAAGTATAATTATGAGCCTAAGTTTCCTATCTTGCCATCACAATTTACTGAAAGCATTGTTGATTTTTATTAGAAAGTCATCTGAAAGATACATAGGGAACACACCCATAAGCTAATTAACTAAAGGAGTAACTATCACTTTTAGAGATTCTGCTCTGCCCCACCATGAAAGGAATTTGGGTGACCGGCCATCTGAGGATATTAATCTTCTTATGTATGGAGTCTTCAATGTGCTGTAAAGTAGTGATGAGGTCACTGGCAAATTCTATCCCTAAATATTTAATGAGCCTGCTTGCCAAGCAAGACCAGAATCACCTACAATGTCTTTGTTTCCAATGTTATTGAGAAGTTTAACCTCAGATTTGTCTTTATTGAGTGTGTAGCCTGATACAGCTGCAAATTCTTGAATCAATGTCATTAGGGTGGCAATCTAGGAGGGAGCTTTTTTGGTAGTGATTCAAATATCATCAGCCTAAGCAGCTTTTTTTATAGTATTATCGCTGAACGATACCTCTGATATTACTTTATTTTCCCTCAAATGGTACAAAAAAAGGTTCTGATGCACGCTGGAATAACAGGGTGAGAGGGGACAGTTTTGCCTGGTTCCTTGTTTCAAGTAGAATTTGTCAGAGATAGTGTCCTCTGCTCTGACTTTAGCAGTGGAGTTATGATAGAGTACCATAACCATAAGTATGAGTGAGTCACCTAGATTAAACTTCTTAAGGACCAAGTTCAAATAGTGCCAATCAACTTTGTCAAATGGTTTTTCTGCATCAAGCGTGATTGCTACCTGTGGGCTTTAGAGAGTTTTGCTTTTTTCTAGTACATGGCAAAGTATTTGTGTGTTATTGCTGGATAATGTGCTTTTAAGAAATCCAACCTGTTAGGGGTGAATGTGTTTACAAATGTATCTTTGGAGTCTGGAATAGAGTATTCTAGCGTATATTTTGCAGTCTAAATGTATTAGTTAAATTGGCCAGTAGTTTTTTGAGAGAAGTGTGTCTTTGCCCTCTTTGGGAATCACAGCTATGATAGCCTCCACAGGGGTGTCCGTAATTTGTCCAGAATAAGCAAAGTGGGTATATAGTTTTAGTAAGAGTGGGATGAGTGTTGTGGCAAAGGATTAAAAAAATTGTGCATTTTATCCAACCAGACTGGGGCTTTGCCTATTTAGAGCTTTTTGGCTATTTTTTGTTTAGTTATTGTGACATTAATCAAGTTCATTTCCTCCACTAATAGTTTAAGCAATTTGGCCTTATCCAGACACAGTCCACATTTATCATGGACAAGGGAAGTATTGTCTTTATAAAGGTTTTAGTGAAAGTCTTTAAAAACCTCTGCAATCCTATTGGTAATAGTATGGACCTTCCCATTTTGTCTTTAATTGCATTTATGGAGTATCTTTGCAATTTATGATTTAGGTATGAAGCTAAAGTTATACCTGATTTATTAGCTTCACGTATGCTTTTTTCTTTATAGACCCAGATACCTGCCCTAGTGCTCACAATTTTATTGTATTCATATTTGTTCTTGATAATCCCATTTAATATGATGTTGTCTTTGGAGAATATGTGTTGTTTTTCTAGGTGTATAATTTGCTTTTCGAATTCTCGGAGTTTAACGTCAACTTCTTTGCTAGATCTAATTTTAATAATTATACCTCTTACTGTTGTTTCAGGGAATCCCATCTGGTGAGGAGTCATTTTCTTTGTTGTCTTGAAGTTCTGTACTGTGTTTTCAATGACTTGTATATTGCTGTGGTGTTTGAGAACTTCATCATTGAACCTCTATTGTGTTTGTTTTGATTCTGGTGATGGGTCAGTTATTGACATAGTTACACAGAAATGATCTGATATCACTCTTGGTTCAATTATTATTTGGTCGACCTTTCTAATGGAATGTCCAGAAATTAGTAAGTAGTAAATTCCAGAATACGACCTGTGAGGGAATGAGTTAAAGGTATAATGTCTTTCATCACGGTTTTGCATTCTCTACGATCAATGAGAATGTATATGGAGCATATGTTTTTTAGAGCTTAATGGCTGTTGTAGACGGAATGTGAATTGTGAGTTTCTATATAGCATAGGATCCATTGGCAGATTAACATCTTCTGCAAAGATTGTCATGGATGAATATGGGATCATTTTAAGTTGAGCCAAGAGCTCATTCCATAAGGATAGGTTATCTGCCGTAGGCGCGCAAACATTGATCACAAATGACTCATTATTGTCTTTAGAGAGTTTTGAGATGATCTATCTCCCTTCGTTATCAGAAAGCTTTGAGGCCATGGCAATGTTTGATTTTTTAGCAATCAATGGTAAGACACCATTTTTTCCCAACCGAGGAGGAGCATACATGTTGGAAAATTGATTATTCATAAGTGAATTAATGTGAGAGGAGTCAATCTTGGTTTCCTGGAGAAGAATAATATCACCTCGAAGTTTCCATAAGTAGTCAATGATTTTAGTTTTTTTAATTGGGTGGTTGATCTTGTTCACATTTAGTGACATTATCTTAATATTCTGATTGGGACTTGACATTAGTTATGGTATGGGTTTGTGTGGATACCATATAGGGCTTATCAGGTTTACTCAAAATGTTGGGGTAGTATACATATACTAATTGCTGATAGTTGGAGTCATCCTGGGCCCCACATAATCAGATAGAATAACAATGATTGGATGTGTAATTTAGAAAGATGAAGTCCCAAGGATAGTCCCCTGAATTGTGAAACTGTGTCCAGAATGGAGTCTTGCTAGGTCTCACTTGGTAAGTATTGTTCACTCTCTCATTAAAGTGTTGGCAAATAATAAAGATGAAAAGGAAATTAAAAAAGTGAAAAGCAAAATCAAATAACCCACCCACCTATCACCTCCCCACCCCAAGTTATCAACAGTAATGGTGTGAGGTGAAATGCTCCTCCAAGGAAACAGTAAGTCAGTAATACAGATACATACAGTAAATGTCACCTGCACATTGGGACAAAAATGCTATACATTCACTACCCATCGGATGCAGAAAAATGTAAGCTTTGAACATTAATGGCATAAACCTTTATCATTAATTGCATAATGGCATAAACATTAGTTGGATAACCATTGAGTATAAGTGACCTTCATTTTATGTTTCGTTTCAGAATGTAAGTGTTAAGGGAGATAACTGGTAGATCTTCCTTACCACAGTATTACGGTCATAGCGTAACAGGCCAGCAGTATATGCATTTAGAGTAGGAAAATCAATAGATGCCACCCTTAAAGTAATTGTACAAACACTTATTGTTTGTTATGTCACTTTCACAATTGTAAAGGTCTCATATCTTAAATATGTTGTCATTCCAAGGAACGTTGAGGGCAAACTCTATAGTACTCTATGGAGAGAGCACGTAAAGGAGCAGAATATGTTAGAATACCCTAAAATGCCATAAAGTACCGACATAAGGATAATGAAACTTCAAAACATCGACCCAACAGATGATAAAAATAGCAAAGATTTGGGGATGTTTAAGACTCTGAAAAGCAACGTAGATAGCAATGAGGGCAAGGTTGCAAGAGAAAATTGTCACCTTCTGGAGCACATTATCACCTTCTGGAGCATGTAGCAGACTTTATTGTAGAATAAAGTTCAGAAAAAAAGTTAATGTTAGCTCCTTGTTAACATGGTCTTATGTGTGGAGGTGTTCATGTCCGAATCATCTTTATCATCCAATAATTTTGTGAGGGCAAGGTGATTTTTAAAGATTTGTGAAATGCGCTGTTTTATCACTTGATATTTGGCTGGATCTGCAAACTGAAATTGGCAGTTCATTGCTTTCAATCTGGGATGTAGGGCAAGAAAGCCCTTCCTAGTCTCAACAGTGGATTTAGAATAGTTTTGTAGGCTGAAGACCTTGCAGCCCTTTCACTCTATATGTTTTTGCTCCTTCATATAATACAGGATTTTTTCCACATCTTGTTATCGAAGTGGTTTGCATACAATTCGGCATGGGTGAGTCTGGTTAGGAGATCTCCAAGTTGGTACTCTGTGTGCCTTTTTGAATTCCAGCCCCTTTTCAAATATTATGTCTGTATTTTATGAGAACCATTTCTCTAGGAATAAGATACATGATCCAGTTTAGCCTTCTTCTCATCCTGGTATACAGAGATTCAGAGGTTCCCCCATCTGTTTCTGTCCTCTAAGGCTGCTAGCTCTCTAATTAGGGCTCAAGTCGTTGTAATGAGCATCGA
The DNA here is from genome assembly GCF_031143425.1 of Pleurodeles waltl. Lineage (NCBI taxonomy): Eukaryota > Metazoa > Chordata > Amphibia > Caudata > Salamandridae > Pleurodeles > Pleurodeles waltl. Next base: position 1,639,147,318 of record NC_090444.1, on the reverse strand, counting down.
GATTGTTTTGCAGGTTTTGTTTTTTGAGTCTTCCAGATTACTGATTCTACTTTTGGTTTCAGCAATTCTAGTATTTATTTTTTTGCTATCTGAGTGGCTAGCGTATATTTCACCCTACATTGTATCTTTGTTATTTTTTGTATGCTTGGCCAGGACGTGAACATCATCCACTTTCATGAGGATCATTTCCATGGTGGAGTTGATGTCATTTTTTGTTTTGACAGGCGATTCGGGGTTTGGTGGATCGCATTTTACCCTTTTTTGGCTTGTTTTTGTTTCCTTCTCTGCCATAGTGCAGTGCACTGATGAAAGGTGCACTGAAGGATTCCGGCTATCTTGATATAGGAGTTGTTGGTGTTCCCCTTATATAGATGTGGCAAGTAGAATGGCGGATCAGGAGGCCACTTTTGATGTTTACCATTGCCCTGTAGGTTTTGTATTACATCAGTATTAGAACATTAGAACGTTGACAGCTCCATTGAAAACAATGGAGTGCTGCAGGCTTTTACTGGCCGGTAAAAGCCTGCAGCGCCAACATTCCAATGTTCGCTTTGTTCACAGCAACAGCTGTGAACAAAGCCTCACGGAGCCAGAGGGGATTTTAATCCCCTCGGGCTCCTTGAGCAATTTGTTTTTTTTAATGGAACATTCTGCCCTGAGTGGCAGAATGTTCTAATAGCCTTAGAACCCGCCGTATCGGGCTCTACCGGCTATTAAAGGACCCTTTTTTTCTTGTTAAATGCCCTCGCCTTCGGCTCGGGCATTTAACGCGGGAGCGGGCCTTTAATAGCCGGTAGAGCCCGCTACGGCGGGTTCTAAGGCTATATTATAATCTGACCTGAGCCAGCACACAATGTATCGCGTAGAGAGGGCCTGGCTATTAAATCTAAGGCTGAAAATGTTTAAGCGCGCTCAGACCTGTATTTGTTTATAGGAGGTACGATTTCAATCACTTTAGAATGCCATTGCTTTAGAATGCCCTTAGTGTCCTGAATTAGGCCTGGAGCAATCTTCTTTTAGGACATCTCATATGTGTATATGTGCATTTGATAAGTATTTGTTGTGGTATTGGGCAGATTACACATCGTGGGCAGATACTTAATCAGCTTTGAGTGTATCTTCTGATGTGTAGATGGGTGCGGAAACTCTGATGCAGAGATTCAATGATATGAGTCTCACAGGGAGCAAGGAGGCCTCTGTGCACAGTTGAAATCGACGGGCTGCTGTAATAAAACCAGCGGCGAGCTCTGTTGATTTTCAGGCATGTGATAGAAGAGCTGCAGGGTTTACTGTATTTGAGGCTCCAGGCTAAACTGTAAGAAACAGACAGGAGTCACCATTTTAACTGCGGATTCAAACACTTCAAAAGTATTCAACAAAGGTGATGATCAATGCATAATTAGGAACTCCTTACTTAAAAATGTTCATTCCAGGTACCAATATTTTCTGGTGCAGAGACCTGCTTAATTGGAGGCCATCCTGGAGCATCTCCGCCTCTGGAAGGAGAGGGGCGGTGTTAATAAGGGCCAAACTGAGGCCGCCAATTGCGTCCTTTGGTGGAGGTTGAGCGAGGTGATTCTAGGGCACATATTTATACTTTTTGACACAAACCAGCGCCGGCGCTGGTTTGCGTAAAAAAATGTACCGTCGGCTAACACCATTCCTACGTGCCAGGCGGGCGCCTTATTTAAGGATTTTCGTTAGCCGGCGCTGGGGGCTGGTCAGAGTAAAAAAAAAAAACTCAAACCAGGAAGTGTCGGCGTAGGGGAAAATGGGGGTTGTGCTACAAAAAATGGTGCAAGTCAGGTTTGAGTCAAAAATCATGGCTAAACCAGACTTCCGCCATTTTTTGACGCACAACCCCCATTGAAATGACTCCTGTCTTAACAAAGACAGGAGTCATGGCCCCTTGCCCATGGCCAGGCCCAGGGGACTTCTGTCCCCTGGGCCTGGCCATTGGGCACAGTGGCATGTGGGGGGCCCAAATTAGGCCCCCCATGCCACTTAAAAAAAATAAAAAATGAGACTTAATCCAACTTACCTGTACCTACCTGGGATGGGTCCCCCCATCCATGGGTGTCCTCCAGGGGTGGGCAAGGGTGGCAGGGGGTGTCCCTGGGTGCAGGTAAGGGCACCTGTGGACTGCTTCCATGGTCAGAGACCATGGAAGTGGGCCCACATGTCCCTTAACGCCTGCCCTCACCCAGGTGTTAAAAAATGGCCTGCCGTTTTTTAAAGACCCACCCCCTCCTGTGCCTCAAAATGACGTGGCAGTATAAATAAGGCGCACTGGACTTAAAGTCATTTTTTGGATGGGAACGCCTACCTTGCATGTCATTAACGCAAGGCGGTTTCCCGCATCCAGAAAATGACGCACACGGAGGGATTTTGACGTTCGCGGGGTCGGGCGTCATAGTATAAATATGGGGCAAGGTTTGCGCTGAATGTGCGTCAAAATTATTCACGCACACTCAGCGCAAGCAGATTATAAATATGCCCCTAAGTGTCCCAAGGCGCGCAGTCATGAGGCATACATTTAAGATTCCTTCATTAGGAAATTAAGCTATGTAGGCAGGATTTTAGGTGAATTGTCTTCTCCGTGGAGCAGAGCTGCAGGCTCATGCCACCATCTTCCTCCTTTTCCAAGCCACACCCCACCGAGTGTTGATTCTTTTAATATTTAGAGTGGTGTTTTTTTCTCTGACTTCAAAATGAGATGATTTTGTAATGTGAAGAATGTGGTAATCTTGCAGGGGTACAGGTAGTGTGACATGAAAGGTTATAGGACGTCACTTTTCTTTAACTTACAATAGTATTTAAATATCAGTTAATCAACTGTACAAATGTTTGAGAATAAATCAGCAGTTTCGAAAGCCCTCAAGAAGTACGATTTTTCTGTAATTCTGAAGTGTGAGGAAACAAAGATTTTGATAGGATCAAAATAAATCAAGACATACTTATTTCCTGAAACCTGATTTCCACACATTATCCTTTGAGTGCTTTTTCCAAGTAAAAATGTTGCCCAGATTTACGACCCTGTCACACAACGCAGTGCAGCACTCAAAGCTGCTGTGCTGCATTGCATGACAAGCAGAGATAATGAAAGCCCCATATCTATATCCTTAGCACCAGCGTGTAATCAGGCTACCGAGAGATATTCACACACAATTCACACAATTTACTCGCAATTGAACTATAGTGCAAAAGTGTTTGCTTGAGTCTAGCATGGGTTTTGTACTGGAAGGGCACTCTTCCAGTACAAAATAAGATGCCTAAATTGACTTTACAACTTTTACTACTTTGTATGCGTGGTGTACAGTGCAGCACACAGATAAGGTCAGAAAAGAAGGGAGAAATAAATGCATTTCTGCTTTTAGCACCTGCTTTCAAGTGGCATTAACTTTTGGTGCAAAACCCTGTCAGCTTTTGTTAGCAGATTGGGTTTTGCATAAAAAACCAGTGGTGGTAGCACAGGAATGTCCAAATACCGCCAATAGAATGCCCTCTTATCACAGAACACAAAGCAGCGCTTAGCACTGATTTACTGGTTTACGTTACTTTTCCTTACGAACCAATGCAAATACCGATTTGTGTTATTTGTAAGTCCCCAAAAAGATTTTGCTTCAGGTCCAATTGCAAAATCTTTCTAAATCTTGGCCTATGGAAAATGTGCCACCTGTAAATGATACTGCACTTCCATACTATGCTTTAGTAATATATTTGTAACAATATTCTCCAAAAGCACCACCAGCTACATACTACTCCCTTACCACTCTCCTGATGAATACATTTGCTATGCGTGTTATTTGTGAAAAGCCTAGATGTTTCACATTCCCTATGACTTGAGCGATGTAACATGATAGCAGCACACCTACTCGGAAAATTGTTTGATCACAACTGACGTACGGGGTCCTGCTCACAAAGATAAACTTCTGTGTAAGTTTACTTTTTTCAGGTATTAACAAACAAACAATTTAATGGTAACTTTATGACTGCAAAGACTCCGCAGTCGGAGCGGATAACTCGGCACATGAAAATATAGGCCTGTCCTATTTCTTTATGTGGGGAGTTTTCCACCCCAACTGAGTCGAGCTCATAGTACTTACTTTGAGCCAATCGTTGCCACTAGGGGCCACAGGCATTCATTTTTGGGGGCAAGCACTTATTTTAACTTATTAAACTTTGATCTGAAACAAGAGAGAGATATACACAATGAGAAAAAAGGAAAAAACAGGGGAAAAAAGTGACAAATGGAGAGAGCAGAAACCTGCAAGAGAGAGATAAAGGGGCAGGGAGTGTCTGAGGTGATTAAACAGGCCTGAGATGGAATCAAAAATACAAATGCTGGTTATTCAGCACAGTAGCACTCAGTAGCACCAGCCATGGGCCCTGCATTTAGGGGCTTATTTATATATAGGTAGATGGACTACCTTTCTGCCATGGGGACTGAGTAAATTACTCTGTCCCTGTGATGGAGGGACCGCCTGCCTATTTTATGAGTGACTGCCCAGCAGGTGGCCATTTATAAAAGCATCGGCAGGAACCGCCGTCACAGCTGTTCCTGTCAATGCATTGTACTTGTTGCTACAGGGCTGCAACAGCAAGAAGCAGTCCAAGATGTTTGTTGTGAGACAGAGTATTCTCCATTGTGGCCAAACTGAAGGTCTGCCCACATTTATATCAGGTAGGAGGACCTTCATGTTGGTGGTTTGTATATTCCGTTGAGCTGGAGTAATCTTTTATTGTATTCCATGGTTGTTCGAAAGGCTGTCCTAAATCCATGGTTAAGTGTCCGCTCTTTGTACACATTATGAGGGTCATTCTGACCCTGGCGGCCGGTGGCCGCCAGGGCCACCGACCACGGGAGCACCGCCAACAGGCTGGCGGTGCTCCAATGAGCATTCTGACCGCGGCGGTTCAGCCGCGGTCAGAAGCGGAAAGTCAGCGGTCTCCCGCTGACTTTCCGCTGCTCTTTGGAATCCTCCATGGCTGCGGAGCGCGCTCCGCAGCCATGAGGATTCTGACCCCCCCTACCGCCATCCAGTTCATGGCGGGAAAGCCGCCATGAACAGGATGGCGGTAGGGGGGGTCGCGGGGCCCCTGGGGGCCCCTGCCGTGCCCATGCCAATGGCATGGGCACGACAGGGGCCCCCGTAAGAGGGCCCCGAAAAGTATTTCAGTGTCTGCCTTGCAGACACTGAAATACGCGACGGGTGCCACTGCACCCGTCGCACCTTCCCACTCCGCCGGCTCGATTACGAGCCGGCATCCTCGTGGGAAGGTCGTTTTCCCCTGGGCTGGCGGGCGGTTTTACTGGAACCGCCCGCCAGCCCAGGGGAAAACTCGTAATACCCGCCGCGGTCTTTTGACCGCGGCGCGGTAATTTGGAGGGCGGGATCCTGGCGGGCGGCCTCCGCCGCCCGCCAGGGTCATAATGAGGCCCTCTATAATTTAGGGGCAAGCCTGGCAATTGCAAGTTTTTGGGCATGGGTGACCGCTTGTGGTATGTTAATCTGTGGTGACAGACATGATATTTAGGGTCATCTCGACTACAGGTGCCCTTTTCTTGTATTTTATGGTGTAGACCAATGTCCTGCTTCCTAATGTGTAACAGCATGAACAATGCACGTCCTCACTTACAGCAACGTACAGAAATGTAATGAGTTAATGAATTTACCCTTTTGAAGAGCAATGTATACAATACTAGTTTACTGTTGAGTGTACTGACATTTGCAAAAACAGTAGCCATAACTTTAATTACCATCATTTAATGAGTATTGTTTTTATTTAAGTTCCTTTTACAGGCTTTGTAACTCAAATTGTGTCTGTCTTCGAGGCCTTTCTAGACCTCTACTCTCACTTCTATCAAGAAGACACTAAAGGTCTGGCCTTCCATTAAGGGCATAGATGCCTTCTGGCACTTCTGCCTTTCATTTGCAAGTAGTTAAGTTACCATAACATGGCGTCGGAGGAGTTCTTCAGAAGTGGCTCTTTGGTAAAATGGCCTCTGTTAAGTTTCTTTGCAATGCTATTTAAGCATATACTCTGATTTGAGTGATTGCAAAAGTGGCACTGGAAATACTGATTCCTAGTTGAGAGCATGAGTGAGTGGCATGAATAATAGAGAAAATGATAAAAGGGTAGTGTAGCTGCTAGATGATAGGATGGACAAGAGTTTGGGCTGAGTGCTAAATTAGAGTACTGTTGCCTTATGAGAAAGTGGCCTCAATGCTAGGGGAGAAGATGTTCTAAGAGGAATATTAGATTTCACAATGCAGACCTTTAAACTAAATACTTTTACCATGTGAGCATTATAACGTGTTGACCTTTACAATGCATTGTAATACCAGAAAGAGCTTTACAACGCAGGCCTTTTCTGCACTGCAGTTATATTGTCTTACACCCGCCTCAGGGAAGCAAGGAATTGTGATGCTAATCCATGTCTACAAGTCTTTGTGCATATGGGTTTGCAGCAAAATCAATGGGGGGATGCACAGAAATGCCTCAGCTCCACCCACAGAACTCCTTCCTTATCAAAGTAACAAAACGTAGCGTGATGCGCTTTGTTTTTTTTCCAAAGTCATTTTGCATTGCTTCGTAATTGCCAAAAAGGATTTAGGATCTCTTTACGAGTTTGCCAGTCCGTCTATAGGACCGCCAAACCCGCGGGGTTAGGCTGTCATCATACCGGCGACCTTACCCCATAGTAGTACGATGTTTCCATTGGGCTGACTGGCGGAAACATAATTTTACAACATTTCCACTGGTCAGCCCGGCAGAAACAGTGCCTTGTCATTGGCCTCAGCTCCCTAAAGGGAAGGGAGCAGAGACCAATGCTGTTGCACAACAGCACCCTCTGAGCAGACAGTGCGCATTCTGAGAGTGTTGGCAGGGGGGGCTCCCCTGCATTGGCTTTCTGTCCTGGAAAGGCTGGTAGAAATTGGACTAATGATCAGCATGGCGGTGTTGCCATGAGCACTGCTTTGGCTGATCATGACTCGATGACCGCCACCCCGTCGGAATCCTTGATCCTGGTGGTGGTAGCGGTCCATTGGCATGCATGGAATACGCATGTGTTGTTCCATCATACATCCCTCATACCAGTCTAGGGTGTTAGAGCACTTTACATCACACAGACATTACACCGAGACAATCATCATATGTGTGGAAATCAGTGTATAGGAAATGTTACATAAGACAGAGGACTACAAGGTGTAGGAGTCACAGATCATCCATACTGGTAGCAGGTGTAGTTTAAGAGTGTTTTGTCTGGAGAAGCGCAAGCTTAGAATTTAAAACATAACACCATGGTTGGGGGCTTTCTTTAATAATAAGAATTGATCCACCCTTAAATTAACCTGTTTTGCAACATTAAGTAATGAAAACGTGGGGGGAAATCATAAAGCTCCAATCTATAGCTTGAAGTTTGCATGCAGCTCTTTGATGAGTTAATTGCTCACTGTTCTATATTCGGTTTTAATTTAGAAACTGCAGGGGACAAGAAAAGGAGCTCTCTGATGTAGGAAGCTGGTCTGGTGTGTGGTGAGTACCTATGGTATTATCACCTTATACCAGGTCCAGGTATCCCATTATTAGTGAAGTGTAGGCAGTGTCTAGAAGCCAGGCTCTTTAGAGGTAGCTGTGGATGAGCAGCCAAGACTGATCTAGGAGACATGCAAAGCTCATGCAATACTACTGCAGTCACACAGCCCTTACACACATGAAAGAAACACTCAGTGTTGCAAAAATAAAGATTCCTTATTACAGTAACACAAACACTAAAATATTAGATATGCAATACTCCAATAGTGTGTAAGTAACACACTATTATATGTACAATAACAGTCAGAAATTGGCATAAAAAGCAATAGAAAACAGTGAAAAGAAATAAGCAATGCTGAAGGCCAAGAGGGGACCAAACCATATAGTAAAAAAAGTTGTTTGCGAAAGTTGAGTCACCACCCAAGGAAGTGAAATCGGTAGAGGGGAGCTGGAGGAACTAGAAAACCCCAAAGGTAAGTACCAGAGTGTCCCCCAGCGACCAGGAGGAAAGAGGTAAGTTACTGGTTTTTCCCCAACCCACCAAAAGGACTTCAGAGAAGGATACTGCAAGATGCAGACAAGACTGTAAGAAACCAGAGGTGGATCCCGGAAGAGGAAGACCTAGAAAAGAAGGGGACCAAGTCCAGTTTACGTTGAAGTGTCCTGTCGTGGCAGGAGCCACTACCCACCTGTCTGTGGATGCAGGAGTTTGTTGACAGGGAGACGAAGACAATCAGCAATGCAGCACTGGAGCAGATGAAGAGTTCCTGGGTGATGCAGTCGACGTCCCACACCGGATGAAGAATTGCAGTCAGTCTGTGGTGTGAAAAAACACCACCAAGCCTTGGCAAAGGCAAATGTTGCAGTGGGAGAAAAGTGGAGCTGCCGGGGACCAGCAAGGTCCAGAGGGACCCAACCCATGGAGGAGAGTCCCAGGTGACCCTCAGCCAGCCAGAGGGTCCGGAGAAGGAGAGGCAGCCCCCACAAAAGACCTACAACCAAGGAGCCCAGGAGTGGCAGGGAGGCCCATGCAGCACACCTGAAGAGACGTCCCACATCGCAGGAGAAGCACGTAGAGAGCTATACTTCACAGGAAAGAGTGCTGGGGGCTGGAGCTACACAGAGCCTGACGATCCCTTGGATGAGATGCCAACAAGCCTTGGTAGCTGCAAGAGATGTGGTGCATGGGAGTACTGTCCTGCGTGGAAAGGCAAGGGCCTACCTTCTCCAAAGTTGGACAGCTGGTAGAGAGGACCAAGGAGACCACTCCAGACTACCACCCCTGATGCAGGATCCATGCAGCTCAGGAGGAGAGGAGATCCACGCAACCAGTCATTGTTGCAGTTGGTGCCTGTGGATGCAGGCAAGTGATTCCTTCACTCCAAGACAGATTCCCTCTTTCTTCTCATGCAGACTGAAGACTTACTGCCCTCAGAGGAAGCACAGCCAGGGAAATGTTGCAGTTGTTGGAAGGAGCCAGAGGAACAATGCTGCAGGGCAAAGTCGTCACTGGAGCTACAGATTGTGGGTTCCTGTGAAGTCCAGTTGTGGTTCCAGTGGCCGGAAGTTGAAGCAAATGTTTCAGAGGAGTCCTGCTGGAATCTTGCACATTGAATCTGAGGACCCACCCAAGAGGGAGACCCTAAATATCCCAGAAAGAGGGATTCGTCACCTAGAAGGGTGACCACCTAGGAGGGGGCTGTGACCTCACCTGTTTGACCTGGCCACCCAGATGCTCCCAGAGGCCTGTGCCCACCTTGAATTCAAGATGGCAGAATCAAGTGGCTACCTGGAGGAGCTCCGGGCACCACCCCTGGGGTGGTGATGGACAGGGGAGTGGTAACGCCCCTTTTCATTGTCCAGTTTCATGCCAGAGCATGGACTGAGGTCCTTGAACTGGTACAGACTAGTTTATGCAAGGATGGCACCAAATGTGCCCTTCAGAGCATACCAGTGGCTTGGGGAGGTTACCCCTCACAAGCCTTGTAACACCTATTTCCCAAGGGAGAGGGTGTTGCCTCCCTCTTCCAAAGGAAATCTTTGTTCTGCCTTCCTGGGCTTGAGCTGCTCAAGCACCAGGAGGGCAGAACTCTGTCTGAGGAGGGGTGGCAGCAGCGTGGGCTGCCAAGCAAATTCCAGAAAGCAGGTAGGAGCAATGCTGGGGATCCTCTAAGGAGCCCCGAGAGTGCATGGAATCATACAATCAATATTGACAATAGTATTCAGATATGATTCTGACATGTTTGATACCAAACATGCCCAGGTTCGGAGTTACCATTATAGCTGGAGATAGGTAGTGCCCTATGTCCAGTACATGCGTAAAATGGCGTCCCCGCACTCATGAAAGTGGAGCTAGAGTTCGTGGGGGCAGCTCTGCTCCTGCAGTGGTGCCCTCACACACAGATACTTGCATCCTGCCCTCTGAACTAGAATGGCCTACCACTCAGGTGACTTACAGTGACCTGAAGTTAAAGGATGCATGCACCTTTGTACACAGGCTGCAAAGGCAGGCCTGCATACACATCTTACATGGGCTCCTATGGGGGGCATAATACATGCTGCAGCCCATGGGGAACCCCTGGTCCCCCAATGCCCTGGGTACCATATACTACGGACTTGTAAGGGGCGCCAGTATGCCAGATGTGGGGTGTGTGGAGTCCAAGCAACCAAATTTAAAGGGAGAGAGCAGTCACTGGGGTCCTGGTTAGAAGGATCCCAGTGAACACAGTCAAAACATACAGAGAATAGGCAAAAAGTGGGGGTAACCATGCCAAAAATAGGGTACTTTCCTACATCTGACAAAGCCGTATCCCACTGACCTATTCACATTATATGCACTTTGTGATCTGCATGTAGACGCTCTTTGCAGCAGGCATATTAACCCTGTACATTTAGATGAGTCAAAACTTCAACTAGACAAAACTTAAATCTCTCTCTAGCAAGACCATTTATCACTGTAATTATCTTGAGATTTTTATTGTTGTCTGAAAACTGTTGGTGTCATGTGCTTTTAAAGCCACAATACACTTGCAAACGCAGCGTCCCAATCCTAAGTCAGCACCCAGTGCGGTGGCACTGGTCGCATCACCCTAGAGCCGGCCCTGCTGCCTTACCTGGCCCTGTCCATCTCTCAGGCCATCTGGTTCTTCCTGGGACCCATGCTGTGTGCTGGTCTCTCCGCTGTCTATCCGGTAGTGTCAGGCTCTGTTCCACCGCATCCTGTGAAGTCCTGTAAAGCCTGTGAGTTGCCACAGTGCTGGCTTCACATCTATAGGCCGTTGGCAGGAAATTAGATTTACAGGTAGCCCTTGGCCTTCAGAGCGGGCTGTCACAAATGCCAGGCTGGCTGAGGGAGAGACAGGACACAGAAATGTTGGGAGGGCAGGATGGTCGCCTTAGGGGACAATAATTAGCACTAGGGAAGGCAAGCTTGAGACAGACAAGAGTGAGAGAGAGAGGTGACAGAAACTGGCGCCCTAACAAACATTGTCGCACAGGGTGTCACCAGCGCACTAAAGCCCACCCTGATCATATCTCATAGTTACTCAACAATGCTGTATTTAACAAGCATTTGCAATGCAACCGGTCTCACGTTTGCTTGAGCTAGAGCAATTAGCATTGTAAACTCCTAACTGGACTTTTCTTGCCATATAAACTGAAAAGTAAAAGTTTCACATAAGCGAGCTGACGGCTGCCATCAGTGCAAAGCAGACACACAAAGGGAAAAAAAAGTTCACCCGCAGTGAAACCTATCGGCAAAATATGCAATTATCCATGTAACCAGCAAAAGTGCAATTATCTACGTAACAGGCAAAAGTGCAATTAACTATGTAACAGGGTCGATATGATGCAAAGCGCTCAACTTCTGCCCAGCGAGATCGCGCTGCGAAAAAAGAGAAAAAGTAGTCCAGAAACCGGATGGAAAATGTGAAGCCTTGTATGTTTTCAGTACTTGGTCGCTGCACTTGAGGAGGGCTAAACATCTGAAAAGGCATGACTTATGCATGCCTTTCACTAATGAAAGCAAGCAGATTTTAAAAGGAAAGCTCACGAACAAATGAAAGAAACTAATGTGACATGGGTGTGGTTTAAAGTCCAAAGAGAGATTATAACACCGGACGGAGTGCTTTGCGCTCACCTGTAAAAAGGGATCTACTCAGCAACACAGCACCGTATTTAAAAAGAAAGGGAGATACTTGGCAACACTTCATTTAATTACCCAAACCTCCTTTTGCATGGAGGAGACTATTACCTGCTGTTTTTTTTATGAAACAGAGTACTAGTTAATCTTGCTCCTGTGACCCGTAATTTCAGGTCCAAAAATCCCTTTTCTGAGCAGTGTACATGTGCTGTGAACCTAAGATTCAAATGATTCCTATTTAACTGTTTCACAAAATCCAAGGCTTGATACTCACTACCTTTCCAAATACAAAAAATATCGTCAATGTAACGTACCCACAACACCACATGTTCATCATACTCATGCATATTGTAGACTACTTGCTCCTCCCACAAGCCCAGAAAAAGTCTTCCATAGCTGGGGGCAAAAATATCTTGAGGAAGGTTAGAGACTATTGGGTGATATACAGCAATATGAGAAAACCTTCAGACAAAACTATAATTGTAGTCTACAATATGCATGAGTTTGATGAACATGTGGTGTTGTGGGTATGTTACACTGACGATTTTTTTGTATGTGGAAAGATAGTGAGTATCAAGCCTTGGATTTTCTGAAACAGTTAAATATGAATAATTTGAATCTTAGGTTCACAGCATATGTACACTGCTCAGAAATTGAATTTTTGGACCTGAAATTACGGGTCACAGGAGCAAGATTAACTAGTACTCTGTTTCGTAAAAAAAACAGCATGTAATAGTCTCCTCCATGCAAATAGCTGTCATCCAAAAAATTTAATTTCTAGCATACCCTATGGAGAATTACTAAGAGACAGAAGCAATTGCAGTGAAAACTCTGATTTTCTTTTGGAAATGGAAATAATGAAGAATAGATTTTTGGAGACGGGATATTAACGTAATCTTATAGAACAAACCTGTGAGAAAGTGCGAGCATTAGATTGGGAAAAATTATTGGTTTCAAAACAATTTAGTAAGGCAAGGGATTGAGCAAACAATCAGATTTATTGCCTCCTATAACACTCAAGCTTGGGAGGTGAAGAGTATTCTAAATAAATATTGGAACATATTAAGGACGGATGAATATATATCAGATCTAATTGGTCCTAAACCCAAAATCACTTTCAGAAGATGTTCATCTCTAAAAGATAAATTGTGTCAGAGTTTGATAGAGCCCCCACAACAGTGTAGAGATTCTCCTATTCAGGGTTTCTTTATCTGTGGTAAATGCAAAGCGTGTAAGGGTAGCAACAATTGTTGTGAGATTCAATAATCGTCAAATACACGTCCCTTTATTATCAGGAAGCATTTTAACTGTAACACGGAATTTTGTGTTTATGCTCTCAGTTGCCCTTGCAAAAAGTACTATATTGGTAGTACAATTGACAAAGCAAAGAAAAGGTTGTTAGAGCACATGAGAGCTATTGTTAACGATGACAAATCATATCCTGTTGTGAGACATTCCGCTCTTTTCCATCATAAAAATAGGGATTTATTGAAATTCTGTGTACTTGACAGTATTCCTGTACGAATGAGGGGCGGAAATCGGGAATTAGAATTAAGACAATTGGAGTCGAGGCTCATCATTAAATATGTAACAATTTTTCCTATTGGATTGAATCAGGATGAGGAGATTTCAGTTCACTTACGTTAATAATGTTAATAAGAATAATAGATTTTGTCTTCCTCAGTTATGGTCCTCGAATATACAGGAATTTGTCTTCCTGATCCTGTATGAAAGAATTTGGATAATTATGTTGTGCTTGTACATATATATATATATATTTTTAAGTTCATCATGTTGTTCACTGAGTCATTATATTTATTTCTTTTTTTTGTGCTTTATTATTAGGTATGACTTCATAACAATCGGCATATATCTATGAGATGCCAAGAGCTATTATATCATGGAGTGGCATTTTGACATGATAATGAGGATGTTCTTAGCTCATATAGACACTATAAGATGAGTATCTTATCATGATTTATATGATTTATACTTTATTAGAATGTATTCAGTAGTAAGATGTTGTATTACTGATCACTTGCAGTATTGAAGAGAATGTTGAGAGTAAGCATTCATACTGCAAAGTATATGGAAGTATTTTGTCTTTTAAGTATTTTGTCACTCAAATATGACCGACACACTTTTGAGCCTTTCTCTTTCATTTTCTTTGAGCAGTAGTCCGTTCTTTATTTCTGTGCGCAATCCAGGAAGTAGTTTATATTTAAATATTGGTGTGAAAGGGAATAAGCATTTGACCTGTGAGCAAGGAGCTTTTGCTCTGAAACGCGTCAGGAAGGATTATTTTGTGAAACTCACAATAAACACGTATCTGCACCTGAGTCTTGGCACGTTGTTCTTTTTACTCCGAGCCGCTGGCCTCGTGAGTTTTTATGACAGCGTCTGATGGGATTTGTAAGGGTTTCGCCACCCCGCCCTGACTCACCGTGTAACTGAAGTGGCTGGAACGAGGCGAAGTAATGGATGGATATATATATATATATATATATATATATATATATATATATATTTATATATCAAAACAAACCCCTTTCAGGGTTAGAGTGACGCATAAATTATGCAAAAAAGAAGAATAGAGAACTCTGGGTAGTTCCCAAGTTTAGGTGGAGAGCAGCTCTAGTAATGAGCACCCTGCAACACCAGCGACAGTGTAGATTTGCTCACCTGCCTGGAGTGGTAAATGGCTTTTGTCATTTTACAGCTCTGCAAGGTTGACACTGTGTCAAACCTATGCTTAAAGACTTTGCTGCACGAATGGCAAAAGACTTTGACACTATCTAGCACTATCTAGCTCGGCATGGATAGCACTGTGCTGATCCAATGCTTAAAAACTTTGCTAGATAAACAAACATTTGAGGTGAGCAAATCTAGAGTGTTGCAGGGTGCTCCTTACTAGAGCTACTCTCCACCTAAACTTGGGAACTACCCAGAGTTCTCTATTCTTCTTTTTTGCATATATTACACTCAAAGTTTTGCAACATTTTTATTCAATTTTCAACCAACAGGTCCAAATGCAAGCATAAATGGCGAAGCGCTTCAGCCGGAGTCTTCACTTTAGTTTTTAAAAAAACAATGCAGTCTGTATACTTGGCAAGACACTCCATAGTGCTGGTGCTCCCACTGGGTCTGACCTCCTCCACAAACAAAGAAAAATGAGAAGCATTCCAGAAGCAGATTGATTACTGTTTATTCCTTCTTAAACAGCCAACGGGTCTCGATCAACTCCGTCCTGATCACAGCTGCTAGTCCTTCATCTATATTAATCTTATATAGTTCTAATACCACACCAAAGCATTCTGGTCTACTTAGTCATATCTTTGCCACACAATGAATTAATTACATCATGGCCTCGTTTTCTCCACATCAATCACATTGCATATTTCTAATATCATTTTTCACAATATTGTCAACTGCAAACCCAAACCTTGCTCTCTAAGGGCCAGATGTATCATTTTTTTTTGTTGGGCCGTTTGCGATTGCAAAAACGCATTTTGGTATGTATCAAGTCCAATTTGCCATTCGGTAACCTTGTATGAATCAGATTTTCATTCCTATCTCTTTCTGTGGCCCATTGAGGTAAATTGGTTGCCATTGCTCTCCCGACCATTAACCCCTTCGCTGCCAGGCCTTTTCCCCCTCCTGTGCCGGGCCTTTTTTTGCCTATTTGGGGCAGTTCGCGCTTAGGCCCTCATAACTTTTTGTCCACATAAGCTAACCAAGCCAAATTTGCGTCCTTTTTTTCCAACATCCTAGGGATTCTAGAGGTACCCAGACTTTGGGGGTTCCCCTGAAGGAGGCCAAGAAATTGGCCAAAATACAGTGAAAATTTCGTTTTTTTCAAAAAAATTGGAAAAAGTGGCTGCAGAAGAAGGCTTGTGGTTTTTCCCCTGAAAATGGCATCAACAAAGGGTTTGCGGTGATAAACTCAGCAGCTTCCCAGCTTTCAGGAACAGGCAGACTTGAATCAGAAAACCCAATTTTTTAACACAATTTTGGCATTTTACTGGGGCATACCCCATTTGTGCAATTTTTTGTGCTTTCAGCCTCCTTCCAGTCAGTGACAGGAATGGTCATGAAACCAATGCTGGATCCCAGAAACCTAAACATTTCTGAAAAGTAGACAGAATTCTGAATTCAGCAAGGGGTCATTTGTGTAGATCCTACAAGGGTTTCCTACAGAAAATAACAGGTGAAAAAGAAAAATATTGAAATTGAGGTGAAAAAACCATCAATTTTTCTCTACGTTTTACTCTGTAACTTTTCCCTGCAATGTCAGATTATCGAAAGCAATATACCGTTACGTCTGCTGGACTCCTCTGGTTGCGGGGATATATAGGGTTTGTAGGTTCATCAAGAACCCGAGGAACCCAGAGCCAATAAATGAGCTGCACCCTGCAGTGCGTTTTCATTCTATACCGGGTATACAGCAATTCATTTGCTGAAATATAAGGAGTAAAAAATTGCTATCAAGAAAACCTTGGCATTTCCAAAAAGGGCACAAGATAAGGTGTTGAGGAGCAGTGGTTATTTGCACATCTCTGAATTCCGGGGTGACCATAGTAGCACGTGAATTACAGGGAATTTCTCAAATAGATGTCTTTTTTACACACACTCCTATATTTGGAAGGAAAAAATGTAGAGAAAGACAAGGGGCAATAGTACTTGTTTTGCTAATCTATGTTCCCCCAAGTCTTCCGATAAAAATGGTACCTCACTTGTGTGGGTAAGCCTAGCACCCGCGACAGGATATGCCCCAAAACACAACGTGGACACATCACAGAAAACAAAGCTGTTTTTAGCAAAGTAACTACCTGTAGATTTTGGCCTCTAGCTCAGCCGCCACCTAGGGAAAGCTACCAAACCTGTGCATTTCTGAAAACTAGAGACCTAGGGGAATCCAAGGAGGGGTGACTTGTGTGGCTCGGACCAGGTTCTGTTACCCAGAATCCTTTGCAAACCTCAAAATTTGGCTAAAAATACACATGTTCCTCACATTTCTGTGGCAGAAAGTTCTGGAATCTGAGAGGAGCCACAAATTTCCTTCCACCCAGCGTTCCCCCACGTCTCCCGATAAAAATGATACCTCACTTGTGTGGGTAGGCCTAGCACCCGCGACAGGATATGCCCCAAAACACAACGTGGACACATCACAGAAAACAGAGCTGTTTTTAGCAAAGTGACTACCTGTAGATTTTGGCCTCTAGCTCAGCCGCCACCTAGGGAAACCTACCAAACCTGTGCATTTCTGAAAACTAGAGACCTAGGGGAATCCAAGGAGGGGTGACTTGTGTGGCTCGGACCAGGTTCTGTTACCCAGAATCCTTTGCAAACCTCAAAATTTGGCTAAAAAAACACATGTTCCTCACATTTCTGTGGCAGAAAGTTCTGGAATCTGAGAGGAGCCACAAATTTCCTTCCACCCAGCGTTCCCCCACGTCTCCCGATAAAAATGATACCTCACTTGTGTGGGTAGGCCTAGCGCCCGCGACAGGATATGCCCCAAAACACAACGTGGACATATCACAGAAAACAGAGCTGTTTTTAGCAAAGTGACTACCTGTAGATTTTGGCCTCTAGCTCAGCCGCCACCTAGGGAAACCTACCAAACCTGTGCATTTCTGAAAACTAGAGACCTAGGGGAATCCAAGGAGGGGTGACTTGCGGGGCTCGGACCAGGTTCTGTTACCCAGAACCCTTTGCAAACCTCAAAATTTGGCTAAAAAAACACATGTTCCTCACATTTCTGTGGCAGAAAGTTCTGGAATCTGAGAGGAGCCACAAATTTCCTTCCACCCAGCGTTCCCCCACGTCTCCCGATAAAAATGATACCTCACTTGTGTGGGTAGGCCTAGCGCCCGCGACAGGATATGCCCCAAAACACAACGTGGACATATCACAGAAAACAGAGCTGTTTTTAGCAAAGTGACTACCTGTAGATTTTGGCCTCTAGCTCAGCCGCCACCTAGGGAAACCTACCAAACCTGTGCATTTCTGAAAACTAGAGACCTAGGGGAATCCAAGGAGGGGTGACTTGCGGGGCTCGGACCAGGTTCTGTTACCCAGAATCCTTTGCAAATCTCAAAATTTGGCTAAAAAAAAACATGTTCCTCACATTTCTGTGGCAGAAAGTTCTGGAATCTGAGAGGAGCCACAAATTTCCTTCCACCCAGCGTTCCCCCACGTCTCCCGATAAAAATGATACCTCACTTGTGTGGGTAGGCCTAGCGCCCGCGACAGGATATGCCCCAAAACACAACGTGGACATATCACAGAAAACAGAGCTGTTTTTAGCAAAGTGACTACCTGTAGATTTTGGCCTCTAGCTCAGCCGCCACCTAGGGAAACCTACCAAACCTGTGCATTTCTGAAAACTAGAGACCTAGGGGAATCCAAGGAGGGGTGACTTGCGGGGCTCGGACCAGGTTCTGTTACCCAGAATCCTTTGCAAACCTCAAAATTTGGCTAAAAAAACACATGTTCCTCACATTTCTGTGGCAGAAAGTTCTGGAATCTGAGAGGAGCCACAAATTTCCTTCCACCCAGCGTTCCCCCACGTCTCCCTATAAAAATGATACCTCACTTGTGTGGGTAGGCCTAGCGCCCGCGACAGGATATGCCCCAAAACACAACGTGGACATATCACAGAAAACAGAGCTGTTTTTAGCAAAGTGACTACCTGTAGATTTTGGCCTCTAGCTCAGCCGCCACCTAGGGAAACCTACCAAACCTGTGCATTTCTGAAAACTAGAGACCTAGGGGAATCCAAGGAGGGGTGACTTGCGGGGCTCGGACCAGGTTCTGTTACCCAGAATCCTTTGCAAATCTCAAAATTTGGCTAAAAAAACACATGTTCCTCACATTTCTGTGGCAGAAAGTTCTGGAATCTGAGAGGAGCCACAAATTTCCTTCCACCCAGCGTTCCCCCATGTCTCCCGATAAAAATGATACCTCACTTGTGTGGGTAGGCCTAGCGCCCGCGACAGGATATGCCCCAAAACACAACGTGGACATATCACAGAAAACAGAGCTGTTTTTAGCAAAGTGACTACCTGTAGATTTTGGCCTCTAGCTCAGCCGCCACCTAGGGAAACCTACCAAACCTGTACATTTCTGAAAACTAGAGACCTAGGGGAATCCAAGGAGGGGTGACTTGCGGGGCTCGGACCAGGTTCTGTTACCCAGAATCCTTTGCAAACCTCAAAATTTGGCTAAAAAAACACATGTTCCTCACATTTCTGTGGCAGAAAGTTCTGGAATCTGAGAGGAGCCACAAATTTCCTTCCACCCAGCGTTCCCCCACGTCTCCCGATAAAAATGATACCTCACTTGTGTGGGTAGGCCTAGCGCCCGCGACAGGATATGCCCCAAAACACAACGTGGACACATCACAGAAAACAGAGCTGTTTTTAGCAAAGTGACTACCTGGAGATTTTGGCCTCTAGCTCAGCCGCCACCTAGGGAAACCTACCAAACCTGTACATTTCTGAAAACTAGAGATCTAGGGGAATCCAAGGAGGGGTGACTTGTGTGGCTCGGACCAGGTTCTGTTACCCAGAATCCTTTGCAAACCTCAAAATTTGGCTAAAAAAACACATGTCCCTCACATTTCTGTGGCAGAAAGTTCTGGAATCTGAGAGGAGCTACAAATTTCCTTCCACCCAGCGTTCCCCCAAGTCTCCCGATAAAAATGATACCTCACTTGCGTGGGTAGGCCTAGCGCCGGCGACAGGAAACACCCCAAAGCGCAACGTGGACACATCCTAAATTTTGGAAAAAAACAGAGGTGTTTTTTGCGAAGTGCCTACCTGTAGATTTTGGCCTCTAGCTCAGCCGGCACCTAGGGAAACCTACCAAACCTGTGCATTTCTGAAAACTAGAGACCTAGGGGAATCCAAGGAGGGGTGACTTGCGGGGCTCGGACCAGGTTCTGTTACCCAGAATCCTTTGCAAACCTCAAAATTTGGCTAAAAATACACATGTTACTCACATTTCTGTGGCAGAAAGTTCTGGAATCTGAGAGGAGCCACAAATTTCCTTCTACCCAGCGTTCCCCCAAGTCTCCCGATAAAAATGATACCTCACTTGCGTGGGTAGGCCTGGCGCCGGCGACAGGAAACACCCCAAAGCGCAACGTGGACACATCCTAAATTTTGGAAAAAAACAGAGGTGTTTTTTGCGAAGTGCCTACCTGTAGATTTTGGCCTCTAGCACAGCCGGCACCTAGGGAAACCTACCAAACCTGTGCATTTCTGAAAACTAGAGATGTAGGGGAATCCAAGGAGGGGTGACTTGCGGGGCTCGGACCAGGTTCTGTTACCCAGAATCCTTTGCAAACCTCAAAATTTGGCTAAAAATACACATGTTACTCACATTTCTGTGGCAGAAAGTTCTGGAATCTGAGAGGAGCCACAAATTTCCTTCTACCCAGCGTTCCCCCAAGTCTCCCGATAAAAATGATACCTCACTTGTGTGGGTAGGACTAGCGCCCACGAAAGGAAAGGGCCCAAAACACAACGTGGACACATCACATTTTTTTATAAAAAGCAGTGCCTACCTGTGGATTTTGGCCTGTAGCTCAGCCGACACCTGAGGAAACCTAGCAAACCAGTGCATTTTTGAAAACTAGAAACCCAGGGGAATCCAAGATGGGGTGACTTGCGGGGCTCTGACCAGGTTATGTTACCCAGAATCCTTTGCAAACATCAAAATTTGGCCCAAAAAACACTTTTTCCTCTCATTTCGGTGACAGAAAGTTCTGGAATCTGAGAGGAGCCACAAATTTCCTTCCACCCAGCGTTCCCCTAAGTCTCTCGATAAAAATGGTACATCACTTCTGTGGGTAGGCCTAGCGCCCACAAAAGGAAATGGCCCAAAACACAACGTGGACACAACATATTTTTTCACAGAAAAAAGAGGTGTTTTTTGCAAGGTGCCTACCTGTGGTGTTTGGCCTGTAGCTCAGCCGGCCCCAGGGGGGGGGGGGGCAGAAATGCCCTAAAATAAATTTGCCCCCCCAACCCCCACCCTCCCCCGCCGGGAGCGACCCTTGCCTACGGGGTCGCTCCCCCTGCGTGACATTGGCACCAAAAAACAAATCCCCGGTGCCTAGTGGTTTCTGCCCCCTTGGGGGCAGGTTGACCTAAACTCAGCCAATCTGCCCCCAAGGGGGGCAGAAATGGCCTAAATACAATTTGTCCCCCAGGGGAGCGACTTTTGCCTGATGGGTCGCTCCCCATCTCTAAAAAAAAAAAACAAAGAAAAAAAAAAGAAAAAAAAGAAAAATTCCCCTGGCGCCTAGAGGTTTCTGCCCCCCCCCCCCCCCCCGGGGGCAGATCGGCCATCGGCCTAATAATAGGCCGATCTGTCCCCCGGGGGGGCAGAAATGGCCTAAAATAAATTTGCCCCCCCAACACCCACCCCCCCCCGGGAGCGACCCTTGCCTACGGGGTCGCTCCCCCTGCGTGACATTGGCGCCAAAAAACAAATCCCCGGTGCCTAGTGGTTTCTGCCCCCTTGGGGGCAGGTTGACCTAAACTCAGCCAATCTGCACCCAAGGGGGCAGAAATGGTCTAAATACAATTTGTCCCCCAGGGGAGCGACTTTTGCCTGATGGGTCGCTCCCCATCTCTAAAAAAAAAAAAAAAAAAAAAAAAAAAATAAGAAAAAAAAAAATTTGCCCTGGCGCCTAGAGGTTTCTCCCCCCCCTGGGGGCAGATCGGCCTAATAATAGGCCGATCTGCCCCCAGGGGGGGCAGAAAAGGCCTTCCCAAAAAATTGCCCCCCCTGGGAGCGACCCTTGCCAAAGGGGTCGCTTTGTTGCGTGACATTCGCGCGCAAAAACAAACTCCCTGGTGTCTAATGGTTTCTGCCCCCCTTGGGGGCAGATTGGCCTTATCAAAATAGGCCAATCTGCCCCCAAGGGGGGCAGAAATGGCCTAAATATATATTGCCCCGTAGGGGAGCGACCCTTCCCTAAGGGATCGCTCCCCACCTAAAAAAAAATAATTCATCACAAAAAAAAAAGGTCCCTGGTGCCTAGAGGTTTCTGCCCCCCCTGGGGGCAGATCGGCCTAATAATAGGCCAATCTGCCCCCAGGGGGGGCAGAAAAGGCCTTCCTAAAAAAATGCCCCCCTGGGAGCGACCCTTGCCCAAGGGGTCGCTCCCTTTTGCCAATTTCAAGGAAAAAAAAAAAAATCCCTGGTGTCTAGTGGGGTTTCAAAAGCCGGATTGCAAGCAATCCGGCTTTTGAAACCTGTGAGAGACTTCAAAGGGAAGGAAATACATTTCCTTCCCTTTGAAGCCTCTCGGGGCCTCCCCCATGGGGCGCTGACGTCACAGGGGGGGTTGGGGGGGGCAGGGGTGGGAGGGGAAGGGCTTCCCCTTCCATCCCTGACTTGGGGGGGTGGGGGGGAACCCCACAGAGGGAGCGAGAGCGCTCCCTCTGGGCTCTGTGCACAGGACGTAATGGTTACGTCCTGGGCACAGCAGCACTGTGCCTCAGGACGTAACCATTACGTCCTGGGCACAGAAGGGGTTAAAGTCACAGGACTTTTACCTGCGGTTGAGTGGGGTGCCGAATGATAAACTCTGCATAGAGTTCAGTACAGTTTTTAGACTGAGCTACTCAAGAGTTGCACTCTTCACAGCTTTCTTTAGCGTATTCATTAAATGCTCAACAAGTCCATTGGCCTGTGGCTGTAAGCGATGCTATTTTGATGCTTTATGTTTAGGTACTCCAAACATTCTTTAATTTCTTTGCTGTTGAAGGGTTGACCATTGTCAGACTTTGTAATGGTTGGTAAGCCCCATCTTGCAAAGATGCCATCAAGTTTTTCAATTACTCGCTCATGTGTCATGGATGAGAGATCTTCGATCAAAGGAAAATGTGAATAGTCATCTAAAATCACCATTACATGATGTCCACTGTCAAGTGGCTCAAAGAAATCAATGGCTATTCTCTCCCAGGCATGTCTAGGGAGTTCTGACATGTTTAGAGTATGTAGAGTTACTTTGGTTGACAGGCAATTGCATATGTGACAGGCCTTGAGTTCATTTTCAATTCTTTCATTTAGGCATGGAAACCAAACTTGGTCTTGGAGAGCTCTCTTTGTAGCAACAATACCAAAATGTCCTTAATGAGCCGCTTGTATCACTGTTTGTCGTAGACTCTCTGGAATCAGGATTCTCGATTCTTGCAGTATAACTGCTTCCTGAGTTATGGACAATTAATCTTTAACATTCTTGTACTTTTGATATTCACCATCACCAGTCAGCTGGATTTTGATCCTTTCCTGGTCGAAGCACAATTGTATGATTGTAGTCTTGCAATCGTAGTCCCCAGCGTTTAATTCAAGGAGGCATCTTGGCTTTTGGATTGCCGAAAATGGTCAGCTAAGCCTGATGATCAGTCACCAGTGTCAAAGGCTTTGCCTGCAGGAATACATGGAAATGTTCATAAGCCCACACTACAGCCAAACTTTTGTTTTTAGGCTGTGAGTAAGCATGTCCTGTTTGAGACAAACTTCTACTAGCATAGGCCACAATTTTCGGTAGTGTGTTTAATGCTTTTGAACACTTTTCACATTCTCATGACCATTTAATGAACACATTTTGCTTTATTTACCCTTTTAATGGATCACTGACAGTGGCAAAGTCCTTTATGTATCCTCAGTAGCTGGCCATTCCAAGGGAAGAATCTACTATTGAAACATATTGTGGGGTTCAGCATTTGTCAAGGTGTGGAGTTTTACAGGACCAGACATCATGCCCCCATCAGAAAAGACATGGCCAAAGAATTTCAGTTTTGTCTTATTGAACTCACACTTGTCTGCATTTAAGGTCAAGTCTGCATCATTGGTAAATGATATTCTTGTGTGAGGACTCTATTGTGCTCCTTCTGTATTGCTCCCAAAAACAGGTTTTTATTGCTATAGTTAAATGCATTCCCAACAGGCTGTTTGATGCGTCATATGATGTCCTGGAAAGGTTCTGCAGCCGATGACACACCAAAACTAAGTTTCTTGTATCTAAACAAACCAACATGTGTAGCAAAGGTTGTAATATATCTGCAGTTTTTTTCTAGTTCCAAATTATGATAACCTTTATTTAAATGAAGTCGAGAGAAGATTTTGGCAAAATTCAATTGCTTGATCATGTCAGCAATGTGCGGCTCTGGATGTCCCTCTTGTTCTTTCACTTTACTAACCTGGTGCTTGTCATCCCATATGCGCACAGCTCCTTCATGGTCATTTTTAGGTACTACTACTATGGGAGAAACCCATGTTGTTGGACCAGTGGAACATTCTAATTATTTTATACTTAACTAATGATACAAGTTCTTTTTCAACAGCTTCTTGTGAATGAAAAGCAACTTATCCATGCCTCTGAGCTACAGGGAGGGCATTCTCATTAATATGCAGTTTTACGTTTATAGTCTTTAACTTTCCTAAACCATGAAACAATGAAGAGAATTGACTTACTATTTCGTGATGAGCATTCATGATGTAATTCTCTAAAATTAGTCCCATGTCAGCAGCTGTGCTGGAACTGAGTAAACAATGTACCCACATCAGGGGTATGACCTAGTGACCTTGTTATACCTGGACAAACCAACCAAACATGCAGCAAAATTGGTACACAGTAGGGAAACTATGATACAAATATTTACATCAGCAAAAACGTAAATTTTCACAATTTATTTTTTGACAATTTTTTTTTTTTATTCTGTTGAATAACACAAAAAATTATTTTATTCTGTTGAATAACACAATAAAATATTTTATTCTGTTGAATAGCACAATAAATTATCTCTCAGTGTAATAGGACCTGGAATTTTCAGCAGTCAAGTTGAATTTCACAACCACAAAAAAAGACCAGATGTCACAACAATTAACATGCCAGATCTATGGCTGAAGCAGTGAGTTATTGCGAAAACAGTTTTATTCCACTTTTCCAATATAATTCATATAATGTGGCTGTAAGCCTCCTTTCCAGAACAGTCCACATAGGAGATAGTTCAAAGACAAACTGCACAGCAAGGACACTCTTGTCCGCTGTTATCCAGTGTGAGTTCCAGATGTGACTGAACATATTTCTGATTTAAAGAAGTCCTCCGACAATGGTGGTGACACGTTTTCACCACTGTCGAATATGGGCCTCCTCAGGACATTAGAAGAGCGAAGTACCTACATTTGTTGAACTAAATAGAGCTCTGTGTACTGTGAAGTCTTTTTGAATTGTAATCGTATCCACCATAGGAGCACCACCACAAGCAATGAGAAGCGGTGCAAGCTTTAGTTCTCCCGCTGAAGGAAAGTCCTTCAGGCTGGTCAAAAGTCCTGGAAGCAAACTCAAGTCAATGCTGCGGCCATCACTGTATGGGTATAAAAACTCTGAATGGTTTCCAAAGGATCCCGTCCACAGGCTGGGTGAGGCAGATCCAAGCGGTTGCAATCCCAGGTCAGAGTGATACTGAGCAAACAAGCACTTGCCTATGTACCTTGAAGCTCATGGTTTGGTGCTTGTACTTTTGTTTTCTGATGTTTCACTGTTGCTATAAATGGACCTAAACTCTTCATGGGTGTCGATGCAGCCCAAGAGTACACTTTAGTCTTTGAAGGCTTTAGCTGCAGTAATAGAGACATGTCTTTGTACTTTTTTTCAGGCATTATATTTATTGATAATGTAAGGTATTGAACATTCATTTATTTTCAATATAATCTTTGGACTGTGTTGTATGATTTTGTTAAATTGACATGTAGACTTTTCTTTGACTGAATTTTCTCCTCACAGGCAACCAGTCCATCATGTTCACGTTTTCCTGAGGTAAGCATTGACATGGCACACTTTCTTTTCTTTTACTGATTATTGAGGCAGGAGAACTGTTTGACAATGATTTAGATGACAATCAACTTTGTTTAGTATCGGTGTATTTAGTATCTATGTGCCTCAACTGATGTTGCAGCTTGGCCTTGTGGCTGTGCGTCAAATGATGTTTCTGAAACATTGTAGTGGTCATTTTGTCTTCACACCGTGATGCCTTTACTTTTCCCTTCGCTCTGCATATCATCACAAAATGGTTCCCTTTACCACAGCCATTGCATTTCTGACCAATGACGATACACTTTCCTTTGTGTCGAAATGCTCATTCACACCTAAAACACAACTTCTTTTCGCATGTACACCTTTGTGTCCTTCAGTCTTTTGTTTCAAATTACTTTTCACACTCATGACTGACTCACTTTGGGAACCTTTGGCCTCCATATCGGCAGCTTGTCTCTCAGCACGTTCCTCAGTTATGTCAGCCCTTAGCACTTGCTTCACACTAAGAGTTTCTCTCAGCATTCATCATCTGAATGAATTGGGCAACCCTCCATTGATCTTTCTTTGCTGCATGCCTGCTTCACCATTAAATTAATTGAACTTATGGTGTTGAGTCTTTCCACAAGTTCATCTATTGTTTTGCCAACATTCTTGACTGAAACCATGTAGTTCATAGTTGATGTTTGGTACTGGATTGAATTTGAGATTCAACACATTCTTAATCTGATAATATGTGACTTATTTATCAGTTCTTGGCATTTTCTTTGTGACTTTTTTCACATCATCACCAGCAAGATTTTTGAGATATTTGATCATTTTCCTGTTATCAGCCTCTTCAAGTGCATCTATGAAATCTTCAAATGTCTCGATCCATACAGTCCACCTATCTCCAATATTTTTCTTTTTGGTTGTGATGGTGGTGGTGGTTTGAGGAAGGCAGCAGCATTGTAACTGTTAATGGGAGTGGCTGACGTTGAGGAAGGAGCTCTGTCAAACACTGTCGATTATCCCAGGGAATCTGCATCATCACTGAAGCCCCATGTTGTTTCAGCCTCTGGGTCATCCAGGACAGCCCTTTCAAGTTTTCACCTACTTTTTGGTCTGATCTCCATCAAAGCCCTGGCAATTATGGAGACCTTTGTAGTTGTTCTGAGCTGCCACCCAGCAGCTTTGATTGTATGCTGCTTCAGGTATTCGGCAGCTCAGTAAGCACAACCCCAGTGCTTCTTCTTGGGTGTCCCTGCCTAGTACTAAGTTCATAATGCTCCACTTTACAAGACTCAGGTAAGAGTAATAACAGTCTGTTTCTTTTTGACTTGTTCTGTCAGCCAGCACTATTATTCATGGTAATATCTGGCAACTTATGATTGTCTTTGTCTGTATTGTATAAGCCTGTTTGTATCCGCCTTCAGAATCATTGCTCCGTCTACTGTTTAACTTTATTTTGCGTGGCAGTGTGGTACCTTTTTTTAGGTTCTTGGTCATAGTTTCTCGACCAGCAATGCATAGAGTTTTCCGTGAAGGTCTCTTCAATTCATGTGCTTCATACCGGCTGGAGCTGTACTTTGACTCCATACACGTCCACTGTCGACACAGCACTCCGATGGAAGGCACACGTGGCGCGCATGAGAAGTTTGCTTGGACCAAGGCAAACTCTCCAGGAGAACACTTTCTTCTTCGGGTTACTTATCCCCTATCTCATCGCCAGTTGTAGTGTCTTCCCCCATGTGGTACCCACTGAATAACTAGACCACACATGGAGCTGTAAATCCCACATCTTTATTCCTCTGAGTGTACTTATCATTATGCCACACTGATACAGAGTCCTCGGGGAGTCATAAAGCTTCTGTTCTAAATCATGAAAGACACCACACATCACAAGCCCGTTCCTTGCAAAAATAGAAATGTGGGTTATAATGAACAAGATGACTCAACCCATAGAAACTCCTTTAATATTAATAATGCTAAACCGATATACTAGTTTACTTTTCTTCCTAGTCACCTTCAACCAATCCATTGTGTGAGAAAATGGCACCAGGTCCCTTCCAGGAGGTTAGATCACAAGACCACCCAGAAACCAGACTCACAAAACTATTATTATACCCGAAATATGACTCCAAAGGCCACACAATGTTTTAAGCCGTATGAAAATACTAAAGATTCTAAAGTCCCTACCATCGCTTTCCCACATTGTTTCAATGGACATTGTTAGTATAGAGTTCCTTGGACCTTGTGGAGCCCCATCACGGAACTTACACTAGTAACATAGTGCTCAGCCAACTGCACCAAAGACATTCTAGCAAAGAAGGAGATAACAAGAAAATGGGGAATTAAAATATCTCAATACTGGGTGAACGCCTACCCAATGCAGTTATGTAATAACTAGTCGTGCAAAAATTGTTAATAGAAAAATGGATAGAAGCGGGGCTGTTCAGTCAGTTCTGAAAAATCCTCACAGTAACCTAGAAAACATCCAGTTTGACGGTAGTATGAACCTTCTGATGATCAATATTGTTCATCAGAAGAATCCTTTAATGGAACATGATAAGAGGCCTAACGCCCCTTCTCCAGCTTTGAAAGGTGCAGCAAATCACCTGCAAGACTGAAGCATGCTTCCAGCATTACTAGTTCCTTCTAATGAAAGTGAATAGCACATGCAAATGCCCTATGAAATCAGCTACGCTGCAAATTTTGTTCATAGAATGTAGGAGGCCTATAGCAAAAAGAGCAAAAAATGATGAACAACCCAGTAGTTATCTCTTTCTGGGTGAAGGACAGTGTAATCATTTTACCAGAGACATGGAGTTTGACATCAATTGCAATGATAGGTTATATCAAAGTAGCCTTCTAGCAATGAAGAATGAGTACAAATGTAGACCCAAAGTGGGTTGACCATTTACATTTCTTTGGATTTAGCTTTCAAAATCACAAACATTCTCTCAATTCAAATGGAAAATTGGCCCCGGTCGAAGACATGAAACCAATCATTTTAAACATGTTTATAAACCCTGTGCACAGGCAAAAAGGAGATTGTGTACAAGATGCAAAGCACAATCACTACACTCAAAACCAACTATGACAATCTGCTTATACTGATGATTGGTAACTTTAATTTGAACTTACTTGCCTCATTACTTAAGGATGACATATTTTCTTTGCAAGACTTGGTATGGGGCATACCACATAAAGTCACCCGAAGTCTCAAGAAATGTGACAAATTAGGGGAACCAGTAAGGAGTACCTGCAAACATGCAGACCTCAGAGTTTTTAATGGAAGGTTCAGTGAGGGTCAATCCTCCCTCATTCACCTACTCTTCTTCAAAAGTGCAATCATCTATTGATTACCATTTGCAAGTGTATCATTATTTAAAGATATAATCAGTCTTTCATAAGCCAACAAACTGAAAGTGATGACTTTGTACAGCACTTGAAGCTCACAATAGGAATTCCCCTACACCAGACAGCAAACAGTCAGGGTCAACCATCTACACCATCAACTTGAAAAAGTTCAATTGGAACAGAGTGCACAGGGACAATATTTTAGCCAGTTGTGTCTCAGTGTACAAACAACTGGAACAAGTCTACAATAATCCAGGCCAAAAGTGGGATATTTCTCATCCAAACATTTGATAAAATATTCCAGCAAGCCCACAAAGGAAATGCATTGGTCCCCTAGGCTAAAATATAACTGGTGATACTCATCCTCTTTGAGATCTGTAAAAATGGACCTAACTCTTGAATAAAGACTTTTCAAACAAAACTTTCAAACGCAAGCCCAATTAGACAAGGTCAAAGACCTACCACAAAGGTACAAAAAGGTCATCTGAGACTCCAAAAGACAACATTACAAATTCTTCTGGGGGGAGCTCCTTTTAGCCAACAAAGAAAGGAACTCAAATGAGTTTTGGTGCATCGTTAGCCGACTAGATAAGGGTGATGTAGGAGGAAACAATGTTAACATCAGGAGAAACAATTGGTTCAACTGTTTTTGAAACCTCCTAAGTAGAGAGGGAATGGAGGATGACATCACAGAACAAACCAATTTGCCCACTGAGAGTGCAGTTATAGGCCCACAAATAGAAGTTCTAGGGCCAATGGGATTCAGAGACTCACAGGAGAGTGCTGTATACACAGAGCGTGAAGTAGAACAAACTATAAAGAAGGGCCAGACAGATGGGACCTTCTGCCAGAACGTCCTCCCCCAGGCCCTATTCAAAGTCATTGCTCAGTTTTGGTCAGGCAAATTAGCCCCCATCTAAAACTATGCATTCACAATCAAACAATTGCCTGATTCTTGGTGTGGGGCCATTATCCATCCAATTTTCAAGGAGGGTGACTCCAATCCCACCAACTATCGACATATCTCAACCTGAATTTGGAGCCAAGTACTTTGGGACCTTAGAACTCAGAGAGCTGGTGCATTGGGCAAATGAGCAGAAGATTGTGCCATTGAACCAGCCATGCTTCAGGAAAGGAATGGCAACACTTCAAATGCAATGGCCCTAATCTTGTTGATTGACAAATCCCTGACCAATCATTCAATACTCCACCTATGTTTTGTCAACTTCAAGTCTGCATTCAAACTAGTCCCTAGAAGCACTGTCTGTGCCAAGCAAGTATATAATTACCCTGTTATATACCAACACTTGGTTTTGTGTTAAAGTTGGAGATGGCAATGCAGTATCTCGAAAGATATTCATATCCACAGTGTTGAAACCTGTCTGACAGCACTTCTGCTGTTTAGCATCTTCTTAGCAGACATTTTAACATCATTATCTAGCATGAATGCCCACCCACAAAGCTTGAAGGCAGTGCACTATCCAGGGCTGGATTAGGAACCAAATGCAGCCATGGCAACTTTGTCGGACCAGCCCCTGGGTCGGTGGGAGGCTGGTGCTTTTGTTACTGGGGGGCCGATATTGCAGCACCACTGCAAAACTGGCCCTCAGTAACAAAACCATCCCCCACCGCTGCAAAACCAGCCCCCAACCTCCTGGGGAAACACCTGGCGCTATCATGTTTGTTTGACAACGTCCTCTTAATATGCAAGGCATTGTTTACAGCACTATTAAATATGTTGCCCAGCTATTCCCTCTCCAACAAGCTATTAGTAAACCTCTGTAAAACTAAAGCCATGATTGTGGGCACAAAATAAAGAAGTTTGACATTTTGGTCTTGAATGGTAGTCGAGTTTCGAGAGAACCAGAATATAAGAATCTGGGGCTGCTCATTGACAATCAAGGTTTCAAGCTTGCCTCACAAACAGCACATGAAAAACAGTCTCCTCCCTGCATTCTGTGTGCTTTATAAGCATTTATCAGGCCCTACCTTGGTTCTCACATTAAAAGTAATCAAGGTAAAGTTACTCTCTACTTTTGCATATGCATGGAAGCTCTGAGGGAGAGAAAAGTGCAACTTCTTGACCACCTAACAATGATCATCTACAAGAAGGTTTTCCATCTGCCACACCACTCCTCACTAGCAGAAATATGATTCAAATTTGGCATAGTCATGGGGGCGTGGCTAGTGCCCGTCGAAGATGGCGGCATAATGACAGAGCTCCGGACCCAGGCTGATGCATGTTACAATTTTAGCCTTCACCGGATGAACATCCAGCCTAGGAACCAAACGTTTCCATGTATGAAGTCTTCCTGATGCAGTGGGTGGAATCTGTTATGCCATTTGTGACCCCTTGCACACATTACATGAAGTAATGCAGCTGTCATCCAGTGCGCAGCATGAGGTCCTTAAAATGGTGCCTGATCTCCCTCAGGGATCCATATTGCCACCTTGCATTCTGTAATGCGAGTTCAGCTCAACCAGACTAGTAGAACCATGTATTGATTTTGTTGGTGTTTTTCTTTTACTGTTTGCCTGACTGGTTTGTGTCAATACTTAAGATGCTTTTATTTAAAATGGCAGCCTCAAGCACTCCACACATCCAGTGAATGTGGATTGCTAAATATATTTTTTCTTCAGAACTACAATACAACGCTATCTGGTTAACTTTGGCACAAGAATTTACTATTGGTGCTCTCTTTCCTGTACTATTATCGGCATATGGAGATGGATATTGGAGAGTAGTGTCCTTTTACGATAAGGTGTGCCAGACAGTTCCTAATGCTAAATAAATAAATCAGCGCTCATTTACTGCTTTTCCTGCCTTCTTTATATTAAGGCACAGCACTGTTGACTGCATGAGACAACAAATATAGGATACTAGTGTTGAATAGTGCTATGTAGTGCTAAGGAGTGCCAACCAGGCTCAAATACTTTAAAACCAGTACTCATTGCCGGCTAGTTTCATACATTAATAGTCAAAGGTTCCTGCTCCCTTATATAAGTAGCATCTTGGCAGAATTTTGGTTTCTACCTCTTTCCAGCTGAAGTTTAATTTTTCAACTTAGGCTGTTTGTGCCTAAATGTATATCTCTTGTTGCTATTTAAAATAAAAATCCTACTACAACACTAATTCTCTACTTGTCAAGCTATTCCAAGTGTTGAATCACTAGTGAAATTCCTCTTTGTGCTTTCTCTGGGCTGAAGATTGCATGAACATGGCAGACACAAAAGAGAAAGACCACAGAGTTGAATCATGTGGGCCCAAAAAACACAAGGACCAGAAAGAAAATAAAGCAGGCCAAAAGAGAACAAAACAAGATCCGCCATTCACCAACAAAAGGGAAAACAAGACATCTCAATTGGAATGGACAACAAAACTGAATGAGCTTCATGATCTCACTCAATCTACTAAAATAAATACTGAATTTCTTGAAACAGAACTGGATGGACTCAGATATGAGGTGCTAGCACTGTCTAACAGATTGGAGGAACCAGAATCTCAAATCAGTAAAGTTGAGGATAAGCAACGCTCTACTACAAAAACATCAGAAATAATGTCATGGAAAATATCCTCCTTTCTACAAAAAGAGATGTCAGCCTTGGAAAGCAGTAACAGGAGATGCAACCTTCAAATATTTGGATTGCCTGAAAAGTCAGGAGACTCTGCTAAATTCTATGTTCCCTTTTTAGAAGCATTGATTCCTCAGGTACTCAAACTTACTTTTGATCATACTTTTGAGATTGAGCGGGCCCACAGGATTCCAACACATATCACCACTACCCACAACATAAACCAAGGACCCTCATTATCAGATCTCTAAGGTTCCAACATACCAAAATGATCCTTGACCGAAGAAAGAAAATAACATTTCTCAGCTGGTATTGCACAAGACCATGCCTAGCCTAAAGTAAAATACAGAAAAAAGTTCCTAGCTCTCCAACAAAATCTACGCTCCCTCAACATATCTTTCTCTTTTATTTGCCCAGCAAAGCTGAGAATCATCTTTGAAGGTACTCCACAGATCTTTGATGAACCAAAAAAATTTGAAACTCTCTTACAACAAATATTTAAAAATCAAATGGCACACTAATTGCTTACCAAATGTGTGACAACTGCTCCTCAGTTATGCCTTCATCGACCTTATAGACACTGTCACACAATTATGACAATTGTTCTAAACTGATTTACAATTTTTGCTCACTGTTTTACTTGCATTACAGCTGCAGCAATGCTGCATTCACCTCCTTTAGGATTAACCAAACGTTCTTAACTTAAATCAATCTTGGTTTAGTCATGTTTACCTCAAGTATAAACATCTATGTTGGTTCATTTTACCTTACAATATTGTACATGTTCACCATATTCTTTTAGGATTATCATCTCCATGCTTAAACATATATGTTTTATTTAAGATTGCAATTATATCACAATCTAGTTTGGCTTATGATCAAGATATACTTGATATCAATATTCTCTGTTTTATTTTAGGCATTTAATCTGTGCTTTATCTTCTAATTTTGTGATCATTCTGCTAACAATGTAGCATCCATGGTTACTCTAGTAAAGTTTTCAAATCAGTTAATAAATGTTCATATTATTTTTCATATGTATGCTTGGGTCCAGTCTCACTGTCCGGCTGCCCTTCTTTCTACTGAGACCTTCATGGCTCCTTTTTTAACTTCAGGGGTGGGGGTGGACTTTCAATGGGTGAGGGTTGGCTGAGGGTAGGGTTCTTTTTTGCATTTTGTTTACCTAACATTATGATCAGATATAAGTGGTTGTTTTTTTCATGTAACATTGGTTTGCAAATTGTATACAGGTCTAAACTTGTCCTCTTATTTTATCTCATGTTTCTTTTATTCCCATCTCTTTGGAGTCTTCCTCCTTCCAGTTTCCAATCTAGTCAAAACTGTAGATATGTCTAACATCTCTCTTAAGATTGTCTCCCTGAATACCAAGGGAATAAACTATCGCATGTAAAAAAATAAATACTAGACAATTGCCAAAAATGAAGTGACATCCTCCTACTCCAGGAAACAAGAGCTGGTCTAACTGAAGTCTGTACCATGCAACACAATTGGATATCTGACCATGCTTGTTCCCCTGCCTATAACAAGAAAAATGGAGCATTCACTTTGATCTCAAACATGAAGGCTGTCACCTTGACACTATTGCCCACGATGACCAAGGTAGATGGCTTATCACCAAAGTTACCAAAAACAATTCTTCCTTTTACATTGCAAAAATCTATGCCCCATCGATGAATGACCCATCATTCTGATCTTCCCTAAAAATCACACCAAAAGCTCATCTTAGCTGGTGATTTTAATTTACCTTATGACACTGTCCATGACAGATTACTACAGTATAAATATAGACCTACCTGTTCACATGCTCTAGTTCATAAACTTACTGAAGATTTACTGAAGACAACTGAACTCACTGATATATGGTACCTTCATAATCCAATAGGTAGTGATTTTACCTTTTATTCTCATGCTCATGACTTGTTATCCAGAACAGATAATTTCTTTATTAACAACTCCCTGATTCAATCTATTACCAATCCCACCCTTGAACCTGTTACTCCCTCGGACTACGCTTGCATCACCATTTCTCTAAATCTCTCATGAGTCTCCTCCTAAAAAAAGATCCTGGAGAATGAATGATGAAATTCTTGAGGACCTGGTCTCCAGGAACCTAGAGGCTCAAGCACTAAACAATTTTTTCAAAGATTATATTACTATTGATGTTAGCGAATGCACACAATAGGATGCCATGAAAGCTACGAATAGGGGTATGATAATAGGGGTGATGCCAAATAAACACAGACAGCTGTTCTGAGTAGGCGTTAAAAGTGCAGAAAAAAATGATGCAAAGAAATCTCTTGGGTTTCTTTGCATCATTTTTTCGCCCCCCCATAACGGGTGAACGCCCCCTTTGCCTACAAAGTTCCTGGCGCAGGCATTCTGTAGAGCAAAGGGTTACAAAGTGTTACAATGCATGCGTTGCACCACTTTGTAAATTTGGCGCAGTGATTTTGGCCTCATTGGCCCACATTAGCGTAAAAAACAAATGACACTAATGAGGCGCAAAGAGGACCTAGGGGCTCTTAAATCAGCCCCTCAATGTCTTGCAGCTCTGTTTACTGTGGCTATTCCAAGAAGACTACTAAACACACTTTGTGTGCCTGTCCCACGCTGGTAACTGTGACAAGAGCATGGTTAAAACAACTTTTCAGCGTGATGGGACTTCGCTCATGCAAGCATGCAGTAGTGGCCTCAATTCAAGTGTTGTACATCCACTTGAGTACTCGCTTTGTAACATTTATGAATTTGGTAGAAAAATGGTTGACAAAGTCTGTAGTAAATTAATTACCCTGAGGGATTGCTTTTCTTTTTTAATATGCATGTTTTAAATTAAATTTTTATCACGTTTTGTATGCAATGGTTTTAATTAACTGGCATAAATATGTTTTTGCACTTCTTACTTTTGTACTATTTGGGTCATTGGAGAGGAACAGGGGGTGATTATACTTTTGCATATTGTACTTTTCCTGTATTGCTGCTTTGCAGAAGTGGAACCACTTCGCAAATACTTGGTGGTAGCCAAGGAGCAACATTTAATGGAACTGAAACATTTTACTGTTCTATTTGGGCTCACTCCTTGTTTTTTCCACTGTGTCCACAATATAGAACTTAGTCCCAGATTTATACTTCTTGATGCAAAACTTCACTAATGCAGTTTTGAATCAAACATTTTAGCGCTGGCTTGTGCCATTCTACAGTGCCAGCCAGGCACTATATTTAAGGAATGGTACAAGCCGGCGCTAAGCTTGGGCTAGCGTAAAAAAAAAAAAATGCTACCCAGGTGGTGGTGCCAGTATGGGAAAAGGAGGTTGTGCAACAGAAAATGAAGCCAGGCTGGTTAGCCGCAAAAATAATGCCGCTAACAAGCCTAGCATTATTTCTTGACGCACCACCACCCAAAAATGAGTCCTGTCTTAGTAGAGACAGGAATCATGCCCACCACCCCAATGGCCAGCACAGGGGATCAGTGTCCCCTGCAGATGGCCATTACACTCAGTGCCAGGCAGTGGGCCCCATGTAAGGGCCCCCAATGGCACTTAAAATAAAATATAAAAAATACTTACCCTACTCACCTGCGATGGGGTCCCCCATCCTCTGGTGTGGGTGGGGGTGTTCCTGGGGCTTGGGGTGGGCACCGGTGGGTCCATTGCATGGTGTTTGGCCATGGACATGGGTCCACAGGTACCATAATGCCTGGCCAGACCCAGACATTAAATAATGGCCCTAAGCAAACTTAACGTCATTATTTGGGTCCGCCTCCCACCCGTGCATCATTTTAGCACAGGGGTATAAATATGGCGCTAAGGTGACAGCGTCATTTTGTGGATGGGAACGCCAACCTTGCATCTCATTGACGCAAAGTGGGTTCACACATCCAAAATATGACGCAAACTCCAATATTTTCCCGGTATACGGGTCTAGCGTCAAAATATAAGTATGAAGTTAAGTTTGCGACCTTTTAACGTAAAAAAAAAGTGATGCTAAAACAGCGCAAACAAAGTATAAATATGCCCCTTAGACCCTTATTTACTAAATGTTTGTGAAGGAAATGTGGGGGAACCTGGGGAGTTTGAAAAATGGGGAGTCATTTTTTTGCATCTTTTTTATTGTGTGAAGAACCAAGTATATCCACTGTGTGACGTATGCATCGCATTACAAACATGTGATGCCTATTTACGTTTCTTTGACCCCTATTTAGAGGGGGCTTTAGTGTCAATATGAACCACAGCAACACTTACATATCATTCTAATTATCCTCTTAACACAGGTCTAATAATATTAACTAACTCTAGCAAAGCAAACAATTAAAAAGAGTGGGTGATCAATATATTCCCTGGCAGGCACACACCTATCAGCGTCGGGACCCTTGCTGTATTTCCGTAAACATCACTTAATTTCGCATTACAGTTGATTTATCCACTCACAGCTATTACATTCCTTCTAAGTGCTTTCGGTGAGCTAAGGGGTAGTGTCTACTGTGTCTACTCCCCAGTTTTCAGAGAGTATATCACTTTGACCCTCAGTTTTTGGAGGAATAGGGCCAAACAGTGCTTAAGCACACAACTGTCCATGTCTCCTCCCAGACCATTTTTTCTTGATCACATCAACGTTTTCAGCAGCTCCACCAGGGACAAGGTGAGTGCCATCTACCCCTCAAGCATACTTAGCCTGGTTGCCATCCATCTAGTTAACCATTGCAGCTCAGTTGCTAGATAGTAATTTTCAAAACTTGGTTCTGCCAAGCCGCATTTCAGGTGGGAAGCTGCAGTTTACCTAATGACAATTTCCATCCACCTGCTCTCTAAATGATGTCCCCAAGAATTGAATGGGAAATATGGGGTATCCTTGCTACAAAATATATAAAGTTTAGGCAGGGACATAATACAGGCCCTCTATCCCCAATGCTGTAGGTGTCTCACAACCCTTCAAGGGGTCCCTGACTCTTGAGGGGGCCCGTATTCGGATCAGGGCTAATGTATCTCTGTGCTATATGGTGTCATTCTGCAAGGGGGCCCATTGTTTTGCCTTGCCCCACTGGGTGTATGGAGGAATAAAGTGGGGTTAAGGTAGGAATGATGAGGGGTTTGAGGGACATGTACCCACCAACAAAAGAGTAACCACTAGAGCATCACCAGCAAACTCCTCTCTGGTGTGCATCAGAATAACCTCCCCACCTCCAACCTAGGCTTGTGTTCCACCATGGATTTTTCAAGCATCCATCTTGCAACAGGTGAAATGAAGGGCACTCTTTCTTTCATTGCCGTGACCCAAAAATGACTCAATAAATCCATAATCTTGCTCATAAAGTGGAGAACACTTCTATCAGCATTTATCAGTATATGTTTGTTAAAACATAGTGCAGTTCCATAGCTACAAAGATTAGCCTGCTGCTGGTATCATCACCTGCACTAATTCACAAAGAGACTGCTTGGTGCAATGCACAGCTTCTCACCACGGCACAGGGGTGAGTGTGTGCTGTCTAGCATAGGTTTTGTATTGGAAACCACTAGCATATTTTCCTTAGCGTAGGCAAACAAAGAAGGGATTGGTACTTTAGATATGTGCTATACACTGTAGCACAAGTGCAATGCATTGCTTCCAGGGACTAAACAAAAAATCCCCCCTTGTTTGCCCCTACTTACAATAGGAGTTAATTTTTTAAGCAAAGTCTGGTCTGGCTACGTTAGTTCATCAGAGATTTACTCCAAAACCTCTTCATGTTTGCATTGAACTGTCCCCAGTAACACCCCTTTGATTCAAAGCATTTTTGCACTTTGAAAGGTACATCTTTCAATGTAAAACACCCACCCCAGACAGCACATCTGATAGAAGTGTGTAACAAATTGAATTATTTCAGTTGTATAAATTTGACGAATATTCAATTTTCCAGCTTTATCACTGTAGCACCCAGGTCAGTTCGGTACTCTAGTTTTGTTTTTGTTTTTGATGTTTTGCAGTAATATATTGCTAAAGAGATATTCATTGGAGTGTGTTGTATTTCATTTTGCATTAATAGTTCTCAAATTGTTAATAGATCATATCTAATTATAATTGAATGTCTTTAGGCTCTTCTAGGTAATTTAAAAGACAACATCAATGTCTACCCTGTATTTTGTAGACTGATAGTGTTTTGCTTTTTTCAGGCATTGCTTACTCATTTTCATTTTTGGTTTAAGTTAGCCTACATGGCCACACAACAGTTAGTTTTGAGGCTTTGCTCACCTAGGGCCAGCACAGATACTTTTCCCTCTTATTCGCGAGTGAGTACCAATAAAGGTGTAGGAAGAGAAGAGCAGTTAACTTTCCTGCTTTTCTTCAAAAGCAACACCATGAAAGGACAAACATCCAAGACACCAAATAAGATATCAATGGGTGAATTATTAACATTCAGAAGAGATTGCTCGTACCTAAGATTTAAATAAACAAGGCAAAAATTCAGATGTATTGCAGCACAATCCAAAAGCCACAGAGATGCAAGAACATTTTGTAGAGTACAGGGATATTCTGATGAACAATGTCACAGTAATACCATATTTGAGAGAATGTCCAAGGATGACATCCTCCGAATCCAACACACCCCACAAAGACATTTGTGCCCAGTAGAAATGAAACCTGTTGGAGGTGGAATATTAGTAGAGGTAAGTACACACCTACCACTAGCAAAAAGGCCATCAATCCAAAGTTAGGTCCAGTCAAGATCGCAAACATCAGCCCCTGGCTCAACCCCTGGTAGCGTGGCAATGAGCAGGCAAGCTTAACTTAGGAGACAGACATGTACATCATTTAAATACACCAATACAGTAAATACGTAGGACACAACATACAATAATGACACTAATTTATAACAATAGGAAATATTTTTAGCTTTAAAATGACATAAAAATGGCAAAAATCTAATATGGGGAACCAGAGATATTAATTTTTAAAGATTAAATAGAAAATGTGCTTTCTATTGCTTAGAAATCGATAGCACCATCCGTGAACATCTGGTCATGCTAGACCAGGACCAGGTCACAATTCTAGGCGGATACAGCCCTGCTCAAATACACTGAGAGGGAAGCCTCTGTCAAAATTTTACCTTCGCACAAATACACTTTTTCTGGAGTTTTTCTGTCTCAATGTTGTACTGTCCTCTCCAGCTAGCTGATTTTGATGCAACATGGTCAGATTGCTTTTCCACAAGGCCTCGTCAAATCCTGGAAGTATGGAGCTTCCAGTGGCACAAACCTGAAATTCAGGCTGGGTCACGGTTAAAGGTAGTCGGCTTGACTCACAATGTCAGGCCAGTCCACTTATGGAGCTTTTTATCAAAGCTGCTCCAAACTTCTCCAAACTTTTAGAACTTCTTCCTGAGGATCCTCTTGAGGGTTAAAAATGTCCAAAACACAAATCCAGATGGTCCTTGGAAGTTCCACAATGCACCTTGCCAAATCATTAGAAGTCCACTGGACACACTCCAGCTGGGAATTTGTGTGACAGTTGGTGCAGGCAAGCTCTGTTAGCCTGTTGCTTTCAGGTAGTCCACTCCTTAGTCATTTTTGAAGCTAGGAAAAGTCCTTAGGACTGTTGTTCCAGTGTGCTACAGGTGCAGTCCTTCAGAGTGCAGTCCTTTGGGTTGCAGTTCAGGGTTCCAGCAGGGCAGTCAGCAGATCTGAGTTGCAATGCAGCTCCCAGATATTGATTCAATCATCTTTGGGGACAAGCAGGGGCAACTATGTCCAGTGAAATGCAGGCTGGCAGCCAAAGGCATGACAGCTTCCTCTAAAGTGTGACATGTTCTTGTCCCTCAGAGCACTGCACTTTAAAATCCAAAATGGATGATTTATCTCCAAAGGAGCAGGACCCAGCTAAAACCAACCTAGTTGCGTGGCTCCTTTCCATTAACCCCCCCCCTTCAGACCATCTGCATATTCCATTCCTTCGATTTCCACAGCACAGGTTCTTTACTTGTTTTGAGTGCCCCATGTGTACTAGGTGTGAATAAAACAAATGCATTTTGCTACAGAACCAGCACACACTAAGTACATGGTCAAAGAATGGATGAAGTGTAACACCACATATGTAATGCACATCTCATACAGTTCCTGCAGGCTGATATATGTTGGAAGCATTGTTTGCTCATTGACATCTGAGATTCAGGAACACATATGTGGAAAGCTGAATGACCACTACTGTAGAGCACAAAACAACACAAAATTCACCTTCCAGGCAAATTAACACGTACAATGCTGTAGTAGAGGTGGTGATGGAGAAGTGCTCCTAAAAACGAGAGGAAATGGATCTTTAGACAGTGCAACATAGTTAAACCAGATTTTAGAGCTGCATACACGGCTGTCATGTAAAATGAAAGAAAAGACAATGGAAACAGTGACATAGAGTCAACTTAATGAACCATATCAATCTATAATAATTAGTGCTAGTCATTATGGGCATTATTTGAAGTGTAAAATGAAAATGGACTAGCTAGACATATATGTGCTACTGTCATCTATCTAAATCGACATTCTAAGCTATGAAATACCTAGAGATACTGAATCAAAACAAGAGCACAGAGTATTGTGAACAATTGCAACCTTCAATATGTTGCTAAGTCCTTTCAAAACAAACAATTTTATAACTGGAATACAATTCCATAGCTGGCATGCCGTTCTGAAACTGGAATATCATTCCATAGCTAAAATACCGTTCTGGAACTGGAAAACTATTGCAAAGTTGAAATACATTTGTGACGTTGGACGACCTTTCCGAAGCTGGACAACTTTTCCAAAACCGGAATACATTCCAAAACAGAAATAGCATTCTGAAGCTGGAATACGATTTTGAAACATGAATACTATTCCAACACTGACATTTATTTATAAAGCCGGAATGCCATTCTGAAGATTGAATAATGTTTCAAAATTCAAATACATTCCAAACCTAGACAACCATACTCTATATGAAATATTGTACTGAGGCTCCAATACCATTCTGAACCTGGACAGCTATTCCAAAGCTGTAATGCATTTTGGAACTGAAACACCATTGTGAAATTGGAATACATTTTTGAAAATTGAATAGCATTTCAACACCAAAGCTAGAAAACCATCCTGAAGCTGGACAATCTTTCCAAAGCTGTAATTTCATTCCAAAGCTGCAAAACCAGTTTGACACTGGAACACCA
The DNA here is from genome assembly GCF_031143425.1 of Pleurodeles waltl. NCBI lineage: Eukaryota > Metazoa > Chordata > Amphibia > Caudata > Salamandridae > Pleurodeles > Pleurodeles waltl. Next base: position 1,639,105,699 of record NC_090444.1, on the reverse strand, counting down.
TTCTGAAACTGGACAATATTTTCAAAGTTGGAATTTTTGTGTACCCTCGATACATCGCATGCATTTTGTTCCATGACAACAAATTTGCATTTTCTACTTCAGTATGTTCCATGACAACACCTTTGCATTTACTACTTTGATCTAATGGCTACATTGCATGTTAAGAAAATGTAAGTAAAACTAGAGGTTATAACAATCACATACCTACCATGATAATGTAGTGTAGGTGATAAAGTGGATTCCATATTAATAACCTCAAAATAGTGACATAAAGTCAAAAATTCTTTCCAACGCTGGAATACCATCTGAAGACAAGGAAAAAAAATTCCAAAGCTGACACTAATCTTATGAACTATTCTTAAGGTGGAATGCATTTCTGAACCTGGCAGTGAGTTCCAAAGCTGGATGACTATTTTAATTAGGAATACCATTACAAAACTGGAATATTATCCCAAAGCTGGTATACCACTGTGAAACTAAAAACATCTTCTAAAGTAGCAACACCTTTCTGAATGTGGGCAAAGTATCCGAAGCTGGAGTATGGTTCTTAACTCGACATGCTATTCTATAGCTGGAATTCCATCCCAAAGCTGGATGATAATTCCAAACTAAAATATCATTCTGAAGAACAAATACCATTTTGAAGCTAGACAATTATTGGAAAGCTGGAATACCATCCCTAAACTAGAATACTATTCCGAAGGTGAACTAGAATTTTGAAACTTGAACACCATTCCAAAACTGAAAGTGCATTCCAAAGCTGAAATATCATTCTGAAGCAGGACACCCTTTTGGAAACTGGAGTGTCCTGATATATTGGTTTACACCCAATATATCAAATGCATTATATCATATAGTATAAAGACTACATCAATTACGGTGACCTAACTACGACATCAATTGGTAAATATAGTGAAGTGGATCCAGAAGTATAGATAGTAACTTAGGGCCTACTGACGAGTGTGCGGTCCTCGGACAACCACACTTGCGGTGGCCGGCGGGCTGCCGCCGTTGTGGCAGTCCGACTGCCACATTACGAGGTTGGTTGATAGCCCTGCCAACCTTCCGCCATCTCCACCGGGATCAGAGATCCCGACGGGCTGCCGCTGGTGCAGGTTAGAATCAGCCAGGGCTGAACTTAGCACCACCCTGCTGATTACAACCTGATTCTCCGCCAATCTTTTCATGGCAGTTTCACCATCTTCACCGCCATGAAAATGCTGGCGGAGAATAGGTTCAGGGGGCCACAGAGGGGCAGTGCAGGGGTCCCTCTGCCCAGCATCCTCGTAATGCGTACTGTTTGCAGACAGTGTGCATTATGAGGGTGCTGGCGTCCTCTGTGGGTGGCAGCATTGCCGCCAGCCCGATTACGAGCCAGCCACAATGCTGCCGCCACTTTTCTGCTCGGCTAACCAGCGAAAAACTTCGTTTCTGCTGGTCAGCCCAGCGGGAAAGTCTTAATTTGGCCGGCAGGGGGGTAGCCAGCATGGTGGCATCCACCCTGTTGGAAGTTTGGCAGGCAGATGTTCCCTTCTGCCAAACTCAAAATCGGGCCCTATGTACTTACAATCAAAATGTAGTTGTAGATGATTTAGTGGATAAGACAGTGATCTCAATAAATATGGGATACAGTGCCTCCTCCTTTACATTGTAAGGCTTTTGCAAATCACTGAAGAGTTCTGTGACCAAGTAGAGAAACAAGGATAAAGGCCAAGTTCCTTCACATAGTCATGGAGCTCCAAAATGGCTTAGTACATTATTCCTTATAATACATGCTAACACCATCACCATTCCCGCAACTTACATTTTTTGTTGTAGTGCTCTTTCATGTGAAAGAGGCAGGATGTTTGCATACAAAATAAATATAAGTCGAATCTGTAGTGCAAAACTCACCACAAAGCAGTTAAATACGTGTTGCAAAAAAGATGTCAAAATGAATTTAATGTAAGTCAGATAAAAAACTGTCGCTCAGAATGTGTAGAAAGATGCAGAGTGATTCTATCTTTCCTATAATTACCTAAAGCCTGCAAAAAATAATTTCTTGCCATAAATATCTTGTTTCTGCTGATCAATGTTCATCTAGAAAAACAGAGCAGAAGAATAGTAGAAGAATAGTGGTTGAATTGAGGCATTAGTTGCCACTGGGGCCCAACAGCGCTCATTTTTGAGGACCTGCACTTACTTTTCCTCATCCGATATAGACCAAAAGCAAGACAGGGACAAAACAAACACGGGAAAGAAGAAAAAAGAGAAACACAGAAAAACCATCACAAAGGAAGAAAACAGGAACATGCAAGAGAGAGACAAAGGGGCAGGGTATGTCTGAGTGCATTAAAGAGGCATGAGGTGAATTCAGGGCTATACATTCAGCTCACCAACATTACACAGGCCGTGGGCTTCTAAGCAGAACTTTGGGCACCAGCACTCATTATTTTACAAATTACACACTACAGAAGACCAGGTTTAATTTTTCCTGTTTGAACCGGAGCTTTAACTACGTTCCATGTCTTGCCTTTCCCCTTGGCTGGTGGCTCTGGAAGCAAGTATTGTGACATCAGATCTCAACTGAAATAAGTTATTAAAGCTGAGCAGCTACATTATTTCTTCATTACAGGCGACTAGAGGCGTCACAGGGCACCTGAAATAAGACAATTAGAGATGGTCTTTTATATGGGGATTGCAGGCTCATCCATGTATTAGAGTGTATGACTACTAAAGTGTCAGACCACCAGAATATCTTTCTGAATTTGGTTCAGGAGAACTATTCCAAAATTAAATACATTTCAATTCTGGAATACCATAACAAGCCGGGAATACAGTGCCAAGATCTAAATATAATTCCAAATTAGTAACAAACATTCTATAGCTGGAATACCAATCCAAAATCTCCACTACTATCCCAAAGTTGGAATACCATTCAAAAGACAGAATACTGCTCCAATACTGGAATAGTGTTTCAAAACTGACTTACTGTTTGAAACCATGTGTGTTTCCTTCATCACATTAGATTTATATTACGCTGTGTTGACTGAATTTTTCATGCATTCTATTCCATGTATGTTCCTGATAGCTATTTTAGTGCATGATAAAACGTTGAAACAAAATAAGAATCCAAGTCACCTGTGGTCAGAAATATATACAATAATCTTACAATAAATGTAGCATTCCAAATTATTAATTCATACAGACCACTCTAAGACACATCATTCCTCCTTGTAACATACATAGAAAATAATACCGTTCAATTTGGAGCAAGACACTGCTTTAGAGCACGAAATAATATCATGTGCTCTTATTCCCTCTCTGATATTTGTCAGAGTAACCTCTAAAGATATTTTTGTTCAAAAGGAAAAGGAATGCTTATTAAAAACAACATCATGAGTCACCTTTTCTAGTATGAGATGCATCTTTATTAATAGTTGTTTTGCAAAGAAGGGCACTCACAGCAGCCTACGAGAGGAGGCACTGGACATTAGTAAATGTGAGGCAAGTAACAGAAAGAACAGGACTTCCTATCCAAATCTGCTGTTGATTTGTCCTGTTACAGAAAACAATGCCATCTGTCTCCATTCAAGTGATACACAATGCCCCCCTTTGACAGCACGACTGCCTTCACACATTACTTGTTTATGCATGCACTAGGCTTAAGTGAGGTTGAACAGTTTTCCATGTGTAGTCCTCACAAGAACTACAGGGCTTATTTACAAGCCCCGTGGTGCAAGGCTGACCTTGCTGTGCTGCCCTGTGCAACAGGGAAAGGGCAGAAGTGCTCTGTATCTTCAAAATACGGTGCATTTTTGTCCTCTCCCATTGCACTGGATGACAATAGGGCTGGCTAGCTTTGAAGCAGACACCCTTGAGCCATGGTGCAAGGATGCCTGCATCGTAGATATGATTGCTTCTCTGCAGGAAGGGACACATTCCTGCACAAAAACAATCCATGGAGTCCTTTTCCTTTTTCTCTGTGTGCTGGTAAGAGGAAAAAGCGAGAAGAAATAAAACTATTTTTCTTCATTGTGCCTCCCCTGGGGACCATCAGATTTTGACACATTCCCAGGTTTAAAGCTTCTTGTAAATCTGGGAATGTGTCAAAACCCATGACTGTTGCGCCAGATCCTGGAAATCATGCTCACTATTTTCACCATTTGATTGTGATTAAAAATGACCTCACATAACTTCCCAGTTGTCCACTATTTGACCAGTCAAGAGACAAATGTACATGAGATAGCCACATGTGTAGAAAAGGTTTGTAGCGTACTGGCATGGATGAATGCATGTTCGTCCGGTTTCTGTAAATGAGGTGGTGGATGCTGCTAACAACTGTGGCGCAGGGGTGATATCAAAGATCCTAAAAAACAATTCTGCTAGAACCAACTCTTGTGAGATACAGAGGTACAGGCAGTGCTTAATTTGAGCCGGAATTTTTCTCTGCGGGCATAGGCAGTTATTTTTTAGGGCCGGTACTTATTCTTCTGCTTCAAGCATTTCCTGCAAGCAAAATACACATATAGGAAGGAGGGAGGAAGAGAAAAACGAAAAAGCGTTACAAAGGGAGAAAGCAGAAAGCTGCAAGAGTGAGCAGAAGGGTCAGGGAGTGGATGTAAATGGATTAAAGAGGCTCGAGATGGCTTCAGGATTCCGCTGCCTCAGTATTCCTTGTTCGCACATTTAATTGCACCAGCCGCGTGTTTCAGAGGAGGGCTTTGGGCACTGACGCGTTTTTATTCACAAACTAAGCACTGGGCACAGGGTCGGTTTGAGCATAAGAAAAACTGGAAATTATGCAATCTTCTGGCACTCCAATAATGTAGTCGTTGTGGAATTCTGCCCAAATAATAACTATGTGTAATTCTACCATATGTTTGACTTACGACGGGCAAACCTTCCCAAAAAAAGGTGAGAAGGGAGGCGGAAAGCAGCAGAGAGGGAGAGTAAAGTTTTCCATGAATAACTGAGGGCTGTATGAAGGGGGACATTAAAGGACAGGGGAGATATTTTAAGGTAGGCCGGGAAGCTATGAACGGTCTGCAGCCCTGGTCTAGGTGTACAAATATCCACCTGTGCATGTTAGTGTGCGTGAATGGATCTGGACATGTTCACGTTTTGTAGTCGGCAGCTATAACAGCTCACCTGTACTCCTCTGTGAATTTCTGAGAACTCAGGAATTTAAAACACCTCTCTCTTTGTCTTTTGGGTGGAGGTCTGTGCTGATTAGCCCGAAGTTTCTTTTTGATCGGGAGTAAGAAGATGCCCTGTGCTCACGTGGTAAGGATGGTGGCATGTGGGACAGATGCGGCCATAATGGTAAAATGCCAAAAGGACTGTTAATGACTTGGACGACAGTCCTTCCTCAAATAGAGAATCTTTTTTATGTACAATGTATGTAGAAATTCTAACGTGACTTCAGAAAAAGCTATCAGTAATATTGTTTTTTCTATTAAACACTACGACCTAGACAATGTACCCCTACCTGTATTGGCAGCTACTTCCCATCAAATCACGTGACTTGAAACGTGAATTAAGCTGTCAAGATGTTTCAGTGAATTTAACTTTCATCGCTGGCATTTTCAAGGATCGGAAGGTCAAAAAGTTCGAACTCCAGCAAGAAAGAACCAGCCATTTATCCCTCCAAAGTCAGTGAACGGAATACCACTAAATGGGGTAATTTGAATGCACGTTTATTACAGAGTGAAATGTATAAATACAAGGCAGCATATTTATGAGAGGTTTGTGCTGCCGTTGCATCACTTTTATCCATATCGATGAAGCCATGCAAAGCCACTTTGCATGGCTTTATAGATATGAAGTAAGGCAAGGCAGGGGCAAATCGCTGTGTTGCCTCACTCTGCGTTAGGGAGGTGTTCCATGGACATTGCAGTGGGTGCTGCCGTGCAACACCCATGGATTTTGATGCATCCCAAGATTTACAAGGCCATGTAAACTCGGGAATGCATCAAGACATCATGCCTCTCCTTGTTCTTTCCTTTTACTATGTGTGTGCTGAATCCTGCAGCACACATAGAAATAGGAAAAGCCTCCCAGGATTGTTTTTGTGTAGGAAGGCAGACCTTCCTGAATAAAAACAATCCTGCATGCAACGCAGTTACCGTTGCACCATGGTGGGAGGGTGGCTGCGTTGGTGTTAGGCAGCCAAACAGCACCAGTGCTGTGGAAAAGGACAAGAATGTGCCATAATGCAGAGATGCAGCACATTCCTGCCCTTTCCCTTTGATGCATGACAGCGCAGCAAGGTGACTTGCTGCACTGTCCTACGTCAAAAGCCCATCAATCTGGGCCAATGGATCCAATTTATATGTAGGTGGTGCGTATACTATACACACCGCCAACATAATGGTCCGGCCGTCGAATTTAAATGTGCGCATACCATAGGTCTGGCTACAGCAGTGACTTCTCTGTCTTCGCCAGGGCCAAACCTCTCTGATGGTTCGATGGAGTGGGGCCATTGGAGATATGGACATGTTTGTCCACCAGTCAGGGTGAGTGGACATGTAACGATTTTTTTACTGTACGTTACCACCAGTCACTCCCTGGCAGTGAAGGACAGTAAAATGTAAGTAATGCTGCCCCAGTCCTAGTGGGAGAAGCATTTTTTTATTTGGAAAAATAAAAATCCCATTTGTGATTTTCTTTGTAAAAAAAAAAATGTTTGGTGCAAGATTGCGTCAACCTGATGCAACCCTGTGCCACATAAGGACACACAATAACAAGAACCACAGTGACAGCGGTTCTGCCAATGCTTTGTAAACGGCTACCAGCTTGGTGGTCATTTATAAATTTGGTGGGCAGTCCCTCCACCAAAGGGACAGAGTTACTTAATCTGTCCTACGTGTGGAACAAAGGGCCGTTCACATAATATTAATGGGGACCAAAGTTTTAATTATAAAGTTCAACTTCAGACCTGCAACATTTACTCCATCCTGCAGGTATGATTGTTGAGTAACAGACGTGGACATGGTTTTCAATATTGCAATACATTCCAATGAAACATTATTCTATTGATGAATGTAATTCTGTGAGTGTGGCAGTAATGCAATTCATTTCGTTTGAACACTTTATGATAAAATAAGTGGAGTAATGGATTTATTTAACTATTTGTGACAGTGGTTCAAAGTAAATGCTGTTCCATGTGAGATGCTTGAAATAGTCATGTTCTCAAGTTATTTGGTAATTTATGGAAGTAACTTCTTCCTTTAGAAGATCCTTACCCAAATAACACATAGACTTCAAATCTATATGAAACAAAGAGCATGGCTTTGGTTTTAAATAGTTAGTTGGATGGATCATTTTAAACCAGCACTGTCTGCTGTCCCCTTATCACAAGAATCCCACAATTTAGTTTTCAAGAAAGGGTTTCAATGAAACACATATCCAAGTATACAAATTATTTTCTTAGTTCTAATCTTTTATTTCTATAAAACGAAGAGCCACGAACGGCTGAATACCATCACTTTTTATTACTAGCATGTAGCAGTATATTTTACTCAGTGTGTCCACTAATCACTCCAATCCTAGTTTTGTTAGAAGGCATGGCATCTTTGTTTGACTTATCCCAAGGGAGATTTAATTTGTCTTAATGTTCAATGTCTTAGGCATCAACAGTCACATAAACCGTTATCTAAGTCCTTAGTAGATCTTTATTTTTAGAAGTTAAAGTGGAAGTGAACAAGCACGTGTTCCCACTCTTGACTATAGGGGTTTCTTTCTTTGCTTCAGCATTGCTTCTTTTTGTCGGGTACTCACTCATATTTACTCCATCATTTCGTTTTAATTTAGATATTCCTTTCTCTTTTTTTGATTTTTCTTTCCTTTTCAAAACTGTGTCACCTTTCATTCTACATTTTTTCCATTGTTTTGTGGCATTCTTTACTGTTCTGTTTCCATTTCATTTTCATGACATCTTTCCACCACTTTAGCTTTGTTTTCTTTTTTTCTTTTCTGTAGCTCAGTTTTCATTTCCTTCTTTGTCCACCTTTCTGTACGCCATGACTTTTTCTATCTGTTTACCACCTCTCAACCCAGTCATGCTATTGGATTTCAGTTTACTTCTGAGCCTTCCTACAGATCTTTTCTTTCTTTGATGAAAGGCCACAAACACCAGTTATATCATTGAAATTCACACAACGGCACAGAAGATTCCTCTAACCCCGCATTAGCTGCAAAAGAGGGTGGTTCACTACGCTCTTAACACCCCAAAGTTGTAACTTTGTGGGTCTTCGCACATTTTCCCAATGATTTTCCATGCTTATATCCTCTAGCAAAACACTTTGTGGCAGGCAAGAGCGATGTACAGTACTTACAAAACCCCAAGACCATTATCTCATTAACTATTCTTTTCCTTCGCCACCTTTCTGTATTAAATGTTTTTTTTTAATTATTTATGAACAGAGGCTCAGATTTACAACAAAGTGGTGCAGCGCCATGCTACATCAAAAATAGCAGCGCCGCGCCACTTTTGAAACCAAGGGATGGCCGTATTTACAGGGATACAGTACATCTCTTTGTTTCCTCCTGCGCACATTGAATTAAGCTGCCTGAGCCACCGCAGGCATCCTTGCTCCATAGTGCAAGGGTGTCTGCGTTGAGGGGAGAAATGTTTTGGGGCATATTGACAATAAAGTGGCTCAGCGCGGTGCCAAAATTGGCAGCGCCACACTTCATCACTTTAGAAATGCAGGGATGTGCCACATTAACAAGAATACGGTGTACCGCTGTGTTTCCCCATGCGCCAATGCTAAATTTGGTGCCAAGTGCCAATGCAGCCACTCTTGTGCCATGGTGCCATGGTGCAAGGAAATCTCATAAATCAGGGGCAGTGTCAAAATGCAATGGGTGCTGCTGTGGAATGTCCACAGCAACACCCGTTGTACGCCCCTTCCACGCAAATTGCTGCGTGTGAAGGGGCCATATTTACAAGGTGGCATTAACGCCAGAGCGTTATGAAAAGTGACGCTTTGGTGGCACTAGGGGCTTGTAAAAATGCCCCTTTAAATGCAGGAAAGTGTCCCTTCCTGCACATAAACAATCTACAATGGTGAATTGGCACTTCTCTGTGTGCTGCAAAATGCCGCACACAGAGAAGTACCAAAGTGTCATTTTAAAATGATTGTTTATTTGCAAGAAGGGATACTTTGGAGTCGGTCTATGTGGGGCTGTGGTGTATGTTTGGGTATGTAAAGTACAAGTGTCTGTCAAACGAATAGATGCCTTAACCGTGAAAACTGTGTGGATGGGGTCAGATAAAGTCAATGATTTTAGCTGGTGCACAATAATGATCAACACATCAAAAAATCAATACATTTTAGTGCAATGTGCAAAAATCAGTCAATCATTTATTAATGTGCTAAAAGGGCGCATTTGCAGGACGAACAGAATTGTGTGCAAAAGTGTATAATAAATGAATCTAGCACTGTGGGTTTCAGATCACATACAAAAAGCACTACCAAGCAACACACATGAATCGCACACAGATGGCACGACTTTGCCCCAGCCCATAAGACCGCATGCCCAGATGTACAACGAAACACTTGATTGAATAGAATAATGCTACGGGTTCCCTCGGATGCCACATCATCTGGAAATGCATCATCTTCAGGGCATTGACTGTAAACTTTACTACCTCACCATATCTGATTAGGGACATCCCCAATGCCCTACGCAACACGCACAACAAAGACATTTTCAGGACAGAAGCAAGTAATGACATACCAGGCCGATGCTGGGAATTCCACACTTTCAGAAAGTGAGACATTCTTAGACAATAGTAGCATAATAAAAAACTCCAGCCACCCTCCAGCCATTTAGGCGCTGAAGTTCAAGCTAAGAGCGTTTTTCTTTTCACACATGACACAAAAACCCTTCCCACGGAGGTGCACGTCAAACACAGCAGCCTTCCACCCACACACTATGCACAGTGTAGCTTGCTACCCATGCGAGAAAGCGCCTTAATGCCCCAGATGGGATAATAAGCGTTCTATAAATTCTCAAGTACAATGCAATACAATAACAAATGTGAAGAGGTACAATTCAGTGACCTTATTTTCTTGTATTTTATCATTTTGAAGCCATAATGGGTTTAACTCTCTGGGGTTCGACATACCCAGCACTATTTCTAAACTATGGGAAAAACATTTGAAAACAAATAGTTTCTTCATCCGGAAATTCTAACCTAATCTCACATTGAAAGTGGCTGAGTAAAATGCAAGATCTGCAATTGTATATTTGAAAGAATTATGACCTTCGGTTACCACAATGTACAGTGATGTCGCCCTTCTTTCACTGTTTTGAAAGATTGCACCACACCTCAGACGTTGTGTGTAGACACCTCTCTGGCTCCGGGAATACAAAACCCCAATCTTCTGCACCCTTTCCTTCCCAGCAATAACTCTGTAGCCCAGAACAATGGCTTTTTCGCACAGCAAGAATTAGTCTGACCATGGGAAAGTATGCCGCAGGCTGATAAAACCTGCAACTTATACATCTGTGTTTAAGCTTTGAGTACGTGAAATCAGCTGCTTTCTTCAAAGCACATTTAAATATTGGTTTAAGCATACCAGAGAGAAACAAGCATTGGCACAGTCAATAAGTCTCGCCTATGCAAGAGCTATTGCCTTTGCCAATGTCTTTTAGCCATGTTGTAAACCAAGGTGACTGCTGTTCAGCATGGCTAAATGTTAGTGGCATAGGCGTAAAGGAGAGTGGCATGCATTTGAGTGAAGTGGTGTAGAGCGGCGTTAAGTGGAGTGGAGTGTTGTAGGGTGCAGTAGAGTAGCATACAGTGGAGTTTAGTATTGTAGAGTGGAGTGGACTAGAGTGGCATAGAGTGGAGTGGCGTACAGTGGACTGCTGTAGAGTAAAATGGCATAGAGTGGAGTGTCATACAGTGGAGAAGAGTAGAGAAGCATAGAGTGAAGTGTCATAGAGTGGAATGGAGTGACATAGAGTGGAGTAGTGGCATAGAATGGATGGCATAAAGTAGGGTAGAATGTAATCGAGTAGATCATGGTGGAGTTTTGTGGAGGGGAGCATCATAGACTGAAGTAGAGTGGAGTGGCATGGAGTGGCAAACAGTGGAGTGGCATAGAGTGTCATAGAGTGGATTGTTGTTGGGTGGAGTGGCATGAGTGGAGTAGAGTGTTGTAAATAAACAAAATAAGTAACAGGAAAGTCATGTTTCAAATGTCTGGATAATATAAAGGTGGTGCTAAATGTCTCCCTAAAAGAGGTGTGCAAGATCTTACTTACACAATCTATGTTGCACAATACATCCTTGCTTTAGTAGATACACATATATTTTAATCATGCCAAATGCGGCTCTGCAGTCCATACCAGTGCACATGGATCATGGCCTGCATGTTTGCATCCAACTAGTCTCACACTAGTTCATCAATGTGGTTGCAGGACCATATTGATGGACATGGTAAAGTCAAGGAGGACGTGGTGAGAAAATTAGTGCAATTCTCCATTTGGAACAATCCAGAAATAAAAAATGGATGACTAATTAATACCATAGGAAAGTTAAAGTATAAAAGGGATAAAACCTACAAAAAACACATTCACATGATCACAATTGCCCGTAGAGTTGTGTACTTTAGTGAAATTATGGCCTGATGTACATTTTGTTCACCATTTATCAAATGTTAGATTTTTTGCTACTACTACAAATATAGGGGCCTCATTTACAAGAGGTATGTGCGGCCGGAGCATCACTTTTTATGATACTCCGGTGGTGCAGGTATCTCAGTGATCTCAGTGATATCTATGAGGTGACCAAAGCCACCCTGCATGGCTTTGCATAGCTTCATAGATATGGAGTAAGGCGAGGCAATGCAAAGTGCTGCGTTACCTTACTCCATGTGAAGGAGGTGTTCCAGGGGTGTTGCGGTGGATTTTCCTACGCAACACCCATGGGTTTTGACATATTCCTAGATTTACAAGAATCTGTAAACTTGGAATGTGTCAAAACTGTGCACCTCGACAGGAGAGGCATAACAAGGAGAAATACCTTTATTTCTCTTAGTTTTTTCCTCTTTCCATGTGTGCTGAATTTTGCAGACTCTACAGATTTGATATTTTACCTAAATGATTTCTGATGAAGTATGAAGCAATATAATGTACCATTACTTAACTTCTTTCAGCCGTTGTGTGCTGTTTTGAAGAACTTGTACTTCATAAGTACACACACAATGGAATATCACCTCAACCAGTGAACATTCGGGAAGTACATTATCAGCAATTCCCATGGCATTCACTCTTGTGAAGACTCCATCCTCTCCTAACTTGCTGGTCAGAGTTCCCCAAAATAGCTGAGCAGAAGGCTCCTAAATTGAAAGCTCCTGAACTGAGATAGTGGGTGAGTGCGTTCTCCAAAGGTACCCTCAGCTTTGAAGGGACCCTGAACAGCAACTGAGCCTGAAAGCCTGAGCAACTATCCAGCAGGAAATATTCACTATTTATAAACCTCTTACTGAGCCCAGCCAGCACCGGTTCGGTTTGCAATCTCAGTTTATAAAACAAAGTAATTCGTTTTTTATGGTATTATTTCAAATTAATTTTTTTTCTTTTCCTTCAACTCCTTTCTAAAATAGTATCCAATTACCATTCAATGAGCTAAATACATTTTGAGTGCTGGATGTACATTTGCTGGGGCATATTTACAGCCTACAACCTGAAACCTATTATTTAAAGCCTACAGCCAAAACAGAGTAATGCCACTAACAAAGTAAAACACCTATGAAGAGCAGCATCATTTTGCATTTTGTTCTTTAATCTTATATGCAATTGAAGAAGGCACTGTGCAGATCAAACTCAAAACCTCAGAACAGTTCAGTAGACTTTTTTCAGTGCTGCTCCAACACAAGCTGCTATGAGCCTCATGCATTGTGCTGGTTCGACTCTTTTTAATGAAGCAAGACTCTAATAGATGTCAGCTTGCACAGTCGAATATATCTACTGCAGTTTAGAGCAAAGATGGATAATAATCCAGTCTCCGATTGAGACCTCTTACCCATAGCACATCTAAATGATAAATCCAAAATGCTTCAGATTTCATATGTTTATTCTCGTAACTTCAAACAAAATGTAGACGTCTTTAAATTATTACACAACAACTTGAAGCCTACTTTGATGTGTTGTATTAGCAATTTAATTGAAATGTCTCACTATATATGAATTGGAATTCTGAGGTATAACTGCACGTGTGTGCTCATTCGACCTCAATTTAACCTCCCTCTTACATATACAGGTAACCACACGGTAATTTTATAGAATACATGCACTGTTATAGGTACCCTACGATTTTAGTATTATCCTTTTCTTTATAAGCAAGTGTTCAGTGTAATCTGGCTTTACAATGTTATCTCAATTGTTGCAATTGAAAAAAGGGTAAGTACACCTTGTCTGTAACTCATAATCAATCTTTGCACTTAAACCTTGAGTTCTTTTGAGATACCGTCTTCTTGATATTTTGAGCTTGTTAATAGGCAAATACAGGTTTCTCCTAGAACAACTGTTTCAGCTTCACGTGAGTTTTCTTGATTTCTGCAAATAGTTATTTTGATCTATTGTGATTGCATTGAAAATGTTATCACCTACACATCCTAATCATTTTTCTCTTTGGTTTTATGAATTAATATGCCTTTCCTGCTTTTCTTCTGTAACTTAGTTTCTGAGACTTTCAGACATTCTCAAGGAATTTTGACTTTTGACACATAATTTGTTATTGGTCTATGTAGTCTTTCTCGTCAGATACTTTTATTTTATTGACATGAAATGCAAGAATGGAAGATATTTCATCAGTGATGGTGGATGAAAGCTGTTTTAGTGAAGAAGACTATTTCTGCCTGTAGGTTTACAAAAAATAGATGTCACCAATTTTTGTCCTTTGTTAGCAATTAGTACATCAAAGTAATGGATTAGCGTTGCACCAATTGTATCCGTAACTTTGATCCTTTCATGATTGCAATGCATACCAATGTTTCCATGACTATGACTCAAGAATAATTTAAGATGTGTTCCATTGTAGATTAGGGGTGAGAAGAACTTGTGGCGTTTCACTCTACGAAATTCTGTGGAGTTACCTAAAAGTTCTGTGGGATTTCACAGAGTCTCACGAGCCACAGAATTCTGTACATCACACTGCTTGTGTTGATTTTTAGTGCCAGGAGCTTGTCTTGCACTTTACAATCAGTGTGAACGACACGACACGACACACCAGAGGGTGCTACTTCTTTCTGATGCTCAAGCAGATTTTCTACTCAAGCTGTAGTTTTCTCAACACAAGCAGCAGGTTTCTCAACTTGAGCGGTAGTGACCTGCCACAACCGGCAGCGTTGAGAAATCTCACCACTCGCAAGAAAATAACTCCATCACAAGGCGGTTGGTGGAGTTTTTCTGGAACTCCACGCTCCAGGTGGAGTGCAGAGTTGGCAAAACTCTGCAAACTCCACCGGAGGAGTTGAATATAGCACCCACCTCTTTTATAGATTATCTAAAATATCGGCCAACTGAAATTTATAAATACAAATATTTGCATATAGTGAAGCTTTGACTGGACTCATCAAAGTGCAGGGTTTCTTCAATAAAAATTGAAGTTATATGCACAAATGCTGTAGAATTATATCTATGAGTTGTAGTGCACAGATGGCATTGGCTCCCTTTGTTCCCCTTTGCACCTCATCTCTAAATCATCCTGATTATGTATCATAGTGTGAAGAAAATGTATATGTGAAAAGTCTAATTTCTTGTTTTGAGTCATTAAGGTCAGCGACTGTTTCAAGAAAGAGGGTACTATCACTTAACTACTTTGATATTCTTTACACTTCAACTTCAAGGAGGTATCCATCAACTCACTGAAGGGCCTATTCCCAAACTGCATTTTGTAGTATGTTTACTAGTACTACAACAGTATTATAAAGATATTATAAAATGTTATTTACAAACCTACAAGTGTAAATCTCTACCTCCACTTCCCCATTCTTTTCTATGGGAAGATCGTCACATGTGGAAGTTTATTACTATGCTGTTGTAAAGGTGGGAAGAACCAGAGGGAGTGGCTTGAAAAAGAGACATACTTACTACTAAATGGGAGGATTTTAGGGAGGCATAAAGAGGTGTTTAAAGAGGGTTACTGAGGGGTTTAGGGATGGACATGCACCCACCCACAAAAGAGTAAGCTTGTTACTATTCACAAACCACACTTTTAAGGTTACTCCAGCCAAAACATGATACAAAACAGTAGTAAAATACCCCACCTCAGAGCTGGAGTAAGTTGAGCACCACACATGCCCTCTCATAGAATATGATGGCAGTATGGACTTAAATTAAAATCTCATAGGAAATAATGCTATATTAAGTTAAATTATTTAAAATAATTTAAAATGTAAATGAGGATAATTTAATGTTAACAAAAAATCTGAATATAAAATATATTTATTATTTACTTGCAGAATATTTTAACAACCCTTCTTGAATTTATAAATTAATGTATCATTAATATGTATTAAAATATACCTAAATCCCTTTTTAATGAACTCTACACACCACTGTCAACAATTACTTAAAAGTAATTTGTTGTACTTTAGGTGGTATTTTATTTTCGAATTTAAACTTCAGAAAAATTATTCTTATTTGATTTAATATATTTAAATTAATGAAAGATTTTAATTCAAAAGTAAGTTATTATAGCTTACCATTTGTTGCATTTGCACTAAATATAAAATAAATATATACATTATTTAACATAGCTATTACAATAAAAAATATGTTTACAAATTTCTATGTAGATCAAAAAAACTTTTTTACTTTTCACCATGCATTGCAATGGGGATACTTAGGTGAAGACCTCATTCTGGTAATTTATAGAGATAATTAAAAAAGGTCATTCAAATTTATAGTAAATTAGTAAAACAATTTTTGGTTTAAATGTTATCGTGAATTAATTTTATACACCTAAAGTAAATGTTCCCCCAAAGAAAGGCGTGATACAATTATTGACTTCAATTTTAAATACATTTGTAATTAATTTAAATATACTAAAAAAAGGTAAATAAATAAATAAATTCATAAATGAAGTAAAAAAAATGTTTTATAATGAATAAACAATTACTGATAGTTATGTATAGAATTAATTGAAAGTAGTTTAGTTATATCTTTGATATTAAATTATTTTGTAAATTAAAAAAAGCACATTAAAATAATTTATAATAAAATATATGTGTTTTATTTTTAACCTTAAGTTATATTTATTTGTTTATATCTTAAACTATTTCTTCCACCCCAGTGCTGAGACCTTTTTTGACTATTTAGGGTACTCTGTGCTTAGGCCTCCACAATTAACTTTTTTTCCACATAAGGTATTCACACCAAATATATGTTATTTTTCCCATCATGGATATTCTACAGGTACCCAGGGTTGGTAGATTCCCTTTGAGGGGGACAGAGAAAGTATCTAAAACGTTGCTAAATGTAGTTTTTATTTGGGTGGAGGGAATGGGAAAAGGTGCTGCTGTTTTCTAAAATTGGCATCCGTTAGAGGTTTTCTGTGCCAAAATCACAATTTTCTCAGGTTTCAGAAGCAAGCAGAGCTTAATAAAAAAAAACATTTGCTACAGTTTTAACATTTTTTTTAAGAAGTACCCCATTGTCATTAGTTTTTGTGCTTTTAAACTACTTCCCATTTTTGGTGGAACCAGGTGAGAAACCTATTGGTGATCCCAGAAAGAAATAGATTCCTGAAAAGTAGGCAAGATTCTGAATTCCAAAAGGGGTTATTTGTGTAGCTCCCTCAAGGTTTGCCCAAAGAAACTAAGGGGTTCATTAGGAGTTTGGCAGACAGATACATCCGTCCGCCAAACTCTAGACGAGGAGACCACTGGGGTGCTGGCGGTCTCCCCACCGGCCCCATTACAACTTTGCCTCTGGGCTGACTCGCGGGAACCAAGGTTTTTGCCCGGAAAGGTGCAGCAGCTTTGATCCCTGCTCATAATTGAGCTGGTGGCAATGCTTTTGCACACAGGGTGCACAAGCACCCTTCAAATGTGCACAGCAGGCAGTGCACATTTGAAGGGTGCTGGGCAGGGGGACCGCTGCACTGCAAAGGCCAAGGGCATGGGCAGTGCAGGGGCCTCCCCATGGCCTCCCTGCGGCCCCCTGCACTTGTTCTCCACCAAACTTTTCATGGTGGTGAAACTGGCATGAAAAGGCTGACAGAGATCAAGGTTGTAATCCGCAGGGTGGAGCTGAGTTTAGCGCCGCCCCGGCTGATTACAACCAGGACCGCTGTCAGCCCATCGGGATTTTGGATCACACACAGCAGATGCAATAATGCTTGTAGATGATTCCCAGACGATTGAGGATTTTAAAAAGTATTTTAACCTCAACATTCATAAGGGATCTGTGGCATGGTATGTAGAGCAATGAACAGCACCCTCGTAATCTTCAGGAAGGAGAGAGAGAGTGGCTTGTTAGAAACAGGCCGCAGTTTGCCAGTTCCCTCATTTACTTTAAAAACTGCTTAAAGAAAGGGAGTGATAGGTCCTTTTTCAGTTTTCTAAATGATATCTGTGAAGTCATTCTCCCCATGTGATTTGTATTAGGAAGCCCAGTTATGTTTTCCACTATCTCCTCTTTTGATATTTCTCCATCAAGCAGGCAGGGTCCTACCTTCCTAAGATAAAGTAGGCAGACATAATGACTGTAGAAAATGGTCTTGATGTTGTAGGGCATCATCTACATTTACACCACATATTTCCTCATAGAATGATATACAAGTTTCAATTATATCTAGAGGATAGGTATTTCAGCATTCTGCATCATTGGATATCTACAATCCTCCCTGGTGTAGCTGTACCACCAGAAGTCTACCAGCCTTCTTCCCATGTTCATAGTGCCTTCTATAAGTTTCACTAAGGTCTGACTGCCTCCACAGTGAAAAAGAAGTTCAAGGTCAGTTTTGACAATTCTATCTGATGTTTGATCTCAGTAGACCGATTCCAGTTATTTCATACAGTCAGCTCTTCATTTGTTTATTCTATTGATTCTTGCTGAGATCTAGATTGCTACTTAGCTATGGCTGAGTCCCTCTTCAAAAACACCCTGCAAGAAGCCTTGCCCGTCGTCCATTGCATTTGAGCTGAATCAACAGTACCTTAATTTACTTCTATGAAAATATGAATGTGTGACCTAATAGTATCCTCATAATGAGAATTCCAATATGCTGTGGTCTTCATTTTTAAGGTGGGGGGGTGCAGTGTGGTCCAAACTGAGGCTTAACTGCATCCAGAAGTAGTCCATACAGGACAGTTTGCCTTGGGGGAATGAGAGAAAGGTGTAATCCCTGTATGTTGGGTGTAGGAGGCTCCAAATGCCTGTCAGATTCTGAGTTCATTCAAGCAAGTCTTTCTGCAATGCCTTACCATTCTCATTAAAGATATCGGAGTGACCAGTTCCAGATATAAGCCAGAGCCAAAATCCAGTGCTCACCCAAAATTACAAGAGTCATACTAAATTCCTGATCATGAGGTTGAGAGAAAAGGCAATGTATTTAAGTTTAATGTATATACATTATCTACCACAAAGTTCTTGCCTACCGTTTTCAGTTTTGCAAGTCTTGAATTTTGTGGGAGAGTGTCCTATGGATAGGCATAGCTACCCCTCCTCTAATGCATCTATTGTGGGAATTTGTGGTTTGTTCCTTCACTGACATGGTGCCACTTCTTACCACCACTTCCACACAATGCTTTTTCAATTTTTATAACTCATCTGCAGATAAGTGCATCTTCTGAAGAAGCTCAATGTCAGATTTCTCCATATTGAGAAAGTGAAGAATCTTTTTCTTTTTTGTAAAATGAGAAAGGCTGTTAAAGTTCAGCAAGACGATATGAAGTTTGAAAGGTGTTGTGTCCTTCCATAATACCCCCATAATAAACTCAAAGGCGATAACAAATAGATAAATGTATATGGCTTTCAATTTGCATGCGGTCAGTAAAAATGTTGATGAGGTATGCAAGAAACATAGATAATGTGTGAGAGGTCTTATGCAAAGCGATACTATGGAGTATTTGAGAATATACCAATGGGGTTGATAAGGCCGATAGCTGACCATGGAAAAAAGTCAGAGCAATTAGGGATAAACTACTGGGGGATTGAAGGAAATTAACCCATCAAAGAATATGCAATGATTGGATTCCAGTGGGAGGAGAGTCACTCATTAAATCTCTTCAGCATCTAACACCCCACGTGATCTCTCAAAAATTGTTCACTCTTTTTTATACCCAGTGGTTTAGGAATACAAAGTTATTCCTTTAGCTAGATTATGTAATGATTTGCATGTATTATTCTGTGAGAAATTTCAGATTATATAATGTAAATTTAGAGATGCGTCCTTTATTAGTTCTATTGATTTGAGGATACAATCTGGACAGGAATGATGTCTTCAACCTTTTATCTTCTGAGGACTCTGCAAGGGAACTAGCCAAGTATAAGTCTAGGTCTCCTCTTGATCCATGTCCCCCACTTTAAGTCTTGCATCTACCTCTATTAATCTTGTGTTAGAAAATATTTTGAATAATTCTTTATAAACTGCTATTTTTCCTAAAAGTTGGAAACATGCTCTACTGCTTACCTTCTTGAAAAAACCAAAAGTTGACCCAACCGTTTTAAGCAATTTTAGACCAACCTCACTTTTGCCTGCGGTCTTAAGATTCTGGAGAAATGTGTTAACTAGCAGCTAACCCACTTCCTAAAATTTAATAGGGCCTGATTCAGACCCTGGCGGCCGGTGACCGCCAGGGTCACCGGCCACGGGAGCACCGCCGACAGACCGGCGGTGCTCCAAAGGGCATTCTGACCGCGGCGGTTCTGCCGCGGCCAGAAAGGGTAAACCGGCGGTCTCCCGCCGGTTTACCGCTGCCCTTGGAATCCCCCATGGCGGCGCAGCTTGCTGCGCCGCCATGGGGGATTCTGACACCCCCTACCGCCATCCTGTTCCTGGTGGTTCGCCCGCCAGGAACAGGATGGCGGTAGGGGGTGCCGCGGGGCCCCCGTAAGAGGGCCCCACTGTGTATTTCAGTGTCTGCCTAGCAGACAGTGAAATACGCGACGGGTGCAAACTGCACCCATCGCACATGCCCACTCCGCCGGCTCCATTCGGAGCCGGCTTCCTCGTGGGGAGGGGTTTCCCGCTGGGCTGGCGGGCGGCCTTCTGGCGGTCGCCCGTCAGCCCAGCGGGAAAGCCAGAATGGCCTCCGCGGTCTTTCGACCGCGGAGCGGCCATATGGCGGTTCCCTCCAGGCGGGCGGCGACCGCCGCCCGCCGGGGTCAAAATTACCCCCATAATCTCTTGTATGATTCTTAATCTGGATTTTGAATGAGCTTTAGCACTGAATCTGCCCTGTTAGAAGTAACAGAATCCATTAAAGGCAACTAAGATCAGGATATTTCGACTATGGTGGTTCTCCATGACTTATCAGCCACTTTTGACATGGTGTCACACCTGAATTTCCTGGACAGGGTAAGGACAAGCTCTTGCCTTATTAAAATCTTGCCTTGAGGATAAGTCTCAGGTGGTTTAGCTTATGCCTTTTCTGCCAAACCACTTTGTTATGGGGTCCCAAAGGGCTCTGCTTTGAACACCACATCACCTAATACATATCTTGATCCGTTGGCTAAATCATTTGAATTTTGGGGTATACACGTAATTTCATATGCAGATGATGCCCAACTTCTCCTGTATTTTCAGGAGAACAATGATGAAGCTCTTACAATTTTTAAGCAATTTATGAAAGTAGTGGGTGGATAACAATTGTCTCAAATTATTATCAGATAAAACAAACATTCCTTTCTTATGGACAAACTGCTTTCCAGGTTCAAGCAGATGGTGGCTAGATAAGCTACGTCTCTCTCTCCTACACCTGTTTCTGCAGTGAAAAATGTGGGTATAAAAACTAACACTAATCTCTCATTTTTAGCTCAAATTCAGAATATTTCTTCCATTAGTTCTGCCAAACTCAAGCCTCTAAACAGAGTGCATGATCTAGTCCCAGTAACATTCAAATTGGATTTTGCCAACAGCTTGTACTTGGGCCTCCTGGCCTACATGATTCACTGGTTTCAGATCATGCAGAAAAAAGCAGCAAGACTGATGCCAAGAATATCCTTTAAGCAATCTGCCACTTCTCCTTTGAAACGTTTGCACTGACTACAAGTGATCAAACATACTCAATTTAAAGCTCTCACTTTTGCCCATAGAAGTTATCCCAGAAAGGTCCTATCTACATATGGAAAATACTTAACTCACACTACCAATCCTGATCTCTCAGATCTAACAAAGTCAGGCTGCAGCAAGTTCCTAAAGTTCTTAAAGCCAGAAGAGAGGGCAGCTCTTTTTCATACCTGATGTCCAAACTTTGGAACATCCTCCCCCTTGTTTTTCTCCTAGCTCCCTCCCTTTAAAAAGCAGCTATTACGACCTTTCTCTATAGTTAATTCTTGATTATCGAATCCTATTTTAGTGCCTGAAGACTTTCTCTCCTGTTAGTGCCTGGACCGATCTTCTGAAGCAGCTGTCTGCTGTACAAATGGATTCTTCTTCTTATTATTATTCTTCTTCTTCTTATTATTATTATTATTTTTACTTTTATTATCAGTATTATCAATATTTTACCATTATTATCATTATGAAAAAATGTCAGCAGCTGGAAGGCAGGTAAGCCATAGGTATACCAGCAGCATTTACCCCTTGACAAATGTGTGTCTACAAGAGACATGCCACCTAGCCCCGACCATATAGGCTCAAATCCACCCTAAGTCAGGGTGTTTCTATGAAAAGGAACTAAATAGGTATGACAACATTAGGCTTCATGTGTGTGCATGGCACAAATGTTTAAACTAGACAGGGAGTGTAGCAGCCCCGAAGAAGGCTGTAGAACTTTTGTGGGCCTTTTAAATCAGCAGAAACATTTTGGAGTGAACCACTTGGATAGATGAACCATGTGCAGTCATCCAAATCCAAAACTTGTATTGTTTTAGCTATATCTAGAGTACCAAATAAATAAAAGTATTTTCCATGCATGTACCCTGAAATACTTATAATATTACACTGGATCCCCGTTTTAATCCTGTATTAATTTATCTACGTCGCTTAGTCTGACAGGGTTAAACCTGTCAGACTAATTACCTAACAAGGCGTGGATAGGTTGCCTATAATGAAGCATGCCATAATAAGTGGTGGGTGGAGTAACCTATCCAAAAATATTAATTTCTGCTGCATAAAAACTTGAACAAGACTCAATATGCACTCTTAAGATATTGTGGAGGAGGATCCATTACAGCAGAGGGTGGTTATGCCAATAAGAAGGAATTAAACCTATGATGTTACCTAGATCACCGCTGGGAGCAGCAAACTCTGTAGCAACACAATAGATACTCTCACAAAAGATCCAATGACAAAGATTGAAACTATGTATTAGCAGCGGGTTCTACAGCCCATCACCTCTATGTAAAAAATTAAGTGTAGTAATTTCTCTCCTGATTTGGGATCAGACCCTAAGATGATCTGGATTTATCTCTGTCCCTATTCGCAGCTCTAAACTCTGATGAAATTCTGCTCCATCCCCCAGAACGTTTGTGTGTATTTGTTAGCGGAGTGATGTTACTATCTCTGTCAGTGATGGGCATCTTCCTTGTTAGATGCCAGTGAGTATCTGGGGCCATCCTTTTGTGAATTGCTATGCAATCAATGTATCCAGGAAGTCCTCTAGGTCATCAGGTTCCTAGACATGTTTCCATCTATAGGAGGCAGACAGCCAAGGGTTAGGGATTGCTCCCACTATGTGAGTATATGGTCTAATCCTGTGAACCCTCTGGAAATAAATTTGTCTGAAAAGGTCTGGTTGTGCAAGAAGCCCAACAGATCATCTTTTTCCAGCTGCTTGCAGATTCCATAGAGGCCTTGATTGTGCTACCTTGAGAGGCCTTTTAAATCCGTCTTTTTGTGCTTCAAGAACCACATATCTCAACCCCAGGCTGATAGATTTCCATGACATGAAAAGTCGAGAGGAAAGCCACTGACTCACTGCTTAGAAGACATCAGAAACTGTAGAGTCCAGCCTGGCCATCACAAAACTATATAATGGCCCAGATGTACGAAGACATGTTGCATTTCCTAACAGTGCAATTTGCAATTTCAGTCTGTTAGGAAATGCAAAATGCCATTTCGGTATATATGAAAGGCATTTTCGGTGGTGCAATTTGTGTTTTCCAACATGTAGAAATCACATTATGGGAATTCCTGAACAGGAAATTGCAAATTGGGATTTCCAAATAGCAAATCACTAACATTATGTACAAAGGATTTCCTCATTGCAAATAGTCGCAAAATGGCCATTTAGGAAATGCAATTGGCATCAATGTGTATCAGGTGGTAACCAGGTGCAAACTACAAAAAGTCACCCAAAATACATGTCTCTTTCAGATTGGTGCTCTGTATGTCTTGGAGAGGAGGAGGAAGATTTTGGCTGCGAGGCAGAGAAGGAGGAGGAGACAGGAGAGGATATTTAGGGTGAGGGTCACCCTGTTTGAACACACTGAGAAGGAGATACATAGGAAGTACAGACTAAATAATGAGGTAATTCTGGAATTAATTGCTGAGTTACAACCTCAGCTTGAGACCTCAAATGTCAGAAGCAATCACACCACATGTGGAGGTATTGTATTAGCTACACCTTTTAGCTTTTGCCAGTTACCAGGGAGTCACAACAGTGACAGGGTTTGTGCTTTTTCTAGCCTTTTCCACAGATTTCTCAACATCATGTTTAGAAAAGTGAACCAATATATTTATTTTCTGTATACTCGCCAATATTTACCACAGACCAAACTAATGTTTAACTGGGTAGCTCAATTTTCCAATGTAGGTGGTTGGATTGAAGACACATACATTGACATATTTCACCCCCTCTTCCGCAAATTAGTTCATTGATAGAAACAGAAAAAACACACATTCATTCAGTGTGTGATGCCTCATGCATCATAACTAACCTTGTAGCCAGATTCCCAGGAAGCACACATAACTCCTTCATGATCCGCCACAGTGGACTAAAGAACTGTCTGTCTTTGGATGATTTTGGTGATGGCATTTTACTTGGTAAGAGAGTTGGAAACTCAATTCATACTTTGTTCAATAGAGTGTTAAATAACATAATAGTCTATCATTCTCATACAATTTAAGGAGGCAGTTCATATGCCTTGCACCCTTGGATACTGAAACCACACTTGCCTCCAAGAACCAGAAATGAAAAGCAGTACAATGGGGCACATAAAACAATGCAATCAATATTTGAACGTACCTTTGGAGTATTCACATCTCTATTCAGATGCCTCCACAAAACTGGTGAAACACTCATCTACAGAGAAGGGACCGGATGTAAAATCATTACCACATGTGCCATTCTCCACAACATAGCCATGAGGAAGAGTCTGCACAACATCAACATAGAGCCAGAATCAGACTCAGATGTCAAATTACCAGCACTCCAGATTTAGCAAGACGGAACACGTGAAGCAGCAGGTCGAGCTTGCTGTACAGAGATCACCAACAACTATTTTTGAGGTGAGAAAGATGACCACATCTAAGAAAACAGATAACACACGTAATAGTAATGTTTTGTGCATGATTGGAAATTAACTTTTGTTTCAAGTTGTAACAATGTAATTCTTCATCAAATGTATCCTTATAGGGTGTGTTTTTTTAACAAAGCAACACAGTTTGAAAAAACAATCTAGGGCCTCATTACAACCCTGGCAGTCAAAGACCGCCAGGGCTGTTTTGGCGATTGTACCGACATCAGGCTGGCGGTACAATCTGCCCGATTACGACCGCAGCGGTAGTGCCGCGGTTGCACCGCCGGGACCGGCGTTTTCCGCCATGGTTGTCCCGGCAGTTTTAATCCTCCAGGGCAGCGCTGCCCAGAGGATTACGACTCCCCTTCCCGCCAGCCTGTCCATGTCGGTAGAGACCGCCATGGAAAGGATGGCGGGAAGGGGAGTCGCGGGGCACCTGGGGGCCGCTGCACTGCCCATGCAGTTGGCATGGGCAGTGCAGGGGCCCCCAGGCACAGCCCCACCCTGCTTTTCACTGTCTGCACAGCAGACAGTGAAAAGCGTGACGGGTGCAGCTGCACTCGTCGCACGGCCGCAACACCGCTGGCTCCATTAGGAGCTGGCTCCCATGTTACGGCCGACATCCCCGCTGGGCCAGCGGGTGGAAACTCTGTTTCCGCCCGCCGGCCCGGCGGGGATCTCATAATGCGGCCGGCGGGATTGCGGCCGCATTGGTGGCCGCTCGGTGGTAAAACCTTGGCGGGCAAAGGTTGGAATGAGGGCCATAGTCTCATACATCTGACTGTCTACAGAAATCGCTTTCTATGGCCTCTTGTGTCAGTTGCCTTCTTAGCAGGGCTTGGTTGTGGAGGTGGGGAAATATTTGGTCAAGATGTGCATCCCCATGTTTGCCTGTTACACCATCCATCTTCCACAGATTTGGCTCTGAGGCTAGAGCTGTCTTCATTTTCAGGTGGCGAGCACAATGTTGGAGACAGAGAGGGTATGTGTCTGTATGTTTTCTATAGCTGTTGTTGCTGGGACAAGGCTGAGTGCAACATCTTGGCAGTGGTGGCTCATGTCATTTTGTATGTTGATAGTTCTGGCAAAGGTAGTTGTGACTACGGCCAACCGATTGATAGTTTTAGTAAAAACATCATAGCGTGCCATGTGCTGCTTGTGCCTGTGTCTTTGTAGACGTTGCTCCTTCTCTATGGCAGCAAACCAACAGTTTCTGCAATTGTAGCATTTACCTTGACATGCTTTGCAGATGCCTATTAACAGTGTTTATCGGTTTGGCTTGCAAGCACTGTACTGTGATAATGAATTTCTCTGGACCTTTGATCGGACCCTTTCAATGGAGGATGAGGTCATTTGTACTCTTCGGAAAGAGGTTGAGGATTTTTTAGAGTGAATCAAGGGTCAGCATCAGGAGCGGTAGTATGGGATACTTTCAAGGCAGTGGTAAGGGGAAAGGTCACGAGTCTTGTGAGTTACAGGAACAAGAAATATAGAGAAGAAGTGAAATCTTTAGAACAACAAATAGCGTTACATAATATTTACTACGATAGGGGCGGAGATGAAACATACTTGAAAAATAAGATTTCCCAGTTAAACTTACAGTTGGAATCTGTTTTACAAGCTAGGATTGCTAAGCGATGGGAGGCAAGAGAGCAAATTCACTTTGAATATGGAGAAAACATGGGAAAGTGTAAAAAGGATCAGGGGCATAATATGGTTAGGGAACTGGTGGATACTCAGTCAGGGGCTAGTGTTACATCTTCAGTGGCGATAGGGGAGGTGTTCTATAAATTATTTTCAGAACTTTATACGGAGGAGAGGGAGGTAAGCGAGGAGATGATTGGGGAATGGTTGAGAAATGATATGCCCCCCGCTTGTCGCAGAGTAAACAGAATGATCTGTCCAGACCTATCACAGAGGGGGAGATAAGAGCAGTGTTAAGAGAAAGTAAAAGTGGCAAGGCCCCAGGTCCAGATGGAATTCTGGTTGAGTTTTACAAAGTGTTGGGGGATTCTATAATCCCTTTTCTCTTGCAATTGTTTTCAGAGATTTTTGAGGGTGGAGCAGCTTTGCCGGCTTCCTGGCATGAGGCTACTATTTCGCTTATTTTAAAGCCTGGTAAATCTTCATTGAAGTGTGATTCGTATAGACCTATTTCTTTGTTAAATAGTTATTATAAGCTCTTTGCTAAGATATTGGCGAACAGGTTAAGTATGGTTGTGAGCGATTTGGTTCATCCGGATCAGAGGGGATTTATCAGAAATAGGTTTTTATATGAGCAGACATTTAATTTAATGGGTGCCATTGACTTAGCTACCACTTTCCAGGACCCCTTGGCAGTTATAGCGGTAGATGCAAAGAAAGCTTTTGATAGAGTGAATTGGAAATATCTATATAGGGTCCTTGATCGTTGTAATTTGGGGCATAAATTTTGTTATTTAATTCGATCTATATATCAGGCACCCGAGGCTAGGCTGTTGGTTAATGGTAGGCTTACTGATTCCTTTAAGATCACTAGGGGTACCAAACAGGGTTGTGCTCTCTCTCCTTTATTATTTAACTTGTACATAGAACCATTGGCTAGGAGAATTAGGCAGGATTTGAGAATTTCCCCATTCAGGAGCAAGGGTTGGGTGAAGAAAGTAGCTCTGTTTGCTGATGATCTTCTTATCTATACCTCCGACTTACTGACAACAATGCCTGTTTTGTTGGCTATTACGGAAGAATTTGGGAAGATTTCAGGCTATTGTATTAATTCAGATAAGACTGAAATAATGGTCTGGAATATGAAGAGTGCAAATTGGCGTACTACGGCTTGTATGAGGTACTTAGGATTGTCAATTTGTTCACAATTTGAAACAAATACCCGTAGTAAACATTAGGTCGGTTACAACAGAGTGCAATAAGTTAATGCTTGGTTGGTTACATCTGCCGCTCACAGTTATTTGGAGGGTGAATCTGATTAAAATGATAATATTGCCTAAGTAGAATTTTCTTTTTAATTCTATTCATTTACTTATGGATAAAAAATGATTGTCTCTGTGTCCACAGAAAATAACCTCCTTTATATGGGCGCATAAGGGTCCTAGGATAGCTTGGAAGAAACTGTGTAGAAAAAGAGAGAAGGGGGGTTTGACTCTCCCGGATATTCAGTACTATGCGTGGGCGTTTCATCTGAAGAATACCAGGATGTTAATATATAAAAAGCATTATGTGGAGCACACAAATATACAAGTAATTCATTGTCTGATATGATGGATTCAAAGGATCTATAGTCAATTTGGTAAACAAATTTTCAATTGTACAAGCCACATACTATAACGATCACCAAATAGTGTATAATACACAAGCCAAACCAAAATTCTCCAACCGCGAAATAACAAGTGAGAGTAAGAGAAAAGAAGAAAGAGAAAAATGACCAAAAGTAAAAGGGAAGAGTATTAATAATCCCTAAAATTAGAATTGTGAACAGAAGAGTAATGTTGTGAATAGTAAAGTACCACACTACCATAAATCTTTAAAGAGATATATTGGTATCTCCTTGATAATGATTTTAATCCATAGAGTTCCAGGGAGTCACTACAAATGTACAAACACATATTCTACTCTGTCACAAAATTCTGAAAACTTGTAATACTACCAGGTATTCAACTCAATAAAACCACCAACCTGCATATGTAGACTTTTATATATGGCAAATGTTTTCAATACCTATGGCAAAAGTTTCTCAATTGTGAGGAAAGATCAACTCTTCAAATAATCCTCCAGAATCTCAAATGAGACACACCTAAAATGGATCAGACAGGAACCACATGAGTACAAAGTACTTTACTAAAGTATCACTCAAAAATCCTTATGTAACTATGGGGGTCATTCTGACCCCGGCGGTCAGAGACCGCCGGGGCCAGGGTCGGCGGGAGCACCGCGACAGACCGGCGGTGCCCCGCAGGGCATTCTGACCGCGGCGGTTTGGCCGCGGTCAGATGCGGGAAACCGGCGGTCTCCCGCCGGTTTCTCGCTGCCCTGCAGAATCCTCCATGGCAGCGGAGCGCGCTCCGCCGCCATGGGGATTCTGACACCCCCTACCGCCATCCTGTTCCTGGCGGGTCTCCCGCCAGGAACAGGATGGCGGTAGGGGGTGCCGCAGGGGCCCCCATAAGAGGGCCCCACAAAGTATTTCAGTGTCTGCTATGCAGACACTGAAATACGCGACGGGTGCCACTGCACCCATCGCACCTTCCCACTACGCCGGCTCAATTCTGAGCCGGCGTCCTCGTGGGAAGGTTGATTTGCCCTGGGCTGGCGGGCGGCCTTTTGGTGGCCGCCCGCAAGCCCAGGGCAAATCCCAAAATACCCTCAGCGGTCTTTCGACCGCAGAGCGGTATTTTGGTGGGGGAACTTAGAATGAAGTTAGAATCACCCCCTATATATTTACACTCAAACATTTCAATTGACGCTCATTATTAAATCCCATACTGTATCAATTATGGTAAAAGCCTTAATTAAATATCTGAGCTACACTTACAGAAAACACAAACATATTAATCTATCTGATTACCATGATAAGTTCCAAAGTCTCACAGAGAACCGACAGCATGCCTGGTCACTATCAAACAGCTTGTAATTACCGTAAAACGCTCTCATATAGGGATAGGAAAAAAAAAGGGACGACGCGATTCCATGTATTCCTATACATGCGTCGTTAGGTATTCTATTCACCATTATGCGTGCCATCTTTGAATGGTCAGTGGTATTTATTGGTTATAATTGTCAGCAATCCACTTTTACCCACAGCATATTTCAACTTCTAAAAAGTTGTTCCAAATCGTTTTAATACATTATAGACCGACCTCCAAAAAATGCAACCAAATTGGTCAGCACCATTCACATCGATATACATATCCAGTCTTGAGTGAGTCTCCCATATAAAAATTGTAAATGGAAAAAGGACGACGCGCTCTCATGTAAACATGTAAACGCGTTGTTAGAAAAACCCATTTATTATTAGATGTGCCATCTTTCAATGATCTTGGCCATCTTGGAACGGTTCATTATATCATCGTCCAACTGGCAAGAAGTCATTTCAAATTAAATCAAATCTGTTATATCTCCAGCCACTGAATACACCCAAAACATAGGGGACATTGCATTGGTTACCTATTTCGCAGCAAAAGTGGACATTGTCCACCAAAACATTGAAACGTCACGTTACATAACCTCACCATTTCCAAATATCAGTCCAATTAGGAGTCATACATCACAACCTATTCGCAACAGCTCCAATTAGTCATGATAAATGAATACTTATAATCACAGATATAAAGATGACTATCAAAATAGTTTGCCAAATAAGTGGCCAAATTAAAAAAAGGGATTGTTTTCGCATTAAGATCAGATGTATCTGAAAAATGGGATGAGAACAAAACAGGACACCACTATCATAAGAAAATGCCTACGTCATAGTCTTAGACACCATATACCATTGTCTAATAATATGACCGAAAAACTGAACATGACATCTTCACTAGTATATTAAATACGCTAATGCTAAAAAGCTATACATGCATATTGGAAAACATCCATGTCCTGTGCCCATATGGAAAGGTTATATAAGAAATAGAAGAAAAAGTGCAATCAAAGAACAGAATACATGCAGAACTCAGGTTGTGCTGTTAGAATTTAATTTGTTAGTTTCTACAATGATTACGTCCTAAGTTACCAATATACATGATCTTATTTCAATAATTTGGTCCATACTATGCACCGTAAATTTGAACACATAACAGATAGTCATGATTACAAACTTATAAAAAATGATGCATTTCATGATCCAAGTTCATGCCTAATTCTATACTCTTAAGTCTGATTATCCACTTTGCCTCATTTTTTCTAAGATCAATCTCACGATTGCCACCTCTAGGATGCACCATGGTCTGGCTAATGCCCATGAATCTAATCTTAGGTACCTCTGTTGTAGGGTGATCCTTATTAATACGGCGAACTATAGGAGATGATAAATCATTATTTCTTACAGCACGCATGTGTTCTTGAATCCTTTCCTTTAAAGGTTGGATGGTACTTCCTACATAAATTTTATTGCAATCACAAACCAATATATAAACTACAAATTTAGTGTTACAATTGATGAACACCAGAATCTTATATGTTTTACTACCATTAAAATTGAATGTAAGAGTTTTGTGTAGAGCTACGCTACACATATTGCATTTACTGTAATTAAAAAATACCAGGATGTTGTTTGCCTCTCCAGATCTGTCAGTAGCGTGCACAATGTTTAATTGTATGGTGGCTACCGAAAAAGGGGGCGCAAGGCATTTCTTATATAAGTTTGGTGATCCCAAATTTTTCAAGAAAGTGAAATTTAAAATATTATAGGATGCTGCTAAAGTTTGGTTTGAGCTGTGTCGAGTGGTGAAGATTCCATACTATAGTCTGGGTGCTCCTCTTTGGGATTCCCCAGGTACTCCTGAATGTTTAACAGATGTATTGGCTTGGAGCGCAGGAGTTGAAGTGTGGGGGGATCTGATTAATGCAGGCCTTGCTGTCTTGGGATGAGCTTACAGAAATAACAGAGGGATAACTTTCAAGACTGAAATATGTCCAAATAAGAAATTGGTCTTGCGAGCCCGTTATCACTTTAGGCCATGCGAATCATTTAGAAGATAGTTTGGTAAGGAATCATAAGTAAGTACAAAATGTTTCGAAATGGTATTGGGGAATGTTGGATGTCTTAGAGGGTGACTTTAGATTATCGGATCTTTGGGGGGAAGAGTTCCCTCTTGGGCAGGTGCAGGTATGGTGGGAAATGTCAATGCGAGGGATATTTAAAATTGTTAAACCAGCTTCATTGAGGAGGAACCATCTTTTTACGCTGCATAGGGCATTCTTCTCCCCTGATAGGCTTTCCAAGATGAGGGGAGGCGAGGACGTGTTGTGTGCAAAATGTGGTTTGTCAGGTGCTTAGGATATCCATATGTTTTTGGACTGTCCAAGGGTGTTTCCTTTTTGGAGGGAAGTATGTATATCTCTTTCAGCTATCATTCGGCAAATTGTCTATCCAACTTTGTCTTTAGTTATTTTTTTTGGTACAGGAAGGGGATGAACCAATTAAGAACAATATTGGAACAATATTGTTCTATGCTATACTCTTGGCTAGGAGGGAAATTTGCAGGAAGTGGATGGTCTCCTCCGCTCCTTCCTGTATCCAATGGCTCAACGCTTTGATGGCTACTTCAAGACTGGATGCGGGAGCGAGTAAGCTAAATAAGGATAAGAAAATAAAGATCTGGTCACGTTTATGGGAGTGGAAAGATACTTTAGTATAAGGCATTATGTATTCATAAATAACTTGTGTCCTATGATTATGAACTCAGTTACTCTTGTGTTATTGACATCGATGGTGGTTGATGTCTGAATGAGAGAGCTCTGTTCTCCCTGGCTTTAGCTATCTCTGTGTATGGTGAACATCACAAGGGTGCTATGGAGTGGTTTGAAGGCCAGAGGTGTATGAGGACAAAAAAAAAAAAAGATAATGAATTTCTCCTGGCCACCAAACAATAGGGAGCTGTCTGCCATGTCATCCAAAACATTATCATTGTGGACTGTTGGTTGTTGGACTCTACGGTGGCTGTGTATCTTGTGCACAGATGTAGTTGTGTTCTTGCTTTGTGATAGCTCCTCATCACCACCCTCAAATTCTGGTGGTGGTGATATGTTTGCTCTCATAGTGGTTGAAATAGAAGTAATGGGCATAGGAGTAGCAATTGTACTATCCTCTGTGTGTCAATCGCTTTATCAGCCTCAATGGTTTAAGACAAATTGTGGGTCTCATCTGTGAAAATGTATGTGTATAGTTATTGTAAGTAAATAATTAATAGGTTTATGTAATATTGTTGAAAATATGATTGATGTGTTTATGACATGGACATTATGTACAGATATGTGCAGCTTATTATAGGCACACAGTACACCATGTAACTAAAGATGTACTTCAACTCCCATGATACATTGCCAAAGTACAGCAAACATCTCCATGAAGTTTTGTTAACTAAGAAGTTGTACTTGAGGAGTTACAAACAATATGTTATGGTAAGAAATTAACAGGAAAATTACTTCCTTTGCAGGCATCAGTATCTGACACTCCCACCACAATTTTAGGTTAAAGTGTCCCCTCGATCAGTGATTCCATTGGAATGGGAGGAGGATGTTTAGAGGGTCCACCACCTGTGCCACAAGCCTCAGCCATCCTGCTGACCATCTTCTCTTTGGTGCAAGATCTTAGGCCTTACCAGCGTTTCCTAATCTCTGGTAGGGTTCTCTGATATGGTCCTCTGGTTGGTACCAAGTGGGTTGACTTTCTCCAGGATGTTGTTCCATATTTTTGTTTTCTGAGCTTCGAGAACAGAAAGTGATGCTCTCCCAAAAAGCTGGTCAATGTGTGTCACACATTCTTCTATTAACAGCTCCTTCTCAGAAAAATTTACTTTGCGTTTCCTGCTGCGAAGGTCTTTGTCCCCATCTTTCTTGGACATGGTGGTCTTCAGAAATTCGATTTCCACTACCATACTTCAGACAGGAGCACTCCTTCCTTCAGGCACCTTCCTATGATTCTGGGTCATGGCCACACCCTGTATTTCTATTCTTCCTGGTTCTTACATCATCATTCTCCATCCAAAATTGGACTTTTCTTAATTGCAATTATTTATATGTAAATTGTATCTGTGTGATTTCTGAATTGGAAATTTCCTATTTGTGAATGCAAATTTGTAGAAATCACTATTAGTGAAATACTCTTCTCCGTACATTTCATTTTGAGATTCCCAAATAGCAATTTCCATAAAATAGCAGATAATCTCCTATCACTGCAAGAGTGGGAATTACTCATGAAAATTAGTTTCCACTACTTACTGCATAAATTGTCATGGAATCAGAGCCAATTTTAGCTCAGATTTACATTTGGATCCCAGCTTCATGCCACAGAGCTGGGTTTAGCAGCAGTGCCGGACACTGAGGTGCTCATTCCGAGTTTGGCAGTCATTACAGAAGACTGCCATGCAAACAGCAGCCTATACATTGCCATTGATTGTGGAGTGAAGACCGCCGTATTACGAGTGACCCACACAACACCGCCAAAAATAGACCGAAAAAAACAACACAATTGGCCCAAACGACGTTATGAAGGAGGCGGCTGCACCACCACCGCCGTCACATAGAGAAAATACCGCCCGCCAAATTTCGAGTCACAAATCACCATCGCAGAACCCACACGGCGGTAATCCATTGGTGGTCCAACCCGCCGCGGGAAAAAAATAGCCACCACCGCATTGACACTGCACCAGATGAGATAAAACCAATAGCAACACCTGAAACAAATACACACACCTGTCCACAACACTACAAAACACCCCCCCACACATACCCAGAACCCTTTGCAACTAGAAACCCTGACAGAGCGAGAGATGAGCACACTGAAAGGAGGCACTGCACCTAGATACCACAGGCACCACCATACTAAGCATGCATCACAAAACACACCACGGCACACAAACACCACAGAGCACATGCACATACCATTGCACATATTCACAACTACAAACAGCACACCCAGAATCCCTGCACACCATACACCCCCACCTACAAAACAACCACCATGACGCCACAAAAAAAAACAGATTCACAGAAGAGGAGCTCAGGGTAATGGTCGAAGAAATAGTCAAAGTGGAGCTGTGACTGTTTGGAGCACTGGTCCAGAAAACATCCATTGCGCGGAAGAATGACTTATGGGAGAGGATAGTCAACAGGGTGAATGCAGTGGGGAACCATCCAAGCACAAGGAAAGACATTACGAAGAAGTGGAATGACCTTAGGGGGAAGGTACCGGCCATGGCTTCCAAGCACCAACTAGCCGTCATGAGTACTGGTGGAGGACCCCCACCACCTCCCCCAGAAATGGTACAGTGGAAGGAGATGGTCCTGGCCATACTACATCTGGAAGGGCTGACGGGAATTGCTACTGGAGTGGACACTGGTAAGTCTGCTGTACTCACTGGCCACCATGTCCCTGTGCACAGCATGTACCCCCACCACCTTCTCACCCCCTCAAACCACCCAAATGTGCACAAACCCACTATTGGCCCGATACCCACCCTTGCATGCCACAGCTCCCCACTGACGCCATTCCCTCACAGCCCCACCTAGTGCATGTATGCCTCACACAGCACAAAGTACCACAACTACCACAGTGCAACACTCCCTACCCTTGCCTGATGCTATGTCCATATCACATCTATGCAATTGCACGTAAACCATGTCACTTCCTATCAGCAATACGTGATAGGAATGCACATCAGTACATAGAAATGACAGTAGCAAGACAAATGTAAAGTGTACTCCAAAATAGGGCCATTGCAACCTTCCACTGATGGGAACACAAGCAGTGGACTGGAAACTGTCAATGCCATTACTGCCCGGCAAATACAGTAAATGACGGCATACAACCATTTGTGTCACCATTACAATACCATCATATGATGCAACACCTCTCATCCCACAGGTCTCCCAAGGACTGACACACAGCAGAGGAGCCCAGTGACAGGAAGCCCAGGCCTGGATGCCGCACCAGTAGGGAAGGATTCACCTGCAAGTCTGGATTCGGACAACAAACCTGGCCCATCGGGCATGAGTGGTCAGTCCACCACCACCCTCACCCTGCCCACAACTCAAACCACCTTTCATGTGGCAGCCAGTGCACAGCAAAGCCCACCTTCCCATACCTGTGTCCCAAGGTCACATAAATCATCAGTGTGCCCACAAGACAGGGGCAGGAGTCAAGGGTGCAAACACAAGACAATGACGGTCCTGGTGTCAGTCAGAGGGGGACACTGCACCAGGGGCATAGGCACAGGGGGCAAGGGCCAGTGGGAGGCCAATCGTGGGACAAGGGACGAGGCATGTACAGGACACGACTGGCCAGGAGACCGTCTCCTGTGTCCTGGTAGCCTACCAGCAAACCCAGGTCCATTTGGGCCACCTTGCAGGACACACAAAGGCTGCAGGAGGAACACCTCCAGGAGGCTAGGCAGCAGTGGCAGGCACACAATACCACCATGACCTCCATATTAGGGGAGTTCAAGGAACTCAGCTGCATCCTGCGGACATTCTCCACCCAACAGCAGGCCCAATCCAGTAGTCAGTCAACACCACTGCCCTCAACATCAGCACCTGCTACTGGAATGGAGGCACAGCAGGAGGACCCACAGCCCACCAGCACCCCTACCCCTGCAGCTGAGGAACCCCCGTAAAAGAGGTCGCCCATCCAGACATCCTGCAGGACCTCAGGCCAGGACCAATCCCCCCACCAGAAAGTGATCCCTACACTGTTACACCCTGTTGGCTGTCTAATACCAAGGTCACATCATTCTGAGGCAAATGGACACAGGACCTATGAACCTAACAGCTGGAGCACCCACTCTGATCATCACCTAGAGCACTACCCCACTCCTCTGGACTGTGAAATTCTACACTAAATAAACACCTCTTATCACAAGTCATGGTGCATGTCTCTTTATTGTTTGTATTGCCAAATTTGTTACAGAACAACAAAAAAATACACATTTCTACACAACAATAATATCAAAGTTACTGATGTAGTGGGATACTCCAGCAGGTGTGTAAGTATACATCCATATTGTTTTAACATCCACTGCCAACTATGCGAACACGCAAATCAGCAAGCAGACTGCAAACAGAGATGTCACCTGAAGAGGGATAAATAAATGGAATGAGGTACAATGTTGTAAGAAATGTAATCCACAGTCATACATCAATAGCAGTTGAACACAAACACAGGATGAGTGTCCCAGCAGCTATGTTACACCATATGTAAGGGTCTGCATTGGCATTCACACATGTATGGGACAGGAAAGATTAAACATACATAACATCCTCAATAGCACAACTCCCTGAGTCGTCAGGAACATGTACTTGCCACGCAGCAGATGACAATGCATGACATGCCTAAGCAGCAGGACAAAACTGATAAGTCCCCCTAACATATCCCCAAACAGGCAGCATGAGGACCCTAAACCTTTACTACAACTAGAAGGCTGCACCGCAATGGCACCAGCATTCCACAAATGAACTTAGCAGCTGTGCATTTCCACTATCTCTCATGGTGAGTCACCTACCCTTCAGGATCGTTAACCAATATGTAAGGCTCTCGTCCCCACACATACCTTGATGCATGCAAATACTGGCTACAGATTGGCTTCAGTAATACATCTCCCATTCACAGATGATATGTAATGCAGACATACCTGTTGTTGTGTCTGCAGATGTGTAGAAAGTAGAAAGTAGCGACGAATCATGTCAGTCATGTTGTCATGTGCCTCATCCTCATCAGCCTCCCTCTCAGCATCAGAGTCACCAGCCACAAACACTGCTCCAGCATTAATGTCCCCCTCCTCCAACAATGGGAGTTGCCTTCTGAGGGCCGCATTATGAAGCAGGTAGCATGCAACAATGATCTTGCAGACTTTCCCTGGATTGTACTGTAGGGCACCACAAGACACATGAAGACAACGAAATCTAGCTTTCAAGAGACTGAAAGTCCGTTCAATCACACGCCTTGTTCGGCCATGTGCCTTATTGTACCTACTCTCCCCTAATGTAGTTGGATGTCTCACAGGTGTCAGGAGCTAGAGTAGGTTGGGATATCCGGAGTCACCTGTGTGGAAAAGGAAACATGGCCATAGGGTAAACATCTGACATGGAGAGCAGTTCACATACCTATGAGCCAGGCGCTTTCTCCCTGTAGTTGTGACATCATTGCAGGGACACTGCTGTTCGTCAGGATGTAGGAATCATGTACTGATCCAGGGAATTTTGCGTTCACATGTGTAATGTATTGGTCTGCAAGATACACCACTTGTACATTGAGTGAATATGTACTTTTCTTGTTTCTGTAGACCTATTCATTGATCCTCGGAGGTCCCGGGGCAATGTGAGTCCCATCAATGGCCCCAATTACATGTGGGACATTTGAGATGCTGTAGAAGTCTGCTTTAACAGTGGGAAACTCTGGAGGCAGTGAGAACCTAATGTACCTGTGTAGATGCTTTAGTAGGGCATCCAGCACATCCTGCAACACCTTCCAGAACTTGGGCTGCGAAAACCTTGCAGCCAGTCCCACTGTGACCTGAAAAGAGCCACTCACCAGGAAATGCAGGACTGACATCACGTGGACTGTTAGAGGGATGACATGGGGATTCCTCAAACCCATCATCCCAGATGCAGCAGACATATGCATTTCTGGAAGAGATTCACTGTGCCTTGTCTGGCCTACAGAGATCGCCTCAGGCTCTGGCCTCCTCGTTGACATCAGCCAGTGTCCCTTCATCTTCCCCCATCCAGGGCACACCTATAGATATGCATACACCCACTACAACAGACAAGGTTTGCAAAGACAGACATGGGCATCACAAACGTTCACACAGGCATGCACACACACAACACACATCTGCAGACACTTATCCCACCTCCTCCCTTACAGTCACATCTCCACTCAGACCTGCCAGCACTGTATCATCACACACTGGTCCTGCTGTCATTCCTGTCATCGATTCAATCACCAAAACAGCAGACTCACAGTCACACACCCCACACACAACATCCACACTCACCACAATACCGCCTTTGCCACCTGCAGCACATCGACCTCACTTGCACACACCACCACAACATTTACTCACACATCACCCATTCCCTCTCCCTGCATCTCTGCCCCCTCCCAAAAAATGCATACGTACCCACTCACCCACCCAACATTCAGCCACCACACACATACACACTGCACACACCAGCATCAACATACAGCACACAGACACATCAGACAAGCACTCCCTCTACCTCCACGCCCAGCCCTCAATCATGTGACCGCCCCGGGTACCTAAGAGAGTTTTCTTTGCTGCTTTTGACCTCTTTCCTACTCCTCTCCCACCCTGTCTTCCCCCTAAACATGCCCTTCCTCCACCCATTCCTTGGGTACCCCCTCTGCTGTTTCCCCTACTCCTCCATCCAGCAAAAAATCCACCCCTCCCAGTACCAAGGTCACCCCTCCCAAGCCCGAGCCGAAACGTGCCCCTTCCACATGGGGTGTGTTGGTGTTGTTGTAATGCTGTATGTTTGGCACGTATCTGCCTGGCCTTGTGTATGGCTTTGTGTATGTATTGGGTATTTGGCATTGACGTATGTTGGGTGTGGGTCTGTGTGACTTTCACTGTGTGTGTTGGGTATGTGTGTTCTGTGTGGGAGTGTATCACTGCCATTTCCCTTTTGTCTGTACTAGGTACACTTACGGTTGTCATCTTCGTCGTCGTCGGTGGTCCAAAAGGTGTATGGCGAGATACAACGCTGGGAAGACTAACAGTTCATTTGCCATGGCGGCGGTGGCGTCTCTGTGCCTGGAGGTGGGTGTTTCCTTTTGTACTTTCTGTTTCCGCCAGGTTTTTCATGTTGGTAAGGCCCCACCGTATATCCTGGCAGAGTGGTTACTTGGATTATGGAGGGCAGGACGTTGGCTGCCAGCAGTTGCTAATCGTTGGTGGTGGCAGTGCTGGTGGTGCTGGCGTTGAGTTGTCTGTATTGCGTTGGGTTCACTGCCTTACTCGGTATTTGGTGGTCTGCAAGACGTCATCTGTGTGGCGGTTCAGTTACCGCCAAACTCGGAATGAGCAACAGATTCTGTGCACTAGGCTTGGCTAGCCTCTGAAAGACAGACTTTTGGGTATCAGGAGGGTGTCACTACATTAACAACTGACATATTGCCAGTCAATAAGAATTATAGTCCAACAGCCTGACCTAGTATCAGAGAAAAAAGAATTACTGCTTGATGCTCCTTTATCTTGATTACTTTGAAAACATTTAGCAGGTTACATCTGGCTGGAAATCTGACTGAGAGCAGTAGTAATGTTCTTAAGGCAGACTCATGAACACGACCATCTTGCAGACTCCGGTATCATTGTTCCCTTTAGCACAAAGTGTAAATACCGTCACCCTCTAAGACTGTTTGATTAGGACCACCTGCTGATGCAAGCTTGTAGCTTGTCACTGTGGTGCATTTCTCCCATGATATGGGAGACTGGCCTCTTTTTCTGCACAATCAGGCCAGTCTACTATCTGCTGGCCCCGAGTGTCTCATAACTGTCCCCTAGCCCTGTCAGACACGTGATGGTAAAGGTCAATAAGACCAGCCTTGCTGTGAGAAAGACCACACTTAGGGGCATATTTATGCTCTGTTTGCACCGAATGTGCGTCACAAATTTTGATGCACATTCGGTGCAAACCGTACACCATATTTAAACTTTGACACCCGAGCCCGCGGACGTCAAAATTCCTCCATGTGCGTCATTTTTTGGATGCGGGAAACTGCCTTGCGTTAATGACATGCAAGGTAGGCGTTCCTGCCCAAAAAATGACTTTAAGGCCTGTGCGCCTTATTTATACTGCTGCGTCATTTTGACACACAGGAGGGGGCGGGCCTTAAAAAACGGGGCACAGCCTGATGTGCGCCGTTTTTTAACACCTGGGTCAGGGAGGCGTTAAGGGACCTGTGGGCTCACTTCCATGGTCTCTGACCATGGAAGCA
This sequence comes from Pleurodeles waltl, assembly GCF_031143425.1. Classification (NCBI taxonomy): domain Eukaryota; kingdom Metazoa; phylum Chordata; class Amphibia; order Caudata; family Salamandridae; genus Pleurodeles; species Pleurodeles waltl. Next base: position 1,639,065,402 of record NC_090444.1, on the reverse strand, counting down.
GTCCAGAGGTGCCCTTCCCTGCCCCCAGGGACACCCCCTGCCACACTCGCCCACCCTTGGAGGACACCCATGGATGGAGGGACCCATCCCAGGTAAGTACAGGTAAGTTGAGGTAAGTATTATTATTATTTTTTAAGTGGCATAGGGGGGCCTAATTTGGGCCCCCCTACATGCCACTGTGCCATTTGCCATTGGGCAAGGGGGCATGATTCCTGTCTTTGCTAAGACAGGAGTAATTTCAATGGGGGTTGTGCGTAAAAAAATGGCGCAAGTCCGGTTTGAGGCATGATTTTTGCCTCAAACCTCACTTGCACCATTTTTTGACGCACAACCCCCATATTCCCCTACGACGGCGCTGCCTGGTTTGAGTCATTTTTTTTTACTCAGACCAGTCTGCAGCGCCAGCTACTGCCATTCCTTAAATTAAGCGTCCCGCATGGTGCATAGGAATGGCGTTAGCCGGCAGTAAATTTTTTGACGCTAACCAGCTCCGGCGCTGTTTTGCATCAAAAAGTATAACTATGGGCCTTACAGTGCATGTGCATCATCCCACTTGGCAGGGTCTGTGTTGTGCCTCGCACCCCTGGCTTTCTGACTACTGCAGTATGTGTCTTGAAAAAATGTCACTACTTTCCGCACTAAATGTGCCAACCAAGCTGAGATCACATTTGTTATGAATTTTATAACTCTCATGTTTAACCTTCAGTAACATTGCCATTTGCAGCAGTACACTGTGTTACTCAGTTTAGATAATGTACTTCATTTCAATTTGTGAGCAAGAAAAAAAATATTGTGAACCTTTAGAAAACTGTATCCATACATCTCTCGAGCCTTACATTACAGTTTCTTCAGTGTGTCACAATGATCCCCAAGGGCATTACACACACTACAATATAATTTGAATGATCTTCAAATATAAAGGATGAAAATATCAGAGACCATAGTTTATTCAAGAAATCTCTGCATTCCTTCTTTGTTATTTTACTGAATAGTGGGTATGCTTATGAAAAGATGCCACACAAATGAAAACTTGGCAACAAGGAGTGCTGCTTCTGTTTTCTCTTCCCGGCTGTTGTTCCCTCTGCACATCTGCCCCTGCTCTTTACAGAGAATATGAAATCATTATCACATTTATTCTTATTCTCCTCCCTCACAAGATTATTCAAGTCTCTTGGAGAAGGATGGGTGTGATGGCGTGGGATGAATGGTGCACTGCTGCCTGGGCTCTCCAAGATGTGTGGCGCCGCCACTGTTTCGCTTTCAGCACTTTGGTGCCATGATGCAGTGACAAAACAAAACCGAGCAGCAGAGGATGCTTGCCCTGGGTCTCAACACCCTAGTCTGGTCAGTTTCAAGTTAGAGGGTCATGAAATTGGCAAGAGGCTCCTGGCCCTGCAGCTATCACCAGACTCTTTTCTACCACTTGCAGATGGCCTTATTACCCAAGAAAGTCTTGGAGAATTGGAAAGTCTTGCTGTGCAGCAGCACTGCAGTGTGACCACATTAAATAAAGATACAGCAGAAAGTGTCAGCTCTGTCAGGCTGAATCTTCTATTCTAGTTGGGCTGTGCTTGGAGATACGCTCTTTACTGCCAGATATGGCCGCCCCTACAGAGATTGAGTCAGCATCATCGACATTTGGGTCTCGTTCAATTCAGTTATTATCTGTCTATGTCCATGTGCCCTAGGTGTTTTAAGCACGACTGAGTCCTGCAGATATGAAAGCCAGGGTATGGAATAGCTGCAGAATATTATGAGACTACCTGGTGTTCTCCTGCCTCAACATTTCAAGAAATTCCCTTTTTATCTTCATTGTATACACCACAGCCATGTTATGACCATTCAACTTATGTTTTTGCTTCTGTATGTTGGTGTCCAGGAAATCCAAATGAGTGTCGAATGAAGGTAGTTGCTGCACAATGTTGACAGTACCATCTAGCACTGAATCCTAGTTACATCTATCAACCTCACACATATCTACTCAATTGTGATAATGTTGATGTATTGCCTCCCCTGCTCCGGGCACCCCATCTTGTTTTTAACAGAAATGATTGACCTCATCTCTGCCTTACTACAGTCTATAAATCTTCAGTCACTCTCAGGGACATCAATCTGCACTTGGATAAAAAGACTAATGATAGTCCAGCTAAACTCGGTAATTGCTGTGTGAATTTGTGGTCTGTTCCAGCTGATGGCCTTCCCCACTTGAACTTCCTGGACATACCATAGATTCAGGTCTCTAGTTTTTCCCAACTCCGATATCCCACTGCACAGAGAGCCAACCCCTTAAATAAATGTTTGTAAAACTTGTCAGTTGCACACTTCAGTAGCAGATTTCACCACTCCTGGCCAAAGACTATCAATTAATGGTAAAAATAAAAGATCACCCTGGTTCACCCCTTTTCTTCACACTTTCCAACTAGAAACCAAGCAAGCCATGCACACCTGGGGAACATCCTACTCCCAGATTGCAAACTATATCCATAAAAACAAAATATGTTCATACAAGCAGGCTATCCTTTAAACCCATAATTCTACCATTCAACAGTATCTCATCTACAGCAAACAACCATAAAGAAATCTTTGCAGTGGTAAATGAACTTTTGGACATTACCAAAGTAACCTCAACAAATCCCACCTTCTCAAAGCCTCTCCCATGATTAAACTAACTTCTTTGCTGACAAGGTTGCAACAACATTGTCTCAAATATCTTGTCATACAGCTGTTTCCACGAAGGTAGAGGGAAGAGGGCCTCCGATAATATTAACAATAATATTGGCGTGCAAATCAGGTTCTCCTTCAGACCAATCCATATCAAGATATTCCAACTTTAACTAGTCTTATTGATTCAATAGTAAAAATTATTAGTCACTCCTTAACCTCTGTCATTGTCTCGATTGAACAAGGTATTAAACCTCTACTTATAAACCTAAACTGAAGACTAACATTTTATCTAACTACATACCTATCACCCTAGATCCTGTAGTCTCTAAGCTCTTAGAAAGCCTTGCCCTGTCAGCTAGAACTGTCCTTTCAGCTAGAAAACAATCAAGTTTCAGATGATGGCCAATCAGGCCTCAACACAAACACAATTACTGGACCAGCAATACGTGCAGCAGAGAAAAAAATTCCTAATGCCCTGCTTGACTTCTCCATAGCATACAGCTCTGTTAATTATAACATTTTTCAGGCTGGTCAGTCCTTGACTGAGGTACCTGATTTTGTCTGACCAGACCCAAAGTGCCATCACTGATCAAATCACATCTCCTTTCAATTCAGTGAACACAGGTGTCATTCAAGGCTCTGTACACTCTCCTTGCTTATTCACTCTATACGTACAGCTTCTGGTCTGGCAGTTTGCAGTCTGTTTCTCCAGCCATGCAGATGACACCCCCCTGGTTTTCCATCAGAGTCACAGCATAGTCCTCTGGCCCTGAAGGAATGTTCCTTTAAAGTGAAAGAGTGGATGGACCATAACTGGCTGAAAAATATGGACAAAACTAAAGTGCTAGTCACAGGAAGAAATACTCTCAGCTGGTTGCTGCAATTTTTGAACTCTTTAGGTAGTCCTTTCCCATTTCCAAAAATGAATGTTAAAGGTTTAGGAGTCAAAATTGACTCATATCATAAGATGTAATCTCAAGTCTCCTCAGTCTTCTCTTGTTACAACTTTCAAATTAACAAACTGAAGCCCATGCTTCTATTTCTGACAGTGAAAGGAAAAATAATTTCCAGTTCTACTGAATTTGGATAGAGACTAGACTATGGTAATGACCTCTATTTATGCATAAATAAAGCTCTTCTATAATGTCTTCAATCCATTCAGAACACAGCTTCCATACTCCACAGCTAAAACAGCCCTGGCTCATTCACACTATCTTTCTATTTTGCCACATATTGCCTAATGTCCCATGAGAAGTGCATTAAGGCATTTTTTGATCATCTCCTGCCTTATTAGTAAACAAATTAACAGGATATATACAGGAGCAGAATGCAAGTTGTTCTCTATTCAAATACTTGTACATACATATAGATTTGTATTTAAACAATGGTTTACAGCGTGTTTTTTCTTCCTCCTCCTCTCTCACTGTTGTCTTTTCCTTTTTTTATTAATTTGTTTTACTCCTTATCAACCTAAAGTAAAGATGGTTAGAGTTACTAACCATCTGCATATGACCAGTTGTCAGTTACTGGTAAAATTTTTCAGAATAGAACCCAACAAAGGTATTCAGATAACAATAGAAATGTACAAAGAGAAATTGGTTATAGAAAGAACCAAAGTTGACAGAGTAGAGATGGAGTAGGTATATTGAGATTGAGAAAGAAAGATGGACAAAGAAAGAGAGATGGGCAGGGAGAGAGAGGAAATGTGAGAGGAGTGAGGAAGGTGAAGTATGTAGAAAGGCATTAGAAAGAAAGATAGATGAGGAGGCGAACGTCAGGTGGCATAGAGAGTTAACATAGCCAGACGTAGCTAGAGAAATGCTGTTGAAAAAAAGCAGGGATTAATGACTGGTGAAGTGGAGAGAAGGAATACAAAAAGAAAAAGAGGGAAAAAAAAACATTAAGTACAGCAAGATCAAGTATAACGAAAAAGCAGAGGTAGAGGGAGGGGTTATAGAACAATGCTGATATAGGTGATGTTATGGGTCCTTACTTATGGAATGTGAAAACTGGTATGTCATAGTACTTTCAATACTAGTGCACTGAATATGATAATGAGGAAATACCAGCAATGGCATCAGGACACTGACTGCAGATGGATAATTCTACTGCAAGGGGGCTGACTCTGGCTAGACCGGTAATCTGAGGCTAGTCACCAATGTACATAGCCAACATGGTATCACGAAGAGACGCTTGATGCACAAAGACCCCCAGACCAAATGTACTACATTGGTCTATTTGATCTTCAGTGATTACTCCTAATCATCTTGCATATTGAGCAGGGATCTGAATAATTGTGCAGCTACTTAACAAACTTTGTCACATTGTTGAATATGTGAGCAATGCTATATGTATTGTAATTACCCTCTCATATTATGGAAGTAACTTGCACCATAAATTGTAGTAGCATTTTATTTTTGGGCACAGAACCCAGCATTATCTCAAAATCTCCTCTACTAACAAGATAAAGCCTACTTAAAATACATCCAGTCCTGGATGACGACATGATCCTAAACTCATGATTGTCATTCATTTCTCCTGCTTCCTAACAATGCCAAACATTCGCTGATTCTGTCATGGATATCTGAGTTTAACCTAAGTAGCTTCACGCTACAACTGACATAACAGGACAAATACTTTGGATTTACCCCTGACTCAAACTTCTCAATCAAAAACAAATTGCAAAGAAGACCAAAACAGCCTGGTTCCCTCTCTCACTCTCATCAAATAAGTGAAACATTTTCTCCCAGGAGAAGACTTCAGAATTGTAGTTCAAGCCCTAGTCATCTCCCACCCAGATGGAGGCAACATCCTGCTCTGTGGCATTGGAGACATCACACTTTCTTCCCTGAAAGGCATGTTTCACACAGCAGCATGGTTCATCAAGGGGTGGAAAAAATCCCACCACATCACCCTTGCATTAAAGGATCTACACTAGCTCCCCTTGCAAGCCTGGGTCATCTTTAAAACCCGCTGCATCACTTTCCAGGCCCTCTACAACAATGCCTCTGTTTATCCGGCTAACTAATCAGCAATATCTGGAGATCAATGCCAGATAAGGAGCTCTGACATTGCTGGATCTGAGACTATGCAAAGCAGAAAAGAGAAAACAATCAAACAAGCAGTTTTGGCTGTGGTTGAAACCAATGTAGTATTAGCTACAACAGTAAAGAACTAGACTAGCTGAGAAATGTTTGGTTGGACTACTCCACCAGACAAAAAAGAGAAAATAAAGATGAAGTTTATTTTTTGTTATTTTTAACTGAGAGCACGATAACAATGTATAGTACATATCTCTAAGACCCCAGGACTGGAAGAGATGGCTGAAAGATGTCAAGGAATGGACAGAAGCAGAAGTCATTAGTTAGTACATAGTGCCAACTGATGAGTGGACCACAGTGGACATTCCTACTTTGTCTCCACCTGTGCTAGACAACCATGAATACTAATTGTGATGGTTGATTCTGTAAGATTCCAAAAAGATTGCTTAATTATACCATGGGAGAGTGACAAACAGTGAAAGATGTTTAATGTAACATCAGAAAAGGAATAAAATTAGGTGATGACAATCCTAACACTGTTGATTTTGTTAAAAGAAACATCATGAAATATTTATATATCTTTTTATAGTGGTAAATAGTACAGAAAGGGCAATGCAGTGCGACAATGTGCTCCAACAAATTAGCATCCTTTATTACGGTTCACAACACAGGGCCTTATGTGGAGTTTGGAAGATGGGTACTACATAACAGTAATGGGAGATGTCCCCTTCTCCATACTACAAGTGCATTCTACCTTATGGCACTTGAATTATGGTGGACAGAATACAAGTCAAGTTTTAATGGAGCATGCCATCCACCAGAACACTAAATAATGTCTATAGTCACTGAAACAAGTCTCCATGTAGAGTGAATGGAGGACAGTTCAGATGACAACCACAGAACCCAGTACCTTGTAGATGGAAAGAAGTAAGAGCTACATAGGAAAGGGATCCTACACCATCAGTATGTACTAATTATTATACAGGTGTGTGACAAATAATATCTAAATGGCACACTGCACATTTGAATTTATGACTTTACAAATGGAGAACTGTGTGCTTCAAAGAAACTGAATAACCTTACAACAAAAACAATCATAACTTTGGAAAAGTGCTCAGTGCTGATGCTCTGAGGGACAATGTTTTCATAGACAAATGTGTCACTATCTGGAAAATGTTTTATACGAGTCCCCAAGATATTTAGAATATTATGTACTCCTCCCCCTGCCAGGCACAGATCACTGTATATGTGAGCTTGAACCCTTCTTTGCAGTCTCACCATCCCAACAATGCATGCATTGCCTCCAGGCTGTGACTGCTGGTGAACCTGTAAAGCTGTGGTACATAAATACCTCATAAAGGATCATGCAAGTGAGCAAAGTTAGCTAGTTCTGTTATTTCAGTGGGGCTTGAAGTAAATTCTACCCCTGAGAAAGTTTTGAAAATATAATGCCAAATGTTTAATTTTACAGCACACTTTTTACTTAAATGTGACCAACATTCCAGAGGATCTGAAAGGACACCAATTAAATATTTCAATATCTTGTGGTGTGCCATGTAAGCCTTATCCACTCATGCCTCCGGGTGGTAAGCACATTTCAGGGGGTTTGATTCCCAGAGCAGGCATGCACAGGTGCCACTAATAAAGGCACTGTGAGGCCTGTTTTGGCTTGAAAGGCATTGTGAGACCTGTTTTGGCTAGAACAAGAAATGCCTTCTAAAGTAAAGTTAATTGAAGTAAGAGGTATTTGATCTAACTGGGTTTACCCTTATAATAGTATTGTTATAGTATCTAGAGAAGTGTGATTGATCTCTTGTACCATATATTTCCAAGTTTGATACTACGTTATTAAACAACAATTTGTAGATCTTGGTTGTTCTTATCAAGTATTACTTCATTCACACATTACAATAGGTGTCTAATTTGTTGTTTTCTCACTTTATTTCAGATTTTAATGAAACTAAAATACACATGGGACTAGAACATAGAGCTTGTTTCTCAAAGCAGGAGTCCTTCAACCTGTAGGACTTACAGATCACAAGATATTTAACTCTACGAGTTCCACAATACATTTAGTCACATTGGTTGGACTGATTATTCTTTTCACCATATTAATAACACTGGTTACAATGCTTTGTTTCATTGTCTAATAACCTCAGCTCATTCTTTTTATACAAGAATACAAATGTTTCAATAAATATTCAAAATCCTTTATTTGTATCTTTCTTGTGTTTACCTGGGCACCCATGAATAAAACAATAAAGAGGTAAGATCTGTTTCCTCCAACATCCTTATTAGTTGGAGTGTCATGTTTGAGGTTTCTGTACTGTAATCATCTGTTACACTGGGAAGGTTTGGGGTTCAGGTGAGGCACTTTGAGCTAGCTAGGAGTTGGATCAGCAGCTCCTGATAGTGTAGACGGACTCAGTCGTCTCATCAAGAAGTTCTGCCGCTATATTACACAGTCTTTTTAGTAGGAACCACATAACAAACTAGCAGCTATCAACCTTAAAAAAGCCCTTGGCTGGCCAGCACAAAGGATGAAATGTGTTTGCTATAAAGTTTAATTGAGTTAAAAAATAAATTATCTATAGTGGACCATTCTTTGTTTTTATTAAGTTTTAAAATAAATGGAAAATCCAACACAACAGCCTCTTATTCTAACTGCAAACGTCTCAGACAATGAATGAAAGTATATGAAATTAAGTACAGACAACATCAGTGAATTTGTACTTGATAATACAAGCAATAGTCTCAAATTTGTATTTATATGGTGCTACAGGTCAATCACTTATTGTGTTAGTTATGAAGTTATGTGTCTCTAAGCTGTACGTTCTGATGTCTCCCTGGTAAGGGACACGCAGGCTTCAAATATTGGTAATTATGGCACTCTACACTGAACACCCTTAGCTAATTAAACTGTGTTTAATTTGAGGTGGCAACAATTAATATGTCCCTTATGAGTTAGCACCATGTTGCCCTCAAAAACTGAGGCTGGGTTGTCAGGCAAATATTGTATATACTGAGGTCAGTCCATTCGTCACTCAGTGGCAAGTCCAGTTTTTACATTCCTCCTCCTCGAAGGCAAGTAGCTAGTCCACTGACAGGAATCATTGTGTGCCAGGCCCATCACTGGCTCTCACCAGATTAGGCATCAGAGGAGAGGCAGCCATACTATGGCACAACATGCTAGTGCTGGCCATGGGACTGGAGAGGACATGGATGCAACCGAGGCTGCAGCAGCAAGGCAGACAAACTGAGTGAAGGGCCCTGGCAGTGTTCCAGAGGTGCCTATGCCCACCTGCAAAAATTTCAATTGTTATACTGCAACTGTGCATGGTTCATCCACCCCAAAGTCCAAGCAAGGGACGAGAAAACAACAAAGAAGAAACTTCCATGTTGCTACCACATCAAATGTGAGAGGGAACCATTTTTGTCCACTTTTAAACCAGATTTCTTAGAATAGTTTTCTCCTTTGCTGGAAATTAAACACAATTTTTCCAGTATCCCATAAATTGGGAGCCAAGGGGCTACAGCACAGGTGGGATTAAGTAATGAGGGGGGAGTCATGAAAAGTGCTGACAGTCAACCTATACATTCAGTTAAAAGATAAACACTGCCACAAAGAAAATGGCAACAAGGGTAAATGTGACAGTAAATCTGTTCTGGCTTACTTAATTGGGAACAAATAGACTTCATTTTTAGTTTTAAATGTTGTGCTCCCAGCAATTCTCAGGGGATAATAATAACATAAGATAACTCTGGTGGTATTATACTTGCAGGAGAGATCTATTTTTGTCAAGTCCTGGTTTTGACTTGTCATAAAGTAGCACAGAGTTTTAATGTGCCTGCGGCAACGCACAACTTAGAAGATGTAGATCAAATATTTGTATTGTTTGTAGGTAGCTAATGGGTTACTGCTTTTGTCACAGAAATCCTTTTGCTACTTGCAATTCATAAGTTACAGTCCTCTTAATAAAGCACAGTGGGTTCAAATGAGCATCAAGGATTGACATGAAAGTTTGGTGGTTTTAATAAATGCTGGGAGATTTATTGCTGATTCTGCAATCATTTTGTCTACAAGAAATATTTCCAGGCTTTCTTTGTCATCCAAATAATGTGCCAATATATCCTGCAACGCGGCCTGATAGTAAACTTGAAAATTAGGAAGTGCCAAACCACTTTGGATTTTATGAAGCTGCAAGATTGAGTGCCTTACCCTTGTTTTTTTCCTCTATATGCAATCCAATTTGCCAGGATAGGAGCTATTTATCCTTATCGGTACATTATTAACTAAAAAAAGAAAAAGTGTGAGTACTGACATCTTATTTAGGGCGATTCTCTCTATCAAAGTCATGGGGAGAACCGTCCATCTTTCCAAAAGTTATTGTGCTTTTTTTAGCATCCTCAAATAATTTAGGTTAAACAATTGGCTGATAATTCTTCAAAACATATATTCCCAGATGTCTAATGGGATGGGATGAGTTCGCTTGCGGCTGCAAACAGGGAGGGAGATTCTCTATTCCTACATTAAATAAGAGAGCCTCTGTTTTACTTTCATTAATCTTGTAGCCTCCTATTTGAGGGAACTCATCAATTCAATCCAGTACTCTTTGTACATTATCCACCTCTGGTTTTATATATAAAATAATATCTTCAGCAAAGAGCTCTATTTTAGGCATGGTTACTATAGGTGACCTAATTTCCCTTGAACTGTGAATTATGTGAGCCAGCGGTTTGATAAAAAAAGAAAACAATATGGGGGAGAGGGCACAGCTCTGCCGAGTCCCTCTATTAATCTGGATTGTGCCTCTAATCTTTGAATTGATAGCAATTGTAGCCTGAGCACCCTCATTTAGTGCTCTTATCATCAAGGTGAATTGTGATGGGAATCCGAATTGAGTCAAACTATATAATAAAGCTTCCCGGTTCACCAGATCATAGGCTTTCTCTGTGTCTAACATTACCAGTACCGCAGGAATTGTATTGGACAAAAAATAATCAACTGCCTGCATTAGAAAATTGGTATTGAATGACACCAGTCTATTAGCTATGAAGCCATTTTGGTCTTGATTTATTAATTGTTGAGCAGCCGGGGTGATCCTGGTTGCCCAGACCTTTGTTAAAATTTTATAATCTGCATTGAGAAAGCTGATTGGGCGATATGAATCTGGCTTCAGGGGGCTTTTATATATTTTTTTTAAAACAAAAACGAAGTTGTCCTTATGTGAAAGCGCACTCCCAACAGGTTAATATAAACGGGAAGAAAAAGCAAAGCCAGCTATTATTGATTCTTTGAATGTCAAGGGTATTTCCTCACCCTCGTATATTGCGTAACATACATATCAGTTAGAAAAGGTGCTAACTCCTCGAAGAAGATTTTGTAGAATTCTGTGGGAAAGCCATCACTAACACATGCTTTTGCACTTGCCATTTTCTGGAGAGCTTCCTTAATTTCAGAGGACGTAATCATCTGCGCTAATGCTTTTTGAACAGATAATGGCACCCTAGGAAATTAAATTGACTTATAATACTGTTCAATCTGTGAGGGTGAAACTGAATAATTATTCTTATACATTCTGATATAATGCAACATAAATACCTGAGCTATAGCCTCCTCCTGTGTAACGACTGAATTTGTCACCGGATCCCTAATCTGATGAATTATCCGGTTCTCCTGCTTTATACGAGTAGCCCAGGCCACATATTTGCCTGCTTGTTGACTTTCCTCATATATCTGTTGCTGATAAGCTCTTGAACTCGCTACTTCCTCACGGATAAAAAAGTCCCTTAAATTACCCTTAGTTTGAGTGAGATTGCGCCTTGCAGCATCCTGCCCCCCTACTCTTATACAGTCCTCTGTGGCCTGATCTGTAGCCAATAAGGTTTTTAACATTGAGCTCACGCTGCCGATCCTGAGATGCCTTGGAAGAGATAACATAACCCGAGCTGTAGCTTTAAAAGCCTACCAAAATGCAAACAAAGATGCAGTATACTGATTTAACTGAAATAATTCCTCTATGATTTTTCTCATATCTGCAACCCACTCCTGATTGCTAAGTAAGGATCTATCTAGCTGCCATCTGAATCTTTGCTTACTAACTGCCTCTAACTCTGTTGTCACCATAATTGCTGCGTGGTCTGAGAAAGCGTTTGCCAATACAGTATATGTGAACCATAAATCTTCAGAGTATGAGAGATTAGAAAAAAATCTTTTAGGGAAGCTGTTTTATAACGATGTGAAAAGCAAGTATATTGAGCAGCTGCAGGAAGCTCTTCTCGCCAATTATCAATTACCTGAAAGTCAGTTTTTATTATATTCATGGTTCTCAATGTTTTAGGTTTTAGTCACCTCTTCCCCCGGTTTGAGGTATTTATTATAGTATCCTGCCTATAATTAAAATCTCCTCCCATAATAATGGGGCCTGTTGCACTCATTGCTATGTTGTAGAATTGTACTAATGGCTCCACTTCATCAGTAATAGGCCCGTAATAATTGACCTAATTAATTTGCGCCCCTGATAGTAGAATCTTCAGCCAAAGCCATCTCCCGTTGGGGTCTCTAATGACCTCTTTTATAATCCAATCAACTCTGCTACTTATAAATATTGCTACCCTTCTTACTGCCTGACCAGATGATGCGAATAGGGCTATTGAGTACTGCTTTGGAATATGTACTTTGGGATTATTACTTTTTAAATAGTTTCTTGAAAAAAAATACCTTCGGGATGGAATGATATCAGCCACTTTAACATTGCCCCGTATTTCTGCCTAAATGATATTGCATTTGCATTGCAAGAAATAACTTTAAGTTTTAAATTTGCTTTCACTTAATTAACCTGTCATTTGCCATCTTCCAGCCATCCTAGTAATAGCTACTTCTTGTGCTTACCTGAATTTTTTCAGCCATTTACCCCTACACACATACTTTCCCCAACTCAAACCCTGAACCCACCCCATTCTGCCTGCCCGAAGGAAACCCAATACTTGTCACCCCATTTAGCCTTGTCCTCACCCCCTCCCTGAGTGATCTAGAACTGAGGCTCTCCTGTCTAAGGACTCTAAGAACACTCTCCTCTCTCTAACCCATCAAGTGTTCCTGTCTCGACCAAACTAGCCTGCTGCTCCACCCCCACCCCACAACCCCTAAAGTGGTGTCTTGACATGGCACCGGTGATGCCTAAGTCATCCAGGAGGCATCATCATCTCTCATACTTCTGACGCTACTGAGCTGTGAACATTTGGCCTGACAGTTTCCCCTCATGAACAAATTGCAATTCTGCAAACCACCAAACTCCCAAAAAACTCGATATAAGTACATTTGTGAATCCAGTAAGAGAGCAGAATGTTTTCGCAAAATGTATCAAATATCACCAGACTAAATCTTTTTGAAACTACAGGAGTGTAGCTATTTTGGCCTCAATCTTTCAGGGGCTGTGATAGGGCAGTGGAATAGCAAAGGTTTTAAAGAGCTGAGTTATTTCCTCACAAGAGATAGATATATGACATGGGAGGAGGTCTCTATATGTTTGGAGGACATGGGACCTAGACTTTTTTTTAGGTTTTTTTCAGATCTCCCATTTCCTAAGTACTAATAAACCAATGACAAATATACAAGAACACTCAACATGGAGGGGTCTAATTAGGAGTAAACTAGTTGGTACAGGTAATTGGTATAGATTGCTAGTAGATCACTCAGCCTAATATCTGTGAATTAATTACAGATATTAGGGAAAAAATCCAAAACAACACAATGTGCAATCTCAAAAGAGGATTGGAGAGTATTTTTGGAATTAGGGCATAAATCTCTAAGGGCAGCCAACTATAAAAAGAATGCCTTTCATCTCCCAATGGATGGTGTACTATACTCCTGAGGCGCTGCATAGAATATTTCCATCAATTTCTGATCAATGTTTTCATTGTCATCAGTAGGGGAAGGGGAATTAGCTATATATTTTTTCAGATTGCCCTAAATTAACATCATTCTAGAGGGAGCTAAACAAGGCATTAAATCATAGCTCGAATTTTCGGATTGAGGTAAACTCAAGTTTGGTACTGTTTGGAGTGTCTAAGAAATCACATGAGATAACCAAATATGAGCAATATTTTATTGCTGTTGCTTTTAAAGTAGCTCTATTCTTAATATTGCAAAATTGGCAGACTCAAATGGTTCCTTTTTTTACAAAATTGGTGGAATAAGATGTTAAGAACTAAGAAGTACGAGGAAGCGTATGCAAAAATAGTGGGGGTATAAAAAGGTTTACAGATATATGACAGCATTTTGCAGATTCCTAGATAGTGCAAAGATATATAACTAATGAATAGTTGTAGTCGAAGTATGAGTCGGTGCTCAAGACAAGAGCAATGTGTGGCAATACTATGTAAAATGTTTAACTAAACTAGATAATTCTTTTAAATATTGCAAAGATGGACTGAAAGGCTACCAGGATTGTAATGTTGATTCTGGGGTCAAGATAACTGGAGCAAGCTATGATTTTGTATAACATGATCAGGTAAATTTTGTAATTCCTCTTAACGAATTTAAGTGACGAGCTCAAGTTATAAGGATACGACTAGCCAAAGTAAACAAATTGCTACCATTGAATGCTACCCTTGTACAGCTTTTGTTTGTAACGATTATACCTGAACAATAGATTTTTATTTTTTTAAAGGATTGACATGCAAACTGCAACAAAAAGTTCAGAACATGATTGATTTTTCTCAATATTTTTTTATTCCAAAGTTGCTAAAACAGTTACTTTGGTGGTAATAACAGCTTATTTGTACAGGCAACCATAACCAATGTGTTATGTTTTAAATCCTGACATTGTATCTCTCAAAACCAAATACTCTTAACATTTAGGGCCTGATTACAACTTTGGAGGAAGGTGTTAATCCGTCCCAAATGTGACGGATATACCACCAGCCGTATTACGAGTCCATTATATCCTATGGATTAGTAATACAGCTGGTGGTATATCCGTCACATTTGGGATGGATTAACACCTCCTCCAAAGTTGTAATCAGGCCCATAATGCCTACCAGTACAGGTGATATGTTAGTCCTATACCTTGTAACTCATTATCTTATGTGAGATTTCATGTACACACGTAGGATTTGTTGTCTCTGTATAACGTGTGTGTGATATGATGCACTTTGACACCCTACATTGGGATGACTAGCTCAATGAAAGAAAATAAATAAAAAATAAGTAGTTGCAATTTAAATGAATATTAGTGCAATTACTCATAGACTGTTACTTCAGATATTCTTACAGGGCATGCATATCTCTTACATAAAGGGGTTGAATAAAGTCAAAAACCTTCCTTTAAATCATTGCTTATTTTATGCACTTAGGCTGTGATAACAAGCAGAGTGCCTCTGGTTCCATCTACTGTATTGTCATCTAGATGTTATGCTCTAGATCGTTCCCAGCCAGGATAAGACACCAACAAAAGAAATGCTGATGCCCTTTTAAGTGATATCATTGTGTTGGGTCCAGCTGAAAGTGCAGATAAGAATTCCCTTCCTATTACCTGCAGGTTGCTGCTCTGAATGGAATGTTGACAATGTGCAGAAACTGGTGAATGTGGCCCTGTGTTGACAAATTACTCTGAGACACATTCGGTATATTTCACTGGGGCCAACCGACAGTGGCTACTGGATCCAGGAGCTGGCTTGATCACCCTCATTATCTGCACTAGTGACCGCCCATCCAATCAAAACGTTCACAAAAAATGAGTTCATTTGTGATTGACAAATAAGCTACAGCAATCTGAGTGCCTGCAGTTTTTACTGGTTTAGGACTAACCGAAAGAAGTGCACGCCTCATGTCCTTTGGTTTTTTAATTTATTACCAACTACATGCAAAGTATGTGCTCTAATTTCTATAGAGTAAGAAAGAAGTTGTTTTACAATGCTCTGTTGTTATGAAATGAATGGGAATGTCTGGGCATGCAATACTGAGGTAGATTCCCTGAACAGTACTGACAAGCTCAACTGCAACCTATCATTTAGGATGGAGGGGGTCCACCTCTTCACCTTTTTCTGAGCAGGCAATGTATCTGTCAAGCTGAGCAAAAGTCAGCCTGACAGACACTCTTCATTGTCGGGTCAGGCAGTCAGACACTGTACATGCACTAAATGCACAGGCGCCTGATTGCCTGAGCTGAAGATATTACAGACAGGTGGGCGTAACCTCCTCAGTCCGGCAATGTCTTCTGTGATCCTCCCCCTCATGATGAAAGGAAGTGTCACCAGTAGACTTGGACCAGGATGCTTCATTCTTTGGCCCTAAAGTCCCAGGGTCATGTGTCCATCAGTGACGCTCATCACAGAGTGGGGTGGGATCAGCAAGTCTCATTGACTCCATCCCACTCTATGATGAGAAAAGGACTGCTGCCTCCTGTGAATAGCTAACCCCTACGAAGGTCAGCCAATCAGAGGAGACGCAGACCCAATCATCCAGGAACCAGACAGGCTTTCCTCCCTCCACCATAGATCACCACTGCAGCCCAGTAAATCTGTTTTTAAATGTTGGGTGTGGGCATGTACGTATGAATTTTTGTGTATTTGTGCATGTGTGCATGCTGTGAATGACTGTGTGTGGGTGTATGTGCTGGGTGTGAGTGTGTGTGTGCACGTTTGAAAGAGAATGTGTGTCTGTGTGTGTGTCTGCCCAACCCTGCTACACATTACAAGCCACTACTGATCATGCTTTTGGCCGTGGTAGTGCATCACGAAGTGGCATAGCTTCATGGATAAATCCCAGATTAAATTAAGTCCTGCTTCAGTGATTATTGATCTTCTACCACAATACTGAATGTTTTATATTGCGATGCCCTTATGTTAACTTCACAGTAACAAATACCAACACGTAATCAAAAAAGTTGATGTAAAGCTAACAATAGTAAATCTACACTTCCCTATGTATAGTGATGATATATTGGTAGTCAATATTGTGGACTAACTATATACATGATTCAATATTCTTGACCTTAATATTGTAATATACAACCCACACATCTACTAGGATGTCTAGCTCCTCTTTCTCTAAGTATCTGAATATTATGGATGCTTGTTACTAGCAAATCATACTCAGTTTACATTAGGTATAAATAACAAAAAATAGAATATGAACAAGTTATAGGAATACTAACCTGAATACCGGAATCTGTGATTCTATGCGTGGATATTCAATCTTTTCAACAAGTATCCTTTGCCTAGGATACAGATGAGAAATGGTTACAAAAGGTGACTTTTTGTTTTCTAACAGTAACAATCTTCACGAAAACCCAGCCAAACCAAAGAAAACCTACAATCAACAAAGGAAAAAAAAAATACAAATCTAGGTAGTAACCCTTTCAACCACTGGCCCCATAGATTGGAGTCTTCACAACAGAACCACCTTCTAAGAAGAGCAGAAATGAGATGTGACCTTACAGAACACCATAAAAGAAGAAGGGAACACAACTGATATACCCTCCTGGCCAGATTTCCAAAGAGAATGTGGACTTGTACATCAAATGGTACATCAAACATGCCACAATCATTTGATACAGACCAACATTTTGACAACTGCAGTATTATGCTAGCCCAGAACCATTTTAGTGGAGGTCACCACAGAGAAAAAAAAAAACTGAACATCTGCTTTTGCAGAAATGTACTGGCCTATAATTTATACTGACAATAGTAAGTGTTGTAAAATAGACCTGAGTGGGCTCTGAGAACAGCCGGTTGCTTTTATTCTTGTTTATTTTAAAATTCTGTTTTGATTTGATTTTAAATTGATGGAAAGTGGACGCTCAAAAACGATTTGGGGAATTTGATGTTCTGGCACATATCAAGTTTTGTGAGGGGAATTGCTGCTATTTAAAGAGAACTGCTGCTATATAAAGGGATCCTGCACCTAGGCACATTGCAATTTATTCGGGGGCATCTGAAGTGGATCCTTGACAAATTTTTGGGGCATTTCCTATGCTTTCACTTGGAGCAGAGTGACATTTTTCCTCCAACTCCAAGGGACGTTATTAATAAGTAGTGAAGAAACGGAATACACCAATTCTCTTCTTAAGTGATGAGTTTATTCTCAATGACCCCGCCCGGCTGTCAACCACGACTCCTCCACCTAACTGCTGTCTCTCCCTTCTAGAATGCCTCCCCCCGTTGCCGGGTGACAGCCGAGTTCTATTACCTTTCCATTACTAGATACAATACAAGACATCCCCAATCCTACAAAAACATATAAACACATACTACTACTAACAACCATCGATTAACTTCACTACAACAATACTGCTTTCACACGAAATCCTTCAACAACCTGGAGGCTTGTCTCACCCTTACACTGACTCTTTTTATTATGCCCTCGCTCTTACACTGTTCTTTATTATCTTCTTTTTTCCAGTCACTCTTCTCCGTTTCGTTCCTTTTCAGCCATTCATTTATCTCTACATCCGAACATCTCACTGTTTTTCTCACATTCCACCAGTTACCGTCCGATAGCTTAACGCAATTTCCCTTCACTCTCGACACGCACCTCAGCTCTGATAGTTTAGATTCCCCCTTTCTTGCCGTATTCCCAGTCTTAACTCTAACCCAGACCCCTATTTCGTATCCCTTCTGCTCTCTCACAACTTTATCATTGTGTCTAGACTCATATCGGTGTTGGTACGACTTCACCCTTTCCCTGACCTGTTCTGTATCAACCACTTTACTTTTACTTCTACCCATCCATGCGGGCACAGCCATGGTACAGGGTATCCTACCTTTCATCATCACAAACAGGGTCTCACCTGTCACACTATGAGGTGTAGTTCTATAACTCCACAGCATATCCCTGATTTGGGACTTCCATGATAAATTATTATATAGGGCTAATTGAATAGTTTCTCCTAGCACTCGGTTAAACCGTTCCACCATACCATTTCCCCTGGGATGATACACAGGTGTCCTACAATGCTTGATTCCCCACCTTCTGAGAAAATTCAAAAATTTGCTCGAAGTAAATTGCGGTCCGTTATCACTAAACATTTCTCCGGGACAACCTTCCCTTCTAAATATTTCCTCACAAAATGCAATTACATTACTTGACTTCACCTCCCTCACAAACGCTACCTCTGGCCATTTCGAATAATAATCCATCATAACTATAGCATACCTATCAGAACATCCCAAACATTCAAATGGACCACAAATATCTATAGCTACTCTATACCACGCTTTTTCCGGTAACTCTTGTGATTTAATCGTAGTCTCTAACAACACATGTGACTTGTCGCTTGACATACATGCCACACAATTTCTCACATATCTTTCCATTTGCTTATCCATCCCTGGCCACCAAAAATCCACCCGCACCTTCCTTTTCATAGCAGACATGCCTCCATGCCCTTCATGCATCAACCTTAATACTCTTTCTTTCAGACCATCAGGGACCACCAATCTGTTTCCTCTTCTCAACACACCATCCATAACCGACAATTCCTCCCACACCTGCTTAAACTCACCCATATCAACATCCAAATGTTTTTTATTAACCAAAGGTAACTCCTTCATTATCCTGTTCATTAACCTATCTTCCCGTACAGCATTCTCCCATTCCTCTCGACTTATGGCACACCCTGCTTCAGAAATGTCCACCACCACCCACTCATCTTCTACATATACCTCCTCATCACACACCGGTAACCTAGACATGCAGTCTGCACTTATGTTCTTTATCCCAGGTACATATTTCATTCTAAATGTGTATTCTTGCAGTCTGTACATCCATTTCGCAATCCTTGGTGTAGCTCTACTAGCTCCTTTGGTGGTAAAAATGTCAATCAATGGTTTGTGATCTGTTCGCAGCTCAAACTCCGTGCCCCATACATATACTCGGAAATGCTGCACACTCCACCAGCATGCCAAGGCCTCTTTCTCAATGGTAGAGTACGTCGGTTCCGCTCCCTTCAACGTACGTGACGCAAACGCCACCACTCTCTCTCTTCCATCATGTCTTTGCAATAATGCTGCCCCTAACCCGTAATTACTGGCATCTGACACAATTATTGTCTCATCATCTGGGTCATAAGGCTTCAACGTGATGGCCTTCACAATTGCTTCTTTTATCAGTTCGAATCCTTCTTGACACTCACTGGACCATTGAAAATGGCAGCCTTTTTTCATTAACTCCCTTAGCACATGTACCTTCCCAGCAAAGTGATCCACAAACTTCGTGTAGTACTCAGCCAAACCCAGAAATGACCTCAGTTGATCTTTGTTTTGCGGTGCAGGGGCATTTGCAATGGCATCCAACAACTTCCTTTTTGGTTTAGCCCCATGTTGATTTAGTGTGTGTCCCAAATACTCCACTTCTTCTACTCCAAACTTACACTTGTCCCTACTTATGGTAAGGCCTGCCTTCTCCAACTTCTTCAA
Source organism: Pleurodeles waltl (assembly GCF_031143425.1). NCBI lineage: Eukaryota > Metazoa > Chordata > Amphibia > Caudata > Salamandridae > Pleurodeles > Pleurodeles waltl. The sequence goes on along the minus strand of NC_090444.1, from coordinate 1,639,045,276 downwards.
CACTTTTTCCAGTACCACATCATGCGCTTGTTCACTATCACCCCAAATTAGTACATCGTCTTGGAACACTAGTGTGTTGCTAACATTATTCAAGATCTTTTGCATTATCCTCTGAAACACGGCAGAAGCAGATGCCAAGCCAAACGGCATCCTAACAAATTGGAACGCCCCTTCTGGCGTAATGAAAGACGTTAAATGTCGGGATTCCCTTGATAAACACACTTGGTGGTATGCATTCGATAAATCCAACGTGGTAAAATATTTTCCACCTCGAACATTAGCCAACATTTCATGTATTCTTGGTAATGGGTACCGGTCAATCAATATGCTGTTATTCAGGTCCCTCAAGTCCACGCACATGCGAATTCTGCCATCAGGTTTCCTGGCTATTACAACAGGACTTAACCACTCAGACACTTCTATCGGTTCATATACACCCTCCTCACACAATCTTTGAAGTTCCTCCTTCAATTTATCTTTCAGCGCTAACGGTACTGCCCGTGCCTTGTGCACCTTCGGCACAGCATCTTTTCTTAAAATTATCCGGTGTTGAAAACCCTTGAGGCAACCCAACTTTTCCTTAAACAGCTCCGGATAAGCAGCTATCCACCTCCCATCTCTGCTTCCCTTTGTTAACAACACTTGTTCGGGATGATTGGGGTCCAAAACTATGCCCAATGCACGCTGCTCCTTCCACCCTAGTAATGATCGTCCTTGTTGCACAACATACACCTTTCCTTGTGTTTCTCTATCTTTAAATCTTAGCTTTGCTTCAAAGTAACCTAATACAGGCAGTTTGCCCCCACTGTACCCTTCCGGTACTACATCCGTGGGTTTAAGTTTGTTGTCTTTCAAATCGCCCCATACCTGTTCGTCTATTAAAGTAAATGGTGAACATGAGTCCGCCCACATGTGTGTCAGTTTTCCGTTTATCTCTACAACACATTTAGGTGGTTTATATTCCATGGTTTTACTTCCAAATTGAGTGCACACTGTTGTAGCTCCTTCTTCCACAACTAAGACTTCCAACTCATTTTCACTAGTGCTATTATCTTCTTGTCCATCTCTTCTTACTACATTTACAGATTTCCTGAATGTGGTTTTGTTGGACATTCTGCATACCCTAGCAAAATGTCCCACCTTCTTACACTTGAAACACCTCGTGTTTATGGCTGGACAATTTTTTGCTTCTGCTAAGTGTTTACCACTTCCACACCTGAAGCATTCCTTTCTCTTCCCCATGTTATCTTCACATTTCTTTGTATACTTGTTAGAATACCGTACTTCTCCTACTACATTTTGTTCCTTAGTATTACTTGTATTATTAAGCTCCTTAACATATCGAGACGTGCTTTCCACATGTCTTGCAACTTCCACCGTCTTATCCAATGTCGGATTCTTTAAACTCAACAACTTCTCCTGTATCTTCACCTCCTTCACCCTATTAATAAACTGGTCCCGAATGATTTCATCATGCACATCTCTAAATTTGCAAGAAATGGCTAGTCTTCGTAGACTATTGACAAACTGATCAATTGTTTCATCCGGTTTTTGGGTGCACGAAAAAAACTTATGACGCTCTACAACAATGTTGATTTTCCTTCCGTAATTTTCCTCCAACGCTTTCATGGCATTTTCATATACATCTTTCTCATGATCTGAATCTCCTGCTTGTGTATCATGTACTGGTAAAGTCTTCAAAACTTTCCTTCCTTCCACTCCCAGACAATGCTTTAATATCGCCAACTTCCTTTTTTCAACATACATCTCCCCTCCGATGGCCTCTAAGTAAGTCATGAAAGCGTCCTTCCAATCTTCCCAGGCCATGCAGGGATCACCAGGGTGTTGTAAAAATGCAGGTGGTGGAATAATGGAGTGTGTTGCCATGTTCACTTACACTTCTTATCTTTCCTAATTATTTACACTGTATTTCGTACGCTCAAACAACTGTATATGCTGTCAATGTACTGTTTTCCATATATTTTACATTGTATCACGCACTACGTCAATATAGCCGCAGTGTCCGTGCTGTTCTTTGTTTATTTACAGTGCATCACTAAAAACGATCTCTTCTCTTTACGTGCACGTTCGTTTTGTTTGTTTTTCTTTTTTTTAAAAATCTGATTTAAGATAATGCTGCTCCGTGTTACGCTTTACAACAACTCCGTCCGTTGCACGCGCGTCGCCTAGTGTTGCCTAGCAACCGCTGCGTGTTAACCGTGCCGCGTTAATCCTCTTAGTCCATTGCACGCGCATTGCCTAACATTGCTTAGCAACCGCTACGTTATGATTGTGCCGCACTGGTTACTTCCTTTTTATGCTTATTATTATTATTATTTTTTATCAGACCTCGCAGCTTTGCGCTCACCTAACATCAATCACCGAACTTGCCAATCCTTAGCCTGCTGACGCTTTTCTCTTTCTCGCAAATCCTCGGCACTTTCAGCACAGCTTTTCACGTCCTTCACCGGGTCAGGGTCGTGCACAGGTTCCCTCGTTGCCAATAATAAGTAGTGAAGAAACGGAATACACCAATTCTCTTCTTAAGTGATGAGCTTATGCTCAACGACCCCGCCCGGCTGTCAACCACGACTCCTCCACCTAACTGCTGTCTCTCCCTTCTAGAATGCCTCCCCCGTTGCCGGGTGACAGCCGAGTTCTATTACCTTTCCATTACTAGATACAATACAACAGTTATTAGGATGCCATTTTTGATTGGTGAGCAGTCTAGTGTTATTAGACTAGCTCCCACTTGGCTATTAAAGGGTACCCATGCCGCAAATGTGCAAGGGACTTTGAGAACAGCCGGTCACTTTCATTCTTATTTATTTTAAAATTCTGGTTTGGTTCTATTTTAACGTGATGTAACGTATGTGTTCAAAAACAATTTGGGGAATTAGATGTTCTGACACTTATCAGGTTTTGTGAGGGGCATTACTGCTATTTAAAGAGTAATGCTGTTATTTAGAGGGATCTTGCAACTAGTAACATTGCACTTTATTCAGGAGCATCTGAAGTGTATTCTTGACTAATTTTGGGGGCATTTGCCATGCTTTTACTTGGACTAGAGTGCCATTTGGTCTCTGACTCCTGGGACCATTATTAGGATGCCATTTTTGGTCGGTGAGCGGTCTAGTGTTATTAGACCAGCTCCCACTCATCTGTTTAAGGAGACTCATGCTGTTATCGCACAGCAAACATGTCCAGCTGTTGCACAGCTGGCATGCCAAAGGGGCACTAAAAACAACTCTATCTGCACCCATCTGCTTCCAGACTGCGTCCATTGCCAGCCATGTTGCCCGTTCTCCCCCTTACAGGTTGGTTTCCCTCTCTAGGGAAGCACTATTGTCTTTCAAATGTGGCCCTTGACATATAGCTAAGCCATAGGAATCCTTAGACTATGGGTGCAAGACTTGTGGCATCACTCTTAATTCTACACGAAATACTGGGCCGATACACCTATCCCAGGTGATGGGAAACCCTTGCTCCCTCAGGTGTCACATAGCTTTGTCAATTATGAGGTCTGCCTTATTGATTGCAGGTCCCGTTCAAAGCACTTGTCTGACATATTAGTTTTGCAATCAGATAACCCCTGGGACTTCATATTTCTCACTTAAACATGGCTGAAGGAAGGTTTCAACCCTGACCTTGCCATGGCCATGTCTCCAGGTTACCGGATTCTGTGTGCTAATTGGGGAGGAGATCCTCAGGGTCAATTTGAGGCCTCCTCATTTGTGCTAGCCCAAATCGAGAACCTTGAGGGCCTTATTTTCTGTATTAAAATAAAAGAACCCCCACATTTTATTTTTCTGACTTGCTGGTTTCTAAGCCCCCAGACTGCCCAAATAGCTGCTTCCCATAACTGGTACCAGGGGTCAACTATCATTACAATATGGCAATTTTACTATCCCAGGGGATTTTAACACACACGTGGACGCTCCTAACTGCACAGAGGCCTCCCAGCTGATCCAGAACTTGGAAGGCCTCAACATGATACTGCACCTACCTGCAAAGCAGACCATATGCTGCACCTAATTTTTTCCACCATTCCTTGTTTTCGAGTCAGCACCCCTGTATGTTTGGACGGACTATTTCCTTGTTTCATTCATTTTCTATGGATCTGGACATGTATTAAAAGCTAGGACGACATCCCTGAAATGTAGAGAACATGGCAAAATGTTACAGAGGAGCCTCTTGTGCTTTCTCTTCAATCCTCCTCTCCCTCATTTGCTCTGATGCAGTACTGTTCAATCAGTGGACCAGTAAGGCATTGGACCTTCTAGCACCCCTGAAGGTAATCCAGCTCAGCTAAAAGATCCAAGCCTTCTGCTCCCTGGTTCTCCTCCGCCTTAAGAGTAGAGTTAAGCTTATGTACTGTTGAAGGAGGTCCAATGACCTTGAGGCAAAGCAGCTATATAAGGCAGCTCTCAGGAACTTCCAACATCGTACTCGGAAGACGATGAGAGAGCACTTCTTGAAGCTTAATATAGTTGCCACCAATCCCTTCAAGGACGTTTTTTTAAATATTGTCAAGTCCCTTATCTCCCCTGATGAGGTTCAAAGTACATTCTACCCCTCTTCTTTGATGAAAAAATACAAAAATTCTATTCTACTTTTCCTGCTGGATTATGTAAAGCATTCTACCTGACGTCTAACTCTAGTCAAAAACTTGCTCTCTCTGAGTTTTGTCTAATATCTGAAGAGGACTCACTCAATGAATTGCTGAAATGCAAATATGGCTCACACAGGGTTCCCTGACCTCTCCAAATCTTCAGGATGGTAGCACACAATGTGAACCCTTTCCTCAACAAGATCTAGAATGCTTCCTTGAATCCGGCACTTTCCCTGCCCACTGGAAGCAAATGTTCCTTCTTCCACTCCTAAGAAAACCCAATGTGGACCCTAGTGTGCTTGGTGATTTCAGACCCATTTTGCTATTGCCAGCCCCCGCAAAGATCTTGGGGAAGCTGAAGTATCACCAACTCTCCTCCTTCATAGAGGCTAGTTGTCTGATCCATGACATTCAGTCAGGCTTTCAGGCTGGACACAGAACTGAAACAGCACTATTGGAAGTGTTGGAGTCTGTAAGAGAAATGCTGGATGGAGGCGCTTTTTCTGCTGTAGTACTATTAGATCTTCAGCAGCATTCGACATGGTGTTGCATAGCACCCTGTTGAATAGATTAAGCCAATTTGGCTTTCAGGGCACAGTTCTGTCCTGGTTTAAATCCTTCTTGGAAGAACATTCACAGCAGGTTTTTCTCTACCCTTTGTCTTCCTCCCCCTGGTCTGTAGGGTACCCAAGCTTCTCAAAATCTATTTGGCCCCACTTGCCACCCTGCTCGAATCCTGAGGGTGTAGGTGGTTTCTTCCATGAATTACACACAACTGCTGTTCTCTTACCTGGAGTATTCAGAATCGGCCTTCCTCAAATTCAGAGCGTTTGAAAGGTGTAGCTAATTGGATGGAGTATAACATTTTAAAACTAAATGCGGGCAAAACAGAGGTTCTCTTCTTAACTCAGAATGCCCCCATCATCAAATTTCTGGTGGCCTGTAGAACTTAACCCGCTCCGTTGGCTTCTTCAGCAGTGAAGAATCTGGGTATCCTTTTTTAATCCGACCTCTCCTTCACAACTCAAATCAAACAGATCTCCTCGATCTGCTTCTTAAAACTTAGATTTGTCACAAAGGTATTACACCTGGTTCCTGAGGAGACCCACAAAATTGTGGTCCATGCTCTTGTGACATCACGCCTTGACTATGTCAGCATCCTCTATCTGGGTCTGCCCGCTTTTCTGAACCGTAAACTCCAGATCGTTCAGAATGCGGCAGCCAGGTTGAACCAGCGGGTCTCTTTTCACCAACACATTTCACTCTACTGAAAACTGCTACATCGCCTTTGGTGATGAAAAGGATTAAATGTAAGGCTTTCGCCCTGGCTTGTAGAACCCTTGAAGGCAAAGGTCCTCGCTGTTTGAGAAACAGACTTGGGGACAGATTTAAGGAAAATTGGCACAGCGTGGGTGCTGCTCCAAAATTGGCAGTGCTGCGCTGCGTCACTTTAGAAACGCAGGGATGCACCGTATTTAAGTGAATACGGCCCACCCCTGCGTTTCCCCCAGCACTGGTGCTAAATTTAGCTGCCAGCACCAACGCAGGCATCCTTGCACTATCTTGCACATAAACAATCACTAATGGCACTTTGACACTTCTGTGTGTGCTGCACAATGCAGCACACACAGAAGTGCCAAAGCGTCATTTTCAAATGATTGTTTATGTGCAGGAAGAGACAACTTCCTGCACAGAAACAATAATTTCTGGCATTTTGCTTTTCTATGCATGATGCAGAGTGCAGCGTTCAGAAAATGCAAAAAACTAGGAGGAATTAAAGTATTCCTCCTAGTTGCGCCTTGCTAACACCACCCTTGGGGGTGACGTTAGATTTTGGTGCTGCCTCAGGTTTACGAAATTTCATAAATCTGAGGTAGCGTCAAAATGCAATGGGTGTTGCTGTGGCACGCCCACAGCAACACCTATTGCACGCCCCTTCCACGCACAGTGCTGCGTGGAAGGGGCTGTATTTACAAGATGGCGTTAAGCCACAAAAAGTGGTTTACTGCCACCTTGTAAATACGGCGCAGTGCTTAGCGCCACAGGAGCGTCACAAAAAGTGACGCTCCTGTGGCGCTAGGGGCCTATAAATACGGCCCTTGGTCCATACGAACAAGAGAGATCTTTGAGATCCAATAACTTCTGGTTTATGCATGTTCCTAGAATTGCTAAAGTTTGACGCGGAGGCAGATATTTAACGGTACTGACGGTGAAGCTTTGGAATTCCTTACTGATCAAACTTTGTATAGCTTTAAAAAAACACAACAAAAAAAACATGGCTGTTTGATCAAGATTAGGTCTAAGGACCCAGTTTGTTCACAGTCGCTGCTTTGAGCACTGGGACGCTTCTGCTGAAGCTACCAAGTGCTATGCAATTGAATTTTGATTGAAACAGGAGTGCCCATCGAAAGGTACAATAGTGTCAGAAAAATAAAGAGTTGCGTAAACTCACAGCCTCTGATGCAATAACTGGGACCAGGTGTCAACCCTAGTGAAGTACTCCGCGCACCTACACTGGCTCTTCCCTATTTGTGATGATATTTTGCAGAAAACTCAAGCTGAGTCTCTTTAAAAGAATAGGACGATAGGTGAACCTGGATGTGCCTCACTTCTGGACTATGTACTGTCCCTAAATGACCAAAGTAAACTAGCTGCTGCCATTCTACACCATGAACATAAACCACTCGTAAAATCTTGCAAACTGGCAAAACAGTACTGACCTGTGAACCAATTGAAAGAACAAGGTTCTTGCCCTATCAGAGATGAGGCAAGGCCCCTTCAGGCAGAGGAAGAAGAAGGGTCTAAAACATACTAATTGTTATATACACATAAAAACAATTACAAGCAGGCCATTATCTTTCCTCATTTTCCTAACACTAATGTGAAATTTGTGACACTCACTTGTGTAAATGAGGCCAAAAGAATCAGTCCGATTTATTTTGAAGTGCAACATTTGAAAGAGCCTCTCATACATTGTTTGACCTTATTTGAGCAATGTAAGAATTGAACAGTTCAGCAAAAGTCCCCACGACAATCAGCCTTTGCAACTTTTCATATTACGCTACTCTCTCACAGAGATACTTTTTTCCCCAAAGTTCTTGAGTTCCCAACAGTGGCATTGTTTTTAACAGTTTTAAGTGCCATTTCTTAGGCGTTTGATCATTGTTTTCCTGTTTAGCTCGTCTTCTTTAAATGCCTAGCCCACAAGAGCTTTGCGTCATCCGTCATTACTTATCCATGATGTACATGTCTAAATCATATTGTGTTGCTTTCTAATCTACTTATAGAAATGTGTAATCTTTACACCACAGGCCGCGGTGAGCCACAGCTAACAATTCATTAGGTCTTGAAACAAAATCAGATTTTCTTCGGGGATGAGCATTAATCTGTATCAGCTGTCCTAACGTAACAGGAGATCCTCTAAAGATTATAAATCTGCAATTAGGTATTTCTAATCACCTAATTGAAAACTAAATCCTGGTCGTCCCAGCAAGAGTTCCAGTTCAAGCGCGTGAGGTAACCAAGGCATGCATCGCACTAATTGGAGGGCCTGGTTGCTGGAGCCATAATCCGTGGCGTGGCCTGGTTTCATCCAGCCACTGCTAATGAGGCGCTGCCCAGTGAGAGGTTACAGGGCCTTCAGCGTCAATGTCACGGCGGCCATTAATACTGACAGACTCGCCATGTCATGACAATGGCCATTGTCTCGCAATGATCTTCCCTACAACACTAATCAACCCGAAATTTTTCTCTTCGTTTAGGGTTGACAGGTTATGGTAGAAATTCTACTGCAGGGTAAATCAACATGAGTTTATTATTGTTAGCAGACAAATTGAAACAGTTATTTAATTAATGATTTATTTGCCTATTTCTTTTTTTTTTAGCTTGCAAATATGGCCCAAAGGCGTTGGAGCGCTTTACAGTAGAACGGACAGTATCATAATTAACCGCTAAATCAGTGAAGCACAGTGCTTGAAATGGAAAAATAAAATTGCAGGTACCCCGAGGGTCGGTACTCTCCAATTAAAAGTATTGTTTTTATTGAGACGTGCAGATTTTCTCTCTCTCTAAATTAAAAAAGTGCCGGTACTCAGTACCGGACAGTATCGGCCCATTTAAAGCACTGGTGAAGCAGGAAAAAAACATGAACGCAGCAGGGGGGTCCAAGTTCTCATTGAATAGAGGATTTGGCTATGTACCAAGGGTCAGATGTATCAAACATTTTTGCGTTAGGCGGTTTGCGATCGCAAAAATGCATTTTGATATGTAACAAGTCCAATTTGCGACTATTTATCTGTATTAGGAAGGGGCGTGTCAAGGGCATCCCTTCCCAATACCGGATCGCAGAGGTATGTATGATTGTTTTGTGACCGTGAATGCGGTCGCAAAACAATCGCAATTACCACCAAATTCGCAAAGGGGAAGGGGTCCCAAAGGGACCCCTTCCCCTTTGTGAATGCATGCAAAAACATTTTTTAGGAGCTGGCACTGGTCCTACGGACCACTGCCTACTCTTAAAATGAAAAGAAAACTTTTCATTTTTCTTTTTTAAACGCATCCGGTTTTCCTCTAAGGAAAATGGGCTGCATTTAAAAAAAAACAAAGATTGATTTATTGAAAAGCAATCAAAGACATGGTGGTCTGCTGAGCCCAGAAGGCCACCATCCCTGTGATTGTACCTACCTCATGAATATTAATGTGGTAGGTCCATTTGGGAGCCCTTGCAAATCGCTGCATGAAACTCCTTGACTTTCATACATTCCAACAGTGATTACTTAATTGCGATTTGCAAAAAATCACAATTTGGTAATCGCTATTGTAAAGAAGGATACATCTGGCCCCAAAACTCTAGAATGTGTCCAGCAGGATACTACAGAGCTCACAACTTCACAAGAAGAAGTTTTGAAAGAGGAACATTTTCAACTCATATTTGAAGGTGTGTGAAGGGATGATGGTTCGTGGATCTGGGGGGAGGGGAGAAATCCAAATTCCTGTTACAATCCCAGTGAAAGAATATGCCACTGCGTGTTCTATTATGAAAGCTGAAGGTTCTTAAAGTAATAGTTTTGCGCTGCATAAAGAACTGGTTTCAGTTAAGCTGCAATGTAGTGTTCTTCTGGGTCAAGCATACCATCTTGTAGAAAGTCCGTGCTTCAGGAGGTGACCATTGAAGAGTTTGAAGTACAGGTGTGATGTGATCAGGGACCAGATGGGCGACCTTTTGTTTTGCAACTCGCAGTTTGCGATCCGTTTGGGGATCTCAAATTGTAAGTCGCAAAACAAAATGTACAACAGTGTTAAGTACACTGTTTGCGATTCCCAATGGGGTCGCAAATCACCTTCCTAATCAATATTCATGAGGTAGGCCGCAATTTGTGACCCCATTGGGAATGGCCACACTCACAGGGATGGTGGCCTGCTGGGGACAGCAGGCCACCAGTCCTGTGACTGCTTTTTAAATAAAGCAGTTTAAAAAAAAAAAAAGGCAGTCTGTTTTCCTTAAAATGGGATGCATTTCAAACAAAATAATGAAAATAATTATTTTAATTCTTTGAAATCAGGCCATTTGCAGCAAGAGAAAAGCTTTGAACATCTGGCCCCAGGTCTCTTAGAACCAGATACAAAACATGCCACAGCATGAAGCACTGACTTCAGGATGAGAGGGCATATATTAGGAAGTCCCATCAACAGAGAGTTGTCATGGTTGATACTGACAGAAATAGAGGTTTCCATATTCAATGATATATTAAATTATTTAAACTATAAATAAATACAATTTAATGCTACAAAAATATATAAAAACAGGCATTTTGTTTGTTTAATTGTAAAATATTTGAATATCCTGTTTTGATCTTAAAAGTTAATGTAACAATACTTTTTATTTAAATATAAGCACATTTGAATGAATTATATACATCACTTTAAGTGCCTGTCCCTTTGATGCCCCTTCCCAAATACTCTGCTTTATTAGAGTCTCCCCACTGATCCTGAAACCACCTAGCAAGGCCATAGCCCTCTGGGTCTGTGGCAAGTTTGTAGGCTTCATTGGTTCCAGAAGGCGACTTCAACCACTCATCAGTACATTAGTCAGTGTTTTTGAAGCTTCACTGACTTGTGGCATCACACTCCTCTGTGCCTCTTGGAAGGCTCCTTGGTGCTTTGTTGCTCTCACCTGCTGTGTCTGGTGCTTCTCTCCCTCTCTTTGACGCTCTTCCCTTGCTTCTCTTCTAAGGTGTTCCACATGCTCCCGGTCTGTCTTGGGAAAGTCTGATTTGCTTGTCCTTCCCCTCTGGCTTTTACCCCTTTCTTGACCCTCTGTGTATTTTCTATTGTTTCCTCCATTTCCCTTATAGTTTTGACTTTTTTCTCTTTGTTGGGCTCCTATTGGACTTTTTTTCAAGCCGGTATGGTGCGGGATTCCCTTCTGATGAAAACGCCTATTCTTAGTGCAACGTTGTGGGTGAATTAAAACGATGTTACCATGCCCGTTATTGGATGTTGGGGCCAGGCACCGATGAGCGGATTGGGGCCCGCCGACGGCAAAGTCATACAATGCGCTAGAACTATGGTAAGAAGGAAGAGCCTCGCTCACATGTGGCCAAGTCCTGGACTAGTCACCCAGGTGAGCATTTAAGGCACAGAATGCAGCACAGTGGAATTCTCAGCCTGAGGACCCTTAGATGCATCAAGTTGGATGGGCACCCAAATCTTGGGCCTTTTCCTTCACAAACATCCACACAAGCCCAGACAGACGAGGGGTCACTGGGCTCTGAAGTGTTGTAGGTCAGGGTTTTTCTTCAAAAAGCATCTATCAGATGAATTCAAAAGCATTACTGGCTCCTGGGGGAGGGGCTCGACTAAATAAAGTGGTGCTCTTGTTCAGCTTCAAGCTTCGCCTCATCATACAAATAGCTTGTTGACCTTAATACAACTCATTTATTTGTATGATAGGTGTCTTAAGATGAAGCTCCCCTGGCATGTTTGCATCCATTCATCCATGAGCCGTCTTAACTCTGTCTAAGAAGGACTGAATCTTAACTCTGTCTAAGAAGGACTGAATAATTCTAACCACAAGATGAGAGGGAATTGTAGTTTGATAACAGAGAAGCGATAACATGATACGTCATCCCCTAAAAGTTTCCTTGTACCAAGAAAATAGGTAATGTTTAAATCATACTGTGCAAAGGCAAATGCATATTTAGCTTGCTCACTACTTTGTGTCAAGAATCAGCCTCACATTTGGAGCTACCGAGTGGTCAGGTATACAGAAAGACATCTATAGCAGGGTAGTACATCTTTTTCCAAGGGTCTCTGGGTCCTAGCAAATTACAATAGTGGCACAAACACACACTGGCCTGGAAGCTTTGGAAGACGGGCAAGTGGAGACTGGGACAGCTTTTTTACAGCTGGAGCTGAGATGCTCAGTAGCAGGTCATGAACGTGTTACACTTCCGGGCTATGAGACAGTAATAGTTAAAATGACAGCAAACATGTAGGAAACAGGGGTTGCTGGGCTTCCTTCGCTTTTATCTCAGTTTGCAACTGTTCGGCACTCCCACAAGGATTTTGTGTTTTTCCTGTCCTTGGTTTCCTCTGCAGTTCCCTTTTTGGCAGGCTTCTACCATTTACCTTCTTCCCTCATTTTCCCTAGAGTCCTGTGATACTCATTATTTGGCATTCCTCCATCGATGCAGCCCCCTTATTGAAGATTGCAAGACTGAAGGCTTACTTAACCCAGTGTGCCCTACCCCTTTGCTTTCTCTGGCTGCATCCAAGTAGCTCTGGGACTAGTTACAATGCTTCCCCTACCCTACCCTGGTAAGCACAACCTTGAGTTTTGGGCCTTGGAAATGTTAATGGTTTGATAATGTGTTACATACTTTTGATATAGAAACCTGAAGGTCTATGGAGTCCTATTACTGGTATGTGATGAGGAGCAAGGCATTGCAACCATGCCGGTCTGTCTCTCCCCTGATAAATCTTTTCCCTGGGGTAGTGTTAGCTTTATGTGTGTTACTCATCACATGGAAGGTATGTTATCTGGGCCGGCTTTAGGACTGTGTTAGTGGTGCGGCCGAACTGGGTGGTGACCTGTATTGTGGGGTGTGACCTCAGGTGGGGACACTGTGTTTAACAATGACTTACAAAACTTGCAAATTAAAATCACCTTCTGAAAAGTTCGTTGTGCGTCCAGCCTTCAGGAAACAATTAAAGTTCCTGCTACGAGACAGAGATGGTAGTTTTGCCTAGTGGCAGCTTTGACTCCCCATAAATTAGTGTAGACGATTAATATGCCTGCTGCAAAGAAAATAACTATATTGTATGTAGATAGCTGAGTGGATTAGTAAGGCCAGCATTTACAAGCACTTTAAAACAAATGAATGTATATGAGAGAGGGGCAATGGAGAGATAAGGGACACATTTGCTGGGTAGTAGCGAGGGAATCTGAGGAGGTGGTCAAGGGGTTGTGGGGATGCCAAAAAAGACTGTTGCATAGGGTTCCACCAACACTAAAGCCGGCACTCTATGTTATCACCTCTTCTGAGAAGCCATGATCAGCCTTGAGTTCTGACACATTGAGGATTTCATAAAAACTGCAAATCCTGATCTTGACTTTGGATTTCAAATGCATTCTCAGCACCATTAAAAGAGGACTCCATTTTGTAGACGGCATCTTTATAACTATTAGCTTTCTCACAAGGCAGAATAGCTAGCTAAGGTTTACTCTTTAATAATACATGATACAAATAGAAGTCAGAATATTTCCATTCATCACTATATTGAAATTGCAACAGAACTCACCCACCCCTTACTTCTATTTCAGGAGGATCATTCTCTACATTAAACTTCTTGGAGATATCTAGATAACACAACATTGGAGCTTACGTAAACATCTTGTTAAGCATCCTGGTAAAACCTCCTTTAATGTTTTCCTTCTTTAAAACACCTTTAATGACATAGGGGGTTATTACAACTTTGGAGGAGGTGTTAATCCGTCCCAAAAGTGACAGTAAAGTGACAGATATACCACCAGCCGTATTACGAGTCCATTATATCCTATGGAACTCATAATACGGCTGGTGGTATATCCGTCACTTTACCGTCACTTTTGGGACGGATTAACACCTCCTCCAAAGTTGTAATAACCCCCATAATGATAAAAATCTACAAATCCAAGAAACATAGAATCATCTTAGCATTAGCAGATGAAGGCCATTTAAGTGTGGCTGAAACTCTCTTTGGATCCACAGATGGGCCTGAAGTAGTTAGCCTGAATCAAACATACTGTGGGTCATATTTATACTCTGTTTGCGCCGAATGTGCATCAAAAATGTTGACGCACATTTGGCGCAAACCTTGCCCCATATTTACACTTTGACGCCCGACACCGCGGACGTCAAAATTCCACAGTATGCGTCATTTTTTGGAAGAGGGAAACGGCCTTGCGTTAATGATATGCAAGGTAGGCGTTCCCTTCCAAAAAAGGACTTTAAGGCCTGTGCGCATTATTTATACCCCAGCATCATTTCGACAAACAGGAGGGGGTGGGCCTTAAAAAACGGCGCACAGCCGGATGTGCGCCGTTTTGTAACGCCTGGGTCAGGGCAGGCATTAAGGTATCTGTGGGCTCGGAAGGAGTCCAGAGGTGCCCTCCCCTGCCCCCAGGGACACCCCCTGCCACCCTCGCCCACTCCTGGAGGACACCCATCCCAGGCAAGTTAAGGTAAGTTCAGGTAAGTATTTTTCAATTTATTTTTAAGTGGCATAGGGGGGCCTAATTTTGGCCTCCCTACATGCCACTTTGCCCAATGGCCATGCCCAGGGGACAGAAGTGCCCTGGGCATGGCCATTGGGCAAGGGGGCATGACTCCTGTCTTTGCTAAGACAGGAGTCATGTCAATGGGGAATGTGTGTCAAGAAGTGGTGCAAGCCAGGTTTCAGTCATGATTTTTGCCTCAGACCTGCCTTGCACCATTTTTTGACGCACAACCGCCATTGTTCCCTACGCCGGCGCTGCCTGGTGTGAGTCATTTTTTTTGACTCAGACCAGTCTGCAGCGCCGGCTAATGTCATTCCTTAAATAAGGCGCCCGCATGGAGCGTTGGAATGGCGTCAGCCGGCGATAAAATGTTTGACGACAACTGCGTTGGCGCAGTTGTGCATCAAAAAGTATAAATATGGCCCTAAATCTCCTCCTTCTTAAATGTACATTTCTCAGTGTTACAAATCAGATACTTTTGCTTGATTCCTAATATAGTCTCAGGATTCCATAATGGTCTTGGGAAAACAATTATCTGGATTTAGCAATACAAACTGATTCAGAACATTGAGATACATTGAATCCATGAAACATTAAAAGAATAAGTAGCCATATTATTGCATAACCCAAATAGTATCACTCAACTTAAAGTACAAAAAAGGGGTGAGGAAAGCTGTTTTCCTCTTATTGCCCTCTTGCACACACAGGAAATGAAAGAAATGATATGCACCTTGTAGATCAAGTTTGGTAAATCCTTATACTTCTTGCAATGATATAAATTTTTGATCACAATTAGATTAAACTTCTAAAACTAATGAAAGGTCTCAGATCTCGATCTTTCTTCAGAACAGAAAACAGAGATGACGTTGCAGATAAAGTATGTTCAATCAATCCATTTGATAAGCACTCTTGTAAATAGATTTCAAATGCCTCCTACAGATGTGTCAAAAATTTACAATAGTGCAAAGCTTACTTGATATACTGCAATCATATATTTTATGAGGGGAAAGCAATAAGCCCTTGGACTTGGTGAAAAATGAAGAAAAGCTATGATACTGAGAAAACACAGAAAAAATATTAGCCACAATTAAATTTGATATGGAAAATTTTATGTCTTTAATTGGCAACCAATGACCTTTTGAAGTGAAAGAATGTTTATGACAAAATTTGGATGATAATAAAATTGCTCTTGCAGCCGAGTCGACGTATGGAATGTGCCTCTTTAACCTAGGGATTCCAAAAAACACAGAATAATAAAGAAAGATTATGACATCAAAATAAATTATTTCTATATGATTTCGAAAAGACACCTGTAATGGTAAAAAAGCTTCCCGCATCGGACTTGATGCCCATTGGAAACTGTCAATGGTTGAACTACCTCCAGTGTCTTATTAGTTATTTTAGAAATATTGTTTTGTAGGGCTCAGTTCAATAATGCTGCAACATTGTTGAGATTGCTAGAAGATTGTATTCCATTACCATGGCTAAAATAATACATTCAGCAAATGAAGCAGTAGGACGAGAATAAGCTAATTTGTCCTTAATCTCTTCTTTCTACCAACAATGAAAAAGCATCAATTAGTTTCTCTAACTTCAAGTACTCACCATACCAATTGGAAAAAAAATGAGTTGCATATGTCACTACATCAATTCCACCCTGCTGTATATCACATAATATTTCCTCAGAAAAATGCTCCAAATCTGGTCATTCAAGTAACTTCTTCAAACCAAGTAAAACATGCAGCTTAATTGTCCTAACAACAATCTAAAATTATCCTTAAAGAGGTAGCCCAGCCTAACACAGGGCCAGCAAGAAAACAAATCAAATATCTAACCTTTGCTTAGTACTGAGTAGCCTCCATGGTGCACACACCAAAAGGCACCTAAAGGGAATTAAAAACTCACTTAATTTCAGTGGATCACCCAAAAAACAGAGCACAGGAAGGGGTTACTAACATATAAGTAGACCTCAATGATAAGAGATCTGCTTTAAGGTCAATTTTTGGGGCGATGTAACTTTTGCTCCAGATTCCCACAAGGATTCCTAATGTTAATAAACATGAAAAATTGTTGGTGTTGCAATCTGGCAAGGACTGGAGACTGTAAAGGTCAATCAGGTTTCCTCCTTGATTTCCTGGGGAAAGTAGCCACAGTGCCACACTCCCCTTAATATACACATTAAAAGTATCAAATGTTGTCTCTTTAAGAGGCTCACAATTAGGTGGAATAAAGTCACAGAGGCCAGAATAAAACTCCTTGTCTATGTACTTTTTGATTGAGGATGATGAATTAATGCACACTAAGGAAAGCAAGGCACAAAAACTATCCTGATTCAGGATTGAGAAAGAGCCCACAAAAGATGTTCCAGAACTAGAAATATATGCTAAAATCCAGCTATAAAGTGCATTAAAAATCATGGGATAAAATACAGGTGAAATGAAAGATGAAAGCAACAAAAAATAAAGCGAATTAATGTGTTGCAACACATCTATCTCTATTCAGTGCCTTCTCATATTGATCTAAAAATGAAATGACATCACAGGAAATAGATTAACTTCAAGGTGGAGTGGAAATTTCTGGCAACAATTATTGTAAAGCCACCATCTTGGCATAGTTATACATTATGCCCGCCATCCCTACAAGTTCAGAGCTATGGCGTCTTTCAGGTAAAAGAAGGAAAAGCCCATTGTTGACATCTTTTTCCCTTGTGAGCGTCTATGTTTGAACACCGCCCCTCAAGGTCAGTACTCTGCACAAGCCATCAACACTACTCCAGGCTACTGTGGCTATGTAAATGCCATATTTATTTGAGCAGCAAAGAAGGAGATGCCTTCCTGTGTGCTGAACATGGGTTCCAATGACATGCTTCCTCACTAGGCGATAAGTGCAGAAATTAGGAATGTGCAGCAGTCTCATAACTGTACATCATTGTCTCTGGTTAGTTTCTGGCACAGATGTAACAGTAACATGAATATATAGTATGTTGTTTCCACACGGCAAAGACATTTTCTTTGCCATGTATCACTACATTTCAAAGCACAGTGGCTGCTGTCTCTAGATTTTGGTTTGAGGGCAGACTGGTATTGTTATGGAGCTGAATAGCAATTGTCTTCTCTATTATTTTTCCAGGGAATGGTAGGTGTGTCAAAGTCATCTGATTTCAAAATTGGGTTTTCAGGAGTGTCAAGATCTCTCCATTATTTGGGGCTTCCAAAATAAGGCTATTTGAAGAGATACATTGGTGTACATTGGTGTGACAACCTTAACAACTGATGAGGTGATTACATCATTATTGGTAGATAATGGTCCTCTGTCATTAACGTATGGTAGGCAGAAGTGTGGTATGTCAGTGTGTTGAGAACTCATATGGATGATGTGATGATTGAGTAATGAAAAGTAAATGCAAGGGTTTAGGCCCATATGACAATTTGAGGCTGTAATGGTCTCAAACTGATGCCACCCTTGTCTTTGTTGAGTCTTAGCTTCAAACTCCTGGACGCTATAACAAGAGGGGAGTTAATGGCATGTGACCAGGGGTCATTGAGATATGATGTGATGTGTTGTTCGAGGGCTGTCAGCAGTGACATTGAGGTGATCTTTTTTAGTTCTTCCTCACACCAGGTTTGGCTGTGGGTGGTCTACCTTAGCCAGCATGGAGTTCTGCAAATGTGGTCTGCTTCACTCCCTGCACTGCGCTGCACGGAGATGTAGGCCATTCTCAGTTGCATGTGGATAAGAAACACTGGAACATGTCTGACCCAAGGTCAAATCCAGTGTTCAAAACCACTTGAATGCCAAAAACCATATAAAGGTGGCACTGGAACAATGAAATTGGCATTATGTGTGGTCAAAGGACAATCCCTAATTCCAGAACCCTTGGATAGTTTGAAAAGGGGAAAGGTATATGATAATAAAGCAAAAGATTAACTGGCAAAAAAACGTTGCTAACACAAAATCATTGTTTGTAATCACTTCACAAAATAATGTGTATCCTAAAAACCAGAAGCAATTACCATAAAGAAATGTTCCATTATACTTCAGAACTTAAACATTCCTGAAATTCACCAGTTGTGGTGAGTTACAGAACCAAAGTTTCCCTAATGTACTACTCGTGATTTCAGAAATGCCATTACAAATGACATAATTGATGCCCTCGCTGGTGAAATCACAAATTGTATAAACATTGACATAATCAAAGATAACACTGTGGTGGGTTAACATTCCGTCACCTTTTAGCTCATTGGTCTCACTTCCCCTGAGCCAATATTCCTTGACATTTAACATAGTCTAGAAGAACTTGATTACAGCACCACTTCACCCAGGGCTCATCTTTTGACTATTTTTACATAGCACACAGCGCTTCACACCACGTTAGGCATTCCAGTGAGCTAAAGGGGAGAAAGTGTGCAGTCAACAATAGTTAGGATACAGAGCTAAATACATTGAAACTAATGCACTTGGATGATCACAGAACAGAGCACCACATGTCTCAATCATGTGATGGGGTTCTGAAACTTCAGGATTTAAAATCCTTTTTATGAATTTAAGGAAATTTTGATCATGTCTACCACTGAGTGGAGTGTTCCATAACATAGAACTATGCTTTTGAAGCGATCTCCCTCCATTCCACTTATATCTGACTGATTGGCAGGTAAGCAGGTCAATACATGCATACAATAGATGTCTGACAGGCTGATGCTTCTGGTAAATCGTGGTTAGGGAGATTGGTACCATCCTGTGCCAACTCTTGTGGAAAATCCACCTGATTGTGGGCTATTTGTTCTATTCTAGCAGTCACCAGTGTAAGGTTAACAGTTTTCGGGTGATGTGAGCTGACCATTGAAGTTACAGAATGAATCAAGCAACTTTGAAGACTTTTGAACATTGGAGACTATCATCTTAAGAATTATTGGGGATTGATTTTAGAGGGTAAGTAGGAAACTTGTTGGAGTTAAATATGACCCTTGGGTTATATTGGGTATATTCTCTATCGCGGGGATTGGGGGGCACTCCCAAAGAAGTCAGGCAACTAAATAGAATTTTTGAGGCCCTAAAGAAAAAGCCATATGTCACCAGGTTGATACCATACCCATGAATTATTTTGCATAACTTGTGGACATGACAGCACACATGTAAAGGGTAGATTCCTACCACTGGGTGTCCCGGTCACAGTCTGATTTACCTCCTTGCACCCTCCTGATCATTAACATCTAAGCAGTACAGTGCACTCTGATAATAAGTGTCCCACACTATGGGGAGCATGGCCTGGCCGCTGATCATGGCGGACGTGAGGTAGAGAGGCTCTATGGTCCAATTACCCCTCACCCTCTATCCTAGGTGTTGGAAAGGTCCCCATCTGAGCACATGATACAGGGAACCACCTGGGGCACCTGGAAGCTACACAGCAAAGAAGGGGGACACCACTCATGTTGTGGGGACTCTGGTGAGCTGGTGGGCCGTGCCTTGCAGCATTGGTGCCTTGGCCTCGGTATACACCCATCTGGGAGCTGCAGCCCACTCTTCTTGTGCTGTTGGCTTCATCCAGAATGGGAGATGTGGCCTGCCTCTGGCACCTCACTGGTGATCATCCACTGCAAGTCAGAGATATTGCCCCTGACGCGAGGCTTTGACTGAGCTGAGGAGCTGTGCCTCACGTTGTTGGTGTCTGCAGCTGGCGGCACTTGCCTGCAAGCAGTGACCCGCCCTATTTGTGCCACCAGTCTGCTGGGTCTCTGGGCCTCAGAAAGGAGCCGGACCGAGGCCTCCAATCTGAGACGGCCGTCTGGACCAGCCTCCAGCTACAGCATTAGGCTGCAGGCCAGAACCCAGAACCAGCCCCAGACCTACTCACACCCACTGCTGACAACATGCGCTCGATCAGGGGTCCTCATATGGGCTGCGCCTTGCAGATGAGACCAAGTCATCATACATAACTCTTTCCTCATTATTTTAGGCCTCACGGACGGGGCAGCCTGCACCTTTCTTTCCTCCTCATCTAACTTGTTCTGGACCACAGGGGTATCCAATCAAGGAGCTCACTACTCCACCTTACACTCCGCTCCTTTCCTCGATGACCTTATAGAGGTATTGGTCCAAACCAACCACACTAGATTCTTACTGCTGTATGCTTCCCCAGTAATGTGCCTGCTGATTGACTCAGGATACCTGTGGGGCAAAACCCGACTAGGTACGGTGGGAACTGCAAGTTCTGGTAGAAGAGTATGGTTTGTCCTATAATTTATTTATTATTTAACAGAGTTATAATGCACACAGTTACCCCTGGAGGTTTCCTGGTGCATACAGCAGAAACAGAGACATTAGGGGTACAACAGCCTAGAAAGGTCAGGTCTTTAGACCCTTATGGAAAGTGAGTAGTGACATACAAGCTCTCAGGTGCACTGGAAGAGAATTCCACAATTTCAGAACAAGATAGGAGAAAGAGCCCTTTAATGTGGGACAGGCAGAATCTAGGCAAAGTAAAAAAAAAGTGTGATTCGAAGATCTCAGAGTACGAGGGGGTTAATAGGGTACCACCAAGTTTTGAATGTAGCAGGCTTCCGAACTTACTTTGGCCATGAAGATGTAGCACAAGGCTTTAAATGTAATGCGTTTGGAAACTGTAAGGAAGTGTAGCTCTGAAAAAGATGGGAAACTGAAGCAGATTTCCACAAGCGATAGAGAAGCCTGGCAGCCGCGTTCTGTACCAACTGCAGACGATGCATAGATACCTGATCTATGCCCAAGTAAAGCATATTTCCATAATCCAGCCTAGACAGTGCTAGGGCCTAGATGGCACTAGGGCTGAAATCACAGCCCTAAGGAATGAAACAGGGATCATCCAACTGGGCCATTTAAGTACAGCAAAACACGTGGTGGTCACTTTAGACACTTGAGACTTCATAGATAATGTATCATCCATTAAAAAACTCAAACTTTTAACTTTTGCAGAACGAGTCGATAAAGCCCAAAGAGAAACCCACCAATGTTGAGGGCCCCAAAACCAGGGGTGTTTGCCCAGAATCATGACCTCTCACTTATTCCCATTGAGCTTGAGCGAGTTTTTATTCATCCATGAGAAAATCCAACTCAAGCCCAGGTTAAGGTCAGAGGGTGCATGACTCTGTGCTGATGGCATAAAAAAAATAATCTGTGTGCCATTTGCTTATCTAAAGAAGGTCAAACTACAACTCTCCACTAAGCAGTGGCATAGCGCGGGGGGTGCAGGGGGGGCCGGCCGCACCGGGCGCAACATCTTGGAAGAGACTCGAGTGCTAAAATCCACAGGTTAGGGGGCGCAAATTACTTGCCTTGCCCCGGGTTAGGGGGCGCAAATTACTTGCCTTGCCCCGGGTGCTGACAACCCACGCTACGCCACTGCCACTAAGTCTACCAATGGGCGGACTCACAAATTAAACAGCCCTGGGGGACTCTGGAGGGCAAAGCTTGTGAACTGGACCTGACGCCCTCAGAAAAAACCTGGAATGAGCGAACTGTAAGAAAGAGCTAATCCACACCAAGACAGAATTACTGAGCCCTAATGGCACCAGTCTGTCCAACAAGATAGGGTGAGACATGGTGTCAAAACTAGCACTCAGATCGAGTAAAATAAGTGCAGCTGTACAGCCTTCATCAGGGAGCAGCCTCAAGAATTCAGTTACGCCCAATAGGGCAGACTCTGTACTGTGATAAACCCTACAGACTGACTGAGAATAATGCAAGAAATTTTACGTTACCTTGCTTCTCTAGAATTTTGGAGAAGATGGGTAAAAGGGAGATGGGGCACAATAGTCGAATCCAGGTGAGATTCTCTCAGCAGTGAAAGAACCATTTCATGCTTCCACTTCTGTGGAATATACCCCTCATGTAAGAAGGAGTTCAAGAGGTCCAATATAATAGTTAATAGTAGGCAGGAGTCCAAAGACCCAAACTTACTAGACGGAAGGGGGTCCAACGGAAATCCTGATTTAATGGATTGCAAAATGGACATGAAGGTCACCATATCCAATGGGGGCACAACCCTATTGAGGAGCTCAAAACTGAATTCAGTAGAATGTCATTATTCCCTGCTAGAGTGGAATTGCTGTTATCGGCTTCTGCAACTGAATTAGACATATGTGTTCTGCTAATACAGTCCCTCTCCAACTGAGCATGTATATTGTTGACTTTGTGAGTGAAGAAACAAGCCAGTACCTCGCATTAAGTCTGGGACGGAATGGGAGAGAGGGGGGGGTTGATTTTTGGGTTTGGACAGTTCCTGCACAACCTTAAAGAGTGTCTTAGGGCATTTCTGAGAACTTAAAAGTTTATTAGAATAGAACGCTTCACAAGCCAACTTGCACAGCCCATGATACTTCTTGAACCCTACTTTATAGATAGCTTTGTCCTCCTCTGCATAGTGCTTTCTCCAGTTGTGTTTCAAAACTTTACAGTGTTTTTTTCTCAGTCTCAGTGTATCACTGAACCAAGGTGCTGGTTAATGGCACCAACCAGAGCATTTTTGGGGGGGTTGAAGGGGGAGAACCATTTTTGTTTTGTATTATGGAGATAGGTTCAACCTTATGTGATTGCCCAGTCCAAAAACAGTTTGCCCTGAATTCTGCCCCATGGCTCATTCCGAAAATTAATGAAGTTCCAGCGTTGTGCATACAAGTGACAGATGTGTGAGTATTAATAGGGTTTTTTACGCTTGCATTGCTTTTGCTTGAAGATTGCGGTGAAGTGTGATGTTGTCAAGTGTTTTGCGGAGTTGTACTTGAAGTGATTGTGGTGCATTTTGCTAAAAAATGTCAGCAGTTGTTGTTGTTGATGGGTCCGCTGTGGCCTAAGACACAGGATAATGCACAAATGTATTGTCTGCAGTAAGATACTTGTCATGAGACGTCGTTAACAGTGCCAATAGTTTTCCTTGAGTGAATGTGAGTTATTAGTTGGTATCTAGTGAACACCGAGTGCCCATGGAGGATCTGTATCAACCAGAGTGAGAATTGCTGGTCACATTTCACTCATTGTGTAATTGTGAAAGCTACAGTCGAAGAAGTTTAAGCCCGTACAGCTTTGAAGTATTTGAGTTCCTACCCTTAGTGTGCAGACAGGCTGCTGATTTTTGCTTGCAAAATTTTGCATTAGGTGTGCATGAGTGATTGTGTGAGAGACAACTGAGAAGCTACTTTATTGCTAAATAAAGTGAGTGTTTCATCATATTGTGCTGCACCGGTATAGGTTGTAGGTGTGAGGCCGCATTGGTACTGGTGGACTGTGCCCCATATCCATTAGTTGAGAACAGCGAGAACTAAGAATTGTGGGATTGAAGTTACTTCCGAAGTCAATCGAAAAGTTTCGGTGAATAATTAAATTTGACTGAAAATGAATTTTTTTAAAGCATTTAAAAGTGTGTTCATAAGAGATGTATTTATTCCAGTTAGGAATGCTATAGAAACACCACCAGAAGGAACTTCAGGCTATATTGTGTCATCTAAGACTTTCGTGCATGTACATGGCTTGAAAAATGGGGCAAGATTACTGAGAAAGAAGGTACTTTAGCTTTTCCCTGATACGGAACTTTTAATTTGAGAATTTTAGACAATGTGAGGTGAATAATGTATGAAATGAAATGGTCTTAAAGACCTGCACAATTTGAAGCCCTTTATATTTGGGAACTTGTTGCCCATGATAGAATGTCAATAAAATATGAGAATAGAATACAGAAAGCAATTAAGACACTTTCAGAAACTAGATGGAATGCAGAGGAGAAAATGTGGAGACCAGATAATGTATATGGAGCCAAAATGTTTCCAGCTATTTCAGAGGAAGGTGGTGAGAGTACGAAGCCAAAAACCCAAAATAAAGCAGAAAAAGTAGGACAGACAGCGGAAGCTGAGAGTAAAAAGACTGTAACATATGACAGTGATTCAGATGATGATTTTTTAAATCAGTTATTGATGAATCGTTCGCCTCTTTATCATTCAGTTGTGGTAGGAACGAGAAGTGAAGCAATACAAAATGTAATCCTGAATGTACCAACTTCTTTAGTTGCACAGACCCCGAATCAGATTGTCCAGATACCCCTTCAAATATAGTGACACAAGTGCCCGTGGTTTATACACCAGTTCTAATGGCTAATTCAGTTTAGCCTTTACCAAGTCCAGTTGTAAATTAAATTGTTCCACATCCTATGTGAATCAGATGGTGCAGACTCCTTATGTGAATTTGCCCATTCAAAATTGGGCACCACATCAGTCAGTACCTATCTTTAGTCCAGTTCAGTCAATGCTGAATGTTACCCCAAGACAAGCATGGCAAAGTTACAGCACTGTCTTAACACGACAGAGTGCAGGAATGTAAATTCTTCAAAGTCAGGCAAATCTTATGGGTCCTGATGCATTAACAGTTCCTGTGACTTTAAGTCTGACAGTTCCCTTGTATGCTTCATGCAATTTGGGGCAGTAATGCCCATTCAATGAATGTCCTAACTATTCCTGAAACACCAGTTACATCTGCTGGGATATCACCTATTTGTATGCAGAGATCAGTATATTCAAACAATTCAGAGATGGAGAGAACAGCTTCTCTTGTTCAACCTTTGACCCCTACAAGAATTGAAGAATTTAACCCAAAGTTTAATCAAGCAGAGTTTCTTCCAGATGCGAGGTTTCCTGAGGGAACCCCATCTCTTTCCAAGCTTAGATCAGACCACCAATGTACGTTGCAGTACCCCAGAGAAATAATATTAGTTTGCATGGTTTAACAGCACAGCAATTGATGGATTGGTTAAATAGTTTGGGTCCACAAGGTACAACAGGATTGAAAAATTGCAATGGCAGAACAGAAGAGACACCAGAGAGAGACAGATCAGTAAATGTGCCCAGATTGAAATTAGAATTGAATGAAATGATTTTAGGAATGCTAGACACACCTGAGTTGGAAACTTACACAGAAGATGAATTATGGTACATGTGCAAAGATGTTACTCAATGTGCACGACAGGCTTATGAGAGATTAACTGAAGTGGCCGAGAAATATGATGTGGATTAAAAAAAAATCAAAACTGTTGAAGAGAAATTCCAGATTAGAGTTCACTTCAAAGGATATAGTTAACATGAGATCTCCTGGAATGAGATTGCATATTAAGGAATTGATCACATACATACAAACATGGGGAGCGTTAGATAAGTGGGAAGGAA
Organism: Pleurodeles waltl; assembly: GCF_031143425.1. Taxonomy (NCBI): domain Eukaryota; kingdom Metazoa; phylum Chordata; class Amphibia; order Caudata; family Salamandridae; genus Pleurodeles; species Pleurodeles waltl. The sequence continues at coordinate 1,639,019,724 of NC_090444.1, read as the reverse complement.
GAGGGGCAAAGAAAAGAGATCAGAAGAAAGCAAAGCCAAATGTGCCTCTCACTGGAGCTAATCAAACTGAGGACAATGTGAAAATGATACCCATGAGAGAGATACCAAGAAGAGGGTATGTCCTTGTACCTTGGATTAGGAGTGATATATTGTCATTCACAAATGGTTTCCCAAGATTGAGAGAAAAATCCTGTGGATTGGTACAAGCAGAAAGAGAGATTTGTGAAACTTTCAAAATGCCTGTGGGAAGATTTGAATATGTTGTTTGACATTGTGATTGTGACTGATTTATGGATTGCGTGCAAAGTGCATGTTGACTGGCCTGAAAGTGAACCTTAGAGAGATCTAGTAAGAGGCAAACCATCTGAGGAAGTGATGTAAAAGTATTACAAAGTGACTGAGTTCCTGAAAAATAAAGCATCTCTGAAAGATATTGATTGACAGAAAATTGACAGAACAGCTCTAGAGACAAAAGAATTGATTCATGCTGACTGTGAGAGGCTTTTGCAAGCTTTCAAGCATCACAGTGGTACTGAGACTATAGAAGCTAAAGATGTGAGTTGTTTTGTTTTCAGATTTGTACAGGGATTGAAACCAGACATAAGTGAGATGATTCAGTAGCACCTGATTTGTTGGCAGAATAAACTGATTGATGAGATTTTGCATCATGCAAAATATTGTAGTGATGAGATAGAGTTGAAACAGAAAAAGTTAAAAGAAAGGTTTTAATTGAAAGCTGCACAGAAAGTAAATCAGAATCCACGGATGATGGTGAACACTAGTGCAGTGCAATGAGTACCACAGCAGGTAATGAATGTTCAATCTAGAGGTAGAGGATGTGGTGTTCAGATAGATCAGAGTGGAGGTATTTTTGATGACCAGGCTTTGAAGAAAACGAATCTGTGTCATGTGTGCCGAGGTTTTGGTAATTTGCAACGGGAATGTCCATATAATAATGTGAATGTTCAAGTGCAGAATGCTGGTGTTGCTCAGACTCAAGGTAGTAATTAGGTTCAAATTCAAAGAGTTCAAAGAACCAGAGTTCAAAATGAAAATGTGTCCCCAGGATAACAGGTGCCACAAGCCTGATGACACAACAGCAAGTGACTGTTCTTTAGCAAAACATAAATCAAATGACTAATGCAAACGTGAATCAGATAGCATCACAATTTCCCTTAATTGGTCTGAGTGATGAGGAATTCACAAAAATCTTCTACAGTGATAGTTCTAATTATGAGGAGTGCATGTTAGGTGCATCCTTAGAAGTAGATCTGCATAGTCTATATGTCAACGCAAAGGTTATGGGCCATGATGTGCCATTCTTGGTGGACACCTGAACTACAGGTTGCACTGTCAGATCTGCTGAAGTACCAAATTTGCCCCTTTCAGGAAAGAGAATCCAGGTGGTAGGAGGTGCAGATAAGCAATTGACAAACCCTGTAACAGTATGTCCCTGTAAAAATTGGTTAATTTGAATATGAGCACAAATTTGTGGTCTGTGATTCAAGTCCTGTGAGCTTGTTAGGACGTGATCTGTTGTGTAAGCTGAATTGTTTCACTAGCTGCACACCCAGAGGAATAGTGATTCAGACAAATGAGAAAGATGTGCCCTGTAAAATTGTAGAGCAGTACCTGAGAGTCATATTGTACCCAATGCTTATATGTAATGACTTGCCCGGAGATTCAAATGAAACAGTGCCGCCTGAAGTTTGGGATTTTTCAAGTAAAGAAATAGGACTCATTAAAGGAGTTGACCCTATTAAAAAACAGTGGAACAAAATGCAGTGTATCCAAAGACATCCCCTTACAATATGTCCCCAGAGAAAATTGCTGAAATCTCCCCTTTGATTAATTGTTGAGTTGAGCAGGGTTTCTTTGGAGAATTCATGGAAATTCCATGTAACTCTCCCATTTTAGGATTGTAGAAGCCCAATGGAAAGTACTGGATAGTCCAGGATTTGAGAAAAGTGAACAATATTGTCATTCCATGTTGTCCCATGGTACCGAATACAGCAGTGAATTTATTTCAGATTCCTTGTGAAGCTGAATGGTTTACTATGATTGACCTTTGCCAAGCATTTTTCTGTATAGCATTGCACAAGGAAAGCCAGTATTTATTTGCATTCAAATTTGGCAGTCGTGTTTTGGTATGGTACCAAACTTCTCAGGGATATACAGAGTCACCATTAATTTTCAACCAGATCTTGAAAAATAATCTGGAGACCTTTAAAATGCCCTATCAGTCATTTTAAGTGCAGTATAAAGGCACTGTAAATAGGCAGCCTTTCGGTTGCGTCCAACACCCAAGAAGCATGCAGAAGAGATACATTAGCTCTTTGGGAATCAGTTAGGGGAAAATGGGCACAAAGTTGTCCCTGCTAAATTACATTATTGCAAGAAAGTTCTATATTAGGGCCATCTGATTGAGAAAGGTGTGAGGAAAGTGTCACAAGAAAGAATCTCAACAGTCATGAGAATACATCCTCCTACAACACAGGAAGAAGTCTGACTGTTTCTGAGAATGGTTGGCTACTGTCGTCAGTGGATCCCAAACTTTTTCCTTTTGGCCAAGCCTTTACAGAGGTTAACACACAACAATGTGACTGATACGGTACCATTGATGACACTGAGCTAAGAGAAAGCCCATGTCGAGCTCCAGCTCAGGGAATGCCTGATTATAATAAATGTTTTTCTTTGTTTGCTGTGAATGAGATAGATGTGCTCTCTCAGTTTTGAAACAGCTGCATGGAAATGAAAACAAGCCTGTGGCTTATATATCTGTTACACTTGATCCTGTCGCATCAGTGCTGTCTGGTTGTTCAAAAGCAGTTGCTGTACTCAGCTTCAGCATAGAACAGTGCAAAGGCATTATTATGGGACACCCACTGAATGTTTTTATTCCCCATTCAGTGGAAATGTTTTTGACCCATACTAAGACACAATATTTGACAAGTGCTCATTTGACCAATTATGAACATACTATACTTGCTTTGTCCAAAGTGAAAATCAAACGTTGCTACGTGCTGAACCTAGCAGCCTTGATGCCTATTCCTTTTGAAAATGCAAGTGATGTGGAGATGAGGTTGAGCATGACTGTCTCAATGTAACTAAATTGTGCACCAAACCAAGACCTGATACTCAAGATGTCCCATAGACGAAAATGACTATGTTGTGTTTCGTTGATGACTCCTGTTTAAGTGATAAAGATAGTACCCTGAGAGCAGGTTATCCAGTTTGCACAGTCTCTATTGTGATAGAAGTCTCCTGGCTTTGTGGAGTCTTTTCAGCCTCAGTAGCCAAATTGGTTGCTCTTACCAGAGCATGCGGGGTTCCTGAACAGATTAAAGTGACAATTTATAATGTTTTGGACAGTTAAGGTCCCAGAGAGGTTTTATGACCTCTTCTGGCTCTCCAATCCAGAACGGTGACAAAATGTATCATTTGTTGAATTCATTGCAGTTGGCAGCAAAAATTGCGTTGTAAAATGTATGGTGTATTGCAAATCAATTGATTATGTAACCTTAGGCAATAGCAATGCTGACGAAGTTGCTAGATATTGCGCCCTTAGTTGGACATCCTTCAATGGAGAGTGGTACAGTGATACCCAAGATGAGACAAGTCAAGATTTCCTGCTGACTCCTGTTGCCACAAGGGAGGGAGTGAAAAGATTGCAGGAAGAAGTGACAGAGAAAGAACAGCACAGTTGGGCTAGAGGAGGACGTGTCAAAAGAAATTAAGTTGATATTTGGGTTTCAAGTGATGGAAGAGTGGTGTCACCAAAACATTTACTGTCCCCAATGGCAAGACATTACCATGGACAAACACATATAGGTAGAGACACAATGATCAGAACATTCAGGCAAACATAGTTTAATCCTAGGTTTAGAGTGATTGCTGAAGCCACATGTCACAGATGTGTCACCTGTAAACAGATGAGTGTAGGGAAATGCACAATTGCTACCCTGAGTCATATAGGTAGGTCAGGGGGACCTTTCAGCATAATGCAGTGGGATTTTATCGAGCTGCCAGTACACAGTAAACTGAGATATGTCTTAGTCACTGTATAAATTTTCTCCCGCTGGGTCGAAGCCTACCCCACTCGGAGAAATGATAGTCTCACAGTAGTGAAGCTGTTACTTAGAGAGCTGACACAACACTTTGGATTCCCGGCTTCTCTAGAATCAGATCGAGGAACTAATTTCAATAGTGAGGTCCTTATAATGTTATGTGCGGCATTACAAGTTGAGCAAAGAATGCACTGCGGCCATAAACCAGAAACCTCAGGGCTGGTAGAACAGATTAATAGAACTCTGAAGTCCAGATTGGTGAAAGTATGTGCATCCACAACATTGAAATGGCCAGATGCATTGCCTCTTGTTTTGATGAGTATGTGAAGCACACCTGACAGGAAGACATGCTTGTCATCTCACGAAATCATCATGGGGCGAGCTATGAGATAACCAGCAGTGCCTGCAAATGTGCTTGTGAACATTAGGGATGACTTGGTGCTGGATTATTACAAAGGATTGGCAGATGTGGTTCTTTCTTTGTCTCATCATGTTAAAGAGGCTTCTGTACAGTTGCAGCATTAACTGTGTCATGACCTATGTCCTGGCGACTGGGTCATGATAAAAAAAGTATGTAAGGAAGATGTGCTTGGAGCCGCGTTGGATAGGTCCCCACCAGGTTGTCCTAGTGACCTATACAGCTGTGAAGTGTGCTGGTCTCCTAAAATGGGGACACGCCAGTCACACATACAAAGTTCCTGGTCCCCTTGATGAAACAGCACCTGTTCCATTAGGGTCGGGTACACTTAGTGCGAGGGGTCAGGTCAGCCAAGCAGTTGGGGCTGGACAAGTGTCTATTACAGCAAGGTTAGTACTTCTAATTATTGTGAAAAGCAATGCACTGAAAATCACCAGAAAAGGAAATTACCAACAGTACATAGATTGTCTACACAATTTACAATACAATAGTTTCGATATTTCACACTTACAGATTTCTCAAATAATCGTAACATGGGAGCAGATGAATCAGCACTCTAGAGAAATCTTCTGGAACTGTCAAAAAAGAACTGGCAGTACTAGGTAGAGATAAGTCATACCATAGAAAACTTAGAACATAGGTTGGAGTTAATAGCACTCCAAAACCAGCACTCAATACATATTTTTGGAATTAGAGACATTCACAAGAAAATAGAAAATCAGGATTCTGTGAGCTCATAGGTTGGAAATTAAACAACTCATAGCATGTTTGAGATCAGCTCGCTTTCAAAATGGGAGTACATTCAAAACTACAAAAACTTGAAACAAGACTTGACGGGACACAAGTTTGGGATACCAGTTTTCCCAAGATTGTGCTTTACACATAGATTAGGACCTGATTATGTACAATGGGGCATAAGGCTGGGATACCATCTTTCCCAAGATTGTATTCTCTACGTAGATCAGGACTCAACAATGTACATTCACAGGAAACAGAATTGTTCTTGAAAGAAGTTTGGAGTTATTAATACTCCCAAGATTATTCTCTGTACTATGCGAACACTTGATAACACAACAATGTGAGAAGCAATGTTGTATCGAGACACAAGGTTGGACTCCCTGAGATTTTTAACGTTGTGTTAGGAACATGGATTAGAGTTAAGAGACACTCACATAGCAATCTGGATACCCGTTTACTGCTGAAGCACAAGCTATAGTTAAGGACACTCCCAAGATATACTAGAAATCACTATAACACTCAGTTCAGTGTTGAGGTCGTAAACACTCCCAAAGAATGCTAGTAAACATGGTAACTCTCACTTCAAGAATTGGAGGTACAGGTGTTTCAGGAGACAATCACTAGTTGATAGGTAAATAGTCCTGAAAACTAAGACTTGGAGAAGGGAAGGGGTCCATAGGCAGAAGCAAGGAGCATAACAGACAGGTCTGCAATGACTACTAAAGATTAGTGTGCACTAACCTGGGAACAAGAACTTAACCTGGGATGTACATTACAGGAGTTCAGAGGCAGCAGGTGGGTCATTGCTAGACATTAGAGAAGAGGTGGAATCATAGCTCATGGAGAAGCGACTCTGAGGGGTCTTAGGCGTCAGGATCTTAGAATCATCAGAAAGGACCTGGAAGACTGGAATGTTGGATGGTTTCAGAAAGACCTGGCATATGGTGCAGAAACAAGGTTGAGCAGGATGGTCCAGGCGTCTCAGGAGATGAGTGCTGGGATGAAGCTCACACTGAACAGGAGCACAGCAAAACCAGGCAACTCTGGAGGTGACTGCAGGGAAGCTGCATGCTCAGGACTTGACGGAGGCCCATGCGGGTCTGCATACAGGTATGAGGCCTAGTCCTGATGCAAGTTCAGAAGTGCTAGTTATACAGGAAGACAAGAGCGTTTCAAAAGAGCATGCACCTTATGTGGAGGCTTCCAAAGTAACCTGGGAAGTGTCATATGTTACAGACAAAAGGGCATGGCCTAACAGGCAGAAGGTGTAAATGGTCATTGTAGGAAGTTGGCTCTGTATGTGCTATTTCAAAGTAAGGAATAGCATGCACAGAGTCCAAGGGTTCCCCTTAGAAGTAAAATAGTGGTAAAAATAGATAATACTAATGCTCTATTTTGTGGTAGTGTGGTCGAGCAATAGGCTTATCCAAGGAGTAGTGTTAAGCATTTGTTGTACATACACATAGACAATAAATGAGGTACACACACTCAGAGACAAATCCAGCCAATAGGTTTTGTATAGAAAAATATCTTTTCTTAGTTTATTTTAAGAACCACAGGTTCAAATTCTACATGTAATATCTCATTCGAAAGGTATTGCAGGTAAGTACTTTAGGAACTTTAAATCATAAAAATTGCATGTATACTTTACAAGTTATTGACAAATAGCTGTTTTAAAAGTGGACACAGTGCAATTTTCACAGTTCCTAGGGGAGGTAAGTTTTTGTTAGTTTTACCAGGTAAGTAAGACACTTACAGGGTTCAGTTCTTGGTCCAAGGTAGCCCACCGTTGGGGGTTCAGAGCAACCCCAAAGTCACCACACCAGCAGCTCAGGGCCGGTCAGGTGCAGAGTTCAAAGTGGTGCCCAAAACACATAGGCTAGAATGGAGAGAAGGGGGTGCCCCGGTTCCGGTCTGCTTGCAGGTAAGTACCCGCGTCTTCGGAGGGCAGACCAGGGGGGTTTTGTAGGGCACCGGGGGGGGACACAAGCCCACACAGAAATTTCACCCTCAGCAGCGCGGGGGCGGCCGGGTGCAGTGTAGAAACAAGCGTCAGGTTTGTAATGGAAGTCAATGGGAGATCTCGGGATCTCTTCAGCGCTGCAGGCAGGCAAGGGGGGGGTTCCTCGGGGAAACCTCCACTTGGGCAAGGGAGAGGGACTCCTGGGGGTCACTTCTCCAGTGAAAGTCCGGTCCTTCAGGTCCTGGGGGCTGCGGGTGCAGGGTCTCTCCCAGGCGTCGGGACTTTGGATTCAAAGAGTCGCGGTCAGGGGAAGCCTCGGGATTCCCTCTGCAGGCGGCGCTGTGGGGGCTCAGGGGGGACAGGTTTTGGTACTCACAGTATCAGAGTAGTCCTGGGGTCCCTCCTGAGGTGTTGGATCTCCACCAGCCGAGTCGGGGTCGCCGGGTGCAGGGTTGCAAGTCTCACGCTTCTTGCGGGGAGCTTGCAGGGTTCTTTCAAAGCTGCTGGAAACAAAGTTGCAGCCTTTCTTGGAGCAGGTCCGCTGTCCTCGGGAGTTTCTTGTCTTTTCGAAGCAGGGGCAGTCCTCAGAGGATGTCGAGGTCGCTGGTCCCTTTGGAAGGCGTCGCTGGAGCAGGATCTTTGGAAGGCAGGAGACAGGCCGGTGAGTTTCTGGAGCCAAGGCAGTTGTCGTCTTCTGGTCTTCCTCTGCAGGGGTTTTCAGCTAGGCAGTCCTTCTTCTTGTAGTTGCAGGAATCTAATTTTCTAGGGTTCAGGGTAGCCCTTAAATACTAAATTTAAGGGCGTGTTTAGGTCTGGGGGGTTAGTAGCCAATGGCTACTAGCCCTGAGGGTGGGTACACCCTCTTTGTGCCTCCTCCCAAGGGGAGGGGGTCACAATCCTAACCCTATTGGGGGAATCCTCCATCTGCCAGATGGAGGATTGCTAAAAGTTAGAGTCACTTCAGCTCAGGACACCTTAGGGGCTGTCCTGACTGGCCAGTGACTCCTCCTTGCTGCTTTCTTTGTTCCCTCCAGCCTTGCCGCCAAAAGTGGGGGCCGTGGCCGGAGGGGGCGGGCAACTCCACTAAGCTGGAGTGCCCTGCTGGGCTGTGACAAAGGGGTGAGCCTTTGAGGCTCACCGCCAGGTGTTACAGCTCCTGCCTGGGGGAGGTGTTAGCATCTCCACCCAGTGCAGGCTTTGTTACTGGCCTCAGAGTGACAAAGGCACTCTCCCCATGGGGCCAGCAACATGTCTCTAGTGTGGCAGGCTGCTGGAACTAGTCAGCCTACACAGATAGTCGGTTAAGTTTCAGGGGGCACCTCTAAGGTGCCCTCTGTGGTGTATTTTACAATAAAATGTACACTGGCATCAGTGTGCATTTATTGTGCTGAGAAGTTTGATACCAAACTTCCCAGTTTTCAGTGTAGCCATTATGGTGCTGTGGAGTTCGTGTTTGACAGACTCCCAGACCATATACTCTTATGGCTACCCTGCACTTACAATGTCTAAGGTTTTGTTTAGACACTGTAGGGGTACCATGCTCATGCACTGGTACCCTCACCTATGGTATAGTGCACCCTGCCTTAGGGCTGTAAGGCCTGCTAGAGGGGTGTCTTACCTATACTGCATAGGCAGTGAGAGGCTGGCATGGCACCCTGAGGGGAGTGCCATGTCGACTTACTCGTTTTGTCCTCACTAGCACACACAAGCTGGCAAGCAGTGTGTCTGTGCTGAGTGAGAGGTCTCCAGGGTGGCATAAGACATGCTGCAGCCCTTAGAGACCTTCCTTGGCATCAGGGCCCTTGGTACTAGAAGTACCAGTTACAAGGGACTTATCTGGATGCCAGGGTCTGCCAATTGTGGATACAAAAGTACAGGTTTAGGGAAAGAACACTGGTGCTGGGGCCTGGTTAGCAGGCCTCAGCACACTTTCAATTGTAAACATAGCATCAGCAAAGGCAAAAAGTCAGGGGGCAACCATGCCAAGGAGGCATTTCCTTACACAACCCCCCCCCCAAACGAAAGAGGATGAGACTAACCTTTCCCAAGAGAGTCTTCATTTTCTAAGTGGAAGAACCTGGAAAGGCCATCTGCATTGGCATGGGCAGTCCCAGGTCTGTGTTCCACTATAAAGTCCATTCCCTGTAGGGAGATGGACCACCTCAACAGTTTAGGATTTTCACCTTTCATTTGCATCAGCCATTTGAGAGGTCTGTGGTCAGTTTGAACTAGGAAGTGAGTCCCAAAGAGGTATGGTCTCAGCTTCTTCAGGGACCAAACCACAGCAAAGGCCTCCCTCTCAATGGCACTCCAACGCTGCTCCCTGGGGAGTAACCTCCTGCTAATGAAAGCAACAGGCTGGTCAAGGCCATCATCATTTGTTTGGGACAAAACTGCCCCTATCCCATGTTCAGAGGCATCAGTCTGCACAATGAACTGCTTAGAATAATCTGGAGCTTTTAGAACTGGTGCTGAGCACATTGCCTGTTTCAGGGTGTCAAAGGCCTGTTGGCATTCCACAGTCCAGTTCACTTTCTTGGGCATTTTCTTGGAGGTGAGTTCTGTGAGGGCTGTCACAATGGATCCATATCCCTTCACAAACCTCCTGTAATACCCAGTCAAGCCAAGGAATGCCCTGACTTGAGTCTGGGTTTTTGGAGCTACCCAGTCCAGAATAGTCTGGATCTTGGGTTGGAGTGGCTGAACTTGGCCTCCACCTACAAGGTGTCCCAAGTAAACCACAGTTCCCTGCCCTATCTGGCATTTGGATGCCTTGATAGAGAGGCCTGCAGATTGCAGAGCCTTCAAAACCTTCTTCAGGTGGACCAGGTGATCCTGCCAGGTGGAGCTAAAGACAGCAATATCATCAAGATAAGCTGTGCTAAAGGACTCCAAGCCAGCAAGGACTTGATTCACCAACCTTTGGAAGGTGGCAGGGGCATTCTTTAAACCAAAGGGCATAACAGTAAACTGATAATGCCCATCAGGTGTGGAGAATGCTGTTTTCTCTTTTGCTCCAGGTGCCATTTTTATTTGCCAGTACCCTGCTGTCAAGTCAAAGGTACTTAAGAATTTGGCAGCACCTAATTTATCTATGAGCTCATCAGCTCTTGGAATTGGATGAGCATCTGTCTTGGTGACAGAATTGAGCCCTCTGTAGTCCACACAAAACCTCATCTCTTTCTTTCCATCTTTGGTGTGAGGTTTGGGGACTAAGACCACTGGGCTAGCCCAGGGGCTGTCAGAGCGCTCAATTACTCCCAATTCCAGCATCTTGTGGACTTCCACCTTGATGCTTTCCTTAACATGGTCAGACTGTCTAAAGATTTTGTTTTTGACAGGCATGCTGTCTCCTGTGTCCACATCATGGGTACACAGGTGTGTCTGACCAGGGGTTAAGGAGAAGAGTTCAGGAAACTGTTGTAGGGCTCTCCTACAATCAGCTTGCTGTTGGCCAGAGAGGGTGTCTGAGTAGATCACTCCATCTACTGTGCCATCTTTTGGGTCTGATGACAGAAGATCAGGGAGAGGTTCACTCTCTGCCTCCTGATCCTCATCTGTTACCATCAACAGATTCACATCAGCCCTGTCATGGAAGAGCTTAAGGCGGTTCACATGGATCACCCTCTTGGGGCTCCTGCTTGTGCCCAGGTCCACCAGGTAGGTGACCTGACTCTTCCTTTCTAGCACTGGGTAAGGGCCACTCCATTTGTCCTGGAGTGCCCTGGGAGCCACAGGCTCCAGAACCCAGACTTTCTGCCCTGGTTGGAACTCAACCAGTGCAGCCTTTTGGTCATACCAAAACTTCTGGAGCTGTTGGCTGGCCTCAAGGTTTTTGGTTGCCTTTTCCATGTACTCTGCCATTCTAGAGCGAAGGCCAAGTACATAGTCCACTATGTCCTGTTTAGGCTCATGGAGAGGTCTCTCCCAGCCTTCTTTAACAAGGGCAAGTGGTCCCCTTACAGGATGACCAAACAGAAGTTCAAAGGGTGAGAACCCTACTCCCTTCTGTGGTACCTCCCTGTAAGCGAAAAGCAGACATGGCAGGAGGACATCCCATCTCCTTTTGAGTTTTTCTGGGAGCCCCATGATCATGCCCTTTAATGTCTTGTTGAATCTCTCAACTAAGCCATTAGTTTGTGGATGGTAAGGTGTAGTGAATTTATAAGTCACTCCACACTCATTCCACATATGTTTTAGGTATGCTGACATGAAGTTGGTACCTCTGTCAGACACCACCTCCTTAGGGAAACCCACTCTGGTAAAGATACCAATGAGGGCCTTGGCTACTGCAGGGGCAGTAGTCGACCTAAGGGGAATAGCTTCAGGATACCTGGTAGCATGATCCACTACTACCAGGATATACATATTTCCTGAGGCTGTGGGAGGTTCTAGTGGACCAACTATGTCCACACCCACTCTTTCAAAGGGGACCCCCACCACTGGAAGTGGAATGAGGGGGGCCTTTGGATGCCCACCTGTCTTACCACTGGCTTGACAGGTGGGGCAGGAGAGGCAAAACTCCTTAACCATGTTGGACATATTGGGCCAGTAGAAGTGGTTGACTAACCTCTCCCACGTCTTGGTTTGTCCCAAATGTCCAGCAAGGGGAATGTCATGGGCCAATGTTAGGATGAACTCTCTGAACAGCTGAGGCACTACCACTCTCCTAGTGGCACCAGGTTTGGGGTCTCTGGCCTCAGTGTACAGGAGTCCATCTTCCCAATAGACCCTATGCGTTCCATTTTTCTTGCCTTTGGACTCTTCAGCAGCTTGCTGCCTAAGGCCTTCAAGAGAGGGACAGGTTTCTTGTCCCTTACACAGCTCCTCCCTTGAGGGTCCCCCTGGGCCTAAGAGCTCAACCTGATAAGGTTCAAGCTCCAAAGGCTCAGTTCCCTCAGAGGGCAGAACTTCTCCCTGAGAAGACAGGTTCCCTTTCTTTTGCTGTGTTGCAGTTGGTTTCCCAACTGACTTTCCTGTTCTCTTGGTAGGCTGGGCCATTCTTCCAGACTCCAGCTCTACTTGTTCACCCTGTGCCTTGCATTGTGCTCTTGTTTTCACACACACCAGTTCAGGGATACCCAGCATTGCTGCATGGGTTTTTAGTTCTACCTCAGCCCATGCTGAGGACTCCAGGTCATTTCCAAGCAGACAGTCCACTGGGATATTTGAGGAGACCACCACCTGTTTCAGGCCATTGACCCCTCCCCATTCTAAAGTAACCATTGCCATGGGATGTACTTTTCTCTGATTGTCAGCGTTGGTGACTGTGTAAGTTTTTCCAGTCAGGTATTGGCCAGGGGAAACCAGTTTCTCTGTCACCATGGTGACACTGGCACCTGTATCCCTCAGGCCCTCTATTCTAGTCCCATTAATTAAGAGTTGCTGTCTGTATTTTTGCATGTTAGGCGGCCAGACAGCTAGTGTGGCTAAATCCACCCCCCCCTCAGAAACTAGAGTAGCTTCAGTGTGGACCCTGATTTGCTCTGGGCACACTGTTGATCCCACTTGGAGACTAGCCATACCAGTGTTACCTGGATGGGAGTTTGGAGTGGAACCTTTCTTGGGACAGGCCTTGTCTCCAGTTTGGTGTCCATGCTGTTTACAGCTATGACACCAGGCCTTTTTGGGATCAAAGTTTTTACCCTTGTACCCATTGTTTTGTGAAGAGGCTCTGGGCCCACCCTCCTGTGCAGGTTTTTGGGGGCCTGTAGAAGACTCTTTACTATTTTTAGTTTTGGTTGTCTCATCACCCTTCCCCTGGGGAGTCTTTGTGACCCCTTTCTTTTGGTCACCCCCTGTTGAAGTCTTGGACACCCTTGTCTTGACCCAATGGTCCGCCTTCTTTCCCAATTCTTGGGGAGAAATTGGTCCTAGGTCTACCAGATGCTGATGCAGTTTATCATTGAAACAATTACTCAATAGGTGTTCTTTCACAAATAAATTGTACAGCCCATCATAATTACTTACACCACTGCCTTGAATCCAACCATCTAGTGTTTTCACTGAGTAGTCAACAAAGTCAACCCAGGTCTGGCTCGAGGATTTTTGAGCCCCCCTGAACCTAATCCTGTACTCCTCAGTGGAGAATCCAAAGCCCTCAATCAGGGTACCCTTCATGAGGTCATAAGATTCTGCATCTTTTCCAGAGAGTGTGAGGAGTCTATCCCTACACTTTCCAGTGAACATTTCCCAAAGGAGAGCACCCCAGTGAGACCTGTTCACTTTTCTGGTTACACAAGCCCTCTCAAAAGCTGTGAACCATTTGGTGATGTCATCACCATCTTCATATTTTGTCACTCACAATCCCTTTGGGGATTTTTAACATGTCAGGAGAATCTCTGACCCTATTTATATTGCTGCCACCATTGATGGGTCCTAGGCCCATCTCTTGTCTTTCCCTTTCTATGGCTAGGAGCTGTCTCTCTAAAGCCAATCTTTTGGCCATCCTGGCTAACAGGAGGTCATCTTCACTGAGAGCATCCTCAGTGATTTCAGAAATGTGGGACCCTCCTGTGAGGGACTCACTATTTCTGACTAACACAGTTGGAGACAGGACTTGAGGGGTCCTGTTCTCCCTATTTAGGACTGGAGGAGGGACATTGGCCTCCAAGTCGCTAATTTCTTCCTCTGTGAGGTCATCATCAGAGGGGTTGGCTTTTTCAAACTCTGCCAATAGCTCCTGGAGCTGAATTTTGGTAGGTCTGGAGCCAATGGTTATTTTTTTGATATTACAGAGAGACCTTAGCTCCCTCATCTTAAGATGGAGGTAAGGTGTGGTGTCGAGTTCCACCACATTCATCTCTGTATCAGACATTATTTTGCTAAGAGTTGGAAGATTTTTTAAAGAATCTAAAACTGTTTCTAGAATCTAATTTCAAACTTTTAACAAACTTTTAAACTCTAAAAGACAATGCTAAACAGGGACTTAACACACAAGGCCCTAGCAGGACTTTTAAGAATTTAGAAAAATTTCAAATTGCAAAATTCAATTTCTAATGACAATTTTGGAATTTGTCGTGTGATCAGGTATTGGCTGAGTAGTCCAGCAAATGCAAAGTCTTGTACCCCACCGCTGATCCACCAATGTAGGAAGTTGGCTCTGTATGTGCTATTTCAAAGTAAGGAATAGCATGCACAGAGTCCAAGGGTTCCCCTTAGAGGTAAAATAGTGGTAAAAATAGATAATACTAATGCTCTATTTTGTGGTAGTGTGGTCGAGCAATAGGCTTATCCAAGGAGTAGTGTTAAGCATTTGTTGTACATACACATAGACAATAAATGAGGTACACACACTCAGAGACAAATCCAGCCAATAGGTTTTGTATAGAAAAATATCTTTTCTTAGTTTATTTTAAGAACCACAGGTTCAAATTCTACATGTAATATCTCATTCGAAAGGTATTGCAGGTAAGTACTTTAGGAACTTTAAATCATAAAAATTGCATGTATACTTTACAAGTTATTGACAAATAGCTGTTTTAAAAGTGGACACAGTGCAATTTTCACAGTTCCTAGGGGAGGTAAGTTTTTGTTAGTTTTACCAGGTAAGTAAGACACTTACAGGGTTCAGTTCTTGGTCCAAGGTAGCCCACCGTTGGGGGTTCAGAGCAACCCCAAAGTCACCACACCAGAAGCTCAGGGCCGGTCAGGTGCAGAGTTCAAAGTGGTGCCCAAAACACATAGGCTAGAATGGAGAGAAGGGGGTGCCCCGGTTCCGGTCTGCTTGCAGGTAAGTACCCGCGTCTTCGGAGGGCAGACCAGGGGGGTTTTGTAGGGCACCGGGGGGGGACACAAGCCCACACAGAAATTTCACCCTCAGCAGCGCGGGGGCGGCCGGGTGCAGTGTAGAAACAAGCGTCGGGTTTGTAATGGAAGTCAATGGGAGATCTCGGGATCTCTTCAGCGCTGCAGGCAGGCAAGGGGGGGGTTCCTCGGGGAAACCTCCACTTGGGCAAGGGAGAGGGACTCCTGGGGGTCACTTCTCCAGTGAAAGTCCGGTCCTTCAGGTCCTGGGGGCTGCGGGTGCAGGGTCTCTCCCAGGCGTCGGGACTTTGGATTCAAAGAGTCGCGGTCAGGGGAAGCCTCGGGATTCCCTCTGCAGGCGGCGCTGTGGGGGCTCAGGGGGGACAGGTTTTGGTACTCACAGTATCAGAGTAGTCCTGGGGTCCCTCCTGAGGTGTTGGATCTCCACCAGCCGAGTCGGGGTCGCCGGGTGCAGGGTTGCAAGTCTCACGCTTCTTGCGGGGAGCTTGCAGGGTTCTTTCAAAGCTGCTGGAAACAAAGTTGCAGCCTTTCTTGGAGCAGGTCCGCTGTCCTCGGGAGTTTCTTGTCTTTTCGAAGCAGGGGCAGTCCTCAGAGGATGTCGAGGTCGCTGGTCCCTTTGGAAGGCGTCGCTGGAGCAGGATCTTTGGAAGGCAGGAGACAGGCCGGTGAGTTTCTGGAGCCAAGGCAGTTGTCGTCTTCTGGTCTTCCTCTGCAGGGGTTTTCAGCTAGGCAGTCCTTCTTCTTGTAGTTGCAGGAATCTAATTTTCTAGGGTTCAGGGTAGCCCTTAAATACTAAATTTAAGGGCGTGTTTAGGTCTGGGGGGTTAGTAGCCAATGGCTACTAGCCCTGAGGGTGGGTACACCCTCTTTGTGCCTCCTCCCAAGGGGAGGGGGTCACAATCCTAACCCCATTGGGGGAATCCTCCATCTGCAAGATGGAGGATTGCTAAAAGTTAGAGTCACTTCAGCTCAGGACACCTTAGGGGCTGTCCTGACTGGCCAGTGACTCCTCCTTGCTGCTTTCTTTGTTCCCTCCAGCCTTGCCGCCAAAAGTGGGGGCCGTGGCCGGAGGGGGCGGGCAACTCCACTAAGCTGGAGTGCCCTGCTGGGCTGTGACAAAGGGGTGAGCCTTTGAGGCTCACCGCCAGGTGTTACAGCTCCTGCCTGGGGGAGGTGTTAGCATCTCCACCCAGTGCAGGCTTTGTTACTGGCCTCAGAGTGACAAAGGCACTCTCCCCATGGGGCCAGCAACATGTCTCTAGTGTGGCAGGCTGCTGGAACTAGTCAGCCTACACAGATAGTCGGTTAAGTTTCAGGGGGCACCTCTAAGGTGCCCTCTGTGGTGTATTTTACAATAAAATGTACACTGGCATCAGTGTGCATTTATTGTGCTGAGAAGTTTGATACCAAACTTCCCAGTTTTCAGTGTAGCCATTATGGTGCTGTGGAGTTCGTGTTTGACAGACTCCCAGACCATATACTCTTATGGCTACCCTGCACTTACAATGTCTAAGGTTTTGTTTAGACACTGTAGGGGTACCATGCTCATGCACTGGTACCCTCACCTATGGTATAGTGCACCCTGCCTTAGGGCTGTAAGGCCTGCTAGAGGGGTGTCTTACCTATACTGCATAGGCAGTGAGAGGCTGGCATGGCACCCTGAGGGGAGTGCCATGTCGACTTACTCGTTTTGTCCTCACTAGCACACACAAGCTGGCAAGCAGTGTGTCTGTGCTGAGTGAGAGGTCTCCAGGGTGGCATAAGACATGCTGCAGCCCTTAGAGACCTTCCTTGGCATCAGGGCCCTTGGTACTAGAAGTACCAGTTACAAGGGACTTATCTGGATGCCAGGGTCTGCCAATTGTGGATACAAAAGTACAGGTTTAGGGAAAGAACACTGGTGCTGGGGCCTGGTTAGCAGGCCTCAGCACACTTTCAATTGTAAACATAGCATCAGCAAAGGCAAAAAGTCAGGGGGCAACCATGCCAAGGAGGCATTTCCTTACAGTCATTGACAACAACATGTACCTTGGAACTGAAATTCATGATGGTGCATCTTAATGGTTTACAGTAGAAACATGCGTATGCTAAAAGGGCATGTAATATGCGCTGGGGCAAACTAGATGAAACTTGAATAGCAACACACAGGTAATGGTCAATGTTTCAGGCCTAACGTGAGGGGGGAGTCATGGAACGTTCAAGATGGAAAGGCGCCACAGTGGAAGGAATGACATGAGTCAGGCGACTAATACCCACCATGCATAAGACACAATATTGAATCATGACAATCCGTGTACAAGTGCTAAATATCAGACCCAACTCCAAAATCAATCCTGAAAGGATGGGAAGGGTTGGAGGAAAGAAACTCAAGAATGGTCCTCTAATTCTGATAATTGGAGCACCAGGAGTGATGACTTGGGAGCCAGCAGCACAAGCCACTCTCATAAATGTAAATCAGGACCATTTGGAACACCATGACATTTTTATGCTCCACCAAATCTCTGGTGGCATTCACATCCATGGGGTTATCAAATCCCGTTCAAGTATCTTTTAACTTTCCAGACCAAAACCATTCTTGTTTGTGGCAGGGCAGAGGCAAGGGCTGAGGCAAAAGAGAAACACTATACCTGTCCACTGGAACCCTCCAACCTCATAGTTCCAGACTAGGGGCATGACAAGTGGGAACCAACAACCAAGAACCTGCAAAGAGATGAGTTCCTCATTAATCTGAGCAATTGGAATCTCACACAAAAAGAATGACAACTGTAAGTGTCTAGAGTTTGTCCTTACTTTCAAGGGAGATGATTTCCATATTCATGAAGAATTTGCATGTATATTTTGTGTGCAAAATTTGCTGTCAATATTCTTTCAGCCAGTCTGGAATTACAATGTGGAAACCCATGGATGAGAATGCAGGTTTGTCAAAGAAGTCTTTTGATTCACAGGCACATCTCTTTCTCATAGAGGTTTTGACCTTTGAGCAAGCAGTATTAAGAGATTTTAATATTCGGAAACTACATACTCCAGAACCTTTCTTTAACCTCTTCAAGTCTGAGATGGACACCGTGAGATTACTGGGTACTGACCCCTTGATCACCATAAAGCCAGCCAGCGCGGGGGTGACTGTAATTTTGGATACTAATATACAGGGAAGAATATCTCAAACATTTAAGGTGACATACGCCATTATCTTCCTTGGAAACAAGGTCCCACAAATCGACTCCAGATAGTGACTAAACATATTGTGAAACAAGATAAGAAGGCAGGGTGAATTACTCAGAAAATGTTTTGATAACAGACAAACCCACACTGCGTATTTTTACATACTACCGAGAATCCACAAGCCACAAAGCCCGACCCCTGGCAGGCCAATTGTTTCTGGCCTGGGATCTCTGTTGGAACCTCTATCATAATTTGTGGATGTCTTTTTGACACCTCCAGTAAGTGCTTAAGTGCTGTGCCATCCTACCTTTAAGACACCAAAGACACCCTGTACTTCTTAGACGATGTATCTTTTGACATTACCACAGATTTTCTGATTTCTTTTGACGCAGAATTTCTTTATACCTTTATCCTACAGCATGAAACTCAGGAAACTACACAATCATTGTTGCTCAATAGCTCCCATGATTATACTACACCGGTTTCTTTCATGGTGTGCAAAGTTAGCCACAAAAAATAACTTTTTCAGTTTGAGGATAGCATTTATCTACACATATCCAGAACATCTATGGGAAGTGCCTTTGCCCTAAGTTTGACAAATCTCTACATGCACAGTCTTGAGACCACCCATATTTACTAAGAAGCAAATCCATTTAGGGTCCATCGGAGACTATGGGAACGATATATTGATGATACATTGGTGATCAGGAAGGTTTGGGTTGGTACTAATCTTGAGTTTTGCTCTTGGCTTTCCTCTAAGAGCCAATTCTTGAGATTCATCTTTGAATACAGTAAAGGCAGATTACCTTTCCTTGATTTTCTCATATAACCCATAGATGAAGCACCGGGGACTGAACTTTATAGAAAGCCTATGGATGGGAACTCATTACTATCATATACGAGTTTTCATCCAAAAGCATTAAGAAATAATCTTCCCATCGTACTGTTCCTCCGGATAAGCCATAACTGTTCACAGGTGTCCATATTCAAAGAACATCCACACAATTTAAACCCCCAATTCAACCAGTGAGATTACTCCAGGGAATTAGTGAGAAAAGTGGCTAAATGAGCAAGGAATAATAACGGCTCTGCCCTACTTGATACAACATTTAGGACCCCTCGGATAGACTAGCTCTAAGCAGGCGTTAAAAATGACAGAAAAAAATGGCTCAGTGAAATCTTGTAAATTTCACTGCGCCATTGTTTCGGGCCTCCCATCGGAGAAACGCCCACTTTGCATGCATTATGCCTGGCGCAGGCATAATGTGGCGCAAGGGGTTATTAAGTGGCTCAAAGCATGCACTGTGCCACTTTGTAAATCTGGTGTGGGAAAAAGGCCACCTTTGTGCCGCCTTAGGGTAAAAAAAATGGAGTTAAGGCGGTGTTAAAGTGGTGCAAGGGGCTCTTAAATCTGCCCCTAGGTCTCTGTCCTCACATTCACAGGTACAGGAGACATTGTGAAGATTACCCCTTTTATGGAACGTCTTCAATGTGGGGCATGTGGGATATATTGCTACACCACACTTAGAGCCAGATGTACAAAGCCCTTTTGCATTTCATAATGGTCTGAATTGATATTTCGGGCCGTTAAGAAATGCAAAACTGCCTTTTCTGATGTACAAAGGCCTTTCACAAATTGCAAATTGCGATTTCTACCCCTGTAGAAAAAACAATTTGCGATCCCAGGAAATCGCAAATAAAAGATTTCCTGTTTGTGATTCCTATATTGATGTACAAAGCATTTCCTGCATGTGATTTGGGCATCTAGGAAGTTTAATTGCCAGCGACTTGAAGTCGATGGTTGCCATGTGCAATTTAAAAAAAGCACCCCAAAATCCCTTTTTGTAAATTGCAATAGAACATGCACATGCCCCTTAGGCACATGTGTACTCTACATGTGCACCACTATTTTTGGGGTGCACCAAAGGGGTCCTTTTGGCCATTGTCATCCTTGATTTTGCATTTCCCAAATAGTGATTTTCTAATAGGCAATCGCTATTTGGGAAATGCAAAACCAGCCCATTGACACAAATGCAATGGGATTCTTTATTTGTGATTTCCTGATAGCAATTCCTATTTTGTAGGAATCGCTATTAGGAAAACAGTATCTCTGTACATAGCATTTTGCATTTCCTAAATAGTGATTTCTATGAAGTCGCTATTTAGGAAATCCAAAATTGCATTGTAGTGAATCTGGCCCTTAGTACACATCTTTATTTGGGATTGTTCACTCCCTTGGAACTGGGGCAAAATACTAATTGTAATAGTGACAGACTCCTCTTTATGCTCACTTGCCCCTGTTCCCTTCGCTAAATGGGCATGGCAACAAGCAAGATCAGGATATGTATTACAGAATGTCGCAGTACTATCAGATGCAGTCTAAATTAATAACACCCTTTTTACAAACTGGTCACAATGAAAATGACTTGGCATGGATGATACTGGATCAACCTAACATACCAGTTAATACCCAGGATGTGGCACACTTTTTTTTTTTTAAAAGAACAGTCCTGGGTATTTAGTCTGAAGAGACACAATTGTGGGTTGAATGACGATATTCTTTGGACAAGCTTACCATAGTTGGGTCTAATCATTCTCACCACTTTACTATCCTGGCCTCTTTTGGCTCAGGCTTTATTCTATATATAATGAGAAATGAACTATGACATGTTTCAAGTCTGATTGTCCTCTTTATCTCCCCTAATGTGAATAATAACTTGAATTTAAAATATTGTGTTAATTACCTGATATTGTAGAGGCGCGCTTGGCCCTCGCGAAGGTAGGCTGTGAACGCTGCCCAGCACCAGCCCAGCAATGACATAAACCACGCTCATTATATAGTTGTGCGGCAAGCCACTAACAGCTGCTTACTTCTTTATTTATAATCGGGGCCAAGCCCGACCTCTACGGTGAAAGGTTCAACATTGTATAAGAGAGCCTGAATGGCTCTCTACATTTCTCCTTTTAGATCAACAAACTAAACAGGAACCCAAACTCATGAAGCAAAAGGAAACAAGACAAAGAAGAGAAGAATAGATTGAGAGAGAAAAAAACACAGCACACGATATATATCAGCTGGCATATCTTTCTTCTTCAGCGGACAAAGGTCCTCATTATGACATTGGCGGTAAAAACTGAATACCGCTGTGCTGACTGCCGCCCACATACCGCTGCAGATGCAGACATACGTCCGCCACATTATGACATATACATCCAAAACCGACAGAACAGCCACAATCACAAATCCGCCAGACCCACTGAACATAATAAACTGTCAGTGCTACCACCCATACCGTTACGCTACCGACACTACGCCCTCCAAATAATTACCCACCAATCACCACAGCGGACATTCAATGACTGAAAAGCATTGGCGATGAACACCCTCGCAGCGGATAAGGCCACCCAAAGACAAAACAAGACAACATTGGCCATAACTAAAATCCCACACCTGACACAAATACACACACCCACCAACAGCACTATAAAACACACACCCACATCACCCACAATCCTTTGCTAACACGACAAGACCGCAATAGCTAGACACGTAAATCACAGAGACAACTTCACAAACACCACAACCACCCATTCATCCGTCACACGCCACACTCCCCACACCCCACCACATTACTCTACACCCTCTGCACAACACACACACCACACAATACCCATGTCCCCACAAAGGCACCCCCGTTTCACTGATGAGGAGTTGAGGGTCATGGTTAAGGACCTAGTCAGGGTAGAGCCACAGCTGTTTGGATCACAGATCCAGTAGATCTCCATTGCCAGGAAGGTGGTGCTATGGCAGAGGATCGTGGACCGGGTGAATGCCGTGGGACAGCATCCACAAACAAGAGATGACATCAGAAAGAGCGGAATGACCTACGGGGGAAGGTACATTCTATAGCAGCAAGGCACCAGCTCACCATCTAGAGGACTGGTGGTGGACCCCACCTCCTCTCCCACAGCTGACAGAATGGGAGGAGCAAGTCTTGGCAATCCTGCATCCTGAGGGACTCACTGGAGTTGCCAGAGGACTGGGTACTGATGAGTCAATTTTACTACCTATTCCCTCCATACCTGCATGCCACCATCACCCCTGAAACACATCACTCCACTCCATTCCACACAGTGCACCACCACAATTAACTAACCCAAATGCCAAGCACTGCCTGCCATACCCACTTCATGCACACCCCTTCTAGTCCTGCATTTACACCCACCACCAATGCATGCACAGCAAGGAGAACTAACAACTCCACAATACATCACCATACACAAACAAAGGTGTACAGGGCTACAGCAATGATATAGGGGAGGCTAGGGATGCAGAATATGTCACATACATGTAGCATAATACACCACTTGCATCCCCACAGGCGCCCCAGGCACTGCCAGTGGTGAGGAGGTGCCACGGCTACCCAGTCCCCCACCAGAAGATGCCCCCAGTGATGACAGAAACTCTGCCCTTCTGGATATGGATGAACTCCCTGGCCCATCAGGGACCACTTGTCAGTCGTATACCCCAGCCCACACCCAGTCCACTACAGAGCCTCCCCCCTCAGGATCCTATACCACAGCAGCCACCCAACATCCCCAAACCTCTGTCCCCAGAACACGTCAATCAGCAGTGTGCCCCCCTGTACAGGAACCCCAGTCCACACCTCACAGGCAAGACAATGAGGGTACTGGGGTCAGTGGCAGTGGGCACACCGTTCAGGGGACTCAGGCACAGGGGGCTAGGGACAGTCGGAGGACAACTGTGCGCCAGGGTGAGGAAAGGGCCAGGGAACCGGCTGTCCAGGAGGCACTCACCAATGTCCTAGGGACTTACCAACAATCCCAGGACAAGATCGGTCAGGTGATAGACATCATGCAGGCGAACCAGCGGCTGCAGAAGGAACACCACCAGGACATCAAGAAAGAATTGCAGGCCCTCAACATCACCATGGTCTCCATAGCAGGAGTGCTGGGTGATATGGCCAACATCATGAGGGAGTACACATCACACCAGCGGGCCCCTTCCACTAGCTAGTACACTGACCAGCCCTCCACATCTGCTGCAGCTAATGGATATGAGGCCCTTCCACCAGCACCCACAGACCACCAGCACCCCCCCCCCCCTGCAAAAGGTGAACCACCCCACAAACTTTACCTGCAACCCAGACAGACACCAGAGACGCTTGCCAAGACAAAGACCACCGCCAGGAAATAAGACCCTCCTGAATGTCCCCCTGGTGTTCCACTGTGTTACATTGTCCTCTTTGAACTGCCATTGCTCCCCTTCCTATGGCCCCTTGTACTCTGGCCCTGTGCTACAAACATACTGGACCAATACCCTGGACTATTCCCAACTATCACACCACTCTATAGAACTTCTAATTGTAGAACCATTTTCAATAAACACCCTTGGACACAACTTGTGTAATAGTGCTTTATCTACAGGTAATTTACTATGTAACAGACTGTAATGAACTGCATGATCCTGTGCAAATGTCCAGTAACATATTGACCCATCCAACAAATGTCTCAGCAGTCTGTACACATCACAGCCGTACACTGTTGGAACTACACCAACATCTGCAATAAGGGAAGATATAGGTGACAGTCAGGTGGGATGCAAAGGGAATGACTGGCATCATGCTGTAGTCACACAGTACAATACTAAAATGTGGTCTTGCTTAGTTTAACAGTCTTACCTGAGTGTCAT
This sequence comes from Pleurodeles waltl, assembly GCF_031143425.1. Lineage (NCBI taxonomy): Eukaryota > Metazoa > Chordata > Amphibia > Caudata > Salamandridae > Pleurodeles > Pleurodeles waltl. The sequence goes on along the minus strand of NC_090444.1, from coordinate 1,638,995,896 downwards.
TTGAAGTACTGCTGGATCAAATGTGATCTGTTGTCCACATCTTCCTCCTCTTTCTCCTCCTCACTGTCCTCAGTGTCCACTGCTGCCACAGCTGCATTGTCACCCCCCTCCTCCTGCATATAAGGCACATGTCGCCCGAGGGCCAATTTGTGCAACATGCAGCACACAACAACTATTCTGCAGACCTTCTAAGGGGAGTAGCATAGGGATCCACCTGTCAGATGGAGGCACCTGAACCTAGCCTTCAGGAGAATGAAGGTCCTTTCAACAATTCTCCTGGTACGCCCATGGGCATCATTATACCTATTTTCACCCCATGTTCTCGGATTCCTAACAGGGGTCATGAGCCAGGACAGATTTCCATACCCGGAATCACCTACAAGAAGTGATTAACCTTGCACATTGGCAGGAGGTATGATGCCTGAAGGCATACACTGACATACATTGGGTGGGGACTCAGGCTCACCTATAAGCCACATTCTGTGCCTCTGTAGCTGTGCCATCAGCTGTGGGAGACTGCTATTCCTCAAGACAAAGGCATCATGCACCGACCCTGGATAATTGGCAGTGATGTGGGAGACATACTGGTCATCCAGGCACACCATCTAGACATTGAGTGAGTGGAAACTCTTCTGATTCCTGTACACTTGTTCATTGACCCTGCGGGGACTAAGGTAATATGGGTCCCGTTGATAGCCCCAATCACATGAGGTATATGTCCCATTGCATAGAATCCAGCCTTCACAGTGGGTAAGTCATCTACCTAGGGGAATGTGATGTAGCTGCACATGTGTTTGAGCAAGGCAGACAAAACCCTTGCAAGCACAATAGAGAACATTGGCTGTGACATCCCTGCAGCCAAGCCCACTGTAACCTGAAGGAGCTTGTTGCCAGGAAATGGAGCACTGAGAGTACCTGCAAAAGAGGGGGGATTGCTGCAGTGCTACGGATAGCAGGTAGCAGATCAGGCTCCAATTGTGCACACAGCTCTGTGATTGTGGCCCTGTCCAGACGATAGGTGAGTATGATGTGCCGGTTCTCCAGAGTATCAATGTCTACAAGGGGGCAGTACACCAGTGTCTGCCTCCTGCTATTCCTCTGCAGTGGTTGGTACCTATGGGACCCAAATGTAGAAAAGGAGTGTCAACAGGAACCATGAACACACTACAGTAGTGTACACAGAGCATGTTTGTATGTTGAACACTGGAACTGTATAGGTGAGTACATTCTACTACAATGACACACTTATTAATCTGTACATGTGTACCAGCATTAGAAAATAGCATCTGCCTGTCTTGTATTCAGGGACAGGTGAAAGTGACCTCAGACCGCTGGCGTCATGGTGGAAGGCTGTCCGCACCGCTGTGCAATTCCTCATTGGCTATCATGGGCTATCATGGGAACCAATGATGATCAACGCCCGCGGTGACGGTGTCCACCACCACGGACATGACCGCCACTTCCTTTCTACCACTTCAGTTGATTCCTGACTTTCCACAGAATGACATCTCAACTGCGTGTGCTGCTGAGACCTGTGTCTGGAGCCAGACATGGCTCATGCTACAGGGGAAAGGGCCCCAGCCTTCACGTCGGAGAGGTTGGAGTGCCTCATGGATGGGGTCCTACCCCAGTATGGCCAGTTGTATGGGTCTCCAGACCAACAGGTGAGTACACCATGGATACGTTGCATGCAGCATGACTGCATGGAGATGTGTGTGTGTGCTGGCAGTGTGTCAGGTGGATGTGGAATGGCTGATGGCAGCGTCAATGCAGGGGTACGGGTCATGTGTGTGCTTGATGAGGAGAAGTGCTTTTTGTGGGCCATATGTGTGACAGGCTGGATTGTCAGGCTCATGGTGTCCCGCCTTCTGTGTTTCCTCTGCAGGTCAGCACCCATCAGCAGAAGGGATTGTGGCGTGCCATCACCAAGGATGTGCGGACCCTGGGTGTCTATAGCAGGTGGAGCACCCACTGCAGGAAATGGTGGGAGGACCTGAGACGCTGAGCCAGGAAGATCACAAAGGCCCAGCTGGGGATGGCCTGCAAACAAAGGAGGGGTGCCTGTCGAAACCTGACCCCCCCGATGGCCCGCATACTGGTGGTGGCCTACCCAGAGCTGGATGGGCGCTTGGGGTGCATCACAGAAGCCACAAGGGGTGAGTACAGTGCGTATGTTAACCATCTTTGCTGCCTGGCATGGGATTTAGGTGCAGGATACTAGTCAGTGGATGCCCCAAAATGCCAGTTCAGATATTGCTGCGTGGTCCAGCTCAGGATAATAGGGTTGAAAGCATGTTTTAAATAGCTAGGTAGGTGATGTCCCATGTCAGGCAGGTCTTAGCTGGTCCCAGTTGGTGTGTGGCTGGCAGTGTTTGGCTCCTAACTGCTGTGGTACTTAGCCAATGGTATGCCAGTGTGGTCCATACTGCCTATTCTCATTCTCAGTGTGTGACAGTGATGTGTCTGCCATCTGTGCTGTTGGTCCTGAGATTGACCCTGTGCTCCCTTTCTCTTCCCCCCTCTCCTTTTGTCATCCTGTCCATGTGTGCATTAGCATCATCTGGCAAAGGAGCAGGGGCATCGGCGAGTGAGGGAGATGCAGCCCACGGGATCCAGGAGGCAGAGTCCATCGACGCCGAGGGTACCAGTGGGACAGAGGGCGAGGGGAGCACCACGGCAGGGACAGGAGGTGACACCACTGACTCTGAATCATCTTCCAATGGGAGCTCCCTGGTTGTGGTGGACCCCTCTGTGACCACCCCAGCTACAGGTTCTACCACCACTCCCATACCAGCACCGCCCTCCCAGTAGCCCCCCACCGAGTTGCCCGTGCCAGCTCACCCAGTAGGGTGGGCATCTCCTTCGCCCCAGGCACCTCAGGCCCTGCCCCAGTCAGCCCTCTTGCCCTCAGTGAGGAGGCTATTGACCTCCTGAAATCCATCTCTGTAGGGCAGTCAACCATTGGGAATGCCATCCAGGGACTGGCATCCCAGATGCAGCAATGTAATGCCTTCCTGGAGGGCATCCACAGTGGGCTGGCGGCCCTACAGAGACTGTTTCAGGCTCTGGCCTCTTCACTAATGGCAGCCAGTGTCCCTGTTTCATCCCTTCCCCCCTCCTACTACCACTACCCAGTCCCAGTCTCCTTGTCCCCAACCCATCCCACACACATTCTGACAAGCATGCACCCAAAACAACACACATGACTCGCATAGACACTCACACCTGCATGCACTGCATCAACATTCCCAGATCCTGCCACAAGCACAGCCTTGCCCACAGTCACCACAACAGCAGACCCACAGACATGCACCCCATATACCACTTACACTGTCATCACCACCACCACCAAATACACCACTCCCATCTCACTTGCAGACACCACCACAACATCCATCCACACGTCATGCTTATCCTCCCCACCCTGTCTGCCCCCTCCATTAACACACACACGCTCGCACTCAGACCCCCAACAGCCATCCACTTCATACACGCACACCATCCATGCACCTGCACCCAAGTCCAACACATCTGCTCCTCCTACAACCACTCCCCCTACCTCCACTCCCATCCCTCCTCCCACATCCTGCCTCATTGTTCCTAAGAAGCTTTTCCTTGCCCGCCTTGACCTCCTCCCTTCCCGCCCCTCTGTCCTGCCCATAAGAGGAATGTCACACTACCCTAGCCCAGTACCTCAAGCACCCAGTCTGACACAGCGCTACCCCCAAAGTCTCCAGCTGCCCCTAAGGGGCACAGGAGTAAGAAGCCAGCCCCCCACACCAAGGACACTCTTTCCCCCCCAAAATGGAGGGCTAAAGTGCCGCCCCCTCCCAAACAGACTGGCAAGACCATGGGGCCACCTCCAAAACCCAGGGCCAAGGAGGCCCCAATGAAATCCCTGCCCAAGGAGGCCCCACAAAAATCAAAGCCAAAGTGCCCCCCAGAAATCCAAGGGTAAGGAGGCCTCCCAGACATCCAAGGGCATGGAGGCCCCCCAGACATCTAAGGGCAAGGAGGCCCTCCAGCCATCCAAGGCCAAGGAGGAGCCCAAGAAGTCAAAGGCCAAGGAGGCCCCCCCAGACATCCAAGGCCAAGGAGGAGCCCAAGAAATCAAAGGCCAGGGAGCCCGCCCAGACATCCAAGGCAAAGGTGGAGCCCCAGACTTCCCTGGAGAAGGAGGCCCCACATGAAACCCTGGACAAGGAAAAGCCTCAGAAATCCCTAGACAAAGAGGAGCTCCAGGAATCCTTGGACAAGGAGGTCCCACAGATATCCCTGGACCAGGAGGCCCACAATATAGTGGTCATGGAGCAGCATCCGGAACCAGAGGCCAAGGAGCAGCATCCGGAACCAGAGGCCAAGGGGCACCATCATTAACCAGTGGGCAGCCAGCCCCCTCCTCATCCTCTGGGCAGGAAGCCCCCTCCAGAACCAGTGGGCAGCCAGCCCCCTGCTCATGCTGTGAGCAGGAAGCCCCCTCCTCATCCTGTAGGTAACAAGCCCCCTCCAGAAGCAGTGGGCACCCAGCCCCCTCCTCTTCCGGTGGGCAGCCAGACCCCTCCAGAACCAGTGGGCTAGGAGCCCCCTCACAATGAGTTGCAATCTCTCAAACACCCCACCCCCCTCCCCTTCAGGTGCCTGCCCATTTCCAACAGGATGCTCCTGAACTGTGGAGTCCCCATGTTGCCAGGAGTCAAGTTGGGGCTTGGACTTTGCCCTATTGGCATTAGTGACTCTGGACTGGCCTTTGGGCCTGCATTTCTTTATTTCTGCAAACGTGCATGTTTTTGAATTTTAGATATTCATACAGAAGGAATACAGTGGTTGGAACTGTGTATGTGTCCTGCTTTTATTTACTCCGGAGTTCTGTTGCTGTTTATACCTGTGCATGTGTTACTGGGTGAGTGGTGTGTGTATGGTTTGTGTTGTGCAGGTGTGCGTCACTCCCCCCATCTCCCCCACCCTTATGTGCTAGGCGGTTGTACTCACTGTCATCGTCTTCATTGGTGCTGGTACTCCAGAACAGCCATGGCATGGTACAGCATCGGAAATACTTGCAGTTCAGGTTCCATGCCAGGCTTTTGGTGTTGTTGCTACCGCACCAGAAATAAAAATATGGTGGGCGGATCCTTGTCTTCCACCTGCCTGTAAGTGGCTACCGCCATGTTCGTGTTCGTACCGTGCTGACTGTTGGTGTGGTACATTGGCTGTATATGGGAGGGATCACCGCCATGGTCATAAATGGTGTTCATTACCCCCAGCCTGTTGGTGCTGATACCGCCATGTTAACCCTGGTAGTCAGAAGACTGCCAGGGTCATAATGACCACCAAAGTCTCTTAGTTGTTTGCTGGGAGTCAGGTTGGGAAGCAGGTTAAATTTCTGGCTTTGACCAGCAGACCTGTGGGTGTTTCCACCGTACCTCTTCCACTGTGCACACACCAGCTCCGATTCACCAGTGGGTGAGCGTGAGTTATCGCAGTGCATCAGAAGGGGGCTGCTAATGTCACTGTCACTTGTCAGATGGCATTATGGGCGCTCCACCCTCGTCACCAGTGTAAAAGTGTGCTGACCCTCGTGAAGGTAGGCCACGAACGCTCCCCAGCACCAGCCCAGCAATCACATAAACCATGCTTGTTTTATAGTTGAGCGGCGAGCCACGAGTGGCTGCTCGCTCCTTTATTTATAACTTGGGGACTGAGCCTTTCCTCCAGGGTGAAAGGTGCAACATTGTGAGAGAGTCCAAGTGGCTCTCTATAGATAGGAGGATGGGGGTCATCTCTTTTTGATGCACTGTCACACATGCTAGGCTTCTTCGCGCCTGGTTGATTCTGGTAAATAGGTGGAATGTGGACTTTCTCTTGACCTCGCACCCGGTAAGAAACAGCCATTAAAGCATTGCAGGTTGGTGAGTATGGGGTTTCTCTCTTTTTCTCCCCCTTACATTTCCAGCCTCGTTTGAAGGCCCCTTTCATGCATGGCCTAAATCGGCCTCAGTAATAGCTATGATTTTACAATCTTGTCCGCCTCTGAACTGATCGGGTGTTTGTGGAATAGCGCATTCACCACAAACATAGTGGGTAGGGGTTAGAGCAGTTTAATATAAATAACATAGCTCACAGAAATGTCCCATCCATAAGAAAGCCAACTACAAATGACACACACATTATTTTAAGACCATCATTCTAAGACCTCTGACCCTGCATCATTGCAGGCAGGCCGCTTCCTCCTCACCACTGCTCCGGTAAGTGCTGCCATTGTTTTGGGCTTGTTTGGGCTTGTCTGGGCTTGTTTGGGCTTGTTTGGGCTTGTTTGGGCTTGTTTGGTCTTATTGGCTTCTCCTCTCCTGGAAGGCCCCGCCCCCCTCCCTCCTCCTCGGAGCTCTTCCTGCTCCTGACTCCTTCTGCCCCCGCACTCCCATTGGAGGTTTCCCTCCCTCCTCGCAGCTGCCACTCCCTCCCCTCTTATGCCGGCCGCAGCGCAGACGCGCCGCTGGCGCTCCGAAGGCGGGCCAAAGGCAAGACTGTCTGCGCCCGTCCGCGCCAAGACCGCGCCCAGCGCCAGACCCCCTGGCAAACACGCCTCCCGCGCCACCAAACACCTTTACACTGCGAACGGACTCCACGCCCTTAATCCAGGACGCTCCTCCATCTGCTTACAGTCCACACCGACGCGCACCAAAGGATCCTTCTCCTGCAAAGCCTGCAATTTCACCTGCAACCTAACCTCCAAACTCCAAATCAAAACAGACAACCGCATACGATGCACCCTACTTAACACCTGCTCCGTCCACAAACATGCAATTGAACTCTGGGACCTCCTGACCACATACTCGCCCAACGTCGCATTCCTCATCGAAACCTGGATGAATTCGGCCTCAGAACCAGACGTAGCCATAGCCATACCAGAAAACTACAAGATCACCAGAAGAGACCAAATCAACAGACCAGGAGGAGGGATCACCATAGTCCACAAAAACACCATAAGAGTCTCCACCAACTCCCATGACACCATCAACTCCGCTGAGCACCTCCACTTCAAAATTCACATCAACACCAACAACACACTCAGAGGAACACTGGTCTACAGACCCACTGGACCCAGACCTCAGTTCTGTGACGACATTGCCGACGCCATCAGCTCCCAAGCCCTCGCCTCAACAGACTACATCCTCCTTGGTGACCTAAACTTCCACCTAGAAAATAACAACGATATCAACACCACCAACCTAATCGATAACCTCGCCAACTTGTCACTACACCCACCCACTCCGCAGGCCACACACTCAACCCCATCTTCTCAGCCAGCAACCATGTCTCTTTCAGCCACACCACCAAACTCAGTTGGACAGACCACCGCTGCATCCACTTCTCCTACCAAAAAACAGTCACTCACCACCACCGCACACAACCCCCCTGACGCAACTGGAGCAAAATATCAACGGATCAACTGATCTCCACTCTCGCCCGGGCCCCACCCCCTGGGACCCCGGACCCCAACATAGCCACCACCAACCTGCATCGCTGGATAGAAGATTGCGCCAATACCCTCGCACCGCTCCAAAAAAAAAACCCACCTTCCACAGAATCAAGGCCAGCTGGTTCACCCCAGAACTACAGGAATCCAAACGGCTATGTTGCAGAATGGAAAAAACCTGGCACTTTGACCCTACCAACTCCAACCACATCGCTTTCAAGGATGCCCTACGCAAACATCACCAACTGATCCGCACCACCAAAAGGAGCCACTTCAAAAAACGCATCAACGCCAACGCTCACAACAGTAAAGAGTTGTTCGGCATCGTCAATGAGCTCTCCACCCCCAGGACCTGCTCCAATGAACCCCCGCCATCACAGGAGTTCTGCAACTCACTGGCAACCCACTTCCGTCGAAAGATAGAAGAAATCCACAATAGCTTCAAACCCCAGACCCACCAGCTGACTACAAACACCCAAGAACCCAACGCTCCAAGCAACACCCACCTCCTCAACACCTGGACCCCCGTCAACAAAGAGGACACCGCCACCACCATGGCCTCCATCCACTCCGGATCACCATCGGACCCCTGCCCACACCATATCTTCAATAAGGCAAACATCATCATCGCCCCCCACCTCTGCAAAACCATCAACAGCTCCTTCGAGTCAGCCAGCTTCCCAGAAAGATGGAAGCACACAGAAATCAACACCCTGATAAAGAAACCAAAGGCAGACCCAGATGACCCCAAGAACTACTGGTCGATCTCCCTCCTCCCCTTCCCAGCCAAGGTCATCGAAAAAAATTGTAAACAGCCAACTATCCCGGTTCCTGGAAGACAGCAAGGTACTCAACACCTCCCAATCCGGATTCCGCAGAAACCACAGCACTGAGACTGCACTCATTGCTGCCACAGACGACATTAGGACCATGCTCGACGAAGGGGAAACAGCAGCACTCATACTCCTGGACCTCTCCGCAGCTTTCGACACAGTATGTCATCACACTCTCCGCACACGCCTCCACAACGCTGGAATCCACGACAAGGCACTCGACTGGATCTCGTCATTTTTCTCAGGCATAACCCAGAGAGTCCACCTCCCACCATTCCTGTCAGAAGCCTTCAGAATCATCTGTGGCGTTCCCCAAGGATCTTCGCTCAGCCCCACGCTCTTCAACGTTGACATGGCCCCCCTCGCCAACATCGCACAAACCCACCACATCAACATAGTTTCCTACGCAGATGACACTCAGCTCATCCTCTCCCTCACAAAAGACCCTACAACTGCAAAGAACAACCTCCACAACGGACTTCACGCCATCGCCAGCTGAATGGAATCAAGCCACCTCAAGTTAAACACAGACAAGACATAAATCCTCATATTTGGCACCAACCCCTCAACTTGGAATGACTCCTGGTGGCCCACCTCCTTAGGAACCGCACCCTCACCCACCACCCACGCACGCAACCTAGGCTTCATCTTGGACTCCACACTCAGCATGACTCAGCAAGTCAATGCCATCTCCTCTTCCTGCTACAACACTCTCAGCATGCTCCGCAAAATCTTCAAGTGGATTCCCGTCAAAACCAGGAAAACTATCACCCACACCCTGGTCAGCAGCCGATTGGACTACGGAAACGCCCTATATGCAGGAATAACAACCAAACTCCTAACAAAACTGCAAAGAATCCAGAACGCATCCGCCCGCATCATTTTGGACATCCCACGCTGTGACCACATTTCCCCCCACCTCAGGGACCTTCACTGGCTACCAGTATCAAAGAGGATCACCTTCAAACTCCTCATCCACGCACACAAGGCCCTCCACAACACAGGCCTAGCCTACCTCAACGACAGACTCACCTTCCCCACCCGCAATCTTCGCTCCGCCAGCCTTTACCTCGCCTCCATCCCCTGCATCCGCCGCACCACCGCCGGAGGAAGATCCTTCTCTCACCTAGCCGCCAAGACCTGGAACTCCCTACCGCTCCACCTTCGCCAGACCCAAGACCTCTTGACATTCAGGAAACGCCTCAAGACATGGCTCTACAACAGTAGCTCCCCCCAGCGCCTTGAGACCCTAACGGGTGATTAGTGCGCTCTATAAATCCCTGATTGATTGATTGATTGATTGATCTAGTTTTCTAACATTCTATAATATTGACATTCCTAGAATACCCCATGCTAAAGTAGTTTGCACCGGATGCCACAGTGTTCTCTTTTCTTTTCCACCACAGTGTACTTTTTCCTTTTCCGTTCCTGTGTCTTTCAGGTGTCAACGCTCTTATTAATGTTGGGTAAAATCTCTTCCTTTTGATTATCTGATGTTAAGGAATGGTCTTCCTTCGACATAGCAGATGACATAGTTCCCACTGTGATTGTTTATTATTGTTAATGGTGTTGGTTGAAGTTGATGTGTTGAAATTCATGATAAGGGGCATGATATACACAACTATTCCTTTGACACCCCCATTATTGTGAGAACAGATTATTTATTTGTTTACTTGTAATACATATACTTCTAGAAGACATTAACCTCAGGTCAATTTGTATTCCTGTGATGTTATCTGGACAGATTAAAAACCTGATAATAATCCAGGCCTTGTGTTTGGTGTGTGTCCTCTAGCCAGGCCCTGAGTCTCTTACCAGAGTAAACACGAGTGGAGGCAGTATATCCGACTACACCAGGTAATAACTCATTTTGTGTGGATTGACTTTTGGTTTCATGGCACTACTTTTTAAGACATGTACAGGAAGCATGACTGTCACTGTTTTTTGCGGTGCAGTGGTAATGGTGTATACTTTCAAGGAACACTTTGAGAGTGTAATATGGACACTGATGAATTTATGGTGTTCTGACTATATATTCTTATTTTTCATAGGTACCTGAGATGTGGATCTCCTTTGCTCTTTGGTGACCATTGTTTGTACTAGTATCTTCATGCTTTTGTATTTTACAGATGCACCTTATAGCAGAGTCAATCAATCAATCAATCAAATAATTTCTTAGGCGCACTACTCACCCGGTAGGGTCTCAAGGCGCTGGGGGGGGGGTAGTGGCCGGTTACTGCTCGAAAAGACATGTTTTTAGGTGCTTTCTGAATGTTAGTAGGTCTTGGTTCTTGTGTAGGTTGGTGGGGAGGGAGTTCCAGGTCTTGGCGGCGAGGTGGGAGAAGGATCTGCCGCTGGAGGTGGTGCATTGGAATGCCGGGGACTGTGGCGAGGACAAGGTCGGCGGAGCGGAGCTGGCGAGTAGGTATGTGGAAGTTTACTCGTTCGTTGAGGTTGGCCGGTCCGGTGTCGTGGAGGGCCTTGTGAGCGTGGACAGTTAAAAAGTTAAACAGGCACAAAATGGAGCGCAAAACAAAGCGGGCACAAAAGGGCACAGTCAGGTACAAATACAATTTCTAAAAAAACTAAAACTAAACGCAGAAAATGAAAAGCAATCTGTGGAAGGAAATAACAGACACGCCTATCACTAGTGACTCTAATAGGCCCCTACTAATGCCCCCTACATCTCCTTAAGGGTGATTGTAGGGTAGAAACATGTTGACCCATTGATATAGTCAGGGATGAGTCCCCTCCATGCTTCACTTCACTGTTTTTAATCCTGTCCCTGACAGACAGAATAAAGTGGAGGGTTAGGCCAGGGATAGTTTTATTCTTTATCTCACCACACTCTTTGCACTCTGCTTGGCTCACCCATGCCTTAGACTCTCAAAGGGCAGTTTGAGCATCCAAAAGCTCCTCGGAATTCAGGAGTTGTTGCTCCTGCCACAACAAGTCATTGTGCTGTGTGGAGGAACCCTATGATGAAGAATCAGGTTCAGTGAGTGCTCTTGTCTTAAAATAATTTAAATTATTGTAAATAATGGTCTTGAAATACGTCCTGGCCTTTTTGTTTTATTTGTTGTTGAACAACTTTAACCATGCACCTGCAACATAGCCAAACAGACTCAATCAATTCATGAATGATTATGCATTCCTGGAAGTGAACTAGATGATGCAGAAGGATGCTCCTGACTTGTTAGACCTGTCAGCTCTTGGTGTAGTTTCCCCTGTCTTTTTGCTTCTGACCTCTGGTTTTTGATCCTGTGCTAAATTTCATTTTTGCTGGCTTTAGGACTCTGGACACTATACCCCTGCTGACCAGTGCTAAAGTGCAATTGGTATTGGTGATTGGTATCCATGATTGCCACATTTGATTTACTAGTAAGTTCCTAGTATAGTGCACCATGTGTGCCCAGGACATATAAATCAAATGCTACTAGTCGGCCTGCAGCACAGATTGTGCCACCCACACGAGTAGCCCTGTAAACAAGTCTCAGACCTGCCACTGCAGTGTCTGTGTAGGCAGTTTTAAACTGCCATTTCGACCTGGTAAGTTCACCCACTAGCCAGGCCCAAACCTTCCCCATTTACTACATGTATGTCACCCCTAAGGTAGGCCAAGACAGCCCCATGTGCAGGGTGCAGTGTATGTAAAAGGTAGGACATGTACTAGTGTGTTTTACATGTCCTGATAGTGAAGTACTGCTAAATATATTTTTTACTATTGCAAAGCTTATCTCTCCCATAAGGTAGCATGGGGATTGCCTTGAAATATATTTTAAGTGTAATTTCCAATTCACAATTTAAAAATACATCTTTTGGTGAAGTTGGTTTTAAAATTATTAGTTTGAAAACTCCACTTTAGAAAGTGGGCATTTTCTTGCTTAACCATTGTGTGCCTCTGCCTGTCTGTGGAAAACACGTCTGGGTTATAATGACAGTTGGGCTGTTTTTGAATTCACTATAGACAGCCACACAAAGAGACCTGAGGTGTGCCCTGCATATCCCGATGGGTCTTCCTGAGTTGGAGAATTGTGATGAGCTGACACTTGCACCTGAATAGGGCTGTGTCTGTCCTTACACATAGCAGTCTCCAGCCCCCTGGAATGTGTCTGGGGCCAGGGCAAGAAAGGCAGGGTCTTGTGCACTACAAAGACTTTTTTTTGTAAGTTTGCCTACTTCAAAGGCAGAAATGGGTATACGACCTCTGACCCCACAAAGTAAGAGCTCTTCTGGACTGAGGAAATTTTGCCAGGAAGGAGAGCTGGATACTGTGGGAGGGACTGCCACTTTACCTGTTGCTTTGTTGTGCTGGCCTGCTGCTTGTTGCTTCTGTCCTGGGAGTGAAAGGATAGGACTTTGCTTTCGACATCCTAGTTTTCAAGGTTCTTCAAGGGCTTGAGTTAAGCTTGCCACCCGTTAAGAAGTCTCAGGGACATCAAAGACTTCATCTGCCAGCACTTGGACTCCTCTGCTGAGAGTCCTGTCCTGCCAAGTGGTGTCACATCCAGTCTGGGTCCTTAAAGGAGGTTGTTGGTGCTACAAGGAGAAATTAATGCATCGATTCACCACGACATTCCAAACCAATGCATCGCTGAAAGTATTCAAAGTATCGCCACTGCCTGCACTGGAGAGAGGTCTCCGCTTGGTTTTCCACGCAGGCCCCAGCTTTCCATTGCAGCACTTCAGAAGAACCACCACTGCATGAGTTTCAAGCACCACATCATGAGTCTGTTAGAGCGACACATCCCAACTTGACTTCTGACGCATCACCTATGCATCATCCCTAGGCACCATTTTCTTCAGTCATCTACACCACACTGCAGTAAGGAACCAACGCTTCATACCACAAACTACGCATCACCTCCCATGTGACAGTAGGAAACTGACTCAGCACATCTCATGCTTAGCAGTAAGGAACCAATACATCACCTCCCCTGCGACAGTAAGGAAATGACGTTGCTCTGGCTCTTTCTCTTTCTGTATGTCACCCCTAAGGTAGGCCAAGACAGCCCCATGGGCAGGGTGCAGTGTATGTAAAAGGTAGGACATGTACTAGTGTGTTTTACATGTCCTGATAGTGAAGTACTGCTAAATATATTTTTTACTATTGCAAAGCTTATCTCTCCCATAAGGTAGCATGGGGATTGCCTTGAAATATCTTTTAAGTGTAATTTCCAATTCACAATTTAAAAATACATCTTTTGGTGAAGTTGGTTTTAAAATTATTAGTTTGAAAACTCCACTTTAGAAAGTGGGCATTTTCTTGCTTAACCATTGTGTGCCTCTGCCTGTCTGTGGAAAACACGTCTGGGTTATAATGACAGTTGGGCTGTTTTTGAGGTATACTTTGCCTCAGTCAAGTGCTTCATTGATTTCAAAGAACTACAATTGTTTTTAATCCTTTCAAAGTGATATCTTTGCTTGTGTATGCTGGATTTTTGCAGTTTTGGTCTCGTTTTACACAGATAAATATTGGTTATTCTTCTATACTGGTGTACATTCATTTTGGAGTGTTTTCACTGTGTTACTGTGTGTGTTTGTGTGTACAAATACTTCACAAATTGCCTCTGAGATAAGCTTGACTGCTGGTGCCAAGCTACCAATGGGGTGAAGCAGGGTTCATCTAAGCTAGGTGGCTCCATTACCCTTACTAGAGTGAGGGTCCTTATTCGGACAGGGTGCAAGCCACTGCCAACTAGAGACCCCATTTCTATCACGGCTCAAAAAGTCCAAGAGGAAGTTGAAGGAAGCGATCCCTGGCCTTCTTGGAACACTGGGTGAAGCAGGATCTCCCCCAAAGGCCCTTTTCCCATTTTGTGATAGAACGAACAAAGAGAGTCCCGGCCAGATGCCCCCTTCTGGGTGCCCTCACTATTTTGACAGAAATGCGATTCTATTTGAGGCTTGTGAGAAGGGCCCTGTCAGACACAGCAATGCAAAAGTGATGTTTTTTCCAACAGCAAAGAGACTCATTAATCCAGGCCAAGAAGAAATTACGAGACTGGGCCTCAAGTAGGCCCTTTTATTTCCTGCCAAATTGCAGACATCAGATGACCGACACTCATTTTTTCACAAAACCAGAGACAGCGTTGGACTGGCTGGAAGCCTTCTACAAGAGGGCACTTAATCACACTTTATCTCCTACTGCTGCCCCAATGAACCTGGTACCAGCCATTGTCCAGAGGCAGCATCACTGTGGGTCGAGATGTGGACCCGGAAGGAGCAACAAGAGGTGGCGGCCATGGCAGCCTCCTTACAAGGACTAACGGCGACCCCACCCTTGTTTTCCTCAGAATCTAACATATTTGGAGAACATCAGATGTCCAAAGACCCTGGCTCTGATTCACTGACACCACTGGTTTTCACAGCACAATTTACAAAGATCTGGGAAAACATCCTCTCCACTTAGAAGACAGATGTTGGAGAACCTTCCACTTACAATCATACGTTCTTGGCTACATGGGAACCTCCCCAGACACTATCTATGTATGCCGCTTATCCTATTCCTCTGCACTCTGTAGCAACCTCTGGACCTTTGTTTACTTATATTACTTAACTGTACGGATTGACCCGAACCCATGTGCTGCACTGGTTCTATAGTGGGCCCAGAACTCTCTCTTTGAAACCGCCACACCCCTCTAACTGTTCCCTTAACATATGTGTTTGAGGGACTGAAATGGTTTTGTAGTGCCTCCCCTTTCTCTTTCCTTTGCTGTTTTTTTGTATTTTTGGTATTTGTTGGATGGCTATGTTGTGATCTTTCTTATAGATGCTATTAGTATCTATTTAGTTAACTGTCACTGGTTGCTCTTTAACCAAACATCTCGCCCTATCTTCTACCTATCACAATACATGGCACACATCCTTCACAATCAAAGCCCTGCATGGAGGTACCGACCCTTGGTACTTAACCTAACAAATTGTCTGACACCTTCAACTTGATTACATGGAATATCATGGATATGAATTCATTGAAAAAGTGATATAAAGTACATTTTGCTCTATTCTGCTGGCAGGTTTCACATTGTTTTTTTTGCAGGAAACCCACTTAACAACCACGGAGGTAACCAGACTGAAATCTAGATGCCATGGAAAGGTATTTAGCACTGGGTGTGCTGCATATGCTTGCAGGATGGTGCTCTGGACTAGTGCAGAAGTCCCTTTTA
The DNA here is from genome assembly GCF_031143425.1 of Pleurodeles waltl. Classification (NCBI taxonomy): domain Eukaryota; kingdom Metazoa; phylum Chordata; class Amphibia; order Caudata; family Salamandridae; genus Pleurodeles; species Pleurodeles waltl. Next base: position 1,638,980,420 of record NC_090444.1, on the reverse strand, counting down.
AAGTAGATTACATTCAAACTGACACAGAGACTTGTTTTCTACTTGTCAGAGGCAGTTTCAGTGGCTTTCCAGTAAATACGGGAGTCATAGACACTCCACATGTGCACCAGATAGCATTCTGGATTCGACTTACAATTATCCTAGCTGATTGGCTTAGAGTACTGTAGATCATGGGAGTCGATTTCAATAGTGTCCTTGATGTACACCTAGACAGCATAACACCCATGCTCCCTCAATCCCCCGGGTTCCTTAACTCCGAGCACCTCCGGCAGTGACCAACAATGGTCGACCCATTAGGAATTAGTTGACACGCAGTCACTCAAATACCCAGCACAGTAATTTTGTTTTTATGCCCCAGTCCATCAACTACATTCATAACTAGACAGATTTTTCCACCCTGCAACTCTCCACACAAAAGTAACTTGCAAGTCTCTGGTTATGACAAAAGCCTGGAGTGACATACCTCCCTTGATCCCCACTTGGAGTTATTATGCTAGATGATGCAGTATTTTGTCAGGTGGGCTTGACCACATAGACTCATTTTTAAAGGACAATACATGTACCTGCTCCTCTCATTTGATTGAGTGGGAGACCTTTAATGACCTATGTTTATGGTGGGTGTTCAAAGGGTGCTATTAAGAGACATTACAAAAGGTCAGACCTCCATTTTCAAGCTAGAACAAATTGCACAAACCTCAAGTGATAAATTAGATGACTTGGGGGTGGCACGAACTGATCACTTTGATGAGGGTGGAGCTGGTTAGCTCCCATAATTTTACGGCCTACCTAACAAAAACTCACAAGAGAAAGACAAACCCAGCTGCCTGATGGTGCAACTTGTCTCGCCACAACACACTAATTCTACTCCCCTCTGTCACTCCGCCATCTGGAGAAGTTGTCCATACACAATAGGCCAATAACAGTGTTTTCCATGTCTATTACAGAAAATGATATAGAGCTCTACTGCCAACCTTGAATTCTACATTTGTCTACATTATCGCCTCTATACAACTTAGCCATTTATCTCAGAAGGCCCAAAGGTTTCTTGATGCCTCTATTACAATCCAGGAGATTCATATACTCCTGAGGTACTTAATCCAGGGGGAGTGCTTGGGGACAGATGGCTTACCAGCTAAATATTATACTCAATATGCCTCCAATCTGAGCCCAAGCTAACAAAACACTCTTCCCTAGACCCTTAATGAAGCACTCATCTCTACTTTAATGAAACCACACAACAGACCCACAGACTTAGCATCCTACCTGCCACTTTCCATTTTAAACACAGACTATAAAATATTAACTACATTTTTGGCCTGCTGCCTATTGTCGGAGTTACTCAACATAAAACATGAGGACCAGGCAAGGTTTATACAGCAATACCTCCTTTAATCTTCTCAGGACATGACATATTAAAGATGAATCAGCTGATTTGTTCACCAATGCTGTGTGAATTGCGCTGGATCTGGCAAAGGTCGGTACGAATATTCAGAGTGGGACTATATTAGTGGAAATGGATACAAATCTCCGCTCACTCGGTTCAGGTAAAAACCGAGAAGTACATCTCAGGTTCATGTTCCATAGGTTGAGGCATCCAGTAGGGCTGCCCACTCTTGCCACTGTTATTTGCCATGACCATGGAGCCCTTAGCAGCCTACTTACAGTACCTTGGTACAGACTGGGGTATACCAATACTGGGTACAACTCATGCTGCGTCCTTATACGCTGAAGTCTTTGTCCTATATGTTTTAGATGCAACTATTGACTTATCCTCTTTAACTCAGGAATTAATGGAATTTGTAGCTCTTTGGGACCTTAAAGTAAATTTAACCAAATCCTGCATTTTCTCACACTCCAAGATTCCTCTCAGGACACATCTAGACTCCTGATTGCAATCTGAAATGGGCACATTTAAATGTTTTTGATGCTGACTCAGACTTACGAGTTGTCGCAAACCTGAGGCAGCCCCAAAAACTAATGTCACCCCAGGGATGGTGTTAGCATGGCAAAACGAGGAGGAATGCTTTTGTTCCTCCTTGTTTTTTTTATTTTTCTATGCGTGTTGCATTCTAAATTCGGCCTGTAACTTTTGCTTTAAGGTAACTATAACTCACACAGTCACTATGCACAGTTTTCTCATCAATAATTTTACTGCAAATGTTACAGTGATATTATGAATGATGTCATCAAAGGTGCCATGAGTGTATAATATCTGGGGTAGTTAGCAGTGCATGGTGAGGGCGGGAGTTATAGTTACCTTAGGGCATGAGTTATTGTTGCTTGAAATAACTCTAACTTTAACAGCTGAATTTCTATGGTTTTGTGTGTGCAAAACCTGAACCTAACTCCCTGTAACCTTTGTTTTTTTTAGCGAATTTCTAAGATTTGTTTTTATTCTATTTCCTAACTATGATGTGCATGCAACTTTTGTTTTTTTTACTGGATTTTTAGGGTTTTTTTAACGTTAAGATGTCCATCTACAAAACTAGCCATAATTTCAATGCCAACATGAACCCCCTCATCTTGCTCCTTTGTAAATTAAGGCCCTCATTATGACATTGGTGGGAATTCCCACTTACCACCATGCTGACTGATGCCAACATGCTGGATATCCGTTCACCATATCATGAAACACACACACACCAATCCTTCACTATTCAGCCACTCACACAAATCTGCCACACCAAAAGTCAGTGATAAACTGGCGGTATCAAAACCCACACCGTTACGCCAACAGAACAACGCCCATCACATTATGAGCCACGAAGCACCACAGCTGACATTCAATTGCGGTAAACACACACACCCAAACAAAACAACACCACATTGGACAATTCAAACAACACCCACCTGACACCCATACACACAACGCACCCACACCACTATAAAACAGACACCCACATTACCCACAACCCTTTATGACTACAAACCATTGGCATGAGACAGACACCATGACCACAGACAAAACCAGAGCCACACACTACCTACACCTATACACCACCCACGCACCCCACATCACACACCCCAACACATCACCTTACACACCCTCACCTACACAACTCACACAACACCCATGGCTCCATAAAGACACCCAAGATTCTCAGAGGAGAAGCTGAGGGTCATGGTGTAGGAAATCATCAGGGTAGGGCCACAGCTATTTGGAGCACAGGTGCAGCAGATATCTATAGCTAGGAAGATGTAACTATGGCGGAGAATTGTGGACAGGGTCAACCCTGATGGACAGCACCCAAGAACCAGGGATGAAATCAGGAAGAGGTGGAACGACCTACAGGGGAAGGTACATTCCATTGCAGCAAGACACCAGCTTCCTGTACAGAGGACTGGCGGTAGCCCCCCACCTCCTCACCCACAACTAACAACATGGGAGGAGCAAGTCTTGGCAATCATGCATCCTGAGGGCCTGGCCGGAGTAGGAGGAGGACTGGACTCTGGTAAGTCAACTCTATACTACTACTACCCCCCTACCTGCATGCCATCACATAGGCATCTCCAGCCTCCACCTCCTGCAGAAAAGGTACATGGCGTCTCAGGGCAAGATTGTGCAACATGCAGCGTGCCACTATTATCTGGCAGACCTTCTTGGGTGAGTAGCATAGGGATCCACCTGTCAGATGGAGGCACTGAACCCTGGCCTTCAGGAGCCAAAGGTTCTTTCTATGATGCCTCTGGTCCGCCCATGTGCCTCATTACAATGTTCTTCTGCCCTTGTCCAGGCATACCTCACAGGGGTCAGTAGCCATGATAGGTTGGGGTAACCAGAGTCACCTGCAAATATTGAGGGACAACATTTAGCCGCACACTATCCCATATGGCCACCACCATACCCATACCCCAACATATAATGGGCGGTAACCAGGGCTCACCTATTAGCCACACCCTGTGCCTCTGTAGTTGGGCCATCACAATTTGGATCTTGCTATTCCTCAGGACAAAGGCATCATGCACCGACCCAGGATATTTAGCAATGACATGGGAGATGTACTGGTCTGCCAAGCACACGATCTGCAAATTCATTGAGTGAAAACTCTTACTATTTATGTACAACTGTTCATTTTGGCAGGGGGTACATATGTGTTCCATTGATCGCACCAATTATGTTGGTGATATGTCCCATTGCCTAGAAGTCAGCCTTCACTGTGGCCAAATCTTCCACCTGGGGAAATACAATTTAGCTGCACATGTGTTTAATCAGGGCAGACAACACTCTGGTCATCACAACTGAGAACATTGGCTGTGACATTCCTGCTGCCAAGCCCACTGTCACTTGGAAAGAACCAGTTGCCAGGAAATGGTGCGCTGATAGAACCTGCACAAGAGGGGGGATCCCAGTGGGGTGACGGATAGCAGATATCAGGTCAGGCTCCAATTGGGCACACAGCTCTGTGATTGTGGCCCTGTCAAGTCTGTAGGTGAGGATGATGTGCCTGTCCTCCATGTTGCCAAGTCCACCAGCGGTATGTACACAGGGGTATGTCTCCATCTCCTATTCATCCACAGCGGTAGCAATCTAAGGGACAAAACAGTGAGGAGCCCGTCACAAACTGAACAATGAGGCTACAACAGTACGATGCATGCTGTCAAATTGTAATGGGTCCGTGAGAATTGTCCTGTATGACCAAAATTAAACAGTAACGCAGTAATTATCCAGGGCGGAAGTGAGGTAATTCCGCTGATGTTGTGCGCCATTGCGGGAGGCAGTCGGGAACCTCTGTGCAACTCCTCATTGGTTATAATTGTACCCTGTGGGTTACAGTAGCCAATGGTGATGTACCCTGGCAGGGACGGTATACGCCGCTGCGGACGTGACCGTCATTTTCTATCATATTCCTCACTTGCTACCTGACCTTCAACAGGAGAGGACCTAAATTGCATGTGCTGCTGTGACCTGTGTCTGGAACCTACCATGGCCCGTGTGACTGGGGAAAGGGCCCCTGCCTTCACTTCGGCCGAGTTGGAGAGACTGGTGGATGGGGTCCTACCCCAGTACGGACTGCTGTATGGGCCTCCAGACCAACAGGTGAGCACATTGTTGGGATGCTGCATGTGGCAAGAATGTATGGAGTGGGGTGTGAAGGCATCGTGTAAGGGGGTGGGTGAATGCCCTCTTGGTGGTACACAGGTTGTGTGCTGGGCCATGTGTGTGTAAATGGTGATGTGAAGGGGTATGGCGGGCCATAAGTGTAACAGGCATGAGTGTCTGACTAATACTATTTCCTGTGTGTATTCCCTCCGCAGGTCAGCAACCATCAAAAGAAGGGTATATGGCGTTCCACCGCCAAGGACGGGCGGATCCTGGGGGTCTACGGCAGGTGGAGCACCCACAGTCGGAAATGGTGGGAGGACCTGAGATGCTGGGCACAGAAGATGGCGGAGGCCCAGCTGGGGAAGGCCTCCTAACAAGGAAGGGGCGCCTGCCGCATACTGGCGGTGGCCTATTCAGATCTGGATGGGTGCTTGAAGGCATCACAGAAGCCACAAGGGGGTGAGTACAGTGCCCATCATTCCAACTTATGCATGGTAGGGTGGTATACAGGTGGGGGATGTGTGCCTGGAGGTCGGTGTGGTAAAGTGTCAGTCTATCTGAGATCTATCTGCCATGGTCATAATCTGGTGGTAATTACCACCAACCTGTTGGCGGTATTACAGCTACATTTACACCAACTGCCAGGGTTGTAATGAGGGCCTAAATATTTTACGTTTTACCACTATGATTCAATCAAAATGGCTTCAGGTGTGGCCCAAAACTGCTATTGCTTTCATGTTTTAAAAGCATGCTTTGAACTTTACATAACCTGTGCAACTTGAGTCGCAAAATAGCTAGGCTGGTACATTTTTTTTATTAAATGTTTCTTTCATAACCTCCTTTTGACTTGCAAGATGCTGCAAACTTGTGTTAAAACAATGAAACTAGTATTAACTATATCCATTTCTACCTGCTAAACTGCTTTGGTATCCACTGACATGTACTTTGAAAATAACAAACTGCTTACATTAAATATTATGTGAATGGTGATATTTGAGTTGGCATTATACTTATGTAAATAGAACTGTACTTGCAGAAGTGAAAAAGAATGCTTGGGAATGGAAAATGATGTTGCCTATTCCAGTTTCCTGTTGAGATCTCTGCTGTATTACACCACCAATAGGTGTCCTATGGAAAGATTGCTAGAGTAGAAAAGAAAAGAAGAGAAGAGAGAAGAGAAGAGAAGAGGCTGAGTCTGTTATGAGAGGGAGCTTCTACATTGAGCTTCCATCTTTGCTGCTGCTGCGTGGGTGCTGAGAGCCACAGATGATTAGGGTGCATTATATTGCAATTGAGCTATAGAAGACTGAGACCGCACTCTGGAGTAATCGAGCAGAGCAGACTGCACCAGCTAAGGAGAGCAGGTTTGAGTGAACTAAAACAGCATGAGAGCCATTTGGCTTCATGGTTGCTTGGGTAAAAGAGTAGCTATTTATTTCACTGCAGGATATATTTAGGCATTGTACTATTACAGAGAGAGTTTGATAAACTGTTACAGAATAGAACAATAGCATATTTGATTGAAAGACGTGGGAAACTGCGTTAGTGTACAAGATTGAATACTTTTTAACCTTTCTGCGAATTATTCCCAAACGATGACACAAGACTATTAAGACTTTCATGGATTCTGTAAAGATGGAGACGAACAGAATAGGGACAGATCCCAGACACATTTTAGTCGCTTGCCTTTTTCATTTTAATCTTTTCTTTTCTTTCAGCCTTTTTTATACCTCATTCATTTTCTTATTCATTTCTATATTTATTATTCTCCTTTGCATTTTGTTATCTTTATTTTCTTCTTATTAGTACCTTTCTTACTTTATAAAAATAATATCATGCTATGATACATATCAATACTACTATAAAAGGAACTAATAGGAACCAACATAGTTCTGAGGATTCCTCATACTCCTTTTAGCCGGGTTACTACCTTCACAAGCCCTTTGGAAACACTCTCAGGTAAAGTGGAGGTGTCTAGCGGTTTTTAATCTAACTTTAAATTAGTAATGTTGTTAGCAGAAGCTTCTAGCTTCTTGCTTTCATCAGGAATCTAACTGCAGCAATTTACAAGCCTTAGCATCTTACACACTCTGCCCCTTTCAGCCAAAAGGGTGTCTAATGCATAGTGATTTTGTAGAACTACTGATCTTACAGAAATAAGCTCTGTAGTTTCTAATAATATGGCTCCAGATGTGCTGGTTGCTAACCTGTCAGCTATTGGGGATAGCCGCCTTATCTTTTCATCATGTAATACTACTACGACTGCTGAAATTATTGCTTCAAATATGTCTCCTACCAATTGTGACACTTCATTGGTACTTCATGTATATCTTTTGCTTGCTGGTGTCATGGTGGGTGCCTCTAAGGAGTCTACATGATGCATTTTTTAAACCTATTATTCCCAGATAACATATCCCTTTCCAGAACAGGGGTATCAGAAAATATGTATTTTTTCCACAAATAAAATACACTCCTGGTATAGTTGGATCATCTTCTTGCAGAATTTTCCATTCATCTCCTGACTATTCAAATGTATGCTCACAATAGCTATTACTCACTTGTATTTTCTTTCCATGTATCCTTCAATTAAATACACATATTTTCCTCTCAATCTTTCTTCTAATTTTAGCCTTGATGTGGCTACTTTTTTCCTAAATTCATCTTCCTCTCTTTTCCAGACAGTCTTCTGCACATCATTCTTATTATTTTTAGCCCTTGTAAGTCTCTCATTTCTCTTCTGTAATGTTTTTGTAAATATTTGTCTTGCTCATTCCTTTTTCATGTTACATTTTTCTCATGTGCTGTAACTGTGTTTAGAGGTAAAAAGGGTCTAAAATAATGCCGGGCCATTTCTATTTCTTTAGCCTTCATATGCAAATTCATATGCTTAATTATTGGAATTTTTGAAAATACCAAATCATAGTTTGAAAAATAATATTTCAAATGTCGCAACCTATAGGCTAAACTAAGCAATATACTGCAAGATGTGGCATGAGTAAGTAGTATGTGATGATATGAAACTTGTTCATCAGCTGAAGATGGCATGTGTGCACAAACATAACAATATTTAGTGCCTAAAGCCTTAGTGTATTCTTGTACTAATTGAGAATAAAAGTTAGTCGCATAATCATCTTTAATATAATCTACAAAGGATGTTTTCAGTTTGTCTTCGTCAATTGTGGAATGGTGTGTTGCATTCTGTAAAAAAAAGCTCTGTCTTCTCACTTTCTGATGTGAAATAAATAATGAAAACATTTGCTATACCTGTCAATACTATCAAAATAAGCAATGTCCCTCAGAATATCTTAGCCCTAGTTACAGTTACGGTACACATGTTGTCTCTACAATCAAATCTACTACCAATTAATTTGTCAGTGACATCAATAAATTTTGTTCTTTTTTTCCAATATCTTCTTTCTTCAGTTAGTCGGTTATTTAAGGTTTTCTTGTTGTTGATGTACTCTTTGATAGACAATCCTTAACAGTACTCCATGTTCTTCTTAATTGCTATCCCTACATGTATTTTTCTTAATCTCTGCTCTAAGTAATATTCTTATCAACTTGACACAGTTCATTCAATGTAAATTTTCAGTTTCACAATTTCTTTTCAAAGTAAATTTGTCTTCTTTCAGGGAGGTTCTGACAGTTATTTTAACAAGTCAACTATGTCAGAGATAGGCAGGTTCAGTATTTGTCCCATGTAACAAGTCCATTCAGGTGATGAATATCTTCGACAAAGAACTTGTGCTCTTTTTGATCTTCTAAGTGTGTTTGATTCTTCCTCTGTTTCACTAGCACCACTTGATTATTTCTTCTCCTTCCAGTGGCGATAAGTTACTGTTCACACTCAGTTTCTGTTTCTTTTTCATACCTCTTTACCAGGCCTCATTCACTGCTTCTCTGTTGTTACTATTGTTTCCAAAACTTGTACCTTCTCCTGGGTCTTCAAGTTCTCTCCTGAACTTTGGTCTACGACAATCACAGTTTGCACCTCATAATTGTCACCACTCTGTGAGATGTCCGGCAATTGGACCAATTCACCTGTTAGAGTTTCTTCACCCTTATTGTTCCTTGCTGATTCTAATCACTGGTTTATTCTTGTACAACATTCAGTGGTATATACACCAACCTTCTAGACTCTTTTCCATCTTCTGGACTCCTTGCTTTCTGAGTATGAGATGCAGAAATCCACTTAGGAATTCCAGCACACTTCACTGCATTGTTGGTGATCAGAATTACATGAGGCCTTTCCAGCACGGCTCTAAACAGGACTTTCTCAAATGCTTCTTAATGTAAATCCAATCTCCAGGGCTAAGACCCTGGCACTGTTCTTGGCTTGCGCTCTCAGTTGCAGCTTTGACTTGTTGAGACATAGAAAGCACCACATCAGCCAAACCTTTGCAGTAGTCGAGTACCATGCCACCTGTTATATTCACAAGCACATTTGCTGGAACTGCAGGTAAACTCCTCATGGCCCTCTCCATCAACAATGGATGTGGATAACCCGGTTCTTCGATCTGGTGTGCTTCTCAAACCCATTAGGACCAAGGGTAAAGCATCTGGCCAGTTCAATTATGTTGGAGCACAGGTTTAGGCCATTCTCAGTTTAATAGTAACATTCCTCTGTTCCATGATTCCAGGTGCTTCTGGATGATAGCTGTAATGGAGTTTTGATCAATTCCTAATGCTGCACATACATTTTTTATAATCTCACTATTAAAGCGAGCACCTCGATCTGATTCCAGAGAGTTAGGCACACTGTACTGGGGAATCAGTTCTCTCAGTAGCAGTTTAGCCTCTGTGAGACTGTCATTTTTTCTTGTTGGATATGCCTCCACACATCTAGAAAAATGCAGACAATCACCAAAATGTACTATAAACCACTGCAAGGTGACATTTCAATGAAATCCATCTGCATCGTGTTAAATGGTTCTCCTGAGTTGCCCATGTGACTCAGTGTGACATGTGATCTTTTGCCCACATTCATCTGCTGACACTCAACACATGTGTTACAGATCTCTTCTGCATGCATTCTGAATTTCGGGTTATAGCAATATTGTTTGACAGTCCGAATCATGAGGTTCCTACCCAAATGCACCTGACCATGTAGATGTCATTGGGAGAAGTAGGCTGTCGGGTAATATTGGTTGTTCTATTGAAACCCAAACATTATTGTCATCAATTCCATAGCCTGCCTTGATCCAGCTTGGTTTCTCCTCAATTGGTGCATTTTCTTACATGCGTCTCAGTTCATCCCAATTGTCTGCAGTTTTTAGAATCATTGCGAGAAGGCTTCCCTCCTAAATCCCACTCACGTATGATCCATTGTACGTAGATGACGTAGTTGCACAGTAGCATGCCACTTTATCAGAATACCTGTTGCCAATTGTGACATTTTTATAGTCATTCCTGTGCAATGCACATTTTACAATGGTCATTTCTGTAGGTTCTTGTAAAGCCTCCAATAGATATTCCACCTGTTGCCCATTTCTAATAGGCATTCCAGCAGAGGTCATAAATCTTTGCTGTGACCACAATAGCCCATAATCATGGACATCACCAAAACCATTCTGACTTTCTGTAAAAATTGTTATGCTTACTCCATTGATTTGTTTGCAGGCTCTAGTAAGAACAATCAGTTCTGCAACCTTTGCTGATGTAATTCCTTGCAACCAATATACTTCAACTATTTCTTGTATAGTACAGACTGCATAAGCTGCTCTTAAGCATCCTTAATTTTTTCTTAAACATGAGAGATTCGTAAAAATGATATAATCTGGGTTGCTTAACGGTTCATCTTTTATGTCTGGTCATGGGTTGGTGCACAAATCCTTAATCATCATGTTCATAATGATCAAATTAATTTCCTTCAGAAATTGACAACAGTGTGATAGGATTTAAAAAATGGCCTCTCCTTAGCACTACATTGTTTCCAGATAATATCTGTTGCTCATATTTGGTGAGTTGCGAATTCGGGAGGTGCTGAGTTTTAGTCTTGGTTAGTAACACCTCAACTGAATGCGGGACCATGACAGTTAAAGAAAATCCCATCACAATATTTTCACACCTCTCAAGACTGGGGCTCACCACAGCCACCGCTTTTAAGCACCCTGGCAAAGTGGCCACTACAGGATCAAGGGTCACAGAGAAGCATGCAATTTTTCATTTGTAAACCCCATGAATTTGGGTTAGTACTGGGAGAGCGCACCCTATTCTCTCTCTGCAAAACAGAATATATTCTTTAGTATAATCTGGCATTCCCTATACAGGTGCACAACAGCCTCTTAGGCCCAGAAATGCTCTAATTCATTCGTTGTCCCAAGGAATCAGATCTATGATGTCTTTATAATTCATCCTCAGTAGAGGTTTTGCCACCGAAGAAAAAGCTGTGTATCCACTGTCTACAGTAGCCAACTATTTCAAGAAACATTCTGACCTTATTCTGTGTTTTCTGAGTGTTCATTTTTTTGTTCATTTCAATTCTGTCCTTGAAGACATTCCTTACCTCCTTTTCAATTATGTGTCCCAAATACTGCATTGACATTAATGTAATTTCTGTGGTGACACCTTGTGTCCATTGTCAGCTAGGTGATTCAACAATTCTATGCAAAATACCCGACAGTTTTAGTCAGTACATGATGGGATTAGTAGATCATCAATGTACTGGATCAGAACTGAGACTGAGTTTTCTGTTAATTTAGAGGTTCCGGATTTTTCTTTAAAATCTGATTAAAAGGGAAGGGCTTTCTGTATACCCCTGTGGGACACAGCACCACATGATTAGCTTCTCTTGGAAGACAAAGGAAAATAAGAACTTTGTGTAAGGGTATTGAAAAAAACATATGGCAGTGGTCAATCAAAGTAAACCATTCAGCATTGCATGGAATCTGATAAAATATGGTGGCTGGATTCGATACCACTAGACAACATAGGATTACGATCTCAATAATTTTCTTCAAATCCTGCACTATTCTATTTTTGCTATTTGGTTTGTGCAGTCCCATGTTTGATGAGTTGCATGGACTCTCAATCAGCTTTCTCAAAATCCCCTTTCATTCATTTATCAAATGTGTAATCCCTGCTCTTGTTTCTGGTGTCATTAGGTAGAGAGGTGTTCTTGGGAAAATATCTCCTGGTTTAACATTTACTCGCACTGGTTCAACTCCTTTAATTAGTCAAAAGTCCATCCCAGTTACATCCCATATCTTAGTCTTAACTTTTTCAATCAGTCCCTTGGGTAAATGATTTAACACCAACATAGGAAAGAATTCTGTAATGTCTCTCAGAGTAGGTCTAAAATTTGCATTTTTGTCATCATGTATTTGAAATATAACTCCGTCTGGAGTAGAGCTGATGGTGCAATTTAACTTGCACTATAAATCTCTTCCTAGGAGATTAACAGGACTCGAATCACAAACTACAAATTGGTGCCTATCATCAAATGATCCTATTTTTACAGAAAGGTCTTCCAAAATTGGATTGATAACCAGCTTATTTGCAACTCCCACTACTTGTATTATTTTTCCAGAAAGGGCAGGTCTGGCACTTTTGCTGTTCTTACAGTGGAATAGTTAGCTCCTGTGTCTATTAAAAGCACAACTGAGTGGCCATTTACATTTACATGTAGATATTGTCCACTCTGATCTACCGCTAAGATTGCACCAAGCCTGCGGCTAAATCCTAAATCCTTAACAGTACTCCATGTTCTTCTTAATTGCTATCCCTACATGTATTTTTCTTAATCTCTGCTCTAAGTAATATTCTTATCAACTTGACACAGTTCATTCAATGTAAATTTTCAGTTTCACAATTTCTTTTCAAAGTAAATTTGTCTTCTTTCAGGGAGGTTCTGACAGTTATTTTATCAAGTCAACTGTGTCAGAGATAGGCAGGTTCAGTATTTGTCCCATGTAACAAGTCCATTCAGGTGATGAATATCTTCGACAAAGAACTTGTGCTCTTTTTAATCTTCTAAGTGTGTTTGATTCTTCCTCTGTTTCATTAGCACCACTTGATTATTTCTTCTCCTTCCAGTGGCGATAAGTTACTGTTCACACTCAGTTTCTGTTTCTTTTTCATACCTCTTTACCAGGCCTCATTCACTGCTTCTCTGTTGTTACTATTGTTTCCAGAACTTGTACCTTCTCCTGGGTCTTCAAGTTCTCTCCTGAACTTTGGTCTACGACAATCACAGTTTGCACCTCATAATTGTCACCACTCTGTGAGATGTCCGGCAATTGGACCAATTCACCTGTTAGAGTTTCTTCACCCTTATTGTTCCTTGCTGATTCTAATCACTGGTTTATTCTTGTACAACATTCAGTGGTATATACACCAACCTTCTAGACTCTTTTCCATCTTCTGGACTCCTTGCTTTCTGAGTATGAGATGCAGAAATCCACTTAGGAATTCCAGCACACTTCACTGCATTGTTGGTGATCAGAATTACATGAGGCCTTTACAGCACGGCTCTAAACAGGACTTTCTCAAATGCTTCTTAATGTAAATCCAATCTCCAGGGCTAAGACCCTGGCACTGTTCTTGGCTTGCGCTCTCAGTTGCAGCTTTGACTTGTTGAGACATAGAAAGCACCACATCAGCCAAACCTTTGCAGAAGTCGAGTACCATGCCACCTGTTATATTCACAAGCACATTTGCTGGAACTGCAGGTAAACTCCTCATGGCCCTCACCATCAACAATGGATGTGGATAACCCGGTTCTTCGATCTGGTGTGCTTCTCAAACCCATTAGGACCAAGGGTAAAGCATCTGGCCAGTTCAATTATGTTGGAGCACAGGTTTAGGCCATTCTCAGTTTAATAGTAACATTCCTCTGTTCCATGATTCTAGGTGCTTCTGGATGATAGCTGTAATGGAGTTTTGATCAATTCCTAATGCTGCACATACATTTTTTATAATCTCACTATTAAAGCGAGCACCTCGATCTGATTCCAGAGAGTTAGGCACACTGTACTGGGGAATCAGTTCTCTCAGTAGCAGTTTAGCCTCTGTGAGACTGTCATTTTTTCTTGTTGGATATGCCTCCACACATCTAGAAAAATGCAGACAATCACCAAAATGTACTATAAACCATTGCAAGGTGACATTTCAATGAAATCCATCTGCATCGTGTTAAATGGTTCTCCTGAGTTGCCCATGTGACTCAGTGTGACATGTGTTCTTTTGCCCACATTCATCTGCTGACACTCAACACATGTGTTACAGATCTCTTCTGCATGCATTCTGAATTTCGGGTTATAGCAATATTGTTTGACAGTCCGAATCATGAGGTTCCTACCCAAATGCACCTGACCATGTAGATGTCATTGGGAGAATTAGGCTGTCGGGTAATATTGGTTGTTCTATTGAAACCCAAACATTATTGTCATCAATTCCATAGCCTGCCTTGATCCAGCTTGGTTTCTCCTCAATTGGTGCATTTTTTTACATGCGTCTCAGTTCATCCCAATTGTCTGCAGTTTTTAGAATCATTGCGAGAAGGCTTCCCTCCTAACTCCCACTCACGTATGATCCATTGTACGTAGATGACGTAGTTGCACAGTAGCATGCCACTTTATCAGAATACCTGTTGCCAATTGTGACATTTTTATAGTCATTCCTGTGCAATGCACATTTTACAATGGTCATTTCTGTAGGTTCTTATAAAGCCTCCAATAGATATTCAACCTGTTGCCCATTTCTAATAGGCATTCCAGCAGAGGTCATAAATCTTTGCTGTGACCACAATAGCCCATAATCATGGACATCACCAAAACCATTCTGACTTTCTGTAAAAATTGTTATGCTTACTCCATTGATTTGTTTGCAGGCTCTAGTAAGAGCAATCAGTTCTGCAACCTTTGCTGATGTAATTCCTTGCAACCAATATACTTCAACTATTTCTTGTATAGTACAGACTGCATAAGCTGCTCTTAAGCATCCTTAATTTTTTCTTAAACATGAGAGATTCGTAAAAATGATATAATCTGGGTTGCTTAACGGTTCATCTTTTATGTCTGGTCATGGGTTGGTGCACAAATCCTTGATCATCATGTTCATAATGATCAAATTAATTTCCTTCAGAAATTGACAACAGTGTGATAGGATTTAAAACATGGCCTCTCCTTAGCACTACATTGTTTCCAGATAATATCTGTTGCTCGTATTTGGTGAGTTGCGAATTCGGGAGGTGCTGAGTTTTAGTCTTGGTTAGTAACACCTCAACTGAATGCGGGACCATGACAGTTAAAGAAAATCCCATCACAATATTTTCACACCTCTCAAGACTGGGGCTCACCACAGCCACCGCTTTTAAGCACCCTGGCAAAGTGGCCACTACAGGATCAAGGGTCACAGAGAAGCATGCAATTGTTCATTTGTAAACCCCATGAATTTGGGTTAGTACTGGGAGAGCGCACCCTATTCTCTCTCTGCAAAACAGAATATATTCTTTAGTATAATCTGGCATTCCCTATACAGGTGCACAACAGAGACTTCCTCTTAGGCCCAGAAATGCTCTAATTCATTTGTTGTCCCAAGGAATCAGATCTATGATGTCTTTATAATTCATCCTCAGTAGAGGTTTTGCCACCGAAGAAAAAGCTGTGTATCCACTGTCTACAGTAGCCAACTATTTCAAGAAACATTCTGACCTTATTCTGTGTTTTCTGAGTGTTCATTTTTTTGTTCATTTCAATTCTGTCCTTGAAGACATTCCTTACCTCCTTTTCAATTATGTGTCCCAAATACTGCATTGACATTATTGTAATTTCTGTGGTGACACCTTGTGTCCATTGTCAGCTAGGTGATTCAACAATTCTATGCAAAATACCCGACAGTTTTAGTCAGTACATGATGGGATTAGTAGATCATCAATGTACTGGATCAGAACTGAGACTGAGTTTTCTGTTAATTTAGAGGTTCCGGATTTTTCTTTAAAATCTGATTAAAAAGTGAAGGGCTTTCTGTATACCCCTGTGGGACACAGCACCACATGATTAGCTTCTCTTGGAAGACAAAGGAAAATAAGAACTTTGTGTAAGGGTATTGAAAAAAACATACGGCAGAGGTCAATCAAAGTAAATCATTCAGCATTGCATGGAATCTGATAAAATATGGTGGCTGGATTCGATACCACTCGACAACATAGGATTACGATCTCAATAATTTTCTTCAAATCCTGCACTATTCTATTTTTGCTATTTGGTTTGTGCAGTCCCATGTTTGATGAGTTGCATGGACTCTCAATCAGCTTTCTCAAAATCCCCTTTCATTCATTTATCAAATGTGTAATCCCTGCTCTTGTTTCTGGTGTCATTAGGTAGAGAGGTGTTCTTGGGAAAATATCTCCTGGTTTAACATTTACTCGCACTGGTTCAACTCCTTTAATTAGTCAAAAGTCCATCCCAGTTACATCCCATATCTCAGTCTTAACTTTTTCAATCAGTCCCTTGGGTAAATGATTTAACACCAACATAGGAAAGAATTCTGTAATGTCTCTCAGAGTAGGTCTAAAATTTGCATTTTTGTCATCATGTTTTTGAAATATAACTCCGTCTGGAGTAGAGCTGATGGTGCAATTTAACTTGCACTATAAATCTCTTCCTAGGAGATTAACAGGACTCGAATCACAAACTACAAATTGGTGCCTATCATCAAATGATCCTATTTTTACAGAAAGGTCTTCCAAAATTGGATTGATAACCAGCTTATTTGCAACTCCCACTACTTGTATTATTTTTCCAGAAAGGGCAGGTCTGGCACTTTTGCTGTTCTTACAGTGGAATAGTTAGCTCCTGTGTCTATTAAAAGCACAACTGAGTGGCCATTTACATTTACATGTAGATATTGTCCACTCTGATCTACCGCTAAGATTGCACCAAGCATGCAATCTGCCTCCCCTCTCGGAAACTATAATTGTGACGTACTGAAATTCAACGTCTCACTTTCATCAAACATTGGGACGTGTTGGACCAACTCAGAATTTTGAATCACATTTTGAGTCATCCTAGGTAACAGATTTTGGTTAAATCGAGCTCCATTTACAATAGGTTGAATTACAGGTGGTTATGGCATGGGTATAATTTGATTATGGTTCTGTATAGGGGCTTGTATCTGTCTCACTGAAACATTTGACATTTGAACTTGATTCATATCTTGCACCTGAGTACCTTGATTCTTATCAGGATTAAATCTACTTTTCCATTTTCAATGTCCCACCTTTTACACATGTGACAAGCAGTTGTTCGCTTTAACGTTGCAACATCAACACCTGCACTTGAATCAATAGGAACCCCTATTCCTACTCCTAGTAAAGTCTGGACTTCAATCATACCCTGAATAGCCGCTGTATTGTTAGTACTCGAGGGGTTCTGAAAACCACTGCGCAAATTTAGTCAGTTAGCTTTTGATGGGCCCAAACCATCACAGGGGGATTGATAAGACCCCCAATTAAAAATTAAAATCAAAATACTAATTTCTAAAGTGAAGAGGGAATGCTACACCTAAAACTGCTATTGCTTTCACGTTTTAAAAGCATGCTTTGAACTTTATATAACTGTCGCAGGCACACTAGGCTGGCACATTTTTTAACTAAATGTTTCTTTCATAACCTCCTTTTGACGTGCAAGATGCTACAAACTTGTCGTAAAACAATGAAACCAGTATTAACTATGTCCATTTCTACCAACTAAACTGCTTTGCTGTGCACTGACGTGTATTTAGAAAATAACAAACTGCTTACAATAAATATTATGTAAATGGTGAGAATTGAGTTGGTGTTATACTTATGTATGCAAAATTGTTCTTGCAGAAGTGAAAAGGAATGCCTGAGAACAGGAAATGATGTTGCCAATTCCATTTTTGTGTTTCAAGAATATGTATACAATTGTTAACAAATGTAACAAATACATTGCTATAAAAGTGTCTGAGGGAAAGATTGGTAGAGTAGAGAAGACACAGAAGAGAGAAGAGGCTGAGACTGTTATGAAAGGGGGCTTCTACATTGAGCTTCCATCTTTGCTGCTGCCATCAGAGCTCAGAGCCACAGATGATGAGAAAGTATTATATTGCAATTGATATATAGAAGACTGAGACCACACTCCAGAGTAATCGAGAAGAGTAGACGGCACTGGATAGGGAGAGCAGGTTTGAGTGTAGTACAACAACATGAGCGCCATCTGGCTTCAGTGTTGTATGGGTGCAAGAGTAGCTATTCATTCTGCTATAGGTTAGGCATTGTAATATTAGAGAGTTTGATAAACTGTTACAGAATAGAACAATATCTGTAAGCACATTTAACCGATAGACGTGGGAAACTGTGTTAGAGTGCAAGATTGAATATTTTTTTTACCTTTCTATGAAGCTTTCCCAGACTAAGAGACAAGACTATTAAGACTTTCATGCATTGTGTAAATATGGAGACGAATAGGGTAGGGACAGATTCAGGACACACTTCATGTATGTTTCTGTAACCTTTGCCTTAATCATCAAAAATATATGTTAATTTGTCTAATAAATAAATTCAAACTACAAAAAACTCTCTTTCTTGACTCTAAGAAAATTGACTAGTTAACAAAGGGTATTTTAAATTATTGTTTTGCAGCTTATTAAATATCTAAGAGCCACCCTTAAATAAAGTTCTATACTGATGGTCCAGATACGACTAAATAGAGGCAGGGAATCAAAGAGGTATTGATTATTCAAAACTGTGATGGTATTGAGTAATATGCAGTGCACCCAGCAACCTCTAGAGGAAAATCATGAGGAAACAGTTTTCTAAAAAACGTGATTCATGAAATCCCGGCAGAAAGCTTTTTCACAAGGTAAATCACCTTAGAACATACCACAATTCCTAAAACTAGTATAGTACCATCAACAAATGATTTATATAGTAACTAAAATCGGTAATCACCCTTTGTACAGTCTCCTTTTTGTGACCCTCCAAACCTGTCTTCACTACAATGCATTTCAGTGGGGTGCTATTGTGTATATTGAGCTCAAGATAGCTGCCAGCACTCCTAGTTCAAGTGCTGACAGCCAATCAGAGCACACCATGAGATCTGTGCTTTTTCCTCTGCCCAGATATCTGCATTTATTTTCTCTTTTTTACCTTCAAAACTACTGAACAGACTTACCAAATTACAAAAAGTATGATCTGCACACAAAGATCTAGCTTCCTGACAAATTTAGTGTAATTCTGTTCAGCGGTTCGGGCTATGGTTGTGTCTAAAGACCGTATGGAAAATGCATGGGGAAAATGCATTTTGAGACCACCCCTTTTTTATCGGCCCGTGCTTGACGAATCACCCTGAAACTTTCAACACCGTAGCTGAATTGGCTGTCGTACTAGTTTTGAAATTTCATGAAGATTCATTGAACGGTGCCAAAGTTATTGGCAAAATAAAAGAAATGATTTTCTGATAGAAATTAGGTCCTAACTATAACTACTTACTGGTAACCGCCAGCCAATTAGATCTCACCATGAGATCTGTGCTTAGGCTCCGCCCAGAGAGGTATATTTCTTTTTTCTTTTTTGCTCGACAACTACTGAACAGATTTACACCAAATCACAAAAACAGACTTTCTGGACCAAGAACTTTCGTTCTGCCAAATTTGATGAAATTCTGTCCAGTGGTTACAGCTGTAGTCTTGGCTAAAATCCCTATGGAAAATTGCATTGGAAAAACGCATTTGGAACCCCCTTTTTTCCCAGCACCCACTTCAAGAATCATCCCTAAACTTTCGAAACACCAGCTGAAGTTGAAAATGTCATGAAAGATATTGACAAAGCAAATAAAAAGCTTTTTTCTATGGAAACTAGGTCCTAACTACCTAACTATAACTACCTGCTGGGTGAGAGAGAGAGAGAGAGAGAGAGAGAGAGAGAGAGAGAGAGAGAGAGAGAGAGAGAGAGAGAGAGAGAGAGAGAGAGAGAGAGAGAGAGAGAGAGAGAGAGAGAGAGAGAGAGAGAGAGAGAGAGAGAGAGAGAGAGAGAGAGAGAGAGAGAGAGAGAGAGAGAGAGAGAGAGAGCGTGTCTAAACAGTCCATGGGAATTAACATGGGGAATGGACTATTTTTGACCGCTTTTTCCCTGTTTCTCTGCCCCCACTTAATAGATCACCCCGAAACTTTTCACATGCAACAAAATTCTAAGGACCTCTTTATTTGGAAGATTTCGTGAAGATTCGTCCAACGGCGCCAAAGATATAGGCAAGTCAAAAAAAAAATCAAATATATACATGGGGGTCCCTAGTGCATAACCTCATTAAAAGGTTCGAGACACAGATCCCAGTAGGACTGATCTCGTTCCTCATTTACTCTTTTAAGAAAGAAGTATCAAGTAACAACATCTTTACTGTTGTTGAATTGTGTTGTCAAATGAGACAGCCCAGGCAGAATGGGACAAGGGGGGGTGAGGGAGGAATCACTGAGAACAGTTTAATTATCTTTTGCTAAATCTTGTTCTTTCCTCTTCCCCTTTACATTCCAACTTCCCTCAGAAATGTCAGGAGGGGGGCAGAGAGGAAAAATGCATAAGGAGATCCTGAATAAATGAAATCCTTGTCTATATTTCTGATGCCACACATATGTATTACACTGTGATACCCAGAGACTGCACTATAATGCAGGGCACTCTGCCTATCCATATGCTCAATAAAATATTGGGAAGAAAACACAAACCCACACTGCACCGCTGATCTTCACAATCGCCCAGTAACCTTCCTCCTAATGAAAGATATACCAAACATGAATACTGCAATTGCAAATGGGTCCCCTTGTTAGGTGTACCATGTACGTAGCAGCTTTAAAAACATCTCTCTTGCTTTGACAGAAGTACTTCTTAACATGCAATTTATGCCTCTACTTAAACCCCATCTTCTGAACAACATAATTAAATGTGTAATTTTCTTTTTACTTCAGACAACCAAATGAAATAGTCTAGCGTATTTAACTGATCAATATATTGCTAATAGAAAAATTTAAACTTATGAGAGAATCAAAATGGTTTATAAGAAAAAGTTTGTACAAAGAAGAATTAGGCATGATCTTTTAGTTCTTAAACCTGGGTGATATAATTCCTGTAGAAAGTTGGCCAAAGTGATTACACACAGTCAGGCCAGTTTGATTCGAAACTGCTTTCTCTTCCTGTCCTGTTTATATGGCACTGGCACAAAATAAAAAAAATGTGTGAGAAAAATTACTGCAAACTGCGTTACACTGAGTGGAAAGAAAAGTATGAACTGTAACCTCTATGCTGGACTAAATCACTAACATTGGGATCTCACATAAGAGAGTGCTTCAGCACTACTGCGCCTCATCGGTAGGTGGTATATCAATACCAATACTGGTACAAATACGAATATTGATTAATAGATTTTAAAGCAATATTATTGTATTTGATCTAATACAGCTAAAAAGCAAAGGTCTTTAGATGGTGCAGATGCTGGATGTGTTGTGTTTTCCCTTTCCTTGTGAGACTGGAGGGCCCAGTGGAGAGCAGAGATGCAGTCTAGTCTCTCCACGGGATTCTTCGTGGAGGAGATGACATCACGGGGGCAGGGGTTTGGAGGGGTGGGAAGCAGGGGAGGGCTCTGAGGGTGGGTAAAAGTAGTTAGTTAGGGAAAGGGGGTGGCCTCTTCGTCACTGATCACTTATGCTGTTGAAGTTAGCCAGAGATAGGAAGGAGAGGTTTCTTCAAGTCCAGGTAGACAGCGTTCGCGCAATGGAGAACGCACATGATGCGAGAGGGGATGCGTGCTGCTTTGCTCGTTTTAGGGGAAGCTGGACACGCGGACCTGCTCAGGTCTTGGACTAGGCCTGGGTTGGGTGGGCATGGTGCGCCCCTCACGTGCGACGGCAGGCAGCGTGGAGGTGTCGGTAGCCGCTTGCCAGTCACCTGTAAAAGGCAAAGCGAAGTGGATGCCCCCGGGGGGGATGAGATGTAGTGCTTCCACCCCCCCTGCTCCAAGCGCGGAGTTGAGCCAGTGGAAGGGGGAGCCTGAGGTAGGCCCAGAGGTGATTGTGGATGGGCCACGAATTCTGGACCGGTTGTAGGGGCCCATCAGCGAGGCAGCTCAGGCCCTGGGGGACAGTGGGATCACACCCCTGGGGCAGGCCCAGCAGGGCTCCGCAGCAGGGACTATGCCATTAGATTTATCATTGGGGAAGACAAAGGGAGCCACTGGGGTGGGCCAGATTCCTGGGGCCCTCACAAGGGGGAGAAAAGGCAGGCAGGTGCAGGCCAAGGGACAGGTGAAGAGGCAGGATGGGTGGCAGACAGGGCTGAGGCTGAGACCAGCAGGGGTGAGGCGCCAGTGGGCAGGGTGAGCTCTGCTGACAGCTTGGCTTGGGAGGCTGGGTACATTGAGGCAAGGATCAGGGAGTAGCGCAAGGCGGAGGCTGAGACAGAGGAGAGATGGGCGCAATTGTGCAAGGACAGGGTGGAGGCGTGGGTGGCACAAGTGGCAGGGGAGGCCATGCGTGGTGCGAAATAGCGAGGCCAGCGAGAGAGGCTGTCAGAAAGGTGGCGCAGCCAATGGGGTGCAAAACGGCCCTGGGACGTTGGTCCAAAGAACTAGGGGGTCTTTGGCAGCCTTCCCCAAAGTGGAGGATCGCACACGACGGAGTTATGGCCATGGGGGAGAGGGTGCAGCGGAGCGTGAAGTAGTTATGCATTCTGAACATGATGATGTGAGAGATAACATGGATGTGGAGGATGGGATAGAGCTTGACTATGAAGCAGACAGTTATGAATGGGAAGTGGGGAGACAGGATAGGTGGAGGTGAGCAAAGGGAAAGCGACAGACAAGGGGCGCAGGAGCGGTGCAATCCCCTCTTCCTCCGCTGTTTTGCAGGAAACAAGGTTGGGTGCAAGAACGCAAGAGGAGGCACGGAAAGACGATCATGGACGTGGTCGCAAGAAGGTTCACGAGGCGGAGACCCATGAACCAGGGCTTCAACATAAGGGGGAGTGGTGGTCTGCGTGGGACCCGACACAGAGCACTTCAAGTACACCGCAGTTCAAGTCAGATAACTAGTGCAGTAGTGGTAGGGGCTGCGCAGATGGAGGGTACCGCGGCAGGGCAGGATGTGACGTCCGGAGGTGAGGTAGATAAAGGTGCTGAACCAGATGTGGACAGTGAAGCAAGGGATGGGAGTGGACACAAGATACGTCTCCCGTATATGAGTTTGGCGATGCCACTGGGGTCGCATGGAGGGGAAAAGACCAATAGTCGTATATGGAAACATAAATACGTTGATGTATTCAAGCTTCTCAACATGGAAATTGAGGCTAAGGAAGGGTCCAATGAAGAGGAGTGGTAACTGGCATGCAAGCCGAGGGTTCCCATTACGATGGAACTGGACGTCGGCTTTTCTGATATACGTGAGCATTTTTTTTTGCTGACAGGGCCATTGCAATGTTTATGTGTATGGACATCATTCGCAAGGCACAGTTACATTTTGGGGGGTTTCCATGACTGAGTTACGACAAGGAGTTCAGGGCTAGGGTGAGCGTGAACCCAGACAAACCATGGGGGACGTGGATTCAGAACTATGGATGCACTGGATGGCGTCTTTGCATTCTGCTGCATAAACTCACACAGAAAGTGGGTTACCAGTGATGTACAAACCTTTTCAACCACATCCTGTCCAGGTCAGGGCGGGTAATGTACAGAGAGCTCCAGTTTCCAGCGGGGGAGCATGTTGGAATTTCAACAAAGGCTTCTGCTCCTGCCACCCCTGTAAATTTAAGCATGAGTATCCAAAATGTGGGGGCAGACAGCTAGACATGCAGTGTTTTTCACCGGCAAGCCCAGCAGAACAGTGGAGGTCGGCCAGAGGTCATGTAGCTGAAGGCGCTCCGGGGCCAAAGGGCTCCTGGACCAATTGAATTGACAAAACTGCTCCCTTGGCTGCACCTATATTCTGGCATGGACATAGCACTTCGATTGGATCTGGGTTCAGAGAAGGCTTCAGGGTAGGCTATCAGGGACCACAACAGCGAAGGCAGTCAGCCAAGGAATTGCCAGAGGTGGTCGCTGGCAAACTGAGCAAGGAAGTAGATGAAGGGAGGATTGTGCTTACCCTTTACAAGTGGCCTATGGAGGATTTGATTTCCCCATTTGGTGTGGTGCCAAAAAAGAATTCAGTGGAGTTTCATTTCATCCATCATTTATCATCTATCTTGGCCGGAAGGGGCGTCAGTGAATGACTTCATCGTGCCCAAGGATACGAGGGTGGTGTACGCGTCAGTCGATTGTGCCATCAGGCTGGTTCACAAATGTGACATCAAGGCAGCTTTTAGGCTTTTGCCCATTCATCCTGAAGATTTCTCCTTACTGAGTATGCAGCTCTACGGGGCTATCTATGAAGACAGGGTCCTCCCCATGGGTTGCACTATTTCTTGTGCCTAGTTTGAAGTGGTCAGTACCTTTCTGCAATGGGTGTTTACGAAAGTAAGCGGTCATAGAGCGGTGTCCCACTACATGGATGATTTTCTGTTTGCCGGTGAGGCAAAGTCTGGGACATGTGAGAGGGCTTTGAGGTGTTTTGAATGGATGGCACTAGACATGGGGGTTCCATTGGCTCCAGAGAAGACCGAAGGCTCTAGTACTACACTGACTTTCTTAGGTATTGAACTGAACACAGTGGCACTCATTGCACGGCTGGCAGTTGAGAAAGTGAAGGAGTCTGTGGATTTTCTTCAGCACCTCCGGTAACTACATATGATTGATTTGAGGGCAGCACAACAACTGTTGGGTTTTCTCAATTTTGCTTGTAGGGTGTTGCGAGGAGGGAGGGTGTTCTGTCGGCACCTGGGCCTAGCTATGTCTGGTGCATCGCTACCTCATCACCGGATTCGCCTGTCCGTGGGCTTGAGAGAGGATATCAACGTGTTGTAAATGTTCCTTACTCAGTTTAATGGGGTTTCCATGGCTTTTCTGGAGGAGGACACAGTGTGGCAGGTGCAGATCTTTCTGACATGGTGGGTGCAGCAGGTTTCGGTCTCTTTTGGGATGGTGGTGCGTGGAGGTATGGCCTCAACAGTGGATCATGCAGGGCAGGAGCACTGCTTTTTTGGATTTTTTTTTAGGGGGGTGATGTTTCATGTGGACAACCTGGCAGTGATGGAATTGGTGAGTATGCAGAGAGCAAGGGATCTCAGAGTTTTTCGGCTGCTACGGCGTTTCATGCTTCGTTGTTTGACATTGAATATTATTTTCAAAGCTGCTCACAATCCTTGGATTAACAATTTCCTTGCAGAGTCTCGTTCACAGTGGCAACGTTTTGTACATTGGCACCCGGTACAGACGAATACAAGACAGCAGTCCTAGCAGACATTTGGGAGTGGGGGGCTTGATGGTCATTAGGCTTGTGGTGCAGTCCCTAGCAGAATCCATTAGGTGGAGTTATCAAATGGCATGGTTGGAATTTCTTACCTTTGACAGTATTGAGGAGCAGTGGTGGTTACAGGAGCAGGGCGCTCTTGAGACTTGCACAATAAGTTTTGTGCTGTTTTTGATTAAGAAAGGTCTGTCGCCAACCACAATTGGGGGCAAGTTAGCTGGAGTTTCATTTTATGGCAAGTTGTCTTTTGGTTGTGATTCTGTGAAGGATGAGATTTTGGGAAAAATGTTAAAGGGGATGGAGCAAAGAAAGGGGGACAGGTGCGGGGGTAAGAGAAGCCATCACTTTTGATTTATTGCTGGAGGTGTTACATGTGTTGCTGGTATGTTGCACAGATAGCTATGAGATGGCACTTTTTAGCCTCTGCATGATATGGATGTTTTTTGGGGCTTTTCGGGTGTCTGAGTTGTTGGGGTGGGCAAGGCTGTGGGAGTAAGGCTTGGGGAAGTGTGGCTGGAGGGCGACCGTTTCGGCATATGGTTGTGTAAGTCTAAAATGGACCAGCTTGGCAGGGGCAAATGGGTGTGGCTGTATAAAGGAGACAGTCCAGATGCATGCCCGGTCAGAGAGTGGGGGAGGTTTTTGGAGCAGGGGGCCCACGGGGATGAGGGTGTTTTTTGTCATGCAAATGGGTCAAAGCTTACAGCATTTCAGATGTTGGCCGTGTTGCGGATGGTGTTGCGGAGATTGGGTCGACAGCCTGGTAACTTTGGTACTCATTCATTCCAGATTGGGGCAGCAACTGTGGCTGCACGCCTTGGGTGGGACTGGTCTCAGATCAGGCAGATAGGAAGGTGGCGTCTGCAATGCTGTGAGCGGTATGTGAGGGCATGAGCAGGTTTGTGCGCAGGATGATTTTAAGGGAAAAGGGGAGAGAGAGAGGTAAATGAGGGGGCGAGGTACTTCCCGTACTTACATCTGTTTTTCTCCTACAGGATGTGTGCGAGTCCTGGGATACTGAAGGTGGTTACATGGCTGGTCGGCCACTTTTTGTTCATTGGGCAGCTAAATATGTGGAGAAGCAGATTTATGGACCCTCTGTTGGACTGCCGAGCAGCAGACATGAGGTTTTGTGGTTGCGGAAGAGCAGGATGCGCTGGGGAAATTTGTTACCTGTTATTACTTCCATGTTGCCAAATTGGGGTTGCCCTAATGGGGTTGCACTGATGCCTTAGTGATTCACTTGGGGGAGAATGATTTGGTACGTCTCTCCGGGCTCACCCTACTGCAACACATGCAACAGGACTTAGAGTTGTTGCGGCGGAATATGGCAGGAACCTGTTTGATTGGGATAGAATTGGTGGCCAGGGGAAAATGGAGAGGGGCAGTCAAACACGGGGTGATTGACAGGTCAAGGAGGAAGCTCAATAGAGCGATGAGGGTCTTTTGTGGGGCGCATGACATAAAGGTTTTGGCTCATGAAGGGATAAAGGAGCAAGAGGCAACCCTCTTCCAGGATGATGGGGTACATCTGTCGGACCAGGGCAATGCTTATTACAGTGTGAATTTGCGCTATCTGGTGGGAGATTTGTGGTCTGAAGAGGTATGGCGCAGGGAGAAGGCGTAATGGTGTTGCAGTGGTCTCGCTGCTGGGGCAGCAAAATGCCTCATGGGTGTGTGCTGGGGGGCAGTTGATGAGGGAGGGTGGAGAGTAAGATGCAGGCCTGGCCACCCTTCGGGGGGAGAAGAAGCAGGTCAAGGATGACAGTGTGGGGATTGGCTGAATGAAGCAGGGGATGAAAGGAAAGTGTAGATTAGAGGTGAATAAAGGTGGAGGATGGGTGAACGAAGCAAACTGGGGGAACGAAATGGAAAACTGAAAGGTGGGGTGTGTCAAAAGAGGTGGTATAGTAAAGAGGCTGGGAAGTTGGAATGTACTTAAGTTGTTCAAATGTTTTTGTCATTAATTGCAACTCTGTCCTAATAAAATGCCTTTTACACTACTATGGAGAGTGATGGCGATTCTGTCACGAAATTGGGAGTAGCCCTCGACCTCCTAGGACTTGCTAGCGGCTCCCCTGCTGCAGATCCTCTAGTGCAGGGGCACTGTCTCATTTCTCAAGCTATCCCAGTGCCTCTGCTTGAGTTCAGGTTTCCCTTTGTTGTACTATTTTGACTAATAGTTGTTTTTTTGCTGGTCTGCTGTGCTAGAAATAAGGGTGGGTAAAAACTCAATTTTTGTGGCGTGACTGCTTAAAATTGTGTGTGACTGTCTGAAGTGTGTTGACACTGCGTGTTACGTTTTACTGTCTTCCTGCTTTCACCACTGTAATATGCTTTGTAATCAATGCCTGTTTTTCTGGGATTGGTTTGCTTGTGCGGTTTTCTTGTTTCCTGTTCGGGTAGCCCCTCTCACGTCCCAGGGCTTCTTAATGGAGGCTGCAGCGTGGCTTCAGTGAGTAGCCCTCACCCTCCAAGGTCTTGCTCGCTGCTCTCCTGCTGCAGATTCTGTACCACAGATGCATCATCCTGGTCCTCCAGCTACCCCAGTACTGCTGTTCAAGCCCAGGTTACCTTTGGTGTACTCTTTTGAATAATAGTTGCTTTTTTGCCAGTCTGCTGTGCTAGAAATACCATTGAGTAAAAACACAATTTTTGTGGTGTGACTGCTTGAAATTGTTTGTAACTGCCTGATTGCTTGGAAGTGTGTTGACATTGCATGTTCCGTTTTACTGTCGTCCTGCTTTCACCACTGTAATACGCTGTCATCAAAGTCAGTTTTTCTGTAATTGTTTTTGCTTATGCTGTTTTCCTGTTTCCTGTTCACTCTGGTTTTTCCATCTGCACTGTTTTTTTCCCTCCTCCCAAGGCCCCTGCCCTCCCACCTCCTGGACAGCATCTCCCACTTCCAAAGGCTATTTAAAGAAGGCCACAGCACAGCTCCAGTGAGTAGCCCTCGACCTCCTTAGTCTTGCTCACTGCAACCCCTGCTGCAGATCCCATGGCACAGAGGCACCATCCTAGTCATCCCCCTACCCCAGTATTGCTATTTGAGCCCAGGTCCCCCTTCGGTCTACTCTTTTGAATGATAGTTGATTTTTTGCCGGTCTGCTGTCGTAGAAATAACGTTGGGTGAAAACATAATTTTTGTGGTGTGACTGCTTGAAATTGTGTGTGACTCTGCCTGATTGCTTGGAAGTATGTTGACAATGCATGTTCCGTTTCACTGTTGTCCTGCTTTCACCACTGTAATGTGCTTTGTAATCAGAGTTTTTCTGGAATTTTTTTTGCTTGTGCTGTTTTCCAGCTTCCTATTCATTCTGGTTTTTCCCTCTGTGCTATTTTTTTCCCACCGCCCAAGCTCACTGCTCTCCTGCCCCCTGGACAGCCCCTCCCACCTCCCACCTTCCAGGGCTACTTAATGGAGATGTACCAAAGCCAAGTCTGCCTGATCCTGTCCACGCCTGGACCACACCGAGCACCAGGAACCCTGGCCCCCCATACTCGCACAGGTACTTCGCCACAGAACTCCATGCCCTGGACCCTGCACACAATACCAACTGCTGCCTTGCATCACCATGCTCTACAGCGGGACCTTTCACCTGCATCAACTGCTGATTCACCACCATCCCAACACTAGTGCAGGGCAGAGCTCAATGAGTGAAACTCTGTGGAATTCCGCAGAGCCACCTAAAAACTAAGGTGAATTCTACAAATTTCTGCAAGCAGGCAGAGTAATTCTCAGCCGCACGTGCCACAAAAGTGAGCCATACTCTGTGGCATGTATCATATAAATGTAACCAACTATGCCCCATGCATCATCTGAATAACACCCTACAATTCGCAGTAGCAAGATCAATAATATATATACATACACCCTGTCACAGTCTGCTACCGTATGACATGCCGCTCCAGACACGCCGTATTCCTGAGAGTGCCTTTGCCTGTTCAACGAATGCTGAAACTTTTCTGCACACTCGGGCTGGGCTGACAGCAGTGGCACTCTGCTGGTAGAGGCTTCCGGATCTGCCCGAAAAGAGGGGAGGCTGCAGCCAGGGAGCAAGCGTGCTGAGTGGGCGCTGCAACTGGCCTCGCCTGTACCCATGAGAGGCCTGGACATAGAGGTGGAAGCCTTTTAGCAAGAACCCCATGAGAGCATCGAGAATGCACAGAACTACGGACGGGCTGCAGCAGGGAAATAGACAGGTCAGAACTGGGGGCAACCAGGTTAGGGTATCGAAGAGGGATGAAAACATACCCAGCGTCACACATTCATAATCTGAGGTATGGGATGGAGTCTGAGACAAATATCAGGGTCGTTGATGACAAAACATGTACATAGTCAGAAGGGAGATACCAGGGATCACACATAAGAGAGATCTTACACAAGGGGGTGTTAAAGGCAAGAGGTCAAATATAATAAGTGTAGGCAAGTGATGATGTGATCCCAAAGGCACAAGATTGACTGGCCAATATGAGCAAGGGCAATTGATTCAAGTCTCTCGTTTGTCAGCCGGACTAGAACCTAATACGATGCATTAGAGAGCATGCCTGCGCAGTTTACCCCATCCTGAGCTGCTATTATCAGCCACTTCTGCCAATGCACGGCATGTGTTCACGGTGCTTGCTTTTGCCTGAGATGTAAGTCGACACGCACGTGCCCAGGACCTTTATCAGTTTATTCTCATGTCAGAAAAACAAAGCTTTCTTTTAATCAAATAGAAACTCTTACATAAAGCAACCGCAATCTAATACATTTATAAACATGGAACTTTAGGGGATATAAAAAAATATAAAGGTGTTTTTTTACCACAGGCTCTGCCCATCGTCCTATTCCCCGGAACCATGGTGGTCGTAGCTGAGCTGGTCTGCTATCTGACTGCCCATATGGTTGGAGTTCAGCCAGGTGGAAGAGGGTGAAGAAAAGGAAGCAGCTCGCCCCTTAGTAACAGTAGACACTGCCAGTTGTTTTTTTCCTTAGTTCACTCCCCCTTCCAGATGAAAGAAGAAAAGCCAGTGCCCTGGATATTAGGAGCATCAGCATGAAATACCAGACGCGCATGATTAGAGAGGCCAGGCTGTCACAGACACGGACCATGATGTTGCTGAGTAACAGAACACAAGCATCATTCTGATGTTTAGTGGTGGGTGCGGACTCATGGTGCGAAGGAAAGAGACAAAGGGCAAAAAAATAGACCGATAGACCGAAAATCAACTGGGTGAAACATGCAACTACACTGAGTCATACATTTTGGGGTGGCCTGGTGAATGCGCTAGTAAACTCCGTTCCAGTGACGGTAGGCTGAGTGTTTTTGTTGAACTCCAAGCGGAGCATGGAGTTGCAAAAACTCTGAGAACTTTGCTGGCAGCATATCGAACAACGCCAAACCCAGATGCTGACACCCCACCGGTTCAACTCAACTGCCTCTTGATCAATGCCAGATCAAACTGAAATCACGCCACTGAAATCTGGGACACTATCTTCACCATTGCCCCCAATGCGACCTTCATCACGGAGACCTGGCTAACCGCTATATCAGCCCCAGTCTCACCACAGAAACTCCTAGTGGCTACAAGATGAAACAGCACTACCACAACAACAGACACAGAGGGGGCATCGCCATCATACACAAGGAATGAATCACCTGCACCATCACCAACAACGACACCACACTGATTGTGGAAGACATGAATTTCTAGCTTCACGCTGATGCCAAAGCCACCATGAAAGGCACCCTTGCATACAGATCAGCAGACCTTGAAATGGCCTCAGTGACGCCATTGATTAATTCATCACCCCGCTTGCTGTTGAATCCAAACACTACATCTTCCTGGGAGACCTCAACTCCCACCTGGACAACTCCACTGACATTAACACCACCAACCTCTTGGAAAGACTAGACAACATCGGCCTCAATCAGATAGTCACCGACCCCACATACAAAGCAGGACACATGCTATACTCCATCTTCACGTCCAGCAACAAAATCGGATACAGCCACACCTCAGAACTCACAAAGACGGACCACTCCATTGTACACTGCAACCTCACCAGTCTGCCGTGCACCACCCCCAACCAACACAACACTCCCTACTGCAGCTGGACCAAGGTAACTCAGTGGCAATGAACCGATGCTCTCAGCACCACTCGGCCTAGCATAACCACCAACCTGGAATTTCAACACCTGGATCGCCAGTTGCCCCCACCAAACCAGGCAAAACATGCAGATTCACCAAACGAGCCAGCTGGTACATGTCAGAACTCAGCACATCAAAGCGCAAGTGTAAACAACTGGAAAGAAGTTGGCGAACCAGCAGTGATTACACTGACGGTACTGCCTACAAATCAGCCCTCAAAGACTACCACCACCAGCTCAAAGCTGCAAAAAAGGAGGCCCTGACATACCGGATTGAGTCCAGCTCCAACCAAACTGAGCAACTCTTCACCATTGTCAGAGAATTCACCTGCCCGTCAGCCAAATAGAACTCAATCCCTCACTCACAGGAACTCTGTGACACCTTCGCCAACCACTTCCACAACAAGATAACAACCATTTACAGAAACTTTGATCCCCAACCCTCCAACCTCTTCAGAAACCCATCAATCACCAACCACCAGCTCACAGCATGTGAACAACTAAGCACACCAATAACAACCACCCTATTTAACTCCATTATCTTAAGAGCACCCAGCGACCCTTGCCGCAATCGACTCTTCAACCTTGGAAGCAACGAGATCAGCTATCAGCTCACCGCGGTCCTCAATGCCTCCATAACTACAGCCACCTTTCCTGATGCATGGAAACACAGAGGTAAGACCCTCCTCAAGAAACCTTATGCTGACCCCAGTGAGCTCCAGAACTATCGTCCTGACCCCCTGCTCCCATTCAAAGCCAAGGTCCTGAAGAAGCCCATCTACCACCAACTTACTGATCTCCTGGAAAGAAACAAACTGCTGGACTCATACCAGTTTGGATTCAGAAGCAATCACAGCACCAAGACAACCCTGATCGCCACAACAGACAACATCCAAGCCCTACTTGACAGTGGAGAATCAACCACCCACATCCTCCTGGACCTCTCCACAGCCTTCAACACCAGCTCCCAACAGACACTCATCAATCAACTACATCGGATTGGAATCACTGATGATGTGCTTATTTGGATGGCATCCTTCCTTACTAAAGACACCCAGAGAGTCTGCATCCCTCACTTCACCTTGCAACCTAAGTACACCATCTGCAGAGTAACCCAAGGCACATCTCTCAGCCGAACCCTCTTCAACATCTACATGACATCACTTGCAGACACTGTCAGATCCCACTACATCAACATCATCTCCTACGCTGACGACACATAGCTCATCCTCTCACTCTCAGCGAAACCCCATATATCGACGAAGACCAACTTCCACAACTGCATGAGGAACATCGCAACATGGATGAAAGACAACTGCCTGAAACAACACTCACAAAATGGAAGTTTTGATCTTCAGCAGAAAATCTGCCCGTTGGAACGACTACTCTTGGCCAGTACAGCTTGGACCTACTTCCACGTCGAAAGACCACTTCCACAACCTCAGCATCATCCTGGACAGTGAACTCTCCCATGAAACGTTGGGTCAACACATCTCCTCAACTTACTTCCACATGATCCGCATGCTCTGCAAAATCTTCAGATGGATCCCTATCAGCACAAGGAAAAATGTGACGCAGGCCCTCATCACCAGCCAGCTTGATTACGACAGTGCACTCTATGCCGGCACCACCACCGAACACATGCAAAGACTCCAGGCAACCCCGAATGCAGCAGCAATTCTGTCCCTCAACCTGCACAAGAAAACACACATCACCCAGCACCTAAAAGACCTCCACTGACTCCCCGTCCAGAAGAGATGCCACTTCAAGCTCCTCACCCACACCTATAAAGCCCTCCACAAAAAAGGACCAGTCCACATGAACAACTGCCTGATCTTCCACAAACCGACCAGAAACCTACGCTCTGCACAACTCGCCCTCGCTCAGACACCACGCACCCGCCACAACTGCTTCAGAGGATGCTCCTTCTCCCACCTCACAGTCAAAGCCTGAAACACCCTCCACCTCTACACTGCACCCTAGTTGAACCACTTCAGGAAGGGACTCAGGACCTGGCTCTTCGACTGATACTTTCAGCACAGCACCTGGATACCCCCGGGGTGATTAGCCACACTATATGAGTATGACTTGATTGATTGAATTGTTTTAAACTTCGGAAAAGGTAATTTTCCCGTGAGACCTCCCCCCACTCTCAGACTTGGACCGCACTGAAAATTCCAACATGCTTTGAAAAAAGTAGTATTTTAGTAATAAATTTAGTAAAATTGGCATGCCAAATAAAATATATAGGGGGATGTTAACTCTACTTAATTATTTTGACAATTGGAGGCTGGTGTAATTTAAAAGTGGTGAGGCAAAAATGTCTCTCCCAAATTAGAGAAAGGCCAGCTTTTTTCATGGCAGTTTTGGTGGGGTGCCCGTCAAACAAATTTAGAAAAAAGAGGACTTACAGCACATTTTGCACAAGAGGAGGAGCCACCAGGCACTGCACATATCATTCAGTAGCCTTACATTAGAAAATTGATGTCCAGTACACGAGTCAGAGCTCCCTAGTTGGAACCAACTTCAACGTGGTCTGTTTGCAAGGACAACTCACCTAGAATGCATTGTATTATGTCATCCTTGGTGTAGTCTGATAAGTACACCACCAGCTGGTGGGAGCACTGCCTGGGTCACACATGCATTACAGTTGCCTTGCTAAAGCAAGCAATACGTTTACCAGACTTTGCAAAGCTGTTCTAAAAACAAATAATTAGCTCCTAAGACCACTTTCTGAAACATTATACATTCAAACGTGCATGGCATGCTTGGGGTTGATGTTATCCACATTAAAGTTGGAGACTATCAATAGGCAATGAAAATGCAAATGGATAATTTTAGACTAGACTAGACTGCACAGAGCGCACCACCTCATTATTTTTCTTCACACATTACTTTTGTACTTTCTTCAGTTCAAAACAAATAAATCTCAAGCAGCTGAACTCACAAATGAAAACTGGCCATTATTACTGACTGACTTGTTGCAGGCAAGTAACCCATTAATGTACAATGTCTATCACCTACTTTCTAAGTGTCAAATACAGTGAGCTTGTGTTTAACAATTGCACACCGCACAGGGTAAACAATATGATTCTACAAAATGTTGTTCTTCTGAGCATGGTATATGTAGGGATATTTGATCACTCAATATCTAGGACTGAATTAATCATTCATAATTAAATAAGACAAGTCTATCCGAAAACCACTAATTTTCCTAATAAGTTCCGTCCAATATTTAGCAAACTTTCTATATAAAGTCTGTGTTGGAATGAGCACTGTGTTCATTTTTAGGATTATATTAAATTTATTGTTCAGGATCACCACAGATTCTGCAAGTACTTCTTGCCACCAACAGGTGTTTCGTCCCTGAGTTATTACTTATATCAAACTTTCACAGGGCTATTCAATTTGAAGCAGCACATCCATATCCAATCATTACAAAAATATTATTTCACAAATCAGTCCACTATATTTCAGGCAATTTCACAATGCACCTCATCATCTAGGCACGCAGTTACACAGGGACATGAAATAATTTGCAGTCCCCAGTCACACTGAAGCTTTAGACTGTGAGATGATCTGTGAATAAATATGCGGGACACAAAACAGTTATATGTGCGAAAATACACTTAGCAAGTGAACAAGAAAGACTTGTGAGTCTCAGCCAAGGGGTAGCATGCAAAGGCCAAACACTCTGTGGCTTTATAGTGAAGTTGTAGCTGTGTAATAAAATGACAGGTTGAAAGACCTGGCAATGTTAGTGCTGCCCACCTTCAGGCTGCCTTTTCCTGACACAGCTTGTGTGCATGCATGCTTGGGCTGCTGAAGATAGCATCAATGTGATGTCATGCTTTAAAATGAAAATCAACTATTTGGGTAAGGCAAACTAGTGATCCAACAACAACCCAGGGGGTCTGTAGTGTGCTGACATGAATTTTATTCACTAACAAAATGGTTTAATTAATTATTTGCAAAGCTAATGCAAAGCTTATGTTTAAGTAAAACATATGCTAAATGCAAAATTCATAGTAGGTTATCATACTTAAATTATATGGGCCTGCACATAAAAAAGTCCTGATTTAAGTTAGGATAACATTTGTTGCAATGTTAACTGAAAAATAATGCATCAACACTGCAATGCATATTTTCAACATTGAATAGTTGTTTGAACACAATGTTTTTCTCTTTGTTTCAAATGTTGCATTTGTCCAGAAGCCTTCTGTTATCTAGTGAATAGATACTTGTTTTGTATTAAATAACTGATAGTGAGTTCTCACTGGGAGGAGAAGAGGCGACCGAAAGGATGATTCATTGAAATAACTGCCTGGACTGCAAAATATCAGCAATGTAACTTTTCAAGGTTTATGTCATGCACTCACTTGGCTCCAACCACAAGGATGACACTGGAGCTGATGTTAGGCCCCCACTCCCAAATCTAGTAGAAAAAAAAACCAAGGATAGAGCTCCTAGTACTCATAGGCCCGTATTTATACTCCGTTTGCGCCGAATTTGCGTCGTTTTTTTCGACGCAAATTCGGCGCAAAACTAACGCCATATTTATACCTTGGCGTTAGACGCGTCTAGCGCCAAAGTATTGGCAAAGAGCGTCATTTTTTAGCGTGAACGCCTTCCTTGCGTTAATGAGATGCAAGGAAGGCGTTCCCGTCTAAAAAAATGACGGCGACGCAAATGCGTCGTATTTATACTCCCGGGCAAAAATCACGCCCGGGAGGTGGCGGGTCAAAAAACCCCGCATTTGCGCCACATTTTAACGCCTGGGTCAGGGTAGGCGTTAAGGGGCCTGTGGGCTCAAAATGAGCCCACAGGTGCCCTCCCCTGCCCCCAGGGACCCCCCCTGCCACCCCTGCCCACCCCAGGAGGACACCCAAGGATGGAGGGACCCACCCCAGGGACATTCAGGTAAGTTCACGTAAGTATAATTTTTTATATTTTTCAATTTTTTTTGGGTGGCATAGGGGGGCCTTATTTGTGCCACCCTACATGCCACTATGCCCAATGACCATGCCCAGGGGACATAAGTCCCCTGGGCATGGCCATTGGGCAAGGGGGCATGACTCCTGTCTTTAGTAAGACAGGAGTCATGAAATGGCGTCTGGGCGTCGTAAAAAAATGGCGCAAATTGGGTTGAGGCGATTTTTTTGCCTCAACCTGACTTGCCCCATTTTAAGACGCCCTAACGTCATTTTTGCCCAACGCCGGCGCTGCCTGGTCTACGTGTTTTTTTTCCACGCAAACCAGGCAGCGCCGGTCTGCTTGCGCCGGCTAACGCCATTCCATAAATACGGCGCCCGCATGGCGCTTCAGAATGGCGTTAGACGGCGCTAAATTTTTTGACGCTAAACTGCGTTAGCGCAGTTTAGCGTCAAAAAGTATAAATATGGGCCATAGACTTCTAGAAGGGGGAAGGGACAAAATAATAAAAGAGAAAACTTGTGGTATGGCTTCTCCACGACAGTGCTACTCTGCTTAAAAGGGTCGCCATTGCTTGACCTTCTGATTTAATCTAAGATGGATGTATGTGAGTCAGCACTTCTGGTTATCATGAAAACACAATGCACTAGAAACAACAAGAAAAGGCAATTACCATCAGTGCATAGGCTCTCTACACAATTTTAAATACAATACTATCAGTATT
Source organism: Pleurodeles waltl (assembly GCF_031143425.1). Classification (NCBI taxonomy): domain Eukaryota; kingdom Metazoa; phylum Chordata; class Amphibia; order Caudata; family Salamandridae; genus Pleurodeles; species Pleurodeles waltl. Next base: position 1,638,943,234 of record NC_090444.1, on the reverse strand, counting down.
TCACACTTACAGGTTTGTTAAATAATCATAACAGGAAAGCAGATTTTTTAGATGCTCTGGTGGAATCTTCTGGAACTCTTGAAGAAGAATTGTAAGTACTAGGCACAGTTAAGTCACTCCACGGAAAATTCAGAACATAGATTGAAGTTAATGGTTCTCCAAAAGAATAGGTTGGAAGTTAAACACTCTCGAGGTATGTTTGAGAACAGGTTACTTTTGAAAATGATTTACAATCAGAATTACAAGAACTCGGAACAAGACTAGGTGAGAAACAAGTTTGGGATACTGACTCTCCCAAGGTTGTGCTCTTTACATAGGTCAGAACTCAAAAATGCAGATTCACGTGAAGCAGAATTGTTATTGATACAAGGTTGGAGTTATCGACACTCCCAGGATTAAACCCTTTATGTTGACTCACACTAGATTACATGACAATACATGATACACGATTACTTCAAGTCACAACGTTGGAATCACTGATACTTCAGTATCAGTGTTGAGAACAAGGATTAGAGTTAAAAGTCACTCCCAAGACAATTGAGAAACAAGATTACTTTTGGCACACATGTTGGAGTTGCGAGCACTCCCAAGGTATACTAGAAACACAATAAAACTCAGTCCAAGGCTGAAGTCGTATACACTCCCAAGGCACACTAGAAAACATGGTAGCACTCAGTTCAAGGCTGGTGTTGTAACACTCCTGAGATATGCTAGAAAGCTAGATAACACTCAGTACATATTTTAGAGGTGTAGGTTTGTTCAGGAAACAGTCTCTAGTCCAAGAGCAACACAGTTAAGAAAACTGAGACATGGAGCAAGAGTCCAGAGGCAGACGCAAGAAGATAACAGACAGGTCTGCAATGACTACTGAAGATTAGTGTGCACTAACCTGGGGACAAGTACTTAACCTGGAAAGCACTTTACAGGAGTTCGGAGACAGCAGGAGGGGGCGTTGCATTCATTTTAGCTCATGGAGGAGAGACTCTGAGGGTCCTCAGGAGGCAGGATTTCAGAGTCACCGGAAATGACCTGGAAGACGGGAATGTCAGGTGGTTTCAGGAAGACTTGGCAGATGGTGCAGAAACAAGGTTGTGCAGGAACAAAGAAAGAAGGTCTGCGCAACTCGGAAGAAATAAGTGCATGAAGGAAGCTTGGGCTGAACAGAAACATGGACATCCAGGCGCCTCAGGAAGTGAGTACAGGGAAACTGCTTGTGCAGGACTTAATAGAAGGTTTGCGGGTCCAGATACAGGTACGAGGCCAAGCCCTAATAGAAGTTCAGAGGGGCTTTTCATACAGGAAGCCAAGAGTGTTTCAGAAGGGCACATGACTTATATGGAGGCTTCCAAAGGAACCTGAGAAAAGTCATGTGTTACATGAAAAAGGGCATGTCTTAACAGGCAGCAGGTGAAAACGGTAATTGACAATACAAATACAACGGAACCCAAGTGCATGATGGTACAACGTAATTATTCGCAGTGGAAATTGACTATTCTAAAAGGGCATGTGATATTTGCAGGTGCAAACAAGATGAACTTGCATAGCACCACACACAGAAGGTTCAGGCCTAATGGGAGGGAGGTGGCATGGACCATCCGAGGCGGAAAGCCACCACAGTGGAAGGAATAACATGAGTCCAGCAAGAAATATGCACCATGCATAGGGCACAAGGTTGAGTTGTGACAAGTTAGTGACTGAATATCTAATGTGCCTTTATGGGAACATGGGATGTTTGCCTATTCCCAGGAGTTTATTGAAATTCTATTAGAGGATAAAGAAGATGGAACAGATAATGTTCCAACATAGAATGTTGTGTGTTTATGTTAGTGTGTGTTCCTAGAGTAGCAGCTCAGTTCCTAGATTCCATCCCGACTCTCTGTCTGTAGACTCGTTTTTGAGTTTCTGATAGTTTACTTCATGAGAGGTTGCCTTATTTAGATTTTGATGAATTGCTTGCTGATAATTTGAGCTGAGAATACTTTCCAGCTTCTTATGCAAAGGCTTTTTGCTTGCTCATTGGCTCTCTCATCAGAGCTCTTCATTAAGTTTCTTAACTTGCACCTTTTTCTCTCATTATTCCAACTTAATTTAGAATAGGGAATTTTCCTTTATGGAACATGCTTGCTGTAATATCAGAGTATTAACTGTGACTCTAATAAACATTGTGTTCTATTTTGTAATCAAATATGGGTGGTTAGATTACATTAACTTTTAATGCTGAAATCTAAAGATTAACATCTAATGAATAAAAAGATGAAAGACTAAAAAGCATTGAAAATTAAACCCTCTAACTCACACTAATTCTCTTTATTTACTGAACTAAAGTTTTTTATGATTTAGTGCTATGTAGTTGGTTGCTCCTTACTTCTCCTTGTCGCCGAAGATTAAGATTAGAAAATTGCACTCCCTCAAGTGTCTGTTCCCTGACTTTCTCAAATAGTACAGGCCTCACAAAGAAATGCCTGTAAAATGTGCATGGCCCGCTGACCAAAAGTAGCTCATCGGCCAGACATACACACTTTATTTCATAAGGCCAGGCTACACATTCTGCGTGTCAGTGTTAAAGCAAGGGTTAACCCAGTCATCAGGATTGACCAAAACTACATTGTGTTGTAGTGTAGAGGTGATGAGGCACCATCTGAACACCCACCTGGATGAGACATCACTGTTCACATCGTACACTAAATATCTCATAATTGACTAACCACCAGATATTCGTAGCATTTGTAATTCACCTGCCCTCCAGCTGGGTCCTTCTTTCTAGTAGAATTAGGATTTCTTCTCAATTAAGTTAGTCTTCTGACAATTGACTGTGTTCTTCTGTGACTGCTTGAGCCAGTTTGGGGCTATAAATAGCAACATCATCAGCATAAGATGTCAACTTGATGATCATCACATCAGATTACCTGAGCACAGGCTCCATAAATAATCAGTGAAAGTGGCGTCCCTGCTTTGTTCAGCTCCTTATTCTATGTCAATTAGAATTTAACTGCTGAGTGGGAGCAGACTTCTTTTTCCCTGCCCACACTCTTGCGGGCAGGGAAACACTTCCGCTGGGCTGGAGCAATGCTGGCTCCTGCAGTATGCGGGGAAACAGCTTGGTTAGCAGGGGCTCCCCCACTTCCCTCAATGTGCTGATTGGTGGGTGCCCCAGGTGTGCACTGGGACACCCAACTATAATTACTAGATGCCCAGGGGCATGGGGTCCACATGCTACCCATGGGGTTGAGGATTGTGGTGGCAAGGCCCAACCCCCCATTACTATGGCAATCATCTGTGGGGAATGGGATCCACAGGGTCCATTTGTGCTTGTGGAGAGGGCCATGCACCCCTTCTGCTAATTTAAAATGTATTGGCCCTAGGGGATGGGGTCCCTGGAGCCTTTTAAGGCTTTGTGAGAGGGTCTATATACCCTCTCCCCTATAATTAAAATATGGCCGCAGGGGATGGGGAAGGGGGGGCACTCTCCCACCTCCTCTAAATAGAAGTATTTGGCATGGGGTTGCTTGCCTATGAGGGGCTGGCTGTAGGGACTGTGGCCAACTGCCCCCCCCCCCCAACTGTACATGACCTTGCTGGTGTGGCTTTATGTGTGATAATTAAATATTACTTTAAGGTAAATAAAACAAACCCTAGCAATTCACTGAAAAAAACAAGGGATAAAGTAACTTTAAAGTTTAGTGACAATTTCAGTGACATTGTAACATTTTGAACTCAAAAAGCCACTGAAATGTACCGGTTATAATTATAGTAACCTCAAACTCAAATAGTTATAATTCATGGCCTTAGGTAACTATAACTTGTGCCCTCACCATGCACTGCTAATTGCCCCACACATTGCATCACTCATGGTATGTTCTATGATATTATTGATTACATCACTGCAAAATCTGAATTAACATCTTTGATGACAAGACTGTACATGGCAGGCGTACGTGTTACTATTAGCTTAGGGCTCAACTTATAGTTACTAAAGATAACTATAATTGGTGAATTGAAGTGTTTTTGAGTTTAGAAGATTGTGGAGCAGATTTTAAAAAAGTGGTGTTGCACCCAGTGCAGGGTCACTTTTCTTGCGCCCCTTAGCGCCTCCCTACAGCCACCATCTGTGCGCTGTATTTAAAATACTGCGCACCATGGCGCAGGGTAGGGGGCAATAGCGTTCAATTTTTGGACGCTATTGATGTACTGTTCAGAGTTAGCACCAAAATTATGGTACTGACCCTGAACAGTACAGAGGGACCCTTTTAAAGTAATGGTGTGTCCCCTTTTAACGCCTGCTCTGAGCAGGCATTAAAAATGCCACCAAAAATGGCACTTTCTTTGCACCATTTTTTCGGCCCTCCTAATGGGGGAATGCCCCTCTTGCATACATTATGGTGGGCGCAGGCATAATGTGGCACAAGGGGTTACAAAGTGGCACAACGCATTCATTGCGCCACTTTGTAAATGTTGTGCGGCGATTTTGGCCTCATTGGACCACATTAGCATAAAAACAAATTATGCTAATGTGGCGCAAGGAGGCGCTAGGCCCACCTAAATCTGGGCCTATGTTGGAACTGAAATTTTCACCCAACTATAACGTCAGTTTAACATTTGTTTTGATAGATAGATAGATAGATAGATAGATAGATAGATAGATAGATAGATAGATAGATTGATTTTGCCCATGTTTCAGTTGATTTTGAGATCCCAGTTTCAAAACAGTAAAGTAACTAATCTCATCCACATACAAACTTCAGGAAAAGCTGGAAGGAATATAAATCCGTGGCTTTTTTAAATAAATAACTATAACAAAACTGTCGAAGATTGTGGTGTTAGTTTTCAATGTTTTCTCTTTTTTCGGAATAAATCAAAGCTTTGAGAGAGGATATGCTGTAAAGAAATAGGAGCTAGGACTCCTGCACATCAAAAGCTGTTTATTTCTAGAGCCCAGGCCAGAGCAGTCATTATAGTAATGTGTGGGATGCTGCACATGAGGTAAGAATGTGGGGCAGTAAACATTAAAAATCATTTGCAGAACATCGCTCACCGATGCCACTGACATCCAGCGAATTGAAAGGGAAATATTTTTAGAAAAGGGAAAGAGAGATCTCAATTCAAAACAGATGGTCCTAATTGCAGACTCACCACGCTGGCTCTCAACATAATCGTGCAATAATTAAGCATCCAGTTTGAAGGCAAATCTGTTCCTAAAAGGTTTAAGCTTGTTTATAGTTCTGCAAATGGAGACATAAGCTGATACCACTGACAAACCTTGTTTCCACTTCGTGTTCTGAGAGAACAAGGACCTCGGCCGCTCTTGTATCATTTTTAACTCCTTTGAGCTTACTCTGCAGACGTGGTATTACTTTTTGTTTTGCACAGAAGTGTACATAAATGTAAATGAGCAATTTGTTCGTATGCCTTAACATTGGGATTGTCTGTTACTGAGACAAAAGGGCTGGATTCACGAAGCTTTTCGCTACTCACTTGTGACTTATCTATGAGTTTCCAGGAATAAGATGCAAGTAAGACACAGGCTTTCTGAATAGGGCCGAGAGAGAGCAAATTAGTTGCGGATTCCACTGTCAAGAGGATAGCTATCCAAACGTCATCATTCTCACACCGGATGAAGAATGTTCTCTGTCTAGGAGCGTTCCCTAGCTATAAACCTCAAGGTCTTCCTCAAAAAGTATATAGATTTGTCTTTGTACTCCAAATGATGTGGAAAGGTATTTACATGTTCAAGGTCCAGGCTATGTAAATGCCCTCAATAACATAAAAAAGAACGGAACAAAATGAAAACAAGAAGGAAAGACTGAGTTGGTCATCCCTGTTGTTAGTTTCATTTTACATTTTCATATTTTATTCGTTTTAGCTAAACTGCTTTTAATAATGACATTTACATGCACTTCTTGCATGATGGTCATCTAGGAATCTGTGGTACAAGTTGCTTGTTTAGTTAGCCTTTGCACAACATGTAATCTGTAATTTCTATTCAAGGATACTAACACTGTACACGATGTCCTAGTTCTTATGTTGTCCATTCAGGAGATAGCTTCTAACACCTAGAGAGCCTTGCATCAGAACTGTGCTTTCGATACAGTATGGCTTATTACAGAAACAATGCACTGGCCCGGGATGGGAAGAGGGCATTCCAGCCATGACCTTACTGGGACAAATGTTGTGTGACATGCGGCTTGCTGGAGCTAATCTACCAGCCTTCTAAGAGGACTGCCATCAACACCACAGGCAGCCTCTTGGCACTGCCTTTAGGTATGGGGCTAATTCCTTCGATCAGCCCAGGCAGAAGGGTACACCCACTATGCTCTTAGCGTAGTTTTAGGATTAAGCAGGAACCTTTTAGAACCTCTAGAATGTCTAGAGTGGTTGGATTGTTTATCTTTCTTTTACCATGTTTGTAATGCTGATGACTTTGCTTTGTTTTATCTGCCTGATTATCGTAGCTTACTTTCTTTATGCCAGATTGCGATTGTTTCAATAAAAGTATTGAAAACTTATCTTGCATCTTTTTTGGGTCTCGCCGTGGCATGCATGAGTAATACCATGGAAAGGGTAAGCTCTGTTTCCACTGCTTTCCTGGAGTGTCAGAGTGTCATGTTCAGGTTGACATAATTACCTTCCATCCCACTAGGTTTGGGGGGTTGGGTGAGGCACTGTGAGCTAGCCAAGAATTCGACCTACAGTTTACTGAAGGTGTGGGTGGACTCACTCTCCCACATTCTGAAGTTCTGCTGTCCTTAATAGTCAGTCTTACCATCTGAGTAGGAACCGTATAACATGCGCCACCAACGTATGAAGGTTATGCACTTATTAAACAGTTCTCCTGAGTAGTTTCCCATGTGTGCCCAAGGTGCCCTAATCACGTTATATGGAGACATCTGTGGTGTTAGGGAAATATCCTTCTCATGAGTATAGCTAGCACATATATTAGTCTGTAGGTCCTTCAAGACTGAACCTTTAAAAAGTACCCCACTCAGTATTTTCTTCTCTGAATTCCATTTTAAAAATTCTAAATCCAGTTGTTATTCCAGTAAATTGTAGACATGCTGTCACACAAGATATACTTCAAAATGGGCTAGTAAATGGGGGTGAAGTTGTTACGCTTCTGATAGAGGCAAGCAATGCATACAAAATTGAAACATTTTACTCATGGGTCACTTTTCCTGCAGTTAATCCAAAACAAATACCTTTCATACATAAACAATAGCCAACGCTCTACAACAATACAGAGCACACAACTATTTAGAAATTCTCTTGACTTACCAGAAACATCAAAATTGGTTCCAAGGTGCCCTCTGACGCATTTTTGAAAATGTTACATTGAGTCTCCTCAGTTATGACTGGGCCACATAGCTAGCCCTAGCGGCCTACACACCATATCCAAATATACAAAATACACCAGCAGCCGATATGCTACCAATACATAGTAACCTAGTTAGACTACGTAAATGCCTAACACAATTTGTTATGCGTACCCTAAACTCTGTCCCTGCAAGGGCTGTTCCAGACGTCCAACAGCAATTGGCCATACCTGGGCTTAACCCAGTGACTATTAATACTATTATGGATAAGGGACCCACCAGACAGGAGGAAATTTTGTTCTTGATTGCTCAAAAAACAAATCATCTTGAAGCAGTGTTTCCCAATACGGGACCCCAAGATAAACATAGAATTCTGTGCCCTGCTCCTCGCACTATGAAGAACATAATGCTGCCTCATCCTGAGTCTTACACCTCAAGCCTAAAATGAAAAGCATTTAGACCCATATTTATACTTTTTTGCGTGGCATTTGCATCATTTTTTGACACAAAAGCGGCGCAAACTTAGAAAATACAATGATATTTTCTAATTTTGTGCTGCTTTTGTGTCAAACAATTACACAAATGTGACGCAAAAAATGAATATGGGCCTTAGTATATTAACCTGCCTACAGTGCCAAGGGACTGGAATTTGCTTTTTAAAAGACAACGTGGCTGAGCCCGGCTGGACTGGAGGAGTGGATGGCGGCTCGGCCTCTGGAGTCATCATGGTGGCCGGAGGTAACCGGGGCTGGTATCCTGCTTTGGGGGTCACTTGTCACTGATGAAGAGAGTGTTCCCCCCTCCTCTCACTATTGACCTCCCTCCTCCTGGTGCGCAGAAGGGGGCGCTGGTTTTGCAGCGTTGGACCAGTGAGGAGTTGACAGAGAGCAGTGACTGTGGACCCCCTTCAAAGTGTTGACGGGCAACGGGAGAGTGAACAAGGAGTGGAGGAGATTGCGGCCCTTAGGCCTGCTGGCCCTGGGCCTTCAGACACATCTCAATGCTGCTTTGTTGTTGCCCCTGAAAGGGAACACATGAGCTGTCTCTGCACCGCAGGCCAGATTGTGATGCCCGGCTGGGGAGTGTGTGATTTGATGAGGCGGAGCCTGGGTTGGAGTGGTGGAGTGAGGCCATCTGTGCAGGCGTGGCAGGTCCGGCTTTTGCAGTAGTGTTGTCAGCCCCTGACTATCCTGGAATCCGGACCTGAGGGGCACAGAATGCTGTGGTGACTGCTACAGGCACCTTAACCCTGTGGATATCTGGACATCGAGTGATGCTGCTGTCAGCTGCCTGAGGTGGGGAGAGTCCAGCACTGGGGGAAGTGGAGCTGTAGCCTAAGCCACCTGGGAAGATTCAGAACACGACTGAAACATCCCAGATCTACCTGAGAATGGGTTAAGCCCCGGTGGAGGGCTGAAATTTTCAATAGCCGAGACTGTGGTGCTGGTGGCGAGCCCTGCCTTACGGGCCGCCTTTGACAGTGAGTGGTGGGACTATGGCCCACTGGAGCTACCATTGATGACGTAGGAGTGGTTGTGAATATAAGTAACCCATAATCCCTGGCCCCACAAGAGGTACTGCGGGAAGAATGGACATACAAGCGCTAAGGATCACTGAAAGGTGCTGAAGAGGAGCAACTCAAAGGGGAGGCATGGAAATGCCCGCTGAGCTCTGGATGACAAGGTCACCTCTGGTGGTGGACTAGACTTGCGAAAAACTGCATCTCCCATAGGGACACTGGTGGAGGAGGGTGATATCCCGAGCCCCTAGAAACACCTGATGACAGATCTTAATAATTCATGTAGGGGGTCAGAGGTGATCCACAGTTTTCCGTGGTAGTGACTGTTGTTTGAAGATGGATATTGGCCTGCTGGATTCAAGTTGCTTCCTAGACCAGCAGCATTGAAAGGTGACTGTGAGACTTGTGGTATCTGGGACCCCCTCCAAGCTATCTGATCCAGGGCCTAAGGCCATAGGAGTTGATATAGGGGGAGAGATACACTGCTAAGGCTGGCAACCAATCCAGAGCTACAGCTGAAATCCTGGTGGTCATCCAGGGTACCAGGGCAGTGTTGAAGTGCAAGATAGATGCAATTGTAATAGACATCATCCATCCCTGCTTGGATCTGAGAAAAGTATCCAAATAAGTAACAGGCACAGAAGAAGACATTACTGCCTTCAAAAAAGAAGTTGTCACTACAGGCTACAATGGCAGACTTAAGTGCAGTGCATTGCAGGTGGAAGAGCAAATGAAAGATGTGGAGGGGAGCTCATGTCGAAATCATATTCATCTTGTAGGCTTCCCGGTGAGGGCAGAGGGACTCTCAGCATAGCTGTTCTTGGAGGACTGGATTGTCAACACATTGAAGCCAAAGGGTCTCTCCAAATTCTTTTCAATAGAGCATGTCCATCGTGCCTTAGTGACTGCCCCACAGCCGGGAACCCCCATGCCCTAATAGCACACCCATTTAACTTTCGGAATGGAGATGTCATGTTCCAGCATGCACGTATTCATCCACCTCTGTGATTCGAGGATCAATAAATCCTCATTTTCCCTGACTGCACGTGAAGGGTTCAGGATCTTTGGAAAAAAGTAATGCCTATTAAAAACCTGCTAAGTGAACACCACATACGGTACAGTCTTATGTTTCAGGTTAAACTCAGAATCCAACATCATGGCAAGGTCCTCTGTCATGATACACCACAAGCAGCGATGGATTGGTTTGAGCACCCAGGCCTAAGTAGTAGCAGTCAGACCCAAGAGTGGGAAGAAACATTGAGACAAGAGGGCACCGATCCAATAGAAACAAGGTGAAATCTATCAACCTTGTGGAGTCTTCTACAAGAGAAGGAATTGGGCACATCCTTGTCCTCCCCCATGGGACATTGTAGGCAGAATCAACAAATTTACCACTGCAGAACTCATTATCCCAATTGCATGAGATATCCAACACTTTAAGCGATAACACTGATTTGAGTTGAATGCTCAGACTTGAGGTGACTGCTGAGAATTTGATAAAAGTCGGAAACAGAGGATATCTACCATTGAGTCATTTTGGTTCTTCTTCATAAGATTGAGGGTGGGGTGAGGGTGGGAGCCTTGGGCTTGCAGGTGCTCCTTATTTGATGCCCTCAGCATCAATGGAAAAGTATGTTGCACCTGACCTGGACTACAGTCTCCTATGACTCATGGGTGGAGTATGCTGTGGAGCAAACCTCTTGAGGATTGTTGAGGACCCCCGGTGCCTTGCGATTCACAGGGGACTTGGTATCTGGAGCTGTAACTACACTTCTAATAGATATTCTGTTTGTGTGTTTATTTCTAATTTTATAGGGTCAAACTTGGCGTAATTGGGGGGTCAGGGGTGGGCAACTGGGGTGGGATTTGGAACCCAGTGACCGCAGGTGTGTCAAGAATTTTTCCTAGTACTGAATGAGGGAGGGTTCAGGGAGCGAACCATGGGGAAATGTTTTGCACTTAGCATTGTTGTTTTGCTGGATGCCGCTCCTACTTATTGGTGCTGTCAGAGAAAAAAGCAGCCAAATGCTAGCTATAGAATAGTCAGGTTGTTGGATCTACTTCTATCATGCTTGATAAAGGGACAAAATATAAATTCCTCACATGTAATGTAAGGAGACTTAATAAACCTGAGAAGAGGGGTACTTCAAAATATACAGGGTGTCTATAGCACTTCTCCAAGAGACCCATGTGTGGGGGAATTGCATCAAATATTTAAGGAGAAGATGGAGGGGGCAGGTGTACGCCATGTCTTACTCAGGATATGCCCGATGTGCTCTAATTTAGTTAACAACAGGAGGTTCCTTTTTGAAATCACATGTGCAGGTAGATCCATAAGTGAGATACGTCATACCGGCAGGTGTACTGGATGGCCATGGGCTCTGCTTAATTAATGTGTAACAAATGCAAAAGAACAGTTGATGGACGGAATGTAGAACCAATCAAACATTCACCCCCAGTCACAGATCTGGGTTTAATCAATCATTTTTTTTGCTCACCATGCCATTCCAGTCATATGCAAATCAGTCTTGACCCTGTTCCCCATGGAAACAGTCCAGGCCGAACTGCCAGGCCAGGTCCTCCCTGGACCAGAAACATGCATCCTGGGACCGGTTTCGGGGTATCACCCCTCTTCAGCCAGGCTAGCTTGAAACTGGTGGCATAGTGAGCACGGGAGCCACGTCTGGGCATACCCTTCCCACTTGGGGCAACAAATGCAAAAGAACAGTTGATGGACGGAATGTAGAACCAATCAAACATTCACCCCCAGTCACAGATCTGGGTTTAATCCATCAGTTTTTTTGCTCACCATGCCATTCCAGTTTGGACCCAGCCAGATGCAAATCAGTCTTGACCCTGTTTCCCATGGGAACAGTCCAGCCCGAACTGCCAGGCCAGGTCCTCCCTGGACCAGAAACAAGCATCCTGGGACTGGTTTCGGGGTATCAACCCTCTTCAGCCAGGCTAGCTTGAATCTGGTGGTGTTTGAAAAGTTTCAACACTCTGTCCATCATTTTATTTTGTGATATTGCTTTATGCACTCTAAGTGGCTAGGGTATGCCCAGACGTGGGTCCCTTGCTTGCTGCACCACTGGATTCAGGCTAGCCTGGCTGATGAAGGGTGATACCCTGAAACCGGTCCCAGGATGCTTGAATTCTGTCCAGGGAGGACCTGGCTTGGCAGTTCACGCTGGACTGCTCCTATTGGGAGCAGGGTCAAGACTAATTTGCATATAGCTGGGTCCGAACTGGGGTGACGTGGCAAGCAAAATAATGATGGATTAAACCCAGATCTGTGACTGGGGGTGAGTGTTTGAAAAGTTTCAACACTCTGTCCATCATTTTATTTTGTGATATTGCTTTATGCACTCTAAGTGGCTGGCGTCTGCCCAGACGTGGGTCCCTTGCTTGCTGCGCCACTGGATTCAAGCTAGCCTGGCTGATGAAGGGTGATACCCTGAAACCGGTCCCAGGATGCTTGAATTCAGTCCAGGGAGGACCTGGCTTGGCAGTTCGGGCTGGACTGCTCCTATTAGGAGCAGGGTCAAGACTAATTTGCATATAGCTGGGTCCGAACTGGGGTGACGTGGCAAGCAAAATAATAATGGATTAAACCCAGATCTGTGACTGGGGGTGAGTGTTTGAAAAGTTTCAACACTCTGTCCATCATTTTATTTTGTGATATTGCTTTATGCACTCTAAGTGGCTAGGGTATGCCCAGACGTGGGTCCCTTGCTTGCTGCGCCACTGGATTCAAGCTAGCCTGGCTGATGAAGGGTGATACCCTGAAACCGGTCCCAGGATGTTTGAATTCTGTCCAGGGAGGACCTGGCTTGGCAGTTCGGGCTGGACTGCTCCTATTGGGAGCAGGGTCAAGACTGCTCTGCATATAGCTGGGTCCGAACTGGGGTGACGTGGCAAGCAAAATAATGATGGATTAAACCCAGATCTGTGACTGGGGGTGAGTGTTTGAAAAGTTTCAACACTCTGTCCATCATTTTATTTTGTGATATTGCTTTAATTAATGTGTATGCGCAGAATGTTGACAATGATGCATTCTTTGGTATGGTGATGTTAGTGATGCATGACCATTTGGATGCAGAAGTGATAATATCTGGTGATTTTAACTGTTTAATGAGGTGGTCATCCATGGTGAATGCATGGCCGCGACAGTGAGCATTCATTAAATGATGGAGAGAGAGCTAACCAAGGGTGAGAGCACACTAAAAACTCTAGAAAAGGCACTGACTGACTCCTCAGGGGCACTAGCTGCATGAGACAGGCAGCACCACCACGTCCCTGAAACTTGGGACCAATTGAGCAAACATGTTCAGCTCACTAGTTGCTGAAGGCTATATATGGAAGGGAAAGGGGCAGGCTGGTTATTGACACAACTAATTCAGTCTGAGTCTAGGACACACCCAGCACTAATGCTGCATGATGAGATGTGCCGTCCATCGAAGAAGTCTTTGCTCCTCACCTTCAGCACGAATATGCGACACCCCTGCCAATGGACTTCCACTCGCTTTCAGACTATTTGGCTGGCCTACGACTTCCCAGGCTAGAGTCTGAGGAGCAGCAGGCACTGGGAGCCCCATTGACAAAACAGGACTTACTGAGTGCCATTGGCGGGACCAATGGTCGATAAACTGGTGCTGGAATACAATGAGGCTTTAAAGAGAGGGGTGTTTCCAGTCTCTACGCGAGAAGCACTCATAATACTGATTCTGAAACCAGGGAAGGATCCACTAGAGGCAAGATCCTATTGTCCCCTGTCTATGCTAAATGTGGATTAAAACATTCTTAGTCACACACTAGCATCGAGACGTTTGCCATACTTGCTGCGTCTGGTCCATACAGTTCAATCGGGATTCATTCCCCGCCGGAATACTTTATGTTTATATTTGACAGGTACTAGAGACCAAGGGGCTGGCTGATGATTTTATCCAATGGGTACAGTTACTGTACACTCACCCTGTTCCAAGAGTGTGGATGGGCCGTTACATGTCAGCAGACATACTCATGCAACATGGAATGTGACAGGGATATCCCCTGTCACCTCTGATATTTGTTGTTGCAATGGAACCCCTGGCCTGCCATATTCGGCAGGTGTTGCGAGGCTAGGGCATCCAAGTGGGCCATGCTGAACACACTGTCTCGTTATACGCAGACAATGCTATGGTATACCATCACCAGACAGAAGACTCAGCCCCCATCCTGCTAAATGTTATTTAGAAAGTACTCTGGATTGTGAGTGAATAACACAAAATCAGCCTTGTTCCCAATAGGGCTGATGTAGACCATACGGATTGATCCCTTACCAATGATGGGTATACCTTGGAAGACAGATGACGTTAAGTATCTGGGTTCTCCATGTCACCAGTTTTGGAACTTGTTGCAGCTGTCTCTTATTCAATAGATAGCCCTAATTAAAAAGCTTGTCTTGCCCAGGTGTTTCTATACTCTCCAGAGTTCTACGTATGAAATACCTCACCAGGTATTTAAGGAATTGGATAAGCTCCTGATGCAATTACTACGAGCTGCTAAAAGGTGTAAAATTAGACTGGCAACACTAAAAACAAAGTGGGACGGAGGTCCCAGATCTTGAGCTTTATTATTTGGCCACGCACCTTCAGCATGCAGTCCACTGGCTGGATCCTGAAAACAGTTGGGAGAGAGCGTTACTTGCTGGTCTGCATGAAGGCCAGCAATTAGGCAAGCTGTTAATGCAAGGTGCACATGTCCCTGATACACTTCCCCATCTAATCTGCTTGGTATGTCAACTATGGGAACGGATGGTGAGTTGGATAATCCAATGAGTGCCATATGCTCTAGATTTAGAATTGTGGATAACACACCCATTTTCACAGATTGCCCAGAAAATGATGAAAGATAAATGGAGAGAGCGTGGATGTATAATGCTCTCAGAATTGTATCCGGAGGGCCACTTTATAATTATACAAGATGCCACTAACACCTTTGGGCTAGGCAAAGGGGAGTTTTTGTAATATGCAAAGATCGCTGCCACTGCAAGACAATTATGGCCATCATTTCCAGAGGCCCCGGAGCTTTCGCAGACGGTGCTGATGCAGCTCGCCATGGTGGGGGGGTCGCAAATTAATTACACATATATACCGAGCCCTGGGTGCGGACAGGCAATTACCGCCACTCCAATTAGAGGAGTCCTGTCAACAGGCCAGTGAGGAACCCATTACCACTAAGGAGTGGACAGTCTCACTTAACATGCACTTTAAATTGGTCCAGTACAACTATGTGTATATGAAATATCTCTTGCCAAAGTGGTTACACACCATTTACCCTGCCAGGACTTCTGAGTGCGCTAGATGTAAGCAGAGCGACGCCGACATTTTTTACATGGTATGGAACTGTCCAATAATAACAATATACAGGGCAGAAGTATTGGCCCACACTAAGGCCCTCATTACAGCCCTGGCGGTAAATCCCGCTTACTGCCAACATACCGCTGCGGCTGCGGAATTCCGTTACAGGTATTACGACCCACAGCTCGGAATCCGCCACAATACAGACACCCACACAAGTCCGCCACACCAAAGGTCAGTGATAAACTGGTGATAACAAAACCGACACCGTCACGCCAACAAGAATACGCCCACACTATCACGACCCAGGAATCAACGAGGTGGTCTTTCAACCACGGTAATCCATTGGCGGTACACACATTGGACAATTTGAAATACACACACCTGATACACATACACACACCACACCCACACACCCACAACACTATAAAACACACACCCACATTACTCACAAACCCTTACTACCAGAAATTTGCAAGCAGGCCAGAGAGAGACACTACCTAAAACAACACCAGCATCCACAGACACACAACACCATCACTTACACAACATCCACGCACCTCAAACAACACACACCAACACACCCCCTCACACATCACAACAGACACCACCTCACACATCACCCACACCACATCATGGCACCTCAACGACATCCCAGGTTCTCTGAGGAGGAGCTCAGGGTCATGGTGGAGGAAATCGTCCGGGTAGAGCCACAGCTAATCGGATCACAGGTGCAGCAGACATCCATTGCTAGGAAGATGGAGCTATGGCGCAGAATTGTCGACAGGGTCAACGCAGTGGGACAGCATCCAAGAACACGGGATGACATCAGAAAGAGGTGGAACGACCTACGGGGGAAGGTGCGTTCTGTGGTCTCCAGACACCCGATTGCTGTACAGAGGACTGGCGTGGGCCCCCACTTCCTCCCCCACAACTAACAACATGGGAGGAGCAAGTCTTGGCAATACTGTATCCTGAGGGCCTCGCAGGAGTAGCAGGAGGACTGGACTCTGGTAAGGCAAATCTTTACTACCTTATCCCCCCACCCCACCTGCATGGCATCACATACTCCCACCCTTACCCTCACACCCATCACCCCAACAACCCACAGATACCCCACCAACACAACCCACACATCCCAAAACCAAGCCCTGCATGTAACACCAATGCATGGACACCCATCACCCAAGCATGTCCACTACACATGCCCCAAAATCACCAATCACACAAGGACCAAGCCAATAATGCAAGCACTGGAGTAGAGGGTCAACCACCCATTGCACAAGATGGCACACACAGATACAATAAATATGCATTTACACCCCAACAGGACACCTACCCAACGTCACCGGACAGGAGGTGCCAGACATATCCAGTCCCCCCACAGAAGAGGCCCACAGTGATGTCAGCAGCTCTGCACAACTTGATCAAGATGACCAGCCCTGCCCATCAGGGACCTCGGGACAGTCGGTTCCCCTGACACTGTCACAAGCCACCACAGAGCCTCCCCCCTCAGGAAACACCAGCACAGCACCCACCCAGCGGGCCCATCCCTCTGTCCCCAGGACACGTCAATCAGCAGTTTGTCCATCACTACAGGGAACCCAGGCAAACCCACCAACCCACGAAAATCAGGGACCTGGGGGCAGTGGCCGTGGGCACACGGTTCAGGGGACAGAGGCACAGGATAACAGGGAAACTGGGAGGACTGCTGTGCGACAGGGGGAGGACAGGCCTAGGGAACCCACTCTCCACGAGGCACTCTCCAACATCATGGGAGCTTACCATCATTCCCAGGAGACGATGGCAACGGTACTGGCCAAGTTTCAGGAGACCCAGCAGCTGCAGGAGGAACACTACCTTGGGATCGGGGAGGACTTGAAGTCCATTAACACCACCCTGCTCACCATTGCAGGGGTGCTGGCAGACCTTGTCAACACCAGGAGGGACACAGTGGTACAACAAGGGGCCCCTGACACTAGCCTGGACTATGAACAGCCCTCCACCTCCGCCGGCGCTAGTGGACAGGAGGCACCGCCACAGGAACAACAGGACACCAGCACCCCACCCCCTGCAGATGGAGAACCACCCAGCAAACGGTCCCTGAGATCCAGGAACAAGACAGAGAACACAGCCAGGAAAATGAGACCCCCCTGAATGTCACCCTTCTGTCCCACTATGTCACCCTGTCCATCCTAAAACTGCCATTGCTCCACTTCCTATGCCCCTTTGGACAATGCACCTGTGAAACAAATAGACTGGACTCTGCCATGGACATTCCTCCAACATCCCCCCAGCCCATTTTACAACCCCCTCCACGTTTTAGAACACCAGTAAACACACTTCAATCACAAAACAATCTGGAGTCAGTCTGCGCTTTCACAAATGTGTAATTGCAATAACTATAGAATATAGCAATGTCAATTTACTTGTTCATATACCAATGTCACACAGCTGTAGGCCAGCAGTAAACATAGCAGAGGGCACAAAGTGGGACCCAGATCTCTGAAATGGAAAGTCAAAGTGACAAGTCAGGGTCCATACACTAAATGAAAATGACAGACTTATGCTAGTGCCAACAATGGAATGAGATGTGGGAAGCAGTGGCATCTTCTTACCTGTGTTTCACTGGAAATATTGCATGATGATGTTGTTTCGGTTGTCGATATCCTCTTCTTCTGCGTCCTCTTCTTCACTGTCCACAGGCTCCACAGCTGCCACAAGACCACCATCTGGCCCATCCTCCTGCAGAAAAGGGACCTGGAGTCGCAAAGCTAGGTTGTGCAGCATACAGCAGGCCACGATTATCTGGCACACCTTCTTCGGTGAGTAGTATAGGGAGCCACCGGTCAGATGGAGGCACCAGAACCTGGCCTTCAGGAGGCCGAAGGTGCGTTCGATCACCCTTCTAGTTTGCCCACGTGCCTCATTGTAGCATTCCTCTGCCCTTGTCCAGGGATTCCTCACTGGGGTCAGTAGCCATGACAGGTTGTCACCTGCAAATGTCGAGGGACAACTGTTAGACACACACTAACCCTTAGGGACAGCCCCATACCCAGACAGCAAATGAATCTGTGTGGGGACTTTAGGCTCACCTATTAGCCACACACGGTGCCTCTGGAGTTGCCCCACCACATAAGGGATGCTGCTATTCCTCAAAATGTAAGCGTCATGGACTGGGCCAGGATACTTGGCATTGACATGGGAGATGTACTGGTATGCTAAACACACCATCTGCACATTCATAGAATGGTAACTCTTCCGGTTACTGTACACCTGTTCATTCCTGCAGGGGGGACAAATGCCACATGTGTACCATCAATGGCACCAATGATGTTGGGGATATGTCCCAGGGCATAAAAGTCACCTTTCATTGTGAGCAAATCCTCCACCTGAGGGAACACGATGTAGCTGCGCATGTGTTTCAGCAGGTCAGACAACACTCTGGACAACACATTGGAGAACATTGGCTGGGACATCCCTGATGCCATGGTCATTGTTGTTTGAAAAGAGCCACCGGCCAGGAAATGGAGTACAGACAGGACCTGCACTAGAGGGGGGATTCATGTGGAATGGTGGATAGCTGACATCAGGTCCAGCTCCAACTGGGCACACAGTTCCTGGATTGTTGCACGATCAAGTCTGTATGTGACTAGGATGTGTCTCTCTTCCATTGTCGACAGGTCCACCAGGGGTCTGTACACTGGAGGATGCCGCCATCTCATCACCTGCCCCAGCGGAAGTGCCCTATGGAGGTGAACCGCGAGCAGAGAGACATCCAACACTGAGGTATCACAATCTGTTATTTGCAGAAACGTTATTAATCCGCAATGTGCTGGTATCTGTCTATATTCCCGGCCTAGATAGGTGTGACGCAGTTAACATCCATCCCATGTGGCCTCCTGAAATGGCGGCTGCCTGACCCGTAATGCATTGGTTAATATTGGGCCCTAGGAATCCCAGAAGCCAATGACGTACGCCGGCGGTGACGGTATGCACCGCTGCGGACGTGACCGCCATTTTCTGTCTGTTCACTCACTTGATACCTGACCTTCAACAGGAGAGGACCTACACTGCAAGTGCTGCTGTGACCTGTGTCTGAAAGCGACGATGGCTCATGTGTCTGGGGAAAGGGCCCCTGCCTTCACTTTGGAGGAGTTGGAGAAACTAGTGGATGGGGTCCTCCCCCAGTACACGCAACTGTACGGTCCTCCCGACAAACAGGTGAGTGCACTGTGAGCATGCTGCATGGGCAATGCCTGTTTGGAGTGGTGTGGATGGAAGATGCATGGAGGGGGTCTGAGGCCTGCATCTGCGGATGAGGAGTGTATGTGTGTTAGGGAAAGGGTGGGAACTGGGGGGCAATGAGTATGACGGTCTGGATGGGTAAGTAATTTCCTTTCCCCCTGTACCATTCCTCTAGGTCAGCGCCCACCAGAAGAAAGGTATTTGGTGTGCCATCGCCAAGGACGTTCGGACCCTGGGGGTCTACCACAGATGGAGCACCCACTGCCGTAAAAGATGGGAGGACCTGCGCTGCTGGAGCAAGAAGACGGCGGAGGCCCAGCTGGGGATGGCCTCCCAACATGGGAGGGGTGCCCGTCGCACCATGACCCTCCTGATGTTCCGGATCACGGCGGTGTTGCATGCACTGAACATGTCTTTCTTCTGTCTTTCCCCCCACTTTTTGTGGTCTCCCTGTTCTTGTGTGCAATAGCATCATCAGGCGGAGGAGCATTGGCACCGGAGCAGGAGGGAGCTGCAACCCACTTGGCCCTGGAGGGCGAAACAACGGAGTCTGAAGCCACCAGTGGGACAGAGGGCGAGGGGCGCTCCACGGCAGGGACAGGAGCAGACAGCAGTGACAGCGACTCCTTCTCTGATGGGAGCTCCCTTGCCGTGGCGGGCACCTCTGTGCCCACCGCATCAACAGGTACAGCCGCCACTCCCCCTACCAGCACTGCCCTCCCAGCAGCCCCTCAGCATGTGTCCCGTGCCCGCTCACCCAGGAGGGTGGGCATCTCCTTCGCCCCAGGCAGCTCAGGCCCTGCCCCAGTCAGCCCTGCTGCCCTCAGTGAGGAGATTATTGACCTCCTGAGATCCCTCACTGTTGGGCAATCTACTATTGTGAATGCCATCCAGGGTGTTGAGAGGCATTTGCAACAAACAAATGCATACCTGGAAGGCATTCATTCTGGGCAGGCAGCCCAACAGAGAGCATTTAAGGCTCTGGCCTCAGCACGGATGGTAGCCATTGTCCCTGTGTCCAGCCTCCCCCCTCCAACTTCCTCCACCCAGACCCAATCCCCTGTACCTCAGCCTATCCCAAGCACACCATCAGACCAGCATGCACACTCATCAACACACAAGAGTTGCTCAGGCAAAAATAAGCACCACACATCCCACAGGCACTCACACAAGCACCATCCCCATGCAGACACAGCAACATCCACTGCCTCCACTGTGTTCCCCTCCTCCACTTCCTCCTCCTCCCTCCCTGTCTCGTCTCCACTCACACCTGCATGCACTACATCCTCAGCCACTGCCTCCATCACCAGCACGCCCATCACCACACACCGCTCACATGCACTCACCACCCCCACTACCATTCACACATCCCCAGTGTCCTCTCCCAGTGTGTCAGTGAGTCCTCCTCCAAAGTACACAAACGCAGGCACACAACCACCCAACAGTCACCCACCTCACAACAGCCTCTGGCACATGCACCCAAATTCAGTAGACGTACACCTCCTACAAACACTACCTCTACCTCCACTCCCAAACCCCCTCCATCTTCCCATCCCAGTGTGTCTTAAAAACTTTCCTGGCAAACCTTGACCTCTTCCCTTCACCTCCCCCACCCCGTCCTTCCCCTAGGGCCAGGCTTTCCAGGTCCCAGCCCAGCACCTCAGCCACCAAATCCCCAGGCACAGTGGTGCCAGCAACTGCGGGGTCATCGAGTCCGCCACCCATCAGGGCTGTCAGTGTGCCAAATAGCGAGGGCAAGAACATTCCGCCACCTGCCAAGGTGAAAAAGGTGCCCACATCCCGGAGGGAGAAGCCGAACGTACCAGCCACCAAGGGCTCAGCAAAAAACAAAGGGGATAGTGGCAAGACAACTGCGGCACCATCAAAGCTGGGGAAGGGCAAAAAGCTGAAGAGCAGGTCAGGGCATGGTGGCACCTACTGAGGGACCAGTGTCACACTTTCTGTCCACGACCACACCAACCTGTACGGCGGCGAACACCGCTAGCTGCCCCGACACCACAACCGCCACCTGCACTGCCACATGCACCGCCACCTGCACCGCCCTGGCATGTCTACAGCCTCAACGACAGTCCCCAGCCTCTTCCCCAGTGGCCAGCCGTCCGAGGCTGCAGGAGATGTCCTGCTGTGTCCCTCAGCAGGTGCTGAGCCATGAACCGCCGCCAGCACCGCCGCAACAGACACTGCCGCAAGCACCGCCGCGACAGACACCGCCGCAAGCACCGCCACCTGCACTGCCCCCGGCACGTCTACAGCCTCAGCTACAGTCCCCAGCCTTTTCCCCAGTGGGCAGCCGTCCGAGGCTGCAGGAGACGTCCTGCTGTGTCCCTCAGCAGATGCTGAGCCATGCACCGCCGCCAGCACCGCCGCCAGCACCACCGCAACAGACACCGCCACAAGCACCGCCACTGGCCCCGCGGCGTCTTCGGACACAGGCACCACCGCTGACATGGCTACCATCCCCAGTGGTCAGTCGTCTGAGGCTGGAGGAGAGTTCCTGGACTCTGGGCAGCTTCCATGAGGCATTTCTTCCATCATTGTTTGCACCTGCAGGTGGAAGGCGCAGCTGCAGCAGTGTGGGGTATGTTGCTGCCTCCATGGCGTATCATGCTACCTGAACCTCGCAAATCTCGTGGCACGCACACCCAGGTGAGGGAATTGTACCGGCCACACTGCACGTGGAGCACTCTGGGCATCAAGCCCCCTCCAGAGTCAGTGGAATATCACATCCACTACCTCAGTCCTTGGCAGAATGAAGCACTCTGGGCACAAAGCCCCCTCCAGAATCAGTGGAGTATCACATCCACTACCTCAGTCCTTGGCAGGATGAAGCATTCTGGGCACAAAGCCCCCTCCAGAACCAGTGGAGAATCACATCCACTACCTCAGTCCTTGGCAGGATGAAGCACTCTGGGCACAAAGCCCCCTCCAGAACCAGTGGAGAAAGGCATCCACTAACTCAGTCCTTGGCAGGATGAAGCACTCTGGGCACAAAGCCCCCTCCAGTACCAGTGGAGAATCACATCCACTACCTCAGTCCTTTGCAGGATGAAGCACTCTGGGCACGAAGGCCCCTCCAGAACCAGTGGAGAAAGGCATCCTCTACCTCAGTCCTTGGCAGGATGAAGCACTCTGGGCACCAAGCCCCCTCCAGAACCAGTGGAAAAAGGCATCCACTTGAGAGACTGTGGCTTTACACTCCCCGGGATAAAGCAGTGGGCAACCCACCCACTGGGGAGACTTGAGAGACTGTGGCTTTGCACTCCCCAGGATAAAGCAGTGGGCAAACCACCCACTGGAGAGACTTGAGAGACTGTGGCTTTGCACTCCCCAGGATCAAGCAGTGGCCAAACCACCCACTGGAGAGACTTGAGAGACTGTGGCTTTGCACTCCCCAGGATAAAGCAGTGGGCAACCCTCCCACTGGAGAGACCTGAGAGACTGTGGCTTTGCACTCCCCAGGATAAAGTTGTGGGCAAAACACCCACTGGAGAGACTTGAGAAACTGTGGCTTTGCACTCCCCAGGATCAAGCAGTGGCCAAACCACCCACTGGAGAGACTTGAGAGACTGTGGCTTTGCACTCCCCAGGATAAAGCAGTGGGCAAACCACCCACTGGAGAGACTTGAGAGACTGTGGCTTTGCACTCCCCAGGATACATCAATGGGCATGGAGCCCCCTCGTGCAGCAGTGGCATTGTACGTTTATCAGGCTGAGGTGCCCCCCTCCCATCCCCCTGAGGTGCCTGTTTATTTTCAATCTGATACCCCAGCAATGTTCTCTCTGTTTCCAGTCAGGTATCATGTGTGGGCCTCGCCCATGCATTTTGGGCCCAGTGGTCCACGGACAATGATTAGTACACTATCCGGACTTGTGTAGTTGGTGTACATATTTGTATATACTGAATTTTGACTTTTGACTAATGGATTTTTCTTGATTACAATTGTTACAATAATTTCCTTTTGTCCTTGTGTTCTTCCAGGGGGTGGGGGTGTATATGTAATGTTGCTGCATGTATTTGTGTGTATGTTGTTGTGTGTGAGGGTAGGGGTGTTGCGTGTTGTGTGTGTGTGTGTGTCACTCTCTTTCCTCCCCCCTCCCCTGTGTTGTAGGTGCAGTACTCACCGTGGTCTCCGCCGCCGCCGTTCGTACTCCTGGTAGAAGAGGAGGTAAACCAACATGGGTAACACATGAAGTTCGGGCTCCATGGCGTCCTGGTTCCTCGTTGGGTGTCGAGAGGTGAGTGTTTTCCCTTCTGTGTACTGTTTCCGCCGTGCTTTTGATGTCATTGGTTCTGCCTCGGAAAAGGTGGCGGATAGGCCTCTTGTAATACAGTAAGCAGTACTTTGTCTCCCGCCTGTCTGTTGGCGGTGTCCGCCACGCTGTTTGTTTCTACCGCCGTGGCGGTCGGTGTGTTAAAGTGGCTGTCTATGTTGGCGGTTTCCGCCACGGTCGTAATCCCATTTTTTTTCCGCCGGCCTGTTGGCGGTATTACTGCCGCTTTATCACCGACCGCCAGGGTTGTAATGAGGACCTAAGACTATTACAGGATGGAAGGTCACTCATATACTAAAACAGTGCCTGCTGGCTTTACTCCCAGAAAAAGCTAAGAAGTCTGAGTCTGATAGTGGCAGAAAGTGCATTGCGATCCATTGGCTAAGTGCTAGACCCCCTGAGATAAAAGCCTGTTGAGCTGACTTATTGGAATGGGCAAGAGCAGAGAAGACACACATGAGAAGAGCAAGGAGGGATGAGAAGGTAGTGGAAGACCTGCTCTCCTCTGTTATAATGGTACAGGAGATCTCTCTTGGTGGATTACCCATAATAGCAAAACATTGGATACAGGACCCAGGAGCTGTAAAGTCTGCTGCATCAGTGAGAACATTTCCAATAGGTAAGATGATCAATGGTCACGGGTATACTGCTAGTACTATGACTGGGCCTGATGATTTATTTCCAATAACTATACTGAGAGCTTGTGGCTACTAACATTCTTTTTTGTAAGATTTAGGGGCCCACATTAAATAAGAGAGGCGGGGCACTAGGTGGGGGGTAAGTTGAATTTCACATTGTTTGTTGTGATGCAAGATTTTGTTTGGAACTTGATGACCAACAACAGTTGCTGCAAATATAAGAATGCCACTTTGCGGTGTATGTCTATGACTGTTCAGCGTGATTTTAATCCACAAATGTTGATACTAAACTGAATTGTCTCCTTTTTGATTCTGTAAATGGTTGTGGTTGCTGAAATGCCAATAAAGAAATTAATTTCTTAAAAAGCTAAAAAAAACATAGAGTTCACACAATGTGCTTGCCAATTTGGAATGGTACCTTCTATTGATGACTGTTACCTGAGGCACAGTTTTTGCTGCAATATATACACTATAACTCATGGTACACCATCTATTGCTGTTTTACCAGAGGTGTTAAAACAGGTACAAAATAAGTATGGGACTGCCCCTGCCCTGGACTTGCGGGTGAAATGAATTGGCAATTTTGCCACAGTGTTCTCAATTATTTTAGGGAACATGAAAGGGGAAGCAGAAGCATCAGTGTGAGTTACCAAAATTATTGCAGAGACCTATAGATGCCTAGGTCACATATAATTTGGAGGTCAGACCAAATAGGCCACAGTTTAAAGGTAATCCTGAAAAGGATAATACCAAGCAAGCGCACAAGTCTTCTAAAAAATGCTGGGACAAACAAAAATCAAAAAAGATAAAATAAAAATTATGAGGCGAATCTCCGCATCTGAAGGACTCTGCTAAACAATATAATTTGCATAACTGTGATAATTTAAAACAGCCTGACAGGTATCAGTACACTAGTACACACCCTTCTTGTTCCTTTCAAGACTCATCCAACAAACGGTGTGAGAGAGTGGGGCTTTAAGAGCACAGACAAGAATAGTACTTGAAAGCAAAAAAGGACTCACAACGTTTGTCTGGTGTCATCATAAAAAAGGAAAAGAAACTTCCTCAACAAAAACCCCAATTCAAAAAGAAGGTTGTAGGAATTTTTGTGAAATATGCCACACATTCTGAGACTATTACTGCGGAACAGGACATCTGCAGTGACTTTGCTAGACAGCGCAGCAGAGGTCTCTTTCGTTCGCCAGAATCTTGAAGAGTTTCCTGATGTGAGAGCAACTAACAACTAAGAAAGGTGAGTCATCCCCCCAAGACCGAGTTTATAAATTAAACATACAAATTAAGGGGGACATAATGAACACAATTAAAGTAATTGGAAAATATTAACATTTAGCTATGGCATCCTCTTGGCTGAAACATATTGGCCACTGGAGTTTGATAGAACACTCCCACAAGGGGAAGATGTGGTTTTACAGTCTTTCTCAGTGGCTACAAATTCAACTTTATGAAAACAAAAATTCCTCTTCTTAGTGTCCTGCTTCTGGGATATGAGCTATCAGATGAAGGGAAGAGTCTGGTACCACACCTTCTTTAGGAAGTGTATTTAAGTACAACCACCAAACACCATTAAAAAATTACAATGCTTGTTAGGATTTTTCGATTTTGGCAGAACCTACATACCAGATTATGCACAATGCATAAAATCACTTTATGATTTAGTATGACCAGATTTTTCCAGCAAACATTCAACATCAGAAAACATACAAATACTCAGATCATTTCAGATTGACTGACATGCTTGAAGCACACATCTACACACAAGTGTAAACAAAACAAACATAGTCATACGGATAATTCTGGGTATCATTGGCTTTACCTATTTCACTTTCAGTGAAGGTGACACAGTGCAGATAGCATATAAATGCATTATTTTTCCAATGCCGAAATGCCTCTTTGCAAATAAAATACTGACTGCAGTTCCAATGGCTGTCATTACGGAAAAACCACTGACTCAGGAAAGCACATCATTGTTGTTACCCCAGCCTTAGAGGCTGTCACAAAGGCTAGAATTCCAAATGCAAAAGCCTTAGAACCTAGATAGGTACAATGAGCCACTTGTGTGACTGCTGCTGATGTTAGAATATGGCCCCCATTATGACATTGGTGGTAAATTCCGCTTACTGTCCAGGTGACGGCCATCATCATGCCGCCGCAGTGGCGAATATCTGTTCACCATATTATGATACACACACAACAATCCGACAGAATACACAGCCACATACACAAATCCGCCAGCCCAAAGGTCAGTTATAAATTGGCAGTCCCAACACCCATACCGTTACACCAACAAAACAACCCCCACCACATTATGACCCACGAATCACCATGGCGGACATTCAACAGCAGTAAACCATCGGTGGTATATACCGCCTCTCTCAGAATGGACACCTACATACAAAACAACACTACATTGGCCAACACTAAAAACACACACCTGACACTCATACACACACCACACCCACCCATCCACAGCACTATAAAACACACACCCACAATACCCACAACCCTTTACAAACAACAATTACTGCCAAAAGGTTGACACAAACAGCACAGAGACAACTAGACACACACACCACTTACATCCATACATCCCTCACGCACCCCACATCACACACCCCACCACATCACTCAACACACTCTCACTAACACACACCACACAACACCCATGTCCTCACAAAGGCACCCCCTTTTCACTGATGAGGAGTTAAGGGTCATGGTGGAGTAAATAGTCAGGGTAGAGCCACAGCTGTTTGGAGCACAGGTACAGCAGATATCCATTGCTAGGAAGATGGAGCTATGGCAGAGAACTGTGGACAGGGTGAATGCCGTGGGACAGCACCCAAGAACAAGGGACAACATCAGGAAGAGGTGGAACGACCTACGGCGAAGGTACGTTCCATAGCAGCAAGGCACCAGCTCACCATACAGAGGACTGGAGGTGGACCCCCCCGTACTCCCCCACGGCTCACAGCATGGGAGGAGCAAGTCTTGGCATTATTGTATCCTGAGGGACTCACCTGCGTAGCCGAAGGACCGGACACTGGTAAGTCCACATTTACTACTCATCACCCCCCATACCTGCATGCCATCTCACACCCTCACTCCCATCACTCCATTCCATCCCACACACTGCACCTACATATATGACTAACCACAATGCCAAGCCCCGCATGCCATACCAATGCATGGACAGCCCTCCCAGCCCAGCATGGACACCCATCACCAAAGCATGCACAGCATATGGGAACTAACAATCACACAATACACCAACATACACAAGCAAAAGGTGGCAGGGTAACAGCAGTGATAGAGGGGAAGCCAGGGATGTACAATATGTCACAGACATGAAGCATAATACATCACTTACATCCCCACAGGTGCCCCAGCAAATGTCAGCAGAGAGGAGGTGCCACGACAAACCAGTCCCCCAACAGAAGATACCCCCAGTGATGACAGTAACTCTGGACTTCAGGATCTGGACCAACAACCTGGCCCATCACGGACCACTGGATAGCCGGTCACCCAAGCCCACTCACAGTCCACCACAGAGCCTCCCCCATCAGTATCCAACACCACAGCACCCACCCAGCTTACCCACTCCTCTGTCCCCAGGACACGTTAATCAGCAGTGTGCCCACCTGTACAGGGACCCCAGGCAACATCTCATAGCCAAGACAGTTAGGGACCTGGGGTCAGTGGCAGTGGGCACACCGTTCAGGGGACAGAGGCACAGTTCAACAGGGACACTGGGAGGACTGCTGTGCATCAGGGGGAAGACAAGAACAGGGAACCCACTCTCCAGGGGGCACTCTCCAAGATCCTGGGAGCCTATCAATATTCCCAGGACACAATGGGCCAGATCCTTGACATTGTGCAGGAGAACAGGCGGCTGCAGGATGGACAGTATCAGGGAATCAGGGAGGACTTGCAGGCCATTAACACCACCCTGATCTCCATAGCAGGGGTGCTGGCAGACATGGCCAACATCATGAGGGAGGCAACAGCACAGCAGCGGGCCCCTACCACAAACCAGTCCACTGACCAACCCTCCACCTCCGCTGCAGCTAGTGGGCAGGAGGCCCCGCCACAGTACCCACAGGCCACCAGCACCCCTCTCCCTGCAGAAGGTGAACCACCCTGCAAACATTCCATGCAAACCAGACAGAAGTCAGAGACACTTTTCAAGACCACCACCAGGAAATGAGACTCTCCTGATTGTCCCCCTTATGTCCCACCCTGTCAACTTGTCCACTTTGAACTGCCTTTGCTCCCCTTCCTATGGCCCCTTGGACACTGGACCTGTCCTACAAACAGACTGGAACAATACCCTGGTCCTTCCTCCATCATCACCCCATTCCATTGCACTTTTCTCTCAATTTCATAGCACTACAACAAACACCATTGAACACAACTTGACTACTAGTACTTTATGTTTAGAAAATGTGCATTTATGGAAAAAGTCACATCTTGTGCAAATGATCTGAACACTATGAGAGGATAGAAATAAGGACCTGTAGCTGTCTGTAGTCAGCGCATCAGTACACAGTTGTCGTATCACCAACATATGTAAAATGACAAGAAAAGGTGACAGTAAGTTGAGATGAAAAGGAAGTTAATGCCATCATGCTACAGCCACACAGAATACACCAATAGTCATAGGAATGGTCAGTTGCACTGTCTCACCTGTGTGTCATTGTAAGTACTGACGGATAACTGATGTTTTGTTGTCCTCATCCTCAGCCTCTTCATCCTCACTTTCCTCAGGGTCTACTGCTGCCTTAGGGGAATCTCCAGTCTCTTCTTCCTGCAGAAAGGGTACATGCCGCCTGAGGGCCAGGTTGTGCAACATGCAGCATGCCACTACTATCTGGCAGACCTTCCTGGGTGAGGAGCACAGTGATCCACTTGTCAGATGGAGGCACCTGAACCTGGCCTTTAGGAGACTGAAGGTGCTCTCGATGATCCTTCTGGTTTGCCCATGTGCGTCATTATAACGTTCCTCTGCCCCTGTCCTGACATCCCTCATGGGGTCAGCAGCCACCATAGGTTTGGGTAGCCAGAGTCACCTGCAAGTATTGAGGGATAACATTTAGCTTCACACAATGCTATAGGGATGACACCTGAAGGCGTGCACTAACATACATTGGGTGGGGACCAAGACTCACCTATTAGCCACACCCTGTGCCTCTGTAGTTGGGCCATCACATTTGGGATGCTGCTATTTCTCAGAATAAAGTCATCATGCACCAACCCAGGATACTTAGCATTGACGTCGGAGATGTACTGGTCCACCAGGCACACCATTTGCACATTCAGTGAGTGGTAACTCTTACGATTCCTGAACACCTGTTCATTCTGGTGGGACGTGGGGACAAACGAAATATGTGTCCAGCAAAATCACCCGAATAATATTGGGGATATGTCCCATTGCATAAAATCAGGCCTTCACAGTAGCCAAATCTTCCACCTGGGGGAAAGAAATGTTTTGCCAGGGCAGGCAAGACTCTTGCCTGCATGATTGAGAACATTGGCTGTGACATTTTTGCTGCCAAGCCCACTGTCACTTGGAAAGAACCAGTTGCCAGGAAATGGAGCACTGATAGCACTTGCACAAGAGGGGGGATCGTAGTGGGATGACGGATAGCAAATATCAGGTCTGGCTCCAATTGGGCACACAGCTCAGTTATTGTGGCCCTGTCCAGTCTATAGGTGAGGATAATGCGCCTGCCCTCCAGTGTAGCCAAGTCCACAAGGGGTCTGTACACTGGGGTATGTCGCCACCTCCTATTCATCTGTAAATGTAAATGAGCAATTTGTTCGTATGCCTTAACATTGGGATTGTCTGTTACTGAGACAAAGGGGCTGGATTCACGAAGCTTTTCGCTACTCACTTGTGACTTATCTATGAGTTTCCAGGAATAAGATGCAAGTAAGACACAGGCTTTCTGAATAGGGCCGAGAGAGAGCAAATTAGTTGCGGATTCCACTGTCAAGAGGATAGCTATCCAAACGTCATCATTCTCACACCGGATGAAGAATGTTCTCTGTCTAGGAGGGTTCCCTAGCTATAAACCTCAAGGTCTTCCTCAAAAAGTATATAGATTTGTCTTTGTACTCCAAATGATGTGGAAAGGTATTTACATGTTCAAGGTCCAGGCTATGTAAATGCCCTCAATAACATAAAAAAGAATGGAACAAAATGAAAACAAGAAGGAAAGACTGAGTTGGTCATCCCTGTTGTTAGTTTCATTTTACATTTTCATATTTTATTCGTTTTAGCTAAACTGCTTTTAATAATGACATTTACATGCACTTCTTGCATGATGGTCATCTAGGAATCTGTGGTACAAGTTGCTTGTTTAGTTAGCCTTTGCACAACATGTAATCTGTAATTTCTATTCAAGGATACTAACACTGTACACGATGTCCTAGTTCTTATGTTGTCCATTCAGGAGATAGCTTCTAACACCTAGAGAGCCTTGCATCAGAACTGTGCTTTCGATACAGTATGGCTTATTACAGAAACAATGCACTGGCCCGGGATGGGAAGAGGGCATTCCAGCCATGACCTTACTGGGACAAATGTTGTGTGACATGCGGCTTGCTGGAGCTAATCTACCAGCCTTCTAAGAGGACTGCCATCAACACCACAGGCAGCCTCTTGGCACTGCCTTTAGGTATGGGGCTAATTCCTTCGATCAGCCCAGGCAGAAGGGTACACCCACTATGCTCTTAGCGTAGTTTTAGGATTAAGCAGGAACCTTTTAGAACCTTTAGAATGTCTAGAGTGGTTGGATTGTTTATCTTTCTTTTACCATGTTTGTAATGCTGATGACTTTGCTTTGTTTTATCTGCCTGATTATCGTAGCTTACTTTCTTTATGCCAGATTGCGATTGTTTCAATAAAAGTATTGAAAACTTATCTTGCATCTTTTTTGGGTCTCGCCGTGGCATGCATGAGTAATACCATGGAAAGGGTAAGCTCTGTTTCCACTGCTTTCCTGGAGTGTCAGAGTGTCATGTTCATGTTGACATAATTACCTTCCATCCCACTAGGTTTGGGGGGTTGGGTGAGGCACTGTGAGCTAGCCAAGAATTCGACCTACAGTTTACTGAAGGTGTGGGTGGACTCACTCTCCCACATTCTGAAGTTCTGCTGTCCTTAATAGTCAGTCTTACCATCTGAGTAGGAACCGTATAACATGCGCCACCAACGTATGAAGGTTATGCACTTATTAAACAGTTCTCCTGAGTAGTTTCCCATGTGTGCCCAAGGTGCCCTAATCACGTTATATGGAGACATCTGTGGTGTTAGGGAAATATCCTTCTCATGAGTATAGCTAGCACATATATTAGTCTGTAGGTCCTTCAAGACTGAACCTTTAAAAAGTACCCCACTCAGTATTTTCTTCTCTGAATTCCATTTTAAAAATTCTAAATCCAGTTGTTATTCCAGTAAATTGTAGACATGCTGTCACACAAGATATACTTCAAAATGGGCTAGTAAATGGGGGTGAAGTTGTTACGCTTCTGATAGAGGCAAGCAATGCATACAAAATTGAAACATTTTACTCATGGGTCACTTTTCCTGCAGTTAATCCAAAACAAATACCTTTCATACATAAACAATAGCCAACGCTCTACAACAATACAGAGCACACAACTATTTAGAAATTCTCTTGACTTACCAGAAACATCAAAATTGGTTCCAAGGTGCCCTCTGACGCATTTTTGAAAATGTTACATTGAGTCTCCTCAGTTATGACTGGGCCACATAGCTAGCCCTAGCGGCCTACACACCATATCCAAATATACAAAATACACCAGCAGCCGATATGCTACCAATACATAGTAACCTAGTTAGACTACGTAAATGCCTAACACAATTTGTTATGCGTACCCTAAACTCTGTCCCTGCAAGGGCTGTTCCAGACGTCCAACAGCAATTGGCCATACCTGAGCTTAACCCAGTGACTATTAATACTATTATGGATAAGGGACCCACCAGACAGGAGGAAATTTTGTTCTTGATTGCTCAAAAAACAAATCATCTTGAAGCAGTGTTTCCCAATACGGGACCCCAAGATAAACATAGAATTCTGTGCCCTGCTCCTCGCACTATGAAGAACATAATGCTGCCTCATCCTGAGTCTTACACCTCAAGCCTAAAATGAAAAGCATTTAGACCCATATTTATACTTTTTTGCGTGGCATTTGCATCATTTTTTGACACAAAAGCGGCGCAAACTTAGAAAATACAATGATATTTTCTAATTTTGTGCTGCTTTTGTGTCAAACAATTACACAAATGTGACGCAAAAAATGAATATGGGCCTTAGTATATTAACCTGCCTACAGTGCCAAGGGACTGGAATTTGCTTTTTAAAAGACAACGTGGCTGAGCCCGGCTGGACTGGAGGAGTGGATGGCGGCTCGGCCTCTGGAGTCATCATGGTGGCCGGAGGTAACCGGGGCTGGTATCCTGCTTTGGGGGTCACTTGTCACTGATGAAGAGAGTGTTCCCCCGTCCTCTCACTATTGACCTCCCTCCTCCTGGTGCGCAGAAGGGGGCGCTGGTTTTGCAGCGTTGGACCAGTCAGGAGTTGACAGAGAGCAGTGACTGTGGACCCCCTTCAAAGTGTTGACGGGCAACGGGAGAGTGAACAAGGAGTGGAGGAGACTGCGGCCCTTAGGCCTGCTGGCCCTGGGCCTTCAGACACATCTCAATGCTGCTTTGTTGTTGCCCCTGAAAGGGAACACATGAGCTGTCTCTGCACCGCAGGCCAGATTGTGATGATCGGCTGGGGAGTGTGTGATTTGATGAGGCGGAGCCTGGGTTGGAGTGGTGGAGTGAGGCCGTCTGTGCAGGCGTGGCAGGTCCGGCTTTTGCAGTAGTGTTGTCAGCCCCTGACTATCCTGGAATCCGGACCTGAGGGGCACAGAATGCTGTGGTGACTGCTACAGGCACCTTAACCCTGTGGATATCTGGACATCGAGTGATGCTGCTGTCAGCTGCCTGAGGTGGGGAGAGTCCAGCACTGGGGGAAGTGGAGCTGTAGCCTAAGTCACCTGGGAAGATTCAGAACACGACTGAAACATCCCAGATCTACCTGAGAATGGGTTAAGCCCCGGTGGAGGGCTGATATTTTCAATAGCCGAAACTGTGGTGCTGGTGGCGAGCCCTGCCTTACGGGCCGCCTTTGACAGTGAGTGGTGGGACTATGGCCCACTGGAGCTACCATTGATGACGTAGGAGTGGTTGTGAATATAAGTAACCCATAATCCCTGGCCCCACAAGAGGTACTGCTGGAAGAATGGACATACAAGCGCTAAGGATCACTGAAAGGTGCTGAAGAGGAGCAACTCAAAGGGGAGGCATGGAAATGCCCGCTGAGCTCTGGATGACAAGGTCACCTCTGGTGGTGGACTAGACTTGCGAAAAACTGCATCTCCCATAGGGACACTGGTGGAGGAGGGTGATATCCCGAGCCCCTAGAAACACCTGATGACAGATCTTAATAATTCATGTAGGGGGTCAGAGGTGATCCACAGTTTTCCGTGGTAGTGACTGTTGTTTGAAGATGGATATTGGCCTGCTGGATTCAAGTTGCTTCCTAGACCAGCAGCATTGAAAGGTGACTGTGAGACTTGTGGTATCTGGGACCCCCTCCAAGCTATCTGATCCAGGGCCTAAGGCCATAGGAGTTGATATAGGGGGAGAGATACACTGCTAAGGCTGGCAACCAATCCAGAGCTACAGCTGAAATCCTGGTGGTCATCCAGGGTACCAGGGCAGTGTTGAAGTGCAAGATAGATGCAATTGTAATAGACATCATCCATCCCTGCTTGGATCTGAGAAAAGTATCCAAATAAGTAACAGGCACAGAAGAAGACATTACTGCCTTCAAAAAAGAAGTTGTCACTACAGGCTACAATGGCAGACTTAAGTGCAGTGCATTGCAGGTGGAAGAGCAAATGAAAGATGTGGAGGGGAGCTCATGTCGAAATCATATTCATCTTGTAGGCTTCCCGGTGAGGGCAGAGGGACTCTCAGCATAGCTGTTCTTGGAGGACTGGATTGTCAACACATTGAAGCCAAAGGGTCTCTCCAAATTCTTTTCAATAGAGCATGTCCATCGTGCCTTAGTGACTGCCCCACAGCCGGGAACCCCCATGCCCTAATAGCACACCCATTTAACTTTCGGAATGGAGATGTCATGTTCCAGCATGCACGTATTCATCCACCTCTGTGATTCGAGGATCAATAAATCCTCATTTTCCCTGACTGCACGTGAAGGGTTCAGGATCTTTGGAAAAAAGTAATGCCTATTAAAAACCTGCTAAGTGAACACCACATACGGTACAGTCTTATGTTTCAGGTTAAACTCAGAATCCAACATCATGGCAAGGTCCTCTGTCATGATACACCACAAGCAGCGATGGATTGGTTTGAGCACCCAGGCCTAAGTAGTAGCAGTCAGACCCAAGAGTGGGAAGAAACATTGAGACAAGAGGGCACCGATCCAATAGAAACAAGGTGAAATCTATCAACCTTGTGGAGTCTTCTACAAGAGAAGGAATTGGGCACATCCTTGTCCTCCCCCATGGGACATTGTAGGCAGAATCAACAAATTTACCACTGCAGAACTCATTATCCCAATTGCATGAGATATCCAACACTTTAAGCGATAACACTGATTTGAGTTGAATGCTCAGACTTGAGGTGACTGCTGAGAATTTGATAAAAGTCGGAAACAGAGGATATCTACCATTGAGTCATTTTGGTTCTTCTTCATAAGATTGAGGGTGGGGTGAGGGTGGGAGCCTTGGGCTTGCAGGTGCTCCTTATTTGATGCCCTCAGCATCAATGGAAAAGTATGTTGCACCTGACCTGGACTACAGTCTCCTATGACTCATGGGTGGAGTATGCTGTGGAGCAAACCTCTTGAGGATTGTTGAGGACCCCCGGTGCCTTGCGATTCACAGGGGACTTGGTATCTGGAGCTGTAACTACACTTCTAATAGATATTCTGTTTGTGTGTTTATTTCTAATTTTATAGGGTCAAACTTGGCGTAATTGGGGGGTCAGGGGTGGGCAACTGGGGTGGGATTTGGAACCCAGTGACCGCAGGTGTGTCAAGAATTTTTCCTAGTACTGAATGAGGGAGGGTTCAGGGAGCGAACCATGGGGAAATGTTTTGCACTTAGCATTGTTGTTTTGCTGGATGCCGCTCCTACTTATTGGTGCTGTCAGAGAAAAAAGCAGCCAAATGCTAGCTATAGAATAGTCAGGTTGTTGGATCTACTTCTATCATGCTTGATAAAGGGACAAAATATAAATTCCTCACATGTAATGTAAGGAGACTTAATAAACCTGAGAAGAGGGGTACTTCAAAATATACAGGGTGTCTATAGCACTTCTCCAAGAGACCCATGTGTGGGGGAATTGCATCAAATATTTAAGGAGAAGATGGAGGGGGCAGGTGTACGCCATGTCTTACTCAGGATATGCCCGATGTGCTCTAATTTAGTTAACAACAGGAGGTCCCTTTTTGAAATCACATGTGCAGGTAGATCCATAAGTGAGATACGTCATACCAGCAGGTGTACTGGATGGCCATGGGCTCTGCTTAATTAATGTGTAACAAATGCAAAAGAACAGTTGATGGACGGAATGTAGAACCAATCAAACATTCACCCCCAGTCACAGATCTGGGTTTAATCCATCATTTTTTTTGCTCACCATGCCATTCCAGTCATATGCAAATCAGTCTTGACCCTGTTCCCCATGGAAACAGTCCAGGCCGAACTGCCAGGCCAGGTCCTCCCTGGACCAGAAACATGCATCCTGGGACCGGTTTCGGGGTATCACCCCTCTTCAGCCAGGCTAGCTTGAATCTGGTGGCATAGTGAGCACGGGAGCCACGTCTGGGCATACCCTTCCCACTTGGGGCAACAAATGCAAAAGAACAGTTGATGGACGGAATGTAGAACCAATCAAACATTCACCCCCAGTCACAGATCTGGGTTTAATCCATCAGTTTTTTTGCTCACCATGCCATTCCAGTTTGGACCCAGCCAGATGCAAATCAGTCTTGACCCTGTTTCCCATGGGAACAGTCCAGCCCGAACTGCCAGGCCAGGTCCTCCCTGGACCAGAAACAAGCATCCTGGGACTGGTTTCGGGGTATCAACCCTCTTCAGCCAGGCTAGCTTGAATCTGGTGGTGTTTGAAAAGTTTCAACACTCTGTCCATCATTTTATTTTGTGATATTGCTTTATGCACTCTAAGTGGCTAGGGTATGCCCAGACGTGGGTCCCTTGCTTGCTGCACCACTGGATTCAGGCTAGCCTGGCTGATGAAGGGTGATACCCTGAAACCGGTCCCAGGATGCTTGAATTCTGTCCAGGGAGGACCTGGCTTGGCAGTTCGCGCTGGACTGCTCCTATTGGGAGCAGGGTCAAGACTAATTTGCATATAGCTGGGTCCGAACTGGGGTGACGTGGCAAGCAAAATAATGATGGATTAAACCCAGATCTGTGACTGGGGGTGAGTGTTTGAAAAGTTTCAACACTCTGTCCATCATTTTATTTTGTGATATTGCTTTATGCACTCTAAGTGGCTGGCGTCTGCCCAGACGTGGGTCCCTTGCTTGCTGCGCCACTGGATTCAAGCTAGCCTGGCTGATGAAGGGTGATACCCTGAAACCGGTCCCAGGATGCTTGAATTCAGTCCAGGGAGGACCTGGCTTGGCAGTTCGGGCTGGACTGCTCCTATTAGGAGCAGGGTCAAGACTAATTTGCATATAGCTGGGTCCGAACTGGGGTGACGTGGCAAGCAAAATAATAATGGATTAAACCCAGATCTGTGACTGGGGGTGAGTGTTTGAAAAGTTTCAACACTCTGTCCATCATTTTATTTTGTGATATTGCTTTATGCACTCTAAGTGGCTAGGGTATGCCCAGACGTGGGTCCCTTGCTTGCTGCGCCACTGGATTCAAGCTAGCCTGGCTGATGAAGGGTGATACCCTGAAACCGGTCCCAGGATGTTTGAATTCTGTCCAGGGAGGACCTGGCTTGGCAGTTCGGGCTGGACTGCTCCTATTGGGAGCAGGGTCAAGACTGCTCTGCATATAGCTGGGTCCGAACTGGGGTGACGTGGCAAGCAAAATAATGATGGATTAAACCCAGATCTGTGACTGGGGGTGAGTGTTTGAAAAGTTTCAACACTCTGTCCATCATTTTATTTTGTGATATTGCTTTAATTAATGTGTATGCGCAGAATGTTGACAATGATGCATTCTTTGGTATGGTGATGTTAGTGATGCATGACCATTTGGATGCAGAAGTGATAATATCTGGCGATTTTAACTGTTTAATGAGGTGGTCATCCATGGTGAATGCATGGCCGCGACAGTGAGCATTCATTAAATGATGGAGAGAGAGCTAACCAAGGGTGAGAGCACACTAAAAACTCTAGAAAAGGCACTGACTGACTCCTCAGGGGCACTAGCTGCATGAGACAGGCAGCACCACCACGTCCCTGAAACTTGGGACCAATTGAGCAAACATGTTCAGCTCACTAGTTGCTGAAGGCTATATATGGAAGGGAAAGGGGCAGGCTGGTTATTGACACAACTAATTCAGTCTGAGTCTAGGACACACCCAGCACTAATGCTGCATGATGAGATGTGCCGTCCATCGAAGAAGTCTTTGCTCCTCACCTTCAGCACGAATATGCGACACCCCTGCCAATGGACTTCCACTCGCTTTCAGACTATTTGGCTGGCCTACGACTTCCCAGGCTAGAGTCTGAGGAGCAGCAGGCACTGGGAGCCCCATTGACAAAACAGGACTTACTGAGTGCCATTGGCGGGACCAATGGTCGATAAAGTGGTGCTGGAATACAATGAGGCTTTAAAGAGAGGGGTGTTTCCAGTCTCTACGCGAGAAGCACTCATTATACTGATTCTGAAACCAGGGAAGGATCCACTAGAGGCAAGATCCTATTGTCCCCTGTCTATGCTAAATGTGGATTAAAACATTCTTAGTCACACACTAGCATCGAGACGTTTGCCATACTTGCTGCGTCTGGTCCATACAGTTCAATCGGGATTCATTCCCCGCCGGAATACTTTATGTTTATATTTGACAGGTACTAGAGACCAAGGGGCTGGCTGATGATTTTATCCAATGGGTACAGTTACTGTACACTCACCCTGTTCCAAGAGTGTGGATGGCCCGTTACATGTCAGGAGACATACTCATGCAACATGGAATGTGACAGGGATATCCCCTGTCACCTCTGATATTTGTTGTTGCAATGGAACCCCTGGCCTGCCATATTCGGCAGGTGTTGCGAGGCTAGGGCATCCAAGTGGGCCATGCTGAACACACTGTCTCGTTATACGCAGACAATGCTATGGTATACCATCACCAGACAGAAGACTCAGCCCCCATCCTGCTAAATGTTATTTAGAAAGTACTCTGGATTGTGAGTGAATAACACAAAATCAGCCTTGTTCCCAATAGGGCTGATGTAGACCATACGGATTGATCCCTTACCAATGATGGGTATACCTTGGAAGACAGATGACGTTAAGTATCTGGGTTCTCCATGTCACCAGTTTTGGAACTTGTTGCAGCTGTCTCTTATTCAATAGATAGCCCTAATTAAAAAGCTTGTCTTGCCCAGGTGTTTCTATACTCTCCAGAGTTCTACGTATGAAATACCTCACCAGGTATTTAAGGAATTGGATAAGCTCCTGATGCAATTACTACGAGCTGCTAAAAGGTGTAAAATTAGACTGGCAACACTAAAAACAAAGTGGGACGGAGGTCCCAGATCTTGAGCTTTATTATTTGGCCACGCACCTTCAGCATGCAGTCCACTGGCTGGATCCTGAAAACAGTTGGGAGAGAGCGTTACTTGCTGGTCTGCATGAAGGCCAGCAATTAGGCAAGCTGTTAATGCAAGGTGCACATGTCCCTGATACACTTCCCCATCTAATCTGCTTGGTATGTCAACTATGGGAACGGATGGTGAGTTGGATAATCCAATGAGTGCCATATGCTCTAGATTTAGAATTGTGGATAACACACCCATTTTCACAGATTGCCCAGAAAATGTTGAAAGATAAATGGAGAGAGCGTGGATGTATAATGCTCTCAGAATTGTATCCGGAGGGCCACTTTATAATTATACAAGATGCCACTAACACCTTTGGGCTAGGCAAAGGGGAGTTTTTGTAATATGCAAAGATCGCTGCCACTGCAAGACAATTATGGCCATCATTTCCAGAGGCCCCGGAGCTTTCGCAGACGGTGCTGATGCAGCTCGCCATGGTGGGGGGGTCGCAAATTAATTACACATATATACCGAGCCCTGGGTGCGGACAGGCAATTACCGCCACTCCAATTAGAGGAGTCCTGTCAACAGGCCAGTGAGGAACCCATTACCACTAAGGAGTGGACAGTCTCACTTAACATGCACTTTAAATTGGTCCAGTACAACTATGTGTATATGAAATATCTCTTGCCAAAGTGGTTACACACCATTTACCCTGCCAGGACTTCTGAGTGCGCTAGATGTAAGCAGAGCGACGCCGACATTTTTTACATGGTATGGAACTGTCCAATAATAACAATATACAGGGCAGAAGTATTGGCCCACACTAAGGCCCTCATTACAGCCCTGGCGGTAAATCCCGCTTACTGCCAACATACCGCTGCGGCTGCGGAATTCCGTTACAGGTATTACGACCCACAGCTCGGAATCCGCCACAATACAGACACCCACACAAGTCCGCCACACCAAAGGTCAGTGATAAACTGGTGATAACAAAACCGACACCGTCACGCCAACAAGAATACGCCCACACTATCACGACCCAGGAATCAACGAGGTGGTCTTTCAACCACGGTAATCCATTGGCGGTACACACATTGGACAATTTGAAATACACACACCTGATACACATACACACACCACACCCACACACCCACAACACTATAAAACACACACCCACATTACTCACAAACCCTTACTACCAGAAATTTGCAAGCAGGCCAGAGAGAGACACTACCTAAAACAACACCAGCATCCACAGACACACAACACCATCACTTACACAACATCCACGCACCTCAAACAACACACACCAACACCCCCTCACACATCACAACAGACACCACCTCACACATCACCCACACCACATCATGGCACCTCAACGACATCCCAGGTTCTCTGAGGAGGAGCTCAGGGTCATGGTGGAGGAAATCGTCCGGGTAGAGCCACAGCTAATCGGATCACAGGTGCAGCAGACATCCATTGCTAGGAAGATGGAGCTATGGCGCAGAATTGTCGACAGGGTCAACGCAGTGGGACAGCATCCAAGAACACGGGATGACATCAGAAAGAGGTGGAACGACCTACGGGGGAAGGTGCGTTCTGTGGTCTCCAGACACCCGATTGCTGTACAGAGGACTGGCGTGGGCCCCCACTTCCTCCCCCACAACTAACAACATGGGAGGAGCAAGTCTTGGCAATACTGTATCCTGAGGGCCTCGCAGGAGTAGCAGGAGGACTGGACTCTGGTAAGGCAAATCTTTACTACCTTATCCCCCCACCCCACCTGCATGGCATCACATACTCCCACCCTTACCCTCACACCCATCACCCCAACAACCCACAGATACCCCACCAACACAACCCACACATCCCAAAACCAAGCCCTGCATGTAACACCAATGCATGGACACCCATCACCCAAGCATGTCCACTACACATGCCCCAAAATCACCAATCACACAAGGACCAAGCCAATAATGCAAGCACTGGAGTAGAGGGTCAACCACCCATTGCACAAGATGGCACACACAGATACAATAAATATGCATTTACACCCCAACAGGACCCCTACCCAACGTCACCGGAAAGGAGGTGCCAGACATATCCAGTCCCCCCACAGAAGAGGCCCACAGTGATGTCAGCAGCTCTGCACAACTTGATCAAGATGACCAGCCCTGCCCATCAGGGACCTCGGGACAGTCGGTTCCCCTGACACTGTCACAAGCCACCACAGAGCCTCCCCCCTCAGGAAACACCAGCACAGCACCCACCCAGCGGGCCCATCCCTCTGTCCCCAGGACACGTCAATCAGCAGTGTGTCCATCACTACAGGGAACCCAGGCAAACCCACCAACCCACGAAAATCAGGGACCTGGGGGCAGTGGCCGTGGGCACACGGTTCAGGGGACAGAGGCACAGGATAACAGGGAAACTGGGAGGACTGCTGTGCGACAGGGGGAGGACAGGCCTAGGGAACCCACTCTCCACGAGGCACTCTCCAACATCATGGGAGCTTACCATCATTCCCAGGAGACGATGGCAACGGTACTGGCCAAGTTTCAGGAGACCCAGCAGCTGCAGGAGGAACACTACCTTGGGATCGGGGAGGACTTGAAGTCCATTAACACCACCCTGCTCACCATTGCAGGGGTGCTGGCAGACCTTGTCAACACCAGGAGGGACACAGTGGTACAACAAGGGGCCCCTGACACTAGCCTGGACTATGAACAGCCCTCCACCTCCGCCGGCGCTAGTGGACAGGAGGCACCGCCACAGGAACAACAGGACACCAGCACCCCACCCCCTGCAGATGGAGAACCACCCAGCAAACGGTCCCTGAGATCCAGGAACAAGACAGAGAACACTGCCAGGAAAATGAGACCCCCCTGAATGTCACCCTTCTGTCCCACTATGTCACCCTGTCCATCCTAAAACTGCCATTGCTCCACTTCCTATGCCCCTTTGGACAATGCACCTGTGAAACAAATAGACTGGACTCTGCCATGGACATTCCTCCATCATCCCCCCAGCCCATTTTACAACCCCCTCCACGTTTTAGAACACCAGTAAACACACTTCAATCACAAAACAATCTGGAGTCAGTCTGCGCTTTCACAAATGTGTAATTGCAATAACTATAGAATATAGCAATGTCAATTTACTTGTTCATATACC
This sequence comes from Pleurodeles waltl, assembly GCF_031143425.1. NCBI lineage: Eukaryota > Metazoa > Chordata > Amphibia > Caudata > Salamandridae > Pleurodeles > Pleurodeles waltl. The sequence continues at coordinate 1,638,900,844 of NC_090444.1, read as the reverse complement.
AATGTCACACAGCTGTAGGCCAGCAGTAAACATAGCAGAGGGCACAAAGTGGGACCCAGATCTCTGAAATGGAAAGTCAAAGTGACAAGTCAGGGTCCATACACTAAATGAAAATGACAGACTTATGCTAGTGCCAACAATGGAATGAGATGTGGGAAGCAGTGGCATCTTCTTACCTGTGTTTCACTGGAAATATTGCATGATGATGTTGTTTCGGTTGTCGATATCCTCTTCTTCTGCGTCCTCTTCTTCACTGTCCACAGGCTCCACAGCTGCCACAAGACCACTATCTGGCCCATCCTCCTGCAGAAAAGGGACCTGGAGTCGCAAAGCTAGGTTGTGCAGCATACAGCAGGCCACGATTATCTGGCACACCTTCTTCGGTGAGTAGTATAGGGAGCCACCGGTCAGATGGAGGCACCAGAACCTGGCCTTCAGGAGGCCGAAGGTGCGTTCGATCACCCTTCTAGTTTGCCCACGTGCCTCATTGTAGCGTTCCTCTGCCCTTGTCCAGGGATTCCTCACTGGGGTCAGTAGCCATGACAGGTTGTCACCTGCAAATGTCGAGGGACAACTGTTAGACACACACTAACCCTTAGGGACAGCCCCATACCCAGACAGCAAATGAATCTGTGTGGGGACTTTAGGCTCACCTATTAGCCACACACGGTGCCTCTGGAGTTGCCCCACCACATAAGGGATGCTGCTATTCCTCAAAATGTAAGCGTCATGGACTGGGCCAGGATACTTGGCATTGACATGGGAGATGTACTGGTATGCTAAACACACCATCTGCACATTCATAGAATGGTAACTCTTCCGGTTACTGTACACCTGTTCATTCCTGCAGGGGGGGACAAATGCCACATGTGTACCATCAATGGCACCAATGATGTTGGGGATGTGTCCCAGGGCATAAAAGTCACCTTTCATTGTGAGCAAATCCTCCACCTGAGGGAACACGATGTAGCTGCGCATGTGTTTCAGCAGGTCAGACAACACTCTGGACAACACATTGGAGAACATTGGCTGGGACATCCCTGATGCCATGGTCATTGTTGTTTGAAAAGAGCCACCGGCCAGGAAATGGAGTACAGACAGGATCTGCACTAGAGGGGGGATTCATGTGGAATGGTGGATAGCTGACATCAGGTCCGGCTCCAACTGGGCACACAGTTCCTGGATTGTTGCACGATCAAGTCTGTATGTGACTAGGATGTGTCTCTCTTCCATTGTCGACAGGTCCACCAGGGGTCTGTACACTGGAGGATGCCGCCATCTCATCACCTGCCCCAGCGGAAGTGCCCTATGGAGGTGAACCGCGAGCAGAGAGACATCCAACACTGAGGTATCACAATCTGTTATTTGCAGAAACGTTATTAATCCGCAATGTGCTGGTATCTGTCTATATTCCCGGCCTAGATAGGTGTGACGCAGTTAACATCCATCCCATGTGGCCTCCTGAAATGGCGGCTGCCTGACCCGTAATGTGGGACAAGGGGATGTGAGGTAACTGCGCTGGCGTTGTACACTGTCGCGGTGGGCGGTCAAAGACCGCGGCACAATTCTGCATTGGTTAATATTGGGCCCTAGGAGTCCCAGAAGCCAATGACGTACGCCGGCGGTGACGGTATGCACCGCTGCGGACGTGACCGCCATTTTCTGTCTGTTCACTCACTTGATACCTGACCTTCAACAGGAGAGGACCTACACTGCAAGTGCTGCTGTGACCTGTGTCTGAAAGCGACGATGGCTCATGTGTCTGGGGAAAGGGCCCCTGCCTTCACTTTGGAGGAGTTGGAGAAACTAGTGGATGGGGTCCTCCCCCAGTACACGCAACTGTACGGTCCTCCCGACAAACAGGTGAGTGCACTGTGAGCATGCTGCATGGGCAATGCCTGTTTGGAGTGGTGTGGATGGAAGATGCATGGAGGGGGTCTGAGGCCTGCATCTGCGGATGAGGAGTGTATGTGTGTTAGGGAAAGGGTGGGAACTGGGGGGCAATGAGTATGACGGTCTGGATGGGTAAGTAATTTCCTTTCCCCCTGTACCATTCCTCTAGGTCAGCGCCCACCAGAAGAAAGGTATTTGGTGTGCCATCGCCAAGGACGTTCGGACCCTGGGGGTCTACCACAGATGGAGCACCCACTGCCGTAAAAGATGGGAGGACCTGCGCTGCTGGAGCAAGAAGACGGCGGAGGCCCAGCTGGGGATGGCCTCCCAACATGGGAGGGGTGCCCGTCGCACCATGACCCCCCTGATGTTCCGGATCATGGCGGTGGCGTATCCGGAGTTGGAAGGGCACTTGAGGGCATCACAGCAGCCACAAGGGGGTGAGTACACTCTCATTCAGCTGACTCTGCACGCATTACGAGGTGTCTGGGTGGGGGAAGTGGGCAGTGGGTTCCCCTAGGCCAGGGCGAACTTGGTAGGCAAGGTCCCTTGTGAGGCAGGCCATGTGGCACCCGAAACCCACCAGTGGTAATAGCCATTAACACCTAGTCAGGCTCCTGTGACTTCCAGGTGTGCAGCAATTGGTCTTAGGCCTCGTACCCCATGGTCAGCTGAAATTTCTAGGAACTGTCAGTGCATGGCGTAGTGCAGAGGGCTGCTCCCTGTGTGTTGTGTCCGCCAACGGTAGTGGTGTTGCATGCACTGAACATGTCTTTCTTCTGTCTTTCCCCCCACTTTTTGTGGTCTCCCTGTTCTTGTGTGCAATAGCATCATCAGGCGGAGGAGCATTGGCACCGGAGCAGGAGGGAGCTGCAACCCACTTGGCCCTGGAGGGCGAAACAACGGAGTCTGAAGCCACCAGTGGGACAGAGGGCGAGGGGCGCTCCACGGCAGGGACAGGAGCAGACAGCAGTGACAGCGACTCCTTCTCTGATGAGAGCTCCCTTGCCGTGGCGGGCACCTCTGTGCCCACCGCATCAACAGGTACAGCCTCCACCCCCCCTACCAGCACTGCCCTCCCAGCAGCCCCTCAGCATGTGTCCCGTGCCCGCTCACCCAGGAGGGTGGGCATCTCCTTCGCCCCAGGCACCTCAGGCCCTGCCCCAGTCAGCCCTGCTGCCCTCAGTGAGGAGATTATTGACCTCCTGAGATCCCTCACTGTTGGGCAATCTACTATTGTGAATGCCATCCAGGGTGTTGAGAGGCATTTGCAACAAACAAATGCATACCTGGAAGGCATTCATTCTGGGCAGGCAGCCCAACAGAGAGCATTTAAGGCTCTGGCCTCAGCACGGATGGTAGCCATTGTCCCTGTGTCCAGCCTCCCCCCTCCAACTTCCTCCACCCAGACCCAATCCCCTGTACCTCAGCCTATCCCAAGCACACCATCAGACCAGCATGCACACTCATCAACACACAAGAGTTGCTCAGGCAAAAATAAGCACCACACATCCCACAGGCACTCACACAAGCACCATCCCCATGCAGACACAGCAACATCCACTGCCTCCACTGTGTTCCCCTCCTCCACTTCCTCCTCCTCCCTCCCTGTCTCGTCTCCACTCACACCTGCATGCACTACATCCTCAGCCACTGCCTCCATCACCAGCACGCCCATCACCACACACCGCTCACATGCACTCACCACCCCCACTACCATTCACACATCCCCAGTGTCCTCTCCCAGTGTGTCAGTGAGTCCTCCTCCCAAAGTACACAAACGCAGGCACACAACCACCCAACAGTCACCCACCTCACAACAGCCTCTGGCACATGCACCCAAATTCAGTAGACGTACACCTCCTACAAACACTACCTCTACCTCCACTCCCAAACCCCCTCCATCTTCCCATCCCAGTGTGTCTAAAAAACTTTCCTGGCAAACCTTGACCTCTTCCCTTCACCTCCCCCACCCCGTCCTTCCCCTAGGGCCAGGCTTTCCAGGTCCCAGCCCAGCACCTCAGCCACCAAATCCCCAGGCACAGTGGTGCCAGCAACTGCGGGGTCATCGAGTCCGCCACCCATCAGGGCTGCCAGTGTGCCAAATAGCGAGGGCAAGAACATTCCGCCACCTGCCAAGGTGAAAAAGGTGCCCACATCCCGGAGGGAGAAGCCGAACGTACCAGCCACCAAGGGCTCAGCAAAAAACAAAGGGGATAGTGGCAAGACAACTGCGGCACCATCAAAGCTGGGGAAGGGCAAAAAGCTGAAGAGCAGGTCAGGGCATGGTGGCACCTACTGAGGGACCAGTGTCACACTTTCTGTCCACGACCACACCAACCTGTACGGCGGCGAACACCGCTAGCTGCCCCGACACCACAACCGCCACCTGCACTGCCACATGCACCGCCACCTGCACCGCCCTGGCATGTCTACAGCCTCAACGACAGTCCCCAGCCTCTTCCCCAGTGGCCAGCCGTCCGAGGCTGTAGGAGATGTCCTGCTGTGTCCCTCAGCAGGTGCTGAGCCATGAACCGCCGCCAGCACCGCCGCAACAGACACTGCCGCAAGCACCGCCGCGACAGACACCGCCGCAAGCACCGCCACCTGCACTGCCCCCGGCACGTCTACAGCCTCAGCTACAGTCCCCAGCCTCTTCCCCAGTGGGCAGCCGTCCGAGGCTGCAGGAGACGTCCTGCTGTGTCCCTCAGCAGATGCTGAGCCATGCACCGCCGCCAGCACCGCCGCCAGCACCACCGCAACAGACACCGCCACAAGCACCGCCACTGGCCCCGCGGCGTCTTCGGACACAGGCACCACCGCTGACATGGCTACCATCCCCAGTGGTCAGTCGTCTGAGGCTGGAGGAGAGTTCCTGGACCCTGGGCAGCTTCCATGAGGCATTTCTTCCATCATTGTTTGCACCTGCAGGTGGAAGGCGCAGCTGCAGCAGTGTGGGGTATGTTGCTGCCTCCATGGCGTATCATGCTACCTGAACCTCGCAAATCTCGTGGCACGCACACCCAGGTGAGGGAATTGTACCGGCCACACTGCACGTGGAGCACTCTGGGCATCAAGCCCCCTCCAGAGTCAGTGGAATATCACATCCACTACCTCAGTCCTTGGCAGAATGAAGCACTCTGGGCACAAAGCCCCCTCCAGAATCAGTGGAGTATCACATCCACTACCTCAGTCCTTGGCAGGATGAAGCATTCTGGGCACAAAGCCCCCTCCAGAACCAGTGGAGAATCACATCCACTACCTCAGTCCTTGGCAGGATGAAGCACTCTGGGCACAAAGCCCCCTCCAGAACCAGTGGAGAAAGGCATCCACTAACTCAGTCCTTGGCAGGATGAAGCACTCTGGGCACAAAGCCCCCTCCAGTACCAGTGGAGAATCACATCCACTACCTCAGTCCTTTGCAGGATGAAGCACTCTGGGCACGAAGGCCCCTCCAGAACCAGTGGAGAAAGGCATCCTCTACCTCAGTCCTTGGCAGGTTGAAGCACTCTGGGCACCAAGCCCCCTCCAGAACCAGTGGAAAAAGGCATCCACTTGAGAGACTGTGGCTTTACACTCCCCGGGATAAAGCAGTGGGCAACCCACCCACTGGGGAGACTTGAGAGACTGTGGCTTTGCACTCCCCAGGATAAAGCAGTGGGCAAACCACCCACTGGAGAGACTTGAGAGACTGTGGCTTTGCACTCCCCAGGATCAAGCAGTGGCCAAACCACCCACTGGAGAGACTTGAGAGACTGTGGCTTTGCACTCCCCAGGATAAAGCAGTGGGCAACCCACCCACTGGAGAGACCTGAGAGACTGTGGCTTTGCACTCCCCAGGATAAAGTTGTGGGCAAAACACCCACTGGAGAGACTTGAGAAACTGTGGCTTTGCACTCCCCAGGATCAAGCAGTGGCCAAACCACCCACTGGAGAGACTTGAGAGACTGTGGCTTTGCACTCCCCAGGATAAAGCAGTGGGCAAACCACCCACTGGAGAGACTTGAGAGACTGTGGCTTTGCACTCCCCAGGATACATCAATGGGCATGGAGCCCCCTCGTGCAGCAGTGGCATTGTACGTTCATCAGGCTGAGGTGCCCCCCCTCCCATCCCCCTGAGGTGCCTGTTTATTTTCAATCTGATACCCCAGCAGTGTTCTCTCTGTTTCCAGTCAGGTATCATGTGTGGGCCTCGCCCATGCATTTTGGGCCCAGTGGTCCACGGACAATGATTAGTACACTATCCGGACTTGTGTAGTTGGTGTACATATTTGTATATACTGAATTTTGACTTTTGACTAATGGATTTTTCTTGATTACAATTGTTACAATAATTTCCTTTTGTCCTTGTGTTCTTCCAGGGGGTGGGGGGTGTATATGTAATGTTGCTGCATGTATTTGTGTGTATGTTGTTGTGTGTGAGAGTAGGGGTGTTGCGTGTTGTGTGTGTGTGTGTGTCACTCTCTTTCCTCCCCCCTCCCCTGTGTTGTAGGTGCAGTACTCACCGTGGTCTCCGCCGCCGCCGTTCGTACTCCTGGTAGAAGAGGAGGTAAACCAACATGGGTAACACATGAAGTTCGGGCTCCATGGCGTCCTGGTTCCTCGTTGGGTGTCGAGAGGTGAGTGTTTTCCCTTCTGTGTACTGTTTCCGCCGTGCTTTTGATGTCATTGGTTCTGCCTCGGAAAAGGTGGCGGATAGGCCTCTTGTAATACAGTGGGCAGTACTTTGTCTCCCGCCTGTCTGTTGGCGGTGTCCGCCACGCTGTTTGTTTCTACCGCCGTGGCGGTCGGTGTGTTAAAGTGGCTGTCTATGTTGGCGGTTTCCGCCACGGTCGTAATCCCATTTTTTTTCCGCCGGCCTGTTGGCGGTATTACTGCCGCTTTATCACCGACCGCCAGGGTTGTAATGAGGACCTAAGACTATTACAGGATGGAAGGTCACTCATATACTAAAACAGTGCCTGCTGGCTTTACTCCCAGAAAAAGCTAAGAAGTCTGAGTCTGATAGTGGCAGAAAGTGCATTGCGATCCATTGGCTAAGTGCTAGACCCCCTGAGATAAAAGCCTGTTGAGCTGACTTATTGGAATGGGCAAGAGCAGAGAAGACACACATGAGAAGAGCAAGGAGGGATGAGAAGGTAGTGGAAGACCTGCTCTCCTCTGTTATAATGGTACAGGAGATCTCTCTTGGTGGATTACCCATAATAGCAAAACATTGGATACAGGACCCAGGAGCTGTAAAGTCTGCTGCATCAGTGAGAACATTTCCAATAGGTAAGATGATCAATGGTCACGGGTATACTGCTAGTACTATGACTGGGCCTGATGATTTATTTCCAATAACTATACTGAGAGCTTGTGGCTACTAACATTCTTTTTTGTAAGATTTAGGGGCCCACATTAAATAAGAGAGGCGGGGCACTAGGTGGGGGGTAAGTTGAATTTCACATTGTTTGTTGTGATGCAAGATTTTGTTTGGAACTTGATGACCAACAACAGTTGCTGCAAATATAAGAATGCCACTTTGCGGTGTATGTCTATGACTGTTCAGCGTGATTTTAATCCACAAATGTTGATACTAAACTGAATTGTCTCCTTTTTGATTCTGTAAATGGTTGTGGTTGCTGAAATGCCAATAAAGAAATTAATTTCTTAAAAAGCTAAAAAAAACATAGAGTTCACACAATGTGCTTGCCAATTTGGAATGGTACCTTCTATTGATGACTGTTACCTGAGGCACAGTTTTTGCTGCAATATATACACTATAACTCATGGTACACCATCTATTGCTGTTTTACCAGAGGTGTTAAAACAGGTACAAAATAAGTATGGGACTGCCCCTGCCCTGGACTTGCGGGTGAAATGAATTGGCAATTTTGCCACAGTGTTCTCAATTATTTTAGGGAACATGAAAGGGGAAGCAGAAGCATCAGTGTGAGTTACCAAAATTATTGCAGAGACCTATAGATGCCTAGGTCACATATAATTTGGAGGTCAGACCAAATAGGCCACAGTTTAAAGGTAATCCTGAAAAGGATAATACCAAGCAAGCGCACAAGTCTTCTAAAAAATGCTGGGACAAACAAAAATCAAAAAAGATAAAATAAAAATTATGAGGCGAATCTCCGCATCTGAAGGACTCTGCTAAACAATATAATTTGCATAACTGTGATAATTTAAAACAGCCTGACAGGTATCAGTACACTAGTACACACCCTTCTTGTTCCTTTCAAGACTCATCCAACAAACGGTGTGAGAGAGTGGGGCTTTAAGAGCACAGACAAGAATAGTACTTGAAAGCAAAAAAGGACTCACAACGTTTGTCTGGTGTCATCATAAAAAAGGAAAAGAAACTTCCTCAACAAAAACCCCAATTCAAAAAGAAGGTTGTAGGAATTTTTGTGAAATATGCCACACATTCTGAGACTATTACTGCGGAACAGGACATCTGCAGTGACTTTGCTAGACAGCGCAGCAGAGGTCTCTTTCGTTCGCCAGAATCTTGAAGAGTTTCCTGATGTGAGAGCAACTAACAACTAAGAAAGGTGAGTCATCCCCCCAAGACCGAGTTTATAAATTAAACATACAAATTAAGGGGGACATAATGAACACAATTAAAGTAATTGGAAAATATTAACATTTAGCTATGGCATCCTCTTGTCTGAAACATATTGGCCACTGGAGTTTGATAGAACACTCCCACAAGGGGAAGATGTGATTTTACAGTCTTTCTCAGTTCTCATTCCAGAACAAGTAAAACAAGCCTATGCTGCAGATCGGGCTCTTGCACAAGCACCAGCGCTATACTGCAACCATATGGGCTGGATAGGGACTCTCTTTATCATGTAATAGCCAGAAATTACAGCCTGCAAGTGCAAGCAAAAGCCCCCGTGAGCTAGATTCTCTCACAGCTTGAGTACCAGGGAGTAAGTGAACCCTGTGTATCTCCAATGAACACCCCTCTGTTCCCAGTAGCTAAGTGGGATCACTACTATAGAATAGTCTTAGATTACAGACATTTCAATAACCACACACACTTTTGCAATACAAAACTCACACAGCACAGCACTAATGAACAATATTATCCAGAAAAAGTACAAAAGAACCCTGGATAGTTCCAATGCCCTTTTCTGCCAAAACGTAGGGGCATATTAATAAGCCCCTAGTGCAACCTTGCGCCACATTAGCTTTATTTTTTACGTTAATGTGGCCCAACACGGCTAAAATCCTCACACCACATTTACAAAGTGGCGCAATGCATGCATTGCTCCACTTTGTAACTCTTTGCGATACATCATGCCTGTGCCAGGCATAATGTGCAAAGGGGGCATTCCTCCGTTAGGGGGCTGAAAAAATGGCACAAGGAAATCTAAGAGATTTCCTTGTGTCATTTTGTATGGCACTTTTAACTCCTGCTCAGGGCAGGCATTAAAAGGGGGCTTCCATTATTTGTAATGGGCCCCTATGTACTCTGCAGAAGTAGCGCCAATATTTTGGTTCTACTTCTGCAGAGTGTATCGATGGCGTCATGAAAAATTATGCTATTGCCCCTACTCTGTGCTATGGTGCACCGTATTTTAAATGTAGTGCACACATGGTGGCGGTAGGGGGGGCGCTAAGGGGCCCAGGGAAAGTGATGGTGCACTCAGTGCAGCGTCACTTTCCATAATTCTGCCCCTTAGTGCCTGAAAGCAGGGATTCAACCGCTTTTTCCGAGCTGGTCTCCCAGCATCATTTTTACCAGCTCCCACAGGGGTATAAGAACAGCCCAGGGCTGCTCTCTGCCTGGCTAACATCAATATTACATGATATTGACCCAGAAGTATTGTCCTATGTCGATTACATAAATCTGACGGATGATGACTTAAATGCTCATTTAGCTGCAGTACATGGCATTGTTTTAGGATTTGCTGAACATGGCTACAAATTCAACTTTATGAAAACAAAAATTCCTCTTCTCAGTGTCCTGCTTCTGGGATATGAGCTATCAGATGAAGGGAAGAGTCTGGTACCACACCTTCTTTAGGAAGTGTATTTAAGTACAACCACCAAACACCATTAAAAAATTACAATGCTTGTTAGGATTTTTCGATTTTGGCAGAACCTACATACCAGATTATGCACAATGCATAAAATCACTTTATGATTTAGTATGACCAGATTTTTCCAGCAAACATTCAACATCAGAAAACATACAAATACTCAGATCATTTCAGATTGACTGACATGCTTGAAGCACACATCTACACACAAGTGTAAACAAAACAAACATAGTCATACGGATAATTCTGGGTATCATTGGCTTTACCTATTTCACTTTCAGTGAAGGTGACACAGTGCAGATAGCATATAAATGCATTATTTTTCCAATGCCGAAATGCCTCTTTGCAAATAAAATACTGACTGCAGTTCCAATGGCTGTCATTACGGAAAAACCACTGACTCAGGAAAGCACATCATTGTTGTTACCCCAGCCTTAGAGGCTGTCACAAAGGCTAGCATTCCAAATGCAAAAGCCTTAGAATCTAGATAGGTACAATGAGCCACTTGTGTGACTGCTGCTGATGTTAGAATATGGCCCCCATTATGACATTGGTGGTAAATTCCGCTTACTGTCCCGGTGACGGCCATCACCATGCCGCCGCGGTGGCGAATATCTGTTCACCATATTATGATACACACACAACAATCCAACAGAATACACAGCCACATACACAAATCCGCCAGCCCAAAGGTCAGTTATAAATTGGCAGTCCCAACACCCATACCGTTACACCAACAAAACAACCCCCACCACATTATGACCCACGAATCACCATGGCGGACATTCAACAGCAGTAAACCATCGGTGGTATATACCGCCTCTCTCAGAATGGACACCTACATACAAAACAACACTACATTGGCCAACACTAAAAACACACACCTGACACTCATACACACACCACACCCACCCATCCACAGCACTATAAAACACACACCCACAATACCCACAACCCTTTACAAACAACAATTACTGCCAAAAGGTTGACACAAACAGCACAGAGACAACTAGACACACACACCACTTACATCCATACATCCCTCACGCACCCCACATCACACACCCCACCACATTACTCAACACACTCTCACTAACACACACCACACAACACCCATGTCCTCACAAAGGCACCCCCTTTTCACTGATGAGGAGTTAAGGGTCATGGTGGAGTAAATAGTCAGGGTAGAGCCACAGCTGTTTGGAGCACAGGTACAGCAGATATCCATTGCTAGGAAGATGGAGCTATGGCAGAGAACTGTGGACAGGGTGAATGCCGTGGGACAGCACCCAAGAACAAGGGACAACATCAGGAAGAGGTGGAACGACCTACGGCGAAGGCACGTTCCATAGCAGCAAGGCACCAGCTCACCATACAGAGGACTGGAGGTGGACCCCCCCGTACTCCCCCACGGCTCACAGCATGGGAGGAGCAAGTCTTGGCATTATTGTATCCTGAGGGACTCACCTGCGTAGCCGAAGGACCGGACACTGGTAAGTCCACATTTACTACTCATCACCCCCCATACCTGCATGCCATCTCACACCCTCACTCTCATCACTCCATTCCATCCCACACACTGCACCTACATATATGACTAACCACAATGCCAAGCCCCGCATGCCATACCAATGCATGGACAGCCCTCCCAGCCCAGCATGGACACCCATCACCAAAGCATGCACAGCATATGGGAACTAACAATCACACAATACACCAACATACACAAGCAAAAGGTGGCAGGGTAACAGCAGTGATAGAGGGGAAGCCAGGGATGTACAATATGTCACAGACATGAAGCATAATACATCACTTACATCCCCACAGGTGCCCCAGCAAATGTCAGCAGAGAGGAGGTGCCACGACAAACCAGTCCCCCAACAGAAGATACCCCCAGTGATGACAGTAACTCTGGACTTCAGGATCTGGACCAACAACCTGGCCCATCACGGACCACTGGATAGCCGGTCACCCAAGCCCACTCACAGTCCACCATAGAGCCTCCCCCATCAGTATCCAACACCACAGCACCCACCCAGCTTACCCACTCCTCTGTCCCCAGGACACGTTAATCAGCAGTGTGCCCACCTGTACAGGGACCCCAGGCAACATCTCATACCCAAGACAGTTAGGGACCTGGGGTCAGTGGCAGTGGGCACACCGTTCAGGGGACAGAGGCACAGTTCAACAGGGACACTGGGAGGACTGCTGTGCATCAGGGGGAAGACAAGAACAGGGAACCCACTCTCCAGGGGGCACTCTCCAAGATCCTGGGAGCCTACCAATATTCCCAGGACACAATGGGCCAGATCCTTGACATTGTGCAGGAGAACAGGCGGCTGCAGGATGGACAGTATCAGGGAATCAGGGAGGACTTGCAGGCCATTAACACCACCCTGATCTCCATAGCAGGGGTGCTGGCAGACATGGCCAACATCATGAGGGAGGCAACAGCACAGCAGCGGGCCCCTACCACAAACCAGTCCACTGACCAACCCTCCACCTCCGCTGCAGCTAGTGGGCAGGAGGCCCCGCCACAGTACCCACAGGCCACCAGCACCCCTCTCCCTGCAGAAGGTGAACCACCCTGCAAACATTCCATGCAAACCAGACAGAAGTCAGAGACACTTTTCAAGACCACCACCAGGAAATGAGACTCTCCTGATTGTCCCCCTTATGTCCCACCCTGTCAACTTGTCCACTTTGAACTGCCTTTGCTCCCCTTCCTATGGCCCCTTGGACACTGGACCTGTCCTACAAACAGACTGGAACAATACCCTGGTCCTTCCTCCATCATCACCCCATTCCATTGCACTTTTCTCTCAATTTCATAGCACTACAACAAACACCATTGAATACAACTTGACTACTAGTACTTTATGTTTAGAAAATGTGCATTTATGGAAAAAGTCACATCTTGTGCAAATGATCTGAACACTATGAGAGGATAGAAATAAGGACCTGTAGCTGTCTGTAGTCAGCGCATCAGTACACAGTTGTCGTATCACCAACATATGTAAAATGACAAGAAAAGGTGACAGTAAGTTGAGATGAAAAGGAAGTTAATGCCATCATGCTACAGCCACACAGAATACACCAATAGTCATAGGAATGGTCAGTTGCACTGTCTCACCTGTGTGTCATTGTAAGTACTGACGGATAACTGATGTTTTGTTGTCCTCATCCTCAGCCTCTTCATCCTCACTTTCCTCAGGGTCTACTGCTGCCTTAGGGGAATCTCCAGTCTCTTCTTCCTGCAGAAAGGGTACATGCCGCCTGAGGGCCAGGTTGTGCAACATGCAGCATGCCACTACTATCTGGCAGACCTTCCTGGGTGAGGAGCACAGTGATCCACTTGTCAGATGGAGGCACCTGAACCTGGCCTTTAGGAGACTGAAGGTGCTCTCGATGATCCTTCTGGTTTGCCCATGTGCGTCATTATAACGTTCCTCTGCCCCTGTCCTGACATCCCTCATGGGGTCAGCAGCCACCATAGGTTTGGGTAGCCAGAGTCACCTGCAAGTATTGAGGGATAACATTTAGCTTCACACAATGCTATAGGGATGACACCTGAAGGCGTGCACTAACATACATTGGGTGGGGACCAAGACTCACCTATTAGCCACACCCTGTGCCTCTGTAGTTGGGCCATCACATTTGGGATGCTGCTATTTCTCAGAATAAAGTCATCATGCACCAACCCAGGATACTTAGCATTGACGTCGGAGATGTACTGGTCCACCAGGCACACCATTTGCACATTCAGTGAGTGGTAACCCTTACGATTCCTGAACACCTGTTCATTCTGGTGGGACGTGGGGACAAACGAAATATGTGTCCAGCAAAATCACCCGAATAATATTGGGGATATGTCCCATTGCATAAAATCAGGCCTTCACAGTAGCCAAATCTTCCACCTGGGGGAAAGAAATGTTGTGCCAGGGCAGGCAAGACTCTTGCCTGCATGATTGAGAACATTGGCTGTGACATTTTTGCTGCCAAGCCCACTGTCACTTGGAAAGAACCAGTTGCCACGAAATGGAGCACTGATAGCACTTGCACAAGAGGGGGGATCGTAGTGGGATGACGGATAGCAAATATCAGGTCTGGCTCCAATTGGGCACACAGCTCAGTTATTGTGGCCCTGTCCAGTCTATAGGTGAGGATAATGCGCCTGCCCTCCAGTGTAGCCAAGTCCACAAGGGGTCTGTACACTGGGGTATGTCGCCACCTCCTATTCATCTGCAGAGGTAGGTATCTAAGGGACACAAGAGTGAGTAGGCTGTCAGAATTTGAACAATGGAACCACAACTTCAGTATACATAGTGCATTTATGTGTGGGACAGTGGGAATGGCGAGGTATGTGCTAATCTAGGCTGTGACGCAGTTAATGTTGATATGATTGTTGTTCTCCACCATGAAATGACGAACTGCCTGTCCTGTATGTAGGGACAGGTGGAAGTGAGGTAATTCCGCCAACGTTCGGCGTTGTGGAGGAAGGCTGTCTTGCACCGCAGTGCAATTCCTTATTGGATAATATGGGGCTCTATGGAGTACAGTGGCCAATGGGGATCTACACCATCGGTGACGGTGTACACCGACGCAGCCGTGACTGCCATTTTCTATCTGATTCCTCACTTGTTTCCTGACCTTCAACAGGAGAACACCTACATTGCGTGTGCTGCTGTGACCTGTGTCTGGAACCACCATGGCCAGTGTGACCGGGGAAAGGGCCCCTGTTGGAGCGACTGGTGGATGGGGTCCTACCCGAGTATGGACTGCTGTATGGGCCTCCAGATCAACAAATGAGTACACTTTGGGCACGATGCAAGTGGGAAGGATGCATGGAGATGTGTGTGCAAGCATTGTGTCATCGGGGGAAAATGTCTTATGGTGGTGTACATGGTGTGCAACGGGTGATGTGTGTGCCAATGGTGATGGAAACGGGATTGGTGGGCCATATGTGTGACAGGCTGGATTGTTTGGTAAATGGTGTTCTCCTGTCTGTATTACCTCTGCAGGTCAGCGCCCATCAAAAGAAGGAATTATGGCATGCCATCGCCAAGCCCGTGTGGACCCTGAAGGTCTACGGCAGACGGAGTTCCCACTGTCAGAAACGGTGGGAGGACCTGAGATGCTGGGCATGGAAGACCGCGGAGGCCCAGCTGGGGATGGCCTCCCAACGAGGAACGGGTGCTCGTCGGAACCTGACCCCCATACTGGCGGTGGCCTACCCAGAGCTGGATGGGCACTTGAGGGGATCACAGCAGCCACAAGGGGGTGAGTACAGTGGGCATCATTAAACATTTTGGCAGGTGGGGTAGGATCTGGGTGGTGGATGTGAGTTAGTGGGTGCCCCTAAGGCCAGGCCAGACATTGCAGCGTGAGTCAACTCTAGGGTAGTGGGTGTATGGCAAATGCAGGTAACCTAGCTTGTTAGCATTCCATTTCAGTCAGGGCTTTGTGGGTACCAGGAGGGGTGCAGTTGGCGGTGTGTGGCCCTCATCTTGCTGTGGCATCTAGCCAAATCACTGGCAGTGCAATGCATAGTGCTCAAGCCTGATCCCTGTATGTGACAGTGTTGTGTATGCCAAATGTGATGTTGGTGCAGTAATTGACCCAATGTTTCCTTTTTCTCTCTCCCCCACTTTTTTCTTCTGTCATCCTGTCCATGTGTGCATTAGCATCATCTGGCGGAGGAGCAGGGGCCCCGGCAACAGAGGGAGCTGCATCCCACAGGACCCTGGAGGCAGAGTCCACCGACGCCGAGGGAACCAGTGGGGTAGAGGGCGAGGGGATTACCACGGCGGAGACAGGAGGTGACAACACAGACTCAGATACCTCCTCCGATGGAAGCTCTTTGGTGGTGGCGGACACCTCAGTGACCCCCCCAGCTGCAGGTACAGCTGCCACCCCCATACCAGCACCACCCTCCCAGTAGCCCCTCAGCGAGTTTCCAGTGCCTGCTCACCCAGGAGGGTAGGAATCTCCTTCACCCCAGGCACCTCAGGCCCTGCCCCACTGAGCCCCGCTGCCTTGAGTGTGGAGGATATTGACTGCCTGAGATCCATCTCTGTAGAGCAGTCAACCATTGTGAATGTCACTCAGGGGCTGGCATCACACATGTAGCAATGCAATGCATTCCTGGAGGGCATCCACAGTGGATTGGCAGCCCAACAGAGATCGATACAGGCTCTGGCCTCCTCACAGGCACCACACTTCATCCCACAAGAACTCACGCAAACACCAGACAGTTGCATCAACCACTAGCATCACCACACCAAGCAGCACACACACCTCACTAGCAGACACCTCCACAACATCTATGCACTCTTCCCCTGTGTCCTCTCCCATCCTGTATGTTCCCCCTCCTAAACGACACAAACGCAAGCACTCACACACCCAACAGCCATCCACCTCACATCAGCATACTGCCGATGCACCTGCACCCAAATCCAGCAGACATACACCTCCTACAACCACTCCCTCAACCTCCACTCCTATCCCTCCTCCCTCCTCCTGCCTTCCCGTCCCTAAGAAGCTTTTCCTTGCCCAACCTGACCTCTTCCCGCCCCCTCCCCCCTTGTCCTGGCCGTAAGAGCAGGGTCCCAACGACCCAGCCCAGCACCTCAGCCAAACAGTCCATGTGGACAGTGGTGGCACCACCTAGTCGTGGTGGCAAGTAAGTGAAGGATCCCACTCCACCAGCCAAGAAGGGGAAGGATCCCACAACTCCTGCCATGAAGGGGAAGGAGCCTGCACATCCTGCTTTGAAGGGGAAGAAACCCTCAACTCCTGCCTGGAAGACTAAGGAACATGTACAACCTGCCATGAAGGGGAAGAAGCCCTCAACCCCTGCCAGGAAGGGTACGGATTCCACGCCTCATGCCATGAAGGGGAAGAAGGCCCTTGACTCCAGCAGAGGCTGTCAGGGTGACACCTCCACCACCACCATTGGTCACGGGTCCCCCACCACCAGCTGAGGAAGTGCATCCCTCACCAACAGCAAAGGCTACCCAGGAGACACCTCTGTCTGCCACCACAGTGCAGCTATCACCACCAGCAGAGGCTGCCCAGGAGGCATCTCTATCTGCCACCACAGTGCAGCCATCACCACCAGCAGAAGCCATGTAGACCACCCTCCAGGGTCTGCTGTACAAGGTGCGCCCTCCAGAACCTGTGGGAAAGTCACCCACCTGAGAGACTGTGGCCTTACACTCCCCAGCATAGGTCAATGGGCATGGAGCCCCCTCCAGAACCAGTGGAAAAGTCACCCACTCAAGAGATTGTGACCTTGCACTCCCCAGGACAGAGAAATGGGCATGGAGCCCCCTCCAGAACCAGTGGGAAAGTCACCCACTTGAAAGATTGTGGCCTTGCACTCCCCAGGACAGAGAAATGGGCATGGAGGCCCCTCCAGAACCAGTGGGAAAGTCACCCACTCGAGAGACTGTGGTCTTGCACTCTCCAGGACAGAGAAATGGGCAAGGAGCCCCCTCCAGAATAAGTGGGAAAGTCGCCCACTCGAGAGATTGTTGCCTTGCACTCCCCAGGACAGAGAAATGGGCATGGAGCCCCCTCCAGAACCAGTGGACTTTTTCACCTATTCAGCTGAGGGGCCCCCCACCCCACATCCCCCTGAGGTGCCTGCCCACTTGCAAACTGATGCCCCTGCAGTGTTCTATCCGGGGGAAGTCACGATTCGAGTTGGGCCTTGGACTGTGCCCTGTGGCCATGTGGGCCCTTAGTACATGAGACTGGGCAATGGCCCTTTGTGTACATATCTGTTTCACGTACAATTGGATTATTTATTAGCTGCTGATTTCAATACATTCTCCTTAGTGCCTCCTTGTTGTCCTTGAATTATTCTGCCGTGTATTGTGTGCCATTGTTTTTGCTGTGCAGCTGGACGTGTGTATGGTGTGTGTGTGTTGGGTGTGTGTCGTGCGTGTGTGTGTCACTCTCGTTTTCCTTCCTCCCTCCCTTGTGTGCTAGGCGGCTACACTCAACTTCATTCTCTTCGGCTGCATTGGTGTTCCAGGTGGAGCATGACGTAGAAGAGCAACACAAAAAGACTTGCATTTCGGGTTCCATGGCGGCGCTGTTCTTCCCTGTGTCTCTGATGGTGAGTCCTTTCTCTTCTGTGATGCGTTTCTGCCAGGCTTTTGATGGCATTGGTACCACCCCGGAAAATGTGGCGGATTGATGTGTCAAATATTGTGGGCAGTACTTTAGCTTCCGCCTGGCTGTTGACGGCTACCACCGTGGTTGGTGTTGTTTCCGCCCTGACGGCTGGTGTGGTACATTGGCTGTCTATGGGAGTTATTACCACCATGGTCACAATTTGCCGGTAATTACCACCAGCCTGTTGGCGGTATTACCGCCACTTTATCACTCACCACCAGGGTCATAATGAGGGCCTATGTGTTTAACCCTAAATTGCAAACACAAGAATTTCTCCAGTACAAACTGGAATACCCCACACTCACTAACATTTTGCCTCTTGATCAGTATAAGTATCTTATTTACACTGATGTTTCAGCTCAACATGCTGTGAGTACCAAACATCAATACTCCGCGGCTTGCACAGCTGTTTATGGTG
This sequence comes from Pleurodeles waltl, assembly GCF_031143425.1. Taxonomy (NCBI): domain Eukaryota; kingdom Metazoa; phylum Chordata; class Amphibia; order Caudata; family Salamandridae; genus Pleurodeles; species Pleurodeles waltl. The sequence goes on along the minus strand of NC_090444.1, from coordinate 1,638,882,307 downwards.
TGATGAGAAATGGAGAGTTTCACCCTCAGCTAACCATTATGTAGCTCCTCAGGGAGTGACAAAATAACAAAAATAAAATTAAAATAAAGGTCCCTTGGGGAGTGCTCTGCACAGTTAGCTGAACTAAAAACATTGATTCTGGCACTGCAACATGAGGATCCTGAATGCACGGCATATATAGTGTGTGATTTGTACTGTTGTGTCTAGTCTTCCAATTAAAATGTTACATTATTGGGGTCTCAATGGACTTGGAGACTCTATAGGAAATACTATCAAGCATAAAGTGCCTTGGGAAAAGGTGGTATAACTCAAAGGCAAACTGCCACAGGCTCATGTAATACATATATTGGGTCATCAATCCATGTTATATGGAATTCACTGCCTTATGAAGCAGTAATCACTGCAACTGTAGCTGTGATTATTTGTTCTCATTCAAAGATCAATGAAGAAGTATTGGCTGCTGTGAACACTTCGACTAATGGCACACCTTTAGCATATCCAGCAAAATATTCCTGCCACTTAAGTGCCCAAAACATTCCTTATGTAACAATTCCAGAGGTTGGTGATCAGGTGATCCCCAACCAGGACAGCAGGCTAGAATTAATTAAATCAGAATATGAGGAGGTTACATCTGCCCATGCTGGTGTGGCTGCTATGATTACCTTGCTATATAAATGCCATTGGTGGCATGGTCTGTACAAGCAGACAAAGCAGTATGTCTTTAGGTGTGACATTTGCCAAAACATTTAAGGTTGCACCGTTGAGAGTCCACGGCAGACACCCCTCTTAGTCTCCAACAAGCCACTACAGTAAGTATACCTAGACCATTGTGGCCCTCTGAATTCAAATGGAGCATTCAAGCACATCCTACTTGCTGTAGATTCTTGCACCAGATTTCTTGTGGCCACAGCGATCAGTTGATACTCGCAATGTTATTAAAGATTTGCAAGTCTTCATCATGACATATACAGTAGCTGCATTCCACTCAGACCAGGACCCTGCCTTTGCCTCCAAAACATACAGAAATAGTATGGGAATCCTGGGTGTAGCTGTAAATTATTCTTCTCCATGTCATCATGAGGAAAATTCATTAGCAGAGAGTAAGAACCAAGACTTAAAGCAATCCATAACAGCTAGAGTGTTAGATTAAAGTCACAGTTGGCTCCATCACCTTTATGGAGTCCAGAGAATAGTAAATAATCTGCCTAGAAGATCTTTGGGTGGCCTTACCTTATATGACGTCCTAGTTGCCATCCATATCTGGATGGTCCTGGTGCAGTGTTGGCAGAAACACCTTTTGACATAAATGAACGTTTTACCGTCTTATAGGAACTATAGCACTTCCGAGATGAGTGTTCTACTACGCATCCTGCCACTGAGGGAATGAGGGATACACCAGCACCCACGGGCTTGATTCCAAAAGTTGGGGATCTAGTTCAACAAAATATTGCTGTGAAAAAAGAAATTGGCCCATCATTCCGCCTACCAGTGCCAGTCCTTAGAATTCAAGGTACCAGAACTGTGAACTTGCCACCGCTTGGTGCTTTGTCTCCATTGATCAAATTGCATCATGTGACCGATCCTACGTAGTAAGACCCGGGGACTCCTGGGTAGTTCCCTATCCCCTCTCACTTTCATGCAGGAAATACCTCTTCAAGCATTGAACAACACCAAAATTGTTTCCCCTATGCTGGGGAGGGCAGAAAATGAACTTCTGTTGATTCCAATTACCACTACACACCAGAAGTCTACAGTTCACTACTTCTCAAAACGGCAGAGTGTAGATGATGAACCACCTTTAGAGGCATCTACCAATTCATTTTACCTGCAGTGGGTCCTGTCTTCACACAGACTGCTTCTGGATATTTTGTCGACCTTGGTGATTTTACTTCAGATTTAACTACTGCTTCTCCTCATGATATGCGTATGCTTTTTCACTTGCTTAAATGCACTTATCTGATCCGTTCATGGTCCTATACTCACCTTTCTTGCTCTCTTCTTGTGGATTGGATTTGTGACTCTTTTATTTTTGCTTATAAATGTGCATTATCTTCTCCTGTTGAATTGGTAGATGAGGTACTGAAGTCTCATTTGCCTTAACATAAAGTTAAGAGATTTGTTCCTTGTGAACATTTCTGCTGTTCCAATTCCTGATGGGATTGTTTGGGATAAGGTTCCATACAATAATTTTGGTCCTACAGATGCTATTCAAATTCCTTAATTTTTTTTAAATTTCCATGGAGGATTTAATCACACCAGGTGTTGTGTCTGATGATTGGGATGTGAAAACAGTTTCTTCAATGCTTTCTGAACTTGAATACTATACTGTATTTGAAATTGAAGATATATACATGAACTCTGCAAATTATTGTGAAATGTTCTGTTATCACCACTATGCACACCATTACCTACATAGAGCTAGTACTCCACATACAAGTTTTAATTATACACAATGGGAACATTGTCCGACTCCACCAGTGGGGAGTTCCAAAGCATATTTAGACAAATTTAACATATTTCTTTAGGCATGATACTACTGATCCAGTATCCTACTATTTTAAATGACCATCAACAGAAGCAAGGAAAAACATGCTGACCGGTATCTACTTAATTTATTCAAATTTATTTGTTTAACATCTAGCCATCAAAGGCTATTAATATTGGAAAGAAACAATTGATTTAAGATCAGTTTAGGGAACAAAAGACTGGCAAATGCAGGGCACGTATGCCTAATTAAAAACATGTCTGATTCCATTACAGATGATTTTTCTGAATGATACTGTTCAGCAGACAACTTGCCTGGGTCTAGAAAAAATTAAAGACATGAATGTGCCCAGTATTCCTTCAACTGCAAAATTTGACAATTGGTAAAGTCTGGTAAATTACACAGAAGATCAGCTCAAAGGAATGGTCAGAAATGGTACACTTTCAGGGCCCAACGGATGCACGTTTATAAACTTTTTGCTGGGTTTTAAAGCAAGCAGATCGGACCCTTGTTATATCAAAACACATCCTACAGGGATTCTCACTACTCACAGCGTAGGGAAGTTATGTCAGCAATGGTTATATTATTTCACTTTCTCAGCTGTAAAAGAGCACCTCTCTATTCTCTCTGATAACATGGATTTGCAAGATTTCTTGTTAGGTCCTAGATCACCAGGCTCCGAAAGATTTTTGTATCTCATTTACAATGAAATATGGAAGCTTTTTTAAAATGAAAGCTGGTGCTCATTAAAGGCAAATAAATCAGGCTAAGTTGGAGAAAGCAGTGGCTTTTGTTGATAATGGAATGAATACATTTTCCACCCGTCTTTACACATTAAACAACATTGGTGGTCATTCTGACCCTGGCGGTCTTTGACCGCCAGGGCGGAGGACCGCGGGAGCACCGCCGACAGGCCGGCGGTGCTCCAATGGGGATTCCGACCGCGGCGGTAAAGCCGCGGTCGGACTGGCACCACTGGCGGGGTCCCGCCAGTGTACCGCCGCCCCATTGAATCCTCCGCGGCGGCGCAGCTTGCTGCACCGCCGCGGGGATTCCGACCCCCCCTACCGCCATCCATATCCCGGCGGTCCGACCGCCGGGATCCGGATGGCGGTAGGGGAGGTCGCGGGGCCCCTGGGGGCCCCTGCAGTGCCCATGCCACTGGCATGGGCATTGCAGGGGCCCCCGTAAGAGGGCCCCTAAATGTATTTCACTGTCTGCTGCGCAGACAGTGAAATACGCGACGGGTGCAACTGCACCCGTCGCACAGCTTCCACTCCGCCGGCTCGATTCCGAGCCGGCTTCATCGTGGAAGCCTCTTTCCCGCTGGGCTGGCGGGCGGTCTGAAGGCGACCGCCCGCCAGCCCAGCGGGAAAGTCAGAATTACCGCCGCAGTCTTTCGACCGCGGAACGGTAATCTGATGGCGGGACTTTGGCGGGCGGCCTCCACCGCCCGCCAAGGTCAGAATGAGGGCCATTGTGTCCTCTGCAATTGACATCATACAAAATGACATATTTTTTAGAACATGGACAGATACAGCTTAGATCCATAATGCAGTTGAGTTGGACATAATAGGTTCTAAATTCGAACGATGTGCCCTGGAAGCATGTGAACTTGAAAAGGTTGTTCTTGCTTTTTAATTTAACACATAAACAACTGATAATGGCAAAAAGAAGGATGCACCATACACAATGCTTAACATAGAAAAGTTAAAAAGTGTTGCCTTCCACAGTGTCTAAAACTCCATCAGCACTATGGTTAATACATGGAGTTATCTCCCTGCCTATCTCCACGTTTCAATTCCCATCATGTTTGAGACATTTTCAGGTAAGCAGATTTGAGCTTTTAGGGAAGAGTTTTATACATGATATGTGGGAATAACCTTTTCATTACAAGTCTATGAGCGAGGAAAGGAAGTATTTCTCATTGGGAGTGATTGTGAAACTTCTGTAAGCCACTCAATTATTTGCAAATAGGTGCCATTGCATCAGTGGTCAAGAGAGTTCCCGCCCCCTTGATTTGCCGAGTCTTTCAATTGCTTGATGTTGATGTTGACAGATCAAGGCTGTTGTGGGATGAGAGCAGTTGTCCCTTATGTGATTTCTGTTTCTCAAATAGTGACCTGCTGTGGTATACAGACTATTTCCCCCATGCATAAGATTAGGGTAGCAAGTTTTTGGCCTTCCTTTCCTACCTTTTATGTTAATTTCAACAAGCTGAGCCAACTAAAAGCACTATTGTTTCAAAAACACATGACGCTTACATCTGCCCATGAAACATTTCAATTGCAAATGAAAAAGTAATCTGCTGAAATACAGTCCCTTTTAAATACCATCTTTTCAAGACACTTCAGTGAACTTGTGAGTCACATTTTTGTGTGTGTTGTACACTTTTTTGGTTTTGTCAACACATCCTTATACACTCCCTGTTTTTGAGTGTTTTTGGAGGCATACCGCTAGTATCATTGATAATTAGAGGTGTTTTGCTGCTTCGAAATTTCCTCTGGAATGATTGTCCCATTTCAAAGCCGAAAGCCGCACATCCAGCTGTGTCTTGAACGTACGATATTTCCCTTTGACATACCTTTGTTGGAGGAGCTAAATGACAACTGGTCTATGTCTATCTGACTAGTGTGATTCTACTGTGTGCCGCCCGTGTCCCGCTGTCTTTGTTGCCCTTTTCAGTGTGCACTGGATGTGTCTTCCACAGCAATTGATAATATTGATGGACATGAATCTGCAATGTTCCTATTTAGGACTCGTTTCCCGAGTTATGAAACTTCAGTTGGTTCAAGATGCCTTTTATGAGCCACCCTACCTGTATATGGATGCCATGGCTCCAAGTTTGTTTTCATCTGGCTCAACAACTGTGGGCATTGCACAGGAGGCTGAGGCTGTAGATCATGTCTGTTCCTCCAATTTACTGACTGAGGCTTTGGTGGTTATGTTGTCTGTGGATATAGGATCCCTCTTGAATTCCATCTCCAATGATGTTTTGGATGACATCATGACTACCCCAAAAGACTTTAAAAATGGTGAGCAAATTGTTTGTTTTAATTGGCTCATTTTAAATTTTTTTGCTCTGTATTTTTAATGCCTTTTGGTATTTTAGATGGCCTATCCTTTAGAATCTGTCTTTCTCACTGGCAAGGGTAGGGTGTCACAAGGGCCTTCTATTCCCGAACTAGTCACTCCTATTTTAGCTTAATTTTACATTTTCACATTTTATTCATTTTAGCTAAGCTGCTTTTAGTAATCACGGTCACACACACATTGCTTGACAGTCTTCTAGGAATATGTGGTATGAATTGCTTGTTTAGTTAGCCTTTGCACAACGTGTAATCTGTAATGTCTGTTGAAGACTAGGAACACTGCACACAATATCCTAGTTCTGATGTTGTCCATTCAGGAGACAATTCAGGAGACAGTTTCTAACATCTAGACACAACATTGCATCAGAACTCTGCTTCTGACACAGTATGAATTTATTATATAAATGGTACACTGACCCGGAAGGGGCAGAGGTAATTCCAGCTATGACTGTCCTGGGAAGAATTTTATGTGACATGCAGCTTGCTGGTGCTCATCTACCAGCCTCTTGAGAAGATAGTCATCAACACCACAGGCCACCTCCTAACACTGTCTTCAGGTATAGGGTTGGAGCTAATCCCTTAGATCGGGCCAGGCAGAAGGGTACAACTGTTATGCTCCCAGCTTAGTTTTAGGGTTAGCTAGGAACCTTCAGAACCTCTAGAATGTCTAGAACCACATCCACCACGGTTGAATTGTTTATTTTCTTTATCATGTTTGTAATGCTGATTGTTTCATCAGCCTGATTATCTCAGTCCACTCTCTTTATGCCAGACAGCAAATGTTACAATAAATGTTTTAAAAACTTATCTTGCATCTCTTTGTGTCATGCCTTGGCATGCATGAGCAATAACATCAAAAACTAAGATCTGTTTCCACAACTTCCCTGGGGAGTCAGAGTGTCATGTTCAGGTGGCCATAATTACCTTACGTCCCAGTAGTTTTGTGGGTTTGGGTGAGGCACTGTGAGCTAGCCAGGAATTGGGCAGATAGTTAGTGATGTTGTGGCTGGACTCAGTCTCCCACATTCAGAAGTTCTGCTGATCTAAATATGCAGTCCTGTTACCGGATTAGGAACCATATACGAGGGTAAGGGTATTGAGTGGATAGGATATTTTTAGGGTTTAGCGCTGGGTGAGGGTATAGAGTGGTAAGGGTATTTTTAGGGTTTAGGATGGGTAAAGGTATTGGGTTGTAAGTGTATTTTTAGAGTTTCAGGTGGGTGAAGGTATTTGGGTGATAAGATTATCCTTAGGGGTTAGTGTGAGTAAGGGTATTTGGGTGGTAAGGGTATTTGTAGGGTTATGGGGTATGAGCGGGTATTGGGTGGTAAATGTATTTTTAGGGTTTAGGGGGGTGATGGTATTTTAGTGGCAAGAGTTCTTTAGGGCTTAGGGTGGGTAAGGATTTTTGGGTGATAAGGGTTTTCAGGGTTTAGGCTAGGTAAGTGTATACTTATCTCAAGAAACTATAACTTGTGCACTAAGGTTATTATAACTTGCACCCTCGCCATGCACAGTTTTCTCATCAATAAATTTATTGGAAATGTTGAAGTGATATTATCAATGATGTCATAGAAGATGTCTTGGCTGATTTGGGATAATTAGCAGTGCATGGAGAGGATGGGAGTTATAGTTACCTTAGGGCACACGTTATAGGTTCTTGAGATAAGTGTAACCATCAAATTAAACACGGATGCACATTTCCGAGGTAGGAATGGCTCCTCTACCAATTCGGGGAGGAGTCAACTGGTCCCTGTAAATGTTTAAAATTGTGAACAAGAGCCCTCACTCACCTTTCGGTGACATGCTTCATCATCGGGCTTTGCTCCTCGTCAGCCCGGCAATTCTTGACGGGACCCTCAGGGGGGCTCTTTGCCACAGATCTTTTAGAAATCCTTACCGGTGATGAGTGCGATAATGTGAGATTGGTGAGACTAAACTGTTAAAATTTACTAGCAGAAACCAAATGGTAGTCTCCCCCGGAAACCACGAACACACTATTATAGCTCAAGTTCAGATGGCTGAAGTAGTGACGAGGAGTGGAAGAAGAACACGAATTGCCAATATGCACAGAAGAACATGGTACCCATGATCCTGTACCCACAATTCCCCATGTGGCACTGATCTCCATCTCCTTTCTTCCAACCACCGCCCACAAATACCATTTAATTCTTTTTTAGGAAGAAGCCGGGGCAGAGGCAGAAACAGAGGAAGAGGAAAGAATGTGCACTGGGAACCAGAAGTGCCACAATTGATAACCAGGAGCCGCAACGGGGCACCAATAAAGAAGACCTAGTTATCAATCTGTCTGGCACAATGTTGACTCCTACCGAATTGACACTTTTGAATAAAGGTTTGGGCTTTGTCCCGACCCCAAGAGAAGACTTGTTCCGACTTAACTGTGAAATGACTTCCCTTTTTCAGAAGTTTCGCCCACATTTTTTCTTTAAGGATCACCCTAATATGGCCTTGATCGGTGACACCAATCTAAGGAACCCATCCACCTTCATGCCTTCTCCCAGCATGGTACCCATTGAGGTTTTGACTTTTGAAAAGGCAGAGCGTCAAGATATTGGACATTTACAACCTACACGGACATTCCAGAATATATCTAATATTGCAAAACAGGCGATTTGCTTGCTTTCTCTGAATCCGGAGATTACAATTAAACCTGCAGACAAAGGAGGAACCATAGTGATTCTGGACACAACATTTAATAGACAAGAATGCATGAGGCTATTGAGTGACACTTCCTACTATGAGCGCATAATGTTAAACCCTACACAACGTTTACAACGCACCATCTGATGTATGATGGAAGAGGCTTATACAGCCGGATGGATCACTCATCAAGAAGCTGAATTTCTGGACACAAAGGAACCCCAGGTCCCTTACTTTTGCTGTCTCCTGAAAATTCATAAAGGAACCCCACCTCCAGGCCGCCCGCAGTGTCGGGTATAGGGTCCATTCTTGAACCTTTCTTAAAATGTTGTGACTTCTTCCTTCAAACCATTGTACAACAGACGTCAACTTTCCTTAAAGACACTAAGGATACTTTGGTGTTGCTGGACCAGATCAATGCTTGTGGCACCACTGATATTTTGATATGTCTTGATGTTGAGGCTCTGTATCCCAACATACCACAGGATGCCACTCTGGAAGCAGTCGGGGAGATGCTTTCCTCCACGACATGGGTCCATAAGACTCCGATGAGTTTTATTCTGTAAAGTGACACTTTAGCTCTAAAAGAAAATTTCTTCCAATTCAAAGAGCAACTATACCACCAGATACAGGGGACGTCTATGGGGAAACATTTGCTTCCAGATTAGCCTGTCTCTATATGTATACCTTTGAAAAACGTCACATCTTGGAACCCACACATCCTTTCTTTTCTAATATTTTACTATGGCAACAATACATAGATGATATACTCATAGTCTGGAAGGGTGACAGAGACCAGGCCACACAATTTGTCAGCTGGGTGAATACACTCGATCAACATTTACATTTCACCGCCACTATCTCCAATGAGGAAGTAGCTTTCTTGGACCTCCACATCATTCAGAAGAATGGGGTCCTACATTCTTCTATTTTTCATAAACAGACAAATTAGAACAGCCTTCTGTTATTTGATAGTCCCCACCCAAAAACCTTGAGGACCAGTTTGCATTTCGGACAGTTTTTGAGATTGAGGTGCAACTGCAACAACATATCTGATTTTAACACACATTCTGACATTCTGAGCCAGAAATTGAGGGACCGACATTATCTGATCAAGGTCATCTTACAGGCAAAAAGGAGGACTCGGAACACACACAAAGAAGTGTAACTGACTTATCCCCCTAAATCTCAACACACTAGACTCACCTGTGTTACTACTATTACACCTCTTAGTAATCGTATTAAGAAGATTATTAGATAAGAGATGGTCCATACTGACCAGTGTCGTAGAATCTCTGGAATGCCGACATTTTGCATTCAAGAGAACTTAAAATATCAGAGATATGATTGTACACACCAGACCTAGATGTAAAATAACCCCAGGTACTGTTGTGGCACAATCCTGGTTAGGGGTTAGGCCATAACGTCTGTTCTCTTTCAATAAATACTACGGAAATCAATTTGGGAGAGGCCAAAATGTGGCATTTAAACAAACAGATGAATTGCCACACCAAGAACTGTATCTATATGATTCAATGCCCCTGTGATCTCCGCTACATAGGTATGACCACAAGAATGGCCAAGATACGGATTAATGAACACCAAAGCATTATTGGATGCCAACGAGCTTCAACAAAACTAACTCCTCACTACATTGAACAGAACCACACGCCTGGCGACATAAAATGGGTCATACTGGAGAGTATGACCGACAATAGGGAGTGTGTCAAGAGACTGTTCGAGAAAGAACAACAATGGGAGTTGAGACTTACTACTCATGTGAGGGGCCTTAACAATGAAGTTCCATGGTCAGCTTTGATATGTACCAGCTAGAGACTTCACTTTTGCTCTTTTCTTTCATCAAGGGTACATGTGGCTTTAATCATGATGATTTCCAGGGTCCTTACCCTAGGTTTCTACATGTATGATAATTAACGATATACACATATAATGTGGCAACAATGTATGCTTTAAGATTGATTCCACTACTATGGGAAATGTTTTCACATGACCAGGAAAACATTCTAAGACGGCCGCCACTTTCACACAATTTGTATCATTAGCCACTATTCCACACTGCAAGATGGCCGCCGCCATTCTAGACTGCTTTTGTAGTCACATTTTTATGTTGCTGACCTTTGGCCTCTCATTGAAAAACCACTGCCCGTCCGCACCGTCCCTATCTCAGGGAGCGCTGAGCTGGGGTAGGTGCTGCAGTGAACGCCGATCCTTTGCCAAGTAAGTGTCCCTTTCTATGCTCTCAGGCCCACATATGGGGTTTGTGTTTTTGCCTTGACAGCCTCTCGAAATAGGCCTACTGCCTCTTGGAAGACTTGTTTATAAACCGCGTTTAGGCAGCTTTGCATTTCAATTATCGCCACTGACTGCTCCTTGCGGATAGCAGCCTGCGGGATTGAGGCTGATTCACATTATAACTGCGAGAACCATTGTGTGCACATCTCCTGAGTCTCCTTCCCAACCAAATAAAAATCTCCCACTGGATTAGGCCCCCCCTTGTTTGAATGTCTATGGTTTCGTGCATGTAAAATCTGAACCTAACTATAACATCCCTGTAACCTTTGTTTTTTTCAGTGAATTTCTACAGTTTTCTTTTAAAGATAATACCTAACTATAATAAACCTGTAACCTTTGTTTTTTCTGTGAACTTTTAGTTTTTTCAATGCACAGTAATATTTAATCACCATTGTTAATTCAACATCTGCTGCATGTGGCCTTTGGCCTTGCACAGTGGGGGGATATGCATAGGGCCTGGCCAACCCCCACACATGGAGGCAACATGGAAGGTGGGCATCTGCGGACAAACCCATCTGGTGAACCCCTGCATGCAGGCAACCCAGAAGGGGGGGCACACAGTCCCCCTCCCCGTGCCAATTTCAGCCCCATGGATCCCATATCCCTTGGCACATTTTTTGTGGGGCAGGGGGCATGTTCTCTACTTCTTGTGCTGGTTTTGGTCCGGAAGACCCCACCCCTGGGGCCCTGTGCATTGTTTTAGGGGAGGGGGTATGTGGCTCCCCTCCCGGACCGTTTTTGACCCCGGGGACCCTATCCCCCTGGGCACACTACTGAATTTATGGGGGAGGGGGCATGCAGCTCCCATCCTGGGCTGATTGTGGCCCTGGGGACACAAATTCCAGGCCACTGCACATTTTCTGGGGTGGGGGGCATGTGTATCCCCTTCCTGTGTCAATCTTAGGCCCGAGGACCCCATCCCCCATGCATTTCTTTAGGGGAGGTGGTACATGTCCCCCCTCCTGGACCGATTTTGATCCTTGGGACACTGTCTCCCAGGGCCTGGCCATTTTATAAAGGGAGAGCGGAGCATGCAGCCTGCCTCCCTGGGCCAATTTGGCCCTGGGGACCCCAGCCCCAGAGGCCCTCTACCTATTAAATGGGGAGGGCATGCAGCCCACCCAAGGCCAATATCAGTTCCGGGGACCCAACCACCCAGGGCCTGGCCAATTTCTGTTGCAGGATGAGGGCTGTGTGGACCCCTTTCCTTAGATGATTTCAGCTCTGGGGATGCCATACCTCAGGCCCTGGCCAATTACTCAAAGGGAAGGGGGCCACATGGCCCCTCACCCTAGGCTGATTTTGGCCCTGGGATCCCTATCCCCTGAGGCCCGGCCACTAAAGGGTGGGTGCCCTGGAGCCCATCCACAGAATCCATCATATTGTTGTTGGGAGCTGCGGGGGGAGCCATAAATCCCTAGCTGGCTTACTGCCTCCAACAGGAGCTGGCATTGCTCCCATCCACAGGGAGCAGCTAAAAATGCTGCTCCTGGTGGGCAAAAGCAATATTTTCATCTGTTTCCTTGCCTGCAAACAGATAAAAAATCCGCTCCCAGCGGACAGGAGCATTTTTCATGTTCTTGCCTGCTGGGAGCAGACTTAGGGCCTGATTTAGAACTTTGTGGTATAACCGCCAATCAGCCACAGGGGCGGACCTGAAAACACCAACAGGTCAATGGTCATTCCACCCTCCGTATTTAGATGTATTGTGGCTGAGCTGCAGGCCTCCATGACAGAGTGCTCTTCCTAGCCGTCCGGCTGATGGGTTCACGCTGACCCTATTTAGATGTTACAGTCCTGCAGGCAATGTACTGGCAGCAGATTATTGATGGAGGGAGCCATCACTGAACCCAATGGACATCGTACAATGGCAGTGGGAATGGAATAGAGGTAAGACATGCACACACACAGTAACTTAGCCATATACGTCCCCCTGAACAACAGACTATACAACACACCACATACACACTATAATCCATTGCCATTCTAACACCACAAAAAACGTACATGCCAAAATCACACATTGTCATACATCTATGACACTACACACACATCTTATTTACACTGCACTCGCACACATCGCAACCACACAACTGACACAACTACACACTCATCTACATAAACACACTCACAGACAAACACAACTACACACATCAAAGCGACAACCACACAAGAACAACATTCACCTGAATGCTGCACACAGCAACACAACACACAACCAAACATGCACAACAACATCAAACCCACATGCAAGTGGCACACATACAGACACAACCAGATCACCCACTCCAGCCCCTCTGCCTCAACCAGCCAACTGAATTGCACACACATATAGATGTAATGACTCACTTATCGGGCTTTGCTTACCCGGGATTGTAAGTGCTTTTTTAGCTTTTATTTAGTTAATTTTTATAAAAATGATAACTTCTATAGTAGTCTATTTGAGGAGCTATTTGGTTTTATTAAAGGCTTCAAATCCTGAGGAAAGGGCACCACCTCCCAACCACAAATTTTTATCTGTGGGGATTTGAATGCAAAGATGGGCATTGAAAAGGCAGAGCTTGGTTCCAAGATATGTCTTCCGGATATTGTGCCTTGGGATTTCAGGGGTCTGGAGCTAGGGCTCTGGAGCTGAGGGATTCAGTTGCACATTTGGATTTTGAAGACGTTCAGGGTCCTTGTTTGGATAAGCCAACATATAGAGGAGGGGGACAAAGGTCAATTATCGACTAAATATTTGCCTCCAAAAGCTGCTTGCAGTGGTGTTTAAATGGTGCAGTGATCGAAACCCAGTGGAACAACCACAATGCCTTATTAGTTGAAGGTGCTTTTCCATTTGACAGGGAAGTCCATCAATGTGCAACGGTATCAGCAAACACACCAATGGTGGTTTAAGGGTAGTGTGGCACCTTAAAGATCCTACAGCGACTTTAAATGGCCTTCTTAAAGAAGAACATCTTTTGACTTTCCTTGGCTGTTTAGAAGAGGGGTCTAGGGATGAGTTATTTTCCAATTATCAGCAATTGTGTGTCATTATTAAGAACTCTTTATTAAAACCTCTTAATCTCATGTTAGGACACCCTTGTTGGTTTGATGTGAATTGTTCAGAGGCTAACAGTCGCTTGAGGAAGGCGTTAGCTGGCTCCCCTAGGGATATGAAAGCAATTCAGGACGCTAGAAAGATTTATAAATTGACCACTAAAGAAAGAAAGTGCTTCCTGTTTAGAAAAGATTAGGAAATGCTTGAAATAGCGGCAATGTATTTTGAGGAATAGTAAATAGGCTTCATCAGAGAGATGCCCCTCCGAATCATCCTTTGAGCAGCAATATCTCTGGTCAGGAATGGGTAATGCATTTTTATTAATATATATCAAATAGAGAGGGACAGTGAGTGTAAGGACTCTGTGCAACAGCACCTGGTCCCCTTTGAGCCCATTGCAAGTCACTGTACAGGAGAGAGAGGCTGCTATTTGTGCTATTGCCTGCGGTATAGGATCGGCCCGGATGGTGTGAGCAAGGACTTCTTTTTGACATGGTTAGCCCCCAATTTTTTGCCTGATGTACGATGTCGCCTAGAACTTGTAGTGCCCAGGGCCCCTGCTAACCAGGTTCCCTGGGCCAGAGCTCTTTCCCTAAAACTGTTTGTGATGCATTGGCACAATTAGATAAACCTTTAGCTACCACTATAAGTCCCTAGTAAAAGGTACTTAGGTACCCAGGGCATGGGGTACTAATTGAGCCACCCTCTAGGGCCATGTACCCAGATACACCCAGTCCTACCATTGTAGGCTAAGTACTTTGGGGCAAGCCTAAAACACAAACTCGACATGGCACCCTGCCTGTGTGCCCTGTCCACTATACACTGCATACATTATGGATAAGTCATCCCTCTGGAAGGCCTTCTAGTCCTAAGGCAGGGTGCACCATATTGTATGTGAGAGCATAGCTGCATGAGCAATATGCCCCCACTGTGTCTCTGTCAAACCTGGGACATAGAGAGTAAACAGAGCAGCCATTTTAATATATGTGCTGGACCCTGGTCAATACGAGTTTCCCAGCTACATGATGGTCACTCTGAACCCTGGGTTGTTTGGTATCAGAATGATAAATCCAAACTGGTACCAGTATTGGATTTATTCCTAAATGTACCCAGGGGTCACCTTAGGGGTGCTCCCTGCAAAAGCTACCGACCCTGGCATGGTTGCTGAATGGTCCTATCTAGCCTACCTGCCAGATGTCCAATCCACAACTTTGGGGGAGAGATCCATCCCTCTGGATTGTAGAACAATTCCCTTGCAGGGTGGAGGTGCTAACACCCCCTCCCTCAGGAAAGAGCTCTGCCCTGGTGGCAAGCTTCAAAGGGATTACCGCCTTTGAAACTTGACCCCCAGGCCTGCAGCTAGCAGCAGATTGTTCTCCCCATTGCAAACCCCCACTTTTGGCAGAAACAATGTCAGGAAAATACACAAAGAGTAGGAGGAGTGGCCCCACCTGGCATGCATCACACCTAAGGTGTTGCCTGCGAGTTGGGTACTTTATTTCACTTTCCTCCCTCTTGGATGGAGGAAAAATAGCCAACCTGGTATAGGGAAGTGACCACTCCCCACAAGAAGTGGTCACTTAGTGGGTGTAGCCACCCTAAGGTTGATGACCCATTGGTCAATACCAGTTTCCCCCTAAAACAACCACTAAATACAGTATTTAGTAGGCCTCCCTAGATCAGGAACTCAGATTTGACAGGCAAAAGAAGACCAGCACCAAAAAGATTCAAGGCACGAGAACTGTCGACTGACCTGCTGCAACAAAGAAAAGGCTACAAACCCTGCCTGCTGTTCAAACTTCCTGTCTGTATACTTAAAGCACATGTGAAAGTAATGTGCGGTAACCCATACGTTCACCACTACATACCATCCTGAAACAAGTAGGCTGGTTGAAAGATTTAACCAGACCCTAAAAGGCATGATTGGAGGACTCCCTGAAAAACTCAGAAGGAGATAGGATGTCCGGCTTCCTTGCCTGCTGTTTGCCTACAAGAAAGTGTCACAAAGGGGAGTAGGTTTCTCCCCATTTCAACTTTTGTTTGGCCTCCCTGTTAGGGGACCACAAAGTCTTGTTAGGGAAGGCTGGAAGAAGCCTCTCAAAGAGCACAAGCAAGACATTGTGGACTATATGCTTGGCCTACGTTCAGGAATGGATGAGTACATGGAGAAAGACAGCAAAAATCTTCAGGCCAGCCTGAAGCTGTAAAAGCTCTGGTATGACCAAAAAGCTGCTTTGGTGGAGTTCCAACCAGGACAGAAAGTTTGGGTGTTAGAGCCTGTTGCCCCAAGGGCCCTCCTGGACAAATGGTCTGTCCCTATCCCATACTTGCATGAAAAGGGGAGGCCACTTACCAAGTTGACCTTGTCAGTTGCAAAAACCCAAAAATAATTTTACATGTCAAGCACTTAAAACTCTTCTATGACAGAGCTGATGTGACAGTGCTCATGGTTACAAATGAGGGACAGATGAGAGTGAGCCTCTCCCTGATCTCCTCTCCAGTAATCAACAAAATGGTTCTGTGGGTGGGGTGGTCTTATCAGACACCCTCACATAGCAACAGGAAACTGATTGCAGGCAAGTCTTCAACCAGAATGCTGAATTATTCTCTCTGACCACTGGAAAAACAAACTGGTGTACCTATGATGTGGACTCGTGTGACAGCCTGCCTGTCAAGAACAAGATTTAAAGACAGTCAGACCATGTCAAAGAGAGTATTCAAGCAGAAGTCAAAAGGATACTGGATTTTGGTGTCATTAAACCCTCTGAGAGTCCCTGGGCTAGCCTAGTAGTTTTAGTCCCCAACCTTCACTCCAAAGGAGAGAAAGGGGAAATGAGGTTTTGTGTGGACTACTGAGGCCTCAACTCTGTGACAAAAACTGATGCACACCCAATTCCAAGAGCTGATGAGGTCATAGACTTACTAGAGGCAGCCAAATATCTGAGTACCTTTGATTTGACATCTGGGTACTGGCAGATTGATCTGACCCCAGGAGTAAAAGAGAGGTCAGCATTTTCTACTCCTAGTGAGCATTACCAGTTCACTGTTATGCCCTTTAGACTAAAGAATGCACCTGCCACATTCCAGAGGTTGGTGAACCAAGTGCATGCTGGACTGAAATCTTTAAGTGCCGCTTATCTAGATGACATAGCTGTCTATAGTTCCACCTGACAGGATCACCTGATCCACCTAGGGAAGGTCCATGAGGCTCTGCAGAAATCAGGCCTCACTATCAAGGTCAGTAAGTGCTAGCTAGAGCAGGGGAAAGTTATTTACTTGGGCCACCTGGTTGGTGGAAGCCAAGTATGACCCCTCCAACCCAAGATTCAGATGATTATGGCTTGGGAAGCTGCCACAAGCAATACACTGGTCAGGGCATTCCTTGGCTTGTCTGGGTACTATAGGAGATTTGTGAAGGACTATGGCACTATGGTTGCCCCCCTCACAGAGCTAACCTCCAAGAAAATGCCCAAAAAGGTTTACTGGACAGTGAGTTGTCAAAAGGCCTTTGACACTTGTGAGAGCGTAGCTTTATAATGAAAATTAACATGAGATGTTTATGAACTAATGCATAATAATGCCGCCTAGAAAATGTATTAATGTGTTTTTGCTAAACGCGTGCTCAAAATGTGCCCACGGGGAGTGGCCACCAATGTATACGATGACTAATGAAATTGAGTAATAATGAAGAATTAACGTATTAATGTATGATTTTGAACTAGTATTAAGGGTTATATGTTAAGGATTTGCCAATAAATCCCTAAGCTGTAGTTAGCATGAGTCGGGGCCTAGCTGCCCGGTTTCATATTAAATGTGTTTTTCTAACGTGCAGTGTGCTGACTTGCTGAAGGATATGTACTCGTACTTTTCCAAAGCTAGAGGATGTATGTAACCGTAGTGGATCCGTTCTCATGAAATTCGACTTGTTCAAGGAAACATTCTTGCTGAACGCAACAGTGTAGACTAGTTTCAGGTACAAGGTCGCCTAAACCGGAATAGACAATGGAACTACTGACTATGGATGCGAGAGGGCCAAAAGAGTATGAAATCATACCGGGTTATTCTACCCATTGAAGACGTCAATCACAAGAACCAATAAACTACGTGAGAACTGTTATGAGGTGACAAATTTTGATAGTATAACTGCTAAATTACTGGAGAAGATAATGGTGAGCTAAACCTGACCAATGAGGAATTAGGATATTGAACAACAGAAAAGGGATAAAAACTTTTGACACAAGGAGAGGAGAGGCCATTGCGAACTATTCTTGCTATTACCCAGTCACTACGGTGCTTTGCCTAAATACTTTGCCGTCTTGTTCTTAAACCATCCATGCCCTTGCCTTGCCCGTTTCGTGTTTCTCCTCCTTGTGAGGGAGGTGTTCTTTCTTATCCCGTCTTACTGAACTTTGCGGTGTTTCCTGGCTGATGGCGAATCAACTGATGTCCTGAGGACGAAGATTGACTTTGTATGCTGACCCATTATGGAGGGTAACTATATGATGATGAACTGTAATTGTCTGTTTGCCTTTCCTTTCTAGGTACCAATTGCTTCTTTTGACAGAGACCATAGCTAGATGTTTTCCAAATTTGTGTTGCTAAATTGTTTTGCATGAAACCCAACATGCCAATGCTGATTCGTGGGTAGGTTAAGGCATTCATTAAACATACGCAAATAGACAAATGACTGAATCTATGCTTTGTTGAATAACGCACAAATAATACTCTGCTGAGGTTAATCCACGTTGACGTTGTGCTATGTTCTAATGTTCATGATCTTTGCTTTGATGAAATCTTATTCGAGTTGCCATATTATGACAATGTTGATGTGTTTCATTGTTTTGAGACTAATAAACTTACTAGTAGAATTGTAATCAATAGGGAATAAACATCATAAAATCATACTAAACTGGTGTGGTTATTCATGACTGAAAGGTCATGGTGATTTCCGAGTCCTATTGATGACGTTATTGACTTGTTGATTGACATGTTGATCAGATTCATCGGCCTAAAACGAGTCCCAGAGTGACTAAATTAACTAGATTGGGACGCGTTAACAGTCTTGGTAGAAGAGGACGGTTAGGGCTCTTTGGGGCCCTGGGACGAGGGACCATTGTTTAAAATTGTTTTTGAGGTAATGCAAATTGGAGATATGATGTGCCCTTAAATCCCCAATGACTTTCCCGGAATCTCGGAGCTTGCCTAAGTGAGTTGGGTATGTTCTCGACGTTCTAGTGACAGTATATATGGTATTGAATTTGCGCTTGCTCAGCTTTTGCATATCGCAGGTGAATTGTGAGGTTTGTGAGACTTTAGGCCAGGTAATGTTTTAGTAGGAGTGGGCGTACTGTGCTGTATGAGAGTAGGGAAGTCGGCAAACTTCATGTGAGTGTGGCGCTTTGTGCTAAAAAATTGTCCACGTGGTCGTTGGTGATATACAGACCAGGTGTGGTCTAGAACTCCGGAGTATATTGATAAGTGTATGAGACACTTGGTTTATGTTGTAATTTGTGCGGTTTAATAGGTCAATCGGGCGTGGTTGACAAGTCGAGTTTGAGTCAAAGTGTGTAAGTGAAACCTTCGATGGAGATTTGGTTAGTTCTAAAGTGCACTAGGATGAGCCATTGACAAGTCGAGAGTAGGATTTGCGGGTCGAATTCTGCTTGCGCATGCGGGATCTGAGAAGGAGAGAGTAGCGGCTGAGGCTTCAAGTGAAATCTCTGTAAAGGTCTGAAGTGATAGTGTTACCCTTCCTGTAGTAAACTGGCAAATTTGAGTTTGTTGTTAAAGGTGCTCGCAATATATTGCATTAGTTTTGTGTGGAATTAGAGTGAGGAGGACAAGCCGCAAGACTTTATCAGCCGCAGTGTGTGTGAGTGTGACGTCATTGGAGCCACGCTGGGATAGGTCAGTTGCCAAGAGGGGTTCGCGCACGGATTGGCAGCCGTCCGTGAGAGGCAATTGGTTGAGAAGGTGGGCGAAGAGTGTTCAGGGAATTAAAGTCACTTCCTGATCAGATTCTAAACGACAATAAAAGACGCAAAAATGAAGTTTTTCAAGGCTCTAAAGAGTGCTTTGAGGGGAGATACATACATTACAGCGAGTGTGGGGGAGGCTACCCTGCCTGAGGGTACTCCAGCTTATATTGTAATGGAGGAGAAGGGAGTCGCACCATGTCTTTGGCTAAAGCAGTGGTGCAAAATGACAGAAAAAGAGGGATGTTTGACGTTTCCGGAGTACGGAACGTTTAATATAAGAATTTTGGAAAATTTGCAGAGGGTGTTAAGTTAGCAAAAGCCACCTCCGAGACCAGCTCAGTTTGAAGCATTAGCAATTTGGGATTTAATGGCCATACGACAGAGGCAGCAGAAATTTGTGAGGAGAATGAGAGGAGCAGAAAAGACTCTAGCGGAGGCTAGATGAGATAATGAGACCAAGATGTGGAGAAGGGGAATAGTAGACGGAGTTAGGATGTTTCCGGCAATAACTCAAGAAGCCGAAACACAGGGAAAGAAGGGCACGGGGGAAACAGAAAAGGGCTCTAGTAAGCCAAAGGAGACTCAGAACTCTTGGGCAGATACAGACGATTCAGACGATGATGAATTTCTTAATCAGTTGTTACATGAGCGACCGCCACCTTATGCCATGAATGATAACGGACCAAGTACTAGTACGGGTCCTGAGGATCTGACACAAAGTAAGGGAATCATGGATGCAACACAGACAAGCAACACAGTTCCTATACAGAATGGTGTCAGTGTATCCACTGCACCAGACATGCAGATACAGTTGCAGCCACTGCCAATTCAGAGGCTCTATCCTGATGTCCCAGTATTGGAGACAACTACGAATCTGATGGTGCCACCTGATCAGGTATACACGAGATCAAAGTTAGTGCAGATCGAGCCAACTCCACAATTGCTGCCCCAGCCGCAGCAACAAGTGATTCCGAGTTACACTTCGGTCACAGGACAGCAGTCAGTAGCTACCGCACCGATGATGAATCAAGCTATGGGAGTTAATGCTCCACAGGGTTTGGGAACTGGACAGACACCAGCTGCTATATCATTGCCAATCACTGTTGGTCCGCCAGTACCGTTGTACACTATGCGCAAGCTAAGCCTAGTGCATGCGACCATGGAGTAATGACTCAAGAGGCGATAAGAGAAGGGTTTACAGGAAACTCACAGGGAATAACACAAGGGGGACAGACAGTTGAAAGGTCCAGATCCTTGCTGGCTTTCAGTCCGATTGAGGTTCCTTTGGAGACAATGAGGCAAGCAGGGTTAGGTACACTAATCCCACAGGTAATGAGTACAAATACGACACAGACACCAATGATGCAATCTGGAAATGTCTCGTTGCAAGGCTTAACAGAGCAACAGTTGAATTAGTGGTTAGACAAGCTCAACACTCCGCAGACTACTTCAGGGACTGAAGAAAGATCAGAAAGAGAGGAATACCTGAATTTTATGAGGCTGGGTGTGGAAGCCACAGAATTAGTGGAAGGAACGATGGGGGTGAATAGACTAGAGTCATACACGGAAGCAGAATTGAGGTTTATGTGCCCAAAAATAACCAAAGAAGTGAGCAGGGTGCATCAGAGGTTGATAAACCTAGCAGACAAATACGGCATAGACATAAGCAATACCAAGCATTAGAGGAGAAGCTATAGGTTAGACTTCGAACCTAAAGGTTTCGATCTCATGAGATCCACTGGAATGAAGGCACACCTCAAAGAGATATTACAGAGTGCTCAAATTTGGGGAGCGTTAGAGAAGTGGGAAGGCAGATGGGCAAAAAGAAAAGATAAGGAGAAAAGTGACTGCTCGGAACCGAAACTGGCAAAAGCTGTACCAGACACAGGGACAATAAAAATGTTGCCAATGAGGGAAACAGCTGGAGGGATTCTAGTCCAAGTACCATGGTCTAGGGGTGACATCCTGTCATTTACAAATGATTATCCCAGATTAAGGAAGAAGCCAATAGAGTGGTATCAGCAGACGGACAGGTTTATGAAGCTTGCGAAATGTCTTTGGGAAGACTTGAATACCCTGTTTGAGATCATAGTTCCAGCAGATTTGTGGCTTGAATGCAAGAGGGGTGTGGATTGGCCGACAGAGGAGCCGGCAAGGGATAAAATTAATGGAGTACCGTCTTCTGAAGTGATGAGGTATTATCATAAGGTAATTGAGTTTTTGAAGCAGAAGGTGTCGCCGAAAGTTATTGATTGGCAGAAAATTGATCGAACATCACAGGAGGGCAAAGAGTTGATACATGCTTGTATGCATTCAAACACTATAGTGGTACTGAGGTCATAGAACCAAATGACATGAATCATCTTGTGTTCAGATTTGTTGAAGGGCTGAAACCAGAGATTAGCCAGATGATTAAGAATCATTTGATCTGTTGGCAAGCAAAGCCGATTGATGAGGTGTTGCAGTATGCGAAATAATGCAGTGACGAGATTGAGTTGAAGCAGAGAAAGTTGAAGGAGAAGGTGATGGTAATGCAAATTAGAGCAGCTCAGGCAGGGATGCAGGGAAATGGAGTGCAGCAGATGGTACAGCAGCACCCGCAAGGGAACGGGATGTTTCAGGCACAACCGAGAGGTCGAGGAGGTTTTGTGAATTGCGGGCCAGATATGAATACAGTTGTGGTTCAAAATGATGTACAAGGGATGAAAAAGGTGTTACCATGTCACGCGTACGGGGGCGTGGGACACTGGAAGCAGGACTGCCCAATGATGGTGCAGGATGGTGTTGTTCAACAAAGCAATGATGTCGGTACATTTCAAAATGTGAGGGGTCCAAGAGTAAGGGGTCAAAATCTGAACTTCCAGAATAATATAGTGCAGATGCAGGGTCTCCAGCCCATGCAGCAAATACAAATGTCACGTGTTCAATCAGCACAGATGCAGCAGGTACAACAGCAGATTCCCATGGTACCTAGACAGCAAATGCAGTTACCATTAGCTCCAATGGGACAGCAACACGTGATGCTTCCTCAACAGGTCACAGGTCAAACAATGAGTCAAAATAATACAGTACAACAATTCCCATTGCGTGGTGAGGATGGAATAAACGATGAATGGTCGGATGATTGTTCAGATAGAAAGGAGTGCGGGCTTGCAGCGTCCCTAGAAGTAGATCAGAGGGGACCCTACATGCAAGGGAAAGTGATGGGTCATAAGGTTTCGTTCTTAGTTGATACAGGAGCTACACGCTCTATAGTCAGAAGTGCAGAAGTTCCGCAAATGCCACTTTCGGGGCGTACCATAAAGGTGGTAGGAGTAGCAAATCAGCTCCTGACAAATCCGATTACAGATCCGGTCCAAGTTGAGATTGGTGCCTTCCAGGGATTACATAGATTTGTAGTCTGTGACTCGAGTCCCGTATCCCTACTGGGACGAGACTTACTGTGTAAGACGAGGTGTTACCTGTTCCAATGAAGGGATTGAGGTGCAGACAAACAGCGATGATGAAGGGGACGATTGTCAGATCTCAGAGCCAGAGACGGAAACCGCAAATGAGGAGTATCCTTTGATAACCTTCTTTCCGATGTTCACAGTGATGGACGTACCAGCCGAATTACAGGGAACGGTGACAGAGAAAGTGTGGGACCTGACAGGAAAGGAACTGGGACTAATAAAAGGAGTAGAACCAGTCAAAGTAGAGGTAAAGACAAATGCAGTGTTTCCTCAGGTACCGCAATACCACATGGCACAAGATGTCCCTATACAGGTGATGCAGATAATAGCAGACTTTGTAAAGCAAGGGGTTCTAAGAGAAGTAATGAGCAGCCCGTGTAATTCCCCATTAATGGGTCTGAAAAAGCCTTGTGGGAAAGTTCAAATTGTTCAAGACCTGAGAAAAATCTATGAGATTGTGGTAAAATGTTGCCCCATAGTGCCAAATCCAGCCGTGATCATGTTTCAGGTTCCGTGTGATGCAGAGTGGTTCACAGTTGTGGACTTGTCTCAAGCATTCTTTTCGGTGCCTCTTCATGAGGATAGCCAATTTCTCTTCAGTTTCAAACTCCCGGACAAAGTTTACAGTTGGTGTCGAATTCCTCAAGGGTTTTCTGAATCACCTTCCATCTTCAATCAGATATTGAAAAAGGACTTGGAGTCCGACTCTGGTTCAGTTCGACTCTGGTTCAGTACATTGATGATTTGTTGATTGCATCCAAGACGAAAGATGACTGTAGGTATGATACTATTGCCTTACTGAATCATTTGGGAAAGAATGGGCATAAAGGGCCTGATTACAACTTTGGAGGAGGGGGTTAATCCGTCCCAAATGTGACGGTTATCCCACCCACCGTATTACAAGTTCCGTAGGATATAACGGACTCATAATACGGCGGGTGGGATATCCGTCACATTTGGTACAGATTAACCCCCTCCGCCAAAGTTGTAATCAGGCCCAAAGTGTCTCCAAAGAAGCTACAGTACTGTCAGAAAGAGGTGATGTACTTAGGCCACCTGATTGAAAAGGGATCGAGGAGAATATCCAAAGAAAGGGTGACAGCCATATTGCAGATGTATCCCCCAACAACCAAGAGAGATGTTAGGATGTTTTTGGGAATGGTGGGCTACTTTCGCCAGTGGATTCCCAACTTCTCAATTATCTCCAAACCTTTGGTGAGATTTACTGTCAAGGAGATTCAGGATGGTCCGGGTGCCATAACTCTGTCCGAGAAAGAGATGAGGGCATTCATTGAACTGAGGGAAAGCATGTGCATGGCACTAGCTTTAGGTATGCCTGATTACACAAAGCCTTTTGTACTGTTTTGTCATGAACGTGATGCTTGTTCTTTGTCTGTCCTGACACAGGTCCATGGAGGTGCAAACCGCCCAGTAGCATATTTTTCAGCTACTTTGGACCCAGTCGCACCAGCCTTACCGGGTTGTTTGCGTGCAGTTGCAGCAGTTGGTCAAAGCCTCACTCAGTGTGAAGGTATAGTGATGGGACATCCCTTAACAGCAATGGTCCCACATTCAGTTGAAATCCTGTTGACCCGAACAAAGACTCAGCACATGACAAATGCACGTTTGACTAAGTATGAAACGATTATACTGGGGTCACTTAATGTATCTCTGAAGATATGTACTGTGTTGAACCTGGCAACTTTGCTTCCTAACGAGAATACAGATATTGATGATGCTGAGGAAGTAAAACATGATTGTCTTGAGGCAACAGATCTGTGCACCAAACCAAGGCCCGACATTAAAGATACTCAATTAGAATGATTACATTATCTTTGTTGATGGTTCATGCCTGAGAGACTCAGTAGGAGTACTGAGAGCCGGATATGCCGTATGTACAATATCTGGAATCCTAGAAGCGTCCTGGCTCGAAAGAGTATACTCTGCTCAAGTGGCTGAATTGGTTGCTCTTACCAGGGCATGCCATGCCGCTGAACATTTAAAGGTCACTATCTATGCTGACAGCAGAGAAAAATGGTGAAAGAATTAAGGAATTGTTGCACGCGATTCAGTTACCTCTTGAAATTGCCGTGGTGAAATGCAATGCTCATGTTAAGTCACAAGACTTTGGCAGTCATTCTGACCCTGGCGGTTGAAAACCGCCAGGGCAGAGTGCCGCGGAAGCACCTCCAACAGGCTGGCGGTGCTTCATGGGCAATTCTGACCGCGGCGGTAAAGCCGCGGTCAGAAAAGGGCAAGCAGCGGTTTCCCGCCGGTTTACCCCTGCCCCAAAGAATCCTCCATGCTCGCAGCACCGCCATGGGGATTCCGACCCCCTTCCCGCCATCCTGGTCCTGGCGGTAAAAACCGCCAGGAACAGGATGGCGGGAACGGGTTTCATGGGGCCCCTGGGGGCCCCTGCACTGGCCATGCCACAGTCATGGGCAGTGCAGGGGCCCCCTAACAGGGCCCCATAATGATTTTCAGTGTCTGCCTAGCAGACACTGAAAATCGCGACGGGTGCCACTGCACCCGTCGCACACCAGCAACTCCGCCGGCTCCATTCGGAGCCGGCTTCATCGTTGCTGGGGCTTTCCTGCTGGGCGGGCGGGCGGCCTTTTGGCGGTCGCCCACCCGCCCAGCGGGAAAGTCAGAATGACCGCCGTGGTCATTTGACCGCGGTGCGGTCTTCTGGCGGTCTCCGCCCGGCGGGCGGTGCCCGCCGCCCGCCGGGGTCGGAATGACCCCCTTTGTGTCAATGGGAAATGGATATGCAGATCAAGTCGCACGGTTTTGTGCATTGACCTGTATCTCGTTCCAGGATCAGTGGGAATTGTTACCTGAAACTGAAAATGAAACATGCTCAGGATATGCATTAAGGGTGGTTGACACACTAGATGAGTTAAAATCATTGCAGGGACGTGCCAGCAGGGAGGAGAAACGCAATGTGTACAAAGACCTGATGATTTATGGGTCTCAGAGGAGGGGAATATGGTTTTCACAAACAGCCTTTTATCACAGTTTGCAAGGTTTTACCATGGTCAAGCACATGTTGGGAGAGACGCAATGATCAGATTGTTTAAAGTTGATTGGTTTAATCTGAAATTCAGACAAGCTGCAGAAGTTATCTGTCACAGGTGCATCATCTGTCAGCAGATGAATGCGGCAAAAGGGAGTGTGGTGAATTTGAGCCACATTGGGAGAGCAGGTGGTCCATTTAGCAGAATGCACATGGATTTTATTGAGATGCCCGTGTGTGGAGGTCTGAGGTATGTGTTGGTGATTGTGTGCATTTTTAGTCATTGGATTGAAGCTTACCCTATACGGAGAAATGACAGTCTCACAGTAGCAAAGCTGCTGCTTAGGGAGTTGATACCACGTTTCGGGTTTCCGATCTCTTTAGAATCAGATAGGGGAAGTCACTTCAACAATGAGGTGATTAAGCTTGTTGAAGTAAGCCTCAGCAAGGCCTACTAGTGCAAGGGGTTCACCCTTCTCTGCACAAAGTCCTCTGACCATATAGGAAGAAGTTGGCACAGAAACTGAAATAAAAGACAAAGTTTATTAAACCTCATGAGGTGGTACTACAGTTCAAACTGCACCCTTCGGTAATGTTTGAAGTAGCACACTGAACTGAGAGAGCATGGTCCTTTTATACCCATGCAGGGGCTAAAAGGAGGTGGTACAATTATAGAAGCAAGACTTCTATACATATAAGGTCATGTGGAAATGCACAGTCGACAGGTAGGAGGGGCTAACAGTTTTCAAGGACTAACAGCTGCAGACCTTACTGGGCATGTGCGAAAGTGGGAGATGCTAAATATAACTTGTCAGTAGGCAGATTTTCAAGAGTAGTTAACAGAAAAGTAGGACAGAGCACATGGTGAGCACATGGCAGCATGTGGCAGAGAAAATGGCTGCCATGAATACAAAATGGATTCCGCCAAATGTTCACAATAGTTGCTAAATACAAGATGTCTTCTGCTAATGCTTAATCTAATCGCTGCTAAACTACAACAAGCTCTTGTGTGCTGCATTGAACATTGAACATTGAACAGAAGTTGCATTGTAGCTATCGCCCTGAAGCATCAGGACTAGTGGAGCAGATGAATGGTACCTTGAAGTCGAGAATGGCAAAAATGTACGCAGCTACACATCTGAAATGGCCAGATGCATTGCCCTTAGTGCTGATGTCAATGAGAAATACACCAGACAAGAAAACAGGACTGTCTCCTCAAGAAATTCTTATGGGCCGAGCTATGAGATTGCCCGCAGTGCCTGCAAATGCTTTTGTGAATATCACGGATGATATGGTGTTGGACTACTGCAAGGGTCTGGCTGACGTGGTCCGCTCTTTCTCTCACCAGGTGGAAGCTACCACTCGTTACTTTGCATTCACAGCGCGCGCACGCCGACATCGGCTTCTCCGACTCTCTAGGGACCGGGAGAGTACGGGTGAATGGGCTTATCAGGGCCCCCTACCACGTACTACACATAAGAATCATGGATTGCTGGCTTTTATGGCCCAAACATCATACAAGACCTATGTTTCCTGTGACTAGGAAACACCACTAATCAATTCAGGAACTAATCCAGTTGCATGGTTTGCTTTGGCTACGTCCCCTATTATATAAAAATAATTTGCCTTGAAAAAGTCCTGTTGGACGAAACACGTGTTGGCTGTTTCTGCAAACATATGTTTTCTATATTTTCAACATAAGGAATTAAAGATTTTGGGTTTCTGTTCACTGTGGACTAGTATCTGGAGTGCCCTGGTATTTCTTTTTTTAAATTGACTTTCCAGCACGGCTCAAAGGAAGTTTTCCTTCTTTTTTTGATCTATGTAATTGAATACCCTTGGTGGTTGGGTATTTATACCAGGTTGGCACCCTTCCAAGGACTCGCTGCATCCATTATTGGACATTGTTCTTTTGTTTCAGATGTGCGAATTATAAGCATCAACCACCAATATACTAATTTCTATCAGAAGCTACCACTTTGCCACAGATAAATGATCCAGGTCACACCCTGAAAGCCGGTGATTGGGTTGTCGTCAAGAAACACGTGAGGAAGTCGTGTTTGGAGCCGCGTTGGAAGGGGCCATATCAAGTGATACTGACGACTACTACTGCTGTGAAATGTGCAGGACTTCCAAATTGGATCCATGCCAGTCACACAAAGAAGGTGACGTGTCCAACTGATGAGGAACTTGAGTTGTCAAGAACAACAGCTGCAGAAAAGGAAGTCTCAGGGCCGGAGAGCAATCAAAGGGGAACTAAGACTGAAGGAGAGCCTGTTAAGGATGGCTTGGTCACTCAAACAGCAAACGAGATCCAGAGAGGTGACGGTGAGCCTATCTCAACTGAGGCGCCAGGAGAACTAAGACAAGGAGAGGTTCTCCCAGAAGCAGACGGATACGGGTTTGAAGTTGAGCCCTTGACAGATCCTGAAGGCGAAGGAGGCGAGGCAGAAGGAAGTCAAAGTGTTCTGACTCCTCCTGAGCCGCTCGCAGACCCATCAAGAGGAAACACCATAGCACAAGAGGAGGGCACTGTTCAACATCCTGAAAGGCCGAGTGGTAGGAAAACACTTAAAGGAGCTAACTGGCCGGAGCCAAAAGCTGCAAAGGAGAAAGTGATCCCTAACGAAACAATAGAGGAAGAAGTCGACACAACCAGGAAGGAAGATCTGAGTGAAGGAGAGTTACAGGGTGACCGCAAACTGAAAAGAAAGAAAGTTGCAAACAGAAGATACGCAGGTCCTGAATGGGCATATGCAACTTCAGAACTGCAGAATTCTTGGCATTTTGTTTTGATCGAGAAATACCAGGTCAATACTACGGCACCTGAATTCAATAATAGAAAGAGATTATGTTAAGTTGAAATTAAATAGAGAGAAAGAAACCTGAGAAAAAAAGAGACTGATAAATTACCGGATGTGACACTGTTAACCTGAATTGACTCTGAAAAAACGATTATGACAAGCTGCTAACCTGATTTGACAAAGGGTCCTGGGAGTGAGTGAAACGCTGTAAATACTTACCAAGATAGAGACTTTGCACGAAGAAAAGAAGAAAAAAAAAAGAAAAAGAAAAAGAGCTTTAGTTCTTCCTCAAGTTGATTGCTTGCTTTATATTATTCTGCTCTCTGATTCCTTACAGATCATGAGTAACATTAGAAATAATGATAATAGGGGTAGTATGTGTGGTTGGTTCAGTGTTATTTTGGGTATTGTGTGTGCAATAATAATTATAGGTGTGATTGTGGGAATGCCATTGGTAGATAAGAATGCGACTAACAGTGCTTCAACTCCTGAGACTGCTACACTAACACCATGGGAAAGGTTTGAGCAGGATATGAAATATATGCATGAGGGAACTAACACAAAAAGGGAACTATCTACTAATGTTTTCTATCGCTTGTTAAATGAGTATGTTGAAACAATGGATGCGAAAAATTGCTATGTGTGCACAAAGATTCCTTCATCAGTACAAGAAGGGGTTACTTATCATAGTTTGCCGCTTGCCTACGGAATAAGCTGTAGTTTGCTAATAACAAGATTCTAAGATCAAGAACATGTTCAATACTTCTATTCTAATCTAGATGTAGTGTTTTCTTTTGTGCCTATAATTGAGTTTTTAAGTAAGACAGCTAAGGAACATAACATAAAAATAGTTAGGGGTTTCTTTGAGCCAACACTGACATTTGGAACAGCTTATGCGCACTGCAATAATCTAACCTGCTTACTAACGCCTGTAGAGAAGAGCTTCTTAGATCACACTGATGATAGAAGAAAAGCGTTAAAGGAAAGGCTAGAAAAGGGAATAGAAAAACTAACGTTTTCAAATGATTATGCTTACAGTGCAATATAAACACAGGGCAAGTTAGCTATAGATGCATTACACGTAGGAAAGCTTTGTATATATAGGCCAAAATCTGATCATGACACTTTATTTGTGGGAACGAGTGAGTGCAGACATGTGTTTTTGTTTCAGGTTAGTGAACGTTCATGTTAAATGGACAGGATCCAGCGATCCCTGGGATCTATTATGTATGTGGACTTAGGGCCTGATTACAACTTTGGAGGACGGTGTTAATCCATCCCAAATGTGACGGATATCCTGCCCACCGTATTACAAGTTCCATAGGATATAATGGACTCATAATACGGCAGGTGGTATATCCGTCACACTTGGGACGGATTAACACCGTCCTCCAAAGTTGTAATCAGGCCCTTAGGGGGTCATTCCTACCCTGGCGGTCCGCGACCGCCAGGGTAGGGGACGGAGGAAGCACCGCCAACAGGCTGGCGGTGCTTCTGGGGCTATTCTGACTGCGGCGGTAAAGCCGCAGTCAGAAAAGGGAAGCCGGCGGTTTCCCGCAGTTTTCCCACCGTTTTCCCGCTGCCCCTGTGAATCCTCCACGGCGGCGCTGCAAGCAGCGCCGCCATTGGGGATTCCGAACCCCTTCCCGCCAGCCTGGTTCTGGAGGTTTTCACCGCCAGAACCAGGCTGGCGGGAACGGGTGTCGTGGGGCCCCCTAACAGGGCCCCACATTGATTTTCAGTGTCTGCTTGGCAGACACTGAAAATCGCGACGGGTGCAACTGCACCCGTCGCACACCAGCAACTCCGCCGGCTCCATTCGGAGCCGGCTTCCTCGTTGCTGGTGCTTTCCCGCTGGGCGGGCGGGCGGCCTGTTGGCGGTCGCCAGCCAGCCCAGCGGGAAAGTCAGAATGACCGCCGCGGTCTTTTGACCGCGGTATGGTCTTCTGGCGGTTCCCGCTTGGCGGGCGGCGACTGCCGCTCGCCAAAGTAGGAATGAGGGCCTTAATGCTTATTACCTAAATCTAAGGGCTGGTATGGGACATGTTATTTGGGAATAGTTTTCCCAAAGATTTACCAATTTGACGACTTAAAGAAACTTCCTAAAATGTCTGAATTACATCATACTAAACAAAAGAGAGAGACAGCGGCTGCTGTCATAGGTGATATATTTGGAGCCATAATTCCTTCAGTGGGGGTTATCTTAAACTCCATAAAGATTCAAAAGTTGTCTACTATTGTGGATAACATGCTGACAAACTTCACATGGGCTACACTCCTGATGGATACTGAACTTGCTGCGGAGAGGGCTCTGACTCTTCAAAACCGGCTTGCTTTAGACATTCTTTTAGCGAAGAGTGGCGGAGTCTGTAGGATGCTTAATGAGCGCCACTATTGTGCATTCATTCCTGATAATAGTAATAAGATTAGAAGTATGCTTACTAACCTAACAAGAGATAGTACAGATTTGGAAGAGCTAAAGGAACCTGGAATTTGGCAAAAGGTTGGAAAATGACTTACTAAAGTAGGGAATTGGTTTAGTAGTATTTGGAATGGGATTCTTGCAAAAATAACATGGGGTATATTGATTGCTTTAGCTTGTCTATTTGGAGTATGGTTGTCATGCAAAATTAGTAAAAGAATTAAAAGAAACTTGGCAAAACGTAATAAGAGGAAAGAGGAAAACAAAAGGGAGAAGATGTTCAAAGAAATTTATGAAAATTCAAAAAGGGGGGAAGAAATTGAAATGCACGTACTAAGAAAAATGAAAGGTTGTGAAGGGAAAGGTTTTGTGTGATGACAAGTGTCATCAGAGGAGGGATTGTGAGAGCCTAGCTTTATAATGAAAATTAACATGAGATGTTTATGAACTAATGCATAATAATGCCGCCTAGAAAATGTATTAATGTGTTTTTGCTAAACGTGTGCTCAAAATGTGCCCACGGGGAGTGGGCACCAATGTATACGATGACTAATGAAATTGACTAATAATGAAGAATTAACGTATTAATGTATGAATTTGAACTAGTATTAAGGGTTATATGTTAAGGATTTGCTAATAAATCACTAAGCTGTAGTTAGCATGAGTCGGGGCCTAGCTGCCCGGTTTCATATTAAATGTGTTTTTCTAACGTGCAGTGTGCTGACTTGCTGAAGGACATGTACTCGTACTTTTCCAAAGCTAGAGGATGTATGTAAACGTAGTGGATCCATTCTCATGAAATTCGACTTGCTCAAGGAAACATTCTTGCTGAACAGTGTAGACTAGTATCAGGTACAAGGTCGCCTAAACCTGTTTAGACAATGGAACTACTGACTAGGGATGCAAGAGGATCACGAGAGTATGAAATCATACCGGACATTCTACCCGTTAAAGACGTCAATCACAAGAACCAATAAACTACGTGAGAACTGTTATGAGGTGACAAGTTTTGGTAGTATAACTGCTAAATTACAGGACGGAGATAATGGTGCACCAAACCTGACCAAGGAGGAATTAGGGGATTGTACAACAGAAAAGGGATAAAAACCTTTGACACAAGGAGAGGAGAGGCCATTGCGAACTATTCTTGCTATTACCCTGTCACTACATCACTTTGCCTAAAGACTTTGCCGTCTTGTTCTTAAACCATCCTTGCCCTTGCCTTGCCCGTTTCGTGCTTCTCCTCCTTGTGAGGGAGGTGTTCTTTCTTACCCCGTCTTACTGAACTTTGCGGTGTTTCCTGGCTGATGGCGAATCAACTGATGTCCTGAGGACGAAGATTGACTTTGTATTACGGAGGGTAACTATATGATGATGAACTGATGATGAACTGTAATTGTCTGTTTGCCTTTCCTTTCTAGATACCAACTGCTTCTTTTGACAAAGACCATAGCTAGATGTTTTCTAAATTTGTGTTGCTAAATTGTTTTGCATGAAACCCAACATGCCAATGCTGATTCGTGGGTAGGTTAAGGCATTCATTAAACAGACACAAATAGACAAATGACTGAATCTATGCTTTGTTGAATAATGCGCAAATAATACTCTGCTGAGGTTAATCCATGTTGACGTCGTGCTATGTTCTAATGCTCATGATCTTTGCTTTGGTGAAATCTTAATCGAGTTGCCATATTATGTCAATGTTGATGTGTTTCATGGTTTTGAGACTAATAAACTTACTAGTAGAATTGTAATCAATAGGGAACAAACACCATAAAATCGTACTAAACTGGTGTGGTTATTCATGACTGAAAGGTCATGGTGGTTTCCGAGTCTTATTGATGACGTTATTGACTTGTTGATTGACATGTTGATCAGCTATCTCGTCCTAAGGTGTCTTCAATCAGGGTTAAAAGATTCATCGGCCTAAAACAAGTCCCAGAGTGAATAAATTAGCTATATTGGGACGCGTTAACACACTCTGAAGAATGCTGTGTGATCTGCTCCAGTCCTACAAGCACCAGACTGCTCCAGGCAATTCAAAGTCCAAACAGATGCTTATGAAATGGGTATAGGAGTGGTCCTTTCCCGGAAAAATGATGATGGATGACATGACCAGCCAGTTGCTTTTATAAGCAAGAAACTACTACCTAGGGAACAAAATTGTGCCACAGAGAGGGAACCAGTTGCTGTGGTGTGGGACCTGAAGAAGACCATACCTGTTTGGCTCTCACTTCATAGTTCAGACTGACCACAGGCCTCCCAGTGGACAACAACAGATGAAGGGTAAAAACCCCAAACTGCTTAGGTGGTCCATTTCCCTACAGGGAATGGACTTTCAAGTGGAACACAGACCTGGAACTGCCCATGCCAATGCAGATGGCCTTTCCAGTCTCTTCCACTTAGATGATGAAGACTCACTAGGGAAAGAGTAGTCTCACCCTTTCTCATTTGAAGGGAAGGAGGTGGACCTCTTTTTTTACATGGGTGGCACCCATCTTTTGCCTGATGAATGATGTAGCCTAGAAATTCTAATGCCCGTCCCTTTCTAACCAGGTTCCCTGGGCCAGAACTGCTGTGACACATTGGCACAATTGGATACACCATTAGCTACCACTATAAGGGCCTAGTAAAAGGTACTTAGGTACCCAGGGCATGGGGTTCTATGGGTAGATCCCTGAGGGCAGCAGCAATAATTGTGCCACCCTCTATCGCCATGCACCAAGATACACCCAGCTCTATCATTGTAGGCTGAGTACTCTAGGGCAAACCTAAAACACAAACTGGACTTGGCACAGTGCCTGTGTGCCCTGGCCACCATACACAGCATACACTATGGATAAGACACCCCTCTGGCAGTTCTTCCATCCCTGAGGCAGGGTGCACCTTATTATATGTGAGGGCATAGTTGCATGAGCAATATGAGCAAATTGCCCCCACTGTGTCCCTGCCAAACCTGGGACATAGTTAGCGAACAGAGCAGCCATTTTAAAATATGTGCTGGATACTGGGTAATAAGAATTTCCCTGCTACATGATGGTCACTCTGAACACTGGGTTGTTTGGTATCAGAATGACACATCCAAACTGGTACCAGTATCAGATTTATTCCTAAATGTACCCAGGGTTCACCTTAGAGATGCCCCTTGCAAAAACTATCTACCCTGGCATGGTTGCTGACTAGTCTTATCTAGCCTGCCACTGCCAGACATCCAATCTACAACCTTGAGGAAGAGTTCTGTCTCTGTGGATTGTAGACCAATGCCCCCATTGCAGACCCACACTTTTGTTGGGAGTAACAGTGGGAAAATACACAAAGGGTAGGAGGAGTGGCCCCACCTGGCATGCACCACCCTTAAGGTGTTGCCTGTGAGGTGGGCATTCTATTTCACTCTCCTCTATCTTGGGTGAAGGAAAAATAGCCAAGCAGGTATAGAGAAGCGACCCCTCCCCACAAGAAGTGGTCACTTAGGGGGTGTAGGCACCCTAAGGTAGATGACCTTTTGTTAACTACCAGGTTCCCCTTAAAATGCCAACTAAATACAGTATTTAGTGGGCCTCCCTAGACCAGGAACTCAGATTCAACAGACAAAAGAAGACCAGCATCAAGAAGATCGAAGGCGGGATAACTGTGGAACTGCAGAAACAAAGAAAAGGCGCCAAACCCCGCCTGCTGCACCCAGGACCCGACAATCGCCTCTGCGGAGCTGGAAAAACTCTAAAGAACCCAAGAGGTCCTCCAGTCTTCAAAAAGTGCCATAGAACTCCCTCCAGAGTGGAGGTACTGCTCTAAAACAAGAAGAAGCCAGCAAGTGTCACTTCACTGACTAGCTACTAGCTCCTGAACTGGACACCACAGCTGGACCAAGCAACACACTGACAACTGTTAGGATAAACCCTGCTAGTGTGCCAAGTTTGGTAGCCTTGCACCCTCCAGTGGTCCAACCGTACCAATACTGTACTGTACTGGTATGCTAACATCGGACACTCATAGAACCAGCCCACCCGGGGCTGAAAAAGGACCAGAGGGAAGTCCCAGTTGAGAGACTTTAGGAACGCCGTGAACCTCTCTCCAGGGGGGCCCTGTTTTCCTGGAAATGACCCTTGAACCAACTTACCTTCTGCTCCTGAGGGCATCCTTGCACACAGCTCCAGGCTCACCGATTCGCTCTTCACCTGCCCGCCCTCTGCCCTGCACTGAAGAACTTGCTCTGCCTTGAGGGCTCCCCACCCCTTGCCACCTCAACACTCCAAGGGGACCCCAAGGAACCATCTGTAAACTGAACTGTGCAGTGCTTTTACAAGTTGTCCCCCGCAGTGACCCTGCACCAGCTCCAGAGACCTTTCACCACTACTCCTGCCAGAACCAGGAGTCGCCTGAACTTCTCCAGGTGGCACAGTGTGCCCACCGATGACCTTGACCAACCTACAAAAAAAAGAAGATGTTTGTAAATCAACTTTATTATTTTTAATGTATTTTTAAAGGTGACCTTCAATTGATTCCTATGGTGAGTAATTATGCATAAAAAGATTATTTTTATTAAAAGTTCAAAAATTCATATCTTGAACAGTACTCAACCAATTTTGATAATCTTGGTCTTAGAAATTGCATAAAAATCCAAAGTATTTTGATAAATTAGTCTCTAGTTATTCCTTTGAGTGTGTAAGTTGCAAGATTGATACTGTGAGTACAACAAATGATTTGCACTGCTCAAAGATTGGCCTCACTGCTCGACCAAGCTACCTTAAAAATTAGAGCATTAATTGATCTAGTTTGTAACCCTGTAAAACAATGTGTGATTGCCTTGTCACCCTGCACAGTGTGTCTAGCTTTACACACTACATCGAGGGCCACTCTCCTACACATGGAATCCCCATGGTGCTATTTAAATGTAATTCAGATCTATGGGGACCCTTACTTGCGAACCTATATAATGACTCTCTATGCAATAAGATCCCTGAGTCTTGGCTTACTTTCACATTGTACCAATTTTCAAAAAAGGAGACAGGGTCACCCAAATGCTATAGGCCCATATTATTGGTTGACAGCTCTGTTAAAATATTGGGAAGGGTCATTTTTAACCAACTGCAACTATGGGCTACTGAGAATAAAATTCTATCCCCATGTCAGTATGGCTCCCGCCCAGGGCTAGATACAGTGGAGCAGTGTTTGAATTTACATCTGATAGTGAGTAAATACACTGTTGCCTGGCGCTGCCCACTGTACCTGGCCTTTAGGGATTTGTCAACCTTTTTCGATTGCATAAATAGAAGTAATCTGTGGTTGATGTTAATTAAATTAGGGGTAGATGTTGCCTTATTAATTTTTTGAATGGTCTCCATTCAAATGTGGGCGCCAGGGTGTGATATGGTCAGTCTGGTGAACTGTCTGATATTTTCCATTAGCAAGCAGGTTGGCACCCCTACTTTTATTCCATATATTAATGATTTTAATTGTTTTATCTAATTCAACTTTGGATGTGCTAACAATTGCCAACCCTGTAGTTCTGGCTTTATTATATGCAGACAATGTGGTTTTGTTGGCTAGAACTCCTTGTGCATTATGTAGCCTAATTGATTCTTTTCTGTTATTTATGTGTAGCTTAGATATGAAAACAAATTTTGAAAAATCACATATTATGGCTTGTGGGCCTGGTGGAAAGGCATTGTCAGCTTTAAAACTGGGTGAAAATTATCTTAGTGCTGTTGGGAATTTTTGTTAACTGGGCTTGGATGTCACCTCAAGTAATACTTGGTAGACACAAGTAAATACAGCGTGGTGGAAACTTGGAAGGTCAGCGGGTTCTCTTTTTAATTTAGTTAAAACAAAATGGCAGGTCTAAAATTTCCCCATTTGTCAAAGTGTATGAAATGCAATATATTCCCATAGTTAAATACGGAGCCGGGGTGTGGGTATACTAAAATGCTGCTGTTATAGAATCAGAAGAAAATAAAATCTGTAGGAGATTGTTGAACCTCCCGCCCTCCAGTGCTAGTTTTATTTTTCACACTGAATTGAGTCTAGAGTATATTTCAGATAACATTAGATTGGCGCCCCTCTTGCTCTGGGTGAGTGTGTGAAGTAAAAAAGAGGCAAGTTTCAACACGGAAGTAATAATGGATTGTTAGAATCTCGATCATGGGCTCTCTGTTACCTGGCTGAATTGTGTCAGCAAAACTCTAGCCGAAATTGTTCTTCCCGAACTGTTTAGCACTCAAGGTTCAATTACTAAAACTAACAAAAGAGTGGTGAGTTTGAGGTTTGACAAATGCACTTTGCAGAGGACTCAGGAGGCTATTTGCAAACCTACTATTTGCCATTTTTATTCCACTTTGGCAACTGATGATACAGCTTTGTATTTCACCCTAGAGTTAACTTGTTGGGAGAGGTCCCTCCTCTTTAGATTTAGGTCAGGGATTGTCTGGTGTTTCGTATGCTTTACTGATGGGGCTAAAGCGTGGGGTAGCTTGCTACCCCCTTTTCCTTGCAATAGTAGGGTGGAAAAATCGTGCTGCACTTTATGTTTTTTTATAGCTGTTATCATAGGTTTTTTCTGTTTCCGCCTTAAACCTTTATTGAAAAAAATTATCTTAATCTTTCTTCAAATGTGAAAGAGCCCTGACATTTGTTGAAGAGCTTGCTGCTTTCTCAAGTTGGCTATTTGTAGTAGAAAATCAATGGAGGGGCGTTAGCTGGGTAGGTATAATCTTGGGGTGGTTAGTCATATTATTTTTAATTCTTGATTTTGTATGTGATGGTTTTTATTTGATTGTAAGGGTTCAAATATGAATGAATGAATGAATGAAACGTTATGATGTATTATTGTATTGTTTCTCTTGTGCTTTTATGATCTTTTTAATGATTGAATAAAGATTCTTGAAACTGGAACTGACTCACCTACACAATTGGAAGCACCACAGCACAGGTCCCCTTGCAATGTGCACACATGGATATAGTCGACGGGTGTGAAACTAACATCACTGTGGTGCCAGCATTCATTTGGCAATGAATACTGACACTAAAATGACAGTTGTGTATGCGTGCGATATGCATCATGTACCGGTTTGTCCCCATCCATGTCCCACACATAAGCATAAAAGCAAAAAGAACAGATGATGGATGAAAAGCCGAATAAGTCAAACATTCAACCCAAGTCACAAATCGGGGTTTAAGCCATCATTTATTTGCTCAACATACCCCCCCACTTTGGACCCAGCCACATGAAAATCAGTCTTGATCCTGCTCCCCATGGGAACAGTCCAGCCCAAACAGCCAGCCCAGGTCCTCTCTTGGCTGGAAACAAGCATCCCAGGTCCAGTTTCAGGGTAACACCACTCATCAGCCAGGCTTGCTTGAATCTAGTTGTACAGTGAGCACAGGACTCACAGTGGGGCATACCCTTCACACTTAGGATGACAAAAGCAATGTGGAGGTCGGACTACCACAGTTGGCTTGGTGGTAAGGCACATCCAAATCCGCTTGGTGGTAAAGAGAGCTGGAGTCCCGCTGTGAGCCCCTATTCCCAATGCCCTCATAGAAGCAGCTGGAGATTCTTGGTGGAGTCGGCAGGACTTGGGAGCTCTTTCATCTTTGGTCGCACCAACATTCAAATTGGGACGGCTGACTGCGAAGATGGGAGATGGGTTTTCAGACAGAAAAACTGAAATGGGACCCGTAACACAAAGATCTAAATTAGCCCTTAGTGTTTGCTCTTGCTTGTGGTGAGCTTTGAAATTGCTCCCACCAAGTGAGAGCAAACACAGGTATACCTGCCTCCACAGGTGTGGGCAGGGAAACTGGTATGTCCCAGTGGTGGGCACCCAGGACATAGCAAGAGCTGGCCATTGGGGATGGAGTCCCTAGGGTCATTAATGGCTTTAGGAGGGGTCAGTGCAGACCCCTCACCATTAGATACATAAACGAGCCTCAGGGGATAGGGTCCCGAGGGTGAAACTGGACAGGGAAGGGGGCAGCATCCACCCTCTCCTCCGTTACATAATAGATCATTCAGCCGGGACCTGCTTCACCCTGGGGGGGCTAATAAAAGCAAGTGTGGGAACCGCTCATTTATTTTTTTTCCCCGTAGATCCACAGAAATGTTTTTGACCCCTGGCAGTATCCCTGTAGGATCCCATCCCCAGTCCTAGGGGGTCAGGGTATTATTACCCTGCCCCCATGTATTTTTTTTTTCCTGGGACTCCAGATATACATAAATCTTTTTTCTTTAAGAACTACTGAACAGCTTTATGCCAGATTACAAAAAGATATCTTTCTGGACCATGTCTTAGCTTTCTGCCAAATTTGGTGTAATTCCGCCCAGTGCTTCGGTTGGTACTCCTGTCTGAATCCCTTTGGGAAACTGCATAGGGAAACATTTGTTTTGGGACTCCCCCTTGTTCTCAGCCCCCGTTTAATGAATCACCGCAAAACTTTCCAGACAGCGGCTAAAGTGAGTGGCAAACTTGTTTGGAAAATTTCAAAAAGATTCAGCAAATAGTAACAAAGTTATTAGCAAAACAAAAAACTATTTTCCTATGAAAGTAGGTCCTAGCTATAACTAACTACTGGCGACCACCAGTAGGTAATATATATTTATAGGGATTTCACTTACATGATATATTCTTACTATTTCACTGTAAAGTTATGTGTGGTAAAGGCATATCCATGGTAATGACTTGTGTGGTAATAGCAATGCATTGTAAAGGCATTGCATGGTAATGGATACTTGGTAAAGGCCTGTGCGGTAATGGCATTCGTTGTAATGTCACACAACCCACTAGTTGCATTGTGCATGTGTCAGGCAGAGGCTGTTACAGCCAGCCTCAGACATACACAAGACATATCAGCAGCATCAGCCAGTGCAGCATATCAGATAATGGAGCTTCAGGGCTTGTCAATCACATGCCCTGTTGCCCTATTAGAAGCTGGAATAGAGAAAATAGTCTACTCCGTTATCTTCAACCCTATTTCAGCTTCTGATTGGGTAGAAGCTCATCTCTTTTCCAGAGATCTCAGCCTGAAACCTTCTGAGGGAGATTGCTATAGGCTTCCATCAGCCATTCTAGTATTTATCTCTTTAGAGCTTAGGCCCTGAATGCTTTGCAGCCCTTAACTTGTGATCACTACTGAGAGAGGTGGATGGAGTGAGCAATAGAGTTACCCCTGTCTTTGAATTCCTGGGATTCTGTAAAACTTCTTAGGAGTTTTTGAACTTGACTAGTCAAACAACTTTTGTTTTTTAAGCCTAGGGGCACAAGATCCCAATTAATGCATGTTTTTCTAGATTTTTTTAATACTGCCATTAAACGCTTTCATATTTTTTCTGCTTCCCTAGGTGCCTTTTAAAGCTGTGTGTATTTTTCTTTTGATGTCTGAGCTCCATGGCCTTACTATTAGTGGACACAGCTGCCTGGGTCTGGTTACTTTAGTTTTGTTTTTCTTTTTGTCTTTTCTATTGTATCTACATGTTCAGTTCACATTTCCACTTAATCGCATTCCATTTAGAATGACACTATTCCAGAAAACTACTTAAAGCCCATAGGGTTGTCAGATACCATTTCAATTTGGTTGAAATTTTACTTAATGCCAACACTTTATTGCAAATGTTTTACATCTTTAAAACTACTGTTAGTCTGAGGCTGCCTTAATCTGGGCGTGCAATTTTCTTCAGAGGGCAAGGCCAGAAGGAATACTCAATTTTAGAACAAGCTAGTCAATTGATGAGAAAGAAATGGAGGCAACATTTGGTCCCAGCATCAAAAATACTTCTAGCATCTTAGATGCCTCTAACAAATGGATCAGAGCGGATAAGACCCAGTATTTCTCAAATCGAAGAGAGAATGTATCCAAAATTTCTAAAGGGATGTTATGTTATGTTATGTTATGTTATGTTATGTTATGTTATGTTATGTTATGCTTTGTCATGGTGTAGAAAATATATTGAGCTCACAAGCACCCAAAGGTCACTTGGTATTGAAAACTAATGAATATAGGTGGACATTAAGAACTAAAGAGATAAAGGTTTCAACGTTTCATTACGGGATATAAGAAAATGTTTTTGACTAAAGTCAAGAAGTAGCTGATTTCAGGGTTGAGTGGCAAGCAATGAAAATGCCCTCCTGCCCACTAAAGATATTTTAAAACATGATTTTTAATGTGTCGTACATCCTAAGTGACTTGCAGTCACCTACACTGAGACAATCCGCTATCTTGACTTTTATTCAAATATGTGAGGATATTTTTTAATGATGAGTCCTTCTAATATTTGTATTCTTCATAAATGTATTAGTATACTCAGTGACATCTCCAGCTGACCTCTAGTCATTCTTTCAGCTCCTGCCCTTCCAGCTTCATCCCCCAAATACTAATGTGATGTAATCACACAATTACATTCTATGCCCATGACAATTCTACTTTGGTTATCACCACACATCTCCCCCCTTATATTGTGCAATAATTGTAAACAAAATATTTAGATTATGTTATAGAAATTACTACAGAACTATTATTATTAACAATTTTAATAATTATAGCATAAATAATAAACTAAAAATGAATACATCAAATGGACCAGGTTCTTATACACATTCTCTACACATTTTTCTGAGATAGGTATACATGCTTTCCTTATCCTCTCACTTTACAAACAACTCCCATACTCCATGTGGTTCTATCTTCCAGAATTATCACATTCTTCTTAGATTCCTTCACTTTGCATGAATTAGAATACTTACTATCTCCTTTGCGAAAACAATCTGCCTTACAACAGCCCAGTCTCCCTTTTTCACTTCACACCTCTTCACACGTTTTCTTTTGTTGTGATGGTGTAATGGTTTTGTAATTCATTAACTCTTTTCTTCATTTCTACCAGATCAATTTTCACATCCACTCTGCCTTTCAACCATATAGGACATTCCTTTCTGCCTGGTTCCCTTCCTTTCAAAGATACAAAAGTTAGCACTCCCATCACAACATCAGGAGTTGCCCTGCATGCCCAAATCATTCTTCTTAACTCTCTTCTCCATGGAAGATACCTGGATATGTTCCATTATCAATTGGTTTGTCTTCTCTACTAGTTCATTAGCCTGTGGTCTGAAAAGAGCTATTTTGTCATGTACTACTCCCATTCTAGAAAACTAGCTGGTCATTGCTCTAGAAACAACTTCCACCCCTTTATCTGACACAATTGTTTTAGGAATTCCCTCTGAAAACGTCTTCGAGAAATTCAATGACCCCAGCTGTGTTCACTTGTTCCATAGTATTTCTAACAAACCATTTGGTACGATAGTCCACTAGTACCAATATGTATTTGTTCCATGTTCCCAACCTTGCTACAAGTCCCATAAAACATCAATTACTAATTTTTCCCATGGATTTTCAGGGAAAACCATGCACTGCAAAGGAAGTTGCCATTTCACTTTACTTTTGTCACTGTTAGCACATGCAGCACAACTTTTGACCTTCTCCTCAATATCTCTGTCCATGCCTGGCCACCAGAATGACAGGTTTAATTTCCTTTTCGTCACTCCACAACCCAAATGTCCCTCATGCAATATTCACAATAGGTTGTCCGACAGGAGGAAAAATTCAGTTTCTTCAAATTAGTTTTTCATCATTTATACTCAATTCATCATTGACTTTAAAATATTAATTCAACTCTTTTCTCAACCAGTCTTTCTATCCCATCCCTTTATTATCTTCTCTTCTACCTCTGTCA
Organism: Pleurodeles waltl; assembly: GCF_031143425.1. Lineage (NCBI taxonomy): Eukaryota > Metazoa > Chordata > Amphibia > Caudata > Salamandridae > Pleurodeles > Pleurodeles waltl. Next base: position 1,638,839,325 of record NC_090444.1, on the reverse strand, counting down.
TCACAACATCCTCCACTTTTGCAACATTCTACTCTTCCCTACTTATTGCCTTCTGTCCTTCCATTCCGCAATCTTTTCTGTCAAACACTTCTTCAGTAAATTCTTCATCATTTACTGGCATCCTTAATAGATAGTATGCTACCAACTTTTTTCTTCCTTTCACAAATCCCACTTCAAATTGTAATTCATTACTGACAGCAACCATCTTGATTTACAAGGTGTAACTTTTCCTTCCAAACCTCTTCCCCCTTAAATATATAAGTCAAAGTTTTACGGTCAGTTCTAACCTTAAAAGGTAACCCCCAAACATAAAACTTAAAGTGATTAATTCCCCAGCAACAAGACAAGAGCTTATCTTTCTAGTAGAGAATATGTTTTTCCTGCTCCCTATAACCTTCTAGATGCAAACCCAAGTGCATATTCTGTATAATCTTTGACCTGTGTTAGTATTACACCAATGCCTACATTATTAACATCAGTCATTATATATGTTCTACCTGTAATGTCAAAGTGTCCTAATGTGGAAGCTTGCACAATGCTTCTTCTCAGTTCCTTAAATGCATGCTCGCACTCTTGTACCCACTCATATACTACACCTTTTTTCATCAATTTCCTTAAAGGGTCTCCCACATCTGCAAATTGTTTTACAAACTTTGAGCAATATTCTGTAAATTCAAGAAACAATTTCAGTTCATCTTTATTAGGAGGCCTTGGTGCTTTCTCAGTCTCTATTGTTATACTTTTCTTTGGTTTTATTCCTTCCTCACCTACAACATGTTCTAAATATGTTTCTCCTTTCCTTCAAATCTGTTATTTTTCTTTTTGTATTGTCAAACCATGTTTCTCCAGTCTTCTCATCACTTGCTCAATTCATTTATCATGTTCTATCCCACTCCTTCCTACATTTAGGATAATATCCTGGAGGCACAATATTTGATCCATATTGCCAAATGTATTTTTCATAGTTCTTTGTACTGCTGAGGCTGAAGCAAGCCCAAAAGGCATTCTTTTGTAACGAAAAGTCAATGAAGTAACAAACAATGTTAGGTGCCTTGACTGGAGGCGCAGATTGACCTGATGATGTGAAGCTGACAGGTCCAATACATTAAACATGACTCCCTTACCTTTACTTGTCAGCATCTCAGATATATTAGGAAGTGGTTGCCTATCCACCCAAATATTTCTATTTAGATCACGCAAATCAATGCATAACCTATTCTGTCCGCCTTCCATTTGTGCTACCACAATAAGCGATCACCATTCTGGGGCTTAAATTGGCTCAATAATCTGTTCTTGCAATAGTTTATCTAACTCTTTTTGTAGAGGCACTCTCACCATGCTATGAATGTTCCTCACCTTATGGACAACTGGTTTACCACCTTCTTTCACTATTATTTTGTGGGAAAACCTTTTAATACTCCTAATTGATCAGAAAACACACATGGGTATTTCTTCACCAAGTCATTCCGATGTTCCGCAAGTACTTCTCCCAATTCCTCTCTCTCTTTCACCCCTACTGATTCTTTTGCATTAGGATTTATTATTATATCCAAGTCTTTTTGATGACGCCATCCCAATAAATGTGCACCATAGTCTGTAATATTTACTCAGCCATAAACAACTTTCTCTTTGAACTTAACCAGCATTCACTCCATTAATATAATCTCTATCCTTGTATCCACAAACCCTACAGCTTTTATATCAGGCTTGCACAATTGTGACTCTCCAATGCAGTTCCATTTGTTTTCTAAAAGTGTTTTTAGATGTAAGGGTAAATAAACTTCCTGAATCCACCAACACTTTTATCAACATATTGTTCAGTAATATTTAATAATGCATTTTTCTAAATGATCATTAATCTCAAGTTTCATCCCTTGATTGATCACTTTTCCCTAAATCTTCTCTTTCTGTTTCTACTGTTAGAATTAATTCCTCAATACTTTCACATCTGTCATGAATCTCTTCTTCAATCACCTGTATCTTTCTATTATCCTTGCCATCAACTTTTGTCCTGCATACTTTTGCAAAATGGCCTCTACTTCCGCAGTTACTGCAAATTATATTTGTTGCTGCACACATTGTTCTAGATGCAATACAGCCAGGAGCTCCACACCAAAGCCATTTTATCTCCCTTCAATTAGTGCTCATTTGCTCTATATCTCCATCAACTTTTTTTCTGGAACTGTCCAACTTTTTTTCATGTCCCTCTTTTTCTCTCTTTCTTTTTCCACCATTTTCAACCTTTATCTCTTTTATTGTCTTGTAATTCTGATTGTCACTTGTATTCTCCATTTCTTTCAAGCATTGCACAGTGTGTTCCAATCCCTTGGCAATTTGAAGAGCTTTTCTTTTATTCTTTTACTATTAGTGCATCTCACTATTTGGTCTCTTATTAATTAATTTGTTAATTGCTCAAAACGACACAGTAATGCTAGCTCTCTTAATGCAGCCGCATACAATGCAATACCCTCATCTACTTTTTGGACCCTCTAAATGATTTTATGGCATTCTAAAACTACATTTGTCTTCTCAATGAATTGTAAGTCTACCATTTGCACTGACATCTCAAAAACATTATTGGGTTGACCATCATCCATTTCTAATGACAATTCTAGTAGTTCTGCATAAGTCCTCCTCCCTTCAATGCCAAGATGAGGAAGAAGGATAGCTTGCCACCTAAGTGGGCCATATCTATCACCACCAATGGCTAATATATACATATTGAATATTTTCTTCCACTGTTTTCACAGTATAGGTGGCTCTTCCGGTGTTGATAAAAACGGTGGAGGTGATACCATGCTCTGATCTGCCATTTTCCTGCAAGAAGATGAATATATTCCAATAAAATTAAAATTAAAATAAGAATCTATTATAATAAATTAATATAATAAACTGTAATAATTATCTAAAATAATAACACTTTAAGTTTTCCTTTTTTCTATTTGTATGTCCTTTACTCTTATGTTGTGTTATGTTATATTTCCTTCTGTATATGTTCCAATATGTATTTCCTGGTAGTCCTACTTCTATGTTCTCAGTTTATGATGTTCCTCTTAAGTCCTTCCTCTATTTTCTGCCCTTGGACTTATTGTCATGATGTGTGCAGCAGGAGACATGAGGTATTTTACTGAAAAAAAGATAGGTGAGTTTATTTCATTTTTCCTTCCAAAAGTCTATTTCCGCCATACACGAAGGAAGGTTCCTGGTTAATCCCTTCTTGCAGTGTGCATGCTCTCCTACCTTCTGGTGCACTGAAGCAGTTTGTTCAAGCCCCTGCTTCGGTGAACTCGCTCACTTCAGCCTGTTTGTTGGATGCACTCTGCTTCCTTTTGGCGCTTTAGTGTTTTGAAGCTTCAAGTGTCCACTTCAGTAAATGGGCTCTGCTGCCTCCCTTCAGAGCATGCATTGAAGCCTACCTATTCAAGTGTGGTTCAATGGATCACGGTGAACATTCTCTTCTCGCTCTTCCTTCCGGCACACCCTCTGCCTCGGCACAGCTCTGTCTGGTGCCTAACACTCTCTCGTCATGCTGCCAGCTTTGCCTGCTTGTACCAGTAACAGCTTGATAAATTTTAAGACTGAGTTGTCACAATAAGATTACTCATTTAAAGCTAGCGTGTCACTTGACTTACGTCTTTGTGGTTCCAGAATAAAGTTCATGTTCCTGCAGTAGTTTTCTTTCTTTTTTTATGTGTTTGTTCTCCCACGACGTATCTAACAGAAGATATCAATTTAAACCAGGGGTAGAGATATCAAAAACTCTTTTACCTGCACAGTTTGTTTTCCACTCCTCACCAATGTAATGATGAGTCCTACTAATACTTGCATTCTTCATAAATTTATTAGTATACTCAGCGACATCTCTTGCTGACCTCTAGTCATCCTTTCAGCTTCTCTCCTTCCAGCTTCTCCCCCCACATTCTAATGGGAAGTCATCACACCATTACATTATATGCCCATGACAATTCTACCTAGGTTATCACCACACATTTATTTCATGTTTCTTTGAGTAACATGTTGAACAGTAAAAGTCGCTCAGGAAAGGACTGTAATTATGAGTAGCCATTCATCTGACTCCCCTGATGGTCTGTGCCTTTGAGCATTATGAAAACATGAGCCTAAGAGATCCTAAAATACTGGAATAGTTTCCAAGGCCAGGAAATCTAGTTTGGCAAACCCTATGATAAAAAACTTCTATTAGAATCAAAGACTTGATCACTTTCTGCCCAATAATCGTGTTACCTTATTTAGGATAACAACCCTAAAAAGGGTACTTTTAGCATAATTACAATCTTCTAGAGATATTAAAACGTGTACATGCACCGATGGGGCCACTGGGAGCTAAAGTTCTCAAAATAGGCCATTCTGATATGTGTGTATTGCTGTGTTTCCAAAATATGGCTAGGTCCCCAAGGCTGCTAAACATTTCATGTGTAGTTAATAGATTTTGGAAATGCCCACTATGTCACACTTACACACTTTCAAAGTAATTTAACGTGTGAAAGTAATTGTAGGAGAAATCAGGTACAATATTGAAATCAATGTAGGGTATTTTAGTTTCTTTCAGTTATTCCAGATATTTTCTTTCGATGCATAGCCTTTTGATGTACAGCCAACAGGTGTTTAGCTCACTCATGGTGCGAAGGCCTGGGTTTTTTCAAGGCGGTGCTAGCAGAAGGATTTCTTTGAAATCGAATTAGTCTGTCAGCCAGTTAAGAAGTTCTGAAGAGTATGAACAGAGTACCTGTTTTCCTCAACTGACAGTCTAGAAGAACACCCTACCATTTACTGACTCTCTGTGATGCTTGGCAGAGATCAACGTTCTTGTTCATTGGCATCTTGGATATTGAAGCCCTATAGAGCTTACTGATTCAGTAAAACATTTATATTGCTTGCAGCGTTTGCAGAATACTGCCAACAGCCTGTTTTGCAGTCTGTCCAGATGCAACCTCAACCCTCATATTTAAGCACTGGCAGCTCATTAGGCAAGAGCTTACATTCAAGGCCTTGACTATGGTCCACAAACGTTTCATGCAAACACCACAGATTTCCTGACTTCTATGTTCATGCATATATATTGATTTCACCTTATCAGTCTTTACTTTATATGTGAACAGTCCTTTTTAGTGACCACAGCAAAAGAATGGAATCCAATTCCACGAGTATTAAGCGCAGTGCCACACGTGATAAAGTTTAGGAAGTTGGCAAAAAATGTTCTAGTAAGTGGGATTTGCTTCTTTTAGCGTTGTTGTATAGAATATAAATTTGATTGTCCCTTGAAAATTCCAGCTTTTTTTCTTCTTGATAACTAAGATCTCCATGTGTTTCTTTCAAGCCAAATCAAGAGAATACCAGCCCGTTGTGGTAGTTTTTAATCTTTTAGATGTTGTACATGTGTTCGCTCTACAGTGCAGAGAAGCTTTGGGGGCGCTGCGCTAAATATCTGAAAATAACATTACAACATCACATTCAGTTCTGCAGTCAAATACTAAACAATTCATCCTTTGGAAGGAACGTACTGTCAAATCATGGTACTAGCAGATCAGTGTAAATGTGGTTTCCTTGAAACAGTCATGGTTAAAGATCGATTTTACCCATGTATGCAAGTGTGTATGTATACATGCATCTATGAATGTGTGTATATAATGGTATTTGAATAGCGAAGGATCGGAGCATTGGAAGGGTGAAAGCCCAAGAGATCAATTCAAATCACAACAAGAAATTGATGACATGTGAGTTCTATTCTGTGAGTTAAGTAATGTTTATTGAAAATATGTGCCTTCAGTTTCTTCATGAATTGCAGGAGTGTCAGAGCAGTTTTGATGTCATTGAGGATTTTCTTCCAGAGTTTGGGTGCGTAGATGGAGTAGAATTGCCTTCTGTTTTTCGCACTTCTTCATTTCCAGTCTGGAGATAATTTGACTACTAATAGGTAGTCTTTTGTATACACTGAATCTCTGGCTTCACATTAACACTGATACTGTGCTAACCATTTAGCACTATGGCCCTCATTACAACCCTGGCGGTCGGTGTTAAAGCGGTGGTGAGACCGCCAACAGGCCGGCGGTAAAAAAAATGGAATTACGACCATGTTGGAAACCGCCAACATGGACAACCACTTTCACTCCGACCGCCACGGCGGTACAAACAAACAGCATGGCGGTCACCGCCAACAGACAGGTGGAAGAAAATCTACCGCCCACACTATTATGAGAGGCCAATCCGCCAACTTTTCCAGGGCGGAACCAACGCAAACAAAAACACGTCGGAAACAGGACTTGGAAGGGGAAAGACTCACCTCTACACAACCCACGAGGAACCAGGACGCCATGGAGCCAGAACTCCAAATCCTCCCTGCAATAGTTTTCCTGCTCCTCTACCAGGAGCACGAACGACGGCGGTGACGACCACGGTGAGTACTGCACCTACAACACAGGGGAGGGTGGAGGGACACACACACGCAACATGCAACACCCCCACCCTCACCCACAACCACACACACACCAATACATGCTGCAACATTAGATTTACACCCCCCAGCACCCGCCTAGAAGAACGCAATGACAAAAGGAAATTATTGTAATGATTGTAATCAATAAAAATCCATTAATCAAAACTTGAAATACAGTATAAACAATTATGTACACCAACTATACAAGTCCGGATAGTGCACCATTCATACTCCGTGGACCACTAGGCCCAAAATGCATGGGCGAGGCCCACACTCTATACCAGACTCCAAATGGAGAGACCACTGCTGGAGCATTGGATCCAAATGAAACAGGCACCTCAGGGGGAAGGGAAGGGGGGTCACCTCAGCTGGATAAGTGCACGCCGTCAGCTCAACGAGGGGGCTCCATGCCCATTGATGTATCCTGGGGAGTGCAAAGCCACAGTCTCTCAAGTCTCTCCAGTGGGTGGGTTGCCCACTGCTTTATCCTGGGGAGTGCAAAGCCACAGTCTCTCAAGTCTCTCCAGTGGGTGGTTTGCCCACTGCTTTATCCTGGGGAGTGCAAAGCCACATTCTTTCAAGTCTCTCCAGTGGGTGGGTTGCCCACTGCTTTATCCTGGGGAGTGCAAAGCCACAGTCTCTCAAGTCTTTCAGTGGGTGGGTTGCCCACTGCTGCATCATGGGTAGTGCAAAGCCACAGTCTCTCAAGTCTTTTCAGTTGGTGGGTTGCCCACTGCTGCATCCTGGGGAGTGCAAAGCCACAGTCTCTCAAGTCTTTTCAGTGGGTGGGTTGCCCACTGCTTTATCCTGGGGAGTGCAAAGCCACAGTCTCTCAAGTCTCTCCAGTGGGTGGTTTGCCCACTGCTTTATCCTGGGGAGTGCAAAGCCACAGTCTCTCAAGTCTTTTCAGTGGGTGGGTTGCCCACTGCTTTATCATCGGAAGTGCAAAGCCACAGTCTCTCAAGTCTTTTCAGTGGGTGGTTTGCCCACTGCTTTATCCTTGGGAAGTGCAAAGCCACAGTCTCTCAAGTCTCTCCAGTGGGTAGGTTGCCCACTGCTTTATCCTGGGGAGTGCAAAGCCACAGTCTCTCAGGTGGATGCCTTTCTCCACTGGTTCTGGAGGGGGCTTTGTGCCAAGAGTGCTTCATCCTGCCAAGGACTGAGGTAGTGGATGTCTTTCTCCACTGGTTCTGGAGGTGGCTTTGTGCCCAGAGTGCTTCCTCCTGCCAAGGACTGAGGTAGTGGATGCCTTTCTCCACTGGTTCTGGAGGGGGCTTGGTGCCCAGAGTGCTTCATCCTGCCAAGGACTGAGGTAGTGGATGTCTTTCTCCACTGGTTCTGGAGGGGGCTTTGTGCCCAGAGTGCTTCATCCTGCCAAGGACTGAGGTAGTGGATGTCTTTCTCCACTGGTTCTGGAGGGGGCTTGGTGCCCAGAGTGCTTCATCCTGCCAAGGACTGAGGTAGTGGATGTGACACTCCACTGACGGTGGTGCAACATGCAAGCTGGCCAGGCTCCTGGAACTGACCACTAGCCTCATATGACTGACCACTGGGGATGGCAGCCATGTCTGCGGTGGTGCCACTGGCTCAGGATGTCGCGGGGCCGCTGGCGGTGCTGGCGGCGGTGTCAGTAGCGGCGGTGCTTGCGGAGGACTCTGTAGCATTGGTGCTTGCGTCAGACTCTGTGGCATCCGTGCTGGCGGCAGGCTCTGTGGCATCGGTGCTGGCGGCGGGCTCTGTGGAAACGGTGCTGGCGGTGGGCTCTGTGGAAATGGTGCTGGTGGCGATCTTTGTGCCGGTGGTGCTGGTGGCGGGCTCACTGACTGTGGTGCTGGTGGCAGGCTCACTGACTGCGGTGCTGGTGGCGGTCTTTGTGGCGGCGGTGCTGGTGGCGGTCTTTGTGGTGGCGGTGATGGTGGCGGGCTCACTGACTGCGGTGCTGGTGGCGGGCTCAGTGTCTGCGGTGCTGGTGGCAGGCTCAGTGTCTGCGGTGCTGGTGGTGGGCTCAGTGTCTGCGGTGCTGGCGGTGGTGTCTGTGGAGGTGGTGCAGGTGGCGGTGCTGGTGGCGGTCTTGTCCGCCGTGCAGGTTGGCGTCGACGTAGACCTGCCTTCATTTTCTGCCCCTTCCCCACCTTGGATGGTGGAGCAGCTGTCTTGCCACTTTCCACTTTTGTTTTGCCTGAGCCCTTGGTGGCAGGTGTTTTCGCCTTCTCCCTCCGGGATGTGGGCAACTTTTTCAGTTTTGGAGGTGGGGGAATGTCCTTGCCCTCGCTCCTTGGGACACTGGCAGCCCTGTTGCTTGGCACACTCCAAAATCCCGCTATTGCTGGCACCACTGTGCCCGGTGATGTGGTGGCTGAGGTGTTGGGTTGGGACCTGGAAAGGCGGGCCCTAGGGGACAGACGGGGGGAGGGAGGTGTAGGGAAGAGGTCAACATTTGACAGGAAAAGGTTTTTAGACACTCTGGGATGGGTAGATGGAGGGGGTTTGGGAGTGGAGGAAGAGGTAGTGGATGTAGGAGGTGTATTTTTGCTGACTTTGGGTGAAGGTGCGTGGGCTGGAGGCTGTTGTGAGGTGGATAGCTGTTGGGTGGGTGTGTGACTGCGTTTGTGTACTTTGGGAGGAGGGCTCACTGACACACTGGGAGAGGACACAGGGGATGTGTGAATGGTAGTGGGGGTGGTGAGTACACGTGAGCGGTGTGTGGTGATGTGCGTGCTGGTGATGGAGGTAGTGGCTGAAGATGTAGTGCATGCAGGTGTGAGTGGAGACGAGACAGGGAGGGAGGAGGGAGATGTGGAGGAGGGGGACACAGTGGAGGTAGTGGATGTTGGTATGTCTGCATGGGTATGATGCTTGTGTGAGTGCCTGTGGGATGTGTGGTGCTTATGTTTGCCTGAGCCACCCTTGTGTGTTGAGGTGTGTGCATGCTGGTCTGATGGTGTGCTTGGGATAGGCTGAGGTACAGGGGATTGGGTCCTGGTGGAGGAGGTTGGAGGGGGGAGGCTGGACACAGGGACAATGGCTGCCATCAGTGCAGAGGCCAGAGCCTGAAATGCTCGCTGTTGTGCTGCCTGGCCAAAATGAATGCCCTCCAGGTATACAATTGTTTGTTGCAACTGCCTCTATACTCCCTGGATGGCATTCAGAATGGTAGACTGCCCAACAGTGAGGGATCTCAGGAGGTCAATAGCCTCCTTACTGAGGGCAGCAGGACTGACTGGGGCAGGGCCTGAGGTGCCTGGGGCAAAGGAGATGCCCACCCTCCTGGGTGAGCGGCGACGGGACACACGCTGAGGGGCTGCTGGGAGGGCAGTGCTGGTAGGGGCTGTGGCGGCTGTAGATGTGGTGGGCACAGAGGGGCCCGCCACCGCAAGGGAGCTCCTATCAGAGGAGGAGTCGGTGTCACTGGTCTCTGCTCCTGTCCCCGCCGTGGAGCTCCCCTCGCCCTCCATCCCACCGGTGACTTCAGACTCCGTTGTCTCGCCCTCCACGGCCATGTGGGATGCAGCTCCCTCCTGCTCCGGTGGCACTGCTCCCCGCCTGATGATGCTAATGCACACAAGAACAAGGAGACCACAAAAAGGGGGGGGGGAGAAAGAAGAAAGACATGTTCAGTGCATGCAATACCGCTACCGTTGGCGGACACTACAGACACAGCAGCCCTCTGCACTACGCCATGCACTTAGAGTTCCCTAATTAATCACAGGGACATGGGGTACAAGGCCTATGCCCGATTGCTGCACACATGGAAGTCACAGGAGCCTGACTAGGTGTAGATGGCTCTTACCACTGGTGGGGTTGGGGTGCCACATAGCCTGCCTCACAAAGGGTCCTTGCCCACAAAGCACGCCCTGGCCTAGGGTAACCCACTGCCCACCTCCACCACCCAGACACCGCATAATGCGCGCAGAGTCAGATGGATGTGATGGCACTCACCCCCTTGTGGCTGCTGTGATGCCCTCAAGTGCCCATCCAACTCCGGATATGCCACCACCAGGATCCGGAACATCAGGGGGGTCATGGTGCGACGGGCACCCCTCCCACATTGGGAGGCCATCCCCAACTAGGCCTCCGCCGTCTTCTTGCTGCAGCGGCGAATGTCCTCCCATCTTTTCCGGCGGTGGGTGCTCCGTCTGTGGTGGACTCCCAGGGTCCGGACGTCCTTGGCGATGACACGCTAAATATCCTTCTTCTGGTGGGCGCTGACCTAGAGGAATAGTACAGGGGAAAAGGATGATCTTTAACCGTCCAGACCGTCACAGTCATTGGCCCACATTCCCACCCTTGCCCTGACGCACATACACTAACTATCCGCTCATGCAGGCCTCAGCCCCCCCCTGTATCTTCCATCCACACCACTCCAAACAGGCATTGCCCATACAGCATGCTCACAGTGTACTCACCTGTTTGTCTGGAGGACCGTAGAGTAGCGTGTAGTGGGGGAGGACCCCATCCACTAACTTCTCCAACTCCTCCGAAGTGAAGGCAGGGCCCCTTTCCCCAGACACATGAGTCATCGTCACTTCCAGACTGAGGTCACAGCAGCACTTGCAGTGTAGGTCCTCTCCTGTCGAAGGTCAGGTATCAAGTGAGTGAACAGACAGAAAATGGCGGTCACGTCCGCGGCGGTGTGTACCGTCACCGCCGGCGTACATCGTCATTGGCTCCTGGGACCCATAGGGCCCAATGTTAACCAATGCAGGATTGCGCCCCGGTCTTCGACCGCCTACCGCGACGGTGTACAAAGCCAGCGCAGTTACCTCATATCCCCTTGTCCCACATTACAGGTCAGGCAGCCGCTTTTCAGGTGGCCACATGGCATTATTTTTAAATGCATCACACCTATCTAGGCCTTGCATACACAGTGACAGACACAAGACACATTGCGGATTGACAAATGTGTGCAATAAATTCTTTTTTTAGTACCTCAGTGTTGGCTGACTCTGTGCTCGCTGTTCTCGTCCATAGGGCACGTCCGCTGGGGCAGGTGAGGAGATGGCGGCATTCTCCGGTGTACAGACCGCTGGTGGACCTGTCCACAATGGAAGACAGACACATCATTATCACTTACAGGCTTGATCGTGCCACAATCCAGTAACTGTGTACCCAGTTGGAGCCAGACCTGATATCAGCTATCCGCCATCCCACAGGAATCCCCCCTCTAGTGCAGGTCCTTTAAGTACTCCATTTCCTGGCAAGTGGGTCTTTTCAAACAACAGTGGGCATTGCATCAGGGATGCCCCAGCCTATGTTCTCAAACGTGTTGTCCCGAGTGTTGTCTTCCCTGCTGAAACACATGCGCAGCTACATCATTTTCCCTCAGGTGAAGGATTTGCCCACAGTGAAAGGTGACTTCTATGCCCTGGGACATATCCCCAACATCATAGGTGCCATTGATGGGACACATGTGGCCTTAGTACCCCCCGCAGGAGTGAACAGGTGTACAGAAACAGGAAGAGCTACCATTCGATGAATGTGCAGATGGTGTGTTTGGCCGAACAGTACATCTCCCATGTGAACGCCAAGTTTCCAGGCTCAGTGCATGATGCTTACATTTTGAGGAATAGCAGCATCCCTTATGTAATGGGGCAACTCCAGAGGCACCGTGTGTGACTAATAGGTAAGGACAAGGACCCTATACCGTGTGAATGATTGTCTGGGTCTGGGGTTGTCCCTAAGGGTTAGTGTGTGTCTAACAGTTGTCCCTCGACATTTGCAGGTGACTCTGGGTACCCCAATCTGTCATGGCTACTGACCCCAGTGAGAAATCCCAGGACAAGGGCAGAGGACCGCTACAATGAGGCACATGGGCGAACTAGGAGAGTGATCGAAAGGACCTTCGGCCTCCTGAAGGCCAGGTTCCGGTGCCTCCATATGACAGGTGGTTCCCTATTCTACTCACCAAAGAAGGTGTGCCAGATCATCCTGGCCTGCTGTATGCTGCACAACCTGGCTTTGCGACGACAGGTGCCTTTTCTGCAGGAGGATGGTCCAGAAGGAGGTCTTGTGGCAGCTGTGGAGCCTGTGGACAGTGAAGAAGAGGAGGCAGAAGAAGAGGATATCGACAACAGAAACAACGTGATCCAGCAATACTTCCAGTGAGACACAGGTAAGAAGACATCACTGCCTCCTACATCTCATACAATTGTTAGACCTATCATATGTCTGTCACTTTCACCCAGTGTATGGACCCTGACTTGTCACTTTGCCTTTCCATTTCACAGATGTGGGTCCCACTGTGTGACCTCTGCTATATTACCTCATGGACTAGAGCTGTGTTGCATAGGTATGTTGACAATACAATGGACATTGCTATTTTCCTTAGTTATAGCAAATACACATTTGTGAAAGCACAGACTGACTCCAGATTGTTTTGTGATTCCAGGGTGTTTATTTAAGTGCAAATTAGTGGAGGGGGTTGGAAAATGGTCAGGGGTGATGGTGGAGGAATGTCCATGGCAGAGTCCAGTTATTTGTCTCACAGGTGCATTGTTCAAAGGAGCATAGGAAGTGGAGCTAGGGCAGTTTAAGGATGGACAGGGTGACGAAGTGGGACATAAGGATGACATTCAGGGTGGTCTCATTTCTTGGCGGAGGTCTTGGCATTGTTCTCTGTCTTTGTCCCGGATCTCAGGGACCGTTTGCGGGGTGGTTCTCCATCTGCAGGGGGTGGGGTGCTGGTGTTGTGGTCCTGTGGTGGTGCCTCCTATCAACTAGCGCCGGCGGACTTGGTTCATCATCCAGGCTAGTGTCAGGGGCCCCTTTTTGTGCCACAGTGTCCCTCCTGGTGTTCACAAGGTCCTTCAGCACCCCTACAATGGTGACCAGGGTGGTGTTGATGGACTTGAGTTCCTCCCTGATCCCCAAATACTGTTCCTCCTGCAGCCGCTGGGTCTCCTGAAACTTGGCCAGTACTGTTGCCATCGTCTCCTGGGAATGATGGTACGCTCCCATGATGTTGGAGAGGGCCTCGTGGAGAGTGGGTTCCCTGGGCCTGTCCTCCCCCTGTCGCACAGCAGTCCTCCCAGTTCCCCTGTTTTCCTGTGCCTCTGTCCCCTGAACCGTGTGCCCACTGCCACTGCCCCCAGGTCCCTGATGTTCTTGGGTTTGCCTGGGTTCCCTTTAGTGGTAGACACACTGCTGCTTGACGTGTCCTGGGGACAGAGGGACGGGCCCGCTGGGTGGGTACTGTGCTGGTGTTTCCTGAGGTGGGAGGCTCTGTGGTGGCATGTGCCAGTGTGTGGGGAACCGACTGTCCCGAGGTCCCAGATGGGCCGGGCTGGTCATCTAGATCCAGTTGGACAGAGCTGCTGTTATCACTGTGGGCCTCTTCTGTGGGGGGGGTGGACATGTCTGGAACCTCCTGTCTGGTGATGTTGGGTAGGGGTCCTGCAGGGTTGTAAAGACATGATTATTGCATCTGTGTGTGCCATCGTGTGTAACAGGTGGGTGACCCTGTACCCCAGTGCTTACATTCTTGTCTAGGACCTTGTGTGATATTTGGTTTGGGGATCTGTGTGGGTATCTGTAGTGGACATGCTTTGGTGATGGGTGTCCATGCTTTGGGGTTGCATGCAGGGCTTGGTGTTGGAATAGGTGGTTTGTGATAGTGGGACATATGTGAGGTGTTGGAGTGATGGGGCTGAGGGTGAGGGTGGGGGTATGTGATAGCATGCAGGTACGGTGGGGGATGTAATAGTTAAGATTTGACTTACCAGAGTCCATTCCTCCTGCTACTCCTGCGAAGTCCTCAGGATGCAGTATAGCCAAGACCTGCTCCTCCCATGTTGTGAGTTCTGGGGGAGGAGGTGGGGGTTCGCTGCCAGTCCTCTGAACTGCAATCTGGTGTCTTGAGACCACGGAATGCACCTTCCCCCGTAGGTCTTTCCACCTCTTCCTGATTTCATACCGTGTTCTTGGATGCTGTCCCACTGCGTTGACCCTGTCTACGATTCTGCGCCATAGCTCCATCTTCCTAGCAATGGAGGTGTGCTGCACCTGTGATCTGAATAGCTGTCGCTCTACCCGGACGATTTCCTCCACCATGACCCTGAGCTCCTCCTCAGAGAACCTGGGGTGTCTTTGCGGTGCCATGGTGTGGTGTGGGTGATGTGTGAGGTGGTGTGTGTTGTGATGTGTGAGGGGATGTGTTTGTGTGTGTTGTGTGAGGTGCGTGGATGTTGTGTGAGTGATGGTGTTGTGTGCCTGTGGATGCTAGTTTGTTGATGGTGGTGTCTCTCTCTGTGCTTCTTTCTCAATTTTTGTCGTAGGGGTTTGTGGGTGATGTGGGTGTGTGTTATATATTGGTCTGGGTGTGTGGGAGTGGTGTGTGTATGTGTATCAGGTGTGTGTATTTCGAATTGTCCAATGTGATTGTGTTTTGTAAATGTGTGTGTATTTTGAGCGCAGCGGTGTGTACCGCCAATGGAATACTGCAGTTGAAAGACCGCCGCGTGGATTCGTGGGTCGTGATAGTGTGGGCGTATTCCTGTTGGCGTGACGGTAGAGGTTTTGTTATCACCAGTTTATCACTGACCTTTGGTGTGGCGGACTTGTGTAGGTGTCTAGATTTTGGCGGATTCCGGCCTGTGGGTCGTAATAGCTGTCGCGGATTTCCCCGGCTGCCGCAGTGTGTTGGCAGTCTTCTGCACGGCGGTAAGCGGGATTTACCGCCAATGTTGTAATGAGGGCCTATGTCTAGACTTGCCCCACACATCCTCTCATGAGCTAAGCCTTTTGACAACTCACCCATTCCTTCTCATAAAGGCAAGGATTCTTAAGTGATCCCCACTTTCTGTTGCAGATCGAGTACCTAGAGGACTGATTGCTAAGGACCCTCAGCCCTCTCTCATTTACATTGCTCCAAGGCCCATGTAATTACAGGCCCCAGCATACCCAATCTAACATTTATGTAGAGCAATGCCAAGTTAGACCTGATTTTTGAAGCTTTCTAGTACTAAAATTAGTCTTTGGTTGAGCTTTTTTCCATTCAGCTAAGACATGGCTCAGGCTTGTTTTGTGTACAGCTGAGGCTCATTTACATATCATTGATCCATTTCTCCGATGATAGAGTGAGAAAAAATAGAGTTGTATGCTATGCAAAACACTGCCAGTGGCTAATTATTTTTTCATTTTCTACATTTTGCTTCCTGATGCTTAGCAATCACTTGTTTGTTCATGTCTCTGCTGAGCAATACTCTTCATCTGTCACCGGCTGTCCTGCTCTGCATCAAAGCATCCTGCTGGTCACCAGCAGTCATTGTGCCCTCAGTCACAGCATTTGTTGATGCTAAAGCATCTTGTATTCTCTGCTTCCAATTTCCCAATTTGTTCACCAGATGCCATGCTGATTCTGGTTCCTGGCACAGATTCCCTTTGGTACCTTCATAGTCAGCTTCTGTTTGACGTTTATGTCTCTCGTAGGGTCTTCTACCTGTCTCTGCCAATTTTCTCTATTTCCTTATAAAACTGTTTAGTCCATCTTATAGTTTTCCTCCAACCTGTACTCCTTTCGTCCCTATGACTTCACCTGCCTTCTTATCAGTGACTCTCTTTGCCTGATGAATGCCGTTCTGAACGTGGTTGAAGCACCATATCAACCCCATCCTCCTAAGAAACCTAGCCTGCCTCACTCTGCATTGTCTTCGTCCTCCTTGTTCTCCTCTTGATATCAGTTCAAGTTCTGGCACTATCACTCTCTGCCTGCATTTCCTCATGACACTTTAGGTGCTTATAGAAGAAAAATGCAAAGCTCTATGCACCTTCCTCATCTCTGGGGAGCCATTGAACGCTCCATCCATCCCCTAGTGGTTGTAGACAAGAGTACCATTTATGGCCAGGACACCTCATGTTGTGCCAAATTTCTCTCCAACTGCTGAACTGCCAAATGAAAATGGCCACAGAAGGTTGTGTTAATGTGCCACATTTCTTACTTGCAGGTGTAATACAAATGCTAAAATCACAATTGCCCCACACCCCCTCCCCCATTTCTGCTGTGGACCCCCCAAAACATGTGCATGAATCTTTCGAGGATCAACGCAAGTTTTTATTTTTTGCAGATTTGTCAAACTGCAATTATACTGGAAAAAGAAAATATGTTTTTTTCTGTGCACTTGCTTCTTTGATTACCTTGAGGCATCCAGAGGAAATTGATTTTTTCAGTTGCTTCTTGCTTTACCTTTGAATCTGTACAAAATGTAATGCTTGATGCTTTCAGCTCAGAATGTTTATATTAAAAGTCATGCAACTCCATCTTTAGAGTTTGTCAGACACGGTACAATGTTGCAAACAAGGCAGAGTATCTGGTCCACCAAACTTTTGGTCCGCCTCATTTAGAGATGTGCATACCGTAAGCTTTCTATTATTGGCTCCTTTGTCAGAAAATTTCCTCTGGCAGCTCAGCGGGAATAAGGGTAGCTGGAGGAAGGGCATTACCCTGCCCGCTTTGTTTAGGGTGGATGATGTGATGTTCTTTTTCGGCGGTGTGCTCTTTTTTTCTTTCCATTACTGCCAGGTAAAATCTACTGTTGTGGGATAGAAAAATAAATAGCAACCCCTACATCCCAGGATTAAGCTCCCCCTATGTTGGGCCCATTAGTTTTCTATTTTTCAGAAACAAACTTAGGCTTTGAAAGGTTATTTCTGGAAAAAATAAATACAAGTTGTGTGAATGGCCGTCAAAACTGATGGCAGCTGTCCAACAAACGTGTTGTACCTTGGAAAGGGCCTGCTGTGACAGAGGCTCCTTTCAAGATACAGAGATGGCTGCTTGGCTGGCCTTCATCTCTAAATTTGCCGGATGGAGTATCGACGTGCACTACTCTTGCCGATAAAAACCTAAATCAGGCCCAAAGTTATATGTAAAAGTAGCATTTCCCAAATTTTTGATCTCTGCTAAAGCACAAAACTGCTGAACTGAACTATACCACGATTGTTGTTGTAAACAGGAATTTACTCATACATGCATTTTTGTTGTTTTCTTTATACTTTTGGCAATTTTTTAGATATTTACATTCCAAAAAGGTGTCAGGTGGGCTTCACGGAGTTAATATTTTACTTATTTAGACAGTTAGGCTCAAGAACAGTTTAATAACCTACTTTCAATTTGAAAACAAATCCAATTAACGGAAGCAACCGTTCTTCCTACTGCGCATTTGGGCCCGTATTTATACTCCGTTTGCGCCGAATTAGCGTCGTTTTTTTCGACGCAAATTCGGCGCAAAACTAACGCCATATTTATACTTTGGCGTTAGACGCGTCTAGCGCCAAAGTATGGGCAAATAGCGTCATTTTTTTGCGTGAAAGCCTTCCTTGCGTTAATGAGATGCAAGGAAGGCGTTCCCGTCTAAAAAAATGACGGCGACGCAAATGCGTCGTATTTATACTCCCGGGCAAAAATCACGCCCGGGAGGTGGCGGGTCAAAAAACCCTGCATTTGCGCCACTATTTAACGCCTGGGTCAGGGTAGGCGTTAAGGGGCCTGTGGGCTCAAAATGAGCCCACAGGTGCCCTCCCCTGCCCCCAGGGACCCCCCCTGCCACCCCTGCCCACCCCAGGAGGACACCCAAGGATGGAGGGACCCACCCCAGGGACATTCTGGTAAGTTCAGGTAAGTATAATTTTTTATATTTTTTATTTTTTTTTGGGTGGCATAGGGGGGCCTTATTTGTGCCCCCCTACATGCCACTATGCCCAATGACCATGCCCAGGGGACATAAGTCCCCTGGGCATGGCCATTGGGCAAGGGGGCATGACTCCTGTCTTTACTAAGACAGGAGTCATTTAAATGGCGTCTGGGTGTCGAAAATAATGGCGCAAATCGGGTTGAGGCGATTTTTTTGCCTCAACCTGACTTGCCCCATTTTAAGACGCCCTAACGCCATTTTCCCCCTACGCCGGCGCTGCCTGGTCTACGTGGTTTTTTTCCACGCACACCAGGCAGCACCGGTCTGCTAGCGCCGGCTAACGCCATTCCATAAATACGGCGCCCGCATGGCGCTTCAGAATGGCGTTAGACGGCGCTAAATTTTTTGACGCTAAACTGCGTTAGCGCAGTTTAGCGTCAAAAAGTATAAATATGGGCCTTGGTTCTAAGACGTTTCCAAAATAGCCTGCTTCTTGCTGCTGTTACAGCCTGTACAGAATGGGAGTGGTTGGACAACCGTCCTTGAACTACTCCCATCATATGTTGTGGAAAACATCTCTTGGTGCGGATGGAGAGCACAGAGGGCCCTCCTCAGTTCCGGCAGTGGGATGACAAGACACCCCTGAGTGGTGAAAAATGCCCTAGAAATGAGGTACTGATGGTTCAAAAAAAGTGGAAAAAATACTCAGAAAAGTTGCTTTCAGAACCCTGGGGCTTGTTCAAAAGCCATCCTCTGCAGTGAAAGCCAGCTATATGTGGTCAAATGAGCTGTACAGTGAGCTATATGTGAGGCAGAGAGCTAGGTGCTTTGTGTGGCTTCAAATTATACCCAGCAAGTTTTAGTCATCGTGGCTCAGTCCAAGGCATGGCCAGTTCCCCAAACCTGAATTACAAGCATGAAGGCATGACTGCTACGTGGCAGAGAAAGACAGAAAATACAGAGAAAAAAAGGATAAGGTAGAAGAAATCTGTTTTAACCTCTGTAGGTATGTGGATATGACAGAACCCTTTTGTGATCACTTTGCATATTTTTCTGGATTTTTTTCAGTGACCCAGAAAAAAATAATTTGAAACTGTTTAGCAAAATAGTGTTTATACTAGAGAGATGAGTAACCTTCTTTAACTAATTAGTTACTATAGATTACATAGTTTCTCAGGATGTCGTCACTTGTTTCTTGTATCCTGGCTTACAGTGCTCGTGTTATTGGCTGCCATCTTTGCTTTCAACTGGTCTTGAGGTTGTGAGATCAAGTTCCCCAATTTCACATTCCTCCAGGCTGGATTCTACTAATGATAACTCTCATGGTGAGTCATTATGTGTTGACCTTAGTTTGTTGTTCCAAAGGAATATTGCTGCCACTCATCCACCTCGGTATGTTTTTTTATTGTTGCCACATTTCGTTGATTGCATCATTTCGTCACTACCTGAGACAGTACGAAAAAGTCTCACTCCTAGAAGGGTTAGGGAAGAAATTAGCTCTTAAAATAATTAGGAGGTCATTATTGTCCACCAACTGTAATCCTGGATATTTCTTTGGCTCTTCCTCTCTAATGGATTGTGGTGGAGCGAATGGATGTCAACAATTCCCTCATCTGACCCATAAAGCTCATTTTTTAAATGGCAAAATCTCCTGTTTTTGTTACCTCTAAAGAGTGCAGCCCCATAGGTCCTTATCGTTCAGAAGACTTCATATTTCATAATACACAGACACAATTAATCTTTTTATTGTTTCAAATGTATAGATTCTTATGTAACTTTTTTGTCTTTTTAGGTAACTGTAAAATAATTGCTTACCAGTACATTCAAGAACCAGACAAGAGTTGATTTCGATCGCACGTGCTTAGTTTCACTCGTTATGTGTATTAAAAAAAAGCAGGAGCGTATTCACCTACTCCCTGGCAAACCATTGCAGGCATATGGTTCTCAAATGTTCATGCACATTCAAGACTTGTAGGGTTTCAATCAATTATCGGTATTCGAAACTCCAATGTGTAAAGCTCATATACAGTTATTATTCCGAGTTTTGCATGCTCTACACCTTTAGACCCTGATTATAAACATGGCAACTGGAATTATGTGGCAAGGGAAGGCCAAACTATGTGGCAGGGTAAAGTAAATGATGTGGCAAGAAAGGCAAAATATGTAACGTGATAGTATTACCTGATTATTTTGAAACTTGTTAACATTGTCTGGTCATTAGTGGCACTTCGTTAGTATCAGGTTAACACCTAAATGTAGCAATAAGCTACAGAAAGGTGACCAGTCAACCTTTGCAAAGGGCCTTTCACTGCTTGGCAAAACGTGTCACTGCGTTTTTGGTAACTTTTGAACAGATGGAGCTAGAAACACTTTTGTCAAAATCTTCAGATTATGTGGCAGATAATTGATAAGGTGGCAAATACATCAACTCTACAATTATGCAAAAATCACTGCGGCTGCACAATTGCATAATTCCAGTGAACCTGATTATAACCTTGGTGTTAATTCCATTTCAGATGCAAGCTGGGGGTAAGTACACATGTCATAACTACACATGTGCTATTTGCCCATTTACTATCGCCCACCCTGAGCTATTTGCCAAATAGTCTCCTACAGGTAAAAGCAGAGGCATTTTGGCAAATAGTGTAAAAATCCGATTTTCTCATTCGGGGATTTTTGTACTGATTTGCATGTAAATAGAGTTTGCGCCAGAGACAGAATTAGGGCTAAGGTTGTCACCAAGCCCCTTGTGTGATCAGAGAGCAGACTTACATCTCCAAGCTCCAGATTTTACAACGGGGCCTTCTCCTTACAGCAATAGAAGATATTGACAATGAATATGGGGTTCATTAGGACCACTGTGCGTCTTAAGCTTCTGCTTTTTCAGGCCAAAATTGGTTGCTCCAAAGCAAATCAGATAATGACAATATAGGAGGCGAGATTAAGCTACTTCACCCATAATTATCTCTAGAGATTCCATCATCCGAGGAAAGCCACAAAATGTAATTCATGGGCTTGAATCAGCGATATTATTTATAATCAGTGTCCCTTTCAGTGTGCTACTATATCCCATGCACTATCTGAGTTGTTGGAGTGATCATTAGTATTTGGTTTTGAAACAAACATTTTATATGTTTTGTATTTGTTTATAGCACTGATGAAGTAGGAGGTGAATATATCATAGCGATAAAACCCGCGTTGGCTTGTGTGGATGTCAAGAAGACCGTAGAACTGATTAATAGGCTGAGATAATACAAAATATCCAGAAACATTTTTAGACCTTATTGACTTTTCCGTATTCATTTGATAGTTCTGGGGGGGGGGATTTGTAACTGTGGAACCTTGCAGTTTCTTAAAGGTAGTAAGGTGGCCTTCTTTGGTCCTAGAGCACCAGTCTTCATAAGTTATTACTTTTTGTCATTTATTTGGGTACAAGGAAATGAGTGCCTACAGCGCGTGCCTACAGCGCCTGGCTCCTTGTGGGTGATTGGCTTGAATCTACATATTTTGCAACCAAATGCTTTCTCATGCCAAACATGTGGAAATGTGCTCTGACCACGCAACCACCTAGGCCAGACAGATTTGGGATTAGTATCCATATCCCATCCATGAGTTCCAGAGGACGCATGTTATCCAGAAGAGATCCTCTGCAGGTAGAAAGGAAAAGTCACCTATAGCTGTGGCGTGATGCAAAAGTGTGAGGCCCCCTTGCAGAATATGAGAAGGGCTCCCAAAGTCTCCCATGTCTCACAGATGTTCATTGGCTTGGGGCTGAGGGGGGCCCGTTGAAGGGTTGGGGGCCCCCTGAAAGTTTGGGCCCCACTACAGTGCCAGAGTTTCATTTCAGTGAAACAAAGCATTAAATACCAATTTGTCCCAGGTACAAATAATTGGCGGAGTATTCAGCAGGCCGATCAGAGTGTGGTGGTTGACCCAATTAAAAAATTTAAAAGGACCAGCATTTGGAGACATTTCATGGTACCTTATTCTTTTCTGCTTTGTGTTTTTCTTTCAAATGCTTAGCTAATAGCTAGTAGCTTAGCTAGTAACCAGTTAGTTTGTATTTGTTCCACTGCTTATTTTGGTTTTCACATTGATTACCACTTTTCATTTTGAAATTTGTGTACTGATTTAAAATGTTATTGCCAATAAAAGGCACTTTCCACATTCTCAGAATGTGACTTGATCCCCTTGGTCCGGGATTTGAATTGTCCGACGCGGGGGCTGATGTAAATGGTTTTGCAATTGCAAATCTTGCAGTTTGCAAAATACCAGGCTTTGTGACCGTCCAACCTCAATTTGCAAAGTACCAATCAAAAGCTCAGTTCAAGTCGGAAATGTCATGTGACACATTGTGGTTCTACAGGGAGAGTGGGCATGAAAGGGGCATCCCTCCTAAGAAATGCAATGATGTGTGTCAGTGTTTTGCTACAACAATTGCAGCTGCTTTCACAAATCATTGATTCCACACCGCCTCCTTAACATGGTGCTGAATTTCAAATGTCGATGCTGTTCATGAGGAACAGATTTCTCCTTGTGAACGTGGTCTCGAAACTGGGGGAAATATAAAGAATTCCATGGGACCACTGAAATGTACCCTCAAGGTCCATTCACAAAAGGCATATTCTAACTTCTCACTGCATCCCTTCTCTGGATGATGGGACAGATCTTTCAAGGATTGAAGAACTACTGCAGACATTGCAGAGAAGAACTGCTACAATTGTGTCACGTCAAGTACGGGAGACTAGCTTACATAGATTGCAATACTGCCGTTGCAATGTCACACTAATGTCTGCACATACATTTAGAAAGATCAACCTATCGTTTTTACTGTTTTTGCACTTGTCGCTCACAGCAAATGTAATTTTGAAACATCAGGTGGAGCAAATCTTGGTGTACAGAATTTGGCCACCACTGTGCAGTCCCAGGAAAGATATGCAAAATCGTTTTGATCTGCAGCATATTTCGGCCAGTGGTGTGATCTCTCTGGGTTGAGCCTGGTGAGAGCAGAAGGGGTGGTATAAGCGCGATGCAGATACTTATAATGTAGGAGCTCATGGCAATAGTTATTAGAGATGACACTAGTTTGCCCACCACAGTAATGCCAAGTTTTGTTGGAGAGGGGATACCTCAGGTCCCCTTCCCAAGCTACCCTTGAGCATTCCACTCCACTGGGGTGCAGCTGAAGTGAAGTGTGGTACAGGTGGGAAATGAGATGAGCATTATCTTGGGCAGTTATAATTAAAGAGAGGGGGGGAAGTCCTTTGGTTTGGCAGGATAGGTGAGCAGAGTTGCATGTAGAGTACTATGTAGCCGGTGTAACGGAAACTGGTCCATGTGGGGGGTGGAGCGTTCAGCCATCAGGTCAGTCACTATGTGTACTGTCTTTGTCATACTATGAGAAGATTTGCAAAGTATGTATAGGCTCAAAGAGGGTGGCCTGGTTAATAAAAAGCACTGCAAAACGGTGCAGTATAATTCTTATTTACATACTTCTTAACTATTTTTTAACTTCAGGATTCCTGCCACAACCCCTTAAACATGCTATCATTAAACCATTTTTGAAAAAGCCTAAACTCAACCCTACTCTGCTCAGTAATTACAGGCCAATTGCTCTTCTTCCAATTTTAGACAAAATCATGGAAAATCATGTCAATAAGCAATTGACATGCTTTCTTGAGCACCATGAACTTTTAGACTCTTCTCAAATGGGATTTAGACCCCAATATAGTACTGAATCGGTCCTTCTGGCAGTCACTGAGTCCACCTGGCAACTTTTAGATCAGGGAGGTCATGCAGCCATCATTTTATTGGATCTCAGTGCCGTCTTTTACACTGTGGCTCACAACACCCTCCGTCATAGGCTATCAGGTATAGGGATAGAAGGCACAGCATTAGCTTGGTTTTCTTCTTTCCTTACCGGAAGAATCTTCCAAGTCTGGACCGTTCTTTCTTGTCCGAAATATTTCCCTTGACCTGTGGAGTCCCTCAGGGCTCCTCTCTGAGCCCTACTCTTTTTAATAAATATCTTTCCTCCTTAGCCAAAATTGTCAAAACATATGACCATTCAGTGGTCACATATGCTGACGATACTCAACTAATAATATCTCTTTCCAATACTAAGGATTTTTCCTTAACAAATCTTTCCCTCTGTTTAGCGGACATCGGTAAATGGATGAATATGTCCAAACTGAAATTTAATGATGGGAAATCAGAGGTGATGACTGTAGGCAAAGGTGCCCCCTCTAATCTTTCGGCACTGTACCCAGAGGCTCTTAGGAACTTTCCTCCTCCTAAGGAACATATAAAGAGCCTTGGCTTCTGGCTGGACTGTCGCCTTACAATGGAACAACAATATAAAAAAAAAGATTTCCTCCTGTTTTGGTCTCCTTAGAAGCCTAAGGAAAATCATTAAGCTGCTACCCCCTCTGGCGGGAAGAATTCTTATTCAGGCCATGATACTCTCTCGACTGGACTACAGCAACTCTCTTTTTCTCAGTTCTCCTGACTATATAGTGAAGAAACTCCAGGTCATACAGAATGCAGCCGCAAGACTACTGATGAATTTACCTAGACATCATTCAACCAAATCAGCCTTAGCTTTGCTTCACTGGTTACCAATAAAACAGCGTATTCACGTTAAAGCCCGATGCATAATACATAAAGCTCTGCACAACAAAGGACCCCACTTTCTCAGACAAAGCATCTCTCTTTATGCCCCTACAAGAAAGCTGAGATCCTCCACCACCCAGCTAGTTCACATGTCACAGTTCAAGAGGTCTTCATGAGGAGGTAACTAACACCTTTTCAATAAAGGCAGAGC
Source organism: Pleurodeles waltl (assembly GCF_031143425.1). Lineage (NCBI taxonomy): Eukaryota > Metazoa > Chordata > Amphibia > Caudata > Salamandridae > Pleurodeles > Pleurodeles waltl. The sequence continues at coordinate 1,638,814,424 of NC_090444.1, read as the reverse complement.
TCCTTTGGAATTCCCTACCTCTAGAACTCCGGCAAGAACCCTTGGAACTTTTGTTCTGGAAAAAAATAAAAACTGTCCTTTATTCGATCTAACTTTCTCATATCTTGTTAGTCAATATTTTCTGCATCAGAGCTGTTACTGCCTTTTCAGCACTGGGAGGCCTTTGGGTAGCTATGCGCTTTATAAATCTTTTAAACTAAACTAAACTAAACTAAACTAAACTAAACTAAACTAAACTAAACTAAACTAAACTTATTACTTGTGGGAGTTGATTTATTACACTAGATAGACAAAGGGCAGTGAAAAGAGATGCAACGTGAGTGTGAATATTTTGATTGACCTCTTGAAAAAACTGCTACTTTGAGAACAGTATCTGTGATATGAGCGTGAATAGTAACGTAAAGGACATTTCCCTGAATAAAATTGAATCTTTCTTTCTCTGTGGTTTGAATGACATTGAAGTTTTTTGGGATTCTCTTTACTGTGTCAGACTAAAGCGCTCTTCATAGTCCATCAGTTAGTGATGTTCACACTGTCTGAGCAAACCTGTCACCCTAATGCCTAAATGCTGCAATTGACAGCTGAAATGTCAACCGAACAAGCATATTAGGAGTGGACACTTTAGTCTAGAGAATATCCACAATCTTGCACGATTGTTGACTTCACCAATTTTTGCTTGTGGGCCAGCAAAGGAATGCCCAAAAGCTACTCAATGAGCAAATTGCATTGCAATGAAATTTCAATATACCAAAGGAATATTCACCTGAGTTAATCCAATTTGCTGGATCCTACCATTCCTGATTCTGTGAGCCAGGAATGGGATTTTGCTTTTCGAAATGTTTTCAGAAGGAGAAAGAGTGAAAAAGAAAAAGGAAAACATTGACAAAGAGAGAACGCATGGAAAAGGAAGCTGCAAAAGTGAACTAAAGAGACAGGAAGGGTAGGGTGGTGGAGGAAAGAGGCATTAGGTGGAACCAAGACTAGGCAGCCTTGGTATTCAGCAACCTCAGCACTTGGTAATGCCCTCATTGGGCTCCTAAGGATCCCACAGAGCCTCTGCAATTCTATACTTTATTTGGCCAAATTAAGCACTACCAGTGCCCTCATTTTGCTCAGTATAGGGTGTTGTATCCATGACTCATTGCCTACATACTTGCTCTGTGGCCGGCTATTCATGCCTTGGGTATGCCACAATTACGAGGCATGGGATTTTTATCTGCCCTGTAAATAAAAAATATACATTCTTTTTTTTTAATTAACACTGTGGGATTGCTGTGGAATGACATTGTCTTCTGTTTTAAAATTGTTTAGAATAGTCTGTAACCCTGGCACATTTGTTTTCTTTATAACATGTTACATGTCTATTGTATAACTCCCAGGACTCCCATGACAGGTTTATACCTCACTTGAAGATGTTCACCCCAGTGGGAAAAATATGGCATCAACTTAGCTGAGAAAGGAAGCTGTGAAAGAATGCACATCATCACAGTGACATTATTCATTCCATATGGCGGTGCAAAGACAATTTCACTCCCATAAAACTTGTTCAAGAACAGAGCAGTTTTTTATCTGCCGCCTTCATACTGGCAGATCACACGGTGCGCTGGAATCAGTGAAGTTCAAAGACAATACTACAACAGTACATTGATTCTTGCACAAAGAGCCAAGGTTTATTTTAAGGCATTATAGATCTTGTGGTTATTATATCATCCTTTCCAAGAAGTGCAGGCCAGACTGCTTATTATCCTCTCTGGTGCATGCAGCTGAGATACATCTTTTTTGTGCTCTTAGCCCTAAAAAGGGGACAGACATTTATCAATGGATGTATTCACCTGAGAGGTGAGGGTTGGGTGAAATGTATTGTTTTCCCCTCCTAATACACATACTATTTGGCAAACAATTATGGGGTCTATTTTGTTAGTAATGTGTGTCCGTCTGTTTAAGGTTTCCTTTGTAAACACTGTACAGATGTGACAAAGAGACCAAATCAACCCCAGAAAGTTAATCCAAACCCTATTTCAAATGTGTAGAGAGTGTTTCATCTGTTTGCGTTAAATAGTGTGTGAGTCTCCTAGAACTTCGCTTGTGGGGTGGTTGGAGAAAGATTTTAAAGTGTATGACAGCATTTTAAAGTGGGTTTTAATTGGGCCTTGCTTACAATGTAAAATAGGAACTGAAAATTGTGCATTGAGCCAGTCTACAACTAAGGAGATTGCAAGCTCAGCAGCAGCTCTCTTGCCTCTCAGCACACCAGTTGCAGGCCTAAGTGATTGGTCTGGACCAAGAGACACCTGAACAGGCCCCTTGATTTTTTGAAAGGCAACCCCAAGGTAGCCATTTTCATGTGGCGCCCTCCAGTTTCTCTAAGCTCTGAGCAGTCCAGAGAGCCTTACACTTCCATTAAGCCTGAAAATGGGTGTGTGCCATTCTGTTGACTCCATCTAGGAAATGTCAGTTAGGGGTGAAAGTTTTATCTAGAATCTCTGAATTGGGCATGGACACTCACCAACTAGACACTTTCTACCTCCAATTGTAAACTCCTGGACAGTGGCAGAGTCTTCGAGAAGAGATGTGTGTTTGCTTAAAATACAATTGATTTTGTTTAAACGAAGGTTTTCTAATTCCTTTGAATCCATTTATTCTTGAGTCATCTTAACCTTTTCTAAAAAGACTTAACTATTCAATACTTTGAGAGAGAATTATAGGCTGTTAATAAATAAGTGATGACTCAGGATAATGACGAGATAGAACCAGGAATATGAGTGACAGTATAATCATACTGTAAAAAGAAAAATGCCCTTCTACCTTTATGACTAATCCTGAATTTAAGATTGTGCAAACATTGCAAATTCTGATGATCAGTTCAAATGCTTCTCTAGTGCCGCCTGAAAGATATCTCAAATCAGTAAAGGCTGGGAAAAAGTTATTTTGCAAGAAATGAGCAGTTGCACTCAGATCAGTAAAAGACAGGGCGTTCTTGTCCGTCGCCTTTTCATTGTTGCAACAATGCTGCCCCAACTGCTCTTGCAAAGACATCTTTTTCCATAATAAACTTTTTCGAAGTATTAGGGTGAGCGTATAAAAAACCTGGACATAACGCATGTTACTGCAGTGATAACGAAAACATATTAGCCACTACTCAATAGTATATGAAAGCTTCGATCTTGTTACTCGGTGCCCAATAACTTCCTAAAGCATAATAATGTTAATGACAAAAATCAAATGAGATAAATATTTTTTGTCTAGACCAATTGACATAGGGAGTTTGCCTCATTAACCAGGGAGTTCCAAAAATTACAGCATAGGTAGGAGAGGCAATAATATAAAAAGAAAACACTTCAGTATTTTATTTAAATAAAATGAGATGGGTTAGTATTCTTAGTGGCCCAATCCTAATCAGTGGAATTTCCAGAAGTACCATTATCCAAAAGGCAGAGGAATTAACACATATTGCTGTTCTCAAAGCAGTGTTGTCATCTATCCCTGAAAGGCACCGAGAGGGTGTGTTGAGTTTCTTTCTTCATTGCCTGAGGAATGCTTGATTCTTTCAAGCAGCCACGGTCCCACTCTGCACTGGAACACGGAACGGAGTCGTGTCTATTTAAGAGAGTACCAGGTAGGAGAGAAAAACACAAAGCGTACAAAATCTCCTTTGCTAATCTTGTCGTTCTTGATTGAGGATGAAAATTAATATAAAAGTTATAGCAAGGCAGCAAGCTCACCAAGGAAACAGGGAAGAGTAAAATGCCAAGTAAGAATATTATTGAAAAAAAGGATTCCGAACACTCAGAGCAAAGTGGTCTGTAGAATAAAGAACCAAATATACCCCTTATGTAAAGGACAAAAGTCTTAAGTTTTGGTAATTGTTTTCACACTCAATTCAGCTTTGAAGGGAATGGTGCCCTTTAGCATCAGATCTGACACAAAGTTGTAGTTGGGATCCCAGCATTATCTTATACAGCAATAACAACCTTTCCGTTTTAGACCTATGTAAACCTCTCCTTTTGCACCATAATATTTCCTGAAGAGAGTAAATGACGCTGTCAGGAAAATGTATGGAGATTAAATAACATAACCCCAAGCTTTTCCTGTAAGATTGTCTCTAAAGTCCTCTCCTTTATCGGCTACTTAACTCTAGTGAGTTTATGCCCCAGATGCATGAATATGAATTTATTTGTATCTAATCTGAACTATCACCTCTGACCAGAACACAAGCATTCTTAAATCCCCTCCTTCTTTTCACTTCTTCCATTATATCAAGTATATTGTAGATTTTAGTGCAATTTTTAGGTCGAGCACGGAAGCGCTTTGACCTGTTAACCACGCCCACCTCACGTCCCTCACTTTCATTGTTCATGGGCTTCCCTTTAAAAAATCACTTGATGTAATTGGTAAATGCTTTACGTTTCTCCCGCCTTGGGGCAGTTTGGTTACCGCCTTGGACACTGATGCTGTTACTGGGATAATTGCACTATTGCCGTTGTACTTCAGTGTGAGCGAATGACTAGTTTTTTCTGTCTGTGCTCCGTGGCTGCCATGGTGGTCACAGTGCTCACAGCGCAAACTCATTCACGCTGTTATCTAATAAGAGTCATTTCATGTTTACTTGTAAGTGGTAAATGCTTTAATAAAAAACATAGAAATCCTCAATGCAGCACTCCGATCACAGCAGGAGAGCCGATACTACAATATTTACTGCACTCGGGAAACTCGCCCCATAATGCTTTGCAGGCATATCTCGACAATGTACCCTCGGGCTGTTTGTGCTGAAGCACCATTCAGATCTGACGGCTGAGCTACTTAGGCTCATATTTATGAAAAATGGCTCACAACTGCGCTAGCACAGTTGTGCGTATTTTTTTTAACGCAAGCTAACACCATTCCCTAACAGCATCCATGGGCCATATTTAGGAAATGATGCAAAATGGCACTAAGGAATGGCTAGCGTCTCAAAAAAAGATGCTAGCTGGTGAGGAATGGCGTTAGGGGAAATTGCGCTGGTGGGTCAAATATGACGGTAGACTGATTAGTGGCAAAAGAATCTGCTGCTAGTCAGCCTAGCATCATTTTTTGACGCACAAGCAGCCAAAATTGAATCCTGTCTAAGTATAGACAGTAGTCATTACCACCACCCCAGTGCCCACCACAGGTGACCAGTGTCCCCATGGCAAGTCCAACATACCCAGTGCCAGCCAGGGGGGCCCATGTAAAGGGCCCCCAGTGACACACTACACACATACACATAGACTTACCTGCAACTTACCTGAGAATGTCTCCCTCCTCCTGTCGTGTCCCTGTATTGTGAGTGGTGGTGATGCTGGGGGTTGGGTGGGCATCTTTGTGCCCATTCCATTGTGTTTCCCCATGGAAATGGGCCTACCTGCACATTAACACCTGGTTTGACCAGACGTTAAATAATGACTCTGATCGGGCTTAGCACCATTATTTAGGCCCGCCTCCTAGTTGCGCATCATTTCTGTGTCGGGTGTTAAGTATGGCGCTGGGGGGGCTAGCGTCTTTTTTAGCAAGGGAATGCCTACTTTGCATCTCATTGATGCCAGGTGGGTTGGCGCATCCTAGAAATGGCGCTAACGCCAATATTTTGACGCTAGACAGGCCCAGCGTCAAAATATAAATATAGAGTTGAGTTAGTGCCACTTTAGTATCAAAATCTAAGGTGACGCTAACTGTCCATAAATATGGGCCTTAGTGTTTCACGCTCCTCCTCCTTCTGCCCTCTTTTCTGGTGACCTGAGGCAGAGGCCAGATGTGGATGGGATTCCAAGATGGCAAATACCCTGTATGTGACAGATCAGTCCGGTGAGTTTGTTTCACATCCTCTTTACAGCCTGCTCCCTTAACCCTGGAGTCTGACCTTTCCTGTTCAGTGCCCCATCCATCTTGCTGCTCACATCTGGATCTCCTCTATTAATTCGCAAGCACAAACCTTATATTCAGCATCTTATTCAAAACTGTCCATGGTCTTAATGTCCACCCGATTCCTCATACCCTGACATCTGTCCATTCTTCTTATGTGACATCCGGCAGAGGTTAATTTTTACTTTCAGCAAAGTTATTGGAACTAGCATAGCCTGATTAATGCCAGGCAAGCAGTAAGCCTCAAAGGATGTGTATAAGTTGTCATCAAGGGGTGTCTTGTTTTTATTTTTATTTTTTTGGCACTTAGCAATGTTTTAATTTATTTCTCTAAAATGTACATTACATTTAACAAATGCCCGATGTTCAGAGAGGGTTGACTAAACTCACGGAGATACAAATTTTCATGTGTTCCTGTGCAGAGTTAAGTGGCATCCATTAGCACAAAGCTGACGTAGTGCTGTGTGTAAACGTAGCATTTATTTCTTGTTCGTACCTCATTGCCTATGTTTTATATGTTGGTGAGCATTGTCGAATGAAATCATTTTGAACCCCTTACTTGATGCACAATTATAAGCTAGAAGATGAGTGTAACCGTAGTCGATCCATTCCCATGAAATTCGACTTGCTCAAAGAAACATTCTTGCTGAATGCAACAGTGTAGACTCGTTACAGGTACAAGGTCGCCTAAACCGGTATAGACAATGGAACCACTGACTGGGGATGCGAGATGACCACGAGAGTATGAAATCATACCAGACATTCTACCCGCTGGAGACATCAATCACAAGAACCAATAAACTACGTGAGAACTGTTATGAGGTGACAGTTTTGAGGGCACGACTGCAGAATCATTGGATGGAGATAGTGGGGTGCCAATTCTGCCCAATTAGAAATTAGGGGACTGTACAACAGAAAAGGGTTAAAACCATTTGACACGAGGAGCCATTAGGAGATGCCATTGCGAATTCTTGATATTACCCAGAGTCTTTGTCACTCTGCCTAAAGACTTTGCTGCTTGACTCTTCAAACCATCCCCGCTCTTACCTTGCCCATTCTATACTGCTCCTTCTTATGAGGGAAGTGTCCCTACTTACCCCGTCTTGCTGAACTTTGCTGTGTCTCCTGGCTGATGACGAATCAACTGATGTCCTGAGGACGAAGATTGACTCTGTATGCTGACCCATAATGGAGGGTAACTATATGATAATGAAATTGTAATTGTCTGTTTGCCTTTCCTTTCTAGGTACCAACTGCTTCTTTTGACAGACACCATAGTTAGATGTTTTTCTAAATTGGTGTTACCAAATTCTTTTGCATGAAGCCCAACATGCCAATGCTAATTTGAGGTTAGTTAAGGGGTTCACTAAATGGACGCAAATAGACAAATGACTGAATCAATGCTTCGTTGAATAACGTGCTAATGATACTCTGCTAAGGCTAACCCATGTTGACGTTGTGGTATGTTCTAATGTTCGTGATCTTTGCTTTAATGAAATCTTATTTGAGTTGCCATATTATGACAATGCTGATGTGTTTAATGGTTTTGAGACTAATAAACTTGCTAGTAGAATTGTTATCAATAGGGAATAAACATCACAAAATCGTACTAAACTGGTGTGGTTATTCATGACTGAAAGGTCATGGTGGTTTCCGAGTCTTATTGATGACGTTGTTGACTTGTTGATTGACAGGTTGATCAGCTATCTCGTCTTAAGGTGTCTTCAATCAGGGTCAAAAGATTCATTGGCCTAAAACTAGTCCCAGGGTGAATAAATTATTCAGATTGGGAAGCGTTAGCAGCTATGATAAATACATTAGCTGAAACTGTTTGTTTGTAGTACTGTTTCAAAGTCTGGCCCCTGATGAGTGTTTTTGAACAACAGTAATGTGTCCTTTGTTTTGAATTTCTGTGTCATATTTTTTGCTTTAAAATAATGTGCCACGTATTTTTGAGTACGTTTAATGCATTAATATTATATGGGATATGGTATGCCACCACATTACGTTTGGAAGTCACTGGGAAATTCTATGACAAAAGCAGCAACATGGTCAAAGGAAGGGCTTTTTTTAAACTCATTTTAAACTCATTCAGGTGACTTGCAGTATCCTTAGCTGTACTTCTGGGAGTATTTTATTCCTTAAAATGCATGGTCAAACCATGGTCTTTTATTTCTATTAATCAAGAAAATCTTCAAATTGCAGATAATGTGTAATAAGTGTGGGCTCATACTATAAAAATAAACACACAAGCATGGACCTTGTAATTTCTTATAAACAAAAACTCTTAAGCAGCATGATGGAAGTCAATATCAAAGCTAGGTTTCGCTATAAAGTGTGTGGGTAACATGCAGCTAGCCTGCAGATTCATGGTCTGGTGCACCCAACTCTAGAGGTAGAATAATTAAACGTTTTATCATAAACAGTTGATGAATTTGGATTATCAAGGTAGAAAGCCTAAAAGACACCCTTTAAGGAGGAAGTAAGAATTATTTGCTCAATTATTGTCTGTGAAGGTGTACATGGTGCTGTTGTTTAGCCATTTTAGTTATAGCTCTATGCACGTTATTTTAGCGCACCAGGCCTGCCGCTGTGCACTTTAACCTAAATTTATTTTATTCAGCTTCGTTTATTATTTTAACAATAGCCACATTTGCAGTCTTGTTTTATTTCTGTCTATCTAGCTGTTCTTTGCCTAGGTCAGCACTGCGTTCTTAAACAAGACATTTCTTTCACTCTGTGCTTCTCTCTAGGCTGCAGTAAGATAGGTTGCCGGTAAACGTTGTAACACCTTGTCTCTGGTATTCATAGAAATATTCACATCCTTAAGTAGGGACATTTTCTCAGAACATCAGCTGTTTTATTATAAAAACTCTTCCCTGTCCCATACACATTAGAGGGAGATTCCAGCCAGATGACCACGACTGTCTGCTGATTGCTGAACGCTTCGCTACAGCTGCTTATGCAGACTTCAGGCCTCTTGCTCCTGTATGGGGGATGATGTCTTCCCAGGGGAACCTGAAGAGCAGAACTGGTGCTTAACATGCTGTGTTCTAATATAGCCTAGGTAGGAATTAGTCTATTTGACTTTAGTGACAATATGGTAGCGTTATCTCTATGCTTCACTCTCCTTGTCACAATTTTAATCCCGTCATGCTTTATCGTTCTGGTTATTGCAATACATGCTTTATTATCTAAGATGCAGTTGCTTCATTAAAAACTTATTGAAACATATACTGCCTCTGCTTGTCCTTGTATATGTGAGATTAATGTAACTGAGAGAAACGGATGCGATCTGAGTGACCTCGATTTCCCTGAGGAGTCAATTGTGTCATGCACTCGGCTGCCCAATCATCCCTGCTCTTGGGTAGAGATCAGGCACTGCTAGTTAGCCAGAGCAAAACCCGGATTGGGGTGACAGGTGTCACCTGTAGTGGGTTAGACTCAGTCTCCCCACACCACAGTCGATTCTGCCGCTCAAATCCAGTAGTCACATTAGAATAATGAAAGCCTAAGCGACATGGCACCGCCAACGTTTTGGTCAGGCTCTAATTTTTGGGTCCTCCTGAGTATCTCTGTCTCACTACATACAAAGACACCTCAGTACTATATACGGAGACATCTGTGGTATTGAGGATTTCCTCCTCCGCTAAGTAGGGAGCACCCAACTAACGCTGTAGGTTGTTCAAGCTTGAACCATTAAAAGGATAATCCCCATCTGGTGTGCTTATCTCTGAACAAACTTTACCATTCATTATGGCAAATCCGCAACAGGTAGCAATTGCAATCAATATGCGACCAACCCTTACTGCACATTTATTGCCACATGGCCTAAAGGCCAAGGGGGTCCAGTAACATTTGATGCTGAGGCTCACCCAGGCTATAGAACAGAACTTTTTTATTCTTGGGTCACATTTCCAGCAGCTGATGGGAACACAAATACATTTCATCACTATACACTTGCAAATGCACCTGCACAATACAGAGCACATGCATATCTAGAAATACCTCTATCTTATCAAGAACGTAATAATTGCCTTGATGGCGCCCTACCCCACACAATTTTACACATTAGGTTAGGTCCTCTAAGTAATAATGGTCCTACTGGGCTTTCATTGGCCACTTATACACCTCACCCTGCTGCAGTGAACCTAAGGGTAGCTGAAGTCCTCTGCTTATATACTGAGCTGGCGGCAATATGCAGACCACTAGTACAGTTTGTAATGCAAACATTAAACACAAACCAATCACGTGCTGCACCAGCGCAACCACATGCAGTAACACCAGGCATTAATCCTGCGACTGTACATTTGATCATGGGTAAAGTACCCACCAAACGAGAAGAAATTCCATTTTGGTTAGCTCAAAAAATAAATGCACTGGAAGCAGTATTTCCCCATATGGGACCTTAGGATAAACACAGAATATTAACTATGTGCTTGCCATTTGGGATGGTTCCCACTACAGATAATTGTAATACATGGGGCACGGTATTTGCAATGCTCTATACTACTGCACAATTTACCAGAAGTGTTGAAACAAATTCAAGATGAATACGGGGCTGCCCCGGCCCTGGACTTGGGGATGCAACTAATGGGCAACTTAGTCACAGTGTCCTCAATTATATTAAGTAACCTTAAAGGGGAAGCGGTCGCACTAGGGGTGCACATGTGGCTCCGGGATGTTCCTCCAGAGGATCAAGAACGCGAGCTGCCAAAGATTACAACAGAGACCTACTCTAGCATTGGTCGAGATAGTCTGGGGCCAGACCAACAAAACCACAATTCCAAGGTAAATCTAATAAAGATTCTACCAAGCAAGCACCTGACAGTACTTTGGAACGCTGGGATAAAAAACAACAAACACCTATAAAAGAAAGGGGAGAATCTCCACAAACGGAGACCCCACAGAATAGATATAATCTCAGAAATAGAGAATATATAAAAACGCCTGATAGATATAAATATACTGATATACGCCAATCTCGTTCCTTTCAGGACTCACCGGAAAAATGCAGTGAGAGAGGTGGGCGGACAGAGCGAAGACATGAGTATGTGAAACCGAGACAGGAATCACAACGCTCAACAGAAGTTTCTGTTCAAACAAAAGAGAAACTTCCCCAACAAAAACCACCATTCAAAAAGAAAAAGTTGGCAGCAGTTGCAGTCCAACATGCCACTCAAGAAGAGGGCTCTATTGAAGTACAAGAAATGGGCATTAACGCTATTAGACAGCGTGGCAGAGGTCACAATAGTTTGCCAGCCTCTTCTAGGGCATCTGGAGGTGAAAGCAACTGATGACTTCCTACAAGTAGAAACTACAGATATGCGTGTCTCCACGCCTGATAGGGTGTATAAAGTAACGCTACAGGTAGAAGCAGACATTGAGCGCACAATCGACACACTCTTTTGGGACCGCGTCGTAAACATTTATGATATTCTACTGGCTGAAAGGGATTGCCCACCTGAATTTATCTGTACCTGCCCATATGGGGAAGATGTGATCAAACCTTCTTTCTTGCCTCTTGTTCCCAAGGAGCTCGCAGAATCCAACGCCATCGATTGGGCAGTGGCGCAGACACCTGCAGTATATCGCAATCAGGTAGAGTGGGATAAAGACTCCCCATCATGTAATTCCGATTAAAACTCAACCTCAACCACAACCCCAATATCCAATTAAACATGATGCAAAAGCACCCGTTAGAGAAATCCTCACACAACTGTCGTACCAGGGCGTAATCGAACCATGTGTCTCACCCATGAATAATTCATTATTCCCAGTAGCTAAACCGGACCATTCAGATAGAATAGCTTTAGACTACAGACACTTAACCAGTCATACACACACATTTGCTATACAAAAATCACATAGCACAGCACTCATGAACAACACAGGGCGTAAAAAATACAAAACAACACTGGATATTTCCAATGGATCTTTCTGCCAAAATAGAGCACCTGAGAGTAGAGACTTAACCAGTTTTCATTGCACTAGGCACCCAGAAATAATTCTGTTGTTTACCCCAGGGGTACAAGAACAGTCCAGGACTGTTCGCAGCTCGTGTGACTTTAATATTGCACGACATAGACCCTGAAGCATTATCCTATGTAGATGACATCTATCTCATGGATTATGAATTGCTGCAACATTTAAAGCGGGTAGCCCGCATTGTTGTGGGATTTGCTGAATTTGGCTACAAATTCAATTTAAAAAAACAAAAATAGCATTCCTTAGCGTCCTGTTTCCGGGATATGAGCTATCAAGTGAAGGAAAAAGCCTACTGCCACAGTTCTTGGGAAAATGTGCACAGTTACAACATCCAAATGCAATTAAAAAACTCCGGTCCCTATTGGGTTTTCAAAATTTTGGCAGAATTTACATTCCTGATTATGCATCACGCAGACATGCTTGCAGCAAAACACCTACACAAGAGACAACAAAACACATCTGGTCATCAGAGTAATTGCTGGTGCCATTGGTTTCACCTATGTAACTTTTAATGAGGGTGAGACAGTCCCTTTTGTATTCCGCACCAGAACATTGTTTTGCTCCCACTGAGAAAATTCTCACTGCTGTTCAGATGGCCGTCATTAAAGAAAGACCTCTAGCCCAAGGCAAATGCATTATTGTTGTTTCTCCAATCTCAGCCCTTGAGGCTGTTACCAAAGCCAGTGTTCCAAACGCTAAAGCATTACATCCACGCTGGAAACAATGGGCAACGTCTTTGACAGCCACTGATATTGACTACATTTTCGTCCCAAAATTACAAACTCAAGAATTTTTGCATTATGAACTAGAATACCCAGTTCCAGCAAATACACAGCTTATTGATCAATATCAAAGAGTCATGTATACCGATGGCTCAGCGCAATCTGCAATTGGTGCAAAACATCAATACTCGTACATGGCTATGTGGAGGATAATCCATTTTCTCCTCAACATACATTCATGCAAACCCTAGGAGATTGCACGGCACAATTAGCAGAGCTAAAGACTCGTGATGGTACTGGAACATACGGATCCTGCATAGCTAACACTGATTGTTTGTGATTCATACTACTGTGCCCAGTCCTTCAATGAATACCTGCATTATTGGCACCAGAATGGGTTCAGAGATTCGAAAGGCAACGCCATTAAACACAGACTTCTGTAGGGGAAAGTAGCAGATCTGAAGGAAACGCTACCAAATGTCCATGTTGTACATACACTTGGACACCAGCATGTTGGAATATATGTTGCTGGAAATACACTGGCTGATGAAGCCGCGAAATCAGCAGTAGCTATGGCTGCTGTTGCTGCAGTAACCCACTCAGGAGGGAAACCGGACAATGACATATGGGCTGCCATGAAAGCTACGGCTGAGGGGACGCCCTATCCAAAAGCATTTCCTTCTAAATATTCCTACAAATGGGAGGCTGCCTAGACGCCAAAGTAAGGATACCAGACGTGGGAGCTTGAGTAATTCCCAACAAAGACATAAGACCAGAGCCGATTAAAGCAGCGCATGAGGGCTAGCATCTGCCCATGCTGGTGTGGCGGCTACAATATCATTGTTGCAAGCACGTTATTGGTGGCCAGGTCTATACAAACAGGCCAAGCATTATGTCCTTTGTTGTGACATCTGCCAACAAATTAAGGGTTCAACCGTCAAACGCCCACCGCAGACACCCCTCCTAATTTCCAACAAACCATTACAATGTGTGTACTTGACCATTGTGATCCCCTAACACTGGATAGTGTAGACAAATACATTCTAGTCATTGTTGACTCCTGCTCCAGATTTCTATGGGTGTGGCCACAACGCTCCGCTGACGCTCGGACTGTTATTAAAGATTTGTGAGTCTTAATCGGTACATATGCAGTTGCGGCTTTCCACTCAGACCAGGGCCCTGCTTTTGCCTCAAGGGCATTCTGGGATGCCACAGCTTCGATAGCGGTCCAACTCCATTACTCGTCTCATTTCATCCCGATGGAAATAGTGTCAGGGAGCGAAGAAACTGTGATTTAAAGCAGTCCTTAACAGCCAGAGTCTTAGGTACGGGTCGTAGTTGACTTAACCACCTGTATGGAGTTGTACTTCATGCGAGTGCCTGTTCAGAACTTGAATGTATCTTCCAGATGTTGATGGACTTGGCGTGGAGGCGGCAGAAACACCTTTTGACATAAATGAACGTGTCACTGTCTTGCAGGAACTACAACAGTTCAGTGATGACAAATCTTCTGCCAATGCTGCCTCCACAGGAATTAAGGATGTACCAATAACACCCACCAGATGGATTCCTAAAGTTGGGGATCTAGTACGTGAAAAGGTCGCTGTGAAAAAAGGAGTTTGGTCATTCTTATCACGCACTGGTCCCAGTCTTGGGAATACACAGTACCAGAACTGTCATTCTACCACCGTTGGCTGGTGCTAAAGAATACCAATTTTTATCTATCGACAATGTCAAGTTACACCATGTGCCCGATCCTGCACAGCAGACCAAGAGGAGCAGCCAGTAGTTCCCGAATCCCTCTCACTACTGGTGAAGAAGTCCCTCTCCAAGTTGTGAGCAGCAACGTTTACACCTCTCCGCACTTGGGGTGGGTGGAAAATGATCTTGCATTAGTTCCACTAACATCTGTTACAACAAACAATATTGAAAGTAATGATCGATTTGACACAACTTCAACACAGACGGATGGCGTGGGAGACCCCTACCAGTTCTTCTCCTACAAATACAGCTCCAGCTTTTGCATTAACTGCTTCTGGATACTTTGCCGACATCAACAACATCATTTCAGACTCATTTGCCTCTTCTACATCTGAACTGCCAAAAACATGTGAGCTGTAGCCTGGCTTAAAACAAATTATTTTATTTTCCCATGGAACTATCTGTGGCTTTCCTTGACTGCATTAGCTTTCCTCCTATGGATTGCCTTTGTTATAACATTCTTTCTATTGATACATGGTCATTTTCTTCCTGAAAGATCAACAGTTGAACTGGTGGATGAGGTCCTAAGGCCCCATTTTTCTTCTCATAAGGTCCACAGAGACTTGTCTTTTGTGAACAATTTCGCTATACCAATTCCTGATGGGATTGTTTGGGATAAAGTAACATTTGATATATACTCCCCGACAGAGGTCATTCAAATACCATATGTGTTTAAACTTTCAATGAACGATGTAATAATACCCGGAGTTGTTTCTGATGACTGGGATGTGAAAACAGTTGATTCCATGACTAATTGCAGTATTATACTGTATTTGAAAGTGAAGATATTAATCAATCTAAAGAGAATTATGGTGATATGTTTTGCTATAATTCTTAGGTGGCACCATTTCATTCACAGAGCAAGTACCCCAAAGACTATCTTTAATTACACACAATGGGAACATTGTCCGACTCCACCACAGGGGAGTTCTAAAACATATTCGGAAAAGTTTGCATATTTTTCTGGGCTCAGTGTTAAAAATGCTGAGTCATATTATTTTAAATTACTATCAATGGAAAATATACATATATTATTGACATACACAAAATTAATGTATTCAGATTCCTTTGTTTCCCGGTTGGCTATAGAAGGCTCTGAATATTGGCTGAAGTCGATTGACTGAAAAAGTGTATGGGGAACTAGAAAGTGGCAAATAAGGGGGAAGGAAGCTTTATTTAGAGCATCCCTGATACCTGTTCAAATAATATTTTTTAATGAAACTGTGCAATAAACAAGTTGTTTAGGCTTAGCAAAGATTAAGGAATTGAATGCGCCCTGTATTCCTGCCACTGCTAAATTTTACAAGTGGCAAAAGTATGTAAATGTAACAGAAGATCAGCTCAATGAATGGGCCCAGAATGGCATGTTTAATGCTTCATTGTCATGTCCTGGTGGGTGGTAATTGTGGCCAATAGATCCCAACGGGTGTCATAAACGTTTTAGAAACTCCAAGGGGGGTTTTAGAACTAGTAAGATGGACCCTCAAAATGTGTCATCCGAACATGTGGGTATAGTAACAACATACAGTGTAGTGAAACTATGCAATGGTTGAAGAGTTCCTCCCTAGATACTGTAAGAGAACACCTCAGTCTCCTGTCTAATAGCACTGACTTACAGGACTTCCTGTTAGGCCCCAGAAAACAACGCAGAAAGTGCTTCTTATATGCAGTCTATAATGAAATTTTGAAGCTTTCCCAACAAAAAGCTGCTGCCCGGTTAAGGCATATAGACCAGGAACACTTACAAAAGACATTAGCTGTTATAGATAATGGGATGAATACCCTGTCCGACTAGATATACACCTTAAACAACATTGTCTCTGTTGCAATAGACATACTACAAAGTGATATGTCTTCGTTACACCATGGATAAAGTCAACTAAGGTCCAATTTGCAGTTGGGTTGGACACTTCAAACATTGAAAGCAAGTCAGGTTCCCTGGCAACACGTTAGCGCAAGGGACATATTTTCCACATTTAATTTAATGCAAAAACAACAACTAATGGCTAAGAAAGAAGCAACTTATGTCATGTTAAATATCGAAACGTTAGACAAGTTGCCTTTTACTGTGGCTGAAATACCATCTGCTGAGTGGTTAATACACGGGGTCATTAATCTGCCTTTTTCAACACTCCAATTCACGTCCTGTTTAAAACACATTCCAGTAGGCAGATATGAAGGGCTGGGAGATAGTTACATCCATGAGGTGTGGGAGCTGCCCTTCTCGTACAAATGTCTCAGTGGCATGAAAAAGGTCTTTCTTAGCAGTAGTGAATGCGAGACTTCTGTCAGCCATTCAGTGGTTTATAAACAGCTGTCCTTGCACGGGGCTTGTAATGCTTCGGCAGAGAACTTGGCTTGTTATCTGAAGGGAGCTCCAGTCCCCTTCATTAGACCTGCGTTCCAGGTGCTTTCAAATGGCAGCTATGTTCTCCTCAATAGTGAAAACTGTTGTGAGATGCAAGCCAGAATAGTTTATGTTGTTTCGGTCTCTAAGATTCTGACACGCTGCGGGAACACACTCTTTCCTCCCACAAGACAAAGAGAAGTAGCTGACATTTGGCCCCATTTTGCTACTTCTAATCTGAATTTTGACAAGTTGAGCAGACTCAAGGCTTTATTGTTTCAAAAACATGTGGCGCTCACATCTGCAGGTGAGACCTACGCACTTCAGGTGGCAAGGCCATCAGCAGAAATACAGGCCCTCATTTCATCCCTGGCGGTAAATGCCACCTACTGCTGTGCTGACGGCCGCCAACATACTGTGACCGCAATGGCATTCCGCTACGGGTATTATGACCCACACTGAGAATTCCACCACTACACAGACACCCACACATGTCCGCCAGCTCAAAGGTCAGTGATAAAATGGCGATAGCAAAACCCACACTGTTACGCCAACAGAAATACGCCCACAGTATCACGACCCACGAATCACTGCAGCAGTCTTTCAAATGCAGTAAATCATTGGCGGTACACACTGCCGTGCTCAAAATGTACACACATTTAAAAAACTACACCACACTTGACAATTCAAACCACACACACCTGACACACATACACACACCACATTCACACACCCACACAGTATAAAACACCCACCCACATTACCCACAACCCCTTACAGCAAAAAAAACAATAGCACACAGAGAGAGAGAGACAAGCCAGGAGCACCCACTCAATCAAAGGCACAGAACACCATCACCCATACACCATCCAAGCACATCACAGCATACACCCCAACACATCACCCCACATATCACCCCACACATCCTCACACATATCACTCGCACCACATCCATGGCACCCCAAAGACACCCCAGGTTTTCTGAAGAGGAGCTAAGGGTAATGGTGGAGGAAATCATCCGGGTAGAGCCACAGCTATTTGGATCACAGGTGCAGCAGATGTCTGTTGCTATGAAGATGGAGCTACGGGGGAGAATAGTGGACAGGGTCAACGCCGTGGGACAGCACCCAAGAACCAGGGATGACATCAGGAAGAGGTGGAACGACCTATGGGGGAAGATGCGTTCCATGGTAGCAAGACACCAGGTAGCAGTACAGAGGACTGACGGTGGACCCCCACCTCCTCCCCCACAACTAACAACATGGGAGGCCCTCTCAGGAGTAGCAGGAGGACTGGACTCTGGTAAGTCAAATCTTTACTACTTTATCCCCCACCCTACCTGCATGCCATCACATACTCCCACCCTTACCCTCACTCCCATCACTCCATCACCTCACATATACCCCACCATCACAACCCACCCATCCCAATACCAAGCCCTGCATGCAATACCAATGGAAGGACCCCCATCACAGACCTGCATGGACACCCACCACCACAGCATGACCAGTAAATCACTACTCACACAAGGTCAAGCTGACCGGGAAATCACAATCATACAGGGAAACACACCCATGTACAATATGGCACATGCAGATACACTAACACTGCATTTGCATCCCGCAGGACCTCTACTCAACGTCACTAGAAAGGAGGTGCCAGCTACATCCAGTACCCCCACAGAAGAGGCCCACAGTGACGACAGCAGCTCTGCACGCCTGGATCTCGATGACCAACCTGGCCCATCCGTGAGTTCAGGACAGTCGGTTCCCCTGCTACAGTCCCAACCCAACACAGAGCCTCCCCCCTCAGGAAACACCAGCACAGCACCCAGCGGGCCCATGCCACTGTCCACAGAACAAGTCAATCAGCAGTGTGTCCACCACTACAGGGACCCCAGGCAACCCCCAAACCCAGGACGATCAGGGACCTGGGGTCAGTGGCAGTGGGCACACAGTTCAGGGGACAGAGGCACAGGACAACAGGGAAGCTGGGCGGACTGCTGTGCGACTGGGGGAGGACAGGCCCAGGGAACCAACTCTCCACGAGGCACTCTCCAACATCCTGGGAGCATACCACCATTCCCAGGAGACGATGGGCCAGATACTGGCCAAGCTGCAGGAGACCCAGCGGCTGCAGGAGGGACAGTGCCTGGGATCAGAGATGACCTAACAAAAATCTACACCATCATGGTCACCATTGCAGGGGTACTGGCTGACATGGACAAGACCATGAGGGAGGCAGTGGCACAACAACGGGTGCCTGCCACTAGCCAAACCGAGGAACAGCCTTCCACCTCCGCTGGCGCTAGTGGACAGGAGGCCCCGCCACAGGCCCAACAGACCACCAGCACCCCACCCCCTGCAGAAGGAGAACCACCCCACAAACGGTCCCTGTGATCCAGGCAGAAGCTGGAGAACATTGCCAAGACACCCACCAGGAAATAAGACTCTCCTGATTGTCACCCTTTTGTCCCACACTATCACCCTGTTCACCTTGAACTGCCATTACTCCCCTTCCTATGCCCCATTGGACAATGCACCTCTGATACCAAGAGACTGGACTCTACCCTGAACTTTCCTCCACTATCAGCCTAGCCCCTTGCACATCCCCCTCTACTTATGAGCACCTAAATAAACACCCTTGGAACAAATACCATTCTGGAGTCTGTCAAATGATTCTCAAATGTATTAGTACAACATTATCAGAGCATAGCAACTCAAAAGTACAGTGAAATATACTTTAGGATGACCTTTACTGGGCAGCAGTACACATAGCAGGAGCCAGAGTATGGCACATAGATCTGAAAATAGAGATGCCAAAGGGTACAGTCAGTGGCCAGAGACATAGGGAAACAGGCTGCCTTGTACAATGTCCAACAGATAACTGAAATGTTAAATGAAGGTACAGTGTCTTACCTGTGTGTCACTGTAAGTACTGCCGAATAATATTAGTTCTGTTGTCAACATCTTCTCCTCTGCCTCCTCTTCCTCACTGTCCACAGGCTCCACCGCTGCCACAAGACCATCTCCAGGCACATCCTCCTGCAGAAGAAAAGGCACCAGGCGTCTCAAGGCGCAGGTTATGCAACATGCAACAATGATCTGGCACACCTTCTTGGGTGAGTAGTACAGGGATCCACCGGTCAGATGGAGGCACCAGAACCTGACCTTCAGGAGGCCGAAGGTCCTTTCTATAATCCTCCTTGTATGCCCATGTGCCTCATTGTATCATTCCTCTGCCCTTGTCCTGGCATTCCTCACTGGGGTCAGTAGCCATGAGAGTTTGGGGGTAACCAGAGTCACCTGCAAATATTGAGGGATAACTGTTAGACACACACTAACCTAACCCTTAGGTACAACCCCATACCCAGACACCTACTCATACTATGTGGGGACCTTTGGCTCACCTATTAGCCACACCCGGTGCCTCTTGAGTTGGGCCATCACATATGGGATGCTGCTATTCCTCAAGATAAAGGCGTCATGCACAGAGCCAGGATATTTGGCATTCACATGGGAGATGCACTGGTCCACCAAACACACCATCTGCACATTCATAGAGTGATATCTTTTTCTATTCCTGTAAACTTGTTCAATTCTCCGGAGGGGAAAAATACCACATGTGTACCATCAATGGCACCAATGATGTTGGGGATATGTCCCAGGGCATAAAAGTCAGCCTTCACTGTGGCCAAATCCTCCACCTGGGGGAACACGATGTAGCTGCGCATGTGTTTCAGCAGGGCAGACAACACTCTGGTCAACATGTTAGAGAACATTGGCTGAGACATCCCTGATGCCATGGCCACTATTGTTTGAAAGGAACCACTTGCCAGGAAATGGAGCACTGACAGGACCTGCACTAGAGGGGGGATACCTGTGGGCTGGTGGATAGCTGACATCAGGTCTGACTCCAATTGGGCACACAGTCCTTGGATTGTGGAACGATCAAGTCTGTAGGTAATGATAATGTGTCTGTCCTCCTTTGTTGCACGGTCCACCAGGGGTCTGTACACCGGAGGATCCCGCCATCTCATATTCTGCCTCAGTGGTTGAAGCCTATGGAAGAGAATGGTGAGCAGATGGTCATATTAACACATATGTTGAACTAATGATGATTTGTTTACTTTACAGGAACAATATGTGAACTCAAGAGTCAGTTGATGTGCCAATGTCTGCTCTGACGCTATGCCCTGTGCCCCCCTGAAATGGCGCCTGCCTGACCTGTTAGGAGGGACAAGTGGAAATGAGGTAATTGTGCTGCGGTTGTGCACCGTCGCGGTAGGTGGTCGATGACCGCTGCGCAAAATTGCATTGGTTATCATTGGGCCCTATGGGTTCCAGAAGCCAATGGCGATGTACGCTGGCGGTGACGGTGTGCAACGCCGCAGACGTCATCGCCATTTTCTATCTAATCACTCACTTGCTACTTGACCTTCAACAGGAGAGGACCTACACTGCAAGTGCTGCTGTGACCTGTGTCTGGAACCGACCATGGCACATGTGTCTGGGGAAAGGGCCCCTGCCTTCACTGCGGAGGAGGTGGAGAAACTGGTGGATGGGGTCCTACCCCAGTACACGTTACTCTACGGTCCCCCAGGCAAACAGGTGAGTACACTGCGAGCATGATGTGTGGGTCATGAATGTATGGATTGCTGTGTGTGTAAGCCACATGTGGGGGGGGGGCAGAGGGGTCCTGGCCAGAGTGCAGCATGTAAGGTGGTCAATGTATGTGCGTCAGGGGATGTGTGGGATCTGGTGGGCAATGAGTCTGACGGTCCGGACTGGTGACTAATTCCCTTTTCTGCTGTCTTTTCCCTGCAGGTCAGCGCCCACAAGAAAAAGGGTATTTGGCGTGCCATTGCCAAGGAGGTGCGGACCCTGGGGTCTTTGAAAGGCGGACCACCCACTACCGCAAGAGGTGGGAGGGCCTGCGCCGCTGGGCAAAGAAGTCGGCGGAGGCCCAGCTGGGGCTGGCCTCCCAGCGAGGAAGGGGTGCCCGTCGCACCATGACCCCCCTGATGTTCCGCATCCTGGCGGTGGCCTATCCGGAGTTGTATGGGCACTTGAAAGCATCACAGTAGCCAAGTGGGGATGACTACAGAATCTGAAACCTGACTTTGCGCGCGTTAGGAGGTACCTGGGTGGGGGATGTGGGCTGTGGGTACCCCTAGGCCAGGGTGAGCATGGCAGGGTAGATCCCTTGTTGGGCAGGCTATGGAGCACTCCTACCCCAATAGTGTTGGTGGGCATCTACTACAGCCCCTCAGCGTGTTTCCCGTGCCCGCTCATCCAGGAGGGTGGGCATCTCCTTCACCCCAGGCACCTCAGGCCCTGCCCCAGTCAGCCCTGCTGCCCTCAGTGAGGAGGCTATTGACCTCCTGAGATCCCTCACTGTTGGGCAGTCAACCATACTGAATGCCATCCAGGGTGTCGAGAGGCATTTGCAACAAACACATGCATACCTGGAGGGCATTCAATCCGGCGTGGCCACCCAACAAAGAGCATTTCAGGCTCTGGCCTCCGCACTGATGGCAGCCATTGTTCCTGTCTCTAGCCCCCACCAACTTCCATTACCTAGACCCAATCCCCTCAACCCCATCCTATCCCAAGCACACCTTCAGACCAGCATTCACCCAAATCACCACATAAATGTGGCTCAGGCAAACATAAGCACCCCACTTCATCTCACAGGCACTCACACAAGCACTATACCCATGCAAACACAACAACATCCACTGCCTCCACTGTGTCCCTCTTCTCCTCTTCTTCTACCTCCCTCCCAGTAGCGTCTCCACTCACACCTGCATGCACTACATCCTCATCCACTACTTCCATCACCAGCACGCCCATCACAACACACCCCTCAAGAGCAGTCACCACCCCCACAACCATGCACACATCCCCTCTCACAGTGTGTCTGTGACCCCTCCTCCCAAAGTACACAAACACAAGCACCCACCCACCCAACAGCCATCTACCTCACAACAGCATCCACCCCATGCACCTTCACCCAAACTCAGACACCTCCCACAACCACTCCCTCTTATACCACTCCCAAACACTCTCCATCTTCCCACCCCAGTGTGTCTAAAAAACGTTTCCTGGCAAATATTGACCTGTTCCCTACCCCTCCCCCCTGTCCTTCCCCTCGGGCCAGGGTATCCAGAACCCAGGCCAGCACCTCAGCCACCAAGTCGGTGTCTGCTGTGGTACCTGCAACTCCCAGAGGCTCTAAGGGGCCACCCGTCAGGCCAGCCAGTGTGCCACCGACCCCTGCAAAGGACCAAACCATTCCATCACCTGCCAAGGTGAAGAAGGGGACAGCATGCAGCAAGGGCAAGGAGAACGACCCATCCAGCAAGGCCTCCTCCAAAACTCCAGCTGCCCGAGCCAAGGTTCCAAAAGCATCTGCCAAGGTGAGGAAGGTGCAGAAAAGCCAAGACAAGGCACTTCAGGCGTTGGATGCTGCAGGTGAGGGCCTGGGGCCACCATCAGAACCGACAGCCACGCCACCTGCACTGCGGCCAGCACCACCAGCATCCCCACTGCAAGCACCACCACCTGCACCGCCACCTGCACCGCCGCTGCCACCACTACTGTCAGCAGCAGCATCCCCAGTGGGCAGCCATCCGAGGCTGCAGGAGAAGGGCTGGTGCCTCCCTCCACCACTGGCAGCTCCAGCACCTGCACCGCGGTCAGCGCCGCCAGCATACTGCCGCAAGCAGCGCCACCTGCACCGCTGACAGTAGGACCACTACCAGCAGCAGCAGCCCCAGTGTCCGTCTGTCCGAGGCTACAGGAGACGGGCTGGAGCCTCCCACCACCACTGGCAGCACCCCCACCAGCACTACCACCAGTTTGCAACCTTAGTCGCCGCAGGATGGAGTCTGGCTCTGCCTCCATGGACTTTCATGCTACCTAGTCCCTGCAAATCTCGTGCCTCAGACACCCAGGTGAGGGAATGTGAACTGCCACACCCCAAGTGCTGCATCACTGGGCACAAGGCCCCCTCCGGAACCAGTGGAGATGTGCATCCACTCACCCTTTCCTTGGCAGGATGAAGCAGACTGGGCACAAGGCCCCCTCCAGAACCAGTGGAGATATGCATTCACTCACCCTTTCCTTGGCAGGATGAAGCAGACTGAGCACAAGGGCCCCTCCAGGACCAGTGGAAAAAGGCATCCACTCACCCAATCCTTAGCAGGATGAAGCAGACTGGGCACAAAGCCCCCTGCAGAACCAGTGGAGAAAGGCATCCACTCACCTAATCCTTGGCAGGATGAAGCAGACTGGGTACAAAGCCCCCTCCAGAACCAGTGGAAGAAGGCATCCACTTACCCAATCCTTGGCAGGATGAAGCAGACTCGGCACACAGCCCCTCCAGAACCAGTGGAGAAAGGCATCCACTCACCCAATCCTTGGTAGGATGAAGCAGACTGGGCACAAAGTCCCCTCCAGAACCAGTGGAGATGTGCATCCACTTGAGAGACTGTGGCTTTGCACTCCCCAGGACCAAGCAGTGGGCAAACCGGCCCTCAATGGAGAGACTGTGGCTTTGCACTCCCTAGGACCAAGCAGTGGGCAAACCACCCAAGTGAGAGACTGCGGCTGTGCATTCCCCAGGACCAAGCAGTGGACATGTAACCCCCTCCAGGAGCAGTGGCGTTATTCCATCTTCAGGCTGAGGTGCCCCCCCCTTCCCCATCCCCCTGAGATGCCGGTGTGTTTTCGACCTGATGCCCCTGCAGTGTTCTCTCTGTATTGAGGCAGGAGTCAAGTGTGGGCTTGGACCATGATTTTTGGCCCAGTGGCCCACGGACATTTGCAAGGGACAATGTACGACCTTATGTAGATATTGTGTATTTTTGTAAATACTGTTTTTGAATTTGTTACGTATATCTGCCTATTTCTAAAATATCTCTATTTAACTAAATTCCTTTTGTCCTTGCATTCTTCCAGGGGGTTACGCGGTGTAAATGTAATGTTGCTGCATGTGGTTGTGTGTATGGTGCTGTGGGTGAGTGTGGGGGTGTTGCGAGTGTGTGTGTCACTCTCTTTTTCCTCCCCTGTGTGCTAGGTGCAGTACTCACCGTGGTCGTCGAAGCCGCCTTTGATATTCCTGGTGTATGAGGAGGTAGACCAGCATGGGGAGGACCTGTAACTCGGGCTCCATGGCGTCCTGGTTCTTCGTTGAGTGTCAAGAGGTGAGTGGTTTCCCCTCAGAGACAAATCCAGCCAATAGGTTTTGTTATAGAAAAAAATATTTTCTTAGTTTATTTTAAGAACCACAGGTTCAAATTCTACATGTAATATCTCATTTGAAAGGTATTGCAGGTAAGTACTTTAGGAACTTTGAATAATCACAGTAGCATATATACTTTTTACATAAAACACAATAAGCTGTTTTAAAAGTGGACACAGTGCAATTTTCACAGTTCCTGGGGGAGGTAAAGTAATGTTAGTTTTAACAGGTAAGTAATTCACTTACAGGTTTCAGTTTTGGGTCCAAGGTAGCCCACCATTGGGGGTTCAGAACAACCCCAAAGTTATCACACCAGCAGCTCAGGGCCGGTCAGGTGCAAAGGTCAAAGAGGTGCCCAAAACACATAGGCTTCAACGGAGAGAAGGGGGTGCCCCGGTTCCAGTCTGCCAGCAGGTAAGTACCCGCGTCTTTGGAGGGCAGACCAGGGGGGTTCTGTAGGGCACCGGGGGGGACACGAATCAGCACAAAAAGTACACCCTCAGCAGCGCGGGGGCGGCCGGGTGCAGTGTGTAAACACGCGTCGGGTTTCCAATAGTTTTCTATGAGAGACTAAGGGATCTCTTCAGCGGTGCAGGCAGGCAAGGGGGGGGCTCCTCGGGGTAGCCACCACCTGGGCAAGGGAGAGGGCCTCCTGGGGGTCACTCCTGCACAGGAGTTCCGTTCCTTCAGGTGCTGGGGGCTGCGGGTGCAGGCTCTTTTCCAGCCGTCTGGAAATGGAGTTCAGGCAGTCGCGGTCAGGGGGAGCCTCGGGATTCCCTCTGCAGGCGTCGCTGTGGGGGCTCAGGGGGGACAACTTTGGTTACTCACAGTCTTGGAGTCGCCGGAGGGTCCTCCCTGAGGTGTTGGTTCTCCACCAGTCAAGTCGGGGTCGCCGGGTGCAGTGTTGCAAGTCTCACGCTTCTTGCGGGGAGTTGCAGGGGTCTTTAAATCTGCTCCTTGAAACAAAGTTGCAGTTCTTTTGGAGCAGGGCCACTGTCCTCGGGAGTTTCTTGTCTTTCTTGAAGCAGGGCAGTCCTCAGAGGATTCAGAGGTCGCTGGTCCCTTGGAAAGCGTCGCTGGAGCAGGTTTTTTTTGGAAGGCAGGAGACAGGCCGGTAAGTCTGGGGCCAAAGCAGTTGGTGTCTTCTGTTCTTCCTCTGCAGGGGTTTTTCAGCTCAGCAGTCCTCTTCTTCTTGTAGTTTCAGGAATCTGTTTTCCTAGGTTCAGGGAAGCCCTTAAATACTAAATTTAAGGGCGTGTTTAGGTCTGGGGGGTTAGTAGCCAATGGCTACTAGCCCTGAGGGTGAGTACACCCTCTTTGTGCCTCCTCCCAAGGGGAGGGGGTCACATCCCTAATCCTATTGGGGGAATCCTCCATCTACAAGATGGAGGATTTCTAAAAGTTAGAGTCACTTCAGCTCAGGACACCTTAGGGGCTGTCCTGACTGGCCAGTGACTCCTCCTTGTTGTTCTCATTATTTTCTCCGGCCTTGCCGCCAAAAGTGGGGGCCGTGGCCGGAGGGGGCGGGCAACTCCACTAGCTGGAGTGTCCTGCGGTGCTGGAACAAAGGGGTGAGCCTTTGAGGCTCACCGCCAGGTGTTACAGCTCCTGCCTGGGGGAGGTGTTAGCATCTCCACCCAGTGTAGGCTTTGTTACTGGCCTCAGAGTGACAAAGGCACTCTCCCCATGGGGCCAGCAACATGTCTCTAGTGTGGCAGGCTGCTGGAACCAGTCAGCCTACACAGATAGTTGGTTAAGGTTTCAGGGGGCACCTCTAAGGTGCCCTCTGGGGTGTGTTTCACAATAAAATGTACACTGGCATCAGTGTGCATTTATTGTGCTGAGAAGTTTGATACCAAACTTCCCAGTTTTCAGTGTAGCCATTATGGTGCTGTGGAGTTCGTGTTTGACAGACTCCCAGACCATATACTCTTATGGCTACCCTGCACTTACAATGTCTAAGGTTTGGCTTAGACACTGTAGGGGCACAGTGCTCATGCACTGGTGCCCTCACCTATGGTATAGTGCACTCTGCCTTAGGGCTGTAAGGCCTGCTAGAGGTGTGTCTTACCTATACTGCATAGGCAGTGAGAGGCTGGCATGGCACCCTGAGGGGAGTGCCATGTCGACTTACTCATTTTTTGTTCTCACTAGCACACACAAGCTGGTAAGCAGTGTGTCTGTGCTGAGTGAGGGGTCTCCAGGGTGGCATAAGACATGCTGCAGCCCTTAGAGACCTTCCCTGGCATCAGGGCCCTTGGTACCCGAGGTACCAGTTACAAGGGACTTACCTGGATGCCAGGGTGTGCCAATTGTGGATACAAAAGTACAGGTTAGGGAAAGAACACTGGTGCTGGGGCCTGGTTAGCAGGCCTCAGCACACTTTCAATTCAAAACATAGCATCAGCAAAGGCAAAAAGTCAGGGGGTAACCATGCCAAGGAGGCATTTCCTTACACAACCCCCCCCAAACGAAAGAGGATGAGACTAACCTTTCCCAAGAGAGTCTTCATTTTCTAAGTGGAAGAACCTGGAAAGGCCATCTGCATTGGCATGGGCAGTCCCAGGTCTGTGTTCCACTATAAAGTCCATTCCCTGTAGGGAGATGGACCACCTCAACAGTTTTGGATTTTCACCTTTCATTTGCATCAGCCATCTGAGAGGTCTGTGGTCGGTTTGAACTACAAAGTGAGTACCAAAGAGGTATGGTCTCAGCTTTTTCAGGGACCAAACCACAGCAAAGGCCTCCCTCTCAATGGCACTCCAACGCTGCTCCCTGGGGAGTAACCTCCTGCTAATGAAAGCAACAGGCTGGTCAAGGCCATCATCATTTGTTTGGGACAAAACTGCCCCTATCCCATGTTCAGAGGCATCTGTTTGCACAATAAATTGCTTGGAGTAATCTGGAGCTTTTAGAACTGGTGCTGTGCACATTGCTTGTTTCAGGGTGTCAAAGGCCTGTTGGCATTCTACAGTCCAGTTTACTTTCTTGGGCATTTTCTTGGAGGTCAGTTCTGTGAGGGCTGTCACAATAGATCCATATCCCTTCACAAACCTCCTATAGTACCCAGTCAAGCCAAGGAATGCCCTCACTTGAGTCTGGGTTTTTGGAGCTACCCAGTCCAGAATAGTCTGGATCTTAGGCTGGAGTGGCTGAACTTGGCCTCCACCTACAAGGTGTCCCAAGTAAACCACAGTTCCCTGCCCTATCTGGCATTTGGATGCCTTGATAGAGAGGCCTGCAGATTGCAGAGCCTTCAAAACCTTCTTGAGGTGGACCAGGTGATCCTGCCAGGTGGAGCTGAAGACAGCAATATCATCAAGATAAGCTGCACTAAAGGATTCCAACCCAGCAAGGACTTGATTCACCAACCTTTGGAAGGTGGCAGGGGCATTCTTTAAACCAAAGGGCATAACAGTGAACTGATAATGCCCATCAGCTGTGGAGAATGCTGTCTTTTCTTTTGCTCCAGGGGCCATTTTGATTTGCCAGTACCCTGCTGTTAAGTCAAAGGTACTTAAGAATTTGGCAGCCCCTAATTTGTCTATCAGCTCATCAGCTCTAGGAATGGGATGGGCATCTGTCTTGGTGACAGAATTAAGACCTCTGTAGTCCACACAAAACCTCATTTCTCTCTTTCCATCTTTGGTGTGAGGTTTGGGGACTAAGACCACTGGGCTAGCCCAGGGGCTGTCAGAGTGCTCAATTACTCCCAATTCCAGCATCTTGGGGACTTCCACCTTGATGCTTTCCTTAACTTGATCAGACTGTCTGAATATTTTGTTTTTGACAGGCATGCTGTCTCCTGTGTCCACATCATGGGGTCACAGGTGTGTCTGACCAGGGGTTAGGGAAAAGAGATCAGCAAACTGCTGCAGGACCTTCCTACAGTCAGATTGCTGTTGGCCAGAGAGGGTGTCTGAATAGATCACTCCATCCACTGAGCCATCTTTAGGGTCTGATGAGAGGAGATCAGGGAGAGGCTCACTCTCAGCTTCCTGGTCCTCATCTGTTACCATCAACAGATTTACATCAGCCCTATCATGGAAGAGTTTTAGGCGGTTTACATGGATCACCCTCTTGGGGCTCCTGCTTGTGCCTAGGTCCACCAGGTAGGTGACCTGACTCTTCTTTTCCAGGATTGGGTAAGGGCCACTCCATCTGTCCTGAAGTGCCCTGGGAGCCACACGCTCCAAAACCCAAACTTTCTGCCCTGGTTGAAATTCAACCATTGCAGCCTTTTGGTCATACCAAAACTTCTGGAGCTGTTGGCTGGCCTCAAGGTTTTTGCTTGCCTTTTCCATGTACTCTGCCATTCTTGAGCGAAGGCCAAGTACATAGTCCACTATGTCTTGTTTAGGCTCATGAAGAGGTCTCTCCCAGCCTTCTTTAACAAGAGCAAGTGGTCCCCTTACAGGGTGGCCAAACAGAAGTTCAAAGGGTGAGAACCCTACTCCCTTCTGAGGCACCTCTCTGTAAGCGAAAAGCAGACATGGCAAGAGGACATCCCATCTCCTTTTGAGTTTTTCTGGGAGCCCCATGATCATGCCCTTTAATGTCTTGTTGAATCTCTCAACAAGGCCATTAGTTTGTGGATGATATGGTGTAGTGAATTTATAAGTCACTCCGCACTCATTCCACATGTGTTTTAGGTATGCTGACATGAAATTGGTACCTCTGTCAGACACCACCTCCTTAGGGAAACCCACTCTGGTAAAGATACCAATGAGGGCCTTGGCTACTGCAGGGGCAGTAGTCGACCTAAGGGGAATAGCTTCAGGGTACCTAGTAGCATGATCCACTACTACTAGGATGTACATATTTCCTGAGGCTGTGGGAGGTTCCAGTGGACCCACTATGTCCACACCCACTCTTTCAAAGGGGACCCCCACCACTGGAAGTGGAATGAGGGGGGGCCTTTGGATGCCCACCTGTCTTACCACTGGCTTGACAGGTGGGACAGGAGAGGCAAAACTCCTTAACCTTCTGGGACATATTGGGCCAGTAGAAGTGGTTGACTAACCTCTACCACGTCTTGGTTTGTCCCAAATGCCCAGCAAGGGGAATATTATGGGCTAAGGTCAGAATAAACTCTCTGAAACTCTGAGGCACTACCACTCTCCTAGTGGCACCAGGTTTGGGATCTCTTGCCTCAGTGTACAGGAGTCCATCTTCCCAATAGACCCTATGTGTTCCATTTTTCTTGCCTTTGGACTCTTCAGCAGCTTGCTGCCTAAGGCCTTCAAGAGAGGGACAGGTTTCTTGTCCCTTACACAACTCTTCCCTTGAGGGTCCCCCTGGGCCCAAGAGCTCAACCTGATAAGGTTCCAGCTCCATAGGCTCAGTTCCCTCAGAGGGCAGAACTTCTTCCTGAGAAGAGAGGTTCTCTTTTTCTTGTTGTGTGGCAGCTGGTTTCCCAGCTGACTTTCCTTTTCTCTTGGTAGGCTGGGCCTATCTTCCAGACTCCAGCTCTACTTTTTCATCCTGTGCCTTGCACTGTGCCCTTGTCTTGACACACACCAGTTCAGGGATACCCAGCATGGCTGCATGGGTTTTTAGTTCTACCTCAGCCCATGCTGAGGACTCCAGGTCGTTTCCAAGCAAACAGTCTACTGGGATATTTGAGGAGACCACCACCTGTTTCAGGCCATTGACCCCTCCCCACTCTAAAGTTACCATAGCCATGGGATGTTCTTTAGTCTGATTGTCAGCGTTGGTGACTGGATAAGTTTGTCCAGCCAGGTATTGGCCAGGGGAAACCAGTTTCTCTGTCACCATAGTGACACTGGCACCTGTATCCCTCAGGCCCTCTACACTTGTCCCATTAATTAAGAGCTGCTGCCTGTATTTTTGCATGTTAGGGGGCCAGGCAGCCAGTGTGGCTAAATCCATCCCACCCTCAGAGACTAATGTAGCTTCAGTGTGACACCTGATTTGCTCTGGGCACACTGTTGATCCCACTTGGAGACTAGCCATTCCAGTGTTAGCTGGAGTGGAGTTTGAAGTGGTATTTTTCTTGGGACAGGCCTTGTCTCCAGTTTGGTGTCCAGACTGACTACAGCTACGACACCAGGCCTTTTTGGGATCAAAGTTTTTACCCTTGTACCCAGAATTGTTTTGTGAAGAGGCTCTGGGCCCACCCTCCTGTGCAGGTTTTTGGGGGCCTGTAGAAGACTCTTTACTATTTTTGTTTTTGGCTGTCTCACCACCTTTCCCCTGGGGAGGTTTTGTGACCCCTTTCTTTTGGTCACCCCCTGTGGAAGTTTTGGACACCCTAGTCTTGACCCAATGGTCCGCCTTCTTTCCCAATTCTTGGGGAGAAATTGGTCCTAGGTCTACCAGATGCTGATGCAGTTTGTCATTGAAACAATTACTTAATAGGTGTTCTTTCACAAATAAATTCTACAGCCCATCATAATTACTTACACCACTGCCTTGAATCCAACCATCTTGTGTTTTTACTGAGTAGTCTACAAAGTCAACCCAGGTCTGGCTCGAGGATTTTTTAGCCCCCCTGAATCTAATCCTATACTCCTCAGTGGAGAATCCAAAGCCCTCAATCAGGGTACCCTTCATGAGGTCATAAGATTCTGCATCTTTTCCAGAGAGTGTGAGGAGTCTATCCCTACACTTTCCTGTGAACATTTCCCAAAGGAGAGCACCCCAGTGGGATTTGTTCACTTTTCTGGTTACACAAGCCCTCTCAAAAGTTGTGAACCATTTGGTGATGTCATCACCATCTTCATATTTAGTTACAATCCCTTTAGGGATTTTCAACATGTCAGGAGAATCTCTGACCCTATTTATGTTGCTGCCACCATTGATGGGTCCTAGGCCCATCTCTTGTCTTTCCCTTTCTATGGCTAGGATCTGTCTTTCCAAAGCCAATCTTTTGGCCATCCTGGCTAACTGGATGTCCTCTTCACTGGAGTTATCCTCAGTGATTTCAGAGAGGTTGGTCCCTCCTGTGAGGGAACCAGCATCTCTGACTATTATTTGTGGAGTCAGGGCTTGAGAGGCCCTGTTCTCCCTAGATAGGACTGGTGGGGGGGAATCACCCTCCAAGTCACTATCATCGTCCTCTGTGTTGCCATCCTCAGAGGGGTTGGCTCTTTCAAACTCTGCCAACAGCTCCTGGAGCTGTAGTTTGGAAGGTCTGGAGCCCATTGCTATTTTCTTTAGTTTACAGAGTGACCTTAGCTCTCTCATCTGTAGATGGAGGTAAGGCGTGGTGTCGAGTTCCACCACATTCACATCTGTATTAGACATTATGCTTCTAAAAGTTGGAATACTTTTTAAGAAACTAAAACTAGTTCTAGAATCTAATTCAAACTTTTACCAAACTTTTAAACTCTAAAAGAAATGCTAACAGGGACTAACACAAGGCCCTAGCAGGACTTTAAAGAATTTAGAAAAATAGTTCAAATTGCAAAAATCTATTTCTAATGACAATTTTTGGAATTTGTCGTGTGATCAGGTATTGGCTGAGTAGTCCAGCAAATGCAAAGTCTTGTACCCCACCGCTGATCCACCAATGTAGGAAGTTGGCTCTGTATGCACTATTTCAAAGTAAGGAATAGTATGCACAGAGTCCAAGGGTTCCCCTTAGAGGTAAGATAGTGGCAAAAAGAGATAATACTAATGCTCTATTTTGCGGTAGTGTGGTCGAGCAGTAGGCTTATCAAAGGAGTAGTGTTAAGCACTTGTTGTACATACACATAGGCAATAAATGAGGAACACACACTCAGAGACAAATCCAGCCAATAGGTTTTGTTATAGAAAAATATATTTTCTTAGTTTATTTTAAGAACCACAGGTTCAAATTCTACATGTAATATCTCATTTGAATGGTATTGCAGGTAAGTACTTTAGGAACTTTGAATAATCACAGTAGCATATATACTTTTTACATAAAACACAATAAGCTGTTTTAAAAGTGGACACAATGCAATTTTCACAGTTCCTGGGGGAGGTAAAGTAATGTTAGTTTTAACAGGTAAGTAATTCACTTACAGGTTTCAGTTTTGGGTCCAAGGTAGCCCACCATTGGGGGTTCAGAGCAACCCCAAAGTTATGACACCAGCAGCTCAGGGCCGGTCAGGTGCAAAGGTCAAAGAGGTGCCCAAAACACATAGGCTTCAACGGAGAGAAGGGGGTGCCCCGGTTCCAGTCTGCCAGCAGGTAAGTACCCGCGTCTTCGGAGGGCAGACCAGGGGGGTTTTGTAGGGCACCGGGGGGGACATGAGTCAGTACAAAAAGTACACCCTCAGCAGCGCGGGGGCGGCCGGGTGCAGTGTGTACACACGCGTCGGGTTTCCAATAGTTTTCTATGAGAGACCAAGGGATCTCTTCAGCGGTGCAGGCAGGCAAGGGGGGGGCTCATCGGGGTAGCCACCACCTGGGCAAGGGAGAGGGCCTCCTGGGGGTCACTCCTGCACAGGAGTTCCGTTCCTTCAGGTGCTGGGGGCTGCGGGTGCAGGGTCTTTTCCAGCCGTCGGGAAATGGAGTTCAGGTAGTCGCGGTCAGGGGGAGCCTCGGGATTCCCTCTGCAGGCGTCGCTGTGTGGGCTCAGGGGGGACAACTTTGGTTGCTCACAGTCTTGGAGTCGCCGGAGGGTCCTCCCTGAGGTGTTGGTACTCCACCAGTCGAGTCGGGGTCGCCGGGTGCAGTGTTGCAAGTCTCACGCTTCTTGCGGGGAGTTGCAGGGGTCTTTAAATCTGCTCCTTGAAACAAAGTTGCAGTTCTTTTGGAGCAGGGCCGCTGTCCTCTGGAGTTTCTTGTCTTTCTTGAAGCAGGGCAGTCCTCAGAGGATTCAGAGGTCGCTGGTCCCTTGGAAAGCGTCGCTGGAGCAGGTTTCTTTTGGAAGGCAGGAGACAGGCCAGTAAGTCTGGGGCCAAAGCAGTTGGTGTCTTCTGTTCTTCCTCTGTAGGGGTTTTTCAGCTCAGCAGTCCTCTTCTTCTTGTAGTTTCAGGAATCTGTTTTCCTAGGTTCAGGGAAGCCCTTAAATACTAAATTTAAGGGCGTGTTTAGGTCTGGGGGGTTAGTAGCCAATGGCTACTAGCCCTGAGGGTGAGTACACCCTCTTTGTGCCTCCTCCCAAGGGGAGGGGGTCACATCCCTAATCCTATTGGGGGAATCCTCCATCTGCAAGATGGAGGATTTCTAAAAGTTAGAGTCACTTCAGCTCAGGACACCTTAGGGGCTGTCCTGACTGGCCAGTGACTCCTCCTTGTTGTTCTCATTATTTTCTCCGGCCTTGCCGCCAAAAGTGGGGGCCGTGGCCGGAGGGGGCGGGCAACTCCACTAGCTGGAGTGTCCTGCGGTGCTGGAACAAAGGGGTGAGCCTTTGAGGCTCACCGCCAGGTGTTACAGCTCCTGCCTGGGGGAGGTGTTAGCAGCTCCACCCAGTGCAGGCTTTGTTACTGGCCTCAGAGTGACAAAGGCACTCTCCCCATGGGGCCAACAACATGTCTCTAGTGTGGCAGGCTGCTGGAACCAGTCAGCCTACACAGATAGTTGGTTAAGGTTTCAGGGGGCACCTCTAAGGTGCCCTCTGG
This sequence comes from Pleurodeles waltl, assembly GCF_031143425.1. NCBI lineage: Eukaryota > Metazoa > Chordata > Amphibia > Caudata > Salamandridae > Pleurodeles > Pleurodeles waltl. The sequence continues at coordinate 1,638,779,925 of NC_090444.1, read as the reverse complement.
GGTGTTTTTCACAATAAAATGTACACTGGCATCAGTGTGCATTTATTGTGCTGAGAAGTTTGATACCAAACTTCCCAGTTTTCAGTGTAGCCATTATGGTGCTGTGGAGTTCGTGTTTGACAGACTCCCAGACCATGTACTCTTATTGCTACCCTGCACTTACAATGTCTAAGGTTTGGCTTAGACACTGTAGGGGCACAGTGCTCATGCACTGGTGCCCTCACCTATGGTATAGTGCACCCTGCCTTAGGGCTGTAAGGCCTGCTAGAGGGGTGTCTTACCTATACTGCATAGGCAGTGAGAGGCTGGCATGGCACCCTGAGGGGAGTGCCATGCCGACTTACTCATTTTGTTCTCACTAGCACACACAAGCTGGTAAGCAGTGTGTCTGTGCTGAGTGAGGGGTCTCCAGGGTGGCATAAGACATGCTGCAGCCCTTAGAGACCTTCCCTGGCATCAGGGCCCTTGGTACCCGAGGTACCAGTTACAAGGGACTTACCTGGATGCCAGGGTGTGCCAATTGTGGATACAAAAGTACAGGTTAGGGAAAGAACACTGGTGCTGGGGCCTGGTTAGCAGGCCTCAGCACACTTTCAATTCAAAACATAGCATCAGCAAAGGCAAAAAGTCAGGGGGTAACCATGCCACGGAGGCATTTCCTTACACCTTCCAAACACTGTTTCGGCCGTGCTTTTGATGGCGATGGTACTGCCCCAGAAAAGCTGGTGGATTGACGGGTTGTAATGGGGTGGGTGGTACATTGTCTTCCACCTCTCTGATGGGGGTGACCGCCACGTTTTTTGTTGCTACCGACATGGCAGTCGGAGTGTTAAAGTGGCTGTCTATGTTGGCGCATTCCGCCAGGGTCATGATCCCATTTTTTTTACCGCCGACCTGTTGGCGGTATTACCGCCGCTTTAACACCGACCGCCAGGGTTGTAATGAGGGCCACAGTCCCTTTTAAGTACTAACTTTCCGAGACACTTTGGTGAGCTCGTGGGACGAATGTTGAATGCGTCCAGTACTGCTGGAATCGCAATTTGTTTTAGGGCTGTTGGTTTTGGTTTCGTTCACACCATCTCCTCTATATTCGGTTTAATACCATCAGCCATCCGCTCAATAGTCTCCAGTATTTTCGGGAGATTTCCAATAACTTTGGCTATAATAGGTGGCAATTTAATATTGCTACTTTTTCTGTGCAATGGCTGTCCTGCTGCGACAAGGAGGAATGAAAGCGCTCCCACCAGCGCAACTGTGTTGTGAACGCATGAGGCAGTACTTCGGAGCAACACTCCTGGAGCAATTAGAGTGTGACTGGTCTCTGTCATTCAGACCGGTTTTGCATTGTGTGCAGCCCATATTTCGGTGCCTCTGGTGCTCGTTCGAACATGCACTGAAAGTTTGTCTTTCTATGCAGTGCTTGTTTTCATTGGACGCTAATCTGTTGATGTTCTTGCTGAGGGCTCATTACCAGACCTGCGAGTTGAGGGAAGCTGTTTATGAGTTGCCCTTCATGGCGGATGCAGCTCTAAACTCATTATTGGGCACACCATGGAATGCTGCTGCCTTGGCTGACGCTCAGGCTTTGGAACACGAATGCTCGTTGATTCTTCTTGGCGATGAGTTTCTTACTTTAACACCTGCAGAAGTGGAAGATTTCATGTCTGCAGTTGTCCCGGATTCTATTGGCAACTTCCAAAATGACTCTGACTCTTGAAATTCAGTCTTTTTTTATGCCATTTTTAAATTGTCCTTTTATATTTGCTCAAGTGTCTTTTTGAGTTTGTCATTGTTGAAATTCTTAAATATATCTTAGGTTGAATTTTAGTAGCTTTTATATATAATTAGGCTTGAACCACCTTTAAACCACCAAGGGGAGGGGGTTTTAGTAGCTTTTATATATAATTAGGCCTGAACCACCTTTAAACCACCTAGGAGAGCCATTTTAGTCATAGCTCCATGCATGTTATTTTAGCACACTAGGCCTGCCGCTGTGCACTTTAACCTAGATATATTTTATTCAGCTTTGTTTATTATTTTAACAATAGCCACATTTGCAGTCTTGTTTTATTTATCTCTATCTAACTGTTCTTTGCCTAGACCAGCACTGCATTCTTAAACAAGACATTACTTTCACTCTGTTCTTCTCTCAAGGCTGCAGTAAGATAGGTTGCCGGTAAACGTGGTAACGCTTTGTCTCTGGTATTCATAGAAATATACACATCCTTACGTAGGGACATTTTCTTAGAACATCTGTTGTTTTATTATAAAAACACTTCCCTGTCCCATTCACATTAGAGGCAGATTCCAGCCAGATGACCACAACTGTATGCTGATTGCTGAACGCTTCGCTACAGCTGCTTATGCAGACTTCAGGCCTCTTGCTCAGGTATGGGGGATGATGTCTTCCCAGGGGAACCTGAAGGGCAGAACAAGAGCTTAACATGCTGTGCTCTAATATAGCCTAGGTAGGAATTAGTCTATTTGACTTTAGTGACACTATGGTAGCGTTATTTCTATGCTTCACTCGCCTTGTCACAATTTTAGTCCTGTCCTAACCTATCGTTCTGGTTATTGCAATACATGCTTTATTATCTAAGATGCAGTTGCTTCATTAAAACCTTATTGAAACATATACTGCCTCTGTTTGTCCTTCTGAGACTAATGTAATTGAGAGAAACGGATGCAATCTGAGTGACCACGATTTCCTGAGGAGTCAATTGTGTCATGTGCTCGGCTGCCCAATCATCCCTGCTCTTGGGTAGAGATGAGGCACTGCTAGTTAGCCGGAGAAAAACCCGGATTGGGGCGACAGGTGTCACCTGTAGTGGGTTAGACTCAGTCTCCCCACACCACAGGCGATTCTGTCACTCAAATCCAGCAGTCTCAATAGAATAATTACAGCCTACGCGACAGTGCAAGTCCGGTCCCAGGTGATGCCATGGCTTTTAATAGAGGTAAAGGAGCCCACAATATTAAACATATTGTGAAAAAAAGAAAATATAAATATAAAGAATGCATAAAAGATGAAAGCTATTTGAAGTGTAAAAGTTAAGTAGAAGACAAACAATTACTTTGAAGAAACAATGGAGAACACATCTTAGATTTAGAACAGAAAACATAAATGAAAATGACATCACAGCAGTGTAAACAGGGTACAGAAGAGCCTCGTGTCAGGATTCAAACACACCTGCGGCTGCACTGAGATAGATTCCAAACACACCAGCGGCTGCACTGAGATAGGTCAATCGGCCGCAGGGACTGCTCTACACCTGTGCAGGGATTCTGCCGAGCTCCAAAGCATGAACAGTGGAGGCTGTTGTTTGAGGTGGAAGGCCACCTCACGACAACCCACTGCAATTGGGATTGCCTTCTCCCCCAGAAAAATATAGCTGGTAGAGGACTGATAGGCATCTCCTTGGCTCATGGCATCGAGAAACTTTGCGGGCCTGTCGAGGTGTGGCAGGGGCAACGAAACACAATGGGAGGCAACCCCCATTAGGCCTCACACCTGCCTGGATAAATCCGCCCCCCCTGCAAACATAAACACTACACCGCATTACCGATCCTGGCACAATGTGGTGGTGATATCTCCTCTTCCACACCGCTTCAAGCAAAGAAGATGCCATGGCGAAAACACAGGCAGCAGTCCCCGCTCAACAGAACACGCTGGAAAAATAGGTTGCCTCAAGGCCGCCTGAAGACCCACATGCCTTTGTGGTAGTAAAAGAGCCCAAAGCCCCCCCGAACAAATTCTTCAAGTGATAAGGGACCCGAGAGCCTCCATGGAAATTCAGACAGGGGAGGTAGGCCCAAAGGTGGGATTGCTGTGGCAGGACGTGTGGAGGATTGCTGAACGGGTCACATAGACCAAACAGTGCATTTCCTTCACTGAAGACACAGTCCAGGCACTGACTGCCAAAGTGGCCCAACTGTAGGCCAAACTACTGGAGCCTACTGGAACACAGAATGAAGGATGCAATACCAAAAGTAATAATAACCTACGCTATATTGGTTTAGCCAGAGACCTTCCTGTACAATAGACTAAAAACTTGTGGCTACCGGCCGATGCCCTCTCACCATGCTTTGTGATAGAGATAGCCCAGCATTCCCTCCTAGCGAAGCCCCCACCTGGTGCACCACTGCAGCCCATTATTGCCTGCTTCCTAAACTACCCAAACAGTGCACTCTGCTGATCTGAAATGCAAGGGTTAATTGCCAAGAATGAATTGCGCACACTGCTGCCGATTCAACCATCAAGTTTAAAATGGCAGGAAATGATTGCGCACTCTGCCGATCTGAAATGCAAGGTTAATTGCCAAGAATGAATCTCGCACACTGCTGCCGATTCAACCATCAAGAGTCAAATGCCAAGAAATGATCCCGCACTTCTACCGATCTGAAATGCAAGAATTAATTGCCAAGAAACAATCGCACACGCAATTTAATTAAAAGACCAAAACTCGAAAATCTCTGTAAACGGAGTCGGGGGCCTACTCTGACCTTTGCCTTACCGCCCTGCTAGAGTATCACCAAGGTAATGAGAACCGGGCCTGGAAAAGTCCAAGTAGGCCTCCAGAGCAGGAGCCCTGGAAAATGCTGCTGCTCTGCACCGGTACCTCTGAAGAGTGAGCACGTGGAGCTAGGCTGGGTTCCTTAAATAGACCCAAACCCCACTCACCTGCCACAGCCACACCCAGCCAGACTGCAGGAAAGGCTTGGAAATAACCAATACTTTGCAAACAGTATTATTGCAAACAGTATTAATGACATTTCAAAATAAATACCTGCAATGCAAAAAGTTAATTTGCAATATCAGCACACGATGCATGAATTATTACATTGCATAATGTTTGTCATCTTGCATTACGTAGAGAGCGCACTGTCCTGGTATTGACAATAGGGGGGTCATAATACTGATTCATAAGCGCTTCCCGATACAAGTAACCAAGGCCCATTATGACAAACTGGGCAGTAGAATGTGATATGGAGGTCTCCCATTGGTTTCCCACTTCCTTTTAAGCCCATACACTGGTGGCAGGTGATCTACAAACACTAGCAGGGATACTCCTACAATTCCCTCCGGGGCATGCACTGAGTGGGGCAGACTTTGATTTGGTCATGGATCCTAATCAGGACACCAGTAACCCTCATGCATGCAAATCATTTACTCTGCAGACATGGGCTGCTTCCATGGCATTAAAGGATGCTTGGTAACTGTTGTACCCACGGAATGTAGATCACAGCTTCTACTCCCACTCGCATGGATCCCAATCCAGACTACACCACTTCTGCCCTCAATGGACAGTATGGTGACTCTCGGATCCTACCACTCGCCCTCTCAGCTCACGTCCATATAACTTTAGCACTTAAATGCCTTGGGCAGCAGCAAGAGGAGCACTGGCACCTAAGTGCCTAGTGCCTAAAAGGCCCTTCCTCTAATGACCTCCTAGAACAACAATAATGGATTTAGACACAACCACCACCACAGTAGATTCCCTAGCTACTCTCTGGGTAGACAACCCAGGTGACATTACAGGGACCAATAATATCCTATCAGACAGAAACAAAAGGCAGCAGACAGAAACATTTTGGACTTAGAAAATGCCATTCACAAAGCAGGATCAAGAAGGAATGCTAGACTGTCATAGACATAAAACAGACTTGCTGAGACTGGCACTCTGACAGAAAATGCTGACTAAGCATCCTCAATGTATAAGGTGACACAATACAAATTATATAAACTTGATTATAAGGCAGGGAAGCTGCTATATTGGTTAGTGAGTATAGAACAGGGCATATGTCTAGTCACCTCCACAGGTCTAACCCTAACAGCTTTTCACCAAGTAGCAGGGAATTTGTGACTTATTACACCCACATCTACACCTAGTGGCCCTTACCCCTGGCTGAAAGAGACAACCCAATAGTCAAAGACCTATTTATGCCCATAGTCGAAGAGGGAGACAAACAAGACCTAGAGGAGCCACTCACAGTCAAAAAAATTCTAAAAGCAATTCAATTGCTCCCAGCTGGAAAAACACTGTCCCCAATGGCTTCCCGCTCGAAGTATACAAACAAAATCCATTGTGATTGGCCCCTCACGATGCTTGATTACCCCCTGATCTCTGTGGGGCTACTATATTGGTGGTACTGAAACCTCAAAAAACACCAGATAAATTTGAGTAGTACAGGCCCATCTCTATAGTCAACATATAGAACAAAATCTTACCAAAGGTATTTGCCAACAGACTAATAAAAATAATTATGGCCCTGGTTTATTCAGACCAAAAGGGCTTCATGCCCGGACATAGCATTCATTGCCTTCATAATATACTGTCACTCTCCGACTCAGCAGCCTACCATAGAGCCATGGTCTCACTAGACTTTGAAAAATAATTAGACTCAGTATGCTGACATTTTAGGGTCCGCCTCCAGGAACATATGAATTTCGACCCTCTTTTCCACACATTTTTCTCAATACTTCACTATAAACCATGGGCCAGAGTCAGGGTAAATGGAGAGACAGTCCCTATCATTAATCCCAGACAAGGATGCCCCATGTCACCTTCCTATTTGCCTTGGCTATTGAACCTCTAGCGCTCTGGCTCAGGAGAGATGCACAACTCAGCGGGTTCTACTGGACAGAGGGCATGGAAGACAGGGTGTCACTCTGTGCTGATTGCCTCCTGGTCTACATTGCCAACCCAGAAGCCTCCATGCCTCGGCTAATGTCTATTCTTCAAATATTTGCAGAAGCATCAGAAATAACATTAATTTGGTCCAAATATACCTATATCCCACTGGCAAGCATGCAAGATGACATGAAGGCCACCACCCCCAGCAATGGGCGACTCAACATTTCAAGTACCTAGGGATGCACGTGGCAGTCTCTAAACAACAGGCATAAGACATTAATATTGCACCCTTGGTAGCTAAAATGAAAAGAGATATGGACATATGAGAGAGTCTCCCACTGACCATTGTGGTTAGGGGAGCTCTGTTTAAGATGATCTACCTCCAAGACTACTTTATACACTCCAAAACTACCCTTACAGTATAATACCCATCTTTTTCAATACTCGTGAAGTGGCCATTGTGAAATTCTTATGTGCGGGAGGACAACTGTGAATCGCATACCAGAAATGTATTCTCTTACTGTACAGCAGTGACCTAGGAATAGCATACGTCTGCGTCTATTATTGAGCCAACCAAATACTACCCATTATTGACTGGCTTTACACTACTGAGGATGGCCCAATAATAGCACTAGAGCTACAGGGCCTCGGGCAATCTGGGATGATAGACATTCTACAGCCCTTGCGTACACGTTATCCTCCCCTCAGCCGCTTGAACATCTTTAATGTGCTAGCACCAAGCACTACGATGCATCAATTGGCACAGTGTCCCAACGGCCGAAACTACACAATGGGTGGGTACCTGACTGGAACACACAGTGAAACTGGAGGGCTTCAACCCGTGGGACATATAGGGACATCCAAGCATGGGGATGTCTTGGAAGGTAACTCTCTATGCGCATTCCAATGCCTGGCTGACAGGTAACAGATGCATAAATCACAGTTCTTCAATACCTGCAGCTTCACTAATCTAGGAAGGCCTCTCCCATCTCACTGCAACCTCTTCTGAGTTACAACCACCTAGAGGCACACATAACGGAATCCGGAATGGGAAACAAACAGATCTCCACCTTATACCATATACTACTAAGCAACACACTGGATCCTATGAGGGCACTGCGGAAACACTGAGAAATAGATGTAGACACACTTGCAAATGAAGATTGGGCCGAGGCTAAAATGGCCCCCAGGGTATTAGCGATATCCATTAGATTGTAATTAACCCAATTTAAATATCTCCACCGATTATACTATAGTCCAACTAGATTACACAACATCAACAATGATTTGGACAAATACTGCCTGAGGTGTAAGACAACCTTGGGGACCTTTTATTTTACAATCTGGGAAAGCCCGATTATACAACAATATTGACACAATATTTGCAACATACTCACGGAGGTAGTGGGCAGTTCAGTGCAGCCTGAACTAAACTGTTGGGCTTGAAGCACGACTAAGGGCAAGACGCCACACACGGCTCCTAGTGGTGATGGATCTCCTGATAGCTAAATGGGACATGGCAGGCCACTGGAGGTCTGGAATCCTGCCACTGTTATTCAGGACATACTTCAGTGACACAAACCATTCAGTGTAAAAGGTCATTTATTTAGGACAGGATTGTATCAATAATGCATAAACTTAACTTTCAACGGAAAAACCCACTTTAATAAGCCCAACCCTTTAACATTTCCTTGCTCATCCTTTTACTCAAACCCCGCATTTTTCGCTTCCATTCCCCTACACACTCCCCTTTCCCTTTCATGCCCTACTTGCTTTGTGCATCCCCCACACTCTGATCCTTCACCTGCTTGTTTTTTCCCCTGGAAGGGTGGCAAAGCCCGCATCTGACTCTACACCCCCCACATCTACTGCCATCCAGACAAACCCTCTTGGTGTTTTGCTGCCCCACCAAAGAAAAAACACTACTGCAACATGACTTCTTTACTCCTGCTCTCTGAGCCACATCTTCTCACCCCACAAGTCTCCAACCAATAGCCTAAGATCTGTCAGGTAATACGCGTTACCCAATTCAGACAGGTGCACGCCATCTGCCCTCAAAAGTGCCCCATCCTGCTCTGTGATGTCCTTGTGCTTTAAAATGTTTATACCCAGGGCCCAACAGAAAACCCTCATAGATCTGTTAAGCTTCTTGCGAGCCCGCTCCATCGCTCCGTGTTTGATGGCCCCTCTCCATGTTCATCGAGGCACAAACTCAGTCCAAACCAAGCAGGTGCCATGCAACCTCTGCTTGAGTAGCTCTAAATTTCTCTGCATATGTTGCAGTAGTGTAAGCCCTGACAGTTTCACAAGATCATTTTCACCCAGATGAATCAGTAGTAAATCAGGACAACCCCAGTTCAGCAAGCTAGAAGTTACGAAAGGAAGCAGATTTCCCCACCTCATGCCACTTTTGCCCCACCAAAAAACTTTGTGTTGGTTACTAGGGAGTCCCAATGCCCATCCATAAATCTGCTTCTCCGCAAACTTTGCTGCCCAATGGATAAAGGAATGGCCGACCAGCCATGTAACCATCTTGACCGGACACACATCCTGCAAAGAAAAGGAACTGTAATAATGGTTTCCCACCCCAACAAACCCTGATGCCTTCCCTAACTAACCTAACAATTGTAAAGCAGACAAACCCATCTAAGGCCTCACATAACGCTCACAGCATCTAGACTTCCAATTTCCTATAGCCCTAATCTTTGCCCAGTCCCAACCCAAATGTGCTGCAGCAATAGCCGCCCCAATCCGAAATCAATGTGTGGCAAAATCGAGAGCTTGGCGACCTGTGCCCCTTAAAGCCACCCTTAAAACTTGCAGAAACAGGAAACTAGTAAGCTTAGCACCAGACCTATGTACAAAAACTCCATTCACTCTTGAATCACCCCGCACACTTCGGAAGCTCAACCATTCCAAAACCTGACAAGCCACTACATTACCACCTTTTTCCAGCCACACCCATTTGCCTTTCCCCAACTGATAAGTCTTGGATCGCCTGAGCCAAATTCCCAAACGTTCCTTATGCAGACAAACATCCCCGACCCGCACACCTACTTCTCTCCCCACCCCTAACAGTTCGGACACTCGAAAGGTGCCAAAAAACATCCACACCATGCATAAATGGAAAAGCGCCAACTCGTAATCATCTGCGCAACACACAGCCAAAACATGCAATAGTTCCAGCAACAAATAAAAAGTAATGGGCTCTCTTGCCGCCCTACCTGAAACTGATCAGACCCTACCCCAGCCTTTCAGAATCTTCCCCAACAAATCAACCCTACCTGGATCATAGCCAAAAAACAACTTCCCGTCAAAAGAAACCCCTGGCAATTTACCACCAATGGTAGTTGGCAACAGACCTTTCAGTATCATGAAAAGCACAACACGCGTAACTCAAGTTCTTTAACATTCTGTGACCAAAAATTGTCCGAAAACTATTCGAAGGATTGAAAATCCAACCATGCCAGTCGGTAACTCCGCCGAGTGGATTCCACTAAGGACATTTTATTCAGCCCAGTGATCATCACACCCCCCCCCACTCTCAAATGTCTGCCGGGACCGTAGTTTTGTTCTGCTCTGCTCCTAACATTTAAAGACAAGCATCAAAGCATAAACTGGCGCAACAAGCGCAACACCCTGAGGTCCCTCGCTCTCTGTCTGTTGACTAAATCAACAACTGTCATGTTGTCAAACCGAAGAACCACTGTCCTGTTAACGAGCTCATGCCTCCATACGGCCAATGCCACCAGGAGTGGAAATAAGTCTAGAAAAGCAATGCTCTTCCCCTGCTGCAACCATTGTCTGGGCCATGCTTCAGCGCACCACCTTCTGTCCCAAAAAAGCCCAAAACCTGTGGTTCCTGCTGCATCTGAAAAAAATGATACCTGTCAAACTGTATTTTCCTCGCAGAAAAACATGGAGACGCCATTAAACTGCATCAAAAAGGTTTCCCACACCCTGACATCCTCTCTCAAACCTACCGACACACGTATCCTGTGGTGTGGCAGTACCGCTCCAGACATAACTAGACCCAAATGCCTACAGAATGTCCTACCCCTCCGGACCACCGTGCAACCGAAGTTAAGGTAATCCAGCAGTTTCTGTGCTGTGCGCAGATCAATTTTGCGTAAAACCCGCACGTTACCCAAAAATTCCAGCATTTCTTCATGCCCCATCAATGCCACATCAAATTGCATACCTTAGGCGCTGGTAATCTGGCAATCAAAGCGTTTGCATCCAATTCAATACCCAAAACTTTCAAAATAGACTGTGGTCCTTCTGTCTTCTCTGGAGCTAAAGGCACCCCGACCTGTTGTGATGGCTCCTGAAAAGCAACCAGAGCCTTTCCATACGCCCCGGAACTAGCTGTTCCTACAAAAAGAAAATCATCCAAATAGTGAGTCACCGTACAATGCCCACTCCTTTTGACAAAAACCCATTGTAGAAAAGTACTGAATGCTTCAAAAGTGCGTACAAGAAATGGCGCAACCCATTGGGAGAACCCTGTCAACATAAATTGCCCCATCAAATTGCATACCCAACAAATCAAAATCATCCAGGTGTATAGGCAGCAGCCTGAAGGCTGATTGAATGTCGCATTTTGCCAACTCCATTCCTTTGCCACACCCCCTGACCAACTTGATGGCATCGTCCACAGATGCGTAAACCACTTTAGTATCTTCTGGTGCAATGAAATCATTAACAGGGGCAACCTCCGGCCATGACAAATGATGAATCAGGCGAAATTCACCTGCCGCCTGTTTCGGCACTACTCCCAAAGGAGGGATCATAAGATCCTTACTTGGCCATTCATAGAAAGGCCCTGCAATTCTGCCCAAATACACCTCTTTAGCCACTTTGTCCTTTACCACTTGTGGCATCTCTCTGGCAGACCGCAAATTGTCTGCCCACCGCCTTATTCACAGACCCTGGTAACTGACCCGAAAACCCTCTCGAAAACCCCAAGCTAACTTACAAGCATGCCCTTATCTGGGTAGCTATGTAGCCAGGGCAGAAGAGCCTTCAGCCTAATTTGCATAGGAGCACTTTGGCGCAGGAGCGCCCTGCATGCCTCTCCCCTTGGACGCTATCCATTGCTCAGCTGGGCTGGAGAGGGAAAAACATTGCGTAACCGGGTGTTGGCCCCAGCACTTGGAGCAATCATGCTTAAACTTGCAGGGCTGTCTGGAAAAGAAACCTTTATTAAAGTTCCAACAGGCTCCTGTCATGGGTACCGGGGTCCGTTGACCCTCACCTGCCCCTCCTTGGGCGGGACGGACCTGAAAAGGCTCGTAAACCACTGGCAGACTGCTTGCGGTGTGTGTAGACGCCGTGGACTACGACAACGCCATCCACTGCATCCACAGTTCCGGATCTACATCTCCCCAAGGCTTATCAGGATTGACACTCACCCTTGCCCTGAACTCCTCATCATAACTCAGCCAGGCAAAACCCCCGAAGTGCATCTGGGCTTTCCTTATGATATCCATGTATTAAAATCGCGCTATGGCCCTGTCTGGGAACTTCTCACAGTATATACTTGCAAAAATCAAAAATGCTGAAGTCCAGTTATCCATTGTAATTGGAACTCTCGGCCTATGCGCTAACTCCCACTCCTTTTCCTTGGAACCCTCCTTGGCTTGTATGTCCCTATGTAGGAACTTAAAGACGTCCACATACTCAAGCTTCCATATCCTAGCCTTCGTTTTATCTGCTACATGCGAACCCAAAGGCATGGCCAGACCCATGTATGGAAGCCGCTTCTTGTGCCCTCCCCATCCTTGTCCTCGGACCCCGTAACCTCCACAGTCGCCTCGCTTCAAGATTCACTCCCAGCTGTGGTATCTGTGCCCTTAGCCTTGGCCCTGCCCCCATCCTGCAAGACCACTTCCGCAGGTGTGTCATGAACTGAAAAATCACCTACCCCTATAGACTGGCTCCACTGAAACCAGAACCATCCCCCCTGTCTGACCACCATTGCCCCTTACCTCTGCCTTGTGCCCCCAAAGGCTGTGAAACCTTCTGTGACCCGTGACTACGTGCCAGACCTTGCCGCACCTCTTGTCATTCGCCACCAGCCATACGATCCTGCAAAATAGAAACAGAGGAAGGGGTTGCGAAGGGGTTGCGCCGCTCCTGTGCCCTCTCCCCCTCCCTTTCCCGCTGCTCACCTCTGCCTCCCGAATCTCCCCGTCCTCCCACTCATCCATCTCCTCATCATAATCGAGCTCCACCACATCCTCCTCATCCATCTCCCACCTGCTGTCAACACCACCACTCATCAGCATAGTATTTGACGAATCTTCCTCCAGACCCTCATGGCACACACCATCTCTGCATTGACCCCGTTCCTGCAGTGTAAAGAAGGCCGCCGAAGACCCCTCTAGTGCTTCAGACCAACGTGCTGCGGCTGTGTTGCGCCCCGTTGGCATCACTTTCTTTCTGCCAGTCTCATACACTGACATTGCCTGTCCACACCCTTCATGCCCGCTGCGCGTCGGTCGCATCATGCCGACCCAGGCCTGGTCAAGTACACCAGGACTGAGTAAATCGGCTCGCCCGGCTTCGCCTAATATACGAAGTGCGGCACTAACTGCTTCAGCGTTGTGGCTTGTTGCCATGACCCTGAAGCAAAAATGCCCTGTAACTGTGTATTGTTTCTGGCAAGGCCGGAATACCAATGCTAGTGGGAATAAACCGCCTAGAATTGCCTTTGCACCAGTAAAATCTTTCCCCCACTGCCAAATTCCGAACCGCATGATGAGCGGTACGGCAAGTGGCCATTCCCTCCCCCCACACCTCTTTTATTTCCCCTCCCCTAATCCCACCCCCACCTACCTACCTCCAGTTTAGTCCTTCCTCCGTCACTTCCCCTCTCCCGAACGTACCCACGGGGAGACTAGAACAAGTCTCTCCCTCCTCCATTGAAAGGGAGCACGGGATGGACTACTCTGCCACAGCAGATCAAACAATATACTAAACATGGGACTGTCTGGAGAAACATGAGACATGGCTGGTCTATTACAGACTTTTGAAGTACATGATTAATATTTATGAAAAAACTTAATTCAGGGAAATTCCCCAAAGGGAGCGTTCGAATGTCATTCAGTACTGACATGTGAGCTGTATTATGTATGTTTAAAATCCAATAAATAAAGTTGATGAAAAGGTAACATTAGGATGGGTCTGCTTCTGTAGCAAATTCATCTGTATCAATGCTCCTTTTATAGAAAGTTTCCATGTTCGTTTTCACAATTAAGGCCCATATTTATACTTTCTTAGTGCCACATTTGCGTCTTTTTTTGATGCAAAAGCGGGGCAAACTTACTAAATACAATTGTATTTGGTAAGTTTGCCCCGCTTTTGCGTCAAAAGCAGCCCAAATGCATGGTGAAAAAAGTATAAATATGGGCTTAAGTGTTCCATTCATAGCCTGTTTTCTACATCATTACATTCATGCCTTAGTTAAGCACATACTTTAATTGTATCATTTAGACCATTAGCACATGAATAATGGGTGCATAAACACCGCTGAGGAAAAATGATTTCTTCCAGGTATTGGATTTGTTGTATATGGCTTCCATAGGAAGTAATTAGCATACACACAGGCTTCAAAACGTCATTAAATACGGTGCTAACGTCAGCGCAGTGAAATACAGTTTTGTCTTTTCACTCCTCTGACATCAGAGCAGCAACACACCGGACCAGGTTTGCACCTATTTTCTGCATACGCCTCCCATTCTGAATGAATGAATGAGTATCAGGTTTTGTATATCGATCTGCACTTACATCTACTGCACAATAGCCACTATCAACATATCGTCATGGTAAGTATAGGTGGTGTGCTGTGTGTGTGTTTGTGTGTCTAACCTGACAAAATGTTGGTCGGTATTTTGTTGTCACTAAATGGTCAGAGTGATATTATTCACCTCGGTATTTAGACATAAAACTATTTTACAAAACAACAATAAAGGATTCTTTGAATAATTATGTGCTTACGTTTTTTAAAGAAATAATTAATATATATAAGCATCATCTAAATCATAAGATTTTGGGGCATATGTGAGAGCCCCTAGCGCCATCCTAATGCCACATTAGTGTCATTTTTTTACGTTAATGTGGCATTAGAAGGCAAAAAAACGCAGTGCCACATTTACCAAGTGGCACAATGCATGCATTGCACCACTTTGTAACCCGTTGTGCCACAATATGCCTGTGCCAGGAATAATGTATGCAAAGGGGGCAATTCCCCATTAGATTGGGGGGGCAAAAAAATGGCACAAGGAAATCTAACACATTTCCTAGTGTCATTTGTTTTGGCACTTTTAACACCTGCTTATTGCAGGCATGAAAAGGGGCATGCCATTGAATACAATGGGCCCCTGTGTACTCTGCAGGAGTAGCACGAAAATGTTGACACTACTCCGGCACAGTACATCAATAGTATAAAAAAAAAGAAAAATGACACTATTGCCCCCTACCCTGTGCGTATTTTAAATATGGCGCACACATGGTGGCGAAATGAGGGTGCTAAAGGGTGCAAGAAAAAAGGCACTGCACTGGGTCAGCACCACTTTTCTTAAATATGCCCCTTTGTTTTTTGGAGGGTGGAATAAAATGCCCCCCATACTTTTTTTATAGAGCAGTGTTTGTAGGCAACAGCAATATGAGTGGAACAGTTGGCAGATTACCATTAGAATACATGCAGCAGAGAAAACTGAATAATAGAAGCATATTTCGGCAATTTCAAAGCACCCTTTCTATTTATGATGCATATTTATGTGAGTTGTTGTTTGAGAATGCTTTGTTCACAAACAAAATACCGACATGGGCACACTTCTGCTGGTTAATGAATATTTTGCCTCTCCTGCGAACACTGATTCATTTCAAATGGAAATGTCTGGCATGCTTCACAAAGCCAGCCTTGATAATAGCTGTACCCTTCAAATTCCAAGTACTCAGCCGTGATAGGTGACAGTAGCAATTAGAGAGTCTGTAATTTAGGGAGAAATACAGTATTTCTTACATTCACAGGGTGCCTATTTAGGAGAGCGAAAGGCTTGGAAAATGTTTTAAAAAAACAGGAACAGGCCTTATTAAACTCCAGTGCTGCTCCTTCTTGAAATAGTGGAGGACCGCAGCAGCATTTTAAGGTGCTTTTTCAGATGTGTGAATGAGTACTAGACGCCTTACTCATATCAAACGACTTGCAAAAAAGGAGCAATAAAGAAGCAAATCACTTCAGCTTGATGAGGCACTTCAATTTTACCGATGTTGTCTCGTGGATTTCAGGTGTTGTTGTGTTAAGAACAGGGTGTAGCAGTCACGCATCCAGTAGTACTGTCCTGTCACCCCGGAGGCATTTGAGGACATGTTTCTAACAAGCATTTGCAATGCAATAGGTCTTGCATTAGCGAAAGTTGGAGCTGTTAGTGTGGTAAATGTTAATGACAACCTCACATTTGGGACCTTAAAAATATTTGGCCTTGCAGCACATTACACCTTTCTCAGAAATAAACTGTGTTTGTGCATTCCTTCATACAATTGGCATTAGACTGTAATGAGACCACAGTAAAAATAGAATTTGGAAGATACATGGTCATTTAAACATATATTCAGCCCCCTAGTGGGCATAATACCATAAAATGAATGGTAAAGAAAATTGCAGTGCAATCATATAATCAGCCCCTTTAAGGCTTGAAGGCATAGTGTATTACACATGTTCAGGCCTAGCAAGCCTTTTAAATATCAATGAACTGTGGAATCAGTGGCACAAGGGTGCAGTGCCACAGATCGTTAATAGATGTCCCTGTAGAGTCAACAACAAAAGGTGCAGTACTACTGGTTGTGGCTAAATGTCCTAGTAGAATTAACACCAGAAGGTGCAGTACCACTGGTTACAGCTAGATATCCCTTTAGAGTCAAACAACAGAAAGGGCAATAGCATTGGTGGTGGCTAGATATCCCAACACACAAACTGAGTTAATAGTGCCTTTAAATATGCATTGAATGGGGGTAGAGGTTATGATTTTTGGGCCCCCTCTCACCTAGTGTGACCCACAAGATGGCCCAAACAAAAAGAGCACATGGTTATGAATGTTTTGGTAGTGGTCCTATTGCCCTCGGACCACCACAGGCTGAATTATGGCCAAAAATGTGTTGTAGAAGGAATGCCTGCAAAGCATTATGGGTGAGTTTCTGTACATACATTAAACCTTTATAAAAAATAAAGGCCCGTATTTATACTTTTTTTAGCGCCGCATTTGCGCCACTTTTTGACGCAAAACGGCGCAAACCTACAAAATACAATGGTATTTTGCAAGTTTGCGCCGTTTTTGCGTCAAAAAACGACGCAAATACGGCGCAAAAAAAGTATAAATACGGGCTAGACTGTTTGTGTATTAACAGAAGGTGTAATACCACTAGTGGTGGCTAGATGACCCTGTGGAACCAATTGATTTAGTAGTGCCTTGGAACAGTTATCCTCCTTTAGCCCTTCGAAATCATAAAGGAGGGCTATAAGAATATTATAACAAACAAGGCCCTTATAAAACAAACTCCTCTCAGCTGTAAAAAATAAAGGTTTCAGCTACAAGAGAATTTAAATGGGCATTTAATGGTGAAAAAGGTATGCATTTTCGTAGTTGAAGGACAAATTACATCATGCTGGTCCTGTTATTTATTCCTTTGAAATACTTCAGAGGCATTACTTGGATATCCATCAAGCTGGAACCCACAAATATTAATATTCCTAAGAGCTCCAGTGATTTTGGCTGCTGAAGGAGAAGCATGTCGCGTATAATGAAAATTAGATCAAGTTCCATGGAACAATTTGTGGACCCTGGTGCAAGAAATAATGAAAGTAGATTGGAGATCTGGCATCATAGCACATGCCCACGTAGTGAGACAGTTACAAGTGGAAGGGTGTTCACATAAGTACTGGGACAAAGGAGTGAGAATCAGAGTGCTGATAATTACCAGTAAGTAATCAAACCATTAAATCCTCATCCCTGTCCTAATCCCATTCCTTACTCAATGAGGATATATATAAGCGGCATGCCTTCGTCACAATCCACCAAGACATTGGCAACCACTGCCCCAAGACACTGGCAAGCATATCATAGTAAACTAGCGCTATTTATTGTGTGATGAACCTGATGGGATGGTGTTTCTGCAGCTGTTAGTTTAAATGTTACATAAAGGAGACACATGAAGATATAACCTGAGCAGCAAAGTCCTGGTTCCCTGAGCTTTAACACCATAGCTTACATTCTGCAAGCAACAGTAATAAAAGATTGAAGGCGCCAGTTGTGGCACTTGGATTGGCTTTTGGAGAAATGCTTGCCTGTCAAGAGTTTCTAGTAGCTTGGAGCCAGACTCCCAATTTCTTTAACCTCAGTAAGGCATTTTACCTCTATGTATATTCACGCAAACTGGATAAACATTAATGGAATTTAACAAAGTGATGGATCACTAGCTCAGTGTGTTAAACCAGCAAAACTTTCATGCATAACAGATCACGGGTTCCAGTGCCAGCAAGGCAGATGATTTTAAAATGGGTCATGACAACATGCTTTCACCCTTTGCGAACAGCTTACCATTAACCTGAGAATCATGCATAGAAGCTTTTGCAAATACAGGTGAATAATGGCGGTGGGTTAGTGTGAAAATGTGTGTGACAAAGCTGCTCTTTTAAGTACATCAGTCACACTTCATACAGGGTGCCTCTGAGCTGACTGAGAATGTTGTCAACAAAAATGTCTAGCTCAATAGCCTGAAAATAGCACATAGGACCAGGATACCCCCAGACTGGCCTGCACCCCAACACAACCCAAACGAGGCACCAACAAAACTAACAGAGGAATTGAGGAATTAGTGGAGCAGATTTTATTACATTCATTACAGGCAAGTAAAATCAAAAAGTAAAAATGCACTCATGTTAAGACATTCTACTGTCAGATCCATGTGGAACAGCACAAAGAATTAGGCACATAAGATAAATAAAAATATCACATGATTAAGAAATGCATTATGTGTTCTCTGGTCATCCGAAACATCCAGGGCTCTTCAGCAATCCCAAATGCCATCGGACCACACTGGTGTAACCACCTGCATTTGTGAGGGGAGGTCTCGCCTCACTGTATCCTTGTCCTCATTTAAAGCACTGCCCTCCAAACACCAAACAGCCTGAGGGGCTGTGAGGAGGTGCCAGGAGCTGTAGCCCCGTGTCCATACTCGATGATCTATGTGCCCTAGCACCCAAGCTGGTGTGTACATTGTCTGGTTGGCTCAGGACTACTGGACTCTGACCTTGGAGAGACTGTTTTGGAGGACCCCTCTAGTAACTAGGGATGAGTTTAGGATTCAAGATCCCCCCGCTTGGACATATGGTCAGTTGGAAAGGAAAAGCACTGCTGATGCACCCAGCGCCGCAGCAATGCTCTGCTCTTGAAAGGCAGAGGCCAGGGGCAGGGTAACATTTATACCTCTATCCATTGCATCAGTGGCGGGCAAAAGTGACGCACATTCCCAGTGACATCACCACTTCCAGCTGCCCCCCCACATCTCATGAGGTGAAGTGACAGGAAGACAGGAATCCGACCATGGTCACTGCATCGCCGGATCCAGGTAGGGCTCAAGCCATGGTCGTCCCAGGTTCCAAACACTGCACCCCCCCCATGTGGGTAGGCACGCTCTGACCATAGGACCTGGGTAGCCCCAGACTGGCCAACAGTCAACGAGACCCAAACGAGGCACAAACAAAACTTACAGAGGAATTGCGGAGTTAGAGGAGCAAATCTTATTACATTTAGGCAAGTGAAATCAACAAGTAAAAAAACACACTCATGTTAAGACATTCTTGGGTCAGATCGATTTGAAACAGCGCAAAGAATTAGGCACATAAGAGAAATGAAAAACATCACAAAACCCAGGGCCCTACCACAATCCCAAACTCCATCGGACCACACAGGTGTAACCACCCGCATCAGTGAGAAGTGGTTCCACCTCACTGTATCCTTGTCCTCATTTTGGGCACCGACCCCCAAACACCAAACTGCCTGAGAGGCTGCAAGGAGGTGGCCAGGAGTTGTAGTCTTTTGTCCAGCCCCAATGATCCGTGCACTCTAGCCCCCAAGCCGGTGTGTGCATCCTCTGTTTGGTTCAGGACTGATGGACCCTACCCTTGGTGCTGTCCTGGAGAGTCTGTTTTGGAGGACCTCTCGGGTAACTAGGTGTGAGTTAACCATTTGTGATCCCACCACAAGGGTGACCAGGGCAACGAGGTCCTTCGTTCTCCTCACCATGAAACAGTCCTTGTGCAAATGCCCAAATGTTATTTATGAACAAATCAGTCCCTGCATTTGAGAGGTGGACACCATCCTTATGAAACATGTCATCACCCCTCAGTAATGTATGCAGAATGTTCCACAGGCGACCCGGGCACAGCCTCGAAATCTCAGAGTTCAGAAGCCTCACAGAAACATTGATTGCCCTAAACCCAATGCCCGTACCCAAGTTCTGGTGTAGCATCATATGGGACCACGAAATGGTCACCTTTGTGAAAAGCTTGACCAGTTGAGCAAATTCCTTCATGATCGCCTCCCTGAGACCCTTGCAGTCCATTTTTACCAAGTGGTTGCCTCCAAGGTGGACAACAATGAGGTCCAGGAACTGGAGTTCCTCTCAACCCCTGGCTAACTTGATCAGCCGATGCAATTGAGAAATGTGGAGGCTGCCAGTCCCGCACGATCGAAAAGAATCACATGTTGTAGGGCTGCCGGCTTGGGTTTATGGAGCAGTTGCAAACTGTAGGTCACCCACCAGAAGAAGAAATGACCAATAACCCACACAACCTTGGATGACATCCTATTAAAAAATGGAAAAACATAAATGTGAGTGCAGAAAAGGAGAGAGTGACTAACTGTGTACCAGCACCTTCATTGCAAGTCAGGGCGGATGTAGCGCTTATAATACTTAGATGGCCACCAACCTATTTTTTTGTACCTCTTCAGAAGACAAGCCCGCGTTTGCCGCTACTATGGCTGCGCCTATTCAGAAGGAGTGGGAAGAGAAACAGTTGGGATTGACATCCACTGCTCTAAGGGCAGCAGTCAAGACTGTCCTAAACTGATAGCGTGAAAGGCTTTCTCTGGTAAATGAATAGAGTGGATGTCACAGTATCAAGACTGATATCCAAGTAGGAGCTCAAGTGAGCCATTGGACAAAGGGAGAGCCCTGGGCTGCTTTGGGCTTGATCTCTGTCCCCTTTCTCTCTTGATCAGTTTTGGACTTTCTCAACCAGATCACTAGCTACTCGTCACTTAACTGAACATCCTCACACTACAACCCCGCAAAGTCACTTTTAGAAGACCCTACCAGTTTGTTCACCCTAAAAGCACCATAAAAGGCCACAGTGAAGGCTGCAGTGAACAGTGTTGCCTCTTATGGGGAGGCAGGATAGCTAAATGTAGGCCCAGGACCTAAGCATTTAGGGGACACCTGCCATCCTTATCACAGCCATCCAGTATCACCCTGATGATGGTTTCTTAATAAGAAAGGAACTATTCATGTCATCTGCACCCCTCAGTTTAGAGAAAAACCTTATGGATGAGAGATGGGCCCATGTGCAAGATGCTGGCTTGCCCTGCTCCCTGAGGTGACCCAGATAAAGATAAATGGCATCTGTCGTGAACATGTCAGTCACATAAGTCGCTTGCAGAAAGGACCAATACTGGGCAGAACACTTTTCGTAAGACATCAGCATGCGCTTTGCAAGAGAGGCTGCTACTAAATCAAATGAGGTGCGACTACAATCTTTCACAGATATGACGGGAACTCTGTCATCACTGAGTTGCCTGCAGATGGAATCCCGAAGTTCCTGCTGCTTGAAATGAGATGAGATCAGCAGCATTATTATGAATACCAGGTACATGCTTAGCCCTCAACAAGTTGTTAAACTTCATGCACAGTAAAACCAAATATTTCAGCAACCGCAGAACCAATTTGCACAAAGCCCCCTGACTGTTAATTGCTTCCACGAGTGCCATGATGTCAGACTAGAAAACCACACTCCTATCTCTGAGGACCTTAGCCCACATGGTGACTGCTACCATGATGGGAAACAGCTCTAAGAAGGCAATATTACTAGTGATGCTACCATCATGCCAGGCTTCCGGCGAGGCCCCTCTACACCATTCAGTGCCTAAAATAGCTCCGAACCCAATGTTGCCTGCCACGTCGGTGAATAAGCCTAAGGCGTGGTTAGAGACTGGGCGCGAAGGCCATAGGATGTGGCCATTAAATTGTTACAAAAAAGTGGACTTCCTCAGACAGGCAGGTATGGTGATGTTTCTTTCTGAGACTGGCCATCGCCCTAGCAATGAAATGCGAAAACGGGTGAGCCATGGGAATCATCCGTAAAGCAACGCTCAGCTGGCCTACTAAAACCTGGAGTTGATATAACTTTAGTCCTTTAATGCTAGCACAGTATCAGTGGACTGCCGGAAGGCATGAACTTTCTTGAGGGAGAAGTGGCACTCACTAGCAACAGTATCAATCTCAATACCCAGGAAGGTAAAACACGTGGAGGGGCCTACCGTCTTCTCTGGTGCTATTGCACCCCCAGTTCCTTGAAGAGGAAGGTCAATGCACTCAAAGCACACAAGCACATCCCAGATTCAGGTGACCCCAATACCAGGAAATCATCTAGATAATGAATTCCTCCTTATGGACTATACGTGAAGTGAATATCCATTGCAACAGCAAGCTGAACTGCTCAAAATAAGTGCATGGCACAGCAGACCCCATCTGCATGCACCTATCATAATAGTATGAGCCCACAAGTTGGAACCCCAAGAGGTGGTAGTCAGCAGGATGAACTGGGAGCAGCCTAAATGCAGACTTTATATCTGTTTTTTTCCTAGGAGATCCCCCTGGCCAAGTTCTCACAGCATCGCTAGTGCCTAGTCTACTGAGGCATACCACACTGAACTGCGGGTCGATAGCCTTATTCACCGATGAACCCTTGAAAACTGAGATATTATGAATCAACCTAAACTTCCCTGGTTCTTTCTTCAGGACCACGCCCAAAGGAGAACATATGAAGTCCTCAAAGGGAGGGGAGGAAAAGGGGACGTCTATCCTACCTACTGTGCTCTCCTTCTTTATCTTCCTGGACACTACATCTTGATGCATATGGGCTGACAGTAAATTGGTACAGTGGGGGATGGGAGCCACTCTGAGTACGGGGATCCTAAAATCTGATGACAAGCCTAACTGCAACAATATTGCTGTATCTATACTTGGGTACAAGTTCAGCCATAAAATCAACCTGGTAAGGTTGACTGGGGTGGGCAACTCACAACTAGCTGGAAGGTTTAACAACGTCATTCGCTTTTTCTTTTGATTTTTTTATCACATTTGATCTCTGAGTTGGATGTGTGACTGCGATAGGAACAGATGTGTTTACATTTACAGGATCCTGCGGGATGCATGCATACCTTTCTACTGAAGGCCCAGCATTAGCCCTTCTTCTCCCCTGCCTGTGGCTGGCAAAAACATGGCTTAGGTGGAGTCTTTTTATTAACGCTCTCCAACCACACATTGTCCTCAGTCTGGCCCTAGACTACATCTGGATCCTCAACTTTTGTCCACCTTAAATCTCGGTCAAAATCTAGCCACGTACTACCACCATACACATGGTGTGCTTCCAATATCTTATTATAGTAAAATATCATAGAGGCTCTTCATCACATACTTATCCACATTAAACCCAAACAACCAATTAGTTATTGTCTCCTCAACCTTGGTTTTCTTCTCCTTTGTTGCAGTGTCTTTACCGTCTTTGTCTCTTTGCCCACACTCTCTTCTTTTGGTTCTTATCTACCAAAATATATCATCAAAATCCCTTTTCCAAATTCTTTCTTTTACGGGCACATGTGAAGCCAACTGCCTGGATCAGGATAGCAAAGTACCTTGCCCCCACGTAGTAGTGGTAGGAACAGAAACCGCTTTCTCCCCAGTCAACCTTTTACCTGATTCTGCACCAGGCTGCTCCTTCGCAATGGCTAGTTAGGGTTCACCAGAACCCCTTTGCTGCGTGCCCCCTTTCTCCCCAGCGTGTGACCTGCCAGTTGTCTCCACCTGTTTCTTCAGCTCTGCAATGGCTGTCATAATGTCATTGGATGGGGCCCATAGAGTAGTTGGTGGGGGGACATGGTGCTAACTTATCTGCAGGAGTGGCAAGCTTGGAGAGAAACTGGCCCACCAACAACAATGCCTGTGCCATGGCTTCTTGAGAATCTATGAGTTGCCTCTGTGCAAGAAGGGCATTGGACAGCAACGGGGCTGGTGTAGAAGAATTCACTATTAGGCTCTGAGTTTGCCCATTGTAAGCGCCATGTTGTCCTGGTAGACAGAGCTAGGAGTGCCTGTATAATATCTGCCAAGGCCGCATAAGCCCCCTGGAACTGTGTCGCTGTGGGTGATTGGGTGTCGTGGGCATGTGGCATCTGCGCGCGGGCTGCTGGATTAGGCATTACTTGAGGACTAGGCTGTACTAAATGGGGGTATGCTGATGGGGTATCCTGCATACTCGGTTGTACCAAAGGAGACTTTGTTGTTGAAATATTCTGTATAAGTGATGACAGGCTGACACTACCTCCTTTGGTGTGTCAGATGGAACATGCGCCTGCCTTTTGGCCCTGCGTTTCACTGTTGGAAAAGCCACTCAGGGAGGGTGGACATGGGACCTCCAGGGGCAGTCCACCACTGCAATGACTTCCTCCTGCTCAGACTCTCACCCAGCCCCACTTGCATCCCCCCATCATCACCCAACTTGGCCAGAACCAACTGCTGCAAGTGGGCCAGCTCGAGATCCCTCTCCTTCCTCTTTCCCACTTGGCCTCCTTTCACAGCCGTTGAGCAAAATGGGTGTGACTACCAAATAGCTGGATCAAATACAGTATATGAATGAAGGGTAATGACAAAATCAATATATATTGCAGAGGAAAAGGATGAAAACAGGGCAAATGAATGACTAAATGTAACAAACAGGCAAAATCACACCACTACCGAAAACAAGAGCCCTTTTTACTTCTGCCTACATCCTGTCCAACTGATCCGTGTTCCCGTCCCTGCTAGGCTGGATGGCTGATCCCAAATGCAGGCACTGCAGGATTCCCCTACCAGAGCACGAAGAGGCCAGGACAAAGTGGTGAGTTAGTCTAGCTAGGCACTGCACTGATGCAGTAGCCCCACAGATTTAGCCGATAATTACAATCAGTGCCTTAAATGTTCCCCAGAAGAGGCCACGGCTCAGGGAAAAAATGGGAGAAAGTGCAGGAAAAACTACCTGTCCACTCTAAAAGCCGCAATCGTAAAGCAGTACTGGACCTTTCAAACAAGGGGGGAGGAATGCAATGGCCCGCGCATGATCAAACATGCAGCCTTAGCGTTAGTAGCCTCCACACTCAAACAAGTGAGCTAACGGCCTGCGCTGATGTGGCCTGGTGGAAGGAGAGACCTTCAAAACACTACTGCTAGCATAGGGGGATAAGGCGGTGAGGGGCACGGGGTGGGTCTGTGACCAAAAGCAAATGCTCTCATGTGACCCACACTGTTGAGAGGTGCGCCGCTGCCTCTCGGATAAGGGGAACAGATCAGAATGCCCGCCGCAGCCCATGGATCAAGCTGCAGAAAGTTGTGCCACAACCTCTCTGATAATCCTGATGAGAAGAAAACGCATAGGCAACTGTGCTTGGAAGCACGCCAACTCTCCTGCTCTGAAAACACCACTGATCTGTCTGCCACCGCCGCAATGCTCCGCTCTTAAAAGGCAGAGACCAGGGGCAGGGTAACATTTATGCCACCAGGGGTTAGTGAGCTGGAGTGATGAGCATTCTTGGCAACATCACCATTTCCAGCCACCCCCCTACATCTTGCGAGGTGATGCAATCAACAGGAAGGCTGAAAGACGATCTTCGCCAGCACGTCACCGGATGCAGGTAGGGCCCAAGCATGGTGGTCCCAAATGCCATGTCCCCCCATGTGCGTGGGGGTGCTCTGTCCAAAGTCATTTAAAAATTATCCCAGTATTTGGCAACCTGCACATTTCAATATTTCCTCTGAGGGTGCATGCGACATTGCATGTGGCATCACAGGAAGTGGCATCACAACCCATGACCTCACAGGAAGTCACATCAGACTTAAGACCTAAGATTTAAGATGTGTTTAGCAGGTCTAGTATGAGTACATTTGAGTGTATTACAATACTTAACAAATTAGATTTTGCATTGGGGTTGTATATATTTATTTATTTTAAACCCTGCCACAAAGAAATTGACAACACGGAGAAACATGGCAGTAAATATGTTCTGCTTAGGTGGCTGCAATGTCTGAATTTTAAAATATCCTATGGGGTTAAGGCACCTGCTGCAGAGATCTTTGTGTGCCAGGGAATATTAATAAGAATAATAATAATAGTAAGATAACATATTTGCAGGAGCTAGTTTTGGATCAAAGTAGCATAGAGAGTAAATGTGTCTCCTGCAAAGTACATTATGTAACACACAGATGCCAGATTTGTATTTTGACTAAATGGGTAAGTGGCTTACTGCTTTTAAGACAGAGATCATTTTGTTACTTGCAGTTCACAAATTGTAACCCTTCCAATATAGCACTGTGAGGTATGAAGGGCATGGGGCTCCTACAGCTTGTAACCCCCAATGCCTTATGAAACACGTCCTTTATACTGATATACACACATTTGATTTATTGTCAATGTATAATATGACCATACATGAGTAGTGGCACTACACATCCCCATGCAGGGTGTTAGAGCGATTTACATTACACATACACAAACAACAATTTAAATACTACTATTTTGTGTTACTTCTTTTATAGCGCTTTAACGTTATTTTTGTAAAAACTGGGGCGACCAAAACATAGAACATTCTTACAGTGGATGCGTATCTCTTATATAAAGGGACTGAACAAAGTCAAAAGCATTTCTCTCGCTGGAATATGATAAACCCCCTCCCAGGCTGCACTCTGCTGCTCGGAAGAAAAGCAGGCCATATGCAGGCGCTGCTAAAAGTGTCCAAGTGCCAGAAAATTACACTGGGACGAGTTCAGTGTGTCGGGTGGGGGGCAGAGTGGAGATGAAGATGCCTACTTGTCAAGGGAAGTACAGGCAGCAGCTGAGATTTGTATGGGGCCTAAATAGCACCTCCCTCTGTGTAACATCATTATAAAAATGCAGCCAGTGAAGTAAATGTACAGATAACACAGGGCATAAAAGTCTCTCGTAAACTAAAATCAAAATTGGCAATTGTTTTTTAGCTTTGACAATTTTTTTCACCCATGCTGTTCTGAACGGGCACAAAAATACCTATTTTCTGATCAAGAAGAACTTTGGCAAAATCAAAAGAAGCTTTACTAATGTTGTATAGGCGCACAAGGGTCACCATACATGTGCATGCATGTGCCATGATGCAGTGGCTATTATTTTTTTACATTCGATTTACCCTTCCAAGATGACACATGCCAATCTTGGAGTGGAAAATAAAGAAACAAAATGTTGCATCTAAGTTAAAGGAGTGGCCGAGTTGCAAATTGCATCTTCTATGCACTCCAAAATGAAGACATTTTTTGTTTAATTTTTTTAAAAGAATGCACTGGGGAAAGAGCAAAGAGAGAATAAGTGAAGGGTTTATGGGGAGCAAGTCACCAATGCTGAGCGGTGGGAGGGTAAGAGGGCATGGGAGCAATGGAGGTGATGAGTAAAAATGGGTTTTAAAAATTAAAATTAATGAATAACAAGGTGGATAGTAAGCGGTGGGGAACACTGAAAGTGCAGGAGAGGGGATTTAAGGTGGGAAGCAGCACAAGACAAAGAGAGAGCAATGAAACATACATATTTTCATGGAATACAAAAAAAAATGAAAATTAAAAGTAGTTCCTCCGAATGTTGAATGTAAGCTGTGGAAGGCTATAAGTTAGCCAATCAAAAGGATAGTAAAGAAGTTGTACTGTTTAAAGACACAACCTAAAGATAAATACCTGGGTATCTAGAGACCATCACACTTCTGGATGGAGAGAAGAGAAGTGTCAACCACGTGTGCCTCTTCCAAATGAAAACTAGTAGGTAGGCGGGTGGGGCTGTACTAAGTAAGCCCAGGCCACAGTCGTATTCCAGAGAGCTGTCAGAATTGGTTCAGGAACCTAACCAGCACTAAGTCCCCTAGAAAACAACATTACAAACTTGAAAAACACATGCAGGCATTAAAAATAAATATACAGCTAACGCTAGTCAGAAATCATAAGCAACCTTAAAAATAAAAACCTGTCCATCTGCAGACCATCACAATCTGAGGATAACTGAGCAGGGTCTCCCAAATCCTTTACAACTTAGCAAACATGGCACTGTGGAAGAAAATAAGCCATGGGATTTGGGAAGGAGGACACTTAGCAGGTAACCTTAGATCACAAGGGAAGTCCAGGGGCAGCCAGCCTTGATGCAGGATTCTGAAGAGCATCAATATCTCTGTGGAACAAGGTTACAAACATAATTCTACAATAGCAGCTGCTTTTATGAGTAAGCCTTCAAAAGCAGCTGTAAGGAATGTATGGACTTGGAAACTAGAATATGGAAGCTAGTCAGAAGAACCTTCTGTTGCATCCTATATGTGTTGTGCTTAAGCTGTTTGAACCAGACTTAGTGAAACTTCACTGGTTATCATTAATAGTAGATATATTAGTTCAGTAGATGATGTGTGATAGAGATCCTTTCTCCTCTGTGATTGAAGCAAGTCTGCCTCCTTGGCCACAGATTCTTTAGAATCTGGAGAACAGATTGGCACTGGGAGGCAGGATCTTTGGGTTCATGAATCTTCTAAACAAGCAGGCTATTGCTCCAGCTCCATCCCTCCAATGTGGCTATGAATTCCACTCCATTGTCTTCATGAATTGGAAAATCACAAGTGGGTTCAGGTAGGTTATAAACCCGAAGGATCTCAACAAATGGAATCCTCACTTTTCTTTTATGATGGTGGCGCTTCAACATGTCATCCTAATGATCTATCCTGGAGACTTCTCATATGCTTGTATCTCCAAAATGCTTATCTCCATAAGCCTGTGACCAGATTTGTTGGAGTTTTTTCTGATGTTATCTGCACTTTCAGTTTATTGCTTTCCCCTTTGGTTTAAAGATGTTTCTAAGGATGCATATAATGGTATTTGTCTCCTCTTTTGGGATTTCTTCGTCTGGAAGTCCTGCATGTTCTTCCACACCCATATCTGGTTGTTCAGGTATCTTTCCAGAGCCTAGTTGTATATCTTCATAGCAAGGGCAAGTCAGTCTTCCGACATCACAGGATGCTGATTAATTTAGTAAAGTACCATCTCACAATCTTTGGAATTTATTAGGGCTCTCTTTCTGATATCGGTGGGCAGGGTGTTTCTTTTAGAATGGATTTTAGCTCGGTAGAGATTTGCAATCTATTCGTCATTAGCAGGAGCCTCAGTGAGATTTGTACCATCTGAAACACCTGCTGTATTATATCCTCTCTCATTTTGATTTGACATTGAAGTTTCTCTGGCTCCATTTTTCTGTGCTTTCCCGTCTGTGTTGATGACTGGACCGGTAGGGTATCTCTAGAATTAGCCACTTCTTTGGGCCTCACAACAAACACACGTGCCCTAGCAGGGGTGTTATGTTGGGTATGCAGGAGACTAAGGTGGACTAGGTCTGCACCTCAAATTGGAAAGAGTTGGAAGTGATCTGGAGGGGTTCTGAGGTTTTCACCTCCCAGTTCCACTTCATGGAAGTTGATGTGAAATAGCAACCCACTCTGTTCAAAGCATATATGAAATAACATGAGGGGCAAAGTAAACACCCACTGTGATGTTAGCAGGACATATTTTCTGTTGGGTGCTGCTTCATCGTTCTTCTCTGGCTGCTGTGCACATCAGATGGCAGATACGTTACACAGAAAATCACTTGAGGCAGGTATTTCTCCCCTCACATGATTACTGCTATTCCAGAAGGGTGGCTTGTCATGTGTACAAGACATTCATGACTCTTACAATGGATCTCTTTAACTCCTCTGACATCAGGCTTTTTCCATCCTCCTATTCACACTTTCAGGCATTGGGGATGGATGCATTGCTCCTTCTCTGTTGTCAATATTTGTAGGAAGGGTGCAGAGGTTCTCCTGGTGGCACCATGATGGGTATGCCAAATATTTTCCCAATAGTGCTGAATCCTGCTGTGGGTCACCCTTAGGTGAAGCCTCTGGTTCCATCTCTGTTGAAGTCTCCTTCCTCGTCAGTTGTCCCATATAAGGCTGACGGTTGGGAGACTAGGCAATCACCATTAAAGTCTTTTGTGCACTGCAAATAACCCTTTTCAGCTGTCCCTCAGGCTTTCCACTTGCCGGGCAAAAGCCCATCACAAAGCCTCAATTCAGCCATGGTGCTTTTTGAAGGGTTTACATATCTACTAGAGTTTTGCATTCTTTGGTGGTTTCCAGATGGACGTGGCAGTTGCTGCCCTAAAGGGTCAATAGGAGGCTGTTTGAAGCTTTCAGGATAAATAGATTGGCCTGGGAGTTACTGACCCAATTGGTGACATGGGTTTTAATCACCCCTTAATGGTTTGTTTCCTCCTTTGGATCTTCCACTGACTTGAAGGGCTCTATAAGACCATCATTGTAAACATTTTTCTGACATTTCTTTGGATTCTTATCCTACAAGGTGGTATTTTTGGTGGCAGTGATTATTGGATTTGGACTCACTAGTTGATACCTCTGATTTTCTTTGTATTTTACTAGTTTCATTGATCCATCATCCTGGTTCTTCCTTTTTTACCACATGCATTTAATTAGTCCATCATCTGAATCAGTGTAGGGCTGACACATGGATATTTGCTGCTACTTTTCTCCTGTTTTACTGTTGTTGGTTAATGTCATGATTACATTAGGATATGACATTTCTCTCGCTCCTTTTACTCCTCATCTGCACTGATTCCCATCTCCTAGCCCAGTTTCAGGGCTGAAAGAGGTTTGAGTATGTTCAGGTGGGTCTGGCAGACTCATCTACATTTCTGGTGCTTCTGAGGAAAAGGGCAGGAGGAGAGTCCACCTGGCAATGGCGAAACGACATACATGAAAAATCTCAGAAGTCAAAAAGGGTCTGGTGGTAGGCAAAATACTTCATGTTTTCATGATTGTGAGGAGGAAGTGGACAGAGGGAGAGACTTGATAGAGAGTTTTTATAATATTGAAATTAATACAATAGTGTGCAGAATTAACATGTAGGCCTTAGATGAAAAATAATACTTTAAATTTTGAGAAAATGCAGGTGCCTGCCACGGTTACACATATTAGGCTTGAATAAGTGAAGTAGCATTTTCTGTAAAATCTGACCTAGGGTAGGAATATAAATGTTTAAGTGCTGAGAAGCTGACATGCTTGTGAAAGTGATGACTTCATGTAAAAGAAGTTAGTTTTGACCTTCGCATACTTTCATAGAATACAATAACTATATTAAAATGTTTAACTGTATTAAAATGTTTTCGTTTAACTCTGCAAAATGTTTCTAATCATACAAAGACCTAGTAAAATGAATGATCAAGTAGCTTGTGTTTTAGTGAAATGTTGAAGAAGCATATACATGAAACTGCAGTTTCTTAGGGAAAATAAATGATGAGAACCCTTGTGAATTTATACTAAGTAGTTGATAAAAATTATTCACTTAAACATTGCTGTCTGAGGACTATTGTTTTCCAGTTGAGAAGATGACAAAGTGTTTCTGTTACCATGAAGACAGTGAAAGCTGATTGGCCGATTGGAGAAAGAAGAAGAAACATGTAGCAAGTCTCAGATTGTGATGTTTTATATTAATGCATGTTCTTAGAGAAGGTTGACTCATTGCTCTTCATTGCACTTTCCCTGCCCGACTCTGCTTCTGTGAGGCTCTACTGAGTTTCTTGAATCTCTGTTTATAGGAAGTTCTGCTTTGATTGATACCTGATATTTGACTCTGAAGCTTTCTGTTTTAACCTTTCTATTTGGAGCACTTTATGGGTTTTGACTGACACTTTTTCTCGTTCTCCCCAAAACCATCCTTAAAATTAGAATAGGAATTCTTGTCTTTATGGGACATGCCTAATGCACTTATTCAGATATATTGATTGCTTATTGTGATTCATTGATCAATAATCAATCTTGCTGACATTATATGCTGATTTCAATAAAGATGCACTATTAAAAAGACTGATAAATGAAGCTTTTGAAGTAACACCAACTCTCATTAGTGACTGAAAAAACTATTTGAAATCGTGATGATTATTTGTTTGATGTATATTTGATTGATGTACAGCTCCTGGTTAACCACATCTTACGTCAAAGTTCATTGCCCTAAGATGCTGTGATTTCTCCCTGAATGAGTTGGTAAGCTATACCTCGTAAACTGATATTTATTTGAGATCCCTGCTCCAGTAAAGGTTGTAGCGAGAGGATAGTGTACGTGATCTGTAATTAATTGCCCTGCTATAGAGAGATGCCCATGTCCCGTAGCCCAAAGTTCAAATTTTGAAGATCGATGGAGTGTGGTTTTGAGGGCGGATGCAGAATTGGAGGTGTAAGTATCAATAGGATTATACGTCACAATTGATTTTGCTATTGAGGTTTTGGTAAAGTATTGGTGTATGTGTGTTGAATGAATTGTTGATGCTTATGCACTTATTGTAAAGAAGTTGACAAGGTTATTAAACTAAGAAGTAGTCCACGATCCTGGGATAGATAAATAAGTGTGTATTTATGCTTTTCTTGTCTGCTAAAGATTTGGGGTGCAAGTCATTACGTACCATCATCTGCACAATTGAGATAGAGGCTATAACAATCTGTTGTGAATGTACTAATATTGATTAATATTAGTGGAGCCTAATGTGGAAAGGTGACACTGCATTGATTAGGCTGATTTCCTGATTGTGGAGATTTCAGTTGCGAAACTTTGTTTGAGTGTGAAACGTTGGAGGGTGAACCTATATAAGGAGCATGTTTTTGTGTCATATTGTGCTGCACTGAGATTGGTCGGTTTGTGTGAAACGCTGCGCAGTGATTGGTTGGTTTGTGTGGAGAGCCACATAGTGATTTTTTTGATTGGTACAAAGAACGGCACTGAGATTGGGAGACAGGCTTGCTGGGAAATTGACATATATGGAACAGAATCAAAACATTGAAGATTTGAAAAGGCTCTGATAGTGATTCAGGAGGTGATATATTGAGCAAATTATTAGCTGTGCATTCACCACCTTATTTGGCTTCCAATGTTGAGGACACTCCAACATCTAAAATGACAGTGGCTACAGCCACTCTTGACCCAAATGCAATTCAAAATGAGAGACCATTACAGATGACACATCCTGTTATGACACAGCCTTTTGTACAACCTGATATGCCTAACTATGGGCCTGCCCGAGTTGGGATTACAACGGGAGTGATGCCTCTTGTTACTGCTTTTATTGTGACTGTACTGGCACCTGTTGCAAGAGTAATAACAGCACACCAGTAGAAAGCAGCTGTTCCGATTAATATTGTCCCAAATAATGTAGCTCAAGGGATAAAGTTTCTTTTTATGACACAAACAATTCAAGGCAAGTCAAATTTATCTGAAGATGGGATTTTTCCCCTATGGTTTGAGTTAATTATCAAGAGCATTGCAAAGGCAGAGAACACAGAAAATCAAGATCCTAGTCAGAGTACAGAGGAAAAAGAAAGTCTATAAAATGTCACAACATTAAAAATAGAATTAGACAAAATAATTAGAGGATGTTTAGATCTTCAACATGTGGATCAATACCAGGAAAAATAATTGACTTATTTGAGCAAATAAATTACTAGGTGTTTAGCAGCTACACATGATAAATTGACTGAATTGACCAGAGGATATGAAGTCGGTTTCTCCAAAAGTGTCCCATTGCAGAAAAGATTATCTTGACTTTGTGGAATTCACAGATTGTTTCTTTGACAACACTGCAGACTATTCAGTCCTTAAGGGAAGGGGTCAAGTTTATTTTCATAACACAAACAATATAAGGGAATTCAAATTTATTTGAAGATGGAATTTTTCCCCTATGATTTGAGTAAGCCATCAAGAGCAAATGCAAATGCAGAGAACACAGAAAATCAAGATCCTAGTCAGAGCACATAGAAAAAGGACTATTAAATGTCCTGAGATTAAAAATAAAGCAAGAAAAAATAAAGGATGTTTAGACCTTGAACATGTGATCAATACCACAAAAAAGATTTGATCTATTGAGCAAATAAATTATTAGGAGTATAGCAGCTACACATGATAAATTGACAGAACTGGCCAGAAAATATGAAGTCAATCTTTCCAAAAGTGTCCCACTGCAGAAATGTTTCAGGGTACAATTAGATGATGAAGCAATTGAGATAATGCATTCTTCAGCAATGCGATTACACATTAATGAATCACTAAAATGCATTTCTAAATTGAATGATTTTGAGAAATTAGAGAGCAACGAGGCAACGAAATATGAAAAGAAAAAGGAACAATCAAATATAGCTGAAGTAAAAGGCAAGCCACCTCTACATCCCCCAGATGAAGGAGAGCCTTCAACTTATCCACTGAGAAAGATACCAGGTGGACTGTATGTTCATGTGCCATGTGGAGTAGGAGAGATCTTGCAGCATTTACAAACAATTTTCCAAAATTGAGAGAGAAACTCATGTAGTTGTACACACAAGTTGAAAGATTTCATTAATTTTTAAAGTGCAGTAGACTAACTTAAGCACACTCTTTGATATAGTTGTTCCAAATGATGTGTAGACTGAATGCAAAATTGCTGTACATTAGCAAAAATCAGACCCACTGAGAAATGCCCGGACTAATGCACCATCTCCTATCATGATGGATAAATACAATGAGGTGATTACTTTTTTGAAAGGCAGAGTTCCTCCAACACATTTGGATTATGTGAGGCTAAATACAATTCAGCAAGAGGTTAAAGAGTCAGTGCATAAGTATTATGAATGGTTGTTGAAGGGATTCCAGCAGCATGCTAGTCAATCGCACCGTGAGCGGAGTGATGTGGGATTCTTTACCTTACAGTTTGAGATTGAAATGAGACCAGATATTAGTCAACATATACATCAGAACGTGCTTTGCTGGCAGATAAAGTCACTGGATGAGGTTCTGAAATATGCAAAGTATTGCAGTGATGAACAGGAGATGAAGCAAAGGAAGCTTGAGGAAAAGTATATGTTAGCCCTGAAGTAAATGGCACAGAAAGACTTTCAGAATTCATCATTTGCATTAAATATTGGTATAATGTAAGGTGTTGGTGTAGAATGAAAGGCAAGGTTTTTGGTTTCAAGCTGGACTTAAAAGTGTTCAAGGAGGTATGGTTGGTTCTCAAGATAGAGGTCAAGGATTTCCGGTTCATCTGAATTCTGGTGTAATTGTTTCAACTTTGAAGAAGATGACTCCTTGTTATTTCTGTGAAAAGATTCGGCAGTGGAAGAGGGAATGTAGGCTAACCCACATAGAATGAGAAGTAATAACCAAATGCAAGGAAAAAATCAGATGCAGAATGCACCCGTTCAGCAAATGCAAGCGGCAATGCAGACACAGTTTCCAATGATGTAGGTCCCACAAGCCCCGATGACTCCACAAAATGTGTGTAGCCCTACATTTAACATGAAGCAGATGCCCCAGGTAATAAAAATCCGTTCCAGACCCAGAATCAGGACCTATCTCAACGGTTCCCTATGTTGGCCAGTTAGAGCTTTGACTTTGGAAATTCACATTGACAGTTTCTGATGGAGGAAGAAGACTGCATACTTGGCGTCAGTCTTACAGGTAGGCCAGAGTTGACCATATGTAGAAGGTGAGGTAAATGGCCACCTAGTGTCATTTCTTATTGACACCCGAGCTACCCATTCCAATGTTAGAACAGCAGAAGTCCCAGACTTACCCCTCTCGGGAAAGAAGATCCAAGTTGTAGGAGTTACAAATAACTAGATTACAAATCCAGTTTCAGAAGAAGTCCCTGTAAAAAGAGGTTAATTTGAAGAAAAACAGCAGTTTGTGGAGTGTGGCTTGAGTCCTGTCTACCTGCTAGGAAGAGATCTGTTGAGTCAATTAAATTGCACAATCTATTCTACACCAAATGGGGTTGAATTTCAAATCCATGAAGAGAACATACAATTTTAATTAGTCCATCAAGAAGTTGTAGGCCTGTATGTAGTAAATACAGTAGAATTGCCTCCTGATTTGAAGGAAACTGTGGACCCAGAAGTATTAAACTTTATAGGAAAAGACATTGGACTAATCAAAGATGTTGAACCAGTCTGTATGATGGTGAAGCCCAGTGCAGTCTTTCCCAGAACATCACCATAAAATTTGTCTCCAGATACGGTGCCAGGCATTACACCAATAACTGAAGAAATGTTGAAAAAAGGAATATTGAGAGACATAGTTTGGAGCCCTTACAATTCCCTTCTAATGAGCGTACAGAAGCTAAATGGAAAGTATCTGAGTATAGAGGAACTTAGAAAGGTTAATAACATTGTAGTTTCATGTTGTCCTGTGGTACCAAATCCAGCCACCATCCTTTTCCAAATTCTGTGCACTGCAGAATGGTTTACTGTTTTGGACCTTTGCCAAGCTTTCTTCTTTCATCCCATTGCATGAAGACAGTCAATTCTTGTTCTCATTCGTGCTTCCAGAAAGAGTTTTGGCATGGTGCCAAGTTCCACAAAGGTATACTGAAGTCCTTCCATTTTAAATCATATTTTGAAGAAAGATCTTGAGTCTCTCGAGATGCCTTGTGATTCAGATCTTGTACAGAACATTGATGACTTACTTGTGGCTTTGAGTACTAGAGAAGCTTGCAAACAGGATACCATTGCTTTGCTCAATCATCTAAATGAGAAAAGACATAAAGGGCCTGATT
The DNA here is from genome assembly GCF_031143425.1 of Pleurodeles waltl. Lineage (NCBI taxonomy): Eukaryota > Metazoa > Chordata > Amphibia > Caudata > Salamandridae > Pleurodeles > Pleurodeles waltl. The sequence continues at coordinate 1,638,743,301 of NC_090444.1, read as the reverse complement.
ACGACTTTGCTTTGGCGGAGGGATTACTCCATCCCAAATATGATGAATATCCCACCCGCCCTATTCCGAGTTCCGTAGGATATAATGGACTCATAATTCAGCACGCAGGATATTCATCACATTTGGGATGGACTAATCCCCTCCGACAAAGTTGTAATCAGGCCCAAAGTGTCTCCGAGCAAACTGCATTACTTTCAAAATACTTACAACACATCAATAAAAATAGAACGAGAAAGGTTTCACAGGAAATAATTGAGGTAATAGTGAGGATGAGTCCACCCAAAACATAAGAGAAGTCAGAATGCTCCTGGGAATGGCTGGTTACCGTAGACTGTGGATTCCAAACTTCTCCCTAGTGGGTAAGCCTTTAATGAGGCTGACACACAAAGATGTGGCTGATCCACTTTCATGGGACAATGAGTGCTTTAAAGCTTTCCTAGATCGGAGAGAAAGTCTCTATCATGCCCTGGCACTAGGAATGCCAGATTACAATAATATGTTCACATTGTTTTGCAGTGAGAGGGAGGGCTGCACTCTCTCAGTGCTTACTCAGATGCACGGAGGTTCGAGGAAACTTGTGGCTTACTTTTCAATTAGTCTAGACCCCCTAGCCGCAGGGCTGCCTGGTTGTCTTAAATGGGTTCCAGCTGTCAGTGTCAGTTTAGAGAGGTGTGAAAACATAGTGATGGGACATCATTTAACTGTTATGGTCCCTCACTCTGTGGAGATTCTGCTTACCAGAAGAAAACACATTACATGGCATATTCCAGGCTTACCAAATATGAGCATCAGATCCTTGCCTCGGACAACATTGTTTTAAAGTGTTGTCATGTTTTAAACCCACCCATTTTGATGCTGTGTTAGACCTGGCATCTTTTGGCGTAGTTTACCCTGATGTTTTCCTTTATGACTTTCTGTTTTGACTGTGTGCTGAACTTCATTTTTGCTGGCTTTAGGACCCTGTGCACTTTTTCACTGCTGACCAGTGCTAAAATTCATGTGCTCTGTATTTAAAACATGGTAATATTGGCTTCTCCATGATGGGCATATTTGATTTACTTATAAGTCTCTAGTAAAGTGCAATATGTGTGCCCAGGACCTTTAATTCAAATGCTATTAGTGGGCCTACAGCACTGATTGTGCCACCCACTACCATAGCCTTTCAAACATGTCTCAGGCCTGCCACTGCAAGGCCTGTGTGCGCAGTTTAAACTGCCATCTTGACCTGACCAGTGTACCCAGTTGCCAGGCCCAAACCTACCTTCTTATAGCATGTAAGTCACCCATAAGGTAGGCCCTGGATCGCCCCAAGGGCAGAGTGCAGCGTTTTTAAAAAGTTGGACATGTACCTTTAAATTTGTTTTTCGCTATTGCAATGACTATCTCTCCCATAGGCTAACGATGGGGTTACCTTGAAACATCTCTTAAGCGTAATTTCTAATTGGGAAAAAATAGGAAAATGGAGTTTGGTTTCTGGACTCACAATTCGAACATACATCTTTTGGTAAAGTTGGTTTTTAAATTGTTGGTCTGAAAATGCCACTTTTAGAAAGATGGCATTTTCTTACTTTAGCCATCTGTGCCTTAGCCTGTCTCTGAATATGCCTGGGTTTAGGTGACAGCTACATTTGTGCATTCTTTCCAGACTGCCACAAACAGGAAGGGCCGGATGTGATGGGGGATACATCTACATTCATCTACATACTGATAATCTTCTTGGGCAGGGAGAGGTAGCTTACAATTGCATCTGAATAGGTTGTGTCGTGCCCTGACACAAAGGGCTGATTACCCCCTACTGATAGACAGGAGCCAGGGCTGGGTTGAAAGAGATCCTTGTGCACATCAGACAATTCTTCTGAAGCTACCCCTACATCAAAGGCCTTTTTGGGTATTAGTACTGGGCCTCTGACACCATATACTCAGAACACCTCTGAGTACATTCAATGAGGAAGAAGGACTGCTGTGCTGTCAGGAGGGACTTTGCTGTTTGCTTTGCTGTGCTGGCCTGCTGCCTGCCGCTTCTTGCTTGGGAGTGATAGGATTGGACTTAACTCCTTACATCCTGCAACACAACAAAAGTACTGTCAGAGGGTCTGCGTGACTCCTGTACCTGGCCCATGCTCCATCTCGGTCAGACTGCACTTATGGATTTGCCCAACTCCAACATGACCAGATAGTTCTGGTTGGAGCAATTGTCTTCTATGCTATGCATTTTTATCTAAACTTTAAAAAGTCATAGCTTGACTTGTGTATGGTGACTTTTTGTTTTTTTGCTCTTGTTTGACTCACATAAATATTGTCTATTGTTCTAAACTGGTGTGGAGTCCTTTTGTGGTGTTTTCACTGTGTTACTCTGTGTGTGCAAAGATACTTTACGCATTGCCTCTTTAGTTTAGCCTGACTGCTCTGTGACAAACTACCAGAGGTTGAGCACAGGTAAACCTTTAGTGAATATCTTACTTGCCCTGACTAGGATTGTGGTCCTTAGTTGGACAGAGTGCAAACCTCTGCGAACTAGAGACATAGGCCCTGATTTAAGAAAAAAATGCACAACTGCAGTAGCACTGTTGTGCGTCAAAAAATAACCCTGTCTAACAACATTCCTTAGCACCATCCATGCGCCATATTTTAAAAAAGGACACACCATGGAGCAAAGGAAAGGTTAGCGTAAAAAAAAGACGCTAACCATTGTGACATGCCAGAATGAAAAATGACGCTAATGTAACAAAAGTGGCATTAGAACATTTTGCGCCACGTTTTTTTAGGATAATCGTGTTAGTGCCATATTTAGCAGAATTAGCGTAAAAAAGCATGCGCGACAGAAAAAATAGGGAGCCAAAATGGAGAATGCAGGCCAGGAGAGACCACAGAGAGATTCGAATCAGCCCAGTAAGAACCAGGATGGACCAGCAAAGTCACAGGAGAAGGAGAAAAGGAAGCTGAAGTGTTGCTTTAGTGAATAGGAGAATGACATCTTGGTCAGAGAGGTGATGGAGTACCAACACCTGCTCTTCATCACCTCCAAATTGTCAATAGGTAGGAGAGAGGCTGTATGGCAGGCAATTGTAGATAAAGTCAACAGTGTGGCAGAGGTGAAGAGGACTGTCACAGACTGTAAGAAGCGCTAGCATGATTGCACCGCAGAACTAAAGAAAAACTGGGCCAGGAACAGAAAGGTGGCACTGCAGACTGGAGGTGGAAGTCCCACACTCCAGGAGAACCTAGTGGAAGCAGTCATCCCAGAGGAGCTGGTGACCAGAATCAGAGGACAGCGCACACTACCAAGACCTACCACAAATGCACCGTAAGTTGCAGTGGTGGACTATCTGGAAATGTACAAATGGCAGAAGGGGGAGGCACATAGGACACACTGAATGCATGAAAAAGGGTTGCATCAGGACAGATAGTGACAGAAGCAAAAGGCCCTATCACCACTTTTAGTGACAGTCTGGTGGTGCTATGCACTCCCCCATATTCACAATGTGACATTAAGCCACTTGTTCTGGCTTAACACCACCTTGTAAACATGGCCCCTTCATGCAGCACTTTGCCTGGAAGGGATGCGCAATCAGTGTTGCTGTGGCCGTGCCACAACAACACCCACTGCATATTGTAATTGCCCCAGATTTAGGAGTTTTTGAAAACTTGAGGCTGCGACTAAATCCAACACCACAACAGGGGTGGTGCTAAAATGGCGCAACAAGGAGAAATGCTTTCCTTCCTCCTCGTATTATTGCTCTTCCTACGTGTGCTGCATTCTCCAGCACACATAGAAAGTGAAAATGCCCAGAGAAGATTGTATTTTCTGCAGGAAGGTGTTCCTTCCTGCACAGAAACAATCTCCCCTGCAGCGCAGCCATCCTTGCTCCTTGGTTCAAGGTTATGTGTGTTGGCGCTCGGAAGCAAATATAGCACTGATGCAGGGGCCAACACAGGGCTGTGCCATATACGCTTTTAAACGGTGCATCAAAGCGTACTGAAAATGACAGAGTGTGGTACTGCCAAATGTGTTGCAACGTTGGGCTCCATCATTTTCCCTGAAACCTGGGCAATAATGGCCCAACACTTCATTTGCGCCCGCACCTTTCCCCTATCTGCACTAAATATTTCTCAACCATCCCAGCAATCGCTTCACTGTTGCCACTGATCCTGATGTACTACCTAGTTGTACAGGGTGGCCCAACTATACCTGTCACATACCTCCATACACTAATTGGGAACGGGCACAAAAGTGAACATATACACCATATGAGGCATGTCTGTGATTAGCTTTTGTGCTGCTGTACAAGTAGCTTCCATTTCATCATGTAACAAGGTTGCCTGTGTTGTGGGAATGGTTGGTGTCATGCACAAAGGGGCATCTTCATGCGAAAGAACAGCCACATGTGGCATCAATGTCGCACTAGGGGCCCAATTTTACAAGCCCATAAGCAACATTAGCATCATACAAATTGTTGCCAATGTGGTTCCAAGCTGCCCATTCCCCTTGTGCCACACAATGCATGCATTGATCCACTTTGTACATCCTTACACCACTACATTTATGTGGCAGATATGCTGTATGCAAGGAAATATCCCTAACGCAGAGAGGGAAGAAGTAATGGGGCTGACAATCCATTGAGGTTGCACTGTGCCTTCTAATTACCTCATGTGTGAGGCCTACCAAAGGCAGATTACAAAGTGACGCAAGCATTGTAAGCAGTGGACCTCCCTGTGCTTTGCTGTACTAGTGCCATCATTCATGCTGCCAAAGGGGTAAAGCACCAAAATAGTGACAAAACTAGCTGGACTACTGTGAGAATGTCCACCATGGTGAACAGTAAGGTAAATGACATACTTCCATGGTGTCAGTGGCTGGGGCAAGGGGCCTGCAAGGAAAATGGTGGTGTGGGATCAATGCACCAAATACCTTGAAAGGTTGCACAATGCAACACATAATAAACAACTGCAACCTGTAGAATTACAAACTTGTCACGCACTCACTTGTCACTCCCACACCACCCTGAGTTCTCAGACTAAACTAAACCTAATCCAGATGTGCTGGCCTTTTCAAAGTTATCAGAAGCTGGGTGGGTCACACATCTGTTGCATGGGAAGATCACAAATATACACATGGAATGCCTACTACATGTAGTGTCAGGGTTGAAAGAGGCACATGAAATATACGCCAGGATAAGGTATGCAAGGTGCTTCACCTTTGCATGTTAAGTATGACCTATCACTATCCACCACTCAAGTACAAGGCAGAGATTTTAGATGCTTGGGTATAGCAGTATAATGTCTATGCCTGGATATACTGGCACATATTTACCCATTTATGAAGAAACACACAGCACAACCGCTCTGCCTGCTCACTGTGCAGCATCAATTCAAATATCCAGGGATGTGTGCTTGTCACAGATAGTCAATGCATCCCTCTACTAACCCTGATAATGCCCAGATATATGAGGGACCTTACCAACATTGCTACACAGCCTGCATGGTCAAGGGGTGCCCCTCTTGTCTGTCCTAATACACATCGGCAGGAAGGAACACATCCTGCTAAATCTACTAACAGGAATGCTGTCTGCCACTTGGAATGTTTGATGATGATTGCAAGTAGTCCACAATAGGATTACTACAATGTCTGTTCTCAGTACCACAACTACAATGCCATTCTTGATGTCGTGTTCCAGCATAATGCATCCAAACATCAACAAGCGTCAAAATGTTTCAGGTCCGCGTCCCACCATGCATGTGTTCACAGAGTGATGGAAGTGGGTGGGCTTTTCAGATACATCCTCCTAGCCCTTAGGCCCAGATTCATGACAAAGTGGTGCAACGCACTGCTGCACCAAAACTAGCGGTGCTGTGCTGCACCACTTTTGAAATGCAAGGAAGTGCCTTATTTACAGGAATACTGCTCACCCCTGTGATTCCCCCTGTGCTGGGCCAGAAGTAAGCTGCCTGCGGCAATGAAGGCATCCTTGCACCATAGTGCAAGGGTGTCTGCTTTGAGGAGACTGATTGTTTATGTGCAGGAAGGGACACCATCCTGTACATAAACAAACGTCCATGGCATTGTGCTTCTCCTGTGTGTGCTGCAGAATGCTGCACACATGGAAAAAGCAAACTACAAAGAGGAAGAAAAGCATACTTTGTCATTTTGCCTTGTTAAAGCCAACCCTGGGTTGGGGCCAGTAATTACCACTGCCACAAATTTAGGATTTCTTGTAAATCTGTGGCAGCATGATAAGTTATGGAGGTTGTGGTGGAAGGCACTGTTCCACCACAACCACAACTATTCACTGTTCTGTGAACAGTTCGCAGAACTGGGACCTGTGGACTGGCAGTTTTCGCAAATGGTGATTACACACAAATGATTTTCAGGTGGCATAGTGTGCCATTAGGGGTCTACAAATGTGTGTCTTAATGTGGGGGTCTGTACCATGTCACTGAGCCACCAGTAGCAAGTAAATGATGAGCCATGTCAACAGCCACTACAGTCAAAGATTGACCTTTCACTATCCCATTGCAGAGGATGATGCCTTACCTCCTGTGGACCTGCCTGTTTTGGATTTTACAGATGATATGAATGACCAGCTGCCGACCATCTAGGAAGAGACTCTCCAGGATGTCCTGGGTTCCTTGCTGGCACCACCTCCAGTCGCAGGGAGGACACACGGCGTTGCAGAGTCTCCACATGAACCACCCAACTACCAACATACAGCACCAACCAGTCCAGCCACAGCCCTGTACTCAGAGGACCCAGACATTATCTTTCAGAGGACAGTGGTAAGAGTCCAGGTGTGGGTGGGGATGCAGACCATGGCAGGCAGCCTAAAGGAAGTGCAGAGGTGCCTCAGTCCGTATGATGACCAATCAGCTGCCATCAGAGGCACCCACTCCCCGCTGGACTCCAGCAGTCCCTGGCCGACATGGCTGCTGGCATGAGGCAGAGGCTTGACCAATTCCCCTCCCGAAGTGACAGCAGCATGATTGATAAGCTGGGGGCTATAATTGTATTCCCACAAATGGCAGCTGCCAGGACCTTTGATTCCACATCTCTTTCCTCCTCTGATGTATGTGTGTCCCCCTCAACTTCAACAATAGCACCACCCATGACACACACATCAGAGGATGAAGATGTGGAAGGAACAACATTCACACGTAAAACCACCCAGTAGCTCTAGTCTGTGCCACATGGACAGTTTCTTTTTAGTTCTGTGCTTAAAATCAGGCCAGTGAAGTGACAGCTGGCAACATACCCTCTTCATTCTACCACTGTTGAGTTATCTTGTATGAACTGTCTTTGTCTCAGTTCCTACCTATTGTCAATTTGGATACCTCCTCACTATTGAACACTTCTTCTACACATGTCTTGTGGTATGGCCCTGACCCTTGGACTCTGACAGAACCTTAAATGGCTCAGGATCTCTCATGGGGTCAGTGAACAGTACATTGTACAGCATTGGAAACACAACTTGCACATGTAAATAAATCACCATATTCACATGTATCATGCTCTTTTTTAGTGTTCAATCCACTCATATAAATGTATGCATTGTTTGAAGCTATGTCAGTGAGAACAGAACCAAATGACATGTGTGGCTTACGGTCTGACACAAAGGTACACACTAGGACTCAAACATGATAAAGGTGACTGATAGTATTGTGGACTACAGACCACTTTCTGAGCCTTCAAACCATGTATTCAACAGCTATCCATGCAAGTTGACATATAGCATGTATGGTTCAGAACTCAAGTGTCTGGAAATTTCCCTCATGATTGTACCAGTACACCAAATATGTGAGTAACAGAACAGGCATATTTAAGACTGTGACAGGCAGCTGTTAGTGTGCCAGTATCCCTATCCCAAATAAGGTGGAGTTTAATGTGCTAAACTTTTCAAGAATGATTTTGACAGACCCTAGCGAGGACAATTGATGTTGTATTATTACCTGTCAAATAATTTGTATCCACACACAATCTGAGTGTTGGGAACTGCGCTGAAAACTTTCTTGAGTAGCTGATCTCATACCGCAGCCAATCAGACAGCTCCTTGGTCATAGGGGATGCACATAGTCATACATGTAAATCAATACTGAATGCATACCCTGAGGCATTTATCTAACTTGAACAATGCAGACATGAGAACACCCAGACAGTCAATCGTCATGGACACCTAATTGTCTAAAACTAACAGGATTTATTGGTACTTAAAAACGCAACCTTATTAAAAACCTTAACTAAACATTAACCTACATTAAGCTATCTTAACTTACCCCTACAGCTATCTATCCTAATCTAAACTTATCTTATACATGTAAAGCCACACAATAAACATTGCTCCCCCCTTAGGAGACAATATATGAGTAGGGCAACATGGACTAAAGCTACACATCGACTAACTTAACCTATAGCCTAAACAAATATATATTTTTGGTATTTTTTTATTTTATATATTTTTTAATATATTTTTACATAGAGCCCAATATATAACCCCCTACCCAAACCCCCCCCCCCCGAAAACAAAAAATACAACTAAACCTCACCCCCAAACTATACTATGTCCTACAGCTAACTTTATCTATGCAACCTAACCTATTACTACCCACATTAACCCCCTTAAAACTATTTAGGTTCAAATTGTTGTTCATAGCTTTTTGAGCGTTCTCTTACAGTACTTTAAAAGTTTGTAATTCCTAGCATTGTCCTGCTCTAGTTTGGCCAACCTGGCCTTTATCTCAGCCATGTCCCTGCTAATGTCCGTCTCAAAGCTGGAGACTGTGGCAGCTTGTGGCGGCTGTTGCTGGGCTGGTGTTGGAGTTTGTGCTGTGGATGTGGAGGGGGTGGGACAAGCTGAGGCACCGCTGACCCTTGCTGTTGAGCTAGATATTGTTTTAGTGGTTGTGGCCTGTTTAGGTGGTCTCTCATGTGGGAATGCCTGCCAAGACCCTGATGACTTTTCCTTCCGATAGCTCTTTCCCATCTTCCGGTAACCTGATTGAATTTACAGAACATGATGGTAACGCTCTGCCCTCTTCTCAAAAGCACACTTCTGTGCTGGGTTCATTGTGGCAGCTAGAACATGACATCAACAACTGCATTGGGTAGATGCAGAACAACCATGCAATGTATACAGCATCATCAGATGACACATGTTGTGCACCAGACACACTATAACAATGTCAGGATCCAAATCAAGACTAAACTTCCTACTAGGCATCTACGGTATCATGTTCATGTCACAGGGATAAAGGCTCTCTAATGTGGCACATTAGGGCACAGATTTAAGTTGGACTAGTGCCTTCTTGCACCACATTAGCATCATCATTCTTGTGCCATAGTCACAATGTGGAGCAATGCATGCATTGCAACACTTTGTCACCCCTTGCGTTACATTATGCCTTGGCCAGTCACCATGGATGCAAAGTGGGGTTCACCAGGTAGGGGGCGGGAAAAATGGTACTGGGGATTCAAAGAGAATCCACAGCATCATTTATTTGTTCTTGTATTAACACCTGCTCAGAGCAGGCATTACAAGGGGGCACACCATAACTTACAATGAGCCCCTATGTACAGTTCAGGGTTAGTGCCAATATATGTTGCGCCTAGCTTGAACAGTACATCAATATAGTCTACAAATTGTACCCTATTGTCCCCTACCCCTGTGGATTGGTGTGCCGAATTTCTAATGTGGCGCACACATGGAGGTGGTAGGGTTGCGCTAAGGGGCACAGGAAAATTCGCACTGCACTGGGTTCAGCTTCAGTTTTCATTAATATTAAACTACCTGTGCACATGCCTTTTTACATCTCCTAAGTACTAGGTAAAAACTCACCATGCACACCTCATACAGATGTGATGTGGCCATCCTAACTCACAATTATCATGATGGGTACATCATGTAGATTAATCTGCACACATATTGTTTGTACAAACCGTAGACATGTCCCACATCCATCTGGAGCAGAGCTGAAACCTCAATGTGTACTCAACTGACTGTTGCCCATCACAAAAAGCTCCTTGCATGACCGCTTCCTCAGTTAATTTCAATAGAGTAGTGAAGCACCGGTGGTGCAAGTATCTCATTGATAAGCCACCTAGAAACCTCAACACATGTACATAATTTGTACCATGTCCAGAGTAAATTAATGCAACGTTTGGCACACAGTGCAGCAACGTGCTATGACAACTATGTTGGCCACAGCCATGCAAATCTAAAAGTCAGCACGTCTGACACATATCTTGCCTCATACCACTGTGTTTGTGGGCATAATTACCTATTCATAAGACCCACAATTCCATTGCAGCACACGTTGGCACCTGTGCATCAATAAACTTATTCCATATCCTCAACATTGCATTAGACATGGTTGATACCTAAGCTTAGATGATGGTATCTTATCTGCGCACATCATACCCTCTCACACATAACCCTGGATTTACACATGTGACACGCAAGGTGACACTTACTGGCTGCATCAGTGTCTTCATACCAGGAAACCTCTCCAAGAGTGTAGGGTGGAGGTCCAGCTGAAAGACATGACAGGAAAACATAGCTTTGTGATTGTTGAACAAATAAAAGAATGGACAACTGTTACACATTCAACTTGTTTAGCTGAGTAAGTGTTAGGAATGAATAACTGCCAACTATTACATGTCTGTCAGAAGGACAAAGGGCCAGATTTAAAAGGCCCTAGTGCCACCGGAGTGTTGCTTTCTGTGAAGCTGCGGTGGCGCTTTTCACTGCACAATATGTTCAAGGAGCTGTAATGCCACCTTTTGCAGCATAACGCATCCATGTAAATATTGGCCAGTATGACACAGTTTTCTTCATCAGAGGGGCATGCAATGGGTGTTGCTGATGGCATCCCATCGCAACACACATAGCTTTTGATGCTGCCCTAGATTCACGAGATATCACAAATTAATGGCAGTGCCAAAAAGTAACACCATCCCGGGTGTAGTGTTAGCATGGCAAAACAATCAGGAATCCTTTCATACCTCTTTGTTTCTTGCTTTTTGTATATGTGCACTATCCGGCCGGTCACACAGAAGAAGAACAATGCCATGGATGATTGCTTATGTGCGGGAAGGCGTCCCTTCCTGCACATTAACAATCTATAATAAATGATGCTTTATCACTACTTTGGGTGCTGCATCGTGCAGCACACAGAGAATTGGCAAATCATCATTGTAGATTGTTTATGTGCAGGAAGGGATGCATTTCTGCACATAAACAAACACTCCCCTCAACGCAGACACACTTGCACTATGGTCCAAGTATGCCTGCGTTGGCACAGGCAGCTGAATTATGTGCCAGTGCAGGCGCAGGGCTATGCCGTGCTCTTGGAAATACGGTGCAGTCCTGTGTTTCGAAAAACAGCACAGCAAGGCACCGCTGATGTTGGCACAGCACCGCTCTGTGCCTGTTTCTTTCATATCTGGCCCATAGTTATCCCACAGTAACAAGTACAGATTTGGGTGGCAGACATATGTACAGGTTCCAGATACATATGTTTCAAATTTTTGGGGGACAGGATACTGTAAATTGGCAGAAGCTTTGAATCTTGTAGTTAATCTATGTGAAAAAGCAGCAACCACTCAGACGCTTGACTGTTGTCAAACCGATAGCACCACCACATACCTCTATCATGTGTGTGCCATATGTAACATATGGAACACCATGGCAGATGTCAGGACACTGATGTTGGAAAATATGTCATTATGGTTACTCTTAGCATGTTTAGCACCATACTTGCAGATGCTATACATGCAAAGTGAAAATTGGCATTTTGATTACAATGGAATAGTCATGTAACCAACCTGCCAAAGGCACAAATACAAGTTGACTCCAAAAAAGGCACAGTGTAGCCAAGTTGATTCAAAGGCTATTTTTTGTGTGCCACCTATGGCAGGAATATACACCTTGCATTCTTCAGGCCTGGCCGCTGCCCTCATGTGGCACCAGGCTTTCACACTGCCACAATGCTTGCATTGGCCAAATTTTGACATATGGTTAGGTTGTAGTTGCCTCCATTGGCAACATTACCTTCAAAAACTTAGACACAGATGTTGCATTATAAGGCAATCGCTCCTTACATTTGTGTTCTTGTCATGTCACTCTGCACATACATGACTCAAGGCACACACACACCCATGACTAACAATACTCCTGCGTTATGTTTCTCATAACTTAAACATTACTTAGCACATTTACACAGTTGTAATGACCATGATGAGCATGTACATTTGTGCCTGGGAAATATGTACCCTTGCACCATTGCAAATGTGTGTCAGATATTTGGCACTTTATTGTGTATATGTAATACACAAGGTACACAGAGAGGAATTTGTAATTTGTCTGCAACCGGTGCATTGCTGAGCTCTCACGAATGCCAGTTAGTTTAGACACAAAACTTCCTGTCCTGATCCTTGTCATAACATGCTGCAATCATCCTTAGGTCCTACTGTCATGCACATGCAAATGAGGTTTTTCCACTGTAAAAGGGGTACTTACGAAAAGGTCCGCCAACCTGAATCACCACGTGATGGAGGACATCTCCTTCATGGGCAATGAGGTAAGCCCATTGGTGTTTGAGCTGGTGGTCCATATGCTCTACAGCAAAGATCATTCGTAGCTGACAGAGCACCTTACTCCACCACAGCTTCCTTGCCTCCATTGGGTAGCCCTGGATGACCCATATACCCATAGCACACCAACCAGATGAACCCTCCCAGTTCATCTCCACTCATTTGTTGGGCTCTCCCCTTCACTACAAAAACTATTACCTCAAAAATAATAAGACACTACCCACCTAACCCTAAATACCCCAATAAACTACACTACCCTAGACAAACACCCGACAATACATATACAATAACAGGACAAAAACACTACACAAAACTTTCTGATATGACAAATTGGACTTAACAGCAACAGTGCACAGCACAACACTCTCAAAAACCACCACTCCTCAACCAGCACCAGCTCCACACAACCTCTCACAACCACAGACTAAAAGACTGTAAAGTAAAAGTGAAAGTAAATTCACTTTACCATGTGTGCAGCAAGGAAGTCCTGTTACATCACTTCCTGGGCTCTGCATCACGTTTTCTGATATATTTTTGTAACGCATGACGTCCATGCATGGATTTTTTCCATGAAGGCTGACAAGGCCTGTCAACTTGCGATTGATGCGCAGGGGCCAAGCATAATTTTTGGCATGTGCGATGTTTGTAGGACAATGGTATACGTCAAAAATCTTGACGCATAACGGGCATGCATGGATTTTGGAGGGAAGGCTAAGACAACAAGACAGTTCCGACGCGCATGGTGTCATATTAGTGATTTGGGATGTATAGAGAGTACCATATGCGTCAAGTTTTTTGAAGAATAATGGCCATGCGTGAATTTTGGTGGAAAGGCTGACAGTGCACCCACATTCACATTCCTTGTTACAGGGGCTATCCATCTATGTAGTTTGTATGGTCTGGCTACTTGTGTGTGCATGTGCATTTAATTGTGTACCGGTAACAGGAATGTGTTACCATATGTTTGTATGTGTGTGTGATGCATGCGAGGACTGATAGTGTTTGAAAATGTGCCTGTGTATGAAGGATCTTTGCCACATACGTGTTTACACATGTGTACTGAGTATATACATGATGCTACTCATGTTGAACAAGGCCGACTCCATCATCGCACCCCAACTCTGAGACATCATCAACATCTCCTTCACCACCGTCACCTTCCCGGAGAGCTGGAAGCACGCCGAGCTCAACGCCCTCCTGAAGAAACCAACAGCGGACCCCACCGACCTCAAGAACTTCCGCCCCATCTCGCTCCTCCCTTTTCCTGCCAAAGTCCTCGAGAAGACCGTCAACAAACAGCTCGCCGCCTTCCTCGAGACCAATGGATCCCTCGACCCCTCACAGTCCGGTTTCCGAGCCAACCACAGCACCAAGACCGCCCTCATCGCAGCTACCGACGACATCAGATCCCTGCTCGACAACGAGGAAACAGCTGCCCTCATCCTCCTGGACCTCTCTGCAGCGTTCAACACAGTCTGCCACCGCACACTGATACAGCGCCTCAGCAACACCGGAATCCAAGAAAAGGCATTGGAATGGATCATCTCGTTCCTCGACGGAAGAACCCAGAGAGTCCGCCTCCCCCCGTTCCGGTCTGCAGCCACCGAAGTCATCTGCGGCGTACCTCAAGGATCCTCGCTCAGCCCCACCATCTTCAACGTCTACATGAGCCCCCTTGCGACCATCGCACGTCAACACAACCTCAACATCATTTCCTACGCCGACGACGCAGGAACCACAGCCAAGCTTCAGAAAGGACTCCAGCGCATACAGAACGCCTCCGCACGACTCGTCTTGGACATCCCCCGCCACGCCCACATCTCCGCCCACCTGAGAGACCTGCACTGGCTCCCCGTCAACAAGAGAATCACGTTCAGACTCCTCACCCACGCACACAAGGCTCTCCACGACCTGGGCCCCAAGTACCTCAACAACCGCCTCACCTTCTACACGCCCACCCGCCAGCTGCGATCAACCAGCCTCGCCCTCGCCGCCGTACCACGCATTCGCAGAACCACCACCGGAGGAAGATCCTTCTCCTACCTGGCGGCTAAGACATGGAACTCCCTCCCCATCCACCTACTGCAGACCCAGGACCATCTCTCCTTCAGGAAGCAACTCAAGACCTGGCTTTTCGAGCAGTAATGGACCCCCACGCCCCCCCCCCTACCCAGCGCCTTGAGACCCTTGCGGGTGAGTAGCGCGCTATATAAATTGTTGATTGATTGATTGATTGATTGTGGGCCTACCACATTGTTTTGTCAGAATTCTGACTTATGTTACAATACACAACATAAGATAGGAAGGGCTGTGTGCAATACGTGTTCAGGCATATGATACCCTTAACAAATCTTTAGCAAAGGATGCTGTTGACTACGACTGGGATAAGATCCTGTAAGCCATTTCAATGTGAGTGCACGTATGTGCACACTCTGGTGTGTTGTAAGAAGCAGACTGAATGATGCAAAGCAACACATGTAACATATGGTTTTCCATGCATGCAAAATGTTAGAGATGGTGTGCTGACATGTGTCATTGTAGGTATATATGTGACATGTTTTTTGTGTGAAAATATATGTATCATGTCTGATAAGTGCTGCATGATACAGTAGTGTGTTTAGGGTTTGGAAAAATACTAAATCACTATTCCAGCTGTCTTATATGTAGGCCATTGTTCCAAAGCTCTGTAATCATATCTGTGTATCAACTTATAGGGCTCTATTGGTACCCCATTGGGCCCTGATGCTTAGTCGGGCTTTACATCCCTGAAGGCTTGTACAATTTCCTCTAGGGAAAGTGCATCTTCTAAGGCTTCCCTATCCTCTGTAGTGATGCTTGGAAGGGGGATGTCACCCAGGCATAATCGAATTTCTCATAGTAGTGGGCAAATGTTTGGTCTATGGTTTGTTGACTGCTAGCAAGATACCCTTACTCCTTCTGGATTCCAGGAACCCATCTATCTGCTGCCTCCTACTTGTCCAGTCAAGCCAATATTTTTCCTGACTTGTCCCTCATTAAATTACATTACATTCTAGTACTGGAGAAGTGTGGCACAATGATTAGAGCATCAGACCCTGATGGGTCCAGGGTTCAATTCCCACCTCAGCGGGTCTTGGGCTCCATTCCCTTGGACCAGATAATTCTCATCTTGGTGCCTAATCTAATTAATGGGTCCCACTCTGTAACTCTGGGCAATAGCTTGCTTAATCTCCACAATGTCCCTCACAGCTCTTGGATGCCTGGCCTCACCCTGGGGCTGTCCAGGAGTGGGTGCCTCACAGGGAAAAGCCAGGAGGGGTTCCACCGTGGTATGTGAACAGCACCTTGAGACCCTAACAGGTGACTAGTGCGCTATACAAGTGGGATGTTTACAGTTTTACATTGATGTGGTGCTGTGTTAGCCTGTGGTGCATATTAGCAGCTTACTGGGCCACGTCTCAGTATTCTTTTCGCCTGAGGGCTAGGATGTGGGCTCCCTCCAATCCCTCCTCATCTGGTAAGCTGGCTTCAAGGGACAAAAACTCATGTTCAAAAGCCTTCAATTTAGCCCTTTTTAGTTTTTTTCCCCTTTCGGCATCATAGTGAGACCTACCCCCTTGACTTCTGTCTCAAAGGCCGGCCACAACGTTATTGGAGACTCAACTGAAGTGCTGTTTCCCTGAAAATGATGGTCTTTTGCAGCTAACATCCCTTCTCTAACGTTTGGCTCTTTAAGTTATCAAGACCTCTCCCCCCGACCATACACCAGCCACAAGGGAGAATGGTCAGAAATACCCCTGGTTAAGTTAGTGGTCTCCCTGACTTTTACCAGCTGGGCAGTCGGCATGAGAAATTGATCAATTCAGAAGAGACTATCATGCACCCCCAAGTAAAAGGATGAAGTGCTGGGTTGCTGGGTTAAGGGTACACCATACATCTGCCAGTCCCTGGGCAGTGAGGAAGCCTGCTAATGGTCTTTTAACTGAGTCCAGGGGCCTGGGGGATGCTATCACTCAGTTTTGAGTTAAGGTCCCCTCCCATCTGGAAGACTGTGTAGCAGAGTGGCCAGGGCTGAGTTGTGAAGTAAAATAGAGATAGCTACTGAAAGTATATTTAAGATACCCCCTCCCAGGTCTCAGAGAGCACCACATAATTACCCAGCAGATCAGGCCATACTTTCCAAATGAGCAGGGGCAGCATTCTCCTCACTGAAATTACTACTCCTCTAGAGGAGGTGGTATGGCCCACATTAGCAGCCTTTTTATTTGCTCAGTGGTCAAGGGCATGACACATATTACCTGGGAGGTGAGTCTCCTGTAGGAGAACTATTTCAGGAGAGTCTGGTTTGATGTACTGGAGCACCACTCCCCATTTGACTGTCCCCTAGTCTATTGACATTCCAGAATAGTATCCTTAGGGTTGAAATACTAACTTTGGCCATCCCACTGTATGGTCAATGGACCACACCTGGTGGTGCTGGGTGAAAGCTGGGTGGGGTTCAGACTGTGAGAGTGAATATCCTGTGTGCCTCAGCTTTGTTGACTGGCTGTATGTATCTTGCCTGAACATTAACTGCAAGAATTATCCAATAACCTCTCTTCAATCATCAATCTCCCCTTCCTGCTTCACTGCGCTGCCGAATCTAAACTGCCCACCTACCTAACTGAGCATAGAGTCTGTTGCCCCAACCAAACTTACTGGTAACTAGTAAGTGTCACTACCGCCTTCTGGCCCCCACCCAGCCCCTAACTGGAATGTCTTTACCAAGTTGGTGTCTCATATTCGCAGTCTCAGTCTTGTCCCATTCACCGATTTAGGACTATCGCGGGCTGCTCTCAGCCCACCCACAAGACGCTCCAGGTGCATCTCCAGTGCCATATTTACAATCCCACAAGCCCCTCCCATCTCCCCATGGGTCCCAAGATCCGTTCGGGTGATCAGGACGATGCCCCAGGCTAGGCGTAATTTGTTTTGTCCCGCACCTCCACTTCAAGTGTATCACAATTCTCTTTTGCCATGCACCACCCCAGTGCCTCTTAGGGCGGGCGCATTGTCTTGACCCTCCTGCCACCTGACATTCGATCCAGTCAATCACGATCAGCTTCTGGGCTTGATAAAAAGTGAGCTTTCATCTTCTACGGGTGCCCAGCTGTAGGAGAAACAGGTCTATGTTGTCCAGTTGCTTTACAGGGCTCCTTCTGTGTGTTTCCCTTATGTAGTAGTGTGTGGGCCTCATTTTAATGCCTGATGTGACCAGGCATTAAAATGTTGACGCTAATCGGACTTATCGGCATTTTTTGGACCCGGTCCTTTGTGTGCATTGTTTTTCCGTCGGGTTCTAAATTGGACGCTAGCGGCTTAGAGTCGTTTTTTAGAAGGGAACGCCTGCCTTACATATCATTGTCGTTAAACGGCGCAAGGTGAGGTGGCGCTCCCAAAAAATGATGTTAAGTCAATCATTTTGAGGCTGGACTGCTCTAGCGTCAAAACATAAATATGCTGTTAAGTTGGCACAGCTTTTGCATAAACAGATGGCACAAAGAAGGCGCTAACTTTTCTTAAATTTGGGCCTTAATTTCTAACATGTCATTATCAGAAAATAAGCATGATTGTCTAGATGTCACAGATTTATGCACCAAAACAAAGGCCAGACATGAAAGATGAACCATTGACTGAGCCTAAATATGTATTCTTTGTGGCTAGCTCATGTCTGAGAACCAGTGAAGGTGTCCTGAGGACACTTTATGCTGTCTGTACAATTCAAGAAGTTGTAGAATCTCCATGGCTTTGAGGTGCTACATTTGCACCTGCTGCCGAACTGATTGCCCTTACAGGAGCTTGCAGTCTAACAGCCCAAATGATAGTGACTTTATTTACAGGTGACAGTAAAAACCGCCAGGAACAGGATGGCGGGAAGGGGGTCGGAATCCCCATGGCGGCGCTGCAAGCAGCGCCGCCATGGAGGATTCCCTGGGCCAGGGGTAAAACGGCGGGAAACCGCCGGTTGCCCTTTTCTGACCGCGGCTTTACCGCCGCGGTCAGAATGGCCCAGGAAGCACCGCCAGCCTGTTGGCGGTGCTTCCGCGGTCCCCGGCCCTGGCGGTCATGGACCGCCAGGGTCGGAATGACCCCCTAAATGTCCAAATTCTAAGACTTCAGGAGCCAAATTGCTAGATTCAGCGATGCTGGATTCGGGTGTCTGATCTGTTGTTTGTGTTGAGTTAACAGATCTGTTCTGTTTGGTAGTTTGATATGAGGTACTACTGACAGATCTAGCAGTGTTGTGTACCATGGTTGGCGAGCCCAAGTTGGTGCTATTAGTATCAGTTTGAGTTTGTTTTGACTTAATTTGTTTACTAGATACGGAAGGACTGGGAGAGGGGGAAAAGCGTAAGCAAATATCCCTGACCAACTCATCCATAACGCATTGCCCTTGGAGTGACGGCGTGGGTACCTGGACGCAAAGTTTTGGTATTTTGCATTTTCTTGTGTTGCACATAGGTCTATTCGTGGTGTTCCCCAGTTTTGAAAGTAAGTTTGTAGTATCTGTGGATGAATTTCCCATTTGTGGATTTGTTGGTGATCCCGACTGAGATTGTTGGCTAACTGGTTTTAAATCCCTGGGATGTACTGTGCTATTAAGCGAATGTGATTGTGAATTGCCCAATGCCAAATCTTTTGTGCTAAGAGACACAGCTGTGATGAGTGTGTCCCTCCTTGTTTGTTTATGTAATACATTGTTGTCATGTTGTCTGTTTTGACAAGAATGTGTTTGTGGGCTATTAACGGTTGAAATGCTTTCAATGCTAGAAACACTGCTAGTAGTTCTAGATGATTTATATGAAGCTGGCTTTGTTGAGCGTCGCATTGTCCCTGTATGCTGTGCTGGTTGTGGTGTGCTCCCAACCCTACCATGGAAGCATCTGTTGTGATCACGTATTGAGGCACAGGGTCTTGGAATGGCCGCCCTTGGTTTAAATTTATAGGATTCCACCATTGAAGCGAGGAGTGTGTTTGGCGGTCTATCAACACTAGGGGGGTGATTCTGACCCTGGCGGTCGGTGATAAAGCGGCGGCCAACCCGCCAACAGGCTGGCGGTCCGAAAAATGGAATTCTGACCCTGGCGGGAACCGCCAACAGAGACCGCCACTTTAACACTCCGACCGCCACGGCGGGACAAACAAACAGCGCGGCGGTCACCGCCAACAGGCAGGCGGCAGACAATGTACCGCCCACCCTATCACAACTCACCAATCCGCCACCTTTTCCGGGGCGGGAGCACCGCCGATAAAAACACGGCAGAAACAGACTACGAACGGGAAAACGCTCACCTCTACGCACTCCACAAGGACGGAGGACAGCATGGAACCCGAATTGAACATCATACCTGCTCTCGTCTACCTGCTCATCTACCACGAGTACGAACTCCGCCGCAGACGTCAACGGTGAGTACTGCACCTACGACACACGGGAGGGGGGGAGGAGGAAAGGTTACGGGCACACACATATGCGACCCCCACCACCCCCCCAAGATGTACACACCAATGCAGAGCAACAAGTCACAGTGACACCACCCAAACACCCGTAAAAAATACAATCACATAACCAAATTGAGAAGAAATATTTATGAACAAAATAGTCTCAGAAAAGTATTTTTCAACCATCAAAACTTTCTTCTGATAAACAAATTATTTACACAGCAGTGGATAACTGAAGCAAGTAGTCCTGCACATCTTACGAATCCATCATGTCCGTGGGCCAAAGTGTAGCGAAACAAGGGCAAAGCCCACACAGGAGACCTGAGTCCTTTGGAGAGAACACTGCAGGGGCATCTGGTGACAAAACTACAGGCACCTCAGGGGGAAGGGAAGGGGGGGGCACCACAGCCACATGAGTCCACGACGCCAGATCCACGAAGGGCCCACCATGCCCACTGTGCCATCCTGGGGAGTGCAAAGCCACAGTCTCTCAAGTCTCTACAGTGGGTGGGTTGCCCACTGTGCCATCCTGGGGAGTGCAAAGCCACAGTCTCGCAAAGTCTCTACAGTGGGTGGATTGCCCACTGTGCCATCCTGGGGAGTGCAAAGCCACAGTCTCTCAAGTCTCTACAGTGGGTGGATTGCCCACTGTGCCATCCTGGGGAGTGCAAAGCCACAGTCTCTCAAGTCTCTACAGTGGGCGGCTTGCCCACTGTGCCATCCTGGGGTGTGCAAAGCCACAGTCCATCAGGTGGATAAATGTCCCCACTGGACAAAGAGGATGCATGGTGGGCACAGTGAACCCTGAACAGTGCCTGACAGGAAGGGCACAGCGGAGCGGTGCTTGACAGGAAGGGCCCAGCGGAGCGGTGCTTGTGATGAAGGGCCCAGCGGAGCGGTGCTTGAGACGGCGGTGCTTAGCGGAGCGGTGCTTGACAGGAAGGGCCCAGCGGAGCGGTGCTTGAGACAGCGGTGCCCAGCGGAGCGGTGCTTGAGACGGCGGTGCCCAGCGGAGCGGTGCTTGACAGGAAGGGCCCAGCGGAGCGGTGCTTGAGACGGCGGTGCCCAGCGGAGCGGTGCTTGAGACGGCGGTGCCCAGCGGAGCGGTGCTTGACAGGAAGGGCCCAGCGGAGCAGTGCTTGAGATGAAGGGCCCAGCGGAGCGGTGCTTGTGATGAAGGGCCCAGCGGAGCGGTGCTTGAGACGGCGGTGCCCAGCGGAGCGGTGCTTGAGATGAAGGGCCCAGTGGAGCGGTGCTTGTGATGAAGGGCCCAGCGGAGCGGTGCTTGAGACGGCGGTGCCCAGCGGAGCGGTGCTTGACAGGAAGGGCCCAGCTTGTGATGAAGGGCCCAGCGGAGCGGTGCTTGAGACGGCGGTGCCCAGCGAAGCGGTGCTTGAGACGGCGGTGCCCAGCGGAGCGGTGCTTGACAGGAAGGGCCCAGCGGAGCGGTGCTTGAGATGAAGGGCCCAGCGGAGCAGTGCTTGTGATGAAGGGCCCAGCGGAGCGGTGCTTGAGACGGCGGTGCCCAGCGGAGCGGTGCTTGACAGGAAGGGCCCAGCGGAGCGGTGCTTGAGATGAAGGGCCCAGCGGAGCAGTGCTTTGTGATGAAGGGCCCAGCGGAGCGGTGCTTGAGACGGCGGTGCCCAGCGGAGCGGTGCTTGAGATGAAGGGCCCAGCGGAGCGGTGCTTGAGATGAAGGGCCCAGCGGAGCGGTGCTTGAGACGGCGGTGCCCAGCGGAGCGGTGCTTGAGATGAAGGGCCCAGCGGAGCGGTGCTTGTGATGAAGGGCCCAGCGGAGCGGTGCTTGAGACGGCGGGGCCCTGTTCAGCGGTGCTCTTCTGCACGGCGGGGCCCTGTTCAGCGGTGCTTGTCTTCACGGTGGGGCCCTCTTCAGCGGTGCTTGTCTTCACGGCGGGGCCCTCTTCAGCGGTGCTTGTCTTCACGGCAGGGCCCTGTTCAGCGGTGCTCTTCTGCACGGCGGGGCCCTGTTCAGCGGTGCTTGTCTTCACGGCGGGGCCCTGTTCAGCGGTGCTCTTCTGCACGGCGGGGCCCATTTCAGCGGTCCTTGTCTTCACGGCGGGGCCCTCTTCAGTGGTGCTTGTCTTCACGGCGGGGCCCTCTTCAGCGGTGCTTGTCTTCACGGCGGGGCCCTGTTCAGCGGTGCTCTTCTGCACGGCGGGGCCCTCTTCAGCGGTGCTTGTCTTCACGGCGGGGCCCTCTTCAGCGGTGCTTGTCTTCACGGCGGGGCCCTCTTCAGCGGTGCTTGTCTTCACGGCGGGGCCCTCTTCAGCGGTGCTTGTCTTCACGGCGGGGCCCTGTTCAGCGGTGCTCTTCTGCACGGCGGGGCCCTCTTCAGCGGTGCTTGTCTTCACGGCGGGGCCCTCTTCAGCGGTGCTTGTCTTCACGGCGGGGCCCTCTTCAGCGGTGCTTGTCTTCACGGCGGGGCCCTGTTCAGCGGTGCTCTTCTGCACGGCGGGGCCCTCTTCAGCGGTGCTCTTCCAGTCAGTGTAGGGAGTCAGACCTGGCCTGGACAACCTGCTCACTCGCCCTCCGAACGTGCAGTGTCAGGCCCCTTCGGAGACGGAGTCCTGGGCCCTTTGGTGTCGTCCCTTGCAGCCGGGATGGGGCGTGTGGGGCCCTCCTGCTCCGCGCACCTGCTGGCTGGCCTCTCCGCCCTGCTGCCCTTCCGCTCCTTAGATGGGGCTCTCGGGCCCTTGCCTCCCCTGGCTGTTGTGGCAGGTGAAGTGGCCGGAGTCACCTCCTTGGGGGCAGCCGTCTCAGTCCGCTCACGGCGGCCCTTCACTTTCCGGGTCCTCTTGCCTGGGGGGGGGCTGCCAGTCCCCTTGCTGCTCAGTGAAGTGTCACTGCCGCCAAAGGGTGGACTCCATATTCCATGCACCACTTGTACCTTGGAAGCTGGGCTGGTGGTGGCTGAGGTGCCTTTGGGACTTTTCCCAGATGGAGGGGGTGGGTCAGGGGAGGGAAAGAGGTCAACATTTGAGAGGTAATATTTCTTTGGACCAGGGTAAAGGGTAGGAGTAGTGGAGATAGAAGTGGAGGAAGAGGATGTGGTTGTCGGAGAGTCAGGTGTGCTGTCCTTGGGTGCAGGTGACTGAGACGTAGGCTGTCGTGAGGTGGTTGGCTGTTGTTTGGGTGTCTGCCTGCGTTTATGTGTCTTGGAAGAGGGGGTGACAGACACAGTGGGAGAGGACACAGGGGACGTGTACATGGCAGTGGGGGTGGTGACTGCACGTGTGAGGACTGTAGTGGAGGGTGTGCTGGTGATGGAAGAACTGGCTGATGTTGGTGTGCATGCAGGTGTGAGTGTAGACGTCACAGGGAGGGAGGAGGGAGACGAGGAGGAGGGGGACACAGAGGTGGTAGTGACTGTTGGTATGTCTGCAACTGGGTGTTGCTTGGGTGAATGCTTGTGTGTTCTGTGGTGCTTATGTTTGGATGAGCTGGCCTTGGGTGTTGAGGTGTGTGCAGGCTGGTCAGATGGTGTGGATGGGATAGGCTGAGGAACAGGAGACAGAGAAAGGCTGGAGGCAGTTAGAACAGGGAGACTGGAGACAGGGACAATGGCTGCCGTCAGTGCTGAGGCCAGAGAAGTGAACGCTCGTTGATGGGCAGCCTGACCCGAATGAATGCCCTCCAGGTAGGCATTGCTCTGCTGCACCTCCCTTTGCACCCCCTGGATGGCATTCAAAAGGGTAGTCTGCCCAACAATGAGCGTCCTCACGAGGTCAATGAGCTCCGCACTGAGGGCAGCAGGGGTAACAGAGGCAGGGGCTGAGGTGCCTGGGGCGAAGGAGACGCGCGCCTTCCTGGGCGAACGGGCACGGAGCGAAGACTGAGGGGCTGCTGGGAGGGCGGTGCTGGTGCGCTGGGTGGCGGCTGTACCTGTTGTTGCGGGGGGCACAGATGTTGCCGCCCCCGCTAGGGAGCTCCCAAACGAGGACGTGTCCGTGTCGCTGGTGTCTCCACCGGCCCCCGTTGTGGTGCTCCCCTCGCCCTCCGGATCACTGGTGCCCTCGGTGTCTGTGTCAGTGCCCACCGGGCCCTGGTGACCTGCAGCTCCCTCGTGCTCCGACGCCAATTCTCCTCCGCCTGATGATGCTAAAGCACAAGAAACAAAGAATAAGGGTGGGGGGAGAAATAAAACAAAGTTGAGTGCATGCCTTGTCAATAGCCTTGGCGGAGAGGACAGACACAGGTGCCTCATGCACTAAGCCGCAAACTTGTGGTACACTACTCTGTACTTCTGACTAGGCCAACAGGTCTAGGGACAACAGACGCGCTCATGGGTGATGTTGGACCATGGATAGCTGCACTTGGCACCCTACAGAGGTGGTGGGCGGGGGCACAGGGCCATGTCTAAGGGAGGGGACTACACTACAGAAAGCGCCCTGGCCTACTGTCACCCACAGCCCTCCTCCCCCACCCAGACGCCTCCACTGCGCGTATAGATAGGAGAATGTGCTGATACTCACCCCCTTGTGTCTGCTGTGATGTCCTCAAGCGCCCATCCAAATCAGGGTAGGCCACCGCCAGGATCCGGGACATCAGGGGGGTCAGGGTACGACTGGCACCCCTCCTAGGTCGGGAGGCCATCCCCAGCAGTGACTCAGCGGTCTTTCGGGTTCCGCGGCGGATGTCCTCCCACCTCTTCCGACAGTGGGTGCCCCGTCTGGTGTAGACCCCCAGGGCCCGGACTTCCTTGGCGATGGCACGCCAAATATCGATTTTCTGATGGGCGCTCACCTGTTTGACATGTACAGGGTGGGAAAGAGAAAACGTCACATTTCTGCATGTTTGGAGTACATGCCCCCCCTCCCCACCCTTGCCATGTGGCCCATACTCTCATCAGTCGTGCGTTGCATTCCTCATTTTCTCCCCACCCCACCAACTGACAGCCACCCCACTCCACACAGGCATTACCCATTCAATGTGCACTCACCTGTTGGTCTGGAGGACCGTAGAGTAGCGCATACTGGGGGAGGACCCCGTCCACAAGTTTCTCCAACTCTTCAGACGTGAAGGCAGGGGCCCTTTCCCCAGTCGCAGCAGCCATTGTCACTTCCAGACCGAGTTCACAGCAGCACTTGCAGTATAGGTCCTCTCCTGTGGATGATCAGGTCTCGAGTGATTAAGCAGATAGAAAATGGCGGTCACGCCCGCGGCGGTGCGTACCGCGACCGCCGGCGCACATCGTCATTGGCTCCTGAATCCCATAGGGTTCAATGTTAACCAATGCGACTTCGTACAGCGGTCTTCGACCGCCTACCGCCACGGTGTGCCACGCCAGCGCATTGACCTCACATCCCATTGTCCCAGTTTAGAGGTCAGGCAGCCGCCATTTCAAGGGCCCACATGGCTTAAATTCTACTACGTCACACAGGCCTAGGCCTTGCATTTGCACACATACAAACATAGCAGTCAATACATTTTCGTGTACTGTGCAAGCTGTGTTGTACGTACCTGTGAATTGATTGACTCAGTGCTCCATGTTGTCCTTCCTAGGCACCGTCCGCAGGGACTTGCGAGGAGAAGGAGGAATCCTCCCGTGTACCGGCCGCTGGTTGACCTGTCGACAATGGAAGAACGCCATATAATACTCCGATACCGACTTGACCGAGCCACTATACATGAACTGTGTGCACAGCTGGAGCCAGACCTGATGTCACCCATCCGCCAACCCACAGGAATTCCCCCTCTAGTGCAGGTTCTATCAGTCCTCCATTTTTTTGCAAGTGGCTCATTCCAGACAACAGTGGCCATGTCATCTGGAATGTCTCAGCCTATGTTTTCAAAGATTCTGTCCAGAGTGTTGTCTGCCCTGATGAAACTCATGAGGAGCTACATCATATTCCCAGAAGAGGCTGATTTGGCCACAGTGAAGGGTGATTTCTATGCCCTTGGACATATCCCCAACATCATTGGTGCCATTGATGGGACCCATGTGGCATTAGTACCCCCAAATGACGATGAACAGGTGTACAGAAATAGGAAAAATTACCATTCAATGAATGTGCAGGTTGTCTGTTTGGCAGACCAGTACATCTCCCATGTTAATGCCATGTTCCCTGGGTCAGTGCATGACGCGTATGTTATGCGTAATAGCAGCGTCCCCTATGTGATGGAACAGCTACAGAGACAGCGTGTGTGGCTAATAGGTGACTCTGGTTACCCCAACCTGCCGTGGCTATTGACCCCAGTGAGGAATCCCAGGACCAGGGCAGAGGAACGGTACAATGAGGCCCATGGGCGTACTAGGAGGGTCATAGAAAGGACCTTCGGCCTCCTGAAGGCCAGGTTTAGGTGCCTGCATATGACAGGTGGATCCCTAATGTACTCACCAAAGAAGGTGTGCCACATCATCGTGGCCTGCTGTATGCTTCACAACCTGGCTTTGCGACGCCAGGTGCCTTTCCTGCAGGAGGATGGTCCAGATGGTGGTGTCGTAGAAGCCATGGAGCCTGTGGAGAGTGAAGAGGAGGAAGACGACGGTGAGGAAACAGACAACAGGGAAGCTGTCATACAACAGTATTTTCAGTAGCACACAGGTAAGGTTCAGCCACGCCATTTCCCATTTACTTAGAGCCTCATGCATCTCAACTTTATGTATTTCCCCCCAGCTCTTTTAAATAACATATTCTTTTTCCCTTCCCTTCTCAGTGCTTAATGACTCATAGCCCGACTTCTGCTTGGTTTGGCCATGTACTACAGCGTATTGACATTGGTATGTTGTCATCACTAACTGACATCACATATTGTGAACTGTTATGTGTTGTACGATTTTTTGAGAATACAGCATGACTCCAAACGGTTTTCTGTGCAATAATTGTTTTATTTTGTGTGCTTAGATAATGGTACATTATATGAAAACGGTGATGGGTGGGGGTGGAGTGATGTCCATGGCAGAGTCCAGTTCTCAGTCTGACAGGTCTATTGTCCATATGCCTGTGGAAGGATGGAGCAGGGGCTGTTTGAGTTTGGACAGGGTGGCAATGTGGGACAGTGAGATGACTTCTGGGGGTATCTCATGCTGGCGGTGGTCTTGGCATGCTACTCTGTTTTTTTTTTGGGTCTTAGGCTCCTCTTGCGGGGTGGTTGTTCTTCAGCAGGAGGTGGGGTTCTTGTGGCCTGTCGTTGTGTGTGGGCCTCCTGTCCACTAGCGCCGGCGGAGGTGGTAGGCTGTTCCTGGCTAGTGACAGTGGCCCTGTGTGGTGCCACATGGTCCCGCAACGTGTCTTCTATCCTGTTGAGGGCCTGGACCATGCTCCCCATGGCGGTAGCGATGGTGGTGAGTTGGTTGCTGAACCCCATGTAGCGTTCTTCCTGCTGTGCCTGTATCTCGGTGAACCTGGCCAGTACCGTCGCCATCGTCTCTTGGGAGTGGTGGTATGCTCCCATGATGGTAGTGAGGGCCTCTTGGAGAGTGGGTTCCCTGTGCCTCTCCTCCCCCCCCTGTCGCACGGCAGCCCTCTGAGTTGCCCTGTTTGCCTGGGCCTCTGTCCCCTGGACGGTGTGCCCACTCCCACTGCCCCCAGGTCCCTGTTGTTGTTGGGGTGTTGGGTTAGCCTGGGGGCCCTGTAGTGGCAGACACACCGCTGCTTGACCTGTCCTAGAGACAGAGGCATGGGCCCGCTGGGTGGGAGCTGTGCTGTTGTTCCCAGGGGGGTTTGGGTCTGCTGTGGCCTGTGTCTGTGTTTGGGGAACCCACTGCCCAGATGTCCCCGATGGTCCGGGCTGGTCATCAGGTTCCAGGTCGACCGAGCTGGTGTCCTCACTGGGGGCCTGTTCCGGGGGTGGGATGGACATTTGAGGACCCTCCTGACCGGTGTGTTGGCGTTCGGGTCCTGCATGGGGTGAGAGAGTATGGTTATTGTTTCTGTGTGTGAAATAGCGTGCGATTTATGGGTGCCCTTGTCCCCCAGTGCAGGCATTCCCTTGTGGGTGGTGTTGTGAGGGTGGTTTGTGGGGGGGATGGGTATGTGCAGTGGTCATGCTTAGGTAATGGGTGTCCAATGTTTGTGGTGGCATGCAAGGGTTGGTGAGGGGTTGGGTGGGTTGTGCTAGGGAAACATTCTCAGGGATGATGTGTGATGGTGGGTTGGGGGTGAGGGTGGGGGTGTGGGTTGGCATGCTGGTGGGGTGGGGGGGATGAAGTATATGAGATAGGACTTACCAGAGTCCATTCCTCCGGGTACTCCAGCGAGGCCCTCAGGATGCAGGATGTTTAATACTTCTTGCTCCCATGCTGTGAATTCTGGTGGGGTGGGTGGGGGTCCTCCGCCAGTCTTCTGCACCGCGATGTTGTGTCGCGACACCATCGAGCGCACCTTCCCCCGTAGGTCGTTCCATTGTTTGCGGATGTCGCCCCTATTTCTGGGATGCTGTCCCACCGCGTTGACCCTGTCCACGATCCGCTGCCATAGCTCCGCCTTCCTTGCTATGGTGGTGTGCTGAACCTGTGAGCCGAAGAGCTGGGGTTCCACTCTTATGATTTCCTCCACCATCACCCTGAGTTCTTGGTCCGTAAAGCGTGGGTGTCTTTGTGGTGCCATGGGGTGGTGTGGATGAGGTGTGGGGTGGTGTATGTGCTGATGAGTGTGTTGGTGTGTGGTGCTTTGTGCTACTATGTGGTGTGTGTGATGTTGTAGTGTGCCTCTGTGTGTCTGGCTCTCTATTCTCTGATGTGTCTCTCTCTCCTTCGTCTCTGATTTTTGGTTGTAGGGGTTTGTGGGTGATGTGGGTGTGTGTTTTATATTGTATTGGATGTGTGGGAGTGTTGTTTGTATGTGTATCAGGTGTGTGCATTTCAAATTGTCCAATGTGGTAGTGTTTTGTAAAGGTGTGTGTATTTTGACCGCGGCGGTGTGTACCGCCAATAGACTACCGCGTTTGAAAGACCGCCGCGTGGATTTGTGGATCGTAATGGCATGGGCGTATTTCTGTTGGCTTGGCGGTGGAGGTTTGGTCATCTCCAGTTTATCGCTGGCCGCTGATGTGGCGGACTGCAATGGAGGTCAGATTTTTGGAGGTTTGGCAGTTGTGGGTCAGAATGACCGTGGCGGCTGACCGCGGCCGCGGCGGTATTGTGGCGGTCTTCTGACCGGCGGTAAGCGGCTTTTACCGCCGAGGTCAGAATGACCCCCTAGATCTTGAAGTTGACCCTGTGCTTGTGTCCATTGTGTTGCTAGGCACTGCTGTAAGGGCCGCATGTGTAATCTTGCGTTTGGGACAATGGCTATGCATGAAGACATCATACCTAGTAGTTTCATCACAAACCTCACTTGATAGTGTTGGTTTGGGTGCATGTTTAGTATTACGTTTTGGAATGCCTGTACTCTTTGTGGACTTGGAGTGGCAATACCCTTTTGTGTGTTGTTTGTTGCTCCTAAGTATTGTTGTATTTGACACGGTTGTAAATGTGATTTTTGGTAGTTTATTGAGAACCCTAGTTTGTGAAGGGTTCCTATGACATATTTTGTGTGTTGAAGACACTGTTGCTGAGTGCTGGTTTTTATTAACTAATCGTCTAGGTAAGGGAATACGTGTATGTGCTGTCTCCTGATATGTGCAGCTACTACAGCAAGGCATTTTGTGAATACTCTTGGTGCTGTTGTTATTCCGAAGGGTAACACTTTGAATTGGTAATGTACGCCTTGGATTACAAACCTTAAGTATTTCCTGTGTGAAGGATGTATGGGTATGTGGAAGTAAGCATCCTTGAGATCTAATGTTGACATGTAGTCCTGTTGTTTGAGCAAAGGAATCACGTCTTGAAGTGTCACCATGTGAAAGTGATCTGAATTGATGTAAAGATTTAGGGGGTTATTACAACTTTGGAGGAGGTGGTAATCCGTCCCAAATGTGACGGATTTACCACCAGCCGTATTACGAGTTCCATAGGATATAATGGACTCGTAATACGGCTGGTGGTATATCCGTCACTTTACCGTCACTTTTGGGACGGATTACCACTTCCTCCAAAGTTGGAATAACCCCCTTAGTGTTCTGAGGTCTAAGATGGGTCTCAGTGTTTTGTCCTTTTTTGGAATTAGGAAATACAGGGAGTAAACACCTGTTCCTTTCTGATGGTTGGGTACTAGTTCTATTGCTTCTTGTTGTAACAACGCTTGGACTTCTAGTTGTAATAGATCTAAGTGTTGTTTGGACATGTTGTGTGCTTTTGGAGGCACATCTGGTGGTAATTGTAGGAATTCTATGCAATAACCATGTTGGATAATGGCTAGGACCCATGAGTCCGTAGTTATGTGTTTCCAATTTTGGTAATAATCTGTGAGTCTCCCCCCCACTGGTGTTATGTGTTGGGGATTTGTGACGTTGGAGTCACTGTTTAGTTTGTGGATTTTTTGGGCTTTGGAATTTCCCTCTTGTTTTAGGGAACTGTCCACCCCTATATTGTCCCCGAAAGCTTCCTCTTTGGTATTGGCCCTGGTATGTGGGTCTGGCCTGTGAGGTAGAAGGCTCTGTGCTTTGGGCCCGAAACCCCCCTCTAAAGTGTGGTTTCCTAAAGGTGCCTCTGCTGTGTGGGGAGTAGAGTGTGCCCATGGCTTTGGCCATGTCAGTGTCTTTCTTTAGCTTGTCTAAAGCTGTATCCACTTCCGGCCCAAACAATTGTTGTCCATTAAAAGGCATATTCAGCACAGCCTGCTGTATCGCTGGCTGAAATCTGGAGGTGCGTAGCCATGCATGTCTCCGAATGGTGACCGCTGTGTTTACTGTTCTGGCGGCTGTGTCTGCTGAGTCCATAGCCGATCTTCTTTGGTTGTTGGAGATACTTTGGCCCTCCTCCACAACCTGTTGGGCACGCTTCTGAAACTCTTTGGGAAGGTGTTCAATGAAATGTTGCATTTCGTCCCAATGTGCCCTGTCGTATCTTGCCAATAATGCCTGCGAATTGGCAATTCGCCATTGATTGGCTGCCTGTGCTGCCACCCTTTTCCCCACAGCATCGAATTTTTGACTTTCTTTGTCGGGTGGTGGTGCATCCCCAGAAGTATGTGAGTTAGCCCTTTTCCGGGCTGCTCCTACTACTACTGAGTCAGGAGTTAGCTGTTGCGTACTGTACACAGGGTCCATAGGGGGAGGTTTGTACTTCTTCTCCACCCTAGGTGTGATGGCTCTGCCTTTGACTGGGTCTTGAAACACCTGTTTAGCGTGTTTTAACATGCCTGGTAACATTGGCAAACTTTGGTAGTGGCTATGTGTTGATGACAGGGTATTGAATAAAAAGTCATCCTCTATAGGTTCTGAATGCAATGCTACGTTATGAAAGGTAGCTGCCCTGGAAA
Source organism: Pleurodeles waltl (assembly GCF_031143425.1). Lineage (NCBI taxonomy): Eukaryota > Metazoa > Chordata > Amphibia > Caudata > Salamandridae > Pleurodeles > Pleurodeles waltl. The sequence goes on along the minus strand of NC_090444.1, from coordinate 1,638,711,939 downwards.
CCACCTGCATGTAAGCAGTACTGTCTTCTGGTGGTGATGGTCTTGCCGGGTAGCAATCCGGACTATTATCAGATACTGGTGCATTGTACAGATCCCATGCATCTGGGTCATCTTGGCTCATCCCTGTGTGCGTTGGTGACTGCATCATTGGGGGTGTTGCAATTGGGGACAGTTGTGGTGAGTGCTGTGGCGATGGCTGTGGTGAAAAATGTGGTGGTGTTTTTTCTTTAACCACCTTTGCCTTTGGCTGCGTTTCTGTTTCATGGAAAGCGAGTTTCCGCTTCATTTTAATTGGGGGAAGAGTTCTTATTTTCCCCGTGTCCTTCTGTATATGGAGCCTCCTCTGTGTATGGTCTGGCTCCCCCATCTCTAGTTCTTGTCCAAACTTGTGGCCTTGTAGTTGTGAGGAAAGGCCTTGTTCTTCCGTATAGGAGCTTTGTGTTGGCTCCGAGGCTGGATGTTTCGGCACCAAAACCTTCTCAGCTGTCTTTTTTGGCTCCGATGAAACCTTTTTAGCTTTTGGAGTTCCGATCTCTCGGTGCAGAGTTTGGTCAGAGCCGGTATCTCAGTGCCGAGTATGTTCTGTGCCGGTATCTCAACCGGAGTCGGATGACTTCGGCTGCTGTGTGCCCTTTTTCGGTGCCGATGCTTGGTCACCGTGCTTACGGGTAAAGCCATGGCCTGTTGGCGGTGGCGTCCCCTGGGCTTTCATAATTTTCGAGTGAGTTTTGGCCGGGGCAGGTTTACTCACGGTTTGTTGCCTCGCCGGCTGCTCACTCTTGGGCTAGTCCGAGTCCGAATCAGGAATGGAGAATGTCTCCTCTTCTTCGATGTCGGGGTGTCCAGCCGGTGTCGACACCATTTGAAGCCTTGGAGCTCTCCGGTCCCGTAGCGTCTTCTTTGACCGAAACGCCCGACAAGCATCGCAGGTATCCTCTTTGTGTTCGGGGGACAAACACAAATTACAGACCAAATGCTGGTCTGTATAGGGATACTTAGCGTGGCATTTCGGTCAGAAGTGGAATGGGGTCCGTTCCATGAGCTTTGAAGACGCACGCGGTCGGGCCGACCAGGCCCTGCCGGGGAGTGGAAGCCCCGAGGGGCTGCCGGAGCTCTTCTTTTCTTCGGTGTCGATGTGCTCTTACTAACCCGATGCCGAACGCAAACAATACCGTCAAATTTTCCGAATGTTATCTAAGTTTTCCGAACCGAAACACGGAGTGAAGAGGAACACGTCCGAACCTGATGGCGGAAAGAAAACAATCTAAGATGGAGTCGACGCCCATGCGCAATGGAGCCGAAAGGGGAGGAGTCCCTCGGTCTTGTGACTCGAAAAGACTTCTTCGAAGAAAAACAACTTGTAACACTCCGAGCCCAACACTAGATGGCAGGATAATGCACAGCATGTGTATCTGCAGCTACACATGCCATCGAACATATATATACACCCAACCTTACACCGAGCACGGCCTTCACCCATGCGCAGTGGAGGTTGCCTGCAAGACCTGGCCTGCAGCCAGACCCTGCGGCCAACCCCCTAAACCACCCAACCCCATGCTGCGCATGGCCCTTTGGCCATGCACAGCGGGAGTTGGCTGCGGCCTCTCTGGGCATGAGAATAGTTGTGAGAGGGTGTATCTGGGGGTAAGAGTGGCTGTGTGAGTGTCTGTCTTGGTGTGAGAGTGTGTATATCAGTGTTTTAGTGAGTGTGTCAGTGTATGCTCAAGTATGTGAGTGGGTGCATGAGGGTGTGAGTGGGTCTGTGAGTGGGTGTGTGAGAGTCTGAGTGTTCTGTTAGTGGGAGTGTAACTGTCTGAGTGCATCTGTGAGTGGGTGCATAAGTGTCTGAGTGGATGTTGCCTGAAAGACCTGGCCTGCAGCCAGACCCTGCGGCCAACCCCCTAACCACCCAACCCAATGCTGTGCATGGCCCTTTGGCCGTGCACAGCGGGAGTTGGCTGTGGCCTCTCTGGGTGTGAGAATAGTTGTGAGAGGGTGTATCTGGGGGTAAGAGTGGCTGTGAGAGTGGCTGTCTTGGTGTGAGAGTGCGTACATCAGTGTTTTAGTGAGTGCGTCAGTGTATGCGCGAATATGTGAGTGGGTGCATGAGGGTGTGAGTGGGTCTGTGAGTGGGTGTGTGAGAGTCTGAGTGTTCTGTCAGTGGGAGTGTAACTGTTTGAGTGCATCTGTGAGTGGGTGCATAAGTGTCTGAGTGGATGTTGCCTGCAAGACCTGGCCTGCAGCCAGACCCTGCGGCCAACCCCCTAACCACCCAACCCCATGCTGGGCATGGCCCTTTGGCCGTGCACAGCGGAGTTGGCTGCGGCATCTCTGGGTGTGAGAATAGTTGTGAGAGGGTGTATCTGGGGGTAAGAGTGGCTGTGAGAGTGTCTGTCTTGGTGTGAGAGTGCGTACATCAGTGTATTAGTGAGTGTGTCAGTGTATGCGCAAATTTGTGAGTGGGTGCATGAGGGGGTGAGTGGGTCTGTGAGTGGGTGCGTGAGATCCTGAGTGTTCTGTCAGTGGGTGTGGAACTGTCTGAGTGCATCTGTGAGTGGGTGCATAAGTGTCTGAGTGGATGTGTGAGTGGGAGAAATTGATTGAAAGTCAGTAAGAGAGAGAGAAAAAAGTGAGAGGGAGATAGTGAGTTTTTAGGCTTTGATGGATGATTTACTTAGAATTAGATATTTCTCTACAATTTAAAATAAATAAAAACTCTGAGCTATTTATTTATTTATTTTTATCAGCCCTTTATGGGGTACCTGGTACAGCGGAGGAGCCCTTATTTAAATATTTTTTAATTCTTTTAAATGCCGTTACGGGCTATCTGGCACCGTGGGTGAAGCCTTAAGGATTCCCTTGTGGTGCCATTGCTTCAGCAAGCATGGAGCTGCTTTGACAGCAGCTCCCTACTTGCCAAAGCATTGCATCTGTGTCCCCTGCTTGTGTGCTGGGGACAGAGATGTAAGCTTCAGTTTTTGACAGTGGGACCTGATTTACAGGTCCAGCTGTCAAAAAATGAAGTGTTTGCTGTGGTTTGGCTGTAGCTGCAGAGCTACAGACTAGCCACAGCAAACAGCTATGTCCCGTGAGTGGGCACCTTGGGACATGGCAGGAAGTGGCCCTGGGGGGGGCGGTCCACAATGCATGAATAGCCCCAGGGAGGTGGTGGTCCCCGGGGCCCCAAAGGGACCCACTTTCTTTTTTAAATATTTGCCTGGGGGTGGTGGTCCCTGAGGCAGCAGGGGAGCTGTGCGCTTCGGCTCATAGTTCAGTGTAGCCCCTGGGAGGTGGTGGTCCCCGGGGATGTGGGTGTGGCAGTTGGGCCTCCCCCAGTAATTTAAAGCATTTTTGCCCCATGGGTGGTGGTCCCCACTGTGTGGGGGGGCCACAGGCCCCCGCATTAATTAAATTGATCGCCCGAGGGAGGTGGCGGTCCCTGGGCAGTAGGGGGCACACAGCACCACCACATATTTAATATTTGCCCTGGGGAGGTTGTGGTCCCTAGGGCAGCAGGGGGCAGACAGCCCCCGCATATGCCTGATAAGCCCCGGGGAGGTGGCGGTCACCAGGGCAGTGGGAGGCCCCCCACACACATTTTTACACAAAAGCCACCAGGACTATGCCCACCCAGGGGCAAATCAAATAGAAAGCGCAGAAGATAGCATTTTTTTATCTCGAGAAAATCTGTGAATCTATCCGTGGATATTTCCAATGTTTTTAACAAAAAATGCTTTTTACCATGGCAGGGTCCCTCAGGAGTCCCAGCACAAGGACTAAGGGGTCAGGGTGACTCTACCCTGGCCCCTTTTCCTATGTTTTGGCTTTTTTTTCTGGGACTCGCCTGAAGCCAAATCCGAAGATGGCTACCAACACTTCCTTGTTGAAGTGTTGGCAGCCAATCAGATATCAGCACGGGGACAGTTGGATCCGCAGAGGATCCGCATCCCTAGATGTCTATATTTTTTTGGCCTTACATTACTCCTGACCTATTGAACGGATTCCACCAAACCACAAAAAGCATAATCTGCACAACAGAATCTATCTTTGTGCCAAATTTGGTGTAGTTCTGTTCAATGCAGTTGCCAGTTGGTAGTCATAGTTAGGACCATGTTTCCATAGAAAAAGCATTTTTTGACTTGCATATATATTTGGCACCGTTTGACGAATATTCCCGAAAGTTTCCAAAAAAAGTGGCTTGGTGATTCTTGTTGCTTGCGGAAAGTTTTGGGATGATCTGTCAATCACGGGCTGAGAAAAAGGAGGCTCAAAACACATTGCGTTTCCCATGTTAATCCTCATAGGACCTGTCAACAGGTCTACAGCCCGAACCACTGGACGGATTTACACCAAATATGGCAGAATGCTAGCTGCTGGTACACAGATTGTGCTTTTTGTTATTTGGTGTAAATCTATTAAGTAGTTTAGGAGATATTTAAGGGCAAATGAATTTGTATATCTCTGGCCTGGAATAGTTCGCAAAATTTGCAACCTTTTGCGAATACCCGTGTGAAAAGAAACAATGCAATTGGCTGAGCGCAACCTGACTAGAAAGTTGCGACAGCCATTTTACTTCACTAGACACGGTCCCCGGGGGTGAAAATTCAAAGTGGCATAAGGGGTCAGGGTGACGGTACCCTGACCCCAGGGGTGTGTTATAAGTGTGTTTTAGGGGCAATTTCTAGGTGTAATATAATTTCGCATCACAGCGCATGATATTTGTAAAAATTCGTGAATTTCCATGAATTATTCGCAAAATATTCACAATAATTAAAAAATTTGAAAGGAAAACCACAGACTCATTCATACATTAATTCATTCACTCATACATGCACTCAGAGGCTTAGGTGCCTACTCACACACCCACTCAGAGATGCATGCACCCACTCATAGACTCACAAACCCACTTTCAGATCCACTCAGACACTCAAGCACCCACTCACACATCACCTGACAGAGACAGGCCCTGTGGCCAACCTGCGCTGCGCACGGCCAAATGCCATGTGTGCTGTGAGGTTGAGTATTTATAAGGGCTTGGCTGCAAGGCCTGGCTGCATGGCCAGGCCTTGCGACCAACCCCCGCTGTGCACATCCTTCAGCGAGGGTTAGAATAAAGTATAGTAATTAAAATTAGTTTATGTTAAAAAAAAACATTGAAATTCACTGAAAAAACAAAGGTTACAGGGAAATTATAGTTGGGTTCTGAATTTACTCGTACAAAACCATCAAAATTCAGCAGTTAGAGTTCTTTCAAGTAACTATAACTCTTGCCCTAAGACAACTATAACCTGTGCCTTTGCCATGCACATCTAATTACTCCACATATAGGGGGTCATTCTGAGCTTGGTGGGCGGCGGGAGCCGCCCGCCAAGCGGGAACCGCCAGAATACCGCTGCGCGGTCAAAAGACCGCCGCGGTTATTCTGAGTTTCCCGCTGGGCTGGCGGGCGACCGCCAGAAGGCCTCCCGCCAGCCCAGCGGGAAACCCCCTTCCATGAGGATGCCGGCTCCGAATGGAGCCGGCGGAGTGGAAGGGGTGCGAAGGGTGCAGTTGCACCCGTCGCGATTTTCAGTGTCTGCTTGGCAGACACTGAAAATCTTGGTGGAGCCCTGTTAGGGGGCCCCTGCAGTGCCCATGCCAGTAGCATGGGCACTGCAGGGGCCCCCAGGGGCCCCACGACACCCGTTACCGCCAGCCAGGTTCTGTCGGTCGAAACCGCCAGAGCCAGGCTGGCGGTAAGGGGGTCGGAATCCCCATGGCGGCGCTGCAGGATTCCCTTGGGCAGCGGGAAACCGGCGGGACACCGCCGGTTTCCCGTATCTGGCCGCGGCTGTACCGCCGCGGTCAGAATGCCCATGGGAGCACCGCCAGCCTGTTGGCGGTGCTACCGCGGTCGTTGGCCCTGGCGGTCCATGACCGCCAGGGTCAGAATGACCCCCATAATGTAATTGAATAGGTCTTGTATGCCATCTTTGAAATCACTGCAACGTTTGCAATAACATTATTGATAAGAAAACTGCATGACGAAGGTGCAAGTTATATTTACCTCAGGGCCCAAGTTATAGTTACATGGAAGAACTCTAACTATAACTGCTGAATTTCTGTGGTTTTGTACGAGTACATTTAGAACGTAACTATAACATCCTTGTAACCTTTGTTTTTTTCTGTGAAAAAAAAAAAAATATATATATATATATATATATATATATAGGTGTCAAGATCCAACACTTCTCACCTAAATCCACGCAGAAGAGAACAAGGCACTCACACTTTAGTTGCTTGTGAGAGCTATGTGATTTGTTAGCAATAAGGCAGCAAAACTCCTGATGTGTTACGTCAAACAATCTCCTTGATCACAGGTCAGGAAGTGGCGCTATTTCTAAGTGTAGGTAGTGTTACAAAGTGCAAAACATTAATATTCAAACTTCCTGTGGGAGCTTGCAGTTTCTATGAGCATGGGGGCCATCTTGTAGTAGGTGTATGTATCTAATATCCTGCCCAAGTCCACATATAATGCATTTGGGAGGAGTGATCATTGAATACAAATCCAGTATAAACACATATATCTCAATTAATTGAATCACATCATCATGAATAAGCATCTTTAAAATGTGCTGATAGTTCACCTTGTGATCTCATCCATAATCTCATTTCCTCATTAACAAAACAATTGGTGATGACGATAGAATACAGAACTGCATGCTGGTACAGATAATTCCCAGTCAGCTTGCTGCATTGTACACAAAGGTTAATGTTACAGATGCCTATAGTAGCTTATTGCTCAATCAGAATTGAAACCCTACTTCACATAAGACAGCAGTGTATCTAGTAATTTTAAAAAGAAATCTTAGCTCTGGTATCAGGTCCAAGTGCAGAATGCAACCGTGGTGTAGTTGCGTGAAAAAATAAAAATATGTTAAAAACTGAAGTAAGCATCACTCCATTCCTGCAAGAGAAAATAAAACAAAGAATAAAGTGAATAAATATCATAAATATTATATACTCTGAAATTAAAAAGGCAATAGATGCACTGAGTTTTTTCATCTGTGGTAAGTCAAAATGGGAAAAGGGTGTTGACGTCATTCTAATTTCTGTAGTTCTAGGGTCCTATTAACCTCTGATGTTAGGTAGAATTCTGTCAAATGCTGTAGGAAAGTGCCCCTTTATATATGGTCACCATCCACTTTTTGCCCCCAATGCTGATGTATATGGCTCTGTTAGTGCACTGCTAACCAGGCCTCAGTGCCTGTGCTCTCTCCCGAAATTGTTATGTCGACATGGTGAATTCCTGCATTTACCCCCTTTTAAGGCCCTAGTAGATGCTACCCAGGGCACAGATGGTAAAGTGCCCAGGGCTGCAGCATGAGTTTGTGCCACCCTAGGTCAACCTCCCAAATTGCTGGTGGCAGGCCTGCCATTGCAGACTGCCACAGCCTTGCAAACTGCTCAAGTCTGACTGTGCCCTCACCATGACTGGAGCAGTCCCCTGCACTGCCTTATATATGTCAGACACTATTAAGGAAGGCCTCTACCACCCAGGAGACAAAGTGCATTATATTTAAGGTGCAGATGTATAAGCACAAGCCTCTATAGCATCTGTTCCATTAAGGTACGCTAATAGTGCAGGCTGGTCCATGGGATAACATGGGACTTAAGCCCCAGCAGACCAGGGCTACTAAATCTATTATGGTTCCACCTAGATATGTAGAGTTTGGTATCAAACAACTTGCCTTATCTCTCCCAACACAAATCTGGTGTCAAGGGATAGCTGGCATGCACCCTGGTGGTACACTAAAGGTTACCCACCTGTTTGCCACTCTTTGTTGTTATCTTGCCGAGCAGCCTGTGCTTGTTGCCACCAACAAAGGTTTCTGACCTCTTACCAGGCAGCCTGGGTGCTCCCAGAGGTCAGAAACAAAGGCTTGGTCAGGAAGGAGGTCACACCTCCCATCCCCCAGCTGGGCTACTGAATAGAGCCATCAGGGGGGTGAGGTTCAAAGACTTCACCACCCCCTAATAGCCATCTGTGCTGTCCCCCAGCAGAGGAAACAGCCCTCCCCCTGCCCCCAGGTGCATTTGGTCATGGACAGGTGGGAAATTAGGTATGCGGGACTGGACACACCCCCAGCAGGCTGACCACACTTCTAGGGTGAGCAGCCCAGTCTGTGCACTAAATTTTGATTTCTGACATCTTAGGAGTGTCCGAATAGAGGGTTCTGGGCAGCTAAAGGTGACCTGTCCCACACCGCAAGGGTGGAATAGTTGTAGGAGCTAGCTGCCCATTGATTCCTAGTCTCCACACCCCTAAATCGAGGATTTAAGGGACACCCCTGACACCACAGCCTCAGATCTGATCGACCAATATCAAAGGACGACTAGGAGAAGCTCTGCATTACCGACAAGCGGACTCGGCCCAGTGCTCCAAAACAAAAGAGGGAAACTCTGCCCCTAAGGCAAAAGACTGGGAACTACATGATCAACCTTCATCCTTGGCGGAAACTCGTCACTCCCCACCAGAGGGACCTCTGTGGAAACCAGAAGCTCCTTCAGTCTTTCTTGGACTAGTGGCACTAGTCCCCTGCAAACTGCAGTTAAAAACAACCCCAGATCCAGATACTCCACCGACCATCAGGGCACCGTGGGATCATAAAAAAACAGGTGGTCTAGTGTCTTCTGGGAGTTGTAGTCCAGCGTACTTCCAGGTTTGAGGCAGTTACACTACTCCCTCAGATCCTGGGAAGTTCCCAAAAGATTTCTGCACCCTTACCGTTGCCAAATCCTGTTGGTTTCCAGTCTGGTATCTAACCTTTATACACGAAGCTGCAGGTGTGGGACAGAGTGCAACCTGCATCCAACATCTGAAACCCTTGCACATCTTGTCAGCAATGTTGTGTGAGAGGTAAAATCAACACCAGCGCGAGTCCCATTCAGCACCACAAACAAACAGGACGGCTCTGCACCCAGACCCCAGAGACCAGGTAGAAGTGAAATGAATGCTGTGGCCTCAGCCCAGGAGCCGCACAACTTTAACCCTGCAAGGATTTCCCCCAGCATGAACTCCAAGTGGTTGTTTGTCACAAGGGGCTTCTTGGCATTGACTTCAACGTGAGTCCTGTTCAGCACCACGGACAACCAGGACAACTCTGCACCCGGACGCCACTGGCCAGGTAAAACTGCACTGACTGTTGTGATCGGGTCCTAGGGACTGCACAATCTTAACTCCAAAAAAGGTCCATGCAACTCACTTTCTAAGTGCATTTTTGCAACCAGTGAAATTTCTCCCATAGACTTCAATGGCAGTTCTGCTGAGATTTAATCTTGCTTTTAAAATCTATAACTATGATTATACGTATCCAATTCTTTTTATTTTGGTGTCTACGTTTATATAAAAATATGCTACATTTTTTAAAACTGGTGTCTAGTTTCTTTCGAGTCGTGTCAATTACTTAACATCCATGTTTGTGCTGTTAAATGTTTAACACATGTTCCTCTAAGTATAGCCTGACTGCTCTTTGACACTCTACCAGGACTGAGCTAAGGATTTACTAGTGTGAATCACAGGGCCATCTCTGAGATATTGTGAGAGTACTACAAGGTGAGGACTAACCACCACACCACATCATACTCCACTTTCCTACAAATGTAAACATCGGAGCCTGCTGTTATCATTTGAGTGGACCTCACTAAATTGTTAAGCCAATGGGTATTGTTTATCTTGGGAAGTGAGGACTCTTGTGTGTTCAAGAATACTTTCTTCTCTCAGTGGGTAATGCTACCAATATACTGCCTGCTACATGAACATTTCAAACTATAAAAAATGCAGTCAGAGTTGCAAAAGGGACCTTGTGAAATAATGAATCATTTAGTGCAGGTGGGCATTCATAATCTCTTGACATCAAAACTGTACTTCCACGCTTTACGGTTCACATACCCACAGAAAACCCATCTCTTGCTCAGTAAGTTTGCTTTCTTTGTTATCTGAAATCAAATTTTAGGTTAGGATGTCTTTTAAAGATATATATTTTCTGAATGTTATGGCCATACATTTCCAAATAAGTAGTGTGTGCCAGTGTTTGTGTAAAATATGTCTGATTTTATTAGATTTGCTACTATATGTTGTAATGAATGTGGTGGTAGCCCCTTCATTTTTTTTGTATTGTGTCTCATCAAAAGACCCTCTCTCTTGATAGAGTCTACTCTTGCTATTTTAGTCTCAAGAACCTTTGCCCTTTTGTCTCTCTTCAAACCTCTTGAGCATAAGTGTTTTTTCAACTTGAAAGGATATTTCATTTATACAGTTTATTTTAGTGCACAACAGTTCCCCCAGTAGGAATACTATTAATAAGATTTGCAGGGTGGCTGCTAGACACATGAAGAAGGCTGTTCCCCAAATTCTTCTTGCAGTGGAGCTGGATATTGAGTTTGGTACCACATATACCGATTCTCACATCTAAAAGTTCAATATAATATTTGCAACATATTTGTAGCCTAACTCCATGGTACTGGTGACCTCCTCCTCCCACCAGCCCATAAAAAGGTTGGCTTAAGTAAGAGCGAAGCAGATCTCCATTGCAGCGCCCTGGGTCTATTTGTAGTAGTCTGTGTTGAAGAAAAAGAAGGTATCATCAAGGCAATACCAAATCGTGTCTCATAATATTTCTGTGTGAAGCAGAAATTATATGATCTGGCACTCAAGAAATTACAACAGGCTTATAAACTGAGGTAATGCTGGATTAACATATAGAAATTATTGACATTCATAGTCATGAGGAGATGGTCTTTTTCCTATTTAATCCCCTCTATGATTTTCAAGAAATCACCAAGAAATCTGATGTATGAGGTTAATGCTTGTACAAATGGACCAAGTAAAGGCAATATACTCTGAGGTATTTTCCAGTAAACAACCTATTGATTACACTATTCGTCCACCAGGGGCCTGTACATTTTTATATATTTTAGGGAGACAATAATGGACTGGAATTTTGTGGTGGTTACCACTTAAGTATTTGTATTGTCTCCAAGTAGAGAAGACATTGATCTGTCAAGTCCAAAAACTTCTCCCAATGTTTTGTTGGCCTAATCAATCTTCTCCACCCCTTCTTACTCATAACAGGATGTATCTTGACGTTGCCTGTGGCCTTCTCAGAGATATTTCTCTTTTTGTAAGACACACATGTCAACTCTCTGATCTGACTGTTGAATTACCAGTTTGTAGTTCTGTAATTCTTGTAGGTTCACCCTGTGTTCTTGTGACTACGTTAGGTGCCCCTAACTCATTTTATACTTCAAGGTTGGAGTGGGATACATTTACATTTGGTTTGACACTCTTAGGGTTGTGGTAACTCTAGATCTGTAATGTGTGAATATCAATGGTCTTACTCTTCTGTGTCTGTGCATTTGTATTAGCACGATCCTCATAAATGCCTCCTTACATTTCTATAATGCCCTCCCATTTAGGAGTATATGCTCCCTATTGTCCAGCCAACCCAACTTTTCCCTCCCACATTCACAACTGAAACATATCTCTATGTGTGTGGAGATCTTTGCCACTGTGATGAAGAGCTTCACACAGAAAGGATAGGAGAGGTGGAGGCCTCAACCTGTAGATTTGTAAATAGCATTTTGTAGTATCTGAGTAGAACTACTCTAGTTCTACTGTACGTAATATAAAATGCAATTTGTGAATAGGCACAATGTATTTGTTCCTGTTGGTGCTGAAGATCTAGTGCTTGTTTCTTCTAAATCTTGCATTCCACTACAGATAGGTGGTTCTTTATTTTAGTAAAAAAAGATTCTGGACCCCAAAATCCAATTCTTCAAAGTATGGTATTTTATGTATGTGACAGTGAAAACACATGTTTCTCCTGTTGTGGCTCACAGACCTTGGGCATTTTTAAGGCTAAGGAGAACAAATGTATGGCATGACAATGCATCCCTTTTGATGCATGGTTTTACCATGAAGCCTTTACCACACATATGCCATTACCATGAATGACTGTACCACGTATGCTTCTACCACACATAGCCAAGGCAATTTACAGCCTAAATGCATTGATGTTCCTTGGCAAGAGAAAATACATTCTTACAAAGGTACAACACTGTATTGATTCCTAGTTAATTACAATATTGCATATAAAAAACAACTTATGCGCCAGACCAAAAAAATTAATTAAGATGATGCAAACTAAACAGATTATGCTAAAAATCACTTCCTGCTTGCCCTCATCAGTATTAACCTTTTTTTGGTGATGTTCAGTAATTTCACTAATCAAGCACTTAGCATGGCAGTGATTCCCTGCATTGATCCCATTATAGCATTCCTACATGAGTGAACACCCAGTGTCATTTTAGCCTGTACCTCCTGTCAACTAACAACACTGGACAGCTATATACAATATCTTTAATAGATCAGTCGCAGCTCGCGCAATGCATAAGGGGTGGGGTGGTGCGCAGGGGGAATAACAGGGGGAGGGAGGAGGATTAAATTAAAAATAATAGAATAATTTAAAAAACCACTTACCACCTCTGCTGTGCGTCGCTCCATCTGCTCCTCCCTCTCCTGTACAGGCACAGGCTCCCAACAGTGTCAGGAATGGCAGGTCACTCCCAGGCAGACTGGCAGCCTGTGCAGTCTCTCTCCAGCCCAGCAACTACTTTTATTTTCTTTTGTCTCTCCCCTTCGCGCTCCATGGAGCCCATGGCACTTTGAAGTTTTGTGACATATCTGTTAGGAGGAAAATGATCAGAAATCAAAGAGAGGTTCTCAAGAGCAGTGCTGCAATAAGATTGAGGCTCGAAGAACAACAGAAAAGACATAGAGGCTTGACACCGGTGAGACATGATGGGCAAAAAAGCCTGTTGCAGGGTTGTTGATTCTCTCCTTTTCATGGGGTATAGACACATTTAGACATTCAGTGATAGGTGTAAGTTGCTGGTTGACTCATCCTGTACAATGCTGCCTCTGACTGTAACAAACGCGACTATAGCATAGGTCATCGCTCTGTATGTGGGGTTATTGAGTTTTGTGGTGCATTAAGACAATATGCGACAGATCAAAAGGAAACCAACCAACATGCTTGTTGCGAACGCAGATTTTGTTGCTTGACCTCGGGTCTGAGTGATGCGATAATGTTTTCTGCGTCCGCGGAGCATTATGTTTACAGTTCCAGCCTGGTTTCCTTGTACTGACTAGAGCAATTTTGATGTGATGGCCTTGCATTGGCCTATATACAATTTCAGAACTGTAGAAGAATTGCTGACTACCAAACACCCCAAACCCCAGGTGCGACACCAGATCTTGATCAATGTTCATGGGCAAATGCTCCAGAACATCAAATTGTAAATTATTACTGTTTCCTAGTTTTTCGAGGGTTCTGGGTAGTAACGCAGAGGAACACATCATTCCTCATAGACAGCACATCTTTTTGCCCTGGCTGTGCGCATCTTCAGTTCATAATATCAAATTCCTCTCACAGCTTCATGTTTAAAGTCTACAGTAGAATAATGTGTCCACCGGTAGTACTGTTGAGCCTTCACCGGCTTCGCCTTTCCTAAATACTTGATCTTACATCAGGGCCTCTCAGCCCCAATGATGCAAATAAGGTTGCCACCTGGCCAGTTTTCTACTGGCACTGTTGATATTTTAGTGTCCAGTCCAGAATAAAGAAAAGCCACACTACTTAAATCAGGTATTTTTAGCTCTTATCTGTACATACTTCATACTTCAAATGCCCTTCCATTGAAATACTGAATAAGGCATAGTATCATATTATGTCAGTTGGCAGACATGGAGAAGGCACAATTTATCTTAAAATAAGCAGTTTTGGAGCACAGATTGGACAAAATAGGTGGAATTGGTCCCTAGCATTTTCTTCAGTGGAAACAGCAGAGCAGCAACAAAAAAAATATTAAGGCCAAGTGCTCGTTGCTGCTTCCGTCCACTGCCTGGATAACACAATTCCATTGCCTTGCATTTTTTGTTTAATTTCCACCTTCTAATTGTTAATGATTGATGTTGAACACAAATTAAAACTGTGCAGATAGAGGAAGGAGGTAAATAGAAGTGCTTTAGTTATATGCACGAACATTGGAATTGTGTGTCAGGAAAGGACCAAATTATGAGGTAGGGTTGACCAATTCATGTGGCCAGGAAAGTCAAAATATGCATTCAGAAGGCCAATAGCTCAAACTCTTGTAAATGTGAGACCTATTGCATTGCAAATTCTTGTTTATTAGGCTGAGTGTTAGCTGAGGTAAAGAAGCTAGACAGTGAAGAACCACATAGTTGAAATCTATGTAACCGTGGTTATGAAATTTTCACTATTTCTCAAGTGCAACCTACTTTTAAAAAAGCCTAATTCACTGTACCTAGCTCTGTGTTAAGGGTAGTATTTGTAAGCGTTCTGCCAATTTTTGTGGGGTACTCCTGGAAGTTCTATAAAGAGGACACCTTAATGATGGAACTTCTTGGACAAGATAAATATGGAACCTAGCAGTAGGATCCCTTTGAACAGATTAGCAACATTTAGATGTACCGCTATAGAAAAGTGTTATAACAAATCAGGAACGTTTGCATTGTAAGTGGTGAACTTTAAAGAAATAAACACCAAAATAATGCATAGTGGATACTTATGACAGTGATAAGTCTTTAAGTTATCAGGCTTTGAAAAATCTACTTGCCTACTCACTATGGCAAGTCAAATTTTATCAGGTCAAACTATTTTTAGGACCTACTCGTCCCTTCTGGTCAGTTGACAAAGAACAGGTTTTCTGTTCAGTCAGAAAATGAAAGAGCAATAAAGCTTTTAAATCTTGTTCTTATCTTGTCACATTTGCTCTGTGTTCAGAGACAGAGGTGAAAAGCCAGTTTGTCTTCTTATAATTAATTTTCCTTCTCGTTCCATGATTTTGTAAAGTGAACTGTCTGACCTGCTCAACAACTAGTGTGAAATGAAAGGAAAACCCCACCACCCTATAGTCTAACACACACCAGTTAAATAACTAAACAACTGTACAAATATTTCAAAATATATATCAGTAGTTGTGAAAGCTCATATTTTGTACTTACATGTGATGAAAATAATATTTTAGTAGAATGCAAACAAATCAGAACACTTTACTTTGGTGATGTGTAAATTATAAATATGTTTTATGAAACCCAACTTTCCCAAATTATTGTTAATACACTAAATATTTTTATCAGTAAAGCAGCAAGTTATTGGGAAGGTTTTTGGACATTTATTTGAAATTTACTGTCTGCCAGTGACAGTCTGCTACCACAGCATGCTTTAGTAATATATGTATTAAAGTGAGTGTTTAAATATAAACTGAGAAACACTCCTGCCCTGATGGCAATGCTAGTTGTAAACTAATAGACAAATCATGGATCACATGGATCCTATATGTGGGCTAAATTCTTATTATACATGGAGCAAATGTTTAGTCTATTTAACTAAACAAACAAGGTTTTTTGTACAGCACAAATGCTGAAATCACATATTTGAAGGTGCACTCATATGTGAGAATAAAGAAAAAGGTGACTCCATAAAATAAAATATTTGACTAGATCAGGGTTCTCTAATCTTTTCTGTAGCGAGAGCTACTTCTCATCAATGAAAATCATTGTGAGGTACAGAAGGCTACACAACTCAAGCAATATTACCAGACACCCCCACTGAAAACTTCCTTGACTTTAAGCCTAATGTTGAAAGCGCCAGATGCTATGGCTTGAACAAAATACTGTGACTAGGGGCACTATGACAGGGCTTCCACATGTGTCAGTGAGATCGTGGCCTTTGGGGATGTATGAACCTGTGTGCATAATAATGGGATATTTGTGTATGGGTAACTGAGAGGTGGTGTCAGATGTATTTGTGGCACAGGACATACCTTTCGCTATATGTGGCACTGTTACAAGTATAACACTAAAATGCAACCATGTTATTGAATGGGAGAAAGCTAAAGTGCAAAAAATTTCATCATGTGGAACATTCTTCTGTACTTTAAGTTTCTCCCATTTAAAAAACGATTGTATTTTTCAGTTATAAGCACAGTGTTCTAATGGCCACTGGGAGCAAGAGGCCTGCTGTCTGTAAATGCAACACTTTGAAAAATAATTTGAGAAAACTAAAATCAAAAGTTTACTTAAATATAAGGTCACTTTTCATTTTCTCTGATTTAAAAGCATTGAGGAACATTATTTTGTTCTCACTTTCAATACTGAGTTGACAAGGACTTTTATTTAAGAGTTAAATACTTTAGTGCTTCAATTCTTCACCTCTAGGACCTGGGTCATAATTTGACTCCAGCAGTGCTCTATATCAGGTCCTGTTATCTGCAGTCTGGTGATAATAATGTTAAATAAACACTCATCCCTTATCTTTAAAAAGGAAACATGTGACCTGGTATTTATTTAAAAATGAACTCCAGGCTGTGAGCTACTCTGAAGGGGTATGGGAGCTACTGGTAGCTCTTGATCACTGATTGGAGACACCTGGTTAAGATTCACACAAGTTGAGACCTATTTATGAGTCGAATACATTACAGTTAGGTTGAGTAGATTATTCAAGTTACTCAACCTGCAGGTCTAGTAAAATGTTATGATTTTTCGAGACCTGTTTATGAGCAGTAAAAGCTGTAAATCAAACATGTCAGTACAGAATTTTTTTTTTAAAATAATCATGCAAGGGTTGTTAGCTAATTGCCTCAGCTTTTCATAAAGACAAATAGGACACATCTCTTAAACCAAAGAAGTAAAAACCAACAATCCGTCAGTAAGTATATGAAAGAACGCACATTGACGCTGCTTTACAAGTTCCCCATCATCTTAAATGAGGATTGCTTGATCTCATAGTCGGGACCTAATTGGAACAAACATAGCGCAATGTAACCATCCCCCAAATTAAATGGCCTTGATAGACAGACCATTCAGGCATTGGCAAAATGTTTAAAAAATTGAAAGCCAATGATTGAAGTGGGAGAACCCAACAGTATGTCTCTGTATTTCTTTATAAATGTACTTTCTTAAAAATAATATTTGTATTACCTGAAAACGTAAAGGGTAAAGTCAAATCAATCGAAAAGCGGAGAGCAACAAACAGAATTTCAAAGTACTGTAGCTGAAAACATTACATTACTGAAAATCTGGATTTTCCTGAATGATCTAAAAAAACAGGAACAATTGTTACCAATACGATGGCTTGGAACTGTTGGACAATCATTACTGTTTTAGGCGGCAAAGTATAGTACAAGCAAACCTAAACTTAAGTCTGACACCAGATGCTAAACTCATGTAACTTTGAGTTGATCCCTACACCTTATCCTCCCCTAATTACCCTCAATTTAGTTGAATCACACAGGGATTATTTCTCGTTCAGAGGACTTTGAATCCTATGTCTGTGACACATCTCACTGCCACCTCAACCTGCTCATACACAACCTCTATTAGTTCTGAAATTGCTTTAGCTGTCTTGCTATGCTAATGTGATAAAAAAATGAATTCATTAAAACACATGAATATATATACAAATTTAAAGGGATGTTGGGGCACCCCTCTTCATATATACATATATACATATATACATATTTAGATTCTATCCTCAAAAGCATATAACACAGAAGGGGGTGGTCAGCCCAATGTAGCTACTGGCTTTCTTGCACTGTGTAAGATGCAGGAGTTTTCCAGAATACCTGATTCAGTTCTCTACACAGTACTCTGATAAATCTTGAAGAAACTCAATACGGTTGCTCAAGAGGAGATTAGTTCTACTTCTCAAACCCTTTTCAAAACAGTTTGCCAACCCTGAGATAATTCTGTACTTTCCAAACTCCTGTTTGTTTACTGTAAATTATGTGGATACATGTACACCAGTTTTCAAAGCACAATGAGTCCACAAGCAGCTGTTTATTACGGCTAGGCTCAAAACTGTTCATTTGCTGTTTTATAGTGGCAGAAAGTATGATTTCTTTTAGGTTGAACGTAAGGGTACGGCCTCTTGAATAACTTTAAAGTATACTTCTTCTGTGGGCTTCCAGCTATTTCATTTGTTAGTTTCATTGTCATTTAAAACTCCTTGTTTGCTAGTGGTCAGTCATGCCTCTTTGTCCCTCCTTCTTCTGTGTGGGAGCAGGGACCAACTACTGTATAATTATGCTTTGTCCTGCTTATCTGCTTTGTAGGGGATTTTTGTTTACTTTGTTTCCTGCTCCTGTCCAGGGAAGCTTCCCTTTTCATTTGCTGAGCGTTCTTGCTCTGAGCTTAGTTGTAACCAAGGCTATAAGTCAAGCTGTTATCTTGGTCACATTTGGCCTTTGTGGGATCTCTACAACCTCTCTCAGCTACCTGGTTTCCTCCTTTCTTGGCTTGGATTTTCTTTACCAAGTGTGCCTACCTGTGGTCCCCAGGGCGGAGGATCCCTTGTAATTGCTTATAGCCTAGGCACCCAGCTCTACTAGGGCTCCACAATCCTTAGAGACAATGCCCACTTCTGCTTCATACTGAGATCCCACTCGCAGCTCCATTAGTGCACCTCAGTTCACACACTCCAAGCCCTCAGCTGTGCCAGTGCCAGAACCCCACACATGCTGTCTGACAGAGCACCTCAGTTTTTGCAGGCAGTACACTATGCTGCTCCAGTACTGGGACCTTGGGCGCAGCTCCATTAGTGCACCTCAGTTCACAGACTCCAAGCCCCTCTACCATGCCGCAACCACACACACGCTGTCTGCCAGAGCACCTCAGTTCTTACAGCTGGTACACACTGCTGTTCCAGTACTGGGACCTCGGGCACAGCTCCATCAGTGCACCTCAGGTCACACACTCCAAGCCCCTCAGATGTGCCAGAACTCCACACACACTGTCTGTCAGAGCACCTCAGTTCTTACAGTCAGTACACACTGCTGTTCCAGTACTGGGACCTTGGGCGCAGCTCCATCAGTGCACCTCAGTTCTATCCTGGTGAGGTCACCTCTTTTCTTATGCTGGATCCACTCACATACAGTTCTGTTACAGCAGCTCAATTCTAATATTCAGTCCAACTACCAAGCCAATACTAGACCCAAAAGTGAAAAACACAGCTCAACTAGTGCACCTCAAGTCTAACATTCAACACCACTGTTGATGGGAACCACCACAGCTCCCCCATAATCCATCAGTTCTAACATTCAATGCACATTTCTTCTCAGTACTAAGGCTCACACACATGCCCCTCATGGCTTCTGTGGTTCAGAGGCAAAGCCAATCCCATTCTGTGCCCTACTCGCAGCTTCACCAGGGCACCTCAAGGCTAACAATCAGCAACACTGGCAAACCAATAGTAGGTGCGACACATAGCTCCGTTAACATACCTCACTTCTGACCTTGTGTGCTTGTTACTATTCCAGTACTGCAGCCCACATACAACTCAACCCTAACCTGCAGTGCCCCATTATTCCAAAACCAGGTATTACACAGCGCTCCGTTTCTCATTCCTCACCCACTTCCTTTCTGTTATTCCAGCACAGGGCTGGGAGCCAGCTCTGTCAAAGCCCCCAATCCTGATATGAAGCACCCTGATATTGCTGTATTGGGGTACACACACTCTGCTAATGCATCTCTTGCTGTTCTGCAGGGCACTTCGCTGTTCCACACTCTGTCTTCTGTTTGAGGATGCGGGGAAGCCAATTAACTTAGCTGCCATCTTTATTTGGGAGGGTCTGTTTCACCTCCCTCACTCCGTTCCTTCTTTTACTCTGTTTACTCTCAATGTTTACTTTCTCCCCCACTTTTCTCTTTCCAGCTTTTAAAATCCACACATTGACAGTTTTGCTCTTTCTTTCTACTGATTATTTCTACTCCTCTCTCTTTTATTCCCTCTTGCTCTTCCTTCCTCCTCTTTCAAACTCACAAAAACTTGGCTACTTCTTTCCTTGTTTAGTTTCTCTCGTTTTTCCTCATCAGTTCATTGTTTCACTATTTTTTCTCCCTTCATTCTTTCTTTGTCTTTTTTATTTGCTCTTTCCTTTGGTTTGGTATGCATCCTTTCACTTTTTTTTAGATCTTTCTTTCTTACTTTCTCTGGTGTTGTTTTTAACTTTATCTGTCAATTCATGTTTTACTATAAATCCCTCTTTTTCCTGTCTGTATGGGGAAGCCACAAGTTATTTGTCGGGACCCAAAGTGTCAAAGAGGTTTTCCCATACTGTGTCTGTGGAAAATGTCAGAACATACATGCCCTGGTTCCTTCGCTGCTTGTTTCTCTCAGCATCTCTCTTTTTTCACTAATGTTCATTTTTCTCCTTCTTTTCACACTTCTTTCATTATTTTTCCTCTCTATCTATCATTCGCTAGCATCCTTCCCATTTTTCTCACACGTTTGCTCTATTTCTTCTCTTTGTAGTTTTGATTTTCTCGTTCTATCTACCCCTTCTTTCTTTTATTTGTTTGCGACCCCTCCTCTTTCTTCCTTTTGTCTGCTGTATTCCTTTCGCTTCTCTTTTTTTGCCCCATCTGTTTCTGTCCTGAGGCCTAGTTATCAATGGTGCAACAGGTGCTGTGGCACCGGGGCCCAGAGACCTATGGACCTCACTCAACTCTAATTACTGCTTTGTTTCCCTACCAAAATTCCTGTCAACCATTTTCTTCTTTTATTCTAGGGCCCTTGACACCATTACTACGCCACTTGTCCTCTCCATCTTTACTCCCGACTCCCTCTTTCCTTTCACCCTCCAATCCGTCCAAAATTATATTTTTGTTATGGTGTTTTGAACATTACACTATAATGCCTAAAAGGTATTTCTGATAAAGGTTTATATGACAATTGTATATGTTTTAAGATAGAGGAAGGAAGTAAATGGAAGTGCTATAGTTAAATGCTGGCCACTGGAATTATATGGCAAGAAAAGACGACATTATGAGGCAGGATTGACCAATTTGTGTAGCAAGAGAAGTCCAGTTATGAATTTACAACGCTGATAGCTCTAACTCAAGAAAATGCAAGACCTATTGCATTGCAAATGCTTGTTTTGTTTTTCCATACCTGATGTTGCAGTGGTTTGAATGTTGACAATCTGCATTGTGTTCAGTATGAGTCAGCACATTTTTTAGATTGATGGAAGGGGGATATGTGTGTGAAGAGAAGTCTCTATTCTTTGCAGCCCTTCCCGCCCTCTATCTCCTGGTCCCTCATGACTTGGATCGGGGAGGGTGGTTTGGGATAGTGGAAATTAGCAAAAAAGTAAGTACACCATATCAAGGTTCTGTAGTGCTACACATTAACCCCTCAACTTTTGAGGCTTTCCCACTCCAATTGCTGAGCGTTTTTTTGCTAATTGGGGTCATTCATGCTTATGTCTCCATAACTTTTTTTCATATAAGACATCTATGCCAAATAGGCGTTCCCCCCCCAACCATCATGATATTATATAAGTGCCCTGGGTTTGTAGATTTCCGAGGAGAGGAGTAAAGAAAATATCTGAAATATAGCTAAATTAGACTTTCTTTTTTGTGAGAAACAGAGGGGGTTTCTGTAGAAGAATATTTTTTTTCTAAAAATGGCATCAATAAAACATTTGCTGTGCTAAGATCACCATTCTTTCAGTTTTCTGGAACAAGCAGAGTCGTATTAAAAACATATTTTTCGATTGGAGGAGCGCTTTACATGAGCACCATCTATGTACAAGTTTAACAATTTAAAAATATACAAACTGGCACATTTTAAACAGAAAAAACACATAAATCCTCAACACTGCCCTCCCGGCACAGCGGGAGAGCCGATACTCCAATAGTCACTGCACTTGGCAAACTTCCCCTATAATGGTTTGCGGCCATTTGTTTTACATACATTTTGGCTCATAACGCAGCCAGTGGTGGTCCTATGACAATGAGACCACCACCAAACTTTTCAGCCTGATGCACTCTTTCTGTTTAGGTCATATCTGGTTCCCCACACCCGCTTGGTGGGGGCCCCAAAATAGTAACCTCTCCCACCATTCAATGTTGTTTTAAGCTCTCATGGCTGGAACTTTTGTTTTACAGCTTGGAAGTAGCTTGTGTTTTTAAGGGCCATGCTTGTAGTATTATTGCAGTAGGCCAGCTAGGCCTGAACATGTGTAAGGCACTATGCCCTCTAGGGGCTAAATATATGGTTACACTGCATTAAAAAAAGCCCGTTTTTAGAGTGTGCGCCCAGCACTATTGCAGTGTTTGTCTCTTAAACAATCTCCCCCTTACCTGGAAAGTAGACTCTGCTAGCTTGGAAGTGTGGATTCAGCCTGCCTGTATCCAAGGAGATACTGAATAGAGCAGCAGTTGCCTTTCCCCCTGCCCACTGGGACTGGACTTAGCTGATTGGCTCCCTGAGTCTCTGCTGCACCTGAGACCCGCCCCCCCCCCCCCCACCTGCTCTGGCTCCTTAAGTTTGTGGAGGGAAGGTCAAAGACAGGCACCTCCATTTTGTGTTCCTCTGTGCATCTCCCCTGTGTCCTGATACAGCCCAGTGTTCAAGGATTGCAAAAAGACCTAGGTAAGGAGCCCAACGATATTTCTGGTTAAATAGTATTATTTGTTCAAAAAGTGTTTGTTTTACTGTGGACTCTCTGTGTTTCAGGCAGCCTGGCCTCTTTTAAAGTGGTGTTTTTAAAAAAATTGTTTTTGCCATGACTGTGTGAATTCCTTTGCTAGTTTGTGGCACCCGCCCCCCACCCCCCCTCTGCCCCCCCTTTTTCCCCCCTATTCTTAGTAAAAAGGCTACATACATCTTTCAGAGTGTGGTTTTAGGAGACTGTTTTAATCTGTTTGTGTGTTTTAAATTGTGCTTCAAAACTGTCTGCCCCCCTGTATTTTTGCTTAAAAAAGCCCGTTTTTAGAGTGTGCGCCCAGCACTATTGCAGTGTTTGTCTCTTAAACAATCTCCCCCTTACCTGGAAAGTAGACTCTGCTAGCTTGGAAGTGTGGATTCAGCCTGTCTGTATCCAAGGAGATACTGAATAGAGCAGCAGTTGCCGTTCCCCCTGCCCACAAGGACTGGACTTAGCTGATTGGCTCCCTGAGTCTCTGCTGCACCTGAGACCCGCCCCCCCCCCTACCTGCTCTGGCTCCTTAAGTTTGTGGAGGGAAGGCCAAAGACAGGCACCTCCATTTTGTGTTCCTCTGTGCATCTCCCCTGTGTCCTGATACAGCCCAGTGTTCGAGGATTGCAAAAAGACCTAGGTAAGGAGCTCAAAGATATTTCTGGTTAAATAGTATTATTTGTTCAAAAAGTGTTTGTTTTACTGTGGACTCTCTGTGTTTCAGGCAGACTGGCCTCTTTTAAAGTGGTGTTTTTAAAAAAATCATTTTTGCTGTGACTGTGTGAATTCCCTTGCTAGTTTGTGGCTCCCCCCCTGCCCCCCCTCCACCCCCCTTTTTCCCCCCCTGTTCTTAGTAAAAAGGCTACATACATCTTTCAGAGTGTGGTTTTAGGAGACTGTTTTAATCTGTTTGTGTGTTTTAAATTGTGCTTAAAAACTGTCTGCCCCCTGTATTTTTGCCTTAAAAAAGCCAGTTTTTAGAGTGTGCGCCCAGCACTATTGCAGTGTTTGTCTCTTAAACAATCTCCCCCTTACCTGCAAAGTAGACTCTGCTAGCTTGGAAGTGTGGATTCAGCCTGTCTGTATCCAAGGAGATACTGAATAGAGCAGCAGTTGCCTTCCCCCCCTGCCCACAGGGACTGGAGTTTAGTTAACTTGATCCTTATATAAGTTCCTTGTGGTTGTTGCATATGCTGTTGTGATAGGTTGTTGGGAGATGGTGTTTCATTGGTTGCTTGCTCCAGGGATGCCATTATGATTGGTGGATAGGGCTGGGATTCTGATTGGCTGTTGGTTCTAGGGCTGTGATTGGTGGATAGGGCTGGGGTTCTGATTGGTTGCTGGTTTTAGGGCTGGGGCTGTGATTGGTGGATAGGGCTGGGGTTCTGATTGGTTGCTGGTTTTAGGGCTGGGGCTGTGATTGGTGGTCAGGAATAGGGCTGTGATTGGTGATTAGGGCTGGGTCTCCCATTAGTTGGCTAAATCAGGGTTTAAAATTGGATTGGCTAGGGTTAGGACCAGCTTCTTATTGGCTTGTAGGGCTATAAAAGGCCCGAATTCAGGGCGTCTCAGCCCGGGCGTCGAGGCAAAGGGCGGAGAGGACAAGGGCAGCTGCCTGTTTGGGTCTGTTCGGGACAGGTAGGGACTAGGGACTAGGGCCAGAAATGCTGCCCAATTCACATATGACGAGGAATAGTGTCAACCCCCACACATCCCTCAACATGCAAACACAGTATCTGCAAAGATATCCAACTCATGCATCACAAACTGACCACAGACAGATTGCATTGCCCCACAACCCAACACAATACCCTACATACCCTCCATAAACTACTACAGTCAAACACCTTCATTCTCACAGCAAACACTACTCTGTCCCCTCCCACTAACACTACCTGCCACCACCCACACAATACAAAACTACAACATACATTTCTCTCAGTTTCAGTTTCCCAGATACACACTCACTGCTCATACTAGCCAACTACGCTATCCGCTATTCGCTCCCGACAGACCACCTCTCTTCATAACAATGCCCAAACCCTGCATTCAAACAAATCTTCTACAAACACTCTTCCCCTCTCCTCACCAATTACACACAACCATACAATCCCCACATTTCACTCCACCACACATATTACCTCTTCCGGTCATCTCAACTAATACATTCTTCCCTGACACACACCCATAACCTCTTACACACCTCATACATTCATCTCCAAAACACAGCAACACACCATCTAACACTCAAATTCCACTTAGCAGCACTAACTCACATACAAATCCCTCACCAAAAACAACTACACCAATATCCCCTCTGATTATACCACAAAAACAATACCCACCACAAACATCAACACATCAAAGCAACACAAACTTACATTACACTCATCGTCATACCCACTCCCACCCCCAGGACTACACAAATGATACAAATTCCATCCTATCTCCACCCCTACTTTCTCACTATTCACAAACACCTACCACAAGCACCCCAACCCAGTAACTTTCATTCACTCGCCTCTCCTCCATTGCACAATTTAGAGCCTTACATCATGATCCACATGCTCCTCCACCACCCCTAACCCATACTCCATCCACACTAAACAAACGCAAACCAAATAAAAAACATGCCACTCATAGCAACCTCGCATCCCCTTGTCTGTTACATAATAAAACTACCCTACAAAAAACACTACACTCCTCATGGCTCTCTCAGCCACCAAGTCCACCACCCACACACACAGACCCAACAAAATGCCTCCTTAACCTGCTGGAAGAGGAACACTATATTGAAAAGCAAGACTATTGTGAGCCTCAAACAGTTATCACAACTAGCAACACTCCTGCTTCAAGCTCACATTACACTACTTACCCTTCTACTAAACAAAACAACACTACCACTAACACACCTTATCTAAACTGCCAGCTCATAAATGCTCGATCACTCTCAAAAAACAAGCACCACATCTACGACCTGCTCACAGACACATGACCTGACTTACTATTCATTACGGAATCCTGGTTGGGAGATGACATGGCACCAGTGTTGCACAAAGCCCTTCCTCCGGGCTATCAAACCATCACACAAAACCGTATAGGCAAGAGAGGAGGTGGACTAGCTATTATATTCAAACAGGCAATAAACCTCAGTAAACAGACAACATCTCCATACAAGGTTGTGAAGCCCTCCTTACCAGATGCCACCCTACTCCAACTTCCTCCTGTAACTTTCTCCTCCTTTACAGACCTCCACCTAACAACTCCACTTTCCCAGATGCTTTTCTTGACACAGTCTCAAACCTTATTACACTACACTCCAATCTCTGCATTCTTGGGGATCTAAACATTTGGTTTGACAAACCCAATATGCCCCATCCAAAAGCTATCACCACTGGCCTACTCGCATTGAACCAACATCAGCTTGTGCACAATCCCACACACATCGCTGGTCACATCCTAGATGTCATTTTTGCTAAGCCTGAACTCGTTACAATTCATAGCATCACACCAACCACCTGGTCAGACCACCATCTGATAACTTTCCGACAGACAACTCCACAAATCAACACACCCCACAACCACTTACATACATACACCTATCGACCATGGAGCAAACTCAATTTGGATCACTTAGAAACACAACTAACAGCAAACACAGATCTAGATACAATTAATTCTGTACCAAAACTTTATGAGTGGCTACAGGAAGCTTTTGATGTCCTAATACCACTCAGAAAAACGAAACACCACAAAAGTAAACCAACACCTTGGAGAAACACAGAACTTAAAAAGATAAAGCAACAAATTAGAAAGTTGCAGCGGACCTGGCTCAAAGCAAACAACAATCAAGACAAACTGCAGCTACACAAACTTAACAGGATATACAAATCATCAATCAAAAAAGCTAAAAAAAGATACTACTCAGACAGAATTCAAAATGCTCAATCTACAACCAAGGAATTTTATAACATTCTCAATGAATTTCGAAAACCTACATGCATGGAAGGAAGTCATCCCAACTGGCAACTCACTACACAACCAAGGCAGACACATTGGACTCCTATTTAAAACAGAAGAAAACCATCAGCACCAACCCCTTTACTAAAATACCCTTTAAGAATAAACCATCCCAACCTCTACAGTCCTTCAAACAAATATCCCAGGATGAATTTATGGATTTGGTCAAAGCAAGCAGACCTTCAGGTTGCCCTTCTGACCCTTGCCCACCACAAATCTTCAAGAACATCCTGCTATCTACTTCTGCTGCCACACCTGTAAGAAGAATCATCAACAACTCTTTAACTTCAGGAACTTTTCCTGCAGACCTGAAAAAGGCATACATACGACCATTATTAAAGAAAACAAACCTAGACCCGCAAGACCCCAACAACTACAGACCAATCACAAATGGACCTTTCCTGGGCAAATTGATAGAAAGAGCAGCATTCGCCCAGATGTCACAATTCATTGAAGATAATTCTATACTTTCAGACTTCCAAACTGGATTCCGCCCAGGAAGAAGCACTGAATCGGCACTCATGGCAATCTGGGACGATCTTAAAAACACAGTCGACCGAAATGGAGTTACTGCACTACTTCTCTTGGACCTCTCAGCTGCCTTTGATACGGTCGACCATGACACCCTATCTCAAAGACTCCACGAAGCCGGCATACAAGGGATTGCTCTCGACTGAATTACTTCCTTTCTCCAAAAAAGAGCGAATATCATCCACTCGCCCCCCTTCTCGTCCGAACCCTACCTCACAAAAGCAGGGGTTCCCCAAGGGTCAATCATCTCACCTTTGCTTTTCAACATCTACATGATATCTTTACCAGAACTGATCAATGATTTCCATCTCACATGCTACAACTATGCAGATGACACACAAATACTGCTTAAATTAGAAGACCCCAAAAACATTGAAAACTCACAAATCTTCAGTTGCCTCAGAGCCGTTGATCAGTGGATGACCTGGAGTCATCTCAAACTAAATACCTCCAAAACAGAAATACTCACATGTGGTGACTGGAAAAATTATGACCCTCTGTGCGTCTGGCTTGACGATCTCAGACCACCTCCTCAATTATCCAAGGAAGTTAAAAACCTAGGAATCACCATGGATTCCAAGCTAACTATGAATGCCCAAGTAGACAAATTAGCACGCACAAGCTTCATCACCTTAAAGACTTTACGACGCATCTTCCCCCACCTCGGATTTCCACACAAAGTGCAAGCTACTATCTCGCTTGTACTATCCAAACTGGATTATGCCAATAGCCTCTACCATGGATCATCTCTATCTGTTATGAAAAAACTACAACGTATCCAGAATTCCGCAGCCAGGCTACGACTACATATAAAGCCGCAAGCCCACATCTCCCCTGCCTTGAGAGCACTACACTGGTTACCCGTTGCCAGAAGATGCACTTTCAAGCTGCTTTGTATCACCCACAAAGCTATACATGGAACAGGACCGCTTTTTATCAGAAATAAAATTACCAAATACATCCAACAAAGAACCCTCCGCTCAAGACTGGCACCCCGCCTTAGAACACCACCATACAAGAAAAAGACTGTAGGTAGTACATCCTTCTCCGTCCAAGCAGCAAAACTATGGAACTCATTACCCCCAACTATAAGAGCCACAGATAACTTTCTTGTCTTCAGAAAACTACTCAAGAGTTGGCTCTTTCCTTCATAACCACCTTTTTCAAACAACTATGAACTGCATATGCCTATGTGGATAAATATTTTTTTCAGATTATATGTATATTTCTATTTATTTATAGTTTCTTTGGAAAATATGTATTGCTACTGTCATAACAATAAAATACACACACACTCTTTAAACCTATCTGACTAAGTATTTTTTACCCATGATTCTAATTATGTATTGTATGTGCATATGTGTGTGTATTCATGTGTGTGTGTGTGTACCAGGGAGTGCAGAATTATTAGGCAAGTTCTATTTTTGAGGATTAATTTTATTATTGAACAACAACCATGTTCTCAATGAACCCAAAAAACTCATTAATATCAAAGCTGAATATTTTTGGAAGTAGTTTTTAGTTTGTTTTTAGTTTTAGCTATGTTAGGGGGATATCTGTGTGTGCAGGTGACTATTACTGTGAAAATTATTAGGCAACTTAACAAAAAAAAATATATACCCATTTCAATTATTTATTATTACCAGTGAAACCAATATAACATCTCAACATTCACAAATATACATTTCTGACATTCAAAAACAAAACAAAAACAAATCAGTGACCAATATAGCCACCTTTCTTTGCAAGGACACTCAAAAGCCTGCCATCCATGGATTCTGTCAGTGTTTTGATCTGTTCACCATCAACATTGCGTGCAGCAGCAACCACAGCCTCCCAGACACTGTTCAGAGAGGTGTACTGTTTTCCCTCCTTGTAAATCTCACATTTGATGATGGACCACAGGTTCTCAATGGGGTTCAGATCAGGTGAGCAAGGAGGCCATGTCATTAGATTTCCTTCTTTTATACCCTTTCTTGCCAGCCACGCTGTGGAGTACTTGGACGCGTGTGATGGAGCATTGTCCTGCATGAAAATCATGTTTTTCTTGAAGGATGCAGACTTCTTCCTGTACCACTGCTTGAAGAAGGTGTCTTCCAGGAACTGGCAGTAGGACTGGGAGTTGAGGTTGACTCCATCCTCAACCCGAAAAGGCCCCACAAGCTCATCTTTGATGATACCAGCCCAAACCAGTACTCCACCTCCACCTTGCTGGCGTCTGAGTCGGACTGGAGCTCTCAGCCCTTTACCAATCCAGCCACGGGCCCATCCATCTGGCCCATCAAGACTCACTCTCATTTCATCAGTCCATAAAACCTTATAAAAATCAGTCTTGAGATATTTCTTGGCCCAGTCTTGACGTTTACGCTTGTGTGTCTTGTTCAGTGGTGGTCGTCTTTCAGCCTTTCTTACCTTGGCCATGTCTCTGAGTATTGCACACCTTGTGCTTTTGGGCACTCCAGTGATGTTGCAGCTCTGAAATATGGCCAAACTGGTGGCAAGTGGCATCGTGGCAGCTGCACGCTTGACTTTTCTCAGTTCATGGGCAGTTATTTTGCGCCTTGGTTTTTCCACACGCTTCTTGCGACCCTGTTGACTATTTTGAATGAAACGCTTGATTGTTCGATGATCACGCTTCAGAAGCTTTGCAATTTTAAGAGTGCTGCATCCCTCTGCAAGATATCTCACTATTTTTGACTTTTCTGAGCCTGTCAAGTCCTTCTTTTGACCCATTTTGCCAAAGTAAAGGAAGTTGCCTAATAATTATGCACACCTGATATAGGGTGTTGATGTCATTAGACCACACCCCTTCTCATTACAGAGATGCACATCACCTAATATGCTTAATTGGTAGTAGGCTTTCGAGCCTATGCAGCTTGGAGTAAGACAACATGCATAAAGAGGATGATGTGGTCAAAATACTCATTTGCCTAATAATTCTGCACTCCCTGTATATGTGTATGTATCTGTATATGTTGTTTCTGTGCTTGGCATGTTTGTGGATCATTGCATGGCAACTGGTTTTTTGGGTAGTTATACTAGATATCTATGAATTCCTGCTCTCATCTTATCACACTTATCTACTCATCACTCTTATGCCATGTCTCTATCAAACTATCCTCCATTCTCACTCTGACTCATCCCAAATCCCTTCTACCACTTTCATCTCCTAAATATCTCTGCCTTAGCTCTTCCCTCCACCTCCACATCCAACTCACCAAACCTCACTCTACCTCTGTGACCTCCCACACAACCCTACTAAATTGTCCTGCATTCATCTCACCCTGCTACTATGCTCTCCCTAACCCTTCCACATACTCTTCCCCCTCCGCCCCTCTTTATTCATCCCAAGCCTTTGGGTTGAGTAAATGAAGGATATACTCCCAATGAACACTGCTGGATCTCTTTCCTCCTCCACCCCTCCATTCCTCCAGTCAATCTAACTAACAATCTCATATCCGCGGCTCAAATTAACTCATAATAATACTAAAACTGTACTCATTATTAAACAATACTAATCCATCACTAATTCTTGTTGGGTTCCGGAGTAGCGTGCTACTCATCGAAAAGCGCTTCGACGCTTCGTCAGGGGTAGTAAGCGCTATATAAATACGATTACAATACAATACAATACAATTACTTTCTGCCATTCTCTTTTCAAGTGGTTATGCTCCCCAGGGGCTGACTGTATGTTTACATGACCATGTTTCTTACAAATGCTATTTTTATTGTGGTGCCCTCTGGGGACCGTTCTGAGCATTATAGTCAAGATTCTACAATATTCGGTGCACTCAGAAACTCGCCCGAGAATGCTTTGCAGGGCATTCCTTTTAAAAAACATTTTGTCCATAACTCACTGTGTGATGGTCCTAGGACAATGGGACCACCATCGAAATGGTCATTTCTATTTAGGTCATCTCCGGGTCCCGACATTATATATAAATATAACATATAATTAATAAAGACAATATGTGTATTTTTTGCTGCAGAGGAAGAAGGTAAACAGAAGTGATTTAGCTAAATACAGGGCCACTGGCATTATGTGGCAAAGAGTACCAAATTATGTGGCAGGGTTGACCAATTTATGTGGAAAATGTCCATCTATGTATTTGCAGTGCCAAAATCTCTAACTCAATCAAGTGCAAGACCTAGTGCATTGCAAATGCTTGTTTGGTTATGTCAGGACCTTAATCAACAAAAGGCATTTGCATGTGTAAATTCATATTATGTGTACTTATGACTTGATATTCAAGTACACAAACTTAGCTAAAACTTATTCACTCATTCTCACCCTCAAAATAGTCAGCAGTTTATTGCTGTTGGCATGAGTAAATCTATTTTCATTGTGGGAATTGGAAGGAAACACCCTTAAATGTAGTGAAGGTACAGGTTTCTCAATGATGGTGCATATTTTCTCCATGGAGAAATTGTACAAAAGTGGTAAATAAATGTGCTTCTACACACAAAGATATTTTAATATGTGCAGTAGCACACTGCTTTCAAATACCCATGAAGAATTTCCTTCATGTGCATGTAAAAGAATAGTTTTCCATGAGTTCTCCTTGAAATTGCTCTGAGACCTTTTTGTGAATTCCAAACGTTTACTGAGCCGCACCAATGCGATTGGGTACAGCTAGGTAAGTAGATTACGAGTTTTTAAATGCAAGCTGTCGATATTGGCTACCGTGGCTACTGGTTCGGTGTACATACAAAAGTGAGTGAGTGAAGGCTTTGCCATGGAAAGATGCAGAAGGGAGGGTGATGGTGTAGAGAAGACGACCCGCTAAAAGCTCATTATTTATGCGTTCAGCTAATTGAAAAGCGATGATGGTTTGAAGGGCTGACAGAGAATAATACACAATTCATTCATAGTTCTTCCTTTTACTGAACAAGTTCACCCACCACCCCCCTCCACACAAGGAACAATTAGGGGCAGAGGATGCGAACGCCGTCGTTTGTGATGCAGATAAAGTCTTTGAGTCAGTGTAGTATGTAAGTGGGTAATTTCACAGACCCTTGCTTTGAAGTTTTGCTCTGCCCTTGTTATAAGAAGGCCTGCTATTCATGAGTGCTGAAGTGAAGAGTAAATGATGAGGTGTTAATGCGCGTCCGAGCCACCGACCCAAACGAACTTCTCAAGGAGCAGCGTAATGAGGGCGGGCGGGCCCCGGCTTGGCCCAAGCCACTTATTTTTACATAAAAAAGGGAATCCGTCTAAGAACCATTAACACGAAATGTCAAAATGGCTTAAAGAATTTAACATGAATTCCAAAGCTGATTTACGTCGGTTGCCCAGGACAGGACAGACCCGTTTGAAAAGGGACATGTCCTGTGCATAAAATATAAATAGTGGCACTGAGGTTCAAAATGCAGGGCGCGCGCATGCTGCTAGCCTTCCTGCGCCCCGGGCCTTGCTTCAGAATGAAGCTTAACGCATCTCAAAGAGAGGAGGGTGAAATAATCACAGCTGCCCCCGGCAGTGCCAGCGAAGAATCAAGACGTTATTTATTGCCCTTGTAATAACCAGCTTGACAGAAACCAATAATTACATGCAATAAAAAAGAACAGCCTACACCATGCATTACACTGATTTCATTTTCCATCAAAATGACAACATGTAACCTTTAAACTGACTGATTGCGCCTATCGGTATTTTCTCGGCTTCCAGTTTGTGACAAGAGCGTTTCCTTCTACTAGAAACAAGGCCATGGGCTAGTCTAGAGCTGAAAGGATGAATGATACTTTGCATTACATAACGTGGGATCCGATGTTTTTTGTAGACTTGTCATTGGTGTATCCCTAGTCTCTCTTGGCAAGATCTGCTTTCGGCTTTGGCAGAGAATTAATTCAGATCCCTAACTGAACAGAATTAACAGTTTTTGGACCAGAAAGGAAGGGCACCATAGGGGCACCATAGGAGCACCAGCAGTGCATGCTTCACTCCCACACACACCTGGTGCGACATTTTATTGAAAAAAAGTGACAGGGCCCTTCTCAGGCAGCTACTGCATGTTGCACCACCCATTGCCCTGCCAGCGCTCCCAAAAACAGGACCAACACAATTACTAGCCGTAGGACTACTATAAGTGTGACATTTCAGGCTATTCCAGGCCACCCATAGATATTAGAAAGGCGCGGCTGGCAGGAATTATTCATTCTTATTGTATATTGAATTGTAAAAGACTGCTTTTCTTAAATTTAGACACACAGCGCTAACATGTGGTGATCTGTAATTAGTGCTGAAGTTAAGAACCGAGTGGCATGCCCAGCACCAGAAACTACAGACACAAGTTAAGCACTGACTAAAAGGGGCAATTGCTTTAGCTTTTGTTACAGAGAGCTGGTACTTTCTTTTCCAAAATGTCTGAAGTGTAGGTTGGTACAGGCCAAAGAGGCTTAAGAGCACAAGGGTAAGAAGTCATGTGGGCATGTGCAGGGATCACAGGGATACAGGGATGGGGATAGTGTTGTCACAGGCAAGGAGGATTTACTGGCATGGGTGAACAGGCTTAGAGGAGAAAAGGTAGAAGGCTTGGGCAGGTCGATACAGGGGTAAAGAGGCATAAAAGAGTCAATAGAGGTTTACACGGGTTAAATGGATACAAGACAGGAATGTCTTCTTTGAGAAGGTAAGAGAGGAATTCAACTGGAGATGCCAAGGATGGACACGACTGATGATGCACCTCAGGGGTATGTATGTAAGAATAAATTGGTGAAACTCCCAGAGGTTGCCAGTCCTTGTTAATGGGAAAATTGTGAGCATTGAGTTGTCCTTAAAAATGGGATTCACCTACCCATTAAACCGTTAGGCCAAAGAGAATTGTAGGACAGAGCTGAGTATCTGTAACAAAAATAAGTATGCAGTCCACATGTGTTGCAGAGGTCAAAAGAGTTGTGCATTTGATGAAGCGTAATTTTTAATCTTTAATGTTGAGCAAAGTTCCAACTTGTGTAAGACTAACATGAACAGTCAACATGGGTTTCACCCATTTAAGGCAGACAGGCTGGGGCTTTCTCAAGGCTGATGTTGTGGGCATACGAAATCATAGCAAAATCATCACACAATGCATTATGTCATACACACAGCAAAAAAGGATAGTACATTATCTTGAGAATAGTGGGAATAAAAGTATAAGTATCAGCAGCGAGTACCCCTCACCAGTGATCAGTCCAATAATAGGTGACAATATGAAATTCATGCATAATGTAATAAAATCTGCGGACTTCTCTTTCATGGTAAAATATGATACAAATACTGCTGCTCCCTTGAAATCTCCATAGTCTGCTAATAGATCTCGTAATGACCCTTTGGACTTTTGGGTTAATTTGCTTAATACCATGGCTGCAGTAACAGGGCCTTTAAACTTCCACTCAGACAAATTGAATGTCCAGGTGGACTGCTTAATATGCTTGCCTTTTTTGTTGCTGGAATAGACTCCAAATTACAAAATTTGAACAACTGAATTGTAAAATCGCAATCTGACAACAGTGGTCAATTAGTTATAAGTGCATGTGCTCCCATATTGGATAATATTTCAAATCTTCTAATGACAGTTGGCTCATTAGTGGATGAAGTAAAAAACATGGCCACCTTTCAATGGTTAAAGGCCGTAGAAATCTCATCCCTTGGTACCCAACCCAACCTGCAAGGGCAAAGAAATCTTAAACTCAGGGCTCGCAATCTATACCCTTAAGACCAACTTCTAACAACTGATGGGACTGTAGTGGACGAAGTTAAAGCTATAACTAATGTTACATAGCTAAAGGTCACTGATAATACAGTTGTTGACACCTACTTCGAATTTCAAGGACAAAGAGAGACCCAAATTCAGGATTCACTACCTGTAGTCACACACCAGAATTACCCATTGTCCTTAGAGCAAACCTTGCTATTATATCCTATAGGATTTATATTTTGGATGATGGGATATCCGTCACAGTTGTGACGGAGTACTCATCCACCAAGACCTCAATCATGCCCATAGTGTTTAATTATAGGATGCAGTTTGCAGAATGGGGTATAAAACTCAGGAAAGATGTTTTTTCAAACTATCCAATAATATTAATTTCATCATCACCTTTAATGAGGGAAGGGCAGGCTATCCGTACCCTCAAATCATTCCACAAGTCCATTACGCTATTACAACCTGCTATTAGCTCCTTCTCAAACTGACCAAAATACAGAATTTTAAAACACAAACTCAGCTTTTAAGTCTTGTTCCAGCAAACAGGAAAAATATCCAATTAGAGGATTGGTCTTGGCTCTCATCTTTCCTAACTGGCTCAAGAATCACTAGTGAAAATTGATATGCGGCAAGGATTGATCAACATCTACAGCCAATGAGGCTTTGCTCATTGAATGTTTATGGTTTCTGAAGGCTTTTAGGGGATCCAGAGGACATTTCTTTCCTGCAAAGAATTGACTGCAAAGATTTTGGTGTTTCAAGAAACATCGGGGGAGCAGAGTACTCTGATTATTGCCTATAAGGAGATCCCAATTAAGGCCACATGCTCTTCACCTAAGGGTGGGGCTAAATGAGGCTAGCCATCTATGTACCAACAGAAATTGACGTTGAATTCCAGTCACTTTCTTTTGACCTAACATGGTTGCAATGTATTGATTTCAAATTTTTACCTCTGTTACTCTTATTTATATGAGTGTGAAGTAAAATAATAAGATAACTCAACTAACCATCTTGGGGAAATAATTAAATCACTCTTTTCTTTTCAACATCCTAACACTAAGGCCCATATTTATACTTTTTTTTGCGCTGCATGTGCATCATTTTTTAGGCAAATTTGGCGCAAACCTAACTCCATAATTTATATTTTGTTGTTAGACACGTCTAACATCAAAATATAGGAGTTTGCACCATTTTTTGGATGAGTGAACCTCCCTTGCGTCACTGAGATGCAAGGTAGACGTTCCCATCCAAAAAATGGTGCTATCCCCATAGTCCCATATTCATCCCCCGTGCTAAAATGACACACGGGTGGGAGGAGGGGCTAAATAATGGTGCTACGCTTGCTTTGCACCATTATTTAATGCCTGGGTCAGACCAGGCGTTAAACACCATGGAATGGATCCAGAGGTGCCCTCCCCAAGCCCCAGGAACACCCCTATCCCTACCAGAGGGACAACGGAGAATGGGGGACATATCCCAGGTAAGTATTTTTTTCCCCATTTTTCTGCCATTAGGAGACCTACCTTGGGGCCCCCTGCATGGCACAAGGTACAATGGCCATGCCCAGGGAACACTTGTACCCTGTACTGGTAATTGGGGTGGTGGACATGACTCTTGTCTTTCCTAAGACATGAATCATGTTTTTGATGGTTGTGCACCAGGAAATGGCGCTAGTCTGGTTAAAGGGATTTTTTTTTTACCTCTACTCAGACTAGCGTCATTTTCTGACGCACAACCCCCTCCTTCCCTACCACCACCCACACCTGACTACCGCCTTTTTTTTAAAGACGCTAGCCCAAGTTTAGCTCCAGCTTGCGCCATTCAATAAATATGGCGCCCGTCTAGTATTGTTTAATTACGCAAGCCGGTGCTGAAACGTTTTGCAGCAAAACTGCGATAGCCCAGTTTTGGAGCAAAAAAGTATAAATTTGGGCCTAATTTCATTATTTCTGGTGGCTTTAATTTACAACTAAAAACTGCAAGCACAATAACAACCAAAATGCACATTAAGTCCATCATTACTATAGTTCAAACCTGCCATGATCAGCTTCAAAGATTTGGGGTCATGTGTATGACCGTATAGGGCCATTTGAGACCTTCAAAAATGGATACATGAATTCCGATTTGAAATTTGGTAACATGTTACTGAATCACACTTTGAAATTGCAAATACATACCGATTCATTATTAGGAAGAGGCGTGTCAACGGTGTCCCTTCCTGATTCACAGTGGTATGTGGGAATGTTTTGGGACCTAAATGTGGTCACAAAACATTTGCATTTTACCACTTACTTCATGTAGGCGATAACCCATTCGCAAATGGAAAGGGCTTCCCAAGGGACCGCTTCCCCTTTGTGAATGCATGCAAAAATGTTTTTTGACAGCAGGCAGTGGTCCCACACACCACTGCCTACTCTAAAAAAATGAAAAGAAAACTTTTTATTTTTATTTTTTAAATGTGTACCATTTTTCTTTTAGCAATCACTGACATGGTGGTATTAACCACACATTTCTCTCCACATATGTAAGATTCATACCTGAGGTTCAGACTTGGTGCTTATCCAACAAAGAATGGGGCTCCAAATTAGTTACATGATTGACCAAATGATAAATGCAGGCTTTGTGGTTACACGGAGGAAACACTAATGCATATTGTATGCACTTGTTTACATTTATTACATTTCCATTGAATTTTGCTAAGGCCTTTATTTTTAAAAGCTGGGGTAAAAACATGGAGTCAAGCCCTTATTTTATGCTTATCAGGCAATTCTAATCCACAAGTTCTATCCTTGCATCTCTTCTTCTGTCATAAGCAGAAATCTAATGTCCTCAACCAAGTTGGTTCTTCCTACCGTCTAAAATGTTTGGTTTGGAGGTCTAACATCCAGGATAAGAACCTTCAACATGCTGAGTCATTAATAAGAGTTAGATGCTCTCCTCCTGCTTAAAAAAACTTCTGCAGTGGTCAAGTGGAATACCATCATGCATTGCCTAATTTCAAAGTTTGTGCCAAAAATCATGAAAGGCTAACCCCCTTGTCAAATCTACTACAAAAACGGTGTACACCAGCCTTTTATCAATAAAAGAAGGCTCTGGATAGAGGGCTCAGGGCAGTTTATTGCCATAGGAGTTTTTCCCCGAATGTAAAGATAAGCAACAACTAAAAAATGTAAGAAGGTCTTTTAACCAAGAGCTATGGAATGCAAAGTCTGACTATTTTCAGGAGCTATGGAATAAACTATTATCTGCAAGTAAGCTAAAAAATAGCAGGGCTTTTTGGTCCATCATAAATGATCTAGAAAATGATGGAAATAAGGCCCATTGTGCTAACATCTCAGAGGCCACTTGGGTTGACTTTATAACTGACCAGTATAGATCACAATCAATTGTTACTTCTGATCTAAGGATATCCCGGAAGAACCAACCCCAATTGATAATCAAGGAAAATCAGCAAAGCCTGATCATGGTGCCTAGTATGGGCTCTACATCATCTTCCTCTACAGTAGAGTTGATTAAAAAAAACAAAGCATTAGCACTCCTTAAACAGATTATGAATAATGGGGTGCCCGGTCCAAATGGCTTACCAGATGCCATCTTTAGGGCCAAACCCAATTAATGGTCATTGGTGCTGACTCCTGTACATAATTCAGTTCTTTTGACCTAGTCTATTCCAGAGTCATGACAAAGAAGTATTATGCAAACTATTTATTAGAGTGACCCTCCGGAATCACACACAAACTATCACCTGATTGCTCTAACAGATGTATTGTATTGTAATCGTATTTATATAGCGCCTACTACCCCTGATGAGGTGTTGAAGCACTTTTCGGTGAGTAGCACGCTACTCTGGAGCCCAACAAGAATTAGTGATGGATTAGTATCAGGAAATAATGAGTACAGTTTTAGTATATATATATATATACTTTATTCGACCATGGGTCATAAAAGTTACACATTAAATTATACAAAGAAGGTGCATTTGTTCCATTATACTTTCACACTGGCATAAAATAGAGTTTAGAATAAAAATAGCTTCTATAGGCCATGGCCTACTATAGTCCACCATTGTTCCCGATACATAACTTAACATTTAGATGCCAAGGTTTCTGAACATCTGCTTCATAGTGTTAAAAATAATACAAATATTTAAGGCTCTTAAAACAATATGAGATGGTTTCAGATTCAAGTTTCCCAGGTGGTACCATCACCAAGATAAGTGCAAGCTATCAGGCCCATGATTTAAGCTTTAGAGTGCTGAGTTGATGTTACATAATAGTACAGTTTCTTGGTAGTTTAAGTGGCATACTTTAGTAAGGGCGCCTGCAACCGGCACAATCGTATAGGCAAATTTAGGCACTGTCAAGTCATTAAAAACACAAGCACAATGTAATAAAAGCTTATATAGTAACTTAAAATGGTTATCAGATTCATGTTAAAATGGCACTAATGCCAGACAAGTGCATAAAAAATAGCTCTTTGCGGCTAACACTAGTGATACAGTAGCAGAACCACAAAATGATTACCCACGTATTATCTAAGAAAAATCTGTTCCAAGCCCTGTCTAAACCACATGGTCAATAATTCATCATCATCATCATCATCAACTTTGTTCGATCCATGGCCATAAAAGCACATAAAACAAGATAATAAATAATTCTTAAGGAATAAATAAGTACACATCTTTAACTTGGTGTAAAAACATTAGGACAATAACTTGAATTGCACATGTGGCTCTAAAACTTATCTATAAAGGGATGGGACTTTGAATTACTTTTTGGAGACGGCATCGTATGCGCCAAGCTGTTGCTAGATACTTGCTTACTGAGAGAATTACATCAGTTGAATTATGGCTTTTTAGAACCCGTAGAGCCAAAGAGCAGTTCTTGAATCCCATGTCCCTGCAAATATTGCGAATCCATTTTAAACGTGGAATCGCATAGGCTGGGCAGAAGAACATGAAATGCTCAATGGTTTCGAAAGTACTGCCACAGGCAGGGCATATATCGGGAAGATTAGTCGGCCCCCACCTATGAATCAGTGACAACAAGGGCAAAGAGCCAAAGCGAAACCTTGCATATAAGCTCTTGCCCTGCGAATCCGGTATCACATCCAAATAGGATTCAAACTTTGGGGACCATTTAATATCAATGAAGGAATTAGTTAAGCGACCATGGGATTTGTGAGTTATGTAGTTATCCTTAACATAAGACCAATAGGTTAACTTTAAAACATTTTTGTGCCGTCTCTCTAATTTATGGGGATTATCCCAGTAATCGCCCAGACCCAATAGCCGGAGCCAATGGGCCACATGGCGAACCCAGGGAAGAGTATTAGCGTTTTGGCATTTCAATAGATCGAGTAGTGCGGTCTTGTATATATCTAGTTCGGGGGTTGTCCACAACCTAATCCAATAGAGGAGAGGTCTTAGAGTAGCTAGATCTGCTACTCGGCTTAACCCCAGATCTAGAAATAATGGGAGCAAGGGTGTGGTACGTGGACATGCAATTAAGGCCCTTGCAAAATTGATTCCCCCACACTGATCTTGTTACAGTTAGCGTAACCCCATACCTCCGCTCCGTACAGGGCTGCACTTTGAGCCTTAGCTGTATAAATTTTTATTGCTGGGGAAACTACTTTTGTAGAGGTGCTTTGATAAAAACGCAATATAGATGAGGCTCTGTGTTGTAGGAGCCCTGCACTTTTTGTAATCTGCTCTTCCCATAATAGTTTGTTAGTTAACCTAACTCCCAGGTAATCTATAGAGCTTACTTCCTTCAACAGTACTCCCTCAATATGGATGGAACATTTTTTCCTAGGTCCCTTAGATAACACCATCAGTTTAGTTTTGTTAATATTAACCTCCAACCCATGATCACTACAAAATTGGCTAAACCGGTCAACAAGGGTTTGCAACCCCATTGGTGTCTTAGAGATGAGAAGTGAGTCATCGGCGAAAAGCAAGATGGGAATTTTTTGTGTATTCAGGGAAGGGGCATCATTCTGGCCTATGGACACAGTCTTTACTACTTCATTAATAAATACGGTAAACAGTAGGGGGGCTAGCACACAACCTTGGCGAACTCCTCGTCTAATTGGGATCCGCTCTGTCAGTTCGCCTTGTTCACCCCACCTCACTTGGGCATAGGTGTTCTCATGTAGTCATTTTAACAGGAGTAAAAGATCCTCTGGGACTCCCAATCTACCCAGCACTTCCCACAGCTTGGCTCTTGGGACCAGGTCAAAAGCCGATCGCAGGTCTATAAATACCACATACAGGCATTGCTTGGCCACAAGAACGTATTTCCAATGCAATATGGCTAATCGAAAGACCTGGTCTATCGTGCTAGTTTTTGCACGAAACCCTGCCTGTAAATGAGAGAGGATTTGGTGCTTCTCGACCCAGTTGATTAGCCTCTGCAAAATTTGTTTAGCAAATATTTTTTGTAGGTTGTCTATGAGGCTAATTGGCCTGTAGTTAGCTGGAAGATTAGCATTTCCTTTTTTATAAATGGGTATGATCTCTGCCCCCTTCCATGTATCTGGAATTAGCCCCCCTGCAGCTATGCTATTTGAGATGGCATTAATATACCAGGACCAAATGGATGGTTCCGATCTATAAAGATCTCCAGGGAGCTTGTCTGGTCCAGGTGCTTTGCCAGGTTTTAGGCTAATTATAGCCTCAAGGGTCTCTTCTATTTTAAAGATAAGGCAACCCTCGGGGACACACTGAGCCACCACTTGGAGGGCCATGCTGGAGTTTGATTCCAACAATTTAGTTGGAGAGTGGACCACATTAGTGTCCATTGGGCCTTCTGGTAGGGCATAAAGAGTAGTAAAATGCTCTACCCAGCTTTCTGGTTGAATATGGTTGCTGGGACAGCTCCTGCCTCCATTTTCTCTTTTGGACAGAAGTTCCCAGAAACGCTTGTTATTCTTCTCTCTGGAAGCATCTAATAGTTCCTGCCACAGGGAATCCTCCCACCGCTTTTTAGCGTTAGACAAGGTTACTTTGTATAGAGACCTGGCTTGTTTAATTTCCCCCTGGGAGCCAGACATTACTGCTACTCTTAACCCGGACTTGTCCTTTGAACACCTCTCATCAAACCATCCCTTGCGTGACCCTGTCCCTTCATGTGGCTTAGAC
The DNA here is from genome assembly GCF_031143425.1 of Pleurodeles waltl. Lineage (NCBI taxonomy): Eukaryota > Metazoa > Chordata > Amphibia > Caudata > Salamandridae > Pleurodeles > Pleurodeles waltl. Next base: position 1,638,670,014 of record NC_090444.1, on the reverse strand, counting down.
CGCTTTGTTTTATAAAAGAACCCCCGTAGCTGGGTAGTCATGCTGTCATGTATTTTGAGAATCGGAATATTCCCTACAGCCTGATCTTCATACTCAGCCAAACTATTTAAGAAAATCTGATATATTGCTCTGATGTGGTGGGGGTTGGACATCACTTTTGGCCAAGTAATCTTGGTAAATTTGTTGTTCCAGCAAGGTGGCGGAATTATTGTAGCATAGTTGTTGAGTGTTCTCCTGAACATTTCTCCAGAGAGGGTAAGGAGCAAGGGGAAATGGTCACTATCACATCTCACTTCTACTTTCATGTCTACCAAATGGGGCCACAGCCTAACATCAACCAGGAAATAATCGATAGTGCTTATCGACATGCCCCTTTTAAAAGTAGGTGCACTATTCATATCAGATGGAGTTCTACCATTACAGGCCCTAAGGCCATGGTTTAAACATAATGTGGCTAATTGCATGGCTACCCGAGATTTTTTACAAGGCCGGGTAATATATAATTGTGGGATCCCCCACTGCTCATCTTCTTCATCTGTTAAACCACTTGTGAGAATAGAAGGCTCGAAGGTACAATTAAAATCTCCAGCTATGATTAGGATAGTTGAGGGGTCGAGGCTTCCTACAAATTCAGACAGAATAGCCAGGGTACGGGACTCGGAGCCATTTGGGACCGATCGTATATAAACATTAACAATAACAATTGATAATCTTCTGTTGAACGTAATACACATGGCTTTTAGATCTACAGAATCAATTTCAAAAAGCTTATGGTCGCACTGCAAGTTCTTGTTAACAAGTAATAGGAGCCCACCTTTTGCCCGACCCCTCCCCTTCTCTGAAGGTATAGCAGGTGCACTAAATGAGAGAAATCCATCAATATTAGTAGCATCCTCCGCCCAGGTTTCCTGAAACAAACATATGTCTATTTTTTTAATAAAAGAGGCCCATTCATCATCATCTAATTTCTTTGCCAGGCCGGCAATGTTCCATGACATGAGTTCTAATGTACATTTGTCTTGATTTATCACCACGCTTGAGCATCCAGCCTCTACCGCGCTCGGGTCATTACTACAAATGTTTGATGATGGTGTTTTATCATCCCCCATCAAATGTGGGGCCTTGGGGCGGGCTATCACATTAGTTACTAGGTCAGTAGACAGTCATACAGGGTTAGGCAGCGGCCTGGGATTAGCTTCCTTCCGTGCAGCACCTCCACGGGAATTATTTAAACCATCGAAACTTGCCGGTCCCATGGCTGGTCCAGAATTATGTGGGTGTAACATGAATCTTATTCCCCCCCTGGTTGTTGCGTTATCCAAGTGGGTACGACAATCAAAGTCCATTAGTTGTGACACCATATGCTTGTCTTCAAGAAAAATAGTTATTGTGTCAAAATTGGTCCCTGTGATGCTGCATCTCTTGGCCGATATTATGTCAGAGCGAATAACAGAGAGACAACTTCGTCGGGAGCGTATCCAGTGTATGACTTTGTTGATCAGGGAAGCTTGGTTCTCAGCTAACCCTGGCGGTAGTTTTGGTACATTGGTCAAATAGATTTTATTAGTTCCCTGACTTGTAAGCAGGTCCTGGTCTTTATTAACTACACTCTTGATATTATAGCGAGAGAGAGTGATGTTATTATAGGGGATCTTGTGTGACTTGCTAGGGGTTTGTGTAAAACTGGAATATTGGACAGTTTCCGGAGGGTCGAATCTGCTGGTCCTTCCTCTAGCTCTATCACTAGTTAAATTACTTGACCAATTACCTTGATGGTCTCTGTGTCTAGGTACGTTTGTAGACCTCCTTCTGGGCCTTGTAATGTCGATATTAGGATCACAATGGTAATCTTCCCTCTCTTGGAGAACTGACCCCCCTCTAGTGGGGAGACAGGAATTGTCCCTTAACTCCGTCCCCTTTATTGGGGCAGACAATGGGAACGTTTCTTCCCCCCTGGCCTCCCCACAGACTTTACAAATCCCTCCACAAGCACGATTGCTCTTCATAAGATCTATTAGTACTAGAACCAATCCCTTAACTTCATCGACTCTCTGAAGAACTGCAGCCAGGTTGTCTCTACTAGCTGCTGGTTCTTTGCCTTCAGACTCAAACTGGGGGAACAAAGAGAAAACACTAGGATTGGGTGTTCCAACTGCTGGCTTGCACTTGGACATACTCGTGGGCACGGGCGGATCCTCTATTGTTAATAGAGGTTCAAAGCGATTTGTACAGACTAAACTAGGGACCACCTTGATCACCGGAGTCAGTGGTAGGAGAGTTGGTGTATGTGGTACATGCTGGAGACCCCACTGGGATACCGGAGGACTCAGTATGTTATATACAGTTTTAGTATTATTATGAGTTAATTTGAGCAGCGGTCATGAGAGTTTGTTAGTTAGACTGACTGGAGTAATGGAGGGGTGGAGGAGGAAAGAAGTCCAGCAGTGTTAATTGGGAGTATATCCTTCATTTACTCAACCCAAAGGCTTGGGATGAGTAAAGGGGGATGGAGGAGGGAAGAGTATGTGGAAGGGTTAGGGAGAGCATAGTAGCAGGGTGAGATAAATGCGGGAGAATTTAGTAGGGTTGTGTGGGAGGTCACAGTAGTAGAGTGAGGTTTGGTGAGTTAGATGTGGAAGCGGAGGGAAGAGCTTAGGCAGAGTTAATTAGGAGATGAAAGTAGTAGAAAGGATTTGGGATGAGTCAGAGTGAGAATGGAGGATAGTTTGATAGAGACATGACATATGATGATGGGTAGATAAGTGTGATAAGATGAGAGCAGGAATTCATAGAAATCTAGTATATCAACCCACCCAGGAGCCATGCAATGACCCACGAACATGCCAAGCACAGAAACAACATATACACATACATACATACATATATATATCTACATACACACACACACATGAATACACACACACATATGCACATACAATACATAATTAGAACCATGGGTAAAATATACTTAGTCAAACAGGTTTAAAGAGTGTGTGTGTGTATTTTATTGTTATGACATAGTAGCAATACATATTTTCTAAAGAACTATACATAACTAGAAATATTTATCAAAATAGGCATATGCAGTCCATAGTTGTTTGAATATGGTGGTTATGAAGGAAAGAGCCAACTCTTGAGTAGTTTTCTGAAGACAAGAAAGTTATCTGTGGCTCTTATAGTTGGGGGTAATGAATTCCATAGTTTGGGTGCTTGAACGGAGAAGGATGTACCACCTATAGTCTTTTTCTCGTATGGTGGTGTTCTAAGGGGGGGTGCCAATCTTGAGCGGAGGTTTCTTTGTTGGATGTATTTGGTTATTTTGTTTCTGATAAAAAGCGGTCCTGTTCGATGTATAGCTTTGTGGGTGATACAAAGCAGCTTGAAAGTGCATCTTCTGGCAACGGGTAACCAGTGTAGTGCTCTCAAAGCAGGGGAGATGTGGGCTTGCGGCTTTACATGTAATAGTAGCCTGGCTGCGGAATTCTGGATACGTTGTAGTTTTTTCATAATAGATAGAGATGATCCATGGTAGAGGCCATTGGCATAATCCAGTTTGGATAGTACAAGCGAGATAGTAGCTTCCACCTTGTGTGGAAATCCGAGGTGGGGGTAGATGCGTCATAAGTCTTCAAGGTGATGAAACTTGTTCGTGCTAATTTGTTCACTTGGGCATTCATAGTTAACTTGGAATCCATGGTGATTCCTAGGTTTTTAACTTCCTTGGATAATTGAGGAGGTGGTCCGAGATCGTCAGGCCAGACGCACAGAGGGTCATAATTTTTCCAGTCACCACATATGAGTATTTCTGTTTTGGAGGTATTTAGTTTGAGATGGCTCCAGGTCATCCACTGATCAACGGCTCTGAGGCAACTGAAGATTTGTGAGTTTTCAATGTTTTTGGGGCATACTAATTTAAGTAGTATTTGTGTGTCATCTGCATAGTTGTAGCATGTGATATGGAAATCATTGATCAGTTCTGGTAAAGATATCATGTAGATGTTGAAAAGCAAAGGTGAGATGATTGATCCTTGGGGGACCCCTGCTTTTGTGAGGTAGGGTTCGGACGAGAGGGGGGCGAGTGGATGATATTAGATCTTTTTTGAACATAGGAAGTAATCCAGCCGAGAGCAATCCCTGGTATGCCGGCTTTGTGGAGTCTTTGAATTAGGGTGTCATGGTCAACCGTATCAAAGGCAGCTGAGAGGTCCAAGAGAAGTAGTGCAGCAACTCCATTTTGGTCGACTGTGTTTTTAAGATCATCCTAGATTGCTATGAGTGCCGATTCAGTGCTTCTTCTTGGGCGGAATCTAGTTTGGAAGTCTGAAAGTATGGAATTGTCTTCAATGAATTGTGACATCTGGGCGAATGCTGCTCTTTCTATCAATTTGCCCAGGAAAGGTCCATTTGTGATTGGTCTGTAGTTGTTGGGGTCTTGCGGGACTAGGTTTGTTTTCTTTAATAACGGTCATATGTATGCCTTTTTCAGGTCTACAGGAAAAGTTCCTGAAGTTAAAGAGTTGTTGATTATTCTTCTTACAGGTGTGGCAGCAGAAGTAGATAGAAGAATGTTCTTGAAGATTTGTGGTGGGCAAGAGTCAGAAGGGCAACCGGAAGGTCTGCTTGCTTTGACCAGCAGAGGCAGAAGTATTTGACTATTGCCTATTGGATTAGTTAGAAGCTTGGGCAGAATCAGCTCAGCTCACCCCACTGAATCTGACTGGAATCCGTAAAGGGCTGTTGACTGATATCAATCTGCTTGCCCTGATGATCCTGGCTGAAACCATATTCTCAATGAAGCATAAACTTAACATCTGTTTCATTTCTCTAAAGGTGGCCTTTGACAGCATTACTTGGGATCTGCTCTGGCAAAAGCTTGCCCCAGTGAAACTTTGGAACCTTCTTATACGCCTTCATGAAAACACCTGGATCCATATCAAGTTGGAGATAGACCATCTCTCACCGAAGAGTCATTTATCTCTTTATGTATACATGGGTCACTTCTTCATGTTTGTCGCACTGTGTGATCACTGTTCAGAGCGTTTTTTCTCTTTGAAAACATTGCATACATGTAAATAAATGTATGTAATAACTTAACCATTTGGCTGGGTGTTTTAAAATGCTTTAAAAATTGATCTTCATTTCTGGATGGATTGTGAATCCGCATTTCATTGAGTGTTACTTTGAAGTCAGTCAACAATGAACCATTTCTCTATTAATACTATTATAATTGTCGTTGGTTAATAATCATCCTTCTGTTGGATTACTATATCAGATATTTCATAATATCATTATTAATGAAGAATATAGAACGAGGACATTAGATAAGCGTTTGTACTTCAATGAAAAAAAGGCAGATATCTTGCTTGTAGGTACGAAGGAAGTAAATTTACACTTTTGACCAGAGTTACTTGGGATTCAAACTGTGAGAAATTTGGAGGTAATGTTTGATGCAGAGCTATCATTCAATAAGCACAGTAGTTTCAGAATCTGCATACTTATTTATTTTTTGGAAGGTCTATATACCGGAAACAAGACCTGTCAGGGTATCATAGCGCTGTACAGAGGAGGTGATACATATATAAGAATAGGTGCATATAGTAAATACAGTAGATGTAACAGAAGGTTAAGCATGCTAAATGAATAATAGAAAAACAAGAAGCATATTAGAGATCTAAAGTAACAAATTTTTTATATTAAAATGATGTCCAGGTCTGGATGTATGAAATAATAATTCGGTTTGAGTAGCTTCATGTCCATAGTTGCAGATATTTATTCATGAGTAACCATTTTACTTCTTTTTTCAATAAGGAGGTTGAAGGGTTATATCTGGTTTTAGGAGGAAGAGCATTTTGCCAGGTAGCCGGGAGTTGTATAATGAAGAACTTTGTGACTCAAACAAGCTATCTTGAACTGAATCCTTTTTTCGAAAGATAGCCAGTTGAGTTGTATTAGGTCTGGTGTGATGTGATCCAATTTTCTCGATCTGGTGATGAGCCTAGCAGTTAAGTTCATTATAGCACTTAAAGGAGCTAGCCTAGTTTTGGGCAGCCCTGCCAGGGATGTACTTCAGTTCTCTAAATGGGAGATAACTAGGCATTGGACTGCAAACTGCAAGTCACTTGGAGGTAGAAATGGGTTGATTGTCCTTATTGTGTTAAGTTGATGGTTGGCTCCTCTGGTTGTAGCAGTTATATGGTCTTGCATATTCAAGAACTTGTCCAACATAAAGCCTATTTCCATCTGTTCAATCTATCTAAGATAGTATCAGTCTTCAAGACCTCACAGCTTATTTAACTAATGCATGTACTTGTCTTTTCTAAATTTCTTTATTCTGACATTATTTATTAGAATGTTAGTCAAGGTAACCTGACAAATTTGCAGATACTTCAGAATAAAGCTTAGAGGTTTGTATGTGGAATGAGGAAAAATAATATTTGTCAGCACATTGTCAAATGTTACACTGGCTACTCATTAAAGAACAAAAACAGTGCACAGTATTAGGTATGACTGCACTGTATTGTATTGTAACATTTATATTGCACCTCGTACCCATATGTGAAGTGTTTTACAAGGTGAGTAGCAAGCTACATCATCTATGTTTGTGTGGTTGGATGGATTTCAACAAACGTGTGCCTACATGCAAAGTATTTTGGTGCCTTGGATGACTGACCAGAGAAATCCTCTTATCTCATTGTGAGGCTTAGCCATGTGATGGATGAAAGTAGTGTGACAGGCAGACCATCATATTTATGTCTTCAGTGTTTTGGTTGCTAGGAATACACTCTTCAGATCCCTGATAGTGATTCCTTTCTTTCAATACCCTTCTATACTGGTTACAGCAGAAGGGGGTCCACTTTGATCTCTTATGTTGATAGGAATTGACATAGCTTGGGGATGGCAAGGAGAGGATGTAGATATACATAAGTATGGCTTGTGTTAAAGTAATCCTGCTTGTGATTAGTGTAAATGGTGAGGAATGATCAGATTGGTACTGGGCCTGCAGAGATGGACTTTGTTAGAGTCCTCCAGTTCCCCCACTATGTATATCAGATCTCTTTGTCAAATGGTGTCTGCCCATCTGGTAATGAGTGTGTAAATGAAAGTGGAGTCAATGCATTTAATTAGTATAACATAGGGCGATCTTTGCTTGGAATTGATATCAAATCAATTTGAGGTGAATGTCATGTTTTACAGGAAGATGTTTTGCTATGATTGCTTTGGATGAATTATTTTGGAAGGAATATTTGCTAGTCGGCCCAGGACAATCCACGCCTCTACAGGAGATTTTAAGTAGAAGCAGGTGGATGTGTTCTGGGTGCATATTTACCTCTCTTGCTCTTCTTTCTGTGCGATTTGGTGGCTGTTATGAGTTGGAAAGCTAGACTTGGTCTGAGCCCTAACCAATTAAAATGTTTTCAGTCAAAGGAATGTTTAAGAATATGTTATGTCACTTCTGATCTTAAATTAATTCAGCAGATAAACAGAACTATATAATTTGGAGGCAAAATATACAACATGATTGGATATGTGTGTGGGAAACAGTTTTTAAAAAGAAAGTAAAAAGCACCTTAATTAACTAGACAGAGAGCTTTTCCTTTATGCACAATGTTTTAGGCTGAACATGGTTTTACAAATTTATATGTGTTTTGGAAATGTTTTATTTCTTTTGTATGATATTGTAGTGTTTGCGTCAGGGCTCTGAAGCTATTTTTTGCAATACATGCTACATAAATAAAAACTAAAACAAACTTGGGTTTAGCGGACGGTCTGCCACAATGTCTATCAGATTAACCCACACAAATTGCAATGTAGCTGAACTTGTTGAGAATTCTATTCACTGAATTCAGTGAACACAGCTTGAGAGAAGCTCAGGGGTGGATTATTAGAAGGACAATGGGTCTTCATGTACCTCTCATATGCTGTAGAAAGACAATTCCCAATCATTGTGTTTATACATTATGGGTTGCTCTTTTATCTGACTTTTGATGACTTAACCTCATAGTGCTTGTCAGACTTTGTTCAGGGGTCTACGGGCCAAGCCGGACCTGCTGGGCCTTAGCTGTGGGAGCTGGGATTGTTGCCTCTGATGTCCTAGGTTCCATCTTAGTAGGGCTATGCATACTGGGCCAAGGGCAACCACTTCAGCATTTGCCTCCAAGGGGTAGTGATTGCAAAAAGTCACAGGCTTCCCAGGGAGGTAAGTGAGGAGGTAAAATGAGCTCAGTATTTGACAAACACCTAGCATAATAACTGATTGTCCAGTCCAGTGCCTCTCTTTATAAAAATACATAGTAATACACTTTAAAACACAACACTACACACTGCAATATGTAGGTACTCTGACTCTCTGGTGCAGGGCCACTGTACCACGGGCAAGGGTACCCCGAGTGCTCCCCCTGCCCATCTGCAATAGGACAGGACAAGTCTGGTGTAGGGCTTAGGCACAGGTGCAATGTGTCCCTCTTTCAGGCAAAGTGTGTACAATGTCTGTCAGTCTTAGTTTTCTCACCAGAATGAGTCCTTGTGAGAGGCCTTAGCTGAACTATGCACATATTAGTCTGGCCTCCCTCCATTCAGGAAATATGCAATGGCTACAGGAGTGTCAGGCTTCAGCTCCTGGCTGTGGAGTAGATGGTTGGAACCTGCTGCAAAGTCAGTGGTAAGATGCATTGGCCACAGGAGGGCCAGGCCTCAGCTCCAAGCTGTTGAGTAGATGAGTGGGATGAAGTCAGGATTGCAGGCTGTTTTCAGAGCATCTGCACACTTCTGGGCTCAGAGTGAGTCAGTGAGAAGTTGGAAACCACAGGTTACTGCAGGGTCCTTCTTCCACCCATGTTGGATGGTGAGTTAGAGGCTGTAGTGATAACCCCTAGACTAAGGTGGCAATGCAATCTGCATAAATTCTTGGCTCTGACTTGCAGCAGTTCGACCACTTGAGGTGATTCAGATGTTTAGCAGTTGTGTTACAGTCTGATTGGGAACACTTTGGGTCACTGTCTTGGCAGCTTCATTTAGAATTGTGAGACGTAGTCCTCTCGAGCACACTTTGTACAAGTGTTGCACACTACCTGCTTTAGAGTCCATTTTGGCAATTTGGGCTAGTGCAACGGCTGGGCAGCAATCAGGTTAAGCAGCACAGTTAACTCTGGCACACTGTGTGAAAATGCTGCAGGCTAGCTGCTGCAGAATCTATTCAAGGACACTTCAGATAGGTGCCCCAGACTAAGCAACTGTTGGTTCAGTGGTGCAATCCACTCGGGTACACTTCGGATATGTGCCAAGGATCCTCTGCTTCAGCGAGGGTGACAGGATCTGATTCAGAGGGACGATTTCCTGAGTCTATAGCAGACAGACTCTCAGCTTTGGGGTCATCCACTTCTAACCCACACCGGCAGTCAGCTCCTCCTGCAGGCCTGGCTCACTCCTTCCCTCTGCTCCCAGAAAGAATACTTACAGGAGAATCAGGCAAGGTACGCAGCTCTTCTTTCAGATCAGATTCTTTGTGATGTCCTCTGATGTTGGAGATCTGGCTGTCAGGCAGACACCAGTCCTAGATGCACAGCAGTCCTCTGGGTACTCTGCAGAGCACCCCTACCTTGGTAGGACAGAACTTGGAACTGGAACATTAAGTTGATCAACAGCTCCCTCTTTTATGTAGGTATAGCAAACGGGGAAGGTGTATCCTCTATTTGCATCTTCAGAATCAGGTTGGTTCAGTTATATTTTCATGTGTCCTTCTCAGGCTGTCTTCCAGACTCAGCCTTTATGTATGGGGATGCTCCTCATAGCAGGCTAATCTCCAACCTAAAACACCCACAAGAGAGACACAAGGAGATGAGAGCATTCTGCACCTGGTTCTCAACTGCCACACTGACAGTGATCAGGTAGAGAGACAATATTCTGGGCTCCGCTAAAGCATCCTTCACACTTTAAACAACAAAGTCTGATGTCCCATCCTTCAACCTACATTTTACCAAATGGCAGTGCTCAGGACAAATAATCCCCAGTTCTCTGGAGCAAAGGCACCTAATCAAATTTCTAAGGGCAGTGCTGTCTCCCCTTCTACTACTTCAGTGGCTGAGTCCCCTCCCTCCAGACTCATGAATGTCAGCAATACACTTCCTCTGACTGAGGAAGTAACCTCACCTTCATCTTGTGCATAGGAACAGGCCAGGGGCTTTTAAAATGGAACCCACAGACCCTATTCACTCCATTTTACTTCCACACCTTCCATATATGTATTGGGCAGAACACACATCATATACACAAGCATACATTGGGCAGGGATCTAAACACTAGCATTCTGGTTAGCGTGGAACAGAGAAAATGGCATAAGGGAGCCACTAGGCTTTCCCTCCTTTGACACAGTTAAAAACTATTGTTCTGACTACTGATTCCCCCCAAAAATGAAATGCTGTCATCACTGCTCTACATGCTAACTCCTGACAGGGGTGGTAGTCTACTGTCGCACATCAGAGCATGTTTGATGCTCCCCTTCAGGTCCAAGACAGCACTAGGACCACACTTATATCACAGAGGAACATGCCTAGGCCTGCAAACACATGATAGATTAGGGTGAGGCCTAACTAAAAAGAAAACAGTACACCAGATACTCGCAGGTGGCATTCAGAGAAGGGAACATGATTGCGCACCTTATAGGTGACATTCCCGCACCAACACTGCTTGAGAGTCTGAGATCATGAACTGAGGCAAAGACATTTAAATGGCTCATATGCTGCTAGAAATTACACACTATCCAGTAGTAGCTGCCCACAGGGCTGAATAGGTCTTTCATTCCACTGGGCATTTCCCTATGGAGGATGGTTTTTAAATTCCTGGAATGCTCTTGGTGCCTCTGTTACTATCCCCAGTTCCCTGAGCGTAACAGCAGCAGGCACGGGGGTGTTTCAAGTGAAAGAGAGACAGATGGAGGTGCAAGGTCAGAAAGTGATCCAAGAGGGAGAAGAAAGAGAGGAGAGAGAAAATGGATGGATGGGAAGAGAGAGACTGCTTGAGGAGATGAAAGAGGAGGGGCTGGTGTAGTGTCTTGCATGATTTAGAACAAAACCTTTCTGACTCCCTGAGGACTCTGTATCAGAGTGACATAATCGCTAGAATAGAATGTAATGAAAGCTTTGTTTAGAATGTTGGAGTTCATGGTACACGTAGAGGAATAAAGACGTGTTATTTACAGCTCCTTGTGTTACCTGGTTGTTAAGTGGGTACCAGGCTGGGGAAGACACTACAACTGGCGACAAGATAGGGGATAAGTAACCCGAAGAAGAAAGGGTTCTCCTGGAGAGTTTGCCTTGGTCCAGGTAAACTGCTTGTGCGTACCTCATGTGTCTTCATCAAAGTGCTGTGTCGATGGTTGGCGTATGTGGAATCAAACTGCAACTCCAGCCAGTGTGAAGCGTGTGAATAGAAAGAGAGTTTCACAGAAAGGTCTACGCATCATTGGTCAAGAAAGTACAACCAAAATCCTACATAAAACCCAACTGTATAAAGTTATACAGTAAACGGAGCATTAATGTTGAAGGTGGATACAAACAGGCTTATACAGTACAGATAAAGACAATCATAAGTTGCCACGGATTACTACGAATAATAGTGCTGGCTGACAGAACAAGCAAAAAATAAGCATACTGCTATTACTCTTTCCTGAGTCTTGATAAGTAGAGCATCATGACCTAAGCACCAGCTGGACAGACCCAAGAAGAAGCATTGCAGTAGTGCTTACTGAGTTGTCCCATAGCTGAAGTGGCACTCCATCAGCGCTGCCAGGTGGCAGCTCCGTACAACTTTAGAGGTCTCCATGAGTGATGGAGCTCCGATTGAGACCAATAAGGAGGTCAAAATCCAAAGACTGTCCTGGATGACCTGACGGCTGAATTTTCGCAGAGGCTCAGTGATGATGCAGATTCCCAGGGACTGTTAACAGCACTTGACAGAGTTCCACCCACAAAGTCAGTCACTCCATAAACAGTTACAATGCTGCCACCTTTCTCAAACCACCATCAATATTTGATACCACCACAAAGCTAAAAATTGGTGATAGATGGCTTCATGGATAGAGACAGTTGAAGATTTCATAGATGCACTTGAAGTAACTGAAAACAGGACAATTATCAAATACCTAAAAAATACTGCTGGTTGTAGTATGAAACAAGTCATTAACAAAAAAGCCAAGAACTGACAAAGAAGTCACATACCATCAAATTAAGAATGTGTCAAATATCAAGTTTAATCCAGTAGCAAACGTTGACTATGAATTAGATTTTTTCAGTCAAGAACATCAAAGAGTTGGTGAAACAATAGATGATTTAATAGAAAGACTTGAGACGCTCATCAAACACTAAGTTCAATTAATTTAATGATGAAGAAGCCATGTAGCTTAGAGCGATCAATGGCAGCTTATTCGATTCATTCAGATGACAAATGCATAGGGAAACTCTTAGTCTGGAGCAAGTGTTGATTGTTGCCAGAGCTGAGGACCATGCTGAGAGACAAGCTGCCAACATGGAGGCCAGAGGTGCCCTGAGTGAGTCAGGCGTGAGTGTGAAAATGTATTCGAAATAAAAGACTGAAGGACACAAAGTGATGTCTGCACGTAACAAGATGTTCTGTTACAGTTGTGGATTTGTGTTTCCACACAAAGGAAAGTGTCCTGCCATTGGTCAGATATGCAAAGGCTGTGGTGGCGAGAACCATTTTGTGACAATGGGCAGAGTGAAGAAAAAAGTAAGGGTTTGATTTAAGAAAAGCGCCACTTTTCTCGCACCCCTTAGAGCCCCCACTAATGCCACCATGTGTGCGCCATATCTAAGATGCGGCGCACCATGGTGGTAGTTAGTGGAACTAGCATCAACATTTTTGACACTAGTTCTGAGCTTTGCAGGATTAGGGTAAAAAATGTTGACACTAATCCTGCAAAGCCCATTGAGGCCCATTGTAGACAATGGTGTGCCTCCTTTTAATGCCTGCACTGAGCGGGGGTACATCTCCTTTGCATACATTATGCCTGGCGCACAAAGGGTTACAAAGTTGGGTGAGCGATTTTGGCCTCATTGGACCACATTAGCATTAAAAAATGATGCTAATGTTGCGCTATGTGGCATTAGGGGCTCTTAATCTGCCCCTCAGTGTGTCATGCCACAAAGACAAAATGGCCACCAGAATGTTCCAGAAGCAGTGTCCGACATGTGACCTCAAGGCCAAGCAGCAACATCAGTTGAGGCAAAAAGATACTAAACAAAGTTGATTGTCAGCTAAATCATCGTCAAACAGTACTTCTGCCTCAATAATAAGTTAAAGTGAAGAAAGTGATTGTGCCATGTCAATGCTTACCTCAGCAAAACGTGCACACGTCAGACTGGTCGTCTGTCAGTCAAAGAAAAGTCAACATGTCAAAGTAGCGAAATCATACAAACACTCTCCAAAGATTACATTCAAATTAAATTAATGTTCAATATCTTTCATTAATGACAGTGGTGCCTCGATAAATATAATGCCTGAAGAAAAGACCAATGAACTGTCTCCAGTACCACAGCTTATGCCATTAAAGACCAAAGTGTACACTTGGGCCGCATCAACAACAATGAAAAGTCGAGATTTGTTTATAGTGACATGAAGCATAATTAAACAAAGTAAACGCACCGATCCATGTGCTTCAAGCTACAGTGGCAGATGCCTGCCTCTTTTGACATGGTTAGCCCCCCCACATTTTGCCTGGTATTCGATGTGGTTTTAACTTTGTAGTACCCTGGGCTCCTGCTTAACAGGTTCCCTGGGCCTGATCTCTTTCCCAAAACTGTTGTGATGCATTGGCACAATCAGCATCACCTTTAGCTGCCACTATAAGTCCCTTGTAAAAGGTACTTAGGTACCCAGACCATGGGGTACTAAAGGTAGGCCTCTGATGGCAGCAGCACATATTGTGCCCTCCTTAAGAACCCTGCATCCAAGGGCACTCAGAACTGCCATTGCAGGCTGAGAGTCCTGGTGTAATCCTAAAATGCAAACATGACATGGAACATAGAATGTGTTACCTATCCACTACAGACTGAATGCAATATAGGAAAGCCCCACCCCCGGCAGACCTTCCAACCCTAAAGCAGGGTACACTATACTCCATGTGTGGGCATAGGTGCATGAGCAATATGCCCCTTTTGTGTCCTTGCCAAACCTGGGACATGGTAAGTGTACAGAGCTGCCATTTTTAAATGCATGTGCTGGACACTGGTCAGTTACAGTTTCACAGCTACATGATGGCCACTCTGAACCCTTGGTTGTTTGGCATCAAACAACTCAAAACAATACATTCAAACTGGTACCAGTACTGGAATTATTGCAAAATGTACCTAGGGGCCCCCTTAGAGGTGACCCCTGTAAAAGATAGCCAACCCTGGCGTGGTTGCTGGCCAGTCCTAACCGGCCTGCCACCACCAGACAAGATTCTGGATCCCTGGGGTGAGGGCCTTTGCCAGAAAACAAAGCCCTTCTTGGGCAGAGGTGTTACACCTCCTCTCCCAGGAACGTACATTGCCCTGCCTGCGAGCTTCAAAGGGCCTGCCGCTCTTGAAACTCACCCCCCCAGCCCTGATGCTAGAAGAAGATGGCTGCCCCCATTGCAAACCCCCACTTTTGGCAGTGGCAACAGCAGGAAAATGCAAAAAGACCAGGAGGAGTGGCCACCCCCAACCTGCACCACCTCCAAGGTGTTGCAGGTGAGGTAACCTCTCCATTTAATGTTTCTCCATCTTGCATGGTAGGAAAATAGCCAATCAGGGATATGGGTGTGACCTCTGCCCACAGGAAGTGGTCACATAGTGGGTGTAGCCACCCTACGGTAGATAACCCATTGGCCACTACTAGGTAATCCCCCTAAAAGCACCCTAAATACAGTATCTAGTGGGCATTCCTAGACCTGCAGATCAGATTCGATGAACACAAGAAGGCCAGCAACAAAGAAGAACCAAGGCTCGAAAACTGAAGGCCCGCTGCACAGAGAAAACAGCGCCAAACCCTGTCTGCTGCACCCAGGACTTCACAATCACCACTGAGGGGTTGACTGAACATCAGACGGACTCTACAAAACCCCAGAGGACCTTCAACATTCTGAAAATTGCCTCAGACCTCCCTACAGAGTGAAGGCATCACTCCATGCAACTAAGTCCAATTCACTGACTGGCTGCTGACCAAGGTACCAGACAAAACAACCAGACCAAACTTCACTCACAGACCCTAAGAACAAATCCTGAAAGTGTGCCAAGTTTGGTGGCACTGCAACCTCCAGTGACTGAATCGTGCAATAGCCAGGGTTACTGGACCCCAACATCAGGCCCCAGAAGAAAAGCCCACTCTTGACTCTCTGAGGACCTGAAGCAACTACCATTAAAGGGACTTCAGGACACATAACAATCACCCCCACAGTGGTCCTGCTGACCTGCAATTCACCCTCCAAGTGACCTGGCTCCTAGTTCCATCTGCTCACCTTGAAGTCTTCCTGTGCAGTGCATTCCCAAGTGGTCCCCCTCACGCGTCCTGCACCAGCTCCATGACTTTCAGCAGCTGCTCCCAGTTGAATCATGAACCGCCTGAACTTCTCCGACTGGCCCGCAGGACCACTCAAAGACCTCGACCTAAAAACAGGAGACATTGGTAAACGCATTGCCTGATTTTATATGCGGTTTTAAATTTTTCTCCCAGTGATTCCCATGGTGCGTAATTAGACACAAAAAAACTATTTTTGCTAAACTTTGAAAAATCATAACTTAAAAATATTTACCCGATTTTGATAATTTTGCTCTCAACAATTTTATGAAATTCAGAAGTTTTTTTGTAAATTGGTCTTGAGTTATTCTTTTGAGTGCGTGTCCACCTTTATTGATACTGTGAGTACAACAAATGTTTACTTCTCCAAGAGTGGCCTAACTGCTCGACCAAGCTAGATTTAGTGCATTAGGTGGCCTAGGTTTTACATCTGTAAACCAAGGTAGGGTTGCTCTGACTGTCTGCATGTTGCACATCAGTTTTATACACTATTTAGAGAGCCAGCCTCCTACAGACTTATCCTGCAAAAGTACAAGCTGTAACACATGCTGAAACCACACCGGATGTTTGCATGCTTCGCTCTTTTCTTGGAATGGCCAGTTAATGTTCACAATACATAAAGGACTTTGCCACTGTCAGTGCTCCATTATGAGAGCTAACAAAGAGAAAATGTTTCTTTTAAATGGCCACAGGAATGTGAAAAGAATTTTGAAAGAATCAAACATGCTATTGAAAATGCTACTGAAATGGCACACTTCAATCCAAAGTTTTAACAGATATTGTGGTTGACGTCATCCCTGTTGGGTTAGGTGCTACACTTGCACAGCATAATGGATGCCCAGATGCAAGATGACATATTAAGGTCAATGCAGGTGGAACTTTGTCTCAAAACAGAACATGCTTACTCATAGTCTGAGAAGGAAAGGTTGTCTGTCGTATGGTATTGTGAACATTTCCATACATTCCTGTATAGAAAGCCTTTTACGCTGGTGACTGATCATCAAGCTTTGCTGACCATCTTCGGCAATTCAAAAACCAAGTTAGCTCCTCAAACTGAACAATGGGGTCTACAATTGCAAGAATACAACAATACAATTGTGCATCCACCAGGAAAGGATCAAAATCCTGCCAACTACTTTTCAAGAGTGCCTATTCAAGATCATGGTACTCCATCTAAAATGGCTGAGGCCTACATCAATTTAATTGTCAAATCAAGTACGCCAGCTGCTGTGTCATTAGGCCAGATTGTCACTGCTATGAGTCTTGATAGTGATCTGTTAAAGTTAAAAGATATAGGGCCTCATTACAACCCTGGCGATCAAAGACCGCCAGGGCTGTTTTGGCGATTGAATTGCCAACAGGCTGGCGGTACAATCTGCTGTATTACGACCGTGGCGACCATGGTTGTCCCGGCGGTTTTAATCCACCAGGGCAGCGCTGCTTGGGGTAGAGACCGCCATGGAAAGGCTGGCGGGAAGGGGAGTTGCGGGGCCCCTGGGGGCCCCTGCACTGCCCATGCACTTGGCATGGGCAGTGCAGGGGCCCTCAGGCACAGCCCCACCCCGCTTTTCACTGTCTGCAAAGCAGACAGTGAAAAGCACGACGGGTGCAGCTGCACCCGTTGCACGTCCGCAACACCGACGGCTCCATTAGGAGCTGGCTCCACTGTTACGGCCGACATCCCCGCTGGGCCAGCGGGTGGAAACTCTGTTTCCGCCGGCCGGCCCAGCGGGGATGTCGTAATGCGGCCGGCAGGATTACGGCCGCATAGGTGCCCGCTCTGCGGTCAAACCTTGGCGGGCGGCCTCACCCGTCCGCCAAGGTTGTAATGAGGGCCATAGTTACACATCAGTTCTAGAATAAACACGTCGGACCTCTCACTAATGATGGATAGTATCAAAAGTACAAAATGTTAAAAATGAGTTGTCCATAACTCATGGAGGATTTATACTGCAAGGCTCGAGGATCCTGATTCACAGAGGAGAGTCAATGACAAAAAGTGATAGAAGTGGCTCACAAAGGACATAATGGTATTGTTGCTAGAAAGAGAGCTCTCTGAGATCGAGTTTGGTTTGCATACCTAGATGAAAGAGTCGAAAAGGAACTTAAAGCCTGTCACATGGCCAACTCTCTGTCAATCAAAGTCACTCAACATACTCTAAACATGTCAGAGCTTCCTAAACATGCCTGGGGTAAAATAGCAATTGATTTCTTCGATCCACTTGACAATGGACATCATTTAATGGTGATTGTAGATGAATATTCACGTTTTCCTTTGGTTGAAGATCTCTCATCCACAACACACGAGCAAGTAATCGAAAAACTTGATAGCATCTTTGAACATGGGGCTTCCGAACCTTTGTGAATTCCGATTATTGTCCAGAAAGCATCAGAAGATCACACCCTTATGGCCACAGACCAATGGACTTCTTGCACGTTTTATGAGTACATTAAAGAAAGCAGTGAAGCCTGCAACTCTTGAGACGCTCCGTTTAAAAACAGCATGGAACTCTACTTTACAAGCTTATCATTCAATACCCCACTCGACCACAGGTGAAAGTCCTGCGACTTTGATGTTCGGTAGAGCAATGGAAAGCAAGTTACATCAATGGACCAATGAAAGAGATAGAAGTGACAACATGATTCATACAAGGGACTGGGGGGCATATTTAAGAGCCCCTAGAGCCTCTTTGCACCACATTAGCGTCATGTTTTTGACGCTAATGTGGCCCAATGAGGAAAAATTCGCCACACCAAATTTACAAAGTGGCGTACTGCATACATTGCATCAATTTGTAACCCCTTGCGCAACATTATGCCTGTGCCAGGCATAATGTATGCAAGGGGGGTGAAAAGTGGCGCAAAGAAATCTAAAAGATTTCTTTGTGTAATTTTTTGGGGCATTTTTAACGTCTGCTCAGAGCAGGTGTTAAAAGGGGGCATGACATTGTTTTCAATGGGCCCCTATGTATTGTTGTTGCATAGGTTCTCATTATCCTAGTGAGAATACTGGATTCAGACGGCAGAATCACCTGTACTGCGGGGGACTGAGTCTGATCCCGCATCATGTGACACTTGTCAGCCTAATTTGGGTTTGTTCCTGCTAACTAGCAGTACCTCATCTCCACCCAAGAGCAGGGATGATTGAGGCAACCATGCACATGACATACATGACTCCTCAGGGAAATTGTGGTCAGTCAGATCTAACCCGTTCCTCTCAGGCACTTTAGTCTTGCATGTGCAAGGACAATCAGAGGCAGAGTAAAGTTCAATAAGGTTTTATTGAAGTAACTGCAATTTAGATAATAAAGCATGTATGGTAATAACTAGGACGATGTAGCACAATAAGATTAAAACTGTGACAAGGAGAGTAAAACACAAGAATAACGCTACCATACTGTCACTAAGGTTTGTAGGGATAGTTCCTACCTAAGCTATGTTAGAGCACAGCACGCTAAGCTCTAATTCTGACTTTCAGGTTTCCCCTGGGAAGACATCGTCCCTCATACCTGAGCAAGAGGCCTGTAGTCTGCATAAGCAGCTGTAGCGAAGCAATCAGCAATCAGCACTCAGTCATGGTCATCTGGCTGGAATCTCCCTCTAAGGGACATGGGTCAAAGTAGTGATTTTATAATAAAACATCTGATGTTCCAAGAAAGGATCCCCATGTAAGAGTGTGTATGTTTCTGTGAACTTTGGAGACAAAGCGTACCACTTTTGCGGGCAACCTATCTTACTGCAGCCTTGAGAAAGGCACAGAGTGAAAGAAATGTCTTGTTTAAGAATGCAGTGCTGACCTAGGCAAAGAACAGCTAAATAGAGAAAATAAAACAAGACCGCAAATGTGGCTAATGTTAAAATAATATAACAAAGCTAAATAAAATTAAAGTGCACAGCGGCAGCCCTAGTTTGCTAAAAGGATGTGTATAAAACTATAGCTAAAATGGCTACACAACAGGGTTAGTGCCAAGATGATGGCGCTAACCCTGAACAGTACATCAATAGAGTCAGAAATTCCAATGCTATTGCCCCCACCATGCGTCATGGTGCGCCATATTTTAAATATGGCACACACATGGTGGTGGTAGGGGGGGCGAAAGGGGATGCAGGAAGAGTGGCGCTACATGTAATGTTTCTTAAATCTGGCCCTAGGTTAAAGTCTATTCAGACAAGGGGCAACATGCATAAGACCTCTGATTCAAACAAGGAAATTTAGTGATCGCTCGACAAGTACGCAAGAGAAAATCTGAAGCTCCTCATGATGCTGAACCTTTCCAAGTAGTGTCTACCAAAGGACACATGGTGAATTCCCAATGACTTGGGAAGTCCATTACCAGAGACTCTTCACACTTTAGGACTGTACTTCATTGGTCATCCAGAGTAATGCAATGCAAAGCAAAGAAAATGTGACAAGATAAGAACGAGATTTAAAGGCATGTTTACAGAAATTCACTACTGGTGGAAGAATACAGTAAATAGGGTTTGGGCAAGGGGAAAGACAAACTCAAGCTGGACAGCCTAAAAAATTAAGCCAGCAAAGACAAAGTAAGCAAATGTGAGATACAAACCACAAAGCCAATGGTAAGCAATGCGCGGAATGCATTCTGAGGGAAGCTTTCCGAATGGTATCAAGATGTCTTTAGAAAACCAGAGAGCTGTACTGTCTGGTAGGCTTCGACCTAAAAACAGACTTGCGGGACACTTTCCAGGTGAAACAGGATAACTGAGCATTAGCATCCAGTGACTAATACAGAGGGACTATGGTGCCAAGCAATCAAGCAAATTCACATGACAAGACGAGGAAATACAGGTGAAGCAAAGACCATAGGATCTCTATATTAAAGGAATAAAAAAATGGTGAAATGTATTGTTGAGATCACTACGTTATCATGCTATATTGAAGTAAGATTGATATTGTCATTTGAATGGTAAATTGTTTTTTCCAACTCTCCTGTTTCTCCATTACACAGCAGGCGTCCTTTGTGAGGTTCTGTTTGGCTGCAGTCTTTCCTCTCTTAGGGCCTCATTTCGAGTTTGTTGGACGGGAAAGCCCATCCTCCAAACTCCCATCAGGGTGGCCACCGCCTTCATGGGGACCGCCCCACCGGAGTCATTAAGAGTTTCCCGCTGGGCCAGCGGGCAGAAACCTCAGTTTCCTCCCCTCGCCCAGTGGGAAACAGGCTAGAACATTGTCTCTAGCTCGTAATCGGGCAATGCTGTAGCCCGCAGGGGACTTGGCAGGGGACCCCTGCACTGCCCATGCCAGGTGCATGGGCAGTGCAGGGGCCCCCATGTGGCCCACTGCACCTGTTCTCTGCCAGCCTTTTCATGGCAGTGTTACCACCATGAAAAGGCTGGTGGAGAAAAAGGTCGCAATCCGCAGGGCAGTGCTGCATGCAGTGATGCACTGATGGATTACGATCTCCGCCAACGCTAGGCCGCCGGGATCATGGATCCCGGCGGTGCTAATGGTTCCCTGGCAGTCTGATCTCCAGGATTATAATGTGGCGGTCAGACCACTGCAATAGCGGCGCTCCTGAAAGCCACTGCGAGTGTGGTGGTCTGAAGACCGCCACACTCGTAATGAGGCCCTTAGTCTCTACACAGCTCTGAGGTGGATGTCATCTATTTGTCTTTATTATGCAATCTTTGACACTGCTCTTCACCAGGTTCAGGAATAACACACTATTCCTGCCTGCAACCAATGTAACTACCTTCTCGCCAGGGGTGTAGCTTCAGGGGCTGTTTGGGGTGCAAACCCCGTTAATAAGTTTATTTTATAATAAACAGTTGGATACATGTGCTTTCAGTTGGGGTCTGTCGAATGTCACCAAAAGGTTTATACACACAGACAAAAATGCACACACTCTCTCCCTCACTCTGTTTGGAAAGACTTAAAAAATGTTGGTTATTTCACAAAATAATGTTTTCTCTCACTTAGTACCCCCACCAATCCGCATTCCTCTCCCCTCTCGTGTGCACTACATGTTGAATAATATATTTTAAGATTATGTACCAGCGTGATTGGCGGGAAATTTGAACCTTGCACCCCACAATCTTATTGACTAAGCTACAACCCTGCTTACTGCTGATAAACTCTTGGCCTTATCCATTTGCCAGTCTGCACCAATCTTTATGATTGTAAAACTCTGCATACGCTTACACATGCCTATGGGTGATTTTCACGTACAATTAAATCAGAAGTAACTTTTAGAAGTAACTTACGTTTATGATTTTCAAATATGTAATGTTTGTAGGGATTCTTATAATGTCCCCTAAGTATGCATCAAAATCTGCCAATGTCTGTATTTCCATACATGTGCCTCACTCTAAACTGTAGGATTTTCCAATCAGTGGCCAATCTGCTGATTTACAGGTAGGGCAAGGGTACGAAGAAAATCTTACCTTTTTTTGTCCTTTTCTGTGCATGGACACTATGATAAAGTTAATTTCACCAGATGCTCTATCGGTGGAGAATCCTCAAGCACAGGATTTACCTCTTCCTTCACAAATCAGAGGATTTTTAAATTACTATTCAGCTTTAAAGTAAGCTCTATGCCTGGAGATGCACACATTGGATGTCAAGCACAATTTAGAATCTGGGTGAACACAAAGTTGCAATTTGCGGGTTTTGCAGGTTTGCAAGTTGATTTGCAAGTTGTGTCACCTACCTTTCCCCTTTTTCTTACCCAGGGCACATATTCGCTCCCACCACTAACTTTACACTGATGACAGCAAAAACTCTTCATAGTTGAAGAGTGTTGCTGTATTGAGATCTATCTACAAATGCGAATGCCTTCATTGTTTGATATTATGAATCAAGTTCAGACACTCCCAGAGAAGGTAAAAAATGTGTTGATGAATGGATGAATGAAATACAGCAATCTCTGTCTGTACAAAAACTGAAATATTAAGAGTGAGCGGTCTCCCCTACCACATTTATCCACTCAAGCTGCCAACAGAACACGGAGCTGACCCTTTTGTAGCTCAAACAGTAAATAATTTTGTATTATGGTTTAATCAATAAATCCTCGCATAGGTGAAAATTAGTAACCTCTGTCTTGTGCTGTCATCCACTACTGAAGCAATTTGTGTTGCATTGAAATGACCAGGGTTTTTATTCAGTAGAGACACATTTACTGTATCTTTGTCTCTGCCAGTGCATCAAAATAAACAAGCACTGACAAAACCATTAGTTCTCACCTATGCAAGACCTATTGGCTTTGCCAACATGTGTTTTCATGTTGTAAACTAGCATGGCTGCTGTTCAGCCTGGCTAAAAATTAGGGGGGTAAGGAGTGTGGAGTGTCATAAAGTGGAGTAGAGTGGAGAGTTTTGGAGTGGCAAAAGAGTGTGGAGTGTCATAAAGTGGAGTAGAGTGGAGAGTTTTAGAGGGGTTGTAGAGTGATGTAGAGTGGTGTAGAGTACAGTTAAGTAGTGTAGAGTGAGATGGGGTAACATGGAGTAGCATAGAGTGGAGTTGTGTAGAGTGCTGTTGAGTGTTGAGGAGGGAGTAGAATGTCTCAGAATGGAAGGGAGTAGAGTGGATTACAGTTGAGTGGCATACATTGTTAATGTGGAGTAGGGTGTGGTAGAGTGGAATGGCATAGAGGGGGTCATTACAACATTGGCGGTAAAAGGCGCTTACCGCTGTACAGAAGACCGCCAATACACCGCCGCGGCCGCGGAATTCCGTCACAGCTATTATGACACACAGCTCGGAATCCGCCGAAATTCAGACACCCACACAACTCCGCCACACCAAAGGTCAGTGATAAACTGGCGAAAACAAAACCTCCACCTCCACGCCGACAGAAACACGCCCATGCTATTACGACCCACGAATCCACGCGGCGGTCTTTCAACCGCGGTATTCCATTGGCGGTACACACCGCCGCGCTCAAAATACACACACATCTCCAAAACACCGCCACATTGGACAATTCAAAATACACACACCTGATACACATACACACACCACTCCCACACCCCCAATACTATATAAAACACACACCCTCATCACCCGCAAACCCCTACGACCGAAAAATCACGAACGAAGGCCAGAGAGAGAGCACAGAATAGACAACCCCATCACACAGAGGCACACAACACCATCACCCACACAACATCCACGCACCAAACACCACACACCACTACACATCACCACACTCATCACCACATCACCCCATGTCATGCCAAAGACACCCCCGCTTCTCCGAGGAGGAGCTCAGGGTCATGGTAGAGGAAATCATCCGGGTAGAGCCACAGCTATTTGGCTCACAGGTACAGCACACATCAATAGCCAGGAAGATGGAGCTATGGCGCAGAATAGTGGACAGGGTCAACGCCGTGGGACAGCACCCAAGAAATAGGGAGGACATCAGGAAGAGATGGAACGACCTACGGGGGAAGGTGCGTTCAACGGTCTCCAGGCACAACATCGCAGTGCAGCGGACTGGCGGCGGACCCCCACCTCCTCCCCCACAACTAACAACATGGGAGGAGCAAGTCTTGACCATCATGCATCCAGAGGGCCTCGGAGGAGTCAGTGGAGGATGGGACACTGGTAAGTCAAATCTTAACTATCATATCCCCCTCCCTACCTGCATGCTCTCACACACCCCCACCCTCACCCCCTCCCCTATCACTCCAACTCCTCACTAATGTACTAATAACACAAACCACACATCCCAGCACCAAGCCCTGCATGACACAACTAAGCATGGTCACCCCTTACTAAAGCATGCTCACTGCACATACCCAGAACAACCCCCTAACCATCATCACACAAGCCCCCACACAGGAATGCTTGCACTGGGGTACACAGACACCCACCCATTGCACACCATCACACACACATGCAATAATCATGCTCTTATGCCCCTGCAGGAACCCGAAGGACCGTCACCACACCAGAGGGTCCAGACAACACCACTCCACCCCCAGAAGAGGCCCACAGTGACGATAGCAGCTCTGCCCTACTGGATCCTGATGACCAGCCCGGACCATCGTGGGCCTCGGGACAGGCACAGCCCAACACTGACCTTCCACCCTCTGGTAACACCAGCACAGCACCCACCCAGCAGGCCCAAACCTCCCTACCCAGGACAGGTCAATCAGCGGTGTGTCCACCACTACAGGGAACCCAGGATAACCCACCACCCCAACAACAACAGGGACCTGGGGGCAGTGGTAGTGGGCACACGGTCCAGGGGACGGAGGCACAGGAACACAGGGGAACTGGGAGGGCTGCTGTGCGACAGGGGGCGGACAGACCAAGGGAACCCACTCTCCACGAGGCCCTCTCCTCCATCATGGGAGCCTACCACCACTCCCAGGAGACAATGGCGACGGTCCTGGCCAAGTTTCAGGAGACCCTGCGCCTGCAGGAGGAACAGTATTTGGGGTTCAGGGAGGAGCTCAGGACCATCAGCTCCGCCTTGGGCACCATCGTAGGGGTGCTGAAGGACATACAGAACACCATGAGGGACACCGTGGCACTTCAAGGGGCCCCTGCACTAGCCAGGACGATGAACTGCCCACCACCTCCGCCGGCACTAGTGGACAGGACGCCCCGCCACAGGACCAACACACCAGCACCCCACCCCCTGCAGACAGACAACCACCACGCAAGCGGTCCCTGAGATCCAGGAACAGGACAGAGCAAGATGGCAAAACCCCCGCCAGGAAATGAGACCACCCTGTTTGTCCTCCGACTGTACCACCTTGTTACCCTGTGCATACTTAAACTGCCCCAGCTCCACTTCCTATGCCCAGATGGGCAGTGCATCTGTGAGACTAATAGACTGGACTCTGCCATGGACATTCCTATGCCATCACCCATCCTCTTTTTACAACCCCCTCACATTTCTGAGCACTTCAATAAACACCCTTGAAACACAAAACAATCTTGAGTCAGTCTGTGATTTACTAATTATGTATTATCAATGACAGTGTCATAATGCGTTTCCCATTGTAAGGCTAACATACCTATGTCACACATCACAAGTCCTTGAAGGATGCAAGCAGATGACACGTTGGTAACCACACCTGTGAAACCGTAATGGAAAGGTACAACTCAGTTACCAAATAGTGTTTGAAATCGACAAACCGGATAGAGGTAGACGTGTGAAAGTTAATGTAATGTTAAACATTATAATGTTCTCACCTGTGTGTCACTGGAAATATTGCTGTATGACTGACTCCCTGTTGTTGTTGTCTTCTTCCTCAGCTTCCTCCTCATCACTGTCCACAGGCTCCACAGGCTCCACAGCTGCAACAACACCGTCATCTGGATCATCCTCCTACAGAAAAGGCACCTGGCGTCGCAAAGCCAAATTATGGAGCATGGAGCAGGCGATGATGATCTCGCACACTTTCTTCGGTGAGTAGAATAGGGATCCACCTGTCATATGGAAGCACCTGAACCTGGCCTTCAGGAGGCCGAAGGTGCGTTCGATCACCCTCTGAGTCCGCCCATGGGCCTCATTATAGCGTTCCTCTGCCCTGGTCCTGGGATTCCTCACTGGGGTCAGTAGCCATGAAAGGTTGGGGTAACCAGAGTCCCCCAATAGCCATACACGGTGCCTCTGGAGTTGACCCATCATATCAGGGATGCTGCTATTTCACAGGATGTAGGCGTCATGCACTGAGCCAGGGAACATAGCATTTACCTGCGAGATGTACTGGTCTGCCAAACATACCATCTGGACATTCATTGAATGATAACTCTTCCTGTTCCTATACACCTGTTCACTCCTGTGGGGGGGACCAGAGCTACATGGGTCCCATCAATGGCACCTATGACGTTGGGGATATGTCCAAGGGCATAGAACTCACCTTTCACTGTAGGCAAATCTGCCACCTCAGGGAAAATGATGTATCTCCGTACGTGTTTCAGCAGGGCAGACAGCACTCTGGACAACACGTTGGAAAACATAGGCTGGGACATCCCTGATGCCATGGTCACTGTTGTCTAAAAAGACCCACTTGCAAGGAAATGGAGCACTGACAGCACCTGCACGTCAGGGGGGATTCCAGTCGGATGGCGGATTGGTGACATCAGGTCTGCCTCCAACTGGGTACATAGTTCCTGGATTGTGGCACGGTCAAACCGGTAGGTGACAATGACATGTCGCTCTTCCATTGTCAACAGGTCCACCAGCGGTCGGTACACCGGAGGATTCTGCCATCTTCTCAACTATCCCAGCTGACGGTGCCTACAAAGGATAACAGCAAAGAATCAGTCATTATTCCTCCAGGTATGTACCCACAGTTACACACAAGACTACACCACTCACAGAACCCTTCCTGTATGTGTGTTGAGTGTCGGCCTAGCTATGTGTGATGCAGAGGTAAATTAAGCCATGTGGGCCCCTGAAATGGTGGCTGCCTGACCTCTAAACTGGGACAATGGGATTGTGGGGTAACTGCGCTGGCGTTGCACACCGTCGCGGTAGGCGGTCGTAGACCGCGGCGCAATGCTGCATTGGTTAACTTTGGACCCTATGGGTCCCAAGAGCCAATGAACAGGTGCACCGGCGGTGATGATGCGCACCGCCACGGACGTCACCGCCGTGGACATCACCGCCATTTTCTATCTGTTCAATCACTAGATACCTGACCTTCGACAGGAGAGGACCTACACTGCAAGTGCTGCTGTGACCTCGGTCTGGAAGCGACGATGGCTGCTGCGTCTGGGGAAATTGCCCCTGCCTTCACTGCACAGGAGTTGGAGAAACTGGTAGACGGGGTCCTCCCCCAGTACACGCTACTCTACGGTCCTCCAGACCAACAGGTTAGTACACAGGGAGCACGTGGTATGGGCTAGGCCTGGGTGGAGAGGTCTGGTTGGAAGAGGGAAGGGGGCAGAGTTCATAGTACATTAATGCATGGGAATGAATGGGCCACATGGCCAGAGTAGGGAGGGGGCCACTCACAACGACGGTGCAGTTGTTAATGACTGTTCCTCTTTCCTTGTGCATGTCTTGTAGGGCAGTGCCCACCAGAAGAGGGACATTTGGCGTGCCATCGCCAAGGAGGTCCGGACCCTGGGGGCCCACCAGAGACGGGGCACCCACTGTCGTAAGAGATGGGAGGACATTCGCCGCTGCAGCAAGAAGACGGCGGAGGCTCAGCTGGGGATGGCCTCCCAACGTGGGAGGGGTGCCCGTCGCACCATGACCCCCCTGATGTTCCGTATCCTGGCGGTGGCCTACCCGGAGTTGGATGGGCGCTTGAGGGTATCACAGCAGACACAAGGGGGTGTGTACACTCTCATTCTGCAGACTTTGCGCACAGTGGAGGTGTCTGGGTGGGGGAGGTGGGCTGTGGGTGTCCCTAGGCCAGGGCGAGTTCGGTAGGCAAGGCCCCTCCGTAATGTAGGCCATGTGGCACTCTACCCCACCTCAGCAGAGTGCCAAGTCGAGGTATAGTTGCCCCTGTGGCATCCATGTGCGCAGATGTCCACCATTGCCATGTAGGCCATATCCCAGGAATTGCATGTGCAGAGGGCAGGAGCACAGCGTAATGCAGGGGGCTGCTGTGTCTGTCTTGTCCGCCAACTGTAGCGGTATGCCATGCACTAAAACTCTCTTTCTTCTGTCTCCCCCCCTTTTTCTGCTTTCCCTGTCCTTTTGTACATCAGCATCATCAGGCGGAGGTACAGTGGCACCGGAGCACGAGGGAGCTGCATCCCACATGGCCATGGAGGGCCACACCACGGACTCTGAATGCACCAGTGGGACGGAGGGGAGCTTCACGTCGGCCACTGGATCACCAAGCAGCAACACGGACTCGTCCGCCGATGGGGGCTCCCTTGTGGTGGCGGCACCATCTGTGTGCCCCACTTCCACAGGTACAGCTGCCACCTCCCCTACCAGCACCGCCCTCCCAGCAGCCCCTCAGCGTTCACCCCGTGCCCGCTCACCCAGGAGGGTGGGCATCCCCTTCGCCCCAGGCACCTCAGGCCCTGCCCCAGTCACCCCTGCTGCCCTCAGTGAGGAGGCCATTGACCTCCTCAGGTCACTCACTGTTGGACAGTCTGTGACTTTGCACTCCCCAGGATGGCACAGTGGGCACCCCACCCACTGTAGAGACTTGAAAGACTGTGGCTATGCACTCCCCAGGATACATAAATGAGCATGGAGCCCCGTCGTGGATCTGGCTTAGCAGTCATCCAGCTGAGGTGCCCCCCCTTCCCTTCCCCCTGAGGTGCCTGTAGTATTTCTATCTGATGCCCCAGCAGTGTTCTCTCCGATTGTGGTCAGGTATCCTTTGTGGGCCTCGCCCATGCATTTTTGGACTGTTGGTGCACGGACATTGTTGTGTAAATATCTGCACTACCTCTAGTAATGTATATAATTATGACTGATTTTCATGTATATCTGTATATTTTTGTATGACATGTATATTGCCACATTACAATGTTTGACCGAATTTTGGTTTGTCTTTTCATTCTTCCGGGGGGATTGTAGGTTGTTACTGTGATTTTTGTGAATGCATTGGTGTGTATGTTGTATAATGCGGTGTTGGGGGTGGGGGTGTTTGGTGGGTGTCCCCCTAACTTTTGCCTCCCCCCTCTCCCATGTCGTAGGTGCAGTACTCACCATTGTCTTCGGCGCCTACGTAGATGATGGTCGTAGAGGAGCAGAAACACAAGGGCAGGGAGTATTTGGAGTTCTGGGTCCATGGAGTCCTCGTTCCTCGTGGGATGTGTTTAGGTGAGCGTTTTCCCATTGCCAAAGCTGTTTCCGCCATGTTTTTATCCACGGTGAATCCGCCCCGGAAAAGGTGGCGGATTGGCGGGTTGTGATACTATGGGCGGTACATTGTGTTCCGCCTGTCTGTTGGCGTTGACCGCCGCGCTGCTTGTCTGTACCGCTGTGGCCGGTGGTGTGTTAAAGTGGCTGTCTTTGTTGGCGGCTCCCGCCAGGGTCATAATTCTCTTTTTTTGTCTGCCGGCCTGTTGGCGGTCTTACCGCCGCTTTAACACCGTCCGCCAGGGTTGTAATGACCACCAGAGTGTCATGGAGTGGTGTAGAGCAGACTGGAGTGGCGTAGATGGAGTTTCATAAAGTGGAGTAGAGTGTGGTACAGTGACGTGGAGTGGAGTAGATTGTTGTAGAGTGGCATAAGGAGGAAGAGTGTAGGAGAGTGGAATGGCATAGAGTGGAGTGGAATACTGCAGAGTGGAGCAGAAGAGTGAAGTAGTGTGTCATAGAACAGAGTCGAGTAAAGTGACAGGAAGTGGCATAAAGGGAGTTGCTGAGAGCATTGCAGAGAGGAGTAGTGTCATAGAGTGGAATAGCGTGGAGTAGAGTGTTGTTGAGTCAAGTGGCATAGAGTGGAGTAGAGTTTAATGGAGTAAAGAAATATAGAGTGGAGTATCATGGAGTGGAGTGTCATGGAGTGCAGTTTCATAGAGTGTAGTGTTGTAGAATGGAGTATAGTGGACTAGAGCGAAGTGGCAAAAAGTACAGTGATGCACAGTAGATTGGCTTAGAGTGCATTGGTTATGATTAACATGGTGTAAAGTTTATTGGCATAGAGTGAAGTGATGTAGAGTAGAGTGGTGCAGAGTAACTTGCAGTGGCATAGAGTGCAATGGTGGAGAATGGAGTGGTGCAGAGTGGAGTAGAATGGCATGGAGTGAAGTGGCAGAGAGTGAAGTGGTGTAGAGTGGGGTGGTGAAGAGTAGAGTGCAGAGATGTAGAGAGGCATAGAGTGCAGTGGCATAGAGTAGAATGGTGTAGAGTGCAGTGTTGTAGAGTGCAGTGGTGCAGACTAGATTAGAGTGGTGGGCGCACAGTGAAGTGGTGCAGAGTAGAATGGCATAAAGTGTAGTGGCATAGAGTTGAGTGGTGCAGAGTAGAGTGCAGTGGCATTGAGTGCAGTGGTGCACACTAGATTAGAATGGCATGGAGTGGATTGGTGCAGAGTAGAGTACAGTGGCATAGAGCACAGTGGCATTGAGTGCAGTGACATAGAGTAGAGTGACACAGATTAGAGTGTGTAGAGTTTAGTTGCAGAGAGTGCAGTGTTGCGGACTAGAGTGTCATGGGAGTGCAGTGGTGTAGAGAAGCATAGCATGGAGTGGGGCAGAGTAAAGTGGCATAGAGTGCAATGGTGTAGAGTAGAGTAGTGTAGGGTGCAGTGGCATAGAGTAGAGTATAGTGACGTATAGTGCAGAGATGCAGAGTAGATTGGTGTAGAGTGCAGTGGCATAGAGTGCATTGGTTCTGAGTAAAGTGGCATAGAGTGCAATGGCATAGAGTTCAGTAGCATGGAGTGCTGCAGCGCAGAGTAGGGTAGAAAAGAGTGGCGTAGAGTACAGTGGGGTACAGTGCAATTGAGTGGTACATGGTAGATTGCAGTGCAGTAGAGTGAAGTGGTGTAGAGTGGAATGACGCAGAGTGGAATTGAGTGGTGTAGAATGTAGTGACAGAGTAGACTGTTTCAGAGTAGAGTAAAGTGGCAGCTTAATGCAGGGTCATACAGTATCGAAGAGTGCTCTTTCCAAGAGTGCAGACGTGCAGAGTAGATAAGACTGGCCAACAGTGGATTAGCATACAGTGACGTGACAAAGAGTGCAGTGTTGCATAATAGTGTAGTGTGTGGTAGAATGCATGTCAAAAAGTAGAGGTTTAGAGTAGAGAGGCATTGAGTGAAGTTGCAGAGAGTGGAGTGGTGCTGAGTAGAATGCAGTGACACACTGTGGAATAGAAAACAAAGATCAAGGATCTCTAAACCATCTTCAAATTATTGGCAGGCATTGGGCAAACTATCTCCAGTCGCTGTTTGTGAACTACACGTTCAGCTGAAACTTGACACGAGTACTGCAAGTGTGCTGTCATAGAACAGCAAGTCGCTTGGAGGCAGATTGATCTGGGTGTTAGCAGCTGAGCTTTAGAATCCTCTACCCAGAATCTGAGAAATTATGCAAATCTGCCCTTATTCAAGAACAACACTGACCACCAGCGTCTTCAAAAAGGATTTCTATCTCATTGTTAAACTACTGGGGCCTCCATGGAACACTGGACCAGAGAACTTCACTTGAGATTCTTGACCCTCTGAAGATGTGGACATCCCATTTTTAAGAAAGTGCCTCTTTTGATATGATCACTGCTTCTCCCACAAATTTTAGATTGGTGCTGCTGTTTTTGCGACCCTGTAGTGCACTGAGGCCTGCTATCCAGGCTCCACTGCATGTGCTCTGACCCCTCAAAGTATGTATGGAATTGGCTAATACCTAATTGGCATATTTACCTTACTGATACATCCCTAGTGTATGGTACCAAAGGTAGTCGGGGACAGTTAAGTTAAATGCCACTACCAGGTGAAAAATTGGCTCTAGGCCTGCTACTGCAGCCGATTCCGGCAGCTTCCAAACTGCCAACTTGACATGATAAAATAAACCTTTTTGCCAAGTCAGAACCTTCCTTTTTAATATCACTGAGTCACCCCTACAGACCTTGGTAGCTCCACATCCCCTGATGGTGAAAACTAGTAAATACAATTTTCATTGTAGTAAGGTCGGTAGCCCATTGGCTGATATAGAGTTACACTAGCCATGTGCTAAGTGCTAAGTGCTAACGTCTGTTTGGGACTACCGAAGATATTACTCCAAGGGATCAAATTAATCATTGCAACAAACCTGACTCATTGCTGATGTCAGATTTAATGCAGCGTTTAATCAAAAGATGACTTTAGAAAGTCACCAAAACCCAGATAGCCTTTCCTGAGAGTCTGCAGCTGTTTTCAGCCCAGACAACTGGATCCTCCTCTGCTAGGAGTTGTGAAGCAAAAAGGAACAGGGAACAAAGGGAACTGTTGGTGGGATGAAGTGTGCTATGCTTAAGCAGGGTGACTACCATGCAGTGGCCTCAGGTAGCCCAGCTTTAAAGAGGCTACTGTTGCAGTGAAACAAATGCTAATCATACCTAAGCCTGATTGCTCCTTTATCTCGCCAGACAGGCTGGCATCGCCTCCAGAGGGGAAAAACCTGTTGCAGAACCAGGTTTCCAGGAAGAGTGGGTGATTATGCTGGGTAAACCTTAGAGGTGTGCACAGAGTTTCTCATAGGGAAAGAGGTCCTGCGCCATCTTGGATTCCACAGGAACTGCTGCCCCATTGGCTAGTGAGTCTTCACCCATCAGAAACTCAAAGATGGCATTAACGTGGCTACCCTGGTACACAGTTCTCAGATCATTGCTAGACTAGAAAGAAGACAGAAGAAGGACTAGTATGTTACTTCCTGGACCGACAAAGGCTGGACTGCACCTGTTGAACCTGAGGAACTCACAAAGACTGTACTTGATGTGCTCACTCATGGGAAAAAGCTCCACTTATGCCACAATGGGCAAAGGCACTTTAAAGACTAGGATGCTAACTCCCTGTTAAGCTTCAGGACCAGCAAAAGGTAAAGAGACCAGCAACACCCAATAGCCCAGCTGCCCAGGAATGCTTGCCTATTGCTATACGATGAAGTGTCTGTTGGGAGACTGAGTTCTGACCCTCATGAGGTGCCTCCAAGTCTGCTGGGCCAATGACGGAAGTCAGATTGGACCCTAGACCCCCAAAGAAGAAGATTTAGTCACCCAAAAAGAACCACTGAGATCACTCACCAGGAGACTATTAGACCAGTGGTGATTGGATCTGAACTAGAATCGACAGGTGCATTGTGGGAGATTGAGCACTAAGGCCGGAGATGACTCCAGAGATTCGTGGACCCCAGTGTAACCCCCCCAGGAGAACTCACTGCATCTCTCCAGCATCTTCAGTATTTTCAGCATCTCAGAATCCTCAGCATCAGGACCACCTCTTGGCTAGACTGGGTTAAAGTAGAAAAGTGCACTGAGGACCTAAAGGCGGCTGGGAGTGACTGGTAACTATCCCCATGGACCTCAGTGATACCTGTGACTGGCTCTAAACCTGTTGTGGCTAGGCCAAGAGAGTTCTAATGGACGTTTTAGCCTATTGGCTACAAACTGCTTGTAACAATTTATTGCATTTAGAAACTGAATTAAAATAATTGTACTCATCTTTGAAAAATCATATCTCCAACAGATGTTTGCCATTTTGGTGTCTATTTAAAGGTAAAAATACACTTTCCTTTTATAAATCGATATTCAGATTTTATTGTGTTGTGTTTCTTAATTATTGACTGTTTTGGGACTTCTTAATGCTTTACAGTTGTTCTTTTATCTAAGACCACAGCTATCTAGGACTGTGCTAAATGTTTTAATGAAGAAACCTAACTGGACCTGATAGAGATTGTAACATTATTACATTTTGAGGTCTCACAACCACACCACATAATAAGCCACTACACTGCTGATTGGAAACAGTTTTGGGGTACTCTAATTGCCATTTCTTAACTCATCTGTGCAAGGTAGTGCCTACCTGTCACGTGCCAGAACATTACGAAACAAGTTTATAAAAATAAAAAAAAATCACTAAATAAATGTCTGGTTCCAGACAGCATTTTCTGCACTTCTCACATAATTAAGTTGCAAAAGAGTTTAGGGAATCGGGCAATAGGGAGGCTGCACTATAAATCTGGGATTTAAGTGTCCTATATATCTGACAGGTAACATATGACTGTAAGTCACGAAGCATTATGTATACATCGTGAGCACCTGTATTAAATAAATATAACTTACTCTGTGCTACTAGCTCCAATTAATGTTTAGGCTGCAGCGTTATTGATGGCTTAAACTCCATTGTCATTTTTATAGAATTTAGGCACATTCTTTTATTAATGAGCACCTCTAAAAAACAGCAAATTTACTTTCTGGGGCACTAATAATGTACTTGTATAAAATAGCACGGAAGCTTGTTACTAAGCAATCATTTCTTCAAAGCTCTAAAACACAGATGCTCGGGAAATGAGCTGTTATAATTCAGCACCATAAATGTATCACTTATCTTACCTGCCATTTATCTTATCTGCCACAAGCATTTGAAATTTCCATTTAACACATTTGTATTTGTGTCTTCAGCTAGAGAGAGAAAAGGGAAATGCAGTTGCATTATCGCTTTGTACAAACCACTGGAACACGCGGTACTCGAACACTCAACTTTAATGGTGTGAATATTTTAAATCACTCCCTTTCGATACACATTATTCAAAGCAGCACCCGAACATCACGTTCTTGAGTGAGTACGAGCTGAAAACGTAACATACAGCCGTGCTCAGATTGAAGAACAGGGCATTGGGAAGGAATCAACTCGAGTGCTCATTTTTCCACTCTAAACAACTGATATAATTGTGTATATTTGCTTACGGCCAACGCTTTCTCATCCAATGTTGTACATTCTTTGTGTGTGCTTTCGTGGTCGAAGACATGAGCGAATGTTTTGTAAAGTAAAGGTATGGGAAGCCGTTCATGTCGAAATTACAGATCCCCATATAGGACACCTCTTGAAATACACAGTGTGTTGTAAAATTAATATGACACACGCCAGAATGAATGTAGCAAGTGTCAATATAAATATGATAGCTGGCAGATTGAATCTGACTTGAACCAAAACAAATATGAAACCTGGCTGAGGGAATATGCTACTTAGTGATTAAAATAAATAACTTACACTCCGAATTGAATAAGAGATATACTGAAAATATATCAATCATACTGAAATAAATATGGCCCACGCTGTAAACAATAAAGCAATCACTGAAATAAACAGAAAATTCATAAAAAAGAATGGGACATTTCTTGAAATGACTGACATATGCCAAGAGGAATATGACATACGTTGGAATGAATATGACAGATTGAAATTAATGTAAGGTACTGAAATGAAAATGTATGTTTCTGAAAATAATATAATGTGCAATGAACATTCCATTTATAAAAGTGTATATGGTTTGCATTGAAAGAAATATGATACACATTGACATGATTATGATATGTGTTGTAATGGGTATGATTCATGTTAAATTTAATAAGATGTGTTAATATAAATGAGACATCCATTAAAAGGAATATGACACTTGCTAAGATGAATATGACATGCATTTAAATGAATATGAGCCCCTTCAAAATTAACTCAACATGCCCTAAACTGAGTATGACCAATGCTGAAATAAAAATGAAACTTGTTAAACTGAATATGTTATGCGTTGAAATTAATATGATACACATCAAAATGGATATTACATATATTGAAATGAATACAACCTATGTTGAAATGGATATGACCCATGTTAAAAATATTATGTTAGGAGCTCAGGGGAATATGAAATCAATCAAAATGAATATGACATTCATTGAAAGCAATATGACACAAGTTAAGATGAATATGAACCGCTTTGACATGAATATGACATCTGGTGAAGTTAATATGACCCATATCAAAATGAATATGACATTCATTGAAATGAACATGACACTTTTTATTATGAATATGAAACTATGTGAGATAAATGTAGCAAGCTTTGTAATGAATAAAGCACATATCAAAATGAACACAAGGCATGTTTATATGAATATTACCCCGTTTAAATGAGTATGGCTTGCATTGAACTGATGTTGATTTGCTTTAAAATTAATATTACATGTTAAAATTACATATTCTGAAAGGATATGATATGAACAAAATTTGAATTAAGTAAAATTTATATAGTTTTTTGACTATGTACTGCATTTAGTTTTTGTCAGCTTTGGGACTCTGAGCACTTTACCACTGTTGACCAGTGATAAAGTGCAAGAGCTCTCTATCTAAATTGTATTGATGATTGATTTATCCACGATTGGCATATTTGTTTTACCGGTATGTCCCTACTATAGTGCAACATGTGTGCCCAGGGCCTGTAAATCAAATGCTACTAGTGGGCCTTCAGCACTGATTGTGCCACCCACATGAGTAGACCTGTAAACATGTCCAGACCTGCTACTGCAGTGGCTGCGTGGGCAGTTTTAAACTGCCATTTCAACCTGGCAAGTGCACCCACTTGCCAGGCCCAAACCTTCCCTTTTACTACATGTAAGGCACCCCTAAGGTAGGCCCAATGCAGCCACATGGGCAAGGTGCAGTGTATTTAAAAGGTAGGACATGTACTGGTGTGTTTTACACGTCCTGATAGTGAAATACTGCTAAATTTGTTTTTCACTATTGCAAGGCCGGTCTCTCCCGTAGGGTAACATGGGGATTTCCTTGAAATATCTTTTAAGTGTAATTTCCCATTGGGAGCAGATAGAGATTTGGAGTTTGGGGTCTCTGAACTCACAATTCAAAAATACATCTTTTGTTGAAGTTGTTTTTTAAATTGTGAGTTTGAAAATGCCACTTTTAGAAAGTGGGCATTTTATTGCTTAACCATTCTGTGTCTCTGCCTAGCTGTGGAATACACATCTGGGTCATTATGACAGTTCGGCTGTTTGTGAGTTCACTCTAAACAGCCACATAAAGGGATCTAAGGTGTGCCATGCATAGCCTGATGGGTCTTCCTGAGCTACAGTGGTGGGCGGAGCTGACCCTTGCACCTCAATAGTCTGTACCTGTCCCTATAGAAAGCAGTCTCCACCCCCCTGGAGTATGTCTGGGGCCAGGGCAGGAATATCAGGGTCTTGTGCACTAGAAAAACGTCTCTTTTAATTTTTCCTACTTCAAGGCAGAAATGGGTATAAGTACTGGACCTTTGACCCCACAAATTTATGCTGCTTGCTGCTTCTGTCCTGGGAGTGAAAGAACTGGACTTTGCTTTCTACATCCTGTTTCCAAAGGTTCCCTAAGGGCTTGGACTGAATTTGCTACTTGTTAAGTTGTCTCAAGGACATCAAAGACTTCATCTGCCGGCACCTAGGCTCTCTTGCTGAGAGTCCTGACTTGCCAAGTAGTGCCAAATCCAGTTCATTGGCCCTTGGGAGTGAGTTCTGGTGCATCCAAGAAGAAACCATGTATATCGTCTCTAGAGCGACTTTGGAATAGGTGCCGCTGTCTGACTCCGCGCAGCTGTCTAGACCCGAGCCGTGGTCTCCACTGAGTACAATGACCGTGACCGATGCCGCAGGCCCGAGACCGCTGCAGTGCCTGCAACGTTCCACCACAGCGTGAGTCCTAAATGCAGTCTCACTGACGCTTGTGACACCCAACTCTGACTCCACTGCAGCACCTGTGGCCCGATGGTGTCATCGTGACACCATGAAGAGGAAGCCTTGTGTCTTGACCTGCTGGATTCATCGACCCCACCTTGTCAAAAGGAACTGATGCTGCTCCACTGATGCCGCATCACCTTCTCTGCAATCGTAAGGAACCAATGCCTCACCTCTCCTGCCTAGCAGAAAGGAACCAACACCTCCCTTCCCCAGTAGGAGTAAGGAACCAACACCACACTGACTCCAGTGATGCCTCACCTCCCTGACTCCCTGCAAAGTTTTTGTTTCCTCATTTTCCAAGGTACTGTACATGGGGTCTGTGCAACTCCATGACCAGCCCACACTCCCACTCATGTGTCGTCGGACTGTTGAGAATGACTCTGTCAAGATGCCGGGATAGCCCCAGTTGGAGCTATTGTGTTTCTAAGTGCTATACTAATATTTAGGGCCTGATTACAAGTTTGATGGTCGGGCCATCAGACCGCCATGTTGGCGGTCCCAAAAAGACTGCTGCGCTGGAGGTCCCCAGACCACGATATTATGATTCGTACAGGCAGGACCATCATCCACCAAGCAAAAAAAGGCAGACAGCCAGAGGCGCGGCGGCTTAGATGTAGGCAGTCTGACCTCCAGTGCCATCAGCACTGTGGCCAAACACCAAGCCTACTACAAACACACAGTTGCTGTGGCAGTGAACCACTGCGGTCGGCGTTCAGCAAAGTAACAGACAGGTGCACACTGGATAAATTCAAAACAACACAGCTGACACACATCAGCCAAGTGTACACACTTGCAAAGGACACTATAAAACACACCCCTTCACAGACCACAATCCTTTGCACTGCAGCACAGCAAGACAAACCACACATCATTTTGTCAATTTATTGTCATTGGTCAGCCCCTTTTTCCCCCATCCCATTTTACACGTTTCACACACATTAGCTGGAGGCCATGAAGACTGGCAGTGACTCTCACAGCACCCTGTTAAGACTCTTTCACTGGGAGGAGAAGGTCTTGGCCATCCTGCATCCTCAGGGCTTGACAGGAATAACTGGGGGAGTGGAGTCTGGCAAGTCACAATACAAATAATGTCACAAAACTGCAATGTCATGCATGCTCACAACTTAGCTGTTGCCACTGTCTTGTTCGTGTACCTCAACATAATTCAATACACAGAGTATCTGAGTTGTAACCCTGTCAATCTGTATAACTGGATCCAATATCACATCTACCAAGGCCCATCACATGCCATATGTCAGAATGTTGTCTGGAAATCTCAATCACAATAACAAAAGCACATTCCAGGTTTCATGGTATGTCCCAAATAAAAACTTATGCTCAAACCTAAATGCAGCCTGCATACAGATATGTAATACCACAAATTTGTCAAGTGTTGGAGAGTAGAGAGAGTGGCCTGACTGCAACTCCCCGTATGCACTGTTCCAGTAACTCTAAACACCAGCCCAGTGGTCACTTGTCCAAATACCCTTGTTTGTGAACTCTCAAGTGAAGTGTACTCACCTGGGAGGATCCAATTTGTCAAGTGTGTATAGTAGAGGGAGTGATTGGACTCCAACTCCCAGGAGTCATTGTTTCAGTAACTCCAAACACCAGCCCAGTGGTCACTTGCCCAAAGACCCCTGTTTTTGAACTCTCAATTGAAGTGTACTCCCCCTGGGAGGATACCATGTGTCTAGTGTGTGTATTGTAGAGAGTGATCCGACTGCAAAGCACAATAGACCCTATTCCAGTAACTCAAAAAACCAGCACGGTGGTCACTTGTCCAAAAACGCTAGTTTGTGAACTCTCAATTAATGTGTACTCATCTGGGAGGATAACATTTGCCAAGTGTGTATAGTAAGGGGAGTCACCAGGCTGCAACTCCCAGGAGGCACTGTTTCAGTAACTCCAAATACCAACCACTGGTTACTTGTCCAACTACCCCTGTTTGTGAACTCGCAATTGAAGTGTACTCACCTAGAAGGATACCATTTGTCAAGTGTGTGTAGTAGAGGGAGTGACCTGACTGCAACTCCCAGGAAGCACTGTTTCAGTAACAAGAGTGATCTGACTGCAAGGCAAAATAGGCCCGGTTTCAGTAACTCCAAACACCAGCCCAGTGGTCACTTGTCCAAATGCACTCGTACTTCCCCAGCACCATACCCCAGCTGATGTCAAAACTGTAACAAGACAAGGCCTGACTAGTTGCAAAGTCACATCTGTACTGATTGGGTGTGAGCAATGTCAGGTGCTACAATCATGAAGTGAGTGACTCATTGTTGCAATTATGTACAGTTCCTTAACAGGAGACTTAGCATAATCAAACCATACTTGGTTTTTGATGCTGATTGAGTCTGCATTTGGTAGGCCACATGTCCATACATGCATTGGAAAGACACTTTCCGTACCCACCAAACCAGCCCTTTCATTGTCACTCAAGTGTATGGTTAGGTCTGTACTATGGCAGTTGCCTGTGGGGACTCTATGCGTTGATTCAATTTTGCAGAGTGTAAATGTGTTTGTCAGGTCAGGCCTAAGGAGTTTACACCTCACATCAAAGTACATGTTGCTGGAGCATGGGCTAACTGATGTCAGTAGGCCTGCTTAGTCATTTTAGGCCTTGAGCAGGGTAGTGGGTTAGTGTGCAGATGAATCCACAAGTCTGTAGTAATGTCCCAGTACTTATTGGCATGTGTGCTTCACACTTGTGGTACGTTGACAAATTGCCCATTTATGCTTGGTGTTTCTAACATGTGTGTGACACAACCATTTAGGCAAAAACTTGTGTTTGTAATCGCTTGATTTATCTCTTGCATCCATGCAGGTAAACACCCATCAGAAGAAGGAAATTAGGAGAGCCATCACCCAGAAGGTGTCCATAGCGGGCAGAGAGCCCACTGTTGCAAGAGGTGGGAGGACATGAGACACTGGGCCCGGAAGATCGCGGAGGTCCAGCCTGGGCTGTCCTCCCAATGTGGGTGGGGCGCACGTTGGAGCATGACCCCCCCTAAGGGCCTGCATTCTGGCAGTGGCATACCCAGACCTTGATGGGCGTTTGATGGGAGCACAGCAGCCACAGGGGGTGAGTACAGGGCATATTCCTGCCTGTCACATAACCAAGTTGATGTGTTACGTTCTGACATCTCCTGCTGATGATTGAGGATGGGCCATGTATGACACACAAGATGAGTAACTGTTTGTGCAGATATGTAATTTGGTGCATACTGATGTGTCTTGCCTATTAGCCCAGGGACCTGAGACACAACTGAGAACAATCCACAAAACAATTGCTCTCCAGGGCCAACACAAGGCTGTGTACAGTGATCAATCAAGTAAGGTTTGTTGTTGTAGTGGGTCTAAATTATACGCAACAGACCACTACTCCTCAGTGTTACAGCCCAAAGAAAAAGAAGTGGTGAATCACTGTCCTCAGCCATGTGCCTGGTCAAGTGAGTAAATTAGCATCTGCTCCCCAGAGGCCACTTGTTTTCAGTGTGTGATGAGTGCTGGTACCTCACTACTGTCCGTCATATGATGGTGGCCATCATACATGTGATTGAGCATACATTGTTCTTTGGGTGTAGCTGCAGATCAAAACATTCCTTTGGTAAGTAGGGAATGTCCGTTGACATGATTTATGGCCTATCACTGTTGCCAAAATTCCTTGTGTCAACATGTTAGCATGTGTCCCGTTCACTTTTGATACAATGTGTACACTGCTGTTTCATGCATCATTTACCTGTGTTCAGGGGATGATTTCGGCATTCCCTCACATATATTTGCATGCCAACCTGTCTTTGGAAATGGACATATCCAATGAGGCTACATTTCATGTGGTGCCACAGACAGGAGTGTGTCATGATTGATTGTTGGCTCACACATACTCTCACCCTTCATTGCAGGTAATTTGGCTGCAATATCAATAAGGGACATGACAGGTAGGAGTAGAGTTTTTACACACAATGTCCATTTTTATGCCATTGATGTGGCATCATGTGGCAAAATGCACTGCACATGTGAAATGGGGAAGATTTGTTCCCTGACTGGTGGCATGCATCATGGAGT
Source organism: Pleurodeles waltl (assembly GCF_031143425.1). Classification (NCBI taxonomy): domain Eukaryota; kingdom Metazoa; phylum Chordata; class Amphibia; order Caudata; family Salamandridae; genus Pleurodeles; species Pleurodeles waltl. The sequence goes on along the minus strand of NC_090444.1, from coordinate 1,638,628,297 downwards.
GACTTGCAGTTATGTTGGAATCATATGTGGTTGGGTACAACCATTCATTCACGGACATCTGGGTTTGAAGGACCAAAATGGAGACAGTGGTATAGCTTCCCATTGGGCAACATGTCGAGGGCCTTCTACAGGTACTTGCAAATCCCTGGGCTTTAACATCATACAAAGGATTAATGGCATCTACTGATGCAATCAGATTATGTCTTAGTAAGGGGTGCCAAGTAGTAGTCTAGATTTCCCTGGAGCTAGCTGATTCTTTGTGTTGTGGATTTTAGAGACATATCTCCCTGACAATTGGTACATTTTGTTTACAGTATACATTTCCATGCCAAATAAGTAGTTATCTGAGCAACATTAGTACTACATCCATGACTCCATTAGGACAATTTACACATGGTGAAGTGTGAATTGTTGATATATTTCCAGTTTGACATGAGCATTTCCTTGTCACCTCCTTCTGGATACTGTACTGCTGTCAGCAACATGGCACGATTTTGGAGCATCATTTCATATTGTTGTGTTATTGTGTATGTGACAAACTGATGTCTTCATGACCTTGAGTGGTATCTGTTGGAATGAACTTGGCATTGGCCTACTATTGTATGACAACAGGTAACAGGTATGCTCCACAAGGCAAAGCATTGAATGTGATGTGGCCTCCTACGTCTTCATGGGTTCAGATTGCACAACTTTACCCATGCAATTGAAGTTGTCTGAGATCCTGTTTTTCCTGTGGGCAACTGTTGACAGTTCATGTGGCATGCATGCCTATGATATGGCACAATAGGAGCCACCTTGGTGTAGTTTGTTGCCGGGGCCTACTTGACGTCATGGTAATGTTTGCTAATCACAGCTGTTGTTCAAGTGTGATCAGTAACATGTGTTGACCCTTTTCCCCTTTGCATTTGCAGCATCATCCCAGGCAAGTGAAGGAGACAGGGTGCAACCAAGTGGGGAAGCATCTGGCCACAGTACCTCCAGTCATGACACCACCGACATGGAGGGATCCAATGGCCCGGAGGGTGAGGGGAGTGCCACAGAGGACACAGGATTGACCTCGTCATCTTCGTATTCTACCGTCAGTGGCCAATTCCTAGTGGTGGGGAACCCATCAGGACCTGCTCCTGTACCATCCTTGCCGCCACCCCCAGTTCTATCACCACCCTCCATGTTGCTTCCCTCCCAGTTGGCCATGCCCACTCACCCAAAAGGGTTGGAGTCTCCTTTGCCCCCACCACCGCAGCACCAGCCCCTGTTACCCCTGCTGCCCTGAGTGAGAAGACTATTGACCTCCTGCAGAATATCTCTGTGTAGCAGATTGCCACTGTGAATGCCATCCATGGGTTGGCAAGCCAACTTCAGCATACAAATGCTTTCCTAGAAGGCATTCATAGTGACATGTCTGGCCTACAGAGATCTTTTCAGGCTCTGGCCTCCTCGCTGATGACAGTCATCCACCTCTAATCCTCCCTCCTACCACCTCTCTCTTCCCAATCCAAATGACCCATTCTCCTATCCGTCCTAAGCACACAGACACATCCGCATGCACCTACCTCAACATACACAAGCAGCAAACATCGGCACAAGACACACCAGCATGCAGGCACTCGCATTCACCCACAGACACCACATCAGTGGCCATTTCAACAGACAATCCCACCTACCCACACACCATATCCATCATATCCACAGACACCACCACAACACCCAGTGACACATCCACCACACCCACAATACACCCAGACAACAGCTCACAACCCATGGACCCTCACTCCTCAGACGTCATACCCCCAGAGACTACCACAACACCCACAGACACATCCACCACATCCACCATACCCACAGACACCACCCCAAAAGACACACACACACATCCACCAACCCACCATCACCCAGCACCTCCACCTGCCAGCCCCCCTAAAACACACAAATGCTCACACCAACACACAAAATGGACACCACCCAAACACAGGCATACCTCAGATATGCACTCACCCAAGGCATCTACACCCACAGACAAGCCCTACACTCAATCAACCTCCAAATCCCTAACCCCTTCTGATGACCCTACCTGTTTTCGCAAGGAGAGTATTTTTTTCGACTTTGCCCTTTCCCCTTTTATCTCCAAACCCACTCCCAAACCCAAAAGGCCCCCACCTACAGCCCAACCCATCCCTTCAACATACAGGTCCTCTCCTGTCACACCTGTTCCCCTGCAAGCACCCACACCCATCCGCCCATAAGAAGATGCCCACCACTCTGAAGAAAAAGCTCCCCCTCCCAAACCCACCCATCCCTAATCTGACAACACCACACAGAAGGATGAGCTCTGAGGTGCCTGCCTGCCACTTGATACCCTTTCCTGTGGAGGGTCCCTGGTAGTGATTGGAGTCTAGGTTGGGCACAGTAATGTGCATGGACTCATATAGAGTGGCCAATGGCCTTTGCTTTTCAGCATTTGAATTGAATAAACCCAAGCTGTTATTTTATTGGGTTCACATTTGCCCTGCAAATTACCGTTCTACCTTTATATTGTTCCTGAATCACTTGTGCTGTATGCCTACAGTAGTGTGTGTTTCACCCTGATTGCTGATCCAGTTGCTGTTGTTTGCAATATCTGACTTAGTGGGCAGTGCTGGTCACCTAAGACAAGGGTAGATATTCACTGTATGGATATGTGGGTATTGATCCAATTGGGGTGTCATTGCATTGTGTTATGTTTGCTAGGGTAAATATTTCATCTGGTGTTGGCCAATGTCAGACTGTATGGTGTTAGATTTGTCCGCCTGATATGGACTGTTCTTTCATCTCATGTGTGGGAGATAGAGTTTTGTTTGTCCACACATGGAGTGTGTTCAATTGTGATAGCTTCCTTGCATGCATTTGACTGACCCTGTGTCCATTTTGATGTTTGTATCTTACAGCCACTTCATCTAGATGTATGGCCCATGCTGTTGCTGTTGTGAGTGCTTTCTTGACTTGCAGTTAAACATTTGACAGATAGGCATATCACTTTGCTCAAATATTGTTTGTCCCTGAGATACATGAAGGGCCAGTTCCTGTGCAAATGCAGTTTTAGGGGCATGTCCACAGCAAAATATGTCCCAGAGCAGCTTCCTTCCATGAATGCTCCTGATGCTGCCATCCCCATTCTGCAGGTATTGTTTGCATTGTGAGCTTTGGATATTTGTTTCACAACCTATTGTGCATCCCATTGACATTCCATTGTGTTGCAATGTGGGTGCTGTGTTGGTCCATCGATGAGCAGCACCTGCTGCAGGACGTGTGTGATGGGCTCCATGGCGGCACAGGCTGTGTAACACGGCCTGTAGGTGAGTTGCTTCCTTTATTCTCTCCGTTTCCACCTCCTGGGATGTGGTGGTTGGACTGCTATGTCACGTTGGTGGTAGGCAATATCATAATGTTTCCAACAGAAGCACTGTCTCCATCGGCTTGTTTGGCCGGCCTCGCCACCGCAGTGGTCTGCGCCGCCTGGGGGTGCCAGTGGGATATCGGAGGTATTTCCTCTATGGGACTGCCAGCATCATAATAAGGTGGTCCGACAGCCAAGCAGATGGTGGTCGGAATGCCAAATTTGTAATGAAGCCCTTAATATTTGATTTTTTTTATCTTTGCTTCTGTATGTTGGATTTATTGTCGTTTTGGTCTTGTTTTATTCAGATAAATATTGGCTATTTTTCTAAACTGGTGTGGAGTACGTTTGTGGTGTTTTCACTGTGTTACTGTGTGTGCGTGTAAAAATACTTTACACATTGTCTCTGAGATAAGCCTGACTGCTCATGCCAAGCTACCAAGGCTGTGAGCAGGGGTTATCTTAGCTGTGTGACTCCCTTAGCCTGACTAGAGTGAGGGTCCCTTCTTGTACAGGGTGAAAACCACTAATAACTAGAGACCCATTTCTAACACCTCCCTTTACCTCTACGCATACATTAAAAAGTGTGGTATTTAGAAAAATACTTACCTATGTGATAAAGTACTATGTGCCAAATGTGGAAATACTTACCTGCATTGTAAATGGATGCATGTAATGGATGCGTGGTAAAGGCTGGTTCCTTGTTTTATATACTGTTAAATGTCTGGTATATTCATTTCAGCTAATTCATTTTACTACATACCATACCCTTTGAGAATATGTAATATTACATGTAGTATGTAATATTAATTTTAAAGCAAATCAACATAAGGTCAGTGCAAGCCATATTCATTTACACAGCGGTCATATTCATTTAAGCATGGCTTCTGTTCATTTCAATATATGCTTACTTCAGTTCACAACATGCTACATTTATCTCACAGTTTCATATTTGTTTCAAAAAGTGTCATATTCATGTTTCAAAATATCATATTAATTTTGATGTGGGCAATATTAATTTCACCAGATGTCATATTCATTTTAAAGTGGCTCATATTCATCTTAACATGTGTCATATTCCTTTCAATGAATGCCATTCATTTCAATGGATGTAATTTTCACCTTAACACCTGTCATAATAATTTTAACACGAGTCATATCCATTTTAACAGAAGTCATATTAATTTCAATATATGCAATATTTATTTTGCTGTGTATCATATCAATTTCAAAGCATAACATGTTAATTTTGACAAGTTTCATTTTAATTTCAGCATTGGTCATATTCAGTTTAAGACATGGTGACTTCAGTTCAGTGGAGCTCATATTCGTTTCAATGCATGTCATATTCATCTTAGCATCTGTCATATTCCTTTCAGTGGATGCTTCATTCATATTAACACATCTTAATTTTAACATGAATCATATCCATTGCAATATATATCATAATCATGTCAATGTATATCATATTACTTTCAATGCATTGTGATCAATGTCGTGATCATTTTAACGTTGCTCGTTTTCATTTGAAAAATTATCAAATTCATTTCAATGAAGGCCATACTCATGTCATATTCATTTTAACATGTGTTATATTCCTTTCAATCAATGTTATTTTTATTTCAGTGAACGTCATATTCATATTAACACATGTCATATTAATGTTAAGCTGCGACTTATCAATTTTAACATATATCATATTCATCTGAAGATGTTTTATATTAATTTCAAGGTGTGCCATATTCATTTTAACAACTGTCATTAGTATTTCATCTTTGGTTATACTCATTTGAAGGCATGTCAGCTTCAATTCAATGGGGTTACATTCATTTCAACACAGGCCATATTCATTTTCAATCATCTCATATTCATTGCTATCTTGGTAATATTCACTTCAACACAATTCAAATTCATTGCAACATGTTCAATGTTCATTTCAGTTTACGTTATATTATTTTCAATATGCATTACTCTCTTTTCAGAATATAAAATATTCATTTCCGTACATTATATTCATTTCAATCTGTCATATTCATTTCAATGTATCTCATATTCCTCTTGGCATATGTCAATCATTTCAATGAATGTCCCATTCTTTTTATGAATATTGTATTCGTTTCAGTGATTTTTTTTATTGTTTACAGTGAGAGCCATATTAATTTGAGTATGACTGATATATATCTCAGTAGATTTCTTATTCAATTTGGTGTGAGTGTTATTCCTATTAATCATTAAGTAGCATATTCACTCTGCCAAGTTTCATATTTGTTTTGGTTCAATTCAGATTCACTCTGCACGGTATCATAATTATTTTGACACATAGGGGGTCATTCCGACCCCGCCGCCCGCCGGGCGGAGACCGCCAAAAGACTGCACCGCGGTCAAATGACTGCGGCGGTCATTCTGACTTTCCCGCTGGGCCGGCGGGCGATCTCCAAAAGATCGCCCGCCGGCACAGCGGGAAAGCCCCTGCAAAGAGGAAGCCGGCTCCGAATGGAGCCGGCGGATTTGCAGGGGTGCGACGGGTGCAGTGGCACCCGTCGTGATTTTCAGTGTCTGCAAAGCAGACACTGAAAATCTTTGTGGGGCCCTGTTAGGGGGCCCCTGCACTACCCATGCCAGTGGCATGGGCAGTGCAGGGGCCCCCAGGGGCCCCACGACACCTGTTCCCGCCATCCTGTTCCTGGCGGTAAAAACTGCCAGGAACAGGATGGCGGGAAGGGGGTCGGAATCCCCATGGCGGCGCTGATCATTTACCAGAATGTTTGTGAATTTTTCATGCATTCACTCGAAAATTTGCAAAGCCAATCATTTTGTAAAATAATGGAAATGAGCAATACAACAGGTTTTATGCAAGTTTTGCATCTCCCTGTTGATAGAGCGTTCCTTCCTAATAAATTACCTGTATTTGGACGCTCTTGGGTCGATGAATCTTTTGACCAAGTGGGGCTCTCTTCAACCGAGATTAGTCAATTTAATCAAATCAATAATCAATAACGAACATAAGCAATGCCCTGATCAACATAACACTTCACAATTAATCCAGAAAACATTTCGGCGAACCATGACCTTTCGGCCATGAATAACCACACCGGTTCATTCAAAGTTAATGAATTTATTTCCCTATATTAACAAAGCTAGCACGATATAAATGTGTCTCAACACCAAATGGTATATGTAAATGAACATTAATAGCTGTCCATAACGGCGAAAAAGATGCAATCTATGCAGCATTTAAATAACAATGCATTCGATAATAGCAACGCAAACCACTAAAACTATAATCTGTAATGGGCTAATTGCATACATTAGTCAGCATAACAAGGTCTCAAATTGCATCGTGCAACAAATGAATCCTCATCTAACCTCAAATTAGCATCTGCATGTGGGACTTCATGCAAAAACAATTTAGCAACATTAATTTGGAAAACTCCTAACTAGGGCTCTTATAAAAAATCAGCAGTTGGTTACCTAAAAAGAAACACAATGCAATTGTACATTTTCCTTTCATATTTACCAAATTCAATCAGCATTCAAGGAAGTCTTCGTCTCACAGGTACCGGTTTCGATCAGCATGGGACGGGGCAAAGGGGCAGGGTGGACGGGGCAATTGCCTCACAGCGGCAAGATAAAAGGACAAAACTACTACATTATGCAAAGGGGCAAATCAAAGTTAAAGTCTCTAGGGCGAGAATTACTTAAAGTCTCTTTCTCTCGATTAGAGAAAGCATCAAAGTCTCATTCAAAATGGCGTTGAACATCAGTTGGCATCGTAGAAGATGGCAAAATGACGAGGTCGGCAAGATGGGCCATAATGGCTGCAATGTCCTGCAAATGGCGGGTAATGGCCGCTTTCTTCTTGTGCACCAGGTTTAAATAAACAACAGTTCAAATCCAGTAGGGTCTTCCATTGGAGGGTTCATAGGTTGGCTTCAAATTGTCAAATCAAAAACAACAATTTACAAGCTTCTACCTAGGCATACATTATCCTTGGAGTCGGGAACGTAAGTTGCAACATATTTTACCAATTAACTCACTTTCAGAGCTTCCATTGTCTGCACCTGCAGATTGACCTTGGAGCAAAGAAGAAGATGCCAGGCTGGCACGAAACCTTAAAGATAAGCATGTGAACTGATCTCACTGGAAAAGTACAGCTTCAAGCAAGAATACACGTTTTATTAGCACATTAGAAAAACACGAGCATCTAAACCGTGAGACAAGGCAACTAGGCCGAAGCCTCCACTAAAGTTATGCTAAGTTGAAACATTTCAAACAAGCAAATCATGGCACACGTTTACGGTTATGTCAGATTAGTACAATTCTAATACATCACGTTATATAAAGCACGCTTATAAATGTTGGCGAACTACTCTGAGGGCACATTTGTCCCCGTACAATCTTTATTAGTTCGGTTAAAGTCACACTTGATTATTGCGGCACTACGTTTATGCGCTAATAAATGTAAAACCTTCGTTTCTGCGTCATCAATCCCTCCTCTGATGACTATTTGTCATCACACAAAACTATTCCCACAAATTTTATTCCATTAAAATTCTGTCAGTTCTCTTTGCCTTTTAGTTCCCCTTGTTCTTGCCTTGTATTCTTCTGCCATTCTTTTCATCATTTTCTCTTCCTTCCTTCTCTTAATTCTTGCCATGATCATTAGTATTCCCCTCTTTATTCCCCAAATCCCAAAGATGCAAATTAGTACTATTAGTATTCCCTGTATTATTTTTAGTAATATTCCATTCCAAATGCCACCAAGCCAATTTCCCACTGAAGCAACTCCCTTTCCAACCTTCTCCCAAACTCCTGGTTCTTTCAATTCCTTCAAGTCTGCACTCTCTTTTGTTAGATTTGCAAGCATTGTTTTAATCTTCACACTGTTGTCTGGTATATACGTGCAACAGTGACGCGCACCAAGCATTTTTGCAAACGCCGCCATCCTTTGCTAAAAGAATGTCTAGGGCAAGCCTGTTTTGAAGAGTCATAGCTCTTTCTGCTGCAAGTTCAGCATCCATCAGGATTATAGCACCTGAAAACTTTGTCAACATGTTATCCACTATAGTAGACAACTTTCTTATTTTGATGGAATTCAACACAACTCCCAATGAAGGAATCATGGCTCCAAATATATCTCCTACCACAGCAGCTGCAGTCTCTCTTTTCTGGATACGATGAGATCCAGACGTCTTTGGAATCACCAATAGGTCATCCAGTTGATAAACCTTTGGGAACACTATACCCAAATAACATCTCCCCCACCATCCCTTTGGAAGACGATAATAGGCATTATGCCCACAAATGTAATATACACCAGGTATGACAGGGTCAAGTCCGTTCAGCATGAATGTCCATTTGGCCTTAAAGATAAACATATGTTTACATTCACTCGCTCCCACGAAAATGTTATCATAATAAGATTCACCACGATATATACAAAATTTCCCTACATGCCAAGCGTCTAAAGCAATTTTTCCTTGTGTTTTTATTGCGGCAAAAGCATAATTATCTACTGAAGTCCTCTTACTTAGCTCTTTTTCTAATTTCGCATTCATTTGTGCCCTTCTATCATCTGTGCGATCTAAAAAGCTTATTTCTACTGCAGAGAGCGAGCAGGTAAGGTTTTCCCTATGAGCGTGAGCTGTTTCAAAAGGTTGCATTGGCTTGAAAAATTTCCTCATTATTTTAGCATCCCAATCTTTAGCAATCTGGCTTAGTTGCGTTATTATAGGAACATATGCAAAGGTAACATCATAATTTGAATAAAAATACTGTATGTTAGTTTGACCATAAAATCTAGAAGTTACTAAACTACATGTAATCCCATATGTAAAAGGCATGTGGTGATAAGTCACCCCTTCCGTTACCGATGTCGGTATCTGTGTACACACATAACAATCTTTCGCATCCATAGTCTCAACATATTCTGTTAGTAGGCGATAGAAAACATTATACGAAAGTTCCTTCTTATCATGCAAGTGTCTCTCATCTAATTCTAGTCTTTTCAATGCGGTTAGTTCAGTGACAGTAACAGGAGCAGAAGTAGAAGCATCAATTTTCTCATTCTCACCCTTACCACGCGTTGCAAGCACTATTGCCATTATTATTAGTACACATGCAGTTATCAAGCCTATACACGCATATTTACAATATTTCACTCTACTGTTTTGTGTTGCGTACTTAGTCATGATCTGTATAGAATCAGAGAGCTAGAAGCACTTATAAAGAAACGATTTAGCAATTAGTTACAAAGCTGAATGAGCGCAATGTTCACACAGTTTTCTTCAGGAGCCCAGTCACTTATCGGTTAGCAGCATTTGTCTCAATTCGGCAATAACTCAGTCTTTTATCAGTTAGCAACGTTGTCTCAAATCGGGTTTAAGAGTCAATCAGGTTATCAAAGTCTTATCAAGTTAGCAAATGTCTCATCCGGTTTAGCAATGTCTCAGCTGGTTGTATCAAGTTAGATTATAGCAAGCAATGTCATTTATCACCCTTTCAGTCAATAGTGTCCATAAAACTTTTCTTTTCTATTGGTATCTCTTCTTCGTTCTCGAGGCTAAGAAATACAAATTCGTCGGTCCAATCGTCATTGACTACATATGCCCATTCTGGACCGGAATATCTCCTGTTTGGTATCCTTTTCCTTTTCAATTTTGCATCTCTCTTCGATTCTGCCTCACTGGTACTTTCCTCTTTGGCCAAGTCTTTTTCTTCACTTGATGTTGGTACCACGACAGACACTTCCTTTCTTTTCTCTTTCACTCTTGGCCCTTCACTGTCGTTCAACGTTTCTCTAGTTCTTAGTTTTACTGGTGATATACTTGGTCTTCTCTTTGCACTGTGTCCACTTGATGGACCTGCGATCTCTTCTGAGGAAGTTTGAACAGTTTCGTTCTGTTCTGCTTTGTCCCCTCCTTCTGGGGAGTCAATCAGGTTTTTCTTTTCTTTTTCTGTACCGTCTGCTTCTGGGAAAGCCCTCCTCTGATCAGGCTCTCCTTCTTCTTCACCTCTTTCGAGCCCTTTGTCACCGTTACTTTCTTCAGGCTCTTTGTTACCTTCAGCTGCTTCAGGCTCTTTGTTACCTTCAGCTGCTTCGTCGCTGTCTGAGGTTTCTCCTTGGTCTTCCCCAAGTGAATCGGTTGTTTCGTCCTCAGATAATATTTCTCTCTCTTCTATTTCTGCCTGTTCGCTTCTAGTTCTGTTTTGCTCTGTCTCAGCACTCGGCACTTTGTTATCAGGTACTGGCAGTTTCAGCGCTTCAACTTCCTCATCTGTGGGACACAACACTTTCTTTGTATGACTGGCGTGAATCCAGTTGGGAACTCCCGCACACTTCACAGCGGTAGTGGTCGTCAGGATCACTTGGAAAGGGCCTTTCCAACGGGGTTCCAGACACGACTTCCTCACGTGCTTCTTTATCACGACCCAGTCACCTGCTTTCAGTGTGTGTCCTGGACCTTGGATCGGTGACAAGGTGGTTGCTTCCACCTGGTGAGAGAAAGAGCGAACCACGTCAGCCAGACCTTTGCAGTAGTCTAACACCATATCATCTGTAATATTCAAAAGCGCGTTTGCGGGAACTGCAGGAAGTCTCATGGCCCTGCCCATGAGAATTTCGTGCGGGGACAATCCAGACTTTCTGTCAGGGGTGTTTCTCATTGACATTAACACCAAAGGCAATGCGTCAGGCCATTTCAGATTTGTCGATGCACATATTTTCGCCATTCTTGATTTCAGTGTACCATTCATCTGTTCCACCAGTCCTGAGGCTTCAGGGCGATAGCTACAATGCAGTTTTTGCTCAATGTTCAGCGCTGCGCAAAGTAATTTTATCACCTCGTTATTGAAGTGACTTCCTCTATCTGATTCTAAAGAGATCGGGAATCCGAAACGTGGTATCAACTCCCTCAACAATAGTTTTGCAACTGTAAGGCTGTCATTTCTACGTATGGGGTATGCTTCAATCCAGTGACTAAAAATGCACACAATCACCAACACATACTTCAGACCTCCATGCACAGGCATCTCAATAAAGTCCATCTGCATTCTGCTGAACGGGCCACCCGCCCTGCCAATGTGGCTCACGTTCACAACCGTTCCCTTTCCTGGGTTCATCTGCTGACAAATGACACAAGATGGCAAACTGCTTCTGCAACTTGATGGAATCTGGGGTTAAACCAATCAGTTTTGAACAATCTTATCATGGCATCTCTCCCTAGGTGAGCCTGCCCATGATAGAACCGCGCTAGCTGCGATAAGAGACTATTTGGTAAAACAAATTTTCCTTCATTTGAAACCCATAACTCATCTGGTCTCCTTGTACATTGTGACTTAATCCAGGAAACTCTTTCATCCTCCCTGACGCTATTCTGTAATGCTTTTAGTTCATCCATTGTATCCACGACCTTCAAGGCAAATGCTTCAGCTGGTTCGAGTTCTGGTTCACTTATCAAATTCCATTCATCCCTGAGCAATATACAGTTCAAGGCACAAAATCTTGCGACTTGATCCGCATATGCATTTCCCAGGGAAACATAGTCCTGGCCTTTTGTATGAGCACTACACTTTACCACTGCAATTTCGGCTGGCATCTGAATGGCGTGTAACAATTCCCTTATTCTCTCCCCGTTTTTCACTGGGGACCCTGAAGAGGTCAGGAAACCTCTCTGTAACCATAGTTGCCCAAAGTCGTGCACAATTCCAAACCCGTACTGACTGTCAGTGTAAATGGTAACCTTCGTCAATGTAGACAGTTGGCATGCTCTTGTAAGGGCTACAAGCTTTGTGCGGAATAGACTCCTTGAAGCCAGGATGCTTCCAAGACACCTGTTACAGTACATACAGCATATCCTGCTTTCAAAATTCCCAACCCATCTCTTAGACATGAACCATCAACAAAAATAATATGGTCATTTTCATCAAGCTTAGTATCCCTAATATCAGGTCGGGGTTTTGTGCAAAATTCAGTCACCTGAAGGCAGTCGTGCTCGACGTCTTCAGCGTTCTCAATTTCAGCATTTTCACCGGGAAGCAAGGTTGCTGGATTCAACGTAGTGCACCTTTTCAGCTGCACATTCGGTGAGCCCAGAATTATTGTTTCATACCTTGTGAGTCTTGCTCCAGTCATGTGTTGCGTTCGGGAGCGGGTCAAAAGTATCTCAACTGAGTGAGGGACCATGACTGTTAATGGGTGTCCCATCACTATTCCTTCACTCTGAGTGAGGCTGATACCAACTGCTGCTACGGCGCGCAAACACCCTGGCAGTGCTGCTGCGACCGGATCCAAAGTAGCTGAAAAATACGCTACTGGTCTGTTTATGCCACCATGGGCTTGGGTCAAGACAGACAAAGAACATGCATCACGTTCATGACAAAACAATGTGAAAGGCTTTGTGTAATCAGGCATACCTAAAGCTGGAGCCCTGCACATGCATTCTTTCAATTCAATAAAAGCATCCATCTCATCTCCTTTCAGCTCAATTTCATCCAAGGCATCCTTCTGGGTCAGTTTTAGTAAAGGCTTTGCTGGAGTTGAAAAGTTGGGAATCCACTGGCGACAGTAGCTCACCATCCCCAAAAACTTCCTCACCTCCCTCCTCGTCTTTGGTGGACTCATTTGAAGTACACTTGTTATTCTTTCCTTCATTATTCTCCGTGACCCTTTCTCTATTTGATGACCCAAGTATTTTACTTTCTTCTGACAGAACTGCAACTTTGAAGGAGACACCTTGTGTCCATTCCTTCCCAAATGGTTCAGTAGAGCAATGGTGTCGGCTGTGCAGCCACTTTCTGTCTTAGATGCAATCAGTAAGTCATCGATGTACTGTACTAGGGTTGACTCGAATGGCAATTCTAACGCTTCCAAGTCTTTCTTTAGAATCTGATTGAAAATTGACGGTGACTCCGAAAACCCTTGAGGAATTCGACACCAACTGTAAACTCTGTCTAAGAATTTGAAACAAAAGAGAAATTGGCTGTCCTCATGAAGAGGCACCGAAAAGAATGCTTGTGACAAGTCAATGACTGAGAACCACTCGGCATCACAAGGGACTTGAAACATTATCACAGCTGGATTCGGTACTACAGGGCAGCATTTAATTATGATGTCATTTATTTTCCTCAAGTCCTGCACGATTCGAACCTTTCCACTCGGCTTTATTAGTCCCATGATTGGTGAATTACATGGACTGCTTAACACTTCTTTCAGTACTCCCTGTTTTACAAACTCGTCAATGAGTTGGGCGACTTTCATGAGGGTGTTTTGTGCCATGTGGTATTGTGGGGTCTGGGGAAAGGTTACATTGGGTTTTACGGTCACTTTCACTGGTTCCACTCCTTTCACCAATCCCACCTCTTTTCCTGTCATATCCCACACTTCCTTTCCGACTGTTTCCCGTAATTCAGCTGGAATATCTTCTTCAGTTATCATCGGAAAAAGGTTAATCAGAGGATATTCTTCATCGACAGTTTCCATCTCATCCCCTTCTACACTGTCCTCTTCTTCCCCATCACTGCTCGTCTGAATTCTAATTCCATCGTGCGAACACATAATCGAACATCCCAATTTGCACAATAGGTCTCTCCCTAACAGTGCTATCGGGCTTGAGTCACATACCACAAAATTATGTGACCCTTGATAGTTACCAATTCTGACTTGTACTGGATCTGTGATTGGGTTCGTCAGGTGCCTGTTTGCTACTCCCACTACTTGAACTGTTCTCCCTGAGAGTGGCAAATTTGGTACTTCAATGCTCCTAACAGTTGAACGTGTGGCTCCTGTGTCAACCAAGAATGAAACACGATGACCCATAACTCTTCCCTCCACATATGGACCCTTTTGATCAACTTCCAAGGATGCTGCAAGCACACAATTTCCCTCCTCATCTGAACTTTCACTCTCCCATACATTGTTTATTCCACTCTCACTGTGTAATGGGAACTGTTGTACGGTGCCATTTGTATTCATCACCTGACCCGAGACCTGTGGAGGAACCATCACTTGCTGCTGACTCACTGGTGCCAAAGGTATTTGCATTTGCTGATTAGGTACCATGGGAAACTGCTGTTGCATTGGCTGCATTTGCGTCATCTGCATACGGGGCATCTGCATCTGCTGCGGCTGCATGGGTTGTAATCCCTGCAGCTGATTTATGGTCTGAAAATTTGGGTTTGGACCTCTCATTTTCGGTCCCCTCATTGTCTGGAATGCATTGACATCATTGTTTTGCTGACCAACACCTGCACCTTCCTGCATCACCATCGGGCACTCGCGTTTCCAATGCCCGACCATTCCGCACACGTGACACGGCATCACCCTTTTCATTGCCTGCACACCATTCGGAATCGCAACAGTGTTCAAATCCGGACCATTACTCCCAAAGCCTCCTCTGCCTCTGCCTCTCGCCTGTGGCTGAAACACCATATTTCCCTGCGGCTGCGGCTGCGGTATCTGCTGTTGGAACCCTTGCAACCCTTGCAGACCTGTCTGAGCTGCTTTAAGTTGCATCACCATCACTTTCTCTTTCAACCTTTTCTGTTTCACTTCAATTTCGTCGCTACAGTATTTCGCATAATTCAACACCTCATCAATAGGTTTCGACTGCCAACAAATCAAATGCGTCTTTATCATCTGACTTATCTCTGGTCTCAGCCCTTCCACAAATCTAAACACAAAATGAAGCATGTCCTTCGCCTCTATTGTTTCCGTGCCACTGTAGTTCTTGAACGCCTTCAACAACCTCTCATAGTAACCATGAATCGACTCTTTAGCCTCTTGGGCAGTTCGATCAATCTTCTGCCAATCCACATTTTTCGCGGCAACCTTCGTCTTCAAATGCTCAATCACCTTATAGTAAAAGCTCATTACCATAGGTGATGGTGCACCCGTATCCCTGTCTCTCTCTGGTTCACTTGTCGGCCAACCTACAGCCCTTTTGCAGTCTTCCCACAAATCTGCCGGAACCACAATCTCAAAGAGGGTGTTCAGGTCTTCCCAAAGACATTTTGCAAGCTTCACAAACCTATCAGTCTGTTGATACCATTCAATCGGTTTCTCTCTCAGTTTGGGAAAATCATCCGTAAAAGACTGAATGTCGCTTCTGTGCCACGGTACATGTATTAATTTTCCCCCTGCTGTCTCCCTCATTGGTAACATGGTTATTGCATCACTACTCTGTGATCTTTTCTCGTTGTGCTCTGGGACACTGTCTTTCCTCTTTTCCTTTTTCTTTGCCCATCTGCTTTCCCATTTGTCTAAGCACCTCCACACTTGTGCACTCTGCAGCAATTCTCTAAGGTGCGTTTTCATGCCTGCTGACCTCATGTGTTCAAAGTCTGTGGTCCCGAAATCCAATCTATAGCTCCTGCTCAAGTGTTTTGTCTTGTCTATCTCAACCCCGTTTTTGTCAGCTATTTCTTGCAACCTTCTATGTACCTTGTTCACTTCTCTCGTAATCCTAGGACATAGATACCTCAGCTCTTCTTCCGAGTAGGACTCTAACCTATTCAAACCCATAGTCCCTTCCACCAATTCTTCTGCTTCCATGTTCAACCTGACCTTATTCAGATAGTCTTCTCCCTTCCCACTGGCTGAGCTTTGTGTGGAATTCAGACTGTTGAACCACTGTGTCAGCTGTTGCGCATTCAACCCCATCAGTGTAGCATTCACATCGACTGCCATTGATGGTTGCGGCAACTTTTCAGTGTTCGATGATAGCGGTATCATCAGTGGGGGACTCGACCTCACCACTGTTGACTGAGCACATATGGGACTAAACTCCATCAAGGACCCAGATCCAGTTGGCAGAGCCGCTATCGGAGTTGTCTCTGGAGTGTTTTCTATGCACCTCCTTTCCGTCCCACTCTGCACCATTGATCCTTGACCGCTCATACCTAAGTTAGGCTGAATGTACAAAGGTACCGGTGGACCTACAGTAATGGGTAGGGATATCGCATCTGGGTTCTGTCCATTCCCCAGGTTCTGAGGCATGTTCATTCCCACACTATGGGTCATCATTGCCGGCATGCCCGTCTGACTCCCCGTCATCTGAGCATGTGCGGTTCCCCCCTGCATCTGCTTTTGAGGCATCAAAAACTGGGTTGATTCAGCTTGTGCCAATGTTGGGTTGCGACCATTCTGTACTCCCATTACGGTTGGATCTAGAATCATTCCCGTACTGTTGTCACTGCTGTAGTACCTTGGGACCTGCGGCTGATAATTTTCTGCTGTTTTCAATATAGGCACATCTGGATATATTCTCCTAACCTGCGGTATCTGCGGGGTGAACAGTAAACTCGGGTCCTTAGATCCCGATGGCGTTTCTGAACTCGGAGTTTCATTATTCTGTACCGGTGCCGGAGGGGCAGAACTGGTACTTGGACCTTGTTCACTCTCTGCATAAGGTGGTGGACGGTCGTTCAGCAATTGCATGATGAACTCCTCATCCTCTGACTCGTCTTCTCTCCTTAACTTTTCCTCGTCCTCTCTATCTTTGGAACACCTCCTGTTTGTCTTACAGGTAGCTTTCTTGCCTGTCGCCTCTTCTTCCTTAGCAATTGCGGGAAATTTTTTTATCCCCTGCAATATATCTGACCTCCACACCTTCTGTGCATTATCCCACCTAGCGTCCGCTAGTGTCTTTTCTACCTTTCTTATCCTGGTCTCGAACTTCTTTTGCTGTTGCTGTCTAGCCATTAGTTCCCAAATCGCTAGAGCCTCAAACTGTGCTGGCCTTGGAGGTACCTTCATGTCGTACATCGCAAATCTCAAATTCTCTAGGATCCTTATATTGAATGTCCCATGGATCGGGAACGCTACGCTCCCATGTCTCTCTGTCAGCTTGTGCCATTGCTTTAGCCAAAGGCACGGAGCTACCCCCCTTTCCTCCATTACAATGTAAGCTGGTGTACCTTCGGGTGGCGTCTCCTCTCCTACGCTCGCTTTAATGTAAGACTCCCCCTTCATCGCACTCTTTAATGCTTTAAAAAATTTCATTTTCTCGTCTTTTATTTCACAAAGTTTGTAATCAATAAGTGACTTTAATTCCCGGAATACTCTTCGCTTGCCTTTCCCCTTCCAATCGAGCCCCACGGACTGCGTCCAATCCGTGCGCGGCCCTTCTTTGCAACCAACCTATCCCAGCGCGGCTCCTAGTGACGTCACACTCACACACACTGCGGCTGACAAAGCCTCGCGGCTTGTCCTCCTTCACTCCGCTCCTCTCGTAACAACTTCTGGCATGTATCGCGAGCAACCAAATAATAATAAAACAGATCTGTCGGTTTACTACAGGAAGGGTAACACAATCGCTTCAGGACCTTAGGGATTTTTCGCTAGCCTCGGCAGTTATTCCATCTTTCTCGGTCCCCACTTTCGCAAGCAAATCCTGACCCGCAGACTCTGCTCTCAACTTGTCAATGATCTATTCTAGTGCACTTAGAATTTGTCAAAGCCCGAAGTCGAAGTTTTCTTTCACTCCCTTAACACACGTACCGACTCGTTGACCACGCCCGGTCAACCTATTAAACCGACCAGACCACAACATAAAACAAGTGTCTCATACACTTTTCAACATACTCCGGAGTCTCTTGACCTCGCAGGGCCCGTCTCAACAACAACAACCACGTGGACCTTTTTCTGCACAAAGCGCCACATGAAGTTCGACAACTTCCCTACTCTCACACTCGGAGTCGCACCTCCGCTATTCTCTAAAATCCTCGCAACCTTTTCAAACAATCTGCGGCAATAAGCTGTGCAAGCGCAAAACCCTGACTTCACTCATACCGTCACTAGTACCACCAACGCCGATTTCACACCTCCATTCTCTCCATTCGCAAGCTCCGAGATCCCGGGAAAGTCGCGGGGGACTTAGGGCATCATCATTCTCTCAATCTGTTTTACCCAAGAAAAATCTAATTCAACACCATATACCTCTCGAGTGGGGTCTCAAAGAGCGCAACCGTTACCTCTCGAGCGGGGTCCCAAAGGGCGCAACCGTTACCTCTCGAGTGGGGTCCCAAAGGGCGAAACCGTTACTTCTCGAGTGGGGTCCCAAAGGGCGAAACCGTTACCTCTCGAGTGGGGTCCCAAAGGGCGAAACCATTACCTCTGCTACCATCTACTGATAGAGCGTTCCTTCCTAATAAATTACCTATATTTGGACGCTCTTGGGTCGATGAATCTTTTGACCAAGTGGGGCTCTCTTCACCCGAGATTAGTCAATTTAATCAAATCAATAATCAATAACGAACATAAGCAATGCCCTGATCAACATAACACTTCACAATTAATTCAGAAAACATTTCGGCGAACCATGACCTTTCGGCCATGAATAACCACACCGGTTCATTCAAAGTTAATGAATTTATTTCCCTATATTAACAAAGCTAGCACGATATAAATGTGTCTCAACACCAAATGGTATATGTAAATGAACATTAATAGCTGTCCATAACGGCGAAAAAGATGCAATCTATGCAGCATTTGAATAACAATGCATTCGATAATAGCAACGCAAACCACTAAAACTATAATCTGTAATGGGCTAATTGCATACATTAGTCAGCATAACAAGGTCTCAAATTGCATCGTGCAACAAATGAATCCTCATCTAACCTCAAATTAGCATCTGCATGTGGGACTTCATGCAAAAACAATTTAGCAACATTAATTTGGAAAACTCCTAACTAGGGCTCTTATCAAAAATCAGCAGTTGGTTACCTAAAAAGAAACACAATGCAATTGTACATTTTCCTTTCATATTTACCAAATTCAATCAGCATTCAAGGAAGTCTTCGTCTCACAGGTACCGGTTTCGATCAGCATGGGACGGGGCAAAGGGGCAGGGTGGACGGGGCAATTGCCTCACAGCGGCAAGATAAAAGGACAAAACTACTACATTATGCAAAGGGGCAAATCAAAGTTAAAGTCTCTAGGGCGAGAATTACTTAAAGTCTCTTTCTCTCGATTAGAGAAAGCATCAAAGTCTCATTCAAAGTGGCGTTGAACATCAATTGGCATCGTAGAAGATGGCAAAATGACGAGGTCGGCAAGATGGGCCATAATGGCTGCAATGTCCTGCAAATGGCGGGTAATGGCCGCTTTCTTCTTGTGCACCAGGTTTAAATAAACAACAGTTCAAATCCAGTAGGGTCTTCCATTGGAGGGTTCATAGGTTGGCTTCAAATTGTCCAATCAAAAACAACAATTTACAAGCTTCTACCTAGGCATACATTATCCTTGGAGTCGGGAACGTAAGTTGCAACATATTTTACCAATTAACTCACTTTCAGAGCTTCCATTGTCTGCACCTGCAGATTGACCTTGGAGCAAAGAAGAAGATGCCAGGCTGGTACGAAACCTTAAAGATAAGCATGTGAACCGATCTCACTGGAAAAGTACAGCTTCAAGCAAGAATACACGTTTTATTAGCACATTAGAAAAACACGAGCATCTAAACCGTGAGACAAGGCAACTAGGCCGAAGCCTCCACTAAAGTTATGCTAAGTTAAAACATTTCAAACAAGCAAATCATGGCACACGTTTACGGTTATGTCAGATTAGTACAATTCTAATACATCACGTTATATAAAGCACGCTTATAAATGTTGGCGAACTACTCTGAGGGCACATTTGTCCCCGTACAATCTTTATTAGTTCGGTTAAAGTCACACTTGATTATTGCGGCACTACGTTTATGCGCTAATAAATGTAAAACCTTCGTTTCTGCGTCATCACTGTCATCTGACCAAAATGTCATCAACTTGATAACAAGCTAGTTAGGCACAGTGGTGTCCGTATTTCCTACAGACACCTGCAGGGACAACTATTGTTTACATCCCTACAAGCTGTCAGCAAAAGTGGGTCACAGACACAATGACATATCTCAGTTCAACACACACTACCCCACAGTAGACTGGCAAGGTAAAATATAAGTGCAGGGAGTTGAACTCCCATCCAGACTGCCATCAGACAGATATTCACTCAAAACCTTCTCGGACATACCACTCACTGAGTAGCAGAATTACAGGACCTCCATCACCGCTGGTCTGGTGAACCCAAACTAGCGATGTACTAGTAAAATACTGAGTTTCAAATGTCCACCTACAATATCCTGCATTTTTATGATGGTGATATGCTGACATACAAATTAATTGGTTTTGAGATTCATTGTCTGACTGCTGTAGGGCCTGGATACCACCAGATTGGCTCCAGCCCCACCACAACCCAGATGAGGCACCGACAGACGGTACTGGACTCTGAACTTTTGGGTGGAACAGATTAATACAATCAAACAAAGCACTTCCAGTGTTGACAACAAAATTAAACATGGTAACAAAAAAATTGTCTTGTGCAAACATTTATTATTGAGTCAAACCTAATCAATATATCATAAAGAATGTAAAGAAATGAAACAGTACAATATATGGTTTGATAACATCCACAACACCAAGAATCTCCCGCAATCCTAAACTCCTTATGACCACACAGGTGTAACCACCTGAATCTGGGGGGGGGGGTCCCTCCTCTCTGTCCCTTGCCCTCACGCCAGCGGCACCACCCCCAAACACCAAGCTACCTGAGGGGCTGCGAAGACGGTGGCCAGGAGCTGCAGCCCCATGCCCACCCCAATGATCTGGGTGCCTTAGCTTCCAAGCTGGTGTGTACATCCTCTGATTTGTTCAGGGCTGCTGGACCCTACCGTTGGTGCTGTCCAGGAGAACCTGCTTTGGAGGGACCCTCTGATCCATAGGGTTGAATTTAGGATTCGAGATCCCGCCATGGGGATGGGTAAATTGGTGGTCCGTCCACAGTTGCCGCAATGCTTTGACAAAAAAGGCAAAGGCCGGGGGGACACATAAATACCTCTGGCCATCACAGCAGCAGTGGGTGGAAATGACGTGCTTTCAGCGTGACGTCTGACTTCCTTCTGCACCCGTGTCTTGTGAGGGGGCAAAGGTCCATTTGGGCCATCGCATCACCGGACTGCTGCCCGGGCCATGGTGGTCCCGGGTCCTAAATGCTGCACCCCCATTTTGGGTTAAACTTGGTCCATAGCACCTGGATACCCCCAGGTTGGCCCCAGCTCCAACGCAACCCAGATGAGCCACCGACAGAAGGTAGTGGACTATGAACTTTTGGGTGGAACAATTTATTATAATCAAGCAATGCACTTCAAGTATTGACCACAAAATTAAACATGTGAATAAAGAAGTGTCTTGTGCCAACATTTATTACTGAGTCAAACCACAGGACTATAACATAAATAATGCAAAGAAATTATGCAGTACAATTCCTGGTTTGATACCGCCCACAACACCAGGAACCGCACGCAATCCTAATTGTCATTGGACCACAGAGGTGTAACCACCTGTATCAGGGGTTGGTCCCCACCTCTACGTCCCTTGTCCTCATGCCAGGGGCTCCGTCACCCGAACTCCACGCTGCCTCAGGGGCTAAGATAAGGTGGCCAGGAGCTGCAGCCCCGTTCCCACCCCAATGATCGAGGTGCCCCAGCCCTCAAGCTGGTGTGTAGATCATCTGGCTGGTTCAGCATTGCTGGACCCTACCATTGGTGCTGTCCAGGGTAACCTGCTTTGGAGGGTTCCTCTGCTGGCTAGGGGTGAATTTAGGATTCGAGATCCTGCCACAGAGGCAACCAGGGCCAAGGGGTCATTCGCTCTCTCCATCCCCAAGCATACTCTGAGCAAATTACCAAATGTCCGCAATGAACAGATTTGTACAGACATTAGACAAATGAACACCATCCTTTTGCAATATGTACTCACCCTTTAATAGTTTATGAGGAATGTTCCAGAGCTGACAAGGGCCAGGGCACAGCCTTGCCAGTTCAGAGTTCAAATGGTGCGCAGATACGTTGATTGTCCGAGACCTAATGTCCTTGCCCCAGTTACAGCAGGGTACCATATGGGATCACACGATGGCCACACCCTGGAAAGTCCTTGGCTAGCTGAGCAAATTCGCACAAGATCACCTCCCTGAGACCCTTGCATCCCATCTTTACCAGATCGTTACCTCCAAGGTAAACAACAATGAGGTTTGGGAACTGGAGTCCCTCGCAACATTTTGCCACCTCGATCAGCTGCTGCAACTGTGCGATGCAGAAGCCTCCAATCCCAAACCACCATCAGGGCAGATCACGTAAGGGCACTGGTTTGGGCATTTGGAGCTGTTGTAACCTGTAGGCCGCCTGCCAGATGAAGGAGTGACCAACTACCCACACAACCCGCGTGGACATCCTACTAGAACAGAAAAGACAAAAGCGTGAGTACACAACCATAAAGTGAAAATTGTACAGTCATTGCAAGTCGAGGCAAATGTAACACTTGTAGAACCTTGATGACCACTGGCCTATTTTTTGCACCTCCTCAGAGGACATGCCTGTGTCCCCGGCCACCGTAGCTGCCCCTATTCTAAAGGAATGTGAAGAGTACCCACTAAAGTCAACTCTGGCAGCCTGAAGGGCGGTGGTCAAGACTGCTAAGAGCTGGTAACGTGATAAGAGGTCTCTATTCAAAAGGAGGAACAAAGCAGGTGATCCTGTGTTCAGCCGAACTGCCAAGTAAGCCTGCAAGTGAGCTACGGGGCTTAGAGGGGAGCCTGGTGCAGCTCTGAGTGTGATCGCTGTCCCCTTTGTCTCCTGGTCGGTTTTGGACTTTCTCAACCAAATCAGTAGCCAGTCCCCACCTAACTGGACATCCCCTCCACTGCAAGTCACCCCAAACCAGCTCACTCACCCTAAAGGTACCATAAAAGGCCACAGTGAATGATGCAGCAAACCAAGTAGTTTCATTTAAGGAAGTGCACACCCTAAGTATACTCAACAGGAGGAGACCCAGGATATGTGCTTTGAGGAGGCGCCTGCTTTCTCTTGCACAGCCATCAAGTCTGGCCCAGCTTGCTAATGCTTTCTTGATAATAAGGGAATTATTCCTGTCCTCCGTGCCATGCAATTTGGCAAACAATTGTATGGTGGAGAAATGTGCCCGTGCACATTATACCAGTTTACCCAGCTCTCTAAGGTTACCCAAAAACAGGCAGATGGCTTCTGCAGAGAACATACCTGAAACCCTGCGTGCAGGCTGAAAAGACCTATACTGTGCAAAGGACTTTTCATAAGACACCTGCGTGCACTGTGCATGCAAGGCCACCTCTAAATTGGGTAGGGCAGGAAACCAATCCTCCACAGATATGATGGGAACTCTGTCATCTCCTCTGCTGCCCGTGGATGGTATTCCCAAAATCCCTGCAACATGGAGCTAGATAATACATCAGCAGCGCTATTATAGACATCAGGTACATGCTTAGCTTATAATAAAATGTTAGACTTTAGGCAAATAGGACCAAATGTTTTAGCAATCTCAAAACAAACTTACATGAAGCCTCTTGCCTGTTGATGGCTTCCGCTACGGCCATATTGTCAGACCAAAACAATGACACTTCTATCCCTGGGAACCTGTGCCCATACCATTACCACTGCCACAATGGGGAACAATCCCCTCTACACACTAATATAACTACAAACCCAGTACTCCCCACTGCATCACTGAAAAGACCCATAGCATAATTAGTGATCGGGTACAAAGGACATCAAATGGAACAATTGATTTGTTGTAAAAAGGTGACTCAGATTCTCAAGTCTTCCTTAACTTCACCAGACAGCCGTGTATGGTGATGTTTTTCTTTGAGGCCAGCCATCACTTTAGGAATGGGCCCAAAAAAAGGGCTAGCCATAGGGATAATCCTAAGGGTGAAATTCAGCTTACCCACAAGAACCTGGAGCTGATGTAGAGTTACTTTTTTCAGCACTAACACTATGTCAAGCGACTCCTTGAAGGCTTGCATGTTTTCAAATGGGAGGATACACTCACCTGCTACTGTATCAAATTCAGTGACAAGAAATGAAAGGCAGGTTGAGGGACCAACAGCCTTCTCTGATGTTATGGGAATGCCCAATTCCTTAAACAGGGATGTCAATGTGGTCAAAGCCCTGGAGTACACTCCAGATTCTGGAGGGCCTAACACCAAAAAAATTATCTCTGTAGTGAATCACCTCCTTGTGGTTGGTGTGGATGGTGTATATTCATAGCAACAAGGAGCTAAACTGCTCAAATAAGTGCAGGAAACACTACACTCCATCAGCATGCACTTATCATAAAAATAAGAGCCATTGAATTGGAATCCCAAAAGGAGGTAATCATCCTGGTGCACTGGTACCAACTGGAAGGCAGATTTTATATCTATCTTCCCTTGCAGGGCCCCCCGGCTAAGTTTGCGTAGCATCGCTAGAGCCTGGTCTACTGATGCGTACCACACTGAGCATAGCTGCGGGACAATTGCCTCATTCACCGAGGAACCTCTGGGAGCAGAGAGGTTATGGATCAGCCTAAATTGCTCAAGTTCCTTTTTCGGAACCACTCCCAGGGGCGAACACACAAAGGGGGTGATTCTGACCCTGGCGGTAAAAACCGCCAGGGTCGGGGTCCGCGGGAGCACCGCCAACAGGCTGGCGGTGCTCCTTTGGGCATTCTGACCGTGGCGGTACAGCCGCGGCCAGAAACGGAAAGTCGGCGGTGTACCGCTGACTTTCCGCTGCCCATGGGAATCCTCCATGGCGGCGCAGCTTGCTGCGCCGCCATGGGGATTCCGACCCCCATACCACCATCCTGTTCCTGTCGGTTTCGGCCGCCAGGAACAGGATGGCGGTATGGGGTGTCGTGGGGCCCCTGGGGGCCCCTGCAGTGCCCAAGCCAATGGCATGGGCACTGCAGGGGCCCCTGTAAGAGGGCCCCACTTTGAATTTCAGTGTCTGCTTAGCAGACACTGAAATTCGCGACGGGTGCTACTGCACCCGTCGCACCCCTTCCACTCCGCCGGCTCCATTCGGAGCCGGCTTCATCGTGGAAGGGTGTTTCCCACTGGGCTGGCGGCCGGCCTTTTGGCGGTCGCCCGCCAGCCCAGTGGGAAACCCAGAATGACCGCCGCGGTCTTTTGACCGCGGTACGGTCTTCTGGCGGCTCCCGCCGCCCGCCAAGGCTGGAATGACCCCCAAAGTTTGCTAGGGATGGAGATGGAAAGGGGCAGGGTACCCTACCCAAAGACATCTCTTTCTCAGTCTGTCTAGAAACCACACCCTGAGTCATGCTGGCGGACAATAAATTGCTACAGTGGGGAATGGAGGCCCCTCTAAAAGCAGGAATCCTGAAGCCTGTGGAGAACCTAGGTACAGCAACCTCTCTGTGCCTTTGCTTGGGTATTAGTTCAACCAAGGGATCAATTTAGCAATTTAAACTGGGGACGGTAAAACAAAGTTAGCTGGAAGACTTAACTCCCTCTTTCACCTTATACTCTGTCTTTTTGTTGCACTTAAACTCTGGGTGGGATGGGTGGCCACAAAAGAAGCAAATGTTTTTATATTTTCAAGATCCTGCTGGGTGTGTACACACCTTTCTGTTACAGATCCAACAAGAGCCATTCCTGTCCCCGTGTGTTGTTGGCGAAAAAGCGGCTTTAATGGGGTCTTGTCATTAACACGCTCCAGCCATACGTTAACTTCAGTCTGATCCCATTCTATATCAGGGTCTTCTAACTTTGCCCACCTAAAATCTTGGTTATAATCCAACCAGGCAGTACCCCCATACACATGGTGCACTTTTAATATCTTATTCAAATAAAATATCATAGAGGTTGCAAGCTCAGGCTTCTTCTCCAGCATCACAGACAAGTACACACATTGAACCCTAATACCCAATTGGTTATGGTTTCTTCCACCTTGGGTGTCTTATCCTTTGCTGATGCACCCCTCACATCCTTATCTTTCTGTCCACATTCCCTTCTCTTAGCCCTTATCAAAGGAAATATATAAAAAAATTCCCCCTTCCAATTCTTTTCTTTCACATCCATTGGTACATGCAAAACCAACTTCCCTGATCAATATAATAACGTATCCTCGTTCAGGCACCTTACCTGACTCAGAGTCTCCCTTAGGAGCCTCCATCCCCTCAGGTGGTTGAGCTCTCCCTGAGCTTTTGTCACAGACACCTGCTGTCCCACTAATGCGTGTTGCACTAATGGTCTCCACCTGTTTTCTTAAGGTCAGCAATGGGGTGGAGCTTGGGCGCATACGGGAGAGGCCAATTTGAACACCAACTGGGTTACCGAATGCAGAGCCTGTGCCGTGGTATCACGACAATCAGTTGGCTGCCCTTGGGGGATAACAGGCAGTTGTTTATTGGCAAGCTGCACTATGGGTGTCAGGGGATGGACTGTGGCGGGGGAGCTACTGTCGAAATTAATGTCTTATCTTGTGATTGACCACTGATACCCCCCATCAGTACTGAGCACTGTCTGCCAGGACAGTACAGGCCCCCTGTGGATCTGCCAAAGATGTCAATTGCATGTGAAGGTTATGCGCCACCTGATGGCTCTGAAAATGGGCTGTATGATGTGACCAACTTGGCCATCACCCCTGTCCAACTGCTGTGTGAGAGCAGAGTAAGCTGAAAGGGCAGTGAGTGATGGAGCATCAGGTGAGGCCTGTGGGAGGAACTATTGAGGAATGGTGAAGGCCGTAAGGGTAGCAGGTGAAGGAACATCCAGGTGTTACTGATGAGAGCATGGTTACCAACTCCACCATATCAGCAGAGGGGCTCGCTACTGCTTATTTGCCCTCTGCCTGACTGGTGGGAAGGCTGACCAGGTGGGACCATGGGATGGCCGAGGGCACCCACCTATCATGCATGATGCAAAGTGTTTGTAAGTCTGAGCCCAAATCACATATACCGACATACAGGCACCCACGCATACAGATGAAAAGAGAAAAATGCACTGAGACGAACACCTAAAGGCATCAACGCACACTACCTATGCACCCAGATCAACAAAAAAAAACAGCTATCTATGTAAACAGACCAGACCCAAACACACAACCCAGCAGACATTCATACCATGCCCAATCATCAACACTCCCACATAAACGTGTGCAGCCATTCTTACTAAGTGGATCACTAACTGATTAAAAAAAGTGGACACACTGTGGTGTGAATCATTGAGAACGGGGTGCAGCAGGAAGCACAGGGTGAAGTGCAATAAGGTGAAACAGGGTGATGTTCATTTGGGCAGTCTCCTTCCCAGAGGTGCCCATTGCTGATGCAATTTCCTGATGCTCATCCGTTTCTTTGTGTACCCTTCAGACTTTTTTTCTTTGTAATGGTGTTACACGTCATGCCACAGAGATTTGTCTGACACTTTGTACTTTCCTCTGGGAATGATGTTTGTTCAGTGGAGAAGTGGTTCTGGTGGCAGCCAAGCTGCTTCCTTTCCCTCCAGGAATGTGGCTGATATACCACACATTCCTATTTATTTCACAGTGAATTGTAGCAAGAACAATGGATGGAGGTAGCTCAACTAGCAAGTCCTCATTTGAAGTGTGAAATCACTACCATGCTTTATTCACTGTGTACACCAACACAGGCTCTTTAGGGATAGATCATTTTGACCTGACTACATTAATTTAGGGAAATAGAACTGAGTGCAGAAAACACTGAGAGTTTTTCCAGTTACAGATTATCTCTAGCTACTGAGCTGTTAGATACAACAGAGGTATTAATTCTGCTGCAAGATTGTATTAAGTCTTAGAGAGAGTTGATAAACTGTTTCAGTAAAAATTGATAGCTATAGCATATGAGATAGGTAACTCTGAGAATCTTGTGTAATGTAACAGATTGAATGTTCTTTTCTAACTTTCCCAGACAAAGAAACTGTAGTATCTAGATGTACCACATTTGGAAGACGAATAGAGTAGGGACAAATTTGGGACACTCGTTAAGTGTGTTTCTGTGATTTGATATTTCTGATAAATAAAATATACTGAACTAATTTTAAGAGTAAATAATTCAAAAAGGAATAAAACTCTCTATATTGACTCTAAGAACCTAGAACCATATGTACTGAAGCATTTTCCCATAGACACAGAATGGGTAAAACCCTTTGATACATCTGGTCCCTAATGTGCTAAATAATTAATTGTTGCAGCATTATAATTCCCTTTTCCACTCTTAGATAAAGGTCCATATTAAGGGTCCAGATAGAAAGATATAGAAGAAGGATGGTGCATCTAGCAGTTGGTTTGTGGAGTGGAGAGTCACTGGAGTCTTGGTGGGTTTTCTTTTTTCATTTTTCACGGCTAGGAAAAGCAGTAACTCGGAGCGGGAAATCACCTGTTGCCTCACAAGTACATCAGTCTTCATCAAGGACCAGACAAGTTTTTGCCTTTGACAAAAGGAAATTTAGTCACAATTTGTTGTACTGTCTAATCTTTGTGTAGCAACAAAGGCTAATGTTAAATATTATAGGAACACAAGTTGAATCTAAAAAGAAAACTACAATACATTGGCAAAGACTTTTGCCCTAGATGAAATTAGTCTTTTTATAATTACTTTACTTTTTGTGCTTGATTTCGTCACAAGTGTGACATTTTATCCAAGGTAATGATTAATATCGTTATTGAAAAGAAGGGTTAGAATTATTGAGCCATCCAAGAGAATGTTAGTTTGGAATGGCTTGCAAATTGTTAACACTTGCTAATGGCATTGTATTTGTTATCCTAAAAAACAGAATTGGTCTTGGAGGAAAGGAGCAGAATTATCTATGTGATTATTGCTGAAAACTAAGAAAAAACTGAGGATTTGTGTTGGATGGGATTACAAAATAAAGCAACGTTCAAAGAGGGTATTCCATGGATGGTGCATTCCAAGGCAACCACCCAAGGATTTTGAAGCAAATCCCTATCTACAAACATTGGTATACAGGAATTAGCGCCAAAATAATTTGTTTCCTTGAGGCAGGCGTAATGAGGAGACATTTTTTTATGTCTTCTTCTTTTTTCAACTTTGCATGCATGCAGCATTGCACAGCGCACATACAAAATGGGAAAAGCCTTAAAGCATATTTTTTGTCCTGGAAGGCTACCTTCCAGTACAAAACCTATGCTTCAGAGATTGCACATATCTTGCACTCTGGCACAAGGGTATGTGTATTAGTCCATGTGCCTGACTGCCAAGTGTGTGCCAGCACACTGGAAGAGAAAAAATGCGCACATATTTTATTAGCTATGGTACAGTTTTTCTCTCCCTTTTGATGCAAACAGGTGCAGCAACTTTGGTGCAGCGTTGCCTTGCATTAAGGAATACTAATTCTGGGCCTCAGTCTCACACAATATCACTCAATAGTCACTTGACTCACTCACTTTCACTCACATGCTTACACATACAGTAACATTTTCTCACAAATTCTCACACTCTGTCTCCTAAACATACTGTCACCTGCAAGCACGCATCCAACATACATTTAAAGCCATTTTTACTTACCACAGTTGCCATCATAGGTCCTAAGTATGCTCCATTTTTTAATACACTAAAAATGAATAACATATATATTACTATACAACTATTGGTATAATTAAAACAGGCAGACAATAAGGAATGCAGAGCCCCCATGTTCATGGAACTGATTTTGTCACGTCTAAGGCCATGTGTCACAAAGGAAATGCCAGGGATCACTAGGGCCAAACCAGGGGTCATAGCTGCGAACCCCTGGCAACCCCTAAATGATGTCTAATGTACTACAGGCCGGGCGGAAAAGCTATTGGTGTTGCACACCGACCTTTCTGTTACCCAGGGGAGGGTTTTATATTTCAGGATGTAGTATTTCTCATCATTATTAAGTCCTTTGGGGCAGATTTCGGGCCCCTTAGCACCCCCTAACCACCACCATGTGTGCGCCATATAAAATACGGTGCCTTATGCTGCAGGGTGGGGGGCAATAGTGTCAACATTTTTGACACTATTGATGTACTGTTCTGGGTTAGCACCAAAATTTTGGCACTACCCCTGGACAGTAAATAGGGGCCCATTGTAACGGATGGTGTGCCCTTTTTAACGCCTGTTCTGAGCAGATGTTAAAAGTAGCCACAAAAAATTACTCAGTGGAATCTCTTAGATGCCACTGCACCATTTTGGCACTCCCCCTAATGGGGAAATGCCCCCTTTGCATACATTATGCATGGTGCATGCATAATGTGGCACAAAGGGTTACAAAGTGGCACAATGCATGCATTGCGCCATTTTGTAAATATGGCACAATTTGTTAAGCCTAACGCCATATTAGCGTAAAAAAATGACAATAATGTGGAGCTCGTGCTTCTTAAATCTGGGCCTCTGTTTTTTTTCACTGCTAAATAAATGTTTGGTTGGTACTTACATTGGGATTTTACCTGAAACCCCGTTTATGGTCGATGGGTGATGTGGAACGCCAAGATGATGTGATATATGTTTTTCAGGCAGCAGATGCACCTTGTTTCAATGGTCACTAGCCATCCTCTTCAACAGCAGATATAGTTGGAATTTGCATGGTGTGCCGTTCTAGCCAAGACTTGCTTTCCTACCATTGTCCCAAGCAGCAATTGATGTTATCCAAATTGTATTGTTTGTGATTGATGTTACACTTGGCTTTCTAGCCTCAAGGTGCCAGTCCTTGATGCAGCTGTATACCAATGGGGATTGGCAAAATATGAACAATAAATGGGCACTTTCTGTTGTTGCTGTTGTAAAGGAGGTGATCCAATAATTTCAGAATTGTTAGGCAATAGTGTTTTGCTTATTTAGTTGGGCTACTTAGTATTCCCTTTCCCAGCAGGAAATGTTAAATGGAGTTTTGCCCTGGACTGTGAAGTTTGCAATTGTAATTCTGGTTACAAACCATAAAAAAGTTACAGACCCCCAAATTGGTTTGGTAACTCATTTGAAAAACAGAAAGGATCTCCTTTGGACCACTTCCCATTTGTGTATAAAGCAGGCTACAGAGAGAGTAGACAGAGGTTGAAGGGTCCACTGCCAAGTCTCAGTGACAAATAAAAAATAAAAAAAACTTCAAGGCTTCCATCCAGGCCAATATAACATGCCCTACTCCTATTTAACCTCTTGTCAGCTTTCGGCATGACCAATCATAACATCTTGTTGAACCATATAGAAGCAAATGGCCAAGAAGGAACTGTCATGACCACTTCACAACCTCTCTCTGCATGCCCACTTTCTGGCTACTGCTCTGATAGCCTGCTGCCTGACCCTCTTACTGAGGCCTTTGGTTGATTCCCTTTCCTCCCGCCACTATGACTCACAAGCTCCTCCTGAGCCGTTTGGCTGATTCACTCCCCCCCACCACTATGTGCCACTTTCCTGCAGCCCCTCACTTG
Organism: Pleurodeles waltl; assembly: GCF_031143425.1. Lineage (NCBI taxonomy): Eukaryota > Metazoa > Chordata > Amphibia > Caudata > Salamandridae > Pleurodeles > Pleurodeles waltl. Next base: position 1,638,596,650 of record NC_090444.1, on the reverse strand, counting down.
TTGGTGTTATCTTTTGGGAGCATGCTGTTACGCTGTGTCAGCATTTGGGCCGCCTCCAACTTGATTCTTACCCCCATAGTTTTGTACGCCAGTGAGCATTGTTTTGTGCAACTGGCGGTTAAGATCCCGCTTAGACTTGCAAGGGCTCGGCTTGCCACATGCACCAGCAGCCCACTCACATGGCCTTACTTGACTTCCTCATGGCCTCAGAACTCCTCACCTAAATCAGTTCCTGAACCACTTACCTGATCAAGGCCCAATTTTTCCTTGAAATAATGGATTCCCTTTGACGAAGGGACAAATGTCTTCAGTGAATCTGCAAGACACGAAAAGAAAAAAGCAAGAAGTAAGACCACAGCAATTTTCATGTGCACAGGCGATGCTGCCTCAAAAGCCTAGAGTTCAGGTAAACGTAGACATAAGAGTGCAGGACAGATAATGACAATCAGTAGAGTGCTGAATGGCTAAACTACTAAACCCTCATAGGACACTGTTTGTTTTTTCCTGATTTCTACCATGTCTATTCTGTGAACATCAAAAGTCTTTTGAGACTTTAAACTAACTGGGATAGACATCTACAGTATAGACTTTGACTGATTTTATTGTGAATCCTTTCTTCTCCTAGATACTTCTGTACTGTTCCCGAGAAGCTATCAAGATCCCAGTGCCTCATAGAAAGATATTGCATGTACTTGTAAGCCTTTAGAGAAGTTTGTATTTTATGTATGGTTACTGTGCAAGGTTAATAAGTAACCTTTGTTTCCTTGTGGCAGATAATGTATGAAAACCACTCTGAACAGATAAATATCCAAGCACTAAAGAGGGATATTCTGGAGGCAATACACTTCCTCAATACAGTCAACTATATGTAGACCCTGGAGATTTCCAGAAGAATCCACAGGTTTTTCTGTTCCCCTTCCATCCTCCCTTCCCTTCTGTAACAACTGCCAGACTAAGTTCTTCTCAGTCTTGATCTGATTGTTGTTTTTGAGGGGTGTGGGAGAGTAAACATTGCCCCAGTAACATAACCTGAAAAACAGGTGAGTTGCTCTTGTCAGGAATAGCTCTTAAATGGATAACATCACACTCATGTGACAGAGCTCAAGTTACAAATCTCAACAAAGTACCTCTAGCATGTGTCTTCATCAGTGGTTTTTCCTGTCCCTACAATCTTCAATATATATGTGAGGCCTTTAGCAAAGGAACTTGCATTAAAAGGATGCACATTATATATGTGTGCCGATGACTCATAATCCTGACCCAACTTGACAACGACATGTCCACTCAAACTGCATTGTAAGGTTTTATCTGAAACCTAATGGGTAAAATTCAACTAAAGCTGAATGCCGACACACCCGAAGTAGTTGTTATCAATGGCCTAACAGATTTGTGGATATATACTTACTGGCCATCAGAAATGGGATCTTTATCCATTCAGCCAAAAGCTTGGGAGTAAAGATTGATAATAAACTGATGTAAAAACCTAAATTGCCTCAGCGGTCTCAAACTGCACCCTTCACATCAAAGCCATAAGGAATATATCCCAGCTTTTGAGAATAGAACCATTAAAAACAGTGGGTTCTGCATTAATTGGCCCCAGACTAAATTATGCTAACACATTGTCCCTTAGACATTTTAATCCCATATTAAGTAGAGTACAGCCTGTTCAGAATGCAGCACCTCCTTGATTCAAGACTGCACTCTCAGTTTCAGCCTGCAAGCCATTCAGATACTGTAAGAGGTAAGAGGCGCACCTTTACTCCTTTTCGTAATCTGGCCTTAAACCAGGTCTGACTCTTTCTAGAATATATTATATGGTAATACCTGTTACTTTGTGATTTCTGTTAAATACAGTGTAGTCCACTGGGGCTCTGATCCTGTTAGTTCTGTGATCTCTTGTTGCACAAAGAAAAAATGTTTTTTTGTATTTGCTAAAGTGTGTAAAAGCCACTTCCTTTCCCTCTTTACAGCCTCTGTTTCCTTCTTTTTATCTTTCACTCTGCACCCAGTTTTTTCTTAATCTTTCTCTCTCCCTCTGCACTCTTCCCCTGTGTGATCTCAAACTGTATAGCCCATTTACTGGCTCTTCTCCCCTTCTTTGCTGTGCTTTTCCCCTTGCCTCCATTTCCCCCATTTGCCCCACCCTGCTCGCTCTGCCCCCATACTTTCTCCACTCACAGGTGCCTACTGAATGTGTCAGTTGTGCTTTTCAGCCCTACTAAAGTGTACTCTTTTGACTATAATCAAGGGTCATTTTTAGAGCAATATAGCAGCATTGCATTTCTTTAGATAACAAACTCTGCCTGTGCTAATTGTGAAAGTTGGTGATCTTTGTGCAATCCCGGCCATCATTAACCAAAGCTTACTGCTTCAAGACACAGTTTTTATCCCCTGTCCTCCATTTTCCCTGTTCTTACATGCTCTTTCAGACACAGTTGTGGATTAGAAAGATAACCGCACCCCTCATCCGGCTGCACTCCTTTGCCCGTTGCTGGACAGCTACTTGGCTGAGCCTGTAGCTGAGCCTAAGGTGCTGAGAAAGGGTCAGGTGACCGTCCTAACAGCTTTACAAGCCCTCTCCTCAGGGCATATCAGACTAGACATCCAGGCTAAAGGTGGAGAGGACAAAGGCATTGTATGTTCAGGCTAGTTATGTCTGAGGGCCAGACATGCTGCCTTTTTCTCAGTCTAGAAACAATCCAGTAAACAGTCACAAACACAGCCATGCACACTAGCTCACAAAAAACACATACCACTTTCTACCAAAAAACATTTACCAACTCTCCACTCACTCGCCAAAGTCTACCCAGTTGTATAACTCACTGCTACATTCTCTTCTACTGCTTTACCTCCAACACAGACCTGCTCCCAATCAGTCCTGTACACACACTATGTTGATGGCTCCAGAAAGCTTTTGATATCTTAATTGCTCTAACAACATCTATGCATAACAAAAGAAAACACTCGCCATGGATGAATGCAGAATTAAAAAAGATCACAAAACAAGTGTCCAAGCTACAACACAATTAGCTCAAAACAAAAATCCCTCAAGACAAGATATACCTATATCGACACAACAGAATTTACAAGTCAATATTCAAAAAGACAAAAAAACTATAATATTCCAGCCAAACTCACTAAGCAAAGTGTGCCAATCAAGAATTGTATAAAATGCTCACAGAACTCCATAAGCCAAAATACGGAGATGCTACCAACCCCATTTCTCCACTTCTCCCATTTCTCCACACTTTTTTGACAGATTGGCAAATCATTACACAGATAAAGCAAGCATGCTGGATTCTTACCTAAACAACAAAAAACAACAGCCCCAAACAGTTTCAGACAAAACCATCCAGGGAAAAACAAACATAGCCTCTACACCCTTTCAGACTGATCCCTGACTGATTTTCTGGATCTTGTCAAAGCAAGCCACCTGCCTGCACCTCAAGGCACCTTGTGTGGACCTGCCTAGCTTGTTAAATCTGGAGCAATGCAAGGCAAGGCAATTCGCTGCCTTGCATTACTCTGCCCTGGAAAGGCATTCCATGAGTGGAGCGTGAGCGTTCCCACACATTCACCTATGGTTTTTGTTGCATTCCCAGATTTACCAACACAGGTAAGCCTGAGAATGCATCAACATGCTGCGCCTTCCCAGGGGAAGTGCAAAGAGGAGATATATCTTTATTTCTTCTTCTTGTTTTCTCTTTCCAAACGTACTACATTCTGCAGCACTCTTAGAAAGAGGAAAATACCTCTTCCTTCCTACACAGAAACTATCCTACTTGCAACGCAAGCACCCTTGCACCATGGCGCAAAGGTGCCTGCTTTGGCACAAGGCAGCACATTGTGCGTCTGCCCAAGGAGAGGACAGGATTGTGCCAAATAATGTTAAATATGGTGCATTCCTCCTGCCCCCTCCCTTTCACACAGGCAGCAAGGTGTCTTCCTGTGTTGCATGAAAGTATGATAAATCTGGCCCTTGGCTCTTTAAACAAGCATACTCATTCCAACCTTGGAATATCTTGATATTCATCAGCCAGCGCCAAGAAAACAGTTGGTGAACCAGCGCTCCCTAAATGAAATTAACATAACAAGCTAGCACGCTTACTGGAATAAAAGTGGGTGGATGTGTTTGCATTTGTTACAAAGTAGCACTGCCAAGACCCCTGCAAACTGAAAAAATCACAGACCGTAATCATTAAATACCATAATAAAAACAGTAGAAAATACTGATAACCATATGACCCTATCTATTTTGTTTCATGTAGGCAATTGCTTCAGTGTCAATCCGCCGCGCTATTTGATTTTCATGCTCATTGTGCAAAATGGCTTTAAGTCTACGGGATTTTTAGATATCATTTACAAAATCTCCTGTCAAATGCTGTACACAGAGAAAATCCCATCCTTTAATACGCCTTCGGTGGAATTTGGCTGAAAGGAAACAATGGTTTAATTGTGGCAGGATTCAGCTCTTTGTCACTGTCCTGTTACTACTTTATCTAAATCCTCTGTCTATCTAACTCACAACAACACAAATAGCCCAGCCTAAAGATTACTGTTGTATTAAGTTTTGAGAGGCTTTACCTTTTGTAACTCTTTGCTCACTTGAATTCATGGTTTTCTTAAACAATAATTGTGTGCATCCTTTCTTATCACCCTTAGACAAGACAGCAGTAGATAGTTACCTTTGACTGCACTGCCTATCAGGCACAGTGCTTAAAGATTTTCTACACTTTTCAGAAGGTGCGCTTGAATACATATGTTACAAATGTGCCCAAGTCAATGCAGTGTATGCCCATAAATAAACTCTTGGGCAATGAATGTCTTTGCCAAAGTAGAGCACTGCTTGAGTAGCACAGACTGGCTGCCAAAAGGTCCCCATTGCAGTAAACCTCTTGGTTGGCTGGGTGTCTTTGTCACTTTCATTTTCATCAATTTCAGAGAAGCATATCTGGCTTTTCATTACCGCCTAAATTAAAAGAGGTAAATGGAGTTCGGATGATACCTTGTGCGCCTGTGACAATGTCTAGTGAGCCTTTTTGTAATACTCGTCTACACCTTACAAGAGAACCCCATATCTGAAAAGATGCACGCAGACTTTGTATAGAATAGGAGGTGTTTTTTGTCACTTCATTTACCCGTGAAGCTAAGGGCAGGTTGGACTCACTGATCACATTCAGTTTTCCCACTTCAGTCGAGGTAGTTGGAGGTGTTTGGGTGTCTGTGCCAGATGCAGGTGGGTGAGATTTTGCCCATCTCCAGACATGAGAATATCTGTTTTTGATTGGTGAAGATTAAGGTACTTTAGTAGCATCCAGTAGTCAACTGCTTACAGGCACTGGCTTAAAGAACATGACTCCAGGTTTGAATTATTTTCAACCTTTTCGATGACCTGAGAAATGTCAGCATAGAGGTACCAGGTAAGGTTGATAGGTTTGATAAGGTTTGGAAGAGGACTGAAGTGTGCATTAATGAATGGAGGAGAGCAGGTGGAACTCAATGGAACACTAGTTACTGCATTTAATGGAGCACAGCAGAAAGGCAGAACAATAAAACATTGGATGTTTAGGCATTGGCGATTGAAACCCAGTCCAAGACAGCATCATGGACTTCACTGTCTCTACATCTCTATATTAAGCTGCAGCGATGCAATGCAGAAGGTGGAGGAGACATCTAGTAGTTGAGGCATAGTGACACTTTTTTGTTAGCAATGGGCTTGCTTTAGAGTTTGACGGAAGGGTTACTCGATGACAACGGTGACGGATATCACATCCGCCGAAATATAAATCCCATTATACCCACTCTAAATCTGGCTGAATGTTCTTTAGATCATTTCCGATGGTGATGAAGGTGGTTTTTATGTCCTTCCCTGTGTAGAATATTATTTAGTAACCTGTAAAAGGGCCATTATCCTTGAGGAAAGAAGGCATTTGGGCATAGTCTAAAATTTGTATGAGTCTGCCCAGGAAGGACCCTTTGGAGATTGGTTGAAACTGGAGTGGTCTGTTGAGGTTAAATCTCTATATATTAAGCTGCAGTGATGCAACCTCGAAGGTGGAGGAGACATCTAGTAGTAGAGGCATATTGACAATTTTTTGTAGACAATGGGCCTGCTTTAGAGTTTGACGGAGGGGTTACTCCATGACTACGGTGACGGATATCACGTCCGCTGAAATAAAAATCCCATTGTTTCCACTCCAAATCTGACTGAATGTTCCTTAGCAGTTCTACTGGCCTTGATGAGTTTTTAAAAATTGTTTGCTTGAAGGAGGTTGCTAGTCTTTGTGTGTTTCTTGGGTGATGGAGGCGGAGGTAGGAATTCACCATGAGAGTTGTTCAAAGAGAACATTTTACATATATTTTCTTTGAAAATATAGGGGCTTGCCAGCGCATCACAGGGGTCTTTCCAAAGGGTGATGCAAGAGAATGTGCATTTTGGACTACACAATTAGGTTATGATTTTTTTAAAGTTCCTTATACAGGCATCCTTCTTTGAATATGCAAATATGGCAAATGGTGTTTGCATGCTTGCCATGTGTTGAGGATGATAAATAGTAAAGAATGAGGGCCTGATTAATGAATCTTGCGGCACTTAGCACCCCCCTACCACCACCATGTGTGTGCCGTATTTAATATACGGCACACCACGGCACATGGTAGGGACAATAGCGTCACAATTTTTCACACTATTTATGTACTGTGTAGGATTAGCGCCAACATTTTTGCTCTAATCCTGCACAATACATAGGGGCCAATTGAAAGCAATGGTATGCCCCCTTTTAATGCCTGCTCTGTGCAGGCTTTAAAAGTAGTAGCAAAAAATGATGCAATGGAATCTCCCAGATTCCACTGCACCATTTTTGCAGTCCCCCTAATGGGGCAACACACTGCTTGCATACATTATGCCTGCCTCAGGTATAATGAGGCACAAGGGGTTACAAAGAGCCGCAATGCATGCATTGCCCCACTTTGTAAATCTGGTGTGGCGATTTTGACAGGGTTGGGCCACATTAAAGTAAAAACAAATTACTCTAATGTGGCGCAAGGAGGCGCTAGGCCCTCTTGAATATGGGCCTGAATCTATTAATGTTTGACATCTGTGCATATCAGTATTTGGTGAAAATAGCAATGTGATGTCAATGCCAAATGTGCACTTACTAAAAATGAAAAATTGATGTTTCAGGACAAAAATACTGGTTTTAAGAACATGGCAAGCATCTATTTGAATAATTTGAGTTCATTATTGCAAAATCAAAATGTTGATTTGAACAAAATTATTTCATTTTTAAAATACAGATAATGCTAATATTTGGTGAGTGTATTATGTTGAGTTCAGTAAGTATATTGCTCATTTGGTTTCCTTGTTATTAGAGGACACTCACTGCTATGGTTTTTATTTCGTGACTTGAATGGAAGCATTTTATTATCTACAATGATAAATATTTCGATTATATTACCACTGTAAGGATGTGGCTTATTATATGGTATGGTTGTGCGATCTCACTGTGTAATAAACTCACAAACCCATCTGGGTCCAGTCAGGTTTGTTTATAAAAACGTGTCTCAGCCCTGGGTAAGTGTGGCTTCAAGGAGTCAGGCTTTAGCAAAGGAATAAGTACAAAGCCTTTAAAAGTACCAAAGCAATTGAATTAAAAGAAAAATGACGCAAAGGAAATTCAACACCAAATTTCAGAAATATATCTTATTTTTATGAATTTTAACCAAAATTAACCAAATATACCAGAGGATTTCTGAGGCAGAAACGATTAATTAAATCATAAATCACTTCTTTATCACTCTAATCACAAACAAGCACTGGCAACTACCGCAGTTAGTGGCCACTTAAAAACTTTGGAGAACTTTTGTAATGTTGTGTTCGGTTACTTCAGCCGCTTTGGGCAACCAACTCCTGCTTGTAGCAAGTCACAGAGACTAGTAGGCTTAGCAGGGCAGTTTCCTTGCAGTCAAACCAGTCTCCAGTTCAGTTCCAGGCTCAATGGACGAACCACCATAGACATCAATGGAGTGATCCAGATACAAGGTATACAGGATGCTGAAGATGTTGATGATGCTGTGGATGCTAATCCTTGGTCTACAAACACTGAAGGGTGACTTTTGCCTCAGGGCTAGGTGAAGGACAGCCAAAAACCACGTGATGCTGGTCTATTGGTCTCTGTTCACTGCAAAATCAGTGGTTCACTTTAACTGAGGCTAGTGTCTAACTTGGGTGACAAAACTGCACTCCAATGATTCTCCTGTTGGAACGTTTGAGTGTCAGGACTCGGTTTCCAGGGATACAATTTGGCAGTCAGTGGTGATTAAGCGATTGTGGCTGCCAAAGCGGCTTCTTCAACTTTTGTGGCCCTGGAGCTGTAACATGAAGTCAGCCAACAGGCTCTTTGAGTTCACTTCTTCTGTGTAGGGCTCAGGGACAATTTTACTCAAGCAGGTCCCCATATCAGTACACAACAGGCACAAACCTCTCTTTGCTAGCCCAAGGATCAGCAGGTGCAGCCCAGTCGTTCGTGTAGCCGCTCTTTGCCAGGACCAGGAAACAACAGGGCAGTCATTCTTCTGTCCTCTCTCCAGTACAGACATGATCTGAGGTCTGAGTGCCAGGGGTGTCACTTTTATGCCCACAACGTACCCTTAGGGGATTCGGAGACTACTAGCTACTGATATACCAGGTACCATCCTGCCTGATGCCTTCCAGCAATGTGTGGCACCTAGCTAACCCAGGGGCAATATTGTGCCCTTTCTCAAGATGGCAGAACTCTTCTTGTGGTTTGTGGAGCTTCATAGCCGCCTTAGTAGTGAGCCTACCTAAAGGCTACATGCCCACAGGAAAATTGGTTTAGAAACTGTTTCCCTCTCTCTATCCCTCATGTCAACCAATCTACCAGAGCAAAACATCAGCCTCTCTCATGTGTGTCCACTATTTGCCCTTCAAAGGCGGCTTCCCGTTTGAAGCTCTCTTTTTGGGATCAAATCCTGTCTGACTTTCTGCCGGGGAGGAGTAACAACTCTTCCAATAGTAGGTCTCTATTGTGTCGTTTCAGGGAGGGCAGATGGCTGTCTCATGGCCAGCAATTATAAATAGCCTTTAGAAAACTCAGGCAACAAAGTGACAACTTTCTAAAATTGCCCTTTACTTAAAGGTTACATGAAATTCGACTTGGGCATCAAGTCGGGATTAATGCAGCGTTTCTTTTGATACCTTGAAGTACCACCTTTAGTGGTCCCATTCAGAAATGTGCACAGCTGAGTGGTAAGCATGTACCCTTGTGCTTGCAAATGGCGCTACCATCTTTTCCACTGTAAAAACAACAATTTGGGAGTTTTACTGTTAGAACACATAAAAACACATATCCTACTTTTTAATATACAGCACCCTGACATGGAGCTTGACAGGCCTACCTTAAGTGTGATTTATATAGATCAACAAAGAAGGGCTGGCCTTTGTTAGGAGTTTAAATGAATAAGTTTAGTTCACAGTTTAAAAATACTTCACCAGTGTGCAGTGGCAAGCTGGGAGACTTGTTTTACGTTGTCACACTCATGGTGACATAATAAGTGCTGCAATCCATGAGAGACGCTTTAATTTACAAGCACAGGGGGATCCCGGTACTAGATACTAGGGACTTATAAAGTAAGCTAATGTATGCCAATTGGTTGTAAGCCAATTAAACATACACTTTCAAGGATCAGAGCATTGGCACTGGTGTCCAGGTAGCAGATCTCAATGGACTCTCAGACTCATTACACCAGTACCTAATAGTCAAAAATTGGGCCAAAAAGTGGCGGTGAATCTGTAAAAGCCCTTTTCTCACAACCACTACTCCAGCATGAGACCTGAGCATGTAACATGGTGTAACCATTTTGAACCTATGTTCTCAATTAAAGTGAGTAGTAACACTAAGGTTTGAACCTGTAGGATTTGTCCATATCTACTGTGTATGGCTAATGTTGGTATAATGTTTATAATTTTTCTTTTTTCTGCTGTTCATTCTAGGTAGATTCACAGTCAAACTATACGTCTGAGAATCACTTTGTAAGTGGCAGGGTGGAAAAATGAAGTGAAGAAAGTTGCTAAGTATCTATTTAAAAATGACGAGTCAAAATTTAGAAACAGATTTCTAACTGTTAGAAATAAAAATTGCTTGCTGACCAACGTTTAGCAAAATTGTGCTGGAAACTCTTTTGGAGCATCTGCGCAAGGAAAAAAATTCCCAATGCACTTAGACTTAGAAAAAAACATCCTAAGGAAGAGGGTAAACATACAGACATTAATTATGATCAGCTCTGAAATGACAATTTGGTCCTTGACGTGGCATTCCATTGTCAAGGAAGATGGCAGCACTCAATGATTCAACCATAGTCAGTGTTTAATTTGTAAAAAAAAATATAAGTGCTGGTTCCAAAGGTTTTTCTCAGAAGCCTCCAGCTGGTTCTGACAAATGTTGGGATTGCTGAATACTTGGGCTGGATAGTCTTGATTCTACCTCATTCTTCTTACTTCTACTACCATACATTTTCTGTCTCACATCTTTAAATAATGCTATATCAAAATGCATTAACTGTCCACGACCCAACTTCCTCTCCGATCAATCATTGTCTTACTGCTTTGTCTTTGACCATGTACAGTACTCTGCTGTCGTTTGCCTAAGGTTGCTGTACAGTCAGGGGTGTGCAAATAGATGGTAGAAATACGTTTATTCCATAGCAGCACCACCTGTACAATACGTCCTATCTCTTTCAGATCATCGCAGCAACTGACTTATCACGGCACTCCCATTCCAAACTGGGAAGAAGAGTGCTGACATAGGCAGTAAAGCGTGAGAGATTATGAACACAACACATCTCCCTGTTTTATAAAAAACACAAAAGTTAAATACAATAAACACTACAAAGATAATTATATATAGGGAAAATGAACTATAAGCTGTAAGGGAAATATAATAATATATACAAATTAAGTATCTAACTTACACTAAAGTAATTAAAAAGCATACAAAGTAGGGTAAAACAATATTAAAAAACTTGAACAGTATTATCATCAGTCATCCAGGCAATGATTCTATACCAGTGGTCTTCAAACTCTTTAATGCTGCGTCCCCCCAGTGGGAAAAAAAAATCATCGGGCCCCTATCCAATTTTTTTGCACTTATTCTATTAAATTGGCAATGTTTAAATATGTCTAGCCTTTTAAGGTTCATTTGGCAATGACATTCTTCAAACACATATAGTACCTACACAATCTATACATTTGAACTCCTTGAGGGAGTTGGTTCAAAAAGATGCGTTTGGTTCAAAAAGGAATAGTGGTGTTGACAATCTGCACAGCCTTATTGAAATGACAGATAAACAAAAATGCACTGGAAATCAGCATAATGCAAGTGGTAGCTACATATATACTGTGAACCACTCCCAGAAAACCCAATGTCTGCACAATTCTGGCATAAATGAGGTCTCCTGTTCAGGAAGTTATCAATAAACTTGTGGATTCAGCAACAATAAGAAAATAATTATATAAAACAGGAGAAACAAAATTTAGAGCCCATTCATGTCGTCCCCCAACTCCACTGCCCAGGGGCCTCCCATTGTGGCTGCGTTACTATATCACTACCCGTGTCCAAGGCACAATAGATAAATGGGCTAATGTCAATTTAGCTGAAACGCTAGGAGCCTATGTGAGAAAATATGCCATAAATTGACCAGTTAGCAATTGTAGCATGTAGATTGACTAAGCCAGGACTAGCTTGGTATCATGTGGAACTGCATCATCAGCGTCTATGCCATGCTCTGCCCTATGCAAATGGGTCAACATCTCATCCCAGCTAGCAGACAGGGGATATTTACACATGCCTATATCATCTTCCCGTCGCAGTGCAACCCCCTCTGCCTCCGCCCATATCAGAAAGGAGCGTTTCCAGGCTTGCACTGAAGGGGGCTCACTGGCTTTCCACCTTTTATTGATGAGTCGCTTGGCTGTCAGAAGTCCCAAGTCCAGGAATCTTGTGAATGCTTTTCGCTTTTTGGTTTTCGGGAAGAGACCCAGGAGACATGAGCCCCAACCCAACAGCAGTGGACGTGATGTGTGTTTTGATAGGATGATGTGATTCCATGCCAGTAAATGTTTAAGGAAGGACAAGACCAGAGTATGTGAAGGAAGTCCACCCCTATTAAGTTGCAGCGAGGGCAAGCTGTGTCCACACGAATAAAGTATCTGTTAATGCAGGCTGGCGAGAGATAAGCTCTGTGAAGAATATAAAATTGAATAAGGTGGAATCTGGAATTGTGGGGGACATTAGTATGGCTGGATAGTGCCATTGACCATGTGGCTTCAGTGAAAGGTTCCGCCAGATCACCCTCCCAGTTGGCAAGCAAAGCAGTGTGGGTATTTAGCGTATGTGTTCTAAGCGCATCAGTGAACCACCGTATCACATATCTACCTTGCCCCATAACTTGTATGTATTGCACTAGTAAGTGTGTGGGGGGTTCAAATGTCATATCTCCCCATCTGCGCGATAGCGCCATCAGCAATGAATTGTACAACATAAACTGCCCACGGTGGCAGTCCCATCTCCGCCAAGAGCTCACTGAACGGAATAAGCCCACCCTCACTATAAAGATCACCCAGAGTGTGCAGATCAGCTGCGTGCCAAGGCCCCAGTTCAGCTGCAGTTGTGAGCTGTGCACGGCACTGCATACCCACCAATGCCAAAGCTGGTGCCCAGGGAATACTGTTGCCTATGAGGAGCAGAGACCTACGGTAACAATGGTGAGCCACATTCAGTAATAGTTCCGCAGGGGACCGTGACATTGTAAGGGGGTGGAAGAGGTGCAAAATCTGAGTCAGTGTCCAGGGTAGGGAATTTGTTGCATTGTCGGCAAGCTGAAGGCCTGCCAGCCAACACGCCACCCACTGAAACTGAGAGGCCAAGTAATAATGCTCCATATTCAGCACCGAGAGGCCACCTTGGGTCAGGGGTAAGTAGAGTTTTTTTTAACGCATCTCTGCAACGACTTTTGTTCTAGATAAATTCCCGCATTCTAGGTTCCAATTCACAGAAGTAGCTGGCTGGAACATAGTAGGGCAAATTGGAGAAGTATTATAGAAGGCAAGGAAGCACCACCATTTTCAGGAGGGCGATCCTGCCGACTACCGAAAGCGGCAGTGTTTGCCAGAAGGTCATCTGAGATCGGATGGATGACACTGCTCTGAGAAGATTGCCATCGTGAAGGTCCCTCTCCTTGTGAAATACCTGTATGCCCAGATAGCGGAACGTCCTGTGCTGCCAGGGGACATCAGTTCCAGAAAGTCGCAGTCCCGGATATGGCAGTCCTGGATCAAAGGGGAAGACGTTACCAATGTCTCTGAAATACAAAAGAAGATCATCTGCATATAAAGATATGGTGTGTAGTCCGTCCCCCAATGGGATGCCCCTCCGGCCCTGAGGAACTCCACAGCCAGAGGCTCCATTGCCAGAGAAAACAGTAATGGAGAGAGAGGGCAGCCCTGTCTAGTACCCCTGCCCACCTCTATCGGATCAGATATGATTGTGCCAACTTTAGCCCTGGACCGAGGCCGGGTATACAGCAGCCGGACCATGCGTAGGAACTGTGGGCCCATACCAAATTGGTGCAGCGACTCAAACAGATAAAACCATTCCAAGGAATCAGAGGCCTTCTCCAGGTCAAGCACTAGACATCCTGCACGAGGCCAAGCCCGCGTTGAGTATTTCATGACTCTGAATAGGTGCCTGATATTGTGCGAAGTGTCCCGCGCTGGCACAAAGCCGTTCTCATCCGAGTGCACTAGTTGCGGGACCAGAGGTGGCAAACGCATTGCCAGAACCCTGGCCAGGATTCTGTAGTCAGTATTGAGCATCACCAGTGGCCTTTAGGAGCCCAGCTCAGATGGGTCCTTGCCCGGCTTAGGGAGCGATACCAGTAGCGCCTCACACTGCAAAACTGGTAGGGATGCCTCCTGCAGTGCTTGCTCATAAAGACAGAGCAGACGAGGTGCAAGTGTTGCAGAGAAGGTCTTATAAAGGTCCGACGGGAGACCGCCTGGGCCTGAGGTTTTGCCTGCTGATAAGGCTTGTATACTATCATAGACTTCAGCCAATGTTAGGGGCGCCTCCAGCTCTTCTTGCTGGTCATCCGTCAATTGGGGTAAGGTAAGTAATGAGAAAAAGTCCGCTCTTTCCTCTAGATCTGTTGTCACCGTGGGACGGTAAAGCGACTGATAATGCTTAGTAAATTCACAGTGAATCTCCAGAGTTCCATAATAGGACCTCAGTCTTGGCCTTGACGAATAAGCCACGCCAGCAATTTGCCTGAGCAATCAGCAATGGCATGTGTGCGAGCCGAGTGAGCTGCATAGTTAAAACAGCACAATCTCTCTAGTGAGGAAATGCGTTCTGCTCTGGCATTTGCTAGCTGTTGCGAGTCTGATGCGGGGTGGGAATTTCTACACTCATATCTCATCAGGGACCTCTCCACTTTGGTCAAATCGCTCTCAATGGACCTCCGCAAGTTCTACTGTGTGCCCATACAATGACCTCTGATGAAGACCTTAAATGCTTCCCATTCAACTAGTCTGGAGGATGCTGTGCCCATATTATGTTCAAAGTATTCAGGAATTGCCTTGTCCAGCAATGCCCTAAAAACTGCATCCTCTAAGAGCTCCGGGCGGATTCGCCAAGTGGGTATACTTGGGTGAGATGCATCCCATCCCAGTTTTAGAAGCTGTGGATTGTGATCCGAGTGAGTACGGCCCAAATAGTTGGACCACAATATTGTAGGATTTAAGTTAGTGGTACATATTATCCTGTCAAGACGGACATGTAGTTGGTGTGGGTCAGAAAAGAACTAGTAGACCCTAGTCGTAGGATGACACTGGCGCCCCACATCTACTAATTGCCAGTGTTGGAGCCAGCTGCGTAGCGCATGTGCAGCTGTAACTGCAGGTGCAGTGGGTAACGGCGGGAAGGAACGGTCTACAGAAGGGTCTAGGATGCAATTAAAGTCACCCCCTAATAACCAGGGAGATCACTGCAGCGAGAAAGGAGGTTGGATAATGTGTAGGAAAGAAGCTTGATCTGTATTTGCAGCATATATAGACCCCATCATCACTGCACGGCCAGCAAGGCGCCCTCGCACCAGTACTTATCGCCCCTGCGCATCCACTATATGATCTTCAGCAACAAAGGGGGTGCCTGGTTTCATCCAAATAAGTGGCCCTATGGCATAAGAGGAGAAACCTGTTGCATAAAGCTGTCCCGGAGAGCGCCGTTTAAATCTAGCCACCTCAGGTTGCGCAAGGTGGGTCTCCTGCAGGAACTCTATATTAATTAAATGCCTTTAAAGATATGAATATATGAAATATATGTGTGCTCGCGTATGTATGCCTCACACATTCCACGTGAGGAGATTGAAAGGGTTCATGGTGGATCAGTAGGTAGATAGTGTTCCAGAGCTGCCATCCCAGAGACAGGGAGTACCACTGGACTAGCAGCTGGGCCCCAATGGGGCAGCGGGCAGGGCGAACGCAGGCTCCATACAAAGAAAAACAAAAACAACTTAGGAGCAGTAACAGGCCCAATAGTAACATAAGTGAATGCCATTAGAGGAGAGGGACAACTGGTGTCTGCCCAAACTAAGCAATACCCCTATTTAGCGGAACCAATACAAGGAAAAGGACACCTCTAGTGGAAGAGTGGGGTAGGCGAGGTGGGTGATATGCGATAAGAGCTGGACCGCAACCCCTATAACAGCATAAGCGCTGGGAGTTAACAGCGGCAGAATGTAGCATGTATTGTAGGTGACATATGGCAGCGCGATGCCCAGAGGCTCACGGCCCGCCATCCATAAAAGCAGGGTCAGCAGCGGCAGACCACATGCGCGGTCACGAGCAAGATTGAGACATGTGGTGCATCAGCATGACTATTTGAGTAGTACATTTAACATTTAACTTTACCACTGACTTCTTAACAGTGAATTGCATGACAATTGGGTAGAGTCAGAGTAATTCTTCCACTGTCTGAGGTGCCACCGCTGGACGGTGGGATGACCCAAGTTCAGAGGACATCTCGAAGGAGGAGCCCTCATCTCCATTAGAGTTAGTGAGGTCCCCTTCTCCATCCGAGGCAGTTGAAAGGATACTGATGGCTGCTAATTTGTTCCAGGTCGGGAGCGTGTCGCACCTCTCCCAAGGCAGCCACCCGCCTTTTACAATGTCTCCATTTACGGGGTTGTAGGTTCTGGGCCTCTGGCTTAGCTATGCCGGGGTCTCATTGACTAACCAGTTCTGAAGACTCCAGCCAGTCCCAAGCTGCCTCTGGCTTGCTGAAGAAATGCGTTTTATCATCAGCTACTACGCGCAGCTTGGTCGGGAAGAGAAGGGAATATGACATATTGAGGACGCGGAGTTTGCGCTTAACTGGCAAGAAGGATGCACTCTCTCTTTGTATGGCAATGGTGTAGTCCGGAAATATCATAACTGGATTGTTGTGCACTTGGATTGCGGGGAGTGTTCTTACTGCTCACAGTATAATATCTCTGTCTGCATAATGTAAGAGCCGGAGAAGGAAAGTGCACCGCCGAGCGCCCGGCGGGCGGGCCCTGGTAGGAACCCTGTGGGCTCGTTCAACTGAAAAGAAGGGCGTCAACGAGCCTCCGGCATCAGCTCCTGAAGCCAGGATTCAGCTAAGGCAACCGTGTTTGGGCCCTCCGCACCTTCTGGTAGACCTACGACTCTGATGTTGTTCCATCTGATGCGGTCTTCTTCATCTTCTACACAGTGCTCCAGGATCCCTACCCGGTCCAGCGCGTTTTGCAGCAAAGTCTCTAGCCAGTCCATCTTAGGTGTTAAGTCCTGGAGCTGGCCTTCTAGTGTGCGGGTTTTATCCGCTAGTTTGCGGTGGTCTGCGTGCAGGAGGGTGAGATCACTAGCCACTTTATCAATTTTGCCCTCTAACAAGGTCCGAGCTTGATCTAAAGAGGTGCCTATGCGCTCCACAGCTTCCAGCATGGCATCCAGTTTATTGCTATCCAGGGGTAGGGCCTCCGATCGTGGCATCTGGAGCCCTGCTCCCGCTCCAGAGTATCTTTTATTCTCTGTCTTAGTTTCCAAATCCATACTAACAGTACAATATTCCACCAACTATGAAGGATTTCGTTTAGTCCTAGCTTTTCTTCCCCTCATTATTTCAAAAAGGGTGCACCCTGTCATTTCATTAATAGTGGTACAATACATCCATACAGTCTTGTGAATTTGCAACTTTCACTCATCATTTTCAAACCCTACAGACTGAATGGCACCCTTGAGTACGCTCAATCATGCCATTCCCACTATGATTATATAGGAATGTAGTGTAATGTTTTATGCCTACTCTCTGAAAGTAGGTTTTTGCTTTTACTAAAAGTAATTGTACACCATTATATGTAATCATTTGAACTGGAGTAACTTCTTCCATTAAAATACTGTTGAAAAAATGTAAGACAGCATATGTGTCTACTTTGTCTACTATCTTAATAACAGCCCACCTATCAGAAAGATTCATAGCTGAAATGAAATACTTAGACTTGCTGCCGACAGGACCCATAATATCTACTGCAATGGTTTCCCACAGATTCTTTGGAATACAAGGTTCGACCATATTAGGCCTGAAGGTCTTCATAGATTTATCAGCATTGGCACAAGTAATGCAGTTTCTTACCACGCATTCTACATAAATATCTATGCCAGGACACCAGAAACCATTTTTGACTGACAGCTTGGTTTTCAGGATCAAATGCAGACAAAGCAGTAGCTTTAGCAATTGCATGTTTTATATGTACAAAAATCTCTATCACACATCTTGCACCAGTTGAATTTATTCTTATTCTTGAGTAATTGTCTTACATAGAACGTCCTACGAGAAACATTTCTGATGCACTTAGCATAAAATTCCGTAAGACCTAGGAAAGACCTCACGTCATCCTAACTGGTAGGTACAGGTGCCAATTGCATTGCCTCTATTAATTCTAGTTTGGGTTTCACATCATCCACACTCAATACATGACCTAAATAAGTCACAGATTGTACAGCAAATTTACACTTGGAAAATTTCACTGTTAAACCCCTTGTGTCTAGAATTCTCAACACACTTTCTAACAGGTGGTCATGTTCTGTTTTGTCTTTCCCACAAATCACTATGTCATCTTGAAAATACTTGGCATTGTTTAGTTTACCAAATCATGAATGCATTAGTCTTCGAAACATGGCAGCAGCCTTTGCCAGACAAAAAGGCATTCTCTTAATATTGATAGCAACATACAGCGGAAATTAATGCAGTGTAGTGTTTGTCCAATTCTTTTTCAACTTTTTCCTGAAAGTCATGGGAATGTTCCTTGCCTTAAAAATATTTGGGGTATGCATCTTTTTGAACACTGTCTTGTGTTCAAAATTGATAAATTTCCCACTCTTCTCACTGAAAACCCTAGGATTTTTTTAGGCATAACATGACCAGTACATTCACTATCTCCAAGCACCATTACCGGTTCAGGGCTATTTGGATTCAATATCATACCAACCGCCCCAGAACGGAAGGTCCTTTTTCTGCTGCGTACAGTTTGCAAACACTCTCTTGGTTCTTGAATCTGAATACTAATTTGCGAAACCCTAACATATCAATTTTTTCACCTGAATACCCTTAAGGGGATAGATCTGGTTCTTCTAATACACTGCCTAGTTTTTCAACAAAATTAGATTTCCACACATTCTCATTTATAGTGGAATACGGAGATCCTGAGTGAGCATATATTTGTATATTCATCCCTCCGATGGTCATGTCACATAAAGATTTCCTCTTACTCATGGTATCATTCACATTCAAAATATTGTGTTCACTATCCTCAATATTTAGACCAAATCTGTCATCTTCCTGTGTATCAAACATGTATTTTTCATCATTACTTGCATCATCTTCATCCACACACCTAATTCTTTGTTTCTTTTTCTCCTACATACTTTAGAGAAATGACCAATCATGCCACAATTTAAACACTTTTGTTCTAATGCTGGATATGACTTGTTATTAGCTGAATATAACTTGCTGCTGCATCGAAAACACCTCAAGACTTCTTTTGATTCATCTTTAATCTACTCTTTAAACTTTCCCTGTCATTTATATCCATTTTCTGGATACAACCTTTTCTGGAAATATCCATTGACTCACAGTCTCTCTTGTACAGATGCATCTTTCACATGCATAACAACTTGGTCTCTAATCAGATCCTCTTGTAGAGTTCTGAACTTGCAATCAAGGGATAATGTTCGTGGTGCTGCTACACAATTCCTGTGGAAAATGTTTTATCTCACTATACCAATACAAACCTTAGGAGAAGAATAATGATCAAAATCACCAATGGCACGATCAAAGACATTTCCATCCCTCACCCCACCAGTCTTCTTAGTCATTTGATCATATGCTTTTACTCCTTCTGGACCTATGCAATGTAAAAAGGTATGTTTCTTCTGTTGCAGGAGGCATTTTACCTCGATCATCCACCATATCAATATAGTTTGAGAAAAAAGCCTTCCGTTCCAGCCATTTCATAAATGGAACACCCCACCCCCTGTGTGCCAGAAAAACTGTGCACTCATGGTGGTGAAGGGTACTAAATAATATAATATTGTCTACCTAAAGTGTAATATAACTCCTGTATGTTTGCAGCAAAATAACGGAAGAAGAAAATTGTATAAGTTCTATAAGTATGATAAATATCCCTGCTGCCCCCCAAAAATATAGTAGCTCCAATGCACTTGTAGGCACATACTCACAAGTACCAAAGGACTGGTTCACTTTCGAGTTAAGTGTCCACTCTTCACCCTAGGACTAGCACTATGAAAAAGTGCCAGGGACTGTCAAAGAAATGAGCAGAAAAATGGAAAATAAAAAATAAAAGTAGAGATCCCAAGCCATATAATTTATTACCTTAACAAGTCGAGTTGTCAGGCAGGCATCAAGAAATAGAAGCAGTAAGAGTAGGAGTTGACTGACCTTTTCAAATCCTCAACAACAGTCTTGTATGAGTCGAAGTAGAGACATTGCGTGAAGAACTAGACCGGCACTTCTCACTGTAAGCGTCAGAAGCACTTAAAGCGTGATGACATTAATTTAATCGAAGAAGTGCACTCCTGTGAGACTATGGGCCAGATGTCCGTAAGTATGGGTTTGCGACTCGCAAATTGCGAGTCTGAGCGACTCGCAATTTGCGACTCGCAAACCCAGATGCAGGATGGTGTCCCTGACACCATCGGCGAATCGGAAGGGGGTTGCAAAGACCCACCTCATTAATATTAATGAGGTGGGTCGCAATTTGCGACCCCCTTCTGATTCGCAGCACTCACAGGGATGGTGGCCTGCTGGAGACAGCAGACCACCATGTCTGTGACTGCTTTTTGATAAAGCAGTTTTTTATTTTTTATTGCAGCCCGTTTTCCTTAAAGGAAAACGAGTTGCAATAGACACGAAAAAATGAAACGAGTGGTCCATAACTACCTTATCACAGCAGTCCCATTCCGAACTGCAATGTTAAATGCTGACATAAACAGCACAGCGTGAGAGATTGTGAACACAACAGTTGCACTATAGACATATCACATACATACAAGAAATTCATCAGATAAGGTTTACTGATCGTAAATGGGAATCAATTAAGCAAATAGTGAAATTAAGCGGCCCCAAATGAATTTAGAGATTAAAAAAGCGTAATTGTTAAGGCTTTCTGAGTTCATTTTTAATAACACCATATTTATTGAGATGTTCAAGATTCTCATCCGTAATTAAAATAAACTTGCTAATTAAATATATAGTAAATTATTCAAAAGCTTCCAATCAGTTTGTCTTCACTTGCACTGGAGATCTCGCTCATATTTGGCCATTCCCCACGAGCAAGCTCCAGTGAGAGTGAACTAGATCAGGGTTTTTTCAGTACTTCTTGAGCATGGATTAAGGGTGTGTGAAATTGTGAGACTTCTACTCATTTTTTGATTTTTTAAATTCATCATCTTTGTCTAGTAAATATACGAATTTTGAGTAAAGCTGGTAAAAAAACCCTTCTATAATAAGGTTTAGTAAGAGCAAATCATACGAAATATTTTATTTTCTCACAATTTGCCGATTGACCTTTAATCCTGCACAAGCATAGTATAAATAGGATTTATCTAAATCATACATATACTACTTGACCATAAATGACAAGTGCGAATTCATTTTATGGCATGGTATGGATAGAATCTCACTCATCCAATGTAACAATACGGTACCAGTAAATATACAATTTTTGGGAGCACAATTGAGCGCCATTAATAAATTATTGCTTTTAATTTGGCTAAAATCAAAACCTACCAGATATCTTATGAAGCTTAGAAAATAATATGGCACATCCACTTCTTCCTAAAAGTCCACTGTGGATAAGTAATTTACACCTCAACAAATTACCCCTGATTCACGAACAGATGTATATTTGCAAACTACAGGGATGATTCACAAAAACATTTATGAGAAGTGTAGTGTCTTGTGAGTTATGAATTCCAGAATCCTCTTGGCTCCTGTGGAACTGTGACGAATAGAACACAGTGAAATGAATGCAGGTTGAGAATGTTGGGTATACAGTTACATACAGACAAATGCAGACCTGTAATATGCATCTCTGTGTGTGGCATAGCTATTGGTGGGTACTCCGGCTGGGGAAGACGCTACAGAAAGTAGTACTACAGGACTGCTCTTTGCAGGTACTCTTACGTGCCCTTTTGAATTGTTCCCAGATCGTCCAACTCTCTATTAGTAAAACTGCAAAGATCACACAGTCCTTTTGGTTTGTGCTAATTCTATATGAATATTCTCAGATTATTTACATTTTATTCATATTTGAATGTTTTGTGGACCATTCACAATGGCATGTAACAGTATGCAAAAAAGTACTACTGGTCTAATGCTTTTTGTACTCCAAAATGCCTTTGTGACTATGCTCCTATATGCATATGTGTCAAGGAAAGAGAGGTGTAGGAAAATGCCACTGTTGGCATGGTTACCCCCTAACTTTTTGCCTTTTGTTGATACTAGTTATGATTGAAAGTGTGCTGGGACCCTCCTAACCAGGCCCCAGCACCAGTGTTCTTTCCTGTTCCTGTACTGTACCTTTGTCTCCACAATTGGCACAGCCCTGGCACACAGATAAGTCCCTTGTAAATGGTACCCCTGGTACCAAGGGCCCTGTGGCCAGGGAAGGTCTCTAAGAGCTGCAGCATGTATTATGCACCCTGGGGACCCCTCACTCAGCACATGCACACTGCCTCACAGCTTGTATGTGCTGGTGGGGAGAAAATGACTAAGTCGACATGGCACTCCCCTCAGATTGCCATGAATCACAACCCACTGCCTGTGGCATAGGTATGTCACCCCTCTAGCAGGCCTTACAGCCCTAAGGAAGGGTGTACTTTACCACAGGTGAGGGCATGGGTGCATGAGCACTATGCCCCTACAGTGTCTAAGCCAATTCTTAGACATTGTAAGTGCAGGGTAGCCATAAAGAGTGGTCTGGGAGTTTGTCAAACACAAACTCCACAGTTCCATAATGGCTTCACTGAATACTGGGAAGTTTGATATCAAACTTCTCAGCACAATAAATCCACACTGATGCCAGTGTGGGATTTATTGAGAAATGCACACAGATTGCATCTTAGAGATGCCCCCTGTATATCAGTCCAACTACAAGTGCTAGGCTGACCAGTTTCTGCCAGCCTGCCACATCCAGACGGGTTTCTAGCCACACTGGGTAGGTGCCTTTGTTGCTCTGTGGCCAGGAACAAAAGCCTGTACTGGGTGGAGGTGCTTCACACCTCCCCCTGCAGGAACTTTAACACCTGGCGGTGAGCCAGCTAGTGGAGATGCCCGCCCCTCTGGACACAGCACCTACTTTTGGCGGCAAGTCCGGAGGAGATAATGAGAAAAACAAGGAGGAGTCACACTCCAGTCAGGACCGCCCTTAAGGTTTCCACGGCTGAGGTGACCCCTGCCTTAAGAAATCCTCCATCTTGTTTTGGAGGATTCCCCCAATAGGATTAGGAATGTACCCCCCTCCCCAGAGGGAGGAGGCACAAAGTGGGTGCAGCCACCCTCAAGGACAGTAGCCATTGGCTACTGCCCCCCAGACCTAAACACCCCCTAAATTGAGTATTTAGGGGTGACCCTGAACCCAGGAAACCAGATTTCTGCAACCTACAACAACAAGAAGGACTGCTGACCTGAAAGCCCTGCAGAGATGACGGAGACGACAACTGACTTGGCCCCAGCCCTACTGGCCTGTCTCCAGACTAAAAGAACCTGCACAGCGACGCATCCAGCGGGACCAGCAACCTCTGAGGACTCAGAGGACTGACCTGCACCCAAAGGACCAAGAAACTCCTGTGGACAGCGGCTCTGTCCACGAAACCAAGAAGCAACCATCTTTAAAGGGACTCCAGCCTCACTCCGGAAGCGTGAGTCCCCAACACTCTGCACTCAACACCCCTGGCTCATGTCCAGAAGAACCAACACTGCAGAGAGAACCCCAAGGCGACTCCCACGATGTGGACACCCTGAGACGACCTCCCTGCACCCCCACAGTGACGCCTGCAGAGAGGAGCCAGAGGCTCCCCCTGACCACGACTGTCTGGTAACAAAGGAACCCGACGCCTGGAAGAGGCACCGCACCCTCAGCCCCCAGGTCCGAGAGGAACCAACTACCGGTACAGGAGTGACCAGCAGGTGCCCCCCCTTGCCCAGTCGATGGCTGGCCCGAGAAGCCCCCTGTGCCCTGCTTGCATCACCAGAATGACCCCCTGGTCTCTCCATTGATTCCTATCTGAATCCCGACACCTACTTCACACACTGCACCCAGCCGCCCCTGTGCCGCTGAGGGTGTATTTTGTGTGCCTGTTTGTGACCCCCGTGCTCTACAAAACCCCCCCCTGGTCTGCTCCTCGAGGACTTAGCTGCTTGCAGACCGGAACCGGAGTACCCCTGTTCCCCATAGGCGCCTATGCTATTTGGGCCCTACTTTGACCTCTGCACCTGATCAGCCCTGTGTTGCTGGTGCTGGGTGTTTGGGGTTGCCTTGAACCCCCAACGGTGGGCTGCCTATGCCCAGGAGACTGAATTTGTAAGTGCTTTACTTGCCTGGGAAACAAACTATTTCTTACCTCCCCCAGGAACTGTTGATTTTTGCTATCCACTTTTAAAATAGCTATTTGCCATTTTTGCCAAAACTGTGTACATTACTGTTTTAATTCAAAGTTCCATACTTACCTGTGTCAAGTACCTTACAATTTAGGTACTTACCTAAATTCTGAATCTTGTGGTTCTAAAATAAATTAAGAAATAATATTTTTCTATATCAATACCTATTGGCCTGGAGTTAAGTCTTTGAGTGTGTGTTCTCACTTATTGCCTGTGTGTGTGTACAACAAATGCAGAACACCACTCTCTGATAAGCCTACTGCTCTACCACACTACCACAAAATAGAGCATTAGTATTATCTTTTATTGCCACTATCAACCTCTAAGGGGAACCATTGGACTCTGTGAACACTATCTCTCACTTTGAGATAGTATATACAGAGCCAACTTCCTACAAGAGGTAAGGAAGATGTCAATAATTTGACTACCCCAAGCCTTAAATTGTGGATCACGGGGCCCGAGAAACAAGGGGTCACTTCAAATAGAGGTGAAAAGCAATGTTGCTGGAACTTTACGATGGGGGAAATAGATGCAAAAAGAAGATGGTACTATCGAATTCCATCTAGTGAGCAGGCTGATCGGGCACTTTAAGATTACAATAATTTAGAGACAAAGTGCTGGTGGGCTGTTGATGGACTCACTGAGAATAGATTGTAGAATCATGTTTGCTCTGTGGGTAAAGGCAGAACTATGGAGAAGTCATTGTGCCTATGTGCTGGAGAAACAATGATCCCTCAGAGTAACTTCCTGGAAGAGTCATTGAAATGTAAAATGTGGCTTGTAACATGGAAATCACTTTGGGATTAGCTGTATTTGTCATGTATAGTCCCATTGGATGTTTTTGCTGCAGTATTTTCTTGAGTTTCCTGGAAAACTAGGGCCCAGATTTACTATTATTTGGCCCATCACAGTAAGACGAAGTGATACGTTGTGCTGCATCAAATGGAGATAGCAGGAATGAGCCTTATTTATTAATATATGGCACATTCTTGCTCTCTCTGTGCTGGTGCATGCAGTGCAGCCTAAAGCCAATCTAGGCACCCTTGCACCATTGTGAAAGGGTGCCTGCATAACAGGCAGGATTGTTTTTGTGCTGGAAGAGACACCTTCCTGCATAAATACAATCCTCAGGGGCATTTTCTTCATTCTATGTGTGCTGCATGATGCAGCACACATAGAAAGAGGAAATAACGAAGAAATTTAAAGATATTTCTCCTTATTATGCCTTTGGTGGGAAGGCATACCATTTTGATGCATTCCCAGGTTTTCTAGTCTTAGTAAATGTGGGAATGTTCCAAAATTCATTGGTGGATACAAGGAACACCCGTGCTCCACCGATGGAACACCTTCCCAATGCAGATTAACGCATGGCAGCGACTTGCGTTTATTTGTGTTACTCTAGATTACTAAAACATACAGAGCCACACAAGATGACGATTTTGCTGAGAGCACCTTTGCACTTTAGGGTCAGCTCATGTGTTTAACTGACTGGCAGTCAGCTAATACAAGTTCCAGGAAACTTCCTTAATTAAGGAAATTGTTTTTCTTGCTTTTAGCACATGATTTCTGTTGGATGTGTGCAATTGTGAGCCAAGTCATTAACCACATGTTCGTTTTCCTTGTTGTCACAGGCAAGGAGCTGAGCCTCAAGTCCCCAAGCTAATGGTTCAATTGGAAGATCATTGTGCTTGGGACTTACCACTCACTGAAGTAAGACATTGTGGGCATCCTCAGAGGAGTGTGTAAGTAGTGCCTAAAATCAGGCAATGTAAATGATGGCCTGCGTAAAGAACACAGGGACATCCAAAGCAGGTTTGTAGATTGACACACTTAATTTACTCCTGTTTTATGCCATAGTAATGTTTTCCTGTTTTAACCTGATATATATTTAGAATTGTATAAAAACTAATGTGAAAATTATGGATTTTTTCAGAATATATTTCAGCTGTATAGAAAAGCTCACATTTGTAACTGGTGGGAAAAATACTACTTTTCCTGGTTGCCCAGTGGGCAAAGTCATGTTTCTCTGCCCTCACTAATGTGCTTTGCTAAAGAGTACTCGACGAGGAACGAGGAATTACTGTAGAATGATGGGGGAAGAGGTGCCTGCATGGATCAAAAGAGGCGAAAGAAAATCAGGTAGATGCATACACTAATAACTGAATAGCTACCCTAGCAAGAGAACTGATAAAGAGGTCATGTATTATGTGTATTATGCCTTTAAGACTGACGTCTAATGTGATAACTTTATTATGAAATAGAAAATCAATAAAGACAATGTTATTAAAAAAGGGAGTTGGAAAGTTCAGTACAAATCTCATAAGATTCCACATTAGTTTCTCAGACAATGTCCAGTTTGACCGCTCAGGGCTTGCAACAGAGCCTCTGAACAAAACATGTTTTAGAAGCTGTTTGGAATTATCAACTTATATGGAATAACCACACCTTGGCGTAGCTGCTCAAATATGTCTGAACCTATGATAAGCAGTCCCTAATTGTTTTATTGCATAACAACCTTTGACCTTTACAGTTAGTCTACCTGAAGGATTCTCAGCTTGGTGGGAGTGACTGTAGTCTTTTAGATAAGTCATTTGAAATTCACTGAAACAGCAAGAAAACAAATAGATGCTTAAATAATCAGCACATATATTATTTGACAATTTCTAGTGATCTCACTTAAGTTCATCGCTCGTGAGGGCTGAATCTAAACTAAAGGGAAAAGGTGACAGAAATGGGAAGAACGCAAGTCTTACAGCTGGCACAGGACTCGGGCAGCATGCCAGCAATGGTGCCGCTCTCCACGGAGAGAAAATTGGCATCTCTTCCCTGCTGTCATCTCTTTCTCAGTGACACTGGCTGAGGCGAGTGAGAAAGACTGCTTGATTTGAGTGAGCAAACACAAAAGACAGCTTGTCTGCTCTGGGATTTAGCAGGGGTGTCATAGAAAACGCTGATGTATGCCCCCTCACTGTGGGCATCATGTGATGTACAAATCTCACGCAGAGCTTGTTTCCCTGTCAATGAAAGCGTTTGGAAGAATGGCGCCTTCAAATGGCTCATGTGTTTTACCAGCTGTTTCATAATTCATTGTTATGTTCACTTCACACCTGTTAAGAAGACTACCATTCTTTCAGATTGTATAACATGAATGCTACATAAATCGTGTCATGGAATTATTCATTGACTACAGGCAAAACATGGGCACTGTACATTCAGAGAATCTGTTGGAAAAATATAAAGAAAGCATATTACTTCTTGTAGAAATTAGATAAAATGAAGGTGCTGAACACGTTTGACTTAATATTAGAGTATAATGTGCTAGCTGCTCTGAACTAGTTCGATAAGAATTGCCATGTCGGCCAGGTATGTGTAATTTACATACGTAATTTCTGCACTTACGTTATGATATGCGAGCTGTAGAGCAAACTGTCACCCGGGAGGGTCTCCTGGCACTGAGCAGGTGTGACTCTAGCCCAAGCTAGGGCTTAGTGGGACTACTCAAATAGCCAGTCTTCAGTTTCTTGCAGAGTTCAAGAAGTGAAGAGGAGGCTCTTATATGGTCGTTCCATCCCTTAGGCATGAGTATAAGGCTCAATCACCGGATCTGGTTTTCTGTATGTATGAGATGAGACAAAGTAAGAATCCTTGTGAGCGGAGGTGTCTGGAAGGTTTGCGAAAACAGTTGCAATTCTTGAGTTGCTGGCCAGTGCAATATTGTGCCTTGAGAGTGTTGGGGGTGGGGAGAGTGTGAATTGTGCTAGTTTGTGTTTGGGAAGCCATTGGGTGTGATGTGATATGAGTGCAGCAGGGGAGATTGAAAGTGATTTTAGCCATAGAGTTCTGAATGGTCTGCAGCCTTCAGGTTTTTGCTGATGCCGGCATAGAGGGTGCTATCATAATTATTCCTACTTGCGATGAGGGCCTACATGATAGATTTCCGAGTACCGATTGGGAGCGAGTTGAAATCTTGCTCAGCATCTTCAGGGTATGGAAGCATGATGAGGTGAAAGCATTGACTTGGGCAGTGATGTCGAGTTTGCTGTTGGTGGAAGCATGATGAGGTGAAAGCATTGACTTGGGCAGTGATGTCGAGTTTGCTGTTGGTGATGATCCTCAGCTTCTTGGCATGGGGGGTGGGCATTGATCATATCTCTGTTGGCATTCAGCCAGAGTCCCATAGTGAAATGCTGTCCCCAAGGATCATGATTTTGGCCTTGTCTGTGTTCAGCTCCAGACAATTGGATGACTGTGATGGAGAGAACAAATTGAGTATTGTTAGCGTAGGAAGTACATTGATGTCATGAAAGCAGATGATCCTGGCTAGAGAGATCATGTTTGTGATATAGAGTGTCAGGCTCAGGGAAGATCCTTGCAGAACCCCATAAATGAGGTTGCAAGCATCCAAGGTGTACTGTGCCAGGCTGACTTACTGGGTCCTTCCAGTTACGAAGAAGCAGATCCATTGGAGTACATATTCTTTGATTTCTATGCCATGTAGGCATTGGATGAGGATGTGATGAGAGACCAATTTAATGGCTGTTGAGAGGACCAGGAGGATAAGAAACACTGTGGCCCTCATTACAACCCTGGCAGTCAAAGACCGCCAGGGCTGTTTTGACGGAAGAGCCTCCAACAGGATGGCGGTGCTTCACATCGGATTACGACGGCGGCAGAAGCACCGCGGTCGCACCGCGGTCGCACCGCGGTTGTAATCGGTTACTCCGCGGTTGTAATCCCCCAGGGCAGCGCTGCAAGCAGCGCTGCCCAGGGGATTACCAGTCCCCCTCCCGCCAGCCTTTTCATGGCGGTATGAACTGCCATGAAAAGGCTGGCAGAAAGGGGAGTTGCGGGGCCCCTGGCATGGGCAGTGGCATGGGCAGTGTAGGGAGCCCCTGCCAGGGCCCCATGGAGCTTTTCACTGTCTGCAAACTAGGTTTCCGCCAGCCGGCCCAGCAGGGATCGCCAAATAGACACTGCGAGAGTGCGGCCGCAAGTTGAAATGAGGGCCTGTGTCTCTTCCATCCAGAATCATACGGATGTAATCCATGGCAGTGATGAGGGCAGTTTCCATGCTATGGTTGGGTCTGAAACCAGACTGATTGGCTTTGAGGAGTTAGTGATCATTGAGGTAGTCAGTGAGGGGTCTGATGTTTTTCCCCAAAAACTTAGCTGGGAAAGGCAGCAGGGATATCAGTCTGTAGTTTGCAAACACTGAAGGGTCCACAGAGGGTTTCTTCTGCAATGGGAGGACTGGTGTGTGTTTCCAAGCTATTGAGAAAGTCACAGAAGAGGCGGAAGCATTCAGAATGGGTGTGAGTATGGTGCTGATGGGTTACAGTCCTCTGGAGTAGGCATGGTGGGGACAGAGGTTCGATGCAGCCCCAGAGTGGATGGACTTCACAAGGATGAGTGGAAGTGGACATTTCTAGGCAAGTACCAGAGAACTTGCTTGGGAAATGCAGTGCAAATAGGTGAATTTTGGTGAAGTTTTGATATTAAATGTTCAGCATTGATACAACATTTACGCAAAGTCATACAAATTCTATTTGTAGAGAGAAATTATGTTCTTCATGTTTAGATTGACTATTGCTAATGTACGACTGAATTTCAAAATGTCCAGCGTTGGATGTAATCTTGTTTTGTAAGTCATGAACATTATATTTCTTTGCCAGCTGGAGTCTAATTTTTTATTATAATGTTATTTTTCCTGATTCCCATTAATCCTGGCCCCTTATTTACCTCTGTAAAAAGATTGTTGTCCAGAGATTTTCATTTTTGATTTGTATGTTTGGATCATTAGAGAACTAATTTAGCTTAGGTAAACATTGCTGATCCGGGCCAAATTTTTGTGGATGACATTTATAAAAATGTCGGATGTGTTGCTGTGATGCAATATTTCAGGAACCATGAGACCTATATACTTCATTTTGGTGTCAAAACATAGGTTTTGGGAGGTCAAATAGTCTCATAGAGAGAGAAAATAACTCCGTAGGGCAACCCTTTTGTCATTTTCCAACATGGCGGCTAGAATAGAGGAAGAAGAGACATATATAGAAAAGAAACAAATATTAATGGTTTTTAACACTTTTATGTATACAGAAAATAACGTTTATGATCTGAATATGAAAATAATTATCTGTAACACTCCTGTTTAGATACATTTTCATAGTTCACTTTATTTGTTTGTTTTGGCAGTCACTTGTGGTACATTTGCAAAATGTTGAACATTTGAGAAGAGCTTATCGACAGAGACAACTTTTTGAAGCACAGGTTTTGCAAGTACATATACGAGTAAGTTTTGTGGGTATGGGCTTTAGAAATTTCATGAGTTTTTAGCTCCTCATCAATATCTTCCCAACCAAATTCACATGGATCTTTCGTTGCATATGCATTATCCAAAATACTTACACATCTTCTGATCAAGTAGAATGCTCTTTTAATGTGTCAATGCAGAGTATGATGACGTTGGAAGATCACTTAGCGGGGCTGATCTCTTGACCTCACTGTACTGAAGATCGTCAAATGTGTGACAGTCAGAACTCGTTTTCCACACAAGCACAAGGTATTTTTTTACGTTTTTAAAGTCACATTCTTGTTCTGTCTCAGCAAATTGTTTTTAAAACTTCACAGGTACAGCAGTTAAAAAGCTCCAAGTTTTGTTCCAATTTTGCTTGTAGTGTCATCACCCGTAAGAATATGTACCTTGATAAGAACACTGGGCATCTCTGGGTCAAGTTTCTTGAACAGAATATGAAGTGGGATTAAGTTTCTTTTCTCACTTGTTCCTCTGACAACTCTGACAATCCTTGATTTATGAACATTGCAATAAATCTAGGTAGTACAATAATAACATCTTTGTCATTTGATGGTACAATGACTCAAATGGAACCATTTTGAACAGCCCATTCAACATGTTGCACAACACAAAGGTCAGCTTCCTGTAATTTGTTGATAAGTTATTGAACAATATGGCCCGTACCTTTTGAATATATCTCTGCAGGCACCAACTCCTCATTGACAGTCATTCCAGATATCAAACAACTTTTTACAAATCTCTCCTGCTTCAGTTCTGTGTATAGTTTTGATCAACGTTTCAGGACATCTAGAAGATGTGTCTTTATATTGTTATCCACATATTGTTTTGTTACAGAGTTGAGTAGTCGCACACGCTCAGTCATTTTAAAGGGTATTCCTTGCTGCTGCATGAATTGAAGAAGGCTGTCAACCTGTTTATGAAAACATTCCAAACTCTTTCCCAAAAGTTATGGGTAAAAACAGTTTCACAATGGTCCATTAAATTTGAATTTGTCATTGTGAAACCTGAATTAAATACTAATATATTTGCATTTATTAACTGTTAAGAGTTTACGTGAATTAGGATAAAGTAGAGTAAAATTGTGTGTTTTTGAAAATGTGCCTACGGATGTGGCCACCATGAGAAGAATGAAAAGTGATTATGAATATATACGTTTAGAGTTTAAATGATGTGTACCTGCAGAAAATTGTATTAGTGGGTTGCAATAATATATTAGTGTCATGTATGTTGGAAAATGGGTTATTGGTAGGGCAGGTAGGTACCTACACCTAGCAACAAGCCACTAACCTCCACAAAGATACAGTTAGGTCTCAGTAAATTAATCCCAGCTCAACCCTTGGTAGCTTGGCAACGAGCGTCAAGGCTTAACTTAGGAGACAAAGTGTAAAGCATTCAAATATCACAAAACAGTAATTAAATAAAACACAGGAAACAGTTTAAAAATCCAAAACCAATTTATAAAAATAGTTTATATTGTTATCTTTAAAATGACACAAAAACGATTAAAATCGGTTCAGGGGAACCGGAGATATGAATTTTTAAAGAATTATTACTTTTCTAGCGCTTAGAAACAAAAAGTGCCAATCCGGTCATCTGGTTGCACCTCGACCGGGGCAAAGTCAAACTTTCAGGCCGACCGCGATGGAGCCCTGCTCGGCTACAGGTCGCGGGAGGCCTCGGTTAAAAAGTTACCTTCTGACTTAGTCTTTATTTTGAAGTTTTTCTTCACCGGGACGAACCTGCCAGTTAATCCGACCTCCTGGAGCCCTTGTCCGGATACGCGATGTGGGTTTCCTCGGTGGAGACTTTTACCTTCGGACTTAGTCGTTTTTTCGAGATGAAAATCCTTCGACCGGGGTAAACCTGGATCTTGATCCGACGTCCATGGAGCCCTTCTCGGATACGATGGCTGGGAGGTCCCGGTCAACTTTTTACGTTCAGACTTAGTCTCTTTTTTGGATGTTTTTCTTTACCGGGACGAACCACGAAGTCAGGCCGGGTCGCGGTTGAGGCAAGCCGGCTAGAATTTCCGCGGCGGGTCGGTCCCTCTCTGGAGCTTTTTTCCAAAAATTCTCAAATCTTTTCCAAACTTCTGGGGCTTCACCCAGATGTTCTTTTAAGGTTCTTTTGGGGTCCACAGCTCACCCCAAGGGTCCAGAAGTTCTGTGATGGTCCTTGGGGGGTGCGGACTTCAACTCCCAGAATGCACCTGGCGCAAACTCCTTTTTGGCCACTGGACAGTGGTCAGCTGGTCGCTTTCTTCCGGAGTTGGTGCAGGGGACTCTGGTTTAGCAATTTTTCACCTGTAGCAAACAGGGAGTCCCTCCTTGAACCAGTTGAAGCCAGGCAAAGTCCTTCTTGTTGTGAAGCCCAAGTGTGCAGCTGGTGCAGTCCTTCTGAGTGCAGGTTCCAGGTGCAGGCCAGGGGTCCAGCAGGGCAGTCCTTCTTCTTCTTTAGTTCCTTTCTTGTTGAATTCTGGAGGGGATCTGAGGTGTGGGGGCAGGTCTGCCAGTTTTATCCTTGCTCCTTAGTGAAAAGCAGGGGGGTCCTGGTCCTCCAATCAGGTACAGGGTCGTCCCCCTGTGATGACCACTTCCTGGGAAGTGTGGAAAAAATCCATCCCAAAAGGCAACATTCTCTAAAAATCCAACATGGCTGAATCTGATTTTTGGAGGTTACATCTGGCTGAGCCCACCCACTGGTGTGGCTAAAAATCATAAACACACCCCTCTCCTGCCCTCTCCTAATCTAATCAAGGGGGCACCTAATTGTCTGGGGTTGCAGGATGTGGGGGTGTTGCTGGGTGCTCCAGATGTCCTTCTCTGCCTTTGAAGACCAGTTTGGCAGCCCTCCCCCTTCCTGCCTCACCATCTGCTGAGGGGAGATTCTCTCCCCCAAGCACATTCCTTTGTGTGAAGCCTGGCCACTTCACACCTCATCAAGGCAGCCTGGCAGAAGCTGCTGCAGGCTGGCCAATCAGAGCACAGCAGCAAAAACAATGCAGAGCTGAAATTGGCAACTTTTTAGGTAAAGTCTAAACTTTTTACCTGAATTAGTTATATTAAATCCAACAACTGGAAGTTGTAGGATTTATTACAACAATTAATTTGATACCAAATTCTTGGTATGCAACATTTAAGGAGACTTTAAAATTTAAAATAAAGTCTGCCCGTTCTAGCCTATGAAGGCCATTTACTTCAATGAGGGAAAAACGAATTTGGCTGTTTTTACCTCACCAGGGCTTATAAATCTATTTTTATAAAGTCCCTGCTTATAGTTACATGGCACCCAGCCCTAGGGGCACATAGGGCACACCTTAGGGGTGACTTATATGTAAAAATAAGGTAGTTTAAGACTTTGGAAGTACCTTTAATTCCAAAGTCGAATTTGCATATAACTTTAATTTAAAAGCAGCCAGCAAGGCAGGCTTGCTTTTAAAATGACACTGGGCACCTCAGCAATGCACCTAGGTGTGCACCACCTATGCTGTGGTCCCTAAACCTACATGCCCTACCATATACTAGGGACTTATAGGTAGGTTAACTTAGCCACTTATAATTAGCCTAATTTGCATATCCATTTTACACAGAGCACAGGCCCTGGGACTGGTTAGCAGTACCCAGGGCACCTTTAAAGTCAGGAAAACACCAGCAAAAAGTGGAAAATGGGGGCAAAAAGTTATGGGGCCTCTGCAGTCAGCCCTGTTTTCTCACACATGTATTTACTAAAATGTATATTAGTATTGATGAATCATAGTTTGGGCCTAGTCGAAAAAGCCCACGTTAAGCTGCACAGCAGAAATGATTAATTTATTGTACATGTTCTGTGAAAGCCGAGAAATTAATATTGTCTATTTTTCACACAGAGTTGACCAAACGATTTGTAAATGTTTTAGACTTTCTCATGCGAACTGCCTGTTAGAATGTCATACACTAGAAAGAGATACAGTTTAGGTTTGACCCGTGAGAAGAAGACTGTCCCAGGAGCCAACAATGTATGCACTGACTACAGCTAGGATCACGACAAAAGAGTTACCTGACGAAACTGGTAATGAGAAAAGGAGAAGAGAGGAGATAATCATCGACATGTGAAAGTCTGTTTAGTTATATTTTAGATTTATAGAGTAAAGACTATTGGTCCTAATGAGAAAGTACAATTTTCTGACCAATGACGGCATGAGAACATACTTTATGCAAGTTTAACTTAGCCTATTTGCACTTGGGAGAAGGCAGTCCATATTCTGATGTCTTGCAGTCTTTTCCTGTCATTTAGAGCAATTCTTGCAGTCCTTGTTATAGTCCTATTTGTGAGGAGCAGATTAGTTCCATTTATTTGTTAATTTGTGTTAATGTGGATTCTTTTGCTTAATGTCCCAAAATGGTTCAGTTAACTTAGAGCCCAACCGTGGCTGAGACATTCCCTTTCACTGTCCCATCACTCTAAGAGTAGTCAAAAGTTCCATTGAACCTCTCACGCTTCCCCTTATCAATTAAATTATAAAAGACCAAATAAGGACATATGCGGTCACAGAAATGGTAGCAGAGTTGGATGGTTAATCTCCTTAAGCGGCCACACTAAGGGGTTTCTCCAAAGATCTTGCTAACAGAGTTGGATGGTTAGTCTTCGTAAGAGGCCACCATAAGGGTTTTCTCCTCAGATCTTGCTAACAGAGTCGGGTGATTAGTCTCCTTAAGAGATCACTATAATTTGCAGATTCGGTAGAAAAGTTGGATGGTGCATCTCCTTAAGAGACCACTTTGATTCCCCAGATATAAAGGCTACAATTTGCAGATTTTATAATAGAAAGCAAAGGTTATGTCTACCAAGACTTTCCCAGAGCCTTGGAGTTTGCCAATGCTTGTTTGAAGATGTTCCCAGCTTTCCTACCGTGATTGTGAGAAATCTATTTTGTGCTTGCACAGCTTAGGCAAATCGCAGGTGAAGTGTGATGTTTGTGAGGTATAGGGAGTTTGCGTACTCTAATGGAGTTGTTTAAGGAGTTTGCGTACTCCAATGAAGTTGTTTAAGGAGTTTGCGTACTCCAATGAAGTTGTTTAGGAAGTTTGCATACTCCAAACTGTGAGAGTAGGGAAGTCATCAAACTTCACATGTGTGTGGTGCTTTGTGCTCAAAAATTTACCACGTGGTTGTTGGTATACTGAACCTGCGTAGTCTAAGACTCCGGAGTATTGAATAAGTATATGAGCACTTGGTTTGATGTTGTAATTTGTTTAATAGGTCAATCAGGCGTGGTTGACAAACTGAGGGTGCGTGTTAAAGTGAGTGTTAGTTTGTTTTCAACAGAGATTTGGTGAATCCTATGTGCACCAGGAAGACCCAATGATCAGTTGAGAGTAAAATTTGCTGGTTGAATTTTGCTTGCGAGTCAGGGAAACTGAGATAGAAGGAGTATCCGTCGGAGCGAAATGCTGCAGTGAAAAATCAGTAAGGTTTCTGAAGCAATTGTGTTACAGGCAAGTTTGTGTATTGATTTTACTTAGTGCTCGCAATATTGGCATTCGTTTTGTGTGAATATGAGTTAAGGAAGACAAGCCGTAGGGCTTTGTCAGCCGCTCAATGTGTGAGTGTCACTTCACTAGGTATGCACTGGGATAGATTGGCTAGTGACAAAAGCCGCAAACAGATTGGTGGAAAACCGGGAAGCATAATTGGTTGAGAAGACAGACAAAAGGGATTTTGGAATTGAAATTCACTTCCTGATTCGATTGCAAGTAGCGTAAATTACAGAAATGAAAGTGGGCAGAAACCAATAGCAACAGAAGTTTGAGAGGAAAATGAAAAAAGCTGAGAAAACTTTAGCTGAAGCGAGGTGGGGCAGAGAGAAGAAAATTTGGAGAGCGGAGACTTTACAGGGAATTTGGATGTTTCCTGCAATTACACAAGAAAATGAGAGCAAAACTAAAAAGAGTACCAAAAAGAGGAATTTGGATCCTACAGATGACAGAGAGCTGAAATCGACAGAGTCTAGAAAATCTTTGACTTACGATGAAGAATCATATGATGACGAGTTTATTTTGCAGTTACTGAGAAGTCACCCTCCCACCATATGCAGCACATGAGACAGGTCCAAGTACTAGTGCAGATCCTACAGCTCCAGTACCGATTGAAACTACAGCAAGGCAAATACAGATTAGCCACATTGTCCCTAGCGCATCCAATACCGCAGATTCACATACCGAGGATTTATCCATACGTCCCTATCATGAACTCAACATCAAGCTTAATAGTACCAGCATGACAAGCGTCCCAATTGAGACATGTTTATTAGAACCTGACGTTGATTCAATTAGAATCTACACCCAATTTGATGTCTCCAGTGCAAACACAGACAATTCCGAGATACACCCCGATAGCAGAGTCACAAACAGAAATGTCTGCATTAATAAGTCAGAATACAGGAATAATATACCCCAGAGATCAATACGTTAGACCAAATTCAGATGCTGTGTCAGTACCTGTTACAATTGGTCCAGTCATACCCTTATTTGCCCAGGGAAACAACAAGAGCAGTGAGCAGAAAATTCTAAATCCAAGTATGGAAATGGAAAGGTTCAATGAACATGCAGGAATGATGACTCAAATGAAACATTTGATGGGACAGGTCCGTTAATTGATTTGAGCTACTCCAGGACTCCACCAAATAATCCAAGAAGATCAGAAATAGGTCCTAACCCATTTACAATGACACCAGAGACTCTATGTTTAACGTTGCAGCAAATACCCAGAGTAAGTAATGATAATGTCTCTTTACAAAGTCTGACAGCCCAGCAAAGAACTAAATGGTTGGAGTAGTTGATTAGCACTCAAGGAGATTCCAGTGGAGGAAGCTCATTGAATTTGACCTGGCTTAAATTAGAAATAGACAAATTAATTGAAGGAACCATTGGAGTTGACAGAATTGATGATTACCGAGATGAGTAACATACCAACAAAGTAGGATTGGTTCACCAGAGACTAGTAGATTTAGCAGACAAATATGACATAGAAATTGAGAAAATAAAACACTTAAACAGGAGTTACAGATTAGAATTTGACTCAAAGGACTTTGAGAACATGAGAATACCAGGAATGAAGATTCAACTTAGAGAATTAGTTCAGAGCATTCAAACATGGGGAACATTAGATAAGTGGGAAGGCAGATGGGTGAAGAAAAGAGACAAGAGGAAAAGGTATTCTGTGAATCTTACTGTGAATATGCAGCAGGTTTAATACCCCATGAAAATATTACCTGTGAGAGAGATTCCTGGAGGGAATTTTGTCCATGTCCTGTGGAGCAGAAGTGACAATTTGTCATTTATGAATTACTACCCCAGATTGTGAGAGAAACCAGTGGAATCGTACCAGCAAACAGAGTTTTTTGTGAAACTCGCAAAATGCTTGTGGAAGGATTTTAATATACTCTTGGAAATAGTAGTTCCAGCAGACTTATGGGTCGAGTGCAAGAGAAGTGTAGATTGGCCGATAAGAGAACCTCAGAAAGATCCAGCTACAGGTGCACCATCTCCTGATATGATAAAATATTAGAATAAGGTGGTGGAATTTTTGAAAATGAGAATTTCTCCCAAGAATATTGATTGGCAGAGAATAGACAGGACAGCTCAAGAAGGTAAAAAGTCCATACATGTGTACTATGAAAGATTGTTGCAGGCGTTTAAGCATTACAGTGGTACAGAAACAATTGAGCTGAAAGACATGATTCATTTTGAGTTCAGATTTGTTGAAGGACTGAGACCTGAAATTAGCCAGATGATTAAGAGTCATTTGATTTGTTGGCAAGCAAAACCGATTGATGAAGTATTGCAATGTGCTAAGTACTGTAGCGATGAGATTGATTTGAAACAGAGAAAGTTGAAAGAGAAAGAAATGGTGATGCAGATTAAAGTGGCACAAACAGGGATGTAAGGGAGTAACATGCTGTTTCAGAAACAGGCCAGAGGTAGAGGTCATGGAGGAAATGTAACTGTAAATATAATTTGTGGATCCGATTTGAATACTGTAGTTAATCAGATTGACGTGCAGGGAATGAAAAGGTTGTTACCTCAACATGCTTGCGGAGGACTTGCACATTGGAAACAGGAGAGTCCAATGTTGGTGCAGGAAGGTGTTGTTCAGCAGACAAATTAAATCACTTTTTTCCCAAATATGAGAGGACCGAGAATGAGAGGTCAAAATCCCAATTTCTAAAGTAATGTGAATCAGGTACAAGGTTTTCAGCCTATGCAAGAATTACAAATGGCACATTTGCAGATGCCACAGTCACAACAAATGCAACCCCAAGTTCAAATAGTACCTAGGCACCAAATTCAAATACCTGAAGCCCCAATGGAGCAGCAGCAGGTGATGCTTCCTCAGAAGGGCACAGTCAAAGGTTTAACCACAGTAATAACACAGTACACCAATTCTCATTACACAGTGAGGATGGAGTAAACGATGATTTGGTGAGTGAGAGTTCAGATGAAGAGGAATGTGTGTTGGCATCTTCCTTACAAGTAGATCAGAAAGGTCCATACGTGAAGGGAAAAATAATGGATCACAAAGTTTTATTCCTTGTTGTCACAGGAGTAGCACGCTCTACTGTTATAAGTGCAGAAGTCCCCAACTTGCCCCTTTTAGGGAAGACAGTACAGACTGTAGGAGTCGCAAATCAGTATTTTGACAAATCCAATTACAGAACCAGTTTCAGTTGAAATTGGAAACTTCAGAGAACGATACAAGATTGTAGTTTGTGACTCACGACCAGTTTCCTTACTGGGAAGAGACTTACTATGCAAACAAAAATGTTTGATTACCTGTTCAAATGATGGAATTGCCATTCAGACAAACAGTGATGATATAGATGACCAGCTTGAGACAACAGACTGTAACCTAGTAAATGAAGAATACCCCTTGATCAGTTTCTTTCCTGTTTTTACAGTGTGTGATCTTCCTTCTGATTTACAGTGAACTGTTAAGATGAAGTTGTGGGATTTTTCAGGAAAAGACATTGGTCTGATCAGAGGAGTTGAGCCACCTAAAGTGCCAGTTAAGCCTAATCCTATTTTCCCCCAGATTCCGCATGACACAGGATACTTTTAAAGGAATTACCCCTATAAATGCAGAATTTAAAAGACAAGGGCCTCATTACAACACTGGCAGTCGGTGTTTACCCCTTCGCTGCCAGGCCTTTTCCCCCTCCTGTACCAGGCAGGTACATAAGACTTTGTGAGTTCCCCTGAAGGAGGCCAAGAAATTCGCCAAAATAGAGTGACTTTTTTAAAAAAAAAATTAAATGGGAAAAAAAAAGGGCTACAGAAGAAGGCTTGTGGTTTTTTTCCCTGAAAATGGCATCAACAAAGGGGTTGTGATGCTAAAATCACCAGCTTCCCAGCTTTCAGGAACAGGCAAACTTGAATCAGAAAACCATTTTTTTCAACACAATTTTGGCATGTTACTGGGACATACCCCATTTTTACGATTTTTTTGTGCTTTCAGCCTCATTCCAGTCAGTGACAGAAATGGGTGTGAAACCAATGCTGGATCCCATAAACCTAATCATTTTGCAATTTGTGTAGATCCTACAAGGCTTTCCTGCAGAAAATAACAACTGAAATAAAAGAATATTGAAATTGAGGTAAAAAAACTGCCATTTTCTCCACGTTTTACTCTGTAACGTATTCCTGCAATGTCAGATTTTTGAAAGCAATATACTGTTACGTCCGCTGGACTCTTCTGGTTGCGGGAATATATAGGGCTTGTAGGTTCATCAAGAACCCTAGGCACCCAGAGTCAATAAATGAGCTGCACCTTGCAGTGGGTTTTCATTCTATACCAGGTATACAGCAATTCATTTGCTGAAATATAAGAGTCAAAAATAGGTATCAAGAAAACCTTTGTATTTCCAAAATGGGCACAAGATAAGGTGTTGAGGAGCAGTTGTTATTTGCACATGTCTGAATTCTGGGGTGCCCATACTAGCATGTGAATTACAGGGCATTTCTCAAATAGATGTCTTTTTTACACACTGTCTTATATTTGGAAGGAACAAATGTAGAGAAAGACAGGGGGCAATAACACTTGTTTTGCTATTCTATTTTCCCCCAAGTCTCCCGATAAAAATGGTACCTCACTTGTGTGGGTAGGCCTAGTGCCCGCAACAGGAAATGCCCCAAAACACAACGTGGACACATCACATTTTTCCACGGAAAACAGAGGTGTTTTTTGCAAAGTGCCTACCTGTGGATTTTGGCCTCTAGCTCAGCCGGCACCTAGGGAAACCTACCAAACCTGTGTATTTTTTAAAACTAGAGACCTAGGGGAATCCAAGATGGGTTGACCTGTCGAGCTCTCGCCAGGTTCTGTTGCCCAGAATCCTTTGCAAACCTCAAAATGTGGCAAAAAAAAACACTTTTTCCTCACATTTCGGTGACAGAAAGTTCTGAAATCTGAGAGGAGCCACACATTTCCACCCAGCGTTCCCCCAAGTCTCCTGATTAAAATGATACCTCACTTGTGTGGGTAGGCCTAGTGCCTGCGACAGGAAATGCCCCAAAACACAACGTGGACACATCAAAATTATCAAATAGAAAACTACCTGTTTTTGCGGGGGGCACCTTCGTTTTTGGTCCTGGGCTCAGCAGCCGTATAGGGAAACCTACCAAACCCAGACATTTCTGAAAGCTAGACACCCAAGGAAGTCAAGGGAGGTGTGACTTGCGTGGATCCCCCAATATTTTCTTACCCAGAATCCTCAGCAAACTGCAAATTTAGCTAAAAACTCAAATTTTTCCCACATTTCTGTGTGGGATCACTGCACCGGGACAAATTTCTTACCACCCAACTTTCCCCTCAGTCTCCCGGTAAAAATGATACCTCACTTGTGTAGGTAGGACAAGTGTTTGTGACAGGGAAGAGCCAAAAACAAGTTGAAATTGAGGGGGAACCAAAGTGGGTCCAAAAGGGCAGTTTGAAACATCT
Organism: Pleurodeles waltl; assembly: GCF_031143425.1. Taxonomy (NCBI): domain Eukaryota; kingdom Metazoa; phylum Chordata; class Amphibia; order Caudata; family Salamandridae; genus Pleurodeles; species Pleurodeles waltl. The sequence continues at coordinate 1,638,555,088 of NC_090444.1, read as the reverse complement.
TTAGGCTGACAAGTGCAGCAGAAATGTTATCGGTATAGATGAGACAATGCTGGATGGTAGGAATTTTGTGGATTACTGCAGATTCCGGAAGGTTCCATCACAAAAATGTGGGGAAAATGTGTGCTTTCCAGAAAAGTTGCAGGTTTGCAGGGCATTGTGTGTAAGGAAATGGTGCGGGGTGCATGTGAAGGACACCACCCTGGAATCAACTAGATGTTTAGTTTTCAGATGTGTCTAGGTCTTGTGGATTTTTCTACATGCCAGTGTCCTAAAGTAAAAAAAAGTGCAGCCCTCACCATTCCAAGTGGGACGATTTTGAGAGTTACCAAGCTCCCATGGCCCAAATGTAAAACAAAAACCAAAAATAATCAAATGTCCTCTTGCTTGCCATGGGATAAGATGTTTTAGTGTGCGGGGGCGAGCTGAAAGACTGTTAGCCCCTTCAGTTCAGGTGGGGGCATAACCAGGCCCATACTGGTTTGTAGCCACCACCCCACTATTTTCTTTTATTTGTTTTATTCCCTGGCATCCAGTAGACTTTCTGTCCCTCTGGGGTGTGGATCGGAGGTAATTGCCCAATATGCCGACTGGTGGGCAGAACAACTTTGGCCCCATTTATTTGGGGTGGGGGTATGGCCATACCCCCAACCTCTTATTTTGAAAAAAAATCTTCCCTGGTCTCTGGTGGGCTTTCTGTCCCCCTTGGGGGTAGACGGGCCTTCCAAAATAGGCCAATCTGCCCCCAGGGGGGGCAGTTATGGCCAAAAGTAATGTGCCCCCATAGGGAGAGACCCTTGCCCCAGAGGCTGCCCCCTCCAAACAAAACACACACATACACACAAAAATATGCTGACCTGCCCCCAAGGGGGGCAGAAATGGCTTAAATATAATTTGCCCCCCAGGGGAGCGACCCTTCTCTAAGGGGTCACTCCCCATACATAAAAACATAAAGTAAATAAAAAAATATATATATCCCTGGTGTCTAGAGGTTTCTGCCCCCCCGGGGGCAGATCCGCCTAATTATATTAGGCCGATCTGCCTCCAGGGGGGCAGAAAAGGCCTAAAAATATTCCCCCCCCCGGGGAGTGGCCCTCGCCAAAGGGGCTGCTCCCCTTATGCGTTAGTATTAAAAAAACAAAAAATTCCCTGGTGTCTTGTGGCGGGGGCAGACATGGCCTAATAATAATTTGCCCCTAGAGAGCGATCCTTGCCTAAGGGGTCGCTCCCGAAACATAAAAAAAAAAGAAACAATAAATAATATTTTCCCTGGTGTCTAGTGGATTTCTGCCCCCCCTGGGGGCAGATCGGCCTAATAATTTTAGGCCGATCTGCCCCCAGGGGGGCAGAAACAGCCAAAAAACAAATTGCCCCCCTAGAGAGCGGCCCTTCCTCAAGGGGCCGCTCTCCTTATCATGTAAATAAAAATAAAAAAAATCCCTGGTGTCTAGTGGCAATTCTACTGCCCGATCGCGATAGAGAAGCCTGAAAGGAGAGGAAAGGCCTTTCCTCTCCTTTCAGGGTTCTCTGCCCCCTCCACGTGATCGGAGGAGAAATGCTTTGCGGAGCTTCCAGCACCGGAGGGAAGGCCTCTGATGAGTTCAACGCGCAAAAGCACGCTGACTTCATCAGACGCCACTGGGGGGCCACGGGGACGGGAGTGGAAGGGGAAGCGATTCCCCTTCCATCCCTGCCGAGGCGAGAGGTGTGTCTAGCCATCGGAGGGAGCGCTAGCGCTCCCCCGGGGGCCCATAGCAGGACAAGATGATCTCGTCCAAGGCTCCGGGGAACCAGCGCCTTGGACGAGATCACCTCGTCCTGGGCACACAAACGGTTAAAGAGGCGGTAACACCACCAACAGGCCGGCGGTAAACAAAACGGGATTACGACCACGGTGGAAACTGCCAACATAGACAGCCACTTTAACACTCCGACCGCCAGGGCGGTAGCAATAAACACCGCAGCGGTCACCGCCAACAGACAGGCGGAAGACAATGTACCACCCACACTATTATGAGAGGCCAATCCGCCATCTTTTGCGGGGCGGTACCAACGACATCGAAGGGGAACCACTCACCTTCCCACACGCCACGAAGAACCAGGACGCCATGGAGCCCGAACTGCAGGTCCTCCCCATGTTGGTGTATCTACTAATACACCAGGAAGTAGAAAGAAGGCGGCGGCGACGACAAAGGTGAGTACTGCACCTAGCACCCAGGGGAGGGGGGGAGGTAAAAGAGAGTCACACACACACGCAGCAGGCAACACCCCCACACCCCCAACCTCACCCACAACACCATACACACTAACACATCCAAAAACATGACAGATACACCCGTCACCCCCTGAACGCAAGGACAAAAGGAAATGAGTTTAACCAATGATATTTTGGAACATTCAGATATAGCAATCGAATAAAAATAAATCAGAATATACAAATATTTACATTACGTACAGAAGGCCATACACTGTCCCTTGTAAATGCACCTCAGCCGGAAGATGGTACAAAGCCACTGCTCCTCGAGGGGGCTCCATGCCCACTGCTTGGTCCTGGGGAGTGCAAAGCCACAGTTTCACAAGTGGGTGCCTTCTTCCACTGGTTCTGGAGGGGGCCGTGTGCCCATTGTGCTACATCCTGCCAAGGAAGGGGTGAGTGGATGCCTTCTTCCACTGGTTCTGGAGGGGGCTTTGTGCCCAGTAAGCTTCATCCTGCCAAGGAGGGGGAGAGTGGATGCATCCCTCCACTGGTTTTGGAGGGGGCTTTGTGCCCAGTTTGCTTCATCCTGCCAAGGATTGGGTGAGTGGATGCATCTCTCCACAGGTTCTGGAGGGAGCTTTGTGTCCAGTGTGCTTCATCCTGCCAAGGAGGGGATGAGTGGATGCCTTTCTCCACTGGTTCTGGAGGGGGCTTTGTGCCCAGTGCGCTTCAGCCTGCCAAAGATTGGGTGAGTGGATGCCTTTCTCCACTGGTTCTTGAGGGGGCTTTGTGTCCAGTCTGCTTCATCCTGACAAGGAGTGGGTGAGTGGGTGAGTGGATGCCTTTCTCCACTGGTTCTGGAGGGGGCTTTGTGCCCAGTCTGCTTCATCCTGCCAAGGAGATGGTGAGTGGATGCATTTCTCCACTGGTTTTAGAGGGGGCCTTGTGCCCAGTGATGCTGCACATGGGGTGTGGCAGTTCCCATACCCTCACCTGGGTGTCTGAGCTACGAGATGTGCAGGGAACAGGTAGCATGATACTCCATAGAGGCAGAGCCACACTCCATCCTGCGGCGACTTAGGCTGCAAACTGCTGGTAGTGCCAGTGCTGGTGTTGGTGCCTCATGTGGTGTGTGCACGGTCCAGGACTTCACCTGCAGCCTCGGACGGCTGCCCACTGGGGATGCTGCTGATGTCCGATGTAGTGGCACCGGCTGGGCACGTGGCAGTGCAGATGGCGGTGGCTGCGTCGAAGATGATGCTGGTGCTGCCCGTGGTGCAGGTGTCTGTAGTAGTGGAGGGAGACACCAGGCCTTCTCCGACAGCCTTGGACGGCTGATCACTGTGGAGGATGCTGGTGACTGATGTTGTGGCAGAGGCGGTGCAGGGGGTTGTGCAGATGGCGGTGCAGGTGGCGGTCAGTGTGGCAGTGCTGACCGTGGTACAGGTTGCTGGCCTGTCTGGGGAAATGGTGGTCACTAGCCCATCACCAGGAGGCTTCGTGCCCTGAGGTGACTTGCCCTTGCTTTTGTGGCCCTTCCCCACCTTGGTAGTCGCTGCTGGGACCTTGGCACTGTCCTCTTTGTGTTTGGATGAGGCCTTGCTGGGTGGGTGGTGCGACTTTTCCCTGCTGCATGCCGGCCTCTTCTTATCGGGTGGTCCTTACCATCTGTAGGTGGCACACTGGCAGCCCTGACGGGTGCCCCCTTCGATCCTCCCAGACTTGCAGGGACCACAGCGGATGCCGATTTGGTGGCTGAGGTGCTGGCCTGGGATCTAGACATCCTGGCCCTAGGGGAAGGACGGGGAGGAGGTGTAGGGAAGAGGTCAACGTTAGCTAGGAAAAGGTTTTTGGACACATTGGGACACATTGGGACGGGAAGATGGAGGGGGTGTGGGACTGGAGGAAGAGGTAGTGGTTGTAGGAGGTGTACGTCTGCTGAGTTTGGGTGAAGGTGCATGGGCTGGAGGCTGTTGTGAGGCTGTTGAGTGAGTGTGTGCCTACGTTTGATACTTTGGGAGGAGGGCTCACAGACACACTGGGAGAGGACACAGGGGACGTGTGAATGGATGTGGGGGTGGTGATTGCTCGTGAGGGGTGTGTTGTGATGGGCGTGCTGGTGATGGAGGCAGTGGCTGATGATGTAGTGCATGCAGGTGTGAGTGGAGACAATACTGGGAGGGAGGTGGAGGAAGAGGAGAAGGGGACATAGTGGAAGCAGTGGATGTTTGTATGTGTGCATGGGTATGGTGCTTGTGTGAGTGACTGTGTGATGATGCGTGGTGCTTATGTTTTCCTGAGCCACTTTTGTGTGTTGATGTGTGCATGCTGGTCTGAAGGTGTGCTTGGGATAGGGTGAGGAAGAGGGGATTGGGTCTGGGAATCTGGGTCTGGAAGTTGGAGGGGGAGGCTGGGGGGAGGCTGGACACCGGGACAAAGGCTGCCATCAGTGCTGAGGCCAGAGCCTGAAATGCTCTCTGTTGGGCCGTTACGCCAGAATGAATGCCCTCCAGGTATGCATTTGTTTGTTGCAAATGCCTCTCGACACCCTGGATGGCATTCAGGATGGTCGACTGCCCAACAGTGAGGGATCTCAGTTATTACTGGTAAAAACCCAACTTTCTTCAGTGGGATAGTAGTCTTTGAGATCAGAGCATGAATTCCAATCCATGGACAAACTGGCTTTTCTTTCTACTTCAGTCTGCACCGAATAGGTGATATGATAAATTCTGTTAACTCAGCTTTGTGGACCGCAGCATCATTTAGAAGATCCATGTCCTCAGCTACTTTGAAACGTTCTGGTAGACTTGGTAGACTGGGACATGTTGATGGCTGTGGTGATTTCGCATACGTTGGCAAGGCAGTTAGGTTATAAGTTTGCAGCTTCATTTGCTTATGCCTACAGCTGACACAGCTTGTTTTCCAGCAGCTACTTTGTTGGTACAGTCTTGAAAAAGCACCATGGCAGTATCATGTGTGCTAGATGTTCTTGACAAAGACTAGGGGGGTCATTACAACATTGGCGGTAAAAGCCGCTTACCGCCGTGCAGAAGACCGCCAACACACCGCCACGGCCGCGGAATTCCGTCACAGCTATTATGACCCACATCTCGGAATCCGCCGAAATTCAGACACCCACACAAGTCCGCCACACCAAAGGTCAGAGATAAACTGGCGAAAACAAAACCTCCACCGTCACGCCAACAGAAATACGCCCATGCTATCACGACCCACGAATCCACGCGTCGGTCTTTCAACCGCGGTATTCCATTGGCGGTACACACCGCCGCGCTCAAAATACACACACATCTCCAAAACACCACCACATTGGACAGTTCGAATTACACACACCTGATACACATACAAATACCACTCCCACACACTCAATACAATATAAAACACAAACCCACATCACCCACAAACCCTTACGACAACAAATCACGAACGAAGGACAGAGAGAGACACCACCATCAACAACACTAGCATCCACAGGCACACAACACCATCACCCACATAACTTCCACGCACAAAACACCACACACCACTACACATCACCACACTCATCACCACATACACCACCCCACACATCACCTACACCACCCCATGGCACGGCAAAGACACCCCAGGTTGTCCGAGGAGGAGCTCAGGGTCATGGTGGAGGAAATCGTACGGGTAGAGCCACAGCTCTTTGGATCACAGGTGCAGCACACCTCCATCGCTAGGAAGATGGAGCTATGGCGAAGAATAGTCGACATGGTCAACGCAGTGGGACAGCACCCAAGAAATCGGGACGACATCAGGAAGAGGTGGAACGACCTACGGGGGAAGGTGCGTTCCGTGGTCTCCAGGCACAACATCATGGTACAGTGGACTGGCGGCGGACCCCCACCTCCTCCCCCACAACTAACAACATGGGAGGAGCAGGTCTTGACCATTATGCATCCTCAGGGCCTCGGAGGAGTCGGTGGAGGAATGGACACTGGTAAGTCAAATCTTAACTATCATATCCCCCACCCTACCTGCATTCAACCACAGACCCCCACCCTCGCCCCCTCCCCTATCACTCCAACTCCTCACTAATGTACTAATAACACAAACCACCCATCCCAACACCAAGCCCTGCATGCAAAAACAAAGCATGGACACCCCTCACTAAAGCATGCCCACTGCACATACCCATAACACCCCCCCAACCATCATCACACAAGCCTCCACACAGGAATGCTAGCACTGGGGTACACGCTCACCCACCCATTGTACACCATGACACACACACATGCAATAATCATGCTTTTACACCCCTGCAGGACCACTACCTAACGTCACCAGACAGGAGCGTCCAGACATCTCTACTCCACCCACAGAAGAGGCCCACAGTGATGACAGCAGCTCTGGCCAACTGGATCTGGATGACCAGCCCGGACCATCGTGGGCCTCGGACAGTCGGTTCCCCTCACACAGGCACAGCCCAACACAGACCTTCCACCCTCTGGAAACACCAGCACAGCACCTACCAGGCGGGCCCATACCTCCGTACCCAGGACACGTCAATCAGCTGTGTGTCCACCACTACAGGGAACGCAGGATTACCCACCACCCCAACAACAACAGGGACCTCGGGACAGTGGTAGTGGGCACACGGTCCAGGGGACGGAGGCCCAGGAACACAGGGGAACTGGGAGGGCTGCCGTGCGACAGGGGACAGACAGGCCAAGGGAACCCACTCTCCACGAGGCCCTCTCCTCCATCATGGGAGCATACCACCACTCCCAGGAGACGATGGCTACTGTCCTGGCCAAGTTTCAGGAGACCCAGCGCCTACAGGAGGACCAGTATTTGGGGTTCAGGGAGGAACTCAGAACCATCAGCTCCGCCCTGGGCACCATCGCAGGGGTGCTGAAGGACATACAGAACACCATGAGGGACACCGTGGCACTGCAAGGGGCCCTTGACACTAGCATGGACGATGAACTGCCCACCACCTCCGCCGGCGCTAGTGGACAGGACGCCCCGCCACAGGACCACCACACCAGCACCCCACCCCCTGCAGACGGAGAACCACCCCGCAAGCGGTCCCTGAGATCCAGGAACAGGACAGAGCACGAAGGCAAGACCCCGGCCAAGAAATGAGACCACCCTGATTGTCATCCCACTGTCCCACTTTGTAACCCTGTCCATATTGGAACTGCTCCAGCTCCACTTCCTATGCCCATATGGGCAGTGCACCTGTGAGACTAATAGACTGGACTCTGCCATGGACATTCCTCCACCATCACCCCTCACCATTTTACCACCCCCTCCAATATTTAGCACTTCAATAAACACCCTTGAAGCACAAAACAATCTGGAGTCAGTCTGTGATTTAGTAAAATGTTTATTAGCAATGACAGTGAAAAAATCCGTTCTCATTAGTAATGTCAACATATCTATGTCACACATCACAAGTCCATGAAGGATGCAAGCAGATGACACACGTTGGTAACCACACCTGTGAAACCGTAATGGAAATGTACAACTCAGTTACCTGTCCCTGTTGTCAATGTCTTCTTCCTCTGCTTCCTCCTCATCACTGTCCACAGGCTCCACAGCTGCCACAACACCGTCATCTGGACCATCCTCCTGCAGAAAAGGCACCTGGCGTCGCAAAGCAAGATTGTGAAGCATACAGCAGGCGATGATGATCTGGCACACCTTCCTTGGTGAGTAGAATAGGGAACCACCTGTCATATGGAGGCACCTGAACCTGGCCTTCAGGAGGCCGAAGGTGCGTTCACCCTCCTACTCCACCCATGGGCCTCATTGTAGCGTTCCTCTGCCCTGGTCCTGGGATTCCTCACTGGGGTCAGTAGCCATGACAGGTTGGGGTAACCAGAGTCCCCTAATAGCCACACACGGTGCCTCTGGAGTTGACCCATCACATAAGGGATGCTGCTATTCCGCAGGATGTAGGCGTCATGCACAGAGCCAGGGAACATAGCATTTACCTGGGAGATGTACTGGTCTGCTAAACATACCATCTGTACATTCATCGAATGATAACTCTTCCGGTTCCTGTACACCTGTTCACTCCTGTGGGGGGGGACCAGAGCTACATGGGTCCCATCAATGGCACCTATGATGTTAGGGATATGTCCAAGGGCATAGACGTCACCTTTCACTGTAGGCAAATCCTCCACCTGAGGGAAAACGATGTAGCTCCTCATATGTTTCAGCAGAGCAGACAACACTCTGGACAACACGTTGGAAAACATAGGCTGGGACATCTCTGATGCCATGGCCACTGTTGTTTGAAATGACCCACTTGCAAGGAAATGGAGCACTGATAGCACCTGCACTTGAGGGGGGATTCCTGTGCGATGGCGGATTGCTGACATCAGGTCAGGCTCCAACTGGGTACACAGTTCCTGGATTGTGGCATGGTCAAACCTGTAGGTGATGACTAAATGTCGCTCCTCCATTGTCAACAGATCCACCAGCGGTCGATACACCGGAGGATTCCGCCTTCTCCTCACATGTCCCAGCTGACGGTGCCTAGGAAGGACAAAAGCGCCCACAGAGTCAAGCAACTCAGAGGTATGTACCCACAGCTACACAGAACACGAAACATAATCCAAAAAGTTGTCTGTATGTGTGTTGAGTCCAGGCCTAGGTATGTGTGACGCAGTTGAAAATGAAGCCATGTGGGCCCCTGAAATGGCAGCTGCCTGACCTCTAAACTGGGACAATGGGATGTGAGGTAACTGCGCTGGTGTTGTACACTGTTGCGGTAGACGGTTGAAGACCGCGGCGCAATGCTGCATTGGTTAACATTGGACCCTATGGGTCCCAGGAGCCAATGACGAAGTGTGCCGGCGGTGATGAAACGCACCACCGCGGACGTCACCGCCGCGGACGTCACCGCCATTTTCTAACTGTTAAATCACTCGATACCTGATCTTCGACAGGAGAGGACCTATACTGCAAGTGCTGCTGTGACCTCGGTCTGGAAGAGACAATGGCACGTGCGTCTGGGGAAAGGGCCCCTGCCTTCACTGCACAGGAGTTGGAGAAGCTTGTGGATGGGGTCCTCCCCCAGTACACGCTACTCTACGGTCCTCCAGATCAACAGGTGAGTACATAGGGTGCAAGTTGAATGGGCTATGCCTAGGTGGAGAGGGCTGGTTGTAAGAAGGAAGGGGGCAGAGTTCTACATGAAACCACCCACTTGAGAGACTTGTGAGACTGTGGCTTTCCACTCCCCAGGATGAAGCAGTGGGCAAACCACCTACTGAAAAGACTTGTGAGACTGTGGCTTTGCACTCCCCAGGATGAAGCAGTGGGCAAACCACCCACTTGAGAGACTTGTGAGACTGTGGCTTTGCACTCCCCAGGATGAAGCAGTGGGCAAACCACCCACTTGAGAGACTTGTGAGACTGTGGCTTTGCACTCCCCAGGATGAACTAGTGGGCAAACCACCCACTGAAAAGACTTGTGAGACTGTGGCTTTGCACTCCCCAGGATAAAACAGTGGGCAAACCACCCACTGAAAAGACTTGTGAGACTGTGGCTTTGCACTCCCCAGGATACATCAATGGGCATGGAGCCCCGTCGTGGATCTGGCGTGGTGCTGTCGTCCGGCTGAGGTGCCCCCCCTTCCCTTCCCCCTGAGGTGCCTGTTGTATTTCTATCTGATGCCCCAGCAGTGTTCTCTCCATTTCTGGTCAGGTATATGATGTGGGCCTCGACCATGCATTTTGGGCCCAGTGGTCCACGGACATTGAATGGTGCATACCTGCACTAGTAATCGTGATGTATATTTTGTTGAATGTGTATAAATATCTGTATATATTGGCTTACTGTATTTTGATACATTACAATGGTTGCACTCATTTCCTTTTGTCTTTGCCATCTTCCAGGGGGGTTGGGGGTTGTTACTGTGATGTTTGGATATGCATTGGTGTGTGTGTTGTAGTGGGTGAGGGTTGGGGTGGGGGTGTTGCGTGTGTGTGTCTGTGACTTTTGCCTCCCCTATGTCGTAGGTGCAGTACTCACCGTTGTCTTCGGCGCCGGCGTTGCTGATGATTGCAGAGGAGCAGGAAGACTATTGCAGGGAGTATTTGGAGTTCCGGCTCCATGGTGCCCTCCTTCATCGTGGAGTGTGTAGAGGTGAGCGTTTTCCCTTTGAAATGGCTGTTTCCGTTGTGTTTTTATCCACGGTGAATCCGCCCCGGAAAAGGTGGCGGATTGGTAGGTTGTGAAACTGTGGGCGGTACTTTGTCTCCCGCCTGTCTGTTGGCGGCGACCGCCGCGCTGTTTGTCTGTACCGCCATGGCGGTCGGAGTGTTAAAGTGGCTGTCTTTGTTGGCGGTTTCTGCCACGGTCATAATTCCCTTTTTTTTCCGCCGGCCTGTTTGCGGTCTTACCGCCACTTTAACACCGTCCGCCAGGGTTGTAATGACCCCCTAGCTGTCTTCAAAATCAAAATTATCAAGAGCAGCTATTGTAAATCCTTTCCTGGTAAGGTGGCTTGGAACTGGTGTGCTGTCGAATTCACAAGATTTTACAGCATGAGCTGCTACAAGTTCCTGCTATATTATGTCATTATAACTTATTGATATCAATCCTATTCATTGAAGTGATTAGGGGCCAGATGTAGTAAACTAAAAATTTGCGGCTTGCAAATTGCAAGTCTGACCGACTCGCAATTTGCAACTCGCAAAATGGGATGCAGAAAGGTGTCTCAGACACTTCATGAGGTGGGTCGCAGTTTGCGACCCCATAGCGAGTCCCTGCACTCACAGGGATGGTGGCCTGCTGTAGTCAGCAGACCTCCATGTCTGTGACTGCTTTTTCAATAAAGCAGTTTTTTTTTCATTTTGCAGCCTGTTTTCCTTAAAGGAAAACGAGTTGCAAAATGAAAAAACTTCTGAAACCATTTGGTTTCATTTTTTTCAGAGTAGGCAGTGGTCCATAGGACCACTGCCTGCTCTGAAAAAATATTATTTTCTCCATTCACAAAGGGGAAGGGGTCCCATGGGGACCCCTTCCCTTTTGCGAATGAGTTACCACCAGTGTGACACTGGTGGTAACTGCGAGTTGGTTTGTGACCGCATTCGCGGTCACAAAGCAACTCAGCATGGCGATGCGATCGCAAATAGGAAGGGAACACCCCTTCCTATTTGCGAGTCGCATCCCCAAATTGCGAGTCGGTACCGATTCGCAATTTGAGGATGAGCATTGCGTTCGGCCTTTTGCATGCCGCAAACTGCGTTTTTCGCAGTTTGCGACATGCAAAAGGCTTCCTACATCTGGCCCATGATCTCTACTTTTGCACTTGTCATAGATTGCATGGATAGTCATCATGTGTAGTGTAGTTTTTTTTGCCGTGATGTAATTCACAAAACATGATTTGGAAAAGACAGTACATTTGCATAGCATAAGCTTGTCGGTTTATGGGATTGTCTTCCACTTCTTTGCTTACATCATCAAAGCTATCATCAATGTTGTCAACTTCTGTTCTGACCTCAATAACTTTAGTTCTTAACAGTTTGCGTTGCTGACATTAAACAATGATGTAAAAAATGGTAAGACAACATCAGGCATTCTTGTTGACTCCCATGATTTGCAAAGCTCTGGGGCATCACAAAATTTGTCATTAAGTTCAAAATCTAAATGTTTCATGACGTTTCTTAAAATTATTCCTGCTGATTTTCCTGCATCCTGTGATCCTATTTTGGCAGCAAGAACTTCAGGAGTCAAACCAGCTGAGAACACCATAAGTGGCTCAATCTTTTTGTTATACTGACAAAAACGAATTCTGTCATTGTACATTCTCACCAGAAAAATCTTAATTTAACTATTATGGATCAATACAGTTTCATCAATGTTGACCATTATATTTCTGATCTCACTGAGTGTGAACCCATAGCCAGCACTCAAGAGTGGCTTTAAAACTTAAAAAGCTTTTTAAAAGAGACCAAACCTAACTGAAGGCTGGTGGTTACATTGTTGCTAGAAGCTCATTGTACATTCATATTTCAAATGCATGCACGCTTGAAGTTGGGGTGGGCATATAGATCCGCTGCAAATACATTCACCTCACTGTTTAGATCAGCTGCTTGATGATAACTTCATTGTGGAAGAAACTAGCTGCAGATAAAATGTGTTTGCTCTTTGAGACTCACATACTCAGTCCCTTTGGCCCTTGTTCTGGCTAACCCCCAGAAAACACATTGGAGACCCTCTGCTTTCTGATCAGTTGTTGGCGGTGGACGAGAGGTAGCCATCGATATTCTACGTAGATGGGCATTGGGTTTGGTTGTCATCGCTTTCTTAAAAAACTTAGGGGCATATTTATACTCTGCGCCGGATTTGCGACATTTGTTTCACGCAAAACCTGCGCAAACTTAAATCCATATTTATATTATGGTGCTAGACACGTCTAGCGCCAAAATATTGAATTTAACGTCATTTTTTGTATGCGGAAAACTACCTTGCATCAATGAGATGTAAGGTAGGCGTTCCTGGGCAAAAAATGACTCAAAGGCCCTAGTGCCTTATTTATCCTCCCATGTAAAAATCACGCACGGGAGGAGGAGGGCCTTAAATAATGGCGCTAAGCCTGCCTAGCTCCATTATTTAACACCTGGGTATGGGCAGGCGTTATGGGTCCTGTGGGCCTTTTTCCATGGTCAGAGACCATGGAAACAGCCCACAGGTGCCCTTCCCTGCCCCCAGGGACACCCCCACCCACCCACACCCACACCTAGAGGACACCTAAGGATGGGGGTCCCATCCCAGGTAAGTCCAGGTACATATTTTTAATATTTTTTTTAAAGTGCAATAAGGGGGCCTAACTTGGAGCCCCCCTATATGGCACTGTGCCCAATGGCCATGCCCAGGGGACCTAAGTCCCCTGGGCATGGCCATTGGGCTGGGGGGCATGACCCTGTTCTCTACTAAGACAGGAGTCATGTCCATGGGAGTTGTGCCTCAAAACAATGACGCTAGTCAGGTTAGAGTAATTTCTTTTACTCTACCTGACTAGCGCTATTCTTTGCCGCACAACCTCTAGTTTTCCCTATGTGTCCCCTACCTGGTTAGCGTCATGTATTTTGACGCTAACTAGGCTTTAGCGCCGGCTTACGCCATTCCTTAAATATGGTGCCCAGCTAGAGTCCTGGAATGGCGCTATACTTTTTGACGCAAACCTGTGCTAACGCAGGTTTGCGTATAAAAGTTTAAATATGGGCCTTGGATTCTTTGTGTGATTCACTGGTTTCCGCTACTTTTTGATCATTTTTTTCCAGGCCTTTTTCTATTGTATATGGCTTGTAGCACTTGATGTTACAATGATAAAATATTTGAATCTTTTCACCCATCAGTTCCAATCCTATGTGAACGTCTCCTTGCCATGTTTCTGCAGCATTGTCAAAGCCCAGCTCACCTGAGTTCTTGTTCAGTTCTGATGGAGGTTGAAGACAATCCGACCCCACCCTGAAACTGCATGTTCCAGCACACTAGTTTTTAAAACAGTGCACTAAGAACAGAAGCTCGAGGGAAGGGGGGAAGTGGATAAAATAAAAAAGAGAGACAACACCGTTCTTGCGTTTCCACTGTTGAAGTGCTGCACAAATCTGCAGCCCTTTCTGACTTCTCTAGAAACTGGTGCCTAATGAAACATAAACAAAGAACAGATAAGTGCAACCTATTCCTAAATGGGTTCCTGACTATCCCTTTATTTATTAGAAATTCTCTTCTAAAAGTACCTCTTGGATCCTGGTCTCTAGTTTCCAGGTTTGGAATGTGTTACTGCTCTGGGATGTGTTTTCTATTACTGTAAAGCTTCTAAAACATTAAACAAATACCGTTATCAGAATTACCAATATCAAACATTCATCATAATATAACTAAAGCCTAAATTCCCAATAGCAGACTCACTTTTCCCATATTTCCAGAATCTTTTATAAAACAAATACTGTACTTTTACATCAAAATACAGCATGTAATTTGTGCAAGTCCTTGATTTACTGTTTGCCTTGCTGTTAATGGTTTCCACTGTTCGATTCTTAAAAGTTCCATGAGAAAAAACAATGTTTGCTTCACAAAGTTCTGCAAAATATTCTTGTAACAAAGAGTTTGAATCACAATGTTCGTGGAAGGTATTTCGTTTCAAATTGTCTATACACGAATCCAGAAATTGTTGTCAAAGTTCTTTCAGGTAATAAAAGGTTTTGCACTTACTTGTTGCTGGCAAGAGATACTGATCAGTCTAACCTTGTCTTCTTTCTCTTTTGCAGGTTACTCATAGGAGAGAGGCTGAAGCAAGGAGGAACCGGAAACCGGAAGAAGGAAGAGCCAGAAGCTGCGCCCATTGAAGTCAATGAAAGTCTGTAAAGAGCAGGAGTGCCAGCGCCGAGGGATCTGTTCTCAGGTAAGCGGGAGGTAGACGAGCACAAGCACTGGGTGAGGCTCGGGGGATGCCTTTTATAGACAGGGCTGGGTGTGGTTTGAAGGGCTGGGTGTGGTCCTCACATGCTGCACATGTTCTTGGAAGGTGTGCAGAGCTGGGTGTGGTTTGAAGAGCTGGGTGTGGTCCTCACATACTGCACATGTTCTTGAAAGGTGTGCAGAGTTTCAGTTACTATGCAAATGAGTTGGATTAACACATGGCTTAGGGAGGAGTGTTTTAAAGAAGCCTTGGTAAAAGCAAGGCCCAATGTGTAAACAAAACAGCACATTAAACAACATACACAGAAGCCTAGGGGGGGGGGAGGTGAGATAACAAGAAAGGCTTTCAATAGTAAGTTTAAAAGGGAGCTATTACAGAACCCACTAGTGCAGTGAGAGGGGACATGCTCTTTGCTGTGTACAAACCCTAACAAGCATCTTGAACTCTTTCTTCTGTCCAGCCACAGTTGATATTAGCTTTTCTTTAGGATTAGTTTGGCATATGACACATTTTTCTTTATTGAAGTAGTCCTCAGGTTTTGTAGTTAGCAACACTCAGATCCTCTGCTACCACCTGCTTTGCTCTTGTTTACGAATTTGCATCAATGGAAAACCTGAAAAAAAACAATATGAAAATAAGTTACCAGTATGATGGCTAAAACTCATCATTTTAGAGCCGCCATTTTGGAAAATGGTGGAAGAATTGCGCTGAGAAGTTATTCTCTGTCCCTATAAGACTACGTAGCCCCCAAAACTTATGATTTGACACCACAATGAAGTATATAGGACTCATGGGTCCTGAAGTATTACATCATTACTGCAACACATCCTCCATTTTTAAAAATGTTGTCCAGAAAAACAATCGGCCTGGATTAGCAATGTCTACCCAGGCTAAATTACTTCTCTAATGATACAAAAACACAAATCAAAAATGAAAATCTCTGGACAACAATTATTTACAGAGGTATATCAAGGGGCCAGGACTACATGTGAAGAAATGTTTTATTTTCTTTGTGAATATTGTGGAATACTTTAAGGAATAGCTCAATCAAGATAACACTTTCTATGAGCAGATTAGTCCATGTATCTTCATATGTTACAGGCCATGTAAGTTTGAGGGACACAGAGAGAAGATCGTATTTTGAGAAACGTGAGTACCTAATGAGCATAGAATTGCATAATTTCCCTTTACCCTGACTGGACAGTCTTATGAGAGCTGCGTAGGTGTCTAACATGGTAGCGCTTGTGTGTTTTTAATTCAGATGATGACGAGTATAGAGCAGGATGGAGTATGAAATATTTCAAGTACTTTTTTAGAGAGCTGACTGACTTCCTTTGTTCTTCCCTTTGAGGCAACCCCATGCTGGTCTGTCGTCTGATTTATAAGATTTTGATTTAATCTGATTGCAAATTAATCAAAGATTACACATTTTGATTATTAATTGAAGCTAACCTGATTTTTGCCCTCTCTAAACTTATAACTTTTAGTAAACCTTCAAGGTTTGACACAAAAATTATTTTTGTCCTTCTTCTGGAGCCTAAAGTGCTTCACATTTACTCAGGGGTAGCTCTTCCATAAGGGCGGAGGAGCGTCACTCTCCTGCCAGCAGCGGCAGCTGCAAACCTTTTCCACAACTTTATTTATTATCAGTTTACGGGAAAAGGGTGGGGTCACGAGGGTGACGATCAATAAGTGTGCATGTATGTGTGGCCGGCCGTCTCGGTCCAGCCAAACACACATGCACACAGGGCTCTCTCCAGCACAGCAACACAGAGTGCCTCCACAGGCTCCCAGTCTGCCTGGGAGCGCACTAGCTGAGCGCTCCCAGCCAATCCTGCCTGCAGGCTGTCAGAAGAGGAGAGGAGCAGCGCGGTCGTGAAGGCGGTGGCACAGGTAAGTGCTTTTTTATTACTATTTTTAATTTAATCCTCCTCCCTTCCCCCACACGATGCCGCCACACCCCTTCAGCGTCACGCGAGCTGTGACTGCATTTATTGAATGCATTGAATTTTTGACTAGGCTTAGGTGTAGCATACCAAAATACTTAGGGGATTAATACTGCTCTGGGTTCATCAAGCGAAGTGCCCCTTTATGGTCTCTGAATTTGCACAAAGAAAAGCGCTAACCACTATAAAAAGTCAGACCTGTGTCAGAAAGGATAATGTGAATCATGCCTTAGCTACCCAGTGGTTTGCCTTCTTGTTTTCCTTGGTCGCCAATCAGTACGGTGATTCCTGTGCCAGTTGCCAATGCCATAATATGAGGAAATGGATTAAGAATGCTGCTGTGAAGTGGGCTGGATTAAGATAGTTTGGCATGGGGTGGATTGGATTGGAGTGGGGTGGATTAAGGTGGACTGGAGTGGGGTGGATTAAGGTGATTTGGAATGGAGTGGGGTGGGTGGAGTGGGGTGGATTGGATTGAAATTAGGTGGAATGGAATGTATTTGAGTGGGTGGGTTGGATTGGACTGAAGTTGGGTGGGGTGGGGTGGGTTGGACTGGAATGGGGTGGGTGGGTTGGAATGTGGTGCATTTGACTGAAGTGGTGTGGATTGGAGTAGGGTGGGTTGGATTGGTGTGAGGTGGACTGGACTGGAGTGGGCAGGATTGGGCTGAAGTGGAGTGGATTGGATTTGAGTGGGGTAGATTGTGGTGGATTGACTGCAGTGGATTGGGTGGAGTAGGGTGAGTGTATTGGATTGGTGTGAGGTAGATTGACTGGAATAGAGTATGGGATGGGGTGGATTGGATTGGTGTGGGGTGAATTGGACTGGAGAGGGTGGACTGTGGTGGATTGGAGTGGGGTGAATTGGGAAGTAGTAGGGTTAAGTGAGGCAGATTGAAGTGGGGTGAATTGTAGTGGGGCAGATTGCTTTGGACTGGAGTGGGGCAGACTGGAGTGGAGCAGATTGTTTTGGATTGGTGTGGGATGATTGGAGTAGGGCAGATTGTTTTAGATTGGAGTGGGGGAAAATTGGAGTGGGGCAGACTGTTTTGGTTTGCAGTGGGACAGACTGGAGTGGAGTAGATTGTTTTGAATTGGAGTTGAGCAGATTGGAGTGGGGCAGACTGGAGTGGAGTACATTATTTTGGATAGGAGTGGGGTAGATTGGTGTGAGGCAGATTGTTTTGTACTGGAGATGGGCATATTGGAGTAGGGCACATTGTTTTGGATTGGAGTGGGGCAGATTGGAGTGGGCAGATTATTTTGGATTGAGTGTGGACATTTTCTTTTGGACTGGAGTGGGGCAGAGTTTTTAGATTGGAGTGGAGCAGATTGTTGTATAGTGGGGCGTATTGTTTTGGAATAGGACAGAATGTTTTGGACTGGAGTGGGGCAGATTGGAGTGGGGCAGATTCTTTGGGATTGGAGTGGGATAGATTGAGGTGGGCAGGATTAGAGTGGAGGTGGAGTGGAGTGGGGGATTGGATTTGAGTGAGGTGGATTAGATTAGATTAGATTAGAGCGGAGTGCATTGTAGTGGGGTGGATTGATGTGGGGCAGATTGGAGTGGGCAGATGGAAGTGGGTCAGATTGGAGTGAGGTAGAGTGGAGTGGGCAGATTGTTTTGGATTCAAGTGGGTCAGATTGTAGTGGAGCAGATTGGAGCTGGGCAGATTGTTTTGGATCCGAATGGGGCGGGTTGGAGTGGAGCAGATTGGAGTGGGGCAAATTGTTTTGGATTGGAGTGGGGCAGATTGTTTTGGATTGGATTGGGGCAGAGTGCTTTGGAATGGAGTGGGAAGATTTGAGTGGGGTAGATTGGAGTGGGGCAGATTGTTTTGCATTGCAGTGGGGCTGATTGGAGTGGGGGATACTGGAATAGGCAGGTTGTTTTGGATTAGAGTGGGAAATTTAGAGTGTGGCTGACTGGAGTTGGACAGATTTTTTGGGATTGGAGTGGGGCACATTGTTTTGGATTGGAGTGGGACAGATTGTAGTGGGGCAGGTTGGATCGGATTGTAGTGGGGCAGATTGTTTTGGATTGGAGTGGGTCATATTGTTTTGGATTGGATTGGTACAAATTGTTTTGGATTGGAGTGGGTCAGATTGTTTTGGACTGGCCTGGGGCAGATTGTTTTGGATTGGCGTGGGGCAGGTTGTTTTGGATTGGAGTGGTGCAGATTGTTTTTATTGGAGTGGGGCAGATTGGGTTGGATTGGAGTTGGGCAGATTGGGTTGGATTGGAGTGGGGCAGATTGGAGTGGGGCCAACTGGAGTAGGGCAGATTATTTTGGATTGGAGTGGGGCAGATTGTTTTCGATTGGAGTTGGGCAGATTGTTTTGGATTGGAGTGGGGCAGATTGGAGGGGGGCCAACTGGAGTAGGGCAGATTATTTTGGATTGGACTGGGGCAGATTATTTTGGATTGGACTGGGGAAGATTGTTTTGGATTGGAGTGGGGCAGATTGTTTTGAATTGGAGTTGGGCAAATTGGAGCGGATTGGAGTGGGGCATATTGTTTTGGATTGGAGTGGTACAAATTGTTTTGGACTGGAATGGACCAGATTGTTTTTAATGGAGTGGGGCAGATTGGGTTGGATTGGAGTTGGGCAGATTGTTTTGGATTGAGTGGGGCAGATTGGATTGTGGCAGATTGTTTTGGATTGGAGTGGGGCAAATTGAAGTGGGGCCAACTTGAGTAGGGCAGATTATTTTGGATTGGAGTGGGGCAGATTGTTTTGGATTGGAGTGGAACAGATTAGAGTGGGGAAGATTGTCTTGGATTGCTGTGGGGCAGATTGTTTTGGAATGGAGTGGTGCAGATTGGTTTTATTGGAGTGGGGCAGATTGTGTTGGATTGGAGTGGGGCAGATTGATTTGGATTGGCTTGAGGCAGATTGAAGTGTGGCAGCTTGGAGGGGGTAGTCTGTTTGAGATTGGAATAGGCAGGCTGTTCAAGATTGGACTGGGGTAGATTGTTTTGGATTGGCATGGAACCGATTGGCGTGGGACAGATTGTTTTGGACTGGAGTGGTGCAGATTGTTTTTATTGGAGTGGGGGAGAATGGAGTGGGGCTGATTGTTCTGAATTGGAGTGGGGCAGATTGGAGTTGGGCAGACTGTTTTGAATTGGAGTGGACAGATTGTTTTGGAATAGGGCAGATTGCTTTGGATTGGTGTGGCGTAGATTGTAGTGGGGAAGACTTTTTGGATTGGAGTAGGGCAGATTGTTTTGGACTGGAGTGGTGCTGATTGTTTTGGGCTCGATTGGAGCTGACTGTTTTGTATGGGAGTTAGGCAGATTGTTTTGGATTGGAGTGGGGCAGAATATTTTAGATCAGAGATCGGAGGCTGTTTTGGATTGGTTTGGGGTAGATTGAAATTGGCAGATTGTTTTGGATTGGAGTGGGGCAGATTGTTTTGGATTGGAAGGGACAGAATATTTTCGATTGGAGTGGGGTAGAATGTTTTGTATTGGAGTGGAGCAGTTTATTATGGATGGGAGTGGGGCAGATTGTTTTGGATTGGAGCGGGCAGATTGGAGTTAGACAGAATATTTTAGATTGGAGTGGGGTGGATTGGAGTGGGGCAGATTGTTTTAGATTGAAGTGGGCAGATTGTTTTGGATTGCTGTGGGGCAGCTTGGAGTAGGGCAGATTGTTTTGGATCAGAGTGGGGCATATTGTTTTGGATTGGAATGGGACAGATTGGGGAGGAGCAGATGGGGCAGATTTGATTGGAGTGGATTAGAGGGAGTGATTTGGATTGGAGTAGGGTGGATGGATTAGTCTAGGGTGGATTGGACTGAGAGGGTAGATTGGATTAAGTAGGGTGGATTGGTTTGAGTGAGGTGGGTAGGATTGGCGTAGATTGGAGTGGGGCGGATTGAATTGGAGTGGGATGGATTGGGGTGTACTGCACGATTATATGTTAAAGCATAGTTTGGGAAATTACACATACTAAAGGAACAATGTTGCTTTGCAATATTTAGAACCAGATAATCATCTTTTGAGCACAGTGCCCAGAAGCAAAAACAAACCATGAGTGCAAAGTGAGAAAAGAAGACTTGGCAAAATAAAAAGAACAATTTAACTATAGAAAATAAAACTTCACAATTTTGTTTGTCCTGCTGGGCACGTTTTTGCCAGTCACACATCTTCTGTCTGAAGGGCTCTAGAAGTTAAGAAGAAGTACCTCAATCATCTCAGTAGCAGTGGATGGGCACTGATTCAGTTGAATCAATCAGTACTTGGTCCCTGCTTCACAGACAGGAACGGAAATGATGCTCAGTCTGCAGTGACCAATTACGAGGCTGTAAAGACACGTGCCACACAAGCCAACAAATGGTAAGGAACAAGCAGGCCCTTGGTCCACTGTAAGATTACTAGCCAAGACGTAAAAATGAAATAAGAAATGCAGTCAGGAGACTGATGACAATTGAAATGATCTCTGGGTTCACTTGGGGTTGTAAGATGGACAAATTGAGGAACCACTTGCATGTACTTTTGACATTACCACTATGAGCTAGAGGCTGCTTCTTCACCCAACTTGCAGCGGACCAGTGGCATCTATTACCCCTGGATCTTCACTGATTTAGTGACTATGTTAGATTTAGAACAAAAAGCTTAAAACATAGCTCTTCCCTGATTAATTGGCCTGATCTATTAATTGCCCCTTCTACATTAGTAGATAGACTGTGAGGCAGTTTCAGCGCCATGATATCCCTCTGGGGTTGAGTGTTCGCACTCTACAAATAGCGCAAAATACACATAATTAAAAATAAAATAACCCATGCCATTTTTTTTACCAATGTTAACCATTGGCATGCAAGCTATGCCCCTTCTGACATATTTAGCCTCACTCTCATGCTTCTCAGCACCTAGTGAAGATTCACATCTTAGTGTCTGGAAGATTACATTTCTTGCATCTTTTCTGACACTGACACCTTTCTTATGAGAAAAATGTACGCATGCAATTATCTAACTGTTTCAGTATTTGTCACTTGTGTTCTGCGGTTGGTTGTATGCAAAATTCTACAAAACCTCCATGAATTGGCAGGATGGTAGCATTAGATGGTTACTGCTGTCAAAAAAGGAACTTTTGTCACTTTATTTAGTGATATCATGCTTTTCATATTTTGGTTTAATAAACATGCTGAGACTTCATGAAGGTGTGTCAGAGGATTCATTTCAAGAGTGAGTTTTTAGGCTGTAGTGCATGGGTACCTTTGGGCAGGTTTGTTGGGCTGCCAAGTAAGCACCACTCAATCATCTCATTTTTTATAACTAGCTGCTCATACCCTCCAGGTGTCATCCCACTTATCTTGGCAGCTGTTCTCTGCTGACTTGCACTTTGCATGGCATTACCATTTTCTGTAATTGTTGGTTGCCTGGAGTTGAGTTGTGAATAACTACTGAGACAAGCAAGACTAATAAGGTAGCAACGTCTCAATTACCTACAAGTAATCTTCACTATTCTGATTCTTAGTCTTCTTTGCTTCAACTTTCATTCTCACCTTTCCTTCCTTTCCGAATCCTGTTCTCTCTTTGTCTTTGTCTAGGGCCTGGGGTGTTTAGTGCTTGCTATCTGATACAAAAGTTACGTCTTCAGGAGTTTAGGGTGTTAGTGGCAACAGGGGTGGGACAATGGGCCTCATTATGACCCTGGCGGGCGGCGGAGGCCGCCCGCCAGGATCCCGCCCTCCAAATTACCGCGCCGCGGTCAAAAGACCGCGGCGGGTATTACGAGTTTTCCCCTGGGCTGGCGGGCGGTTCCAGTTAAACCGCCCGCCAGCCCAGGGGAAAACGACCTTCCCACGAGGATGCCGGCTCGTAATCGAGCCGGCGGAGTGGGAAGGTGCGACGGGTGCTACTGCACCCGTCGCGTATTTCACTGTCTGCAAGGCAGACAGTGAAATACATTTTGGGGCCCTCTTACGGGGGCCCCTCGGCAGGGGCCCCCAGGGGCCCCGCGACCCCCCCTACCGCCATCCTGTTCATGGCGGCTTTCCCGCCATGAACTGGATGGCGGTAGGGGGGGTCAGAATCCTCATGGCTGCGGAGCGCGCTCCGCAGCCATGGAGGATTCCAATGAGCAGCGGAAAGTCAGCGGGAGACCGCTGACTTTCCGCTTCTGACCGCGGCTGAACCGCCGCGGTCAGAATGCTCATTGGAGCACCGCCAGCCTGTCGGCGGTGCTCCCGTGGTCGGTGGCCCTGGCGGCCACCGGCCGCCAGGGTCAGAATGACCCTCAATGTCTTAGAAATTGGAGATGGGCTATATCCTCTGGGTGAAAAAGGGAAATACGTTTCTTCCCAGGTATGAACCAGAGGATTCTCTGTTTTGGGTAAGGAATCACCTTTCATGCATAGGAAATGAGGCGAGGTAAGACTTGAAGTAAGGGGAGTAATGACATTTACTTCAGTATTTGGGACATAGGGCCTGATTCCAACCCTGGCGGTCATAGACCGCCAGGGTGGCTGTCCACGGAAGCACCACCAACAGGCTGGCGGTGCTTCATGTGGAATTCCGACCGCAGCTGTAAAGCCGCGGTCGCCCAGCCGGGTCCGGCGGTTTCCCGCCGGATTAGCCCCGGCTGGGAGAATCCTCCATGGCGGCGCTGCAAGCAGCGCCGCCATGGGGATTCCGACCCCCTTCCCGCCAGCCTGTTTCTGGTGGTTTTCACCGCCAGAAACAGGATGGCGGGAACGGGTGTCGTGGGGCCCCTGGGGGCCCCTGCACCGCCCATGCCACTGGCATGGGCAGTGCAGGGGCCCCCTAACAGGGCCCCAGCATGATTTTCACTGTCTGCATAGCGGACAGTGAAAATCGCGACGGGTGCAACTGCACACGTCGCACCCCTGCAACACCGCCGGCTCCATTCGGAGCCGGCTTCTGTGTTGCAGGGCCTTTCCCGCTGGGCCGGCGGGCGCTCCCTTGGCGGGCGCCCGCCGGCCCAGCGGGAAAGTCTGAATGGCCTCTGCGGTCTTTTGACCGCGGAGCGGCCAATTGGCGGTTTCTGCTTGGCTTGCATAGTCTCTACCTCAGTTCCCAGTGTAACTAGCTGTTGTCCACTAACAGGCACTGCTAATCCACGCATGTTCCGAGGGAGCAAGGCTGTACTGGGGACATATGACACAAGCAGCTCATGGAATCTTATCAAGGTCCTGACCTTTCCCATCATAAGAGAAATAACAATGAGAAAACACAAAAGTATGCCTTTTTGAGTGAGAAGTGCTTCTTCAATGATTGGTTACTCTGTGTGTGTGTGTGTGTGTGTATGTGTGTGTGTATATGTGTGTGTGTGAGTGTGTGTGTGTGTTTTAGTACAAATAGTTAGTGATTCAATGCATGAATGAGTCACTAGGTAGATCAGGGAATATGGATGATTTCACCAACAGATAAATGAATAATTGAGAGGATGCCCAAATAGATGAGCATGTACTGAATGTGTAGTGGGTCCATTTCAAATGTCATAAATTAATAAATATTGATACTTATCAAATAATGTTTCTTCCAGTGTTTATAAAATGTTAGTGCAACTGAGCCCTTTAAGACAGTGCAGATCCAAAAGTAAAGGTGCCTAGGTCTTATTGTTTCAATGCTGTTTAATAGTCTGTGGTTGCAGTGCAGCAGTAAACTGGATGCCCTCTAAGTGGCTTCATTTATGCCCAAGTTGTAGTGAGAATGAGTGGGCATCTGCGACTAGCCTGTAGGATGTGACTGGTGATAAGCATGGGGGACCGGCAGTCGTGTGCTTAACCTTATGGTGACCCACAAAATCAGGAGAAGATAGGTCAGGATGAGCCAGTCTGAGCGCGCACACACACACACACACACACACATACACAATGTGTAGTGCCAGCTTCCATTTCACATACCCTATCTCAGACACAGCATGATTGTAGTGAGAACAGGATAACAACTAACCAATGTGACATGGACAATTCTGTACAAATAAGGTGTATCAAAGGTGAAGAAATGAAAAACTGAACTCTGAGGTACAAGCGATGCTGTCTAATGACCTGAGCATAGCCATGCTATTCTTCCTCTGCTTGCTGGATTGGACAGGGCAGCCTTTCTGAACCTACAAGAATCCTAACACTTTCCACCCTCATGGGTGCCAACGGTGTGATACAGCATCAGGAAAGGTTAGTCAGGAAAATGTCCTATGCACACAGGAGCATTTACGGGTGGACATGGGCCCAAGGGGGGAGTGGCTGGTGTTACATGACAGCGTCAGGGTGTGACATCTGTGACAAATCATTAGGCACAATTGAAAACAAACACATTTCACAGCCCATAAATGTAGACAGAAGTATGTAACTGGACATGTTGCAATACCTCACATCTGCCTCTTCCTGTCTCTCTCTCTACTTACAATCTGTCTCTTTCTATCTCTCTTTACCTGACATCATCTATATCTTCTGGTCTCTCCACCGCTCTCGCTCTCTCTTTCTTTCTGTTTCCTTGACTTTTGGTCTTGCACTGTCTCTTCCTATATGTGTGTCTCCATGTTTCTTTATCTTCAGCTCGCTCTCTGTCTCATTTTCCCCTTTTCCCACGTCCTCCTACTTTTCCGTGTCAGTCTGTGTTACTCTTTCCTATTTCCTTTTCATTCTGTTTTCTCAAAATTGTGGAAACAGAAGTGCTTTGTGGGCCAATTCTGTTCTAGGGTGCTGTCACAGCATACACAAGCACTGAAGTGACCTCTCCACATATGTAGTACTGGGAAAACCTAGCATATGCCAGGAAGATATTTCAGATACTACCCAGTTCCGGTGACCACTGGGTAGTAATAGTTAGGTATGCGTTTCCATAGGAAATGCCTTATTTTTGTTTGCTGAAAGCTTTGGTGCAGTTTGTTGAATTTTCACAACAAAGTGTGCTGTTTTGACTAGTTTCTTTATGGAAAGTTTCAAGCTGATCCGTAAAGCAGGGCTGGGAGAAAGGAGGGCCCTAAAATGCAAAATCCCTATGCATTTTCCAAAGACTGTTTTGAAAGGTGCTACCGCCAATACTGCTGAACAGAATTACACCAAATTTGGCAGGAAGCAAGATCTTGGCCTAGAAAACATGCTTTTTAGTTGGAAGCCTACCAGACAGTGCAGCTTTCTGGTTTGCTAAAGTCATCTTGGGGAAAATTGGAAAGCTGACCTAGGAATGCTTTCCGACTGTTACTTACAATTGGCTTTGTGGTTTGTAACTCACATATGCTTGCTTTCTATTTGCTGGCTATACTTGTTTCAGGCTGTCCAGCTTAAGCTAGCCCATCCCGTAGAGCAAAGCCTGTTCACTGTCTGCTTTCACAGTGATCCCTTTCTGTAAATAGGCCTTCAAATTTTGTTCTTACATTTTCACATTTGCTATGCAGTCAAAGACAGTGGAAACATTTCAGGCTGTGTCCTCCAAGGGAGCTTGGGGTTTACTTTTCTTTCTCTGACTTCAAAGTGAGAGTCTTTATCTGACGATCTGGGGTGTGTGAAAGGGGATGGCTTTTTCTCACTTTAATTCTGTGTAGTGCTTTCTCATCTTTTCCATTTGCACTCCCTGCCTCTGTTGCAGCTTCTGGGTTTTGCTAGTGCTGTGACCCATTTGGGTTCTGTGTGTGCCACAGATTTATTTTACTTACTTACTAAAGTTTTTTTTTCTAGCACACAACAAAACGTAAATGTCTGTAAATGAACTGTGCATATATTTCAGAATATACCATAATTAGGAAAGCTGAAGGCTGAAGATTTCCGGAAACAAATAGCTGAATATGATCAAAACAAATCAATACACTTGGTTTTGACATTTCCACACATTATTGTTTGTGTGCTGTATAGTTTTATGGATAAAACTGTGTATGTGTGTAAATGTAATGGTAATTTCAATTGAAAGTGTGTAGTCTGTAATGGCAGTGCACTACCACCCCGTGCATACTCCCTTCTACACCACTCCCCTCTATGATACTCTACTCCACTCTATGCCACTCTACGCCACTCTATGCTACACTATTCTACTGTACTCCACTCTATGTCACTCCACTTTACAATAGTGTATTTCAGGCCATGCCTCTCAACTTTATGGCATGTTAGGCCACTCTGCTCCCCTATATGACACTCCACTCTATGACACTCTACTAAACTCCCCTCTATGCCAGTCCACTCTCCCTATCTCACTGAACTCTATGCCACTTTACTCCACTCTACAACCCTTCACTCTACGACACTCCACTGTACTACACTTTACTCCACTCCACAATCTACTCCTCCACTCTATGCCTCTCCATGACACTCTACACCACACCACTCTACGCCACTCTACTCTACACCACTCTATTCCAGTCCTTACCACTTACACCACTGTGCTCCACACTATGTCACTCTACTCCCCACCACTCAAAGCCACCCCATGACACTCTACTCCACTCTAGACCATTCTACTCCCCTCCACATGCCCTCCACTTTACTCCATTCTGTCTGAGTTCCTCCACTGTAAGCCCCTCTACTCTACGATACTTTATGCCAATGAGCTCTATGACACTCCAAGACATTCTACAACACTCCACTCTATTACACTTTACTCCACTCTATGGCATCCACTTCATGGCACTCCACTCTATCCCACTCCGCGTCACTCTACTTTATGATGCTTCACTCCACAGTACTCTACTCTATGGCAGTCCACTCCATGGACTCCACTCCATGCCCCCTATCACATCACATTACAGTCTAAGTCACTCTATACCTCTCTACACCACCCTACCCGGGAAACATCCTGAACAACTAGATCTAAACCACTACTTGCCTGAACCACTACTGATAAACAACTAAAAAGTCTCTACAACTAAGTACTGAACAACTACTGTCTAAACAATATTTGTGCCTGAATAACAATTGCCTGAACAACTAATTTTAAGGTAAGGTTTTCTTTTTGTTTTTTATGGTTAATTAGTTGTTTAGAATATATATATATATTAGTTGTTCAGGCAATTGTTATTCAGGCACAATTGTTGTTTAGACAGTAGTTGTTCAGTACTTAGTTGTAGAGGCTTTTTAGTTGTTTAGAAGCAGTGGTTTAGGCTTTAGTTGTTTAGGACCTAGTTGTTCTGTCACATATTCCACCCTACCCTACTCTGCTGCACTCTATGCCACTGCACTCCATGACACTCTACAACATTCCACTCTATGCCATGACCCTCCACAACACTCCACTCTATGCCACTACATTCTGCAACACTATGCTCCACTCTATGCCACTCCACAACACTCTACTCCACTCTACACCAGACCATTTTTAACAACTTCCTCTATTCAGCTCCATGCCACTTTACTTTATGCTACTCTAATTTACTCCACTGTACCCCACTACTCCACTCTACGCCACTTTAGGTCACATAAGTCCACAATACTCTATGCCACTCCTCTCTGCTGCAAATTATTCCACCCTATGTTTATCCACTTTACACCACTCCACTCTATTCTACACCAACCATGCTATTCTACACATTCCACTCTATGCCATGACCCTCCACAGCACTCTACTTTATGCCACTCCATTCTACAACACTATACTCCACTCTATGACACTGCATGACACTCCTCTCCACTCTACATCACCCCATGACACTCTATAACACTACAATCTATGACACTCGACTCTGCGATACTCTTCTTTCTTTATACCACTAACTTTTTGCCATGCTGAACTACAGCCACGCTGGTGTGCAATATGGGTAAAAGACATTGGCAAAGACATTAGCTCCTACATAGGAAAGACCTATTGGCTGTGTTAATGCTTGTTTTGATTTGGTATAAATCCATTCAGTAGTTTTTTAGAAATTAGAGATCAAAATTATTTATATATCTGACGGTTGAGCTTGAGGGAGGCACGTGAGAATTCCTCAGACCCAATAAAAAAAAATAGAGCATTCAAATTGTCCAGCAGGGCTTTTTGCCCTTGGCCCAACTCGCTCTCTGGCGGGACTAAGTGCTGATTGGGTGGTCCCAACATGAAAGGAAATGTTGAAGGCAGCCATTACAGGACCCATGGACGTATTTATACTTTTTGATGCAAAACTGTGCTAACACAGTTTTGCATCAAAAACCTTAGTGCCATTCCTGAGCCCAAGCCGCGCGCCATATTTGTGGAAGGGTGCAGGCTGGTGCTGAGGATCGGCTAGAATCTAAGGAAAAAATGCAAGCGGGGGGGTGGCAGTAGGGGAAAATGGTGTTAGGGCCCCAGAAATGACACTAGGCTAGTTAACGCCAATATATATGGCGTTAACCAGCCTAGCGTCATATTTTGACGCAATAGCACCCAAAAATGACTCCTGTCTTAGTAAAGACAGGAGTCATGCCCACCACCCCAATGGCCATGCCCAGGGGACCTGTGTCCTCTGGGCATTGCCATTAGACCCAGTGCCATGCAGGGGGCCCCAAGCGAGAGGCCCCCATTGGTACAGAAAAAAATAAATTTTATACTTACCTATACTTACCCAAGATGGGGTCCACCAACCTCTGGTGTGGGTAGGTGTGTTGCTGGGGCTTGGGGTGGGCATCTGTGGGCACATTCCTTGGCATTTGGCCATGGAAATGGGTCTACAGGTCCCCTACCTCCTGGCCTGACCCAGGCATTAAATAATGGGGCTAAGCAGGCTTAGCACCATTATGCAACTCCGCTAATCCCTACATGGTTTTTGTGCCAGAGTATAAATATGTCGGTAGGGGGTTAGCATCATTTTTAGGATGGGAATGTCTACCTTGCATCTCATTGATGCAAGGTGGGTTCACTCATCCTAGAAATGGCGTTAACTGCCATATTTTGACACTAGATGAGTCTAACATAAAAATATAAATATGGAGTTAAGTTTGCGCCGTGTTAGCGTAAACAATGTAGACGTTTACATGGTGCAAACCAAGTATAAATATGCATCTTAGTCTCCTACAAGGAGTTTGTCTAGGAAAAAAGATATAAGGGGGCAGGGTAGGGATACCCAGCCCCCTAACCCTTGTCGGGGGCTTCCAGAGGGACCTCCCTGTGCCAAAATAAAATAGTTTTTTGCTGTGACCCTGAGGGGCTCTGCATATTAACAAATATATATTATTTTGACCCCCCCAGGGGGGCATTTTAATAAAATATTTGTGAGGCAGAAGGAGTGGGGCCCCATTTCCCAGCCACTAATGGGCAAATGAGACTACATCCCCCAGGACCAAATGCCAAATAAAGGGGAGGTGGATATGCAGCCCTCTCCTCAAACCACATTTGGCCTCTGAGACCTCATCCATGGGGCCTGCACAGTAATAGAAAGGTGAGGGGCACTCAGTGCCCCTCCTGGATCCTGTTAGGGCCCCAGAAACCCTATACCCTGCAGCTGATATTTTAAAAAAAGGGGAGGGTCCACACAGCCCCCCTCCCTTAGCTTCGAAAGGCCCCAGGGACACCATCCCCTGGATCCTGCTCAATGACAGTGTGGCACGGAGCCCAGCCCTGGGACACTGTTTCCACAGCTGCAGAAACGTAGGCAGAGAAGGTATATATGCTCGAACTGACCAGGAGTTTGAACATGCTCCCGCTGGGCAGGTGCATACATGTGTTTCCCTGCCTGCGCTCTTGAAGATAGGAAAACGTAGATCGCTCCAGACCAGCAGAAGCATGAAAAAACAGCTGCTCCCATCGTGGGGGGAACAAGACCGGCTCCCAATCCACCCATGATAGGTGCAGACTTGAAGACGGTGGTGCCCTGGGGCTCCTCCCACAACCCGCAATATAGTGATATGGGGGTACCCAAGGTTGGCACTGGATCATCTACTTAAGGTGCTGGGGGATAGGGTCTCCAGGGCCAATATTGGCTCAGGATAGGTGGGCCTTGCACTCCCTCCTCTTAAAAATAACAAAGGCCCCAGGGATGAGGTCCGAGGGGCCCTAATGGCTCATGAACGTGGGCCATGTACTGTCTACCCTTAGTAAAAAAGGAAAGGCCTGAAGGGATGCGGTCCCTGCGGCTGTAAAGGCTCAGGTGGATTTCCCCTTACATTAATAAAAAAGAATGGTCCCAGGGTATGGGGCTGGGCTGTGAAGGCTCCTGAAGGGGGACATCATACCCTTCTCCTCATAAATGTAAAAAAGGGATGCTGCTCATTTATTATGCACTGTTCTTTCAAGGAGTGCCCACATAATGCCCTGTGAAGGCTTTTTTTGTTTATAATTTCTTAGTGGAGCTTGGTAGTGGTACTAGAATAGAGAGGGGAACCACCAAGCCTTTTAAATGTTGTAGGGGGCTGTAAAGAGTGTAGCAGTTTCCCCCACCCCACAACATTAAGAAAAACTGTGGGGTGTGGCTTCGGGCGTCAAGATGGCGGTCGCACTCCAAGAGTGCTTCGGACCCCTTCGTCATCCACCTGCCAAAGCCTTTACCATCCTGACTGAATAACTAACCCCGGCGGACTTGTTGGGACCCGTTGACCGTCCGTGAACCAGGCGATCCTGCAGAATGGGCCACTGACGGGCCCACGCGTACGAGGGAGACTCGGGCGGAGTGGAGGCAGAAGCATGGCGGCTGGGAGCTGTGGCTGGCCGCGGCGCCCATGACCTGCGGGACGCTGCCGCCCGGGTTGCCTGCGCCAACTGAGGGCGAAGAGCAAGTGATCCGAGGGTGGTGGACGAGCGGACCTGGTGGACGGCGACCTGGGCGATCACCGGGTGGTCTCCTCTGGGGACCCCCGAGCGGAGACGACATCAGGAGGCGCGGCCGGACCTCCGAGTCCAGAGACGAGGCACGCTCGGGAGGAACTGCGGGCCGCTCAGGCGACCTCCTTGAGTCCCGGGGCCTGTCCCGGGCCACAAGTCGGGACGGGGCTCCTCCCCCCCGTCTTCTACCGTGAAGGATCCACGGCGAGTGGCCTGGCCCGGCGGATCGCATTGTGAAGAAGCCCGGGGGTTGGCCCTGGTCGTGGGCGCCGGCGTGAGCTCAAGGAGAAGAAATGACCACAATGACAGGCCGGGATGCTTGAAAGTGAGGCCCTCAGCGGCGGTGGGAAACACCTGCATCCTGAAGAGCCCTGGTCTCCCGATCCTGCCGGCTGGACCAACTCGCGCCTCGGATGACAGGAGAGGAATGAGGTGAGAGGCCTGGACCCACTGGGGGCCCCCCTTAGACCCTGGGCAGCTTTGGGCCCCCAGAGACATTACCAAATCACTCGGGGAGCAGAGGCTGTGGGAGATTCATAAGACATCAGACATTACAGCCTAACGTCTGGCCCCTGGACAGAAAGAAAGGGGTGTGTGCCCTAAAACCCCCCCTCCCAGATTACCCACCTCCCTTGGGCCACTGAGTAAAACAGTCTCGGAGAACATCTGAACGGGAGGCCCCTGACCAGAATGGTCGAATGAGGGTGGTATAGTGCGGAGTGGAGCTGGTCCGGTGGGCCCCCTGGCCATGGGGAATCGCTGAGGGGCGCGCCTTTCACTTTCTCAGCTTGGAAATACCACCCCGGAGTGCCCTTGCGTGTGGGGCCCTGTCACGGGTCCCTGGGACCGCAGGTGCTGGTCGGGTCCCTCCAAACGAACGTAAGACCTATCGGCTGAGAAGTAGCGAACACTGAGAAACCGGTGGAGACCAGTGCCCGGAGAAGGTCTGTTTGCGACGCAGGGAGCCTCAGCTGAGCCTTAGTGGCGCCATGGGCAAAGACAGATCCACCAGGCAACCCCGACGTCTCAGCGGAGGATTGATCAGTTCACCGCACCAACGACCCCCCAAAGCAATGGAGACCTGGCAACAGGGGGTCCTCCCCAAGAAGGGGTACATGCAATCCTTCAGGCTATCCAATCATCGCAGTTGGCCGTAGAAACAAAGATCGGAGAGGTGCGCGAAGACATGGGCCTAATAAGGCAGGACCTCAGAAACGCAGTGGGTAGGATTACGAAGGTTGAGAGCTGTGTCTCCCAAACGGAAGATGACCTAGCGGACCTCAGATCCAAGGTTGCCCAACTACAGACTCGAACGGGCGAACTACACCGTTGTGCCGAAGACGCCGAAAACCGCTCCAGGAGCAACAACCTGCGCTTTATAGGATTTCCGGAGGGAGTGGAGGAAAACAAAGCCCCTGACTTCTTTGAGCTCTGGATCAAATCCTGGATCTCGGACCAGGCTCTCTCGTCCTGGTTTGCAATTGAAAGAGCACCTAGAGCTCTGACACCGCGGCCCCCACCGGGTGGTCCCAGACGGCCGATGATAGCACGCTTCTTGAAATTTAAAGATCGTGACAATATCCTCAAGGAAGCCAGAAGATGAGATGATCTTCAATGGAACAACCATAATATTTTGATATTCCCGGACTACACCCGTGAAGTCCAAACACGACGCCAGTCGTATGAGCATGTCAAACAAAAACTTAGAGCCATGCAACTCTCCTACATGCTCCTCTTCCCCGCGCACCTGAATGTCCTTATGAATGGGAGGGCCTACTTCTTTGAGTCCCCAGAGGAGGCATGGAACTGGTTGACAGAGGAAGGTGTCGGGGCTCGGGGAGGTCCTCCCGACTCGGCGGAGGGCATCCCGGGTCGCTACCTTGTGACTCGGGAGGACACAAGAAAAGGTCGGAGGCGCACCAGGTCTCGACGAGGGAGACGAGGAGGTCCTGAGGGCCTTCAGGACAAGGACAAAACAATAGATGCCAGCCCTTGGGCTGATCGGACCCCCGTGGACGTCTCAGAAAACCAAGAGCTGGACGGCGCAAAGGAGGGAGAATGCTTGAGCCAGACCACTACGCTTGGCTGACGGCGGGGACACGGCTCCCTACGGGGCACCTCAGAGACGACCGACATGTTGCGGTGCAGATGTAGGCTGCCCCGGACGTAGCCTCTCCCGACCCCAGGACTTTCAAACCGGTGTTCGCCTCCTGCGGACCCATGCCGGCACCTATCTAAGGATTGCAGAAGATCAATCTAAATGGAGGGGTCCACCACTCCACCCCAACAGCAGTCTACCTGGCTGTGTTGTTTAGTTTAGGTTATAGGGCGACAGATGCTTCCCGGGTAGAAGTATGGGGCGGGGGCGGTTGGGGGGCAAGAAATGTATTAATGGGTTATGTTATAAGGTTTCAATAAAGTTTTTTCAGGGTTCCTTCATCCCCTCCTCATGTCCGAAACGGTTGCCCCTAGACCCACAATCGGGCCCTCAACACTTTAGCACACCTTGGCACTACACGCTTACCCCTCACAGATACAAGTCCTTTCGTGGAATGTGAACGGACTTCTTGACAAGTTTAAGAGATCTGCAGTCTTTAGCACTCTCCGCAGATATGCCCCCTCAGTGGTATCACTACAAGAGACCCACTTACTGGGCAACAAATGCCCAATGCTGGCACATGAGGGGTTTGACAGAGTCTACCATTCGGGATTCTCGAGGGACTCCAGGGGAACGGCCATCCTACTGCATCGCTCACTACCCATGGTGGTTACTGCCACCCAAACTGATCTCCAAGGGCGACTGATCGCTGTGACCGGCTCACTCCACGGAAGGTCGATTAACTTAGTGAGCGCCTACACCCCCCCCCAGCAGCCTTTGACAACTTTCTACTTTCACTCCGTGGGATATTGTCGGGTCTCCCCCAGGGGACAACCCTAATTGGTGGAGACTTCAATTCTGTTCTGGAACCCGGACTAGACGTATCCAGCGCCATATCTGCTATCCGTTCATCTTGAGCAGCAAGCCTGAATAACTGGGCTGACAGCCTCAGCCTGTGTGAGGTATGGCGGGTCTGGCACCCCAGGACACGACAGTATATGCATACCTCAGCAGCCTACCAAACACACGCTAGAATTGACTTGGTGTTCATGCCAGCATTAGACATGTCCGGGGTCACTGGAGCTGAAATATTACCACAGGGGGTCTCCGACAACACCCCAATACAAATTTGTCTGGGAGGTACAGGTCCCACACAGCGCCCGATCTGGCGCCTGAACGCATGGCACTTACAAGATGGTGAATATACCCTGGCGATCAAGGACCATCTTAACCAATACTTTGAGCAAAACACAGGGTCAGTGCGATCACCGGGCACGGTCTGGGCTGCGTGCAAAGCGACCTTACGGGGATATGCCAAACACCGCCTCCGTGTGCGGGAACGCGCTCACAATGCGCGGGTGTCGGAGCTCGAGGCCAGATCGTTGCGACTCGAGCGCCAACAGGCGGTCTCCGCCTCGGATCCCACTCTGAGGCAGCTCACTGTGGTCAGGGACGAGATCAAACACTTACTGCTGGAAACTGCAGAGCAGCTCTGGCAGGCGTCAGTGGCCCGAACATATGGTTGGGGGGACAAAAGTAGGAAACTCCTACACTAGCTAGCCACTCGACCACTAGCAAACAGAGTTATCCCAGAAGTGGCCGATGAATCAGGAACCTTGTCCAAGAAACCAAGTGACATTGCACAATGTTTTGCCTCCTACTATACTCGACTTTATGCAGAGCGCCCCCGGCCTGTGGCCGAGAGAGAATCCCCCCTCCTGAACGAAATCACCCTCCCAAAAATTTCACAAATGACCAGGGAAAATCTAGACGAGGCCTTAAGCCTCGAAGAGATTAATAAGGCGATAGCCGCGTTGGCACCAGGTAAGACGCCTGGCCCTGATGGGTTCCTGGCGGAACTGTACGGTAGATGCAGAGACATTCTGGGCCCTCATCTGCTAAACATTTATGAAGAAGCCGAGAAAACTGTCTGCTTCCCCTCCGAAATTGACCAGGCAACAATCGTGGTGATCCCAAAGACCCAACCGCCATCACAGCATTGCTCAGCGTACCGTCCCATCTCTCTTTTAAACACCGAGATAAAAATATTGTCCATAATCCTGCCCGCCAGGCTGAAGGAAGAGCTCCCTTTATTGGTGCATCCTGACCAATGGGGGTTTATGCCCACGCGTAGCACAAGACACTGCATCAGGCGCTTGCACGTAGCCCTGGCCCACCGGGAAACCCTCACCCAGTCACCCCTAGCTCTACTTTTGTTTGATTTCGAGAAGGCCTTCGATACCGTGGACTGGTCCTACCTGGAACACGTCCTGCTGAACAACGGTTTCGGGCCCAGATTCGGCAGCCTGGTGAAGCTCCTTTACACGAACCCGACCGCCTGTGTCTTGGTGAATGGGGTGATCTCAAACCAGTTCCCCATATGTCGGGGCACCCCGCAGGGATGCCCACTGTCCCCATTGCTCTTCGCGCTTGCGATAGAGCCCCAGGCGAAACTGCTGAGGGAGGACCCCTTGGTTGAGGGCTGGTCATGGCCTGCTGGACCTGAGGATCGCATAGCACTATATGCTGATGATGTGCTCATATATCTTTCCAGCCCCGTCAAAAGCGGTCCCCGAGTTCTGCAGCTCTTGGGTCTCTTATTCAAGGCATCGGGCCTGGCGCTTAACCCCGGCAAGTCCCTGTAGGTCCCCCTGCATCCCTCTAGAGAATGCATCGACTGGCAGCAAAATATCCCGATCAGGCGCAATTGTTTTAAATACCTAGGAGTGCAGGTGTCTTTGCTGCCGGAACTGGTGTGGGCGATAAACGTCACCCCACTTACCCAATGCATTAAAGACGATCTCCACCGTTGGCGTAGCCTGCCCCTCAACCTGCTCGGCAGAATAGCTCTCTATATAATGATGATCTTTCCCAGGCTCCTCTACCTATTGCAGAACTTCCCATATCCAATTACCCAGAGATGGTTCAAAGATATAGACACAATGGCGCGTCACTTCCTATGGGGCGACTCCCGTCCCAAACTGGCCCTAGCCTCCTGTCAAAGAGACGTCTTTGATGGAGGCCTGGGTATGTCCAAGTCTACTATTAACACCTAGCAATGCACCTACTCATGATAAACGACTGGTGGGGGGGCGGTTGGTCGGACCCAGCATATCGACTGGAACTCCAAACACTGGGATATCCTGCGATCCTCGACGGTTTGTATGGCCGCCCAATCCCCCGATCATTGCCCGAGGTGACTAGGGTGGTCTTGCTGGGCTGGCGTGAGGCCCAGAAGGTCTCGGGTTGGTGGGGCCGCCTCACCCTGCAGACCCCATTGTGGAACGGGAGAAGGTTGGCGGAGCCCCCTCGCTGGAGAGATTCTGGAATTGGGATAACATAGGAGTTTCCACACTGGGAGATGTTTGGGACGGGTCACATCTACGATCCTTCGAGGACCTCCAGCGACTCTTCTCCCTGAATAAAACCCAATTCCATAGATACCTACAACTCTGTCATGCACTACTGACACACGTCCAAGTAGGAGAATCCATACCTAAATATAGCCCCATGGAAGCAAAGGTGCTGATGGGGAGCCTGGGTAGAGAAGGGATTTCGCAGATATACCGCTCCCTCATAGCTAACACAACCCGCCCACTTGATGGGCCTCGCCGGAAGTGGGAGGACTGGGTGGGCCCCATGGAAGAGGAAGACTGGAGAGAAGCATTAATGGCCCCTCGCACTCTGACTATGGCCACCCAGTTCCGATTAATACAATCCCAATATCTTCACATAGCATACCTCACACCTGTTAGACTGCATGGGGCTGGCCTCTGGGCCCGGGCTGACTGCCCTCGATGCTCGGGCCCAGACGCCGACTTTTATCACATGGTGTGGTCTTGTCCATCCATAGCGACCTACTGGAGGGCGGTCCATGGGGAGATTTCTGGAGTCCTGGGCTGCGAACTGGAAATGGTGCCAA
The DNA here is from genome assembly GCF_031143425.1 of Pleurodeles waltl. Classification (NCBI taxonomy): domain Eukaryota; kingdom Metazoa; phylum Chordata; class Amphibia; order Caudata; family Salamandridae; genus Pleurodeles; species Pleurodeles waltl. Next base: position 1,638,517,825 of record NC_090444.1, on the reverse strand, counting down.
AGACGTTTTTGTTGGGAGTAATTGGGGACGTGGGGCTAAGAAGAGCTGAGCGAATCTTCCTGGGAATGGCATGCTTGGTGGCTAAGTGAGACATAATGGCGAACTGGAAGTCTGGAGCTGCCCCGGCCTTGACTAGGTGGAGGCGTGGCATGGACTGGTGTGTCCGACGTGAAAAATTGGTGTATGAAGCCAGGGGCTGCCCAAATACGTACTATAAGGTGTGTGGAGGATGGGAGCCCAGGATGTGCACCTAAGTTGACTAAGACCTCCATGAACTACACGGGAGCCTCCCACCAATCCTGGAATCTTGGGGGGGCCTGCTCCTCCAGCGCATCCATTGAATGGGCTTATCAAGTTGCTCTTGGGATATGCAAGGCCTGTTAACATTGTCTACGAGGACTTGTCTTGGGGTTGGGGCAGTAACCGCCTCTAAGCACCGATTGGTGCCACATTAACCCTTTTATGTTTGTATTATTCTATTCTTCTTTTACTGAAAAACCAATAAAGTTCTTTATTAAAAAAAAAAAAAAAAAAAAAAAAAAACTGCACATTGTCTGGGTCATGAAAACCATGACCCAGGAGAACTTATCATACTTTATTAAAACACTCCTACTTGGAGTTATATGCTCTTCAGCTGGAGTGCAAGGCCCTCGTGTGGTTCTTTTTAAGACTGCATTTTGTGGGCTGAAAATTGTTAATAGAAAGACTCAGAGACGTGTTGGTTTTATTTAAAAAACAAACAAACCAGTAATATGCCTATAGGTCTTTCATTTAAACATTTTCAGCTTGCAAAATGCAGTATTAAAAACTATGTTAAAAGGAAGACTCATATGTTTGTTTTTTTAACTTTATTAAACAGTTTTATAATCACTATTATTAAGCACAGCATTGTGTAAATTACTCAAATATACATGAAATTTAAAATATTGTCCACCCAGGACCCAGGTACTCTTCAGCTCTTTCATCGCACCTACAGTACCGCATGCCACCTCCTCAGCCACTGCCCATTCTACCACTTTCGCAAAGTGACTTTATTGTTAGAGGAAAATTTCAGTGACATCATAAAGTTTTAAACTCAAAGCACTGAAATTCACCAGTTACAGCTATCTCTAATAACTCATGCCCTAAAGTAAGTATAACTTGTACCCTTGCCAAAGACAGCTAATTACCCCACATATTATATCACTCATTGCATTTTCTATTGCATCATTGATAGCATCACTGCAAAATTTAAAATGGCATCTTTGATGACAATACTGTGCATGGTGGAAGGGCGAATTATAGTTACTTGCTGACAATGGCAGGTGTAAGTTTTACATTTGGTCAGAGATACCTTTTTAATTGACCCTGGAAGAATGAAAGGCCGAGCGATCCTGCTGGAGCACATATCTAAGGTTTTCATGTTTCACACTGACCTCAGCTGCAGGCAAAGGATCTGCCATGCTATTTTACAGTTCTTAATACACCAGATCGAAGAGCTCCCATTGCATCAATAATTGATAAAAGCATGCAACAGAATCCAATTAATCCTGGAACCGTGGCAGAATGTGTATTGTCATCGATGCTTCAATATTCTCTTTGTCACAGTCGAGACTGCCGCGTTCACTGACTCCTGAGGACCAAGGCCCTGATTGACGCTTTTGCGTCAAAAAATTATGCTAATGTGGTGCAAAAAAAGTATAAATCAGGGCCTAAATGTGTGCAAACTCAAGACACAAACATTAGCAGCCAGTCATACGACTTTTGCTCTTCGCAGTTCTTTGAAGCTCCATATGACCAGGCTAGTTTCTAAAGAAGGGTTTTGAATAGAATGCCAATTTAATTTGCAGCATGAATCTTATTTCCCCCTCTCATTTGGAGGAGAAATGTTTCAATATGAGCAAGCTGCGGCCATGAGGCATAGGTTCCTGTTAAAGATGGATATGCTAAATATTCGAGGGCCTGCCAAGATGCCTCGGGGGTAAATATTCCTCTGCTCTACCAGCGCACTCCTTGCTGAGGCCTATTGGTCATGCAGTCTGGCGCTATCAGATGTTTCCTGAGGGTGGTTTAATCACTTCACTTTTCCAATGCCAGATCCCTTTCACATTGCAATGTTGATGCTTCAGATATCCCAAAAAAGACTTTTTACGATAAGGGTGGGCCTGATTCAATTAAGCATTGCTTATTCCCGACGATAATTAAATTTCCAGAGCAGTAATGATATGCCTAGTAACAATGCATTAAGGGCACTGGAGTTCATGCTTAAAGTGGCAGCAAAAATAAGCTTCATTTTGGACTTGGTTCAGGGCTATACTTGCTTCTTAGCTGTTAGAGGGTGGTATTCCCTTTTGAAAAATGAACACACTCTGAAAAAGTGAGGATCACATTGGTCCTCATTTCGAGTCTATCGCTAAATTAGGTGCTACAAATCAATGGGGTAATTACCATTCACGCCAGGTTTGATCCTAGTTTTAGAACTGCTTTAGATGAGCATTACACGCTGGAAGGACTTGGTGCAGAGTGGTGAATGGGCCTCTTAATCGGTTTACCAGATATTTTTGCCCCACTTAAGGCCCAAATTTAAGGATGGCCTTGCGCCATCTAATGCCACATTAGCATCATTTTTCTGATGCGAATGTGGCGTTAGATGGGAAAAAACGCCTCGCCATTTCTACCAAGTAGCGCAATGCATGCATTGCATCACTTTGCGCCACATTATGCATGCATAATGCATTAAGTATGCAAAGCGGGTGTTCCGGCGCATGGAGGCCAGCAAAAATGGTGCAATGAAATCTACAATGACACCATTTTTGGTGTCATTTTTAACACCTGCTGATAGCAGGCATCAAAAGGACTCCCCCATTGGAATCAATGGGCTTCCTTGCACTTTGCTCCACTAGCGTCACACTAGCGTCAGAATATTTTACGCTAGTGGAGCAAAGAGCCACAATAGCGTCAAACATTTTGATGCTATTGCTTCCAATACCGCCATGGTGCGCTGTATCCTAAATACGGCGCACACATGCTGGCGTTAGGGGGGCACTAGAAAAGTGGCGCTTCACGATGTGAAGCGCCACTTTTCTTAAATCTTGCCTAAGTGCACACTGTTTGCTGTGCATAGCAGTAAAATGCCCTGTAATCAGATTTCGGGATATTATTTCTACCTCTTGCCATTGAGAAAATATATCCAGTATTACCAAGAAATGCAAGGCAAATACTAACATGCATCTCAGTAGTAGAACTTATTTGGTAATTTTCAGAAATGTTTCTGGTAGCTAGTCAGGGATTCCAACTCAGGTGGAATTTGCCCGGATATTCCTCCCTTTCCTGAAGTTACAAATACCAGGGGCAATGGTAACTGTATGGGTAGAAATACTCCCTGTTTGGAGAATCTGGGGAGTAAATGCAGGAATCATTCCTCCCATGACTATTTCTGTATGTTTTCTCCTGGAAATTTTTGCTGATTTCCGTGAACCCAACTTGTAATCTTGGATTTAGAGTGTATGTGTACACCGATGTATAAAACTTGCAGTCAGTTTAGAGGTGAAATCTCCACTGCCGCGGCAGAGAACCCCTAATGTTGTGGAAGTTATGGGATAAGTTTGCCTTAATGAAGGTCATAAAGTCTGTCAACAGAACTCTAAATTAGCCCCGAAATTATTGTAATCGTGTCATATTATGGACATAACATAGATGAGACAAAATACTTTATTAATTGGTGAATGATTACCCAGCACGTTATATCGAGACAGGGCTCAGCAAAGTAGCTTTTCTAGTAAGTAAATTTGCCTCTTATGCTCCATTTAACAGAATGAAGAAGGTAAGCAGTAAAAGGTCCTCTGTAAATTTGGAACTTTTGTGAGATTTGGGTGGGAGTGCCACGAACAACAAAGAGACCATATGTTTTCCCTGTGGAAGAATGGCCACCCTTAATGGCTAGACCACGTCTTCGTGGATGATAGTCTAGGAGACAAAGGGGGTTCTTTAGAGTAGTAATTTCACCACTTGAGTGGGTTTTCTGCCACAGAGCAGCTTGTAGAAGACCACCAATGCCTCTGCTGGATGGTAGAATTTTCACTGCTAACTATAACCATGGTAAATGGACTTTCAATGAATTTTCAAAGTGGAAGTACATAGTTAGTGTCAACTTAATTATCCAGCATGTCATGGGCACTAAACTTATTCTTCTCCTGAAAGTCACCAACTCACCATAGTAATTGTCCGTGTCAGAATGCCCTCTATTAGGCCTAGGCTAAGATTGCTCCACATCAACTGCTGACGCCTTCCCTATTGTGGGATGTCCGTACTGGAGTATCATATTTGTGCATGCTCTTTTCTGACCTCTAGGTTTTGAGCGTGCATGGCCAGTGGTTGTTTGAGTGGGTCAGCAATCTCCCTCTGGTGCATTTTACAGATAAGGGCACACCCACAGTCTATTACATACAATGCAAACCCACTTTATACATCTTGATTTTTTCTTTCCGCATGGACACAATGATGTATCAAGCTTGCAATGCATACAAGGCCCGATTCACAAAGGTACTTAAGTGTTGTAAAGTTAAGAGTGCAGATTCTCTGCACTTGTTGCAGAGTCTCCACACTGGGGCAAAATCTCTGGGCAGAATCTCTTCACTGAGAACTGCAGTGCAGAGATTCCACCTTCAGTGCAGAGACTCTGCACTTGTAACTTTACTACACATAGGTACCTTTGTGAATCGGGCCCAAAGTGTTTTATTCAAACAATGAGGGGTAGGGAAAGTGATGGGTAGATGCCAGTAGTGTGACACGTGTGTTTGAATACCATGTACATGTGCACAACGGGGGTAGAGAGCACATTGCTAACTGAACACCTTGAATTATCTTCATGCATGCTGCATCCAGGTGAATTTCGATTTTACCTATTTCATTTGACTGGAGATATAACTTTATTAATCTATTTATAAACCTTTGTGGTTTTGCAATATACTTCTCTCTCTCATTACTGTGAGGCAAATCTGCTTTAATGTCAATAGAATGATAATTAATTTGTAATTTCAGCCTCAAATCGGGACAAAGACCACCTTGGTTGTAAAGAGTGGGCTTTCGAGTTTATGCCAAGATCAGCGAGGCACAAGGGGCATCCTTTTCTTATTTCACAATCTGTGTTAGAAACGCTATCATTTGTGTGTGTAAAGAAGCCACTTTCAATTATTAATATTTGCAAGTAGTATAGACAATTGCCCAAAAATACAAGACCTGGGAAGCAATGATGGTGTAACACCCACTCTTCAGATGTCCAGTTAAGTAGGGCTAAAATGAGCAAAGTATTGTCATCTTTGGCACTGATCCCAAAAAACACCCACACACACATACGTAACATGACATACCTATAATTATGAGGACGGGCCATTGATTGTAATGAAGTGTGTATTTACTATTCTAACTCCAATCGCACTTGGATGGTAGGGAAGTTTACATGCAGACCAAGACAAATATTAGATTTGCACTTTTCGTTTTTAATGCACTTGCTCAAAACTACCTAAACACACTAAGGGGACCGGTCCTCCTAACGCACCAGTCCTCACAAGGATAGTGTTTGGAACTGACAGTGTTTACCAACGCTATGAGGACCAAACTGGTCCTCATGGCGTGGGTTATACATCCCCCCCACACACACACGCACACAAGCACACACACTTTTATTCTTGGCCACTGCTAAGTAAGTCTGGTAGCCGACACAGTTCTCTTTGGAAAACTGTGCCCCTAAATGAACTCAATTAACACTGGAATGTATGCAGTTTATGAACTAAAGATATAGCCTGCTCTTAACCCTGGTGTATGCCTGGGGTACCATTCCCTCAGTCTTTGGGTGGAAATGGTTCTACTAGTCAGGTTTCATTAGCATCTTCAACAGCCTTTTCTATATTCAAGTTTCTGCTGTGGTTGTTTTCTGAATGTTCTTTTCTTTTTTGTTCTTGGGAGCTTCAAAGACTGATTTATGACTCGCGGGAAATTCACAAGAAAAGTAGAAAATCTGAACATGCACCCTCTAAAGTACTCCTACTACTGATAGAGCGTTCCTCCCTAATAATTTCCCTGTATTTTGGACGCTCTTTAGGCCGATGAATCTTTTGGCTAAGTGAGACTCTCTTCACCCGAGATCAGTCAATTTAATGTAATCAATAATCAATAACGAACATAAGCAATACCCTGATCAACATAACACTTAACAATTAATCCAGAATACATTTCGGCGAACCATGACCTTTCGGTCATGAATAACCACACCAGTTTATTCAAAGTTAATGAATTTATTTCCCTATATTAACAAAGCTAGCACAATATAGATGTGTCTCAACACCAAATGATAAACATAAATGAACATTAATAGCTGTCCATAAGGCGGAAAAGATGCAATCTATGCAGCATTTGAATAACAAGGCATTCGATAATAGCAATGCAAATCACTAAAACTATAATCTGTAATGAGCTAATTGCATACATTGGTCAGCATTGCAAGATCTCAAATTGGATCGTGCAACAAAAGGAATCCTCATCTAACCTCAAATTAGCATCGGCATGTGGGACTTCATGCAAGAACAATTTTAGCAACATTAATTTGGAAAACTCCTAACTAGGGATCTTATCAAAAATCAGCAGTTGGTTACCTAAAAGAAACACAATGCAATTGTACAATTTCCTTTCATATTTACCAATTACAATCAGCATTCAAGGAATTCTTCGTCTCACAGGTACCGTTTTTCGTTCAGCATGGGACGGGGCAAAGGGGCAGGGGTGGACAGGGCAATTTGCCTCACGGCGGCAAGATAAACTACTACTTCATGCAAGGGGACAAATCAAAGTTAAAGTCTCTAGGGTAAGAATCATTTAAAGTCTCTTTCTCTCGATTAGAGAAAGCATCAAAGTCTCTTTCAAAATGGCGTCGCAGCAAGGTGGGCCATAATAGCTGCAAAGTCCTGCAAAATGGCGGGATGTCCAATAATGGCTGTAATGGCTATAATGGCTACTTTCTTCTCGTGCACCTGGTTTAAATAGACAACAGTTCAAATCCAGTAGGGTCTTCCATTGGAGGGTTCATAGGTTGGCTTCAAATTGTCCAATCAAAACAACAGTTCTCAAGCTTTTACTTAAGCATACATTATCCTTGGAGACGGGTACGCAAGTTGCAACATTTTGGGCCGTATTTATACTCCGTTTGCGCCGAATTTGCGTCGTTTTTTTCGACGCAAATTCGACGCTAAACTAACGCCAACTAACGCCATATTTATACTATGGCGTTAGAGGCGAATAGCGCCAAAGTTCCCGGAATGTGCGTCATTTTTTAGCGTGAACCCCTTCCTTGCGTTAATGATATGCAAGGGAGGCGTTCCCGTCTAAAAAATGACTCCCAGGCCTTTACGTGGTATTTATACTCCCGGGCAAAAGAGACGCCCGGGAGTGGGCTTGGCTAAAAACAGCGCATTTGCGCCGCTTTTTAACGCCTGGGTCAGGCATGGCGTTAAGGGACAAGTGGGCTCAAAATGAGCCCAGAGTGCCCTCCCCTACCCCCAGGGACCCCCCCTGCCACCCTTGCCCACCCCAGGAGGACACCCAAGGATGGAGGGACCCACCCCAGGGACATTCAGGTAAGTATTTTTTTATTTTTTTTTAATAATTTTTTTTGGCATAGGGGGGCCTGATTTGTGCCCCCCTACATGCCACTATGCCCAATGACCATGCCCAGGGGACAGAAGTCCCCTGGGCATGGCCATTGGGCAAGGGGGCATGACTCCTATCTTTACAATGATAGGAGTCATGTTGATGGGGGATGGGCGTCGAAAATAAATGGCGCAAGTCGGGTTACGACGATTTTTTCGACGTAACCTGACTTGCCCCATTTTAAGACGCCCATGCGCCATTTTCCCCCTACGCCGGCGCTGCCTGGTGTACGTGGTTTTTCTCGCGCACACCAGGCAGCGCCGGTCTGCTTGCTCCGGCTAACGCCATTCAATAAATACGGCGCCCGCATGGCGCTTCAGAATGGCGTTAGCCGGTGCAAAACTTTTTGACGCTAAACTGCGTTAGCGCAGTTTAGCGTCAAAAAGTATAAATATGGGCCTTTATACCAATTAACTCACTTTCAGAGCTTCCATTGTCCGCACCTGCAGATTGACCTTGGAGCAAAGAGAAAAATGCCAGGCTGGCACGAAACCTTAAGATAAGCATGTGAACGATCTCAGTGGAAAAGTACAGCTTCAAGCAGAAATACACGTTTATTAGCACATTGGAAAAATACAAGCATCTAAATCAGGAGACCAGGCAACTAGGCCGAAGCCTGCACTAAAGTTATGCTAAGCTAAAACATTTTAAACAAGCAAATCATAGCACACGTTTACGATTATGTCGGATTAGTGCACTTCTAATACATCACGTTATATAAAGCATGCTTATAAATGTTGGCAAACTACTCTGAGGGCACATTTTGTCCCCGTACAATCTTTATTAGTTCGGTTAAAGTCACACATGATTATTTCACACTACGTTTATGCGTTAATAAATTTAAAACCTTCATTTCTGCGTCATCAATCCCTCCTCTGATGACTACTTGTCATCACACAAACTATTCCCACAAATTTTATTCCATTAAAATTCTGTCAGTTCTCTTTTCCTTTTAGTTCCCCTAGTTTTCGCTTTGTATTCTTCTGCCATTCTTTTCATCATTTTCTCTTCCTTCCTTCTTTTAATTCTTTTGCATAATCATTACTATTCCCCTTTTTATTCCCCAAATTCCAAATATACAAATCAGTACTATTAATATTCCCTGTATTATTTTTAGTAATATTCCATTCCAAATTCACCCAATCCAATTTCCCACTGAAGCAAGTCCTTTCCCAACCTTCTCCCACACTCCTGGTTCTTTCAATTCCTTCAAGTCTGCACTCTCCTTTGTTAGATTAGCAAGCATAGTTTTAATTTTCACACTGTTTTCGGGAATATACGTGCAACAGTGGCGCGCACCAAGCATTTTGCAAACGCCGCCATCCTTTGCTAAAAGAATGTCTAAGGCAAGCCTATTTTGAAGAGTCATAGCTCTTTCCGCTGCAAGTTCAGCATCTATCAGGATTATAGCACCTGAAAACTTTGTCAACATGTTATCCACTATAGTAGACAACTTTCTTATTTTGATGGAATTCAACACAACTCCCAATGAAGGAATCATGGCTCCAAATATATCTCCTACCACAGCAGCTGCGGTCTCTCTTTTCTGGATACGATGGGATCCAGACGTCTTTTGAATCATCGATAGGTCACACAGCTGATAAACCTTTGGGAACACTATACCCAAATAACATCTCCCCCACCATCCTTTCGGAAGACGATAATAGGCATTATACCCACAAATGTAATATACACCTGGTATGACAGGGTCAAGTCCGTTCATCATGAATGTCCATTTGGCCTTAAAGATAAACGTATGTTTACACTCACTCGCTCCTACGAAAATGTTATCATAATAAGATTCACCTCGATATATACAAAATTTCCCTACATGCCAAGCATCTAAAGCTATTCTCCCTTGTGTTTTTATTGCGGCAAAATCATAATGATCTACTGAAGTCCTCTTACTTAGCTCCTTTTCTAATTTCGCATTCATTTGTGCCCTTCTATCATCTGTGCGATCTAAAAAGCTTATTTCTACTGCAGAGAGCGAGCAGGTAAGGTTTTCCCTATGAGCGTGAGCCGTTTCAAAAGGTTGCATTGGCTCGAAAAATTCCCTCATTATTTTAGCATCCAAATCTTTAGCAATCTGGCTTAGCTGCGCTATTACAAGAACATATGCAAAGGTAACATCATAATTTGACTAAAAATACTGTATGTTGGTTTGACCATAAAATCTAGAAGTTACTATACTACATGTAATCCCGTATGTAAGAGGCATGTGGTGATAAGTCACCCCTTCCTTTACTGATGTCGGTATCTGTGTACACACATAACAATCTTTCGCATCCATAGTCTCGACATATTCTGTTAGCAAGCGATAGAAAACGTTATACGAAAGTTCCTTCTTATCATGCAAGTGTCTCTCATCTAATTCTAGTCTTTTCAATGCAGTTAGTTCAGTGACAGTAACAGGAGCAAAAGTAGAAGCATCAATCCTCTCATTCTCACCCTTTCCACGTGTAGCAAGCACTATTACCATTATTATTAGTACACATGCAATTATCAAGCCTATACACGCATATTTACAATATTTCATTCTACTGTTTTGTGTAGCCATGATCTGTATAGAATCAGAGAGCTAGAAGCACCTATAAAAGAAACTATTTAGCAATTCAGTTACAAAGCTGAACGAGCGCAATGTTCACACAGTTTTCTTCAAGAGGCCAGTCACTTATCGGTTAGCAGCATTTGTCTCAATTCGGCAATAACTCAGTCTTTTATCAGTTCAGCAAGTGTCTCATCCGGTTTAGCAATGTCTCAGCTGGTTGCATCACGTTAGATTGTAGCAAGCAATGTCATTTATCACCCTTTCAATCAACAGTGTCCATAAAACTTTTCTTTTCTATTGGTATCTCTTCTTCTTCGTTCTCGAGGCTTAGAGATACAAATTCGTCAGTCCAATCATCATTGACTACATATGCCCATTCTGGACCGGAATATCTCCTGTTTGGTATCCTTTTCCTTTTCAATTTTGCTTCTCTTTTCGATTCTGCCTCACTGGTACTTTCCTCTTTGGCCAAGTCTTTTCCTTCACTTGAGGTTGGTACCACGACAGTCACTTCTTTTCTCTTTCACTTTTGGCCTTTCTCCGTCGTTCAAATTTTCTTTAGTTCTTAGTTTTATTGGTGATATACTTAGTCTCCTCTTTGCACCGTGTCCACTTGATGGACCTGCGATCTTTTCTGTGGAAGCTTGAACAGTTTCGTTCTGTTCTGCCTTGTCCCCTCCTTCTGGGGAATCAATCACGTTCTCTTTTTCTTTTTCTGTATCGTCTGCTTCTGGGAAAGCCCTCCTCTGATCAGGCTCTCCTGCTTTTTCACCTCTTTCGAGCCCTTCGTCACCGTTACTTTCGTCAGGCTCTTTATCACTTTCAGCTGCTTCAGGCTCTTTGTCACCTTCAGCTGCTTCAGGCTCTTTGCTACCCTCAGCTGCTTCAGGTTCTTTGTCACCTTCAGCTGCTTCGTCGCTGTCTGAGGTTTCTCCTTGGTCTTCCCCAAGTGAGTCTGTTGCTTCGTCCTCAGAGAATATTTCTCTCTCTCCTGTTTCTGCCTGTTCGCTTTCAGTTCGGTTTTGCCCTGTCTCAGCGCTCAGCACTGTTTTATCAGGCACTGGCAGTTTCAGCGCTTCAACTTCCTCATCTGTGGAACACAACACTTTCTTTGTGTGACTGGCGTGAATCCAGTTGGGAACCCCCGCACACTTCACAGCGGTAGTGGTTGTCAGGATCACTTGGAAAGGGCCTTTCCAACGGGGTTCCAGACACGACTTCCTCACGTGCTTCTTTATCACGACCCAGTCACCTGCTTTCAGTGTGTGTCCTGGACCTTGGATCGGTGGCAAGGTGGTTGCTTCCACCTGGTGAGAGAAAGAGCGAACCACGTCAGCCAGACCTTTGCAGTAGTCTAACACCATATCATCTGTAATATTCAAAAGCGCGTTTGCGGGAACTGCAGGAAGTCTCATGGCCCTGCCCATGAGAATTTCGTGCGGGGACAATCCAGTCTTTCTGTCAGGTGTATTTCTCATTGACATTAACACCAAAGGCAATGCGTCAGGCCATTTTAAATTTGTCGATGCACATATTTTCCTAATTCTTGATTTCAGTGTACCATTCATTTGCTCCACCAGTCCTGAGGCTTCTGGGCGATAGCTACAATGCAGTTTTTGCTCAATGTTCAGCGCTGCGCAAAGTAACTTTATCACCTCGTTATTGAAGTGACTTCCTCTGTCTGATTCTAAAGAGATCGGGAATCCGAAACGTGGTATTAACTCCCTCAACAATAATTTTGCAACTGTAAGGCTGTCATTTCTACGTGTCGGGTATGCTTCAATCCAGTGACTAAAGATGCACACAATCACCAACACATACTTTAGACCTCCATGCACAGGCATCTCAATGAAGTCCATCTGCATCCTACTAAACGGGCCGCTCGCCCTACCAATGTGGCTCGCGTTCACAACCGTTCCCTTCCCTGGGTTCATCTGCTGACAAGTGACACACCGATGGCAAACTGCTTCTGCAGCCTGACGGAATCTGGGGTTAAACCAATCAGTTTTGAACAATCTTATCATGGCATCTCTCCCTAGGTGAGCCTGCCCATGATAGAATCGCGCAAGCTGCGATAAGAGACTATTTGGCAAAACAAATTTTCCCTCATTTGAAACCCATAACTCATCTGGTCTCTTTATACATTGTGATTTAATCCAGGAATCTCTTTCATCCTCCCTGACGTTATTCTGTAATGCTTTTAGTTCATCCATTGTATCTACGACCTTCAAGGCAAATGCTTCAGCTGGTTCGAGTTCTGGTTCACTTATTGAATTCCATTCATCTCTGAGTAATATACAATTCAAGGCACAAAATCTTGCGACTTGATCCGCATATGCATTTCCCAGAGAAACATAGTCCTGTCCTTTTGTATGAGCACTACACTTTACCACTGCAACTTCAGCTGGCATTTGAATGGCGTGTAACAATTCCCTTATTCTCTCCCCGTTTTTCACTGGGGATCCTGAAGAAGTCAGGAAACCTCTCTGTGACCATAGTTGCCCAAAATCGTGCACAATTCCAAACCCGTACTGACTATCAGTGTAAACGGTGACTTTCATCAATGTAGACAATTGGCATGCTCTTGTAAGGGCTACAAGTTCTGCTACTTGTGCAGAATAGACTCCTTGGAGCCAGGATGCTTCCAAGACACCTGTTACAGTACATACAGCATATCCTGCTTTCAAAATTCCCTTCCCATCTCTTAGACATGAACCATCAACAAAAACAATTTGGTCATTTTCATCAAGCTTAGTATCCTTAATGTCAGGTCGAGGTTTTGTGCAAAATTCAGTCACCTGAAGGCAGTCATGCTCGACGTCTTCAGCGTTCTCAATTTCAGCATTTTCACCAGGAAGCAAGGTTGCTGGATTCAACGTAGTGCACCTTTTCAGCTGCACATTCGGTGAGCCCAGAATTATCGTTTCATACCTTGTGAGTCTTGCTCCAGTCATGTGTTGCGTTCGGGAGCGGGTCAAAAGTATCTCAACTGAGTGAGGGACCATGACTGTTACTGGGTGTCCCATCACTATTCCTTCACTCTGAGTGAGGCTGATACCAACTGCTGCTACGGCGCGCAAACACCCTGGAAGTGCTGCTGCGACCGGATCCAAAGTAGCCGAAAAATACGCTACTGGTCTGTTTACGCCACCATGGGCTTGAGTCAAGACAGACAAAGAACATGCATCACGTTCATGACAAAACAGCGTGAAAGGCTTTGTGTAATCAGGCATACCTAAAGCTGGAGCCCTGCACATGCATTCTTTCAATTCAATAAAAGCATCCATCTCATCTCATTTCAGCTCAATTTGATCCAAGGCATCCTTCTGGGTCAGTTTCAGCAGAGGCTTCGCTAGAGTTGAAAAGTTGGGAATCCACTGACGACAGTAGCTTACCATTCCCAAAAACTTCCTCACCTCCCTCCTTGTCTTTGGTGGACTCATTTGAAGTACACTTGTTATTCTTTCCTTCATTATTCTCTGTGACCCTTTCTCTATCTGGTGACCCAAGTATTTCACTTTCTTCTGACAGAACTGCAACTTGGAAGGAGACACCTTGTGTCCATTCCTTCCCAAATGGTTCAACAGAGCAATGGTATCGGCTGTGCAGCCACTTTCTGTCTTTGATGCAATCAGTAAGTCATCGATGTACTGTACTAGGGTTGACTCGAATGGCAATTCTAATGCTTTCAAGTCTTTCTTTAGAATCTGATTGAATATTGACGGTGACTCAGAAAACCCTTGAGGAATTCGACACCAACTGTAAACTCTGTCTAAGAATTTGAAACAAAAGAGAAATTGGCTGTCCTCATGAAGAGGCACCGAGAAGAATGCTTGTGACAAGTCGATGACTGAGAACCACTCGGCATCGCAAGGGACTTGAAACATTATCACAGCTGGATTTGGCACGACAGGGCAGCATTTTATTATGATGTCATTTATTTTCCTCAAGTCCTGTACAATTCGGACCTTTCCACTCGGCTTTATTAGTCCCATGATTGGTGAATTACATGGACTGCTTAACACTTCTTTCAGTACTCCCTGCTTTACAAATTCGTCAATGAGTTGGGCAACTTTCATGAGGGTGTCTTGTGCCATGTGGTATTGTGGGGTCTGGGGAAAGGTTACATTGGGTTTTACAGTCACTTTCACTGGTTCCACTCCTTTCATCAATCCCACCTCTTTCCCTGTCATATCCCACACTTCCTTTCCGACTGTTTCCCGTAATTCAGCTGGAATATCTTCTTCAGTTATCATCGGGAAAAGACAAATCAGAGGATACTCTTCATCGACAGTTTCCATCTCATCCCCCTCTACACTGTCCTCTTCTTCCCCATCACTGCTCGTCTAAATTTTAATTCCATCGTTCGAACACATAATCGAACAACCCAATTTGCACAATAGGTCTCTCCCTAACAGCGCTATCGGGCTTGAGTCACATACCACAAATTTATGTAACCCTTGATAGTTACCAATGCTGACTGGTACCGGATCTGTGATTGGGTTTGTCAGGTGCCTGTTTGCTACTCCCACCACTTGAACTGTTCTCCCTGAGAGTGGCAAATTTGGTACTTCAATGCTCTTAACAGTTGAACGTGTGGCTCCTGTGTCAACCAAGAATGAGACACGATGACCCATTACTCTTCCCTCCACGTACGGACCCTTTTGATCAACTTCCAAGGATGCTGCAAGCACACAATCTCCTTCCTCTCCTGAACTTTCACTCTCCCATACATTGTTTATTCCATCCTCACTGTGTAATGGGAACTGTTGTACGGTGCCACTTGTATTCATTACCTGACCCGAGACCTGTGGAGGAACCATCACTTGCTGCTGACTCATTGGTGCCAAAGGTATTTGCATTTGCTGATTAGGTACCATGGGAAACTGCTGTTGCATTGGCTGCATTTGTGTCATCTGCATACGGGGCATCTGCATCTGCTGCGGCTGCATAGGTTGTAATCCCTGCAGCTGATTTATGGTCTGAAAATTTGGGTTTGGACCTCTCATTTTCGGTCCCCTCATTGTCTGAAATGCATTGACATCATTGTTTTGCTGACCAACACCTGCACCTTCCTGCACCACCATCGGGCACTCGCGTTTCCAATGTCCGCCAATTCCGCACACGTGACACGGCATCACCTTTTTCAATGCCTGCACACCATTCGGAGTCACAACAGTGTTCAAATCCGGACCATTATTCCCAAAACCTCCTCTGCCTCTGCCTCTCGCCTGTGGCTGAAACATCATATTTCCCTGCAACTGCGGCTGCGGTTGCGGTACCTGCTGTTGGAACCCTTGCAACCCTTGCAAACCTTGCAGACCTGTCTGAGCTGCTTTAAGTTGCATCATCATCACTTTCTCTTTCAACTTTTTCTGTTTCACTTCAATTTCGTCGCTACCGTATTTCGCATAATTCAACACCTCATCAATAGGTTTCGACTGCCAACAAATCAAATGCGACTTTATCATCTGACTTATCTCTGGTCTCAGCCCTTCCACAAATCTAAACACAAAATGAAGCATGTCCTTCGCCTCTATTGTTTCCGTGCCACTGTAGTTCTTGAACGCCTTCAACAACCTCTCATAGTAACTATGAATCGACTCTTTAGCCTCTTGGGCAGTTCGATCAATCTTCTGCCAATCCACATTTTTCGCGGCAACCTTCGTCTTCAAATGCTCAATCACCTTATAGTACAAGCTCATCACCATAGGTGATGGCGCACCCGTATCCCTGTCTCTCTCTGGTTCACTTGTCGGCCAACCTACAGCCCTTTTGCAATCTTCCCACAAATCTGCCGGAACCACAATCTCAGAGAGAGTGTTCAGGTCTTCCCAAAGGCATTTCGCAAGTTTCACAAACCTATCAGTCTGTTGATACCATTCAATCGGTTTCTCTCTCAGTTTGGGAAAATCATCCGTAAAAGACTGAATGTCGCTTCTGTGCCATGGTACATGTATTAATTTTCCCCCTGCTGTCTCCCTCATTGGTAACATGGTTACTGCATCACTACTCTGTGGTCTTTTCTCGTTGAGCTCTGGGACACTGTCTTTCCTCTTTTCCTTTCTCTTTACCCATCTGCTTTCCCATTTGTCTAAGCACCTCCACACTTGTGCACTCTGCAGCAATTCTCTAAGGTGCGCCTTCATGCCTGCTGACCTCATGTGTTCAAAGTCTGTGGTCCCGAAATCCAACCTGTAGCTCCTGCTCAAGTGTTTCGTCTTGTCTATATCAACCCCGTTTTTGTCAGCTATTTCTTGCAAGCTTCTATCTACCTTGTTCACTTCTCTCGTAATCCTGGGACATAGATACCTCAGCTCTTCTTCCGAGTAGGACTCTAACCTATTCACACCCATAGTCCCTTCCACCAATTCTTGTGTTTCCATGTTCAACCTGACCCTATTCAGATAGTCTTCTCCTTTCCCACTGGCTGAGCTTTGTGTGGAATTCAGACTGTTGAACCACTGTGTCAGCTGTTGCGCATTCAACCCCATCAGTGTAGCATTCACATCGACTGCCATTGATGGTTGCGGCAACTTTTCAGTGTTTGATGATAGTGGTATCATCAGTGGGGGACTCGACCTCACCAGTGTTGCCTGAGCACATATGGGACTAAACTCCATCAAGGACCCAGATCCATTTGGCAGAGCCGCTATCGGAGTTGTCTCTGGAGTGTTTTGTATGCACCTCCTTTCCATCCCACTCTGCACCATTGAGCTTTGACTGCTCATACCTAGGTTAGGCTGAATGTACAAAGGTACCGGTGGACCTACAGTAATGGGTAGGGGTATCGCATCTGCATTCTGTCCATTCCCCATGTTCTGAGACATGTTCATTCCCACACTATGGGTCATCATTGCCGGCATGCCCGTCTGACTCCCCGTCATCTGAGCATGTGCGGTTCCCCCCTGCATCTGTTTTTGAGGCATCAAAAACTGGGTTGATTCAGCTTGTGCCAATGTTGGGTTGTGACCATTTTGTCCTCCCATTACAGTTGGATCTAGAACCATTCCCGTACTGTTATCACTGCTGTAGTACCTTGGGACCTGCGGCTGATAATTTTCTGCTGGTTTCAACATGGGCACATCTGGATATATTCTCCTAACCTGCGGTATCTGCGGGGTGAACAGTAAGCTCGGGTCCTTAGATCCCGATGACGCTTCTGAACTCTGAGTTTCACTGTTCTGTACCGGTGCCGGAGGGGCAGAACTGGTACTTGGACCTTGTCCACTCTCTGCATAAGGTGGTGGACGGTCGTTCAGCAATTGCATTATTAACTCCTCATCCTCTAACTCCTCTTCTCTTCTCAACTTTTCCTCGTCCTCTCTATCTTTGGAACACCTCCTGTTTGTCTTACAGGTAACTTTCTTGCCTGTCGTCTCTTCTTCCTTAGTAATTGCGGGAAACAATTTTATCCCCTGCAATACATCTGATCTCCACACCTTCTGTGCATTATCCCACCTAGCGTCCGCTAGTGTCTTTTCTACCTTCCTTATCCTGGTCTCGAACTTATTTTGCTGTTGCTGTCTAGCCATTAGTTCCCAAATTGCTAGAGCCTCAAACTGTGCTGGCCTTGGAGGTACCTTCATGTCGTACATCGCGAATCTCAAATTCTCTAGGATCCTTATATTGAATGTCCCATGGATCGGGAACGCTACGCTCCCATGTTTCTCTGTCAGCTTGTGCCATTGCTTTAGCCAAAGGCACGGAGCTACCCCTTTTTCCTCCATTACAATGTAAGCTGGTGTACCTTCGGGTGGCGTCTCCTCTCCTACGCTCGCTTTAATGTAAGACTCCCCCTTCATCGCACTCCTTAATGCTTTAAAAAATTTCATTTTCTCGTCTTTTATTTCACAAAGTTTGTAATCAATAAGTGACTTTAATTCCCGGAATACTCTTCACTTGCCTTTCCCCTTCCAATCGAGCCCCACGGACTGCGTCCAATCCGTGCGCGACCCTTCTTTGCAACCAACCTATCCCAGCGCGGCTCCTAGTGACGTCACACTCACACACACTGCGGCTGACAAAGCCTCGCGGCTAGTCCTCCTTCACTCAGCTCCTCTTGTAACAACTTCTTGCATGTATCGCGAGCTATCAAAAAAATAATAATAAAACAGATCTGTCGGTTTACTACAGGAAGGGTAACACAATCGCTTCAGGACCTTAGGGATTTTTCACTAGCCTCGGCAGTTATTCCATCTTTCTCGGTCCCCACTTTCGCAAGCAAATCTGACCCGCAGACTCTGCTCTCAACTTGTCAGTGATCTATTCTAGTGCACTTAGAATTTTTGTCAAAGCCCGAAGTCGAAGTTTTCTTTCACTCCCTTAACACACGTACCGACTCGTTGACCACGCCCGATCAACCTACTAAACCGACCAGACCACAACATAAAACAAGTGTCTCATACACTTTTCAACATACTCCGGAGTCTCTTGACCTCGCAGGGCCCGTCTCAACAACAACAACCACGTGGACCTTTTTCTGCACAAAGCGCCACACGCACATGAAGTTCGACGACTTCCCTACTCTCACACTCGGAGTCGCACCTCCGCTATTTCTATGAAGTTCGACGACTTCCCTACTCCTACACTCGGAGTCGCACCTCCGCTATTCTCTAAAATCCTCGCAATCTTTTCAAACAATCTGCGGCAATAAGCTGTGCAAGCGCAAAACCCTGACTTCACTCATACCATCACTAGTACCGCCAACGCTGATCTCACACCTCCATTCTCTCCATTCGCAAGCTCCGAGATCCCGGGAAAGTCGCGGTGGACCTAGCCCATCATCATTTTCTCAATCTGTTTCACCCAAGAAAATCTAATTCAACTTCTCGAGTGGGATTTCAAAAGTCGAAACCGTTAATTTAACACCATGTATGTCTCTAGTGGGGTCCCAAAAGTCTAAACCGTCAATTCAACACCATGTATGTCTCGAGTGGGGTCCCAAAAGTCTAAACCGTCCTCTGCTACCATCTACTGATAGAGCGTTCCTCCCTAATAATTTACCTGTATTTTGGACGCTCTTTAGGCCGATTAATCTTTTGGCTAAGTGAGACTCTCTTCACCCGAGATCAGTCAATTTAATGTAATCAATAATCAATAACGAACATAAGCAATACCCTGATCAACATAACACTTAACAATTAATCCAGAATACATTTCGGCGAACCATGACCTTTCGGTGATGAATAACCACACCAGTTTATTCAAAGTTAATGAATTTATTTCCCTATATTAACAAAGCTAGCACAATATAGATGTGTCTCAACACCAAATGATAAACATAAATGAACATTAATAGCTGTCCATAACGGCGGAAAAGATGCAATCTATGCAGCATTTGAATAACAAGGCATTCGATAATAGCAATGCAAATCACTAAAACTATAATCTGTAATGAGCTAATTGCATACATTGGTCAGCATAGCAAGATCTCAAATTGCATCGTGCAACAAAAGGAATCCTCATCTAACCTCAAATTAGCATCGGCATGTGGGACTTCATGCAAGAACAATTTTAGCAACATTAATTTGGAAAACTCCTAACTAGGGATCTTATCAAAAATCAGCAGTTGGTTACCTAAAAGAAACACAATGCAATTGTACAATTTCCTTTCATATTTACCAATTACAATCAGCATTCAAGGAAGTCTTCGTCTCACAGGTACCGTTTCTCGATCAGCATGGGACGGGGCAAAGGGGCAGGGGTGGACGGGGCAATTTGCCTCACGGCGGCAAGATAAACTACTACTTCATGCAAGGGGACAAATCAAAGTTAAAGTCTCTAGGGTAAGAATCATTTAAAGTCTCTTTCTCTCGATTAGAGAAAGCATCAAAGTCTCTTTCAAAATGGCGTCGCAGCAAGGTGGGCCATAATAGCTGCAAAGTCCTGCAAAATGGCGGGATGTCCAATAATGGCAGTAATGGCTATAATGGCTACTTTCTTCTCGTGCACCTGGTTTAAATAGACAACAGTTCAAATCCAGTAGGGTCTTCCATTGGAGGGTTCATAGGTTGGCTTCAAATTGTCCAATCAAAACAACAGTTCTCAAGCTTTTACTTAAGCATACATTATCCTTGGAGACGGGTACGCAAGTTGCAACATTTTATACCAATTAACTCACTTTCAGAGCTTCCATTGTCCGCACCTGCAGATTGACCTTGGAGCAAAGAGAAAAATGCCAGGCTGTCACGAAACCTTAAGATAAGCATGTGAACGATCTCAGTGGAAAAGTACAGCTTCAAGCAGAAATACACGTTTATTAGCACATTGGAAAAATACAAGCATCTAAATCGTGAGACCAGGCAACTAGGCCGAAGCCTGCACTAAAGTTATGCTAAGCTAAAACATTTTAAACAAGCAAATCATAGCACACGTTTACGATTATGTCGGATTAGTGCACTTCTAATACATCACGTTATATAAAGCACGCTTATAAATGTTGGCAAACTACTCTGAGGGCACATTTTGTCCCCGTACAATCTTTATTAGTTCGGTTAAAGTCACACATGATTATTTCACACTACGTTTATGCGTTAATAAATGTAAAACCTTCATTTCTGCGTCATCACTACTCGGAGCCGATTTATTTTTTGGAGTTCACAAACCGTGACAGAAGTACACCAAGAATGCAGCACTTTTCACCACTGTTTAATTTGTAGAAGAATATGTACCGGGGCCCAGTGCCTTTTACAGGAAGCTACACAGATTGCATCACTCTGCCAGTACTGCCAAAAGTCATCACATTCCTACAAATGTGAACATTTGCATATTCCAGGTCGCATAAGGTTGTCATGCATTCACTAGCGTTGGACTGATTGATAAACATTGTGCTTATGTCCTGTGTTTACAAATAGCCAGACAAGGCCACCGTGTGGTGGACTGTCAAAAATAAGAGGCGGCTTTAAGAATTAGGTGCTTGTGCCAAGCACGGTAAAACACCTGCACAAATTAAATTCCGACACTCATGTTTCAAGATGTACTACTGGCCATTTAATCTAACATTTTTACGAGCTACTTTTTCCCAAATCTGTAATTGTATGCAAGTGCACTTACAGAATGTCACCGCCCCAGGATTCCATTCTGGAGTGGAACTGATTGGGACTAGAGGGATGATTCTATTGCACTGATTGAAGGTTGAGCTGTGGATGAGCTATCAACAATAACATTACCAAGTGGCTGAAAACAAAGGAATGGCCAGAAAACTAAAATACTCCCCACTTGAACTGAAACTCCAATGACACAAAGTGAGCAAAGAGACCCATCCTTGTAAAGTTCCATTGACCCTACGTTCACCCATCTACTCATTCTTCTTCCCAACTTTCCATCCACCTTCCATTCATGTACCCTTTCACCTTTCCATCCTTCCTTTATGTCATGTTTCGATCAGACATTTCACCATTCTGTTCACCACCATTTCAGGCATTCACACATTTATCCATTCTTTTACTCATCCATCCACATTCTATTTAATACCCTTCCATCAGTCAATCTTTCTATCAGTCAATCCTTCCTTCCTTACTATTTTGGTTCCTTCCTTTCACATTTTCTTACTTCCAGACTTTCTTTCTGCCTCTCTCCTATTTTTCTTTCCACTTTCTGCCTCCCATATTTCTTTCTTATCTCATTTTATTTTGTCACTTATCTTTCTTAATCTCCTTCTGTCAGCTTGCTGCCTAACCATTTTCAATGTTTTTCGTCATTTCTTTCTCAGTCTCTTTAAATGAACTTGGCTCACTTAGCTGCCCTTGACTCCCAGCCTCAGCCCTGACCTGATATTCTCTTAACCCGATTTTATGAGCTTTTGTCTGCAGAATCCAAAATGAAACTAATAAACTTTTCAGTGGTCGTTTTGCCAGGCGATAGGGACTATTGGCAACCCGCACTTCAGCCAATAAACCAGGGGGTCCATAACACCACTAGTTGAAGAGCATAGTCTAACACTACAGGCAGATGAATGCTGTTTTGACAGCGAGAAACTGTCATATTTGGACACAAGGGGCCAGATGTAGCAAAGGTTTGCGACTCGCAAACGGGCCGAATCGCAATTTGCGACAGTGCAAAATCGGAAATGGGATGCAAAAAGCCCATTTCCGACTCGCAAAAAGCGATGGGACCCGTTTGCGAGTCGCATCCGTTGCGACCCCATTTTGCGACCCGCAAATACCAAGTCGCAATTTGCGAGTCGCAAACCTTATGCAATTGCAACTCGCAAATTGCGACTAGTCGCAAAAAGCCCATTTTGCATGTCCCATTTACCACTAACTCAGAGCAGGTGGTAACCATTACCAAAGTATAAAAGGAGACCCAGAAGGCATCTGGGTTGCACAAGATGGCGGAGATATACCTGATAGCAGTGAGAAGGAGAGTCCACGCAGCCCAGCAGAGGAGGAGGAGGGGCCACAGACAGGAGAAGATATATAGAACAAGGCAGACTCTTTTTCAGCAAACTGAGGATGAGATCTATGACAAATACCGCCTTAGCAGCGCAGCCATACTAGAATTAATTGATTTACTCAAACCACAGCTAGAACACCAGACTCTGCGTGGCTGCGCCATCCCTACGCATGTGCAAGTGCTATGCTCACTGCACCTCTTGGCCTCAGGGAGCTATCAGGGGGTCATTGCTGTGGCAGGTGGGGTATCCCAAAGTGCAGTGTCAAGGTTCCTCAGGGCCTTCCTAGATGCCTTAGTCACGCACATGTCCCACTTCATATACTTACCAAGGAATGAGGCAGAAATGAACAGCACCAAGCTGGACTTTTACCGCATTGCCCACTTTCCCCATGTCATAGGGTGTGTAGATGGGACACACATTCAAATATGCCCCCCTTCTAATCTAGAACACCTTTTCCGCAACAGAAAGTGTACCCTCTCACTCAATATTCAGGTTGTTTGTGACGCCCATTATGTCATCACTGACATTGTAGCTAAGTTTCCAGGCAGTACCCATGACTCATACATTTTTAGGCATAGTGGGATACATCAACGCCTGGAACGTGGGGAATTCGGAGACGGTTACCTCCTAGGTAGAGCCACAGACACTTGCAGACATACACACAGGTCACTGTGCACGACAATCTGGACTTCCTAACAGTGTACTTTTGTGCCCAACAGGTGACAGTGCATATGCTCTCAGGCCTTGGATCATGACTCCGTTTTTAACACCCAGCAATGATTCAGAGAGGCAATACAACAGTGCACATAAGAGGACCAGGAACCTCATCGAGCGCACCTTCGGACTCCTGAAGGCAAGATTCAGATGCCTCCACCGCAGTGGAGGTGCCCTCCAATACACCCCCATTACTGCATTCAAAATTGTGGTCGCATGCGCCATCCTCCACAACATAGCCACCCGACGTGGGCTACCTCTCACCCCTGCAGACCCGGATCCTGATGATGAAGAGCAAGAACAACCACATCGCCATCATGGGGATAGGAGTATGGCAAATCAAGGCAGACTGAGACGGGAACACATTGCAACACAATATTTTGGACGGTACGTGTCAACTCCCACCATACTCACCTATTAACCAAAAACTCCATTTGTTAAGTGGAACAAAAATAACTGTTTTATTAGTGTATTAAAGAAACTATTCACAAGTAAAGATTGTCCATGGGCAGGAAAATGCCAACCAGGCATGTGGCACATTAACGTCATGTGCCACATTTAATGGTCCAGGGTGATCTCTAAGATCTTCTGCCCCTCCTGCCAGCCTGGCTGGTCCCTGGTGCTTCCGTGGTGCTCTGCCTGCCACTCCGGAGCACCCTGCTGTCAGTGACAGAGACACTGCTCACTGTTGAGCCCTCCTCACCGTCCTGGGGTGTTTCCCCTGTGGCCCTCGACATTTCCCGTGTCTCCATCAGTTCGATAATGTGGGTGAGACGTCCCAGGCCCCTAGCCACATCCCCAGCGAAATGGCCCATCTCCACTTGCAGCCCAACTGTCCTCCTCGACAGGCCTGTGGTATTCATGGCGAGCCTGCCGATGGATGTGGCCATCCGGTCCAGTCTGTGCAGGAGCTGCCGATCCCTGCGCCGCCCACCCTCGGCCTGGGCCAGTAGTCCTCCCGCCAGTTCCCTCATGGCAAGGGCAAGGTCCCCAGTGTTACTGCAGATCATGTCCATCCGTGTGTTGAGGTGCTGCATGCTGGCATGGTTGTTGCGCACAAAGCGGTGCAGCACACCACTAATTCTGCCCAAAATTCTATTCTGTAGGGGCTGACCACGCAGCAGATGTGCCTCACTGGTGGTGGGAGGAAGTAGCCCGGATGCAGACTGCAGCCCTGATGGTATGGACCTGCGACGCCTGCGCAGCGGTGGCTGCCCTGTGCTTCCACCTGTCTCATACCTGCCTGTTGCTGGGGCAGCCTCTTGTGGAATTGTTGCAGCAGGTGTGGCTACTGCAGGGATGCTGCTGACCGTGCAGGTGGGGGTGCTGGCGGGTCCTGGGGTGTCCTCATGGGCCTGGCTGCTTGGAGTGTTGGTGGTGTTTTGCTGGAGACCTGTGGGACATGGGGAACAGACTGTCAGTGTCTACTATCTATTGCACACTTCCTAATAAACATTTGCCTATGAACTGCCTACTTGACTACATTTCCCATAATGCATCATTCTGGCATTTGCTACCCTGAAATGGAGCTATCTTGGTTGTGCTTGCCCCTGTGTACATGGTGGGTGGGGGTATGGCATTGATAGGGGTACAGGCATATCACATGGTACTCACCGGTTGATGTGCTGGGCTCTGAGGTGTCCAGGTCCCCAAATCCAGACACTGCCTCCTGCTCCAAGGTTTCTTCCACCCTTTCTTCCAGGGGTGTGGCACAGACGATGGTCCCCCTCCTGTGCCTCTCATCTCCCGGAGTCTTTCAGCCACCCTCTCCTTGGTCCGGGAGCCGAGGTCATACCACCTCTTCTTGATGTTGTCGATGGTCCTATGGCTCACCCCCAGGGAATTAATCTTGTCCTGTATGTCCTGCCACAGCTGTTTCTTTGTGGCTTCAGGAACATTGAGGGCTGCTCTCCCAAACAAGTCATCATAGTGCTGACAGCATTCCTCTGTCAGCACCTCCAGCTCCTTCTCAGAGAATTTCAGCTTCCTCTTTCTTGGTGTTCCCTCCATGGCAGCTGCTGTTTGTCCTGTGAGAAATTCGGCAGTTATAAAAGGGTGTGGTCCTGCCTCCTCCCAGGTGTATTAGTAAACTTCCTGGCTGTGATGTCATCAACATGTGCCAGGAAGTGTTTCCAGAGTGTTCTGGAGTGGTTTCTGGAGTGTTCTGCTGCACCTGTAATCAATTTTCAAGGTAATCGCAATTTGCGACATCTACTCGCTAATTGCGAGTTCGTTTTTTGCACACTCGCAAAAAGCGACCTCGCAATCTGCGGACTCGCACACTGCGTTGCGAGTCCGGGTGCGAGTCGCTATTTCGCCACGGTTTTATTCCTTGCATTCCAAATTGCGACTCGCATTTTGCGAGTCGCATCAACTCGCAAAATGCGAGTCGCAATTTTTTGTTTTGCTACATCTGGCCCCTAGTGGATTCCATCTAGCGTCTTCTGCAGCCGCAGAACAAGGAGGAGGTACTCTCTCTTATAGGCATGGTGGAGTGCTATGCACGTTTTGTGAAGGATTTGTCTTACAAACAGTAGTTCTAAGAGCGTTTCTTAAGAAGATCTCAGAGTTTGTGTGAAGCGATGGGTGCACTCGAAATCCAATACCATCAAAGGTGATGTGGACACGGCCTCCTGTTTGAAAGTTCCATACTGGGAGAAGAATGGGTGGTTGTCACATATACAGGCTGCAACAGTCTTGGAGCAGTGTTGTTTCAGTTGGTGGAAGAAGAGGAGAAAACCAACACATTTGCTTGCAGACTTTGACAGAACAGAAGTGAATTATTCTGTCATTAATAAGGAAGTGCTGCCAGATATGTGGGCAGCACAGATCATAAGCTCTGTGTGAAATCTTCAAGACCAAAGGTCTTGACAGAGTGTCACCAGGATTTGAAAGTGGGTGATAAGTTTATAAGAGTTCTCATCTGACATTGAATATCTTCCAGGCGTGCAGCGGATTGCTTGTCTGGGTTGGTTTGTGAAGAAGCAGATGTGGTCTGGGTAGATGAGGAGGAGCAGGATGGTGTTTTGATAGGGTATGTGTAGTGCACAATGGTGCCATTCAGGAGAGTAAGTGCTAATCTGCTGTGCTTGGTGATTCAGTCCTCTCTGAGGTAAGCTGGTAGCTAAGCTGTGTTGGGAACAACAACAAATATTTTGAGGATAAATTGAAGCTGTGTTGTTGGTATTGGAGAAAGTTTCTGTGCATAAAGGTTTATGTTTAGAGGTAACAAGTTGGGGGTGCTCACCTCGTTGTATAGGAAACTTTGAGCTGGCCCAGATGGGTCATCTACAAGTTATGAAGATGACAGAGAGGATTCATACATATTTTGATGACCAGGTTTTGGCGTGGAGGTGGAGAAATCTATAAGGCAATGTCAAGAGTGTTGTTCAAGGGACTGAGTACAAGGGATGCTTCCATTTATGAGAAACAGGAAGGCGAGAAAGCCTGACAAGATATGGCATTAGACATAGGAGGTCCTATCAAACAGGGACAGTCCATGCTTTACCTGTTAGTTGGGGTTGATCTATTTTCTTGGTGGTCCATTGTCCAAAGAGTGAGTGATTTTACAGCTGGTAGTGTGATAACATTTTTAATTGACACATTTAAAAGTGAGGGGTTTTCAAGAAAAACTTCTCACGCATGATGGGACACAGCTGGCTTCCTGTGAGATGAGAGCTTTTCAGAGTAAGTGTGGAATCTTGCTCAAAAGTGTGATCTCTATCATCCCAAAACTAATGGGGTGGTACAAACAATACAATCAAGAAGTGTATACAGTTTGCCTCGGCGTCTGGTTTACACTGGAAGAAAGAGTTACAAAATTGAATACTCAATCATTTCACCAGACCAGTATCAAAACCCCATTCAAGCTTTACTAGGGACGTAATTGGTGCCATGTTGATTGAGTTGGAGTAAATGATCGAGTATCATTGGTGATAACAGTTTGAGGGCTAAAGAGAAGGTAGAGTTAGCCAGGAAGTATCATTATGACAAGAGGAAGTGAGTGGAAGGTGTAAGAGTGAAGATGGGAGATGTTGTGAAGATTATAGGACCTACCAGTATTGTGCAGCGATCCAAATTTATGATAGCCCTGAAGGCCATCAAGTTGTTCTATAATGTAGTCAAGGCTTCTGATGCAGGATTTTGAATCTCAACAGGGTGGCTGTCTAGAGAAAGAATGTGACAAACGAGGATGTCATTGGAGAGGAGAATACAGAGACATGATCCTTGTTGGATGGGAAACTTGGTGATGGGATGAGCGCTTTCAGGGTAGCGTTGAGAGCACTATCCTTTTGGGTGCTCAGAAACCCTGAAATATTCAAGCAACCATGTTTACTAAGGTAATTTTCTGTCAAATTACTCTTTGCTCTCATTTGTCTTGTGGAGGTTGTCTATTGTCTTTGACGTTTTGCTACTTGCTTTTGTGTTGATTGTTCAAGGGGAAGTTGTGTGAAGTACTAGAAAACCACTGTCCGAGAATATATTATTATTTTTTTGGTGTGTGTGTGTGTGTGTGTGTGTGTGAAGGCCTTTGACTTACAATTCTTTATAGACTTGTCCTAAAACTGGAGAGGTGCACCAACCAACCCCTCATAGTGACATCAGGACTACTGTCCACAAGTGTAGGTGGCAACATAGCATTTTTGAAGTGATTGTAATCTATCAAGCCTTTCTGCGTGTTTCGTGAATGGGTGTCTACTGGCCCATTATCTAAAAAGTTCCACCACTCACGGGGAACCTGGAATCCTGTATGTATGTATGTATGCAAGCCTGTGGGTTCTACTTTAGAAGCTCCAGGCCTGTTCATGTGCAACTGATGGAGGTGAGGTCACTTTGCAGAAAGTGGATGTGTATTGCTGATGTTCCTGAGACTGGAGGAGGAAACCCAGGGGTATATTTACAAGCTCCTTGTGCCACCAGTGAGTCAGTTTTTTGATGCTCCGGTGGCACATAGTGCAGACCTATATCTACAAGGCCATGCAAAGCCACTCTGTGTGGCTCTTCATGGCCTTGTAGATATGGTGTAAGTCAACACAGTGCAAGTTGAACAAAAAGAAAAAAGGGAGCACACTGCCTCACACTCCAGCAAAACGTTAGCCCCAATGCATCATGGTAAATGCAGTCACTTTGTTTTGTGTTGAAAAAGTAATCAAAAGTCTTTCACCTAAGTAGGTGCAGCAAGTGCTTTGTATCTCTGGACACGTGTTTCTAGGTTTAGCCCGTCATCAGCAGAGAGCAGCCAAAGTCTGTGGGGTTGCTTGAAATGCCGCCAAAAGTCTTCTCAGGTTTATGTACCACTCACTGGCGCACAGGTGCCTCACCAGAGCTCGTCAGCTCGTTAGCTCAAGGGAGCAGTCATTGGACAAAAAGAAAAAAGGGAGCACACTGCCTCACACTCCAGCAAAACGTTAGCCCCAATGCATCATGGTAAATGCAGTCACTTTGTTTTGTGTTGAAAAAGTAATCAAAAGTCTTTCACCTAAGTAGGTGCAGCAAGTGCTGTGTATCTCTGGACACGTGTTTCTAGGTTTAGCCCGTCATCAGCAGAGAGCAGCCAAAGTCTGTGGGGTTGCTTGAAATGCCGCCAAAAGTCTTCTCAGGTTTATGTACCACTCACTGGCGCACAGGTGCCCCACCAGAGCTCGTCAGCTCGTTAGCTCAAGGGAGCAGTCATTGGACAAAAAGAAAAAAGGGAGCACACTGCCTCATACTCCAGCAAAACGTTAGCCCCAATGCATCATGGTAAATGCAGTCACTTTGTTTTGTGTTGAAAAAGTAATCAAAAGTCTTTCACCTAAGTAGGTGCAGCAAGTGCTGTGTATCTCTGGACACGTGTTTCTAGGTTTAGCCCGTCATCAGCAGAGAGCAGCCAAAGTCTGTGGGGTTGCTTGAAATGCCGCCAAAAGTCTTCTCAGGTTTATGTACCACTCACTGGCGCACAGGTGCCTCACCAGAGCTCGTCAGCTCGTTAGCTCAAGGGAGCAGTCATTGGACAAAAAGAAAAAAGGGAGCACACTGCCTCATACTCCAGCAAAACGTTAGCCCCAATGCATCATGGTAAATGCAGTCACTTTGTTTTGTGTTGAAAAAGTAATCAAAAGTCTTTCACCTAAGTAGGTGCAGCAAGTGCTGTGTATCTCTGGACACGTGTTTCTAGGTTTAGCCCGTCATCAGCAGAGAGCAGCCAAAGTCTGTGGGGTTGCTTGAAATGCCGCCAAAAGTCTTCTCAGGTTTATGTACCACTCACTGGCGCACAGGTGCCTCACCAGAGCTCGTCAGCTCGTTAGCTCAAGGGAGCAGTCATTGGACAAAAAGAAAAAAGGGAGCACACTGCCTCACACTCCAGCAAAACGTTAGCCCCAATGCATCATGGTAAATGCAGTCACTTTGTTTTGTGTTGAAAAAGTAATCAAAAGTCTTTCACCTAAGTAGGTGCAGCAAGTGCTGTGTATCTCTGGACACGTGTTTCTAGGTTTAGCCCGTCATCAGCAGAGAGCAGCCAAAGTCTGTGGGGTTGCTTGAAATGCCGCCAAAAGTCTTATCAGGTTTATGTACCACTCACTGGCGCACAGGTGCCTCACCAGAGCTCGTCAGCTCGTTAGCTCAAGGGAGCAGTCATTGGACAAAAAGAAAAAAGGGAGCACACTGCCTCACACTCCAGCAAAACGTTAGCCCCAATGCATCATGGTAAATGCAGTCACTTTGTTTTGTGTTGAAAAAGTAATCAGTGCAAGTTGTTGTATTGCCTTGCACTGTGCCAAGGGGGTTTTACATGGGCATGGCGGTGGGTTTTCCCATGCAACACCTATGGGTTTTGATTCATTCCCAGATTTACAAATATGTGTAAATCCAGGAATGCGCCAAAACCACACGCCTCCCCAGGTGAGGCATAACAAGGAGAAATATCTGTATCTCTCCTCGTTTATTCCTCTTTCTATGTGTGCTGCGTTCTGGAGGAAAAAGGCTCCATGGATTATCTTTGTGCAGGAACGTACCACTTCCTGCACAAAAACAATCCAGCCAACAACACCATGGAGCAAGGGTGCCTGCGTTGGCACTAGGCACCAAACTGTGCACTGGCTGAAAGAACAGGCATGCACTGTATCTCATAAATCTGGTACATTCCTCCTCTTCAAATTGGCATAGGGCAGCACAGCAAAAACATGTGTTCCGCTGCCTTGCCCCAATTCATTGTAACTATACCCCCCAGTCTCTGAAGTGGGGCAAGAGGAAATAGGCTTTCCCCTAGAAATTAAATTAGGTAATTTCTGATTCAGATAGTTGATGAACAGTCTTCCTGAGCCTGCTAGTTAGAGGACAGTAAGTGTGAAGGGGATTGTGGTTTCCTTTATCAGGACTGAAGGTTCCTAAGAAGAAAATAAGCCTTTGGTCTGTCTTCCTTATCACTGATCAGAGCTAGCTGTTCGTACTCACTGTATAGACTGCTCACATCTCTTTGCGTCTCCATTATGGGTGCTCTAGTCTGGAGACAATTGTACTGTGAGGATCATAATCCAAGACAAAGGCTTGGTCTGGAAGACAGCCTAAGAAGGACATATTAAAAGGGAATTGCCCCAAACTGGGGCTGGAAAGGCAGACTGGAATCTACATCCTCTGTCTGACATCTTGGCTCAAAAGAGGGAGCTAATGTCTCACTTGTTGTTCCAGTTGAAAGTTCTCTTCATTTGAAGAAGTAGTATGCTACAGAGTACTCAGATGACTACTGCACAACCACAAGCTGGTTTCTGCCTGCCAGCCAGCTCCCCAGACATGAGGGGCCATCACCTGGATTCTGATCTGAAGGAAGAATTGTTGACTTGTCTTGAGAGCCAATGGGGGGAACCTCAGGGAGAGAGGAAGGGAGTGTTCCAACCCTGCAGGAGGAGCTATCCATTGGAAGGGGCTATACCAATAAACCCCGGTTGAGAGGTCCATCCAACAGAGATCTTCAACCTGAATGAGCGACGTAATATGGAGCCCTGATTGACCTGTGTAGCTTTGTCTAAGGAGCCATGGCACTGCTGAAATGTGCTGTGTGGTCTCCTCGTGTTATCCCCTCATCACTGCATAGGCACCAGAGCAAAGTGCACTCAATTGCCTAACCCGACAAAGTCCGAGATCAATACCTGCACTTGGCACCCTCCATGTGCCTGTGAACCCTGAACAGCATTACTGCAGCACTGCCAACTCTGTGCTGTGTGGTCCTAACTATCTTGAAAAGGTAAAGACTGTAACTGCGACTGCCCACAGACAATGCCACCAACCCAAGAGGTGCTTGGGAGGAAGCTCTATTCTGGAGCAGAGTCAGCAGCATTGCGTCACTGTCCGTGCTTGATTGTCTACTGCCACTGTGTCCCAGGGCAGTGCTGGGAAGTGTACCATTGATGCCAGAGTGCAGCATTTGGAAAAAAAGTACTGCCAACTGCCTGCAGTAAGTTAAGCTCCAGCGCAACTGACCAAGACTCACCGTAACAATAGAACCTCGCCTGCTGAATCCCCTTGGTGAGTTAGTGCCAGCCGCCTGCCAGAGCATAAAAGAGAGCCACCAAAAACAGCTGCTGCTCCTGCTTCAGACTTCCCAAGACTCTGTGCAGCTGGTACCTACTCACTGAAAATGGGACTGCCATGTTCTGTGCATCTAGTCCACACCCCCTACCAGTGAACACTCCATCTGCAGGAAGGTTCAAAGTGACCTTCGAAACATACCAGCAGGAATGAGTGAAAAACGAAAACGGACAAATGTTCTCCGTGACTGTGTGCTGACAGAGTTGAAAGGAGAATGCTGCAAACCCAAACAAGAGAATACTCCACAGAGACCCCAGGGCCCTGATACTAAGTAAAGGGACGAGAGCACAGTGGGCTGGGGCACCCCCCTTCAAGTGCATAAAATGTGCACCTGCGCATTGGGTGTCCAAAATGATTGCAGTATATAACATTTTGATTTTAAAGTAATTAAGTAGTTCTCTTTTAGAAAGAGAAGCACTGGGCTTGATTTTAAATTTATTGCAGTGATAGGGGTGGCATTGAGTGCTGAGCCTGAGCTACACAAATCTGCCTGAGAAGCCTATGACTGCTCGTCATCACTACCACTGGAAGTCAAGTACTGAATGAGTTGCAAAATATGAAGAAATGCTGCAGTGGTGTAGGTTGAAAAGCTCTTATTCATTACAACATACATTCTCTTGTTAAGCTCCAATAATTTGGAACTAACACCTAGAAAACCTATGACTGATACTCAACCTGCTTCCATTCCGAAAAAGCCTAAAACCCACCTTTCAAATTATCTGCTTTCATTCTGAAAAGACCTAAAAACCCACCTTTTCAACTTCCGCCTAGCTATCTCGATGCTGCGCTATGCATGTTTGATATAACTGTTCCCGCTAATTATCAAGAACGTGCTTTATAACTAACTGGATATTTACATTACATTATTGCAGTCAATCTAGAGACGGCCAGGTCTGAATGGCCATGTGGCAATAAAGTCTCAACTCCAGTGGCAGCTGACTTGTATTTCCGGCAGGGGGACAGGGTGTGGGGATGTACAATAATATTAATTTAAAAAAAGAAAAGGCACTTACCTGACAGCGTCTTCCTCTCCTCACAGCGTCCTCCTCTCATCTCGTCGTGCTTCTGGAAGCTCCAATGTGGCCGCGGGGACCAGGAAGCAGCACTGACAAATCCTGACACTGCAGCATCAGGATTGTTGGGAGCAGGCTCCCTCATCACTCACAAGAGCGCTGGAGGCCTCTTCTTTCTCTAACCCATCTGTCCTAAAACAGCTGGGTTAGAGATGTTTAAAATGCGCATGTCAGACTGGCCGTCTCAAGACAGCTGACCAAAGGCACATGCGCACTTTAAACTAAAGTGCACAGCTTCCCACTGCTGTCACTCAGCAGCAGTGGCCCCGCCCCAACCTGTCACTTGGTTCTGTACGGGATGCTGAAAAATAAAATGGTAATAAATAAACTTTATTACTATTTTATTTTTAAGTTCTGGGGGCATTTTTGGGGGCATTTTTTTTGTGTGGAGAGATGCTCTTTGGCTCTCGTGGAGGGGCTGCCCCTTGCTCAACTCACTCCGCCTTTAACCTCATGATGCACAATGCTGGGCAGATGGGGAAGCAAATAATACTTCTCAGAAAAACGTTGCTCAACTATTGGGTAGCATCAGGGTGGTTGTCATTTGAGGTGGACAGTGTCATTAATTCTCCACAGGACTGTCACACTTTAGTTAAAGTCTTCTTGTACTTATTTATGTATTTTATTTTGGGAAATTTACCCGCTGCGCGACTGTCACTTTTAGGTCAATGCATAGTTCTGAGCTCAAAAGTACATATGATGATCCTGCATTGGGGGGATGCCAGAGACGTGAGAGCTGGGTGGCATGAAATGTGCAGTTTTAAAACATGACACAAGTTCCTCGAAAACTGGAAGTATTGTCTTCCTGTTGTTTGAGAAAAACTTCCTTGCTGAGGGCCCATATATTGTTTATCAGAGTGAATTGTTATGTCATTGCTGAAATTGATCTAGAGCGCGGCAAATGCTTTTTTAGTTATGTTTTACGTTTTACAATACTTAAATATGAATGAATCAATCAAAATGAAAAAAGAAGAGTATATAGCACATACCAACTCCAATGGTCTTCCAAGCACTAAGGATATATACTTTCTAGAGGTTGATGCGAACAGCAATGTTTTTTAAGCATTCATTAGAAGCCATCATAGCAAGCTAGCATAAGATTTCAAACGCAACTTTGAGAGTTACATACCAAAAGGAAGAGCCTCATTGTGGTTGGAGGAATGCACGGGATACATGTTAGGCAGGTGGAGGAGGAACGGTACACTGAAAGTGGGCCTGTATGGAGCTGCCTCCATTGCACGCAGACCCTCGTAAGTAAAAACACAAGCATTTAAAGATGCTGCAGTTGCATAAAATAGTTTTCCTGTCTGGCAAGTCCAGCACCAACGTCGCCACAGATTTTCCGGATCATGAATGATTCTAACAATTCTGATTTTGATATTTTACTATTCTGGCATGGCGGTGGCTTACTACCTCTCAGGTCACCAAATGCCTCTTTGTTAACAAGGACACCATATTTCAGCACTGCACTCACATTTAACAGCCTAATGTATTCTGAAAGATCTATACGCTGTACAGCGCTAACGCCAGCCACTGGTTCACCGTAACTGAACCAAACTGACGAACATTTTACAGTACAACAGTTTTCATAGCAACCACGTTTCACGGATCTACGAGTGACTAGTTAGAACATTTTCGTTTTTTTTCTTGGAATTCCGGCATTTGTAGTCCGTTTTTTAACCTAGTATAAAACCAGGACAGCAAGTCCCATAAGTCTATGCAAAACTCGGGATTGGACGAACTAGTCGTGTATAGACATTGGAAACCTGGCATCTATGCAATTTGTAGAGCTGCTGTACAGCATGGCGGCCCTTAAGTTTGTTGTTTAGAATAAGACCACCACATTGGGGAATATCTGACTAGCGAACATCTTCTGTTGGAGTGTGACTTCGATAATCAATATTAACATGAAAGGCTTCCAAATTAATGTAATGAAGCCGCATGGAAAATGTATTGATATGGTACTAATGTACGCGTTTGAAATGTGCCCATGGGGAGTGGCCACCAATGTATATGATGATTAATGAAATTGACTAATAAGGAATTAATAATGTACTAATGTATGATTTTGTATTAGCATTAAGAGTTATGTATTAAGGTTTGCTAAATTAATCACTAGGCCTTAGTTAGCAAGGGTCTGAGCCTAGCTGCCTCGTCTCATATTCAATGTGTTTTTCTAACGTGCAATGTGCTGTCTTCTTGAAGGACCTGAAGCTGCACTTTTCCAGAGCTAGAGATATGTGTGTAACCGTAGTAAATTCTTTCTCATGGGACCCGACTTGCTCAAAGAGACATTCTTGCCGAATGCAACAGTGTAATTCGCAACAGGTGCAAGGTCGCCTGTACTGGGAAAGGACAATGGAACTACTGACTGGAGCGACAAGTGAAACTTTTCTTACCTGACATTCTACCCGTTGAAGACGTCACAGGAGCCAATAAACTAAGTGAGAACTGTCTTAAGTGAAACTTCTAGTGAGGTGTGTGATGGATCATTGGACAGAGATAACGATGCTCCAAATATTGCCCAATTGGAAATTAGAGACTTGTTTGACAAGATTAATATAATGGCATGCCACAAGGAGAAATCAGACATTGCCTAGCCATTACGCGCCTTTTACCCTGCCATTCTTAGCCATCCTCCACGCCACTTTGATGCTGTTACTTGCCCTTGCTCTTGCTACTCTGAGAGACTTTGTGTTTAGCTGTTTGATACTTTAAACCATCCTCACCTTCTTCCTTGCCCGATACTTACTTCTCCTCCTTATGAGGGAAGAGCTTTTGCCCTACCTTGCTGAGACTTTGCTGTTCTATCCTGGCTGATGGCGAATCGACTGATGTCCTGAGGACGAAGACTGACACTGTATTCCACCCCATTTGGATGGGCAACTATCTGATGATGAAATTGTAATTGTCTGTTATCCTTTTCTTTCTAGGTACCAACTGCTCTTTTGATAGAGGACATAGTTAAATGTTTTCCAAATTCGTGTTGCTAAAGTGTTTTGCATGAAGCCCAGCATACTGATGCTAATTAGCGGGTAGTCAAGGAGTTCACTAATATCGGTGCAAATAGACAAATGACTGAATTCTTGCTTTGTTGAATAACGTGCTAATGATACTCTGCTAAAGTTGATTCATGCTGACGTCGTGCTTCGTTCTAATGTTCATGATCTTTGCTTTGATAAAGTCTTATTCAAGTTGCCATATTGTATTGTTGTTGATGTGTTTACTGGTATTGAGATTAATAAACTTGCTAGTAGAGTGTAAGAAATAGGGAATAAATATCCCAAATCTTGCTAAATTTGTGTGGTTATTCATGGCTGAAAAGTCATGGTGTGTTTTGGTTCTTATTAATGCTATTAACTAATTTGATTAATTTGTTATTGGGAATATTGATGAGGTTATTGATCTATTTGATTGAAATGCTGAATGGATATCTCGTCCTAAGGAGTCTCCAATCAGGATCAAAAGGTTCATTGGCCTAAAACAGATCCCTGTGTAAGTTAAATAATTAAAGGTGGGACGCGTTATCAGTTCTGGTAGCAGAGGACGGTTTAGGCCCTTTGGGGCCCTAGGGCGAGGGACCATTGTTTAAAAGTGTTTTTGAAATAATGCAAATTGGAGGGATGATGTGCCCCTAAGTCCCAAATGACTTTCCTGGAATCTCGGAGCTTGCCGAAGTGAGTTGGGTATGTTCTCGGCGTTCTAGTGATAGAGTGAGTGACGTAGGGTTTGCGCTTGCACAGCTTATGCATACCCCAGGCGAATTGTGAGGTTTGTGAGAATCTTAGGCCAGATGATGTTTTAGTAGGAGTGTGCGTGCTCCGCAGTATGAGAGTAGGGAAGTCGGCGAACTTCATGTGAGTGTGGCGCTTTGTGCTCAAAAATTGTCCACATGGTTGTTGGTGATGTACGGACCCTGTGTGGTCTAAGACTCCGGAGTATATTGATAAGTGTATGAGACACTTGGTTTATGTTGTAATTTGCGCGGTTTATAGGTTAATCGGGCATAGTTGACGAGTCGAGTTTGAGTCAAAGTGAGTGAATGAAAACTTCGATGGAGATTTGGCGAGTTCTAAAGTGCACTAGGACGAACCATTGACAAGTCGAGAGTAGAATTTGCAGGTCAAATTTTGCTTGCGAGTGCGGGATCTGAGAAGGAGAGAGTAGTGGCCGAGGCTTAAAGTGAAATCTCTGTAAAGTTCTGAAGTGGTTGTGTTGCCCTTTCCTGTAGTAAACCGGCAAATTTGAGTTTTTGTTAGTGCTCCCAATATATTGCCATTAGTTTTGTGCGAATCAAGAGTGAGGAAGACAAGCTGCAAGACTTTGTCAGCCGCAGTGTGTGTGATTGTGATGTCATTGGAGCCACGCTGGGATAGGTCCATCAGTGAGAAGGGTCGCGCACGGATTGGCAGCAGTCCGTGAGAGGCAATTGGTTGAGAAGGTAGGCGAAGAGAGTTCTGGGAATTAAAGTCACTTCCTGATTCGATTGTTAACAAAATAAAAGGACACAAATGAAAATTTTCAAGGCTTTAAAGAGCGCTTTGAGGGGAGATGTGTACATTACCGCGAGTGTGGGGGAGCCTACACTGCCTGAGGATACACCGGCTTACGCCGTAATGGAGGAGAGGGGAGTCGCGCCATGTCTTTGGCTAAAGCAGTGGTGCAAAATGACAGAGAAAGATGGGTGTTTAGCGTTTCCGGAGCACGGATCGTTCAATATAATGATTTTAGAGAATTTGCGGAAGGCGATAAATGAGCAAAAGTCACCTCCGAGGCCAGCACAGTTTGAGGCGTTAGTAATTTGGGAACTGATGGCCATACGACAACGGCAACAAAAGTTTGAGAGGAGGATGAGGAAGGCAGAAAAGACACTAGCAGAGGCTAGGTGGGATAGTGAGCAAAGGATGTGGAGAAGGGAGATAATAGACGGAGTTAGGATGTTTCCAGCAATAACTCAAGAGAGTGAAGTGCAAGGGGGTAAAGCCACCTGTAAGACGGATAAGGGCTCTAGAAAAGCAAAAGAGACTAAGAAGTCCTTGGCAGATGCAGATGACTCGGATGATGATGAGTTCCTTAATCAGTTGTTACATGATCGACCACCATCATATGCCATAGATGACAATAGACCAAGTACTAGTGCAGGTCCTGTAAATTCAACGCAAACCCAGGGGACAACAAACCAGGTACAGGTGAATACTGTTACAACACCAGTTCCGATACAGAATAGTGTCAGTGTGTCTACTGCTCCAGAGATGCAGACACAGTTGCAGCCACCACCAGTTCAGAGGCTCTACCCTGATGTCCCAATATTAGAGACCACTACAAGTTTGATGGTGCCGTCAGACCCGGCATATACGAGACCAAAGCTGATACAAACTGAGCCAACTCCACTTTTACTGCCTCAGGCACAGCAATAATTGTTGCCGAATTGCACTCCGGTCACAGGAACGCAGTCAGTCACAGCACCCGTAATGAATCAGAGTATGGGAGCTAATGCTCCACAGGGTTTGGGAAGCAGGCAGGCACCAGCCGCCATCTCCTTACCTATTACAGTTGGTCCGCCAGCACCACTGCATGCACAGGCAAAGCCTAGTGTATGTGATCAGGCAGTAATGACTCAAGAGATGACAAGAGGAGGGTTCGTGGGGAGCTCTCAAGGGATGACTCCAGTGGAACAGGCAGTAGAGAGATCTAGATCTCTGTTAGACTTCTGTCTGATTGGGATTCCTCCAGATACTATGAGACAATCAGGTTTGGAACTGCTGACTCCGCAGATCTCAAATGCGAATGTGCCGCAAACACCAATGATGCAGGCTGGAAATATCTTGTTGCAAGGTTTGACTGTGCAACAATTGAACGAGTGCTTAGATAAGTTGAATTCACCACAGACCTCTTGCGACAGCAGAGCGGTCGGAAAGAGAGAGTTGCCTGAATTTTGTGCGGTTGGGCATGGAAGCAGCTGAGCTAGTTGAAGGGAGCATGAGAGTGAACAGGCTAGAATCATATACTGAAGCAGAATTGAGGTGTCTGTTCCCAAAGATAACTAAGGAAGTTAGCAAGGTGCACCAGAGGTTGGCGAACTTGGCAGACAAATACGACATAGATTTAGATAACACAAAACATCTGAAAAGAAGTTACAGGTTAGACTTCGAGTCTAAGGATTTTGATCACATGAGTTCTACTGGGATGAAGGCACACCTTAAAGAAATATTGCAGAGTGCACAAGTTTGGGGAGCATTAGAGAAGTGGGAAGGCAGATGGGCAAAGAAGAGAGATAAAAGCAAAAGTGACTGCTCAGAACAGCAGCAGGCGAAAGCCGTGCCAGATACGGGTACAATAAAGATGTTACCCATGAGAGAAACAGCTGGAGAGGTTCTAGTCCATGTACCGTGGTCTAGAGGTGACATTTTGACTTTCACCAATGACTTTCCCAGGCTGAGGGAGAAGTCGATAGAGTGGTATCATCAGACAGACAGGTTTGTGAAGCTTGCGAAGTGTCTTTGGGAAGACTTGAACACGCTGTTTGAGATCATAGTCCCAGCTGACTTGTGGCTCGAGTGCAAGAGGAGTGTGGACTGGCTGACAGCAGAGCCGGCAAGGGACAAAGTCACAGGAGCACCGTCTCGTGAGGTGATGAGGTATTACTATAAGGTGATTGGGTTTTTTAAGCAGAAAGTGTCACTGCAGAATATTGATTGGCAAAAGATTGATCGAATGGCACAGGGGGCCAAAGAGTCGATACATGCCTACTATGAGAGGTTGTTAAAGGCGTTCAAGCACTACAGTGGTACAGAGGTTATAGAGCCAAAGGACATGAATCACCTAGTGATCAGGTTTGTTGAAGGACTAAAACCTGAGATTAGTCAGATGATTAAGAATAATTTGATCTGTTGGCAAGCGAAGCCGATTGATGAGGTGTTGCAGTATGCGAAATACTGTAGTGATGAGACTGAGTTGAATCAGAGAAAGTTGAAGGAAAAGGTGATGGTGATGCAAATTAAGGCAGCACAGGCAGGGATGCAGGGAAATAGTTTACAGCAGATGGTGCAACAGCCGCAAGGAAATGGAATGTTAGAGGCGCAAGTGAGAGGCAGAGGTCGAGGAGGCTTTGTGAACCGTGGTCCAGATCGGAATACTGTAGTAGTTCAAAATGATGTGCAGGGGATGAAGAAGGTGTTACCATGTCATGCATGCGGGGACGTTGGACACTGGAAGCGGGAATGCCCGATGATGGTGCAGGAGGGTGTTGTTCAAAAAATGAATGATGTCAATGCATTTCAAAATGTTTAAGGACCAAGGATGAGGGGTTCGAATCCGAACTTTCAGAATAACATGGTTCAGATGCAGGGTCTTCAACCCATGCAACATGTGCAGATGCCACGTGTAAAACGGTGCAGATGCAGCAAGTGCAACAGCAGATTCCCGCGGTACCTAGACAGCAAATGCAGTTGCCCTTAGCACCAATGGGACATCAACAGGTGATGCTTCGTCCACAGGTCACAAGTCAAGGAAGGGGTCAAAATAATGCAGTACAACAGTTCCCATTGCATGGTGAGAATGGAATAAACGATGAATGGTCGGATGAAAGCTCAGACAGTCAGGAGTGCAGGCTTGCAGCGTCCCTAGAAGTAGATCAGAGGGGACCTTACGTGCAAGGGAAAGTGATGGGTCACAAAGTCTCATTCTTGGTTGACACAGGAGCTACACGCTCTACAGTCAGAAGTGCAGAGGTTCCGAAGTTGCCTCTTTCGGGGCGTACAATAAAGGTAGTAGGAGTGGCAAACCAGCTCCTGACTAACCCGATCACAGACCCGGGTCAGGTTGAGATTGGTACTTTCCAGGGATTGCACAGGTTTGTAGTCTGTGATTCAAGTCCCGTGTCCCTACTGGGAAGAGACTTAGGGGGTCATTCTGACCATGGCGGTAATTACCGCCATGGCGGAGGTCGGCGGTAGCACCGCCAACAGGCTGGCGGTGCACCGCTGGGCATTCTGACCGCGGCGGTTCAGCCGCGGCAGGAAACGGAAAGTCGGCGGTGTACCGCCGACTTTCCGCTGCCCGTCTGAATCCTCCATGGCGGCGGAGCGCGCTCCGCCGCCATGGGGATTCTGACACCCCCTACCGCCATCCTGTTCATGGCGGCTCTCCCGCCATGAACAGGATGGCGGTAGGGGGTGCCGCGGGGCCCCTGGGGGCCCCTGCCGTGCCCATGCCAATGGCATGGGCACGGCAGGGGCCCCCGTAAGAGGGCCCCAAAAAGTATTTCAGTGTCTGCCCAGCAGACACTGAAATACGCAACGGGTGCAACTGCACCCGTCGCACCTTCCCACTCCGCCGCCTCAATTCTGAGCCGGCATCCTAGTGGGAAGGTTGATTTGCCCTGGGCTGGCGGGCGGTCTTTTGGCGGCCGCCCGCCAGCCCAGGGCAAATGTCAGAATCACCGCCGTGGTCTTTCGACCGCGGTGCGGTGTTCTGACGGCGGTACCTTGGCGGACGGCCTCTGCCGTCCGCCAAGGTCAGAATGACCCCCTTACTGTGCAAGACGAGGTGTTCTATCACCTGTTCGAATGATGGAATTGAGGTGCAGACAAACAGTGATGATTAAGGGGACGATGGACAGATCTCAGAGCCTGAGACGGAAACAACCGATGAGGAATACCCCTTGATAAACTTCTTCCCGATGTTCACAGTGACTGATCTGCCAGCAGACTTGCAGGGGACAGTAAAGGAGAAAGTGTGGGATTTGACAGGAAAGGAAGTGGGACTGATAAAAGGAGTAGATCCAGGCAAATCCAGTGTGAAGCCAAATGCTGTGTTTCCCTAAGTACCACAGTACCATATGACGCAAGATGTTCTTATACAGGTGACGCAGATAATTGCAGACTTTGTAAAGCAAGGAGTCCTGAAGGAAGTGATGAGGAGTCCATGTAATTCACCCAATAATGGTACGCAGAATGCCTTGTGGGAAAGTTAGAATTGTCCAAGACTTGAGAAAGATCAATGATATAGTGGTGAAGTGTTGCCCAGTGGTGCCAAATCCAGCCGTGATTATGTTCCAGGTCCCATGTGATGCAGAGTGGTTCACAGTAGTAGATTTGTCCGAAGCGTTCTTTTCTGTGCCGCTTCATGAGGACAGACAATTTCTCTTCAGTTTCAAATTGTTGGACAAAGTTTACAGTTGGTGTCGAATTCCTCAAGGGTTTTCGGAATCACCTTCCATCTTCAATCAGATATTGAAGAAAGATTTGGAGTCATTGGAATTGCCTTTTAATTCGACTCTGGCACAATACATTGGCGATTTGTTAATTGCATCCAAAACAAGAGATGACTGCAAATATGATACTATTGCCATACTGAACCACTTGGGAAAGAATGGGCATAAAGTGTCCCCAAAGAAGCTGCAATACTGTCAGAAAGAGGTGAAATACCTAGGTCATCTAATTGAGAAGGGTTCGAGGAAAATATCCAAGGAAAGAGTGACTACCATATTTCAGATGAATCCCCCGGCATCCCAGAGAGATATTAGGATGTTTCTGGGAATGGTGGGCTACTGTCGTCAGTGGATCCCGAGTTTTTCAGTCATCTCCAAGCCATTAGTGAGACTGACTGTTATAGAGGTTAAAGATGGGGTAGATGTCCTAACCTTGTCCGAGGAAGAAATGAAGGCATTCATTGAGTTGAGAGAGTGTATGTGCAGGGCTCCAGCTTTAGGTATGCCTGATTACACAAAGTCTTTTGTCCTGTTTTGTCATGAACGTGATGCTTGTTCCTTGTCTGTCCTGACACAGGTCCATGGAGGTGCAAACTGACCAGTAGCATATTTTTCAGCTACTTTGGACCCAGTCGCAGCAGCCTTACCGGATTGTCTGCGTGCAGTAGCAGCAGTTGGTCAAAGCCTTACACAATGTGAAGGAATAGTGATGGGACATCCTTTAACAGTAATGGACCCACACTCAGTTGAGATTTTGTTAACCCGTACCAAGACACAGCACTTGACAAATGCGAGATTGACGAAATATGAAACGATTATATTGGGGACACCTAATGTAACTTTAAAAAGATGTACAGTGCTGAACCCGGCAACTTTGCTTCCAAATGAGAATACAGAGGTTGATGATGCTGATGAGGTAGAACATGATTGTCTTGAGGTAACAGAACTGTGCACCAAACCAAGACCTGACATTAAAGATACCCTATTGGAAGAAAATGACTACATTACCTTTGTTGATGGCTCATGCCTGAGAGACTCAGTAGGGGTACTGAGAGCCGGATACGCTGTGTGTACAATCACTGGTATCCTAGAAGCATCTTGGCTTGAAAGAGTATACTCTGCTCAAGTGGCTGAGTTGGTTGCTCTTACTAGGGCATGCCATGCCGCTGACAAACTGAAGGTAACTATCTATACTGACAGCAGGTACGGATTTGGGATTGTCCATGATTTTGGCCTGCTATGGTCCCAGAGGCGTTTCCTGACCTCTTCTGGTTCTCCAGTGAAAAATGGTGAAAGAATTAAGGAGTTGTTGCACGCAATTCAGTTACCTCATGAAATTGCTGTGGTAAAATGCAGCGCTCATGTGAAATCACAAGACTTTGTTTCAATGGGAAATGGATATGCGGATCAAGTCGCAAGGTTTTGCGCATTGAACTGTGTATCGTTCAAGGATCAGTGGGAATTGTTACCTGAAACAGAAAATGAGACATGCACAGGTTACGCATTAAGGGTGGTTGATACATTTGAGGGATTGAAATTGTTGCAGGGACGTGCCAGCAGGGATGACAAACGCTCTTGTCTTAAGATGCAATGTGTACAAAGACCAGATGATTTGTGGGTTTCAGACGAGGGGAAAATGGCTTTGCCGAACAGTCTTTTGTCACAGTTTGCAAGGTTTTACCATGAGCAAGCACATATTGGAAGGGATGCCATGATTAGTTTGTTCAAAGTTGACTGGTTTAACCCGAAATTCAGACAAGCTGCAGAGGTGATTTGTCACAGGTGCATCATCTATCAGCAGATGAATGCGGGGAAAGGAGCAGTGGTAAATTTGAGCCACATTGGGAGAGCAGGAGGTCCATTTAGCAGAATACAATTGGATTTTATCGAGATGCCTGTGTGTGGAGGTTTGAGATACGTGTTGATGATTGTGTGTATCTTTAGTCACTGGATTGAAGCTTATCCTACATGTAGGAATGACAGCGTCACAGTAGCGAAGTTGCTGCTTAGGGAATTGATCCCACGTTTCGGGTTTCCGATCTCTTTAGAATCAGATAGAGGAAGTCACTTCAACAATGAGGTAGTTAAGCTTTGTGCGCAGCATTGAACATTGAACAGAAGCTGCATTGTAGTTACCGCCCTGAAGCCTCCGGATTAGTGGAGCAGATGAATGGTACCTTGAAGTCGAGAATGGCAAAGATGTGTGCAGCTACAAATTTGAAATGGCCTGATGCATTGCCTTTGGTGCTAATGTCAATGAGAAATACACCCAACAAGAAAACAGGACTGTCTCCTCATGAAATTCTCATGGGCCGAGCTATGAGATTGCCCGCAGTGCCTGCAAATGCTATTGTGAATATCACGGATGATATGGTGTTGGACTACTGCAAGTGTCTGGCTGACGTGGTCTGCTCTTTCTCTCACCAGGTGGAAGCAACCACACTGCCACCGATAAATGATCCAGGTCACAACCTGAAAGCTGGCGACTGGGTTGTTGTCAAGAAACATGTGAGGAAGTCGTGTTTGGAGCCACATTGGAAGGGGCCATATCAAGTAATACTGACGACTACTACTGCTGTGAAGTGTGCGGGAATTCCAAACTGGATCCATGCCAGTCACACGAAGAAGGTGACGTGTCCAACTGATGAGGAAATTGAGTTGTCGAAAGGAACAACAACAGAAAAGGAAGTCTCAGGGCCGGAGAGTAA
The DNA here is from genome assembly GCF_031143425.1 of Pleurodeles waltl. Classification (NCBI taxonomy): domain Eukaryota; kingdom Metazoa; phylum Chordata; class Amphibia; order Caudata; family Salamandridae; genus Pleurodeles; species Pleurodeles waltl. Next base: position 1,638,472,926 of record NC_090444.1, on the reverse strand, counting down.
TCAAAGGGGATCTGAGACAGAAGGAGAGCCCGTTGCGGACGGCTTGGTCACTCAAACAACAAGCGAGACCAAGAGGGGTGACGGTGAGCCTATCTCAACTGAGGCGCCAGGAGGTCCGACCCAGAGAGAGGTCCTCCCAGAAGCAGACGGATGCTGTATTGAGGTTGAGCCCCTGACAGACCCAGAAGGCGAAGGAGTTGAGACGGAAGAGAACCAGAGTGTCCAGACTCCTCCTGAGCCACTTGCAGGTCCATCAAGAGAGAACACCATAGAAACAGAGGAGGGCAATGAGTTGCCACAAGGGAAATCGAAGACCCGAGAGTCACTGAAAGGAGATAAGTGGCCAGAATCGCAAGTGACAAAAGGAAAGGTGGTTGTTGATGATACAATAGAGGAAGAGGTCGATACAACAAGGAAAGAAGACCTGAGCGAAGGAGAATTGCAAGGTGACTGCAAGTTGAACAGAAGGAGAGTAGCAAACAGAAGATACGCAGGTCCTGAATGGGCATATGCAACGTCAGCTGAATGGCAACAAGAGTTCTTGGCATTCTGTTTTGATCGAAAAGTTCCAGGTCAGTACTATGGTACCTGAGTCTGACCAGAGAAAGAGACTGTGTTAATATGAATATTGAATTAAAGAAATCAAGAGAAGATACTGATAAATTACCGGATGTGACACTGTTAACCTGAATTGACTTTTGAGAACTGATTTTGACAAGCTGCTAACCTGAATTGACAAGGATCCTGGGAGTGAATGAGAAAGCTGTAAATACTTGCTAAAAAATAAAAAAATACTTTGCTTAGCTTTGCTGAAAGAAAAAAAAAAGCTTTAGCCATCCTTAGTTGGTTCTTGTTCGCACTTATAGCACTTTACTTTCTGATTCTTTACAGATCATGGCTAACACTAGAAATTATAATAAGGGGAGTAGGAGATGTAAATGTCTGGGGGTTGCTTTGGTTGTCATGTGTGAAGTATTCATTATAGTTTTGATTGTGGGAATGCCTTTGGTGGATAAGAGTGAAACTAACAATGCTACAATTCCTGAGACCACTGCTACACTAACAGCTTGGGAGAGGTTCGAGCAAGATACAACATATTTGCATGAGGGAACTACCACAAAAGGGGAACTATCTACTAATGTTTTCTATCGCTTGCTGAGTGAGTATGTTGATACTATGGATGCGAAGGCTTGTTATGTGTGTACGCAAATTCCTGTTTCGGTACAAGAGGGCATTACCTATCATAGTTTGCCTCTAACTTATGGGATAAGCTGTAGTCTGTTACTAACACGATTCTATAACCAGGAAGAGGTTCAGTATTTCTATTCTGACCACGACCTCGTATTTTCTTATGTGCCTATCATAGAGGATTTGAATAGTGTAGCTAAATACTATAGCATAAAACTAGTTAAGGGATTCTTTGAAGCGACATTAACAATTGGTACATCATATGCACACCGCAATAACTTAACATGTTTGCTTACACCTGTAGAGAAAAACTTTCTAGATCACACAGAAGACAGAAGGGCTTTGAAGGGGAAATTGGAGAAAGGCTTGCAGCAACGATCTTTTATTAGTAGCGAGACTTATAGTGCAGTTAGGGAACAAGGGAAATTAGCTTTGGATGTATTACATGTAGGTAAGCTTTGCATTATGTGACCAAAGTCATATTATGACAATGTGTTTGTGGGAACAAGTGAATGTAAGCATGTGTTTTTGTTTCAGAGTAAGGACAGGATCCAGCGATCCCTGGGATCTATTATATTTGTGGACTTAATGCTTATTACCGTCTTCCAAAGGGATGGTATGGGACATGTTATTTGGGGATAGTTTTCCCAAAGATATATCAGTTAGAGGATTTGAAGAAGTTTCTGAAATTGTCTGAATTACATCGTACCAGACAAAGGAGAGAGTGCTGCTGGTGTAGTAGGAGACATATTTGGGGTAATAATTCCTTCAGTGGGAGTTATCTTGAACTCGATAAAGATCCGAAAGTTGTCTACTATTGTGGATAACATGCTGACAATTTTCACAGGAGCTATACTCCTGATGGATACTGAACTTGCTGCGGAGAGGGCTATGACTCTTCAAAAACAGGCTTGCTTTAGACATTCTTTTAGTGAAAAAAGGCGGAGTCTGTAAGATGCTTAATGAGCGACATTGTTGTGCCTATATTCCGGACAATAGTAATGAGATTAGAAGTATGCTTACTAACCTAACAAGAGATAGTGCAGATTTGAAGGAACTGAAGGAACCAGGAGTTTGGGAAAAGGTTGGAAAGGGAATTGCTAAAGTGGGAAGCTGGTTTAGTAATATTTGGCATGGAATATTGGGAAAAATAATACAGGGAATATTAACTGTTTTGGCTTGTTTATTTGGATTATGGTTGGCATGCAAAATTAGCAAAATAATTAAATTGAAAAGGGCAAAAAATAATCAGAGGAGGGAAGAAAAGAAAAGGGAGAAATTGTTCAGAGAAAAATTTGATGTAACCAAAATGGGGGAAGAAATAGAGATGAAAGAATTCAGAAGATGAATAAACTGTGAAAAAAGAGATTTGTGTGATGACAAGAGTCATCAGAGGAGGGTTTGTTGGAGTGTGACTTTGATAATCAATATTAACATGAAAAGCTTGCAAATTAATGTAATGAAGCCGCATGGAAAATTTATTAATATGGTACTAATATACGCGTTTGAAATGTGTCCACGGGGAGTGGCCACCAATGTATACGATGATTAATGAAATTGACTAATAATGAATTAATAATGTATTAATGCATGATTTTGTATTAGCATTAAGAGTTTTGTATTAAGGTTTGCTAAATTAATCACTAGGCCTTAGTTAGCAAGGGTCTGGGCCTAGCTGCCTGGTGTCATATTAAATGTGTTTTTCTAACATGCAATGTGCTGTCTTCTTGAAGGACGTGAAGCTGTACTTTTGCTGAGCTAGAGATATGTGTGTAACCGTAGTAAATTCTTTCTCATGGGACCCGACATGCTCGAGGAGACATTCTTGCCGAATGCAACAGTGTAATTCGCAATAGGTGCAAGGTCGCCTGTACTGGGAGAGGACAATGGAACTACTGACTGGATCGACAAGTGTAACTTTTCTTACCTGACATTCTACCTGTTGAAGACGTCAATCACAGGAGCCAATAAACTACGTGAGAACTGTCTTAAGTGAAAATTCTAGTGAGGTGTGTGATGGATCATTGGACAGAGATAATGATGCACCAAATATTGCCCAATTAGAAATTAATATAACGGCGTGACACAAGGAGAAATCAGACATTGCCTAGCCATTACGCGCCTTTTACCCTGCCATTCTTAGCCATCCTCCCGCCACTTTGATGCTGTTACTTTCCCTTACTCTTGATACTCTGAGAGACTTTGGGGGTCATTACAACCCTGGCGGACGGTGTTAAAGCGGCGGTAAGACCGCCAACAGGCTGGCGGTAAAACTTTTGCAATTACAACCGTGGCGGAAACCGCCAACAAAGACAGCCACTTTAACACTCCGACCGCCACGCGGTACAAACAAACAGCACGGCAGTCACCGCCAACAGACAGGCGGGAGACAATGTACCGCCCACACTATTATGACAGGCCAATCCGCCACCTTTTCCGGGGCGGATTCACTGCGGATAAAAACACGGTGAAAACAGCCATTTCAAAGGGAAAACGCTCACCTCTACACACTCCACGAGGAACAACAACACCATGGAGCCGGAACTCCATATTCTTCCTGCACTAGTCTTCCTGCTTCTGTACCAGGAGCACCAACGCCGGCGACGGTGAGTACTGCACCTACGACATAGGGGAGGGGGAGGCAAAAAACAGGGACACACACACACACAACACCCCCACCCTCACCCACTACAACACACACACCAATGCATATCAATACATTACAGTAACGCACCCCAACCCCCCCGGAAGAATGCAAAGACAAAAGGAAATGAGTGGAACCATTGTAATATATCAAAATAGAGTAAGCAAATATATACATATATACACTATTAACAAAATATACACCACGAATAGTAGTCCAGGTATTGCACTATTCATAATCCGTGGACCACTGGGCCCAAAATGTATGGACGAGGCCCACACAAGATACCCGAACATGACGGAGAGAACACTGCAGGGGCATCAGATAGAAATACAACAGGCACCTCAGGGGAGGTGGGAAGGGGGGCACCTCAGCCGGATGAGTGCACAATGCCAGATCCACGAGGGGGCTCCATGCCCATTGATGTATCCTGGGGAGTGCAAAGCCACAGTCTCTCAAGTCTCTACAGTGGGTGGGTTGCCCACTGTACCATCCTGGGGAGTGCAAAGCCACAGTCTCTCAAGTCTCTACAGTGGGTGGCTTGCCCACTGTACCATCCTGGGGAGTGAAAAGCCACAGTCTCTCAAGTCTCTACAGTGGGTGGTTTGCCCACTGTACCATCCTGGGGAGTGCAAAGACACAGGGGGTCATTCTGACCCCGGCGGTGTCGGCGGGAGCACCGCCGACAGGCCGGCGGTGCCCCGCAGAGCATTCTGACCGCGGCGGTTCGGCCGCGGTCAGATGCGGAAAGCCGGCGGTCTCTCGCCGGTTTTCCGCTGCCCTTGTGAATCCTCCATGGCGGCGGAGCGCGCTCCGCCGCCATGGGGATTCTGACACCCCCTACCGCCATCCTGTTCCTGGCGGGTCTCCCGCCAGGAACAGGATGGCGGTAGGGGGTGCCGCGGGGCCCCTGGGGGCCCCTGCAGTGCCCATGCAAATGGCATGGGCACTGCAGGGGCCCCCGTAAGAGGGCCCCACTTTGTATTTCAGTGTCTGCTATGCAGACACTGAAATACGCGACGGGTGCCACTGCACCCGTCGCACCTTCCCACTCCGCCGGCTCAAGTCTGAGCCGGCGTCCTAGTGGGAAGGCCGTTTTGCACTGGGCTGGCGGGCGGCCTTTTGGCGGTCGCCCGCCAGCCCAGTGCAAAACCCAAAATACCCTCAGCGGTCTTGCGACCGCGGAGCGGTATTTTGGAGGGGGGAACTCTGGCGGGCGGCCTCCACCGCCCGCCAGGGTGAGAATCACCCCCACAGTCTCTCAAGTCTCTACAGTGGGTGGTTTGCCCACTGTACCATCCTGGGGAGTGCAAAGCCACAGTCTCTCAAGTGGATAACAGTCTCCACTGGTTCTGGAGGGGGACTGGTGCCCAGAGTGCTTCATCCTGTGCAGGACAGACGGAGTGGATGCAGGTCTCCACTGGTTCTGGAGGGGGACTGGTGCCCAGAGTGCTTCATCCTGTGCAGGACAGACGGAGTGAATGCAGGTCTCCACTGGTTCTGGAGGGGGACTGGTGCCCAGAGTGCATCACTCACCCCATGATGGTCCCTGTTGCGTCACTGCCCCTGCTGCTCATGGGCTAGCGGTGCTTGAGTTGGCGGTCCTTGCCCTGTTCAGCGGTGCTTGCCTTGGCGGTCCTTGCCCTGTTCAGCGGTGCTTGCCTTGGCGGTCCTTGCCCTGTTCAGCGGTGCTTGCCCTGTTCAGCGGTGCTTGCCTTGTCGGTCCTTGGCCTGTTCAGCGGTGCTTTCCCTGTTCAGCAGTGCTTGCCTTGACGGTCCTTGCCCTGTTCAGCGGTGCTTACCTTGGCGGTCCTTGCCCTGTTCAGCGGTGCTTGCCTTGGCGGTCCTTGCCCTGTTCAGCGGTGCTTGCCTTGGCGGTCCTTGCCCTGTTCAGCGGTGCTTGCCCTGTTCAGCGGTGCTTGCCTTGGCGGTCCTTGTCCTGTTCAGCGGTGCTTGCCCTGTTCAGCGGTGCTTGCCTTGGCGGTCCTTGGCCTGTTCAGCTGTGCTTTCCCTGTTCAGCGGTGCTTGCCTTGGCGGTCCTTGGCCTGTTCAGCAGTGCTTGCCCTGTTCAGCGGTGCTTGCCTTGGCGGTCCTTGCCCTGTTCAGCGGTCCTTGCCCTTTCCAGCGGTGCTTGCCTTGGCGGTCCTTGGCCTGCTCAGCGGTGCTTGCCCTGTTCAGCGGTGCTTGCCTTGGGGGTCCTTGGCCTGTTCAGTGGTGCTTGCCCTGTTCAGCGGTGCTTGCATTGGCAGTCCTTCATTGCCCAGCTGGGCTGAGGCTGGCGGTCCTTCATTGCCCAGCTGGGCTGTGGCTGCCGGGGCCCTCCTGGGCAGCGCGATGGGGCTGGCAGGGCCCTCCTGGGCAGCCACGATGGGGCTGGCGGGGCCCTCCTGGGCAGCGACGATGGGGCTGGGGGGGCTCTCCTGGGCAGCGACGATGGGGCTGGCAGGGCCCTCCTGGGCAGCGGCGATGGGGCTGGCAGGGCCCTCCTGGGCAGCGACGATGGGGCTGGCGGGGCCCTCCTGCCCAGTGGGGATGATGGCGGTCTTCTCCGCCATGCTGCTCCTCCCGGACTTTGCGGGTTTCTTCTGCCCCTTCCCCACCTTGGGAGGAGTCACAGCAGAGTCCACACTCCCCCCGGGACCCCTGTGATCGGCTTGAGTGGCTGGAGTCTTCCCCCTCTCCCGCCGGGCACTGGCCAACTTCTGGTGCTTCACAGGGGGGGGGGGACTGGCTGCGCTCTGGCTCCGTGATACACTGGCTGGCCTGGTGGCCGGTGCACTCCACATACCTCTGACAACAGGCACCACTGGTCCCGGTGATTTTGTGGCTGATGTGCTAGCACGGGACCTATGAGTTTGACGGGGTGGTAGTGGGAAATAGGTTAAGGGTGGACAGGAAAAGTAGTTTGGAGACACTGGGACGGGTAGCTGGAGGGGGTTTGGGAGTGGAGGAAGAGGAGGTGGTTGTAGGAGGTGTAACTTTTGTGGCTTTGGGTGCAGGTGCATGCGGTGGAGGCTGTCGTGAGGTGGGTGTATGTTGGGTGGGTGTGTGCCTGCGTTTGTGTATCTTGGGAGGGGGCGGCACAGACACACTGGGAGAGGACACAGGGGACGTGTGTATGGTAGTGGGGGTGGTGACTGCACGTGAGCGGGGTGTGTTGCTGGGTGTGCTGGTGCGGGACGTAGTGGCTGTAGAGGTAGTGCATGCAGGTGTGAGTGTAGACGAGACTGGGAGGGAGGAGGGAGACGAGGAGGAGGGGGACACAGTGGAGGCAGTGGATGTTGGTGTGTCTGTATGTGTGTGATGCTTGCGTGAGTGCCTGTGGGATGTGTGGTGCTTATGTTTGCCTGAGCTTCCCTTGTGTGATGAGGTGCGTGCAGGCTGGTCTGATGGTGTGCTTGGGATAGGCAGAGGTACAGGGGATTGGGTCTGGGTGGAGGAAGTTGGAGGGGGGAGGCTAGACACAGGGACAATGGCTGCCATCAGTGCTGAGGCCAGAGTTTGAACGGTTCGATGAAGGGCAGCCTGACCAGAATGAATGCCCTCCAGGAATGCATTTGTGTGTTGCAACTCCCTTTCTACACCCTGGATGGCATTCAAAATGGTAGACTGACCAGCAGTGAGGGACCTGAGGAGGTCAATGGCCTCCTCACTGAGGGCAGCAGAGGTGACAGGGGCAGGAGCCTGAGGTGCCTGGGGCGAAGGTGATGCCCACCCTCCTGGGTGAGCGGGCACGGGCGAAGGCTGAGGGGCTGCTGGGAGGGCGGTGCTGGTAGGGGGGGTGGCGGCTGTACCTGTTGAAGTGGGGGGCACAGATGTTGCCGCCACCACAAGGGAGCTCCCATCGGAGGACGAGTCTGTGTCGCTGGTGTCAGATCCTGTGACCGCCGTGGTGCTCCCCTCGCCCTCCGTCCCACTGGTGTCTTCAGAGTACGTAGTGTGGGCCTCCATGCCCATGTGGGATGCAGCTCCCTCGTGCTCCGGTGCCACTGCACCTCCGCCTGACGATGCTAATGCACACAAGAACAGGGAGACCGCAAAAAAAGGGGGGGGAAACAGAAGAAATACATGTTGAGTGCATGCATTACCGCTATCATTGGCGGACAAGACAGACACAGCAGCCCCTTGCACTACGTCGCACTGTTGGGCTCTACAGTGCAATTCCTGGGAAATGACCTACGAGGCTATGGACAACATCTGCACACATAGATGACACAGGGGCATGAATACCTGTACTTGGCACTCTACAGAGGTGGGGTGGGGGGCCACAGGGCCATGCCTTACGAAGGGGCCTAGCCTACGGAACTCACCCTGGCCTAGGGAAACCCAAAGCCCTCCTCCCCTATCCAGATACCTCCACTGCGCGCAAAGTCAGCAAAATGAGAGTGTACTCATCCCCTTGTGTCTGCTGTGATGCCCTCAAGCGCCCATCAAACTCAGGGTAGGCCACCGCCAGGATCCGGAACATCAGGGGGGTCATAGTTCGACGGGCACCCCTCCCACGTTGGAAGGCCATCCCCAGCTGAGCCTCCGCCGTCTTCTTGCTCCAGCGGCGAATGTCCTCCCATCTCTTCCGGCAGTGGGTGCTCTGTCTTTGGTGGACCCCCAGGGTCCGGACATCCTTGGCGATGGCACGCCAAATATCCTTCTTCTGGTGGGCGCTGACCTACATGAAATGTACAGGGGAAGAAGAGAAGTGATTACCAACTGCACCATCAAAGTGAGTGGCCCCCATCCCTACCCTTGCCATGTGGCACATGCACCCACCGTCTTTCATGCACGCAGAACTCTACCCCCTTCATTCTTACAACCAGCCCTCTCCACACAGGCATAGCCCATACAGCATGCTCCCTGTGTACTTACCTGTTGGTCTGGAGGACCGTAGAGTAGCGTGTACTGGGGGAGGACCCCGTCGACGAGCTTCTCCAACTCCTCCGCAGTGAAGGCAGGGGCCCTTTCCCCAGACGCACGAGCCATTGTCTCTTCCAGACTAAGGTCACAGCAGCACTTGCAGTGTAGGTCCTCTCCTGTCGAAGATCAGGTATCGAGTGATTCAACAGATAGAAAATGGCGGTCACGTCTGCGGCGGTCACGTCCGCGGCGGTGCGTACCATCACCGCTGGCGTACATCGTCATTGGCTCCTGGGACCCATAGGGTCCAATGTCAACCAATGCAGCATTGCGCCGCGGTCTTCGACCGCCTACCGCGATGGTGTACAACGCCAGCGCTGTTACCTCACATCCCATTGTCCCGCTTTAGAGGTCAGGCAGCCGCCATTTCAGGGGCCCACATGGCCTAATTACCAACTGCGTCACACATACCTAGGCCTACTCTCAACACACATACAGGCCAGATTTTGTGTATGAATCGTGTTCTGTCTAGACTGTGGGTACATACCTCTGAGTTGTTTGACTCTGTGCTCGCTGTTGTCCTTCATAGGCACCGTTCGCTGGGACTTGTGAGGAGATGGCGGAATCCTCCGGTGTACCGACCGCTGGTGGACCTGTCGACAATGGAGGAAAGAAATTTGATCATCACCTACAGGTTTGACCGTGCCACAATCCAGGAACTGTGTACCCAGTTGGAGCCAGACCTGATGTCAGCAATCCGCCATCCCACAGGAATCCCCCCTCAAGTGCAGGTGCTATCAGTGCTCCATTTCCTTGCAAGTAGTTCTTTTCAAACAACTGTGGCCATGGCATCAGGGATGTCCCAGCCTATGTTTTCCAAGGTGTTGTCCAGAGTGTTGTCTGCCCTGCTGAAACACATGCAGAGCTACATCGTTTTCCCTCAGGTGGAGGACTTGCCTACAGTGAAAGGTGACGTATATGGCCTTGGACATATCCCCAACATCATAGGTGCCATTGATGGGACCCATGTGGCTTTGGTCCCCCCCCACAGGAGTGAACAGGTGTACAGGAACCGGAAGAGTTATCATTCCATGAATGTACAGATGGTGTGTTTGGCAGACCAGTACATCTCCCATGTGAATGCCATGTTCCCTGGCTCAGTGCATGACGCCTCCATCATGCGGAATAGCAGCATCCCTTATGTGATGGGTCAACTACAGAGGCACCGTGTGTGGCTATTAGGTGACTCTGGTTACCCCAACCTGTCATGACTACTGACCCCAGTGAGGAATCCCAGGACCAGGGCAGAGGAACGCTACAATGAGGCCCATGGGCGGACTAGGGGGGTGATCGAACGCACCTTCGGCCTCCTGAAGGTCAGGTTTAGGTGCCTCCATATGACAGGTGGATCCCTATTCTACTCACCAAAGAAGGTGTGCCAGATCATCGTGGCCTGCTGTATGCTTCATAACTTGGCTTTGCGACGACAGGTGCCTTTTCTGCAGGAGGATGGTCCAGATGGCGGTGTTGTGGCAGCTGTGGAGCCTGTGGGTAGTGATGAGGAGGAAGCAGAGGAAGAAGACATTGACAACAGGGACTCTGTCATCCAGCAATATTTCCAGTGAGACACAGGTGAGAATACATTCCTGCCTACTACAAGTACTTTTACACTTCTACCTCTCTCCTGTCTGTCGATTTCACCCAGTGTATGGTCACTGAGTTGTCACTTTCCCTTACGGTTTCACAGGTGTGGGTCTCAACGTGTGTCATCTGCTTAGATTCCTCATGGACTAGAGCTGTGTGACAACGGTATGTTGACATTACTATTTCCTGGAAATTTTTTCACTGTAATTGCACTATTTCGAAATCACAGACAGACTCCAGATCTTTTGGTGTTTTATGTGTATTTATTTACATCAAAAATATTGGAGGGGGAAGTTAAATGGTGAGGGGTGATGGCGGAGGAGTGTCCATGGCAGAGTCCAGTCTATTTGTCCCATAGGTGCATTGCCCATATGGGCATAGGAAGTGGAGCTGGGGCAGTTACAATATGCACAGGGTGCCAAAGTGGGACAGTGGGTTGACAATCAGGGTGGTCTCATTTCTTGGCGGGGGTCTTGGCATCGTGCTCTTGTTCCTGGATCTCAGGGATCGCTTGCGGGGTGGTTCTCCCTCTGCAGGGGGTGGGGTGCTGGTGTGGTGGTCCTGTGGCGGGGCGTCCTGTCCACTAGCGCCGGCGGAGGTGGTGGGCAGTTCATCGTCCATGCTAGTGTCAGGGGGCCCTTGGAGTGCCACAGTGTCCCTCCTGGTGTTGAGTATTTCCTTCAGCACTCATACGATGGTGCCCAGGGCGGAGCTGATGGTTCTGAGTTCCTCCCTGAACCCCAAATACTGTTCCTCCTGCAGCCGCTGGGTCTCCTGAAACTTGGCCAGGACCGTTGCCATCGTCTCCTGGGAGTGGTGGTATGCTCCCATGATGGAGGAGAGGGCCTCGTGGAGAGTGGGTTCCCTGGGCCTGACTGCCCCCTGTCGCACAGCAGCCCTCCCAGTTCCCCTGTGTTCCTGGGCCTTCGTCCCCTGGACCGTGTGCCCACTACCACTGCCCCCAGGTCCCTGTTGTTGTTGGGGTGGTGGGTTATCCTGGGTTCCCTGTAGTGGTGGACACACAGCTGATTGACGTGTCCTGGGGACGGAGGTATGGGCCCGCTGGGTGGGTGCTGTGCTGGTGTTACCAGAGGGTGGAAGGTCTGTGGTGGCCTGTGCCTGTGTAAGGGGAACCGACTGTCCCGAGGCCCACAATGGTCCGGGCTGGTCATCTAGATCCAGGTGGACAGAGCTGCTGTCATCACTGTGGGCCTCTTCTGTGGGTAGGGTGGAGATGTCTGGACCCTCCTGTCTGGTGACGTTGGGTAGTGGTCCTGCAGGGGTGGAAAAGCATGATTATTGCATCTGTGTGTGTCATGGTGTGCAATGGGTGGGTGACCATGTACCTCAGTGCTGGCATTCCTGTGTGGGGGCTTGTGTGATAATGGTTTAGGGGAGTGCATGGGTATGTGCAGTGGGCATGCTTAAGTGATGGGTGTCCATGCTTTGGTGTTGCATGCAGGGCTTGGTGTTGGGATGGGTGGTTTGTGACATTGGTACATTTGTGAGGAGTTGGAGTGCTGGGGGTGAGGGTGAGGGTGAGGGTGGGGGTATGTGTTGGCATGCAGGTAGGGTGGGGGATGTAATAGTTAAGATTTGTCTTACCAGAGTCCATTCCTCCACCGACTCCTGCGAGGCCCTCAGGATGCAGAATCTCCAAGACCTGCTCCTCCCATTTTGTTAGTTGTGGGGGAGGAGGTGGGGGTCCACCGCCAGTCCGCTGAACCGCCTGTGGTGTCTTGAGACCGCGGAACGCACCTTCCCCCGTAGGTCGTTCCACCTCTTCCTGATGTCGTCCCGATATCTTGGGTGTTGTCCCACTGCTTTCACCCTGTCGACTATTCTTCTCCATAGCTCCATCTTCCTTGCAATTGAGGTGTGCTGCACTTGTGCTCCAAAGAGCTGTGGCTCTACCGGTCTTTGCCGTGCCATGGGGTGGTGTGTGTGGTGATAAGTATGGTGATATGTAGTGGTGTGTGGTGTTTTGTGCGTGGAAGTTGTGTTGGTGATGGTGTTGAGTGCCTGTGGATGCTAGTTTGTGGATGGTGGTGTCTCTCTCTGGCCTTGTCTCTGTAATAGTGGTCGTAGGGGTTTGTGGGTGATGTGGGTGTGTGTTTTATATTGTATTGGGTGTGTGGGAGTGGTGTGTGTATGTGTATCAGGTGTGTGTATTTGGATTTGTCCAATGTGCCTGTGTTTTGTAAGAGTGTGTGTATTTTGAGCGCAGCGGTGTGTACCGCCAATGGAATACCGTGGTTGAAAGACCATCGCGTGGATTCGTGGGTCGTGATAGTGTGGGCGTATTTCTGTTGGCGTGACGGTGGAGGTTTTGTTTTCGCCAGTTTATCACTGACCTTTGGTGTGGCGGACTTGTGTGCTTGTCTGAATTTTGTCGGATTCCGAGATGTGGGTCATAATAGCTGTGGCGGAATTCCGCGGCCGAGGCGGTGTGTTGGTGGTCTTCTGCACGGCGGTAAGCGGCTTTTACCGCCAATGTTGTAATGACCCCCTATGTCTTTAGCTGTTTGATACTTTAAACCATCCTCACCTTCTTCCTTGCCCGATACTTACTTCTCCTCCTTATGAGGGAAGAGCTTTTGCCCTACCTTGCTGAGACTTTGCTGTTTTATCCTGGCTGATGGCGAATCGACTGATGTCCTGAGGATGAAGACTGACACTGTATTCCGCCCCATTTGGATGGGTAACTATCTGATGATGAAATTGTAATTGTCTGTTTGCCTTTTCTTTCTAGGTACCAACTGCTTTTTTGATAGAAGCCATAGTTAGATGTTTTCCAAATTTGTGTTGCTAAATTGTTTTGTATGAAGCCCAACATGCTGATGCTAATTTCGGGTAGATAAGGAGTTCACTAATATCGGTGCAAATATACAAATGACTGAATTCTTGCTTTGTTGAATAACGTGCTAATGATACTCTGCTAAAGTTGATTCATGCTGACGTCGAGCTTCGTTCTAATGTTCATGATCTTTGCTTTGATAAAGTCTTATTCAAGTTGCCATATGGTAGTGTTGATGATGTGTTTACTGGTATTGAGATTAATAAACTTGCCAGTAGAGTGTAACAAATAGTGAATAAATATCTCAAATCTTACTAAATTTGTGTGGTTATTCATGGCTGAAAAGTCATGGTGTGTTTTGGTTCTTATTAATGTTATTAACTAATTTGATTAATTTGTTATTGGGAATATTGATGAGGTTATTGATCTATTTGATTGAAATGCTGAATGGATATCTCAGCCTAAGGAGTCTCCAATCAGGGTCAAAAGGTTCATTGGCTTAAAACGAGTCCCTGTGTAAGTTAAATTATAAAAGGTGTTAACACTTCCATCGATGGAACACTAATCCCTGCCCTTACTCATTACAATAGGGGTTTGGAGGGGCTACCCACTAGAGGGCAGTCCCCCCCTTCAGGAATGTCAGGGAAGAGAAGCAGTCCAAAACTGCTCTGGGCTATTGTGGGCTATATTTGGACTACACAGTGGCCCAGGGTGTTTCACCATCCATTTTAGTCTCCATGTCACCATTTTGTAGTGGCACAGTGGCTGGTGTCAGCGCTGTACAGTTTTTCCAATTTGACATGGAGGAGCAGTGTACTTGCAGCGAGCGCTCATTATCTCACCTGTTATACTTGGTTGGTTGCAGAGGAGGTATGACTGTGGCCGATAAGGTTAAGCAGCTGTTGCGGATCTTGAGAGAGGCAAGACAATTGGAATAGCTCAGGAGAGGCGCTGGCTGGTGCATAGCCAGTGCGTCTGGTGTCAGGAGGGGTAGCTGCAATCGTGTCTGTCTGCTCGCCTCCATGCCCAAGTGGGAGTGCTGGAGCAGAGGTGAGTGGGTAGGGCTACTCCCGATCTTGGAGGGTGGCCCCTGGTGGGTGGGCTAGGGCATGGGGTGCATGGTTTTTACCACCACTCCCTTCTGATTATTCCCCTGCACTTAAGGTGCTCCGTGTGCACAACAGGGCTTGGAGCAACTGTGATTTGGCAGGTGCAAGGCAAGGAGGCTCTCAAAAAGCCTCTGTTTGTCACCAAGGTACAGGGAGATGGCGGGGACACCAATAACTTGAGGGTGTCATCCCAGAAGGGTCGTGGAAGAGGTGGGCCTGGCAGGCGGAGGATAACTCATCTGGGACCTGTGAAATTAACTTCAACATGAAATATTAGAGGGTGCCACTGGTTGACTGAGCAGGGGGATGGGTGGAACTAAGGACGCATAGCAGTCGGCAGCTGGTAGAGGCTGGCCAGGAGACAGTGATGGGTGAAGAAGGTTGGTGCCCTGGGAGGGGGTGAGGATAGATTCCCACAGGCAAGCTTCATCACAGTTGGCCACATTACTGGAGTGGAGTGATGATGAGGGGGAAGAGGTGGGTGAACGGTAGGAGGGGAATTCCACAAGAAGGCGGGAGAAGGACAAGTTCTCTCAGTTAAGCCGGCTGGTAGAGTGTACAGCAGGAAGACCTGTGGTGTCAAATGTGTGGTGGCGAGGTTGAAACAGGCGCCTTGGGGCCGTGGTCAGGCTCAGTTTGGTATGGGGTTAAGCGTCAGTCCATAACCAGGGAGGGCTGGCTGGACATTGACCTGGACGATGTTGATTCAGTGCAGGAGTTGGGGGTGACATTAGGACACCTGTGGGGTTTCACCAGCGCACCACACATTTTCACTTGTTTACAGGAGGTGCCAGCGTGGAACGACCCTGACTTAGGTGAACATTGTGAGGCTTGGCAGCCCAAGGAGAAGTGAAGGCAGGGCCTTGGATGGCCAGCTGGATTACGTCAGCAGGAAAAGCTCAAGTCCTGATAGGGCTTGTTAAGGAAGCCTCTTCAGTGTCATGAGATGGAAGGGGCAGTGCGACTGCCAGCATCATGGCACCAGGGATGCAACATCTTGACATCGTAGACTGTCAAAGAGGGCTTGGGACGGCCCCTCATTGACAGCCAGCAGAGAATACCAGGACCAGCGATCGGGTGGAGGCTACATTCCAGTCTTAGACAGGGACCTCAAACAAGTATAGAGAAGAAGAACCAGAGCAGACAATGTTAGACTATGAGGAGGAGAGCATAGAGGAAGAGGAGATTAGGGTTGAAGAGAAAGAACGGGGGATGGAGAGGCAGTGTTGGCATGGGGGGACAGGAACAGCTGGGGGGGTCAAGTCATCAAAATGTCCGTAAATCATTGCAGGTTGCAAGTGCTGCAGGGAGGCCTGGCAGACACAGTGTTAGAAATTAGGTCTCTAGTTGGCAGTGGTTTGCACCCTGTCCAAGAGGGGACCCTAGTCAGGGTTAGTGAGTCGCACACCTAAGACAACCCCTGCTTATCCCCTCGGTAGCTTGGAACGAGCAGTCAGGCGTAACTCAGAGGCAATGTGTAAAGTATTTGTACACACACACACACACAGTAATACAGTGAAAACACCACAAAAGTACTCCACACCAGTTTGGACAAATAGCCAATATTTATTTGAGTAAAACCAGACCAAAACAACAAACTTCCAACATACACAAGTAAAGATGTGGTGCTAGGTGTATTGTAAGTTCAGACATGAATGTTCAAAATGTGTGGACAGACACACGTTGGTTAATTGCTACGGCTCAGGCAATGTGGCAGGAGGGGCCATGGGGCAGGGACAGCCACATCAAGACAACGGGGGAATCACCAACCCCTTTGGCAGTCAAGTTTCTGGGGTGGGAGAGGGGCACAAGGTTCTAAAGGAAAGGGCTCTTACTCCAGTTCAACTAGAGAGGCTGAGCTTCTGGTTGGCCCATTACGACTGTAAGGAGAAGGCGGAGCTCTTACTGGAACAGTTCACTTGGGGCTTTCAATTGGTCTACAGGGGACGAAGAGAGTGTTGTTGGGATAAGAATCTCAAATCAATAAGCTCCCACAAGGATGTGGTATGGAGCAAATTGGAGAAAGAGGTGCAGGAAGGTTGCATGATGGGCCCTTTTATGGATTGGCCAATGCAAAACCTCATTGTTTCCCCCATTGGAGTAGGGTTGAAGAAGGAGAAAGAACAGTTTCGGCTAATTCTACACCGATCTTGGTCAGAGGGCAATTCGGTGAATGATTTCATCCCTCAGGAGCAGGTGATGGTATTGTATGACTCAGTGGATGTGTCACTGACGCAGGTGGAAGAAGTCGGACAGGGGGCACTGATGGTGAGAAGTGACATTAAGTTGGCATTCCATTTGCTGTGGTACAGCCTGATGACTTTCAGCTCCTCGGAAAGCAATTTGATTGTTGTTGGTACGTGGACAAGGCACTCCGATGGGATGCTCCATATCCTGTGCTCTTTTTGAATGCTTCAGCACATTCCTTCTGTGGGTATTAACTAAACAAACAGGTGACACTTACACAACCCACTACCTAGATGACTTCTTTGTGGACCTGACTAACTCAGTGCCAAAGCTTGCCGGACAGATTTCTGTTTATTATGGTGGACCTAGGTGTACCTCTGGCACCAGCGAAGGCGATTGGTTCTAGCACAGTGTTGATGTTTCTGGGCATTAAAAATGGCACGGATGATGGCTCAGTTATCGGAGGAAAAGAGAGTGGCTATGACTAGGTTGCTGATTAACATATTGGGCAGACACAAAGACACAGTTAAGGAGATTCAAGTGTTGGTGGGTCATTTGAACTTCGCGTGCTGGGTGGTGAGGGCTGGATGGACATTTCGCAGATTCTTGACAAGGAGAAGGTTACCTTATCACCATGTTCGACTGGCAGCAGGAACGAAGTAGGACATGCGATTGTGGCTCTTATTTCTGCAGTCCTTTAATGGTATTCCCCTGAGGGCTTGGCAGGATATTGGCCTGGGATGCTCAGATATTCTCCGATGTAGTGGGTGGCAAGGGTTTTGGCATTTGTCACTGGCAGGGAAAGTGGTGCACAGAAGAGAGACCTGAACTGTGGAAGAGGGGTGGGTGGAGCATTGCCTTCTTGGAGTTATTCCCGCTTGTGGTACCAGTATCTGTGTGGGGATCGCAGTTGGCACTCAAGAAGGTGATTTTCAGGGTTGACAATCTGGCAGTGGTCCAAGCAGTAAACCGGCAGTCCGCCAGGGACCCCCAGGTACTGCAGTTATTGCAGGTGCTTGTTTTGGGTTGCCTGCCCAATGACATTTCATTCAGCGCAAGAAACGTGCCGGGTGTGGACAATGACATCATGGATGCTTTGTCTTGTTCAAAGGGGGAGAGGTTCCATCGGCTGGCCATAGACGCGGAATTTGGCAAGACTCAGGTGCCTCTGGAGTTATAGACAATAGGACGCAGAGGATGCTTTATCTGGTGGTGAACTCTTTGGAAGTCTCCAAGGGGAAGCTTACGCATCGGACTGGCAGGACGTTTTGTGATATGCGGCCCGGAAGAGGCAGGAAGGGTGGGAGAGGGTGGAGGATGTGGTGTAGTATATTTTAAGACTGATCGAGAAGGGACAATCAAGAGTCACGATTTCAGGGACGTTAGCAGGGGTTGCATTTATGGGTATTCTGACGTGGGTAGATGCGCCTTTTGCAGGAGAATTGGGCAGAAGAATGTTAGAGGTTTGGGCTCAGGAGTCAGGCAGGGTCGACAAGGAGACTGATAACTTGCTGAAACAGATTTTGTCATTTGTGTCTCGCAGGTTCAGTGCCTTGTCCGGATTCCAGCAGTCTGTCAATTTGGTTGGTGGGGCATTCGGCTGTGTTGTCCCAGATGGTTGACAGGGAAGAAAAGGTGGTAGCCTTTGCCTCACACTCACTCAAGGCAGCAGAGGAGAATTACTCAGTGATTGAGCATGAGGCATTGGCTACCACCAATTTTATTTTCCAGGAGCGGACTAGTCATTCAGACAATCTTCAATGCTTGCATAAGTTGCTGTAGCCTCTTGCTATGTTTTCTCACTGAATAACATTGAGTGTGGAGTCAAAGATAACCCTTGTGAGACTAACAGCTCTCCACTCACACAGCTTGTGCAAAGATGTCTTGACCTGGAATCTGCAGCACGTGTTCCTTTCTGCGAGGAACTTCCAACCAACACCAAGGAAGATGACAGTTTAATTAGCGTTATCTTTTAACCATTCATGATAATATTTACATGCCTTCTGCACGATAGCAGTCCTAACTTTAAGGTGCGTGTTCATTCTGTGTGTTTCTCTACGTCCCATATTAACGTAGTGCTAAGCCAAACTGACAAGCAAACTTTTAAACATGAGTGGAGTACTTGCACAGTCTCCCCTCTATTTGTTAAAATATCTAAACACAACCCATATTCAAAATAGAGGACTCACATGCAGCCAGATAAATACATGTAGAATTTCCTTCGACATCAATGACATAGGTTTGTTTCCTTTGGTGAACTAAGAGGGCCCTTTGGTGACTATATCTGCCCCTCACAGAAGGCTCACCACCAATGTTAAAGTATTACACTTGAGCAGGAAGCGTAGTAAAAAGTTGTGTTTATTCACCAGCATCAGACATCAGTCAGAGCGTCTCCTGGCTCCTTCCTCTCATCAACTGCCATCCGTGCATTCTCCCCATTGCCAGGTGACCACGTCATGATTAGATGACACTATGTCATATTTTAGAAAACCCACAACACATTCCTTTCTCAAATGGGCACAGAGGCAAGCAAGAGGAAGCAGTCAAGGGAGGAACCTGGGTTTGGATCCAGAATAGTACCAGGGGCACTTGGAGAGAAAACGAGGGATGCGCTGGTATGAGCTTTTGTCCTCACTGAACAGATTTATGGTAAGAGGCCAGTGCCCAGATGTATTGTTAATACATTTAGATGAAAATGATTTAGTGATTCAAAAGGGCCTTGAAGTCCTAAAAGCTATGAAGAATGACCTTAAAGAGATTCAGAGGCAGTGAGTTGGCTGCTATGTAATATAGACAGTATTTGTTCCACGGAGGTTCTGGAGGGGAGCTAAGAGGCCTGGGGCGATAGAGAGGACTTGGTGCAAAATCAATGCAGAAATGCATTTTTTCTGTGACAGCAAGGGTATTACAGTCTTAGAACATGCTGATTCGAGTTTCAAAGATAAAAAGTTTTTTTAAGGGGAGACTGGGGACATCTGTCCTTCATGCACATGGAACTATACCTGTTTCAGATAAGGGACAGGCTGCAACAGTTACTGAATGTACTGAATGTACTGAATGTTCACTAGATCATTTGGGGAGGGCAGAAAAAATCTGATGTGCCTTTTTCTGGGTGACAGGGGAATGACAAGTTGCCATGGCCCAGAGAAATTTATGATTGGTAAAACTGGAAGTCCAGATTGATAAGGAAAGGGTAGAGAACAACATGCCTGGAAGAGCCAGGAAGTTAAACATTTGTTAGGAAATTATGTTAGTTGCAAGGTCATTGTTATGCTAAACTGGAAGGCAGTTAAATGATAGCAAGCAGTCTAAACAGCTTAAGGAAATACAGTATTGAAATGGCAAAGATGAAAGGGTAGGGAGAGGGCAGTGGAGAGGATGGGGGTGAGTTACATAGGTGATTTGCTTATACAGCGAGGCCGGTAGTTTTGTAAGGCAAAGGATGAGGTTTTGGTGTTTTTGGATTGTAAGTGCACCTGTTTCTAATAAAGTGGCCTTTTTCACACACAAGCCTAGTGTCTGTGGTCGGGAATGCTCCCCTCTTCCCCCACATCAGATTCTTGCGCATAACAGTGCTCTGAATTAGCTGGAGGACCACCCACATCGCTCTGCACAACTGTTTTGTAAATAAATAAACCTATGCGAGCTTTGAAAGAAATATATACGTTTAAAGCATCACTTGCATCTTCATATCATTGTAATCTCCAACTGTAGTCAAGTTGGTTCAATTAATCACTAATGACTCGGAAGCATCTACCAACCTTATTTATTAATTCTGAATAAATAATCAAACCCCAGTGAAAATAAGGTGAAATTAGATTTATTTGCCCCATGTTGGCTTTTAAAATCCAGAAGGCAGCTAAGGTCATTTTGGTTTCCGGAGCGTTCGAATAAATGTAAAATATATACAGAAAAATGCTCTGCTTTTATTGTTGTCGTCTGTATTTTAAAGCCAGCAGAGTTAAACAGCTTAAAATAGAACAAACTGAGATTCCAGGAATTCTTGGTGGAATCCTTTTTTTTGGTAATTATCGGTAATTGAGGCTCATTTGTCTCCAACCTAGCAATTGATAACAGGTGCGTATAGGCTGCTGTGAAGAGAATCATTTAGGAGACGCGTGTAATCTGTCCTTCCGGTCTCGCCTGAGTGTTTCACGCAGGGACTGAAGTTCACGATAGTAAGGGGGGGGGGGGGGGGGGGAGTGGATGATGTGGAGAAGACTAGCGGTATCCCCCAGTAAGTCTTTGCTGGTGAAAGTTACTCTATTCAGTGTTCTTAACGTTTTCTTGTGTTTAAAGGTACACACGCATTCCTGTGCGTAGTATGAGGTAATGAGATGGGTTTCCAAGTGTTTTGATTAAAGACAGGGAGCTGAGTATTATAGGAGAGTATTATTAACCCCTTCACTGCCAGGCTTTTTCGCCCTCAGGTGCCAGGCCTTTTTTTGGCTGTTTGGAGCAGTTCGCACTTAGGCCCTCATACCTTTTTGTCCACATAAGCTACCCACGCAAAATTTGTGTCCTTTTTTTTCCAACATCCTAGGGATTCTAGAGGTACCCACAGTTCGTGGGTTCCCCTGAAGGAGACCAAGAAATTAGGCAAAATACATTGAACATTTCATTTTTTTCAAAAAATTTGAAAAAAGGGCTGCATAAGAAGGCTTGTGGTTTTTTCCCTGAAAATTGTATCAACAAGGGGTAGGCAGTGCTAAAATTACAATCTTCCCATCTTTTAAGAACAGGCAGACTTGAATCAGAATACTACATTTTTCAACACAATTTTGGCATTTTAATGGGACATACCCCATTTTTTCTATTTGTTGTGTTTTTAGCCTCTTTCCAGTTAGTGACAGAAATGGGCGTGAAAACAATGCTGGATCCCAGACAGCTAAACATTTCTGAAAAGTAGACAAAATTCTGAATTCAGCTAGGGGTCATTTGTGTGGACCTTGCAAGGTTTTTCTACAGAAAATGACAGCTAAAGTAAAAAAAATATTAAAATCGAGGTGAAAAAAGAGGCATTTCTCTTCACGTATTCTTCTATAACTTTTTCCACGTATGGCAGGACTCTTCTGGTTGTGGTGATGTATAGGGCTTGTATGTTCACCAAGAACCCTAGGTATCCAAAGCCAATAAAGGGGCTGCACATTGCAATGGGTTTTGATTGTACACTGGGTATACAGCAATTCACTTGGTGAAATGTAAAAAGTGAAAAATGGGTATTAAGGAAACCTTTGTATTTCAAAAATTGGCACAAGATAAGGTGTTGAGAAGCAGTGGTTATTTGCACATCTCTGAATTCCGGGGTCCCCATACTAGCATGTGAATTACAGGGCACTTCACTAATAGATGTCTTTTTTACACACTGTCTTACATTTCGAAGGAAAAAATGTAGAAAAAGACAAGGGCAATGACACTTGTTTTGCTATTCTGTGTTCCCCCAAGTCTCCCGATAAAAATAATACCTCACTTGTTTGCAGAAGCCTAATGCCCGTGACAGGAAACGCAACATTGACACATCACATTTTTACATTGAAATCTCACATGTTTTTTTTGAAGTGCCTAGCTGTGGATTTTGATCTCTAGCTCATCCGGCACCTAGGGAAACCTATTAAACCTGTGCATTTTTGAAAACTAAACACCTAGGGGAATCCAATATGGGGTGACTTGTGGGTCTCTCAGCAGGTTCTGTTACCCAGAATCCTTTGCAAACCTCAACATTTGGCCAAAAACATACTTTTTCCCTCACCATTTCGGTGACAGAAAGTTCTGGAATCTGAGAGGAGCCACAACTTTCCTTCCACCCAGCATTTCCCCAAGTCTCCCGATAAAAATGGTACCTCATTTGAGTGGGTAGGCCTATTGCCCGCAACAGGAAATACCCCAAAACACAACGTGGGCACATTACATTTTCCCAAAGAAAACAGAGCTGTATTTGCAAAGTGCCTGACTGTGGATTTTGGCCTCTAGCTCAGCCAGCACCTAGGGAAACCTACCAAACATGTGCATTTTTCCAAACAAGACACCTAGGGCAATCCAAGATGGAGTGACTTGGGCTCTCACCAGGTTCTGTTACCCAGAATCCTTTGCAAACCTCATAATGTGGCCAAAAAAACACTTTATCCTCAAATTTCGGTGCATAATGTTCTAGAATCTGAGAGGAGCCACAGGTTTACTTCCACCCAGTGTTTCCCCAAGTCTCCCGATGAAAATGGTACCTCACTTGTGTGGGTTGGCCTAGTGCCCGCGACAGGAAATGCCCCAAAACTCAACGTGGACACATCACATATTCCCAAAGAAAACAGAGCAGTTTTTTGGAAAGTGCCTATCTGTGGATTTTGTCTTCTAGCTCAGCCGGCACCTAGGGAAACCTACCACACCTGAGCATTTTTGAAAACAAAACACCTAGGGGAATCTAAGATGGGGTGACTCGTCAGGCTCTCACCAGGTTCTGTTACCCAGAATCCTTTGCAAACCTCAAAATCTGGCCACAAAAATACATTTTCCCTCACATTTCGGTGACAGAAAGTTCTGGAATCTGAGTGGAGCCAAAACTTTCCTTTCACCCAGCATTTCCCCCAGTCTCCCGATAAAAATGGTACCTCACTCGTGTGGGTAGGCCTAGTGCCTGCAATAGGAAATGCCCCAAAATACAACGTGGACACATCACATTTTCCCAAAGAAAACAGAGCTGTTTTTTGCAAAATGCCTAGCTGTGGAGTTTGACCTCTAGCTCAGCCGGCACCTAGGGAAACCTACTAAACCTGTGCATTTTTGAAAACCAAACACCTAGGGGAATCTAAGATGGGGTGACTCGTGGGGCTCTCACCAGGTTCTGTTACCCAGAATCCTTTGCAAACCTCAAAATTTGGCCAAAAACATACTTTTTCCCTCACCATTTCGGTGACAGAAAGTTCTGGAATCTGAGAGGAGCCACAACTTTCCTTCCACCCAGCATTACCCCAAGTCTCCCGATAAAAATGGTACCTCACTTGTGTGGGTAGGCCTAGAGCCCGCAACGGGAAATGCCCCAAAATACAATGTGGACACATCACATTTATTTTCCCAAAGAAAACAGAGCTGTTTTTTGCAAAGTGCCTTGCTGTGGAGTTTGGCCTCTAACTCAGCCGGCACCTAGAGAAACCTACCAAACCTGTGCATTTTTCAAAACTAGACACCTAGGGGAATCCAGGATGGGGTGACCTGTGGGTCTCTCACCTGGTTCTGTTACCCAGAATCCTTGGCAAACCTTCAAATTTGGCCAATAAAACACTTTTCCCTCACATTTTGATGACAGAAAGATCTGGAATCTGAGAGAAGCCACAACTTTCCTTCCACCCAGCGTTCCCCAAGTCTCCTGATAAAAATGGTACAGCACTTGTGTGGATAGGCCTAGTGCCCGCGACAGGAAATGTCCCAAAACACAACGTGGACAGGTCATATTTTCCCAAAGAAAACAGAGCTGTTTTTTGCAAAGTGCCTAGCTGTGTATTTTGGCCTCTAGCTCAGCCGGCATATAGGGAAACCTACCAAACCTGTGCATTTTCTAAAACTAGACACCTAGGAAATTCAAGATGGGGGGACTTGTGGGGCTCTCACCAGGTTATGTTACCCAGAATCCTTTCCATACTTCAAAATTATTCCAAAAAACACCTTTTCCTCACATTTCAGTGACAAAAAGTTCTGGAATCTGAGAGGAGCCACAACTTTCCTTCCATCCAGCGTTCCCCAAACCATCCAATAAAAATGGTACCTCGCTTGTGTGGGTAGGCCTAGTGCTTGCGACAGGAAATGCCCCAAAACACAGTGTGGACACATGAAAATGATCTATTACCAAACTACCTGTTTTTGCTGGCGGGGGGCACCTGTGTTTATGGTCCCAGGTGCGGCAGTTATCCAGGGAAACATACGAAACCCAGACATTTTTTTAAAACTAGACACCCGAAGGACTCCAGTGAGGTGTGGCTTGTGTGGATCACCCAACATTTTCTTACCTAGACTCCTCTGAAAAGCTCAATTATAGCCACAACAATCACACTTGCCACACTTTTCTTTGTAGGAACCCTACGCTTCCCCTCAGTCTGCCGATAAAAATGATACATCACTTGTACACTGTTAGAAATGGGGTCTTTGGTTGACAGTCAGGTTACCCCCTGTTCAAGCAAGGACCCTCACTCTAGTCAGGGTAAAAGAGAATCACCCTCAGCTAACCCCTGCTTACCCCCCTTGGTAGCTTGGCAGAGCAGTAGGCTTAACTTCAGAGTGTAAAGTATTTGTACCAACACACACAGTAACTTAATGAAAACACTACAAAATGACACAACACCGGTTTAGAAAAATAGGAAATATTTATCTAAACAAAACAAGATCAAAACGACAAAAATCCGACCTACACCAGTCAAGTTATGAATTTTTAAAGATTAAACTCAAAAATAGCACGTCGTGATGGAGTCGTTCCCAACAAGCCGACACCAGCGGCGCCGGACACTGAGTCTGTAGACCCCCAACCTTTGGTGAAGAGTGAAAACAAGCCGATGCGCGAAGTCGGGGATTGCGGCGTCTGTGCGAAACGTTGAATCCGTGCACTTCGAGCGGCGTCGGTCACGACGTGGTGCGGCGACTTCCACGGAGTCGCGGGCTTCAGTGGGGCTGCTGCGGCGTCGGGCCTGCGAAGAGCGTCGCGTTCCAGCGAAGGTCACGGCGTTGGGTGCAAGCGGCGTTACCGGATTCAGCAGCGGCGTCGTTCCGGAGTCGTCCGAAGTCGATTTCCTTGGATTTCCACCAGCTTTCCTTTCAAGGGCCCAGGGACTGGATAGGGCACCACTTCTCAGAGCAGGAGTCTCTCCAGAGACTCCAGGTGCTGGCAGAGAGAAGTCTTTGCTGTCCCTGAGACTTCAAACAACAGGAGGCAAGTTCTAATCAAGCCCATGGAGATTTCTTCACAAGATGGAAGGCACAAAAAGTCCAGTCTTTGCCCTCCTACTCTGGCAGAAGCAGCACTGCAAGAAAGCTGCACAAAGCACAGTCACAGGCAGGGCAGCACTTCTTCCTCAGCTATCAGCTCTTCTCCAGGCAGAGGTTCCTCTTGGTTCCAGAAGTGTTCCTCAGGTCTGTAGATTTGGGTGCCCTTCTCATACCATTTTAGTCTTTGAAGTCACTTTTCTTCAAAGGGGACTCACACCTACTTGTGAAATCCTGCCTTGCCCAGGCAAGGCCTCAGACACACACCAGGGGGTTGGAGCCGGCATTGTCAGAGGCAGGCACAGTCCTTTCAGATGAGAGTGACCACTCCACTCCTCCCTCCTAGCAGAGATGGCTAATCAGGAAATGCAGGTTACACCTCAGCTCCCTTTGTGGCACTGTCTAGTGTGAGATGAAAAACAACCCAACTGTCAAACTGACCCAGACAGGGAATCCACAAACAAGGCAGAGTCACAGAATGGTTTAAGCAAGAAAATGCTCACTTTCTAAAAGTGGCATTTTCAAACGCACAATCTCCAAATCAACTTTACTAAAAGATGTATTTTTAAATTGTGAGTTCAGGGACCCCAAACTCCACATGTCCATCTACTCTCTAGGGGAATCTATGCTTTAATCATATTTAAAGGTAGCCCCCATATTATCCTATGAGAGAGACAGGCCTTGCAACAGTGAAAAACGAATTTAACAATATTTCACTGTCAGGACATATAAACCACATTACTATATGTCCTACCTTAACCATACACTTCACTCTGCCCTTGGGGCTACCTAGGGCCTACCTTAGGGGTGCCTTACATGTAAGAAAAGGGAAGGTTTAGGCCTGGCAAGTGGGTACACTTGCCAAGTCGAATTTACAGTGTAAAAATACACACACAGACACTGCAGTGGCAGGTCTGAGACATGATTACAGGGTTACTTGTGTGGGTGGCACCACCAGTGCTGCAGGCCCACTAGTAACATTTGATTTACAGGCCCTGGGCACCTCTAGTGCACTTTACTAGGGACTTAACAGTAAAACAAATATGCCAATCATGGAGAACCAATTACGTGCACATTTTACAGAGAGAGCATATGCCTTTAGCACTGGTTAGCAGTGGTAAAGTGCTCAGAGTTCAAAAGCCAACAGCAACATGTCAGTAAAAGTAGGAGGCAGGAGGCAAAAAGATTGAGGATGACCCTGCATAAGCAAAAAAGTCCAACATACGCACAAAACGCAGGTGCCCCTCTCCACCGGAAAAAGAGGTAGTTTTATAATAGATCATTTTGATGTATCCACACTCTTCTGTGATGTTCCAAACACTAAAATTGTGAAAAGAAATGCACTTAAGTTATGTTAAAAAGACCCATCACCCACTAACTAAGTTGGTGGCATGCTTCATCATGGGGGTCCCACCCGAGACACCTAGCATGTCACGGGTGTGCTGCAACGCCTGATTACATTGGAGTAGGTTTTGTCATTTTTATCACACAAACTGGTTGGATTTGGCTCGAGGGTGAGTGATGGTTCAGTAGATCAAATTTTATTAACAAGAGATTTCACAAAAATGAAATGCACTGTTAATAAGTGAAAGGCCAAAAAACAGAACCAATGACTCACAGCTTGTGAGGTGCAAAGCCGCGTCACGGCCCCAACCGCTTTACAGTCCTTTCACACACCTTTCATACATGACATGCACAAGACCATTCATGCCGCCTGCCGTGTCCCCAGCACATAACAACACTTGCATCAACAGTCAGCGCCATTCAAGGGCTTATCACTTTCATACGTCCACATGCCTGATACAGCAATCACACCAGCTGATGGGAGTGTGTGTCTAGTCGACATTCCTGCTGCACAATCGCATCACGATCATGCAGCAGGAAGGCTGAATGAGACATCAAGGAAAAGGAAAACCCTTTCCTTTCACCCGATGCCTCTTTTCTAGCAACCCCCCCCCCGAGGAGAAACTCACCTCCTCTTTGAACAACGCAAATGGCTTCCAGGGTGTCGGGCACCCTCTGATGATGTCAGCTAGCGCTTCCCCCGAGGGCTGGTCCCAGTACATAATGGTTACGTCCGTGGCACCTCAGTGCCGCTCTTCCGGACGTAACCATTGCGTCCTTTGCGGGGAAGGGGTTAACCTCATACTCATTAAAGTACATGTGCTCACATTTTCAGCCTTCCTTTCTTGCTTTCACAAGGTGTTCTTCGTGAAGAAAAAAAAGTACACTGTAGAACTTCTTGGCATGATCTAAGTGTTTTTTCCTCTATTAAAATTGATATTCATGTCAGCCCACTGGGGCTTGTCACAGCCATTTTCAGGTCTGACGTTAGCCAAGACCTTTTGATTTTACTACGATTGTATGTGTGATACACTGTTTATAAAAGCTTTCACCCAGCACTCTTCCTCTACTGGTGTTAGTCTGCCAATAACATTTTTCTTCCGCCCATTGTAGCTTCCAGCATGGGGCAGGGCGCCAGCCCCACTTGTCACTGGAAAATGTAACCCTGAGGGATGGCATTCTGCTCTTTAAAAAAGAGCGCAATGTGTGCTTTTTGACACCAAAAATGTATTTTAATTTCCTTGCCAATCATGTTTTGCAAAAACCGTGGTGAAACAAATCAAGCATTGAGGAAGACAACACCAAACCTATTGGCTTTGCCAATGCTTGTTGATTTTGCTTGCCATGAGAGCTGTGTCATATTACAGCGTGATTGTTAAAGTTTGAGTTTCTAACCCCATAACTCCTGACGTGTACCCGAATTACTCGACCCCCACATCCTGAAAGAGATGCCTGAAAAGTGCAACTAAGTACTCAAATGTAAGTGCATTTTTAGGGGGACCCTGTGATACAGTGGTTAACTGCCACAATCCAGTAGCCACTAACTTCTACAAAACCCCACCTAAAGGTCGGATACTTACTGACGGTCACACAAGTGTGTAATACCAAAAAGCTGTATTTTGGGTACCACTTAGTAGGTCAATAACAAAAATACCAGATTCATTACATACCCAACCAACATATCACTTTTGTTTATGTCACAAAGATTTTTGAAAAGTAAACATAGTGGGATCAACTGAGAACTGACAGACCTCAGCTCAAATGAGAACTGACAGACCTCAGCTCAGTCTAGTGAGCTGTTGTGTCATTGATATTTTGAGGCGCTGACTATTCCTTGCCCTCACTTTATATCATGAAATGACTAACCTCTTCATGTGATTCGCCATAGTATTCCTCTAATGCAATGCATTTAATTAGTCTATTTATATCAACCCCAGAACTTATGAGTTAGAAAACAGGAGAAACCTGGTGGATCCTTAACCTTAAAAATGCAAATGGTACACTAACCCTGCACTTCAAATGCTACCATGAAAAAGGTTATGCATCACAATGAGAAAGATAAAAATGTGATTAAAGAATCCCCCAAACAGGATCACCGGTAGTTGTGCTTGTTAAGTGAACATGACTGAGCAAACAGGGAAGATGTACATCCTTTGCCAACCCAAAAGGAATATGAAGCTTGGTAGAGATAACTGTCTCTGACATATTGCACCCAAACACATTGCTAAGGACTCTACAAACCCTTAATATCTGTCAAGGTTCTACAGCTATACTGAAAATCATATGCAGTCTCCTGGTTACTGCAACCAGGCACATGAACACATCCTCACCTCATCCCACTCACCATCCTCCACCTCATCGCTACAGCCACTCACATTAGGGGCAGGAGTCAAAGTACTTATCAGATGAACAGGAACAGACTGTATGCCAGGTGGTAGAGAGAAAGAGGCGGCCTTTGCATCTAACAGAGCTTGGACATGAATTTCAGAAGTACAACTAAAGAGGGTTATTCCAACTGTCTCAGGGTTCAGGGGTAAATCCTTAATCACACTGGCTAGTATGCATGTTCTCCACAAATGTTCTAGCCCAGTCTCATCTTAATCCCCATTTGGCATGGCTCCAGCATTCTTTGACACAGCACCAGACATTTACTTTAACTTAGCCAGATGTTGACACGGGTTAGCAATCTCCATGCACTTCACCTACATTTTCCTTCCTTACTTTGTGTCCAGTTTCTATGGAACACAGAGACTCATGCAATGCTGCCCAACCACACACTATTGATATGTCTGTCAATTTGTCTTCCTCATTTGTACTACATATTGAACACATCTAATACCGTTGAATCCAAAAGATATGGCCTCCCTATAACTCAGACTAGGTAGCTTGGGTGCATTCGATTGTAAACACAACAATGCCCCCCCTAGATTAATTTAAAAATAAAGTACTGGGCTAAGGACAGCAGCATAGAGTGTTGAACACGAACCTACCTATGAGGAAAACTTGAGCCTGAAATCAAAATAATAGAAATATTAGAGTATCCAAGATCTCCTATTATTGTTGAGTACATTGTCCAGGTAAAGCAATAGTTAATGCTCAGTAAGTGCTTCAAGTAGTCTTGAGGGAATTCACCCCAAGAGAAATGGCATCTAAATGACTGAAATAATCATTGAACAGCAGGAGCCTTTCAGAAGTTGTTCAAGAGGAAGCCCTCCTTAAAAAAGACAAGATCTTCATACTAAAAGTCAAATGGAGATACATTGACGTTTTGACTCAATGGAATTAATAGCTGGTTCTTCAACACGGCAAGAGATGCAGGTCATAAGAGCACCAAGAGTAGACTGCATTTATTTTGTAGACAGTTAGACCTGATCCATACCAAATAGTGATTCAACACTGGGCAAGTAACTGGAGGCAAAGGAGTTATCAATGGTCATATTGGTGAAGTCAGTTTCACTTATTGTAAGCTTTACTCAATAACAGCAGGGCATGAGCTGCGTCAGCTGGTTGAGCTCAGGTTTTCTTGCATCTTCACACAGTAATGATTGGAACTCCATACCCAAGAACAGATCTTTTTTTTTCATCATCATGAAAGTGACAAGTGGGGTCCACAATCTGTAGGCATTCAGCAAAAATACCCACCACTATACATCTAAACCAATCCAAATGATTCAGCATAGGGTCTTCTCATTCACAGGAACAACTTTTCTTCCTATCCGATGTGATGATAGCAACCACAGCCGGAGGGTGGGTTCACAGAGCATGCTTTAAAAACAAAGAGGTAATCTTACGTCACTCAGGCCCATCCACTTGCAAGCTATTTAAATCAATGACTTTACTTCTAATGATCCAGCAGTAAATCTTAGACAGGACATCACTCATACATAGAACATAGCACTGAGTTACTCTTGTGGTAGACTATCATGCTTCTCTCAGCAGTGCTTACCACCAAGATTACCCACACACTTTTCTTCCTATTCCGATGTGATGATGGCGAGCAAAGCCGGAGGGCGGATTCACAGAGCACGCTTTCAAAGCAAAGAGGTAATCTTACGTCACTCAGCCCCTTCCCCTTGCAAGCACTTTAAATCAATGACTTTAAGCTATTTAAATCAATGACTTTACTTCTAATAATCCAACAGCACATCTTAGATAGGAAACCCCTCATACACAGAACATAGCATTGATTTACTCTTGTAGTAGACTATCATGCGTCTCTCATCAGTGCTTACCGCCAAGATTACCCACGCACAAACTTCCAATGCGTGTGCACTAGACAGAACATTGCACGCACTTACACATAAACACCGCCTAAACACACCAGGACTGGAAGATAGAGATGTGCAAGCGGCTGGTAATTGCCCCTTGACAGGCAAATGGACTCAAACGCAAGTGCATGCTGCAGAAGGCGCAGCCAGCCCTACTAAAGGCTTACTGCGTGCTGTGCAAACGTCACCAACATAATATTACATAACATGCTTGGAAATGCTAACCAAGCCTACAGGGAGTTAAAAGGACTGATTTTTGATATTTATAATCAATACTCCTTCAACATTGCTCTGTTGCTTCATACTTTCATTCTCGACACACCTTACATATCATTGGACACAATCTTCGTTCTTGTGCGTGCACCAGTCCAGACTTTTAACTAAGTCAGTTTAAAAAAATTATTATTCAGAATTAGTTTGTGAACAATAAATCACTCTTTATTCTAGAACATTTGCCTGCATCGGTCTTCTAAGCACTGGTTGTGCTTGACAGCCCCATGAAGACAAGAATTTCAGCGGCGACTGTGAAATGAATGGACACGTTTATACTTTTTTGCTAGAGTAACTCAAACAAAATGATCTGATGCGTTCTGAAGGCGCTGCCCAGCCGTGTCTACATTAATCTGATTGCTCACTTCTCAGAATAATCTTTCACGTTCCTCTCTGTCAGATGCTCTCCAGACAGCAAGCCTCTTCAGAGCGCTCTTGACATAAAACCACACAGTGGCCCAGCAATCCGCGTCTTTTCTGGGAATACACGTTCAGCTTTCCAACAATTCCTGCTGCTAAGAGAGAGAGAGGCTTCCTTCTGGAGCTGAACTGGGATTTAAACTGTTCTGTTCCTTGTCATTCGATGGATTCGTCCGAAATGTTTTAACGCTATTTTGTCTCCAGACGACTCAGATTTGCAGCATTACAATTACAACTGTTGATCCTTCAAATCAATGTAAGCAATACGAAGTAACTCCTTATTTTTGCAGTTGTGTTATAAAGTAGTTTTAATCACTGAAAAGGCGCCCTGCAACCACATGATGAATTACCACAGTCTTTACACCAGTGGCGGCCTGTAATGTGGATGAATAGCACAGCAAGTATACATGCACTTATTCACTTGCACTCATTCACTCAAGACACACGCATACTCACCTCCCCCTTTCCATGCACACTCACTCACACTTATCCATACACAAGCCCACATACATACACCCACCATTCACAAGCGCATACACATGTACACCCCTATTCACAGCACACACAAGCAAATACACCTGCATTCATACATATACACATGCATCCATTATTTAGCAAGCAGATACTAGTCCGTGGCAGTGACTGCTGATGGCAGGAAGAAGTATAAAGGTTTTCGGTGACAGAAGTGACTCATAGAAGATTCCCCTGCCGCCTGTCAGTGGCTGTCCTTGTACTGAATCAGCCAATGAGAGGAGGACCTTCACTAACTCATTACACAGTGGGGTGGGGTCAGTCAGACTTGTTGACCCACCTCATACCTCTCTGTAGCAAAGCATCATTGGTAGACAGTCAGCCCTGGGCCCCTCAGAGTTTAAAGCTGAAGTGCTTTAAACTCTACCAGTGCCGCTCCCCTCGTCAGAAAGGGGGGTACGTCAAATGCCTTTGCTATTCTGCTGAAGTCACTGCCCTCTGGGATGTGAAATCTTCAGCCCAGGAAAGTGTGGCCCACGTTGCCAGGCGCATGCGCATTAGTCCATTTAAAGCACCTGCGTGCCTTACCCTGACGTGATGAGTGTCTGTAAAGCTGACCTTTGCTCAGCCTGACAGAAACTCATCATGAATTTGAAAAGGGAAGGGGCAGAGCCCCGGAGCCCTGAACGATGGGCTGCATCTCCCTTACATATGTGGGGAGTCCACATGTACACAAAGGCTGATTTTCAGAGTAATGAAGATCACCAGTAAATAATCAAGACATTACCACCTTATTTCTCTTGCTTCCCCATTTTCTTATATACACAAAGTCTCACCTACCATACCGGAGGGCTGGGAAAAGAAAGACTATGATATGATGTAAGGAAGATGACCAGTAGGAATTGGCCGGTGTTATTTATAAATCACAATCCAAGCTACAGCATGCAGTAACAGTGCAAAATAAAACTGTTAGAAGTGCAAGTGGATAGGAAGCAAGGTGCCATAGGATTTCAAGGAAGAGCCTGGCTGCACAAGAAAGGGAAATCAGAGCTTTTTGGATGTAGGTGGAGGTGATGGGAAGGAGAGAGATCTTCTTTAGGTGGGTTGTCTTCAGGGGTGATTTTAGGTGGCATTCTTTTCAGTTGCAATTTCTAACAGTGAGTTTAGAGTTGATAACGGGTCCAGCCCTTATAAATTACCTGTACCTGGACACGTTGGAGGTCGGTGAATCTTTTAACCGAGTCGGGCTCTCCTCATCCTAAAATAGTTGAGTCACTCAGATCAATAATCAATAACTATTGCAATCGGTAATCAATACTCAATTAATAGATCAATATAACACATCAGAAATCAATAACAGTTGGTATTTCGGCGCACCATGACCTTTCAGTCATGAATAACCACACCAGTTTATTAAAAGTTAGTGAATTTATTTCCCTATATTAACAAAGCTAACACGATGTATATAAGTCTCAAAACCAAATGATATATGTATATGAACATTACTGGCTGTCCATAACGGCGGAAGAAACGCAATCTACGCAAAATCTGGATAATGATACACTCAGTTATGGCAATGCAAATCACTAATATGACTAACTGTATTTGACTAATTTCATATATTGGTCAGCATAACAAGATTTCAGTTTAGCATGGTACATCGAATGAATACCTCGACTAACCTCTAATTAGCATTGGCATGTGGGGCTTCATGCAAAACGAATTTAGTCAACACAAATTTGGAAAACTTCTAGCTAGGACCCTATCAAATAGCAGTTGGTACCTAAAAGGAAAAACACAATGCATAATACATTTATCCTTTCATATTTACCAAATACAATCAGCATTCAAGAAAAGTCTTCGTCCTTCAGGTACCGGTTTGATCAGCATGGGGCAAGTTTCAAAGGGGCAAAGTTAAGGGCAAGCTTCCTTGCAGCAGCAAGGGGAATGGGGCAAAGTTACTGCATGGGCAAGACGGGGCAAATCAAAGTTAAAGTCTCTAGGGTGAGAATTCTTAAAGTCTCTTTCTCTCAGATAGAGAAAAGGGCATCAGGGTGTCGTCCAAAATGGGGTCTGGCATCTGGCTTCAAACTGGCATCGAGGAAAAAATGGCTGACTTTTCTTTGTCCAGTAGGTTTAAGTAAGAAACATTCCAAATTCTGCAGGGTCTTCCATTGTGGGGTTCATAGGTTGGCTTCAAATTGTCCAAAGAAAATTGTCTTTTACTAGCGCTCATTTATGCATACACTGCCCTTGGGGCCTTGGAACACAAGTTGTAACCTGGTTTGCCAATTATTTTACTATATGTACCTTCATTGTCCGCACCTGCAGACTGACCTTGTATCAAAGGGGATGAAACCGGCCTAGTACGAAACCTTGGAGATAAGTGTATCAGTCAGCTCTACTGGAAAATTACAACTTCAAGCAAGAATATATGTTTCATTAGTTCAAGGAAAAGCCACGCAGTTAGAATTTGAGACCAGGCATCTAGGCCAAAGCCTGTACTAAATTTAAGCTAAGTAAAACAGTTTTCAAACAAGAAATCATGGCATACATTTGCAATTATGACGGATTACTACATTTTCAATACTTCATGATTAATAAAGCTCGTTTACAATGATGGCGAACTACCCCGAGGGCACAATTTCCCTCGTACATTATTTTATTTACTAAAATAACACTACATTATACGTTTTGATTACACGATATGTATGAATATATGTTGGACCCTCTTTTTCTGCGTCATCAATCCCTCCTCTGATGACTAATTATGTCATCACATCAAATCTACCCACAAATTTTATTCCATTAAAATTCTGTATAGTAATTTGGCACTTCAGTCAATTCCCTTTTTCTTTTAGTCCCTTTTGATTTTTCTCTGTATAATTCCACCATTTTGTTCTCTATTTTCTCTTCTCTTTTCCTTTTGTTCCTTGCTTTTAACATTTTGATAGCTTTCGATATTCCCCAAGAGCCTAATAAACAAATTAATATTATCAATATTCCCTTCACTATTTTTAGTAACAATCCGTTCCAAACGTTGCTGAGCCAATTTCCCACAGAAGCAAATCCTTTTCCAACTTTCTCCCAGACTCCAGGTTCTTTCAATTCCTTTAAATCTACACTTTCTTTAGTTAAATTTGTGAGCATCGTTTTAATTTTTCCAAGGCTGTCTGGTATATATGTACAACAGAGACATGTACCAAGCATTTTGCAAACGCCGCCATCCTTTGCTAAAAGAATGTCTAAGGCAAGCCGATTTTGAAGAGTCATAGCTCTTTCTGCAGCGAGTTCAGCATCCATCAGGATTATAGCTCCTGAAAACTTTGTCAGCATGTTATCCACAATAGTAGACAACTTTCGTATTTTAATTGAATTCAATATGACTCCCACTGAAGGAATCAATGCTCCAAATAAATCTCCTACCACACCAGAAGCTGTCTCTCTTTTCTGAACATGATGTGATTCAGACAGCTTTGGAAATTTCGTTAAGTCGTCTAGTTGGTAAATCTTTGGGAACACTATTCCCAAATAACATCTCCCATACCATCCTTTAGGAAGACGATAATAGGCGTTAAGTCCACAAATATAATATATCCCAGGAATAACTGGGTCTTGTCCATTCAGCATGAACGTCCACTTAGGTTGAAACAAAAACGTATGTTTGCATTCACTCGTTCCCACAAAAACTGTGTCATGGTACGATTTATGTCTATGTATACAAAATCTCCCTACATGCAATGTATCTAAAGCTATTTTCCCTTGTGTCTTTATTGCGGCAAAAGCATAGTTATCTACGGATGTCCTTTTGTGTAATTCCCTTTCTAATTCCTCCTTCATTTCTTTCCTCCTATCATCAGTGCGGTCTAAGAAGTTTATCTCTACTTGTGAAAGCAAGCATGTAAGGTTCTCTCTGTGTGCGTGTGCTGTGTGAAAAGGTGACATCGGTTCGAAGAATTCCCTCATTAATTTGGCATAATAATCTCTAGCTGTTTTACTCAGGTGCCCTATTATGGGGACATATGCAAAAGTAACATCATAATTAGTGTAAAAATAATGAATGTACGTTTGACCATAAAATCTGGAAGCTATTATACTACATGTAATTCCA
Source organism: Pleurodeles waltl (assembly GCF_031143425.1). Classification (NCBI taxonomy): domain Eukaryota; kingdom Metazoa; phylum Chordata; class Amphibia; order Caudata; family Salamandridae; genus Pleurodeles; species Pleurodeles waltl. Next base: position 1,638,436,661 of record NC_090444.1, on the reverse strand, counting down.
TACGTAAGAGGCATGCTATGATATGTCACCCCTTCCACCACTGAGGTAGGTATTTGTGTACACACATAACAATCTTTCGCATCCATGGTCTCAACATACTCACTCAGTAAGCGATAGATAACGTTAGATGAAAGTTCCTTCTTATCATGCAAGTGTCTCTCGTCTTGCTCGAGTCTCTTCAGAGCTGTTAGTTCAGTAACGATAATAGGTTTAGAAGTAGGAACATCATTCGTCTCATTCTCATTCTTACCATGCATTCCAAGAACTATTGCTACAATGATTAGTACGCATGCGGTTATTAGACCTATACACATGTATTTACAACACTTCATTTTCCGCCCCTGTGTAGTGTAGCCTGTCATGATCTGTATAGAATCAGAAAGTTGAAGACACTGTATCAAAGCGTAGTTGCAAATATTTACAAAGCTGAACAAGTTCAATGTTCACACAGTTTTCTTCAGCAGCTTAGTCTCTTATTGGTTAGCAGCTTTGTCTCAAGGTCGGTTTCAAAGTCAATCAAGTTAGCAATGTCTTAGCCGGTTGAAAAGTCAATCAGTTGATCAATGTCTTTAATCGGTAAAGTTCATGAAGTTTTATTTCTCATGTGCCAAAATGAAGTTCTGCCTCTTCGTTCTCGAGACTGAGGGATACGAATTAGTCTGACCAATCGTTATTGGCTAAGTATGCCCACTCCGGACCAGAATATCTTTGGCTTGGTATCCTTTTTCTTTTCAATTTTGCATCTCTCTTTGATTCTTTCTCGCTGTTACTTTCTTCCTTGGCCAAGTCTTTCTCTTTGCTCGGTGCTGCTATTGCGTCAGACACTTCCTTTCTTTTCTCTTTCACTCTTGGCCCTTCACTGTCATTCAACGTTTCTCTAATTCTTAATTTTACTGGCGATATGCTTTGTCTTCTTTTTGCACTGTGTCCACTTGATGGACCTGCAATCTCTTCTGAAGGAGTTTGAGCAGTTTCGTTCTGTTCTGCCTTGTCCCCTCCTTCTGGGGTGTCAATCAGGTTTTCCTTTTCTTTTCCTGTATCATCTGCTTCTGGGAAAGCCCTCCTCTGATTAGGCTCTCCTGCTTCTTCACCTGTTTCGAGCCCTTTGTCACCGTTACTTTCTTCAGGCTCTTTGTCACTTTCAGCTGTTTCAGGCTCTTTGTCACCTTCCGGACCTTCGTCACTCTCTGAGGCTCCTCCTTGGTCTTCCCCAAATGAATCAGTTGCTTCGTCCTCAAAGAATATTTCTCCATCCTCTATCTCTACCTGTTCGCTTCTAGTTCCCTTTCGCTCTGTCTCGGCGCTTGGCACTTTGTTATCAGACACTGGTGATTTCAGCGCTTCAACTTCTTCATCTGTGGGACACACTACCCTCTTTGTGTGACTGGCGTGAATCCAGTTGGGAACTCCCGCACACTTCACAGAGGTGGTAGTCGTCAGAATCACTTGAAAAGGTCCTTTCCAACGGGGTTCCAAACACGACTTCCTCACGTGCTTCTTTATCACGACCCAGTCACCTGCTTTCAGGGCGTGTCCTGGACCTTGGATCGGTGGCAAGGTGGTTGCCTCCACCTGGTGAGAGAAAGAGCGAACCACATCAGCTAGACCTTTGCAGTAGTCTAACACCATATCATCTGTAATATTCAAAAGAGCATTTGCAGGAACTGCTGGAAGTCTCATAGCTCTGCCCATGAGGATCTCGTGCGTGGACAATCCAGTCTTTCTGTCAGGGGTGTTTCTCATTGACATTAGCACCAAGGGCAATGCGTCAGGCCATTTTAAGTTTGTTGATGCACATATTTTCGCCATTCTTGATTTCAATGTGCCATTCATTTGCTCCACTAGACCTGATGCTTCAGGGCGGTAGCTACAATGCAGCTTTTGCTCAATGTTCAGTGCTGCACAAAGCAATTTTATTACTTCAATATTGAAGTGACTTCCCCTATCTGATTCTAAAGAGATCGGGAATCCAAAACATGGTATTAGCTCTCTCAAGAGAAGTTTTGCAACTGTGAGACTGTCATTCCTGCGTGTAGGGTATGCTTCGATCCAGTGACTAAAAATGCACACAACCACCAACACATACTTCAAGCCTCCATGCACAGGCATCTCAATGAAGTCCATTTGCATCCTGCTGAATGGACCCCCTGCCCTTCCTATGTGGCTCAAATTTACTACGGTTCCCTTCCCTGCGTTCATCTGTTGGCAAATGATGCAACGGTGGCAAACTGCTTCAGCAACTTGACAGAATTTGGGGTTAAACCAATCAGTTTTAAACAATCTAATCATGGCATCCCTCCCAAGATGAGCTTGTCCATGGTAAAATCTGGCTATCTGTGTCAAAAGGCTGTTTGGAAGAACGAATTTCCCTTCACTTGAAACCCATAATTCATCTAGTCTCTTTACACATTGTAATTTGGTCCACGAGAGTTTCTCATCCTCACTGACATCATTCTGTAAGGATTTCAATTCGTCCATCGTATCTACCACCTTTAGAGCAAATATTTCGCTTGGTTCGAGTTCTGGTTCACTTATCAAATTCCATTCATCCCTAAGCAATATACAGTTCAATGCGCAAAACATTGCGACTTGATCCGCATATCCATTTCCCAGAGAAACATAGTCTTGTCCCTTCGAGTGTGCACTGCATTTTACCACTGCACTGACTGCTACTTCTCCTGGTAGTTGGATGGCATGTAACAATTCTCTTATTCTTTCACCATTTTTCACTGGTGATCCTGAAGAGGTCATGAAGCCTCTCTGTGACCACAATTGTCCGAAATCATGCACTATTCCAAACCCATACTGGCTGTCAGTGTAAATGGTAACTTTCATTAATGCAGAGAGTTGGCAAGCTCTAGTAAGGGCTACCAATTCTGCTACTTGTGCAGAGTAAACTCCTTGAAGCCAAGATGCTTCCAAAACACCTGTTACCGTATATACAGCGTACCCTGCTTTCAATATACCCAGTGCATCTCTTAAACATGAACCATCAACAAAAATAATTTGATCATTTTCTTCCAATCGGGTATCTTTGATATCAGGTCTTGGTTTGGTGCAAAATTCAGTCACCTGAAGACAGTCGTGCTCGATGTCTTCGGCGTTCTCAATTTCGGCATTTTCACTGGGAAACAAGGTTGCTGGGTTCAACGTAGTGCACCTTTTCAGCTGCACATTAGGTGATCCCAGAATTATTGTTTCATACCTTGTGAGTCTAGCACCAGTCATGTGTTGTGTTCGAGAACGTGTCAAAAGTATCTCGACTGAGGGACCATGACTGTTAAAGGGTGTCCCATCACTATTCCTTCACTCTGAGTGAGGCTGATACCAACTGCGGCTACGGCACGCAAGCACCCTGGCAGTGCTGCTGCGATCGGATCCAAAGTAGCTGAAAAATATGCTACTGGTCTGTTTACGCCACCATGGGCTTGGGTCAAGACAGACAAGGAACATGCATCACGTTCATGACAAAACAATGTGAAAGGCTTTGTATAGTCAGGCATACCTAAAGCTGGAGCCCTGCACATGCATTCTTTCAATTCAATAAAAGCATCCATCTCATCTCCTTTCAGCTCAATTTCATCCAATGCATCCTCTGGGTCAGTTTCAGTAAAGGTTTTCTAGAGTTGAGAAGTTGGGAATCCATTGGCGACAGTAGCTCACCATTCCCAAAAACTTCCTCACCTCCCTCCTCGTCTTTGGGGGACTCATTTGGAGTACACTTGTTATTCTTTCCTTCATTATTTTCCGTGACCCTTTCTCTATTTGGTGACCCAAATATTTCACTTTCTTCTGGCAGAATTGTAATTTTGAAGGAGACACCTTGTGTCCATTCCTTCCCAAATGGTTCAATAGGGCAATGGTGTCGGCTGTGCAGTCACTTTCTGTCTTAGATGCAATCAGTAAATTGTCAATGTACTGTACTAGGGTTGACTCGAATGGTAACTCCAGTGCTTCCAAATCTTTTTTTAGAATCTGATTGAAAATTTACGGTGACTCCGAAAACCCTTGAGGAATTTGACACCAACTGTAAACTCTGTCTAGGAATTTGAAACAAAAGAGAAACTGGCTGTCCTCATGTAGGGGCACAGAAAAGAATGCTTGTGATAAGTCAATAACTGAGAACCATTCAGCGTCACAGGGAACTTGAAACATTATCACAGCTGGATTTGGTACTACGGGACAACATTTGATTATTATGTCATTTATTTTCCTCAAATCCTGAACAATTCGGACCTTTCCACTTGGTTTTATTAGTCCCATGATTGGTGAATTACATGGACTGCTTAACACCTCTTTCAGTACTCCCTGTTTTACAAACTCATCAATGAGTTGGGCGACTTTCATGAGGGTGTCTTGTGCCATATAGTACTGTGGGGTCTGGGGAAAGGTTACATTGGGTTTTACCGTCACTTTCACTGGTTCCACTCCTTTCACCAATCCCACCTCTTTCCCTGTCATATCCCACACTTCTTTTCCAACTGTTTCCTGTAACTCAGCAGGAATATCTGCTTCAGTGATCATTGGTTAAAGGGTAATCAGGGGATAATCTTCATCGACAGTTTCCACTTCGTCCCCTCCTACACTGTCCTCTTCTTCCCCATCACTGCTCGTCTGAATTTTAATTCCATCGTTCGAACACATAATTGAACATCCCAATTTGCAGAGTAGGTCTCTCCCTAACAGTGATATTAGGCTTGAGTCACACACCACAAATTTATGTGACCCTTGGTAATTGGCAATTCTGACTTGTACTGGATCTGTGATTGGGTTCGTCAGGTACCTATTTGCTACTCCCACTACTTGAACTGTTCTCCCTGAAAGTGGCAAATTTGGTACTTCAATGCTCCTAACAGTGGAACGTGTAGCTCCTGTGTCAACCAAGAATGAAACGCGATGACCCATAACTCTTCCCTCCACATACGGACCCTTTTGATCAACTTCCAAAGATGCTGCAAGCACACAATTTCCCTCCTCATCTGAACTTTCACTTTCCCATACATCGTTTATTCCATTCTCACTGTGTAACGGGAACTGGTGTACTGTGTCATTTTGATTCATTCCTTGACCTGTGACCTGTTGAGGAAGCATTGCTTGCTGCTGATTCATTGGTGCTAAGGGTATTTGCATCTGCTGATTAGGTACCATAGGAAACTGCTGTTGCATTGGCTGCAATTGTGTCATTTGCACACGAGGCATTTGCACCGGTTGCGGTTGCATGGGTTGTAAACCCTGCAGCTGGTTTATATTGTTTTGGAAATTTGGGTTTGGACCTCTCAATTTCGGTCCTCTCATAGTCTGGAATGCATTGACATCATTGTTTTGCTGACCTACACCTTCCTGCACCATCATTGGGCACTCCCGTTTCCAATGCCCGACGATTCCGCACGTGTGACATGGCATCACCTTCTTCATTGCCTGTATACCATTTGGAATCATAACGGTATTCAAATCAGGACCATTATTCACAAAACCTCCTCGGCCTCTGCCTCACATCTGCGGCTGAAACATAGCGTTTCCCTGTTGCTGCTGCTGCGGCACCTGTTGTTGAAACCCTTGCAACCCTTGCAAACCTGTCTGAGCTGCTCTAAGCTGCATCACCATCACCTTTTCTTTCAATCTTTTCTGTTTGGTCTCAATCTCATCACTGCAGTATTTTGCATAATTCAACACTTCATCGATCGACTTTGACTGCCAACAAATCAAATGCGTTTTAATCATCTGGCTGATTTCGGGTCTCAACCCTTCCACAAACCTGAACACAAAATGGAGCATGTCCTTTGCCTCAATCGTTTCCGTGCCACTGTAATTTTTAAACGCTTTCAACAACCTCTCATAATACGCATGTATAGACTCTTTAACCTCTTGGGCGGTCCTGTCAATCCTCTGCCAATCCACATTTTTCGACGCAACCTTGGTTTTCAAGTGCTCGATCACCTTGTGGTACAAACACATTACCGTAGGTGATGGCGCACCTGTGTCCCTATCTCTCTCTGGTTCACTCGTTGGCCAACCTACAGCCCTTTTACAATCTTCCCACAAATCTGCCGGAACCACAATTTCAAATAGAGTATTCAGGTCTTCCCAGAGACATTTCGCGAGTTTCACAAATCTATCTGTGTGTTGATACCACTCAATCGGCTTCTCTCTCAATTTGGGAAAGTCATCCGTAAAGGATTGAATATCGCACCTGTGCCATGGTACATGTACAAGTTTTCCCCCTGCTGTCTCTCTCATTTGTAACATAGTTATCAGATCGTCATTCTGTTGTTTTTTCTCATTCCGCTCTGGAGTATTTTCTTTCTTTTTGACCTTTTTCTTAACCCACCTGCTTTCCCACTTGTCTAAACATCTCCAGACCTGTGCACTCTGCAGTATCTCTTTAAGGTGTGTTTTCATCCCTGCGGATCTCATGTGTTCAAAATCTTTTGTCTCAAAGTCTAACCTGTAACTTCTGCTCAGGTGTTTAGTCTTACTTATATCGATCTCGTTTCTGTCTGCAATTTCTTATAACTTCTTATGTATGCTGCTCACTTCTGTTGTAATCCTAGGGCACATGTATCTTAGTTCTTCCTCTGTGTATGATTCTAATCTGTTCAAACCCATTGTTCCCTCTACCAGTTCATCTGCCTCCATACCCAACCTTATTTTATTCAGGTATTCTTCTCCCTTCCCGCTAGATGTACTCTGTGGGGAGTTCAGGCTGTTGAACCATTGTGTTAACTGTTGCGCGTTCAGTCCCATCAGTGTAGCAGTTACATCAACTGCCACTGATGGTTTCTGTAATGTTTCAGTCTGTGAGGTTAACGGTACTAATAGTGGTGGATGTGACCTTACCACGGTTGACGGAGCACAAATTGGAATTGGACTAAATTCCGACAAGGACCCAGATCCATTTGGCAGTGCCGCTATCGGAGTTGTCTCTGGAGTGGTTTCTATGCATCTTCTCCCTGTCCCATTCTGTATCATTAACCCCTGGTCGCTTGTGCTTGAATTTGCCTGTATGTACAGCGGTACTGGTGGACCTACAGTGATAGGTAGAGACTTTGCGTCTGGATTCTGTCTGTTCCCCGAATTCTGTGGCATGTTAATCCCCACATTGTGGTTCATCATTGCTGGCATACCTAACTGGCTTTCTATTACTCGCACTTCTTGTGTCTGCTTTTGGGGCATCGAGAACTGTGTTGATTCAGCTTGAATCAATGTCGGTCTCTGATAGTTTTGTCCTCCCTGCGCCATTGAATCAGAAGTCATTCCCATGTTATGCTCATCACAACAGTGCCTTTGAACCTGTGGCTAATAGTTATCAGCAGGTTTCAATGTCGGCACGTCTGGGTATATTCTCTGAATCTGTGGTATTTGTGGTGAGAAAGGCATGTCGGAGCTGCTCGGCCTCTGAGATATTCTCAAATTTAGTGTTACATTACCCTGTATTGGTTCTGGAGGGGCAGTACTAATGCTTGAGCCTTTTTCGCTTTCCACGTATGGTGGTGGGCGATCATTCAGCAATTGTATAATGAACTCCTCATCATCTGACTCGTCTCCCCTTTTCGAGTTTCTATTGTTCTCTCTATCTCTGGACTGACTCCTGTTTGCCTTATGTGTGGCTTTCCTTCCTTCCGTCTCCGCTTCATCAGTAATCGCTGGAAACAATTTAATCCCCTGCAATACATCTGATCTCCAAACCTTTTGTGTGCTGTCCCATCAAGCATCCGCTAGTATCTTTTCTACTTTTCTTATTCTTGTCTCAAACTTCTTTTGTTGTTGGTTTCTAGCTATTAGCTCCCAAATTGCTAGTGCCTCAAACTGTGCTGGTCTTGGAGGTACTTTCATGTCGTATAGCGCAAATCTCAGATTTTCTAAAACTCTTAGATTAAACGACCCGTGGATAGGGAACGCTACACTTCCATGTTTCTCTGTTAATTTGCACCATTGTTTTAACCAAAGACATGGTGCTACACCCTTTTCTTCAATGGCAATGTAAGCTGGTGTACCCTCAGGCGGTGTTTCTTCTCCTACATTTGCTTTAATATAAACATCTCCCCTCATGGCACTCTTAAATGCTTTGAAAAATTTCATCTTTCCGTCTTTTGTTTTTCTAAAATATGTAATCAATAAGTAACTTTAATTCCCGGAATACTCCTCGCTTGCCTTTCCCCTTCCAATTGCGCTTCACGGACTGCGTCCAATCCATGCGCGACCCTTCTTTCCAACCGACCTATCACAGCGCGGCTCCTAGTGACGTCACACTCACACACTGCGGCTGACAAAGTCCTGCGGCTTGTCCTCTTTTCCTTCGGCTTCACTCATAAACTAATTTCTGCAATATAACGCGAGCACTTAACCAAAAGAATAAAACAGATCTGTCGGTTTACTACAGGAAAGGTAATACAATCACTTCAGAAACCTTAGTGATTTTTCACTAGCCTCGGCAGTTATTCCATCTTTCTCGGTTTCCCACTTTCGCAAGCAAAATTTGACCCGCAAACTTTACTCTCAACTGATCAATGAACTATTCTAGTGCACTTTAGAATTTGTCAAATCTCAAAGTCGAAGTTTTCTTTCACTCCACAGCATTCATACCGACTTGTTGACCACGCCCGATCAACCTATTAAACCTGACCAGATCACAACATCAAACAAGTGTCACATACACTTTTCAACATACACCGGAGTCTCTTGACCTCGCAGGGCCCGTCTCAACATCAACAACCACGTGGACAATTTTTTTCTGCACAAAGCGCTACACACATGTGAAGTTCGGCGACTTCCCTACTCTCACACTTTCAGAGTAACACTTCTCTAATATCTTTTAACCCCCTAAAATCCTCACAAACTTCTCAATTAATCTGCGGCAATAAGCTGTGCAAGCGCAAAACCCTAACTTCACTCATACCGTCACTAGAAACGCCGAAAACCATTCTCATACCTCCATGTTCTTCATTCGCAAGCTCCGAGATTCCAGGAAAGTCATTGGGGACTTAGGGCATCATCATCCCTCCAACTTGTTTTATCAAAGAAAATTCTAAATTGACTCTGTTTATTGTTCGGATGGGGTCCCAAAGGGCTAAACCATCAATCTCTGCTACCATCTACTGATAACGCGTCCAGCCCTTATAAATTACCTGTACCTGGACACGTTGGAGGTCGGTGAATCTTTTAACCGAGTCGGGCTGTCCTCATCCTAAAATAGTTGAGTCACTCAGATCAATAATCAATAACTATTGCAATCGGTAATCAATACTCAATTAATAGATCAATATAACACATCAGAAATCAATAACAGTTGGTATTTCGGCGCACCATGACCTTTCAGTCATGAATAACCACACCAGTTTATTAAAAGTTAGTGAATTTATTTCCCTATATTAACAAAGCTAACACAATGTATATAAGTCTCAAAACCAAATGATATATGTATATGAACATTACTGGCTGTCCATAACGGCGGAAGAAACGCAATCTACGCTAAATCTGGATAATGATACACTCAGTTATGGCAATGCAAATCACTAATATGACTAACTGTATTTGACTAATTTCATACATTGGTCAGCATAACAAGATTTCAATTTAGCATGGTACATCGAATGAATACCTCGACTAACCTCTAATTAGCATTGGCATGTGGGGCTTCATGCAAAACGAATTTAGTCAACACAAATTTGGAAAACTTCTAGCTAGGACCCTATCAAATAGCAGTTGGTACCTAAAAGGAAAAACACAATGCATAATACATTTATCCTTTCATATTTACCAAATACAATCAGCATTCAAGAAAAGTCTTCGTCCTTCAGGTACCGGTTTGATCAGCATGGGGCAAGTTTCAAAGGGGCAAAGTTAAGGGCAAGCTTCCTTGCAGCAGCAAGGGGAATGGGGCAAAGTTACTGCATGGGCAAGGTGGGGCAAATCAAAGTTAAAGTCTCTAGGGTGAGAATTCTTAAAGTCTCTTTCTCTCAGATAGAGAAAAGGGCATCAGGGTGTCGTCCAAAATGGAGTCTGGCATCTGGCTTCAAACTGGCATCGAGGAAAAAATGGCTGACTTCTCTTTGTCCAGTGGGTTTAAGTAAGAAACATTCCAAATTCTGCAGGGTCTTCCATTGGAGGGTTCATAGGTTGGCTTCAAATTGTCCAATGAAAATTGTCTTTTACAAGCGCTCATTTATGCATACACTGTCCTTGGGGCCTTGGAACACAAGTTGTAACATGGTTTGCCAATTATTTTACTATCTGTACCTTCATTGTCCGCACCTGCAGACTGACCTTGTATCAAAGGGGATGAAACCGGCCTAGTACGAAACCTTGGAGATAAGTGTATCAGTCAGCTCTACTGGAAAATTACAACTTCAAGCAAGAATATATGTTTCATCAGTTCAAGGAAAAGCCACGCAGTTAGAATTTGAGACCAGGCAACTAGGCCAAAGCCTGTACTAAATTTAAGCTAAGCAAAACAGTTTTCAAACAAGAAATCATGGCATACATTTGCAATTATGACGCATTACTACATTTTCAATACTTCATGATTAATAAAGCTCGTTTACAATGATGGCGAACTACCCCGAGGGCACAATTTCCCTCGTACATTATTTGCTTTACTAAAATCACACTACATTATACGTTTTGATTACACGATATGTATGAATATATGTTGGACCCTCTTTTTCTGCGTCATCAGAGTGCAACAAAAGATTGCTTACTAAGAAAAGTTTTTAACTGGGAGCGAGGAAGGAATGGACCTTGCCAGATCTGAACTGGAACATTCTCATTTTGTGTAATATAATAAGTAAAGATATCTTGTTTTATTCTTTTTGCACTTTCTGCTCTTAAGCCCAGTGATGTTGCTTCACATGTTGTGCTATCCACCAGCAATTGTGGTCATGGCTGCCAGGCACGTTTGGGTTATTAAGTTGACTGCCTCCTAGATGACCTTGAATGTGATATGATTTGGCAGGGGCGCTATTGAAGTTTTCTTAGAATAGGAGTATTTATGTTGTATTTTTGAATCATTGATCACATGAGCTGCAGCACATGGGCAACTCCTCGTGCTCACGGGGAAGGAATGTCATCAGTATTTCATGCCTCAATTGAGGTAGCTCAGAAAGCAGAAGTAGTCAGATGTTATTTAGTCTTGTTATAATAGAAAGACCTTCACTTTGTGGAGCATATCTAGTTGATGCAACTTGCCTTTGGTCTTGAGTGAGTTAGAAATCAAGAAGTTGAGGATGGTGTCGTAGTAGGGCTACTGACAAATCTGGGAGAAAAGCAGTCATGATTCATCACTGAGATCCATCTTTGAACTTGTTGTTTGATGTTTTGGGGAACATCTCAGAATACAGTAATGAGCTTGGATATGGAGGTATTAATCGGAATGATGAGAGATACAGTCTCCAGGTAGTAAGTAAACCATTTCAGGATGGTGCCTTCAAAGCTCATTTTTGTGGTTAGGGCATCGAACAAGTCTTGGCAACTGACAATGTCAAAGGCTGTAGAAAGGACGTAAGAGAGGTCAAGCAGACTAAGAAGACAGTTACTAACCTTGTCAGTGATCTAAAGTGTAGTGTTAGGTGCTTGGATTGTCCAGTATCTCTTTCACAATGCTATGTGAAGCTTAACTGTTAGTCCCAAAGAAGGTGGCTGTTCTTGATTTTATCACATTTCTGGTTGCAATGGCTTCTTGATAATCTTCCCAGGTTTGGAAGTAAAGTGATTGTACAGCATCTCATAAAGTGTTTGTGATCCTGTTTGGGCTTTTTCAGGAATGACAAGAGCTGTCAAATCTTGAGGTAATTTAGGAAGGAACATCCTTGGTGATGGGCATACTAATAAAGGCAAAGAATGCAGTGAGAGTTCCACTAGCAATATACTTCACAATTAACAATGAAATTATCATATCTTCACATGAAGTACCACTCAAGGATGAAAGGAAACTTACCACATCCTCAGAGGGAAAGGCACTAATGTGGTCCATTTGGTATGTTTCATGTTAGGATTGATCCAACAATCTGTCTGTGTTGTCTGGTTGTATCTATCTTGTCTTTCAAACATTTGTTGCTTGTTCTAAATTTTTTCTTGAAGTATTTGAATAGAACATTCCACAAGGAACATTCCCAGTGCTTCATATCATGGAAAGGTCCTTTCTATGTTTTAGGCTTTTATGATGATGGGTATGTAATAGGCAGCACTTTTCGCCTTTGTAAGGAATTTTATGTGGGCAGTGGAGAACTACTTTATGTTCATTTTGTCATTGTGTAGCTCTGATAGTGGCCGACTCTCCTGTTTTCTGTCAATGAGCTCCTTGCTATACACTTTTGCACAAGGCTTAACTTTCTTGGGGATGGCCTTGAGCTTGGTATGGGTGCCTGGAGAGAAACAGTTAAGATTGAGATGCAGGGTCTCAATATCAGGGTTGCATAGCGACTCATCACTCTGCCTCCTCCTTGCGTTCTTACTACTACTAAACTGTACTCATCTCCTGATTACTTTACTCTTAACTCCACAAAGAACGTATGCCCTTGATCAAATCTGCTAACCTTTCATGATTCGTATCTGACCTTTCTGTGTTAAAACCATAAAACCTCTTGCTTCAACCTCCAGTAATACTGTCGCACCTCCACATTCAACCACACACTCCTATCTTACACCTATGTCTCATCCTTTAAACTTCAGTCGTTCTACCCTTACTAAAAAACAAACCCAACAGCAGATCCTGACTGCCCTTCTCATTATCAGCTGGTGTCACAATTTGTTCTCTAAAATATTTGAATGCATAATCTTCATTCACCAAATTCACCTTCTCCCTTTTTCAATGGCGTAACGAAACCTGAGGGCCCCCACTGCAAAGAACATGGAGGGGCCCCCCTCGGAACTCACTCAGGAGCTCTCAGGTCAGAGCACAGTGCAATGGGAGCCCCCTGGAGCTTGGGCCCTCCTGCACCACGGCAGCCTTTGTTACACCACTGCCTTTCTAGAAAGCTCCTCAGCTCCTTCCAATGTGGCTGCTGTACTCTCTACTTGAGTTAAAGAGCCCTTGCACACATAGCTAACTTTATATCCTCTGATCACCACAACCACCTCTCAGCCATCTTCATACCTCCCGATCCATCAACCACATTTGACACTATTGTTTGTCCTTTCTTATTCTGCACCCTCAGGACCTTTGGTAAGACAGGCTCTGCCTTTAATTGTTTTTCTCCTGCCTCTCAGACCACTCTTTCTCTGTTGACTAGCAGTCCCTCAGATCAACTTTCACTCCAATCACCTCCCTTGGTGACATCATCAACCTGTTGGGTTCTCTGTCCACATATGTGGATGACACCCAAATATTCTATTTCTTCCCAAATTTCAAACCCACTGTAATTCTGGATATTGGACTATTTTGTTGCCACTTATCACTAGATGACTACACACTTGTTCATTTTGAAGTCTTCTAAAACTTATTTACTTTCCATCCTGCTCTAAAACTACCTCCATACCAGTCACACTCAATTGTGCTGCATCAGTTAATAACTTGCTCATATCCTTCAAATGCTCCATGCCACGGAAATCCTTCATTACCAGTGCAGCTACTGCAGCAAGAGATTAATTCCTAAATATATGAGAGGTCCATTCTCAGATCACCGTCTGCAAAGTAAACACATTGATTTACTGATAATAAAAAAACTGGGCTGCATTAGTCTTTTATTGGACTTTACTCATAATGCCTTCGTTCGCTTGACAAAGTCTTAAACTTTGCAATGAGGGTAGCATACAAACTCTCAGAAACATCCATACTTTCTCATATTGACATCAAGTTGGTTGGCTTTCTGCTAGGCTAATCTTCAATATAATGCATGGGTCATTCCCAGAATACCCTTCTGCTACTTAGTCCTCATACATTATTCACTTGACTTGATATCAGCCAATCGTAATCTCCTAACTGCACCAGAACTAGCCTTTCTACAATTTAGATTATTGTCCTTCCACATTCCTGGACTTATTCTCTAGAATGGTGTGCCCCTAAACATCAGGCCTATCCAATACTGCAGCATTTTAACTAAAACTAAAAAAATAATCGCTTGAAATTTAAAGTCCTAAACCGAAAGACGAAATTGTAAATGTCACTAGATCCCTGAGATGGCAATATTGGACCATGATACACTTGTTAGCCCTCATATATTTTTTATATTGCTTGTTTATTTTAAGGTACTTATCTTGAAACTGCTTTTTTCACAGTGCAGTTAAAAATGGGCACTGAGTGGAACAAGAATGTTTAGATATACCTACCACGAAAATATTATGTATCTATTTAAAAGTGATATGTTAAGCACTATATGCTGCAGTGTTGCTTCAATATGCTGAACCGTTGGGGAGTTGACTCGAGAGATAAAGGAGAGGAAAGAGAAATGAAAGTCAAAGGAGAGTATTGATGTAAAGTGGGATTGGGATTAAATTGACGGAATGAGGTGGAAGAAGAGAAAATATCACTGTAATCGAAAAATGCTTCTGGAAGCCAAGACATAGCAAGGGAGGGGAAGCTAGAGAGAGAGACTGCAGCAGCTGTCTTGGTGAGTATTTCTCACACAGCTTGGGCCCTTGCTGGTCCTCTAATGCTAATACTTTTCCTTGGCTTCTCACCACAGGTGGTGGGGGAATTTGATGCACCTGGTGCCGATCCTTGAATGAGGCTTGGGCCGGCATAGGTTACTGTGGCCGCCTCTTCATCAAGTCAATGGTCTCGACCAGACCACGCTCCTTGCTTTTTTCCAGTGGCTTAATCTGGCATACAGGGTCATTGTCTGCACATGGCCTACGGCCCAATCGGCACAGCAGTAATCTTCACTGCAGTCCCACCTGGCATACAGGGTCATGGACTTCACTTTGTGCAGGGGTTACGGCCTGACTGGCATGGCAGCAATTTTCACAGTAGCTGTACCTGGAATACAGTGTTGCCAACTCCACTCCACACAAGGGCTATGGCCCAATTGATGCAGAAGTCGTCTCCTCATACTTTGCTTCAGATATCCAATTGCCAGGATCTCCCACTAGACCCGACTCCTTCCAGCACTCTTCTCTTCCTCACAGAGCACACTGGTCTTTGCAAGCAGGCAGGCACTGGTGCTCAAGGTTTGAGGGGCAGGTGGACCCAGTCGGGTGATATCCCCCTCACCCAACTGGGAGACTTGCAGGCCTTAGCCTTCAGTCCACGTCAAGGGAAAAATTCTTGTAGCACTTCTCCTCCTCCCAAAGGCCAACTGGCTGCTTGACAGTTGGCAATTTTAGGGGGCTCGAATTTCATTTCTTAAGATTAATTTCCAGACACCAAATGTGATTTTGAGTCTGAGTCTTTGAGGTTTGTTGGAGTCCACTTCCTTTTGAATTTACCTCTCCTCTTCCTTCCCTTGCTCTGTCACAGCAGAAGCAAATCCAAATCCGATAGCCCCACAACACTGGCCACCGGTGTGACTCGAAATTCTGGATTTCAACCACTTTGATGTATGTATCAAAAGATTACCCCAGGGGCTCAGCCCTACTCTTTATCAATACCTTCTTCTTCCTGAGATGCAACCATGCCGCTTTCTTGTGACCTTTCTCTGAATCAATAACACCCTTTGGAAGTATTCTGAAGAGCCTGGCTCTCTCTTCCTCCAGTGTGTCCTACCAACTCACAGAAATGCAGCAATCCACAACTTTGTCTGGGTGGGGATTACTCTACCTCCTCATGCTGCTCCAGTTAGCTCTTGGTCTCCCAAAATGGAACCCTGATTCTTCTATGTATTGTACCATTCACAGGCACATGCATATAAAACACACACACACCCAATGCACAGCACTAGAGCTGTGAGTTAAGCACACAGCTGTGGGACTTCAAATGAGTTAGCCTGTTGGC
Organism: Pleurodeles waltl; assembly: GCF_031143425.1. Lineage (NCBI taxonomy): Eukaryota > Metazoa > Chordata > Amphibia > Caudata > Salamandridae > Pleurodeles > Pleurodeles waltl. Next base: position 1,638,420,796 of record NC_090444.1, on the reverse strand, counting down.
TTCACTCCAGTGACCCAGGAAAAAATGACTCTTCACTTCCATTGATCACTACAAGGTATGCTGCCACCACTGCACTTGTGCTGTTTAACTTCTAGCAAAAGCAGTAGCATTTAACTGTTAGGAGTGTAGTGTTTTGGATGTCTCTCCCTGTGCAAAAAGACAGCAATCTGTGAAACAGACCTTTGTTGTGGCACAGATGCATAATCTCCAGCACCAGGGATCCACACATTACTGCAGTTGGGAGCACTCAGGAGAGCCAACATCCATCACCAAGTGAGGGTCTATACTTTCCCCACAGTGATGGTTTGGAATGGCGCACTCCCCCTCACAAACTCTCCCACCCCGCCTTCATACCTGCAAATGACAAAATCCTTCTTGAAAAAAATATCATGGTTTTGGGGCAGTTAAGCAGTCATTTCTGGATGGTCATGACTTGAGTCCTGCAAATTACAATCAGGGGTGAAGCTTCAGGTGGGGGGGGGGGTGGGGTGGCACACCCTATAATAAATTCATTGTCCAGTTGAAAGTTGGGTCCAGGGACTCTGTGTTGGGTTTGGCAACATCAGAGTTGGAGTTCCCTTGGGTTCATCACAGGAGAGGTCTATGTCCCTTTGAACCTAGGAGGTACTCATTTAGAACAGCCCATTCTATCCCACATACTACACGGCAAAGATAAACAAAGCCAAATATTCATCTGTGCAGCAACCTGGCTCTTATGCCACAGCATCCTCTCAAGGCATAAAACTGTGCTTCAGCACAAAAGAGACGTTGCCACTATTTTTTGATCAGATAGTTGTGGGCCCACACAGAATGTCAAAACACTTTCATTTCGTTATGATGGAAAAGCAGAAAGCAGGGTAGATACCAATGGTTCAAGATATCAATGTTCAAGGAGTTATTTTAAGTTTTGGGGAAGGGAATCATGTAGAAAAAATCATCAGGGCAGAAGTAAACAATATTTCCCCTTTATGTCATATATCAGGAAGTAGTAAATGTACCAAGAATCAGATGACTTGCAAATATCTGTTCACACTTCTCAGCTTTCTGCCTAGATGGCAATCCTGACTTTCAGGCCCCTAACTGCAAATGTGCATATCTATTTTCACTTTGGTTCATAAAAATCTATTTGTTAAATATTGAAGACCCCTCTTTCCTATTTTGGAGAGCTCACTTGTGGAATATATAGAATGCAAATTCTATTATGTTTCTGTGATTCTGCTATCCTTTACCTCCTGGTCAGATTTTGTTTTTGGCCTTCACACGTAGCTTATAAGTTTCTATGGATAGCACCTCAACCTTAAGATACTCCGACTGGAACCAAATTGTTCTCAGAAAGGTAGTCTACTGTCTCCTGAAGTTTGGTTAATGCAGTTCATAGCTAAAAAAAACAGAAGCATTGGCAAAGCCAATAGGTCTCACCAAGGTAAGAGCTATTGACTTTGGCAATGTGTTTTTGCCATGTTGTACACCAGTGTGGTTGCTGTTCACCATGAATAAAAGTTGTGATGTGGAGTGTCGTAGGGTGGATTTGTTGGTGTGGAGTGGAGCAGGGAAAGTAGAGTGTCATAGAGCTGATTAGAGTTCAGTGGTTCAGTAACAGAAAGTATCGTAGATTGTAGTCTTGCACTGTGGAGAGGGGTATAGTGGGGTGCAGTAGGGTTGAGTGGATTGAGGTAGTGTGGTAGATTGGATTGGAGTAGATTGGGGTTGATTGGATTGGAGTAGAGTGGGGTGGATTGGAGTGGATGGACTGGATGGGCTGGATTGGTTTGGAGTGGGGTGGATTGAAATGGGGTGAGGTGGATTGGATTTAGGTGGACTGGAGTGTGGTGGATTGGTTTGGAGTGGGGTGGACTCGATTGGGTGGATGATATTAGAGGGGGTGGTTTGGAGTTGAACTGAGTGGGGTAGACTGAACCAGAGTGGGGTGGAGTGTAGTGGATTGGACAGGGGGAGGATTGGAGTGAGGTGCATTGGAGTGGGGTAGATTTGACTGGCCTGGGATGAATGGGACTGGAGTGGGGTGTACTGGACTAGAGTGGGATGGATTGGACTAGAGTGAGTGGATTGGACAAGAGTGGAGTGGATTGGACTAGAGTGGGGTGGATTGGACTGAGTGGGGTGCATTGGACTGGAGTGGGTGGATTGGTTTGCAGTGGAGTGATGAGAGTGGGGTGTGGGGAATTGGAGTGGGGTGGGCTAGGTCGATTGGACTGAGTGGGACTGAGCGGGATGGACTGAACTGGGGTGGTTTGAAGTAGAGTGAGGTGGATTGATTGGAGTGGGGTGTATTGGAGTGAATGGGTTGGACTGGATTGAAGTGAGGCAGATTGAAATGGGGTTGGAATTGGATTGGGGTGTGGTGGATTGGAGTGGGGTTATTGGGGTGGGTTGTATTGGAACGAGGTGGATTGGAGTGGGGTGAAATAGTTTAAATGTTAAATGGGGTGGAATGGAATGATATGGGGTGAGGTGGCTGGGGAGGATTGGATTGCAGTAGGGTAGATTGGATTGGAGTGAGGTGGATTGGATTGAGTAGGGTGGATTGGAGTCGATCGGAGTGGGGTAGATTCGATTAGGGTGCGTTGGTGTGCACTTAATTGGGGCAGAGTGGACTGGATTGGGGTGGTGTGGACTGGATTGAGAAGGATTTAGATTGGGGTGTGGGGAGTGGAGTGGGGTGGATTGGAATGGAGTGGAGCGGAATTTATGGGGTGGATTTGATTGGATTGGATTGAAGTGCACTGGATTTGAGTGGACTGGATTTGAGTGGGAAGATTATGGTGGATTGGACTAGAGTGGAGTGGGGTGGATTAAGGTGGTTTGAAGTGGGGTGAATTGGAGTGGGGAAGATTAATGTGGACTGGATTGGACTGGAGTCGGTTGGATTACGGTGGATTGGATGGATTGGTGTGGCGTTGGTGGATTGGAGTGGGTGGATTGTGTTGCAGTGGATTCTATGGAGGGAATGGATCTGAGTAGGAAGACTGGGATGAATTGGATTGGTGGGTTGGCTTGGAGTGAGGCAGATTGGATTGAGGTGGGTTGTTTTGGATTTGTGTGGGACGGGTTGGAGTGGGGTGGATTGTTTTGAATTGGAGTGGGAAAATTTGTTTTGGATTGGAGTAGCACAGATTGGAATGGGGCGTATTGGATTGGAGCAGTACAGATTATTTTGGATTGGAGTGGGGCAGGTTGGAGTGGGGTAGATTATTGTTTTGGATTGGAGTGGGACAAATTGTTTTGGATTAGAGCAGGGCAGATTGTTTTGGAATGGAGTGGGGCTGTGTGCTTTGGATTGGAGCAGGACAGATTGTTTTGGATTGGAGCGGGGCAGATTGTTTTGGATTGGAGTGGGGCAGACTGGAATGGGAAATATTGGTTTTGATTAGTGCAGAGCAGATTGTTTTGGATCGGAATGGGGCAGGTTGGAATCGGGTAGATTTGATAGGGCAGATTGTTTTGGCTTGGAGTCGGACAGATTGGAATAGGACAGATTGTTCTGGATGACAGCAGGGCAGATTGTTTTGGATTAGAGCGGGCAGATTGTTTTGGAATGGAGTTGGGCAGATTGTTTTGGAATGGAGTGGGGCAGATAGTTTTGGATTGGAGTTTGCAGATTTTAGTGGGGCAGATTGTTTTGTATTTGAGTGGGACAGATTGTTTTGGATTGGAGTGGGATAGACTGTTTTGGAGGGTCAGATTGGAGTGAGGCAGATTGTTTTGGGTTGGAGTGTTACAGAATGTATTGGGGAAGACTATTTTGGATTGAAGTGGGACAGATTGGAGTGGATTGTTTTGGAATGGGATAGATTGTTTTGGATTGGAGTGGGGCAGATTGGAATGGGGTGGGTTGGGTGGACTGAAGTTGACTGGAGTAGTGTGGATTGAAGTAGTCTGGGGAGGATTGTTTCGGTCTGGGGTAGACTGATGTGGGGTGACGTGGGGTGGATTGACCTTGTTTGGAGTGGGTTGGATTGGGGCATACTTCACAATTATGTTAGAACATAGTTTCAGAAATTACACATAACAAAGTCACTTTGGAATATTTAGAACAATTAACGTTGTAATTCGAGAAAAGTGCCCACTGGCAAAAACAAAACATGAATGCAAAATGAGAAATGAAGACCTGGAAAAAGTTAACTTTAGAAAATAAAAGTTTGCAATTTTGTTTGTCCTTGCGGGCACATTTTTGCCAGTGATACACCATCTGTTTGGAGGGCACTAGAAGTTAAATGAACAAAATAGTACTTCAGTCCCATTGGGAGGAGCTGACAGGCAGTGATTAAGTTGAATCAATCAGTGCTTGGCTCCTTCTCCACAGAGAGGAACGGAAATGATACCAGGCCTGCAGTGAGGAATTATGAGGCTGTAAAGAAGAGTGCCAGGCAAGCCAACAAATGGTAAGCAACAGGCGGACTCCAAGCCCTTTTATGTTAACATAGCAAGCGAAGATGCATGTGCTAATGCATACTCTCACTACACAGGACCTACTTGGGTCACTGCAAACCGCCCCCACCTCCCTTGGTTGGGGAAGACCTGAGCCACTCCCTTCAGGTGCAATGCCTTTTCAGCCTCTCTGGTACTCACCCAGAGGTCTGCCTCCGGTGCAAGTTCCCTGGGGTCAAAGAACTCACATTGCACCTGGTGTTGGCGTAGCCCTGGAAAACCAGGACTGAACATAAGCTCTCCAACAATCACATCACAGAGCCCTTCACATGTGTTAACAAAACTACCCTCCACCTCGCCATCCAGTGACTAGAAATATTACTCCCTGTGCCAGTTCCCCAATCCACCTCAGGGACCCTGCACACCACTGGAGTTACCTCATAAACCTGAACCTCCTGGTGTATGTCATCCCCCCTCCTTCAAGTTGGGTATCAAGTCTCTGGCCATGTGCACTTCTCCCACAGTACTGGATGTAACACTTTTGCATCCACCATCTGTACTGGACCCAGCCCTCCTGACTCTCAGTTCCAGCTCCATCAGACTGCCTTCCTGAGCTAAAAGAGCTTTCTCCTCCTCCAGGGCCAGTCTCATTTCCTCAAAAGCTGCTTCTCTCCCCTGCTTTAACCTGAGCTTTAGCTGCTCCAACTTGAGCTTCCTGGCTCTCTGCTTAGTCTCCAGCCCCTCCGGAGACTGACCCGGAGAGGAAACACTGTTGCTCGCTCTGAAGGGAGCTCTTCCACCTTTCAGGCTGCCTCTCAAACCCACAGGAAATGCTGGTTTCCCCACCTTCACGGTGTCACTCCCATCCTTTTTTTGCTCATCTGACTGAGACATGATTGTGGCCCAAACTCAAGAGTTGAAAAAACAACAGAAAGAGAAAAACAGTATATTGGTACGTACTGGTCTGCGCTGAAACAGTAGTGTACACCAATTACTATATGTCAACATACAAATACAAGTCCTATCCTCACTGCTGATCACCAAATGATAGAAATGGGGTCTCTAGTTGTCAGTCAGTTTACATCCTGTCCAAGTGGGGACCCTCACTCTAGTCAGGGTAAAGGAGATACACAGCTCAGATAACCCCTGCTCATCCCCTTGGTAGCTTGGCACAAGCAGTCAGGCTTATCTCAGAGGCAATATGTGAAGTATTTGTACAAACAAACACAGTAACACAGTGAAAACACCACATAAAGACTCCACACATGTTTAGAACACTAGCCAGTATTTATCTAAATCAAACAACACCAAAACAACAGGAATCCAACATACACATGGATGTATTGCTTTATCACAAAGTAACTGCTATGCATCTAAAATAAAGCCGCATGGGCGAGCGCGCGTCAGAAAAGCAAGCAATGCATTGATTCCTTACTGACAAGTGAGGCTGTGCATCAATTCTTTCTCTCCTGGACAAGCGATGCATCGATTCTTTTATTGTAGGGAAGCGATGCGTTGATTCCCGGACAAGCAGCCGCAGGTCAGTGCGGTGATGTTGAAGATTTTGACACCCAGAGTCTATGCGTGGAAAATTCAGATGCGCTGTGTGAAGGGACTGCGTTGAGAACAGGTGCTCAGTCGATCCTCCGGCTGTGAGGCTGGCCCTGCATCGAATTTTCAGCTGTGGGACAGGCGCTGCATTGATTTTTCTGACGTGCACACATCAGTGCATGAAGTTCCTCCCACAGGTTATCAACTTCCACTTCTAAGAGTCCAGGGATTGGATTTGGCACCACTTAGCAAGTCAGGACTCTCAGCAGAAGAGCCCCGGTACTGGCAGATGAAGTATTCGATGTCCCTGATACTCCAGAACAAAGGGCAAGCTCAGCCCAAGCCCTTGGAGAAACTTCACAAGCAGGGTTTCAGAAAGCAAAGTCCAGTCATTTCCCTCTTAAGGCAGAAGCAGCAGGCAAACACAGCAATGCAACAGGCAGAATGGCAGGTCTTCCTCAAGCATCAAGCTCTTCTCCTTGGCAGAGGTTCCTCTTGATCCAGAAGTAATCTAAAGTTGTGGGGTCAGAAGCCCAATACTTATACTCATTTCTGGCTTTGGAGTAGGCAAACTTCAAAGGAAAGTCTTTATAGTGCACAAGACCCTGCCTCTTCCTTGCCCTGCCCCAGACACACACCAGAGGGTTCGAGTCTGTATTGTGTGAGGGCAGGCACATTCCTTTCAAGTGTCAGATCCTCCCTCCCACTCTAGACCAGGAAGACTCATCAGGATATGCAGGACACACCTCATCTCTCTTTGTGTCACTGTCTAGAGGGAATTCACAAACAGTCCAACTGTCAGTCTGACCCAGACCTGTATCCAGCAGCCAGGCAGAAGCACAGAATGGTTAAGCAAGAAAATGTACACTTTGTAAAAGTGGCATTTTCAAACAATCTAAAAAACAACTTTACTAAAAGAGATATTTTTTAATTATGAATTTAGAGACCCCAAACTACATGTCTCCATCTGCTCCCATTGGCAAATTGCACTTAAATGATATTCAAAGCAGTCCTCATGTTAACCTATGGGAGAGATAGGCCTTGCTTTAGTGAAAACTGAATTTTGGCAGTATTTCACCATCACGACATGTAAAACACACCAGTACATGTCCTACTTTTTAAATACACTTCACCCTGCCCACGGGGCTACCTACGGCCTACATTAGGGGTGACTTACATGAATAAAAAAGGGAAGGTTTGGGTCTGGCAAGTAAGTACACTTGCCAGTTTAAATTGGCAGTGCAAAACTGCTCACACAGACACTGCAGTGGCAGGGCTGAGACATGTTTATCAGGCTACCCATGTGGGTAGCTCAATCAGTGCTGTAGGCTCACTGGTAGTATTTGACATACATGCCAGGGGCACACATGGTGTGCTATACTAGGGACTTCCTAGTAAATCAAATATGCCAATTATGGACAAAGCAATCACCAATACAATTTAGACAGAGAACATATGCACTTTAGCACTGGTTAGCAGTGGTAAAGTGCCCAGAGTCCTAAAGCCAACAAAAACAGGTCAGAAAAAGTAGGAAGAAGGAGGCAAAAAGTTTGGGGATGACCCTGCAAAAAAAGGCCAGGTCCAACAGAAAAATTAAGGATTGCTTATTGAAGGATGCATGTGAGATGGTGGGTGGATGTAAGCACATGTTCTAGTGCTAGCCTTGAACTGGTATCACATTGAGTCATTTGCCCACTGCACATAGAAAGAAGGTCGGAGGAGGTAAATGCATACGCTCGCTATTCAATATGAAACTAACTATCATAATTATCATCATCATAATTATCCTTAAAGTATAAAGATTAGAGTATAAAGAATACAGAATCTACTAATCATGGGTAGGTTATAGCGGCCTCCTAAGCTCTTGGTGGGAGCCCACACTGTGAGGGCCAAGGAATGGTCTTTCCGCGCTTCACCAGTTAACATACCCTCAGACACCCCCACAATCCTTTGCAATCACAACTGCTAACAGAGACATAGAGGAGCACACCAATGGAGGACCCTGCACGTCGATACCATAGGCACCAACACACTTCCCAACCATCACACACAACTGCACCACCAACGCAATACACACATCGCCACTGCACACATATACCAGATACCACCAGCACACACAACCGAAATTCCCCCACACAGCACACATCCCTACCCACAACACAACCAGCATGTCCCGTCAGAAGCACCCGCGTTTCACAGCTGATGATTTGAGGGTCATAGCAGATGAAATTGTCTGGGTAGAGCCACATCGGTTTGCCAAACCTCGATAGCCAGGAAAATTGAGTTATGGTAGAGAACCGTTGACAGGGTCAACTCAGTGGGCAACCATCAATGCACAAGGAAGGACATCAGGAAGAGGTGGAATGACCTATGGGGTAAGGTGTCGTTCCATGGCATCATGTCATGGATTGCCATCAACACGACTGGCAGTGGGCCCCCAGTCACATTGTGAAAGGAGAAGGTCTTGGACAGCAAGCATCCTGAGGGCCTGAGTGGAATCATCAGAGGACTCGACTCTGGTAAGTCAACAACACTTCCCAGGCACCAACCACTCCTGTCCAGCATGCGTGCCAACCACGCATCACTCCCTAATCCACCCCATCTCACACTTCTGTACCCCCAATCACCTCACCCCCCTCCCTTGCATGCCACACCACCCCACTGCCACTATCCCCAGACAGTCCCTCCCTAATGCACAGATACCAATCACAATGCCAAGCACCACAACTCCCACAATGCATCAGTCCCTACACATCAAAATTCACAGTACCACTTTACAGTGGAACACCTGCATGGAAAACCATAGCACATGCCACACCCGCAACCCTCAATAGAAAATGGAATCAATGCCACAATATGTCACCCGCAAGCAATGTCTGCAGTGCTGCAGCTGTCATAGCCATCACTGGGAAGCAGATCAAGCTACCCCATGCATCAGACGATGATTTGAACAAGTACATCTCCACAATGTAACACCCTCCCTTTCCATCCACACGTCCTGCTGCCACTGCCACCCGGCAGCCGATGCCAGAGACAGACAGCCCTCCTCAGGATGAAGGTCCCAGTGAATGTTTAGAAATTGACGACTTGCCTGGCCCCTCTGGGACAATTGGACAGTCCACCACCACAAGCCCCACCTTGTGGCTACCACAGCACAGCCATGTGGCTATCACAGCACAGCCAACCCTTCATCCCCGAACCTGTGTCCCAAGGACAGGACAATCAGTAGTGTGCCTCACAGTACAGGGACCAGAGTGAAGCCCACACACCCAAGATGATGAAGTACCTGGTGCAAGTGGGAGTGGGCACACTGTGCCACGGGTAGGAAAAGGGGGGCAGGGGCAGTGGGAGAGCTCCTGTGGGCCAAAGGATGGGGCACCCACAACAAATGACTGACCATGAGGCTTTCTCTCAAGTCCTGGGAGCATACCACCAGTCCCAGGCACTATGGGCAAGATCCTCACAACTTTCCAAGAGAACCAGAATCTGCAGAGGGAATACCACCAGGAGGCCATGCAGCAGTGGCAGACCCTCAATGCCATCATGGTCTCTATTGCAGGAGTACTGAAGCAACTGACCACCATCCTGCATGCGTCCTCCACCCACTAGCAGGTCCCTTCCACAAGCCACATTCCAGCAGAGCCCTCCACTTCTGCGGCAGCTAGTGGAATGGAGGCCCTGCCAGAAGACCTGCAGACTACCAGCACCCCTCCCCCTATAGCTCAGGAACCCACACGCAAGCGAGGACATCCATCAAGACATCATGCAGGACCTGATGCCAAGACCAATACCACTGCCAGGAAGTTACCCTCTGCTGAACATTCTCCCTTGTCTGTCACTAGCACACCCTGTTCACTGTTCACTGTCATGTTCCTATTCTCCCATGGCCCCTTGGATACTGGACCTGGCCTACTTACAGCTGGGACAACTACTCTGATGATTTCACCCACCATGACCCGACTCATCGACCAAAGCACTTGTGAATCACATTAAACCCCTTTGAGCACAGCTACTCCCTACATTTCTTTATTGTAATAAAGTAAGATTTTCTGTTATAGAACATGTCATTAGGGTCAAACCATTGTCCTGCAAATGTCTGTGAGATAGACAAAAGGGGGAGCAATATGCAGCAAGGTTGATGGTAGAGCAGACATATTCTGGATACATGTCTCAAGAGAGACACCAGGCAAGGCAGGAACCAGAGTTGCAGCACACGAATGCCCTGCAAATAGACCAAGACAGCGACAGCTATCATGATAGGAGTCAGTGTAGGCCACTCAATACACATGCTGTACAATGTCTCAATCCCTAGCGTGATTTGCCAGGTGGAATCACAAACCACATGCCCATGTCAGATCTACATTTCCAAGACATCCATAACCAATGGTCCTTCCCTCACAGCTGACAAACCTCAACTAAAGCCATGTTCCACAGTTAGTAACAGTTGGGTTACACATTCTCTCATTGTGGACTGTGAGTACAAATAGCAATACTGATGACACCACTATGTTGACACTGCAATTGCAGTCGACAAAACAGTACAGGGAACATAGCACATGGACAATAGATTGTGTGAGTGATGCTACACAACAACAGAGTGAATATAGCACTGACCTTTGAACAGTAACACCTCCTCTGATGACCAAAATTACACCCCCAAACCCACCCACAGGGAGAGCTGCACTCTACACCTCCACTGATGACAGACACCTGGAGGTGGTATGTCATTAGGCAGACAAGAGTACAGGTCACATACAAAACACTTGACCCATACCTGTTTCTCATGGGAAGTATTGTTGAATCAACTCTGCTCTAGAGTCAGCTGCATCCTCATCATCTTCCTCCTCATCCCTCACTATGTTCCCTTCATCAGCCACTGGTCCAGCTGCCACCTCCTCTACATCCAGCAATGGGATGTGACGCCTCAGGGCCAGATTGTGTAGCATGCAGCAGGCAACAACGATCTGGCAGACTTTAAGTGGTTTGTAGAGTAGGGCTCCTCTTGAGACATGCAGGCAGTGGAATCTGACCTTCAGTAGGCCAAAGGTCCTCTCGATGACACGCTTCATCCTGCCATGGGACCCATTGAAACGTTTTTTTCCATCTGTACTCGGATATCTCAGAGGTGTCAGCAACCAGGGAAGGTTAGGGTATCCAGAGTCACCTATGCGCACAAAGGTGCCATCATGTGTCGGACGTTGCTGTTCCACAGAATGTATGAGTCATGTACAGAACCAGGAAACTTGGCCATAACCTGCGAGATATATTGATCAGCGAGACACACCACCTGCACATTAATGGAATAAAAGTTTTTCTGGTTCCTGTACCCTTGTTCATTTATCCAAGGTGGAACCAAGGCAATGTGGGCGCCATCTATGGCCCCTATCACATGAGGCACATGTGCCAAATCATAGAAGGCAACCTTAACAGTGGCCAAATCCGCACGTTGAGGGAACCTGATGTAGCAGGGTAGATGTTTGAGCAAAGCACACAGTACATCCTTCAACATATTGCTGAACTTCGGCTGTGACATCCCTGCTGCCAAGCCCACTGTCATCTGAAACGAGCCTGAGGCAAGGAAGTGGAGAACTGACCACACCTGTACTAAGGGAGAGATGGCATAAGGATGACATATGCCAGGCAACAGATCAGGCTCCAACTGGCTACACAGCTCCATGATGGTCTGACGGTTCAGACTGTACGTCTGTAAGACATGTCTCTCTTCCAGGGTAGCAAGGGCGACTAGGGGCCGGTACACAGGGGCATGTCTCATCATCACCATTGCACCATGTCTGGGAATAGGAGAGAGGAGAAGTCAAAAGCTGATGTATGCAAAGTGTGGACATTGTCAATTTATGCAGTACTCACTATTTTATCCATGACGCACCTAAAATTCATCTACTATTCACGTATTGCATGTAAGATGGCAACCACCTGTCCTGCATGCACAGGACAGTTCAAAGTGACCTCATTGCACCGGTGTTAGATGTCATGGTGGTAGGCGGTCTAAACTGCCATGCAACTCTTCACTGAATAACATTGTTGCCTATGGGAGACTGGGGCAAATGGTGATTACCGCCGGTGGTGACGGTCATGTCTGCGGCTGGCGTGACTGCCATTTACTGTTGCATAGCTCACTTGACTCCTGACACTTATGCAAGCAAGACCTCCACTGCGTGTGCTGCTGTGTTCTGACTTTGGAAGCCAATATGCCATGTCCTGCAGGAGATAGGGCTGCAGCCTTCACCCAGGAGGAGCTGGGCAAGGGGTCCTACCCCTGTATGGACAGTTGTATGGGGCACCAAAGCAGAGTCTTATGTCAATGTCCTGTGTGATTGTGATGTGTGTTACGATGAAAGGCGTTGGGACGAGGCAGACAGAGTGGATGCATGGAGATGGGTGAGGAGTCTGAGCGTTAGTGGCGTGATGTCACGTAAGTGTGGTCATGAAATGTGCCTGATGTGTGATGTTCACTGCTGACCCTGTAATGCCACTCTACATGACTTTGTTCTTCTGTCTGTGTCACCCATGCAGGTCAGCGCCCATCAGAAGAAGGGGATTTGGCGTGCCATCGCCAAGCAACTGCAGACCCTGGGGGTCTATAGCCGGCAGAGCAGCCACTGCAAAAAGCAGTGGGAAGACCCGAGATGCTAGGCATGCAAATCTGCCGAGGCCAAGCTGGAGCCATCTTCCCAATGAGGGAGGGATGCCTGTCGGACCCTGACCCCCCAAATGGCCCTCATATTGGCACTTGCCTACCCTGAGATTGATGGGCGCTTGAGGGCAGCACAGAAGCCACAAGGGAGTAAGTACACACTGACACCTCGATAATGTTATGCCTGTATGGCTTTGACTTGACTACTAGTGGAAAGATGTAGCACAGGTCATTGGTAGTTGCACACCGACTATAGGTATCAGCCACCCTGGCAGAATTGGTTCAAAGATGTGTGCTCATACCATGCAGACAGTCACTTATGAGGGAATTAACTTCCAATTTGGGATTTATGTGGTCACCCTCAACAAGTTTTAAGAGCCCAGCTCCTACCATCAGCATCAGTACAAGTGAGGTGTCAGGGCATTGCCATCAGTATCAGCCTACCACTGTGACAGAGGTAATTAGTGAGTCCACAATCAGCTACCATGTACTGTATGTGTAGATAGGTACAGTGGGCCCAGATGTCACTGTGCTATTTGTCAATGGATTAGTGGGCATGCTACCTACCCATGCAGAACTTTGTTGAGTAAGGACTGCAGGGACTGTCTCCATACACAACCATGAGAATGTGCCAGGCACTGGGCAAGTGTGACTAGGATGATCCTCATCAAGTACATGAGTGCTACTGTTTCAGCATTAGCAGTTTCATTCAGCAATACTGTGGTTTCCCCCATGGTGTCCTACTGTGTAGCATGAATAGGTGACGGCATGGCCTCCCATGGCATAGCAGCAGATAATGATGTTGTTACTCTGTGTGTAAGTAGGGTTGGTATTGACCAATTGCACCCTGTCTTTCTCTGCCACCCTCCCTCACTCTCCTCCTCTGTCTTTGTGTGCATCAGCAGCATCAAGCGAAGGAGAAGGGGTACTGGCGAGTGGGGAAGCTGCAGCCCATGGCACCCAGCAGGCTGATACCAGTGGAGCCGAGGGGACCAGTGGGACGGAGGGTGAGGGGAGTGCCATGAGGGAGACCGGATTGATGACTACATTATCAGATTCCTCCTCTGATGGACATTCCCTGGCGGTGGCGGACCAATCTGGGACCATCCCAGCACCCTCCTTGTCCACCATCCCCCTTATCACCACCGCCCTCCCTACAGCTCCCCACCCAGTTGCCCGTGCCTGCTCACCCAGGAGGGCGGGCTTCTCCTTCACTGCAGACATCTCTGCCCCTGCCGCAGTCAGCCCTGCTGCCCTCAGTGAAGAGGCTATTGATCTCCTGAGGTCCATCTCTGTGGGGAAGTCAACCATCATGAATGCCATCCAGAGACTGGCATCACAGTTGCAGCCGTCTAATGCCTGGAAGCATTCAAGGTGCCCTGGTTGCCCTGCAGAGATCTTTTTGGGCTCTGGCCACCTCATTGATGGCAGTCAGTGTCCCTTCTTCTTCTGTTCCCCCTCCAACTATTTGCTCCCAATTCCACAGCCCTATCCCCTCACCCATCCAAGGCACACTTTCATACCAGCAAGCATCCACATCAACAGACGCGGATCGCAAGGACAAACACAAGCACCCCAAAAGACACAACCATGCGCATACACAACAGACACATGCAGGCACAACATCCACTACCTACACAGACTCCCTCACCAACTCCCCCCTCATAGACACTACACTACTCATACCTGCAGTCACCACATCATCACTCTCGGGTCCTGCAACAAGTGCCCTCATTCCCACCATCACCACAATAGCAGACCCCCACACATGCACCCCATATACCACATACACCACATACGCACTCAGCACAACTGTCATCACCCCCACCCTAACTGCAGACACCACCACAACATACATTCACACATCCACCCTGCCATCTCCCTGCATCTCTTACCCCTCTCCCCCACTACACCTAAACACCTACACTCACACACCCAACAGTCACACAGCACACACATGACATCCACGCTCACACCTGCACCCAAGGCACCTCACCATACACACCTCACAACCACTACCTCTCCCTCCACTCCCAAACGTTTCTCCCATGACAAACCTTGTGCCTCTAAATAACATTTACTGTAAGAGTTTTCCCACTGACCCAGTCCCTGTTCCCCCCAAGCACCCTGTTCCCCTCCCCAAAACCCTTCCTCCTACCTCCCAGTCCTCCCATGGTCCACATGGTATTAGCCATGCTCCTCCCCCACCTAAGACATCTACCCCTACAAAGCCCAAGGTTACCCTTCCCAAAGCAAAACCCAAGCCCCCTTCCCCAAAATCAAAGTCAAAGACTAAACCCCCACTCAAACCCAAACCAAAGGACCCCCTCAAAATGCAGACCCAAGGATCCCTCCTTAAAACTCAAGCCCCCTCCTGGGCCCCCCATCGCCCCTTAGGTGCCTGCATGCCCCATTGACGCCACTGCCATGTGGAGGCCACTATGCAGTCAGGAGTCAAGTTGGGGCCATGGACATTGCCCTGTGTCTGGGGCACACGTTACAGTTGGACCGGCCAGTAGGCCTTCTCTCCAGTGTGTGATAGGCATGTGTACTTACAGTTGGTGTCTTTGTCGCCGGTTCTGGAGTTGTATGGCCAGCAGGCACATTGGTAAGAATTAAAGTTCGGGTTTCATGGCAGCTGCAGATGTGCCTGTGTTCCTGAAGGTGGGTGTCCCCTTTTATGTTGTTGGTTTCTGACAGACTTTTAGTGGCAGGGCAACCACAGCGGATGTCCTGGTGGTGCGCGACCTTGTAATATGGTTGGCGGAAACATGCTCCTCGCCAGACTGGAGATGCCTACCATCAGCTGCTGCAGACTGTCCGCACTGGTGGTGCTGGCAGTGATTTGGCTGTTTTCCGGTCAGAACACTGCCATGCTCATAATTTAGTGGTCTGCTCTGACAGGCCTGCGGTGGTGTGACCGCCACCTCCACTGCGGCGGACTGCCAAACTTGTAATGAGGGTCTCAGTCTTTTTCTATCCATACTTTCAGCCATCCACACTTTCACCCACACTTTCACCCATCCATTCATTTACCCACATATGCTTCCTTTCACCCACTCACCATTTTGCCCAGCTTTTCAGCCACCTATGCATCCTTTCACCTATTCATCCTTTTACTCACCCAAACATTCTTTCACCCATCCACCCTTTCAGCCACCCAGGCATCCTTTTGCCCATCCACACTGCAAGCCATCCACACTGTCGGCCACCTTTTCACCCTCTGATACAACCCTTCACTCATGCACTCTTTTACCCATCCTTTCACTCATTTATGCATCTTTTCACCTATCCTTTCTCTCATCCGCTTATCCTTTCACCCATCCACCCTTTCACACATCCTTCCTTTTAACTTTCTATCTGTCTTACACTTTTCTACAAACACAACTTTCTTTAGCACTTATTATGAGTATTTGTCTGCTAAGCCACAGACAGATGATGCCCATAAATAACTCCACCCGCTGTAGCTGTTAATTCTAGGGGTTCACAGTGCCCTTGCTATATACACCCATATTTGATTCTAGCCAATAGCAAGCTGTATGTGGAGATGTTGGATAATCTGAGCTTCAATACCTGGATTCAATGAGCTGTAGAAGGAAACATCTGGAACCACGACTCCGGAACAATGAAGTTGTGAACACTGATTTCGTTTTTCTGTGCCTTAACCACGAATGTGCTGAACAATGCACATGCGTGGTTAAGGCACAGAAAAAGGGAGTCAGCATTGGAAGAGGACGCGGTCCGGTAAGTGGGGCTGGGGCAGGGTTGGGGGTAGATTTTAGGAGTGGGGTAGTTTGGTTACTAGGTGCAAGGCTGGGCATTGGGGTAGTTCTGTTTTTTAAGGGTCGGGTGGAGGATGGGGTAGTTTTGGTTTTTAGGGGTCAGGGTCGGGGTGGGGGGGTAGGTTTGTTTTTAGGGGTGGGGGGGTTGGTGTAGTTTTAGTTTTAGGGGCGGGGTGAGGGGGTTGGGTTGTTTTAGTGTTTAGGGGCGGGGTGGGGGGTCGGGGTAGTTTTAGTTTCAGGGGCGGGGTTGGGGTAGTTTTAGTTATAGGGACAGGGTGAGTGTCGGGGTAGGTTTAGGGGCGGTGTTTTTTTTTTAAATATTAGGGTGTGGGGGGTCAGGGTAATTTTAGTTTTAGGGCCGGGGTGGGGGGTCAGGGTAGTTTTAGTTTTTAGGGGTGGGGGGGTCAGAAAAGTGTTGTTTTTAGGGGTGAGGGGTCGGGGTTGTTTTAGTATTGGAGTGGGAGGTTGGGTAGTTTTAGTTTTAGGGCTGGGGTGGGGGGGCAGTGCAGTTTTATTTCATAGGGGTGGGGGATCGGGATAGTTTGGTTTTTAGGGGTGGCAGTTGGGATTGTTTTATTATTGGGGTGGGGGTCAGATTAGTTTTAGTATTAGGGGAGGGGTGGGGTGGTCGGGGTAGTTTTAGTATTAGGGGCGGGTGTGGGGGGTCAGGGTAATTTTGTTTTTAGGGGCGGGGTGGGGAGTTGGGGTAGTTTTAGGGGGGATGGGGGGTTGGGGTTGTTTTAATATTTGGGGATGGGGGTCGGGGTAGTTTTAGTTTTAGGGACGGGTGGGGGTCAGGGTAGTTTTAGTTTTTAGGGGTGGGAGTGGCGGGTCGGGATAGTTTTGTTTTTAGGGGTATGGGTCAGGTTGTTTTAGTATTGGGGGTGAGGGGTCGGGGTAGTTTTTGTTTTAGGGGCAGGGTGAAGGGTTCGGTAGTTTTAGTATTGGGGCAGGGGTGGGGGTCAGGGTAATTTTGTTTTTAGGGGTGGGGTGGGGGGGTCGGGGTAGTTTTGATTCTAGGAGTAGGGGGTCAGGGTTGTTTTAGTTTTTGGGGTGGGGGTCAGAGTTGTTTTCGTTTTTGTGGGTGGGGTAGGGAGTCAGGGTAGTTTTAGTTTTTAGGGGTGGGGTGTGCTGGGGTGTTGGAGTAGCTTTAGTTTTTAGGGGCAGGGTGGGGGGTCGGGGTAGGTTTAGCTTGAGGGGCGGGGTGAGGGGTGGGGATAGTTTTAGGGGTGGGGTGAGAGGTCAAGGTAGTTTTAGCTTTAGGGATGGGGTTGGGGAGTCGGGTTGTTTTCGTTTTAGGGGCGGGGTAGGTTAAGTTTCAGGAGAGGGGTACTTCTGGGCATTAGGTCAAGTGGGGGGGTTGCATGCTGGATCCACGCATGCCGTCCCACACATGCCCTTACTAGGAATGCCTTTACAACAAAAAAGTGTTGTAAAGGCATGCGTGGTAAAGGCATTCGTGGTAACAACGTGTTCATTGTTCCGACCACGTTGTTTAGGCATGCGTGGTTCTAGGATTCGTTGTTCCATTATACATTCAACTGTTGGTCATGGACGTAGTGCAGGCTAAGGGTGTCATACAAGATACTCTCCCATAAAACATCACTAAACTCTTTAATGGTAATTGTATTTATTAATTAAATTCATAAGGTATAACCTTTTTTAATATTTGGATTGGTTTTTATTCTCGTTTTTTCATTTCTGTTCATGCAAACAATCGGATAAGGGCTGTTGCATACATGCACAAATTGTCAATACAGTTTCTATAAGTAGGAACATGATAACTCTGTAGGAAACTTCATCCCCATTCCATAGTGCCCAAGACATGTTTACCGCTCAAACTGTATAGTCTATAACTTTTTTAATGTTACTTCTGCCTACTTCTTTTTATCTCCAATATGTTTTGTACACCACCGCTTGCCACCCTATTTCAGACCTCAGAGTGAAGGATGGTTGTCTCAGGGTACAACAACTTATTCAACTTGCTTTGAGTGTTAGTTAATTGAAGCAATCAATCAGGGCCGTGGTCCAGCTGCTGCCCCTTCCCGGTGTTTTTATTTGAAACATTGCTATGATCATGACTTCGTCCCAGCAATTCTAGTTACATGGTAAATTGTGTAACTATTTTTTTAAATTATATTTTAGGTGCGGATTGTTGGGTTTGTAGGGGTATAGCGTGGGAAGAGAATTAATTATTAAGTCATTGCTAATTATTAAATATTCATGAATTAATTATTAATTTAATTTATAAGTGTGTACATTGTTTACTGATTGTAAGTCCTTTGAGCCAAAGATCGGCAATGAGGTTCCTAAGGAGTCCCATCCTCCTCCTTTCAGAGGGTCGCCCCTTCCACAGTGGCCAAGTTTTCCACAGTTTTCTTCCATATGCAATTTGACGAGTCATCCGCCAACCTCCAATGCAATACAATATCTCTACTACCACTGCTAGGCCCATGTCTAAAAGTCAATTGCCCACCTTCATTTCTGGAGTGTGCAGATATAATCCCAGCAGATACATTTCTATTGTGAATATGCCTCGACTGCAGAGCTGAGCTACATATCTTCTGCCACTCTAGCCCATGACCCTTCCACCACCAGGCAGCTCCACACCATGCACATCAGGGACAACTCATATTGTTAGTATTTTTCATGACTTTGAAGCTGTGTGGGTGTGGTGTGTCATATGTAGGTAGTTAAATTGCATGTATTTGTAACAGTGTTCTGGGAAATTTGATGTACATGTTTCAGCACCTGTTCACTCTCCTTTCGCTGAATTGTCTACGTACCAAACCTACCCTTTTATCTCGCAGAGTGGAGAGAACAGTTATTATCATATGTAAGGACATTTTATAGAGCCAAGCAATTAACTTATTTATCCCTCCAAATGTGAGCAGGGCCTGGAGAAGGTCATGGGTCTGCATGTCTGAGGGGTGTTGTCCCCACAGCTGGGACAGTGTGCGTTGGAGGTCAGAAGTTGCATCTGGGGCAGACCATTCTCATCATTTAGGTCTACCATTGTGTGCGGTCTCTCCCATCATAGGAGTCTTCTGGTGTCTCTATCCCCAATCTTGTCAATTCCTCCAGTCTTTGTTCTGTGACCACCCCCCTCAGACTGTGCAATCCTATTGATAGGAGAACTGAAGCATGTCCTTTCTAGTTTTCTTTAATGCTGCTCTCTAGCAGCGGAGTGCCACACTCACAAGATGGGCTGTTGCATCAATTTCGGCTCAATCCCCAACAGCATTGCTACATTGGCCCTCCTTGTGCTGGGGGATCCCACATCCCCAAGTTCTTCCTCAGTGTGACCTGCAAGTGAGCAGGCTAGCCATAGTAACTGGGCCAACAACAAGTACAGCTCAAAGTTTGGGGCTCCTAATCCTCCTAAAATCGTTGGGCATTGCAGAACCTCTAGTGAAGTCTGGTGGCGGGTGGTTGGATAAATTATCGGATTATATATATCAAGTTTTTGATCAAGTTTTTAATATTGTGACACAGAAATATCGCAATGCAGAAATATTGTTGACAAGGATATCGATTTTTTTAATTTTTTGGGGAAGTAATATTGTTTTTAATAATATCTGTGTTAATACTGTTTTCAATAACATCTGTGTTGTTGATATCGTTTTCAGTAATACAGTTGTAAATAATATCATTTTTAATTATCTTTATTTTTAGCTCATATTTTAATTATATATGCTATATATTGTTTGTATAACGTTGTTAATGATTTTAAATATAGTTTGCAATTTTAGGTTATTTATAATTTTTAATTTTATTGTTTATAGTAATTTATAGTGTCACAGCTTATTGTGAGATTTGCAGTGGTACAGGGTGGAACGTTAATTAAGTATAAATAATTAATTTGTTTTTATTTAATATTAATTATTTAATTGATGATTAGTTATGCAAATTGTATAACTATTTTTTTAAGTTATATTTTAGGCTCTGGTTGTTGGGTTTGTAGGGGTATAGCATGGGAAGAGAATTATTAATTGATAATTATTACATATTAATAAATTGATAATTATGTGCATTGTTTAATGATGAAATCTTTAAGTTATATTTCAGGTGTAGGTTGCTAGATTTGTATGAGTACATGGTGGGAAGTTATTTGCTTAGAAATTGATTAATAATGACTTATTATTTAATTAGTAAGGGGTTTGATTATGTAAATTGTGTAATTATTATTTCTAAATTATACTTTAGGTTCAGGTTGCTGGGTTTCAAGCGGTATAGGGTGTTAAGTTAATACATTATTTGTTTAGTAATTTTTAAATTATTAATATATTCATTATTTAGTTAATTACTTTTGTAAATTGTGTAATTATTTTTTTAATATATTTTACATTCAGGTTGATGATTAATAATTCAATAATTAACTATTAATATATTAATTATTTGATTGCTATTTAGTTATATACATTGTGTAATTATATTTTTAAAGGTATATTTTTGGTGTGGTTGTTGGGGTTAATGATTAATTTATTACTTATTTAATTGCTAATTAATTATGTAATATGTGTAATTTTTATTTATTTTTTAAGTGACATATTAGATGTGGGTGGTTGGGTTTGTAAAGCGCTAGGGTGGGAAGTTAAGTAATACTTATCAGTTAATTATTTTTAACTATAGACATATTAAATTGATTTATAATTATGTAAATTGAATCATTAGTAGATGTTTTAATGTAATAGATTTGTTGCAGGTTGTTTGTGTTTGAAATAGGGTGGGAAGTTTTTTAGGTAACAATTAATAAACAATCAATTATTCATGTATTCATAATTATTTTATGGATTCTTTTATATGTTAATTTTGTTATATTTTTATTTTTATTTTATTTTAATTTTGGGCTGCTAAGTATTGTGAAGTAGAGTGTGGCAATTTAAATAAATAATCAATGTTTTTTTATTTCTATGCTTATTTTTTATTTTAGCAATTTTGTAATTTAGGTTAGTTAATGGAGTTATTAAAATATGTTAAGTGTTTGAAGTGAAACAATTCCTTTACTGTTGCACAGTGTAGCATGATAATAGTAAATGTTATCCCTCTGGAGTCCAACATTTTACGTATTGTTGCACAGACTGAAGTGAGAATAGTCAATTTTACCACTCCAGAGTCCAAGGCTTTCCCTTCTATTGCATAGACTGGAAAGGGAATAGTACATTTTACCCTTCTGGAGTCCAACATTTTCCCTAGTGTTGCAAAGGCTGCAGTGGGAATAGCCCCTCCAGAGTCCAACACTTTCTGTTCTTTTGCACAGACTAGAGTGAGAATAGTAAATTGTATCCCTTTGGAGTCCAATGTTTCCCTTCTGTTGCACAGACTCGAATGGAAATAGTAAAGGTTACCCTTTCGGAGCCCAACACTTTTCCTACTGTTGCACAGTCTGAAGTAGGAATAGGAAATGTTACCTCTCTGTACCAAAACATTTTCCCTACTGTTGTATACATTGGAGTGGAAAGAGTATATCCATATTTTGCAGACTTTACTACTTTTTAATATTGTTTGTTACCTAATATTTGTTAATTTGTTTAATTTTATATTATCTGTATATATGTATACACTTTTATTTTTTTATTTAATATTTTTAGCAAATGTCTTTTTTATTATTTTGTTTAATATATTTATTATTTACATGTTATTTATCATTTTTCATACATATTTATATATATATATATATATTATATATGGAACATCTATATATATATATATATATCCTTTTTATAGTAGTAAATTAAAAAACACAAAAAAATGTAATATGATGTAAAATATATTTTTTATAATACTGTTATGCTAAATATAGGTATACATAAAAAACAAATCTGTGTGGATTTTTATGTGAGGGTATATATTATTAAATGTTACTTATATGTATTAATTTTACATTACATGTTGGGATATTTTAAAATAGTTAAGATTTACTATAGTAAACTGAATATTTATAGTAAACATCAATATTTTTTTGCTACTTGCATCTTATTAGTCTGAAACAATATTTTATGTTTGATATTTTTGAACTTACCATCATGAAGATAGGGAAAAAATATTTTAGTCACGAATATTTGTGTGTCATGGTATTTGTGTAATCAATATTACGTCAGTGATCCCCAATGGCAACCACTATTCCATATAGGATGCCTAAGCAGGGCCTTCAGGTCCTTAAACCAAGTTTGGGGGTTCCAGACTAGCAGATTTGCAAAATAGTTGAGTTTTCCTTGGTAACATCACCATTTTCAACAAGGCTACCCACCTGCATGATTGTTATTGCAGTATATGCCAGATTCCCCTCAAGGACATCAGCTGCCGAGTGATATATTTTAACTTCTAAGTACTGTAACAACCAAGATTCCCACTTTATGCCCATTTGCTCCACCAATTGAGGCTGAGCCTGCCCATCAGGAGATATCAGAAACACATGTTTTTTTTTAGTTTGTTCATCGTAACGCATAACCTTCGATGTGTCTGAAAGGTGCAGGAGACAAGATGGTGATAGTTAATCAAAACTGGGTAAGAGTAAGGTCTTGAACTATTTTTTGACACTGGAGAGACGTTGAAACCTTCATGTGTTGAGGTAATGATCACTATGATCATTATGTGAAAGCCAGGTAAGAGTGTTTAGGACAAGACGTTGGATGTGGCCAAGGTGGCTTGCTTTGGATATGTCTGACTGCTGAGTTATGCAGCATCCATAGCTTTCTTTTAGTATAAATGTATTACAAAATCAATAAGAAAGGAGGGGCAGAGCTTTTTTTAAATGAAAATGCAGTAATCCAGCTGAGGCCAAATGAATGCTTGGGTTTCAGTCCTAAGGTCAGTGGTGCAGAGATGTTTTCAGTTCTAAAAACACTTGCACTAAATGTTTTAAGGTGATTACTAACTCAAAAGTCTCTGTTGCTCAGATTGTAGCTGCACAACTCAAGCACAAACCATCTGATCATAGAAATCCCTATATCAAAGATGGGGAAAAAAGGCATCACTTCTTTTGCACACCAATATGAAAGGTAAGAAAAGCCACTGGGTCAGAGGCAGCACTAGTCTCTCCATCCTGAGTTGATGATAATGGGATTTTGAACTGAGGCCCAAGTGAAATCAAAAATCCCAGATTCTTTACACTGTAAGTGGATTGGACTTTTGTCTAGTCATTCAGTCCAAAGTACACTACACACTGCTTGTGTTGAATCATAATGTCACTGTTAGAAATGGGGTCTTTGGTTGACAGTCAGGTTACCCCCTGTTCAAGCAAGGACCCTCACTCTAGTCAGGGTAAAAGAGAATCACCCACAGCTAACCCCTGCTTACCCCCCTTGGTAGCTTGGCAGAGCAGTAGGCTTAACTTCAGAGTGTTAGGTGTAAAGTATTTGTACCAACACACACAGTAATTCAATGGAAACACTACAAAATGACACAACACCAGTTTAGAAAAATGGGAAATATTTATCTAAACAAAACAAGACCAAAACGACAAAAATCCGACATACACAAGTCAAGTTATGAATTTTTAAAGATTAAACTCAAAAATAGCGCTTCGAAACAAAAATGCTTCGATGAGGTGTTAACATGGTGTCATGACGGAGTCGTTCCCAACAAGCCGACACCAGCGGCGCCGGACACGGAGTCGCGTAGACCCCCAAGTACAGTTCCTTTGGTGAAGAGTGAAAACAAGCCGATGCGCAAAGTCGGGGATCGCGGCGTCTGTGCGAAACGTTGAATCGAGCGGCGTCGGTCAGGACGTGGTGCGGCGACTTCCACGGAGTCGCAGACTTTAGCGGGGCTGCAGTGGCGTTGTGCCTGCGAAGAGCGTCGCGGTCCAGCGAAGGTCACGGCGTCTGGTGCAGGCGGCGTCCCCGGATTCAGCAGCGGCTGCGGTCCAGAGTCGTCCGAAGTCGATTTCCTTGGATTTCCACCAGCTTTCCTTTCAAGGGCCCAGGGACTGGATAGGGCACCACTTGTCAGAGCAGGAGTCTCTCGAGACTCCAGGTGCTGGCAGAGAGAAGTCTTTGCTGTTCCTGAGACTTCAAACAACAGGAGGCAAGCTCTAGATCAAGCCCGTGGAGATTTCTTCTCAAGATGGAAGGCAAACAAAGTCCAGTCTTTGCCCTCTTACTCTGGCAGAAGCAGCAACTGCAGGATAGCTCCACAAAGCACAGTCACAGGCAGGGCAGCTCTTCTTCCTCAGCTATTCAGCTCTTCTCCAGGCAGAGGTTCCTCTTGGTTCCAGAAGTGTTTCTAAAGTCTGTGGTTTTGGGTGCCCTTCTTATACCCAATTTCTCCTTGGAAGTAGGCCTACTTCAAAGTAAAGTCTCTTTTGAATGTGAAATCCTGCCTTGCCCAGGCCAGGCCCCAGACACTCACCAGGGGGTCGGAGACTGCATTGTGTGAGGACAGGCACAGCCCTTTCAGGTGTAAGTGACCACTTCTCCCCTCCCTCCTAGCACAGATGGCTCATCAGGAAATGCAGACTACACCCCAGCTCCTTTTGTGTCACTGTCTAGTGTGAGGTGCAACCAGCCCAACTGTCAAACTGACCCAGACAGGGAATCCACAAACAGGCAGAGTCACAGAAATGGTATAAGCAAGAAAATGCTCACTTTCTAAAAGTGGCATTTTCAAACGCACAATCTTAAAATCAACTTTACTAAAAGGTGTATTTTTAAATTGTGAGCTCAGAGACCCCAAACTCCACATGTCCATCCGCTCCCAAAGGGAATCTACACTTTAATCAGATTTAAAGGTAGACCCCATGTTAACCTATGAGAGGGACAGGCCTTGCAACGGTGAAAAACGAATTTAGCAATATTTCACTGTTAGGACATATAAAACACATTACTATATGTCCTACCTTAACCATACACTGCACCCTACCCTTGGGGCTACCTAGGGCCTACCTTAGGGGTGTCTGACATGTAAGAAAAGGGAAGGTTTAGGCCTGGCAAGTGGGTACACTTGCCAAGTCGAATTTACAGTTAAAACTGCACACACAGACAC
The DNA here is from genome assembly GCF_031143425.1 of Pleurodeles waltl. Classification (NCBI taxonomy): domain Eukaryota; kingdom Metazoa; phylum Chordata; class Amphibia; order Caudata; family Salamandridae; genus Pleurodeles; species Pleurodeles waltl. The sequence goes on along the minus strand of NC_090444.1, from coordinate 1,638,395,434 downwards.
TTCAGTGGCAGGTCTGAGACATGATTACAGAGCTACTTATGTGGGTGGCACAACCAGTGCTGCAGGCCCACTAGTAGCATTTGATTTACAGGCCCTGGCACCTCTAGTGCACTTTACTAGTGACTTACTAATAAATCAAATATGCCAATCATGGATAAACCAATCAACAATACAATTTACACAGAGAGCATATGCACTTTAGCACTGGTTAGCAGTAGTAAAGTGCTCAGAGTTCAAACACCAACAGCAACAGGTCAGAAAAAATAGGAGGCAGGATGCAAAAAGATTGGGGATGACCCTGCATAAGCAAAAAAGTCCAACACGACCCCCTACCAGCCTAAAGCCAGGGGAGAACAATCAATACCTTGATGTACTTCCCTGATTGGGGCGATAGAACAAGGACCCAGGCCCACAACAGCAGGGGCATGTTCCAGTTCTACGCCTTCCTGACTCCAGTTGGATCCCTCTGTCCATACTCTCAGGGCCCACTAAGCTAACCCATGGAGAACCCTTCTCCACATCCGAAGACACCATCTGTGCAGCACCTAACTTTACTTTGCTCACAGATGTATCCCAATGGGCAGATAGCACCACCAGGGCCAACACAGTGGTGTTGCCCACTCCACCCCCAGGGTGTGACTCTTGTCCCCCCCCGGGGTCAACTCTGTCCACCAGGACAGCAAGCCACAGTGACCCCTGACAACTGTCAGGGATGAGAGCCCGACCTCAGGCCTCTCTAACCACTGTGACTGTGGAGAGTGGGGGGCGGTAGCCCCAGGTGCCTGGCACCCTTTGACCACTCTCTCTTCCACCAGGTCAGGGATGACAACCTGACCCTGGTCCTCCCCTCTGGGGCTTTGTACCCTCCCTCCGGGAGCAGTACCCTCAGAGTCAAAAATTGTCAGGGTGCTTGTAGAAGCAGTCCTGCACAATTCCTCCACCAGTGCAGGGATGCTAACCTGCAACTGGTCTTCTTCTCTGGGGCTCGTACCCTCCCCGCAGGAGCGGCAACCCCAGAGTCCAAAATTGTCAGGGTGCTTGTAGAAGCAGTCCTGCACAATTCTTCCACCAGTGCAGGGCTGTTAACCTGCAACTGGTCCTCCAACCTGGGATCTGTACCTTCAGGTTGGACTAGGGCCAGGGGTGAGGCTTCCCTTCCCCTGCCCTCCCTTCTGGGGTCCTGCACCCCCCAACTAGGAGTGCCCCCCTGAGAAGACAACATGGTAGGGGCACTGTTAGCAGTAGCCCCTTCCTCCAGGTCAGGGGGGACACCCTGAACCTGGCCTTCCAATCCAGGGTCTGTACCCTTAGATTGCACTGGGGCCAGGGATGAGGCTATTTCTCCCCTGCCCCTACTCTCAGGGTTCTGCACCCCCCCTCAGGGAGAGTACCCCTTGAAATCACACCAGGGGGGGTGATTGGGCAAACCGCCCACCCCTTCATGTCAGGGTTTACCCCCTGCACCTGATCCTCCAGTCCAGGGTCTGTACCCACAGACTGGACCACTGCCTGGCAACCCATGACTTCCTGGGGGGCATACCTACCCCCCACCAGGTCAGAGTTTACCCTCTGAACCTGGTCATCCAACCCAGAGTCACCACCCTGCGGTTTAACCATTGCCTGGCGCACCAGGACTTCCTTGGGAGCACACTTACCCCCCATCAGGTCAGAGTTTACCCCCTGAACCTGATCATTCAACCCAGAGTCACCACCCTGCGGTTGAACCATTGCCTGGCACACCAGGACTTCCAGGGGGGCACACTTACCCCCCTCAAGGGACACACTGTCCTGAAGGGCCACACAAAAGTCTGGCTGGCGCAGGTCTCCTGACCTCTGCCCATCTGACAGAGTCTGGATTCCCCCCAACCCAGAAATGGTCTGACCAAGGTCATTCCTGGGGGGCTCTGCTCTCAGAGCTGACCCCTGACCCTCCAGGTTCTCCACTGGGGTCCGCAACCCCCTCTCAACCCTCTGTCTGGACTTCTGCACCCTCTCACTAGGAGTGGTACTGCCAGACACCAGAACTGGTGGGACGCTGGCTACAGCCGCCCCCCCAAGTTCTCCTGACACTGTGGGGTCTCCCTCAACAGATGGCCCTACGGTACAGGCTAGGCTTCCCTCTTGGAGTTCCCTCATGGAACCCTCCAGGACCTGGGACCGGATCTTGGGCACCTTGGGCCTCAGCCCATTCCCTCTCCTCTGAGACTGGACATGGGGTCCCTCACCCATCCCACTACACTGTGACCTACCTGGGACACTACAATCCTTCCCTACCTCACCTGGGTGGGAACTACCTAGACCACTCCTCTCAGGAGCACCCCCAAATGCCTCTTCAGACTCTCTGGTACTCACACAGAAGTCTGCCTCCATTGTAAGCTCCCTGAGGTCGGAGAACTCACACTCCACCTGGTGTTGGCGTAGCTCTGGAAAATAAGGACTAGACATATGCTCTCCAGCAATTACAATACTCAGCCCCTCACATGAATTAACCAAAGTACCCTTCACCCAACCATCCAGTGACTCTGCTTTGAAAAAGCACCCCACATCACCCTCCTGAGACTGGTGAGACAGTACCTGACTGTCCCTGACACTCAACCCACACTCTTCTGGGATGTCTTCACACTCCATAACCAGGACTTCTTCCTGGGGGGAACCCCTCTCCCTGTCACTCTCACCTAGAGTCAGTAGAGTGTCCCTCCCACCAGTAGGAATATGACTCCCCATGCCAGTTCCCCAATCCACCTCAGGGACCCTGTGCATCACTGGAGCTACCTCATACCCCTGAACCTCCTGGCATGTGTTAACTCCCTCCTTCAAGTAGGGCACCACATCTCTGGGCATGTACACTTCTTCAGCAGCACTGGATATAAAATTGTTGCTGCCACCATTCCAGCTGGACTCAGCCCTTATGACTTCCAGCTCCTTCATTTTGAGCTCATAAGCCCAAATCCTCTTTTTGATCTCTAAGTCCCTCCTCCTTTCTTCCAACTCCTTCTCCCTTTGCATCCTCAACTCCTTGAACTTCAACCGGCGAGCCCTCTCTGCCTGTCTGTCCTGTGACTCTTCAGGAGTCAGACACTTGGGTGGCACCCTTCTACTCCTCCTGGGGACCCTCCCCCCCAGGCGTAACAGGTACCTCCACTACACCACTGTGTATTCTCTGCACTTCCCCACCCACATTCTCCTCCTCTGTGTGCCCTCCAGCCTCCTTGATTGTCACCCAGGCCCTCTGTGCCTTTTGCAGCTCCCCCTCCCTGGTGGAGCTCTCAGTGGGACAGTCAAGATCTTTAAGGAACTGTTTCAATTGAGCAACTGAGTACTCCTTCAGTTTCTCTATTTCAAACACAGCTCCAGCTGTTGCATCTCCAGATTGAGACATGGTGGTCACAAGTGCAAAGTTCCAAAGGCAGAAAATAAGTTCCCAATGAAGTAAAAAGAATCCGTCAAGGGATCAGTAAAATCATGGAAGTAGAACAAAAAGGAGTTCTTAAGAGAAAAAGCAACAGATCACCAAACAAGTAGTATGTGGTCACGTAGTGGTCTGAACTCAAACAATAGTGTACACTTAATCACTGTATGTCAAGTACAAATACAAGTCCAAATCCCAACCGCTGATCACCAATGTTAGAAATGGGGTCTTTGGTTGACAGTCAGGTTACCCCCTGTTCAAGCAAGGACCCTCACTCTAGTCAGGGTAAAAGAGAATCACCCTCAGCTAACCCCTGCTTACCCCCTTGGTAGCTTGGCAGAGCAGTAGGCTTAACTTCAGAGTGCTAGGTGTAAAGTATTTGTACCAACACACACAGTAATTCAATGGAAACACTACAAAATGACACAACACCAGTTTCGAAAAATAGGAAATATTTATCTAAACAAAACAAGACCAAAACGACAAAAATCCGACATACACAAGTCAAGTTATGAATTTTTAAAGATTAAACTCAAAAATAGCGCTTAGAAACAAAAATGCTTCGATGAGGTGTTAACACGGCGTCATGGTGGAGTTGTTCCCAACAAGCCGACACCAGCGGCGCCGGACACGGAGTCGCGTAGACCCCCAAGTACAGTACCTTTGGTGAAGAGTGAAAACAAGCCGATGCGCGAAGTCGGGGATCGCGTCGTCTGTGCGAAACGTTGAATCCGCGCACTTCGAGTGGCGTCGGTCACGACGTGGTGCGGCGACTTCCAAGGAGTCGCGGACTTCAGCGGGGCTGCAGCGGCGTCTGGCCTGCGAAGAGCGTCGCGTTCCAGCGAAGGTCACGGCGTCTGGTGCAGGCGGCGTCCCCGGATTCAGCAGCGCCGTCGGTCCAGAGTCGTCCGAAGTCGATTTCCTTGGATTTCCACCAGCTTTCCTTTCAAGGGCCCAGGGACTGGATAGGGCACCACTTGTCAGAGCGGGAGTCTCTCCAGAGACTCCAGGTGCTAGCAGAGAGAAGTCTTTGCTGTCCCTGAGACTTCAAACAACAGGAGGCAAGCTCTAGATCAAGCCTTTGGAGATTTCTTCTCAAGATGGAAGGCACACAAAGTCCAGTCTTTGCCCTCTTACTCTGGCAGAAGCAGCAACTGCAGGATAGCCCCACAAAGCACAGTCACAGGCAGGGCAGCTCTTCTTCCTCAGCTATTCAGCTCTTCTCCAGGCAGAGGTTCCTCTTGGTTCCAGAAGTGTTTCTAAAGTCTGTGGTTTTGGGTGTCCTTCTTATACCCAATTTCTCCTTTGAAGTAAGCCTACTTCAAAGTAAAGTCTCTTTTGAATGTGAAATCCTGCCTTGCCCAGGCCAGGCCCCAGACACTCACCAGGGGGTCGGAGACTGCATTGTGTGAGGACAGGCACAGCCCTTTCAGGTTAAGTGACCACTCCTCCCCTCCCTCCTAGCACAGATGGCTCATCAGGAAATGCAGACTACACCCCAGCTCCTTTTGTGTCACTGTCTAGTGTGAGGTGCAACCAGCCCAACTGTCAAACTGACCCAGACAGGGAATCCACAAACAGGCAGAGTCACAGAAATGGTATAAGCAAGAAAATGCTCACTTTCTAAAAGTGGCATTTTCAAACGCACAATCTTAAAATCAACTTTACTAAAAGATGTATTTTTAAATTGTGAGTTCAGAGACCCCAAACTCCACATGTCTATCCGCTCCCAAAGGGAATCTACACTTTAATCAGATTTAAAGGGAGACCCCATGTTAACCTATGAGAGGGACAGGCCTTGCAACAGTGAAAAACGAATTTTGCTATATTTCACTGTCAGGACATATAAAACACATTACTATATGTCCTACCTTAACCATACACTGCACCCTACCCTTGGGTCTACCTAGGGCCTACCTTAGGGGTGTCTGACATGTAAGAAAAGGGAAGGTTTAGGCCTGGCAAGTGGGTACACTTGCCAAGTCGAATTTACAGTTAAAACTGCACACACAGACACTTCAGTGGCAGGTCTGAGACATGATTACAGAGCTACTTATGTGGGTGGCACAACCAGTGCTGCAGGCCCACTAGTAGCATTTGATTTACAGGCCCTGGCACCTCTAGTGAACTTTACTAGGGACTTACTAATAAATCAAATATGCCAATCATGGATAAACCAATCAACAATACAATTTACACAGAGAGCATATGCACTTTAGCACTGGTTAGCAGTAGTAAAGTGCTCTGAGTTCAAACACCGAGAGCAACAGGTCAGAAAAAATAGGAGGCAGGATGCAAAAAGATTGGGGATGACCCTGCATAAGCAAAAAAGTCCAACAGTCGCTATTCAGTTATTGTCCACTGGCCTGCATTTACTGATGAATGGCTTTCAAACGATAAAAATATGTTTGGTTGAAATTATTTACAAGGAACAGGAATTGAGTATCATCACATCAGTGTATCAGCAATGAACTGCAGCCTCCATGGGGCGAGCAGGTCGGGAAGCAAATGAACCCGATGAGTCATCAAGAAAAGATGGCATAACAAGGCAAAAGAGGAACCATGATGTACTGCCCCACTTCTTGAGGGAATTGTATGTTTTTAGATTATAGTCTGATTTTTGTCAGATGGTGAATTAAGAGAGTTTAGAATCTCTGTTAAAGCATTCCTATATGACAATAGGCAACACCAGGGCCAACATTTATGTAGACACCAAATGAAAATGCAAAACCTTTTAAAAAAAAATCAGTCGGGCAACTCCTACTAACAGGAATGTAGCTTTTAAAGAGTTATTTGATTAGCCTTGGAAACAAGAATGCTGAAGGCAGCAAAATGATCTGCCATGACCAGGATTCATGACTAGAAGGTGCGATCACACTCACTTGTGAAGACATTCACCCGTTTGTTTGTATAACACTCCTAACTTTTACTTGTGTCCAGGCTCTGATGAATCATGTGTCTTGTGCTTCTATGTATGGATACCGCCAGTAGCATTATTTATGTGATCACTCTAGTCTATATATGTTTTAAATAGATGGTAGCACTTGAGAATTTTAAAGTACACATAGATAATCTCATTGTAACCAGATTCCTGGAATGTCTTCAGGTAGTAGGCTATTGGGTACCCCAGCAACTTGGTCAATAAGCTTACTACTTAGCCAATGACACACTCGTTCTGGGTCTCTTTCCAACAAAACTGGCAAGGGTCAAAGATGTTGTTTTTTCTTGGGTGGAGTTTTGATTTTTATATCATTCAGGATAGTCGACGTAGACCTCAGACTGCTACCTGAAGACACTCATCAATGCACATCATTGTATAATTAGTTTTAGAAGGAACATTCATATATACAAATTCACTAAGATTGTTGGTCCATCAATCCAGGGTTGTCATGTGCCTTTCTGTATTTTTTACTTTAAACCCTGTCAAAGCGTACATTTATATGTATTCAATTACCATATTATATTAAAGTGCATGTTTTTGGTCATCATTCAGAAGTCTTGGATAAATATGCAAGACAATTCACACCTTCCATCAGAAAACAGGCTTGTTTTTCTTAAACTAATGTTGAGAAATAAAGTAAAACATCTGAGCGTGAGCTTCTAGAGAAGAATGAAGCTTCAGGCACTTCAGAAGGCACATCTACCCCTTAACCATCTGCATGTAGGCTGCACACTGGTGCTGATGCTTGCAATCTGCTTCTCTAAAGAGCAGCAACAGAAGGTAAAGATTAGCCTTGCTTTGGTGAGAAAGCTGCAGGCTCCAAAAAATTCTGAATTATGAACACATATATGTCCTGAGGGTTATGTCGAAAGCTCATATTTTGGCAATAGTTTGGTGCTAATGTTAACATTAACTAGGGAAGTAAAAGAAGACATCCCATTATGTGCCATCCAAAGATTGCCTTACCATCTACTATGCAAATATGTTCCCAGATTTTTTTTCTTTTTACCTGCCTTTTATCTTATTGGACATACTGTTTATATCTGCATTTACACTCCAATACTCTGCATTAAAACAGGGTTTTGATGTAGTAATAAAGCCTTTTAAAGTTGTTTTTGTGTATGTTTATCTTATTGGGAAATCTGTTCCAGTAATCCATATCAAACGTTTCGGGGTGGTGGTCCTCCACAGGTGATCGATGCTTGCTGTGTGAAGAGATGAGCCGCTCACTGAATTTCAATGCAAGCGGCATGGTTCCAGTGTGAACAACATCTTCACCATTGTGAAGAGCCCAAAACCTTGATTTTAAAAGCCTGTGAGCCACAACAAGGGTCCAGGATATGGGAGGAACAACTTGGGGGTCATAACATCACTGCAGCTGAGTGCAGGAGCTAGTTGGGTAGCCTTTTGTGTTCCTGTGGTTCAGATAGGGAGGCCAGCATACTAGCTCTTTGAGTAACTTTGGGTTCGGTTCAAGATGCAGTTGCAGGTCCAGTTCTTTTTTTCCAGGCAACGGGGCAGCAGATCACTGAAGCAGGGCAGCAGTTCCTTTAGAACAGTAGTCCAGCAGGTTGGCAGTCCTTGTAGAAGTATAGCAGTCCTTCCTGGCAAAATATCCACAGGTCCAGAAGGGTACTGAAGAGTTGATGTCTGAGGTTTTACTTGTATACACAGTTGTGCCTTTGAAATGGGTAGAAGCTTCCAGAGGCATGTCCTGCCCTGGCTCAAGACTAACTACAGGGGGTATGCAGCCCACTGCGTAGAGGCAGGGCACAGCCGATTTGAGCGTAAGCAAGGCTGTGCCCAGCTCATCCTTCCCATCCTGCCAGTGATGACCCATCCAGTCACATCTAAGCTCCTCATTTTGTATGGCTGTATAGGAGGAATACTCAAAGCCCAACTGTCACCCTTGCCCCATTATTTGACCCCCGAGACAGGCAGCAGACACCAAAGGGCAAGAAAATGCCAGCTTTCTGAAAGTGGCATTTTCAGAACTGAAATTTAAAATCCAAGTTTACCATAAATTAGAATTGTGATTCCAGAGACAGCAAACACGAATTGGTTATATTTTCCCATTTGGAAATTACACTTATAAACTATAATCATGCAAATACAAAATAAAAGTTTTTCACTATCAGGACATGTAAAATATAAAGGAATATGCCCTACTTTTAAATACATTCCACCTTGCCCTCGGGGCTATCTAGGTCCCATCCTAGGGGTGTCTTATATGTAATAAATGGAAAGTTTAGGACCTGGCAAAAGCTTCATTTTGCCAAGTCGAATATGCAGGTTAAACTTCACACACAGACTCTGTAATGACAGGCCTGAGACATGTTTAGGGGGTACTTCAGGCACAATCAGTGCTGCAGTCCCACTAGTAGCACTTACTTTACAAGCCCAGGGCACATATAATGCTCAGTACTAGGGACGTCTAAGTAAATTAAATATTCCAATTGGGTGTATGAAATTCTATCATGTTTTAGGGAAAGAGCACACGCACTTTAGCACTGAGTAGTATTGGTTAAGTGCACAGAGTTCTAAGCCCATCAAAGCAAATTCAGCAAAAATAAGAGTGAGTGCAAAAAGTTTGGGGATGGATGCTTGTGTCACCGAAGCGCAAAATGCTTCCATAAGTTAGTCAGTCTTGAATTCCTTCCTCAACCTCAGCCTCACCCCCAACTGCCCAGCTTGCATAGTTCAATGCTCAGTGGAATTCTGAAAACCCTGCTTCTTTCTTCCACACCAAAGTTCAGGATATTTATAGTGACATAACATTTATCCAGAGCACAATGAGCCAAAACTCTGTGCAGTCCTCAGGCAGAAAGTTTTGCCATTGGTCGTCCTTCACTGCCTCAACTAGACATGCAGTGGAGGAGCTCCTGCTGACTGTTAAATCATAATCCCCAGATGACCCTTGTACAGCTTCTATTTGGACATTGCTTATTCCACAAATCACTCCCAAAGTAATGGATCTAATTAATGTCTCTTTCTACTTGAGGGTGGTCCCCAGGTGGTTTTGTCTGTACTATTAAAAAACAACTTTAGACCGTAGTCAAGTGGTCAAATATTGCCTGAATAAAAACTATTGAGCAAATTGTGCCCCTGATCCACGACAACTAGGCTTGTAGCCAGGAGAGAAACAACAACAACTGGCAGATGAGCTAAGAATTATAGCTGATGAAGATTATATCGTGGGAGCAGTCCTATTGGTACTCTCCACTGTTTTCAACATGATTGACTATGTGATCAAATAGTAAAGCAGATAAGCTACTGATGAAAAACTCCTCTAATTTCTTTAGTAGTTTCTCAGGGATCTGTCCTATTGCCAATGCATTTTATCTTATTTACCGCCTGTCTGGGATGATCAACTCTTTGAGTGTTGAAGTGCTCTCTTGTTCAGATGATACCCAGTATATAATGTTTACGGATATTCAGTCTCCAGGCTCCTCATCTAATCTTCATCTTAATTAGTAACGTTTGGCAGTTCAGCAATACATGAAGCACAACTACATAAAGTCAAATGCAAACAAGACTGAAATCATGATCAGAGATAAAAATAAACAGTATTAGGTTGGCATCATCTGACTCATCAGTATGGTTGACATACCCATACTGCTCAATTCACCTGGCATCATTCTGGATTGATTCATTACCATGAATGCTGAAATCATCAGTTTGCTGTACTAATTTCTACATTTTATGTCTCTTAAGATGGGCACCACCTTGCCTCTGCAAAGAACACCATGCTGGCTGTGAAACTGCATAGAATATACTTGGCCTGATTATTTTATCACTGTTTCCTTTGGCCTGTCAGTCAGTTCAATTAGTTCTTCACCTAAAATACTTCAATCATGTCTTATGTGCATAAAGAGATCTGCAATGGCTGGCGACTGAGCATAGAATTAAATTCAGATGCATTTGCTTGATGCATAAATCACCTACTTTGTGAAACAGACTTATTTGTCATACCTTTTTGCATGTTTGTATTGCTGCCCATCACCATTGCTCCAAGAACCTGCTGCAGCTCACGGTCCCCTGAAATAATGGTGAACATATGGACGGACCTTCCCTCAAGTTATTGAGCCCAATGCTGTTACATATGAGAATCATTGTATATCTTAGGAAGGCCTAGAAGACATTGTTGTTCAATTGTTTCACAGATAGGCTTTTTTGATCCAGCAGTTTTCTGTTTCGATTTTGTTCTTCATAAAAGTAGCTCTCACGCCAAGCTATTGGCCAACCTCAGAAAATAATTTAATTGTGGCTTCTCTATCATGGGAGGCAGGGTCCTGATCTTCAGTCTATATTGCCCTCCTGATGGATGCTGAAGGGGGTTCTTGTAATCTCAGGCCTGAGGTGGTTCTTGCTACATCTTGGGCCCTTTGAAAAGAAAGAGACACAGACACAGGGTTCTGGGCCCATAATACAGTGTTTACAGTGTAACTGTCAAGAGTAATTGATTTTCTCAGTGCTATTAAATGTAATTTGAGAAACAGTGAAACCCAATTTATTTCTGGGACAAAGGTGCACTGCACCTGACCTATCCACATCTTGTGCTCTAGATAAAGAAGGTGTTGAATGGCTGGCTAGAACTGTAGTGGTGAAGGTATAGTCAGAGAGGATGAAGCAATGAGAGTGTGCTCTGTCTCTGCTTCTCTTATGATCCACTGCATTGAGTGAAGCATGGTGAGTGTTGGGCAACATGCCAGAAAATCATCACCATCTCCTGTACACTTCAATCAACATGGTGTTTTTTCATGTACTTGCTTGTGTATTCGTAATTTTGAAGTGTTTTCTTAGATAAAGTTTTTATGTACTTTATTCACAAATAGATAATATTTGTGAGCTTACATGTTGTAGCTGTTAATTACTAGGAACCCCTGCCCGAGGGTAGGTCCATCCACTGTTAAATAGATATTCATAAGTAACTAGGAATTGCTGAGAAGACACATCCATACTGAGGAACACACCTGATTAGACAGTGTAACTAACAACTGCTTCCAGCCCACACCCATTGTGAAATCTACCACGAAGAGGAGGGCATAAATATGCAGTAGTAGCTGTGATTTACACAGAGCATGTTGTAGCGAGGAACGTGCATAAATACAGTGGTTGCTGCCATTTGCCCAGAAACCACTCAATAATAGAGCTCCTCCCAAATGAAAATTGGTATGAGATAGGAAATGGAAACGGAGAAGGGAGATATTGGAGAGGAGTTGGAAAAGAAAGAAACTACTGGTAGAAGGAGATAAACTAAAGAGGCAGGGAATTTTGCCATTTAAACTCTCATAGGATTCTTTGCTTTCCTCAACAGAAAAAAACGCAGCTAAACTGAACTTTACCAAACTAGACATGGAAGTAAGTTAGGGACCAATCAGATTTTGACATAGGGGGCACCCCATTACAACAGTAACGGAGTACTCTCTTCACCCAACTGAAGGACTTTCTGTCTCATTTTGAGACAGGCAGATCTTCATTGTGTCGACGGTGGAGAATCCTTTGTCTAGATTGCCAACATGAGCCTCCGACGGCCCCACAGAGTAGGGCCACCAGAAATTCAGCCGTGTGTTTGCCCACTTGATTTAGAGTGGGTGAACACATGGCCAGTTTTCACTGTCCATAACCACCAGGCAGAACCTTGTAGTGACTATTATTGAAACTACAAAATGCCGTACCCTCACCATGGGAGAAAACTTACATGGCAAGGGGCATTGATATTTTTATTTTTCAAAGCAAAGCCACACTTTAGGTTTTTATTTAGCAAAATTAAAAACCAAACGCAAGATTACCATGTTTCTTCATTATGCTGACAAAGCCGTCTGTCAAACTTATAATGCATTCACTGGAACCGGCATGATGGCGATTGCTGCCAATGCTAGAGAGTGCCGGCAGACATCTCAGAATTTGGAAGATGATGGCTCTGTCAGGATGACTCAACACTCTGTCACCCTGACGGAATACACCCCATCCACCAAACTCTATAACAGGAAATAGGTCTGTTTGTTTGTTTGTTTGTTTGTTTTGGTGTATCGATATCCAGTAGTTTAAAAAAATGAGCATTACAAAAATAAATGTGTTCTATTGACTTGAAAAAGTGAGAGATATCTGGACTGTTAGTCTGTGAAAAGTCTGAATGTCACCCACTGACCCAAATTAAAAACAAATAATCAGTTCTGATTGGATGGTAGAGGTTTCTCCCTGTGGTCTATTTAGGTCTCCATCCACCTGTCCCAGATGCGGAAAAAAGACAGAATAGAGCCAAAATGCTCTGCTGAAACAAAATTGCGTTCTTCTACACACTTAAAAATGCATGGAACATGGAATTCTTGTGCAAGACCAGCATTATCGTATTTGTCATCAAATTAAGATAATTACATTGGCCAGCTTCTGACAGTGCTCTTCAAAGCAACTTTCCTGGGGCGGCGGGGGGGCGGGGGGGGAGGGGGGGGTGTAGTGGAAAGGGGGGGATGTGGGTAACGGGGGTATTTAATATGTGGCACATGTATGGCGAGAATGACAGGATGACCCTGCAGGCAGGCACAGCACATAGACTCCCCAGTTGGGGAAGTTGCTTTGAAATGCAGTGTCAGAGATATGGGCAATGTATTTACCTTAATGCAGTTGGCATGAGTCAAATACATTGCCTGGGGCCTCTCTGTGTTTCTAAAACAACTTTGAATTTTGACTTTGAACTTTTTTTTTCCTGAACATGGAGCAGTGGATGAGCCCCAGTCAAGCTCCCCGTGAGAAAATAAAATGGGCGAAGTGTGCTTGTTTGGGAAATCACCTGAAATGTTTGTCCACCAACATCCTTGATCCCCTGGTTGAGGTGTGGGGGAGCCCAAAGGGGCCTCCGTGAGCTTAAAATTGAAGAAAGTTAATTTTGCTGTCAGGTTCACTGAACCCAAGATGATGTTCTCAGAACTTATGTGCAACCATGAGATTTGCGAGCCATGACTCAGAGTCTGAGAACCCTAGAGCAGGGCTGTGAATCTGAGAGGAATCCCAAGAAAGATCCTAAAAACTCTAAGGGGTTGTCAACCCCCTAAAAATATAAAACAAACATTTAAAAAATAAAAAGGACTCTATTTGATGACTGTGCACATGAGTTTTGGAATGGTGCCCGAGTTATGGTTTATGTCATGTTACGTTTCAATGTGTACTTCTTTAACAAACATTATTTAACCAAACTAGGACTCTAAAAGTTCAATTTATGACCAACATGAAATCACATTGAAGAAATCTCATGACTATTTGGAGAATTGTTTATCTGTGTAAAGTGATTGTTACATGCAATCTGAGAGGCAGTAAACAGGGTTTCTTTCTCATTTCGTGTTTGCTGTACTTTGGTAACATACACAAATTGGACCCTTGCACTGTAGTAACAATGCATAAATATGTGTTTATTAGCACAGTATACTTTGAATAAAACTGTGTAATTGTGCCAAATTAACTTAGAATTCCGTGGAATGCATATGTACATATAGCTACAGATATGTGCACGCACTCACCCTTCCTGGTTACTAACCTGCTCATTTTGTTGATGTCCTTGAGGACTGACTAGACTATTCTTTATGCTTTTGTGTTGTGGCATAATATCGGACCCATACATCTTTCCTAAAACTACACTGCCTCCTTTATCAAGGAACCTTCTGGGAAATAATAGACCTGGTGTTTACTTATTCCAGTGATAACTGTAATTCACAGTTTAAAGGCTAATCTAAATCAAAGAGGGAACAGAGAACAGACAGTCCCTGGAGGGTGTGTATTCTCAAGGGAAGAATCAGGGCTTCGAATTCTCACATCCATGATCCAAAATGAATGCCAAGCCTTCCTCTTTTGCATTCTTGCTGCAGATTTTATCCTTAAATTGGCATGTTATTGTTTGATAACCCCTTACTAACAACCTGCAAAGTGCTCTGATACACACTTGAGTGGCCATGATTTTTAAATAACTCAGCGATGGGCAGTAACGGGACATCCTCCAAATATTGGCATGTGCCCCCTCATTCCACATCTCAGTTCCCATTTAGAGGCCAGGGGAACAGAGCTTTCCATCATCTAATAAAGCCCTCTGCGGAAACAATGTTATAGGAAATAATGCTGGAGCGTCACCCTATTTAGGACACTTCCTGTCATATCATCCTTGCAGTCCTTTTTCCTGGCTTTCGAAATTATGTCACCCCCTGCGACTCTAGACAGAAGAAAGATCGTAAATGCCTGCAACGTGCTGACAGAAACATCCTGGAACGTGGGGAATATTTTTTTTTTTTGTATTTTCAAAGTAAAAGCCACCAACATGCCATACCAGTCCTGCTGTACTGTCATTTTTTCCCACCGAAGCAGCACCAACCACAAAGGAGACCTATAGGGTTTGGATGTGGCTTGGAAGGTGGAGACACAGCCTGTTCCACCCAGCTATACTGTGTCGCCAAACTTCAACTGAGGCGCTAAAAACAAAACAAAATACTTTGAAAGTGGTTGGTTAGTCCGCTGATGGCCTAAATGCGTGTATTAAAGGACTATGTTGACAAAGATGTCACCAGAGTAGCTAACAGCTGTGCTGCGGGACCACAACCACACTTTTGTGCCACTGACACTGAGGAAGGTTTATCCCATGCGTTTTGAAGTCAATATGCTATTACATTATTTTTCTACTGCACTATGTGAGTTTGCTTGGCGTCTTTACCTAAATCTGCTATATTGAAAGGTAGACGGCAAGCAGATTTAACTAATATGACAAAAACCCAGGTTGTTCCCATTCTTTTCAGGAGCTGCTAAGAAGGCAAGATCTGAAATTGATAGATATTAGACTAGCTGTTTTAGCAAATTCAGCTATTGCTTACTATCTTGAAACTCGCACATAAAAGAGCGCAGGCAGCGGTTTAGAGAGTTGCCAAATATTACATTCAAGACTATTTAGCTGAGTTCTGTCTTTGTTCAATGCCAGGATTTAAGATTTCTTTCTGTAAAATGTGTGTTTGAAACGGGGTTTCATGTGTATGTAACATCGTAAATTTATGTTAAAGTAATTAGATAATCTGTTTAATTTGGTGTCAGTCTGACCACCAATGCGATGGATCAAGTTCTGAAGCATTACACTGCCTTCCTGTAATGAAGCACAATGTGCCCGATAGACTATAGGGCAGCTTTTATAAGACGTATGTATATGACCTATGTTCTGCTGGTCTCCGTTTGTTTATCAACCTCTGCAGGCTTCCCCTGGCAAGGAAGAGAAGAATGACCTCACTGAACACAATCCTTATTTCAATCTGTGATCTTTGCACCCAAAAGTGGCCACTATTATCATGGAATTTGCAAAGAAAACAACCATTTCTCAGCAGCAGTTGCTTCATAAATATTGCTGCTCATAAGCATCTTTTTTGTTTCTCTGCATGTGATACAAATACACACGTGTGTTTCTCTGTAAAAAAATAGATCCTACAGAAAAAGATCGGTTTCACTACTAATAAGTATACATTTTTGGCATGATTGAGAAATGATTAATAGCTTTTGCTTCTAAATTTTGACCCGTGTCTTCATGAAAAAATAGATTGTCGAATAATCAGGCCAGCGTCTCCGAAAACCCCTTTAGAGATGTCTTGGATTTAACACATTTTACGCTTAAATAAAAAATGCTACTGCTGCTGACAGTTATATTTAAAGTATGTTGTCAAACATTTCTATAGTAAGGATGCATTGTAGCCAGTTTCCAGCAACATATACAGTATACTCAGAGTCTTTACATCTTTCCCAGGTGTCTTTTTACTGTGTCCACTAGATGGCTCCCACTTGCAATGTTGGAATGTGCCAACATCTCTGAATGATTGGCCTGTGTCTCACCAACATACGGGGTCTAGTCACAAAAGCCTTTTTGAGTACGTAAAGTTATTCTCCAGTAGTACCACTTTAAGTACTAACAAATGCTACTCACAAAGCTCCAGCCAATAATCTCCACACCCGCCTACTCTAACATGAAGAATTCTCTGGGACAAGTGCGTAGCGCTCAGCATAGCGAGATAGCGAGTTCTGTTTCAGTGGCAAATATATGAGGAAAAGTAGGGGGCTGTTAGAAATAGGGGAATATCTACTACTACATTTGTGCAATTAATGGAAGAACTAAGGGGGAGGGGGTAGGAAGGGCATGCACATATTGAAACACACCCATTAAAAGTAAGATAATTGCCTTTCACCAGTTACACCTGCATCTAGATGACTAGTACTGCTGACTAAACAAGCTCAAATGTACTTTAGTCAATCAGTAGAGTAAATCATACACTCCTCATAGTGCATCATTGTTATTGAATGTCAGTCTCTTAAAGATCTATGAAGGCAGGCAGTAACACTAACACATTAAAATAGAAAACTAAAAGGATTTTTTAGTTTTATAAAAGTTTTTGTATATTACATTATTTTTTTCTTTAACAAATCATCACGTAAAAAAGATCTCCAACTGCACACATTGCAGTAATGCATCATTTGCATTCAGCACGTCTGCTATCTCAAAAAGGCGGGGAACAGTGAACAGTCAGGGCTCCACCACCAACTTCAATTGGTTGATGTTGTAACGACGTTCACCTATCACACACTGAACGCCCTAAATAAGAAAGCAAAACGCAGGCCTCCCAATTTTTTTCAACATATCTGTGAATGTGTTTTTTTCCTTGCATCTCATTTTGAGGAATGGTTATTTGAGAAAGAAAAAAGGATTTAAAGTCAGATGTTCATCATCTTTGGCTTCTCCAGGGAAGCAGTCATTGCTAGATACCGCTTCGCACAAGATGTGATCCTTCACGTTTGTAGACTTAGTGCAGGATCTTAATTTACCTACAGCCCATAACGAAAAGGCCATTACTGCATGTCCTACTCTGGCTGCACTCCATTTCCTGGTCACTGGATTGTTCCAGACATCAGTGGGGACATAATAGGCATCTCTGAGGCAAAACAATCACAGTGCTTGCAACAGATACTGGGATGCATCACCAGCGAGCTGTATCAGTTCATTGTCATGCCGCAGGCACTGATAGAAAGATAACAGGGACGCAAGGGAATTTGGCACCATTGTCCACTTCTTTCAGAAATTAGGTGTAATTAACTGCACCCATATGGCCCTTCCGCCATGCCACCACAGCAAACACCATTTGCACAGCATACACTGCTGTCATCCAATTAAAGTTCAAGCTGTCTGTAATGCCATGGTATTTTTCATAGATGTCTACATTGCCTTTCCTTGGTGTGCACAATAGCTAGAATTTCTGACAGTCACCTCAAGCACGTTAGTTGTTGCTGGGGATTTTACTGACATGTGGCAAATAGGTAAGTTATAATGAATCACACCAGCACTGCATATTTAAGGAATGGCATTGCAAATATAGACACTCATACATTCCATATTTCACAACACACACCCAATAAATGGATCCATGAGTAGATTGAAGGTTATATTCTGTAGGGTACCACAATACATATCAAATATCACATACTGGGGCCAAAAGATGGCCACGTAGGACCAGAGCTCCCGCTCGGTAGGAGCTTAGTTGGGAGAACACTACAGCATTTGCTATCGTCACTGCGGACATGTAGCTGGACCAGGCTTAGGAAGCACTGAGGGGCAGTGCAGTAAGCTTGTTAGACAATTTTGATGTCTAGCCTGCATGTTAGTTCAAGTTCTTCCCTCCTCCCGCTGACGTGTCCCAGCTGCCATTTTGTATTTACCACAACAAGTGATTTCTACACAGCGGGCATGAAGAGAAATGCTCTATTTTAATAGATAGTGGAACAAGATCTCTACACTTTCTTTTCAGTGTGGAGGCCATCTTGTCTCAATGATTTGGACTATTTTTACCTTTTCAACATTCTTTTCCGCTGGCTTCGGGTGGATTCAATAATTACTTCAAAAATGGAGTGTGTCTTTGCTATCAAAACGATATCACTCTCATTATTCTACATACATGCTCTTTCTAATTTACTGGAAGAACACAACTTAATCATAAATCCAACAAACATATTGTTTCCTCCTATTTCAAACCTCTCCAACATAATTCCTCTAAAGAAAAGAGAAATGTGGCTTACATTATAACATCTAAAGAGGATACTCAATCCTCTGCAATCGTTAAACCTACTACTGGCTTGTCTACAACTCTTGACTTTGAAACAATAAGTAGGGCAAAAAGAGACTCAAAACGGATCCTGTGTCTCCCACAAAACCTTCTCCATTGACTTTAGAGGACTTAATGGAGGAATTAAAAATATCAAAGCAGTTTTAAATTAAACCAATAGTACTCTTCAAAGAAATTAATACAAATGGTCTACTTTGGACTCACAAGTGTCAGCGGTGGAGCAACACATTAGTGATGATGCTGCAGTAAATGTAGAATCTTTGGCAAGGGAGATATTTCTTCTTAGAAAACAGTCAGAAGATTTAGAAAACAGCAATAGAAGAATTAATCTATGTATTTATGATGATCCAGAGGTAGCAGAAGGCTCAGACATTATTAATTTTCTACTTCCTAATCTCCATAAGCTCACCAGTTCATCAGACACGTCTCTCTATATTCAAAGAGCTCACCAACTGGGTGTTAGAGTTTCAGTGACCTCTAGACCGACAGATATTATGGTTTATTTCTTGCAACATACTGACCAAATGAAGATTCTACATGGAGCAGACAGTGAAATAAAAATGTATGGTCTGGAAATAAAATATATCTTTCCCAATGTGTTTCCAGAGCTACTGCAACTAGGAGGAAGGAATTTCTCAATCTTTGACCTGAAATGAGACTTATAAAAGCTTGCTATGATATGGTGTGTCCCTGTTATTGCAAAGTTACATATAAACAAAACTTTTACATTTGAGAGCTCAGATAAACTATGAGATTTCATTCAGTTGAATAACGAAGATGCTATGGACATAACTAAAAGCGAAAAATTAATGACTTTTTATGTAATGTTGTTTTACCTATATCTACTTGTTGCACTTTTGCATAAGTTGTACATAGTTTTTCTAGATATGGTATTCACTGACATTTTGCTCCTTTCTATTATGGTTCCAGTTGTGTTTTGTCTTTCTAGATTTTTTAGCTCTCCATTTTCCAAATAACATCTTTGTGATGGTTCCACCATGACTTTTTTGATCCCCTTTCCATCTATCATGTTGGGGTAAGTGTGTAAGTGTGTCTCAAGATTGTTTAATGACATAATTCTTTGTTTAAATTGGTCTTTTGGCTTGCCCCACTTACTTCTCCCTGTTTAAACCCATTTCTGCTTTTTCTTTTCATAAATCACTGCTTGCCTTTTTTGGGAGGTTTTGAGGTGCCAACAACGTCCTCGGTCCACCACTCTCCATTTTTCAATACTTTCTTTATTTCTCAACGGTTTTCATGGTCATTTCCTTTTTAGTCCTAATGTCATGTTCCTTTCCTTTTTGCTAAGGGGACACATTTCTCCTCCTCTATTTCTTTGCCTTTTCCTTACTTTTCACCCTATCTCTTCCCTTATTGCTCTGCAGGAACTTCCTGTGACTCATTTTCTTTTTACTTTTATTTTCTATCTGCCCCTCTTACATCCAAAACTCCCATTTTATCTTTTTAATTTCATTATATATCTTTTCTTTTTGATTGATTTATGCCTGCTCTTCATGTAATGTCCTGTAATGTAAAAGGTTTGCGTAATCCCATGAAGTGACAGTTATTACTCATTTATCTAAATTATAACCTCAAATAGCTGTGCGTCAGGAAATCCATCTCACTGACTCAGAAATGTATTTATCAAGACAGAGGGCCTTAGTACGACCATGGTGGATGGAATACTCTGTGACACACGTGACAGATATCCTGCATGCCATTTTACAAGTTCCATAGGATATAATGGAACTTGTAATAATGTTTATGACGGAGTATCCCATAACACAAATGAGAGAGTAGGGGAGAGTTCGGCTCAAAAACAGAGCCAGTGCCCCATACTGTCTCCCCTTTATTATAGAACCATACACACAAGGAGTATGGGGTATAGTGAGGGGACCAGTGGCAAAGAGGTTGCCCTTAGTCCTAGAGTCCCAGAATTTGAGACTTGGTGGTGTTACAAGGGCAACTGTGCAGAGGAAGGGAAAGTTTCCTTTACGGACTAGGTGGTCTCACAAACATTATAGTGTATTGCTTCATCATATGACCACCTAGCCCCACCCAGGTAGGACAATGCCACCTGGGCAGACTCAACCTCCAAGTTAAAAGAACTAGGCGGAGTGCTGAAATTAGAATTATCTGGATAAACAAGGGATCCAGTGGTGATAGGGAAATATAAAAATACCTAATCAGTCACCTGTGTAATGGTACACCTTTAATCATGGTGACTGCTGGTATGGTTAAAAGAATTGATGGGACACCTACTGAGGATAATGACTCGAAGGGTCGCCTAATTGTTGATGCATGGCCAACATGTTTCTTCCCACTAGGGAGAGCCAAAGGAGGTATGGGGGCATTCGTCAGGGCCTGGGATCCCTAAATCTCTGTGTTAGATTTAAATATTCAAGTAAGGAGGGGTAACCTCCTACAGAGGTGCTCTAGTGAGGAAACAAAAGGAGGCCTACCTGTGGGCAGCTTGACCACGGTAGTCTAGAATAAGAACAATAATTATTATATAGTTTCATCCAGGTGTGACACAGCAAACCACAACACACAAGTGAGTGACTCAGCATGCTTAGATGAGTCACAAGTGCACGCACCAACATGTTATAGAACTGACACCCTAAATGGTGGTGGCAGGTCTCAAATAAAGAAACTAGGAAAGACACTCTCTTAACCTATCCCTGGTAGGCTAATTGCCCCTGGACTATGGAAGGGGGGAGTCCCATTATAGTCACACACTAAAAACAGGGGAGACATAGAAGGCAAAAAAGCTGTAGGTAACTTCTAGGTGAGTGACACAGACGCTAAAGGTGCTCACTGTTTATGGGCGTAAAGTTTAGGTACTCCCTGAAGAACGTAGGTTATAAGGTGGAAGTTATAAGAAAGTCAATATCAGTACACACATATTCAAATAAAGTTGTAACCAAAGATCCATGGTTACACTGGGGTCATGTGAGTGTCGTTTGGGAAAGGTGCAGCAAAAGCATGAAAAACATTATATAAATACACACATACACCTATGTAGTAGCAGCATGATCTTATATTTAAAATCACAGAGATGGGAGGTTCACACACAGACACACACAAAAAATGAATGAAATAGTTACATTACGGCTAGCACTCGTTATCACAATAGCCATTAAAGTCTTATCTGCACCGAAGTCCTCTGTGTAGATGCAGCGTGAGGTAGGTTCCAGAGGCAACTCACTACTCCAAAGGGAGGCGCCCGCCTTGAACACCTAATCCAATCCCCTCCTCGACCGCTTGTCTGTAAGGGCCGGGGAGGGACGGAAATTTAAGAGGCCCGCCGGTGCAGTAATGGTGTCCGAATCGATGGTACGTGGACTGTGACGCCCAACCGGAACTGGGGGTTTCTGGCACATCCAGCTTGCTCCCGGCAGCATGGGAAGAGTAGTCCCATAGCTGCCTGGGGAGCGGGACACCAGAGTGCACGGACTCAGGCCGAGGCCAACGTCTGGTGGCCACGGGGAATCATGGGACTTGTAGTCACATGATTACCCGAAGGATCGAGAGACGTATTACCCGGTAGAGGAGGAACGGGGAGGAGGAAAAAAGGAAGAGGGGAGAGAAGGAGGAAAACAGGGGGTGGTGAGATGGGAGGAGGGAATGAGAAAGACAAATGAGGAATGGATAAAAAAAAGGGGGGAGAAAAGGGGAGAAACGGGGAGAGAGGGGGCAGGAGAGGAAAGAAGGGGAAAGGGAAAACAGGTTGGAAAGAAGGGGGGAAGGGGAGAATGAAGTGGTGAGGGAGAGAGGGAGAGGAAAAAGGAGGGGGAGGTTTGGGGGGCAAAAAATGAAACGGGAAGGAAGAAGGGAGAATAGAAGGAACAGAGGGGGAACGATAGGGAAAAAAAGGGGGGAACAAGGGAAAAAACACAGAAACAAAAACAAAAGGGGAAAAACTAAGGGGGGAACAAAGGGGGAAAGTATGCGGACGTGGACAAAAGAGGGAAGCAAAACGCAAGAGACAAAGAGGGCGTGGAAGAATAGAAAGAGAGGCGAGGGGACGGAGGGCAAGTAATGGAAAGAGGAGAAAGAAAAAGGGGAAAAGGAAAAAGACGAGAAACAACATAGGAACGGAAGATCATGCAGGAACAGGAACAGAAGCGGGAAAGAAGAGAAGAAAGGAAAAGGAGAAAAGAAAAGGAGGGACAGAGCGGAAACAGAAAGGGAGGAACAAGAAGAAAGAAAAAGGGGGGCTGGGCCCAGTGCTGGGGATCAAGAACAAATTTATTGAGTATGTGCAAAAGTGGGGGGGTTAAGGAAGATGTCCATGCGTCATCTCATTTGGTTAGTGATGACCATGGTATTTCATCGTTCAGTCCAGAGGTGTCTGTGTGCAGTCTCCAGACCCATCTCTGTTCGTAATACAGAAGTTTCTGGTTCATGTTATTCGTAGAAGGAGATAGCTTGTCTAGTACTATCCATTCTAGGTCATCTGGGGAGTGGTTACTCCTGATGAAGTGACTAGTAAGTTTTGTTGCGTCCCGCTTGCATCGGATGGTACTTCCATGTTCGCAGATGCGGGTCCCCACTCTCCTCGTTGTCATGCCAATGTATTTCAATTTACAGGGGCATGTGATCATGTAAACCACATTTTTGCTATCACAATTTGTGAAGGATTTCAGTTCCCAAGGTGTGTTTAGGCCTAGGTCTACACTAGTAGTTTTATACTAGTTCCTTTATTTGAGACCTACCACCACCATGTAGGGCGTCAGGTCTTTAACATGTTAGTGCATGCACTTGTAACTCATCTAAGCATGCTGAGTCACTCACTCGTGTGTTGTGATTTGCTGGGTCACACCTGGATGAAACTTTATAATAATTATCGTTCTTATTCTAGACTACCGTGGTTAAGCTGCCCACAGATAGGCCTCCTTTAGTTTCCTCACTAGAGAACCTCTGTAGGAGGTAATCACCCCTTACTTGAATATTTAATTTAACACAGAGATTTAGGGATCCCAGGCCCTGACGAATTCCCCAAGACCTCCTTTGGCTCTCCGTAGCAGGCAGAAACATGTTGGCCATGCATCAACAATTAGGTGACCCTTCGAGTCATTATTCTCAGTAGGTGTCCCATCACTTCTTTTATCCATACCAGCAGTCACCACGATTAAAGGTGTACCATTACACAGGTGACTGATTAGGTAGTTTTATATTTTCCCTATCACCACTGGATCCCTTGTTTATCCAAATAATTTTAATTTCAGCACTCCCCCCTAGTTCTTTTAACTTGAAGGTTGAGTACGCCCATGTGGCATTGTCCTACCTGGGTGGGGCTAGGTGGTCATATGATGAAGCAATACACTATGGGGGTCATTCCGACCCCGGCGGTCAAGGACCGCCGGGGCCGGGGATGCGGGAGCACCGCCAACAGGCTGGCTGTGCCCCGTAGGGCATTCTGACCGCGGCGGTTTGGCCGCGGTCAGACCAGGAAAACAGGCGGTCTCCTGCCGGTTTTCCGCTGCCCTGGAAATCCCCCATGGCGGCGCAGCTTGCTGCGCCGCCATGGGGGATTCCGACCCCCCTCACTGCCAACCTGTTCCTGGCGGTTCCGACCGCCAGGAACAGGATGTCGGTGAGGGGTGTCGTGGGGCCCCTGGGGGCCCCTGCAGTGCCCATGCCGATGGCATGGGCACTGCAGGGGCCCTCCTAAGAGGGCCCCACTTTGAATTCCAGTGTCTGCTCAGCAGACACTGGAATTCGCAACGGGTGCAACTGCACCCGTCGTACCTTCCCACTCCGCCGGCTCCATTCGGAGCCGGCTTCCTCGTGGGAAGGGGTTTCCCGCTGGTCTGGCGGGCGGCCTTCTGGCGGTCGCCCGCCAGCCCAGCGGGAAAGCCAGAATGGCCTCCGCTGTATTTCGACCGCGGAGCGGCCATATGGCGGTTCCCTCCAGGCGGGCGGCTCCCGCCGCCCGCCGTGGTCTGAATGACCCCCTATGTGTGTGAGACCACCTAGTCCTTAAAGGAAACTTTCCCTTCCTCTTCACAGTTACCCTTGTAACACCACCAAGTCTCAAATTTTGCCACTGGTCCCCTCACTACACCCCATACTCCATGTATATATGGAGTATCCCATCCACCAAGGTCGTACTCAGGCCTTAGTTCGATTGGTTCTGCTTCTTTCTCCTCTGCAACCAATAACAAAAAAAATGGGGTTATCATTTTATTTCATACAGTGTTAACTTTAGCAACTGTCAAACAAGAGCACGATGATAATGCTAGATGAATATTTCTTCTTTTAAAATTTAACAATGTTTCATTTTCCATTTAAATGTATATAGTCCCATTACCTTTTGGGAATCCATTAATTATAAATAATGTTACTCCCACAGTATAACCTTCTCTTAGGAGGTGACTCTAATCAGATCATGGATCCCTTTATTGATAGCCAATCAAAAATGAAATACATTTATAAAATTCAAAATGCTTTTCCTGAAACTATCCATTCTCGAGGTTTAACTGATGGCTGGAGATTATGTAACACTGATTGTTTGGAATGCACCTTTTACTCTCCTGATCATCACACTAGCTCTAGATTAGATTTTATTTTTTAAGTAAAAATCTGACTCAATCCATTACACCAGCTGACATAGGTGCAACTGTAATCTCTAACCATGTCCGAGTGATAGTGGATTTGGAGCTAACATCAGATTTTCCATGCTCTGATAAATAGTGATTAAACAATGTTTTTTATTTCAAGACCCCAATTCTGTAACTAAATGTAGACATGCTGCAAAATAATTTTTGTTACATATACAACACTGCTGACTCTAAAAGTAACCTTATATGGGATTCCATTAAAGCCATGGCTCAGTTATGTGCCCCTGACATACACAGTTTTTTCATCAATATTTTCACTGCTAATGTTTCATTTATATTTTTAATGATGTTATAGAAGTCGTCATATAGAAGTTGTCATGAGTGCTTTAATATCTGTGGTAAATAGCAGTGCATGGTGGGGGTGCGAGCTATAGTTACGTTAGGGAGTGAGTTATAGTTACTTGAAATAAGTTTAACTATAGCTGCTGAAGTTCTGTGGTTTTGTACGAGTAAATTCAGAACCTAATTATAACGTCCTTGTAACCTTTGTTTTTTTCTATGAATTTCTATATTTTTTAACATAAAGTAATTTTAATTATCATGTGTTAATCCAACCCCGGCCGGGCACGGTGGGGTTGGCTGCAGGCCAACCCCTGATAACCACCTCACCCAGCCCTGCACACTGCCTTCAGCTGTGCGTGGGGGGTTTGGCCTCAGGACCATAGTCACTCAATCCTGCACTATGCACAGCACAGCCGAATGGTCTAGCTCTCTGGGTGTGAAAATAGGTGTAAGAGAGTGTCTTTGGGTGCGAGAGTGTCTATCTAGGTGTACCAAAGTGGGTGCATGGAGGTCTGAGTTGTTCTGTGAGTGGATGTGTGACATATGAGTGGGTCTGTGAGTGGGTGCATGAACGCCTGAGTGGGTCAGTGAGTGGGTGCATGAGTGTCTGAGTGGGTCTCTGAGTGGGTGTGTGAGGGTCTGAGTGGGTCTGTGAGTGGGTGCCTCAGTGTCTTAGTGGGTCTGTGAGTGGGTGTGTGAGGGTCTGAGTGGGTCTGTGAGTGGGTGCGTGAGTGTATGAGTGGGTCTGTGAGTGGGTGTGTGAGAGTCTGAGTGGGTCTGTGAGTGGGTGAATGAGGGTCTGAGTGGGTCTGTGAGTGGGTGCCTCAGTGTCTTAGTGGGTCTGTGAGTGGGTGTGGGAGTGTCTGATTGGTCTGTGAGTGGGTGAGTGTCTGAGCAGGTCTGTAAGTGGGTGCATGAGGGTCTGAATGAGCCTGTGAGTTGGTGCGCAAGTGTCTGACCGGGCCTGTGATTGGGTGTGTGAGGATCGAGTGGGTCTGTGAGTGGGTGTATCAATGTCTAAGTGGATCTGTGAGCGGTTGTGATAGTGATACTATGAGTAAATGAATTAGTGTATGAATGGCTCTGTGAATGTTTTTTGTTGTCCCCAATATTCGCAAATTCATTGTATGCCTACACGGAGGACTGCACTGAGTGTTGCAACGTATTCACAAATATCATGCAGCGTGAAAAAAACAAATTTAAAGGACATAATTTCACCACCACAGACCTGTATATCACAGCTCTGGGGTCAGGGTAACTGATGACCTGTTACCTAAAATGGCAGCCCCAACTTTCTGGTCAGATTGCAGCCAACTAGTCACAGCATTCCTGTTGTTGCATGGAGACACAAATTTGTTGCGATCACTGCAAAAACGTTGCAGTGGATCCATGGCCCTGGATATACAAATGTATTTTCCCTTAAATTTCTTTAAAACTACTGAACAGATTTACAACAAATATGCAGATATTGTTTCATGAAGACCCCAACCATGGTGAATATCAAAATCAAGGAGGAACTGCAGGCAAATATGAACAATTTAATGTCATTTTTTTATTCATGTTGATTACTAAATATATTATAAGGAGAGATGGAGGGAGGTAGATAGATGTTATTTATTTGCGCTTTGAGTTTTAACCAGTTTTACATCCACTTACAGGTTGTTTTCGTAACCACCCGGTTGTTTTTTTTTCAACATGCACTTCAAAAAGGGATAAAAATATCAGGTTAACATATTTTTAAACCTATTTGAATTTTTGGATTTGTGGTGAATTCTTTGGATTGTTGTATTATTTGGAAGTCTTGGTGAGATTCCAAGTGAAGATTTCAGTTCTCCCTTCTGTTGTTGGAAGGTTCTTTTTTTCTATTAAATGTTTTGCTGTGTTATAGCCTTTGCTGGAGTGCCACCGGGTCCCCAGAAAAGAGTTTTTACTCTCCTATTCCGGTTCAACAATTACCAGTGCGCAGGTGAGACAAAATCACTATTCTCACCTACGAGGTTGACTGAATCTTTGGACTTGGCAAAGAGTGTAGTAGTCTGAATCATTCAATCACAAATCAATGACATTATACCACTAACATTTTCTGGACACCACAAACAATTTAACTCCAAATCAAACTCCAAACTGAATAAAGTTTCAAAGCTTTATTACAATCGAAAAATCAATGTCCTGTAAATGGTGCGCTAAACTAAGTTATAAACATATATAAAAACCATAGGCTGAGCAAAACATCAGAAAAGATTTAGGGGGTCATTCTGACCCTGGCGGCCGGTGACCGCCAGGGTCACCGACCACGGGAGCACCGCCAACAGGCTGGCGGTGCTCCCTCGAGCATTCTGACCGCGGCGGTTCAGCTGCGGTCAGAAACGGAAAGTCGGTGGTCTCCCGCCGACTTTCCGCTGCTCGGGAGAATCCTCCATGGCGGCAGAGCGCGCTCCGCCGCCATGGGGATTCTGACACCCCCTACCGCCATCCTGTTCCTGGCGGGTCTCCCGCCAGGAACAGGATGGCGGTAGGGGGTGCCGCGGGGCCCCTGGGGGCCCCTGCAGTGCCCATGCCAATGGCATGGGCACTGCAGGGGCCCCTGTAAGAGGGCCCCGCAAAGTATTTCAGTGTCTGCAAAGCAGACACTGAAATACGCGACGGGTGCAGCTGCACCCGTCGCACCCCTGCAACTCCGCCGGCTCCATTCGGAGCCGGCATCCTCGTTGCAGGGGCATTTCCGCTGGGCCGGCGGGCGCTCTTTTGGAGAGCGCCCGCCGGCCCAGCGGAAATGTAAGAATGGCCGCTGCGGTCTTTTGACCGCGGTGCGGTCATTTGTCGGCGGGACTGTGGCGGGCGGCCTCGGCCGCCCGCCACAGTCAGAATCACCCCCTTAATCTACTAAACATCAATACTGCTAGGCACTCCCAAAGAATAACGTAAATTAGCAACAACACAATATGCACATTAATAATAGAATTCAAAGCAGATGATGTTGACATCAGGAAATCATCGCATTACAGTTTTAACAATCTGTTTTAGAGCTGGGCCATTCCCAGCAGTAACCAAAATTGGGACTTGCATGTGTGGGAACGGGCTAACACATGAGGGCAAAAGTAAAATAAAGAAGAGAAAAATAATTTGGAAAACATCTAACTAGAATAACTCACTGCAAAAATATGCTGGTGTAAGTGACTAGGCTAAAGAGGAAACAAGAAAGCCACATTTAGTTATACCTCTCCTCATGGTACAGCAGACAGTAAGTCAGCGCTGTCACCATCTTCCGGCGTTGGTTGACAGCAGCATCAGGACAATGCAGAACATGAGCTGCGTCGAGGACAGATCAGCAGTTCAGAATTAGTTGGCTTGTTAGTACTGAACCACATATCAGAATAGGGCAGTTAATACTATGATGACAAAACTCATCAAAGAGCTTAAAGAATAGTAATGTAAGAGCAGACAGACATAAGAAGAATTCTAAACAGCTTCTAAACAAGAATCAGGCAGCACCGACCTCAAGAAGGTTTTGAAAGGAACTGACATTCATTCCAAAGTTTTTCACTAAATAAAATAACCAAAATCCAATCGATTGGTCCTTCAGGTGGGCACATACTGGGTGTCGGTTTCAGCATCCAATCAGTGTAGATGGCACCACCGATTTTGCAACTTTTAGGAATCTTCTCAGCCAAAATGCGTTGTCATCTGCATGACTTAGTACAGTTCCCCCAAAATATTACATTTTCTAATCAGTTGCAACTTACAGTTCCTTTCTCACGACGTAATAAATTAAGCTAATATTTTTCACATGAGCACTGTAGTGTTCCGCTCCATCCAACAGCTAGAACAAATATTGTTACATTAACTGAATTTGAAGCATGCTCTTCTCCTGCAGCACAATAGAACATTCAATACTATGTTAGCAGCCTAGGGAAAGAACTCAGGTCAGAGGGGAAAAAATAAAAGCAGTGGAATCTTTGCCGCCGACAGCAACTGTAAGTACACACACTCACCTGTTACAGTTGCATATTATGACAATTTTGTACTGTAACATAACATACCATAGGGAGGGGGCTGCGAGGGCAAGACTCACACATAACAGTACACCGACACACACACACATACAACAACATAGACATCCACACATACACAGCACACACACTACAGCCAGCACACACACACCACATATCAAGAACACACAGTTACGCATGGCTATACAGCACAGGCCCAGTCTCACACAATCCCACACAACATACCAACACATCACAACACATTGTCAAGCAATCACAACTGACACTGGCCAGGGACTCATCACACATACAACACAATGTAAAACCAACAGAGAACGAACACACAAAATAACACAATCATTCAATTTAGCCATTGACCCACACATCACACACACAGCACGTCATACCTATCATACCATGCATAATACAAGCACACTCACACAGTCAAAGCATGCAAAGAAACACACCACTACAACAAACACATATCAACATGTACAACACACAATACCGTCAAAACAACATGTCTGCAACATACACATGCCCATCACTCAACACACATCCTATTCTTTGAGGTTGAAACCACTGCACACACCCTCACATACTGCCCAAACAATACAGGAAGCACAACCATCACACACACAGATAAATACTCACACACAACCAATGTCAGGCAGAAACGACCCAAAACTAGGAAATGAAAAGCAGGACAAAGATGTAACCAGTAAATCAACAACTGGTTGGTCTGTATATAATGTCTGAAATATTAATGAGAAAAGTTCAAGGCCATTGGACAGTCCAATAAATATACAGATTGGTGCGCCAAAGGCACCATATGGTGCCCCAACTTGACTTCTGACTGCCATTAATCTTCACAGTTAGGGGCATTAAGGGGGCAAGTAGGCACCTCAGGGATGATATGGAGGAGTGGTGGTGGAGGGGGGTTTGGGCCTAGGTATGGGGGCGTTATGCTTTGTTTTGGGGGGTTTGGTTTTGGCTTGGGGGAGGGTTGGTTCCTCTTGGGAGGGGTCGACTTCTTGGCGGGTGGATGGGCATGGGTACTGGCAGGGGGTAAAAGGCCTTGGAGGTAGAAGGGATGGCCTTGGGGAGGAAATCTGAATATCTATGGGTGTCACGGTGTGGGGAGGAGTAGGGAAAAAGGTCAGACTCAGAGAGGAAAGTTTTTTAACACAGACGGGGATGGCCAAGACAAAAGGGTTTGGGTGTGGAAGGAGTTGGAGTGGCTGTCTGAGGTGTTTGTCTGGATTTCTTAGGTCGGTTTTTGCGGGAGGTATGCTTGTGGATGGTGGGTGTGTGTTCGGTGGGTGAGTGCGGGTGTTTATGTGTCTTGGGCTGAGGAATGGTGGAGGAGCTGAGGGCTGCCGTAGTGGGTGTGTGGCTGTCTGTAGGGGTGGTGATTGCAGGTATGGTGGATGTGCTGCATGTAAGCATGTCTGTGGTTGTGGTGTCTGTGGGTGTGGTGACTGGGGTGGATGTCTGAAGGTCATGCTGGGGTGGTGTATGCGGTTAGGATGGGTGTGGTGGCTGGATCAGAGAATGTTGGTGTGGTGTCTGCAGATGTGTCAGGTGCTGTGTCTGTGATGCTGGGTGGATGGGGATGTCAGGGCAGGTAGTGACTTTTGCCATGTGTACAGGTGTATGTTGCTTGTGTGTATGCCATTGGTGTGTCCTGTGGTGCTTATGTTTGTCTGCTCTACCCTTGGATGTTGAGGTGGATGCATGCCTTTCTGTTGGAGTGCTTTGGCTGGGTTGGGAAAGGAAAGGCTTGGGATTGGGAAGAGAAAGGTGGAGGGGCGACAGTAAAAAAAGGGTGACTGGCTGCCGTCAGTATGGAGACCAGAGCCTGAAATGATCTCTGTAGGCCAGCCAGTGCACTGTGAATGCCCTCCAAGAATGCATTACTCTGTTATATCTGATTTACCAGTCATTGGATGGCATTCACAATGGTCATCTGACCCACAGAGATTGATCTCAGGAGGTCAATAGTCTCCTCACTGAGGGCAGCAGGGCTAACAGGGGCTGGGGCAGAGGTGCCTGCAGTGAAGGAGAAGCCCAGCCTCTTGTATGAGTGGGCACAGCCAACTGGGTGGGGAGGGGTGATAGAAAGGAGATGGCAGACAGAGATAGTGCTGGGGTAGTCCCAGATGGGTCCGCCACTGCCAGTGAGCATCCACTGGAGGAGGATTCTGAAGATGATGAATTGGATCCTGTCTCTCCCCTGGCACTCCCCTCACTCTCCAGGCCACTAGGTCTCTTGGTGTCTGTGTCATTGTGACTGGAGGTTTTGTAGCCAGAAGCTTTCCCACTCGACTGTGCCCCACCTCCTTCACCTGCCGATGCTGATGCTGGGAAACACAAAGTGAGATAAGGTCATAACATTCTTTACATACCACTTACATCACATTGTACCAGTTTAGTGCCATCATCATGTCACAACAAGATATAATATCCCTCAATCATGACCTAGTCACACACCATCAAAGCTACCTATCTCACACCTACTTTAACATCATATCCGCAGAACTATCACACTAATCATTGCATGACAAGGTAACTTGCCCACATGACACAGAGTCCCTAGCCACAGCAACATGGACAACCAACAACCAAGCTATGGAAAATAGAAGTAACATATAGTTCCACATATCACATACACATACTAAACACATACCAACAATTTGGCCTAATGTCATGAAACATATTGTAAAGCAAACACAGCACAGCATGTTGCACACACACCATACCCACCTCTTGTCACTGAGTACACAACTTTCATGATGGAAATGTGCAAACATGCACCTACTCTAATTTGCAGAAACAGATGTTAGAAGATGAAAAAGTCAGAACACGTCACCTACACATGTACCGATGGTGATGTAGGAAAGAGTGACACTTACTATGTGGACCAAGTCATCTAAGTCATTGTCCTCCTGAAAACAAAGTATAACACTCACATAAGGGCCTATTGAGCTAGGAGCATTTACTCACACACCCCCACAGGTAGTATAGCTACTATTTCAAGACAATGGAAACCTTTCATGTGCTTGAAGGTGATACAGTGCAATGTATCATGCAATTGTTCCGTCCCAGTGGCTGAGTGGCAACATCACTAAACACACATCAAACATGACAAGCCTTACATCTGTTTGGGGAATAAATCAGAGAGACAAACCACATCTGAGGCTACCGTGACAGGTACACCCACCATGATACAAGCCAAATGCTAACTATACATTCCATACCACTCACATGTGTATGTCATCTACCACACCTGCACCACAATGATATCAGTGCAAACAATACATTTCCATACAACAAGGACTCAAAATATATCCAAAATAGCAACAGAAAGAATGTTCACAACTCTTTTCAATGCTAATACATGACGTAACCTTTTAATGTAGACTGATGTTGGCAAAAAGAAATTAAGATGTCAACTGTCAAGAATATGTCTTGGCCTATTTATCATGCCTACAACACTATGCCTAAGGAAATAGCTATGTAGCCACTTCACACCTGCAGGACATGAACTTGGTACTAACATTCATAGCCCTGACACCAATGTATGGGATCCAATAGGAATCTATCAAGACCTCCAGGGTTACCAACATGTAGGATGTCCACTCAGATGACACATTACAGAGGCATATATGCATCCCTCACTTACCAAGGCGGTTCACCTTGTAACAGGTCTGAAAAAAGTAATGCAAGTATGGCATGTGAAATGTCAGATGGGCATCACAGCCTCACATGAAGTTGTCACTCATCAGAAACCTTTTGAAAAGTTGGAAAGACTTCAAAATGTCAGACGCTATGTTGCACATAGACATGGATCAAAGGACATTGGAATGGACAGAGGGCAAAGACCAGGGCAACTTACCATCTTGACATTGGGAGTATTGACCTGTAGACGGAAAGGAACAACTGCCAGGGTATGAAAAGCTGTATAGTGGTACACATTTGACGTAGTCACATGTGCATCCTCATGTGCTTCTGTACACAGAGGACACTGTAGGAGAGGAAAATAACCCTAGACAGTTCAGAATGTGAACACCCGTGTACCAATGTTGGGGTCTGTACATCAATGTGTTCCTTGGAGATACTTGACCCTTTGCACTTACCACGTTGTCATAGCTTAGAAACCTTCACATCATACACTAACCTGTTAAAGGGAAGAAAATGTGTCAAGCCTGTACTTACCCCCTTGTGGCTGCTGTGCTGCCCTCAAATGCCCATCCAACTTCAATTAGACCACTGCCAATATGTGGGTCATTGGGGGGTCAAGGACCGAAGAGCACCCCGTCTTCATTTGGAGGGCATCCCAAGCTGGGCCTCAGCTATCTTCCGGCCCAGCATCTCAAGTCCTCCCACCGCTTCCCACAGTGGGTGCTCTGCCGCCTGTGGACCCCCAGGGTCCTCAGTTTCTTGGCAATAGCACGCCAAATCCCCTTTTTCTGATGGGCATTGACTAGCATGGATGACACAGACAAGAAGAAAATGTCATGTCCACATACACAATACCATAACAAACAGGGTGAAAATACAAGTTACTGCAACTAGCCATGCACCGACTGTCTTCTACATCCATTTCAATGAGGGATGACCATCTGCAGTCAGGCCATGTGTGATGATGAGACAGGCATATAACATGCATATCCAGCACTAGTTGTCAGCTTGAAACAGGTGACTATACCACAAGCATTTCTCTAAACATGGTAAATCTCTCCAGTTATTTTTCACAACACATTCTCGGATCATGTATCACAGTCTGCAGCTGGGTTCGGGTACATACATCACACACACTCAACTATGTCTCAGGACTCAAAATCTATCAGTACACATATGCACAAACCCATCTACCCACACATTTTACCACAATCCTTCATTCCATTACATCATCATAAACTTAACCCTAAAACATTGCACTTGCATTTCAATTACCTGTTCCTCTGGTGCACCAGAGAGCTGTCTATACAGGGGGAGGACCACCTCCACAAGCTTTTCAAGCTCCTCAGGGAAGAAGGCAGGGGCCCTGTCACCTGTAAGACGTGGCATGATTGCTCCCTGAGGCAGTACACAGCAGCTCAGGTTGTGGAGGTCTTGCTGGCAGCAGTGTCAGGAGTCAAGTGAGAGATGAAATGTGAGATGGCTGTCACATCCACCACGTAAAAGAGCATCACCGCTGGCGGACATAGCTATTGGCCCAAGACCGCCAAAGGCAGTAATGAGTTCCAATGGCAATGTCCACAGCGATTGTATCCATCTACCGCCATGACGACTTCCGCAGGTGAACTTAGGTTACTTCCTAATGTGCAGTACAGTAGGTCATGCAGCTGCCATTTTAAGGTTCATATATGAACAGAAAACGTATTTAAAAATTGCGTCACAAGCTGTGAAACATATCTAGGACATTGTGTTCACTGCTGGCTTTGAGCAAACATGTTGCAATGTGCATGAATTATTTACAGGATGTCAAATGTCAAAATGATGTGTTGTATGAATTGTAACTGTAGTAGCATAGTCAACGGATCAATTACAATCTGACATACGGTATATGTGTCCCATATATGTGCTACATGTTACTAATGTTATTGTCACATAGACTCTCAGAGACGTGCTTTCCCATTTCTAACATATGCTAGAGAAAAGGGGATGTGAATGCACTAATATGCCATAATTTGCCTAGGTATGTTCAGTGTACAACGATTCAAAAGTTTCATGTGGCATAATATGTGACATAGGTATGATCATACTTATGATGTACTGGTTTTCACCCACATAGTTACCAAGGCATGAGAAGATTGAGAGAACCTCCAGTGTACCGTCCACTTTCAGACCTGCAGACCATGGAGAAGCGACATGTGATTCAGATCTACCGCCTGGATAGGCATACAATAATGGATCTCAGTTGTCAGTTGGAGCCAGATCTGATGCCTACCATTCGTAATGCACATAGCATACCACACATTGTACAAGTTATGTCAGTGCTGCACTTCCTGGCCACAGTCTCCTTCCAAAATACTGTGGACCTAACTGACGGGATGCCTTAGCCTATGTTCAGTGTGTTCTTGAAGGCTGTACTGTCTGCATTGTTGAAACACCTGGACAGCTACATCAGATTTCTACAACGTGAAGATTTGGCCCATGTAAAGGCTGATTTTTATGCATTGGGACACATACCACATGTGGTTGGAGTCACATATGGCAGCCATGTAGCCTCAGTTACCCCAAAAAGCCAATGAACAGGTATATAGGAATTGGAAAAACTACTAGTCCATCAACGTCCAAGTGGTCTGTTTGGCTGACCTCTACATTTCACAAGTTTGTGCAAGGTACCCGTGGTCAGTCCATTATTCCTTTATCATGCTGAACAGCAAGACCACACTGCTGATGACACGGCAATTTCACAGAGATGGCCTGGCTGGTAGGTAAGTCACATATGTCATGTGTGTCTGTAACCTTTATCTGCCAACTAATGTGTGGAAGCCCGTTACTTATGTTAGCCTTTCTAAACTCTTCTTTACTTGGGACTCCGGTTACCCAAGTCATCCCTGGTTGTTGACACCACTGAGGTACCCAATCACGCCATGGGAAGTCCACTTCAATGAGGTCCACAGAAGGACCAAGCGTGTTGTACGGTGGACTTTTGGGCTCCTGAAGGAAAGATTCCATAGCATCTATAGGTCTGTGTGGCCCTCTTCTACTCACTGACCAAGTATGTCAAATTACTGTTCCCTGCTGCATGATCCACAACCTCACCCTAAGGCATCAAATCCCATTTATACCAGATCAGGAGGAGCTAGAAGTTTCACCTGACTTTAAGTAAGTGATTTTATGTGATTAAACTTATTCCCTGGGGTATTGGTGGGGTTTGGGATGCTTAATAAGGGTCTTAGTGTAATCATCAGACAGATTGCTTCATTATACATAACTCTGATGTACATGCAGAATGTCACATGGAATAGTGTGCAGGTTTTTGATCACTATAGTCTTAATTTTCTCATAATGCACAGACTGAGTCACCCTTGTATATGGGAATTGGCTGTGTGATGTTTTTGTTTCAATGTAGCCTATAGCTTATGTGTGTAATTAATAGTTTGCAGATTACTTCACAAGCTCATCCTCATTTGGCAACATCTGATAGTGTCACAGGCATGTGGAATTTGATGACTAACAAGTGAAATGAACATGGATTGTACTAGGTACTGTCAGGCATGAGATATGTGGTGTGTGAGTTCCATGTCCAGACTGTCATGACAGTGGGATGGTAGTGTCCCATTCCACTCAATAGACCTGTATGGCATTGGAGGTTTGGTCACTGGTGCCATGTGTGTGTTCATATCTCTCACACATGTAATCCTGAACTATCCGTACCCTCAAACATCTGAATGGTTTGTATTGTTAATAAATAACTTGTATGTAGCTGTCACTGTGTTTCCTCACTGTAGGCCACTGTGGATGTGTATCAAGACCGACATAGGTGAGTGGCATGCCTTCTGATACCCGACCATGGTAAGTGGAAGGTTCCATGACAGGGACATTTGTACTGATCTCTGTCTGTATCTTGGGGTATTGTCAATTGGTATGGGTATTTGATAAGGCTTCAGCTGATGATACATTGAAACAATATATGTTTGCCTATTGGCATACTGTAAGACTGACAAGTCCACAACTTCAGTAGTCTGTGGGGTAGTAGTGCATCACACATATGCTGATACACTGAAGTTTGCTGCAGTACCTAACTATGTGATCATTGGCATTCTGGCCTGTATTTGGGAATTGTCCAATGAAAGTGATTAGCGTTATGCCTATCATTATTAGTAAATGCAATTCCACCCAGATGAGACAGTTACAAAACTTTTACATTTGAGAGACATTTCTTAGTGCAGGAAGTTTTATAGATGACAGATTGCTAAATGACTTTCACACATGATCTGTGGTTATGTGGTATTTATTGGGGAGTGCATAGCTAACTTAGGCCTTCATTACAACCCTGGCGGTCAAAGACCACGAGGGCTGTTTTGGAGTTTGTACCGCCAACAGGTTGGCGGTACAAACTCGGGCATTACGAAGCGGTCGCACCGCCGGGACCGGGGATTACGAGTCCCCCTCCCGCCAGCCTTTTCATGGTGGTATGAACCGCCATGAAAAGGCTGGGGAAAGGGGAGTCACAGGGCCCCCTGCCACTGCCCCATGGAGCTGCATGGGGCAGTGAAAAGCGCGACGGGTACAACTGCACCCATCTTACCGCCGCAACACCGCCGGCTCCATTTGGAGCCGGCTTCCATGTTGCGGCCGAGATCCCAGCTGGGCCGGTGGGCGGAAACCAGGTTTCTGTCCGCCGCCATGCGGGGATCTCCAAATAGACCCCGCGGAGTGCGGCTGCATTGGCGGCTGCCCGGCGGTTTCAACTTGGCGGGCGGCAGTTACCACCCGCCAATGTTGAAATGAGGGCCTTAGTGATTTGGAGCACAGATAACAGAAAGGAAACTGTGAAGGGATCTATCATGGTGGTTGAAATCATCTGGGTAGCTGCTACAACATTTGGAGACGCATGTCCAGTGTTCTTGTACCATAGGAAAATGAAGAAAAGTTTCAGAAAAGGCAACAGAGTGTATCTGTGCCACACAAGGGGATTCCAATCAGTAGAGGTTCACTTCCTGGCAGTGGTTTTGTTTTTTCCATCTGCTCCTCCTTGATGCTTTGGGTACGCCCACGTTTGCGGGGAAAGGGGGTTCTTCAGCTGCAGAGGCAAGGGTGTGTGAGGCATGGCCTTCCCCTGTCAGGGCCTCCATTCCACTAGCAGCCACAGATGTTGAAGGGGCGATGTCTCATTGCTGATGGAAAGGGCCAGCTGGTGTGTACTGAACCTATTCAGTGATGTATTCATGTCTCTCTGCACCTCTGCAATGGAAGCCAAGCGGGCATTTTGGCCCTGTCACTGCTGCATGACTTCCTGGTGGTTGTCCCTCTGCAGCTGCTTTATCTCCCCCATCATGCCTTGGGAATGTTGGTAAGCTCCCAAGACTTGGGAGATGGTGTTCTGGCCAGTTGTGTCCCTAGGAACCTGCATCCCCTGGCCCACGCCATCCCTCCCATGCACCCTATCTCCATGTGCGTGTGCCCCTGGGACAGTTTGCCCACTCCCACTGGTGCCAGGTCCATCATTGTCTTGGTAAACTACAGGAAACTCAGGTACCTGTACTGGGGAGCACAAGATGGTGAATATTGTCCTTGGAACACAGGTTTGGGGGCGAATGGTTACCTGAGATGTTGAAACAGCTGGGCTGCAAGGAATCGATGTGGGCAGGGTGAGACTCGCAGTTATTGACTGACCAGGTATCCCAGATGGGCCAGCTTTGTCCTCAATGTCCACACATTCAGGGGTGTATTCCTCACTGAGGGCTTTGTCCAGAGGGGTAGTGACAGTCTTGGGTGTCCTTTCCATGGTGTCATTGGCTAGGTTACCTGTAGGAGAAGTGTAACAGAGAAGTGTAACACACAGTTGCTTTAAGTAAAGCGACAAGTGATACCAAAGTTTGATCCACAAGACATGTTATGTGACATGCACACAAGGCTTTTACTTGATCCCCTGACATGACTATGACACCTGCTTCCACATCTGGGTCAGGCCTATATGGGACACATAGATTTCCAATTGCATACACCTTGCTACAGGATGTTGGAGTATCTTGGTGGGTAGATGATTGTTCATTGACTCATATCTTGTCTGATTGATAACTTGACATTTTGAAGTGATCTCTAAGTTAGGTGTATAGTATCATTGTATCAACTGCCAGCTGTATAATGTACTACGGTAACAGAGCTGGCCAGAAGTATTTGAGTAACCATTATTCCTGGGCCTCTGTATGGGTGTTTTACATGTACATCCAGCCTCGTATATTGGCACCTCCCCCGTGAGTAAATGACATTGTTTGGATGTTGACATAATGGCTTGTTTAGTAGGGAACATAGCTGTAGCTGTGTGTTGCTTTTTATAGTACTGGCAGATGGCCATAGCATCAATGTCATTGCTGTGGACTGTACAACAGTGGAGGAGTCAAGTGGGTTAAATTGATTGTTAGTTTCACATGAAAGGCTATTTGACTAGTACTACAAAGTTCTGGTTTCCTTAGTGGTAGGACAGTGCATGCTGGGAGTTGTAGTGCTGTCAGTCCCTGTGCTACCCATGCCATACACAGACAGTTTGCCCCCAGCTGAATTTAGTTGACACGTGGTATGCCAGAGAGGGCTATTAGGACATCTAGACACATTGGTGGTGAGTGGGTTGGCTGTTAGGGTGGCCAAAGGTGACCAGTGAGCATGTGGGACACTGCAATTTGGTGACAGTTGTTGTATTGTAACTTACCCAACTCCACTCCCCCAGGTATTCCTGTCAATCCCTCAGGATGCACAATGGCCAAGACCTTCTCCTCCCATGATGTGAAGTGTGGGGAAGGAGGTGGTGGCCCACCTCCAGTCTTGAGGACCAACAGCTGGTACCTGGCAGCCATGAAACGTACTCCCCCCTGAAGTCATTCCATCTCTTCCTGATGTCATCTCTTGTGTGTGGGTAGCTGCCTACAGAATTGACCCTGTCTACTATTCTTTGCCACAGCTACATTTTCCAGGCTATGAACGTTTGCTGGAATTGCGCTCCAAATAGTAGTAGCTCTACTCTGATGATTTTGTCCACCATGACCCTCAATTCATCATCTCTGAAACAGGGATGTTTTTGTGGGGACATGTTAGTGGTTTCTAAATAAAATAATTAGGTGAATCAGTGGTGATGAGGTGTGGTTGCCGTGATGTGAGTTGTTGACTGGTGTTGAATGTGTGGGGTATTAATATATGTGTCAGTTGTGTTGTGTAATTGTGGATGAGTGTTGTGTGAAGAGCGTAGGGCTGCCTATTATATGGTTGTAAGATTTTTTTTTACTGTCTCTATCATGCGGTGTCTGGCGTTCTGGTTGCAAAGGATTGTGGGGTGTCAAGGGGTGTGTTTTATAGAGCATTGTGTTAATGTGTTGGGTGTGTGGATGTGTCAGGTGTGGGGTTTTCAAACTCTCCAATGTGGTGTGGTGGATTACTGTGGTGTTGGTGACCGCTACGGTTCACACCGTCATTGGTGTTCCGCCTTTGAAGGACCACTGATGTGATTTCTGGGTCGTAATATGTCTGAGGTTTTTTGGCGAGCTGGAGGTGCTGGTGGTGGGACCACTTTTATCCTACCCCCAGAGTCCTGGTGGTTTTAGAGTTTTAGCTGTCTTTTAGCAGAGTTGGCTGTATAACTCGTAACACAGCAGTCTGTATGACCACCAACATGACGTTCTTTTGGCGGCCACCACCGCATCAGTCTTACCGTCAGATCGCCAAACTCATAATCAGCTCTTCATCAGCATTGCCTTTTCCTTCAATCTTTTCTTGTTCAAATCAATCTCATCACTGCAGTATTTTGCATATTGTAGCTCTTCATCAATCAGCTTTCCTTGCCAGCAAATCAAATGATTCTTAATCATATTGCTAACTTCAGGCTTCTATCCTTGAACTAATCTAAATACAAAATGAATCACTTCTCTCGGTTCAATAATTTCAATAATTTCAATAATTTATGTGTGTGTATTGTCTGAATGCTTTCAGCAGTCTCTCATAATAAGAATTAACAGGTTCCTTTTCCTCCTGAAATGTCCTGTCAATACTTTTCCAATCAAAGTCTTTAGGGGAAACTCTATTTTTCAGAAACTCAATCACTTTGTAATAGTTCTTCATCACCTTTCAGATGGCACGCCTGTTACTACATCTCTCGCTGACTCATGCGTCGGCCAATCAATGCTCCTTTTACATTCAACACACAAATCTGTTGGAACAACAATTTCAAATAAAGTGTTGAGATCTTCCCACAAACACTTCGCAAGCTTAACAAACCTCTTGTTTGCTAATTCCATTCCACTGGTTTCTTCCTCAACTTTGGGTAATCATTTGTAAATGACAGTATTTCTCTCCTACTCCAAGGGACAGGAACAAAATTCTCTCTCGGTATTTCTCTCAATGCCATAATTTTTACAGCTCCATCAACCTGCTGTACATCATTTGAAGATGCAGCCGGCTTTTTCTTCTGATCTCTTTTCTTTGCTCATCTGCCTTCCCATGTAGCTAATGCTCCCCATATTTGACTATTCTGGATTAATTAATGTGAATCTTCATTCTAGGTGATCTCATGTTTGCAATGTCTCTTAAATCAAATTCTAATCTGTAACTCTTCTTCAACTGTTTGGATTTATCCATTTTGATGTCATATTTGTCTGCCAAATTAGTCAACTTCTCATACACTTGTCCTGCTCTAAGAGTAACATCTTTGCACATAAAGACAAATGCATTCTCATTGTAGGACTGTGATCTATTCAAATCAAGTGTTACCTCAATCATATAATTTAATTCCAATTTTAATCTAGCCATTTTTAATGTCCTTTCTCCCTCAGGTGTATTTCCTGAAGCTGAAGTTCCACTTAAATTATCTCACCAGCCAGTCAATTGTTGAGCTGTCAAACCTTGTAAGCTAATGTTATTACCATTGTTTCAGGACACAAACTGGGGGATATTGCATGGGGCTCTCACAATCTGCTCTTGAGCCATCACAGATGATCCCATTGAGCATGGGGGACATCACACATCAATTAGTTGGCTAACTCCACTATGTGATTGATTCAAACTGAATGATTTCAAGGGGTCATGGCTGGCACAGTAGTGCTGAATCTCTCCATTTCCGCATTAGCTCCAAAAGGTAAATTAATTGCCAATACTGGATTTGGAATCTGGGGACTATTCTCATTATTACCATGGGCATACAATTGGACTACTGGACCTATGGTTACAGGAACTGTTCATGCTTCTAGTCCTGACAAATTTGTCTGACTTTGTGGAAATATTAATCCCATACCTTGGC
This sequence comes from Pleurodeles waltl, assembly GCF_031143425.1. Taxonomy (NCBI): domain Eukaryota; kingdom Metazoa; phylum Chordata; class Amphibia; order Caudata; family Salamandridae; genus Pleurodeles; species Pleurodeles waltl. Next base: position 1,638,353,104 of record NC_090444.1, on the reverse strand, counting down.
CAGTTAATACTGTACCAAAAGTCTGATTTGGCTGTTTCGGGGCAACATTCCAGTAGAATACTGGGGAATACATTGGCATTGTCTGTCTCTGATTCACAAATTGTGCAGGTGTCTGTACATTAGGTGTGGACTCAAACTGAGTCATTCCTGTATTTTGAATTTGTTGTGGCATAACTGGACCTGGGACATTCTGAACTGTGTTAACATTTGAAAATGTCAGATAAATCACTGGCACCTGTGCAACATTAGCAGTAGGCACATTTGGAATCATCTGAACCTGGCTGCGTGCAACTGGAGCTGTGGCAACATTCAGGACTACATTCTGATTTACTAATTCAACTGCATTGTACGTTGGGGGGGTGATTCTGTAATAACTGTTACAAATTAATCATTTGAATCACTCTCCACATCTGCTATCCTTTTATTTTCACCCAATTTCTGTCCTGTATCTTCCTCAGATTTCTTTTTGGCTTTAAGTTTAACACATCCATCATCTTTATGAGTAATTACTGGGAATAACTTCACTGCATGTAACCTATCTGCTCTCCACATTCTCTGCTCTACATCCCATCTAGCTTTTGCTAGCGTTTTCTCAGCTTTTGTAATTCTCCTTTTGAATTTCGGAGCCTCTTTTTGTTTCACAAATAATTCCCAAATAGCAATTGATTCAAATTGGGGCTTGGATTCATACATCACCCTGCTCAGATTCTCGAAAATTCTCAAATTAAAGATTCCATAACTAGGAAAAGCTAATGTACAATCCTTCTCAGTTATTTTGCACCATTTATTTACCAAAAGACATGCTGAAACTCCTCTGTCTTCCATTACCTCAAATGCTGGTGTACCCTCAGGTGGAGTAGGCTCATCCTCCCTAACTGGAATAAAAACATCTCCTCTCATGGCACTCCTTAAAGCTTTGAAAAACTTAATTTTTACACAAATCTAATTCACAAATACAAATACTATCAAACCAGAAAGTAATTTTCCATCTCACAATCCCATTCATGAGCTGTTCTCAACCTATAGCAGAACAGTCTTGTCCACCAATCTATGCGCGGCTTTTCTCACCAACAGACCTATCCCAGTGCAGACCAAATGATGTCAAACTCACTCTGCTCAGCAGCTGCGACTCACTTCAGAGCTGTCTCACATACCTCTCACGTAAAACCTAATCCAAATTTTGCCAGCATAAAAAACAAAACCTGTCTGCTCACTACAGGTAGGAATTAAACACTTCAGAAGTTGTACAGAACAAAAACAGCTACTCTTCTGGCTGTGGCTTTCTCACAAAAGCAAATAAGATTTGACCTGCAAACCTCACACCGATTAGTACGGATCGTCCATGTGCACCCACGATTCACCTAATACCAATCAACAACACACACTCAAGGGAAATACTACTGGTGTTTTCAATAGTGTTCAATCGACCAACACCTTACCTCCAGACAATAAATTAACCAAGTGGCTCCATACACTTGTACAATACTCCGGAGACTTAGGCCTCACACGACCTGTTACAACAACAACCATGTGGGCAATTTTTGAACAGAAAGTGCCACAGTCACTTGGAGTATGCCTATTCCCCTACTATCATACTTGGAGTACACAAACTCCCTAACCACTTACCTTGGAGTACGCAAACTCCTTACTTTACTCATACATAACACTTCACTGCAATTTGCCAAAGCATTGCAAGCACAAACCCTGCTCAAAACACATACCGTACACTTGTAACACAATGCTGATTTCATCAACCCCTACACTACATAAAAAACAATTTACAATGTGGGCAAATTCTGACTCTACTCCTCACAAGACATAACCGTAACTCTACTACCAAAACTGCTGGAGCACCGCCAGGGCCTCAGAAAGAAGATTTTGCTCTCCTGTTCCGGATAGAACAACCAGCGCGTAGGTGAGACACCATTACTATTCTCACCTATGGAGGTCGACAGATCAGCAGTTCAGAACTAGTTGGCATGTTTGTACTGAACCACATATCAGAATAGAATAGAGCAGTTAAGACAATGATGAGGAAACTCATCAGGGAGCTTAAAGAATAGTAATGTAAGAGCAGACAGACATAAGCAGAATTCTAAACAGCTTCAAGACAAGATTCAAGCAGCACGACCTTAAGAACGTTTTGAAGGGAACTGACTTTCATTCCAAAGTTTTTCACTAACTAAAATAACCAAAATCCAATCGATTGGTCTTTCAGGTGGGCACATACTGGGTGTCGGTTTCAGCATCCAAACAGTGTAAATGGCACCACTGATTTTGCAACTTTTAGGAATCTTCTCAGCCCAAATGCGTTGTCATCTGCACGACTTAGTACAGTTCTACCAAAATACTACATTTTCTAATCATTTGCAACTTACAATTCCTTTCTCACAACATAATAAATGAAGCTAATATTTTTCACATGAGCACTATAGTTTCCTGCTCTATTTAACAGCTAGAAGAAATATTGTTACATTAATTGAATTTGAAACATGCTCTTCTCCTGCAATACAATAGAACATTCAACATTATGTTAGCAGCCTACGGAAAGCATTAAGGTCAGACGGGACAGAATAAACAAGTATTTTTCCATGACTGCTTGCAAAATGAATCTTAAGGCCTAGTCAAGTTAAGAAACTTAAATGCACATTATTATACTTAAAACATTTATAAAAACCTACTGCACACATTAAAATTCACATCAAACAATTTATTTTGTTTCAAACTTTATTCGTGTTATGTCAAAGCAATTTTAAATGTGTATTTATTCTTCTAAACACATAGGGGGTCATTCCAACTTGAGCGGGCGGCGGAGGCCGCCCGCCAAAGTTCCCCCGCCGAATGACAGCCCCGCGGTCAAAAGACCGCGGCGGCCATTCTGGCTTTCCCGCTGGGCCGGCGGGCGACCGCCAAAAGGCCGCCCGCCGGCCCAGCGGGAAAGACCCAGCAACGATGAAGCCGGCTCCGAATGGAGCCGGCGGAGTTGCTGGGGTGCGACGGGTGCAGTGGCACCCGTCGTGATTTTCAGTGTCTGCAAAGCAGACACTGAAAATCTTTGTGGGGCCCTGTTAGGGTGCCCCTGCACTGCCCATGTCAGTGGCATGGGCAGTGCAGGGGCCCCCAGGGGCCCAACGACACCCGTTCCCGCCATCCTGTTCCTGGCGGTAAAAAACGGCAGGAACAGGATGGCGGGAAGGGGATCGGAATCCCCATGGAGGATTCCCTGGGCCAGGGGTAAACCGGCGGGAAACCGCCTGTTCCCCTTTTCTGACCGCGGCTTTACCGCCGCGGTCAGAGTGGCCCAGGAAGCACCACCAGCCTGTTGGCGGTGCTTCCGCGGTCGTTGGCCCTGGCGGTCATCAGAATGACCCCCATAATTCATAATAATGAAATCTGTTTATTTCAATGTATGTGTGTTTAATTCATATTCACTTAATACTCATAATACATTTTATTTGTACTGTTTCTACCTAAAATAATAATTTCAGGTTAATATTTATTAATAATTACTCATTTATGAATTCAAAATGTTTTCATTTTAAACATGATGGCAAAATATGATTGGTAGGCACAAATGTCCACCACCCTTTAAATGTACCCATTTACATTTCTGTTATTTCTCTGTTAAGCCTTTGAAACTGCAGATTTATTAGCTGTCATGTGCTACTTCAATGACTCTAGTTTAATAATAAATCTTGATCTTTCTCACCTTAAAAAACATAAATATGTTATTTAATATGCCACGCAGTCACTGTCCAGCACCTTCCCTCACTCAGTACTTGGTGGAGATAGAACAGTAAATGTGTCCCTTCATTAACTTTCCAGCACCTTCCCTGAGGTGACACTTGGTGGAGTTAGATTAGTAACTCTTGTCCTCAAGTCACTGTCCAGCACCTTCTCCAAAGTGACATTTGGTGGAGTAAGAATGGTAAATCATGCCCCTCAGTCACTGTCCAGCACTTTCTCTGAGTTGAAGTTTGACAGGGTTTGAATAGTAAATCTTGCCCTCTCCCAACCCCCGCTTTGTACCTTGCGATAACAAAACCTCCACCGTCACGCCAACAGGAATCCGCCCACTCTATCACGACCCACGAATCCACGCGGTGGTCTTTTAACCGCGGTATTCCATTGGCGGTACACACCGCCGCGCTCAAAATACACACACATTTACAAAACACAACCACATTGGACAAATCGAAATACACACACCTGATACACATACACAAACCACTCCCACACACCCAAACCAATATAAAATACACACCCACAAACCCCTACAACAAAAATTGAGAACGAAGCACAGAGAGAGACACCACCATCAACAAACTAGCATCCACAGGCACACAACACCATCACTCACACAACATCCACGCACCTCACACAACACACACCAACACATCCCCTCACACATCACAACACACACCACCTCACACATCACCCACACCACACCATGGCACCGCAAAGACGCCCCAGGTTCTCTAAGGAGGAGCTCAGGGTCATGGTGGAGGAAATCGTCCGGGTAGAGCCACAGCTATTCGGATCACAGGTGCAGCACACCTCCATTGCTAGGAAGATGGAGCTATAGCGCGGAATCGTAGACAGAGTCAACGCAGTGGGACAGCATCCAAGAACACAGGATGACATCAGGAAGAGGTGGAACGACCTACGGGGGAAGGTGCGTTCCGTGGTCTCAAGACACCAGATTGCAGTTCAGAGGACTGGCGGCGGACCCCCACCTCCTCCCACACAACTAACAACATGGGAGGAGCAGGTCTTGGCTATACTGCATCCTGAGGGCCTCGAAGGAGTAGCAGGAGGAATGGACTCTGGTAAGTCAAATCTTAACTATTACATCCCCCACCCTACCTGCATGCTATCACATACCCCCACCCTCACCCTCACTCCCATCACTCCAACACCTCACATATGTCCCACTATCACAAACCACCCATCCCAACACCAAGCCCTGCATGCAACACCAAAGCATGGACACCCATCACCAAAGCATGTCCACCTCAGATACCCACACAGATCCCCAAACCAAATATCACACAAGGTCCTAGACAAGAATGTAAGCACTGGGGTACAGGGTCTCCCACCCATTGCACACGATGGCACACACAGATGCAATAATCATGCCTTTACACCCCTGCAGGACCTTTACCCAACGTCACCGGACAGGAGGTTCCAGACATGTCCACCCCCCAACAGAAGAGGCCCACAGTTATGACAGCAGCTCTGTCCAACTGGATCTAGATGACCAGCCCGGCCCATTTGGGACCTCGGGACAGTCGGTTCCCCACACACTGGCACATGCCACCACAGAGCCTCCCCCCTCAGGAAACACCAGCACAGCACCCACCCAGCGGGCCCATCCCTCTGTCCCCAGGACACGTCAAGCAGCAGTGTGTCCACCACTACAGGGAACCCAGGCAAACCCACAAACCCAAGAACATCAGGGACCTGGGGGCAGTGGCAGTGGGCACACGATTCTGGGGACAGCGTTACAGGAAAACCGGGGAACTGGGAGGACTGCTGTTCGACAGGGAACCCACTCTCCATGAGGCCCTCTCCAACAGCATGGGAGAGTACCATCATTCCTAGGAGACGATGGCAACGGTACTGGCCAAGTTTCAGGAGACCCAGCGGCTGCAGGAGGAACAGTATTTGGGGATCAGGGAGGAACTCAAGTCCATCAACACCCCCCTGGTCACCATTGTAGGAGTGCTGAAGGACCTTGTGAACACCAGGAGGGACAACAAAAGGCCCCTGACACTATCCTCGATGATGAACAGCCCACCACCTCCGCCGGCGCTAGTGGACAGGAGGCACCGCCACAGGACCACGACACCAGCACCCCACCCCCTGCAGATGGAGAACCACCCCGCAAACGGTCCCTGAGATCCAGGACAAAGACAGACAACAATGCCAAGACCCCCACCAAGAAATGAGACCACCCTGAATGTCTTCCTTCTGTCCCACTTCGTCACCCTGTCCATCCTTAAACTGCACTTGCTCCACTTCCTATGCCCCTTTTGACAATGCACCTGTGAGACAAATAACTGGACTCTGCCATGGACATTCCTCCACCATCACCCCTGACCATTTTCCAACCCCCTCCACTATTTTGCATTTAAATAAACACCCTTGAATCACAAAACAATCTGGAGTCAGTCTGTGCTTTCACAAATGTGTATTTGCTATAACTAAGGAAAATAGCAATGTCCATTGTCTTGTCAACATACCTATGTCACATAGCTCTAGTCCATGAGGTAACAAAAGCAGAGGTCACACAGTGGGACCCACATCTGTGAAATGGAAAGGCAAAGTGACAAGTCAGGGTCCATACAATGGGTGAAAGTGACAGACATATGAAAGGTCTAACAATTGTATGAGATGAAGGAGGCAGTGATGCCTTCTTACCTGTGTCTCAATGGAAGTATTGCTGGATAACGTTGTTTCTGTTGTTGATATCCTCTTCTTCTGCCTCCTCTTCTTCACTGTCCACAGGCTCCACAGCTGCCACAAGACCTCCTTCTGGACCATCCTTCTGCAGAAAAGGCACCTGCCGTCGCAAAGCCAGGTTGTGCAGCATACAGCAGGCCACGATGATCTGGCACACCTTCTTTGGTGAGTAGTAGAGAGAACCACCTGTCATGTGGAGGCACCGAAACCTGGCCTTCAGGAGGCCGAAGGTCCTTTCGATCATTCTCCTAGTTTGCCCATGTGCCTCATTGTAGCGTTCCTCTGCCCTTGTCCTGGGATTTCTCACTGGGGTCAGTAGCCAGGACAGGTTGTGGTACCCAGAGTCACCTGCAAATGTCGAGGGACAACTGTTAGACACACACTAACCCTTAGGGACAACCCCAGACCCAGACAATCATTCACACGGTGTAGGGTCCTTGTCCTCACCTATTAGGCACCTATTAGGCACACACGGTGCCTCTGGAGTTGCCCCATCACATAAGGGATGCTGCTATTCCTCAAAATGTAAGCGTCATGCACTGAGCCTGGAAACTTGGCGTTCACATGGGAGATGTACTGTTCGGCCAAACACACCATCTGCACATTCATCGAATGGTAGCTCTTCCTGTTTCTGTACACCTGTTCACTCCTGCGGGGGGTACCAAGGCCACATGTGTCCCATCAATGGCACCTATGATGTTGGGGATTTGTCCCAGGGCATAGAAGTCACCTTTCACTATGGGCAAATCCTCCACCTGAGGGAAAACGATGTATCTGCGCATGTGTTTCAGCAGGGCAGACAACACCCTGGACAACACGTTTTAGAACATAGGCTGGGACATCCCTGATGCAATGGCCACTGTTGTTTGAAAGGACCCACTTGCCAGGAAATGGAGTACTGACAGGACCTGCACTAGAGGGGGGATTCCTGTGGGATGGCGGATAGCTGAAATCAGGTCTGGCTCCAACTGGGCAAACAGTTCCTGGATTGTGGCACGATCAAGTCTGTAAGTGATAATGATGTGTCTGTCTTCCATTGTTGAGAGGTCCACCAGCGGTCTGTACACCAGAGGATGCTGCCATCTCCTCACCTGCCCCAGCGGGCGTGCCTTATGGATGAGAACAGCGAGCACAGAGTCAGCCAACACTGAGGTATTAAAAAAAGATTTTATTGCACACATTTGTCAATCTGCAATGTGCCTATCACTGTGTGTATGCAAGGCCTAGATAGGTGCGACACATTTAAAATTAATGCCATGTGGCCCCCTGAAATGGCGGCTGCCTGACCTGTAATGTGGGACAAGGGGATATGAGGTAACTGCGCTGGCGTTGTACACCGTTGCGGTAGGCGGTCGAAGACCGCGGCGCAATCCTGTATTGGTTAACGTTGGGCCCTATAAGTCCCAGGAGCCAATGACGATGTACGCCGGCGGTGACGGTACGCACTGCTGCGGACGTGACCGCCATTTTCTCTCTGTTCACTCACTTGATACCTGACCTTCGACAGGAGAGGACCTACACTGCAAGTGCTGCTGTGACCTCAGTCTGGAAGCGACGATGGCTCATGTGTCTGGGGAAAGGGCCCCTGCCTTCACTTCGGAGGAGTTGGAGAAGTTAGTGGATGGGGTCCTTCCCCAGTACACGATACTCTACGGTCCTCCAGACAAACAGGTGATTAAACTGTGAGCATGCTGAATGGGCAATGCCTGTTTGGAGTGGTGTGGATGGAAGATACAGGGGGGACTGAGGTCTGCATGAGCGGACGGTGAGTGTATTTGCGTCAGGGCAAGGGTGGGAACATGGGCCAATGACTGTGATGGTCCGGACGGTTAAAGATCATCCTTTTCCCCTGTACTATTCCTGTAGGTCAGCGCCCACCAGAAGAAGGATATTTGGCGTGCCATCACCAAGGACGTCCAGACACTGGGGGTCCACCACAGACGGAACACCCACTGCCGGAAAAGATGGGAGGACATTTGCCGCTGGAGCGAGAAGACGGCGGAGGCCCAGCTGGGGATGGCCTCCCAACGTGGGAGGGGTGCCCGTCGCACCATGACCCCCCTGATGTTCCGGATCCTGGAGGTGGCATATCCGGAGATGGATGGGCGCTTGAGGGCATCACAGCAGCCACAAGGGGGTGAGTACATTCACATCCATCTGAGTCTGCGTGCATTACGAGGTGTCTGGGTGGGGGAGGTGGGCTGTGGGTTCCCCCAGGCCAGGGCGAGTTTTGTAAGCAAGGTCCCTTCATGAGGCAGGCTATGTGGCACCCCAACCCCACCAGTGGTAAGAGCCATCTACACCTAGTCAGGCTCCTGTGACTTACATGTGTGCAGTAATCGGGCATAGGCCTTGTACTCCATGTCCCTGTGATTAATTAGGGAGCTCTAAGTGAATGCCGTAGTGAAGAGGGCTGCTGTGTTTGTAGTGTCTGCCAACTGTAGCGGTATTGCATGCACTGAACACGTCTTTCTTCTTCCCCCCCTTTTTTGTGGTCTCCCTGTTCTAGTGTGCATTAGCATCATCAGGCAGAGGAGCAGTGCCACCGGAGCAGGAGGGAGCTGCATCCCACATGGCCCTGGAGGGCAAGACAATGGAGTCTGAAGTCACCAGTGGAACGGAGGGCGAGGGGAGCTCCACAGCAGGGACAGGAGCAGAGACCAGTGACACTGACTCCTCCTCTGATGGGAGCTCCCTTGCGATGGCGGTCCCCTCTGTGCCCCCCACATCTACAGGTACAGCCGCCACCCCCCCTACCAGCACCGCCCTCCCAGCAGCCCCTCAGAGTGTGTCCCATGGCCGCTCACCCAGGAGGGTGGGCATCTCCTTCGCCCCAGGCACCTCAGGCCCTGCCCCAGTCAGCCCTGCTGCCCTCAGTCAGGAGGCTATTGACCTCCTGAGATCCCTCACTGTTGGGCAGTCTACCATTCTGAATGCCATCCAGGGAGTATAGAGGCAGTTGCAACAAACAAATGCATACCTGGAGGGCATTCATTCTGGCCAGGCAGCCCAACAGCGAGCATTTCAGGCTCTGGCCTCTGCACTGATGGCAGCCATTGTCCCTGTGTCCAGCCTCCCCCCTCCAGCCCCCTCCACCCAGACCCAATCCCCTGTACCTCAGCCTATCCCAAGCACACCATCAGACCAGCATGCACACACCTCAACACACAAGGGTGGCTCAGGCAAACATAAGCACCACACATCCCACGGGCACTCACACAAGCATCATACCCATGCAGACATACCAACATCCACTGCCTCCACTGTGTCCCCCTCCTCCACGTCTCCCTCCTCCTTCCATGTCTTGTCTGCACTACATCTTCAGCCACTACCTCCATCACCAGCACACCCATCACCACACACCGCTCACGTGCACTTACCACCCCACTACCATTCACCCATCCCCTGTGTCCTCTCCCAGTGTGTCTGTGAGCCCTCCTCCAAAAGTACACAAACGCAGTCACACACCCACCCAACAGCCATCCACCTCACAACAGCCTCCAGCCCATGCACCTTCACCCAAAGTCAGCAAACGTACACCTCCTACATCCACTACCTCTTCCTCCACTCCCAAACCCCCTCCATCTACCCGTCCCAGTGTGTCTAAAAAGCTTTTCTTATCAAATGTTGGCTTGTTCCCTACACCTCCCCCACCCCGTCCATCCCCTAGGGCCCGCCTTTCCAGGTCCCAACCCAGCACCTCAGCCACCACATCCCCGCACTCAGTGGTGCCAGCAATAGCGGAATTTTGGAGTGCGGCAAGCAACAGGGCTGCCAGTGTCCCAAGGAGCGAGTGCAAGGACATTCCCCCACCTCCAAAAGTGATAAAGTTGCCCACATCACGGAGGGAGAAGGCGAAAACACCTGCCACCAAGGGCTCAGGCAAAACAAAAGTGGAAAGTGGCATGACAGCTGCGCCACCATCCAAGGTGGGGAAGGGCCAGAAAATCAAAGGCAGGTCCACGTCGATGTCAACCTGCACGGTGGACATGACTGCCATCAGCACCACCACTTGCACCGCCGCCACAGACACCGCCGCCAGCACCGCAGGCACTGGTCCCGCCACCAGCACCGCAGACACTGAGCCCGCCACCAGCAGTGCAGTCAGTGAGCCGGCCACCAGCACCACCGCCACAAAGACCGCCACCAGCACCGCCACCACAAAACCTCTGGCAGCACCGTTTCCACAGAGCCCGCCGCCAGCACTGTTTCCACAGAGCCCGCCGCCAGAACCGATGCCACAGAGCCCGAGCCCGCAGCCAGCACCGATGCCACAGAGTCCGCCGCAAGCACCGCCGCTACTGACACCGCCGCAAGCACCGCCAGCGGCCCGCCACATCCTGAGCCAGTGGCACCACCGCAGACATGGCTGCCATCCCCAGTGGTCAGTCGTACGAGGCTGGTGGTCAGTTCCAGGAGCCTGGCCAGCTTGCATGTTGTACCACCGTCAGTGGAGTGTCACATCCACTACCTCAATCCTTGGCAGGATGAAGCACTCTGGGCACAAATCCCCCTCCAGAACCAGTGGAGAAAGGCATCCACTACCTCAGTCCTTGTCAGGATGAAGCACTCTGGGCACAAAGCCCCCTCCGGAACCAGTGGATTATCACATCCACTACCTCAGTCCTTGGCAGCATGAAGCACTCTGGGCACAAAGCCCCCTCCAGAACCAGTGGAGAAAGGCATCCACTACCTCTGTCCTTGTCAGGATGAAGCACTCTGGGCACAAAACCCCCTCCAGAACCAGTGGAGTATCACATCCACTACCTCAGTCCTTGGCAGGATGAAGCACTCTGGGCACAAAGCCCCCTCCAGAACCAGTGGAGAAAAGCATCCACTACCTCAGTCCTTGGCAGGATGAAGCACTCTGCGCACAAACCCCCTCCAGAGCCAGTGGAGAAAGGCATCCACTTGAGAGACTGTGGCTTTGCACTCCCAGGATAAAGCAGTGGGCAACCCACCCACTGGAGAGACTTGAGAGACTGTGGCTTTGCACTCCCCAGGATAAAGCAGTGGGCAACCCACCCACTGGAGAGACTTGAGAGAGCTGTGGCTTTGCACTCAGGATAAAGCAGTGGGCAAACCACCCACTGAAAAGACTTGAGAGACTGTGACTTTGCACTCTACAGGATAAAGCAGTGGGCAACCCACCCACTGGAGAGACTTGAGAGACTGTGGCTTTGCACTGCCCAGGATAAAGCAGTGGGCAACCCACCCACTGAAAAGACTTGAGAGACTGTGGCTTTGCACTCCCCAGGATACATCAATGGGCATGGAGCCCCCTCGTGGAGCTGGCGTCGTGCACTCATCCGGCTGAGGTGCCCCTCCTTCCCTTCCCCCTGAGGTGCCTGTTTCATTTCGATCTGATGCCCCAGCAGTGTTCTCTCCGTTTGGAGTCTGGTATCGAGTGTGGGCCTCGCCCATGCATTTTGGGCCCAGTGGTCTACGGACTATGAATGGTGCACTATCCGGACTTGTACAGTTGGTGTACATAATTGTTTATACTGTATTTAAAGTTTTGACTAATGGATTTTTATTGATTACAATCATTACAATCATTTCCTTTTGTCATTGCGTTCTTCCACAGGGATTGGGGGGTGTAAATGTAGCATGTTGCAGCATGTATTAGTGTGTGTGTTGTTGTGGGTGAGGGTGGGGGTGGGGGTGTTGCGTGTTGCGTGTGTGTGTCACTCTCTTTTCCCTCCCCATCCCCTGTGTTGTAGGTGCAGTACTCACCGTGGTCGTCTCCACCGTCGTTCGTGGTAGGGGAGCAGGAATACTATTGCAGGGAGGATTTGGAGTTCTGGCTCCATGACATCCTGGTTCCTCGTGGGTTGTGTAGAGGTGAGTGTTTCCCCTTCTAAGTCCTGTTTCCGCTGTGTTTTTGTTCGCATTGGTTCCGCCCCAGAAAAGGTGGCGGATTGGCCTCTCATAATAGTGTGGGAGGGACATTGTCTTCTGCCTGTCTCTTGGCAGTGACCGCCATGCTGTTTGTTTGTACCGCCGTGGCGGTCGGAGTGTTAAAGTGGCTGTCTAGGTTGGCGGTTTCCACCATGGTCGTGATTCCATTTTTTTTACCGCCGGCCTGTTGGCGGTCTTACCGCCGCTTTAACACTGACCGCCAGGGTTGTAATGAGGGCCATAATGTTTAAAAACTTTTGCAGTGTTGCATTGTGTTGCATCGTCGTATCACGCTGGCAATGTTTGCATAGGGTTGCGTTTCATTGCATTGACTTGTGATGTGTTGCGTTGTATCCTGTTCTGTTGCATGGAGATATGCTTCACAAATGTATTTCTTTTCATAAAAATGTTGCTAAAATGAGATATGTTAAATTATAGTTATATCAAATACATAGATATTATTTTTACAAAAATACGTATGCCCCATATTTTTCTGGATATAAGTATAAAGATGTAGATATTACATTGACTTCATATGCCGATTATATTTTACCTTATATGTCTAAGCCTGATCTCCCTATTCCTGTGTGTTCTGATGTACCGCGTTCTTATTCAAATGCCTCTGGTTACAGACTAAGGGCATTATTACGAGTTTGTCGGTCCATGTGTCGCCATACTTGGGATTGGTAGGGGAATGGGGGATTTGGATTGAGAAAAGGGAGGTGGAGGGGGTGCGGAATGTGTGAGGTGACTGGCTACCATCAGTGGGGAGGCCATAGCATGAAAAGATCTCTGTAGGCCAGATGGCACTATGAATGCTTTCCAGGAAAGCATTGGTCTGCTGAAGTTGGTAAGCTAAACCCTGGATGCCATACACAATGACCCACAGAGATACTCCTCAGGAGGTCAATAGCCTCCTCACTTATGGCAGCAGGGGAAATAGGGGCTTGGGTGGAGGTGCCTGCTGCAAAGGAGATGCCCACCATCTTGGGTGAGTGGGCACAGCCAACTGGGTGGGGAGAAACAGGAAGGGTGGTGATAGAACTGGGGATGGCAGACAAAGATGGTACTGTAGTATGTCCTGATATGTCCGCCACCACTGGGGAGTGGCCACTGGAGGAAGAATCTAAAGATGATGATGTAAATCCAGTCTCCTCTGTGGCACTCCCCTCACCCTCTGGGCCACTGGTTTCATCTTTGTCTGTGGTGTCTTGACTCGAGGTCCCATGGCCAGATGCTTCCTCACTTGGCTGTGCCCTGTCTCCTTAATTTGCCTGGGATGATGCTGCAAATACAAAGAGAAATAGGGTCACCACATGTCCCTGATTACACTTGAACAACAGCTCTGATTAGCAAACATTAGCATGATGTCAAACATACCCCTGCAACAAACTCCCCCTAAGTGGCCCATACATTTACCAGATCATATGCATGCATGCCATCTGAACTGTCAACAGTTGCCTAAAAGAAAATCAGGATCTCAAACAACTACAATTGTGTGGCTGAAGTTGTGCAATCACAGTAACGATTGAACTTAATATGCCGATTATATTTCACCTTATGTGTCTAAGCCTGATCTCTGTATTCCTGTGTGTTTTGATGTACTGCATTCTTATTCAAATGCCTCTGGTTACAGACTAAGGGCCTCATTATGAGTTTGTCAGTCCATGTGTCGCCATGGCGGTGGTCCAACCAACATCGGGATGACAGTCGGACCACTGCATTACAAGTCATGTGGGCCTACGGAGCAAAGACTGCTGTGGTGCCACCGGTCATGAGGCAGCACAAACATGCCAGTGGGTCATGTGTTTTTGCCGGACACATTATGAGGTTGCAGACTGCCAATGTCACTGTGCCGCTCCAACCACCATGTTTTAGCAGGTGGGAATGGAGAGTATAACGGGAGCAACTCACCTGCAGGAAGTCTTGCACGTCCGGTGCTGCCATGGAGCCTATCACACATGTCCTGTTGCTGCTGCTGGTCATCAAAGAAGGCCATAATCCACACCACCGTGGACACAACCGACCATAAGTATACAAATCTACCTGTATCATTACACTAAACAACAGATCGTCGAGCCATCAACCACATAATATGGGGTCATGCTATCGGCACCAAGTACATGGGTCATTGTGTACACAGCCCGAATCATTCACAAAAGAGGACACATTCACAGCCCAAAAACACCCCCTTTGGGCAGGTCATTCACACTGTACCGCAACACTAAAACACACATCTAACCATTTCAGGCACAGATACAGTGAAGTGTACTCAACATTGTGTCACAGAAAACCAACAATACAAAAAACATCACATCTACAAATACAACTGACGCCCTCATATCCCTCACATGCCATGCACTGCTGTCACATTCAACACACATATGTATGGATGTGTCATGGAACACAAACAGCACTCCCATTCAACAGCCCTGCAATTGAACTTGCAACACAATGGAAGGACAATGGGATGCACAATAGACAGAGAGACAAATATACAAAGCTTTCTATGCAAGCAATACCTGCACAATAGGATGGGGGCATCAGGCGCAATTAAGAAGGATGGTGCCCTGAGACACATTACACTTTGCAAATGCCCCTAAAACAACATTTGCACAGGAACTGACCCTCAGGTATCTCCGGGGTCAAACAATACTAGAGCGAAGTGACATGCCTATCTGCACAATGCGAAAGTGCAAGTCAAGAAAGCTCATACAACTGCAATAGAATGGGCCAGGTATCTAGATGAAGTAGATGCAAGGTGCACACAGCAGAATGGATCCATGCACAGTCTAATGCTAAGGAAGCTTGCACAACTAAACATTCATGTCTGCACAAACAAAACTCGAGCTCTCACACATTAGACAAATGTACAATCCATATCAGGTGGACAGGTCTAACCCCATACATGCTGACGTTGGACAACACAAGATTAAATACTTACCATACCAAACAGACACAACACATCCATACTGTCAACATCTACCTTTGTCTTGGGTGACACTAGCACTGCCCGCAAAGTCAGATTTTGCAAACAGCAGCAAAAGGATCTGCAAGCAGGATGAAACACACACAACTGTAGGCAGACAGCACAAGTTACTCAGGAACAACATAAAAGTAGAAAAGGAATTGCAGGACAAACGTGTACCCAAAATAACAACTGTTTGAGTTTATTAGCAAGCAATGGCAAAATGCCCAAGGCCATTGGCCAGTCCAGACGTCTTTCATTCCACAGTACTGTGCCAACACTTGATTCTTATTACTGCCAGGAAACCTCCACATCAAGAGGCATCAAGTAGGCAGGCAGGCACCTCAGGGATCATCCATGGGTAGATGGATTTGGGATGGGTGGGTTTGGGTTTGGGCTTGGGAGGGGTGTACTTTTTCTTAGGAGGGGTGGACTTCTGTGAGGGGAGGGGTATGGATGCTTGAAGGGGAGGCAGTTGTGACATGGGAGGACTTAGAGGGGGGAGGAATGGGTCAGGATGTGAATCGGGCCTCCTGGGTTTGGACGGGGACGGAGGGAACAGGGGAAAGGGCAAGTTAAAAGAAGAGGTTGGGAATTTGGAGATTGAGGGAGTGGTTGTCTGGTGTAACTGTGTTGATGTCTTGAACGTGTGCATGTGTGAAGTATGCTTCTGTTTGGGTGGTGTCTGTTGCATGTGTGAGTGTGGGCATTTGCGTGTCTTTGGGCTGGAAGCTGGAGGTTCTAGGTGATGGAGTGGTGGATGTGTGTGTGTCTGGGGTGGTGTCTGCATGTATGCTTGTTGTGGTGGATGTGTGTGTGTCGCTTGGGATGGTCTCTGCAGGTATGGTGGATGTGGTGGATGTCTGTGTATCTGTTGGGGTGGTGTCTGTGGGTATGATGGGTGTGGTGGGTATCTGTGTGTGTGTGTGTGTTAGGGTGGTGTCTGCAGGTATGCTAGGTGTGGTGGGTATGTCATTGATTGTTTTGGTGATACGTGTGGGTATGTTTGATGTGGTGTGGGGGTTCAGGGAGTGTCTGGGGAGGTGGTAGCTGATGTTGTGTGTGTGAGTGTATGTTAAGTTTCTTGCTTGCTGACGTGATTTGTGGTGTTTGTGTTCATGTGTGCTGCTTTTGTGTGTTGAGGTGGGTGCATGGGGATCTGTCTGTATACTTGGGATTGGTAGGGAAATGAGGGGTTATGGATTGAGAAAAGGGAGGTGGATGGGGGACTGAATGTGTGAGGTGACTGGCTGCCATCAGTGAGAAGGCCAGAGCATGAAAAGATCTGCCAGATGGCACTATGAATGCTTTCCAGGAAAGCATTGGTCTGCTGAAGTTGTTATGCTAAACCCTGGATGGCATTCACAATGACCCACAGAGATACTCCTTAGGAGGTCAATAGCCTCCTCACTTAGGGCAGCAGGGGAAATGGGGGCTGGGGTGGAGGTGCCTGCGACAAAGGAGATGCCCACCATCTTAGGTGAGTGGGCACAGCCAACTGGGTGAGGAGAAACAGGAAGGGTGGTGATAGAACTGGGGATGGCAGACAAAGATGGTACTGTAGTATGTCCTGATGTGTCTGTCACCACTAGGGAGTGGCCAATGGAGGAAGAATCTAATGATGATGATGTAAATTCAGTCTCCTCTGTGGCACTGCCCTCACCCTCCGGACCACTGGTTCCCTCTTTGTCTTTGGTGTCTTGGCTCGAGGTCCCGTGGCTAGATGCTTCCCCACTTTGCTGTGCCCTGTCTCCTTCTTTTGCCTGGGCTGATGCTGCAAATACAAAGAGAAATAGGGTCACCACATGAACCTGATCACACTTGAACAACAGCTCTGATTAGCAAACATTAGCATGATGCCAAATTTTCCCCTGCAACAAACTCTAACTAAGTGGCCCATTCAGTTACCATACCATATGCATGCATGCCATCTGAACTGTCAACAGTTGCCTAAAAGAAAATTCAGGATCTCAAACAACTACAATTGTGTGGCTGAAGTTTTGCAATCACAGTAACCATTGAAGAAGTAGAAGCCACATCACCTTCAATACTTTGGCCCATATTTATACTTTTTGACGCACAACTGCACCAACGCAGTTGTGCGTCAAAATTTTTACCGCCGGCTAACGCCATTCCAAAGCGCCATGCGGGTGCCTTATTTATTGAATGACGTTAGCCGGCGAAGCGGACTGGTGTGCGTCCAAAAAAATGACTCACACCAGGCTGCGCCGGCGTAGGGGAAAATGGAGCTTGGGCGTAAAAAAATGGGGCAAGTCAGGTCTGAGGCAAAATTCAGGCCTCAACCCGATTTGCGCCATTTTTTTTTACGCCCAACCCCCATTGAAATGACTCCTGTCTTAGCAAAGACAGGAGTCATGCCCCCTTGCCCAATGGCCATGCCCAGGGGACTTATGTCCCCTGGGCATGGTCATTGGGCATAGTGGCATGTAGGGGGGCACAAATCTGGCCCCCTATGCCACCAAAAAAATACGAAAAAAAAAACTTACCTGAACTTACCTTTTCTTCCCTGGGATGGGTCCCTCCATCCTTGGGTGTCCTCCTGGGGTGAGCAAGGGTGGCAGGGGGTGTCCCTGGGGGCATGGGAGGGCACCTCTGGGCCCCTTCTGAGCCCACAGGTCCCTTAACGCCTGCCCTGACCCAGGCGTTAAAAAACGGCGCCCATCAGGCTGGGCGCCGTTTTTTAAGGCCTGCCCCCTCCTGTGCGTCAAAATTACGTCACAGTATAAATATGGGGCACAGGCCTTAAAGTCATTTTTTGGAAGGGAACGCCTACCTTGCATATAATTAATGCAAGGCAGTTTCCCCCTTCCAAAAAATGACGCATATGGTGGAACTTTGACGCCCGCGGGGTCGGACGTCAAAGTATAAATATGGGGCTTGGTTTGCGCCGATTGTGCGTCAAAACTTTTGACGCACATTCCGCGCAAACAAAGTATAAATATGCCCCTTAGTGTCATGGAGCATACATCACTTATCTGTTATCATACAACAGTAGGCCAATGCCAACTCCATTCCCACAGATCCCACACAAGGTCAGACAGACATTTATTTGTCACATACACAATACCACAACAATAGGAAATGATGCTCCCAGAACATGCCATGTTGCTGACAATAGTACAGTAGCCTGGAGAAGGTGACATGGAAATACTCATGTCACACTGTAAACATATCAACAATGCACACTTCACCAAATGAAATTTGTCCCAGTGGAGTCATGGAGGTAGTACCAATGTTGCTCTGATAGACCACATATTCGTCATGGGAATGTACACTGTCGACATCATGTGCAAATTGTCACAGAGATATGTCCCTAAAAACCACAACACAATTAATCAGCAAGCCCAATGGAAATCACCACTAATGTCTATAACCCATTACAATTACATACTCTGATTGCAATAGTACAAACCATTACCTTTGTATGTCAGAGAGACATAAATATTTGCAAGTTCCTGTAGGAGGCCCTCAGTGTGTTGCCCAATGGGAAGCTACAGCACTGTCTCCATTTTGGTCATGCAAACCCAGACGTGTGTGGATGAATGGCTGTATCCAAACACGTGATTTCAACATAACTGCAAGGCATTCCATGATGCTTGCCAACAATCAGGTATAAGACCTTCCCCATTACACATGTGCAGTGCACTTTGCTCCATGATGCCACATCAGTGGCTCGGAAATGCACATTATGGCTAAAAACCCTAGTCATACACATCTTGTACCTCATTGCTACTGCAGTTTTACATGCCAAATGACATGCAATGATGGCTGAGGGCATGTGTGAGCCAACAATCAATGGTGACACACTCCTGTCTGTGGCACCGCATGAAGTGTACTCCCATTGCAAATGTCCTATTCCAAACACAGTTTGGCATGCACATATATGTGAGGGATTACAGGAATCATCCCATGAACACAGATAGACCATGCATGAAACAGCAGCTTAAACATTTTATCAACAGATACACATGCAAGACACATACTAACATGGAGGCACAAGGCGTGTTGGCAACAGTGATGGCTCACAAATCATGTCCATGGACATTCCCCAATTACCAAGGGAAGGTATTGACCTGTAGCTACACCCAAAGATAAATCTGTGCTCTGTCAAATGTATGATGGCCATCTTCACATTACAGATAGTAGTGAGGCACCAGCACCCATCATGTGCTGAAGACATTAGCCTCTGGGTGGCAGATGCCAATATACTCATTTAACCAGACACATGGCTGAGGACAGTGATCCATATCTTCCTTTACTGTGCCTGTAACACTGATGAATAGTGGTCTGTTGCATACAATTTACAACCAATACAACAACAAACAATACTTGATTGATCAATTTACACAGCCATATGTTGCCCCTGGAGAGCAAATTGTTTGTGTATTGTACACAGTTGTGCCTAGGTCCCTGGGCTAATCGGCAATGAACACCAGTATGCACCACATTACATATCTACACAAACAGTCACTCATCTACTGTTTCACACATGGCACATCCCTAATCGGCAGGGGAAGATGTCAGAACCTAGCATATTAACAGAGCAATGTGACAGGCAGGATTATGTCCTGTACTCACCCCCTTGTGGCTGCTGTGCTCCCCGACATGCCCATCAAGGTCTTGGTACGCTACTGCCAGGATTCGTGGGCATTAGGGAGGTCATGGTCTGATGTGCGCCCCGCTTACATCGTGAGGACAGCCGCAGCTGGACCTCTGTGATCTGGGCTTAGCATCTCAGGTCCCTCTACCTCTTGTGACATTGGGCTCTTCTCTAGCTGTGGACCCCCAAGGTCTGCACCTTCCAGGTGATGGCTCTCCATATCCCCTTCTTCTGATAGGCGTTGACCTGCATGAATGCAAGAGACAAATCAAGAGATTACAATCACAAGTTTTGTCACAAATGGTTAAGTCACACAAATGTCAGAAAAAGCAAGCTAGAAATGTTAATTTGTCACACCACAAGTGTAAAACTCACAAGCCAATAAGTACAGGGACATGACTACACACTTTTGTGTCCATCTGCAACTACCCTGCTCATGGCCTACAATGAATACGCAAGCCTACTCACATCAGTTAGCCCATAATCCAGCAACATGTACTGTGATGTGAGGAGCAATGAAACACTACGCACACACACATATGGCTTCAGAAGGGTAAACCCATGAGGCCTGCCTGGACCAACACATTCACACTCTGTGAGATTAACTCACTGGATACAGTCCCTACTGGCAACTGTCATAGTACAAAGTTCACTATTACTCTTGAGTAACAATTAAGGGGTTTGCGTGTTGGGTACAGAAAGTGTTTTCCTTGTGCATGTGTGGACATGTGGTCTACCAAATGCAGATCCATGCCACTTCAGGGGGTGAATTCTGGGGTTTGTACCTGTACCACACAACACTCCTTTGGACATATGTGTCTATCCCACAGAGATGGTATCCAACATACAAAGGTATGCATTGTATAATTTCTGCATGTGGCCAGGCTCCTGAGTCACATTTCATGGCCTCCCAGGAATCAACATACTATCTGCACTGTGAGACTGTCATCAGTGCAGTAAGACCCTCATTACAACCCTGGCAGTCGGTGATAAAGCGACGGTAATACCGCCAACAGGCCGGCGGTAAAAAAAATGGAATTATGACCACAGCGGAAACCGCTAACACAAACAGCCACTTTAACACACCGACCGCCACGGCGGTAGAAACAAGCACCGCAGTGGTAACCGCCAACAGCCAGGCGGAAGACAATGTACCGCCCACCCTATTACAACAAGCCAATCTGCCACCTTTTCCGGGGTGGTACCAACGCCATCAAAAGCACGGCGGAAACAGTACACAGAATGGAAACCACTCACCTCTGGACAATCAGGGAACAACCATGACGCGATGGAGCCCGAACTACAGGTGTCACCCATGCTGATCTACCTCCTCTTACACTAGGAATACCAATGCTTGGGAAGACGACCACGGTGAGTACCGCACCTAGCACACAGGGGAGGGGGGAGGAAAAAGAGAGTGACACACACACGCAACAGGCAACACCCCCACCCCCAACACCATACATACAAACAGATACAGCAACATTACATTTCCACCCCGTACCCTGCAGGAATAATGCAAGGACAAAAGGAATTGATTAAAGTGAGTGTAATAATATACAATACTAGAAATTTGTGATTCAAAATCAAAACAGTATATACATATATACAAATGGAGGGACACTGCCCAGTCCATAATGTCCATGGGCCACAGGGCCATATCACATAGGCCAAGGCCCCACTTGACTCCTGCCTCAATACGGAGAGAACACTGCAGGGGCATCAGGTCAAAAATACACAGGCACCTCAGGGGGATGGGGAAGGGTGGCACCTCAGCCAAAAGGTGTACAACGCCACTGCTCCTGGATTGGGCTACATGCCCTCTGCTTGGTCCTGGAGAGTGCAAGGCCACAGTCTCTCAAGTCGGTGGTTTACCCACTGTTTGGTCCTGGGGAGTGCAAGGCCACCGACTCTGAAGTGGGTGGTTTGCCCACTGCTTGGTCCTGGGGAGTGCAAGGCCACAGTCTCTCAAGTGGGTGGTTTGCCCACTGCTTGGTCCTGGGGAGTGCAAGGCCAGTCTCTCTAGCGGGTGATTTGCCCACTGCTTGGTCCTGGGGAGTGCAAGGCCACAGTCTCTCAATTGAGTGGTTTGCCCACTGCTTGGTCCTGGGGAGTGCAAGGCTATAGTCTCAAAAGTGAGCGGTTTGCCCACTGCTTGTTCCTGGGGAGTGCAAGGCCACAGTGTCTCAATTGGGTAGCTTCTCCACTGGTTCTGGAGGTGGCTTAGTGCCCAGTGTGCTTCATCCAGGCAAGGAGGGGGGTGAGTGGATGCCTTCTTCCACTGGTTCTGGAGGGGGCCTTGTGCCCAGTGTGCTTCATCCTGGCAAGGAGGGGGTGAGTGGATGCCTTTTTCCACTGGTTCTGGAAGGGGCCTTGTGCCCAGTGTGCTTCATCCTGGCAAGGATGCCGTGAGTGGATGCCTTCTTCCATTGGTTCTGGAGGGGGCTTAGTGCCCAGTGTGCTTCATCCTGTGCAGGAGGGGGTGAGTGGATGCCTTCTTCCACTGGTTCTGGAGGTGCCCAGTGTGCTTCATCCTGGCAAGGAGGGGTTGAGTGGATGCCTTCTTCCACTGGTTCTGGAGATGCCTTGTGCCCAGTGTGCTTCATCCTGGCAAGGATGCAGTGAGTGGATGCCTTCTTCCACAGGTTCTGGAGGGGGCTTAGCGCCCAGTGTGCTTCCTCCTGTGGAGGAGGGGGTGAGTTGATGCCTTCTTCCACTGGTTCTGGAGGGGTCTTAGTGCCCAGTGTGCTTCATCCTGGCAAGGAGGGGGGGAGTGGATGCCTCCTTCCACTGGTTCTGGAGGGGGCTTTGTGCCCAGTCATGCAGCACTTGGGGAGTGCCAGGTCACAGTCCCTCACCTGTGTGGCAGACCCACGAGATCTGCAGTGGGCAGGGTGCATGACACTCCATGAAGGCAGGACTACAGTCCATCTGCCGGCGGCTACGGCTGCACATTGGTAGTAGTGCCGGTGCTGGTGGCGGTGCTGGTAGTGGTGGGGGAGGCTACAGCCCTTCCCCTGCAGCCTCGGATGGCTGCCCACTGGGGCTGCTGCTGCTGGCAGTGGTGCTGACAGTGGTGCAGGTGGCGCTGCAGGTGGTGGTGCAGCTGGCAGTGCTGGTGGTGGGGCTGGTGGCAGTGCCGGTGGCAGTGCTTACAGTGGTTGGGGGAGGCTCCAGCCCTTCCCCTGCAGCCTTGGATGGCTGAAGTGCCATGGTTGGTGTTGTGTGCTCAGATCCAGCTCCAGCACCAGGCCCCTATCCATCCTGCCTGCAGTGGTCGGCCCTTTGTCTTCGCCCTTGGCAGCTGGTGGTCCCTTCTTGCCCTTGCCAGCTGGTGGTGCCTCCTTGCCCTTGGTAGCTGGTGGTGCCCCTTGCCCTTGGTAGCTGGTGGTGCCTCCTTGCCCTTGGTAGCTGGTGGTCTCTTCTTGTCCTTGCCAGCTGGTGCAGGCACACTGCCAGTGCTGACGGGTGTCTCCTTGGAGCCTCTCACACCTGCAGTAGCTGCCGAAACTACAGTGGCTGTGGACTAGGTGGCTGAGGTGCTGGCCTGGGTTCTGCCTATCCTGGCCCGAACTGAAGGACGGGGGAGGGGCAGGGAAGAGGTCAAGGGTGGAGAGAAAAAGCTTTTTGGGGACACTGGGGGGGGAGAGGGGGGAGATGGGGCGATTTGGGAGTGTTGGAAGAGGGAGTGGTGGTTGGAGGTGTCTGTCTGCTATGTTTGGGTGCAGGTGCAGGTGCATGGGCTGGATGCTGTTGTGAGGTGGATCACTGTTGGGTGTCTGAGTGCTTGCATTTGTGTACTTTGGGAGGAGGGGGCAGAGACACAGTGGGAGAGGACACAGTGGAAGTGTGCATGGATATGGGGGTGGTGACTGCCAGTGAGGGGTGTGTAGTGATAGGTATGATGGTGATGGGGTAGTGTATGAGAATGTAATGCATGCAGGTGTGAGTGGAGATGCTACTGGGAGTATGGTGGAGGACGAGGAGGAGGGGGACACAGTGGAGGCAGTGGATGTTGTTATGTCTGCATCTGGATGGTGTTTGTGTGAGTGCCTGTGGGATGATGTGTGATGCTTATGTTTGCCTGAGCCACTCCTGTGTGTTGTCTTGGGTGCATGCTGATCTGATGGTGTGCTTGGGATAGGTTGGGGTTGAGGAGAATGGGACTGGGTAGAAGAATTTGGAGGGGGGAGGCTAGAGACAGGGACAATGGCTGCCATCCGGGAGGAGGCCGGAGCCTGGAATCATCTCTGTTGGGCCGCCACGTCAGAGTGAATGCCCTCCAGGAATGCATTTGTTTGTTGTAAATGCCCTGCCAGCCCCTGGATGGCATTCACAATGGTTGACTGCCCAACAGAGGTGGATCGCAGGAGGTCAATAGACTCCTCACCCAGGGCAGCAGGGCTGACTGGGGCAGGGCCTGAGGTTCCTGGGGCGAAGGATAGGCCCACCCTCCTGGGTGAGCGTGCATGGGAAACACGCAGAGGGACTTATGGGAGGGCAGTGCTGGTACGGGGTGGCGGCTGTACCTGTTGTTGGGGTGGGCACAGAGGTGCCCGCCATCAGCAGGGAGCTACCATTGGAGGAGGTATCGTGGTCGGAACTGTCCCATCCAGACTCCGCCATGGTGCTCCTCTCGTCCTCCTTCCCACTGGTGCCCTCACCGTCGGTGGATTCGGCCTCCGGGCCCATGTGAGTTGCAGCTCCCTCCATCACCAGTGCCTATGCTCCTCCGCCAGATGATGCTAATGCACATAAGGACAGGGTTACAAAACAAAAAGGGGGGGAAGAGACAGAGGGTACACTTGGTCAATGCCAGCAACAACACCACCGTTGGCATACACAACACACTGGGGACAGCCCTATGCACTAGGCAATGCACTACCAGTCACAATGCTAGTCACCAGGCCATGGAGAATAATGCCTAACGCCAATAGCAGCCTACCTGAGACCCACAGAACACTGCCCAGTAGTAGATGGCCACTAGCATGTTTGGGGGTGGAGTGCAACAGACCTTGCTCAACATGGAACCTACCCTGCAATGTTCGACCTGGCCTAGGGGCATCCACAGGCCCACATCTCCCACCCTGATAACATCCCACCATGCGCAATTTGCAGAATTGGAAACTGTACTCACCCCCTTGTGGCTGCTGTGATGCCCTCAAGCGCCCATCCGACTCTGGATAGGCCACCGCCAGTATGCGGAACATCAGGGGCATCAGGGTTCGATGGGCACCCCTTTCTCGTTGGGAGGCAATTTCCAGCTGGGCCTCCGCCGTCTTCCGTGCCTAGTGTCCCAGGTCCTCCCACCGTTTGCGACAGTGGGTGCCTCGCCTGTCGAAGACGCCCAGGGTCCACACATCCTTGGCGATGGCACGCCATATACCCTTTTTCTGATGGGTGCTGACCTGCAGGGAAATAAACATAGAATAATAATCAGTCATACCGTCTGGTCTGTTACACTCATGCCCCACAATATACCTCCCATCCCCTTATGTACATACATTACCCACAATACATGCAGCACTCGGCCCAGGACCTCTCAACCAGCCCCACCTTACATGAGACCTTTGCCCACAGCACTCCAAGCATTCATGCCCCATGCATCGTGCACACAGTGTACTCACCTGTTGGTCTGGAGGCCCATATAGCAATCTTTACTGAGGTAGGACCACATCCACCAGTCTCTCCAACGCCTCTGAAGTGAAGGCCGGGGCCCTTTCCCCATAGACTCGAGTCATGGTCACTTCCAGACATAGGTCACAGCAGCATTTGCAGTGTAGGTCCTCTCCTGTTGAAGGTCAGGTAGCAAGTGAGTGAACAGATAGAAAATGGCGGTCACATCCGCGGCAGTGCATACCGTCACTGCCGGCGTACATCACCATTGGCTACTGGAACCCATAGGGCCCAATGATAACCAAAGAGGAGTTGCACGGCGGTTCTCGACCGCCTCCCGCAACGACGCACAACGTCAGCGGAATTACCTAATTTCCACCTATCCCTCAACACAGGACAGCTCTCCGCCATTTCAGGGGGGGACAGGCCATGGCACCTAGCTGCGTCACAGCCGGCATTAGCAAATTTTGGGATTAAATATAAACATACTGTTTCTGTCACAACATGCAATGCATTGTACAGTGACAAAATGTTGAAAAGTGGCCAGATGCTCATCGTTTTTACCCATAGAGTACAGCCGCTGAGGATGAATCGGAGATGGAGACATCCCCCCGTGTACAGACCCCTGGTGGACTTGGCAGCAATGGAGGACAGGCACATTATCCTCACCTACAGACTTGATAGGGCCACAATCTAAGAGCTGTGTGCCCAATTTGAGCCAGACCTGATCTCAGCTGTCTGTCACCCCACTGAGATCCCCCCTCTTGTGCAAGTCCTATCAGTGCTGCATTTCTTGGCAAGTGGCTCCTTCCAAGCGACAGTGGCCATGGCAGCAGGGATGTCTCAGCCAGTGTTCTCAAACGTGCTGACCAGAGTGTTGTCTGCCCTGATTAAACACATGCGCAGCTTCATCGTTTTCCCCCAGTTGGAGGATTTAGCCACAGTAAAGGCTGACTTCTATGCAATGGGACATATCCCCAACATCATTGGGACAATTGATAGTATACATATTGTATTTGTCCCCCCCGCCCGAGAAATGAACAGGTGTTCAGAAATTGAAATAGCTTTCATTCTATGAATGTGCATATAGTGTGCCTGGCAGACCAGTACATCTCCCATGTGAATGCTAAGTATCCTAGGTCTGTGCATGATGCCTTTATCCTGAGGAATAGCAGCATCCCATATGTGATGGCTCAACACCAGAGGCACAGGGTGTGGCTAATAGGTGAGACCTGGTCCCCACCCAGTTGATGGAGGTATATGGGTGTGGGGTTGGCCCTGAGGGTGAGTGTCTGGCTAACAGGTATCCCTCAATATTTGCAGGTGACTCTGGTTACCCCAACCTCTCATGGCTACTCACCCCAGTGAGGAATGCTAGGTCAAGGACAGAGGAAAGTTGCAATGAGGCACATGGGCATACAAGAAGAATTATTGAGCGCACCTTTGGCCTCCTGAAGGCCAGGTTCAGGTGTCTCCATCTGACAGGTGGATCCCTGTGCTACTCACCCAAGAAGGTGTGCCAGATCATCGTGGCATGTTGCATGTTGTACACCTAGCCTTGAGATGCCAGGTGCCTATTCTGCAGGAGGATGGGGCTGGAGATGGGTGTGTGGCAGATTTGGAGCCTGTGGACAGTGACGAAGAGGAGGCAGAGGATGAGGATGTGGACAACAGAACAACTATCATACGGCAGTACTTCCAGTGACACACAGGTAAGACACTGTAACTTCACCTTCAATTGCAGTTTTGTGTAGTTAATTTTCTCTAGGCAGGCTGCTGTTCCCACTACTCTGGCCACTTACTGTACCCTTTGACATGTCTATTCACAGATCTTTTTGCCATACTCTGGCTCCTGGTGTATTGACTACAGCACATTACAGGTCATACCTATGTATACATAACTGTACAGTCTAATTGTAATGTCTACAGATTGTTAAACAAATACATCCTTAATTCATTTGGCAGACTCCATACTTGTATTTTTTTTAAGAGGGTTTTTATTTCAGTGCTGAGAAGTAAATGGGGATGTGCAATGGGCTAGGGTGATGATGGAGGAAATTCCAGGATAGAGTTCAGTCTGTTCGCATCACAGGTGCATTGTCCAAGGGGGCATATGAAGTGGAGCAATGGCAATTCAAGGTGGACAGGGTAACAGAGTGGGAAACAAGGGTGACAATCAGGAGAGTCTTATTTCCTGGCAGGGGTCTTGGCAATGTTCTCTGGCTTCTGCCTGGATCGCAGGGACCGTTTGCATGGTGGTTCTCCTTCTGCAGGGGGTGGGGTGCTGGTGGCCTGTTGTTCCTGTGGCGGGGCCTCCTGTCCACTAGCGTTGACGGAGGTGGAGGGCTGTTCATCGTTGCGGCTAGTGTCAGGGGCCCGTTGGTGTGCCACTGCCTCCCTCATGGTGTTGACCATGTCAGCCAGCACCCCTGCAATGGTGACCAGGGTGGTGTGGATGTCACTCAGGCCCTCCCTGATCCCCAGGTACTGTCCCTGCTGCAACCGCTGGGTCTCCTGCAACGTGGCCAGTATCTGGCCCATCATCTCCTGAGAATGGTGGTATGCTCCCAGGATGTTGGTGAGTGCCTCGTGGAGGGTCGGTTCCCTGGGCCTGTCCTCCCCCTGTCGCACAGCAGTCCTCCTAGCTTCCCTGTTGTCCTGTGCCTCTGTCCCCTGAACCATGTGACCACTGCCAATGGCCCCAGGTCCCTGATCGTCCTGTGTTTGTGGGGTGGCCTGGGGTCCCTGTAGTGGTGGACACACTGCTGATTGACGTGTCCTGGGGACAGGGGTATGGGCCTGCTGGGTAGGTACTGTGCTGGTGTTTCCTGAGGGGGGAGGCTCTGTGGTGTTTTGGGACTGTGGCTACGTAACTGACTGTCTGGAGGTCCCTGATGGGCCAGATATGTCATTCTGATCCAGGTGTGCAGAGGTGCTGTCATCACTGTGGGCCTCTTCTGTGGGGGGACTGGATGTTGCTGGCACCTCCTCTCCGGTGACATTGTGTGGGAAACCTGTGGGGATGTAAATGCAGTGTTAAAGTTTCAGTGTGTGTCATCTTGTGCATGGGTATGTTGCCCTCTATGGTTGATATTGCCATGGCAGATTAGCCTTAGTGAGAATTTGGTGGGCCAGGTGAATGTCTCTAGTGTGTATGCAGTGGTGATGGTTGTTCATGCAGGTGTGTGAGTGGTGTTGATGCATTGGTATATCATGCAGGGCTTGGCATTGGGATGAGTGAGTTGTGATGGTGGGGTGTGTGGGTAGTGGTGGAGTGATGGGAGTGAGGGTGAGGGCGGGGGAATGTGATGGCATGCAGGTAAGGGGGGTGAAAGTAGTAATGATTTGACTTACCAGAGTCCAGTCCTCCAACTACTCCTGCCAGGCTCTCAGGATGCATTATTGTCATGACTTGCTCCTTCCTTGTTGTTAGTTGTGGGGGAGGAGATGGGGGTCCACTTCCAGTCCTATCTGTACAGCTATCTGGTGTCTTGCAACCACGTAACGCACCTTACCCCGTAGGTCGTTCCACCTCTTCCTGATGTCATCCCTTGTTCTTGGGTGCTGTCCCACGGCGTTGACCCTGTCCACGATCCTCCGCCATAGCTCCATCTTCCTTGCAATGGATGTCTGCTGCACGTGTGATTCAAATAGCTGTGGCTCTACCCGCATGATTTCCTCCACCATGACCCTTAGCTCCTCCTCAGAGAACCTGGGATGTCTTTGTGGTGCCATGGGTGTAGTGTGAGTGGTGTGTGTGAGGGTGTATGGGGTGATGTGTTGGGGTGTGTGCTGTGAGGTGCGTGGATGGTGTATGGGTGATAGTGTTCTGTGGCTCTGGTTGTGTGGGTGCTCTTGGTGTCTCTCTCAGTTGTAAATTGTTTTGAGTCGTGAAGGGTTGTGGGTGTTGTGTGTGTGTGTTTTATAGTGTTGTGGGTGTGGAGGTGTGGTGTGTGTATGTGTTTTAGGTGTGTGTAGTTTGAATTGTCCAACGTGGTGTTGTTTTGTTTGAGTGTGTGTATTTTGAGCGCAACAGTTTGTACCGCCAATGGTTTACCACGGTTGAATGTCCACCGCAGTGATTCCTGGGTCATAATGCTGTGGGTGTAGTTCTGTTGGCGTAACAGTGTGGGTTTGGATACCACCAGTTTATCATTGACCTTTGATGTGGCGGACTTGTGTGTGAGTCTGTATAGTGACGGATTTCTATGTGTGGGTCATAATATGGGTAGCGGTATACCGTCGTGGTCGCAGTAAGTTGGCGGCAGTCGCCATGGTGGTAAGCGGGACTTACAGCCAATGTCATAATGAGGGCCTAAGTCTGTACAGGACAGATGTGACTTCTCTGAAGGCGACAACAGAGCTGTGGGAGTAAGGGACCTGTCATGAGACAAAGACACACATTGCCTCTGCTGCAAAATGCACATATGGACTGGTTCATGGATTTACCTGCATACCCATTCCTAATCTAGTCAATGGACTGAGGCATTCAGTGCACATGCATGTGTTGCCACTAGAGCATCATCTTGTCCACATGACTGGATCTATTGGTGTACAAGGAGTGGGAACAGTGCCACAGGTGCATTGCCACAATGACCCTACCATAGCCTGGACTATGTCCCATACCCGGAGATGCATTTGACAGTGCCTGGTCTCTGCAGGCTGAGCATACAGACCTTACATGTCGCTCCATGTTCATCACTTCCATGCATGACAGTACATCATGTGGCTATCACCAATTTAGTGGTGTGCTGTGTGTGGCAACCTGAAGGGCAGAGTGAGTCAGGATATGTCTTCCAACTACAGTTTGTCAAGACCAGATGTGGGGTGAAAGATCTGTAGTACTATACACATTGCTTACAAGATCCTCAAATGACTCATGCAAAATGCATACACAGCTCAAGCTGTCAAGCACATAAATGTTGCCTAACATTTACAAACATCGTAAAGAAAAAGATGTCAGTTGATGGCAGTAAATTCTCCTTACCTAGTTATGTGCATCCAACACAAAGAGGATCTAGGACCTCAAAAACCTCACACAACACAATGTGGCTGAACGTAACATATGTTACTGCCCACTAATACCTGCACCATGTACATCCCATTGATGCCACACAGACTGCAACCACAGGCACACAAGAAGTCTAACTGGCACACAGGAGCACATTGCAACCTGTGAGGAGGGAAAGGTTGGTGTTGAACATTATCAATTGTGCCTATGAGATTCTTACCTGCTCCTCTGGTGAGTTATGGAGCTGTCTATATGGGGGTAGGATCTCATCAACTAGCCTCTCCAGCTCCACTGAAGGGAATATTGGGGCCCTATCACCTGCTGGATGTGGCATGATTACTCCCAGAGGTGGCACACAGCAGGTCGTGGAGGTTGTTGCTGGCAGCAGTATCAGGAGTAAAGTGAGTGAATCTGCACAATGTGGCAGTCACGTCCACCATCTATGCAGTCCCACGACTGCCACAGGCAACAATGTTAGCTTACGGCTGTGTCCACAGCGGTAGCAGCTGCCTACCGCCATGACAACCTTTGCTGGCAGTCGCTAGCTGTTCCTACTGTCCAGTGGGATAGGTCAGGCATCCACCATTTTGGGGGGCTGTAATGCTGAATTTGGCTTTATAAACTGAGTCAAACCTACAATATGCATTTTGTTTCAGCACAAACATCATTATTCTGTCTTGTCATGTAGGTCCTTCTACTCAATCACCATTGTAGTTTGTTGCAACGCATAGACGCCATTTAACAGCAGTGCATGGGCCACCACTGCTGACAGTCTTTTTGGCAGTCAGAATATACAGTTACATTTTGAGGGGCAATTGTGTAGCACATCTTTGAGTTTCATCCAAATCAATGTTGTGGACACGTGTTTTGGAAAACCTGGGGATTACATGTGACTCTTGTGTAATTGCCAGCGGGGATATGTACTAGTTGTCATGTCTATCCAGTCAGAAATGCTTTGTTATGTGATATTGTTGGCATGCATCATGTATATTGCAGGGGACACACTGACTAATGTTACAAATTGTGTCTTGCCACGCATAGGTACCCTGGAGAGGGAGGATGTGACAACCTCCTGTCTACTGCCCACTGCTAGACCTTCAGACCATGGAAGAATGCCATGTCATCCAGCTTTACCATCTGAATAGGCAAACTGTAGTAGACGTATGCCATCAGTAGGAGCCAGTTGTGATGCCAGCTATTAGTTATCCAACCAGCATACCACCTATTTTACAATTCATGTCAGTATTGCACTTCCTGGCCACAGGGACCTGACACCATATAGTGGCCCTATCTGATGGTATGTCCCACCCTATGTTCAGTCTGCTGTTGAAGGATTTCCTCTCAGCAAAGTTGAAACACAGTGACAGCTATATCAGGTTCCCCCAACATGAGGATTTAGCCTTTGTGAAAACTGGCTTTTATAGATTTGCCCGCCTCCCACATGTGGTGGGGGACATTGATGGCACACATTTTGGCTTGGTGCCACTGCAGGCCACTGAACAAGTCTGTTGCAATAGAAAGAACGTCCATTCCAATAATGTGCAAGTTGTCTGTTTGGTGGATCTCTACATATCACATGTGTGTGCCTGTTATCCAGGATCAACCCATGATTCCTTCATAATGCGGAACAGCACCATACCTCAACTGATGTCACAACTGCACCCAGAGAGGGCCTGGATGGTTGGTAAGTCCCATCTGTCCTGATTGCCTGTGTGCGATTCCAGGTGCTACAATCATGAATTGAGGGACTCATTGTTGCACTTATGTCCCACTCCTTGACAGGAGACTCAGTATGTCCAAACCTTCCTTGGTTGTTGACGCCGCTGAGAAATCCAACTACACCAGGGTAAGTCTGCTTCAATGAGGCTCATGGAAGAACACGGCGGGCAGCAGAGCTGGCTTTTGGGCTCCTGTGGCCCAGATTCTGCTGTCTGGACCGGACTGGTGGAGCCCTCTTCTACTCACCTGGGAAAGTGTGTCAGATCATTGTGCCATGCTGCATGCTCCACAACATCGCCCAGTGGAGAAATATCCCATACATCCAGGAGGTGGGGGTGCCTGCCGTGCCACCAAGTGAGACTCCTGACATGCCAAGTGAGGATGGCAGGGGTGAAGAGGAAACAGCTGACTTGCGGGATGATCTCATCAACAGCTACTTTTCTTGAGTGTAAGTATGTCATGTTATGTAATGACTGTGACTGTACGATGAACTGTAGTTGTAAGAATGCGTGGAATTTAGTGTTTTAGAAACAGCTACGGAGTTGACACACTGCTATAGTTCACCAAAGGCTGATTGATAAGGTAGCTTTTGACACATCCCCATTTTGATGATGTTGCGTTATTTGTGTCAGTTTCCTTGCAATGTACTTTATTTGCCATTTTCTTGCTATGTGACTTGTGTCAAAGGTATGGTTTCAAACCTACATTCATGTTTATTTCTTTGTACAGGTACCTTCCCCATGGAAACTTCATGTGGGCATTTCAGAGTTTGTGACATTGTCAGGTAATGTAGTTGCAGTGTTTGAATGTGTGAGACCTGTACCAAGACAGTTGGCACAGAGTTTGAGTGGAGGTACAGAAGTGGCCATTGCACTTGTTTTGTGTGTTGTGGTGGCCCTGGTGAATCATTTGTGTCATCATGCGGTATGAAAATATGTGGTCCTAACTTTTGATCAAGTCATTTTTCCTTTACACTGGCTAAACACTCTTTTTGCATGACCTGCATCTAGCTGTAGATGTGTTTCATCTTTGCTGGCCACAGTGCCTGTGTCACAACACTGACATATGTTTGTGTCATACCACCAGATACATGGCAATTTGATTATGATGGGCCTGTGATCAGGGACTGTTGTACTGCCATCTGTCTGTATCTTGGATTATGTGATGTTGGATTACTTTGGTGTGGTAAGTGACAAGGCTCAAGCTGCTGGCATCAAGCACTTTTATGTTTGCCTATTCTACGGGACAATGTCTGGCCAAGTCCTTCCTACCAGGGTCTGGGGGTCTGTACCTTGAAATATGTACTTTGACTCAGTACTAGTCACACATTCATGTTCAGACATATTGATATCCTATGTGCTATACACTGGAATACAATTTTTGGTTTGACTAGACACTTGCACTAATGTGTTGGTGTGTAATGTATGTAATCCTGACCTGGACACTGTGTACCTGTGACATATCCTTGCTTACACAAGTAGCTTGTGTATTCATCGTATGGTTCACATGGTCTTACATCTCTACATAGTGAAATGTGAAAATTGAACCAGCAGACAATGAGTTTGTGATGGGTGAATTTATTACAGTGTGAGTTCTGAAAATGAAATTTGGACAGAAAGAAACAAAAGATGTAAAGGGAAGGGTCAGTCACGAATGAATTCATTGGAGTAGATGTCATACCATTGGGAGTCCAAAGCCCAACGTATTCCTCCCATTGGAACTGGTAAGTGGTTGAGGATCAGTCAACAAAGTGAATGTATGTCACACAAAGAAGGTCCTTTTAGAAGAGTTCACTTGGTGGCAGTGGTAGGTGCTTGCCATTTGCAGCTCCTGGATTCTTTGCTGGATGACCCCGCTTGCATGGGCGCGGATCTTCTGCTACAGACAGGGATGTCTAGGTCTAGTTCTACCTCTGGCAGGGCCTCCCTTCTAGTGGATGACGCCGATGTTGATGTTCCTGGTGTTGATGAACCAAAAGAAGGGGTAGATAAATATTGAAAAGCCCTGCTCAAGGTGTTGTGAATGTCCCTCAACACCCCTGTTAGAAGGCCATGTTGGTGTTGTGGGCCTCCATTTGTTCCTGCATGTCTCTGTGTATGTCCCTCTGTAGCTGCTTGAGTTCCCAGAGTTCAGTCAAGACCTGGCCCATCACACCTTGGGACTCCTGATAGACCCCCCAAAATGTGGCTGATGGTGTCCTACCAAGATCATACACAGTGGCCTCATCCTGCTAGCCCACATCATCCTTCCCATGCACCCTAACCCCACAGGCCTGTGCCCTTGCCACAGGGCGTCCTTTCCAACTTGGTCCTGGACCCTCATTGTCGAAGAGTTTCACTTCAACTCGGGATCCAGGACTCAGGGCTCAAGATGTTAGACACTGTGCTGAGGACATAGGTTGGGGAGCGAATGGCTGTGATGTTGAGGCACCCGGGCAGGGAGGTGATGTAATGGCCACAGTGAGACTCACTGTTGCCATCTGATCAGATTGCACAAATGGGCCAGAACTGTCCTCCACGTCCAGACATCCAGGAGTGTCATGGTCACTGAGGGCTTAATCCATGGGGGTGTAGTGGCAGTCTGTTCTGTGGCCTCTGTGTACCCAGCGGCAGATCCACCTGTTGGTGTAAAACGTACAATGCTACTGGTTGTATTGTGACATCTACTGTTTAGTGTTACAGAAAGCAGAGACCTTGTACGAAGTTAAGTTGCAGTTAGTCCTATGGTGGCAAGTAACCATAATATTGGGTGTTTTGACATGCCATGTGTGAAGCATGCCAATTCATTTTGACTCAAGCTGATGCTGAAATGTGCAGATCATTAGCGCTAGGAGGGATGACCTGAAAATGCCATCTTGCCACCAGTCCAGGCAAAATAGTGGCTAGGCAAGAAATGGCTTTGCCCATTAGGAAGCCTAGCTAGTTATGAAGCAGACAGACCCAGGACTTTATTGTATATGTGACTGGAGTCATGTGCACAGTGCAGTGTGAATGTGTTTGCTGCCAATAGCAATCTGGTGATGCATCCTGAGGCCTTATGAATACTTGCCATACACAGTGTTTAAGGTGTCATTCCTGTCCTCCAATATTTTATTTTGGGTTAGCAAGTCAATATGGAGCTTTATTGACAGTTACGTCTGTGATTTGGGAGCGATCAGTCCCAGGTGAGTATACTTCATTTGAGAGTTGACAAACAAGGGTATGTGTATAAGTGGCCACTTTGCTGGTGTTTATAGCTACTGGATCTGTTAGGCTTTGCAGTCATGTCACTTACTCTACTTCCCAACACTTCATAAATGGTATCCTCCCAGGTGAGTACACTTCAATAAAGACTTACCAAACAGGGGTAAGTGTACACTGGTCTGGTGTTTGGAGTCAGGGAAACAGTGCCTTCTGGGAGTTGCAGTCAGGTGTTCCCTCAACTTCACACACTTGGCAAATAGTATCCTCCAAGTGAGAAAACTTAATTTGTGGTTTACCAAACAATGGCATTTGGACAAGTGAACACTGGGGTGGTGAGTGGAGTAACAGTAACAGAGTCTCCTGGCCTCAGCAGTCATGTCACTCCCTGTACTTCACACACTATTCAAATGGTGTCCCCCAGGTGTGTAAACGTCGTTTGAAAGTTCACTAACAGATGTATTTGGGCAAGTGGATACTGGGCTGGTGGCTGGAGTTAGAGAAACAGTGTCTCCTGAAAGTTGCAGTCAGGTAACTCTCTCTACTTCCCACACTATACAAATGGCATCCCCCAGGTGAGAACACTTCAATTGAGAGTTAAGGCACACTGTGCTGGTGGTTGCAGTTACAGAAACTGTGCCTCCTGAGAGATGCAGTGAGGTAACTTTCTGTAGTACACACACTATACACATATTCTCCCCCCAGGTGAGAAAACTTCATTTGAGAGTTCAGTAACAGATGTATTGGGCCAAGTGATCACTGGGCTGGTCTTTGGAGTTAGTGAGGCAAAGCCTCCTGGGAGCTGCAATATGGTCATTCTCTCTAGTACACACACCATACAAATGTTGTGTATTACATATTTGTATGCAGACTACATTTAGGTTTGGACATACATTTACTCGTTGGGACATACCATGAGTCCTTGGATGATTTTGTATATTGAAAGACTTACAGGTCCCCTTTGGACCAATGGCATATGATGGCCCTCAGTAGCTGTGCTGTTGATTGGGTTCAACAATTCAGATTGACAGTGTTTACACTAAGATACTTTGGGTATTGAATGTTAGGGGGTACATGAACAAGACAGAGGGTAAAGGTGAGCTGTGAGCATGCATGATATGGCATTTTGGTGACATATTTTTCTGTTGTGACTTACCAGACTCCACACTCCCAGGTATTCCTGCTAAGCCCTCAGTATGCAAGATGACCAAGACCTTCTCCTCCCAGGGAAAGAGATGTAATGGGGCGCTTGGAAGATCACTGCCAGTCTTCTTGACGTTCAGCTGGTGCCTGTAGACCAGGGAATGGACCTTGCTCCTGAGGTCATTCCACCTCTTCCTGATGTCCTCCTTTTTGCGCAGGGTGGTACCTATAGCATTGACTCTGCCAACAATCCTGTCTCACATTTCCATTTTCCTACTGAGAGGAGTGTGCTGGAATTCTGTTCCAAACAATTGTGGCTCTACTCTTATGATTTCATCAACCATGACTAACTCATCTTTGAAAAACTTGGATTTTTTGACCCATGCAATAGTGGGGAAAATAAACGGGTGACAGTAACTTATTATAGAGGTGAACTGCAAAAGAGTGTGAATGGACCAAAATGTGCAGGGTTTTCTACGGGATGGCAATAAAGGGATGCCTAATCTATGCAGTGTTTTAGAAATAAGGTGCTCTGGCTTCTGTGATTTACGTTAAAAATGCAAAGGATTGTGATCTGTGAAGGGGTGTGTGTTATAGTGGCCTTTGCAGGTGTGTTCACTGTGGTAATGTGTGTCAGCTGTGTTGCATTCAAATTCATCCAATGTGCTGTTGTCTATTACTTTGCTGACTGCAAACTTCTGTGGCTCGGATTGCCATTGGCTGGCCACCATGAGGGTCCGCCATGGCGACTATGTGCTTGTAATATGCTTGGTGATTGGTCATGGTGCAGACGGCGCTGGAGGTTGAACCGCCTATTTCCAGGCTGCCTGTGTAACTCATAACAGGGCAGGCTGAAAGACCACCAGCACGGCCGCCTTCAGGACTGCCAATGTGGCAGTCTGGTGGTCTGACCGCCAAACTCGTAATCCGACCGTAAATATTAAAAAATCTGAGGTCTTGCCACTATATAAGCATTGTTATAAAAAAATGTTTTGCACACAAGTTTTATCTGGAACCCTATGAGACTGAAATGCCTAGGTAACCTTGAAGAAGTTAACAGTAAGATTGGAGTACTTTCATAAAGGTGGTCTCCTCTATTTCTCTCTTGGTGGGGCAGACTTAACACCAACATACTGATGTTTTTGCCTCTTATTAATTTTCTCTTATTCAAGCTCCCTGTTAAACTATCACACACATTTTACAATCTAATTGATAGCTATTTTAATTAAGTTTCTCTGGAATATGAAAGGCCCTTGTATATCTCTAGCTAAGTTACAGCAATCTAAACAAAATGGTTGTGTTAACTAATTTTTGCAACTATCATCATGCATTTGCATTTTATCAGGTTTGGATTTTTATATCAGATGAACCTCTTTTAACGTTTGGCAAAAACTAGAATACACTTTAATCCACTCTTTTATTTTTAAAGAATTCACCTATATAAAAAGGAAGCCTCCTTCCTTATCCTGCCCTGTAATTAACTATTATGCTTCAAGGACTTGGTCCCTCCTGCAAAAATCAAAATCAGTACTGGATATTTTTAAGTCGTCCCCTATTGGGTATAATGCAAATGTTACACTTAATAATAAGATGCTTTGCTTGGGCGATTGGTTATTTTGTGGTATACATTTCAATAATAAGTTAATGTCAGCAAATCAATTTCACGCTTTTGAAGCAATCAAGCTAAATGTATTCTACCAAATGCCTCCCACAATAAATGTTATCTTCTGATTGCTACAATCCAGTGTAATCTACCAGTTAATTTGAACTTGCATCTGCACCTATCTAGACTTACTTCTCATGCTACTGATTACATGTCTACAGTTACAGCTTCTTGTATCTATAAATGATCATTGGGTTACAGCCCTCCTAGATCTAAGACTTTGTTAGAAATTACTTGGGCAAAAAACTTGAGATGGTCTTTTCAATTTCCTTTTGGAATAAAATATAGTCCAAAATGCTTCCCACCTACTGTTCTGCTAATACTACTCACGCCTTATACTTTTTTCTGTAACAGACTGTTCCTGACCCTGATTTCTCTATATGAGATGACACTAACGCAAGATTGTCGATTTTGGACTTGCAATCAGGATAGTAGTGATGCCCTACACTTATTTTTTTTGTTATTGTCCCAAGATAAAGGTTTTTTGGTCACAGGCTTGGAATAAAGGGCCTAATTTAGATTTTGGTGGAGGAGAATACCCCGTCACAAATGTGACAGGTATCTCGTCCACCGTATTATGATCCCATTATATCCTATGGGGTTTGTAATAAGGCAGACAGGTTGTCCGTCACGTTTGTGATGGGGTATTCCATCCTCCAAGATCCAAATCAGGCCCAAAGACTTATTGTGGTTGCTGTTAACTTCTTTTTATCCAAACATTATGCAAGTGTTTCTAATAGTATTGATATCTTTCATCCTCCTTGAAACCTACCTTTTTCTCTTTTTTTCTGAGTGAATTTCTTCCTGGACTTTCATAGTTATCCTGATTCTGCAAGTTCCCCATCTCCCTTCCCTCACTTATCCCTCCCAAAATAAGGTTATTAAGTCTTACGGCCCGATTCCGAGTTTGGTGGTCAGACCACGAGTCCACTGCAGTGGCGATCCCAAGTACTCGTCCGACTTGACGGTCTCCCGCTTTCCCAATTGCGATGCATGGAGCCCAAAATCTTGACTACTGATACAGTTCGGGCTGCCATTGAAGTGGTGGACTGCAATGTTGGCCATATGTATTCCGTTGCCATCACTGCAGTGTGTTCCCGCTGCCCAGATTACTAAAACACAGTGGTACTGGCGGCCCCTTGGTGGCCACACCTGACAGTGGTCAACCACCGCAGGACACACACAGCGTTGCACCAGAACAGTGGCCTATCCATAGATACAAATACAACACACCTAATGATCAACTGCTAAGTAGAAACACTTGAAAATCACACTATAAAACATACCCCATTCCAGACCAAGATCCTTTGCCACTCCACTGCAGCACAGCCATTCTGACAGCACATCTTGTAGAGAGAAGGCAGTTTTTTTCCCTATCCCATCCCTATTACTGCTCACCACACACCTTGTCAGCACCCTATTTTTTTATCACCCCTTTTTGCAGATTATTCACTTTTTTGTTGCACTGTTACTCTATTCAGTGGGCATATCACAGGCCAAAAACCCATGTTTTCCTGAGACAGAGTTGGCAGTTATTGTGGATGAAATTGTTTGGAGCCCAAGTCCAAAATGCACCTTTCAGTCAGAAAAGGGAAATGTGGTCCAGAATAGTAGACACGGTGAATGCAATAGACACCACCTTGTGCACACAGAAGGAAATTAGGAAGAGGGGGAAGGTGCGTTACCTGGCCTCCAAGCAACAACTGGGGGCCAATAAGATTGGTGGTGGACGTCCCAGCAACTCTATCAGATGGTTCCCGTGGGAGGAAAAGGTATTCGTTATCCTCCATCCTAAAGGCTTGGCAGAAATACCTAGGGGAGTCGACTCTGGAAAGTTACAGCTCACTGACTGTCACCCAATCTCAATGTCCTGCCTGTCCCAATCCAGCTTCTTCAAATTCATTAACCACCTAGCTTCTCAACATGAAAACCACAAAGTACTAGAGAGTGCTTGTCTTATCAATGCCAATGTGTTTTGTTACAGATGGGATCACATGTATCAATTACCATCAAAAGCCCTTTGTTTCAATGGAGTTTGTAAGTGTAGTCCCATAAACAATTCACAATTTAGGAGGTAATGTATGTGTCAATTGCTAACTTGAAGGGCCTTTTCAAGTGGAGTTTGTGAACAGGAAGGTAACACTAAGGGGGTGATTCTAACCCTGGCGGTCGGTGTCAAAGCGGCGGCCAACCCGCCAACAGGCTGGCGGTCCAAAAAATGGAATTCTGACCCTGGCGGGAACCGCCAACACAGCCCGCCAACTTAACACTCCGACCGCCGCGGCGGTACAGACAAACAGCGCGGCGGTCACCGCCAACAGGCAGGCGGCAGACAATGTACCGCCCACACTATCATAACTCACCAATCCGCCACCTTTTCCGGGACGGGAGCACCGCCGATAAAAACACGGCGGAAACAGACTACGAACGGGAAAACGCTCACCAAAACACACTCCACGAGTACGGAGGACAGCATGGAACCCGAATTAAACATCCTACCTGCTCTCGTCTACCTTCTCATCTACCACGAGTACGAAGTCCGGCGCAGACGACAACGGTGAGTACTGCACCTACGACACACGGGAGGGGGAGGACGAAAGGTTACGGGCACACACATATGCGACCCCCCCCCCCCAATCATGTACTCACCAATGCAGAGCACCAAGTCACAGTGACACCACCCAAACACCCCTGAAAAATGCTAGGACATAATCATATTTGGAATAAATATTTATGTACCAAAAAGCTCCAGAAAATTAGCGTACAACCATGAAAGATATCCACAACAAAACAAATGACATACACATCAGTGTATAACTGAAGTACCAAGTCCTGCACATCCTACGAATTCAGCATGTCCGTGGGCCAAAGTCTTGAGAAACAAGGGCAAAGCCCACACAGGAGACCTGAGTCCTTTGGAGAGAACACTGCAGGGGCATCAGATGTAAAAACTACAGGCACCTCAGGGGGAAGGGAAGGGGGGGGCACCACAGCCACATGAGTCCACGACGCCAGATCCACGAGCAGCCACCATGCCCACGGGACCATCCTGGGGAGTGCAAAGCCACAGTCTCTCAATGTCTCTACAGTGGGTGGGCTGCCCACTGGACCATCCTGGGGAGTGCAAAGCCACAGTCTCTGAATGTCTCTACAGTGGGTGGGCTGCCCACTGGGCCATCCTGGGGAGTGCAAAGCCACAGTCTCTCAAGTCTCTGCAGTGGGTGGATTACCCACTGGACCATCCTGGGGAGTGCAAAGCCACAGTCTCTCAATGTCTCTACAGTGGGTGGGCTGCCCACTGGGCCATCCTGGGGAGTGCAAAGCCACAGTCTCTCAATGTCTCTACAGTGGGTGGGCTGCCCACTGGGCCATCCTGGGGAGTGCAAAGCCACAGTCTCTCAAGTCTCTGCAGTGGGTGGATTGCCCACTGGACCATCCTGGGGAGTGCAAAGCCACAGTCTCTCAATGTCTCTACAGTGGGTGGGCTGCCCACTGGGCCATCCTGGGGAGTGCAAAGCCACAGTCTCTCAAGTCTCTGCAGTGGGTGGATTGCCCACTGGACCATCCTGGGGAGTGCAAAGCCACAATCTCTTAATGTCTCTACAGTGGGTGGGCTGCCCACTGGGCCATCCCGGGGAGTGCAAAGCCACAGTCTCTCAAGTCTCTGCAGTGGGTGGATTGCCCACTGGACCATCCTGGGGAGTGCAAAGCCACAGTCTCTCAATGTCTCTACAGTGGGTGGGCTGCCCACTGTGCCATCCTGGGGAGTGCAAAGCCACAGTCTCTCAAGTCTCTGCAGTGGGTGGATTGCCCACTGGACCATCCTGGGGAGTGCAAAGCCACAGTCTCTCAATGTCTCTACAGTGGGTGGGCTGCCCACTGGGCCATCCTGGGGAGTGCAAAGCCACAGTCTCTCAAGTCTCTGCAGTGGGTGGATTGCCCACTGGACCATCCTGGGGAGTGCAAAGCCACAGTCCATCAGGTGGATGACAGTCTCCACTGGTCAAGGAGGAGGCATGGTGGGCACAATGAACCATCAACGGTGCTTGAGACGGCGGTGCCCTGTTCAGCGGTGCTTGAGACGGCGGGGCCCAGTGGAGCGGTGCGTGAGAGGAAGGGCCCAGCGGAGCGGTGCTTGAGAGGAAGGGCCCAGCGGAGCGGTGCTTGAGAGGAAGGGCCCAGCGGAGCGGTGCTTGAGACGGCGGGGCCCAGCGGAGCGGTGCTTGACAGGAAGGGCCCAGCGGAGCGGTGCTTGAGACGGCGGGGCCCAGCGGAGCGGTGCTTGACAGGAAGGGCCCAGCGGAGCGGTGCTTGAGACGGCGGGCCCAGCGGAGCGGTGCTTGACAGGAAGGGCCCAGCGGAGCGGTGCTTGAG
This sequence comes from Pleurodeles waltl, assembly GCF_031143425.1. Taxonomy (NCBI): domain Eukaryota; kingdom Metazoa; phylum Chordata; class Amphibia; order Caudata; family Salamandridae; genus Pleurodeles; species Pleurodeles waltl. The sequence continues at coordinate 1,638,310,444 of NC_090444.1, read as the reverse complement.
ACGGCGGGGCCCAGCGGAGCGGTGCTTGACAGGAAGGGAACAGCGGAGCGGTGCTTGAGACGGCGGGGCCCAGCGGAGCGGTGCTTGAGAGGAAGGGCCCAGCGGAGCGGTGCTTGAGAGGAAGGGCCCAGCGGAGCGGTGCTTGAGAGGAAGGGTCCAGCGGAGCGGTGCTTGAGACGGCGGGGCCCAGCGGAGCAGTGCTTGACAGGAAGGGCCCAGCGGAGCGGTGCTTGAGAGGAAGGGTCCAGCGCAGCAGTGCTTGAGACGGCGGGGCCCAGCGGAGTGGTGCTTGAGAGGAAGGGCCCAGCGGAGCGGTGCTTGAGACGGCGGGGCCCAGCGGAGCGGTGCTTGACAGGAAGGGCCCAGCGGAGCGGTGCTTGAGAGGAAGGGTCCAGCGGAGCGGTGCTTGAGACGGCGGGGCCCTGTTCAGCGGTACTCTTCTGCACCGCGGGCCCTGTTCAGGGGTGCCTATCTCCACGGCGGGGCCCTGTTCAGCGGTGCTCTTCTGCACCGCGGGCCCTGTTCAGCGGTGCCTATCTCCACGGCGGGGCCCTGTTCAGCGGTGCTCTTCTGCACCGCGGGCCCTGTTCAGCGGTGCCTATCACCACGGCGGGGCCCTGTTCAGCGGTGCTCTTCTGCACCGCGGGCCCTGTTCAGCGGTGCCTATCTCCACGGCGGGGCCCTGTTCAGCGGTGCTCTTCTGCACCGCGGGCCCTGTTCAGCGGTGCCTATCTCCACGGCGGGGCCCTGTTCAGCGGTGCTCTTCTGCACCGCGGGCCCTGTTCAGCGGTGCCTATCTCCACGGCGGGGCCCTGTTCAGCGGTGCTCTTCTGCACCGCGGGCCCTGTTCAGCGGTGCCTATCTCCACGGCGGGGCCCTGTTCAGCGGTACTCTTCTGCACCGCGGGCCCTGTTCAGCGGTGCCTATCTCCACGGCGGGGCCCTGTTCAGCGGTACTCTTCTGCACCGTGGGCCCTGTTCAGCGGTACTCTTCTGCACCGCGGGCCCTGTTCAGCGGTGCCTATCTCCACGGCGGGGCCCTGTTCAGCGGTACTCTTCTGCACCGCGGGCCCTGTTCAGCGGTGCCTATCTCCACGGCGGGGCCCTGTCAGCGGTGCTCTTCTGCACCGCGGGCCCTGTTCAGCGGTGCCTATCTCCACGGCGGGGCCCTGTTCAGCGGTGCTCTTCTGCACCGCGGGCCCTGTTCAGCGGTGCTCATCCAGCAGGTCAAGGGAGCCAGACCTGGCCTGGACTCCCTGTTCAGTCGCTCTCGGACCGTGACGTTTCTGGACCCTTCGGGGACGGACTCCTGGCCTCCTTAGTGTCCTCCTTCCCAGCTGGGATGTGGCATGTGGGGTCCACCTTCTCCGCGCTCCTGCTGCCCTTCCGCTCCTTTGATGGGGCTCTCGGGCCCTTGCCTCCCCCAGATGGTGTGGGTGGTGAAGTGGCCGCACATTGCTCCTTGGGGGCAGCCCTGTCGGTCCTCGCACGGCGGTCCTTGGTTTTGCGGGTCCTCTTGCCGGGGGGGGGGCTGGACGTGTCCTTGCTGCTGATCGATGTGTCACTGCTGGCAAAGGGTGGGCTCCAGAACCCAGGCACAACAGTGACACCCGAAGCTGGGCTGGTGGTGGCTGCGGTGCTCTTGGGACTCTTTGAAGATGGATGGGGGAGGTCATCGGGGGGAAAGAGGTTAAGGTTAGCCAGGAAAAGTTTTTTAGGGCCAAGGTAAAGGGTAGGAGAAGTGGAGATGGAAGTGGAGGTAGAGGAGGTGGTTGTAGGAGAGTCAGGTGTGCTGTCATTGGGTGAAGGTGCTGGTGCTGTAGGCTGTCGTGAGGTGGATGGCTGTTGGGTGGGTGGCTGCCTGCGTTTGTGTGTCTTGGAAGAGGGGGTGACAGACACAGTGGGAGAGGACACAGGGGACGTGTACATGGCAGTGGGGGTGGTGACTGCACGAGTGTGGACTGTACTGGAGGGTGAGGTGGTGATGGAAGCACTGGCTGATGTTGTGGTGCATGCAGGTGTGAGTGTAGACGTCACAGGGAGGGAGGAGGGAGACGAGGAGGAGGGGGACACAGGGGTGGCAGTGGCTGTTGGCATGTCTGCATCTGGGTGTTGCTCGGGTGAGTGTTTGCGGGATCTGTGGTGCTTGTGTTTGGATGAGCTGCTCTTGGGTGTTGAGGTGTGTGCAGGCTGGTCTGATGGTGTGGATGGGATAGGCTGAGGAACAGGAGACAGAGACAGGCTGGAGGCAGTCAGAAGAGGGAGGCTGGAAACAGGGATGGCTGCCGTCAGTGCTGAGGCCAGAGCAGTGAACGCTCGTTGATGGGCAGCCTGACCCGAATGAATGCCCTCCAGGTACGCATTGCTCTGTTGCACCTCCCTTTGCACACCCTGGATGGCATTCAGAAGGGTCGTCTGCCCAACAATGAGCGTCCTTACCAGGTCAATGAGCTCCGCACTGAGGGCAGCAGGGGCAACAGGGGCAGGGGCTGAGGTGCCTGGGGCGAAGGAGACGCGCGCCTTCCTGGGCGAACCGGCACGGAGCGAAGACTGAGGGGCTGCTGGGAGGGCGGGGCTGGTGCGCTGGGTGGCGGCTGTACCTGTAGAGGCGGGGGGCACGGATGTTGCCGCCACCCCTAGGGAGCTCCCATCCGAGGACGTGTCGCTTTCGCTGCTCTCACCAGCGGTCCCCGTCGTGGTGCTCCCCTCGCCCTCCGGATCACTGGTGCCCTCGGTGTCTGTTCCTGGGCCCACCGGGGCCTTGTGTCCTGCAGCTCCCTCGTGCTCCGATGCCATATCTCCTCCGCCTGATGATGCTAATGCACACATGCACAAGAAGATGAAGAGAAAGGGTGGGGGGAGAAAAAAGAAGACCAGGTTGAGTGCATGCAATGTCAACACCGTTGGCGGAGAGGACAGACACAGGTGCCTAATGCACTAAGCCGCGCATTCGGGGTACACTACTCAGTACTACTGACTAAGACAACAGGCCAAGAGACGTCAAACGCGCACATGGGAGATGCTGGACCTTCAATGGCTGTACTTGTCACCCTACAGAGGTGGGGGCCGGGGGCACAGGGCCATGCCTAAGGGAGAGGACTACACTACAGAAAGCGCCCTGGCCTAATGTCACCCACAGCCCTCCTCCCCCACCCAGACGCCTCCACTGCGCAGAAAGATAGGAGAATGTGCTGATACTCACCCCCTTGTGTCTGCTGTGATGTCTTAAAGCGCCCATCCAATTCAGGGTAGGCCACCGCCAGGATCCGGGACATCAGGGGGGTCATGGTGCGACTGGCACCCCTCCTAGGTTGGGAGGCCATCCCCAGCAGTGTTTCTGCGGTCTTCCTTGTTCCGCGGCGGATGTCCTCCCACCTCTTGCGGCAGTGGGTGCCACGTCTGTTGTGGACCCCCAAGGTCCGGACTTCCTTGGCGATGGCACGCCAAATCTCGATCTTCTGATGGGCGCTGACCTATTAGACATGTACAGGGTGGAAAGGAGGAAATCATCAATGGCCTGCATGTTAGATGTAATTGGCCCCCCCCCACCCACTTTGCCATATGGCACATGCTCTCATCTGTCGGGCGTTGCACTCCTCATTCTCCCCCCACCCCACCAACTTACATCCACCCCAATCCACACAGGCATAGCCCATTCCATTAGCACCCGGGGTACTCACTTGTTGGTCTGGAGGACCGTAGAGTAGCGCATACTGGGGGAGGACCCCATCCACGAGCTTGTCCAATTCTTCAGACGTGAAGGCAGGGGCCCTTTCCCCAGTCACAGCAGCCATTGTATCTTCCAGACCGAGGTCACAGCAGCACTTGCAGTATAGGTCCTCTCCTGTGGATGATCAGGTCTCGAGTGATTAAGCAGATAGAAAATGGCGGTCACGTCCGCGGCGGTGCGTACCGCGGCGGTGCGTACCGCGACCGCCGGCGCACTTCGTTATTGGCTCCTGAAACCCATAGGCTTCAATGTTAACCAATGCGGCTTTGCGCCGCGGTCTTCGACCGCCTACCGCCACGGTGTGCCCCGCCAGCGCAGTGACCTCACATCCCATTGTCCCACTTCACAGGTCAGGCAGCCGCCATTTCAAGGGCCCACATGGCTTAATTTTGACTGCGACACACAGGCCTAGGCCTTGCATTGCCACACATACACGCCTTTCAACCCATTGCCATTCTTTAACTGTGCAAGCTGTCTGTACGTACCTGTGGTTTGGCTGACTCTGTGCTCCATGTTGTCCTTCCTAGGCACCGTCCGCTGGGACTTGGGATGAGAAGGAGGAATCCTCGCGTGTACCGACCGCTGGTGGACCTGTCGACAATGGAAGAACGCCATATAATCCTTCGATATCGACTTGACCGTGCCACTATCCATGAACTGTGTGCCCAGCTGGAGCCAGCCCTGATGTCCCCCATCCGCCAACCCATAGGGATTCCCCCTCTGGTGTAGGTTTTGTCAGTCCTCCATTTTTTGGCCAGTGGGTCATTCCAGACCACAGTGGCCATGTCATCTGGAATGTCTCAGCCTATGTTTTCAAAGATTTTGAGCAGAGTGTTGTCTGCCCTGATGAAACTCATGCGGAGCTACATCATTTTCCCCGAGGAGGGTGACTTGCCCACAGTGAAGGGTGATTTCTATGCCCTTGGACATATCCCCAACATCATTGGTGCCATTGATGGGACCCATGTGGCTTTGGTACCCCCAAAAGACGATGAGCAGGTGTACCGAAACAGAAAGAATTATCATTCGATGAATGTCCAGGTGGTCTGTTTGGCTGACCAGTACATCTCCCATGTAAATGCCAAGTTCCCAGGGTCAGTGCATGACGCGTATGTGATGCGAAATAGCAGCATCCCCTATGTGATGGAGCAGCTACAGAGACAACGTGTGTGGCTAATAGGTGACTCTGGTTACCCCAACCTGCCGTGGCTACTGACCCCAGTAAGGAATCCCCGGACAAGGGCAGAGGAACGCTACAATGAGGCCCATGGGCGTACAAGGAGGGTGATTGAGCGAACCTTTGGCCTCCTGAAGGCCAGGTTTAGGTGCCTGCATATGACTGGTGGATCCCTAATGTACTCACCAAAGAAGGTGTGCCATATCATCGTGGCGTGCTGTATGCTTCACAACCTGGCTTTGCGCCGCCAGGTGCCTTTCCTGCAGGAGGATGGTCCAGATGGTGGTGTTGTAGAAGCCGTGGAGCCTGTGGAGAGTGAAGAGGAGGAAGACTCTGAGGACGACACAGACAATAGGGACAGAGTGATACAACAGTATTTCCAGTAACACCCAGGTAAGAATCACCCACGCCATTCCACAATTGCTTCTAGCCTCCTGCATCTATACTTTCTGTAGTTCCCCACAGATGTTTTTTATTAATTTATGCCTTTCCCTTCCCTTCTCAGTGCTGTCTGACTCAGTACCTGACTTCTGCTTGGTTCGCCCATGAAATACAGCGTATTGACATTGGTATGTTGTCATGACTAATTGACAGAACAGAAATTGAACAGTAATATGTTATCCCTTTGTTAATAATACAGCATGACTCAAAACAGGTTTGTGTGCAAAATGTGATTTATTTACAGTGCTAGATACCGGTACATGTGATTCTAAGGGTGATGGGTGGGGGGGGAGGAATATCCATGGCAGAGTCCAGTTCTCAGTCTCACAGGTGCATAGTTCTTTTGCCTGTGGAAGGATGGAGCATAGGCAGTTCATGGTTGGACAGGGTGGCAATGTGGGACAGTGGGAAGACTTGAGGGGGTATGTCCTGCTGGCGGGGGTCTTGACATCCTACTCTGTCTTTTTCTTTGGTCTCAGGCTCCTCTTACGGGGTGGTTGTTCTTCAGCAGGAGGTGGGGTTCTGGGGGGCTGTCGAGGTGTTGGGACCTCCTGTCCACTAGCGCCGGCGGAGGTGGTAGGCTGTTCCTGGTCCGGCCTAGTGACAGGGGCCCTGTGTGGTGCACCATGGTCCCGCAACGCGTCCTCTATCCTGTGGAGGGCCAGGACGATGGTCCCCATTGCGGTCCCGATGATTCTCAGCTCCTCCCTGAACCCCATGTAGCGTTCCTCCTGCTGTGCCTGGATCTCAGTGAACCTGGCCAGTACCGTCGCCATCGTTTCTTGGGAGTGGTGGTAGGCCCCCATGAGGGTGGTGAGGGCCTCTTGGAGAGTGGGTTCCCTGGGCCTCTCCTCCCCCCCCTGTCGCACAGCAGCCCTCCGAGCTGCCCGGTTTCCCCCGGCCTCTGTCCCCTGGCCGGTGTGCCCGCTCCCACTGCCCCCAGGTCCCTGTTGTTGTTGGGGTGTCGGGTTAGCCTGGGTGCCCTGTAGTGGCAGACACACCGCTGATTGAGCTGTCCTAGAGACAGAGGCATGGGCCCGCTGGGTGGGACCTGTGCTGGTGTCGGCAGAGGGGGTCGGGTCTGGTGTGGCCTGTGTCTGGGTGAGGGGAACCGACTGCCCAGAGGTCCCCGATGGTCCGGGCTGGTCATCAGGTTCACTGTCGACAGAGCTGCTATCCTCAGTGTGGGCCTGTTCCGGTGGTGGGATGGACACTTCTGGACCCTCCTGGCTGGTGTGTTGTCGTTCGGGTCCTGCATGGGGTAAGAGAGTTTGGTTATTGTTTCTGTGTGTGCAATAGCATGCGTGTTGTGGGTGCCCTTGTCCCCCAGTGCAGGCATTCCCTGGAGGGAGGTGTTGTGAGGGTATTTAGTGGGGGGAAGGGGTTAGTGCAGTGGTCATGCTTAGGTGATGGGTGCCCATGGTTTGTGTTGGCATGCAGGAGTTGGTGTTGGGATGGGTGGGTTGTGCTGGTGAGACATTGTCAGGAAGGATGTGTGCTGGGGGTTGGGGGTGAGGGTGGGGGTGTGGGTTGGCATGCTGGTGGGGTGTGGGGGATATAGTAGTTGAGATGGGACTTACCAGAGTCCATTCCTCCGGCTACTCCTGCGAGGCCCTGAGGATGCAGGATGGTCAAGACCTCTTGCTCCCACGATGTACATTCGGGAGGGGTGGGTGGGGGTCCGCCGCCAGTCTTCTGGACCGCGATGTTGTGCCTGGAGACCATCGATCGGACCTTCCCCCGTAGGTCGTTCCATCTTTTGCGGATGTCCTCCCTATTCCTGGGATGCTGTCCCACCGCGTTGACCCTGTCCACGATCCGCTGCCATAGTTCCGCCTTCCTGGCTATACTGGTGTGCTGCACCTGCGAGCCGAAGAGCTGGGGTTCCACTCTTAGGATTTCCTCCACCATGATCCGGAGTTCTTGGTCCGAAAATCGTGGATGCCTTTGGGGTGCCATGGGGTGGTGTGGGTGAGGTGTGGGGTGGTGTATGTGATGAGGAGTGTGTTGGTGAGTGGTGCTTTGTGCTACTATGTGGTGTGTGTGATGGTGTAGTGTGCCTCAGTGTGTCTTGCTTTGGATTGTCTGCTGTGTCTCTCTCTCCTTCTCTCAGTAATTGGGGTCGCAGGGGTTTGTGGGTGATGTGGGTGTGTGTTTTATAGTTGGTTGATTGTGTGGGAGTGGTGTGTGTATGTGTATCAGGTGTGTGTTTTTCAAATTGTCCAATGTGGCTGTGTTTTGGTGATGTGTGTGTATTCTGACCGCGGCGGTGTGTAGCGCCAATGGAATACCGCGTTTGAATGACCGCCGTGTGGATTCGTGGGTCGTAATGGCATGGGCGTATTTCTGTTGGCGTGACGGTGGAGGTTTGGTCATCTCCAGTTTATCGCTGCCCGCCGATGTGGCGGGCTGCAGTGGAGGACGGATTTTTGGAGGTTTGGCCGTTGTGGGTCAGAATGACCGTGGCGGTTGACCGCGGCCGCGGCGGTGTTATGGCGGTCTTCTGACCGGCGGTAAGGGCATTTTACCGCCGAGGTCAGAATCACCCCCTAAGTATTTTGAAAGTGTTGACAAGTAGACATTGAAATGACTACAACTACCATGAGGCCTTATTTTTGCAACTCAAAACATTAAAAAATAAGATAATGAACATTCTCACTTATCTGACATATCACAACTGATGTCCTCTTTACATCGGGGTGATCAACAGACAATGCTCCACTCAGAGACATTTCTGCCTACAGTGCATCATGATGTTCTGCCCCCCAGTTGAAACAATTGATGGAAGGACTGACATCATAGCAAGTGTGTGGGTCAAAGTTTAGAAATGCATGAAGTCAACTCAGTCCTCTAGTTATTACAGGTAAACCATTGTCACAGCACCTTCCACATGATGAGTAATATGAAATATGCAAACATATTGTACTCATGCCTGTCTGGTACACAGCTAGACTTTGTTGTTCTACCCACCCCCCTATTTGAAACAATTCATGGAAGGACTGACATCACAGCAAGTTTGTGGGTCAAAGTTGAAGTCAACTGAATTATTACAGGTGAACCATTGTCTGGCACATGATAAGTAATGTGAAATATGAAAATAAGGTGTGTGCTTACCTGTCTGGCACACAGATAGGCCTTTAAAATGGTCAGATAGAAATGTGAAATCTCCACTGTGTTGGCTACACTGTTGTGGAGACATCAATACAAAGGAGAAACACCTGAGGACACTCAAAGTGCTGCATGAATTAAGTACATGAATCTCATTTCTACAAATGTCTTCACAACATGTTTAAGACCAATGAAATATATCACAATAGTAATCTCTACCTTTTTCTTCTCCTAAGTTTGTACTTACTGTGTCACAAAGAAACTGGATTGTAGCCAACACACTTCCAAGAATAACATTGTTCTCTGTCTCACAACAGGTCTATTGGGCAGAACACCTGGGCTGCCCATGCAGGCAGAGGAGACACCCACATCACCCCTCGACCAAGCTGTCATGGATGACAACAGTCCTAGTGATCTGGATGTGGAGGATGGTGCTGGTCCATCTGGCCTGTCTGGGCAGACATCGACTGGGAGTATCACCGGGCCCACAACCACACCTCCCACCCCAGCTATAACACATCAGCGCACATTGTCCACCACAACCTGTGTACCTAGCACAGTAACCACTATTGTGTGCCCCCCAGTCCTGGATCCAGACGTGACAATCACCACCAACCAACTTACAGAGGAGCCAGGAACAAGTGGGAGTGGTCAGCCTGGGCCAAGACATATGCTTGTGGTGGGAGGAGTGGTGGGAAGGTGTGGTACTGAAAATTCTGGACCCGTGTTATAAACATCGTCGAATCACAACGATTTTTGGTATCAGCAGACCGAGAATGATTACAATAGTATGCACAAGCATCGTATTCATATTCGGGTAACGAAATCACCCGAATATCAGAGTTTCCGTCTTGAACCCTCTTGTTCCATTTACACGACAGCCATTTTGTGATTGCCCTCACATAGGCCTATGTCTAATGCTGAAAACGAGTCTGAAGGACACATACACCTTTGCTGACTCCTCTGTGACCTGGGCAAGCTGACTCCACTGCCTGAAGCCAAACCTGTTCGGCCAGTTTCTTTCCCAGTGGCCGAATGAGATTAGTATCAAGGCACAACACATCATAAACCTTTCATCGCACACAAACCATGCCTAATCTTACACACACCTGTCTCTGTTTCTTTCTTTATGACTTGCTTTACAAGGAGGAGGTGCCCGTTTATATTGGGGGTCCGTCGATATCTGATGAAAGTACTAAGCCTTGCCAGGTAATTGATTGAGGGCTGGACAAACTGAAATATGGGCTTGTCATCATAAACCTGCTATTTCTTTGTAGTGAAAACATGTGAATGGTCAACTGTAAAATAAGGAATGTTTGCCTAAAGCATAATATTTTGTATAAAAGAGAAGGTTAGCTTTGCAAAGGAAGCAGTCTTCTGAGAATATACACCATGTTGTACTTCTAGGATACCTGTTACTGGCTGCAGCCAATAAACAAGATCTTTGACTTCACCAAGAAGACTCTGTGTTTCTGTAGTCTGAAACAGGAAGGACTCGAAGTCTTAGGGTGTGTTCCCTGGCACCACTGGGTTCTGAAAAACCCAGTACTTCAGTTGGCGCCCAACGTGGGGCGATTTCAGCGGTACCGGTCCAAGCCAGAGGTTCGTGAGGAGCTTCGTGTGAAAATTCTGGAGGAAGGCCGCCACTTCATCGACCCCTGTATGTCGACGTGGTCCGAAAGTCTTTGCTGCGAGGTTCCCCGCTTTCCGACGGCTACGAAGGACTGCTGCCCTGACTATCGCCCTGTTTTGGACCCTTGATGATTTGGTAGAGCGAAACGATAAACGAGTCTTCTGGTGACGTCATCGATACCTCAGTTAAGTATAAGTGGAGCGTCTCCCAGTCCTTAGTTTGGTTCTTAGTTTGGTATCCCCTTGGGATCTTTGATTTGGAACTTGCAAGTACCAAAGCCGAGGGATTCGTGTATTCACGAGGCTATCGTATTCGATAATCCTTTGAAGTTTGAAGCTAGACTAGAGAGCGAAGATGCCTGGTCTTAGCAGATATGGAAATTTGTTTTGTCTTGGTTATAATAGGGATTCCCGATTGGAGGACTCGTGTCCGGTTCCTCCGATTGGAACTCCAACTTATGAACTATATGTGAAACATGGCATAGGCCCCCTCACATATAATGAAGTATGGATCCGATACACCAGGAAAGATGGTGTTTTAAAATGGCCTCAATATGGTAGTTTTGACACAGAGATTCTGAATAATCTGGAGGTTAAACTTTTCAAGAAGAAAGCCCGGCCGGCGATGTTTGACTCTTTCCGCCTATGGCGTAAGGAAGCCAAACAGAAGGAAATTAAATTAGCAAAGAGAAATAGGAGGGAAGAGGGTATCTCGATAATGCAAGCTGCCATGCAGTTTAAAGATGATGAAGAAGAACAGATGAATGAGCAGTTGCACAGGCAACGTAAATTGGTGACCGATAAATGTTATCCAGTTCTTCCGCTTCTTCAGCAAGATGCAGCAAAAGAACTTGAGAAAGATCCTTTAATGTCGCACTTGTTGAGTTCGCCACCCCCTTATGCGCAGAATGCTACAGCACCTCCGCAACCTTTAGCTGTGCAACCCCCGGTTATTGTGCCTCAGGTTCTTCCACAGCTGCCAGCTCCTTTTCAGTTGGCTCCTACTACTATGGCCCAGCCCCTTCAAGGGCCGCCGACTTCGCTACCTGCTCCATCTGTACCTTCTGCGACTTTATGTACTACATCGACTGCCTCTTCTGGTGTTCTTCCTGATACTGCCTCTGCGTCTGCTTCTGCGTCTGCCTTGCCTCTCTCTGTTTTTCCTCCTGTTCTTTCATCAACTTCTCCTTCTGTCCGACAGAGAGTGACAGATACTGTTGCCAGCCTTATATTTCCTCTCTTTGGGTCGTCTGGTGTGACCCCGGATTCGGAGCGTAAACAGTCGCGTAGTCAACTGCCTAATTCTCAAGAGAAAGAAATGTTGGACCGTATGGCACGTAAATGGGTTGTTTACCCTTTAAGATACGATGTAGAGTCTGTTATCGATGTCTTCCGTCAATGGGGAGCACCAAAACAAAGATACGTTTTTGAGAAAATGTGTGCTTTCCTTTGTGAGGAATTGGAAGATAATGATTTGGAAACAAATCCGCCTGATTTGTGCCGTGTACGGTTTGAGTTTGCAAAGGGCACGATTGTGGGTCCCGATGTTGAGACAGCAGTTGCGACGTTGTTGTCCTTTAGGAATAAGGATCCTTCTCAGTCATTGTTCCAACATAACTCTTCTGTTAAAAAAAAGGTGCGACAGTACCCAATGAGAGAAGTCCCTCTGGTATGGAAGGACGCTGTTGAGGCTGATGATGCTAATCACATTGATGCTGTCCCAGCTCATTTTCAGCGTGTTTGGGTACATGTTCCGTGGAAGCGAGCTGAAGTTTTAGCCCTTAAGCAGACTTTGCCTGATCCCCGTAAAAACCCTGCAGGGTATTATAAGGAATTATCACAGACTGCAGACTCATGCATTATGAATTTAGCCGACATAGACATGTTATTTGGGAATGTTGTTCCACAGCCTTTGTGGGGATTGATTTGCCATACAGATCATGCACAAGAGTTAGGTGACTCATGGGCTAATATTAGTGCTGCAAATGATAGACAAGTTGGTGGTGCCAAACCTGAGCCTTTGGTAGCAGAACTGCCTGCTAGGATCATTACATACATGAAGACTTTAATGCCTGCGATGCGTGTGAATTGGGATAAATTGTCTGCATGTAAGCAGAAGAAAGATGAAACAGTGTCTGATTTCTTCACCAGGTTTGAGGAAATGGTGATCGACCACAGTGGTCAAGATATGAGTACAGAAGGTGGTCAACGGTTGTTCGTCGACAAGTTTGTGCACAATTTGCTTGCAGAGCTGTGTAAGAAATTGAAGGATTCAGAGAGTTCTTGGGCCGTTTCCTCTTCAGCACAAATATTGGCTACTGCACAGTACTACGAAAATAGGGATAAAGATGAGAAGGATAGAGCAGACAAGAAAACTAAAGAATTAAAGACGAAGGTTCTTTTACAACAGGCGTATCCGCCACGTGGTGGTCAGAGTAACTATCAGCAACCTCAACAGTTCCAGAGAAACTCACAAAGGTTCGAGTTTTCTCAACCACGTGTTCCTGTAGGTCCCAATCAGTGTTCATATTGTAAAGAAGAGGGTCATTTCAAGTATAGTTGTCCTATTTTGTTACAGCGTACGAATGGTGCTTCTGGCACAAGAGGTCGAGGTGTTCAACAAGCTCCTAGAGGTAGAGGACGTGGAAGTTTCCCCCAGAACACGCGTTCCTTTCCGTCTCAAAACTCAATGAATAGTTTTGACCAGCAACATAACGCGTCTGGTAGGATGGCTCAGTATTATGCTGACGACTACTATGCAGAAGATGAGAACTTGGAAGGTAATAATTGCTAGGACAGCCATAGACGAAGGGAGGGAGTTTTTTTAGTTCCAGTGGATCAGAATGGACCTTATGTTAAGGTGATTACATCAGGTGTGTCAGAGCCTTTTCTGTTGGATACTGGTGCTACAAAGAGTTCTATTATGCACTCAAAACTCCCTGGCGCACCTTTGTCTGGCGAAATGAATGTTTCAGTAGGTTTTTCTGGCGCCCCGGTTAGAAACCCGATTTCTAGTCCTATGTCCCTTTCTGTTGGACCTTGTGAATTGGAAGCACCCCTTATTCTGACGACAGGTTGTGGTGAAAACTTGTTAGGATTGGATTTGTTGAAAAGGTTGTATGCAACATTATATTGTTCTCCTTCGGGAGTACAACTTACACTGGGTAGGAAAGTGTTCTCTCCAATGTATTTGTCGAAGGATAAACTTCCAAACGAATTGTCGTTTCTTCCTGATACCATTTGGGCTACTGGTCCTAATGACGTGGGTCTTTTGGAAATACCGCCTTATGTTGTGACATTGAAAGCCAATGTTAAATTACCACGCATTCAACAATACAAGATCTCTAGTGAAGGTGAAAAGGCGTTGCTAGCGATCATTTATGATTTAATTGAAAAAGATGTAATTGAAGAGACAAGAGGCAACGTTTGTAATAGTCCTGTTCTGCCTGTTTTGAAACGTACTGACCCCTCTAAGCCACCTGTTTACAGGCTCGTGATTGATCTTAGAGAGGTAAATAAAATAGTTGTGCCACAGTTTCCAGTTGTTCCTGATATCACTGCCCTATTAACTATGATTCCAGATTCCGCCACCTGGTTCTCGGTGATTGACTTAAAGAATGCTTTCTTCAGCATCCCGATTGCAGAGGAGAGCAGGGATATTTTTGGATTCAGTTTAGGAGGCCGAAGTTTCCGCTTTAAACGCGCTCCACAAGGCTACTGTGAAAGTCCATCAATATATAGTCAGGCTTTAAAAACACAGCTTGATGCAATTGTTTTACCTGAGGGCGCTACCCTTATTCAGTACATTGATGATTTGCTAGTCGCTACAGATACTGAAGAGATTTGTAAAGAAGCCACCTTGTTGTTGTTGCGTCATTTGTGTGATTTACATCACAAAGTGTCCCTTTCAAAACTGCAATATTGTCGACAAGAAGTGACCTACTTAGGTCATCTCTTATCGAAGGAGGGAAGGAAACTGACCTCAGAAAGAATTCAGGCAATTGCAAAATTGAGTGTGCCAAGGACACATAGAGAAGTACGTGCTTTCTTGGGCATTACATCATACTGCAGACAATGGATACCAAATTTTTCTTTGCTGGCCAAACCTTTGGCAGCATTGACCTATAAAGATACACCAAACCCCGTTCCGTGGTCTGAAGATTGTCAGAAAAGTTTTTCCGAATTGCGTAATGCATTGTGTTCGGCTCCTGTGTTGGGTACCCCCGACTACAGTAAGCCCTTTACACTGTATGTCCATGAGAAAGAGGGTTGTGCATTGTCAGTGCTGACACAGTCTTTTGGAGACAAGCAGCGCCCATGCGCATATTTTTCGTCAACTTTGGATCCGGTAGCTAAAGCATTGCCGAGTTGCTTGAGAGCCACAGCGGCAGCAGCTGTTTCTATTCGACAGTCTGCTGGGTTAGTGATGAATAATATGTTGATTGTGATGGTTCCACATGCAGTGGACACGTTGTTAAACAGGACCAAGACACAGCATTTAACTAGTGCTCGATTGTCAGGTTACGAGTTGACACTGTTAGCGAGTCATGTGCACATAAAGAGGTGCAATACGTTGAATCCAGCCACGTTATTGCCAATTTCAGTAGAGACAGATGATGTTGAACAACATGATTGTTTTCTTAGGACAGAAGAAGAAACGAAAGGGAGAGTAGATCTTAAAGATACTCCTCTTGTAGAGTGTGATGGTACCTTATGGGTGGATGGTTCATGCTTCAAGCTTCCGAATGGTGATACGACTGCAGCATATGCTGTCATAACTTTGCATACGATTGTTGAAGCTGCACGTATACCACATAATTCAGCTCAAGCAGCAGAGCTGATTGCACTCACGAGAGCGTGTGTGTTATCGAAAGGAATGAAAGTGACCATATATACCGACAGCCAGTATGCGTTTGGTGTGGCTCATAGTTTTGGACGATTGTGGAAAGAACGTGGGTTCCTGACTTCGCATGGAGCTAAAATTCAGCATGGTCAGTTGGTGAATGAGCTTCTTGAGTCACTGACCTTGCCATTACAAGTTGCGATTGTGAAATGCAGTGCACACAAGAAGGTTACTGATGATGTCGGTCGTGGCAATGCATTTGCTGACGAAATTGCAAAAGAAACAGCAAAAGATGTGATGAATCGAATGTATGTTGCAGGCCCCGCAAGATGGGTTGGTGACGTTGGAATATGTGAAGATACGATAGAGGGTGTGAAGTCTATTCAAGCTGAAGCTTCAGAGAAAGAGTTGAGTGTGTGGAAAGAAAGTATGGGTAAATTGGATGAAAATGGTTGTTGGGTTGACTTGTCAGAACATCAGCGATGGTTGTTACCCGATGCGTATGTGCTTACAGTGGTGACAATGGCTCATGGAATGGCCCATATCAGTGTGAAAGGGATTTGTAAGTTGTTGGCTCCAGTATGGCAAAATGCTGGAATTCCTAAATGTGCAGAGAATGTGGTCAAGAATTGCATGGTGTGTCTGAAATACAATCCTGGTAGGGGAACCCCAACTCCAGCTGGTCATTTTGCGCCTCCAACGTATCCGTTCGAGGTTTTGCAGCTAGATTTCATCCACATGGAAAGGTGCAACAATCTGAAATACGTACTCGTTGTTGTTTGTGCTTTTTCAAGATGGGTAGAAGCATATCCCTTAAAAGACAACACTGCCTTATCCACAGCTAAAGTCCTTGTCAAAGAATTCTTCCCTAGGTTTGGAATGCCGAGAATGGTCTGGAGTGATAATGGGAGTGAATTTGTGGGTCGAGTGATGAAAAAAGTATGTGAGGGGCTAGGTATCCAGCAAAAATTCCACGCTGCAAATCACCCCCAATCAGCTGGACTAGTAGAGTGCTATAATGGCACGCTAAAACTGAAGTTGGCAAAGATACAAGCGAGCTCTGGTCTTAAATGGCCTGACGCTCTGCCTCTAGCACTCCTATCAACAAGAATGACTGTGCATTCGCGAGTGGGACTTAGTCCATATGAAATTGTGTTTGGCCGCCCGGCCAACATATGGGGAGTGCCAAGACCAACAAAATTCAGTGAGATCGAACACCCTGTACTGCTTGATTATTTGTATGAATTGACGGCTAAATTGCGTGTTCTATACCAACAGGTTCACGATACTCTGCCTCAGGTCTCTGAAGCTCCAGGACATCTTATCGATCCTGGATCATGGGTGCTGGTCAAGAACTTCCAGCGGAAAAAGAATGACCAGCCCCGTTGGACCGGCCCCTACCTCGTCCTTCTCTCAACAAGATCAGCTGTTCGAGTGGAAGGGAAAAAGAACTGGATCCACGGCGTACACTGCAAGAGGGTACCTTTTCCTCTACCGCACGACCGGTGGGTCCAGGAGGGGATCGCTGACTCTGAGACTGAGACTGTGCCTCGGTTTTTGCCATTTAGCGATGCACGTGTAAAAGGAACAATTTCTGAACAAGAAAGTGACAATAATTTGCAAGAAGCTGTGCCACCGTCAATTCGATTGAACGCTACAGAGCCTGAACTCTTGTTCCAGAACCAGACAGTTCCTGGAAAAAGCCGTTATAATTTGAGACCAAGAACTAAGGACAAATAATTTTTTTCCCCGTTCCTTTGCTATTTTTTTTAAAGTGCAGCTCTCTCATCTGAGAAACTTTCTTATTTTTGTTTTTTTTCTTTTCGAACCGCCATCCGGGTTAAGCTGTAGGGTCGTGGTTGCCCAAGTCTTTGGAGTGCAGTTGAAGACGTTAGGTCGACAGTTCTGGTCGGTCTAAGGGAGTTGCCCTGGACTGACAGAAGCATTCCCTAGCATAGAACACCCTACCACCACGAGCAGCAATTAGAGAGGATGGAGTTTTTCAAGAATGAGAGACCTGCCAGACAGATGGACTTTAAAGGCAGAATGGGTATTATAATGACAAAGAAACGATTTTTGATATTATGTATTTTCATGTTGCTTAGTGTAATGACGTTTTTAATAGGATATGTTTTATTCTCTTTTCAAGTGACATTTGCACCCATTACTCAGCCCATACCTCCTTCTACTGTTTCCTCGCATTCTTTTCACCCCCTGCCTGAACACGAGTCTGCCAGAAGATTAGAGTTTGACAACAATTCATTCATTCAGCTTCTACACCAACACCAATTAGTAGTGAACACAACTAACTGTTGGGTGTGTGGTCTTATGCCTCATACTACTGATAAAGGTATCCCTTATCTGGTCCTGCCTTTCAGCCATAATGGTTCTGTGTGGGCATATAGAACGGTGTACATATACGCGTATGAAGCCAACCCCCTACGTTCTGTGAAAGATAATCCTAAGAATAGTGCTCTAGCTAAGGGTATAGTAGATATGATTAGGGAAGATATTTCCTATGAGACTATCCCAAGAGATGAGACACTAGCATATATTGGATGGAACATAACAGGATATGGAGTTACTCTGAGTGGGAACCAGCGAGCAAAGAGATACTCCCGATTTGGATTGTACCCCATCAGGGTCACCTATGTCTGCAAGGTAATGGCAAGAATCCCAGAGCTCAGTTAGGGAAAAGTATCTGCACTGAAACATATGTTTTTGCGTCTCAGACTTCTCCTTCGTTCTTAGCAGCTAAGGGTACCTATTTCATCTGCCATAACAGAGCCAATACATGGTTGCCCCCTGACTTCTCAGGCACATGTTTTGTTTCGTTCCTGTTACCTCCCACCTACATGGCCGCAGCAGATTACCATAAGACAAGGATAGTTCGAGGTGTCATAAGTAAAGAAGACACTTCAGGACAAGAATTTGGAGATTTCGCAAAGGGTTTTCTGCCGTTTTGGGGCCCTATGGTTAACAGCAGGAACATAAGGCAATTGACAAGGGTGGTTGAATCCACGGTAGTTGAAACCGCCGGTGCCCTTAGTAATTTGAATGCTGAGCTCCAGTCGTATCGCCTTATGACTCTTCAGAACAGGGTCGCATTAGACGTCATACTTGCAGACCGAGGTGGGGTATGTAAAGTGATCCAATCAAGTTGCTGTGTTTTCATCCCAGATAACGCTCCAACAGTCTACCAGGCCATTTCCAAACGGCATAAGATCTCCGAGTCTATTCACGTGGATAAAGGAGATTGGTCATTGATGTGGTGGTTCTGGGAGCTGATATCCGCCTGGGGATGGAAGACTCTGGTAGTCATTGGGATGATCTTAGCCATTCTTTTCTTGCCCTGTCTGTGTGTACAGTGTGCTCCTGCAATATGTGGCCTCTGTGCTACATCGTGTGTAAGGAAACCTGTATCAAGGGACGAGCTAAGTAATAGGATGATGCTACAGCAACATCTCAACAACTTTATGAATATAGACCTGGACTCAGATTAGCGTGAGTATAGGTTATTGCCTATGTAAGGGCAAAAGGAGGGTCTGTGGTACTGAAAATTTTGGACCCGTGTTATAAACATCGTCGAATCACAACGATTTTTGGTATCAGCAGACCGAGAATGATTACAATAGTATGCACAAGCATCGTATTCATATTCGGGTAACGAAATCACCCGAATATCAGAGTTTCCGTCTTGAACCCTTGTGTTCCATTTACACGACAGCCATTTTGTGATTGCCCTCACATAGGCCAATGTCTAATGCTGAAAACGAGTCTGAAGGACACATACACCTTTGCTGACTCCTCTGTGACCAGGGCAAGCTGACTCCAATGCCTGAAGCCAAACCTGTTCGGCCAGTTTCTTTCCCAGTGGCCGAATGAGATTAGTATCAGGGCACAACACATCATAAACCTTTCATCACACACAAACCATGCCTAATCTTACACACACCTGTCTCTGTTTCTTTCTTTATGACTTGCTTTACAAGGAGGAGGTGCCCGTTTATATTGGGGGTCCGTCGATATCTGATGAAAGTACTAAGCCTTGCCAGGTAATTGATTGAGGGCTGGACAAACTGAAATATGGGCTTGTCATCATAAACCTGCTATTTCTTTGAAGTGAAAACATGTGAATGGTCAACTGTAAAATAAGGAATGTTTGCCTAAAGCATAATATTTTGTATAAAAGAGAAGGTTAGCTTTGCAAAGGAAGCAGTCTCCTGAGAATATACACTGTGTTGTACTTCTAGGATACCTGTTACTGGCTGCAGCCAATAAACAAGATCTTTGACTTCACCAAGAAGACTCTGTGTTTCTGTAGTCTGAAACAGGAAGGACTCGAAGTCTTAGGGTGTGTTCCCTGGCACCACTGGGTTCTGAAGAAACACCTGAGGACACTCAAAGTGCTGCATGAATTAAGTACATGAATCTCATTTCTACAAATGTCTTCACAACATGTTTAAGACCAATGAAATATATCACAATAGTAATCTCTACCTTTTTCTTCTCCTAAGTTTGTACTTACTGTGTCACAAAGAAACTGGATTGTAGCCAACACACTTCCAAGAATAACATTGTTCTCTGTCTCACAACAGGTCTATTGGGCAGAACACCTGGGCTGCCCATGCAGGCAGAGGAGACACCCACATCACCCCTCGACCAAGCTGTCATGGATGACAACAGTCCTAGTGATCTGGATGTGGAGGATGGTGCTGGTCCATCTGGCCTGTCTTGGCAGACATCGACTGGGAGTATCAGCGGGCCCACAACCACACCTCCCACCCCAGCTATAACACATCAGTGCACATCGTCCACCACAACCTGTGTACCTAGCACAGTAACCACTATTGTGTGCCCCCCAGTCCTGGATCCAGATGTGACAATCACCACCAACCCACTTAAAGAGGAGCCAGGAACAAGTGGGAGTGGTCAGCCTGCGCCAAGACATATGCTTGTGGTGGGAGGAGTGGTGGGAGGGTAACTGTGGGCAGGCAGAGAGATGCTGATGGGGACACTCACAACCAGGACACCAACAGACAGGTTTTGGGAGTCTACCAGGAGTTATAAATCATGATGGGTCAGCTACTCATCGAACTGAGGTTGGTGAAGCAGCTATATCGGGACAGGTACAATCAGTTGGAGTCCCATAACACCAACTTGGGCTAACACATAGGGATGCTGATGGACATTCAGACCCACCTGTGCAGAAATTATCAGGAGGTCTGGATGGCAATACCTCCACCACCAAGGAACCTCATCCCTAATTTCCTCCAGTGTGTGTTACACATTCATCCTGTAGACTAATCGTGGGCACACATACCTTCCTGACAGCAGCAGTATTATGGACTTTGAACTGTAAAGATTGTGGCAATTATAAATATGGTTTCATCCACCATGCCTGACCTCTTCACTTTTCTTTTTTGTTATACCCAATGTTTAATTTATCCTGTTCACAAAAATAAAAAAGGTTGCAAAAGACTCATTCCCTGCTATTGTCTTTCTCACATTTAGTATTGTATGCATGTACTGCCACATGAACTAGTCAATGGCATAAATATGTACTAGTGTAAGTATGGGTATGTTGGACATATCCATGGTTTAGCTCAGGAGCACAATCATGTCTCACCTAAACATACGTATTTGTGCGTACCCATATACCAGCTTAAGTACATTGCAGCATCTATAGTCAGACCCTATGTCAGACACATCGCAAATCAGACAAGACAAGAATGTTCTGCACCAGTGGCCATGATTTATTCTGCAGCCAAACTCAGCATGGAAGGCAGGGACACATCTGACCGTTTCATTGTGAGTAGGAAAACTTTATGTGGTGTCTGTCACCAGCAGGAGCCATATCACCTAGTGCACAAAGGGAATTACTCATCAATTAGCCCAATAAACATACACATGGCAGTACCACATTGTCTGAGCACAAGACGATTCCAATCAACATTCCCAGCATCTTGTGGAATGTCATAAATAAATCTCTGTGTTGTGCTGCATGCACCTTGCCCTACACTGATAAAACACATCCACAGCTACGAACACATCACACACAATGAAGAGTTAGCCAATCTTTTGGGCTCCAACACAACATCATGTTGCAGCACATTGGGCCACACACATTGCATTACAATGGCCACATGACAAGGAACAAGTGCAATGGTGTGCACCTTACCTCCAAAAGATCACTGTGCAAGCTGTCCTGCTACAGGATTCGTACATCCAAGTCTGTCTAAGTCATACTACAAGACTACCATGGCATCAGCAGTAGTGGCTCAATGTTACACAGTGTAACTTTCCTTGGAGCTGTTTCATCTGCAATTCTGTTTGATATTACATTCATTGACGGGTGACATGCAGCTGGTAGTAATATGTCACAATGTTAGTTTCATATAATTGGGCCATTGATGTTTCATGGCACAAATGGTGCAGTGTTGTGCCATCCCATCAAAACTGAAGTGTGCCCACCTCTTTATGTCATTGTCATTCACTGACATACAACAGACTGCAAAGGTGTTTGGGCTTCTAGGAATGCAAGCTGAGTATGGTGTTGTCATTAGTTCCCAGTCTGTTTGGTAATGTTCCTGGTGCCAAATGGACTAATATGATATGTGCATTTGTAGCAGGTATCTCCAATTGTCTAGGCCATGATTCTCTCCAGCCCACTTTTCTATGCTACATGTGATAGGTAGTCGAGATACCTCAGTACAGCTTGTATTGTACTATCTTGAAACAGGTCATATGGAGAAGTTTCACCAGAAAAATGTAATTAGTGTGAACTGTGCATGTGCATGTGACATGATCCACAGCACTTTTTTGCATCTAGTTATTTGTGATGAGTGTCTAATTTTCCTTTATATACCTTAACATATGGTCCCCCCCTCTACACTATATGTAATTTTCTTATGTTTTCTTAATGATGTATTTCACCCATGATGATTGTTTCATGAGCAACTTTTGTGTCAGAATTGTGGGATGCTTTTAAAGGACGAGCACTTTCCTTTGGACTTTTTCAAAGCATAGAAAAGCTTTTTAACATGACACAGCAAGTCACACTATGAGATGAATTGTATATGCATTAAAAAAGAGTGGAAGTATGAACGTGTTCATTTTTCTTTCTTGCCTTGCAAAAAGCCATGGCCTTGCAGGCACCAAAAGGGGTGAAACACCTGTGGCTAAATATATTTAATTTGATGTGTCCAAAATCATTCAATTTGATGGATCATGTCTACAAGTATTTAACCAGATGAATCATGGAAATTCAGTCAAATTAAAGCAAGTCTACTAACACTTTATATGATGTACCATGTTTTCAAGTGTCTGTGTTTGGATGGATTAAGAAAAATATAACAAGTTCCATACCATTGGAGCATCATTGAAGGTTTTTTCTCCTATGTAAAAGGAAACAAAATGTAAAAAATTAAAGAAACATTGGTGTTATGACTAGATAAATGAAAATTAGACACACATTACACATAGCTAGTATCTTAATAGGATGAGCTGGCCCTACTATTAAGGAGTGTCATAGAGTTTTCCATACTGAAAGAACCACATAATCTAAACTTGGGCATTACATTCAGGAAGAGGAAGAGGAGGAGGATGGACCTCAATCTCTAATTCACATATTACATCTACCTTGCTGAATGACTTGCCCATCATGACATTCTTCCTGGAAATTTAGCATAAGGAGGAATCTGGGTTTGTGTGGGCACTGTAAAGATATCCTGTTGCTAGGCATCATATCTTGTGCCAACGGTTCAGCAGTGTATGATATAAGGACACATATATACAAGGTGGGCAACTGTCTGGTGACATGGATGACGAGGAGTGTTCATAATCAAAAATCTGGTTGGGGGTTGTGACATCACTGTGCCCAAATATTTTCTGATAATTCAGCATGCATGCACATGCTTCTGCTAATGTTGGGTGACATGTAGTGAGCCAAGCAGATGCAGTAGTCTGTGTCCTCCTGTGATATTTTGTGCTTGAATCTGATGGGCAGGTGTGTTTACCCAGATGCATTCAACACTTCTTAATGTGTAATTTCAAATACATCCAGGGCAAGCAAAAGAGACAGTGCCAACGTTGTTGGGGAAGCTTCTGGCCACAGTGGTTCCGGCTACGAGTCGCAGAACAGTGAGGGACCCAGTGGCCATGAACATACGGGGAATGCCACGGAGGACATCAGCTCAAGTTCGTCATCCTCTGAGTCTTCCTCCAGTCGACACTTCAGAGTGGTGGCAGATCCCATTGGATCCGTACCATCTTCATCCCTGTCTGCCAACACCAGTTCAATCGTGACCCTCCCCGTAGCTCCCCACCCAGTTGCCCGGGCCGCTCGCCTAAGAGAGGGCTTCTTTGCTCCAGAACCTCAGGATCTGCACATGTTCCACATGCAACACAGAGTGAAGAGGCTATTGACCTCATATGGTCCATCTCTGTGGGTTGGACTTCCATTCTGAATGCCATCCAGGGGCAAGGCAGCCATCTGCCATAATGCTATGTATGGCCTGCAGCGATCCTTTTAGGCTCTGGCCTCCTCCGTCTCTGCACACTTCCATACCCCACCTAGAGTCCCTCCCCTTGCCCTTTCCCCATACCTATAACCTATTCCCCAGCCTGTCCAAAGTACACAAACACATTTCCACTGATACACCCATACAGACCCAAGCAGCACATCCACACATTGGTAGGAACACAAGAAACATACCACGCACGCATTCAAACACACTGACACTACACCCACCACCACCACAGATCCCATCACATGCATCACAACCACACCCACCACAGACAACACAACATCCACTTACACACACCACTCCCCATCACATCCACACAGAGCACATCAGACACAACTCACACATGCACACGACATACACCCACTACCACATCCAGTACTGACAACACCACATTGACCCCCAGTCACATCATTCACACACCACACCTGAAGCCACCACCAAATCAACATCCACCATACCCACTTACACATCAGAACGCACCACTTCCACACATGCATCTCATACACACCTAAAAACAGAGACACACAAGCAAGCACCCAACTCACCTCACCTTTAGTTGTCACACCCATACTTGCAGCACATTCACCAGACACTCCTGCACCTGCACCAACAACACTCTCAGGCACATCAGTCACAGTAACTCCATCTCCCTCCAAAACCACCACCCTTTCCAAACCCACTACTAAGTTCCCTGTACAGGACCCATCATTTTCCCTGGCCCTGAACCCTCCCAAACCTCCTATTCCAACTATAAATAAAGACCCCACCCCTCCCACACCCACAACCACCTCTCCCACCTCTCAACCCCCTCTAGTATCCCTGTATCCACCACTCCCAGTTCCCCAGCTACCCTTCCAAGAAACGTTCCACCCCTTGCACTTGCCAGACCCCCCTCCGAAGTGTTGACCCATTCCTTCCTCTTCCAAACCGTTCACTTCCCATGCTAAGTCCATCCCTCCAAACCCAAACACCCCCCCACCCAAATAATGCCCCAGTCGTGCCCTGTCCAATGGATGGCCCTTTGTGAGAAGGTTACCTGGTAGTGACTGAAGAGGCAAGTTTGTTGGTACAGCACTGTGCACAGCAAATATAAGTTGGACAGGTCGGACAGGTCATTGGCCTTTGATTTTTGTTTTGACAATCTTTGCGATTTATGAAGAGTTTTCTTCATCGTTAATGCCTCGGTCCTTTTTTTACTTTTCCCTAGCTACTTCTGTGAACATCCAAATGTCTGAATAGTGTTCATGTAACACAATGTCATTGGGTCTCCACATTATAGCAGGGTATGCTTCTTATATGTTTATGGTGTACTTTATTAGGTACATGCACAAACTGTGAAGGAATGTGTTGGGTATGTACTTTTCTGGGCAGGCATTCATCATTGTGGAGAACACTTGCTCCACCTAATTTCTGTGCTTTGTAACATTGGGGTGTGGGACTGCAGGTGTGTTATTTTCCACTGTAATGGTTATCAATGTGACCACGTTTGTATATTTTAACTTTTTGTGACCAGTGCAGGACTTACATAGGTTAAGGGGTACTGCTGCATGGATGAATATGTGTGATGTATCCAGATTGGGCTTGACATTGTTTTGTGTGGTATTTCAAAAGGTAAACTGTTCTGCTAGTCCTGTGCATTGTCACCCTCTTTTGGCTTGCACTTTTCCCTATGATGTTTTGTGGACATGTGTTGACTGTGTACAAGTTAGTCATTTATTTCTCCACACCTTTAGGGTGGTGGTTGTTCTGGCTTTTTGTCGTCTTTTTTGTGACATGTCTATTGTTTTTCTGTAGTTTACACCTACTTTAGTTGTATGTGGGGATTGCATTTACTGACGTGTTTGTTCAAATATCTTGCACTTCCACATTGTACACATATACATGGCACTTGGTGATACAATTGTATGTCTTGGCTATACTTTGAGCTTGGGGGCCTGTGCACAGAGATGTTTAGGGGCATTGGAAAAGTGGGCTGTGAGCCAGGGCCCCAGACTTTCAGGGGCCCAATGATTGTAAGGAGCCTGTTCTACAGGGAGTATTTCCATGCTGGGCTTGCATTAGTTCTTAGGTCTGTTGTTTAGGACAGTATTTTCCAAATGTGATTGTTTGTGCCTGATGTGTGAGGGTCTAGTGTAGTACTACAGCATAGAAAGTGTGTTCTCTGTCATTATTGGACGTAGGCTATGTGAACAGTAAGGGTGTCACAGTGATTATTTAGTGTGGTGTTAGTTTGGACCTGTTGTGTTGGTGTGATTTGTGGACAAACATCACTATCCCTGTTGCTTATTGAGGCACACATTTTGATATTGGGAAGTGTTCCTTTGATGTGTCAGTGAGCTATCAAAAGAGGGCATTACAGAGGTGACTTTGTTGGCTGTTCCTGACAGGGAGAGACATTTTTTTTGACCGAGGACCTCCCTGGACCTTATGTTGCACCTGTCTGCATCTGTAAAGTGGAAAGCAAATGTATTCCGGTGAGATGAGAACTTACCGCTGGCTGCGTCCATGACAGGTGGGTTTTGGCGGTCAGACACCATCAGCAGCAGTGGCAGGATGTGTAGTATTGGCTCCATGACATCAGGGCATGTGTACAGGTGAGTGAAGGTGAGTTTCTGCCTTTTTTCTTCAGTTTCTGCCAGCTCAGGTGTGGTGGTTTGGTCACCACAGTCACCTCAGCGGCAATGCGCATCGTGATTGGACCAGCAGTGGGACTGACGGTTCACCCTCAGACAGACGTATTGGACTCTATTGCTGCTGTTGCGGGCTATATTTCCTGGCAGCGCCACAGTGGTCTTTCCTATGTGCACCTGCTAAACTCGTAATCGGGAAGGCATACCACCGATTTGGCGGTCAGGGAGAACCTTGCCATTCCCACAGCGGTGACCTTACCGCCAAACTCGTAATCGCCCTGTTATTTTTTTATGCTCAACTTCTTAAGTTATATTAATCCATTAGGTTTACAATTATTTTGTGTATTTTCATTTATTTTCTCAATGTATATCTTAATATTAATCACATGTGATTGTACTATATCAATTCTACATTCTCAGTAAAGCTTATTTCAAACAAAAAAACAAATATCACATATCTTTCTTGAAGGTGGTACCAGGCATGCTGTTTCTCCCCATCTCATCCCGCTTTTGTAATGTTCAACTACACAGAGGTACATTAGGACATATGTATGTGAGCCATCATTGAGCTCACTTTTAGCTATCAAGTCAAACTTCAGATGTCTTGACCATACAAGGTGTGGAGATGCCAATTACTTCCCAGAAGTTGTTTGCTAGATTAATGCTTGGTATCACACAGTATTGCCATACAATGGGCTTGCATGTATAACTTATGTCTGCACTATGTCCCCATCTGTGTTCTTGAAAAAGGTCACAGGGCATAGGTCAGGGTCTGCAGATGTACGATCAACTTGTGGCCCATTTTTGTTTACCAGAGCTGCTACTTTGCTTCCTACATCACAGTGGGTGAATAGTGTTGAGTCAAGGAGAAATAATGGACTATGACATTGTCCACATATACCATTGTGAGACAACAATGCTGCTCTACCAATTTTCACATTGAAACTTGCAAGTCTCAACGTAATATGCATCTTTTAACACATCACTTACTCACTCATTTATTAATGTATCACATGTTCTGGCTAAAGTCATCATTCACGCACAAGAACATTTTCAAGTCACATCCTAATACCGCACATCTAGTTTGGAATAAAAATAATAATCAAATAGTGTGTCATACACACATCTTTATAAATACATTCATGTAATTCTAAATGCATCTACATCATGTTTTTATTTTACATGTCATATACCACTATGGATGCTTTTAAAAACCAGACATTTTTACTATCACTATTATTCCTATTTAATCCTTCTATTACTGAATTTATCTGACTTTCCTACATAGACAGAAACACCACAGTTGTAAGATGTTTTTAGGCTTCCTCCTCAAAAAGGATATGACATAAGGGGACAGGACATTACTGTGCCATCCAAATACCACCAAACCATACTGTTCCATGCTGCTGCTCATTTGAATCCAGCAATCCCCCCAGACGACAAAAGAACAAGCAAAGATGGGCTCCAGATTCTCTCACGAGGAACTGGAGATCATCAGCTCATCCTTAGCTCTAAGGAGCACTGAAACCTAGCTGAGCAATGCAGAACAGGGTAAGGTCTGGCGCCCATCACCAAGGGTTGAAGAGCAGCAGGTATTAACTCCCTAATGGCCAGGGAGTGCTGCAAACACTGGGAAGACTACAGCACTGAGCAAGAATAAAGGTGCAGGATGTAGAGGTGTAGCATCCAAGCTTCACCCTTGTGTTCCAGGCTCTCCCCACAGCATCAGAGTGTCTGAAAACTGCATGGCCACTCCTGCATGATCAGCTGGAGTCCCAGGAAACGCAGCAAAGAGGTAAGTTGTACACTATTATTCCTGTGCTGTGAAATCATTATTCTGGCATGCCTCGTTTAATTTGTTTGCGTATGCCCACCTTGTGAGTGCTTTACGTTGTGAGGTAAAATGTGACTTTGAATGAATGTAAATACTGTATATACATGTCCTAAAAGGTATTACAAAATTATTATATACTATACAATATATCATGTCAAAACAAATAGTATTTTTTAATCATATTTGTTTTTATAACAAGTAAAAAGTACCTCACTGTTCACAAATGCCCATAGTTTTTATAAGGCTGATTTTCACATGTTAAATGCACATAACACATATAATCTAAGTGGTGCTTCTCAAGTCGGACACAAGATCTAAGTCAGTAAATTAGACACAATTTACATTTTTATATAAATTGTGACACAAAATTGTCATGGTGATGTGTTGTACATGAAATGTACATAACACACATGCATGCTGTATCAATTTTTAAAAACATTTTTATATTCTAATCATACTTTTCTTTCTTTCTTGTCATTATAAGTGAATGTTAGGGTGAATTTAGTGTTGTAGTATATTTAGCCATCCATATGCTTTGATATAATTTCAGTTTATATACCATACATCATATTTTGGTATCAAAATGTGGAAAATATATGATTTTTTGTATCTGTAATAATTTTTGTCACCCACTGTTTAAAGTCTCAGCTTGATTTTAGAAGCTTCCATGGCAAAGAGGAGAGGGCTATGTGACATTTTCGTTCAGTGACACATTTTGTACCATTACATAGAATGTTGTATTTCTGATTTCCTGAAACTGTAGACATATGACTCATGATTTGTTTTCATGTTTCTTTTTCTATTTCAGCTGCCAGCCAAGAAGGTGGGATAGAGGGGAACTATGAGGGAAGAAGGGGGACTTTGGCTGGGAAAATACACAGGAAGAAAACACCAGCAACAACTTAGGAGGCTAAAGAAAGCCATAGCCTAAGGAGACAACCAACGGGGTGGTCGATATGGACACCATATGCCAGGAGCAGGCAGATGATGGGGCTTCTTCTGCCTAACATGAACTAACCTCTGTGATATCCCTGGAGCAGGTCCCTCCATCACTGGGACCTGAAAACACCTACTGTATCACTCAAGATACAATAAAAAGGTCTACAGATGCAACCTCTATAACCCCCTCCTCTAGTACAAGTACTCACCCAGAAGACCAGTGGACAAGGGTAAGACTCTTTCTGAGCACTAACATGGTGTTAAACCCAGAATATGTCAACGTGGCTGCTTTGCAAGGAATCATAAAGCAGGTGATTGCAGGTTGGCAGGTGATCTCTAAAGGTTTTCAAGCTTTTGGTGGTATTTGGTCCTGCCCCAAACCCCAAATACCCGCTATGGACTTACTTTATTTTGTATTTTAACGTATTCTTTAATATTGACTATTCAAATGCCCTAAATGAACTTTCTTTGGGTCTGTATTTTTTGTAATATTTAGATTTTTGTTTTGTGAACATTGTCCTCTTTTGACTATGTATGATGGCTGCTCCCCTAACATTCTCAACATGTTTTTTTAAATTACCTACCGTCAGCCCCAAATTCATTCTATCTCAAGGGATTACTGCTCTATTTTTGTATGTATCCCCTTCTTGATATAGGTGACTTTTTAAAATAGCAATGTTTGAAGATTTATCTTAAAATGTCTTAATATATCCTATTTAACAGGACATTACATTTTCAAACTCAAAATTGTTGTGACCTAACTTTTGTATGTCGGTGTGGTGATGTTTGAGATGTATTTGATGAATATTGTAAGGGTTGTTGTTAAATGTTCTGTAACACATTATATGACCTCATTCTAGTCAACATGTATTGACAACCAGGACCACAAAACAATACACAATGGTTAAAAGTAAGTGTCAGTGATATTTATTGAAACAAATGGAAGTGTTTTTATATGCACCCACATTGTGGGATGTGGGATTTTAATGAGTAGAGTGTGTTTTGTGAGGATGGATAATAGAGTAGTAGATTTAATAGTTTATGGAGTGGTGGTTGGCCATGCCTGGAATAGGGCTTGGGTAGTGTTATACATGTGTCTTTCCAGCTTTGTAGTGCTTCCGTCTGCTGAAGGTTGAGGTTGTTGTTGTGGAGTGAGAGCTTTTGGGTTTGAAGGTGATACAGGTGGGGTGTTGGTAGGCTTTGTAGTAGGGTGTGTCTTAGAGGTTGCTGTTGTGTCCTATTGGCTGGGGCATACTCCTTGCTCCTGACGAGTGTGAAATGGCATGTCACCTTGCTTCCTCCTCGCTCACAAATGGAGATGTTCCAAGTGCATGTTTGTTGTATCCATTGGAGATGGTCAGTCTCTCCTACTGGTGAGCTAGGATGATGTAAGGAGTGCCCCAATTTGACAAACAATCATCACTCAGATGATGGATGCTGGAAATACTGATCCTTCCAGATGAGAGGATTTGTCCATGCCAACTCCTCCTGTACGTGTGACCTGAACCAATGAGATGGTTGTCCATTACATTCAGTGTTCATAACTGGGAGGTTTGTGGGGAGGCTGTCAAGTGGGGAAAAGTCCTCCTCACCAGGGGTTTATTCTCACCCAGAAGATGAAGTGAAGACTGTAGTTGCATCTGTGTTGGTGGGTGGAGCAAGGGAGACAACTGACATAGTTATAAGCTAAAGGGTATGTTGAGGAAACTACTGCATAGCTGGTATGAGCATCCGTTGCATCAGTTGCGGAAGGAGTTGCCTAGGTGGGACACTGCTCAGCCTTGAGGTATTTTTTAAAAGAACTGTCAATTTCCTACGTCGCCTCATCTTGAGCTTTGGATGTTGCCAACAAGGCTATTTGAAGCAGTATATGGTTGTTGCCCGGGACAAAACGCCATCCTTCACCTGTGGGTAGTAAGGCATTATTGTTAGATTCTTCATCCCCAAGAAACTAAAGGAAATGGGAACTACAGTTATTAATGTTCCTGTTACAGATTGTGTATATTCTTAAAACAGAAATATTGTACAATATTTGTGAACATTAGATGACATGTTTTCATATGTAAATGGTACATTATAATATTATCTATGATTAGATTGTAAACATTATATGGACAAAGACAGACATGATATAACATAATATTCTACTGCTTTTGCCACAGGTAATTCCTATATGGACAGACACTTAGATGTAAGCTACTGACCTTAGGTCCTCGTATTAGGTGATAGACCATTTCCTTCGATCCAGCAGCTGGTGAAAATGATGAAATAAAAATTATGACTAGTGACAGAATGACTGAGGGTAATTCTAATATTTTACACTAATAATTAAAGGCAGTTAAACTGCTATACACACATACACATTTTGAACTAGGATATAGAACACTGTAAGTGGACACATAACTTTTAGATATGACAAAATGTTGTAAATAAATAAGAAATGACAATAGAATGACAGTAGATTCTAGTATAGGTATTGATGTCTCAGACTTACCCGACTGACAGATGGCAAAGGGCCAGATTGAAAGTTGTATAATATCCCCTGATGGTGGGATGTACAGAGGAGACTAGGGACCATTGCATCAATGAAGCTGTGAAGATATTAATAGTGATACTATGGGAAGGACCTATAGCTTTGGTCGCGTTTGTCTAAACCAAGATTGTGAATGCATGCTTATGAGACTCTGCTGCATCCAGTTAAATTGACATTGATCAAATCAAGATATGGATTTTTGATTTCAAGAGTCTGTGTGGTGTGTTAATTTATACCTAAAGCAGTGAATCTTGTTTATGTTGTAAAAGTGGGGCACTGACCACAGAATAGACATGATGGTAGATGGTTCAATTGAAAAGGTATTATAGGTTGATGGACGGTATGTACATGTCAGATGGAATAGAGTGTAATATGTTCATCCCCTAATTTAGGAGAACATTAATGAAGGGATATCGGAGAAGAGAGGAACATTACAGCTGGTACCATCCTTAAAATGACAGTATAATGGATGTAAGTAGAAGTTAATATTTTTTTATATTAGTTATTGTACATACATTACACTATCGCAATTTGAATGTTGAGATGTTAAGCAAACAATATAATGAATATAATTGTTTTATTGCTTTGGCCAAAATGAGACTTTATCTCTGGGTCCTAGCTTAGTGACTGCAATCATTTTTTAAATAGTGTGTCTCATTTTCTAATATAAAACTTTGACATCCTTTATAATGTGAGCTATATGATGATATATAACTGGTGATTGTTCAGTTCATTTAAGAATTTCTACTGCTCATTATCATTAAATGTGGGATGGGTGATCGTATAAAGAGGTTGTTTTTTTAATGGTTTTGTTTGTAAATGCAATTTTTATACATGACTTTGTGCAACCATGATGAAGTCCTGTGTAAAGGATGAAACGTGTTGGCTGGGCTGACAATGTGTTTATAGTATGTTATGAAGAAGAATGGAGAAAAAAAGGACTATAAATTAATTTGTCTTCCTGGATGAATTAATGGACTGAGCATTGATTTTCTGTATCTGTTATTGATATATTTACTGAATGTCAGAAACATATTGGATGTAGTGGTTGTGATACTGAGCATATTTTTGAGTGCTCCTTTCACATGCATTAGTTCCAAATTTAGTGTGAAAGAAGGCCTTAGGCAGGAGAACCTCCAGGAGTGAGCGTTGCCTTTTGAATCAATTGATTAATTTAGATTTGTGCAGCGATTAAGGACCACTACTGCCTTTGTTTGGATTGAGTTCATGTTTAGTTGTCTCACCAGCACTACCTGGAAGAATATATATGTGAACATGGCTTATATTGATGTCAATCATGAGAAAATAGCAGAGGATGTGCTTGAGAAATTGGGTTGTTGGTTGAGTGCACAAGCAACAGCAACAATCCATGTCAGGGTGAACTACACAAATCACTAACGTAACCCTTGCTTAACCTCCTGACAGCTTGGCACCAAAGCAGTCAGGCTTAACTTAGACTCAATATGTAAAGTATTTATGCAGCACACATAGTAATAAAGTGAAAACACAGTACATGGAAAATCCCACACCACTTTATAAAAATAGAGTACATTTTAATTAATCATATGACACCAAAATCCAATTAGTGGAACCAGAGTTATGAATTTTTAAAGTTTAAGGTAAAAACTAGTGACTGGAAGATGAAAATGCCAACCAAGGGCATCTAGTCTCATGAGACCGGGTCAAAGACAAAAAACATGGCTGACCGCGTTAGAGCATGAGTCTGATACACAGAGTGGATTGGGCCCATTCGGCATTTACCTTCAGATTTTCAGAAAAATAATTCTGAGAAGGTAAAGTTCAGCAGGACAAGGCTACAGGCAGTGTCCAAGGAGGAGGCATTGCCATCAGGGAGCCACTGGACGAAGATTTATATTTTTGGACTTACTTTATTATTTATATGTAGGTGGTATGTATGAAGCTTGAATGAATGAATGAAGCATGTTTACAATGCATGACAGCTGCTCCAACTGGAACATCCCAGTGCTAGGCTGATAAAGGCAACCAAGAACCTGAGCCCCTTCTGAGCAGCAGGGTCACTAAAGGAGCAAAGAGTGTGGGTTATTTTCTTTGAAGAGGTGTATCTTCAGGAAATCCTCAAAAGCAGACTCCGAGGAGATACACCGAAGATATTTTAGAAGAGAATTCAACAGACTGGGAGCTAGAAAAGAGAATGATCTACCACCAGCTCTTGCTCTATGCACCCTAGGAATGCTTAAGATATTTTGGTTAGCAGAGTGAAGGGTTCTGGTGTGTTGATACTATTTAATCTTGTCCTGGAAATACACTGAGCCCATCTGATGTAAAGCCCCATAAGTGATCATAAGGGCTTTGTATTTAATTTTTTGGTTGATCAGTAGCCATTGTAGAACTTTTAAACATCGTTGAATCGGTTTTCATTGATGAATGTTCAGTACCAGTCGAGCAGCAACATTCTATACCCATAGTAGCCTGTTGATCAATTCCTGTGGTATCCCAAGGAGAAGGACATTGGTGTAGTCCAATCTTGATGTAATTAGGGCATATTTTATGTCCTTCTGAGTGTCCTCTGGAAGGAATTTTAAAGTCTTTCTCAGAGATTTCAGTAAAGAGAAGCAAACTCTGGAGGAATACTTGACCTGGGGTTTGTATGAAATGGCCAATATGTATTTGTACCCCCAGAATTTTGGCAACATATATATGTGGGGCAGGAGGTTTCCCAGCTCAGTAGGCTATATTCTGGTCATGTCAGTAGGAGAATGAGTACCAAATACCAGTATCTCAGGTTTATCTGAGTTGAGGCAGAGGAAGCTCTTGTGCATCAACTCAGCAGCCCTGGAGGATTGCTGTAATTGAGTCATCCAGATGGCTGAAAAGGCATGCATCCACTGAGTGTCATTTGTGTAAGACAAGACACTAAAGACCCATTATTGTACAATGGAGGCAAAGGGGGCCATATAGATGTTAAATAGAGTTAGGCTGCGGGCCGATCCTTGCGGAACGTCACAATTAACTTCTTTTTATCTAGAGATGTAAGGAGGTAAACATACTGATTCTTTTCTTTTTGAAAGGAAGGATTTTATCTAATTCCAAACAGTGCCGACTAACCAGCCTTCTCCAACCGCTGCAATAAGATGTCAAAAGCAGCAGACAATTTGAGTAGTATTACTACAGATTTTTTTCCAACATCAAGCCTAGTTTTAATGAAATCTGTTGCTTCTAAAAGTGCTGATTCTGCACTGAAACTGGTACGAAATCCAGATTGCAATGGATGTAGAAAATTGGTTTTACAATAAACTTAGTGATCTGGCAGTTGACCAAAGACTCTAGCATTTTCCTTAAGTCACGGAGTAAAGAGATGGGTCTATAGTTATCCCGATTTAGCAGATCAAGTTTAGTTTTTTTACAAGTGGTATCACCAGTGCCTTTTTCTAGCTTGTCGGCACAGAGCAAGAGCCTAGGAATAGATTAAAAAGAGAGTTGGGGCCTGATTGCTAGCTTGGTGGTCAGATGAGCCGACCACCAAACTCACTTGGAGGACGCCACCATCATACCGGGCTGACCAGCAAGAACATTGTATTATGCATTCCCGCCAGGCTGACCAGCAGGAACAGTGCTACGATATTAGTCTTGGCTCCTTTAAGTGAGCCAAGGCCAATATCGTAGCACACCAGCACCATTGGAATGCACAGTGTCTGCAAAGTAGACAATGCATATTCTGAGGGTGCTGGGCAGGGGCACTCCTGTGTTCCCCGGCACTGGCTTTCCGCCAGCCTTTTCATGCCAGGGTCACCCGCCATGGAAAGGCTGATGGAATGCTGAGTAGTAATCAGCCAGGCAGCACTGCGTTCAGTGCCACCCTGACAGAGTACAATTCAGACCGCCGTCAGCCTTTCAGGAACCATGGTGGGGACAGTGGTTCCCTTGAAGGGTCATCCGCAAGGGTTGTAATGTACTCAGACCACCACACTTGTAATGAGATCCTTAATCTGTACATTTAGGGAGTCGGGCGTGGCTTGGCCATCCTGCAACATGGCCACCACTTAGTGAGGCTCTGCCGGGTGGGAGCCTAAATCCAACCTTTCTCCTTGCGGATTGGGTGTCGGAGTGGCCCGACGAGGTACCACTAGCCCGGGGCACTGCTGAGTGCGGCGGAAGACGACGGAGGTGGCGCCGAGCCCACGAGGGTTGGGACTGCCTAGTGTGCGGTGCCTGGCCTGTGGCCAACTCGTTGAGGTTGCGCGGAAGCAGGCCTGACTTCAGGGCTCCCGTGCACGGCGCTGTTGGGTGGTGTCCCCCCCCGCCCTCTCCCTTGACGATCGGTGGCTCATCAGCTCTTCCTCTTCGCTGCACGAGCCTTGTGCAGTGAAAGTCCCGTGGGGTCGGATCGGAGGTACAGATCGGACTGCAGGGCTCGCGGGCATCGGTGCTGGCAGGTTGGCGGCCTGGGCAGGCGGTTGGGGCTGGACAGCAGCTCCGCCGCTTGGCCGGGTTGCACCACGGATCATTGGTAGTCGCGGGGGATGCAACAATGCCCCAGGAATTGAGAGGGTGCTGGGGGCGATCCCCCCCTTCCCAAGAGAGGAGGATTGCTGGTTCGGTGATCAGTGCCTTGGGACACCGCTGGCGCTTCTGATGGCACTGATCGAGCCATGGACCCCGTGGATTGGAGGGCCTGGCAGAGGAGGCTGCAGTTGGAGGGCACAGACAACGCTCGTTGCTGGAGTGGACGGAGACTGCCGGCCAAGGCCCATTTTGACTGGAGGTGCACGCTGGCTCAGGTTGGCGGAGGCTGGTGTGCGCAAATACTAACCTGTGGGCGGGCCGGGGAGCTGGTCGGGTCGGAAGATTGTTTGACAAACCTTTGAGAGCTGTGGTGTGCCCTAATTGCGATGGGAAAGGTGGACCAGAAGGAGCCCAAACTTACGTTTGAGGGCAAAAAGAAATGCAGCTAGGCGGGCAGGTCATCGGATGACTTACCCCAGGAGGAAGAAGAGCAATCGCCCTCCTTGAAGGCTAAGTTTATGGACCGCAAGCACAGCCTATCTAGCATAGATGGCAAGTTAGACCATTTGACCGAACAAATGGATCGCCAGAACGAGACAGTGGACAGTCATGACACCCGTCTCGAACATGTGGAATCTCGTACCTCGGATCTGGAGGATGGCCGCCGGGGCGATGGGGAGAAGTTATTGCAGATGGAACGCATGCTAGAACTAATCCGCAGTAAGAACAAGGATCTCGAGGCCCGCTCCCAACGCAACATCTGTATTCTATGTCTTCCGGAGACGACGGTCATTGGGCGTATGGAAGACTACGTGGAGACAATGTTAACTACGCTCTTCTCTGGTGAGCTTTCTCAGGTACTGGTAGTGGAGCAGGCTCACAGGTCGCTTGGCCCGAGACCACCGCCGGGGACCCCGGCGCATCCAATCATCGTATGCTTATTCAACTATCAGGACAGAGACACAATACTTCGGCTGGCCAGTGAGCATCGCCCAGTGATATACAATAACAGCGAGCTCAGTATCTTCCCAGATTACACCCTCGGGTGCAGGTGGCCCCCCAGGGCATTTCTCCCAGTCAAGCGCAGTTTGACCCAGACGGATGCCAAGTACCCTCTCATTTACCCTGCCAAACTGCGTGTATTACATAAGGGCAAGTTACACTTTTTTACAGACCCGAAACTGGCAACCAAATACGCCAAGACTATTCCCAAAAAGGCACCTCTGGCTTTTGCGCAGGCGGGTGGGGTAAGCTTACTCCGCCATTGGATGCCGCAGGAGAACCTACATTGTGGGCTAGAACTGGTCGAGTTTTGACTTGGGCCTCTCTGGTGCGGTCAGTCTTGAAGTATGAATGGCATTCTGATGCTCCTGCCCTCCCACCTCACTCGGTTGTTTGTTGTTATGCTGTGGGTCATGAGTTTGAGAGCCGGCGGGTTTGCTGGACTGGCCTAATTGGGGGGCCAGCATGGGTGGGGACCTGTACTGTTTGTTATTGGGATTGTTGGTTTTGCCCTCCCCCTCTTTCTTCCCCTTCTTCTCGTAGCTTGTGGTACATATGTGACAGCTGGGGCATTTCGCTGCTGATGCTGCAATTGTTGAGGATGGGGGGCGCTATGTGATGCGGTACACTATTGGGATGGCACGTAACAGTGTGACTCATGTCCGGTGCCTCACTTGGAATGTCAGGGGGCTGAATAATAGATGCAAGATGAGAATGGTGTCGGCTTATATGCAGCGTCACACGATTGACATCTGTATGTTGCAGGAGACACAGCTGGTCGAGGCCACGAGATCTAGGGTGAGGGCTGGCTGGATTGGTGAGAGTCATGTAGCTCGAGTTATGCCCGGCAGCGGCAATATTGATTAGAAAGGGACTGCAGTGGCGCACTGAAAAAGTACTTGTGGACCCAGATGGTCGAAATATCATGATGCAGGGAACATTACACGACAGGCCGTTCCGCCTGGTATCAGTTTATGGCCCCAATGTTGACGACCCCAAATTCTTTGGGGCAATTTGGTGATTAATTGGATCATTGGGCTCTGGGTCTGCGCGGTGGGGCGGCGATTTCAATGTGGTGTTGGACCCTGAGGCAGACAGCAAGAGCCGGGCTAGACCGCAACATGTGGCGGCTGCGAGAACCTTGTCTCATATCATGGCTGAGGGTCTCTTGGTGGACCTGTGGAGGGCTAAGCATGATACCGAAAGGGAGGGCACATGTGTCAACTACGTGCATGGTAGCTGGTCCAGAATAGACAGGTGGCTCGGTACTAGGGATGTGTAGCTCTGGACGAAATTAATTGAACATAAGCCCTGTACCCTGTTGGATTACTCGCTGGACATGCTGGAATTGCTCATACCTGGGGACTCCAGCTGTGAATTCTCATGGAGGTTGCCCTGTGGAACGTTGAGAGATCAGGCCTTCAGGGAAGAGATACATGCCGCTATAGTGGACTATTTTGCTGTTAATCAGGGATCGGTATCCTCTGCGGGCACCTTATGGGAGGCTTTCAAGGTCATAATTCAGGGGTCTTGCCTTGCCAAAAAGCACAATGTGCCAAAGGCGATAAGGCAGAGATAACAAACCTAGAGGCACAGCTAGCTGACCTGGAGAAACAGTTGGCCTCTGACTGGTCTCGTGGCCTCCTGGCTGAACTCAGGGAAAAGCTGACTCTATATGAGGAGGCTGCACATCATGAAGTCTGCTTTCAGGGCAAAGAAGCTAAGGCAAGGAGATATGGGGAAGGCGAGAAGGCTGGTAGAATGCTGGCTGCTATGCTCCACAAGCCGTGAGCTGGGAACTACATTGTGGAACTGACTGACTCAGCTGGAGTGATCCGCACCGGTACAGAGGAGGTCAAGCATGTCTTGACTGACTTCTACTCAGTCCTGTATGCTGAGCAGGCAGGACCGAACTTGGAAGCAACTACCGACTACTTTGAAGATATTAGCCTGCTCTGGCTTGAGGACTCACATAGACAATATCTATATGCCCCCTTCTCTGTAGATGATGTGAATCAGGGCATTCGCAATTTACCGGGAGACAAAGCCCCGGGACTGGACGGTCTTACGCCGGCCTTTTACAAGGAATATGCAGACATTCTGGCACCACACCTCCTCAAGATGTATGTTGAGGCACTTGAGAACGGGACCCTGCAGGCCTCGCCGTGGGAGGCTCTCATCGTAAAAATTGTGAAGCCTGGCCAGGACCCAAGTAGCTGCCATTCATATCGGCCACTTTTGCTAATAAACATAGACAATAGGATTCTGGCGAAGCTCATCACTGCCCGATTGCAGCCCCTGCTCCCCCCTTTGGTGCTGCTGAACCAGTCTGGCTTCGTGCCGGTACGTTCAACACTATAAAATCTCCGCACTTTCTTCGTGATATCCCGTATGATTGGCCCTGATTATCGCACGGCAGCAATCTTTCTAGATGCCACTAAGGCATTTGATTCACTTGCGAGGCCATATATGTTTGACCTGCTGACTTGAGTGGGGCTGTGCCCTGAGTTCATCCAATTGATCCGCCTGCTGTACTCAAAACCAACCACTAGACTGCAAATAAATGGGATAATGTCGGATCCCTTCCCGATTGCCAGGGGCAAATAGAAGTGGCGATGGAACCTCTTGCAGCACGGTAACATCATAATCATAGGGTACTGGCGTTCAGACAGCGTCCAATACTGGTTTCTATGTATGCCGACGATGCTGCACTGTATGTCCGCGAACCGTGGCTACACCTCGATGTATTGCTGGATGAGATAGTCTGATTCAGCCGGCTCTCTGGGATCACAATTAATTGGTCAAAGTCATTGGTGTTGCCTTTGATGTTACGACGCAGTGCCGCTCCAGATACCCTCTTAGGTGGGCAGACGGGTCGGTCCAGTATTTAGTTATCTGGTTGAGCCAAAAGGCAGAAGAGTTATGGTCGGCCAATTACGGCACGGCCATTTCGTGGCTGAAAGATAAGGTGGCGGATTGGCGCTCACTGCCGCTCTTGCTGACCTGCCGCATCGCGATAGCGAAGATGATGATTATACCCAAGTTCTTGAATCTCTTTGTAAATCTGCCTCTTGTCTTTACCACTTGCTTACTGAAAAGACTCAAATCCTCGCTGGTGACTCTTGCATGAGCGGAAGGCCACCCTAGAATTTCATGGGAAACACTGACTCTTCTGTTCGAACAAGGTGGCCTGGCAGCCCCGGATCTTGAACTTTATTACAACTGCTCACAGGCTCATTTTGCTCACTTCTGGCTGCACCCCATACGATATTTGCCACACCTGGCACCTGAGTGTGACTCAGTGTGGCCCAATCGCCTATCTGGGGTGATTGGGGGAACGCACAGGCCCCGGCGGCGTGAAATGGATACTGTGATCTGCTCAGCGCGGGCCTGGTCGAGGCTATTGAAATGCACCGGAGTTTGCGAGCCATTCGCGCCTTCGATGCTGGTGAGAGATGTTGTGGATCTGTCTCCGTCGGAGGACGGCCAGCTGCATGAGTTCCTCCGTGAGTCAAATATGGATACTCTGGGGTCTTGGTTTCTGGAGGGGACGTTCATCTCCTTGGAGGGTGCACTTGGTGCCTCACATGACACTGCGAGTCACAGCCATGCTACGAGCATGATACTGCTGCTTTCCCGCGATGCCCCTGGTGTGTCGAGCATTGGAAATAGTATATTCAGCACCATCCCCACGCAGACTCATCACAAAACTATGTTTGTATGAGAACTAAAGAGACTCCTGTCAAGTCTAAGACTCACTGGGAGGCGGATTTGGGTGAGGGCATCCCAGGTGAGGTGTGTCGATACTCCTGTGCGCAGGTGTGTGACCTCTCCCCAATTATAGATTGTGCCTCATCCATTTTAACTTCTTAAACCGCTTGTACTATACGCCAAGTAGACTAAAGAGAATGGGCCTCAGGGCAGATGCTAGGTGCGAGCGGTGTTCCTCCCCTGAGGCGGACTTCCTGCAGGTGGAGTTGCGGGGCGCTGCAGGACTACTGGTCAGAGGTGCTGAAGGCGCTTGAGGAGATGACTGAACTCATGCTGCTGCTCAGTCCTAGAGTCACCCTCTTGGGATACATTGAGGAGATACCCTCTACATGTAGGAAGCTAGTGGGTCTGCTGCTGCTGCTGGCTAAGCATAGGATAGCGCTGTGCTGGGGAAGGAAACAGACTCCCAGGTGTGATGAATGGCTAAAGGATGCAGCGTATTGCCAAGAACAGCTAATGGACTACTGGCAGCTGATGCCGAGGGCTCCCGCCTGCAAGACATATGGGCCCCCCTGAGAGCCTTTCTCGAGACCCGAATATAAGGCAGCAAGCAGCCGATTTTGTGGAGCGGTGGTCGGCCCCCTTCCGGGTGGGGAGCGACATTGCACCCCATCAGTGAGTAACATGATTGCTGCACTGATCTCCCCACCTCTATTTTCCCCTCTCCTCCCACCTCCTTCTCCTCCTCTCTCCTGTCCCTAATGTCCAATTGCGCTCTATATGGACGATACTTACGGATTAAGCCACCTTTTCTATTGCTTGTTTTGTAGCTCGATTGCCTTACAAATTGACTATGTTTACTGCATTGTTTATGTTTATGATTGTTTTAAAATGTAAAAAGGGCAAACATCCAACGAGAAACCAGATCTAGCTTGTTGAATGAGCATTTCTGAGTCAGTTCTGTAGCCGTTAGAGATATTGACTCAAAATTTGCTAATTGAGGGTCATTGCAGTGGGAATTCAATACTTGGACTGACTTAGGAGAGTCAGGGCTCTTGTTGTCCTTAAACTTA
Source organism: Pleurodeles waltl (assembly GCF_031143425.1). Lineage (NCBI taxonomy): Eukaryota > Metazoa > Chordata > Amphibia > Caudata > Salamandridae > Pleurodeles > Pleurodeles waltl. The sequence goes on along the minus strand of NC_090444.1, from coordinate 1,638,268,779 downwards.
GAATAAATATTGTTGACCTTTTCATGAAAAAAGGTTGACAAGTTGTTTATGAACTGCTGTGATAATGTGGTGGATTGTTTACCAGCGTTGCGATTCAGGAAAGAGTTTACAATTTTAAAAACAGTTTTGCGCATGTTTCCTGCTTCTGCAATTTGTTTACAGAACATGCAGGTTTTCGCTTTCTTAATATTTTTCCTATACAGTTTAAGGGCGGCTTTATAAATATATTTATGTAGGATATCTACACCCCACCTACATTAACAACTCTGTCTAGGTCCGAAATTGAGTACCCATCAGCAAAAGCAAATTCAAGGTCGGGCCCTAAGTTAGTTTTTAACGGAGCTTCCATTGAGAAAATAGGATCCCACGTATTATCATTTAAAATGTCCTATATCTCTAGTTGGTGTTTAGGGAGTGATCTATCATTAATTAGACAGGTTTTAAATTCAATTGAACTTTGGGAAAATATTGCTTACATGCGTGGAACTAACTGGACCAGTTATTCTCTCACCTGGGTGACACGTTCTCATGTATAAAGGTATTTCAGAAATGCAATTTGTGCACGTATAGGAACAGCTTCCTTCTAAAGTGAACAATTAGGCTGCTAAAAGCTTAACAGGGTCTCCTTATTAAAGATAATTATCCTTGCCAGACTAGTGGAGAATTGGGCAGCATTCAGGGCGTGGACAGACGCAGACGGGCTTGCCTGCAGGCACATTCTGCACCTCAGTGGCATGCTCGCTGCACATCTGCACTTGCCTCATATTTAAATTATGGAGGCAATTAAGTGATGCCACGCTCAAGCTCACTTAGAGCGGTGCAGGCTAAAAATGGTATTCCTGTATGCGGTGGTGTTGATCAGGAATCAAAGAAAGATTCAATTCACATGTAGCATTTGAGTGTTTGAGTGATATTGAAACAGGAAGAGTCAGATGAAAGGACACCTATATTTAAAGGGAGGGGTGCTGGCTCAACAATTGATGACATTTTTGTTTCAAACTGTTTGTTTTCTGTTCTTGTAAAATTTAAGGTAGTGTGGGGTGTTTTGAGGGACCATAATCCCTTGACGGCCACTTTTTTATGGGATAAGAAGCCTGTTGATGCACTCATCTGTTTAAGCAGCCGGTACTATCTATTGGTCAGGGGCTGAGTCAGGTGGGCTTCAATTATTCCTATGGATTGTATCCCCTCTCTGGTTACCACCTGTTTCACTGATTTTGTAACCTGCCTTACTGTTGACATCCCAGCCCAGATCATCCCTCAGGTCTTTTTCTAACATTTGCAGATCTATAAAGTCCGCTGTTTCTAAAATGCTCTTTCTTCTTTCTGCTTACGAGCACATAAGGATTAGTTATAGACCTTGCATAAGAAACCTCGTTGCCACAATGAGGTGAGAACAGCTAGGGAAGCATATCGTTTGACACAACCCTATAGCACAGAGTAAAATGCAGCACTGTATTGGTGGTTCCGGACAATGTTTTGTAAACGACAGATTGATTGTTGGTCATTTATAAATTAGGTTGGTGGTCCATACATTATAGGGATGTAGTAATTTACTCTTTCCCCATGGCAAAAGGGCAGGCCATCCACCTACATATATATCACTCCCTTAATCTGTTTTTTTTGGGAGTCAAAAATCTCCAGTGGGACAAAGCTAGATGATGTAGTCAACAAGAGCCAGGCCAGCCAGCGATGCTCCTTGGGCGGATAGATGAGCAGCGTGGTCCCAGTCTTCTCTCATTTCTCAGAGCAGTTTTTGGCCAAACATCTTCTAAGTCCCAGGTTACAAGGCTTTCAGGCAGCAAAGCAGTTTTTCCAGGTACTGCAAAGCAATCTTCTGAAGCACAGAACAGGCCACCACAGCAGGAACTCTTCTAAAAGTCTGTATACAGGTCCAGAAAGTGAAGTGAAGAGTGGGTCTGAGGGTTCTATTTTTAAACCTGGTACCTCCTTTGAAGTAAAAGGTCTAGAAAATTCCCTTTGAAGTGCCTAAAGTTTCCTGCCTCCCCTGCCTTGGCTGGCTGCATCAACAATCCAGTGGTGACAAGACTTTGTGCAAAGGCAAGGTATAGCCTATTCAGTTGCAAGTGGGGCTGTGCTCAGCTCCTCCCACCATCCTTCTAGTGATTGTCCAACCAGGCGCACCTAATACCTCTTTTCCGTGGCTGTCTGGGGGGAATAAACAATGTCCAACTGCCAACTAAACCCAGTTATGTGACCCAGGAATAGGCTGGCAGTACCAGGTAGGGCAGCAGAATGCCAACTTTGTAAGCATCTTATTTTCAAAATTGTAACTTAAAATCTGACTTTACCATTAAAGAGGGTTTTGAATAAAAATTTCTCACACATCAAACATGAAATGTTTCCATATTTCAAAACAAAAGTTAACAGGTATTAAATGTATACTATGTTATACTGTGGGAGAGGTAGGCCTCTGTACAATACAGTAGTACATGTCCAAACTTTCAGTTACAATGCACTCTGCCAGCAAGACTGTGCCCTCCAGCTCTCTTGATGTACAATGCCGGTCTTCTGTGGTCAGCGCTGGGAAGCCGCCTTTGGGGCAGCCATGTACTTTACAAATCACATAACTCGGACCTCTGGACTACCTAGGGACTCCCTTAGGGTACTTTTGTGGTGAATCCAATTTAGTTTTTATTGGGACTCTGGAAATTAGCTTAGCCTTTTGGCTTTCAGGCCTGTGCTCCCGTCACCTAGTAAGTTTTAACATACTTAGCATGCTCTGTTTTAGTCCATTTATTTGATTATTTCTTTTAATATGGCTGCTGTTGCTTATATTTTATAAAGAAGTTTTGGTTTACATTATCCGTGCCACTCTGTGAAGGCGTCACCTTCAGCGTCATAATCAAGTGACATATGCAGGTATTCACATCATGTCCCTTTCTCACTTACGTGTGACAGGAACATAATGTACACTTGTTGGGGATTGTTTACAGAATTGCTGCCACAAGTCTGCCTCCTTATCAGTTGTTTGGGAATATACCTGTATCAGGGGTTCTACATGATCTGTATAAATACATCTCACATGGACAAGGTCATTAGAGGGATTCCTTTCCAGATGCTATCTACACTGCACGTCACCTTGATGCAGAAACCAGCCTTAGTGTCACCATTAAGTCTGACCTAGAGACCTCATTCCAAGGTAACAAGGGTTAGGGGACACTTCTCAAGGATATGGTACTGGCAGATTAAGTTTATCACACCTAGGCTCTCTTTAGGTTAGAGATTTGGTTAGCTGTGCTAGGGATTTTACATTTCATGTTTATTGCAAGATGGTCGGGGCTTTGAATTCATGACTCTCATCTTTACAGTTATGCTTTTTTTATTGTTTGGTATCCTAATCATTGCAGCTCATGCATTTTATTTAGGTTTGCAGTCTTTTCAATAAATATATTGAAAACTTCACTGCATTTTCTTGATTGCCTGTGTGTGACTGAGACTTGTTGCTAAAGTGAGAAAAAGAAAACTTCCATTCCACCACGACTGTTGGAATTTAGAGTCCATGCCTTAAGGCTGCCAGAAATCACCTTTTACTGTCTGGATTTTTGGTGAGTTACTGCTTGTGAGCCGGGAGGGTTGGGCTGACAGTTGTGACTTGTTATAGGAGTGATTCAGTCACCTACAAATGAAAGTGCTGTCATTCCTAAACCAGCAGTCTCACCTAGGAGCGAGAGTCCAACTACAACAGTTTATATGTAATAAAGAGGAGTTTAAGTCTTGGCAAGGGGTTTATTTTGCCATGTTGAATTGACAGTTTAAACCTGCATTCAGAATTCAATGGCAGACGTGGGACATGTTTTAAGGGGCTACTTAAGCAGATGGCACAATAAGTGCTGTAGGCTCAGTAGTAGCAGTTCATTTACAGACCCTGAGGATATGGTATAAAGTCATGACCCCCACTTGCGCCCTCTGTACAGTGGGTCTGGCGCACTGGGCTCATGTTGTATTTACCCTGTTTCACTTCATTGTCTCCTGCGACACCAGGATAAACACCCCTCAGATCCCATGGTCCCACTATACTTAACCCCTTGGCAGGCCTCTTCCCGGACCATTAGAACATTCTGGTACAGTTGTTCAATTAGTTTTTCAGTTTGCACCTATTGACTGTACCTGCTAATGTTAATTGATTCCAACTGCTTCGGTTTATTGGTTCCAACTTCCATGACCTATTGACTCCATCTGTTAAGGTTAATTGATTGCACCTGCTTGCATTAAAGGTCAAAACCATTATGCTGCTGGGTCTTCTCTCCATTGGAACCTTCCTAGCTCCTATGTGAGCCATGTGCAATTCAGGAGTCAGCAATACCCATAGAGTATTTAAACCACACCGAAACATCAGCCGGTGCCTGGCCTCATTCCTGCCCTGAGCAAGTGTTATCCCTGCACTCACTTCCTGAGTCAACCAGATTCCTCCAGCGATCTAGATTTTGTCAGCCCAAGTCTCCCTGCAGCTCCTGTGATCCTGACACCGTTGACACTTCTGTCATCTTTGCTTCCAGTGTGGCGATTCCTCTTCCTCTTCGGCTCCCTGTGCTACAGCTACAAAGACTTCCTCTGGATTCCAAGTTTAAGTAGGGGAGACAAGGGAAAGTCCATGATCACAGATTAGTACACACTAATCCTTAGATTAAGCCTAAGACTATCTATATAACTGAGGATCTGATTACGAGTTTGGCGGTCCAAGTACTGCCATGTTGGCAGTGGTGGTCCGACCGCCAACTGTCTGGCGGAACAGGCTGCTGTATTACGAGTTTGGTGGCCATACAAACAGAAAACTGCCAGTGGTCCGCCTCCACCACCAGGCAGTACAAACCACCACAGTCACCTGGAAGCACAAACCGGCCTGCAGAGCCTGTGTTTCCACTGGATCCATTGCAAGGTTGCACACCGCCAATGTGACCATGCGGTCCAACCACCATGTACAAGCTGGTGGAAATGGACAGTATAAAGAGAGCTACTCACCTGCGGGAAACCACATAAGTCCAGAGCCACCATGGAGCCCTTCAAATACATCTTGCTGCTGCTCCTTCTCACCCAAAGACAATGAAATCAACGCCGCGGTGGATGACAGCAACCGTAGGTACACACACCTACCTGTATCATTAACATTTAAAAACAACATGAAGTGCTGGGAAACACATAATGGGGGTACCCCACTGGCAGCAGATACACGTGTCACACAAAACACACCCACAAACAGACATGAACACAAATACCCAGACACTCACAATACGCACACTTTGGTCAGCACACACACACACTGCAGTGCAACACTATGCAAACACACACAGACACACAGCTCAGGAACAGGGACACTGAAGGCTACACAGCATTCTCACACACAGCAACGACACACGTACTACACATATACAAATACAACTCATACACTCACAAAAGACACTGGCCAGGAACAGTCTGCTCTCATAACATACATTTCCATCGATGTGCATGGAACACATATAATACCACCATGAACCAACCCTGCAATGGACACACACATCACACACAGACACAGCACAATAGAAGCAAAATGGCATGCACTAAAAACAGAGAGACAAATAGACAAAAGAGACACAGGTTGCCAAACAATACCTGCACATTTGGGATAGGAGCATCAGGAACATACATGAAAGGAGGCTGCACTGGGACACACATCACTTTGAACCGGGCCCTCAAACAACATGTGCACAGGAAATGGCCCTACATGGATTCCCAGGTCCAAACAGTACCAAAACCAATTGTCATGCAGCTACGCTATGGGCTAGGGGAAGTCTATAAAGCACATTCAACTCTTCCACCATGGGACATACCTTTACGTGAACTAGCTGCAAGGGACACAAACTTAAATGGACACATGCACACTCAAATTCAAAGCAACCTAGCACAACTTAACACATTCCATGTCTGCAATAACAAAACCGTCACATGTATACAATAGACATATCAGGGGTACAAGTCCAAGATCATACAAGCCCACATTGCACAACACAAAAATAAAAACTTACCATAACAAACACTATATGATACAATGACACCAACATTGCATACACACACACATACCCATCACACAACAGACATCCTTCTCTTGGGGGACAACGTGACTCAACACAAACACACATACTGCAAACAACACCACATGGAGCAGCAAGCAGGCACAAACACACACATCTACAGGCACACAATTAAAGTCACTCAGGAACGACAGAAAGCTAGGAAAGGAGATGCAGGACAAAGATGTACCTAACAAACCAACAACTGTTTGGGTGTATACAAAAAAGGGCTGTAAGTCCAAGGCCAAATGCCAGTCCACATAGTGTTCAAATAATGGGAATGTGTTGTTGCCAAACTTGACGCCTAACTGCCATGTAACTTCCACAGTAAGGGGCATCAAGGGGCAGACAGGCACCTCAGGGATTATCTGGGGGTGGGGGTTTGGGTTTGGGAGGGTGGTTTGGGTTTGATCTTCAGAGGGGCTCCTTTTTAGGAGAGTGCTTCTTCTTGGTGGAGGTGGGGTATGTGTCTTTGCAGGGGGACAGGGAAGGCCTTGGAGATGAAAGGGATGGCCTTAGGGAGGGATGCAGACCTTTTTGGTGTGGTATGGCGGAGGATAGAGGGTAAGGTCTAGATCATAAAGGAAACATTTTTTAGACACGAGACAGTCATCAGAAGGGGGTTTGGATTTGGAGGTTAAGGGAGTGGTTGTCTGATGTGTAGTAGTAGATGTCTTTGGTGCATGCTTTTGGGAGGTATGCTTGTGTGGGGTGGGTGTCTGTTGGCTGGGTGAGTGAGGGCATTTTTTATTTCTTGGGCTGAAGGGGAGGAGGTACTGGGGGATGCCGTGGTGGGTTGATAAGTGTCTGTTTGGGTGGTGACTGCAGGTATAGTGGATATGGTGCATTTAGGTATGTCTGTAGTTGTGGTGTCTGTAGGTGTGATAATGGGGTGGATGTCTAAGGGCCTGCTGGAGTGGTGTCTGTGGGTAGGATAGGTGTGGTGGCTCTGTCAGTGACTGTTGTGGTGGTGTCTGTAGGTATGGTAGATGTGTGGGTGTGATGCTGGGGGGTGTCAGGGAAAGTAGTGACTGTTGCTGTGTCTGAGAGTGGCTGTTGTTTGTGTGTGTGCCCGTGTGTCTTGTGGTGCTTGTGTTTGTGAGAGCTCTGTGTGTCTGTTGAAGTGGATATATGTGAATCTGTCTGTGTGCTTTGGATAGGTCGGGGAAAGGGGGATTTGGACTGGGGAAAAAGAAGGTGGAGGGGGGAAAGAAAACAAGAGGTGACTGGCTGCCAGCAGTGTGGAGGCCAGAGTCTGAAAGGATCTTTGTAGGCCAGCTATTGTACAGTGAATGCCCTCCAGGAACACATTTGTCTGCTGGAGTTGGGTCACCAGTCCCTGGATAGAATTCAGGATGGCGGACTGACCCACAAAGATATTTCTCAGGAAGCTAATAGCCTCCTCACTGAGGGCAGCAGGGAGAACAGGTGCTGGGATAGAGGTGCCTTCAGCAGAGGAGACGCCCAACCTCTTAGGTGAGCGGGCACAGCCAACTTGGTGGAGAGCAACAAGAAGGGCGGTGATAGAACAGGAGGTGCTGGACAAAAATGGTGCTGGGGGGGTTCCCTGATGGGTTTGCCGGGCCACTGGGTCCCTCCGTGTCGGTGGCCTCTTGACCTGAAGTCCTGTGGCCAGATACTTCCCCAATTGGCTCGGCCCAGTCTTCTTCGTCTGCCTGTGCTGATGCTGCCAAAAGAAAGCGAAATAGGATCACAACATAGACATGAAAACACTTCAATCACAACTCTGAAAGACCAACCAGGCCATCATGTTAAGTAGTCCCCCCCAAAAGTGCCACCTAAGTGGCACAATTGTGTGCCATAACATAACCATGCATGCCAAAGGAATTACAAAAGTGACACATGTGAAAAGCAGGACTTCAGACAACTACAATTGCATGGATGAAGACTAACAGCCACACTAACCATACCACAACTACGTTATCACTCTATCCTCAAACCTGTGCCACATGCAGCAGGCCCCAGTGAACTTGCAGCCAATAATTGGATGCCATTGCAAGTTTCTGTACCAAATACACAGACACACGCTCAGGCACATACCTCTTTTGCATTGACACAATGTACCAACTATATAAGAGGTTGCAAAGGAAATGCAGCTGACACAGGTACAAAGCTTCAAAAACCTGGAGTAAGTGACATGGAAATGCCCAAGTCACTATGGACACATCACAACAATGTACAGCTCCACAATTGACACCTGTACAAAGTGAGACTAGGAGGTAGTAACAATGTCACTCAAACATGCCCAACTGAGGCATTGTAAGGAACAAAAATGAAGTCATGTTCAAAATCTCAAGGAGAGATGTCTCCAGAATATTCACACAAATGATCCAGGAAGGACCAGGATAGCCATCACCAATGTCTTACACCCACTACAATGCTCACATAAGCGTGTATTTGTAGTAAACAACAGTACCATTGTAGAGACACATAACTTGCAATCACCAACAGAAGGACACCAAATCCTTGTCCAATGAGAAGCCATACCACTTCCCACATCTCAGACATGGGAAGCATGGCATCTGTGTCTGTGACTGAATCCCTGTCACCAAACACATGTGATCCAAACATCACTGCAAGACATTCCATGATCAATCCCAACTGTCAGGGCACAATCTCCAATCATTATAGAGGTGCAGTGCACTTCTCAACATGAATCCACATCAAGGGTACATACAAACAGTGGATCCACATTCTGGACCTACCTGTCATGTCCTCCACAATTTGACATGACTAATGACATGCTATAAGGCATGAAGGTATCTGTCAGACGACATAAGATGGTGACACACCCCTGTCTGTAAAAAGAACAGATGATGGATGAAAAGCTGAATAATGCAAACATTCACCCCCAGTCACAAAGATCTGGGTTTAATCCATTGTTTTTTTGCTCACCACGCCACCCCACACCTGGGCACCACAAAATATGGACCACCATTGTAGATGGTCCATTAGGACAACAGTTCATTATGCACAGATATGTGAGAGACTCCAGCCATCACACAATCTACATGGATAGAACATTCATAAAACAGCAGCATTGATATGTATCCGTAGGAGAATAGAGCACATGCTGACATGTAGGCACAAGGACTGTTGGCAACAGTGATGACACAATAGTCATGTCAATGCACATTCCCCACTCACCAAGGGAAAGTAGTTTGCTACAGCTTCCAAACATTAGCCATGTAAGTCATGTCACATCTATGATGGGCACCTATTCATCACAGACTGCAGAGAGGCACCAGCACCCACCATACACTTAAGATAACTAGATCCTGGGTGGCAGATGTCAACCTACACATATTCCCAGACAAATGGTAGAGGACAGTGATCCACATACTACTTACTTTTGGCCTCTAACATTTGGGAGGAGTTATCTATTGGAGAAAACTAACACCCACTAGCAGAACAAACAGTAAATATTTGTTCACTTCACACAGCCATATGTGGTCCCTGTAAAGCAATAGGTCTGAGGATACCCCACAGTTTTGCTCCTAACTCTGAAGTCCAAAAGGAAATGCATACCAGTTGGAAACACATGACTGGTCTACAAAAATAAGCTATCTGTGACATGACACATCACTCATTGTCAGGAGGAGCAGCCAGTCCACTCAATCACTGGCAAAGGGACAAGCAGGAATTTGCCTTGTACTCACCCCCTTGTGGCTGCTGTGTTTCTCACAAAACGCCCATCTAACTCTGGGTAAGCCACAGCCAAAATGAGGGCCATTAGGGGGGTCATTGTCTAACGGGCACCCGGTCCACATTGGGAGGACAGCACCAGCTGGGCCTCTATGATCTTTAAGGTCCAGTGTCTCAGGTCCTCCCACCTTCTTGGCAATGGTTCTCCAAATCCCTTTCTTCTGATGGGTTTTTACCTGCATGGATGCAAAACACAAGCCATCATGTCCAAAAGTCCCATATATGATGGCTGAGTCACATACATGTCAGTGTGCTAAGCTACGAACATCCTGTCCTTACAATACTGTCCATGTTTCGCACATAGCAGCCATGGGACACAGGGACTACAATCACTCCCCAATATGCTGCCCTACACACCACCCAGCTCAGGCCCTTCTCTGACTAGGTAGGTCAACTGTGACTTCTGTGGGACATGAGCTAGCAACCTGACAGAGATCAGAAACACCATGAGACACATCAGACCAAATTGTTGCTGACAGGTAAACTCCTCAGCCAAGAATGCACATAAACATCCACTATCCAAGATTATCAACTGCAACATACAGTCCCTACATGCCACAGCCAGTCTACAAACACCACTATTGCCATTGACTCACAATGAAACGAGTAGCATGGTGGGTACACAGAGAGTCAAGCCTGTCCATTTGTGGACATGTGCAGATACAGAGCCAGGCACATGGCACTTCAGGGGGTGGGGGTCTGTGTGTCTCATCAACAACACAAAAAACACTTTTGCACATGTATGTTCACTTAACCATGGGCACCTTGGGAAAGACATGGGCATGCATTGCACATGTCCTGCTATGTGCCCAAACAACAGAGTCACATATCATGGCTCATCAGTAAGCAACACACTATTTCCACTTACACAATGATATAAATGCAATGTCCCTGCATAGGACACGTGAGCTGGACGAAGGTGACAAAGGGGCTGTGGGATCAAGGTACCTGTCAAGGCTATGTAACACTCATTGACAAAGATGAAAACAACACATCTGTCACAGATCAACAGACAGCCCCTAATATCATTTCCATTCTAATTAGTGGACAGAAGCTCAATAAGCTGCAGATCAGAACTGAGGCATGATTTGGCTGTGCATGAATAGAGGGGGTGTGCACAATGTTACACTTGCATAGCAAAGGGGATTTTCTACCACCCCAGATTAAGACAAATACTGTGAGAAACATTAGACAGGCCTGGGTGTCTGCAGACTGAGCATTAAGGCCTGCATGAAACACCATATCGGACATTTACATGCATTACAGTACACCATGTAGCCAACAGCCAATTGGCATGTGCTGCCTATGTGCAGAGCTGAGGGCACAGGTATGTCATGAACTGACTTCCAAACAACAGTCTAAGAAAGCCAGGTGTGGTTTGAGATGGCCGTGTCAACATACACAGAGCTCAATTAACAATCAATCAACACATAAAACTGTGCACATCGGATACTTACCCTCTCGTCTGGTGCACCATAAAGCTGGTCATATAGGGGTAGGACCTCCATCACAAGCTTCTCAAGCTCCTCAGGGGAGAAGCCATGGGCCCTATCACCTGTTGGACGTGGCATGATCACTCCCAGAGGCGGTACACAGCAGCTCTGGTAGTGGAGGTCTTGCTGGCAGCAGTGTCAGGAGTCAAGTGAGGATTTTCAGAATATGGTGGTCATGTCTGCCACATGTGTGACCGTCACTGCCAGGGTACACAGCCATTGGCCCAATACCACCAATTGCAACAACGTTAATCTATAGCTGTGTCCCCTGTGGTAGCATTCACCTACTGTTATGTTGACTTCTGCCAGCGGTCGCAGGCGGTTCCCAATGTTCAGTAAAGTAGGCCAGGCAGCTGTCATTTTAGAGGCATACTATGCCCTTTTTAGCTGTTTTAGATGCATCACTAATCTGAAAAATGTTGTTCTCATGAATTATGAGAGCTGGCATTGTCCTATCATGTAGGTCAATTGTATTTTATGTTATCTAGGTATGACGCCAAGCATTCGTGACATGATTAGGGGCACAGGCCCCCATTCCCTACCACGAGGGCAACTTAGGTTTTGGAGCATTAACTCACAGTCAGATTGGCAAGTCACATTTACATATTGTTGCTGTCCTGATAGATGATGAGTACACATCTGTGGAAAAGCAAGAGGGAAACGTGTCACTCCTGTGTAATTGAAAGTGGTGATGTGTACTATGTATCATGTCCTCTCCTACTCACATGCAATGTCACTGTTCATCTATGACATGCATTATGTATCTTGCAAGGGACACATTGAATGATGGCTATACTCTCTTTTGTCCTACATAGCTACCCTGGGAGGAGAATGATCAGGCAACTCCTGTGTACCATCCCACATCCTACATCTGATCCTAGATCTGTGGCAGATCTTCAGACAATGGAGAACAGACACATCATCCATATATACCAGCTGGATAGGCAGACAATTGTGGATCTTTGTCATCAGTTGGAGCCAGATCTGATGCCTGCTATCAGTCTCCAAACAGCATACTACCCATCACTCTAGTCAAGGCAGTGTTCCACTTCCTGGCCACAGGGTCCATCCAAAATTCAGTGCCCTATGTTCTGGGATGTCCCAGCCTCCGTTCAGTCTGGTCTTGAAGGATGCACTCTCAGCAATGTTAAAACACCTGGATAGCTACATCCGATTTTCTCAATGTAAGGCTTTTGCCCATGTGAAGGCTGACTTCTATGATTTGGCACACATCTCACATGTAGTGGGAGCCATTGATGGTACACATGTAGCCTTGGTTTCACCGCATGGTTATGAACAAGTCTATCGGAACAGGAAGAACTACCATTCCGTCAATGTCTAAGTTGTTTGTTTGGCAGACCTCTACATTTCCCAGGTCTGTGCCCGTTATCTTGGTTCAGTCCATGATGCCTTCATCACACGGAACAGCACTATTCCACAGCTGATGATACAACTGTACCAAGAGAGGGCCTAGCAGGTTGATAAATCACATGTGTCCTGTTTGTTTGTAGGCAATGTTTGCGGCTAAAGAGGAGATGCTTGGGACTCATGGTTGCACATATGTCACATTCCATTACAGTTGACTCAGCATACCCGATCCCCCCATGGTTGTTGACACCAGTGAGGAACACAACTACGCCAAGGGAAGTTAATGTCAACGAGGCTCATGGAAGGACATGGCATGTCATTGAGTGGGCTTATGGGCTCCTAAAAGTCAGATTTCATTGTATGGACAAGCCTGGTGGAACCCTCCTCTACTCACCCAGAAAAGTGTGTAAGATCATTGTGGCCTGGTGCATGCTCACAACATTGCCCTGAGGAGCAATATCCCATTTATTCAAGATGAGGGTGAGCTAGTAGTGCCACTAGGTGAGTCATCTGAAATGCCAAGTGAGGATGACAGTGATGAGGATGAAGACTTGCGGGCAGATCTCATCAATCACTACTTCACTTGAATGTAAGTATGTGATGCTATGTGATTACTGTCACTGTATGAGGAACTTTAGAGGTCAGGATATGATCAGTAGGGTGTCTCTTTTTCCAAGAGACAGGGCATCTCATCCTATGTATTATACAAGCAAGTTTTGCAAGCTTTGTCAAACTTTAACATGTGACTTCCTTGATGATCTACTTTGTTTGGCTCAGTCTCATTGCATCAACTCAGGTTTGAAATGATAATTGGGTCATATGTATGCCTCTACCTACCTGAACTCCATATATTTTATTCCTTCTTCCAGGTGTCTTCACCATGCCATCCTCATGTGGGCATTTCATAGTTGTGTCATTGGCAGGTAGCTGTTGCTGGTCTGACATGTGAAGTGGACATTGATTGATCCAGGAAATGTTGGTCACAGATTTGGGGTTTATGAATCCTGTGCCCAAGCAGCCTGGACTGAGGGTGGGTAGGAATCTGAAATACACAATACAAGTTTGCTGTGGTCTGTTGGTCCAATGGTCTTATGTGTGTGATCATGTGGCCTTGCAACATTTCATTGTGTGTAATCCAGGCATTCTACCTTCACACATTGTCCACAAATATCCTGTAAGAACTTTTTGTGTCTGTTGATGTGTTTCCTCATTACAGGCCAGCGTGTGTGAGACTTTCCATCAGATGCTTGTTCATTGTAATGGAAAGGACCTAGGGTCAGGGAATGTTGTACTGGCCTCTGTCTGTGCCACAGCATATGTCAAGTTGGCAGACATGGTTTTGGTTTGTGATAAGACTCGAGCTGGTGAGAACATCCACTACTCTGCTAGCAAAAATCTATTGGGCAAGGTCTGTCAAAGCCTTTTCCTGTGTGGTCTGAGGGAAGTTATATTTGGAATATCTGGCCTGACTCATTATGTCTCAGATGTTCTTGGCTATTACTGTCCAGACATTTTAACATCCTATGTGCAGCACAGTGCAATAAAATACTTGGGCCCATATTTATACTTTTTTAGTGCCGCATTTGCGCTGCTTTTTTACGCAAAGTGGCACAAACTTACAAAATACAACTGTATTTTGTAAGTTTGCGCCACTTTTGCATCAAAAAATGACGCAAATGCGACACTATAAAAGTATAAATATGGGCATTGGTGTGACCAGATACTTGTGACATTGTGTTGCTAGTCATCCTCAGCATGATATTACCTGAGACATCTCCCTCCTTCCATTAGCTTCTTATGTCTTACTCACCTGCTTCACATGTGATTACCTTTCAACATTTCCAAAAGTTAACAGAAGAGGTAGTAGGCAGTGTTTTGGTAATAGGTGTGTTTATTTACATATATACATAAAATTATAGTGGTACTGTAAAACAAGAAATAATGTTAAGGGGTCAGTCATTGTGTATGTAATCAATGGAGTAGAGGCCACAACATTTGAAGTCAAAAGTTCAGTGTCCTACTACCATGGAAAATGGAAGATGGTTAGGGAACAGTCAACAAAGTGAATCTGTGGCACATAAAGGAGTGATATCAGGAAGTGGTCACTTACCGCCAGTGGTTAGTGCCTTGCTATCTGCATCTCCTGGAGTCTTTGGTGGACATTCCCGCTTGTGGGGGGGTTCAGTAACTACAGAGGCAGGGGTGTCTGAGGCAGGTGCTTCCCCTGGCCGGGCCTTCCTTTCAGTGGGTGCCACTGATGAAGGACCTGGTGTAGATGCACCAAGTAAAGGGTTGGAGTGTTGTTGTTGATCGCAGCTTAGAGTAGTGTTGATGTCCCTCAACACCCACGTTAGGGAGGTCATGTTGTGATTGTGGGCCTCCCACTGTTCCCATATGTCCCGATGGAAGTCCCACTGCAGCTCCTTAATTTCCCTGAGTTCAGTTAGTACCTGGCCCATCATGCCTTGGGAATGTTGGTAGGCTCCTACGACCTTACTGATAGTGTCCTGGCCAGGGGCATCATCTGCAGCCTCTTGACGCTGGGACACACCATCCCCCTTCCACTGGTTCCAGGTCCTTTATTGGCAGAGTTGGCTGACTATGACTCAGTAACCTGGACTGGGCGGCACACATGTTTAGGACTGTCCTCAGAACACTGGTTTGGGGCTTATTGGCTTCCTGAGATGTAGAGGCCCCAGGCCTGGGAAGAGTTGATGTGGTCATGATGAGGTTGACAGGTGTCATGTGACCAGGTTGCCCGGTTGTGCCAGAACCATACTCAACGTCCACTGGTTCAGGAGTGGTGTCTTCATTGAGGGCTTCAGCCATGGTGGTAGTGGCAGTCTCTTCAGTGGATTTGGTATTTGCAGTGGCTGCTCGACCTGTTGATGTGAGAAATATGTTAGTGTTGTGAGTATTGTGACATCTATCTCCAATAGTTGACACTGACATTGGGCTAGGGCCATGATCACTTTGGATTTGCAGATTTGCCTTATGTGACAGGTACACATACTAACATTTGTATTCCATTTCAGTACACTAGGTTCAGACTGTCTGGATTTTTTGGCTGTTGGAGGGATGGTCATGGAATCATATCTTGCCAGCAGTGCATGCAAATCAGCGGCAGGGCAGGATGTTGTTTGGGTCATCTTGAGATCTAGTTGTCTGTTATATAGGCAGTGGCAGAATCTTGGATAATATGTGATAATTGTCATTCGGTGGTCAGTGCTTTGTGGGTTTGACTACTGCCAATGCCATTCAGATGACACATCTTGGGGTCTTGAATCTGTCTTAGAAGTTCTTTCCAAACATTTTTAGCTATCTTTCATGTCCACACTATGTTCATTTTGGCATAGCTGCTCAAGAGGGGCCTGGGTGTGTTGCCACATCACAGGGTGTACCATGACCTGTATCCGTCCCTTCCAGGTGTGTTAACTTTATAATTGAGTTCAAGGAAAGTGGCATAATATCATATGGACACTGGCCTGGTGAGTGAGGGTGCATGGCCTGGCCCTCCTGGGATTGACAGTGATGTTACTCAAGACACAACTCACAATTTACATTGTTAATCCTCTGAGTTGAGTAGACTTCCATTGCAAGTATAGCAAAAAGGATATTTGAACATGTGCAGAGCGGGCTGGGTCATTGAATTAGTTAGACAGAGCCTGCTGGCATTAGCAGTCCTTTGACTCGCTGTACTACATGCAGTTGCTCGATGTAATTCCCACAGGTGTGTGCACTTCATGTGTGAAATCCCTATAAGTGGTATTTTTGCAGGTATGCAGTGGACTGTTGCCAACAAAATTCACTCTGTCGACTATCTTTTGCCACATTTCCATTTTCCATGCAATAGTAGTTTGCTGGACTTGGGCTCCGAATACATGTGGCTGTACTCTTATGATATAATCCACCATGTCTCTTAACTTGTCATCAGTGAAACGGGGATTTTTCTTGGGTGACATGGTGATGATGATGGATGAATACCTATATTGATGGGTGCTGGATGCTGAACAGGTGACAGGGAGTGTATAAAGTGGGGAGGTGCAACTGGATGGGATGGGTGTGTGTTGAGAATGTGGGATATGTGGTTGTGAAAGTTGAAGGGGTGCTTAATCTATGGTTTGTAATTTTTTTTGTGAGCTGCATCTTGCTGTGTTTGGCGTTGTAGATGCAAAGGATTGTGGTGTGTGATGGGGTGTGTCTTATAGCGTGCTTTGCAGGTGAGTTGAGTGTGGGAATGTGTGCCAGCTGTGTTGTTTTCAAATGCACTCAATGTGGTGTAGTGTATTACTGTGGTGACCGTCAATCACCGCAGTTTAGACTTCCATTGGTAGACCACCATGGCAGGATTGCCATTGCGACTTTTGACTTGTAATACAGTCAGTGGCTGGTTGACAGGCTGGCGTGCCGGTGGCCGGGCTGCCTATTTCCCACCCTCCAGAGACCTGACAGGGTCGTTTTTATGTCAGACTTTTGTTGGTCCTGCCTGTGTAGCTTGTAATACACCTGTCTGTGTGACCGTCAACATGGTGATCTTTTGGTAGCCTCCACTATGGCAGCCTGGCAGTCAGACTGCCAAACTCATAATCAGGCCCAGAGTTCTGAATCGAGATAGCTTGCTTTCCTGAAGTCAGACACCGCCTTTGTTTAGCACTCTGAATTCCTTTACAGGATGGGTGCTCCGGACTTGAATTATATCAGAACTGAAATCCGCTCATCAATAATTCTAGACAAATTGTTTTAATAATTATGAGAGGACTTATTAGAGCACACTATATATGAATACAAACTAGTACAGAGAGCTGCATGTAAAGTGATTCTTAGGAGTGCCGTGTACTCCAGCCTTAAATCTTGATTTGTACCTGCTCTCATGCAGTACTTGTGATGAAGCCTGTAAGTGTACAATAATGTGAATAACTATGTAATCTTTGTATGCTGAGAACTGTTGGCAAACTATTGTTCTTGTTGTTTCCAGTGCACTACATCCACACCAACACAAAGCAGAACCTCTTACTCAATGTTGAAAGGCAACAGAGTAGGACCGGTGTCACAAATCTATCTTTTCTTCTTTTGTTCTAACCCCCTTCCCATTGAGAGCAGTATATGATTCAAGGATTTAGGGTTCCTTGATTATGGGCTGCCATCTGGGTGTGTAAGAGAGACAGCATCACCTCCGGGGTCGGAACCAGGTGAGTGCATGACATGTACTACCTTACTAGATGCCAATCAGGTAATAGCCAATGTTACCATGCTTTATGAAGTGAGCAAAAGCACTTTAACACTGGGTAGCAGGGGTAAAGTACACAGAGTCCTAAAAAATAAAAATAAAAAGGAGCAAATTGATCAGTTGAGAAAGGAGATCAAAGATATATTTTTAAAGGACTTGACAGAAAGGAGAGGAAATTTACTAAGATTGGAAGGGATAAAAGAGATTACAATAATGGAATGGTATTCACATTTGCTAAGGCATTTGAAGATCTACCTCAGGCTAAGGTCAAGGTGGGAAGCAGGAACATTGTGGAACATGAATTGATTTCGTACAGTAGTTCAGAGCTATCATCATTTGATGACCAAGGAAGAGTAATCAAAAACTTTATAAGAAAACCTCCATAGTTCTTCTTTTTCCAAGGTAGTGTACAGAATAGAAATTGGCATGCGGAAAGTAGCAGGAGAAGAAGGAGATAGGGAGAGGAAAAAGAAAGAACAGGTGTGCAGACATGCAACCAGTTGAGAACCGAATATGAAAGGGATTAGTATAGATGATAACAGTGGCTTGTAGTCAACAGGCAATAATGCACTCCATATTGTCAATCTTTCATATAGACAATTGAATAAAACTAAAGGAAAGGTTCTACAGAAAGGTCTGAGTTTTTGTCCAACACAACATTGTCATTTAACAGATCTAAAGAATAATTTGTCTAAATTTGTAAGAAAAAGTTTAAAAGTTTTTTGCAACTCGTGTTTAAAAAAGAAATAACGCAAGTGACGGGAGGAAGGATATCTGAATTATCCATTTCTGATTTGCATGATGTATATACCCTTATGTTAATAAATGATGATCACAAATTTGATGTCAGGGATTTGTGTGAGAACCACTTAGTGAGATACTTTAACACCCAGGAGGGAGATTTTTTATGAGATACGTTTCCACTCAGACGTTCCATATGGTAGATCCCAGGTACAATGAGGATCTTAAATTGATTTGAGGGATTGTGAATCAAAAATCAGTTTTGAGAGGGGGTGGCCCTGCCTTGTTTCCTTGCTGATGAGCAAATGGCAGAAGTCCAGATCATTATTCTGTTGTGAGGACGTCTAGAACCTGAGTTGGCCAACCCTGTTTTAGCTTTGTTTTACAGTTCATATCTTATTAGTTATAGTAAGGCTGTTTTTAGCAATAATTTATACGTATTTTTATCAGCTTGCTTTTATGCTAGGAATATGAGGAACAAGCTGCTTGTTTAGTTAGCCTTTGAATGACATGCAATCACTACTTTCTGTCCAAGACTAAAGAACACTGTATATGTATATTCTAGTTTGTGGTGCCTATTCAGGAGACAGCTTCTAACACCTTGACTCAGAATTGCATTGTTACTTCCAACACAGTATGGTTTATTATAGAAATGGTGCACTGGCTCAGAGGGGCAGAGGGCATTCCAACCATACCTATCCTGGGACACATGCTGTGAGACATGCAGCTTGGCTGGCGATGATCTACCAGTCTTCTGAGAGGATTGCAATCTATATCACAGGCCAACTTCTAACACTATTTCCAGTTATAGGGTTGGAAATAATCCCAAAGATCGGGCAAGGCCTAAAGGTATGTCTGCTATACTCTTAGCATAGACAAAGGGCCTCATAATGAACATGGCGGTTCAGACCGTCATGCCGGCAGAGGAAAATACTGCCACCGGCATGGCGGTCTGAACCGCCAAATAATGTACAAGGGAGGGCTGCCACAGGCAGCCCTCCACCACCGCCAGCCTACCGCTGACAGGTAGCCTGACGATGGCGCATATCATTATCCGACAGGGCAGCGCTACAGGCGCGCTGCCCTCTGGATTATGAACCCTTTTCCCTCCAGCCTTTCCCTGGTGGGTTTCCCTGCCAGGGAAAGGCTGGTGGAAGAGATGCACCAGGGCACTTGGCATGGACAGTGCAGGGCCCCCCGTGCAGTGCCCCGTCGCGCAGGTCACTGCTCGATTTACGGGCTGCTGCACCCGCCGCACAGTGGCATTGACGGCGGCTCCACGTGGTGCTGTCTGCAATGTCCCAGACCAGCAGAATGTACATTATACAACCGGTGGGGTCTCAAGGGGGCTGGCGGTCTATGAAAAGACCACCAGCATGAACACAGTAGGGTTTCCTGCCGTGTTCATAATCACCCCCAAAGTGTTAGGTAGGAACCTCTCGAACTTCCAGAACCATTTAGACCATGGCTGGATTGTTTATCCTGTTTGTCATGTGTGTAATGCTTATGACTTTACTTTGTTTTATCTGCCTAACTATCACAGCTCATGTGCTATATGCCAGAGTGAGATTGCGTCAATAAATGCATTGAAAACTTATCTCACATCTTTTGTGTCTTGCCTCGGCATGCATGAGTAATAACATGAAAGGGGTAAGATCTGTTTTCATGGCTTCTCTGTGGAGTTAGAGTGTCATGTTCAGGTTGCCATAATCACCTTCCACCCCAGTAGGTTTGGGGCTTCGGGTGAGGCACTGACAGATAACCAGGAATTAGGCCAATAGTTACTAGTGATGTGGATGGACTCAGTCTCCCACACCCTGCTGCCCTAAACACACTGTCCTATTATCTAAGTAGGAACCGCATAACATGGCAAAACCAATGTATCAAGGTCAGGTACCTATTTAATGGACCACCTGATAGTTTTCTCTTGTGTGCCTAAGGTGCCCTTTTCCCCTCTATAATGAGATGTCTGTGGTGTTGGGGAAATATCCTCTTCTGCAGTAAAGGTATCTCCTATATTTGTCTGTAGGTTGTTGAAGCTTGAATACCCCACTTAGTGTTTCCTTCTCTGAATTTTGTTTTAAAATGGCTAATCTAGTATTTACTCCAGTAAATTGCAGACATGCTGTCAAACAACATTTACCTCAAATGGGCTACCTAATGAGGATGGAGATGTCACCTTTGTGAAAGAGGCACACAATGTTTACAAAACTGAAACTTTTTATTAATGGCCCAACTTTTCTGCAGTCAATGCCATTGCAAATCCATTTAATAAATCCACAGTAGCAAACGCTCTACAACAATACAGACAAACAGCTATTTAGAATTACCTTTGACATATCAGGAGCATCAAAATTGGTTCCAAGGTACCCTACCACACGTTGTTGAACCAGTTAGTAATGACAAGGCCACATGGCATGTTCTGGCTGCCTGCACACTATATCCAAACATACAAAATGTAGCAGCTGTGATCTGCACCCATTATATAATAATCTAGTTAGACTATATAGATGCTTAACAAAATGTGTAATGCAAACATTGAACACTGCCCCAGCAAGGGCTTCTCCAGCTGTCCAACAATAATTGGCTATACCTGGGAATAACCAAGTGACTAATAATGCTATTATGGGTAGGATACCCACCAAACGGGAGGAAATTCCATTTTGGATTGCTCAGAAACAAACCAGCTGGAAACAGTGTTTCTTCATACAAGACCCCAAGATATTGCTTGTTACCCTCAATTGATGGTTGTGCTAATAGTGCACTATTTTTGCTGCAATATATACCTACCAGAACTCATGGTATACCATCTCTTGCGGCTTTACTGGAGGTGTTAAAACAAATACAAAACGAATACAGGGCTGCCCTCGGCATTAGGATAAAATTAATTGCCAATTTTGCTACAGTATCCTCAATTATCTTAGGAAACATAGAAAGGGAAGCAGCAGCACTAGCGCCATGTAAACATCTCACACAAATTCCTATAACAGATCAGGAGCGCGAGGTACCAAAACTAATTGCAGAGACTTATACATGTATAGGTTGTGATACTTTGAGGGCTAGACCAAATAAGCCACAGCTTAAAGGTAATTTTGACAAGGATAATGCCAAGTAAGCACAAGCATTTTCTAACAAATGCTGGGACAAACAAAAAACAAAATTACTCTGAGAATCCAGGCAGCCAGAGATCTCAGAAAAATGTTATAATTCATGTAACTGTGATAATTTGAAACAACCTGACAGTTGTTAATTATTCAATTGATTTCTAACTATGTAATTTATGGAAATCGTATTTAATTATTTTTATTATATTTTAGTTGAGGACTGCTAGGTTTGTATGGGTGTAGGGTGGGACGTTAATTAAGTAAAAATTATCAAGTTGTTAATTGTCAAATATTTAATTGATGTTTCATTATTTAAAATATGGAATGCTGATTTGTTGTACTTATATTTTAGTTGCAGGCTGCTAGGTTTATAGTGGGATAGGGTGTGAACTTAATTAAGTAATAATTATTTAACTATTTGTAAATTAATTACTTAATCGAATTGTAAACATATAAATTGTGGAATACTTATTTTATTTTATTTTGTTTTAGTTGCGGGGTACTAAGTTTGTAGGGGTATAGGGTGAGAAGTTAATTAGGTAGTAATATATTACCAGTTAATTGTTACTTATGTAATTTATTTTTAATATATAAGTTATGGAATAGTTATTTTTTAGCTATATTTCAGGTTCCACTGCTAGTTTTATAGGGGTACAGGGTGGGAAGTTAATTAATTCATAATTGAAAAGCAATTAGTTATTAATTCTTTTTTTCATTGAATACTAATTGTTTAAATTGATTATTTGTTTTAGCATTTTAACCCATATATATTTATGTTAATGTTCTTTATTAAGAGTTTAATAATGTATTTACATTCATCGAGTTACTTATATAAGTAATGTGTTAAAGTGAAATATTTTTCCTACTCTTGCTTAGACTGCAGTAGAAATAGTAAAATTAACCTTTTCACAGTTCAACATGTTCCCTACTGTTGTGCTGTTTGGAGTGGGAGCAGCAAATTTCACAATTCTAAAATCCAATACTTTCCCTACTGCTGCAGAGACTTCAGTGGGAACAACACATTTTATCCCGCTGAATTCCAATGCTTCACCTACTTTTTCCCTATTTGGAGTGAGAATAGTAAATTTCACTCTTCCAAATTCCAATGCTAACCCTACTGTTGCACAGACTGGATTGGGAATATAAAATTTTCCCCTTCCAAACTCCAACACTTTCCCTACAGTTGCGTGGACTGGAGTGCATATAACAATTTTTAACCCTTCAAAATCCAGCACTTTCCCTACTGCTGCATTGTATGGAGTTGGACTAGTAAACTTAATACTAATAGTAAATAATATAGTCCAACACTTTCCCTACTCTTGTGTGGACTGGAGTGGGAATAATAAATTATACCTCCTCTGAAATCCAGCACTTTCTCTACTATTGCTTGGGGTGGAGTGGAAATAGTAATTTTCACCCATCCAAAGTCCATCGCTTTCCCTTCTGTTGCATTGGCTGGAGTAGGAATAGTAAGTCTAACTCGTCAAATGTCCAACACTTTTCTTATTATTGTGGTGGTGGGGGTAGTAAGAGTAAATCTAGCCCTCTGAAGTCCAACACTTTACCCATTGTTGCATAAACTATAGTGGGAATAGTATTTTTAATATTCTTAGGGCCTGAGTTTGGCAGTCAGGCGGGAAAGAGGACACTGCCATCATGTCGACAGAAACACCACCACCATATTACAATATTCTCACTGGGCTGACTGGTGGGAACATTGTATTGCGACAGGGAGCTGAGGACTATACCTTAGAACACCAGCACCCTCGGAATGCACACTGTCTGTGAGAGCTGGTTAAATAGATTTTATAGCATTAATTGTTGTATTTGTTTCTATTTTATATTATTTGTTTTTATATTTACATTTATTTCAATGTTTGTAGTTTGTAAATGTGCTTTTCGGATTTTATACTTTTAATATTTTATTTATTGTCTACATTAATTAATATATTTTTTCTTATTCAGTTGTTTATATTTTTTATTATTTTATTGCTTATGTATGTTTTATATATATATAGTGAAACATGATAAACAAAATAGTTATTATACATTATATTAATTGTCTAAGGGCCAGATGTTGGAAGCCGTTTGCATGGCGCACACTGCGGAAATCTCAGTTTGCACCATGCAAACAGCCTAACGCGTTGCTCATTCACTAATTGCGAGTCGGTGAATGCGACTCGCAAATAGGAAGGGGTGTTCCCTTCCTATTTGTAACTCGCATAGCAATTCGCAGTTACCACCAGTGTCACACTGGTGGTAACTCATTTGCAAAAGGGAAGGGGTCCCCATGGGACCCCTTCCCCTTTGTGAATGTGGGCAGAAAGGTTTTTTCAGAGCAGGACCACTGCCTACACTGAAAATACAAAACCAAATGGTTTCGGTATTTTTTTCATTTTGCAACTCGTTTTCCTTTAAGGAAAACAGGCTGCAAAATGAAAAAAAAAAACTGCTTTATTTAAAAAGCAGTCACAGACATGGAGGTCTGC
The DNA here is from genome assembly GCF_031143425.1 of Pleurodeles waltl. Classification (NCBI taxonomy): domain Eukaryota; kingdom Metazoa; phylum Chordata; class Amphibia; order Caudata; family Salamandridae; genus Pleurodeles; species Pleurodeles waltl. The sequence goes on along the minus strand of NC_090444.1, from coordinate 1,638,244,560 downwards.
TGACTTCAGCAGGCCACCATCCCTGTGAGTGCAGGGACCCGCTATGGGGTCGCAAAAAGCAACCCACCTCATTAATGTTAATGAGGTGGATCTTTGCGACCCTCTGAGACACCGTTCTGCATCCTGAATTGCGACTCGCAAATTGCGAGTCTCTCTGACTCGCAATTTGTGAGTCGCAATTCATGGATTTCGTACATCTGGCCCTTAATATTTTAAATTTACTATAAATATTTATATACACATATATATTTCCATATTAATACATTTAAAATATAAAAAATGATAATGAAGAATAACTATTTTAAAGATAATATATGTGTGTTTGTGTGTTTAAGCATATTGTTATATATTAATATTAAGTATTAGTGGAATGTATTTAATTTACATTCAATCAAATTTATATATTAAAATATATGACACTTACTACTTTAAACTATATTTAAAAAAAACAATGTTTTTGTCTATTTTTGGACATTAATATCAACAATATTTTTCCCCTATATTTTTGTACTTTCCACTATAGGTATAGAAGCATGATATTGTGTTAAACTATATTTTTACACAATATGTTTGTCAACTATATTGTTCACTACGATATTGTGTCAGTGATCCATGTATCACATTATCCCGAAAAACCTTGAGCATGTTGCATGTCTCCTCATAGATGATGCTGAAGATGCGCCCCTCCACGGTACATTTATCAGCATATGGCAGACTTGGTGATGCCCTGGATGTTGTGCTGAAGCACTTTACCGTGATTCTAGGTGTCCCCTTTGCGGGAGCCCTTTACGCCTTTGCCACATCCAGACATGGGGCCTCATTACGACTTTGGCGGTTGTAAAAGCGGACCGCCAAAGCCATGGGGAGAATGCCACCATCATACCAGTGGCGTTCCTCCCCCGAGCGTATTACAATGTTCTCACGGGGCTGACTGATGGAAACATTGTATTAAGCGTTCTTGTTGGGCTGACTGGTGGAAACAGTGCTACGTTATTGGCTTTGGCTCCTTACGGGAACCGAGGCCAATACCGTAACACTACAGCACCATCAGAATGCGCACTGACTGCAAAGCAGACAGTATGCATTCCGATGGTGCTAGGCAGGAGGGGCCCTGCACTGCCCTTGTCATTGGTATGGGCAGTGCAGGGCCCCCCCTGCGGCCCCTGGCACTGGCTTTCTGCCAGCCTTTCCATGGCTTGCCCCCACCATGGAAAGGCTGGCAGAAATCTGAGTTGTAACCAGCGGGCAGTGCCATGTTCAGCGCCATCCTGACTGCTCACAACTCCGACCCCCGTCATCCCATCGGGAACCATGTTCCTGGTGGGGATGGCGATCTCCTGGTGGGGACGATGGTCCCCTTGCGGGTCCGCCCACCAATGTTGTAATGTGGGCGTCAGACCGCAACAGTTGCAGCGGTCCGACCGTCACCACGAGGATGGAGGTCTTTGGACTACCAGCCTCATAATGAGGACCATGGTTTTCTGTCACTCAAAACAGAACTAAGAAGTCGGTGTGCACTACCTATAACTTATGTAATTGATTCACAAGTAACACACTTTTGCCATAATTCAGAATATTTACTCTCTAGTTGTTCATTAGAACATTGTGACTATGGTAAACTGCAGTAGAACACTCAACTTACAGGCTTCTGCTGCTGTTGGAAGTCATGTTTTACTCAGAATATCAAATTTTATTCTCACATGGCTGAGAAAGATAATGTGAATTTGTAGAAAATATGCTCTCATTTTAGCTTCTGGAGCATCTTCCATAATTGCCTCCATAACCTCTGTGAGGAAATCAGGCGAAAAAATGTTTTCTCTCAGACATGGTTCATCAAATCCCAGCACAGGGTCAGCATTTTCCATAGGGTAAAATTGCCTGAGAACGCACCATAATTAGTAAAATGAGTACAACAGCAACAATGATTTATTTCTATTTTGACTAAAATCTGTTATCACTAAACATGGGTGAAATTTAAATATGGTGGTGCAATTGTCATAATTTCAGGAATTTTGCATTATGCTTCTTACATGAAATTTCCAAAATTATATTGAAAGAGCGTAGCTTATATAATCTATATTAACATAAAATGTTTATGAATTAATGTGTGATACTGCCGCATAAAACTGTATTAGTAATTTTGCTTAAACATGTACTTGAAATGTGACCACGGGGAGTGGCCGTCAATGTATACGTAGACTAATAATGATGACTAAAATGTTTATATTGTGTTTAAATAAGTTTATACTAATGATTGCGTTATTGAATCTGTGCTGAAATCCTCATAGGCTTTAAGTTAGCATGAGCCGAAGCTTAGTTGCTTGGCTCTCATATTAAATATATTTTTCTATTTTGCAGTGTGCTGACTCATAAAAGGACATGACCCCGTGTGTTCTTTTTCTTCAAACTAGAAGACGAATGTAACCATGTTAGATCCGTTCTCATAGCCTTTCCTTGCTTGCAGAATAAATGTTAAAAACAAAATGAAACAGTGTAGATTAACGTAATGTACAAGGTCATTCAAACCGGTGAAGACAATGAAGTTACTGACCAAAAGATGTGCAAAGAATGACAGAAAGATGAAATCATACCGGACGTCCCACCTCTGAAGACGTCAATTATGGAGACCAATCAAAGACTTGTAAAATAATATGGGGTGAAGAGTTAGGTGACCTAATGTGTTTTCTGATAGGTTAAAGATAGTGGGGTATAACAAATGTCCAATAAAATTTTGGGGGAATGTACAACTAAAAAGGGATAAAAACCCATGTCACGGGGAGTCATTTAGAATTAGGTAGGGAATGCTATTGATTTTATCCAGAAACTTTGTCACTCTGCTTGGTGACTTGTTGCTTTACTTAAAACCATCCTCGTCCTTAGATTTGTCCATGTTACACTTTACCTCCTTATGAGGGAAGTGCCCTTTTTGCCCCAGAGCTGAGTTTTGACTGTCATTGGTCATTCAGTGGTTCCCTCCAGGCGGGCGGCTCCCGCCGCCCGCCGTGGTCAGAATGAGCCCCTTTGTGTCCATTGGAAACGGCTATGCAGATCAAGTCGCAAGATTTTGCGCATTGAACTGTATATCGTTCAAGGATCAGTGGGATGTGTTACCGCAAACGGAAAATGACACATGTTTGAACCTTGCATTAAGGGTGGTTGATACACTAGATGAGCTAAAAACACTACAGGGTCGTGCTTGCAAAGAGGAAAAACGCTCCTGGCAGAGAATGCAATGCGTACAAAGAGCTGATGATTTGTGGGTCTCAGAGGAAGGGAAACTGGTTTTGCCAAACAGTCTTCTGTCACAATTTTCGAGGCTTTACCATGGACAGGCACATCTCGGGAGAGATGCAATGATCAGGTCATTCAAGATTGACTGGTTTAACCCAAAATTCAGATATGCCGCAGAGGTTACTTGTCACAGGTGCATCATCTGTCAACAGATGAATACCGGAAAAGGAAATGTGGTAACTCTGAGCCACATAGGGAGAGCTGGCGGTCCATTTAGCAAGATGCAAATGGATTTCATTGAGATGCCTGTTTGTGGAGGATTGAAATATGTGTTGGTGATTGTGTGTGTTTTCAGCCACTAGATTGAAGCTTACTCTACACGTAGAAATGACAGCCTCACAGTTGCAAAGCTGCTGCTTAGGGAACTAATACCCAGGTTCGGGTTTCCAGTCTCTATAGAATCAGATAGGGGCAGACACTTTGACAATGAGGTGATTAAGCTCTTGTGTGCTGCTTTAGACATCGAACAGAAGCTGCATTGTAGCTATCGCCCTGAAGCATCAGGATTAGTAGAACAAATGAATGGTACCTTGAAGTCGAGAATGGCGAAGATGTGTGCAGCTATCAATATGAAATGGCCAGATGCATTGCCCTTAGTGCTGATGTCGATTAGGACCATTCCTGATAAGAAGGCAGGACTGTCACCCCATGAGATCCTTATGGGCAGAGCTATGAGGCTGCCCGCAGTACCTACAAATGCTCTTGTGAATATCACGGATGATATGGTGTTGGACTACTGCAAATGTTTGGCTGATGTGGTTCGCTCTTTTTCCCACCAGGTGGAGGCCAACACATTGCCACCGATCAGTGATCCAGGTCACACCCTGCAAGCCGGTGACTGGGTGGTTGTCAAGAAGCATCGTGAGAAAATCATGTTTGGAGCCGCGCTGGAAGGGGCCATATCAAGTAATACTGACAACATCCACTGCTGTGAAATGTGCAGGCGTTACAAACTGGATACATGACAGTCACACAAAGAAGGTAAAGTGTCCAACTGATGAGGAACTTGAAGTATCCAACTCAACAGTTACAGGAAAGGAAGTCTCAGGGCCTGAAAATAGGAGGAACTGAGACTGCAGGAGAGCCCACTGAGAACAGCCTAGTCCCTCAAACAGTAAACAAGTTCGAGAGAGGTGACAATGTTCCTATCTCAGTAGAGGCAGCAAGAGAACTAAATCAAGGAGAGGTTCTCCCAGAAGCAGACGGATACGGGTTAGAGCCTGAACCCGTTACAGATCCAGAAGAAGAAGAAGAAGGGGAAATAGTAGAGAGAGATCAAAGCACACCGGCATCCCCTGAGCCAGTTGCAGGTCCATCAAGAGAAAACACCATAGCACAAGAGGAGGGGGCTGTTCAGTGTCCTGAAAGGACAAGCAGGAAAAAGACGCATAAGGGAGATAACTGGCCAGAGAAGCAGGCTGCAAAAGAAAAGGTCATACCAGGTGAAACAATAACAGAAGAAACCGATACCACAAGAACAGAAGATCTGAGTGAAGGAGAATTACAAAGTGAACACAGATTGAAAAGAAAGAGAACCGCAAATAGAAGGTACGAAGGTCCTGAGTGGGCATATGCAACAACATCTGAATGGCAACAAGAATTCTTAGCGTTCTGTTTTGATCGAGAAGTACCAGGCCAATAGTACGGTACCTGAAAATCAATTAAAAGAAAAAGACTGTGTTAAAACAGAAATTTTGAAAAAGGAAATAGAAAGCTGAAAACTGAGAAAGAGACTTATAAATTACCGGATGTGACACTGATAACCTGAATTGACTTTGATAACCCGATTATGACAAGCTGCTAACCTGATTTGACAAAAGGGTCCTTGAGTGAGTGAAACGCTGTAAATATACGCAGAGAGAAAGAGACTTTTGCATCGAAAAAAAAGAGAAGAAAAAGAGAGTTTTTATATCTTCCTCAAGTTGATTATTGTTCTGCTATCTGATTCTTTACAGACATGGCTTATAATAGAAGTAGTAACAAAAGAAGTAAGGTGTGTGGTTGGTTAAGTCTTATACCAGGTATTGTGTGTGTGCAATAATAATTGTAGAAGTGATTGTGGGAATGCCGTGGATGGATAAGAAAGCGACTAACAATGCTTCAAAACCTGAGACTACAACACTAACACCGTGGGAAAGGTTTGAGCAGGATGCAAGACACTTGCATGAGGGAACTAACTCAAAGGGGGAACTTTCCACTAATGTCTTCTATCGCTTGCTGAATGAGTATGTTGAAACCATGGATGCAAAAAACTGTTATGTGTGCACAAAGATTCCTTCATCAGTGCAAGAGGGGGGTCACCTATCATAGCCACTAATCTACGGGATAAGTTATAGTTTGCTACTAACCAGATTCTATAATCAAGAGAATGTGCAATACTTCTATTCAAATTTGGATGTAGTGTTTTCTTTTGTGCCTGTGATCGAGTTTCTGAATAAGTTAGCTAAGGAGCATAGTATAAAATTAGTTAGAGGTTTCTTTGAACTGACGCTTACATTCGGGACAGCTTATGCACACCGCAACAATCTGACTTGCTTATTGACACCTGTAGAGAAAAGCTTTTTAGATCACACTGATGATAGACGTAAAGCACTGAAGGAAAGATTAGAAAAGGGGCTAGAAAAACGCACATATGAAAATGATTATGCTTACACCGCAATAAAGACGCAAGGCAAACTAGCTATAGATGCATTACATGTAGGAAGGCTTTGTATATATAGACCAAAATCTGAACATGACACTTTATTTGCGGGAACGAGTGAATGCAGGTATGTGTTTGTGTTTTTTTTTCAAAGTAAATGGACATTCATGTTAAATGGACAGGATCAAGCGATCCCTGGGATCTATTATATCTGTGGACTTAATGCTTATTACCGTCTCCCTAAGGGATGGTATGGAACATGTTATTTGGGAATAGTTTTCCCAAAGATTTACCAGATTTAAAACTTAAGCAAATACCTAAAACGTCTGAATTACAACATGCTAGACAAAAATGGGAGACAGCGGCTGCTGTCATTGGTGACATATTTGGAGCCATAATTCCTTCGGTAGGGGTTATCTTAAACTCCATAAAGATTCAAAAGTTGTCTACTATTGTGGATAACATGCTGACAAATTTTACAGGGGCTATACTCCTGATGGATACTGAACTTGCTGCGGAAAGAGCTATGACTCTTCAAAATCGGCTTGCTTTAGACATTCTTTTAGCAAAGAGCGGCGGAGTCTGCAAGATGCTCAATGAGCGTCATTGTTGCTCATATATACCTGATAATAGTAAAAAGATTAGAGGTATGCTTACTAACCTTACTAAAGATAGTGCAGATTTGAAGGATTTGAAGGAACCTGGAGTGTGGGAGAAATTAGGAAAAGGAATTGCCAGAGTAGGGAGCTGGTTTAGCAATATTTGGAATGGGGTATTTGCAAAAATATTAGGGGTCTACTAATTGTTCAGGCCTGTCTATTAGGTTTAAGGGGAGCATGCAAAATCAATGACAAAATTAAAAGAAATTGGACAAAGAGGAGTGAAAAGAATGAAGAAAACGAAAGGGAGAAAATGTTTAATGAAATTTGTGAAAGTTCACACAAGGGACAAGATGTTGAAATGCGCATTATGCGCAAGGTGAAAAATTAAAGTGAAAGGTTAAAGGGAAAGGTTTGTCTGATGACGGACATCATCAGAGGAGGGACCGAGAGAGCGTAGCTTATATAATCTATATTAACATAAAATGTTTATGAACTAATGTGTGATACTGCCGCATAAAACTGTATTAGTAATTTTGCTTAAACATGTACCTGAAATGTGACCACGGGGAGTGGCCGCCAATGTATACGTAGACTAATAATGATGACTAAAATGTTTATATTGTGTTTAAATAGGTTTATACTAATGATTGCGTTATTGAATCTGTGCTGAAATCCTCATAGGCCTTAAGTTAGCATGAGCCAAAGCTTAGTTGCTTGGCTCTCATATTAAATATATTTTTCTATTTTGCAGTGTGCTGACTCATAAAAGGACATGACCCTGTGTGTTCTTTTTCTTCAAACTAGAAGACAAATGTAACCATGTTAGATCCGTTCCCATAGCCTTTCCTTGCTTGCAGAATAAATGTTAAAAACAAAATGAAACAGTGTAGATTAACGGAATGTACAAGGTCATTCAAACCGGTGAAGACAATGAAGTTACTGACCAAAAGATGTGCAAAGAATTACAGAAGGATGAAATCATACCGGACATGCTACCTCTGAAGACGTCAATTATGGGGACCAATCAAAGACTTGTAAAATAATATGGGGTGAAGAGTTAGGTGACCTAATGTGTTTTCTGATAGGTTAAAGATAGTGGGGTATAACAAATTTCCAATACAATTTTGGGGGAATGTACAACTAAAAAGGGATAAAAACCCATGTCACAGGAGACATTTAGAATTAGGTAAGGAATGCTATTGATTTTATCCAGAAACTGTGTCACTCTGCTTGGTGACTTGTTGCTTTACTTAAAACCATCCTCGTCCTTAGATTTGTCCATGTTACACTTTACCTCCTTATGAGGGAAGTGCCCTTTTTGCCCCAGAGCTGAGTTTTGACTGATGGTGAATTGAATGATGTCCTGAAGAAGAAGACTGAACCTGTGCGCTGACCTAAACCTTGGAGGGTAATTATGACAATGCATTTGTGATTTGTCTGTTTGTCTTTTCCTTTCTAGGTACCAACTGCTTACTTTTGACAGAGACCATAGTTAGATGTTTTTCCAAATTGGTGTTCTAAATTGTTTTGCATGAAGCCCAACATGCGAATGCTAATCAGTGGTTAAGACAGGTGTTCACCAAAACTGACGCAAATAGACAAATGACCGAGACTATGCTTTGTTGAACTGACGCATTATTGACACTCTGCCAAATCTGATCTCTGTTTACGCCGTGTTATGTTCTGATGTTTATGAATCTCGCTTTAATGAAATCTTATCAAAGTTGCCATATCGTGACTATGCTATTATGTTTCTTGGTGTTGAGATTAACGCATCTGCTTTTAGATTGTAATTAATAGGGAATAAAATTTATAAAATTCTACTAAACTGGTGTGGTTATTCATGGCTGCAAGGTCATGGTAGAACTTTGAATTGATTCATGACTTTGACTAAATTGTAATGTATTGTCGTGATAAATACTGATGACATTATTAACGTACTGATTGATACATTGATTAGCTATCTCGTCCTAAGGTGTCTCTCAACTGGGTCAAAAGATTCATTGGCCTAAAACGAGTCCTGATGTGGAATAAATTATCATAAAGGGACGCGTTAGCAATGCCATTACCCCACTTTGCATAATTATGCTCCATTCACAGTAAACATTCACCTGTGTAGTGCTATTAAGTGTAATCTTTCCCAGTATGCAGGACATAAAACATATCTGTAAAGCACCACCATTCAATAAATATTATGTTTTTTTATACTGGAATTCAGATGTATACGAAACATACTGTCTCTGTAGAGACTGATGGCATCAGCAATTTATTGAATCTTGAATACCATTCAGAAAAATGTTTGATCAGATGCACCTGTTAAATACCTCACCTGATGAATTTTAAGTCAACAGCTTCACATCCTTGCTTTAGTCACTGATAAGGCATGCACAACCAGGTCCTATTCACAACACTGTAGTGTCTAGAAATACCTTGCACATATTCTGAAAGGAGCAGGGCATAGCCTACCAAGCTTTGCCATCATGCTGAAACTTCAACTGTTTGTGAGTCACCCATATACCAGTGGTTCTCAATTATTTAGAACCACAATCCACTTTTTAGAATGACAAAGGTTTGTGACCCACTTAACGTTAATGGACGTGAGGAAGGGTGATTTTATAATGTAACTAAAGCAGTCTCTTGAAGCACATTGTCATTTACAGATAGCACATTTTGCATTGTAAAGGCTACTAATTTTGCACAGACATACAGTTTTACTGATAAAACTATATATCACACAAATAGTTATGTTTGGAAATCGTTTTTCTGTGAATAAATATGATTTGTACATCAACAAGTAAAGTGTCTTGATTTGTTTTGATCCTGTTAGAGCGGCATCTCCGAATAAATAATTTAAAACCTCTGCCTACTAGTTGACCCTGGGCAGTAGACCTTGGAGGTGTGCGAGTAGGGAGAAGCTGCAAGTCAAAACATCAAGGCCCATATTTATACTTTTTTAGTGCTGTATTTGCGTCATTTTTTGATGCAAAAGCGGCGCAAACGTACAAAATATAATCGCATTTTGTAAGTTTGCGCCACTTTTGTGTCAAAACATTATGCAAATGCAGCGCTAAAAAAGTATAAATATGGGCCTAAATCTCTTTAATTTCTCAATAGCATTTCTTTTATGAGTCAATGATGAAAGTTGGAAGAAGGTTTCTTTTTTTATTATCAAGTTGTAGAATCTCATTTGTATTACGTTTTTATAATCAAAGATCAATTGAATCAATAATAAACAGAACAATGCATAAAGCATGTTCTTTACAATTAAGTTCCCTAGTCTAAAAGATGGTTTTGAAAAGAGATTAATCAATTAATTTGGAAAAACCCATAAAGAGTTAGTAAAATAGAGATGTGAAAGCATTAAGAAACTCAGAAGAGTTTCTGAACCAAAATAGGTTTCAGGCAAAAGAGTTTCAAAATGAATCCAAGTATCAAGTCTAAAGCAGCTTAAACTAAGAGGCAGAGTACGATGATGGCGGGGAGATTGCCGCCTCCGCCAACATTTCTGCTACTGCGGCAGAAAAGGCAGAGGTAGCCTATGAAGGAGGTCCTAACATTTTCTCCGCCGGGCTGATTATGGACTGCCTTTCCACTGAGCTTTACCTGGCGGGACACCACCATGCATGAGTCTGCAGAAAGGCAGTATATGTGCCTTAAATTGTGCTGAGGGTCATTTTGCCCTTGAATACTGTCACTGGTGCAAATGTAAAATGTTCCAATACATTTGAGTTGGGTTTGCACTGTATCAAACAGGTCACTCATCGTAACCGACAACATACGGCCGACAGTGTCCGGCAGTCAGCAGTGTAGTCAGCATTGCATTTGGGCTTGTTTCCTGTATCCATATGTACCGCAGTCATTGCCCTACCACAGTGACACCGCCAGTCCTGTGGGAAACTTGTAATATGGCAGACAGGGAGACCAGCTTATGGGCGGAGTATTCGGACCTGCCATTGTGGCATGACAGCGCCAAGACCGCATAATACATAATTGGCCCCTAAGTCTGAAACATATCTCAGAGTATCTGCAAGAGTTCTGAAGTCAGAAATGCTCAAAAGTGAAAGAGTGTTTCTGTCCAAGGACCTGATTACGAGTTTGGCGGTCAGAGTGCCAAACCGCCAATCCGGTGGTCCCAAAAAGACCACTGCTCCGGCAGGCACCATACTGCCGTATTACAAAGTACACAGGCAGAGCCTCCACATCCCAAGCCAAAGTGCAGACCGTCAGCGGCATGGCATTGCGGTCTGCTATTGTGGCAGTTCGTACTCCTGCGCCGTCAGTGCAACGGCCAACCACCGAGCCTATTACAAACACACAGTTGCTGTCGCGGTTCCCTTGCAGCAGTTAGCCAATGGCGGTCGACCACTGTGGTCCACGTTCAGCAAAGTAACAGACAAGTGCACAATGGATATATAAAAAACAACACAGCTGAGAATTATGGGCTCAGTGGACTCACCTGCAAATCACTCTACAAAACACATCATTTCACAGACCATGATCCTATGCATCTCCACTACTGTACAGAAAGACAGAGACCATACAACTTATTTTGTAACTTCTTGTCACATAAGGCATCCTTTTTGACCATCCCATTTTTCACCTTACCCACACTTCTTTTTTCAATCTTTGCCCCAAATTTAACTGTTCTTGTTTACTTTGTCACTGTCACCCAGTTTATTTTAAGTCATGTCATGCACTAAAAATCTATGTTTTTCAGAGGATGAGTTGAGAGTCATGATGGATAAAATCATAAGAGTAGAGCCACAATTGTTTGGAGCACACTCCTCTCAGTAGGAAAATGGAACTGTGGCAAAGGATCGTCAACAGCATGAATGATCTGGGCACCACACTGCACACAAAGGAGGACATTAGGAAGAGGTGGAACGACCTAGGGGGCAAGGGGTGTTCCCTGGCCTCCAGGCAACAGATGGGACCAACAAAACTGGTGGTGGCCCTCCCAGTGCCCCTTTACAACTCTTTCCATGGGAGGAGAAGGTCTTGGTCATACCTGGAGGAGTGGATTCTGGTAAGTTACAACACAAAAAACTGTTGATAAACTGTAGTCATGCATGCTCACCGCTCAGCTTTTGCCACAGTGTTGTTCACTGACTCTAAAATCATTCAATACCCGGAGTATCTGAGAAATAAGATGGTCACTGTGTATTGTCACTTTCCATAAGTTGGAATGGTGTCTGTAAGTGTTTCAATAACAAAATTCTTCCCAGGACTCATGGAATGTCTCAACATGTAAATGTATACTCCAACCTAAATGCAGTCTGTTTACAGATATGTAGTACCCAACATTTATCAAGTGTTGGGAAGTCAAGGGGATGACCTGACTACAACTCCCAGTAGACCATATTTCTCAAACTCTTAACATCAGCCCAGTATTCACTTTCCCAAAGACACCTGTGTGCGTACCCTCAAATTATGTTTACTCATCTGGTAGTATGTCATTTGTCAAGGGTGCAAAGTACAGTGAGTGACCTGACTGCAAAGCCCAATAGGCCCTGTTTCTGTAACTCCAAACAGCAGCCTAGTGTTCACTTGCCCAAAACACTTTTTAGTGAACTATCAAATGAAGTTTACTCACCTGGGAGTATACCATTTGTCAAGTGATGGGAAGTATACAGAGTGACCTGACTGCAACTCCCAGGAGGCCCTGTCTATGAAACTCCAAACACCAGCCCAGTGTTTACTAGCCCAAACACATCTGTGTGTATACCCTAAAATGAAGTTCACTTCCCTGGAAGCATGCCATTTGTCAAGTGTTGGGAAGTAGAGGGAGTGACCTGACTGCAACGCCCAATAGGCCATGTTTCTCAAACTCTTAACATCAGCCCAGTTTTCACTTTCCCAAAGACACCTGTGTCTGTACCCTCAAATGACGTTTGCTCACCTGGAAGTATGCCATTTGTCCAGGGTGCGAAGCACAGGAAGTGACCTGACTGCAAAGCCCCAAAGGCCCTTTTTCTGTATCTCCAACCACCAGCCCAGTGTTTACTTGCCCAAATACATCAGTTAGTAAGCTCTCAAATGAAGTTTGCTCACCTCGTAGTACGCAATTTGTCTAGTGTTAAACCTGACAGCCTTGGGGTGGTCACCCCTAACTTTTTGCCTGCCTCCCTCCACTTCTTGGACACTGTTTTTGCTGGCTTTTAGACTCTGCGCACTTTACTACTGGTAACCAGTGCTAAAGTGCATATGCTCTCTCCTTTTAAACATGGTAACCTTGGATCACACCCAATGGGACTATTTAATTTACTTATAAGTCCCTAGTAAAGTGCACTGTATGTGCCTAGGGACTGTAGATTAAATGCTACTACTGGGCCTGCAGCACTGGTTGTGCCACCCACTTAAGTAGCCCCTTTAACTTGTCCCAGGCCTGCCATTGCAAGGCCTGTGTGTGCAGTTTCACTGCCACTTCGACTTGGCATTTAAAAGTACTTGCCAAGCCTAAACCTCCCCTTTCTCTACATATAAGTCACCTCTAATGTGTGCCCTAGGTAACCCCTAGAGCAGGGTGCTGTGTGGGTAAAAGGAAGGACATGTACCTGTGTAGTTTACATGTCCTGGTAGTGTAAAACTCCTAAATTCGTTTTTACACTACTGTGAGGCCTGCTCCCTGCATAGGCTAACATTGGGGCTGCCCTCATACATTATTGAAGTGGTAGCTGCTGATCTGAAAGGAGTAGGAAGGTCATATTTAGTATGGCCAGAATGGTAATACAAAATCCTGCTGACCGGTGAAGTCGGATTTAATATTACTATTCTAGAAATGCCACTTTTAGAAAGTGAGCATTTCTTTGCACTTAAATCTTTCTGTGCCTTACAATCCACGTTTGGCTGGGTTTAGTTAACAGCTCCTTGTGCATTCACTCAGACACACCCCAAACACAGGGTACTCAGCCTAACTTGCATACATCTGCATTTAGAATGGGTCTTCCTGGGCTGGGAGGCTGGAGGACCTGCTCTCACGCAAAGGACTGCCACATCCCCTACTGGGACCCTGGCAGACAGGATTGAACTGAAAGGGGACCTGGTGCACTTCTAAGCCGCTCTTTGAAGTCTCCCCCACTTCAAAGGCACATTTGGGTATAATACAGGGCGTCTGCCCTACCACCTCAGACACTTGCTGGAGAAGAAACCTGAACCAGAACCTGCATCCTTCCAAGAAGAACTGCCTGGCTGCCTAAAGGACTCACCTGACTGCTTTCTACAAAGGACTGCTGCCTTGCTGTTGCCCTGATGCCTTGCTCAACTCTTGCCCTGCTGCAGAAGTGCTCTCCAAGGGCTTGGATAGAGCTTGCCTCCTGTTCACTGAAGTCTCAGGACCAAAAAGACTTCTATCTTTCAACTGGACTCCTTGTGCGCCGGAAAATTTGACGCACAGCTTGCTCCGCGGTGAAAAGTTCACTGCACGCCGATCTGGAAAGACGCTGCTCAACCCCGCAAGGAAAAGATCGACGCGATGCCTGCGGTGCGACCGGAACTTCGACGCACGGCCCTCCTGGACAACGCCGCCCGACTTCCAGAGAGGAAATCGACGCGACGCTGCAGTGAGGGAGAAAAATCCACGCGCAGCCCACCGGAATGACGCGCAGCCGGACAACAAGCCCAGGATTCCACACACAGACCCCGGGGCGTCTGAAAACCCTGCGACCTACAGAGGAGAGTGTCCGTGAGCTGGAAATCGACGCAACGTCTTCCCCGCGTGAAAAATAACAATGCAAGTCCGTGTGTGAAGGGACGAAACCAACACACACACCATTTTTCCACGTATCTCCTCCTCTGCGGCACTTTGCAGAGATTTTTCACTCCAAACCAGGTACTTTGTGCTTGAAAGAGACTTTGTTTGCTTTTTAAAGACTTAGGACACTTCGGTGGTCATTACAACCCTGGCGGTCGTTGTTAAAGCGGCGGTAAGAGCGCCAACAGGCCGGCGGTAAAAATATTTGCAATTACAACCGTGGCGGAAACCGCCAACAAAGACAGACACTTTAACACTACGACCACCACAGCGGTACAAACAAACAGCGCAGCGGACACCGCCAACAGACAGGCGGAGGACAAAGTACCGCCCACAGTATCACATCCTACCAATCCGCCTCCTTTTACGGGGCGGATTCACCGCAGATAAAAACACGGCGGAAACAGGATTCCGAAGGGAAAACCTCTACACACCCCACGAGGAACTAGGACACCATGGAGCCGGAAATCAAAATTCTCCCTGCAATAGTCTTCCTGCTCCTCTACCAGGAGCACGAACGCCAGCGGCGAAGACCACGGTGAGTACTGCACCTACGACACAGGGGCGGGGGAGGGAAAAAACAGGGACACACACACGCAACACCCCAACCCCCACCTTCACCCACCACAACACACACACTAATCCATATTGATACATCACAGTTACACCCCCCAAACCCCCTGGAAGAATGTAAAGACAAAAGAAAATGAGTGTAACCATTGTAATATATTAAAAGCAAGTAGGCAAAAATATATATATACACCATTAACAAAATATACACCAAGCATAGTAGTCCAGGTAGTGCTCCAATTAAGTCCGTGGAACACTGGGCCCACACGGTATGGGCGAGGCCCACACAAGATCCCCGACCATGATGGAGAGAACACTGCAGGGGCATCAGATAGCAATAAAACAGGCACCTCAGGGGGAGGGAAAGGGGGGGCACCTCAGCCGGTTGAGTGCACAACGCCAAATCCACGAGGGGGCCACATGCCCACTGTTCAATCCTGGGGAGTGCAAAGCCACAGTCTCTCAAGTCTATACAGTGGGTCAGTTGCCCACTGTTCCATCCTGGGGAGTGCAAAGCCACAGTCTCTCAAGTCTCTACAGTGGGTGGGTTGCCCACTGTTCAATCCTGGGGAGTGCAAAGCCACAGTCTCTCAAGTCTCTACAGTGGGTGGGTTGCCCACTGTTCAATCCTGGGGAGTGCAAAGCCACAGTCTCTCAAGTCTATACAGTAGGTGGGTTGCCCACTGTTCAATCCTGGGGAGTGCAAAGCCACAGTCTCTCAAGTCTATACAGTGGGTGGGTTGGCCACTGTTCAATCCTGGGGAGTGCAAAGCCAGTCTCTCAAGTGGATAACAGTCTCCACTGGTTCTGGAGGGGGCATTGTGCCCAGAGTGCTTCATCCTGCTAAGGACAGAGGTAGTGGATGTATCTCTCCACTGGTTCTGGAGGGGGCTTTGTGCCCAGAGTGCTTCATCCTGCTAAGGACAGAGGTAGTGGATGACAGTCTCCACTGGTTCTGGAGGGGGCTTTGTGCCCAGAGTGCTTCATTCTGCTCGTGACGGACTCAGTAGCGTCAGTGCCCTTGGCGCTCATGGGCCAGCGTTGCTTGAGACGGCGGTGCCCTGTTCTGCGGTGCTTGAGACGGCAGTGCCCTGTTCAGAGGTGCATGAGACGGCGGTGCCCTGTTCAGCGGTGCTTGGAGCGGCGGGCTCCTTTGCAGTGACTCAGCTGCTGGCGGTCCTTCATGGCCCAGCGGGGCTTGTGCTGGCGGTCCTCTCTAGCCCAGCGGGGCTTGTGCTGGCGGTCCTCTCTAGCACAGCGGGGCTTGTGCTGGCGGTCCTCTCTAGCCCAGCGGGGCTTGTGCCGGCGGTCCTTCATGGCCCAGCGGGGCTTGTGCTGGCGGTCCTCTCTAGCCCAGCGGGGCTTGTGCTGGCGGTCCTCTCTGTCCCAGCTGGGCTTGTGCTGGCGGTCCTTCATGGCCCAGTGGGGCTTGTACTGGCGGTCCTTCATGGCCCAGCGGGGCTTGTGCTGGCGGTCCTCTCTGTCCCAGCGGGGATGCCGGCTGTGGCCTCCTGGGCAGCGGGGATGATGGCGGGTGCCTCCTGGGCAGCAGGGCTGGTGCTGGCGGTGGCCTCCTGGGCAGCAGGGCTCTCCTTGTGTGAGTGTGAGGTGGTCCAGAGAACCCTCATGCCTGATAATATAAAGATGTACAGGCAATGGCTGACCATCAGTGGAAGGCAGGTGGAGGCTCTTAGAGACACTGGATCCAGCATGACAACAGTCCGCTGTCAACTGGTTTCTCAAGACCAGGTAATCTCTAATATGGTGCACCAAGTTGTAGCAGTTGAAAACAGTGAGTGACAATGCTTGGTAGCTCAGGTTCGCTTTGAAGGGGGGGGTCTCAGGTTCCTTGAGCTGTGAGTCCATCCATGCCTGTTGACTGTCTACTAGGAAATGACCTATAGCATACTGCCTGTAAGGAAGTGGAGCTCAGGTCCCATTTGGAAATGTTGGGATTGCCAGAGTGGGTGTACATGACCACACAGTCCATGACCGCCAGGCAGAGTGACCAAGAGGACCTGGAGCCTGAAACAGTAACCCAGGTGCCTGTCAAGAAAGGAAGAGGCAAGGGGCACAGGCAACCTGCTCCTGAGATTCCCACAGTCTGGGTGGATGCTGAACCTGAGGGGAATGCTCTGTAACCTACAGTTGCTGAACTGTGGGGCCTGTCAGAGCTGACCCATTGGCAGCAAGAATGAGGTCTCACCAGGGAGGAGTTTTGCGCAGCGTAGAAAGCATACACCACCCTTGAGGGACTTCAGGAACAGGCCAAAACCAAGGCAGCTGGTGACACCTCTGGGTCTCACCTGGTTTACTGGGAGAATTATCTCCTGCATAGTGGGCCTAAGGTTCCTGGGCCTGGGGAAGCCCATGTCCGGGCGGTACCCCAATGTTTTAGAGCCTTCCTACTGTGTCTGGCTCATGATGTGCCACTGGCAGGTCAGTTGGGGCAGGGCAATACCTTTGTCACCCACCTTTATTGGCCTCTAATGAGGAAGAACTCACATGCATTCTGCAGGACTTGTCAGACCTGCCAGGCGAGTGGCAAATCTAGGAAGAGGTGCAAGACTCCTCTTCAAACCTTTCCTGTCATGAGCCCCCCTTTTGAGAGGGTGGGCATTGACATTGTGGGTCCTCTGGATCCCAAGACAGCCATAGGCAGCAGGTTCATCCTGGTCTTGGTGGACCATGCCACTCAGGTCCTGGAAGCTATCCCCTTGAGGAGAGTGACTGCTCCAACAGTGGACAGGGCATTGATGGGGATCTTTACCTGTGTGAGTTTCCCCAAGGAGGTGGTATCTGACAGGGGTACCAATTTCATGTTGCTGTAGATGAAGGCCATGTGGAAGACATGTGGTGTAAACTTACAAGTTCACCATACCTTACCACCCTCAAAGTAAAGGGTTGTTTGAGAGATTCAACCGTACCCTGAAGGGCGTGATTATGGGTCTCTCTGAACCCATGAGGTGTAAGTAGGATGTCTTGTTACCATGCCTGTTGTTTGCTTACAGGGAGGTACTACAGAAAGGGGTTGGCTTCAGCCCATTTGAGAGCTGTATGGGCACCCTGTGAGAGGGCCTCTCAGTTTGGTGAAGGAGGGCTAGGAACAAGCTCCCAAGAAGCCCCCCAGGATGTATTTAGTTACATATTGGCCTTCAGGAACTAGACAGCCCACTTCCAGAAACTCACCCAAGAGAACCCTATAACAGCAGAGGGACTGTTGCCAGTTACAGGGTCAGTTTGCCTCCCTGTTCCCACTCACCCCTGAGGTCCCCAATTGGTGCACCCATGATATTGACACTGGGGACAGTCTACCTGTCAAGTACAAGTCTTTCAGAGTGACTAACAGAGTGAGAGACAGAATCAAGGAGGAGGTCTCTAAGATGCTGGAGTTGGGGGTGATTGAGCACTTCAGCAGCCCTTGGCCCAGTCCTGTGGTTCTGGTCCCCAAGGCTGCTCTACCTTGTGTCACACCTCAACTTAGGTTCTGTGTTGACTATTGGGGGCTCAGTGCTGTCACCAAGACTGACGCACACCCCATCCCCAGAGCTGATGAGCTTTTTGACCGGTTGGGAGCTGCTAATTTCCTCAGCATGTTTGATCTGACATCTGGGTACTGGCAGATTGCCCTAACTGAGGGGGCAACCGAGGGGTCTACGTTCTCAACACCAGAGGGGCACTACCAGTTTTGTGTCATGCCCTTTGAGTTGAAGAACACCGCTGCCACATTTCAGAGGATGGTCAACCAGGTCCTGGCTGGATTGGAGAACTTCAATGGCTCCTACATAGACAACATTGTTGTCTTCAACTCCAGCTGGGAAGACCACTTGCACCACCTCCTGGAAGTGTTGAGGGCCCTGAAAAGTGCAGGGCTCACTATCAAGACCAGATAAGGCAGGGGTCTGTGGCGTACTTGGGGCATCAGGGAGGGAGAAGCCAGGTGGCACCCCTACAAGCAAAAATTGACACCATTCTGGTTTGGACATCCCGAAGTCCCAGACTGAGGTGAGGGTCTTTTTAGGACCCACCAGTTACTACAGGAGATTTGTCAAGGGGTATGGCACAATTGTCAATCCCTTGACAGAGCTGACTTCCAAGAAGCAGCCATGTCAGGTGATCTGGACAGGGGTGTGACAAACTGCTTTTGGCACCCTGAAGGAAACTATGTGCACAGCACCCATGCTCAAGGCTCCTGACTTCTCCAAAGAGTTTGTGGTGCAGACAGATGCTTCAAAGCATGGTGTGGGAGTTGTGCTCTCACAGCTGAACAAATCGGGCATAGATCAATCTGTAGCCTTCATCAGTAAAAGTTACTTCCCAGGGAACAGAAGTGGAGGGAAATAGAAAGGGAAGCTACTTGTGTGGTCTAGGCACTGAAGAAGCTAAGACTCTACTTGTTCAGGACTCACTTTCAGGTTCAGACAGACCACAGGCCCCTCAGATGGCTAATGTAGATGAGGGGTGAAAACGTTAAACTGTTGAGGTGGTCCATCTCCCTACAGTTAGAACACCTCCCTGGAACCAATCACACCAATGCTGATGGTCTTTCCAGGTTTTTCTACCTTAGTCATGAGAACTTCCAAGGGGCTAGTTAGTTCTCCCCACTTTCAGCAGGACGGGACATGTGTTAGACATGGTAGCTCTTGGTGTGGTTTCCCTGTACTTTTTGCTTCTGCCCTCCTGTTTTTGGACCCTGTGCTATGATTCCTTTTTTCTAGTTTTGATACTCTGGGGACTTTACCACTGCTTACCAGTGCTAAAGTACAAGTACTCTCTGTCTAAAGGATGTTGGTAATTGGTTTTCCATAACTGCCACATTGCATTTACTGGTAAGTCCCTAGTATAGTGCACCATGGGCCAGATTTGAAAAGAATTGTGCTGAGGGGCAGGGCATTTTTCCTGCGCTCCTTAGTGCCCCCCCCCAATGCCACCATGTGTATGCCAAAACTAACATACTGCACACCATGGCGGTAGTTAGGGAACTAGCGCCATAATTTTTTACGCTAATTCTGAGCTTTGCAGGATTAGCATAACAAATTTTGATGCTAGTAAGGCAAAGCCCATTGAAGACCATTGTAAACAGTGGTGTGCTTCCTTTTGACACCTGCTCTGAGCAGTCGAGGGAACCTGATATAGATGTTGATGTGTTTCATCACTGCTGATAGGACATCTTTTAACACACCACTGACCATAGGTTGGGACATACCATCAGATATGGCCACTGTATGTTGGGAGGGCCTTGTGGCCAGGAAGTGTAATGCTGCCATGAGTTGAGCAATGGGTGGTATGCATGTTGGATTAGTGTTTTCAGGCATCAGATCTTGCTCCAACTGATGACATAAATCCACAATTGTTTGCCTATTCAGATGGTACTGTTTAATGATTTGGTGTTCTTCTATGGTTTGAAGGTCTGGCAATGGAGGGTATACTGGAGGTTGTCACCTCCTCCCTTCCCCAGGATACCTATTTGTGAAATTATAAGAGTTGGAGCATTAGTCACTGTGTCCACACCAATATACATGATGTATAGCAACAAAATTGTGGCAAAGCATTGCTGACGGGAAATACATTATACCCATTACACATCACAGCTGTCAACTACACAAGGGTCAAATGTGACCCCATGGTTGTCTACAAATGTGTCCACAACATGGATGTGTCCAACACCCAGATATTTGCTCCTCAAGTGCCCCTCAAAATTTGTAAGTCTGTTCTGACTGCCAAATTTAACATCAATGGTGGTGGACAGTGCACAGCCGTGATGTGCCATTTGTGCCCAGCAACACACTACACTTGTGATTGTGTAGTAGAACCTGCACAACAAGGTTGCCTTAGAAGGTTTGTGATGATCTAACACATATATTGGTGTTGTGACATTTATCAGGGCCTAATACTGTATTTCCAACTGTCAAAATGGTGAATGCCTGATCTACTTCACTGGACATTAGGAACAGCCCATGGTTGACAGAGGAAGTTGAACTTGTGGTGGGCAGTTTCTACTGCAATGGACACAGCCACAGGCTAACATTGTTGCCTGTGATGGTCACGGGCCAATGGCTGTGCCCGTCGCCAGTGATGACCGTGTAAATGGCACATGTGTGTGCCGCATTTTGCAAATTCACTCACTTGACTCCTGACACTGCTCCCATCAGCACCTCCACCACTTCAGCTGCTGTGTGCCACCTCTGGGAGCAATCATGCCATGCCAAGCAGGTGAAAGGGCCCCTGTCTTCTCTCCAGAGGAGCTGGAGAAGCTTGTGGAAGAGGTTCTTCCCCTGTATGATCATATCTATGGTTCACCAGAGGAGCAGGTAAGAACATCATCCTTTCCCTCCTCACAGGCTACAATATGCCCCTGTGTACCAGTTAGACTTTTTGTGTGCCTATTGTCACATTTTGTGTGGCATAAATGGGATGCACATGGTGCAGGGAGTGGATAAAAGTACTTTATGTATTGTACATTAAAATTGTGTTGTGCGGTGTGTATTAAGGCCTAGATCATCCTTGTATTGTATTCATATATCCAGACAAGGAGACTTAACAGCCATACAATGACACATGTTTGGATATGATTGTTGTAAATGTCACACAACGTAAATGTGCATCACAGCATGAGCTAAGTGTATATACTGTTGGAGTCATTTGAGAATCTTGTAAACAATGTGTATAGTGCCACAGATCATTTAGCCCACATCTGGCTTTGTCAAACTGTTGCATGAGAAGCCTATAAAAACTCAATGTGCCCTTCAGAGTACCACACAAGCCACAACCCACATTGATGATGGTCACATGATGTACTGTCATGTAGGTTCCTATGCTCAGCCCGCAGAGACAGGGCCTGTCAAATGTATCTCCCAGTATGGGACATAGTCCAGGATGGGGTAGAGTTACTGTGGCTATGCAGCTGTGGCACTGCCCACACTCCCTGTAGACCTGCAGATACTGGCATGTGGCCAAAATGAGTCTCCAGTGGCAAAACTTGGCTTGAAGGCCGTTGTCCATTGAGTAGATTAGGAATCGGTACTGAGGTAACTCCCTGACTTAGTACATATGTGCATTTTGCATCATTGTCAATGTGTGTCATTGACTTATGACAAGTCCCTTACTGCCACAGCTCTGTTGTCACCTTTACAAAAGTCACATTTGTCCACTACAGGCGTATTGCACAAGTGACAAACCTACAGTGCAAATAGTTGGTTGATTCCAGGGAGGACAGGACGTGACTCATTAGCTTGATTACATGCAAACCTTCAGAACAGACATACCTTTGTATTTTAGATGCCAACTCTGTAGGTTTGCCACTGATGATGAAAAGTGTCTTCTGTAATACAAGTACATACCACACAAACCCATCCTGAAGTGGCATGAGTTTACATTGGGCAGGCCACAAGTCCATACATGCACAGGGAAAAGACGTTCTGCACCCCCCATGGCAACCCTTTCATTGCCACTCAAATCTTAGGGTGAAGTTTGTACTATGGTAGTTGCCTATAGGGACTGTATGCAGTGAGTCAAATTTGCAGGATGTAAATCTGGCTGTCCAGTCAGGCCCAAGGAGTTTAGCCTTCAGAAGGCTGACATGGTGTGTAGTGTTTCATTGTGGTTCACATCACAGTACATGTTGCTTGAGCCTGGGTTCCCTGATATCAGTAGGCTTGCTTAGTCAGTGAAGTCCATGAGCAGGGTAGGGTGTCATACTGCCAATGAATCCAAAAGTGCATAGTCATGTCCCTGTACTTGTCAGCATGTGTGCGTTACACTTGTGGTGTCTAGACAATTACAATTATTTTGCTCTTGGTGTTTTTGAAATGTGTGTGACACAAACATTTGGTAAAGAAATTTTATTTGTAACCTTTTGATTTGTCTCTTACATCCATACAGGTCAACGCACATCAGAAGAAAGGGAATTGGAGAGCCATTGCCTGGAAAGTGAGGACCCCGGGGGTCCAAAGTCAGTGGAGCACCCACTGTCAGAAAAGGTGGGAGGACTTGAGACGCTGGGACAATAAGATTGCAGAGGTTCAGCTGGGGCTGTCTTCCCAATGTGGGTGGGGTGCACGTCAGAGCCTGACCTCCCCAATGCCCCGCATTCTGGCGGTGGCCTCCCCTGAGCTTGATGTGGGTTTGAGGGGAGCACAGCAGCTACAAGAGGGTGAGTCCAGGACATATTCCTGCCTGTTACATTGCCAAGTTGATGTTTAGTGTCTGCCATCTCATCCTGAAGATTGGAGAATAGCCATATGTGACCCACAAGATGAATAATTGTTTTTGTAGGTATGGAAGTTGGTAAGGTATATGCTGAGGTGCTTTGCCTATTAGCCCAGTGTCCTAGGACACAACCGAGTACAGTCCACAACCAGTTTACTCTCAAGAGCCAACACATGGCTTAGTACAGTGAGCAATCTGGTCACATTGTTTGTTGTTGTGGGTGTAATGTGTACACAACACTCCACTTCTCTTCAGTGTGACAGCCCAAGCAACATGAAGTAATCAATCACTGCCATCAGCTATGTGTCTGCTCAAGTGAGTATATTGGCATCTGTCCCCCACAGGCCACTTATCTTCAGTGTCACGAGTGCTGGTGCCTCACTACTGTTTGTCATGTGAAGGTGGCCATCATACATGTGACAGAACATACCTTGCCCTTTGGGTGCAGTCACTACTTTCCTTGGTAAGTAGTGATTGTCCAGTGAATGATTGAGGTGAAATCACTGTTGGCATAATTTCTCGTGCTTACATGTTAACATGTCTACCTTTCACTTTTGCTTATCATTTTCACTTCTGTTTAATGCATGGTCTACCCGTCTTCATGGGATGATGTCTGATTCCCTCACATATGTGTGCATGCCAACATGTGTTTTGCAGTGGACATATGTTATAGGGCTACAGTTCTTGTAGTGCCACAGACAGGAGTGTGTCACCATTGACTGGTGACTCGCACATACCCTCCCCGTCATTGCAGGTAATTAGGCATGTACAAATGCATTAGCAATGAAGGGCATGACAGGGAAGACTACAGTTTGTACCCACAATGTGCATTTCCATGCTACTGATGTAGAATCATTTCACAAAGAGCGTAGCACATGTTAGATGGGGAAGGTTCATTACTTAAGTGTTGACATGCATCATGGAGTGACTTACAGCAATGTGGGAATCATATGTGGCTGTATACAACCATTCATCTAAAGCAATCTGTGTTTGCATGTCAAATAGAGACAGTGATATACCTTTGCATTGAGCAATGTGTTAAGGGCCTTCTTCAGGTACTTCAGAATCCCTGGCCCTCTACAACATTCAAAGGACTATTGGCTTCTACTGAGGAAGAGTATGGTATTGTCAGGTGTACCAATCAAGAGAGGTGATTTCCCTGGGGCTAGCTGATTCATTGTGATGTGGATTTTGTAGGCAAATCTCCCCAACATTTTGCCCAACGTGTCTCCAATTTACATTTCTGTGCAAGATGTGTTATCTATCTGAGCAACATTAGTACAATTCTATGAGTCAGTTTAGACAATGTACATATAGTGAGGTGACCATAGTTGATTTTTTCCAGTGTGACATGGGTATTTCAATGTCACCTTCTTTCGGCTACTGTACTTCTTTCAGCAACATGGCTGGATTATTTGTCCATCGTTTCTTCATGATGTGGCACTGGGTATATGAAGATTAGCTGGATGCATGACCTTGTGTGGTATCTGTGGAATTGAACTAGGCATTGCCGTACTATTTTGCTACAACAGGTTACTGAGGGATACTATATGAGGCAAACCATTCAAGGTGATAAGGTTTCCTACTTGCTCTATGGGTACTGTGATTTCACAGCTTCACCCATGCAATTGGAGTTGTCTGTGATTCTGAATTTCCTGCGGGTAATTGTTGACAGATCACAGAGCATGCATGCATATGGTGTTACAAACGTTGGAGCCACTTTGCAGGAGCTTGTGGCTTGGGGCTACTGTACGTTATGGTAAAGTTTGCTAATCACAGCTGTTGTTCAAGTGTGATCAGGAACATTTAGTGGCCCTATTTGTGTTTGTAATTTCAGCGTCATTCCAGGCAAGCGGAGGAGACGGGGCTGAACCAAGAGGGAAAACATCTGGCCACAGTACCTCCAATCACGAGACAACCGACATGGAGGGACCCAGTTGACCTAAGGGTGAGGGAACTGTCACGGAGGACACAGGATCCACTTCATCATCATCAGATTCTTCCTCCAGTGGCCACTCCCTAGTGGTGGCGGAACCACCAGGACCTGCTCCTGTTTCAGCCTTGTCTGCTACCACCAGTTCCATCATCACCCTCCTTGTTGCTCTCCACCGAGTTGGTTGTGCCTGTTCACCCAAGAGGGTGGGCATTTCCTTCACCCCCTGCCCCCATTATCCTTGCTGCCCTAAGTGAGGCTGCTATTGACCTCCTGAGGAGTACCTCTGTGGGTCAGACTGTCATTCCGAATGCCATCCAGATTCGGGACAGCCAGCTCAAGCCGATGGTTACCGTACCTGAAAGGCATTGATAGTGCCATGTCGGGCCTACAGAGTTCTTTTCAGGCTCTGGCCTCCTTACTGACTGCAGCTATCCACTCCCCACAATCCTTCCCCACCACCTGTGTCTTCCCCATCCAATTTCCCCATTCCCTACCTGTCCCAAGCACACAGATACATCAGCACTAACCCACCTCAACACACACGAGCAGCATACATAAACACAAGCACCACAAGACACGCCGGCATGCAAGCACTCAATAGTCACTCACACATACCACAACAACCACCATTCACACAGACAGCACCAACACCCCACTGACCCACATACCACACCTACCATACCTACAGATATCACCCCAACACTCAGTAGCACAGCCACCATACCCACCATACACCCAGACACCACCTCAACACCCACAGACCCACACACCACAGACACCATACCCTCAGACACCACCCCAACACCCACAGACATAGTCACCACTCACACCATACTCCCAGAAACCACCCCAGCACCCACAGACACAGCCACTGCTCACACCATACCCCAGACACCATCCCAACACCCACAGACACAGCCACCACATTTACCATACCCCCAGACACCACCCCAACACCCACAAACACAGTCACCACTCTGAGATTACCCAGCACCTCCATATCACAGACCTCCAAGAAACACAAATGCCCATACTCACACACACATCAGACACCACCCAAACCCAAACATATCTCAGATGCCCACACACCAGCAGCAACAACACCCACAGGCAAGACAAGTACTTCCTCATCCTCCAACCCCTAATCCCTTCTATAGACCCTGCCTGTTTTCCCCAAGAAAGTTTTCTTTTTGACCTTGCCCTTACCCATGTGATCCCCATACACCTCCAAAAACAAAAAGAGACACACCCACATCCCAACCTATCCCTTCCACATCCAAGTCCTCCCTTATTACACCTGCCCCCGAAAGCAGCCATACCCCTCCCACCCGGAGAAGAAGGCCCTCCATCCAAAAGAGAAGACCACCCCTCCTAAAAAGAAGTCCACCCCTCCAAAGGTGAAGACCACCCCTCCCAAACCCACCCATCCCAAATCTGACCCCACCCCACTTGATGCCCCTTCCTGCGGAGGTTCTTTGGCAGTGATCAGAGTGAGGCTGGTGCACAGTACTGTGCATGGACTTTACTATGGACTGGCCGACGGCCTTTGATCATCATCATCATTATTTTGTTAATAAACCCAAGGTATTTTTTTGTGTATACATTTGTCCTTCCATTACTTTTCTACCTTTTTGTTGTGCTTGAGTAATTCACCCTGATCTGACTTTGGGGGTAGTGCTGGTACCAACCAAGACAAGGGTAGATGTTCACTGGATAGATGTATGGGTAGTAATCCATTTGGGGTATCATTGCATTGTGTTTTTTTTTTTATATAATAAGTATTTCATCTTGTTTAGGCCAATGTTACCACATGCATTGTGATAAATTAGTCTCCTTGATGTAGACTGGACATTCGTCTCATGTGTGCAAGCTACAGTTTTGTTTGTCCACACATGAAGGGTGTTCAGTTGTGCTACCTTCCTATACATTTGACTGACCATGTATCAATTTTCATGTGTGCACCTTCCAGTTACTTCATCTACATGTGTGACCCATACTGTTGATGTTGTATTTGCTTTCTTGACTTGCACTTACACATTTGGCAGATTGGTATGCCACTTGGCTCTACTATTGGTTGTCCCTGAGATACCTGAAGGACCAGCTACTGGGCAAATAGTGTTTTAACGGCATATGCAAAGTGAAATGTGTCCCAGGGCAGCATCCTTCTTGGAGTGCCCTTGATGCCACTATCCCTATTGTGCAGTTATTGATTACATTGTGAGCTTTGGATATTTGTATCACAAAATATTGTGCATCCCATTGACCTTCCATTGTGTTGTAATGTGGGTGCTATGTATGGATCCACCACAGGGTTGTTGCATGGAAGGTGTGTTTGGGTGAAATGACATATACATACATATGTGTCTTCAATATCACAACAGGCTATGGCATGTGAGTAACTTGAGGGTGTCTGTTTAAATATGTGTGATGTTGAAGTGGTGTTGCTGTTATGTGACACAATGTTCTGTGCACTTCACTGTCCCTGAAACCGGGATGAGCAGACGTGTTTTTGTGGAGTGTGGCGGTGCAGTGTCAGTGACCTTTCCAAAGAGGGTGTCATGTGGCTGTGTATGGGTCATTTGTTGTGAACAACTCTGACCCTGGATCCAAAAATGCATACTTGGTCCACGGAGCATAACCCATATATCTGGTGGATAGTGGCACGTTGATCTTTTGCTGAGTTTTGGAACATGGGTAGGTGTTTTGCCTTACCGTTGGTTTCATTTGTGACAGATGGATTTTGTGCTCCATTTATGAGCAGCAGCAGCGGCAGGACATGTATGATCAGCTCCATGGAAGCACAGGACTTGTGCCTGCAGGTGAGTTCCTTCCTTTTATGTCTCATTTTCTGCCTGCTGGGATGTGGTGGTTGGACTGCCACAGTGAAGTTGGCGGAGGGCAACATCATAATCTGTCTGTATGAAACACTGGCTCTGACAGCCTCATTGGCCTTTCTCGCCACCGCTGTGGTCTGCGATGCCTGGCGGTGCCGGCAGGACCGCAGCAGTCTTTGGTCTATGGAGCTGCATGCATTGTAATATGGTGGTCAGTCTGCCAAGCCAATGGTGGTTGGAACTCTGCTGCCACCATGAAAGTCCACGGACCGCCAAATTCGTAATCAGGCCCTAATTGTCTGATCTCCTACTTTAGGAACACACATTTTATAACAGTGCAATATTGTAACTTCCTTCTTTGTTTTGCTGTCCCTGCCACAGTGTTTACCCTCATTCTCTGCATGCGTGTCCCTGCATCCTCCCTTCCTGGTCTATTACACTTCCACTGCTCTCCATTAGTGCTCCTGTTCCTCCCCATTGTCATTCTGTTCTCTGTACGCATGCTTGCAGTCCCTGGTCTATTGTACTGGCTCTGCCCTCTTTAGCTGGCTCTCTTCCTCCCCTTCCCCTTCCCCTTCATTCTTTGTGTGCATGACCCTGCCACCTCCCTTCCTGGTGAGTTGTGCTGCCACTGTGCCTCTGACTGGCTCTCTGCTGTTGCACCTGCATACAGGGTGGGGCTGGGTATGTATTGTTTAAAAGTTTTGTGCTACTACAGTTCTGGGTTTGAAACCTCGGGTGGCAGTGGGGTTATGGGTGCCACAGTACCCATTTCCTGATGATTATTTTTTTAATCCTAAGGGGGAGAGGAATTCATGAAAAAGATACTCTGACCTACAGTATCCATCCTACTATCAAATTCACCAGCAGCAATACTAAACAGAAGCATCATCTTACTTTTCTGGATGTGCTACTTACAGTTTATGAACTGCAAATTGTAACTGATCTTTACCAAAAGCTTACAGGTGCTCATTTGTATCTAAACTAGACTTCTGGTCACTCATACCACACTAAATTCAGCATCATCAACAGTTAAGCACTCAGAAATCAGACGCATTTTCAGCAATGAGGACACTTGTAAAGAACATCTAAAGGAGCTTACCAGACTATTTCAAATATGAAGCTTTCCTCTGCATTTTACACAGCAACAACCTGACAAGCATTTGTAGTTACCGAGGGAAGTACTTATTTGGAAAACTAACTGCAGAAAAAAGTGACAGAATCCCATTTGTGGTTGACTATCATCCTTCACCTCCTAACTACAAAAACATAAATAAAAAACATTTCCCATAGTATATATGTTATTACATATATATATATATATATATATATATATATATATATATATATATATATATATATATATATATATATATATATTTTGTTTGAATCACTTTTTTCCTGGTTATTTCATATTCTTGTTACTCAGGTGCATGGCAAGAGCGTGGGTTACAGTTACCTTAGGGCACAAGTAATAGTTACTTGAAATAACTATAACAGATACATTTCATTGTTTTTTTGCCTGTAAGTTGAGAACCTAACTATAACATCCTTCTAACCTTTGTTTTTTTCAGTGAATTTCTCTGTTTTTTTAAATGCAACTGGGGGGTTTGCAGCCAAACCCTAACATTCATCCAGCTCCATACCATGGATTGCAGGGGTTGGCCGCAGGGCCTGGCATGTGGCCAGTCCCTGTGGTCAAGCCTCTATAAGCACCCAGAGAGTTTTTCTGACTTTGATGAATGATATACTTAGAATGAGATATTTTAGGAAAAATTGAAAAGAAAATGTTTAGTCAAATAAAAATAATATGATTACATTTTGGTATATATCTTAAATACACAAACTTGAAAAGTAATTAAAGCAGGAATGTAACTACTGCCGCACCTAGACTGGAACCCTCACACTTCAGGATAAAGGCCTGAGACGTTAACTCCTAGGCCACATGTGACTCTTTGCTATGCACTTTCCAGACATACATATGACATTCAATTCAAAGATCTTTATGGCAAAAAGACTTAAATGTTCCATCTCTTGGAATGTTTAACAGTCAAAACACTAGTAAATAAATAGACACACTACAAGAGATACCAGGCTTTGAACTTTCAACCTACTGATTGACAGTACAAGAGCTTTACCATAGGCCTGAAGTGATTCTGTTGTGCTGTATTAAAACGTAAGTATAACATTTGAATCAAACATCTTCTTAATACGATGCTATGAAGAATTTGTTTGGAGAGATCATTTCAATAACAGTCTATCTTTCTGTCTCTCTTCCATTCCATTCTGGCAGGAGTAATTATTCCATCTGATTCCCTGCATGCATATTTGCGTACAGAGAAACAGGTGAAAGCTCCGCCTTCTACAACCTGGAGCAGTTTGACAGCTCCTGCTTGCAGAAAGCAAAGTTATGTTTGCTTTAGCTTGGTAGGAGCTGCCAGCTCCCACCAAGCAAAAGGAAACAGCTATCTCCCGAGGGTGGGCACCTCTGGAGGTAGCAGGAGCCAGCCCTGGTGGGGTGGCGGCCCACAGGGCCATCTATGGTTCCATAAGGGGTGCAGCACGGCCCCCTCCAACGTAGTACTTAGCCCCGGGGAGGTGATTTTACCCAGGGCCAGGGGTCCGTAACGGGCTCCATTACTTAATTTATTTCAGGCCTGGGGTGGTGGCGGTCCCCAGGGCTGCAGAGGGGCCATGTGGCCCCACCTGCATAAATGTTGTGTTTAGCCCTGGGCAGGTGGGGATCCCGGGGCTGCAGGGTGGGGCCACGTTGTCTCCCTATGTTATTTATATGTTTAGCCCCGAGGAGGTAGTGGTTCCTGGGGCTGCAAGGGGGGCATGCAGGTCCCTCTGCATTACTTTACCATCATTTGCAGTAGGGAGGTGGCAGTCCCCAGGCCACTGGCGGTTCCGCCCGCATACATATTTTAAGTTGCTCAGGGAGGTGGTGATCTCTGGAGCTACAGGGTGGAATCTGAAGCTGAGTCTCAAAATGGCTGCCAACGCTTCCTGGTTCAAGTGTTGGCAGCCAATCAGATCTCTACACAAGTTTGTTGGTATTCACAAAGTCATCACGACCCTAGATACACAAATTTGATTTCCTTTAATTTCTCCTAAACTGCTGAACAAATAGGAAAAAGGCTCACCCGCAGACCAAGGGCTACCTTTCTGCCTAATTTGGTGTAATTTTGAGAAGGCGCGAGTTTTAGTTACCTTAAGGCACGAGTTTTAGTTTGTTGAAAGAACTCTAACAATAGCTACTGAATTTCTGTGGTTTTGTACAAGTAAATTTAGAACCTAACTGTCACGTTCCTATAACCTATTTTTGTTTTCAGTGAATTTCTATGTTTTTTAACATATAGTAATTTTCATTGCTATATGTGAATCCAACCACTGTCGACAGGGCCTTCGGCCGTGTGCAGCGGCAGTTGGTGGCCAACCCCTATAAGCACCCAACCTTGCACAACCTTCTCCTATGAGCAGTAGGGGTTGCCTGCAAAGGCTGGCCTGCTGCCAGTGCCTGCAACCAACCCCTCTAACCACCCAACCTGATCCTGTGCACTGCCCTTTGCGCATGTGTGGTGGAAGTTGGTAATGGCCTCTCTGGGTGTGAGAATAGGTGTGAGAGGTGTATCTGGGAGTAAGAGTGGCTGTCAGTGTCTGTCTGGGTGTGAGAGTGCATACATCAGCATTTTAGTGGGTGCGTCAGTAGGTGCGCGGGCCTGTGAGTGGGTGTATCAGAGTGTTAGTGGGTCTGTGAGTGGGTGTGTTACAGTCTGACTGGGTGTGTGAGTGGGTGCGTTAACTGTCTGGGACTGCGTGGGTGCGTGAGGGTCTAAGTGGGTGCATTAGTGTCTGTGTGTGTCTGTGAGTGGGTGATTAAGAGTCTGAGTGGGTGTGTGAGTAGGAGAATTGATTGATAGAGAGACAGAAGAAAGTGTGAGAGAGAAAGTTGTTTAGGCTTTGATGCCTTATATACTTAGAATGACCTATTTGTGTACAATTTAAAATAAAAAAAATTAAAAAGTATGTTAAAAATATAATAATTTGCACTTTATTATTAATTTAAAAAAAGGTAAGAAGTCCAGCTGGACTCAAACCCCTAATTGTCAGTGTGAAGGTCTGCGACCTTTACACTGAGCTACAGAGTTTTCTTTTTTGTGTAAAAATATTTTGGGCCCTTTATGGGCTATCAGCGACCATGAGGGAGCCCTCAAGGGCTCCCCCATGGTCTCTCCTTATTTATTTAAATAAAAAGCCCTTTATGGGCTACCTGACACGGGGGGAAGCCGTAAGGCTTCTCTTGCAGTGCCATTGCTTTAGCTTTAACAGCAGCTCCCTGCTTGCTGAAGCATTTAATCTCTGTCCCCTGCATGAATGCAGTGGACAGAGATTAAAGTTTTGGATCTTGACAGCAGGGCCTGCTTTACAGGTCTCGCTGTCAAAACCCAAAGTGTTTGCTGTGGTTTGGCTGCAGCTTCAGAGCTAGCTAGTGTGGACCACTAGTAGGTAAGAGATATACAGATTATATATATATATGTATATGTATCAATATCAAAGGAATATTCACCGCACTCCAGGAGGTTTTCTGAATTCTCTATTTTGTTATTACAGCAACCACTTTTGGTGGATGCTGTAATAATAAAATAGAGCATTCAGAAAACGTCCTGGAGTGCGTTGAATATTCCTTTGATATTGATATTAACCGAGGTTGGTCTTCTCCGTCATCAGCACCGGCAGTGAAGTGCACGCAACGAACATTTGTCTTCAGACCATTTGAATTGAATATATATGTATGTATATGTATATATATATATATATATATATATATATATATATATATAAATATATATGTGTGTGTGTGTGGATATATATATATATACACACATATATATATATACGTATATATATGTGTGTGTATATATATATATATATATATATATATATATATATTGATATGCACATTAGGAATTAGCGGTTTCTGGTTTCTATAAACAGGATTCTAATTCCTTCCTATTTGTAATACCATAACGCAATGTAAAGCGTTTTTTTAAAGATTGACTACAGTCATGCATGTTAGAATCCCTTCAGTTAAGATCTAAACACCTCAACCACATTTTGTGGCATGCTGCATCGTCGGGCCAATAAACATGAAAATGACAGAAATGTCAATCTAAAAACCTGTTTTACTTTGTGTTATGTAATAACATAATGTACACAAAAAATACAAATGCATGTAACGTTTATTTGAATTTAAAGAGATATCAACTGGAGTCCCTATGTATTTTAATCGGAAAAACGTTTAGACGATATTCATTCAGGGAATACAAGACACTTCTATTATCCTTTATGGCCAAAGATACTCTTCGCTTTAACATATGTTCCTTTATTTTCAATGAGAAATGGGCTGTGAAATTACATTATAGCTGAAGAGTAGAGGATAAAACTGGATATGAAGGATGTGCTAAGTTCACCCCTTCTCTTCATTATGTTGGACAAGCATGCCAACTAAGTGTAGAACCGCAGCCACGTGTGCTCAGTTCTGCAACAATTGAACAATTTACAGGTGACCTTTGTTACTGGAACTATGGCGATATGAGGGCATGTGGATTATCACGATCTTTACGGCAATTTTGGAGGAGAAGCTGCCCCATACCAGTCTTTAGAATACGCTTTCCTTCGCACAGCATATTTAAACTTGGATTGATTATTCTGCACTTTTGCTACACATCACTTTATCGCTAACGTTCCCACTATTTCGCTGCTGCTGGCCAGATGAAGACATTTGCCAAGTGTGTGTTACCTATGAGCTCTGATCCACGTGTTTCAGAATGTCCCTTCTTTCAAGTGGCTGTGGAATGGTCTAATAGCATTGACGACAGATTTGTTCACTTAAAGATAAACCCTTGTATTCTTTTGCATTGTATTGGTGCTTATACATAGCGCTTTTCACAGGGTCGTAGGTGTGGGAGGTTGATTGTCCGGGGGCCCAGTCAGTCCATATTTTTGTCCACCCCTTGTATCAGAGGCCCGGGAGCACAACCGAGCGCCCTGGGTCTTTGTGGTGTGGGTGCGGTAGAAGGGGGGTGGGGGTGTCTCCTAGCGCTAGAGAAGCCCGTCTCAACCACCTCCACTGCCTTATTCCGAAATTGTTAGCAAAAAGATGAGCAGCAGTTGCTGCTGCGATGCTCGGACCTGGAACCTGGTGGCAGGAAATGAGGTCATGTAAAGTATCGCTCGTCAGCCCTGCTGGCCTCGTTTAATTCATGTTTCTTGGTGCTGCTGACATCTTGCGCAAATGATTCTTACCGCTCACAATAGGTTTTGTTTGCTTTCTAACTTACTAGAACTCTGGCAAATGAAAGTTCGATTCAAGTGCCCAAAAGCAACATGTATGATTTGTGATTTTAAAGTTATACATGAATCACGGCATGAAAAACATAAACTTGTTTTGTTATCTTACTTGGGCTGCGGGAGGCAGTGCTTAATGTGTAAAAGAGTAAGGGACAGCGTCCAAAGTTTTGCTCAGAAGGCCGCAGTCCCTGCAAATGTTGGGGTGCTGGATATCAAAGGAGCGTGGCCTTGATTTCACCTTATGCCCTCAGTGAAGGACTTTGCTGAAAAATTAGTTTAAGGCACTAGGAATTAGGACATGTAGATCGGCAGAAATAGAGTCATTTAACCCACAGAACGTGATGCTTAATATTCAATAGGTGCAGTTTATGGTCATTTTAAGGACCTTGCTAAGGCTAAGAAGTCTGTTCATAGTAGGCCCAATGTTGATTTTTAAAATTTGACTGGTGCATTCTATGGACATTTTAAGAAATTGGTTAAGACCAAATATTCCCTTTATGGTGCTGTGTGGCACAAGGCTGATGTCCCTGGGGGAAGGGTTGTCACAGCGATTACAGATGGCTCTGTGGTATCTAGGAAACTAGGTGACCACAGGAGTTGAAGAACATAGGGATAAGAAGAGAGTGCACAGTTGGCAATTACATGAGGACATATAGAAAGTGTTGTGCCTGTTCTCCAATAAACCACTTGCTTACCTTACATCGGAGTGATTCCGTTATTGAAATTTTGTGATGAGGTTGGAACCTTCACAGTCACTCCATTGTGCTGAGCGCTGGTTGGGGAGAACAGGCTGACAGGTGCCATTCATTTGGAGCCAACAACAGTGCTGGCGGATTGGAACTGGGCCTGGCTCTTGGAGAACTCTGTGGCCAGTCGAAACCTTGCAGCAGGTGGTGGCCGGCAGTGACAGACAGGCAAGTCTGAGCAAATTGGATGTGGAGGTGATGCACGGTGAGGCATATTGGAATGCAATGAGTGGCAGTTTCAACACGCGACTCTGAAGAGGCGCGTGACCCTAAGGCTGTTTGGCGCGCAACTCTGGAGGAGCTGCACAGTGAGGCATTTTGGCTTGCAATCCAGTGGCAGTTTTGCCAAGCACTGAAAAGGGACGAAATCCTTAGACTGTTGGCCGTGTGATTTTGAAGGGGCAGGAGATCCTCGCATGCCAAGCTGAACACACGCCAAGGTCATCAACAGGATTGTGCACAACGTAATGTGCAGCCATCTTGGGTGTGATAGAGCCATTACGCTTTTACTTGAGCGCATCAGTGATGTGCACTGACCAAATTGTAGAATTATTCATAAGTGTGCAGCAGTGATGCGCACACCAACTAAATGGTAGAATTTTTCATTAATGTGTATCGGTGATGCACGCAGCCATTATTATTTTAAACAACTTTGAATAAAAGGAAATTTAGCGGTGCTTATACAACGCTGATGCGCACCGGTGATGCGCACACCAATGTAACTCAAGGAATGCACACCTGTTATAATCATGCATGTCAGTGATGCACACACCCGTTACAATTAGAAGAAACAATGCTTAATGTACACTTCTAAACGATTCTTGAAATAATTTGAATATTTGGACACGTTTCAAGTTGTACAAGCGTCACATTTAAAAACTGAGCTTCTCAGATATACTTTTACACAATGTAAGTGACAACCTGTGGTAGAAACATGAGTGTACCACATTCTGGGTTAACACTGCCAGTACCATTTCGCCCAAGAGCAGGCGAGCCTCAGCTGAAATGGTCAGATTGGAAAGACTATTTTATTAATTATTTATCAGCTATTGAAGAGGAGAATGATGTGGAATTTTCTTCTGCTAGGAAAAAGAAAACATTATTAAACAATCTTCGTCTGTACGGTTTATTTGTTTATAGTCAGATTGAAAAGAAACAGAGCCCAGATGCAGGGAAATATGTATTTAAGGAAGCTTTGGAAGAGCTAGATGCATATTACCAGCCTATGATGTTTGTTGCCATAGACAGATTACATTTTTTTCCAAAGAAAACAGTCAAAAAATGAGTCACTGGAATCTTATGTAGTGGCATTCAAAAAGTTGGCTGTATCCTGCACATTTGGTACACTACATGATGATCTGATAAGAGATCAAATTCTGATGCATGCTAACAATACTAGCATTCCAGTGGCATAGAGTGGAGCAGCGTAGAGTGGAGTAGTGCTGAGTAGAGTGACATGGAGTTCAGTGGCAGAGTGCAGTGTTGCAAAGTAGAGAGATAAAGTACAGTAGTGTGGAGCAGAGTGGCATAGAGAGCAGTGGCGTACAGTGTAGTGATGCAGAGTAGAGTTCAGTGATGGAGTGCAGTTGTCTAGAGTGCATTGGCATAGAGTGAAGTGGATAAGAGTAGAGTGGTGTAGAGTGCAGCCGCATAGAGTGGAATGGTGTAGAGTGGAGTAGAGCGGTGTAGAGTGCAGTGGTGTAGAGTAGATTGTTTCAGAGTAAAATGAAGTTGTGTGGATTGGTGCAGCCTAGAGTGCAGTTACGTACAGTGGCATAGAATGCAATGACATAGAATAAAGTAGTGGAGAGTGTAGTGGCTTAGAGTGTGGTGGTGTGCATAGTGTTGTAGAGTGCATTGGCATACAGTAGCTTGTTTGAGAGTAAAGGAAAGTGGAGTGGTGCAGGGTAGAGTGCAGTTACGTCTAGTGGCATAGAGTGTAATTGCATAGGGTAAAGTGATGTAGAGTGTAGTGGCATAGGGTGCAGTGGTGCAGGTTAGATCAGAGTGGCATACAATTGATTGGTGCATAGTGCAGGGCAAAGAGTTGAGTGTTACAGAGTAAAGTGCATTGGCATAGAGTGAAATGGCATAGAGTGAAATGGTGTAGACTGCAGTGTTGCAGAGTTGTGTAGAGTACAGTGGTGCAGAGTGGAGTTGTTCAGAGTACATTGGTGTGGACTAGACTGGAGTGGTGTAGAGTGCAGTGGCAAAGCAATAGTGTAGAGTTGAGTGTTGAAAACTGCAATGGCATAGAGTAAAGTTGTACAGGGTAGAGAGGCGTAGTGTGAGGTGGCGTAGGGTGCAGAGGTGTAGAGTGGAGTGGTACAGAGTGCAGTAGCATGGAGTGGTGTGGTGTGAAGTGGAGTGGTACAGAGTAGAGTGCAGTGATGTGGAGTGGTGCAGAGAAAACTGGAGTGGCGTACAGTGGAGTATTCATGGTGTGGTGGCACACTGCCATTACAGACATCACATTTTCAATTGAAATGAACATTACATTTGGACAAACATACATCTTTACTAATAAAACTATACAGTGCAAATATGAAAAGTTGTGGAAATTGCATCACCTAGTGCAATGATTTGTTTTGATCATATAAGAGTATTTGTTTCCAACACACTCCAGAAATAACAAAAATGTGCTTCATTTTTGTTCCTAATTCTGATATATTCTGAAATATTTACAGTTCATTTAAATGTTATTGTGTGCTAAAAATAAAACCTCTTTCCTACCCCCAGTATCCAGCAAGATTGTCACATTAATCCTCTCACTTTATAGAAAGAGAAAGAAAAGTAAAGAAGCACCCTCGGAAGACCGTGCCTTCATTTGTCTTCGGTCTTTAAATACACAGCAAATATGACGAGAGAAGAACAATTTCAACAGGTCCGTTTAAAGAAAGGGAGCACTCAGAAGGATACTGTAAGTAAGGTTTGGGTAAGGGATGGTACAAACACAAGCCGGACAGCCTAAAACAAAACAAAAACAGCAAATAGAAAGCTAGAAAATGTGAGTTACAAACCACAAAGCCAATGGCAAGCAATGTGTAGAATGTATTCCTAGATCAGCTTTCTGAATTTCCCCAAGATGGGAGCAGCAGATGTTCCAAAGGGGCTGGGGAACAGCATGCTCCAGAGGGGGTGAGGAACGGTACACTGTCCAGGGGGGAAGTGAGCAGCACAGGGTATGGAGGGGCCAGAGACCAACAGCTGTCAAAAAAGCATTGAAAAGCAGTACGAGCTAAGGTAGGGTCAGAGACTGGGGGCGGGTGAAGAGGCATTGGAGAGCAGTACAGGATCTAGCCCTTGGGAAGCAGGAGAGGTCTACTGGGGTTTGGCCGAGTACAAGGTGAAAGGAGCAGGGTAAGTAGGGCGAGCAGAGAGGAAAACAGGGTAAAAAAGGAGTGGGCAACAGCACAAGGACCATGTGGTGGACAGTAGCACAGAGCTCAATGGTGGGGAAGTGAACTGTAAGGGCGGTAAGGAGCTCAGTGCAAAGACTACACCAATGAGGGATGAAGAGTATGAGATAAGATGGGCATCTACTCTTGAACGGAAGCAGTATCCCGCCCAACTCAAGCTCCAACTGAGATACCTCAATTTGCCTCACATATAAAGTACAACAGGGTAGTCGCAATGCAAACTTTGTACCTGCTGCATCTAAGGGTGCAGATATAGATGCTTGACGAGTGTGATATTAATATAGGATATTCCCCCAATATTTTATTAAAAGACCACCATTGTAAAGAACTTCTGGGGAAACGTTGGAATGTAAAAACCCTTCTCTATGACCTCATTCACTGTTGATAAGACAAATTCCTTAAAGGACTCGTAACTTATATATCAACCAATGAACACTGTAATTTTATGTTTATACTGTTTATATTTTGTGTGATTTATTAATTTTGCTTTTTGTGATTTTTGTATGTCAAATATGTAAATATAGCCACCTAAATACTATGTGAAGTATGGAGAATTAATCATTACATGAAAAATATAGATTCATTAAATCACTCACATTGATTTGCTTGCTTCCGTGATGCATAGTATTTATGTATAATCAATGACAAATGGGGTGCCACTTTGTCAGCATCTAAGGGTGGAGCAGTGCATTTTCCTACAGTGCACAGATGCTGGTGTTGAAGTATCTTTCTGTGCAGGTACTAGGCTGTGGGGTGCAGCAGAAGGCAGCCCTTCTGCACTGAACTGCAGCTTAGGATGAGGGCGTTACATAGTGGGTAGTAGATATAAATCTTTATTACACCGCACTCAAAACCTGCCAATGCAGTGCCTATAGATAGGGTGCTTCATGTTTTCCAAATAAACAAGTGTCAAAGTCCCACCCTATCATTCTTGCACTGGTCATGTGCATTTATTCACCCATCTTTTCACACTGCCATGCACCCATAGAAAGTCAGGCCTCAATGCCTCAGCCATGTTTCTATCTGTAGCATCAGTAACACAATCTTAAAGCACCAACAAGCAAAGGCAAAGCTCCTTCTCCTCCAATTCTGTGGTTGGTATGCAAATGTAATTTCTCCCTCCCACAACAAAGGTCACACATGTACCCTGCCCTGTGGCACAAATTTAAACTCTGATGCCCTTCTGCCTACCCAATGTCATACCATCTATGGCCTCATTCTACTTTAAGCAAAGTTTGCAGTTTAAGGTGGGTAATAAGACTTTAGAACACCAACCAGTGAGCCTCAAAGTCACCCGCCATCCCCTCTCCACCACTTATTTTTTTAAGGACAGGATCCGGGGGCAAGCCCATTCCAGGGATTTTAATTGAATGACTCCACAAAGAATAATAGAGCCAATCATTTTCAGACTGGAATAACTTTACCAACCTTCACTAACCCACATTGCACAGGCATGAGTGGTAGACTTGTCAGACCTAGGGTGGTCTTCCCCCACACTTTTGCCTCCCTCCGCAATTTTGCTTATCTCATTTTTGCTGGCCTTAGGACTCTGCACATTTTACCACTGCTAACCAGTGCTAAAGTGCAAGTGTTCACTCCCTAAACCAAGGTAACATTGGCTTATCCTTAATTGGTATATTTAATTTACCTGTAAGTCTCTAGTAAAGTGACTCTACAGTTGCCAAGGGCATGTAAAGTAAATGTTACTAGTGGGCCTGCAGGTCTGTTTGTGCCACCTAGTTAAGTTGCCCTTTAAAACATGCCCCAGACCTGCATTTAGAGCCTGTGTTTGCAGTTTTAACTGCCATTTCGACCTGGCAAAGCAAACTTTCACCAGGCCCAAACCTTCCCTTTTTTATACATACATCACCCCTAGAGTAGCCCCTGAAAAGCCCAGAAGGCAGGGTGCCATGTACTTCAAGTTTTAAATATCCTGGTAGTGAAAAACCCCTAACTTTGATTTTTACTATTGCAAGACCTACCTCTCCATACACTAACATTGGAGTTACCTTACTACATAAAATAAGAGGTCATTTCCAAATGGGTACAGGTAATCAATCCATGTTTGGTATGTCGGGCGCCACACGCATAACACAGCAGGTCCTTTAAGGTGGAGTACATAGCCTTTAAGGCTATGCTCTGCACCATGACGACTGCTCATCGTCAGCCTCCATTCCCTCCGTACCCACCTTTGTGGAGGCATGTCCCCTTTCCTTCCTTTTTACCGAGCGCTCTGCAGCCTCACTCAGCGGTTTCTTTCTCCATTGCTGT
This sequence comes from Pleurodeles waltl, assembly GCF_031143425.1. Lineage (NCBI taxonomy): Eukaryota > Metazoa > Chordata > Amphibia > Caudata > Salamandridae > Pleurodeles > Pleurodeles waltl. The sequence continues at coordinate 1,638,203,938 of NC_090444.1, read as the reverse complement.
CATCGAGTTTCTTCTTCTTGCAGATTTCCGCTGCCATAAAATCAAGAAAAACAAAGACATTCTTCAAGCGTAATCCTTTACAGATTGGTAACATTTAACATTTATGTTCAAATCAAGGAGGGATTACTTATCTGCGGAGTTCTGTCATGAAAGACTGGTGAAGTCAGCCTTTATTTTTAGTGTATATAAGGAAAAGAAAGACACAGATGTTAGAAATCAGGTCTCTAGTTGGCAGTCAATTGACACCCTGACCAAGTAGGGACCCTTAATCTAGTCAGGTTAAGGGAGATACACAGCTCAGATAACACCTGCTCAGCCCCTTGGTAGCTTGGCACAAGCAGTCAGGCTGATATTAGAGGCAATGTGTTAAGTATTTGCACAAACAAACACAGTAACACTGTGGAAACACCACAAAAGGACTCCACACCAGTTTAGAAAAATAGCCAATATTTATCTAAATCAAACAAGACCAAAACGACAAAAATTCAACATACAAAAACAAAGATATTAATTTTTAAAGTAAAACAAGTCTTAATCCATAGAAATCAATGGATGTGTTGTTTTAGCACAAAGTGCCTGGTATGTGTTAAAAATAAAGCCGCCCTGGTGAGCGTGCATTGGAAAAGTAAGCAATGCATCAATTAGTTTCTCACAACTGAGGCAGTGTGTCGGTTCTTTCTCAGCTGGTAAGTGATGCATCAATTCTTTCCTCAAAGGGAAAGGATGCATCGATTTCCACATAAGCAGCCTCAGGTGTGTGCGGTGATGTGAAGATTTTGACACCCATGGTTGATGCGTGGAAAATTCGGACTAGCTGAGTGAAGGATCTGCGTTGAGAACTGGTGCTACATTGATTCTCCAGCCACTGTCTAGAGTGAATTCACAAACAGCCCAACTGTCAGTCTGACCCAGACGTGTTTTCAGCATCCAGAAAGAGGCACAGAATGATAAGCAAGAAAATGTACACTTTCTAAAAGTGACATTTTCAAACAGACAATCTAAAAACCAACTTCATCAAAAGGTGTATTTTTAAATTGTGAGTTCAGAGACCCCAAACTCCAAATAATTGTCTATTCCCAATGGGAAACTGCACTAAAAAGATATTTTAAGGCAATCCCCATGTTAACCTCTGGGAGAGATAGGCCTTGCAATAGTGAAAAACTAATTTGGCAGTATTTTAGTATCGGGACATGTAAAATTCACCAGTTCATAGCTGTTGTGATTCCCTTGCCTTTATCTGTTTCTTGTATTGTGTGTAGTAAACTGCCACCGGGTTGATGGCTTGATAATGTTCAGTCGGGGTAGTTGTGTTAAAGTGTAATGTTTACAGTTATTTGGCCAAAGCTTGTTGCCTTTGTAGATTGAAAAGTATGTACACCATGTTTTTAACAAGGCTTGTTTACCCAGTGTTGCTTGATTTTATCAAGGCCTGTTTACTCAACCTCCACAGGTTCTTTGGAACACCTACGGGGGTTAATTAGAAACACCTGAGCCCCTGCATGTTGTTAAACAGCTGCCTTCTCTGATTGTTAGGCACCACTTGTGTTTTCAAGAGCCATATGCTAATCATGACTCATCACTCATGACTCCTGTTTCAGGAGCCATGTGCTAATCATGACTCATCACTCATGACTCATTCCTGCACATACTATAAAAAGCCTCACAGGTATAAGTCAGTGCTTGGCTTTGTTCCTTTTCTTCTTGAAGCTGACATTGAGAGCCTGCTCCTGGTAGTCCCCTGCAAAGCTTCTGTATCGTTGCTTGGTGTTAGACCTGGCATCCTTAGCATGGTCTCCCCTATCTTTTTTGCCTCTGCTTCCCATGTTTTGACTGTGTTCTGGGCTCTGTTTTGGTACTCTGGGCACTTTACCACCTCTGGCCAGTCTTAACGTGCAAGTGCTCCTGTGTAAAGTGTGTGTGTTATTGGCTTTTCCCTGATTGGCATATTTGATTTACTAATAAGTCCCTAGTAAAGTGCAATAGAGGTGCTCACGGCCTGTAAATCAAATGCTACTAGTGGGCCTGCAGCACTGGTTGTCCCACCCAAATGAGTAGCCCTCTAAACATGTTTTAGACCTGCCACTGCAGTGTCTGTGTGTGCAGTTTTAAACTGCCAATTCGACCAGGCAAGTGTAACCAACCTGCCAGGCCCAACCCTTCCCTTTTTATCCATGTACGGCACCCTGAAGGTAGGCCCTAGATAGCCCCATTGGCAGGGTGCAGTGCATTTTGAAGGTGGGACATGTACTGATGTGTTTTACATGTCCTAACAGTGAAATACTGCCAAATTTGGTTTTCACTGTTGCAAGGACTATGGTGGTCATTACAACCCTGGCGGTCGGTGTTAAAGCGGCGGTAAAACCGTCAACAGGCCGGCGGTAAAAAAAATGGAATTACGAGTGTGGCGGAAACCGCCAACATAGACAGCCACTTTAACATTCCGACCGCCACGGAGGTACAAACAAACACCGTGGCGGTAACCGCCAACAGACAGGCGGAAGACAATGTACCGCCAGCAGAATTACAAGCCACCAATCCGCCACCTTTTCCGGGGCGGATTCACCACAAACAAAAACACAGTGGAAACAGGACTTCAAAGGGAAAACACTCACCTCTACACACCCCACGAGGAACCAGGATGCCATGGAACCGGAACTTCAGATACTGCAAGCATTTATCTTCCTGCTCCTCTACCAGGAGCACGAATGCCGGCGGCGAAGACCATGGTGAGTACTGCACCTACGACACAGGGGAGGGGGAGGGAAAAACAGTGACACACACACGCAAAACCCCCACCCCCACACTCACCCACGACAACACACACACCAATACATCATGATACAGCACAGTTACACCCTCCAACACCCCCTGGAAGAATGCAAGGACAAAAGGAAATTAGTCAAATGACGGTAATATATTTAAATACATGAATCAAAAATATTTACATATATACACATTTACACTATAAACAATTATATACACCAAGAACACAAGTCCAAGGGATTCCACCATCATAGTCCGTGGACCACTGGGCCCAAAAGGCATGGGCGAGGCCCACACTCAATACACGAACAAGACGGAGAGAACACTGCAGGGGCATCAAATAGAAATAAAACAGGCACCTCAGGGGGAAGGGAAGGGGGGGCACCTCAGCCGGATGAGTGCACGACGCCAGCTCCACGAGGGGGCTCCATGCCCATTGATGTATCCTGGGGAGTGCAAAGCCACAGTCCCTCAAGTCTCTACAGTGGGTGGGTTGCCCACTGTTCAATTCTGGGGAGTGCAAAGCCACAGTCTCTCAAGTCTCTACAGTGGGTGGGTTGTCCACTGTTCAATCCTGGGGAGTGCAAAGACACAGTCTCTCAAGTCTCTACAGTGGGTGGGTTGCCCACTGTTCAATCCTGGGGAGTGCAAAGCCACAGTCTGTCAAGACTCTACAGAGGGTGGGTTGCCCACTGCTGCATCCTGGGGAGTGCAAAGCCACAGTCTCTCAAGTGGATAACATTCTCCACTGGTTCTGGAGGGGGCTTGGTGCCCAGAGAGCTTCATCCTGCCAAGGACAGAGGTAATGGAAGTAACTGTCCACTGGTTCTGGAGGGGGCTTGGTGCCCAGAGTGCTTCATCCTGCCAAGGACAGAGGTAGTGGATGTAACTCCCACTGGTTCTGGAGGGGGCTTGGTGCCCAGAGTGCTTCATCCTGCCCGTGGCGGCCTCAGTAGCGTAGTAATCATTGGCGCTCACTGTCCTGCGGTGGTGCTGGCGGTCTTGTCCTGGGCAGCGGGGCTGCTGCTGGCGGTCCTGTCTTGGGCAGCCGGGCTGCTGGCGGTCTTGTCCTGGGCAGCGGGGCTGATGCTGGCGGTCTTGTCCTGGGCAGCGGGGCTGCTGCTGGCGGTCTTGTCCTGGGCAGCAGGGCTGTTGCTGGCGGTCCTGTCTTGGGCAGCGGGGCTGCTGGCGGTCTTGTCCTGGGCAGCTGGCTGCTGCTGGCGGTCCTGTCTTGGGCAGCGGGGCTGCAGGCGGTCTTGTCCTGGGCAGCGGGGCTGCTGCTGGCGGTCTTGTCCGCTGTGCTGATCTTCCCAGACTTGCCGGTTTTAATGTGCCTCTTCCCCAGCTTGGATGGTGTCGCAGCTGTCTCCACACTCCCAACTGTACCCCTGGGAGCCGCTTTGGTGGCTGATTTCTTTCCCCTCTCCCGCCGGGCACTGGCCAACTTTTTATGCTTGACAGGTGGGGGACTGTCTGTACTCTGGCTCCTTGCCACACTGGCTGCCCTGCTGCCTGGTGCACTCCATAATCCGGTGACTACTGGCACCACTGGTCCCGCCGATGTTGTGGCTGAGGTGCTAGGTTGGGACCTGGAGAATTGGGCCCTAGGAGACTGAAGGGGTGGGGGAGGTGAGGGAAAGAGGTCAAGGTTGGCCAGGAAAAGTTTCTTCGGAACACTGGGACAGGGAGCTGGAGGGGGTTTGGGAGTGGAGGAAGAGGTAGTGGTTGTAGGAGGTGTACGTTTGCTGACTTTGGTTGAAGGTGCATGAGCTGGAGGCTGTCGTGAGGTGGATGGCTGTTGGGTGGGTGTGTGGCTGCGTTTGTGTACCTTGGGAGGTGGCCTCACAGACACACTGGGAGAGGACACAGGGGACGTGTGAATGGTAGTGGGGGTGGTGACTGCACGTGAGCGGGGTGTGGTGGTGGGTGTGCTGGTGATGGACGTAGTGGCTGAGGATGTACTGCATGCAGGTGTGAGTGGAGAAGACACAGGGAGGGAGGAGGGAGACGAGGAGGAGGGGGACACAGTGGAGGCAGTGGATGTTGGTGTGTCTGCATGTGTGTGATGCTTGCGTGAGTGCCTGTGGGATGTGTAGTGCTTTTGTTTGCCTGAGCTTCCCTTGTGTGTTGAGGTGTGTGCATGCTGGTCTGATGGTGTGCTTGATATAGGCTGAGGTACTGGGGTGTGGGTCTGGGTGGAGGAAGATGTAGGGGGGAGGCTAGAGACAGGGACAATGGCTGCCATCAGTGCTGAGGCCAGAGTCTGAAATGCTCGCTGAAGGGCTGTCTGACCAGAGTGAATGCCCTCCAGGTATGCATTTGTTTGTTGCAACTGCCTCTCTACACCCTGGATGGCATTCAAAATGGTAGACTGTCCAACAGTGAGGGACCTGAGGAGGTCAATGGCCTCCTCACTGAGGGCAGCAGGGGTGACTGGGGCAGGGCCTGAAGTGCCTGAGGCGTAGATGATGCCCACCCTTCTGGGTGAGCAGGCACAGGGCAAAAGCTGAGGGGCTGCTGGGAGGGCGGTGCTGGTAGGGGGGGTGGCGGCTGTACCTGTTGATGCGGGGGGGCACAGATGGGCCCGCCACCGCAAGGGAGTTCCCCTCAGAGGAGGAGTCCGTATCACTGGTGTCAGCTCCTGTCCCCACCGTGGAACTCCCCTCGCCCTCCGTCCCACTGGTGAATTCAGACGCCGTAGTTTTGCCCTCCAGGGCCATGTGGGATGCAGCTCCCTCCTGCTCCGGTGCCACTGCTCCTCCGCCTGATGATGCTAATGCACACAAGAACATGGAGACCACAAAAAGGGGGGGGGACACGACAGACACAGAAGTCCCCTGCACTACGCCGCACACTTGGAGTCCACTATTCAATCCCAGGGACATAGGTTACAAGGCTATGGCCGATTTCTGCACACATGGATGTCACATGAGCCTGACTAGGTGTAGTTGACACTGTACACAGGTGGGGTGCCACGGGGCCTGCCTGAAGAAGGGACCTTGCCTACTAAAGTCACCCTGTCCTAGGGGAACCCGCAGCCCTCCTCCCCCACCCAGACACCTACAATGTGTGCTGAATCAGCAGAATGAGAGTGTACTCACCCCCTTGTGGCTGCTGTGATGCCCTCAAGCACCCATCCAACTCTGGGTACGTCACCGCCAGGATGCTGAACATCAGGGGGGTCATGGTGCGACGTGCACCCCTCCCACGTTGGGAGGCCACCCCCAGCTGGGCCTCTGCCGTCTCCTTGCTCCAGTGGCGAATGTCCTCCTATCTTTTCCAGCAGTGGGTGCGCCGCCTGTGGTAGACCCCCAGGGTCCGGACTTCCTTGGCGATGGCACGTCAAATGTCCTTCTTCTGGTGGCTGCTGACCTACAGGAATAGTACAGGGGAAAAGGAAAAGATATTACCGCCCGCACCGTCACAGTCATTGGCCCGCATCCCTACCCTTGCCATGACACACATGCACTCACCGTCTTTTCATGCACGCCTCATTCTCACCCCCCCTATCTTTCATCCACCCCACTCCACACAGGCATTGCCCATACAGCATGCTCACAGTGTACTTACCTGTTTGTATGGAGGACTGTAGAGTAGCGTGTACTGGGGGAGGACCCCATCCACGAGTTTCTCCAACTCCTCCGTGCTGAAGGCAGGGGCCCTTTCCCCAGACACACGAGCCATTGTCTCTTCCAGACTGAGGTCACAGCAGCACTTGCAGTGTAGGTCCTCTCCTGTTGAAGATCAGGTATCAAGTGATTAAACAGAGAGAAAATGGCGGTCACATCCGCGGCGGTGCGTACCGTCACCGCCGGCGTACATCGTCATTGGCTCCTGGGACGCATAGGGTCCAATGTTAACCAATGCAGGATTGCGCCGCGGTCTTCGACTGCCTACCGCGACGGTGTACAACGCCAGCGCAGTTACCTCATATCCCCTTGTCCCACTTTACAGGTTAGGCAGCCGCCATTTCATGGGCCCACATGGCATTATTTTTGACTGCGTCACACTTATGTAGGCCTTGCCTAAACACTCATACAGGCTAATTTCAAATTGCTAATATTTTCAGAGTAAGCTGTGTTTTTGTACCTCAGAATTGGTTGACTCTCTGCTCCCTGTTCTCCTCCATAGGCACAGTCCCCTGGGGCATGTGAGGAGATGGCGGCATCCTCCGGTGTACTGACCGCTGGTGGACCTGTTGACAATGGAGGAGCGTCATGTGATCATCACATAAAGGCTTGATCGTGCCACAATCCAGGAACTGAGTGCCCAGTTGGAGCCAGACCTGATGTCAGCTATCCGCCATCCCACAGGAATCCCCCCTCAAGTGCAGGTGCTGTCAGTACTCCATTTCCTAGCAAGTGGGTCTTTTCAAACTACAGTGGCCATAGCATCAGGGATGTCCCAGCCTATGTGTTGTCCAGAGTGTTGTCTGCCCTGCTGAAACACATGCGGAACTACATCGTTTTCCCTCAGGTGGAGGATTTGCCTACAGTGAAAGGTGACTTCTATGCCCTGGGACATATCCCCAACATCATCGGTGCCATTGATAGGACACATGTGGCATTGGTACCCCCCCGCAGGAGTGAACAGGTGTACAGAAACCGGAAGACTTACCATTCCATGAATGTGAAGATGGTGTGTTTGGCTGACCAGTCCATCTCCCATGTTAATGCCAAATTCCCTGGCTCAGTGCATGACGCTGACATCCTGAGGAATAGCAGCATCCCTTATGTGATGGGCAACTCCAGAGGCACCAGGTGTGGCTATTAGGTGAGCACATGGACCCAATACAGTGGGAATAGTTGTCTGGGTCTGTGGATGTCCCTATGAGTTTGTGTGTGTCTAACAGTTGTCCATCGCCATTTGCAGGTGACTCTGGTTACCCCAACCTGTCATAGCTACTGACCCCAGTGAGGAATCCCAGGACAAGGGCAGAGGAACACTACAATGAGGCGCATGGGTGGACTAGGAGGATTATAGAGTGGACCTTCGGCCTCCTGAAGGCCAGGTTCCGGTGCCTCCATATGACAGGTGGTCCCTATTCTACTCACCAAAGAAGGTATGCCAGATCATCGTGGCCTGCTGTATGCTTCACAACTTGGCTTTGCGACGACAGGTGCCTTTTCTGCAGGAGGATGGTCCTGATGGAGGTCTTGTGGCAGCTGTGGACTCTGTGGACAGTGAAGACGAGGAAGCAGAAGAAGAGGACATCAACAACAGGAACACAGTGATCCTGCAATACTTCCAGTGAGACACAGGTAAGAAGACAACACTGCCTGCTACATCTGATTTAAATGTACTACCTCTCTACTGTCTGTTATTTTCACCCAGTGTATGGTCACTGAGTTGTCACTTTCCTTACGATTTCATAGATGTGGGTCCTACTGTGTGACATCTGCTTTGTTTCCTCATGGACTATAGTTGTGTGACATAGGTATGTTGACATTACATTTGAATGAGCATTTTGCCACTGTAATTGCTAATACACTATTTCAAAATCACAGACAGACTCCAGATTGTTTTGTGCTTTAAGAGTGTTAATTTAAGTGCTCAACATTGGAGGGGGTTGTAAAATGGTGAGGTGGTGATGGTGGAGGAATGTCCATGGCAGAGTCCAGTCTATTAGTCTCACAGGTGCATTGTCCAAAGGGGCATAGGAAGTGGAGCTGGGGCAGTTTAAGAATGGACAGGGTGACAAGGTGGGACAAAAGGATGACAATCAGGGACCGTTTGCGGGCTGGTTCTCCCTCTGCAGGGGGTGGGGTGCTGGTGTGGTGGTCCTGTGGCAGTGCCTCCTGTCCACTAGCGCCGGCAGAGGTGGTGGGCAGTTCATCATCCAGGCTAGTGTCAGGGGCCCCTTGTTGTGCCACAGTGTCCCTCCTGGTGTTGACGAGTTCCTTCAGCACCCCTACAATGGTGCCCAGGGTGGAATTGATAGATTTGAGTTCCTCCCTGAAGCCCAAATACTGTTCCTCCTGCAGCCGCTGGGTCCCCTGAAACTTGTCCAGTACCGTTGCCATTGTCTTCTGGTAATGGTGGTAGGCTCCCATGATGTTGGAGAGGGCCTCGTGGAGAGTGGGTTTCCTGGGCCTGTCCTTCCCCTGTCGCACAGCAGCCCTCCCAGTTCCCCTGTGTTCCTGTGCCTCTGTCCCCTGAACTGTGTGCCCACTGCCACTGCCCCCAGGTCATTGGTGTTGTTGGGGTGGTGGGTTAGCCTGGGTTCCCTGTAGTGGTGGACACACTGCTGCTTGACGTGTCCTGGGTACAGAGGTATGGGCCCGCTGGGGGGTGCTGTGCTGGTGTTTCCAGTGGGGGGAAGGTCTGTAGTGGCTTGTGCCAGTGTGAGGGGAACCGACTGTCCCGTGGTCCCAGATGGGCCCGGCTGGTCATCTAGATCCAGATGGACAGAGCTGCTGTCATCACTGTGGGCCTCTTCTGTGGGTGGAGTGGACATATCTGGACCCTCCTGTCCGGTGACGTTGGGTAGGGTTCCTGCAGGGGTGTAAAAGCATGATTATTGCATCAGTGTGTGCCATGGTGTGCAATGGGTGGCTGACCGTGTACCCTAGTGCTTGCATTCCTGTGTAGGACCTTGTGTGATAATGGTTTAGGGGGGTGTATGGTTATGTGCAGTGGCCATGCTTTGATGATGGGTGTCCATGCTTTGGTGTTGCATGCAGGGCTTGGGTTTGGGATGTGTGGTTAGTGATATTGGGACATGTGTGAGGAGTTGGAGTGATTGGGGTAAGGGCGAGGGTGGGGGGTATGTGATGGCATGCAGGTAGGGTGGGGGATGAATTAGTAAAGATTTGTCTTACCAGAGTCCATTCCTCCAGCTACTCCTGCGAGGCCCTCAGGATGCAGTATAGCCAAGACCTGCTCCTCCCATGTTGTTAGTTGTGGGGGAGGAGGTGGGAGTCCGCTGCCAGTCCTCTCTACCGCGATGTGGTGTCTTGAGACCACGGAACGCACCTTCCCCCGTAGGTCGTTCCACCTCTTCCTGATTGTCATCCCTAGTTCTTGGGTGCTGTCCCACTGCGTTGACACTGTCCACGATTCTTCGCCATAGCTCCATCTTCCTAGCTATGGAGGTGTGCTGCACCTGTGATCCGAGTAGCTGTGGCTCTACCTGGATGATTTCCTCCACCATGACCCTGAGCTCCTCCTCAGGGAACCTGGGGTGTCTTTGCGGTGCCATGGGATGATGTGGGTGATGTGTGGGGTGGTGTGTGTTGTGATGTGTGGGGTGATATTTAGAGGTGTGTTGTGTGAGGTGTGTGGATGTTATGTGGGTGATGGTGTTGAGTGCCTGTGGATGCTAGTTTGTTGATGGTGGTATCTCTCTCTGGCCTTCTGTCGCAATTGTGGTTGTAAGGGATTGTGGGTGATGTGGTTGTGTGTTTTATATTGTATTGGATGTGTGGGAGTGGTGTGTGTATGTGTATTAGGTGTGTGTATTTCGAATTGTCCAATGTGGATATGTTTTGTAAGTGTGTGTGTGTATTTTGAGCGCAGCGGTGTGTACCGCCAATGGATCACTGCGGTTGAAAGACCGCCTCGTGGATTCGTGGGTCTTGCTAGTGTGGGCGTATTCCTGTTGGCGTGACGGTGGAGGTTTTGTTATCGCCAGTTTATCACTGACCTTTGGTGTGGCGGACTTGTGTGGGTGTCTGGATTTTAGTGGATTCCGAGCTGTGGGTCATAATGACCGTGGCGGAATTCCGCGGCCGCAGCGGTGTGTTGGCGGTCTTCTGCACGGCAGTAAGCGGCTTTTACCGCCAATGTTGTAATGACCCCCTATGTCTCTCATTGGTTAACATGGGGGCTGCCTTTAAATATCCTTAAAGTTCAGTTTCCCATTGAGAGCAGATAGAAAGTTAGAGTTTGGGGTCTCTGAACTCACAATTTAAAAATACATCTGTTAGTGAAGTTGGTTTTTAGATTGTTAGTTTGAAAATGCCACTTTAAGAAAGTAGGCATTTTCTTGCTTTAACCATTCTGTGACTCTGCCTGCTTGTAGATTCCCTGTCTAGATTAGACTGACATTTGGGCTGTTTGTTAATCTCCCCCAGACAGTGACACAAAGGGAGCTGAGGTGTAGCCTGCATATCCTGATGAGCCATCTGAGCTAGCGTGGAGGGTACCAGTGGCCGCTTACACCTGAATGGGCTGTGCTTGCCCTTACTCAATGCAGTCTCCAAATCCCTGGTGTATGCCTGGGGCCTGGCCTGGGCAAGGCAGGATCTGGTGAACAACAGAGACTTTCCTTTGAAGTTTACCTACTTCAAGGGCAGAAAGAGGTATAAGTATTGAACCCAAAACCCCAGACTTTAGATCACTTCTGGAACCAAGAGGAACCTCTGCCAAGGAGAAGACCTGAAGAGGTGAGGAGAAGTGCTGCCCCTGCCTGTATCTGTGCTTTGTTGGGCTATCCTGCAGTTGCTGCTTCTGCCAGTGAAAGGGGACAAAGACTGGACTTTTTGTGCATTCCTGATTGAGAAGAATCGCCAAAGGCTTGGACTGAGCTTGTCTCCTGTTTGTAGTCTCAAGGACATCAAATACCTCCTCTGCCAGCATCTGGACTCTCTGCTGGGACTCCTGCCTTGCCAAGTGGTGCCCTATCCAGTCCCTGTGCCCTTGAAAGGTGAAGTTGGCAGAACAAGGACTGAAATCCACACACAAAACATTGTGCAGGGACATTTTAGATGCACCATCTGCAACACGGCTGGTAAATGACGCGCCACCCACTTCACGGCTGAAATCGATGCTCCACCTGCATCACGGCTGGGAGATCAATGCATCATGGAACGACAGAACACCTGCTTGCGGCTGCTGATAACGACACAAACCCCACGCAGTGCGATTTTCCAACACTGTGTGACCGGATTTCTCAAGCATCATCGATAGGCGTTAAAAATTGACGCAAGCCTGCGCGGATCCGATGTGCCCCATCTGGAAATCGACACATCACTCTCTAGCTCGACCACGTGGCTTTATTTTTGACGCAAACCTGGTACTTTGTGTAAAATCAACGTTTCCATTGTTTTCTATGCAGTAAGACTCATTCTTTTGAAAATTCATATCTTGACTCTTGTATGTTGAATTTTTGTCATTTTGGTCTTGTTTGATTTAGATAAATAATACCTATTTTTCTAAACTGGTGTTGTGTCCATCTTGTAGTGTTTTCACTGTATTACTGTGTGTGTGTTGGTATAAATACTTTAACCATTGCTTCTGAGTTAAGCCTTTTTGCTTGTGCCATGTTACCAAGGGGGTGAACGGGGGTTAACCAGGTGTGTTTCTCCTTTGCCCTGACTATAGTGAGGGTCTTTGCTTGGAAGGGGATAACCTTACTGTAAACTAAAGACCCCATTTCTAACACTGGACAACAAGAGAACTTCTTCAACCTCTGTGCGCTGGCAGCTGTTTACATAAGCTAAGTGGAGGAAGCACGCTCTGTTGAGCGATTTCTTTTTTTGAATAAGTACATAAGTTTAACTAAATGGCTTTATTTTCAAGAAAGAACAAATGTTTTAAGATTGATTAAGTGAGTGTACAGAAACGCTTAAAGTTTTAACATTTAGGTGGTCATTACAACCCTGGCGGTCGGTGGTAAAGCGGCGGTAAGACCGCTAACAGGCCGGCGGTAAAAAATTTGCAAATTTGCAATTACGACTGTGGTGGAAACTGCCAACAAAGACAGCCACTTTAACACTCCGACCACCACGGCGGTACACCTCTATACACCCCACGAGGAACCAGGACACCATGGAGCCGGAACTCCAAATTCTCCCTGCGATAGTCTCCCTGCTCCTATACCAGGAGCACGAATGCCAGCGGCGAAGACCACGGTGAGTACTGCACCTACGACACAGGGGAGGGGGGAGGGAAAAAACAGGGACACACACACGCAACACCCCCACCCCCACCCTCACCCACTACAACACACACACTAATACATATTAATACATGATAGTTACACTCCCCAACCCCCCCGGAAGAATGCAAAGACAAAAGAAAATGAGTGTAACCATTGTAATATATTAAAATCAAGTAGGCAAATATATATATATATACACCACAAACAAAATATATACCAAGCATAGTAGTCAAGGTAGTGCTCCAATTAAGTCCGTGGAACACTGGGCCCACACGGTATGGGTGAGGCCCACACAAGATCCCCGACCATGACGGAGAGAACACTGCAGGGGCATCAGAGAGCAAGAAAACAGGCACCTCAGGGGGAGGGAAAGGGGGGGCATCTCAGCCGCTTGAGTGCACAACGCCAAATCCACGAGGGGGCCACGTGCCCCCTGTTCAATCTTGGGGAGTGCAAAGCCACAGTCTCTCAAGTGGATAACAGTCTCCACTGGTTCTGGAGGGGGCTTGGTGCCCAGAGTGCTTCATCCTGCTAAGGACAGAGGTAGTGGATGTATCTCTCCACTGGTTCTGGAGGGGGCATTGTGCCCAGAGTGCTTCATCCTGCTAAGGACAGAGGTAGTGGATGTATCTCTCCACTGGTTCTGGAGGGGGCACTGTGCCCAGAGTGCTTCATCCTGCTCGTGACGGACTCAGTAATGTCAGTGCCCTTGGCGCTCATGGGCCAGCGGTGCTTGAGGCGGCGGTGCCCTGTTCAGCGGTGCTTGGAGCGGTGGTGCCCTGTTCAGCGGTGCCTGAGGTGGCGGTGCCCTGTTCAGCGGTGCTTGAGGGGCGGTGCCCTGTTCAGCGGTGCTTGAGGCGGCGGTGCCCTGTTCAGCGGTGCTTGAGGCGGCGGTGCCCTGTTCAGCGGTGCTTGAGGCGGCGGTGCCCTGTTCAGCGGTGCTTGGAGCGGCGGGCTCCTTTGCAGTGACTCAGATGCTGGCGGTCCTCTTTGTCCCAGCCGGGTTTGCGCTGACGGTCCTCTCTGTCCCAGCAGGGCTTGTGCTGGCGGTCCTCTCTAGCCCAGTGGGGCTTGTGCTGGCGGTCTTCTCTGTCCCAGCGGGGCTTGTGCTGGTGGTCCTCTCTGTCCCAGCGGGGCTTGCGCTGGCGGTCCTCTCTGTCCCAGCGGGGCTTGTGCTGGCGGTCCTCTCTAGCCCAGCGGGGCTTGCGCTGGCAGTCCTCTCTGGCCCAGCGGGGCTTGTGCTGGCAGTCCTCTCCTAGCCAAGTGGGGCTTGTACTGGCGGTCCTCTCTATCCCAGCGGGGCTTGTGCTGGCGATCCTATCTAGCCATCTGGGCTTGTACTGGCGGTCCTCTCTAGCCCAGCGGGGCTTGTGCTGGCGGTCCTCTCTGGCCCAGCGGGGATGATGGTGGTGGACTCCTGGGCAGCGGGGATGATGGCGGTGGCCTCCTGGGCAGCGGGGATGATGACTGTGGCCTCCTGGCCAGCGGAGATGACGGCTCTGGCCTCCTGGACAGTGGGGATGATGGCGGTCTCCTCCGCCGTGCTGCTCTTCCCAGACTTTCCTGGTTTCTTGTGGCCCTTCCCCACCTTGTAAGGTGTCGCAGCTGACTCCACACTCCCACCGGGAGCCCTGGGAGTGGCTTTGGTGGCTGGAGTCTTCCACCCTCCTGCCGGGCACTGGCCAACTTTTGATGCTTGACAGGTGGGGGACTGTGGCTCCGTGCCACACTGACTGCCCTGGTGGCCGGTGCACTCCAGATTCTGGTGACTACAGGCACCACTGGTCCCGGAGATGTTGTGGCTGAGGTGCTAGTTCGGGACCTAGGAGACGGACGGGGTGGGGGAGGTGTGGGAAAGAGGTCAAGGTTGGACAGGAAAAGTTTTTTAGAGACACTGGGACGGGTAGCTGGAGGGGGTTTGGGAGTGGAGGAAGAGGTTATGGTTGTAGGAGGTATTTGTTTGCTGACTTTGGGTGAAGGTGCATGCGCTGGAGGCTGTCGTGAGGTGGATGGCTGTTGGGTGGGTGTGTGCCAGTGTTTGTGTATCTTGGGAGGTGGCGTCACAGACACACTGGGAGAGGACACAGGGGACGTGTGAATGGTAGTGGGGGTGGTGACTGCACGTGAGTGGTGTGTGGTGGTGTGTGTGCTGGTGATGGCAGTGGTGGCTGTAGATGTAGTGCATGCAGGTGTGAGTGTAGACGAGACTGGGACGGAGACGAGGAGGAGGGGGACACAGTGGAGGCAGCGGATGTTGGTGTGTCTGCATGTGTGTGATGCTTGAGTGAGTGCCGGTGGGATGTGTGGTGCTTATGTTTGCCTGAGCTTCCCTTGTGTGTTGACGTGTGTGCATGCTGGTCTAGAGGTGTGCATGGGATAGGCTGGGGTACAGGGGATTGGGTCTGGGTGGAGGAAGTTGGAGGGGGGAGGCTAGACACAGGGACAATGGCTGCCATCAGTGCTGTCTGAAAAGCTCGCTGAAGGGCTGCCTGACGAGAATGAATGCCCTCCAGGAATGCATTTGTTTGTTGCAACTGCCTTTCGACACCCTGGATGGCATTCAAAATGGTAGACTGCCCAACAGTGAGGGACCTGATGAGGTCAATGGCCTCCTCACTGAGGGCAGCAGGGGTGACTGGGGCAGGGCCTGAGGTACCTGGGGCGAAGGTGATGCCCACCCTCCCGGGTGAGAGGGCACGGGGCAAAGGCTGAGGGGCTGCTGGGAGGGCGGTGCTGGTAGGGGGGGTGGCGGCTGTACCTGTAGATGGGGGGGCACAGATGTTGCCGCCACCACAAGGGAGCTCCCATCAGAGGACGAGTCAGTGTCGCCGGTCTCAGCTCCTGTCCCCGCCGTGGAGCTCCCCTCGTCCTCCATCCCACTGGTGAAGTCTGAGTCCATAGTGTGGCCTTCCCTGGCCATTTGGAATGCAGCCCCCTCATGCTCCGGTGCCACTGCTCCTCCGCCTGATGATGCTAATGCACACAAGAACAGGGAGACCACAAAAAGGGGGGGGAACGACAGAAGAAAGACATGTTGAGTGCATGCATTACCGCTACCGTTGGCGGACACGACAGACACAGAAGCCTCCTGCACTACGCCGCGCTCTTGGGCTCCACTGTTCAATTCCTGGGAAATGGCCTACTAGGCTATGGACGACATCTGCACACATGGATGACACAGGGGCATGACTAGGTGTACTTGGCACTCTACAGAGGTGGGGTGGGGTGCCACATGGCCTGCCTTACGGAGGGACCTTGCCTACGGAACTCACCCTAGCCTAGTGAAACCCACAGCCCACCTCACCCACCCAGACACCTCCATTGAGCGCAAAATCAGCAGGATGAGAGTGTGGCTGGTGTGATGCCCTCAAGCGCCCATCCAACTCCGGGTATGCCACTGCCAGGATCCTGAACATCAGGGGGGTCATGGTGCGATGGGCACCCCTCCCACGTTGGGAAGCCATCCCCAGCTGAGCCTCCGCCGTCTTCTTGCTCCAGCGGCGAATGTCCTCCCATCTTTTCCGGCAGTGGGTGCTCCGTCTGTTGTAGACCCCCAGGGTCCAGATGTCCTTGGCGATGGCACGCCAAATATCTTTTTTCTGGTGGGCGCTGACCTACATGAATTGTACAGGGGGAAGAGAAACTTATTACCAACTGCACCGTCACAGTCATTGGCCCCCATCCCTACCCTTGCCATGTGGCACATGCACTCACCGTCGTTTCATGCATGCCGCAATCTTCCCCCCTCCTTACATCCACCCCACTCCACACAGGCATAGGCCATACAGCATGCTTCCAGTGTACTTACCTGTTTGTCTGGAGGACCGTAGAGTAGCGTGTACTGGGGGAGGACCCCGTCCACGAGTTTCTCCAACTCCTCCGATGTGAAGGCAGGGGCCCTTTCTCCAGACACTCGAGCCATTGTCTCTTCCAGACCGAGGTCACAGCACTTGCAGTGTAGGTCCTGTCCTGTTGAAGATCAGGTATCGAGTGATTGAACAGATAGAAATGGCGGTCACGTCCGCGGCGGTGCGTACCATCACCGCCGGCGTACATCGTCATTGGCTCATGCGACCCATAGGGTCCAATGTTAACCAATGCAGCATTGTGCCGCGGTCTTCGACCGCCTCCCGCGATGGTGTACAACGCCAGCGCAGTTACCTCACATCCCATTGTCCCAATTTACAGGTCAGGCAGCAGCCATTTCAGGGGCCCACATGGCTTCATTTTTTCTGCGTCACACATACCTAGGCCTAGCCTCAACACACATACAGGCCACTTTGCGGATTATGATTTGTGTTCTGTGTAAGCTGTGGGTACGTACCTCTGAGTTGGTTGACTCTGTGCTCGCTGTTGTCCTTCATAGGCACCATCCACTGGGACATGTGCGGAGATGGCAGAATCCTCCGGTGTACCAACCGTTGGTGGACCTGTCGACAATGGAGGAAAGACATGTGATCATCACATACAGGCTTGACCGTGCCACAATCCAGGAACTGTGTACCCAGCTGGAGCCAGACCTGATGTCAGCTATCCGCCATCCCACAGGAGAATCCCCCCTTCAAGTGCAGGTGCTGTCAGTGCTCCATGTCCTTGCAAGTGGGTCATTTCAAACAACAGTGGCCATAGCATCAGGGATGTCCCAGCCTATGTTTTCCAACGTGTTGTCCAGAGTGTTGTCTGCCCTGCTGAAACACATGTGGAGCTACATCGTTTTCCCTCAGGTGGAAGATTTGCCTAAGGTGATTTCTATGCCCTGGGACATAGCCCCAACATCGTAGGTGCCATTGATGGGACACATGTGGCTTTGGTACCCCCCGCAGGAGTGAACAGGTGTACAGAAACCGGAAGAGTTACCATTCGATGAATGTACAGATGGTATGTTTGGCAGACCAGTACATCTCCCATGTTAATGCCAAATTCCCTGGCTCAGGGCATGATGCCTACATCCTGCGGAATAGCAGCATCCCTTATGTGATGGGTCAACTCCAGAGGCACCATGTGTGGCTATTAGGTGAGTTGTCTGGGTCTGGGGATATCCCTACAGGTTAGTGTGTGTCTAACAGTTGTCCCTCGCCATTTGCAGGTCTCTCTGGTTACTCCAACCTGTCATGGCTACTGACCCCAGTGAGGAATCCCAGGACAAGGGCAGAGGAACGCTACAATGAGGCACATGGGCGTACACGGCGGATAATTGAGTGGACCTTCGGCCTCCTGAAGGCGAGGTTCAGGTGCCTCCATTTGACAGGTGGATCCCTATTCTACTCACCAAAGAAGGTGTGCCAGATCTTCGTGGCCTGCTGTATAACAGGTGCCTTTTCTGCAGGAGGATGGTCCAGATGGCGGTGTTGTTGCAGCTGTGGAGCCTGTGGACAGTGAATACGAGGAAGCAGAAGAAGAAGACATGGACAACAGGGACTCAGTGATCCAGCAATATTTCCAGTGAGACACAGGTAAGAATACAAACCTGCCTACTACATGTACTTTAACACTACTACCTCTCTACTGTCTGTTGTTTTCACCCAGTGTATGGTCACTGAGTTGTCACTTTCACTTACGATTTCACAGATGTGTGTCCCACAGTGTGACTTCTGCTTTGATTCATCATGGACTACAGCTGTGTGACATAGGTATATTGACATTACAAATGAAAGAGCTTTTTGACACTGGAATTGCTAATACACTATTCCAAAATCACAGGCTGACTCCAGATTGTTTTGTGCTTTAAGTGTGTTTATTTTAGTGATCAATATTGGAGGGGGTAGCAAAATGGTGAGGGGTGAGGGGTGATGGCGGAGGAATGTCCATGGCAGAGTCCAGTCTATTAGTTTCACGGGTGCATTGTCCAAAGGGGCATAGGAAGTGGAGCTGGGACAGTTTAAGGATGGACAGGGTGACAAAGCGGGACAGCAGGATGACATTCAGGGTGGTCTAATTTCTTGGCGGGCATCTTGGCATCGTTCTCTGTCTTTGCCCTGGATCTCAGGGACCGTTTGCGAGGTGGTTCTCCCTCTGCAGGGGGTGGGGTGCTGGTGTGGTGGTCCTGTGGCGGTGCCTCCTGTCCACTAGTGCCGGCGGAGGTGGTGGGCAGTTCATCGTCCAGGCTAGTGTCAGGGGCCCCTTGTAGTGCCACATTGTCCCTCCTGGTGTTGAGTACTTCCTTCAGCACCCCTACGATGGTGCCCAGGGTGGAATTGATGGCTCTGAGTTCCTCCCTGAAGCTCAAATACTGTTCCTCCTGCAGGGGCTGGGTCTCTTAAAACTTGGCCAGTACCGTTGCCATCGTCTCCTGGTAGTGGTGGTGGGCTCCCATGATGTTGGAGAGGGCCTCGTGGAGAGTGGGTTCCCTTGGCCTGTCCTCCCCCTGTCGCACAGCAGCCCTCCCAGTTCCCCTGTGTTCCTGGGCCTCCGTCCCCTGGACCGTGTGCCCACTGCCACTGCCCCAGGTCCCTGTTGTTGTTGGGGTGGTGGGTTAGCCTGGGTTCCCTGTATTGGTGGACACACTGCTGATTGACGTGTCCTGGGGACGGAGGTATGGGCCCGCTGGGTGGGTGCTGTGCTGGTGTTTCCAGAGGGGGGAAACTCTGTATTGGCCTGTGACTGTGTCAGGGGAACCGACTGTCCCGAGGTCCCGATGGGACGGGCTGGTCATCTAGATCCAGTTGGACAGAGGTGCTGTCACTGTGGGCCTCTTCTATTGGTGGTGTGGACATGTGTGGACCCTCCTGTCCGGTGACGTTGGGTAGGGGTCCTGCAGAGGTATAAAAGGATGTTTATTACATCTGTGTGTGCCATGGTGTGCAATGGGTGGGTGACCGTGTACCCCAGTGCTTGCATTCCTGTGTGGGACCTTGTGTGATGATGGTTTAGGGGGGTGTATGGGTATGTGCAGTGGACATGCTTTAGTGATGGGTGTCCATGCTTTGTTGTTGCATGCAGGGTTTGTGATGTTGGGACATTTGTGAGGAGTTTGAGTGATGGGGTTGGGGGTATGTGATGGCAAGCAGGTAGGGTGGGGCATGTAATAGTTAAGATTTGACTTACCAGAGTCCATTCCTCCATCTAGTCCTGTGAGGCCCTCAGGATGCAGAATGGCCAAGACCTGCTCCTCCCATGTTGTTAGTTGTGGGGGAGAAGGTGGGGGTCTGCCGCCAGTCCGCTGAACCGCAAGGTGGTGTCTTGAGACCACGGAACGTACCTTCCCCCGAAGGTTGTTCCACCTCTTCCTGATGTCATCCTGATTTCTTGGGTGCTGTCCCACTGCGTTGACCCTGTCCACTATTCTTCGCCATAGCTCCATCTTCCTAGCAATGGAGGTGTGCTGCACCTGTGATCCGAATAGCTGTGGCTCTACCCAGATGATTTCCTCCACCATGACCCTGAGCTCCTCCTCCGAGAACCTGGGGTGTCTTTGCTGTGCTATGCGGTGGTGTGGGTGATGTGTGGGGTGGTGTGTGGGGAGATAATTTTGCTGATATGTACTGGTGTGTTGTGTGAGGTGCGTG